>NC_088107.1:20344039-25972158 GCF_036370855.1 Dromaius novaehollandiae
CTCTCCTCTCTCCCTCTCTCCTCTCTCCTCTCCCTCTCTCCTCTCTCCCTCTCTCCCTCTCTCCCTCTCTCCTCTCCCTCTCTCCCTCTCTCCCTCTCTCCCTCTCTCCTCTCTCCCTCTCCCTCTCTCCCTCTCTCCCTCTCTCCCTCTCTCCCTCTCTCCCTCTCTCCCTCTCTCCTCTCTCCCTCTCTCCCTCTCTCCCTCCTCCTCCCTCTCTCCCTCTCTCCCTCTCTCCCTCTCCCCTCTCCCTCTCTCCCTCTCTCCCTCTCTCCCTCTCTCCCTCTCTCCCTCTCTCCTCTCTCCCTCTCTCCCTCTCTCCCTCTCTCCCTCTCTCCCTCTCTCCCTCTCTCCTCTCTCCCTCTCTCCCTCTCTCCCTCTCTCCCTCTCTCCCTCTCTCCCTCTCTCCCTCTCTCCCTCTCTCCCTCTCTCCCTCTCTCCCTCTCTCCCTCTCTCCCTCTCTCCCTCTCTCCCTCTCTCCCTCTCTCCCTCTCTCCCTCTCTCCCTCTCTCCCTCTCTCCCTCTCTCCCTCTCTCCCTCTCTCCCTCTCTCCCTCTCTCCCTCTCTCCCTCTCTCCCTCTCTCCCTCTCTCCCTCTCTCCCTCTCTCCCTCTCTCCCTCTCTCCCTCTCTCCCTCTCTCCCTCTCTCCCTCTCTCCCTCTCTCCCTCTCTCCCTCTCGAAAAGCCCTAGTAGTTTAAGGCCAAGTTCTCCTGTCATTCGATACTTCATTCTGTTCACACAACATGTAGCTGATCTTTGGAATTTGCCACTTTGAGGACCAGAGCTGGGTGGCAATATGGGTGGGATTGATGTGGTTATGCATGCTACAATAAAAGTTCGCAACTGCAAGCAGCACATCTTAAGTTGAGAGCCTAGAGGGAACGATTTTTTTCCCTTGCATTGCATATACAGAGGTGGCTGAGTGATCAGGATTTTACCTTTTTCTGCAGCATTACAGACGTTAATTTGCTCTGTCAAGGGTAAAGGCAGGGACCTTCACAGGCAAAGGGGAAGTAGTTGTGTGTGTCATAGCAGATTGACTGCCTAAGCCCAAATGTCAGGTTTGGATTTGAAAAATTAATTTGGAATACTGACTTTGCAGGCATATTTTGACCTGTGTTTTGTTTGAAGCTTTATTGAATTCATGTTATTAAGCCCTTTTTTCACAACTTCTTCTCCAGTAACCTTTCGTAATACCTACTGAACATGATGGAAATGACAAATCTGAATTGCTGTGTTCTGATGATGCTTGAGAGACCCAGAGGGTAGATTTTTGCGCATCAATGTGAATAGTGTTAAAAAATCTTTTTAATTTGCAAAAGTATGCACTTTTTTTCAAGAAAACTAATATATTCAAATTGTTGATAACTAAACATTTGTGACAGTTCCCAGATGTAGCCCATGAAGATTAGGTGATGATGGATCGTATTTTAAGCATATTCAACAAATGATATGCTTAACCCAACTTCCTGAACATCTGATATTCAGAATCCAGTGGTGGTATTTATGGTGTCACTGAGTGGAAAACATCCAAAAGTATGATGAAAGGTAGCAACATTTTGATTTTCTAAAAAATGATTAGCTAGTAGGATAAAACGGAGCAAACAGAGCAGATGAACAGGGCTATTGTATTTAACATTGAGGTTTAGGGTAAGAACATGTGGAGAGTGTCCCTCTGTTATGGAATTGAGTATCCAAGATTCTGGCATAATCTGAAAACCACTAATGATAACACTTGTTTCAATGTTGTTGTTTTTTTTTTTTGACAGTGCTGTACAGTGACAAATTTAGGTATTTTTGTAATGAAAGTACAACTTCTGTGCTTGGTGAATGAATTGCCGTGTCTTACAGTGAAAATTAAAAATTAAACCTAATACTGGGATAGCAAGCTTTTTGTCTTGAGGTAGCTGGTAGTTGAGGAAAGGTTAGAAGTGTTAGGTCTGTTCTGCCTGGGGTTATATTTCACTTTTTGTACTGAAGTACGTGATGTAACTGACCCCATCTTGCAATGACATGCAATTACTTGTAGTTTATTTCAGCTTTGTGAGCCCTAATGCCATTATGGCTGAAGAATTTGCAAGGATGTTTTTTGCTTCTGGCTTGTTCTCTACTTGTGCCTTGTTTAGGTTTTTATATGCTGCAAATTTAGTTAAAGGTAAAGTAAGATGAACTGTTAATTGTATGTTTTTTCGGCTTCTTGCTCGTTTCTAATGGCAAAATAGAGGTGATAGTAAGAGCTTTTTAATCCCACTTGCACCTGGAACACAAGTAGCCATTTCTGGTGCACTGTAAATGCTAAGTTCAGGTAAAAGTTAGATCCATTCTCAGTTACCTTCTGTTACTGTTTATCCCAGAACTTGAAAATAAGTGTTTGTATTTTGGTGGTTAACTTTTGGTTCGTGTGTGTGTGTGTGTGTGTATATATATGTATATATTTTTTTCTTTATTCATACAGTTTTTGTATTTAGGGCAAATGCTTTTAATTCTTCTCCAAATTGTTACTGTGGTGAACAGTACTGGAATGCTTACAAGGGAATTAGCTGCATATTGAGTGCAGCCTGTGACAGTAAAGGGGTCATTCCTTGGAAGATGAGTACTTGCCTGCGCAGCAAGTACTCATCGTACCATGCTGATGGAATGAGTATCCCACTTGCCCATTTTGGAAAAACTAAAACGTTATTAATTGTGTCCCTTTAACTAGGCCAGGCTTTTCAGACTTCACATGAATAACTAAAACAAATTCCCATGTCCTTTTATCAAAGATAGACCACTTGGCCCTTGTGAGGAAGCAGTTCGTTCTTTGAAGAGTTGACAGCTCAAAGGACAGATTCTTGGTCCTTTTTGGGTTCTTCCTTAGCCACTCTAGCAGGGAGCATCTACTCCAATTACCTAGCGCTAATGTTAAGACAGTCCTTGTTTTTGTGTTGAATGTGTTTTGCAACAAAAATCTCATTCCAAATCTTTGCAAGAAATGCTTGTTCCTGAGTCAAATTTCAGCAGCGCAGAGGTGCACCATGCAGGCTGAACAGCTATCAGTAATCTCATTTCCTTTCCAGTTCACTGTGTGCTGCGTAAAGATGGGGATCTTATTAACTGATGGACATGTGTTGAACCTTGCTGGAAATATCGCTATTGTATCTTATCACGTTAATGGATGGGATTTAGACATGCAGCAGTAATTTATTAACTAATGAGAAATCTAATCTTGCTATGGAGTTTTAAATTGCATGTGTTAGGGCATGCAGTGCACCAAATACAGTGAAGCTGCAGACAGTTATGTTACATGAATGATTGTGGCTTTTCATCTTTTTCTTAAATGCAACTTTTTGAAAAAGACTTGGAGCAAGTTAAATCCACAGAAGAGGATGTTGATCCAACCAGTATAAATCTTCAAAGTCCCTTAAAACCTGGATTCTACTTTTTGAGCTTTCTTTAAAAGTGAATCTCACCAGTACTTGGAATGACTTTGCACTTGGCTTTTCCCTGAAAGTCCTTTTTTTTGGTTCAAGACAAATTACATTAGTTTCTTGTTGGTACCAGTTTATGATAGCTGCTTGTCAGAAGACATGAAACTTTTAATGTAAACTTTGAAGAACAGAATTCTGATCATTGTTTTTTATTAAGCATTTCAGTAAACATGATGCCAAAGCATATTTTGTATTTGAGATGACAAAAAAGAATGCCTCGAATCTGCAAAACTCAGCTGATTATTATGGTTGTGAATAATTCATGACCCTTTCAACAGTGCAACAAATTGATTTATGGTCTCTTGTATGCAGGAGGATCTACAAACCAGCTCCCTAACATGATGAGATACACTGCTGGCCACCACTCAATTTTTACTAAAAATTAGTAGCATAAATGGACTGTAGCATAACACAGTCCTGATGCATATGAGGTAGAAAGATATTTGGGCAGTGAGCTGCCCGAGGACTTAGACTTCCAATGTGCCTAGCAAACTGCATTTCCCCTCCTCACCCTTCAAAATCAAAAACATTCTGATGTTCATCATTTAAATTAGTGTGACCGTGTTAGGTCAGGTTTTGCCTGACAGCAGGACAGAAGTCTTGATTGACAGTGTTCTGTCATAATTTTTTGTAGGGAAACAAAGATGTATTTAGTCTTGCACGGTTTCTGGGTTACCTTAGAAGCTGGAGGAGAAGTTCCCATAGAAGTTGTTTCCCGAGATCTAAGTCTGCTTTATAAAGGATACTTGCAGCCAATAAAATGGTTGAAATTAGCCCAGCCAATACAAAATCTGTGCTTTCCTACAGCTGATAAGGAAATTGGTTTTAGTTTTTCTTGTCTGCCTCTCTTTTCAATGCCAGATACTTCAAAGGTCACTGCATCTAGCATTGAAATAAAGGTTATGCACAGAACAGTAAACGCTAACTTTGTTACTAGTTTGTTGAAGAAATGGTCAAAGTATATTTTGTCTTGCTTGCTTATAAAGTTTTCTAATCACTGCTTCAGAGCATTTTGTTTGAAACAGTTGTATCTTTCGTTTCTGCTTCCCTCCCCAGAGGAAAATGTTTCCTTGAGAGCTGAGTGTTAAATTGGAAGTGACCTTACTTGCCTTCGGTCACAAATAGCAGCAAGAAGGGAGGGGATTCCCCTGCTGCCTATCCCTATTCATGGCTTTGTTTCTGTTCAGACTCCACCTGACAGTATCTGGTGGCTACCAGCGCTCAACCTGCTGCAACAGTTCAGGAGCATTCCCCCCACCCCCTCCAAAAAAAAAAAAAAAAAAGTTTTGTTTGTGAGCAGGCAGACTTGCTGTGCTACAAGTGCTATAATTTTTTGTCTGGGAGATACTAGTAAAATTAGATGATACGAGATTTGTTGAAACAATTTTATTTGGATATTGGTGGCTGTGTGCTTGTTTGTGTGCTTGACGCATTGTTCTGGGCCATGTGACTCATGGGTTAGGATGCTGCTAATGGTGAAATACTGAACTTGACTGGAATTCAAAGAAAAAAATCTCAGATATGGTATTTGGAAAGGAAAACTTTTTTTGCTGTTCAGATGGCTTTCTTTTGTGATGAGGGTTCTTGTAACTGTTATGGGAACTAACACTTGAAATAGTAAAAAAAAAAAAAAAAAAAAAAAGTGATGTTTTGGTGTCTCTTCTTTGTGGCAACATAGTTAAACACCTTTTAAAAATTTTGTGATGGGAAGCATTAGTAAAAATATACTCTTACTTGAACAAGGTTGTAATATAGTATTTCCAACTGTTCTTGACCACTTTATTACCTATATTGGGTGGCTGGCTAGCTGATTAATTGTTTATCATCCTAAAATGTATCTTTGGCAACATGTGGGTCGTTACTGGCATTCAGTCTTTACCCTGCCTTCTAAGCATACTGTTCGTCTGTAACACTGCAATGCAATAAATGTTTGTGGTAGGAGCAGCTGATTACTTTAAACATAGGATCATATGATTGATACTTGATCTTGAAAGTAATTTCGCTGGGTCAACATGTCTCCTAAACCAGTGATTTCTAGTGGACTGAATGGAAGATACCTGACTCCCATAGCACAGTGCAAAATGTTGTATATCAGGTAGGTGGAGGGTAGAAGAGAAGGATATGTCATTATTTTGTACATGATCTAGTTATTGAAGGGAAAGTGAAGTTAAGCTGAGCTTCTGACTTAATTGAAGGGATAAACTGATTTGAAATAATTTAGTGTTGTCCTCTCCCAAATCAAGACTAAAATTGTGGCAGGAGGTAGAATTATTATGAAAAAGGTGAGCTGCAGTGTCATGTCAATCCTTCTCCATCCTTTCCCTCATGTCAGACAAGGTAATATCAGTCATTTTCTGGTTCATCCTTTCCGCGATTGACACAACTAGGTTATGAGCTATAACTGTTCCTGCACAGCATTTGCCTGTCACTTGCTTTTTCTCCTTGACCATTATACTGTAATTCTCTTTTAGAGATTGGGTATTTTATAACCTAACTGCTTTGGATTTTTGTATTGCTTGTACTTGAACTTCTTATTATCACTTATTTCAAAATGTCAAGACTGTTGAAACAATTAATGCTGATCCACTCTTCTCGATCTGTTCCTTCTTCCATTTCTTCCTTTGCACGATCTTCAGTGCTTTCTTGACTTTTCTTGCAAAACTTCCTAGATTTTCATGCTGTCAATGATACCAGCCAGCTTCTCCTTCCTTCCTGCCCCCCAAAGAAAAGTATACTGTAGTAGCTTCTTTCCCTGCCTCTAATTTTAGGGGAGAGCACTTGCTCAAAACTAGCCTTTTTATTTCGGCTTCGGTTGAGAAAACTGCCTCCTGGTAGTGAGGTGATTCTAGCTGTTTATTGGGCTAAAACATGCTTTTCCTTATGCTCTTGTTCGGTAGTCTATGTAGCTCAGTTTTCTTGTTTTGTTTTCTCCGAGTAGTGCTGAGGGAAAACCATTTTTCAGCAGTGTTTGATATAGTGGAGCCCTAAGCTGGTAGAGTCAGCTTTAAAAGAATTTCAGCATATAAACTCATAATGTGTCGATGTGGTAAGAGCCAGAATTTTTTTTTTCAGGCCTTGCTAATGATCATGTATTTCCAGTTATGAGTGGATGACCTTTCATTAAACCTGACTCTTGGCCTCAGTTCAGTTCCTGAATGGAAAAACCGGGAATATGTACTAGAAGTGCCTACCTAGCATAATGCATGATGTCCTGGTGACTTTCCTAGGCAAAGTTATTTTTAGAGTAGTGAGGCAGGCAGTATGTCTCTAGGTTCTACTGTACACGTATAGTTTGTGAAACATGATTTGTAGTAATAGGATTCTCAGTAGAGCAGCCACAACTAGCCCAAGCCTGGATCTTTCATATTGCTGTTTCTTGGGTTTTACTTCAACTACATGCTGTCCTTATGAATCGCTGTTTCCTAATGCAGGCAGCTTCTTGACCAGTAACACCACTTCGAAGACTGGAAAAATTAAGGAGAGTTTACAACTAGCTGATTTTTAAAGAATGTACCATAAATACATCCTAGGGAAAGTGCACTATTAATTTTTTGTCCACTTCCAGAAAAACTTGTGCCAGTTCTGGCACTTGTGCCCATGGATAACTTCATGGTTATTCACACCACATTTGCAATATGCTCTTAGTGCAGTTTGAAGAACTTACTTTGTGCATCAGCCCTTGGTTTGAAGACTGAATAATTTCCCTTAGATGAACTAGTTGAGAACCTCTGTCTGCATAATTGAAAATATACTGGGAAAACCTTAAGTAATTATTTCAAGTGCTTTGAAAAGCCCATGTCCCTGTTCTTCTGATCCTGAAGGTCAAAAAAGAAGGTATGCTTACAATTTCCCTTTATTTCCCCCCACCACTGACACTCTCATTTGCACAGAGCTGACCTCTAATATTCCATTGCTGTGTCTTATGGTTGCTAGTATAGTAAAGTTGCAGGCTATAAGTCTAGAAATCCCTGTGAAAGGTTAGTTTCACAAATATGATGCACTTGCTCCTTCCCCTGGTTCATCTCTCAGGCTACCCCACTGGGGCCAGGGTGGTCAGTGTGATGCTCTGACTTGGGTTTGGCCTCTGCTTGGCAGCTGTGGAATGGGATCTCTTCACAAAGCTGTCTCCTGAGCTTGGGAATGAAGGCTGATATACTCTCTACTTTTTCAGAGCTGCATAACAGCACAAGTTCTCTGTCCAAAAGGTAGAAATGTAAAAGAACAAAAAAGCAATGTCAATGCCTACTAAGAAGGGAGAGGCTGCTCTTGGCAAAAGTTACCAAAAATGGAGATTTGTTTTCCTCCTTACCTGTACATAGGATCGCGTCTGCCACGGATGAGGTACAAACCACAGTGGGGAAGGCCCTGTGGTGACGCTGCAATGAGAAAACAGGTTGCTCAGACTCCCTTGCCTCAGGATGGGGAGAAAGCAAGGTGGAAAAAATTGACCTCAAGTGTGAGGTGAAGGGGGCTGTTAAGTGAAAAGCCTAGACCATAGACCCAGAAGAGACTTCTGGGGGAGATGACAGCATCCAAATGATGAGCAGGGATTATGGTGCCAGATAAGGGACTGGGTTTTATACCTACTGGTAGACCTGGCAGAGCAATCTCTTTGGAAGTGGCATTTGATATTTTTAGTTAGAGCTGTTGATAGACAAGGTTCCAGTATCAGGTGGTGCAAAGTAAGTTGACCCAGTAATTACTCCAAGGTTTGAATTAGGATGATGATGTTAGTATTCCAGGTTCCTCTACCTTCTCCACCTTCTTTATTGGAACAATGTCTGTCCATCTGCCCTGCATGGGTGGCTGCTAAATTATAGAGAGTTGTCACCTGAAGTTTCAACACCTAAAACATGGGGAAAATGCCAACAGTGAAGCTTCTTTGATTTAAGTGTGTTGTGGTTCAGACTTTACCTTTTTGGATTTACAGAGACAGCTTTTTGATTTAAGGTGTTAGATGACTGAAATGAAAAACATGTTTGTTTTTTGGCTGAATAGCAACCTGTTTTTAAAATGGCTTTCAGAAGCCTGAATCACCCACGTAGAAGCCTTCAACAGAAAGATTCTCAGACATTCAAAATTATCTCTCAAGGCCAGATTTTCTGCTGTGGGTTTTTTTTTCTTTTTTTTTTTTTGTTACCATGTGCAGCCCCTGCTTACATAGAAGGCTCCTGTTCATTTGCTGCTTCCCAACTCTGTTACTAGCTAAATGAATGTGATTCATTATTTCTTCTTTTCACCCTTCACCTTAGCCAGTTCTCTTCTCTCCCCCAACAGATCTCAGCTCTTCATCTTTCCAAGAAAAGGTTATGGTTTTGGAAAGTATTGTGTAGATGAAAGGGAGGATATTTGTCCATCCAGTGGCTGTGCACAAAAATTCTGATACTGCTCTTAGTTGGCTGAAGAAAAGCAAGTGTCTTACCGGGAGAATATGGTGAATAGAGAGCCTGGGGATTTTACAACTGCCTTTGTACCAAGCCATAAAATTATATCAGAAGCTAGTTTCTACAAGCTGGATGGCAGAGCAGCTGTTCCTGATTCATTCTAGTTACAATTCCACTGGCTACATTTTTCCACCTTAAGAGCTTTTGAAATCATAGAGTTAAGATTAATATAAGCTGTAATTCAAAACAAAAGAATTGGTAAAGTGGTGGTGCTGCAAGTGGTATTAGCTCAGCATGATAGGATGGCTTTTTGCAGTGCTGAGTGCCATTATTAATTAAGCAAATGGACTGCTTCCTTGATCATCCTGTTGCTCTTCTCCCATCCCTGTTGTTGATCTCTGCCCTGTTTTCAGCTTATTCCTACTGACATTTTTCTTCAAAGAAAGGAAAATAACTAATGTAGGTGTAAAGTGGTTTGAAAAAGAAGCCCTGATCCCATTATATTGGCGGGGGGGGGGGGGGAGTGAAAAGATCAGAAGTCATTCTCCTCTGATTAAATATATTTGAATGTGATACTTCTGTAAAATTTCAGGTGGTTCATTCCCTATACCGTGTATTTAGGATTTCACTTGCAACTGTCTAGTACATAGGATCTCTTCCATTAACACTAGTCCTTTCTTGTCACTTGAAAGGCATCTCGCTGCAATACTTCAGGAAAGTGTACTTGACTCAGATTGGGAGTATAATCGTCTTTAATTGTGCTTCTTGCAGAACAGTGAGTTCCTTAGGCAAGTTTTAGTGGGAATTTTCAAATGGTCAGAGGAAACAAGACTTCACAAGCCCTTAAATCTTAGGGGATAATTACAGTAACATGAAGAAAAGGTGAGCAAAAGGCAATATTTTAAGTATTAATGCTTCTCTGATTCTTTGCACTGCAATGCAAGTTGCTGGTCTCAACGTGCTTATTAATACATGAACAATTATCTGACAGTCAAGTAGACTAAAAGCATCTGTTATGTGCCACTAATACATATGTTTGTGGTATGTCCAGTACTTTATTAAGGCAGAGGGCTGCTAATACATTAATGCTTGGTTTTTGACAGCTAATGATGAATTTATGTCTTAAAAATGTGAAGCCACTAAGTGTTGAAGACCTTTAAGCTATTGCATTCCAGTTCGCTTGCACAAGTGTGTGGAGTAGGCCTTTTATACTTCAGACTTGCAAACAAAGCCTGTATTTATTTCAGATGAATGGTAGCTAACTAAAGTAGACTGCAATAATTGTATCTATAGCCTTTATTAGGAGTAAAGGCTTACATGAGAATGGGCGGAGGACAAAGCCTGCTATCATTCCAGAGCAATGCAGCTTTTGCAAACATTCTTGGTTTTGTTGTAAGCCAGGCTGGGTGCTTCCTTGTGTTCATGAAGGCCTGTGTTGTATGACTGTACCATGCACTACAGACTTTTGTTGGCGAGGAGCTTTGGCATCTATAGCATCTGTGGAACTGGAAAGATATGTTCCAGTGTTTGCGGGGACTTGTTTATTCAAAGCTCCGTCAGTTATGAGGAAGCATCTTCTTGATAAGAGGTGGTAAACGTAATTGTCAGTCAAACTTGAGCTACTTAAGGAATCTGATAACTGTTTTAAGACTGGGTACACTTGTTATATTAAATGTTTTATGGAAAGGATGGAGAATCATTTGTTACCCCACACTTCAGATAGCTGCTTTAGCTACCAAGAAAGAAGGGTTAGATTTTCTCTGGTTACATTTTTGCAGCTAAGAAATAAAATGTGGCTTCCCCAGTTGTGGAATATTATTCTGGAGCACAAGTGTAGCAAGTAGAGGTGATCATTGTATCCAATTTGATGCTAACACTCTATTCCATTCCACATGTCTCTCTGGAATGTCCGAGGAGCCTTTTAATGAAGTATCTGAAAATTTTGTGTAAATTAACGTTACATTTCACGGATAGAATAAAAGTATAGTGTAAATGGTTTGGTTAGAAATGGGTGAAATCAGTGAATTTTGGGAGTAAATGAGCATGATTTGTTTAAAAGAGGTGACAAACTTGTGCCATCTGCCTTGACAGAAGCTGCCATAAATACTCTTCTTAACTTGGAACATAAACATGACACTGAATTGTTGTAGAAGTTGCGATCGTGATGCCTGTTCGTTAGGCAGATTTGCATAAGCCTTTGCCAGAATAAGCGCTTTCACATGCAGAATAATTTCTCATACATATGAGAGCTCACCTTTTGCAACACAGTTGGAAAAAGCAAGAAAACAGCCTAACTTTGAACTTCTAGCTTTGCTATACGTGAACAATAATTGAATCTGAAATGGAACCTCTCTGAGCTATTTATTGCTACTTCTGGAGCATCCATGCCTGGGTATTTTCTCCTTGTAAAGGATTTAAAGAGGCTAGATCAGCAGTGTAGGCTTTCTGGGTGCCTTTATCCTTAGACTGCAAAATGTATTCTGGTATGCTCCACCTCCCTCAGCTAGACCAAGAGAAGTTTAGCTTTTCTGTTGACGTCCTTTATCTAGGCCATGTAGTGCTGGTGTCTGGACAGGTACTCTTGACTGGGAAGAGAAGACCTTTGCCTTTTCTCTCACAGTTACTAATCTCACAGTCCTCACTTGTGTCCCTCTAGGCTTCCTTGAGGAAGCACATACTGTTCATATTAAAGAGACTTTGCTAGCATAGGATGTGATTCCAAGGTAGCTTGGTTTATGCTGAACCAAGGTTTGTGCAGGTCTTTCCTTCCCTGCCACGTGGCAGCCCTGGCACTGGCCTGACTCTGTAGGGAGCTGGGCTGAGAGTTACAGTGGTTTGAAGGAACAGCTAGTTTGGGGGGAGGGAAGGACAAGTATTGGTGGGTAGTTTTGCTCCCTGCACACACTTGCTATGGGCAGAGAGGAGTGCCAGTGTACAGCAGGAGTGGGAACATCTCAGTGAGGTAAGGAGAAGCATGGGACTGAGGCAGTGTTGACTGAAACAGGCTCAAGTTACACCCTCAGGGAATTAATTCTCCCAGTAAAAGTGGTTTGCTTGCTAGAGTAGAGGTTGTTTAGAGCCCCCAGCACTGAGCTTCCAGTTTGGATTGGTGAGCAGGTTGCTTCTGGAGTGCAAATACTGATGCTAAAGTTTGCCTTCAGGTGGGCTTAGGTTATGTAGCACTGCTTTACTACAGCTGGCATCATTCATCTCTTCTCTTCCATGTGGCTTATTAATCTCATTGTCTTGTTGCAGTGGGCCTCTGGGAAGGAAATATTTATTTGAGCAAAGTTCAGTCTAATCAGTTCAGTTTCTTGTGTGATTGTATTAAATTAAGCTGTAGTATGCAATTGAACACTTTTAATAGGCAGCTTCCTGTTAATGTGTTTCCTGACATTCATTAACATCTCTACTAAAACTTGAGCAAGTGAAAGTTGAATGAGGGAGTAGATAGATTTAAAGACAAAAAGGAAAAAGGGAGAAGGTTTCTTGGGAGATTTATTTTTTCTTTCCTAACCATCCCTGTATCTTCTATGAATTTGTCTTAAAATTTTAAAATGTTCCATCAAAGCAAAAAACCCACCAAATTTTTTGTTGTGACTTTTCAAATCAATATTTCACTTGTTTCTTTGTATTACATTTTTTTTCTCATCTTCTGACTCTTTCCAATAAACATAGGCACAAAACTGTAAAATACGCTCACTCTTTAGCCCAAGAAAAAACTAACTCTTTGAAAGGCTTCCAGGTTGCTTCTCATCCATTTTGTGCATGGCAGACAGGGGGCCAAAAACCCTCAAATGTCCTCTGTTACTGTGGGTGAGCCTCCTTTCACTCTTTTGCTGACCTGGGCAGAGTTTATGGGCATTGGAAGTGATGGTGATAGTGAGTGTTCTTGCTGCAAGGTACTAAATGCAGGCTGAGAAATAAAATGATCTTTCTGTAACTGTCCGTAAAACCATCCAGCTGGCAGAATGCTGCTGCTCTGAGAGTCCATGTGCTTTTTCACTCTTGTATGTGAGCTGGAGGCAGCAGGTGGAAGGAGGAGGTAGGAAGAGTGGACCTTGGACATCCATTTTGTGTGCTAATGAAAAGGTCTCTGAATCGTTGTTTTGCCACGATTTCCACATTAATGATTTTGATTTTTTTTTTTTAAATAGCATAAGTGATTTCTTTATTGAGGCATTGACTGAACTGATGTCTTGGCTGCATTTGCCTGATTTCCATAATGGAAAATGGATATGAAGAGAGCCAAGAACCCTGTTTTTGAAGGGCTTTCTTAGAGACATAGCCAAATCAGTCTGAGAAGTGTGATGCCAATTTGGGAAGGTTGTAGAATCATTATGACTGCAGTGCTGTTCTGTAGAGAGACAAATAAGCAAGGTGATGCCAGGTACATGTCCAGAACTGCAGAACAATAAGAAATGAAGCTGCAGGGGAAACTGAGCTAGCCTTTTAAAAGGGGGAGAGTGCTGCGACTAAACTGCGACTTTAGTCAGACTTGTCAAAACAATAGCAAGGCTTGCATTTGATTCTGCAGACCTTGTCCATAGAAGCAGGCAGGATTTGTGCTGGGGCAACAGTAATTTTATCAATGTTTGGAGTTCTCAGCATTCGAAATTATGCTGTACAGGAAGATTGCTGCTATTGCATCTACTTCAGGACACTTATTTTTGAAGAGTTTGTGCTTTAAATCTTGTGAGCTTTATTCAAAAGGTGTCCCTGAGAGTAGATGCAGTGTATCTCACTGCATATATATTCTCTCTGGTCACTGGCAAAGAAGCTGTCTGAGCATTTTAAAATACATGTGGAGGGACCAGTCTGTATCAGAAGGTATTGTTACAGTGCCAGTTATAGCTTAGCCTTCTGATTTGGGTAGGGTTAGAAGTGATAACTTAAATACCAGTTAAATGACCTGATAGTGTTGCACTTAGTTAATTGTATATGACATACTCAGCAAGATGAAATGATACTGCTGCATGTTTTTATAACTGGCATCATGCATCAGAATTTCAGTGTGGCTGAAAACTTGCCAGTGCAATTAAAGTTCCAGGCAGTTAGCATTTATTATTGGGGCTAGAATTTGTTTGAGGCTTGTTACCTCTGTGGATGCTCATTCATGGGCAGGGTTTTCTACCTAATTTAACTTCAGTGTAGCATATTTTCCTAAGAGCTGGTTAGGTCTTTAATAACTTGATTAGCTGCAATTAGGGTGCAGCATACTTCACTACATCAGGGCATGCAAATATAGATTAATCTTTGTTCTGTTCAAGTTATTTGGAAAAATTGTGTATTAAGGTTACTCAAATTTCATTAAGCATTATTTTCTGTACTTTAGCTGCCCAGTTTTGTGGAAGAGTTTATGGAATGACTTAGTATGTTGTTTTTTAGTAGTTTTAGCCTTGATTGTCAGTAGAAGAAACAATTCATGCAGTATTGATTAGCGCCATGTCACCTTACTTTAACACACCTAATCCACTAGAGGCTTAGATAATATTCAGCTGCTTTACGGGCAGCTTCATTAATGCCAGTACCCAGGGCAATTTGAAGTGCATATTAATAATTCTGCATTCACTGGATAACTGTTTGCCAAGCACATCTTAAATGTATATGTGCATGTTATTAATGCCATATAGCCTTGCCTGTTTCTCCTGGTATGCATTTACCAGCCCTATTGTTATTGTTGGAACTCAGGTGGACTGTTAGCTGGGGGAAGAACATTGCTGAAGTGGAAGATGAAACAGGGTTGAAACGATGGCAGGAAATTCAACTAGAGCATCTCTCACAGGCTTTTTAAAACTTTCTGAACTGGAATACTTTATTACAGCCCAGAAGCTTTTCCAGTCCCTTTTATTTTATGGTATTCTGACAGTCCTGACCATCCATATGGCTATGAGGTTGCACTTGATTGTCTTAATCTTGAATTCACATGTAAATCAAGTCCTTCATAGTGATAGCAAGTTGTTGCCTGACATGAAGGAAAGAAGAAAATTTCTACTCTCAGTTGCCAAGATTAAGATAAAACTACAGTTGTGTTTTTCAGTGGTCAGTAGTAATCTCTAAAATACATGAAGGAAACCACACAACCTCCTCTCTTCCTTTCTTGCATAGCTGCCACCATGGGCATTGCTTACATGTACCATGCATAAAGGGTATGTTGCAAGGATCAGTGCATCTCACAATTAAGATATGCTTATCTAGACAGGGTGTCAACTATCTGTTAAGTCTTAATTTAGATTAATTTAAAGTCAAAGATTTAGAATTAGCAATAACCATTAGCTATGCATTTTATTACTGATGAAAACAGCAGAGCAAAATATTTGTGTCAGTATCAATCTGGAAAGATCTGTGAAATATAATTAACTAGCTGAAGTGCTGCAGGTAAACAGGAACAGTTAAATGTAATCAGTGTGTATTTCACTGAGATCAATGTGATTATTTTTGAACCATGAGCTAATCAATATTCAGTGCCTTGGCTATGTTTTCTTGCTCTCACTATATAACCATTACAAAGCTAGGTTCAAGTAGCTGCTCTTAATACTCGTAGGACTTTGACATCTGCAAACTGCATCTTTACGTGCAACCCAGCTGTCGTAAAGAAGAATCTGCGTATTCCTGCAGGACTGTTTACAACCCCGCCCCCCCCCCAGCTAATATCTGAGTGCAGAAAGCCGTCCATACTGTTCCCTGATCTCTGGGCACTAGGTATCCAGGGGAAGGCGTCTCTGATCCCTGCAAGATGCTCATTTTCAAACTTTGTAACATAATTCCATAACCTGTATCTTAATAATACAGAGTTCATAGTTTCTTGTTTTGGACAGCCCTGGGACAGCCAGTCTTGTAAGAGGACTACAGGACTGCAGCAAGTCCACTGAGCCCTGCAACAGTGGTGTTGCTCTCCACAGTTCTTGTCCAGTGGATTACTGGATTCTTGCTGTTGCAAAGATGTCCGAATCTAACACGGCATTTGATGCTCTTGGGTGCCTTTTCACTAATATCTCTGACTGGTCAGCAATGCTTTACTGGGAGGTGGATAAAGATCTTGACAGACTTAAATATCACAGCTTCAGAATGGTGTTCTTAATTTTGAATCCAAACTGGACAGATGTGCAGGCTGAATGCAACAGAACAGTTTCTCAGAGGTGTTACTGTGAGTTGCTGCTGCTGATGGAAATGGCAGGTGGCATTTCTGTAAGCTTGCAGGCAAAAAAAAGATAGTAGATGAACTTAAGGGTCAGCCTGGAAAGCCTTTGGAGTGTTGAACCTTTATGGCAGGGTTTTCAAGTGTGTGCGCCTATTGTATCAGAGTGGGCAAATAAGCTGCAAGGGAAATGTTTGGGACTGGCTATTGGCAGTCTTAGAAGGTTCTGCTGTACTAGAAAGGCCAATAACTTGTGCTGTTAGATGTCAAATGGTATTAGAAAAAAGTAATTAGTTCATCACTTACCACTTTCTGTTGAAGTAAATGTGAAGTCATATCATAAATTGTAGGCCTGGAAGATGACAGAACTGTATTTTTTGTGCCTGGAATACTTTTGATGTGGAGGTGTAAAGTTTTTGCAGCACTAAAAGAGATCTCTCTAAAAGTGTGACATACCCTGTTAAGTCCCTTTAAAGCAAACTTTTGTTGAAATTTTTACCTGCTTTATTACTATATGGTTAGTCAGAAAGGCTACTTAAAGATAGAGCAGATGTGGAAATGCATTTTAGTGTGAACCAGTTTTGCACATGAGTGCACGTGTGGGCTGCTGCGAGAGGGGAAGAAAAGCTATGACGCACCTCAGCTTGAGTGGGTAGCTTTTACTCAGTGTGGCTGAGCAACAGGGAAGTCACATGAACTGCTGCTGTGACAGTTCCTGACAACCTTCTGTCTGAACCAGGAAAACACTGGGCACAAGAGTGTGGTGAAAGTGGAATATCTTCCATATAACACCTTTTTAACTCTTCTGTAAGAGTTTACCAGTAGTTGAACTACTTAAAAACAAAATTTCATCTTAGTAAAATAGAGAAGTAATTGCCTGTATAGGGCAAACTATGATTAGATTGGCTTAATTTTTAACCTCCTTTAGAGGACAGGTCTGCTGTTGAGCCACTTCTTTATGTGGGGAGCTGGGCATTCCAGTCTCTCAGATATGCCACAGGCCGCAGCTGCCCTCGTTTCCCAGTCATATTAACAAAACATCAATGATTCCTCTTTGGGACACTGGGACCATACAGGTTTGTTGTGCCCAAAGTGTCTTTAGAACATAGCATTAATTATTTATCCAGAGCACAAAATGTGTGGAGCAGAAGGCCTAAAGGACTTCTCCGTGTAGTATCTTCTTTATATCTCCAGCTTTCCAAGGTGTCTTTCAGGCTTGTCTCAGCCCAGGTACCTCTGGCAGAGAGAAGTGGCACAGCAAGCTTCCTGTGACAGTAAGCTTGGTCTAGGTAGCTTCTGGCAACTTAATCTGTCCTGTCCTTTCTTCTCCTAGCATCCCTGGGATTTAAAACCTGCTTTGATCCTGGATTCGGCCTCACAAGAAGTCAATTCTTAACTAGGTGGAGACAGTCTAGGGGAAGGGGAGATGATGTGCCCAAGTCACATATTTTTTCCTATTGTTTTTTCAAGGAGCCTTATCTTTCCACCACTTTCTTTGCTGTAGGTTTCTCCCTTTACAGCTTGTACTGACATAACTTCTGCTATTCTTGAAAGTTAGTATGAATCGGCCTTTATTCTCCACAATGATGCTATACAGCATGAGAATAATTACTTGATAAACCCATCACTTTTTATCTGTATTTTTTTTTCAGCATTACTCCCTATTTGTTTCTCTAAGTAAGCTACCTCTACATATGATTGTCTGATCAGAGACCTCTGTTAATACCTTGCAGACAGATATTAAATAGCCAAACACACAGTGCTGGGTATGTATCTATAGAAGAGGGGAGAGTATGTATCGTGGTAACTGTGTGATAAGAAGCAGAGGGGTAAGTGTTGACCCCTGACTGCAGTTCTGTTATGGTTTCTAAAGGTATAGAGACTGCAGGCATCAGTAGTTTTGGGGAAGGAGTACTGGGAATGGAAGACAGGTAGAAAGTCTGTGACTTCTACTTGACTGTCATTACTTAGGAGGGGATGCATGACTACCTGCTTGCTGGAGGGCAGGACAGAAGGGGGTAGAGCAGTCAGGAGGAGGTGCTCACGAAGCAGCTACCTGTCTGCGCAGTGCCTATCTCAAAATGCGTGTGGCTGTGTGACACAGATGTGTGCTTATTACCGGTAAAACTAAATGGTTTGTAGGTAAGTTGAACTAAACCTTGCCTTCAGAAACTTTGCCTTCAGAAACATTTTTTCAAACTGAAATGGGAAGCAGCTATTTACTTTGTCTTCTGAACTGTATTGGAGTTGTTTCACACTGAGAGGAATCACTGTTGCTTTATTTCTCTGGCATACCAGGGAAAGAGGATAACACTAAAAGGCTATAAATGAAAGCAGTGTTATGTCAGCATTTGCCTGGCACAGGGCAGAATTGGCTGTAATGTTGCTTTGCAGAGGTTTCAGACTTGTCCTAAAACAGGTGATATCTTTGTGGAAACTGTTCTTTTCTTCGTGTGAGGATTTGATTTGTCTGTGTGTGTGATTGGAGTAGCTCTTTACAAGTATTGACTAGTATAAGCTGCTGCTATAGCTGAATGTAGGCATATGAAATAGAGACTTGTACTTTTGTGTCTTACTGTGGAATAGTATTGGTTGACAAACGCATGCCAGAATAGAAGAGAACTTGAAGCATTCACTCATAAATATTGAAAAATGAAGTCTGATGTGACTCCTTTGAGGTGTGTGTGTGGGGAGTTTGATAGGTGTAGGCTAACTTCTTTCTCAAAACTCAGGCAAAAGTACTGGCTTACCCAGTGTCAGCTGTGCAGGTAGGAGCCTTGCACTGGCCAGGTGTGTTTCTCCTGGGTCTACGGAGAAGTTCCAGGCATGGCCTTGCTAGTATTGAACGATAGTATATGGCCATGGTCTAAGCTGCAGCCCCTCACATTTGGTAGAAATTGCCCTCAATTAAAACTGAGGGGAGTATCATCCTAGATGTAATTTCTTAAATGAATCTCTGGGCCATTCTCAAACAGCCTGGTGTATCAGGTATTTTTGCCAACAGAACAAAACTAGTGTGTTAGGTAGCTATTAGTTTTATTTTGGCATCTGAACTGTTGCAGTCAAAAACTAGGTAGCATCTTCCTTGTACCCTTAAGTTTTTGGACTACTGGCTTGCTGTCAAGCCCAGGGTAGACAGAATTGGTAACAGCAGCACAAGACATCCAGTGAAACTGGATGTATATTAAATACTACTTACAAGCTAGTGGTGATGTTGATGCTTGTGACTAATGCAGGAAATCAGCTGCCTTTGAGAAGGCCTCCAATATGATATGATATAAAACTGCTCTATTTATATGCAAAGATATATCACAGAAGCCGTCATGCGTCTAGAACTCTTCTTCCTGTGAAGATCAGGCTTCATAGTGTGGTTTAAGTTAAACTAGCATTAAGTTAGCTATAACAAAAAGCTTTGTAAAATGCCTTTAAGCAGCAACTTGAGGATTACATAAAGGTAACTCCAAACCTACATGAACATGATATGCATTAGCAAACCCTGTAGGGGTTTCTTGACATGAAAATAAACCCACCCAGGTGCTTTTTGTATAATATGTCATTTATCATAAACCCAATGTGGTTTACTTAAGGCCAGTAACACTTCCTATACCAAGCTGTAGAGGCATGAGAATAAACTATAATTCTTGGCGGGGGGAAAAAAGGGGGGGGGGGAGGGGGCATTTTTGTCATACTGCATGAACAACTCGAGCAATCCTAAATCATCAGTTGTTGAGTGGCTAGAACTCTTTGCTGTTTGATCTGTCTATGGGAATGATGTGGGCTGTTTAGAGGGGTTGCCAGCCCCAGATGGCCAGCAGGCTGCCCATAGCTCCACTTAGGGGGGAAATCAGTAGCACTTAGCACAAATAGAGTTGTCAGTCCCTTTAATATCTGACTCTTCCAGCAATCTTGTATGCAAATCTGATAAATAGTGCTCCCTTTCCTCCCCCCGCCCCAGTTCCCCCTCCCCCCCCCCACTCTAAAATCAGTTCTGGGTCAGTCGTTGTCTGGTTTGGGATTAGAAACTTGTATGTATTTTTACTGATCATGACTGCAGCTTGGGAAGCAAAGGCTAATGTACCATCTTTCACTTTGCTCTTCTATTTCATTTTTCATCTGTTTAACAATTAGTGCAAATAGAGAAATTGGACTATAGACAGGACTGTGTTGCTGTTGAAATTAAGTTTTCCTGTTGCATCTGCAGCTGCTGGATGGAAGTGTTTAGAACTGTCCTTTCTTTGGCTGGTGCTATGGCCTCAAGTTATAAAGCTGTTTTTGTGTGTGGTTGATTACACACTGGTTGTCCTAACAGCATGTTCACTGGCTAAGGTCTTCATAATACGACTAGTGGTGAAAGGACTTTTAAGTTGCCAAGTAAGACATTTGAAGAAGCCTAGTTTGTCAAAGTGTTAAGTATGCACCTTGTGAAAACTAGGCTTTTTCGAAGTACCAGCCATCTAAAAACTGAGCCGTTGCTGCTGCTGTGTTCAGAAAGTTTGCTGTGTAGGTGCTATGTAGACTTAAGCATCTCAGGAGTTTGGTAGTAGAATAATTCATGCTGATAAACTGGTTTTTTTTTTTTTTTTTTTTTTTTTAATGGATACTTGTAGGAGAAAGGAGGGTGGTAACAGCATGCAAGCACAGATGTTTTCTGCTGACAAACCCTCTTGTTCCTTCATTTAAATAGGAAGTAAAATGCAGAAAGGTGAAAAATCTGATATTAACATTTTTCATATCTTCTGCTTGTTCAGGTTCTGCTCTGAATCAAATTTTGAAATCCTCATAAAGGAATAACGTTTCTTTTTGTGACTGTTCATCTTTGGACTGTTTAACTATTATAAAGCTATCCTCTTGTATTCATGTTGTTCTTAATGGTGAAAATGTATGGGGTTTTTCTTCCTGGGTATTATCAATGTTCATATTCATGACTTGCATTGTAGAGTGTCTGATCTTCAGGTCTGATAATATGGTGCATTTCTTCAAGTCACGAAATCCTATAAATGGCATTATTAATAATGGCAATCAGTGAAGACAATAGTAGTTTTTTGGCTGTTTGAGAAATGATACCAAAATTCTGTAAATTTCAGTAGTTATTTATACAGCAAAAATGTTCTGTTTTCTTCCAACTCTGAAAAGAGTGGTGCTGTTTGGAGTACTAGCTGAGTCTATTGCTTGATGTTTTGTGGGTTTCGACTGTATGTATTGCCTAAAATATGCAGTATCTGGTAACTCTTGGATCTTACTAGAGTATGGGAACAACTTTTCTAAGCCAATTCTGAGAAAGAAAAGGGGAAACAAATGTAGTATGTCTGGTTGTGATAAAACAGTGACAGTGCACTAATGATTTTTCTACTGTGATATGACAAGCAAGTAATATGAGATTTAGGGTTTTTTCTTGTTTATTGTGTATACTTTTCATGAACTTTCAATATGTTGTGAAGATTGATTATTTTTCTTGGAAGCGAGAGGCCTTGTTCTTGCCTTCATGTG
This sequence comes from Dromaius novaehollandiae, assembly GCF_036370855.1. Classification (NCBI taxonomy): domain Eukaryota; kingdom Metazoa; phylum Chordata; class Aves; order Casuariiformes; family Dromaiidae; genus Dromaius; species Dromaius novaehollandiae. The sequence continues at coordinate 20,365,513 of NC_088107.1, forward strand.
AGATGAAGTAGACGACTCTACTTATGCCTGTAGTGATATACCTGTAAAAAATGTTAAAATTTTAATGATCTCTTTCCAGGAGTCTTTTGAATATTAGACCAGGGAAACACTTCTGTTACATTTAAAAGATTTTTAGAAGAATCTTACAAACCAGACTGAAATTTTCCCCAAATATGAGTGTTTAACTAAGATTATGTTCACAGGAGGAAATGCCTGTGTATCCATATTAAATGTGAGGATGTTTAGTAGTTAACAGTAGAAATACAAATATTTGTTTTATTTAAGTGTTGCGGCATACCATCTTCTAGATAGTGTGCGTACACATATCTGTGCAGAGAGTACATAAGCCGGATGGCATGACAGAAACTTCTCTTTTGATGTTGCCAGTTTGTGTGTAGAGTACTTCACGTGTTTGGGAAGGTGAAACAAAAGCGTCTGGATATTTTTCCCGCTCAGTATTTTCACCTGTAGAGTGATTCGCCTAGCTGAGCGGCTGCTCAAAGGTATTCCCAGGCAGCCTGCAGATATGATGGGGAAATAGCTTCCCAAGTAGTCTGTGTGTCCAGCTCCGTAGGACAGTGCTTGTGGAAGGTCCAAGTACTTGAGCTTTAAATCTGATCTGAAGCGAAGCAGTGGCGGGGGGCGGGGGGGAGCTCTGCTGTCTGCTCAGACAGTATGAGAGGGTAGTTAGACTGTGCCGAGTGCAGTACTTGGGTGCTGTTACTGTGCATGCACCAGGATCCTTCTGAAATTGTGCTTAAGGTTTTTAAATCTGGTTGGCATGTCTGTGGACAATTTGGTGGCCCCTGAAGTTGGTCACAGATACAGCTTAAGCCTATGAGTTAGGAGGCAGGGGTAGGGGTTTTTTTTGCATTTTTACAGATGGGGAAAGTGTAATGTGGAGTTTAAGTGGCTTGCCCCAGCCTGTGCAGTAAATGGCAAATGGCTTGTATACTGATCATAGTGCAGGGAAGAATAGCTTGTGTGTAGCTCTTTGGCAAACAGCATCTTGTGTCTTCAAGGCAGCTAGTACTACTATTACTAAGCAGCCATTACAAAGTATAGCAAACATCTACTGTGTAATCATGTGGAAGTTGTTGAATGTTAACAGCTGTTGTGTTTATTTTTTTTTTTTGAATCTGCTGAATAGATTTCCAGACCCAGTGATACTTCTTTCAGATTGTTTTCAGTGCTTCTTGACAGAAAAGTTTAGTGACCTCTGTTAGTGTTTCCGTAAGTATGTTTATACAAGTTGATTGACTGGTGGTACAGCTCAAGTTGTCACTGATTAAAATAAGTGACATTGTTTCTATGAGAGCTGCTTTTGCTGATCTACACAGTTGAGCTGGTGGCAGAGAAGGTTTTAGAGTATTGGCTCAATATTTGTATCAGTTGAGTGTAGTTGCAAGGAAGGATGCAGTCTACCTTGAATAGTTAAATGTGCAAAAGATGCAGAATGCCTTTATAATTCATGAGAAAATGAAAATAAGTATCAAAACGAGCAATAACTTGATCTCTAATTAGCTTTACTGTCATGCAGTTTTGAGTTATGACTGCAGATATGTATTTGGTATATGAGAGTTGGACTTTTAAGATTGCTAATCAGGATAATTATTTAGGTTTTTCCTGCATTACCCCATACTTCTATTTCTAAACCACGTAATAGAAGATATTGTAGGAGGAGAAAAAGTTAGGCTGCCATCTCATGTCAGCAGGCATATTATGCTTCCTGTAAGGACTAAAGGTAAAAGTTATGTAAAAATAGATTACAGTATAGCTTAACTTGAATCCTCAGTTATTTTTGGGCTACCTTCAGTTATGTTGGATAAAATTCTTTGCCCTTATCTATAACCTTTGCGGTGAAATTGCTTTGAATTCATCTATCTTGTCCATGAAGTACCTGCATCTGCTTAAAACCAAAGAAAAGCTGTTAATGCACTTCAGTGTTAGCTTTTTTGTGTTGGGGCTTTTTTTTGTTTTATTTTAATCCAAGGTGAAGACTGGTATTTTATGTGACTCTCTTGGTTTTGCAGATTGCCCAAAGTAGTTTTAGAATAGTGGACCTTGATACCTTTCTGTACTGGAGGGCAAGTAGACAGGCACTCGTGCTGTGATGAATGACTGATGTCTCTTGAAATGTCCAGCTTTACTATACAGATGAGCAACTGTGCTAAAATGAATGGTAATGACGGCTGCTATAGTTTCAAGACAAACAAATGACTTCATTTCCTAGTCGTGTGGGTTTTTTTGTGGAAAGCTCACTGCTTGTAAAATAATCCTTGGAACCTCAAACAGCATGTTGTAACAGCATGTTCATTACTGAGATTGCGGGGTAATGAAACCAGTGAGGGGTGAAAAGTACACTGTGTATTTTGTATATTTGCATGCATATATGTGGTTGCATGTATATGTGCATCACTGGTTAAATGCCATCAGTTGCTTCCAAGTTCTATTTAGACACTATAAATAAACTTTAAAGTTTGAATATGTTGCAAGCTCTGAAGGCAAGTATTAAAGAGTTGTTAGACCCATATAGTCTGGATTTCCCTCATTTAAAAGGGGGATGAGGTCCAGGAAAAAGCACCTCAGCTGTAGATAGTGCATTTCTCCTCAAATTAAATGTATTGGTACGCATGTTCTAACATTCATGTAAACTGCAAATATTTCTTTCGATTACAATGGTTATTCCTTTACTGGCTGTAGTGTTACGTTTTTCTTAGTTTGCTTATGTTCAGTTTTGTCCCAGAGATGTCAGTGTTGAATAGTTGAGTTACATGAGAATGAATTACAGCCTTTTTTAAAGGCACTCTGTTATGATTCTGCAAAATCATGGTAGTTTTTGACCATCTCTTGAGACTGACACTCAAACTCGCAGATGTCAGTGAGGACAAATTACTCCAGTGTTTTAAGGGAAACTAGATTTGCAAGCAACTTTTAGGTGCTTGAAGCATCACAGAATCACAGAATGGTTGAGGTTGGAAGGGACCTTTGGAGTTCATCTATACACTGCTCAAGCAGGGTTACCTGAGCACGTTGCCCAGGATTGTGTCCACACGGCTTTTGAATATCTGCAAGGAAGGAGACTCCACAACCTCTCTGGGCAACCTGTTCCAGTGCTCTGTCACCCTCACAGTAATGAAGTATTTCCTCATGTTCAGATGGAACCGCCTGTGTTTCAGGTTGTGCCTGTTGCCTCTTGTCCTGTCACTGAGCATCGCTGAAAATAGTCTGGCCCCATCCTCTTTACACCCTCCCTTCAGATGCTTGTACACATTATACACAGGGATAAGATCCCCCTGCTCTGAGCCTTCTCTTCTCCAGGCTGAACAGTCTCAGCTCTCTCAGCCTTTCCTCATGTGAGAGATGCTCTGGGCCCTTAACCATCTTGGTAGCCCTTTGCTGGACTTGCTCCAGTAGCTCCATGTCTCTCTTGTATTGGGGAGCCCAGAACTGGACACAGTATTCCAGATGCAGCCTCACTAATTTACCATAGTATTTTTCCACTTTTCTTGAAAATAATGATCATTTTCCTGCAAACAAGTGTTGGGTGACAGACTGACACTGCAGCTCTTTTAAAGAATCATCATTTATCAGGAGTTTCCTTTTTCTCTGCCCACTTCCACTATGCACATTCTTGGGAGTGTTGATCAAACTCTGTGGCTTTGCAATACCAAGTATATGTTTGGATAGCAGTTACTGCTTGTCAGGTCACTCCAGCTAAATTCTGCAATGTGAACTGCTCTGGTTTGCTATTAACTTCACTCCGATGGACTGCGGTACGGGTCACTTTGTTGACATATTTCAAGTTGTTTTTTCTTTATTATTTGGCTTAGTGTGTCTTTCATTCTGGAGAGTGGTGTCATAACATGCTGTTGCTTTCACTAACCTCTTGGCTTAGATAGAATACTTAAACCTTTTTTTTCCTCCCTCTTCCTCCCCTCCCTTTTTTTCCCCAACAGTACTCCGTTGTGGGATAACATCTAGGGCCTGTATGCTGCTGGACTGTTCTGCTGACCTGTTCCAGTATTTTAAGATCCCAGATCAGCACAAAGGAATCTGTAAGTACCACTGTGCAGGGAGGGATACTTTACTGTCATTTATGGCACTACATGCTTCCTGCCAGGATAGATAGTACTAGTTAATGTGTGTGCTTTGTGAAGCCTTGCAAAGCAAGCTGCTAGTGGTATCGTGAGTTTTATACTACTTTGCTCTCAATGATAGCACATGCAGCTGATCAATAATCAAGGTTCAGGCATTGTCTTAAAATTGCATTTTACGTCTTTATCCCTTAAAGAGAATACTAAATGAAAAAAGTAGCAGAAAAATCCTTTAATATCCAACTTCTGTATAGTCTCTTGGTATGTTACAGTCAGACCTAACCTATAAAACTGTGTAGATGGGAGGAAAAATATAGGGAAGAAGTGCATTAATTTTAAAATAGCTGAATATGATAAAACTGAATCTGATAATCTGGAGTTACCTACTAAAGTCTTCCATTATTGACTGGACATCAAGTAGTACGCATAGTGTTCAACCTCATGTCAGTGCTCATAGCAAGTGAATTACTTGGCCATTAGCACACAAGCATATGATAACGCATAGGAAGACTTGGTTTGTGATTTATTTTGTTGCTGTTTCTTAGTTGTGAAACTACTCCTGTCATCCAAGTAGCATTCTGTCTAAATGTCCAGGGCGTGCCCTGTTAGATGAAGCGTTCCTGCTGAGATGTCTGGGGCTGGCTTCAGAAACTGAAGTGCTATAGCTGTAGCAGCTGACTTGGTTCCCTCACTGACCTCATGCTCAGCAAGTTTGGCTGCCTCTTTCTGTTCTTGTCTGGTTCCCGTTTCTGGCCTCATCTATCGTTGGAGCTTTAACAGTCATGCTAAAAGCTCTTTCTAACTTAAATGTAAATGTGTAAATCTCCTGTGTGTGTGTGTGTGTTAATGAACAACTGAATGTAACATCTTCCATGTCTGCTACTTCAAACAGCTGGAGCATGAGTTCCTATATAGGAGCAGCTTCTGGGGGTTAGTTGGGTGCCATTGTTGTGTTGTTGCAAGGTTGTGTATAAGACTGGGAATATCATATTTGAACAAATACTTAGAATGAAATGGCAGTAGCTATAGAGAAGTTGAAAATGAACATGATGGTTGCTGAAACACATGTGTTAGCGAGAATGCTGGAAAAGGAAAAAGGGTGTGTGTTGGAAGAACAAGTCATCAGGTGCTCCTTACAGGATATGTCATACTTACGTGTTATGTGGAATTTCAAACAACTGTCCTCCTCTAATAGCTGAGTCCCAGTGAAACAGATGAACAGGAAAAGCTGCTGCTGTAAGAATTTCATACTGTGGCTATTTGAAAAATGGGAAACGTCCAGTTATTTTTATCAACTCAATTTACTGTGACTGGAGGCAGAAAAACGTTTTGTAGTCAAAACGTGGTTTGAATGTTGTGACCGGAAGCTGCTTCTATTCTTGGCACTTCCGGAATGGAGTCCCTTTGAGAGAGTCCATTGATCTCTTCTGCTTCAGTTATCCTGTTCTGAAAATGAGATTTCTTCATCACTTAGCAGTATCTTGGTGGGGCATGTGTGGTTTGGTGGGTTTTTTGTTGGTGGTGGGTTTTTTCTTTTTTTCTTGGAGTAGCATGAGAATTCAGATTTCCTGGAGGTTTGTAAGCAGTTTGAGGCTATTTCCAGGTACAAGCATGTTCAGGTATAAATAAAACTGTTGCTTTTCTCCCCCACTGGCCAAGGAACTGCCTCCATTAGCATGACTGATTTTATGCAAGTACAGTTGATTCTTAGTATCAGTTAAGTGTTTGAATACTAACTTTATTTTGAAGTATCAATGCTCAAACTTGTCTGGCATTTTTCTCCCTAAAGATTGCTTCAAATACTTCCTACCCTGCTGATATTTGTTTGTCTTCTGGGCCATTACTATTTATACGTTGACAGTCACAGTTATTGCGGGAACTGTGTAGGTTTAAGGGAGTTACCTTGAGACATGCATCACTTTTGGAGCTTGTGGAAAGGAAAATTTGGCTTTTCTATCCAAGAGAATGTAAACATGTTGAAAAGTTTTCCGTGTCAGGTAGTGAAACAGTTAAAACCCAATAGTGAGTTTTGACTGAGAGTCTTGCTTGTTAATGAACTTTGCAGTTGCCATGTTATCCTATTTTTTTTGATGAATCAGTATTTTGTGGAGTCTCTCTGAAGAACCCAGCTCTGGCTCTTCCTACAGAGCTATGAAGTCAAGAATGATTTATCTGACTGAACTGCTTCACAGTTCAGTTTGTAGGTGGACACTAAATAATCTGCAGGTGTGAACATTTATTCTGCAAATAGGAAATAGCTTTGACAGTTTGAACCTCAAAGTTAAGTTGAAACCATGAGTTAACTCTTAACTTGTAAATGTTCTGAATGCTGCAAAAAACACTGAAACTTTCCAGATTTGAAAAGACAATGAAAATACTGCAAAAGAATGAAAATGGAATCTTTTACTTACTCTGTTTATTTTTTCTTCTCTGTGTATATATCTATAGGTTGACTCTTATAAGCAAGCCCCTGATTTTAGTTTATTTAAATAGGCCATAACAAATCCTAATGTGTGTTAACTTTCTCTTGCCTTGAATTTTGTGGGGGAAAAGTAAACAACACTTGGGGAGGAAAGAATTATAAAATGGCCTCCCCTACCAAGGAGGGAATGTTCATCCTGACAAACCCAAATGTTAGTCAGCTTGCTCCAATCCAGTGATAACGCTGGTGTTTGAACGAGCTTTCCAGGTTACTTGACCAGTTCCTAGGGGCTGGCTAGTTCAGTGAGCTATGAGCTAAGTTTAAGTTGTAACTGAAATTTCTTCCTTCTGTAAGGCTTTTGCTGTATCAGTAATCCCATAGCGGTGGGGAAGTGTCCTTGACTTCTGTTCCAGTTGAATTCTAGGAAGTTTGCCAATAGTTCATAGTTCAGCCTCTTAGAAGACTTGCTACAGTCTCAGGTTATGTATTCGTGTGCTGCTGACAAGCATACTTTGTTGCAAGTAGGGTAACTGCATGCAGTCTAAAAATGACTACAAAATATGCAACTCTGGGTTAATAATATATATTTGTGCTGACTGTCTTAATGAAGTAGGTTAAAAGGGGCCCTTAGTTCAAAAAAGGTTATAAATACTTTCTGTGAGGAATCCTCAATCTTTGTGAGAACTATGCAGTGTTGCTGTCATACACATGCTCTTACTGAGGTGCAGAGCTAGTTGATACTGCTTAATGAAGAAAACTGCAATGCTATGGCTGACTCAAAGAAAGTCTCATCGATTTATTTTTCCAGGAGATGTAAAATTTTAAGAAATTGTGCAGGCTTTACTGTTAGGTTAAAATGGGTATTCCCTGGCTTTTCCTGGCAGCGGGGCAATATCCCTCAGAATAGGTAGGCATTGAAATACTTGCCCCAAAGTTAAGGCTAAAGCATTGTTCTTACTTTATTACAAAATTACATCATAGTAAAAGTGGGTATTAAATGGTGTGCAGTTTAACTGAATGCATACCTAGTTTCATATCCTCTGAACTTAGTTCTTCATATACTGCCAAGTAGGCACACCTGATACTTCTCTTGTATCTGTCCAAATTTAAACAAAGTTGTTGTTCCTAGTTGTCACTGCCTCTCTGCTTTTTTCCCTTAGGTTTCTCTATGCAATGTTCTAGTTTAAGAAAAACAGTCAAATTTCTATGACTTTTGGACTTGATGTTGGATTTCTGTGCAACTTGGCAGTAAAGATATCTTATTTGTCAGTCATCTTTAATATTATTATGGAAATACCTGAAGAATTTTTTGTTAAATATTTTTAGCTTTTCCTTTCATTTTGAGTTTCACTTTATTTCATTTATCTTTTGGACCCCTATGCCATCTATTGAGTATTGTATATATTGCCAGAAACTTTCTTTACACTCTTATATATTCTCTGAAATGATTTGCAGCAGTTGGATATTCAAGAGGAGACACTGTGAAGTAAGCTAATTTAATCTAAAATCTAACTTCTGCTCCTGAGCTACTTTTCCTCAGAAGCAGGTTTCAGTTACATTGCCTTTTTTGGGTCTTTTGACCAGTGTTGAGAAACCATTAGCTCCTGGCAGAGCTGCACCATTAGTTTTGGATGAGGGGAATTAGGAGGTAGAACTTCTGAAGTAAAAGTAGCAGGAGGAGCTTCTTAGATGAGGCAAAATTAATCTGTAACAGTAGAGATGAGCTGAAGACACTCAAACCTGTCTCACTATGAACGTGCTTTATTAAAGCAAAAAATGCAAACTGTACTCAGTCTTTTTTGGAATTCTACTCTTTGAAAAATGATCCCAGTATGATCCAAGTATGATCTGTTCTGGATACTTGTCTCCGTATGAACTGGAGTGACTAGTTAGTGTTTGTGCGTTGACTGGTAACCACACTGTGTGGAGCTTCAGCTTATGCAGAGCACTGCAGCGTCCTTCACTGGGGGAAGAAAGTGTCACGGGGCATAAAGTATGAAGGAATTGGAATTACTGGGGAAGAGGGAAGAAGGGGGAGAGGAGGGAAGAGGAGAGGAGTATGGGAGAAGGACACACATCTCCACAAAACCAGCTTTGCTAGCTTTACTCTTAAGAAACAACTCGTTCTTATTTAAAATGCTAAAAGATCTTTCACTTCAGCCTTGTGATGCTGAGGGCAGCTTGGAAATTGGTCATGTAACTTTCTTTTGTTTTCCTATTCTAGAAGTGTTGGAAGAACCGACTTAATATATTCTTAGTCTTCAGCTTGCACCCTAAACCTTCCTCACTTTCTCCTCACCAAAATCCCTCTCACGCTTGTTGTAGAGCAGCTATCAAGCTGAATCCTAGATGCCCCTTGCCTCCTGAGGCAGCCACAGTAAAGATGATTAATTTAAATCATCCTCTTTAAGCCGATGGTTTTTTCCAGTCCCTTTCCCTTGCTCTTTTTCTTTCCCTGTTGGGTGGGCTTCCAGCATTTTTTGGCAGGTTCAGGCTTTTTATGCTGCTTATCCCATATCTTTCTTCAGCTTGCACCCTAAACCTTCCTCACTTCCTTCTCACCAAAATCCCTCTCACGCTTGTTGTAGAGCAGCTATCAAGCTGAATCCTAGATGCCCCTTGCCTCCTGAGGCAGCCACAGTAAAGATGATTAATTTAAATCATCCTCTTTAAGCCGATGGTTTTTTCCAGTCCCTTTCCCTTGCTCTTTTTCTTTCCCTGTTGGGTGGGCTTCCAGCATTTTTTGGCAGGTTCAGGCTTTTTATGCTGCTTATCCCATATCTTTCTGGCATGTAACTTGTATTTAAACTGTTGATGGCACTGCTGATGGTTCATTAATTGGTTCATTGAATTCTATTTTTAGTGGGGAGCAGTTCAAATGGTTTAAATTTGTATTTGGCCTAGAAGTGTTTATGAGTTTTTTTTATTCCAGGCAAAGGTTTACAGTTCTTCAGTTTTCCCAATATTCTGTCCTTTGGCAGTGGCTAATCTTTTGGATTCCTTCTGGTGAGGTCTGGCCTCTCCCTTCCCCCCACCCCCAATGTAGGAAGGAGTGTGTTTATCTTACGAAGCTATGAGAACTTTAGTCTAATTTTGGTGTTCTAATAAATAATTTTTGTCTTGTATATATTTTCCATACTTCAAATACATAGGTAAGCAGTTCTGGCAGGTTACTTTGAGGATGTGCCAAAAGCTGTTTTACTTCTGTAAAACAGAAGTTAGTTATCTTTTTGAAAATGTATAAAGAAATATTGAGCTTGAGGCTGCTGCTTTGACAATGCTAAATAACTGAACAAGACACATTTTATAGCTAAGGGATGAAAGAAAGTCACCTTTTAGTGACAATGAAATAATGTAATTGAAAGGTACCCTGTCTTGATACTTCAGAGATAAATAATGTCTATCTTAGACTTCTTTTTTGTCATGGAGAACAGCTATCTTACTTTAAAATGCAATCAAAATTGCATTTTAAATTAATCCACCATTCATGAGTATTAAAATTGCACAGAGAACTGGCCTGCTATAGCAGTGTATGAGTCACTGAGCCACCAAGTATGCTGGAGCTATAGTACCAAATGATTACATGTGCTGCATAATTGAAAATTTGCTTTTATATTATCATTGTCTATATTCCCTTAATAACATAGTTCTGCTACCTGGAATCTGAGATGTACAGGAACTAGAAACACAGCTAACAGGAGAAAGAAACTTGCAACAGCTCTGTGTATTGAGAAAATCATTGGCTGTAATATTTTAAATGGTTGAAAAGAATTACTTGGCCAATTGTTCTTAGATGATGGTTGTCACATGCATCTGTGATTTGTATGGCCCTTTCATCAAGGGCACTCTAAGGAAAGATAGTATTTAGATAAGAGAAGGAAACAGTTAAGGTTTTCATTGCTTGACTTGGAGTGTTCAACATATAATTAAGCTTTTGTTTGAAATCATGTAAGATAAACTGTTAGTAGAGTTTAATTCTCAGGACTTCCAGGTTTTTCAAGAAATTGGAGTGCCTTGCGTATGTTCCCTTTTAGCCTTGTAGAAGAGAAACTTTCCCAGCTTGATAGCAGAGACAGCCTTTTATTAGCTTTCTCAATTGCAGATTTGATTGGAATCCGAGAACAAGGCTCCTTCTTATCCCTTTGCAAGATCAATGACTCATTGCTTTGCATGTGAGGCAGCCAGTTGAAGAGTGCAAAAGCTGTGGAAATTGGCTCTGCAGCTTGTGTTTTTTTTCATCTTCCATAATTGTGCAACTGTTCCAGTGATGGGTAGGTGCTTCATGCAGAGCTGATCTGGCCAGGTCTTTACAAGATCTTGGGAAACTCTTTTAGAAGACGTTAAGCCTAGAAATAGTCTGCATTGAAGCCGCAGACATAATTGGTAATCATCAAATACACTGCTCACCTGGCTGAACTACTGTGTCTGGTATGTGTTGGTAAGGCTTTTGCGAGGAAGCTGAGTGTAAGCTGAGGAACAATATTGCCTTTTTATACTTGTGAATCCTAGTTTTATTTTGTGTTCAGGAATTTAAAGATGTCACCACCCCAGAAATCTCAATAAATAATGTAATAGGTAATTATTCAAAGAAAGCAAATTTCCTATTAAGAAATCAGATGTGCAGGTGTTAGAAAAATTGTTGTGGTAATGTAGAATGAATTTATTTTGATTTGACTAAATGGTTAGGTATCTTTCATCTTGAACAAGGTGGTGAAAAATAAGCATGAATGTGAATTGCATATGTGAACTTAGAAAGGGCTGGTTTCAGGAGCAGCTTTCATACCCGGCGTGTACATTGTATTCCTCTTTGTATTTCTTCTGTGATACTATTACCATTCCCTACTATTGCCAAAACATCTGAAACAAAATTCCTCTCCCCACCTCTACCAGGGAATTGAGGTGAGCTACTCTGAATTACTACTAGAATCATGAAATTGTTGGTTTACCAGGGAAAGATAAGAAGATGATACAAAGATGGTATTAGGACTTCACTGAAGTGTGGAACCAAAACAGCTGGGGAAGAATAAACAAACAAGCCCGATGAATTACAGTCTGGGGGAAAAGCACAAAATCACTACTGTAAATGAAATTCCTCTGGAAAATATCTTCTAGCACTGATACGCTAAAGAATTTGCTGACTATGAAAGTGGTTTGTAGCAAGGCAGTCTATTGACTTCAGTAACCAATTTATTACTCTTATGTATTTAGATGTGTAGTATCCTGTAACTGTTGTGGGTGCCAAAATATGAAAGACCCAGCGTGCTGCTCTAGACTGATACGGAAGCCAGCATAACACAGCTCATAAGAGAACATTATTGGTATTCTCCAGGTATGCTACTTCTGTTTAACTACTGTCAGTTCCTTGGGTTTTAGCAATGAAATCAGTCATTTGCATGTCCAGGACGTTGATTACAGGGAGTATAGCAGTGGTTTGTTTAGAAATGTAGCATGAGGTAGCCTTAGAATATAATTCAGGAGGCATAAGTTTTTCTGTGTTTAAAAAAAAAAAAGTTGATAAGCAACAGATGAACACTTATTCAGCAGCATAAATTCCTCCTCTGTTGTTGCTTGTATGTTCTGAGCTTGTACTGCAACTAGAATGCTTTGAAGTACTGCTTTGCTTTGCCTTTGGTGGCTATTATTGCTTTTATGTTTTTTTTTTTTTTTTCCTCCCTACAGTGGGGAGTGAGCCATTACTTATTTAGCTTCCCAGAGTTTGTGACTATGTAGTCATTGCCCATGCAGTTTGGGATTTATGGGAAGCGGATGAAGGGACTGTGGCACCTCCTGCCTGATCCTGTCAACCCATTAGGTCTGCCTAGTACAGTACTTGCTGTCTGGATCACATGACAGTGCAGCTTCCTTGTGATCACACATCTCTCCTCTCTCCATGTGCCATCCACCCGGCCTTCTGAGATTTTACTGCATGGCAGTTAGCACCTACCACCAGCTGTGGGGTAGGATGAAGACGGCTTACTCTTTCAGCAAGAGATTGGAGTTAGTGAGTTGTCTCAAATGGAAGTTACCTCTGGATTGCACAGGAAATGGGAATACTGGCGAGGGTACTGTCTACAGCATTTAGATGGATTTTCTGTGAAGGTAGGTTAATTGCTTCAAAACAGGCTGTTCTTGTCTTCAGCTCTATATGCAGGTTAGTCAAATGATTGAAAGGTCACATCAAAGTAGTGGCAGCTGTGACAGGCATATGCATGTAGAAGTGTGAGGGGAAGTAAATGGGCAGAAGTAAAGATATATTAAATGCTGTGCTGTATGGTGGTGCTGTGGCAATATGTGCTGTATTAAATATATGCCATTTCTGACAAGTGGATTTTGATTGTGTTGATTGTATAAAAAAATCTGTAACTAAATTTCACTTTGACTGTAGCACTTTGCCAGCATTTATAGAAGTTCAGCCTTGATGTTACCCTTGTGCTTCAGTCAAGATAACTAATGTGATATGTAGCCTATGAGGCCAAGAATCTAAAGGTCTGTTGGACTGAAGATATACAGGGTTGTCAGCTGTTGAGCTAAATGTGAAAAAATAGGAAGAAATAAAAGTCTGTATATTTTTTTCCTTATTAAAAATACTGAGGAATCTAATCCAATTTGCACTGAATAGAAAAATCAAATAGGTTTTATGTGCTTTCAGTTTACATTCAGTGAGAGGCTGTTACCTTAATTTTTAATTGTTCACTTCGACTCGCTCCAAATTGTTTGGAGATTTCTCCCTGCAGTGAATGTTGTCAAAAGGAAGGTGTTTGGAAACTAGCCAATTCGGATTTGTTGCTGGCAGGCTGTGCCTGAGGTTTGTCTTTCATTAGTGTGCACTCCTGTTTATTTTAACAGGAAGTTCAGCCAGGCCTCTGTTTACACAGAGGGGGAAAAAAACCCCAAATTTGCATTTTCATTGTCATGCTAATGTCAGATTCTTTGAGTTAACTATTGAAATGCATACCTGGACATTACCTGAACAAGAATTTGTTTGAAGTTAACAAGAATGAGGTATGCAGAGGTGTTAGATCTGATTTTGTTTCCATTCTGTTAACGCTTACAGGGTCCTAGGCAACCTTTTTGCTTTACAAACCATAGCAACCATTATGAAAATACTTAGTGATCTTGGCTGTTATGTCTTCAACATCCACTATTGCTTCCGCCTGTAGCACACTTAGCTCGTTCATCACCTGCACATTGTCAGCTTCTGCTTTTTGGCAGTCTCAATGGCCTGACTTGGCTTTTTGCCTATTTGCGATAGGAAAACTTCTGAGGAATGACTTCTTAAATGTTGAGTTTCCTTACTATGACAACTCTGCATATTTTTTTTTATTTTAAGATTTTCCCCGTTTTCTCCACTTTTAAATCTTGTAAGCTTTCTTCCAAGCTCAGAATATTTTTTCCTTGCTACTTAAAGTTAACATTAACTATAATTTGTCACATTTACATCGTTACACATGTATTTGGTCAGTTGTACCACTGGTCGCTAGACGTAACCAGGATCTGTTTAATACTTCTGATATTCATGCAGGTAGAAATAAAAGACATTTCTTCCTGTCACATCAAAATGAAGTTGGTTCAACCAAGAATTTGAGCTTTGAATATGGGCCAGAAAATTGGTGATTTTTTTTTTCTTTACTGTTATGTTTTTTTAAAAAAACAAACAAACACTGGACAGAGGCTCTGGGAAAAACAGTAAAATCCATAGCTCTGTAATGGATTGACTTAGGGCAGCTGTTTTGATGGCCACAAATAGTGGTTTGCGGATTGTTCAGTCTCCTGTAGTTTAGTTACTGTTCTCAAGCTTCTTATCACCAAATGTGAATGGTAGTCTGTCTCTTCAAAAGCACTACAGCAGGAGGAATTGCTGCTGACCTCTTTCTGGTATCTTTCTCCTTCAGTCTGCTGTTTTCTACCCTTTGGCTTGGAGGTTACTTGTTCATTAATGGCCCTTTTAAAGGTTGGATCTTTGCTAGTGCGAAAGTCACCCTTAGGTGACAATCGGAGAATGAAGGCAGCTAAACCACTCCTAAGTGAGGAATGACTTCTGCATTTCCAGTTCTCAGAAGTGTCTTGAGCTGTTGTACTAGGTTATGAAATATTTCTTAGTTTTGGCACACAAAATGGGTTTTCAGCTCTGATCCTCTTCCCTTTGTAGCTTGTACAGATTGCACTTTCAGGGGTCAAGGACTTAGAAAGAAAGCAAAGGTGGTTGTATGAATTGTCAAAAGGATGGTGTGCCTATTTCTGTCTCGGTCTGTTCTAGAAAGTCACTAATAGGGAGAGCTATTCATTCCTTCCCATCTTAAATTGGAGAATTAGTAAATTTTTAGGTAACCTTTGTGAGAGCTTTTGCCTGCAAAAAGATGTGCTGAACAAGATACCAAAGTCCTTCCGTGTAGTGCCTAAACTGTATGCGTATAAATGGGTTAATCTAGTCTATGTGAACTTTCCATTAGGACTTGCAGGTTTACTCTAATGGCTTTCATTAACACATGCATTGCTTTTTAGACTTAAATAGTAGTGTAACTTGAGATAAGAGCTGTAGTACAGCAGCTAAATATATCTCTTTAGCATAGCTGAGAAGTCCAGCATTGAGAAATTAACTTCCAATTGGAAGGACTGATCTTTCTCTACCCTCACCAAGAAAACAGTGTTATTTTTGATGTGGTAGGGTCATTTAACTTTAATTTATTCATATGATCTCCTGAGATACTATTAGGTGCCTGAGTGTCAGTATAATAAAGTTAACATAAAACAAATTTAAACTAAATGATAATGTTTAGTTTTCAGGGGGTATGCAAATGCTGAAGTAATAAGGTGTCAGATTGAGTTTAAGTAGTTGTAGGTGGCTTGCACATTTTTCATGTAATGCCATGAGACATGCAAGATGGGAGAGGAGGGAAAAAAAAAAAAAAAAAAACCCCAAACTATTCCATTTGGCAGAAATGCTTGAAGTTGTGTTGGAGCTTCCGTAATAGAATGGTGTAATTGAGGGTTAATGTGGAAATAGCATGGTCAGTGTGGATTTCTGTATAATTACTGCATTAATCAAGCAATTCAGTTCTGTGTAGTTATGAAAGATGTTGCATGGAGGGGAAAAAAGGTATCTCTTCTCAAAGCCTGATTTATTTCAACTGAATTTTATGGGTTTTACAATGCTGTGGAGAAATGCAGGCATTCTGACCCTACTCTGGGTTGAAGCTTGAATTGTTTACTTTATGTAATTGAGCTGGTGGTGTGTTCCAGAGGTAAGAAAATCACCCTGCCTTCTGACAGCTGGATCTTGCTTGGATTTGAAATGGCGTCAGTTGTCATGGGGGATTCTGCCAAATGACTGATGATCATGTTACATACTGTGCTGAGGAGAGATGCAGTACAGCCAAAAGCAAGAGGCAGTTTTGCAAACTGGATTTTTCAGATGAGGCCCTTAGGAGGCCCTTAGGAGCATGTCACTACTGTAAAAGACTTCAAGTGACTGGATAGCAAACTACATTTTATTGGATTTTCTGCATAATTGTAGATGCATTCATGTATGTAGGTTGCAAACCACCATCCCCAAAGTGGACCTGAATGTCAGTCCTCATTCTAGATAATTGTAGTAAAGTTAATTTTAGTGGGCCTCTGTGAGAAATTACATCCTCTCTATGAAGCAGCAGATAGGTAGGATGAGAGCTTCCTCCTATGGTGTTTGTATAAGTCACTTCTGGTTTACCACCCAGTAAAGAAAGGGTTTTGAATAAAGCCATTTGCAGTCAAGGGTACTGATCAGGTAGGCTAGAAATGATGCAGATAAACAGTTGAATTTTGCTAGGAACACCTTTAAAAGCTGGATTTCCCAAGCTGAGAGCTGTATCTTGAAGTAGTAAACAGGTGTCAAATTCAGAAACCCCACTGAATAGGGATCATAATATTAAGCCATATCAGTTGAGTCTCTTGCTTACCAGCTATTTGAGCAGTTTGAAAATACCTTCTTTCCCTTCTCTGAGAATACTAGGAAAGAGAACTAGTGAGTTTTGATTAACTAACTGTCGATCCCATGAGCGTCCAATAGCTCATGCCTTTCCAGAAATCCTATGCATGTAAATGAGGTGATATTTCATGGTCCCAAGTTCAGTGTTTGTATTTTCATCCTTGCTAACAACTGTCAGTGTAGTGTTCTTTTCTGCCTTTCCCTCCACTTGGCCCAGCTGTTTAGGCAATAAGAAAATATGCCCACATAATAGTTTCAGGGATAATAGCACAAAAAAGTAGATGTTACCCTTTCTCCCCTTCAATTCAGAAATTCCATTTCTCCAGACCCTTCCCAAGCTGGATCAAGAGATTTGGTGGGAAGGCATGTGGGACAGACTGCAGCATGTGGTGACATAGAACAGTAGGTCCCAGAGTAACATAGAGGAATTTGTTGTAATTTCTGCAAAAGTTTCAAAATGGGTTGCGGTGCTGAGTTAGTTATCAGCAGTCTGGAGCAGCTGTCTGTTTTCAGAGGTGACTTGTCTTGGTGGGCAGCGTTGACAGGCAGCAAAAGCAGACTCATAATTGCCTGCATGTTTCTGTGGGCAAAGGGGTAACTGCAAGGTATGACCCAGATTTTGTTCAAAAAGGCAGCAAATAAGTTCAGCAAGCTACCTGTCCAGAATTGCCCACTTCCATTTAAACTTTTTGTAGAAAGGCTATGAGTCTGTTTTGACCCAAGATTACTTCCTGTGTAATACAGCAGTTCTGTAATGCGCGGATTGAATCTTAAGAGGTGTAAAACAGTGATGCCTTTTGATGCTCGACTTCATGATTAAGTGCAAAAAGTTGCCTAGAGTTAAGCTTTTCCCCCCCCCCCCCCCCCCCCCCCCAGGAAGGTGAGGAGCATTTCTGTAGAAACTGTTTTTCAGGCACTTGTTAAAAGCTAGTGAAAACAGTGGCTCAGCATAGTGAGATAAGCCCAAATATCTTTATTATTAAATGCACTGAGGGTTCCTTACTCTCCTTGACCTCAAACACATGATGTTTGATCTGAAACTGGGCAAATCAAACTGTGCTAGAATCTTTGACTGTCAGAAATGATTAAACTGTGGTTTAAACTAACAATACAGCTGTCAAATTACTTGCATGCTAAATCTGAAAACTTGCTAAGCAAACATGTATAACACATTGAAAGGTACAAACAGTATTATCCTTTGGTAGAGCAGCTTTCTGAGCATGCACATAAATGCTCTGAATCTTGCCTGATGCATCTGGATTTGTTAAGCTGAAGAACTCTTTCTGATTCTGAACACCCTGTTTTTTCAGAAGTCTTTTTTGTAAGACAGTTTTCACTACATTTTTTTTTTAAGAAAAAAGATCACTGTAACAGTTCTATGATGGAAGAGGTTTTTTTGATAGCTTTATTTTGGTGTCATTTTGTTGGACAGCCTTTAGTCTAGCATCACATTTTCCTGAGAAATAAATTTGAGGAAAATACCAGGGTACCTGGTTGTTTAGTAAAAGAAATTAGCTCTCCAGCTATCTTTAGCAGGTACCAAATAGCACAGTAAATAGTTGTCTTGGAATTGCTACTTTTGTTTTTAAAACATTAGTTCTCGTTTGTAAACTTATTTCCTTGTTGAAGAATATTCTGATTTCAGAATTGCCTAGAGATCTTAGTTTCAGTTGCAGAAATTCTGGAATGATAAATAATCATTTTGAACATCAAATTTGCAGCTTGTGTGGGAGGAAGAATTCATTTGGGAACTGGGTCACATAGCCCACTGAACTCTTGCAAATATATTTCATTATTGGAGATTTCTAGTTGCTGCAATATTTCATTTGGTGCAAGGGCCCTTAAACTTTAATTTTAGAGTTAATAGCCACCAAAACATGGATTTTATTCTTTGGGCTAAATTCAGCTATTGTGTAAGCTTGTATCACCCCACTGAAGCACACGAGTCAGGTCACAGCTGGAATTCGACCGTTTCATATGGCTGAAAGGTACTTCAATTGTCAACAGTGTTTTCCCTGCTCAGTCTCAAACTTGGGTGGGCAAGCTTGCGTGGCACCTTCCTTGAAATAAAGCTTAGGAACTACAGTACAAGTTTGTTCTGAAGAATTCGGATTGAAGCTGGGCTTTAATAACCACACAGGAATATGCGAAGCTAGAATCCTATTCTTGGTAATTTTTTTGCTGATATCGTTTAATTGTCAGCACCCAGCCCTGTTCTGCATAGGCAGTGTTTCTTGGTTGCAAATATGCTATCTTCTTCAAAGGGTAGTTTAGGGCCATGGTATCTTTGCTATAATTACTTGCACTTTTAAAGGCTGACAGTTTACTAATTGTAATTCTCAGAATGGTGATGTATGTGATTGCATCCAGGAAGCAGTAAAAAGGGACCAAATTACAGAAACAACTACTTATGTCTTGGAACTGTGGCAAAGCAGGGAGGTGTGGTGGGTTTTTCTTTCTTTTCTTTTTTTTTTTTCTTTTTTAATGCACACAAAAAACACCCACATAGAGAGGGAGGGAGAGTCCTTGGAAAATAGCCTGAGACCTGTCTGTTTAAAAGGGGGGGTCTAGTGGGTGGACTGGAAAGCTACTGTGCAGTGGTTGTTGCTGGTCTTGGAGGTAGAGGGGCAGAAACTTCTTTGCAATTGCAAAGTGAAAACTTCAGAGCAACTGTTTCGAGGAAAATGAAAGTGCATATGTCTCTGGGAGAATGCTAAGCCACCTCATGACATTTAGGAAAGTCACTGCGTTAATGTGAGGGTGCGTTTTTTCCTTTATAGTGAAACCTAAAATCTGCCTTTTTGCTGGCCTTCTTTGCAGCTCAGTGTCGGAAATTATTGAGACCTCTTTTATTGTCCCAGAATTGTAAAAGGCTGGGCACATGAGCAGGCTTAGGTGTCACTTTACTTTCTTGGAAGCCCGATTTATGTTAAAGATATTAGCAGCAAATGACCTATTGGAATCACTGACATCAGCTCAGCTGAACCACACTTGTCAGGGGAGAAAGTTGTTCAGACACGTTTCCCTGCAGACACAGCTATTTTGTGTTTTGTGTTATCTTGCTTTTGTTATAACTGGCATCCTGTTTGGTTTAAAATCTATTTCATAATGATGGTGCACCAGCATTATATGCACTTCCTTTATACAGAGGCATTTCGTTTGGCAAGTAATACCGACACACTAAATACAAGAGTTTAAAGGAAGGGTTTTTTTATTCATTGTATGTCCTGTCTACTGCTTGTGTCACAAAGATTAGGATGGTAATGATCATACCCATCACGCTTATGTTTATATTGTTACAGCTTCTCACCTTTGTATTCCTTTTGTGTGGATCTAATGGCTATGCCCAGCATGATCTTACTTGGAACAGAGCTGAAACTGAAGCTTATTTGTAATTATTTTCTCTTTAATTATCAAAAAATGAACCACATTTAATATTAATGGAAACCAGGCCTTTCAAAAAAGGAGCTTTTTTTTTTTTTTTACCTTATGTTGTACTACAAGGCAAAACTAATAGCCACGTTTATTAGCAGCACTGAAAACAAGTGAACCTAGTTTTTGTTCTGATATGCTGCAATTACTGTTTAATACTGTCAGTCTGTGAGTTAGCTTTTTGCAACCTCTCTCCCCTCTCTTGGCTCCTCTGTCCTGCCCCATTCCGTGCTCCCAGGTTCAGGACGGTTCTTCCCAAGGATGCAGCTGCCTGCCGGGACCGCGGCGGCTAGCCTGTCCCCTGCCCTGTGGTGGCAGTGGCTGCGAGCCTGTCTGCTGCTCGGCGGCGGTGGCGGATGCACCCTGCACGTTTCCCTCGTTAGCTCGACCACAGGAAGCCGATGGGGGGAAAGAAGAGTGGAGCCCTGGCTCTAAAGGAGCAGGAGAGGTGCTTCCTCTGCCCGGAGGAAGAGATGTGCGCAGTCTAGAGTAACAGCAGTTTCACTTCGGTGTTGCCTGTTACGTGGCGAAGTGATTTCTGACTGCCAGCTTAAAATTCTGCAGTGGCCTGGAAGATGGTGGTTTCTGATGTGATGTAGAAACGACTCTGGAATTGAAACTACTGCTGGAGCATACGAAAACATACATCTTCCTCTTAGATATTGTTGCCTAGATGTTAAATAGATTTTACTATTTGAAGAATGTAAAATTCAAAGAATGTAAATTTGAATGTAAAATAACTGAGCTCTATTAGGGTAAGATATAACTATCTTTTCTGCTTTTATTCTTATGTAAACTTCTGTAATGTTTAACTAGTTTTTTGGGGGGGTTTAGGTCAGATTTGATTTATTTAGCAGTTTGCTTAAAGATTTGTTCTGAAAACTATCGGGCTGCTACAGAATGACATCCTGAAATCAGTAAGAATAATTAGTCAAGGAATTACATAATGGGGGCAAATTTATCGAATTGTCTTTGCTTTAATGTTAGAGCTCTTGGAAATCTGTTCAGGATGCTGGTTTATTCTGCTATTTGTTTTTCCTTGAGTTGCTGCATAGGGAGTAAATATGTTACAGCTAATAGCATACTTTTAGTAAGTAAATAGTCCATCTGTTGCCTTCCACTATTTTGCATTCAAAATGTTCTGGGAATTTAAATATCTAACACTTCACTGAAAAGGTTGTCGTTTATAAAACAAAACATACTGTTTCTCTTCTGAAGTGTTCAGTGACTTACATTGTTTAATAGTCACAATAGTCAAGGTCCTGTGCTCTGGACCTGCAGTTTCTTAAAGGTATCCTCTTACCTTCTTTCTGTAATTAGCTTGGTAGGAAAACAACTGTTAGGATGCTTGTGTAGCTGTGATGTAAGATGATGCTTTTGTAAGTGGCTGTGTGCCATGAAACTCTTAATTCCATTGTATGATATTTACATAGATAGTTAAATAGAATTTGTATTGTACACGGTATTGCTTGCAACTGGAATATTGGGAAAGTACTGTGCCATTTCATCTTGAACATAGATGGGATTTGGCAAACAGCTTGCTCAAAATGGATGACTTTGTAGATTCTAGAAATTGGTGGTAACACAAAGGAATTAACTGCTGGCTTCCTTACAAGCACTGAGCTATAAGCAAATGCTTTAACATGATGCTAACGAGAATTAAACCACAGGAGCAGAAGACTAGGATGGTCGAGTTGAGCATAGCTGATGCACGAAATATCTTCCTGTCAATGGGCTCTTGGAAAAGCATATGTTTTCACTCTTCTCTGGAAGGCCTGGAGACTCATAACTGCTGATAAAAATTCTCTCTTCATTGCCACTTTATTATCTTGAAAAGTCCTGATCTGGAGGAAAAACTGAGAAATTTGGAATCCCTTCCAGCTGTCTGTGCTACTATTCTTCTTTCCATATACAGTGTAAAGAGATATACTGTTTAGTTCTCAGGAACACACTCAGTCCACTGAATCTAATTTATAAGGCATCTGCCTAAATTCATTAGTCTGCAGGTATGCACTAAACCTATAAGGGAATATCTGAAACAAGGACAACTTCATATTTTGTATTTGCCATGAGACTTAAGACATTTTACAGGGAGATTTTGGTGTCCTGATAAACGTGAGATAGCTTGTTTTTCATCTTTATTTATTTCATGTGCTAAAACCAGTGTGCTGTTAAACCTATTTTGGGGGAAATTTGCGTTTACACATAGCATTGTAAAGTATGTTTATTCCGTTGTAAAGTATGATTATTCTGTATTAATGGTCTGTTAAGACCGCTTTTTTTGTTTGACTTGTTACTTCCTGTATAGTACTTCTTGAATATAGTTGACTAAAATCTTACAAGCTAGTGTTGTGTGTAATAAAAGCAAGTATAAGTACAGATACTTCTTTCCAGTACAAAAGTCTAAGAAGAAATGAATGGTTTTTTTGATTTGTAAGGCAGTGACTTTCAAAACGCAGTTTTAAGGTGCAAACTATTTTTTTTTTTAAATCCAGCCCACTTACAGTGCATAAAGAGTTATTCTGTAGTAAACCTTGGTGTGTTACATAATGTTAGTAAAGTTTTGGCAGAAAATCTGAAGTGTGCACGAATGAGTTCTCAGCCTGACTGCTGAACACCATTCTCAATAGTTTAACGTACCAGCACTCAGTCTTACTCTTACCTTGTCAGTATTTTCTTTAAGCAATTGTTTCATTCTAAAATAATGTTAGCTGTTATTTCTAAAGCACTAATGCAGCAGGTTCAAATAAAGTAGACTTTGTTTTTAATGATACTTTGCTGTGCTTTTCCTAGATTTAACTTTTTTTTTAAAAAAAATGGCCGAGGCCAATATGTAGGAAAATAATATATTGAGAATTGAAAAGCAAGCTGTTGGATGTGGACTAACAACAGAAGAATATCTCTGTGGTAGGTAAAGGTTTTGGTTAATGGATCATAGCAGCTCAGGCACCAGTAGAAAGCATTTGTATCAAGTCAACAGGAACACTTCTGTCACAAAAATGCTGGGTTTTGCTGCAGTTGAGAGGACAAGGATTTGCTTATATAGAAGATTGCCAACAGTTTGCTTGTTGCACCTGCAGTATACCTACAATTTCACAAAATGCAAATTGCTTTTTAATTGGGTCAACAAGGTGTATGCACATTTCATTAGTCACTTAACAGTGAAACATGAAAACTAGTATTCACCGTGAGGATTTTGATCAGTATTGTAGTTAAAAACCTAGCTTTTGTGGGAGTTGGAAAGTAATTTCATTTGTCACCTGCAAAGATGTGCATCTTTGTTTCATTAAGTATTTCTTAACTTTTGGTCTTAATTACGTGTGCAGAATGAGACTGAGACCATTGGCAGGCATTACAGTCTCTGCAAGTTATTTTCCTGAAATAATTCAGTTAATGTATTTGCTCTTTCCTGATTTAGTTGAAGCCAACTCAGAGCTGATTAGTCATTAAAGATGTTCTAAGCCACCCATTTATATGTGTATATACACAGCTCTGGTAATAGGCTTTATAAGAGCTTTTAGATCTTCTATATGAAGTTGTTTCGGAAGTTTTGGCAAAGAGATTCTAGCTCCTTTACCTCTTTTTTTCAGCTTGTTGGAAAGATTAGAAGATCTTGGCCTATTCAGAGTTCAGCTAACTGTAACCAGCAATTTGCTATGTTCAATGCATGATGTTAGTGTGGTAGTTCTGTCATCTTGACAAAATTATTACCTAGAATTGGTAGTATATATAAAGGAAAATGTTTAAAGCCTCTATTTTATAGCAAAAAAAGTCTTCTGTGGAAATTATGCATTTAAATGGCTTTATTTTTTGCTCTTCATATACTGAAAAATGAGCCCTAAGCAACTTCTGCCTAGTTTGAACAGGGGAAGAACTTCAGAATAATAACTACTGGTCCATTGTTAGAAGAAGCATATATTTTTCAAATTACTTTGTGGTTCTTTTTCGGTTCCACCATGTATTTCCTTCTTCCTGGGAAATGTGAACACCAACTGCCAAACTCCCTAAACAGATGGAATGAAATAATTCTCTGGAATTCACCAGTCTGATAACTACCTTTATTGCCCCAGCTGAACTTGCACAGCCCTGCATCTGTCCTGTGGCAGTGTAGGGATGCTGTAGTCACCTGGTGCTTTCTGTTGACACTTAGCCAACCAGTTTGCATTGAATGGACATAACTTGGGGCTTCTTGGAAAACCAGGTGTGTTTACTGTATGCATCAGAGAAAAGCCATTATTTGTGCTGACTAAGAATTCTTTGACTAACTAGATAGCTAAGGAAGTATCAGGCAAACAATTCTGGGAAAGGTCATTGAAGGATCTAGTAAAACCTTCAGTTGTTCCCCCCACCTCCGCCCCCCACTTTCTCTGGCTGAAACTTGTATTGTATTTTAATTTTCTAAGTAATTCCATCAATTTGGCCATCCATGCGCTTTGGATAGAAGACAGAAGCTCAGAGTGGAGACATAAAAGCTCAAAGAGGCAGGCTGTCCATCAGGGCTTTTTACTCACTTCCTCACTGTCTGCTTGCTGGGAGGAATGTTTACTGCTGCTCAGACTTCTGAAGCTTTCATTCCTGGATCCATGTCCCCAGGACCTTACTTTTGCAACCAGAGGGAACCACACTCCATTTCCCTAGATTTTTTTTTTTCTCTTTTCTTTTTGCCTGTAAAGATACAAAGAGGCAGAGAGCAGTACCCCAGAAGGTCAGCCTTTTCTCAGTCACGCTGTGGAAGCACTAGGCAATTTTCGAGTTTTCAGAGTTTAGAAGGTGCTGCATCTTTGGTTTCTTCCCTGAGTATAAAAAAGGGCAATTGAGAAATGTGTCAAAGGAATCAGAAATTCTGGAAGTGATTATTAGTCTGGAAAAAAATTGTTCTTCTGTGAATTTCTTTAAGCGACACTAAAGTCGTATTGCCTTTAGTCTTCTGTCCTGCAGGTGCTTCTTTTTAGTATAAGATTTGATCCCCCAAGACTCATCTGGGGGGGATGCCCCCAGACTGATCTGTCTCCTGTTAGTTCCTCACTAAGAAAAAAGTTGTTTCTCTTCAAATGCTTGCTAGTTGCCAAGAGGGAAACATGTCTGCCAGAAGTGTGGTTCTTCCCCCACAGTCCTCCCCAGCCGTGCCAGTCCAGAAGGAGGGTTTGGCTTGGATGTTCTTGGCTAGAATTGCTTCTAAAAGTTTGTTGTCCATCTGTTTGCATAGCTAAGCATTTTCTAAGTAGCAAATAACGCACAGTTGCAGGAGGCTTGAGTGTTAATCATTCATGAAAGCAGCTGGAGTGAAATCAATCCAGAAAGTAGTTCTGAATTATCTCAAGCTAATACTTGATATAAAAGAACATTTTGCAGTTTACTTTCTCTTAGATTATGCTGATTTAAAAAGGTAGTTATTTTTCAGAAACATTTTTGTCTTTATGCAGTGCCTCATTTCAAGTTAGCCATTTGAAAAAGCTTGCGTGCTATTTAAATAGGACCTTGTTAATTTTGGTTTAGCTGGCAGCTAATTATTGCCTAGTATTAGCTCAGGCCTAGCAATAGCTCAGGCTTAGCTTGCATTTTGTATGCACAGTATCCCCAGGTTGAGCTGCTGTAAATTTTCAGACAAATTGGCAATTTTGCTTCTGAAATACATCATGACAGATGTGGATTATATCCCATAAGAACATCATCGGGAGCACTTAGAGGTTTTCATGACAAAACCCATAAAAGAACTGATGCAAAGTAAGATACAGAGCAGTGAAGATGGAAGTTGAACTCTGATTCTGTTACCTGGCCTACTGGCTTGGTAAATGCCATCTACTCAAATACAACTGCATAATGTGTCACCAGTTTTCATGGACATGCTCACTTTCTCTGTTCATGTATATGGCTTTTGCATAGCTTTGTGGTAATCATTTACTTGATATTGGTTCTTGTGTTGCTGTGGTCTATGAAGAAAATTAATGATCCTAACCGGGTTTTTTAGATACTGTATTAAAGAAAATCGCTTGTATTCTTAAGACCCTCATCTTTTAATTTAAAGATCAGGGATTTCTGAGAGCAAAAACTGGGCAAAAGTTTCGGGTTGTTTGCACCCATAGTTAGTGTCTGTCCTTTGGTCACAAAGATCAAGCTGATAGTTGGGTTGTTATATTGCTAGAGCTTCAGATCTAAAGGTTTACATCAGCTTCATTTATCATTAACTTGAGTAGGCCTGTGTGTTAGCTTGTGCTGCTGTTGTCTAATTCATGTATCTGGGACAGTGAGGTTAGTTTTCACCTATGTGCTAGCTTTAACTAATAAAACTATTAAGTGCAAAACTGGCCATAAAACATGAGGATTAAACTTTGCTTTTAGTGTGGATTCTGAATGTACTGCTTCAGATTTTGGCAGAGAATGCCAAAAAGATTAGGGAATACTATTTGCGAAATCAATGTAAAGTTCCCAAACACTTTACAAGTGCTTCAAGCAGACTGCAATACAAATGATGTTTTGCTTTCATCTTTATTGTTAAATAGATTGTTCTGACTAAAACTTAAAAATGATTTTTGTATACTCAGAGAATTAGTATGCAGGAAATGCATTTATGCTGAAGTGAGTCTCTGGGATGAAAACAAGAGAGGCCTTAGCAAAGCCGTTAAGACAGCCCAGCTGAGTTGTAACAGTAATTTCTCCTTTTGGAATTTGGAAGGCAATAAAGGTCTTAGATGTGCTTTCAGAACACAGACGAATCAGTCCCTTGGGCAGACAGGGCAAGTACAGTCTTGGGAGTTAACTTTGGATATCAACTGTACAATCTTCGGAAAATGCTGAAATGCTGTGGCATACTGGAGCTAAGATGCAATGCTTTGCGTCTTTGTTTCTAAAGCCTTCGTTCTGTGCAGTCTGTAGTGGTGTCACAGTGACCTTTTTCAAAAAGACTAGATAGGAAAATAAATCAAGATTTACTTGTTTTTTTGGCTGAATCTCTAGGACAATGAATGGAAAATCAGAGGAAAATGTATAATATTTTTCTGGGGTCTTTGTTATCTAAAATTTTATGAGTCAGTCCACTCTTCTATAATAACAGCTTTACTTTTTGCTGAAATGTTTTTCCTGCAGTGGAGCACTGCAGCTGTGTACAATGGATCCCAGCCATGCTGTGCTGCCCTTAGGTAAAGGGAGTTGTTTGCACTGCAGATAAGGGGAATTATTTGAATCTGCAGCAGCTGTGTTGCAGGTCTATGATCATGTTAAACAACTGAAACGAAGTCCAAGTGACTGAGACTGTTGAATACTTAAAGTTTTGACAGTCTTTAAAAAAGTTATATGACAGCAAAGGCAAACTGCTTTTTCTCTAACAAAATGCCTTGGGGATGGTAGGAAAGAGCCTGATCTAAGTTTCTTAGAAAGATATGGAGGCTTGGGCTGGTATATGAAAAAAACTTACCTATGGGAGCTACCTTGACAGATGAACCGCAGTGTGAGGTGGCGAGAACTGAAAATGAAGCAGCTCCAGTATGGGGCATAAGTGGTGACTGAAGAAATAATACTTCGGGTTAGATGACCTGTGTGCACAACTGGAGGGCTGGTTTAGTTCAAGGACTTGACAAAGACTATTTCACTACAGAAGTCTGAGGGAGAAAGAACTTCCAGGATGTGGACACAGTTAAGGATGTAGCTGATGGAGTCCTACCTGCTACTTACTGGATTGGATTAGAATTACTAAAAAGATCCTGCTCTGAGATCACCTAGCTAGGAGCATAAGTAATAAAAGCATTGTGAAAAGGGTTGTTTTATATTTTCATACGTGGCACAGGCACTGCCTCAGCCCTGAAACACATAGTTGGAAAGCTTACTTCTGTCAAGAGAATGCATCTCTTAATTTTCTTTTTCAAAAAAAAGGGGGGGGGGCTTATCTGTAGTCTCAATGAAGAGTGTAAGCAGCACATATCTCTTATGGGTATGTTTTCAGCATTGTCTCTTCTTCTTCCCCTATTTAAGTAGTTATTCCAGACAATGTTCTCCCTGGGGACAGAGCGAGTGCTGTTCAACCTGCTTGTGAACACTGCAAAACATCATCTTTGTTCTTTAGGGGACCTGAAGTAATGCAATTAAAATGACAGGAAATGTCTGGGACTGAAAAATTTATGTCTGTAGGAAGGCCTTATGAAAGTCAAAGCACACTTCAGTTGGAAGGAATTGGTTTGGCATGGTTAAGGTAACAGACCTGTAAATGCAGTGATGTCAGGACACAAAGATATTCTGCTTTTCTGAAATGTTAGCTTAGTGTCCTTCAAGACAAGGCAGGCAGAGAGAGCACTGCTTTATGCATATCTACTATAGCGTACAGCAGAGTTATGAAGTTCATTTTGTAGAACTGATAAATTCTGAATCACTGAAGAGCTCTAATAAGCAGCAGTAATAAAGCTGCATTTTACATTCCTCTGTCTCATTTTAAAGCAATATCAAAAGGTTTATATCCGCTACAAGGGAACAAATCCCTAATATAGGAGGTAGCCACTCAAATTCTTAACCTGTGTGATTATGACTTCCTTTACTTATATAAATTCATGTTACTTGGAGAGAGAGGTGCATCAAACAACTTAAAATCGTAGAAGTTTGCTGAGATTAAAATACTGTACAGTAAGCTCAACCCCAAATTATAGTAGTGTGAAGGTGACCTATAAATAATAATAATAAAAAAAATTAAAAGCTACTGTCTTAAAAATTCTCACAAAACTTTATTACTTAGCTTATTATTGATCATGTATTCTGGAGAGCTCTGGCCCAGTTGCTGATGGCAGGGGGCTAATTTGGAGATGGGAATATGGTGTTCTTGGGTCAGGAAGTGCTTCACTTTGGGTCCTAGTCAACCAAATTTACTCTGGGTGCTTTTTAGTGGATCTGGTTTTGATCTAGATTTCTCATGTCCTAGGAGCTTGCCTGGAGTGACAGCTTGCATTGACAGAAGACATCCATGGGCCTCAAGTGGCTGCTTATGATCTCATTTTGGACTCCTGAGCTGCACACGCTAGTTGCATTAGCAGCTGCTGTTTGTATAAACAGTTTTGGGGTTGGCTGTGTTTTTTATTTGCGCCATTACAGATAACTGAGTTAGTAGCAGCCTAAAGCAATCTTCAAGTGCAGAATGTTTCTTTCTCTCTTCATCTTACCAGGATGTACTTTTAGAAATCATTTCGAAGTGATGAAAGCTTGAGCTTCATGCCTGTGTCCTGTTAGAGAATTGTGTAGAGGTGTAAAAGATATTTAATACAGAGATAGGGAACACTTGCATAGTTTGCATAGTAGAAATCAATGTGGAGGCTTCCTGAAATTTTAGCTCTTCTACTTCAAAGGGATATGAAAGTGCAGATAAAACAAATGATGTAATAGCGTGCCCCCTAATTATTAGGAGTAGTCTGATTGCCAGTAGTAGGTAACTTGACCTGCAAAGGCCATTTTTGTAGGGAGAAAATATAAGGATGGGAAAACAGTTCACTACTGAATTTCTAAACTTAGGTTCTTTTAATGTGACGAGGGAAGTGCCTTCAATTCATGACTCTAACTAGCCACAACAATACAAACAATGTTTGTTAAGATGTCATACCGTTACTTATGGAGCTATGATGGTAAATATTCAGAGAAAGCTAAAATTTGCTATCTAGGCTTCCGGGTTAGCACTGTATTGCTCTGGGCAGCCTACTACACATGTGGTCTGTTAGCAGATAGCTTTCACTGGCATAGTTTGTAGGCCAATTGTGAGACTACTTTGATATTGCTTTGAAGATCTCTTGATTAAATGGTCTTTCAGTGGAATAACTATCTAGTTTTTGAGGAGAAAGTCTTACCTCAAGTTCTTCAGTCTAAAGATGAGGCCTGTTGTATTGATTTATTTTCTCTAAAGGAGTTGTTTGTGGATGTGTGCTTGTTTTCTGGAGCTCAATAATGGAATAGAGGAGTATAGCAGTTTGGAGTCATTAAGTGAATATGGGCACCTCTGTGGAATTTTAGTAGCTTGCTTTATCTCGAGATAAACCAAGTTCCTCCAGCACTACAAAATCCAGTGCTGTATTTTTGTGTATTATAAAATTGACTCAGTATTTGTGAATCATGCCACAATACGACTGTGCAGAGTTTTCTTTTTTATAGTATCAGGATGCCCTTGATTTAAAAAAAGCTTAGTGGTGGAGTTGCTGGTGTATTTCATGGTGTGCTCTAGTTGCTTTTATCTCCTCTTTCACCACCAGGTTTCTTTCTTCTAGCTGTAACACCTGTGAAGTCCTTGACTGTGAGCCGTTTGTTGTGAGTAGCAGATGGCCTAAGGTTTCCAGATTCTACTACGGGTCTGTAGCCACTACTGTAAAGTAGAAACACAAACAAAATCCTTCCCTGAGAAGAACCACTCTAAAGGAAAAACTAAAGGGTGTGCTGAAGTAACTGAAAGGCTGGGGTTGCAGCTGGGGGCTGTGCGCCCCAGAGTCCTGGGGCAGCGTTTGCAGAGCTCACAGCGGCTGGCCCAGGCGGAGCTGCAGGCCCGGCGCTGGAGCTGCTTCTGGCAAGCCGTGGAAAGGCTGGTTTCCGAGCCGCTCGCTGGGTGCTCTCTGCCTTCCCTTTGCATTTTAAGGAAGGCTTCCCAGAGTCCTGTCACTTTTCCTAGTTGCTCATAAGTTTTAAAGCTGAATTTATCTCAGGTAAAATTCCTGGTGTTAGAAAGTTCTTGACTGCATTGAAAATATTGGATGTGCTGTCCCTGTGCAATGGAGAGTAGCGCAAGGACTTCCAAGCTAAAGCTGTTACAAACTTGGTAGGAAGGGCTTGTATGTATATTTGCATGTCTTTTAAAAATACATATTAAAAAAATAGTATAAAATGAATATATAATGTATAAAATGTGTATAAATGTGTGTACATGAATATGCGTATATATGCACACGTGTATGTGTGCATGTGCACACAGACGTATGAAAGTATGTATATAAACTTGGCCCAGAGCTGACTGATGTCCACATGCCAGCGTAGTTGCATGTCCTTTGATAACTGGCTTTCCATCGGAGGGGATCTCGGACCTGTTCCATTTGCCTGAAAGTTGTCTTGAATGCACACGGAGCCGGACAACGTGATGCTGCTGAGGTCTGGCAAAGTAACAAAACCTGTGGGGGGAACGTTGAGTTCGCTTTGGTGAGCTTGTATCATTCTAGTTTGAGTTCAGAATTGTTTCTCTTTACAAACATTACCAATTTATATACTGACATGAACTTTGGGCATTTAGTATGTTTGTGACTCTGGTATACTTCTTACCATCAGGGTAGTTAATGTGTTGCTGAAGTTAAATATTTAATTATTAGATCTGAAAATAAGGAGACTTTAAAAACCGCTGTTCTTTAAGAAGAACCTTTAAAATCTGGTAAGCCAATGAAGACAATATAATAATCAAAATCCAAGTTTTGCATTTACTGAGAGTGGTTTTCCAATGCTTTGGATTTTCTGCACCATTAGTCCACTAACCCTTTGGATGCAAATATAGAGCAGCCCAGCTTTCAAAGAATGTACTTGGAAAGCTGGCAAACTTCCCTTTAGTGATGCCAAAAGAGTAAATTGTATGCTTTCTTTGCTACTGTATAAATGGGCTGTAGTTCTGTTCAGAATAAACTGAGCAGGCAAACTTTATGCTAAATACAGGTAACTTGAATTAGACCATTAGAATGGTGGGCATCCTGCCTTGGTAACATACTGTGAAAAAAGTGATCTTGACTCAAGCTGTGGGGTTTTTTTGTTTTTGTTTTTTGTTTTCTTTTATATCTCCATTAAAAGGTGATAATTTTACCAATTTCTTGCATATTCAGCTCATGCACCAGCCCTGGAGACAAAATCTAAACTCTTGAAACTAGTATACATATTGTAGCTAACTTTATTTGCAGGTATTTTGGCCAAAATTAATGAATTTCATGTCAGTGAGATGGAAGTGCTCGCCCTGCAGTCTACACGTTACAGACAACATTGTAACTTCATGATAACCTTGTAGTATCGCTTGATAAAATGACAGTGACATACTTAAATATATCAGTAAAGCAATAGACTTTTCAGTCAGCTTAACTGTCAGTAGTTGGAATCAGGCACTCCTGTTACCTTTCCTGCAAGGATATCTGAGGGCTGCACAGTTTGTCCAATAACTAGCAGTAGCACTGCCAGCAATAGCAGCAGCTCGTAATTCTATTGCTAACAATAGCAGCAGCTAACAGCAGTGTCTGCTGGCCATGCCTGCAGAAAGGTTAAGCCTACGGGCTATCAGTGCTGGGGGAAGAATGACAGACAAAAGCTTTTAAGCTATTTAGAGTTTGAATCAAGTCCTGTTTCTGATCTCTGCCTTGAAACTGCGCTAATACGTGCATTGCTGGTAGTTGGAGTCTTGCAAAAGGGTCTAGATAATTCTTTCTACATTTCACCCTTAACTATAACATTGGAAAACAGGGCAGTCAGGAGATTGCCTTTGAATCTTGTGTGTTTTTTGGGGGGAGGGATTGCTTTTGGGGGGGAGGTTGGGTTTGTTTTTTATTATGGGCATGAAAATTGCTTGAACAGTGCAAATGATCATCCTGAGCTGCTAGCAATTGAAGAAATAATCCTCTTTATTCAGCCTATGATGGTTTTTTGAAGAATAGTTTTAATTTCAGTAATTTTCCAAGAAAAATTAAGAAGCCTTGTTGGCAGAAGTAAAGCTGTCTTGACCAAATGTGCTAGCCTTCTAGGTTTGGCAAAGTCTTGGTCAAACAAGTCAAGTTTGGTTGCTCCTGGCTGCATACTTGAATCCTGAGACTTCACATGGTTTTTCTGTGGCTTGACATTGTTGGTGTTGGCTTTCTGTGCACAGGATATTTTAATGCCTGGTTGAAATGTATAAAGCCACGTATTCCACCTCCAGTGGTAGCTAGATAAGGATGCAAAGGCTAAGAATATGGGGGGGGGGGGGGGAGATAGTAAATAGTGAATCATTTCTCCTCTAATGTACACAGTTGATGTCTGGAAGTTAGTGGTTTAGAGGCTCCAAATACAACTTTCAGTAACCTAAGCAGTGCTTTAAAGAAAGTACCCTGAAGAGTTCTCTACATCAGTGGTAGTTGTAAAGGCAAATTGCTATTGGCATAGTCAGCTACAATCATTTTAAAAACTGAAGATTTGCAGCTGCAAATGTAATGTAAGTTAATTGTGTAGCTAATGCTGGTAGACAAGTATGTTGTACAGCAGCAGCTTGGGAGAGGTTTAAAAAAAGTGTTTCATATGGCTTTGACTTTTGGTCAATCACTGCTCTGTAGTTTTGCAGGATTACTTAGTTTTCTGTGGTTTTCTGCGGTGCATGCTCTCAAAGCAAAAAGGAGGAAAGGACGTTTGCATCCTTATGTCAATCAGTTCTTACTGCTTTGAATTTGTGGAGACTGCTGCAAACTATGATCTAGGACTAGAGTTGTTTTTCCATTTGCATGAATAAAAAGAATTTCCCACACAGGAAAACACACCCAAGACTGTGCTAACCTTTCTGTTCAGAGTATCATCCCAGTAATGTTGTATAATACTTCATCCCTTGCTTTTTGCAATTTTATAAAATAGATGTGCACAGCTAATTTTTGTCCTGTAACAATGAAATAGCACCTTCTGCTTGCTTTGGTTTTAAACATCTCTGTTGGAAATTGATGCTAATTGCTGCGTGATATGGTAAGAGACTGGCAAATGAGAAAGAAACGGGTTTTGGTCAAGTGACAGTGACTAGAGGGGTCTAGACACTTATGACTTGAATATATCTTAGTCTTGGAACAAACTGCTCTGTTCTTTGCTTTGAACTCAATGACTTGTGCTGCACAATGCCTTGGTATAAAGTAAATGTATTAAGAGACGATAATATTATGAATTTTTATGCTGCCGCTCTTCCTTTCCCCAGATTGTATAGCTAGTACTAGATCATGTTAGTCATGCATGTGGAGGCTACTTCCCAAGTAATTGGTAACCAATAACATGATAGGCCTGGATATATTTGCTATGTGGTGACCCTACAGAATGTCAGTGTTTGACTCTACGTTGCTATGTGATGTCAGTATGTCTGTCCCAACAGCTGCATATACTTGTTTTTGGCTTTGTTAAAAATGCTACAGCATTTTTGCTTTGTATCAGAAAATGTTGATTCAGTGGAGATAGAAAAAACATAAAATGCAACTGAAGAAACTTCCTTAAAAGAGGCGTAATCTGGCCAGGAGGCTGTTTAAAAAAAGTAAGATGCCTCCAAGAGACTTGGCTGTACTAAATCTTACTAATATGCCCCTGTTCTTGTCTGAATTTGTCTTGCCTTGTACCTTACAGAAATCTGCCTGCTGAGAGGCAAAATGCTACGCTGAAGGATCTGAAAACCCGGTTGTTGGAATGTGATCAGATGCACTTTTGCAGACTGAATTTGTTAATTAACTCCTGACTCTTCACTGAAATGCAAAAAAAAGCTAGGTAAAGGCTCAGGTTTTGAGTCAATTGTGTTGCTTTCCACAGGAACAGTCTAGAGCTCTGGAAATCAGTTACCAAGTCTCAGCAAGGAGCCATTACTTCAGTCTGAGTGCTAGTAATTTCTTCAAATTCTTGAACTCAGTCCCTGAGCACATACCTTTTCTTCAGATTCATCTTAGCTGGTGTCAGTATTAATTGACAATCTGAAGATGGACAACAGATCTCTGAAAATGCACTGTTGCAAATAACATTAACTTCAGGACCAGTGAAATCCAAAATCTGATGTGCTGTTGTGTTCTTTATGGGTCCTTTTCTCATACATACCTATTTTATCCAAGTATTTTGTCAGTGCATAACAAGAATTTCAAAAAGTCAACTTACCGCAAAAAAAAAGGAAAGTGCACCTTCAGTAGTTCACATTTGCTGATGTCTTGGTGTTCTGGGTATTTTATATGAAATAAATCTGCAGGGCCTACATGGAAAATGAATGATAAAACTCTAATTTTGAAATTAGCTTTATGAAACTTTTACAAACTGAATCTGAATGGCCTTTGTAGTTGCTAATGTGAAGTACAATGTAAGAGACTTGTTTCAACCACATTGATTTAAGTGAATTTGGGCAGCATTCAAATGTACATTTCAAAGGATTACATAATCTGAGCTGCTAAGATTCGGTCTGTAGAGGCAGTGCGTAGATTGGCAGGAATCTTCAAATTCTCTGTGTGTGCCTGTGTGTGCCAACAGAGCAGTATTCCGTCTCTGAAAGCAGTGGTAACTAGTAGGCCTAATAGTGAATGTATTCAGGCGGTGACCTTAAAGCATTGTCTTCATATTAAGTGGCTGTACTTCTTTGTTATTGTTCTGGTGAAATAATAACTGACACTGTAATGCTACCTTTGTTTTAGAAATGTGCACTGTTCATTTTTTGTTTTTAGTGTTTGTTGTAAAGGAACAGGCTGGCCATGTAAAATGCTCCCCCGCACAAATAATTATCTACTAACTTGATATGGCTTCAAACCCTCCTTGCAAGCCTGCTCAGCAACGAACGCAAGTGAATTGCTGGTATAAACAGCAGACTCCAGCGATGCTTTCTTCTGTTAGCTTTGATTATTTTTTGTTTTTAAATAAGTTGGGTTTGAAATCTTAGAGTAGTGGACATAGCCTGTGAATTGTTACATTTTCTGAAATGCATCTATCCTAATTATTGTGTGTTGTTCATGGTCAGTGTTCTTCTGCATACAGAAAAATGCTTTCAAGGTTGTACCTGGAACTGCGATGGTAAGGATACTTCTGAAAATGCGTAGTCACTAGTGTGTTTGGGATGCATGTTGTGGTAGGCGATGCAGACAGCTTCCTAGGCTCATGTCGCATGCTTGTGTCTTGCATCGTGAACCAAAACCTCAAGATTATTTTAAGACAAGACCTGGTTCTGGTGAGAGTTTCACTGCATATGGGGTTCAAATCTACCGTGTGCATAGTCAACCTGCCTTAAAGTTTTTGTTACTGAATTTTCTTTAACTTTTTGAGAAGAAAAATAGAAATGGCAGCCACTGTAATTGACAGCAGTCATAATTGCCAAGGGCTCCATTTTATTTATTTATTTTTTTAAATAACTTCATTCTGTGAACTCCTCTTTAACCCAACTGTGAGCTTAGGTTAACTGATTTTTGGAGCGCATAGAGGTTAACTACATTTTCCTGAGGAGGAAAGCTTGATTGGATATGGGAGTAGGGCCACTTTGTCTCGTGGATTGAAACACCTTTCTTGGATGGGTAGCTTGAAGGGAAGTGTGAATCAACTGTAATGAACACTTATTGTAAAGTGTTTGAAGTCTGAGTAATTCATGACCTAATATTAAAGAAAAAGTAGGAGTTCCTTTATGTTTTTTGATACAGTTGCTTATAGTTCAATTCCTGCTGTTTCGTAAGGACAGTGAAAATTTTCTGTTGTTCACTTATTGCCGTAGAGCTGCTGAGGTTCAATAGCTTCAGCTGACCAGAGTTTGCAAAAGACTGAATAATGGGTATTGTAGTGTATGTTAGCATAAACGGGTGATAAATCTGATTAATTCTGACTTGAGTCCAAGTGCATCTTTGGGTGTTCTGAGCGTATGATACCACAGTGTCAGAAGAAAATAGCCCTAATGCTGAAGAATCTTTCTGATGGGATGGAGTTGTTCACTGCTCAAGTGTGTCAGTTCCAGCAGAGGGTTGCTGCTCTTCCAAGGCAAGCTTTGTTGTCCTGTTCCCATGAGAAATATGCTTAACACCTAGTCTGCAGTTTTTTAAATTGCTTCCAAACTGTATAGTTGGAAATAAAGGATCATTTTGGGGTAGTTTCCAAATCGGGAAAGGACAGAAGTTATAGTTTGTATTACAGTAATCTGATGTAGAAACTGCCTTGCATTCATAGTTTGGAGATCTGTTGTTTCATGGTAATTTAAAAAAAAAAAAAGACAGGTGGTAATGACGTGTTTTATCACATGATTTAAAATTATATATACCTATATATTTTGAAAGCCTATGTTCTGTGCTTATATCCAGAACCAGATGCTTTGTATTAAATGAAGAAGCACTGATGATTGCTGTGGTTAGTTCCTTGCAGACGTTGCAAGTCTGGCATGGTTAATAGCGGTTGCTCTTTGCCAGTCTCTGGGTACTTCCCATGGTCCTTGGAGGGTGAGTGTCGGTCACCTCGGGACCGAACAGTAGATGGATTTGACACGTGGCACCTTTCTAGAGCCCAGCTTCTCAGCCGGGCAGCAAAGCGTGACTGTCTGGTACTTCAGATCACTCCTGTGAATCACTCAAACTTACTTTCTCTCATCAAAGGAAAGGCATTGCAATTTAATGCCAGGATGACGTACTGTTCAGGGCAGATATGTTTCACAGAACTTGCCAAGCGTGACTGAATGTATTTGCTGCAGCTTTTCCCATAATAATAATAAAATAAAGTAAGTTACCATTTAACTTTGGTAAACCTCCTCCCTCCTCTGCCCCCTCCCAAAGGAATAATATAATACTTCATATTAAACACAATTTTCTATTTCTACTGGGCAACAAAATGAGAACTTGTTTTTCTAATTCACGTAGTGTGCTGTTTGGAGTTCCTATGACAGTTCTGAATAGAGCTGAAGAGTATAACTGTTCCTTTGTGGGAAACTTCCTGCTGCTCTTCAAGAGCCCTGAACTGGAGAAAAGTAGTGTTTACCTGACGAAAATTTCCACTCCACCTTTACATCCCTTCTGCCGTACCGGGGAGAGCAGCAGTTTTCCTTCTCAAGGCCTTAACGGTCTCGAGTGATTACTGTTATAAACCTGTTTATACATGTGGATTTTTCTTAGTGCCAGTGAAGGTTCTCAAAAACAACAGGGGGAGAAAATGGTCCCTGGGGGTTGAGAGAGCTGGGTTTTGGCTGAGCAGTGTAGGGCTGAGATGCAAAAGAAAAAAGTCTAGTTTGAAATCCTCAGCTTACACTGGAGCAGTGTTTTCAGCAATTTCACACTTTAAAGGAATGATGTTTCATTCCAAGCCCAAATAAAGAGATTGCATTTCAGAGTATCATTTGGGCTGAAGGATAGAATCAAATTTGCCTAGATGCTGAAGGCCTTACTCCAGTAGGTGACTTCTGGCAATCTAGGAAGTATCTGATACACCTGTAGAACATGTGGTATATCTTGTTAATTATAATTAAAAACAGAAGAGGTTTGTGCTGGTTGTTTTGAACAGTTAATGTGGTGAAAGACATGTATGTCGCGCAAAAAAAGCCAAAAACTAGAAGTGTTGGTTCGTTTGAATGGTTTCAGTGCATAGTAAGATACAGACTAAAAGAGCATGTATTTCAGTCGCCTTTACTAAGGGGCGTTCAAGAAGCTGAGGTCCTTTGTAATGTGCACTTACTGCAGCAGGATGAAATGGCTTTGCATTGTTACAGTACCTGTTAACAGAAATTGGCTATGAAGACTGACCAATTTTAAATGCTCATTTGCAGCCTAATAGTGGCACTTGACTTCTGAAAAAGGAAACAAACAGTTACTGTGCTTGAAAAATTCAGTCCAGTAAATAAAAAGCCCCAAACTCAAGGTGGGGCTGGGAATAGAGTAGTTTGGTTTCCAACTCTTCTGGCCTGCTAATATTCTGGGATTAGCTAGTCTTGCAGACATTGCTGGACACAACCTCACATTCTTGGAGACACAGATTGGTGGTTCCCTTTAATGGTTAGGAGTTGGGCGCCTGAGTATCTTTGAGCACTTCCCACTTAAGTCCTTGGCTGGCTGCTTTTCTTCATCGATAATTTTGGAGTGCCTGACCTATTTAGGAACCCAAAAAAGGATACAAATCATAATTTCGTTCTTTCTGAGAGCTTCCATGCCTGTCCCAGGCTAGTCACCTAAGGTGAGTCAATGTATTTTTCTGGAACACTATATGCTTGCTTTCTGTATTTTTAAGCTTGCTTTTGCTCTTCAAATGCCAGCTTTGCGTTTATGTAAACTTCATCTCTTCCGTATGTCAAGACTGAAATGTTTCTCAGTGTTGACTCAAGAAAACTCAAGAAAGGAAAATTATAGAGAACATTTGTCGTCTCCTTCTGTAATGCAATTAATTGTTACCTTATTATACAAGGAATCAGTATGTAGGTTTGCAGTTTGTAATCTTTTTGAAAGAATAACTGTCACCTTTCTTCCTATGAATGCATTTGTCAGTCAAAAGCAGTTTATCATGTGAAAATTATGATGCTCAAAATGCGAGACAAAACCAGACCGGCCATTTGGCTGGAGAGTGGGGCAATCTATTTGCATGATAAACTGCAGTTTCTCAAATCTCAAGTGTAAGTGATAGATTGTGTGTGTCAGGGTAGGGTAGGGGAAGGGCAAGAAACAACGCTGCGTATTGACTTGTGTTGCTTTCTGAAATGGATTGCCCACTAGAAGAGTTCTCCCCTGACACTTCACAGAAAAAAAGTTAGTTAAAATTGGAATTTTTTTATTCAAAGCTACATACTGTACTTCATACCTTTTTAGAAAAATACTTAGAGCAGCCATTTTGGGATATGCAGTGCTCGTTGGTCACTTTTTCTCCCTTGTAGCTTGCTTTCATTCTTCATGAGGGGTAAGCATACCGACAAAACGTGTGGGTGTTTTGTGGTGTTTGGTCGTATGTAGTTTATTCAACTAAATGCAGAGTTGCTGCATTTTATGTGCAGTGTTCTTTTGTTTACTCTGCTGCCGGAATATCTTGCTGGTTTTAGAGTATTGCAACACCTAAAAGTCAAAATCAATAACTGAAATAAGGCTGCAGGCATAAATGAGGCTCAAGTCTCATAATTTAGTAACTCTTCTGCCTATTAACCAAGAAGAGTACAGTAATGGTTGTGGTATGATTGCTCGATGTTTCATGCTTTGTGTAGTTATGGTACCTTAGCGGAACATTTATATACTGTAAAATATTTAAAGCTTTATCTTAATGGCTTTTGGTAATGAACTGTTATCCAAATTAAAACCTAATACAAACCAATTTAAAAACTCTTAAAATGAGAGCTTCTTCAAATAGTTGTGGGCTAAGGTTTGACAGCTCCTTGTTAGGCGCTGTGGATAATGTCTCCGTATGAGTATACGGAAGGGCAGGCCCCTTTCTCGGGGAGCGCGTGCATGCTAGGCTCTTCCTGCGCTTGTCCTGGCATGGTGTTCCAGTACACCCGCTTCGTCTCAGGAGGGCGCCCTGCTGGGTGCCGCTGACTCTTGGTCATGCTGCCCTGTTACTTACACTAGTTGAACCAACCTGCTCTCAAGAAAAGGTAGCTCTAGGAGTAACTGCAGTTAAAGCCATCTGTTTTCAGGTGTGCTATGCTGTCCTGTAGTCATGAGTAGTGTACCTGTTCTGGGAAACTGTTTGCAAAGTTCTAATTGCAATGTACAGAGGTGGGATTGGTTACGGCAATATTCAGTGTGCTAAATGCCAGTTTGCTTTGACTGTGAAAAATCCTATATTGATCCATAGCAAAAAAGCTCTACTGTTTGTTTTTGATGTCTGATAACTAAATTTGCATGACAGCTCAGTATTGTTGAGATGTCTGGCTGTTTCCAGTAAGCGTTCAGATTTTTAGTAGAACAGCCAACCTTGTTGCTGTAGTTTTCAAGTATGTTTTGGTAGTGTCTTTTCACATTGTTCCTTCATTTGATTCAGATGCCTTCTGGTGATATTAAGCAGAATACAGTCTTGGTCTTAGAACATGAAATGCCAGTGACTTGGTGTTTCCAGACAATCGGTTAAAATCTTAATTGACTTGAACTTGTAATACATGGTGGGTTTTTTTCTTTACATTTAGTAATCTTGGCATCAGAAGGCCCGATGGTGTTGCGCTAATGCTACATTTACCAGTAGAAGGTAATTCAACGTTATCGCATCAAATAGAATGGGAAATCGAGGCCTAGAGGAGTGGTCACAACCTTTGCCACAAGGCAAACCTTTGAATGGTTGTTCTTTAACATTTGTGTTTCCTTTTTTATGTAAAGAGGTCTATTGCCTTATCAAAAAAAGGTGGAAGTAATATAAAGCATTACATCAAAAAAGATGTAGAGTTAAATTTCACCATAATATTCTATTATATATGCACGTTCTATTTAAACTGTTTGCACTAGTCCACTCTGAAGCCATCTCTTCTCTGCTATAACTCTATTAGTTCTCATATTAGAATTTAAGAACGTGTCTCTCCTGGTCAGTAGCCCTTTTCTGGATGAAAATCCTTTCTGCTTTGCTTTCCAGGCTACCTGTTTGTTGTCTAGTGTTTACTAGAAATAAGACCTCTCTTACTCCCTTGCTAACACTGCAAAATCTTTAAGACTCATTGAATGCAGTGTGTCATATCTAAGCCTGTGGCAAACCTTCTCGCATCAATGTGCATAGGAGTGTGAGTGTTTCAGAACATCGCTTTGCAGAATGCATCATCTCTGTTGTAATGATTATGGATTAGAGCAGTGTGGGAAGAGAGAAAGGAGGAAATACTTAGGAGGACAGGAGAAGGACTTCCTGGGAAGTTTTTTCATATGGGTAGCTGAAACCCAGACTCAAGATGCAAAAGAATCGACAGAAACCTTGACAAGAAGTAGATTCTTGAGTTTTGAAGGAAAGTGGGAATCTGCTTTTGCATATAACTTGGATTTTATCAGGGCCCGTGGAATATGCTCTTGGTCATGTACTGGGAGTGGCTGCAGAGACCACATTCTTATTTCTTCTCCTTATATCTGTTTGGCTGAATTCAGCCTTACTTTATAGCGATGGGATGGGTAACAAGGATTTGGCTCCTGAACATCATGCTTAATCTGTCTCTGACCTCACGCTACTGCCTGTTTCACATCCGTTTAATAGTATGTTAAAGACTGCAAGAGAGTAAAATAATACAGGACAGATAAGTAGAGGAGATAAGAACTGGAAAGAAGAAGAAGAAAAGCAAAGCAAGTCATGCCTGATAAAATGTTATCTAAATTAGTGCCAGCTTAGAATGGCCTTTCAGAAGCTTTATTGCGTGCACAGAGCATCAAGTTTTGAAGCATGAAATGTACATTAGATAAACTTTCCAATGTGCTGGAAGAAAATCCTGTTTTGCCATTTATAGGTCAGAAAAATTAAGCAGTTAACAGATTATTAAAGAAGATGGAGTAGTATGGTGATGCATACTAACTGGACTAAAACATAGGAATTCATGCTTTATCTAATAGACCATGTATTTTGATTTGCTTTCAGTTTTTATAGCAATGTTTGGCTAACAACAATTATAAGTAAATAATA
The DNA here is from genome assembly GCF_036370855.1 of Dromaius novaehollandiae. Taxonomy (NCBI): domain Eukaryota; kingdom Metazoa; phylum Chordata; class Aves; order Casuariiformes; family Dromaiidae; genus Dromaius; species Dromaius novaehollandiae. Next base: position 20,407,658 of record NC_088107.1, read on the forward strand.
AAAAACCAATAGTGTAGCACAACCTACCCCAACTGAAGGGGAATTTGGTGTACAGAAATATTTTCCACATTCAAAAAACATAGTACAAGAGGATGCTGGAATTGATCCATGTCATCTCAGTGAACCTACAGTCAAAATGCTGTTGGGTTTGGCTACATTAACAGCAACAATTTTGAACATGAAATACTTGGGAAATAACTCTGAAGGACAAAACTGTAGTTTACTTCTAATTAACAGTATTCAAAGTGTATGATTTTGTGAGAGTATTGAGAAAGCACATTCTAGCCACGTGCTTATTTCTTTTGTTCAGTATTCCTGTTGTAGAGATGACACCACTAGCAGTCGAAACAAAAACACTTTGTAGATATGTAACTGCAGCTACTTAAAAAAAACTGGGGGAGTTGTAGCTTTAAAAAAACTGGAAATACCTAGCCCCATCGAATTTTGTGTGAATTTCCAGAATGAGGTGCTTTATTTATGCACACACTTCCTTTCTTCCCTCCTCCCCAGTTAAGAATTTAAATAGTAAGTAGGATCATTCTGTCAACAAATCAGGGGTTAAGGGCAGGCAATTTGCTGACTGAGCTTTGGGCAGTTTCATCATCTGGCTACATTCCAGGAAATGAGGACAATGGGATGAATAAACAATGATTTTTCCTTCTTAGGCTCTGTTTAGCTCCAGTTATCACTTCAGAAAGTAGAAAAGTGGATGTCATCTTTAGTGTTAATGAATCCTCTTGAAAAATAAACTTTCTTCCCATAGTTGTGTCTATTTGAGCTAGTAGTAAAATGTAGCAAAGTAATTTTTGTTTTGCCCTAAGACTCCACAAGATGAATTCATTTGTTATCTTAAATGTTCAGATAACTGAATATGTATTTTAGTTATGATTTTGAAACCTGTTATTCTATTCACTAGTTCCTCTGGGTTTAGTATGTGCAAAAACACTGTTTTGTTTCTTCCCTTGATGTGAAATGGGAAAGATGCCAGTTCCTTCACCTCCTTCCTTCCCAGTCTGTTTCTGGTAAACACTTGCACAAGTAGTTAGGCCTTCCCGATGAACTAGAAAAAAAATAAATTTCTGGTTCTGTCAGAGCAGGGAAACTACAGCACCATCTTTGGTTAGTAGCTTCAAAACTAAGGTTGTTTTGGGTTTTTTGTTTTGTTAACTGCACCTGAAAAGAGCAGGATGTAAAATAGGTTCCCAACCATTTAAATCAAGTTGATGGTAAATGTGTTGAAATAGGAAATTTATTGGGAACTTCTGTCAGATATGCCTACAAAGAAACAGTACTGAGACAGGTCACTTCATTCTTTGCTACGTCAGGTTTTGTTGGTCCCCGAATGTAATACCTTCTTTACACAGTCGTTTTTGATATAGTTCTGGGAAGCAGCATTCTTTCCTGATGAAAGCTCTGAGTGGAGGTGAAGATGCTTCCAGCTAGTTCTTGATGCTCTCAGACCTTGGGGATTTAAAAGGGCTTCTGAGGCCTTTGTAAACAAAGGACTGGAGCTGGAGACATCAGAATGAAGGCGTGGCCTGTTGTAAGGGATTGAACTGCTTTACAGATGTGTTGAAAATAAATTTTAGAAATTTAAAGTATGTTTAAGTATGGGAAAAGTAAACAGTGGCTACCAGTAAAGAGTGGCTGAAAGATTGATGGGCTGTACTGAATAGGCCTTTGGGGTGCTATTGTAATACAAATATTTGCATTCAAAATCTTTTATATGCTGATATAACCACCCGAGGGAATGTGTTAGGTATGCAGACATTTTGCCCACTGAACTTGCTTTTATCCTGACTTGCTTTTCAGTTGAAAGACCTTTATGTTTTAGCAGATCCATCTAGTCTAGGCTGGTGGCACACTTTTTGATTAAACTTAATTGTACATACTTTCTATTACTGAAAATTTGGTCTTCATTTACAAGTTGAATATGTGTGGATTAGAGGTCTGTTTTTAAAAGCAAACTACTATGATACTAACTTTAGTTAAGTGCAGGTGATATATTGGGTGCTGAAATGGTTGTCCTAAAGTAGACCATGTTTAATCTGGCCTGGTGTAGAGTTAACAGTTTAGCTGCCATAGAGCTCATGTGGCTCAAGTCCACTAAAAGGAAAAAAGATCACTTTTCTAACCAACCTACACAGGAGAAAAATCCTATGATAAATTTAGTTCTGTTAGAAACATCTTTTTGCCTATATAGCTTTGGGCTGGTTGGTAAAGTGTTACAGGAATTCTTTTGTTGCTGTGGGCTTTTCCAGTTAAGAGACCTTTTGATTTGTGTATCTGCTTACATGTGAAACTTTAAGTTCCTGGTCTTTCCAAATTCATGTGTAAACTAGTTTCAAATTTGGACAGTCCGTGTGGATCTGTTTCTTGTAAATTTTTTGGTTGTAGTAAGATCGTGCTCCAGGAGATCTGGAAGTAAGGATAAAAACCTTTTATAATTGCAGTCCGCATGCTGGAGAGTATACAGGCCCTTGGCTTCCTCGCAGCAAGCTTTAGGCCATCTTCTGTGCGTCCGGACATTGCTGTGCCTGTAGAAGTGGTCAGAAAGTCTTGTAGTCTTTGGCATATTCGAGGAGAGGATGTTGCTTTTTTCATAGCTCTGAGTGGGGAGGAGGGTGGAATTGTCAAATTGCAATTTTTGATGTTCAAATTAAATTCCTCATGAGATGAGAATTAAACCTGTATGTTAAATTAGCTTTTGTTTAAACTTTAAAAACAAAACAAATGGCCGAAACCTTGAACTAACGTTTTTCTTGTCTTAAAAACAAAACAGAACTATTAACTTCGATATCTTTATTTTTCTGTGATCACAATCTCTGGAGGGATTTCAGTGTGAAGGGAAGCAGCCCAGTGAGGCTTCTGCTAAACTGTTTTCCACACTAAGTTCCTCCACAAAAAGACCTTAAACCTTACAAAAGCACTGGTAACACATAATAACAGTCTTACTACACACACAGTCAGTTAGTCTTTTATGTTACACCCAGGCTCATGCTGAAAGCTTTCTGTTAAGTTCCTCTTTATACTATTTCAAGGTATTTACCTACATAAGCTCAGAGGTCATTTATTAGGAACTTTTAAGTGTGAGCAATTTGGAAACCTATATTGAATTTCATTGTCTTGAACTTAGAGCTGTTCTTCTGGTAATGCAAATTCTGACTCCCAGAGAGAAAAGGAAACGCCTAACTTCCTGCGTTGCTTCCTTGCCAGCGTGCTGGCAGAAGGTACTTCAGAACTAGCAAAGAATGGCCTGGGGATAGGGAAGTAACTCATTTGTTTCTTGTGTTACAGACCTGGTCACTGGAAGCATTCCCCGTGGTCAGACAGTACTTTCAGACAAACTTATTTTCTATTAAATGAAGTTTAATTTTGAGGTAAGATTCTGTTTACTTTAACTTCCTTTGTTATGCATATAATGACATTTAGAAACTCTCACATTGATTTAAAACTTATTTACTGCCTTTAAAGATCAGTGTGATATTTTCTTTAGAGAATGCATTGAATAGTTGAAGCTATGACTATGTTTGTAAAAAGAGAAATCAAGCTGGAGAATAAATGTGATGCACAAATACTGAAGCTTCAAGTAAACATTGTGATTACTAGCCAGGAGGGCAAAGCTGGCCACTATAGTTATTGACTATTTTTAACCAGCTTCCAGGGAGACTGAAGGATATAAACACATACGTGAGTTCTCTAAGCCATAAGAGAAAGGGCTGTGCCTTTCATTGGTATGACGACAAACAGCTGAGAAGATGACTAACTTGGTTTCATCTTAGCGCATGTAGAAAAGGTGGCAAAAAGAACATGGAAAAATGATTATTAGACAAACATAACAGGCTTCTTGTTGTTGTTTCTACTCTTGTTGTGCTTTGAAAAGTGAATGTCATATAAAGTGGTAAGGCTGGTCTTGGGGAAAGTGTTGATGAATCTTGCTGTACACTCTTAATCTGTTGGAGTTATTTTGACCTTGTACATATTACTGTTCTAAATGTGTCTCTGGCTTTGTGTCTGCCTCTGGAAATGGTGCTTGTGATACTAAAAGGTCACTAATGGAATTTTGTGCTGCTATCCTCCATGTTTGAAAAATGTCTTTAGAGAACTTTCAGAGCAGCCTATAATTAATGTAGCATGTCAGTTTATATCAGATATGTCTAAGGACAAGCTTATGTGAAGTGAAATCAGTAGAGTAAATAGTTATTTGGAATACTTGTTTCATTGTAGGTATAGTCTTCGAGATGGCTAGATGGTTAGTAACGCGAACTGCTTTGTTCATGTTATTACGTAGGTAGAGCTAAGTATTTGTAGAGCATTCTTACAATCAAGCCTGCCAGCAAGAACCTCCTAACTTTTGTGCTTTTAGGAATTATCACTGCATTAAATACTCTTCTCCTGTGCCTTTGTTTCCCTTGTTCCACTGACACTTATCAAATCATGGTCATCAAGTGTGGTATCAAATAATATGGATAAAGATCTTAATTAGCTTTTTTCAATCATTAAAATGTTATCTCTTAGTGTAGTCATACTATTTATCTCTGGCTGTCCAACTGATTGAACTGGATTAGTAAATACTCACTCATCAGACACAGCAGGTCCTTTTAGGAGGGTTCCTGGTTTCTTATTTGTGAAAGGAGGTTTTCCCCAGGAAACATTTTCAGTTCATTCATGTTGGCCTGATTTATGAATGAATCACTCAAAGTACACAAAGATTTTCTTCTTTTCTGTCAGTGTTACTGGCTTTTGTATACATAAGTGAATGGAGGGAGAAAGATCTTCAGAATGAAGTGTCGTCCTTGAGAAATTCAGTGACCTCTTCACATGAGATCTTGGTTTGCTGACAGCCATAAGACATGCTTTAGTATGGGAAGTTGAGATCTTTTTGAAAAAGCTTCCTGCTGAACTGATCATGGAGAGTGCAAGTCTGAATCTAAAGCTTGTTTAGGCTACATCCCTTTCAGGATATAGAAATCACTTGAGAGAGTACTTATGAGTACTGGAAAATAAACTTACGTGATTTTGTACGATTATGGGCTAAAAACAGTATCCCAGTAGCAGCAGAAAATCACCAGAGTCACCTGGTGGAATCACTGTCAGTAGGGAGTATGAATAGGCTGTTAGTAAGGAAAGCTTCAGGTCCCTTTCTACATGCATACACTAGAAGGAAAACAAAATCTAAAAAATCTCTGTAAATGCTCTTGGTTGGCTTTAATGTTGTGTAATTGTCTTTGCAGAAATCCTATTCGGGGCAGACTTTTTGAGGGTTAATGACAATGTGTTTACTTGGAATTTTCTAACACACAAATGCCCAAGGAAGCTGCCGCTTGCCTGTCTGCCACTGCTCAGTGGTCTTTCTGCATCAGATAGTTCAAAGTATTAAGACATGAGTAACTTGGGATGTTCAAGTAAACTTGCACCATAGGGCTATGAGAGGGTTGTTCACTTGTCAATAATGATTTATAAATTTTAAAAGGTACTTTATGCTGTTGATTTTTTGAGTGGATTGCCAAGCAGTTCTCTGAAAAGAAATGCTTGAAAACTCTTCAGTTAGCTAGAAGCCAGAGGATTATCAGTTTGAAAAACAGAGCTAGGCAGTATGTTTGCAGTGGGTGGTGAGTGACGCCTATTAAAATAAAATTAAAAAAAAAAAAAGAGGATGGATTAGATTGTTCTGTTTACTTTTTCTTTTCATGATAAGTGAAAACATCCTAAAATACTGTTATAAGAAGATGCATCTCCAGGTGCTAATTCATATTAAGTAACATCAGTTCTTAAAGGATAAATTGAATAAAGCTGTGTTTTATTAGGAGAGGAACTCACTAAAATACGTTTTTCCTTCTATGAAGTTGAAGACAATGAAGTTGTATTCATTGTAGTATATATATTTTTACCAGTTAATTATGTTATTTTAATGGTGGGGATGGTTGAATAGCTTTTTGTAAAGCAATGTTAATATTAAGATGCATGAAATGATTATAGACTTACTCTGAAGATAAATTTTATGTCTTGGTTTATAATCTCTTCAGCTACAGCCATTACAGTCCAAAGGGCAAATAGTTCAGAATTAGATCTTGGGCTTGAAGAATCTTGAGTGTTGCTCCCTCCGTTCTGAGTTTGTGTTTGTGCCCAGTTTGGCCTGGGGAAGGGGATGACTTTGGTCAACTCATTTAAAGTCCCCATCCTTGCTTGCTGGATAGGTAAAGGGATTTGCTTGTACTGCATGGGTTGAATCTTCCAAGTTGTCACCCCAAGATGAAAGCTTGTTTTACCATCTTTGTGCCTGTGCGCTGGAATAAAACCCTCAAAGAAGACTTTGTGGAGTTTGTGAGGACAAGAACCTGCTTATCTATACAATCATAGTGCTGGGAATACATGGAGAAAAGATAGAAATGAGTGAAAGGCTATTGAATGATTACTTTCTGAATTGCTATATCAGCACGTGAAGAATCTGTTCAAATGAGAAACCAATAAATTGGTTTATCGTTGAAATGATTTATTCTGAGACAGCTTCATCTTTCTCGTGTCATCTGAAACGGTAATTATAACTTCTTGTTGACACTAATATTTAGGGAAAAATAAATAATTGGGTAAAAAGTCTTCTACTTTTAAGGGTCCATGAAAAATCATATTTGTCTTGTTTCATCTTGTTCCTTTTGTTGCAATAGCAAGACACGTCTAACTTGTCTTTGCAATTCATCATTCAACACTTAAGTTTTCAGCTTTTCGGGATTTTTAAGATTCAGCAAAGTATAACCGTGTTCTTGAACACAAGATTCACGAACAATTTGAAATGCAAGTGTCGTATCTCAAGAAAAGCACTGCGCAAAGGCCGGGTGGAAGGCGGCCCTTGTAGTAAAGTGCTGGTTGTGACAATGCGTGGGAGGGGAAGGAGAGCGCCTGGGGCCGAAGATAATCTAGAGGAATCAGTAGCAGAATCCAAGTCTCTTTCCCTGAACAGTGTCCTAAAGCCACAGGTGTTACTTTCAAGTTTCATTAATAGCTTCTCTTAAACACCGAAGTTGTACTTAAAACAACTGCTGTACTACTTGTTTTCCACAGGAAATAGACACTTCACTGAAGAGCATAGCTGTGACACAGCACATCATAACCAAGTAGGAAGCTACAGTAAAATTGCAATTCCTGCTGAGGCTGGATAGATTCCCATTTTTAACACTCGGTTTGCTTAATGATTTAAATTTTTAATTTCAGCATTCTGGTGCTTTTCCCATTTTGAAGGAGGTGTGTATTGCACCAAAATACAAAGTGGTTTGGGAAATAGTGGTGTTGGGGTTAGGCTATAATAAGCGCAAAAGGTATTACAGCGGAAAACATCACTTCACTCCCGTCTTGCAGTGTTGCTGCTTAGCTGTAACAGTAAGGTAGATCTTAAAGGGAATGACTGGAGTTGCACAAGAAAATAAAATACAGTAGCATAAAAGAACTCTTCCATATAATGGAACATTTCGGTATGAATAAGAGGGATGTGAAAGGCTTGAAAAAGTAGGTCAAGTAGTCTCATGTTTATGCATAAGAATTCTAGTGCAGCTTTAAATTGTGTAATGCTGGATGAATGCTGTTCATCCTTCAGGTACCTAATACAAGATTTAGCACAATGCTTAATAATTAATATGTTTTAGATAAACTTCTTTAAAAAAAAATCAGCAGTTTGTGGTATTTCTTTTAACTGTGGTAGTTTAAAAGAAAAAAAGTGGGGTAACATCACTAATATCAGCAATTATATCAGATTGTTTCCATAAACGTAAGATGTATTATTTTAAATTCTTTCATTGAATATGCATACCCTGAATGTATTATAATGTGTAACTTTGTGGGAAGTATCCTATACTTGTTTTACATGAAGAAAAAGCTAATTATATTCCTTTCTTTCTCTATATCCTTCAGTCGCAAGTCCATTGATAGAATTATTTCAAATTTGAGGGATTCCATTATTTATTAATCAGACTGTCAATATATAATTCATTACTTCCGATGCAATGAACCTTCTGTTGCAACTGGAGTTGATTAATAATGCTGAGGCTGCTGTTACAAAATAAAGGTTGCTTTTAAATGCATGATGTGTGTTGCTTAAGTTTACGGCTAGAGTAGTCAGCCGTTCGTCAGAGATGATGGGGGAAGGAGGAAGGGTAGGAGGGAGAATGTGACCTGGAGAGTACTCATTGCACTAGACAGTATTAGGGAATTGTGTCTTCTCAATCACTTTTCAACTGATGTTTCACAGTGATACGCAGTGTTTAAAAGCCACGATAATTAAGATGTATGTGTGCACACACTTTTATCTACACATACACACACAAATATGCTGTATTTATATTAGTATATGTCTGTGTGTGTGTGTATACACACACAGGTAAAAACCATACGTTAAAGCAGAGTGGTACTTCCAGAATTGAGATTTGGTATGTTTTATCATTAAACACGTTATTTACCATACCAATCATTTTAATACCTTCTTACTATAATAAATTATAAATCGGAATTATTTTATAGTTGTTTGATTGTAAACATGCTATGTGTTTCTACAGTTAAAGTAGTCAGCTGTCATTTATTTGTTTCTTTTCAGCAATAAGTACAAAATAGTTAACAGATTTTCATTAAGTATTGGCATAACTTTTTGCCTGTATGCCTTGTGCTTTGTTGTTTGCTACAGAAATAGTATGTTTAAAGACATCCAGTGCTTTGCAGCGTGCACAGAAGAACATAACCTTGAGGAGATCATGTAAGGGTGGATGTGGACTTCTATTAGAAATATCCTTCCTTGTGATTTTTATAATGTGAAGTTAGGAGGATGATGCTATGAAATATTCTAATTTTAAATTCATGATTCCAGCTTTGTATAGTATTCATAACCATATAGTAACTTAGGTTTAGTGATTCTGTTTTGCTTATTGTTCTTTAAGCTAGGAATTTGTTCAAATATGTTTTGGAAACCTTAAAAGAAGATAAACAGAGTATTTGATACGCGACATCAAGAGGTCATAAATAATCTTATATTTCTCAGAAGAAAAGTGCTGATTCCTGGTCAGGCCAGCTTGCTGGGTGGCAAGTTGAGCCTAAATTTTGTAACAAATGGGATTGCATGAGTCTAGCTGCTTAGAGCTGTGTTATCTAAAATGGGTTGGAGAGGTTTCATGCAGTGGAGGAATGAATGAATCTCCCTGTGCTGCTGTTGCCTGTATTGGTATTTATCCAAGTTTCTTTTTATTTTCCTCTTCTTCTGTCTTTCATTGGTGATACTTTAGAAAGTGCCTAAACTGACTGTGGAAGTCAGCAGTAAAAAAAGAAAGTTTTGGCATATGGGTAGGAGCTCAGCACATCCTAGAAAGTATATGGAAATGAAAATGAATTAAATCAGCTTTGTGATGTTGGCTGCAGAAGTTGACACTAAAATCACCAGTGAAGCTGGGACTGAGTATTTAAATATGAAATGATAATGTATTGGAGTGACAAGAATGTCTTCAGCTGTTGTTTCTTAGGTCTTCTAAATAAGTTGGCATAAAGTCATTTTGTTGTCGTTTTCCCTTTAAGGATGTGGTCCAGAGACGGAGTATTTTCAAACTGAAAACTTGGAATTGTCTGTCACGAAGCCATGAAATGTCCAGCTGGGAAATCCTGTTGCCCTACTTCTTGCAGCCTTCCCTAGAATAAAATCTTTTTTTAGTGGAACAGCTGCAGGTAGAAACCCTACAGGGAGAGTTAAGTCAGCGTCTGTGCCCGATTTGCAGCTCAGTTGCTTGCATTGCCGAGTGCTTCACACAGTTTTGACTAACTGTATTTCAGACTTAATCCTCTGATTCCCACCTAAATAACCATTAAATAAGAAATCATTCATCTCAGAGGGCTACTTGATAAGTATTTTTCAGGTGGCTAAACTGGTAGCTGTTGAAGGCTGAAATCAGGTGAAACAAGTGGAAGCCTTAGCTGGAGTCATGTGTGTTTAGGTAGAAAATGATACCTGTGGTTTGAAACTTGGATCTCAGGTTGATTTCCCATTTGCTGCTGGATATAATCAATAGAAGCAGTGTTTTCCAAGCACAGATGGAAAAGTTGAGCAATCTCCTCATTCTTTTGTAAAGTAACCTTTTTATTGCCGCCTTTGTCTGTCTGGGGTTGGAGTACTTTTGCGTTCATTAGGAAGAGCTGTGGCTCAAATCTTTTGGGAGGCTGAATATATTGCAGAAATGATGTGTGCTGGTCAGGTGCTTCTCCGAGCTGAAGGTGTTGATTCTTTTGTGGTCCTATCTGATCTGTGAACCTCCCTGCTATACTGCCTTCTCCTCCATGCTGTTGTCAAGCAGTACAGGCGAAGGAGGTCCTGGTAGGTTGCTTTTTTTCCCCTGACTTGAACACAGTTGTCTGGAGGGGTGTTTCTCGTGGAATGTACTTGGTAATTCTCTTATGTGTAGTGAATTTTAAGTGATAGTAGTAGCTAGAGTTCCACACAGATTTTGTAGTTGTTATGAATTTCTACCTGTGCCACAAATACTAACCTATCTAACATCATATCCTTTCAGTCATGTGTGGGAAAGTGTGTGTGTGTATGCATGTACCTCTGTCCATGTAGACATATGCATGTCTGAGTGTGTAGCAGTGGAAGGAGTGTGCGTGCAGTTCAGGTGTAGAACATGCCTTGTATACGCCTCCTCTGCAGGAGTAACCCAAAGACGCGTATGAAAACTAATAGTGGTGGGACATAAGATTCATCCAGTGTTTTGTGTCCATCCTGAAATAGACTTTGCTAGGAAAAATAAGTGAATGTAATGAATCCAGGCTCTATCATCTGAATAGTCTGTTACTTCTAGTAAGGGTTTCTTAGTAATATTGCTGCCAGAGTCTCCTTGTGAGCGTGTTTCATGTAGTAGCAGGTTTGACCTTAGATTAGCACACTAAGTGGCAGTGTGCTAGGCTAAGTATAATCTAATTGACATGTATGCACACACTGTCACACCCAACTAAAAATCCAGACTTCTTCCTTCGTCTTCATCATAGAAGTAGTAGCTGCTCCAGGTTCCATCCTGGTCTCTTTGGAGATTTAGTTTTTTTCAAGCTTAGGCCAGTTCCAGAAATTTTCATAGGGATTACACCAACCTGTGTGTTCCTCCCTTCCTTATCCTGTAGCTGTAACCTTTTTTACCTTTGTGGTTATGGGATATACTCTTAAAGCTATATATAGATGAAGGTTATGGTGCCTGCTTGAAACAGTCACTCTAATGGATGTTAGGTTTCTCCTATATTTCAATCTCTGTGTTCTCATACTTTGAGCTGTGTCACTGGGCATTTTTGCATGATGCTACTGCATGATTTCTTTAAAAACAACAACAAAAAAAAATGTGTGCATGTGTGTGTGTTTGCGGGGTAGGGGAGTGAATAAAAGAGAAAAGAAAAAAATCCCTTCCAGGAAGGGAGTAGCTGGTTTTGTTTTTCCTGGCTTGTTTGGGTCTCCAGATTCCCTCTTCGTAACACAGTCATTTTCCTAGAGTTTCAGGCTGCCCTCCTCACTGAGTGAAGCCCGTCAGGTCTTGACTGGTCCTAATCATTTCTGTTTTCAGCACGTGCCCATTGCCCTTTCAGCTGTAGCAACAGCATGTCTCAATTCTTTGAAGGTATTTTAGTCCTTACAAATGAGGAAGTAAGGCTGGAACGTAAGACAGTGAGGGTCTTGTTGGAGTGCGACTGTGCTAGGTGCAGTCCTTGAATGCAGCAGATTGAACCCGGACAGTCTGCAGAACTCCCTGCTGAGACGTGGACTAGGCAGTGGGAGCTCCCTGCCCTTGCTCCGCTTCTCCACTTCCACCAGCCTCCGTTCCCCAGGTAGTAACTGAGCCTTCTGCAGCCTATTGCTGTAAGTCTTGTTCCTTTCCTCTCTACTCTTTTCTTTTTTCTTCTTTTTTTCCCCCTGTTTACCTCTCTACATTTCTTACTCAAAGCTTATCTGGCTAGCACATGACTGTTTCCTACTTCTCTTGAAAAAAGCTTCTCTTTTTTTGTAAAATGAAAAGCTATACTGTTTAGTAATCAGAAAGCACATAGAAGCCTAATATTTTTTCCAGAGGAACCTGTTGTTTGCAGATTCTTACAACAGATGCCATTCAACCTCTGAGATAACATGAAATGGTTAAGTACTGAGACATCCTGTTTTTCCTTCCTTTCTTCCTCCTTTCTCTTCAGTTGCTAGCATCAGTAAATGAAAGGAGCATGCATTAAACTCATTTAAGCTTGCTGCAATACCATATGAATAGCCTTTGGTATTCTAGCTAGACCTGAAGAAGCTGATGGTGGTTGGAAGAGCAGGAATGTATGCTTTTTTTTTTTTTTTTTTGATAGCTAAATTTGACATGTTTTGTAGACTGTGTATGAACTGTTGCAGCATATATTGCTCCAGGGTGTGCCAGGATGGAATGTAATTGTCACACAGCTCTGTGAGCACTCTTTTTAGTGAAGGATGTGCGTTGGATTATTATTGCAATCTTCACTAACATGCGATTTTTTTTGTATATATTACTGTCTTTCTGTATACTTTCTTATCTGTACAACATGAAAATTGATAAAGAATGGTAATTTACATTAAAAAAGATGGTGCTAAACTCATATCGATTCCAAATTGTGATTGCTCATGAGCAAAAGTTGCCTGAATATTATGATAGGAGATGGAATCAAGCCAGAGCATTTAAGAGGCAGAAACATAACTGAATTAACCACAAGTTAGACTCAAGTAGCAGCTGGCTTTGTTTGGAATTTTGTAATAAATACTGTAAGGCAGAAAAAAGAGTATCCTAGAGAATTCACTGTAGTGAATTATTAGATGCTAATGGCAAAATTAATCTGTTTGCTACTGATTTAATATGGATTGTTTTATTTCCTCCTTGTTCTGTCTTCTGTATGCTTGTATATTGAAACCTGATTTAACTTCATTGCTCCGTAATGTTAGTCACAAAAGGCATGAGACTTCCTAAGGTGGAAGGAAGAATCTGTGTGTATGTGTAGCAATATATCATAAATTAACTATTTACCATTGTAATGTGTCCATAGAAAGGATGGTCGGATGTACTGCAGCAGGTATGCCTGTTCATAAAAAGCTAAAGGCAGGTGGTTACCCAAAATTAATGAAGCATTAAAAAGAAAAAACCACTTCTGTGTGTGTGCGTCAGAAAAAGCACACAAGGAGAGTACAGGAGTGTGAAAAGCAGCCCCTGAATATGGATTGGTAGAGCTGCTGCTCTGCTTTTTATCTGAACGTAGGAAAAAGAAAAAGCATGAAACCTTAAAACCCTGTGAAGCACTGAGAAGACAGCCTAATCTCAGGTGCACCTTTAAAGGCAATATTTAGAGCAATTCCGCTCAGCAACCACCGTATTTTTTACAAAATTAATTTCAAGTCCTCTTCTTCTGGGGAAATGAGACCTAAAATGTGGTGGTCAAATACTTCTCCCTCAGAGTAATGGAGTGCTTTACAGCAAGTATGTTCTTACTGTTTAGCATGCTCCAGTTGTATCTTTTTATCTTTGAATGACTTCCAAAGTGATTTCTCCTTTTCCTCTGTTGAAAAGTGATTTTTGGTGTTTCTTCTGCCCTAAATTAAGTACTGATCCACGTATATCTATTGGCATCCTTCCATCCTTTAAAACACAGTACTTTTTCTTAAATCGTTTTCTATCCCTTTTCCAGATATGTTTTGTTTTCTTCAATTTCTGCTTAAAAGGATTGGGTGGTTATAAGTTTAATAGACCCAGAATGTACCCATCTAAAAATTAGGATGCAGGGAAAGAATGTGCTTCTCTGGTGTCATCTTTGTTGGCAAGACTGGCTAGGAGGTCATTACGCTTCAGCCTTGCCACTCTGTTGTGCAAGTAGTACTGATTTCCCCATAATTTTAATACAGAAAAGTTAAATTCTGAATTATTTTAATACCAGGTCTGAATGTAGATTAAAAATATCAGTTCGAGTTCATTTTGCAGTACTTAAGTGATCTAGTAAAGTGCACTGGCTGATTAATAGTATAAATCTTAAAGGGTCAGGAACTGAATTTCATGATTTAAAAGTACCTAAATTCACAGCCTAGAAAATTGTTGAATGCAATCTGAATGCAAGGATTTATTTGCAATTAAATGTGGACCTTTGAACTATACCAATTATTTTTATTTAAACAAAGAAAACTGACATAACAGTGGCCCAAGCTGTAATCTCACATTTACAGTCCAGTGAGATTGTGCTGGTGTGATCAGTGCTGATGTCATGTGCCTTTTACTTTTAGCTCAGAGCATTTCATTGGTTTTAGTTCTGCTGCCTCCACCCCATCCCCAAAGTGTTAAACTTCTGAATCATTCCCCATGGGGGGGGGGGGGGGGGAGGGGGAGGGGGAGGGGGAGAGCTTTATTTACTTCTATTACCTTGAGGAAGCCAGATCCAGTGGTTAGAAACTCCCAGCTGAAGTGCCAAAGGGGAATTCAAGTACATATGTCCCTATATAAAATACAGGGATCCTAAAGGAATTACTTCAAGCTATGCCTTTTTACTAAACTGGTTGAAAGGTACTGGGTTAAATTAACTGTGCTACACAGAAAATATTCATTAAATTGACTTGGAGTTTAGCTTTCAAAACAATTGTATGTATTTGCATTTTATTATTTACCAGGTTTCTCTGAATGAGCTTGGAACAAGGAAGTAGCTCTCAATGTCCCACTGTGAAAGCTTCAGTAAGAGATCTCTCTTCTCTCTCTCTCTCTCTCTCTCTCTCTCTCTCTCTCTCTCTCTCTCTCTCTGTCTCTCTCTCTCTGTCTCTCTGTCTATATATATATAAAAACTTCAGTAAGATATATATATCTATATCTATAATATATATATATTTTAAAGTAGGAGCAGTTGTTTGTTATGGGTGTGTAATCTTTTGCAAATCTTTCTTTAGACCTTGGGGTGTCATATGATTGGCAATGATTAAAGCCTCTCCAAAATGAGCAATGCCATTTACAATACAAAATACTGTGCTTGAGGAAAAGCTGAACAAGGTATGAACCTGTCTGCAGGGCAAGATGAGAATAGTCTGAGGCGTCCAAATTGACAATTTGAGGATGTATGTGTGATGGTAGGGAAAAACAAAACAAAACAAAAACAAAAAAACCTGCAGAGCCAACTGCCAATGTTGACGCCAGCAAATACTGATCCGGAATAGTCCCTGGGTACCAAGAGGTTAATCTCAGAGCAGTGGAGTGGTGTGGCTCATGTACTGCCATTGTGTAGCTGCTGCTGTAGGGCACCTGCATGCGCTCTAGTACTCTCTCTCCTTTTCTCTCTCCTGCTCTCTTCCTCTGTGTTTAATGGAAGAAGTGGGTGATTTTTGTGTGCATTAATGAGCCTGTGAAATGGAGGAGGAGAAATGGATGGGTGAAAGTGCTTGTTTAGACTTGGTGAGCTTTTTTACTCTGTTTAGACTTGGTGAGCTTTTGACTGTCTTGGCATGCTGCAGTAGCATACAGCAAACTTGACAAGTAGCCTGATGCCAGTATACTACATATTAACCCTGTAAATGTACGCAGTTCAGGAAAAAGGATCATCGTTCATCCTAGCCAAAAAAGAACTGGATGAATTGACTTGAATTTTATCACAAGTAGTAATTTCTTAGAAGTTGTGTAATGCCTTTATGATTGCATTCAGTTTGCCTAAACATACCTACTGGCTGGCCTCCGAACATGCAGCTGGCATTTTAGAGCAGTCATCTATGAGACTGTTTTTGGAAGTCTTCTGGTAGTCAAATCTGTGCCTGATAAAGGCTTTATCTTAAAATCTCAAATGTCACATCAACAGAGGTACTGGCCAGTTTTTCCCTTTTCTAGATCAGTTAATCAGTCATAGTGGTTTTCTGCCCAGAGAAGCTGTATAATGTTTTCTTTAAATTGATTACAGAAGAGATTCTTCATGTGTATATGCAGAATCTCTGGAAGGACTCTTATTTTAGTTAACTCTTCTTTTATTGTTCCTTCAAAGATGAGGAATCTATTTCTTTCATTCCACCTCTAAAGTTCAGTTTCTTTAGGTTGTTGTCACCTGTGTCCAGTTAAAGATTTTTGCTCATTTTGGCTTCAAAAATTACATCAACTTCAGTAATACCACTGCTAGCTCCTGAAATGTCACTATTCAAGGACTGTTGTTGGTGGGGGGGTTTTTTTTTTTGGTTTTTTTTTTTTTTTTTTGGTTTTTTTTTTGGTCTGTGTTGGTTGGTTAGGTTTTTGGAAGCGGTATAGGTTGTGCTATCTAAAAACTTTGTTTAATCTTTCAAGGTCTTGCAGTGTGTTTGAATGACACATTTAGGTCCTTAAATAGCAATAGGGATTTACTCTGGAGAAGTAATAGGGTAATGGTTCAGAATTTGAAAAACATTTCATATTTCAGAGGTGTACTGGCAGGTTTTGAGCAAACTGCCTAGTGTCTTAGCTTCCAACATCCCACATTTTGTTGCAAGGAAACTTGGAAGCTGTTGTGGGGTGGTTCTAGTGGATGTGACTATATAAAGCAAATATTCAAGAAATACCATTAGTGAATTGCTCTGGTGGAGTCATTCAACCATTTGAGTCTGGATAATCTACCTCTTCAGGAAACTTTCAACAAGCACTATTGCAAGATGCAGATATGAATTGGAAAAAGTAGGTAAGGTTGTTCACGTGATGCCTCTTCAAGATTTTTGTTGCCAGTGTCTCTCTGGTGCAAATTCCTTCCAGTGAATTGTCATGCAACTTTTTTGCTAAAAACTCCATGCCGTGACTCACATCTGAGGCCTTTCAATGAGGTCTTGAGCAAAAAAAACAGATTGTATTGGATTGAGTCAGCATGATTACTGTTTTTGTCCACCAGTTTTTGCTGGGAGAAATTCATGTTAAATTGCAACACTAACACTCTGTATAAGTGGCACCAAAGATGCATGCCTGAGTCTGAGAAGTATTTATGAGTAGCATTTAGTGGGATGACTTTTTCCTTTTTGACTCCACCTCCATAGCACTGTGTTCATATTAGAAATCTAAAAGGCAGTTGCTTTGCTTGCAACAAATTCTGTTCAGGTTCTACTGCCAGCTTGGTTATTAGGTTGATGTTGACTCTTTTGCAGTTTTAACTTTTAGGGGTGGGTTTGGGTTTTTGTTTTGTTTGTAACTTGGGCATCGTGTCAGCCAAGCAATTTTACTGGTGCTTCCTTTGTTCTGTGTGCTTTGTTCTGTCTCCCTGACAGCAGCAAAGTTCCGTTTGTGCAGCAGTTTACATCTCAAATGTGTGGTAATTGTTGAAAAATAGCAATAAACTTACTGTTAATTGCAATAAAAGATGCTTACAAGTTGCAGCAAAAAATGACCCTAGAAAATGTGTTATGTACAGTTCAAGGGATCAAATACTTCAAGTATTAGAAGTATATTAGTAGTTCAGTTCTTCTATAGTTGACCAGTACCATATGGTTTCTTATATGCTTTCTAAAACTGTCTAGTTCTTAATGATGATTTCATTTAATCCATATTAGCATGTAGTAGCTTCTGGAATAACCTTTATAATATTTACCTCAGAGTGAATCTTAAGGCTTTGTCACCATTGCACATATTCTTCAGTTTCTATTAATTATTTGACATTTCACAGTATATTTTTATTTATTATGTGCCAATGTTTTATTATGGTAACTGTAATAAGTATCAGTATTAATAAAAATGTGCTCTATACTAATACATAGTGTGTTAGGGAAGCTAATGTCGTGTCACATGCTGGCCATTGGGAATGGGTGGGTTTTGTACTGAGATAAGTTCTGGACTGATATCCTGATGAGAAGGAAAACATTCAGTAGCCTCTTAGCTGATTTTTCTTTAATCATTGTCTTAGGACAAAAGACATTCTGGAAATGAATATGGTTCCTCTGACAGTGATTTTTGCTATCACTTGTATTCCTGACCAGCTTAGTAATACTGAAGGTGTAAATAAAAAAGTAGCACTTGGATTAACACTGAACCATTTAATACTGATTAAGGTGCTCTCCGTATTTCTCTACATGGCTGTTTTAACATAGGAAGAATTTTAGTGCACTGTAACTACGTAACTGAAGAGGGAAAAGCTGAGTGTCGCGGCCCAAAGGGAGTCGTTCAGGACGACCTCCCTCCCCTTGGGGCCAAACGACCAAGTTCGTGATGCCCTTGGACTGAATTAAGGTGAAACGACACCAGCCAACCAGTTTTAAGTTTTATTAACACAAAGATAAGGCATGTGGTCAAATAGGATAACCAACTAGCTAGACAAGTCCCGTGCCACACATTTCCTACTGATTCAACAAAGGAGAGGGGAAAAGAGAGGAGAGAGAGAGAAAAGATATCACCACCCGTGGATCCAGCGTTGTCCCGTTGGTCCTCTTCCTTTGGGAGTCTCAGCAGTGGGGGGGGCTTCCGTCTGGCGGTAGGTGGGTCCTCTTCACACAGCTCGAGTTGGGTACCTCCGAAGAGGGACCCCGAACAAAGAAATCCCTGGACAATTATACCTTCCAATCTAAGCTCTCCACCCCTCACCGCGGTACTTTGGACCAACAGTAATTTTCTGGGTCTGGGGTCTCCTGCTCCTTATTGGATCTCATCCTTGTTCCTAGGGTTCTGCTGTTGTCTCTCAAGGTCCTGACAAAGAGATGGTAACTCCAGCAATTAGCACTGTTTCAGATGCAAATTGCTGGTAACTCCCTTATCGTTCCTGCATGCACCAGCTCTGGGGCCCTTTCTCACCGAACTCTAGGGAGTGCGGCCCAAGGCTCCAGCAAATTCAGCCACTCATGCCAAGCAAGTTTCACAGAAGTTGCGCTAAAAACGGACAATAATTTACAGTCCAGATCCCAAAGTCTCTGCCCGATTGTGGTCTCGTTCAGTGCGGGCTCGGTGTGTCCCAGGTGGTCGCAGGGAGACCATCTCGGGGGTCTCAGCAGCCCAGTCCTGTTTCTGCCAGGGACAGATGGCTTGTTCGTGGTTATGGCCTGCCTGCACCCCATGCACCAAGAAATGTTTAAGGCAAAAAGATTCATTCATTGGTCCGCCACACTGAGTTACCTTGCCTGAAGAATAGAAACAATTTTCTTACTGGGACCCGTTTTGTCATGCTTTGTTTAATATAAATGATAATCAATCTCTAAGTTGTCCACTTAAATTTTCGCTAAGTGACTGAACTCCTTACCAAACATCCTGCTGTCCAGATGGGCCTGCAGGAAATGGTTTTCCAGGTCAGGAATCTCTTAGCTTAATCCTCCATTAGTGAAGATTCTGGATGAGCAGATGAGCTTCACAGTGGAGACAACGGTATTTGTTGTCAGTGTGACTGCCAGTCCAGTGTAGTCCTCCTTCAAGTTCTTCTGGGCTTACCTAATTAGAAGGAATACTGACTTATTAGACTAGGCTTGCATTCATCCAAACAGCATTTTATAAATGATAACTATTTTTCTTGCCTCACTTCCTATTTTAGAGAGCTGTTGTAATTGATTGTATTGGCTGATTGTCGTAATGAATTGATCAAAACTTACTGAAAGCCATTTCAGTGCCTGTGCGGTCTAGTGTAGTGGAGTAATGGGAGCAGAGAACTAGTCCACATAAGGCCCAGGACCAGCAAAAAAGGATCTTACTTGAGGCCTTGCAAATTTTCTTGTCTTTTGTAGCACAGCTGGTCCTGAAGACTTGTCTACCTCATCTAAGTCAGGATGATGGTGTTGAAAATGATTGATTAAGATTTTTTTCTGTGATTTCAATAGCTAAGTAGATTTTATTTTATTAGCTTAACTTCCAAAATAAATGTTTGTTGATAAAGTTTATAAGAAACCTGAGCAGACCATTAGTTGCCTTCATATTCTCTTAAGTAGGTAGTAAGAGTAGAGTATAAATGAAGTAACTGTTAACTAGTCTCCTAGAAAAGAAAATGAATGAAAAGTTTCAGGGTGGCATCAGGTGATATTCAGAAGGGTGGGGAAAAAAGCAATAGATGAAGCCTTATATAATTTACTGGGCATTTTTATCTGATTCCTAGCAATACTGTTTTGGTATCTAAGGAAAGATTCCCTGACTCTTTGTTGAATGGGCATTGTATATGATTGTACAAAACACTAATGGCATATTCTGGACTCTATCTATGCATATCACTTTAAAAAGACTGAGGAAATGTAGAGAAATGTTTGGACCACAGTGGATGAACCCATTAGGTCATATGCTAGCTATGTCATTTAATGACTAAATTAACAACTCTGTGAAATGGCTTATTTCATCCTACTTTGGGGCAGTTGCCAAGAAGTGGCAGGCATAGTTCAGAACCTTGAGTGGCTCCTTTGAATCAATTCAATAAAACGAAGCATTGAAGTGAGTGGGCTCGAAGGTTGTAAATTCAGATGCAACAACTTAAAAATCCTCCTTCAAAAGATTGTAGCATTTCAGCATGAAAATAGAGCAAATACGCAGAACCCTGCAAGCATGGATTTAACAGCCCACTTGGTAGTTCAGCCTATTACCATTGTCAATGTGAATTAGAATCTGCGGATGAAATAGTTAGAATACTTAAAACTGCTGCTTTGGAAAATCTGTTTGTATCAGCTTAACTCTTTCACAGAAAAGAAAGTATTTTTATCTTCATTTATTCTTTTTATCCTATTTATCTGTCTACTCTTAAATTACTAGAAATCAGAAAATATTTTTGAAGCTCTATGTGTATATATTGCGCTCCAAGCAAGTTGCACTCTTATAGACCTAAATTAACCTTTCAAGCAGTGTTACATTTTTCAAAAAAAAAAAAAAAAAAAAAAAAAAAAACCATCAATCCACCTCTTCTGACTCTCAGATACTGTTTTAATTATACTCTTGGCATCTGTGAGCATCTTTATTACCATCTTCCCAAGCACCCTCATAAAAGGGCTCGTCTCAATCTTGAAAACATTTCTTTTGGAGAGGAGCCTGGCAAAAGGATGTTGACTTGTGCATTGTAGTTTCTACAGACAGTCACGTTGCCCATTTTCAACTTTTTCCTGCCTTGTCCTCAGCAAATAGGAACAAATGCCCGAAGAAGAGACCCTTCCAAAGAGTTTAGTCATTGACTGCTATATCAGAGACTCTTGCTTATAAGCCTAATAAGTTGAATTTTAGATCTAGCTCTACTCAAGCTGTTTGCTTCAGTTACCCAAAAGCTATTTCGGCTCTGTTGGGAACAATAACGTTCCTCCAGTACTCCCTTATAATTCACATTCCTTCTCAAAGATACACTCATGTGAGTTACTTTGCAAATATGCCTTCTGACTTTAAAAAGCACACTGTAGTTGACTATATTACTAATAAACTGAATGTTCTCTATACAGCTCAACAAGACTCACTTAGTTTGGTCTTTTACATAACTCTGCTTGAGGATACTTCCTTGCTGGGTATTAGTAAAATGAATACTGTACCTGTACGTTTATGTGTGAACAGGCAAGAGCATAATTAATCGCTAAAACTTTAACAGTAGATTTCCTAAACTTGACCTGACACCTTCATTTTACTGTTTTTCAAGTGGTCTAAGACTGTTGTTTACTGCACAACACTGTATTTCTTCTGAGGTTCTTGAAGATTTTTAAATGTAAACGTGCTTATCAGATCTTGTAGTATGTATAGGCACTATGGTTTAATAGGGATTTTCTTGGGGGGGGGAATATAAAAATTTTTTGATTTAAACTGTCTATGAGTATCTTACAAATGCAGAATAAACAATGTTCTGTGCAGTACAGTCTTGTTTGTTCTATTACAGCTGATGGAAGGAAGACTTAAGGTCTTTTCTTTGAGCTTCCAGGGTTCTGTCTAGCCGCTCCAGACAGCATGCTGTTCCTGAGCTTGCCAGATAGAGTAGTTTTGGTCCTGAGCCCTAAATCAGTACCTCTGTATGTACTGCCATTTATAACATCAACTTTTGGTGCATTGGTTTACTGCTGTTGGATTGATTCTTGAGCTAACTTGAGGAAAGTTGAGATTGTGTTTTCTGGCCGCTGGAAGAGTGCATACTGCTGCTCCCTCCTAAACCTATTGACAGCACAACTTCTAGTGCAGTGTTCACAAGTGTGATCTTTGGGCATCGGTGATAGAAGTTCTCCCAGAAGCACCTCTGCGCACTCTTGTTAGTATAATGGAGAAGCAGCTGACCAGTGATGAGATCTTTAGTGTGTTGTCCATCAAGGAACTGATGAAGTCCTTGCTATAACATCTGGACATATATTTTGGGTATAGAACCCACAAAGGTTCTTTAAAAATCAGATTCTATATAGTGATCTAGTGGAGAAGCCTACTGTCTAAGAAAGCATACTAATAGCACCTCTTAGGCACATTTGATTGAGTGCATCTTGCTTCAGATGAGCTACAGATGGGCAGTTGTAGAGTTCTAAAGAGAAGGCAGGCTTATCTGGAAGGAAACGGTGTGACCTTTAACAGGATAATCATATAAGATGATAAATGCATTGCCAAGAGTAGCAATGACCAACTAGTTCAATTGCCATTGTTAATTTGATAATAAAGCTATTTATTATGTTTAATGCCTGAACAATCATTTGCTCAAATGCCTGTACTGTGGTCCCATCATCCTTGACTTTGAAGGATGACATTTCCATTTGAATTGATAATTCTGTTAGCACAAAATGTAGCTAATAGTCCAACAGACCTTGTATTCTTGTATACTTTTTGCTTGAGGAATTCTTGCCATCCACTGGACCAGTAGGGAAATCTTTGACATGTTGCAAACAAAATTAGATATTCAGTTGTCACAAACAGAAAACATCAGTGTCCTGTTTTGCTTGTGCCCTGTGCCAGCATTTATATGATGGGAGTACTGAGAATACAGAACTCTTGACCCACTGGATCTTGTTACAAATTTAATCTAGTATAAAAATATTTAGCTTTGACCATACTAGCATGCGTATATGCAGGCTTCTAGACTGTGAAGTCTCATGACCTAGATTTCTGTTTGCTCAAGCCTAAATGAACCAGTTAAGAAATATCTCCAGGGAGACAAACCTCTGCTATATCATAGCAGAGCTTTACATTTAACCATAACAGTGGCAGCTGGAACTCTGCTTTAACAGGGTGGGTGCAGTCCATATTTGACAGTGTCAGTGTTAGCTGTTCTACGTTTGCCTAGCGTAGAGGTGTAGTTACTTCAGTTATTTTGAATGGTATACTTAGTTAAAACAGTTCTTTTGCAAGAGTGTGAAATAGAAGGCAAAGCAGTGTTCATATCCTTATAGCATTAAGCAGAGATGATGAAAATATTGAATTTTCTGTTTGTTTAGCATTGCAATTCAAAAGACACTGACAATGTCACTGCCCCACCAGGTATCCATACCCCAGGTGTTGGCATAGGAAGGGTACAAATAATGCCTGGTGAGTGTGCAGATTACTGGGGAGATCAGCGTTTACTAAATGGTCTCCCCTCTAAATTCCTTTTCATACATCTCATAAGCTATTCTGCTGTCTTATTGTATGCTTTTAGCTTCATAGTACTTGTTCCTGCTTGAATTATGTTGTGCAGATTTTCCTGGTCAGTAGTCAGAGGCACTGCCTTTTGCTCTGGGCTAGGTGTCTCTTGAGAGTCCCTGTAAGATGTTCCTTGGGATATCCATGCTTCCGCTTGCTTAGCTTCATCTCTTCATACAGCAGCTGATTGGGTGGTTGTGACATCAGTGTCCCCAGTCCAGCCGAGCTGGGCTGTGTCACATTTGTCATTTTATCATGCCAGTTAATCTGAACAGTCTGTAGCTAGCAGATACACCTTCTGTATATTATCTAAAACTCACACCTGTAATATTGATCTGACCTGAAAACTTTCAAATTAGTGTGACTTTGATTCCTCACTGACTCTGCATTCAACTTAGTGAGCTTGCCAAAAAATGTAAAAGCTTTCCGACTAGGGAAGGCCTGAACTTGATCAGTACAAGTGTCATCCATCTCAATGCTTTTAAGATGGGAGAATTTACAAACAGGAAACGTTTCATTTTTACCTACTATTATGGAAGGCGTTTTTAAGGATTTGGTTAGCGAATGGCTTGGCCTGTCTTCAGTCTTAGTCATTTGTTGGAGGAGCAGGCAAGTTCACCGACAGACGAGGATTCTCAGGTCCCCCAGTGGTGCTGATTGTTTTACTATAGAGCCTTCTCTCAGTCACAAAGACTGAGGAGTTTCCCACCAGAGTAGAAAATTATGGTGTGGTCCAGTAGGACCCCTCACTGCAAAGCAAGCAGTCTGGGCAAAGCCCAGGCAGGCAGCTCTCTGAAGCGTTGAACAAATAGAGCAGGCTGACCTTGACTTCTGGAGTAACTAGAATAAAACTTTGTCCAGGCAAACTTGGATATGTTGATTTTCTTTGCTCTAGAAATACTTTCTCCACGAGAAAAAGCCTGGAGCATTTTTACATGCCTACATTAGGCACTCCTTAATTGTGTTATGTTACTGGCACTACTGAACTGTGTGAGGTTAATTTGCACTAACTTAATTAAAATTCCAAGTGCTGTTTTCTGTCTTTATTCTTATTTAGAGATTTTGCACAGCATCGGGTTAAAGTAGAACTGTAGTGGGTTGGTGTTTCCTCAGCTCAAATGCTTAACTAATGTGGCATGTTGTGTGTGGCACACAACGCTGTGCCTCAAGCCGTTTGCTGAACAGAGCAAAGGGCCGTGAATCCCTCTTGGATGTTCATCTAAAAATTAGAGTTCCTACTGACTTTAATTATTTTTAAGTCCTTCAGCAAGAAAGAGGCGAGTTATATGAAAGAAGAAAAGTGAAGAGTAAATCCATGCAGAGGCTATTCATTTCTTACTGCAGTAGCCCAAAGTGTGTGGAAATTATCATTAGGACACGTGAATGAAGAAAGGCAGTAGGATATGAGTGAGTATGTTAATCAGCACTGGGAGTCCTGCTGGATATTGGGTAGTTTTGGTTAGCTCTCCTGGACTGATACCAGGAAGAAAAGCAATTTTAACTGAATTCCCAGTGCAACTGAAGGATGGGTATGCTTGGACATTGGCTCACTTCATGTTACTTCGGCGACATTTTTGAAGGAGAGCTGCAAAATCCCAAGAATTTTATCACAGCAATATTTTAGTGATGGGTTTTTTTTTTGTTTTGTTTTGTTTTTTACTTTTCCTATTAAAGTTTGGTCAGTCTTCACCTTTTGCTCTTTCTCTGTACCTTTTTCTCAGTTCCTCAAGGGAGATTTACTGGGCTGAATTTGGATGTTCCTTGATATGTGTTAGTGTGCCCTCTTTTAAAAAATCCATTTTGAGTGTTCCATATGAAAAGGGTAATTAAAATTATATAAGCTTTTCTGTTTGCATGCAAGTGTATTTGTTTTCATGTCATAACTTTGGCCTTTCACTTAGGTTTTTTTATGAAGTGATATTAAAAGATTAATCTCTAAGAAACAAATAATATTACATCAGTATAACTTACATGAGATGTGCTCTTGGCAGTGCTGGTAATGATGGATTTGTGTGGTGTGAAATTTTCATATGTGCTAATTTATGACCATTCAGTCATTTGTGTAGTATTCCTTACCAAGAAAAGTTGGTCATTTCATTAGACAGAATAATGTCTCACATGGATCCTATTTTTAACTCAAAAGAAAGAGGCTAGCTAGGTCTGTTGGAAAGTGCTGTCATATATATGCCTGTGCGACTGTATTACGAGCGTTTAACTATAATGTCAGAGTGTAAAGGTTCAGTCATCTGTGTTGCTCTTTCATACGTTAGAGCGTAGAGAGGGGGACATTTCTTTCCATGCTCTATCCAAGGGTGTGTGGTTGGTTGTGTGTGTTTTTGTTTTGTTTTGGGTGTGTTGTGTGTGTTTAAGACAGTTGTTGAATGTGCTCACTTTGTTTCCTGAATGGCTGTTTCCCTTGGTCCGAAGTCCTTCATACCAGAAGTCAGACAGCTGCTTGTTTCTGGGAGCACCTGAGCTTCCAGGAAAAGGTCGATGTTCATTTTACCTTTTTAATGGGCAAGATAATCAAGTCAGCTCTTGCAGTGTGCTGTGAATGGCCTGCTAGTCTTGCCTTCAGGTGCAGTAAAAAGTAAAGAGGAGGAGACAGAACCTTTCTCTAGAACTTAATCTGTTTGCTGGTGTCACTTTGTATGGCTTCCCCTTCTTAATAGAAGGAAATAGCAAAGCGGGAGAGTGCAGAGGGTTGCAGCGTGTTGGCCCTGCCCCAGCGCATTGGCCAAGGTGACAGAGGAGGGAGCAGGGCTGGTGGCTTGCCTCTTCATGCTGCTGGCCGGCAGCCAGCTTGCCCAGGTGGCCCGTTGGCCAGGACTGCTGTCTGAGCAAATTGGCCAGGCTGCTTTCAAAGCTGACCTGGCTTTTCTCTGGCTGTTTAGTGTGCCAGACTTTGTTTTTAACAGTGCACATGAGTGCACACATGTGAACGCCCTCTTCTTCCTGAGACCATTCTGGATGGTGAAAAATTGTTCCAAGCTGTAGTTTCTTGGGATGTTTTGCTTCCGTAACGCTCTGGATTTTGCTTGTGTGTAAATGATAAAGTACCAAACCGAAGCTGGTCATGGTGAATCTCTGTGTAAATACTGCAATGAGATTTATTTTTCTATTGCATGTATTTTGTGCAGCTGCTATACTTAATGGTTACTTTTGAAAGATAAAGATGTTTTGGAACATCATCTTCTAGAAAATGGTGTTTGGTAGTGGGGAGAGATCTTGATTTATTTACTTGACCTCCAGCTAGAATGATTGGTTCAAAATATATGTTTTTAGCAGGTGCTGAAAGATTTGGAAAGCCGCGAGGTCTGTGCATTGATATTTCTTGTATATTTTCTCTCACTTCCCCTTTTTTCCAGATACAATCACTGTCTTGCTTTTGTCAAATAGCGTCTTTGCAATCTGTCACTGAACTTCTCTAGGGTTTCATACTGGTAGAGAGAGCTCTGGGATGTATGGTGAAATATTAGGTAGGATGATTTGATTGCTGGGAGGCAGGTGGATGGGCTGTCCTGAAACTCTGCTTGGGGGAGGATGACATCTTAGAGCCAGAGCTACTTCTAAACATTATTGGTAGAGACATGATTTCTGTTGTTTGTGCCTTGGAGAAGTATTTGATCATTGAGCTCTGTGCTTTGGTGTGTGGTGGGGTTTTTGGTTTTTTGTTTGTTTTTCACCATCAATGAAATGTACATGATGGTTCCTTACTATTCTTTACAGTGATTTTGCCAAATGACCCTGAGTATCTGGGCTGTGAAAAAAATGCACAATTGGGATTTAAACTTGTGCTTAGAATTAGTAGCATTGTGTCCTGCTCAAGTTATCTATCAGTTAATCAGAGTCCGTGGCTGCTCCCCAGTTTTCCTATCTAAAATATGCATAATGCATTTCTGCAGAGAAGATTTTATCAGAAGCTGTGAAGAGTTGCTGGAGATCAGTGTGGAAAGTCCAGGGATGGAGGAGTGGTTTGGAGTGTCATGACAGCAAGGGAAGGCTAAGACGATGAAACGCAGACCATCCACAAAATGAAGCAAAACAAAAAGCATCTGGAGCTTTCTGCTCCGTAGACAAGAGCTGTCAAATTCGGTGAAGTATCTGAGCTAGAATAGAAATGAAAGATAGCTTGGAGTTGAAGCTCTGGATAGCTGCGCAACAGGATAAAAAGCTTAGGGATCTATGTAGAGACTTGGGAGGAAAAAAAAACCACATGGTATTGCATACCCTACACTTGTTAGAAAAGAGGATTTTTTTATTAAGAAAATTCTGCTTCTGTTTAAGTAGTTATTCTAAGTTGTTTATAGCTACCAGTTAATCTAAATGTTCTAATAGAAGGTGTGGTGGGGAAAAAAGCCATTTTCATTGCTGGGGGACCAGTTAACTTTCCAGTCTGAAAATATGTTGTCTCTTTCCTTGGAAAGCAATCCGTCTCCTTCCTCTCCCTGTCCTTTTCTTTTAATGTGTTTGGCATTGAAAAGGAGGAGGAAATATTAACGTTTCTGAATTCAGTCTTGAGTATTTAAAGAAAGTTTGACTTGCAATTTGAATTTGTTATTAAGTGTTTGATATCGAAGAGTGAAAAATTTATGAAAATTATGTGGTTGCTTTTCTGTCAATAGTGAATGACTTGCTCTTGGCTGTATACCCAATAAGCATATTGTTTTCTTCATGCAGCATTTTGACATACTTCAGAAAAATGTTAATTTTCAAGAATGCATACACGCCTTTTTCCAAAAATGAACTTCCCATATGCCAAGAAAAATAACTGTTTCGGATAGTTTCTAGCTTGATGATAATGTGACTTTATACAGAACTGCACTTGTAAACGTCTCACCTGAACTCGTTGATGAAAAGGTGAGTGTATTAAAGCATTAAATGTGAAATTTAGAGAGAGAATGCTATTTCTGCTTTTTCAGATACTTCAGTAGGAGCTTGAAAGTGATTTGACACCATGGTGGCCCTTTCGTTGAAGATCTGTGTCCGCCAGTGCAATGTAGTGAAGACGATGCAATTTGAACCATCCACTGCAGTGTATGATGCCTGCAGAGTGATTCGCGAACGAGTGCCAGAGGCTCAGACGGGGCAAGGTGAGTTCCTGAATTTGCCCTCAGTTAAAATACTGGCTGAATTTAAAATAAAAAGACAGAGAGACCTGAGTTCTTTTATTCTAGCAGTGTTTTGTTTGTCCATTTATTAGACAGTTTGGGGGGGTATTTTTAAATATTTTTACTATAAATCAAAATCCTCTGGAGTGACATGTAGAGTCCAAATGTATCTGTAAGCGACTGAAGGTAAAGTTAACTACGTCCTTTTTTTTCTTTGGTAAGGCAGAGTTTTTCTACAAAGAGAACTTCTTTTGTGAAATGTTGACTTTTTACATAAATTGTTTGTTTGCCTGAAAGGCAATTCCCACCCCAGCCCCAACAAACACACAGATTTCTTTAACTCTCTCTTGTTTCTGTGACAGGCAGGGTTTTTGTCTGAAGAACTTTTTTTCTGGTACCATATTTTTTTGCAGCAATGTTTGTGGCAATGCTTTCTAGGAAAATCTGGACGGACTTATTCTGTACATCAGTAAAGGAAAGGATGATACAGATTTCAAAGCATGCAAAAGAAAATATTTTAAATGGGCTATATAAATAAAAAAAAATGGCAATGCTGGTCATATCATATTCAAAATGCTGCTGTGTGTCAAACAAATTTAACTATCTCTGTGCCTATTGAGTAAATCAAACAAAAAGGTCCTGTAAAATATTTGTTCACATAGACAAAAGCTTTAGTCTGAACTTGGTTGAAGTTGTGAACAGATTCTTCAGAATCCTTTGGTACTGTACTACGTATAATGCCACTAGAGTATAATCCTTAGAGCAGAGACTTTATTGCTTTTTATGCAAAGTCCTCCAACTTTAAAGCTGTTTCTAAAAACCTTGTTTCAACTGTTACAAAAACCTGTTAGACATGTACGATGATATTTAATACTGATTCTTCTTTGCAAGAGTCTGTAGGAAGTCTAGTTATAGAGCTTCAATCTTTTAGATGAAAGTTACACATTTTTATCAGTTATTTTGAAGAGCTGTTGAATTCAGAGAAGCTGAATACTAAATATCCCTCAATGTCATGAACCTTATAGGAAAGCTAAGGAACTTTGTGTAGCTTATGTAATATTTTTTTCTGTTCAGCCAATTTCTGAAAGTTTTGTTCAAAAGATGCAATTGTATTGTGGTCATATGTAAAGAAAAAAACTAATGTATCCTTTTCCCTTCTGCTTTATGGTGGTTAAAACACATTTGTTTGCCTTTTAGTTCAGAAAATTCATATGGGCAACAGTATAGGTGGGTCAAGCTATGCCCTGCATCACAGAAAGTGCAGTTGTCCTGTGGTATGGCTATCAAGCTTGCAAATTCACTTCTCAAGCAAGTTTGCACGCCGGCACAAAGACAGCCGTGCCGTTAACGCGCGAGCTGCACAGCTACTACTGTTTCAGTCCTAGAGTGCATTCCGCAGAAGTGCGAATTAAAGCAGCCTATGCTTCTGTGGTAATTCTGTGCTCTGTGTAAGGTGCTTTGTGTGTAAAGATCACAAACTATTTATAGGCTCAAATTATAAAATGGTTTTATCTAGCTGATTTCTTTACTCAGTTTGTGCGTCTCTATGTATGGATCACTTGGCTTTCCAGTGGAATTTTTTTAAATTAAGATCTGCAGGAAATTTCTTGTTGTGCATTATATTCAGTTGTTTTTGGAAGGATTTTTCCTTCAGAATTCTGTTTTTTAAACTATTTACACTATTTTTTATCAAACATAGAATCTTTTGTACACACACACACACACACACATATATATGAGTAATAACACTGATTTAATGTGAAACTTTTAGATCTAAATTGTTGCTATATGTGACACTTAAAGATGAAATGGTGTCACAAAACTTGTAGCGGCTCTTTTTACTTGATGCCGATCACAGGGAATCTGGCCATGTGCCTGGAAGTGGGCAAAGTACTCTCCATGCACTGAGCAGTTGTAGTGCTGTTTGCACCCAGCTGGCCGGGCTGTGTTGAAAAAAGGCAGTAGCTTAAACTTTGGTAGGGCTACAATTTGAGCAAGCTCAGCTGATGAATAGTAGCTTTTGCTCTTTGTGGTAATAAATTTGTGTGAGAATGTACTGTGTATAAATTCTTCACGCATGTGCTTGTCATGAAGAGATGCTGTGGTAGGCCTTAACTTGACACCTGTGATCTTTATACCGGGAGTTTAGTCTTTGAAACCTGGGTTTGCTCTCCTGTGACAATGAAAATTTTACCCTTTGCTGCTTATTATGGAAGAAATTGGCATGTGTTTAGTCTGCAGTAGGTGCAGATGTTTCCTGAGATGATTATTATCGACATGACATTTTTAAGTTAATTTTTTTGTATTTTTTAATTACCTGAACTTGATGCATCTACCAAAGAAGACTCAGAAGTTTTGCATAAATGCAACCTAATCTGTGAAAAAATACATATATTTTCTTTTATATATATATATAAAAGAAAAAAGCTAAAAAGCTTAACCCCACTCCCAAATAGTATGTTTTAGAATAGAACAGCTGCCTGGAAGGGTGTGTTTTGACTGTGTTCAAAAGGGTTACCATTAAATCCACTGCCTGTATTTTTGGCTAGTCAGTTACAAAGCAGGACCTATGAGCATTAAAAAGGTGTTATTGAGAAGAATTAATTACAGATATGATACAGATGACACAGTATCTATGGCATGTTCTTGCTTAGTGAAACCTTTGTTTAAGTTTTCTAGAAAGCCTGATCTACCCTGCTCTATGCTGCTAAACTAAATATTTCATGAAATGTAGAAAAAGTGTTTCTACCTGAGTTTAAGAATGGAAGGAAAATGTAATGGAAGCTTAGCCTTGAAGTGTAGTGACCGTGCTGGTTTTATTAGATGAGATTTCTTCCCCACCCTCCTTTTTCTTCCACGAAAGTCCATTTTCTCTTTTGTTCCACAGCCTCTGACTATGGATTGTTCTTGTCAGATGAAGATCCTCGAAAAGGTATATGGTTGGAGGCTGGAAGAACACTGGATTATTACATGCTGAGAAATGGGGTAGGGAGCAAGTTTGTTGCTTCTTTCATCAGCTGGTTTTTAGAAAACTCGTTTCCCAAATAGAAAAAAGAATACTTAGCTAGAGAGGGAGGAGGGGTACAGAAGCAGTTGTAACGCTGTACATGTCACATCTGGCAACATCAGTTCTAAATAAAATAACCTAATAAAAAGAACAAAATCATGAGTTGATGTTGTATTCGCTATCTGTGACTTACAGTCAAAGCTGTGCTTCTGGGTAGTACCAAGAAGTGGTTCAGTTTTTTGTTCTCAGATAGGGATTATTCTTTCTATATCCCAGATAGTTGTTGAGGCATAGAGTGGATTTGAATGTAGCTGCAACATGTCACAGCTGAGTCTTACATTGTGCATTTAAGAATTCCAGGTCAAAGCTATCACTGCAGTCTGGGTATCCTCTTCAGATGCTAAATCATTTTTTGCAGCACAAATGCTGTGACTTACCCTGTCCTGTTTCAGTCTTGCTGACTAGGACAACTGTATGAAAAATGACATTGTCGTTGTTCAAGAGTCTGACAGAACTACAAGTAGTCACTTCGGTGTTTTTTTTGCTTGAATAAATTTGCCTATATTACACAAAACAAAAAAACAGCCCCAAAACTTTTTTCATGGGGGGTGGGGAGTGAATAAAACTGAAGAGAAACTGTGCTTCAGGCCTCTACACTAGTCGGTTGTTTTGTGGTGGCTTCCAAAAGCATTTAGAAACAGTATTGTTTACTCCCTAGGATATATTGGAGTACAAAAAGAAGCAGAGACCTCAGAAAATACGGATGTTGGATGGTTCAGTGAAAACAGTCATGGTGGATGATTCTAAAACAGTTGGTGAATTGCTGGTTACCATTTGCAGCAGGATAGGTGAGACCAAGACCTACATATACAAGAATTTGGGGGTTTGCTGCCATATTTGCCTCCTGAATGCATATTGTGGATTAAAAAATGACATGCATGTTCAACTTTTTCTTTCAATTTATCAATTAACATTTACCAAACACATTTTTAAAGGCCATTGTCCAGGTTTTCTTATGAAAGTCATTAGAGAATTTGGCTACATCCTAAACCACTTAGATATACAGCAGATGAAAACCGGAAGTTATCTGACAGTGAAGTTCTAACTTCTTCAGCATTTGCTAGTTCAGCATATGCTTTTCTGCTGTGTGGTAGAGAATTAGCACCAAACTTAATTGCAGTGACAAAAGAGAAAAGCTGTTAACCTTGGAAATATACCTAAATGTAGGGTTTCATGTTGTTATGATTTATAGATTTGACCATAGCACTGTATTCTTTGTAAAACTAAATATGGAAGCCATCCAGAGCAGCTGGTCTAAAATGTGTCACAGTGGTTATGGTCTGTCTTTCTATTTACCTAAATAGAGACATTTTGGAAAATTAATACAAATTTAATGATAAACATGCATTCATCATGGATTAGCTTAAATCATCTTAAACCCCTGCTTAATTCTCATTTAGAATTCAAGTGGCCTTAATTTAATTTAGATTAATTTACTTGGAAAGTGAATTAAGCTAAATTGAAATTGGTCCATTTTAATTCTGTGCGAGTGTTTCTATGCAGGGTTCTAATGTGCTGTAACTAATTTACTTTTAAAATTAATTTGACTAATTTTCACGAATGTGGTCATGTAGGCAAGCATTTCATTTGCTTTCCTGTATAACATGATCATGCTTTACCGAGCAATGGAACGAGCAAGCAGAACAAAGAAATGAGAGCGACGTAGCACACAGGCTAAAGGCTTTGAACTTACTTTCAAGTCGGTTTCATGTAAAATTCATAGGAAGAGCTGACAATTTTAAAGCCCTAAAGAAGGAGATACTTGGTATGTTTTCATTCTTCAGTGTGCTCTGCTACATTTCTTCTACACACTGGGCAAACTGAAATTACCTGGTTCTCAAGAAGCAATTGTAGCTCGGCATGTCTTCATCCCGGAATTTACTGCTAATTTAAAATGCATCATGTTCTTAATCATGCAACTTCTCTTGGAAGATAACAGAAAAGTGAGTATCTTTCTGAAAGTGATAAATGTAATGAAGTAATGGAAATTTTGGAAGGATTATGTCAAACACTGGACAATAGATCATGAATGCAGAAGTTGTGGATTGTTTTGGTGATCCTTTTCCCCATACTGGTTAAGTCTTTCATCTGGGATATCTTTACTATCCTTGAAGTTAAGCATTACTGCTAGAGAAAAGAATGTTTCTTCCATCCTAAAATACATTAAACTTTCAATGTTATAAACCCTGGATTTATTTATACTTGCAGGAATAACAAACTATGAAGAATATTCCTTAATCCAGGAAAGCATTGAAGAGAAGAAAGAAGAGAGCACAGGGACACTTAAGAAAGATAGGACATTGTTGCGTGATGAAAGAAAAATGGAAAAATTGAAGGCAAAGCTTCATACAGATGATGATTGTAAGTAGTATATTCCAGGATAATTCTTGGACAAATATTTTTCCACAGAATTATTTAAGAAAACATATGGGAATGCATTTCTTGATTCTTTAGTGTGTCTCAGTTGATCCCTTTCTGTATTTTGCACCCATATATTTGTAATGTCATTTTCTACTGAGTATTTTCAAGTGTAGTTAAATGGACTGTTTCCTTCTAGCTGTGAAAGTCAGCATGTCTTTTGAAATGGTTTTTCAGGTTTTTTTTGGTGGGGGAGAGGGTTATAACTTACAAGTGGGAAGGGAAGCTCATTTCCATACTGATCCCTTTTTCCCCTTCATTAAACTAGGATATTTAACTATTGATGGCTTTTTATTTCAACCTTAATACTGAAAGTCATCAAAAGGTAGTTTTGTCTTTGAAGGTATACATTTTAAATGTAAATGGAGTTTGCCAAAGAACAATGACAGTATTTGGGTTATTTGATATATAAAGTCATCAGAACTATGACTTGCATTTTACGTTAGAGCACTAAGATTAACTATTGCTAGGAGGAGGATGTTTTAAAATGTATTTAGATATCAAAATGTGAACAGAACAATTGGCAGTTTTAGGGGGAAAATGTATTTCTGAACTTCTAAGTTGTTTTACAACACAACTTTCAAGATTCGAATTAAATGTTGCTATAATTGTTCCTTCAACAGCATTCATGGTGTATCGTGCTGTAGCAAATTCCTGTTTGCCAGCAGTGCTATTCCTTCTTAAATTCTGACTTGTAGCAACTCTCAACACTGAGGACCAGAAACATAAATGAAAGCAACAGTGGAAATGTCAATGATCACATAATCTTCACAACAGCTATTAGCATGGGCAACACTGCATATTTAATAATGTGTGTGTCTGTGGTTGTTACAGTAAACTGGCTAGATCACAGCCGAACATTTAGAGAGCAAGGAGTTGATGAAAACGAAACACTACTATTAAGAAGAAAATTCTTTTATTCAGACCAGAATGTAGATTCAAGAGATCCTGTTCAGCTGAACTTGCTTTATGTTCAGGTATAGTATGTGGACCAGTGGTACCTGTTCTACCTTGCCTGAGGAAACTTGCGTAGGCTCATTAGAAAAAAATAATGCTGAATAGCTGACTCCTCCGTTGCTGAAATACTCCATCTGCTAGACTTCCAGTTCTGGCTGTGCTATGATTTTGTCTCTATTTCTCCAAGAACATCCAAAAATACAGAGGCTTTGCAAATCCTTTTAATCAAGTGCTTTAAACACAATGATGCAGACTCAGAGAAAAAAAAATCCACTGACTGTTATGTCCTTGTCCTGGCTTCCTGGCTTCCTCAAAATTCATGAATGCATCTTGTCTCTGGATAAGAGTTGCAGGAATCTGGGATGGGTAGTTTTCATGATTGTTTTCTATAGGTGATACTTCCTCTGTAACATTGAAGCTCATTGTAGTCTTGCAGTCAGCTTTCTGCTGTTGTTTCTTTCTTTCTTTTTTTTTTTCTTTCTGCCTGATCAATGAGAGCATCTCTTCCCTACCTGCTCTCCAGTATTGAACCCAGATAGCAGAAGGCAGGCAGGCGTCCTGTTCAAAATGGACCATATCATGGGACACAGTAGGAGCCCACCTAGACAGGTTCACCAAACTACTGCAGATACCGTACCTTAGGCAAGCTGGGAGTATTTCTGCAGAAGATTTTCTTCAAGAGTAGTCTCTGGTGCAGCAAGCTCCAATGCAATCTGAAAACAGTAGGCTTTTGAACTTTGTGTTAAAGTTTAAAAAATAAAGGGGGGCTGCCATTGATTGAAAAAGCTAATAGAATCTTCAATTCTTATACTTCCAGCTGATTCAAACAGAATTGCTCTAAATTATATTTTAAAACTCCAAGGTGAATGATAAAGATGGCTTTGTTTTTATGACTTCACTGAATTTTCAAGTATTTTAGAGGATTGTATCACACTGAGCCATTTTCTTGCCCTTAGATATTTTCTTCAGGTTGCTGTTATGGCCGTATGCATCAATATTGCCATTCCACTGTTTGCTGTATGGATAGATGAGACTTATGTTTCCAGAGCTATAAAATCTGTCATCTTCTGAGTACTAAATTTAAACAAAAGAAAGGAAAATGTTGCTTGCCTTCCTCTTTTGCTATTTCTGTAATAGTATTTCTATTTTACCTACTAGTTATGTAGTTAGCAGGCTAGTTTTGTGTGTATATATATACATCTATATATACATAAATATATATGTAAGTGTATATATGTGTATGTGTATACAGCTTGTGTATTACATATACACATAACAAAGGAAATGTGTGTTGGGTCCTTAGGTGATGAAAGTTACCACCATCCAGAGTTTCAGTAAGTCTCTAGATACTCACCAGAAAATAATCTGGCCTTTTGTTTTTGGGCATAAACATGTCCACAGTGGAGTAACAAAGATACTCAGACAGGAAGATGTGTTGCTTGGTTATTGGCATATGTTCAAGCTTTCAAGAAATTTCAGAGATGGAACAATTGTCACTGAAATGTCTTTGCTTACCTCTTACAGGCTCGCGACGACATTCTGAATGGCTCCCATCCCGTCTCTTTTGAGAAGGCCTGCGAGTTTGGAGGCTTTCAAGCACAGATCCAGTTTGGACCTCACGTAGAACACAAACACAAACCTGGATTTTTAGAGTAAACACTTTTGCTAACTTCTAAATTCGGGCATCACTTCAGTGTAACCCAGTGTAACTAGGCCTAGACACAGTTTAGTACTTAAAGCAGAGGTAGCTAGATCTGTGTTTTCTGCAGCAGTCTCCCTGTGGCAGGAGCCTTATTTTGCATAAATTAGCGATCCCAACTGCTGAGGGAAGCTTTGGCAGTGGTGTATAGGCAGCAGATGGCACTGTCTGCCGCAGCGGTGCCACCTAGGAGTGCAGCTGGATTCTTGACAACCTAGTAAGGTTGGCCATGCCAGCCCTCTTTCTTTTCTCCTACAGCCAAGGCTGAGGTTACCCAGTAGCCTCCACTCCTTCAGTGCAGCCTCGTTCTGTCATGTGAGTTCCTGCATCGGAACTGCCCTGAGCTACTCAAAAGCTAGGTGCGGCTCAAGAGCCACATGTTGGTTGTCTTGGTTTAGACTTGAGAGTGTACTGAAAAAGTTTATTATGCCTCAGTTCCTGAGATAGGAGAAATGGGATTTTGTTCTTGCTTTGAAGTCTACTTTTGCCTGCATCTAGTACTGCCATCTGTGAATTAAGCATACACCAGTAGGTAGGACAGATGCTTCATTTGCTAGGAAAACATGTGAATGGAAAGATGTTATATTATTCAAATAATGTTTGTATTGCTGTGCACAGAGGTTAAATTTTCCAGACTTTTTGTTAGAGTGGTGTTAATCATACTGATTCACTCTCTCATGGCATTGTATAAACAGAGACCTAGAACTGTGCTTTTTGTCTCAAACTCGGACAGGAGTCCTGCCTACAGGTGACCCATCCTTTCACCTCTATTGTTGTACTTACTTTTATGTTCTCAGCAGAGCAAGCTGAGTTTTGCTAAAATTTAGATACCCTGTCTTTCTAGCAATTTTGACTATTCTTGTTAGTTTACCTAGGGTAAAATGAACAGAAGGCAGGAGTTTGAGGAAGGGAATGAGAGAAGTTAAAGCTATTTACTGAGCAGTCAGTCAAGCGTTGGCTTCGTGTGAGGTTCGTAGAAGCCTTAATAAGGATGTTCAAAACAGTGTGTGCATATCTGGTTTCTGTTCTGTTACACAAATCCGTGGTGAGTGCTGGGTGCTGACTCTTAAAATACTTACCTTGGGGAGCCCAAGTCTCTGTGGTTACTGTATCTCAGGGAATCATTTTAAAATGATGACTTGCTTTCCAGCATGCAGTGTTACAGGCTTGGTTGTTCAAAACACTTTGCTATTGACAGAGTTCCCTGAAGCAGCTGTTACATTATGCTCAGTTATGCAAACAAATCACATATGCAAACTTGCTTCAGTTCCAATTAATTTGAGTAATCGGCTTTCCTTTGTGCCACCTCTGCCTTGCTACTGATTGGCCTGTGAGCCTTTCCTGACAGAGCTACTGATACCTCTTCCGAATCACAGACACCCAACGTAATAGCCTCAGTGTGCTCATGGTCCTCGCTTCCTTGGACTGTAGCTGGTTATGCAATGATCTTTCTCTGGGATTTGTCCATTAAATATTTATTCTTCCTTTCTCCCTCCACCCCCTGCCAAAAGTCTTCCTGCAGTGAACCATTAGACTATTACCTTGTGACAAGCTAGTATTGTGTCACAGTTATGATTTCAGGAGTTAGCTGTTCTCTGTGATAGCTTTTGATTTTTAAAGCAATAATTCCCCCCCAAAACTTAACAGACAGTTTTCTGAAACTGCTGTGCAGAGTTCAGTTACTTAATTTTTTATAGGTTTTCGCCTTGGTCTTTTCTGCCTAAGGACCCCCCCCCCCCATTTAAGTCCCATATAGTAGCTGTATTTTACATTGGACAGAAACTACTGGATGAATGATACCTCTGCTTCGTATGCAGTGCTAGATAGACTTAAGTCCATCACACAATAAAATGTTACGCATAAAGTACAGTATCTTTTTATGCTAGTAGAAGCGAAATGTCAAAATAACTGGATTTCATGGCAGAAGAGAATATTTCTCTGGTGGAATTTGCATAAAATTGGAATTTTAAATTTTAAAACCTTATAATTGTCTTCAGGGCATTTTCTGTACTTATTGTTTTATTTTCATTGAAAGAGGTATTGACCTCTGTATTAGGATTATGAGTCTTGTTAGGCCACCAAGTCTAGCCTCTCGCTGTTCTGGCATATAATTCATTTCATAAAATTACAGATTTTTGATTTGTAGGTAAGCCTGCAACTCCCTGACTTTAAGCCTGCACGTTTGATTTAGCTTTGTATACTTTTGGCTGTACTTAGCTTTCCTGCTAGCCTTTTGTGAAACCCCATGCTTTTGTGAACTTAAACAAGCCACGATCTCCGGACTAGTTACGAACAGCATGTATGTTGTATAGAGGAATGCTGATTTTTCTGAAAATGCTTCTCTTTTCTTTTCAGAAAACATTTCATAGGGTTTTTTCTTCTTGAAAAAATGAGGGTTTTTTGAACAGGTTTCATCCAACTATTTCTTCTTCTTTGGAAGAACATTGCTTCTGTTAAAGCATGAAAGTAGTTACGTTTAATGTAAACTATGCTCCCATCTGAAATATGGTTGAGAAGCGTCTATTCACTCACCATTGGAACCTCAGTATACTGCAGACTCCATTAAGGATGTTCCATCTGCTCATACAGAAAACAGCATGTAGCAAAACAGGGTTGTTTTCTTTTTAGCATTGTTTTAAAACAGCTTAGTTTAGTTTGCCATGTCTGCAGTATGTTTATATGGACACATTTTTTATCTTTGTTTTTTTTATCATTGATAAATGATTCTTGGCACAGATGAAGATTATTGCATGCATCTTGTTAACGCTTCGATATTGCCTGTTGGAATTTCCTTGAAGCTCATGCCAAAGTAAATTGTGAAAGTTCCTAGGCTATCAAATTGCAAATAGCAATGTATGAGGAAGAGCATGAAGGAGGGCTTACGTTTTTGGATTGTATCTGCAGAGGAACACTGTTTAAATTCGATGAAAAAATATCTATTAAAGAAGTCTTACTATGCATACGTAGATAAGAAAGGAGTGGCTAAAACGATTGACTCTTGGTTTTTTATTTCCAAGGACTCTCAGTTAGCTTACTTCTTTTATCCAGCCTCTTATACTAACTCTTATCTTATGCTGTTTTTGTCCATGAACACTGGATATACCTTTATGCTAATGAAAAAGAGTCAAAATAGTGCCACTAGTGTAAGTAAAATGGTTTGAAGAACTGAAGGAGCAAACTCATGCTGGATCATGTTACATAAACACCATTTGCTATTAGATATTTTTGAAATAAGTTCATTGTCCAATGTAGTACTGTGTAATTAAAGAAATAAAGAAGGCTAATTGAATAATATATTCCAGGTGGTTTTGCCAGCTCCTTTAAACAAGTTGTTAAAAAAGTAAAACTGTTTGTTGCAAAATAAATGAAGAAAATGTCTCTATTATAGGTAGCATTAAAATAATTTTAGAATTTGTTTACAACTAGTACTTCACCCTTTCCAGTAGAGGTGAGTGCTGGTTTTTATTGGTTGGTAAATGGAAGGTCGCATAAAGGAAAAGTATCGATTCTAACTGCCAGCCTCATTTGCAAGAGCGAGTATGGGCTGATGCTTAGTGGACAAAGAGCCACCTTGTTTTCTTACTTTTTCCTGCTCCAAATACGGCTTGTTCAGCAGTCTGTTTTTAAGGAAGTGCGTTTTGATTAGTAAGATACGTAAACAAAGTAATCATTCTGATAGCTTTTCTACATAGGAATAACTAAGAAAATTTACTCCTGTTAATAAAAGATGAGAATTGGAAGTGCGTTGATTAAACTGTATCACTCTTCTGCATGAATCTGTTTTCCAGAATTAAACTGGGTTTAACTCAATTTATGTTTCATTAGCCTTGGAACTGAATTTAACTAAACTGGATTTAACTGAACTAAACTACAAAATTCTGAATAGAAGCACCAGCCTTTAGGATAATAGTGTATTCAGTCCTTGTCTGCAAAATTAATTTGGCTTCCCCTCCTCTCCCTTGCTTGCTTCTGTCTGTATAAGTAAGTCCTGAGAAGAGATTTCATTATCGAGTATTAGTAAGCCGTAACTGCTTGGACATTTGAGGAACTATTTTAGCAAGATCCCTTGCTCATGCTCTTACTTACATTGCTAGAGTTTTATGGAACGAACAAAGTGAATGATCTCATGACTGGAAGTATTTTTGAAGAAAGCACAAAATCCTGACTTACTCTTTGAATTATTTTGTCTGTTGTCTGCAATGCCAGACTTTCTTAAAGAAACAAAATAGAACAGTTTGATCCTCCTCAAAACTCTGTCTAACTTTCCACGATAGTAGGAAGCTTAATCTCTCTGTGTTAATAATGTATTTGTGTACTGAATAAATCAAAATGAGGAGGAGATTCTCTGGTCACTCCTTTCATTGTTATTCCCAGTACCCCAAAGAGGGAGATCAGTAGAGGGCAGTTCTTTGAGCTGGGGAGTTCTGATCATTATATATTGAACTCGAGTGAGAATCCCAAAATTTATGTAAAAAAACCCAATTCTCTTCAGACTAAATATGAGCCGCAGAATATATGGTATTGCTTCATCTAACTCAAGCGTTGCAGATGGGAAGATGCCATTCAGAAAAGAACTGTCATTTGTTAAACATGATGTTGGTGTATCTTGAGGTGAAGTTTGGCTGAGATAAACTGTTTATTTTATTATACAGCAAGGAGGTACAGCTGGACAATATTGTGAGGCATTAAAAGATGCTCTCTGACCCAAATTTATCATGGAGGCTGCACAGACTTAATTTATTCTGTATGCTGAGACCTTTAGTATCTGAGTGCAGTGAAAATTAAGACTGGTTATTTATTACTTTGTTTTTGAGATACTGACTGGTATTAAATGTCCACTTGTTGGCTTTGCAGTTTTTCAGTAAATATCAGTGTACTAACGTTTCTTGGAAGACTGAGAGGAGCAACAATCTGTCCCACGCATCAGTAAATCAAAGTGCTACTGGAAAATAATAGCAGTGTCTGAACTCGGATACAGAACTGGCTCAAGTTTTGATTACCCCTTCTTCCCCCAGACTACAATAAGTATATGTGGAAGTGGATGTGAACCCTTGGAGTGCTGAAATACATCATATGGCTTAACGATGGAAAGTGTCCCAGCTCTTATTTACTTTTGATGACTTTTCAAAACATGCAGAGATATTACTTGAGGATATAGCCAGAATGTTTCTCTTAATTATGCCGGTTGTCCTCTTGACCTTACCCTACTTAGTCAGCCACAGTTTTGTTTCACTGTATAGGTATTTTATACCCATTTTAGGAAGCATGGGGGACTTAGTGCTGATAAAGGCATGTAGAAAGCATCCCTCCTCATGAAAGCACCATTAATTAGAGTTT
Organism: Dromaius novaehollandiae; assembly: GCF_036370855.1. Taxonomy (NCBI): domain Eukaryota; kingdom Metazoa; phylum Chordata; class Aves; order Casuariiformes; family Dromaiidae; genus Dromaius; species Dromaius novaehollandiae. Next base: position 20,449,721 of record NC_088107.1, read on the forward strand.
GTTTTTTTTCTCTAGCCTAAAAGAGTTCCTGCCTAAAGAATATACCAAACAAAGAGGAGCTGAAAAGAGAATATTTCAGGTAATTGAGGCTAAAAAACTTGTAGTTTCCTTTCCTTTGTAAGAAAAACATGAGCACTCTTTCCCAGGGTGTACTTTGCATGTGTGCTTGACTTATTTACAATCAGAAAATCAGGTGTAAAAAAGACTGTTAGCTTTTTTCTTTTCTTTCCTCACCAGATTTATTGCCCTGCTCCTTTCTTCTTCACTGATGATGATTCAGTTTACTTTGAAGGGGAGAGAGTGAATATTCAGTGTTCTTAAGACCATGTTCTGTTACATTGTATAAGGATGTGTATTTCTACTACAACAGAAGCACATTTAGGAAAATCAGTTTAATTTCCTCTACACGGTCCTTCATGCATTCATTATTCAAGCATGAGCTTCAGGTAACACAGAGTTCTGTATTACCTGAATTCAGTGATGCGCTTTGGAAGCACCACACTGTAAAACATTGAAACAGTTGAGCCTGAAACATACCAATACTGTTGGAAATGCTCTTAGCATCTGAGAATTCTCAATGTGCTAAATGTCTGTACTGACTGAGGTAAAAACTTGGCAGTGTAATCGAATTTGGAAAACTTTGAGGTCAACAGCTGAAATCAAGACATACAGTTTCTGGAAGAACATACCAGTGACCTGTGACCTCTGTTTGGGAGAGAAGTTGAAGAGCAAGAATAGCTCACGTATTTTCCTTTGACTCTTATGCTCTGGGAATGCTGTATCTCAAGGTCTGTTCTACCTGGAGCTTGTCATACTTGCTTGGAGATAAGGTTGTCTAACACTTCCCTGTGTACCTTCAGCTGTTGGTTGTGATAATGTTGCAGTTACAGCAAAAATTATTTTATTCGTTCATTTCTGAGTATGAGATTCAGAGTGTGTGATTTTGCCCATGCAAAATATTATGCATGAGTAGTTTCAATCATGACATGCTTCAGTGCACGGACAAGAAATTTGTCAGTGGTTCCACTGATACTGGCCAAAGACACAACACCACCAAGGCAGAAAAAGCACAGTCTTTTTGAAAAACATTGGCCATTTTCCCAAGCTATAAACTTGAATTTGGCAGGTGATTTTTCTCATCTGCAATGACTACATTTGGGCTTCTTGCTCCTCTGTGATCCTGGTTGCATTCTTTATGCTGGACTTTGCAGAGTTATCTGATCAAGCTGTGTCCTTGGGATGCAGAAGGGTTTTCTGAGCTGCAATTGCTCCTCCCAGTTCTGTGGAGTAATAAAGCCAGGAACTTAAACTGGAGCTGGGAAGATGTTTCCTCTGTTCGTGGTGCTCCCCCTGCTGCCGTCAGTCAGCGTGGAACGGGGGGCAAGCAGCAGTTCAGAAGAGGGTTGCAAGGGGAAGATGGGGTGTGACAGGCAAACTCACAAACTCACAAACTGTTTAAATAGCAATTTAGGTTGGGACTCTCAGAAGGACTGACTGGAGTAGGAGAGTGTATGTTGAGGTGAGAAAGTTTGAACTGGCAATACTGGTATTATGGTTGCTTACAGGTAATGAAGTCTACTACTGGGTAATTGTTTAAATAGGTGGGTCTTATAACTCTATTTCTATATGAGCGTTTCAGAATGAACTGTTCTAAAAAAATCATTGCTTGTTCCTCATCTCTAGAATTCTTTTCATGTGATGACAAAATAGATGAAGCTGCAACTAGCCAAAAAAAAAAAAAAAGTCAGTTGGAAATTCTTTGCAAGAGATAAGAAATGGTCAACTACAAGGTGTGAGGTTCTCATGAATCGGAAGTTTGAGACAAAGCAGAAATAACCTGTCTGTTCCTAGAAAAAAATACGACGGACCCTGAAATGATTTGAAAAAGCCAAGTAAATAGGCAGTGAAATGTATCAAACTTAATTCTGTCAAATATATTTTAATCAAGTGTAACATATTAAATGTTCCAGGAGTTGAACAGCAGTGCACTTCCCAGTAGAAGCTGTGTAAGTATAAATTTGGATGGGGAAACTGAGATGGAAAGCACCATTGCTCGCACAGTCCCATAGAAAAGAGGGAAGTTGCACTGTGCCATTGTCTAATATGAATAACAGCAGCGAAATAGCAGTAACATGTAAGTCTATCAACAGTGGCATAGCTGTAGTAAGTTCATCTCAGAGTTCATTTAGGGCCATCAGAAATGAAGTATTCTCTTTCAGTTAGAATACAATGGATATGTAAGGGATAGAGATATAAAATTAACATCCCTGTATGAAGGGAATGGATGCAATTTCCTTTTGAAAGCAGGCAAAAATGAGAGCAGGTAATAAACAAAGGGAATAGTTAGCATGATGAAAGGAGATTGTGAACTTCTAGTTCCTCTTTATTTTAGTTGAGGAACTAGGTAAATAAGCCTCAGATGAGCTGTGCAATGATATATCAGTGAGTTCCAGAGGTTACCCCAAGCCAAGAACAAAGGATTCTTTTAAAGATGATTATTGACACAGATTTACAGTATTGAGACTAGTAGCAATACTTAGTTTTTTAAACTGTTTTAGAAGTAATTTAAATCTGCTTGATCTGAGAAGTAAATAGCATGGATGATGGTCAAAGAGAAATATTCCTTTCAGACAGGCTGTTCATGTCTTCTGGGTGTGAGGAATTATGAGATACAGTCTTGCTAACATCTCTACCTACTGCTGTTTCAAATATTCTAATTGCAATGCTTATTAACTAGGCATCCTTAAACAAATAAAAGCTAACATGTATTTCTCCTTTGTTTCTAGATAGGATTATTTCTGTCTATCTTTATTCCAGATGGGATTACTTCTGCCTAATACTGAACTCTCATTACAGGAGCACAAAAACTGTGGTGAGATGACTGAAATAGAAGCCAAAGTGAAGTATGTGAAGCTAGCACGTTCCCTGCGGACCTATGGAGTGTCCTTTTTCCTTGTTAAGGTAACGTGGATCTTGCTGACTGTATGTATGCTTGATTATATATTACTTTAGATCTCCCCTAAGCAAAAGGTCAAAGTTTTTCTTTCAGCCTTCTTCCTGAAAGCCACATTTGGAAAAATTGTTTAATGTTCTACCTGAGACAGAATCATAATTTCAGTTTAGGTTCCTGCCATACTGAATTCCAGAAAGACAATTTAGAGTCTGCCGTGATTTTATTTTCTAAATTGACACTTTCTGTTGTTTACCACGGAAGTACTTTATTCATGAAAACATCCACAAAAACCTCCTAAGCTATCGCATGCTGAAACCTGCATCTGAGAAGACCTTCATCAGCTGCACAATTAACTTCTCTTAGTCCTTAAAGAGACAGAGGCCTTGGTCTTAAGGCTGCGGAGGGGGCTACCACGCACACAATTTGGCACCTAGAAACTGACATTCTGCTGTGAAAACTGGACTGAAGTATTAGTGCTTGCCTATTCAGTTACCACTGAGACGGAAAGGAGAATGAACTTAAGCCAAGGTTTTCATTCTTGGGTTCCCAAAATTATGGTGCTAAATCTTTATAGATAGCTGAATGTCAGTAACTCTCCTTCTCCTAAAGTACTTAATCACCCATAAATTCTAATGAAGCAAATAAAATGTGCAAATACAATGAAAAAATCTGCAAAGGATACCATTCATACTGAAAGAATGACCTTTCCTTTTTGCTTCTTTTAAGTGAAATTGTCTTTTTAGACACCTTTAATGGAGGAAAGCAGTTTCAACTCTCCAAAGGAGCTGTTGAGCTAGCAAACTGGAGGTGATGAATCTTTTCAAGCCTATCCAAAGCTATGCTCCTTTTCAGTATTATAAACCAATATCTCCTTTAGACAATATATGTTGTTGATTAGGTACCTTTTTGGAATAGCTGCTATTTCTTATGCATCATTAAGATGGAAATCATTTATTTATTTTTTTTCCCTAACAAAAAAAGCTTTATCATTGCTTGGGTCATTAAACTTTTTCATTTGAATCATGCAACTTCCAACCTAGTGATTTAGGAATACAGAGTTAAATGTTCACCAAGATACTAAAACAGTGAAATTCAGTTTGGACGTAAATCTTTAAAATGCAAAACATCAGAATTACTTAAAAAGCGTTATAAAGGTTTCACACTGACTTCTTCAGCTGATTTATTGAGTTGTATATTAGCAGCTATAGTAAACTTCTGGTGTGCAGTTTTCAGTAACTAAAATTTTAAAACAAGCATGCACATTCAGAACAAGCTGATGATTCAGCAGGGATTTGTTAACACCATATAGTTGACCTGTATAGTAAAACATAAATATACTTTCCCCTCTTTACCCCCACCACAGACACACACAGACACACTTTTTTTTCTTTAATCCTAGCTTAAAGTAAATAACTGAACCAAGTAACTATGTCATGGAACTTCAGCTGGAAGGAATAATTGGTCTTGCTTTCTGAGGTTTATCAAATGACTTACTAGATAAATAGGAATTTATTCTTTGCAGCCTACTACATAAATTCAGTGGAATGGGGCACCTGGATTCATTTGCATTTCACAATAAGATTTTGCATAGTAAATTGATAGCTAGGGCCTGTGCTCTGCAACCTTGAAAAGCTGGCGGGTCAGAATGCTCAACAAACTGAGGCAGCATCTGGCAGCCTTGAGACCGACCCCATTCCCTTCTTGCCTGTCTCTAGAAAGTCTGCGATCATGGCTTTAAGTAGCTTCGTAAGATTCTCTCCCTAAAATCCCTTTTTTGCAAGGAGAAAAAGGGGAATGGGAGTTTCTTCTGATTTGCATAATAAAGATCAAAGACAGCTGGAATATTTGAATATACAAATGCTTATGCTTGCCTAACTGTGCGTTCATGTGCAGTAGTCAGTTTGTAGTCCTGTAAACAGTGGCTTTCCTGTATCAATTTGAAAGGTAATGGGTGCACTTTTCTAATATACTGTATTTCTGTACGAGTCAAGTATTTGAGTTGTACACAGCCTGAGTTTATTGTCATTAAGATGACAACATTGAATGTGAAGTATGTCGGTACTGGTGTGAGCATACTCTAAGAGAAAGCCCTAACTCAGTGTCATTGATTTCTTAAACATTAGCATTTGAGGACTTGCGGTGGCATTCCAGGACTGCAAGTGCATTCTGTTTGTGATGTTGGGATTTGCTGCGAAGGACCTGTAGCTAGTTTTTAATTTCAGTACATGCCACGTTGCTTTTCTGAGTATTTTTTTTATTGCTCCTGTATAACTCATCAAACTTCTGATCAGCTTTTTTGGTTTTCATTTCTTTGTGATAAACAATGACTGACGTAAGAGTTGCTTTAGACAGAAACGGCAGTGGACTGCACTTTGTGTGTTATCTCCTCCCAGCTGTGTATTTATTAAAAAAAAAAAAAAAAAAAAGCTAGCATCGTGTTGTTGCTAATTAATTGCAGCCAATTGACAGAACTTCTTAACGTTCATACAGTTCTTGGAAATCATTTGCTTTTTTCTTTTTCTTTTTTTCTTTCTCCTCTCTCCAGTATATTCCCTCATGTTTTTTCCTTTCTCCTCTGGCATGCTCCATTTGAATGTAAAACAATCCCTCGTGTTCTGTTATAGGAAAAAATGAAAGGCAAAAACAAGCTGGTTCCTCGTTTGCTGGGGGTCACCAAAGACTCTGTGATGCGCGTGGATGAGAAGACCAAGGAAGTGTTGCAGGAATGGCCACTGACAACTGTGAAACGCTGGGCTGCCTCACCTAAAAGCTTCACTCTGGTAATCTTTCTGTATGTGCTCAGAAGAGGGATCAGTATGGCATGGAGAAGGGACGATGGACTTGCACCCTGAATGGTTTCTAGAGCTTGATTTGGTATCTCTCATTATGTAGAGCCACTAGTGTCAGTCTGCCTTTTGATATTTCTAGACCAAACTGTTTTTAAAGACCACTGTTTAAATCTGTTCTGTGCCTAACCCCTAAAAATACAGTTATGAAAGCCATCATTATTAAGAGCTGTTTAACCCCTATGGCACTTGTCATTCAAAATGCAGTTTGTGACATACAGGTTATGAGCATAAATGAAGCTAGATGGCTCATAGAAACATATTACAGTTAGGAATTTAAAGAACTTTCATACATGTGGCAGGTTTTGTAACTTATTTGGCCCATTGTAAATATCTTGTATATGAAAGGATTTTTTGATGTGGTAGAGCAAGATTCTGTGACTAGAAGCTGATAATTCAATTTGGAAATTAGATGCACCTTATTAATGGTGTGAGTGATTACACTTTAGAAGAAGTTTCTGAGGAGTTCTCCATCATCCAGTGACTGTCTGACAAAGTCAGAGTAGGTATCTGTGGGTCCTCTAGCATTTCAACCTATACACCTATGATTAAGCTTCAAGAAAAAGCATCCTTTATTCACCATATGAATCTTGGAATAGTCTTATCTACTGTTGGTTACAATAAAATGTAATACAAAATAGAATTTAGATCTTTAATTTTATCTCTCAAATTTTATACTGTTTCTTCATTTATTTACCTTCCATTTCCAAAAGGTTAATTTTTCCTTTTTCCCCCCAGGATTTTGGCGAGTATCAGGAAAGCTATTACTCAGTGCAGACTACTGAAGGAGAACAGATCTCTCAGCTAATTGCAGGTTACATTGATATCATCCTGAAGAAGGTATATTAGGATGACATTTAGTAAAAATGCAGTAAAATCAGTAAAATGACTACAGAAGTGCAAAAGCTACCGTGTGTGCAAGTTGGAGTTTCTCTCTGTGAAATTAATGTTGTATTTTATGTTTTCATGTGATTTATTTTTAGGTATTAACTATCTCTTTTAGTTTAAGTGATTGTTTATGGAAAAAATATTCAGGCTGTTGTTATAATGATGGTATGCGTCGGGCTCAATATAGCATGCTTTAGGCTGTGTTTTTTTTTCTGAAAGGTAAACTGCTAGCTATGAGTGTATATCCACAGAGCAGCATAAAGCTGTCTCAGCTATGGATATTAAACTGGGGACCAAAGTGGTGAATCAGGTGGGAGGAAGAGATTCTATAGAAGCAGCATGTCGAACTATATTAAAGGTTATATTATAGTTGTCCTGAGGCTGTGGTAAATGCGACAACAAAGCTGAAGAAGTATTTTGGCAAAACTTCAGAATAAGTCATAGATTTAAGATAGGTATTTCATTTTTGCAGAGAGAGGAAAATGAATGTTTGTGAAGGCACCAGGCTATCTTTAAACTTGGTTTTGTGAAGTGTGCCACACAGGAGAGGCAGATATGCGCCTCCGGTGTTCAAAATACTCACAAGTGAACAAGCTTGATAACAGAAAATAACGGCTTTTGCCAACAAGCGTAGAGCTGAATGGTTATATGCTGAGCACATTTTATAGAGAAGTGTAGTGTTTCAAACAGCTCTGGGTGCTTATTGCTGATGAATTTTTACTTTATTAAGGTTCAGCCACACTACAGTATTATCTGTTATAATAAATTCTTCATAGCAAAAGAACTGACAGAAAACTAGGCAACTCAGTAGAACTTATTGCCTTTGTTCATGAGAACAGTCTGGGATGTAACATCAAGTTGGGTGAAATCAGAGGTTGAAGGTAGATTGCTAGAATCCATCACAGTGCTTACCTTTTCAGTCCCCGATTCAATGACTGTTAAATAAACTACAGGTTTCCGTAGATTATTTAAAATTTGATTCAAGCTCTTCTAAGCCTCGCTAGTAGCTTCACACTCTAGTTCCAAAGTAAAGCAGCCTTTCCATGCTGATAAAATACAGATGTGCATATTTCCACTCTAAAGCCAATCCTCTGATTTCTTCTTTACAATCTGCTGACACAGCTAGTTTCAAAATGAATGAAGTAGGAACAGGTTAAGTAATAAACACCCATGATGCTTCATGACTCATATGAGAAGCATGCAGTTTCCAGCTGTCAAGTCCAAGTTACCACTTTGCTGCATGTGTTAAACTGTGGTTTATCACTCTCAGTTGCATAATGTTTACTCTTCGCGTGTTTTGAAAGATTTCGGCTCGTTTGCTCTTCTGTAGATTGGGGCCTCCCTTCCCCCCCACCCCCCCCCAAACTAAAGTATTTTGGTGTCCTACAACTTGTTAATGATAGATCATTGATCAGTAGACAAAGAACTCTGAACTTAAGTAGCTTTTATTTTTTTTAATATAACTGTTTTTTACTACATATTAATATGGAAGTAAGATGCAATCCTGACTAGGAGTAGGCATTTTCAGTTCATGCATAAACTCAGACTAAACGGTAAGGGATTTTTTTGGACAAAGTTGGTGGATGTGTATGGATGTGTGTGAGGTGTTCTCATTAAATGTGTCCAAGGTCATAGTGGATGTTTTTCTGCTTCTGCATGCTGCGTGTTCAGACTGCAAGTCATGTAAGGTAGCAAGCAGGGAGTATCTTTGACCTGGTCAAGCGTACTCCAAGGTCACCAGCAGAAATGGATAGCCTTTACAAGGCATTGTTTTTATATCTTACAGTAGTTCCCTGGTGTTTCTAACGGTTTAGCCTTGAACCTTGTGTACATTTTCCTCCCTTATACCAGCATAAAAAACTGCCTCAAGAAGTCAGATGTCCAGACTATCCAGATGTCTGAAGTAACTATGGTAAAATGACTTTGATACAGCTACTGTCTTTCCTGTAGCTATATATTTTCTAGTGGCAGGTAGTCGTAGGTAATAACACTTTGCGATGCCAAAGATGATTTGTAGCTGAGTTCTAGTGAGCTGAATCTCAGTCTGGCCCCATTCCTGAGTCAGAACAGGATGGGGAAGGAGACAAACATTCCCTACCTGTGCCTCCATTTGGCGGTGTTGCATATCTCCAGAATGCTCTCCTGGGAGGTAAAGATGGTATCTCACCATTTTTTTCCCCATAGCGTTGTTGAGAAAAGCCCTGGGTTTGCTAGCATTGGCAGTTCTGATAGGCTTTTTCGTTTAGGCACTTCATCTTCCAGGGCTTCGAAGCTGGGCTGCTGGATGCTGAAGTACACCTCCTCAGAGGCAGAGGTTGTATTTCACACTCTGCCAAAAGTCAGTGTTCAGCACTGGGCAAGACTCCTCAGATCATTTGACCAGATTTTTGATAAATATCAATGCAATGCTGGAGGGAATGGGAAAAAATAAGCATAGTGTCTATCTCTTTTCTTTTTCTTTTTTCCTCCAGAAACAGAGTAAAGATAGATTTGGCCTTGAAGGCGATGAGGAATCAACCATGTTGGAAGAATCTGTTTCACCTAAGAAGTGAGTGTATACCATAGGAGGAAATGTCCTTTTGTGTAAGCGTGACACCTTTTAGCTGTGGTAGCATTTTTCATTCCTCAAGTGAAGTAGCACAGTTATTACTGTGAAGAATGATTTTTTTTTTCCTACAGAGTAGTTCAGCAGAAAGAGGCACTGTCTCCAGGCAGTTCTTCAGACTTTCAGCTTCATTCTAGGATAGAAGAGCATGCTTTTCTGTCTTAAAATTTCTGGTTAGTGCAAACATATTTTCATAGTAACTTGACCCCTGAACAATGGAAGTCTGGCTATAATTCAATAAAATGAAGAAAAAGGTTGCAGAGCTGAAAATATTGTACTAGTTTGGTCTTTGTGCAAACACCTAGGTTTGCAAGATCTCATTTGGTTTTGTTTGCTTAGTCCACGGCTTCCTGTGGAATTTGACTCTTGTCAGTTTAATTGTACTCTGTCATGACACTGCTGGGTTCATTACACCAACCCACTTTAGATGAACTACTCAGATATGTGGTGTGGGTAAAGGTAAGATTTTTGGTGCTAATAGGTCAGGCTATGATTTCATTGGTGGTTCTCATGGGAGATTAGCAGAGTTGCTGATGAGTGGCAAGAAGTAGAATCGTAGAGCTGGCCATGCTCTTGAAAAGGAATGTTAAATCTTTCTGTGCAGTGAAATAATAGAAACAGTTTCAGGGCAGTTTGAGCTGTAATGAGCCCCTTAAGTCTCCTCTTTGAACTCTAAGGGTGACAATGTTTGCAGTGTGTGTGTGTGAAAGTATTTGATTTACTGTTAGACATATGGTTTACAGGAGATGGGCTGGTTAGGTATTTAATGTGGCCTTATGTGAAATTTCAGCTCTTGACGGATCACACATGTTCAGATGTGCTTCTTTCTGACACTGCCCTTTCCAAATTGCTTCCAGAATATACCGTTAGTGAAGTGCTGTGCAGAGAAGCCCAAAACAGATGAATACAAAGATTTTTCCATAACTGAAATTATTTTTTTTCTATAACACATTATTGCTGTGAAAGCCAGAATTCCTGACAGCACTTCTAGCTGTTAAGGCTTGAACTGTATTTAAATATGAACAGGACAGCTGGCAAAGCAGTTCATGACCATGGATAACAATAACTCTATTATGCTTGAAAACACCCTGCTTCCCAGTCCATTATCTGATAGATTGCCAGGCTTTTAGATAAGTGTGTGTGTGTGTGTGTGATGAAGGAAGAACATTTGTTTTTATTCCAAATCTTAGGGATTGCTTGCACAGGCATTTCCAAAGGGTCTGTCCTTCTGTTTTTTACTGATCAGCCTAATGGTGTAATTGAAGCAGAGCTGTCTGTAATGCCATAAACCTTAATCCAGCTATGTCTCTGCCAGGCATCTTAGAGGGACAAAGCTATTGTACCATATACGCTAAAATTGTATGTTGCTCCTTTTTTCACTGCGTGCTCACTACTGTTACTGATATTTGATTTGAACAATTCTCCAGCTTTTCTAAATGTTCTGAAATACAATTTAAAAGAAGAATATCCAGCAGGACTTGGTTTGCAGGAGCTGATTAATTCTGTGTTTTGTGGGTTTTTTTGTTTGTTTGTTTTGTTTTGTTTTTAAGATCTACCATCTTGCAGCAGCAGTTCAACCGGACAGGGAAGGTGGAACATGGCTCTGTGGCGCTACCAGCTGTTATGCGTTCAGGGTCCAGTGGCCCAGAGACTTTCAACATCGGCATCATGCCTTCTCCCCAGCAGCAGGTCATGATCGGTCAGATGCACAGAGGACACATGCCCCCACTTGTGAGGAACCTCTCTGTTTTGTAGTAGCATTTGAGACTGGTCTGTGCCACAAGTAGTCAGAAACAGCATGTTATCTATGTTGCGAAGAGCAGGAGGATGGTGTAGAGTGTGGCTGCCTGGCTGTCCTATTGAACATGTTTTGAGCATCCCAGAAATATTTAGGATATTTCATTTTGACTTATTCTCATATTTTCTCTCTTACCTATGTTCTCTCTCTCTTTTTCTCTCCTCTTTAAACTTGCTCTTCCAGCCTTCCCTTTACTTCACAGTCATTAAGCTGTTATCCAAGGCTTAGAAAAGGATGGCTTAAAGAGTGGTAAAAGCAAGCAAGTTTAAGAAAAAAGCTAATGCTTTGCCTGTCACTGGCCTTCTGATTTATAGTTTTCAGGCAGGTTTAAAGTTGATTCTTGTTTTTCTCATTTAATTTAAGATTATTGAAGGGCTAGAGGGGCTGTAGAGAATATAATCAATGCTCGAGCTCATGTCATACCAGTGGAGGTGTAGTATGTGTGATGGCTATCCTGCTCTGCCTAAAATCCTTCAGTTTTCTGTTAACTTGTGCATATTGATGGCAATTTAGTTTTGGAATTGTCTTTGATAACACTTGTAGACTGTCATGTTCCAGGAAATCAGTAGTGGTATCCTTGAAATAAATTCAGTGTGCATATTCATGTTCCTGGAACACAGGCCAGGTAGACAGCTTGTTAGTTTAGTATGTGTCTGGGCATGGTATGATTGGTGAAAGTTCAGAATCTTATAAATGGGCGCAGTTACAGAGGAGTATAAAATAGCATAGGCAGGATCAAGAACATGTGAGAGAAGTGTTAAAGCGAGCAAAACAGATTGGTGTGCTTAGTGTCGCTCACTACCTCTTAACGTCAATGTAATATCTTCCAGAAATGCTGTTTGGAACATGGCACACACCCGTTTCCTTGTTCTGCCTTTCAGACCTCAGCTCAGCAGGCTTTGATGGGGACTATAAATACTAGTATGCATGCTGTTCAACAGGCACAAGCTGACCTCAGTGAAGTTGATAACCTGCCACCTCTAGGACAGGACATGGTGAGTTGATCTAATCCCTATGCAAATGAATCTTAGTGCCTTGGGGCATTTTCAAACCAGTTTAGTTATTGCCCCTGGATCTAAAGCGTCTATGTCTATGGCTTTTTAAATGGGATTAAAAAAAAATCCTTGCTTGCTTTAAGGAATTTGTGTATGTACACTGTTCCATCCAGCTCTCATTAATCCCCTGAGATTAAGTGGAGCATAATCATTTCTGTAATCTTACTTGTTTCCTGTGCACATATACAGTTAAAGGCAAATAGCGGGCCAGTATTTGCAACAAGGATAACTCCTTCCTGGATACCTGAAAGAAATGAACAGGCTTCAGATAAAGTCCATTCACGATGCTAAAATAGAATAAATTTGGTTCTTTCAGGGATACCTCAAAGTTCCTCACCTTTTTTTTAGAGATAGAAGTATATGGCTCAGAAAGACAGGTGAAAGACCAGACCTGTCTGCTGACAGTCTGCCTGGGATATTTCGTGGGAGAGAGCCTGTCATTTCTGATGTAGAGTAGGGCAGGAGGAGAGATTGAGCCTATTGTTCATGGGAACTGGTGGTCGAAAGTCTTTAGCCTTCTTAGATGCACTGCCTATACGGGCAACTTAAAGGGCAGCTGTCGAACTGTCATAGCAATTGTGTAGTGAGGGATTCTGCAAAAGAAAATGTTTGCTTTTGTATTTCACTCTAAAGGATTGGTTGCTGTCCTCTGTTTCACTTTTAAAGGTTTTGTGAAGTGTTTTATACAGGATCCTAACTTACAGGACCTTGCTGCAGTCCTTAATACTTGTATATTTTGGGTTTTTTGTCTTTTTGTTGCTCTTCAGGCATCAAGAGTATGGGTTCAGAACAAGGTTGATGAATCAAAACATGAAATACACTCTCAGGTTGATGCTATTACTGCAGGAACTGCATCTGTTGTTAACCTTACAGCAGGTAAATTTCAAAGGAAGGTCTTTCTAGCAGTCTCTGACATATTTATCAGTCTAAGTAACATAGAGACTGACTGTGAGACAGCTGGGGATAAATTTTCTTCCGAATACCCCAATAGCTAAGTGCAGTGATTTGTGGAACAAGCTTATGATCCCTCCCAATCACAATTTTAAAATCCTCAGCTTATCATCTCTAACACTAGAGGAGCTACCATTGATTGAGATAAAATGTAGCTTATTTATTCACCAAAGTAGAAATTTTGCAAGGTTATTACAAATAAAGCATCATTCATCCGACCATTGTTAGAGAGATATTACAAATGTTTATTTGCGTACTTTTGCAAATCATGAGTTGAAGGAATTCTAAGTGGCGTAAAGGGGTTAATGCTGTGTTACCTCGGGTTCCTTCCATGTTGAAAAAGGAAAGAGCTAAAACTGTGGACTTCTCAGCAAATTGCATGGGAGGAAGAAGAAAAAAATTATTAGAAAAATACAGAGATTGGAAAAATGACCTTAAATTTTAGTGACACTTAAGTTACCTAGTAGGCATTGCTTGACCATCTTCAAATGTACCTGCTGTCTCTCACTAGAGTACAGCTTGTGGTGGCTTTTTCCCTTTTTAACCTCTGAAGCCTGCCGCTCATGGAAAAACAATTTACTCTGCAGGTGACCCAGTTGACACCGATTACACTGCTGTGGGATGTGCAATTACAACCATCTCTTCCAACCTCACTGAGATGTCTAAAGGTGTGAAACTGCTTGCTGCCCTCATGGATGATGAAGTTGGAAGTGGAGAAGACCTCCTGAAAGCTGCTCGAACGCTGGCTGGTGCTGTCTCAGACTTGCTGAAAGCTGTGCAGCCCACTTCAGGAGAGGTGAGAACATGAAACCTTCTCAGGGTCTCTCTCTGAAATACGTGACGTGGATGGCTCTTGAGATGTGTTAGCTTCTAAGCCTCACCTGCTCGATCCCACATAATGTCCCCAATGCAAGTAGTTCTTTTGATGTCTTTCTATCCCTATGCCTCTCTCTGTCTTTTATGCCTTTAAGTCCTGCACCTTGATAGTGGAATGCTCTACATTATATGTGGCGTTTTATGTAATAATCTGAATTATGTTGGTGCTGTGTTCTTTTAAAAGCAAATTTTAGATGTTACTAGGACTTGATCACAAGTTAACAGGAAATGAAGAGATACTTGTTCCTGATTTCTTTCTCTACTATTTGCTATGTGCTTTAATGTATAAACTGAGGAGAAATTAACCTCTAGTTTTCCAGAAATGAGGAAGTACTGATCATCTTGACTATCTCATTAGCTCTATGATTTAGTCAGCAGCCAGTTTGCCTTAGATTTCTTCAGGTATTTTGGGTTAAAGAACATGAAATCTGCTTCTGTTCCGAATCAGTTGGCATATTGGCTGTCCATCATGTATTTTTCCCTTGAGTTACTGCAAAAATGTCTATGAAAGTTCTTCTGCATTCTTCACATACTTTCTGGGAGTGCTGCAGATGAAACGCGTGTAGTAAGCCAGAAATGCATATGAAAAAGAAAAGATTTTTCCAATTTTTCAAAGTATTCCTGTTGCTTGATGATGTGTGTGGTGGTGGTGGGAGTTCTTGTGGTTGTGTTTTGGGTTTTTTTTGTTTGTTTGTTTGTCACATTGATTATATGCTAATGCAAAAGTTCTTTGAGGAAATCTAGAAGTTTAAGTAAAGAAAAAAAATTTTTCTTTAATTTAACTTGTTCCACCATTATGTTTTTCCAGCCTCGACAGACGGTTTTGACTGCGGCTGGAAGTATTGGGCAAGCTAGCGGGGAGCTCCTGAGGCAAATTGGAGAGAATGAGACAGATGAAAGGTTTCAGGTAAGGAGGGGAGCAGTTGGTCGCTGTGAGAATTGTGCAGCTTTGTAATGAAGAAGGTACTGCATAAAAATCAAGTTTCCCAAAGTGGTGTTAGGAAATGCTAGATTCGATATTGCTTAATGATAATTGGGGCTAACCCATTATGAAATTGCTTTTAATTACATCATCACAGGACAATGCAAATGATCCCATAGGAACCCCTGCTTCATTCAGTGTGTCATGTAGATGGTTTCTTCCTTCACAGAGAGCTGTTTGCCATATATTCTTCTCTGTTCAAAATGTGTGGCTCATGCTATTTGCATACTGTTCAAGTTCTTGTTATTCAAATTCTACTCTATGCAAACTTTGGGGAAATTTAGAAAAAAGTTACTGTGCTACAACATTATTTTAAGATTAATATTATCATCAAAGCGTAATGTCTCTATGGTTTAATAGCACGGTTACCCTTGGGCAATTTAAAACCATTCTCCTTAAATGCTCTGTCAGAAACATCTCGATTTTTTTCACTCGATGTCAAGAACAGGTCTGCCTCAGAACCACAGTGAAGTAACTTACAGCAACAGGTGAATCTCTAGAGTGTACTGTATGTGAGATGTATGCCAGTGCAACTTAGGGGCCACTTTAAGCACTTGATCCATGAGTAATGCTGTCTGCAAGTTTCATCAGAGTTCTCATTTGTATTCCTGGTTTAATATGTATTGCAACCGTCTGCTTTCTTTCTTCGGTATATGTTCTAATAAGTGTTACAGGGTGTTGGAAACAGTGGGTAAGGAGAGGGATGGTTTATCTGGCCTTCATTTCTAAAAACAAAACAAAAATTTAGCTTGCTAAATTGTGAAGTTAAGTTTTCTTTCTGCTCCAAAGTCAAAACTCTGTGTAAGTGTATCTATACTATCTTTTAGTGAGAAAGATCATTTTTGACAGCATGTACCTTCACATTATGCTTCAAGATGTTATAATAGCAGGTTAAAGTGTTACCCTTGAGTGGCTGCTCGGTAACAACCAGATGCGTTTTTGTAAGAGGGAAGAATATTTTGGAATCAGGACCTATTATGGATTATATTTTGGAACAATAGTTTATAGGGCTATATTTATGCTATGAACATGCAAATAATTTGGCTGAAAGCTGCATTTTTTTCAAAAAAAGGAGTGGTAGTTGTCATTACTGTTCAGCGCATTTAAGTACTTGGAGTTTGTATTAGCTCAAATGCTGTCTACCCTCGTTTATCATTTTGCTTTTCAAGGTCTCCATCCTTACTGCAGATATTTAGCGTGTACTCAGTAGTGAACTCCACAAGTTTTTGCACTGATGGTGCATTCTCAGGAGGTTAAGATAGGCATGTTGAAATTTGGGACATGGTTTCTTTGTGGATGTGTAGTCAATTCAAAACTTATGATACTCTGTACTCGTTCAGTCCAGTAACTTGATAATGTCAATACAGCAATGCTTTTTTTGTCTCGAGAACAGAAAATCACAAGTTTTCTGAGTAATAGCCATGTTTGCTACCTTTCACAAAACAAAATCTCATTTTTATTTTTTGAGAGCCATGGAAAACTTCTTAACCTGAGGAGTCTCTAGTTTGATCTTGGATAAACCAAGCATATACTATGTTTTGTTTACAAGGCTGGGTTTTCCCCTTATTTTGCCAGGATGTTCTGATGAGTCTGGCCAAAGCTGTTGCAAATGCTGCTGCCATGTTAGTGCTGAAGGCCAAGAATGTAGCACAGGTGGCTGAGGATACTGTCCTGCAGAACAGGGTCATTGCTGCTGCTACACAGTGTGCACTCTCTACTTCCCAGCTTGTGGCTTGTGCCAAGGTAAGGCTAGCAGTGCTTCTGCAGCAACGACGCGTCATTTTGGGTATACACTCTGTGTTCTTCTAGTAGCCTTGGGCAGTATACTTCGTTAGTATGGTTCTACATTTATGTAGTACCGAACCTGTTGATTAGTAAATTATTGTCACCCATAAGTTTGCAATTGGAGCATTAAGTCTTCTACAGCCCTTTTTGCCTTTGGAAAATCTATTGATTTTAATTTTTAAAATGAAACAATTCATATTTGCTATTTGAATACTGCTTTTTGAAGTCTGAAGGTCAGCTTTCATAGGGTTAATTGTGGTTGGAGAATGGATATTCAACTATCATAAAACATCCCAGAGGACTATAATGAAATTAGTAGCCAATTTTAGGTATTAAATTTTCAGTATTTCCTCTTTTTATAGCATTGGCTAAAAGGGCTTTTTGTAATGAATATGTATGAATGTTTGTTATCAGGGCTTGATGTTCTTACTGCTGGTGAATTTCTTTGGGTCAGCAAAAAACACTCAGTGGCATCCTTTTTCCCATAAGATGTGCACAGCTTTCACGTTGCCCAAAGCTTTTTGGATATGCCTGAACAAAATGGGAGAGGACTATTTCTAGCTTACATCTGTAGATTACTCAGCTTATTATTTGTCTTGTGCCAAAATGTTGTATTTCCTTTTGCCAAGCATTACTTTGTTTTAAACAAACAAACAGAGGCTGGTGAGAGATGGCTTTACAAAGCCTACTCCCCTTAAAATTTCATGTTACTTGAAATTCCAGGATACAGAAGTGTGCCAATGGACATAGCTACTTCGGGGAAGTTTGGCCTGTGCCTCCCCCTTCAGAACCACTGTCTAGTGTTAGCTGTGTTCAGTAGCTGCTGACAAAAGCGTGAAACAAGTTGGGGAGGGGTCTCTGTTCTGAGCATCTAAATTAAGACTAAAATGACTGTGTAGGTAGCCTATATTCCTGTTTTACATGTCTGATGCTACCTGTAGTAATGGAAAGCTCAGTAAAACCTATGTAAATACTCACTTCAGGGTTTTCTATTTAGGGAAAACAAGTAAAAAAAACCTGAGGCAGTAGATGTCACCTGTTAGTAATTAGGAAATTCACAGTTAAGCCTCTTCTGAATCCTCTGCATCCCTTCTCTATGCAGGTTGTGAGTCCCACCATCAGCTCTCCAGTGTGCCAGGAACAGCTGATTGAGGCAGGGAAACTGGTGGACCGTTCAGTGGAGAACTGCGTGAGGGCCTGCCAGGCTGCCACAGACGACACTGAGTTACTGAAGCAGGTCAGTGCAGCTGCCAGCATTGTCAGCCAAGCCCTGAATGACCTCTTGCAGCACGTCCGCCAGTTTGCAAGCAGGGGAGAGCCCATTGGACGCTATGACCAGGCTACAGATACCATCATGTGTGTCACAGAGAGTATTTTCAGTTCAATGGGAGATGCTGGTGAGTCTCTCTAATGGACAGAAGCTTTTTATGAATCACAGGTTCCCGGGGATGTGACTATTTCAAATAATGCAGATCAAAAAAACCTTCTCTAAAGTGTGCTGTGCTTCTAGGCTAATGATCCCAGGAGTAGTCATTTAACCCATAATATCAGAACAGCAGAATATTATAATTGTGTACTAGATAACAGGTCTTCACAGAATATTCATTCTGATATTATGCAGAAGGATCAGTCTGGTATTTTATTGTCTATGTTCCACTGCTGCATTTCATTAAAAAAAAAAACACTATAGCAGTTTCTCATCTTTAAATAGGAAAACAGATCCATAAGCAACAACTTTCCCAGTGATTGATTTCATGAATATAATTTATCAACTGGTAATAAAATTGCATGGATTTTGATTTTGCATTCTTGGATTTTATGTTGTGGATTTTGAAACTTCACATTTGTCTTTTTCCGGTGTCATTTCTGAAACATGAAGCTTTTGGAACCAACCAAACTTGAGATGCCTGACATTTAACTGACTCAATGTGATTTTTTTAGTAAAGAACCAGGAGATTAATTAGAATGGTGAAATTTGAATAGGTATGAATATTATGAATTATCAACAACATGAAGGGGCAGTAACAACTTTGAAATTAGGGCAATTCTTATCAAGTTAAAAATGGGTGGGTTTGGGTTTTTGTTTTTTTTTTTTAAATCCAGTTTTCTCATATCTTGGGAATAGCATGGCTTCATAGTCTCCTTTCTCACCTCTTTCATTTGTGATATATGAACATGAAGACAGGAAATTAAGTATTTACATTCATGCTACAGTCAAAATGTGAACCAACTAGACTTTTCCTTATGGTGTTGCCTTAGCTCTTCTGTGTAAGCAGTCTTTTTAAAAAAAAAAAAAAAAAAAAAAAAAAAAGACAGGTTATGTGCGAGAGGTTTCCTTTTCTAAGGAACTGTACTTTCAACTGTGCCAAACACTTTTAGAGATAAGTGCGCAGGGAGGTTTTTTTTTTGTCTAATTGCAAGTATATTGCTCTAGAAGAAGGTTCTTTGTGAGAAATCAGAGAGATTAAGATTTTTAAGAAAGGCAGAGATGCACAGAAGTGTTGTTTGTTAAGCGATTCTTAATTTTCCAAATGAAAGTTGTGGAAAGTTTTCTAATGCTTGGTAGTGGTCCTAAGGAACTTGATTACTATTTATATGCACAAGAAAGCATGTTAGTTAAGTTTATATATTTAACTGTTATTTATAAATCATTCAGCACCTGTACAGAAGGAAGCAGTAAAAGAGAGAGCCGTGGATAGCATTTATTTTCTGTTCAGTCAAATATCTTGTTGTGCTGCACTTGCTTTTTCGCTGAAGGCATTCAGATTCCAGTTGGCGTTTCCAGCTTATCGTTGCCCCCTTGCAGTGGGTGAACCTCAAAACCATTTTGAATTCAAAGACATTTGGGCTTGTGACTGCTGTAATATTGCCTAAATTCCTCTTTCTCTTTGATTTGCTGGCATAATGTTTCAGCAAGGGGTATTCGAATGGATTATGCCAAGTGGACTGTTTAGGGTAGTTGCTGGGTTAGCCATTATTGGTTAAAAAAAAAATTTTTTTTAATGCTAAATTACAAATTAGGAAATAGCTGGTAACAGAAAACTTTTTGTATCTGAGCAGAGGAGCCCAATAGGAGGCATTCAAGTTCTAAAGCCCCCAAGTTAACTTTGCACAGCAAAAGAAGAATGCTGCTTTTGTGGGGGGTGTTTTTGGTTTTTTTCCGTCATGTCAATAATTAATTCTGAGAGCTTTTAAATGGCAGGAGGCCTTTAACCCAAACACCTGCTGCCTGCTTGGATAACCTGCAGAAAGCTGAAGGCTTTAATGGTTCAAGTCTGTTATGAAGGAGTTTAAGTGAATGTTAAACTGATCAAATGAATTTGCTGTAAAAATAGTATGTGTCCACTTATGCACTGCTGCTTGGTCTCTGTGTGTGACCATGACCAGCACTGGACTTCAATACCTTAAACATTATTTTAAACTGAAAATATCTAGCTGGTGCCAAGTCATTTTTGACAAGAGCTCTTGATCTAGTTTATGTTGTTAGACAGAAAGATAGGAATTTTTAGTGAAGGAGTGAAACCTATGCTGTAATCTGAAAACAAAACTTCTGGTATTCACTGGGGCCAGGACTTTCCCAGAACTACGTGTATAGAATTACTTCTAAGCATTGTTATTTGTTGGCTTTTAATCTTGCTATCTAGCATAAAAATACTCCATTTCTTAATCTCCGCCATATCAGTTTCCCTCAATTATGTTGTCATCCAAGATTTTGTTTATAGAGCGTCTAAGCCACAAACTACTTACCTATCCTTTTCGATTCAAAAGAACACTTTGGCAAATGTAACTTTATTTTCATCTTTTTGAGATGACTTTTGAAACCAAAACTGAAATGCAAAGAGAAGTAAAGTAAGAATATAACTGTTGCTCCTGTAGGTGAAATGGTGCGGCAGGCCAGGGTGCTGGCTCAGGCTACCTCAGACCTGGTCAATGCCATGAGGTCAGATGCCGAAGCAGAGATCGACATGGACAACTCCAAGAAGCTTCTGGCTGCTGCGAAGCTCCTGGCAGATTCGACAGCCCGCATGGTTGAAGCTGCAAAGGTACCAGAAAGCTGAACCGTCAGCCTAAAATCTTATAGTTAAGACACAAAGAGGAGGTGTGCTATGTTATGAAAAGGAACTGACTGATAGTAGAGTGTGTCTTTCTTATCCTGTAAATGTTTTGTATTCAACCATTTTTCTTGGGTTTCTTCAGAAAATCCTATTTATTAGATATCTGGTTGATTTTAAAAATCTTTCCTGCATTGTTTTGCAGGGGAGTTACTACCAGCCATAGCCACTGTGGTGCAAAATTTTGTGCTAGTCTTCCAATTCACACCCAACAGAAAAAACTCATACAACTGACAGAAGCAGTAACAAAGAAACTCTACTTCCCTTTTTTTTTTTTTTTCCTTTTTCTCTTTTTTCCTTCTTCAGGCAATGCAGCCTTTCTGTCTGCCTTGGGAAGAGCTTCCTCCATCTGGGGAGTCTTGTCCATGTCTGCCCCTTTTGTCTGCCCTTGCCAGAGGGGCACATATCTAGCCATTTATCTCCTTTTTGTGCTTAAAAACAAAACAAAACAAAAAAAACTATTTAAATCCACTGGGTAGGAATACACTTTTTGAGTAATTTCCCAGACCTTGCACTTAATTTTTTTTTTCTTTTTCCTTCCTTCCCAGATAACCCAGACAATCTCTTGGGCCTTTAGAAGGCCAATATGCCTAGTTACAGAGCGTATCCTTTCCAGTACTTTCTCAGACATGAAATGGAGAAAAACCACTGTGTCAAATCACAGATTTTAGATTACAGTTACTGAAAGGCACATTACATTTTTAAAAATGTTTATATGAATGTAGGTTTTGAAACAATTGAAATACACTGTTATGGAGCATAGTGGAAGCCATTTACAAAACATCTTTTTTCCAGAGTACTTAATTGTAGTAGCTTTTTAATGTCAGTAAAACTTTTTAATGCCTGTCGTTGGAGATGGATGAGAACTAGCTATTACTCAGACATGAAGTAAAAGTTCAACTCCCTTCCTAAAACTACTTCACATGTACAGCAACAATCTGCACTGGCAATAAATATTCTGCTTCAGATTGTTTTGATAGTTTAATGTTTTTTCTTTCTAACTTCAGTTAAAGTAATATAAAGAAAATAAAGGCAGATGTTGTTGAGGTGGTCTGGAACTAAAGCTTTCATATTCTTCTACATTCTCTTCAGGAATTTCTTCTGAGGGCTCATGTTTTTTGCTTTGAAATTTTGTGTAGGGAGCTGCAGCCAATCCTGAAAATGAGGATCAACAGCAGCGTCTTAGAGAAGCAGCCGAGGGACTGCGTGTTGCCACAAATGCTGCTGCACAGAATGCTATCAAGAAGAAAATTGTCAACAGATTAGAGGTTGGAAACTAGATCCTGTGATTTTTTTTCAGTTTATTTTGATAATGAATATCTGTAGATAATTTCAAGCAATTAAATTTTAAACAAAAATGCATATGTTACACAAAGTGCTAAGCAAAAGATGATGATGATGTAAGTTCTGTTCCAGAACACAAGGCTTGGAATTTGTTTGAGGTGCTAGCATGTGATAGCACTGTTGTCAGATGCAGAAAAACTGAGCAATTTCTATCACTGAAGTGAACTGATGAAAGCATTTTATTCAGAAGGAATTTGGTGGGTTAGTCATGAAGTTAAAACAGCTGAGGGCTACTGCTTCATTACTGTTTTAAATTATCTGTAATCTGTCATTTAC
Organism: Dromaius novaehollandiae; assembly: GCF_036370855.1. Classification (NCBI taxonomy): domain Eukaryota; kingdom Metazoa; phylum Chordata; class Aves; order Casuariiformes; family Dromaiidae; genus Dromaius; species Dromaius novaehollandiae. Next base: position 20,472,192 of record NC_088107.1, read on the forward strand.
ACAAAATATCCTTTGGTGTTTTTCCTGGTATGTATCAGAGTTCCATGTAAATTTCCCTACAAAGATATGTTAAATTGCACCATATCCAATTAAACTGTTAAGTTATTCAGAGAATCAAAGACACAGAAACAAAAGTGGAGATGCATAATAGCTGGTGGCACAGCCAAGGGCAAAAAGGCAGTTCACTATGCATTGAAGATAAAATTTAGCTTACACTTGTCTAGTGAAGGTTTGAACTTCCCATTTTCAGTTAAAATATAGAAAAAACAGATAAAAACAGCCTTTCAGAATACATAATTTCCTACTGTGCTTTTATAGTAAACAGAAAATGATTCAAGTGAAATGAGATGTGACCAAAGTAGATAACCATCTTCTGGAAGTGTGTCAAATCTACCCTATCTATATAAGACACAAAATCATAAGTATTTTAGAAAATGAATATTTAATTATTAATATACTATATAATTCCGTAACTAAATGCAAAAAAAATCTTTAGAAAGGACTGTTTTTGTTTTGCTTCAATATAGTATATATTGTCTTGGAAGATGTATGTAATGATGAGGCTGAACCTCATGCTTGGTTTTATTTATCTGGTGGGCCAGTTAAAGAGCAGTATTGTGCAACATGTTGGAATGTATGTGATAAATGGTTGAATATTTAATTTTGTGATAGGGAGAGATTGATGATAAGACACCTAGATGTTTGAACAGGGTCTTGTTAGTGCTTTTACACCCAGCAATACCAGTAGTGCATCATTTTAATATCTTTTCTTCCCAAGAGCAATCTCAGTAGAAGAAAGCCTTGGTTCCCTTGATTTTTTGATCAGAGGTGCTAATGTGGCAGCATGGATCGCTAAACGTTCTTTGCCTGATCTTTCTGGCCTTGCGAAGGAGATAATTCATTAGAGATTTTTGCTCTCCCCAATTGAGATCTTTTGGTAATATTTCCAACCCACAAAGTGAAAGAGGAAGAGCTTAAAATCCTTATGGTTCCAGATGTTTTTTCCTTTGTTATTGCTAAGGTTGAGATGGATAACAATTTTCAGGTTGTAGAGACGCTTTTCATTTTCATCTTGAAAAAGGAGTGACCCTGAGTTTTCTTAAGGCAAATTAATCAAGGGAAACAATGTTTTAATATGTCAGTTACTAATTTCAGTGTTACCTATATTATGTATTTCATCCTCTGAATTACTTGGACTTTTTATCAGTAAGTGTTCTAACTGTTTCTTTTTCTCCAAAGATGGCAGCTAAACAAGCTGCAGCTGCTGCCACTCAGACAATTGCAGCTTCTCAGAATGCAGCTGTTTCAAACAAGAACACCGCAGCCCACCAGCAACTTGTGCAGAGCTGCAAGGTAAATATATCACAACTGATTGGCAAATAACCTTGGAATCAACTTTATGGGAAACTGAAGATCACCTTCTGTAATCAGTTTGGTTTGACCTGAAGGGAGATTTAAAAACTATTGGTCAGTATGCGTTCCAGAAAACCTTGATTTATTGTATTATCCATAGTTTCTATATGTTGCTGTGTGGGGAGCTTTGAAAAGCTGAGCTACTGAGTAGCTGCCTGTTACAAAATGACAGCCATATATACCTTTGCATTTACATGTGGAATACCAACCGATTTACCTAGGGCAAGTGCTGTAGGCAAAAGTTGTGCTGCAAATCGGTCAGCAGTACTGTATATGCAGAGCTAAGCTAGAAGCACTGGGCAAGTGGGTGCAGTTGCTCAGGAATTGGTACAGTGGCAAGAAGTCTTGGCCATCAGTTCAGTGCACAATTTTGCCCTTCAGTGGGTGGGTCTAGCTCTGTGATTATCAGAAGGGGCTATTGAATGACATATGCAGTGAAATGGCACTGAGGGCTGTTGCAGAATAAACATTTAAATGTTCCACAAAAAAGTGTGGAATAACATAGTATGGAATAGTGTTTTATAGTATAATAAGGTAAAATCCTTGTTTAATGTATTGGTCCTATATAGTTAACAACACTGATCTTTCTATTCTGGTTATCAGCCTACAAGCAATTTGGTCCTTAAATGTCATTTTCCAAACTAAGTTACAGACCATACTCTATAGGATTACATGATTCTGAGCTCTCAGTTAAGCTACCAAGAGCACAGAGCTAAAGGTAAGCCTGAAGTAAAGCACATTTTTATAGTTTAAAGCTGGAATTCAGAGCTTCTCTGAGAAGTGTTCTCTTTGGTGTTAAGCTACAGTTGCCATCTGAATTTCTAGCTTTGACTAATGTTGCTTCAGGGTTTTTAGAGAAATTAAAGAAAAAAATTTTTTAAATAAGCGATAGAATGTAAAAGTGTGTTCTTCTAAATAGAGCAGTTATGTAGGGGGTGAGAAGAAAACCATTAAAGAAGGCATTCTCAAAAAACATGTTCGGCAGTTATTTCTTGTCACGCTGGTGTTCCTAAGAAAACTGGGAAATAAATTTTGTAGCTCAAGTACATTTCAAGACTTGTAGGCAGCTGATATTTCAGCATGAATAATAATAAAGTTTATTTCCTGTATTGCTATTAGTTCATTGTAAATTTGACCTGGATATTGATTAATTATTAGACAGCAGGTCCAATATCCACTTTCATGCTTTGGGGAGGGCAGAAGGAGAAATCAGTGTTGCACTGCTGAAGTAAGTGTTACTGTAAGGTGACTGACAAGGAGTCATGCAACCATGAGTTTGGGCAGTCTCAGAATAAACTTTTAATGATATGCATTTCCAAATGTTACAGGCATGCTATAAACTTTATATTGTTAGAAGTCAAGGAAAAGTAGGCTGAGGTGCTGAGTATAAAAGACAACATTTTTCTGAAAGCAAGACATTCTCTTGAAAATCTAAGCCACTTACACCTCCACTACTGGCATTTGAACATGCAAAGGCAGTCACTGAAAATACTTTATGCCAACGTGATTTTATGGAAGAATCTTGTCTGTCTCATGGTTTTTAAACTAATGGGTAGCATGAATAAAGATTTCTAAGTAACAGTAGAAAGCCTCTGAAAAATCCTCTCATATTAATTCAGTTCCATGCAGTCCTAAACAAATTCAGTGCAGGCAGAAGGGTATTGTAGCTTTGAATTCTGTGGGTTGGCCTTAAGGGTGGGGGACTTGCTTTACTCTCACAGGGCTGGGGGGATGCTTATCTGCTAAAAGCTGCTGCTTTGTTTCCTACAGAATGTTGCTGATCACATTCCTCAGTTGGTGCAGGGTGTAAGAGGAAGTCAGGCTCAGGCGGAAGACCTCAGTGCCCAGCTAGCGCTGATAAATTCCAGCCAGAACTTCCTTCAGGTGAAGTGAATCATTCACTGTAGTAGACTCTCTTGGAGCAAAAGGCATTTTTGAATGCTGTATGTTTTTGTTTGTGCTAAATAAGCAGAGAGCTGTTGAGAACTGTTTAAATAAGTTCCTTAGCTCACAATCAGTAATGAAAATTTAGTTCCTCAGGTCAGATGGCTAAAGTATGTTGAAGCTGTGGAGAGTGAAAAATAACAAAATTGTGGATATAAGTAACAAGAAAACTGAAGGATATGAAAAAGGAGCATTCATGGCAGTGGCATTCCTCTTCTGGGGAAAGTGTTTAATGAACAAGGTGGTGAGAATTCAGCATCTCTCTAAGCAGAGGTTTGAATGTGCGAGGTACTGTTGTAAGCATTCCTGGTGAAGGTCAAGTCACAGTGTTGCAATAAGTACTTCCAGAGTTCTTTGCAAGTCAAGGGGAATATTATTGATGTTCTTTAGATATTAGCCCGCCAGCATAGTGGATCTTGATCAAAGTTTTGAACAAAACCTACGATTCAAGTCTGTGCTTCTTTGAAAGTATCAGAAGCATGGTGATGGTGCATAACCAGCAAAGTAGGCAAACTGTATTAGCAGCAAGCCTTGTGGAGAGTTATTGCTTGAATTATTTTTTCAACTTACAGAATTTTGAAAGAATTTAATTGGAAATTTGTTAACAAATTTGGCATCTGTGCTGCCTGGACCTGCTTGTATCGCATAGATACTGAATGGCAAAACTGCAAGTTTAAACAATCTGCAGAAGTACTTAAAGGCTTCAGGTAGACATTGGTACCTTTGAAGCAGTAAAGCACAAATAGTTTTGGCTGCAGAGGACACTGGGGTATGGATTGTGACAGGGTGCAGCAAGGGAATAAACAGACTGGGAGCTAGGAGGTGCATGGTTAATGGGCGAACAAGTGCATGAGCTGGTCATTTCAGAAGATGTAGAGGCCTCGTGGTTCCTGTGTGAATGGGGGAAGCAGACATTTTCTGTTTGATCATTCATTCAATCCTAAGCCTCATTTAAAGAGAGCGAGCTAATAAAACCCAAAGTGTTCCTTTCTCTTCTTTGAACAGCCTGGAAGTAAAATGGTGGCATCTGCTAAAGCTGCCGTCCCCACAGTGACTGATCAAGCAGCAGCAATGCAGCTAAGTCAGTGTGCGAAGAATCTTGCCACCAGTTTAGCTGAGCTGCGAACTGCCTCTCAGAAGGTAGGTAAATAGTAGTTTCAATCAGAGCAAGTTGGCCAAGATGATGGTCACAGGCTCACTCCTGCTTCGCCCACTGTCTCTTCCCCCAGGGGAGTGGTCATGCTTAGGCAGTGTTTGTTGCTCAATATCTCTTTCTGTGCATAGTTTGCCCTGAGTCCGAAGTGGCTTCTGTTATCATAATTGAAAGGGGAAAAAGAAGTGGCAAGAAACCTGAAGAGCTTGTGCTGCTGTTGCCATATCAAAATGACAGGAGGAAGATGTGCACTAAGCAGCCCATCAAAGCTCTGAGCTGCTGTTACATCTGGAGGCAGTGATAGGGAAAGGGAGTTTACCTCCTGCACATGCTTGGCTCAGGAGAACCCAGATCTGTCTCTGCTGTGGTCCATGGAGTGACAGCAGACTGCAGAGCCACTCCAATTCTCAAGGAAGTAGAGGCTAATTGTGCTTGACGCACAGATTTCTAAATCTTATGTATTATTGGGGGGGAGGAGTAATGAAAAATCTGCTCTTTTCTGGTGCACACTGACACCTAAACCCAGGATTGCAGTATATACTAGCACACCTGAGTGAACTTTAAACTCTAGCTCAGGTATTGGTGATTGTGTGGCTGCCATATCAAAGGCCTGTGAGCAATTTATTCATCATACTTAAGCTGTTTTTCAAAGATGAAGTCCAAGCTGCAGTAGTTATACTTTCTCTGTACCTGAACTGTCTAATATGTACATGTAATACTGCACATGTACAGAAGCTAAAGATACCTTGTTCCCCTGGGGGCTCTTAGCTTGTGAGTAGATTAATGCATTGTTAAGAAGATTGTGTGGAAATTTGTAATCTGTGATGGGTAACACTTCTGAATGCCTACAGCTGCTCTTGAAGTCATGAGACCCACCATCATGTTATATGATGTTTGGCAGATGATATCTGAAGCACTTACCATTTTTGGTAGTGGAAAAGGCTTACAGATCATAACAGTTTTGTTGATCTGATTTCCGAATAGGCTCATGAAGCGTGTGGCCCAATGGAAATTGATTCTGCTTTGAACACAGTCCAGACATTGAAAAATGAACTGCAAGATGCAAAGATGGCAGCTGTGGATGGACAGTTAAAACCTCTTCCAGGAGAAACGGTGATTGATAGAGCATGTTTTGTTTAAAAACAAAGAACCCTATGACGTTAGCTGTTAAAAAGAAAAGTAAATGTTTGAGGCAAGACAAGTCAGGAGGCCCTGGCTAATGGTCATTCTGACAGGATTTTACACTAATTCTCTTAAAAAGAGAATATATTCCTACTACATCAATAAAAGCATATTCTGTAGTGGGAGCATGTAGGACTGTAGGACCTCCTTCCATATTGCACAAACTAAAAATCAGTAGTCCTGTTTCAAAGTCTCTTTCCTTTTTGACTAGGAAATTATAATGACACAAAGAACTGTAAATTTGGTATTATGCTAGGCTTACAGAGTGAAATGTTTAATTTGACAAAAGCCTCCTTCTCCCCTCAGATTTAGGTAAGGATTTCCATTAGCAATTTTAAAATATACTTCTGTGTTTTTTTGTTTTTCAAACAACCAGATACATGATTTTATTTCAACCAGGATGTGGAAAGCATGCTAATCAGGTTTCAGAGGACTGGTGTGTGTTTGTGTGTTTCAGTAGCTGAAGTAAAAGTTTTAGGGGGGGGAAGTAGGGAATTTTTTCATACCACTTAAAAGGAAAGTGTGCTTTAACTGAGCTTAAACAAAGAATTTTGTCCTTTGCAATTTTTCACAGCTTGAGAAATGTGCTCAGGATCTGGGTAGTACATCGAAAGCTGTTGGTTCATCAATGGCCCAGCTGTTAACTTGTGCTGCTCAAGGCAACGAGCACTACACAGGTACTGTTTTATTCCTAATGTCTGAGAAAACTCTGCTTTCCATAATATACTTGTTAGAAGGTTTTCTTATCACGGGCTACTTAAATCATGGAATTGCTTACTTCCTTATTTTTATGCAGATAGTATATTTTGCAAGTTGCTAGAAATTGCTAATGTAAAGAATGTGCTTCATGATGGAATAAATAGTGTTGCAGTCTGCTGTATGTCTGTGTATAATCAGAATGGATTGAGACATCTGTTGTTTTTGAAAATATATGCCACCAAAACTCTTTGTGAAGGACAGAATTAAAATGTAATGCAATTGTAAAGGTCAGTGCTGCTGAAAATGTTGCTATGCACTCTTAGAAGGTTAAAAGGGTCCTTGGGATATGTTTGCATTTTGCGCTTTAAAACATACTTAGGATGCTTTGATGATGTTAAAAACTGCATCACTTACTAGATGTTACAATGCAGCTAGTTGCTCTGACTCGATCATATTCATATAGTTGAGATTAAAGCCCATAAGGAAAAAAAGCACACAGATTCTGCAGCTTGTTTTTTAGGAGTTGTCTCAGTTTTCATACCTGTACTTTTAGGAACTGAAAAGACCTGATAATGAAAACGTTCCTTGGGGGGATAGAGAAGGTTTGCACTTGGATAATAAAATGTTCCATCTTCTTTCTGTAGGAAACGGAAGCTATTAGTGCAAATGCTATGGTAGAATTTTCTTAATTTTACTGATAAAAATGCATTACAGCAATTATTTCATAGGTTATAGTTGCATCAAGGCTACATAACTTACAGTTGCTTTCACTTGAAGCATATGCAGTTGGATTAAGATGACACATTTCTATTACACAGTTATGCAGAAGTTAGTACTGGATATCTGGTGAAGGAATACAAATACTTACACTTGAAGCTGATATCTAATAATTGGATTTAGTAGCTCTTTTAACATCAAGCTATGAGAGCTGTTCAATCAGGAAATCTCATGAAATAACAAGTTCCTATTCAGCAGAAGAATAGTCCTTTTCAGAACTCGTATGACTATTTTCTATCTTATGCTGTCTTGTTATACAGGAACTTTCTTGTGCTCAAGCAAGCCCTGAGTGTTTGTAGGTGGTATGCTACATTCTGCTGCTCCTCAATGATAAAATCTTTGCAGTTTATCTTCTATTTAATTCCCTTTTGTCTGCAACTGTCACTTTAAGTTTCTTTTCACTTTGTACTGAAAGTTATTGTAGAGGATATAAACAGCTCTAAATTGAAAGTAAAACAATTAGACTTTTTTCTGTTCTGGTGCTGTGATAAATTAAGTCAAGCTTAAAAGATGGCTACTCATGCAATAAATAAAGGGAGAAGAATGTGCGGGTATTGTTCCTGAAATTTTCCTTGAATTGAGAATGCAGAGAGCTCATATTGGTTTGTCAAATACAAAAGTTGTTACTGAGTAACATAGGTGGTGTACTCTTTCTGTCTAGCCTTGCTTGACTTTGGGATATAGTGTCACTTTTTATTATCTTCTAAGTTTTCAGCATTTAAAAACGCTCAGGTGGTATGAACTGAAAAGTTAAAGGCATTGGTGTTAAAATGCTAACATGGCAACTCTGTAATTTGTTTTTGGTTGCAATGTCCCAGCTTTTTAAATATTTGTAATATGGATATGAGAACGTTCTAGTCATTTCTAACACTTCTAAATGTGGATAACCAAGAGGACTCCTACAGTCAATGGGAACCTTTTCCATAGTTTTGTTTTGGTAGGAATAGCATGATGTTAACATTATTGTCACAGAAAATATGCCACCTACATAAAAGGGATATATTATAGTACAGTCTGTCTACTATTCTATTGGCTAATAGAGATCTGCTATTGGAATGTTTTATATTGGTTTTCAGTAAGCTCTGAATTAAATTTCAAAAAAGGAATAATGTGTCTGTTACTTACACAATCAGAGGCCTTAGCTCTAGAGCTGATGAACATCATATAATGTTGGCCAGATAGACCACAAGCAAATTTCGTAACAGCTTCTCTGTGGCTTCATTCATTCATTTATTTTTATTTGCTTCTACTCATAATGGGGTTGGGTTATATGGAGCTGGCTTATCCCTAAAGATCTATTTTTATTAGTTGCTTGAACTTGAGCTGTTAATACATAGGTTTTTTTTCAAAATCCCGAAGTCATCTTTTCAGAAGTGGTACAGATGCTGTGGCTCTGAAGTCACATACATGGTTTTTGGAAACAATCACCTTCACCCATAGCTTGGAATACAGTTTTCTCATGTACTATTTTTAGACTTCATTCTTTTCTCCTACTTCACTATAAGACCTATTCAGTGATTTAGAGCTGCCTGGAATGTGCTCTTTGGAGTATATTTATATTATGGCTTCACTACAGGCATTTCTCTGGTTAAATGACGCTATGCATTTCAAACATGTTCATATTCGAAGGTGTTGTTTTAAACTGCATTTGAAATGTTGAAATGAGATCATTATCTGCAAATTCAGCTGTCATAAAATGAAAGGATTGTGTTTCTGAGGATACTAATAGTCCTTGGTGAAATCTGAACATAGGGGTCGCTGCCAGAGAAACTGCTCAGGCTCTGAAGACTTTGGCTCAGGCAGCACGAGGGGTTGCAGCATCTACTACAGACCCTGTGGCAGCCCATGCAATGTTGGATTCAGCAAGAGATGTCATGGAAGGTTCTGCTATGCTTATTCAGGAGGCAAAGCAGGCCCTGGCCGCACCAGGGGATGCGGACAGGCAGCAGAGATTAGCCCAGGTGAGTTGTGATACAAGCTGCTACATGAATTATGGAAAACCCACTGAGATTACTTAGAACAGAGCACTAAATTGTAGAAAAACATAAAATAGGGCTGGAAAAAATATCAGAGGGTTGTCTAGTCTTTCCACCAGCTCTCAGGTAGTAATATCATGTTTATGCCAAATAATGCAGATGGTGCTGAGGTGCTGTATTGTAGTTATCTTTTAGAAAAAAGAGCTTATATGAAGATGCAGTTTATTAGTGCTTTCACTCCACAAAATACTTGGAAAGTGGGCTTCTAGACTGCAAAATGGAACTGTAAAACTCAGCATTACCAAATCAAATATCTGTATTCATGTTCTATTTAAAATGTGAGCTGTAACTCATCAACTTTTCTATGTAGGTGACACCAGCGCTTCAGAAGACAGTAGTAACAGGTTCTTTTTTACTTGTTGGAAGAGCTCTGTATTTGGTCTGTATTTTAAATAAATTGTTACGAGGAGAGATTCATTTTAAGTAACAGGGTCAGGACTTTGAAAGAAGTTGCATGCAAAGGATTTCTCCAATTAGTATATGGTTAATTATTAGGGCTCCACTGATTAGGGGCATTCCCTTAGCTGCAATGCTGTAGCCTTTATCCCAGGTTCCAGCAGAAGTCATGGAGCTGCCCTGCCAAGACTATACTATCAAATGGGTAAGCATAACTGATGACTACTGCTAGTCTACAGGTGAGCAAACCAAGGAAGTCACAAGCCTTAAAAATGGCCTCATTAGTCAGAATTTTAAAATGCCTAGCTGTAGAACATGCCTCCTGTTAGATCAGTGACCACTTAGGCCTTTCTCAGTCTGGGTATGTTTTACTTATGTTGTTGTAGGTGGCAAAAGCAGTATCTCATTCATTAAATAACTGTGTGAATTGTCTGCCTGGACAAAAGGATGTGGATGTGGCTTTGAAGAGTATTGGAGAATCTAGCAAGAAGCTCCTTGTTGATTCGGTGAGATGTCTTTTAATGTACAAATAACTTAAGAGAAATGGAAATCAGGTCTGTTACCCATGTGTCAAATTATTTAATAGCAAATGTGCTTTAAGTATACTTTGTGTAAGTTTTGTATAGAAGCCACTTCTCAGGCTGAAGTGCTGTTCTTCTAATTCATGGCGAAGTCAACATATGTTTGTGGCTTATGAAGGCAGAGTTCAAGTTGTCTTAGATCACCATTAGTGCCAACTGCGATGCCACAATTTCACCATGAAAATTATCATCCAGTTCTGCTCTCACTCTCTGAGAAGTGATTGATTTCAGTTATAGTCATTCAAAAAGGTGCATCTAGAGTAATTTTGTGCAAAGATATAAAATGTTATGTTTCTGTTTCACTGCATCAGTGTCGCAAAAACCTTTTGTGCACTGGTAATTTGCCTGAAGGCTATGTGATTTGAACAACATAATCCTTCACCTACAAGTGATTCTGCTATTCTACAAACAAAGGAGGAATTTTCTTTTGACGTTTGTGGAATGCCTTCAGTCAAATCAGGTCAGGACTGAGTTTGGAGTCATACAAGAACTGCTGATACTTCTGCTTTGTTCTGGGAAGCTTGTTTGTGGGAGTGAATGATGACTTGGAGAACAAGATTCTTAAATTTTTTTCAGTGCTCATCACTTCACGTTTCATAGCTGAACCATAAAATAGCTGTCACCTTGTCTGTCCCTTGAAAACTTCCCCTTTTGAACTCAGATGATACTTTGGGCTTCACAGTCAAAGGCTTATCTTCCTACATACAGCAGGACTAAGCTGTGCTGTATTGGTTTCTGGTTGAGAGCTATCACTAGCAATGCAGATACAGTGCTCTGTTCTAGCTTGTATGTGAAGCCCATTGCTGTATTGCATTAGTGTTCTTGAATTGTGTTGAACTTTTCAGTCATGAAGGGTTAGTGTGACTTGTTAGCCCATAAAATACAGCTCCTGTTCTCTCGCAGCTACCAGCAAGTTGCAAGTCTTTCCAAGAAGCTCAGAGTGAACTGAACCAGGCAGCAGCAGATCTGAACCAGTCGGCAGGAGAAGTTGTCCATGCTACGAGGGGCCAAAGCGGGGAATTGGCTGCAGCCTCTGGAAAATTCAGTGATGATTTTGATGAATTCCTTGATGCTGGTATTGAAATGGCTGGCCAAGCACAAGTAAGGTTTTTTGTTTTTATCATGCTAATTGAGACAAGGGCTATCGTGGGAATATGGTATGATGTGCCAGTGTGAGACCCTATCCAGAGCTGATGGGTGATGGATGACTATTTCATAACATCCATAACTGGCTTCTGGAGTGAAGAGAAATCACCTTGCTATTTGCATTTTATACAAGATACTGGAGTTTCTTCCTGGTCCCACTCAGAAATGTGACTTCATTCTCCTCTGTCTAGTTTGGGCTGTTAGCTAACTAATTCATGAGCTGTGTATTTGAAGGTACAGGAGTCCACTGAACCTCTTAAATAACTGAAGGTTATGGAAAAGGCTGCCTCTGTTTTGGTAGATGTATCATGGACTATAATTTATATGAACACTACTCTAAATTTAGCAGCTTTATGCTAAATTTCCAATGCTTTAAATAAAGGGAGGAATAGGCACCTTTAAATAGACTCGACATTGCTCTATGGCATGTACCACTGAGGACCAGCTATGGACTAGTGCAGGCATGTGAAGTGGGCTGGCTGAAGTGCAGTGCATCTGACAGCAGCACTTAAAACTTTTGCTTTGTGATTTAGAATCTAGTGCGGTTACGTTCTGGTAAACTCAGTAACAATCAGTAATGTTGTCACATATTACCTGGTTTATTTCTAGCAATCTAGGTACTCTTTTTTTGAAGTTGGACCTGCTATCTTCATATCTTAGTGGGTGTTGGTGTACTGAATTAGAGTGTTGCTGTTCTGGAGGAGATTTCACAAAACAAAGGACAGCATATGTAATAAAGGGTCATGTACAAGGTAAGCTAGGAAGACTTATGGGGGAAAAATCTGCAGATTGCCCATTTTGCACTACTCAGTAGGAAGAACTTGCAAACTTCAAAATGGTTGCTAAAAGAAATACTAGCCAGCAGGTCTAAGGAATGTGCCAAGTCTTCCAAGTTAGTTACAAAGTGTCTCTATAAAGCAAATGCTTTGTAGATAGAGCTGAGCAGAGAGGTCAGACAATGCCTGCTGATTCTGCTGAATCTTTCAGGCTCAAATCCATAAGGTGAATTAGGCAGCAAACATCAGCTGATTCTCTGAAGTTATATAGGAGTTAGAGGCCTGACTATGTCTGTAGCCATGGGCCTTATTCAGTCTTAGTACTTTTATTTATGAGGCTACTCCGTGAAGACAAAGGTAGAAATGATACTGTAGATAGCTACTTGAAAAGAGAATTCTGCTCATGACCTTGTGGCCCTTAAGAATTTGCTTATCCTGCTCACACAGTGGATTAAAACAATCTCTATTAATAATGGCTGGACTTTGAGTAGAGGATGCTTTCTGTCTGTGTCTAGTCCAGAACAGAAGCAATATTGGGGTGTTTTGGATGGCCCAGTGAATAAGGAGAATGTGGCAGGGAGAAAGGCAGAATGTAGATATAGATTAAAGCCTGTTGATATCAGCTGAGTAAAATGCAATGTCTTTACATAAGAATCTGAACAGATGGTTAAAAGGAACTGACTCTCTTTCACAGGTCATTGACAGAAGAATTTAGTCTCAGCTGTTTGCCATGATCATGCAGTACTCTCCTGTAATTGTACATGTATGAAGTTCTCCTTTTCAAGCAATGGCTTAAAATTGACAAGTAATAAAACATCCAAGTCAGAATGTTTACCAAAGCCAGTTTATAGAAACTTTTTCTTGGAATAAAGGAATTTCAGGAGGGATTTTTCTCTGCAAGTAATCTGTCGGATACAAGAGTGCTTGTGGGTTATACAGAGGATGCTGGAATACAGACAGTACATGCTGAATAATGTGGACCAGTTGTGCCAGGCAGAGACACATGAGAGTCTGGACAACAAAAGTATTGTTCAGCAAGCAGTTAAATTTTTCCCTTGCTCCTTTGTGAATACCAGTATTGTTAGAAGTCAAGCTATTTGTTATACGGGTTTCTTTTTCTGCTCTGTGAATGGAGCTAGAGGCACCTGTCTGCATGACCAGAAGCTTTGGTCAGTGCCCTTCTCTGACGTGCAGGGGACCATAGTCCATCAGCTTCAGGTGGATAGACAAACTGGGTTTCCAAATGTGGCTCGTGATATTGTAGCACACTCTTTATTGCAAACTCTGCACTTAATGTTATGTTGCTGTGGCTTTCCAGACTAAAGAGGACCAGATTCAAGTAATAGGTAACCTCAAGAACATCTCTATGGCTTCCAGCAAGCTGTTACTGGCTGCCAAGTCTCTCTCTGTTGATCCCGGAGCTCCTAATGCCAAGAATCTATTAGCAGCAGCTGCGAGGTAAGGATGTGTTGTTTGCTTTAGGTTTTATTAAGGTGTTTGCTTTGCAAATCACCTCTGCAATATTTATAACGTAATTATATATTCTTTTGATACTGCCAGTTAACTGTGTGGTGTGCGGTACTACTTTGAAATTAGATCCCAGGAAAGTCACTTATTTTTGGATTGGTTTCTTATCTGGCTCAACTTGTTATATTCCATGGAAATAACCATCAGATGAAGATCTGGTGTGGCTTTTGAAAGGGACGGCTTCTCTTGTTTCTTCTTTACCCTAGTGTGTTTTGCCTACTTTTTTTTTCTACATTTGTTCTGATAATGCACTAGATAATACAAAGCCTTTCAATCCTGAACAAGGAAAGAAGTCAAATAATGTTCTTATATATGCTGTGCTTAAAAATCATGTTGTGACTACCTTTTGCTAACAGCGTGTGTGTGCCTGATCAAGAACACTCTTGTCTTGCTTTGGAAGGTTTAGGTGCTCTGTTTATTTGGTGGAAGATATTCTTTAAGGATTTTGTCAAGCATGCCCTGAATTTCATCTCATCAAACCTGTTTGTCAGCCAGGCTACTTAGTGTTTACTTGAAAAATATTACCTCATTTCAATATTTGTAGCTGGCTGGTTTTCTGCTTCACTTTCTCAAATCCTTTTCATGATTCTTTTTTTTAAAAACAAATTATTTACTCATTTATCAAAGCCTTTAAATTGAATGTTCAAATATCAAAACAGAATGGGACTATTGAAGGACTCCTAGACATTCATACCTAGAAATCTCAACATTTAAATACATCAACCTTTGGGATCATGTTTGCATGTCACCTGTAAAACTGTCTTCCAAAATGTTTACCCCCAGCAAAGATTAGCCTGGAGCATAAGAGAAGTTGAGACCTACTTCCTTAGGAGTAATGCAGTTGGTAGTCCTGCACTCTGTAATCATCCTTTTTTTAATAAGAAATAAACTTTTTTAATTAATACACTCTTCTAATAAAGGGCCCTTGAGTAAGCTATGCTGCTTTATTTTGTCTAACAAACAATGTTCTGACATCCATCTTGTCTCCTCAAAAATAAACAGGTTTCTAGCAAAATTTTAAGTATTCAAAGGTGCATTGCTTAAAATGAAGGAGTTGCATTAGCTGGTGTTACCAGCATAGCACCAGACTGCTGCAGATCCCTGCGTTGGACTTGGAGCCCTCCTGTTGCTTTGAAGCCTGGAGGAAGTTAGTGTCTTCAGTGAAGCTGGTCATGTACTTGTATCTGCCAGGCTGCTATTCATTCCACAGAAGCATTTAGTAAAAAAAAAAAAGGAGGCCAGCTGTGTAGATCCTTTAGATAGTCTGTTTTGCCACAGTGCTTGCTTGTTTGTGTGCGCACATCTGCGTGCATATGATTTATGTGGCCAATAGATCACAGTGAAAAATAAATACTATATTGGTTCTAGGTTTGTGTTCAAGACACTAATGAGGCACTAAATCTCCCGTTTCAAATCCTCTGTGGCTTTGCAAATGCAGTGGTTCTGACAAGCTTGGCATGGCTCTGCTCTCTGATCTGAGGCAGTCAGGGTCAAGTATTTTTATACTGTCTTTTCTGAGAAAATTAGAAAAAGATGCACAGCTTCCTTTGCTTCCCATTTAAAAGCTGGCTTATCTTCTCATTTTTATCTACTCTTTTATGGTGCTGTGATTAATCTTCTTGTCTCTTCCTCCTCCCCCCTTGACTCTGATTTTAATTGAGGTTCCTACCCTTTTCAGTAGCTTTGGTCTCCTTGTAGAGCCACTCTTCCTGGCTTCCTCTGACAGCCTTTTAAGATCTGCATCACAGATCCAGATGTTGATATTTGATGAAAACAAATGTGTTTTTTGGAATCTAAGCAGTCCTTTCCCACTCTGGGGATAATATTTGGGGGCCAACTTCTGTGTTCTACTGCTTCCAAGTATTAATTAAAAAAAAAAAAAAGGCTTTCACATTGGGTTTGTTCCTGGATACAGGTACCTGCTATGTAGTAATATTCATGAGGCTGCACTGCATCTTCTACAGAGCTGACAACTCAAGCCTATTAGTTTTTTTTTTCTTTTTTTAATAATTAATATTCTCTGAGTCAGCATGCATTCTCTGCCTTTGGTTAAAATAAGCAGAGAACAAGAAATTTTTGCCTTAAGTTTCTCTGAGAGTTGGCAGAACCATTAGTTCTTGCCGTTTGTTAATAACTCTAAATGCGAAAAATTTCTGATGCATAGAAATCACCATGAGGTTTGAGAGATTCAGAAACCATCCTTTGTATTGATGGTATGTTGGTGAAGCCACATGTGCTATGGAAAAGATCTTCTAGAACTCATTTTCTAGTCTAAATATTTTTTTGCCAGGCTACTGCATCTTCGAATTCAATTTGTTGCAAGTCAAGTGAAATGCACTAGGATTCAGTTGACAACATCAAAGATCGGGGGACCTATGCCTCAGTTAACTAAATTAGCAAATTAAAAATAGAATGACCTAGTAGAGGGCAGTAGGAGATTATTGAATGAAGGAAATGGAAAAGGAAAGATGAAAATAACTTTTTCTGCAGTTAGGAAAGTCAGAAGAGGAAAGGAATATAGGACCAGAGTGGAGAAAACTTATCTGAAGATTTTCTTAAACTAGTATATGACCATCTCTAGTCATTTTGCTCGATATCTTCCCAACACATGGAGACTGTCCGCTGTGCACAGAGCAATGGTTTCAGTGCTCTTGGAGGCAGCATGAATCTGATGTGTAATGTAAATGATTCTTCCATGTTTAGCCTTATCTTTATTTGGCCTTAAGTGAGAAAGGTTCCAGAACGTCTGAACAAGGTGTTTCACATGTTAAAAAGGTCTAGGAACTTTTGGATTTTTTCCAGAAGGATTAGGTGATGTAGGTGGGTGGTTTTGGTGATTTTAGTGGGTTCTTTGTTTGTTTTGTTTTGTTTTACCATAAATCTTTGCAAATTATTTTCAGATGCACTGATCTTTGATTCTGTGTATATGGGAACTTTGCAATACTAGAATTTTTTCATTATTTAGAAGGGAAATGATAATTGAGAAGCCATATCATAGACTTTCTGAACTTTGCCCCGTTACTACCTAAACTATTAGTAATATAAAATCTCTCTGTGTATGTGCAGTATGTTGGACAAGACACAACACTTCATTGGGAAAAGGTTATAATATTCCCCTACTTTCAGACACTTTGGACATAATGGTTATTTGTTTTTGTGTCTTTTGTCTTCTGTGCTGCTAGCTGATAAATCATTCAGTTAATATCAGACCAGAAGAAATTTTAGCAAATAAGCTTAGCAAGTAAGTTACATCACTAGGCTAGACACTTATTGCTGTGAGATTAAGTTTGCTTGTTACATGCTAAATTTTTTGCACAGAGAGGTTAGGTTTTCAGATGTGGATTATTATCAAACACTTCAGTGAGAGTTAGGTTGTTTTGTGGTGGGTTTTTGTGTGTGTGTGTGTGTGTGTGTGTGTGTGTGTTTTGTTTTTGCTTTTTTTTTTAAACACCTATGAAGCTTGTGAAGGAAGAGATTTTTAGGTCAACTGTTTTATGGTATATTATACTCTGAACACTGAATAGGAAAAGTAGAACATCAGAGCTTGAAAACTTCCTTCAGCGTGCAGTTAGTGAGATAAAAGCTGAAATAATAGAAATTGTTTAACTTCAAATACACCTTTTTTCTTCTACTCTCTTTAGAGCCGTGACTGAGAGTATAAACCAGCTCATCACACTGTGCACCCAGCAAGCACCCGGGCAGAAGGAATGTGACAATGCTCTCAGGGAACTAGAGGTATTTTTACATTTCAGAAGTTCTCGTGAATTAAAATAGGCCAAAGATGGATTTTTTTCCCCCTCTGTTTTCACCATCTGATTAGCTGCTGTCATTGTCTTCCCACTTAGTATCTGTGGCAGGGGTTTTCTTTGCATACAAGGTAGGCATAAAACCTCTCTGAACATCTTGTGGCTTTGGCTGGAAGATGTACGGCCCTGTCCCCATCTCCTCTTCCCTTCCCTCCGAAAGATACAGTTTTTGCCCGATATCCGCTTTGTCACCACCACGCTGATGTGGAGTATCTGTTAGTGTAGGTGTTTGCAAGTTATGTTCTGGTTTGTATGTGATGAGGCTGTTTGGCTGGCTAAATAGTGGGCAGCAGATCCTGTGAAAGATGTACTTCTGAGGTTTTGCAGCAGCCAAATAGACTGCTGCTTAGCATCATAGGAAATAGCATCTTTAAAATAAACTAAATGTTTGTTATTTACTGTCAGTTACTGTACTGAACATCAAAGTGACTTGCATATTTCCTTTGCCATGAATTAAGTATTGTCCCCTAACACTGTCAGGAAAGTGTTCAGTTAGAAAAACAGCCATTTGGATTTCTTAATTAGCCTGTGTTACTTATCACAAAGGAGTGAGTATGAAGGGGCAGGAATTATAGAAGGAAGGAAAAGGTCTATCTCATGAATTGAACCTCTTGTAGGTTTTCTTGGCATCAGCAGAGCTGCACAGCTTTCTGCATATATGTTTAATGCTGACTGTTGCTTTAAAGTGTTGAGAATTTTTTGACTGCCTTTTTTCCATCTTTGTTTCTTCATGCCAAAGTGAATCTGCCAACTAGGTTTATATGCGGGCAGTTCTGGTTGAAACAGTTTCTTGGATGATTTTATTAGAAATGCCAGATTTGTCTGTAGTGTTTGAACCCTAGCTGATGATTTCCTCATCGTTGAGCTAGTGGGGTTACGCTGATTATCACCAGCAAGGTCAGCGTTAATGGCAGCGCTCAGTAAAGTCACAGCTGGGCTTTGCTTTGTTGTCATAACTTGCTGTAAGAACTCTTTCGTGTTACAGGATATGATTTTGCCACCCTTAAGAGGCATCCTTGCTCTATGAATGCATCCTATTCAGTAGGGAAAATACTGCAACTCGGAGATGCTTTTATTTCCAGGGTTTGACTTTCATGTTTGACAAAATGTCTTTAGTAAATAATTGAGTTGATAAAGTGTCAAATACAAAATCAAATGATTTTACGCATTTCGTCTTGACAAGAAGCATGTAGATGCTTTTTCTGGTTGAAGAGAGGAGAAGTAGGGGTGTCAAAATGAATTCAAGGTGGAGGTTTAGCAGTTCCAAGTATTTTATTATGTCTGCGGGACAGGAGATTTGTAACTGTCATGTTTTAATCAAGGTTAAAATAGAAATTAAATCCAGTTAAGTGCATTTAATTCAGAAGGAAGTAGTTAATTTTCTTTTAAAATCAAGTCAGTGGAAAGAAGTGACACTTCTGTTTCAGATTTCAGTCCTTTTTGCAATACAGAATATATGTTCTAGTAATTTGTTGTTCTGTAATGTGCCTACTTTCAAACGTTTTGCAAATATTTCTCGGAGAATGTTTCTGAAATGTTGGGCTTGTTAGTGTTTCCATAAGTGCTGGTGCAGTACTGGGTGATTAGGTGAACATGATGACACCTGGACAAGAGTACACGTGCTGATGGGGCAGATGCAGCCCTTTCTCCTCCTCCTCCTCCTCTTTTGCAGTAAACTTGGCCTGTTTAAGTAGCATAAAACAGCTTTCAGGCCTTTTGTTTCTGTCCCTTGGTATGGAAAAGCTACCAAGGTCATTTCAGTGCATTCCAGGGTACTTTTCTTAGTATGCAAGTCCACACTCTTCGTCCCAAATAGTGGTAGGACTTTGCCTAGGAGCTGCTTTGGACTTCTGGATTCTTAGCTTCTTGAGCTTACAAGTGTCCCACCTTAGCTACAGGGGTTGGTGGCAAGTCCAAATAACAGAAAGGGGAAGCTAGAAAGCAGGCTGTGATGTAATGTGGTTGCTTCCTGAGATCCCTGCCGAATGTAGGGGCAGAGCAAAGTGGGGAAATGAAGTGCCATTTCTCAGGAGTTCCCCAAAAGACAGGCTGATCAGGGGAGGCCTGTGAAAGAGCGGGGACCTGAAAGGTGGAAAGTCCCAGGTAATGAATGGCAAAAGCCTGAGAGCTTTAGAGGGAGACCTCAAGCCAGGGCAGCCCTAAGAAGCCAAACCACTGTGGACGGTTGTGTGCCAGTAGCTTGGCTTGTCTGGGTTGTAAGCAGATCCTGGGAAAGGCGGGAGGGGAGATCTGTCGTGTATTGAACTTCAGGAAACGCTTGCTGGAGAGGGATAGTTAGTGAGAAGAGCCCGGATGTATTACGTGAGTTTCTGATAAAAGGGAAACTGAGGCAAAAAGAGGTAGTTCAGAAACCAGACTGGAGACTGGTGTTAGAGGTGACCTCTCAGCTTGTGGAAAAGCTGTATTTGTGGCCTTAACTTATAATTTCTCTTCATAATGATTAAATCCTTGACCTATTCCCTTTATTTTCTGAATTTATCACTTACTACTTCTGGTCTCCCCAAGACTTCATAAAATGACTAAAAATTGTCGTTCCTGTAGAAAGTGTTTGAGCCTGAACTCAGTAGACTGTCAGTATGCTCTGTAGTCTTCCCTGGAGACTCCGGAAAAGTGTTTTTCTCAGAGGACCTTACTGCGTGGTCTCCAGGGAGTCAGCTACACTTTCCCAGAACTTTAGCTGAAAGAATAAACAAAGATGTTGTAGGAGCAGCAACTGTATCTTAACTGTCAGGGTAAAGTTGGGCTCGCTTGTGTTTTCATGTGCTGTTTCCTTGCATTTGGAGGGCTTTGGGTCTCCAGAATAGTGTAAATGCTGCTCGGACATCCCTTGCTTTATAAGCTGTTATGTAAGGATGAAGCACAGCAACGAAGAGTTGTTGCAGTTTCTGAGAACTGAGAAACAGATGGGGGAAGCAACTGAAAAGTGTTTGCTAGACATGGCCTCTTCCTCACATCACTTTGTTCTTACAGTCTCTTAATTGCTGGAAGGTTTTAAGGTAGACCGTAGCTTTTAAAAAGAGAGCAGACTAATGATGGCTGAGCTTTTAAAAATATTGCTGTAGGTGTGTCTTACTGTTAGGAGTTCAGTTATAATCAAAATCTAATGGTTCAAATTCATACCCAGATTTCCTTCAGGTGGAAGGTAAAAGTCGGATCAAGGTTTTAGTGTCTTTCTATACCTACTGACTTCACTTTCATCAGAAAGATTATAAATCTTTTCTGCTTGGTATTTGGTGAGTTTTATTCCTCCAAACTTCGGAAAAGTCTTTTTGCAGTTTTTTTTAAGCATAAGAGAAATAATTTCCTGTATTTTACAGCTTTCTACAAGTCTTTTCATCTAAATGCACAGATTCTTCTCAACAATTTTATGACCTAGTTTTTACTTTTTTATTTCCAGGGATCTGATTCACCTCAGAAAAAGAAATTAAATACAATTTGTACAGTTAGCTTTTTGGCAGAGGGAGCTATGTGAATGGCTTTTGCTGACAGCAGGGAGAGGCAGGCAGATGGTGAACTTGCATTTACCTTGGTAGTTCTTCTTGTCTCTAGCCAGTACACAACAAAAGGGACCAGGTTTTCCTGTCACTTACTTTCACCTCCATTTATCACATTTTAATTCTTGCTGCAAACATGTACTGGGCTGTTCAGAACTGACACAAAATCAAGTTACTTGTCAGCCAGTCTTTATCAGCTGACTCTAAGTCACTCATGACAAACAGTGTAAATCATGTTAACTTAGACTTCAGTGAAGAATGTTTTCCAACAGGTTTTTAGCACACAAATGAATAGTTACCACAGCTCAGCTGATGCAGGGTAGCATTTTGTCTGTAGCACATGATTTTGTGTGTCTGCCCTGAGTGACTGGATAGTTTTGCTTGCTAATAGATGACCATTTGTAAGAAAGATTTCACCATTGTCAACAAGGCATTTGTGACTGTATATATAGTTTGCTCAGTTCTGTATTTTAGGCTCTGTTAATAATCAAGGCCTTTTTCCTTTTCTCAGACAGTTAAGGGAATGCTGGACAACCCCAATGAACCTGTGAGCGACCTCTCATATTTTGATTGTATTGAGGGCGTAATGGAAAACTCCAAGGTAATTTCCTTTCCCTACTCCCGTGCCAATTTTGAAGTCCATTTTAGTTATTGGAAGTTTGCACATGCATATAGAACATGTTGGAAGCACAGCACGGTGTTACTAGAATGTACGTTCCATTCCTTGGGAAAACTCGGCCTGAGATGCATCTCTTATGGATCATTTTTTTATTTTGGTTGCTTGGAAGGGCTTTTTGTCTTGGCAATGTGTGTTTTGTTAAAGCTTCCCCCCCTCCCCCAATTACATAGAATGTGTTACTGTCATGATATGTTTTGACTGCAGCCACGTTAGAGATGCCCGATGTGTAGATGGGAGCTTTGGCTATGAAATGTCA
This sequence comes from Dromaius novaehollandiae, assembly GCF_036370855.1. Taxonomy (NCBI): domain Eukaryota; kingdom Metazoa; phylum Chordata; class Aves; order Casuariiformes; family Dromaiidae; genus Dromaius; species Dromaius novaehollandiae. Next base: position 20,494,078 of record NC_088107.1, read on the forward strand.
TTATACTGTTCTGTGTGAAACAGCTTGGAGAAAGTCTGAGCAGTCCAGATATTTCAGCACACTAGCAGATTTCTGTGAAATCTGTTATGCTATTTTTAAACAGTGTCATACATCTTCCTTTGAAGCTTTGCTTTTGGTTTCCTTATTATTCAGTGTGTTGGAGTTGTCTCAAATTTTTCCTTCCCTAAAAGAAAAAGAATGCTTAATGGATGAGGATATGCATGTCATCTTGTTTTGGTGCTGTACTGCAGTCAGACTTTTTTTAAGAAAGTAAACAGCATTCAGTGAGAAGATGCTTTAAGATTTGACATGCATTCTAGTATTCAGATGGTTCCGGCAGACTAGATGCAACTTCATTTCCACTGACTTCCAGTGAGTTTTGGGGCAAAGAAGATTCAGGATGTGTTGAAAGCATCTGTTTAATTTGTTGTCGGTGCTCTGCAGATAAGCCAGTATGGCTGACCTCTGTATAACAGAAAATTAATGAGGGCTGCTTCTCTACCCTCGTGGTGGTTTGAGTTGTAACTGTGCTTATGCTTGACACTTCAGTGCAGTGTTGATCTGCATGCCTCATCCCTCACTCCACAGAGCAATGTGCCCAATTCAGTAAGCCTGTCACTTGGCTAAGTGGCTTCTGGAAGCCAAGTCAAATAGGTTTGTGGACCAGAACTAGCTCCAGGGCCAGAAATCACTTGTCCTTAACCTATAGGTAAGCGTATTGTGCAATTTACTTTGTTTTTTACTTTCTGAGGTTCTTGGAGAATCAATGGCAGGCATTTCCCAGAATGCCAAGACTGGGGATCTTTTAGTCTTCGGCGAATGTGTTGGAGTTGCATCCAAAGCTCTTTGTGGCCTCACAGAGGCAGCAGCTCAGGTAAGCTACTGAAGTCTCTAAAGCAAGCATATATATCAGGTATATATGTTTTTCCTAAAACTTACATCATGCATGTGTAAATTTGAGACTTTCTTCCTGTTAGCCAAGCAAGTGTATTGTATTACGCAGTGTAGTCTACGTACAATCCACGTGAGTTGTGAATACTGCAGAGGTAGCAGAGTGCAGTAATACGTACATTCTAGGTGGAAGGGAAATGAGACCAGGAGGGTGAGTTTTCCAAAGGAAGAGCAAGTGTCAGAGCAGTAGTATGCAGAATTCATGTTTGCAACTCCCAGTTCAGTGCATCCCCCAAGTTAGTAGCACTTCCAGACTATTACATCACAGAGAAGCACAGAAACATGAAGCCACTGTTAAAACGAGCAATTCAACTTTGTGTTTTAATTTAACCACAGGAAAAAAACTTGTAAGGATCATTCCTAATCGCAGACTGCATTCAGAATCATAAGCAGTCTCTGTCTTTCAGCTGTTTACATACTGTCTGAATAACCAAAGTTCTTAAGCCATTGCAACAATCTGAGTCTAGAACTGCTCATTGTGGTTTGACTGATCTGATCCGAGTAGCTGACTGAGCTATTGAGCTGCTCTCCCTTGGAGTTAAAGCTGGTCAGGCCTTTTCAGTGAAGGACTTGTCTGCATCTGGAAGTTGTTCCTTTACTTCCCCAAATAGGGAATTTCTCATTATGGACTTAATGTTCTCCATTTCTAATCCTGAGTTGCCTTACTGGGGGATGAGGATAACAGATATTGTATCTTTAGTAGAAATTAATTTAGAAATAGTTTTGCCATTCTAGACAATTCTTCTCTGTATTGAGATGCGTAGAAACTCTGTTTAATTGAGAGGAAAGAAATGTTTGGCCACAAGACATCTCTAACAGCAGTGAGACCTGCAACTGCAGACTTCATGAGTCTTTCACTCAGCAGTAGTGCATCTGCTGTGGTGAATTTATTTTGGCTGGTAAGAAGCGCCGGGGGGTGGGGGTGGGGGCGGGGGCTTTTGTTTTAAATATCAAAAAGAATAATGAAGAGAAGTAAAGACGGTTTTCTACTCAAGCTTGACCAAAACCCTGACCACCTCTGACTGTGGCTAATCCAGTAACTAAACAGCTGATGGTAGTGATCAGCAAAGCTCTTTCCTGGCTATCTTAGCGGAAAATAACTTTTCCGGAGATACCAGCTGCCTAAAGAAGCAGTGGGCAGTTTTGTTTCAACTAATTAGATTTCACAGCTTTAACTGCTATGGTGCCTGTTTTCAGAGGATTCTGGAGATTTACTACCAAAGAAAGTTTTCAGAGTACTGTACAGTATGACTTCTGGATAATCTCTGGCCACCGTGTGCGATGACATGTGGCAAGCTTAGCAAAGAATTGAGGTGGATTTAGTGTTTTTTCTTAATCTTTATTCTTCTTTTCTGTGTTTCTAGGCTGCTTACCTGGTTGGCATCTCAGATCCTAATAGTCAGGCTGGTCAGCAGGGTCTTGTTGACCCAATTCAATTTGCCAGAGCCAATCAAGCAATCCAGATGGCTTGCCAGAATTTGGTAGATCCAGCAAGCAGCCCATCACAGGTAATTTGAGAGGACTACAGTGAGGCCATCATTGTTGGGACACATCACTTTGTTGGTGAACCAAGCAAAGGGCGACTTGGTTTGAAACTGTTCCATGGCCTTGAATTGAGATTTTTCACAGCTAGATTATAGTAACTGTCATGCCCCTTCAGACTGTTCTATGCCTCTCTTGTACCATCTGTTTCTGCAGGTATTATCAGCTGCCACAATTGTGGCAAAACATACTTCTGCTTTGTGCAATGCTTGTCGCATTGCTTCTTCAAAGACAGCGAATCCTGTTGCCAAGAGACACTTTGTGCAGTCTGCCAAGGAGGTTGCAAACAGTACTGCCAACCTGGTTAAAACTATCAAGGTACACGTGCTTCTTAATTGTGCTTTATTTATTTATTTTTTTCTGTTGAGACAGAATCAGAACAGTTAGCAGTGTCTTTTTAACTATTGTGGTATGTATTTAAAAAACAAAAAAAATTACTAATTATATTTTCCATTTCAGACCTTCAAAAGTAATCAGTGGTGTGTAACTGTCTCCACTCAATAGGTGTAGTCAAAATAGAAAGAATCAGGCCATGGTAATATTAGGGGAGGCAGCCGGCCCAGCCAGTATAAGACATTGTTGTGCCAATAAATCTTGATGAGCTTGCTCCATCAGAATAATTTCCAAGCGACTGCTATTGAAGATTCTTAATGATGTTTCTGCATGCTGAAATGGCCACTTTAACATCAGTGGTTTGAATGTTCAGTGTCAAAAGAGTTTGTGGAGCTATTTCTGACAGCTTTACTGTATTTATCAGTACTAATAATACTCAGACAGAAGCAGCTTAAGTTGCTGCTATTTAATGTATTCCTTTTAATGGTGACCTTTTGTTTTCCAGATACGTGCCTGCATTCTGGTAGGAGTAGGTTTTTTTTCTTGCAAGCAATAATGATACTTGCAAAGGCACAGAGGACTAATGAATCTGAATCCCTCTGGAAGTCATTAGCTGATCTGCTACTAAAATTCTTTTAAAATAGCTATGCTATTTGGACAGGAAGGTTCTATTATAGTGTTGTACAGAAGGTCCTTCATATTGCAGTCTTTCTGATGAGGTTATGGAAGAGATTAGCTCACTTGTGTGAAAATGAGACCAGTAAGTTAATGGTCTGGTTTAAAAAGTTAAGCCTACAAGAAAAAATCAGCTTACTAGCCACTTTAGCCCTTTGGAGTGTGAGGTATTGAGGCATGATTTATGAGAGTTTTCAGAGTGCAATTATTTAAAACATTTATCCAGTCTTGTGTAGCAGGGCAGCTGTTTTAAGTTTGAGGTGAGTAATCATCTAAGTAAAGAAACACGCAGTTAAGGAAATGCTTTTTTGCATCTGGATGAACTTTCCAGTCTCAAATGTTATAAACATACAGCATTTTAAAACTGTAAAGAATTAAGCTTTCTTCAGTTTTGCAAAACAGTGCATTCACAGAGCTTAATTATGACTTCCTTTCCAGGCTCTGGATGGTGATTTCTCTGAAGATAACCGCAACAAGTGCAGAATTGCTACTGCACCGTTGATTGAGGCTGTGGAAAATCTGACAGCGTTTGCTTCAAATCCAGAGTTTGTCAGTATACCAGCACAGATCAGCACTGAGGTAGGCAGATGTTGCACTTCGACCCTCAAAAAAATTTATAACATTAAAATTGTGTTTGTGTTCGTCCGTGTGTAAAATGGCCTGACCCTGAAATGTCTGTGTTCCTGGAACCTCATGGGAATTGCACTGTTATTCTTAGGGCACTCTGCCATCTCTTGCTTAGCCTCTGCCCTTGAATTTTGCACCAGTGGGGTGAAACTAATGATGCTCCAGTAAATGCTGCCAGTCTCCAATTACTAACTAGTAACATGGTGCAAATTACTTGCATGTTTGGTTAGCTTGATTCTTCCATTTGATAAAGTAAAAAATCTCCTTTTTCTCCCCTCAAGAGTAGCTTTAACTTATGGAATCCAGTTAGTTCTGGAAAAGATTGAATGGTTGTCATTTGGCTTTGTCCCTTCCAAAAATTATATGTATCCATGATGACAAGAAGTGGTTTATTTGAGAAGAGTAACTTTTCATAGGCCATCCCTTTTCTTTTCCCTCTGTTCTCCCTCCCCAACTCCTGTAACTATAACTGATTAGTGTATAAGTTAACAAATACAGGTTTTCTTCAGGCAAAAAATTCTTTCAAGCTTCATAAGTGCTTAAATGTGGAGTTGATGTAATGTTGCCGACTTTCTAACTGGTGGTTCCTGCTTTTGGCAACCCTCAGTTTGTGCTGGCTGCATCAGATGATTTGATAACTGTTGAAGTCTCCAGGTAGTGGGGCTGTTCCTTAAATCTAGGCCTGTCTTTTCCAGGCCTATCACTCTTGGGTTTACCAGATTATTGGAGGTAAACTAGATATAAAGATGGTGTCCCAGTTACAGTGCTGTAGTCCACATCATTACTGTGAAGAGAACCTGTTCACTTGGATCCTGCAAATCTTGTGACAAACTTTGTTAAAGGATATCTCTGTAGTCTACCTTCAGACAAGTGTCTTTGTTTTCTCCTGTTTCTCAGCTGGATGAGGCGTCTGTAAACTTCAAAACTGTTTTCTGAAGTGTGTACAAAGAAAACAGTTGGACTGCAATGATTCTACTACTCTTTTCTTGGTGATTATCAGTGAATATAATAATATTAGACAAGACATAATGCTTTTATAATACCATTGATGAAACCTATTTTTAGTAGCAGAACGTGTGAACAAACTCAAATAATGATATAAGCATTCTCTGTGTTCCTGCTAGTGCAGAAAAGACCAATTTTTATTTTGATGTATGCCTTTATTAAGATTTGGCAGTCAAGTAATTTGGAGTGTTTTCCATATATTTTGAAGCTAGGTTTAATCCTGTTTGTCTTGCTCCTCTCTGATCGCAGGGGTCACGAGCACAGGAGCCAATTCTGGTTTCTGCTAAAACAATGTTGGAGAGCTCATCTTTATTGATCAAAACTGCCCGTTCTCTGGCTATCAATCCAAAAGACCCTCCTACGTGGTCTGTGCTGGCTGGGCATTCCCACACTGTCTCGGATTCCATTAAGAGTCTTATCACCTCCATCAGGTATGTTTTTCTGTAGTGAGCATTCTTTGTAGGCACATTTAAGTTGCAATAGTTCAGCAGCTGATTCGATAAAGGGAAAGTAAAGAATAGTACTGTATTGCCCATACTGCTTTGTTGTTCTTTTTTTCTTTTTTCTTTCCCAACTAATGGAAATTATTTATGTTCTGTGATGCACAAGGTCTCTCCAGTTACACTGCGTGTTTAATTATAATTGAGGACTGTACTGCTCCGCAGCATAAGATTGGTTTTTATTTGTATTCTGTTCTCCTTCCATAGTCCCATATCTTTTGTTTCAGTTTAAAGGTAAACTTAACAGAAAATGCTGTAGAAGTTTTTTCTTGTTGTTTTTTTTTGTTGTTTTTTTTTAAAAGTCTGGCTAATATCATCAATATTCAGCCCACTTACTAAGATCTAGAATGTGGAGAACAGTAATTTTAGGTCACACACCAGCTAAACTAACTTTGCTATCTATTCTTTACAATACTTTTCTCTGTTTAGTAGCAAGAATGCTCTTGAAAAATGTGAATATTTCTTAAGACCAAACCTGTGTGTCCCTTTCTCATTCAAAGGTTTTTTTTTTTTTTTTGTTTAAGTCCTAACAGGAGTTTTGTTTATTCAGCCTCTTAATGTTGATCAACTCAAAATGTTATAAAAACAATGCACGAAGAACTGTTACGGTTTCATTTATCTTTGATGATAATTATACTAAAATAGCAAACTGCGCGTCAGGACAAATTACCCAAAAACTAATTTTATTAGAAGGTACCTGGGACTGAGGGTAAAATATAATACCCAAGGAATTGTCTTCCGAGACGTTCTGTCACACTGTACAGAATATTTTTTCCTGTTGTCTCAGTTGCTCTTTTATTCTGACCATCCTTATTGGGCTAATCTCTTGACCATCCTGAGGAAGTTGGGTTGTGGTGGGGTTTGTCTTGTTTTTTAATTAACTTTATTGCATAATCCTTGGAAACAACTGATACTTCCTTCACTCCCTTTTTCTCCAAGCCTACACTGATTTTTACAAACAGTTTGGAGTACTGTGTGTATATCAAAATCCCCTAGGTACAACGGCGCTAATCCTTATCCTTGTTGCCCTTCTCCCACGTGGTTTGGGTATTGTCAGTTAACAAACTGCGCTTGTGTGCATCCACGGGAGAGGCCTGCCTCCTTCCCATCGTGCAGAAATTACCACCTCTGTTCCAGGGATAAGGCCCCAGGCCAGCGAGAATGTGATTACTCCATCGATGGGATCAACAGATGCATCAGAGACATTGAGCAGGCCTCGCTGGCAGCCGTCAGTCAGAACCTGGCCACCAGAGACGACATCTCAGTTGAAGTAAGGGAGATGGCACGGGAACAGGCTAATGGTACTGCTCTCCTTTCTGTCCCCAGATTTAGAGCTGGGCACTGAGTGAGCACGGCCTGCCCCTGAGGGGAGAAGTAGTCTTACTGATATCTTTCCAGGCAAAACCACGTGCTTGTCAAAAAGTACGTTGCTTCTGGAAATGTGCTGGTAGGAGGAGATTTCTAGTCTATTCTGTGCAGCTGAGGCAGGCTGTAGATGGGAGGCAGAATTGGGAAGGAGGTAGCTGGGAGTTAGAAATTTTTAACTCTAGTTTTGTCTTGGTTTTTGCAAAGTGAGAACTGGAGCTTCCTGAATTTGGAAGAAAGATCCTAAGGTACAGGAGAGCGTAGTGAACAAGAAAACCAAAAATAGAGGAGGAGTGACTGTTTTATGAACAATTTATGACAAGATTTAATGTAGTAGCTCCTCAAAGCAGGCCCAATGACACTACTCTAAAATATTTTTTTGTTTCATCAGGGGAAAAAAAAAATCATTCTTCAATTAATTGCTATAATTTAGGAAGTAGAAACTGTAAAGCAGAAAGAGGAATACCAAGATAAGAAATCTATTCTGTAAGTGTTGAATATATTCATGAGCAAAAATCTACTGTGGTTACTTGTAGCATGAACTGATCATTTTAATAAGTGATAGTCCTAATCAGAAAATTTTCTTAAAATATTAATAAACACTCCCCTTTCCTCCTCATACATGAAGAAGTTTGACTAGAACTACAGTCATCATGAGAAAATTCTCAAATTACTAGCAGGGAGGTTGGCTGGCATAAAACTCCTTCATTATTTTGCTTCCCCCCCCCCCCCCCCCCCCCCCCCCCCCCAGTCCTTAGTGTAAGTATTCTAGTATTTTCTGGTCTCCAGTGGAAAGAGTCAGTTGAGGCCACCTAGTACCACTTAATACATTTTTGCCAATTTGTTAGAGGAATTTGGCTTTTAAATTGATGTCCAAATTCTGCTTGCTTTTCTGAAGTGGTCAAATATTTCTTCCCATGTCAATGCAGAGTAGGAGTGTTATGGGAGAATATGATCCTCAAAGTTAAAGAATCACTTGCCAAATGTAGTGGTGAAATTTGTTAATTTTAAACAACACCTACCTATTGCTCTGCCTGCCTTTTCTCACATGACTGACAAATGGTTAATGTTTCTCTGGCTTAGATTTCCTGTGCTGCATAGAAATCAGGATGTTTTTGAAGTTAATCTGTTACTAGACGTCCAGCGATTTAAATTTCAATGTCTTTTTTATTAATGACTAATTTTGTGTTCAATAAATGAACTCTTGAGTTTATGTTGATATATGTTTCCAGGAAAATCAGTGCCACCCCCTGCCTGGTGGTAATTTAGGCAAATTCTATGCTATTTCAGCCTTCATCTGTTTGAATAGGGGCCACTAGGGCAGACTGCCTATGAAAAACAAGCAACTGGAGGCCAGACTGTTTGGTATTCACAGTGTTTCATTGTTCTATTGCTTCTTGAAATTGCATCCATATTTATGTATTCCAGGGGTTTGATTTGAGCTATAATAGTGCATATTAGAAACATCTCAGACTAGATGAAACAGTACAAAATAAGTTGTTATAGAAAATATTTCATAGATGTAATTCTTTTCTATTTCAATCATTTCATTTTAGACATAGTGCTGAGCTGAAATAAGCACTATTTAAGATACTAAGCTATTTGTAAAGCAGTATAGAAATACAACCAGATGCCAGAATGCTTCTCCTCTCCGCCCCTCAGCCTTGCTTTGCAGGAGAGTGAGCTAAATCCTGGCTGCCAAGACATAAACTGCCTTTGCATTAAAAGCCAGTATTTATGTGATAACAGGCCCAGTGTTGTGCTTTGCTTATCCTTCTGTTCCTCAGACTGTGTTCAGGCAGTCAGTTCTTGTGTCTTGCACTCAGATGTCATATTTTTCCTTTCCCTTTTATATTAATAAATTTCTGCTGTTGGCTTCAAAGTGTACAGCAGAGCTTCTACTCTTGTGCTGTATTGTTTGCTTTGAAGATACTTGTTCATATTTTAATTGGAGCTCCTGGTGGTTTCTCTGACCAGTGCAGGGCAAGAGTATGGTGGGGGGTTTTTTTAGTTTGTTTTTTTGGGGTGGTTGTGGGGAATCACATTGCTATGAGAAATGGTTGCTATTCCTGCATTGCCACTGTCAGCTTAAGCAGGAGGGAGCCGTCATCGCCCCCCTCCCTCTGACTTACCTTATAAATCCGAACAGAGGCCTGCTGCTGTTTAGGCTCTTGTAGTTGAAATAGGATCCATGTGAAGAAAACAAGCATGTAAATAAAATCAGTAGCTTGGATTTCTGCATCATATTGTAGCGGGTCATTTAATAGGCATCTGAGTAGTTTAGTTGTTCTGAGGATGACTTTATGGTGTGATATAACCTGCTAAATGAACAGCTGTGGTAAGAACTGACAATTTGTCTTTATATTAGGCTTTGCAGGAGCAGCTGACATCGGTTGTTCAGGAAATTGGCCACCTTATTGATCCCATAGCTACAGCAGCTCGGGGAGAGGCAGCTCAGCTTGGGCACAAGGTACAGTCCTACCTTTACAAAGATATCTAGAGTTTTGGACAGTTGGACACTAGGGGAGACCATGGTTTAGTAGTTTATTCACCTCTTATGAAAGAGCAGAAGAAAATACGTGCAAGGAAGAAAGATCTGGGATTTCGAACGCTTGGAACAGAGACCAAATAAATCTGCTTATTTTACGGACCATAAGAAATACATTTTCGTTAATTTTTTTGGTGGTAGCAGGTGGGGAGGGTGAAAAAAGGACAAATTAAGGAAGAGCAGATAAAAACAAAGATGGAAAGGAGGAGTGGAAGGATATAGGTGTCTGTTCCAGCAGCTGCAGATGTTTGTAGGTGCTCCTGTCTCCTGCGGTGTGACTTCAGGCTTGTCACCATCCAGGCTTATTTGGCAGTTCACTCGCTTGTGGTTTGTGAGCTGAATTTGGCCAAATGAAGAGTTCTGCCAAAGGTTTGCCAGATCCTGTCCTGATCTGGGGCCCTGTGAATCAAGTGCCCTGCTCCATTTCTTGGCCAATGTGTGAGGAAGCGGGGCAAGGTGTGGGGGGAATGCGCAGGGGCTACCTTTGGCCTCGCCTGGGCACAGTCATCTCCTGAGGTGATTTCTATAGGCTGTGGAGAGGTAAGTTTTGAAGTGTAGCTTCAGAGCAAGAGGCTGGTTTGCCCACTTACCACCTTTTCAGGGAGACTGCCCATTAATTTTAGAGGGAGCATAGCTTTATCAGAAAACAGCATTTTTGAGCTACTCCAAGTTTGGAGTCCTGCTGTAAAATTTTAGGGGCCTTTGGGTGGTGTGGGGGGAGGAAGAAGAGAAACTTCAGCATTATTTTAGGTATTTTGTAAACAAGTGTCCTCCTTTTATGTTGAATTAAATACGGTAGAATTTGTGCTTTTTAGATCTCTGATTCTGTATGAAAGGGTTAAGTGTATTTGCTGTTTGGTGGATAAGGGTTTGCATTAATTGTTGAAAATGCTTATTATTTTCAGTCTGTCGATCAAATATGCAAATATTTTTCAAGTACTTACCTTATAATGGCTCCAGAATGAGTTAAGGTGTCTGTCCACAGCAAAGAGGAGTTGCATGTCTGTCTGACAAAATCGGTAACAGGTTCCCAGAGCTGATGAGTAAAAGAGTCGTCAGCGTACCAATAGACACACGCATATGAAAAAACACTTGAGTGCCAAGGAGAGCGAGTAGCCTGAAAAGCAGTGGTGTGCTCCTCACAAATGCAGGGCAGTTCTTTCACTAAAATTTGAGTTAAGGGTGACATGCAGAAAAGTCAATACACTTCATAGCCATGTAAACAGTGTCAGATCTACTAACAAGTGTTACTCTCTTTAGCTTTCGATAACCATCAATTATTTGGTACTGTATCAACTCCTTGCAATTTGGATACATGGTTTACCTAGCCCTGGAGCCTTTGCAGAGCTTTTCCAATTCTGGATTGGTAAGATAAAGGAAGCTAGGTAGTCATGTTCCTCCTCTGTCTATATTTGATATTTCTGGACCAAAGTACATAGAGCACTTAAGCATAGACTTCTTAAATCTCCTTTTTCTGTCTGATGCAGAAGGTATAGTTCCCACTATTTGCTTTGGCACAGTTTAAAAGATCTTATTTATAAAATCATTCCAAATTTTTTATTATGGTTTTAATTTTTTTTAACTCTTTGGAAAATAAAATAGGAAAAGAAGGCTTACTAAGGTATTTTCAGTCTTCAGATTTTACTGCCTCTTAGCTATCCCTGTAGCCATATAGATGGATTAAGCATTTTAACCTTTTACTCCACAGTTTTTGGCTTCAAGTACAGTTGTTTTCCCTTGGCAGACTAGCCTTCTAAAGCATCTTTATGGCCCCTGCAAATGTATCAACACTTTAATTTCTGAGGTTACAGGTACACCGAACTGTGCCATACTTCGCTGCTTTTGCATGTTCTGGAGTAATCAGCCCAAATACTGTTTTCTAGCCAGCAGAAGTTTTAAAGCCTAATTCTCGTGTATTTAATACAGGAACCAAACACTTTTGTAGATGACACATCAGACAAGTACACTGTAAAAATTTTCATGCTACTAAAACTCCCATTTTCTTGCAATAAGTATGGAGCTGAAAGCAGATATTTTCTCAGTAGAACCGTGAATTAGATGAGAAGCTTAGGAAAACAAAGAGACTGACTCCACACATTTCTGAAGACTAAATTACAACAACATAAGTAGCTAGCAGAACTGTGTCTTTAGATATTGCAAACACTTTAACCCAGGTAATTAACTGAATAAACATGTGCTTTCCCTGGTAAGCCTTTTTTCTGGAGCACCTATTCCAGTCAGCCCACACCCCTCTGTTACAGCCTGCCACGTACCCGACAGTCTCCTGTTTATCAGCAAGAAACACTGCGTGATTGGGCCACTTGGCTCTGTTGTGCAGCTGTTTACATGTAATGAATTAAGACTATATCCTAAAGTAATATTAGCATTTCTGCAGACCACAGCATCTTGCACATTAGAGAACTGTTCAGGTCTGCACTGGAATCTGACTTAAAAGAGGCTTTGACAGGTTAGCCTGGTTTGCCACAGAGCAAGTAATTGCAAATATGGATAGTCTCTGAGATAAATAGAAGGCTCCAAATCCTGTACAGTCCCACTCTGTTGTCTGTCAACAAGGAAGGCTGAGAAATCCCTCCCTTGGACAGAGGAGGCTGTTGTCATTTATGCCCTTAAATACTGTGCAGTTTCTTAACAGTTTGAAAACAATTTCATCTGACGTCAAGTCTCGTGTCTTCAATTGTTTCCATCTGAAGGGCTAAACATTGCTATATTACAGCGTTTGAAGCTGAGGAGAGACAGAGTCACATAGGAATATGTTAATAAACTAAGTTTTGTACAGCTTTGAGGCATTAGGAGGCTGGGCTACTTGAGCTACCCCACTGCCTGATGTTAATTGGGGAGTAGGATTCCACTCCTGTTTTTAAAGAAACTGGATTAAGAACCTTTTGTTGTCTCTGCTTTCTTAGGTTACACAGCTGTCAAGTTATTTTGAACCCTTGGTTTTAGCTGCAGTCGGTGTGGCATCCAAAACATTAGATCATCAGCAACAGATGACTGTGTTGGACCAGAGTAAGACGCTAGCAGAATCTGCCTTACAGATGTTATATGCAGCCAAGGAAGGAGGAGGAAATCCCAAGGTATAATCAGCGCGTGTAACAAATGGGTCATTAGAGATATTAACCTGAAATGATTCCTAGAATTTTAGAGTGGAAATACTGTGCATTAAGATTGTATTTTTTTTCAAACAGATATGTTATTTTCTGATGCTGGTAACTAAAGTCCTTTTATGAATTCCACTTACTGAAATTGAAGGCTTAGAAGGTTTTCTATTAATAGAAAAGAAGAATGGGCAGATTCAGATTACAAGGAGCAAGGTAATTCTGACTGCTATGGAAAATAAGGAAGAGGCTTTTAATGGATGGCAGCTTTAGTAAATAAGCAGGGTCAAAATGTATGCAATAGAGAAAAAAGTGTACATATATATTGATTCTCTTAGTTATATGCTGGTCTTGTAAAGAAAACAATGAGTAAAATTTTACTCTTTTTTCCTTTTGATAAAGGAGATAGTTGTCAAAATATATTTTAGTATAATTTGTTGCATCATGCTGAAGAATAGGCAAATTTTTATTGGGAACTTTTATGTTTTGTAAAGGACTATTGCAGTATAAAGTTATCAGCAGTTGTGGAAGTAATCTTCCTTTTCCTGTCCTCTTCCTGCCAAATTAATAGGCTGTGTTAAGAGTCTAAGTTAGCATGTGTTTACTGTGTGTTGGGTGCTGCGTGTCTTACAGGTCACAATGTTCAGTGCCTCTTAAGTACCAAGGGAAGGGTGAAAACCGAATAGAACAGTTGCTGGAAAGGTTCCTACTGAGAATAGGTAGAGGTGGCCTGAAGGCTGGAGGATGCTCTGAAGAGGTGGTGCAACACACTTACCTTCAGTCTTTTGCACCAGCATGCATAAAACCAACTTGTTTTTGTTCAATAGCAGTGGCAGCTCCCGGCTGCATGTCCAGGCCACATATTACTTAGAAGTGATGTGTGTATTATTAGTAATATATATGCTATAGGTTGGGATCCCCTGCTATAGACAACTGAGAGCATTTGATTTCTAGTCTTTTCTGTTAGAAATAAGGGCAAATCAGAATCTGAATGCTTGAGAAATCCACTTGCCTTTGTGCACATAAACCATACAGCATGGACTGGTTCAATGTGGTGGGTGCGGAGGGAGGAGGTGCCAATGCCTTGTTCAGACAGCGTGTGACAGAGGGGAATTCCCCATGTATGTCCCAGAATACTATTTCCAACTTGACTGGGACTCCCAGGTCCTACCCACAGCTAGGTCCTACTGTGGCTGGGTGTTTTCGTATCACTCCAGCCTTTCACCAGACTTGCTATGGGGGCTTTTATAATGCATGCAATATGCTTTTGACAGAAAGTGGGTTCATGACGCACTGAAACTCTTATTAGAGAGGCTTTTTAGTAGTTCATGGATGCCAACTTCTAAGGCTTACTGGAACTGGATTTGAAACACGTTTCGTAAGTGTTTCAAATGTTCTCTCTTATGCTGCCACTTCACAGGGAGATTTGATCCACACACATGCAGGCTCCGCAGAGTTGCGGGTTCTTGAGTGTTCTCTCTACTGGCTGCAACACAGGTGTGCTTTCAGAGTGTTTTCCTCAGTAGGTTTCAAGATGTGCATTGATCACCATTGAAATCCTAGCGCTTGTTTCTTCATTAGCTCTTGAGAGCGTAAAGTAGGGGGGAGTCAGCAGAGATGATAAGAGGCTGTGCAGCTGACGTTGAGGAAAAATAATTTGGGAAATCTAAGCTGTCAAGATAGCCTGAGTTCTGCAACATGCTGCACCTACTAATTTCTGTAGACAAAGATTTCTTTAAAGGCAAAGATTTGAAGCAGCACCTATCAAAACCAGACTAGTACAAAAGGCACGTCCAGAATAGCTGATGTCCACTTCAGGGTTTCTAGTTGGCAGATCACTTGCATCACCCAAAAACTTTAAGGGATGGTATTGTTAGAAGTGAGAAGGAAATTTCAGTTTCTGAAAGCAACGGAGAGTTGTCCTGTCTTCCCCTCAATTTCATTTTTAAATCCTTTTCAAGCCAATTAGTTAGGTTTCAGATTCTAATGCTGTGATGTCTTCATTTGACCATTTGGCCTAGTTCATGCTGAGCTCTCTGATCCTCTCAGATCGTTACCTTTTATGTTCATATTGGAGGTTTTACACACACTGGCAGACTATAGTGCCTCCGGGATAGTCACCTGCTACAAGCATTTCACATCTCATCGGTTTTATGCAAAGAGAATTCCTTGTTCCTGTGAAACTGTGCCACATTTTTAGGCAGTGTGAACTGTGAGCAAGACTGCTTGCATTATCGTTTCATTGCTTAGACTTCTGGTATTCTCTATTTCATTAGGTTTTGAAGAAAGCTAAAGTAGTTGGCGCTGTATATATAGACTGCAGCAATCTACTATTATTTCAGCAGTCTAAACTGCTGTTTTAAACCTAGATGGCATACACATTTGCCTGATGGCTTGTTGCTTACTGCAAGTGCTCATTGCTTCATGTTGCCTAGCAAATATTGCTTTATTTCACCCCTTCCTCTTTCTCTTGCTTAATGAACAGAATATGGTTACTGATGTAGTAGAATGCGGGACTGCAAGTCCAAGATGCTCTCGATCCCTAATTGTTGGTGATAGTAAGGGGTACAAAGGCAATTGTTGACTGTCTCTTCTGCAAGAGTTAGGGTTGCATTTTTTTATTAAATATTTGCTTAGTTGTGTATATGCCCCGACTCCTCTTACTCTGCTTTCTTCCAAGAGTATTGATGAGCATCTGTGTCGACTAGATATTTTTAATCTTTTTTTTATTTATTTTCATCCTGAGCCTCATAGACACATAAGTGTCTATTGTGTATGTAGGGAAAGATCTCTGTTAAAGTTTGTCCTTTCTTTTATTTACCCTCAGCTCTGCAATTTGGTGCATTAGAACAAATGGACCCGATTACGTTATTTCTCAGCGTGTATTGCAGGAAAACCTCTTCTGATGAATGTGACAAAATACATATAAGGATCAGATACAATTATAAGAAATGGTTATCTTGTATCCCTGCAAGACCTAGTTTCCTCTATTTACATGATACCTGGATGTTTTTTGTAGTGCTCAGGATTTTCATAAAAATAGCTAAAGCACATGAAGGAAGAGGAAGGGAAAAATGGAAGAGGTTGAGTATTGAACTAAATGTATTTGGATTAACAAAGCAGCTGGGCTAGAATGTGTGCTTTCAAAACAGCTCCTTAGTAAAATTTGGTCTTTTCTTTCTATTGGCAACAATCTTTTTCTTCCTGAGTTCAGGAAATGGAGAAACTAAAAACCTTGCATCAACTTTATGGAGAAGAAACTTTCTGCTTGTAGGGGTGGTGGGCTATGTATTCCATACTAATGGTTATGTAAATGCTGTCATCTTTTCCAGAAGTTAAGTCTTTATGTAAGAGAGAGAAAGATGAGATGCAAATTTCTGTGTTCATGCTTTGTGGGGGCATATTGGTAATTTTGACAACTTATGTTATTTTTGAGCTGGTGGTAGCTTTTGGAAACTCAGAAATGAAAGATTTGTGAGTTTCTCAGTGTAAAAAAAAAAAAAAAAAAAAAAAAAAAAAAAGGAAAATGTTTCAAACCAAAGACATCAATTTAGACACAGGTAGAAAAATTCTGTTGCTACAGCAAAACAGTTTATTACCTTTAGGTCCTGTACGAATTGTTGATAAACAGGGAGGCAACTAGGCTTTAATTATTATGCTGTTGGGTTATTATTCTGATGGACCTTTTCTTTTGAAATGTCTTTAGCCAGGATATTTTTACAATGTCTTTTCAGAATCAAGAGCCAAACACTGTTTAGGATTATCTCTGCTCATTACTAATTAGGGTTTTGTAGGAAAGTAATTGCATTCCCTCTAACGTTAGCTGGGGAACCAAACAGTATTTTGAGATGGAAAACAGTCAATTCTATGTGTTCACCCATCTGAAACACTGCAAACTAAAATCTGCTTTCTGGATTTACATGAGTGAAACTGGGCTAAATCAAGCCGAGAGTTCTTAATTGCCATTGTTTTTAAAATTTCATCTTAAAGCTCCATGTTCTCTGCTGTTCGTAACTGATTATCTAAAAATTGTATTGTTTTCATCACAAGAATCTGTTCATAAAAATGAAATGTATAGTAATGTATATTAAAAGGGAAATGATTTTACTATTTTATGTAGATTTATTTTTTTTTCTGGCTGGCTTTTCATTTTTCATTGATTATATGGTTCACATGAATAACAAAATAAGCTTGTTGATGTAGCTCCAAATCAAATGAGAAGAGGGTTTTGATTATTGAAGTCTGTTTTGATTACCTGCATCAGGAAGTATGGTCATTAAAGAAGCCCTCAAGTGTCTTAACTCCTACAGAATGCTTTAATGGTTGTACATCCACATGATATTTTACACACCACTGTATGCAAAAGATTCTTCCGTTCTGTTTATGCATTAGTCTAACTTTATAGATGTGTGTATATATGTGTAGGTATGTATATATACCTATTAACACAAACATGCATATAAACACTCATACTTTTTATACCCTGGGCCCTATACTACAGTCATGGCAAGGCCCTTAGCAATGCAATTTGTAGTAGACTGCTTAAAAACTATTGAAGCTCAGGGATATTCATTGTCTTTACATGTAAACACGTTGAGGAAGCAAATTGGGCAAGCTTGCATACAGCCTTTGTAGCGTGTGTGTCTGAAATTCAGAAACAAGGTATTTTCTGTACTTTGGTATAAAAGTAGACTGTTTCACCATCTGGTGTGTTTTTGCCTTCCCCTAACTTTGTTTTTTCTGTTAAACACTAATTGCTTTCCTAATCTGTTCTAGGAAAGGTCTTAATATGTTCCCAAATAATTCTTATTCAGTATTGCATTTCTATTTTCAGCTAGCTTTTGTCCATCAATGTTGATACTGGACAAGGTTTTCAAAGCTACTATTAGATGTTGCATCAACTAATAACAATTTCCAACCAAATGTTGACTTGTGCACAGAACAGTCCCTAATATTCTTTCTTTTCCTATTCTGTCCCTTCCAGGCGTCACATACACATGATGCAATCACAGAGGCAGCCCAGCTGATGAAAGAGGCTGTGGATGACATAATGGTTACTTTAAATGAAGCTGCCAGTGAAGTAGGCATGGTTGGTGGTATGGTAGACTCAATAGCAGAGGCAATGAGCAAAGTGAGTATAGGTATCTGGAATGCCTTTTCGCATTGCATCTGAAAGCTGATCCACAGTGTAGCGGCTGAAAGAGCTAGTGCTAATTCGTTTCAGCGATGTGTGGTAAATGATACACTACCATAGCAAACCTAAAGAATATTTAACAAATAGCACAGATTTCAAAGTCAAATTGATATGTGAGGTGGATGTTCTAGTGCCAGAATAGACAGCACCAGTGGTTTGAATTGTTTTGGAAGATTATTCTATTCAGTAATACAGTGGTATTTAAGAAAAATAGAAGAAACAAAATTAAAAGCTTAGATGACCTAGGTTTATCACCATATTTAATTATCTTTTAAATTAGTCTTCTGAATGATCAGCAGGTCTGATTTGGGACAAACTCGTTCCAGAAGGAAGATGGCTGAGACTGAAGTGTTTTGCTATTTTCGGAAAAGTATTGTGCTGGAAAAGGACAATTGCAAAAGGCAAATGGGCTATGCTGAACCAAAAAAATGGCTTTTCATATCTCAAGTTTTTTGGCTCTTAAAGCATTAAGCATTGCATATTCACTTTTAGGTTAGCAGAGTACAAAAGGTGGTTTGAACTTGCACAAAAAGTTAATTTTGAATTTGAAAACACTGCACTGTAAATTCTGTGCAAGTGTATTCTATACAGACATTGGGCTAAGTCTTCTGAGCTTTCCCATACATGCTAGTGCACTGATTTTATATATTTAGAGATATTTTATAAGAATGAACATAAAATACAGTTTTAATATTAAGTGGAAAATGTTATTTATTATGAGGTTGTTATTTCTTTCCTATTTTCCCTCTTTCGTGAAGCTGGATGAAGGTACACCTCCAGATCCCAGGGGAACGTTTGTTGATTATCAGACCACTGTGGTGAAATACTCTAAAGCCATCGCTGTAACAGCACAAGAAATGGTAAGAAATTTGGCTGGAGATAAGTAAAAGCTGTTGTGCACACACAGGGAACATGAAATGCTTTATGTAGTGTTACATATGATGTTGTGATAGTGATTTCCAATAGGCTTATGTATATAGGGGTAATCAACAAGAGAGGTTATGGTTTTGTAGATTTAACTGTTGGGTCTTAGTTGCATGATGGTAGGAGCGGCTGTCCAGAAGGGGAGTGCTGGGTCTCTGGATTGTCTCTTGGCTATTCTACAAACCTCTGTTTAAAAAAAGTGGTATTCTAATCTGTCATTTTGTCCAACAAAACCAGTATGGAAAGAGATGGCCATCAAGAGGCTAAGTCACTACTTGGCAGAATGTAGTGGGATTCACTGTGATAGGGAAATACACTTTTCAGGAATAATTCTGAGGAAGCAAAAAGAAATGACTGTTAATTTGAGGGGAGAGGTTAGGATTCTATCAATGGTTGATTCTATCAATGCATAACTTTTATCACCTGCATCAGCCAGGGCCTGGAGACAGATTTCTGTTTTAAGTCTTAGTAGAGTTTATAATTCCCCCTCCTTTGCAAGAAGTTTGATTTGACGTGAAACCTGATTCTGTTTGAAACAAGGTTTGTCTCTGCCAGAATATTTTATAATAGAGTCCTCTAAAGGTTGAAAAAAGGCCAATAAACTCATTTCATTAGCTGAATCATGAAGCAGTGTGCTAGCACTATCTAAAAACTGTCTGGCCAAGTTTCTGCTATTTTAATGAAAAAGATATCTAACTTGGAAGTTGGTGATTTTAGCGCTTTGGCACAAGACCTGTATAGTGAAATGTAAGCTGAAATACTTTTTACTTGGCTTCTTTTGTATGAAAAATCAAAGGGAAATATTCCAACGCGTTTTGATCAGCCCTTCAAATTGTCACTGAAATAACGTCCAGTGTTTATTGCTTATTTAGATTAGCCCTTCACAGTGTATGCTTATTGTTTAACTTTGCCCATGAACTGAAATCAGATTTTTAGGAGACCACTCTCATAGTTATAAATATGGATCAAAAGCTCAGATTTCTGTTTTCTTGGATTTCTGTAATTCAACTGGATTTAAAAAAAGAAAAAAAGAGGAAACTTGCCTAATCAAGTCTGTCTTGTTTCAGTGATATTTAAGATAACTGAGTTTTGAAGAGTTTGGGCGGGGGGTGTGTGTTTGTTTGGGTTTTTTTCAGAGGAATAAGGGAGGGGCTCACTTGTATGCTGGGTAAAAGAATTTCCTATGGAGATGTGCTTAAAAAATTTCATGTTGCAGTCAAGAAAGGTGGTCGATACCGCAATCTATGATATTGTAGCTTATTTGCAAACAGTAGGAATTTGTCCAAAACTGATTTTGCTCCAAAGATGAAATATCATGGGCTTTGCTAAAATTGGGGAAAGAAGAAATATCTTTGTTTAAAAAGTAGGTTTTCCTAGAGAGGTTGTTTTTCATACTGATGTTCTACCAAGGCATTTTGCTTAGTTCTGGCTATTTCTTCTTTGTCTTCCTTCTTCTGATCTTTATAAAAGATCAGATATGTTCTGCACTGATCCCAAGAATTTTTCCGTTTCCGTGTCATGCCAGCTGAGACTGACACAGACTAGCTCACCTTTGACAAAATGAAAGGGTGGCTGTGAAAGACAAGACCCACTTTCCCATCCAATCCGAGTAACTCTGTAGCTGGCCTATTCCCTCACTATGTTAAAGAGTGAATTACCAGCTCTAACTGCTCCTCTTTGATTACTCCGTATGTCCTGTGAGTGCCTGGTTATCATGACTCTAATAAAGCATGTTTGCTTGAGTTTGCTCATGGAATTCTTGCTGGGAGACAGATACCTGAAAAAGCAAGTGTTTTTCCCCATTTCAACAGTGTGGCCAAACAGACGAGTGTGCTTCTAGGCTGGAGTGTATTAACAAGTTATTCTCATGCCTGTCATTTTCTTTTTCTTTCGCCTGTGTTCTTTTTTCAGATGACTAAGTCGGTTACTAACCCTGAAGAGCTGGGAGGACTTGCATCACAAATGACCAATGACTATGGGCATTTGGCTCTGCAGGGCCGAATGGCTGCAGCTACAGCTGAACCAGAGGAGGTCTGCTGTTTTTAGACCTCTTTGTTCTATGTACACAGTGGTGTCAACATGGGTGTTCTTTTACCATAGGGAATAAAGTAAATACAGAGCAAAGTATCAAGGGAAATTCACCTCACAGAGCTGCAGTCACCCCCAGGTCTGATACATCTCTTGTATGGTCAAAGAGATAACTGGTTTGGAACCATGTGGTAATGTGTTTTCTCTCAAATGTATCTGAGGTGATTCTAAATCAAATGCTGTAAATGCATTTCCAGGCAGGAAACTGCCTTTGCTTTGCTAGCCACTTGTTTGTATGCCAGAGATGCCTGTAGCATGTGTGCTCTGTCTGATATGTGGAAGGATGTGCTACTTCTGCCCCACTCCCACTAGAAATGTGGGACAGGACAACACATCTGTTTTTCAAAGGAATTTTAATTGGCCTAACATTGCTTTATTGAATCCAAGCCATGAACCAAGTCAAAATTGTAGGTGCAGTTTGGCTATACAGATTTTTCTTTTCAGATCTATGTTTTCAGTAAAAACATAATTTAATGCATAAAGCATGTGCAGCCAGACCAGAACTGAGTTTGTTTTCATTGGATAGAATGGAGCAACTGGTGTAGCAAAACCGTACATCTTTTCAAAATGGCATGAAATCAAAATGGCATGAAATCATTACTTGGGCACATGAGTGTGTAGAGACAGGAATTAGGTGTTACTGTAAGATGTTTTCAGTGAACATTCAAAATGTGAAACAGGTCTTGCTTCTGTTTCCCCTAACTCCTCTTGTTCTTGATATATGGAAATTATCTAGGGAACAAGTTTCCTGCTAGAACTGCTATGAATCACCAGATTTTTTTTTTAACAAGCATCAGGGACTATACAAAAGGAGTAAAATTTTACTGTACAAGTGTGGTTTTTATGCTATAAGCCTTGTTATAAGAATTATCCAATTGAAGAACAGACTCCTCCAATCAAAAGCTCAGTTCAGCTTAAGAAATAAACAACTTGAAGAAACAGTTGACAACTCTGTAGACCAGGAAGGAATCTCCAAAATGTCTTGGGGATATCACTTGCAGGCAACTTGCAAATAAAAACAAACTCTATTATAATATTTTCCTTAAGTGTCATTTGGCTTGATGAATTACAGATACACCTTTTTGTCTTACCTACAAGATTTCAAGTACAACTTCCTATCCTGAAAGTGAAATGCAGACAAGACAGTAGCAGCAAAGTTGTCTTTTGCTGTCGGGCATCTTTCATATCTTAGCATCAGAATATGATAGGGTTTCCCCCCCACACACACAGTTTAAGCTCATCATGCTAATTGAGGAATACGTGCTGTTTGCCTCAAGTGTATTAACCAATTGCAGCGGGTGCTGCAGTTTTGCTCTGAGCAGAATTAAATAAACCCTCTCTCTTCTTTTAATTGATTTCCTGTGGTTATTGAGCATAACAAAGCTTTGGTGAGTTGGGGTGAGGGGGTATTTCACCATTACCAGATGTATCAGATTATCCAGACAAATGACTTTCGAAGAATTTTTTTCATTTAGTAATTACATTTCACCACTGAAAGATTATTCAGGTGTTTTAAATGTCTTGATGCCCAGTTGCTAAATGAAAAGCAATAGCTTGTGTTCAGCTTGATATTGTTGAATAGAATGATCCTTCGTGCATGTGAGTTTCTGCCTGAAGTAGAAATAATTTCATTTGTGAAACTAATGGCTGTGATTCCTGCTTCCTTGTTGATCCAAACAGAAAATTATTTGCCTAAGTACATGCAGGTACTAAAACTAGCAGACATTTTTGAAGAGGGACCGTGCAGCTTATGTTGTAAGGTTAATAATAAACCAGAAGCAGTGAGGGCAGCCTTTGTCAGATTTCAGTGTTTCATATGTATGTGGTCAGTTCTGGAAAACTGAGAATTTATGTGATAGTCAACAAAGAATGAACCAAGTCATATACTCTTCAACCCCATTTGAGTCGTGTAGAACAAATGCATGCTTTTTACCCATCCTAAATGCCTTGAAACCAGCATTGTATGTATTTATTCACTTCACTTTTACTTTTTTTTCCCCTGTACCTCATTTACTATCTAGATAGGTTTCCAGATCAGGACTCGGGTGCAAGATCTTGGTCATGGCTGTATTTTCCTTGTACAAAAAGCTGGAGCCCTCCAGATTTGCCCTACAGACAGTTACACCAAAAGGGAGTTGATAGAATGTGCTCGTGCTGTGACCGAAAAGGTGAGACATCCCTTGTGTTGCCCCACACTGTCTGTCCACCAAATTCCCTAGGAAGTAAATTAGTCAAATTGGGTCAGATTTTTTTAATTTTATTTTGCATTATACTACAATACTGGAATTATACCAGCTGAATTACGGTGACTTTTTGTGTACACTACAGTCAGTGGTTCATGTGCTAGATTAGTCCTGTTCTTGCTCATGTCTTGTATCAAAGCTTTGGCCTGATACCAGAGGAAGGCTAGTCCAAAGCCAGTCCCTGAGAAATAAAGTGGTAATGTTATCCTATGAGGCACTCCCTTGGAAATAGTATGATCCATGTAATGGCCATAGTTATCATGCTGAGGTTGGTTGAGGACACATTATTTCACATAGCAATGCCCTCCCTTTTGTGCTAACTCACTTAGATCTGCCTGTTCAAATTGTCTGGCTTTTCTTGGTCTTTTGGAACAGATGCATTTCGAACTGCGTAGCTTGCCTTTGGTAAGCCTTTTTGATGGCTTCTCTCCCTTTTGTTGGCCATGAAAATTAAAAGTCAAGTGTTGGTTCCATTTAGGTTTCACCAGACATCCCTTTCTGAGCTTGTGTTAATGTGCTGTCAGCTGTGCAACTGTTTTACCATGCCATGACCCAGGAGTATCAGCAGTCCTAAACTTATGTAGGGGCAGGCTGTATCTTAAATGTTAAAGCTGATAACAAGATTACTAAATCAAGGAAACTGTCCAGGGAAAAGTTTGACTCTGAATAGACCATCAGGAAAAGTTGTTGTATTTGAGATTACCACGCATATCCCACACGTGGATCCTTTTTTGCAAAAGCCATATTTAGGACTGTAGTATGGCATAAGGATGGCTATCCCAACTACAGAGCTTTGTAAATGGAATGTTAATTGGGTGAAATGGAGAGTTAAAGCTTCTAAAGTGGTCGAAGTGTTGGTAGATGTAAAGCTAGATGCTTTTGTACATTTTTTCTAATGCAATAAGATTTTAGTGTTTGGGTATATATTTCAGAGTATATACCTTCCATTTGTCTGGCATTACAGTTGACATCAAGATAATTTAAAGCCGTGATTCATGTGGTGTTTGCCTGCGCTATTGTATTTTGTTGCTGACATCGCTCTTGACCGAAGTTCACTCCATTGTGTGTGACTGCATTTCAGGGAAGTTCTCACTGGTGCTTCATCCTGTGATGAACAGGGAGCTTCCTGCTGTCTGAAGAGTAGAACTGCTAGCTCTAGTCCCCCTTAATTTGAGACAGTCTTGAGGTAATATGGGGCCAGACTGCTAACTGCCCTGAAGAACAAAAACATATGCTTTTGTCCTCTTTTCTTAACGCTATCTAATTCCTTGTGTCTATCATAACCTATTTCATTGCCCCTCTTACCTGTAGCTCATGTAGCAGTTCCTGCAGAGTACTCTTCTAGATGGGCCCACGGTAGTTTCATTAGCTGAAATTCCCAGCTGCTCCCTGCCGCCATCTGAAAGTACTGAAGATGCCAAGTATGGTAACGCTGTGGTTTTGTGTGTGTAGGATGCGTTTGACCTGAAGTATTGTTTAGATGCAGTTGTTCGTTACCAGGTGGTGGCTGGCTTTCAGTGCCCATCCCCTGAGGGGGAAGTGGAGTGACGGTGGTATCTTAACATCATAGCACTGCTGCGTGGCAATGTACAGCAAGAGGCGTTGGCTCTGGGCCATTGTGGTGGTGTCATGTTTTGCGCACGATGGATATTTATCGAAAGGAGAGATCTTGCCTCGCCTCAGTAGCAGGACTATATGAGTTATGTAACATCAGCTCGTAGAGATGCACCTTCTTTAATATTGTCTATCTGACAGTATTGAATCACAAAGAGTTTTTCATTGTGTTACCGAGCAGTGCCAGAAATCATAGAAAAGTAGTTTTGATGCTGAAGTAAATGCTGCCAGGTCCTTATTGACTGTGGAGTGTTGCAAGATAATTGGAATTCTTATTTATTGTACCTGGAGAAGCTTTTCCTTTCGTATGTGGAAGAGGAGTGCTTATACTATTGATTGTGGAGTGTCGTTATTTATACTCGGAGCAGATGTAGTTAAGGCTTTGATCTGCTCATTTATTGTGTACCATGCCTGTCCTTGCATGAATGACAAATGCCAATAGCAGGCTTCCTGCTATGGAAGAAGTAATCAAAATGACTAATGCACAGAGCAAGCAAGGGAAAGAGGTTTGTTAAAGCTTGCAAAAATAAGACTGCAAAATGAATTTCACTTATTGTTTTCAATATAAATTTACATTGCAAGAGTTAGCTTAATTCAGCAGCAGATAATGGGGCTTTATTGTAATGGCCATCTTGTTGCTTTATGTTGTTTCCAGGTTTCCTTAGTTTTATCTGCCCTTCAAGCAGGAAACAAAGGTACACAGGCCTGTATTACTGCGGCCAGTGCTGTGTCGGGGATAATCGCAGATCTAGACACCACTATCATGTTTGCTACTGCTGGAACCCTTAATGCCGAGAACAACGAATCGTTTGCAGACCACAGGTCAGTGTAACTGGAAAAGATGGACAAGCATGTGCATGGGGGAACAGAGGAACTGGCAGAAGGAAAAGCACATGGGGATATGTTTTCAGCTTTATTGTCCTGGGAATCTTTCTAAATTTCCAGGAATGAAGTGAGATGAGGCATTGGATATCAGTAGGGGATAACAAACTCTACTTTGGTCATTTATGTGAAGGAGGAATTTTAAATAGCTGAAGAATATGTGCCAAGAGAACTTCAACAGAAGACCACAATCAAAGCAATATTGGGGGAGGGGGGATGTTTTTAATCAAGCCATTTTGTTGTGTAGGCTACTCTGTGCTGTCATGCTAGTGGGGAAAATGAGCTGTCCATGACACTGAAGAGGAAACTTTAATACACTTTTTTTCTAAGAATTGTTTTTCATTGTCTGACTGTTTTTGTCACTAAGTAATGCTTATGGTTAACACTGTGTGGACAGGAGTGCTGGAAATGGCACAGCTAAACCACACGTTTTCTCCTTTGGGGAGAGAACAGTTTTTTCCTTCTAGTAGCATCTGGATTTTAATAATCTCACAGCATTTTTAAGAATACTGAGATTTGCAGCATCTGACTGTTGCTTCCTTTGCAGTAAAACCCAGGGCTTCATAGTAAAGATGCTGAATTATTGCTTAGTAGCGTAATTGGCCTACACTTGACCAGCATTCATTTTCCACCTTGCCGTTGCTCAAGAAATAGGAAAGGTGCACTGATATGCAAGTTGCTGCTATTGTACAGAGTTCAAGTCAGGGCTTGTTTGCTTTAACCTCACCAGGTTAGTGAGTTTTAGTTGCTTTGTAGGCAGATGTTGAAGACTGGCCCCAAATCGTTTCATCTTTTAAAGAACTGTGAATTATAAATATCTTTTTAGGCTATTTATTTAAAACCAAACAGACAAAATCAGAAAATATAATGAGTTTGACCGGTGGTGAATGCCCTGTATTTTGGTATTGATTTGGCTGTTTGGTGTAAATTTGGCAGTTTCTTCTTGTTCCAAAACATTTTGATGTTGCACCAAAAATTTTATTCTTGCTCTTCAGAGCAGATTTCCTGTTCGGGAAGGAGGTAGGTGAGCAAGTTGTTCTGAGATTTGAAAAGTTTTCATCTCGAAGAGCATAATTTAACTCTAGGTTAGACTGGTGAATACTATTTTTAAGTTTTTCTTTTAAATCCCTTTGAACTTAAATTATGTATACTAGCTGTTAAGTGTTTGATACCAAGTTTCTAGACTTAAAAAAAACCAATAGCAACACCAAAAAAAACCCACTGATATTCTCAGCTTAACTAAGTGAAGGTGAATGAAGGCTCAAGTGATTGTTCTAGACCGCCTTTTAGCTCCTTAATGTCTGTCTTAAGGTGGCACCACTGGAATTTAATGCTTAACTCTGGAATTACTGCCTGTCTCTCCATTGCAATGCGTGACTGAAAATGGCAGGAGCTGGCTTTTCATGCTGGTGCCATTAATTTCTAGGCTGACACTTTATATAAACGAGATTATACTTCTCAACCTCTCAGTTAACTGGCTTCTTTTATGAAATGCTTACTCAGAAACGTTTCTTTTCACATAAACGTTGCTTTAGATTTGTTTGCCCAACATGTGGGGGGGGGGGGTGCTGAGGGCAGTGAACCCTGCATTAGTCATGTTCTCTGTACCTTTTGTCTGTCTTGCTACTACCTCTCTCATGAATGATATTTTTTTCCATACAATATACTTGTTGAGGTGGACATTTGACAACTGTTAGTTTCCTTGCAGCATTGCCGGGTTTTTGTCTTTCATGTTAAAAATCCAATGCGCTCTACCTTTATTGCCCTGTCTTGGTATACCTTTTCAAGAGGAGGTTATTTCACTGAACTGCCTTGTATCTTTTTATACTTGCAGCCTGAAACATAATGCAACTGTTTTAAAATGGTTGGAGTTTTTTTTTTTTTTTTTTTAATTGCAACCTGGCTTGTAGTACTAAGATTATCATGAGTAGACACTGGTGTGATGACTTGTATCAGCTCTTCTTTGTTGCTCTTAGTCAGAATAACATTGAAAAACACGGTTTTTTTCCTCTTCTCTTTTTCCACTCTCCTGCTTCCTCTTTTCCCTTACAGGGAAAATATCCTGAAAACAGCAAAAGCTTTAGTTGAAGATACCAAATTGCTGGTATCTGGTGCTGCCTCAAGTCAGGACAAACTGGCCCAAGCAGCTCAGTCATCAGCTAATACCATCACCCAGCTTGCAGAAGTGGTAAAACTGGGAGCAGCCAGCTTGGGATCAGATGATCCTGAAACACAGGTGAGAAGTTTTAAGATTTTTGTGATGCTCTTTAAGATACATGGGGAATAGAAAGTAAGTGGGAGTAGAGAGAGAGTTTTCATTTGATAAGATTTTGTAGGACTTGTACTTTGAAACAACACAGAGTTCATCTCCTTTGGGATTTTTTCTGGATTTAGTCAGGCATTGCTCCTTTTTTTAATACAATCAAGAGCCTAATGCATTGAGTGGAACTAGGCAAGCTGCTGTCTAGCAAGTCTTTTCCATGTATTTCCTAGGTGTGTTGTTGCTGGGATGCTTTTGGCAAAGTGTGGGGGGGTGGGAGAGGTTGGTTTGTTGGGTTTTTTGGTTGGTTGGTTTTTTTTAAACTAAGGGGCTCCTGACTCATCCTTTGAAAAGCTATTTTGTGGTAAATAGATTGCATCAGTTAAAAGCTATTCCTTGAGCTTACAACTGGGCTGTGCCCTGTGTTATTTCTGTAGGCCGGCAAACTCTTGAGCTTCTGTAGCGATATCTGAATTGTTTTTAATTTAACTCAGTAACTTAAGCCTTTAGTGTAGGTTGTGTCACATATTTCTTCTGTTTCTTGTTTGGCTCTTGGTGAAGTGGAGATTGACAAGCATGTTGCAGATGTGCCTGTGTTAGCAAATTAATTTGAAAAAATCTGTTTGAGGCACTGAAAGGGTTATATATCCTGTTTTCATTTGACCTATACGATTCTAGCATGAACTTCAAAGATATTCCTCTGCAGGAAAACCCTACTGAAACTTTTTTTTTTTTTTAATGGAAAGATTTCCTTAAACTAGCAACATAGGCAAGTGTAGAACATTTATCACACGTTTTTTCCTCCCTATGTAAAAGCTGAGAATGGAATGGAATGAAAGCTGTTGTGCAGGAGTAATTACTTATTTGGAGAAATTTTATAGTGCTGCTTTATAATATTCTGAAATCAAGTTCAGAGAAGGTTAAGCTGAAGTAGTAGGCATGTTGTATGTCTTAAATGGAGCATTTCTAATAGGTTAGCATGAGAGATCATTGCATCATTTTTCTATGGAAGCAAAACTTTTTATGTGGTGTGATAGAGTTTCAGGTGTCTTGCTGTGCAATGCAGGCAGTTGAACAATGAAATTCTCAAGGAAAAGCAAAGACTTTACTTCTGTGTAAGTTAATGAAGTACAAACAGGCTGAAATGAAGCTGTGTTCCTGTTTTTGTTTTTTTTTTTTTTTTTTTTTGGTCTACATATCTTTTTTTCCCCCCTCTGAGCTTTTCCATTTTTCATGTATATGTAATTTTTTTTATATATATATAAGCAGTTGCTCTGGTATTGCAGAATTCCAGCAAGATACTTAAATGTTTGACCTTCTATTAGTGGAAAGGACAAAGGAGAAGGATTTGGAGTAAAAAACCTTTCCAGTAATACCCTAAAATAATTAACAAGGCTGTGATAGTATCTGCATTTTCCTAGGAATTGTCTCTTTCTTTGATCTTGGGTTTAGGAGGCAATATCTCTATATTTGATGGTAATGCCAAGCAAGTTATTCAGTGTTTAATTCTGTAGGGCCTCTTACAGAGGTTCAACATCTTTTTCCCTGCCCAAAAGAGTGTCCCTTCACATCTAGCAAGTACACTTGATCTTTTCAGTAGCTAATTTCACAGCTGATAGTGAAAGGTGGGATCAGACTGTAACCCTATGATCAGTCTGTCTCTCTTTCTCTTTTTTTTCTTTTTTCTGTCATCTCACTTCCATCCAGTGGTGTTGAACATTGAGAAATCTTCTTTAAGGGAAGCTCATAGGAGAGAAGTCTCACCTGCAATCAGCATCTGAGTTTCTTCACAGGAAGTTTCTCACCAGTGTCTGAAATACCATAGTTATAAACGTAGCTCTTCATTTTGCAGAATATGGCATGTTTTGCTGGGGTAGAGGGCGGTGGTATTTGTTTATCATATGATCTTTACCTACTAGTACTGAGTTTTGTTTAGGAGTTCTGTAAAAAGCATGCTTGTGTCCATGCTTCCTCCTCTTGTCTGAGCCTCGCCTCTGTATTTCTCCTTCCCATAGGTTGTCCTGATCAATGCTATTAAGGATGTTGCAAAGGCCCTTTCTGATCTCATTGGTGCTACCAAAGGAGCTGCCAGCAAACCAGCGGATGATCCATCCATGTACCAGCTGAAGGGGGCTGCCAAGGTAAAAGTTTGGTCTTGCATTTTATTTGAAAGTATTTGTAGCATCGCTGTTGCTAAACATCTAAAGCTTGGATTTCAGCAATTTCTGGTTCACCAAAATCTCATCTTTTTCACTAGCAACCTGGGATGATAGAGCTAGATAATAAGAGGCAGCTGAGTTTCCAAGAAAACTTTTTTTTGTAGGCTGTAGGGTGACTTCTGTGTTTTTTGGTTGAAAGAGTTTAATCTTTCTGAAAAGAACCTTCCTTCTTCTGCAAGCCAATATCTCTAAGGGTGGGTTCTTGTGCTTGGGCTGAGCATGTTGTTGTGCTGCTTAGATTAGATTAAAAAAAAAAAGGTTGAGTTCTGTAGTCTACAGCAGGCTATCATACACTTCTGATCCCTTTCTCCTAGAAGACGTTTCCAAGAAGTGCCTAAGTGTCCGAGCTCAAACCTCACACTGATTCTGCCGCACTTGCTGTGGTATCTCTTTGTGCTTTAATTTCCCTGTATCTGAGATATGACATTTGCCTCGCAATCATCTTGAAGTTTAGCATCTGCAAAATCTTTCCATATGTGGAGTTTTAGGCAGTGTTACCTCTGCAAGTTCCCATTATGAGTGTGTCATGGTGGCTTTCATTTTTCTGCTTGGCAGCAAGATACTGCACACCCGTGTCTGTTGCCTGCTTGAAATACCTGTGTCTCTGTTGCTTTTGGAGCAGATGAGAACAGTGCACTGTAAAGGCACTCCTTAAAAATGACCCATGAAAATAATTTCTTTAAGAAAACTGTAGTTGCTTATTTGCTTTTCCTGCTTTGAAGGGCTATCTGTGTTTTCAGTCCTAATGACCAGGAAGCTGGCCTTTCGGTCTTTTCTTAATTCTGAAGAACTCCTGTGTGCTGATAAGGCATTGCTTGTATGTCAGCATGCTGGGGTATGGGAAAGGTGTAGTGATCACAAAAAGAATTGGGTTATTCTGCATCTGAACTACTGGGTTTGTTGATAGGAACAGCAACACTGATACTGTCTCCAAATTGGGTTTGAGGGTGTTTTGTGTAGTTGTTTTTCTGATTGTAGAGAATGTAATGGATAAATCTCACAAACATAATTTACCTGTATTCATGTTTCTTTCTAGTTATAGTGTAAGATGGGAAGGAAGAAAAGATGCTAAGATGATTAATTGGAATGAGAGATCTACCCTGGAAACCTTGTGAAGTTCTCATTTTTGTAAAATCTTTGCCAGACACTTGTCTTTAAGATTATATCACCAGTCTGTAATAAGTTGTGCTACATTCCTCTAACTTACAGGGAGCTTTCAAAAACTGTGACCAACAGGCAAGATCATACTTAGTCCCATAACCAATACAGTCTCTGAAGCTTCTTGGGCCATATTAGAATTATTAATGTTAGAGAGCTTACTCTGTCTTGCTTCAAACCGCCCTGTTTCTGAAAAATGGGAGGAAGGAATCATGCACCTCTTGACTTTGTCTCTCTCTTTTTCAGGTTATGGTAACAAATGTAACATCACTTTTGAAGACAGTTAAAGCAGTAGAAGATGAAGCTACTCGAGGGACAAGAGCTCTGGAGGCCACAATTGAGTACATCAAACAGGAACTCACGGTAAAGAACAGACTAGTCATATATGGCAGCTTTTGAAAATACGCTCTTAAAATCAAGCTAGACTGCCCAGGGGCTTCTCAGGCTATGTTTACTGCCCTACAGTGAGTTAGATGCAATTTGGTCCCTACCACCTGTTGTAAATCAGCTCTGAAAGTACAATTACATGTCACTTAAGCCTATCTAATTTCACCTGTCACCAGTCCCTACTGTGAGATTTGAGATGCTACTGTCATGTAAGAATCTGGAAGCAACTGGTTCTTTGTTCTTTAGACATTAAGCTTTTGCTACTTAGTACTATTTTCTGAGTCAAATGCTGTTCACTTTTTATCGATTCTGGCTTTGGAAATGTTTCTTCAGCATCAAAGCGTTATTGCACCTGCAATTTAATCTTATTTCTATTTTTTCCTTATGAAATCATATTACCAGTGATAAGTAACCTCATATCTAGTATTTTGTCTGAGCAGGAATTAAAAACAGCATGGAATCTTCTCCCAAATTAGATGTTAGGCCTTGACTATTGTTTGGGGTTTTTTTTTTTTTTTTCATCTTTAAGATAGAGCAGTATAACATCCAGCTGCTGCTTTCAGTTAGTGTTTTCCTAGTGTGCTAGTTGGTGACATAAATTAATACTTGTGGGTACATGAAGAAGCCTGCTTTTTTTTCTTTGCTTAAAATAAATTAAAAAAAAAAATGCACAGACAGAGTCTTTATCAGAAAATATTTTGCTGTATAGTCTGTGGATTAAGAATTTTCATCCTCTAACTATGCTGACACAGTTTTGCTTTGTCAAGCACTCAATAGCATATTTATTTTTCATTGCATGAACAATGCTGTTGTAAGAAAGAAAAGACTTTTCCTTAAAAATATACTAAAATAAACATTTGTGCATAATTATTGGGATTTCATGCAGTGTCTGCAAGTGGTAAAACCTCCTGATTTAGTACCTGATCTGTAATGCTCTGTACAATTTTTAGTGCATGGTATTGTCATGCATGTGCATGAAGACCTGGCTGACTAAAAGCAAAATTATAATCCTTCCCATAATTCTGATCTAAAAACTGTCCAGATGTATAGTTGAATGGTTGTGCTTTACCACATCAGTTTTCCCAGTCTTGCGATACCTCTTCTGAAATGTTTCTCCTCCTTCTTTTCCCTCTGTCAGCATTACTACAGGATGGGCCTCTGTTGTTGTTACTGCCAACCCTTTCATGAGGAGAAAAGCAGAGTGATGGGAGAGGGTACAAAGGTAGCCGAGATGGTACATAAGCTCAGCAGTGTCCTCTGCTTTACCTGGCACTCCAGAGGTTGAATTTGAGCTAAATTGGGGAGTTTCCTTCACACATTTCACTAGGCTTTATTTTTTAACATCACCTCCATTTTTTAGAGAGGAACTAGAAGCATGGGAAGGACCAGGCTAATGTTTGTTTAGACATTTGGATTCTGTAGCCACCAGCCTGCTTGAGGAGATGGAGATGCTCCCAAAGTATTGCTTGCACTGTGTGTAGTGGAGAAACCTCTCCTGATCAATTCTGCTCTCTGAAATGCTCCTGCAGGGTAAAATAATGGCAAGTAAATACAGAATAAAGCTTTGGAAAAGGATATTTGAGCTTAAAAGTAAGGTTAACCAGCTCTTGCTATCTATATCTTACCCCAGTGAATGTATTGTGGTATTCGTAAGTGGTGTACATTGTCAGATAATTTGAAGTGTCTGTTTCTTCACATGATTTACCCTGAACAATTATATCTTTAGGTTTCTAAGGGAGACTAAGTATAGAGTAAGAAACAATGCTCTACTCTCCTCCACCTCCACTTTTTTAAGAGCCATTTGAATATTTCATTGATGTTCTCAGTCTGTCCAGCATGATGCTGGTTTTGGCAGAGAGTGCTTGGTTAGGGCACAGCCTTTGCTGGAGAAGGATCCTCATGTGACTAGACCCACCTAGACAGCAATCAGGATGAAAAAGAGAATGTAATTAAGGGAATATTTATTTTTTTGATACTGTAACACTCCGAACAGTTGTCTAAAAACTGTGATCCAGGGAGTTTAAATGGCAGAGTTGTCCTTTGAGAGGAATGGGTTAACCTTTCACTGTGTGCTTCCCTCCGCTTACTGTTTCTCACGGCTGTCTGTAGGTGTTGCGGGCTTATCAGGACCAGACTCATGACAGGCAAGAATGATACTAAGCTACTCCAAATACGTCTCTGATTTCCTACCATTTGAAGGCTGCTTCTAGTTACTGTCTCTTTTTCAAGGGTTGAGTTGTTCTGCTTTGACTTGAAGGGGATCAGGATTTCCTTCTGCTTTCACTTCCAGGTGTTTCAGTCAAACGAGATTCCAGAAAAGACATCATCACCTGAAGAATCAATCCGGATGACGAAAGGCATCACCATGGCAACTGCCAAAGCTGTTGCAGCTGGGAACTCATGCAGACAGGAGGATGTGATTGCTACAGCGAATCTGAGCCGCAAAGCAGTAGCTGACATGCTAACAGCTTGTAAGGTAATGATTCACTTCCTTGCCTAAGACTGATTTTTGTCTCTAAATCCCTTGAATGTTGGGTTCTGTTCTGTTTTATTAATATTTTGCTTTGCAGCTGAGAAAGTTAATGGTTATGATGATTTTAAGGTAACATCTGTACCAGAAAGGGTTTTCTGTGCTATGCCAAAATGCAATACTCACTATTTTATTTTGGTGAAAATGAGAAGTTTTAACTGACCTGAGACTTTGTTTTCTTCAGTCTTCCATTAAACTAGAAGAGAATCTGTGCAAAGAGTAGAATGCAAAGAGTAGAATATAAGAATAATCCTAGGGTCAGAAATACAATTCTAATATTCTAGGAGTCCACTGGTGAAAAGAATCACTCAGGTCCTTGTTTAGTAGTCCTTTCCACCCTAACCAAACCTGCCAGTTTGCTCAATTTTTTCTCGTGCTTTTGAAAAATGTGTTTTTCCACTGTACCAAAAATACTGATATTCTCTTTTTCTAAAGTTGCATGAACTGGGCAACTGTCTAAAACAGATCTCCAAAACTCTGTGTGCAAAGGTGCGTGTAAGCCATAAATGGCTTAATATTCATTTGCTTTTGTTCTGATGGTATAAAGGTTTTAGCTGTAAATAAAAATGTCAGGATTATGAAGCCCACATGAACTAACTGATTTCTTTCAGTCTTAAGAAGTAAAGTAAAAGTGCATTTGTAAAGGATATTTATTTACTTTTACCTTTAAATGTGTGCAAAATGACAGGAAAATAATGGTGCTGTATAAGGTGCGTGTGAATTTGAGGATTTGCTTAAATCCCTGCCTGAGTCAATCTCAGATGACTTCTTTGCCTAATATTAGCAAGAGGGAAGGGGATTGATTTTGTTTTTTAACATGATCATCATACAAAACTGCAAGTTCTAATATAATTTAAAATTGGTTTTGTACAAAACCATTGAAGGAAATTTTTTATTTTGACTTAGTTTTCCTGCTGAGCTTTTAGCATCTGACAGTCCTTGAACTCTTCATCTGCTTCAAGTTTTGATTCTGCCTTCTCCATTCCATAAAGTCAGAAGCTCAACAAAACAAAATAGCTCTAATTTGCATAGGAAAATTAAACAACCATGCTAATTATATGAGGAATATTCCAGCCTAATATGTCTTAGGCAGCATTCAGTTAATTGAAGCTTCTAACAGAGGCTGGAACACTCTGTAGTTGTGCAACATTATGACAAAAGACATCAATTCAGATGCGGAAACACAGTAAACATCCTTTGTCACTGGGAAGTGGCTAGTGTAGACACACTTTTGTTCGGATCTCTCCAAACAGGCAGCAAATTCTCAGGAACAAAATCATCTGTTTCTAGAAGTGTTATATGTAAACTTGTGCACACACAATACACAGCCTGGTACATGCTTTTAGACCTTTAATATTAAAGGATTAATCTTTTTATGTTTATGTTGCTCACAGTTCTTGTAATGATTTTGTAATTTATGCATTGCTTGTGGCCTACAAAAGATGAAACTTTCTGCCAGCTGAACAATGGAGCTCTGGGATGCTGGAAAAGCACTCATGATCGGTCAGGGAATTGCTTCACAAAGCAGTCCGCAGAAGGAAAATGTCTGGGAATCATTTTACTTATCTGTAACAATATATTGAAAAGGAGACCACCTTGGACTATTCATTCTTTTATGAATTGGGCTTCAGTAATCTAAATAAATAAGGAAAATTCAAGAATAGTGGCCGGCTAGCTGTAGTGTAGTTTAGAATGGCAAAGGTAAAGGTCTCCTTCGTCTAACAGATCTGGTTTGATCTCTTTAGTTTCCCTAAAGTCAAGAGAGGTTATTGGACAAACAAACAGAAATAAGAGTCTAGAGGAATACTAATTGTATGTGTCACCAAAATGTAGGACAAAATGACCATTTCATTTAATAAAACTTTGAAACAGTTTTTACAAGATCTTATTTAGAAAATCCTGTTTCTAAAAATTTTGCCCTGGGAATTAGATACCTTTTGGCATTAATCTCTGCAAACTAATTACTGAATGTGGCATTTCCATGATAGGCCAAGCCTGTTGAATTCTAGGGGTAAGAATCAGCAGTCTTAGCCTCACTATGCCATAAAAGCTGTGCAACCTGGTGCAACTTGTTTTTTGTGATATTTGACATATTGTGATATTCCTTCACAGTATGATGAAGCCAGTCCATAAAATAAGCAATGGAAAATAATCAGAATTTGATGTTCTTTGGGCGAAAACACAAACACAGTTGTGTGTGTGCGCGCATGTGTGTGCGTGCACTATAGCAGAATTCTATAAAACACAGCTCAGACTTCCCTGCTGTCAGTAATTTAAGTTCCATTTCACTGCAACCTGCATAAGGAAAGTAATGGAAGGGATTTGACTTCTTAGTAGTTGTATATATGCTTGTGCTTTTTCTGCTGTATGTGATTATACGGAGGTCATTACTACATCAACATTTATAAGTAGATACCATTTCGAAAAAAAATTAGGATGATTACTGTGGGATATAATGAACCAAGCCAGCTCTCATTAAAGTCAATGGAAACACTGTAATTACATTTACTGAAGGTTAGAGCAGGCCCTTAGATAACAACTTTTGTCTTTATTAACTATTTGTATAAAATAATGACTATGCAGGAACCAACCTGTGTATAATACCAATATTTTTAATGACCACTGTTGGAAAAGAAACAGGTATAGAAGGTCCATCGAAAGCATACAAAGTAATCTTGAGTAATCACTTAGACTCTTATGTAGCTAGTAGATTGAGGGAAATGGTCGTTTGCTTTTACTCTGCCCTCGTTAGACCACATCTGGATGCTGTGTCCAGCTCGGGCCCCCAGTAGTCGAAAGACGCTGCTAAAGGGGAGCGCGTTCAGCGGCGGGTGAGCCAGGGCGAGGGCCGGAGCGTGTGTGCGAGGACAGGCAGAGGCAGTGGGGCTCGCTCAGCCTGGAGGAGCGACAGCTTTGGGGCACCCACCAGCAGCCCTCTCTGACCGGCAGGGTAGTGACTGCGAGCCAGGCTGCTCCTGAGGCGCGTGACAGCGGAAGGAGACGGGGTCAGCAATGGAAACGTGGGAAGCCCCGCTGCTCTTGCCCTGTGGGAGTAATGAAGCACTGGGGCAGGGGCCTAGAGAGGAGGTGAAATCTCCATCTTTGGAGGTTTCTCAAGACCCAGGTGGGTGAAGCCCTGAGCAGGTGTGGTTTGCATTTCATGTGGACCCAGCTTTTGGCAGGAGGCTGGACTAAGTGAGCTCTCGAGGTCCCTCCACAGCAATGATTTCCTATTGTATGTCAAGTACTGCTGCCTCGGTGTTTTAAAAGCACGTGGAGAGAAAATGAGGGATGATAGCAAAGAGAAGTCTCCATGTAAGGAAATATGTGTCTTGGGTCTTTGGACACATGGTTCAGTTTTGAGGTGCTCCAGCACACTGTGCGCATCTGGAGAAGTAAAAACTTCTGTTACAGTCCTACCTGGTGTAATGAGATTTGTGTTAGTTTGTTTCTAGGTTACAAAAATGTCTAGGTTACAAAAAATGAATTTATGGCCTCTTTAGTCTGCTGTGAAGTGAATGGATTTGTTTTAAAATTCACCGAACCTTAGAAATGCTTCCTAAAGTAATCTGATACCAGCCTTGGTTATGTATGCAAAGCATAAAAGGAAGTTGATATTTCTCTCTTACAGACAACTGCTATAATAGCATGTGTAACACTAATATTTAAGTGCAGAAGAGTTCATATTAGGGTACATAAAATAAATTCGTATGGAACACTGGGGTTCCTTCCCGTCTATTGGAAAATGGAAAATAAACTGTTCTGGATTATTTGGACCTTTGAAAGTTGTTTGAGATATGCTGAAGGCAATGAAAATCGAATCTTGTTTCCTCCCTTCCCCTTTTCTTCCGGATTTTACTTACTGACGATGAAGAGCTGATGGTGGCTAATGAGCGCTAGTGTTTTTATGCTCTGCTCCTTGCAAGCTTCCCAGCAGAGGGAGCCCATAAACCAGCTCATACTCCAGGCTGTCCCCAGCACTTGCTGGGGGTGTTGAGGATTCAAGGGAGCACTCACAATAAATGAGCAGCAAGAAGATCTTCAGTCGTAATTGAAAATATGAGGCTGCAGGGGTGGAAGGGGGTGTTCTGTGAGAGGAAATGCTAAAGGAAATTTTATTTATCAACAACCAGCAGTTATGTTCAATAAAATATAGTCCCCAGCAACCTAGAAGCTTATTTTTGGAAATACAAGGCTTGAACAAGCCACAGTTTTCACTTTTTATTATGAATAAAATGATTGAACCGGTCAGGCCTGTGTCAAGCATTACACTCTCCGACAACCCTGAAATTAAGAACTAACTCTGGTGCTGCTTCTCTCTGTTTAAACATGCAGCTCTCACAGTGTTAAGAACTGATTGCTGTGTTAAATCCTTATATCAAGCTAAAGCCCGTAATTAGCTTTTTATAGTGTCTTAACAGATAACCCAACAAAAAGCAGGTAGGTTTTTTGTTTGTTTGTTGTGCCTTTTTTCCACCTCATGTATAATAATAATAATATCCCAGTATTCCTATAGCACTGTTCATCTGTTGTTTGCAAAACTTTGTACAAGGAAGAGAGACATGATGTTTATTTTGTGGAGTGGAGAAGGGAACAGCAATGGTTGAACCACGTGCCAGGCTGGTGGCTGAGCTCCTGCGTCCCGCCCGGCGCTTTGGCCTCCAAAGCAAATGGCCATTCCTGGTCTCGTTCCTTCCGGATGGGCTGCACAGGCTATGGAGGCTTACAACAGAAAACGGTTTTAGTGTATTTCTAACTTGAAAGATGTAAATGTCCACATATGGATGGCAAAATTATACTTAAGATTTTGACTTTTGATGATATTAGTAGAAGAGAAGAGTCACACTAGCACAAAACTCGCATGGCTGTACAGAATATATGCACTTTCAGAGCCCATTCCAGCCCCAAGACCTTTTCCAAGTGATACATTTTCAGCAGGGGTGTCTGTATCTGTTTTCAACTGGTACAAAGAGCGGTACTAATACTGGCAATACCTAATGAAGGACTTTGAGAAAGAGAGAGCTGTTGCATCCCCATAGAGGGGAGAGGATGTGTGTTTCTAATGCTCTTAGCACTGGAGCTCTGCTGCTTTAGGAGCCCAGTTTGTTTGTGCCTTTGCAACGGAGGTGGCTGGCTCAAATGTCACTTGCGTGTTATGAGAAACCTCTTCAGTGCTCTTTCCGCTATCCTGTTTGTATTGACTTCCTTTACTGGGAGCAGTTTTGGGGTGTTAATGTTGTTCTGCCTCCTCCTCAGCAAGCATCGTATCACCCAGATGTGAGTGAGGATGTCCGAGAGCGAGCCCTGCGCTTTGGAACAGAGTGTACCCTGGGCTACCTGGAGCTCCTGGAACATGTCCTGCTGGTAAGGAGGAGCCAGTGTGCATGTATTGGATCCCTTCCAAAGGGCTAAATCTCTCTAAACTGTTTCTATAGTGACTGCTAGTGGCATGTTTTTATTAGGTTGTCTCAAGATTATGATTATTTCATTATTTGGAAAAACAAACTAAAGCAAACTCAGCACTTCAACTCTTCTTTCTCTTGCACTTTTGAGTTGAAGTACTTATATGGGATTGAATTCTGGAGCAGGTCTGGAGGCAGTAAAGGTGTTGACCTAAAAATGGTCCCTGAGGAATTAAAATTAGACACCTCAATCTTCCTTTAAGTCTATGGTAAGCATTAGACATATTAGGCACATGCCTGTCCCCCAAACCAATGAGGCTGTGAGGTCTTTGTGAAAGCACTGTTTTTCATATGCCTGTTGCAGCCCTGATCCCAGGAAAATAAGGGACAGATACCCAATGCCAGCCTGACAACCAAAGCCAGCACCATCTTACAAAAAGTTCTCTGACTGTCAAGATTTTGTTGCTGTTTTCTCTTGGGGGGGAAAGGGGGAGGTAGAGAATCCAAAATTCTAAGTAAAAATTCTGCACTGAAATCCAAACTCGTGAATTCTGTATTGAGTTGGCTTTTCTTGACCATGAATAAGTGTTGAATAATAAGGTGTTCCTCTGTTGCTATAAGAATTGTAGAAAGGAACAATATGTGTTAGAACCAAGGTCTGTGAAATAGTCAAGTTTCTGAAGGTGACTTAGATCAGCTATCAGTTTCACAGACTCACAAAGATTTCTTTTAAGTGGCTTTAAGCTGACATATTTAAGCCTCCTAAACTGAAATTTGCGCCTGCTGGCTGCAGATCAGTGTATCTCCAAGTCATGTTTACTGCTGATAATACAGCATGCCTAATCAATTAATTTAATTCGTTGAAATATGTGTAAATTAGAACTAAAGTCACAGTTATGCTTATGCTTGCCAGTAGCAAGGAAAACAGTGCAAGAAAGTTTGAGTTGCTTAATGTTGTTTTTGGTGCTGTGCAGTAGTAAATGATTTACCATTAGATGTCTAATATGTTTTTAGTTGAGAAGTATTTTGGAGAACTTTTCAGATCTGGTCTCCCTTACTCAGTCATGGTACTTGTTTTGGACTGTATGCCAGAAGAAATCAAAGACTTGAATCAGTTTTTGCTCATTTCGTTTCTCTCTTTGCTTACCATCCGTATTCTCTTCCACTTCCTTGGAGAAAGACCTTTCTTATCTTAAGCCTCTTTACTTATAAGGCCGTAAATTGCTGAGAAAATTCCCTTCCCCCAAATGCTTGCTGGCTCAAAAAACTGACCATGACCCAGATTACAACCAAAATTGAAGAGCATAATGCTTGCGTGGAAAGAAAGATGGATGGAATGATAACAGCATCTTGACTGTTTGCAGAAGCCTGTCTAGAACTAGTCACATAAACACATAATACATCTATGTTATGCTCCATAAATGTAAACAGGATCTGGAAAGCACAGGAAAAAAGATCACTTTCAGAGAAGTGCTGAACTGAGTAAATTGCAGACTTCTGCTCAGGGACTTCTGCCCTCTTTCCCCTGAATTCTAGTTGTGCCGGGGAGACAGGCTGGATGTGATCCAAATGTTTTGTTTGCTTGTTCTTTGTTTAATTGAGCTATTCTCTTGATGTACACAGTCTTGCTAGTTTATCATCCTA
Source organism: Dromaius novaehollandiae (assembly GCF_036370855.1). Lineage (NCBI taxonomy): Eukaryota > Metazoa > Chordata > Aves > Casuariiformes > Dromaiidae > Dromaius > Dromaius novaehollandiae. The sequence continues at coordinate 20,535,285 of NC_088107.1, forward strand.
ACTCAAACTTGCTTTTTTTGGATAAAAGATAAGCGACAGCAAGATGATTTCAGACTCGGACAATCTTTATGCTCCCTGATCCCTGTTAGTCTGGTGGTAGATGTGGGAATGCTAAAGTATCTCGTTTAAGCCCATGAAATACAGAAATACAGACAGATTAGAAATCTCTAATAATTAATCGAGGTGTTATCTTTTGATATAAGTGTTAGTAAGTTCTCACCAACATGTCCTTGGCGGTCAGGCTAGATATGGTTGTATGGGTGTTTCAGCACTGAGATGCCAAAGAATAGTATTCAGCAGCTGTATTTCTTTGAAGATGGTGGTACTTAGGCACAAGAATTGTAAAATGCAATGTCTAAGACATCTTAAGCAAGTGTATTGCTTTCTGCAGCAGTTGTGTTGACCAAGTGACATAAAACTGACTTGATTGCTCAGAGGAATATTCCTGTAATCATCCATCTGAAAAACAAAGCAGTCTAAGGGTGTTGGGTGTGCACAAATTAGTAAAAACACCGCCTGTGCACTGCTTCTGCTCTTATGAAGGTTAAAGACTGACCTGCCCTCCTACCTATTCCATGCTCTGTCTCAGTCAGCGTTGAGGCATGCTAACTGCGTGGGAGCCTGCAGCTCTCATTGCTTTCTTGTGTAGCAGTGTCTGTACGTGGATCTGCAAGGAAAAAGGATCATCTGTCGTGAGCTCTAAATTGGCTTTAAACCAATGCAGTGTGTAAACCTCCCAGTTTAAGACTTTGCATCTCCTTGTCCAATTGCAACGTTGTCAGCACTATAATACCTAGTGCTACAGTGAGAGCTGCTGGAGCAGGAAATGTGATTCTTGGCTATAGTCATCACAAACACTCATGTAGTTTAGGACGTTTTGGGCTGTGTGGGAAGGTTACTTCTGAAAGGCCCAATGCTCTGTCTGCTCGAATGAAAGATTTTGCAGTAGACAAGCCCTGATTATAAACCTGTTGTTAAAGGAGGCATTAATTTGGTTAATATTGCAGCAGATTGTAAAGCAGTTGTTGAGGATTCATGTACTTCTATTTACTGCGGAAACTAATGTCTTCAGCCTTAGACACTATGAATTACCATGATTCATGTGAGGGTTAAATAGCAGCTGGACTTCTCCAGCATCTTTTGTAACAGTAATGAGTGAGGAAGTGCCCGTAACTTGCACGGGTGTTCTGCGTTGTTGGTTTTTCCTGCACAAGTAGCCAGTGGGAGGGGATGCTCCGCTAGAGGGAAAGCAGAACGCTTCTAAAGCTGTCGAAAGATGCGTTCAGAATTTCTGAAACCTCTCGCTCTCAGAGATTAAAGTTGGTTTGTTAGGCTTCTCCTAAAATCTGTGTTCTGTTGTGTCTGAATTTTACAACAGCAGCAAAATCACAGTGACCACTGGTTTACCAGATACACGCAGTTTGTGTACCAGCAGTGTGTTCATTGCCCCTGCCCAACATTAACTCATTTTCTGGCATCTAAAAGTGTTCTAGATGCTTCCTAAATCATACAGACGAAAACAGTCCTTGTCTGAAAGCAGTTACAAGCTGTGGTAAGGTGAAACGGAGAGGGGGTTGTTGCATGTGAAGAGTTGTGATTCCCCTCCCACTTGTTTAAAATTTAGTCAAGGTAAAATCACCTTACACCCTTGCTTAGGTTTTGTAAGATGCATGTATCAGTTTGAATATCAGTAGATAGTTTAACTGTGAAGAGACTTTAATATTCTATTCTCATTCTCTCTGAATGAGCAAGAAATAATCCAATTGCAGGTTGATGGTCAGCGGTTGCTCGGAACATCGCCCCGCAATGCCCCGGCATGGGGCTGTACCGTTTCCAGCTGTATTTTGTTCATTTCTTGTAAGTCGTGTTGAATTTCGGGAGGCAGTTCAAAGCAGAAGTTACTCCTGAGCCTGAAGAAGTTTAAATTCATCCCTATTTCTTGTATTACTGCTAGAGTACATAATGAATGCCTCAGCAGGCTTTGTTTGATTTTTGTTCCATTTTGGCTTGAGCCAAATATTTGTCACCGAACTAGTGCTGTCTCTTTTTTTTTTTTTTTTTTCCCATTTGTTCCAGGATTCTTTTTTCCTGTTGTTCCATTTGACTCCATTTGTATCTTCCTGCCCTGCTACAGTTAAAAGTTAATCAAAAATTACCAGGAGCAAGAGAATGAATCCCAAGCCCTAACAAGGGCATAACAAAGATGGCAGTAGAAAATGAGTAGCTTGGACCTCACTTCATACCTGATTCCAGAACGAAGATGTGTCAGGAATTTTTTGGCTTGTGTATGAATCGGGGTGAATATTAAATACGTTGAAGAAAGACTTTTGTAATTTTACTTGAGTGCAAATATTTTTAGTCGTAAGCTTTCTCCATACTTCTTATGCTGCTTTTCCCAAGGTAATTGCTAAGGCCTGACCAAAAGCTTTCCTTGATGCAATTACCCCAGCCTGTAAGGACACGGGGGTCTGCCCCTGGGAGCAGGCGTTGGGCCAGCTGGGGCTGCCGGCGGGTGGAGCAGCTTGAGAGGTGGAATGCCTCAGGTGGCAGAGTTCACACCAGGCAAGATTAAGCAAACAGTTCAGCTGAGTTTATCCAGTCAAGATAAAGGACGGGGCATTTGACTGCAAAATGGGAAATGTGCACTTAATTTTCAGAGCTGCTTTGAGGGAGAATTTTTGAAAACATTTAGGAAGCACACACCTGAATGTGACTTTGGAGACTCAGCCTCTTGTTCTGCTCTTAAATACCTCCATATATCCATCATTCTCAGAAGTAGCTGCTGGGTATTAACGAATTTTCAGAATTTCTTCTTTTTTCTTCTTGCAGCATGGTCATTAAAAATGCAAATATTGTCTGACTTCCCTTGAACAGCAACACCTTTAGATTTCAAATTCACTGTCTATGGACTGTTTTTTGTTTGAAGAAGCAGTTTAATACATCATCCAAATTCAGTTTGGAGGTGTTTCCCTTCTGCTTAAGGGTCTTGCCCATGGTTGGCACTTCCACTGTGTTCACCATTGCTGGTGGGTTCCCCCCACCCAGGGACAGGCAACCAGCATTAGCTTGCAGAACTGTGGTCTCTTGGAGTGTGTGCAGCCACTTTGTTAATACTAAAAACTCAGCTCCTCACCAGCAGTTTGGAGAGACCAAGCCTGATGCTTAAGTATGACTATAGTATTTGAGAATGGGGTGCTCAAGCTATATATTCCTCCCACATACTCACACATGTACTTCAGTTTTAGGGAAATCTGTCCCACTTGTAGCATTAAGAACTTCTGGACATTGTCGATTCCTACAGGAGTGGCAGACAGTACCACTTTCTTAGCGTGCATTAAGCATCTTGCAGTGTAATCCTTTGCTCCTACATATTCATAGACACTTAACTTTTTTCTTTTTTTTTTTTTTTTTTTTTACTGGACTCATGCTTTTTCTTAGTGGTTTGCTGCACAAAATGTTAGACCTTCATTTAACTCATGTGTCTTGGAACTTTCCAGTGTTCTCTAGAATCCTTACTAAGTATTTATTATTTGTTACCTTTTTCTTTAGATCCTTCAAAAACCAACTCCAGAACTAAAGCATCAGCTGGCCGCTTTCTCCAAGCGAGTTGCCGGGGCTGTTACAGAGCTCATCCAATCAGCAGAAGCAATGAAAGGTGAGTTGGACAGCCTGGCTACTGGTACAATGTGCTTTTCACGCCAGAGATGACCCTTTGTTTGTTGTTGTTTAGGCAAAACAAAACTCTTGTGATGTTTTAGGAGTCTTGGTACCACCCAATTTCATTGTTTTAATTTCTCTGCCAGCATTCAGTTGTATATGACTTGCTAACATTGTTTTCATGATCTTAGTCCCTTCCACATATCCATGCATTTACACAGAAAGACTACACTAAGATTGTTCCTTTATTTGTACACATGCAGTGAAGACCAAAGCCATTAGAAGTCCAGAAAGGGTATACTGTACGTGACCCTGCTAGTACAGTTATAAAGAAGAATTTTCATCTCCTGCAGAGCTTGTACTGTGTATCGTCTGCAAAACCTTGCCGCAGTGTTGCTAAGCATGGCCATTTAGCCCTATACCATGTCATATGATCAGTCGCAAGTCATCAGCAGAGCACGCGCCTTTGGAGATGGATCCATCAAACAGAGCACTTGAGCCACAATAGCAGAAAACAGAACATAATACAATTTTAATTGAACCAGAAGCTGAATTGTAATTAGATGATTATTCCCTTCCCCCACACTCCTGCTTGTTCCATCAAAATAAGTCCTTTGCTTTGCAGTGATAGTTGCTTCCCAATTTCAAATAAAAGCGGATGCCATCATCTTGCAGAATTAATATGCAGCCCCTAGCACTGATGTAAATGTTAGGTCTGTACTGCATATGGTTTTTTGTGTGAGTCCTGCCCTGACAGAGGATGTTACTGAAACCACTGAGACGAGAATAACTCCGGTCTGGATGATTTTCTGAACTCTTTGCACAGAAGAAATTGTGGGCAAATATAAACTCAGCAGTCAAATGAGCAGTGAATTCAATTCCTTAGTAAAAGTTTGTTGCTCTTGCAATAGATTAGTGATATTTTTCTCAGATACTGACTTCTTCAGTAAATATTTTTACCCAGTGATCTGGGTGAACTCCTAGGACCAGAACTCTAACATTCTGCCTTCTAAATGAGACCATTACATTCACAAAGAAAGAATTAGAAATAGGCAGAGAAATACATGCTGAGCTGGCATTACAAATATTAGACTACTACTGCCAAAGCACATCTAATGTAAGGTTTACTGGAAAGTTTAATCTGAAGAAGAAACGTTCGTAGCCATCCGGAAGGTGCCTGAGCATTCTAATCTTATAGCTAATGGAATGCTACAGTAAAATATTTTGAATAAAACATTGTAATCTCCACCACCACCACCCCCAAAAGGCTTCTAGTAAGTTCCTATTTCTGATCATTCTTCCCTAAGCTAGGCCAGAGGAGAACACTGGAGTCATTTGTCTGATACTTTGTGTAACAGAGGCTGTAGGATTTCCACAGTTAATTCTTGTTTAAATCAGTACACATTCCTTAGAAAAGAATCCTGACTAATCGCTTTTCAGAAATAGAAATTTGTTATTAATTTCTTATATTATTTCCCTCTAGATTTTTATATGATTATTCTTTTTCACGTGACAGTCATGTATGTGATGCTTTTTCCCTGTTCAGGTGTATTTATTGAACACTTCAGCCTTTTCTTCACTCTTTCTTGTTTTTAAATTTACGTTTTCATTTACTAACAAGGCAAGCACATATCAGAATCTTGTTCCCTGAATGCTTTTCGAAAATCTTTTTATTGTCCTTATCTTTGGTTGTAACATTTATTCATTTCCTGTCATTTGTTTTTTAATTCATGGTTATTAATATCAAATTACATTTTTCCTTCTCTTATAATGCTCGTGCTTCTGCTTTCTCTCTGCACATCGTGAACAGCTACCAGTCATCCTGTATTCTCCTGCGATTGGGTTACCTGTAGCAGAAACTTTCTTATTCTTTAGCTTCTGCAGTGTTGATCTATGAGCATTCAAGGTTATTCCCTATAGAGTTTGGTGATTCAGAAATGGGTTGTGCTACTCTTGATGCACAAAGCCAGTGCCCTTCTGCCTAGTCACTGCTCCTTAATACCAATTAATATTTTAGTTGATGTTTTAATGTTGGTGTCACCCAGATTTTCTAATCAAGTTTCAGGAAGGTTAACAAAGCCATAAGAGATTTTATCTTTGTTTATTCATTCTAGCTTAGTCTAGTACACACAGTTTCCCATCCTTTTCTGTCTCCATCTGAGATCACTTCTTCCTCTTGCCCTTGGTTGTTACAAACTCAAGTTTTCTTTCTGTTTTTGTTTTCTCCCCCATGTGATTTTATTTTTGGCTGTTTCATTGCTTCCCTCAATCCAGAACAGGAATGCTTTCTGAATCTTGTCACTCAGAGAATGATGTTTAGAAACTGAAAATAGTAATGCATTAGGAACTTCCAAAAATCTGAGATGATCTCCAGCCAAGCATTGTGGGGTTTTTTTATGGACCTATAAAATTTCGTTAAGCCAAAAAATTTCTTAAGCCAGAATTTCTTAAGCCAAAAAAACTAATAAAGAAATGCTGACCTTTGGTCATGGTACAGAAACTGCTATTGGCCCTGTCCATACTGCTGTTGGGAACACACTGCCAACAGCCATGCTGTCTTCAAGCACTGCTAGCTTCATCTTTAACCACTGAAAAAAAGGAGGGTCTGAGAACTGTGCTGCGGATGACTCTGTTGTCGTGTAACATGTCCGCTTTACTATTCTGTTAGACTTCTCAATGCACCTTACAACTTGGTCAAGGAAGGCACGATAGAAACCCTCTTGACGCACGCAGTTGAGTGATGCCTAGTTCTGTCCCCAGCACGGACAACACCCCTTCTGAAGCTTAATCAAGTTACTTTTGTAATGGAATATTACTGCTAAATACTTTTTCTCTTCTGATTTAAATTTTGCTCTCAGTGGCGTAGCTATAGTATTCTATGCCGTTGTGGTACTAAAATGCGCTTTCTGTATTGTGCATACTTCGTATTTGACACTCGGGGACTGTAAATCTCCCTGTTTGAATGGCAGCTCCCAGTGCCACTGAAGTTACTCTCTTCCTCTCCATTAATTCAGGGACAGAGTGGGTGGATCCAGAAGACCCAACAGTCATTGCAGAGACAGAGCTGCTTGGGGCTGCAGCATCAATTGAGGCTGCAGCAAAGAAGTTAGAGCAGCTGAAACCAAGAGCCAAGCCAAAGGTGAGTGTCCATCTCCATTGTTTCTTTTGAAATTAATGAAGCACAAGATGTAAGCAGCCCGTGTGTTGGCTTACTGCTTGCTACTGCCCACAATAATGGTATGAACAATCAAACTGCATCGTTCTCAGTGCCACTTAAAGCCATGCTGATTAGACTTCATCCCAAAGGTAGAGGTTAGAAAAGATGCTTTCCAGACAGTGAGTTAGAGAGCACAAGATGTCGACAAGCAAAGGAAGAAAAGCCAAATGTCAGAAATGCCTTTAAGAGTTACAGCATCATTACTGTTGGTTATTTACATTTCTATTTCCGAACACATTTTCCTGATGTGAAAAGTCATTCTCACTTGCTTTAAATCCTTTGATCCTTGCTTTAAATCCCTTTTGAAGGCCCTTTGTTCTCATATGAATGTGTAGCATAGCAGGAGAAAACAGCAGCAATATGGAAGGGATTGAGCAGAATGCAAAAGACCTGTAAGATTTTCTAAGATAAACACATAGCTTTTCATTTCTTATTAGAAGAGTATTTGCTTTGGTATCATATCAGTTACATGGCGTGGCTGTCCTTCCTGAATTTTCCAAAAAGAAAATATATTACGGTTCACTATGAATGCAGGTGGTACTGCAACGTTGCCAGGTCATTTAAAACGTGTCTCTGAATATGTTATATAAAATGAGGCCAACTATTTTCAGGAGTGGTGCAGAAGGAATATATGACACTACTGTTACTTATGATGATATGTATAGTCCACAGGACGGGATCTCAGAGAATTGCTACTTGTTGCTTAGTGTGGAATAACAGGCAGGTTTTAGAAGAAATTCCTGTGTCACCTGCAATTGTATCTCTTTAAAATGAAACTCATGCTGTAGCTTTGTGATTGACTTCAGGAAAGGTTTGTGTATCCATGTAAGTTCTTAAGCTGTTTTGTAGATGCAAAGCTGTTTTTCAAGTAAGGTAAATGAAACATGCTTCCAAAAAGCAGGGCCTCAAAATCATTCAGTGTTGGATTGTTGCTTTCAGTTCCGGGTGGTATTCTGTCATTCAGGAACATCAGATGAAATAGCTCTTGGTAGCTTCACTCTTTCTGAGGATATTTTTTCCCCTTTTAGTGATGGGAATGGATTAGCTTATGAAAAAGAAATGCTTTGTTCTGCATTTTTTAACAAGTACATCCATTTTTTTATAAAGAAAAATGGTCCCTTTTAATGAGGTTCTACAGAGCAGAGGATATAGGCTGAGTTTGAAGAGAGGAAGGGTCCTCCATCACCTTTTCTATACAATCACCGCACAATAGCATATGCGAGTTGCCTGGTAACCATGAAACAGTTTTCCTTCTAACATCTAAGCCACTCCAGGGTCATTGTAATTTTTCCAGTGAATACAGATCCCACACCTGCTCCTCATTTACCATGTTAATTTGAGTATCCAGTCTGCCTGTGATTTATTGGTCCATTTATTTGTCACTTTGTGAAAGGCAAATTCATATCCATCTGTTTGTTTAATTTGGGAGTTAAACAGCCCTTACATCCTTTTCTGGATGCGAAATCCTTGTCACAATATGGACTGTAATATACATGAAAGGTACTGGGTAGACAACACAGAGTAGTTCAAATAACAGGTTTTCTACTGAAGTTATAGCATGGGCAGGACCAGTGCTACCTAGTACTCTCCCGCTGTCCTCCCAGAGCAGGATTCGGAGCTTTGAACGGGCTCTTTCTTTCTGATGCTCAAGTCTTTGACAACATACATGGTGTTTGTGGTGTGAATGCCTGGGCTAGGCAACTGGGTTGATGCAGTCGATTTTCTTATGCTCAGTCTATGAAATGCAGGAATAATAATTATCTTCTACACTGGAATAAACCACTAGTCCAACTAGAGTAATGTCCTGTTAGTGGTAGAGATAATCACCATTAAGTGAACTTGCAGCCTAGTCCTTAGTAGTTAATTTTAGAATAATCTGCCTACAGGAAACCCATCATCTTCACCTTTTTTAATTGGTGATTGATTCTTTCTTCTTGAGTGAGCTTTTGTTTTTGGAAAAGGGGAATAGGACTGATTTGTTTTAGACTTGAAGTTTTTGGTCTTTGAGTTTACAAGTCTATTACTTTTAATACTTACTAAGACTTACTCAATTACTTTTAATTAAAAAAAATCAGCGGTTGAAGGGGAGGCTCATTTGTGATTGAGTTCCACTGTCTTAATTTCCTTTTGATACTTCTGGATTAAAAAAAAAAAAAAATCCCTCCCCCCTCATTTTTGCACCAAACATACCTTCTTGATGTCTTGGACTGAGAATAATAGAGTGAGATCTCTTCATTTTCCACTGCTGGAGAATCATTCTTGCCCCAGAGAGCCCTTATTGTAGGACAGATTTGTTAATGGGTGCCCATGTTTTATTTTATGCTGCGCATTGTGTCTGAGTTCATTCATGGCAGTCTGGCTGCAGAGCAAATAGATTCTTTCTCACTGTTCACACATTTGGTCCTTTCACAAGTGAGTATGCTCCTAAAATGCATGGACTGCTAGCCCAGCACCCCAGTGATGGCCTGTTAATGTTTGTCCTACTTCTGAGCTTGTATCTTGCAAGTACTTTGAGGAGGACTCTCCCAAGTGGATGCTGTTAATCCTACACATAACAAAAACTGTTCAATATTCTAATTGCAGTGTTCAAGGTGGGGAGGTGATCCATGAAGCAATGAGAGCTTTACTGTTTATGAAGCAAGTTCTGGCTATCACATTTCCTTTAAACAGTTATGTATATTTCGAGCATAGAATCTTTTTTTTCCTTTTTCATTTTTAGTGGGTTGAATGTCCTGCAATGGGGCCACATGTTGCCTCTTTTTCTGGACTTGTAAATATGCCACTGGCTGTAAAATAACCCAAAAAACTTCCCAACTTTTTGAAGAAGAAAATTATTTTGTCTAATAAAAGCTACATGCTTCACTAATACTGGAAAAAAAATACTTGAAGTAAAATGATGCTGTAGGTGAGGTACAACACCAGAGAGCATTGCTGTACTTTACCCTATTCTGTTGGTACCCTCTTCATGCTTCCATGCAGGCTTATGCCTTCAAAAACAAGTGTCTTTAGTAGTCAATAACAGTTCCCTGCTGTTAGCTTTCAGCAGTTTGTCCTTTTTTTTCCCAAGATGAATCAAACCTGGATGCCTTTTCTGCAGGACTCTGTGTGATATGTTTGATATATTAGGTTGTTATTTAATCCAACTATATATCAAACATATTCCTACAGTGTCCTGCCCTGTCTCCGGGGGTTTATAACATAGTATAAGGCAATATGAAGGAGTATATTCACTCACAAGCAGGTTTAGAAGACTTCCTGCAGACTCTTCTAATCTGATTTTAAATATACACATGAAGTGCTCCTCTGAGCTGAGTTGCTCTTGGAGAGATTTGTAAGTTGTGTAGGGCTTTTTATGATAGAGAGCAGCAGTCATGCTGAACTGACTCCCATTGAAATGGTTATTGTGTTTTCCAGGGCTCAGTGCAGTAACTTATCCTCGTTGGGTTTTTCTTTATGAAATAAAAGCTGAGAGCTGCTTCAAAAGAAAAAAAAATGGTTTGTCTTTTGTAATAACTTCTAACATTTAGCAATGGCATTGGGGATTCATTTGTTCCAGCTGACCCTGACTTTATTTATGCTATCCCGATAATGAAGTCTCTGTAAGAAAATGGTTAAAAGTAAGAAAGTACAAAAACATCTGAAATTATATTTTTAAATGGTGCAATCAACATTTTGAGGATATTTTATACTACAGACTTTTTGTAGTTAGCCTAATAATTTTGGTTTGTCCATTCTGGTGACCTTATTTTCCAATCCATTTATTGGACAGTCACACAGTCAATAATAGCTTATTAGTTTAAGCTTGTGGAAAAAGAGATGCTGATCTTCATGGTGGTTGCTGGGGGAGGGAGAAGCTAATGGCTTGTCTCACTGATCCAGTTTTTAAAATAAACCTCAGTTGCCCTCTCAAAGAACTAACATCTTACAAGGTGAAGTCTTCTGTCATGTATCGCATCATCATTGCTCCTGACTTTGTTTGGGAAAGCTGTGAACTGCGATGTGTTGTGAGAGCACTGTTGAACCTAAGACAACTTATGACACAGTCTTTAATAATGGGAGTGGGTAGACGAAGTACTTCTCTTGTTGGGCCTTTTGCTCTGTTCAGTCTTGGATTGTTGCATGTCCTTATTGCTGAGGAGTGCTCTGAGGTGGGTACAGGTGGGTAACCGTGCCCACGGTGCTGACTGAGCACCATTTCAACATGAGCAGCCAGCCCTAAGGTGTAGTTTTTCCTTCAGCATTCCCAGTTACGACAAGGAAGCACTAGATAAGCAAGAATTTGTTGGAGAAAATGACAACTCAGCACAAGTTCCACAGTTTGAGTGTTGTGTAAGGCTTGTTCAAAAAGAAATTCTCTGCAGAGGGGATCTATTATCAATAAAAAACCCTTTTTCTCTCTCTTTCCCCCAGGAACAAAATAAGTCGTAAGACAACAGGAAATATAGGATTTGGAAGTTTTGGAAACCTAGGGTGTGATTTCTCTTCCTCCTCCACCCCCAGTACAATATAAATGGAAAGAAATTAATTTTGTACAGGGAAGAAAAACTATTATTTAGTGAGACGCTAAGGCTTAGCTCTCCATTTTCCTGCTGAGTTTTAGCTGCTGCTCCAGGATGGCAGTAATTTAGCCGCTGAATACCAGCATTCTCAGTAATGCAAATTTGATTCCCTCGCATTCCTTTTCAAACCAGTCATATTTGCTTAGCTCTTACCTGCAATATCTAGTTCACTCACTCTGAGAGTTTAAATAGCTATTTTTCTCAGCCTCTTTTTGGTGGCTGGTTTTTGGTAAGTTGAAAAACATCTAGGCACGTACGCAGTTGTCTAACGGATTAGTGTGTGACCATAAGCATTTTATTAAACTTTATGAACAAATAATATCTCCTTTATAAAACATAACTAGATACTGAATTGCTTACTCCTTTCAGTTTGAATTCCTGGCAGCATTGACTTTTGAAGAATAATATGCATAACATATTTTGTCATATTGGACAATTTTTATTCAAAATAATTTTAATGAAAATTTTAAAAGCTCTTGATATCAGGAAGCCTTAGACAAAAGGAGGATGGCAGTAATGGTCTGTTAAGGTGAAATATCAACAAAAGTATTGCTGGATGATAGCCAATTTAAATCATTAGTCTACTTAAATTTGCTAGTGCATATATTTTTAATAATGAAAAGAAATGTGAAGGAAACTGAATTCCGTATAGTTTCTTTGGTCATTTTGTGGTATCATGATTGAAGAAAGAGTTCTATAAATAAGACTTGAGGCCTGTTGAATAAATCCAGGACCACCATGATTACCATTTAGATATAATAGTCATGATGCTACCGATAATTCATGGGGAATGTGGCTTGCTCACCTTACAAAGCAAGTTCTTACCATACTCGTGTTACAGAGACATGCACTGCAGTTGAGGGGCGTAGCCCACAAGTGAGACAACGTAAGCATTTTCCTTTGACTTAGGTGGGTCTTTTCCTAATAGATAAGAAAAAACATAAGGTGCCAAACAACTTTACCTACACATGAGTGTTTATTCTCGGATCATCATGTTTTTCTAGTGTCCGTGGATGCTGAGCTTTCATCTCTCAGACTTTATTTTAGTTTGTATGGTGGCAGTTACGTGAAATGCCATACGATCAAGTACTGCTTGACATATTATTTTGCAATTAATGGTAATTACTCATAATTATTTGTTATTATGAATTGTTAGTCGATTATAAAATGAAATAGCAGTAACAGGAGAACTAAACTTGCTTTCAGATCAGCAAAACTTAGATGGATGCATTTAGCCTCACAAATGAAGTGCCCAGTTTTCTAACTGGATCCCAAAATTTTGGTTTTTAGCTCAAAGCTCACTTGGCTCCTGTTCCTGGAATTAGTTGTTTGATACAAGAATGCTGTGCTTGCAGAAGTTGAAAGAAACTTGTATTTCAAAAGCCCAGTCTCTCATAAGGTGTTTTGTTGTGGTATTGTACCCACTGGTCATACTGCATTGGATTCTGTTAGGCTTATGATTTGATCACAATCAAAATAAATTTTTTTGGTTTGTTTTGTATGAAGAACAATCCTAACCATTTCTCTGTATCTATTCCATTAACTACTCAGAAGCTAGTAATCATACTTAGATGAATGCTTTTCTTATGTGTTTAAATGATTAGAAAGCCAGGGAGGATTTTTTTTTACAGAGCAATAGATTTGCCTTTTAACTAGCAAGAAGGCTCATTAGGAACAGCTGATCTGTCTGTTTGCACGTGCTTGTTGACACGCATGTTTGGATAATTGAAGTGTCCCAGAGAGACCTTTGGAGCTCCCTATCTCCAAGAGGACTGGACTGGACTGCTTCCCAGTACTGCTCTCTGAAATGATGGCTCTTACCAAAAGCTGTTAACTGTATGCACTTGCTTGGTACCTACATCATATTTCTTAGTACAGGTGAATGAGAAAACACATTTATCACTGTCCTTTTTTAATGCTTTGTGTATTTTTAAAGTATTTATATTCTACCTCATTTAATAATCCTGGAAGACAATATTTCAGCACTACAAATATAGTTTTGATATATAAAAGCAATAGTTTCTTTTCAGACTTGCACTTTTCTGAATGTAGTTCTGAGCAGTGGAAGTAATGTAGTAGAAAGTTAAAGGCTTTTTTGAGGCCTCTTCTGTGTGATACTCAGTTTTACATGTGATCAGCCATACCAGCAATTTAATATTTGTTAGGTCTGCTTAGGTTGACTCTCAGATTAGACCATGGGAAACTCCTTTGTAGAAAATGATACTGTAGCTCTCTTTGAATCTACTCATGTGTTTCAAAATCTTGCCTCAGCTTGCCTGTGTCCTAGATCTTGAACATGAAACCGTTCTCTGAATGAAATCACTTTCTGATGAATAATGTGTGATGTCCTTTTTTGGTTATAGCAAGCAGATGAGACTCTGGATTTTGAAGAACAGATCCTGGAAGCAGCTAAATCCATTGCAGCTGCTACCAGTGCCCTGGTGAAGTCAGCTTCAGCAGCCCAGAGAGAACTGGTGGCCCAGGGAAAGGTGGGTAAACAGAACAAGCAGCAGTAGGGGAGGGGGAAACATCAGAACTGATCACAGTAGGAAGGGAGCTTGGGAATGACTAATTAAAACATAAATATTGCCATTGCTCATCAGATCACATAGTCCATAGCCTAGGCCTCCATCTGTTCCAAAAAAAAAAAAAAAAACCCATATTTTATTTAAACTTAGCAGTTGTAGTTAGGTATTTGGCTTTTCAGATGATTCTTTTTTTGTTGTTTGGTTGGTGTTTTGGGGAGGTTTGGTTGGTGTTTTTTGTTTGGTGGTGTTTGTTTGTTTACAACAGCATTGCATTCTGTGAAGGGCTCTGATTCAAGCTAGTAATGAATATTCCCACAGGGCAGTTCAGGGATTCAGAAACAAATGCCAGAGTGTAAACAATGCCGCTCTGGACCGGACTAGCAAAGGGCATCACTAATTGTCCGCTCAGTGTTTTGTTGTCTGATACAGTGGGGGAGACCTGCGTGGAAATTGGGACAATTAAGTGGGCAGGATCCTAAATATTTCTGGGACCATCTAAACAGTGCTTCTAACATGTGTCTTTGTCCTTCTGGTCTCGTCAAGATTCAGGTCTTTGTATTTCATGTCATAACCCTCACTGCTCTCCCCCTCCCTCCCACCCCCCCCAAGTTAATATAATTTGAAACTTAAAATCCGAACATCAAACAGATATGTTGCCTGTGAGAACAGCTTGTTACAGGACCCTTGTTATTGTGTAGTTTCGGTTTCTAATTTCATCTGAAGCTTTATTCTGAGCAGACTGTGTCATGGATCCTGTCACAGAAGAGCTAATCCGCCGCGTTCAGCTAGGGTTCCTGGGGAGCTCGTGCTTTATTTCCAGCACGAGCACAAAGCAGTTGTTCTACAACAACAATATAACGAATTGAAAAGACCAACCATAAGCTGTAACTACAGAAATTCTTAATAATGCATAAAACAAGATATTAATAATTAGCCATTGAAAGGTGGCTATGGAAACAGTCAAGAAAATGGCAGTTTTGACCTACCTCACTGCTTCACTTAAATTATTGTGCTGTCTACTTTTATCTGATAAGACCTGTTCTTGCTTTGCTTTATTATGATGTGTAGCTTCCTTTTTCTTTTCTTTTCTCAACACCACCAATATAGAGTTATACAATATATCCTGATATGAGCCGTTAGTATCAGTTTTGGCTTCTTGTGACTGCTCCCTCCGACACATTTCTATTTGCGTCTTTCGCTAACAGCACTTGCATCCTTTTCCAGCCAAGCTCAGAAAATTGCTAAAACCACTTTAATCCCTCCACTAAAGGAAAGCTGTAGTTTGCCTTTCTAATAGAAGTGTACCTGCCAAATATAGCACCATATAAGCAGATCTGTTCAACCTGCTTTACTGAATTTAGCCATTTTGCTTTGTCCTTCACTCTTGTATAGTAACCTGCTGAAAGACCAGGAATTTTTGCAGCAAATGGCTTTTACTGATGGTTGCTTCCTGCTGCAAGATCTTCTTGCTTGAGCCAGAAAATAATGCAATGCTATTTAATGGAAGAAATGAAGCCAAACCAAAATAAAATTTTAAGGAAAAATCAAACTTCAGAATTGTTTCTGTCAGGCACATTTTTGTCCTATATAAATTTCCCATGTCACTTAGTAAAGACTGTGAAAGTATCTTACAGGGCAAATTGATGCATGTCATAGCTGAAAAAGTTGTTAAATTTTAAATGAAAATAATTTTTTTTCTCCTGTGAAATTTTTATGACAGTTAGTTTGATGTTGAGCAGCTGTTTCCATCTGCGTGGTAAAGATAAAATCTGGGAAGCTGGATCTGATCTATCTTATCATCCCTTTCCCCCCCCCCCCCCCCCCCCCCGGCCCCTGCTTCCCCATTTTCTTTCTCTTTGGTGCATGCATGCAGTTCAAATACCAGTGTTTAGACTCCTGCATTTGTGATCTACTTTGAATGCTTTTGGGGGGGATTATTAGGCAGGAAAACCTTGAAACTTAAATTAGTGATTTTATTGTATTGCATAACTGCTTTCTCTCATAGCTGTGGTGACACAATAGGGTCACTGTATCCCTTTTGTGTTGGTGCCACACGTAACAATTTCATCCCAAACTCCGAGGATCTTCCTTACTCATGAATCCCTGTTTTCATTTCTTTTAAATTATGGCAAGTTTCTGGACTGCATTTAGGTTTCACATCTTTCAGCTTCTCTCTCCAAAGACTCCCAAGGCCAGGTGGATAGTGTGGGGGGCACCAGCTGTGATATTTCATTTCATTATATTCATCTGATGCGGGAAGAAAATTCTCTCCTGGTTGTCACCAGCAGTGTTGATTCCGTGGATGCTTCAGTGGATGAACCACACAAAAAAATAGGCTGCTTTCCTCAAATGTCTAATTGGACACGAAGACTCGAGGTGGCTCCCCGTGGAGCTTTCTATTTTGTACCTTGCTATAATGCCAGAATCAGGTTCAGAAATGATGTAAAGCCGAACATGTTGGGGAGACGGAAATAAATTATTTTTAAGGCCAAGAGAATAGGAACTACTGGTTCAGCTGTTGCTTAGGCCAAAGTTTCAGCTGCAGCAATCTGGGATCTCAATGTGTTCCAAGAGCGGGACAATTCAAGCAGCAGAGCGGGTTGGACACCACCTGAGCAGGCAGATGTGTGCTGGAAGCACACTTACTTTAACAACAAAAACCTGTTATTGGGGAGAAAAAAGTTTTTGTGGATGCTCATTCCTTTAGTAGAGCAGTCAGAAATCCCTGGGTAGCACAAATATGTGTATTAAAGCCTGAGAGCCTCGGACTATGTTTGCAAGGACAAATCACCAGTTCTCTTTTTCAGTTAGATCTTGTGCTCCTGGGAATTCAGACTGTGCTGTGGGCAGGCACAGGCGCAGGTGTCCGTCTTTTTACTCAGATTACTGTTTGTCTAAAGCCTAGATAAAGCAACTGTGTTTTCTGTTTCATTGTAAGCCAGCTCTGAACTGTTTTTTCAGGTTGGAGCAATCCCTGCAAATGCAGCTGATGATGGACAGTGGTCTCAGGGACTTATTTCTGCTGTGAGTAACTTCTTTCATGTTGATCTTTAAAATACCAGAGAAACTAGCACCTTCTCTGAAGAAATACTATCCTGTGAGAATACACAGTGACTTTTTTAACCGACTCCTAGGCCAGAATGGTGGCAGCTGCGACCAGCAATCTCTGTGAAGCAGCTAATGCCTCAGTACAAGGCCACGCTAGCGAGGAGAAGCTCATCTCATCTGCCAAACAGGTTGCAGCTTCTACAGCACAGTTGCTTGTGGCTTGCAAAGTGAAGGCCGATCACGACTCTGAAGCCATGAGGAGGCTACAGGTACTTGTGTTCTTAATCCCTGAAAATCCGTAGTAGTGCTACATCAACTTTGTTCTAGCACTGTGTGAACAAACCTAAAATTTCAGGAATAGCTTTCTGAATTTTCAGAATTCTGCTCAATTTTCTTTGTGGGACTCAGGGCAGGGGGGGATTTTCATTCACCAAGGACGAAGCGATTGTGCATTTATCATTATTCAGCAGCAGCTAAAGGTCACCTCACTTTGCTTTTTTATTCTTCATCTTTAAAAGATACTGAAAGATACAGATGTTGACTGGTGTGTGCCCAGCCCTGACTTAGGTGCAACACTGATAGATTCGTACAGGAACACGTGAGCTGATGAAATGTTGCAGCATGCAATGTTTATGTCAAATTGGAGTTGCTCCTGTTATCAGAAGTAACACTTAGGTTTTCTTTTTGCTGTAGAGCTATTTTGTTCATTATGTTTTACTACATGCATTTTTATAGCAAGTGAGTGTAGTTGGTTTCTGTACAATTATTCTGTGTGCAGTTAGACTCCCAGTGAGCCTGCAGGCAGCTAAGCACGCTTAGCTTGGTTGCACGTGAGTATCTGTCTGACCTCTCCAAGGTTATTCATGTGTTAACCAAGTACTTGCCTAAGTGCCTGATGGGCTGTGGTCAGTTTTCCTGTGTTTCTGGGAGTCAGGAGACAGCAACTCTAGACAGAACATTTCTGAAATAGGAGAACGATTGTCAGACAAAACAAAAATATTGGCAGCATCTCAGCAGAAGCTGACGCATCATCTCAACTGAAGTCTGATTTAAGTTTTTTAATGAAACTGGTTCCATTTCACATTACATGTCCCTTTCACTTTGACCTAGTTTGAACTGATACTGCATTAACACTGTATTACGAGGGGTGAAGTTACCGTCCCCGGGAGTTCTGTTTAAGGGTGTTCATTTTTAAAATGGCTACAGCCTTTCCTGACTGCCAGTCCTGCAGGCCCAGCCTGGAATGTAAGAATTATTTCTGCTCCTTTTCATACCAACAACGTGGTGCATCTTTGAGAGTGAAACTTCCCATTTTTCAATTATTTCCACAAATGCTACTAATGGGCCTCTATAAAACAGCTGGTGTATGGATAGGTAGAGTCCGTGCCAGTGGAAGTACATATGACTGAGTATCTGTCTGAGCAAGAGGAATTGAAATCATTTTTTTCAAAATATACCAACAGTTTAAATATTTAGGAGGAAAAAATAAATGTACGTATGGGTGGATGAAAAATCTGTTTATATAGAAAACAGTGTCATGTCAATGTTATCCCTAGGAGTGAGATGTGTTTAGTGCTTGATAATGGATTTGTATGGGTCGGGTTTCTCATGGGTCTGTGGGAAAGGTATCAGGGAACTGGAAGATAGCTCTGACTGTAATGCAACCCACACTTCCATATCCAAACGCCAAGATAGGGCTGGAGGAATTTTAAATGCAGAACAAGCAGTAGAAACAGGAAGTTCAGGGTACATGGTCACTGTAGACAAATATTATTAAATAGACATGGAATGTGAGAAGTTGAGAAGGCTGAAGGAGACAAGCCCAGGAACTCTAGAACAAGCAGTTGCTGTTTCAGCATTGTGCAAACCCAAGCACTGAATTTGGAAAAAAGACTTTAAAAATGAACTTTGTCACTTGACAAGGCTTTGTGTTTGTCTCAAAATGAATAATGAAGGGAAAAGCGGTTTGAACTTGGAAAACATGTCCTTTATAATAGCAAAACTAGTGAGTTGATGTCTGCCAAAGGTTTTTATTGGTGAATTTGACAAATCTGCTGTGACTTTTCAGCAGCCTGTGCCACCAGCACAAATGTTTTCATATAGCTTTAATAGGTTAAGTACCAGAGGTTGGGCGTACTGGTTCTCCCCTTCTTAGCCCCACAAACAGCGACGAGCTCTGGGAGGAGGCGTTTGAGCTGCACTTCCCATGAATGCTGATTGGAATGCATTGTTCCAGAGACTGTTCCAAAACTTAATGAAATAAATGGAAACATTTCCACTCTTTTTGGATCATGTCCAGAGTGATCAAAGCAAGTTTTAAGTAATTTGTTCTTGGGTGATTTCAGGTGGAGCAAGATGTCTGTTAAAAGGGAGGTGGAACTGGAGGTATGGAGGTGGGGGGGTGGTTTGGAGCTGGTCCCTACGGCTTCGCTCCTGGTACCTGTGGGAGCAGGCTCCTTTGGCCAGTGGCACGTGCGGGAACCAGAGTCCTCAGCATGCCCGATGCCTGGGGACTTCAGCAGCCAAGGAATGGTGGGCTCTACTTACTATTCTCTCCCGCTGCCTGTTGCAATGCTACCTTTTTTCCCCCCCATACTTTGCTAGCATTAGTATTATTTATTGATATTAACTAATCTGCTGTTAATACTAGGGTTTATAGTTAAACATGAGAACAGCCTTACTGGATTAGACCAAAAGTTCATTTAGCCCAATATCATGATTCCAGCAGTGGCCAGGAGCAGATGCTCAGGGCAGAGTAGGAACAGGGTGAGCATGTGGGATATTATTCCCTAGTATGTTCCTAGATTCCAAGCATTTTCAGCTCAGAAACTTCCTAAGCCAGATACAAATTCTGTATGTTTAGTAACACTCTGTGGTTTTCTCCTCTAATTTATCCAGTCCTGCTTGACTCTATATAAACTTTGAGTCAAATTAACACTTGTTGGGCAATAGATTAAGCTAGGACAGCTGTATCTGTGTCTGCCCCAACGTGTTTCTGCTGGTTTCAGTCCACACAGAAGGAATAGCTGAGTGATGTGCAAATCTGCCCCTGCAGCAGACTGATGTCAGATTTAGTTTATAGGTTAGACATCTTTCCAGGGCAGGGCTTCTAACAAGGCAGTAGAAGATTAGCCTTTCACATCCTTCTCCTCATGAAGTATTCAAGTGCTTTTAAGAGTACATGGTACAAAGTAATGCTGTGCACAATTACATGAGCCAGTTTGAACAGTGATAAACTCATGCCACCTGACCAGGCAGGAGTGTGGACAGCACGTTGCTTCTAGTACCTCAGCTACATTGGTCACAAATAACTCTGGTATCTCTGCACAGCATTCCACTGTGCTCTGAAGATTTGCTCTTAGTAACAGGTATTGTAAGTGTTCCTCTTGCTTAGGAGGTGGAAATATCCCTGAGTGGTGCTGGGTCCTCTAAGGTTGTTTCTTTGCTAAAGTAATTGATACGCAGTTAGGGATCCACCTTTCAGTATTTGTATGTATAACTGAGGAGTATACCTACCGCTAGGTCTCCCAGTCAGTCCCTCAGAATGAGTGGCCCATGGCCCCTCTCAGCTCTGTCTGCTTCAGCCCAGAGGGTTTTTTCCTGCATCTGTCCTGAGACATTGATGGTTTGAGAAAAAGGTAGGAAGGAGGAAGATTCTAGTAAGAGCGAGAAAGGAGGCAGTCAAATCTTTGGTTCACCAGCTAAGTTGAAATACAAATTATCAGGCATAAAACTTACCTGGGACTCAACAAATTTGAAGTACTGCCAGTGGTGTACGAAAGATCGCATTTACACCTCCATGTGCAGCACCCATTAACCGTGGTCATCGTTCTCCCAGAGCTAGCCTTCCACCAGTGTCAGCAGTTCTTCGTACACTGAGCAAATTCAGTGCCAGGGCAGATGGTTCTGAGCCCGTGCTGCAGTCACCTGCCTGTGCAGGTTATGTGTTTCCTAGACAATGCTCTTCAAGACCTCAGTGCTCTGGAAAAGGTGCCAGCTCCATCTTTGAGCTTTAGTAGAAGAGGTTTGTGTATCGTGATTACACAGTTGGCTAGCACTTCGGTTAAGGATGCCTTCTCTTTGTGACAAGGGCTCTGCCTCCACTTGCTCGTCATCTCCACAGGGGTCACAACAGGAGATTCCAAGGCCGCTTCCCAGTAGGAAAAGGACATATGAGGACCTTGGTATCCTCCTCTGTATCTGTTACAGCAGTGCCTGTAGACTTGGTCATAATTGAGTATGCAGTGTGGAATTTCTGTTGTTGGTAGGCATTATAGTATAGGAAGGATATTCATCAATGGGAGAATGCAGGTAGCTTAGTTACCTTGTTCTTTTTGATGGACGTTTGCTCACACTCCTCAGTTTTGACAACAACTGATATATTACAAATCTGTGATTATTTATCTTTAGAAATAGCAGCATTTTTAAGGAAATAAAAGATTAAATTTAATCATAGCTATGTACATGGTGAATTTCCACTGGTAAAACTGCATTAATTCATAAAAAATAAATAAAATAAAAAATCCATTGATTTAAGTATTTTTTATTATTTTCTTTTTCATTTTTTCTTTTTTCTCCAAAAATTTTTGTATCAGTATTGTGCAGAACATAATTTGGGATTTTGTCCACTGTTTTATTTCAAACCGTGATGGGAGGAAAAGTCCTAATTCTAGCTTCTCAAATAAAGTTTTGTGTTCCACTCTGCAGCATTGATTTTGAAAAATTGATGTGCTTCTCACTGGAGGAAAAAAAGGGGGAGGGGGAGAACCCACATCTTTCTTATGGAGTCAAGCAAAGGTGCAAAAGTTTTGATGTCCTGAAGAACTGATGTTACAATTACGCATTGTTGTTATTAAATTCCTTTTGTTTTTTCCCAAGGCTGCAGGAAATGCTGTCAAGCGAGCATCAGACAATCTTGTCAGGGCAGCCCAGAAAGCAGCGTTTGGGAAAGCAGAGGATGATGACGTTGTGGTCAAAACAAAGTTTGTGGGTGGCATTGCTCAGGTTGGTACAAACGCCAAGAAGTAAAGCAGAGGAAAGCTGTGTTGTGGAAATGCAGCATAGCGTTACAATGTCCATGCAGTGAATTGCAGAATGGATAAAGCTACGTAGAAATCAATGATAAATTACTTGATGCCTCGTTGTTCAATAACCATTGATGTAATAGGACACTGAAATGTTATCTTCTTGTCCTGCAGAAGTTAACAGTTCTTTTCAAACACTTCTATCTGTGTTTTAAATGTACCCAAATATTAGTGGAACACCGGTTTTGTATGTATGTAGTCAAAGAAAAAGAAAGTGTGAGATGAGAACTGGTAACATTTCATTACTGTGACTTTAATAAATATGAAGAAATAAAAAAATCTAAGGCTCTTAAATTGCACCAACCTCTGGATTCACTGTTATAAATGAGGAACAGCCTATACTGT
Organism: Dromaius novaehollandiae; assembly: GCF_036370855.1. Taxonomy (NCBI): domain Eukaryota; kingdom Metazoa; phylum Chordata; class Aves; order Casuariiformes; family Dromaiidae; genus Dromaius; species Dromaius novaehollandiae. The sequence continues at coordinate 20,557,723 of NC_088107.1, forward strand.
GGTCACCACTTAAAAGATACTGAAATTTGTCATTTCTGCATGCCTGCAGTGCTGTCATTTCTCCTTTGACATTTCTAGATGCAAGAAAATGCTGTGGATACCTGCAGCAATGAGTGCTCAGTTTTATTGTCATTCAAACAGTATGTTAAGGCATAGTGCTTCTCCTGCCCTCACCCAGACTGAATGGGGGAGTGCTGTGCTATAAAATCCATCATGGATGTATGGCAAGACTATGCTCATGGATAATTTTTTTTCTGTAAGAAATAAGTGGGAATATGATACTGTTCTTGCTGGCGTAGTCATGGAGGGCAGTAGCCTGAATTGGGAAAATTTGAGCAATTCCTGCTGAAGTCCTTGACACTTGGTACTTTTCTGGAGAATGCCCAATGCCTTGCTATGACTGGTGTGATAGAGAAAGAAAGATTGTTTTACAAACACTCTTCCTTGCTATCATAGTTCTTGCTTCTTTCTTCTCCTAGATCATTGCAGCCCAAGAAGAAATGCTGAAGAAAGAAAGAGAGCTGGAAGAGGCAAGGAAAAAGCTGGCTCAGATCCGCCAACAGCAATACAAATTTCTACCCACAGAGCTCAGAGAAGATGAGGGTTAGCCTGCTGAGATTTTTTTTCTTTTTTCTTCTTTTTTTGTTTTTTCTTTTAAAGAAATAAGCTAAAGGGGGACAGTACAGTGAGAACTGCTCTGACAACATTCTGTATGCCAAGCACTTACCTAAATAAACTGCCTGTCGTAGCTTTGGGTGAGCAGAGGGCAAAAAACACTTGTTCTTTCTCATCTGGTCAGCTGAGGTGCATGATGATCAAATAATGGTATAGTGTTAAGTTCATCATTCCTGTTCCTTCCCTGACTGTTATCTCAGGAGAGAATGCTTCACTTTTTACAAAAAGTTCTAAGTCAGTATTATTGTCATTTACCTGAAGCTTGAGGTATTTATCGTTCCTTGACTTGTTATAAAACATTTGTAATATTGCTAGAAAAGCAGTCAAGAAATGATTCATGTGATAAATATCACATGAGCTGGTGGTTCTCCCCCCACCCCACCCTTGTAATAAGAAGACCAAGCCTGAGATGGATGCATGTCTGAGTGGAGGAACACACAAGTGTGCGTTTGAAGAAGTTGCCTGTCCTCTTTCTAGATAGCTGGTTCATCCCAAAACTGGAGGAACTGTCTGTACCTGTTTGCACTAGTATTATTAGTCCTTACCTGATACCAACAAGCTTCTGCTTGTACAGTATTTAGGTTCACAAAATGTGGCAATATCCATTTTTTAAGAGCTCAGAAAACAGAGGAATGGAAACCTTGTCACTGCCTCAATAATAACAGGTTCATGAAGGAAAATGCTGTTTCAATTATATACCTCTAATGTGTGACTACTCTTACAGTATTATACACACATACACATGCTCTGACATTGGACTGAATAGTTTGTGTTTTGTTTTCTTTTGTTTAATTGAAATTACCTGGTTCGTACTGTGGGATTTCTATTAGAATGTATGTTAGGTGAAAAAGGGAAATTCCCAGTACAGCAAAAGACTATCACAACTCATTATTCTTTTAATTTCTAATATTTTGTTTTGAAACCTGTGGGTATTGTAGGAGAAATGGAAGTGATTTACACTTTCCTGTAATATAAAAGAATATCTGGATTCTTGGAAGCTTGTTTTCATAGTTGGTATTGATGAAAATGTACTCACCAAGGAATTGCAGAGAAGGAATAGCAGCAATCTGCGCAGCAATCTCTGTGGCCAGCTGCAGAAAGGTACTGTATGTTCTCAATATCTCTGTTGTGGCCTAAGCAATAGCAACATGGGTAGAGTCGGTAACACATTTCACCCTGTCAAAGTAAAAACACAAACCACAGAAACTGAAACTAGCAGAAATTATACTTTTTGACTGACTACATAAACACAGTTTCTAACAATAATCCCCATCATTCTTCCATCTCCACTCAAGCCCTCTGAAACAATAATGTCAAGTCTATTTAGGTCAAAGGATGTTGCCACTCCAGTCCTTCTGAAGGCTGTGCTGTCATTTAGATACCTGCCAAGTACCTCCAGCTGAGCCTATTATGTTATATGCATACCCACCCAGTCGTCACTGTTGCAGAAATATTTGTCTCGTAGACTCAAAAGTAACCCTTTAGTGCTAGGTTTAGCCGTTTAGATAGTGCTAACTCCTCATTTAAGCTACATGCATGAAATAATTATCAGAATTTTTTTCACACTAGTGTTAAATATATAGCAAAAATGACTAGCGAATTAATGAGTATTAAAGTGTACAAAGGTTTTTTTGTTTGTTGTTTTGTTTTTTTGGGGGGTAGTGTCTTCTCTGGTACTGAAATATTTCAGACTCAGTAGACTTGTTGGAGAAGCCACAGTGATGAGAGGAAAAAATTGGCAAATCCCAAGTAGAATCGCAGGTGCAGACGTGCTGTGGTGCGTAGGCTTGTGTGCATATGCAAACCACTGCTGTCGGACACCCACGGCTGAGTTCTGTAACTTCCATTTCAGCACAATTGATTTTTTTTTCCTCTGCGTATCCTTTACACAATGAATTCAGTGAGCAGTGTCACAGAAACTCTGTTAAGAATTTCTATACCAAAAAAACCTTCTTGTAAATTTTGAGGTGGAAGGCTAAGTCATTTTTTACTGTTGTAAGACCTTAAAAAAAAAAAAAAAAAAAAAAAAAGACAGCTCTTACAATATGGATTTTCTGCTGCTTTTGCCTTGCTGGTGTGTCAAGCTTCTTTGTAGTTTATGGCTTTCTCTTGTTTACCTGGGCAGCCTCACATTCCCATCTCTCTTTTTGGAATGATCCTTAAAACAGATTTGTTACTGCTCCCCTTTCAACCATTGTTTAACCTATTTTTGTAGTCTCATTTAAAGCATGAAGAAAGATGATGCTGTCCTTAATACCATGCTAGTATTTTATTGTAGGCATAATAATGTAATGTATTTTAATCAGGAATGCTTGGTATTGGTCATGAGTCAGGGTGGTATTTGACAGTTTGTAAGAAGCCAAAAGCCTAGTCAAATGCAAGTGCAGAAATCGTGTAGCTAGCAAATTTTATCAGTATGTAGAAGGGAAGAGTATGTTCAAATTGTGTTCCAGATCGAGTTGCTTGGGAAGTCCATTTCAGTACAGTTATCTCGAGGTCTCCCGATTTCTGATTTATTGCCCCATCTTCTCTGACAAAAAGTGTTGTTCTTATTTTCCTTTCCTTAGCTACCAGCTGTTCCACAGAGGAACCACAGTCAGATGAGCAGTTGAGCTGAACAATTGAAGTATTTTTTTACTGTGAATTTTGGGTCTTGATTTGGGAAGCATTTAGAGGATATAAACTCACCTAAAGACTTTCTATTTTGGTTTACTCTTGCTGTTATAATTTGCAGTACCACTGAAGTCCGTGTGTGAACGTCTGTGGAGTTTGGGCCTAGTCCATGCGTTGATTAGGCATGGAGGCTTGCAGCAGGGAGTTGCGAGTCGGGGCAAGGGATGGAGGTTGCTCAAAAAGAGGGCAGATGTTTGCTTTGTTCTGTTAACTTGTGAAATGATAAACAAGCTCTGTTGTATCTCACCCTTCATGTGGAATTCACTTTAAGAAATTGTATGCAAATTAAAAGCAAAATGCCTCAAAGTTGTTTGTGTACAAATAGTCTAGTGTTGTTTTACCAAATGTCCAGTAATGATTTGAATGGAACATTTTATTATTTGTCTAAACTTCTCTTTTTCTACATCAGAAACCTCAAAGCAAGAAAAGTTTTAAAACAGATTTTGAAGGTTGGGGTTTTGTTTCATCTTCCCCTTTCCCTGTTATTTTCTGCATCTTCATCATTTATTTCCTAATGAAGGGATGGATAAATATTCAAGAAACCTCATCACTTAAATGATCATGAGTGGATTTTTTTTAAACAGGTTAAACTGATATTCACCCCAGGGAGTATTGCATGTGCCATCACTAAATTTATCTTCCCCAAAGTTTGTTTTTAATGTATGATTTTGGATATTTTTGTGCCTTTATATACTGTAAAAGTTCTGTCCTAATGCAGCTGCATCATGATTAACTAAAGAAGGAAACTTATCCACCCATAAGTGACGTGATCCCTGGAGCCTGCTTTTCAGTACTCGCAGCAGTATGAATTCAACGTGCAGTTGTCATGTTAATGGAACATCACATTCCTGTGGCACTCGCAGAGTTCATGATGCCAAGAGCAGAGACTGTTAGGTCGTAGGAGTTACTAGTCCGTCGTAGATTGGTGGTTTGCCTGTCCTTAGTATCTGCGATGAAGTCTGATGAACTAGCTCAGAGGTGACAGACCTACAGGCTTGTGAGCGGCTCTTCCTGGGTTGTGTGGCTCCATCTCGGGGCGTCGCGCGGTGTTCAGCAGGAGCGCGCGGCGGTCCGGGAGCTGCCGCCACCCCGGGCGCGGCATGGCGTGGGGCCCGTGGGCTGCTTCAGCCCCGGCAACGCCCCTGCTCGCGTCAGGGAGGTCGGGGACGCGCCTCCCGCGTCGCGCTGCCGCGGTCAGCCCTGGGCAGGAGGAGGACCCGGTTCGGAGTTGCAGCCTGAGCAACATTCATCAGTATTTGGTAACTTTAATAATTCTGGCAGCGTGTGGTCTGTCAGCTGCCTGGTATCAGGTCAGGCCCCTGAATCTGATACTTGCTAGCTGGAGCCAGCAGTCTGCACAGCGTTAGACTCTGTATCGCTGCGTTTACCTCCTGCACGTGAGCTACCGAGAGGTCTCGGGCGGCAAGGTAGGGACTCTGCCAAACTCGGCGCACTCCGAGAGCCGCTGCATAGAGCAGATACTGCTGAAGAGCGCTGGGCTGCAACGTTTCAGCACCAGAGGAGTTTAACAGCAGAGCAGGTCTAAACTGGCCATGGCCCAGCCAAGGGGCGGGCAGGAGCAGTCCTGGAGTGTAGAAATACCATACCTGTGACAGTTCACACCCAGCAACAGGAATCATTTTGCCTAAAGTTTTTTTTTTTCTGTCATTTGTTGAGCTAAAAGTAGTTGCCATTATGTCACTTTTAAAAATAATCGAAGCAGTAGAGACTTCTGTTTTATCTCAGCTTAGTGAACCTCGTTGCAGTGGAAGAACCTTCTGTTCAAGACGGTTTTGTCATTACATGCTAGGGGGTGAACTCCCCCTGTAACCTCTTCCCTTCCCATTAAAGCTTTAACCCAGAGCAAAGGCATAAAGGGGTCTAGAGTCACATTGCGACACTGTTATGTATAGTGTTTCTCTAGCCACAAAAATAAATATTTTTTTGTATTCACCAACAATAAGTTCTTGAAGGAATTCCTTTTTCTTGCACGTAGGTGTTTGTGACTTGTGTTGCACTGGTTGTCATGCAAAGGATCATTTTGCTACTTAAGCCAAATAAGGCAGAAGTTGTTTGTTGGCAAGGCAGGGAAAAAACGCAGAATCCCCAGGTGAGAGCAGAGAATGTTGTACTTAAAGCTCTGCTTCCTCGGCAGAACTACCCGTGTTTACCCTGCGTTATATGTCAGTGACCTTTCAATATCCTTAGAAGTAAGTGCATGTTAACTACATGTAAATAGTATACAAAAGATGGAAATACGAGTGATTTGAGGGTGTCAGATGCTTTGTGTTGCTCTTTATTTGGGATGTTTTTGGGGGAGGTTGGTTGTGTTGCTTTTATGTATGCTGTGATTTCCATTTCATTCTAGGTGCTCCCATGTCAAATAGAGCTCCGTGTGCGTGCACGCACGGTTAGGGTCCTTCAGTCGTGCGTGTGACATCCGTAGCTGTGGTCTCGCTGTGCTGAGGCTGCAGCTGGCGGGGACAGCTTCTGGCACGACCGCCCTGGTGTCAGAAGTGGCACCTCTTCTGCACTGTGTGCCTTCGTCTAATGGGTCAAATTCGTCAAAGAGCTTTCTGCCGTGCGTTCTCCATGTAGGAACAAGACTAAAGAAGCTCCTCTTCTAGGGTTGGTTAGATCAACATTAATATTGAGGATATGGAAGCATTAGTCATGTTTTAGGCTAAATTCTTTAAAATATATATATAAAATGCTAAATTATTTAAGGTGTGTTAAATTACAGGAATAAGTATTTTGGGGTTTGCTGTCCGTCCTTGGTATCTATGCACCATGATTTCAGTTTGTGTTGCCAAAGCTCTAGGTACAACTTTAGAGACGCCAGGGAAGTTGCTTTCACAGTGACGCCTAAAGACCTGAGGACTAAACAGTGCTTTCTGACGTGCTGGGATCGCTCCTGACCTGAGCTGTTCTGAAGTTCTTATGCTTTCCCCTTTCTTGTTCGTTCTGAGCATTTATGAGAGCTGAACTTTTTCTTCTTTGAGGATCTCTTTACAATATATTCATCAAGTTTTCCACCTATGTAAGTCTATCAGTTATTTGTAGTGTGTCTCAGGAGAAATACTAGTATGTGGGTTTTATCCAATCCTAATTTGGATAGTGTAAAGCTTACGTATCAAACATGGTTTTATTTCCCTACTGCTTATTTTCTTTCAGTATATTTACCAATTTTAAAAATGAACAGCATGGGCTAGTGACTTCTTAACATCCTGAACTGTCCACTGTTAGAGTTTATCGCAGTTAGAGAGTTCCTCTGGACATGTTACCCCTAACCGGTATTGCTGTAAGTCAGAATCTCTTTATTAAAAATACTAAGTGCAACGTGAAGTTCAGTTTATTCCCAGAACTTTTGAAGATGAAAATTCACTCATCATGGTAGAGAGTCAAGCATTAAGTTGATTCAGCAGTCTGAGATGTGTTTCGAAGTCTATGGAAAAAGTTAGGATAGTGAGAAAACGTTGTTCATTATTTTCTTAATATAGTTCTTGCTCTTCAGGTGCTGGATTTAATACTAGTTGGAATTTGCAATTTTACACAGATAATATCTAGTACTTGCTAAGCTGTTACTCTAATCCTTTTATTTTGGAATAATTGCACTGTACTTCATCTTCTCCAAAATCAATCAATCAAAATCAATCTTTTTAGTGTATTTTGTAGGGTGTAATTGACCAACCAAAAAGATTAATATGGAGATTTCTTCCAACATTACAACTAACAATCTTTCTATTCAGATTGCATTGATCTATATTATAATTTATTGATTAAAATATTTACTTGAATGTAAGTCACTGCACTATTGACCTGATCAAAGTCATGCAAAGTGTCGTTGGCTTCTGGAGCAGTTACTATAAATACATGTTTGTACTGTCTTGTACCTTTTCCAGTTTGACAATAAATACATTGCATTTTATTATGAATGTAGTGTCAGCTAATAGTTTTACCAGCCCTGCTTCTGGAACAGAAAGGTATTCATTCCTTAATTCAGCAAACGCTGTAGCACATACTTGCATTATTAAAAAAAAAAAAAAAAAAAAAAAAGTCCTTCATGTGCTCTCACAGCAATACAACTAACTCAGCTTGACCTAAACAGGATTTAGCGCGTGCTGAAGTGGTTGGCTAAATTAGGATTTTTCGGGCACTCAGAGACAACGTGTGGCCCCCTGCTTTGCTGCCTGCTGCTACTTAGAAGCACCTTCTCCGTGACATCCATCCCAAGATCACCATAGCGGGTGTCAAGTATTGATAAGAATACTCTGCTCTTAGAGAGCACTTCTCATTTGTGGTTTATAAAGCACTACAGATGAGCCGCTCTCATTTTATAGATGGGGAAATTACAGTGCAGGAAGGGAGATAGTTTGTTCAAGTCCTCTAAGAAGGCTGCAGTGAACTCGATAGCTGGTGAAGTTGCTATGGTCCAGGAACTAAATAGAGCAGCAATAGTAGTAACCCTATCCAGGAAAGAGTTAATATTTTTATTCCTGTTTAGTTCACTGAGTGGATGGGGGGGTGGTATTAATATTTCTGTACTCTGTCAGTTACACAGAAATCAAATGCATTCTTTCCCTGTAACTATATAGCAGAGGGACTTAAACAGTGATTGTGACTAGTGCCAAGAACAACCCTGTCTTTCACTGCCAATGCTTTAGACAAACATCCTGTCTTCTGGAGCTGAATTTAATCTGCAAGAATCTGTGCTCAGTGCCTTGGCTTCGCTTCACGTTGTAACCACTCCTGCTAAGGCACCAACCTCAGTTCTCTTCCAGCTTTTACTTATCTCTGACTTTTTCTACAAGAGAAGTGGCTGCTTTAATACTTTGGACAAAGCTCTCACAGCTTATTAAAACAGGCCTCTTGCTTTACCAAAGCAGCCTGCAAAGTATGATGGAAATGCTGAGGCACCGAGGCCTCCAGTCTGACAGTTTAGCCACAGAGCCGGGTTTGAAGTTTACTCACAATGCCTTTAGTCATCTGCAGCTATGTGAGACTTGGACGTTAACACCACCACATTAATGATTTCTGGGTCTGTCTGCAATTACTTATTCTTTGCCTTCAGCTACATAAGGTCGAGCATTTTGTCTCTTCTAAGCACCCATCTTTTGTTTGCATTTTTTAACAGTAAGAGTTGAGCTGACGCTGTATTTCAAAAATGCTAGGACAGTTTCTCTAGAGTCAGGCCGAGCTTTTAGTTCTTTTTCCATGCAGATTGTGAGCTGCATTAAAAAGTGGCATATATGGCAAAACTGGTGTGAAATGCCTACTCCCTCAAGCACATGCTAAATGCTTATGCATGGCATAATCTTGCCTGTTTTATAGAGGGGAAAAATACATTGCTTTACTAACAATTTAAAGATTACCGGATTTGAAGTATAACAAGTTCAAGCAAGGCAGTCATTGTGGGAATATTTGGGTTATGACCTAAGACGGAGGCATGTTAGGAAGCAAAATGGGTATATTCCTCAAGCCTAGACTGAATTTTTGTCTCATTAGTCTTTGGAGACTTCAGCTAAATGTTTTTCTTTTTTCCTTTTTTGTAATTGGTTTTGGCCTAATATATTTTTGCCTGCTTTTATGTGCCCATGGTTGGCTTTTCTTCCTAGAAAAGAGTCTGGATGTGCCAGGATGTGCAGGCTTAACTGCAGTCATAGATCTGGGGAGAAAGCAGGGGTCTTAATATTTATTACCAAAATCAGGAACAGTATCTCCTGCCAATTAAGATCAAATCCTGCAGTGGTATTTATCAACTGACATTAACGACAGCAGACTCGGTTCCTGTGTTTGTGAAGCTGCACTGTAAGGACAGAATTTGGTACCCTTAAGTGTATGGTCACTGAATGCGAATAATCACGTTCTGTTAGATTTGAAATGTAGCGAGTTCAAGCAATCCAGTCACTGGGGAAATACCTGGGTTTTGAACTAAGACAGAGGAGTGTTAAGAAACAAAGTGAATATATTCTTCAAGCCTAGGCTGAGCTTTTGCTTCGTGACATCATTAAGGATTTTGGCTTAATGTCTGTGTGCCAGCACGACTCCAGGCATGATTCCTTTTGCCTCAGAAAAATGAAACTGAGAACTTCAGTATGAGCATGTCTAATGCTGCTCTCAGTAACACAAATGCCTGATCAGGAGAGATGATAATTCCACATAGGAAAACGGTGCAAAAAGTATACTAGTTCAAAAAGATCTCAGTAAAACAGTTTGATTGGTCTTTCCATTGTGCTTGGCTCACGCCAGTTGCTGTCCTCTGCCACTCAGAGATAATAAGGTGCTTTAGGGCAATTCTGTAGCCAAACCGTTGCTGCAACATGTCCGTGATGCTTTCAGAGCCTGTAGTCTGTCTGTCCAAGCCACAGAGTTCTTTGCTTACTTTCCTGGCTGTTCAGGAGTCGTCGTCTCTGATCTCTCCCAGATCATCTGAGTGGCTCTTAATGGAGACTCATTACCAAGACTGCATTTTATTATATGACCACATCGCTCGTATTTTGGTTTGTCTGAGGCTTTTTTATCTGAAAAGAGGTTAGATGCAAAAATTTCATTTTAGGCAGTTTCCTACTCCCCTCCTCCGAAAATTTCTAAATAAGCTGAACATCTCCTAAACTGCATGTTTATTCCCAATCTTAAGGGTAACAGCCACCAAAAAGAGAACCTTTAACCTACAGTCCTCTCTCAATAGTATTTGCTAGCAGCAGAGTTCTCAGTGTTTAGTCCCCAAGTATATTGGTAATGTCAGTAGAGGAAGATGATAGGTATTCCTTTCTATTGTTTCCACCCTTCCTCCCCCCACTAAACGTGCTAATACAATAATTGCCTTTTGAGTGGAGGCAGAGCTATTCAGATACAGAAGAGAAAGTTGCCTATGCTTTTCTTCTGGGACTGTAAAGCAGGCACAGATTAAGAAGCTTCTCTGGGTTTTGCTGAAAGGTCTCTCTTAAGGTCTGGCGGGTCTCGTTATTGTGGTGGAGTTGAGATGCCAGCGCAGCTTTGGATGCGTTTGAATATGTCCTGGAAAAGCGGCCAGAAGGAGTTAAACGTCACAGCACAGACAAGGCGAAAATGTGTGCTGGAGGAACAACACGGCTGCGAGCAACAGGAGAGGGCAAAACATTGAGGTAACAGCTCTCGCCCTTCTGTAGACACTGTGAAAGGTACTGCTGCGTCTCTGCTGATTGGCAAGGGGAAACAGCGTAAGGATGGGGGGGACGTGCTCGGAGTTCCCTGTAACAGGTAAGAGCTGGCACCCAGGAGATGCAGGGTTACCTTCAAATTCCTCAAGAATCTCTACATAAATCGAGGTAGGAAAGAAAACATTGCACACTTGATTCAGAGCTTTTCTTCCAAGCAGAGAAGATTGTACCATCTGTAGTTGCTCCCCGCCAGTGCAAATGAAGCATGGCATTCGTACAGCGAAGGCCGCTGCCCTCGGAGTACAACTGCCCCGTGTCGCTGGGACGGTCTTGCTCTGGTAACAAATTTCCCCAAGTGCTGAAGGGGTGAGTCAGACCTGTGGTGACACTGCTGATGGTGAAAGCAGGGCTGATTTGCTGAATTACAGGATCATGTTTAAAATGAGGTAAGCTCAGATGTTGCTTGAGTCCCTTTTGATCTTGCAGACAAGTGGGTGGTGGCTGTTGAGACTTTCCTGCGTTTCTTGGAGTCAAGGCCACCTTTGGAGTTCAAACAGAAATGCCTGCTATAACCGGGGCACGCCGAAAGCCATGACTTCATTCCTTAGAACTCTACCAGCTGTATAGCTCAAAGACACATAACTCATCCCCGGCTGGTCCCTGTAATAACACAGACATTCAGAAAATGTCTGGCATTTTTTTGGTTCACTACTTGGGATCAAATTCCTCTGATTTTGTTCCCTTCTGGACTAAAAACAGACTATTCTTTATGTTGCAGCCCTGAGAAGGAATCTCGTGTCCTGCTGAAGCTTAGCTGCCACACGTGTTACATGGTCCCGGAAAAAGCTACTGAGTTAGCAGCTCTCTGTCCGGTCTCACGTGCAGCCCCTTGCGTGGGCAGTGAGCTCCTGTCGTCTCGTCTGGGTTTTCAAAGGCATCTGTTTGCTCCAGACCACTTGGGAGCTCTTCTGCCCACCTGCTTCCGCAGAGCCCCGGGAGCGCTGGAGCCAAGCTGGCTCCCTGGCGCTGATCCTAGGGCCGGTGCCGAATGCCCTGGCAACTTTTTAGGGGTGGATTGTTCTTTTTGTTTGGTTGGGTTTTTTCCTCTCTCTACAGAAACTCTTCTGTGGTGAGAAATGTTGAGCTGTCAAAGCACAACATTTCTACAGGTAGAAATTTTGAAATGGAAGGGAAAGGAGAGTCTGCCCCGGGAGCAGAGGGGAGAAGTGTTTTGTTTGTTTAGCTTAAGAGTCTGGGAGAGAGTCTTCCTAAAAATAGAAGGTAAGTGTAGAGGTAGGGGAGAGGGAGTTATTTAAGTCCAGATAGGCATTGGCATAAGAGGAATTACTGTGTTGGTCCTGAATAAGTTTAGGCAGGAAGAAAATTCACAACTATCACAAAAAGATATTCATGACCAGTCTATTTAGCATGGCTAAGAGGGGAAGAAATCTACCTGCTTTTGACATAAGATTTGGAACCAGGCTTATACGGTCACAATGCACATTAGACCTCATGTCCCTTCTGCTCCTGACCCTTCCGAGCTGTCACGGAGGTGTGTGATGGGAACCAGGGTTAGGGTTACAGGCTAATCAGCCTGAGCCATTCCAACAATGTTGCAGGTCACTGCAGCAGGCTGCAAAACTGATCTGAGCCTTCTGGGAACGCGGTTTGTCCCAGCGCGCTGCTGGGCCTTCTCAAGTGGGACTGGATTTCACAGCGACGTGTTTCCTAACTGCGCGTCGTGTGAGACGTACTGCAAGGTCAGGAGCAAGTACAGCTCTGCAATGCTTGAGTTAGTGTCCAAGCCGTTTCTGCTGATTGCTGTGTCTTTGAAGCACTCTTCCCAGCCCAGGCTTGAGGGCCCTGCTTGTGCCCGCAGTCAAGCCGGTGCATGCGCAAGGCTGTCAACTCATGCGGTTTGTTTCTCTGCTATTGCAAGTAGTGCTCGCTACAGGACACTTTCTGGTGCTCTCATCCAGTCAGTTTTAATAGACTTTCTAATACTTTCCTGGAGGCCCCTGTGGACTGTGCTGGGAGTTGTTTTTTCTTGTCTAGTCAACTGCAGTTGATTAAAGGAAGAAGATGGAAATGGTTGCATATAACATCCTACAGGATTCCTCTCATCCAGTCCTGGGTGTTTATAAACTGCTCTTCACTGCCTCCCAGTCAGGTTCATGTGGACATCTCTACCCTTCTCCCGTAGCCTGGCCAACTCTCCGGCCATTTTTCTTCTCTTACTCCTTCATTCATGTTGGGCACTGCTCAAATCAGAGACTTGCAGTTGAGGACTGGGTAGAAAGGAAGGGTATTTGGGTGATGCAGCCTCCAGACAGCGTGCAGTTGGAGCTGAGGGTCTCTGCTGCTGCTGAACTGTGTCCGTGCTGCTGCAGCCCCAGTTTGCTCTCCAGCAAAGCTCGAGCTGCTGGGGAAAGCTGCATTGCCTGCTGCACAGAGCTCTCAACCAAAACTCCAAGCAAAACAAGAGCAAGCCCAGTGTGGACTCTGGCAAAGATCCCCCTCTCTTCTTATATAAAGGGGAAGCATTTAGCCTGGCCTCATAAAAGAGAAAACTTAAAGGACTGTTCTGCAGTTTGAAATCTTACCCTCCGTGGCGTGGAAACAAAATGCTGACTTGGGAGTTTCAGCCATTCATTTCACGCTGTGCTCAGCCCGCCGCGCTTCCTGAGCGGGAACCGGCCATTGCCTCATCCCACGAAAATAAAGGTTATTGGGTCAATGGCTGCTCTTACAAACCGCACAGTAAGAATTTCTTAAGGGTATAAACCAGCACCCAGGATAACATTTAAAATGGTCTAGAAAATGCCTGCTTGTAGCAGTCATCAACCTCTTAAAGGTTTGCTATAACCTCTTAAAGGTTTGCAGGAGGCCTACTATTTGGATGAGTTAGCAGCACACCCCTCTCTAAGCATCATTTAAAACAGCTGCTCGCAGAAACCCTGCAGAGAAGTAGTTGAGGGATAGTTTAGAATAATGTTAAATGGAGAACAACTGGTGTCCGGATCTCCTCGGTCCTATTTGCTCCCAGAAGGTCAGGCAAACTTCTCGTCCACAGACAGCGTCTCTACATGCAAACTGCACCCAGGGGTGCAGGTATGGCTGAACCTTACTGCAAAGCAGGGTGGCCTCTGCCCATGGCAATGCCGTAGATACTCCGGTGGTAACTCCTATTCATCTGAGGGACCAGATAGCATCTGTTATCCCTGGATTGTACCAGACCCTAAAGGACAATTCAATGGCTTCGTTCTCCGGTTGCGTTGCACCACTTCCTCAGGGAACGCAGCCCAGGATGCAAGGCAACCTTCCACCTGCCGCGCCAGCGCTGTCACAGACAAGATTCAACTTAGGACAGAAAAGCTCTCTTTGTGGAAACACAAGATGGGCCATGCTATGCAACCTCGGGCTCGCTCTCCCCTGGTTCTGGTGACGTTTCGACGGTGAGCGTGGGGGCTCCTGCCGAGCTCCTCTGGGCTGCACCCCGCTGCCCAGCCATGCCAGCCAGTGCTGACGCTTCCCGGTCGGCTGAGCTGAACCATCTGCCTCTGCTGTCTTTGCATTCAGTCGCTGCGGGAGAGTTGTACTGGAAAGCGTTTGCTGCTGGTGTTCCTCTGTTCACGCTCCCTTGGCCCACAGGAAAGCAGCGGGCTGATGAGGAAGTGGCTGATTCACGGGAAGTGATTTGGGATGAAACTTGCCTTTCTCACTTTCTATTTCTTCCTTGTTTGTGGACTGAATGTAAGAGAAAAGGAAACATAATCACTATCAATCGTAGCTGGTGTTTCTGGCATACGGGTGCTTGGGATCACTTAACTTGGCTTTGCTTGAAAGGAGCTGAGAGACCAAAAGGAAGGAGGAAGGAAGAAAGCAGGAAAACATCATCAGAAGCTGATGGATTCTTGGAGTACTTTTCTCCCAGCGGCTGCTCGCAGGCCAGCTCAGCCTCCCAAGCCCAGTTAGCTTCACTAATGCTGCTCCAGGTGTCCTGCCTCAGCTCAGCGCTCCCCTGGTTCGTCAGCACCTCTGGCAGCGCGGCAGCCCGAAACACAGCGTGTTACAGCCGAGCGCAGGAGTCGGGGACCTCAGCCTGGACGGGGAGAGCGGAGACAGATGACGCTCCTTGGAGCCAGCTCACGGCCGCAGATGCTGTTTGCCCTGCCCAGCTGTAGGGATATGCCGTGGAAAGCAATAGGAATATTCTTTGCTCTGCTTTTTCTCCAGGGAGTGATTCTGATTTCTCCTATTCCTGTCTTGTGATGTGAGCTGGTCCTATGCCCAGAAAAGCTGCTGCTTGTGCTCCACCACCTGATCCCGCAGCACGACTACTGTTCAGCTCTTCTTAGGCAAGCGAGGCTGAACTGGATCACAGTCTTTCATAAATACCACAGCTTATCATGGGCCAGGTTGAAACTGCAAATACACTAGTGACCACAGTTTCACGTGGCACACTTTTGCTATAAAGATAGGTGAAATGTATAGAGGCAGACAGAATGAACGAAGCTTAAAAATATTTGTGGAATAATTTCTGGTTAATAAGTTCATTTTTATAATGGGTAACATATGAGAACAAAAGGCACATGGGAACATGGGTTTTAGAAAAATGGAGCTTAATACAAAATTATATATTGCATATTGTTTAAAAAAACAATGTAAGTAGTGCTTAACTGTGATCAGAAGAAATCTAAAACATCTGTAAGATCTCTTAAATAAATCATAGAAAGCGGGAAGAATTCAGCAAATGGTGGGAAACAGAAGAACAAAGAGCTGGGTGGAATTTATGCCTCTGCTGAAATATGCCAAGATTTTCCCCTCTACTTGTTGTCACTAGTGCTAAGCAGAAATTGTCCCTGTTTCACCGTGTAAAATTTCCATTAATAACCTATAGCTCTCAAGCTTTGAGGTATGTGGCTCTTGCCATGATTCTCTGTTTTCAGAGAGTGTAGATGATGGCATCCCCTTTCTCAGCAGAGAGTGATATTAAGGGTTAACTTGAGCACTTCTGTACTGCCCTGAAATAAAAATGATTACATAACTATTTGGAAAATAGGATGAATGTCAATGCTAGTTTTGTCTCTTGTTAGATCATCTTTTAACTTGTTCCCTTCCTCTTTATTTACATTCCCTAAAGACAGCTGAGTGAAGCAGATCCATCAATGAACGTTGCCTCCTTTGAAGGCAGAGCTGGCACAGCGCTTATCCAGACCCCTCAGCAGCGAGGAGCGCGGCTGGGCAGCCTTCCTGCCCCTCCGTGGGCGCGGAGCTGAGCTCGCACCCCTAAAATCCACAGAGCCTCAGCAGGTGCAACTCTCATTCATCAGGTGTGGGAACATGGGAAAACAGGTTATTTCTTATGCCTGTGGAGAACTTTTTCCTATAACTTGGAGAGAAATTAAAAAAAAAAAAGAAAAGAAAATCAGGAAGCATCCTTCTTCAGGAGCTTAGCAAAATACAATTTTTGGGAAAACCACCTGTTCCATGAACAGAGGCTGAAGCTTCATGTTATTTCAAAGATTCCTCTGATTCCATGTTCTTTGTGCATATTCTGCTCACAGTAAAAACACTCTTAAAGCATCACCTTGACGTCCAGTTTGTCACAAAGCACTGAACTGTGCTGTAGGCATAGACCACACAATCATTTCTATTCATTTGGTTTTCAAATTGCTGCAGGCAGTTCTGCCTAAACAGAATTCTTTATAAAATCTCCTCGGAACGGTGCAGCGTTGCGTAGAGGTATGAGACCCTGGAAGTGAAATGACAGGGAGCTTCTTCCTTCCTCTCTCCCCCGAATTCAGACTCAACTATTGTGGTTTTCCTCACTCCTGCAAGGTTTGGCTGAGAATTCAATGGCTCTCGTCAGGAAAAGGAAACAAAACTGAAAATTTCTCAGCTGTGGTAACCTGCAACATTAGCTGTAACAAAGAGAAGGGAAAGTTTTCCTCCAAAGAATTTCATTTTTTGTATGAGTGCACTGGTGTCTGATCTCCCATTTAGGGCTGACTTGGGTAGCTGCTGCCACGTGAAATCCAGCTGTACCCAGGAGAAATGGAGGAAGCTATCACCAAGTCTATGTACTCCTCCTCATCAGGAATAACTCTTCTCTGAAATACAAATCATCGCGATAAGGCAGGCACAGACCCACTTCATACGCAAAAGTGAAGATATTAACCCTTTTCTCTGCTGTTAGAATCATCTGGACTGCACTCCCACACGGTGCACCCCTTCCGTTCTCATTTTAACTTCATCTGCTGCATCCACAGTGAAGCACTGACCATCCCAAGGGGCCTCTGACTGCTGCCTTGGATGCCGGCGGCTGTCTTGCAGCCGCAGGGAGCTCCGCACAAGCCGTGAAACGCTCCCCAGCGCAGGGCTGGGCAGACTTGCTCCTTCTCGGGTGCCAACAGACAGAGTCTCTGGCAGTGCTTCAGTTGCTCCAGTGCTAAAGCAACCTGCTCTAGCTATCATGCTGGGGCACTTCCAAGCCGCTGCTTCCAGAAAACAAAGAAAAAAACCTCCCCAAACCTAAAAAAAGACACTTGTAGTTTTTGCTCTAAAAAGGCAGGGTAAAAAACTGAGCTGCATGGAAAAGGTTCTCTGTTATAATCCAGTTTTTGTGTGTGGTGATGAAAACTTGCTGCTACTTGGGCACATGCACCAGCTAAGGCATTTTTGGAAGCTGAAGCAGTACCATATTTGGCCACTTCTCTTCATGGTCCCCATCCGCTTGTAGAGCTTTTGCATCCTGCTAGCATTCCCGGACTGCTGCGAGACATGCATTAGAGAGCTCTGCTTTCGATCTTCAGAGCTGTCAAATGGCTTTAAAGAGATGCTGACCCTTCTGAAAGGGAAGTAGAAAGATGACTTCTAGAACAACCCAAGTCAGTCTCTGCATACTTCTCTCCCAACCAAGTAATAAGTGTGTTCTCTCAATGTTCAGCTTTGAACTTGTTTGTATCCTACTTGCTTGCATGCATAACACTTTTAGGGTCTGCTCTAAATTACAGTACTGCATGTTAGTCTCTGGATGATCTGGGCCCTGAGATACTTTGCAGTTTGTACAGCTAAAGTATTCTTAAGTGCTGCAACTTTTTCCATTTGGTGCGTAAGGAAAAGGGAGTCCTTCAACGAGAGCAGTTTGCCCGAAGGAAAGGCCTGGAGTAGCAGTATGTCACGTTGAAGGCTTTTGAGGAAACATCTTTAGCACCTTGTTGGGCTCAGCAGATCCCTGAGGAAACTGGAGTATATGCTGGGAAACAGAGGGTTATGTTATGGGCCAGAAGTGCTTAAAAAAAAAAAAAAAAGGAAGAGATTTCAGAATTTGACCTCAGCAGTCTTAAAGCCCTTCACGCTAAAAAGGGTAAGTGAGGGAGACTGGAGAACAGTAAGTAGCGGGTGTATACAAATCTGCTGCTCTGCCTCAAGATCTTATGGAGAACAAAGCTGGAGACTAAGAAAATCTCTATGACTTTTGGTGCTTAATAGACCAAAGCCTCAGTTATTTCATGAGATGTCTCTTTAAAATAGATGCTCTGTTTTAGAAATAAATATCTGCTTGCTTGTGTTAGTACCAGCCCTGTTCCTAGCAGCTGCTTGCTGCTTGTCGCTTGCTGAAGTTCCCCACGGCCCCCAGCTGGCTTTTCCAAATGGAGAAAGAAACCCAACTTTCACACTGTATGGTGTTTTTCTGAAAGAAGGGGAGAGGTTTTGATCACGGGCTCATGTCCCAGTCCTCTTCTAGCAGGGAGCAGCGTGGGGGCAGGAGGCCGTCTGTGCTCCCGTGAGGATGTGGCAGGAGGCGAAGCCCTCTCACCCCGGGGCTGATCCGGCTGGCATCGCGCCTCGGGCAGCAGCTGGTTCCACGTGTTTCGGAGGAAGAGAAATCTTTGAGTGACTTCTCTGTGGGCTGAGTGTACAAGAAGCACATTTAACACTCTTCACTCCTTTGGGCTGGTCTTTTGGTATCACCTGTGTTTCACAAAGGAGGAGAAGGGAATCTAGCATTGCTCCCACCTGCATGGCTAATCTGCTGCAACAGGAGCTCTCCTGGCTGAGCCAAATGACAAGAAAAGGTGCTGGTAACCTCAGTGTTACACCTGAAGATTCATGTCCCTTTAAAAAAAAAAAAGTTGAAAGTGCTAATGATTTTTTTTGCCTTTCTATCCCCTAGCAGCTTTGAAAGCCTCCAGCTTCCAAGAGCAGGCAATGATGCAGTCTGATGTTAGGGAGTAGCTTTCCAAGGAGATTCTGCACCCCTGAGGACAAGGGTAGAGAGACGTGTGTTTAGCACATCGTAGTAAAAAGTGTGTTTAGCAGGGCTGGGTTGGTTGCTTGTTCTGATTTTCTTTAAAAGAAAAAGATAGGTAGAGTGCTTTCTTCAGACGTGAAGAAAGGCTGACTGTAGAAAGACGACATATTATTTAACCATGGAGGCGGTGACATGTGCTATCTTCTTGTCCCATACCAGTGTTCAGTTTTGCAGCCACCTATGAATTTTAACCTGTCACTTCAGTGAAAGACTTATTTGCAAGCTTGCCTTACGGTTTTGTGTTTCTTTTTTTTCCCTCTTTCCTTTGTTTGTTCTTTTAGCGGAACCACGTCATGCCCCTCTACACAGAGATGCTGAAGGGTTGGGGAACTTCCAGTAACAGGCTGTACCAGTGCTCAAAGTGTTCCCAGACCAAAGGCGCAGCCGGTGACAGCGCCGTGAGCAGCCTGCTCCGGCCCCGCGCTACCCAGCCCGACACAGGCGCTCCGGGATGGGCTCCGCACAGCCCTGCCGGGAGACGCTGACGTGCCCGCGGGCTTCGAGGGGAGCGGGCTGGAAGCAGGGCTCCTCTTGCCTGTGAGGCTTTGAGATTCTCCCCCAGCTGCGGCTGAGACGAAGGGGTGGTGCCACTGGTGGGGCCTATGCCATATCTCCGCCCTAAGGTGTCATCAGGTAGCGCTTCTGAAAGTACAGCAACGATAAATTTGAATGATTCGCAGCAATAGCTGTGGCATTCAGAGAGAATTTGCAGTTCTTGCCTTGAAGCATCAAAAGCTTATTGTGTTAGGAGGATTTTTAATCTTCCCGTGTTTTGTAACTAGAGATCCAATGAGCTGCTTTTCTGCGAGCAGCTGGGTGGTGTTCTCTGTGTTCTGGTCAAATTCCAGGCTGAGTAATTGCATTCTTAGTTCTCACCACGTTTCCTTCCCTCGGCAAGAGCGGTGTGGTGTGGTGTCTGCTCAGCACGGAGCTCAGCTCTCCAAGTGTCAGCAGCACGCCAGAAACGGATAAGGTATGATTTTTAGCACAGCTGTTCTGGTGCATGAAGTGTCTTAGAATCAAAGGCGCTGAAAAAGCATCAACTATTATTTTTAATCAATGAAGCTCCAGCAGCCTGTTGGGGTCCCTCAAGATTGCCCATCCCACAGGGTTTTGGACTGCAGTGGTAAAGGCAAACCTCCAGCACGCCCCTGGAGACGGTCTCGCGCAGGAGGTGGTGTTAGCCAGTAGGACACCTCCTCCTCCCCCAGGCTTCCTGCTTGATCTTAGTCTAGTCTCCTAGTCTCCATACTTCCTACCCTGTCTGTAAAATGGGATAATTGCACATAACCTTCGCAGAGATGGCAAGATTAAATGCACTAAAGACTGAGAGCTTTGATCTTGCACTAACCTAGTTCCTAGAGTTTCTAGTTCCTCGAGAGCTTTGCGGGGATGTTAACTGAATCTAACCTGGAATGGCGCCAAGCGAATGTCCTGCAAGGGAGGAATCCCAGTGGACTGCCCTGGGTTTAACGTGTCTGTTGTCTGTGTTTTCTGAAGGAGTTCGAAGCAGCCTCCTCGTGTTTTCATCTGCGCGGGTGCACGTGATTGAAAAGGACATCCCAGCCCAGGGCCGTTCCATTAGGCTACTCTACCGAGAGCATTTCTACAGTGTGCTACATGCTTACGAGCCTAGCGTGAGGGAATTGGCTAGTGCATAACTATTACTCAGGAGTGTCCCTATTTCCACTTGTCAAGATTTAACAAATTAACCTGGAGGCAACAATAACAAACTGAAGGCTGTTGCCTACCAGACAATGCTGTTAAGCATATCTTTATAGAGGGAGGATACAACCTGAGTAGGAGCACGATAAAAATAACACCGAGCTATCTAATCTAATCCCTTGTCAAATTCTCTAGATCCTTTAGGCAACGTGTGTGCAGTTAAGATGTTAATTGGGCAGGGAATGCGTTGGGTAAGTTGAGGCAGTTATTGCTGTTGGAGATACACTTATCATCCACAGATCAGTCACATACTTTGTCTGGCACTTGCTAGTGTCAAATGCTTCACATTTGTTACTGAGGACAGCAGCTACCTAATCCCCTAGATGTAAATGTTAAAGGTTGGCGTTTGTCTGCACGTGAGCTTTCTCTGTAGGAATACATGTGCCCCTGCCTGCACTGAGGGGTCTGGAGAGTCCAGGACCAACAAACAAGTCATGATATTCATGGTTCCCTGCTTATTAATTTTCAGAAAATAGATGCTCTGGACTGGGAATCCAAATAAAGGAAAAGATTTTTTTTTTCTTTTTTCCTCTTTTTTTTTTTCTTTTCCTTTCTCCAAGAATGGAACCAACACCAACATTAATCATCTGGAGAAACATAGTAGTGCAACTGTGCCAAAATGGAGCAATGGCTGTTTTGGGGTAGGAGTTTTGGCCAGGTTCTCGACCAGTGTAAGCTGAAGTGGCTTCATCAAAATCAATTTAACATAGTTCATGCTAGTCTATTGTCATTCAGCACGTTAGGACTCTTTCTTTGTGGTTAGTGCCCTGACACTGCAAGGTTACAAGTAAATGACAAGCCGCTAGCACTGTGTTTAGGGCAGTCGGTTCAGATGTTGGAGACATTGTTTCAAACTCCTGGCTGATTCCAACAGAGCAGGGACGTGAAACCCAGTTTCCAATGTCAGAAGTCAGCAGCTATTCCTGGGGAAGTATGGATGTCTGATCTTAAGAACAGGCACATAAATATAAACCAGAGATCAACATCACAATATTATCCTGCAAGAAATGTCAAATAATCTGCAAAAACACCTCTGTTTCTTGTTCATGTCCGTAGGCTAGACAGAGCTTGGGGCTACTTAATCAGCTGATCTGCACCACCATCTGTCACTGTTTGAGTGCCTGTAATGTGTGGCTTCAGCTCGGTAAGGGGATCTAACATCCTTCAGTTCTGCTGCAACTGGTGTGAGCAAGGGGTGGTGGGAAACTTGTCAGGGGGTGAAATTCCTGTAACAGTAAGCACAAGGTTGGGTGAAATAACTTAAGTCACGTGGAAACTGAAATATGTATTAAAAGCTCACTGTTCTCCTTTACTAGGACTGCGGCCAGGATTTTCACTTTAACAGGGACTTGTATATCTTAGTTTGGAGATGTAAACTCTTCCAGATTTAGGAATATCTTGGAGGCTTTTTTAATCCTATCATCTTTTTTGATTGCTCAGGTAACACACTCAAAGACTGTGGTTAATACCTTTGCAGCTAGTGCTCAGCTGTAGAAGTATGGCAGTAGCAGAAGTCCGACAGTGGTAGTTATCACCATAATTTTGTGGGCACAGCCTGAGCACAGCAGGATAATATGTTTTGCAATAATAGGGCATATGTGTAAGGCCGTTGCCAGGTGAGCTGCTGAGGCAGCTTTAAAATAGCTCCAGACTAGTGGCTTTTGATTGAAGCTCTGTTCTCTAGCTCATTCCAGTGGTCAGTATGAAGCACTCCAAAACACACATCATCTTACTGCCTGCCAGATCCTGCTTGCTGTTGCCACATGCCAAACCTCAGTGCTTTCAGGCGGCTGGTGGTAGCCATGAAACGGCTGTATGGGGAGCTGGGAAAGAGGCATTTGAAAACAGAGCTGCTCAGATGGCCTTAAAATTCTCTGCCTGTCCTGAAAAATTCTGCCAGCTCAAGGTTTTGGCAAAGCCTGCGTTATGCTTGGGAAGCTGAGCTGAATTTAAACCACAGCCATAGTCCTATCTGCATCTGAAGCAGGGTGGTGATGAGAAGAGGGAGAAGAAATGTTTGCCAAATGGAGTAAAGAAGCAAACTTAATTCTGAGTGACTATGTACAGCTATTGCAACTTTTGTGCAAACGAACAGCTTTGGCAATTTTTTTAAGTATTCCTGGGAATAATGGCATTAATAAAACTGGGGTTTATGGCATTCTGAGCTACAGCAGAGACTTTAATCACACTTTTCTAGGTATTCAGGCAAGCCCTGGGCATGCGAACTTATGCTACTGTCTTCAGCATTGATGGAGCAAGGTATTTGCTACGATGAATCAGAAAAGTCTGCATATAAATACTGCCTCTTGGCAGGAGGCAGAATATCTGTATTCATCAGCAATATATTATTTTACAGTTGATTCCTTTGTGACAGCCTCCCCATGATGGAAAGTCTCTTCTGGTGAGGCACTTAAACACAGATTTATTTTTCTGATGGAAGTTAACTGAGGCTGTGATTCCACTGGCTCATAAACACTGACTGTGTAACGAAACTTTGGCAAAGGCAGCTTATAAGACTCTGGCGCAGAGAGGCTCGCATCTATAAAAGGCAAGCTCCGTCCTTTGTTTATTCCCTAGTAAACCAGTGAAGTATGTCATGGTATTTAAGCATTAACTCTGCGTATTTTATTTTCCCTTCTAATTTACAGGTCAGTGGAAAACAGAGATTGACCAAGTCGACTAAAGAGTCAGAGGCAGTTCATAAAAAAAGACTGAAAAGGAAAGTGTTTCTCAGCTCTACAGACAATGGGTAGCAGAGTACGTTTATGGTGTGGTATTACAAGCCTCAGGTGCCACAACAAGTCTAAACTCAAGTGATTTAAAGCCATGCTAGCAAGCAATAAACTTGAAATGGCATTTAAACACAGGGGGAAAGTCAAGCTATATGTATTTAAGAGAAATTACTGATGTGGACAATTAGATATTGACATCTAATGGTACTGAAGGCTTCTCTGCAGTTACCAGAAGAAAAACATTTCACTTAATGCATCACCCACCTGCACTATTCACTGGGGCACCAGATGCATTTCACTAGCAGTTTAATTCAGATCAGGATAGTACTTCTGTTGTGAATCTCGCTGTCAGCTTCACTTACTGTTCTTCAGTTTGTATTGTTCAGTGGTCTGGAGAGACACAAAGTAGGTACCTTTTGGATGAAACTAAACCAGAAGATGTGGTCACAGCACAAACACGCATTCAGTTCACACAGAACTGGACAAAGCCTGAAAGAAAACTCCCCAAAGTACATGCAGGGCAAGGAGTGGTCCTGAGTACCAAATGTTTTGCTCAGCAGATCTGCTGATCTCTTACACCACATCACTTGAGAGCGCAGATACAATTGTACTCAACTATTAGTAAATACCTTCTCTTAATCGCGCTTTTGGATTTCCGGGGTTGGATATCTAGCGAGCACAACTCAGGGCAAGTTCACTGGAACCAGATAGTATTAATAAAGTCTCTCCTAAATATTACAGTAGCTTTATAGTCAACTAAGTTTGCTAGCTACTGTCTCCTGTTCTGTAAAATATGAGCTGCACAGAGGCCGAGGGAGAGATGACTGGAGTTGCTCTAAGTACCAACTTCCACATCCCAAAGCTGCAGGAAACAAATTCAAAGAGCGTCGTCAACATATTGTTTCTTCACCCTCCACCTTTACATAACCAGCAGACTGTGTAGATGACCACCTCTTCTTGTATACTGAAATGTGTAATTCAACCTAACATTTCTTTCATCCCTTACAAAAATGCCCATTAAATGTATTAATTGCATGCAAAAATGAGATTAAACTCTGCCAAGATTAAGCCCTGTCACAGGAATACCTGATGAACCTTCAGAAAGACTAAAAGAATTACTAAATTAAGGAACATATTAAAAATAATGTCCACTAAATATGATAATAGAAATAAGTGAGTTAATATTTTTCATTAGCTTCTAGTTACATGAATAAGAGCACACTCGCTGTCCTTTAAAAGGGAAGTTAACACTGGAAAAGAAAAGGTGGGAGCATTTGACACTGCAATATATAAACTGTGTTAATATCAAGAGACCTCAGTCTTGCCGCCTTTGAAGTTTTCCACGACAGTAGTAGTGGGGGGGATGTAATCTGTATTCCTAGGTTGGAAATCTTTCAGGATTGAAAGAAACTTGCTTTGGTATTTATAGGTTTTTCACTCAGCTCTATGGAAAAATACCTTTTTAAAAAGTAATTTCAGACAGGAAGAGAAAGGAAGGGTTTAAAATTAAAAAGGGTTCAAAGCTAAAATTGCCCTCATAGTATTTTGCCACAGTTTTGACTTGTTCTGTCATTTTCTAGGATGAGATTTCGAATACTCCCGATATGAAAAGGGCAACAAGAGACAGTGTTCACTCTTGCTTCCTTATTCAGCTTGAAAGAGCAGCCGGAACCGCGACCCAGTGAGAAATCCCAAGTATGGCTATGAAAATGTTTCTGCCAGGACCGACTGTGGCTGCGAGCTCAGCCCGCCGTCCTCGCCTCTCGTCGGCAGCTGCCTGCCAAGAGCCGTCACTCGCGCCGCAGCCCCGAGGGCGGGCGAGACGGAGGCTGCGCGGCTCCCGGCTGCCTCGCGAAGGCTGCGTTCCACCAAGGATGCTGCTCTCTTCTGTGCGCACGTTTGCCATTCGCTCCCTTCGATGATCGCGTGAGCTGCTGTTTGTGGTACCTGTTTCACTTGTATTAAAATAAACACTAAATTACGTATGCAGCCGACAGCAGCTTTAAGTAGGCAGGCAATCTCTTCGCACTCGGAGAGGGCAGAAGGCACAGGTGGAATGAGCCGCAGCTGTTTGTAAACTCTTTCTCCACCATGCCAATCGTTTTGAAGTGGGAGCGATCTCCAGGGATGTCCCAGCTTCTGCATGTGCCTATGTCACTTATTTAAAAAAAAAAGAAAAAAAAAGCATCATTCAGGATCCTGGAGAAGCGTGAAGTCATGGGCACCCTGGCCCTAATTCCACAGTCATTTACCCTTGTGTAACTGGAAATTGTTCAGCTGAAGCCTGTGAAGTCATGCTGGCGCGAAATGGCTTGTGAGACCAGAATCAAGACTCTCCTCTTCTCACTAAGGTATTTTAATTGGAGCTACTTCTGATCAGAAGGGAAACAAAAACAAGGACAAAACTCTGCCTCAAGCAAACATCCTGAAAGATCCGGATTTTTTCCCCTCACCTTAGGAAACAACAAGCTCACTGTAAATTTAGACCACAGCGAGTCAGATTCCAACTGAAGTGTTGGACCTCTCCTCTCCACTACAAGTTCCAGCCGCTACTTTTCTTCTGTAAAATTTTGACCAAAAGCTTAAAGATCAATCCCCCTGCCTGTATGTGGTTATTGACTCTGCAAGGGAATTGCAGATGGGAAGATGCGTGCACAGTTACCTTGCAGGTCTCCTTTCCTAGCGTGGAACATACATCCTATTTCTATGAATTGCTTTTCTACAGAATCCAACGTGACTTAAACCTTTTGCTCTATTTTAGTGAGTTTTTGCTGAACTTGATGCTCTTTCTGGGAATGGCACTCTTATTCCTTTAATGGCAACAGTTGTGGTTATTGCACGTTCTGAGAGACAGCAGCCCTTTCAGGAGCAGCGCCCAGTCCTCTCTGCTTTCCTTCAATTGCTGCAACTTGATGCTCCACACCTCTTAATCAGCCCCGTTGGTCTCCCCACTTGCAATAGGTGCAGCTTGCTCTATCCCCTCGTTTGGTCTTTGGTCTTGTCTTGGTCAGCACTGAACTGCTTGCTTGCAACTACACCCCTGTATGCTTCTGATTTTTAGTACAGATGTATTCCTCACCTGAGTCTTCTTAGCTCTCCTGCTGCCCTGGAACTCCATTCTTATGGCCACAGTATATCCATGTTTCAGTGTATATCAATGTATATCAGCCTTCATCTGCCTAGTGAGATACCAGTCTTTTCTGGCTTTTCCTTTACTTCCCCACTCCATCTCCTTTTTTTACCTCTTGCCTTTGCTTCAGCTGTGCCCTTCATTGCAAAAGAAGAACCAGTTCAATACTGCAGAGGCAGTGGGGACAAAACTAACCGAATGTTACAGAGGCCAAAACCTTCCGTTTTGAATCTCTTGGAACAAAATTGAACCAATATTGGTGACGGCATTCCAGTAACCCTGGAGGCTCTGACACGGATCAGCGCTACCTCGGCTCCTCAGGACAGAGGCCGTTGTAACTCTCTGCAGTCGCACTGGGAGGGCCGTGGAGCCACGCTGCGTACGCAAGTATAGGTATGGAACAAACCAGTATTAAGAAAAGGTAAACTTGTTTGGTGTAACTGGACCCACCAGCTAAAACTGAGAAGGGAAAAAGGAAACTCAGAACACTAGGACTTGCCAAAAATCAGAACACAAACAGGCAGCTGAACTGGGACTTGAATCTCAACGCATGTGTTTCCAGGCCACTGGAAACCGATAGCCTAGATTTAAACGCAGATGTGTGATTCTCAATTAAGTATTTTTCTTTTCTTTTAATTAATTCGGTCCCCTTCTTCTGACAGCTCTCCCCTCAATCAGGACAGCTGCACAGTTTGGATGAAAAGCCATCCACAAGGGTATCCCAACTGGAGTAGTTGTAATTAAACGCAAATAATTAAGACATTCATGGCTGGCACATGAAGTCTGTGGAAACTGGCAATAAATTTTTGTGCAGGCTCCCATCAGCATGGGCGGGAAGCCAGAGCTGCTGTGTGCAGAGAGCTCGCTTCTCCGCCTTTCCCAGAGAGGAGCAGACCAGTATGAAAATGTCAGCTTTCTAATTAAGCCCTATTTCCATGGGTTATTAAACAAAAAAAGCCCACAAAATAAGCCACAAAAATATTTTGAAATGGCATTACCCATTTAAACCATTCTTGAGACCAAAAAAGAAACTGTCACATTAACTTGTATACCAAGCTTTCAGCAGACACGATTTAAATGCTAAGTTATTAAACCACTGCACAGCTATATTTATACTGGAAATTGCATTTGACCCTTTCAAAGAACTTCAGATCTGTGCCACGCTTGGTCCCATGGTGTTATGGATACACTTGAAACTGCAGAAATGTTGTTAAATTCTTCTATTTAGCTTATGAAAACTCTGTGGATTCAGTGCCCTGGACTTTAGCCCAGACTTTAATATTCAGTCTGAAGCCTTACAGGGAGAGTTCTGGAAAATGCTTTTGGCATTGACAGACTTCTTTCTTACCTGCCCATATTAGACCAAAGAAACACAAGCGAAAAGTATGACTCAGGCACTGTGAAAACTCCAGCGCGTAAGAGCGCTGGATACGCTCGACCCCATCGTGGTTTAAAAAGGAAGGCAAAACTCTCTAATTCATGGGAGTCTAGGTATTAATCACTAGAAGAAAGCTCTTGGCAGCAGGCTGAGGGGCAACCTGAGCAATTACGGAGTGGCGAGACTCCCCTCCGTACTCGACGCCTGCCTGCCAAGAGGCCGCCTTAGCCTCCCCTCGGCCCGAAGTCGCGACCTCCTCCGAGCAGGGGTAGCTGCTAGACCCCGGGGGGGTCGGCTGAGCGATGACAGCAAGCTGAGCCCCCTTTTTCCATGCAGACGCTTCCTAGGCCCAACCAGGAAAATTCTGGTGGACAGATCCTACCTGTTGTTGTTAATTAAAATTGTACTGTAAAAGATGATTAATGCATTTTATAAGACAGCCAGTAGGAACAGCCTCCTCCAGTGCACTTCGAGGAGAAAGCTGGACTAGAGACCAAAGTTTTCCTTTGAAGTAACTAAGCAAAAGCTCTTAACCCATAACCATTCCAGTTCCATTTCCTCAGACCAAACTTCTGGGAAAGAAAACTTCTTCATCACGGAAAAATGAGAAGAAACAGTCCTGCTTATTAACAATGCAGCAAATAAAGCAGCCTTAATCTAAACCAAAATCCTAAAAATGCCATTCGACACAGTTCTTGGGTCACGTGCAGTGCACATGCAAAGATCTCCTAAACGGGAGATGGGAATTAGAGCCCTGAATAAAAGCGTCAGACACGGAAAGCACTTGTTTACAGCTCGGCGTGGGCTCGGTCCGGAGGCGCCCACCGGCACGGCCGCCCCGTCGGGGCCTCGCAGCGCTGCCCGTATTCTTGAGTGCCCTCTGCTGGCACCTCGTCTCGTAGGTCTGTCCACACGTGCAGCACATGAGCCTCCCAGGCACTGTTCGGCCTCCCCAGGATCCGGCCCTCCGTCGCTGTGAGGCAGGCGGCTGGCGCGCTTTCTCAAAAGCACAGCTGACCTGTCTCGCGGGCAAACTGGAGACCAGGGGAGCTCTAAGCAGCAGCGCGGAGGTGATGGTAAAGCAGGACACGTGGAAGCAGACTTTGGTCTGCATGAAGCAAGGTACTGAGCACATCATGTGGTGCTGCTTCTGATACTGCTAAAAAAGAGGCGGTGGAAGGCTGACAGGCCCCTCTCCGGCTGCAGGGGCTTGCCCGCCTCACCTGGGAAACACGAGCGTATTGCTGCTGCTTCCACCTGCTGCTCTAACAGCTTTTTTCTTCCTTTTTTATTTTTTGAAAGACATTGTAACTCATACTAAGTATCTTACCTTAGTCACTAAATTGTGCATAGGCGTGTGTTGGGCACAGCTGTTCATAAAATGGTACTTTGCAATATGAAAAATTACTACATTTCAGTGTTAAAGCTCTAGCCCGCCCCAGGTTTGCAGGAGGTTTTGCACTCTGTAATTCTCCAGATACTAGATAGCCATTCTTTTCTGCACAGACACTGTTTTTAGGAACAGTATTGTACTGTAACGAAGCTTTATCTTATGTCAGACAAGAGACTAGGTGAGTCTTTGCTTGGATTTGCGCTGTGGGCAGCAGATAAACAAACACCTGGTGTTTTAGCCGCCCTCCCACCAGCTCCCAGGAGCAACAGCTGTTCCCGCTGAGCTGAAACACTGGCTCCATGCATGAGCTCGCATGGTAGCAAGCGCCCTGCTCCTCCAGGACCACCCCAGAAAGGACACGACGATGAGACTTACCTCCCTGTTTGCCGCGGGGCCGCCCGGCTCCAGAGCAGGACAGGTTGGCGGAGGAGGGCCGGGTGAGGGGGCTGCCGGCCCCGGCTGGGCGGCACAGCGGCATGGCGGCCCTGCTGCGCAGGCACGCGGGCGCTCGGCCTCCCTGGGGCCCCGTCAGGAGCGCGGTTACTGCGTTGCTCCGATACGAGCAGGGAATTTAAGTGCAGCTTTTGGAGCTGCCACGTGTGACCAAACCCCCAAAGCGAGGTTTGTCCTTCCTCATGGGAAACAGCCAGAGTCAAGCAAGTCACTTGGGAGTACAGAAGGGGAAGAAAGCTGGGCTGGTGGCTGCTGTCTCGCGTTTATACAGTATAAATCTCGGGGTTTCCGTGTCTGGTATTCAAAACCTTTCCACAGCTGTTATTCCCCACAGATACGTGTCTCTCAGGTGGCTCAAGGTAAGCCGGCTTCTGGGCTCTGCCTCCTGCGTGTTTTCCCCGTGTGTTTTGCACAGGGGAGCAGTGGCTCCCCTCGCCGAAATGGGGCAAGGAGGTGCCGCGCCAAGGCCACGTGAGCCGCCATCGCTCCCGCCGACGGAGCCGGGCTACTGCCTCGCTTCCCTCACTCGCGGCCCCCTCACTTCTGCCACCGCAAGGAAGGGGGCTCGGCGGCGGGTCATGTTCCTCTCTGCTCTCCTAGCTTTAATTGAAACGAGCCTGATGCCTCTTCTGCTCCCGAGCCTTTTCTGCCTTTTGTGAGGTGAAAAGCGGCCTTCGCCGAGCGGCCATTTTCTCACCTCCTCGGCGTCCCGGCCTGGCTGGCTTCGGCGCCTTTTTGAAGGCCAGGACGTGGCGCGGAGGCCCAGCCCAGCTGGGTGTGCAGTGCCGAGGGGAAGGCGTGCGGCGCGGCCCCTGCTCCTTACTGCCAACCCCCTCTGTGGTTTCCAGGTCTCGAGGAGACGCGCTGAGCCCGGTGGGTCCGTCTCCTTCCCCCTCCCTGGCACTTGGGGCACCTCCGCTGCGAAACGGGAGCGAGTCCTTCCCTCCCGCTTGGTGGAGGCCGGGACACAAAATGGCCGCCGCGGGGCCGACCTGGCGGGGCTGGGCTGGGCTCGCGGCTCGCACGACGTTACGTGGGGCTTCGCGCGCGGCGAGGTGCTGCTGGCGCTCTTAGGGGCTAGCGGCAGAGCTGCCTCCCGAGCCAGCACGCGCTGGGGGTCATCCCAGCCCGGCAGCTCCCCGTCCGCCTGACATCGTGCTTTTCGGGTGTGTTTTAACAGGGGAGAGTGTGAAGAGCAGTGGAGGGACAGACCCTGTGGAGGGAGCGCGGCCGGCGCCGAGCTGGGGAAACACCGAAGGTAATCTGGAAAGACGGCGTGATGCAAGACCCCCCTTGGACGCAGAGCTGCTTTCTGCTGCCTAGTCTGTGTGCCAGAGCGGGGGATTTACTGCTCTTTTTGGCCACAAACCCCTACCCAATGCACCCGCAGAGCAGCGAGGGGCTCGGCGTGCTGCCACTGGGGGGTCCCCGCTCTGCGACGCGCTCCTGGGGAGCCGGCCCGCTCCGTGCCCAGGCCTCGGGCGCCCGAGCGTGCTGCGGAGTTTGTCCCGGAGCAGAAGCCCCCCAGACGGCGAGCAGGTTGCTCTCCGGCCGTGGCCCGTGCCGGCACGCGTGGCACTGTGGCGGGCTGCCGAGGGCCCCCGGCAGCTCTCCACCCTGCCAGCTGGTGCGGATCTAGCTCGGTGCCTTTGCTGACTCTTCCTGAAGCAGGTGTCTCTTTAACTGTTGGATGTTAATTACATAAGGGAAAAAGGAGTGGCCTTCTGGGAGGGGAAGATAGGGAGGTTTCCCAAAGGAGAAAACCTGGGAGCAGACAAGCTCTGGAGACCTTTTGTTCTCTTACTACTTTCCTTTGTCACCTCTCAGACCTGTGGGAGGACACGGGTTTTGATGGAGGAAAGTGCACCCTGTTTACCTTACTGCATTTTAGTGATCAGCATTAACTGTGTATGAAATACGTGCTCTCCCGTTCTGTAAGGGCTGATTCTGGAAAGCGGTACCTGTACTGATCTAATGCCTTCTCCCCATTAAGGAAATCATGCCGTCAAAACGATATGATTCACCAAATGCCATACTCCAAATAAAATGAAGTTGTGTGAGAGTGAGAGAATGAGAACCACCTCAGCAGTGACGTCATGCCAAATAAACAGGGTATCTGAGCTGGATTCAGGGCAGCAGCTTGCACTGACAGCTTTTGCAGGTAAGAATGATATTTTCACTCTGTATCTTCCAGTTCAAGCACTCCTGGTATTTTTCCAAAACTGTGGGGTTTTTCCAAAAGTGCCACCATGGGTTTGAGGCATTAACTTACTTTTTGGGGAGAACAGAAAAGTGCTGGAGTGAGGAGACCAAGACCAAGCCCAGATCTCAGCCAAGCACAAGCCGCCTTCTCACCTCTTTCCTCCTTTGCTGATCATGTTCTGATCCAAACCAACCCCAGACAAATAACCCCGTTCTTAACATTTCCCAGCACTGAGTTTTTTAAGAACTGTGTTTGAGTCTTGAAACTTAATCTCAGCTTCAGATTCTTTTAAGAAATTTCTAATAGAGGTATCCTGAGAAGCTTCAAAATGTTGAAGAGGCCATCAAAGCTAGTGCAAAGACTCCTGCAGATTTCTGTAGGCACAGGAACAGGCCCCTTGTAAGGAATAGATAAGGAGACAGAATTTAGCTCTGGGGAGCAAATTTCTGCCTGAGTGTCTCTCTCAGTTTTATCTGGATTAACAAGGATGGTGCAAACATCACATTAATACTATGATTCTGAATGTGTGCAGTGCCAAATTTGGAATTACAAAATTGCAATTTTAGAATCACAAAAAGAAAATATCAGTGCTATCGGGATGGTCTTCTGTCTGTGATGTTAGGGCTGAGTGCAGCCCGCTGCCCACTGGAGCTGTACAGTCTCAGGAGGAGGCTGGAGGTTTGCTGTGTTCCCCTCTCCCCAGCCAGACAGGGTTTTCTGGGCTTGGCCACTTTCCCATGCTATGGATGTTTTGGGAGCTGGAGATCCTGCCCTGCAGAGATCGAGGGAAAGGGGAAACGGGAGTTGCGGTTCCACATCCTCCCCTTTGCAGCAGAGCTCTGTGGTGCAAGGTCTCAAGCTTCCCTGGTGAGATCGGATTGACTAGAACACGGATTTCCGAGAGGAGAAGCATGGGCGTGATCTGACCTCCCAACACAAGTGCCCCCCCAAACCACGTTGATTGCTTTGCCTGAGGGTTTAAAAGTTTAAAAATCTGTGCTATTGTAGTGCCCTTTTTGGTGGGTATTAGCATCTTAGAAGACTCAAATTTTTCGCCCATCTCTAACCCTGATATAGTGCTGGTTTTTGCTTGTTTCTTTGTCTGCTTCCTTCGTGTGTCATACAGTGTTGTGGAGCTCTGCCTGCCTGCTGCCAATAGGCAAATTCGAGCTGTTTCAGTGTTTTGGGGTTTCCATGGATGGTGGGCATTGAAGAGATCAAAATTTATTGAGCTCACAGGAGAGCATTTCTGCAAACCCTGTGTTGCTGGACTCTCTCCAAATGTTGGTTTGGACTGATCCAAGCCCCTCTCATTTGCATTGTTCCCTTTTGCTCAAGGTGCCTTAACTTTACCTTGAAATATGATAGGGAGAGAAGAACTATTCCCGGGTCAGTGCTAAGTACCTTTCTACACTGGATCTTGTTCTTTACAAAGTGTTTGTTTTGGGAGTGCCTTGAAATCAAATCCTATCAAGCTTCTGCTGTACTTTCCTGCATGAGTGGCCCCCTAAGTATGAGCCAGAGCACACTAAAAGGCTGTACCTGTTTAAAGAGAGACAGCTGGAACCAAAGTGTTGGTCTCCAGTGCCAAAAAACCTGGACTTTATTCCTTCCATCCACTCTTTGAGCCGCCTTTCACTGATAGATATCTACCTGGAGGGCAAACAGTTGCACACAGAATGGGATGAAGCTTTTTCTCCTCCTCAAAACAACTTAGAGCTGTAGAGAATACTGCTTCTGAAATAACGGTGTCTGGCCTCCTCACTTTCCCACAGACCTACCAACCGAGTGGCATTTTGCTACATACCAATCACTGTAAGCTGGTGAAAAGCAGGGGAACTTCTCTTACAGACAGGCTGTCAAAGTGCAAAGGAGACTTTCAGTCTGAAAGACTAATTGTGGAAAAGAGTGGGAAAAGGGAAGGTTTGGGGCAAACATTTTTCTAAAAAGTTTATAAGCCTTATCCTATGCCTCCTTTCATTTTTTAGAAATGTTATGGCTGTTGTTCAAGCACACACATAACCTTTGATAGAGACATGCGGGGTAGTGCATCTCTTGTTCTGGAAATGAAATGCAAAGGGCCTATTCCTTCCACCCACCTTCATCCTATTTTGATAAGGAGTTTTTCATCTGGCAACCAGAAGTCGAGTGTTTGTACCTCCAGCCTGCTTGTGAATGTGAAGTCCAAAAAACCCTGTTGTGAAACACTCTACTGAAAAGGGTGTTTCACAGTATTTAGTATAAATCAGTACTTAGTTTAAATCAGACTCCCCCTCCTCCACTACCCTACTTGTATCAGTGAAGATAAGGCAGAAGTTGTTCTGGCTGTACATAGGATTACTAGGACTGTCTGTATGGATGCACAGATGCATCCAGCTCTGAAAGGTCACTCCATTGCAAAAGCTACTCTGATACGGACAAAAAATATTATTGTTGTTTGGTGGGGCTTATTTAGTCAAAACTCTTCTTTTAAAATCTGGGTAGAAGTTGGCTGCTCTGACTGTTTTCAGAGTACGCTCACTCAGCTGGGCTGTCGTGGGTCTTGTGCCAAGGAGTGAAATGGGTCCCTTTTCCTGACAACAGCCAGCGCTTGCCCCCTGCCAAGGCCTTCTGCTGGGCCCAAGCAGCCTGCACCCGGCCCCTGCACCCGCATTCCCGTTCTCCTGATAGCCCCAACCACTGTCAAGGGTGAACCGAAGAACCCAGTCTGCCAGTGACCCAGTTTGATAGCAGAAATGAATCCTGTGGCCAGAAGTTTCCAGGGGAAGTCCCTGACAGGAGCTGCCTCCTTATCTTGCTGCTCTGAGATTCAGCAAGCAGAGGCCGTGGGCTTCATCAGGCTGTGTAGGAAGCCCGTTTCCTAGAAACAGAGTAACCCAGTGGTGTCTAAAGTCATCTTTTTCTTTGCACTTCTAGCACTTAGGCTGTGAAAATTCATTTTAGTAGGCCCCTGAGTAAAACTGTCATGTCCTCTTAGTATTTCAAAGCATGGTTCATCTAGCACTGTAAAAAATATACTTTGAGAAAAAGAAATCCTAGACAGCAGAACTGAATTTTCTCTTCTCTGTTATAAACCAGGCTTGAGCCTCGAATTCCTGCATTTCTTAAAGGATCTCTAGCATCTTTTTGCTAAGCACTTAAAGAACAGTTGCCTCAGAGAGAGAAAGAGCAGCAGCTTTACTGCATTCTTTGTGAGCCGTTAAATTCCATGTAAGGCTCAGGTCAGTTTGCCAAAGGCAAGTGAAAGATTTGAATACTGATTGAAGGTGTGTGGAGTCCGAGTGGAAAGTGGCTTACTCAGCAAATGGTTAATTGAAAAGAAAACGTCTGATAGCCTGAATGGAAAGCTGTCCCGTCCTTCATTCTCACCTCCCGCTCTTCCACAGTCACAGATCTGCTCTGTGTTCAGAGCAGCTACTTGTGGCTACAACTCTTCCCCCGCAGCCCAACAACAAGGACAAAAGAAGTACTGAACTCTGGCTGCTGTTGTACACTTCACACTCTTCCCCTTGGTAAGTGGCACTTTGCCCCTGTGCTGAAAGACGAGGATCTGATGATAGCTTTAAGTGCATATTCCTGATAATGGTAGACCGTGTCAAGTATAGTGTCTGCTCAGCCTCGTGATGCACTTCCGAATGTATTGTTCCAGGCGAGGCAAGACGCAGTTAGCAGAGTGGGCTACATGCAACTCTGTATGCAATGCGGTTGTGAGCTTGGGAGTGCTTCTGTAGAGCAAAGGCAGTGCAGACTCAGGATCCCTTTTCAGGCCACTTTAGCCATTTTTCTTCTATGAGTGTAGCTATTTCTCTGAGCTCTGACATACCTTGAATTTAGAGAAAATGCTATGATAATGTGGTGTCCTGTTTTCTCAAATGTCAGTTGTGGAGGTTTGGTGCTGTGCGTGGCTTACTGGTGTATCTTGGTCTGTGCTGAGCAGGACCTTCAAAAATTGTTGAAAGGAAGCAATAAAGCAAAAGGAGCAAAGTTCTGTTTTCCCCAGCCCGGGGGGAGTGTGGCAGTGCTTCTCCAGGCAGTGGCAGAGGAGAAACATCAGGTGGAAAGGGGAATGGATAATATTGGCATAAAATTACCAGCTGGAGAAAGACCTTACTGATAGCAGAAAAATTACCGAAATAGGCAGTACTGGCACCTGACTACCGACTGAACCACCCTAAAAGTGAGTGGGCTGGCTGAAAGGATGCAGCTCTGCAGTAATATATGGGTGGTGGCGGTGTCGTCACTCCTCAGTTTGGTGACCTGGCTGCTCTACATATACAGCACCAGCTCCGGAGGTCTCAGACTGAGAAAAGAGGGGAACCTAGAATGTCCTAACGTGTATGATAGCTCTGAAAAGTAAGACATAGGCAGAAGTGGACCTAAAATGGATCCAAATCCCCCCAAATTTTTCTTTCAGGGCCTTGATTTAGTTTATAGGTTGGAAGCAGTTGTTAGTGGCTGATTAAAATAGTAAACAAGTGAAGAAAGGCAATGCACACTGCTGAGCACAGTGGTGCCTTTAAATCCTAGCAGGCATATGCATCTGTTTACTCTGCTCTCTAGCTCAATTACTCCAAGTGCAGATCGAAACTGCAATAAACAAATGGATGAATCAAAAATGCAATTATGTTGCTTAGAGAAATTACAAGGTGTCTTTCAAATATAATCAGTAAGACATGCTTTGCATCAAAGAGAACTTTGAATGCTATCAGGAAGGTCTAATTCAAACCACATCAGTACTGTATTGCAGAGCTTGTGAGGGATAAATGGGAAGGGTTTCAGAAGTCACACAGCTGTGCCAGCAGCTTCAATTGTTGACACTTTTAGAAGAGGTAAGGTATATGTATTTCGATTTCCTGGGAAAAAGACTCTCCAGTGAAAACTGTTGGGTGAATCCACAAAGTGAAAAATTATTAACCCCCTTGATGACAAGTCTGTATGTCTGGCTAGCCTTGTCTTGCTCTTCCTTGGAAGTTCTTCAAATCCTAGAATAAGATAATTGAATTATTTTAAGGTCTGTATAGGATACTTTTTCAAATATCTGTTCCAATTGATATCCTCAGATAGACAAGTCAAAATTCTTGTAAATCCTAGAAAGCCTACAGTAAAGAGCATCATCTGTAAGAGCCTGTTCATCGTTGGGCCCTGAGGCGGTTCCAAGACAGCCAAAAGACTCCAAATCATCCTGAACTGAAAGAGTAACAGTGAAACAAGATACTAGACTTTCTTTTTGTGCAATATAGCTGGGACTGTCTTTACAAATTGGGACTAGAGCAGCTGGGGTTGCATCATAGTTCAACTGTGAATCACAGCGTGAACACATTTTTCTTAAGGTGTGTCATTGTTAGATTAGCAGCTACTGTTTGTGCATAGTTCATGACAAGAACCAATTTGAATAATTACTAATGCGCTATACTTCTAAATTCTATCAGCAGGGGTGTAACAGGTCTATCCTCTTTTCAGGAGCTGTATGCAGTAGTTCATAGCATGGTAATAGACTGGCAAATTAAACCTGAAATTCCAGAGAGTTTTGTACTTTGTCTGCAAGAACGTGAGTTGCTTTCAGGGACTTTTTCTTGGCATACTTTCTGTTTGGTTATTCATGGTTCGTTTTGGGTCAAAGTTTAGAAGCCATTTTGCTAGGCAGTGCACCAATGCAGGAAAGAGCAAAAGACCCCCCTTGCCAAACAGCTTGTGGTTTGAGACCTGGGTAGAAGCAGAAAGGAAACATGTGGAGAGAAAAAGGCAGAACACAGCATTCAGAAGTAATTACCTAAAGATTTTATTCCCTGAAATTATATTTTATCTTCCTTTCAAGCTCATTTCAGGCCCTAGTTATTCATTTCTTGTGGCTCTCACCATGATCTCATTTAAATGAATCTAGAAATGCAAAAACAAGTTCTCAAAGTTTTTGTTTTTCTGAAATATTTCTGTAAATTATGACAGTAATGATGTTGGAATTTCTTCAGGGCTGTATAACAGCATAAATGAGCTCTTTCATCCCAGTTTGTAATTAAGCAGTTCTTTGCTTCTCCACTTTTTTCCTCAGGTGGAACTTCAGTTTCTTCTTAAATGTGTTACGTTATGTGAAATGTAAGCAAAGCAGAAGGCATGCTGGCTACTTCAAACAGAGGGTGCAAATCAGATCTCCTGAATTCCTTTCCCAGAGATATTTTGGTTAGTTTGGGGAAGGTCGTTAAATGCCCCAGTTTATAACACGCATATCTGCCTGTGTTGTCCTGAAGTGTTTTCAAACTGACTTGTCAAAATTTGCAAAATGCCCTTTCCTCTTTCTGTTAAAAGTGCAAAGTATTTTTGTTGTTATGATTCACACATACTGAATCAAACGGAGCTGCTTCGTGGATCACCACTGATTCCTCGCAGGCTCTGTCTGCCCCGGGAAATCTCTCTTTGATCTAGCCTTTGCTTCGGAAAAAGTTCTTAGATTGTTTCACATTTTTCCTAACTTTATACAGATTAGGTTTCCTTTCAAAGCTACCACTTGGCCCTGGGAATTCCTTTTAAAAACAGCAATGTCGGTATTAAGTTCCAGTTTGGTGTGAGAGTGTTCATTCTCCTAGAGCTGCATCCCTA
The DNA here is from genome assembly GCF_036370855.1 of Dromaius novaehollandiae. Taxonomy (NCBI): domain Eukaryota; kingdom Metazoa; phylum Chordata; class Aves; order Casuariiformes; family Dromaiidae; genus Dromaius; species Dromaius novaehollandiae. The sequence goes on from NC_088107.1 coordinate 20,596,132, forward strand.
GCTGTGTGTTTGGGAAGTCGTCGGGATCAAGTTGTCTGTGTCTGCTCTGTGCAGAACGGTTGCTTGTAAGGATACCGTCTCTACCGAGCACAAAATCTGAGGTATTAATCATGCATTCAATTCCCTGCACAGGACCTGAGCCTGTGGCTGGGTAGCCGGGAGCCTGTGTGTGCTCTGTGTCACATCGCAGCCAAGTTAAAGGTGTTCTGGCAAGCAGGGAGTTACCCTTGGTGCCAGTGGGCCGGGCTGAGCTGCGGGGCCTGAGGGGAAGCTGGAGCTGAGGGTAGGGGGATCGGGGTGTTCCCCTTCCCTTCCAGCTCTCCCGGCAGGAAGCACCGAGGAGGGCGTTTGTTACTCTGCCCTCCAAACTGGCTGGTTTTAGATTTGAATATAGGGTTTGGAAGTAAAGTAGCCCCCCGCCCAGGAAAGAGATCAGAAGTGATTTGTAGTTAGGATTTTTCTTTTTCCTGATCTAACTTGTGAATCTGTCAAATGGCCTCCTTGGCAGTTTTTTTTTCAACTTACGGTTGAATGTGTACGAGAGGGTTCCCGGGGGGCTGTGAGGCCACGAGGGAGCAGAGCTGACAGCTTTGCCGAGCCACTGTCATAGCCACAGTATAGAATAGCATAAAGCTTCTGATTTCAATGGCTAAACCTGTAAGCTTAGCCCGACTACATCTATGAACCTGCCACCAGATGAGGCTGTAGAAGATACATGCTATGCTGCCCTTCCTTTCCTTCTGCGAAGGGAAACCTTGGTAGAGCTAAATGGGTTAGGATAGCATGTAACCAGAGGGATAATGTGGAGTGATTTCTGGCCTCACAGTCAGTTTTGTCTTGTACATTTTGTTACTGTCTCTTTATCTCTCTGGAGCGCAGCATAACATGACTACCCTTTACTGCATGGGTCATCAGAGAGGAACCACATGTAATTTATTTATCAGCACAAAGAGCATCAAGACATTGACCTCTGTATTAGGTAGGAGGGAAACGACGATGAGAAAGGAAACACAGGGAAGCAGTATGTGTTACGCAAGTAAAAGATGATGTCCTGTGAGAGTCTCTGTAAATTGGTACCAGAATAATCATTTAGAGTGTCTTTATGATTTTATTGTGTGTGCATCATGACTATGTTTTAGAAGTCTGTCTGTTTTTTTCTGAATAATTTTCCCGGTACCATCATGGATCTACAAATATTCCCAGTTCACATTTGTTTCCTGGCCATTTTCAGAGTGCCCAAGTTACTACTGTTTTCTGGGTATCTGAGCTCAGCAGTTCAAGCAATTAGCTTGCTTTGTCCCAGGAAGAGCATAAATCTTCAAGGACTCTTTGGGAGTTCCTCTTTATTGCAGTGACAAACACCAATCCGAACAGGCTCAGTGGAGATGGCATTTGTAACAGCTTTTCCCTACAAAGTGCTCCAAGATGCTGGAAGGGCTGCACAGTCCCCTGTTATTTTGCTCTCAGCCAGCTCGTTTGGGTGTTCTTTTTTAAGCGAGTGGTGGGTGATCTTGAAAGATCCTGATTTTCCGTAACGTCCCTGAAAGCACTGATGGAAGATGTTCCTGAGCTGATTTTTCTATTCCTTGTACTGCTTTTCCTGTTCTGCCTGTGCTTATCTTTTGAGGAGTTCATTTGCAATGATGTTGCCGAAGCCGAAGAGAGAGTCATAGATGCACAGAAAATTTCATGCATGGTAGAACCATTCAGCCGTTCTGTGACCTTTTCTTAGGTTTGCTGGGTGGACATGTGTAAGTTGATAAATACTATATTTTTTGCTTACAGTCTCCGTGGACTTTATCCTACATTTTTGAGCCCTCCCACAGTGGTTTGTTGATTTGTATGAATGGGATCAGAGAGAACCTTTGTATATTGCCAGATGTTGATAAACCCAGACTGAAGAGATGGCTCTCCCATCATTTCAGCTTCCTGGACATGGCCTTAGAGAAAAGATATTGTATCATTTGTTGTTTTTGAGGATTAAAGAGTATGCCGTTGGAATACACAGGGAGCTACAGAACAGTCTAGGGATAGCCCAGTTTTTCAGTGTTCAAGCTTGGAGCAAAGTGAAGTGTGAAAAAGTGGATATAAAACTAGAGGCGTCTGTAGAAAATCCAGTAAATTTGTTAACAGAGATAGGTGAATGAGTATGAATTCCTTTGCTCCAATACATGTCAGCACAGAAGATATGTAGACCACTTTCAGTGGTGTACAAACCACATCTGTTCCAGCTGTATATTTTGAGATTCAGAAGAAGCAGTGCATCAGGCAACTCACCCTTCTAACCTCCTTCTCCCGTCCTGTTTCTGCTGCAGCACTTACTGATAGCAAAGCAGAGGTGAAGAACAGCATGCAAGTGCTAGTGTCTGCATGCTCCTACCACCAACCCTCCGATTCTTTCATTTGTAACCAAAACAGTCAAGATTTAGAGCAGGAACTTGCTCACATATGCTGAGGCAGCGCCAACCGTAATGTGGGATTTTGATTCCTGAACTGGCACATCTAGGCACCACTGTACAGCAAGCAATGAAATATAATGATGAAATAAAAACCCTTCAGAAACCATATCCAAAACCTCAAATCAGCCACATTCAACTTCCCTTTTCAGGACTTTTCACTGCCGTGTGCTCCCACGTTCTGCCTGGGAGGTGCGGAGCCGGCACCAGGCATTACGAGTCCGAAAGAAAACAGGGAACAGGGAAAATGTGAGGAAAGAGCTGAAGACCTCCTCCTAAAGTTACAGTGCCTGAACTTAAAAGCCTTTATAACTAACTATTCCTACTGAACCGCTGCTTGGGGGTTTGTTTCAGTAACAGATCGAGCAGGAGTAGTTATATATGCCAGCTTTCAAGAGAAATCAAAAATTAGAACATGAAGCATAGATAGGAAGGCAGCTTTCTTCCTTTTATGAAAGGGAGTGTGAGCCTTGTGTTTCATATCGGCTGGGGAAAGCAAGTCGAAAGAGGAGGCCATATTCAGGGATGTCATCAAAGCATTACCAACATTTTCCTTTCTCTCAGCTCCCTGAGACTTAAAGAGCTGGTGATGTCAGAGAGCTGGGAATCCAGACAGAACTGTTGATCTTACCTCACCGTGAGAAGCCGCATGGTTTAGCTTTTCCTTACAAGACATTGTCCAGCCTTTCTTACATGAAGGATTTCTCATATTTCATCCGGGCTAATTATGCTGCCTCCCTTTCCTGCTCTCATGAATTAATACCACCCTGCTTGACTCTCTCCATTCTGAAAATAGCTATTGATACAGCTTACAGCTATTTATATCTGCTAGTGTCAACATAAAGGCACACATTCCCAGAAGGAATTCTGACTTTTCACAGCTCCTGCAGCAGCAGTTGAAAAGGCTCTAAACACAGAGACTGCTTGGACAGAGTTGGAAACGTCCTCCATTCTTGCCTTCCCTCTGAAGAAGATGCAAAAATGTGCATGTGGTGGTGGATTTTAAAGCCTACAGAATCTGCCAGAACTTGGGGAGGGGTCCGCCTTTGAAAACAGGAGTTTTTCAAGTTATGTCGTGTTTCGTGTACCCCCAGTGTTCATATCCAGGTATACAGTAAGGAATGTTTTCCATTCTGGCCTAGCAGCCTCCCTCCCTAGAAGTGAGTCTTCCAAACATTTTGCCATTTTGGTTCCTGGACTGCTTTTGCAATAATACCACAAAAACCTGAACGGGATCAAGCAACCCAGAGAGCAGTTTGTGCTCCGGAGTAGCTTACAGTTTTGATGTCAGAGCAAACAGATTCACAGGGTGGTTAGCAAAGAAGCATGATGCTGTGAGGAGGGAATCAAAAACAGTCCTGAGCAGAAAATGGGCATCATGTACCTGCAACTGCTGGCAGGTAGCTGAAGTGGCCCTATGGTTTTTTTGTACGTTTGTGACCCTCTCATTTGAAGGATGAAGACACATTTCTGTCTAGGGATCTGAGCTTATATCTGGTCGTGTTGTCCCCAAAATGCTCTGCTGAGAGGCTGGGGAGGGAAGAGGACAGAGGGTGATATTTCTGAATACACTGAAACACTTTTTTTGATCCTGACTTGGATATTTTTGTAGACTGGGTGCTCTCTAGCAGAAGGCTAGTTTTTGCAAAAAGAATTATGTATCAAAGCATTTCATTCCAATATTTCAATGTTATTGACATTTTATCAAAAAAGAATTAGCGAAATGTACTTTATTTTTCTGTGTGTGTTGGATTTTGATAGACTTGTGTACACCAAAATGGGGCTCAGTGACTCTGACAACCAAAGCATTGGGGTATCACACAAAGGCAACCCATAACCCATCAGTATTTGAAATAACCAAAAAACAGTGGGTTCCATGTCTCTTAGGACAGGGGGAAAAGCAAGGGAATCACTTTTTTTAATTGCCTACTCCAGAACAGCCTGAAAGTCAACAGGAGCAGGAGCCTGCACAGGGTCCTAGCAGCCTTAGCCAGATGTAGCAGACCGTGTGGAGCAGGTGCTTGCTTTCCGGAGCGGTGCCGTGTGGCCAGCCTCTCTGGGATGGGGAGCAGAAGACAGAATCAAAGGGACGCCCATCTTCCTGCTCTTGCGTGACTTCGCTTTGAGAGCTCCCCTCTCTTCAGAAGCTTCAGGAGCCAATTTCAGATTCTGGGAGCAAGTTAGAAGCAAGAGGGAGTCGACGTGGGCCGAAGTGAAGTAAGGGGCTTCGGCATGTACGAATTGCGGGCAGCAGCAGTCCAAAAAGGAGAAAGGAGGAGGGAAATAAGCATTTTCAAATCTCAGGGAGTGTGGGGAACTAAACCCATTCGGCATAGCTGCAGGTAAGGAATGGTGAAAAGGATAGTGTTAAAGACTAAAGAGCTATAGGGTCACTCAAAATTTTTTTTTTCTTGTTTTGTGGGCATTCATGCAGCTTTCTGACTGACCAAAGATAAGAAGGAGCCACTTTCTGTGTCATACTTAACAGGAAATGGAGCCACACTCATGCATAAAAAACAGCCAGGAAAGTGCTCAGATAGCAGTGAAGTTTCTGAGTAGTTGCTGAGGTCAAAGGTGGAGGCCAGTTAAGGTCAAATTTCATGATCCTACAATATCAGAGATTTTTTGAGACTTCCTTCCTGAACAGAAGATACTTTGGTGCTAATAAATTTCTGTCATTTTGGTTCTATCCTGGGAGAAACAGCCCTTAGAGATCTTTTGACACTGGCAAAGTGAAGCTATATGCAATATTCTTTTGAGGTTGGAAACCAGATCCAGGAAGAGTTTGAGGAGTTGGATGCGAGTTTCCCTATCATCACCCTTAACAAAAATGCTGATGGGCTTGAGCTCCATATTCTACATGGCAAGAAGAAGCATCCGACTTTCTTGTAGCATGTTTGATATTTCTTCCTTCTGCTCTTCAGAAAAGAAATGAAAACCCCACAGAACCATCAGTTATGCACAGGAAAATAATTATGTTTATGGATTTTGGTAGGCCTTTCTGTACAGTACATATGAAATGAAAGTCTGCTCTCAGTTTCCAAGTAATATATGGAAGGTTTTGGCTCATGTTATATAGCAGAGGAGAAACCCTGCTGGGAATAATGAACCACTGGTAAACCACCAGTTCTAAGTGTTCCTGTGATATTTTAAATGAAAATTCTTGATTTAAAGCTAGTCAGAGATTGAGGTATTGCCGTCAGGAAGGGAGACCGTAACAGCTGTGGAAAAAAATTGCAATTCCTGCAGGTAAATTAAGATAACTAAGAGAACATACCAGCTTTTATTAATACCAACCAAATGGTATGCTTTGTCCTGCGGTATGCTCCAAAGCTGTAATTATTTAATATAGCAGAAATTAAGACTGATTCAGACGCTGCAGTTCTGGTCAAAAATTTTAACATCGAAGGCTGTAATTATTGAAATCACAGGCAGTGAGTGACCCTTGCAGTTGGTTAACACTAACTGAGTAATAGTGCAAAGAATGCAGAAAATGATGAATATGGCAAAAAGAAGTTTTTACCAGGAAAGGCAGCTACACTGACGCTCTGCAGAATAGCAGATTAAATAAGGATGCATAAAATCATTTAGTGGAAATTTGCCCTTAATGGAATTTGGGGGTGGTATCAAGCAAGATTAATGCTTAGGAAAATGAGCTAACAGAACTGCTCAGAGATGTGCATAAATATGGATAAGGGGCTTTAAACTTCACTTTCACACCTTTGAAAGTTACCTTACTTTTTTTTTTTTTTAACTAGCAGGCTTTTGCAATTCCATGCCAGTTCCTGTGAGTACAGGAACAGCTCAGCTGATGGCAAACTGGAGAGTCTGTAAAAGTGGCATTTCTGAGCTAGCTAGTGATCATGTACTGTGATTTCAGTGAATAAGGCATTTAAATATTTTGCTGCTTGTCTTTCTGGCGCATTGTCATATTCGATTTCTTGTGCATGGTAAGGTGAACTGTGTTTTGTTCAGGCTAGAAAAGTAGTAAGGAATAGTTCCTACTCATAAAAAGAATTTGAAATTGCCCCCATTTATTTCTAGACATGATTAGAGAAAAAAGTCAGTGCCCCTATATTACTTTTGAAATTTAGCCATACAGTTTGTGTCTATGACCTCACTAAAGAGTGAGCAAACAGATGAAACCCTATAGCACCTTTGAATTAAAGAAAGAATTGGAATAACAAATGAAAACAGTAAATATGACAAACTGAGACATTTCTGCCCAGGATCTTTCAGAAGGTAATCTGCACTAGTGTTTCACCTGGAATGTGCAAAGATAAATTTTTGTCATTACTGAGAAAGATAAGAAGAGCAGCACATGGTTCCGGTGTGATAAAGCATCTTCCCTGTGTTTCTTAGCTCCCTCAGGTTGGTCAGCTGATCGCTTGGTTTAATATCCTTCACGCCTGGGATGACAAACAGCAGAATTCCCATGGTGGAAAACTCCCAAACAATTATAGAGCGGGAAATGAACTGAGATATCGAATAATGCGCTTGCTTGCCGTGACTCTAGCAGAGGTCCCCTCCCTGTCGTGGAAACGTACAGTCCGCTTGCATTTGGCATGCCAATATTTATCTCGGTTCCCTTCACAATCAGTGGAAATAGCAGTGCAACACGCCTATTTCTTCAATATGGAAAGGACTATGAATCTCTCAGTAAGGGTTTATTGCTGTGACTGGTAGCAATAAAGAGCGCAGTTGAAACATAGACTATTTCCCCCTATTGTGCAAGTTTTGCCAGCTCTTTCAGCTTGAGCGCGGGTCATGCATTACATGATGATTTTTAGTGAGACCCAGCATCCAGAGTAATATTAGACCCAGCTCCTCGGGTAAAGTGAGTGCGTGAGAATCTCTCATTTTGGGAGGGTTAGGGTGGGGTTGTTCGTTGAAGTTGCTACATGTGGAGAAAAGCTTGAAAGTGTCATGTAAGTTCAAAATCCAGAAAGCAACCCAGTGCCAATGTGTTACTTCAATTAAATTGTCAATATTAAGATTATTAGAATTGGAATATTCACATCTTTGGAAGAATTTGGCTCATGATTTAGGAAGATTAGCAAAATTGCCATAATCCTATGCAATTAATTCTTTTCTCATATCCAGCCAACTCTTAATTGGGATGCATATAGGGTAGGATCACACACATAAAAACCCAGATAATCCCAATCGTGGAAGTGAAGTTGAACAAATCTGCTGCAAGACTGAAGCAGAGAGGAAAGGTATACGTGCATAGCTAATCTGAAATCTAGATTAGCAGAACTGATTGCACTCTCTCTTCCTTTCCTTAGAAACCCTTTGAATATGTGTATATAACTGAGTTAGTTCTTCGGGCATGTGAAGTCCTTCAAAATGAGAAGGGAAGACACTGCACAGGTCTCTTGGTGACTTGTTTTGGCAGGTTACTTGTCATATGTCCCTTCCTGAACAGGTCTCTGTAGACGACTCGGCAATATGACAGGAGAGGGCTCTTTACTTCAAGGCTATGGAAACACTGAGGAGAGAGGGTCTGCCTCAAGGAGCTCATTGCACACACCAGTTAAATTAGTTATTTTTATACGAAATACAGAATCAAAAGAGCTGACTTGATGCTGCCAGTAAGCAGGCAGCCAAATAGGGGAGTCGAGATCTTCAGAAATCAAATTCAGTGCATGTACACTAGAGACCATATCATGTAGTATGTTTTTCTCTTGAGTACAGACAGACTCAGGAACAGAATATGCTTTCTGACTTTGTCTCCAATAGGTGTTTGTCCAAAAACATGTTTCAGACTGTTATGTTAGTCTTCACTTATGACTTTTGGGTGACAAACCTTTTAAATATATTGAGGACCAAGAAAACCATAGGTCACTCAGCAATGGGGAGTCACTAATTAAAAAACAGATTGCATTCATAACTCATAAATTATTTCCATTCCTTATTTGCATTGAAATAACTACTTGCTTTTGAAATATTCAGGATATTCCTGGTATTTAGTAAGCTCATTATAGGAAATAGATGATCTTTAGGGAGAGAGGAGGACATTGCCCTTACAGACGGAAGATTTTGGCAGATGAAGTGTAGTTCTTGTGGAAGCAAGTTAAGCAGCTGACTAGCAAGTAAAATGAATCTGTTGGGCCTCCAGGTTGCAGGCATGTGTGAATGGTGTTTGCTAACTCCTAATTGTAGTGGTTTCGTATTGCAGCTCAGTTCCCTTTTTCCTATCTCAGTTCAGGCCAGTTCTGGCTTTTGAGGTTTAAAAAAATGCAGGTGCTTTACAGAAGGAAAGTTCATTGCTTTCGACCGAGGTTCACTATGGGATCCTCCTCGGTTTCTACCAGCCACATTCTTTCAAGCTTGGTAATGCATATAGTGATAATGAAAGCAAGTAGCTCATTGTGTTGGTATGAGCCAGGTGTAATGTAAATAGGTATTGTGCAAACATTGTCAGACTGCCAAAGCAAATTATTTCTGGCTGATCCTGGCCTTTTATAGGAACAGATTGATAACCACGATGACGATCCTTGTCTAAAAGCTACTGCTGTTATCTACAGCCCTGGCATCTGGAGATCTTCCCAGAGACCAAACTGCATGACTCATCCCAGGGCAGGATCCCTGCCCCGCTGCTTGGACCTAGCCTCTAGTAAATACTAATCAACTGCTTCAGCCCTTGAAAACAAGCTTTGCCTTGTGGTTAGCAGCTCGTCAGCCTGAAGGTCTAGCAAGCCATTAGAGGAGAGCAGCTTCCAAATGGAGCACATACAGTGTCCCCTTCCTGGACCTAGCTTTTTCCAGCAGTGCAGTAAGAGCATGAGAAGAGATGAAAACACTGCCTGCCCATTAATCTGGCTGTAACCAGCAGGCATACTGGAGAAGGGCTTTCTGGAGGGGAACCCTAGCATGCTGATAGCTATCTATTAGCTAGCTGAAAGCCATACTGTTTAAAAACAAGCTCGAATGGATACCAAGAACTCTTAGAATTAATGTTAGCCCTGAGCAGAGAGGCATGTTGTAATTCTGGGTTCTGCTTCCTTCCCTTTGGCCACGTCGCTAACCCATCCTCCTGCTATCAGTGCCTGCCTGCGTGCGATCCCGGGAGCCGTAATGGGAGAGACCTGGTGAGACTGCGGAGCTGGGTAAAGGGGAGTTACTGGAAATCTGAAACCTCTCCCTCTGTGTGCAGAGCAAACACCTCTTGTAACTGATAAGTGTATTTATTTCGTGCTGCTAATCACAAATCTTTAGTAAGTGTTGCCTCATCAGCGCAGAGCTTTAAGGCACAACAGTCATTCCCTAGAGTTAAAAGAAAAGTCCTGATCCCAAAACCTTTGATTAAGGAAAATAAGTGTTTTAAATGTGTATCTCAAGCTGCCTGTTAAAATAAATGCCTGTGGTATGACTGGGGTGGAAGGATGAAAGGGAAAATTCATTGGGCCCTCAGACTGGAAAGCACATTGCCCGCTCCAACTTCAGCTTTTATTGCAAGGGCTCTGGTTTTACCCAAACTGACAGCAACTTGGCAGAAATTTTCCTCTGCACGTTGTTTCTATGTAGACTTACCAGTGGCAAGCTTAAAAATTGGAGAAATGAAACTCGTCAATGAGCATGTGGTGTAAGTCTCCCTCGGCGCCCAACCCACAAAACGTTATTAGTCAGCTGCAGCCCCAGCCAGAACATGTCAGCTCCTTAGTCCAGGTTGGTGGCTCGTGCATGCAGCCCGGGCGGCTCCAAGGTCAACACCCAGCGCGCCAGCTAGCACGAGGGCTCTGACGGAAGCGAAAGGCACAGCAAACAGAGTGGCCTCCCGTCTGGGCAGGAGAAAAGGAGGATATGTCCAGGGAAAACAGGACACGTGATGGACTTATCCCTATTTTTCCCCCGTAGTGTCTCCGCTCCAGCTTTTAGCAGGATCATTTTGATGCCACCTCAGCCAGGGGCCTGTCCATCACTGCTCACAGGTGTTCCTTTGACTTCGTGGTGTGTTTGCAACCACCACCTTTTACGCTCCATGTGTCAGCATGTCCCTAGCAGATAGGTGCAGCTTCTAGTGCTATCAGTATTACTAGAGCAAAAGCAGGAGGGTAAATTCCACAGGTCGTATTACACAGAAGACTACCTTATAGGTACTTGCTCACAACAGGGGCTGCCTATTTATTAAAAGGAAGGATAATCAGAAATTTAGTTGTTTAGCGGCTCTGAAATAGAAAGCCTTTTGTGCAACTGCACATACATGAAATTTGTATGAAAAATCAGTCCACTCAGCTTCTCCAAATATGACATATGTAATATTTTTATACATGTCAAAATGTTCTTGAAAGAAAGAATTTAGGGCAAGAGTGCAAAAAAACCCTGCCTTGTTTTTTTCCCCTTCATGGGGTATTTTAATATGAATTATTAAATATTTCATATTAATAAATATTTGAAATATTTGAATTAATAAACTTTTGAAATAATTATTGCAAACATTATTCCTACATTGAGTTTGGAATTGAGTCAAAGGGAAGCTTTTAATTTTGAATTAAAACTACTTTTGAGTTCAGCTTTCTTATTTCAGAAAGATCAAAACATATTTAGATTGAACAACATTAAACTTATGATTTCCAGTAAATATATTCCATTTCAGTTTTTTTAAACTGAAGAGCTGAAACACAAAGACATTTTAAGACACCGATGAAAATTTAATTTCTGTATTTTTTTGCAAGGAAAATGAAAAGCATTGGTATTTTGGCACAAGAAACTGCTTTTAAGGGAAATGATTTTTTTGAGGAAAATGATATTTTAGTGAGGGGGCTTGTGAAATAAACAAATGAACCCAGCTGTTAAAAGCCTGGTGCCGTGTTTGTGCCCCAGCAGTAATAAGAAGAGGAAGCTCTTTACCCGACTAAGAAAAACTTTGTTTTGCCCTGAGTGCCAAGCTTCTGTCCGAGAGGGGCAGGAGTTCCCGGCTGCGCCGGTTAAGGAACCACGGCTTTTCCGAACCCAGACGTGCTTTGGCCTTCGGGAGACGTGCTCAGCCCCAAGCGGGAGCCCGCGCTGTGTGTACAAGGGGTGTGCAGGGCGACAACTTGCATGTGATGCTCTTTGGAGCTGATGAGCTGCGTGTGTCCATGGAGGGGACCGAAGCCTTCAGCTCTTGTTGGACAGCCTGACGGAAACCGCACACGCAGTTCCGATGGCCTCCTTTGCGGACAGACGGACAGCTACACTGTTGTCGGGGTTTCAGATCTCCAGAGCTAAAAGCCTCCCTATGAACCATATCCAGATGTGGTAATAAAAGCTTTCCGTGTAGACTGCTGTTCGCTATGTGTAAAAAGAAATACTGTTAACAGTGCCTACTTTTTTGAAGCCTAGACGTTGTGTTTTAGTGGCTGTTCTCAGTGCTGCTTGCAAGCATCATTTCGCAGGCGTCCTATGATGTGTACCTAGGTGTAGCATAGAAGCTGAGGTTGCCAAGGCTATCCACCCTTCATGTGGAAATTTGCAGGTTAGCAAATGAGGAGTGGTTTGGTTTTGGTTTGTTTTTTTTTGTAAAGACTGAAAAGATAATACTACCATATCCGTCATTACATGTATGGGATCTTTTCTCTGTCCAGGCATTGCAGTTTTGATCTTCAATAACCAGAAGTGCTTGGAATGATTATGAAGTTGTAGAAAGAGCTTTCATCAGCATCACCTGAAGCACTGGCTGCTGTGTCAACTTTACTGACGTGTTCTTCCACATTCTGTAGTCCCCTGTGCCATTCTCTGGTATCTGCATCTTGCTTGTTATCTAATGGTGACCAGATGGGGGTTTAGCCAAAGAACTAGTCAGTGATTTCACCTGTGAGTGAGAAGATGAGTATTCACATGTCATTATGCTGCCTATAACCTTCTCTTTCAAACCATTCAGTGTGGAAGTTACAACTCCACTTCCAGAGAGTTAGTTTTTATTCTTGTGGCTGCCTTGTTTAGAGACCATAAAGCAGCATGAACTTAGACTCTACCAATAAAAAAAAATAATTCTCAGCTTTGTGTCTCCTTTGCTTTAAACACTTCCACGTACCATGTTCCTGATGTCTTTATGTTAAGACTGAATTAGATGCCTTGGTGGAAAAGCAGCAGGCTCCACTTGGAAAGATAAAGATGGTAATCAAGGGAGGAAGAACATAAGGAGAACCACCATCAAATATTATTGCCCAGATCCCAAAGAGCGTTTCAGTGGAAGTTTGAGCACCAAGGTACTTTTGCAGATCTTGATACACCTATCGAAGAACAGTAAAAGTCACAAGGCATTTCCACAGTTGCTTCTCCTGCTCTGAGATCCAGATTTGTTTTATGAGCTCTGTTGTGCTGGAGATGCAGAACTGTTTCCTCCTTGCTGAACAGATTCAGATATAAGCTGGGTCTGACAGAGAATCCTTAGCCCAAATTTTGTCAGATTACTAACTGTGCAACCATTCATATTTGTCACTGGTCAACTGCTAGAGTCGGAGGAATCAGCATCAGTCTTGGTTAATCAGTAACTCAGGGTGTTTCTTTGTTTCCTGGGTTTGTGAAGGACCTACAAATAAATGGCCTGAGAAGTGGCCCTGCATGAAAGAGGTTTGGTAGGAGGTAATGGGATAGTGGATTATAAATAGTGGTTTATTTACAGATGAATAGATCTTTTTTAAAAAAGCACAATAGAAATGTTTTGTTTAATAAAAAAACCTTCATCACTTCTTCATTGCTCTAGCCCAGCAGTACATGGCAATTGAGAGAGAACTGCTCTGGGCTAGAGAGTTCTGCTTGCTTTTTTCAGCTACAGGAAATATAAAAATAAAGTACAGTTGCCAGTGTAAAAAGTAACTCCAGATCTGAAAATTCTTCCTGTTGAGAAATACTAGTTACATAAGCAAGGAAATGTGGTTTTCATAATTATGATCGATTCTTCCACCTAACTATTACTTCTAAGGTTTAGGAAATCTAAACAACCTTCCACATAGATGGTAATGTCAGATGCTGTTAATTTCTGTACTATGTAAATGTGACGTGAGTTGTTTTTCCATTTTTCAAACTTTATCGTCACAATTTCTGTGCAATTCTATTTCCATATGTTCTCTCTCAAGCTAGAGAATATACAGATGTAAAAGTCCTCACCTCTTCTGTTCTGCAAGTTGTGCAGTATTAATGCATCTGTTAGTGCAGAATCTAGAAATAGTATTTTGCTAAACTAGCTCCTGTTCCTCTTTCTTTTTTCTTCTTCTTCCTCCCACCCCCCCAGACCGGTGCTCCATAGATTAACTGGTCCACAGAGCACTGGTGGAATTTGCTGAAGGCAGAGCAGCGTTATATCCTCGTGCAAGTCTTCCACATGTTCCACATTAGGTGAAAAGGTTGAGCTGTCAAACACCAGGTTTCCACCTGTTGACTTTGAAAAAGCTGTCCCATTTTGCCTGAGAAAAGAGACTGGGCCCTATATAATGTTTCTTATGAAAACAGAAATGTGCATAGTGTGCACAGCCCATGTCTCCAAGTTCCCATGTTTGTTGACTTCTGCTGAGTTTCACATTGAAACTGTTGGCACTCAGCTTTGGAGCGATGAAAGACTGCGAAGCATGCAGAGGTGTGATAGAAATGGGAACAGAAGGATTGCCAAAGCCTGTGGCATTTTGCAGTTAAAAAGCCAATAGCCTCTTGTTGCTCTTTGCTACAGCATTTATTACAACTGTCCAGTGGGTGTAGGAATGATCTTGTTCCAACTCAGAACAAGTTCAAATTGAGCTAAGAATCTCTGCTGTCATTTTTGTAGCAATCTTAAAAAGTGTCATTCAAGGATCTTACAATTCCTCAGCCAGAGTGAACATGAAGAGAGGTTTGAGTTAGACACATTGAGTGCTCTGTGTGCTCTGTGTGCCCTGTGTAATACAGTCTAAAACAGTGAAATATGGGTGACCTTCATCTATAAGTTACCTTTATGCTATTGATTCCCAATCATGGTGTGATTTTGATTTTGCTGGTCAGCGTCTGAGATTTGTACTTGAGAGACTGAAGTGGTTGGAGAAGCGTCGCCTTCCCCTGAGTTGTGCAGTGCAGCTGCCACTAGATTTAATAGAAGTAACCCTCCATGGTAGGTAGGACATCTGGGTTCAGAAACTCAGTGTAAGGAGAGAAGCTGAAAAAGGAGAATGTGAGGACCTGATCTGCATTTTAGTGGCCAGGATCACTCAGTATTCCTGATAGCATACATACCATTTCTGGTCTTTCTGATCATAGAGAGGTACTTTTCTGAATACTTCAAAATAGATTTTTGCATGTTCTTGATTATATGCTGTACAATTTCATGAGATCCATGTCTTCAGACCAGCAAAGAGTTTGAGTCTGCACTCCATCATTGATTACAGACTTGAGAATATCGCCCCAGCCCCACCAAAGACAAGAACCAGCACATTTCTCCTGCGGGAGTAGACTTCAGAAAGCAGCAGTCAAATTCTTCAGGGCAGAACTGCCACCCCAGAATAGGTTAGACTGCTCTTCTGTCTCTAACGTGAGACATAATTATGCATTACTGTACTTAATTATGCATTACTGTACTGGGCAGGGAAGGTATTACATCCTCTACCATGAAGCTTGACAGAGCTCAGGATACCTTGATTACTATCATTTTGGGCCAAGTAAGGGAGCAATCTCCCTCATTTCCAGATAGCTGCTGTGGTATCTGAGGTCAGATTCTGAACCGCTGTTCCTAATCTTTTAATGTTCTAATCTCCTTTTGTTTGTTGATATAACTTTGGCTTTACTTAAGTAAAAGCTCAATTTGAGTCCAAGCTCAGGTAGTGCCTGAAGCAGTATGAGCCTTATTTCCTGCTCCGTCATCTTTTCTTGAAACAAAGATTAACCCATGGCTGAGGCTTTACCTAGAGGAGAGAGCAAGACGTGACGTAAGAGCGTGTCTGTGGTACCGAGTGCGCGTGTTTGCCAGCTGTGGGTTAGGTAGGGCAGGCCAGCTGTTTAATGAGGGGGTCGAGACCTCAGGTACAGCCCGCGTGAGGCAGCGGTTGGTGGCTCAGCGTGGCTGGCTGCGTATAGGTGCAGCAGGGCACCTACCCCCTGCGTGAAGCGGGAGCTCCCGAAGGGAAAGGAGCGGGCTGGAAAGTCCCGCAGGCTGGCAGCTCCAGCACCCTGATCTCCGGGAAAGCCTTCAGTGCTCCTTCTCTCTTAGGTTGTCATGACTATAGTCAGGCTTAAAACACAAGACGTTTGTACCGATTGTCCCAAATTTCTACCAACTGCATTACAGTAATAGAAAAAAAACGCGGAACACAGTATTACTTCTCCAGCACATCTCACCACGAGGCTCTGAGCTGCATCTAAGAGGGGTAAGTAGCTACCATTGCCAATTGAAGGATTGTGCATGCAATGGCCTTGCACCAGTTTTAGGATCATCACTGTGTCCGAGAGGCTCCAGCAATACGCGTCAGTGCAGGACTGAATGACAGATCTACAAAACATTTAACTTCCTAATGCTGCCCTTGTCTATCATGCCCTATAAATCTGTGCAACACTGTGACAAAGAGCTTGCCCTCTGCCAGCTTTCAACAGCCTGCCATCCTCAGCCACCCAGGTTTTGTTTCTTTGCAAATACAGACTAAAAATAGCAAGATGGTCTTCATGCTTCTCAATCAACTGGTTTAGTGCTGCACGCAAGGAATCCTGTCTTTACAGAGCAGACTATTGGCCCTCGCTGTTAGGAGTAATTGTTTTTTCTTGGCTTCCTAATCTTGCCTGCTTTCAGCTCAGTAGGTCTCTTTTGAAATTAGCTCAGGTTTGGTGCCTTATCCATAGGCAAAGCTCCCTATGTGTCAGGAATTACAGGTTTTATTAAAATATACAAATATCCTGGAATCCATGACTCCTGCAACAGCTATGACAAAAATGCAGGCTAAAGTATAATTTACACTTGCTGTATCTCCCTCTTTGTCACTCTTGATCTTTAAGTGCTGCTCAAACCAGAAGTCTCCTAGCACCTAATTAAAAATGTTTAAGAAGTTCATGCTGTTCTGCTGACAGGGGACAAAACTGGTGTCTGCATTATCCTCTTACCTTTAAAAGCTGCACCAACTGTGAAGCTGACCCCCTGTCAAACAACGTTGTGACCCAGGGTAAAAAGAAGAGACTTTTGCCTCATGTTACCAGTGCTCACTTGAAGTTGTCAAGTTTATCCTGCCGTGTCATTTTAAATTCGTTCCAACAAAGTGTGATAACATAGCTTTAAAATGTCAAAGGTTGTATCTTTTTTCCCCCCCAAGAATGTGTTTCCATCTCTCAGGAGGTTATTAACAAAATTAATGATAGCCATGAAAATAGATAGAAAGGGAGCAATTGTACAATGAAAAGCAATCTCTTTATAGAAAATAGCACTTGCATTTGTACCATCCAGGACAGGGGCAGGGGGTTAAGGATGCAAATTCTCCTCTCTGTCTCTCCCACTTCATTGTAACAGGATGATTTATGTATCTGCTGCTATAGCCACACAGGGGAAAAGCAGATTAGAGTGAGAGATCACATTGCAGAAAATTAGTGTTCCTGCTGCAGTTACCCCTGTGAGCCAACAGACCGTGGGCCGACCCCACGCCAAGTCCGGCTTCTCACCCAATGCATCACGTAGCGCTGCAGCAGCACATGTCCATGCCAGTCTTCAACATGCTCGGCAGTTAATCCAGGGATTTGATTCCCACACATTACCGAGAAGCTTAGACACATGCCATTCATGACTCCAAATATATTTAGGAGCTTCTCGCTGTCAGGAACACTTGGGGAGGAATATCTATCTGTCTTTGGGGTTTTACGATAATCAAATCTGATCGTAATGGGTACCGTCTATTATTGGGCTTCGAGCAGTGAACTGGAAGCATGTCCTATAATGAATAAAAACTTTGTTGGAAAGAATTCTTTTGTTCTCACATGGGTTTGCTGTCATCTCCTGAAATGTTATTAATTTCCTTTTGGAAATGGCTACAACAATCGAAGCTTGGTATCCTTGCCAGCCATTTGGTTTAAATAAACAGCTGTATTGATTTACAGAGATGCTGGGCCTCGGGCCAGCTGTTTCCTCGCGCTGCCGCTAGGAGTGCAGAAGGGTCCCGGACACGCTCTGCCCTTGACTAAGCCGTATCTTGTCTGCTGCATCCTCCCGCGCTCGGTTTCCTTCTACACGTGAAAGCCGGCTGGCCGTTAGAGAACATAACGATTTATGGTGTGAAAGCTGGAAGTGGCCAGCTAGCTCTTGGCTTAGGTCTTTTCATCCCAAGCCCACATGTTTCTCAACACCCCTGGGGATCCCAGTATTTCCCTCTAAGCTGTTTTAAGCATGAGTCTGCTTCTTCGGCTCTGCTTTTTATATTTCAAAAAGAAAGTGCCTAGGAAACAGTTTTCTGGGAGACATTTCCTTGAAAAGACTAGACTAGAGCAGAAAATATAATTAGAACAGAAGGCCCTGACTGAAGGTTTAATGCCTTAGTCCTTAAACAGGCTATTTCACCACTGAGAGTTATGTAGCTAAGGCAAAATAGGCTGTAAAATCCATTTGAGAAGCTGGCTAAATAGACAAGCGGTTGTCTTGAGCGAGTCCTGCACTGCCGTGGCAACAGTACTAGCAAGCCGGCTCAGCCGTGTCCGCGGGAGCTGCTGGCAGCGCAGCTCGGGGGCTTCCCCGGGGCTGCCAGCGAGGCCGTGGCCCTTCGGTGCATCATCCGATAGACCCGGAGAGGGCTTGATAATAGCTGAGGTGCTTCAGCAGCTGAGAAGACAGTCTGAGAGTGAATAGGCCAGCTGGCTTTGGACTGAAGGTGGGTATCAGAAAGGTCCTGCACATGGGAGCTGCTGAGAAAGAGCTAGATTTTAATTCCTGCTGCTTGCTGTGAGTCAGGATGAATAAGGGCAGAAGTATCTGCTGACTCTAAGGCGACTGCTTCTTTAGGAAGCAAGTTAGCTGGCTTGAGATAAATGCTGTGATGCAAATGTGATCTTAAATTATGGCTTGCAGTAAGTTCAGGCTGGCCTATATTCAGGTAGGAAGGAGTAACAAATAACTCCTCATTCCAGCAGGCTTTCATTTGGTCAGGATTCATCTCAGTTTGCTGAGTTTTGTGGTTAGTTGATGTTGCACTTGGAAGTGTCTGTGCCTTGCTTTTATAAACCTTGATCCTATCAAACACTGCAGTGATGGCTGGAAGGATTCGTTATGGCATATGAAGCCTTTCAGTCCTGGGTCACCAGCCAGCTCTGGCTAGCGGTGATCAGAAGTATTTATCCAGCTGGATTGTATAGAGCTGATGGTATCCACCCCGTGAGGCTAACAGTGAAGAAGGTGCTGTGTGCGCTGGTAGAGCTGCTCTGCTAGTGCAGAGGTAATGATGTGGCAATTTGTACAAATCCTCCTGCATCCCTAGAAACACATCTTGCAATCCTTGAGCAAAAAAAATCCCATGCTTAAAAATATATATTTGGGATTTATTTTTGAGAGTCTGTGAATACCTTCCAAGCAGCTACATTTGTCTAGAAGGAGATATTGAGGTTTCTAAAGGGGTTTAAAGACTGCATGTCTGCAGCTATGTGTCTTTGGGTTCTGCCAGAAATTTGGCTCCCTACTTGCAGAGGACCAAGGCACACTCTGGCATATAGGCTTGGCCTGCCTGCACGGCCGTGCAGAAGCTCCAGAAATGACAGTGTCTGAAGCAGCAGTTCCCTTTGTGCTTCTTCCATCGGCTGATCCAGAACCTGATTTTGGAGGTACACAGGGTCTTTCTGACTTTGCCAGTGGAACCCCTAAGTCCTTTAGAACTGGTGAGCTGGTTTTTAAATTGCTTCTGTCACCAAACTGTATTAGAGAGAGACTTGCTCTGTATGCCTCAAAGTTTGCCAGGATCTGGGTTACCATTCCTTGACTTCTAGTTTTTTGGTCACTATATTGCACAGGTATCTATACTTGGAAGAAAACAGAGTGTGCCAGAGCAGTGGCACAAACCTCCCACAACCTTTGCTTTTTTGTAGTTCATCTCAGCTACGTTTATTCTAGAAACAGAATAGGGATAGGGCAGAGGACAAGTCCCGGGCTGTGGGCTTTCCTGGGGACTTTGCAGCTGGCTTCTCTTGGCGGAACCCCACGGGAAGAGCAGTAAAACCATCCTCGATCCCCTGGTCTTTTGGAGATGAAGTTCACAGCTGTAGGTGTCAAATACAGTTGGTTCGTCCCCTCTACTCTGTGGATCTCATGTCCCTTAAGCAGAGACCCAGGGATCCAAACAGCTTGTACTAAGAAGATACTGTGTATTGCTTGGCTGTCAGTGAACTGAGCTGGAGAAGAAGCAGGTTTGCAGTTTTTGGATTTGTCCATTCAATCTCTAGCAGAATGATATATTATACATTATTATTACTAACGAACTAGAATCAGAATTACCCACCTCATCCCATACCCTAAGACAAAAAAAAAAAAAGATTCTCCTTAAGCTTAAGAGGTAGAACTGGAATTTTAAGCGTTCTCTACGGGTATTAGCCGGGAGGTTGGGGTAACCTTTTTGTGCAATAATGTAACATTGGACCATGAAGTTTGAATTGTTCATAAGGCTGTTGCAGCATTTTGGTGATTATCTGATGCTGAAATCTGCATCCAGCCATGGTCATGCTACATTACATCATCATTGGGTGTTTGTGGCAATGCTTTTTAAACCAACATCATGTCAAAACAAAGTGTTCAGTTATTCCTCTGACTTGGTAAGAATGATGCCCAGGGACTGGCCAAAGACAAGAGCCTCCGGGACCAGGCAATATAACAGCTCTTGCTCAGAGATTTTTTTCAAAGATGCAAGCAGGGTAAATTTTGAGATGGCTTGTATAGCAGTTTAGAATTATGCCTTTTTTTCGCTTCGATCTGTTATAAATATTGGTATTTATGGTACACTATCAGATGCCAAGCTGCTTCAAGCTTCCATCTCTATTGCCGGTTCATATTCTGGATTTCATCTGAAATAATCTTCTGTAGGTGATGTAAATATTTTATTTCCTAGTTGGGCTCTGTGAGCATTTGCCAATTGTACTTATAAAGCCCCCTCCCATTTTTTAAAGGGGCCCTGTACTGGTTTTAATAAAGATATAAAAGTGTCCCAGCAGAGTTGCAAATCCATGGGCTGGCAGGGTTTTGCTGCGCTAGTGGCGGCTTGCTTTTATCCCTACTCCTTGTGGGAGCAGGAAAGGAAAATCCTTTCCAAAGATACTGACATTCCCTGCTTTTCTTAGACTCCAGCAGGGTTGTAGTTTGAGTATAAATGCTTTTCTGATCAGCAGTTGCAGTTTGCTGTCCTTAGAAGCGTGGCCACACAATGTTCCCTTGAGCCTAGCCTTCTCCCTAGTAGTGGGTGCCTAGAAGAATATATAAGAACAGGGCGCAATTGCAGAGACACTTCCTCAGGTATTCTCCCAGTCTCCAGCAATCTGTGGCTTAGGCATCTCCTGAGTCAAAGATGATACTTTTGTGTTTAGTAGCAGTGGATCTTTTCCCCCCATGAGTCTGTGTAATTGTTTTGAACCCTTAACCATTTGATCTCCAGACTGTGTGGCAATGAGGTCTGCACTGTACCTTCATGTTGCCGGAAGATGTGGACCACAAATAATATACATGACTCCTCCACAATCCTCTGTCTCCAGCGTCTCATTTTGCATCATGGAGAATTTATTTTTATCTCCTCGGTCACACTGAGACACGCCGTTGCTTGGAAAGGGAGTACAGCAGCCTTTCCTTCCTGTGGCAGACACAGCTAGCAAGCAGTTGTGGTCCTGTGTGTATAGGGCTGGAGTAAAGGCTGACATCTGTGCAGGGATGCAGCGGAGCCATGGCATGGCGCGACGCTTCCTCTGGGGTGCTGTGGCATCACATCCACCCTGTAGTAAGAGTATATGGTACGCAGAACTGGCTCTGCCCAGCACGCTGGCAAATTCTGAAGCGTAGCAGTGCTCTAGGGCGGGTTTTCTGTTTGTCCAAGGGCTACCAAGGTGTTTGGAAAACAACAGAGAGAGCATCGCACACACTGTCACCATGTGATGGCTTTTCTTTACAACCAGAATAAAAACGAGACTAAATTTGAAATGTTCCTCTGTAAATTTTAGTGCTCTTCATTTTGTTTGATGCCTGCCTCAAGTGCACGCAAATGTGCTTATTCATATTTTGTTCTGTTTTCTTCCGGCTATTTTGCTGACTTTCCTCTGCTGTCTACCCCAGATGGACAGTGGTCTGTGGAGTACAGATCGAGAAACACTGGTTTAAAAGTGTGCTTCTTTACTAATGGGATGACCAATAGAAAAGTGATATGCTCCCAAGATTTACAGTGATGTGATTTCTGTTCCTCTTCTTTTCAGAACTAACTTCTGCTTTTCTCTCCAGCTCTCTGATGCAGTAAAGCCTGACCCCTCAAACCATGAACAAATTCCTTTCTGAAATGGAGTCTGAATACTGAGGAATCTCCCATGTGCAAGTATGAGATTTTTTAATGCAGCTGCTGCTCCTTTACTGACCTTTGTCACAGGCAGTGCATGCTGTAAACTATCTGACACAGACCAGAATCTTGGTAACGCCAAAAGATGCAGCTTTTCTGGCTCATCTCCTCAGAAAAAAAAATCTCCTGTATAGATAACTGGATAGTTAGGGATTTCTCACAGAGTAACAGAATAATCATGCCAAAAGATAAGTGATTATCCTCAAAGCCATGAATAGCCTGCAAGTTATCTTAAGTCCCTCAGAGGGAATAAATAAAGCATTGTGTGCCACCACATTCATGTCTCTGTATAGCTGTCATTGAATCTGAAGAGAGACATAATTAATGGGATAATTAATCAACCAGCTACTGTATAGTTTTCCTAAGAGCAAATGAATGTTTTTTAGCTTCAAGACAACCAAGTTAAACAGAGGCTTCTGTCAGAGCCATTTTGATTAGATTTGCAAAACTGCCTAAATTTTCTCTCTCTATTCTGATGCTGTATGTAAAGGAAAAGGAGGAAATCTGGGTTGCCCTACGTGGTCTGATCCCTCTGCAGCAGTGCTCTAGGCCTAGCCCCATGTTTCTAAGGCTTAAAAATGGAAAAGAGTGCACTTAGCAAGTTTGCACCAGCAGCATGGGGCTGAAAACATCAGCTCTGCAGTACTTACAGATTGCTCAAGGCTTTCTTCATCTCTGGATGTGTGCAGTTAGTGTTTCAGTGTCCTCTGCTACATTTTGGGAATTTAGCAAATTAAAGAAATTATCTGGAGAATTAAATTTAGACAATAAGGGTTAAAAAAAAATGTGGCCTTTGTAAGTTAGTTGTATACATGTATTTTTTGCCTTCGGCTTTGCTTGTTGATTCCATAAGGAAGATGGCCAGTAGTCCTCGTGCACGCGTGGGACGTGCCGCCGCAGCAGCTTCGTTGTTCCCTTGATACAGGGCTGTTCCTTAGAGAAGAGCGGGGCCGGCTGACGGGCACCGCTGCCCCTCGGTGAGGTGCTACCGAGCAAGCTGAGGTCGCTCTGGAGGCTGTGTTTTGATCTCGTGTTCCTGCAGGTCGGCGCGGAGTGCAGGGGATTAAGGGGTTGTCTTCAGCAGTCTGTAAGAGGGGTCCGCGGCCGGCGATAGCCCTGAAAGGAACGTGAGTCATCCGCACGGCCTGGCGTGGGCAACGTGCAGGATCGCTGCATCCAGGGCCGCGATTGCCAGAGAGGCTTAAGCCAGAAGGAGCCTCGGCCAGGGTGTATCTGTCTTATCTAGCTGTGACATTTCTAGAGGAGATGACGTTTTACAGCACGTTGGTTTAAGATATCCAGTTCCATCCAGCACGGAGGATGCACCTACACAGCACGACCTAAGGTGCCCAGGAGGCCGTGCTCCTCCGCCTGTATTAGCTGTGCTGAGAAGTAGCATGTGGTTCAGGACAGTGCAAGTTTTCCCCTTCCAAGGTCCAAACTAGGTTATGTTGTGATACAGCACCGTATATCATGCAGCCCATATCTAAAAAGTCACCATGGATAGAAACATTTAACAAACCTAGAAGGGTTTTAAATATACACATTTTTGTAGCTTCTATTTTAAATGTAATGCCCTGTACTCTACACAGAGACCTCTATGCCTGAACCTAGTATCTACGTCTACAATGCTGCAGTCAACATCAAAGCGGAGAACTTTGCTTTGCTTTCTCTGCAGCATACTTATATGCACTAAGAATAATAAAAAAAAATCTCTGAATTTATTCTGAATTAATTCTGCTAAATTCTGTGATTATTAACAAGAATACAGCATAAAAATCTCTAGATCCTGAAAGAGAATTTTGTCCCTGAACGTGCTGATGAAGAAAAGGGTTCTGTTTAGCCCTTTGGTACATTTGTGGCTTCATAATTCTACATCTTGTGTTGCTCAAGCCATTCATTACTAAAAGCTGGCACAAAATCCCATTGGTATTTGGAGAAATGAAGTGTATCACCCGAAGACATAGTATCAGAGCAGTCAAAAGGAAACGTTTGTGTGTTTGAAAGACAAATTCCTCTTGCCCTACGAGTTTCCAGGTGGGAGGATCTTTCCTGTCTTCTCATTGCTAATTGTGTTACAGAACTGGTTTCTTTCAGCAGGAACTTATCCTGAGATAATCTAATTGTTCATAATTTTGTTTACTGGACAGTTTTTCTTTGAAAATAATCTAATTAAAGTCTCTCAAAAATTTATCACCTCAAATATTCCCTATTGTTGGTTTCCCAGTGCTTCATTTCCCAGTGCTTTCATCTGTCTTGCCATTGTGAAGGCCTGCCAGTTTAAAGATATAATTCTTTTATTCCTTCCTGATGCTTTCCAGAATGTACTGTATGCACATGTATTTGAAAGAATACCTGATTCTGAAAATATATTTGTAACAACAAAGGCTGGATGTGTTAAAAAGATTAAGTTACTATTTTAAAATAAGCCTTCTGTCTGTATTTATTAGAGGCCAATGCTGTTGCCTGCCACCACCAAGTGTGAACATGCTCCATGTAAAATAGTTTGGCCATTGCAGAGCATCTGATCTCCAGGGAGTGTCCTCTCTCCTCCCTTCCCATAATTATTAATGGGAAATATAATTTATATAATAAATTGGTAGCTTATGCAGCTGAAGAATTACTGCTTTGAGCTCATGGCTATTAAAAAAACAGCATTGCATCAGTTGGGATGCCTTAGTCAAAGAATACTGCTCCATAACTGTTACCTCTAACATCTCCCACTAAATAAACTGCCACTCTGCAGTTTCTTACTGCAGAAAAGAGAGTCCTTCCTGCTGTCACTTGTCACATTAGTTCTAACGTTGCAGGAGTAAAAGTGTGAAGTGTGGGATCACGTCACTCTGTGTCCCACTTACTTCGCAAGTGCATGGATGGGCACCACCCCCACAGGCTGGCCTTTTTTTTCTTTCTCAGGCTCTCATTATTTCAAAATTAAGTCCCATAAAACCGAGCCCCAAATAGCTGTCTACTGACCAGAGCTGCTAAATGCTGGTGCGGAGAAATGAGCCCTGCCTGACCAGACTGCTTAGGTTGGCCCAGGCACTGGGAGGAGCAGTGCCTAGTCACAAAGTGGGAACAAATTCTCAAAGCCTAGTCACAGCGGGAAAGGGAGGGAATAATGCCAATTTCTTCTATACATACATATTAAAGGAAAACAGCTGCTCCAAAATCCCCCTGGTGAGCAGGTGGCACCACAGGCAGGCTGCTAAGGGAGCAGTGCCTGGAGATTAGTAAAACTGGCGTTTTAAAAAGCAATAATTGAAGAACAGAAGGATTGATCCCTCCCCCCCCCCCCCGCCTTTATAATCAAAGTTGCTTTCACCTCAGCTTTTAACAAATGACACTTCTGGCTTCTACAGTCTTTTCTGCAAGACTATTACAGGGAACATCAGACTGTCCTAGCAGAAGGGCCCTGAACAAATTACTTCACGATCAGGGGCAGATCTATGGGCTAAAACCATCTTCCATTTACAAGCAATTGAACTAGGCTGCTTTGGCTCCAGAGTGTTTACTGTTCTGCTGGTTTCGTGAGCTTTGCTGATTATGCTCCATCACTTTTACTGTTTTTTCTGTTCCTACAGAAGCAAAGGCAGTAATAGCAACGGTTGGAAAATGGAGCTGACAACAAATGTGAAGCTTAAATTCTCATGTTTTCCTGCCTCGGCATTCCATCACTGAGGGCTCGAATATACCACAAGAGATGTTGGATGTGACATGAAACAGGGGTCTGTGCTACTTACTACGTTTACAAGAGCTGATAACTCCTGTCTTCTGGCTGAAGTCCAGCGTGAGTAACTATTTTCATACCTGAAATTCTTCTATAGTTTCAGTTGAACATGTTCTTCACTTCCTGAGTTAAACTGTGCATCCCAGGAATTGCCAAATGGCAAGTGCCAACCCCTAGCTCTGTTTTGGGTGAGCAAAGCTCCGTGGGAAAAAGGAGAGAGGGAATGTTTGTTCCTATGAATTTAGTTATTAGGGCTCTCTAAAGAGTCCAATACACGTCTTCATTGCAATAAGAAAGCAAGAGAATGGGAGAAAGAGCTGAGCAATTGTCACAAGGGCAGAAAGCTACTGCACACAGGGTCTCATCAGCACATTGTCCTAAGGCGGTTCTCCTGCTTTTTTTTTTTTTTTTTTTTTTTTTGGTGAGTCTTTCCACGGCAGAGATCCTCCTGGTGGCAAATCCCTTTTGCCTGGGAGACCACTTCTGGACACGGCCCTATTTTTAAATCTCTTTGCAAGAGATTTCCAGCATTCTAGTCTGTAGCTGCATTTACTTTGTATTATAATTAGGGCCCCATTGCACTAAACGCTGAACTAAATCACAGGAACAGATGGCTGCAGATGTTAAGAGCTTATAACTGATACAGACAAAGGCACACAGAAGGGGATGGAAAACAGAGATGTGGAACAGCTACTGAGAGCTACATTGAGCTACAAAGAACTGAGGTTTTCTATCTTGCGAGTCAGGAGTAGATCCACGGGAGTCTGAAAACTTTCAGAACTAGGTTTCTTTGTTTCCTGTGCTACAAACCCTAGCCTGACATACACACGCTATGGCCAGTAACCTTTGTCAGTTATTATCATTCAGAATCGGAATTCAGAGATACTTTTCTTTGGAAAGTAGGGGAAAAAAAATTAAATTTCCAGCTCAATTCATGCCCAGAGCTGGGGAATACCTCCTGGGGTATTCGGTGCTAATGTGGGCATCTCTCTTGAGCTGTGTTCAAACTGAGGTTTCCAAAGGAGGCAGACATACCCATTCCCTAGTAATTGCTATGGAGCTGGTTATCAACACAGCGTTATTAACTCCCTTCTAGGTGTACTATCAAGTCCATGCAAAGAGAGGGGGCTTCTCTTTTTTCTTTCTTTTTTTTTTTTGATGCATCAGAAACAAGCACTACGTACAGGTGAATGTTTGTTTTTCAGTATTACATGATGTTAGTCTATATCTGGCTGATATCTTCACCTGAGTGAGGAAGTCATGAAGGCAAGGTAGGGAATGAATAGCACTTCCAGGAGAAGAAGATGTTCCAGCAGCTGGATCACTAGTTTAATATTTAGGAGACCTGAGCATAGGTCCTTTCTCTCCAGAGACTGTCTGCAGCAGGTAAGAGGCTTAGCCAACGTGTGCCTCAGCACTACAGCGAGGCTAAACGCATTGCCTCACTACAGCCTGCGGCCGCGCGTACCGGCTGGCTGTGGTTCCTAGGGGATATCCCCTGGGTGGGAATCGTTGCAGCCCCGGTGCTTCAGCTCCGTTGCTGAGGGTGTTGGACTGCGGTTCTGGGAAAGGCTATGCCACTTTGTTCCACACATCACTCAACGAATTCTCACTTCTTTGGTCACAGAGTATAACAGAGGGCGAGAACCAGGCCTGTGTGGTGGTCCTTTTTCGGAGGACTGGTGAAAGAGGTAGCGAGTATTTTGCACGGAGTGGGAGGGTGTCTGGCTTTTTGAATGCTATTCCTTCCCCTCCACAGAAAACATTGCAGATTCTTTGCATGTGTGTGCACAGTGGGAGAAGATGCCCAGCTGAGATCCAAACACAAATGAAACAGAACTCACAAAGTTCAAAGCTGACGCAATCCAAGTTCTTGCTACTAGGAAAAAAATGTTGTTCTATTTTTCCTTTAACTGAAAAGAAAAGACACCCCCATCATCCATTTTAAAAGTGCATGCATTTAAATCAACACACTGATTTGGGGGTAGGAAGGGAGGGATATTCCAGTTCCTAAAGCCTGTTTTTAATTATCAGATGAATTCTGAGACAATCTCTGAACATTCGGCACTTGTGGTCAGTTTTCCCCACCCCAAAAAGCTAGTGGCTTTTGCAGACGTTCCATAAACACAGGAAGCTTTGACTGCGTCGCTAACAGATAGGGAAACAGAAAAGCAAAATACCCACAATGTGAAGGCAAACGCTAAGCGCAGGACTTCCCATACCAGCTCATAGCAATGATTTATATTGTCCAGAAGTCTGTCTTTGATGGCCAGAGCCAGATGTTTCAAAGAGAATTGTGAAAATCTGTAGAGTACAATTCTGACATAGGCTGCCTACATTTTAGATTTCTTTTTAATTACTGGCTTCCTCCCTAAAGCATGAGGCTTTAGATTCTGCTTGAGCTTTTGGTTTGATTTTGTTGCTTTGGAGGGGGAAAAGGGACAGCATGGAAGGCTGCAAAAATGCCCTGTGCAAGATGCCTTTGGTGTTTTGGATTCCTGTTGATCCCGTAACTATTCAGCCCTAATCTGCATCTGCTGAAGTCTTAGCCTCAATTATACTTGGAGCAATAAGTTTCATGGGTTAACCATATTTTGTCCAAATTTTCTTTTCATCCATTTTAAGACTTCTGTCTTCCAGCTCCCTATTGAACGTCTCATTTTTCTTTAAACATAAGGGTAGCCAAAAAGAAATTCCTGACTGTCTTTTTTCTGCACCATTTATTATTTTTATACAGCCTAATTGTTGTTAGTGTCCTTTCTAAAATAAACATTTTTGTTCCTCTCATCCATACTTTTTGCAAAGAGAAGCCCTGCCTTTCCTTAGAATAATTCCCTTGCC
This sequence comes from Dromaius novaehollandiae, assembly GCF_036370855.1. Classification (NCBI taxonomy): domain Eukaryota; kingdom Metazoa; phylum Chordata; class Aves; order Casuariiformes; family Dromaiidae; genus Dromaius; species Dromaius novaehollandiae. Next base: position 20,624,640 of record NC_088107.1, read on the forward strand.
AGTGTCTTCTCAGCTTTGCTTCTGCCCACTGGCTGACCAGTGAAGGTAAACAGCTGAAGGTACTCCTTTCATTGTAGAATAGCATTTTAATATTATAACTGTTGTCTTTTCCACTTGAATGTTAACCTTCACATCACATCATCCTAGCGAAGAGGGAAGAGATTTTAACAGAGCTGTCCACAGTTAGCCCACATCTTGCTCAGGGGCAGTTACAGTCAATTATGGATAGCTGAAATTCAGAACATTCTTTCCGAGGTACATTACCGCACTTTGCAAAGTAAAGAATTTTACATGATATTAATCTGTTCACTTTTCTCATTTTTACCCAGTTAAAATTGCAAAAGAGAATATTTAACTGGAAAAACACTAAAGATTTCTGATGATTTCTGTGACACAGTTGTCACTGAGCAGCTGAATCTAAGGGCTTTTAATTATATATTCTGAATTTAGGATTATGGATCAGAATAATTTCAGATTATTTAGAATCCATATTCTTTGATGACAAGCTCCCTCATTTTTTAATCTGTTTTCTAGAATTCAGTGTTGTGTTCCTATGTTTGGTTATGATTTCTCCCTTAACAGCCAAACTGGAATGCAGTGTCATCACTGTTAGCCTGTTTGTCAACAGAAATCCCTTTCCATAATTTCTTGTTTTGTACAAAGTTTCAAAGTAAAAGAAAAAATCAAACTGGAACAAAAAATGCAGCTTCTGAAATCTCCAGCAGAGTGAAAAGAAAAAAAGCAATAGGAAGAAACTATCAAAATACCTCTTTTTTGTAATGGTAGCTACATTTGAGCTTTCATGTTATAGTGAACTATTGATAATATTAAAATTACAATTAAAAAAAAAGAGGAAAACAGTTTTACTGAAACAAGCATTTTTATTCATATTTTTATAGAAATATATTCCTGCAGAACTTCCAGATTTCCCCCGCGCTATCCTGTAGTAAACTGCTCTGTAGAAAGTTTCAGATAGAGCTCTGCCATGGGAGAGGGCTGCTTAGTTTTGGTTTTGCTTTACACTAAGGGCTGTATGTTAACCAAGACAAGTTAAAAAGAGTTAATATTCTATTGTACTTCAGAATTAGCTATTAAATAATGCAAGCTATTATGAAATTGAATCTCTAACCCTTACTGCATCGTGACTGTTATCTATAGCTTGTATTCAGATAAAATTAAGATATTGTTATGGAAACTGGGAGCAGTTTAGTTCACTTTGGTCGAACTATCCGTTAAAATCCTAGCCAGTTTCCAGTTCAAATCTGCCTTCAGCATATCCCTGCTCCCTCCAGCTCCCACTCGCATATCAGCTCAGCCTGGAATCTGGAAATTCCTACCCCCGTGAGTAATGGGCAAGGAGGTGATCCCGCCCCGCCAGCTCTGCATCCCCTGCTCCTTTGGGTCTCCTGTGAAACTGGTTAATAATAAAGAGCAAAAGCCCCCTGGCCCTTATCACTCTTTTATTAAACTCACTTGCATGATAGCTTTAACACTGTGTGCTCATTTTTCTGCTTCCAGCCTTAAGGCGGATACAATATATGAGTAAAGACATAGCTTGTTTTACTAGCCAGTGTAGTTCCACAGGAACACGGTAGATAAGTTACATATGTTAAAGCCGTTGTAGTGATGTGCACCAAAACCTCATGTGAAAAGAACTCCGAATCAGCTCTTCTCCAGGGAATCGTCAGCAGGCTTGGAGAACTCCCTGCCGGTAAGCAAATGGCATCTGCTCCCACCGGCTACAGGCTAAAATTACCTGACGTTGGGTTTTTCAAAGGGAAAATTTGCAGTGTCCCGAGTCCTTTATTCTGCAGAGCTGCTGTTTTCAGCAATATTCTTGGCTCCCTCAGAGGCAGCAGACTTCTGTGGGAGATGCAGTCAGCGTCTGCAAACGAGGGACACAAGAGGAGGTCGGGGGCAGGACTTCAAAGGCAGAAAGAGAGCAGTGAGGTCCCTTTTCCCAGCAGCCGGCTCCCAGGGGAAAGGGATGTCTCTGTGCCACCAGTACCCGAGTCCGGAGGGGCCTCACTTTTTCAGTAAGCTGAGTGGCTGCAGGTGAGGGGAGCGCTGAGCGAGCAGGACCTCAGCCAGTCCTCCCTGTTTACACCCTAACCTCTGACAAGGAGCTTGGGGGTCCAGGGCCAAGGGTGACCCGTTTGGGGGTTACAGACAGATATCGGATGCTTTCCTTGAAAATGAGCACAGTGGGTATTTATTTCGCCTTAAAGTTCAGCGTGATAATTAGGCATAGATAATTAAGTGCACAATTGTAGCAACTTTGTGGAAGGAAAGGGCCAGTATGAATAACTGTTACAGCTGTCAACATTTCTACGCTGTTTATAGGGGATTAATATACAACCACAAAAATTTGTTCCAGGCAGAAACTTGGCATTGAAAGATGCAGTCCAGGAGTGGGTTGGGTTTTTTTTCCTTAAATTTGAATTTAATCCATTTGGCTGTTTTTAAGTATGAAAAACCTGTGTTTTTGAAGGTGGAGATTCCTTACATAGTTCTGGTTTCACAGTAAATATTTAGAGAACTGATGGGGGTTAAAACCCTCTGCCTCCTCCCTTGCCCCCATTCTGACCCTCTTCAGCAAACCTATTTCTTGTTATGTTTTTGTGCTTTATCTCAGTCTGAGATAGGGCTAGCTGAAAGGGTAGTTGTAGATTGAATCTTCCTTGTTTTCCTCTTTCAGTCAGCTCGGCATTTGCAAAGCCCCTGACGGATTACGCCCATTGACTTCTGATAGCCGATGGGAGTTTCTCTGGGAACTCTGAAAAATCACATCCTTGTTAGACACCCTGTCCGCAGAGAGTGCTTTCTCTGCCCACGTGTAATATCAATTTAAGCACTCTATGATGCCCTGAAAGTAGTCTTCTTTCCCCAGTCATTGCAACTCTCTTCCAAAAGATAAGTTTTCAGCTATTTCTGGAGTAAACGGCCTATTGTGAAGACAGTAGCAGCAGAAATTGCTCTAGTCCCAGTGCTTTTGCTGTCATGCTTCTATTGCCAAATTTCTGCCAAACTGGGGAAGAAAAATTTAGCTCCTACATGGCCAATTCCTCATGACTTGAACAATTCAAAATAATCAAGGAACGCAAAAAAGGAAAAGAGAATGTTTCTCTCTCTAAATTAAGAATGTATCTTCTAAATTAAGAAATTTTCTTATTTCTAAATTAAGAAACTTTCGAGATGTAAGAAAAGGATCTGTGGAAAATGCAGCAGCTGAGACTCCCAGCCCTGAATGGAGGGTTCACTCACGATTTTGTGAGCTGCAAATGCCTGTGCTGGCAGGGAAAGTCACTCACTGACCTGTTCATTTTTCTTTTTATCTTCAGTGTTTAGTCTTGCTTTAAAAACAAGCAGTGTAGGTTCTATACTGAATTCCAGGACTGAATAACCCCATAAACTCTGAGATTTTTTGTAAGTTCAAATGGAAAATGTGCCACGAGGTAACAAAGAATCCACTATTCTGGGTCTGAGTTTTGTTTCGTACATTGTCTGCAAACTTGCAGTATTACTTCTGCTCTAATGGTATCTGAGGTGCAAAACGGGGTGCTGTTGCCCTAAGATCTGAGAAAACAAAGGCACTGAGTGCTCGTATTTGAATCAAAAAAGAGAAGGAGCAACAGGCCAACCCGTTTTACTGAGGCCCAAGCGAGCAGGATTGCTTTGTCTGAGACCGCACAGACCATCCACGGCAAAGCTGAGACCAGAGCCTGGCCTGGTAGCCTGATGCCTTAGTAGTCAAAGCCTGTGTTACTGATCAGAGCAATAAAATTATTTATTTTTCTACTGCTGTTGAACAGCCAGTTAAAATGATGTTTGAGTCATGCTTTAGAAGGCCTTTTTAAAGACCCGATGAGTCTGCTCGGGAAACATAACTGCTTCGTTGGCTGAGTAGTGTTGAGATGCCCTTCTGCCTCAGCACACACGCTGCGTTAGCAAATAACATTTACACATGTCTTACAAAGCCCCTGTGTGTCACGCTTTGTACAGCTAGGAAGACTGAGGGAGGAAACTTCAGGTTACACATCGCATCTGCTCAGCCTTGCAAGGGTTTAGACAAACAGGGTTGATTTATTAAAACCTGTGACTGCTATGCTAATATACGGCCCCTCCAGAGAGTGCCACTGCATTTCAGGTGTGTGTATGCCACGAGGACCACGGCGACTTCAGCTACAGGTGCCACAGGCACGAACTGACACTCTGGCACAAGAGGTACAACCTCAGAGGAGGTAGCTGCTGCGCTGGTAGCTATTGGGTTAGCAGGTACTCTGGTTAGTGGAGTGGGGGGCAGAGAAACGTGAGCTAGAGAGACCCTGCCAGCTCCAGAGGTGTAAGCAGCACAGCTGTGTTAGCAAGCTCTCTCAGTGGCGTTCATTAGCCTCGTTACAGCGTAGGCGCTAATACGAAGCTATGCTATTCCAGGGGGATAAACCCTACCGATTTATTTTATTTTTTACTGGGTTACTTTTTGCAGATTTAGTGAGCTAGGTCAGCTCACTGAGGGTCAGACAAGCATCAGACATGATGCAAGGCAAGGAACAAGCCCCTGCAGCCTGACTCGGGACAGGGGGCTGTGAGATGGGCTCAGGATCGCGCTCTGCTCACCCTCAGTAACGCGTCAGATTCTGCAGACCTTGCAAACTCTTTGGCACTTAGATAATTTTCCAAAGCATGCTCATTTCTAGCACTTCTCATCTTGCTTTGTACTTCTAAAGCAGTCGGGATGCCTTTGCCGTGCGGGTGTCTGTGAGTTTCAGGTTCTGGTTTGCATGGTGCTTTGCATGGTGCCGTGTGTTCACACTGGCACTACGCGGTGGGAACGTGTCGTGGGTTCAGGAAGGGCGTCGTGTCCACGTACGGCGTTTATGGCCTGAGAGCAAGGCAAGGCGGAGGGAAGGTACACCAGTGTGCCAGATGAGAGTCTTTAAGACAGGGAAGTGTTTTAAATGAGACTGACTCTTTGTAGGTTGAAGATACTCAATGTAATTTTAACACTGAGGACTGGGCCCAGATGTCAGTGACAGTTACAAGGAGAGTCTCTTAAGATGAATGTGCCTTGTCCTCCTTCCCCTTGGCAATCAGACCAGCCTAATAAGAAGATGCTTTCTTAGGTAGCAAACCCTTGCCCAGTTATCTCTGAATTTAGTCCCTTACAGGAAAGTTGTACATTCCAGATTTGTTTTCCTCTGTCGCTTCCCAGGGAAAGAGTTGTTTTGGCGAAATAGGAAGTTACGTTGGCATGGGCACCCAGGTAAAAGCAACGTGAGTTAGAAACGGTAGTGGGTGAACACTCCTGAAGCAGGCTTGCTTGTAGTTTCTTACAGGCCAACATGGGCAACCTGCAGTTCAAGTGTAACGTCCGTGGTGGGGCTACAGCCCTGCTAATACAGGGATTGTGGAGTAACCTGAATCTACGGCTGTGGGAGGAAACAAGGTGCTTTAACAAGTGGGGGTCCCTTGGGATCCTGGTGTCCACCCAGCTCTGTCCACAGTGCGATGCTGTGATCACCTCCTGTTAATGGACTACAAGCTCCTCTTCCATTTAACTCTCTAAGGTATGTAAAGAGCCTGTGTCTCATCCACAGAAAGATTTTGAGGTGTAGCTTGTAGGGTTAGGAGAGCCAGCTACCTTCATCTGGACTCTTTTACTGATAGTACCTTTCAATAAAAATGTTCCTGGGGCCACTGTAGGGATATTTTGAGTTCCTACATGACCTTAAATTAAAACCAAATACTAGCACTACTGGGCATGGTCCATTTAGTTCTGTATCCTGTATCCAGGGGCACTTAGCAGCAAATTCTTAAGAGAGAAGTTTGAAAAACAGAACTAATGGATGATCCTCTGCTAAGTTCATCTCCCCCTTCCAGCAACTGGTAGGTTTGGGACTTGTTGGACCAATATTTGAGTCTAGACAATCAATTACATCTAAGAACCTTCAGTAGGCTAATAATCTATGCATCTGTGTAATGGTTTTTTGAATCTGTTTATACTGCTGGCCTTCACAGCATCCTGTGGCAATGAGTTCCATAGTTTAATGGTGTGTGGTATGAAAAAGCACTTCTTTTTGTTTTAAGGCTGATAATTCCAGCTGGGTGGTCCCAAGAAAAATAATGAATAACTGTTTCCTTTTCCTTGATAGTGAATTTGCATTAAGGCACGTGCTTGAAATTCAGCAAGCTCTGAAACACTTTGCTGAAGTGGGTCCTCAGAGTTTTAACTGTCACCAGCTCTAACCTCTTGAAGTCATGACTCTCTTAAAGGAACTGGTATGATTCCATAGCGATTTCTAGTTTCAGTGATTTTAATAGTACCGGATTCGGACGTTTGCATTTTGTTACTAAAACTTTCTCCTGTAACTCCCTCTTCCCCTGACACTGATGTGCTGTATAGACTGCTAGAAATAATTGATATATTATTGATAACAAACAGTGGAGTGGAAGATGGCTGTAATAATAGTTTGTATACAGTTCTCCACAAATAACAAGTTTCTTACCAGCCCCACGTGCCTTTGCATGCTACACAGACTCAGAAGCAGAGGCACAGAGAGGACAAGTGACATGGCAAAGGCACCAGCTGAGCATCAGTGACAAGCTCCCACTTAAAACAGACTTCCTTCCTTCCTTGCTTCCTTGCTTCCTTCCTTCCGGTCCTTCAACATGTTATACGAGCTTTTATAAAACTTCACTTTTAATTAAGGAAATTATATAATATTTTTTAAATCCAATCCATCAAAACACTTAAATTTGTCCTTAAATTAAAACAAATGCTATAAACCAAGCATAGGATTCAAAGCCCTGATGGAGCTAGGCATTGTCATGTATGAATAAATTGCTTAAACATCTATTTAGGAAAAAAAATACTTCTTTTTTCTCCAACCATTTTGTAAGAATCCTAGAGAGCTTTAAATGGTTTAAGGTCTTCACTTTTCAAAAACCAGTTGTTAAGTAAAATAAACTGCTTGGAGAAAGGAGTCAAATTTAAAGTCATACAAAGTTCAAAAAGGAGAAAAAGAATTATAAAGAGCTTATTTTCAGCACCAGGCTCCTACCCTAATATTGTGAATTAATTCGCCTCAGGTTGGAGGCAGAAGGATCCCATTGTTTTCATTTTTAAATATATTTTTCATTAAAACGGAATATCCTAAACATAACACTTCAGACCAAACTATCTTTTATTATTTATTTATATTTTTTAAATATGGTACGGGAGTCTTTCCTGTCTGCAGAGCACTCGGCAGCCAGAACTAGGTATTTTTTCCACCCACCCGCGCTGAGGCTGGCGTCGCAGAACAGAGGAGGTCCCTGCAGCTGCCCCTGCCTGACTGCAGAAGGCCAAGGCCAAGCCCACGCCGCCCAAAGAAGCCCCGTGTTAGAGCCCCCAACTCGAGCTCCACGCGAGCTGCCGAGTCTACGCTGGGCACCGCAGGAGCACGCAGCGACCCTGGGCAGTGCTTGGGTCCGGCAAGCGCTGCGAGTGCCAAATCAGCCCATATACCTTTGGGTGTTAATGCAACCAGACCGCTCGCAGGGCTGACACTGACTTGTTTAGCGCTTGCTTGGGGATTTTTACGAGGTGCTCATTATGGGATATACACATATATATACATGCCCAAAGGAGCTGTAAAGTGAACCTGGTAATAAGTGGTGATGTGGGAAGGAAAAGAATAAATAACAACAACAACAGTAAGTTTTAAAGATATCATTGCTTTAAGTACAGGAACTACATTTATACCCCAGAGTACTGTAGAAACAGACACCTGTATCTTACCTTACAGCAGAGTACCACAGGAAGTCCCTAGGGCAAACCAGAGGGGCTCGTGTGTAATGTGCACGAGGCGCCTCTCTCATCCGAGGCGTCTTGGAGAGTGGCACAGTGCCATTCAGGCTTTGCTCTCACGAAGGCAATACTGTGTGAAACACTGTCACGCGCTGGGCTACAGGCGTGACCAACGCGAGGCGCGCTGCTCCTCCAACCGAAGTCAGCTGCTCAGCAGAAACCCCTATTTCTGACACATGATTTATTTCAGTAAACCAAGAGATGTTAAAATACAACCGATCTGTTGTACACCCAAATGTAAATATGTTAGTAAAATGTTAAAACCACACTTTTTTCCTAGCATAGACTTGGCATCGGCACGCGCTTGTTACAGATCCACTGACGGCTCCTGGTTTTGCTAATAGCACAGAAGCAGACGAGCAAACACCGGCCAAGTCTCGTCTTGAAAACCGTTGAGGTAATCAGGGGCAACAGCAAAGACTAAAAGCTGCCTTGACAAAAGGTGAATTGGCAGCTTGTCAGGAGCCCCAAAACTGCCTCTCTTTTACGCAATATTGACTTGTAGCCGTTGTCATTTCTCAGCAAGGCCTTCAGAGGGAATAGCCGCTGACACGCAGAACAGTGTCCTGGCGGCGATGAGCCGAGGCGGACGGTGCGGGCCCGCTCGCGTCCGTGGCCAGCAGGGACGAGTCCGGGTCACCCGGGTCTGATGCTTGGCGGTGGTGTGTTTGTGAAGCCGCGCTAAGGCTGGGGAGCCCTCAGCTCCGTCAGGATCTGGGCTGATACGCTGGTGTCCGCAGAGGAACATAGTCGTGCAGCCTCCGCTAGAAATGAGCATCCTCCCTCTTCAACAGCCCAAGCGAGGTTGTAATCAGCAAAGCAAAAGGCCAGCGAGGAGGCCGCCGGGGACTCCTGGCTCCGGTTCGGCTGGCGGCGCTGGCCACGTGTGCGGCTGATCCTGAGCAAAATGGTAACTTCAGCCGCGAACGGCCACGAGCCGCTCTGGCGGAGGGCTGCCGCCAAAGTCCGATTGTTTGCTCCGCTTATTGTCCCTGCAGGCCAACGAACGCGAAAATAGCCTCTAATGAAACGTTAGCTCCCGGCTGGCTCCTGGCCTGTTATCCAGCTGTGACAGCAATGCCATTGCAGTGCCAGTGCTCAATTCTACTTGATTAACAATTCACGCAGGCCATGGGATGGCTGAGCTGGATGTTAAGCATGGTGACATGCAGAGGATTAGCTCTTCAAACGTTTCCACTGTTGGCACCTGCAAGCTGCTATTTTGATAACCGTTGTTAGAGCACCAGTGATTAGCTGGGATATGCATGACACGAGGCTCTAGACATATTTTAAATAATGTGTAGTTCAGTAAAAATTGATCTGGAAATTTGAAATATGGAGGCCACTTTACCTTCAGAATGACAAGGAGCCGTGCGCTCTAAACCCCATGTAATGCTGCTCGAAACTGCAGTCTGCACGCCGAAATAGGCACGTCGTGATATACTCAATTAACTATTACAATACCTTGGCAACAGGCCTGCAAAGGATCTTCCCTGTGCTATCACGCAAGGGTGCTGTACCGCATCCCCATGGCAGTCTCGTCTCCAGCTCCCTTGAGTAGCTTTCCCAAATAAATGGAAAGCTGTTTAATTCGGCATCATGGTATCTGAGGCGATTTTAACTGACTCACCAAAAGGCCATCTTTCTCCAGTGAAAAGTGGTATTCTTGATGGAAGTTAGATAGCCTGATAGTTCAGATCTTCCCATGGATCTGGTAATTTGCCTCTTACATTGGACCACAGAAGTATGTCCTCGGAGGCCTGGGGAAGTACGTTCCACACCAAACGAGGATTAATCCCAGGACAGCGACCTGGGACTTTTATTTTCTATTTCACTGTACGGAAGGAAAAACATGATGCGTAAATATAAAATCTACAGACCTAAGCTGAGTCCATGAACTCTGCCGAAACAGCTTTCTGTAGCAAAAATAGCATGAAGATTAATGAGAACATCAAGTACGTTCTTTAACTGAAAAGGCATTAACTGCTAAGAAGTTAGTGAAAGTTTTCACAGATACAAAGAAAAAGGATAAAGAACTAATGAGAGGACAGATTAATATGTATTTTTTTTCCAGGGGACTAGATTTATTGTGTTTGCTATTGCTGAATCTCATCTGTCGAGTTTAAATTATAACATGTCAAGTTGCCAGCTCAAAGATCTCAGCGATATGAACTGCATATTTGTTACCAGGCAGGATGGGAAAGAACAAGCTAAGACTGGGGGATACATGCAGAGAGCTGTTGGAAGGATGTATTTAATCGCGCTGTACCTGTGCTCACACAGCTTTCTGAACTGAGACTAAACACTTCCACACTTCTTTTGCTGTGGCAGCAAGTTTCAGGCTGTACAAATACAAGGCTTGAAGTGAAGGGGATAAAATATTATTCGTTCTGCTACATGACAAAGGATTGTTTATAAAATAATGCTGAATGCCCCTTTCTTCACTTTCCCTCCTCCCTGAAGAAAACTCCAAACAGGTTAAGAAAAAAACTCCTCGGTTTCAATAGAGAATTTTTCTTTGGCTAGCTTACAACGCGGCTCCTAGTTTAAGGATTAAAATGCATGAAGGAACAGGATGAGAGGAGGCATGAGAAACTAGACCTAAGGCCTCGATACCATTTGGCCCCTGCTAGCATTGGCTGAAAGCTGCTGTTAAAATTAGCTGATTGCTATCTGGTTCTAAGTAGGCAGGAGACCACATCACAGCAATCTCTACCTTTGGCATTCCCTGGCCCTGCCGAATGTCCACAGGCAGACCAAGGGCCAAATAAGCATTTTGCTTATCTTTGTCCAAAAATATCCTGGAGTAGGTCTTGACTGGGAATAAATTTGATTGTTGTGTGTGTGTGTGTGGTGCAGTATGCTATGGTAATGAGTAAAGTTTGGCCAGACCTAGTAGGTTAGCTGCTGACAAAAATTTACACTTTGCTAAAGCAGAGACAGTTAAGTTCTCAGGATCTTCCCACCAGAAAGGTGAACGTTCAGATCGGATCATAAGGATGAGTATTCAGTAAGAAGGCTGACTGTCTTCCAGAAATAATCTCGCTACCTTGTAGGCCCATATAATGTATTTTGACAGTATAATTACTCATTTTCTTGAGCTGTATACACTCAGTGTGATTGAAATGGAATAATTGCTGGAGACCAAATGTTACGATAGCCCTATTTACTAACAGAAAATTTGCTTTCTCCAGAGCCAGATTCGCGCAGCCTAAATCCCCCGCGCTGGTGTTTCCTTTTGGCTAGGCACCTCTGAAGACTTCTACCGAGTTTCCTAGGTCATCAGGCATAAGCAGGTAGGTTGAATTTTGGCTGCGTGCGTGTGGGCGTGTTTTCCTACATCCTGTCCAAATTCAAATTGAAGCCTCGATGTGTGACACCTGAGCACTTCCTCAAAACAAAAACTAACTCCTAGCAGGAGAGGAGTGTGCACATGTACGGCCCCAAAACTTCTGCTGATTCACTTACCGGAGCTGCTGTTTCTTTTCCAGTTTTCTGTGTGGCAGCGGTGCTACTGCTGTACATTCCCCACTGTGAATGCTGCCAAACGATTTCAGGACATTCCTAAAACACTTTCAGTTTTCCCACTTGCAGCCCAGAGGAGGGAAATAGCTGTCTGCCCTGATAAGTCTCTACAGCATCTCCCTCTGTACTGTTGTAAAAGGGGCTGGACATCAGCAATATCCTCAGGTTTCTTGGCTGCTTTTTCATTCCTGCTCAATTCTACTATTCACTGTCATCATACGTAGCTGTACCAGCATGGTTAGTACCATAAATCTGTTAAGGGTTTGATAATGGTGGCTCTTCTTTGTTCTGCCCAAAAAAAAAATCCTCTACCAAATTGCAAAGCTATACTGCAGTACAGCTTGTAGTCATGTAGACGCAGCAGTAGATGTTATGATGATGGTGTATTTATCTATATATAACTCAAAGCACTGGCAAATGAGCTGCTTAATGAGAATGGAATTAGGTCTTTTGAAGGCACAGTCCTTCTTAGCATGCACCACAGTGGGCATTTCTACAACTTTTTTCTCACCTTGCATTCAGCAGGACTGGGTCTGGTATCAGTTGCTGTAGTGTAAATCAGGAGGAAATGCACTGAATTTAATGCCATTTCTATACCAGTGTAGGGCTATGATTGGGACCTTTCACCGGGAGAGCGTCATTTCCTCTCAGATTTGTTCATTCACAATTCTTTTCAGTTTTGTGTTTGGGCATATTAGATGTTAGTCTCTTTTTTTTTTTTCACATTACATTTTACTTGCCCTTTACTACTACTTGCCCTCTTCAGTTTTCTTTTCTCTTCCACAATAACATGCTTTAAATTGAGGTGGATTGTGTGTCTTTTTGAAAGACACTTTTTTTTTTCAAACACCAGATTTACTGTAGTCAAATGCAAATAAGTGACTTCAACAGAGGTTTCACTGGGTGGAATATAAATCCACCATAATATACCAGCAATTGGTTTTAAATGATCTATTTATTTTGGGGGGGCTAAGACTTTCTGAAGCTATAAAAAGAAAGATGTGGGGAATATGTTACCAAAGGCAGTCTTTTTTTGCCTCGCTATTACCTTGGTTCTTGTTTATTTTTCCAGAGAATGAAATTAGGATTTCATAACTACCAGCTAAATCAAACCTCTTGGTTTAAAAAGGAAACACAATGCAAAACCTGGAGAGATGTAATTTTGCTCAGCTGAAAAGTAATGAATAACAGTAGTGTAATAAGGGTGAAAAGAGTCTTACAAAAAAGACGTTCCCAGAGATATTTTAAGACCTTAGGTCATGAGTTAGGTCATGAGCTCCTTAGCACTTGGTGCGGCATCCGAGCAGACCCTTGGGTTATAGATCGGGACAGGTGCAGAAGAGTGTCCTATAAATACTTTTTCCCTTAAGGAGCTCACAGGCTGCAGAGAGTTGCCTTCTTGAATGACAAATCGGACAGAAACATGTTAGTTCTGAAGGGGGAAATTATTTTAATAAGTTCAGAGGAATTTGAAGGTTTATTTTCCAACATGTCATCTCCTGGTTTTTCAATTCAAAAGTTAAGACGTTCTTCACGGTTACCTTAAAAATGTTATGGAAAATCTTTTACGGGGTACAGCATGTATTTATTAAGCGTGACTGGCACGTTGAGGGGTATTTCTGTACCCATTCGCTGCCTCCTGGGCTGCGCAGAGAACTGACTGGCAGGATTGCGACCTTCTATTTTAAGCCCTGCCGTTGCCTTAAGGCTTGAGTGTATATGAGCAGTGTCCTCAGGGGGAGTTTTGCCATTTAGACAGGTCTCCCAGAAATATTGTCCATCGGCTCATTTTGTGCAAGGCTCTCTGAGATCCTTACAGGATAAAATACACTAAATGTGATGGTAAAACCTACCTAATTTCAACAGGACCTATTGTTTTACTTGTTTTCCAGGTGAATACGGATGTTTCCAGTCTCTCATTTCTTGATGTTATGCCACACTTCTGCTGCTCCCTTTGTCCAAAATGGACCTTCCAGCTTTACAAGGGCTGCAGATGGCTCAGAGACCTTTGTGAAGTGAGTTTGTAATTTTATTTACATTTGCCTCCTTACAAGTGAACACTCCATTTCTTCACAGAGGAAGCATACAGGGCTGTGAGCTCACTCTGACTGACCTAATTTCAATCCTTAATCATCTTTTAAGATGACTGTTTTCAGAGAACTAGCAGAACCAGTTGGAGTATGAAGTTAGGTGTCATATCCTGCCTATTCCATGAGAAGAAAAAAAAAAAAAAAAAAAAGCCATTCCAGCCTCGCCAGGAAGGGTATGTTTGAAGTCTTTCCCAGTTACTGCCTCCACCTGCCCTGCTGGCTGTTCTCAGAACCAGCAGCGCGGACGGCCTCTGACCAGTCCGACCCGTGCACACGGAGCAGGTCCTCCTCAAGGCACGTTCTGCCCCTGCCCGTGGATATGTGGCGTGACAGAAGCATCATGATACCGACAGGTTCCAGCCCATCCTGGGAAACAATGCCATGGCGTCATTAACCCCAAAGTGCCACGTCACCTATTCTCAGGAGGAAGGGGGGAGTTCGAAACACACATACTTCTCTGTTTCCTTCTGTTGGCTGGCTGGATTTTTAAAGGGCCCGATTAAATTACCAGAATTCAAAGTGAGTGCAGTAGGTATTTCCTTTTAGTATTAACCTCTGTTGTTTCCCCAGAAGCAAGTAAAACTGCTGTTAGGGAGTTCGTGCACCACTTGTTGATGGGAGAGATGAGACACCCACTGTGATGGGGGGGAAAAAAAAGAACAGAACTAACAAGTTCTATTGCAGAATTGATATTATCTCAAAGAATCAAAGTTTGTGCTGCCTTCTTTTTTTCAGCATACAAAATTAATTTGTAAACAGTCTTTCTTCAAGTATCAATTAAAGAGGGAGAGACTACACAGGCTCCTTGATTTCCAAGCCTATCTTTCTTAGCCAGCTGGAAGGGAACTTTCCATGCAGTTGAAGCTGTTAACGAAAGGTAAGATGAGCATGTTTACACGTGTTTGTACTTTACATATTCTACCAGAAAAAAACTATTTAAATCACCATTAAAATTCAGTTCCATGGATGCAGGGTTGTCTTGATGTAAACACAGCTTATTAATCACACATTTTCATGTCAACGGAACCTCAAGATTTTATTTTTCTGTGGAGGTGATGGCATCCTCCAGGTATTTTTTTAAACTTTGAGTTGCTTTCCTCCCTGCATGCCTTATACTTTCTCATGTGTCCCAGAGGTCTCCTGTCATTCTTTAGAAAAATGGAGCCGCACAGGAATTCTTTAAGAGCCTATCAGCACCACTCCCAAATTAGCCAGACAGGATACTGTTTGTTTAATTTCGCAAGACATTTGCTTTACCCAAAGGCAAAAGCGCTACCTCACAGAATTCCCAGCCATGAGGCTCTACACTTTTTAAGGATTTTTTTTTTTGTGGCAGAGGAGTAAGTTATCCTAACCGAGGCACAAAACATATTGATGCATTTAATAATGCAACCAGGTTGTTGAATACAATATAATTAGATGTCTTTTAAACACTTCACTATACTCACTTAAGAAAGGCCCTAATCTGCTCTAATTGGCTTCACAGTAACTGCAAAGAGAAAAATTGGCTGCAAATAAATCTGCAGGCTTTTGCAATAGCCCATTGTCTGATGTTTCTAAACAGTCCACACCAGTGCGTTGCTGTTCGTATTTTGATGGGTTTAAATAGTATTTTCTTAGGACCTGACAGATACAGATGAATGAATATTGTCTGTATAGAGGAGAAAGAATTTCACTCTCTAGAAAGGTTTTACATACTATTTTTTATTACTGTTCTCATAGGAGTTTGGATATTAAGGGAATATGATGAGAAATCATCTCTTCTTTAGCTAGGCGTAAGGAAAGCTTCTACTTTGCCAATGCTGCTACACCTCCTCTAGCAGCACAATGACCCGAATCCCAGCGCCTAGTTGTGACCCTCTCTGAACTTTGCATACAGTTATAGTGAATT
This sequence comes from Dromaius novaehollandiae, assembly GCF_036370855.1. Classification (NCBI taxonomy): domain Eukaryota; kingdom Metazoa; phylum Chordata; class Aves; order Casuariiformes; family Dromaiidae; genus Dromaius; species Dromaius novaehollandiae. Next base: position 20,639,995 of record NC_088107.1, read on the forward strand.
CAGGTTCTGGCCTTTCTCAGGAGCGGAGAAGAAAAAGCACAGCTCTGAGCTGCGGGGCTTCACTTCGCTGTCATGGGGGAGCACAGCTCTGAGGCCGGCTCTGCACAGCGGCCCCGCTCGCCCCGGCGAGCACGGCAGCCCCGGAGCCGTGGCACATCCCCTCCTGCTGCAAAGTAACTTCGGTTCAGCTGATCCGGTGACAGCAGCAGGGAGGAATTTTCTGCTGCAAGTGCTGAGCGCAGACAAAGAGGCCGCTTAACTCTCTCTGTGCAACCGAATCCTGCGGGGCTCGCGCACGCCTGCGTGCTTCCCGCGCGGGCCCGCGGAGCGCGTGCGGCGGCGAGGCGGCCTGCTGCGTCTTGCCTGGTGCGCTAGCGAGACTGAGAGAGACCCGCCGCAAGCCAAAAGAGCTCTCAGTTACACGTTGTTTCCTCGTTTGTGCTCCGGATTGCTCCGGCCTCTCTTTGGTGCCCTGGCCTCGCTCCCTGTGGGGGCTGCAGGACCCCGTGGAGGCTGTGGGTCTCTGTGGGGACTGCAGGTCTCTGTGGGGGCTGGGGGCCCCCGTGGAGGCTGCGGGTCTCTGTGGGGGCTGCGGGACCCCGTGGAGGCTGCAGGACCACGTGGAAGCTGCGGGTCTCTGTGGGGGCTGCGGGTCTCTGTGGAGGCTGTGGGGCCCCATGGAGGCTGCGGGGCCCCTGTGGAGGCTGCGGGTCTCTGTGGGGGCTGCGGGACCCCTGTGGAGGCTGTGGGCCCCTGTGGAGGCTGCGGGACCCCATGGAGGCTGCGGGACCCCGTGGAGGCTGCGGGGCCCCGTGGAGGCTGCGGGTCTCTGTGGGGGCTGCGGGGCCCCTGTGGAGGCTGTGGGCCCCTGTGGAAGCTGCGGGTCTCTGTGGAGGCTGTGGGCCGCTGTGGAGGCTGTGGGGCCCCCGTGGAGGCTGTGGGACCCCTGTGGGGGCTGTGGGCCCCTGTGGAAGCTGCGGGTCTCTGTGGAGGCTGCGGGGCCCCCGTGGAGGCTGCGGGACCCCTGTGGGGGCTGCGGGTCTCTGTGGGGGCTGCGGGTCCCCACGGAGGTTGCAGGTCTCTGGGGGGGCTGCGGGTCCCCACGGAGGTTGCGGGCCCCCACAGCCTCGCCGGCCGCTCTGCCGTCCCACCTCCTCGTGCCCCCCCGCCGCCCCGGCTGAGGCACCGCATCGCCCCAGCTCAGCCCCCCCCGCTCGCAGGGCAGCGCCGGGCCGGGCCGGGCCGCACCTCGCCCACGGCGCCCATATACGGGCATAGCCAGGGCCAAATGGCCGCCGGCGGCGAATGGCAGCGGCGCGCCGCCCCGCGCCCGCGGAGGGCAGGGCGGGGAGAGCGACGGGCCCTTTCCAAAAAAGTATTGGATGTCTGGAGGAATGCAGGCGGCCCCCCGGGACGGCGCATATCTGGGAGGCGCCGCCGCCGCCGCCCGCACTCCGCCGGCCGCCCGCCTCGGCTCCGCGCTGCTCCGCGCCGCTCCGCGGGCGCCGCGGCTGCGAACAGGGGCCGCCCCGGCGCTTCTCCCCGTGCTGCTGCCGCTGCCGGTCGCGGCGCCGCCGCGTAGCCCGCCGCCGCCATGGACGCCATCAAGAAGAAGATGCAGATGCTGAAGCTGGACAAGGAGAACGCGCTGGACCGCGCCGAGCAGGCCGAGGCCGACAAGAAGGCGGCGGAGGAGCGCAGCAAGCAGGTCCGCCCCGTCCGCTGCGCGCCCCGCTGCGCGCCCGCCGTCCGCCCCGTCCGCGCCCGCGGGCCCCGGGGAGGGAGGGGGGACGGGAGGGGGGAGCTGCCCGCCGCTTCCCCGGGCGCAGGGAGCAATGTGCTGTGCGTTGTGTCTCCTCTCGTGCCCCTAGCTAGAGGATGACATTGTGCAGCTGGAAAAGCAGCTGCACGTGACGGAGGATGCGCGGGACCAGGTGCTGGAGGAGCTGCACAAGGCGGAGGACAGCCTCCTCTCCGCCGAGGAGAATGCCGCCAAGGTACCGTGCCCGCGCCGCCGGCACCCACGTCTAACTGCCTCTCCTTCTCTCCCTCTCTCTGTCCGTCCGTCCTCTGCTGTCTCTTCTGCACTCGCACCTCTCCCTTTGCACGATCACGCTGCCTGCCGCACCTTTCCTGCCCGCCCTCCCCTCTCCACCGCTTTCCGCCCGAATCACAGCTGGAGGACGAGCTGGTGTCTCTGCAAAAGAAGCTGAAGGGCACTGAGGATGAGCTGGACAAATACTCCGAGTCCCTTAAAGATGCCCAGGAAAAGTTGGAACTGGCTGACAAAAAGGCCACAGATGTAAGTTACCCCCGTCACCACCCCCAGCAGAGAGCGGGCCCGCACGCCCCTCCGCACAGGCGGCCGGGCCCTGAGCCGCGGTGCCGGCGCCTCCTGGACGGAGAGGCGGGAGGCCCCGCGCTGCCTCCCCGCACGAGGCTTGCGCACCGGCAGGAGCGTTCGGTCGGGTGTCCGCTCGCTCGACACGTGCTTTTCGTGCGCGCTCGCTGCTCTAGACGTGGGAGCGAAGGAAGGGCCTCTCAGGGCAGGTGGTGGGAAGCGGCTGGGGTTGGGACAACCCTGCTTGGACACTCGGCGGAGCAGAGCCGCTGCCCCGCGGCTCCCGAAGGCAGGGGCCGCGAGGTCGGCCTCCGAGAGCGCTCTTCCCTGCGTCAGAGCTGCTGTAGCTGCTAGGCTGGCTCAGCCCGAGCCAAAGGTCCTCTCCTAGCTCATCTTCCTGGAAGTCTCTGGGACTTTCACTTGTTGAAGCAAAGTTCAGTCCCACACGGGCGCAAACTGTCCGGAAGACGATACTTGCCAGGTCCGCAGCTCGGGGGACGGGGATCCCGGGCACGGGGATATATATAGCGCAGCACTTTATATGGTAACAGCGCGGCAGCCCGCACCCCTCCCGGCCCGCGCCCCCGGGACCTGCCCGCCCGGCCTGCAGCGTGCCCGCAGCCCTCCGAGTCGGCCCTTCCTGCGGCGACGGTCCGGGTCCCCGCGGCTGCCGCTGCACAGTCCGGCTGCCCTGAGTGAATCCCGGGTCTGACGTAGGGGATCAGGTGAAACCACAGCACCTCCCGAGCGACGGCTGTCCTTTCCCCGTAGCTCAGCTTTTAAAACTAGCCCCCAAGCCGTAGTAAAGGGGGGGCGGACTGAGACGAAGGGAGCAGAGTATTTCAGGGGGAGGGAGGACGCTTCTGGAAGGGGCAGCGTTGGTAAACCTGCCTTTGCGTGCGAGACGACGTGCGTTTCTGTGGTGGACTTTAAAGACGAGCAAACGGCAGGACAGGTTCGGCCTCAGTCCGGCGGTCAGGTCAGGTCAGGTCGGGTCGGGTCAGGGCGTGCAGCTCGCTCTGAGGGGGCCGGGGAGGGAACGAGCGTGAGCGAGGGGCTCGGACGCCCGCCTGCCCCTGCGCCCGGAGGGGCGGCTCGCCAGCAGGACGTTCGTTTAACTCGTCCCCGGGACCCGCGGGGAGACCGGGCCGTGGTTCCTTATAAGGGAAAGTATGCGGGCCGCGGGGCAGCGGCTCGCCCGGGGCGGAGGGGGCAGAGATGCCACCACACTCCCGGTCGGAGGAGCGCGCCCCCGGGCCGGTCCCCGCGCCCTCCGGGAGCCGGCTGAGGGCTTGGGCTCGCGCTCGCCGCGGGCAGGGCAGGGCCGGGCAGGGCAGGGCAGGGCAGGGCAGGGCAGGACGCCCGCTCTGCCCCAGCCGCGGCACCGCCACCCTCCGCCGCGTCGGGCGGCAGCGCGGAGCCGCCCCAGCCCGCGCCGCCCCGCCCCGCCCCGCCCCGGTGCGCTGCGCCGCGCCGCGCCGCCAGGGGCCGCCCCCGCGCCGCCGCCCCCGCGCCGCCGCCCCAGCGCGCCCACCTGGCGGCGCCCCCGGCCCCGCCCCGCGCCGCCGCCCCGCGCCGGTGCCGGCGGCCCCGCCCCGCCCCGCGGCGGCGGCTCGCGGCGCGGCGGCACTTCCGGGGCCGCGGCGGGGCGGGCGGAGGCGCGGGGCGGCGGGATGGCGGCGATGAGCTCGCTGGAGGCCGTGCGCAGGAAGATCCGCAGCCTGCAGGAGCAGGCGGACGCCGCCGAGGAGCGGGCGGGCCGGCTGCAGCGGGAGGTGGACCAGGAGCGGGCCCTGCGCGAGGAGGTAGCGGCGCCGCCGTGCCCCGCCGCGGCCTCCCCCGCAGGCGCGTCAGCCCCCGCCCGGGCCGGGGGGCCGCGATGGCGGCCGGGGGCCCGCGGGGGAGGCCGCGCTGGGGGCCCGGGCCCCGCTGGCTCGGGCGTTACCTGCGGCCGGGCCGGGAGGGAGGCGCGGGGCCGCGGCAGCGCGGCGGGGGCCGGGGAAGCCTGGCTCGGGCTTGTTCCGTGTGGCTTCGCTTCGCCCGCGCGGAGGCTCCGGGCCCGGCGGCGGTACCCGGGGCGGGCGGCTGCTTAAAGGGCTCCGAGGCAGAGCCGGGGCTGCCTTCGCCCCGCGGTTTAAGCAGCTGAGCGTGTTTTCCAGGCAAAGGTGACCTGAAAGATGCGGTATGGACATGCCGTGTTCGCCTGCGTTACACGTGTGTGCGGGGAAAGAAAGGAGGGGAAAGCGTCAGCTGGTGCAGATGCAGTCGTGGGTGGCTGTTATAGCGCAAAAAATGGTGCTATTTTCTTTGCTTTTCTACCAAACTTAGGAAATACTAGCAGCCCTAAATTGTTTTTTTCCTTCTGTAAAATAGGCAGCGTCCTTTACGATGGCTTCGGTGTCTTCAGTGGTTGTGTAGAAGTGGTGCAAGCGAACAAGCTTGTTATTCATGCCGTTTGTCACAGTAGAGAAGATGGTGACTTTTGTATTTCCTTACAACGTGCAGGTTTTCTGTGCGTTCTGGGCAGCAAGTTCACAAGGGTGATATCTGGCGAGGGCAGGGCCTTCTGATGGCTTGCAGATGGCCTGCCCAAGTCCTTGCGCTTGTGCAGCTAATTCACGTTCTTGCAAGCCACTTCACGTGCCCTTCTTCCAGTAATGGATCACGCTGCAGTCGCATTGATTTGCTTTATAAGGGTTTCTGTCTTAAAAACAACCGGATCCCCTTCCTAAGCATTGTTGCTAAGGTCGGTTACTATGTCACCGAAAAGGGGGAGGTTTGCCGTTACCTCTGGCGTGCGGAGGAGCGGTTACAGCGTGCAGGCCGCGTCTCGCCCTGGGGGCTGGCCTGAGGCTCGGCATCCTGCCGGGCCGCGTTCGCCGCTTCCCCGGGGCAGCTGCGTCGCACTGCGCCGCGTACCTCTGCGTGGTGCTTCAGGCCTTGTCTGGAGGAGGTCAGTGCTGAGGTAGGTGGTCAATGCAGAAAGCAGCTCACAGGCACATGCAGACCTGTGCCTCTTCCGTAATAAGAAGTCTGCGCGTGTGAGCGCTCTGGCCGCTGTATTTCTGCGTGGTTGAGGACGGAGGAGGAGGAGGAGGAGGCTCGAGCACACTGCAGCAAGCAACCTGAGGTGTGCACTGGCTCTCCCCTTAGTGTAGTGCCCTGCACGCATAGCGCATGACCAGCTAGGGAATTTTTTCTTTCTGTGCAAGGTACAGATATGCAAACAATGAAAAAACTAAAGCTGTGGCCAGAGCACGTCACTGCTTACAGCTTTTGATTGTTAAACCAGACTGTTAGTGTTTCGAGAGTCTGACTAGCAGCCATTGTTTAAAAAAGAAAAAAGAAAAAGAAAATAAATCTCTTCTGCTGTGTTGTGTGCATGCATTTCATGGGGCTGTTAGTGATCACATTTTCAGAATACGTTATTCCTCCTTCAGTTATGTGATTAGCTGAAAACAGAATCTCTTACAGCAGTAATAATTAACACCCAATAGTAATTTATCCATGCCATCTCTCACTGTAAAAATATGCAGTGTATAAGTGCTCTGGCAAAAATGCAGAAGGCTGCGTTTCTGCTCACCATGGGAGTGCCCTTAATGTCACTGGGGTTTTTTCCTTCCTTACCATATAAGGAGAGAAGTCCTGCTCTGCAGAAGAATAACTTGGGCCGTATAAGGGCAGTCGGTAAACCCTTACTGAGTTACTGCGTGTGGAGCAGGAAGTAAAAACTTGAACTTTAGTCACCCTCTGTTTTCTAAGCTTATTGTATGCTCTTATCATGATGAGAAGTTGTAACATGACAATAATTAACTTGTAACTTTACTGACTTCCCAAGACTAATGTCTCTGAACACATGAAAGTCGCTTTCTCCCCCCCCCCCCAAAAGTTGCTTTGTTTCTCAGCTCAAAATGTTTAAATTCTTTAAAGCTAGAATCTAAAAATATAGATTTGGAGTCTTACTGTGTTATTACACAGCTAGATAAAGACTTTATATTGGAGTTTATACTGGAGTTAATGTGGATCTGTAGGAATCTTTTCTAGTCCTGGTTCCACATGTCCACTGCCAATACTCAGTAATGTTCAAATATATATTTGCAGCTCTGTCGTTTATATGTAATTTCCAGTCATGCTAGTGGTGGTGTTACTGTTGTATCAAAGATTGTTTTGCTTGTTATCTGGTGTGTAAGTTATCCTTACTGATGTGTTGCACAGCAAAATTCAAACTTTGGCCAAGTGTATCCAGGTGCCTCTAGCTAGTATAAACAACTAATAACAGTTCCTTAAGTTTTCAGTGAAAGACAAAGTACCAAGCTGATACTTCTGGTATGAAAGGAATTCCCCTTCCCCCCCCCCCCACCCCACCAATTAGATATTATATGAAATACCAAATTTGTACTTTCTCATACCTGCTGAGATAGTTTTCAGTACAAATTAAGAATAACTTTTGTTCTTGGGAGTAATTTATTTTTTAGAATAATCTTTTTGTTAGGTCTCTTGCATTTAATAACCTTTTGAAAGAAACGAGGAAGTTTAATAAAGGGGTTGCTACGAGAAGGCTGTTACAGAACTCAGTCTGCAGCTTGAGCAAGGGCAGGTTTGAGAATGTCAGAAGTAAAAGCTTGTAAGGATGAGAGAGATTAGTTGCGAGTGTTGTATGGAAGATTAAGCAAATGGGTAATGCAAGAGAGGGAAATCTGGGGGAAGCTTGAAGATGGCATTATCAAAACAATCAACATGTTTTAGGTGACCATCGCCTGCATCGGGGCCCTTTGGTGATGTAGCCTCCACTGGTGCTTTCTTTGCTAGCTCTGTATCTTGCCTGTGCACACAGCTTGTGGGTATCCAGTGGCTCAGATATTTCTTAAATGTTCTCATGCACGCTCTGTGCGAGCTCTCTCATTGCAAATGCTGATCTAGGTGCTGTATTTTTACATGTTTACCTTAAACCTTCTTATCGAAACCAAGGAAATACTGGTATGGCATTTCTTATCAAACTATGGCCTAAGGTCAGAGTTAAAGGACTTGGTTTTTAAATGTACTCCTGTGGTGGATTATTCAGGCTAACATAGAATAATTGGATAACTTGGATGTTGTTAGTGTTGATTTGCTTAAAAAAAAGGTCTATAATTGGTTCAAGTCTGCAAATACAGTGACAGAAAATATTTAGAGAATGATGAATAATTCCTCTAGTACTGTTCTTTCCAGTACAAAATGTACAGCCCTTAATGTGCTTTATGTAAACGAAAGCACTAATCATGTTTTCCCCATTAAGCAATAACTTCACAATTCGGTGAGGGCATGTATGCCTCTGTGTACATGCTATTTAGTGGATGAAGTGAGAAATTATTGAAGTGATTTTAAATGACTCTAGCAGGTATGTGGGTTGATCTCTTACAAAAAGCGACGTGTGCATTACTGTGCATTAACTTCTGTTCTTCCTGTGCTTAGGCTGAGAGCGAAGTAGCTTCTCTGAACAGACGCATCCAGCTGGTTGAGGAAGAGTTGGATCGGGCTCAGGAGCGCTTGGCCACTGCCCTGCAGAAGCTGGAGGAGGCTGAGAAGGCTGCAGATGAGAGTGAAAGGTGGGCAGGGCCACTCTCGAAGGGCTCATTACCCTTATGACAAAGGCGGTAATTGCCAGGGTGTGGGTCAGGGAAGTAAATTAAACCACTCCTATGTCTCTGAACATGTGTCATCCACGCTGCCTTTGCCTACATGAACTTCAGTCACAGCTTGTCTGTAGGGCTGCCCTAAATGTGTAGGCTTGAGTTCTTGTTCATGTCTTGGTTGTAAAGATCAGATTTACCTGGGGTAGGGCTGACTTTTGATATGCTGTGTCACTTCCTGGGAAAACTGCTTGGCCCAGCCCAGGCTCCTGTATTTGGATGACAAGTTCTGTACGGGTTGTATGTGTTCCTGTTCTGTAGGGTGATTCTTGATTTCATCATGTGTACAAAATCCCACCTAGAGAACAGCAAAGGGCTGAAAGAGGCGTTGGTTCTCTTTTTGATCAGATTTGTGCATGAAGGTGAACAGAGGGAGAGAGATGATGCTGACTGAGTCTTATTTAGGCTGGGATTTTCAGAAGTACTTGACATGAGTTAGGAGCTCAAGATTTGCTGACTTTGGAAGATCCCACATTTTATTTTTGCAGATTATATTTTATATCTGTGATAGAATCTTTCTTTGGGAAAGAATTCCAAATATAATGCGTCTCTCTTTTTGCTTCACTAACACTGCAGCCTGTTGAAAGTAGAAAGCACCTTACTATTTCACAGGGTGCTGTGTCTCCTAAGAAAGATAATTTCAGGCAAACGTGCATGGAAGGGGGAACACAAAATGTTTCCTATTGGGATTAATAAATATTTAGAGAATAAATGGGTTAAATTTTGCTGGTGCAGAGCACAAAGAACTTCATTGCTCAAGGGCTCTGACATGACAGACCTCATGGGAATCTTGTCTGTCCCATAAAGATAATATCTGTCAGTCCTGCAGGAATTGGAACATGCTATCTATGATGAGTGAAGAAGCACAGATGTCTTAAGTCATTTTATTAGATCTTTAGAAACAAGATGTTTTTGATTTACTTTTGTATAAGAACTGGTTTCCCTGAATTTAAAATGAAAAAGACTGGTCAGCTGGTTTCGAGTTTCTGGATGGAGCTGAACTGTGGAAGAAGTTAAATAAATGGCTTTTATTTCCTCCTAAGTCATGCATCTCTCATTGAAACTTCCGATGTGCAAGTACGCAGGACTAGACCCCTGCTCTGTAGAATCAGGCATCTGACATGCTTCATTCATCTTAATGTGCCTATCTGAAAGACACACTCCAGTGGTAGCAGAGCTGCAGATAAACTGGCAAGCCCTGAACCTCGAATTTCCTGTTTTTCTTGTCTTCCAGAGGAATGAAGGTCATTGAAAATAGAGCCCAGAAGGATGAAGAGAAAATGGAAATCCAAGAGATCCAGCTTAAAGAAGCTAAGCACATTGCTGAAGAGGCTGACCGCAAGTATGAAGAGGTCAGTTTTTGAACACAGATCATCTGTTTCTAAGACCCTTCAGGCTCTGCCTATGGTTCCTTCTTTCCTTTGCCATGTTAAGTTCAAAAGATCACAGACACCACTGTCCACAGATGCAGAACAAGACTGGGTACCCGGATACTTCCAGGGCCAAGTAGGTGGCTGGAGATCTGTGCGCAGTCCTGTGCACCAAAACGTTTGAGAGTATTCCCTGGTGTCTAAAGGAGGCTCTCAAAAAGAGAAAAACTATTTTTAAGCTGCCTTTTGGGGAATGAGGAAGAGAGGCTGTCAGGTAACTCAGACCCAAATGAATAATGAAGATGTCGCATAATCAAAACCTCACGTGTTAACCCTTCAGCTGAAATGGGAAGAGGCCCAGCTGCCTGCCTCGTAGATTCCGGCCCCAGGGGCCTGGCTGCCGCAGCGTAACAACGCCCGTGACTGTCGTTTGCCTTTTCCTGTAGGTGGCTCGTAAGCTTGTGATCATTGAGAGCGACCTGGAGCGGGCTGAGGAACGTGCTGAGCTTTCGGAAAGGTAAATGTTGGAGCTGCCCCTGAGACGCGTGTGAGGTGCTGCAAGACAGTAACTGTAACAGCATGAAACATTGGCAGTACACTGTGTGTTCAGCTCAAGGCTATGTTCTGCTCATTTACTGTAATGGTTGAAGTAAATGGTCAGCACCAAAGTAAATGTGTTTGTATGTGTGTGTGCGTGTGTGTTTTGTCACTGCATGCTGTACCTGCACACTGATTTTGTGAATGGCTTTTGTGCATTTCATGTGTTCACTAACAGCCAAGTCCGACAGCTGGAAGAACAGTTAAGAATAATGGATCAAACCTTGAAAGCATTAATGGCTGCAGAGGATAAGGTACTGATACTAATAAACAGTTCGTAGGTTTAACTGCAACCCAAGTCTTTCAGCTTTCATAGCCAGTTAGCTCACTCAGTAGTATCAAATAAGTCCTCACTACGCTCTTTACTCTCTTTGCATCTTGCTTTGGTGGTTTTCTTTGGTCTCTTTTTTGTTTATTTATTCATTTTTACCTTTACAACCGATCTCTTGTGCAGCCAAAAAGAAGCTGAACTGTCTGACATTTAAAGGCTGTGTAAATATTTCTGTGTAAGCCAAGGGCTGTAGATAATTTCTGTCTGGTATTCTTAACACACACTTGGAACAGAATTTGGCATCGCAAAGAACTGCTTTCAATCTGTGATGGATTCAGCTGCTTTTGAGGCCATCCTTTTGCTCTATAATTGTTTTCATTTTTCTCTATCTTTTCCCCCTATTTTCTCCTGTTTCTTTTGCTTGACTGAATCTTCCACCCGCCCCTTTCCTGCCTTCCTTCCGAAATAACAGCAAATGTGCTGAGCTTGAAGAGGAGTTGAAAACTGTGACCAACAACCTGAAGTCGCTGGAGGCTCAGGCTGAGAAGGTAGGCTAGAGACTTATGTGAGAATGTGTTGCTTAACAAGTTGTCACCTGGACTGGCCTGTGTCTTTATATGTTAACTCTTGTATGTAGCATTTCAGCAAGCTGTTAATAGAAGCATTTGGACTTACTACTCAATTCATATTTGGCTGTTATGAGAACCTAGGATACTTTCTGATTCCAAATAGATCAGTATTATTTGAACACATCTGCTGTTAAACATCCAGCAGCATTTATGTACGTTTATATAATGTGCTTTAAAATGGCATTTGGTGTGCTAACGTATTTTCTCGGAATGCCCTTCCTCTTTAAAACTGTAGGATTAATTTCTACTCAGAGTTCCCACTGCATAGCCCTGGTATATAACTCAACTAGTATCTAACTCTTGTAATAAAATCTGTATGACTACAGTCTGGTAAGTGGAACTTAGTTATACCCATGTTTCTTCTATACAGTTCATCTATTGGAAGACAGTTATGAATGTGATATTTTTGAATGCTTTGTCTAATATCAGTGATACTCTTTCTAATTACAGTACTCACAGAAAGAAGACAAATATGAAGAGGAGATTAAAGTCTTAACTGACAAGCTGAAGGAGGTAAAATTAGAACTGTTCTTTACAGCACACCTTCCAATACTATGTTTCTTTATATATAAACACTACTTTAAGTCTTTAAAGATGAACATCTCATTTCTGAGACAGTGAGTTTAGTGTTAGCTGTCTCTCCTAAAAGTGAGTGTTTCTATATTGTTTTAATTATTTCAAATCCATCTCCCATCATTGTACTTTTTTCTTCTCATTTGAATTGTCGCTCCTCGATTTGTAAGTGCTATGTGTGTGTTTCCTAAAATCATTTGTATATGTCCTGACTTCAGGCTGAGACCCGTGCTGAATTTGCTGAGAGGTCAGTAACCAAGCTGGAGAAGAGCATTGATGACCTAGAAGGTATGGTGGTTTGTTTTTCACGCTTACTACAGAAATACAGATCTCATGTTTTCCTGTTGTTTTTATGCAGTACCCAGTTCTACTCATCAGACTTGTCCTGCTTATATAAATGGGTCTGCTTAAAGAGTAAAATATGCAAAATGTTTATTAAATGTTTTTGACCTGAAATGTATTGATAACTTAAACATTTCGGGTGAACTGTGTTTTGCTCTTGCCTATTCCTTTTTCTCTGATGTTCTAAAGACGTCTTTCATTTTTTCTTTAAACTCTTCTACTTGGAAGTATGTGCATATACAAGGTAAATGATTAGATGATAAGTATTATTAGCAACTACTTTACTTGCTGTAAAAGTTGGTGAAGAGTCGTGTTATGTTAGTTATAGTTAGGAATGTAACAAACCAACCTAATTTATGACCGCAAAGAGTGCAGGTCAGGGCAAGCATTTTGTGACAGAGAGCAGTTTCAGCAAAGCTAATGGATTGTATACATATTCAAGAGGACAACTTATTTAAGCAAAGAGTTTGCTTTAAGGTTCTGATAAATCTTTCTGAACTACAGTACAATGCGCTTCCTCCCCCAGAGCCAAATAATTCAATAGTACTTTGTAATTAAAGATAAAGTTATATGGAGTTTACTTCTTAGATGCGTTACATTGTCTGGGATTTTAAGCAACGTGATTGCTTGGTATAGCAGCAGGCTTACGTATGCATAAAGCATATGAAATATCTAGCATCTAATACTCAGATGCTGAAAACTTATGGCCGCTTAGGGAAGAAACAGAGAAGAAAACTGAGTGCTTTAGAAAAGAAAAAAAATCTCTTAAATTCTGAGATTATGTCAGCTCACAGAAAGCAATGGGTTTTATAGAAGACCAATGGAAGATAAATGTTAGCATCTTCCTTGAGCCCCGTTTTCAGATCTTCTGTCCCTGCTACTGACTTTTGCAGCTTATGTGTGCCCCTCTAATGGCTATTAAAACAGGATAAATCCAGGGTAGGGAAACATGGGTTTTGCTTTCCTTATACGCTTTGTTTGCTTCCATCTTTCTCTTTATCACAGGTTGCCTTGCTGGTAGTTCAGTTAAAGAACTTGTCACAAAACTATTCACTTTTTATTATTACTCCCTAATTTTGTATTTTGTTTGGTTCTTTTGTTCTGTCTGCCGCAACACTTCTTTCTGTGTGCTCTCTTCCCCTTTCCTGCTGCTTCTGGATGGTATCTCATGCCACTGCCTTCACCTTCCATCCCATGATCACGCTGCATTTCCTTGCACACCTCTGCCTTCCTTTGGGGGAATGTTAGATGAGCTATACGCTCAGAAACTGAAGTACAAAGCCATCAGCGAGGAGCTGGACCACGCTCTCAACGATATGACTTCCATGTAAATGTCTTTCCGGCTTGTGCCTGCACCTGCTTCCCTGCCCTCATTGATTGCGCAGTTCTGGCTTTGAAATCATACTCCCTCTCTAGCGGGAGACGCATTCCTTTAGCGAGGCTAGGTGTACAAAATACCATGAACAATTTCTTTACCATGGCAGAGTGTGGGTGAGTGGTGTGCCTAGCCTGGTAAATACTCATGGTGATTTTGTAAGCTGCCTAATAAGCTCGTGTTTACTCTTTCATTCCGTATTTGATCCTTGTGTCTTGTCGTTGCCTCTTTCTGTAGCTTTGCTTTTATCCTTTCAGCTCACCTCTGTTCAAGTATTTTCTCCCAGGCCCATCACTTTTAAATTGCCAAAAGATAATTACCTCAGTACGTGTTGCATGCGGGGTATGTCATTTCTCTGCTATCACAGTTTTCCTCTGGCAAAGTTCATACCAGAGTTTCAAAGAAAAACGTGAGACTTATCTGTATCTTCTCTTCTGTTAATGCCAATGGAAAGTGCATATCTAAATTTCCTTGACTGCTCTGAAATTTTCAGTTGTTATTAAATTGTACATGCAGAAATTGATTGGAAACACTGTCACTTATACCCCTAGAAGTGACAGAGTTGAAACGTAGGTTGTTTCTGTGAAGAGTATTTGAAAAACAAATCTTTATATTTTTTGTGGACAGTGGTAGTAAGTAACTTGCAAATAGCAGAAGCGTGTCAATATCGGCTTTAGTCATAAGGGGGAAAAAGAGCATTTTATGTAGGAGAAAAACAGAAGAGTGGTCAGGCGCGAGGTCTGTGAGGTGGTGATATAGCCTGGCCCTTCCTCCGTGAACCTAAAAACTCTGAACAGAGATCAGCTGTGCTAAATCTGCCATCCCATGCTCATACCTCTCGTTTGCATGAACTGTGTGCTGTTGACATGGGAAAGAAGAAGAGCTGGGACTCTCTCATACTAGTGAGGCGTGATGTTCAGCCCCAGCCTCTCTTTTGGAACTTAGCACATTTTCAGCAAGGCATAAGCTTTAGTTAGAGCTGAAAATGTGTTCGGCACACACCCATATTTAAATATTTTTTTCCTTGCTTACCTTTTTAGATCCCTCCGTTTTGTTCATTACTCCCCTACACGCACAACTTTTTAGTAGCGTCTAATGTTGTCTGCTTTGTATACTTTTTATGTCCTGACGTGTGCTTTTGCTCAGTGGCCTATCACACAAATGGATTTTTTTTTCCGCTGTATACAGAGATTACAGTATTTCTTCACTACTGAGATATTTCCAAATGGAAAACAGACTTTAAAATGTACTCCTCTGCTGGTACATGAGGCCTTGGCTGTAGCATTCCAATCCCAGCATGGCGTGGTATTTCGCTAATAGTCATCTTGGCATGCTGGGCTCTGCTGTGCTGTTGCTACTTTTTTGGAAATCTTCACCTTTTTATTTCCTACCTTATCTCACTTTTTCTTTTCATGCAGATAATTTTCTTTGCTTCACTCCTGCAAAGACATCTTCATCAGGTTGGATAAAACATCTTTCCAAGCTCTTGGATGTTTCATGGGTTCATTGTTCTGTCTGCTACCTTAGTTGACTCTCTTTCTAGCACCTGTCTCTGAACATGCTCTTTGTGCTCTGTTGTACAGAAACTCCACATCTCTCAATGTAAAATAAACATCCCAGCTGTATCCCTTTTGCTTTTCCCTTGCCTTTTATTTATTTAAATAGCTATTTCAGTTACTAATAAAAAAGTTGCTTTTTTCGCCACTAGGGATTTAACTTTTGTTTCTGTTTTCATTTTTTCCACAAACACTTCTGCTTGAATGTTGACAATGCAAAGCCAACAATATCAGCCTATAGGATGAGAATACTATTTCTGGTATTTTGATGTTGATACTGACCAGTCATGATCTCGATCTTTCTCAAGTTACGATGCAGATAAAATGACGCATAGATTTAATGGGATTTTTTTTAGGTTGTTATTGTTGGGCCAAAATCTGCAAGGACGCTACTCCCTTGGGGTCACTTGGTCGTGAGAGCATGGCTGAGATAGCAGTTAAGCCCTTGACATTAAATTTTTCATTTTAGAGTTCAAATTGTCCTCTTAGTTTGACATTGAAGACTTCCTGCTTTTTTGGAAATGTCTGTTCTTTTAAATCTCTTTCTAGAGAAGCTGAGGGGTAATACCAAAAGTTCAACACCCTCCCCTCCCCCGAAGTAGTCACTTAACTGTCTTGCAAAAAAGTTTTCCTCTCTGTCACGTGCTGATTTCTCAGGAAGGGTGCTGCTTGTTACCTTTTTTACATTATGCTTTCTCTTGAAAGTTCAGCAGGGAGATTTCAATAGCTTTTCAGTCTTGTGCTTAGCTCAGACTTGTGAGTATGAATTGCAGATTCATACGAAATGTTTCAAATCTGGAATAAGATACTTGTTATTACGTTAATACTGGAATCATTCTGCTGCAAACTGAAACATACTGATTTCATGTTTGAAAACCCACACAGGGTTTTCAGTTGATGTGGCAGTGCCTAATTAAGTATGAAACATTAAATATTGACACCTCTTCCTCTTTTGTACTGTTAGTGCAAGTAGAAATATTGCAATTATTTTAGCTTCATTTCCTTTGCAATGGAAGAAGCTATTTTTCAGTTTACATTAAAGCATCAGTCACAATTGAATTGACTTAATATGCCTGTTACTGTCTTTTTTGCTGAGTTCTGAAGCCACAATGGCTGATAAACTCTTATCACATGGCAATTGAGTTTTAATTTAATATGTAGAATAATGTAACTGTGGCTTTCTCTTATCACATGGCAATTGAGTTTTAATTTAACATGTAGAATAATGTAACTGTGGCTTTCTCATTCGACTTTAAAATTACTCAACAGTGTAATTTTGTAATCTAATCTAGACTACATTTCCCCTCCCTTAACCCTGTTCACCAAATAAGGCTTGAAAATGGGTCTATCTCTTCCCCTGCTGCCTTTTTTTTTTTCCCTCGGATAACTTCATCTCATTCCAGCTCTTTATCCCATGACATTTGTTTCTTCCTAATGTTACTGGGTGTGGGAGGAAACACGAGTATGGGATATATATCAACAGTCACAAGTAGTCCAGTTATTACAGTTCAGTAACTTATTACATCTTGATTCATGAGTGGTAATTGTGTTTTTACACTCAGTGTATTGCAACTGCAAAGTAAAATGTCTAGTGTGAAGGTTAACCGAGTGTATTTCAACACTTGTGAAATGACTGAAGCTGAATAGAGTTAACCTCACAGTTGCAAGAGTCTAGGGAAACGCGGTCAGTTGTCAGCTGAGCTGGGGTAATTTATGCTGCAGCAACTCCAACCTCTGAATGTATCGCGTTTGCTTTATTGTATCAATAGTGGGTTTTTTTTCCTCAACTCCCTGCAGTAATGTTTTTAAGATGTTAAAATCCAGTGTAGGGATGTACTTAAAAAATAAATAAAGGGGAAAGGGAGAGTCTTCACAGTAACTCTGACTATCAACGTTTAAACCTTCCCTTTTCCTTTAAACGTACGCAATCATACCTCTGCACTGCAGGGTGATGAATTGCTGGAAAGAGTATTGGAAATGAGCCACGTAATGCAGATATAGTGGTAGCTCCGTGCAGACCTTGCAGCAGGCCCTGGTGCACACATTAGCTCCGTGGAGCTGTTTTGGTTTCTCTATGCAGTGTTTCAGCACTCTGTCACCTTTGGACCTGACGCATGCGTTACGTCCCGCTGCCCGGAGCGTGGTGGAGGGGGCCAGGCTGGCCCCGATGTCTGGCTCTCCGGTCTGCGCTGTGTGAGGGTGGCTGCGCCGAGGCCGAGGGGCGCTGGGTCTGCGCCAGGGCTCCTGCACCCAGCCGGCCCGTGGCGGCTCCCGTCAGAGCCCTGCCTCCGTGGTCCGGGTGAGCCGCGGCCCGGCCAGGCTGCGCGTGATGGAGCCCTGGCTGTGCACTCGGTTATAAGCGCTTTCCATGCTGAACAAGGGTTGTTAGTCTCACTTTAGATGTTAAGAAATACTGGAAATCTTTGCCTCAAAGAGAGTAGTTTTCTGCGATGCAGGTAAGCATCCGGTTTGTAGTTCAAATTGTTATGTAGTCATGTTTGAGTAACCACTGGGTACGTTTTGCCAAACAAGTCAAATTTTAGTGACTGGGAGATCTGGATGTTTTTTCTATGTGTGTCTTAGTATGTGACGTTGTTCCAGTAAGAGAAACAAAAGCCTCGTTAATGGCCCGAGACCTCAGTTCCGCGATGTGCTCCGACTTTCCTGAACGGGCCGCTCGAGGCTGGGCACCATCAGAGCCCTTTCTTGCCCTCTGTGGAGCAGCCCTTACATTTACTGTCATGACGCGGCTGTAGGTGTTTGATCTTCGAAGTGAACTGTCCTGTCAGTTTGCTGTATTTGGGCAACACAGATTTTCACACTACTATTTCATTTACCTTCAACATGGTTTTTTTTGTTATTGTTGTGTTGTGTGGGTTTTTGGTCTTGTTTTGTTTCTGTTTTTTTGGACAGTTTAAAGCCTCTTTATTAGTAACACAAGCATGCTTTCCCTGATGTAAAAAAAATAAAATAAAAATCAGCTGTCAGGTTCCACAGTAAAGAAGTCATGGAGTTGAAAACTTAGGGGGGATCAGTGCGGTTCCCGCTCACTTCAGCAAGAGGAGCTGAGGGAGGCTTGCTGGAAGGGGCTGCGGAGTACGGGTTGACTCAAACCCGGCAGTGCTTGGCTGTCTGCTAAGCAAGCACCTCTCTCCTGCATTAGCCTGGTCATGATACAGTCGCTTTCCACCAGCTGAGATATGAGGTTCCAACATATCTTAAATATTTAAAAAGAAAAACATCATTCATAAAACAAGCTTTCTCTGCATTATTCATAAAGTTTTAAGCAGGACTTAGTTCTTCTAGGAATATAGCTGTAGTTCTTCCGTTTTTATCCCTCTTCACCTGTCTCACAGCTGTTCTCCACAACAGGAGTCTTAGCAGGTCCTGTTTAGGTTATAATAGCTGTTCCTTGGAGTAGCTATTTAATTGCTAAAGTTCTAAAGACAAAGGTAAAATGTGTCTCTGTATGTTACTAGTTACTGAACTGTCTGTGGTGTGACCAGTTTCTTTATTAACTCTTACTTACCTGTTTTCTCTGTCTAATCTGTCTTCATTCTGCCTCTTTTTTTTCCTTCTAACCTGCTTGCTGACTGTACAGACCAACTCTACCAGCAACTTGAGCAAAACAGTCGCCTAACTAATGAACTAAAGCTGGCATTGAATGAGGATTAAACTTTAGTATGAATATATTGTTAATTTGTTTAAAAACTGCTTCTTCCAAAAGTTCCTCAAGAATGAATCAGTAAATGTAGAAAGAAGCAAGAAACCTAGAAATTGATTTTCAGGATGGTGATTTTGTGACAAATGAATGGATGAAATTCTCAGTTTGTGCTGGAAAAATTAAAATGGAAGTGCTTCTTCTGATGAGGCTTTTGATTATCTGTACGCACAACTACTCTAGAGGAGCTGTAAGCTCCTACTTCGGCTGTGCAGTAGCTGCTTCCCACTTTGGTACCAGTTACAGCATCTAGCTAACAGTATCCAAAAAGTAACAGCCTTCCTTGCAGAGAAACTATTGGTTTAGCTGATGCTATGACCTGGGCCTGACACTTCTACTAGGAAGTGGATGAAAACCAGGATTCAAATTTCAAAAACAACATAAAGTATATTTATGGCTGTTCTGTATCTGGAGATTGTAATGCATTAATTTTGCATTACTACAAAATGGGCCTGTATTTGACTAAAAAAACTAGAAATGGGAGCTCCATTCGAAAATACCTGGTCAGTTTAAAGGTATGCTTGCATTAGTATGAAGTTATATTACGGGGTTCTGGTAAGATGCAGCTCTAGAACATTGTGCTCACTTATTGTATCATGTGTGTGAAATGACAGTCCTATGAAAGTGTGCATGCAGCATAAAGCTATTAACTTCTTTTTTTGTATTTTGCAGCAGAAATAAGTTAATTTTCTCAAAAGTCACTTGATTGAAGGGGATGGCTTTAGCTTTTTTGTTAGTTCTCTGCAAGTTCTGAATTACATAAAGCTTAAAGTGTGGAGCTGCAGAGAACTTGCATTCTTTTCTTTCTTACTGCCCTACTTAAAAAACAAATAAATAAAAATTCACTCACCATCCCACATTCCCATAGCAAAGAGCTCCCAGAACATACAAAAATATCATCTCTGTTGGCAGTGCATTTTCTTTAAGAATGCATCTGTGAACAGTTCTAAGCTTGCACTACTTGCAGTTTGTTTTGTTAATTTGGAATTCTCCCCAGTTGTGCTGTCTGAGGCTATTAGCATTTATGAGCATGCACATTTCTCACCTTCTAAACCCTCCATTAGAAATGATGATTGCATGCCTTCATGTACTGCGAATCAGTGCCTCCAAAGAACTGCTATTCATGTTTTAATTTTCTAATCCCACAACAGAGAAAGTGGCGCATGCCAAAGAAGAAAACCTTAGTATGCATCAGATGCTGGATCAAACTTTACTGGAGTTAAACAACATGTGAAAACCTTCTTAGCAGCAACCACATTATTTGTTTTGTTATTTTTTTTACACCTGCTTGCCGTGAAACCCCATCAACATGTCTTTATTTTAGTTTCACCACAGTCACAAGAACATCTGCTAAATTATCAGGCAGGGGTCAGGGAAACACCGAAATGGGCAAGCCATATGCGGGTTAAGCTATGATATTATGGTTTAAATGTGCCATTTCCCAACAAAATGTTACCTACACTTTGTAGAGAGTTCAGCAATTCAGTATGCTTAGATTTGAAGAATCCTGGCTGTGGCAGAAAGTGTCCCACCTCAAGTGCCAACTACAATTTTTAACAAGAAGATTGATTCACATGCAAGGAAGATAAGGTGGAAATGGTGCTATTCTAAACAAAAGGTTCTACTGAAGTCTTTTGTTTGATATCAGACAAGTCAGGAGTTTGACCAGCACAGTAATTTATTTTATTGGTGTTTTATTGATCTGTGAGGATTTGGACTTTCTGTGCCTTCTAATTCAATAAAACGAAGGATATATAAGCAACAGAGAAAACTGAAGGCTTCTAGAGGTTTTAAATCGTGTACTCGCAACTCATTACAGAAGTGTAGGTCAGCATTTCACCTCGAGTATTTGTTCAATTGTATTTTTCATGTTGAAATGAAAGATCCAATAAATTCAGGAGAAAACATAAATTTGGTAGAGATTGTTTTAAAATGTATTTTATTTGTGTGGAGTTTGGGGGAGGGGGAGGAATTTATAAATCGATAATCGCCTCACTTTATTTTTCACACTTTCTTTTGAGCAGTTTTAAAAGTATGCCTGTATGTAAACATTGTATAATGATATGGAATAAAATGCACATTTTAGGACATTTTTTAAATTTTGTTCTCCTGTGATTTGTTTCTCATCACATGCACTTTCTGTCTTTATTGTTGTGTTAAATAAGCACATGTGCAGTGTGTCTCGTTGGGATACACTATTAACACACTGGCTTCCAGTCTTCTCTGTTAGGATAGTTTGCAAAAACGCCACAAAATGTTGGGATTTGGACTGATGTGGATATTCAGCAGCTTATGGGGGGGCCCTTTGAGGGCCTTCCCCAGCCCTTGATTGTAGCCGCCTGTCGCTATGAGCCCAGAAAGCAACCAGCCCCAGAGGGGTGCCTGAGCTTCCAAAATTAGGCATTGTTGACCAAATCTGTTTTCAGTGGAGTCAGTGGCAGAACTCCCATGGACTTCTGTGGGAAATGAGCCTAAAAGGCTGTGTTCATAAAAGCGCTGCCATGTATTTGCATATCTTACTGCTGATATTTGTTAACTTATTTTGACATGGTGATGGACGTCTCAAAATGGTGATGTGCCAAGTTCATGAGAACCTTTCACCCAGCTTTTCACTATTGGCTATTGATTTCTACATAGGTAGGTATCTTTATTTGAATTACAAGGTCTGTCACTAGACAACTTCAAAAAGTGGTTTTATACCTTTTTTTTTTCTATAGTATATCGCTGAAAGCTGGTGCTGTCCGTTCTTCTAGCAGCAAGGAGCTTGGTAGGGGACATGTTATAGATAGCCCTCCAGGTCGTCAAAACATCTCTGCTACTGGACCCTTAGCAAGTGACTGAAAACCAGCAGTTTCCTCAGCAGTTTGCATAGTGCTGAGGGGCTGGAGAAGTACAGGGTGGTTTCAGGTTAGCTGGGACTCTGAGAGGGGAGATGCACAGGGGTGAGTCTCTGTGGCCCTAGCTTTGCTGACTGTGGCGTGAAGGGGAGGACTTTCCACCATTGCAGGCTTTCGCGTGATTCATGGGCTGCTGCCGAGTTCTGAGGGGAAGGGATGAAGTCCCTGGCGTTGCATACCCTTGCAAGGGGCTTTGGGAAGCAGGAGGAATGTCAGAAGGCTCCTACAGCACCTTCCGATTGTATTGGAGGCCGATGGTCTGTTGGAAAAGGCCAGCCGGCGCATCGGAAGCGGCCCTGGGCCCTGCGCAGAGTTCCTGACTCTCAGCCGTGGGTTGTACTCGGCTGCGTGTGTCGCCTGCTCCAGTGGATTGCTTTCCTCATCCCGTGGTCTGTGCGTGGGTCCTGAATGATCTGCCTGAGTGAGGTCAGACCTTTGCTGCTGAAAATTGCTTCCTTTCTAGGAGGCCACAAACTGCTTTGTGTTTGGGGAACCTGAATTTGTCTCTTACTTTGGGTAAGACTTGTGGGAAGGCTGTGGTTTTAATATCTCTTAGTGAGATTGCTTCCCTGCTAAAGGGGCAAGCACATGTCAGCAAGGAGACTGGAATTAATCTGAGAAGGTCTCTGTTTCTAGAATAACCTTCTCCAAAGGGGGCTGTTGCACTGATGCTGTAAAGCTTCACAACAAAAACAGAAGCTTTGCAGTTCCAAGGAGAGCTGAAGGGAGCAGTGACCATTATGATGAATTGCCCCAAGTGGCCTTTTTGGCTCTCTACCAACAGACATGTAAATAGGTGCACGTATGTATTTGCTGGAGTAGGAAAAACTGTTTCTACCATATATCACAAGCCACTAGCCATTACAGATTCTTTCCTGAGGTGCCTGATCAGATGAAATTCAGTGAAGCTTTTGCTTGTAAAAATAAATAAATCAGGCTTTGATTTAACCCCATTCCAAACAAGCAGGAATTTTTCCCTCTGCAGCTACTTTGTCAGGAATGGTAACTCTGAAAATGTATTACATTTCAGAAGCCAGCATCATTTAGCATGCCCCAAAATGTCTGTCCTGATGTGGAGTTTAGCTCACCCTTTTCTTGAATGCAAAAACACATTTGGCAGATTGAGATCTGCCAGTAGTGCGCAGCTGTGCTGTGTAACTGTCCCGGTGGTTGGAGACCTGTCCCCTCCCGGTGAAATGAGCAGTACTGAGAGCACCGGACTTGGCAAAACCTGCTTTCTTGCAGATGCGTGTCTCGTGGTTGACTGTAAACTTGCAGTGAATTTTTTTCCAGATTCTGAGGCATTTGTGTTGTCACTTGCTCTCTCGGGATTTCTCTGATGCGTAATAATACGCGAGGTGTGCTGCGGCGTGGGGCGTGCCTTTCCCTCCATCAGGATACTTCCTTACATTCATAAAACTTGCAGAAATGTAATTTTCCTTCAGAGTTATTTTCCTCTGTGGCCAGAACTAGTCACTCAATTCGAAAGTAACTGAATGGGCTGAGGATGAAGATCAGAGCGATATTTATGCCCCTTTAAGAAATGAGGTTAAAGCAGCAGCCTGTATCCATGGGGCATTGCTCCTCAGAGCTCTAGCATCTGGATTCATAAAAGGTATTGTGCATATTAACCAACTTCTGCTGTTATTGATACGAGTGGAAATCTGGATTAAGTTCACAAACTTCACTGGACTGTCTTTATCCTAGGAATATTACACTGGGCTTTCTGTGAGTGGTGCAATGTCTGTAAGTGGCAGCAAAAGAAAATTAACTAACTAAAAAGTAAAAATCAAGAAAAAACACATTTTTACATCAGTCAGTCCTTGGCGAAATATTCTCAGTGTTTTTTTGTTTTCTGTGTTTTAGTACTAAAACAGGAACATCACTGAAAGATTATGTCGGAATTACAGCAAGAAGGCCAAAGTTGTAGAGAAAATAAGAATAGTAATTTTCATCTTTATGGGTTTTTTTGAAAATGCACACAGGAATAGTTACTTTTAATGAAGGAAAGCTGTGTCATTTTCCTTCTCCAGTGTGCATTGTGTTCTTTCCAAGAGCATGGTAGGGAAAATCTGCTTAAGTTTGCATAACTTGGCTCCAGTTCCAAACCTGTCTAGCTTTCTGTAAGTCACAGTCTTGCAGGTTTGTAAGGCGTTCCCGAGTATTACATAAATGCAGGATGCCCCTCATAATGAAGGGAGCTCAGTGAGGAATCTGGATGTCTCAGCTGATTTATGTGAGAGCAGAAAAAATGGGAGACAGAAGCAGGTAAAAGTCTACAGACACACAGAAAAGTTTATGCAGAGAAAATGCCAAATGCTCTCTAATGTTAAAAGTTAGAAAAAATGCAGACCCTGTCTGCAATATTTCCAACACCCCAAAAATCTAATTCTGGAACCTAGGAATTCTGAAACCTACTGAAGTTTTTTATTAACAATTAGCTGTTGCATTCAGGCCTAGATCCTGTGTTCATTAAATGATTTGCTTGTCCGGTATGATTCCTTCCCCTTTTGTTGTTTCTTAACTCATACGATGAACTGGGAGGACGTTACATAGTGTTTTGGATTTGAATGTTCTGGCCCTAAGGGTGCCTCAGCACTGGTCTGTCCTGCTTTTTGGGGGGAGGGCCGTGTAGGGTTTAAACAGCATCTGTTTCATAAGAAAACATTGAGCTAACACTTCAAAAAAAATGCTGCAGCCCTAGCTGCAACTGACGGTACCATATATAAATCAAAATGCGGATGTAATGCACTGGCATGTATGGTTGTGAAAACATTTCTCTCGTGTGTATGCAGCAAGCAAATACGGACCCTGGGTGTAAAGGGGAGAAATCTCTATGGGGCCTTGATCCTGCGAAGGCCTTTGATTCTGGGGCCTGACCCTGATCTGCCTTTCAGGATTATTCCTTTCGTCAGTGGTGTTTTCATTTTCTGTCCTGAAATTCTAAGAGCCGTGTCGTGGGAGTGTCCGTGTGATCAGCCCAAGCCCATGGCAAACAGCCTGTGTTTCTCTGGATAAAACCTTCAAAGGAGGCCTAACACAGAAGGCCTAGTGCTAGTCGTCTGTGCCCCTGAGGAAAACTGTGCAGTTCTGGTGTCTCTGCAGTAGGATTTGTGGAAAAAATGATCAGGAAGGAGAAATTTCAAAGCCTTGGTAAGTTGATTTAACCTGCTTAGGACAGATTTGTATTGATATTAACACGGAGATGTCTGTATTGCATTTGTGTTTCCAGTTTAAAAATACAGTATGTCTTTGCAGGAGCACCAGGAGTTTGCGTGTTTCTCTTGACAAGAATACCTGCTGGAGAAATAGCCTGGCAAAACGTTCAAGTCTCTCCCGGATTACTCTGTCCCGCAGCCAGCAAGGAGCCTGCCAGACCTCTTCCCACTTAACCTGGGCTGCTGTCCTGTTCTGTTATTCATTTATTGTACTAAGGAAAGTATCGTGCATACACAGAGTGTAAAATAGACCAGCAAGAAGGATGATACCATTTCTGCAGGCTATCCAGAAAAAAAATGTATCCAGAAAATGAACTAGGTGGTAAAACAGCTCGAAGGGAAACAGCAGGAGAGATGTGCACACAGGGAGCGAAGGCCAGTCAGGAAGGCAGAGAGCAGGACGGTGATGGGCAGAGGAGCGACTCCTCCCCCTGGAAATGCCACCGTGTAGTCATGCCTCGTGCTGCTCCTCTCGCCTCTTCTCGCGTTGCTCTGCCGCGGAGGAAAGAGGCTGGCAAAGTCCAGGGAGCAGCAGATTCTTTACCTCATCGGGGTTCAAAGTGCGGCGTCCAGGAGCTCTTCACGTATAAATCAGTACAACTCCTTCCTCACGCTGGTTCTGGCTGCAGCGGCGGAATCTGGGCCACGTTTCTCCAGGCTGGGACTTTATTATCAATTACCTTGGCCAGGAAGGTCATGATCCCTTAAAAAGAAAAAAGCAAACCCACCATTTATTGCTGTTTTTCAGCAGTTAGCTAACAGATAGCAAATGTACGTGTGCTTTTATTATACACACACACACACACACACGCATGCATGCATCATGGTACAAGGCATTTCCTGGGGATAAACGACCGGAGGACTCTGGGTACAAGATGCAGCCTAAGGGACCTAAACTGGTTGTTAATCCACAGGAAATGTACTGTGCTCAGACTCTGACGCCTGAAGTTGACAGTAAAAAGCAGACAGGGCTGCGTGTCTCTCTCTCTTGAGGAGAAGCAGCGTCCACGGCCGCCTTGAGCCACTGAGTGCCTGAATCCTCCCTCTGCTTCCCCAGCGGTGCCGGGGCTGTGGGCAGCTAGCAACGCAGCTGGTTCATTTTGAGTCCACGCTTTCTGTCAATTACTTGCTATTAACAATTTGGATTGGATTAGGGAAGATCAATAAAATCCAGCTTAAACTGGGGTGAGATTGTTTGCATAGGATTTTGTGCCTTTTTAGCTAAGTTCCAAGAAGTTCATTTTCTCAGACCACACAAATGCATGTACAGCTTTGGCCCTATGCATACGTCGTGTCTCTGCAGCTCAGGCCTGCCTGTTTGACTAAGCCGTAGTCAAACAAACAGCTCCGTTAGTGCAAAGGTCTCGGTGCTGCAGAACCGAGCTTTATAGAATCATTGCACAAGGAGAAATTGTCTTTCTGGGCTAAAGCTGCTGGGCCCTTAGCTGCTGTGACATTGAATATGTAGGTTTAAAAAATAAACAGCTGTCCCTAGTTAGAACTGCAGTGATACCCTTCAGTTTCTAAAGAAGGAGGCTGATGTTCGAAGGCGCTGAGCACGCAGTAGCTTTTGTTGCTCTCAGTAGGACGCTTGGATGCTGTATTAAAGGTTGGAGATTTCAGAATCCCCATTTGAAATATAATAAAAACAAGAAGCCCTGAAATCTGTATTCCCAGTTCCTCTTTGCCCGGTCTCTATTCTGCCTTTGAAGCAATACTGAAGAAACTACTCTCTCTATTGTAGTGTGAACAGGAAAACTGAAGTGTGGCATTTTGTTTCACAGTTACAGATATGTTTCTCAAATAACATGGGGATTCCCCTTAGTTTATATTTTGTTTTCCTGTTTGAGAATTTAAAAGAACACCAGCTGTCTGTGTAAGAGATGGTTTTTACTCACACCTGTTGTCTAAATCTGACAGGCACCGAGTCGAGTAGGAACTTCTTAGCTTTCATTACAACCTGTGGAAAAAATACTATCACCAATTAAATAGAGCACAGCTTCCCCTCCAGCATCGGTACATCTGGAGCTTGATTCTCTTCGGATGCATGGATCAAAACCTTGCCAGCCTTCCCACTACAAGATCATCGTTGTTGGGGATGATGGGATAAAAAGAATCCAGGTTGAGTATCAGACATTAAGATGGGTATGCAGGTGGTAAAACTGGTCTACTGAGTAATGTTCAATCCCACCGTAAGATATAACTGTAAGTATGTGTGTGTATGTGTACATGTGCATATCGATGTGTGCATATATGCCAGAAAGTGTATATACCATTTAAAACAAGGAAATTATTTCCTCTGTGCTGATAGCATGTGTTGGTTTGGTTCAAGGTCAAAGAAATAAATTACATAAATTACATTAATACATAAATTACATTACATTACATAAATACATAAATTACATTACATACATTACATTATATAAATTACATTCATTATTTCCAGCTGAAGCAGTTGATGGGTTATTCTAGACGACAAAAGGGATAAACTGTCCTTATGTAGTGCTTACTGTGTAACTCAGTCATCCCAGGCAGTCATCTTCCCTCATTAATGAAGAGTATCAAAATTTTCCTAGCTTCTTCCCATACCTCTGCATGTAAAGGTACAAGGGAAATACCTGCTTTAGTTTTTGCAGGGATCTTGCTGCAGCACAGGTACGTGTAAATTCCATTAACTTGATCTACTGCTATTTTACATGTATGGAAAGGCAATCTCTTCTTACCGATCTGCATAGCACGTAGGAATTGTGCACTTACACATGTGCAGAGAGGCTCTTCTGAAACATGCCTCAACTTGGGAGCAATAATATGAAGCAAAGGAATGGAGTCTGGAGTATGCACAGATTCACTCCCATAAGAATACGCAAGCCCAGTGCCAAATGTCTCCACCCAAGTATCTGAGATGTTACTAATTTGATAAGAGCCCTTTTCCTGTTTTTGACTAGTGTGTGCAGTTTCTCAAGTCATCTGTGCTCGGTTCTCACAAAAAGCATTCCTATGACAGGGGTCATGTCTGCAGGGCAAAATGAAGGTGTAATCGCAGCACAGGTGGATTAAACTGCACTAGAGAAGATGGTCACAGCAGCGCACGTGGAAAGTGGGCTAGCAACCAGCTTGCACCTATAGCTGGATGAGTATTTGGTGCAAAGAGAAGCAGAGAAACACTTGCTCCTGACAATAGGTATCAGCAAAAAAACATGCTGGAGCTTCAAGTATTGTTGGAGGGTTTGGAAAAAAATACCTCTTCCCTCAGTCTAAAATAGGTAAAGAAAGTAAACACAAATCAGGATTGTATTCCTCACACAAGGATGTATGTGTCTGAAGACTCCCACACAGAATTTGGAAACGCATTTTTCCTCCTCGTGCTGTGTCTGTCAAAGCAAATGTGCCTGTTGCTCTTCTCCTCAGCTGTAGGTGAGGAGTGATGCGGAGATGCCACCTTCGGAACCTGGCACTTCGGGACAGCTGAGTGCAGCCATCTGCGCAGCCTCCCTCCAAGTGAGTCTGCAGCAGGCATTAAGAGCTCTCGCTGTCACATTTCTTCGTAATTATCTGAGGCTTGTTCATTTTGTTGAGCTTTGTATTTTGGGGAAAAGGGTGGAGAGAGGTGTTTAATTGCCCAATTGTAAGGAGCTCCTCCGAGAGCAAGCTGAAAAGCTGTACAGGAGCAGCAAGTGCAGGTACTCTGTAATTGTATCTCTGGGCATTTGATACTTTCTGATTAATATGCTTAATCCCTTAGGTATTTTACACCTGCCTTGGTTTGTTTCTTTTTAAAGCAATGTGCTTCAGGTCAAAAGATACGCTTGGAAGAACCAAAGGTGCTGACGCTGTCCGGTACCTGTTCCTTTATGTGGGCAGTGGCTACACAAGACACTGCTTTCTGTGGTATAGGGCACCTCTTCCCGCTGGATGGGGAGGAAAGCTGGAGAGCATGAAAAGGTCAGACATATCAGCTCAGTCTGATGATAAATATAAAGCCCTGCTCGGGGACCAAACTGTGGAGTCCTCTCTGCTCAGTTTTCTATCAGAAGAGGTTGTTGTCTGAAGAATAAGTTCAGGAAAAGCAGGAAAGCATTCTGTATGGTTTCTTTCTTTATTTTTTTTTATGCTGATGTATTTCCCAAATGTTCCTTCATTACTTGTTTTAGCTGGTGACAATTCTTTTTCCTCTGAGTCCCAAGAGGTTGAAAGTAGGCCCTGAATTAAAAGTATGAGAAATCACCACTGGGAAACTGGAGTTTAAAAACTAATGTTTCTGCAAAGAAGAAAAATAAACGTGTGTGCCCTTTGGCTGGTCTGTAACCAGAGCATGGTCTTTTCAGTATTCCTTCCCCTGACATGCAAAACATTTCCCAAACTCCCATCCTGTTGTTTCTAGGAACTGTGCTGGGCTAGATGCAAGTCATGAAGCAAAGGAAGTAACAATGTGGCACAATAAAACTCTCTCATTTTCTATTATATTGAAAGTAAACAACTCCCAGGTGACACCTCCCAAGCACACAGGCAAATGGAATAAATTATGGAGTCACCTCCCTTTTACAGTGTGTGTAAAGAAAGGGTGGCCGACCCGGGGTACTGCACTAGTCGGTAGGAGCTGCTGCCAGAAGGCAGGACCAGCCCTAGGTGGGCTTGAGGACCACCCCTGCCGTCTCTCTGAACTTGTGACTGGGGCATAGACACGGCACGGCTGTGCCGCTGCTCTGACTGCAACGGGATCGGTGCTCTTCTGCAGCGTAGGAAAAGTACATCATGTTTAACTAAACTCCTCAAGAAGTTAAGATTTATAAAAATCAGGTATCTGATATCTGAATCATGGTTCAGGCAGAGCTGATGATAAACATGTTGGTCTTGGTGTCTAAAGACTGAGTCACCTTTTAATGTTTTAATGTAGTTTTAATGCTACTTAGTCTCCTCATCCAGACATCTTAAACATTTCAAGTTCTGCTCCTGAATAATGTTTCTGGGCTAAGTTGTTGAGCAGAGAATTCATTCACCCATGATTTTTGCTCAAAAAAAACGCAGGGAAGATTTTTATCTTAAAGTAAGACTGTAAGTACACACCTATTTACATACCTTTTCGGGAAGGGATGTTTGGTTTTTGGCTGGATCTAACTGTCCTAGGATAGAACTTCACTGGTGCGCGCTGGTGAGGCTAGCGCTGTTACTGTAATGGCACTGTAATCGTGCGGGTGTTACCTGGATAAGCAAATAATAATCCCCTGAGAGCTGCCGTACTGACCAAGAGCAAACAAATGGGCGAGGAATCTGTGTAACAACTCAGTTCAGTAAGACTGAGACCCCCAAGAGAGATCGCACTGCAGTGAAACCATCCCTTTTGCTAAGAACTGGTTAAACCAATAAAGCTTCTTACTGCCATCTGCCGTACGAAGGTTTCAAGCCAATCGGGAATAAAAGTTCCGTCTCTTGGTTCTCCAGAAAATGAAAATGCTTCCGAAAAGAGAGAAATCAGAGCTTGATTTCTGTCTAGATCTAATGTTCCCCTTATTTGTCTTCTTTTCAAAAGCAGAAATAATTTGTTTAAAGCAATCTTTCACATACTGAGAGCAGAAACATCAGGTGTGATCAAGTGAATCATTATTGCTTTGTTTTTTGCATCTTCCATCAACATCAGCTTCCCCTATATCTATGTACACAGATATACCTAGATATTAATATTAAAAGTATTAAAATTGCTGCTTTCCTTCTTTTCATACTCTTTTTATCTGGCACAAATATAAATTATGTTCTTTTTTGACAATTTTATCTTCTGCCTCTTTATTGTTTTCTGTTAGACTCGTTTTTTTTTAGATCTAGAAATTAGTTGTTTCAAGTCCTTACAAAAGTTACAATCACAGGGATTAATGGAACATTTAATTGTTTCAAAATAAATCCAAACACAGGAGTATTTTAAGCTTTTTTCCTCACACTGTTGCTTCCTGAATGTTTGAAAGTCCCTTCACAGAAACTGGCCCTCAGGGTGAAAGCTTCACTCTGGGTCTGTGGCCGATATAAATGGTATTTAGTAGGATGAAAAGGCAGAACTGGGCTAATGAGCTAATGATTTCAGAATCAACAAACCCTTTATCAGAGGAATACTAGTAGGTACCACTTGTTCCTGTCATTTGAACCTTAGATGGTGTGTATTAATAACCGTTCCTATCTTTTCCATTTCAGTGAAAATGTTAAATTGAGGAGCATGTTAGTGTAGAATTTTGCCACATCAGTGAGCTAGAAAAGCAAGTGAAATCATTGTAAAGAAAATACCGAGATCAGAGGCCAGACCTACAAGCAAGAGCAGCCATAGTAGCAGCCGTGAAACATTGCTGAAACATCAAGATCCACAAAAGCTCCTGCACAAATGGAGGAGGATTGACAGAAATCATGAAGTGGTAGTTCCTTTTTTTTAAGGAGCCATACTTGAGGAAGTATTGATGAATCTTCGTGATTTGAAAATACCCAATGTTTCCAGACTCTGCTGACCACCAGCAGCAGAATTAGCATATTCATGCAGGCTCTTCAAATCTGGTAAGTACCACTTGGCAGGGAGGCAGAGCAGAAGAAAATTCAGCTGTTTTAGTGCTAAACCATGTGGAGTTTTTCCACTATGCCAGAGGGCTCTCCAGATGGCCTTTTCTGGCTGTGTTACGTAAGGAAGCTGGATTACAGCTGGGAATCTGTTCCCATATTTTTAAGTGACTGATGCACAAAGACAGAAGAAAAACTTTTTTGGGTAAATTTAGAACTGAATTAACCTAGTGCTTGCTGTTCTCACTTTCTATTGCTATCAGTGGGAGAGAGATTTCTCAGCATCTCTTAAGGCCTGGCAACTCAACTCAAAGTTCAACAAAAACAGCAGCTCTGAGGAAGATGCAAGATAAACTGCAGGTCACATTGTGCTACTGGATTTAATGTAAAGCTCTTCACTAAAGAGAGTCAGAGAAAAATGGCAAGATCTGTTACTTGCTTAGGCCCATTCAAAAGTGTGGTCCCAAAGAGAGTTTAAGAATGCAGAGACTCCTCCTGCTGCAAAACACTTCCTGGGACAGTTTAACACAGTGCAAATGAGCTACTAGAAAGTAAATATTGCATCTTGTACCAGTTGGCTATGAATTTGTACTGTTATAAACAACTGAGTTTTATTGAGAAAATAGTAATGAGAAATAAATGCCTGCAGTAAAATGTGTATCATATGGTCTGCATTTGGCTTCACACATGAAAGCTATGTGGCCTGGCTTCCTGCCAAGTCCTGCGGTTTTGGAGATCGTCAGACAGGAAGAAGGACATTGAATTCCCTAGCTTAGTATCTCACAATTTTCTCCCAGCATATCCTATGCAGAGTTCTGGAAGGACAGACTCCCCCCTTTTGCTTACAATTATGGCTTCATTTTTTGAATTTTTAAGCTGTAGTGCTTTCTGTCAACATTTATAACATTTGCAGTTTGGCCATTATTAGGGGTCATTAGCTGTTGTTCAAGAATCCTTGAACATGTATACATCTGATTTTAAGTCATTGTCTAAATACCCCAGAAGATCTCCAAGAAAGGAATGGCAAACCCCTGTACCGGACTGTACAATCCATCAGAGTGGACACTGTGGGCTTTCTGCATTGCAATGGACTGATGCATCCCAGTCACTCTGTCTGTTATTTGCAGGGTCTAGGGCCCTGGAAGAGTTCAGTCTTTAAGGCATCCCCTCATTGAGACGACTGACTTTGAACAGTTAGAAAGAAAGGCGCTGTGATCACTTCTAACCTGTTTGTAAACCATTGCATTTTCCATTCCCCTCTTACACGTAAACTCCTGGACAAGTTAGTCTGAAACCCAAAAGAACAGTATCAGTGATAAAAAAGACTGAAACGGAAGGTTAGCGAGGGTGTCTTTGTAACAGTCTTTGAGCCTGACATCATCTGCTCTATCATCAGTGTAATTAGTAATTTCCCAGCAATGAACAATATGATAGATATAGGAAAGGAAAAAGGAGTTAATGTGAAAATGTTACAGGATGACCAAACATCTTAATACTAATGAAGATGTTTTGATGAGCCACTTAGATGTGTGGACTGACAACTCCACTGACACCTTTGAGTTGCTCTGGATTTGCCTTTGCGTTGTGAGCATAGCTCTTCCACTGTCAATGAGAAGTGAGGATCCCAAATCTGCAGATTCATCCCTTTGGCAAGCTCACAAGAGTCCGGACTACTGGACCCATCCTTGGCTCCTCGCCTGACATGTGGACTTAGATCTAGCTGACACTGCTTACCAGCGTGTCGATCTGCATCTGCTGATGCATTGAAAATTCTCGTTTCTTTCTGCCCTCTTGAGTAATAATATTATGATTTGGTCACTTTTTAGTCTCTTTAAAGTTAATTCGCTGTTCAGACAACACACAAACATTCAAACATTCTGAAGAGACCTATTAAAAGTTTATTGGAAGTCAAACATGCAGAAAGTTGAGAGGAAACCTGTGTCTGAGGTACTTCAAAAAGCATCAGCTGGACGGCGTTCTCATCTCCCATGCCTCAGTGTATCAGAAAGCAACTGCAACTACCTGGAAAAGTCATTTCCAAGGGGAAATGGGGGCTGTGCCATTA
Organism: Dromaius novaehollandiae; assembly: GCF_036370855.1. NCBI lineage: Eukaryota > Metazoa > Chordata > Aves > Casuariiformes > Dromaiidae > Dromaius > Dromaius novaehollandiae. The sequence continues at coordinate 20,673,147 of NC_088107.1, forward strand.
GTACTATTCTAGGCTGAAGCTGGACTCTAAAACTAGCATTGGGAAATTCAGGGTTTATAATTAATTCCTCATTAATCTAGATTAAATACACTCATATTACAGTTTAAAAGTTTTATCTTAGTGCCAGTCTGGCTAACCCAACATTACTCTGCCTGGCATACATTCAGCAATGATTTTTTTAATCTGAATTTAGGGACTGATTCTGCAATCATTTCCCATGGAGTGCAGAGTTACGAATTAGAAGTTATGTCATAGCTTGACTTGTCCTTGATCTCTTCTCTCTTTTTATTACAGATCAGTACAGGGAAAGCGTTGGTAAAAAAACGGCTTGTTGTCTCACGCTGTGTTGGTGCTGACGGGAGCCACAAACTCCTCGCTCCCGCCAGGGAAGGGGGAAGGAGGCAGGCAGCGCCGAGCTCACGCTGCCAGACTCGCAGCTTTTCCAGGTACCCGGCAAAGCAGAACCGTACCTTAAAAATCCTCCTTTCTAAACAGAGGAAGAATTCATGATAACTTGATTAATCTTAAGGGGCCAAATATCGCCTGTAACTGAGTTTGGGCGCAAAGATGTCCCTAGTGGTTAAATTAGCAAACCTAGATGAAAAGTGATTCTTATACAGCAGCTTCGTCACTGCCATGGCGGGGCGCTGAGGCGCGGCCGGGCCATGGCGGGCGGTGACCAACGGCCGCGCACCCCTGAGGGGCGAGGCGCCCCTCCTGACGGGAAGGGCTGCACCCCGAAGGGGCCGCGGCCCCCGGCAGCGCTGCCGATCAGCCCTCTCTAGCCCGCCCCCGCTTCCTCCCCGGCGGGCGAGCGGGGCTGCCCCGGCAGCGCTGCCGATCAGCCCTCTCTAGCCCGCCCCCGCTTCCTCCCCGGCGGGCGAGCGGGGCTGCCCCGCCGCCCGGGGCGTCGCGCCTCCGCGGCCGTTTAACGGCCGGGCTGGGCGAGGCGCGCGCGGTTCCCCTGCTCGATGCGCTCGGCGCGCGGCCGGCGTCGCCTGGCGGGCGGCCGTTGGCGGCGGCGGCGGCGGCGGCTGGCGGCGGCGAGGCGCGGCGCGGCGCCGCCATGAGCGGGCTGGCGCGGGTGCTGCGCCGGGGGGCGGCCCTGGGGCGGGCCGGGCGGCTGCCGGGGGGCGGCAGGGCCGGGGCGCGGCGCTGGGGCTGGGGGCTGGCGCTGGGGCTGGCGCTGGGGGTGCAGGCGCCGGGGGTGCAGGCGCCGGCGGGCTGCGAGGCGGACGTGCGGCTGGAGGCGGCGGAGGCGGCGCCTCGGGACTTTGGCGGGGCCATCGAGAGGAGCCGGGACCTGCTGCGCAGGGTCAAGGTGCCGCGGGGCGGGGGGGGGGTCGTTGTTTTTTATACGTCACCAGGTTTATATTTTTATATTATTCAAAAACTGTTTTGGAAAGTTATTTTGGAAATCTAACTGAAGCCCCCTGAAGTTCTGTTTGTTAATATATGATGCTGTTCACGTACTACGTATTGGCTCTTTAATGTTTCCTCTGTATTTACCATTGGTTTTGCATGTCCTGATCTTTAAATCCACTAAACTATGAAGTAAAATATTTTAACTAAATTATTATTACTTTGCTGGATTATATTTTTCATACTTGCTGTATTGAAATTGTCTGTTTTTTTCAGAGCAGTTTTTACCAGTTCAGTCCAACTAGTACTCTAACAAAATAATTTCAGTTGTAATTTGGCAACAATATGCACGAATATTTTTAGTTGGAGGATCGATTTTGCTTCTTTAGGGTTTTGGAGGGATTTTTTTTTTTTTAAACTCTCTCCTTAAAATGCTTCCTTTCTCTTTTTTGACAGGATGAAGCAGGAATCCCAGGTATACTGGTTGGAGTTTCTGTAGATGGAAAGGAAATCTGGTCAGAAGGTTAGTATATGGTATTAGTTATTATTAGGTATTAGTTATTAGAGTATTAGTTCTGTAGTTGTGCACACCCTTGGAAGATGATGGGCACTCTTTAAAAGTTAACTATTTACTTCATAGACAAGTGTTGTTGTTAAAATTTTAAGCTGACTTCAACTTCTGCCTGCACTGTATGGGATTAATAGTTCATAACTGCCTAGTTTTTTCAAATGAGGTAAAGGAATTATTAAAATTAGAGAGCTGTCTTAGAACAAATGATCATCAATATAAGGCTCCAAAAGATGTTCTGTCCATTTATTAATGCAAGGTGCCTGCTATTAATGTGAATAAATTTAATAAAGAATATGGTATACTTTAATGTGTCTTAGAGCTGACTAATTTGCACCATACCTGTTAGGAGAGGGTGTGGGGCTGACATCAGTGGCATGTGACTTCTGCCATAATAAGTGGAACCGCTCTCAGCTTGGCACTTGAATTAAGCTGTATGTCATTTTTAATTGAAATATTTCTGAGTAGTTATTTTGGTTTGATAAGGCTTTTTCATCAGTATTTTTGAAGAAATCTTGGAGGAAACTTCCTACCAACTCATGTATGGGAAATTCATGAAAGAGTTCTGTCCTGGCCCAAGTCTAAGCCATTGTGAATGACCATTGATCATTGTATCACTCATTCTCCAAATGCTTCCTACTTGAAAAATCATGGTACAAAATAATCACGTACTTTGTTTTGTTTGTGGAATGATGAAGAACTATGTGGGTGGCCATACTGATCAGACTAGAATTTCAGCCACTTGTTGTCCTGTCTCAGGACAGTGGCCAAAAGCAGGTGCCCAGGGAGTATGAAGTGATACTTTCCCTGGTAAACTTTACTAACCTCCAGCAATCAGTAATTTAGTAACTTCCTGAGCCTGCTAGTGTATCTCAACCATTACGTTTAAGAACCTTTCTTCCATTAGTTTAGCAGATCAGTCTTTGTATATACTTATTCTTGAGGCATACAGCTGTACTGTTTGGTAGAATTGTATGTGAGACGCAAAGAACTGGTCTCCCCCCAGGAACTTATGTAACAGTCAAAGAAAGAATGGTTCCCGTTTGGTGATGCATCTCCCATTTGTGGGCTGAGGTACAGATTCTTGCTGGGAAGGTACTGAGGATTTAACAGCCATCATCCTTCCAGAAATTACAAGTAATTCCTCTGGTTACACAGGTTATTTTTTAAATACAGCCTGTCAGTACTGTTCATATTATGTAGGCATTTGTTGTTTCTGAAAACATAAATACAGTAATTTTTTAAATAAACATTTTGATAATAGGTTTGTGTTCTTTATGGAAAACTAAGATGATAGCAGTACATAGCAACGTATTTCATTAAAGTGAGGTTACAGAATTTGAAAGATTCTAACTTTCTCCTGACATGGTATTTTTATTTTCTTACAGGTTTGGGTTATGCTGATGTAGAGAATCGTGTAATATGTAAACCAGAGACGATCATGCGAATTGCTAGTATTAGCAAGTGTCTTACCATGATGGCTGTTGCTAAATTGTGGGAAGAAGGAAAGCTGGACTTAGATGCTCCAGTACAGAAATATGTCCCTGAATTTCCAGAAAAAATCTATGAGGGTGAAAAGGTACATGATAGTTTATTGGTATCACTTTGGATTTTGTTCCAGCCATTGCCCAGCCCTGTGTGTTTGTACCTGGATCTATTGATGTAAAACACCAGAAATCCTTTAGACATGTACTGATGTTTGCTGCTTGAAAAAGCAGCATTGGGAATCTGGATCTTCAGTTTTGTTTTCAGAGCGTGTATGGGTACATGTGTGTATATATACTTAAATATGTAGATGTATGTATTTTAAACCAGTTTAATATACAGCGTTTAAAAGGTCCTGTATCTTTGACTATTCCTTGTCATGTTCTTTTGGGTGATTCAGTATGTTTTGCGTCTTTAGTTACAAGGGCTTGTCCTCTGATATTGTTCTTTCTACCTAGGTTGTTATTACTACAAGACTGTTAGTTTCACACTTGAGTGGCATTCGTCACTACGAAAAAGATATTACAAAAGTAAAGGAAGAGAAGGAAAAGGCAAACAGAGCATTTAAACTAACAAAACCTAACCAGGAGAAGGAACTGAAAGAAAAAGAAGCTAAAGGCATTGAAAAAACTGATTCTGTCAAAGCTAAGAAAGAACATGAAGAGGAGGTAAAAAGCCGAAATTCAAAACCTGGCAGGAGAGACAAGGAATTTGAACAAGAAGAGTATTATTTGAAAGAAAAATTTGAAAGTGTGATTGAATCACTGAAGATATTTAAAAATGATCCTTTATTCTTTAAACCAGGTGAGTTTCTATTTCTTTTGATTAAAAATGCACTTTTCTAGTAAAATTTTAGTTTCAAATTGTTTTACATGCGATGAAGTCAGTTTAGTCCAGTAAAGTGGAGTGGTTTTTGTTTATTTGTTTTTCTGTGCTCCATTTAAAGTTCGACAGAGAGGTGTTCAGGCTGTCCTGTACAAACTGTCCAGTCCTGTAATTATCTTAGAATTGATTTAACTTTTGATGATCAAACAAATCATTAGGACTTGGTCAAGACAAAGCAGTGCTATAAGGGTGTTTTTAAGCTGAAGTCTTTAGTGGTACTGTATTTTCAGTGTCTTTAAAGGTGCAGACCACAGTGTTTGTATATTTTGAAAGTCCTTATCTGTACAGTAGAATACTTGCCTTGTATGGAGAGATCTCCATTTTCTGTTTACGCTACTTGTATACTTCTCGTTTCTGTTTTTAACCACTTGTTCAGTTTCCCTGTTACTTCAGCTACACAGCTACAACAGTTAGACTTCATTTAAATGTTTTTAATCTTCACATCATGGACGAGGGGAGGTTGATTAGTGAAAGAGCAGAATACCTAACCTTATTGAAGATGCTGAAATTATTTATGTTAATTCCAGAGATTACTTTGAAGAGTTTCAGATATAAATTCTAAATGAGTTGGGTTAGTAGGCAAATAATACTCGTTGCCGATAAACAGCAAATAATGCGCATTTAAGGGGAGATGGATATGGAGAGGAAGAAGTCGACCAGTTTTCCACCTTGGAGAGTTCTAAGTTAACTGAACTATTTCAAATAGGGGGTCTGTCTGTGACTGTAGGTACTTCAATGAAAACTTTTCCTTGGTATGGAGGTGTTTCGGAAAAGGTGTTAGCACAAGAAAAAAGGAGATTTAAAACACAAAACATCATTTTGTAAATAATATTATTAAAATAATGTGTGTTACTGTTCGTGTTACCTTAAAGGATATTCTAGAACTAGAAAGGTTAAAACATGATGATAAAAGTGGCTGAGGACCTTAGAAAAACTTGAGCCAGTACTCCCCTGCCTTTCCACCTCCAGGATATAGATACACAAATAAATCATAGTGGGTCAGCTTCTCTTAGGCAGTGATTACATGGTTCACTTCAGCTGCTCTAAATCCAGATATCCGCATTAGAACTAGTATGGTAAATCTTGTGGAAAGGATGTTAAATGTTACTCTCTACGTCTCAGCATGAAACCTCTCTGTAAATGTTGATTCTTGAAAATTCTTCAGTGCTGTTGTTGCAGCTACCTGCACTCAGTGAGCATCTCTGTCTGCTCCAGTACAGTCATTCCTAGGGATCAGTATCTTGAGCCCTAGTTTCCCCAGTTGTAATATAATGTAAATAATTATTTGAACTGGTTATTCGTTGCTATACATAGTTTTATTTCCTGTGTGATTATTGAAGGTTTATCCTTCAAAGTTTTCATTTAAGCATCATGCATCTAACTTTTTTTTTTTCCCCCTCCCCTTTTTTTTCCATTTCCTTAAGGTAGTCAGTTCTTGTATTCAACGTATGGCTTTACCCTCTTAAGTGCTGTTGTGGAGAGAGTTTCAGGACAAAAATTTACAGATTATATGCTAAAAATGTTTCGGGACCTGGATATGCTCTCAACTGTACTGGATGATAATGAAGCAATGATATATAACAGAGCAAGGTAAACAGGAATGAAATCTTACTCTACTTTTTCCACGTTAATTGTTGTTCTTTCTATCTTTTTGAGCCTCCTGAATGAAAATATGCAATTGGGGGTGAGGGTGGGGGGGTGGACTGATGACAACAGGTGTTTAGGTGAAGTGGTTCATGTTATTTCAAACTTGAATTTTATGTCAGCATTATGGTATTGATGCTGTAATTAGCATGTGAAATAACAGGAAATACTTATTTTGTATTCTGTAATAAGGGCTTATATATTTTTAGAGAGAGAGAGAGGGAGATGGTGGGGGATGATTTTGAAGTTTTGCATTTAGTTTGGTTGCAAAGAAGCAGGTAAGTGTAGATAGAGGAAAATTAAGGAGTAACTGGGAGGCTATTGTACAGTGTGTAGTTACCTGAGTTTGCTTTACATGTTGACTTCTGGAGAGTTCCACTGAATTGTAGTGGTTTAGTCCCACAGTAACAAAAGGCTCAATAAATTATAGTATCAGTTTTAGCCAGAATTAAAATCCTGTTTAACGCAGAACCTGTTCCTCCAATTGACATCTCTTTAAGAACTTTAAAAAAGAATTTATGTAACTAGATAACCATTTGAATTTAGTGAGTAAGGGTTGTGCTTGTCATCTCTCTCTCGCTCTCTCCAGTCTTATTTTACTCAGCTACCTGTTTGAGTTCTCTTAAATTTTGACAGAGGAAGAGGATTCTAAGTGTATCACATACAGTTGTGGAAAAAGTCTCATAAAAACTCAGTTAGGCTTCTAAGAAGCTCTTAAGCAATGAAAATGGTAATAGACATATTGAATACAATCATATCTACATATAAGTGTATATTTAAAATCTGTATATATACAGAAAGCAGTCCATAACTTTTTAAGAATAGTTTTAACGCTATCTTCTAAGACTCCGTGATGGTGTTTATTTTGCTTGAAAGTTTTAAAAGGTTCTTCTGGTCATTTGGAGAACTGGATGCTAGTTGCTTTGTTCTTGTAGATCATCAAGCTGGTACAGTCAGGTTTTAGATCTATCTGTGTATATATATAGAGAGATATGAACCTTTTTACAAACTGAAATACGGTAGGGATGAAAGAATTGGGACAGACACTGCTATGGGGGTCATCTTATGGGCTGTTTAATGTTAAGCGAAACTGAGGCACCAATGTGGTGTTTTTCCTTCAAGCATAACTGGCTTGATGTCTCAAACTAGAAAATATTGAGAAGTTGAGGGTTTTTTTAATGGTTTGCTTATGCTATGTTTCACTGATATTAAAATGCTTAAAACTTTGCATTTTCAAGATCTTTTTGAGGTGTAAGCCAGGCATTGAACATCTTTGTAAGAAACTATTATCATGATAGAAAAATTGAGTATAGGGACACTGAGAGGTACTCAAGTCACTGGCTGAGTTTATTCGGAGTGGAACTCCTTATCTCTCTTTTTTTGCTTCAGTCTGTGAATTTTATGTTACTTTCAGAAGATCCCTAAAAGTTTTTCAGCCTAAATGCAGACTAGTTAGGGAAAGTATACCTATTTGATAGTAGGTGTGCTTTTTACATTTTTCATGGATCCGTAAGTAGTCTATGCGCCTCTGGTGGTCTGAAGACAATAGGTTGAAACTCATCAGTTTGTCATTAGTCGATGTTCCTCTTGATATGTTGTATGAAATTAATCCAGTGATTGGACTGTTTATGTTAGAAGCATAATTCAATCAATGCTACTATTGTGTTGTTCCTGATAGCTCATTCTCCAAATCTGGGTGATGGTTTCCAATTTATATTTTAACAAAAGGTTTTGCAAGACTCTTTCATGCTTCTCGGTCTTATTAGTAGTTCCAGCATACCCTGTTGTTCTGCAAAGCCACTGTAATGGAAAAAAAGGCAATCATAAATGGGAAACACTGCCTCACAGTGGACAGGGCATGTAAGACTTTGGGGAAATTTCAGAGCAGTGTCTAATAATCATAAGGTCAGTAATAGGATTCCTCTCTCTTGAAACACTTTCAATTTACTGCACAGATTTAAGAGAAGTCCTGTGCTGGCTGATCTACAGACTTCTTCCATGTCTTCTGTATTGCTTTGACCTTTAGTGTATCCTAACAGTAAGAAGAAAGACTAGTGCTTTATCAAAACAAAACTTCTAACATAAAAGCTCTCACTTATTTTTGTTTTCCCATTTGAATTTCTTTATAATTTGATTTTCTGCAAAAATATATTTAATATTTTAAAAAGACATTTCTAAAGTTTCTTGAGAACAAGCTGATATATAGTCAGCTTGCCCTTAAAAAGTAGGGCAGTTTAAAATGGTTGTGCATAGTATTTGAGAATGACGAGTTAAATTTTCTTGAATTCTAGGTGTTATGTTTACAACAAAAAGGGACGGCTGGTAAACGCACCATATGTGGACAACTCTTACAAGTGGGCTGGTGGTGGCTTTCTGTCATCAGTAGGTGACCTTCTGAAATTTGGAAATGCCTTGTTGTACAGTTACCAAGTTGGACGATTTAAAAACACTAATGTCAAACTGCTTCCTGGGTACCTCAAACCAGATACAGTCGCAATGATGTGGACCCCAGTGCCAAAAACTGAAGTATCGTGGGACAGGGATGGTAAATACGCCATGGCTTGGGCTGTAGTAGAGAAGAAACAACAATGTGGCTTTTGCAGACAGCAGAGACATTATGCTTCCCATACAGGTGGTGCAGTGGGGGCAAGCAGTGTCCTCCTCATTCTTCCTGAAGAGCTGGACTCTGAAGCCGTGGGTAATGGGCTGGTGGCACCACCTAGAGGAGTAGTCGTTACTGTTATCTGTAATATGCAGTCGGTTTCCCTCAACAGCACTGCCTTAAAGATTGCAAGGGAATTTGATAAAGAAAAATGGGTGCAATACGTAGATTAAAAGAAAAAAACAGATTTGAGTAACCGAACTACTGTACTGAAACATGGAAAAAAAAATAAATGGAGAGGGGTACAGCTGAAGTCTGAGATTGCTAAGAATACATGAGAGAAAGTATCAAAAATTCCCTTAATTAACTTCCACTAGTGGTGCTACATTTTCATGTAACTGGATTCATCTCTCAGGGAAGTTCCTAGCTTATAGAAGAGAATGTAAAAGTTGAATTTGACTTCCTGTGTTACCCATGTAAATTATCATTATATTGGCGGGTCTTGTTTTTGTGTGTTTTTTTTTTTTTTTTCCCTCTCTCCCCCTCATCCAGTCAAGCACTTGACCAAGATTAAAGAACTAGTATTGGTTTCTTTTACTGGGAAGTACAGCAACAAATTATCTAACTTAAATGTTAACCTTGTAAAAAAATTTTCACATCTTGATTTGAGCACACAAAGGCTTAATTTCTTTCACAATTCAGGTCTGCCAAAACTGTTCAGTATTATTTAAAAAAGTTTTAGTATTGATTTTAGATTTTTACAGAGGTTTTCTTATTTGTTTAAAAAGCAAAAAACAAATCCTGAAGCTACCTCCAGAATGCAGATTTATACCAGAAGTACATTTTTATCAAAGACGTGGACTGTTGAAGAATTAAAAAAGAATGAAGCTAGAGTAATGTGAGTAAAAATCTTTTCACTGTGTAGCTGTGGGCTCTTCCAATTTTTCTTGAGCACAGAGAATGTGTGAAACTTTCCTACTGTGAAATAAGGGTGTTATTTCACAGTTGAATATGCCAGAATAGCACAACATGGTGAGCCATCAAACCATCTCTCCTTGCAAGGTAAATCAGCCACGATGTGCATGTGCTAACTTAGCTTTGGTAGTAGAAGTGGTAGCTAATAGCCAGAAATAGCACTGTATTCTGGTATGTAGATAGAGCTTTAGATAAAGAGAATAAGAACTCAACTTCAATGAAATTTAAAGGCTGTTCTTGAAGCCAGGAGTAAAAGTCTTACAGATGGAGAGGTGGGGTTTTTCTTTTCTTTTTCTTTCTCCCCCCCCCCCCCCCCCCCCCAAATAACTGTCCTTTTTCCCGTTCTGAAGACCTGCCTTAAGGAGTTACTTTTGCACAAGTTGAGCAAGAAATTATTGTGGCAGGTTTCCAAAGAAGCTACAGCTAAGCTTCATTTTTATTATAGGAGTATAATGACAGCTCGCTATTGTGAATTCTATATAGTCCATAATGGCATCTCTTTTTTCTCAAGGGCATCAAAAAGCCATTTACTGCTCAGTCATCCCTTTACTGATCTGTGTTTTCCCCAGTCCACTTTTGTTCAAAATGGGTTTTAAGTATCTCAATATAGGAAATTATGTGCCCTTTTGGAGGGACATATTTTTCTATTGTCCATGTGCCCTAACTGAAAAGGGTTTCGACTACTGCCTTTTCTTGGTGTCAGACAATTTTGGAATATTTATCATAGCTCTTGAGAGCCTCTGTACTGTTCCTAATGCAGAAAATAATAAAATTTCTGTCCCATAACATTAGATTTGGAATACTTCAAAAGGTGGAGTCTTTTTTCCTTTTTTAAATTGGTAACAATTTCTCATGCTAGCTGTATCACAGCCTTTGCAACTTCTTACATGTTTAGCATGAGGCAGCGCAGACTGAACTGTTTTAGTGTGTTCTCCACTTAAATTATCCCTTTCACATGTATCTTTTGGTTAAGTTTGTCATCAGGAGATCTTTGATACTGTCTTTAGGAGAATTCCCACGTTTCTTGTACAGTGCTAAGCATGATGTCAGTCCCAAAACAGCTGGGAAATGAAATATGGTACAAATTTAGCATGACATATACTTGAGACTGTAGGGATACTGTATAGTGTAGGAGTTACCATTTCCAGTTACCAGTGTTGCAGTCCATATATTAATTCTTGAGAGAACTAGCATGTGTAAACTTGGAGGTGGTCAGAGTGAAAATAATGCTCTGATGAAAGATAGTTCGTTGTCTTCTTGCTGCAAATTCCAATCAGTGTAAAATCAGTGTAATAGGATTGGATTTTAGAAAACAGGAAAGTTAGGTATTTCTGTATTATCACTTTTTAAAAATTTTTTTTTAAACAGTAAATATGTGGTCTCAATTCACTAACTCTTAAACAGTTTGCTTCTTTAATGGATTTGATTGCCTCTGCGGAGTATCTTCTCAATATTACTGCTGTTAGACAAATGCCACTAACTCATTCTATGCCCACACCTTTGGTTTAGCGTGCAGCTGCCATTAGCTACTATTGGTAGATTGCATCCCACATTTTTTTCTGTGGTGCTAGTACGTTTGATCGTTTGCAGAGCTGGTGCTCGGAGCCTTGTTTTGCATGTTTCACCAACAGTTTTTTCACAGGACTGCAAGGACTGTTTTTTTGTTTTTGTTTTTTAAACAAAGAACTCCTCTTTCCCTGCAGTTAGATCAGATGCTTTTTTCCAGCCTGTGACAACACAAAATACTCTTTAGAAAAGATTTGAGTGCTTATGTCCCAGTACTGTTTAGCAGCTGTGTGTCTCTGAACCTGGGGAGAAAGATGTCTCAGATGACAGCTGAGAGAAGATGGCCTTACCTGCCTCTTCCGCAAGCTAGTGCTTCTCATGTTAAGTTCATAATTGATAGCTGCTGTGTGGTGAAATAATAATACTGTCAGCTCTGTTCCCAGTATGCCTATGATTACAGCTACTAAGACTGACAAACCAGGAAATGTACTATTATGAGGTGTCAGTGTTTTATCGAGATTTCTAATTCAAGATGGTATGACTGTTTTAGCACTTTTCATGATTATACATAACCATTCTTGTGCCTTAAAGCAATAAAAGATTTTCATCTATATTTCTTGCTTGGGTTTTCTGGCCCACCAAAATTTCATTTTTTTTTTAATTCATTAATAATGAGTTGTCTTCATAGCTCAAAAATATCAAACCAGTAGAGAAAATATAGGCATGAAAACCTTTCTGAACAAAATCTTAATTTGGTCAAGCAATAAATTCATCTAATTTTTCTTTGAAATCTTTAGTAATAGTTGACAGTTCCAATACAGAAGTACTGGAGAGGAGCATCTTCTACAATGGCAACATGTTTTCAGTCTTGAGCACCTAGTACCTGGTGAGCATGCGACAGCAGAAGTCATTGCTTATTTTAGGCAGGGAACAACTAATTTGTTCAGAGTTGTTTTCATGTCAAGGACACATTAACAGAAATTGAACAAATACAATGTTTTAAATAGAAACTCTGGAAACTAACATTGGTACTATAAGATTTATAGCCTGTTTTTCTTGTGTGATATTTTTATTTTGCAAGTCACCTTTTTTTTTTGTATAATTGTTCTTGAAAAGCATTTTGCGTACTTTAGAAAACAGATTTCATTCAATGACTGTTGCGTTTAGGTTTAGATTAAGATTCAGCATGTAAGAAGTGTGAGTTTATCAGTATGCTTGTCTACACGTGACCAAATATGCATCATGAATGAATATTTGACATATGTATGAAAGCAAATAATGGCCAGAAGTGTCTAAGGTATTTCTAACGCTAAGCTACTAATGATACTATTGTAGTACTCACTTGACAAGTAGAATGGTAGAATGGTTAGCAGTTAACTTTACATGCAGAGACAACATTCTTTATACTATATCTCTGGTAACTTAAGGCTTTAAAAAAAAATCAGTGTTCAGATGTCACTAGCCTATTGTCATGTGTACAGTATTGGAAACATTACAATGTTTACATTTCACCTTCTAGCACCTGTAGCAAAATGGGTCACTGACTTCCTTTGAATGGGTGATTCTTACTTAATCATGACTTTTAAGTTCTCATATGTTGGGGGTGGGGAGAAAAAGCAGTGATATGGGGGAGCAGGAATCAGTTCTGGTTTCAGCATGTGTATTCAGGTCACAGATGTGAATTAATATTGCTACTCTGATCTTTATTCTGAAACCACTTGTTTGATGGACTGGCATTAAGTGTGGGCAACTGTCTGGTCAGTCAAGAGCAACCTCAGTGATAAACATGCTCTTAAATTAACCTTTACTGTGAAAACACAGTATGGCACTGACTTAAAACTACTTTCCTTAAAAGGCATGTATACTAAATTGGTGTATTTGTTTCTCCACCAAACACCTGCTTTTTGCATCTGATAATTATCAGTGTTCACTGAATGCATTAACTGAAATAAAACATATCTTGCAAATGCACTTAATTATAATATCAAGTTTTTTTATTGACTAGACACTGACAAATTTGCTACCATTAAAAAAGAATACAAGTTCAATTCCCAACAACAATCAGCTCACCAGGACAGCTGGTATTTTGAAAAATACGTTGTTATGTAACTGAAGATATTATTTAGTAAAATAAGATGCATATAAGATTACATTGTTTGAATGGTTTATCATGGTTAAAACAACCTTTCAACTCTAATGGTCTTGTACAGCCATTTAGAAAGGGATGTCTTTAAAAATTAATCTAAAAATCATTTTCCTCATTCAAAAAGGTAATTATTTATATTTAATACTGAAAATATGCATGGTTTTGCTATTACTTCTTTTATGACTTGCTGTTATTCTCAGCTGTTAACGTAGATTGCTGACTTAGTTACTCATACACCATATGCCTTCCCTGTACAGAATGCTTTTGTTGTTTTGCAAAATATTCCTTCTTTGTATTGTAATCCAATCCAATATAGAAGCTCAATGGGAGTTTCTAGACTAGAAGAGAGAGGGGGAAACCATGCATTCTAGAATAACAGCTGAACATAAGTGGGTAATTTATATTTGAGAACTAAACTGACAGACTACCAGCATATTCATCAACATAGTAAAGGGACTAAAGCAATGCTGCAAGTGATTGAGTTGCATGCCCTTTATAAATCTCTCTAGCCTTTACGATCCTCCCATGGGAGCAGCTACAGTGATAAAGCATACAGAATGCATTCTGTGCAGTGGTCTCTGTGTCACCACAGGCCTTACACTTCTGTAGTTGATAACAACAAGGGGAAGGGTGCATGCAGTGAGTGTGAGGTTCAGATTCTTGCATTAAATGCCACTACCCAATTGTAATACATTGTTTAGAAGTAAAACTACAAAAATAGAGCTCAGCTGTCTGCAAACTTGCAGGAAAAATTTGCACTTTGAACCATTTATTGAAAAAGAGATTCCAGCTCATTAGTCACTTGTGGTATGTAATTTTTACAAAATCAACCATAATTACATTGTTATATTAACAGGCATTTTTTTTTAAACAGATAAGGCTTTCAGGAACACAGATCCAAGTCAGTATGCTGAAGAGACTTTTCAGTGTTGCTTTCTTCTAAATGAACAGCCTGTAAAGAAATCACAGGAGTATAAATGAGTAGTCCTTAAAATTGTTAGACTGCCATGAAAAATTGCTCACCCAACTTCTGCTATAGAACTGCCATAATAAATTTAAATTTCATGTACCACAAAAGGTAAAGATCTAGCACTCTGACTCGACTCCAATCCAACCAGAACGACAAGACTGTTTTATAAATCATCTTATAATAAGGCTCAGGAGTACTTTTTTTTTCCCCCTCTAGATGCCTTTTTAAATTCCATTCTACTGTTCCACCCTGACCTGACTGGTACAAACCCTAAACTGAAACAGCTGCTAAGGCTGTTGAGCAGCTGAAAGGGTTCCAACACTATTTCAGATATTCTGTCCTCCCATAAGCTACATGTGTATAGTAGTATATGATACAAGCACCACTATATAGAATTCCCATATATGTTTACATTTTAAACAAAAAGTATGAATGAAATCTGGATTCTTTCTTTGATTTACTTTAAACTCTCAAGTGTTTTCAGTGTTTTCCGTATCCTAGACCTTGGGTTGCACTTCAAGATACTGGTGTTGTACCAGTTATCCATACATAATGATAAGTGGTTATTTGCTTCCTTATAATTTATACAAAACAAATTTTGATAGGCAACATTAGCCAAGTAACTGGAAGGAAGCAAGGAAAAAAGCCACTACTGACTAGCAGTGGGAGGGATCACTTTAACCTGACAAATGTACTCTCCTCCTTTAATGTTGGATAATCACAGGCTTTTTTTTTTTTTAACCCTCTAGACTTTGTTCAGAACTAAAATTAAAAAGGTCATATATCTCTTACAGTTAGGCTGAAGGAAATTACAAGTCAAAGCATCTAAAATCGAGTGTGACCAAAATATAGCTGCTTAGCTGTTTGGTGTGTCTATATAGCCATTTTTTTAAAAAAGAAGCTGCAGAAAAACAGGGCGCATTAACAATGTTTTTGCTAATCAACTCTATAAACAATTTGAGAAAATTTTCCAGTATGTGTTTTCAAAAGCAAAGCTAAATTATTTGCAGACTATAAATACAAGGTCGTGAGTTCAATAGTTGGACTGTTAAAGATTGCCCCTTACCTTCTGTGAGCCTAGCCTTTCCACCGGTAGGCTGGCATAGGACAGTTGAGCACCCTACACACAGAACTACTGTCTGAGCATGGCTGAATACGGTGGTGATCTTGTAGCATCCTGGAAAACAGCATTATTACAATCTCTCCATTGAGTGTTTCTAGCATTTTTTAACATAATAAAGACAGCTCTCAGACACTACTTACTTCAACTTGCAACTTTTCACCGATAAAAAGAGAGGAGTGTATTTCATTATCTTAACCTATTTAAAAGTACAGGATGCCTCGTAACAAGTCAGACAAGTACATCTTTAACAATAATGCTTAAACTTGTCTTACAGTGCCCAATAAACAGCTGCTCTGTATTAGTGTGTTTTGTTACTGGTTCTATCAAGATGCTTGCAATGAGAAGCTTAAGAGCAGTACAGAAAAGTTGTTCTACAGTTTAAGTAACCAACAGCATTATTTGACACACATCATATAGCACTATTTACCATTATGAAATTTGCTGTATTAACAGTATTTTTTTTCCTTTTATCAACATACTGGTCATACTAAGATGGCATTGAGACAGGCATGTTAGCTGTTCAGCTGTTGTATGGTTTTTAGGAAAAAAAAACCAAATGCATGCGAAGTTACCCAGGGCTATTAAAACTGAAAATTTTCAAATTATTTACTGTATGTGTAATTGAACCAGATACCTTAAATACAGCATTCCAAAAATGGATCCATATTTCATTACACAGTATACTAAGTAAACCAAAAGAAAGTGTTGCTACTGTAGTTTGAAGTACTTGCTTTTATTAAAATGCATCCAAAAGTGACAGCTAATTAACTGAAATTGTTAAGACTGTTTATATGAGTCATGAACAAAGCCTGATGGTTGACAAGCCTCCATTTACCTGCAGTATGTCTCTTGCAAACAGTAGGAGTCTGATACCTTATCTTTATGGCTATCGGAAACTGTTCACAAAACATTTAGAAACTTACTTATCTTCCTGCTTGGTGAAACTGTTCCTTGGTATTTATACTTTCTTAATGCATGGGGGAAAAGACAGCTATCTCATCCCAAGCTTGAAAGGAATAAGTCAGCAGGAGGTTCTATAGATACAGGCTAGGGTATCTGCTAATGGACCTTTTAGATACTCATATCGATACGTCCTTAGGACAAACTTGAGAATAATCTAAGCTCTTCCTTTGGTAAGTAGCTTACTCCACTCTTTTACACAGTGGTTATTCTCAATTTTGGGGGCTTATTTTTATTTTATTTATACAGCCAACAAGAGTGAAAGTAGCAGCTGCCACCTATTAGACAGTCTTCATACCTTCTTCAAACAATTTTTTTTCTTAATTACATCAGTTCAGAAGGCTCATCATATGCAGAACAAAACATTCTGTAACTAGAACGCAGGTCAAACTGCCGTGATGCATCCCAGTTCTCATAATACTGCACTGCCATTGCAAACCTGCTTTCCTGACATGAAGTCTGGTTCTGGACTTTCTCCACTGAATACAAGAATCCGTCTATCTGGGGAAACAGGTAATTTGTTATGGTACAGCACTGCTGTTGATGAAGTCTGGCAGCTGTGAATATAAACATTACTGTATAAATCTATTTGCTTTCTGTTTAATATTTGGTACACATAAGGCACATGCTTGGCTGTATTCTAAGCTAGTGTCGTATTTAAAACAGAAGACTTGCATAGAAGAGCTTCACTCAATTCCAGCATTTTGCAGATAATGTCTAAATTCTAGTACTTAAGAAAGCAGAAAATTGAATTGTTCTCATACGTGGCTTAGACAAAGGGCTTTTTCACTCCTTTTTTTGATTACTCAAGAGGAATTGGAAAGGGAGGTTTTGGAGGTGAGAAGATTTATAATGGATTTCAATCCGGATGTGAATATAAACAATACACAAATAGCTACTGACAAGCATAGAAGCCATTTTCAGGTGGCATCACTATCTGAAAATATCAGAAAGAGAAGACAAAATAGAATGTCTGATGTGAGAAAGGTCTTCCGAAACGTCAGAAAAACCCCTGACAAGCTGGCAGGCAAAGAGACGCTCCATGAGAGGAGATGACAGCTTCTACTTTGTTTAAACCATAAATAGCTGCTGCCAGAATCTTTCTTTGAAAAAAAAAATACTAGAAGCTGAAACTTAACAACAGCAAGTGTTTTCCCCCACAAATTTGAACTTCTATGTTGATGAGTTTTTATTTGGGGTTTTGCAAGAAAATGAGCACAATTAATTTCAACAACTATTTAGGATCTTCAGCAACAGAGGATGACACAAAAGGCTGCCTGATGTCAGGAGCAGTGCTTCAATGAGTGTCATGGTTGAAGCTCTCCTCCTCTGCTCTATATATCCCTAAAACTCAGTAACCAATTAATCCAACAATTATGAATGTAACAAATGACCTATGGGCATAAGTCAGCATTTCTAACTATATCTTAGTACATGCATGTATGAACACTTGTTCGAAGCAAGTATTTTTAAGTGGCATTAACCATATATTTTTTTTTTAATAATCACACTTTACCTTCAAACAGTTTAATGAATTTGCATCATCTTTAGATGGAAAACAATGTTTCAGACCATCCTAGAAATGTAACTACTAAGAAAGAACTGGATAAC
This sequence comes from Dromaius novaehollandiae, assembly GCF_036370855.1. Classification (NCBI taxonomy): domain Eukaryota; kingdom Metazoa; phylum Chordata; class Aves; order Casuariiformes; family Dromaiidae; genus Dromaius; species Dromaius novaehollandiae. The sequence continues at coordinate 20,690,984 of NC_088107.1, forward strand.
AACAAATGCAAGGAAATGAATACAGCAACGATTCACTATGCTGCTTCCTGTCAGGATGATCACTGTTCTAAGTGAGTCTATGTATTTTATTACTGTTTTAATTTAAGATACAGTTTATAGATTTCTTATATTGCAAGTGTCCAAGAGACAAGTTACAACATTTGACAATTTCTGTGCCTCAGTATGAATGCAGCTGTGCTGATCAAAGAAACTGTTCACTGGTAGAGCATCCTCCTAAAACTGTGCTAGAAGATGTTATGTTTTAGTATACATAGGAGAGGTTGTACAGATGTTTCTAAGCCAAAATAATTAAAACCTGTGAAAAGTGGACAAAGACAATACCTTAAATGTGTCTCCTGTATGTCTGGTTTGAATGTAAAGTTACTTCTTAACAGAAATATGTAAAGGAGAGAGTGTTGTATTTTTTACTTTACAGTTAAAGTTCCAGTCTATCTGTTTGTATCCTTACAAAGCATTTTTCTGGTTGTTCTTCCAGAATCACCCAACTTAGGAGAAAAATAATGTTATTTTCCATTTGAAACTTGTGCAGTGGATGTTCTAAAACCCCACTTTCATTTCAGTTCTTACACATGGAAAGGTTGGTGTTTTTTTCCCCACCTGCCAGGATTTCAGAAAAAAAAAAATACCAAAAAAACCCAACATATCATTTCAAACCTCCAGAAAATAAAATAAAACCTGATATTTTAAATCAATTCTTCAAAAAGGTTGAAACATTTTATTGTAAAGAAAAAGTAACAAAATTTACAACCATATTTTTTTAATCTACAGAACACACAAACCACATTTAGGTAAATTATTTTTCAAAGGCCTTTTATGAAGCTGAACTGCATACAAAATCAGTTTCATTCCTCTTTTAAGATACAAACATTTTAAGTATTTACCTGGACATTTTACATCCATAAAGTAGGAGTTTGGGCTCTGCACAAGACGTTTCTTTTTGTGCTTTTTCTTCTCATCCTCTAAAGAGGGATGCACTAAATCTCTAGCCAACTGGACAGGAAAAAAAAATGCACTGAATGTTAAATAATGTTCAGTCTAGTTAGACTGCATACAACGAACCGTATCTTCTGCTGCCCGTAACCTACCTGTGTAAACATTTGTTCTTTAGAATAACTTACAGTACCATTATTGACTTATGTTACTTGAATGCCAGAATAGAAAACGTAGTATATTAGGAAAAATGCTGTCATTCCAGACATATAGTGAAGTAGCAATGCTAATATGCATGTTCCCCTTGAATAAAAGGGTTGAAGCAGACACGAATAACCAAAAAACCCTTGCTGAGTACCTTGCTTCCTGAAATGAATCCCTGTAAATGCAAGCACGGAGCTATCACTAGAAAGGAGGGGGGGGGAAATAAAAAAAGGGGGGCGGTGAGAAGAGGCATTTACCAGATCACGCCACAGCTCTGAGGAAAGCAGCCTTTGAGAGCCATTAAGTGATTACGGGGAGGTGATAAGCCCCAGAGTCCCAAGGTGGCAGGGCGCGGGCGGCAGCCGCAGCGAGGCCGGGCAGCAGGCTCGCCCGTCCCCGCCGCGCCCCGCTCTCCCAGGAGGCGGCAGGGACCGGGACGGGCGCTGCCCCCGGCCGCGGCCCGCGCCCCCGGGTCGCTCCGGCCAGGCCGGGCGCCCCGCACGAGGAGGCCCGAGGGCCGCCGTCACCCAGGAGCGGCCTCCCGGGGTCCGCCCGCCCCGCCCACCCCCCCGGCCTCGGCCGGTCACGACGGGGCCGGGCCGGGGGCCGCTGCGCCGCCCGACGCTGGTAAACAACTCACAGGCATGTCTCCGGCGGAGCCGCCACACCAGCCCACGGCCGCCACCGCCCGCCCCTTCCCCTCGGCGCCCGCCGCTTCCGGGGGGCGGGGAGCGCCCTGCGCCACGGGCTGTGTCCTGCGGGGCGGGCGGAGAACCGGCCCCGCCCGCCAACGGCCGTAACGGTCCGGCCGCGCGGCGCGCCGCCTCCGCCCCTGGCGGTCCGTGGCCGCCCGAGGGAAACGGCGCGGTGAGGGCGGCGCTGGGGCGCGCGCGGGGCGGGGCCGTGCGCTAGGGGCAGGGGCAAGGGCGAGCGGGCGAGCGGGCGCCGGGGGCCGCGCTGGGGGCGCCGGGGGCCGCGCTGGGAGCGCCTGGGGCCGGGTCTCGTGCGCTTTTGACAGACTTTTAGAAATCAGGGAGGAAGCTCATCCTAATACAGAAGTTATTTTTCAGTACTGGAAAAATAACAGTGTAACTTCTGTGCATATAACGCAACTAATTAACCTTTTTTCAGCAAATTGCCGTAGAGAATGTGTTAAATACACTTCCTGTAAAGATGTTCTTGATGATGGGTCTAATGCTTTATCGCAGATAAAATGCAGCTTACGGGAAAGAGAAAGCACGAGACCTTTTATAACGGTCGTTGTGACATTGCCCTGCTGTAAACACCGTAACGTTCCCTCTGGCTGTACTGATTTAAGCGCAGAGAAAAACAGTGCTAGAATATTAATATTATTTTAGTTTTTTTTCTAAACAAATCTGCTTGTATTTTCTTTTTACTGTTGAATACATAACACATGAAAAAATAAGCAAAATACACTTACTTGTAAAATAGGATTTTTACATGTTCAAGTATAATTGCTAAAACAACTCATCAGCCTACAGATACTTAGTTCTCTTTGCAAAGCATCTTCATATGTTCATTGATGCAGAGCTCAAGGTCTCAACTCGAAATTTCAGATATTAAATGGAGTTTAGAAGACCAATGTAACTTTATATTAGATTTTGACTAAAATGTGACTCAGTGTTTTATGCTAAATGACACCTGACTTAAGCTGTATATATCTACATGCTCTTTTGGAGTTTCCCACTCAAATAAAAAAAAATACAGAAGAGTTTTTGCATTGGTTATCATTTATGCATTTAATTTGATTTAGAAAAGCTATGAGAAATAAAAAATTGCTGATGGTGGGAATGAAAAAATAGTCATTAATTTTGTTACTAAGAGGTAGAAGGTTTTTATGAGTAATAATTAGGAGTATAATTTGTCAGACTATTGGATTTAACTGAAACAAGTCCCAAGCTGCATTTGAAAGTGTAATTCACTATAAGTCCAGTAAGTGGCACAAATACACCTTACAAAAAACACTTTCTATGAAAAGTCTTCCAAAAACGTAAAACAGGCAGAATGTCAAGCCACATCCTTTTTGAAGGAAGAACTGATGCATTTAGCAAAAATGTTATCAAAGAAATAGATGTTAAGAATAGTTTAACCAGACATAAAGGAATTCTCCATGCACCTTCTCTGAAATACTTCTTCAATAACTGTCAAAAAGTGAATTCATTGTATTATACTTTAACATCTAAACTACATAACACCGATTAACATAATTGTTATCTGCTTAGTATATTTGTTAATAATGTTGATCTTAAATTTGCTATGGTCTAGTAAGAAATATTGCATGAATATGAAAGTTTTTGTAAAAAAATTTCCATTATTGATGTTTCTTATTTCTTTCTGAGAATTGTTTTAATTTCTCCTAAAATACAGAGCTGGGATTTCCTGCCTTTTCTTCCTCCAGGATTTTAAAAATTTGACGGGTGCAGAAGTGAAGATGTAAATTTTCATAGAGGCACATCTGTCTGATGACAGTGTTCCCAAAGCTGAGGCGGCATCTCCAATGCTGCCAGTGTACAAAGCTTTCAAAATACGTTCTCCCTCCCTCAAAACCCCATGTTATTCTGCAAGAATAGACCCACGTGTTATAGTGCTTCAGGCCATTGTATTGTTCTCTCGTGTCTCAGTCACAGCCGTCACACCGTAATGCTATGTTAGCATTTTTTTCCTTATGCTCTGGTGAGATGATGACACATAGCAAGGGTATTTTGCAAGTCCTTTTCATTATATCATAGGGACTTTGAAAGGCCCTGACTCATGCTCTGCACGCTGTCCTGTGAAGTTAGGAACATGCACTAGTTATCAATACAGAGCAGCTGGCTCAAGTTCTTGCTTCTTAACTGTTTCTACTGCCTTTCAGTCTTTTTCAAATGTATGGTATTAAGCTGCAAGCAGAAAGGAGAGAATGTATTAAGGCTGTTCATCAGAATCTGGAAGAGAATTATACATTTCTTTGGTTATGATACCACCTTCACAATATATAAAGCAAAACAAAACAAAACAAACCTTCAAGTACTACCCTCCACTTCTTCCTCCTAACTTTCCTTTCAAAAACGTTTTTCCTGCGAGGACCATCCGGTGCCTGAGGAAGAGTGTCGATTCACAGTTTACATTAAAAACAGGTTTCTGTGGAAGAAGGGGCACACAGGATGATCTGAAAACAGGATGTGTTTGGGACACATCCCTCTATTTGGTTCTCTATTTTGGTTTTACTTGGAGATTCATTTCCTTTTCATAGCAGCTTGTAGTTGAGCATGACCTGCTAAAGGAGTCAGTTATAATGGATTACATTCAATCTTATGATATAAACCATTTTTTGAAGTACACTATTTGGAAGGCAGAAATGTAGCACAGAGCTTTATGTTGCAAGTTAACTGGGAGAGAAATATAGTCCATTTTTGCCAGGTTTGTACCACAGTGACATGGCCTATGGAGTATATCTAAAAGTCCAAAAGAAATTACTTCCCCTTTCCAACCTTCCCTCAGTGAAGACTTTAATCTCACTTCAGAGAAAAGAACAAGAAACACTGTCTGTCGGCTAGAACAACTAGATAAAATTTCCAGAAATTGTTCTGGAGATGTTTAAAAACAATATAATGATGGTTCCTTTTTTTCCACATAGTGAGTGGAAGTCTTTTGCTGTTTCAGAGCTGAAGCTGAAACTCTGATGACATGCACTGTGGTGGTCTCTCGTTGAGCTGTGCCTGGGACGTGCTTTGCGACGTGGGAGGCCACGCTGGAGCGCCTGCTCGCACCCGGTACTACTCCCTTCTCTTCCTTTTGTGGCCTTTGGCAGCAGAGCTTGGGTGGGTTGTTAGCATTTGGTATGTGATGTTGCCAGAATACAGGCTACTGGGGGCATCTTTCAAATTGAGCATGGTCTCCGAGGAGATGTATATTGACTATTCCAGAAAAATGAATTCACCATAATAATGCTTCCTGCGGTGCATTTGGAATACTAAAATGTGGGTAGGTGTCTCTGTAGTATTATCATTAAAACTGTTTAGATTTCCATATGTTAACCAACTGTAAGCTGCACTCAGAACAAGTTTCCCTTCAAGTCGTATGTTTGATCTGGAACACTGCCTGTGGTTTTGTTCATACTGCAGAATTACGAATAGTAATTTTTAATTGTTTATAAATTAAAGGTATAAATGCTGGGATGTGTTCAGTGGGTTTAAATATGGCTTATGCTGAGATAGTTCAGATTGGCAAAGGAATTTGAAGAAGGTCCCCTTTAGCATTAATCTTAACTTATTAACAAACCTTGAACTTCATAGAACTTACAGGTAAGAATCTTATGGTGCTTTTCCTTTCTGGGATTGAGGGAGACCAAACTGTACATACTTTGTGTACTTTTTCTTGTTAATGGCTTGACTTAATCTCTTCTATATAAAGTTCTGCAACATATACATGTACAGATATAAAGAATTCATACATTTAGGTCACTCAGGTAAAGGAAAGTACTACTCTTTCTAAAGACCAAAAAAATGAAACATGTGCATTGATGTTTTTAAAAGTAAAAAGCAGGGCATACTGAATGCACTGAGACAAAGTGGAGAATGGGCGTAGAGGTATCCACCTGCAGAGCAAGACGTATTTATTAGAACTGGCAAATAAGTGGCAGTTATTTAAAGGAGTGTCACATGATAGTCATCAAATGGTAATAAATTTCAGTGGCATCTGCCAAAACCAGAGTTGTTAAGGATATACATGAAAACTATTATTATATTATTTACCAGAGTTAAGGAGCAAAGCTCATGTTCATGATTTGTAGTTAGGTGGCATTCTGGGAAAGACTGCCTCATAAGCTTTTTGCAGAACTTGGACCTGTAGACCCCAATTAGTGCCAGGATAACAGGATCTTGGTTCTACCGACGTTTCAAATAATCCTATTGTTTTTTGAAGCCTTGTACTTAACAATTAAGACTTAGAAATTCCTACAATTTCTTACGCATTGAACAAAAGAACTTGATTAAAGAAGGACTTTCACACAGCAATATGTGTTCTGTATGGGGTTCTTTTATACTTAGCTAATCTTCTATTTGAATAGAGGGGGAAAAAAGATTTTTGAAAGTTAGAAGTAATGTGTCTATCATTTGACACAAGTAGAAACAAGAGTGGGAATTAAGGAGCAAGACTGTAATCTATTATTTTTCCTAAAAATTTAGATGTCAATAAACTAGTCACAAGTACTTTCCGGGGTTTTTATGTGTTTGTAAAGGTTGTTATATTTATTGCATATGAATCAAGGGAGTAATTGCGTTTTGCTACTCATGTTAGTGCCTTTCTTGGCAAAATCTCAGTGCTTTAACAGATGCACTTTACATACATCTCAGTGACTAAGGGAATTTTCCCATATCTTGGTTGAGACTCAACATCTGTTTATTGGATGAGTTTCAACTGTGATATTCAGGCAAAACTGTTAAGGCAGTTGAGATTGAACTTGGAATTCTTTTGGGGGGTTTTAAAAGGTTTTAAAGTGTTGCTTTTTTTGTTATGTACAAATAAGCATCATAGTCAACATCTAGACAACATTATTATGATGCTATCCCCATTTATATAGTGACAAAAGGTAAACTATAATGTCAACCATTTTCAACTTCCTACGCATTCAGTATTCCCCTCAGTGGTTCTCCCATGTCAGACACAAATAAAATGTTTAATCTTAGTTGATCTATTTGACTGCAATGTGACATAAAACAAATACTGTCTTTTACAATTCAGTGCTAAAACAGAGACTGGGTTTCAAAGTATTTTCATGGACCAAGTACCGTATTGGATTAATTATTAAGCCCTAAGAGCTTTGATAGTGTTCTTCAAACTTTTACTGAAGTATTGCAAGGTATACAATTGTACAATTACAGCTTTTACATGTTCAAAAAAATCAAAAATAATACAACTTTCAGTCTTTATATCTTGTTTTTAAAATAACTTTAAAGTTGGTGGTTAAGTAAACATCTGCCTTCTGAGTCTGGCAGGCTGGCACTTTTCCAAATCAGAACAGAACACAATATTGCAAAGCACCAGTGTAATTAAAGAGGGAGGCAATTTGCATTATTTTTCTATAAAACTACTCTTGAGTAACAGATGGCAGTCACAAACATACTGCTCCAAAGACATATGGAAACCTATTTGTTCCATAAATCTCAGAGTGAATATTAACCCCCAAATTACTCTCTTCATTGCTAAAAGAAGATGATGCAGTAATCCTCAGCAGGGCCCTAATTACAGTACATAGCAATTCGTGTCTCTGAAAATGCAGATATATGGAAATGTTTCAGAGATTATTTTTTCATTTGCAGTTTCCTATAATCTGATTATTCATGCTAGTCTGAAGTAATTAATCTGTTTGGTTTTACTGCTTCAGTGCCAGATTGTCATTATCATATATAAACTTAAATCTTATTATAGTACTTCAGCAGCCCATCTCAACATCTGAACAGCCCAATTGCCAATAATACAGTAAAAAAAATGAACTAAGCAGCCATGTTTTCAAATTCCAGCCTGAACAGGGCTGAGCTCTACAAGTGTGTTAATATAAAACCGGCAAACCTCTCCCCTCCAAAATCCTTGTTTTGCCACCTCGGCTCCCCTCTACCGGATGATATCCTGATCTGCCACAGGTCTTAATCAAACAAAGTGAAATTTTTACTTGAATCACCAACACAGCATCTATGTTATGAATTTAGATTTTAATACAATTAACTCGAAGCTTGATTAGCATTTATGACAAGCTTTTATTGAACCCAGCTTGTACAGTTTTACATCAGATTTGTCACTGGATCTTTTTTCATGATTTGTGACACAAACATATGCTGGTCAGGAACACCACCAAACTGAGTAATACATGATTAAGAACATAACAGCCCTTGTTTTCTCAAGGTTTATCATGACTGAAGTTACTTGGGTGGGGGCAGTCCCAGCTAGAGGGTACTTGCGAATCTTGCACATAGGGAAAAAAATCAGAGGGGTGCATGTCCTGCCCTTGGCATCTGCTAAGGCCACAGCTGACCCCTGCCCGCGCGCAGGGTAGCTGCTGAGCCAGCCGCCCCGCCAGACGGACTGGCAGGGGCTGTTCCTGCGTCAGTAGGTGCCGAAGGGCCGTTCTTGCACAGGGGTGAGGGAAAGCCTACAGGGAGCTGAAAAGAACATTGGCGTTTCAGGCCTTGCAGGATGGCAATCCCTTAATGAATCATTCGGGTGAAACTGCTTCTTTTCCTTTGTTTTCCTAAGAGGGAAGTAAGTACTGTTGCAGTGACTTACACAGATAGAAATTTCTCTTTATAGCTTCTTTAGAGGCGTATTGCAACTTTAAAAATTAAAGCAATAGATCTTTGCTGTCATTTTAAATTGTTTCAGTAATGTTATTTATTTTTATAGCACCTTGTGACATCTTGTAAGGAACACAGCATAAAAAAATACATAATGAGGCTGCCTCACATTAAGAGATAATTACCAGTGGAAAAAGATGGGAAAAGGACTTCATTCAGATGCTGTAAAATACCCACATACTGTTCTAGAATACTCACATTTTTAACTCTCTACTTGAGACTAGGTGAAAATAATTTTCTGTGTTGTGTGAATTACAGTTTATTCCTTACATGGCACTCCCAAATCAACACTTAAAAGAAACATTTTGAGGCCACATGCTCATCTCTTTTTCACCTCTACTTGTTAATGATGTACATATATAACTGAAGTGCAGTATTATGCCATTATTTATTGCGTCACTTCAGATAAATACATGACTCTAATTTACAAATTTAGATTGGTTTCCAAAGAGAATTTAGCCCAGTCCGTTGTAGAAGCTGACCACCTGATTGCTCAGTGTTAGCAGTTCTGCCAGTGCCATTAAATTCTGAATGCATCTGTTTCTATGTAGAAAACTCATGCATCCACTGTAATTTGAGCATTGACAGTAAAAATACAAGATATCAAACTTACCAGTAGTGTCAGTGCATTTAGGATGAAGTTCAGTATTCTTTATGTTAGCTTTGTATTTCTTTCATCTGCTGATACTCTTAAAGTAATGTTATTTCTTTTAGTTTTTAAGCTTTAGCATTCCTGAAAGGTAATATACACTAGAATACACTACAAATTTGATATTACAATATCAAACTACAGATACACATTTTAAAACTCAACCTCAAAAATTACATTTATGGAAGACTGTTAATATGAAAATATATAGACAAGTAGCTTGTAGAGAGTATTTGAGCTGTTCAGCTAAAGGCAGCTGGTGAAGCCTTTCTGTAGACGTGGGTCTCCGATCTGAAGCTCCTGGGCAGTATGTCGCCTGTGAGATCCTCTGACGTTGCTCGCAGCCTTGGGAAATAGGAAAGCTAGAAATGAGGCTGGCAGCTCTAGTGCATGTGAACAGGAGAAGCCGAATGTGGTGGTTTGCAGCACGTTACTGGCCGTAGCTACCCGAGAGCCAGCGTTGCTGGGCTCAGGTGCGCGCAGGCCGTTTGGTGCAGCATTGCTTCGTTGTGGAAGGGCCACAAAAGTCTGTCCAAAGTTTTATCTTTGTTCTTAAGTAGAAGATACATCAAATACTTAGAAATCATGGTGTTAAGTGTGGTGTGAGCAGTACCACCGAAGCATTATTTTGGTGACAGGCTTGTTTTTGACAAGGAACTGTTTTTCCCAGGCAAACCACTAAGAAATAGAGGGTTACCTAAATAAGCGTGTTCAGATTTCTGAGCCCGTGCCACAGCTCTGCAGCTGGCTGCCCGGCCGCGGCAGGGAGGGAGGGAGGCCTTCGTGGGGAAGCCCGGATTCCGTTCTGCCCGGTACAAACGCAGATGCTGTGAGCACACGGGAATTCAGCGCTGTGCTGTCTATATGCAGCGCAATGGCGGCCGGGCCGCTGTCCCCGCTGGCGGCTGTACCGGCCGAAACGCTTTGCTGGGAAAAGGACTGATTTTGACGCCAGCTTCCGAGGGCGGCGGGCTGAACTGCTGCTCCGCGCTCACGCGGCGCCGCCCCCGCCGCCCCCGCCGCCCCCCGCGGCTCGGCACCGCCGGGGCCGGGCGTTCTGCGCGCAGGCGCGCCGCGAGGGGCCCCGCCGCCGGGGACTACAGCTCCCGCCGCCCCCCGCGGCGCTTCCGGCGCGCCGTGACGCGGCCTGCCGTGAGCGGGCGCTGGGAAGGGCCGGGGCGGGGTTGCGCCGCGCCCGCCTCCCCCCTCGCTCGCTCCGTCGCTGCCGCTGCGGGTGGCGGCGAGCCGGAGGCCGAGCGAAGATGGCGAAGACCTACGACTATCTGTTCAAGCTGCTGCTGATCGGCGACTCGGGCGTGGGCAAGACCTGCCTGCTGTTCCGCTTCAGCGAGGACGCCTTCAACACCACCTTCATCTCCACCATCGGTGAGCGGCCGCGCCGCGCCGCCGGGGGCTCGGGGCGCCTCCACCGCTCCGGGGGCACGGGGCTCCCCGGCGGGGCCCACCGGCGCGGGGCGGGGGCCGCGCCGCCCGCGGGCAGCCGCCGCTGCTCCCGGCGGGGCTCCGGCGCCGCAGCCCCGCGGCCGTTACGGGCCGTTGCGGGCCCCGCGCGGTCGGAAGCGCCGCCGCGGGGAGAGCGGGGCGCGTTGGCTGCCCGCCGCGGGCCCCGGCCGGGCCTCCCGCCCCGCTGGGCGCCCAGGGGCTGGCGCCGAGCTCTGCCGGCCGGGAGCAGCCTCCGCGGGGGCGCGGTCGGCCCCGGGCGCCGGGGCAGGAAGAGGGGCGGCGGCGGCGGCCGCTTTCCCCGGCAGCCGCAGGCGGGAGCAGCCTGTCAGTTGGCCCTGAGCTGAGGCGGGCGGGCGGGCGGGGGGGCTCCCCTGGCGGGGGCTCGCCGCCCTGTAACGCTCCCTGCGGCCCGGGGCTGCGAGCGTGGGGCCTCCGCCTGCCTTCGGGGTATCAACAGTTGGCTCTTCCTCGGCTGTGCGGATTCACTGAGCCGCCTTTTCTTCTTTCTTGCCCTGGAAATCCGTGTGTGTGTGGAGCTTTCTTTTTTTCTTTTTTAATAAAAAGCTGTTTGCAGAGCTCGCTCAGTAATGAGTCATATACAAAATGCAGAATGTGATGCGAACTGGTTTATCGGTGCTCTTTTTGTCAGTTGTGCTCCTTATCGTTTCGCTGTTGTTCGTTTCGTGTTTGTACGTAAGTTTTCAGAAAATGGAAGATGGCTTGAGCTGTTCAGGCTGGTTATTGCTCTTGTTGGGCTCAGCTACGTAGCTACAGCCACCAAACCGCCCCTAGCAGTCGTTGACAAATCTCTTTTCTAGTGTTAACTTCTCTGAATGTGCATGTGTGTATTTATATACATACAGCTCAAATCTGGGGGGTTTGAAGTAGTTCTGTTTAAGAATTATGTAGAAATGCCTTAGTGATTGAATAGGGGAACTTCCTTGATAAAAGCTGAGTTTGGTTATTAGACTCGATGGTGAAAAGGAGTGCTTCTAAAAACTCAACTAACCTGTTTTAATGAGATCTAATATATTAAAGCAGACTACTGTGGTTTAAGTTTTTGTAAGACTTGTTTTAAAAGTTGTGCTTATATTTAGTTCAGCAGAAAGTTTTTAAAGTCTTTTATTGAGATATTGTTGAGTTGAAATACCCTGCAAAACTGGAGGTACGTGGTTAACTGCTTGTAGTTGGGGTCACTTTTAAAATAAAATGAAGTATGCTGTTTTCAGAATGAAGGGGTAAATTCCTGTGGAGGTTGCTAGTATTTAGGAGAGCAAAACTAATGTTCACTTTGAAGAATAATGTTAAGAGAATGAGTAGGCTCCCTTTGTTTTAAGGGAATTGATTTAAAGATGAGATGAAATAATATATGACTTATTCTGTGTTACTGAAATGTCATAGTCTGTTTAGACATCTTATTGTGCTGAACACTTGATGCACAGGGAAAAAGCGAATTCTTATTTAAGCAGATATGGTGACTAAACTGGATATCACTGGCATTTCCAAGTCTTAAAAAGAAAAACCAGTCTTCCTACATTTCAAAAAAAAGAAGCATTTTTACAAAATTAAAATTGCATGTTCCTTTCCCCTCTGCTTGCTCTTTGCAACTGCTTTTTCAAATGTTGCATCAGTAACACCAGCTGATCAAGGCCTGAGTAGCAGTTATCTAAAGAATATTTCGCTGTACCTGTGGTACGATAAAAGGCTTAATTGAGATTATTATAAATGCTATATATTTTTCAAAAAAACTTAAGTTGGGTGCTGTACTAAATATAAAATAACTCTTTATATAAAGAGATGGCTAACATAAATGGGTGCATCGCTACTTCTTCCAGTCATCTTTTATTATGATGCTTCTTGAACTGCTTCGTCCCTCGATGTTTCCTTTTGTGCGCTGATTCACTTTTAAGTCTTGAGGATGCTTTAGATGGTTCTTTTTTTTCTTACCTTATTCAGCAAATGTAAGATTTCATTGTCTTATTTCCTTCCCTTATATTTGTTTTTATAAGGGTACTGATACCAGCACTAATCAACTTGAAGAAAGTTACTAATAATTGAGGCATACTTCTGATTCGTCAAGCAGTATTTGTGGTTTCACAATCACATTTTCCTATTCGTATAATTTTTCTTCCAGTCTTTTTTTATTTTTAGCAAAGGACCTACAAAGAGGAACGTTGACAACACAGGAAATAGTGAAATTGTTCGTACAAAGTGCTGACGGATGCTTAAATAAAATACGTGGGGGTGGGGTTTTTTTTTTTCAGTCTTTCTCATGTATTGGTTATATTACTTTTAAGTCACTCATGCAGGTCTAAGCTGTATGTTCTTGAAAATGCTTTCTTTCTTTCTTTCTTTTTTTAAAAAAAAAGTGAACCGCAGTGAGTGCACGCTGACTGTTTGGTACCGGTCAGTTTTACAGTCATAACTAACATATCTGATGAGCTTAGGGGAATTCCGTATTTAACACGTCTGAATTTATTCCTCCACTGATAAAGCATAACCAATGATGGCATGGAGGGAAACTTGGAAATGCAGTGCTTTTCCCTTTGCCAGTTGAAATGAATTTTTAAGGTCCCTGGATTAGCATTCCTGGTTGAGTACACTGAGTCTTCCTGAGGTATAAACTGCCAGGCTGCCTTGTTTATATGCTCTCCAAAAAGAGGCTTCTCCAGGACAGTGATACTTATTGTTACAACATGTCTTCAGCTCATAGTCATTTTAATTAGTTTGCACTATGTTATATGCCCTTAGCAGTACCCTAGATCTCTTTTAGTCTGTCTGATTCCTGACAATACTGGAGTTGGTTTGACTCCAGAATCTGAAAAGGCATCTGCTTGAGATGTGATGTCAAATTTTGTTGTTTAATCATACTCATAAATATTGTTTGTGTGAGGCGAGGCATTTAGGGAACTTTTCTAATTAAGTTATGTAAAACTTCTAATTGTTTTCAACTTTTTTCTTAGTTCAAATTCTAGATGCAGAGTTTAACTTTATTGCCATGATTAAATGTCCAAGCCCAAAGTATCTTCCTTATTCTTTCCCAGTTGCATTGTTATTCGCTAACTTCAGTTATCAGAGTGATGGGAACTTTTTCCTGACAGTTGTGGAAGACAAAAAAGGAGGAAAAGAATATGGAAATCTTGTGTTTTTTATTATTTTATTTATATTCATATTATTTATACTCAATGTTCATGTTATAGGAATAAGTCAATAATGAGTTGTTGTAGTTATTCTGTTTTCTTAACAACGTGCTTGTGTCACTGAGCTAAACAGCTTGTTTTACAGATTCTTTTCTTGTCTGCTGTCATGCAAACCATGCCTGAATCCTGGTAGTTTGCTTGCAGGTTTGCAAGTGGTCCCTTGACTTTTCTCCTCAAGACTGTGTTCATGCTATAGTCATGGCTGCACTGGTTCAGACTGTAAGTCCACCTAGCCCTGTATCCTGTGGCATAAGGAGTAAGATGAAAGTGCAGTGCATGTGGGCTTACAATTTACCAGAATATTTTTTTGAGTGAGCCTTGGCTCGGGGGCTTTCCGTCTTCATCTTGGCTACCTGGAATAACTAATACAGTCAGCAAACTTTGCCATCCACTAAGAGAAGTGAACCAACAATCTGTTTCCAATGTTTCTTTAGTTATGCTAAGTGTGTGTTTTCAACTTGCGGCCTGCAGGTCTTTGGCCTTCAGCAACCTTAAATTTATTACATGTATCTCAAATTTCTGAAGAGATTGCCAAGCCAAAAAAATCCATCACTGCTGTGATTACTAATAAGGATAAGCTTTTCACTGTTAACATAGGGTAAAACTCTTTTTACAATGGAAATTCATTATGTCAGGTTACGTTGTTCAGTTTGCTTCCTAAGTGGAGACTTCTGCTTTTACACAGATCTACGTGGAAAGTAAAATGCAATCAAGTCAGCTAATTTTCACACTTCAACAACTCCTAAAGCAAAACTTATCTTGGAATATCTAATGTGCACTTTGCTAGTACTTTTAATACAGCATATGAGAATAAGAAGCATTAATTTATCAGTCTCCAAGTATCTAACTTGCTGTTCAAGTAGTGCTGTCTGGTAAAACTGGATTGGGTTTATCATTCCAAATAGGAAGGAATGCAAAGAATAAGCCTTACAACTTCTTGTATAAAGTGTTTTCTGTGAGAGTAAAGTCATATTTTTTAGCTGAGAGTATTTCTGACTTAGTATGAAGACTTGCTGACTCTAAAACAAAATGTCATATTTATTTTTAATCCAAGATGATACCAATATTAGGCAGGAAGCTGGCCACAGGAGGCAGTACTGTATCTGTGAGCTGAAACAATTTGTTGATTTTACAGAAGTAACTTTTCCTCCGCCATCATCTTGCAAAATAGGCTGCTACTCCAGCAGTCAAGCACATGTATGCTGACCTTTGAACGCATTGATGAAAACCCTTTGACAAGCAAAATTACCAACTTCCCTTTTGCAGTGAAACTTGTGTCTGTAATGTGTAATGTAAATTGTTTCAGTATACTCAAATTATGCCTCACTGAATATTTCTGCTCTTGTCCCCACAGTTATTTGTATTATAGACAAAAAGTAGCTGAGGAGAGGCAGATTCTTCTTTGAAAGTGCATGGGCATACTGAAGCTTGATGGGGGGAAAAAGTCTCTTTTGGATTTCTCTAGATGGGAGCTGTAGAAGAAAACAAGCATCATGAGCTTGGGGAAGGAAGAGTGAGGAATGAGTTACTGGCAGTACTTTAAAAATGGTCATTATATTAAGGGAATTACAAATCTGATTTTGAAAGCTGTGAGGCTAGTAGAAACTGTCTCAGGTGGTACTGTTATCCTTATATGCACTTCCATTCTTAAAGTGCAAGATTTGTAAGATCTGGGATTCGGGTATCTCTGTGAGGAGGAGGTCAAAGGTTGAAGTAAGAATAGGGGAAGACAGCGTTATGGAGGCAAATATGAAACTGGAGAAGGATTCAGAGTTTTCAGGATATGTGATGGGGGATCACCAAGATGTTCATCAGAAAGGACTGATGTTAGAGATATCATAGGTTTAAAAGTTTGTCTCTTGTGACATAAAAACTGACACTAACACTTAGTTGGTAACGAAGGACACCTTGGACTTTGATTTCCATCTGCCGATGAGATCAAATTGCCCTTTTGTGTTCTGTAAGGGGCCAACGTGAGTGCAATTGTTTGGCTTTAGTTAAAAATGCTGTTGCAGCTTCCTTGCTGCATGTTACCCAGAAACAGCGTGACAGATGTCAAACTGTTTCATGCCTATTCTTAATTGGCAGATGGAGCTCTGTCTTGGGTATGTGTTATCTGGCTATTTGAGTGACAGGAGGGCAGCTTGGAGTTTTGTGACTTGCTGTGAATGCACAGTTAAGAACGCAGTAGCATTGAATGAATGCAGGAACAACTGTATCATTTAATTGATTGATACAGGCTTTGAGAAAGGTATTGAGAGCATATAGCTTCTGGGTTTTTTGTTTGTTTTTGTTTTATAGGACTTCCTAGTGCTTCTGTGATAGGGCAACTAAAAGCCATCCCTTTAACAGAAATACGTCTTGAACTGACTTCTTTCAAAACTTACCTAAAATTCATAATACATGGTGAAGAATACATGTAGTGTTTATAGTGATATTTTATTTCAAGTTTTGTGATGGCATTACAAACAAACATCTGATTTCCCAGAATATTACATTGCTTTTTAGCTTTAATCAAATGTTCTGGTAGTTTAAATACCTTGTGCATCAAGGTGACCTTAGATGCGTGAAATGTGGATCTGATCCTTTTCTAACGTGAATAATCTATGAATAGTACTAAATCCAATGGAGTTGCACTGCATAAAGCTTTGTAGAAGCAGAGTTGATCCCGAGGCTTTTAGTTGCCTGACTCATAAGTCGGAACTCAAGTCAGCAAGTTGTTGTTGCAGCCGGGTGGCAGCGGGAGGTAACATAGTACCTCCTTAAGTTTTTTTGACCAACAGTTGTCTACTATCATTTAATCTTGTGGGCTTTAGTAACTTTTCCTTTGAAATGTAAGCTGTGACAGTTTTGATTAGATTGTACATGGTTATGAAGGCAATTAATGTACATTTTAGATTTCTCTTCTGCTTGGGAGACCAAACAGTTGATTGAGTATAAGATGATTTGTATTAGTTTCATTACTGTTGTACAGACCCTACTGCTTTGGGCGCCAAAGAAAAAAAAATCCGATGCAGAAAGTGAGCAAGTGCAAAGCAGACTGGTCACTAACAGGAGTCTGACAGCAAATGTGGAACTTTGGGAGAACAGGTTGAGTTTAAGAAACTGTGCAAAATTAAATGGGTACAAGCAGTGGAACATGAACACTAACAGCCCCACATGCATGCACCTCCCCCCCACCCCCAAATCCCCCAAACTAAAAAAGGACAAAACTCTCCTTTCTGTTGGAGAGAAATAGATTTGCTTTACTGCAAAATGGCATTGTCTATATGGTGTGACTTCTGATGGAATCAAAGATGAGCTAAGGTATCTGTATCATCCCAAGCCTGGAAGGAGGAAGATACTGTAAACCAGAATAACTGCTGGCAGGGAGACCTCCTCTGGCTTAGCTGAAGTGGATATAGAGGAGTACTTAGAGCATGCAATGTAGGAAAAGGAGACGAAGTGGCCATTAAAAGAACCTTGGATAAAAAACTGCTATGAGCCAGAAACACAAGTATGGACTTTTTTAGTAAGTTATGTGTTTTTTGCCTGTTAATTTAGGTAACTAAAAACCTTTCAGAAAGGCCTAGTTCTTTGTTCATATAAGTAGTTAAATAAAAGAGCCCTTCTTCCCCCATGTCCTTTGCTTCCCAAATGAAAATAAACTTGTACAGTAATCCCCTCTTTAAAACATGAGTTTAAAAATGCCTCTTGTAAACATGGTGTTCCCAAAGTCTGTTAAGAGAGCCATCTTTAAAAACAACTTCAGTAACTTTAAATTTTCTGTTTTGACTTTTGGCTTGCCTATGTTGGGTCATTAGGAACCTTTCACACCCTTTCACATATTTCAGACTCTTACGGAAAGTCCTAGGTTAGATAATTAATCTTAACAAAGATAATTTTTATTGAATGAGACATTTTCATCTTTACATATAACCGAAATACTTTTGGGCTACAGTATTAGTTAGAAAGCTGAGAACAGTCCTGCTACCATGATCAGAATTCAATGCTTTCTTCTTGCATTTTTGTCTCTATATATGTTGCTGGGAATACCCCTCTTCTGTGTATTTTTCCCCCCAGCCTTTGGCGGGTCTGGGCCCTCCAAAGTCGCATCTCCTGTGCTTCCAACGGTCTGTTGTGTAATGAGTGAGTAGGGCATTCCTGCATTCCTGTAAAACTTTCAAAAATCTTCATCTCTGCTCATCTTTTTGAATTGCTTCTAGCTTTATAGAAGTGATTTGTAATTTGTATTTGCTCCGTCTACCACTACCCAAATCAACATTTATTTTCCTCTGCCCCTGGCCCTACCTTGATATCCCTGAATCTCTCAAGGAGGTGTTTGGCAATGTAGTTGTTAGGCTGTAGCAAAGTTCAGCTGTACAGACTAACTGTTCCCTTCAACTCTTCATACCACTGTGTCTTAAGTCTGCAGCTGACAGGATCTGTACGCAGTGCCTATCATTCCTACTGCTGCGGTATAAGATAAAAGGTGCACTGTTTGTACCATGTAAGGCTTTTTTATTTGTAAGTGATCAATGACTTACCGCTTTTTCTTTTACTTCATGCGTTCTAGGACCCTCTGTATGATTGTTTTTATATGGTGGCTCTTCCATTATAAACTAACAATTGTGTGATCCTAAGAAGTCTTTATTTCTTCACTTGGAATAACCCCTTCATTATATACATTCAGATCAAGTGGAGTCCTAAAATTTTAAGAGGGTTTAAAAATAAATAAGTAAATAAATAAAAAGCCCATTCTCTGTTTCTTACTAGACAGTCATATAGGCTTATATGGATCAGAAATTACTGAACAAAAATAAACTTAACCTCCTTGTCCACTTCTCATCAGCACAACTGAAGTGTGGAATACAAATAGTGAACAAGGAACTTTGTAATGTTAAGGATAGTGTTGATTGTATAGGATCTTTTTAATAAGGCTTTTTTTCAAACTTTTGGATGTTTAATATGCTTTACTTTTGGATGTTTAATATGCTTTACTTTTGGATGAAGTGAGCTACTTTGCTGATGGAGGTATTTAGTGCTTAAGGGTTATCTTGCTTAAAGTATATTCTGTCTTTTCAGTATCTACAAACTTGTCTGATTTACAGGCAGGAGCTGCAAGTAAGTTTGGCTGTACACCAGATCATCTTTATCTCCTGGTTTTCTGGCTTTGTTTTTTGGGGGATCTTTTTGGTCATACTTATTAAATGATGTGGTTAATGATTATGAATTGCGTAGTATTCTGCATTAAGTACTGGTTTCCAATAGAGTAGTCAAATCCTTGTATTCCTAAGCCACCTTTTAAATGGGAAAATCTGGCTTTCTTACCTCTCAAATGTGATGAAGTTTTCATGCAGTAGGTCGCCATGTACTGCGTGTCCTAGAGACCCGAGGGAAGGAGCAGCTTTGGAGTTGATGACAGATGCACAGATCCCCCATTGCTGCGTTACAGGACAAGCGAGTGTGGAGCTGGGTTCTTCGGACAGCACTGCAGCTGCTTTTGGCCAGTGCCTAGCCAAAGGTGGAGATTCAAATACAGAACAATTCCTATACAAGCACGGAGCTGCTGCTGGTCAGGTCGTATCCTGGGATTGGAGCTACACTGGACTGCTCTGCTCACGAGCTACTTGGTGGGCACCTTTAGTCTCTGTTAGCGAGACCTTGAATTTCATCGTTGATTCAGCCTAGTTTGTGGTGAGCAGCTCAGAGCGGGAGAGCTGTGACTGTGTGCTGATTCTCTTTGCTGTGCAATCAGTAGTGCTTCAGGTAATGCTAAGCTGAATTAGGGAATTCATCCAGCTAAAGATTAACCTGACCAAAAAGAGAAGAGGATTTGGTCACCACTCTTCAGTGGCTGCCTGCGCCTACCTGAGTTTCGACTAGCTGTGAAACTGGAGCCTCAACTCAAGGCTGGTGGATGATTTTAATATTTGTTGCGCTTCAGTCATACGTTAGCTTGAAAGGAATATGTTTTCGAAGCAGCTAAGTTAGTGCATTCCTCTTAGAGACAGTCAGTCTATAAATAATCCTTAAAATAAGCAAGCCATGCTATCTGTATCAGTAGTGCAATTCTAATGTATTCCAGAACAATGCAAGATGAAACTAAGTTTTCACTGAATGTCATTTACTTTATTTTCAAAATAGAATGAGGAATAGAAATAGGCTAGTTTATTATGCACTTTCATAGTACTGTAATATCTGTAAACTCTAAAAGACGTTCTGCAGAGACCCGACTCCTTTAAAGTTGTTGGTGAAACTGGTAATTTTAGTCATGTCGAGCAGTATTAAGTTCTACTGTTACTTTATCTTGTGGTCTTTAGATGTGGATTGAGTATTTTTGATGTTTAGAATCATGTTATTTAAAAGCTATTCAAAGGAGTTTGTAAATTCTGAATTCAAAATTCTGAAAAGAGAACCTGGTTTTGCAGGACCCTCTGGTGTTGGCCCTGAAGCCTTCCAGTGTGCTGCTAGAGATCCCAGCAGTGCTGCTGTGAACGGGTGACTGAAGTGTGTTAGGGTGCTAGATACAGATGTTAGTGTGATAGTCGGATTAAGCTGTACGTCACTGAGCTGTCAGAAATCTGCATGTTTCAAAGTGTAGCTGCTCTAATTCCGATAATTGAGTTGCGTTTTGAATCTCTTGTTTGTTTTTAAGTGACAAGTAATTTACCTGAGGAAAGAAAGAAATCTTGATGTGGTAGCCGTACACTAGCTCAGGAGAGAAGTACTGTCAGAAGTTGCATTTTGCTTAACATTATTATGAGCATTCATCTGATCTGGTTCACAAGTTCCAAGTGCTTATGAGCAGAAAACTGCCTTGTGTCATATATACGTGGCACTTGCATCCTTTATTGCCTTACCTACTGTAGCCATTTGTGTCTGTTTTTATTTTGCCACCTGTAGCGTGTTTGAACTTTCCTTCAAGAACCTTACTGTGTTCATAGCTTCAAAGATGCAAGACACTGCTCTGTTATCATTGTGTAGGAAACCAATATTAGATCCTTTGTACAGTCGAAGACTGAGACGAAGGAGGGCCAACTTAATCTGAAGAAGCCCGTTCTGACTTAAGTCGTGTTTTGTGGATTCTTACGGGGTGTCCATATTGAATACAGCTTTGTCCTGTTAAGTCATGAAAGGGTAAATAAATCCAGTTGCACTTGTGTATAATTCTAAAATAAATGTATCTTGCAACTTTTGAAAAATGTTGACCTTCACCCTAGTGTGTTGCTTCATGTTCCACTGCCCTATTGTTTAGTGGTTGCAATAAAAACTACTGCATCTTTAATTTACATACTGATACAAATGTTGCTGAGATCATCTGAAAATGCCTTGCAGATGTTACTAGGAAGTAAAGCCAAGTGTTCAAGTTCAAAATGATTAGACTTTGCTCTTTTGCATTAGGCACACTAGGATGTTGCAAGTGTTCCCCACCCTGCCTCTTACACTCTGGTCTTGTTTCCTACTTGGTCACATTCTTACGTTTACTCGAACCCTTCAAGAAAGAGCTAATAAATAGGCATCTCTCTGAGGCTTCATTTATCAGTCTTTATAGATTCAGACAGAAGAGTGATGTAGTAGAATGAAAGATTCCCTTAAAAACACCATTACAAAAAAAAAGTGGTTGTGTATGTAGCCAGCAATACCTACTTCAGAGAACAAAAAAATAGTAATTCCTGGGTAAGCTTGCAGGAAAATCTGCAAGAACAAATCCATCTCCCTCAGCTGTCAGATGGCATATGGCAAAGAACAAGTTTCTGGAGGAGTGTTGTCCTGGAGGTCTGTCGGTGCTTGGTATCTGCTGGGGAGGTGTCGAAACCATTCAGCCCTCCCCACAAAGCTCCTCCAGGCCTAAGGTCAGTGCTGGTGTCTGCACGAGCTGCTCATGCTGTAGTGAGCAAGGTGTGTAAATAAGCATGTCGGTGGGCTCTAGTAGCGATTGCTTACAGCTCTTCAAAGTATTGTTAAAAGCAAATGCACTTGCAACCCTTGCTTCTGACATGTGCTGTTGCAGTGTCTTGGAGATTAGGGGCCTGTGACAGCTCTGCAGAACTCAAACCTGCCCTTTGGGAGTCAGCAGAACAGTACCGGCTGTTAGAGCTAGGTTGCAGCCGTATTGCTGCTGCCTGCTTCTGACGTTCAGCTATGCAGCTAGTTGTTCGCTGTCTGCAAGAAGCAAAACCTACAGTGAGAAATGTTTTGCAAATAATTCCCTCCCAGAATTCAACAAACTGAAGGTGAAGTGTATTGCTTGTCAGTCATGTGCTTGTTTTCGCTTCCTGTTTCTGAAGGGAGCTTACAAATTTGCTTGCTTAGTTTAAGTTGCTCTTAATTCAGCCTTACTCTGAGTGACTGCAGGAAAATGTTTTTCTTTGTTTTTGCATATCTAACATATTGTCTTGCAGTAAGAAAGTAGCAAAGTGTTCTTCATCTCCAGCTCTGTCCATTAAAAAGTTCAAAAATCAAAAAAGACTTACGAGCACAGTAGGATAGGAAGGACCAAAGCTGTGAAGTTGGAGCAAGCTCAGCTTGCAAGCTGATGCATGAATTCCAGACATTTTGATGCCCTATTGCTTAAAAGGGGAAGGAGACTTGATATCTTGACTCCTTTCCCAATCTTGTAATGAATTCCTATTTTATATCCTGTGGGAATAAGTGCCACAGAGTTGTTGTTTATCGGGGAACCTAGTTGGAAAAAACTTTTATTTCCCCTTAATTTTGACTCCTTCCACTCTTAGTTCAAAAGAGTAAAGTGGCTAGATAAATAGGGAGATTACCTACTTAAAAGGGTGGGGCTTTTATTGTCTGTGGGTCATGCAAAACAGATCTTAGTTTTTAGTTTGATGAATAAAATTTAATACTGTGCTGTCTTTTACATTCTTTGATAGATGGGTCTAAAATGAGACTCCAGCAAGCAAGCAAACCAAGCATTAATATTTTTATGCCTCTGTTCAGCTTCTCAGTGTTCAGTCACCTGTTTTTATTCTCACAACTTGGAGGGGGGGGAAACAAACTTTAAAATGCTACTGCACTGGGTGCTGTACATGTTTTTATACTTTTTAAATGTATTTTATGTATAACATTTTTTGTAAAGTACATCTTGCATTGCTAGAGATAGAGAAATACTGTACTGTGGAGGATATATGGACTAGCGTACTCCAACAGAGAGTGAAGTTTATTTGCCTCCCGCAAGGATTTGCATCCCACAAGGACTTATTTTCCTGGCTGGTTTCTTACTACAGCCACACCAAAAAAAAAAAAAAATTAAGTATAGACACTCTACAGACTTAGTGGAATAGTCATTAAAGGGTTTTATTTGGCACAATTTGAGCTTAACTCTGTACCCAAAGCGTTGCTCAGACTTAGCCATGCGAGTGTATTTAGCAGGAAGTGGTAGCCTGTGTCACCAGGCTTGCTCGGCAAATGTGTGCTGCTCACCGCTTCCTCTTACTGAAGTGAAAGAACAAAAGAAACATCAGCCTGTATTTCGTTTCAACCTCTAAAAAGTTGCATTTGTTAAACCTCTTTGTAACAGAGAGATTTATGGCTTTCTCCTGTATATTGTTTGTTTTTTAGCTTTCGATTTCATCTTTATTCAATAAAAATGTTCGGTGGAGTTCCTGCTAGAAATCTGAAGATCTGAAAAGCTATTTTGTGTGCAGATCCTGAGTTGTAGATGTGATCAAAGGAATGGTTGTATAAACTGTTTTGGTGCCGTAAGGGAAATGACTAACCATAAGAAACCAGTCTGTGCAAGGCAGGGACTGGTGCACCTAATATCTAACTGCAGTGTGAGCTCAGTTTCTTGAGAAACCATCCCTACAGGAGTCTTGTACTACTTGTGCTGATGTGTCTTAGTTTCATTAGTTCACAGTACATATAGAATTATCTTTAAACCACAGAGGTCTCTGAACCTCATTTTTCTGGTAGGGTTATTGTATTTAATACCAAGATTTCAGGCCTAGACACAAAGGAACTTCTAAAACTTATTTAATTTGCTGTTGTCCATGGTAAAATAGCCATTCCAGAAAAATCTGTATTTGTGCTTTTGGAATCTGTGAGGCTAAAAAAATATATTGAGAGCCAAGGTCATTTGTTTTCAGACATGAATACAATGAAGTGTGACTTCAGCAAGTGTTACAACTAGTTACTAGAAAAATCTTCATAGCAAGGTAAAGGAAAAATCCCTCACAGCAAGGAGACAAAGTCCTAGCAAAAGTAGAATAGAGACACTTCTGTAGCTTCTGCTACATATAATAAGAACTTTTTTGTAATAAATGTCATCCTTATATCACTTTAGAGGAATGCAAGTTAGTAATAATCTATTTGCCTTTAAATCTTGGGGAATCTTGGGAATTTATGACTGTAGCAGTAGTCATCATAGCATTTTAAAATAATGCAGTTAATTTCATACAGTGTGAAAAGTGCTGATGGGATGTTTGTACTGATAATATGTATTCTTTCTAATAGGCTAAACTATGTATCCTTATCGCATCAAGATTAAATGGCTGAAACTTGGTATTTTCAGTCAATTAAAATTTTATGCCCTTCTGTGAGAAGGGTGAAAGTCAAGTAGTTAATGAATATCTATATTTCATTTTAAAATACTATTGTAGTATGTTTAAAAAAAAAAAATCCCATAGCTTATTTCCAGTGATTCCTGTTTAAGCTGTGGATGAACTAGCAAAGCTAGAGACAGGATTTTCCCAGTTAAAATACCCTTGATAATGGTCACTTAAGGTACATCTGAAGAAGAGAAAAAACAAACAAATCATTATGACTAAATATCAAGTAACCTTTAAAATTCAGTGAAGGGAAAATGGGCCATCAGCCTCAAAATGGACTAACTTTGGGGAGGCTGTTCTGAGATTCACGAATCTGGCAACCGCATAGCAGGAGTTCAGCACTGGCAAATTTGAGCTATATTCTAATATAGGTTTAGAGATGCAAAAGTTAGAATACCCAACCTGCTAGGTTGTTTGGAAATCTTGGCTTGGATTCATAGATCCATTTGACCCTCCTAAACCTTAACAGATCTTACTAGGCTCTTCTGAATTTATTCAGCTTTTTTTACCCATAGTTTAAAATCTGCTTTCAGAAACAATCACAGAACTGGTAGGTACTGTGTGGAAGAGCAGGGGGGAGAGAGGAGGGAAGCATTTTCTCACTAACTTTTGGAGCTTTCCAGGAGATTGGAGTTGTTCCTAAACTGGTGTTCTTGAAACAGTCCCGTGGGTAGTCATCTTCAGTTGCCTTTAGTAACCAGCTGTGTATCTTTTATGTCCTACGAATCTTTCCTCTTTACCGTGATGTCTGATGAGACTGCGTTAACCATGAGCATTAAAAAGTGGATACTAGTTTTGAAAAGCAAATAAGCAGCCATAGGATATAACTTTAGCCAGTAGAGGTGCTAGGGAACTGATTTGAATTTCAGGGGCTAGTCTAAAGCTAAGAAAAATAGCAATTTAAACTAGTGACCTTATTCATATAAACTTGAAGAGTATTGACATTAATTTTTCTCATAATCTTGACTAATTCTAGTAATGAGTCTGAATTTGTTCTATTTTCATTGAGCAGAATAATTTCTCCTTGATTTTTTTGGATGCAGCTGAAAATCTTTGTGCATCCTCAGCACTTCCTAGTGTGTGGAAGAAGTGACAGCCTCAGAATAACTATCTTTTGCCTAACGCTGCTCTTACCAAATCATCAAAAGGAAACTGAACACTTCCTTTTTGCTTGTGGCAAAACTTAAGTATCTTTTTCTCTGGCAGGAATCGACTTTAAGATCAGAACAATAGAATTGGATGGAAAGAAAATCAAGCTACAAATATGGTAAGTATTCAGTACGTATTGGACTGATCTTTGAGCGGGAGCACCTCATAGCTTTTGAGCCTGGATGTGCTAGAAGTCTCATAACTTTTCACTGGCAGCCCATGAGGCTTATGCTTTTTTTTAGCTTGTTCTAGAGTGGCTCTGTCTCAGCAGCACAGAAAATAGCCTGTTCACATACTAGTGTTAAAGCAACTTCCCATTTTACCAAAAGCTCTTATCTTAAATGCAGTTTTAGTTATTCCATGTGGAAGAAAAGTATTAATTACATAGCAGTAGACTAAAATGTGAGCCCTATTAAAAGGGGAGAGCTATTAAAAATGTAATCTGAATTCTCCGATACTTGGATACCTGGTTGTACTTAACAAATGGACAGGTGATAATGCTGCTTGCTTGGTGTGTAATAGAGCAGCAAATGAGTAGTCATAGAGTAGCCTTACTGCACATGCCAAACTCTTAAAATGCTACTGGCGAATGTAGGGTTATTGCTGATTACTCAAGTCTTAACAAAGATAATTGTGACTTCAGGATTAATACTTGCATGTCAGCCAGAATCCTTGTGACAAAGGAAGTGAAGTGCTAGAAGTGGTTGGTACAAATTTTATACCTCCGATAGCAGTCAGAAAACTGTTTTTTTCAGGTCTTTGGGGTTCAGCTCCCTCTAGGTGTAACCAGTATCCAAACACTTTGGTCCTCTTCTTCACTCACAGATATACTACTTTGAAGTCATCTAGGATAAAATATCAGCACACTAAGGTATAGTGGCTGATTTTAATAGCTAATTGTACATGAAAATGCACTATCCTAAAAATATTTTACTGCTGCATGTGTTAATTCTTGTTTAACGCAAGATTTGGATGCATCGGAGCGGCCTTAGTTATTCTAGAGAAGGCTGCGTAGCGCTGGGTTTCCATTGCTTGTGTGAAAATTCAAATGCTTTTATACAGTATTTATGGTGCTTCTGTAACCACTGGTGTAAATATGATAGCTGAGGGGGAAGAGGGTGCTGAGAGCTGAAGAAATTTGTGCAGATTTGCTTAATAAGTATCAGTACACTATTATTTAAAAAAGACATCTATTTTAGTACAGAAGAGTTTAAAGAAGGTCTCCAACGGGTATTTGTTTTCACTGAATTTTAGGGATACAGCAGGCCAGGAGAGATTTCGCACAATTACAACAGCTTACTACAGAGGAGCCATGGTGAGTGTTTTTCCTTCCAAAAATTTAGGTGCAACTAATGTAACTGGTTTGTTACTCTTACGATTATACCATGTAAGACTTTGATTGGAGGGTTGGAGAACTGTGGCTTGTGATGTGGGGAATAATGTGGTGGTGGGGTTTTTGTTTTGTTTTTGGTTGATTGGTTGCTTTTTTTTTTTTTTTAACCTGCTGGTACTATGTTTAATCCTGTTTTCTGTGATGAAACTTTGAGCCCACTTGTCTTTTTTACTATAGTTGTAATCTCTGTAGATATAATAAGCTAAGCTGCTAAGCTTTAATTTGACAATTTTTTAAAATGCATTCAACCATTTTAATACAGTTGAAGTGCCTGAAAAACAGGTAATGAAGGTTTTAATATTAAGAATGTATTTCACTGAGTTGCCTTTCCTGCTGCTATTTGGCACCTTCAGCTGGTCAAGAATGCAAAATCTTCATTCACTAGAAATGTGATTGCATGCAGAAGCCACTTTAGCTTATTCCTCAACTAAGGATGACTCTAAGTCAAATAATTGACTTAAAGGCTGCACTCTGTGTGGTACAACTACTTGTAGTGGTTCTTAAATGCCAGGATTTGGGATGCTTTAGTTTGGGACACTGTTAGTTTCAACTGACTGATTATTAGCTATGTTGATACTATGGCTTCTCTCACTGTGTGTGAACAGGTAAGTTGCATTCATAGACTGGTTGTGCATCCAGATAGCCCCATTGTTATTGAATGCAGATGGGGAGAAAGAGTCATGGTCGCGGTCCTGTGTTAGAGCATTAAGCACTTAAGGGTTTGGCAGTGACAGGGTCTTCTCCCTACCTCACACTGCATGGCCAAGGACCTTTCTTGGTCTTACAAAGGATGACCGGAAAGGCAATGAAGAATGGAGGTGAACTTGGCAACGTGTACTTCATGTAGCTGTAGTGTGGTTTCACTTGCTTCACTATTTCTTGAGAGCCTGTGCAGGTATATATATACAGCTGTGTGAAAGACCTAAGCTTCTGTGGGAGCACCTAGTACCAGCTTTGCCGTAAATATCTAACGGTCCCAGCAGGTCAGATCTCATGGGACTGTCATCCTTTGACTGCACGAAGCTGCTGCTTCTAAACTTGACTTTAACAATAGAGTCCTGGTCTCTGTTCTAGTAGAATTTGCAAAGTCTTCCTGATCATAGGCTAATAACTTAAAAATTCATACTAGTGTGTTCAGACTCTATCGAACAGTGCCAAGAGATGTAAACAGTATTTTGTGTAAACTTTCAGCAAAGGCCTAATGCTTTGAGAAAGGATTATTGATTGTAGGGGCGTAAGTCCTATCTATATTGAATTTTTTGCAAGTATAATCAAACCAACAACATGCATCAAAGTGAAACAATAGTATTTGCTCATCTAACCAGATTTTCTTAATTTTATTTAGGGAATTATGCTGGTGTATGACATCACAAATGAAAAGTCTTTCGACAACATAAAAAACTGGATAAGAAACATTGAGGAGGTAGGTGCTTTGTAACAGGAGGCATTGGAAAGTAGTTCTTATTGTGTGCACCTTATGATTTCTCTGGGACAGATAATAATCAAGTAATTATTGACTTTCAATATAGCAGCCAATATATATGACCAGATTAGACACTGCAGTGAATGGAACAGTGCTTACTAATGGGAAGAATATCTATCTCCTTTATCTAGGCACAGAAAGTAGGAAACTTGGGTTTAAAAAGCAAGCATAAGTGTTTCAAAACTGTTCTTCCTGTATAATTTTCATTGCTCTTTTTTGCTTTTCGCCTTGTCTAAGGAATGGGAAGGAGAAAGATCTTGGGGTATCTGCCTTGGGGTGATGACAGACCTGTCTGATTTCAGTTGCTGGTTTGTGTTGTGTGTTTGTCCATTTAAATGTTTTTGTCCTTTTCATTTGGTCTTGGGTAAGCTGCCTGCTAACCTCTCGTAAACTATTTAACATGACGTGCTGTCAAGTAGGGGGAGGTCAGTGTGAAGTTGTAGGGAAAGCCCTAAATTGATACTTAATGAAGCTGTAGTAAGGTAACATAATCTTACTGTTTTTTCTCTAAGATAAAATCCACAGGCTTTTCCTTATTATTGTTCTTTGACTCTCTAAGCAAAATTCCTGTATTAGTGATCAATTTAATGTGATAATGACTTGACTGGAAAGGCATGTTTCAGTGTTTGTGCTGAAGTGGTTATTACTGAACAGGTCTTTTGTTTATAGCATCTCTTAAAAATGCAAATGTGTTGCATAATGATACTCCAACCAAATACTGTGGATGTAATGGTACCCACTCTACTTCAAACTGGTGTATGGACACACCCAAAATAACCAAATGCCTGTGCGTGTATGCAACCTGGTACAGAGCTGGTGCTGCTGTAGTCAGTCTGTAGTGATATTCAGGCAAATGTAATGTGGGAATCTTTGTCCCAAACTATTTTAATATTGAGTTACTGGATTGCCTGCCGTTTCTCAGTAATGCCCTCACATTAGATAACTTTTTTTAGAAGAAAATATTAATTCATGGATGAATTTGGCCTACAGAAAATTCTTTTAAATAATGCTATGATTTGTTTCTGAGAGATTGCTTTTTTCCCCTTTAGCATGCCTCTTCAGATGTAGAGAGAATGATCCTCGGTAATAAATGTGATATGAATGAAAAAAGACAAGTCTCAAAAGAAAAAGGGGAGAAGGTAAACTTTTTATGTTGACTTATCTTGCTTAGAAGCCTATTTTTCTTCTTCTCAGGATTCTGGTTATTGAATATTTCATTAGTTTTAGGTATATAAGAGATAATGGGCCTCAAGCCTCATGTTTCAGAACTTTTTATATATTGTAGGATGTCAGGTTTTTGTAATAGTGCTTGACTGTGTTCAAGTTTGACTAATTTAATGTTGCTGTTGTCTTGAGGGAGAGATCCTGCAAAGAATGTTGATTCTCCCTATAACATCAAGTGTTACAAACCTCAATATAAAGCTTTGTGTATAGTTTGATCATGTTGCATACAATTCACCATGGTGATTACTGACTCTTCCTGTGAGTATTGTTGTTAAAGCTAAAGTAATTTGTTCTGCAGTGCTAACAAGCGAGTAAGAATACTACACAATATATCACACAGCTGAAGTAGTATAGCTGCTAGTAACACAACTTACGGGATGGTTGTATGTAGTTATCCTGTCAACAAATCCAAATCAGTGAAGATTCTGTCTTTATGTTCTTTTGGATCTTAATTAAGTTATTCTGTGAGCAATTAATGTTTTTTGTGAGTTTTGAATTTACATGAGGATTTGGCCTGTTGGAATATTTTGTCTAATTGTCCAGTAACATTAATGTTTTTGTGAGAGAAAGCAGACAAATGAAGCTTTTTTTGTTAAGCATCATAGAGTCCCTGTTCTGTTATGAACCTGTGTAAACATCTCTTTTGCAAAGGAACTTTTAAATACACTGAAAAACTTTAACCTCTCTTCCAGTTAGCAATTGATTATGGAATCAAATTTTTGGAGACGAGTGCAAAATCCAGCATAAATGTGGAAGAGGTAAGAGATGGGTGTTACAGTTGGCTGTGTTTCCTGAAGTACTACTTTGGAGGCATGTTATGTGATCTGTAACTGCCGGACTCTCTGACCTGATCTGAAACTTGAAGTGACAACTCCAGTCGTGTTCTATTTAAATAGCTATTGTAAAACCCAGGATGGCTTGTTTGCTGGTAATATCTGGAATACTTTTTAGACGAGTGTTAAGAGTGCTTTGCTATTACTGTGGCAAACAGATTCTTTAGACCTCTTTGTCTTGCTGCTTAAATTACAGGTGCTTTTGGGCAAGGAGTAGGTGTGATGTTAAAACAACGCTTCCTGCAGGAAACTGGATTCAAGATTCTTTACTTTCTGAATAACATGTTACTATGTCAAGGAGACTTCAGGTTACTACTAAATATGTCTATGCAGATGAGACTTAAGATTTGCATTTTAAACTGGAACATCAGTGTAGACTGTCATAAGTTGATGTCAGAGGAGGAAGAAAGCTTATAATACTGTCTGTAGATTTGCAATCTGTTTTCCTGCAAATAAACTTTGTGCAAAAAGATGCCAGACCCTATTTATGAGAGTGTAAGGAAATGGAATCGGAAGGAAGAGTGGCTCAGCTCAAGTCTGTCTTACCATGAATCACACTTGTAGTCTTACAGAGGATGGGGGGAGGATGTTAACTCTGTGAAAAAGGTGGACAGTAAAACATGCTATCAGAAGGCAGTTACATTAAGAAGCCCTCAAAAGGATTGAAGTGTGAGCTGATTCAAAATCTTGTGAATGTACTAAATCACACATGAGATGTTAATCTTAGAAATATATGTCATAATAGTTTTAAGGCTGGGGTTAAGCAGTGCAGAAATGCCGTTCAGTTCATTCAAATAAGGCAGGTTTGTTCTTAAACGGTGTTCCTGAGGCTAATGGTCTAAAAGCCTTTCCAAGTGTATCTTTGGGATACTTCTTAGAAGTGTTCCAGATGCATACTGAATTCAGATCGTGCAGCTAATATATTAACTAGAAACTAAAGAAACTGTTACTGTAAAATAGCATGCCTGATACTGTGCCCACTAAACTGGCACTTAGCCTTTTATTTCATTGCAGGAAGGTTGTGATACAATGGTTGGTTCATAGTTGGGATGAATTTATTTGAATTGTGCTGCATCTGCAGTAGTGTTTGACCTCATTTTCACAGTATCCCTGTGATTCTTACAGCAGGCAGTGGAAGTGTGAACATTAGCAACTAATACCAGTGATGGATAGCAATAGGCTCCCAATCAGAAGTGCATACCATCTTAATTAATTCGTCCAGATGGTTGACTTGCTGCCTCATGACATGCCCTGCAATTTCATTGTAACTCCTGTAGGTCGTTAAATGCACAAAATTAATTCGTGCATATTCCAAAACATTTGGCTGTCTGAATATTTTTAAAGATCGTCACATGAATTGGGACGAAAGCATAGAAAGAATGCAGCTGGTGTAGGTACTCTGCCAGAAATGATTTAATCTTATTTCCACCAAATGTTTAACTTGTGGAGACTAATACAATAGTAATTTTTTTCTTTCTTCTTTTTTTTTTTTTTCCTTTGGATATATTCAAAATGCAGTGAGGGGGAAAATGCTTACCACTTTCCATTCTGGAACTGTCCTTCAAGTACTGATATCTTCAGATTTATCCCTAAAATCTCGTTTCTCCCTGCTTCTAGAGAATTGCAGCCTTTTCCTGCTACAGAAATTTCTCTGCTTCTTTGTGCTGTGAAGTTGGAAATGATGCAATTTGCCAAAGTGGTTTTAAGATTGTTAGAAGCATAAACAGGGTTGTAGTTAGCCCAAGTGCAGCAGTTTTGGAGGACAGAAAGAAAGTGCTGACCTTGATGTGAATTCCTGGACATAACAGCCTCAAAGCTCTCTGTAGGTTTCTAGTTGCAATGCACAATATATAGTTTGGTTTAAAAAAAAAAAAAAAAGAGTGGGGGGCAAATATATGCTGCATATTTGAATCACAATGCTGTGTAAACAGCCTTCCATTCAGCAGTTGTTTTTGTTCAAGAGCTATTCAATGGGAAAGGCCGTTCACTTGCTTCAAAGTTTCGAGAGAAGGAGACTAAAACAGGATTTTATTTTTATTTTACTTTTTTAAGCATGCTTATTGCAGTGTAGGTAAGTATTGTACACAGAGTGCGTTGCAACTTGAAGTGCTAGCAGTGGCCTACAGAATACAGTATTGTTAATGTATCTGACTACTCCAAATCTATCTTGTCTCTAATGTGTCTTGTGACTTTTTTTTTCCCTCTCTCCCCTTGCCAGGCGTTTTTCACACTTGCACGGGACATTATGACAAAGCTCAACAGAAAAATGGTTTGTATTCCCAATTGGCATACAATCTTTATTAATTGACACAACCAGTTATAAGAACTAGCTGAGTAGTGGCCCTACCTAAAAGCTTGTGGTGATACAGTGGCTGCTAGTTTATATTTGAGTGAACAGTTTTTTATCATCGCAAAAAATGTTAATTGCATACTGGGCTACATTAGAAGAAACTGGGCCCTCAGAGCAAAGGAAGTTGTTGCCTCCCTCTACTTGTTGCTGCTGGACTACTGCATCCAGTTTTGAGCATCTCGATCCAGGAAGGATGTTGGTTGATGATCTGGAGAGTCTCCACTGGAGAGTTCTTAGGATGGGCAAGCGCCTAGAGCAACGGAGCTGTAGCAAAGCCACAATTTGCTGCTTGGGAGGTTTGGGTTGGGCGTGGGCAGCAGGAGGCAAATCACTAATGAGGCTAGTGCAGCCCTGGAATAGGTTGCCTAGAGGGTTGTGAATCCATTTCCGTGGAAGTTTCCGAAGCTCAGCTAGACAGAGCTGTAGCTGACCTGATCTAGTGTTAGTGACAGTTCTGCCTCAAGTGAGGGGTTGAACTAGATGATCTCCAGAGGCCTTTCGAACATTTCTGCGATTCTGTGACATGCTTCATCTGTTTTTAATTCATAATATAACCTGTAGCTTTGATTTAATGAAGCCGTTCTTCAGCATATGTGGTTCCAGATGTAGGAAGCATTGCTGCTCTTAACAGTTGTTTGTTAGCTTTAAATGAGGTTTGGAGAATATGCCTTCGTTTACTTTATTACTTTAAAGTATTTCTTTTGTAGAAGGAGACGCAAAATGCAGTTGGTGCCAAACGTGGTTGTTAATTTCTTAAGCACTTGTGCAAACATTTGGCCAGACTAATTGACTGATGCAATCAGTGAAGTTGCCATTGCCAGTGAACAAGAATTTAGTGATGCAGATCTTGTTAGGCGAATGGGTTTGCCACTTTCTAGTAAAAGAACCTTCAGAAAAACAGTAGATTTTGTGGTTGAGCCATTCAGTAGGGTAGATGCTAGAACCCACCTCTGCTTTTAGTCAGATCTTAAGCAGATGGGTGTATACCTGTTCTCTACTTAAGTGGGTACTTTAATGCAAACACACATTAGTGTGCAGTTTTTCTTTATTTTGTGAACACTAAATGTAGTGCAACCTGAAATTGGTGCATTTTTTTCTAACTGTAACAATGTGATCCTTGCTTTATTAAACTTCAGATTGTGCAGTCCTTGAGTTAATTCTTGAGATTTGGACTGTTAGATAAGTTCCTTTAAAAGCAGGCAGTTTTATCAAGGGATTAACAGAGTCTGGATAACTGAGGAGCTCAAGTTAGAGCAAACAGCTCTGATTATTGCTTGGTAAGGGAGAGGATGTGGAGGGAAATTAGAAAAGCTTTTTCCTGCATTTTGTGATGTTGATGTTCTTTTCTTTTTCAGAATGACAACAGTTCATCAGGGGCAGGTGGGCCAGTAAAAATAACAGAAAATCGATCTAAGAAGAGCAGCTTCTTTCGATGCACGCTACTTTGATGAACTTCTAATGATAGACTGCAGCACACTTAGAACCTTTTCTGCTTCTCTGAAAGCACAGGGTCACAAAGCCTCAGAAATAATACCACCAAGCTGCTGCTGAGAGCTCCATTGAACGTAGACTGCGATACACAAAATACCAAGTGGATTTTGCTCACTAAGCCTATTGACCTGTCAGGCTCCTCTTTCTCAGATATGGAAGCTATGAAGTGGAGACACAAATGCAAGAGTTAACTTGTTTTCCTTTTTTACTTTCTGTTTTATTGCCTGTTGCAAAAGCTGCTATGTTTCTTTTAACTTTGCACATCCATATTAGCCTCTTATTGCCTGTTACAGCACAATCTTACATTTGTATTTGCACAGTTTGACTTGTAAGAAAGATTCTTAACAGATTTGTGCAGGATTTTCTTTTTTTAACAAATTTATTATTTTAAAGCAGAAGAGCCAGGAACAGATTAAGTCTTATTTCCACTAGTCTTTGCTGTATACATGTGGCTATGACTGCAGTATGGATGTTGACACTCTAGTGATGAGTATTATAGGAACAATTGGCATTTAACAATTTGTATGTTTTTTTCTTAGATGCACAAATCTGTTTATGCAGAAGCTGTGGCTTCTATTCTGAATGTAGTATGTTGCTTTTCTTTCTTTTCCAGACTTAGCAAAGTTGTGTTCTGAATTGCCAGTCACTGTCTGATTCACAGATGCACCTTTCAGTTATTTGAATAAACACAGTGTCTTTCCTCACTTAACTTCCCTTTGTTAGCTCAAACTGTCTGCACCTTTTTTTGCTCCTGATGAGGAAGTACACTCTGGAGTCGAAATCGTCATCACAAATTGGCCTCATCGCTATCACTTAAGTGGCTTGCGGAAATTGAATGCATGAGTTTTGAGTAACCTCTTTGTGGATTCATTTGTTCAGAAATGACTGTTTCTAAAGGTGACTTCCATTTGTACTGTAATTCTAAGGATAGTCTGTTAAGGTCTGTAAGCATCGACCCTTGACAACAGAGGCATACAAAAACTAGCTTCCTGTGCAGTTGCTAAAGTTTATCAAGTTCTGCCACTAAGGAAAGGGTCACGCTAGGGTTATAATGTAGTATTTGTTCTGCAGTTAATGTTGAATGTGTGAAGCCCTCTTTGGTCTGCTCAAACTGTCAAATTATTTTATCATCAAAAACTGGTACAGTGACCTAGCCTGTTAGAAGCAGAGTTGAAACTTAGTTGCCTTTCTACTCAATTGAGCGTTGTATAACCTAATCTTTGTTTTACCACTTTTTTAAATGTGTTCTGAAAATTTTCCTGAGTAATTAAAACAGGTGCTTTAGTTTCTGTTGATGTGCCAAACTTGGACCATTGTAAGCTTTACCTACAGGTTTGTGTCCAGCTTGTTTGTTAGTAGGGGATAGGTGGATTCTGTTGTTGTCAAAGTAAGGTCTCTGACGTGCTTGCTTTTGCTCCACTATGTTGTCTAGAGTAGCAATCAGTGAGTTGGTTGTTACCACAGAATAGCTCTGCTCCAGTTCGTGGCGTTGGGTACTGAATTTTTCATCTCTGGGTCTGCTGTAAATATTTTGAAAGAGAATGGGCCAATAGCATTAAATTTAAAGACTTTTGATTTGAAAAGCTTTATTAGTAGCAGGTTCCATAAAGTTATAAAGTTTTAAGTGGCTTTCTATCAACCTGTCCCCACATGTAGTTTAATTGAAGTGGTGGTTGTAACTAGATTGTGACTCTCGCAACTTGCTGTTGCTGCACTAAAACAGAAAAATCTTCATGGCAACAAGGTTTAGTGGAAAAACAAAGCAACCCTAACTGCTCTGTTGTCTGCCCTTGATGTTTTTCTTGGACAGGCTAAAGCAGTTATGTTTTCTGTATGGTTTAAAAAAAAAAGTGCTTTCTATACAGAAAGTGTTGTGACACCAATTATGAATGTTGTTTATTTTCAGTAATTTACCTCTGACTTATTTGGTGTCGTAATACTTTGATTTTTATCTCAGGGGTTGTTTGCAAACCAAAACTGACATGTTCTGCGTTTGGCAACGTTTACAGAATGCTTTGTATTGTTTTTCCTGTCCTATCTGTGTAGCTAAATGTACCTTCAATATTAGTCTCCATGAACTTCCCTTTGAAAGAGCCTGTAAGTAGTAGAGTCTATGAAGTGCTTCTTGAAGCAGCAGCGAATGGGGGTATCTGCTCTGTATTTAAAACAAACAAAAAAACTTGCTATTTTCTTACATTTAGCTATGCTAAACTGTACATAAATGTGAGGTAAGACCATAGGAAATTCACTTTATGCATGATAAAATAATGCAGTCAGTATTTCCCTTTGCTTAATGTTCATGTAAAGTTAATCTTTTTCTATTTGTAGAAGAACTTAGTGCAATTTTGTTGTCCCCTGCTGAAACTGAAGAAATCTAATTTCATGTCTTATGGATAAGGTAAAATGCAGATTTCTCTCCTCCTCTCTTGTTTTGTCTTGTTTTGCTCCCACCCATGTTCTCCAACAGTATTAAATGGCTGAGTGGCTGCACCTTACCAGTGTGCTAATTTTTGGTCAGTATAGACCTCTTTCTGTGTACAGTCTGGATTGTCAGGCATTGAAAAATGTGCTGTATCTTAGCGTGCAAATCAATTGTATGTTTTACTGGGAACTTTTTAAGCTATATTTTGCTTTAGGCAAGTGGAAGATGATAAATGATATGTTCTGCCTAGGCATCAGATACTGGGTACTACAGGCTTTTCTGATAGCAGTATGATCGTTTTGTGCAGTCTTTGTTGCAGCTTTGCTCAAGACTATATAATCTGAACTTTGAAGGACTCTTAACTATACCTCAGTCAACTAGCTACTATTCTAATGGACATTAGAATGAAAGTCATGCAATTATTATTCATTAAGCAGCAAATGTAATTGCAGTTATTATTCATTAAGCAGCAAATGTATTTCTGTCTTGCTCCAAAAATTGTCATCAACTTTTTAGGAAAGGCAGACTTTTTTGGTGGATTTTGATAAAACAAAGCTGCCGTTTATGCTGTTGATTTCTATTTTTATGAAACCTTTCCCTCTGCCCCATGTCTGTGCAATGTATCTTGACCAAGTTTTTTCCTAAATGGTTTAAAAAACAAAAGAAAAAATGGTCTCAGTGCTTCTCAACCTTAGCTTTCAGTCTGTGCTCAGCAAAACATGCGCAAAGTGTTTTTGTTGAGTAGATACAGAATATCTGATTTAGTTATTAATTGTCCTGATGTTCTATTATTGTATTATTGTTAAAACATAAACCACTCATGAAACCTAATGCAACTCACTTGGGGGGGGGGGGGGCGGCAGGGGAGGGTTCTCAGAAATGCTAATTGGTTTTTCAGACATGCAGGTTGTTTTTTGGTGTTTTTTTAAGCAAAATGTATTTCACAAGTACATTTCCCCTCCTGGTCTGCTAAAGTCAAGTGAATCAAGTCAATCGTTTTTGCAGTTGAAAATAGTCTGGAATACACATACTGTGTTAAAAATTGTGAATGGATAATGATTTGAAAGCTACATGAATAATATGTAAAATGCATAAGTGTGTTATTTGTGGAAATGCATCTGTTATCTGTTTATATATAAATGTAACTGAAATTTTGCAAAGTTAAACTTACTAAGGTTTAGCCTGTAGATGATAGGTCATTTTTTCCTCCGTTCACTGAACTGCTTGTGCCACTCTTGTTCTTATAAATAAAACTTGTATTTCTCCCTGCCACAAAAGCAGGATTTCCATTAATTTTATTTCCAGTGAATTTAAGTATTTTAGTGTATTCCTATGGCCTTACAAACATTTTTCAAATAAAACTTCAATTACAATTATTTTAATGTTATATAGCTACTAAATTCAGACTAAAAAGTATAGCCCTTGAAAAAAATGCTTAATTTTGAAATAGGATTGTTCTACCATGTGTGTTTAAGCACATTTTATCTCTGCTCTAAAGGTGTAATATGAAAAGCTCCTGCAGATAAAGTGAACTGGCTATGTCATTAACTTGTAAACCTAATCATTAATTGTGTATTGATAATATGTATAGACAAAAATATCCCAAACTCCCCCAAAACAACAAACTCAGTGGTTTTATTATTCCATGCAAACTTTTTTACAACGTGTCTCAAATAAAAGTTACATAATGAAAAGTATTTGGAGTATTTTGTATGAAATATTCCATGTAGTTTTTATACAGTTAGCATTTCCAGCTATTTCCGGTACATCTGATGTGGAAAGGGGTCCAGCTGAACTGCATCAGTAAAGCTTTGCTTAACTTCAGTGCCAAGTCACAGGGGTTTTGTTTTGTTTTTTTGAATGGTTTTGCTTATTCCTAAACATGAATATTCTTCAGATTTCTCCTGAAATATCCTGTACTCCTGTAGTGATTACTTAGCCTAGAAATAAGATCCAAGTATATTATTCAGATGACCTTAGGCTCCATAAAGATAGTGAGACACAATCTCCGGTTTGTCAAAGAATTATCTAGTCACTTAAGTTGTTAACTCTGATTTATATATGTATATGTGTGTGAAGGGTAAGATCTTATGACTTTTAAGTAACCTGAGGCACAAGTATAATGAACTAATACAGCAAATATTGTTTGCCCAGCCTCCTTCTACACTGAGGGATTCGACAAGTATTTGTTGGCAATTACATTTACAGCAGTTCTTGACTTAGAAATTAGTGTGGCTTGGCAGTAACTCAGATGACTGGTGTAAAAATTAGAGAAACTAAGGAGAGAATGGCTTGGTTTACTCGAGACAAAAGCAGCTTCATGGTTGCAAGACCCACATGGATACCCTAAGGAATACGCAGGAAAGGTGCTTCAGCATGGGTAACAAGCCGCTTCTGAAATTCTTGCTTTTCACATTTTCCTCTAGTAAACTGCATTTAGCTGAAAGGATATGTAGTCTCTTTACCTTCATTAAGAGCAAGCTAGAGCTACATTCTTGTTCTGTAACACCCGTGTGTGTGTTTTTGTTTTTGTTGTTTTTCAGATTACTGCTTCAGGACTAAACTTTAACTTGTAGATCGTTGTGGTCTGAACTGGTTTTAGATGCTCAGCAGTCCTAAAAGCTGAGTCCTTAAATTCAGTTCTCTCAGAAGTTAGTGGCATGCATCTGCACCAGTAATGTCTTAAATGTATTTATATTCCTCATGTATCAAATGGAAGTGGCAAGAATATTTACAGTGCTAAAAATGGTGATTTGTTAAAGTTCCTTGATCTATTTTTTGGTGCAGACACGGTATTATCATAAAAAATAGTGCTAGCATATTTGTAGATGAGAAGCAAATTATTGTACATGTGTAGAGCCTATCCAGCTTTTATAACCTGGTGAATTGCCTTTTTCTAAATAATTCCTTTTCCAACTTAGTTGACTAGTGTTTTTTAAGCTTCTTGAGCTATACCAAGGTCACTAATATCACATAAGATTTCAAAATAATCTATCTTTAGAAACAACTCTAATCTGCAAGAGATACATAAATGAGGTTTTTACAAGTTTCAGTGCTTAATGTTGTTCTTGCTATCTAGAGGTTTGAAGAAAGGGCAGGGAATGCAAAATATGATCATATGCTGAAGAGACAATTTCTCAGCCCTCTAGGATGTTGCAGTTTCTTGCTCCTTTTTTTGTCCTCACTATCTTCAGCAGAGCACATCAGCATTAAGCTTCTGGTATGATCAAATGTTGCATAAATTCCTATGAGCACAAGTTTGGTAAATAATTATTTTCTTTCAATCTGCAAAATAAAACTAAGTGAAGTGGGATGTACTCATGTTGCTCACCTGGGGAACTGGTACACATTGAATGGATTGTGAAGGCACTTGTAGCTTGTGAACTCTGCTACTGAACGCAGTGCACTATCTTCAAAGTGAAGAAAAGTTGTAAACATGCAGTAAGTGTTGAGAATTTCACCCTATTTAGTCTTAACTTCCTGGAGCAGACAGTTTTGAGATGACCTCTTGCAATTGTGACTTTTCCTTTTTAAAAAATGATTGTCCATGATGCAGGGCTACCAATCCAAAAGCCTCATGCTAGGCAGTGCTCTCCGAGACTGAGTTAGTAAGTCAGGTGAACTTGTTCCTAAAATGTTTTCTGATTTCTCAGGGGAGCTTTACCATTGCGTATACTAACCTTTCCACCTTGGTTTTAACGCTTTAGCGGCACAAAAGAGATTACACTGCTCTGAACTTACCTTGTGACACACAAGGGCAGGCTCCAGAATTGCCCAGCCGGCACCTTTCCTAACTGCTGCGTTCACCGTTTGTGCTGTTTGCGGCACTGTTTCATGCACATAAATTCCTTGGGCTGGACCAGTTGGCAATGTGCTCATCTGTAAAGCGAAGCTGCCATCTTCACCCAATTAAGAACTTCCACTTCACTTGTGGTTGGGTTAATAACGTTTTTTTTTTGTTTAATAAGGGAAGTTGAATGTTTAATTATTTTTCAAGGCTCTTTTCTTCTTTTTTTTCAGGCAGCATAACTAACTAGCTCTGGTATATATTCTTGATGAAGGATGGAGTTGTTTCAAGATGCCCAAGCAAGTTCTAGCCGTGGACTGCTTGTGTAACGCTGCTGCGCGCTGCTTCCACACTTCTTCACCTGGCGTGCGACAGCTTTGTACAATTCACATTTATGCTCTGAACCAATAAAATAGAAGGGGAAAAGGCAACTGTGTGTATCTTAACTAGTGTTTCCAACATAGCACTGATAAAAGCACTTGATGTTATGCCTAAACAGCTGTCTGTGCAAGGGCTGGGGCTGGGGCTGGGGCTGTGCTGTCCTTCAGGAATATTCCTGAAGTAATTTAGTTAACTCTTCCTTGACTCCCAAGCCTGGTTTAGCCAAGCTGCTCCATTATGCTTCAGGTACAGTATCCATGTCAAGGAAAAAAAATACAACTGTACGTACAGTGCGGGGGCTGTTTCTCCGTGCTCTCGGTTAGTCCTGCGCTTCTCTCGCAGCCGGGGCCATCCGGTAACCTGCCCTTCTGCGAGAGCCCCCCCCTGCCCCCCCCCGGGGCCTGCCCGGGTGTCCCCGCCGCCCTTCGTCCCCGCCGGGCCCTGGCAGCCGCTGCGCCTGTGAGGTGGCGTCGCGCCTCGCGCCAGCGGCAGCCGTTGGGGGAGCCGCGGACTTCCCGCGCGGAGCCCACGGTGCCGGGCAGCGGCTGCAGCAGGGGCAGGGAGCTCGCGTCGGGCCGGGGCCGGGGCCGGGGCCGGGGCTGGGGCCGGGGCCGGGGCCGGGCGCCCCCGCTGGCCCTGAATGGGAGCAGGCGGGTGGCGGGACTAGGGGAAACCCCGCGCCAACGGTCCTTCCTCACACTGTGGTCCCTCCTTGCGCCATGGTTTCTCCTCACAGTGTGGTGTCCTCATGCCACGGTCCCTCCTCACGCTGTGGTCTCTCTTCACGCCACGGTCCTTCCTCACACCATGGTCTTTCCTCGCGCAATGGTCCCTCCTCATGCCATGGTCCTTTTTCACACCGTGGCCCCTCCTCATGCCATGGTCCCTCCTCACCCCGTGGTCTCTCCTCACGCCATGGTGCCTCCTCACACCATGAACGTTCTGCACACTGTGGTCCTTCCTCGCACCGTGGTCCTTCCTCGCGCCATGGTCCCTCCTTGCTCCATGGTCCCTCCTCACGGGCTTGGCCTGGTTCTGCCTCTAACGTTCAAACATGCCCTCTTTTTTTCATACGCATTTTTAAATCTGTTCCATGTTGCCGTTGGTTCATTTTCGGTACCTGGCAGGTATTCCCAAGAAGCTCGGGTACAGCAGGAAGCAGATGTTTCTAGAGGCTGGTCCTGCTCCTCTGTAATCAGGCTGATCCGTCCTCTTTCTGCGGTAGTTCAGTTTCCATGGGTAAGCAGGCTTCTTTAACTGATTTGTAACCACCCTGTCCACATCAGAAATGAAATTGCTAGTCAAATTATTCTTAAAATTAAAAAGCAGTTTCTTTTCAGGGGAAAAGCACTCTTCTTTATAATATATTTTTGTTGTGGCATCTACTGTCCTACTCTCTTAACTAATGTATTTGCCTCATGGAGATCTTTATTAGAAATTTAAGATGCTAGTGGGAAATACAGTGGAAGAACAGTTGCTTTTTTTCTTCTTTGATTCTAGGTCCTTCTGCTGCCCGCTCTCCTGCTGCTTTCTTCCCTTGTGTGGCTTGTTGCTGTGCAAGTTGGGGGCAGCCATAATGCATCAGTACAGAAAAACGTGCTCGTCTCTGGAGTGGTGTTTTCTCTTCTGCTCCAGGAACTATCCCCATTTGCCTACTACAGACTTTTAAAGTAAGTCATATGGTATCTTCCATTTGCTGGAGATTCCTTAAATACGTAGCCATACTGGACAGATAGATAATGGTATTCAAGATCAGCAGTTCTCTTATGGCAACATACTTTCTCAAGAGCTGGGTTTAATAATAGAAAATACAGTGGTTGCAGCCTTAAGGCAACTAATAAAACTTCCAAACTGTAATTTTAAAATTTGAATCTATGATGCAAAGTGGAGATCAATTACAACCAGTAGGGTTAACAAAAGGATCAATTCATGAACTTATATCTTCCATAATAAAGGCCACCTCTGGGAAGGAAAGACAAGTTAGAACTAAATAGCTTGGATTTCATTTATTATGGCTTTTCATTAAAAATTAGTTTTAGTTAGAGAAAACTAAATTTCAATGATATATTTTGATGTTTTCATGATTTATTGTTATTACTGCTTGCCAATTTTCTTCACTATATGACATCATAGCTCTTTCTAGAAAGATTAAACTGATTAAATGCCAATAAACTTTCCAAAGTGCATTTTACTTAAGGATATAGAATCAGATATTTACTTTGACCTTTTATAATGTTTTTCCCCTTTATTTAAATTCTGTCTAAATGAGAACACGAAGTTGACAGAGCCTGGTAAGTTGCTGAGAAGTGGGTTGCAGTATCATATGGTAGCCTCTTATATCATGATAAATTGTCTTGTGACAGCTGTATAAAATGTCAGATGAGCAAATAGGGTTGAGTGCAAAAGCAACAGCTTACGTCACTGACCTGAGATTGCATGCACAGTTTAGGCATATAGCGCTCTGTAGCGCTCTGTGATACTTACTTTATCATGTAATTACCACTTAATGCAAGTTAAATGTTATACTCTTCATGATTTCTGGATTCAAATAGTAAATATCTTTTATGATTTTTGTCTGTTTCATAGTGTATAATCTTTTTTAATTTTCTCCTAGCTTGTGCCTTTATTATACTTTTTTGGTAACTGTCTTTTAACTTCATATTTTTGAGTGCCTCATACTTAGAGATCTTGATCTGTGAGTAGAATATTTTGCATTTTATACATCCCTTTAGGAAGGCTTTGGTGAAGCCAAGGCATTATTAATTTTCTCTGTACAATAACATTCTATTCCAATTCAGTTTAAACATGGAAAGTTTTTCATAAAAATATGAAATCAAGATTATCTAGTGTTCACTAT
This sequence comes from Dromaius novaehollandiae, assembly GCF_036370855.1. Lineage (NCBI taxonomy): Eukaryota > Metazoa > Chordata > Aves > Casuariiformes > Dromaiidae > Dromaius > Dromaius novaehollandiae. The sequence goes on from NC_088107.1 coordinate 20,734,715, forward strand.
AGAGAAACCAGTTTCCTGCAAAGGTGGAATATGGAAATGGAAGAGGAGATTCTTCAGTTTTTAATCTTTTGACTTTGAGTATTAGATTTCTGCTGCCCCATGGAAAGATTTCAAGCAGTAGTTACTGAGGTTAGTCCATTTGGGGGGTTGTTTCCGCTTTCTAGTATCGGGCCTGGGTTTTGGGAGCATGAGTGGAGTGTTTTCTCTTGTGAATATGCCGGCTGGCTCTCTGGGGCCAGGCATGGGGGATATTTGCGGGGATTCTCCGCAGCACCTCCTGTCTTCTGGTACGTGATCTGTGTGTGGCTGCATGAAACTTGTGTGAGGTTGCATCAGTCAGCAGAGACTTTGTTTATTCCATCATCTTCTTAGAGAGCCCCTAGCACATTTCCTGGAACAACAGATAGTCCATGGAAGACTTTATGTGTATATGTATATATATGTATAATATTTTAATCGTATAAGCTATTGGAAGGGTGATGATATCACACTGATGTATTTTTATGGGTTTAAGTATAGATTTCAGAAAATCTATCTTTAGGATTCTTATTAAAATTTTATGCCAACTTTATTCAAGTCAAGATGAATTTCATTCAAACCTGAGTTCTCATATGAAAGCGTATGCTACTTTCGCCTGAAGGCATGCAGGGTTCTAAAATTTAACTGTGAGTGAATTAACTGCAAGTGGTCCCTGATTACTAGGCATTAAGTGGTAGAAATTATCTTTTATCCTTTTATTTTCAGGGAGGGGTTTAATGTAGCTCTCTGTAATTATATAAACTAATTTAGTGGGTAAGCATTAGTTTGTCTAAAGTTTAGTGCAACTCAAAGAAAAATTACGATGACATCTTCTTAAAAAGGCATATTTGTGCATGTATTCTCTTGTAACTATTTACATGCCTTTTCCTTCAGGGTATTCATATACATTTTTCGAATCCAAAAATACTCTAACATAAATCAGAGCTTTTTACCATCTGTGTTTTCCTTATTTTACTGTTTTTGTGACCAGAAACATTTGCTCTTTTAGTCCTATGACTGTCTAATTAGAGTGCATCTTTAGCTGACATTGGGCTAAGAAAAAGACATCATTTTGAATGGGAGTCTGTAGACTTACCCTGTGTTTGTCTCCGTGATATCTAAAGCAACTGACATTGTTATGTTATAAATAATATCCGTAGGTATATGCAAGTAAAGTTTTCATACGTTTTTTGTAAAAGCTGTGAGTGAGCTCTGCTGGTGTTCTCGACAGACAGATGAGGAGAGGGCTGTTGTTACCGTGTGTCAGCCAAAGACCGTTCTTGCAGACGGCACTTTCACCCTGAACTGAAATCGGGTTGAAAAGAGGAAGGGCAGCCTCTTGAAACGTGTGTCTGTTTCTGTGCTTTGCTATAGCTAAAATAGGTATCTGTGCGGTGAGCTGATTCATAGAAATAGAGAAATGATTCATTCTGGACCAGCTGCATACATTATGGTGGATAAAATTAAGTAGCTTAACCCAGTGCAGTACTAACCAAAAGATTTTATGCAAAAGTTCTTGGAATATGATTCATGCCTGTAGTAGCTTGGTAGTAGCTGACTCTTCTGCGCTTTTCCTGCGTATGCGGGCAACAGCTGAGGATTGCGGCAGTACAGGACAGTGCCAATGCTCCTGCCTGTTGCTTTTCTTAATGGCTTTTGACGTGGTCACAATACACAGTTTGTCTTATTTATCTTTCTTTTTGTTAGAAATAGTTAGTATTCCTTGCCCTGTTATAGAATAATCTATTACCCTTGGAAGTATGAATAAGCGAGAAGCTGAACAGGGCTGCAAGAACACTGTAATGTTCTTCACAAGGTTCACTCTCTCAGTATATAAAAATAGATAGTTCTCTGATGCTGTAATTTTAACCTGTCCCACTTTTAATGTTTTTTTTTTAGTTGCTAGAGACTTAATTTTGCTTGCAAAGCAGGAATCCGTTCTTTGCTTTCTGTGTGTGTTTAATAAATGCAAAGAACAAGGCAGAAAACATGAGTGAAAAATTCCTGAAGGTTATAAAATCTCCACTGCACAGCCTCCTTCACTCTTTCTCTCTTTGTACAGCAATTTCCAGAGGAAAAAACCCCCTTTGATAGTACTCCAGAGGGCATATGACTTTGAGAAAAAAGCAATTCAGACACGTCATGCGACTAAGTTTTAAGTTTCTTTCAGTACATTTGTTTAAGAAAAACAGAGAAAGAATATAAAGAGTAGCAGACACTCTTTTTTGTCTGTAGCTTGCTTGTGGATGAGTTCTTTGAAGACTTTATAAAAAGTACACAATGTTTACAGAATCTGTAAAGTTTGGCTCTATAAAAACAGCATAGAAATTTTTTCTGCTGGCAGCTTTTAAGCAGTCTGCTGGAAATGTGAATGGATGAACATGAACACGTAGGAACCTGGTGCCTATGCAAAAATGATGTGTTATTAGTTGAAAAGAGGGGCCACTGCTTTACTTGGTTATATCAGTGATGAGTTAGATGCATCCAAAGTTACCCAGTTTTTATTAATAAATTTTGACTCCTATATATGTTAACATTACTTGCCAGATAACTACATAATTAGCTGTTGTTGCCACAGCTTAAAAAGCATTTGGCTTTCCTAGGAAGACATTTGAGTCAGTAGTATGTACAGTGACTATTAAATTTATATTGCATATCCTCCCAAAACATTATAAAGTACTAAAAACTACGAATACATAGTTTTGTAGAAAAATAACCCTTGAGTTAATACTTGGCTTTCACTTCCTTTTTCCGTAATAAGCGTTCCAGAATTCATGTTTATTTTTACATTTCCTTTTGCTATTGTTTCCAAATTTGAATGCCTGGTATTGTGAGGAAGTAAAAGAAGTAACAACCTTCCTGACTTCATTTTCTGATCGTGGGTCACTAGATGGTGCCATTTGACTTCTTTGGAATTACAAACAGTTTGTCTTGCATGTTGTTTTGAATAGAAGTTGTTAATTATGTTTTAAAAGGAAACAAAAGAATCAGACTTTTGGGGTTCCTTTTGGGGGACCCTCACTTTTTTTCTGAGATTCTGCAGTATACATATTTTGTTCAAAGAAAAAGAGTGCATTAATGAAAATATGCAAAATTTCAAAGTTCTGTTCTTTTAAACTGTCATAAGCTTTTAGTTCACGCTAGCTTACATGTATTTTACTGAATTTGATAATGAGACCTAATTTGATAAAAATGTCGCAATTTTATGCAGAATTATTTGAGGGTGTTTTTCCTTTTTTCCCCTGAGATCTGGATAAGCATCCTCAGCTAAAGTGAATTATAATACGAATTACTTCAGTTGAGTTATAGCAGTTTTCATCCACTGATAATTGCTCTATAGTTCTCTTTGACTGTACGAACAAGTGTAAAGAACAGGGTTAACAGTGGCTCATTTATGTATCCAGCTCTAGTCATAGGGTACCACGAAAATGATTTTGCATAATATAATGCAAAGGCTAAAAGTTGACCAGGAAACTTTTGCTTCATAGTTTCACATTAAAAAGCTACGTGGTAATCTAGTCTGTTGTTACAGCTCGTGCTGATTAAGAAGTGGGTATAAGTTGTGGGTATTATTTTCGAGTATAACTAATTACTTTTCTGTTTATTTGGTCAGAAATAGGAAAGGTTGCAAAATCAATTTTGCAAAATGGTTTTGACACCTTTTTAATAGCTCAAGCAGAGAGAATGGCACAACAGAACTTAGCATTTACATGAATGCTTTTCATTAATAAAATTGCTTACTTTGAATAATGTAAGGCAGCCTAATATTCAGCTGTTGATTTGCCGTCCAACAGTCATCTTTGAGGGAGAGACCGTATCATGAAACTGTGGCTGTCACATCGTGGTGGAAAGTTTTTCTTTTTATATGGATGGCCAAGGTGAAATGAGTTAGGTTAATAACAGAAAAACTTTATAGGTTTCAGAAAAGGTAGTAAAGAAATAAGTTGTCCAAAGCTGTGCAGTAAGGGAGTTACAGTTGTCGGTTATAAGGTGAGCAGGCCTTGAGCCTCCGGGAAGGTCGAGAAAGGCTTTTAATGTAATTAAACAATCTAAAACCGGCACCGCCAAAATATATAACTGGCTAGGGGAGCGCCTTGCCTCCCCGAGCTTTCAAGGCACCATCGCGTTGTTACTCCTGGTTTATCTGAGGAGCCCAGCACATCACAGATGTTCCTGCTGAAGAAGCGAGGCCGGCCCGCGCCCCGCCGGCCCTGCCGCTTCCCTGGAGCCGACAGGCAAACGTGGGGAGGGGTCTTGCGTGCGCGTCACAAGGTCCTCTGGGGGCTTTTGTGGGGCTCAGTTAAAGCGTGGTGGATGTGAGGTCTCTCTGTAAATGTTTACTCATTGAGTGGGCTGCCAAAACTGGTGCAAGGTGTCAGGTTTTGCTTTCCTTTAATGTGTCTGATTATCTGGCATTTTCCAAATGTAGAACATATAAATATGGCCTTCCTTCAAAGAGGTCTGTGGGGCAGATTATGCCCCGTTTACATTTTCTAGTGAACGTTGGTCTTTTTTAAAATAGAAGAAAAACCAAGGCAAGTAAAATAAAGTGGGAGTGTTATTAAGATTTAAATATTCTCTGCAGGTTAATAATAGAAACCTCACAGTGTCTTTATGATTTTTTATGTCCCAAACTGTATTCATGATTAAAAAAAACCCCATAGTTAAGTCATATGCTGAATTTTTAAAATATGTTCAATGCATAAGAATAAGTATTTACAATTTTCTTCTGGAATTGTATAAAATTTTATTACTTTAAAAAGTTATCTTAACTATTTCACAAACCATAATACTTGTAAAATATCTTCAGTTATGTCTGAAAAAGTGCTGCTCTCAGTTTACCCCCAATATCTTTGAAACCCATTGGCAGATTTCCACAAAGTCTGGCAAATAGTTAAAGTCCGTGCAGGTTTAGCGAGCGGCCAGGAGAGGAGAGCCGCGGTGCAGAGTCCCGGCTGGGGGAGAAGCGTTATCATGTCTGGCCGGCCGCGGCTGCCGGCTCATCAGCGCCCGCGTGTTGACCAGCGTCCGGAGGAGCGCGTGGCTCCGGAGCAGCCCTGTCTTCTGCTGCCTCCTCCGCTCCGGAGGGGAAGCAGAGAAGACCTGGGGGGACCTGGACCCCCCCGAGGAGGAGGAGGAGGAGATGAAGTCAGAGTTAATACAGCTTTGGAAGAAGCTGGGGAGACTTGCAAGTGCTGCGGCAGAGAAGCCAGGAGAGCGAAGGGATGGAAAGTGAGAGGGGGAACTGGAGTTACCACAGCTGAGGCATTCAGGCTCAGATTGGAACAACCTACCCCAATATTTCAAGAACAGAGGGGGTAAATACACAGTAACCTTTGCAACAGATGTGATAACAATACAACTCCATTTTCTTCAGCATTTTAGCCAAAGTTAAGAGGTTTATTTTTTTAATTACTTCTATATTTGATAGGCTTTTTCAGATGCTAATATTTGCTTTTAGAAGACAATAACTTCTAGGTGAAAATATTGAAAGTAATCCTTCAGGTCTGGGGTTTTTTTTTGTGCATTATATATGAAACATACAGAACTCTATGCTTCCTGACCAAATTTTGAAATATACTTAGTTTTGCAAAGAGTGTTGTGCCTCTTCACTGTTCACATAGCGAAGGAAATGTGAAAATAAAATTTTTATTGTGGCCCAGTGTACCTAAGTTTTAGTAGGATAATCTTCTGACTGACTGCCAATTTGTGGACTACAAAGTTGTGTCACGTTGACTTCAAAATTTGTTATATAAGCTGTGATAAGAAGTAAGTTCTCATTTCTGAAGAAAAAAAGAAAAACAGGCAGCTGCTAGTTTGATAACCTCCTCCCAGGGGGATAACGTTTGTCGGAGGCAGGAAGCGTGGCAGGCCCTGCGGCACCTCTGCGATGGGATTCCTCTTTGCTCACAGGAAATTAATGCTCTTGAGTTTGGACCTGAGATTGTGTAACCGCATTATAGGTGCACTGTAACACGAAGACATGGGTTTGCCTATGTCACAAGGAAATGGAAGAGAGCTCTACACCCCTTGTGGCATCTAACTGCTCAGTAATGATTTTCTTACTTCTATTCTGGCTTCAGTTATTTAGGCTGAATTTCTGCTATTGGAGTCTCCAAAGTGGCCAATTCAATTTAAAAGGAAGGAGCGAATTGCAACTTTTATAAATTGATTTGATTTATTACAGTAGTGTGTTAACTACACCTGTGTTTCTGATTATGTTTGACTTTCTATAGGTCTGCAATGTTGTGCACATGAGAATGACAAACAAATATCATGGGAAGTATTTCAAAATGTGACACTTAAATAGGTTTATTAAATGATAGTGGCTAAGGAGCCAAGAAAACATGCGATTCTAGACTTTTTCAGCTCAGGGGCCATTGGCAGTGTGAATTGATAATATAATATTAGCGAAAAAAGACAATAATTTTGATGTGCTTGCATTTTCAAAAGTAGTATGGATTTCCTAGGAGCACTTCATGCAATTAGAGAGGGTTACAAGTGGGAGTAGCAGGACAATGATTTCTGTGCTTTCCTGTCATAAGTTGTCACTGTCAGATTCGTTCATAATAATTAGCATCTAAGATTCATGTCAACATAGATCATACCAATATAAGCCAAGAACATGCTTTTTGAATAGCTACGTGTTTTAAATAGTTGCAATATTTTAGAGTTTAAATGGAGCTTTTAAAATCCCATTTATTGAGTATCAGCATTCTTTTGTTGCTAACTGTAAAATACCTTTGAAGTTATCAGAGAATAGCTATTGCTTAGGTACTTTTCTGATCCCATGTGATCAGAAAGTGTACAGAAATTTATTTTGAAGTGGCTTAAACCTGCTGCAGTGTTTTTACTTTGCGTTTAGTCCTACAGTGCACAAGATTTAGAAGACGTTTTTGTTGTGTTGTAGGTTGGTTTGTGTTGTAAATGAAAGAGTAAAAGTGCACAACGTGAATTTTCCAGTTTTATTTTAAAGGTAGCATGATTGCATGATTCAGTATCAGCATGATATGAAGCATAATAATTAGAGAAGAAACTGGATTTCTGCTGTGATGTAGCTGAAGGAAAATTTAGCCTGGTGGTTTCTGTTGGGTTGGTAGTGGTTCTGTTTTCCCTCTCAATATGAAGGGTAGCTGTCTGCAGCCCATTTCTCACTTCCTGAGCAAAGCAGTGTCTTAATGTATATGAGGAACAAGCTTTATAAAAGACAACAGTGTCTGTCATTAAAAGCGTGGAGGTAAAATTCATGAATGAAATACTTTGTTATATCTGTGAGTTTTCAAAGTATTAATTTTGAACTCAGAGCATCAAAACTGCGTGACTGTTAATTGAAAGGTGTTATTCAAATTGTCATTTGAACTAGATTACAGTATTAATTATCTGTAATAAAACAATACTGAGAACACTCTTATTCAAATGTTAACATGTATCAAAGGCAAATAAAAATGATACTCTATTCAACTTTGCTGCTATATTATTTCCTTACAGTGAAAATCTTTAATCTGTAGATCAGCAATTGTGAAACTTGCATCAGTTGTCAGAGTCAGCAGAGATTGACCCGGAGGGAATGTGAGGCAGTAACTGACCTAAGGAGGGTGTTTATGCAGAATGTGCTGGACGTTCGTTAGATAATGTAATCTTTTTTTTCCCAGTAGTACAGTTAAACCATGAAGACTGCAAGGGGTGAAAATTAGAGGGGATTGGGATTGATACAGATACGAAGGAAAGGAGGTGACATAACTTGCTACTTATTGAAGGTTATTGGCAATGTTGGTTTGAATCAAGACTGTAGAAACATTAATCTCTAAGGCAGATGTTCTCTTCTGGGTTTAGCTGTGCTTGTAGAAGAAATTACCAATTTAGCAAACACCTGTTGCTTAATCTAATGTGGCTTTTTTTCAATGAAACAGGTAAAAGTCGGTGGGCAAATTCAGCTGGCTATTATTGGAAAAGCAACCTCTATCAAGGGATGCTGCTGAGCTGCTGGCATCGGGCTGATGGGCAAGAACCTCTTCTATCAGCATAGCTGCTTGGAGAAGGCACATCTGTCCACATGTTTAAAGCCCTGTCATTCCAGGTTGATGTTGTTTTGTTATTTTCATAATCTTTGTTTCCTGTCTGGATTTTGGAATGCTGAGAACACTTAGGCTGTAGTATGTCTATGGGTTTTATGCTTATCTGAGAAGACTATCTTGATGAAAAGAGCAAAAAGGTTCCATAGAGGCTGCTAGGTATGAATTGGAGGTAAGGAAACTTTAAATACTGCTGTGCCTCTACAATGAAGGGAATCAGAATTTTTTAAAAATATTTTTTAATTTGAAATTTAAATTAATTTTTGTTTGAAGACTATTCTGCAATTTTTTTCTGGTTTTACCAGATGAAAAAAAATTATGGTAGTGTTTTTTAGAGGTTTTTTTGTTAGTTTGATTTTAAGGGAGAAGTGAAAAACAATAATTAGATTTCTGACCTTGGTATGCTTAACTTCTAACATGGTAGCTTTTATATAACACCATTCTGAAGACTCAGAGTACTTTACAACCCAAGGTCATCTATATTTGATGAGGAAACAAGGGCAGACAGTGACATGATAGTTCCAGGCCAGTCAGTACAGATCTGGCTATTGAATAGTTCACAGCCTGTCCATAGGATGTATTGGTTGCCTCTTATTTTCTCCACAATAGGATAAACGTGTGATAGAGATTTTTTTTTTTTTTTTGCTTATTAAGCATTATCTGTTCTAACAACAGAAAAGAACTAATGCATGACTTCTGAACAGCTGAGATGTCAGATGGCATTTTAAATACCAAGTGGCTGCTGTTGGACAAATACTTTCATAATAACCATCTTAGCATAGTGCAGAAGTCTTGCAGATTTGATTTTTAAAAGATATGACTTAATTGGCAGCTAAGATAGCCACTGTTTGTAAAAATATTGCTTGTTTTTTTACAAGATATAACTTGAAAAATCATGGACTTTTAGATGCATGATATTTTCATGCCTGAAAGAGGAGCAGCCAACTTCAGGCCAAATACAGGTTGGGAAAATACAGTAAATCCAGCCTTGGGGCTCTTTGCATCAGTTAGAAAATTATGTGATCTTATGATCTGAATAGTTTTAAAAATTCTGTCAACTCAGTTTCATTTAAGAAGTAATGATAGATTAATTTTTTATGCCAGCCCGTGTTTAGACCGAAATCTGTCCTGCCTATTTAAGCTTCCAGGTTCATCTTTGAAGTCATTTTTGTGGGCAGTTTGTGCATCATCTTTTCTGGCTCCGGATGGAGCGGGAGAAAGCTAAGGACACAGCAGCCCCGCAGGTCCTGGTTCCCGTGTCTGAGCGACGCTCACCAGCGACCGGTGCAGTTACAGCCCCCCTCCTCCACGGCCTCTCCTCTCCCCGCCGGGGAGGCTGCTGTCCCCGCGCCAGGGACGGCAGAGCGGGCGCTGTGCCGTGCGCAGCTGGCGTGTTTGACAAGCCATCGAACACGTCTGCGAGCGGGGCCTGGGGCGCACGGTGGCACGCTCCCTCTCCCTGCCCGCAGCCCCAGGGCTCGGCGCCTTCGCTGTGACCTGCCCCGGCGGTATTTTCAGTCGGAAGGTTTCACCCTGTGGCCTGAATTCTCCGACTGTCTGGGAGAGTCCCAGGATCTGGGACATCTTCTGGGGCGCGTGGCTGAGGCCTCAGCACAGTGAAGCAGGATGCTTCGAGCAGTTCGGGGTGAGGGAAAGAACAGAATGAGGCAAAAAAGAAGCAGTGTTTCTTGTGAGGGTTCAGCGGACATGGAAGGGAGACTGGTGTTAAGCAGTGCTACCTGTGACTGTCCAGGTCTGTAGATGCTCCAAGGCAGGGAGCAAATGGGGCCACCGGTGCATACTTCAGTTAAATGCCAGATCTGTTGGTAAGATAGAGAACTGCTTGTTTGTACAACCAGTTCATAACACGTCCAGCAGCACGTAGGTGACCTGTGGTCTTGCTGAACCTCTATTTACAGCTTAAACCATACAAAGGGTTTGCATCTCAGCGTGGCTAATGATATTCAGTTTTTGAAAAGGAATGAATTAGTTGAAATAAATGTGCCAGAAATGGATTTAGCTTTGTACACTGAAAGGTTATTTGCTGCAGTGTATCATATTCCATGAATTCATATGGTCTTTGTTTTGTCAGTATTAAGGTTTGCACATACATGGAAACATCTGCGCAAACTGGTGCACTCGGTGAAGCTCATCAAGATTCACTGTTGACAGGGAGGCTTTTTTTTCTCACAGGTTGGAAAATAAAGTCAATTAGTGGTGTACAGGCCTGTGTACTTTTAAAACTGGCTGAGGGCATGCCTGGTGTGCATCAGTTGAGTTTATGCAAAACATAATTTGAAACTGTGTTTTTGTTGTCCAGCTTACATGAGAGATAATTGAGACTGGATTTAGTTGCTGCAGCCCAAACGGCTGGACAACCAAGGGTTGCCAGAGCTGGTTAGCTTTGTTACCAGCAGAAATTCCCACCTCTCACTGGGCCATATGCACGTGCTGGAGCCATTTTCACCATGCTTCATGGAAGAGCCCAATGTTAGTTTGGAAATTGCCATTCTATGTTATCCAGACATTTCTGATTAGTAATTTGGGGGGGAGAGGAGAGTGTTTGCTGGTAGCTCATCCTTTTACTTCAAGAACTTCTCAGCTGCAACTTTACTTTTTTTCTCCACTGAATCTAATCCACATTTTGGATGTCAGTTCAATTACATTGAAAAAATTTAGTCATGAATTAGTTGCATGCTGAAATCTAAAGGAGAAAACACATATAATCACAATTTATTTGTTTATTTAAAATCACAAATATGATGGTGTTGCTACTGAGGGAGCACATAAATATGAATGGAAAGTGGATCTAAGTGTAAAATTCAGATTGGAATTTCCCCAGTAATCGGTGTGTAGCGGCACTCAGACTCGGAATTATTTTAGGGGTATCCCTGCCTTGAACCACGTCCTGCCTGTGTACGCAAGTGCAGGCATTTCCGTGCCGCCCTTCAGATGTCCAGCTCCGGAGGGATTCTGTAGAGGTGCGGTACTGGACTGGCTAGCTCTGTTCTCCCTCGGGGCAGTAGTACGCTTCACACTGTCTTCAGTGGAAGCGGAGTTAGGTTCTTGCTTTCAAAAATGCATAATGAGATTCAGAGTATCTAGTTTATGAGATTTGAAGTGACAATTTTAATTACCTTCTAATAATTGAATTACTGAGTTCAGAGAACTAAATCAGCAACCTTTACTGTATAATTGCATTTATAATATATGCTGTAAAATCAATCAAGTTTTAATGATTAAATAGAAATTAGTCTGCTTAAAAGTAGCAGCAACTGCCTTATCCCAGCATCACTCGTGCACACTACAAATAAGATCAGGATAATAAGACATGAAAGACTGACAAGATGCCTCTGTAATTCCAGAGCCAGGCCAGCAGACATACAGTCATTCTGAGAACTGACCTCCATAACACATTTGTGAGGCTATATAATGACTGGAAAGAGGGTCATTCCTCAAGCAGTAGATCTGTGTTTTCAGCACTGACTCTTTGTGCTGAACCCCTTTAACAGTCCATGTGGATCTCACTGCATTTACACTTGCCTTTTCCTCTAATATTTCTGAATGGGGCAAACCCACCGGTGGATGTGATACCATCATTTGCTGTGATTTAAAACACTGTATCAGCTGACCAACCTGGTTCAAATCTTGATCTGACAGTAACTCAGATGCACATAGCCCTTTACCTTGTCTATATGCATGATGCTGTTCCTGAGTTATCCTCCCTTTATTTAGCAGGGAAGAGTGCTTGTAGCTTGATGAATGTCTTCAGATTTGAATACTTATGGGAAAATCTATGCTAAACAAACCATAAAATTAGCGTTTAGTATTAACTGTAAAATCAGTTAAAAGACTCAGACCCAGCAGACGGCCAACATGAAAAGAATGTGGGGAGGAATTCTCTCTCAGGAGTATTCACGGATCGTATCTCCCCGAAAACCAGAGAGCAAGAGCTACAAAAATGTTTTGGCTGTTAGGTTTTTTTGAACAGTCTTGAGGTTTATCATTAGCCAGGAACACGAGATGTGTTTGCCAATGCAAAATTCTGTCAGTGCTATGAGTGAAAAGGGGCTTTTTTTGACAAAGAAGAGTCTCATACTTCGGAGGTATCTTCTTCCTCCTTGTCCCTGCCTGGCTTGTAGATGACTCTTGTATTGTCTTCTCCCTTTTTGCAGCTAAAACAAAACAGTTGTATTAAGATGTTTGAAATGGCAATGAAGGAAAAGCACCATTGGTTATTTTAAATGTCTGTTATGCATGCATGAGGTTTTTTTTTCTCTGTACCAGTGAAACTGTCACAGTAGATTACTGTTACAGATATTTCAAGTGAACGCATTCTGTGTGGCAAAGTTGATGCTGATTGCAAAGGAATATCAATATGCTGTAGGAAGGTTGGTTGTCTTAATCTTTTTTCCAGAATCTGACTTTGATGGAAACAGTCTGGCTAAATTATCTCTGTCAGTACATATTTCTTTCCCTTGAATGATGTGACCTTTGGAAGGGGTTTTCTCTAAAAATTAATTCCCCTCTTATTTGACTTATTGTTCCAGAAAAAAATGAAAGAATTTGAAGAACAATTAAAAGTGGCAACTCTAGCAAAAAGACCAGGAAAAAGAACAAATGGCAATTGATAGCTGGAAAAAATCAGGTAAGTCTGTTATCTAGCCAGCGTGCTTGTCTCATTTAGTCTGGAAAGGGACTCTCATTTCTTAGCTTTTGCTTGTGGGAGCAGTTGGTAGCTAAAAGGTGAAGCGTTTTTGACTTCTCTGGGTATCACTCTTCTCTATTTCTTGTCATTGTATGTTTTAAGGTTTTACGTGAACACCATTTAAGTAATTATTTTTAAGTTCAAAGCAACCAGGGGGCTACTGTTCTTAAGTGGCAGAAGGGTGGCCATTGTGGCACAAAAGTCACAGCAAATAGAGACCTTTTAGCCATTTTTTAGCCTTTTTTGCTGGCAATGAAATAGGATTAGTTTGGAGTATATGATACAGGAGAAATAGCATCTACCATGGCAAAAACAAATCAAAGCTTATAGGGAGAGATCATACCTCCCCTAAAAGATCCACCATTTCCACTGGAAAAAGTGCTGAAAGCTTTAGACACACAAGCACTTCCTTGTGTCAGAACAGGGATTTGGTTTGACTTGTCTTTCTGTGATGTGACAACAAGATGTCTTACCTTTTCCTCTTGAATAGCCAAAAGGCTACTGCAAGAATAATGACAACTCCCACAATGCAGGCTATCACAACAGAAACAACGACACCTAGGAGAAGATGGAAAATATACAAAACAGTTCATTTCACGTACTTGAGAGGAGAAGGTTGGTCTCTAGTCAGTCATAACATTTTAGTTCTGCTTCTGCCATATACAAAGGCTCTTCGGTGGATAGCTTTGCACAGATATATACTGGAAGATCCTCATCCCACAACTGGATCTTCAGTTTACAATTTCGTGAACTTAGAGCTCCACTGAAGTCACCAAGCCAACATTCAGGCAAAGTCATGGCAGATCAGAAACTCCTTGTATGCTATAATATGTAAGAAAGCATAAGCAAAATTCAGCAACTAAGCCCGGGCAAATGAAGATGTCAAGTCTGATGCCTGTTGTTTTGTTTCATGGCAGAAGAACATCACTGATGGATGGCAGCTAAGAATGGTGTGCTTTGTCTTTGAGAACAGTGCTTGAAGGAGGCAAGGAAGGTAAGAATGAATTCAAGATATTAAGATAAACAATTGCGTGATCTCATCTTAGCACTGAGGTGTTAAGCATTAACATTACAATACCATCTTTAATAATGATCTTCAGATACATTCTTGGCAGTGAAAGTATTTTCACTTATTTTGGCCTTCCCAAAGAGCCTGAAGTATTTTTACTTATTTTGGCCTTCCCAAGAGCCTACTCTTTCCTTAGCTGCATTTTCATAATTCATTTACACACAGTTTATTAAATTTTATCAAATGACTGTTTCTAAGCATCATCAGAACCCTTTCAGAGTGAAGCATATTAAGCTGCTTACAGGTTTCATGTATTCCATTTAAATATTTTCTCTTATTAAATAAGCCGTGGAGAAAACAGAAATGCAAAGCCTGGAGCTTATCCTTATCCCACTGGGTGCTTTATTAAGTCCAAGTAAATGGAAACTGTTCATGCATAGATTTGAAGAAAAACTCTGTTATAGACAGAAAAGGGGACTTTTAGGAAAGTAAAGGAGTTTCCAAAGGGCATCAAAACATAACACAAGTAGAAAGAGCTTGTGATTTAAAGAGGAAGGGTAGGGGCAAGGTTAAAGTTCAGGCCTTAAATTTCTGTTTGATGAGAACAAGAATCAGCATAGTTCTGTTCAGCATGGTCCTGTAATCAAAACTAGGCACCAGTTTCCATGTAACTTGCGGGCACTGGAAGGCATGGACATTGTAATGAATTTCAGCTGCATGTGAAGCTGCTTTTATTGGAATATTTGGCAGGCAAAATACAGTATAAACATGTTTGAGTTTTGCTGAGTAATCCTTTAAGGTCTGAGACATTTTGCAGTGTAGTACTGGTTAATAGTTAACACGAATTTAGATTTTACTTATCAGTATCAAAACGTAGATGGCCAAAGGCTTCAGTCATTGACAATCCATGTGCAAAGCACAGCTCAACACCCCCATCTTGTGGCTTCTACACTCAGCTGGAGATGGCAGCCCTTAGCCTTGACGCTGGGTCAGGAAAGTTGCTCTGAAGACCTGCTTTGGTAGGGGCCTGCAGCCCGCACAGCAGGATTTGTTTCACAGATCTCTGTGGTCGCCTGGCCCAAGACAGGACTGTGTGTACGGCCTCTCCTTCCTTTCCCAGTAAACACACGCTGCTCCTGCCTGGCACGGCTGGCTGCACTGGGCTGCGTGCTGGGTGCTTGCAGCCAACAACCAGGTGCACTTTAATTGTGCTTTGGCAGGAACCTTTCTTCTTTGAGGTGAGGGGCTGCACCTGTGAGGGAGCCTTTGTGGCTGTGGCAGGTGGAATGTGTTTGAATGTTGCTTGGGAGATTACAGGCATGATGAATACCTTTTTTGAAATGGGTAGAACATTTTGCTGTGGTTCACTGATAGAGTCAATGAGCTTTTGTAATTAAATGTACTTAGCCTGAATGGGGTTTCTATTAAAGTAGCACAGAGCAATGCCTTCTGTAGCCATAGAGACCAGTTCTTGGGTGAGAACAGCAGGATGGGCAATAACCCACACAATTCACCTCCAGTAAGTCATGCCAGTTTTAAAGATACATTGGAAATGCTTTTATAGCTGGTGTCACCTCTGTGTGAGAGCCAAATGATGTGGCTTAATAGAGGGAGAGCCAAATGTTGTTCTTGGCTTTGGCACTGCTTCACAGAAACAATTTTGAGAAAGTCACATCTGGGTCAAATTTTCCCCCATAGATAGAAATAATAATGCTTATACTATTCCTGTGAAGTGTTTAGAGATCCCTGGATGAAAAGCATACTGTCTGATTTTCAATTACTGGGATCATGGATTGTAACTTAATACTATTTAACTATTGAGTGTGATTTACAGAGAGGAGGTAGACAGGTGTTGAAAGGTCACATTATGATACAGATGGAAAATTACATTTCTCATTTCTGCATGACCATGATTCAGATCAGAAAAATCACCGGTGCATAGATGCTGTTAGCAAACCAACAACATACATGTGGTCAGTCCATCAGGTATTGGGTCTTGATTTTAAAGGGGAGAAAAAGTGAAAGATCACTAGGATTTCATGGAGAACTGGTCTTAAACACAGAGAAGCTGCTCACTCCAAAACTGCTTCTATTACTTCAGTAACTGTTTCTGCCTTGGCATTGCTATAATAAATTATTTGTTTATGGATTTAGGGCAGGGGAGCCCTGCTGTCTCAGAAACCTGGCAGCTGTACTGCAAATTGTGAGTCTCATGCTGCTTAAAATCATTGTACATGGTTTGACTAAAGCAGAGGTTTGAAGGAAATCACTACAATAGCCATTCTGGAGCCAACTACTGTAGCCAATGTTCAAGAATGGAAGTTTGAGAAGAAAGTTGTATCCCTCTTCCTAGTCAAACAAGAATGTGCCGTGGGGGAAGGATATTTCTAGGTGACCGAGCCACAAAAGCATGTAGTAGGAAGTATACTGATGTGCCTTTCAGTCTTCCTGGAAGCACCCCATTTTGGAGAAAGAATTTGTGCTCTGTCTCCAAGAAAACATCAAGTAAACCTGCCTAGGAATTGGGAAAATGAACTAAGTACTTCCAGGCCACCCATGTGGGGCCTCTGTTGAGCTGCCTCAGCATTCTCTGCACTCTCTCAGCTTCCTGTGCTGCCATTATCTAGATTCTCCTGAAAACTGCCAAAGAAACAAATACATGCATTCAAAAATGGACATAAGTAGGGCAGGATTCTTGATATTAATGTAATGGAGATCTTGAGATTGCTGCCTTATGACTTCTCTTTCTTTTTACAAAAAAAAAGGCCTCTCATACTCTAGTTCTTTCCCTGTTTCACCATTTGTTCATCTTTTACTTTACTCAGAATATTTTGGCACAACTAATACCGGTTTGTATATAACTCATGTGGCTATATAGGATTGTTGATGATAATTTGCTAAACTGACTGGTAATTTTCTTATCTATTTTGGTTAGACTCTACCTTTTATTACAGGTATAGTTCTCATTGAAAAATGATATTAAATTGAGACATTGTTTTATAACCATCATACTCTGCAAGCAGTGGCATGGGGACTTGGTAAGAAGCACAAGAATAGGTTAGAATATTATGAGTATGGCTTTTTCATAGTATACAATGAGAAATCAAAGTACAGAACTGGCAAAATCCTAAATGTGACCTTTGTAAGCCTTGTATGTGAATTTCGTATATTGTATATATTCAAATGGTTGCTTACTGCAGAGAGCTACCTGTGAACAGACATTCCTCATGCATAGCAGAAAGGTAACTATGATCTTTCGGAAAGGGCAAGATCTCATTTTTTGTTAACACGTGCACTGGTGCAGACTAGCACAAAAGTTTGGTACCTAAATGTACTCTCTATCTTTTGTTCTAGAAAAGAGGTAAATTTAGTATTATGTTCTAGTCAGACCTTGAAACTTGATTCCAAACAATTAACAAAGAAAATTGAGAAAAGAGATAATTGATCAGAATAACTTTTCTCTCAGCAGTAATTCGAGATTAGGAATGATAGCCGTAAATAGATGAAAGATGAAACTAGCGTGAGCCACCTTAGACTTAGATATTTAGCTGTCTGCTGCTATAATGGGAACATCATCAACAAGATGATAAGATACATTTGGCAGCAAATAAATAAAGAGACAAAATGGAAAAAATGACAATGAAAGCAGAAAAATATTTCAGATAAACACACAAAGCATAAAAAAGAAATGACATAATGCAGATGGTTTAGTGTAGGTTTCTGAATACACAAAAGCAACTAATTTCACCTGAAAAGTACTATCCTGGTATATCGGAGTTAAGACAGAGATTAAAAAAAAAAACACCTTATACTTGCATGTAAACTAATAACCATCTATGTACATGTAGCTGAAGCTCAAATCTAGTATATGAATTCCTTGTAGTATGTTTAAGCACAGCCCACAAAAACAGTGCAAAATGGATTTTAATTTGCAGTTTGTTTTCAGGGCGGTATTTACATATAATGGTACCTTAACAGATACAGTGTAGAGCTTGAAAAGACTTGACCTTCTTTGATTTTAGAAAGCTTAAAACAAAAGTGATGAATAGTAAAGGACAAATATTCACTTCTTGTCTCTCGATTTGAAGTTAGTTGTCCCTCATCATTTTGGATATCCAGACAGCTATTTGCATGTGTAATTGGGTAGCTGAGTCTCTGCTATTCCATGTGAACCATGTGAACGTTCTCAGATTTTAGCCCAGACAAAGTCAAACATTAGCAAGGCAAAACTGAAAATATAACATAGTAGATTTTATTGTTTAGCTCTTAGTATTAGCAATAATGCTAAGTGTGAGCTTTCCATAAAACATTGCACTTAAAAATTCACTAGCCATATCAGAAAACACCTGTTGTGCAGCTGTACTGAGAATTAACAACTCATGTGTGAAATCCTGGATCCGCTGAAGTTGATAGCATAGTTGACATCACTAAAACCAGGATTTTATTGTTTCTATTTAACAACCTCAAGACAGTGAGTTAAAAACTGTGTGTACCTTAAAGGGATAAGTGAACTTAGGAGTCTAGTTTTTGGATTTTGGTTTTGATTATTTAGGAAAATTTATTTTCCTAAAACAAAAGTTGAAAGTAAATGTAAGTGTTGCAACTTGCTTCATAGCTCCCCTGAAACATTTGGTGACTTTATAAATAGTTCTAAGTAAATATAACTTTTTTCTTTTCACTCTGGGAAAAATTCTCAAAAGCAAAACAAAGCTATAGAAGTGAAAATTGCAGAACTGATCATGCATGTGGTATTATAAGGTAAATGAAGACACAGTCTTCTCCCTTGATAGGAAACCTCAGTGCTGTTTGTAATTGGCAAAGCATCCTGACAAATAGCACTATATTTATAGTGGCAGAATCCCTTTAAGAATACCCTGGCCCAGCTTGCAGGGTCGCCAGCTGACCAAAGTTGTGGCTGATAGGAAGCTCCAATGTGAAATGCTCAGAGCTGCTGTCAGGCCAGAGATGAGCTTGGCTCTCAGATCTACTGAGAAGAGAAGATACTGTCTCGTGCGTCAGAGTCCTCTGAGAGGAGGCAGTGGCAATTTTGGCCAAAATAGAAGAATTTAAGCTGGGATCTTCCAAGTGAAAGGTTCTGCCTATAACTTTTGATTCCCTTTTAGTTTGCAGTGGAATTAGCTGGATAAATACATGAGGAAGAGATAAAAATGTACAGGAGAAAGTATAGAGAAATATAAAGAATACAGTCATAGCTAATGTGGATGCTTACAGTGCTCTGCATTGCAGTCTCAACAGGCTTCCTAGGCTTGAGGACTTCTCTTTGGAGGTAGCTAGGATGAATGCATTCCTGCCTTCCTCAGTGAGGATGGGAGATGAAAGTTACTCAGCCTATTTGTGGTACAAATGGCCTGAATTAATTCTCTAACTCATAGTGTACTTGAAATATGAACCTGTGTCTGGCTGTGAGAGAGGCAGACACTGCTAACCTCCATCAGAAGAGAACAGAACATGGAAATTAAGCACCAAGAATTTGTTGTGCTTGAAATACTGGTATGGGCACTTCTGACTGTAAGAAGAGGGAGGGTATGGAGTACTTCAAAGACCGAGGATGGTAAAAGTGTACCCTGCTATCATGTACAGGCTACAGACATTTTCCCCTCTGTGGTATCATTTTGAATATAACATAGAGTTGGCTTTGGAACTCCTCTTTTTTTCCTAAAGTGAACAAAACATATCAATCAAATTATCACTTGTACCTCTGTTTGTTTATAAATATTTTGACTTATTGCAAAAATACAACATATAATAGAGAATGACAGTGCCTTAATTACGTCAAAGTAATCAAAGGCCCCAACTGGTTTCCTCTGAAGAGGCTTATGAAATTTGCCTTAGAGAAAAATTAGCCATCTTAATTTTTTACAGGTTTTATGAAATGATAAATCAGGCCATACTTTTCTTTTCTTTCTTTTTTTTTTTTTTTGGCTGGTGGGAGTTGGTGTAAATGTGTTGACTTCAGTGATAAACTTGCCTTAGTGTTTTGGGGAATGCTTAAATCTGTCTTCTTAAATCTTATCATCTTTGAAATGTAAAGCTATGTGTCTACTACATAGTGAAATAGAAACATTTCCTGAAATATTCTGGGTATGCTAAGTCTGTTCAGAGCATTTTTTGAGCCTTTACATTGTGTCTGTTATTTTGTATTTGTTGTTGTTGTTGGAATTCAACAGTCTTGGTAAAAAATTTCAGTGTTTTGCAATTGTTAAAATGACTGTTGTTTCCAAAGCTACCCACTTGCTACTGGCTGAGGCTCTCCAGGCTGGGCTTTGCACTCACGCACTGCAGAGCTTGGGTTAGCACAAGTTGCTTATTGTGTGCATTTGTTTTGCAGTTTTCCTTTCTCCCCAAAGACTGGGAATGAAGGCTGTAGCAGTTTGGGACATTCTGTCCTTACAGAAGCAGGAAAAAGAAGACAGTTATTTTTCAGATTTCTACAGTGTATGTTTACATTATGTAACACAGTTCGCTATATCTCATGTACCAGAAGTGTAGCAGTGCTAAGGGCAGGCTTTCCCAGTGCTGGTTAGCCTCACAGTGGGTTTCATAGATATGCTCTGTCCTCTTCAGAGGAGATGTCACAGGTCCTTCTTCTGTTGCTGAAAAGTAAAGTTTCTTGGCCTGGGATACAGCGCACTGGGGTTTAGGGCTGGGCAGACTCCTGGCTCTGTTCCACTCAGCAGTTATCATAGTGAAACTCTGGGGAAAGTCACTTTTGGAGGCCTCTCGTTGCAAGCTGGAAGCTGTGTACAGACAGGCAGGGTGGGTTGAGAACCTGAGCTGGAAGGTGCTCAGTAAAAGGTACGAAGTCGTGACTACTCATCAAGTGTAACATCTTCAGCTCCTTATCATATGTTAAACAGTAAGATGTGTTATGCTGTTTCTCTGCACCTGGGAAATAGCCCATCTGTTATTAGATTACTGTCCTTTTCAGTGTTGCAAGTTAAAATAATTTTTTAAATCAGTGGCCTTCTGCAGAGTGCACAGAAGTCGGACATGCATGACCCTGATGTAGTTTAGCTCTGTGAACTGCACTGAAGCCACTGAGAGCTCTGTGAACTGCACAGAGCAATACCAGCCTGGCCTTCTTTAATGTACATAGTCCATAAGCTTTTCCTGAGAATCAGCTGTATTGCACTCTGCAGGTAGAGTGGTTAATTAAATGAAGGCAGGAGATACAGCAGTCTAAGAAGATATGCTGCCTTTGTTGCTGGAGCCCAGGAGACAGTGAAATGCAGGGATTTAAATGCAGAGCTGGAGAATGTCATTAAACTGTGAAGTCATGTCTTGTGGTTTAAGCCATATATTCAGTCTGCTCAGGACTGTTAGTATTTTTTGATCAGTAAAAATATAGAGAAATGAAGATCTAAATTATCATTAGAACTCAATGAGAAAAATGTGCTTAAGCAGCAAGGACAACAGTCACATACCTATTTAAATAATTACTGTCTAGGTTATGTTCAATAATTCCAAAGAAGGCACTTAAGAGAAGCTTTGTGGTAGGATTAAGTTCCTCTTATGGGAAACTTTAGAAAGATTTAGAAATGTTTCCATGTGGATTGAAACAATCCCTGGCCACAAAATGACTGCTGGAACTGTCTCTGGGTTTTATCCCAAAGGTGGGGATTTGCTTCAGCTCAGGGCCAAATGCTGCTGATGTTCCACATGGCCCAGCCTGGGAGTTCTGGTGCAGCTAATTCGAGAAAGAGACTTGCAAACTTTTAGACACAAGTCCAGATCATCTGTGATTTTAGAGAGATGTTTTATCTGGGGTTTATTTTGGCCAATCTCTAATTTTCACTTTTCTGCTTTATAGCTTTATATTTACGAAATGGGCAAGAAAAGCTACTTGCAGTATGCCTGTGGGGAGAGCTGTTCCCGCAGTGGCTATTGTGTGACATTTCCCAATATAGACACCTCTTGTTTTTTCTTTTCTTTCAGTTAAACAGTAGAGAAACTACCAGACAAAGTCAAAATGGTACACTAAAGTGTTTTATGAAGTTGAAAGTTTACTGCTTGGCGAGTCTTTTTTTGCAGTCTCTTTTTCTTTAAAAAAAAAAAAAAAAAAACCCTTCTGGTGACAGTCTCAAAACACATAGTGGTTTGCCTGGGTTCATCTGCCTCCAGTGTATCCAGCTTCACAACTTCTGCTTAAGGGCATTTCTTTGCAAGACAACACAGCAATTGGAGCAATACATCCTAACAAACAAGATGCTCAAATGCCTTGTTGGGGCGATAAAGCTCCCCACCGCAGATGCTTTTCTTTGTTTTCCTTAAAAGCCTGTATGTATTTTAAATATTGTCATTGTATAACATTGCATAATTAAGTTTTTAAATGAGGTCTTCCTCATAAGATGGCTAACTTTTTCCACCCCAAACAGTGGATCATAAAATCCAGTGTTGTAAGTTATTTTTACTTGTCAGATGGAAGCTCCTCAAGGACCTCTTCTGATTCTCTGTAATTTCCCGCAAAACAGTCTCCCTGCAATGCGAGCTTGTGGTTCCTTTTAAATGTGTGTTCTGCGTAAGAAGAATCTTGCTCAAACCAAGCCTGGCATCACAGTGACTGAAATCTTTCCTGACTCAAGATGCTATTTTATCTCTTATCAAGTGAAACCCCAGTAGCTTAAAAGCCAGTGACTTTCTCTGGCAGATCACTCTCCAGTTACTGAAAAGAGAGCTTGAAGCAGCCGTGTTCCTAAGTTAGGCACCTTTCTGTATAATCTGTAGCTTTATGAGACGAATGCAGGCGTTGAGCCTGCATCAGAGCTTCAGCAAGTCAAGGGAAAGACTCCTCTTGATCCTAGTGTCCTTGGGGGATCTTGTGTCTTGCCAGATTTGCCACTGGTAGCCTACATGGCAAAATCCTGCCCTTTCTTTAGATCTTTCAGATATATCTTACATATCTTATGTAGCCTCTTCTGGGACCAGTCCTGGCTGTGTCGGCAGGACTCTTGTCACTCGCTTACCACGAACAGCGTATTGGAGCAGAGGTGTTTTGCTGAAATGTAGGTGGCATACACAGCCATTATAAGCAGCTGGAGAGTCTCATTAAAGCATCGCAAACTGAAATTACAGCAAATGTAACTGGTGAAATGTGGCTAGCTCAAGCTGTTATACTGACTGAAAGACTTCAGCTGTAGAGAACGGGTTAGTGTTTGGAATGACAAGAAGTTGTTCTTCTGCTGGGCATGACAAGGGCAAGCATGGTCTTCCTTCTCCTGTCTCCTTCCCTTTGACCGAAACACAAGGGATGCACAGCGCTGGCTTGCCTGATACCCCTTGTGAAACAGCTTTTTGTGTACTCGCTGTATACCTTACTCTCATAGTTGCCCAGGCAACAGTGCAGTAAGAGAAGAAAAGGCAACAAAGCGAACGGCAGGAAAGAGACTGCTGTGTTTTGGCAGCAGTGAAGAGCAGCGGGACTGCCACCTCGGTATTCCAGGTCTACACAAACCGTGGTGCGCTGTTTCTTTATAGGAAGCGCTCACGCAACTTACCTTCATGGAAGGAGATAAAAACCAGTCGTTCATCAAACTTCTGAACGTGGCGGAAGTTATCAACCATTTCCAGGGGTTCTGGGTCGTCACTCTCTGTGCAATACATGGCTGTTTCCAGCGCCCGTAACTACAAAGGGAAGCACCCGTTAGCTCCCAGACACAGCAAAAGCAATGTGGGTGTACGATCCCAGGAATCACACTCCTGGAGGGTGTGTCTTTGAAATCACAGAGCAAGTCAAAGGGAAGAGGATACATTATGTACTACTTAAAAATTTTGCATGGCCTGTGAGCCCAAATACAGCATAATATGTAGACAGTGTGACATCTCCAAACCTGTACCTGTATTTTGTTTACATCCTGGTAAAATTAACCCTCTGTAGTAATCGGCTTCTAGGGAAATCAGATGAGGAGAGAAAACATGGTGGGCCTGTGCTGCATGTTTTCCCTAACGCAGTCTAAATCCCAAGCAGAATGAAAAGCTACTTTATGAAAGGACTTGCTATTTTGGTAAAGACATGATCTGGCAAAGTGGACAAGGTTAAAAAGGGGCTTTCATAACAGGGAGCACATATTAATTTGGTCAGAGATTTTGATTTTTTTTTCCCCTCATGTTTATAACTAGGTGAATCAGAAGACAGTGTTTGGGAGTTTATAGCCTATATAATTCATCAGTGGCCACCTGAGAATAAAAGAAATTAATTGAGCACAGAAACAAGTGTTGGAGAAAAGCCAGGGGATTTGGGCTTGACATTAATCTATCACAGGCTTTTAGAAACTAACATCTACCCGAGCTATCATCCCTAAGTCAGTCAGGATCCAAGTAGCACTTAAAGGCTTGATGGATAGGGTTCAGCCGTGAAACTTGAACAAAAATGATCCAATAGTGACTCATAGAAAGACTCAAAGCAGTGAGCAAGTACATAGTGAAAACAGAAAAGAATCTTTCTTTGCTGTGATTTTTTTCAAGCTGATACAATACTGATATGTATTGGAACATAAGAGAAATCCAGGAAATTAGAATATGTATTTACTGTTCCTTAGTAAACACCAATAAGGAAAACACATGGCATATTTAAACTTGCCTGTTCTTGTGAAATTTTAACAGGGTGTCGGAAAACTGTCCAGAGAACGCTAGGGTAGCAAGGAGGAGTTGTCAAGGATCCTTCATAGCGATAATACTCATCCAGTCTGTCGGGAAGCAGCTCTTGGATGTTGAAACCAGGAACTTGGGCCATCTGATCTAAAATAGAGGATTTGTGTTAAATGCTGTATCATTATTACACAGATGGTGTAGTTTAGTCCCGATGAAGTGAATTTGTTTTTCAGTAAGTATGATGTTTTCGGTCATATCACTAAGAAAAGAAACTACATTTTAACAAAGGTTATCCCAGTAGAATAAGGAAATAGATCTTTTTATGTACAAATCTTTTCCTAGATACCAAATCAGAGTTCTGTAACATAAACTGTGGCCACGTCAATCAAACAACACCATATGCAAGAAAGAAGGGCCAGTCAGAAACACATGGTGTTATGTGCTTGTCTCACGCTAGCAGTACACTCTTCACAGAAATGCACTGAATTTTAAGTCTTCTAGAGTTTATGACAGAGGTTTGCCTGTGACTTCTGGACTGTTTCTTCAATCCTTCTCTGGCTGATACTGGATACTCTTAGCCACTCTCAGTCCATAGCTGGTTTATAGTCACTCACCCTTGTATTTCACATTCCGGAAATGCCTGAAGATCTTTTCATATGTTGGGTTGAAAGGTCCGATCTGTAACGAGCAGACCATCAACAGCTGTGCAAATCACCACAGACCGAATACAAATCTTTGCTCCTGCATGCAGCAGGTAACAGCATTTGATGAACAACTCTACCATTAGGGAAATGTTTCCACTGTCTGGACACTAATGTACTAGTATGGCCTAATTCCTCTTTTCACCCAAAGCGTTAACACTGTTCCCAGAATCCCTACAATGTTCTTACTGCTCTGTGGGTACTAGAGCTGCTTTAACATGTTATTCTAGCACATTGTCATAATGAAGCCTTAACAATGACAGCATAGATCTCTCACGTGTGCTCGAAAGACCTGGCTGCCTTTGCGCGTTCAGCACACCGTGCGCCTGAAGAAAACCCTTTTCCTGCAGGAGCCTTGTAGAGCCGCGTTCTCTGCTGACAGGCGTCCCAGGTCATTCCCTGGTCTCTAGGCAAAGCCACAGTTTCCCACCCACAAACATTTTTTAGTCTGCTGCTCCTCACAGCTCCAGAAGATAAAGAATGACACTATTGGGCACCACAGGGCCTCCGGCAAGGACTATAACCCAGCTCTCTAGCAAGACTGTGTTTTTCAACTTCTCCCAGCAGCTTTGGGGTTTAATAATCAATGCGTTTTTATATGAATTTTCTGGAGTTGGTGTTTAGCAACTCCTCTGACAACTGAGCATAGTAAAACCGTGACCTTAAATCAACTTTAAAAGCCACCAGCTGTCTGAAAGTTTTTCAGAGACCTAATCTCCAGGCTTAACAACATTCTCTTACTTGATTTTAAACACTAACAGTTGCGGGGGGGAAGCAGCCTAGAATCCTGATATTCTTCCGTAGAGTAATATGCAATACTCTGAAACTTTCCACAGTTCTGACTTCCAAATGAGCTGAAATTTGGCACAAAATTGTTGTCGGAGCCTTAGAGGTGGGCCAGGAGGTGGGCTTGGATGTTATCCATTCGCGGTGGAGCTAGGTCAGCAAGCTTGGATGCTTGTCCCCGCGTGGGACCTGGGCCTGGCTGTGCAGTTCACAGCCAACGCCAATAAAGCCCCTGTCTCGGTGTGTGGGGCTGCATGAGACACAGCTGCTTTCTTGCATTTATTCCTTCTGGTTCTGTTTCAGGAGCTGTTTGATACCAGAATGTTTGTTCTGTGCTCACCCCCTCTGAATTAGAAGCATGAGCGGTATGTGTTAGCTGTGACTGTCACATAATGCTCTCCTGCCTGGGTGACTAACCTTGGAGGAGAGCTGAACAAATCTGTCCTCCTTTTGGAAAAAGGACAAAAGAATTATAGGAAAAGGGCACTTTTTTCTGCATTCCCCCCCGCCTTACCTGAGAGTTCATTCTTAGGAAAAGTGAGTTTCTGAAAACTGGTCTTAAGTTCCTAAAACTAATTTGTGTCAATCTCCAAAAAAATCTTTTTTTCCATTTTTTTCCCTCTCCTTTTTTTTGTTGTTGAAACTGCCTGTGTCCTTAAACATTTTTACGTATTCAATGGAAATGTGGAAATTGGGTACTTTCAAGCCTTAGGTGGAAAGTGGAAAATACTCCAGTTTTACGAATAGCTTTACAGTAAAGCTTATTGAGGAGTTTCTCTTCAGAAAGAAAGAAAATTATATAAGCTTGTCAAAGTTGTTTCTTCAGATCAGCTGATGGATGTGGGGCTTTAGAAGGGAAAATTGGATACCTGTCCTTCTGTCATTTTAAAAAATGCACCGAATTTACATGTTTGTAATTTTATATCACTACTAGAATCTGTGATTCAAAGAATCTGGGAAGTCTGCGTCCTGAAGGCTATGGTCACATCCTAATTGCATATCGTTGCCAGAGCAAGGGTTGTGTCTCTCTGCTGTGTTAAACTGCTTCATTTGCAATAGGCAGTTTTAAATACATGAGTTTGAAATTCACTGTCATCTATTATTTGATAAACTCTACCAATCCTCAGTTTGTAAATGAATTTAAAAGTGGATTCAGCATATCTGAAGTTAATTTGCTGAAAAATATGAGGAAATATTCAGAATTATTCTTTTTCTTTGTTTGTACCCATTTATATATGTGCTGATGGAGTCTGGCCCTTTTTTGTGAAATAGAAAAGGAAGAACACATATTCAGCAAAATCCCTTTAGTTAATCTAGGTAATTTTATACTTTAAAGATCTCCGATGCCTTACTTAATGATCAAAAGTGTGTTAAAAAATAAAGAAGTCCTACATCCTACCTCAAGAAGAATAGCCAGAACCGCCAGCCCATCCGCTTTGTCCATTGCTGCTGTTATATCCGGATATTTCTCAGAGTTGTAATGTACAATATGCAGCTACAAAGAAGGAGATACGATATTATGGTAACACTTCTGTATCACTGACTGAGAAAGACCAGTGCAGCCATCTCAGGCCAGGACAATACCATGGTTTTTTATGGTTTCTGGGCAGTAATGGCAAAATACCTTCTAGAGAAAAGCAACATGTGCTGGAACTCCCTCTGCTAGCCCCTGTATAGCTGAGTTATCCCTCTTCTCTACATGATGGAGAAAAAAGAGGGTTGCTTTAGCTTCAAGCTATCTTGATTGTATTGCCAGTACTAGTAAATATTTCTGAAATTGTAGCACCTTGGTATTCTTGGGACTCTCTGATGTTTAGTATGCAAAAACTGGTGTTAAATGTAATGGGAGAAGAAGCAGATTCCTGAAGGGCTCTTATGCAATCAAATGATTCTGACTGAATAATTTCTCATTTAATCATTTGGCATAAGCATGCAATAGGTGCTGCTGTTTCAAATCTATTCCTAAATCCTTAATTTAGGGTTAGAAAAGATGGAAATGAAAAAGACTTGTCAAATAGTTCTTTGCCGGATAGAAGAAAGTGAGTAAAGATAAAGGGAAAACATTTCAAAATGTCATTTAAGCCCAGTGGAGCCAATGTTGTGCTCTGTTTTATAGAAAAGAAACAAGGGGTCAGATATCTAGCAATTTGCTTGAAATTGCTCAGTGACCCAGTGTCAGCCCTGGGTTTAAAAGCTGGGTTCTAACTCCCTGAAAGTACATGAAAACTCATGAAAGTACATGGGAGCCCATCCTCTTCCTGGTGCACGGTGCAGGTTTTTAGTATATACCCAGATTATAAGTCCAGTCATATACCAAAGGTAAAGATCCCACTTGGTGGGACTTGCCCAACCTTCTTTGCATGTTTCCCTGATCTGAGCTCGTCTTACCTCTGCTGCAAAATGCTTCCCACCGATGGTGTGCTCCGAGCCTTCTGACTTGTTTCTGTTGCCCCAGTGTAGGTGAAGTTGAGATGCAGTGTACTCAAACGGGAGGTTTCTGATGTACATAGTAGGCGACAGATACATTTTCACTGTAAGCAGACCAAACCCAGATGTGAGGAGAGGATAGCACAGCTTCCAAGCGCTGGGCACATAGAACTACCGGCTAACTATATTACACATGGAGAAGGGACAGAGCAGAATAAACTATTAGATTCTTAACTCGGAATCCATCTCAGTCTGCAGTCAGAGATAAACATTTCAGTTGTCTTTAAGCCTTTCTAGGCAGTTCAGGAGAGTTTAGAACATTCCCTTTTTCTGTTTCCTTAAACTGAAGGAATTAAGTATGAGAATTGTTGCTACTGGAATTCTTTCTCTTCCCTGAAGAATGCAAAATTACTTCAGTCTTATTAAAGAGACAGTTATCAGAGTATTGAAGCAGAACTTAGGCTCATGTGCCTTCTTTGTATTCCCTTATTATGGTAAAAAAATGGCTTAATAAGCCAATATGTGGTCTGGTATTTTTAAACACTGTTAAATTGAGTTCTTTTCCCTTTTAATCTTCTCTTAGAAGCATTTGGAATAAACTAATAACACCCTCCACCAAACCCAGAGTAATGATGTCAAGCAGCAAGGTAATCAGAGGCCTTAAGAATTAATACTTCTTCTCTTGACAGAGGGAAGGGGGACTGTTGTATACAGTACCCTCCTTTCTACTCAGTGCTGATCTTCAGTGCGGAAGGCAGGCCGGCTTATTTTTTTTGTGTAGAAATTGCAGTAGAGAAGAAACTGAGTTGTTCTCTTTTCGCTGTTCAGTCTGGAGAAATTTGGTACTTCATAAAGCAACACTTTGTGTAGAGAATAGATCAATCTCTTAGCAATCTACCTTTACTAGTTTCCAATATGAATATATTTCATTTCTGGAATGTCCCAGGCATGTTTTGCAGGGGAAACAAGGCCCACAACCTTAATAAAGGAGCAACTGCTGACATATGTATTCTTCAGCTAATATTAAAGAGCTTTTCTTGAGCTCTACTGTTTTCAGTCTAGCTGAAGTAGATAATTGTAGCTGGCTGTGAAACACAGTAATTGTATATAGGAATGCCTGATAGCACAGTACTAGATATCCTACTGATTTCCTCTCTAGCCATAAGAGAGGATAACAGCAGATGGTGTAATGATCACTCCAAGAAAACCAATGCTTATTACTCGGAGCAATCAAGCAATCGTGTCTGAGTGAGTTTTCTGGCGAGAGTGGGCCATATGTTTCCTGCCTCCCGGGAGGGCACTTACCTGAGAAGTGAATTCCAGTTTTAGGAAGCCAGATTTTCTGAGAGTGAATCTATTTTTGTCTTGGCTTTTATCAGGAAGTGATTGAATTTCAGGTGTTAGGGACAAAATCTGAAAATCTTAGTGACCTAGGCTCTGGGAGGAATTTTTTTTTTCCGTGTGACTGTATCACAAGGGACAGGCTCTCAGCGTTGTACTGTTGTTTCCACCTACGCTCTGGTACCTTTAAAGGCTGCAGTGACGATGCTCCCTGCTCTGCCTAGGGATGATTGCAATGGCCTAAGGCATTCGACTTTGACAGTATAATCTTTTGCTAAGGACTCAGGGATGCTCTTAGGAAAAGGAGATTCCCAAAGAAAAGGTGTTCCAGACCTTCTATTTCTTTCAGTATTACTAGTCTAAAGCAACCTGGTTTTGGTGGAGAAATTGGTCAAGATGAGGAAAACCAGGAACCATGCCCTAAGAGGTTGGTCCTTACCTGACGAATGGGCTCATGATGTTGTACAGAGCAGGCTTACCCCACTGAAAGAGTGAGAAAAAGAGAAAAGTTTGCCTGTCAAGCATCTTTCAACAAGGCATGCTAGGGAAGCGCAGAGGCCGTTTTACAACACAGGTTCTTCTGATGCCTGTGCAATAGAGGAGGATACACAGAAGGAGAGCCTTAGCCCTGTTCTTATTTATAGGACCTCAAATGTTTCAAGAAGAAAAAAATGGTGGAACTAGCTTATTGGTATTGTATGTCGTATTGATACATTAGATATCGTAGACCTTTATGAGACTGCCTCTTCTCTACTTTTATCTTCTATACTGGACACTTTGATTTAGTACTACAGTGGAAGGTATGTTTGTAAGCTGTTTCTAATTATTTTTATATCTTTTGAATCTATATCTGTCTTATCCTTCACTATAGGAGGTTTCGGTCTCAAGTCAAAGGAAGAGAATGGTACTCCTAACTGTGTTTTATTTTTGCACTAAATTCAACTGAGCTGCTTTGATTAGACTAGAATATCAAAGAGCCGATGCATCTATATTTTATCAGTTTCTCTCTTTCTAAACAAAACTGCAAAGTCTGTTTTTGTTTCTAAGCACTTGAACCAAAGGAACAAGAAAAGCTCTCAAAAGCTCAGGAATTACTTCTGTGACCTGCCTAAAATTTATTTAAAAATGTCAGTTTTTCAATTCTGCTTATGCCAGGTCCATTTGTATTTAGTACATTGCCAGATTTCCTTAGCCTGTTCTTTGGGGTGTATGTATGCTGATGTGAAGGCTTCATCCATCTCAGCTTAATTTCAACTGATAATCAAAGTAGTTCACCCATGATTTACAAAATTATGAACTCCAGTGATACTTTCCTTCACAATCTTTTACTGTCATTAAGCTTCCTTACCTGAATGACCATTATTGGTCAATGTAAACTGGTCAGTGGAGGGCACATTATAGCCTATAAATTCTAAGGGCAAGAGATTAGAATCGTACTGGAGAATATCTTTGTGAAAATCTATCGGCGATTGGAATACTCCTCCACAAAATGGATATTTCTTTGGCCAGGCTTTCTCTCCATCAGGACCTGTGTAAATTAACAGAAAGACAGGTTTGTCAAGCCTTGATGTCGTCTGGATCTTCCCTGAGAAATAGTAAAAAACAGACCAGGATGAACTATTACAGTTAATCTAAAAACTCCTGTGTTTGAGCCTTCATCTAAAATTTGGAAAAGGAGTCTTTTCTGAATCTTGAAGATTTTTTTCTGCTCCTCTGCTTTTCTCAATTTCATGTTTCCAGTATCTCACTAGGTAGAAAAGGGCCAGATTACTGTAATAAGATGCATTTGCTGGCAGAGAAAGTGTCAGCAAAAATCTCACGTAGAGACACTTTATACCAAATTTCTAGACAGATTCCTGAGTTGTAATTTTCCATTTTTTCTACAATTTTCATCGCTCCTGGTGCTGGTCAATCCAAGTCAAATTCTCATATATGTGAATTTCACAAAACAATGATAAGACTGTGTAGTACAAAAATGCCACTGTATTAAAAGTTTAATTCACATAAACTTAATGATAGCTAGATAGATGAATCATATTAGTTATTACATATGGTCATGCATATAGCAGGAAAAGCCTTCACAGACCGTTAGCTACTACATATATAAAATGATTTTTTCCTTAGAAAAAAAGCCAGGAACAATTTTTTGTTTTTAAAATAACTGAAAAAACTTTTGTTACTGAGTTTTAATACATCCAGTGCATGCAAGGCTATTTTTCCATCAGTGACCAATTAAAACAGATACTGCTTAGAATTACCCACGAATTGCTTACAGTCCTGCAGAGGCTTTCGACGGTGACCTGGTTATGTTTCTTTTGACCTGAAGCCTTTGTCCCAAGTCTTTGCGATGCCTTTGTGCACTGACGAGCACATCCCCACCCTCAGCCAGAAGCGATGGTGCAGCAGACAGCGTGCAGCAGAAGTTGGGGGAGCAGCTTTGAACTTGCTTAGGTATCTGACCTGGTCTAACCTCCCTAACTTCAGTAGTGCTAGTCTTACTTTGCACTGGTATAGGAGAGAGGCATTTTTAGGCCTTTATATTTTTGCTTATTACCAAACCATGGAGTAAGGAAATGATGTGGAAGAGTTTTTTGCCTTTTTCAACCCTTTCAGTGGTTGGAAATGGAGTTCTGGGATGACAGTGTTATTCCCTTTGAGCTCCAAAAGATGCAGGTATTTATAAACCCCCAAATTATGCTTTAAATTCTATTTCGTTATTCACCTACTGACCCTTGATTTTTTGACAATCTCAGCTGCCTTTTAGGTTGCACTCTTTGGGAACTGCAGGCCTGGTAGCTCACCAGGTTAGGCCTAAGTGTTTTCAGGCAACAACAAAACAAAGACAGTCGCGGTGCTGGCTGTGCCCCTGTGTTCGGATGTGTCACAAAATTTGGATTGTTTTCTGACAGGAATGACTTTTCCCTGTGCAAGTACAGGCATACGCACACTAATGCAGCTGTGCCTGCCTTCTGGAGAGAATTGCTGAAAAAAGTAACTTCACGTTGACAGAGGAAACATCACAGAAAAGAAGCAAGCCTTTTCCTCATCGTACAAGCTGTTTGGCTCTATCTAGCAATATGTCATAACACGCCATGAAAAGTTAATTTGCAACAATGAAAAGTATTATGGTAATTTGACCTGCAGTAGCTTGCTTGAACTCTTGTGAAACTTTTCTTCATCACAGTCTTTTGCCCTAGGTAGACTCTACAAAGAATAGGTAATATCAAGAAATTGTTCATTGTGCCTTTGATTTAACTACACATTAATAGCTAGCAGCTGTTTTCAAGCTGTAAGCTGAGGCCACTGAGATTTAAATGTCAAAAGAGGTACTTGCAACTTGTGTTCCTCCTCGACATTGAAGATTCATCTTGATTCTTTCTAAGGCAGGAGGGTCTTTTGGGGTCACCTGGCCTGTTAACGCAGGCCATTGGACTCGCTTGGATTGATTTCTGCTTTAATGAGGCCGTATCTTTTGTCAGGACAAAAAAAATCTAATCTCGTTTTAAGCATTGCAGGTAAAAGATACTTCATAACTGCGCAATGGGTAATTACTCCTCTTGACAGCTTGCCTTTTAGTGTGAGTTTGTCTAGCTTTGACCTTTAGTGGCTGCTTTTAATCCTTTGCTTAGTAATTGAAGAGCTTCCTGTTAGCGTATTTGTTCTCCTCATGGAAGTACTTGTAACATAGATGCTTCTCTTAAGCTAAACAGATAGAGTTATTTGAGTCTTTTGTTAGAAGGCCTCTTTTCCAGACCTGTAATATTTTTTGTGGCTTCTTTGAAGTCTCTCCAGTATGTTAACATCTTCCTTGAATTGTGGATGTCAGTATCTAATGTTACATCAGGTCATCAGTGGCAAAGCAAGTTCAGATATTTTCCAAAGGGAAATTAATGATCAGGCTAATATTAATGGAGACTCGCTTTTTAATGTGAAAGAATTTCCAAAGATATCAATAAAGGAGGAGAATCTGATTTAAATGTAGTGCGTATGACAAAAATTACAAGTTCAGTTTTGGTGCTCAAAGACCAATTTACTTACTCAGGCAAGCTCTTTAAGTTTATTCAAGACATAGGTTAGCACATGACATTGTTTGCAGTGTGGATACGCAGACTCAATCAGTGCTTTTCAGTATAAATAGGCTCTGATGTTGCTGTAACTTATGTGTTTGGCTGCAGTTGACTGACAATCACTGTAATTTCTCTCCTCCTAGATTTTCACGGTACTTACTATCTTAAAGTTATTTAAATTATTTTTAAAAGTTAATAAATCTTATGCTGACATTAACTTCATGATCATCAAAGTATTTATAACAGAAGATTTTAGCACTTGTGCAAGCTGTGGGTTTCATGGCACAGTGCTGCAGTGCCAAAATGATTTATTAAACAGACCAGCAGTGTCAGGAAAAATTGATGAAAAGCCTTTATTGTGCTAAGATTCCAATAATTTTGTAAGGGTCTGTTTTTCTGTGCACTGATGAGGTAGTGGGTTTCTAGAAAGTCTTTAAGGTGCATCATAGGTTTGGACACTTGATAATTCAATAGGTAATTTTTAATTGATACATAAGATAGAAGCCTGGTCCAGCCAATGGAAGCCACATCATGAAGTACAACACACTTTTTTAGTACTACTTTTGGTGCATTGCATGCCTGTAGGAGTTGGCAGGATAGTATGGGAACTTTCATACCAACATCAGCAGTTCAAGAGGGAAACACTCTTTACAATAAAATGATGTAGTTACTGCAGTCTTAATGCACCTTAATCTCGAGTAGCTGTCATCCTTTCCCTGGCACACATCCACAAATCTGCCTTCAGGCCACTAAGCTTTGGCAGTTCTTGCTTGTTTCCCACTCCTGCTCAATCAACACAACTTTTTTTTTTTTGGTACAAAACCAGTTTTTCTAGAAATTCAGCCTTTTTGTCACATAATGTTCCTCATTTTAGCGCCTCAAAACTCTTGTCTCAAAGAGCTGAGCTCACTGCAGCTTGTGTTTTCATATATGAAATTGAGATTTCCATGGTAGATAAACCACACAGCTGGAAGGCATCTCTGAGCCAGCTGTGCTGAAAACGAATGATTGATTGTGAACCAGATTTTCCTTTTTCTGTGCCAGCACATTTAGCGAAATTCAGTGGAAATCACATTCTGTTTACAAAGGCTCTGTCTGATCACTATTGAATAAAGAATAACATGTAGATGTATTCAGATTGGCCTGTATTACAAGTCCCATAAGGTATTTACATGAGAGGTGTTGCAAAAACATCTTAATATTTCATTTCTTCCTTTTGTGACAACAGTTATGACAAAGGGGAAGGCCCGGGCATCTCAGATGATGTTTACTTCCCTGAGGATCCTGCCAGGACTGCGTCAGCAGAGCGGTAGTTGTGCTGTGGGCCTGTCCCACCCATCCAACATGGTATTCAGCTGTTGGAGTAAGCGATTAAGGCGCGGAGCTGTCAGCGTGGGGGGATGTCAGACCCCCTGCCCCTGCCACCACTGCTCCTGATGCAGCCGTGAACACTCGCTGTGCTGCGCTTGCAGACCTGGTTGCTCAAATCCAGCTTGTCGGCTGCCTCCTTTTACAGGAGCTCCCAGGCCTGTGTTCCCTTAGCAGGATGTAAGTAACCCTAAGCATGGCTGTGCCCTCATGGCTATTTTATAGACGATGCCTGTGAGTAAAATAGTAACAATTCTTTGGGTGGCCTTGCTGCCCAGCTCCACAGTGAGCTGAGTGAAATGGCTCAGCACTACAGCAGCATATCTCTATCATATCATCTCCTTTCATGCCTTTTATCCTTCTGCACGCCTGAGCCTTCATCAAGCCCCACGGCCCTGGCACAGGTAGGAGATGTAGGCAAATGCTCCCCTAGGGATGACAGGGGTCTCTGCCCCCAGGAGGCATACCCTGGCTGGATAAAAGAAGAAGAAAACAGGTCTGTATGATGCCATTATTACAAATAGGCTTTTGCACTGATGACTAGTCAATACTCATGCTGCTGGAGCTTCTGATGGGGGATCCGAGATCTTTTGGGCTGAAGTGAACTAATGTCATAAAATGCATGGGATCAGTGAGACCGGGAATGTCTGTGTGGTGTTTTGCAGCCACACGGAGCACTCTGTCCCATTTTCCAGCCAGCTGGAAGCTATGTAGCTGCAGTGAGCTTGGGTCTGAGGCTGACTGAGCAACGAAGGCTGAGAGACTGGGCTGCGTGCCACGATAACGTGGCCACGTGTTTTCCGTTTGGCTCACAGCACAGGCAGAGCTCCGTTCTTTCTGCATACACGTATCCAATATGTGTGTGTCTTCCATATACGTGTCCAGAGGACAGCTTGTGAGGTAGAGGAATCGGCAAGGGCTGTAGCTGTCGCTGCTACTCCATTAAACCATTGTACAGGTGCTGTACAAGAAACTTTGGGTATGTTCTAGAGTGTTCATTAAAGCTGGCATTTCCTAAAAACAGAGGGCAGGTTCTCAGCATCTCACTGAATTGAAGTAGAGCACCTGGCAACAACAAAACTAAAGAGTTTGCAGCTTTAATTAGCATAATGTCTGTTAACAACAGTCCTTGTGGTGTCTAGGTTAATAAGATTGTCTCCTCACATGCTAAAGCACATTAATAATTCTGCTGCTTCTGTGACTTGTAACTTGTCTGTAAAACTAGGCAGTGTCCTAGCTGTTTGTCCACTCTTAGGGAGCGATTCTAGCTCTTTGGTTTCCCTGCAGTCCTCTTACATAAAAGCAGCAGAATATCAGCACCCAAGGAGTTGGAGCCCAGCTCTCCAATTCTGCCAATTCTGTTCTGGGCAGAGGAGTTTGGTCCTGCACCTCCAGCCACACAGCAGCAACGCAGAAGGAGCTGTGTAGGCACAGTGTCCTGAGCTCTAGGGGTATCTGAACATTGTTTGAGTTCCCTAACTGGAGCTGGAAACACTTTTCTCAGGATGTTTCTCAGTCTTATGCTGGTTCTCTGATTTTCACCAGAAAAAGCCCAGTGCTGAAACAGCGTTGCCTTCATTAGCATTGATTTCTGAGGTCAGCCTTGTGCTTTGTAGCACAGTGCCCCATAAATTTGTGGCTGATACCGTGTTTGCCTGTCTTCAGTGCTGTATAGAGTGGAGCCCCCCCCAGCAGAAGATCACACGGAGGCAGGAGCTTGCGGAGTGCCAGACACTGCTGAAGCTCACTGCTACCAGCATTACATACTGTGACACTAGCACCTTATTCCCTAGCTACCTATATATTAGCAATAGTAGTACTATATAACAGTAATGGTGACTAGAGACAGAGCTTCCCTTTCCGAAAGCACTTTGTTTATTTTGTCCATGTTACAGAAGGTGAAGCAGCCCACCAAAGGACACAGAGCAAGCCTATGTCAGAGATGGGCCCGGGGCCCATGCCCCAGCCCACTGGCCTGCGCTGCTTCTTCCAGGCACACAGTTTGTGTTCTGTTCTTGGACTATATACAAGATTAAGGAAATCAGGAAGAACAAATAGCATAGCTACAGTTTGGCTAAGGAAGAGGCAAGTGGAGAAGGTTAGCCTTTATGTTTATTGTAGCTAATGCAGTAGTTTCTGCCAAGCCAAATATCCAGTTCTTTACAAGTTTGTTCTGAAAATATAACACCTGGCCACATCCTGCTTTACCACCTTGCCCTGAGCTGTTGTGCTGTATCAACGTTCAGTTCTGCATATTGTCTTACAGAGCAAATAGGCCTGTCATTGACCAGGGGTGTCTCAATTTCTCCTCCACCCTTTACCTTGTACCTTGACCCTCATCTGGAGATCAGCACTGTGACTGTAAAGGCTTGACTTCCTCTCCCTTCCCGTTGGCTTCATTTTAGTGGGTGGCGCTGCAGAGCGCTGCAGGGGTAAAGGTAATGGGTGGAAGGTGTAGGCTGTCCTAGGAGCCGTGATCAGTGGGAGAATATGAGGAGCAGCCCTTCCCTGGTGTTGATGACAGTCTCTCTAATTGTCATTTCTCTCCATGCAACATTTTACCCATGCTTTATTCCAGATATTTGCAAAGAATTGTTCTGTACAATTCAATTGCCACTTTACTCTTTTGAAGTTGCTTTTATAAATCTTTATCCAGATATTTTTAAAAAGTAGTTGAGAAAGCAAAAAACCAAATGAATGCAAATCTGGTTTATGAACCTTTTCTCTATCCTCCAGTACCTGTCAGAAATCGGACTGCAGCGTAGAAATGCGTAACATGAATTGAAGAAGTTGGGCACTGAGAATACTGTACTCTGAAAAATACACTGGTTTCCAAATGCCTAGAAAGGGAGAAGTATCTAATTTAAACAAGCTTTACCCTGGGAAGGAGGGCAGAACTTCTACTTTGCTGGTAGTAAAAGAAGGCTTGCTTTCCTGATTACCCAGTAAGGCTAGGTTCATCTGATTGCTGCTCTCAAGGTGGCAAAGCCAGGCTTCTATTATTCAAAGTGTGTCAAGCATCTTCTCCAAATGAGAATATGAAATATATATAACACACAGTGTCAGTTAGATTAATACCTATAGATGTGCAGCTGACAGTTTTCCTTTTGCTTATGTGAAATAAGTCAGGTAAATTGGAGCACAGCCAAAGGAGCAGCTATTAGAGTTAAACAATTTAAATCTTGGAGTTTCTTGGGTTTGTCTTGGAGCAGCACTAAAGGCTTAAGAACAAGCATTTTTTTGTGAGATTCTCAGTACTGCCTTCTTCTCTGTGGGCATGTGGCACTGAAACATGGTTTTGAATGAGGAAATACTGGCCAGGGGTTTTGCTCAATTAAAAGAAAGTCTCTAGACAGTCCTTCTTCTTGAGCAGCCATCAGGCCCCTCTGGTTTAATGTCTGACTCGGAGGACTGGTATGCAAAATACCACTGAATGTTATTTATTCTACCTTGTCAGAGCTGGGGTCTTCAAGGAGCTGAGTCTCCAGTGATATGATCCAGGTGACACTGAACTCTGGCTCTAGTAAAAATGAAGACCTGTGTGGACAGGGAGAGGCAAGCTCTTTGCAGAGCTAGGCTGAGATGTGCTACTGGTCTGTGACTGGTGAGGAACCAGAGCGCTGTGGGGAGCCTCTGCAGTCATGGGGCTCCTCTCAGTCCTCTGAAGTTCTTGTCATTCTGTAGGGCAGTGCAGAGCCCACTAACTGCCTCCCGATCCTCCACACAGCCCTGGTGGATTAATAGCAGGTTTGAAGACAGTGGGCCAGATCGAAACCTGGGTAAAGATACTGAACCCAGTAGGTTCTCAGTGGGATAAATTTGGCAAGTTCTCCTTAAAATACAAAAAAAAAAGCTACAACTTATTATGTACGAATTAGTTACTACTTACCGATATAAGACCATTTCGACCCTGTGAAAAACAAAGGAAATATTACCATGAATATTTGAAATTGAGCTTACTCTGTGCACATTAAAGAAACAAATTGCAATTTAAACCCATCTACTGATTTTTGCAATACTTATCTGTCTTTCTAGTCCAGATGTTGAGCAGAAACATAAAAGTTTTCACAACTTATGAACCCTTCTAACCAAAATGCTGGCTATACTTATCCCTGTGATCCTGGCTGTAGGACTTGACACTTTCATGGTCACTTAAATTCCGGGGACAAATTTCTGTCTGTGAATTTTTTTGGAATAGCCACAAACATCAGTATGTAGGTATCCCTGATCTTCTCTGATTGGGAAAATAAGAAATACAAGCAGGGTGAGGTTGTCATCAACCCCCCATGCATAGTTGGGGAGTTTGAAACATGTCAGTGGAGTGCTAGCTGCTGCTCTGAGAAGCGATGGACAGTGTTTGCTGCACAGAGGCTCTGGGATTTGTTGTCTGAAACAGATAGGAAATGTCTGGACTTTGAAAAAAGGGAATGTGGTATGTGAACCCAAATAATTTATGAGAATCATGGGAGCTTGAGTGAGTGTTAAAATGATTAATGTATCCATTGATTGCCTAAGGAATTGGGACATTGCCTTTGCATGCTCTTAGAAATGTCTTGATTTATTTAAATATTCTTTTAAAATTTTTTGGGTCCTGGAAACCTACTTACAGTTGTTCAGCTTGCTGTGGAATTACAGATGCTTGTCCTGACTGGCATGAATGGATTTGGTCTTCAGGCTAATAAAAATCTTTACTTTCCCCAAGTTTAACTTTGTTTCCACCCAGGAAACGATCCTGAACTACGAGTCTGCAAACACCCTGTGTGCATGTGTGTGCGTGCAGGCGTGCAGGCGCTTGTGTATCCTCAGACGCACACGTATGTTCCGTACATGGTACTTGGCTACATTTCTTGTACTCTGAAATGTAGTCCCAAGCATGGCTCTTCACCAAAGAATGTAGTGTGAAATGTCTGGGGTGAATTTGTGGGGGTGTGCAAAGCAGCTGCACTTCGCTCTTTTGCATCGAGTGGGGCTGGGAGCATGAAGCTCCCTAGCTGCGGTTTGTCAGGACCAGAGAGCCTTGTTCTTTTTGAATTTTCAGAACAAGCTTTGTGTAATCATCCTGGCTGAAATCCCCGTGATGCTGTGTAGGAGAATTCATGCTCTGTCTGGGATTTCAACACGAGAAACCCCATTCTCCTTCACCCTTTCGTCTGCAAGGGACTATCTCTTACTGATGTCTTTGGGGGTGTTTGTGTCCTACAGTCAGCGCTTTCCATAGGCACAACTTTGATAAAGAGGGCAACCGACTGTCAGCAAGTTTTAGAAACCCCACATCCTCATCTGAGCAGGGTTTGAAAAAATGTTGGCTTAACTACACAGCTACTCTCCACTCATGCTCTTACTTCACACTGAAATGTGTATAAACTGTCAAAACTATCTTTTTTGATAATCCAGAACAACCTTAAAAAAGTAAATTTCAAAGATTTTCAGTATTTTGGGCTTTTATCCCAACTGGAACAAAAATAAATGAAAGCTTAAAGTCTTTTACTGAATGAAATCTTCCTCAGCCTGTGATGATCTGTAATTCGCTATCATGCCTTTACCAATGAGCACAACAGGAACAGCTGGTGTAGGCAGGGCTGAGGCACTCTTAGCACTGTTGTCATCTAACTCAGACCAGAAGAGGAACAGATAGCAGAATCTTCTTCGCTTTGTCTGTATGAACGTATCAGAGCTGCAAAAGTGATTTGCTACTATCCTAAGACTGTGGACAAGGTTGCTTTTACCCTTATTCTGCTTGGCAATGACATCAAGATGAGGCAGGTTGTCGCACAGTCTCCCTGGGTTGGAGAGGAGTCACTGGAGTGTCTGATTCATGTGTAGTAGAGGAAGTATCACAGCTCCCTACCTGGGAGGGCTCTGCTGCCTCCATTCATGCTGGGGTGAGTGCTGATGAGTAACACAGTTATGCTCCTGTACATGGAGGAGGAAATACCTACAGCCAACGTATTTGTGACTCTCTGATCTATATCTGGGGAATAATACCTTTCCAGTGACACTTTGGAGCTGGGAGAGTGGGAACACTTCCATTTGTAATAGCTTGTACCTTAGTTACTTCTCTGACTTGGGAAGATGTCAAAGACAGGCAGATGCTGTAGCTGTTACCGCTTCTTGGTACAGGGT
Source organism: Dromaius novaehollandiae (assembly GCF_036370855.1). Classification (NCBI taxonomy): domain Eukaryota; kingdom Metazoa; phylum Chordata; class Aves; order Casuariiformes; family Dromaiidae; genus Dromaius; species Dromaius novaehollandiae. Next base: position 20,775,943 of record NC_088107.1, read on the forward strand.
GTCTAATTCTAAAACAGGAATTCTCCAGCTTTCCCTTCAGGATGTGTCATAAGACAGATCTTTCCTACACACACTTTCACTTCCAAACCTGCCTGTTGTCAGAGAGGTTATTCTGGGAATCACCGAGGTCTGGGAACCTCTGCCCCTCAGGTGGGAGATGCTGCTGGAGAATGCAGGCATTTCTCAGAGGAAATATTCCTGAAATAACAAGCTGGCCTAAAAAGTTTGAATTCCACCCCTTGTGTAGCTAGTGCTGAAAACCTGGTATAATGCTTGTCTTGGCAGGGCTCTTTATGAAGCTGACTGCTCTGGGTTACTTCTGAGCCTTCAGGATTTTCCTGCCATGAATATAGGTGCTGAGTAAGTCCTCTCTCACACAACCCTCCACTATGATTCTGCCTCACATCCTATAATCACACTAGATGGATTATAATCAGCTCAAATGGATGAAAACTGATTATAATCAGCTTGAATGGATGAACATTAACTCCTAAAAGGAGAATGAGGGCTGACCTCCTGAAACAGGTCCTGTTTAAATATAAAATGGTGAAGTCGAGTATATAAGAAATGTGGCACTTCACAGTGATTCTTTTCCTCAGTTTGAAGCTAAGCAGGGCAGAGGGAAAGGGGTGATGCTCCCGCTAGCTCTGAGAAGGGCCAATCTCTGCTTCACTCTACAAGAAACAAACATCACAAAGCACGGCATACTGAGCATGCAAGGAGTCTGTAACATGCACTAAATCGGAGGACAAATTTCTTTTTTTCTGTGTATATCAGAATACCTATCCTGAAAAACTGCAAAAGGATACTAACTCCAAACTGCTGCAAACTGCAATGACATACAGCTATGAGCATGCTATAGAAATAATAACAAAAAGTCTCCCCCAGTTTTCTGCTCACATTAGCTGCCCTAAGTTAGGAATGACAATAAAATAGAAAGCTGAAAGACTTTACCATTCAGCGGCGCTTGCACTGACAGTTGTATCTGTAGGAAGAAAGTAAGCACAGTAGCAACTATGACTGTATTGAAGCTCTTGGCTGACATCTCAAGGAAAGACTTATAATATCCTGGCAGTCCACAGGTTTCTCTGCACTCTGAAGAAACTCCCTTGTAGATATCTGGCAAAGAGCAGACACACACATACAGAGCTTCTGCTAATGAGTTATTGCCCTTCTCTCTCCTCGATTCTCTCCTTCTTTTTAGGGCTGCTTTTTATAAAGCTCCTCAGACTCAACCCAAAACAAATGATGTAATCAGACCTGCCTCTAGGTCAGAGCACCCTCAGAAAACTGATCCTCTCCTTGGTTTACCCCCATTCTGCTGAGCTCCTGACAGGGCAGACTCCAGCACTCGGGGAACTGAAATGTGGCACTTCAGAAATTCTTCAGCAGGGACACAAAGGCTTAAAAAATGTCCATGCTCTTCGGGGCCATGCCACAGAAGGGGTTTTCTAGCCTAGTTCAGAGCAGCTCCTTCAACTGCCACTGTTGGATCCGTGTGATTCAGCCTAGGAGACTAGTGTGAGGACTGGAGGGAGGGGGGGGGCCAAGGGAGGCTGTGTGGGGCACCACAGGCACTTCCCACAAAAAACCACCCAGCTGGTCAGCAAGGGATTTTTTTAATTTGAAAGCACCTGAAACAGAGTATATGAAGCAGGGAAGGCTGAAAAATCATGAAGAAATGGCCCCAGAGGCTAATGTTGTGAAAAGTATGTGTATGGAAAGGGGAAAAGAGGAAATGGAGAGGGGGAAGGGGTGCAGGTGATGCCCTGCTCTGTGAGTTATTGAGCAATAACCTCTTAAATCTGAAGGCACCATGGATAGCTGAAGAAGGGAGGGTGGGATTGGAGAGACTGGTAGTAGTTTTAGCTCAGTACATTACTGTTTATAAATGTGACTAACTACTTACTATATCTCAGTAACAGCTACGCAGCATATATTAGTTTTGGTCGAACTCTTCATTCTTTTTAGCATCACTATGTATCAAACACTATTTAATTGTTTAGTATGATTAGATTTATTTCTTTTTGCTTGCGACCATTCATGAGGCTGTTAAAGGGAAGGGGACTGCAGCTTGGCTCGCCTCTGGAGCCGCGGCAGGGACCTGCTGCGGAGCGCGGTGCTGGCCTGCTGCTGCTGGGCAGCGACAGCCCTCCTCCTCCTAGCCACGCAGTGGGCAGCCAGAGAGCAGCAGCCCCGAAGGTTTCGTAGCATTTTGGAAAGTAGCTGTCTCTGAGTACAGTTCCTCTCTCATACTTCTCCTCTGTATTTTGTAAACCTAGATTGTAACAGTTGATTCTGCTTGTTTTGGTTCAGCCAGATGTAATCAAGAGGGAGAGGGTGTGAGCTACTGCGCCAATGCCTTTAACATCTTTATTCTTCTGTCTGGCTGTTGGCTTTTTAAATGCCATTAACCAAAAGCGAGGGGCATTCAAGAGCATCTGTCTGTCTGCCCTGTTTGTACAGAGGGGAATGCTGAATGTGTTGAGACGTGTGGGCCGTCAGCACAGAATTGATCGCTGCTGCATGTAGGACCTCTCCTAACTTGCCAGAAGTTTGAACATACCATTTTGTAGGTTTCTGTAGAGGAAATGGTTTTCTCATCAGCCTTCACACAAGTGGCAACTTGTGTGACAAGCTGCTAAAGCTGGTGTCAACCTGTTTAAGGCAACTCATCATGCCAGCCAATAGATAGGACTTCTATGAATGGGGGGTTTGCCATATTAAAATATTTACTTAAACACAGTATACAACAGGAAGAGCTAAGAACAGGGAGGACAAAAGCTGGTATGGAGAAAGGAGAAACAAACAAAAGAAAACCATGGCCACCCAGCAGGACCGTGGGCCTCAGAGGAGACTCAGTATTGTCGTGAGATGCCCTGCTGAATGGAGCTGCAGAAGTGCAATTACACTATAAGATAATGATTCCATATCCAGTTTCTTACAAGTTGTGATTTCCCATTTTACAGCTGGGGCAAAGGAATGCAAGGGGTGAATGATAGTTGTCCAATGTCCCAATGTTGGAGAAAAGTAGATATTCAATGCTCTGCCCCAGCTAGTAGCCAACACACCCCTACCTGACTAAGAGTCATGAAACCTGCATGGTTTGAAGCAGGACACAAGAAGATCAAATGCAGAGTGCAGTTGGCCTGAATATGCATTTGCTTTTTCTATTCCTCAGTTTTTCTCTATTGCAGTGTTTTGCAAGACTTTTAGTTCTGCTCTTCTCAGCTGAGAAGGTGGTGGAGTTTGGCTGACTCAAGCTCCCAGAGTTCCCTGGAGCAATGGTAATAAAACATTGGCACCATCCAAATCTAATCTAGCTAACCAGGGCTGTGCAGGGCGGGCCAGATTTCTCCTAATTACACTGAAGCTTACGCTGCCGTGGCACTTCAACATGATGAACACAGTGGAGCATTAAATACTGTCACAGTGTATGAATGGAACTGCTTTAAAAATATATAATTCCCGCTATTAAGGTATACCTCAAAGGGCAAAAGATGCACTATCAGCATAGTTATTTTCAGCCTTATTCTTCTGTACCAGTTTGTCCTCGCAATCTCTGTGTGTAGAATTGGGAACAGAAAAAAAGCCAGGATATTGCTTCCCAGGACATTGTGCTGCAGGAGTGAGACAATGATAGGGGAAATGGCCTTTCGGCAGGGAAAATTAAAGAGGAACACGCTTGTCATGGTGGCATTTGTGATTAAACCTGGGCAGTGTAAGCCACAATCAAGGCAGTTCTCTATTACAAATATTTAAGAGCTTCATGATTCCTGTATGCCTCAGTGAAATATAGTATATGAAGTGATCTCACTGCAGTTCATCTTCCTAAGTAACTTAAATTAGCAAAATACTAATTTAGCAAGAAAATTTACTCTTTTTTGTTGTTTATTTTTCATGTTTATTTTACTTTTTATGTTGTTTATTATATTGTTGAAACAGTTGTTCGATCTGAACATGTGCTATCCTTCAGGTGATATACACATGGGCTCTGTCGAATGTAGCACACATTCCTGTGTGCAATCACTAACACATGTCTTAAACCACTGGCAAAGATTATTAGTGCTGCCTTTACAGTGCTCAGGCTTAAATGTGGAAAAAAAAAAAAAGAAGAAGAGCGTCTCCTTGCTCATGTTTGAGTTAGGGGATGGTGGCAGTTGCTGTGGGCACACAGGTTGAGTGTTACAAGTGGACAGACATCTTACAGGTAAATAAATAAACATGTTCGGGTATAAATATCCTTGTTTTGGAAATGGCTATCTACATTTAGGTGGCCAGTACGTGTTCTGCTGCTCATCAGCAAAGGAAATGCTGCTCCATCTCACTCACCCGTGAGTTCTGCTAATCTGGGGTACAAAAGCAAAGATCTCTGGCTTTCTGCTGCTTCTTTCCCCAGCATCAGTCCATACCCATTTATTTGTTTTGTCCATCTCATAACAAGGCATACAGAGAAAAAAACTGCAGATACAAACTAACAGGCACAGCAACGACACTTGGCTCCCAGACTGGGAAACTACTTCTTATTAGCTCATGTTTTCCAATATTTCCTTCATTTTCAGATTCATAAATGTTCTGTTTGTATTTGTCATTTCAGGAATTGCTTCATCACAGCAATGCCCTTTGCTGTGGGGAGTATGGTATTAGAAGGGGACACAGCAAAAAGAAAAGAAAAATATAGATAACAGTCATGCTCTTGTCTTTTTCTGACACGTGAGTTACCAGATTCATTTATCAAACCAAACTCTGCCATCGCCAAGCAGACACATTTCATGATGGCGGACTCAAGAATTTTGGAAACAGAACTGAAGCACTTCCAGTAGTTCCAGATTGTAAGAAATGAGCGATATTCTGTATCTTTACAATTGCTTGGCCCTGTCGGCACATATTTTACAGCATCATCCAACACATACTCAGACAAAGTTTCCGCTGATTTTTCCTGTACTCCCTTTGGTTTGTCATATCGTGGTTTTCCGATTGTAAAGCCGTTACTGTGAATAACTTGTTATATCTTGTGGGTTTATTGCAAATTAATTCCTTAAGTGCTTTCTAGCATGGAAAAGGGTTGTATCATTCCTGTTATGTAAGAATCAAATGAAGAATCACCTATTCTAGCAGGAAATCGAATTGGGAATATGGGCTTTCACATATTCCTCAAGAACTACCAACACATACACTGATGAGTAGATACGTGTCAACCTTCAATGCCTATTAGAGCTCTCTGAAAACTAAGTGGGAATGTTTTTTATTTGTCTTTTTACAAGCTGGTTAGCCTGGAGGCTGCTCAGTCAGTATGCACAAGTGACACTTAAATATTTGATACTCCTTGCCCATTAGATGGACAAGATGAGGCCTTTTCATGATGCTCCGTGAGGTGTCATTTCCATTTTAAAGTCTGGTGCTGGCAAAAATCGGAGTGACTATCCAACACACTTGGAGTTTTCACTTGCAAAGTTTGCCGTGATTTGACTGACCACTGCCCCTTGGCGGTCCCTCCTCTTGGCATTTTTAGTTTCAAATATGAAGTTGAAGTGAAATGGGAAGAGAAAGCTTTGATGTGAGCAGTGTCAAAGTTAAGGGGAGGTGCTGGTACTGCATGGGTACTTACCTGTGAAAGAAATGTAGCAAACATAGGGGTAAACGGTGATAACAAACAGAGGCTTTATGAAGTACTGTGCATACTGTAAACAGAAAGCAAACAGAACGGGCAGCTGGAGACAAAACAAGGAATTCATCTGAGGTCTGCAATAGCTCAGATCAGTCTGGCTTGCAGTGCCGCGCGGCGGGGTCTCCCCCTCGGCGAGGCTGGGGTGGGCCGGGGCGACGGCTGGCGACGGGGCCCCGTGAGGGCGGTGGGCACGAGACGCCGCTGCAGCCCGCTGCGGCTCCGATGAGGCCGGCCTGTGCTGATCGGCTGGTAAGTGACTGTGTGTCAGCGAAAGGCCTGACCTCAGGACTGCCTGAGGATTTTTGGAGGCCAAAGGCACAGCATCGGCAGGGAGACCCAGGGTGTAGTTGCCTCAGGAGCCCTAAGAGGGCTTGAACGGCTGTCAGGCAATTTGCAGCCATGACCCAAGGCAGCAGCCTTTAAACTGAGTCCTGTTTTCATGCTTGAGCTCTGCTGGAATATAAACCTTGATGTCCGTGTTTGAAATGCGTGTGCACACTGCCATTAACCCCATCCTCTCAGAGTGTTTAGCTGTACAGATAAAATAGGTTGTTCAGAGCTTCAGTGTTGCCTTCTTCTTGACACTGGCTCTCCTAGAAAGGTCAGTCCGCTGCTGAACTGGCTGCTTCCAGACTGGGATTTTATGGGCAATTTTTTGTCTCAAGGAAGTTCCTTGTTTTCTTGACATGATCTTCCATTAGGCCTTTCAGTCTTTCATCAACTTGAAAACTACATTTCTGAACTATTATGCAATGCAAGAAATTGTTTAATATCTTATTTCATATGATATCTACCCTACCAGAAGATCACATGCTTTCAGGTAGTTGCTTGACAAGCAGATAAAGCTGGCAGTAGTTAATCCTAGTAGCTGCAGCTTGCACAGTATTGCCTCTCTGCCCTTGGCAGCCGAACCCTCGTCCTAGGAACGCCCTCCTGCAGCATTGCACGCCGGCAAGGTGAAAACCGTGTGCTTGTCCGTAGGACTGTCTTGTACCAGTTGGCTCCAGTCACAGGGCTGGTTACAAGAATGTGCTACAGGTGATCGAAGACTGGCAGAAACAAGTTCTGATAGTATCTTCTTCATGAAAACACCAGCAACTGCTGAACCACTTGCTAGTTTTTAAAGTACAGTTTAGATGCATGAAATAATATCTGAGGATTAATGAGTGAGCGAGTTAGGGAGAGAAGTGGAATTCATAGGTGCAATAATAGAAGTGCTGGACTGCGTATCATAAATCGGCAGGTTTGGAAGTCCCAGGTCCACCCTCCCTTCCCGGTGTGAAGGCCAGAATGTCACTTATGCCTGGCCATATTCTGACTAGAAGAGGAGCTTATCTGAGACAGCCGGAGGGGCTTATGGTCCATTAAATTCAGGAGAGACTAACCGAAAGCCCTGGATCCAGGTGTCTCTACACTTCAGGAGCTGAATCCTGGTCGGGGTTGGGGGTGGACAGCCAGCCAAGAATGAAAGAGTTGGGGGCACAGGAGCAACTATGGGGTAGCTGTGTTGGAAATCCACGGCTTACTCTCGTTAGATCATTGCTCCTGTTTCCAGGGCTGTCATGCCGACATCTTTCCTGGGCATTAACCACTCCCTTAATTCTCATGTTAGCTGAACATAATGGTGAATTTGATGTGACATGCAAACATCAACAGCTTCAGTTTGTGTAGGAATAAAGATAAGTTATTGACACTCTCACAATAGGAATTAATGGCTTAGGATTTCAAAGGACAGAGCCTGGTGACTGCTGAAAGGTATTAAATTTTAGCTTCATTTACTCCTTGGATTCACTGCACAATAAAAAACAAGTTGTTAAAAATGTATGTAACCATATGCAATGGTAAAAAGCATTGCATGCATCAGTGCATTTTACAAACAGTGAGATTGTTTGTACTGTCAGTTATTTTTCTGTTTTTATTTCTGTCTTACAATGTATAAGTGATGACTGTATTGCTGATCAGCTGTGGGATTAGAAGGTTCCCTTTTCCATCCCTCTGCTCAGCGCCCAGATGGACTAGATGCACGGCTGCTTTAGGGCCTGAAGTGGGGAGCTAGGATGACTTTCTGGGCTGTAACATGTCGTAGGGTAATACTAAGCTGGTGAAACTGGACAAAGGAGGATCATTCCAGTGCATGAAAAGCTGCAGACGAAGCTGACAGGCTGAGAGGAGGATGTTAGATCATGTCTTTAGGTGTAAATATATAAAAAGGTAGGATAGTGACTTCTTCAGTTTATGGCCTGGGGTAGCAGCTACCGATGGGCTGTAAGATGCTGTACTTCTCCCTTACTGCTTATGGTGATGTCCATTCTCATAAGCTATTCTCAGCCCTCAGAGCAAGACCATTACTATTGCCTTGCACTGTAATGAAAGCTGGATAACAGAGAACAACTTTTAAGATAATTTTTTTAATCAGGCTGTTTATTGCACATACAAGGGCATACTGATGTTTGTGCAATTAACAGAAGTAAGCTCCAGGTTTAATTTGTGGCCACTGTCTATTGCTCTGTGTGTGATTCTTGGCCTTCTGTTAAAACTATTTCTCCTCAGCTGCATTATGCACCATTAACTACTTGTCTGCACTTTTCTTCCAGTCAGGCTTCCCATATAAGCTATCTAAAGTCATGGGAATATAGTTCTGTGGTTCGTTTTGATTTCTAGACAGTATGAAACTGCTCTGTTTGCATGGCAATCTGTTTGGGTTAACTGACTAGAAAGAGGCCAAAGCAGAGAGTCACAGCTGTCGAGGGAGCAATCCGCCGCTTGTCACAGCTTCCTATTTTCCAGTCTCCTCCATGTCAGTGGTCTTTGCTTTCAGCACTCCTATGCTGTGCACGCTCCTCGTGGCACCCACTGTGGTAACATGCTCTGTGATATACAGCAGTTAGCTGAACAGGATCTAAACTTCCTAGCAAGACAGATTAGGGCTCTCGTGCTGGTAACAGTTTGAGGTTCAAAGAGGAGACCAGTCCAAAAGCTCCTAGCGGGCACGAAAGGGCAGCCTAGCACACAGGAGCAGGCCCTGGGAACGTACCCTCCCGGTGAGCCACAGCAGAGTCCTCCACTGCCCATCTTCGGGTCTCAGCTTTAGCAAACTGCCCTGTCCCGGGGCAGGTTTCACTGTGTGCTGGTTTTTATTGCCTTTTGCCAGCTGGCTACATTTTTACTGATAAAGCAGCTTGCTTGTAAGTTGGGGTCTTCACCCACGTACCAAGACTTGCCGTTCCTCCCCTGAGAAGACACTGGATGGAGATGGAGTGCAGGCTGTGTCTTGAGGAAAAATGGCACTTCCAAGCTTGCTGATTCCCTGGTATTTCACCACAGAACAGGACAACTGACTGGAATACCCTAATTCATGAATACACTTTTAGGGGTTCAGACTGGGAGCCCCTCTTCCCTGAGTCAGCTCTCAGGCAGATTTACAAGAGCATGCAACGGGGATCACGTCAGGCACAGAGTAAAACTCCCTCCAAGTACATCTATTGGCTTGCTTAGAGTATGTTTTCAGAAGGCTTCAGTTCTCTTGAATTGCTGGGTCGATTACAAACTGTTACAGTACAGTGTTTAAACAGTAGACTAAACTGTTGCTTAGAATAGGTTAAGCAGCACCCATAAAAGAAGCAGACTGAATGCCATATTTACAGTGCTTGTAACTACAACTAGTTAGAAATAGTTCTGATTTTGGCATACATGTGAGTGAGAAGTCCAAATATACTTCCAGTTAATTCCAAGCCGTTACATTCTGTTTCTGTGAAAATGACCTGGTCGGGTATCTAGATAGAGACAGCTTGCATGTGGGGGGGGTATATGCAATGAATAAGAAACTGAGTATATGCCAAACTGAACACTAACCTTTTTGGTGCTAATAGATCACATGAATTAATAGAGGTCATCAATCACCTGTGTTTATGTAAATTTAAGAGGATAATGATGAGGTAAACATGCTGCTTTATAATGAACTGTAGGCGTGAAGATTGGCCTTGGTCCCTGCGTTCTGTGCAAAGGCATGGCTTTTTCTGTATAATTTTTAGGACATGAGAATCACCTCCTTGTGAGCAGGCTCCAAGAGTCCACTCGGAGCGCGACTAACACTAATCATAGGTGCTGCATTCGCCAGAACAGTAGAATTGTGCAATAGAGCTGTGGGAAGTTTCCCTAAATTTGTGAAAAATTGCTGGCTGTCTTATCTTCAGTAGACAATATTTGGGATTACTTTTTGCTAAATCAAGTAGATGGAGAAAGGTGGGGACAGAAGTAGGTTGCTTATTTCAGTCATCTTAAATTTACCACAGTCCATTCCTAACAAGACAGTGACCTGGTGAGGACTTTGGGTTTTGAAGACATGGCCCGGGAACCAGCACACTGCACAGAGTCTTTCCCTCCTTCTCCACAAGCCATTCAGTGAGTAGCTCCTTCAGTGAGCTTCAGCTAGTCATTATAATGCCAACTATCAACTCACCCTCACTCAAAGACTGCGGCACCAAATGCCCGGCTACCTGCTTCCCGCTTCCCAGGCCAATGGCTTCATCAGCGTGTCCGTTCCCCCTCCCCAGCACCCCTCACTCGGATGCTGTGTTCGTTGCAGAATTGCCAGAAAATAATATGAAAAAGCTGGGGGGGATGAAAGGATGGGCTGGACACAGCCGTTTGGTCTCCCATTTAGAAAAGAAGGGGAGGTGTTCTTTTGACATTATACAACTTGTCTTTCTCTCATGGCTGGGGGCAGATGGGAGGGGAGCCCACCCCACTGTACCTTTCCTTTGCTTTTGCAGCCTAATGTGCGAGGATCCAGGAATTTGTGGAGCCCTCTGTAAAGCAGAGGCCTCTTGTTTTGTTCTTGGGCTCAGAGCCGTATCTCCTCTGAGATACTCTATGACGGGATTGACTGAGCAATAATGATGTAGCATAAAATGGCATTCCACTGTGATTTTATTCAGAAGCATATAGAAATTGAGTTTCTAAGGCAGACAGAGAAGAAGCATTAGTGTTAGGTCTCTTCATCTGTTGTGTTTATCCAAATATTGGCAGTACCCCTGTAGCAAAAGATCTCTCACCTTTTTCATGACAATCTTTGATTTATCAGCCTGTCCTAGATTACACTTTGTCAGGGACTCAAACCTTTCCCCACCATTAGAGTGGAGCTGAGGATCTAAGTCTTCACTGAATGGGGGAATGGAGGAGAAGAAGTGGTGACTAGATGAATGATGTGCAACAAGAATTGGTATCAAAAATAGGCTCTGACAAATTTCCTTGCCGCCTGCCAGGATGGTGGCCTCTGCCACCACATGAAAAGTACAAATGCTACCCTACTTTATGAAAGGTTACCTAGTAAAGTGGTGTGAAATAATAAAAGAATCTCAAAGGCAAAACCTTTTCTGTGGTCACTGCTGTGACTAACAGGGTTTCTCTGTACCCATTTAGAAGGGTGTTGAGGATATATTTGTGTGGGGGATGAGAAATGATCCCTGCAAGGTGGCAACAGCCCAGAGCAAATTTCCAAAGAAAGCTTCCAGCAAATCTGAAACGTGAATTCATGGCACTCTCAGGTGGGCTTTATATAACAACTAAATAATAGGTATACACTGGTGAGTCACTATATTTGTCCTGTCTGCACACACTGGAAAGCCCAAAAGTCTGGTTAAAAAAAGGGTCAAGCAAACAAGTTGGGAAGCAGAGCTAAGGAGGCATTCTGCTAAAGAGGGAACACGGCATTCGCCTCAGTGCTTCGCACTGCTGCTGGGTCCTGCCATAAATAAGCCTCAGAATAACGGGACCATTTTTGCGGCTGGCACCACCATCAGTGTCTCTGCTCCGTCTGCTCCATTCACCACACCTGGTCGTGGTGTTGGCTCAAGAGCTGATCCCGTGTTACATGTGAGACACTGAAGGAGTAGCCAGAAAAAGGTCTTGCTGTAGGGAAGACAGAGGCCTTCAGATACTTATATTGATTTCAAACTTAGGACTTTCCAGAGTCAGGGTGCTGAGTGGCATGCAGAGATAAGGGGCACAAAAACTCCACCAAGTGAGGAGGCCTCTGTGCCGAGGTAGAGGGGACGTACTAAAGGTGCAGACAAGGAAGCAGGGCTGCGGGCAGTGGTCCTAGAAATGGCTGCTAAACATGCAGATTGCAATAACTTTGTCTCTGCAGCTTTTAACAATACCTGGGAGATAAAAGCGAAAGTATATGAAACAGGTACAGTTTGGGTGGTGGAGGCCAGACTTCACCTTACTACTTAGTAAGCACAGAATCTGCAGAGGTTTGGGCCAGTGAGGTTATTATTAGGGTTCTTGCTCTTTGGCATTGAATATCTTCTGTGCCACCTACAACACTTACAGACAGATATATTCATGGAAATGCCTCTAGAGAGCCCTGTAGTTCCTCAGTTCTGGCCTTGCCTAATTACTAAGCTAGCAGGGTAGGAGAAGGGAATGCGCTGGGCAGGTCACCAGGAGTCTGCGTGCTGGATTTCCCTTTCTGCTCTGACTCCTCTCTGCTTAATTTCTGTCCCTGCACATTTGTAAACACCCATAGGTGCTGCGTACTTCCCACATTGCAGCCAGCCAGACCCATAAAGCAGTATGAATTGGGGAAGTTTGGGGAAATGGCCTCACTGCTGTGTTTCCTCCTTCCATCTTTGTTGTGAGCATAGAGGCTCGCTGCAGTGGATGCTGCTGTGCAGACAATAAATGCAAAGGCCCCTTGTCACCTCTCCTCTAGCTTCATCAACACAGCTGGCTAGAATCACACCACAAGTCCTTGAATTTCTCTCGGAGTGCCTGCATGGCCCAGGGAAGTTATGTGTTCGTTAACTTCTATGCAACTCTCTAGTTCTCCTATTACAAAACAAAAACAAATAACTAAGCCAGGTCTGCACGTGATGGAAAAAAAAAAAAGGAAAAAAGCAACAAACAAACAAACCTAAAAACTCACTTTACAACTTTTTCCAAAATATCTTTGAGCTGTCTGGTGTGACTCAGTGATGTCTGCTACACATCAGGACACCTAAAAGTGTATTTTAACATAAAACCAGAGAGACGAATATTAACTCTTCTTCAACCTCAACTCCAAATGTATTTATGGCTTAGTGTTCTGGGGTGGGGCTGTTCTAAATCGACAGGAGAACGTATGCTTAAGCAACTTCAGGATGATTAAAATAGCCGTCCCCACATGTTGGGCTTGCAGAGTGATCTCTGCTGGTACAGAAACTCAAAGCAAGCTGCGCTCCAAGCAGTATTTTAGTAGCTTGGGGGACATTAAAAAGCTTGCTTGGTTTGTCTTGCTGGTAAACATTTTGCCAATCATATGTTGGCTCTAAAAGCCAACATGAAAGACGTTAGTGTTGTAGTTTTCCAGAAATGTAAATCTCTTAATAATAGCAGCAAAGGCCAAGGAGCTGGGGGTGGGGGAAAAGGGAGAATGAAATGGGGGCCAGTTCTTTGCATGAAGGCATGAAAAATAGGTGTCTTTTGAATGAAGTTTACTCTGTTTATATTTTAATAATATGTTCCAAAATCTTAAAAAATGTTAAGTGTCCTCCAGCAATGTAGGGAGTCCTCATCTTCTGGCCCTTGCTCCCAGGGGAAGGCAATGCAGTGGTGGTGCAGCTGCTGGTGTGAAGCTCTCCACAAAGGGATCTTTGAGGCAGCCCTGGCACCTGGGGCTGCTGGAGTCCTTCCACCAGCTTATTTACTCCAGGAGTCTTGTGTCTAGAGCGGCAATGTGACATTTCATACATAGCCATAAACACATTATCCTAGCAAATAGGGTAAAAGGGAACCAGCATAAACTAGCACTGTAGATTGTAAATATTCCTGAATATCTTCTATGATTACAGAACCATGGACTGCTGCAAACTGTTTGCCTACAGAGGTGCTGCTGGGAGAGGTAATAACTGCTTCCCTGACAGGCCATGAACAACGAGTTTTTCCACATTAGCTGAACAAATCTATCCAGATGATGGTGAGTCCGATATTGGTTTTTAATTTCACTGCTCGGCCCTTAGTGAAGCGTCTTCACAATTCCAGATGACTTGTAGCTAGCTAAATAATTATAAATGTGAATCCTTAAAACTCTGAAATGTAGGCCCCTCTGAAAAAAGACCAACTTGCATCGAATACAAGCAGCATATGCCAGCAACACATCCTAAAAGTACACAATGCATGTACTTGCAGGAAAATGTAAAGTCTGCAGATAGTCCTGAGTCCTACCCCCATTGTACATAGATAAGTTGTGGTTTCACACTGCTAATGGTTTTACAGCACTGTCAACAATATCTACTCATTTTCCCACATTTCAAGGTGGAGTACCAGTTCTCTTTCTCTATTTAACATCCAGAGCTGACTTTAGACAGTAGCGAAATAGCTGCTTGGGACAGCAGGCTGCCAGCAGCAGCTATGCGTGTGCCACAGCCCTAGGCAACCAGTCGGCTTGTAGCTGTGACTGCAGCTCTGGGAGAAGGGGACACGATGGATATGGCAAAGTTCGGAATCTGGTGGACCAGCAGCCCAGCAACCGTAGTTGCTGTCCCCCTTTCTTTCTTCCCTTCCTCTCCTCATGGCAGGAGTGGCCCTGTCCCAGCCTTTTACCATAGGAATGGCAAATGCGGTGTTGCTTATGCTGCTGAGAAGCCTTAGTGAGAAGTCAGGCTTGTCAACCTCTGTTTCCTTAGGGAAAGACAGTAATATAAAGCTTTACCTTCTTGCAGAAATAGAGAGCAATGTTGTAAAACTTAAGCCCAGAATTTGGGAGCAAGATTGATGATTACACAGCATGCCTATGAGCACCTAAATACTATGGCTATTAAATCAGCCTTTTGATCTACTGCTGCTGCTGCATTTACCCATGAAAAGAAAAATACCTTACATACAGCAAGCATATCCTGATTATTCTATACTTCAAGGTTCTGGCCCTTATGTACTTTGTAAACTTGTAGGTGAAAGATGTTGAACGGGACGTGCTGCTTAACTATCTTTATGTGGCCAGTGATGGGGCAGTGAGGGACCACAAAATGTGGCAGGTCTTACCAAGGTTATTCATTTACTGGCTGGAACATCTATTCTGGTCACTGTTACTAAAGCACACTTTTAACAAAAGGGAATCATCGTAATGACAGGTTTTGCTTCAGTTATGTGTCACCGTGGATTCTTTTAGGCATACAGATCTCAGAACATACAGAAATGCACGTTAACATGGTACAGTGTCACTGGGAATTGGAGATGTTTGCATTATGTGAGCATGGATGAGTTACTAGGTACTTCCTGAGGGAGTGCCAATAAATCTCTTTTCAAGGTGCATTGTAAATTCCTAGCTATACAGGCATTACAGAAGTCAACCTGGTTAATTATAGAGTCTAGCAGGTAGAGAAATAGTAATGTTGTCCTGTAGATATTTTTAAGTGGGTGCTTAGCTATATTGAGTCTAATTGTACAGTACTCTGAGTGAAAGAAGTAATAGTCATTGCAGATTTAAAATTCCATAAAATTACTTCAGATAATTTTCTTGAATGTGATGTGTATCATACTACACACTGATTTCCTGATCCTTCCTGCTCCCCCTCCCCCAGCAAAATTCCATGCATTTAAATGACTAAAAATATATTTGGGTGCTGACCTTGTTTAGTGTGAAGCAAGTCAAAATCCCAGAAAAGGAAGACTGCCTAATATGGTAAAAAATATGTCTGTGATGGTTTGACTCCAAATCTCCTCTATAACTCAGCCACATTTCTGTTCCTCAAAATTCAGGGCTCTCTGTGTCAGCAGGCCATAGAAGCCCTTTGATGAAGGCACTGAACAGCTGCTGGCACAGTCACATTTTGCTATAGCGAGTAAATCAGTGTAGTGTTTGGAGCTTAGCTAGCTGCTTGGAAAGCCCTGATAGTGTTCGTGGGAGAGCTCCATGGATTCTTATTTCAGAGCAAGCTGCACAGCTCCCTCTCACTGTATTTTACTGTCTCAGTTTCAAGTTCCAGCTAGCACAGAAAAATTTCAGAAGGCCTCGTTCAGTCTTGAATTAGATGTGAAGGGAAAGGAGTGAGGAAAGGAAATCTCAACCAGTGGTCCCCTTTTTATAATTCAGATTGCTGCTGAACCTTGTGAATAACTGAACCTTGTGAATAACATAATAAGATATAATATATTCCTAGTCACGTGGCAAGAAAATTCCTATTTCCCTGGTCCAACGAGCTGGTCTCCAAACAAGATAAAATACTGGCATTTGTGGTCTAACACAAATCTCATTCAGTGCGGTCATCAGTTGTGTACATGCACCGTCTTTGCGTACAGTGGCAAGTTTTTCCCAGTGATACTTTGCTCTGGAGTCAAAAGTCTTCAGAATCAAGATACTCTGAGACACCAGTACTTTTATGTTAAAATCTACAGCTTACTGTGGCCAGTGAAGCAGGACCAAGATCCGATACATCCCAGTATGGTACGAGAAATAGTAGAAATAGTAGAAACTATTAGTAGGAATAGTAGAAACATCCCAGTATAGTCTGAGAAATAGCAGGCTGCAGTATTCTTTAACCACAACTAGAATCAAGTACGTGCAGCAGAGAGGCAGGCGGGATGCCTTTGTAGCTTACAGCAAACAAAGAAGCAAGAATAGCTTGTTGAGTATTTTGGCTATCAACAGTCTTGTTTAATGTAGAGGAAAAAGTGATACAGTTTGTGTACAGTTACAATTCACAGACATGCACAATACTTTTACTGTAGTAGTATTCTACACAGAAATTACAGATGTTAGAAGTGGAAAAATCCTATTAGTTCACCCAGTTTGTCCTGGGACTTTCCCTACAGAACATATTTAAATGTTTGGCACGGGACTTCAGAAATTAATTAAAAATTTTCCTTTACAAGCTCTTTTCACAACCAAATAATTTCACATTTTATTTCTTGAAATTTATTTGAAATAACACTGTTCTTTACCATCTCATTCCCTCCCTGGCCCTGCCATTATCATCATATAAGTTCTCTTTTAAAATTCTTGTGACTGGATTGTTGTCTATTTTCCTTATATTTGTTAATAAGCTAATAATGGTGGTGAAATTCAAAATCTGCATGTCATTTAAATACACAGTGTTTGTGGCATAGTAACTTCAGTGGTTTTGCCTATGTGACTTGAGAAACAGTATGTGTGAGTTTTAGGTTCTGGAATTACTGAGGTGCTTTTGAACAGTTTCCCCTTCCTTGATTGAACAGGTTGGCTAATCCCAAGTATCACGTTTTCCAGCCACGTAGGTAGTACTAGGTGCTCTTGTAACAGACAGCCCCGAGTTCTTCTCTGCCCTCCAAGACACTATCTAAACTGAGCTGCCTACATCTTTTTTAAATATGCCCATGGTTATCTCACTTGCCTAAAATTAGTGTGTCAGCCCTGTTCAGTTGTGATGGAGAGAAATTAGTTACACTGGCTACAGAGTGTTCTGTCTGCATTAGGACAGGATGAAATAAAGCCTCATGATCTTAAAAGTAGCTGAAGCACAAGGACGCAAACATGAGTCTCTATTACCATTGTATTTCCAAGATTGCACTGGGAAAGACGGGCGTAGGAAATCTACACAGCTGATTACAGGAAAAGCTGGGGAACCTAAAGGCCAGCGACATGCAGGCAGCCTGCTGGCGTCACCCTGATGCACTTGCGTTACTGAGCAGACGCTGGAGGACAAATAACACTTGATGAAGCTGGTGTTGAAAGCTGCATGACATATGAGAACTTTCAGGCATGTTTTTAAGCATGAATTTAAAATAATCCCTTGTCTGTACAAATCACACCTTAAGAAAACAACGCAGAGAATTTAAAAACAATTCAGTTTATTCACATCATTTATTTTTTACGTCTCTCTTGGTTTGTTAAAAAAGATAAAACAACAGAACAGTCACATTCACCTTTATTTATACCGTGCGGTGTGATCAAGCTATGACAGGGCAGATAATGCAAAATTTGGATCAGAGGCATGACAGGAAAAAAGTTGCTTTTGTTTAATAGGTTGCCTCTGGAGCGCTTGGGAAAGTGGTGTAAAATTAGCATTAACTCTCAGAAATCATAGCTCTGGGAGATTATCTGAATATCTGTTGTTTTGCATGAAAACAAGAATTCTGTTAAAAAGACTGCAGCTTTTTCCTTGTCTGTACTCCCTTTCCCCTCTACTACTGCTTTCTTTTCTGCAGCTATGGGGAACTGGAGCCAGGCCCTTAGGATTGCAATCCCTTCATCTGGCAGCTCAGGTTGCAACAGATTTCTCACTTTTTGCATCCACACTTGGCATTCGTAACATTACGTTGCAATCTACGAGGTTATTCTGGGGGGCTTTTTAATACTGAGACACTGTTTCCACAGAGGACCCATTCTAGAGGACCGCACCTCCTCAAAATAGCCTTCCAAAATGTCCCTTTCCAGGGACTGGATTTTGTAGGTGTGCTCAGCAATGGGAAAGTAAAATCTGTTCCAACGGACATCATGGAATACCAAGCTGTCAAGGCGAGGAAAATGCTCCATCTCTCTGGGCAAACATAAATCATGAGAAAGGACATGTGTTTTCTGATAGTAGCACATGAACAAATTGTGCCTTCAGCCCACTCTGAATCATTGGCTTGAAGAGAGAAACAACCTTTTGATGTCATTTAAAAGAAGCATATGAAGACAGCTTGTCAGCTGGGTGAATGCAATTTAAGTTAATGGAACAACTCCAATTTATGCCAACTGGGGAATGTGACCCATAATTCACGATTACACGTGAATCGATGTACACGATTCAGCCCGCATGATCCAATAGTATGCAATTGCTTTGGCCAGTTTCCTTCTCTTCTGTGTGTTTTAGGGAACACAGCTGTTCTGCAGACCTCATACACATACCTGAATTTGACCTCAGAAAAAAATAACGATCTGCTCTGATGGAATCCCAAAACAGCTTAATACTGCTGTGGTAAATGTTATTCCGCACAAGAAACAACTCATTTAGAAATGAGGGGTCCCTCCTCAGTGTTGGAGAGAACATGGAAGTAGAAGTCGAGGTGGTTTCTTACGGTGCGGGCGTAAGCAGGGGGCACGCAAGGAGGTCGGTTCTCTGCTTGGGCATTACCTGGAACCGCTGCACAACGCTTGTGTCACACCGCCCCCTCACGGTACGTGCACAGAGGTGTCGGGGACATGCTGCTCCTTCCAAGCGGGTCATCCCCAGCTCTTCATCTGCTCTAATCTGACAGTCTAACTATCATCGCAGATGCTCGTTCTGGGCATTTGCCTAATTTTAACTTTTTGTCCTTCATCTAGAGCATCTTGCCTTCTGGAGAAAAACCTTAGACTGTGTAAAGGGAGCTACTTGCTGTGCTGTTTTGATCAAACGCTGAAAAAGAGTGTGACCTTTATTTCCAGAGGATGTGCAGGAAATGGAAATAGATTTGTTAATGAGACAACATGCTGCCGGAAGTGTGCTTGTGGTATGCAGCGTGCTGTAGCTTACTTTCATACACAGATGCATGCAGCTAAGCTTCTGGCCGTGGTACAGATGGTATGCAACACAGCTGTGAGGCCAGCCTCCAGTAGAGGCTGCATTAAGCTGAGACCTTCTCTTGAAACTTACCCCTATCCTGCTGGTTTCTGTTGATATTTTCCATGTCAGTTGTCTGCCTCAGAGTTGCATGCTAAACTGCACTGACTAAAGAATTCATTTCCCTATGGGTTTCTGTGTCGTCCCCATTGCTGTCATAACTGAATCACCACCATCATATCTGAATGTTTCACTTTTACACCTTTGGGAAATAGGGAACTATATGCTAATTGGATCTGATACACAGAGAGGTGAAAGCCCAAACTATCAAGTTTCTACTAGGTCTGGACAGGCATGTATTGTTTTCTAGAGTATTCACTGCTTTCTGTGTTCAGAGCAAAACACTTGCTGATATCCTTTTCAGTCATGAGTGCACCTGCGAATCTCATTTCACATATTCTGAGTTGAGCATCCAGAAAAGCAGCACCATGCCATGGAAGAGGGTATTCTTTCTATCTTTAATTTAATCTAGAAGTTCAAGCTAGATGTCTAGCCATAGAAAGAGGAAGACTGCAACGTGTGTGCTCTAAATAGAGCTGGCCTCTTTTCCTCAACTGTAGTTGAAAAGGAGGTTAGGTTTCTACGTTAAGTACCTAAGGCAGACAGGTCTCCTTAGGAAAAACTTTGGTTTTAAAAACTTGCCCAGTGACATGCAGGAATTCTGTGGCAAAGAGTGAGTTGTATTCTAGTTCTTTGGGTTAGCATTCATTCCACTCCTTCAGCGTCCTCCCTTCCTCATGCCATGCTCTCCAGCTTGCACCGCAAACGAGGAAGTCATCCTCAGCAACAGTCTGCTCCACTTGATCCACTGAGTGATGTTCATCTAGTGACCCTGAGGGAAGCTAAGATCACGTGGAAAATTCTGCTGTTGTATCATTAGACCGCATCATAACGCATACACGAGGGAGGCAACTTAATGCTGCACTACTAATACTTTTGAATATTTAAGATCACAGATTTTATTCTGAGAAGTAAATAGAACTGAAGAACCCTGCAGGTAAACTTGGTGTAAATAGTAGGAATACACACAGGATACCAATTTAGGGCCAAATTCTAAGGATGGCTACATATTTCTCATGGGGGGATAGCATGGAATAACTTTCTTGAAGTAGAGATGCTGCGCTATAATATCAAATAGATATACCTAATTTATAATGCTAATTCATAGCCTCCTGTTCTACCATGATTTGCATTCATTACGAGCATGTGTGTAGGATTTACCGTAGCTATCATCTAAATCAGACTGATCTGAGGAAGCATGGGAGCAAGAGATGGGACTCCAGTTCCAAATCAAGTGGTTTGTACTCATGGAATCTTATTCAAACAGCAAATGGAAAAGGAAAATGGTAATCTGAATTCTTCATCATCAATATCCAGAGCTCCTACTCCAGTTTTGCCTTGCATTCAACATGTATGACTCCAGCGCAAGTCACTTAAAACTACCCGTGTTCTAGTAGTGCTTTTGAGATCCAGATGCTTGCAGAACTGGATACTGGTTATTTTTCAGTAGGCAAATAGGTTGCATTACAAATATATTTATTCTTCTTCAGAAATGTCCTTAAATGCAACTTCGTACATGCAGTAGCTGCTGTGCACCATGGCTTTCCGACAGATGAAAACATCCTTACTTCAATATTTATCTTGGCAATTAAAGCCGAAGGAGAAGAAAAGGCTACCACCTTTGTTATAGGCATTACAAATAAAATGGAGACACATGCAAATATTTGGGCAAAGTTACACTGTTTAAAGTGCTCTACTGAATGGTTGTCAACAGGCAAATGAAAGGCGGAATTAAACTCCATTTATTACCTTGCATAGGAACAAGGTGTCACAATGTATACGGATTTTAGCTCTTAAGTGTGAAACATCGGGGAGGAAGATGAAGGACCTGATTTTGGTAAGGTGACACCTTTTTATTCAGTAGTTCTTCACAGCTAAATGCTGTCTGGAGAAGTTATGACTGTGGTGTCTTTCATTCTAAGAATTGCTGTGCTTAGCAGAGCTTTGTAGTCCCTGCCAGTCTCCCTGCAATTCCAACCGCCTTGTGTTCTTTTGTTATGGAGATCTTAACAGCTCCACAGCAGGGGAGAAGGGAGATTTTTCTTTGTGCATCATATTGCAAACTGAATAGTCGCATCTTAAAATAAAGGTCAGAGACGATGGTCAAAGGGCTCTTAAATTAAACCAGAGACTTTTTTTTTTCTCTGAAAAGTTTGTAGCCTTCTGGAATAGGAAATCTTAGAGAAAGCAAACCATAATCCTTACACCTGTAAACATTTGTGTGGCTGTCTTTGTTCCATAGTTCCCTGTGCCCATTGCAGTTTTGCTGCCATGGATCATGCCTGTTCATCTTCTCTGGAAGCCTGCTTTTCAGAAATAGTAGCACTCTTTCACCTATTCAACCTATTTTTCTGTTAAATCCACTGGTTCTTGAGGAAACAAGATGAAATATAAGGTCACAGCACAGTCCCCTCTGCTTGACTCCCACCTCATATTTTGGCATGGCCCAGGACAAAAGAAGGGTGATTGGGAAATACTGTTCCCTTTCCCCAGACAAAGGCAGGGAACAATATTCTACTTGGATTACATAACGTGACTAACTCTATCGTCACTTAACGTTAATACTACGGTTGCCCTGATCCACAGCTCATGCTTTGGATGGTTCCAGTTCAGCAGAGGCCTGCCTGGAAGTGCACTGCTTGCTGAGTCTTGTGCTGTGGCACAACTGCCGCAACCCAGGGCACGAGGTGTCGAGTAAGGTACCTGCGGAAAAGTGAAGTCCCACCAAAGGAAAAGCTTTCTGTTGTCAGAGAAGTCATATCGACCATAGCAGCCCATGGATGGAGCTGTGCTACAGGCAGCTTTTGGCAGCAACTGGGGACAGCTCGTTCTGCGGTTTTCTCAGACACTGGCTCTTTGGTGCCATTCTATGAAAAGAAATGTAAATACGCTAAGATCATCTTCTCTCCAGTTAACCATGTGCTGACTTCTCTTGGGGCTTGATACGTGCTGTCACTGTGCGATGTGCTGCAGCCGTGATCGCCCTATTTCCACTAGCCACTTTCCTCCTGCAGAACAGATAAAGACACTGTAATGGGAGTGTTTGGGAGAAGGGGGACATCCAGTGGGCAAAACCGGGTGAGAATGAGTTTCTGTGGAAGTGCAAATTTGCACGCGTAGTACAAAATATCTAAAATATTTCTGTGAGACTGCTAAAGGCATTATATATAGCCAAAGTCGGATTACAGTGAGCTTTCAACTGGTAATTAAAAACACAACCCTAGATAAACTTGGCCTTTTTCTTATGTTCAGGAGGGGCAGGAAAGGAGGATCTGTTAGTACCTCACCAGAAGATACTCTCCCAGCATGGTTATGTTTATAGAAACTCCTCTGAAGCAGTCTTATAGCCCTACCGATTTCAATACGCTGGCTTTAATGGAGCTATAATAGTGCACGCTGGCAAGGATTTAATTGCAGTAGCCAGGTACAGCAGTACTGTGCTTCTCGGGCAGGCCCGTTTCTGTTTACTTACGAAAGGAGTTGGTTTTCCCTTCCAGGTATATTATGTCAACTGTAAAAACCATGAATGGGAGTGGTAAAGTGAAAGCAGATCATTAGAAGTATTTAAACATGTTTATTTTACTACGTTTAATCCTTGTTGACCAGTTCCTTACTTCTGAAAGACTAAATATACTGGTAACATAATCCGCACAGCGAGATGAGAACTGGCTATTTTGGTTAAACTCTAGTTGCAAAATACTGCCGAGAGAAGGCCAGGTCACGCTGCTACGCGGGGCAGAAGCGAGGACAGAGCAGCCGGGGTTTCTTTCCCTTGGGCTGCGCGTCGGGAGCGGCAGGGCGCGACGAGCCGCTTAAACACACCCGTGGCTTCGGCAAGACAGAGAGCAGCTACAGCCAGGCTGCTGCTGCCACAAACCTCTTCTCCCTTCTGCGGAGTGGGGGGAACCCACAGGGGCAGCGAGGGGACAGAAGGACCCTTTGGCCAGCGGATACATGTGCCAAGGCAAGCACCCGCTCGGTCCTGGGGCTTATGCGAGCAGTTCTTAGACCTGTATCAAAGTTCTGTTACAGGAAACATTTCTGACATTCTGTACTTCTCGCAACCCCCTTTTTGCTCTATTTATACAGCATTTATTGGAAAACAATGCAAGTATGCGTGCTCTTCACATGGCAAAGGGAGAGGTGCGTGGGAGGAGGGCGGCTGCTGACCCCGAGCAGTCCCGCCCGGGCTCCCGTGGCGCGGGGCGATCCGCCGCAGCGCCGTGAAGTTCCTGCGCCTTGCCCGGGCCAGCTGGGATGCAACGGCTGCACTTCTGCTGCCGCTTATCCTGAAGGTCACAGCTGCAGAGACGGAGAACGCGGCGACGGAGGCCAAATCCGAGGCCCAGTAACTCTTTAAAGGAGGCCAATACATTTGCTGCCCCCTCCCCCCCCCGCCGAAACCCGGCGCCCGGAGCACCGCGGCCGCTGGAGCAGGAGCGCGGCGCGCGGGCACAGGGAAAGCCCGGCGCCCGGATCCGTGCGGACGGGGAGGCGCCGGCCCGGCCCGGCCCTGTCCCCCCCGCGCCGCGGAAGGGCGGGGAGGGATCGCGGCAGCGGGCGGTTGGGCCGCCCCGCGGCGCGTGACAGCAGGCGCGCGGCCACCCGCAAGGCGCGGCGCGCGGCCGCGCCGCCTCGCCCGGACGGGAAGCCGGCGGCAGCGGCGCGCGGAAAGCGCGGCGGGCGGATCCGCGGACGGGAAGCCGGCTTCTCGGAAAGCCCGGCGGGCGGGAGGAGGAGGGTGCGGGAGCCGTGTGGGCGCGGACGGGAGGGCGGCTGCCCGCAAAGCCCGGCGCGCGGATCCCGCCGTTGGCCCTAAGATGGCTGTTGTGCGCGGGGCGCCGCTGCTGTAGCGCCGCGAGGAGCCGCCCGCCCTGCCCTGCCCCGCCGCCATGGAGTGCCCGCACCTCGGCTCCAGCGTCTGCATCGCCCCCGACTCGGCCAAGTTCCCGCAGGGCTCGCCCTCCTCCTGGTGCTGCAGCGGTGAGTGCGCCCGCCGCGGCCTAGGCAGCGCCGCCGGGGCGGCCCGGGGGGGCCCGGCCGCCCGGGGCCGGCGGGAGGCGGCTCCCGGCGCGGCGCCGCCGCTCCTTTGTTCCCCGCTGCCGCCGGGGCGGCGGCCGCAGCCCCCTGCGCGACCCGCGGAGCAGCCGGGGCGCCCGCGCCGCGCGCAGCCCCTTTTGTTCGCCGGCCGGGGAGCGCCGGTGGCCGCGGCCGGCCCGTGCGGTGCCGCCGCTCACTTTTATCCCCCAGAGCGCGTCGGGAAGGACCGCGGGAGCGCGGCCGCGCACCCGGCCTGGCGCCGCCGGGCTCGTCCGGCGCGGCGGTGTCTACTCGGGACCCCCCGCCCACGGGGGCCGTGCGCGATCGTTGCGCGGGGCGTCGCGCAGTGACCCGCGGCGGCCGCCGTCGCCGCCTGCCCGCGGCCGCGTTGCGCGTGACGCGTCGCGGGCAGCAGGGCGCTGCGCGGGGCCGGTCCGGGCCGGGCGGGGGCTGCGCTTTGTCTGGCGGCGCCGGTGCCGCCGTGCGGGAGAGCCGCGGCTCGCTCGGGCTCTGCCCCGACGGCGGTTTCCCGGAGCTGAGGGGGGGTAGTGCTGCTGCTGCTGCTGCTGCGCTCCGCAGTGCCCGCGGTGCGGTGCGGTGATGGGGAGCATGGCGAGAGAGAGAAGGAACACGGGAAAACCTGTTTTTTTTTCCCCAGTGTGTTTTTTTTTCCCCAGTGTGTTTTTTTTTCCCCAGTGTGTTTTTTCCCCAATATGTTTCTTTACCGAAGAAAACTCGCGACGAGGAGTCTAGCTCTGTGGGCCCATCCGTTGTCTTCGGGGTATCTAGGGTAAGCGAAGTTGTCAGCTGGAGGCGTGCGGCGGTGGGAACCACCCTTCACAGAACTTTAAGTAGATAAAACTACCGAAGCTGAAAATACATGCTCGAGTATTAACTCTTCAACTTCAAAAATTAGTCGGTTTACTGGAAAGTATGAGGCTCTTAACGTTGTGGAAAACCTGTTAAACGGGGCGCCTGTTAGGCCTCTAAAGAAAGGATCAGTCTTGCGATGGCTTTTCCTTTGTCAGTCAGAGGCTTTTCTCCCAAAGTAGCGCTGACCGGGAGAGAGTTGCTGGGTGTTCAACTGATTTATTGCAGTTGGGAGGCACGAAGAAAGAGCCGGACACTTTGAGGAACTGGATAGATTAATAACGATGCCACATCGGGGAGGATTTTGCTATTGTTTTTAATAAAGCTACGATAAGAAATCACACAAATATTTGTATAGATAAATATTGAATTCTTAACAACTGGTTAAGGTAAATGTAGGTACATTGAATTTAAAGCATTCCAGTGAACAAACGGAAGGCTGTTGGCAATTAAAAGCAAATGAAATTTTTTCTTAGCTTTTTACAAATGAGTTTTGCATTCCTATCCGTCTAGTAAAATGGAGCACCTCCCTTCACAGTTATAACTACTAATATGCGATTGTTACATTAGCTCCGTAACACTACATGGTGTACTATCTTTTTCTTGTCTGTGCTTATTTTAGTGAGGGTTTTTTTTTTTAAAAGGTATGCAGTATCTGTTTCTCTCAACTTACAAGAAATACCATTTCTTATTCTTTGGTTTTGCTGCAAAATGGTATTGTGCAGTTAAACAAAGAAAACGACAAATGTAAGTTAATATGTTGACAACACTTCATGCATTTCCTATTGATTTTGATGCTGCCTTCTAAGGTGCTATGGTCTTAGTTTCTTTTTGTTGTTGTTGCCCAAGTTGAAGGAAAAATATTTAGGAGGTAAGTTTTTGCGGTATGTAATTATAAGGTATCTATCATCTCTGACGTCTTAAAATGACCCCGAATCTGTAGTTTGTCCTGTTCAGAGCTAGAGCTGACCTTTCCAGAAAAGGAGAATCAGTGAAGATACTGATACAGGAAGCGTTCTGGCTGCCACGTGATCTGCCAGCGATGACCAAACACTGCCGAGTGCCTCGGAGAGTGAGCTCTTCCTTCAAACTGCCAGTGGCTATTTTTGTCATCATCTTGGGCATCTGTGATTTGAGGGCCTGGAAGTGTCATGCTGACTGAGTGATGCATGTTGACTAAGTGCTTTTCCCTCTCCTCTCCCAAAAAGACTCTCGATTGCAGCAGCAACTTCATAAGGTAGCACGGAGGCAGTTTGGAATATTTTTGGGAGATGTGTCGCCCTGTGTAATGGAAGTGTGTTGTATTTGACGCTAATGTTTGAAAGTTAGCTTTACCAAAGTTAAAGATTTGATTAGGGGAGCTTGTGCACCAACCCAGATTGCTCTCTTGGCCTAAATTCACCTCAAAGATACTAGAATTTTTACGGAGGTTGTGCGATGAGGGAAAACTGTAAAGAGGAATAGGAGGAAGCACTGATGACAAATGATTGATCAAATATGCACATTTTGGCTACTAATTAGAGAGTAACGGTGTATGTTCATTTTGAGGTGCTTCTAGAACTTCTGCCGTGTTAGTAACATATATTTTGGAGGTGTGAGAGTTTAAGCACTTTTGTTTAGAAGATGGCATGCTTTCCCCTGAGTATTTAATCCTGTCAAGCATGCTTTGTACAGTAAGTGATGCAAAAAGCAGCATATGTTTGATTTGAGGAGCTTCAAAGCTGTCAAAAAGAGCACAGAATACTTATGAGGGATCCAGACTTTTTTTGTTATTGTTGTTGTAATTGGGCATTTGAGAGGAGATAAATATGTGAAGCAGAAATTGTATAGAAACTGAAAATTCCTTTTAATCAGTGCTGTCACGTGAAATATTACATGCAGATGTCTGCTATTTCCAGTTAGAGTGTAGTGGTTCCATGTGCTTTGATTTCTGTAACTTCTGTTGAAGTTGGAAGTAGAATAGCTGGAGGCATTGGCAAGACTGCAAAGTGTCACAGCCTGAATCGGTTGAATTTGTATGATGTGCCACACCTTCGGCACTGTTGTGCAAATCACGTAATTATGAAAAGTACTCTGGAACAACTCAGATGCAGTGTTTCCCAACAGCTTTTCATAGACTCATGAAACCGCAGGGAGCCATGCGTCACCTAAATAAGACTGCAATCTTCTAAGCACACCTGTGCAAGTCTAAAGAGCTTTGCCAACTTTTTCTGCGTGGTTAAGGTGAATTCATTGATTGGTCAATGTAGGATCTCAGGGATTTTTTTAGAAGAACAAATGCACACAGATAGGACTGTGTCTACTGAAATGTAGGTTTTTTTTTTTTTTGGTAAGGAAATTGTACTCCTGAATTATGCTTAAAACTTCTGTGTTTCAGATCACTGCCAGTTAAATATATATTTTTTCCTTAAATAATGTAGTTTTGTTAGGTATTGAAGAGCTGCTTTGTCTGTAGAGTGATATTTTCTGCAAAAGCCAAATATATTTGCCTGATATCTGTTTCTTCCGTTCTAACTTCTGTTGAATAAGAGCTCTAATTTCACAGTTGGTCAGAAACATACATCGTGGTGTTTACAAATGACTCTGGGTCCATTAAAAGTACAGAGGAGAGAGAGCACCAGGAAGCTGTTTGAGGCCTAGCAAACAATGATTATGGTGGAAATCCGCACACTGAATTGCGACTTTTTTTCTATGTTTAAAGTAATTTACAAAACGGCATTGTTAGTTCAGAATCACCCAAAATGTCACCGAATACTTTATTTATATGTGAGAGCAAATATTTTTGGCTGAGTGGGAGAACTTTCAAGAATATGACTGCATTGCGTGAGACTGCTTTTGATGGTTTCACCTCCCCTCAGATAAACGAGTTACACTGTTCTCTATTCATTCGGGTAGGTAACAGCATTCTGCCATGCTGTGCTTTTTGGCACAGCGGTGTTGGGCTGTTGCCGTCAGTGCCAAAACAAACACACTGTAAATGCACAGGTACACAGACTTCAACTTTCTCAGCTTCCCTTTTCATCTCGGCTCCTCATTAGCCTTTTTTTTTTTTCCATCTCCATGAGTATTTGTCCCTCCTCTTGCTTGTTCCTTTTTATTACCAGAGGTCCTCATTTCCTCTCTCCTTTCATTCATTACCATAATATGGGAGAAGGAGAGAGACCTCGCTGAAACTGGAGAGAGGTAGCTAGGACCTGCTTCCTACGAGGACCTTTCAGTCAGCTGCACGTAGAAGCGGGGTAAGCTCACCGACAGTGTGTGGGTGTAACGGTTCCCGTGTGTGAGCATTGTTTGTTACCTTTTATCTGGAAAATTGATTTGGCCTGATAATTACCGTATTTATTCTGAAATTAAAGGACAAAATGAATATATAAAAATTACCTCTTTTATTCAGTCATATAAATTAAATTTCAAAGTAGAGTAGTCTTTCATCTGTTGCTCTGGGTCATTGCAACGCAGGAATGCTTGTTAATAACTTTTCATACTTTATAGGTTGTTACATCTCCTTAAACTCATTCCCTAGCTGTCTTTTTAAGTAAAGCCTGTTCAATTTGTTTTGTTTGAGACCAAGCCTTGTTTTCATTAAAGCTGTTAACGTTTTTTTTTCCATTTGAATCTGTTATGATGTATGAACTAACCGTGTCGACGAGTTATTTCAGCCTGTGTGATAGGCAGAGGATAGTGCTTTAGAACTGGATGCCTTAGAAGATAGGCATTTTTTTGTGGTGGTGTAGGGGTCTCTATTTCAGTCTCATAAACTAGATCTGATTTTCCTTTTAACTACAAGAAAGATGATTGGTGGTTTTCAAATACTGGGCATCTTTTAAGAAAATACAGGAGTCAATAAACTTTGATTTGATGACAATATTTTCTAGGTATTCTTTTGAAAAATTTGCTTATACTCTCTGTATTCTTTTGAAAAATTTGCTTATACTGTCTCTACTCAACAAAATCACACTCCATCACAAAACTTGAGCATTAGCTAAGGGAAGAGACAGCTTTAGAGGAAAGTAGTGAAACATTCAAACATTTAGTACATTGACTTTGTTTAGAAACTGGATCTGAATATTCATGGTGGTTTTGAAGAGCAAAAGATGACAAAAGGATAAATTTTACTGCTGACTGATCCAAGTTAACTGTGAAAAGCTAGACGTTTTTTCATAATCTAATAAAAAAAATCAGTGGTTTGAAAAGACTCTTCAGAACGCACCATGTGGTAAGGAGGCAGGACAATCTGAGGCCTTGTGGAAGTGAGATATCAAAGGCACACAGACATGTAGAAGAGACACTTCTGTGTGCATGGCAGACTCTTAACTTATCCACTCAAGTGCAGTGACTCTGACACAGATTTAGTCCAAATCTCATTACAACTGGTTTAACTGTAATCAGGATAATAATTCTCACCTGCCTTTCCCAAGCCCTTCAGTATACACATGTGGTAAAACTGAAGTTCAGTACATTGTTCTTAGTGGGGTGTTTTTTTTTTTTTTGGATAGGCACTTGGTTATAAGGTACTAAGGCCAGCAGAGCTAGATTAGCTAATTTTTGTTTCATCTGTGTCTGAGGTTCACAGAGTGAAAGTTTCAGACCCCATGTTTGGAGTGAAACAAAGCTTTGAGCCATTTCAAATTTGGTCAGTGCTGCTCCTTTTATTTAATAAGCTGTTAATGCATCACTTTGTCTTTTGTTTTTAACAGGCCTACTTGTTATCTAGGCAAAGAATGCTTAAAGGCAACACGCAATTACAGTAGTCCTTGGAGGTTGGAAAGTGCAGCCTCCTGAAAAATTTAGATCTCAGAATTGGTTAAGGTTTTTCAGGTTTTTATTTTGAGATTATTGGAGGAAATAGTTATTATCATAGAGTGAATTATGGTCTCATCTGATAAAATATTCATTGCTTTATGGTGTCCTTGTTATAGAGGCAGGGTAAGATTTTATGTCTTTATTCATTTTCTGTCTTATAAGAGGATTTTAAAAACTGTAGATGGCATGGTGAATACACTTATCATTCAGCAATCTTAATTGGCTTGCCAAAAACAATCCATATTTTTTTTCTCCTTTTGGAATGTCTATTTAATTTTGGATCTTGTAAATGTAATTTGAGATTTCTTTGGCAGATTTTATTGCCCACTTGAATCTAATCACAATACCCACAGGCAGCTTAGCTAAATAAGGTGATTTTTCTGGAACCTAGATTTTTTTTTCCTCTCTAAACTACTGCAAGTAAACACCTTTTTCACTTCAAAGCACTTCAAGATGATGTTGTCAGGTTTGGGGGGGGTCTCATCAAAACCGAAGAGGCAGACACTGATTTTCAAGCCGAGTTGGGTGTAAGTCATTTAAGATTTTGTCTCCAGATAAGTGTTTGCTTGTCCATGTCGAACTACAGGTGTATTTTCTTGGGATACCCATGATTTTCTTTTTTTTTAACCATCAGTTCAAAAAACATGTAAATGTATGCATTTAGTGTCTGTATTTAAATGTGGATACTAATTAGTCAGCAGAATAGCTGATCCACTAAAATTTGTTTTTAGAGTATAAAGGAGAAGTGAAGGAAATGTTTTTTGTTTTCTGTTTTTTTTTAAAATCTCATTTTGCTGGGATTGTTCAGTGAAGTAAACTTACCACTGATTTTTTTTATTTTTTTATTAATGGATAACGCATGTTTTCTCACTGTTGCTCTTGGCTAGGATGTGACTTATGTGGAATATGCAGGAAAATCAACCACTGACATTTCTTGACCTCAAGTTTGATTTGGCATGGTATCTTACCATGTAGGAAGAGTAAATTACCTAAAAATATGGCACCACTGTAGAGGGCTGACCTTGTCCTTTTTTTTATTGAGAAAGTATCAATGGATGTGATTAGTAGTGGTAAGTGACCTTTTAGCCTAACAGAGGCATGACATGCTCTGTGTTGTCTTGCCATATCCGAGTTTGCTGCTTTTTCTCTCTCTTTTCTTTTTGTTTGTTTTAATTTTATGAGTTTGTTTAACCACTTCCTCAGGAACTGATGTTTCTGTTTACACTGATTGAGAGAAGCTTTCCTACCTACCTGTCTGCTTTTAGTACAGGATTAAGAATATAGGCAGATACAAAGCGTGTGTTTTTCAGCTTCCAGGTTTTTCAGTGTGAAATTCTGATTGCATAATCAGCATCCTGGACTGCAAGCCAGCATGGCTGAGCGGAATTTGGGAGGTGAATTGTACGCAGATGAAGCTAATCATTGTTCTCTGAGGAACATTCGCCAGTGTCAGATAGGTTTTGAGAACTTCAGTGACCTTATTTGTTCTGTGGAAAATTGTTTACCCCGTGTTTTACTTTTACATTCTTATTCAGGTATTGTTTAGTATGTCTGAATTAAAGATGTTTTTCCATTGTAGTGAAGTGGTTGACTGTAAGCATCTGTGAAAGATCCTATGTGAGACTGAGCAATGCTTTTGTTTAGTGACAAAGAGCAGGAAATACCACATAAGTATTATTATGCGTGAGCAGAAATGTTGGTTGATTTCATAAGTTCTCAGGCTATCAGAAAAATGACTTGAGTTATTTTGTTTTCTCTCTAAGAACTTCATCATTCTGGCTTTGGCTGAAAGCTAATGACAGAAGAAGTAAGGTTTTTTGTTTGTTAGTTTGTTTTTTGCGCAAAGCTTTAGGTCCAGCATAGTTTCGTTGTTGTGGGTGGGTTTTTTTCTTTCTTTTTTTTTTTCTGGACGTTGGAGTCTATTTGTATTTCCTTACGTTTGAATGTGATTTCAGGTTAGGCTAAGACTTGATACTATTGTGACTTCTGTTCATCATGCATCTCTTAAAAGGGTATGCAACACTGGGAGAATGGTTAACGTTTTTCTGTTGTTAGTAATGCCTACCAGGAAATTTGCTTCCTTGTAATTTTTCTTGCCTTGATAGTTTAAATTTAAGTTTTTATCTTTTCTTATGTTTTCCTTCAGTACATGGGTGTTAGCTGATATAAAAACACATTTTAAATAGTCTAATTAAAAATCATTTCCCTTTTTGTCTCGTTTCACTTTGACTGGAATGCTGTTTTCTAAAATAGGCAACAAATGAAACTTACGTAAATGATTGCTAAAGAGAATATATTTTGAAGTGGCTCGTATCAGCTAGTCCACTTATGAACTTCTTGTAATGGGGTGAGGGTGGGATAGAAAGAAGAGCTGTGTGTGAAGTTTGATCACAAACATTGAAACAGCAATCTTGTAAGGAAAGTCTGGAACATGACTCTCGTTTTCGAAGCCTATGATGTGTCCCCCCCCCCCCCCCTCCACACACACATTCTCGATGTCTGGAATGGGGTTTTAGCTAAATTCCTACTCAGAGGCTTAAAATACTCTTGTAACATCTTCTGCCTTTTTCAGTCAGTTGGTTTTCATAAGTTTCTCATCTGGAGTTGACTAGCTGTCAAATTTTAAAATTCAGAGCAGATATGCATACAGTTTAACATCCTCGCCTACCTCCCCCCCTCAAAGAAGAAAGCTAATTCTGCTAGTAAGGTGTTTCTGCGATGCCAAAATGTCTGATTCTCGGCAGACGCAGAAGCGCCTCAGCCTTGACTGATGTTCTGTGATGGTTGGCCCTCCTGTTTCTTGCCCTGAGAAGCTGTTGTGGTGCGTATGCTGCGTTATGACAGGGTTTGTGGGCCAGGGAGCAAGGGTGCACGCGGCGCTCTGACGTGGCGGTTGGGCAGTTCACTCGTAGGTGGGGAATCCTGGGTGCCCGTCCTGGTTCTCATGGCCGAATGTTTTACCTGGTGGTTTTTGAGTAGAGACCCCACGGCTGCTCATTGCTGCCCGAGCCTGGAACCTGAGTGAGAGGTGTAAATGCTAGCCTTGAGGAGAGCCATATTCTCTCTTGCTTTGTCCCACTGGTCGAAGGAATTGCTAATTATTCCATGCAGAGTGTCATCCTCCGACGGGCCTCCGCCAGCACTGAGGAACAGTCTGGAGGGGAAGTCCCTCGGGGTGGGAGGTGTGAGTTTGAATTCCTGCTGGCAAAAGAGGGAATTAAACCTGAGGCATTCACATCTTGAATGAATGGGGATTGTGCAGAAAAAGCTCCTCAACTGATTTATTCAGTCCTTGAAAAGACTTTGTGTCTGCCTCCAGAAGGAAGTAAAAGAAAGATGTAAATTCCAGCGGTGGGCAGTGCCTTTTTGCAGACCAGCATGTAAGCCCAAAGGGGGGATGCCATCCAGCACGCTCTGCTCCTTGGTGTTTCTCCTGGGCTTGAGCAGTTCCTTGCTCAGAATACTAGTTTTCAGAGGTTTCTCTCCTGGATGCCTGATGTTTCTTTTACACAGCACCTGGGAAGTTGTAGGTGCTTAATTCAGAGATGTTTTGGCAAGTCACCTTAGTTTGGTGTAGAAAGCTGAGTTTTGGGATATCTTACCATTGCCTGCCAGTACCGTGACACAGAGGCCTAAAGTGTTAGGGCTAGTAAAGCCAATTCCAGTCTGTGGTGATAAGCTTAAAAATGATTATTTTGGCAAATTATTTGATTTCTTTTTTTTTTTTCCATTTTATCAGTCTATAAAATGGAATTGGGCTCTCTGAGGAGTGCTCTGAATCCTGTGCCTAAATCTTTGCATTTGATATATTATTAATAGAGCAACTTGCATAATTTCCATTAAACTTCTGTACAGAGTTTTGTATTCCTACTGCTGGTGATCATTTCTCAGGATTTTTGGCTTGCATATGTCTCTCATCTTTACTTTTAGATCTTTGGAGAAGAAAGTTTTTGGTCTGATTTCTTAGGCCTGATGTGTCGCAGACATCATATTTGACATAATCAGGGTTTTGCATGTTATGTGGACTTGCTTCTTTTTTCTTTAAATGCTGTTAGTGGAGTCGGTCTAGTTCTTTTTGCTGTATTTGTCAGCTGCTTTTTTGGAGCAGAACATAGAATGATGTTGCCTTGCTACCAAGTATTAATAAAACGGAGCAGTGAGGGATTGCGAGGCAATGTGAGGTTACAAGTATATTCTTGCCGTGTAATTTTCTTTGGAGATACGTATTTATATCATATATGTATTTGTCAGCAAGTGCTTTTTTGGGGGACAGTTTTGCTTGGTGTCATGTCACTGTATCAGTGCAACCACGACTATATAAATATTGCTTTTTTTAGATGCTTATTGAAATAACAGCTAACCTTTTTCAGTTTAGGTTATATCAGTATAGCTGACCTGCTCTGTCAACATAAACTGAACTGAAAATAAGGTCACTTAGCCCAAAGATGTTTCTGTGCGGATCATTATGCTTGTGTAACTCAACCGTATAATTATACCCGTAAAATGGTAGTGCTGGTAGAGTTGCTTTTGAGAACAAAGTCCAGGTTGTTTTGTAAAGGATGTGGAAAGCATTGGAGATAGCTTAGCTTAATGACCCTGATCTTGTTTCCATTCAGCGTGCTTTTAGCAGAAGGACCGAAGTATTGCTCTTATTATTGT
Organism: Dromaius novaehollandiae; assembly: GCF_036370855.1. Lineage (NCBI taxonomy): Eukaryota > Metazoa > Chordata > Aves > Casuariiformes > Dromaiidae > Dromaius > Dromaius novaehollandiae. The sequence continues at coordinate 20,810,587 of NC_088107.1, forward strand.
GATATTTTGTGGCCTTTTCCTTAGCGATCTGTAGCACCGTGGCCTCGGGTCGTTTCTGCTCCGCGCCCGGCCAAGCAGCCCGGGCGAGCGGGGCCCGGGAGCGCCGTGGGCCCGGCTCTGCGGCGGGCGCTGCGCCTTGCAGGTTTCTCAACTTGGCTGCCTTACAAAAGCTGCTTCCTGTTTGTCTCCTCCTCTTCCTGCTGCTTTTTTCTTTTGCCAGTTTCTAAATTATGTAGTGGGCTATTTAAACAAAACTATTAGTTTCATGGGTTGTTTATATACTTTACATAGTTGTAACTTTCCTACAGTGGAAATGTGCAGCTTTGTTCTGTGAGGAATACAGCGTCTGCCAGGAGTATTCCTGCCTCACGAGGCTGTGTTTGGAGTCTGTTTTCAATAAGGGGAAAAAAAGTCAAGATTCAGAAATACTTGTTTGAGCGATTGTGAGGGGAAGCTGGGGTGGGGGCCCCGTGATGAGAGTGGCAGGCTGACGAGCCGTATCTTAGTCATTCTGCTTTACATAACTTGATGAACGTTATTTTTCGGGATGAATTACAGAAAGTGGAAACTCGAGAGGGGGGAGGGACATTTCTGAATGCTCCGGTCGGTGTGTGCGAGTCTGTACGTATGCTCATGGATGGTTTGCTCTCTCGGGGATGGGCTGATACTCCTCTGCCTCATTTACAGAGGGCTTTGCAGGCTGTATAACAAACAAGTGTTCAGATTTCACTTACAGAGATCGTGCTGTACAGGATGGTACTTCCCCTTCCTACTACATGATTAAATAATATGGTTTCTACGTCTCTGAGTAAGCTGATACTGATGTAAAATGGCAAATGACTCAGTGTTTCAGACAGCATAGTGGTATTGTAGATTTGTTTTCTTTTTTCCCTGAGATGTTAATATAGTCTTTGGCCAACTGCTTGAGGCTACTCTAAAAATACAGTGGAATGGGCCAGTTGGTGACTGTTGCAATAGCCACTTTAGTTCAGGCTGAGAAAGCAGCTGGTATTCCTTAGTTTGTATAATACCAAATAAGCAGTAATAAACATAGGTAATTAAGTTTTTTTTTTCTTTATGTTAGAAAGTTTTAAGATTTTTGGTTATAACTTTATTCCAGATTTGGGGAAACTAATGTAGTCCCCTTCCTCCTTTCTTTAAATAGCACTAGAAGGAAAAAAACACCCCCAAATCCCAGCTGGAATACTAACTATTGAGGGAAGTTCAAACATAAGTACCTGTACAAACAGGTTTGAGGATCCTTCATGCGATTATGTGTACTTATCTGATCTGAGAGTCCCGAACACTGAAGTCTGTGTTAAAGGCCAGTTGCTGGGGCTGTGTAGCGTGCCTGGAATCGAGAAGGGATTTGCCGCGGACCCGTGTCTCTTTTTCTGATCTGTTCTTAAGCCAAATGTCTTTATGCCTATACTACATCTGAAAGGAATAACATGTACTTTCCTGACAGCTTAAGCCAAATTGTCTATCTCTAATTTAGACTGCATGCAGCTCAGGGCAGTGACTGTCTTTTTGCAGTGTGTTCCACAGTGCCTGTCTTGTTAGGGCCCTGACCAGTGCTTGAGGCTCCAGATCTAGTTTAATTATTAATAGTAAGTAGCAGACAGAAACTGCTTCAAGACCTGGATGGAGGGAGACCTAGAAGACCGAGCTTTAACGCAGGTGTCTCCTGAGCTAGCCTCAGTGAAACATGGAATGCAATCTTCAGCAACCTTTAAAAAAAAAATGTGTAAGAATTGTGTCTCAGAACAGAGCAACTGTCGGTCATAAATTTAATACTGGCCTCTGTGTTTAATCTTAGTGGGAGTCGCTTACATGTTGAGTTCTTTGTGGGAGGAGATGTTTGTACAGAAGGTAAACTACACAATTCTGATGTGATGCAATGGGAGCAAAGTTCTCCGTAAAAGTTAAAGCAAACAAATAAACCATCTTTTACTATTCCCTGATGTGAAGGATGGAAAATTTTATTTGTGATTGTGCAGAGTTGGTGGACTTGTTTGCTGGGTTTGTGCAGAACACTTAAACATGGTATGAACTTGGGAGAATGAGAACCACTTTAGTGTGGTTTAACTCTAGACACACTTAGTAACCAAACAGTGCTAGTGTTTAAATACCTGAATGTGAGATTGTAATTATCTGGTATATAGTGGAGGGTAAGAATAATAGATTGCATCCTAATTCTTTAACTTGCTGGTTGAGGTAGTTCTGTCCACAGATGATAATGTAGTGAAACCAAAAGCTTTATTTAAAAATGGTAGGTTTCTGCCAGAATTTTAAAGTCAGCAAGACTGTTTCATGTTTCCAGCAACGAAAATGTAGGATAATGGTAGCTGTTTGTTCGCACAGCACTTAAGCAACTATTAGAGATCACATCTGTGTTTAAATGCATGAATGCTTTTGGCTTCTGTTTCCTTCTGATGACTTTTTTACCTTTTAGTTTGTGTAGTTCAGGGAAATAAAATTGTATCACATTAGACTAGTGGTCCGCTTTTAACTGATAATGGCCACTTCATATCTTTCCTTGTCCTTTCTCCTCTGTTTGCCAATGTAATGTCACATTTGGGTTTTTTTGATCAAATTAAACACATTTCTTGCACTTTTCTAAATTGAGATGTAAGCCAAAACTACCTGGCTCTCCCACATCTTTTGTAAGATGACCGTCGTGGTTGTGGGAATTGTCAACTTTAGAAAAGAGAAAATCGATTGCTGGAAAACCAACAGAAGACTAAAACAACATGAAAATGTGTTTCTAAAGTAAAATTATAAATGCATCAGTTTAAGAAAGCAGTTCTGGAGTCTTTACTAAATAATTTAAAATAGTTGCTTCAAATAACATTTATGTTACATTTTACAGTATACAGAAATATTTGTGCTTTTTTCCAGTGAACACAGTAAAATTCTTAATTTTAAATACGTAGCTTACATGGTCACTTCTCTCCTGATTAAAAACTAACCCTCTTGCTTCTTTCTTTTTAATTAGCAGTTAACCTGTTAAAGAAACATTTCATTTTTGTTAGCTTAATTTTCTGTGATAGTCTTTGACCTTAACAGTCTGATATATACCATGGTTTACAAACTGTGTAGCTTGGTCAGTCTGTTTTTGAGTTTCTTTACAACTTCCGACTTAGCCTGGCTGGGTGATCTTGCACTGAAGCGGCGCCTGTGCTCTCTTCAGTTTCTCCAGTTCATCTCTCTAAAGCACGACTCCAGACGGTTACATCTGTTTTCCTCTCAAGCTTTTGCACAGTGAGCAACAATATAAATAATTTGTGCATATGCTAGGATTTAATCCTCCTGTCTTGTCCCTTTTTCACCCTGGTTTTACAGACTCTGGTAGTGTTTCTGGTAGTTGCTTTTCCTCTGTGACTCTTTTGGCTAGTTGCTCCAAAAGGTAGTATTGTACATATATATTTTACCTTATTTTTATATTATATTTTGGGGATAACTGAAGTTTTCTCTTTAGTGTTGTTTTCTATGCTTTGCAGAAATGCCCTTAGGTTTTCATTCATTTTTCTTGTCGTCTTAGTGGGGCTGTTTGAAAGTGTAGTGCTATTACTGTGAATTCTGTGGTTACTGATGGTAGTTAACAGTTTTATGGTATTCAACTCTAAGTGTTATATAACATAGCATTATATATATCGTATACTTCACTGACGTGATCTAATGTAGAATTCCCCTAGAAATGGAAGATTCAATATCAATTTAGTTGTAGTTCCAGTATTGCTATTGTTTATAAAGATGCACGTACATTTTTGACTTAGTTGATGTAATTTTTGGTCTGGTTGCCCATTTCTGTGTGTTCTGTCTATATGGGTTAATTATTGCTATTGTTTTGTTTCTAATCTGAATTTTAGAGACTTGGCTACTGGGTTTGGGGAGGAGTTAGAATATCCTTTTTTTTTTTTTTTTTTTTTTTTTTTTTTTTTTTTTTAAATGACCCCACCCTGGTATGATGCATCATCATGAACTTGTTTTCTAGTATCTGCTGGCTTTTCCCCAGCCCTTTAGCTTAGAAACATCTATGTTTAATTTCAGATTAAACTTTAGTTTTCTTCCATTTAATGTTATCTTCTGATGTCTTGAATAGGTTGCAAAGCATAGCGTTTTATTGCATTTTAACCTTTCAACTTCTTGTGCTTGATTGAAAGAAGAAAATCTTTATAGATAAGGTCTTTGTCAGCACTGTAGCGTAAGAACAATTATTGTATAAATGGTATGTGTTATCTTGAGTTACACAGTAAATTATTCTCTCTGCTCCTTATCAGATTGTCAGGCTTTCTCACAGTTTCTTCTTTAAAATGGCTTCTTGTATAACAGGTTTTTTGAAACAGAAGACAAGTGCTGTGGCTTTTTTCAGCATTCTGTGGACTGTCTTACTAAGAAACACATGAAATGATTTTAAACTTCCCCACTGTTTTTGCAACTTTTGCTTGTGATAATTCTGTTGTGTTTCAAAACCAAGTAGACCTCATGTTGTTCTAATAAAAACAAAACCCGTAAATTTTCCAAGGAAAGTAACAGTTAAATGTGTAGCCTGTGGCGAGAGCCCAAAACAGGAAGGCTAATGTGCTTTAGTGTCAATAGCACTTCAGTCCTTACTCTGGTAGTCCCTAATGCAGGTTAATGTGTGTGACCAGCTATTTTATGTGACCATGCTGCCAAGGTGGAGTCAGAGCAGAGCTATTGCTGGCACTCAAGATGTGTTACATAACTGTAGTATCACAGCAAATTCACGTGACGCTTTTGGGTTTTTTCTTTTATAGTGTGCCGGTCAAATAAAAGTCCATGGGTCTGTCTGACGTGTTCAAGTGTTCATTGTGGAAGGTGAGTACAAAGTGTTAGTGTGAACATTATTTAATAAACCCTTTATCTTTTTTTTCTTTTGCGACTTGACTCTGAAGCAGTTCGCTCCAGAACTTCCTGGGAATTTCCTGAAATTAACCTTCCATGATTTCATTTAACACTCTACGCTTATATCAAACATACCTCTTTGCTACCTTGCAGGAGTGCAGCGATTATACTCAGCATCCTTTTCAAAAGAAAAGTGAGTGGTGAATGTGATTAGTCAGCTCAGAAAGTGTCCGGAAAATTGCTAATTCTGTGAATTATAGTTAAAATTCCATTCTGTAAGAGATATTTGTATTGTGAAAAGATTAAAACAATAGGAATTCTTGGAAACCCACAAATCCAAATTTGGCCTCGCTTATTGTGAGAAGATAGCAAGTGTCCAGCTTAAACTGAAAATACTTTGAATGTGCTGTAGCATAGTTCTGAAACAAAATAATTGTCGTAACGTATAAGGACTGCCTAATGCAAAAACTTCATCAGAGTATACTTACTTTTTGTCCGTATTAGTTGAAGTACACCAAAAGAATTTGTAGAGGAGTGATACAGTCAACCATTATTTATATGTCAGGATAACTGCTGAGAGTTTGCTCGCAGGTAAATGTCTGAGATGCACATACTTAAAGAGAATGTAGGTAGTGTTCATGTTTGGACAGTATCTGAGATGTGAAAATGTTTCCTCTGTAGGGTAGCATCTGGGCTGGTGTGCTTTTATTCTGGAAAATCGTCATTAAGCTTTGTGACTGTGTCTTTTAAAGTGGGTTCAATGAACTTTTTCTTTTCTTTCTTTCTTTCTTTCATCTGGACAGCAGTAAGTGCCACAGTTTTAATAATGTCACTCCTCCAGAGTTTTCGGTACAAAAAACCCCTTTTCTTTTTCCTCCTTTTTATTCTTATTTATTCATTATTTTACAAGTTTATACTTGTCATGAAAGAGATAAGGAGCTATTGCATATTATATGACCTCATGAAATGAGTAGTTTGAAATATTTTGCTTGTTCCGTTATCAATTTTTCTTTCTTTCTTTCTTTCTTTTTTACTGTCTACATATGACCTTTCTTGTATGAAGTTGGTAGATGTTGAGTCAATTATTTATGTGGTCTGACTGCCATATTGCCATCATGCTTGATAATGAAAATACTTGAATGAGAAAAACAGAATACACCTTGTAATGAGAGCACTTTGATCTTGAAGCCACTAGAATGTAAGCGTGCAGCATGTTCTGTTCAGATATTGTTTGAAACCGAAGGAAGAGGAAATAGAGCCGCTCAGATCTTCACTTGCAGTACATCCTCCAGGTTAGAGCCGTTGGGAGCACTGCTGACTCTGTTAGAGCAGCAAAGCGGTTCTGGTGGCTGCACAGCTCTACGAGCCCATCATTGGCACTGCTAGGCAGAAAACCAACTCCTGTAAGCACAACTCTCGAGATCAGGTTATGACACAGTTATTGCAGGATTCTGCCAGCACGGCAGTGTCGGTAACCACACTCCTTCTGTCCCCTAGCTCTGCTAGCAGAATTGTTTACACCAGTGTGTGAGAGCAAGGGTAGGATACTGAGAAACAAGAAAGTACCCAAAGATCTTCATGTGGGGCCTGTGCAGAGTTCCTAACCATTTGCATGACTGAGCTCAACCAACAAGAAATGAGGGGAGCGTGCAACTCTCTGAGCTCTGGCCATGCACTTGAAGAGTTAATGAGCTAAGCTAAGTTTCAACTTGCATTTGTAATGACACTTTTTTTTTAATTAAAGACGCTTAAATTTCTAGGTATGTCCCAAATTTGAGGTGTGAAAATGTTTACTGTGTCAGCAGAAGTGCTGTAGTGGTTTTAGACTCCTGTTCAGTTATATGACCCCGAGCCCTAGTGTGTTGTGAAATCCTTAACTTTATATAAAGTGTAGAATGCTCTAATACTAAATCAGCCTGCAGAATAGGAGAGCTTAAAATGGATGTTCTTTCATATGAAAGTCAGCACACTGTTAAAGTAATCACAAAAATGATGAATGCTGGGATGGAAAAAAAGTAAAGCTGTAAGAAAAATACATGGGAGAACAAGAAGGAGAACTGACTGCAGATTACCAGCGTGAAAAAAGGGGCTAATCAATCTGTTGAGGTCCCAGATCTAGGGAGATTCAAGATGATGTTTGTTGTTGGTTTGAAGGACACGGAGATATTAATTTGGGCAGCATGGGAGGTTAAAGGGAAAAAGTTAAGAAACTTGACCAGCATTTTCACACAGATGAATTGCCTATTTTAATGCCTGAATGTGTATATTTTAGATTTATGTTAGGCTTTTTTCCTCTTTTTTTCCACTGAATGTTCATTAAATAATAATTTAGAACTATAAGACTTTTTGTTTTTCATTTATTTCAGATATGTGAATGGCCATGCAAAAAAACATTATGAAGATGCACAGATTCCTATGACCAACCATAAGAAAACAGAAAAACAAGAGAAAGTTCAGCACACTGTGTGTATGGATTGCAGTAGTTACAGTACATACTGGTAAGGGTTTAAACACTGTAATTTGACAACTTCTTGCATATTAAAAGGTGCGAACTTCAGACTCTTGTGAAGCATTCTATTACACACATTTTTGAGCAGTTCATTTCTTGATTTCCAGACTGGGCTGCTTGAAAACAGTTTATGAAATATTCCTCTGCTTTTGCATGTGTATTGTAGCATTGATTGAGACTGAGCTCATGCATTTCCAATGGCTTAGCACAAAGTTTTTGATACAAATAGTATTTATATAGTTTGGAGTTACTTCTATTTGTTTTGGGGTATGTTGAGAGCCTGACTTTTCATTGCCAAAGCTACTGTTTGGTTCTCGTTACTCCTTTCATCAGATTGGTAAGCCTTTCTCAGGTTCTTCATTTGTGAGAAGATCAGAAGGTAAAGTAATACTCAAGTTCCTGCCCAAGAGGTGTGATCTTGAGGTATGCGTATGGATTTTCTTGTTTGTTTTTTTCTTTTCCAATATTGGTTCTATTTTCTTCCCTCTGAAAAGAAAGGCTTCTTTCTGTTTGTGATTTTGTACCATCTGCATGAGTTTGTGAGAGGGTGGTGGATCCTATTCAGAAGCAGCATCAATTTGTCAGACAAGATAAAACAGAATTTTTAAGAGAAGTAATGTACAAGAGAAAGAAGGTGGCTTGGCCAGTTTATGCTAGCAGTTCCTTTGGAGTGAGAAATGGACACTGTTTAGGGAGGTTTAACAGTTACACTGGTAATACCAGATTCCGAATTTTCTTGCTTCAGGGAGGAAAGACTGGAAGTCTTCTGGAAGCAGTGCTTTCGTGCTTTCACCATCCTTCATCCTCTTCCGCCTCAGCAAAAGTGTGATGGTTTTCTAATATCACCAAATACACAGCTCCACTGATGGATTTTATTTTGTGCAGATAATTGAGTATCTTTCTAAACTTCATCAAGGAAATACCTGCTGAAGTTTGGGTATCCTGTTTTATGAGGAATGCTTCTATAAAAAATGTTTTTATCCCCTGAAAGTGAAGTCACAGTTAAGTGGTCTCACCTAAAGAAATTTTTGTTTGGAGTAACTCAGAAATTATTCAGACGGTATGTGCAGCAATGACAAATGCTGTGCGGGTGTTAAGCGTAGAAGAAAGTGATGTTTGAGTAGTTTGTGATGTACATAACTTTTGCTTCTATTTATGTTTTATTTAAAGGACCAAAGCTTTTGCCTGGCCCAGTGTTCAAAAAAATTACTAGAAAACATGAAGTTTTTTTTAAGTAATCTGTATGCAAATGTTGCCAATATTGAAGCAGCTGTGGGAAGCTAATTGCAGTTTACCAGTCTGTGTTGTTTACAGCTGAGTTCTGATGTAGATTTTGGGTTTTTTTTTCTTTTACAGACATGATCTGTCTTTTAGTCACTTTGAAGATAGTAATGTATGCAGGAATTTTAGCTGGGTATTTGAAATCTTGATTATATCGTCATTTACTATAACAAATAGTACGCCTAGTCTGCCAGAACTTGCTGAGGCTTGATGAGTTATACTAGCAAGTCAAAGCATCCAGCTGACCTTATCCCAAACCCAGTACTGGTGTTGCAAAATGAGGATATCCAAACTGAGGACTGTGGGATCTGTTACTGAAACAAAGTACGTCTGTGAGCAGTAGGTAGGCATGCACTTTGGAAGCTCACTGGTGTTTCACAACATATTTGTGGTAAGACAGATGAGAAGCAGTTTAGCGTGTGATGTCTCTTCTGCTGTAAACGGAGCAGAGGTTGAGTCATCTTACGGATGAACTGGAACTAATTGTAGAGGGCTTTGCCTTTGGGAGTTCCTGTTGCATATAATTCACTAGCAAATTACAAGTCTCTTGTGCTATCATGAAGCTGAACAAGTTTCAAAAGCAGACTGTCTTTGCTTTCATTGGGATATTTCAGTTTTTTCTACCTGATACTCAGGAAAAGATGCTGGGGTTTGATATTTGCATGCAGTTTCTCAGTGGAAATAGCCTTATATAAATAAGGTTAAAGTAGTCATTCAGACTGACTTCTGCCCCTTTATCTAAGTCAGTACGAGAGGGGCTGCTATCAAATAATGCTTACCAGTTGAAGTAAATATTTGGATGAATTCCAGTCATAATTAGCTACTGTGGAGGTTGCATTTTAAAATTTTGTTCGTTAGCTTTTTCAATGTAGACATAAATCTGGTAGACAATGCGAGTAGTAGTATGTTTATGCAACATTGTTACTTTCAAGTGAACATATACTTAGGATTAATGTTTTATGCAAGCAGTGTGGGCAACCCTAATAATTTGAAAGTCAAGAAGATACAATCCTGAGTCTTACTTAAATTTTACTTCTATAAAAATAATGGAAATACTTTGCTGCAGTGTTGGCTTTAATGTTTTGAAGTTGCAAGATTTTGTTTACTACATAGAGTTGAATGGAAAACTCTTGTTCCAGTTTTATGCTACAGATTCCAACCCAGCATGTTCTTAAGCCTGCATAAAAGTAGCATCAGACAGGTCTGTATGGGTGCTCTTCTAATCGGAAGGCATTTAATCCCTTCCTTTTCTTTGGCTGTGCCGTAAACACTCATTCAGTCATGAGAGCACAGTTCAGGGTTTGTTTTAGTTATTCTTGTCAGTCCCAGGGGAAGAAATACTAAGTAACTGTTCTAACTACTATGGTTTATTGAATTTTGTTTCTAGTTCTCATGCCATCTTACTGTAAAACAAAACCAGATCAAACAGTTTCGTGTAATTGCATTTCAGTGTGGAAGGTTAGGTATGTTGTTGGGTTTTTTTCTTCAATCAGACTTTCAAAATAGCTTTGAGTGGAGAACTTTTCAATTCTAATAGAACAGTGGGTTTTTTATTTACTTTTTTAACACCTGAGACAAGATTTTTATTGTATTTATGAATTTTATAATGTTTTGAAAAATACAGACATGCTTGAGGGGTCATTAAGTTTTGGGGAATTGGGGATTTGCTTTCCAGAGATTTCAGTCTTTCTTCTGTCCTCCTCTTCTCCTCTTTTTCTCCACTGTACCAGAAAGACCAGTCTTCACAGTGGAAAAGTTGAATGAATGTTAATCTTTTATTTATTATGAGAATAGGACTCTCTTCTTGATTCTTCAGTCACTTTTGAGACTGTAGGTACAATACTGAATCTTTGTACTGAATTACATTTGAGACCCTACACACTGAGGAAAACAGATTCCTAAATTCCACTGTTTGGCAGGTAATTGGCCTTTCACTTAGTTCTGAAGTACTAACCACAATGTGCTTAAAGGAGTACAGATCTCTTTTCTCTTCAGGGTATTGAATGATGCTTTCTCCTGCTGTGCCAGTGATTGCTTTCCTGTGTGCAAGAAGTAAAATGATATCTTTAAGAAGCTTGCTTTCGGAAATACAATCTTTCTTCTGAAAGAGGACTCTTGTAAATCTATTTTCTCGGTTCTAATGCACAGGCAGTTGGTTAGCACAAAAGGAGAAAGGCTGCCCTGTTTATGTATTTGCATAATATCTTTCCCGTGTTCATTTAATCCCAGATGCAATTTGTAGGTCAGATTTCTGACCTCTTGGCCCCCTTGTTATCTCTTAAACAGATGTGGTTGTGTTAACATTTTCTAACATTTTTATTGAGGGATGATGTAAAAATAGCTAACCAACTGCCAAGGACTTTAAAAATTTCTTTTTACTCATTCCTTTTGTGTTGATTCTTTTCAAGCTCAGGTTCGTTGTGCTAGCACATAAGCATCAGAAAATGGGACTGCTTAAACCGTAATTTTGCATTCTACAGTCAGTGGAAGTTAAAGAAGGCGAATAGGATTTATCAAGAAAATAACACTTGAATTCTTAGTTTGGTCATATAAGGTGTTAGCGCAGCTAAGGAAATTTGGAATTTCTCAATTATTCTTGTCCTATGACTCTTTAAATCTAATCAGGGCTTTTAAGCATACCATGAAGTTCTGTAACCTACTGAAACTGCCAGCAATAAGCCTAAGTGTTCCCCAGAGCAGTACATATATTCACTGGCTTACTGCCATCTTAGCAGCAGAGGAGGCCAGAAAAGACTGGGCCTTGGAGTTAGCAGAGATGCTAAAAATAGAAAGTATATAGCGAAGAAAATACTGTGCTAATCCATATAAGGGACCCTGCCTGAAGTATAAAATTTGTTCTGTACAGTCGCTGTTAAAAGCATATTGTAGAGCTACTGCATACCAAAAGGTGTATAGTAGTTAATTTGTGATAATCTTAATGACCACAAATTAAATAAGTTTCAAATGTTGGCTACATATAGAGGAGGTAATCCCTCAGCAGCTTACCTTTAAGGTGTTCTGGCTTAACAAGTTTTAAACTCTTAAATTCAGAACTCCTTCCTATGCTTTTGGCTTTATCTAAAACAGTTTGGCACAGTTTTATTTTTATTCTCTGCTTTTCAGTGAAGTAGCACAAATAATGGTGCTGAATCCTCAGTGTTGCAAAGGATGATTTGTAAAAATGCCCACTTAAATAGCAAAGGCTTTTCTTGTTTTTAAGTGAGTCGTAAGATAGTTTTCTGGCACTGCAAAGACCCTGATGTGAAGGAGCATTTTGTGATGTATTTGGTTTTATTCTTCCATCTCAGGGAAAGAGCTAACTAGCAGTTTCATGTAAAGATGCAACTGTTAAATGAGACTAAAAACATAGCTAATGCTATGTTTAGGGAAAGGGAACATGTATTAAATCATCTTTCCTTGGTATATTTTTCCTACTTTCGACAGTAAGTTGGCTTAGAGACGTTCACTGCGCTTAGCTCTGCTTTCATTGGCTCTCTGAAAACCTTCCTCGCTGCACGACCAGGGTAGCAGTGCAGTCGCGTGGATGTCCGCAGGAGCGCGGACGCTTGCCATGTTCGGGAGGAGTCGGACTGTACTGCATCCACCGGCACCGCATCTGCCTCTGGTCAGAGCTGGCCCTGGCAGCCTGCTGCCGTGCTCGCCCTCGAGAAGGGCCTTGTCCTGTGAGAGTGGCAAATGCAGGAGCCATTCATTAGGTCTTTACGAGTGGCTGAAAAAGCTGAATAGGTCTCCTTGAAACATAGGTGAAAAGTGAGCGAGTTGGCAAACTTCCTTCCCCTCCCAAACTAACTGGGTCTGTGGCATCTTTACAAAAAAAAGAAAAAAAAAATTCTCGTGCTGACAATATCTATCTTATAGACACCTATGTATCATCTAGAAATTGTAACTGCTGCGTTCAGTGCTTGGAAGTCTCAAGAGCTGCATTAAGATTCTCTCCCCAGAGGCAAAAATCAACAAAAATCCTAAACAGATTGATCTTGCAGACTCCTTTGGGTGGCAAAGGCCTTCGCTTTCTCTACTCTGTAATCTCTTGAACAAGTGCTACAATTCACTGTTTGAATTAATACTTACTAACAGTATTGTTGTCTTTGAACTACATCACAGGTTTGTGCAGCTAAGAACGTTGAAAATCCCAGTTGTGCCCAAAGTAGATGGTTTCATTAGCTTACAAGCACGGATCTGCTCAGAGGAGTAGCCTGAGCTGGCAGGAATGTATTTTTGTAGTTGAGTCAGTGCTATGGCAAAGGAAAGGGAGAGCAATGGCTGAAGTTTTGAATTTAAACATATCCAAGGTTGGTTGATCTCCTCCAAAGGAAGAGTTCAGTTGTTTGCCAGAACTTTAAAGCTGCAATTTGATGCTTTACAGTATGCACAGGGCGAATTAATGCTACTCAAGAACTAGGTCACCTCTGTGGGACGTGGGGGAAGGGAAGTTGTGACAAGTCACCATGTCTCTTTACGTTCCCTTTTTCATCTGCTAATGCTGCTTTTGGTTACGCTGTATCTTTGAGTTTTTATTGAACTGGAATTCTACATTGGGATGAGAGGTACATAATCCTTTTGGTTTCTTTTTCTAAGGGGGAAGATGATAGCCTTGAATTTAATTTAACAAAGTATCTAATAGAGAATTGAGCTAGAAGAAAAAACACAGAATAAGACATTGGCTGTACCTTCTGTTGGGTAGCCTTCAGAGAGGACCAGGCTCAGTAATCAGCTGTCATGCTCCCCTGTCTCCCCCCCACCCCCCACCCCCCCACTATATCACTTCAGTGCTTCCTGTGGATAGAATTGTGTGACTGCCAGTAACCAGGTTTTAAGGTACTTCAATGAAATCCTTTGCACATTCTGATGAATATATATATATATATATATATATTTTTTTTTCCATGCAGTTATCGTTGTGATGATTTCGTTGTCAATGATACCAAGCTGGGCCTGGTACAAAAAGTCAGAGAGCACCTACAGAACTTGGAAAAGTAAGTGGTCTGTTTACATCCAGACTTCTTTGGATGGATTTATAATATTGCATCATTTAAATGGTAATTCTGTTTCAACGTTGTTGAGGGTTTGGGAGGTTTTCTTGTTTGGTTGTTTTGGGAGGTTTTTTTGGCTCTTGTACATCTGTTATACTATGTATGTTTAAATATCTTTTTCATCACTGAGAAGCCCAAAGCTAAGGGCTTTGGCTGACCTTGTATGTTTTGTTTCATAACAGTGAATCTTGTAGAAGCTAAATTCCTGTATCAGATATCTGTTAACTTTCTTGCTCCTTTGCCAATAATTACTGTCTTTTTTCATAGAAATGGGACACAGTTTCCAGAAAAGCAGCATAGTTTTGTCAAAACTCGAATAGGTTTCTGGAGCAGAGAAATTAAAGCTGAAATGGAGGTGGAAGTAGTCTTCATGTTAATTGCATAGTTTGGTTTCCAAACAAAGATTAAGAAAGCTTATGAACTTAGAATTGTACAGAAGCGACATGTTTTTCCTGTGGCTTTATCTGGCGCACTTCCACTGAAAAGTAAATATTATAATCTTTGTGATGCAGATGCTGTGGCCAGTTCTAGATAGCAAATAGTCTTTTCATAGTTTGCTTGGAAATCTTTTATAATACTAAGCAGAAGTATGTGTGCTTACAGTCCTTCCAAATACATTTTAATGCCCCAGAGTTCAAATAGCACTACTGCTGAGAAATTACTGTGATGTTGAAAAGTCTCTGGATCTTCACAGAATAAGTGTGTTCCTTACCTTCTGAATCCTGGTGTCTGGCATTGCCCCAAATTTATGCCTTCTCGGGTTCTTTTAATGGCTTTCATTTTTGAACATGGCTCCAATGTATTCATATTTTTGTTATTTTACATTCTCTTTTTGATGGGCTTATCAGGTAGGTAATGAGATGTTACAGTGTGTAAGGATAATAAGAAGTGCATGTTCATAACTTGGAAGCATACAGGAGATTTAACTCTTTTGGAGGTAAATGTCACTGTGAAGGCTTCCATTGTGTATAATTAACATTTTTGAATGTTTGGAGGTTGGCTTATTATTTAATAATAGAAAAGCAAAAACTAAACACTTTTAACCCAGAAACTGCGATATTTTACTACTAGATTAGAAATCATAAACTGGAAGAATTGAGGTCGGTAATTTCTAGCAATGTGAAAAAGAATAACTTATTGCTCTTGTAACTTTGAATTAGTCTTATACAAACCTTATAACCTGAGGCATTTCTCTTTAAAGTAAGAGAAGTCAGGTACGTAAGTGCTACCATTCAAGATGCTTTTGGTCTGTTTGGTCTGCTACTTTGTCCTGGTTTTTGAAGTTGCCTTTCTAAATATCTAGCATGACACTTCTGACAGAAGTATTTTTTGGAAAATTCTATATAAAGTGTTCCCTTGATTAAGGAAAAAGATCAAGTATATTTCAGATCAGAAGTAGCATGCTATAACAAGGCCATGCTTCAGGGCATGTACTGTAGCGTGCATAACTTAATGCAATTAACTCAGACATTAGTATTGAAAATAGGTTGTGCATCTGTACTTGGAAAGAGATGTAGTAGTCCATTTCTAGGCTATAAAAAGCACATGGTGCAATGGGGAAGTTCTTTGCTGTCTTAATAATAATTAATGGCAGATGTAATTACTGTGTCAGACATTATCTGTCGTCCCTTTCATACAATTTTTTTTAGTAGGTAACCTATTTTCATTACTTTTTAACAGTTCAGCCTTTACATCAGACAGACATAGGAAAAGAAAACTATTGGAAAACTCATCTCTGAACAGCAAGTTATTGAAAGTAAATGTAAGTACAGCTTCTCCAGTACAGTGAGATTAAGGGATTTTGTTAAACCCGTTGAGGCTTATGGTGGGACTAGATACAAAATGACCTATCTGTTACCCAGCTTTGGTTTACTTTCTTTCTTATCTCTTGATCACACACCTACAAGAACCCTTTCTCACAGAATAATTTTTGATAGTCTGCTGTACTTGTCTTGACCTAGACTTTGAGCTGTCCTTTGCTTGTTGGGATCAGCAAAATAGGAAGCAGCTAGTACTCAGTGGACTTAGAGCTAGACGTTTGTTTGTTTTTTTTCTTTTTTGAGCAGAGAGGTAAGAGAGTAATTGTTAGGAAAAAGCAAAAAGCTTGAATACATTTTTAAGAGCTTAGTAAAAGTCACTTTCGAAAGCAACTGTGGAATTAAAAGTATACTCAGTCTCATCTCTCATCTTCCTGCTATTTTCACTTCACATCTGCAAAATGGTACCCAGGAGAGCACAGTCTAGCCCTTGCTAGATAGCTGAAGGGCAACATGGCTTCTTCTAGCCAAAGAAAGCCCCAAACCAAATGTCTCTGTTGTCTATGGCTTGGTTTGAGGGAGTTTGTAATCTTCATAATTTCTCTCAGGTTCAGGGAGACACTGACTCAGCTCTATGTGACTGCCTCCTATTTACCCTGGGCCAGGAGGAATGGTAGGAGAACAGAACCGTTTCTCCTTGGTCCTCAGGGCTGCAGGACAGCAGTGTAGTAGGAGTCGGAGGGAGCTGACGTAATTGCTGTCTTCAACTAGATGAAGCACTTTTCTGACTAGGAAGGGGAGAAGTCCTTGAGAATAGTATGAATGGAAGTGAGAGGGTGGCGATGGGAGCAAAGCCCTGGATTCCTACCACCTCCCTGGCTCTTGTGTGCCCCTGGAGTTCCAAACAGCCAGCAATGAATTGCTGCTTTGCAAATTCTGTGGTTTTAGTTACTTTCAAAATGTACTATTACAGTCTGCTTAGGGTCCTCTGAATGCACTGCGCATGTCTCTTATGCTGCCCCAATCTCAGGAGGATTGAGGAAGCCTTGGAGAAACAGTGGGTTTTTTTTCACTGTGGCAACACACAGTCATTGTTTGGAAAACTCAAAGCTACTAAAAACCAGAAGGAAAACTTCAGGCAACATTTAGATATTGAGAAGACAGAATTAGAAAGCACAAACTTAATGCTATGTTTCTTAGTCTGTGCTATCAGTTTTATTAATACTTGAAAATTGCTTGTGGCAACAGATGATCTTTTTATTGTTGGCACATTGGATCATTATCTAGAAAAGATAGAACACAGCTGCTTGCATTAATGCCACGCTGTCTCACTGTGAGTAAGGGTGAGAAGAGGACATGCTGAGGAGACTGTGTTGTTCGTAATTTTTTTTTTTTCTTCCATTTTGGGGAAAATAGGTCTCTAGACAAAAGTTACTGAATTGCTAAATTGCTTATGTAAATAATAATGGGGGAGGCATTGGACAACACATTCACAAATATTCTCATGTCATTTGTTCTTAACCAGGGATGTAGGTTGTATGTTGTTTGTGGTAGAGCTGGGGAGAAAAAAATCTGTTACTGGAACACTCAGAATATATATTCGCTATCCTGCGCTGAAAGCATGCAGTCTGTGGTGTCAAGTCTTATGTCCATTTTGAAATAATATTACTATAAGATAGTTTTGCTTTTAAATTCTGCCAGAACGATGAAGAATATCCCAAAACTTGATGAATTTGTAATGTGGTATTTTGTAGACAACAAAATGCCTACAGATATTGTGGATTCTAGAAACAATAAATACAGCTCTGTCAACATTTCTCTTCCCCCTCTCCCCCCATCTGCCTACCCCCGGATCATTTGGAAAAAAGCTAACTGATCTGTGTGTAACATTGGTCTCGCCTATTGAAGTTCCTAGGCCATAAATGGCACGTAATTCGCTTCTCTTCAGACACATCCCTTTTTCTTTGCATAGTCTAATTTGAGTATTTCTTTCCCAAGTAAATGCTGTTGTCTTTCTTTTAAACACTCCCCTCCACCACAAAACCCCACCAAGACAACAGGCCAGTGCTGGTGATTTACAAACAATCCTCAGGCTGCCACACTATATGTATTTGATATGATGTAGACAGATAAGGAATTGTATTTTCAAAGGCACTTTAGGGAGATTATCACCCAGTTCTCTTTTAACGTGAATACGTAACATATGCACTTTGCAGTGAAAGTGTCTGTGATTAACTCCATGATGTCCTCTTCTAGATTTATTTGCACAGGAAAAGATGCAGTGTAGGAGTAGTATCATTTTCTGTTGACAGTAATGAGTAAGAAGCAGGTTTCATGTCCAGGAGGAGCTTCAGTCACCAAGGCAGATCAAAATGGTGATGTGGTTGCTTTGGCTTCTGCACACTTCAAGCAGTGCAGTTGTTTATTTTTGTTTAAATCTGTGCTGATACAAAGGTAACAGCTCCGTGGGGGAGAAAGTGGGGGAACAATGATGCATCTCGTTTAACTTAACCATCCTGATTCCCAGGGAAGCACCACTGCCCTTTGTGCCACAGGCCTCCGGAACCTGGGGAATACATGTTTCATGAACGCAATCCTTCAGTCGCTCAGGTACCTGCTCTGTGTTGCATTGCGAAGCTGCTAAAGTTTTCCCTGTATTTCTCTGAGAGTGGTTTTGTGCTGTAGCATTAGGCAAGAGAAGTTGGCAGGTCACCACTGTCAGAAGGTGTCCCTGGGTTAGCAGGAAGGAGCAGTGCTGCAGGTACCATGAAGCCCTCGTCCACTGTGAGGGACTTTGTGCGATGCAGCAGTCCAGGGGAAGCCTGCCATCTCCTCAGCGGGAGAGGAGACTGCTTTTTGTTGCTGACAAGATGAAATATGTTAATGCTTACGGTAACCGTAAAGGCAGAGAATAATGCTCTGAGGGATGGGGTCCTATAAAAGTGAGTGGAAGAACAGTTTCTGAGGTGCTGAGTTACTAGACCTAATTTCATTGCTGCCAAGACCGCCACTGCTCCATAATTGTCCTTTCGCATTTCTGTATTCACCTGCTTCATAATGGGGAACTGTTGAGTCAGGCTGTAGTAGAGCTGATTGGTGTCTCCTTAATTCTCTTTTCCACCACTCAGTTTGCTTGTAGGAGCCGAAGCATATGATTACGCTCCGTTTTGGGGACTGCTGTAGCAGAGCTTAGAGTAGATAGGTGGATGCTGACCTTGACCTCCTAAGCAGCTGCAGTTTGGTTTGTGAGGGAATGCTTCTTGACACTGCAGTCTGTCATGGCATCTCTTAGTTAAAGCAGAGCCAAAATGTAGTCATTTCAGGTGGCTGGGGTGATGATTCTTCTTACAGATTTGCTCACTCATTTAGAGAAGATGAGTAGATGCAGTATTTTATGCATCTTGCATGAAAATACTTGAAAGAACTGTTCACGATTGCCATCCTCTGTCACTATATGAAGTTGTGTTTCTGCATTTCAAAGAACAGACTCCAGAATACATAATCTGCTCTTCATTGTCTACCCTTTAAGGTTTTAATTCATTTTTCCTTTTTCTGTAGTAACATTCAGCAGTTTTGCTGTTATTTCAAAGAGTTGCCCGCTGTGGAGCTGCGGAATGGGAAGACAGCAGGCAGGCGAACTTACCATACCAGGAGCCAGGGGGATAACAATGTGTAAGTTGCATGTTCCTTGTTAGCACTGAACTTTAAGGAAAACAGCAAATATTTGAGTGGTAGAGCCAGTAAACACTTCTAGTGTTATAGAATCATAGAAAAATGATTCATAAAAAACAGAATCATAGAAAAATGATTTGCTATACAAAAAAGAAACTTGCATCGCTGCCAGTGTGCTCAAACAGATCTGGTGCTGCAGGGGGAAGCAATCACATATATGAGAAAGCACTGGAGTATAATTGAATTTAAAGTAAGGTTAAGTGCTAGTGACCTGTATTCGAGATGTGTTTGCAAATGAACATATAAAAAAAAATCACAGTATGATTCAATGTCTGTGACTTTTTTGAGCAAGTGTTAAAGGGACAACTTTAGCAGAGTTTACGGTATAATAGTGAAAGGGGGAAAGATTTCCAGGTGAGTCCTCAATATTTGATATGTGATCTTTCTAACCTGTCTCTCTCCAAGTTTGTGGATTGGAATTTAGACTTAAAAATCTTCAAAATACTGGTAAAGTTATTTACCCAATCTTTGCAATTTTTAACCGAAGAAATGGCTATTATACTTGTACCATTGAGTTAGTAAAGCTGTACACAAACCCATGTTCATTACCAACTTTTACTTTCTTTCCAGTTCACTGGTGGAAGAATTCAGAAAGACGCTGTGTGCTTTATGGCAAGGAAGCCAAACTGCATTTAGTCCAGAGTCTTTATTTTATGTTGTTTGGAAAATCATGCCAAACTTTAGGTAAGTTTTGTAGAATTAGAACAATACCCTTGATCGTAACCTTATACTGCTTGTGTTCTAATCCAAAACTTGCTGGATCCAGGGGATGCGTTCTATGCAATTTTCCCATATGCCCACAAATAGGTTTTGAAAAGGACTTTGTAATTTGATCTACAATTTTGTGTGCATCAGTAGTGCTTTTTTCGTGCCCTCCTACCACATGCTACATGTAGCAGTGTCGGAGAGGACAAACATCTCAAATTTTAAGAGTAGTAGTTGTACCTTTGCCTGAGCCAGTGCTTCAAGGGGTAGAAGAATCAGGACAAAGTCTTGTAGGTAAGTGCCAAGTGCGTGGTGTTGACAGAACCCGAGCTTGGCTACAATAAGAAAATGATTTAGTTGGATTAAAAACATACAGGTACCACAGGCCTACGTGTGAACATGCTGGGTAAAACTTCCTTGATTCTCTCAAAGTACTGTGGTCATCACCAGTGTGACATGAAATAAGGGCTGTAAAAAAAATTTCTTGTGTGTAATAGGCATTTTGCGCCCATCTTGACAAAAAAGACAATAAGAAAGAAAGGAAAAAAGGTTATCCGAGTAAATCAAAGTATCGTTCCTCTCCAAGGTCTCCCTGTCCTGGCCCCTGAACCTCTTTCAAAGGAGCACTGAAACCTGTTAGGATATATTGTGATGAAGGTAAGTTGCTCCATGTTCTCAGGTAGTAAAGATGTTATCTGTTACATCTCCAGCAGTGCTGAAAAGATGCTGTGAACACATCTGCTAGAGGAACAACCCGAATAACAAAACGCTATTTATTTTATTCTTCACACTGCCTAATGTGTTTCACCTGGCTTACGAGAATCAAGGAAGTTTAATACCGGTAGTTTCAAGCAGAGGCCAAAACGTTATAGGCAAATGATCATCATCCTTAATGTCCTTGACCAGTGTCCCCATTATAGTTGTCATTGTAATTCCTCTTAGACTGAGCAAGAAACCGGTTCATTAAGTTCCTCTAGCAAATTTTCAGCACTGTGGATTCTATTGCAGCTTTTAAAAGGAAAAAATGTTATGCCTTTTTACTTATTCATTCCCAGTTAGGTGGGAACATGTCCATGATTCACTGGTAAGAGAACTCTTTTTCACTCCGGGACATATGAGCCTGTCTGTGTTTTATGAAGTAACATAGTATAATAAATTACATAGAGAGAGGTATCAGCTGGTCAATAAATATGTCCCCACTCTCCCATTTCCACACGATTTAGGGAGACCATTCTTTGTTTAATTGTACTATACTGTAAAAGTTAAGAACGCTACCGTTCTGGTTCTGCCTTGTATGCTGTTTGTGAGATTAGAAGGAACAAAGTTGGTGCCAGTAGCGTGTTAACAGCAGACCAGCTAATTTGGCTTATGTAGCCTGAAGTGATTTGGTGGCAGGGGGACAACTTTTTGGAAACTTGCTTTAATTGTTTTAGCCCAAAGCGATTTTGGTTGTTGAAGGCATGTGCCTGCCTCCAGGAGCGTAAGTGCTGGGTTTTTTTATAGAAAGTTATAGAAGTTTTTCTTATATAGAAGGTTATGGGAAAAAAATGCTGATGATGCACTTCATGGCCCTCTGTCTCATAACGCACATAGGAAGTAGAGAATATAGCTTATAGTTTTTAAAATTTGTGTATCATAAGCACAGCTGGAGTGGCTCTAAGCTCTAACGCTGCTACGGAAGTCCTGATCTTTGACTGCTGCGCTGAGCCTGCTGCCTGCTGAGTTCGTTCGGCAGCCTCCTGCTGAGCTGCAGGATGCGTGCCCTGCTGCTTCGCTGCTGCGTGAATAGTATGCTCTATTTTCCTAGTAACTCTTCCTGTTTATATTCTGTCTTGCTGCCCGTAGGAAAAGGAATGTCAGAGATGGGCTCGAATTGAATTGGTTCAGGTACATGGAGATCACTTTCATTACAAAAGCTACCTGTCAGAGAAACTGTGGCTCTTGCTTGAGAGGCCTTTCGATCATAATTTATTTTGAAGAGTATATGGTCAATATCATTCTGTTACTTTAAAAATGTGCGACTGTATTTATGCTTTTTAACAAATCTAAAGACTGTCTCCTTTATGATTAACGTATTTGTATGCATGAACAAACACGTGCATCAGGAACACAACCCGCAACGGTTCCCAAGGGTATTTTATCACATTTGTTGTCATATTACCTCTGAGCTCTTTTCTGAGGAAGTTTATGTTAAAAAGAATAAACACTCCTCTTTCTGGTGTCTGAAACAAAGCCTTTCCATCAGTTTCTTCTTTGTCTGTTCATTACGATTCTCTATACGTTAGTTAAAGTGAAGATGCCTGTATTAAATAAACTAAGCAAGCCCTGTGTTAGCTGTGTGACTTCTGACTTAACCCTCTTGTGTTTACAGTTAATCTGCGGCTTTGAAGCTGAGTTCTGCTTTTTTACTTTGTTTCATAGTAATACATAATTACATTGCAACTTCAGGAGACCCGAGTCCTGTTTTCAGCTGTGCAGGACTCTGGCCTGTTGAAGCACACTGGTTTTTCTGTGTCAGTTTTTCTTCCTTGTAAAAGAGGGTAGCGATATTGGTGTGTTTTTCAGAGTGCTTTATGATCCACACGTGAAAAGTACTACATAAAAGCAGTGGGTTCCCCGGTGAAGGGAACCGTGACAGTGGTAACGTCTGTACTCTGCCACACCGTTTTAGTCATATTTTAAAGATGGTCACCAATTAAGAAAGCATTTGCTAGCTATCTGGATCATACATTAACTTTATACTTTTGGAATACGTACTCGATGGTGATTCTAATAAATCTTAATCACTGTAGTGAAATACGTAGGGAGAAATAGAACAGAAATATTTTGACTCCTTGGCCTTTCATGCAAGTATCTTGCATGCACAGCTGTTCGGTATTTACAAACAGTTCTGTAACAAATGACTGGACAGAGCACATAAGCATTTAGATGAAGTACCTAATTTATCCCTTAGTGTAAGAAAGGCTGGAGGAAGAACGAAATCAATAGATTAGCTTCTGGTTGATGTAGAGGTACGTTGGTACTTGAGTAATCCAAGCTGTACCTGCGCTCATTTTTGTATTTGCTTGCAGATGATGCCTTTTTTTTTTTTTTTTCTTCTCTGTCCCAAAACACAAACTCGGTGATTTCTTTAAAGCTGCTAGTTTGGAAGAAAACATTACTGTGATTCTGTGAGATGGAAAGGGACTTTTTTTTTTTTTTTTTTTAAATAAAAGCTATTTGTGTGTGTGTGTGTGTGTGTGTGTGTGTTCCTGTTATCTCCTACCACTAATTTTGTAGGACATGGCTACGTTCTTCACTACACACATCAGCTGTACACCGAGTCCTTCTGTTGCACTGAGTCTGTTCTCATTTCTCTAAAAACTCCGGGGTCACATGCCAAGAGTCTCGTGGATGTTTTCCCCTCCCCTGTGCAATAGCGTGAACCACCTCCCCGTTGCTTGTTCCCAGACGCGTCTACGTAACAACTGTTGCCTGTGCTTGTGTGGAATCATGGGGAGGAAAGGGGGAAAAAAGGCAGCTATTAAAAAAAAAAAGGCAGCTTAGATGAGTGGAAAGGAGAAGCTAGCCCTCTACTGTTTGGGGATTCTTGTAACTAGGCCTGCAAAGACTTGTTCATAATCATGTCACTGTTGCGCGAAGCTTTTAATGTTTCGATATGCCTGTTTTCCTGCTTCATCTCACACAGCTGTATGAGGATCTTATGGCGAATGAATACTAGTTGCTTCTCAAATGTAATGCATGCTTTAGCTTGAAGAATTTTAAGGACCTATTTAAGCCATCAGGGGATGGCTTTTCAGTTTCCTTCCCAGCGGCTTTGTTAGTGGTGAGGTAACGATGGCTCTTTGAGCAGCGCTGCTGCTGGCAGCATGACACAGCTGAGCCTGGGACCCTCCTCTGCCAAATCCAGCTCCTCAAATGATGCTCTGGCCCCCTGCCCCCGGCAGATGTTGTGTGGGTCGCGCAGGGGAGGCGCGACTCTAAGCATGGCTATAGAACTCGCCCTAGAAGAGGGAAGAAGCCTCTCTTTCATCTTAATTAATTCAGAGTTTGTTGTTACTGAAAGGGACACAAATCCTCCGAATACACGCCTTTGCTTGGAAGGCGAGGGGAGCCAACAAGCGAGCCAGCAGTTGGTACTGCCGGAGCGAGGGGGCTCAGCGGCTGAGTGAAAGCTCAGAACTACTGACGCTGACTCCTATGTCGGCAGTATGTTTTGTGGTGTCTTTGAAGCTTACCAGTTTGGAGACTTTAGTATCCTGAACATGATTTATAGTAGTTTCAAAGTAGGGATAACAGTGTAATGTCTCAACTGGAATCGTAACAAGCAATTCTGTGCAGATGCTATCAAATGGAGTCAATAACCAACAACAAAACAGGAGAAACAGGAGGAATGTTTTTGTGTGAGTGAGGAGAGATCACTGCTACCATTGCGCATTTTTATTTATGTATATTGTAACTAGGCTGTTACTAACACAGATTTTCCTGAGGCTGATTAACGTAGCAGCTACATTAACAGAATATACGAGCAAATGGTGTTGTGTGTCTGGTACTCCCTGCTGCTTTCTGAAAAGTCTCTTGCTTTAAACCTTATAATCTTAAGAAAACCAAAAACCCTCTGTCCTCAAAAAGAGGCATGTGTAGAGATAGATCTGCAATGGACAGAAATCACTTAGCTTGTCTTGACATCACTTTATCTTTCGAAGGCTATTTGGAAAACATTTTTGGTACAAACTAAATTTGGTAAATTTGGTTCGGTGGTATTACAGGAATGTTCTTTCCTGTGACTATGGGAAGCGCTCCGTGTATCAGCAATAAAGGTGCAACCTGTACATTTGGTGATTGATTGTTGTTTGTTGTTCCCTTTTCTCTTAAGGGGATACCAGCAACAGGATGCCCACGAGTTCATGCGTTACCTTTTGGACCATCTACACCTGGAACTCCAGGGTGGCTTCAATGGTGTTTCACGTTCAGTGATCTTACAAGAAAATTCTGGCCTGTCCACAAGCAACAAATGTTGCATGTAAGAAATGTTTTTCATTTCCTCGACATCCTCATGTGCCTGTACGGGTTAGTGTGGCAGGGATCTGAAATTTTACGTCCAGGGATCCTTGTTTAAATTTTCTTTAGTGCGTCCTTGACGCTGTAAATTGGAAAGCTGCAGGGTAAAGGATTATCACCCTGTGGGCTGTGCTTCCTTTTGAAAGAAAATGTGTCTCTTAGATCAGTATTTTTCATAGACGTGTGAGCATATAAAATAGGTTGTAAACACATTTTGATACATTAGTCTTTTTTCAGGAATAAAATGAACTCCTGTTACTTTCTCTTCTGTATCTATATAGAATTGTCTCTTCTGTTCAGACAAGCTAGATTTCTTAGGGTGACAGACACCCTGAATGATAAAGAAGCAAAGAGACTGCAAGTACTTGTAGGTTTACAGCGTCAGTAGACTGGCTCAAAATGTAAGCAGTGCAGCTACAGTTTGACTTAAGGGAATTTTATTACAGAAGACCTCTGGGTATGTGCATATAACATGAGACACAGCTGAGGCTGTTGCTTTGTTTCTGAGTATTTTTTATTTTCATGTTATGTGTGCCTTGAAACAGAAGCAATCGGTGTGTTCTGCACATCTGTCTTTTCTTCTGGAAATACTGTTGTTTCTGAGTTCTGTCCCAGGTGTGTTCTCTGCCAGACTGAAGCCATCACCAAGAGAAAACACTTAATTTGCTTCAGGAAGGAATACTAAAGTCAGTTTAGCCTGCATGGTTGGTCCTTAGGTCCTTGGATTCCCTGTGTAAGAGCTGGCTCTGAATTTTCCCTTCCTGTACTGATAAGGACATACTAAAATGCTCTGAGCGATAACAGGATTTTATAGATACTTGATTACTGGAAACCTTGAGCTTAGACCATGCTCATTACCACTTTTATGTTCTTTTTTTGGTGCTTAAAAATCTCACAAAACAGCTTAGGTAAAATGTTCTTAGAATTGAAGTGTGTTGGAAACCAATTATATTTGTATTACATACACAAGATATGGTAGAACTTAAGAGAAATTTAAACTAGGTTCAAATATCTACTGTGAATTTGCCCTGTGAAAGGCTGTGTAAATGCATTGTGAGTTGGGGTATGGCACGGAGTAAGCTGCCTTCTGTCCAGGACAAAGTAAGGTCACGTACTTGGGTGGTTACAGCAGAGTAATAAGAATGCTGTAAATGCTCACTTTTTGAGCCTGTTTGGATAGTAATTTCCTTGTACTCAGCAAGAAGAGTTTAAATTAACGTGAAGAGGTAGGTGGAACGCAGCTACAGAACGGAGGTTTGTGCAGGCTTGTATGGTCAGATACGCAAGCACAAACTAACAAGTTATTTAAAAGTCGTAGAATACAATTGAAAATGTTTGTTTCATTAGACTGTAAGTCCATTATATAACCTGCTACAAAGCTTAAGGGACTAATGAAAGCATAGAGAACAATGATGATACATACTAGTTACTGTATCGTAATGCAACTTGAGCAGTCTTTGGAAGCGAATAAATGGGAGAAGTGCAGACCCATACTTTTAGAAGTCCAGACTAGTTACAACAGAGTAGGGTGAAGATTCAAAACAAAAATATCCTTGACCTACCTAAGAGAGAAAAAAAATTATTTAGAACTGCTGTTCAGAAACAGCCTTCGTTACTTGGTTAAAATACTGTACCCCTGGGAGAATCAGCTATACATTATAGAAATGCTCTCTACCAGAATACTTCGAACGGTACAGTTTTGTGGATCTGCTTGGAGCATGTGCAGTTGACACTTTTTGGTAGGTATAAGATAAAACAAAAGTATAGTAACAGTTATTCGCTCAGTGCAGTTTTGGGATAAATGAAGTGCCCTATGGATGAGCCTCGGTGACTGTTACTAGGCAGAGCAGTTTGGTCCATATTAGCAGTGACTTGTTTGGAGTAAAGACAGGCCAGGTATTTATTTCTGACTGTTTTCCTCTGTGATGTGGTTTGTCTAGAAATGGAGCTTCTACTGTTGTCACAGCAATTTTTGGAGGCATCCTTCAAAATGAAGTCAACTGCTTAATATGTGGGACTGAATCTAGAAAGTTTGACCCATTCCTAGGTAAGATGCTTCATGTCTTCAAAAGTATTAGGTGAATTAAGGCAGGAAAAAAAAAAAGCAATCTGAACCTTGATACATTTTGATGTCGCATTACTGAACCAAGTTTTAGCCTGAAAAGATTAAACATTGTTTTATTCTGCCGTAAACACTTTTTATATCTGTTTCTCTAGACCTTTCACTAGATATTCCAAGTCAGTTCAGAAATAAGCGTACTAAAAATCAAGAAAACGGACCAATGTGCACACTACGAGGTAAGAGTGCCTGGACAAGTGAAATCATTAACAAGAATGAGCGCATAGCCGTTAAGGCTTTTACCTAGGACCTGATTTGCTGCCACCTGCCATCTCATTTTGTGAGGCTTTCTAGTAGAAGATGACGCCAAAATAATTTTCCATGCAGGTTTCACGCAGTGACTGTGTACTGACATACTACTGCAGTAAAGTGGGGCTGAGAGGTGCTTTGGTCTCTAGGTCAGCTAAATCCCAAGGAAGAGACCAGCAGGGGTTTTCTTTATGATTAGACTATTTGTGATACATTGCAATCTTTCCAAACCAGCGCTTACTGATGTCTGGTTGTGTAGCTGCGATTGTTAAGGCTCTGTGCTTAAAAGTGTGTGTTGAAAACGTGCGCCGCCCCCCCCCCCGCCCCCAGCCATATGGTAAGGATGGCTTTCGCATGGTCTGCTTTTTAAAACAGTGTGCATACAATCCAGGCCAGTTGGGTGGTGAGGCTTTTGACATTGTTTTAAAGGGTGTTTTAATTTCTACAGATTTGTAAATATACTTGCTGAAAACTGTCAACTGTTTATTAACCAAGACACATTTTTTTCTCTTTTCACCTTGTTTCCTGAAAAAACAAACAAACCAACCAGCTTTAATAATAGTTGAAGATTCTTTGTTTATTAGCAAGTAATTTAGTTTCTTTTGAAAATTAATGGCCATGCTGAATGTCAGAAGGGATCTTGTTTGAAAGCAGGAGCGTGGTTTGTTTTTTGTTTTTTATAACTTTTTAAATGTTTTAAGGAACAAGGAGCACTGCATGCTACAGCATGTTAATGTATTATTACATAGTTGCAGCTGTTTTGCTGCACAAACATGATGTTAACCAGAATGACTGCAGCACCTATCATGATCTGTGTTTTGCTGAATTTGCTATGTTTCATGTTTCAAAAATCATTTGAAATCATCTTGAGTTAGGTGTGTTTTGTTTTTTGTTTTTAGACTGTCTTCGCAGTTTTACAGACCTGGAAGAACTTGATGAGACAGAGCTCTATATGTGCCACAAATGCAAAAAGAAACAGAAATCCACCAAAAAATTCTGGATTCAGAAACTACCAAAGGTTTGTATATGCTTGAAAAATCACAGCATGGAAATGTGTCAAAGGAAATGGCTGTCCAACTGTCACTAGAAACCAGTGCATAACTGGTCCATCGGCTACGGCTGATGTTTAGCAATAAGTTCAACTTCTTATTCCTCTAACACACCCTTTTCTTCTTTTTTAATCCTACAGGTGCTATGCTTACACTTGAAACGATTTCACTGGACAGCGTATCTGAGAAACAAGGTTGATACGTACGTTGAGTTTCCATTACGAGGCCTAGACATGAAATGCTATTTGTTAGAGGTATGAAGACACTCACTGGTATCTCCCGTAGAAGTGTTTTCCACGGTGTATGTCTTTATTACAAATTACAGTAGATGTCATTTGACATCTGAAGAGTTTTCTCTCTTTTTAACTGCAGCCAGAAAACAGCGGCCCGGAAAGCTGCCTGTATGACCTTGCAGCTGTTGTTGTGCATCATGGTTCAGGGTGAGTACAGGGAACGAGCCGGCTTCTGGGCAGAAACCTTCTTCCCACTGAACTACATGCTGACTTACTTGAGGTTTTTCTGCCCTCAGTGAATGTCTGTACTTTCACTAGTGGAAATAAGCAGTAATTTCTAAACTTAGAGGGGAATGAGCTGAATTAACTTACTTAGGGGTTTATACAGTAAGTCCTAGGCAGTCCACGGGCAGTCTTTCTTTGGGAGTAATGACTGAAAGTGGGACACCTGATGAAAATAGTCCAGTTTCTGTAGGAATGAAAAGCACTAAAACCAACAGAGCTAAGGCTTCACTTTGAAATTTCAATTTTTTCTTCTTTCGTTCAGTTTGAAAGGCACATGATGTTTATGCTAAAAGCATGTTTGGAACAAATGTAGACTTAAGACAGGCACAGTGAAAGCAATTATCTTGTATTTACCTTCTTTCCAGAGGAGTGCCACTTGGGAAAGCTAATAGGCATGCCACAAGGCTTGACAGTGTTGGCCCCACTTTTGTGAGTGGGATCTTTTTTTGTTTTGTTTCCCAACCCTGGACTGAGCCTTTCAGAATAGGAGTAGAGACAAGATAACTTTTTCCTGGGTGGTTGTGTAATCTATTCTTGCCGTTTAGGAACCCACTCCATGAACGAGAAGCTGAGAAAGGAGTTTTCTAAAGAAACTAAATCATTAAGCAAAACCTTTTTGATTTCTCGATGTAATTGTAAGATATTAAAAAGTTCAGTCCAGAAAGCTGTGCTTTTTGCTTTCTCTAGAAGAATGGTCTGGACTTTCAAAAGAAAGCCATACTATTTGACTATTAATAGTCAACTATTGAAGGCAACCTTTGTAGCACCGTAGTGCATCTCTGACTTGTGCTTCGAAGTCCTAAGAAAAGCAACTATACTTGTCACAGCTAGTAAATGAAAGCTGCTCATAGTTGGAATTAGATGGTTGGAAGCATTCAGGAGCTATGTTATAACCCATAGGCAAGTGAAAGCAGGGCTTACCTTGAAGTGGCAGAATAATGCAAACTGGATTTATGGCTCCAAAACTTGGACCTATTTAATATGAACTTACTTAAGTAATTTTCTTTTTGGTATTCTGGTCTTTGTTTTGCTGTGGGTGCTTTTGATTTTATTTAGACTATGTGAGTTTCTCTAGTCTTAAGTGGGGAAGATTTTACAAAAATAAAGCCTAGTAATATTTTTATAGGTAACACTAATAATAACAGCTAATGGGCTTGATTTTTATGTGGGCATGTTAGTTCTGTGTTGCAAGAAGCCTTGCTTGCACACAACTACGGGATGCTAATACGTGTATATAAAAAAGTTTCAACTCATTGCAGTATGTGATTGCACTGACTGACTCTGAATATAAAACTTTAATTGGGAGATCTTTGCAGCCCGCAGATTAAGAGGGGAGGAATCTTATCAGCTGTTACAGAGGGTTGTCAGTTCCTTTCTTCCTCTGGCTCCTGGAATCCTCTTAGTCCATTATCGCTTAGTAGGAAATGCATCAGAGAATGAAGTGCTGTATCTCCTTCTGATTGTCTCCTTCCCCCCCCTTTTATTTTTTCTCTCTTCCCTTCTCACTGTCAGTGTTGGCTCTGGACATTACACCGCATACGCAACGCACGAAGGTCGTTGGTTCCATTTCAACGACAGTACTGTAACTCTGACCGACGAGGAGACTGTGGTAAAGGCAAAGGCCTACATCCTCTTCTACGTGGAACGGCAAGCCAAATCTGGATCAGATAAACTTTAATACCTCCTTCTAATTCTCACTTATCAAGTCCACCGGACAAAACATTTCCATTTCTCCATAAATACTTGATCCAAGACTATTAATTTCATTGTGCACTTTTCAATTTCCTCTTGTGGGTTTTAGTTTTGTTGTGTCAATGGTAGCATTTGACTTACTGAACTTGGACACAAACTAACTTTTTTTTTTAGTTATACCAGAAAACCTCAGCAGATTTTGATTTGCTGCTTTAGTTGTGATAACTCAATTTTTATATATATAGTTTAATGAAATACTTAGTTATTTGACTTTTTTATATTAATGTTTTCAGTTCTCACTTTCTAAAGGCACATTTACATCAGAGAAGCTTTCTGTCCTCCTTGCAAGATAAATGTGCTCCTGATTATGGAGAGCAATACAACCTCATGCTGCTCTCACAGCTGTTATGTAGATATGATTTATTCTCTTTACATCAAAGAATTATTTGCACGTAATATTTTCCCTTGTGCAAGAAACTAAACAGTGACCTCTGAGCAATCAT
This sequence comes from Dromaius novaehollandiae, assembly GCF_036370855.1. NCBI lineage: Eukaryota > Metazoa > Chordata > Aves > Casuariiformes > Dromaiidae > Dromaius > Dromaius novaehollandiae. The sequence continues at coordinate 20,841,685 of NC_088107.1, forward strand.
TCTTTGTCTGCAGAAGAGATGAGAGACAGCATCATTAAACAGACCAGGTAATTGCTGCTATTGGTGTGTATTCAGGCTGCTGACTTTCAGGAATCATTGTAAATAAATAGTTGGTTCAATTGTATCTATACTGCAGATTAATCCAAGTGTTCCTCACATATGCTTTTCCCTTCCCCCTCCCCCTTCAATTTTTTTTGAAAATCATCTTAAAATATATATGTCTTAATTGTGTTGGGATTTTTTTTTTTTTTTAATGAACCTGAATTGCCAGGGACATCTGTGTTTCATATTTTCATCCTGAAATTTGGTCATAAACAATTACTTGCTTTACAACTTGGAGGCTCCCTGGCACTGGGGTCCCAGCCCTCTTTCGTGGTGGAATGGGGAAACACAGCCCCAAAGCCTGGAGTTTTGTGAAAATATGCTTAAGTCTAAATACAGCTCCTGTCCACCTTCAATGCCTACACTTTGCTTAAAACTGAAAGGTAGTATATGGAAATCAGGGTGCTTTGTGTGACTTCTGCTATACCAGTTGAAATGCAAACTGTAAAGGGAAGATAGTTTCATACACATAAGCGTTTACAGCATGCCTGCCTGATGGGAGATGTTCAGCCAAAACTTCCTGTTGAATGGAGCAGCAAAATAGGTGTAGTACTTACTAGACCAGCACGGTGTTTTTGTTTTTTCTAAATAGTCTCTGGACTTAAACTGGAGGCATGATATGATTTCTTAAACCTGTCTATGTAATGGAGAAAGGCTTCAGTTTGAGGTTAAATTTTAGCTGTACTGTTGATATTCTGGATAGTAGAAGTCAAACCCTCTCAGTTAATGAGATTTAAAAAGAGGACAGGAGAATGTATGTTGCAAAATCTGGGAATCCAGAAAAATCTGAAATTTGACAAATGCACCCCCCCCCCCCCCCCCAGCCAGCCCCCCATGTGCCTAGTGAGTAACTGGACACTCCCACACACTCAAAAGTTTGGTGATAGTAGAAATTACTTCACATAGAATCATTGGAACCAAACAGTATCTTTTAGTTGTGATTAAAAAAAAAGTACAACGTACTTGTTTGTTTGCAAACAAACACATAATAATTCAAGTAAAATGTGATTACTTTTTTTTTTTTTTTAACCTAATGCTGCCAAAGGACATACACAGTAAAAGTGGCCCTAAAAATTGTACCATAGGTCAAACTGATACACATTTATTGAGTAAATATCAATTTCCCTGTTGTGGGGATACCTGCTAGCTGTACACTGACAGGTACAAATAGAAATCACAATCAGATGTTGTTTAAGTGGCATTTTTTGTGGCTTTTTCACATCATCTTAAACCAGGAGAGAGATTGGCTTTATAAAAAAGTACAGAAAATGGTCAGCATTGTTAATTGTGTATGAATATGTAAACTATACACTAGCTAAAAACCTATTGTGATTATTAGATTAAGTGACATACATATATACAAGGATGTCTTTTTTTTTTTTTTTTCTCCCTTAAGTTGAATAAATAGAACTATTCATTGGTTTAAATTGTAGACAGCTTGTCATCTACTGTTTTCCAGTTTCTTGTAGCCAGAGCCTTTGTTCTATCAGAATAGTTAGCTGTTCCCCGTTACGCATGCAGAAAAAGGTATCTGACAGACTTCAGTGCGTGGGACAAGGGCAGTATCTTTTAACGCATTTATACCTTGGAGGGCAGCCCTACTGCTCACATTTCGGGCAATTAAATAGTTCCAGCTACATTTGCATTCTGTCCACATGCTGCTTCAATTGGACTGTTTTAGAATTTTAGTTTTTGGGAATACAAATATTAAAATACACAACTAGCCATGGCCACAGTTTAACTTGCAGTAGTCAAGTGAATGCAGGTCTTGCAACCCAGTGATGTAAATGTGCCTTTGTGTATGTTTAAGAACTTAAATTTGTAAGCTTCATCAACATTCACTTATTTTAAGCAGCTTCTACTTCTCCATTTAATTTTTTTTTTCCTCTTAATCAAATTAACGGTCTCACTTCAGTATTTCCTTTCGGTAATCTTTTTTCTCTGTAACATTAAGGTCTTGGGCAATGGCATCCAGCATGGTCCATTTCAGCCATGGCCATGGGAACACAATGCAATCACGTTAGTCTTGTTCTTGCAGCAGCTGGTGATACGGACTCAGCCATATGCTTTGCTGGAACAAGTACATCATAAATCCTTTCCTAATTTAACTTTCTCCCACTGCAAACCCAGATGGACAGTATGAACAGTTTGTTGTGGCAACACAAATATTTCTCTTCCTGGTGGAGAACTTTGCTTATCCACTGTATTCTATTCAGTGTGGTGTCAAAAAAAGAAAAAAAATTGTAACTGAGCACTGAACCAGTAACATATACTGCACCTGGCCTCGTATTACATTTTTAACCTTACTTGTATATCCTATATTTATCTACTAGCTTGTGGGAGGGGAGGGATATCTGATTTCATTTAAGCCAAATGTTTCTTTTCTACTTACTGCTGATCATAGTACACACTAACTGGCAAGAATTTTTTCTTGCTTGTGACTGCTCCGCAAGCAACAACTGCTCTCTACAGTTCAAAGACTTGCATATTTTTCACCAAAATTTGCCTGATAGAAGGTTGTCCTTTTGTTAGTCATTGTTCAGCCATGTATACAACTGGAGCCATGATTTCTGTAAAACACAACTGCAAAATTTCCAGCTCTCAGAATAGTGCTTTAGTGTGTTGTATACTGAGCATTTTAATGCAAATTCTGCAAAACTCTAATGCACTCAGAAAGAGCGTGCCTTCTCACAGGATGGTCAGAAGGTGCTTTTCCAAGTGGTCACAGATGTCAGGGGGAGATGAGAGTTTAAAACTTTCACATATAGACAGGGAAAAGTGGACTTGTATCAGAAGCAGGAGGCCATTTATAAGGATTTTGCTAAATCGATGGAAAGCATAACACTTGGTGTTCAAAAGTTTCCCCAACCATGTTTCATTACTGATGTGTCTGTGTCTTACGGAGGAGGAAATCGGCACCTTGACAACTGATTCCAGTGTGCTTTAGGATATCCTCAAGTACTGTAGTGCCATAGTTGTAATTGTTTACCATTAAAGTCGAGTGTGTACGTTTCAGTGAGGATCACTGACTGTGCTCATCTTGCGTGTTTAAATTTAGAGCATTTCCAGGACGAATGCAAATAATATCTCATTCACACTGTGTTATGGAAAATGTGCCATTAAAGTGTCACCTCCCCTAGAAAATGAAACTCCTCTTATCCTTCTACAGCTATCAAAATATTAATGTAAATTCTCTGAACAGGGATGACTATTTTAATTTGATTTGGGGGGGGGGGTGAGAGGGGGTGAAGCCTAGAATCAAATTCAAGTGTTCCCACTATCAAAATTTAGTATCTAAGCACAAAGAGGACCTGCGTTTCAATTTTAAAAAAACCTTGTCACACCACAGCAATTATTTTTTGTCAGACCTTGGTGTATATCCTCTGTGTGGTAGAAGATTCATGCCAGCAATGGTAACCTTAATAATTCAAGGCATGGGGTTTTTTTGTTTTGTTTTGAATTTCTTTTTAAAGAATATTTCAGTGTTTATTACAACTCTGCGTAGTCTCAACTATTTGCATCTCTTGAAAAGCAAAGGTAAGTTCTGAAAATGATGAAGGAACAGAGTGAGAGTTCAAAAAAGTTAGTCAACTGCTGCCCTACCATTTACACTGCTGTTTCTCCAGTAACTGGCTTACCTGGGCTGTGAAATCGTCTACTCCTCTTGTCCCTTTCCTGCCTTCATAGGCACTTGTGCTACTGTCCACAACCAGTTTCCTGAGCATTAAGCAGGGGAAGGAAGCAGGGGCATCCTTATTATTTCAAGGGAAATATTTAATGACAAAGGCTACGAAAACAAAGATTGACAGCCATTAAGCACAGCTTACCATATATAAACTTGCCTTTTATTCTGAGCCACGGTGAAGTAAAAATAAAAATTCAAGATTTGTTTTTCAGAGTTCAATTTCAAAGTGCAAGCCTCAGGGTAAGGAGGATCAGCTTTATTTCCCATTCAACCCTGGCCTAAATTGAAACAAACCCAATTAAAATGCATAGCTTGGGGGGGGGGGAGCTTTGCCGATTTAAAAACATAACACATTTAGGTTTAAGTAAAATGCGTATTATTTTTCTTATAACATCAGACAGAAGATAGGCAATAAACTACTTTAAAGGCTAACATTTTATTTCACAAACATCAAAGTTGTAGGGCTGTTCATTGTTACTGTTAACCCTCCTTTTGCTTTATTTTTCTTCTAGACTAGCATTTCTGCTACAGTATCTCCAATATTGGAAACAAACACTTTTATTCCTAAAACTAATCTCTGTCTCCTTTTCTGCTAAAGTAAGGGAACTGAAGCTACAGCACCATAAGCAACCTAAGAAAACCTGTAAAACTCAAGCTAATAAAGCTATTAAAAGCATATACAGCAGTAAAGCACAGACTGCTGTTCACATGCATGGCTTCCTGTATAACATTACGTTCCTGATGCAAAAGGTGAAGAAACAACCAGCACTGTTTGCTCAAAGAGCAGTGGGCAGGAAACCGCCTGTACAGCTGAGACTTTTAAATGGTAACTGCAGGCTTGTTTTGTGCCTACTTCGAAGTACCCAGGGCATTCTTTAAATTCTTTTTACAAGCTGTTACTGAAAGTAAGTTCATTAAACTAGCCGCTCTTAAATTACAGTATCACAGTCCTTCAGTGTGACACAACAGTGCACCCTTAAAACCTTTTTTTCTTCCCTCAAACTTGAGAGCATGGCAAAGCTGCTCCATGCAGCTGCCGCTACTCCGTGTTCAGTAACTCCTCCGCACAAGCTCTTTGCTAAGCATCAGGATTGCCTAAAAGGAAAATAAACCCTTTTAAGGAAGCATTTCATGAAAATCAAGTGCTGCAATTCTACATGCCCATTCTAATCCCTTGCAGAAGCAGAACAACTGTTTCATGCATGCATGTTTCTTATCCTTTCCTTGTTCTTAGCCTCTGCTCCAGTTGTTGGCCAAAAATAAACACCATTCCACAACCATATATGTGCAATGGCCTCCTGGTGAGCCTGCTGTGCGCGCCCCCCCCCCCCCAACTGCCCTTACGCCACAACGCCAGGACACCGTCTGCTTTCGAACGCACTGAAGAGCTATGCATATAACTCAGCTGAATCGGGAGTGCCTTTTACATCTGTTTTCTTTTCTGGACAAAAGCAGCAGAAAAAGTTTAGCAAAAACATGTCACAAAATGCTAGATGTGTTTCAAGATCCTTTACTGTGGTCTTTGTTGAACTTTCATTCTCCAGTGGAGCTAAAGAAGGATAATTTTCTCCTGGGACCTGCTTTAAAGTATTTATCCATCTGCTGGCATTCTCAGAGAGTCAAGGTGTGTAACATTGAGGATTGGATGAAAAACACTTTCCAGAAAGACTTCTGTAACAGGCATGAAAACACTGTCAATGATTTTTTACTAGAAGTTTGCAACAGGTACGTTCTTTGGGTATGAAAGTCTACATCTAAAAAAAGGTTAACCGCCTTGAATGAGAGCACCTTAGAGCTCTTCTCCATACGGCCTACCTGAAATGGAGCATTAAGTACGTGAGTGCCTTGACTTTGGAATTTTAATATAGAGGTTAAGTTGCTTTTGGTGGAACTAGTGTATCTTCATACTGACTTTACTGAGATTCCTCAAGCCTAGGTTTTTCTCTTAACTCTTCCTTTTTTTGAAATGAATAGTTACTACCAGAAAGTGCGATACTGGCTACTAAAGTGCTATTTAACTAAACTGTACCATTCTGGCAGTACAAAATGTCGGGGTGGGGGAAGGGAACCCCTAGAGGTGAAATACAATTTTACATAATGAATACGTCATTACAAAAACAAGTTCATGAACGCATCATTACAAACACACAGCTCTGTTTCTTTCACATAGGATTACAGCTTATGTAGTGCTGTTCTATGTCATGACACCACTGTGTGTCTTTCTAAGAAATAAATACTGCTCTTAGGTTAGTTTAGCAACTATAACTACATTTAAGCTTTCTATAAACTACAGTAAAGGAATAAGGAACTACCACTATGGAAAAGCAGTTTTCAGTGCACACCATTTCTTGTGACAAGTATACCGCTGGGGAGCAGCTCTAAGACAAAACTGAGAGGAGCAAACCAGGTAGGGCCCATCCTTGTGCATTTTAGTACCAGCAAGGATGGCTGCGGTCACACGTTAGCGCTGAAAATGTCAGTGCCTACCCTGAACTCTCGCATCCTTGCGCTGCAGCCAGCCTCCAGGTTTGGGCCACGCGGTGGAGGACAAAGTTCCATCCGGAACTAACAGAATTTTAAAACTCCGACAAATCACAGGGTGTTGACAGAGCACACGCTGTTGGTGAGAAGCAGCAACAGTGACATCTCAAAACGAAGACTGAAACATAGACTCAGAACAGAATGCAAGCTAAATGCACAAAATTTCAAAAGTAGTTGTTCTAGAACAAGTGATAAAAAATTCAGATCGATTAGCAGAATATTGTTAGGAAATACATCGCTTCCTACAGAGGAAATGTTCTCCAATTTTGGCACTGCAATATATACCAGAGGCCACACTTCACTGTTTTCATTTTTTTGCCATCACAAATTAGGATTCAGAAAGAGCACAGCAAGACCACAGCTCTGCAGAAGCAGTTTAACACTTAAGTGCCTTCCTCTGCAGAATCCATAACCCCAAACTGGCTGCTGGACAAAATTCAAAGCAAAGCCTGTGGGTAGCAAGGAATTTCAAAGGCCTGCAGTCCATGAAAATTCAACAAACGCCTTTCAGCCTTAAATGGCTTCAATTCCACAAGTTAAAGCTGAACTCTTAAAAATGACAGTGTATATTGATATTGCCCCCTACAGTCATTTTAGCTTTCCCAAGCCAAGTTCCTGCCTTGTTCCAGCAACCTTCTCAAAGCAGTTCCATCACAACAACAATCCTAGCACTCTGTGCAAAGAAAAATACAAATTAGAGGAGGTTCAGTAGATATAGTTCCCTGACTTTAGAGTATTTTTGCTCTGTTGATTGACTAAGACATAAGAAAAGGCAGGTTGGATACTTTCCTTTCCTGCTTTGGACATTTCTTTTTCTAACTTCACAAGTGTAAAGGAAGAGAGTCAAAACAAAAACCATGCAGCTAACATGATCTCATTGTATTAGCTCAGCTCAAGAGGTGAAATCAAGCAGCGGTTTGCAGGGCAGGGGTTGGGGTGGGGGGAGAAAGAGGAACGTACTCGTGTGTGTTTAAGGACGAGAGGACATGCTGCAGTGATGGCTGTGCAGTAGGGGCCACGAGCAGTGCCCCTCGTCTGCCCCTGCTGCTGCTGTACACAACAGCTAAAACCCCAATACATGCTGTAAGCACAAATCTCTATTTGAAAGTGCTGACAGACACCTTCTTACAGGTCCTTACAGGGCAGGGACAGGTTAATAGTTTTATTGAAAGGGTCACAGCATCAACAACTTAGCACTGCTGTCAAAAGTTTTTCCCTCAAAGAAGTCTTGTATTAATGGAGAGATGTTAAACTCCATTTAGCTAACGATACGGGAGAGCTAAACCAGTGCTCCCTGCAGCGAGCTGCAAGCAAGAAACCAACGCACTTTGTAGGGAAGGCTCTGCAGGTTGGTGTGCTTCAGCTAGTAATAACTAGACTGCTCCAGTTTACATACACACAACTCATCAACACACTGCACTTGGAAAAGAATAGGCATTTTCTGCACTTGCCCAGGTCTAGCTTAGCAACAACAAAGATTCTTTTTTTTAATTTGCTGGGTCATTGTTTAACAGGAGAATTCTTACCAGTTCCAGTTGTTTGAGAAAGGTTTAGGAGTTGTGCAGGGATCAAACATCAGCACTCCATTAGGTAGCAGGCTGTACCTGCGAGTACCAGTGAAACCAACGAGGTGCAATGCACACGTTAATTCCCATAAACCAAGAGAGAGAGAGAGTCTTACTTGCCCATGCCCAGCACGTTTACAGCCTCTTCACTCAACTGTCCTCAAATTCATCCTGCCTCAAAAACCTATGAGCTCTGCTGTCTTCATTCCCTGGGCTTGGAGAAGGGCAGCACCGTGTACCTCTTTAAGAAAAGACAATGCAGCTGCAGCTGAAACAGGCATCCACTTCCCCTTCCCACTGTGCTGACTGAGCTATAGCTGTCGCAACCAACAGAAAAAAACAAAGTAAGGTTAAGTCTTGAGATTAGTAAAGCTGTGCATTAAGCTCTATAAATGCCTTTAACTCCCCCCTCCCCCAGTAGAAGAGGAAATATTTTTCTAACTTTCATTTCTATGATGATAGTGTCTTGAAGACACTATCTTCTCCAAACTCTGCATATTACTCCTTTTTTTCTCCTCTTACGTATAACGATCGCCATGTTTTCAGATGTCCAAACCTGCTATCTCTGACCCTGTCTGGATGCGGCCATGTTACAGACGATTGCATCTTGCTTCTTCTCAAAAACTGCCCAAACCTCAAGACACTCAAACTGGAAAACTGCGTGCGGATCACTGACCAGACCCTAGAAGCCGTGACCGTCTACGGGAGATCCCTGCAAACGCTCCACGTGGATTTTTGCCGGAACATAACACAAACTGGTCTAGCGAGAGTCAGGGAAAAATGTCCTTCAGTAACGCTGAGAGCAGAGAGAAGTGCTAATATGATTCCAGACAATAAGCCAGAAAAAAAGCTGATGCTTGAAAAAGCATCAAGAAAACTGGTTCAGCTTTAACTGGAACAAGCTGTATGAAGTCAGTCAACACGGCTTGTGTACTTCACTTCTACCTTCCTCCTGGCTAGCAGTGCTGCAATTAACCATGGCGCCTTAACTGCACACTGGGTTAAGTCGAAACACATGGTCGGTATATTTTGTAGAGGCTCCACCGGGAAAATGTGTGCGTCTCCACCATCACAGTGTTAAGACATTTTGTTGTCTGTTGTTTCTTGAAACTGGAAATTCTGCATTTCTGCTACAAGATGGTAGATCTGATTAAGGCTAAAAAACTGTAATTCTGATACCTTTGTGGAAGAGAGGAGAGGAGAGAAGTAAAGCAGCAGCAGATACTGCTTGGGTAATTGTACGATCTACCCCAATTTCAGGGAAAGAGCGATTGACAAATTTCTGTAAACGGAGATACAACACACATGGTTGTTCCATCAGCTAGGGGTGACAACCACTACATCTAAGATCCATCTGGCAAGCAGATCAGAGTACCTGACAACCACCACCTCCTCAATAATTAGAATTTGTAGCTGATTTGTCAGGCTTATTTATTAAATGGGGATATGTACGGCAGCGTGCACAAAACAGTATTTGACCCTCTGCATAATGTATTTTGACTAGCTACACTTCAACTTATTTTTTAAAGTTGCCATTAAAGTAAGCTAGTTTACAGAAGTAACCTACCTGAAAAGGCAATAATTTACAACCTGTAAGTTACGCAGCTTCAAATGCTGAATTAGGAAAATGCTACAGCAAAGAGATTATATTAATACCTGTTTGTCACTGCAAGAGTTAAAAACAACCCAGCTGTCTGCATCCCAAACCACAAGCTGTCACTTTCCTGCATACTGCTCTGCCACATGGAAATGAAACACATTTTTTCATCAAGGGTTGCTCCAGCATCTACACCAAAATATGACACCAAGGGTTGGTACAGTTTTGCTCTGCTGTTTAAAATTTACCTTGAAGCAGCACATTGGGATTTGGTCATAGTGTTGAGTAGCTCGGACTGGCAACATCAGGTGCCAAGGCCCCTACGTACTTCCATACACATTTGGCCTGAAGGAAGGTGAATTTACTCCACGCCAACTGTACTACACTTACCCTTTAAGTGTTTCACCTGGTCTGTCTCAGTGCTTGTAACAATTCAGAAGAATGACTGCACAGATTGTTTTTTGTTTGAACTACAGCATGCCTTTTCAAGAAGCACCATCTCAAACGCCGCACTTCACCTATGTGGGGGCATGTCCTCAAATTCAGCTTTCCATTATTTTCTATTTTGTACAGCAAGTGATGTTTCTGACACGCCCAGATTCTTACTCCTAGAAAGCGTACCGGCAAATACGAACCTGCACATTCGTGCTGACTCTGCACCTGAACTTATTATATTTACCATATATCTCCTCTCCCATTCAATTCCCAATGCAATTCACTGAAGAACTTTAAACTTACAACAATGACCGGCGGATCAATCTGGCTATTGATGATTTAGTGTCTCCTACAGGACCAGATATCAGTGTAGCTTTGATGCTGAGCACAAAGCCTCGCACAGACCAGGCTGACAAGCTCTACAAATCCTCAACAACAGAATTTCAGCTTAATTCACAATGAAGTCTACAGCAGAAAGATTTCATTTTAAATAAAAACCTACAGAGTGTAGGAATACCTGAATATTTAAATTTAGAAATATTAACCTTTGGAAAATACTGTTCTGTCCCATAGAGTCAGCGTTTCTGTTCCATTCCACAACAGCTGTTCACGACTTCTTCACTACAGCAATCTATGCACATACATCATAGTAAATCTGGTTTTCATTTACATGAGGTGCTGTATATTTGTTGATAAATACACGAACTGGAACTTGCATCACTGGAATTCAGTTATATCAAGACTATCATAGTTTAAAATAACTTTATAGCTTTGTTGTGTTTTTACAGTTGTAAATGCATCTACAGGTATAGTTCTGCAGACTTGTATTTTGTTAATTACTTCTCTGCATTTTACTCCCTGTTGTATAACTGGAAGATTACAGGAGCTAACGTTTCCTATAAGGAACACAATTAGCGACTTTTTAAAACTGCTATTTAACAAATTATTTAACATTGCCATGAATATCCAACATGACACTTTTCTTTTTCCTTAGAGAATGATGTGATTGTAGTACCTCTCTTAAAAGATGTATGGAAAAACTGCTATTCAAATAAAGCAGATTTCCCCCTCTCGCTGGCATCTAAAATGAAGAAACAAGTTCTGAAGTTAGACCTCAGTTGCTTATGAGTAACTGGTTTGATTTTCCAGCTTCTCACTGTATTCTTTTTTACAATATTACCACTCCTCTTATTAAAGTTATGTGGAGAAATATTATTTTGGGTATCATAATGTAGAACTCGTATTTTAACTTAGCTCTGATGCCTCAGGTAGCCTTGAAATAAAGATTTATTTCAACTGATGTGTCATTTTTCCTTCATGTTTGAACAGAAGGAAAAGAAATATGCCATCAAAATTCTTACTGCAAAAGTAGAACTGTAAAATTGTATCGCCAATTATTTTCTCTAAGAAGATAAGTTTCAATCTCAGCAGAAATATTTTCATAGACTATCTTCCTAGGGCTTATTCATTCCTCTGCAAGAACTGATTAACTAGCTATGTACTCCTGAAAATATTCTTTATGTGGTGCAACAAAAATGGAAAGGATTTTACAGCTTTCAACATTAATGAATATACTTACTCCTCCTTTCCATCCTGGTTTATTGATCCACAGATATCCTTTGGTACTCTCGCAATTTGGCTGAGCTACAAAATAAATCAGAATCTTAGTAAAACAGAACTAAAATTCTAGAGGAATATCCTGTCAGTATGAGTATCCATAAGAAACACCCAGGAGAGACATAAAATAATTTATTATTGCATCTTCACAGCTTGGTGATACTTCAACAGCATGACACTACAATATTCTGCTACTTCATTAATTCATTCCTAGAATTTAAGTAGTGCCCTTACGCACTACAAAATAAGGAACAATACTGGAAACATCCCAGAAAAAAAAAAAAAAAGAGCAAACAGCAGTCCTAAACCAGCATTTGCAAGCTGGAAAGGAGATGGCTGCACTGAATAAACAGACTGCAAGGTAGGAATTGTAATGCTTAAACAATTCTCATCTTGAATATAATATTTGTGCATGGAAAAAAACAAATTTCACGTATTGCTGCTGTGCGAAAAGAAGGCGTGAATTCTACAGTTGTCTGAGTAACTGAAGACCCCATACTGATGCCAGCTCTAAGTGCTCTGTGATGGATGCCTTTCTCGAGAAAGGTTAGATCTAATACCCAGCAGGTTTTCGAGTAGCTACAAAACCCGAAAGTGGGCCTCCATCGGTCAGGATTGTTTCTGAAGTTTGGTTTCTTTGCTTATTTTTGCACCTGTGTTCAAAGTTGTACTTCTTTGCCCTTCCCCTCCTTGCGTGAGGGTATTTGTTCATGATATGGTAAAATCTGACCACCCAGGGGTGTTAACTTTTTTCAAGATCAATAATCAATTTTCTTATTTAGGAATGTAATTTGAAACTTGAGTATATAATCATTATGTTTTACTTAGGCCATTATGTAAGGATGGAAGCATGTTAAAAGTTTTCCTCAATCCCAAGCCATTTGAGCTTTGTCAAAATTCTCTTAACATTAGTGAAACATTTTTCACTCCTCACATAATCTAGCTTAGTATTTTGGCTCTAATTTACCAGGTATGGAAGGTGGAGGGCTTATTATACATTACTTCATGGAAGTGCTAAAAGAAAGGTGGTATAAACCAAGATGCCTGCTCAGATTATCAGATGCAAGTAGCAAACAACACTTTGTTTTCAAAATTTCATGCCTTTTCCTACACAATAAGGGAAGGCAATATCCAGAAGATCCTTCAAATTTTCAATGTGATAACATTGGTCATCTTAGCCACATGGTAAAGAAGGAAATCAAACTGATCCAAGTCCTGCAGCATAGAGAAATTGCTTGCTTACCAGCAGTGCTATTTTTTGCAGTTAAACATCATCACCCAGTCAAGAGGGCTAAATGACAGAAATAAACCAAACTTGAAGACATGACCTGATCACTTGTGCTCTTCTATGAGGTGAAGAACTGTTACGTACACATTCTACTCTTATCGGTCCCCTCTAAGCATGACAGATGCCCGCCCACCAACCACTGCCGTTCTAGGGCTGTCGGACACCCCAGCTCTACTACTGCAAGCCCCAGAAAGGCAGAGGGCTCATCCGGCCGAAGCGACCGGCCCACCTCTAGCCCTGGGCCTGGCTGCTCATCTTCACTCTAATGGCACCTGCCTACCTGTTTCAAAGGGCTGGCCGGTTGTCCGAGAGCCCGAAGTGCTATGGATGTACTTCCTAGCAACAGTTCCTGGTGTAAAAAACAGTGAAGAAAGTGGTTGGAAATACCAGAGGAAGAAAGAGAACAAAGTATCTAATCCCAGGTGAGAAATAGGACAAGGAACACAAAATTGGGTTTCAAGAAGCAACAGTCTTTTAAGTTAGAGAGAATGAGTGTTTCCTGGAGAGCTGACATGTAAGGAAAAGGTTAGATCCTCCTCATTTACAGTAAAAAATAACAAGTAGTAAATAAAAGTAAAGTTTAACAACAAATGCAGGCTTTTGGGATCACAGTGCTTTCCATATAATACCTCTCCAGAACAGTGCTTTCCTGGCAAAGCTTTTCAAGCTCTGTTTCTCTGGTTATGTTTAGAATTTAACACTTCTCAGCGTACGGTGCTTCACACCTCACAGGATCTGAAATGGGTATAGATAAACACATTGCCTCACACCCATTCTTACCTCTGATCTGCACTGGTATCACTGATATTCTCTGCTTCAGCCGTGTACCTACGTCCCATCCAACCCAGAAAGGCGGAAGGGAACTGAGGAATGACGTTTGGCGACAGCGTGTCCACCTCCCGGAGGCCGTTCTGCCTGGTGCAGCAACTCTGCCACTGGAAGGTCTGCTACAAGAAATCAGTCGGTTGCATTTCCCCCTGCCTCCCCCTTAAACAACTGCATATATGACCTACGACTATGGAATGCAGACATACACTGATAATATTTATTCCGCTTTCTATACAAGAAGAGATCTGCATACATAAAATACCCTTAAAGGACATAAAGTTAGAGCTTTTGCAGATGGCCTCCAAGTAGGACAGAATCAGTGCTGTGAACTCTTTAGCTCCGTCTGCAGCTCTGCGTAAGAAGCATTATGCAAGAAACATGATTCCAGTCTCACTCAGATGGCTGAGCAACAAAAAAAGCCAGTGAGCAGAGTAAAAGGAATGCATGCACAATATAATTTTGGTGAAAACAAACAGTGGGGTAAAATAAAAAGAATTAAGCATTTGATAGATTTAATCACACTAAGATAGAAAATTCAAAGGAGAAGCAGAATTAAAAAAAGGTCTCAGTTAAAGGAACCAAGCACAATCCTTTAATCAACATTAGTATTTACCAATATCAACATCCTATTACACTTTACTGTAAACTGCCTCCAAAAATGCCCTCACTACCCAAGAACCAAACTGCACAGCCCATACAAATCTAGTATTTTTCAGGTATAACTCCATTTTCTTCTGTGCCTGAGTGAAGCAGACTGACAATTAGTAGCACTGACTCAGACACATAACTGAAGTGTAGTAGACAATAGTGCAGGATTTTAAACAGCAGTCTATCCTTTTATTGGTAACTTTATATTTTTCATGTGTAACAAGATTTTTGATGAGGATGTGAATATACTCCCCTACAACATAGTGATGAGGCACCAAAACCTCAGTCCAATTTGGAACCATACTGCATAAGGGAAAAGGAAGCCATCTCTGCATGCCTGCACAGCCCCGAGTTCCCCCTTCTCCCACGGTTGTTGCAAGATCCCCCCAACATGTTTCACCTTGCAGTCTGGTTCTTGGTCATAGCTCACGAACCTTTTGCCTTTCTCAATGACCAACAGCCAGTTGTTACTGAGAGGACCTCACCAGATAAAACCTGGATCTTCAAATTTTGACAACTTTAAAGTCAGCCCTTTGACCACTACTAGCTGGCAGCAATACACCATCTTGGTCTTGATCAACTTGGCCTCTTCAGGAGATTTCCTTATTAATCCCTGCTAAAGTACAGCAATCACATGAAGGCAGACGAGAGGAATTTCTACTTTCTCCTCCAGACTCAGGTCCTGTCCCAGGTGAGTTAGGTTAAGAGACGTTCTCGCTAACCCTCAGCCCCACGGCATCCTTGCCGAGGACGCCAGCGCGAGCGAGGGGGAAGCCAGGACAGAACAGGAGCGACCCACTGCGGGAGACGCTACCCTTTGCTGCAGCCCTGTTAAATCCTGCTGCTGAACGCCAAGTAGTAGCATTGGTAGTTGGACACACATCATGTTGGTGATACAGACACTGAGGAGAATTATCTACTCTTCAGCACTTCCCGAGGACCCAGAACAAAAGATTTCTTTATATAATACATTACTGTCCTAACCAAATATGAACGTTACTGTGTAAACCACACACTGCTGCTTATAATACAATTACAGCTCTAACAAAAAAAGACCAAACACATGCAATTTACTAAAATCAAAGGCATAAATTAAGAATGTTTATATGATCTACAGCCTGGCCTACTCTCCTGGCACTTTCATTCGTAATTTCCTTGTACTCTGTAAGAATTGACAATATACATATATATATACACACACATATACACACACACACATATAAAAGGATTTTTTTTTTTTTGACAAAAGATTTAAAGGGTTCTCTGTTTCAAGGCAGCCATACGTCCTCACTGTCAACAACTACTACTCTGGAGGAGAAAAATGCTCCAAGGAAAAGCAAAATGGAATCAAGTACAATTTTAACTTGTATTTAAGTACAGGTGATAAATAGTCGTATACCTGAAAAAGCCAGTACCTCAAACATATTCAGAGGGTACGGCAGTGCTACACATCAGATTAGCTGAAGACAAACATTTTAAGATGTCCTGTCTAAACACTGCAATATTAAAATTTCCTGAGACATATAATGTAAAAGTGTGAAGACTGAGTATACAGTTCACAAATGCATACAAGCAACCAATTCTTGAATTTGCTTTATTTTTTCTGCATAAGGAACCCTGCACAGGCAATTCAAATTAAAACAAAATAAATATGTGAATATTCATGTAAAACTGTCCTTGCTAATGAACAATTATACACAATGTACAACTCTTCATGTTCACTGAGAGGGCTTACAAATGTACTATTCCCAACAAAAATGCACCAAAATGTCTCCATGCAAACTTATCAAAAGTGACCAAAAAAGGAAAAAAACTTACTGATCATACTTTTTTTGTTTTCTTTTTCCTTTTTCTTTTTTTTTACAATCACAAAAAAAATAAAAACATCTAATTTTTTGTTACATTTAGAGTAACTAAAACGTGGCCACTGTTTATTAACATCTGTTTTTATGCTCCTAAGACATCTATGGTTACCATAAAATTGTGTCAACAATGAATTGGACTTAGGGCACTATTTGTAGTAAAAGGAAGATGATTTTGTTCACAGAATGTTAATAATCTGTGTCTGAGCCCTCTGCATTGTCCACATTCCTTGAGAGCATATAATTGTCCATATCTATAGACCTGCAATTATTGATTGCATAGCGCAAACGCTCTGCCATGATTAGTTGACTGGAGTAAGGTGGGAGCCTCAGTTGAAAGAAACAAGTCTGTGAGGTAGGCAAGCTGTCGTAAGGCTGTGGAAATGGATAAAAGGTGGGACACCGTTAAGTTCGTGAAGGAAAAAAAATGCAGCATATTATTTCATTCTTCCCTCCTTCCCGGTCTCTGTCATTCACCATTGTCTCATTTTAGCTCAACTGTCAGTAAACAATTCCTTCGAAGAAGCAGACAAGCCTTCTTCATTTACATCGCTCCTTTCATCCCTAAGTATGTGCAAAACCACTGCTACGCTGCCCGTCCTGTAAATCATTCCACCCGCTGAGGAAATACAACCATTTGAAGAGTAGATCACACAATTATTTAGCAGCCCACTGGAAGATACTGAGCAACGTTCAAACTACACACCATAGTGTGCCTTAACACAAGGCGATTTGGGACAGCTACTCAAAGATGACAGTCAAACCACCGTTATTTATATCTGCCCAATTCTTTCATTCATGTAGTTCACAGAGAACCTGCTCTCACTGCACAAAAACCCAGTGTAACTCGAAAGGAATACATCCTGTATGCAAAGTAATATACTGTAAACTCAATGGTTTGAAGACTTCAGGGTTTGCTAGTGGTTATATGCTGCCACGTAATGAAAATGTAAAAAAAAAAATTAAGAGTTAAAATTATCAAATGAAAAAAGGAATTGAAATAGAAAATGACTGTGGACCAGTTACAACTGAAGAGGTTACACTTCTTGTGCAAGGACTCATCTTGACCTCCAGTTATATAATTACACAGTGAATCCGCCAAATGCATTAAGATGTAATTCATGCAGTGTTATATATTCCTACACAATTAAAATTTTTGGGTTTAATAGCTCACAGCTTATCCCATCATATGTTTTCTCTATAAATTTACAATTAGGGAAACCTGGCTCCAATTGCCAAAGCACAGATTAAACTAGACAGGAATAAAACAAATGGAAACAGCATCTTACCCTATCAACCTTCATTATTTGGAATCGCTGAGAGATATCAGCTGTGTTGGCTGGCAATCGAGATCTTCCTGACACAAACCTCATGAAAAGGACTCTCTCCTCATTTGAAAATTCTTCCAGGGTATGCCAGAACCACTGAACTAGCTGATGCTGTTCATCAACCTCCCTGTATCGCACAACTTTCTTCAGAACTTCCACTGATATTTCTGGCATTCCACAGACCATTTGCTCCAACTGCTTGGCAGTCAGAAGAGACAACAAGGGAACTGGAACAATCCAAGACATTCCTTCTCTTACAGCAGCCACCTATTTTCCAAAAAAGAAGAGATACTTGAAGTGCAATTATCTTAGCTCTGCCATCCACATGCCAAGTTAACATACCTGCTGGCAAATGCAATAGAGAGAATTCTAGGAAATCTCTCGAATGCAACCTCCCCCACATGCATCCTCTCTCAAAATCCTGGGGAATATTACAGATATACTTGCACATTAAAAGAAAAGATTTCGATACAGAGTAGAACTTCAAAATCTACACTTTAGCAGCACAAATGATGATGGCTAAACCAAAAAGCTGCGCAGATACCGTACGTCCAAGCTGGAACATAGCCATTCGGTACCTCTGATGAGAAAGTTATTGTTCTAATGAAGACGACAAAATCATCTATTTCTTGGGAAAAGGGAAAATATTTTTCCTAGAATGCAATTTGTGTACTGCTTCCAGATGCTTCACTATCTAAATGACAAAATACACAAATGCATGCAAACAGGTAACCAGTACTTTTCAATGCATTTCATGTACTATTTGTAGTTCCTACGCAGAAGCAGAAAAGAAACAGTTTCAAGTTAAACAAATGTTAGCAAATATTATGTACCTGAACTAGACTGTAAGTTGACATAATGCCTAAATACAGTGCACAGCATGCACAAGTGCAGGTTAGCTTCCCAAGCAGAGCTGACAGCTGCAGTAGGGGCTACTCTAATGAAAGAGGTTCTGATTTCCAATGTTTTTCTGGCAACTGAGCAACTACTAAGAAAATTATGACTGATTTAAAACAAAACAAAACAATAGCCTTTGCAGAGGAAAAAAGCCATGGGGACCCAGGCAACATGCAGAAAACCAAGCTTTTCTTATTCCCTAATGCGTTGTAATGGAAACGTAAATAAATCAAAAATGCTGTTCACACTAACAACACGTACAGAGTCATGATGAGATTCTTACCTGACGGTCCATTTCATGAAGTCTGTACTCGATTGCCCTCTCCACATATTCTTTCCTGTTTGAAAAGGTAAGTGGGATACTGTTCCCTCCAGGGATTATGGGAACCATTTTACCATCAGCACTCTGGCCAACAAAAGAATCTAAAGGAATCATCTGTTATGCAAAATAGAAAAAGTATGTTCATCATAAGTCACTCAAGTTATTTAAATTCAATATTTTATTATCAGTCCCTAGCTATAACTCTAATAAGATCACACACTACTTCAAATACATATTAAGTGCTTGTTATCCCAATGACTGATTTATTTAATTATATAATAAAATAAATGCTGAAGTTAAGGTCAATCTGATACCAAAGTAGCCACTTTCAGAATAAACCAGAAAGTTCCAATCTTACCTCATGGAAATTTTCTTCAGTAATCCCACTGTCTTCAATGTGAAGAATGCTGTTGAGGGTCTGCACATAGAGCAGATCTACCTCCTCCAAATCCTCCAAAATGAGTGGGATACAACAAAGTTGCTTCCAGACCATTGGAGCCAAATGAAGATCTAATGGCTTTTTTGTACGAATAGCTACACCCATGAGAATGCCTAAGAACTTAAACTGCATCAGATGTTCATCTAAACATGCTGAAGGGTTAAAGAGAAACCTGAAAGAACAAAAGAAAGTGTCAAGCTTCCCGTAGAATTTCTACACTACTTCATCTTCTTAGAAGTAAAAGATAAAATATGTCTAAGTGCAGCATAGTAACTGTCAACACAATTATCAGCAGAGGATGTCCAAATGAGAAGATTATTATCTTTAACCCTCCAAATAAGGAAGGCTGAGATGTGCTCAGGATTAGTTTTGCCCAAAGACATCATTGATGTTACTCTAAATTCTCTCCTTTACCTCAAAGTAACATCATAACCTGAAGGAAAAAACATAAACCATTAAGTTCTCACCACTTGGTATAAAGTAGTTAGTACAAGACTTTAATTTTCACCCGCTAACCTTTGCAATAACAGGAAAACCTGACAGCTTACCTATCCCTATTGTAGCCTACTTCAGCTGTAGCATTTGGGGAAGGAATAAGCAGGTCTACTACTCCCGTTTCCAGTTCCTTAAAAATCAACAACAAAAAAGCCTTCTTAGGCACAGGGATAACAAACCTACTACAGCAATATTATGACATTACAGCATTACAAAACAGAATGATCTATGATAGCAATGATTACTTTTTAAAAAGTCATTTGAATGTTTAAAAAAAAGCAACATGGTAAATATGATTTCTACTAATAAAAATATGGTTATTTCATGACCTGCCTTTATGTCAGATTATAACGATTATTTTACTGTGACTGCTTTCTGATACACTTCTGGTACCTTTTTCTGAAACGAGCAGAAGCCATACACCCGACTAGTGCAGCTTTTTGCAAGAACCATAAATAAACAAAGTTTTCCAGTAAGTTTGTGTTCTGAACCCACACTGCACCTCATATTATATGAGAACTGTCTAGGAAAGAATCCATAAATTACACCTGAAGTCCTTATCTGAATCAACCCTAATCTAGTCTTACAGGCTTTAGATACTCCATTAATAAATGGAATTCTTCATTTTCTCCCATCCTGTATCCTAACTGTAACTCCAATCCCAGCTCCAGCGTTATCCATAACTGTTACCACATCCCAGACTAAGCAGATACACTAATTATCGTCTTTCGATAGCATTAATCCTCATTCTTTGGGATTTGGGACTGCTGGAAGATCTGGAAACAATCAAAGTTCTTCAGCCAGTATTGTCTGAATCCTTCTTCTGGCTACAACCATAGCTGTCCCAGGGCTGAGACACACCTTAAAGATAACTATAAACAGTACATATTAGCACAGACCAGCTTTATCCTACTCCTACAAGTCTTTTCAGATTCACTTGGAAACTGAGCTCTTCAGACAGCTATGGTTTCAATAGCAGCCATACCCTGGTTACAGATCAGCAAATATTCATCTCCCCTGTATTTACTGAGCTCCTTTCCAGCACTGAACCTGAGGTGAGACATATATCTTCGAATGCATGAAAAGCAGCTGCAAAGGTTCATGGAATACAGTACAACTTCTCTTACAGAAAATGCTGGCTGGACGGAATGGGGTCTGGATAATGCTCCAGAATGTGGCTTTATGGCATCTCTTTGTCACAATCTGAGGAAGATTTCTTTTTCCTCAAAGACATTTGTAAGGACACAATTCTACTATTGTGGCTAAGGACTGATGGACAGAAACAATTTGTTACGCTGCATAAAGAAAAACTGAAAATACAAGGAAACACTGGAGAGAACAGAAAACTCATCCCATGTATTCTGAACTTCCATACCTGACACATTTCTGTAATAGTGTCATCAAACACTCCCCCTGCATCATCAGCTCCTTCTCCAACCAGTTTCACTTTCCAGGCACGGGAAGGTAGGCGAAGGTCTGATGCATTCAGCTTTACCACTTGCCTTGCTATCTGAACAAAAATGGGCTTGCATTTCCGACCCCTTAAAAAAAAAAAAAAAAAGCCATACAATGTAACTCATGAAAGTGTAAAGCTTACCAATGTCACTTGATCAGTGAAGCTGTACAGAGAGAACTCAGTGTGCCAAAAATATGAAATGTATGAAACCAGTATTTGTTTGATGTCTAATACAATGCCTGTAAAAAAAAAAAAAAATACTGACCTTGTTGATATTCTTTTTACGGTAATCTGAGGCCCGTAGTTTTTTCCCTGAACCATAGTTTTTCCTATAGAGCGTACCATGGGGAGCGTATACACTCGCGGTGCCAGCAATGGCCTTAGCTGTCCTTGGACTATTCCCCATGTTCCGGCATTGTAATGAGATGTACTATTCTGCAATAAATTTGGATGAGATTAAGCTTTATAATAATAAAGAATATTAGTTCCATTTTTTACAGAATAAATAAATTCGTAATTAATTACTAACATTTCAGTATTTCAGGAAGCAGCCAATTTCCTTTATAGCTTTAAGGCTAGTAAATTTTTGGAAACTAATCTTGACACGTCAATGTTAGGATAAGTGAAAATACATAACAATACTTTTCACAAAGGCTAGTTTAATCAGGATTTATATATTTTATTTATTTATTACAAAAATCCTGCAGAACCTATTACTAAGATCCATCTTGATCTGTAAAGGAGCTCTCAGTGACATGGTACCACACAATGCAGCTAAACTGTTCTTTCAAAAGGAATTTTACCTGGTTATTGGGACTGAGGTTTAGTAATCTCCATGAAGAGTACATGAGGTCTGAAAAATGGTAGAGCAGCCTCAGCCTTGCTCTTACTGTATGAATGCTCACTTCTTTCAGTGCCCCATACTGTGGTGGAATGGCATCAGGTAAACCAAGTTGTAAAGGCACTGAAACACCTATCATGCAAAAAGAAGAACATTAGTTGATAAAGGGTAGCAAACTAAGAGACTAAGATAGTAACAAAACCTGCATGGGTATAAAACAAAACAAGCTTCGTCCCAAACATTTGCAAGTCCTTGTTGCACTCATCCCCCAGAAACACAAAGACCAAATCAAATGACCACACAAACAGCTTTTGTTCGTTACCTGGAGCTCTTGGCGGCACAGGTGGAGCTGTCCAGGCAGCACTGTGGCAGCGTCCTGCTGAAATCTGTCGAATATTCTTTCCTTGCAGGACTGTTATTAGTGTTGGTTCTCTGACATGGTTGGTATGGCCCAGTCCAAGCTTGTAATTTATAGTACATGTAAAAGGCACAAAGAAAATGCAAAAGAGGTAATGATACTTCTAAAACTCTTTAAACAAAAATTCAGAGCAAATAGTAGAATTAGTTCGTAAAGTTATCTCTACAGCATATTACACACCTTTCATTATGTTAGCATTAACCTTTTCTTTTGGATAAAATACTACATCCATACTTAATGGGAATAACAGGTGGCAAAGAGACCTTAAAACAGCCAGAGATTTTTGGGGGTATTGATCAGCCTTGCAAGCTCTTTTGCAGACTGAGAAACTGATCTATGTTGTGAAGTCATCTAAGTTGCACAATCCTTCTCACGTATAGTCGACACAGCTCATGCCTCTTCTGTGCCATTTAAATGCCATTTTTGTTCTAGCATGTAAATTCCTACAACAGTTTACATAAAACATAATCCTTGTAAACAGAAAGTTTACTAAAACTGTCCTGATTTTTTACTGAAAGTTTTGAATTTCAAATTCTACAAGTTAAATTTCATAAAAGTCTAAAATTTTTTTTACACTTCATAAAAACACAAGCTTTTTAAACTACAGGGGAAATCACACAAAACAGACCTTCAGAACCAAGTTTCTCTACATCTTTTATACTAACAAGATTTTCTCTTCCATTAATACAAAATAAGTACCCTTACAAAAAGAACCTTTCTTTCAGAAATTCTTCCAAAGAACTGCTCATGATACCCTTCTCAACAACTCGATCCTAAAATACTAGATCACCAACTCTGTCTAACCTTGGACATGAACAGTCAATACATCAAGAGACTCTTTCTTAGATTTGCAGCATGCAAAACTATCAAAAAGTCAAAGTCCTTCCAAAAAATTAAGTTCTACAGGGGTCAGGGGAAGGTAATGAACTTTTAAGGGCGGGGATAAAATTACAGTGTTCGAAAGGAACATTTACTAACATTTACTAACACTTTTTCTTCTGAATTTTAAAAATGACTCTTTAAAAAGTTGATTAATCTTTTCTTTATTTTACTATGTTTAAAATTTACCATAAATATTACTATGTTTAAAAGTAGACGATATCTCAGGAACCTGGTAAAATTTGCTAGATTTTTCAAAAAAGCTTTCCCTAGAATGCTTTGAGTAGAATATTTTTGGTGCTTTCCCAAACTATCGCCATGTAAGAGCATAGGAAATCAAAAAGAAAATCACGGAAAAAACCCTAAAATGTTATTATGGCTAAGGGGTGAGAGGGACAACACCACCACCACCTTCCTTTTCCATCAAATGTGTTCCAACCACATCTATAAAGCATGATTTGTTTTATAAAGGTTAGAAATTATCAGGAAAATGTACATACCTGTCCTTCAGAGTTGCTACCCCAAGCATATACATCCCCTGTAGATGATAAGGCTAGTGTATGCTCTGCTCCAACGGCTATGTCTTCAATGAAGATTCCTGACAATACTGGAACTTGTTGGGGTCTGTTGTGATTTCGAGCTCGGCCTTCTGGCAAACCTATGAGGCGATCTAAAATTGCAAGGAAATATCTATGTATGTAAAGACCAGTTTCTTTTAAAAAGTTAATTTTACTTGCAGACAGAAGGCAGGGAGAGACAAAAAGCAACTCTAAGCACTCTCAGAAGTAGGACACTAATGCGATTGTTCAGGGAGCAGTCTAGCTTATGTTTCCTACAAAACCTTGCAATGCTTATTAGTATTACTAAACTGCTATTTTCACTTTAAGACTGAAACAAGATCAAATCAAAACAAGACTGCTAGATCTAAATTTATGGTTTTATAATACATAGGAATTAACTGACTTGAGAAGAGCAAACATGTTTAACTCAGTACCCTTGGAAATTCACCTACCTAGACTTTCAGACAGGCTTGTGAAGTCTGTAGACAGACTCACGACTTGCGACATATGCTTTATTAGACAAACTAAATATTCAGGTAGCCCAGTGTTTTTATGCTTGTGAAATTCAATCAAGTTTTAGGAAAACATTTTAGAAACTAAAGTAGTAAATTGAAAGGTTATCATGAGATCAAACTAGATGCAGTTATAAACTTGGATTTTAGGCCTGTATTAAAATTGCCGTGTTGAAGTTCCAAAATTCATATAAGGTGAGTACAAATCTAAAAAGTAGTATTAATTCAGTCTTATAGATGTATCTTAATATTCTTCCTTTTCACTTTCAGTACACAAAAAACTATAGCTGGAGACGTTCATTAATAGATTGTCTTACCTTGTCCAAAAGTATATACGTGACCATCTTTTGTCAATGCAACAGAAAATTGGGTTCCACAGGCAACTTTTTTTATTCCAATTCCACAAAGTATATCCACTTTCTAAGGGGATAAGTGAGGTGGAAAAGAGCAATGGTATTATGAGGATATAAACAGGAAGTAAACAAGAAACAAGTATTTTCTTCTCTAACTCCTGCTTCTGAAAAGGAATTTATAATTCCCATGATATAATGCATATATTGCAGCATTATTCTAATTAAGGCTTGTAACTGAAATAACACAGGAAACCAATGCACAGTTTTCTTTTTCTTTAATGAAACTAACACCTTGTTCTACATACAGTGATTCCAAATACCTGTTATTTACAGGGGGTGGGGTGGAGGGGAGAGAAGTGTGTAAACAGCTTTCTTCCCCAAATTCCAAAATAACAAACCTCTCTGCTTTAAGCCAGCCTTAACATTTTCACTTTTTTCATTGTCACAGACAAAAGGTCAGTACCATTTACATGAAATCCTTGAAGCGTCAGGCTCAGCCTAACAAACCACCAGAATTATTTATGCTAGTCTATATTAGAACAGTACAGTAGTTGCAATCAACAATTTAACTTCTGAAAACTACAATCTGAATGCTGCATAGCACATTTTACAGCACTAAAAATTTATGCAAAAGATAATTTCTCTGTGAATTCTAACCTGTGGTGAGGATTTTGCTGTGGAATTTCCCAAACCAAGTTTACCATAATCTCCATCTCCAAAAGCCCACACCATTGAGCCATCTGTTGACACAGCTACAGTATGATTGAGTCCACAGGCCACCTGATTGAGAGAAACATGCTTTTATGACAGTTTTTGCTAACTTATTGCTAACTCCAACACCACAATTATCTCTTAGAAAAGTAAAAATTGTTTTAAAATACTAGAACCATTTTAACAATATCAAAACTTCTATCATTTAATACTGCATTTTGAAGACATGCAGCATCACATTAGCATTTTTAGGTATCTGCTGCTTCTTGGTTCCTAAACCAAAGAACAGATTTATACCACACATGCTCATTGTTTAAGACTATAAAATATCTCATGAATTCATGCTTAAAAATGCCCAAATATCAGAAGATCAAACAAAAAAAAATTAATAAGCATTAATTTTGTCATCTGTATTAGATAATGTCGAAGCACATGGGCAGTTCTGCAGAAAGAGGATCAAAACAGTCAGGAAAAAAATGATAAAAAAAATTATACACACTGAAATTCTGCCATTACACTCAAAATAAAAGCCAAAGTTAAAAGCAGAGCACTTAAACTGACATTATTACATCTCAAAGCAAAATACGTTGAAAACATTGGTTTTAAACAAAGATACATTGCTAGTTTTAGATAAGCCATGCCTGTCCAATCTGGTAACCCTCCAGCGCTGTCACTCTTTCTGGAAGTTTCTTGTTTGAAGTATTTCCTAGTCCTAATCGACCATAATCCCCATTTCCAAATGTAAAAAGTTTGCCATCTGCCGTCACCACAGCTGAGTGCTTAAAGCCACATGACATCTGGAAGTCAAATACATGCATTTTAGATTTGGGAGAAAAAGTATATTAGATATTTAGGCTTTTCCTTCCCTAAACTATATCTACTTTATAAAGAGATAAAATACAGATATTTTAGCACTAATGATTTACTCCAACAACCCACCTCTCATTTCCTCAAGGGTAATGTTAGGAGGAGGCCAGGCTAGTATTTGGGTGAAAAAAGGCTTTTAGTCTCTTTTTTATTCATTTCTACCGACTGCTGTTGTCTGCAAGCTGGCATGGAACACAGATCGATTTTGCTTTTATCAGAGGGATATTTTTAAATTTTGATAAAGAAATTTTCAGTCAAAGACAAATGTCTTTTTGTACACTGTTTTAATGCACTCCAAGTAGTTAAGAAGAGGGCTGGGTGACTAGCTTTAAAGATCAAAGATATCTGACAGAGATTAATGGAAATTTTTAAATTGTATCTATATTTTGACAACTTCTTAATCATCTCTTCCATCCATGCTTTCAAATTTATAGTCTTCTCAAGTACCAAATGTCAAGTAACATCAGACAACAGCAATGAGCTCTGCGATATTAATATTCTTCAGATGGAAACTATGCACTTGGTTCATAATGCTGGAGAGCCATCAAAAGTTTGCTGTTTTCATTTGCTTTAAGAATCCACACTAGCAAGACTGACAATGGTTTGGGAGCTTTTCTATCAATATTTGTACCAGTCATCCCAAGCCAATATTCCTAGCGCTAAGTTACCATGCCTGCAGGTTACAGAAGTTTTAAAAAAAGAAAAAAAAAAAAAAGAAAAAAAACCCATATATTTTGGAACCTGCACCACTTCTTCTCCTTGCAAAGCCTCTATTTGTCTAGGTCTGCGCTGTCTGTCGCTGTTCCCATGTCCCAGTTTGCCATAATCTCCATCTCCCCAGCTAAAGACTTCCCCACTTTCTGTTAAAGCCATGGAATGTCCATCAGATCCACAGGAGGTCACCAGCTGTGTTACCACAAAGCCTTTTAAAGAAAAGGGAGAAAAGAAAATTTAGAACAAATTATAATATGAAACTCATAACATCCATTTATCCAAGCATCCCTAATGGTAGCAAAATAAGTCTTGGGAATTGAGTCAATCATCAATACAGTTTTCTTGTTATAGGAATTTCTTTGTTTCTAAGAAAAACGTCATCTTCTTATGTACAACCTATGTTTCTGGTCTGCCTCTAATTTGGAAATGAACTGTTTCTAATTTGAGCAGGCACTTTTCGCCCCAGTCATCTTAAAATTATGGAATTCTAAGATATCACTACTTAAAGTCTTGAGGAGAAACAAACACCTAACATTTATTCAAGTTTTTAATTAAAGACTACAGTATTTTAAAGTGTAAATTAGGGGAAAAAGTGTCAACACAAATAACTATATTAACTACTAAAATGCTTATTTTTGTTCCATCATTGACTCATTTCGAACCCAACAGTTTTACCTTGCAGTGCTGAAATGACCGTTAACACATGAAGATCATCAGAATTTCCTTGTCCCAGTCTCCCATAGCTCCCTTCTCCACAAGCCAAAACTGTGCCATTAGCTTGAATGACAAAAGTGCAATTCTGACCACAAACAACCTAGTTAAGAAAGATACATGGCAGTTCTAATTAATTTGGTGTTTTAGATGGAGCAACACTGCATTAGAATGTGCAATTATTATTAAATTATATCAAGATCGTAGACCATTTTGTCACATGGCAAATGCTTTTGGGACAACCTTGTTTACATAATACTCTCATCCCACATTTAAGACAGCTTTATTATCATCTAATCACATCACAATAAAATTACTTCACTGAAATTTGCTACAAGTTTTGTGAAAGAAATTGCAATATATTCTCGCAATATACTTCTACCAGAGATTGTTTTGACATTTCATCTTGAATGACAACGTTATTTGAGAAGATAAAATTGACATGTGTGTTATGCTAGAGCTGTCCAGGTATTTTCAAATCATGTCATATCAAATAGTTTTGTTTTGCCACATTTCAATGGTTTCTTGGTGTGAATTTGTGAAATAACTAGTGTAAAAACTTCCTCTTCAGTGAAAATACATGATTTGGGTGTACTTTATAGCAAATTCTAACAACAAATTGAAAAGACATTTAGGGAGATATTTTGACAAACAAAACAAATGATGCATGGTATCTCATAAAAAAGAAAAAAAATGACTATCTTTATGTGATTACCTGCTGAGCCTGAGAGAATGAAGGTGCTGCTACTGGTATCATAACATTTCTACCTGCTTCTGCTAACTGTCCATGCCTTCCTGCTCCCCACAGATATACATCACATTTACCTCCCAAGTGCCAATCCTATGGAATAGCATGAAAGAACGCTTTAGAACAAGAGTACTTTCAATAGTTTACAATGTTAAAAAAAGAAAAAAAAAACCCAAAAAAACAGAAAAATCAATTTTACTAACCTCTGGCCTTGATGTTGCCCAAGACATAATCTGTTCATCCATACCACTGATCCATTTACTATTATCCTACACACCAAAAGGCACAGTTATATTCAGTTCAAGAACTGCATTATTTTGTTGTTTTTTAATATCACCTCCTTTTAAACAATATTGACATTCAAATTATTCTAACGAGAAAAACACTGAGAAAGCACGTGTATACACTCAAATACTTGTTTTTTGTCCACAGGTCAAGCTTATTTCATTAATACTACTATCTACCAACTTATCCAAGACTCACAATTGCCTACGAAAGCAATGACAAAGAACTGCCATTAAGCACTACAGTGGAAGACTACACAAGTGAGCACATCTTCCAAAATAAGAACGGGAATGCTGGACAGCACCATGACTTCAAAACCAAATACAAAGTCTACCTGACCGTATTAGACCAATAACTTGCATCTTGCACCACCTATATTCTAGGTCCATAAGAAAAAACATAGCAGCACTGTGCCCTTGCATTAGGCAAGAGGGGGGAGAGGAGGCAAATTTTCTATTCCCCACAATAGTAATCAAAAATATTTTAAAATTCATATTGCATTTTGGAAAATGAGTAGGTTAAAAAAGATCAAGGAAAGAATCGTAATGAAATCATCTTTTCCCTTTTACTGATGTGGAGGGCTTTTTAAGTTTTAAATGGAAATACTGGCTTAAGATGTTGCAAGCTTGCCGATAAAAAAAAATTCAGGAAATCCAATATTTCTGTTTTGGTTTACATATCATTGCGAGTCATATAAACAATTGGCACTTCCAGCAAAGCTCAAAGGAACATGCCAAAAAGTTACTCTGAAAGTTAGCATAGTAAAGTTCTACATATATTTCTTCTATCACATAAGAAAACTACTGTTAACGAATACATACTTTTGCATGCAAATGACTTGCACTTTGCACTTGTCACTAATTACACACACGTAGGGAGCAATCTTTACAGTACATTCTATACCAAGTAGTTAAAAAATAAATTCACACTTACTGCTTGTGCTTATGTTAACGAATACAAATCTTTACAGTTCAGAGATGTTTTCTGCATCACAGCGTACACTCAATACTAACATGCTTCCTTGTTGATGTAATAAAGCATACATTACCATTAGGAGAGTAAGCTCATCTTCTGGAACAGGCTCCAGGTCTGGAACAGTAAAGGATTCTGGGAATTGCGCTCCTTTGGCCAGGGCTTCAGCAGCTTTTATGGTAGTGGAGAAACACTCTAGCCAGGCCCACTCTGTGGGACTCCAGGCTGAAGGATCAGGGAGGCAGTTCTGGTGATGAGGTGGTACCGGGGGACTGCACAAGAGCTGATCTAGGTGAAGGCCCACAGCAAGTGAAGCCAAGCACTGCATGTAAGGACTATGAACAAGCTGGTCTCCACAAACAACATGGGGCTAAAGGTGAGGGGAGTGGGAGAGAGAAATTGAACACACAAAGTTAGAAATAGATATTCATCAATTCAGAAATGGTAGCCCATCAAAGCTGCTCTTGTAGAAAAATACTTTTTCCCATACTTAATCAAAACTTTTCTAATATTTTAAAATATCCTCAAATTAGGAGAACACTAGTTGAGCATACTGAAAGACAACTGCAAACAGGACGTACAGTCTAAAACTTCAGAAAAGCCTTCTGTGTTCTGTGTCAAGAGACTGAAATCAGTTGAGAGCTGAAGTTACCTCAATGTCAGATGTGAATTTTAAGTGTTCCTGTTAATTCCTCTTACCTTTTCGTAAGCATACTGTTCCTGAAGCATTATCGGCAAACGTTCCAAGAAAGCTCGCATGCAAGGAGCCATATTTAATCCCAGAACTCCTTGTTGTTTCAGTGCAGTCCTACATGTTGCAAGAACGTGATTGGAAGATATCCACTCTGATGTACAGTTCACTACCAACACATCCTGTTTAATAGCAGTCACAAGACATGTTAGAAATTAGCATTTCATAAAACAGGATTATTCAGCTTCATTGATTTATCACCAATTATCGAAAATTTCCGTAGAGGCCAGAAAATGCAGAAGCTTGAATATTTCTGTCTCTGTTCATGAACAATCGGCTGGCAACGCTACATAGCGGCTAGCTCCAGTTTCTACTTCCTCATGTGTAATTCTCACATTCCCAAGACAACAGTAAGATTATCACTCCAAGGAAGACCATACAGATATATTAATAAGCAGAGTCCATTTCAGTGAATGCTGGTATAACCTGAGTTTGGGACTTGCCTTGTAATATGACCTTCAATTTTGGGGCTAAATTCAGAGGACACTTTCAAAGAATTATAAAATATTTAGAACTAAATGCAGCTTGACTCTACTAACAGAAATCATGACCTATGTCATACTTATCCATTCACAAAAAATACCATCTTTTTGGATAAATCAGCAGGGGGGTTTTTTATCCCTTGAGGAACTGGGGGATTCATGCAGGCTTCTGAACATTGCCCCAACTGCACTTACGGAACTACTGTTCAGAGGTTAGCAGTTCTTGACACAGCAAACCTTAAAAAGTTAATTCTGCTGCTCCTTTAGATTAAATCAAATCATTGAGGTGTCTAACTTACTGGGGGAAAAGGAAAAATTTCTTCATAGTGCATAAGGGACAAACACAACAGTGTCTGTCTCTTTTTCCTATTTTCCTGGCCCACTTACTGCTGCTGCCATTGAACTGAAAAGTGGATGTAATGAATGTGCAGCATCATTTATAACCACCAGCTCAGAAGGATT
The DNA here is from genome assembly GCF_036370855.1 of Dromaius novaehollandiae. Taxonomy (NCBI): domain Eukaryota; kingdom Metazoa; phylum Chordata; class Aves; order Casuariiformes; family Dromaiidae; genus Dromaius; species Dromaius novaehollandiae. The sequence goes on from NC_088107.1 coordinate 20,873,056, forward strand.
TCCTCCTGCCCCAACAGCTTTCCTCAGAAGAAAAATCTAAAATTTAAGATGCAAGACTCTAAAAAGCTTTTTTTTTTTTTTTTTTTTTTTTTTTTTTTTTTAAAGTCAGGTGATAGTTGAAACTCAAAACAATGCATCTTGCAAAAATAACAGACTTACTCAGATTCCCAGTTACCCACACTGCTCTGTAAACCAGTATTCTTGGGTAACACAAAGCCAATAAACAGAGATGCCTGCTGACTTTTTTTTTTTTTTTTTTTTTTTGGAAGATAAAGACAAAAGGCATTTTGTTTTAATAAGATAACTCTCAGTCATACAAAAATCTAACAGAAGACTATTTCGACACATAATATCACCTTTGATCTGTTAGAGCATGCAGCTACTCCAACTTCAGGTATCCACACCGCAGTCTGAATAGCTCCAGAACCTATCACAACACTTTGCAGTACTGAACCATCCTAAGGAAAGAAATTATCTGAATCAGTGTGTTTATAAAGCTACTTTTCTATTTTAATAGATAAAATTACATACCTAAGGATGATGTACTCCCAAACTGTGCAATAACTGTTTTAAAACTGTCTATACTAAAAGCTAAATTCTATTTAGAATTTTTATCATATTAAGGAAATAACATAACTAAGGCTTTAGAAGTGTTTAAAATTAAACAGTATCTAAATCTTTGAAAAGTTCCTAGAGTAAACAAAGGTTGTTCACATCTATAAAGAGAGAGTGGGTAATTCTCCAAGGCTTAACAAATATGATCAAGACTATCCAGTGAATTAGCAGTAGAATCATACTTAACCTTTTTTAACATTTAACATTTTATAAGTATAATTTTATACAGTTATTTTAGACCACACTTTCTCCAATGTTTGTAACATATTGGAAAGTAACCAAAAGGTAGTCTGAGACCTTTACCTTTTTGCATACTTATACTAAAAAATCATGCTGCCTCAAAGACGATCTTACCCGTAAAGACCAAATATTCATGAGACCACCAAGTCCACCAGACACTAATGCCAGTCCATCAGGACTGAATGCAACAGTCCGAACAGGAGTAATATGTCCTCTCAGTTGAAACATGCACTTGACTTCTACTGCTTTTCTGTATCCATCCTGCAAATTATTTCATAGTTATAGTTAGTCTACAGATAGTCAAAATTAGGAACACAATTAATTATTATTTATAGAAAACTGGACAGAACAGCAGCTTCTGTATTCTGATACTGATCATCTGTAAAGATATGGCACCTTCCGTAAGAAAACAAAAAAACCTAGTACTGTAATTGTTTTTTATAAATACACTTTTGTTACATTATCTTTTCTTCCCTTTACAAAATCCCATCAATATTAAAGATCACATTACAATACAATTTTACATAGCTAAAATTTATCTTGACTTACCTTTACCTAAAAATAATTTTAAACTGTTACCAAGTTTTAGCATAAATTTATCAATTTTTAAGAAAGATAGATCAAAATATAATCTTTAGCTAAATAAACTGATTTGGACACAGTTTCTTTGATCTTTCATTTCCTGTTCTGAAAATGCCTGCACACATACAAATGCAATATAAACATTGTTTAGCAAGTGTCTTCTCTAAGTAAATGCTGAGTTCTGACTATGTTGCCCACATTCTCTCTTTCTGCCTCCCCCAATTTCAGAATGATGAAAGAATGTCTTAAACACTAAGTCTACTCCTTTTACCTTGGCACTTGTTTCTTGGTCCCACCATCCTTCTGAACAAGTTGAACTGGACTGCAATGTGATGTCCTGGGGAACAGCCCAGACACACACCAAACCATTGTGACATCCTCTGAAGGAAGTCAGGATAAATTAGAAAAAAAGTAAAGGTATATAGGTAAATACACAGTATTAACTAACAATATGTCCTAAAAGATCAGTCACCTTCACCTCCTTCCTATAAATTTATAGTGTGTCAATTCACATAAAGCAGAAAGGCGTGTTCTCACTGGATAAATACTTTTTTATTCTTATTTTTTTTCCTCTGTAGCTTTTTCAGTTTTTCCTAACACCATATTCTCATGAAAACTATTTGAAGGAAACTAAAAAAAATTCATGCAGGACTGACCATACATGAGTGTCATGGTATGGAGAAAACAGTTGGCAACACAACCGGAGCCACTCTTTCCATTTGCATCCTGGCTATACTGGTACTTTATGGACTTCATGATAACTGGATTACTGAGCTCAATGTTATTGAAAAACAAAGAATTTTCTTTGCTCTGGTCATTAATAACCAGTAAAAACAACTGGAAAAAGAGCTATTAAAACAACAAAAAAAATTACGTACGTAGCTAGTAGAAGCTGCAGCTTGGGTCCTTTTCCTGGAAGAGGACACCAGGCAATGCCATTCACAACAGCTGGATGCGATAGTGAATGCAGACGTCTCCAACATCCTCCCATATATCCCCAGAGTTTCACTGTTTCTTCTTTAGCACATGTCAGGAGAATTTTACCAGTTGGATCCCACTTCATACTAACAATCATATCCTAGTGGATTTTAAAAAATTAAGAAGTGGTATCAAGTAACACAATGGAAACAGAAAATTCAACTCTCAGAGCTGGTGCAACATATGTTTCACTATTAATAACAAAGAGCATTTTATTATCATATAAATCACAACAAACAGAGATAATGAGATGAAATAATGAAATCAAAATGATACTATCCAGAACTATTAAATAAAAAAATTCCAGGTTCATGAGAGAAACTAAGTGGAAAGTACAGAAAAAAAGTTCTCTTTTCATACTGCACACCTTTTTTGAAAAAATTTTTTTCAAAGAAGTAGGCAACTTTTTCTTCATTTTTACATTGTGAAACTGTAGTATGAATCACCTTAACGGCACTGGGACTGCAAACACCAGTATGCAATGGGCCAGATGTAGCACTGGGTCTCCTAAGTGAGGCAGGAAAGGAGAACAGCCCATAGCAGAAGCAAAGCAAAACAAAACCATAGCTTTCTTCACCCAGCATGCCTCTCCTGCACCTACCATGCTTCAAATACCAAGATCAATTCATGGAAGCAGCCTAGATGCTTTTAACTGAACCTACACCTGGGGAATTCTCCTCTTCGCTTGACAGATCATTAAGGACTATTACTGACTTCTTGTCACATACTGGCCAAGAGAAGGATCCAAATCTTAGCATCTGCATGCTTTTCAGAAACATCTTTTGCTTATCACTGTAACTGAAGCTTTACAGCAACATGTGATATCACCAAAACTAAAATTTATTATGAGCACTTATACAAATGAACCACAGTCTTTTAAATCTAGAATTGCATAAACTTCATTACCTCTTCTAGCAAAAAGTGATAATTTTTATACTTTTACATCTATTTTGAGGACCATTCAGCCAAATTTAAAAAAAGTATAAAAATTATCGCTGGCAGCTGATTCTCTGCATTTGATTTTATAAATAGCTTTCAAATACAGATAATAGCCTGAACAGTTCTTTATCCACAAAAATTATGCATTCATTTCAAAAAGACTAACTCTACCTTATGTGCATCAACTAGAACAATTGCTCCTTTTTCAAGTGGTTCCTTTGTTCCTATTAGCAATTTTCCATCTGAATAGCCAACTGCAAATGGTCTGTCTTCACTCAACCAGGCAAGGCATGTGACAGACACTACAAGAACAAACAACACAACATTAATTAAACTAAATTGAACTTCACTTCTGCCAAAGTACCTTTTTACAGTGCAACAGCCCGAAATACAAAATGTGGAACAACCTCCCCCCACCATCAAGGTTAACTAACGTACTTTTTGCTTGAAAATTTTCTTGAATTTGTACAGTAAACATAAATCTGAGTGCCACTGTAATCACAGCTGTTAAGCCTGTTCTGTAAGATTTCTTTCATTATTCTTCCTTTTCATTAAAATTACTGTATTTATTCCTCTTAAGTTTATGTATTTGCTAATAAAATTTCCTAAGGAAAAAGGCAAAAAATTACCCTGTCCAAGACTGGATTATTTCCATTCTGAAACATAATACAGACATTGTGAAAAGAACTACGTTAGGTTAAAAAAAAATGTAGACTGAATCTTATAAATGCATCGGAGATAGGAAGAGACAGGAATGCATAGGGATGCTTCTAAGAAAAGTACCAAAAGCAACTTGAGCCTTTGGTCGTAAATACATATTGCCTCAATATTGCTTCTACCTACAAGTGCTAAAAACTCTGCAACTTTTCCTGAAGAGGCTTATTCTATCACAGCAATATGCAAAACCACATAACACTACCAAAGATGTGCTATTTGACTTCCCCTGGGAATGGAACTATACAGGAGAAGTGACAATAATTCAGGAATTTAAATGAGACTAACGCTCTCTGTAGGCAGAACAGATGTTGCAGAAAACCTATATTGCATTTATGTGACAGCAAGGAATGTGGGGCTGGGCCTACTACAAACTGTTTGCCTTCACTGTAGGGGTAACCAGGGTGCAGATTCAGACCCCACAATCTTTCCTCCTCTCAGGAGCACGAATGAAGTTTGGTAGAAAGGTGCCAGAAGTGGTACCCCCATGAGCAATAAATAAAATTAGATTATATATTTGCTTTTAAAAAAAAGTTGGGAAAAAACTGTAATTTTAATCTGTATTTAAATACTGATATGGTCACATACCATCCTTTCTGTAGCAGTGTTCCAGTTCTAGCCGGTGCATGGTTGAAACATCTACAACTTCAATAAGTCCGAGAGATCCATCCATACGACCAATTAATAATAATTCTGGAGCATCGCCTGTCCACGGAGCAGCTGGCCCTTCTTCTGGCCAAGCCAGAGCAGACACCCAGTGAGGCTGAAGATCTAATAATCCTTTTCCTCCTAAGAGCCCAAAAAGTCTTTTAGTACTACTTCATCTTCATAAAGAAAAGACAATAGAAAAACCACTTTCCATGGGAAAATACCAAGAGACCACGTTTACAGCTAGGACACAAGCTACAAATGCACATAAGGTGCAAGACTATGATGCAATGGATCTACACTGACAAAAGCTAGCTAACAAATCTCCAATCTCAGTCAAGTTAGACAATTTTGTTAAAAGGAGAAAGTTAAGTTCTTCACTACTAAAAAACTTCTATACTTTTCTTATGAACTGTATACTAAGATGAGGGGAAAAAAGGATAATTGAAATACTAAGCATCTTAAAGCACCACAAATGCCTACTGGACCTCATCTATATGAAAACATCCACAATTGTCAGACAGTAATCAGTGATTTTCATACGAACAAAACAATCAATCAATCGTCAGAAATTTCAAATGACAATGTGACTAACAGTCTTCTCTCAGAGGCGTTCTGAAGGAAAATATCAGAAGAGAATCCATTTAAAGATAAACTGCAAACTGCAGTGAGGAATTGGGAAGGACCTTTCATGGATCAGGTTCAGTCCTCTGTAACACTATGCAGTTTCATTCATAAATTCATCTAATCCATTTTAAAGTACTTCTTCCCCAGTTGTCATTCCTCCTTTTAAACTATTTTAGATCAAGATCCTTCAAGCATTAGAAACTTTCTGATTTCCTTTAGTTATTCATGGCCAATTTATTTCCATTTCTTTTTGTGTCAACACTATCCATTTGCTTACACAGCTGCTTTTTCTCCATGGGCTTCTCTTTGCTAGTGCTTATCTTCCTAATGCGTTTATTCATAATCTTCCTCCTGTGAGACTCTCTTGTTCAACTAAACAAAGCAAACTCTCTCATTCCACTCTCATTAGAAGGTTTTCCATCTACCTTATTGCTCTAGCAAACCCTCCCTGCATCTGTTTCAGTCAATTTTGTCATCCTTGATGCCTCATTTAGAAAGATAACTCTTGGAGACTACAAGAAGATAGCATTTATAGATGAAAACTGCTAATAGCAAGTCTCAAACCTAAACATTTTTGATTCAGTAACAGATTACAAGGCTTCATACTTGTTGTTCAGTTTTCTACTGACATAATTTAAGGCACACATCCATTTGTGATTAGTGCCTTTAATTACATAGGGTTTACAAGATTTTATGGAGGAAGGTAGACATTTAAATTGGAAAGCACACACACTCAAATACCTAAACAAATATTCTATAACTTAGCATTTTCCCCCAAAATTAGCTGCACCGTAAAGTAATTCAGAGGTAGTTAGGGTTAGAACGTACCGTTGACTTGCCATATGTTCACCATCTTTTCCGTAGCTCCGGCCAGGTACTTGCCACTGATGCTCCAACAGACAAGAGACAAACTGAGGTCACTAGGTGACCCTAGACTTTCTTCAGAATCACCTTCTCTACAACACAATAAAAAAATGAACTTAAAAAAGGGTATTCTCTTGTAGAAGACAGGAAAACATAGAATTCATGAAATATCCAAGTTAAAATCTGGAATTCTTCTGCCATCGTTGCTGTTTTACATAGGAAGTGTATCTTTCTGCTCATAGTTCTACATTTCATTTAAAATCTCTCCAAATTATAGAATGAGATACCAGTTATTTCCACAATAGAAGTTTGAAGTTAGGTTTCAATTAGAAGGTTGATGCTAATTATCTCTAACTTTACCTACCTACATGGATACATCTCAAACTTAGCAAAAAGCATCTTTGGTGAAGGGAAAACGTTCTGGGAAGTTATGAAATGAAACAGAATAGCTTAGACCAAGTAAATTAAAGAAGTACCACCTTGCTACTAATTCCAGTCTAAACATTTCCTCCTGTTACAGCACTGTTGAACTGCCTTAAAAAGTCTAAATTCTATCTTAAGAGTTTATTTGGCTAACTGCAGTGGGACCACTGGTATGTTCTATTGCCTTTGAAGGGCACAGGTTTTATCTGTTTTAGCAACAGGAAAATGAAAGCTACAATGTAGCCAGGATGCTTCTTGTAGGCAAGCTACTGTATTGCCCTTTTATTTTTTGAGATATAAGAAGAGCATCTTGGTGTGGTTTATTCAAGCAGAAGACATTTTATTTGTGAATGCAGCAGATAATATGATGCTATGACTATTATTAACATAAAAAATTAACAGAACAGATACTAATATTGTACCATCTGGTAACATTTAAACAATACTCCTCCCAACCTCAGAAAAACAAAAAGCAACCTCACAAGAAGCGGAGATAAACCTATAAAAAAAAAAAAAAAAAAAAAAAAAGAGAGAGAGAGAGAGAGAGAGAGAGAGGGAGGGAGGGAGAGAGAGAGAGAGAGAGAGAGAGAGAGGAGAGAGAGAGGACAATGCCTGTTCATCTGGTCATCTCTAAGGGCTAAAAAAGAAGATTCTAACTTTAAAGATGAACTGACAGTTTTCTACCACAACAATTAATACAATTAGAATTGTGCTGTGCTGTGCTTGTATTTAAAAACATTATTGAAATCATTAACAATCAAGTTCTTGAAAGTACTGAATTCTGAATGTGCTGTAATGGAAGCACACTTCTCTGTCCCCTGGATAATAATCTCATTACTATCTTCTGAAGTCAAGTTGTACATCATCCTGTTTATCCCTTTAAAGCAGCATCTACAACAGGAGCAAGCAAACAAGTACTAAAAAGACTGCACAGAAATCATCATGAAACAGCCATCTAATACACTATTGTTTCTTCATTCTGTACCAAGGTATTAATTTTAATTTATTCTTACAATGGATTTAATGAAACATTTAAATATCATGTTAATTATATGTAAATACTATTTTAATTAATTAGGTTACTCTTCTCCCCCAGTTGCTTCAACTCTGAGAAGTGTACCCAAATCTTGGCACTCAGTGGAAAACAGAATCTAAACTTGGATTTAAGAATTCCAGTATTCAGGTGTCTAAGGTGTTTCAACTCATATGTTTACATATCCGGACTGGAGTGCCTAACAACTCCAAGTGTTTAACAACTGGACCAGATTACGAACTCATCCCAACCTATTTTCTCACTCCTTTTTGTAAGTCACCCAACTCTCTTGTGCCAATACTTCTATGCATGGTAAATGCTGTAAAACTCAGTGAACAAATTCAACTTCAAGAATTGCAAGAAAAAAATGCAAAATAAAGGTCAAGTTATTCTGGGTTTCCATACACTTAAACATTTGGATTTCTTTTAAAGAGACACTAAGAGCAAATTAAAAATTACATATCTATTCTACTGATAGGTTCTCAGTACCATATACAATTGTTTTGGCACAACTGATGGGACTGCACATAGTAAGAATTCCTTAAATAAGTACCACCAACAACTTCATTTCTCCATGGCATGTAGTTAAGCTGTCACCAGTGAAAATTTACAAATCAATTATAGAAGAAATAAAACAATTGATTAATGGTTAAATACATGCAACTCAGAAGTCGTTAAAATTACTCTATCATTCATTTTTGAAATAAGGCATTTGATCAGCTCCAAGGGCTAACCATCTTAGAAGTGTCATCCCTGTTGAACATGCTTGACTTGACTGCATTTTTAAAAGGTTCTCATTAAGAATCTTCACTAATTACACTTGTTCTGAACTTAATGTCCTCTGTAGCGTAAAACAGAATCTGTGTGACTAACGGATGTCTCATCTTCTATTTTCAATGAAAGAGACTAATACTTGTCTGCCATTTTTCATTTTTCTAGGTAAAAAAAACCCTAAACCTAATTCATAAAATGTACTTGTCTTTCAGCAACCCCCAAACCCTTTTCTGTCTAAGCATAACGCAGTGCAAGCTGGACTACTGCTCAGGATGTTGTAATTAATGAAAGGCATCAACATACTGACCCACCTCAACTTTGGAGCTAGAAGCCTTTAAGAGATAGCTGTAAGTGTTCTTTGTCCCATTCCACAACCAGTTGAACATCCTTTCAACACTTCTTAGCGAGGCTAAAGCATTACTTATTATTTATTTATTTCCATCTGTTTTGGTTCAGACTAGCTCCATTTACTAGTTTCAGAAAATTCCATTATTATTTGTCAGGGATTTTATTAAAGAGACTGTTGACGAATCATAAACAAAATTCTAAAATCTTTAAGTCAATTTATACAGAATTTGAATGTTCACCCTCAGGGATGTGACATGCAAATGATACCATAATATTTCCCAGACACTTTCATGATGGACTATTATTCTAAGCTCCTGATGCCCAAAAGGTCAGAAATTAGTTTTTCAACATTTGACCAGAACCACCACGTTTGTAAATATCACGTGTATCCTTTGAACTGCCCACTGAAGCCAACTGAAGGAATATCTGATATTTGCTTTCATATGACAGTCCTTTAGAGTTCTTATTTTACTCATTCATCACTAGATGAATTTATTAAGAATATTTTTAAACGGTTTTAGCATGATCTCCGTATATTACCTCTTACCACCTTGAAATTTAAGTTCTCTTTTCAGTTTTAAGCCATTTAATTTACTTTGCATGCCATAAACACAACACAGCAAAAGTCCCAAAGAAAAAGCAGGAGAATATTTGTGCAGGAGATATTGTGGAATTGGGCCCTTTTCACTATCTTGCATGATCGCAGCTTAAGTTAATTATTTGACTTTTATAAAGAATCAACTTACAATTTGTTGAGCACACACGTTTGTTGCAATGAATATTGCTTTTTTGTAACATTCCATACTCTTATGGTGCCATCATTTCCACTAGTTGCCAGAAGTCCCTTTTTGTTGCACCAAACACATGTCATGACCTACAAAAATGAAAATTATTATTATCATAGCAAAATCAGAGTTTAAACCTAAAGCTTAGGTATATTTGTTCACTAATATAAATATTAATGAAAACATTAACCATCAGCACAAAGCATTAACTTGATTATTTAAATCTGCTATAACAGTCAAGCAAACAAGCTACATCTTTCTCCTTCTACAGTATGGTGTAATTAAGTGCACTTCGTAAGGATGCGGCACACTGTTCAGGTTCATGCTCCACAAGCCACTGTTGTGCAGAATACTGGACAAAGACATTAACTGTGATTACAGACAAATTAATGCAAATTAAGATCTAGTCTAAGAAAAGATCTGTAGTGATTCAGTTGACTTCATGTACTGTGAAGATAGTTCATGTCTCCTTTAAATGAAGCTTTAAAGAAGCTATGCATTTTTTTGCATCAGAGGTATCCTCAAGCAATAACTAACTTTATCACCGAGTTACTTCTTGTGGGAAATCATTCCAATTAGCATATTTATGGAAAAAAAAAAAAGTAGTAGTAATTTTACTTTTTCTGTATTTTACAAAAAAAGTCTAATATTAAAATTCATGCAATTTTGGTAGGAATCATGCTTACCCGGTTCTGATGAGCCTCTAATTTTATGAAAGAACATTTTCGTAAGTCTCCCCCCATATCAGCAAGGGTCTGAGGAGTAGTTTGATTATCTCGATCATGTGCTGCAAGAGTTCGCACCAGCTGCTGAGCAGCCCACTGCCTATGTTGTGAAGATAACCTTGAAGAAAGGCAGCAAGCTGCTAGTGCGTTAGCCAGCTCCAGAGGGCCTACAGCAGAAGGATCATAGGAAGGATGGGCATACAAATGGGCAATTAAACCTGCTTAAACAAAACAATGAGATGATGCCCAAATGAGTACGAACAGAATTGCACAAATGAATACAGCATTAGCCATAATTCCAGAAAGAAGAGAAAGATCAACAAACATTTTATGCAGAAAGTTACAATCATGTTAACCACTAGAAAAAATGCTTTTCTGGTAACTAGAGAAAAATAACCCCCTTTAAAACTTCACCAAAAAAAGGGGAAAAAAAAAAGAATAGTCTTATTCCCAACATATAGAAAATGGTCATTCAAGCAGCAAGTGCTGTCTAAATGGAAGATGTCTCCTCTGACACAGATAAGCTGCTGTTACTGCTATGTCCTTCCCTCCCCTTACCACAGCAACAGCCTGGTGTTGAGGCACAGCGATTGCTTTGCTGTTTCCTGACCTCTCACAGCAGCAGCAGCCCAACTTTCTGTCTCCCAGACAGAAAAGTACTTTGGCGGCAGGAATGTTATTCCCCTTAACTTCATTATGTGGCACAACTAAGGCTGATTGCCTTAGCTATATGGCCTTGAATACTTCTAAATGCTTAGATTTCTTTTAAAGGTGGAGAAGATGCAACTACGAAATAAAATCACATTTCTAAATAAAATGTGTGCTATGATATTAAACTACAAAAGTACCCAGATTAAAACAGGTTTTGTACATTTTTAAACACTGAGAGTATATGTATTATATTCTAGCAAGTCTCTACTTAAACATAAATGAGGAACCAAGGATTAAGTAATTAACAATGGTAAACAATAAATTAAAACCACATCATACCTTTCTTTTCAATTTCTGCTTTATCATAATTTGGTCTCAGTTTGGCCCCTTTGTCTGCCAACAATGCTACAAGTGCCTGAGTAACCACAAAATTTGGAGATGTTACAAGTTTGTTCTCTTCTGCAATTCCTCTTAAAAAGCTTGGCAAAAATTTTCGCTGAATTGGATCATCAACTGTTGTCAAGTTTACACCAGTTGCTGCAGAAATCAAATTCTATAAAATAAATAAATAAATAGATAGATAGAGAGATATATAGATTAACCAACCCCCTCGATTTCAGAAAAAAACCCTGAACAAATCATACACAGTTTTACAAATTTACAATTTTTTTGCAGAAATTCTCAGTTCCCAAACAGTATTTTTTTAACATGCAAAAATCATGTACAATATGGAATTCCAGGCTTCAGCCTTGCAAAACCACGGTCTTAACGGAAACATCCATATGCAAACCATCATTTGCAGAGCCAGCAAAAAAAATACAACAATAAAACATATCCTTGTGCTAAGCCATAAATAAGAACTCCAAGGAGATCCTCAAGCTGAATACAGTCTCACAGTTCAGAAGATAAAAGACAGCACAAAGTATTAATATCTAGAAAATGTATTGCTTCATCTCACATACAAGAAATTTGATATAATGTTTGTGTTGAGGTAACAGTCCTACCTGTGTACATAATTGTACCAGCAGCTTTGCAGCACTAGGAGTGTTTGACGCCAAACAGCCTACTGCCGTACTCAGATAGGCAAGACAAGATATTGGCTTGCTTGTTTTGCTGTGTATTCCTCTAGATCGCTCTGCTGAACTTGACACAGTGGAGGGACTTGTGGAGAGGCCTGCTCTCCCTGCAGCAGCGAGGCACATCAAACGAACCAAAGTTCGGATATCTGTTAATCCCAAGGACTCAAGACCAGCTGCCAGGCTACAACTGGAACCACTGTCAAAAATGAATATAAGTGTTGTTTCGTTACTGTATTTTTAAAGAAAGTAATATTTGGTTAAAATTGCTCCTGAAACATTAGTGAACACTGACTGTTTGATTAGCCAGATATTGTTACCACTTAGGGGGAGGGGGAAGAGAGAGAAGTAAAGCTGCAGCCCACTCCAACCCCCCTTTTTTAAGCTGCAGATGAAGGCAAACAACATTATAGCCTTGTCTTAGCAAAAATCCATGTGCTTACCTGGAATCAGTCATAAACAAAGTTACATGGATAGCTCTTTTTTACAGTTTACCATGGTAATAAGCACATGTGGATATGAAATCTGTGTGACTTCTTCACAGTTGCACAGGGATTTTGTGCAGAGCCAGAATTTAAATTCTCATCTCCCATCGTCTCCTATACTACATCTTCTTTCCTCTAACATTTACCTCTAAGTTCTAATACTTATCTTGAACAAAAACCCATTAACAAACACAGCATCTATGTTTTGGATGGCTGATGCTATTGGATTCCCCTTTCCATATAAGATGTAGAAATCTGTTTCACAAAGTTTGAATATAGGGTTCAAAAGAATGAAATCAACCAAGCTTTTCCTCTTAATAATATGATACAAGTATATAAAACAAGAGTCACTTTCCCAAATAGCTTAAAACTGCATCCCTAGCAAACATAAGTTGGTAACTGCTTCCAAATGAACAGGTATAAGTGTTGCCAAGGATGCCACATACCTGACAGACAAAAGCGACAGTGCTCTCATAACCATAGTTCTTGCAAGGAGGACCTGGGCAGCTGCTGTCACTCTTCTTAGCGCCATAACACGGTCATGCGGATTTACTAGAGCAGCTGCTTGTTCTCCTAAGGTTATCCTGCCAGAAGAACTTTTTTCTATAGAGCCATGACAGCCTTTGAAATAATGATGATTCACGTTAACATTTAAAGAGGAATAAAAAATTATCGTACAATAATAAACACAAAAGCAAGTTAGGCCTAAGTTTGTAAATTACTCATTAAGTTCTCAACATTTCATACATATAGAATTGTAGTGATTATCACTGAGAGGAAAAAACACTCCTAAAATTCTACACAATTCAATTATTCCTCATTTTCAAGGACAGATGGGCAACAATATGATAATATTCAAGTTAATTCCTCTGTTTGCTCTGCCATTAGAGGGGTCTACAAACTTAAATACTGATCTTGTATGTCAACAGGATGGTTACTAAGTCCCAACTTAAATCTAAGAAACTTCCCTTGAGTTTTGCACATGCTGCTGGCATCCACTGTAGGACTGTAGTCATGTTATTAGCAAATCGGAGCTTCTAGCCTTCTGTCAATATAAATGCCTTATGCCCCCATTGTAACTTCTCTAAAATAAAAGGAAAATTTAGAACCTTCTGAAGGTTCTTTAGAACCATTAGAATCACATCTTCATTTCCTGATGGTGAGAGGCAGGGAAAACTGTCCTCAAAATACTTCTGTATTATCCCTTTAAAATCACAATAAACAGGAGATACTTGTACTTCAAACAGAATTCATCTGAAATTTACCTATTTGCATCAATGTTTCTTCCATACTGTTGGTGGCTGTCACCATTGCAACTGATGCACCCAGAGGATCACTGTCAGGGAACTGTACAGGCTCAGGCACAATACGACGATCATTTAAACCAAGGGGTCCAGCCAGCAATTCAAACTCCTCTTCTCCTGTCAGCTTTTCATCTTCATCTACATCTAACATATCCCAGTCTTCTAGAATTGGAGAAATAGAGTTAGACTTGGTTACAAAACCTAAAAGTAGTAAACAATATTAATGAATTAAAAACACCTAACAAATTTAGGGTATAAAATAGGAATTGCAATCTGAAAACTAATAGTCTTCAAAACTCCTGTCTCAAGTGTTGTCATAGTAAACAACCCAGTAAATCACCAAAAGCAAAAACAAAACCCCCCTCTTGCCCCCTTCCATTAAATTTGATCTTTATTTCTACTGCAAATAAGTTTTATGTAAGACATCTCACAAGTTTAAGCAAAATATGATTATGACTCTCTGAAGCATCAAACTAGCTGGCTTTAAAATACACAAATGAGAAGTTCTGGACATCACATATACCAGAAGACAACTCCCAAACCTGGAAAATAGTGAGAAATACGGACATACAGTTGTGCTTTAAATCATAATCAAAAAGCAAAAAATTCTCAGGTCATGATTATACATCCAGGCTTTTGCTTTTCCCTCCCAGAAAAAAAATTTTAACACTGTATTTGCAATTCAATTATGCACTCCTTTCACTTCTCAGCTATTTACACAGAAGCCAACTTATATTTGCTGATCCCGCCCCCCCCTCTATCTTACCCCTCATACGGTAGAATCTTAACATCATTGTATGGTAGATGTTGAACTTTCCCTTAACTACTGGAGGTCTCACTTGTGCTTTCTTAAATACTCAGATGTGGAAACTCATAAAACTGTGATCATACAAGCTACAAAATACCCAGAATCAAAGAACCACTTGGGAAGGGTTTTCCACAGTCACTGGAAAAAACTGTTTAACAGTAAAAGACATCCTCAAGACACACTCAGCTAGCAAAAAGGCAGAAAAATATTAGAGAGCCTAATGCCAGATTCTTTTGAGATTCTAGCTTATGCTAATAAACCTGTCCTACCAACGGGGTGGGCAAAATATGTTTGAGCATAAGGCTTTATATGTGCAGCTCTGCATGTTACATCTACCCTCGATACCACACCACCCAAATTTACAGTACTGGCCACTTCATCTACTTGAAGGACGTGGAAAGGACATGAAGAATAGGAATGGGGGGGGGGGGGGGGGGGGGGGAAGAAAAAAAGAGAGACATTCATTTTTTCCATTTGGATTTTTAAAACATTAAAATACTAAATCTAGTCTGAAGATTTTAAAGTACACCTTTAAGTACAGTTTCATGACAGGTTCATTTGCATGCAACTATTTTTAAGGAAAAATAAAAATATTGTGCATTTGTGAAGTATTTAACACCTTGAAAAATTTATAAACATACCTTCATAGACACTGTCTTGTTTACCTATTAAATCAGGAGCCTGACCTTTGTATCTATATGTAAAAAAAACAAAAAGAAAACAAAATAACTTCATGGCTCCAATATTTTACATAAATATGCATACATGCTTTAAATTTGATTTACTGTTAGGTCAATGTATACATGATTTCTGAAAATGACTAGGAAGAGAGAAATGAATAAAAGGGCTTCTAAAAGTGGGGGGACGAGGGGGGAGCATTTTGCAGTACTAATGTGAAAAAGGCCCATAAGAAGTACTGTAATTATCAGACAAAACTGAAAAAAGAAATTCTCAAATGGACAAGAGTATGTAAGATTCCAACAGATAATTCATTTTTTTAAACATTAAAAAAGAAAAAAGGAAAGATCAAGACAACTTTTTCTGAATAAGCCTTTGTTGAATACAGAAAGATTTTAAGCCTCAGTACAAACAGATGAAGTCAAGAATTCTGCTAATTTTTAGCAGCAGAATTTGGCAATTTTAGCTAAATTTTAATTCCCTCAAACAGGTTCTTAAAATGGTGATGTTAGGAAATACTTCTAAGCTGTTTCCTTTCTTCACACACAGTATTCCACTGCCTTTTACTTCTGTACCTTTCTGAAGTTGATGTTTTAGCTTTACTCTTCAGGGCTAAGTATTTCTCTCTGCAGATGCCACACAATAAATAGTAAGGATTTCCACTTCCACATTCACCACCAAACCATCCATCTACATAAGAACCATTGCTACGATAGCCCTGACGATTCGCACTGCGGCCGCAGCCTGGATGGTTTCTCTTCATGTGTTGATTGAAGCTGACAACACTGGATTCACACAGTTCACAAACCACTACTTCTTCTCTGTCTTCAGATTCACAAACGTGCTGCATAGTAAGATTTTCATTTGTTATTTATACAGAATTAATATCCTCATATTAGCTTTAAAAATGCGCCTCTATTGTTAGGGATGTTCCCATCCATTTTTAGTACACACACAGTGTGATAATTTTACATGGGTGACTTTCACAAAAGCAAAGCAGAAACAGGCAATTTATGACACAAGGAAGAGAAAAACATTTCAGATCAGGAAAAAAAGTGGGAAGTAAAGTTTCAGAGGATGTGATTTTCCTATTTCATTTCAGTTTTACCTCAATATTCTTTACAATATAACTTTTTACATATCACTTAGCTAATTCACAATCAATGCTGTCTTTGAATTATCTGATACTTCTCAGAACTTGACTGAGACTAGATGCAACAAAGAAAAAATCCACTGTTCTCACTCAGACAATCAGACTGTATATTTACTGAGCAACAATAATTAGCATTCATGTTAATACATTCTGAGTTTCTGTCTGAATTTCATTTTTCTAGAATTACATTTCTGCCTTAAGTCAGTAATTTTAATCAAGAAGCTCAACTGAAACAAGCTCTCTGGGAATTTAAACATGTATACTGAAACTTGCTTGCCTGTCAGTCAGGTAATAGCATAATTAGGAAGTGAAAGTTTATAGCATTGTAGCATGCTTGACAAATTCAGATGAATAATCCAAACACGCAAACTACAGCTTTTACATTTCTCTTCCACTCCAGATGTATTTTGTGGAGACTCCACAACAACAGAGGAACCATGCAAGGACTGTCACCATATCCTTCTCAAAGGATGAGACATACAACATGGCATGACTAAATTAAGAGAGCAAAACTGATTTAAGTGTAAATTATGTTGCTACATATCAGAACTTTTTAGACTTGACTTTACAGAACTGAACTATACCGAGTTCTCATAAATGTAGGTATCACTAGAGTGATTAAAAAAAGAAAAAACAGTAAAAGTTTTTCAAGTTCTGTGATTACACTGAGAAGTGGGGAAATCACACACATGGTGCTATACTTTTTTAATCATTATTATTTTAAAACAGACATTTACCACTGTGTTTGTTATCCCAAACACAGCTGAGCAATCTGGAATGCCTACTGAATTTCTAAGCAGTATCATAAAAACAACAACTATTCTAGTTCCATCCTCATCTTTCAGGGAAGAAAAAGGAAAAAAAATAACCTGTGGACATGCAGAAGTGCAGAGCAAGAAACACATATAAGTACTATTCTTATCTAAAGTTAAGCTACAGAGCACAAAAGATTTTAAGCACTGCTAGCATTTAGTAAGATATTTTCAGACCAGATATAAACATATGCATGTTACTTTAAATTTAGAAATACGAACATGCAAAAAGCAGTAAGTTAAAGCAGCCCCCGCTGCAATCACACACACCCAGGTAGGCCAATCCAATACCTCTGGGATCCACATTCCCAGAATATCATTATCACTAGCCAGGTCTTGCCCAAACATAGCTTCCATCGCTTCATCATCAAGGTCAATTTCCAACTCCTCATCCAAGTTGAAGTCATAAAGAGCTCCTGGATCTTGCTGCAAAGATATCCCTTCTCTTCGACTCTGATTTCTGTGGGCCTGTACAGAGCGGTATAGTCCCGCTCAAGTGAGAAAAGAAAGTAGTGCATTATTTTGCATGTAATAAAGATAACTGCACTTTCAACCCTTGGTTTTATTTCTAACTCTTCTGCTAAACATTATCTACTTAATTATCACATAACAATTAAGCTAAACATACACTGACACAGATATTCAAATGACAGTTTTATAACTTCTCATTCCTCCTTCTCCTAATTTACTGGATTAGCAAAGGCCTTGGAATTCTCTTAATATACTTACCAGCTCGTGCTAGCAACGTTCGGGCAGCTAAATCAAACTTGTGTCTTCTTGTAACAGCTGACCGACTTCTAGAAGGAGGCCCACTTGCAGAAGCTGCATTATCTGCATGATCCATATTATCAGGGCTACGAGAATTTGTATTGAACAAGTAAGTTTTAAATAACCATATACAGTAAACAAGGGAAAAAATACTAAGATCATACTTATTCTTTCTTTCTTTCACAAAAGAAAAAAAGGAAATTTGGAATTCAAAAATTTTCTGTCCTGCTGCTGCACATTTATTGCAAGTCTTTTTGACCATGAGAATTACCTCAAGAAAACAGATGCAGCAATGCCAAAACCTATTCATCTATTCCATAGTGCTCAAGTATTGTGGAAATGTTGGGAGAGCATTCATTTTATGTTGTCAGTGTTAGCTATAGCATAAACTAGGTTTCTTTTTCTTTTTAAAAGAAATAAATCAACATTTCTGTCCCTGCCTCAATCATTCCTTTTGCCCAAAATCTTTTTTCTTGCAAAAAAGAATTCCAGTGTTTGACTCTTGTTACGTAATTTATTTCTCGCAACTGAAATCTGCAATTTCTCTGGGAAAGGAAAGTTTACTTGAGACAAAATAACTGAGGAAACCTTTAACTGAGTATCTTGTTAGGGTAAAGGAATTTGAATAACAATGTTCTCAAAATAAATGGTGCAGTTGTCATCTTCTTTACTAATAAAAAGCTGATGTACTTTAAATTTACTAATTTACTTTACTAATATAAAAATGATTCCCAACTACTGTGATTTAACAATATAATCATTATTTATAGGATAAAAAAAAAGAAAAAAGCTTTCCTCCTTGATTAATAGATAGGTTAGATCTCAGGTCATGAACATGGTTAAGAACATAAACTTTAGTTCAGTTTCATCCTGGACAAACCAAGAATTTATTAAAAAAAAAAAAAGGCAGGAAAAAAAAATGTTCATGAACACACTGAGGAAAACAGAAAGGAAAGGGGAAAGGTAAAGATTATTCCAATTAATTTTTCTTTATTATTGTTATTTGCCTTGCAGGCAAAATGTAGTTACATGCCTTCACTTTTTCATTCCCCTTTCTTTTTTTTTTTTTTTTTTTTTTTTTAAGGAAAGATGCTCAACTTACATCCCTGCCCAGAACCGCAGATGAAGAGTCCTGTAAAATTAACACACCCTATAAACCTGGTTTAATTGCACCTTTGCTTTTATTCATGTTCTAACACAATTCAAAAGTGTTATTCCAGAGTTTTCTACCAGTAACACTCACTTTGTGAGATCTGCATTTTCAGCAACAGATTTTACACAATTAGAAGATAGATAAGCTTTACCTTTCACTAAAGCCTTCCTCCATTTCAGTGGCATCAGCAGAAGGGATATCACCTGGTGACTGCAAATAACAATGATCACTAGATTTTCCACCACTTCCAGAGACTATTGTCCCATGTCGTGAATCTGCAGTCCCTTCTGACTGGGGCTCATCATCATCTTCATTCCCAGGATGCTCTATCATCCACATGGCCAACACTGTGATATTCTGGGCATCTGCTTCTCCTCTGGCACCTGAAAGCAGAAAAAACACACTTCAAAATTGTACTATATCATTTATAATGAAAAATCTGTTTTTTCCCCATAAATGGTTATAGATTTTAAAAATCAAGTATTCTGCTGGAAAAAAGTGTTTCTTATTAAATTAATTTTTTAGTATAAACTGATATTATAATTACAGATTACCTGTGGCTTCCATAGCTTTTGCGATTTGCCTGAGGGAGAATCCCATTTCTAACAAGGGAACAGCAATAGCAGGAGGAGGAGGGGATGTTGAAAGTCGGCTGCTTGGATCAGACAAAGCTTAAAAGATAGAAAGAATTAAATGTAAAGTGTATAAATCTTTCTTTAGTCTTTTCCACTTTATCAGACCTCATTCCAGTTTGGCAAAGATCTATATTAGCTGCAGATAAGGGAATAATTGTCTTTAACAAGTTTCCTCCCTACTGCTTTGTAGCTCAAAATAAGGTACTTCCTGAAATGAAATCAGAGGGTGTTCCTTCTTATGGGTAACATATATATTACGCAAGCCTCTACTTAATAAACTAGGATATTGATGATATTTAAACAACTACTCCTTTTAATGTATTTCTAAGAAGTTTATTTTCAGTTAAAACTCTACCAAATTATCTACTTGGTCGGTATTCAGGTAGACTAGATAAAAGTATCTTTGCCTGAATCAAGATTCCCAGATGTTATGTGATCACACAAATATATATTCCTCTTAAGACACAGAAAGGGACCCCCACCAAGCTGCCGGCAGATATTTGATAATCTCCTTGCAGGTTAGGCTGTATTTTTGTGCAGAGAGTCTCTCCAGGGAAAACAAAACAAATCCAAGGAATCTCAAAAGATCAGGAAGTCCCCCAAAAGTTTAATAGTGAAGAAAACAGGATTTCCTTATTATTTGCCATAAAAACGAGGTCTGATCAAGGAAAGCACTAACTGTACTAATGAACCTTGATGCAAAGACTGGATCATGAATTAGAAGCAAGTCATCTCATCATTAAGAATGAGATGTAAAACTGAAAAGACTGGTGGCTGTGCAACAACTGATACAGCTAAAAGAGTAGACTAATAGCTTAGATTTCAGAGCAAGAATTACAAGTTTTATCAATCAGGAATTTTAAAGCAAAGATTTTGTTTCTCACCAAAGAGTATGAAATCTGGAGACTGTAGTTCAACTTAGTGTCTTCTATTAATTTAATATGAAACATATAGACTTTCATGTTTCTTTTCAATAACATCTCCTTTGGATCACAATACTCAGTTGCATTCTTTAGAAGCTAAAATTCTCATGCAACAATTTGCCTGCAAAGTCTCTTAACTATCCCATTCTGTATGTATAGCAATAGAGAGTCTGTTTTGAATAGTACAGTGCAGGCAATAGTAAAAGCCTGCTGTTACCTTCACATGATTCCAGAGAGCAGTATAAGGACATGAAGATGCAAAGTTGGAGAGCCCTTGCTATCGCATCAAACAAGGTTGTTTGGAAGGATTAAATTTCAGATTGTATATTCTATCGTATGTATCATAAAATATACCAATTCTTGTTTTCTGGGTGGTATATGCTTTACAAGAAGTGAGAAAAATTACTGCACTCAGTGTGGTAAGCAACCAAGGAAACGAGCCCAAATGAGATTAACATTTTGAAGTAATCATCAATAATACTGCATTCTTGCTTTTATACAAGAGCATCAGTATGTAATCCATTCCACAGCTTTTCAAAACTAATGTCATTGGTTAATAAGCTCTACAGCTAGACAGTCTACAGCTTTTTGCCCTAAGATAGTCACTAAAAGGTTTTCAAGAATGTTCTGCATGCTTGGTCATCTAAAAAGACATCTTACTGGTTTCCAATGTCTCAAAAACTATACTGAACTTGTGCGAATTTACTAACAGTCCATATTTCCATCTATACTGATTACAAGTATACCTGTACGATTGGCAGGCCTTGCAGACTGGGAATCAGGAGAAGTCAAACTTTGTCTCCTTCCAACTTCATCTGAAGGAGATGTTGGTAAAGAAGATATTGGAGGAGTCTGAGCACGTCGTGCCGGAAGCACCGTTGTAGTAGGGTAACTGGAGAACATTTGCCTTTAAAAGAGAACAACATAAATTAAAGAGCTACCCTGAAGAAGGTCTGACATTTGTTAGTAACGCATCAAACTAATTTGACAAGTCATATCTTTGGCACCCTTACAGCATTGAACTTTATAAGGGTAAGGCGCAGTACATACACTGTGGGGGGGGGGAATCCTGCAGAAACAGCCCATTCCGACCATTTTGGCTGGGCAGCTAAATTCTCAAGTACACACCCACAAAAACCCCATAGACAGCGTGCTGTCCTAAGAGATAAGTGAGAAGTCTCTTCCATTTCCCCAGTTTGTTCAGAACTCAGCAAAGCTCTATCAGCCTAGGGAATGGTTCCTTGTAAGGTGACTATTTTACTTTCACTGTCCTGGTATAGAATTGAGTTCCTGTTTCTCCTCAAATTATATCTCCAAAGCCTCTAGGAATAGAAATCAGGTACACCAGCAGAATCAATAAACTTGGAACTGGACTCTATTCAGCGTAAAGCAGATTTCCTTCCACATCAGAAATAGATCTGCAGAGGCTATCAAGGAGATTAACTAGCTTTATCTTACTTCCATTACAGTATGTGAGGAGAAGATGAAACAAACAGGAACTGAAGTGTTACTTGCAAACTAAGACCTGCTCTAGTTCAAGAATCAACAATTATTCATTAAAATAAGGAATTTCAGAAACATGTTATCTAAACTAAATCAAATAAGAACAAAATCTGAAGGATAATATAAGGAAGGTATTTTCTCCTGTCCTGAATAACTCAGTTGCTACACAAGTAAATTCTTAACAGCTCTTTTATTGCTAGAAGCCTATGTCTTGCAGAGCAGAGTAACAAAGTTCTGCCTTCTGCAGAGGCAATTCATGACAGTAAATAAAAACATTTCAAGGACTCTTAGAGACCTAAAGGCATATATCATATGCAAATTACACAACTTGTTCCCTATACACATGCACACAAAATCAAATATGCTGAAAATAAAGATATTTCACCTAAGAAGACTGAGGGGCATAACACCAGGTGATTCTGAAGCTGGAACTGTTTCAGTATCAGTTACTGGAGTAGTAGCAGTAGTAGTATCCTCCAGAGAGCTGCTCATGAAAGATGTTGTACTAGAAGCAGAAGGGCTGGTTGTAACTGGTGTTTGGGCTTGCTGAGATTGATCACCTTCTTCTACTTGTTGATCTACTTCTGCAACACAAAAAGGACATTACAGGAACATCATTATAGTTGAGTAGAGTAAAACAGTAGGTATTGCTAAACTTTTTGAAATAAGTATTGACCTTGAGATTTATCCCAAAGAAAGGAGTGTGCAGAAACACACAGAAATAATTCTAGCAATAACTCACTGACTAATGTAAATAAACTGGTCTATCAGTTGGTCTTGCTGTTGTCATACTGATGTAAGGTAAGTAGTAAATGAGTCTTTCTACATGAGAACAAAAGCTATTTGTTTGGTTAGATCTTAATATATTTAGCATTACAGCAGCTAGGATTATTCTCTAGGCAAAGGAGAAAAATCTCAGATACATAAAGAGAGACTATTAATTATAAAGCTATTTTCATCTCAGCTGCTTAACTTACAGATTTCTGAAGGTTTTTTGGTTGGTTTATAAGCAGTCTGTAAGATGGTAAAGAACCAGACAGCACAGTAATTAGCTTTGCTATTTTAGACATTTTGTCTTTTAAAATAATTCAAGTAGTTTCCCTGAAGTTGCACTCTGTAATATACAGACTTTCAAGATGAAAAAGAATATGATATACATTCTCTCCTGGGCCTCTGTTAATGCAACGCCAAGTATCTCAAAAAAAAGGGGGGGGGGGAGGGGAAAAAAAAGTGTTTTTTCACAGATAGAAACAGAGGTTACTTACAACCTGAACATACACATGCTCAACACCACGAGTTAATGTGATTGCATACAATCACGTTTAACAACAGTAAGCTTTGTTAGATTCACGTCACATACAAGTTCTTCTGACAAATATACATAGAACTACTTATTTGTCAAATGGATAGTGACAATTTAGAAATCCCTTTATTTCTGATGGACTGATATGCATCCACTGTTATTAAAATAAGGAATTGAGGAAAAGACAAAAAATCAGTATTAACTCTACAAAGCAGCAAATGATCTTTGTAAAATTTTTCTCTCCAATTAAGACTACTCCAAAGTATAACCACAAAAAATTTTTAGGATTGTTATTGATATTCCTATTAATTGAAATTAAATAAAGTTTAATTCTTCACTATACTTCCATAATTTTGAAAATGTACCTTGTTTAAGTCTGCCACCAAACTGATCCTCCAGCAGCCCATGAACCACTAATTTGTAGATCATGGCTTGTGCTCGTTCCAAATCTGCCAGTCCTAGAGCTCTTTTAATGGGCGAACGCATGACTGCCCGTTTCACCATATGTCGCATCAGGAACTGCAAGGCAGCACGCATTTCAACATCTTCATGAACAACTGGAGAACTAGCACAATCAGAGTTGTGACCATTTTCTGCCAATACTTTTGGTATTAACAGTAGTTCAGCATATTTACTACAGCTAAGAAGAACACTAAGTGACTTCATAGCACCAAGATAGAGATAAGATAGCTGAACTGCTCTGATTTCTGACTGCACTATATCATGATTTCTTGGCGTGTGTTCATGATTCTTTTTTCTTCCTTCGACGGGTTGGTGTTGGGATTCCATACCTAGTGTTGATGGCTCTAAAGAAAAGGAAGCTATTTCATTTTCTGACTTGGAGCTTGTAGTACTATGTCCTTTGTTATCATCGGCACTTTGTCCTAATCGTGTATCTGATCCACCATCACCCTCTGTTTTCTGGTCGATTTCCCCTTTATCTTCAGATTCATGTCTGTGTTTTTTCTCATGTCTCTTGGTACTTTGTTTTCCCATATCTTCATGAATACCGGTCAGATAGGTAAGGTCCAGCAACACAGTAGCTGTCAGCCCACGAAATCTTGCAACATCAAAAGGCAGTGGTTCACAGGGCTCCAGATTATACAATGGAGTATCACTAGGCGACCAAAAAGTTGGGAAGCTTTAATAAAGATCAGAATGACACAGGAAAAAGCAAGTGAGGGAGAGACAGGAGGAAAGTACAGGAAATAATGTAGGCAAAGTAGGATGTAAAATATATTTAACAAAATAAATGAATCAATTCTAAAAATTAAATGTAAACAGGGGAATATGAGGTTATGAACAGAAAATGGGGAGATACGGTATCAGAGCAAGGCAACAAAGCATGCGTGTTTTCAATAATGACCATTAAAATCCAGAAACATCACAGAAGCCATGAGTTAAGTGCTGACAGAGCTTTCTCCTACATTATTTAGAAATACATAACAGACCTTTAAGAAGAAAAGCTAGCTTAAACCAAATTTTATCTTCACACAACAGCTGAATTTGTGAACAGATATAAAAGCTTAGCTAGAATGCGTTCCTGGACTTTTTCAGCATTAAGCAAAAGCTTTGATTGACCTCACTTTCCTGTTCAAATGTTCATCACAAAGGAGTACGCAACTGATACCTTATGATACTTCTGACTCTAGTTATACTAGGACAGATTCCCTTAAGAGGACAGTAACTCTTTAAAACACAGGTCAGAAAACCCAACAGACACATATGTCTGTCTAGCTGTCTGCCCACACTCCGTGACAATTTTTTTGTTATATTTTGAACTGCTATACTTGACTGCTTTTCATTGTAAGCAGGACAAAAATTGACCAGCCTATATTTTCCATGCATCCAGCAGATCTAGGATTTCAAAATCTTCCTTTTATAGCCCCCCCAAATGTTTCCTCCTCTTAGAACATTAATTTCTACTTAAAAATGAAAGCAAGCTTTAATCTGTTTTTAATCAAGGGACATTCTGAACTTAACTCAGTGCACTGCCAAGAGTTTGTCTATGTACAACTGCTGCACCATGTCACTGAAATAATACTTAAAATTATTTTAAGGGCAGGCTTATTGTATTTTAAGGCCATACTGTCACATGGGCATACTTGAAATAATTTATACCTGGGTCTAAATTTGATAATCAGTTGTACTTCAGTATATTTAGGTAGAGTGACAATAGTCTTTGCATACTGATAAAGCAGACATAAAATAGCAACAGTTCTAAGAAGTGAACTGAGCCCAGTCGTTACAAAATGTAATTATAACTGGTGTTAAAAAAAAAAAAAGAAGAAGAAGAAGAAGGAAAGTAATTACTGCTCAATTTCTGCATTTCTGCAGAAGATTAAGGTTCAACTACGGCCAAAAGGAGCTTAAGGAATTTAGTGAATCAAACCTCTTCCACAAAAAAACACAGCCAATTCCTGTGAGAGAACCACAGAGCCCAGAAACACTACTAGGTTTATTTCAGTTTCTTCAAAGTGCCTTCCCTTTGAAGAAAGGCAGAAAAAGGAGTATCTTCTTCCAGCCTCCTCCCCAGTTCTCACCATCATCTGCAGAATTACAACTCCAGAGTACAACATCAAAAACAGGGGCATTCCTTTAGTTCTCTAATGCAGGTCAGAGAATGAATTAAGTGCTGCTTCAAGGCAGCATTAATCTGAATACTGACATCCCCCACCATGAGAAGAGAAGATCCTCCCACTTCCTGGCCTTGACCCCTCCTCAAGCCCCAGGGAGCATTTTCCAGGCCCCTAAGAAGGAAAGGCCAATACAGCAGAGACATCTCTTCTCAATTCTGAGAAACCAAATCAGAACTCTCTTCAGAACCAGATTCACCATGTAAAACTAAAGTGTGCACTACCCAGCAAAAATCTGTGTTCTTTATAGTCGTAAACAATAAGCTGTAATAAATTAAGACAGCAATAACGTATTGGTTAGCCAATACGTACAACCTAGCTACAATAAGCAAAGCTCATCTGAAATCTAGAAAAACTGGCAAGCTAGTCACATCCACAATTATGAAACCTAGAGTCCAAATTTAAGAAGTCTAATAATGCTGATCAATTCCCAACTATCAAATATATATTTGATATACAAAGTATTTTATTCCTATATAGCAAAGTTCAACTCATAATGTTTTAGAGAGCCAAAATCATCTATGTTATTTTAAAATTTAAGCTTAAAATAATTGATCAACAAGACTCTAATGTAAAATGTATGTTACTTCTGAAATTTTCCAAGCACAGAGTATCACTAGCTTGTGAAAAGAGCAGGAAATTAACATACTATACCTGATAGTGATTTCTGCTTCGTCCCATTGAACCTTGGCAGATGTACTGCCTTCCTTCACTACTCCAAGTAAGGTGGCATGCCGTCCAGTTTGCTTGTGTACACATCGACCTCCAACTCTAAGACCAGCATCAACTCCACCAATTACTGCTAGAACAGGCCACACCTCCACACACAGCATCTTCAACTGCAGTTCTGAGAGGTCAGCCAGACCATGCCTACCATGCTTGCTTTTCTCCTCCTCTTTACTTTCTTTCTCCTCTCTCACCTCATTCTCTTCTCGACTTTGAATTGAGCGACTTTTCTTCAGTTTTTGACCTGCTTCTTTAAGGCATGTTTTGATTTTATTAAGTCTTTCCATCATTTTTTTATTGATGCAGTGTGTCCAACGGTCTGTCCGATGAAGGATACGAATGAGTTGGATAGTAGCTTCTGCCAACACCGCAGCAACAGGACTACAGATGGGGTCACCAGGTAGCAAATCTCTTGGTGTGCCACGCATCTGCATATCACAGATTTTCACCTAAGTGTTTAAAAAGAAAAATATGTAATGTTATCCTCTCAACATACCTACAGAAGCTTATTTGAATATGGGATTCTTTCCTGCTGACTAGAAAGACGTACTAGTACTTCCTTCTTTTGTTTTGGCTCCCTAGGAAATTCACCTTAACACTGAATAAAACCTGCATCCCTACAAACTCAAAGAGACTGAAAATTACAACAGTTCATGCTTATTCACATTAGACTATCTTAGACAGGTTAGAATTCCTAATACTAAGTTTTCCCTGAACTCGCTGCAAATTTCTGTATAGAACATTTGTTCTGTAAAGTAATTCTGAGTAGCACAATATATTTCAAATTCAGAACAGACTGCACAATACAGCAATTCATAAAAGTCTAACTAGTGTGAAAATAAGGTAATGCTAATGCATGTCATAAAACATGATGAATAAACAGTGATATTCTCAGGACCTGTCAGCTACCAAAAACCCCCTCAAAATGCAATACCCCAAACATTGCCACATTACAGAACAGAAAAGAAAGGATAAACTTATGATCTATGTAGATGAAAACTTAAGTTACCTTTTCTCCTGGATTACTGCTATAGAACATAACACAAGGGTATAACTCTGCCGCATCCACATCTTCAAAAGCTAGTTTTGGTTCCTAGTTAAAACCAAACCAAAAAAAAAAAAAAAAAAAAAAAGAAACTCAGAACACCTTAACAAGCAAAAATATGAAGTGTGACAAAGTCACATCCGTATTATAATCCTTTCAAGTAGTGAAACTGTCACTTGTCTTGTTTTAGCCATTATGCTTAGCTTTATACAAAATATGCGTGCCAAATTAGTATTGAAAAAACACCAAAAAGAAACAATTAACTGTTAAATACCTCTCCATTTTTACCAAAAGAAATAGTTCTTGCTTCCATATCTAATACACATGTGATGAAATCTCCTTGGGTAAAGCTGGACAGAGTCAAAGTTTGTTCTCCATTATGGTAAAGGTTACCACTATAGGCTCTATAGAGCCACATATCTGAGGTAGTGCGATGGTTAAAGTCATGTACTGGCCAGCGAGAAACTCCTACACACGTGCCTTCATTGCCTCTATTCTCCTTCACAATGTAGAACTAGTAAGCAAAACACAAAAGCAGGGAAAAAAAAAGGTCAAGAATATATATTTTAACAGAACAGGAAAACAATGAGACTTGACTTTATTACACATGCCTTTGTATATTTTTAAGTGTTTCACTCAAAAGCATTTCATAAATCAAAAATTTTAATAGCTAAAATGATGTTCTACCTCTAAAATGACCTCTTGCTGCATAAAATTGGTCATTAACAAATCATTGAATCTTAATCCACTAACACCCAAGAAAACTGTATAAAACACACAAGAAAGTCATATTTCTTCTGACTCAAAACACACACATAAGTTGAGTTACAAGTGGTGATAATAATGTAACAGAAATAAGCAAGCTCTACTCCTCAAGTTCACAGTGAATGATTTATGTAGATTCAAGTAAAGAAGAACAATAACATACTAAAACTGCTGTGCTCAAAGATGGTAGAAACACGGACTACAACTGTTTATTTATCTATATTTCTAAAAAAATTACTCTCTGTGATGTACTGAAGGCTAATCTTGTCAGTCAGGCTGACCTGTCTTTTTGGAAGAAAACAAAGTGTATTCACTAAAGGAGAAGTCCAAAATCTGTGTCATTCAGTACATAACTATTGCAAGCCAATGAATACTTATGCTGACTACGGATCTAAGGGACAAGTACCACCACCGCAAATACTCAGCATGGATTCATAGCCTCCCATCTGTGAGCTATCAACTGAAAATACGCTCCAAATGGCAGTGCTCAAAAGCAACCACAAACAGTTCACTTTAGATCAAAATGGTCATTTATTCAAAAACACTTTCCTAAGGAAAAAAACCAGAGCCATTACTTGTAAGTCACAGTATTTTTCCAAAACACAGTAAAAGAACAGTAGAAATACACTTTTATACAACCCACCTTCCACTGGTAACACCCTGAAGTAACTCCAGTGGATGCTAAACCATATCCTTTACCTCCACTACCATGAGTTAAAATCTGACCATTCTCCACTATGCAGCACTGAGCTTTCTCAGGGTCAAAGGACACTTCCTGTATAGGAAGATTCTCATCTTCATCTTCAGACTCTCCTTGCTTCTATCAGAAATGGGACAAAATAAAATATTTGTAATAATGTAACTCAACTGCATTCAGTCAAAAGAGGAAGCAAAAGCATCATTACCTGCAGTTTCATTTCTTGTTCTTTCTCCTTTATTTGAATTGCATGTTTAGCCTGAGCTATTGGAGTCTCCCACATGCAGTCGGACAGAAGTGAGAATAATCGTTCAACAACCTGGTGCATTAGAATATGATTCACATCATTTTAAATACAAGGTGAGGACAACAAATAATATTATTTTGTTTTACTTTGTTTTGTAGCTATAAATGTCAAAACATTTAGTATGGTTAGATAAGCAAGCATCTACACTGACCCTCACCTGATCTGGATTCTGAGAAAACCTACCAAACATGCAGAAGTTTGTTTAATAAGACTTTCTAAAGAAACAGGTATAAAAGCTTGTAACAAAATAAAAAACCTGAGCCATTTGATCATCTTCAACACCAGATTCACAAGCAGGTAAGACAGCTTCTAGTACGTGAAGTGCAAGGAGTCTAGTCCTCAAATTGCCAACCAAGGGAACTCCTAAAAATCAAAAACAGTACATCAATAATCTGAAAATAATTTCTGCATCAGGCACACACCTATGAAGTCATCTGTATGCCACCAGTGGTACAATTTTCCAAAGCATAGCTTGTGCACATCTACTGCAATCAGTTTTAGGTGTTCACCACGTAACATATTCTAACAAGACCTATTTTTAGGAACACCGCTAAAGAAATACAAGTAACCATTGAGTACATTTTGAAAAGTTCATACCTGAGCAGCACTTTTGAGAAGCAATATTAAGAAGTACTTCTGTCCACTTTGGAGATGCCATTTTTGACTGTATTGCTTTTGATGAAACAACTCTGCGTAGGAAAACGAGAAAGTCTCCCAAGTGCAATTCTGCTGCATGCTGCTTTCGGAGGGCAGCTAGTAAGTTAAATTAAAAGGTTTCAGTTATACCCTTACTCAGAAATCTACAGTATCTACAAATAACCAATTTCAAAGTCAAAACAAAATCAGAAAAAATAAGGCAGACATTCACAGCTGAATTTTGTGATGTTTTCACTTTTGAGAGTAGCGAGTCTGGAAAAGAATACAGCCAAGTTACATTGTTAGGCTACACTATGTGGACTAGCATCCATTTGGAAAAATATAGCTACTCAAGTATCGGACAGTGCATTACAGAACACAGGCACTTTGGTAAACTAGGACTTATGTTAAAACAAACTATTCTAATTTGCATAAACAACTATATATCTTATTAAAAGGATAAAAGCACATTTCAGTTTTTCCAAGCTCTATATATTTAATATAAAATAGAGCCAAAGAACTTAAAGATAGATGTAAGCATCTGAAGCGTATTATAGACTTGATTAGAAGGTAACAGAAAATACTGGCAAGTCCTTGTTAGTGGCAACAAACTGATCTGTAACTAAAAATAAAATGATCAGGTATTAAATGAGTATTTATAAGTGTCCTTGTAATATAAAAGGTAACCATTGGTTTCAATGTGTATTTTTGTTTTGTGTGGATTTTTGATGCAAAACACTAAGCTTCATCACTGCTCTAATTTCTGTCCCAAGGGGGTTGATGTTACTGTCTTAACGAGCATATGTTTGTGCAATGAGATGACCTTATATACTAATTTCTTATTGAACTAATTTCTTATGTCTATCTTATGAATTCCACAGCCATTAAATTACTTATAAACACAGACAGTTGTAAGCACAACTAAAACATCTGTACACCTAAATCCAAGCTACAATTAAAAATTTCTTCAAACATACAATTTCTATAGAAATTTAAAATGCTCCAGTAACAGACTGGAAATTATGTGAATATATTCATATATCAGAGGATCTGTAATATAAAGTTGATGTGAGCAAGAAAAAAAACAGTGACTTTTTAATCTAATTTACAAAGCTAAGAATGATCCAGAAAGAATCAATACAGTACAGTGAGAGGGCCTCAGCATTCAGTGGTTTGTTTTATTACGTTTGCTGTTATTTCAAATGATAACAAAAATGATGCAAGAACATTACCTCTGAAGTCTCTCTTTTCATTATCTCCATTTGAATCTGCCTTCTTTGATTCTACTTCATCTTCCTCGCCTTCCCCTTCTCCAAAGGAAGCCATAAGCATTACACCAGCTTGTGATAACAAGTTCTTCAGCTGACTGCATAATAGATCCAGCAAAGACTGGACCACCTTTGGGCTCAGTTTGTCAGCATAGGTTCTATACACAAAAAAAGTTAAAATATGAATATTTGAGACCTAATCCAAAGCAAAATAACATAAACAAGCATGATTATAAACTCAGTGCAAGTGAATATACTTGAATAATACACCACTGACTCTAATTCATTCTACTGCAGCAGGTTCCTTTTCATCATCCTCAATTTCATTTTAGCAGAATGTGACAGTTACGTACAAGTACTTAGTCACAAAAGGTCACAGAGGGAAAATAACCATGAACTTGGCAGATTATTCTTGTTTGAACTCTATTTTTAAGACACTGCAAAACTGTGCAATCATTACAATCAAAGGATATCTTCCCAATATTTTCTAGGGGAAAAAAAGCAACTTAGCTCACTAAACTGAATTCCACTGCAACTTCGAAGGGTTTGTTTGTTTGTCTGTTTGTTTCTAAGTAACTGACAAGTACGTACACTGGATTTTATGAACACTGAAATGAAGATGAATGTACTAAATATTAAATAGTACTCTTGCTGACAACAAACTTTCCCCATTAAATTTTAACTTCATAAAGAAAAAAGTATTTAACTATTAATTGAATATTGGATCTTGTTCCCTGATCTAGCAATGCCAGCATCCCTCAGAAAATTAGCTTTTATTTTGAAAAGATGCACAGTGTACTGCTCTGAAGAACTCCTACCACATTATTATCACTTTCACAAAAATGACTTTTACAGAGCAATAGGAAGCCTCAACCTATCAACTGAGCAGATCTAGACACAAAGCCAAGTTAGAGAAAGGATAGAAGAATTTTAGAACGGAATGTGTACATCCCTTGAGGTTACCAAATGTTCTGTTCCAAGCTCTTCATTTACAATTTAAATATATTAATCAGTCTTATGTGCATCTTTCTCATGAATATTGTAACTACCCCTTTTTTCTTCTTCACTGATACGCTTCTGAAAAACATTTATTGTCCTAAAGAAAGCTCACACAAAAGAAGAGTTATTTTTAAAGGGTGCTGAAAAGATTAAATTTTATAAAAGCAAGGGACATTCAATACTTACCCAGTGGTGATAGCGAGGATCTGAAGTAGTCTCGTACTGGCTACTTTCAAAGCTGTGCTGAGCTGAGAAATACCAGTTTTGGGCAGCAATTGCAGTGGTTGTCCTAACATCGTGTCTGTGCCACACAACTGTGATAGCACATTTAGCAAACCAGTGGAAATGGCCAAGGAGACATCGACAGGCTGATAGTGTACACTTAGAGCAAATACTGTTACTAACAGAAGACGCTGTTGTGCTTCTAAAATTAAAATGAAGTTGTTTTTAATCAGTAAGCTTTTTAGAGTCAGAATACTAAAAACAGCAGTTTGATTTTTTAAATAAAATTTAATGAATTAAGTTATCAAGTAAAGAGCTAGCTTTCTGTCAGAAACTGCAAGGTAGTCTTTCTGGTATACTGTTGTAGCCTTCTTAACTCAATGCACTCTATGCCAATATTGTCCTAGGAAAAATGCCACGTACAATGCCATCTAGTTTGTGATGCAAATGTTCTGAGGCTAAATCTCAAAAGAAGCAAGAACCTTCTCTCTGAGTTAAGGATAACTGGATGAAATACTCAATTTTCTGCCTGTACTTCAAATTGATTTACAAGAAATGTCTTTTAATTCCATTTTAGTTGCAAGCAAAACCAATGGAACAATTTAGATAAGCGTGCCAATCATGCTCTACCAACAAACTAAATTCTGTAACTCTCTTCTGTACTGATGCTCTCAGTTACTGCACAGACAAAGACACAGAGAGGTGCAGAGTTCCAGCTGTTCCTTAAGGACAGAAGCACACAGCAATAGTTTGGTATATGAGGCCAGGAGAAAGAGTTTTCAAAACAGGCAAGATGCCCTGTTCTTTGTTTTTGGCTTTAAAGAAATTTCAGCTGAATCAAGAAAAAAGAATTGGAGACTTTTCATATCTTCAGAAAACTGTTCATCTCTGCAAACCTATAAATCGTTTTGCAACACTAAAAAAAAATGAGGGACTACAAAAGACTGTGGTACATAGTTTATGGAAATAAAAAGGTTGACAATACTAGTCTTAAAATAAAAAGGGCAGACACTCGAAGAAAGTTAAGAGAGAAAAAGCTTAAAAAGCTTATCTTTACTAGGAAAAGAAGTCGGCCAAATACTTCATCACTGAACTCCGGCCACTGATATCAAAATCTACTTTGTTAAACATATAAGCTATCCTATTGCATATCTGAGGACATATTTTATAAACTTTTTTTTTCACTTACCTATGTGATGTTTATTAGCTTGCAGAGCTCTTTCTAATGTAGCAGATAATTGTTGGTAAATTTTGTGTACAGCCACTTGGATTTCAATTTGAATACTTCTCTTGGCTGCTCTGATACCATCCTGGGTCAAACAAATTACTATCGTAACAACTGAAACATTTTTATTGCTCAAGTTATTGAAATAACAGAAATGAATTTTTAAAACACATACCTGATAGTGATGTAATCGTACACTCTCTCCTTTGGCACCTGCATGTCCTACAGTGCCCAAGCCAAAGCATCCAGCAAGAAACTGTAGCCTGACAGAAGTAAGCAACGAAGATGACTGAAATCCCGGCCCTTGACGACTTCCCATTAATGGCACACTGCCTTTTTCCTCCATCCCTGACAGAAGTACTAAGATCTGATGAAGTGCTTCCAAACGAAGCTAAAAATAAAAGCAGGCAAAAGACAGTATTAACTAAGCAGCAAGTATCTTTTGAAATTAGAATGAGATCATCTTCAACTATGAATAAATTTTAAAGAAAAAGTTTTCTTTTCAGCATGATCCCTTCTGATTTTAGGGTAACAGAGAAGTTCATTTAATTCAACCAGGACAAATAAGCTACATGGAAAGGTTCACATAAATGAAGGGGTTTGCAGGCAGTTATGCTTTTCTGTAATTCCAAAGCCTACACTGAAAGTTCTAACCACATCAATGCTCCTCTGAAATCCAAGTCGGAGGCTTAGAACATGATGCAAAGAAAAAGCTATGTTAAAAAAAGAAAAATAGATATACTTTTTCTTATTTATTCCTAACTCAAATACTTTTTTAAAAGAGAATTCTTTAAGTTTCCTTAGAGCTCTGCGTAAGTTCCAAGTTCCAGTTAAAAAATTTTAGCAGAAAAGGGGAGAAAAAGTCTTTACTAGGCAGAATTTGGATAATATAGAAAAGAAAAAAATACAGAGGAAAAAATAATGAGGAAAAAATAAAGAGGGGCAAAAAAAGAGAAAAAAAAGGAGTCAATGCTATCACACTAATTCCCGAAATAAGATACATAAAATGAGTGTCATCTATGAAAAGTAAAGGTTTTTAAATTGCAGCTCACCTCAGCCCTCAACTGCTGCTGCTCCATTGCAATTATTGATGCTTGCGGACTGGTGGACATACTTTCCTCTGGTTCCTTAAACCCTGGTGAGTTTCCCACATCGCCACTTACAAAGCTGACAACATTTTCAATCAAAGTATGAACTCCAAGAGATCTTGAGAGATCAAAATCGGACTCAACAAATGAGTAGGAGGAAGCATACAACCAGTCTCTGCTGTGTTTTAGTCGAGTCCATGAGTCACTTAAAGGTTCCACTTGACTGTGTATTGCTCCTAAACATACGCACAATAAAGTCTCATAAATTCCAGTTCACTAGATAACACATTTTGACAGTAGGTAGAGACTGAATTGCTGCTATTCAAACAGGTGGAAAATGGGTACTCATGTGTAATTACACCATGCATTAAGCAACTTAGAGCAAAACGCTTGATTTAAATTTACAGCAATCTCCCTAAAGGCAAGGCTGTATTTCTTTTAATTATGTTAAGCAGTATTGCAACACGCTGCCAAGTGAGAAAATGAAAAAATAAAAGCCACTCAAATTGCTCAGCTTAAAGCTAGAACACTGAATAAAAATGCTTTGCAGCTAAATGACAAAATAGTAAAGAAAAGAAAAAGATCTGCTACAAAAGGAATTGTGCACTTTAGATACTTATTTTAAGGCCTAATCATAAAACATGGGTGTTTTTGTTTTTACTTAAGCCATTATATATTTTATAATTTTAAAAGAGCACAGCATTATTTCTGCATGAAATATTTACAGAATTCATGAGTGCAGAAGGGCAAGTAAACCAATGAAAAATTTTGGTTTTAGACTAATAGAGAACATTTACTTTGTAATGATTCAAGACAGATAGGTACATATATATCAGATACCACAAAATAACGTTATCTATGGCATATATTAGACCTATAATCTCAGTTTTCTGACAACTTTATGAATCCATTTTTAAGTATTTCCTATTATATCTGTATGTCATTACACTACCTTTAACTTTACATATACACTAGTAAATATACTCCTCCAAATGAGCATCAGTCATCGATCTGTAGCAGTGGAACATATTTATCACCAGAATTATTTGATCTTGTCTACAAAAAGTTTTGCTAGAACTCATCCCTAGCAAACGTGAGTAAAATGCCACTGAAGTCGCACCTTCATCAGCACTCAGCTGACCTATCAGCACACAAGTCAGCATTCTGTTATTTTGGGACATGCTGTTAGCCTGCTTGGAGCTATGCAAGGTATTACAAGACAGAACTCAAAGGAACTTTTGATCTGTATAAATAGGTAGTCTTCAGACCTATATAGAAACCTATTTTAGATTTAAATTCTCTTTGAAAGTCTAGTTTAAGTTGTCCTAAACAATCTACATAGAATTTTGCAGTATTAATGTCTTTTGTGCACAATGAACTACAGATAAAGTCTAAAGAATCACAGTCCATTCGCAGTTCTAATGCAAATCTACATTAACGCTTCTCTGCCTGCAGGGTATCAACCTTAAACTTTATTAAACATAACCTTTCCCAGGAAAAAGTCATACAAATTTAGAGCAACTTGATCTATGGAAAGCTTTATTTCAGCAGCGAGGCTGAACAGTTCCAATGGTAAGGGCTGGATGCCAGCTTCACGGCTTCCTTTTAACACTGCCCACTTGCAGCAGCTCTGTGAGCAGCTGCTCCCGGGAACGGGGGAAGTCGGGCATATCAGTTGTTGAACTTTGGACAATGTTCCTACCAGCCATTCTCCACTTTTTTCCTGAGGCAAACAGAAAAGGCTATTATTCTGCCAACAAATTTGTATCTGCAGATCGCAATTTGCACCTTCCCACAATTTTTAAGTTCAAAATACTGTCAAATTTTGATTTTCCTCTGTAAGTTAAGTACAGAATAAAAGTTAATTTCCACTTAGTAGCCAAAAAATTGGATTTGCAGGGCTATTAAATATGAAAAACTGTACACATTCCATTACCTTGTCTGTAAATAATATTCATGTGCACTTGCATTTAATTTTTTATTAAACAAATCACAATGGCCTCAGAAAGAACCATCACGGTAGTATGTCGTATCATATATTTGACAAGAATACATGCACATAAAAATTTATTTTGAATAATGCAAAGACAGTGAAATATTAACCACTGCTTTTCAAAGAGGAGCCTGTCTAATTTCCCGGCTCTGCTGGTTTATGTAAAACAACAATCTTACCTGGTTTCCAAAAGAACAGTCTATTTTATCATGTTTAATATGAAAGAATTTAAAGAAACTGTTACTAATTTTAAGACTCCTACCTGGTGACAATATTTAAAACAAAAGTAAAGACAGGCATCATCTTACCCTAATTTTAATGTTCATTTCTGGAGTATTTACTTTAAAGATTTTTATTAAAAGCCTAGTTATATGCCACAGGGGCAGGTGAGAAATACAAGGCAAATAGGATAGACCAGAATAAAGGGGTGCTAAAATGCTCATTTTCAACACAAGGAAGCTTTTTGTAGCATATATATGGTGAACAAAGTTCAGGGGAGAAGTAAATGAAACTTCAGGTTTCCTACAGGATGCATAGCCAAATCATTACCAAGTCAATGAAATGTTGCCCATACAGCAATAAATTATTTCAAAAGCCTCCTCGAGCCCTAGAGTCTTTCGTAAGCAGGAGAGCTTAAGGCACCCCAAAGCGACATTAGCTTCCCTATCCGCTACTTGTCCTACGCTATGCCTCTTCGTAGCACAGCACAGAATCAAAGGAATTGTAAAGAAATGAAAAGTAATTCCAATGTCTTACATCATACGCTTTTGGAGCTACCCTTGAAAGGATTAACAAACATCAGAAGACAATTTAGTTTTGATAGTCAAGAAAAGGAATTTCTTACAGAAAAAATACACTATATATTAACAGAAAACTAAATTATTTCATATTTGAAAAAAGACAATGTCTTAGCTAATCATTTTTAGTATTAAATGCAAGAATAATTAAATGTAAAAACAATTAAAAAAATCAGTTTCAAAACAGGAGAAAAGATCAAAGATTATGAGATACAAATTTAAAATAAAAAGCAAGAAAAGTTATAACTGAAAGTATTAAGATTAAAATAAAAAATGTCGTAAGTCAAAGCAGCATATTTTGGAGTAAAAATATTTAAGAATTAGGGTACACAGATCTAGAACTGGAACAAATATTTCTACTTGGAAGATGTTAAGTATCAACAACACAATCAAAAGTATGCGGATATATTGGCTTAGCTGGATTCTGTGCAATATTGATTAAATGGAATTGACTGTACCTTCGGGCTTGTACAAGCCTCTACAATCACATGTATAGAGTTGCATATAACACTGAAATTACAGCAAAAGAAGAGTTTACTTGTCCTTATAAGCCAGCCTCTAATAATGAGTTTTCTAAATGAATGTGGCACAGCTGCAATACATACTTTATAAAACATAAAATATGTAAGGAAGCTATAGAGAAAAAAAAAATAAACATGCCATCAGGTACTTGCTTGAAGCTCTTCTTTTTTCTGGGGCTCAACTGGCCAAAAAGGAGTAAATACACTACACCACACAAGAATCAGAAGACAAAAGCAAACATTTGAAACAGAAGACAACATATTTATAAAATTTCTTCCTCATATTATTCCGACTTATTTAAATAATCAGTCTCATCTCAATCCATATATTAAAGACATCAAGCAGCAATGTTTTTGGAAAAAAGATTCAAATTTGTTTTGAGCTTGTATAGACCAGGATAATGGATTTTCGGTATTCTTCACCTCCTTTTCAGAGGGAAAAAATAGCCTTTAAAACAGGTACATGCATCAACCAATACATGTTTACATTCCTTACTCAAAAACAATCTATTTCAAAATGCAGAATTCAAATTACTACAGGTAGGCAAAAATAAAATAACTTAACCTGCATTTCATTTAAGTTACTGTTTTTTTCAAAGCCGCCCAATTGTATTAATTGAGTAAACATTCAAATAGCAGGAAATAGTAAGAAACTACTGCAGTACACAGAAGCACACTGAAACTCACTGATCAAGATTTATATGAAGTAAAAAAACCTAACAGATGGGAACTCACACTTATATGTCTATAAATATGTTTGTGATTGCATCTCTAAATATGCATTCTTTACTCTAAGCATCTAATGCAGAATGTAGCTCAATGTACCATATCCTCTAGGTGCCACATTTTGAGGCATACTCTCTGGGTTTGCAAAATTAAAAAGACGAATCTAAATGAGGGGGAAAAAAAGGGGGGGGGGTTCACATCAGGGGAAAATACTGATGTACCCATCAGCTTCCACGGCAAAAGATCTGGAAGACTTTTTTTCTGCAGGAATGAAAGAAGTTGACTAGTTCAGAACTAACTGAATAGCAAGGAACAAGACACTCAGATGACTGTATGACTGAAGCAGGAATACTGCTGCTGTATTTCTGAACAGATACAATAAATGGAGGAACAAGGCAATTATATCAAAGATTGGACTGAGCAGCTAAGATGTGATCGAGTAAAAAGACAAAAGCTTTCCTTCCACACTCATCTGCAAGACCACAGGAAGAACATATAGCATCAGAAGATTTTCTACTGCTTGTTTTCTTCATTGCAGTGTATGAATAGGACCGGCTTTCATACCATAAATCCGACTACAACCAACAGTGAGGTTAAACCATTAAGGAAAAAGGAACTGAATCTGGAATAACAAGTTACTGAATTTAATAAACAGAAATTCTAAAGTGAACCAACCCACTCCATAAGGAATTACTCTTCTTGCCTGTTACAAAAGAACCACTCACTGGCAGCTAAACACAGTACATTTTTTGACAACTTTGGGAGGATCGAATGCTCTGCATAGATTGCTGATTGCACTGGAGGGGAGCATGGAGAAACGGACACATTCACACACTCCAAGCATTTCTGAGAGCTGAAAAATCTGATGAGTCTGTCAGTACAATGATAATAGACTAAAATTGTCACATACTCTAGTAACACGAGAACACCAGAGCTGCTTGAAAAGCAACACGGATTCATTCTTCGCTGTTTAAGTGTGGGACTGACTTGCTCCTGGAAGAAAATAAAAGTAATGTCCCAGGGCTCCCTTATAAAGAGATTTGACTGACCTGAATTCACTTGGGGCATGAACGCTCCAGCAGCATCTGCCAAAGAAAACAGTGATCCCTAGCCATTCTTGTTTGAACAATTTTCTAACATTTCAACTGAAAATGGCTTAGCTTTCCAACTGTATGCTATGAATTGCTATTGTCTACTTTCGGAGATATCAAGAAGGAATTTTCCTGAAGACAGCAGACTGGCTCACATCAAACAGGCGTCAGTGGCTTCAATGGATCAGGGTAGTACTTTGAGAACTAACCTTTAGAAGTTGTTACAATATGGGTGTCTATGGCTCCTGGCACACTTTGCAGGGTTCAGAGGGATCAGGAGCCAGGGCTCAGATGTAAAAGACCTTATGTTAGGCTGATGAACCTTGAAAAGTGGAAGAGAAGGATGGGATCTTGGGAACTCTGTGGGCCTGGTCTTTTCCCTCCTTGCTGAACACTGGGCGTATTCTCCCCAGGAATAGGGTATATTAGGTAACCCATAACCACATACTGGATATCATTTATACTTGTATGTATCAAAATGTAAATAAATGAGTAACTACAGAGACACAAGACCTGCAGCCTGACATTTAAATCTCACTTTAATATCTGTCATGCTTCACCTGTATGTCCAAATCAAAGAATCTAGCTAGAGAATGTCTGTAATACTGTAAGAGGACATCTGTTTTCATCAGAGTTGAGGATAAATTAACCCTACAAAACCTCAGCCAGAAACATCACGTGTGTGGTCACAGTTCTGCAGCAAGCAGGGTGGTTAAATTCTAGTAAACTCATTAAGAAGAGAGACATGAGGAACCTGACACCTGACACAATATTGAGGAAATTTTTTCCAGGGAAAATTCCCTGTTAAGCCTCCACAAAAGCACAGCCTATAGGAAAAAAATGGTGACAGAAGGAAATCTCTTCCAAAAGCAAACAAACTAGCTTCCAAATTAGTACTGCTTGTCAACTTTCTTCACACAGTTTAGGAAGACACACTTAGGAGAACAAATGTTTTCAAGGGACTCCTGTAAACTACAGTAAGATGTCAGTCTAAAGTCCACACACAAAATGAAACATGATTAAACTTGTTTCCCTTCAAATTAAATAATAAGCATTCAATTGAAAGAAATGAGAAGTGGTTCCTGTGGTACTGTAAGACTCCACTTTTTCTCCCACCACGTAACTATGCCAACCTAACAATCAATCCAGCAACAATTTGAAAAGCTCAGCCGTAAGTTCCTTAAAGCAGCAATGGTCTCCATTTCTATAAAAAAAAGAAGTAACAAGAAAAAAAAAAGGAGGATATATTTCATGTTAAATGTAATTTGAGAGATGTTTCTCATGCATACCTCTGTTATAATGCACGACTATCCTCTGAACTTAAATTAGAGATCTCCTCTAGCACCCCATAGCATGCATATTTCCTTCATTTCCTTGTCCCTCCTACAGAGGGTATAACACCTCCCACTCAAAAGCAGATCATATGTGGAAGTCCTAGGAGCATGAGACACAAACATGCGTATGGAAATGACATCTCAGAGAAAACTAATAATTAAAAATAAGCTGCTTATTTCTCATTTGAATGTCTAATGGCTGTTTCAGGGAATCCACCCTTGGTGGTATTCAGAAATCCAGCTGGAGAACATCTTTAAGAACAATGCTGTAGCCTTCTGTAGTCATCTCTTTGCAGTGGTTTACTTGCCATAAATAGGAGACTAGGGTTCTTCTAATCCTCCAGTTCTTAACCAGCATAGCAAATTCAAGTGCAGACTGCTCATTTTGATGAAAATCCTTAATCTGTTTTGCTAGCAACTTTGGATGGAGCACAGCAGAACAACAACATGCTGTAAGAATTCAGATTCCTCTGATTCTCCTAGCTGAGGTGACTATGAACATAAATGTCCCCTTCATTAGCTCATATACAGGCATATCAGAAGAATAAAGACAGGACTGAAGGGGTTTTACCAAACAGAACACCCTTGATAAGCACTTCAGACTCTCTCATACTTGAGTGCTGCCTATGTTACAATTAGAGCACAACCCAAAATGGCTGCAATTTACACCTTGACCATACATAGGGACATGCTTCAGCTCTAGAAGATCAGGTAGGATTACAAAAATCAGACATTTCAGATAGAATGAAAGACCTGAAACAGAACCAAGCTGAATATCTTGTCCACTTGATCACACAGATCTTTGTAGATCTTCTCCTGACATTGATATAAGTGTCAGGAACATTTCCCAGGAAATGCACTCTGCATTTACTGGTAGCGTCTAATACTGGGCATCAACTAAAATACAGTCATTATCATCCGGCAGGAGTAGAAAATTTTCATTAGTGTATGCTAATCAACTCCCAGTTGCAAACACCAGACTAAACAAAGTCTGTAATATTCCTGAAATGAATAAGCCATTCCAAGGATTGTTGAGATATTGGAGCTACTAACTTGCAAAATATTGTTCCTTTTACTGATAATGATTCTGATGCACAATGTACAACTCAGCAACTTCCTGTATGATGGGTATGAGGAAGCAAGTATCATGGGATAGAAAAATAAGCCCTCCAGTTCCAGAGAATGAGTAGCAGAAGATAGTGTCACAATGTTCATTTTCAGTTTCCAAATGACCTGTTTGAGTTTTTCAGGTTCAGGATAGATCCGCTGCCCCATCCCCATTTCTCCTCAGTGTTACACAGCTGGTGTAGAATCTTTTTGTATAATAAAAAGCTGCTTCTTTAGACTGGTTGGATGATAACGTTTATTCTTGCATTACTCCTTATTTCCTGGAGCCCATGACCAAAACAACTTACTTAGTCTAACCAGCAGTTCAGGAGCTATAATCTGTAAGATATGGTATATCTCAAGATCTAACCCAATATGATTTCCTGGAGCACTTTTAGGATGTAAAAGAGAGTACAGAGTTGTAAAGGTATATACATAAGATTAACAACAATACTGAAAAATGGTGGTTTCAAAGAACATACTGCATATCAGGGCACTCACAGAGACACTATCAGCTCCCGTAATACTGAGAATGTTAACAGACATCACACTGCCACAAACGAAACAGCTCTTACTTGCTGAACTGGTTCCACTGAATAGCCACATACAAGAAATTCATTTCCATATTATTTCACAAATTTAAGCATAATGAGTTTTGTCATTTAATCAGTTTACTTTACAATTCCAAAAGGCTTTTAAAAAGCAAGCAACCCTTTCAGTACCTTGCTTAAGAATGAAGGTTATTAAACTAGAACTCACAAGTTACCCGAGAGTATCCAGGCTTTCCTAATTCGAACATATTATAACCCAGTGCAACGACTGTTAAACTTTTCCCAAGATTTCAGCAGAAGTCATGCAATAGAAATTATTCATAATTCTAGCAAAGACTCTGCGTTGTTCAGAGAGAAGTGGCACTTCGTGGTACAATGGCTCTGTATAAACAAACATAGTCTTTGCTCCCTCCACTACCTTCTGCGAAGAAACTCATTGACATTCCCCAGAATTAAGCAGCAATAACAAGCAGTACAAAAACTAAAAATCTGATTTATATTGGAGTAATGGGAGAAGTGGTTTTTTGATTCTGTAAGTGTGCTGGTGTGGAGATGGTGCACAAACTAAGCCTTATTTTCGGGATTAGAACTGAATGTGCAAGCATACTTTATGGGAAAATTTCATTGTTAGCACAAGAGTAGATAACTCCACTTGATCCTGAACTTCTCTGACAGTGTTTTCTTGCTAAATTCAAGTGAGCGAAAACAGAATGAAACTTCCTAATTTACTTGAACTCATGGAATTCCTCACTTGCCACAAAGGTACATCACAATTCTAGAAACTGGAAGAAATAGTTATAACCTAGGAAATACTATAACTAAGCCCCTGAGCAGTAGATCTTACCACAATAAAGAGCAAGTAATAGTTATATAAAATATTGTTTTTAAATACTCAGTTTCAACATCCTGATTGTCATTTATATACTCTATTTAACTGCAAATGAAATGTTAATCTAAATAATTATTAACATATTTATTCAGATCAAAACTCACTAGGTAAACAACAAAAAATACTTACCCCTCTTTCTATGTGATGATGCCAAATCCAAATCAACATTTCGTCTCCCACTCTAGATTAAAAGATTAGTAAAGGTGTCATTTCTTTAAACGAACAACAAAAATGTTCCCCAAGATTAAGCACCAAAAAGCTTGGGAAAGCCCA
Organism: Dromaius novaehollandiae; assembly: GCF_036370855.1. Taxonomy (NCBI): domain Eukaryota; kingdom Metazoa; phylum Chordata; class Aves; order Casuariiformes; family Dromaiidae; genus Dromaius; species Dromaius novaehollandiae. The sequence goes on from NC_088107.1 coordinate 20,917,499, forward strand.
AATAAAATGAGATTAAATAGCACATTTTCTTCATTAAAACAATCTAAGTTAATGAAAATAACACACAAAAGCACAAAAAACTACTCAAGAAAAGCATTACTTACTCTAAGTAACTGCCATAAATAAAAGCAGTAGGGAACCAAAAATATCATTAAACATAGTCTAAATGATGGTGTACCAGAGAACCATTTACATAAATCCTTTATGGGAAGTGAGATCTTTTTAATAAAAATAAAATTTAAAAAAAACCCCACAACTTCTTAAAATATATGTGGTGCATAACATTTGCTTGTTTAACATGCATTCCTCACCCATAAAAATAAGAAAGTTAATAGAACAATAATGATTTCGATTGCTGTTTTACCACAAATACTTTCTCTTAACAGTGCTGGTTATTGGCAGCGACCTTCTCTATACCGTAACACAATGATACTAAACAAACGACAAATGTTTAACATGAATCCCCAGCTAGAAAATATATCTATAAGCTCCAAATATGTAATGCTAATTTACCTACCAGTGAATAACCTTCTTCATCTGATTCTGGCTGAGATAAATCAGATTCACTTCTTGACTTAATCAGTCTATAGTTTGAGTTTGCATGGATTGAGCGACTCTCTGCAGTAAGACTTTCACTCCTGCCTCACATGCACACACAAAGAAAATATTTATTTTAGGCAAAAGTAACAGTTAATGGTAAAATTCAGCAGGTACCACAGGTTTTTGGAGGAAGAAGATTATCACAGAACATCACGAGACCACACCACAGAAGGGAAAAAAAGCGTTCTGATGGCTCCAGTTATTATGCTGATGAAGCATATTAGTAAACTTTGTTACTTCTTTACACCCTTACTGGACAACTGAACTGTTGGCAGCCTCAAATGACTGATCATTCAAGCGCCTTGTAAATAATCTATACTTCGATGCATATATATTTTTTCTGAGCTCAGAGGACAAGAAAGCAAGAGGTAGAGTAAGTGGGTGAAAAAGCACTGAACTTATTAAAAGCCCTCCCATAAAATGCATCCTAAAGTTGATATACTGGAGATGAAAGCCACTTTGACAATGACAGAGGCAGCCACCCATACTTTAGGGGCTGGGTTTTCAACAAAGAGGCAAAAAGAATAACAGGGTACTGAATATAAATAATCCCTTTCTGAACTTTCCACTAAAATCTTCATTTTAAATACAACTGAAAAATGTCAGAGCAGAGCTTCTGTAAATTAAAACCTTAAGTAGAGTCAGAAGCTTACAAGCAGCAACAGCTACCAAGAGCTGTACCCAAATAAATCAAATTTAACAATTCCTGTGTTATATTCTAATACACACACACAGACACGAAAAGTTTTTTGGAATAAAAATTAAAATGAATCAAGTTTAAAATAACACTATGTTACCAAGAATATCCTAGGTTATAAAAAGTAAAATATTTAAAATATATATAGTACATTATATATACTCTTTAAATACTTCTCCAGTTCAATGAACTATCTGGCTTTACTTTGTTATTCTCCTACACCCAGCAAAATTGTCTTGCATATGCCAAGATACTAGGACTCAATCATCAATGACACTTTTTTTCATAATAATTTACATAATAAATACATTTTTCATCCAAGAAGTCTGTTTTTAGCCACTATTATCTCTCTGCTAAGACTTAAGAAAATACAATTACAGTAATAAAAAAATGCAAACACAAACAAGATTCAGAAAAAATAAGGAATTTTTCAGTTACATCAAATTTTCTGTACACCAGAGCAACTAGACTTTGTAAGAACTTGTCCTCATTGCTAAGCCCAACTTTGAAAAGTAAATATGGTCCTCACAAAATAAAACTCCCTCAAACTCTTATTAAGGTTTTGTCAGTGTGGACAAAAAAAATTGAGACAAAACACTATTCTCAACAAAAACATCAACGTTGCTCTAGGCAAAAATCATCCTTTACAAAAATTTCTAATAATCCTCAGAGGAAAGCTGAGGTCTTTTAATCAATGGTAAAGGAAGCACAGAAAAGCAAACAAATGCTAAGTGATCAGTGAATCCCACCTCGTCATGAGTCCAATGCCCTCAGCAGTACTAGAGGGAGGTTGCTGTAACTGCCCATCCTCCCTTCGCTTCTGGATCTCCTCAATAACGGGGCTTACTCCTAGGATTAGCAAGGCACATCTGTGGATCACAGAGTTGCATGCAGCAGTATACACATCTTGACCTTCCGTCAGATCAGTGCTGATTCTTCGCTCCTGCTGAGACTGAGAAGGTTGGTCATCAAGTCTAGTCCCTGTCCCAGTGTTCATCCTATCTCGATCCCGACTGCGAGCTACTTCACGGGCTGATAGGAAACACTGAAATATTTCTGTAACGTGCAACACAAAAAGAAAGTCTTAACTCCAAGACAAAGCTCCATAGAACAAAATATTCATCTATGGGTTAGGCTAAAAATTGCTCTACTGGAAAGGGCAATAAATATTTTTCCAACAGTGGAAGAATATATTAATAATACAAAGCTACAAAAGAAGTCACACAAGCAGGTTAAATTAAACATTAATACAACGTTAAGTTTAAAGTGAAGAAGAAAATACAATTTGACAGAACACTAAACACTTCTCAGTATCTTATTGCAACCCAATTCCTGTTTGAATAGCATAAAAGAGAGATTAAATAGTAGGTCTGTAAACCTGTATTCCAGAGAACAGCATATCCGTAGTTCAATACTGAAACTGTTTCAGGCTTTTATTAGCTTTGGTCAGTACAAGCAAGGTACTATCAAAATTCTTAGCCTTCACTTTGCTTAATTCCACTTGTTTCACATGCTAGAAGTTGCGTGAGCAACTGCATCATCTCTGCCCAAAGACCTAAAGTCCTCTTGGCTTGCTTATTTGTTTTAGAAGGTTCAGTTCCCCTTTGGAGAGCCAAAGGTAAATCCAAACACTTCCTCCATTGTTGCTAGTAGTTAGCACACCAAGGACATAAAACAGACTCTGCATGTTGGAAACAGCTCCTTAAGGATTTCCAGTAAGAGACAGTCATCTTCTCTCTACTCGCTTGTGAATGTAACATTACTTAACATCTGGAATTTTCTGGATACATTTCCCTTATTCCACTCAGAAATCTTGTCCACGTAGAATTTGAGAACACTGACCATGATGACTAAATAACAAGCAGCAAAAGCATATTGGATCTACTGAGCAGGTAACACATGTGCACACCTTTTGGAAACATAAATCATATTCAGCATGTGCACTATATAGTACAATTTCAGTAAAGTCTAAGGCATTGGGGATATAACGACACATCACACTCAAACTAAAGGTGTAACGTGTATTTTGTTCTACAAGGTCCTGAACAGGAATATGGGAGTCCTAATGGGGAATATAAAGACCTGCCAGCAAAGTAAGTGATGACAGCAAATGGTGGAAAGAAAAAACAGTATCTGGAGGAATCTGGAGAAACAGTGGGTGGGGATGGGGTGGGGTGGGGCAGGATTAAATATTTATGGAAAAATATTTCAAGTCACTCAATTTCATTTTTTAAGTTACATATATTCTACAGTAATTTTCCAAGGCTAACATGTTTTCCAGCTCTGAGAATGCTGGGATAACAATACAAAAACCAACCAGATAGGACTGAATGGTGCTTGACTAAAATAGGAAAAATTAAGTATTAACTTCCCCATTGACCCTGATTACAAGCCCAAGCCAGCCACCTTTTCCAAGATACCCTTTTAAAGAATTAAGCAAGCTGTTTAGAAAACCCATAAGAAAATATTGCAAATATTGTTACAAATATCCAACTTCAACTAAAAACCTAAATAAATAATAAAAAATTCAAGAATATGTTCAATGACACAAGTGAATTCCAACCCAGTCAGTCCACTGTTACGACCAATTGAACAATTTTGTTCAACAGTGAACAATTTTGTTTCTAAACTTCAAAATAAGATAACCCTTCAATCTATTGTACACAAGATTGTTTAACACATGTAAACATAGTAATAAATGACTTATATGCATACTGATGGAAACTCAGAGATGTATTAAATGGAAGTTCAGAGAAAAGAATATGAAACCTATTAGTCTTGTAGCCAGTATATATAAGAAGTGCTCTTACATATGTCAGATGCCCTGAGAACTGACTACATGGGCAGTCCATTTGCCTAATATTCACATTCCCTTATGTCAAGGCTCTTCTGACCCGAAAAGAGCTTTACCACTTTATAAAAATAAACTTTTAACAATGTTTATCCAGACAAAACTTTCAGAACCTTTTCAGTTATTTCCACATTTTTCCTTTGATAGGAAAATATATTGTTCTTCCAAAACATATTACGACATTCACATATGTAACTAGTACTTACTACCAGCTGTCATAACTTCATGCTCTCTTTCCTCTTCTTCATCTTCCTGTTCTGGGTGTCCTTCTTCTCGGTCTCGTTCTGCCTGCTCCTCCATTTCTGCTTCTTCGTCAATTGTACGAGTAAAAGAATGTTCCTGAGTATCAACATCAGCAGATTCCTGGTTATCTAACATCTTGATTTAAAAAAAAAAAAAAAAAAAAAAAAAAAAAAAAAAAAAAAAAAAAAACTATAGTGAAATTACTTCTCACCAAAATAAAAGTTGAATATAATAGGACATAAGGCATTAAAATTTTTTTCCTCCCTGTCGAAAGATACTTCAGATATTGTGTGAAATAAACAACAAACAAGATAGCTGCTTATGTTCAAAGTTGGGAAATTTAAGTTTCCTTTAGCAGCTGTTATTCAAATTATTTGCAAAAAAATATTGTCTCTTTGCAATGCTTAAAGACTCGTGTGTCAAACTTTTGACACTTCAGCATCAAATTCAAATCAAAGCAACCATTGGATGTTACCTCAACATAGCTACTCAATCTACATCTAGACTTTAAAATGCTATGGTACAGCATACTAATGCTAGGTTTACAGCTAAAATTAGGCTTCAAACTATGCTCTATTCAAATATTGACAATAATTTGCTTAAATCAACTTGTTACCACATCTACTATAGATTAATGGACCCTTAATTACATATTCAGCATTTTTGTTTCAAAAATCCTGAAAATTTTTCAACTAGTTAAAAAAAAAAGAGAGAGAGAATCCTGCAACATAAAGGAAACTAACATTTGAGTATGTTGAGCTATGTACTGAATCCATCTGTAAACCCTGAAGAATTGAAAATAGATTTCCACTCTTACCCATCTGTCCCTTGAGGATGATCTCGTCTGAATAAGCTCCATATTCTTGCAAGCAAGCAAGCGACTTCGAACTTTATATACACAACGGTATACTTCTGCCAAGGCTTTGCCAGGCTGGTACCTACAAAGAAGAGATCCAAAACTCAAAAGATCGTACAAACTTTCTCTTGAAAATTGTAATTGAGCTTTTAAAGGCAGCTTTAAGTTACTTGCCTGCTCTCACCACAGGCTTGACTAAGTAAACTTGTGTGTTTCAGAAGAGCTGCAAGAACAAATCTGGACACAGTATCTAGGAGCGATTCATTACTTAAGGTTGCAGTATCCCAATCTGAAAACAGAAAGGATTCATCAAAACTGGCTACCATTTCCAACAAATAAATACATTTCCAATGACATCATGAAAAAAAATCTTCACCCATTTACATCTTCCAATTTATAGGTAAATGTAATGTTTAAGAAATAAATTTAACATCAATAATTCACACATATACTACTTCAGAGACAAACATGTTTTGGTCTACTCAAGGTACTCAAGTCTTGTAGTTGGCCAAGGAGCTGCATACAAACTGGCCAGACAGTGAGTCAAAGAGAGCTGGTAACTGCTAAACTTAGGATGCAACCTCTTTTTCAAGCAAGCATACTGAACTGAATTTCTTTCCTTTATCCAGGCACTGATATACATGAAATTTGTACAAAAATAGTATTCTTGGAGACCTCCTGCTGTCTTATATGTGGTTGAAATTGGACTCAGAAATTATCACACAGAATAATTTATGATTAAAAAGCCTCATCTCCACTAACAGGGCTTAAGCACAAGCTTCACTGCTAATATTAGAAAGAGACATTTTCAGGTCTCAAATTTCAAGGTTTCTTCAGTATTTCCAGAAACAGATACTTTCATATCCAAGAAAAAAAAACTTCCCCACTTTAAAAAAGGACCATTCTAAAAACAATGTTGTTCCACTACAAAATAACCTTACTGCCAAGCAAACATCCATAAAGTGTCACAATTTCTCCTGAAATAAACAAACCAAAAAGCTTTCTACCTACATAAATATTTTTATAAAAATATTTTTCTTACTAAGTATTACTTATCAATACTGGTAAACAGCTTTGGAAACCACAAAGACCTATCTGGCCACCTAACTATGGAGCTTAGTATAACATATTTGCTTCCCATCAAGTCTTTGCATTTGATGGTGCACAAATCACCACCATACAACCTTCAATCAGCTTGCATTGCAAACAGAGCAGGACTATACCTACCTCAAAAACTCAATTCCATATCCAAAATAGTACAGATTAGCCTGTTCATCTGAGATTTTGCAACTGGCCAAACCAGCAGTTTTTTACTGGAATTCCTACTGGCAACAAAATTCTACATTTTTTTCTGAACAGGCACACACCACCATATGCTGTCCTCTTGGTCTGGCCTGGCTTGGCCAGAGCTTAAGCAAACGATCTGTCTCCAGCAGAGGCAGAAAAAGCATACTGTAACTACAGTAGACAGCAATGCTCAGTGCACTTCCTTAAACAGGGGACCTGGGAGCCAGGGTAGGAATTCGGATTATAGACAATGAGCACGAAGAACCATTAACATTGCCTGTAATGCCAGCCTCCCCGCGACTGGAAAGCATAGGATGACCTCCTCCTTGGTCCTGTTCCTGATACGTTTTGTGAGTTACTTTACCTTCCCCATTCCCCCCGCTCCCTCCCATCAACTTCTCTTTCTAACTGCAAGTTTCAGCCTGCTCTACTAGGAAAATCATGCAGCAGAAACACAGCCACCTGAGCCAGCAAAAAAGATTCTCTTTTTTTCTAATTTGGAGGGAAAGAGAATACTGAACCGCATGTTTGTCTGACACTGAAAGAATCCATACCAAAAACAAATACAGAAAAGGGAAAAGACAGACCTTGGAACACGACACTAAAATAAGTTTATCATTAAGAATTAAAGGCTGTTGCCAAAGAAAATACGGTACTCTGCTAGGCATGTAATTGAAGTTGAAGCATGTAATATAATTTTAACATATATATTTTTTCAACATCTTACCTTTACTAACAGCATAGTCTTGCATACTGATCCAGAGGCTCCTTGCTGGCTCTTTTGTACAACCCAAGGCCAAATCAACATAGACAGTAATCTCAGGTCTCAGCTTATAATCAAATGGCTTCTGTTCCTCATTTCCAGATAGGGCCACTTCTAATAAGGAGCTCATGCATTTGTCTAACAGAAGGGAAGTACTTAAGGAATTAGATTGCAAATTTTGAGGCTTACACACATCTACCTTTAACACCTTATAAAACAGCTTACTCTTTTCATTCAAGAAAAAAAAAGAAGCAATAAGCCTCACTGTCTGACTAAAAAGTCAAAAATTAAATAAGCAAAAGTGAGTCAGTGTTACAATTTATGTAAAATGTATGAAGATCTAGGAGAAAGTGTTATCCAACTCTGCTTCAATACTATAATTCTGTATCATTAGTTCTAGTTGTTTTATAGCCATATCGTTGCAATTATTGCATCCTCAAATACTTAGCCTGTTCAAAGTACTGTCACGTAAATAACGTCTTGAAATTATCTACTCAGAACCTGGTCCTGCGTTTTATCACCCTCACTGTGAAGAACATTTTCCTTTGTTTCCAATCAGAATTTCTCTTACTGCAACTTGTTACTATTGCCTCTTGTCCTTTCGCTTTGCACCTTTCTGAAGGATGTGGCTCCACCTTGTCTGCAGACCTCCTTCAGGTTACGGAGGACTGCAGCTAAGTCCTCCCTTAGTCTTATCCTGGTCAGGCTAAACAAACCCAGCTCTCTCAGCCACCCATCACCTCCTGTGCTGCAGTCTCGACCCATCTCAGCATCACTCCAGTAGACTTGCTCCAGCTTGTCAAGATCTCTCTTGTACTAGAGGCCCCAAAACTGGATTTCGTACTCCAGACAGAGCCTCATGAGTGCCGAGTAGGGGGAATAATGATTTCCCTAGACTCCTCTGGCTAGGTGCAAATGTAATCTAGTACATGGTTAGCCTTCATCCCCACAGAGGCACGCTGCTGACGCATTCAAATTGCTCCCCACCGGGACCCCCCATTTTTTTGCTGAGAGACTGCCTAGCTAGGCAGCCCCCCAACAAGCACTGTTGTATGGGGCTATTCCATTCCAGGTACAAGACCTTGCATTTGTCTTTGCTGAATTTCCTGAAATCCTGTGAGCCCATTCAGTACGCTGAGGTTTCCCTGAAGGGTGGCCCTGCCTTACAGTACCAATCCCTCCAGTTCGGTGTCATCTTTGAACTTGGTGAAGGTTCTGCCCTATCATCCAGTTCATTGATGAAGATGTTATTAACCCTGTATTTTAAAAAACTGTCAGTTTTATTCTCTTCTTCAACTTGCCCACCCCAAGTTAAAACCTGCCATCTGTAACTTGTCATACCAAAAACCCATCTTCTCTCAAGTCCCAAAACTGAAAACAGCTCACTAAATAAATCCGTATTTTTGTATTTCTCCTAAATGTAGTGACATGTTTTGATTATTTCTCTTAGAAGATAAATGAAATTCAACCAATCATTGCAATACTGGGAATCCTACAACATATATATGCTGAACATTTAAATGTATTTCCTAGTCTATTTGACACAACTTCGGTTACCGCCACCTACCTTAAGACTGCCGATTTTGCTAAAAAACAGCATTTAAGGAATACGCACAGTTGGATTCATCAGCTTTAGAAAGTTAAAAATTGGATATTACGCTGTCTAGCCATAGAACTTGCACAGCAATTTGTAACTTCACTTTCTGAGCTTGAAATATGTTAAAAAGCGACAAGATGCATTTCAAATCCACAAATAAGGCAAGCTAATATTTAACACCTTACCTAAATGAGGAATATCCATTTCAACTCCATCACTGAAAAGTGGTGTTTTTAACCAATAGGCTGTATCTTGTTCCTCAGGGGACACTGGAGGTCCTTGAAGCATGCCACCAAGACATCGTCCAATAAGCAGAGCTACAGTTCTCTCTAGATCAACAAGCCATACCCAAGATTGGGCAGGCTGTGGTAAGGGCACTCCAGCAGGATCAATTAATTCAGGTCCACCTAAAAATATTAGCAATGAACCGCCAAATTAGTCAGTCAACATTGCCCACAGGTTAAAATCATTTCCAAAATTAGTAAAATTAATTGTAAATCTTATTCATGTTTGCCAGTTAATAGCAGATTTACCCCTCAGACAACAACCTGTAAACTGAAGAAACAGCAGTTAGAACCAACAGATCACTTAACCTTGGAATGTCATCATCAGTAGAAGCCATCACCATTCATGGCATGGCTATTAATACTCAATGAAGTAATGGCCCTTTTAAATTTTGCCCCAGTGTATACCTTGCCCAATATATATTTCTCTGGGTATCTCTGGGCAAAGATGCATAGATATATGATACAAGCACAATTTTCTGTCTTCAAATTCATTATCATGAAGGACTGCAACAGTACTCTTCTTCAAGTTGGTTCCTGACAGAGTTTCTAGTATCCACCTTCTCACCTCACCATGGGAGTTCATTGATTAACTTAACATCTCATCTGGGATTTTGCCATCATTCTAATATGCATCCAATTACATCGTTATCACCATTTCTTCTTGTAAGGAAAATTCCACAATTTCACTACCACCTTTTTAGAACTGTACGAAAAAATCAGTCAGTACAATTATGGCAAAATAAAATACCAAGGGGTTTTTTTTTGTTATTTTTCCTTTCAGCCATTTTGTTTATCTGAAAAGAGCATAGCAAAGTATTTCTCTGTGAATGACTTGTGGGTGCTTATTATGAAATAACAGTATCAATTTATCAGCATTAACTGTTCCAAAAATCTTGTTGGGTCTTTCCTTTCATTACGAGATCTTTGGGAAAGACTCACAGTACAAGACCGTGTTGCTACTAATGCTTTAATTCTGCGAGTTTTCCGCTCATGATTTACATACTTCACTGCAAGCATGCTCTTCATTGCATACTGGAAACAGCACTCTCAATAAGCAGAAAACTTTGCCAAATATACTGATGTAAAATTCAGTAACTGGAAAATAAGTGTAACATCTCTTTATCCCAGGCTTCTGTCATTCTACTCCAGTTTTTGTATTTCATTAACACCATAACTTTCCAGTGTGGCTTGTTTGGAAAAGGCAACAGATAATGCACATTTATTAACTTAAAGTTTTATCACACTACATAACAGAAAGCAAAAATAGTATCTGGGCATGAAGGTAAATACATCATAACAAAATTAGGGTGTCTTTTACAAATAAAGGACAGTATTTTCATGTATTAAGACCTTGATATTTTGGGTTCAATATATATTTTCCACGCCCCTCTCGTATTCCCACTCAAGTCAATATACATTCTGGGCTATTAGAATTAAGAAATTTACCTGTAGCTCAAGCATTTTATAGCAAGGGATGTTAACACACTTTAAAATTTAAAAAAGTTCCACTATAAAAAGTTTTTTTTATCATTCTTTATTTTTCAGATTAAAAGTGTGTATTTATTATCCTTACCATGAAGTGGCCATTGTAATTCTTGATCTTCTAAAAGGGCTGCAGCAGGTAACAGTCTATTAAGGCGATCTAAAGGCGGCAACAGATCTAGCAGGTAACTCAGCAAAGGCCGAGCTACTGACACTGGCAGTAACAACAATGAGTTGACAATCTGAGAGAGCATACTACCAGCTGCAGACACATAAATTACATCTATAGAGAAAAGAAGATTATAATTATTTTCTAAGCACCATATAACACGTCACAGAGAACTGCATAGAAATATCTCAGCTATCTCAAAATGTCTCAACTGCACATTCTGAACTGGAGATTTTCTTTAATAATTATAAATCCATTTCATATTTTCCTTCTGTACTTTTCAGTAACTTAAAAAAACCTGACATCTAGAACTAACAAAACTGAGATGACTGCGGAGACAGTATCTTCTCTACTTTGTACTTTTCCTATGTACAAAGTGTTCTATCAAAAGCATGAACTAGATGTTACACCAACACAGGCAGTCAATCTCCTCTTCTTGGGGAGCCGTGGGATGTCTATTTTATACAGATATAGGGAAAATAAACAAGTGTTTTATTTATTCAAATCTAAACAAACAAAAATTCACTGCTCTAAGCTGATGGTGCCCCCATTACTCATTTTTCCACAACCATTTACCTCTTAGTTTTTCCCCAACACTACCATTCCAAGAGCTTTCCTTAAGCAATGTTGCAGAACGGGAATAGATATCTGTAGCATGAGGCAATAAAAGCTGAAGATGCTTGTGAAGCAGAGCTACACTGCTGGAATTCTAGAAGGAAACAAACCAAATACAGCAATAATAATATAAATGTATTTAAGGGGTTCATTATTTCAAACATTCTAACTTTCAAATACTTAGAAGATTTTCCACAGAAATCTTATTCCATTTCTGTGTTCATGCATACTGCAGAATTTCTTTCCCTAAAAAAGTACAAATAAAGACACACACCTCACTAACACTATTGATGTGACAATAAGCCAGCAACTGTTTCTGCAGTGAACATAACAGTTCATGAAGATGAGCAGGCTGGCTGTTTTCTGATGATGATGTACCCAGTAAAAATTTATCACTGTTTTTCTCCAGCTCTCCAAAGGCTTGATCCTATTTAGACAAAAGAAAAAACACCTATTAACTCTGTCCTCAAATGCTCTAATACTTTACAACCATCATAAAATATATATATATTTTTTAATCTTTAGCATTACATCTGTGGTTATCGAAAAAATCAGATAAAATCAAGTGGATCATGACTTAACAAAACTTGAAATTACAGTCATTTAGAACGTCACAGAAGTCATTGTGACAGCTGTCAAGAAACCATTTATATTCTAGAAAGGGTATTTTCAGATGACGAAATATTTTTCATTTCACTCGAAGAAGAACTGGATAAAAGAATACTCTCTCTCTTACTCCCCCTCTCCCAAATCACAACATGCCAAAATAAGTAATATCCTTTTAGAATTTGTTGTGTCCCAATAAATAAAATGTTTCAGATTAGAATCCTTCCTTGCACAAATCCAGGATGGCAGTAAAAAGACTGGATGGTAGAAGGCTGCTCCACTTCATTCTGAATTCTGTTGTGAAAAAATGGGGTTACTTTCAAGCAGATAGCTAAATGTAGACAGCTGAATATAACGGCCATTGGAGGTCCACAGAAAAGAATTAAACACTACCCACCTTGCTGCTAAGGAGACAGGGATAGTAAGCCAGAGAAACAAAGACCTCTAATTTATTTTCTCTATTATATTGAGTTGGCTAGTTGAATAACAAGATGCAAGAGTCAGTCACTTGCTCTTATATTCCTCTAAATTCTTCATCAGTCTCCACTATTCTGCAGCTAAGAGCAATAATCCATATGACATATTATAATAAGAAGGCTGACTTGTACTTGCTGACATACTGTAAGGTAGTTTCCCAAGTATCGGGTTAATTAAACAGACTCCAATTCCTGGTGCCTGTCTATCCTTCTCAGGTGGCTGCCGTTATATTGGCATAAAGGGTTCTATACAAACACATACTCATTTAATGTGTCACATTCTATCTTCCAAAAAATTCCAGAGCCAAAGTAACAGCAACAAAATATTTTAGCTTGGTATGAAATCAGCTATATCTATGCAAGCCAGGGTAAACAATAAATGCATCACTAATAACACTGGATCCCTGATACTAGAGATAGCAAACTAATTTTAGTCCCTTTCAGGAGACAAATACATATGACATTGCTGTTTCAGATAAACTAAAAAGAACATCATTTTATGAAAGTGAGAAAAAAACTTGTTAATCCTCCAAAGCATTCAAAATTCACTGACATTAAAAACAAAGTAAAAGGAGAAAAAAACCCCAGTAAATACAAGGCCTAAACGTACGGTATAGAATCCCAAATTTCTTAGAAGAGTCTTCATTAAAATTTCAGCTAGATGAGTATCCGGGTGGCTGCTCTGGACAGCATACGTCTGATCAGACAGATTTCCATAGCTGATGCATAATGAGGAAGCTTCTGCAGCATCTGACGGTGAGCTATAGCCAAGCAAAGAAGCTACGTGGGTGTGATCTTGTAAGCTTGTCAGAATAATATCCAATTGCATTCTCTAAAGAAAAATTTAGACATGAAAAAAATCTCTTGTTAATGAATACAAAGTAATGAGCAAACAGGAAAAATCATCAAGCACTGTCAAGCAATAAAAAAATTTTCTACTGAGACATGGAAATAGCTGAAGGACTTTAGCAACAAAATCCAGTTTTTGCTGCAGATTTTCAATACTAGAGAATAGATAAATACACTGAATTAGATAACCATGCCTAGTAAAAATCCACCTGAGATTCAAAAAGGGAGATCAGACCCTAGATCTGATGCTTTTTCCAACTTGTTCTAATTATATTTTTTCCTCCGATTCTGATAATCTATGCATAGGAAGAAAGAGAGGGGTAAAAAGTAGGATAGGCAAAAATTAGATCAAGGGAGGTGGCAGATGCACAGTAATGATACTCAACTTCGGCAGGGTTCTCCACTCTTGCTGGTTCCTGAAAAAACTTAACCTGTTCTACCCTAGTAATTGTCAGGCTTTTTTGTTTGTACCAGTACTAATCTTCAGAAATCTTCAGAAAATTAGAATCAGAGTAGTCTTCTACATAGTTCTAGTATCAGTGTAAACCAGTCTATTCAATGGTATATAAAATAGGAGACTCGACTAGGATCCTATGTGTACAGAACTGAGTAATAGTTACTCTCATTTTTTTTTATCCGAGACTGTTGCTAAAGCTTCAGCTGCTACTGACATCAGGACAGGAATGGAAGCTCTTTGAATTTCTTGCCTTCCATTTTCTCAGTAAGGCGTGCAAAAAGAACATTCCAGCAGGATACTCATACTGGAATGCTGCTGAGTGATGGTATATCATTGCAGGAAGAAGCTACGGGTTGACTTTCCTTTTTTCATGACAGTATGTAAGTAAGCGTTGGGTGGTGGGGAGGAAAGAAGGGAAGCAAAGCTTAGTCTGCAGCACAGGACACTTCCCAGAATATCACTGAAGCAAATACTTACTTACATATCATTTGCAAACGTACACTCAACTCTATCATTGTGGTTAGAAGCATGATCCTGAATTAAGAAAAAGCAGGCAGCCATATCCACTGAAGAGGTACTCTCTAGATTAGGACCGAGTACAGAGTAGCAAGTAAAAAGCTTGACGTTCTACATTTTACTCAGCCCTAATTTGTTGGAAGATACCGGGCAAGTGTCCTAACCTGCATTAATTTATGTTCAAGAGAAAAAAAGGAGCATCACAATCATCTTTACCAAGTACTCTGAAATCCGTGTGTGAAAAGCATTATATAGAATATAGTTAAATTTCTGTTACCAAGATTTGTTAATTTGGCTGCGATTCAACAATAACTAACCTTCAAATTTGTCTAGATACTTTAACACAGCGATTCCCAGCCTTATGGTAGCCAAGCTTTGCTTGAGAAAATGTGCTCCTTACCTCACTGGATCCTGGCTGAGACAGGCCACCGAGTTTGTTAGTTGGACTTCATGCTGCATTGCACCTAAAATGTGCTTGCACTCTGCAAATGAGGCTCGCCTGACTGTTCAAAAACCCCCGTTCTAGCAGAAAATCACAAACAATTGCTTGCTTTCAAAGCAGAACATATTTTTACTTGACCTCACCTGTCCCTTCGATAAGCTCTCCCATCTATCAGGACCTTGGGGTAGGAGAGAATGTAGTAATTCCATTCTCTCTCGCAATGGAGGAAGTAGCATAGTTGCTCCTACTGAGAGAGTCTCAATTACAACCTAAAATTAGAGTATCAGAAAATACCTCAACTTGGTGGGGAAAGAAAAATCATCAACTCATAGCATTTTTAGAAAACACATCACACATGTTATATTCGAAACATCCACATAACTTTATTTAAGGTAAGACTTCTAACACATTATAGCATTGTTTTTATTAAAAAATACAAAGATACAGGGTACACTGTAGAAGTGAAGCAAGACTAACATATTGTCAAAAGAAAACAAACTTTTTCAGATGAAACTGTAATCATAGTAAACCTTCTTTGAAAATTACACTAAATTAAATCCCTGCATTACACAAGTTCATCCCATTTTTCAAGGGCCACCATACAGTAAATAATATGAATAGGTGGTTCTTTCTGATCGGTATCTGAACAATTCTTTTTCTATTGGGAATTCACATTTCCTGTAGATCTACAACATAATTTTCATAGCTCTGCCCAGCAGTTTTCCCATACCTACTTTAGACTTGTGATATTAAGTGCTATGCTCTACAATTTTAATTCCATAGATTTCTTACCACTGATTCCCACTGAGTATAATCTTCTATTTCTTTATTGGAGCCATCAATAAATATTTAAATTTAAAGAGCTGCTGTCTTGGGCATAGACTCCATCCATACACCACACACTAAAAGCTATTTGACAATTTGTTACTTCTCTTCTCAAGCAAATTGCACAGCACCTTTCCTTCAAAGTTGTGGAAAAGTTACACAGAAGCCTGATGCTGTCAAGGTAGCATCATGCCAGATCAAGTATCTGTAATCACTATGAGTTTCCATGATCTATTTTATATTTCTTACCTATGCTAATTTTTCCACACACTAAAATTTTTAGGCTCTTTACTAGAAATAATAATTAAAATGATGGGAGGAAAAAGCAACATATAGAAAATTCTTAGGCAAGTATTTTCCTCTGCTTTTGTGCAGAGATACCATATATTTATGATACCAAATACTTATACCATAAAATAGCAATCATGATTAAATTTCTAACTTTAACAAGTAAAATTAGTAAGTCAGAATCAATTTCATCACTGTCACCTTTAAAAAGTCAGACTGAGAAATCTGTAAACACATTAAAAAATAGTAGTAGAATTTTCACATGTAAAAAAAACCCCGCATTACTTACTTCTTGAATTTCATCTGGGACAGAAGAGTCCATCAGTCTAAACAACAAATTTCGAAGAGGACCAGCTTGCCGACCAAGAATGCTAGTAGCTACGCCTCCAGCCAATGCAAGTGCAAGATGATTAGAAAGCAGCTTCAGGCACAATTTAAGAAAATTGTGATGTTCCCTGCAAAAAGAAACACACCTCTTAATCTTTTCCTACTATCAGTCTTACTACTTTTCACTTATTTATGCACTGTAATTTTCACTCACATTTTATTTGGCAGGCCAGAAAGATAAGCAAATAACTAGGACTTTAAATAAACTCCCCTGAAAACCTACTGTCAACCTGCTTAATGAAAACAAAATCATAGAGGGTAGAAAAAAAGTCTTTATAGACAATGGTTTCAAGGGACATTCAGTTTCAAAAGACAAAGTGCCATGAAATAAAGGGCAAAATCCTTCCAAAATAAATGGACAGACATATAACTATATTCTTCACATGACTGAAAAAATAAACTCTTAGAGAAGTAATAAATGCACTCTCAGAAGATTTACAAATAAAACATTTGAATTAAGAAG
The DNA here is from genome assembly GCF_036370855.1 of Dromaius novaehollandiae. NCBI lineage: Eukaryota > Metazoa > Chordata > Aves > Casuariiformes > Dromaiidae > Dromaius > Dromaius novaehollandiae. The sequence goes on from NC_088107.1 coordinate 20,934,255, forward strand.
GCAAAGTCTTAATATTAATTTCCAGTCCCACTTTAAAAAAAGTAGTAAACCTTGAAAAACTTTCTTGTAGCAAAGGCAGAGTCTGTGAAGAAAAATGCACAAGAAACTTTCATATTTGCATTTCTCCTTGAAAAAGTCAGTGAGGAGACATTCATGCTTACAGATTTTATAGCAATACATTTAGAATGTTACCTGTGGCATAAAAGACGCACTCTGAAAGCTATAACAGCAATTACTGATGATTTGCCAAGAGGCTGTTTTAGTCAAGATGATACTATCAAGATGGGCTTGGTTTTGTTCCATTTCATTTTCTGGATCTCGTTCCAGAAAAGAGAAATTGGTGGAAATGCATAAAGACTCTGAAAATCTGAAGGAAAATGCTCCCTACATACCTAGTTCAAACCTCTCTAGAAGAAGAGTGACACGTCTTGTCTACTAACCTCACGTTTGTGAGGAGCAACTTGCATTTTCAAAAACTAGTATCTATCTTTAAAAAAAGAAATGAAACACACAGAGCTTATTGTAAAATATCATCTCAGACTGTCCACTACCAGTCACCGTCTGTAACAGCAATAAATTGCTGAAACTGAAATACTATGCTTCATTACTAAGTTTCAAAGACAAATGAGTTCCTAGAACAACTGGACTGACTCCCTATATTTTGGTCATTCAGATTGAAAACAGTAACATTATTTGAGACCACCTGAATGACAGAATCATACATGTAACCTTTTAAACTCCTTCTCATGCATTCTGAACTGCTCTTACTTCTCTAGAGACCAGATATCTTGAGCTCCTAGAAGGCATTACCCCACCTTCACATACTAAAAATGCTTGTAGAAAACTATTCCAATTCTTTAGACAGTAAGAAGGCACTGGGTTTTATCAGTGCACCGATTCCAACTCAAAGTGCAATGGCAACTATTTATCTCATGATTTGAGCACCATACACATGTTAGTCAATAACTTAATGATGGATTGATGGATTATCACTAAAGAATTTTTTTTGCCTAAGCTTAATAGTAAGGAGAGCGAGTAGGAACCCACTGAAACTGGTTCCAAGGTGAAGAACTTACAAAGCAGAAACAACGTCCAGAAATAGTAAATGCATTTTAATTATATAGAAAAATGTTTTAAAGGATAACTCTGAGAGAAAATATTTAATTCAGTGCATAATTAAAATAAATTCCAAACAAAAGATCCTGCTACTGCTTGATGCACTGAAAAGTTCCTATGCTATACAAACAAGCAAAATGCACCAGAAAGAGCAAAACAAACCAGACTTCTGCTTGTTAAAGAAAAGACTGACCAGGACTAAATCACACATTACTGCTGTAAAAAAGAAACAAAACAAAACAAAGCAAAAAAACCCACTAGAACACGCAAATGCTGTATATACCTTGATGAAGGAAAAGGAAGGGGGGGAATTTCACTGTTAATTTTGTCACAGTAGCGCTCAAGAAAAGAACGAAGATGTGAAAAGGTACTTTCTTCAAGGTCTACACAATATGGTCTGTGCCACGCCACAACTTGTCTGGAATCAAACATCAAAATAAATTAACTAATAAAAATACTTAAATGTCTGTAATAAGCTAACAGTTTAAGTAGATTGAGTACATGCTTGAATGAACCAATTTTTTTCTTAGAACAAATTAATATGATTGAGGCAGACGAACTTTCTCATCCCTCCAGGTATTTTCTGCTCTCCCTTCTGTGAAGGTGTTTATCAATTAAATACTTTTCATTTAAAAACAAAAACACCTACAATGCCACAAATATAAAACTGTATGTATTTCAGCTGATTCATGCAAAAGCTGTCAAGCACAAACCTGTTTTAGTATAAATGACAGATTATAAGGAGATTTTAATATAGGCAGAATCCAAAAGGGATAGCATCACCCAATACTATTTAAGTCATACTATTTCTTTAATTGAATTTTCTAACACAGCTCCTTTTAAAACAGTGCATCTTGAAATTCTGCTTGAATATCTTACAAATATTAAGATAATTTTTCTATCCCTTTATGTGCTAGTCCATACATAAATCTGAAGTTCTGCCAGTTCCTTTAACTACTTGGACATGGCTTTGGTATAACAATGGCTTGTTTCATTTATCATAAATTAGTAACTAAACTATCTATTTAAGTAGCCGTTTTTAATTTAGCTTAACATGTAACCATCTAGAGATTTGTCCTAAAATGTTTTAGTTCAAACATCTACTGATTTTTCCAAATTTCTCTATTTCCCAGTCTTATGCTTAGTTCCTTCTCTGTTACACTAAAGGAAACTGCATAAGCCATACACAACGCTGCCAGAAACACAAAATAAAGAACACTGAGTTGTTTATCCCTCCACCTCCTAACTTGTCAGTTTTAGTAAGCAGAGGCAATTTTTGTCTAATAGCAGGTAAGTTCGTAAAAAGTACTATCATTCAAATTATTAGTGCTGCTATGTTTTCACTTATTGCAATCTGTAGCAGTTAGAAAAATAGAAAGACTCTCCACTCCCAAACATTATAAACAGAATACTTTAAAAACAGTTGTGTATGATATAGTTAACATCTTCATGGAAGAGCACAAGAGTGTACTCATATGAAAAGATTATACCAGTCCCCCCATGTAATCATTACCTGTCCCTTGGAAGGGCTGTCCAGGCGAGGCTATGGGAGGTTCCTGCTGAAATTTGTTGAATTGCAACTCCATCTAAACCACTTACTTTCTTCGGTTTAGTAATGGGGCCAGTTGAGTTTCCCTGACCACACTGTCCCATCGAATTGTTACCCCAAGCATAAACTTCATTATCTATAAACATAAATAAAAGAGAAAATAAAATCTGAGGTACAACCACTTTCAATCAAGAGGAGGATTAAATGTTTTACACCTTATTTATTTTACCATGAGAAAGTGCCAAACAGTGGCTGTCACCAATCGAAATATCGACTATTCTTGTAGCTGCCAGTTCTTCAATAAGCTTGGGCCTGAGGGCAGTTGCCTCTGAAGAGCCACAGCCAAGACATGCACCACAGCCCCATGCATAAACCTAGAGCAAACAAACCACAAAATATCAATGTGTCAAATACGTCATGAGTGACCATCAAAAAAATTATATACTGTGGTTAGATACGCAAAAGTGGTTTTTTTAAATACAGAATATGAACCTCTCCTCCTAAAGATAAAAAAAATAAAATTGCAGCATTTGAATATCATTAGATAACTATAAGAGAAAGGCAATTATCTCGATGCATTGTAGCGGTGAATGGGAACCCCATATCAGTTTCTCCTACAAGTAAAGCTGAGGCTCAGTTTTAACATCAGCTAAGATGACTGATAATAGATACTTCTCAGGTTATTCAAGAAAATCGTGACCTAATATTAAATCGTATTCTAAACTGTCTTTTCTTCTCTCCTCTAATACTCATGGTTAAAACATTCTTGCTAAAACACATTTCTCTAATTTGAACTCATACTTTAAGGATAAAGTGCAACCATACATAGTTAATACCAAACATTGAAAGACTGTTTACAGCAGCCCAAAGGCCTTATAGAGTTGTTGCATATTATTTTAAGGCAAAATAACAAACACCAAAATAATAAACCTACACCATACTTTTCTTAAATACCAAGTATCATCATTTGAGTAAAAACTTTTTGCCCACCTGTCCTGTTGATGTCAAGGCAAGTGAAGACTGGCTCCCAGCACAAACTTTCCGAATAAACATTCCTTGCAAGGCTTCTATAACTTTAGGTTTATACACTCTATTTGTATCGCCATGACCAAGTTTGCCTATAAAAGAAGGAAACACAAGCAGAAAGTGATTTAAGTATACAAACTATGACAATAAGAAGATTCCCCAAAAGAATTATTTTCAAACTTCCTAAAATGTCAGAGTGTATTTTTAAAATTAAAACGCATTAGAATTTTTACAAAACCTGTATTCACTTTCAGTGATTACATAGTTCAGGAAATGCGTATGTATTCTAGTGTTTTTAAAAACTGGAATATTAATTGCATATAGCTACACTATTCAAATACTTGAAATATACTATAAAGAGTGCTAATTTATACAAAGGTTATGATTTCATTCATGTTGTTTTAGCTTTCCTACATAAAACAGTATTTTATTAAGTATCACATTATTAACAGCTATTTATTATAATACGAAACCCAAACGCAAGTGTTTACACATTACTGAAACAAAAAAAGTTTTGAAATTTTGTGAAAGTTGAGATGTCTGTCCTGTTAAAAACTAATTTTTCATTTGAAACTACAGAAAGAGAAAGGAGGAGGAAAGGGAAAAATTACATGCACAACATACATGAAATTCAAATTCCTACCCAGTTCTATTAACCATTAATTCCACTATGAGCTTTTTGTAGTGTGTATTTTCCTCTCTTCCCACACATACTAGCATAGGAAGCAACAATGCAGCAATTTTAATCTGAATAATGTAACAGCATAACCAAATTTGGTTACATAAGGGAACAGTAGATAATGAATGATTCCACACTTGACCAAGCAGCTACTGGTAAAAAAAGGTTAGAAGTCCTTCATTTTTTTAAAGATAGGAGACATTTCTTCAAGAAGCAGTTTCAATCCAACAGCTTCTATTACACAAATAGAGGTATTGCCATATCAAAAAAGTAAGCTTATTTGAAAGTTATCTCCAAAGCATTTTTCTCCAAATGGTTTACACGTTCATTGAGATTTCTGCTTGATGAAATCCCTCTTCTTTCTATGACATATGAAATCCATTTTTAAGTCTAGTCTTGCAGTTAAGCTTGTTCAAATACCGTATTTAGATTTTATTAAAATCCTTTTCTTGAACAACTACCAAATGACAAGAAAACAAACTTCAAAGAGTATTTATATTGTGAGGTAGACAGAATAAAATCAAAATTACTACTGAAACATTAATTTTACCTACCGTTATCTCCTCCTCCAAATGACCATACTGTCCTCCCATCTTTGGACAGAGCTATTGTGTGCGAACTACCACAGGAAACTTCTCCTACATTGCTAATATCTTTTACTAAAGTTGGAATGTTGCGGCTGTTGCTGTCACCATGACCTACGGAAAAAAGCGAAATATAATTTCTTCTTTTTGTAAAGATTTAAATTAAGCTCTGTTTATGGTTTGTAGTTTTAGTAAAATTTTGCAAACCCATATATATTGTAATCATCATAAATGACAGATGTGTGCCCACTTTTCAGCAAGATTTAATGGAAGAAATCTACAATAAAGTTAAACATTTTATTTTTATAAGACATACTACAGAACATTTGATCATAATTTATTGCAAATACACGTACAGTATCACTATTAGACACAGAAATTCTTCCAAAAACACCTAACAAAGTTTCACATGAAAAATTTTGAAGTTACCTAATCTTCCAAAGTCTCCTTCTCCCCATGTATAGAGCTCTCCATCTTCCGTAACAGCAGCACTGTGTCTGTATCCAGCTGACACACATACGACAACCTACATTACAGCAAAAATAAAAATTAAGTTCTTAGACAAACTGAGTAGGTACTTTGATGCACATTATGAAAATCAACTTTCAAAAGAAATCTATTTAAATCTGCTTGTTCACTCATGTGGAGAAAGTACATTCCTAAAGTAATCCCTGCAAACTTTTCCATTTAGTATTTGGTAAGTGGGAGTCAATACACCTAAAGACATGTTTTTATATAAAACTGGTCATGACTTACTTATCAAATATATTTAAAAGAATGATATCTTAAGGTGACCTAGCCTGGCAGTAGCAAAAAGAGGTGTAAGTGGACGTTTAAAATGTTGGCCAAAACATAGGCAGATAAGGAAAAGAAGGCCTTTCAGGGCCATACACAATTCCTTCTTCAAGTGAAGTAAACTACTATCAGCCATTAAAAAGTTGTATACTAAAAGCTACAATGCTATAGCTAACAAGAGCAATATTCTGGATTTACATTACAGTTCAGCAAAAACAGATGAGCTAGTTTTGCTTTTAAGAATAAGAGGTTTACTGATACAATACTGTCCAGCTCACATGCCTAAAGGACAGCCACAAGTCTGAGCGCTTTGTTGAAACAACTCCAACTTCAAAAAGAAATTTAGTTAAAACATAGATTTTTTTTCTTAAAAATTTATACTTTTCAAATTTTATGCAACACCATAACTAAACAGAACAAAAGTAGGGTTTCTACCAAATAAAACATACCTTTCCTTGCAGAGGACCCTGAATAAGTTTGGGATATTTCTGAGTTGAACTATTTCCATGTCCCAGTTTTCCATAGTCACCATCACCCCAGCTGAAGACTTCCCCTTCTGTTGTAAATGCTAAAGTGTGACCATCAGATCCTTTTGAAGATGACACTTTTTTGATAGACCTATGAGGCTCAAAAGTCAATTTTTTCAATGTGGACTGGTTATTGGAATCACCCAGTCCTAGTCTCCCATAGCTGCCTTTACCACAGGCTCTAACAGAACCATCCGTAGAAATTACAAAAGTACAATATTGTCCAGCTTCAATCTATAAACAAAAAAGGTTAAAATAGTACAAAAGAAAGATTAGATAAATGTAAAATGCACCTATAGATATAGAAGTCTGTATTTTTAACAATGTCATGTTTCTTTATATACTCCTTTCAATATAACACAATGTAAAACTTCAGGAGAATTTGGATACCAGCAGTAGTAATTCAAATATAAAAACATTTTACGAGTAAACCTATTTACTTGAGGTAAAGGATGAAAACAGTCATGAATCTATTTTATTTATTTGCATCTCTTCTACATATCATAAAATCTAATCCTGACTTTAGGAAATCAAGCTAAGTAGAAGCAAAGGTAAGTGTCATATCCAAAACAGAAACTTTTTCCTGGCCCAAAAGTAGTGAGTAGAACTCAGCCTGCCTTCAGGTCTGCAAGATTCTTGAATGGAAGCAGACAGTCTTTAAAGACTATCTAACATACTTCATTTCTTAAGATTAAAAAGCCAAAGTAACAGCTTAATAAAGCACTGCAGGTTCTGTTTAATTTTAACAAGTGACAAATGGTCTACTTCTATATCATTAAAGAAATATGTCAAATACTAGACATACACTTACCATTTGAGACTATGCATTTTAATTACAAAAACACCAAAGAAATAAGGCCAAAACTGCTTCAGAAAGTAAGAACTTGTTGGGGTACAGTTGAAGAACAACCTCATAACAAACCCACTACCCTGCAACAACTTCCCAAAGGAATCTTAACACACAACACGCGTAAAGCAGGTTCAAAGCTGAGGCACAAAGGCACTGCATATCCACATCAGCAGTCAGCACAGAGCAGGTGGCGTATTGCATGCTGACATCCCTATTTACTGTCAATTAACTTCTTCATATAGACAAATTCTACAAAGATCACCAGTGAACATTAAAGCAAAACTTTCTTTATCCCAGCGATAAATCAAATAAATATGTTGTATGGGTGTGTACAATATTATTTAAAGAATAACATGCAGATCACTCATTCCGCTCTTGTGTATTGGCGTGTTGTTTAAGTTCAGGTTTTTGAATGCATAAGCTTGCTTTATGATGCCTGGTCCTGCAGTCCCCTGGCATATAAAATATATCAGTGACGTCAGTAGAAACAATTTCAGAAAATGTACCTAAATTGTCTAGTGACCAAAAAAAAGGCTTTTACTTAAGTCAACACTGCAAAGCCAATACAGCAACAGAAAAGCAAACTATTCTACTTTGTGTCATGCATCAATAGAAGTGCTAAGTTACAAGTGCAGAATCTGTGACTGAGAGCAGAAAAAGCATACTGTATATTGATTTTTAGAAAGCTAAGTAAGGTTTGCTTTGCCAGCAGTTAGCCCTGTTTCAACTTTTAAACTAAGCACACTTGATATGAAAACCACCAAAGGAAAAGATAACTGCATAGTCAGGATATCTTTTAAACAACAGTGAAAAAATTAACTGCAGGCAAACAAATTCCTCTCTGCAAATATGATTTTTCAATCATGTTCTTGTTACACAGACATTGATCTGTGTCGTGTCATTAAAAAAGGAAAGGAATACTTTTTCTGGACAGCATAAAAGTAATGAAATATTTTCAGTAAAATAACTTGTGTGATTAGTTCTGAGTGTCATACCCTCATTTGTATTATAACTTAACACTCAGAAAGAAAGTATTATTTTCCAATTTCATACTATAACTACGAAGCTTTTAATGTTACTATAAACATCACTCACTGTCTGTGCATCAGAAAAACTTGGAGCAAGCTTGGGTTGAAGTATTTTCTCTTGTGTTCCTTCTACCAGTTGATGACTGCTGTTGCTGCCCCAAACATACACTTCACAAGTCTCAGAAACAATGGGAGCATCACCCGTTTGGATGCTGTCAGGACTGGCACATGTTCTTGAATAGTCTGATGCCATTCGACAAACCTATTAAAATGAGAGATTTATTACAGTACTATTTTCATTTATTTCAATATACTCACAAAAATCAATGCAGTTTTAAATTTCCCTCAATACGTTTCTTTGCCTAAAACATAACAGTCATCACTATATCATCATTAACTTGTCCACATAACTTTGTCTCTCCGTATCTTAGTTTTTCATCCTTTTTTTTTTGCCTTCCTCTCTTCTCCAGTATAACTCAGTAGAGATCGGATCACACTCACATGCACACACCCAAAAAATGTGTATGGAGGAGGAAGTAAAGTACAACTGGCTAAAAGTCAGGGTTCATTTCAAGACATACCTCCTCAAATAAACACAGAGCTGCCTCATAAAGAGAACACAAGCCATCAGATGTTCTCGTTGGCTCTCTCCATTGACTTCGATCAGCTGATGATCCCTACAATTTTGAAACGTTATTGTGAGAAAAATACTTCCGTACAGCAATAGCACACCTACACAAAACACATTGGGGATCAGCTCTCAGAGTTAAAAAATTACAGTATCTGTCAAGTAAACAGAAGCAAAATACCTTTCTTTCCCCCCCTCAACAGCGAAATCTGCGCGCCTCAGGATTTTAAAAAGCGTGACAAGTGCTAGTAAAACAATCTTACTTATCTTTTCTGAAAATATCTGGGTTTTGAGTTAACTTCTCCTAATACTGTTTTGTTCTGAAATGTATATGGTACTTGTGTTGTTTTAAAGTAATTAATATTTAAATCATAAATTACTAATCATTATTTTTCTGTTTCACAAAGCCTCCAAATTTTGGTCTGTAGTTTTATATCTATTAAAAAAAAAAAAAAAAAAAAAAAAAAAAAAAAAAAAAAGGTTGCCCATCAGGACATTCACTCCAATTCTCCAGTTTAGATCCTGTCCCCTCCCCCCCTTTCCTCACGGTCCTCATTAGGCAAAATAGGGCAAATACCAGATTGCAGTCCAAATAATTTGTTCTGGCAGCCCACTCTGTCCCTTCCATCATGCAAAAGGCGCGCGCACCCTAACACACCATTGAGTTTGAGGTCTGTATACTTTCACTTATCCATAGATGCAGTATGGCCTTTCTCAGTCAAAAGAAACAAACTTACCTAATACAGTGGTTTACATTTGATAGGAAGCAGATTTTAACTACAGAACAGTGTGAAGAAAGGATAACCTGCAACTAGCTAATGTGAAAGGAAAATAGATTGTGCTCAGGTTCTAAAAAACAACCCTGTTAAAATCAGTGAAATGTTTTAAGATCAGTTGGTCCACTCAAGAATTTGATGCAAGTCCTCCATTAAAATACTGGACAGTTGTAGTAAAACTACAAACAGCTCTACTCCTTCCAATAAACCTGAACATAAGCTGCAACATAAACTGTACGTTACTATCTTGTGTTACTATGGGTCTATATAATCAGTGAAATTTTTTCTATTGTTTTTATAGTAGTGTTTTAATAGTCCAGACAGAGGAAAGCAGGGCTGCTTATATAAAAGACTTAGCATTCTGCATCATCAGACTTCCAAAAAGTAAATTTTTCTGTTTCTTTAAAAGTTTTTTTTTTTAATTTTGGTTATTATCAAGTATTACAAGCCTTAGGGGAGAGAAAAGAATGACCGCTTCAGGGAAAATATCCTTCCCTGTTTCAGTTTGAGCATCTGAGGGTGAAGCTTGGTAGAGTTTCTGACTGCATGTTGTGCAATAATTTCATGGCTTTAAAAAGAATATTTGTCTAGGACCAGGAGTAAGCACTCAGCAGAAAAAGCCAGCAGTACACCAAAATTATAAACAATTTAGTCCATTTTCTTATGGCATTAATTTCTGGGCAAAAATGCTAAACATCTCATAAATCTTTCAAAAATATATAGCAAATGCCCAGGTTAATTGGAGAGAGGAGGTGTCCCCTATTAAATAACTCTGAATAGGAAACAAGGCATATTGCAAAAATTTCAATTCTAAGCAAATCAAACATAAAGCAACTCTTTAAAACACAGTTTCATACTTTCTAACTATCTAACTATCTTTGTTCTGAACTTAAATGTAAAGTGCAAGTAGGTAAATTATGTTCTTGATTTTTTCCCTTAAGTCATAGCATAACACCAAAAGTGACAACAGGAATTGGCTTTGTTGCGCCATCTCCTTTATCTAATGAGGAAATGGGGAGGGCGGGGGAAAGAGGAAGGAAAAAAAAGAAGGTGAGTAACAAAAGAAATACTTTAAAAAAATTCACAAAAAACAACCTTTCTTATCTAGCACATCAAAACAAATTATTCAACAAAGAACTGCCACATATGGCATTTAGTGTTAAGAAACTGTATTTAGAGTTAAAAATGCCTCTACACTTGCAATGGTGCTGAAAGCTACGAAAGAAGAGTCAAATCTGGTATGCCTACCAAAGATCGTCGCATCTGCGTTAATATACTCATAAAGCAATCAAAACTGATCATCCCTTCTGGACTTTGCAGCATCCTGGTCTTCTCCATGGTGTTTACTACCGCTGAAGCACCTAAAGCCATTTCGATCCATTCAAGAAGATACCTCAGGGAGCCTCGCTGAGCAGCCAAACCAAGAAGCAATTCAGAAGCTAATCTGCGACCTAAAGTGTCTGCTCCAGAGTTTGGAATTGTTACTCCTTTAAGAAATGTAGTTACTTGTGATAAACAGTCCAATCCCATTGGTGGAATCTTGCTTTCATTTGCTAAAGATAAAGGTGGCAAAGAGCTCACCACTTCAATTGCAGTATGGATAACATCATTGCAAAGACTGAGGCCAGGTCCTGATGCAGGCATCATCCAACTTTGCCTTAGCAGTGCAAATAACAAGCTTAATCCAGTTCGAACCCCCATTTCTATGAGTGCATCTGTACTTGACCTGGGACGTTCGCTGACAGAATGTACATCCGTTGATCCAGAACTGCTTTCTGGCGAATGTTGCTGTTGTTTCACCTTACCCTTATCATGATATTTATTAGAAAGTGCATAGAAGACACGCTGCAACACAAGGAGACGTTTTCGTAGTGCTCCAGCAAATGGAGAGTCTGAACATACCATCTTAGCCAGTGCCAGCTGGCTGCTAAGAAGGGCATCCAAGTAGTGGTCCTGCTCATCACTAGATAGAGATTCCCGTTCAAAATCTGGTAACTGAGGTCCTTTCAGGCACAGAACCTGCTGAGGCAATGGCACTACTTCTTTATTGCTGACTAACTTAGAGTATAGGATAGAAACTCCCTCCCTTGTTGCAATAGATTCACTGTCTTCTGTGATCCAGGAGCTGTTCAGATGTTCAAGCCATTTCAGCTTCACTGGTGGGACCATAGCTGCCATGTTTGTTTAGTCTTTTGCCATTAGTCCTGAAGATAAAAAAGAATTGTAAATGGGTGCACAAGATCATCTACAGAACTCAATATTCACAGTACAATAAATCCATTAATAAAGCCAAGAGCAGAAGTTTAATCACCAAAAATCAGCAAAAGTGTCATTGTTTTGCCAATGTAACCGCTAAAAACTGTCATTCTGATCAAATTCTTGCAGAATAGTTTAACAGTACAATAAAAAAAGACATTTTGCAGGTGAATTTTGATCATTTCAAGCAAATAAGTACATGCATATGTGCAACTCCCCTCACATGCTGTAAGAATTTTAATGCAAGTCTACATATTCTAAATCCATATGCATAGAAATCCAATGCTAAAATTCTCATTGCTGCTGGTGATGGTATTCACACAAAGCAGCTTTAATTCTTTTAATATCTTCTAGGAAAATTCATATTCTCTTTACTGGCAGCAAAAGCAAGGACAAATATCTCAAGAAACGCACAGGATCATACACAACCGAATGGAATAAGTGTAGAGCTTCACCTTAAAATGAGCATGACTTTACCTTTAGGCCATATCTAAGGGCTCAACCTGTCAAATGCATTTTTAAGTTCTGCTGTCACAAGCCATTCTCTTCCCTTTCTAAGGTAAGCCAGGTATCTCCTTAAAATCCATGTCAGAATGTTAAACAAAGCCCAGGAAAGACAGCTTTAAGTCATGCTACGCTGGCACATTATATAACGACTCTGAGTCAAGAAGCCCAATACACATCAGAAGTATTCTCAGTAAATTTAAAGTATCAAATATTATGTACTACATTAAATCAAGTACTTTCTTTTTAGGGTAATTTAAGCAGTAACAGGCCTGTAAGTCTGACTTCAATGGCATTCAAAGGTCTTCGGTCAGATTTTTAAGGTAGAGATCATTAGCAATGTGGATGTAAAGAGAAAACGGTGTAATGCAACACTAGTTCACCAGGAACATTCATGCCAGACCTACTTGACAGCTTACAGCATTCTTTCCAATCAAAGATGCCTCTGACCTTGAGAACTTTTTTTTTGCTGCCATTTTTAGAAAAAATAAAACATTATGAATGTAGACAGTTTTACAAGGATAAAAACACAGTGAAACTTTATGATGAAACTGCTACAAAATTCCTGGGAATCATAAGGTTATGATTCCTCACGACACACGACAGAGCTTTTTTGGCTAGCTCTAGTCCCTGGAATATATTTCTTCTCTGACTTTTGCATCGCAAGAACTAAAGTCAATTTATGCAGCTAAAAGGAGAGATCCCTTTTCAACTTGTTACTCCCTTGAGAGACACACTAGGACTCTGAGTTCAACACAGGTGGTCTAAAACCTCAGTTACAAAATCCATGGGTGGAATTGGAATGTTTTGATATTAACCCACCTATCATAACCCAGCTTAAGTTGAAAGTAGTTTTAAGGTTAACAATGAATTAGGATTACATTTTTGTTCATGTTTTAAAATTAAAAATCTGAAATAACTGAACAAATGAAAAAAATACACTTAACTAACTTAAAGAATACAAGAGAGATCTTTTTAAAATTTAATCTGAGTGTATCCACTTTCAAACTGAACATGGTAACACAGTAAACTTAGTCCTCTTTTGATCACCTGCAGAAGGGAGAATATTGTGTTGCAAAAGCTGATTAGTTTTTGCACCCAGCCCTTTCCTTGGGAAGGCATGCTGCAGGATTATGGCATGGAGGATGGCAAGTGTGCATGTGGCCTATGGGCCCCCAGTGCTCAATCACAGCAAACTTCTTACCTTATTACTCAAACTCAAGGTGTAAGCCTTTAAAAAAATTAATTACTAATTAAAATTAAGGTAGTATAAGTTTGTAGAGGAACTACTTGTTGTAAAAGGAGCTGCATGGGAAAGATAAAATTTGGTGGTAAAGCAGGAAAAAAATTCAAGTTAGTTGCTAGTTAAGTTTTGTAGAGATCATTCTCTATCTTGAAACCAACAAATATTTTAATTAATGAATTGGTAAAACAATCACTACACGAAGAAGGGAGGCACTTCTACCGCTGTAGATGAGTATGTCACAGTATGCAAGTACTGTATGCAAGTGAGCAGTAACAAGGCAAATAGTCCCCATTACGGACTAAAAAAAAGAAAATTCTGCTGCAAGTAGAGAATCTGTCATTTGGAGATTCCGAAAAACAGGAAGAGAAATCTAGTGCCTCACAGAGGGATTACGAGTCAACATGAAAGAGACAAAATACAATCCTGAGTAGCATCAATAAGCATTTCCATAACGGTTAGGGAAGCATCAGCGCAATTTAATAAAATCCTAGTCAAATGGATGTCAGCTGGAATTCCGGAAACAAATCCTGACACCTCTAGCCTAAATTCAATAAAGACTGATCCTGGAACATATGAAGAAAAAGAGAGAGTATTCCTCTGATCTGCTCTGACAGAGAATCTATCTTGCAGGTAAGACTAGGAGTGTAACTTTCTAGCGTAGCAAATCAGACACTGAAAAAAAAAATTAGCCTATAAATATAACAGAGGAAGAAAAAGAGGGTTGCCTGAGGGAATGGCTAAGTTATCAAATGGAGAATACAGGCATATGAACAAGTGGGCATGAAGCAATCACAAATACATTTAAACTGAAAAAGAAGTGGGTTCCCAGGTAGATTCTGCAATGGCTTTCTTACAGGAATAGCGAAAGTTTCTAAAACGGAACTTCCTAAATTTTGATTTAGTTAAGCGATTCAGTGGATTATAACCAAGAGAATTTTTCCGGTCCTGTGTTTTCATTCCATCAGGAAAACACCTATTTCAGGCTAATAAAAAAGCCTTCCCTGAAGAGATTCCTATCACAGAAACAAATCCTAAGTAATCATAGCAGCAGCAAGAACAAAAAGTCAAATCTGTTCCAGTTTTGCTATATTTAGAGTCAGAAAATAAACTGAGTATTTTTTTAATTTACTTAGAAATTACCTAATTATGTCCTACTGATTACTATCTGACAGACAGACAAGGATGTATGGGGGAAGACTGTTGCATATAAACACAGCACTGTACAGAATTTCTTCTTTGTAACAACACATTTTCTCGCTGTAATTCCCTTCTTTAAAGTACTACAGAATCATGTTTTAATATTAGGAATGACATTTCTATTTCATGTGGTTATTGTAACTACAGATTAACTACTTTTATTTAACAGACAAGGTAATTCAAGATTTAGATCTGGAGAACTAAAAAGTTACAGAATTGACAAACACATATCATCATTATGATGATTTATGTCTGCATTAAACTATGCAATGGATGACCATGCTCTCATGCTCTGAGTGTTTATTAAGGAGTATCACATCAGAAGGCAACTTTTCTGACAAAAAGGTAAATTGCTGAATAGTCCACATCTCATGTAAGATATTATTTTTCAAAAAATGGTCCTAACCAAAATCCTCAATGTACCCCAAGAGAACTACCCAAAGAGAAGGAGCTGCAGAGACCACTGTTTGTACTGTCTGGAAGGGCTGGTGTATGTCAAAGCTAAGCGGAGATACAAGCAAAGCTCTTAGCAGGGCTTATTAGCTCAAGCACAGCGCTATGACGACATGAGCATACCGTCTACAGGATCCCAGCCAGTTCACAGATCTTGCTGCAGCATGCGTTATAAAACTTTCTCAAAGACCGCTCCTTTTCCTTAATTTCCTTCATCTTACATTTGAGATTTCATGCTGTTCTGTCAACATTAAAGACTAGAAAATGGATGTGCTATGGTTTTGGAATAACTATCTTTTAGGATGTACACTTACTCAGAAATGAAGCAAGGGACTCATTCCCAGTTCCTATTCTTTTCTCTGGACCAGAACCCTGGTGTGAGTAGGTGAAATCTCCAGAAGAGTATAAGTGCAATTTGCAGCAAGCATTCCAGTTTTGTAAGGTCCCCATGTATTTCAAAAATCGTCTACTTATTGTCTTGCTACTTTTATTGTTCACTTTCAGTTTAGCAGCATTTTTGCATTTCAGTGCTTTGCAACTGGTTTTAGGATACTTCCTTCCTGAGTTCAATGCCATACATTGCAAGAGATTTTTTTCATTTTAGCTTTGCTTTCTTAACAATTTTATCCCATAAACACAGTATTTTCAGTAGACAGCATTTGAAAAACAAAAAAATCACAACCCACAGCAACTACGGTGCATGCAAAACAACAACGCAGTCATTAAGATCAAGAAAACAATACAACACATGAGGGAAACAAAAGAAAACTTGTCAAATGTTCATCCTACATTTCATGTTTCATGGTAGAGTTCTAGATTTTTTTTGAAGTAATAACACCGCTACGCAGGATATAGAAAAGTGGATTCTACTTCCATAATACATGGAAAAACACCTTTGAAACAGTCCTGTCTCGCACATTAAAGACATGTCCACCAACCATTAAAGAATTCCTCAGCTATCATTTTACACTGTTTAATTCCTGGCAAACTAAAAGCACTGATGAAGTGACAGAAAACACCTAATTCTGAAAACAAAAGCTGAGCTTGAAAAAGTCTTCCATACAAAAATGCAGGGTGATAGAAAAACCTTGGAGCCACTAGTTACTAAGTCTTAAGGCTGAGAAAATTCATAAATAAATAAATAAGAACACCCCCTTAAGCACCCACACAGTTTGAGTCATTAATTTTAATGCTGGCAGCATTTAGAACTCCCGTTTCTTCAAGAGGATTCTAGATGTTAACTATAAATTATGCCAAGCTAACTGATAGCTTAATACACAAGGAGGCTTTTTCAAAGCAAAAGAGTGTTTTCAAACCACTCTTCTCAAAAGAAGTGCTTTTAAAGGGACCTCCAAATACTCTACCTCCTATTGTACAAAGCAGATTTATTTAACACCTATTTTGAAATCATTAACCATAGGCTACACAGCTGCTGAAAAGCAAGTTTCTGTTCTTTGACCCTTCAAGTTCTAATGCATTACAACTTCACAAAAAAAGGGATATAAATATTATATTCTGAATTTAGGAGAGGTTTATGTTCTTTGATAGTCTGAGCCCTATTTGATCTAATTTATTCCTAGATCCCAGGGAGGGGGATGACTCTATGCCATCTAGTGAGAGGCTGTGCTTATTACAGCTGTGCTGCTTGTAGCCCAGTTGGTTTCATGCAGGACAGCTTTGCTCCCTGACTTGGCACTCTACACAGAAAAACAGGGGAACTAGACTGCAGCTCTTATGCCAATATACTTGTCAAAGCAGCAGCACATTCTGTGCTATTTAGCAGCTGCTTTTATTCAAGCCCCTTTTTCTCTAAAATGTCTACAGATTAGCACCTTCATCAAAAGCCTTACTTTCAGCCTCGGTGAGCCCTGCCCAAGTAACATCAGCTGCACTGTAGAAAACAAAGTCCTTACACACATATCGCACAAGTGTTAGCTACCATTCAGAGACAGTGAGCATTCTTCGCATTTCGGACTAGCCACACACCGTCTGTTTACTCCTGATGTAAAACGCAGCAATAGCTCAGCCTCCATAGACAGGTATTATTACACCCAGGATGTTGCTTATGAAAGAAAGGCACCATTTTCTCATTCATCAGGAAGAAAGGACTTTGCTAGCTACTATTCAATCTGAATTGTAAGCATACGGCCAGCTAATGCAGAATTCCAAACTCTGGTCTAAGATCACAAAATTAGTACCTTCTCAAGAGGCAGTATGTGGGGATCTAGTTACATTAAAAAAATTCCCTGAATAAAGATACATCCATTTGCTTTATGTTATGCTTACATCAGCTGCTCTTCATCCAGTCATTACAAAACTTGGTCGTTTACCTCAAAGGTGCAAACAATTACTGCTCTTTTTCCTGAGCACTGATAGTTATTTCTCTCCCCCTTGCATACATCCCTGTAAAACTAGAGATTGAAGCTTGAATTTGAGCTCTTGGTAGTGACCTATTCTACTGCAGCTTTCAAAAAGAGTAAGTTGGTCCACCTTGAAAACAACATCCAGGTGATGGCCTTTAGCCGGATATACTGATGGCAGCAGACTGATTTGATACAAACCTGAAAATACTCTCTGAAGTCAATGCAAGCTCCCTCTTGTCTCCGTGTGGAGTTGAGATGTAGCAACTAGGCACCATTGAAGTTAACAAAAGCTACTTAACAAGGACTACCACAGTTCAGAGGTATGGTCTGCTTCCTCTGGCTCATTGCCTGAGGCACACCAATGCCAGGTTTCTCATGGCCTCATAGCATGGGCAAATGCATCTCATTTCTCTTTAAGCACAGGCAGAAAGAACACTCATTTGACTTTGAAAGACCACACGAATACACTCACTGATGTTTTACTACATCTAATCCCTACAAGGTCAGCTGACACCGTGGAAGGTACCCATTTTGCAGTCTTGGCCAGCCTGCAGTCCCACAAGCTTTCCAAACAACCTTATCACATGGCCAAGAACCAGCCTAAGCACAAAAGGAGCAGGCAGAAACACGTGACAAGAAGTGGAGAAAGCAAGTAAGTTATTTTCATCAGCAGCAGCACAAACCTAGAACTTTATAGTGAAGACCTTTATAAGAGTATTTCAATGTTGGCGCACATAATCACTTGGAATTCAAAGTTGCCAGAACTTTTTGTGCATTTCTATTCAAAAAAAACAAAGCAGCTGAAAGATCTTCCTGAAATTGCCACAATCAATCCTCCTCAAAAACATCTTTATCTCACTTTGACATGCATTTACATTTTCATGTTTTGGGGTTCAAATGTGAAAAAATATTCTTTTCAGCAACTGAAAAAAAGAAAGACTTATCCGGCTATCAAATCACTAACCAACATTTTATGTGTAGTAAAACTCCTAAACTTCGCAGTGAACATCTCTCATTGGTTCAAAAAAGCTAGGATGTAACCATGATGATTCCTTGAACACTACCTATCACATAACTTGGAGATACATAGTTTTTTAATCAAATGAGAGAAAGTTTTGATATTTTCCCTTATATACGAATTTATCTATCCAGCACCAGGTGTGATCAAACTAATTCAGGCTGATAAAACATGAACCGTAGAAGCCAAGGTCTCTCCTTCCATTCCTTGTCCTCTGCTCCTTCTCAGCAGGGGGGAACAGTAGTAAGTCGTGAGAATGAAAATTTGCAGTGCAACTCATTTCTCTTATCTTTTGGAACCACAGTTCCTATTGTTCAGATAGCCTTCTGGGGGGACTAAATGCCCATATTTATTTTATTTTTGCTGATCAGTAAGTCAACTAAAATGAACTTACAACTCCTAGCTGAACAATGATTACAAGACAGTCTTACCAAATTTAACACCTATTTCATAAGCTTGTTCTACAGAACAGGTAGCACAAAACGAAAATATCAAACCAAAAACCAAGCTATGTGTATCCTGGATGTTGAATTTTTTGCAAAATAGCAGTGGAAGCAACTTGAGCTGCAGTGGAATAAATCTGAAGGTAACTAAGTCTGCCTTCAGAGCTTGTTCTCTTAACTCAGAGAAAGTTATTTGTTTTACAGTCAGAAACCAATCTGGAAAACCTCTATGTAAAGCAGTTGACTCAGTGAGCAAAAGCCACACTCAGAAAAAATATTTCAGGAATACAGCTAAGCTACATAAATAAATGGAAACATTCATGACATGTAGCAGATGAACATTCGTTTCAGCAGGATATACAAGAAGCAGGAAAGAAAGCAAAGCAGTAAGTAGGTTCTGATATAAACATGAGACCACCTTCAGCAAAACCTGTGGCAAGGTCAAAGATTAACTGTATTAGTTAAGAACATTATCTAGACAAAAGAATTTGCATTTCTTCTCTGATTTAATGGCTGCCAAGAAAGTGGTTTTCATTAACAAGTGCTAGAAGGAGGATTCAGCAACCTGCCAGTACTACTGTCAGTTCCAAAAATAAAGAAGCGCTGCCAAATGGAAGATGAAGGCAAGGGAATTTGTCCACCATGCTCTTAGAAACTACTGCTAAGGTAGAGGGAAAATAGTACTTAATGGATTTGTTAATCACAGACAGCACTGTTAGCTATTCTACAACTGAACTGAAGAAAAGGCCCAGATTAATCAAATACTATACTAGAATATTTGTGAGCTGTAGAACAAAGGAATCTGTTAGTAGCCCTTGACTTCAATTGAACACTTTTTGCTCCTTTCTCTTTTAAATCAGATGAAAGGAATGAGAAGAAAAGAACCTTAAAATGAAAACTTACGGAGAAGAAAAAAAAAAAAGCAGCATAATCAAGGTTGGTCTTTTTCCTGAGATAAGAGGCAAGTAGAATATTTAAATACCAAAAGAAAATGCTCTTAAGAGAGCTCCATTTTAATGTCATAAGAAAATGATATAACATGGAACTTACCAACAGCACAGGCAAAGGCTCTTTCTTTTGCTTGTTGCCATTTACACTGCACCCACAGACCAACCTACCACTTCCAAAGCTACACCTCACTGCATCCACCCCGAACGGTCAAACCCCTATGTTTCAGCTTCTGTGTTTACAAGCACAAAAGGACAAAACTGCTACCTCTTATGTTCTGTTCATGGTTTTGCCCATTATATGAGCAGAGCAACAACTGACACCAAATACACAAATTACCTCATGCTATTATCACTGAAATTGTAACTTAATTATGAAGTTTTCACAATTTGCAATAAATAATAAGTTTAAAGAAGAAAAATAATAGGCTCTGTTTCAAATTAAATCAACTTGTGTGCAATTTTGAATACTGAGAAATTACAATAATTAAACGGTTAACACGCATTTTCCTATGGCCAAGAACTCAGAGTCAATAAAAGTTTAAAATTAATGCAATTTTCCTTTTTACCATGTATTTCTATTTATCTGTTTACTTAAACAACGACTTTAAGAGTTTTGGTTTTAGACAGTCATTGCTACATCTAGGACAAAACAAACACAAAACCAGTGCCTCCAAGTGCCTGCATGTGTTTGTCTGCAAAATAAAATAAATGCTAGTAATAAACACATTAAAGATTTTCATATTTGACTTAAAATAACAGTTGCCATATTTCAGAGAAAGAATGCAGTCTTTAACAGCCTAGCAATTTTTTAAAATAATTTAATATTCACAATGTCATTTTCTGCTTCTTTTCTTCTTTTCTTTCATTGAAGGTTAAGTCTATAATACTAATGACATAGATCAAACAATAAATGCTTTCCCTGAGAAAAACTAAGCAAATTTTCTAAGAAAATAAAAAGTATCCTATATCTTAAATAAGAATAAAAAAAAGACACTGGAGAAGCATGTAACTAAACTTACAAGTTATTTTCATGAAACGGAAGCAGATTATGAAGTGATAAGCTATAAATACTGTTCCTTTTTTCTCTTCGTCACTACAGCGATTCGAACTTGCTGAAACAGAAAGAGGAACTTCATCTTGCAATTCTTCGCAGCTTGTTTATTTTACATACACAATACCAAGCCACTGACTGCATGGATGTATGAGCAATACCACTGATGGTAAACTGACCAAAGGATGTAACAGAATAGGTATTCCATTATTTTAGTATAATCCATACATTTGCATCTGAAGCATAACCAACTTTCCTATAAAAATGATTCCATTTCAAAAGTGGAATAGTTCTTTCAAAATGTCACCAATAATGTGAAAATGAAATTACAGGAAAAAGTATATAGAATGTTTTTTTTTTTTCCAATATACCTACATAATGGGTGCCATCTAGAAGTTAAAATGAGACTGGAAAGTAACAGTAAAATTTTCCAGCCATGTACCACCAGTTCATAAATTATCTGTGGAAAACATTGATTCTTCTGAGATGGAAACACTGTAAACAATGAGTCCTCATAAGTCTATTTGGCTGGCTCAGATGTGAAGACTGTCAAATCTCTAAGAAAGATTTTTTTGCCAGGTTTTTACTACAACTTTGGGAAAACAAAAAGTTTTTAGATCTTTTCACTTTGAGGTAAGTGGGACAGCTCTGATCAACTTCAGATGCAAGCATAAGAACTACTAACTAGAGAAAAAAATTACAAAATAGGTTACTAAGAAAAGTTCAAGACAGTCAAAAAGACCTCAGAATGTGGGAAAAGCTGTAAATATTCCTACATTCCAAAAAGAAAAAAAGGGGGGAGGGCTTTAACTTGTGGTTGAAGGTCAAAGCTTATCAGATTCTTACTCTGAGTTTAATAGGGAAGATTGCCCCTCGACAGAACATACACACAACTTCCTGGAGGGAATTTCAGTATTCTTCCCTCCTCTGTGTCAGCGTGGAAATGATGGGAGATATTTGTATTTGTCCCCTAAAAGCTGTTTCTTCACAGCAGAGTAATTTATCCTAATTTAATACATGGGAAGCTCCCTTCTAGGGTTTAGATTAAAAAAACAAAGAACAGCTACTGAGAAGGTGGTGTGTACAGATCTAAGAGGAAGACTGATGGGATAAATTAGAGAAAAGAAAGGTAGAAAAAGGACAGACGCTACAGAAACTGATTACAGCACACAACATAGGTCCTTCTTGTGGGAGGAGAAACAGGAAAAGAAGGAACAGCTTTGGGAAACTCCAAAAAGAGATGCTCTAATTTTCCATAAGAACAGATCTGGGAGTTGAGACAAGAAAAAAGGTAATAAATACATTTTTTTCCAAAAAAGTTATACAAAAGATCATTAGTAAGTCGAATGCGGGAACATTATCTTATTAAAGAGTAGAGAGTGTAACAGCACAATTTCCCCACAAAACCCAGTTTGGTTTTTTTTTTTTTTTTTTTTTTTTTTCCTTCACACATTCAGCTTATCAACAGGTAGAAACAACCAGAAAGTGTGGAGGGAAGAAGCTGACCTGGGGGGAGAGGGGTAGGGTTTTTTGTTTTAATACATTATAAAGGTATACAAAACACAAAACACATCTTACTGCAAGACTTGGAAAATATTGTTGTATTATTCTGCTCACTGGCATGCCGTCCATGGAAATAGAGGAGCAAATGATGTGTTGTAGGAAACAATACAATGACTCAACAATTAGTTAGTACAATGTTTCTACAGAGAAAAAACATAGATATTATCACTTGTAATTACCAAAGGACTTGAGCAACTCTTGAAACAGTAGGAGAAATAAATTTAACATTCTATCCAAATTTTACTTGAGCTAATTATATTTCTCTCTACAGTGTCAGCTTAATAAAATGTAGTATTATTCCTGTATAAATATTAGGTATAAAGCAATCAAAAACAGTTTCAACAGTCTACCCCAAAAGCTAGAAGTTTTGTGGAAAAAGCTAGATAATTACTTTAGCACTTATAAATGGCTAAGTTATAACATCCTGTGGCAAAAACAGGACTTGTTCCTGGAAAAGTCAAAATATATATTAGCAAAGTTAATGAAACAGCATTTAGTAATGATCTGGAAGCTAAATTCTGGAAACACAAAGACATGCTGTCTGACCAACCACAATCTGAGAATCAATATACACAAGATAAGCTACAGTATCTTCACTCAGTTTGAAAAAAATACATTTTCCTAAGTTAGTGAGTCTAGCACACACACTGAAGATATTAACAAAGTCAGAATTTAATGAAGCCACATATTACCACATTCTTCTCTAACCTAGTCTGCCCCAAGCAGGAATCAAGCAAGCACAAAACAATTATTCTGATAGAAGCTAAGAGGTCCTCCTGCTCTTAGAACTGCTAAGAAAGCAGTCGAAAGCTTCTATTTTCTGCAAAGGTCTTGAAAAACTGCCTGCATCCAGAAGACTGCAAACCTCAGTTCTGCTAAAAAACTGGAAATCTTCACAGGGGATGAATAAACTTCATAAGCTCACTCTCTCCTGTCTATGATTAGTATCTTTGTAAGATGCTGACTACATTTAACTTTATTTTACAGGCATCTAATTACAAAAGTTTGTAATGCAATAAGCTGGAAGTCTGTACAGCCAAATCAAAAGGCCAGAGATGTCAAAACTAAAGCACAACTGTACGTGCAAAGTGGCTGCGAAACCCACATGCTTGAATACTATTTACTTTCTCACTGTAACGATCTACAACTTTCCCCAATGTATAGGTTAAGATATTTTCTGAAGCAAGCACAGGAAGAAATAAAAATAAAAACCCTTTCACAAAGAAGGAAAACAAATAAGCAGACTTGTGTATTTCTAAAGGATCACATTCTTCAGAGCAAGTTCACTGACATGATCCTTCTCAAGGTCACATCAGTTGCATTTAGTATTTTCTACATGAGTGGTCCTGTCCTAGAAGTCCTAGAAGTACTTTAAGCATGATGCCAAATGGACGGTTTCTGAAAAAAGATTAGAAAATGTAATATTTAAAATAAATGGCAGCCAGAGTGCACTACAACTCTAAACATCGCTAAGCTTAATTTGTGTTTGCAACAGTGAGAAACAGTTCCTGTGATGGGCCAGAAAACCAAGCTTCTTTTGGCTTACACAAAACCCAGGAAAGATTTCACAATCAGAACGTAGGTATTTCTACTAGCTCATTAACAAGATAAGTCAATTAATTCTCTGAAGGGGAGACTGATCATCCAATAGTAATAGATGCGTGCATTATTAAGAACTTTTTTCTGAAACGCTATTTTAGATAAAATCTTAACAAGAAAGTAGATGAAGTTCTACATAAAGAAGTGGCGACACATCTGGAACAGTTAGTTATTCACAGTATGACTAAAAGAGTGATGCAATATGTTTGAATTTTGTTGGAAGTAAAACATTTTTCTACCTTTTATATCACAAGAACATACTGTAATGCATACTACAGTTCCCTTATAAAAACAGAATCTCTTCAAACTTAAAATTTATTAACAATTTTATAGCACAAGTACTTGTAACTTGTAAAATATTTTCTTAATTCAAATAAATGTAACATTCTTACCACTCAAAGCCTTTATGCCTTATATGAAGTTTATTATCTCAATATTCTGTCCAATTCCTAATATGACTACGACACATAAAAGAACTCTGATCATCCATAATATACTCTTCTGCTTTCTTCCTAGTTCATCTGTATCTCTATATAATCATGTATACCTAAATGATCATGCATCATCAGTATATGTTCATCTGTATGATGATTCCAGAACTGAACATGGAATTCAGGATACAGATGTACCCTGAACTTGTGCAACAGAAAGACTGCCTAGTGTTTTGCTGCCTTCCAGTCCTAATAGTTCCTACCATTCTATATAATGACATATTACCTAAACGTTCTTCCATTCCAGTCGTTTATTCTTCTTGCATAGGGAAGCGCACAAAGCCTCAGTAAGTATCATGCTTCGTACCAACCATCACAACATAGCATTTTTTGCAGCCCTTATGACAGAGTTTTACAATCTGAAAGGGCAACTGAAAGAAAAGCAAATAGTTTGATTTACTTTCCTTTCTTTATAGAGAGTTATATACATATGTTCCAGGGTTCCAAACAACATTTATATCCTTTTTCTTGAAAGGTTAATTTAGAAACCAGAAATACATAAAGTTTCTTAAAACACTGCCTTCAGGTGTTAACTAAATTCACAATTTGTAAGCAAGAATCTTCCCCAGACACAGGTCAGTGGTTTTGCAGCATTTGTTATCTCCTCACATACAAAAAGTTCCACAAGCTTAACTAAGTTAGCATAGCCCCGATAAACTCTCACAAGCACTAACCTTTCCTTGAAGTTTCTAGCTCCTGGAGATCTGAAAATAAGCATCGGGGCATAAAAAAGTCCACAAATGCAATGCCATTTTTGAAATTCTAAAACAATACAGCTACCAGATGGACAGATGGATTTCCCAAGCCATTATTCAGAGGACAGCAGTAACACTAACAGAGAACAAGCCAGGTTCCCTCTGGCTGCTTTTGGCGAGAACTATGGAAACTTCTGGAGACTTTTGCTTACCTGGAGACAACTATGACTATTACAGAGATACTGTCAGAGATCATAAGTTATTTCAAAATGAGTACTTCATAGACCTGCCTAACTTGGGTGGACCACTACTTCTAAATTCTGCCGAATCAGTGGAACCAGCCACAGTGCAGGTTAATGGCAGCACATAAGTCCAGGATGGAGATCACGACTTCCCCGAGTTGGATAAGGTAGCCTGTAGGCATAGAGACTCCATGAGCAATCTGCAGATTTCTGAGCATCCATCACAAGGACAGAGTTCATCTAGGTCTCATCATAGGCCAGCAACGTACATCCTACAGACAATGCATAAATGCCTAAAATGATAAATTAGAAAATACTGGCACTGCAGAGAAATTGCTAGAAACAAATAGAGAAGTAAAACTAAAGATACCAAAAAAGACATTAGAAGTAGAAGAAAAGAAAAGGGAGGAAGTGATGGATAATTGGAAAAAGAGAGTAAAACAATATAGAGAGAAATAAGCCATGGCTTCCTACAAATCTAGAACAGCAAGAAGAGACAAAAAGAACTAAACCAGAAAGACA
Source organism: Dromaius novaehollandiae (assembly GCF_036370855.1). NCBI lineage: Eukaryota > Metazoa > Chordata > Aves > Casuariiformes > Dromaiidae > Dromaius > Dromaius novaehollandiae. The sequence continues at coordinate 20,960,406 of NC_088107.1, forward strand.
GAATAAATAAGAACAGCAGCTATACTCAATTTTTTCCATTCATTAAAAAAAAAGGACAATGTTACAATGAAATTACATGCTAATATTAATTGTTTTACGTTTGAATTGCCGTGGATGTCTCCACTGGCCATAATGTCCAATATCTTTCCTCCTTTCTTGTATTAGCCTTTTGCTCAGCAGATAGAAAGCAAATTACTGATATCCTAATTCAGACTATGCCTGCAACCAGCCAATGCTTTATCTTTCCAAAAATTAAATTCTATCTAGCTTAATAATATCTGTCATCTAAACCATGTTGAGGTGCTACTGATATTCTTCCAACTTTATTCTTCATTAAACTAAGTAAGTTTGTGTTGTTTTAAGATTATTTATTTATTATCAGACCCATTATCGAATCCAATATGGCTCTATGCTTTTAGCTGGTCATAACTGGTCACTGCAAAAATTTTTTGGAAGACTGATAAAATGAAGACAAAGTTATTTTAAAGTTGATGAGAAATAAAATCTACTTGCTTTTTAGTCCTAATGGTTATAAAGAAAATGATACAAAAACATAATTGAGATGGTCCTTTAATGCAAGCCATATCAAATCCTTGGGTGCTGTACATAACTTACCCAAGCAGCAGAAGAGAAATAAGGTTTTGTTATTACTGTTCAGAATTCCTTGTGCAGCAGAGAAACTTTTAAAAAATCCTATCAGTTTAATCCATTACTTCTTCAGATGCATAACAGTAAATCACCTGTATCAAAAGGAAAGCTGAGAAAGTAGGAGAGATTCCACATAATCATCAGAAGCAGACAGTAGAAAGGGGAGCTGACAGCAGACATCCCTATTCACGTATAGCATATAGTCCAACAATTTAAGGAAAAAAGGTCCCCGATCTTCCGTGAGGCAGAGGCGCTGAGATGTGCTACTGCTGTTCCTCCCCAAGGGTAGGATCACAGCATGATTGTTCTAAGCAAAGGAGAGTTTTTGTTTGAATCAGCCTGCTAGATCTCTCCTGAGAAACGTGAGGTTACTTATTTTCCAGCTACTGCTTGAAACTTTTTAATAAAAAAGAATTTTTTGGCCAAGTCTTCTTCTCATAACCACAAGGAAAAAAAAGCAGATAAAATGTTTTCTTTTACCTGAAAATTGAAAGATTTTTTGCACAAACATTTCTACCACAGCATAACTGGTACTTAACGAGTAGGAATTTCCAAGGCAATTGCTTTCACTGAAGACTAGGTCTAAATCTGTTTTCCCTACCCCTGAAAAACAATAAAAAACCCTCAAAATTGTAAGTGAACATTTATTTCAACCACAGGAAGTAAGAATTTCCTACTTAATTTAGAATTGCAAACACTGTACCTCTTTCATTGAAGGACTTCATAAGCATATAGTCTCAATCTCTCTAGCTACCGTAACGCACAGAAACACTCTTCTTTCTTCTAAAAACTAAAAAGGTTGTCAATATATATTTTATTAGTAATCATCATTTTAAAGTGAGGAAGTCAGCAACGGACAGAAGATTGCAAAATCTGTATCCATACAGATATTCAAAATTCAACGAGGTAAAGCCCTGAGCAAACTCAGCTAACTTTGAAGTCAACCCTGATTTAAGGAGAGAGATGGACAATTTAACCTCCACAGGTCAGTTACAACCTAAATTATTTGATGGTTCGCTAAGCGAGGGTTTGAATCACCTATGTTTTCATTTCTGGAATATGGTATATAAGGTCTAGGTTATTGTGCTTTATGACACAATGGAGCCTATTTTTGCTTTAATATAGAAACACAGAACAGCTGGGGTTGGAATGGACCCTTGGAGATCATCTGGTCCAGCCTCCTTTCTCAAGCAGGGCAAGCTACAGCAGGTTGCCCAGGATCCCATACAGGCGGGGTTTGAATATCTCCAAGGATGGAGACTCCACAACTTCTCTGGGCAACCTGTTCCAGTGTTGGACCATCCTCACAGTAAGGAAGTCTTTTTCTTATGTTTAATCTGAATTTCTTGTTTCTCAATTCGTGCCCATTGCTTCCCATCCTAACACTGGGCACCACTAAGAAGAATCTGGCTGCATCTTCTTTACAGCCTCCCATCAGGTATTTACACACATTGATAAGATCCCCCCTGAGCTTTCTCTTCTCCAGATTAAACACACCCAGCTCTCTCAGTCTCTCTTCAATGAGACATGCTCCATTCCCTTAATCATCTTTGTGGCCCTTTGCTAGACTCACTCCAGCAGGTCCATATCTTCCTTGTACTGGGGAGCCCAGCACAGGACACACCACTCCAGGTTTGACCTCTCCAGGGCTGAGTAGAGGGTCACCTCCCTTGACCTGCTGGCAACAGTCTGCCTAATGCAGCCCACGATATCACTGGACTTCTTTGCCACAAGGGCACATTGCCGGCCCATGTTCAGCTAGTTGCCCACCAGGACACCCGGATCCTTCTCTGCAAAGCAGAGAATATACAGATTTCTTATTTCAGACAGAGTGAAAAATGTACTCAAGATCTAGATTGGAACTTACACGCAACATAAGCAAAGCTGCATGCTACGTTAACATTTGTGTTTCTTGACTCAAAGTTCTCCTAGTGTAACTAACTTCAAAAAAAAACGTTTTATTGTGTAAATTCATACAGTTGTAAGGAGATGTTTAAGGATGAAAGTTCAGCATTATACAGCGCTAACCACAGAAAAAACGTCTATTGCTAGTGGTGAACACTCAAACTGTAGGCTCTCCTTTAAACAGTACATTATTTCCAACTTCCAGCAGAGAACATGATTACTTGAGCCACCCGAACACACTCCCAACTAGCTTGATCACTTCAGGTCAATCACAACAGGCAGACAAGGCCAAAGAATATACTTGGCCAGCTCCCAGGCCACAGTTACACTTGCTCTTGACTGGTAAATCCCATAGCCACTGGGTTCCAGGCTGTTTTTTCATCTTCAGAAATTACATGGGTTACAACAAAGTTACTATGCTGCACAGAAAGCAACTCCAGCACACTGTCAGTTGCTTCAGCGGCCCTAAGAAAGGAAAGCTTCATTTTCTGAGGGCTACTTTAGAAGATGTCTTGAAAGAGAAAACACCTACAGGATTCAAATGTTCCATATGAATGTCACCACTACATGGAGATAGAAGAAAAGAAAACCTGACAGCAATTACAGGGTTTGAGTACTTCTGAGGTCCAGTCATCAGAACAAAACATAAGCACACAATACTCACTATTCACTGAAATGACTGACAACAGGAAGTCAACTCAGCAGTAAACAAATACACCTTATTTTTAACTAAAATGTACTAGTGCAAGATCAAAAACTCTTAAGTTATATAAACAGCTGAAGACTGAGTACCTGCACAGTATCTAAATGAAGTCTCTTGTATTGAAAGAATAATGAACCGGTAACAATCTACGACCAGAATTAAAATGTCTGCTCCATCATGCCTTCCTAAAATATATATAATCTTTCAGTCTCCATTCCTTATTTGTAAAATGGGGATAAAAGTGCTTCTCTACCAGGAGAATTCCAATTTCTCTACCAGGAGAATTTCCAATTACAGGAAAAATTGAATAATTGAAAGAAAGACAGGAAATACTGAAAGTCATCCTTAAACAAAAGTATTTAAATATTTATTTTTTTACCTGTACTACCAAAACATCCTGACTAATTTCACACACAGTTTTTCCTTTCTGTAAAAATGATCCATCACCAATACTTTCAATCTTGTCGGACATCCCTCCACTATTTTCTTTAAAAAAGAAAGATTACGGCTACCTGAAATTCATAAATTAAAGACAAAAAAACAATTTTAAACAACTGAGATTTTCAGTCAGGCCACTAAAGCCTTTCCTACTTAACTAATATCCATTTAATTCAGTTCTAGAATAACTAGAAAAGATTTAACTAGAAAACTTTTTCAGCAAAAATAAAATACTTCACATTCCTATTATCTTAAACAACAATCAGATAGACCTTTCAGTAGCTCCTTTACATAACCTGAAGAAAAAGATTTCAACTCTCCCTCTCTTTGCAACTTATCTACTTACAATCATAAAAATGGGGTTATCATTAACATTAAGGCAATGAACAAAACATACATGATACATTCAATCAAGAACATAAGAGCAGGGAGAAAAACTCTCAAACCTATACAGGTTTGTTTGCACTTGGAGATAAGGAGCCCTAAGATGTTTCAGGTTAAGAAAAAAGCAACAACACTACGTAAAGCCACCTAACAAAGCCTTTGCGAGTGCAAGGATACAGGAGACTGGTCATGCCCTTGGTCTGTCCTGTGGCACATTAACATCATACAGCTTTTAATCTTTCATACAAAATTAACAGAATCATCTTAGGATATTAGGAAACTGAGCAGGTACATTATCTACCTTCCCAGCCTAAAGGTTTATTATGTGTTTCCTATAATCACGTGAGGCTCCATCCTGAGATCCAAGTCCTCTACAGTCCCACATGCCTATGCAATGCAGAAGATGTAGTTTATTTATTATTATTTACTCTGAAGAGTAACATTACATTCAAGATATGTAATTTAAGGCTTAGAGTTTTATTATAAAGCAACATAGAACACTTAGACTAAAAATCTGATCAAACTCATGTCACGACGTGTGTGTGTTCATATATATATACGTTTAGAAAATGTATATATGTGTATATGTACAGCACGTGGTCCCAACTAGAGCAAATCAAACAGTCCATGAAGCAACAATCAGCCTAAATTCAAGACGTTAAGAATGGGTCTAAAACAACAAAAGATGAAGATGCTTTATCACAAATCCACATAAACCTCTTCTCCTATGCAGAGTGCAAAAGGGAGAGGGCATAACAATGGGGGCCTGACCCCAATAAATCTGAAAAGCACCTTGCATAGAAAAAAATAACTACTGAAAAAAATAATTCTATGTAGCTTTACAAATAGTGGTCCAGCAATTCTACTTCGGAATATGAAATAAATCATCTGTAAGTGAACATATACGTATATTTTTTCAGCACTGCAATTGGGTGCCAGCCAATAAGCCATAGGGAGACTACGCAATTCAGACGACGGTCAGGAGATGCAGGGAACACCTAAGGTCATACGCTCAGTTGATAAAAGCCCACATGACAAATTTCAGCTAGAATTTTGTGACACCAGCCAGAGCCACCCAGGACACGCAGAGCCACAGATGCACGCAGCACCCGGCGGTGTTTATGGGGCTGGAGGGGAACAGCACGGGCTCCGAGGGTCTCACCCGAAGCCCCACACAGAATTTTTTGCACTTCATGCTGCCTCCAAGGGACCGGCGAGACCCCCCCTCCCCCGCCCCGCCCCTACAAAGGAGGGGGCGCCGCCGGGGCCCGGCGCTCTCGCCCACCGCGGAGCGCTGACACCCGCGCGGCCCCACCTGCCCCCCTCCCCCTGCCAGCGGCGGGGGGCGCGGCCGCCCCGCAGCGCAGCGCGGCGCGAGGGCGGGGGCGCGCGCGGCCGCGGGCGGCGGTTTGTTTGGGTGCGGAGCGGCGCTGAGGAGAACCCCCTCCCCCGCCCGCCCGCCCGCCGCGCTCGGGCCTCCCGCCCCTGCCCGCCGGCGGCCGGGCCCGCTCCCGGGCGCTTACCGGGCAGCGGCGGGAGGCGGCGGACGCTAGTCCGGGTGGGTCTGCGGCGGGGCCGGGGCAGGCGGCGAGCGCCCGCCGGGAGCCGCGTCCTTTCTGCGGCAGCGGCGGCGGCAGCGGCGGCTTGTCAAAGAGAAAACATGACGCGGGAGGGGAGGAGGGAGGGCGCGAGGCGGCGAGATCTCGCGCGGCTACCGCGCAAGTCTCGCGAGGCGCCGGCCGCTCCCCGCCCCCGCGCGGGCCGCTGCGCTGGTGGCGCGGGCGGGCGCTCTACGGCCCCAGCCCCGGCCCCGGTTCCGGCGGGCAGGCCGGGCGCGGGCCGGCGGGCGGGGCGCCGCCGCTGAGCGCGAGGCTGCAGGCCGCGCCGGGGCCGGGAGCTCCCGTCCCCGAGAGAGGCAGCGCGGAGTCGGGCAGGCCGCGGGGCCCCGTCTCCCGGCCGGGGCCGAGGCGGGGAACAGGCGGCCGCGGCGAGCGGACGGCCACGGGGCCAGACAGACGCCCCCGAGGCGGCGCGCAGCCTCTGCCGAGCGGGCGCACGTGCGCCTGGGGCACCAAGGCGGCCTCGGGCCCGGCCCCGCCGAGCCTGCAGGAGCTGGCGGCGGGGACGCTGCGGCCAGAGCCGTGGAGAAAGCGGGTAACGCCAGGGCGAGCGGACGGCAGAGGGGCCGCGCACGCCGCAGCCGCGGGGGCAAGCAGGGCTGGCGCAGCAGGGACGGGGGAAGGTGGCAGCAGGCTGCTGGCACCCGCAGTGAAAAACATTGGAAGAGGGTTTGTGTTTGTTTCTTTTAAGATTAAGGCGTGAGGAAAAGCTTTTACATACAAGCAAATAGCCTAAGAAACAAGTTAGAGAAGTGAAATACCCAAATTTAAGTGAGGCTCTTGCTGTGATAGGTGTACTGGAAAGACAGTGAAAGCCAGAGGATCGGGTGTCTACCCGGAGAGAAGGCGCACAGGAAAGACGAGATGGGTCACGTTGGCCAGGGAGCAGTAGCATACCTGAAAAGAAAGCTTTCGCTCCAACAAAACTAACAGGATAACGAGAGAGAGTGTCACTGTGGATTGAAATTCTGGGGCTAAATAGGAAGAGGATACTACCAAGGCTGGACTGCAGATCAAGATGGTGGCAACAACAAAATGCCAAGTAAGGTCAGCAAGGCCACATTAGCAAGAGGCAAGCGAGCAAGAAATTTTCCTTATACCCACATAGATTGGTTAAGTTTCATACAAGGGTTTGATGCCCTGACCAAATTAGTACACAGTGTTACTGATGTTCATTAAGTAAACAGGAAAACTGACAAGCAACAGACAGACTTGTACAAGGAGCAATTGCATAAATTTAGATACATCAGCCTAAAGGAGGAATATGATGGAAGTTTACAAAAAGATAATGACATGAGATAGGTGAATGGAGAACAATTATTTACTGTCTCTTCCAATAGAAGAGCTAGAGGATAAGAAGTGGAACTAGTAAATGTTAGATTTTACAAGCAAAAGATTGCTTCACATAATTACGCTGTAGAACACCTTGCTGCAGGACACCGTAAAGAGCAAAAACTTGCATGGGATCAAAACATGGAAAAAATTTAACACATTACCAAAAACAAAGACATCTGCTCTCATTCAAAACCAACATGGAGTATTTGGGGAATCGTTACTACATGCTTGCACTTGACTTTTCTTCCCTGGATGTCTGCTGCTGGCTACCTTCAGAGACACGTGATAGCGATGACCCCGTGTTCCCACTCTCGCACCCTGCCATACAACCCACCTTTACCACGTCTCTCCTCAGCACGAGCACCCCTCGGCCCAAAGCGCACACCCCTAGGAGCTCATTCTGAGGCGTACAGTAGTAAGGGGATTTACTGAGGGTAGGCTTCGGTTCCCCGGAGGGGCTGTTACACAAGTCCCAAACACAACTGGATCAAACAATACTGGCAGCTTTGGAGGCAGGTCCCAGAAATTCATGACTCTCTCTCCTGTCCCCCTAAAAGGCTACTCACGGATTAATTGACTGCAGCAGAATAAAACCCCCAAAAAACCCAACCTTACTCCAAAAAGTCTTTGAGCCACCCAAGCCAAAATCCCAGCCCAAAAGAAGTCTTTTAGCAACTTAGAAATATCACCCCACAGAAAAATGGTAAAAAAATAAATTCATTATTATTTGAGAAATCTGCAGTTTCTTTAGTTCTGTACTGCAAAATGCGCTGACTAATCTTTTGTCTAAAGCCATATTCAAATTCTGCTATGAATCAGCAGTTTCTCTCTTGATAAAAAGACCTTTACAAGGAAACACCTCCAAAGAAGGGTAAGAGATCATAGAAACATACTTTAAAGCATTTTTGAATATTTAAAATATGCCAGATAAAGGATGCTGTGTCAGAAATAGACCTAAAAAATTGAACACACACATCAAAATGCATCAAACTCAGAAATGCCTTTTTAACTGCCTCTGAGCAGATCTGTCATTGCACAAAACAGAAAGCAGAAGCAGCACACACACTAAGCAGTTCTCCTCAACACGCTAACATGCCCCATGCCCACATATGTTAGCCACAGCATGAAGACAAATCTTACCATTAACTGCAGGGTTTTGTGCTTTGCAGACTCCACCAAGAACCAAGTGCTGTACAACTCAAGGAATTTCTTAGGTTCACTAATGCTTAATATATTTAGATTATGTAAACTTACATATCAAGTTGGTAAACCTCTAAGATTTCCTGCTTTTGTTTGTCAAGTCCTCACACAGCCCCTTAACCATCTTGCAATATTGAGAGTCTGCCTTTCATCTTGCAAATTGACTGTATGTGGATGCATCCTTCTATTTCCACAGAGGCTCATTGATTTCAGGCTCTAAAGCATTACAGGAGAAATGATGCAGCCAATCTCCAGACTGGGACCAGAGGCGCAGGCAACACATGAAAAATCAAAGCAGCAAATTAACAGAGTATTTTAAATTCAAGACCTTCCTATCATTTCAGAATATACGTATTTTTAAACAAACATGATGACTACAGTATAGACTCTTGTATTCAAATTATCTAATTCCATTAGATGCCCTGAAAAGCCTTTGTCACATAAGATATGATCATTACTATTGTAAAATAGCCTGATGCCAACTAAGGGCAGGGAGGAGGAGGAGGAAGGGAGGATAAATCCAGTTTGATATACCTAACCTTTATAAGGGTTTCATCCCATAGAGTGTTGCCAGCTTTCCAAAGGATCACTGCAATTTTTCTTTTTCAATTCTCATACAAAAGGGAGTCTATTAGGTAGTAACTTAAAAATAATCTTGCTAGAAAAGCAACGTGTTCATTCAAACTAGGAAAACCTAGTTTGCAACCTGTGTTCCATTGCTTTAAAATCATATTTTTTTTTTTACTCATCATTTTCTTTCTTCAAATTCTTCGGTGACAGTGCAAGTACTTTATATTCTAGTTCATCCCAGCTAGCAATTTTTTCTTTTTAATGGCATAATACTTCCCCTAACAGTCTCAGTGTTTCTCAATGTTAGATGAATGCTATCAAAACACTACTTAAATGTAGAGCTTGGAAATAACTGCAAAAGACACGATAGGCCTGTGAAGGGTTTTCACATATGGGACCTTCCAGACTGGTTCAAACTCAGGAAGAATATCACCCGACAACGACCCACAGTACCCCTCTGCTAAAAGCAGCGTCTGTGAAAACTTGTTCATCTGTTCTCTAGTGTTTGGTAAAAATATGTTGAACGCCCAGCTGGCTGTCTTACAAACCTCTAGCAAAGATGCCTCCCCTCTTTCTGCCTATGATGAACCCACTGAACAACCTGAATGTGTCTTAAAATGTCTTAGCACCACTGTTCCACTACTCAAGTAAGATCTTGCAGTCATTTAATGCATGTTGTGACACACAGACTGCATGCTGAAAAGTCTCTTTGAAACTCTGCATTTTATCTTTTCTGTTTAACTCTCTGGAGCTGGTGAATATACACTCATAAATGCAAATGTCAAATGGTCTATTGTCAGGCAAAGAGAGGAATGAGCAAGATGGTCATGTACCATCTTGGGTTTAGATTCTCTCAGGTTGTAATCATTGGCTTACCCTTAAGGAGGATCACATATAGCTTCTCCCTCCCCCCCCTCGAAAAAACATGTAATCCATGATTTAAAAGCAACAGTGGTAAGTGTAGTGGCACTATGAAACTACAGCAATGTTGGGCAAGTCTCAGTGTCTAGAAGTTAAGCAACTTTGCCAGCTTCTCTGGGAATCAAGGACGGCTCTTTTAGAGCTGGAGCCCCCACTTGCTGGAATACGCCAGAGTTATCATCTCCCCTTTCAGCTCTCTGGCACTCGGGACCTCCCCAGACTGAAGAAACCCAAGGACGGCAAGTGATGCAGGATGAAAAGGCCTATTCCACGTCCTAGTACTAAGCAGGCAAGAATTTTAAGTCTCAAGAAGCTGGATGAAGCCAACAGCATCCTAGTCTACAGCAGAGTAAAAAAACCTAGCATGAGTTGCAACCTTTCAAAATAAAAGTCTTCTGACTGCAGTCTCTGCAGATAAACTCCCTCCAAAAGCTGACTGATCTATTGCTACAGAAGGATAAACCCACAAATATTTGTAACTGTTTATTGGTGGTTTTTTTTTTTTTTTTTTTTTTTTTTTTTAAAAGACAGGAGTACTTCCATGTGTTCTGGACACACCAAAATTTCATCCCCATTTTTGTTTAAAATTTCTTTCCCAAGTTCCTCTGGGGTTGGCTCAGGAATCAAATGCTGAATACCATAACGGGAACAAGCTCTACATTTTCCCTCACATCACCTATGGCTGTCACTAGAATTCAGCCACCTCATTTGAAAGTCACTGTGATTAAACAAAAAGTAGCACTTTCATCCTTTGGAAATTGAAGAGCTTCCTGAATCTTTTGGGCACCCTGAGGACACATCAGAGGGAAGATTAGCCTTCCAGCCATCTGCAGCTATATATTAACACAGCAAAAATAACAAAAAGAACTTGCTAAGATTCTTTTATGGGAGAACCCCAGATACAGGCCAGGAAAACCTGAATCACAGCTCCTCAGTGGGCAACACCACTTGTCCTCTCCCCCTCCTTCAGAGCAAGCATGAGCCAAAGTCTTCAAAACCTACAGATTTCTAGAGGTCAGCAGGTAGATCCCCCAACTGGGGGATATTCACGCCCCATTTCTATTTCAAGACAGTCTCAGTCTTACTCCAATTAAAAAGGTAAAGCAGCAGGTTTCAAAGCACAGAGGGAGGCCAGAAGGCCAGTAAAATCACGCAGGGAAAGGAGGCTGTAGCTACTGCCTCCATTAGCTCTGTCCTTCCACCTCTTTGTTAAGAGGGAAACAATCCCTGCTGGGCTGCAGATCTCTCAAGTCCTACTTCCCTGGCTTTCCTTCTCCCAGCTTCACTTGAACTAAGGCAGATTTCTTCTAGCACTCAGCTCCACAAGACCTATTTTACATTAATGCTTTCCTATTATTTTATGTGAATTGTTGCATTATTTATCAGTTTTTAATATATTGTTTTGTAATCCCATCAAATGTACTTTTAATCTTGGCCAATAACGAGAAAGGTATGATAATGAAAGAACGATGTGCAAGTTAACATCCAGTCTTTCTTTTTTTAAAACTGTTGTTAAACTACCCTTTATTTGTAGTATGCACATTTAACTCCGTTCTCTTCCGATTCAGAAATTATTCCAAAACTATGACCATTTCCATTGTCACTCTTTTTTTGTTTTTTTTTCCTAATGCAGTGCCTAGAATAGAACCCAACACTCAGAGTTAAAAGACGCTGTTATCTAGGATTTGTTTTTAGCCACTTCTCCACAATACAGGATAATTTGGGATCATTACAGAAAATTGGATTTATATAGGAAATATCTTAATTAACTGCATTTTGCTTTTACTGACATTTTCTTTCCAGCAGATATTGCTAATGCTGGCATGCCTCATTGTTGTCATGGCAATGAAAAAAGTCTATATGGTTTTGGATGTGACTCAGATCATTTTATATAGAAATGGGTCACCCAGCAGAAGAATGGACATTGGTTGTTTCAGTACTACCAGCAAAGAAAGTTTAAGGGAAAAAAGAAAAACCCAAACCACCACCACCAGACTTTGAACATATGGTCCTTGATTAGATACAAGACACCAAACTGCTACTTGTGACCCATCCTGCAATTAGGTCTGTGTGGGCAGAGCTTTGTCAGTTTGGAGCATTATTGAAATTACAGTGATCTGCCTGCACAGTTATATAACTAGACCAGGACCCAGATTTGTCCAAATAAATGCTCTTAATATTCAGAAATACACAGGAAGAGTCTTGTATACTCAGTGAAGAAAGATCTTGAAACCAATTACTTCTCTGTGAGGGCTCATTCAGAGGCAAATAAGACAAGTTTCTTGGCCAGAGAATTCACAGTTTACACACGGCAAGAGAAAGACAACAAGCATTTCAGAGAGGCAAGTTAACAGATGAGGACACAAGGGCAGGAGGATATGTCAGTCATTGATCAGGTGTGGAAGGAGCAGTTGCAAACATTAAGAAACGTGACTGTAGTCAGCCTACATAAATCTATGAAGTGTTTAGAAGAATGGATTGCGAGGCTAAAAATACCATTCACCTATGTCTTCTATATGTTTCTCATCACAACATGAGCTCTTTTCCTGTGGATCCAAGGTAAATGAGGAGAGCTGTTATTAGAACAACCTTTGCCAGTGCAGGGATGCCAAGTGTGGAGGCATTGATGTATATGCATCTGTGTCACTCACTAATTTCATCTTCTGACTCATATTCTGGAGTGATGATTCTTCTGCAGGGCAGTTCCAGTTCCTACCAAGCTGAGCCATACTCGCTGCTGTTTATTAGAGAGTAATCTATTGCCACATCCACGCAGCCAGCTGGCTTTTACCCCAGTATGAATCATCACTGCCTCACAGTCAGCACTTTCAGAGCTTGGGATTGCAGGTGGCTCTGTCATCTCCCTTGTCCTGCTGTTGGATCTCAACATGCTGCAAAAGGCAGAGCGGGGCCACTTTGAAGTAATCTCAGATTTAGGACTCAGTCCCATCCATCACATTACTCTCTCTCTCTTTAGCTAGCTGGTAACTTTTTCAAACTGTTGCAAGCCAGTCTGGATGAAACACTATTCTGCGCATCAAAAATGTCCTTGCCAGGCCAAAATAGCAAACATGCCAAAGAACACATGGGAAACAGGAGGGATTTGTACTGGAAGACAATGAATGAGGATATAAAGGAGGAAACAAGAGGATTATACATGGACAACTGAATGATATCAAAATTCACACATGACAAGACTAATTTTGAAATAATCTATGCATGGGTGTGCAGCATTTTGAGCATATGTAGCAGGAAGTTTACTAGAACTTCAAAGGTTTAGTAATTCACATCTGCTGAATACGACAGCATCCAGCGCATAGCCAAAGTGAAGCTTAAATATTGTGTCATAATAATAATTATACCTTAAAGGCAATAGAAAGAGTTAATCCATAAATGGCTACTGGCCAAAGTACCATCCATAGAATTGCTACTCCCCAGCTGTAGTCTTGTCAGTTGTTCACATTGCCTTTTGGGCCTTATAAGTGAGTTTTGTCCTCCACTTTCTTTAAGAACCACCATTGCACAATGCTGCAGTTGTGTCCCCACTTCATATCACTTTAGCAATATAATTGGGAAAATAAAAGTATTGGTTACAATTGTTTTTCTGCAGTCTCCCCTACTCAGCGAGCAAGGCAAACCGAGACCTCTGTATGGTAACATGCAAAAGATGCAGCACAAGGCTCTCACATCACCTTTGTGCTCACTGCTGGAGTACGCAGTCTGCGACTAGCTGTGCCTTTGCAGAGAGGGGTTATCCAACTACCATGGCCCTGGAGCAACAGAAGCAAATAAACTGGTTAGTTTTGGCAGGAGGTGGGGATGTACTGGAGGACTGCCAAATATAGTAACGCAAGAGCTGTGTGCCTGTACACATTAACTTAATGCACAGCAAATTCACTGCTGTTCCAAAAAGAAGTATCCACAGTATTTCACTAGTTAATATTTACGAGGAGTTGCATCATATGAAACTAGACTCAGTAACGAAATAAAACAAGCTGTTTGTAGCAAGTACTGGTATTCTGTTTTGTTTTGAGAAAATCCTAGAGGTGAAAATTTTAAGAAAAAAAGAGAAAGTTTATGCAGCCAAAGGACAGCATAGATTCAGTTTACATTTTCATAAGGAGGAGGACAGAAAATAATACCGTAATTACTTTATCTACAAGGCTTAGGTTAAGCAGAAAGCTTCCCTTTTCTTTTTTAACTCACTAATATGCCATGTGACCTTGAATAAGCCACCTTCCTGTTTATTCATCTGTGAAACAGGTATAATGTGTAACCTGCTTTCAAATTACTTTCATCTTTTCACACAAATGCAAAATATTACTATGCTTTACCGCAACTGTTCCATGCAATCTCCTGTGTGCAATTTCTTTCAGCAAGAGATTTAGTTTCGTATGTCAGAATGCATCACTGATTTTATAAAAATCAATAATAAATATTAAGCCTAGGAAAAGAAACACCTCTTTATACTTGTTTTTGTTTTATTTTTCTTTCCATAATACTGATGCATAAAAATTGCAAGGCTGTCCTCAAAAGTATCAAGTTACACACAACATTCAGGTAATTGTGCCACATGAAACCTGAAGGCCTGAAAAAGATGCTAGCACATCTCATCCGTACAGCATTTCCTATTATACTGTTTAGCGTTATTAAAAATAATAGTATGGCTTCTTCCATTTTCTTCAGAAGATCATTCCTTAGATAGATTTCCCAAAAATAATTACTCTATTTTCATCCCAGAATTCCTCCTTCCAAACTTGAATAATCTTGAACAAAATAATCCATTTTCCTCCTCATCTTTTGCAACTCCCTGCTGACAACTGTCACTTCCTTTGTCACGCTCCATTCCATCAATTCACTAAATTATAGTTATTTCTCTCTTCTCTATTTTTCTCCACTAGTTATCCCTCCAGACCCCATTCTCTTTCTGTGATTCTTCTTTGGCTTTTGTCAGTTCATGGATATTTTTCTAGTCTTTAACTGAAAGTGAATATTCTACTCTAACAGTTGTCTCAAAGCTGTACAAAGAGGAGTTATTATCTGTCTGCTTTCATGAATCAATGACTGCTGTGTACAGCTAAAAGCAGTTTTTCCTCTTCCCATTGTTTTCACATTTCCTCTCATTCCATTTGTTCTTCCCATTTTGGTATTTTTTTTCAGGAAGCACAAGCACCAGTAACACCCTCCTGCACCTTTTAATTTGAGATCTCAAAATGCTTTACAAAGGAGTTATCCTTGCCACAGATGGGCAGAAAGCAAGGCCTACAGAAGATAATCTCCCCCGGCATGTCTAGCACAGGTTGTGTTGCAGCTGAGCATTTTACCCAATAGACTACTATTACAACAAGAAAACCACTGATGTATAAACACATCAGGAGGAGACAAGTAAAGAAGTTCAAGCCTTGCTCCTTTCTGCCCCACAGAGCTTCTTGTGCCACTTACCACTGCAGTACCACATTGCTACTGGGCAAAGAAAGTACCCAGTTATAAAGCAGACATGGAGATATAAAGGTCACCCTCAGAATGAATGCTGGAAAGAAATCTTTCACATGGAGCACAATCAACATCGTTTCAGAGAAGGGAAAAACGAAGCCGGGACAGACGAAGCGCCTTTGCCAAGGCGGCGCTGGGGTTCCAGGGTACAGCTCGGAGCAGAGCCAGCAGGATGGCTCCAGTCGCCACAACCTGATACAAGGGTTTCACCCCAAACCCACAGCAGCTGCTCACAGATGTCTGGATTTGCACGTGCCATGAAGGCACATACTTGACAATCACAGAGCAAGCCACGAAGATTTTCTTCTTTGCCATAGCTAATTTGGCCTTATATCACTTAGAAAGAGACAAGCCAAAATGGTTATATTGTGAAACACTAATACGAATAAACGCTTCAGCCAACTAACGAGTTGGTAAAAGGCCAATACAGCTATGCTCAACTAGGGGGTAATCTTGTTGGTCCCAATCTACTTATGCTGGTAAATGGCTAGGATTCATGCTATTTGCCTTAATGCACAGACATTTATTTCAGTTCTTGTACTACTGGTTAAAGGCACATTGCTGTCTTTATAACTGCATTTACTAACAAAACAAAATGAACACCAAAAACCCACCCAGCCCTAGATTCAGACCAGTGGCAATTTGAAGTTAAGACAAGCCTTAACATGCACAACTTGAGGATGCTAGTTGACTCGGTCTGTTTCAACATCAGAGAAAAATTTGCTTTTCTGAAGTAGGTAAAGTAACCACCTGAACCTTTTCTAATTTGTCCTTTAGCATCTGAATTAAAGAATTAACTCAAGTCTGAATAATTGTCCAGCTGTGAAAAAGGTCAGGAATTGAGCTGAGGACCTGTCTATTGTTTCTTCAAAACAATGAGGCCTCTCTCTCTCTCTCTTTTTTAATGTTTCTGGTCCTCTGTGTGTTATGGATGTACATCAAATGCACATTTGGGTAGTTCACAGAGAAGGGCTTAGGATGGAAAAAGCCAAGAGGCAATTTTCTGTGGATATGACTTGGAAGAAAATAAATTTTCCTCTGAAGGAAATCCCACTTAACTGGGGATGCTAAATTGCAGTACCTGGTCATGACGAGTAGCACTTCTCAAAGTATATGACCAGAGAACAGAAATGCTCCGTCAGGCTCTACGAGAGGGATAAGCCGAAGGGAGGAATAGGAGATAAGGCCAGTGGATACACTGTGTCAAACTCCCGCAGACAGGCTACTAGATGGCCGAAAAAATGAAGCCATTTTTTCCCCTATTTTTCTAAAAGGGGAAAAGCCAGTAAAACCATAGCATAAAGATTTTTAAGTAGATATGTCAAGCAATGGGGAAACTTTATTCTTTCTTAAACTGCATCTTCTCTTGTAAAGAGGAGTGTTTGCTCCGTCACACATTCAGGATTTAGTATAATTAATCACCATGCCCAAATGCTGCGCTGAGGGGCAAACACACATGGCTGGTTACGCTCCATTTGATCCTCCTCCTCGCCTCCCTCAACCCCCAGCCACAGCATTCAGCTGATTACCGAACTGGAGAGTTTTTTGCTCTTATTTTTAATTCCCTCATGTTACCTATTCTTCCTCCCTGCCAAACACTGGGGGTCGTTCAGTTCCTGAAAGGCCCTGGAGAGCGAGCGGATGGTGCTGCACGGGGGCCGAGAGCGGGGCACGGTGGCAGCACAGCACCTCGGGGTCCCCCGGCCCACGGGCGCCGGAGCGGCAGTTTCTGAGGCTTATTTCTGAGCTATACGTAAGCTCCAGTGGGAACTGTTTCTCATGCCAGTTTTTCTTTCAGTACAAGGGGAGACGGTTCTTAAAAGGCAAGCTGCTTAGTCTCATTTTGGGGGCTTACGCCACTCAAACTCCCCCCCATCATTTCAGAGTGAAATCTCAGAGGAAGTGCTTGCAGGGTTCACTGTCCTAAAACCAGAGCCGCAGTCTATTCTCCAAACAGTCGCCTTATATCAGATCTCACCAGCAGCTGAAACAACGTGCACCCGGGCAGCGCAGGTCAGCAGCTGCCCTCAGACGAACGCAGCCGCAGCAGGACGCCTGATCTTACGCAGCCCGCGTGCAAACAGAACAGGATCTGAAGTGTGTGTGGTATTTGGTTTTAAATGTTGCTATAAACAGAAAGCTAATTATAACAAAAATTTTAAAAGAATGTATAGATTCCACAAGGAAAACGCCCATAACAGACAGGAGCTGGTAAAATTGTTTAAAATACTATTTAAAAGCAAGGCGAATAAAGAGCAAGACAAATATTATTCACAAAGAAGAGGCAACCAAAGAACAGGTAGTTATCCCAAGTACATAAATTTTTGTTCCTCAAACTCCCCAGTCTCCAAAATAAAAGATAGGACTTATTACTTAAATAGCAAAAATGTCCACATCAAGATTACACAACAAATTTGATTAAAACCGCATCCTACGCTTACTTTGGAATTTTCTCTAAAAGCAAGCTGAAACACTATAGATACTGCTAAATCCATTTAATTACCTCATCACACAGAAAATAGAATTAAAGACCTTTCACTCCTCTCCCAAAGAGCAGAATTTAACTATTCCACACAATGTTACTTTTAATAGTTTCCTATTTTTGTTTGTTTTAACAAAACCCTGGAATTCTAGCTGAAGAAACATTTTTGAAGAAAACCACCCATCAAACAAAATAAACTGAAGTTTTGCTTTGAAATGCAAAGCATTTACATTATACAGAACTCTGGCTTGATGAACCAAAAGCTCCATCCTTTGCACGGTGCCTAGTTAATAAGAAAGGGTGGCCAAGGGCTCCCTATTCAGCGAGGCAGGGTCCCGCAGAAGAGTCCATCAATACAGCCTTTGCGTGACTTGCACATTTAGCATGGGATGAAAGTTATCCACACCTGAGCATTCAGCACACCAGCTCTAAACTTAGAATATTAGCATATTGGTAATAAATCGTAACTCTGTGCATAAAGAAACTCACAGGTATGGATATGATTTTT
Source organism: Dromaius novaehollandiae (assembly GCF_036370855.1). Lineage (NCBI taxonomy): Eukaryota > Metazoa > Chordata > Aves > Casuariiformes > Dromaiidae > Dromaius > Dromaius novaehollandiae. The sequence goes on from NC_088107.1 coordinate 20,978,612, forward strand.
TTTCCAAATTCCAAGAACTCAGTGAAAAACAAAACTCTCCCCCCAACCTATTTTCCTCCAACCTTCAGTATAACTTTTCATAACATGACATGACATTTCTCCAGTAAATGTCACTCTTCTGGTTGAGGCTCCTCCAGTGTTTCAGCAGTTCAAAATACCCTTTTAATGTTTCCCTTGAGCTGTATCACCTGAGCAAACGTTTAGGCATTTTCAAGCCCTCACCATCAAGACTGGTATGACATTGGGTTTCCGTTAGGTCACTGGGGAGACTTCATTCCCATTCAGACTAGAAGAGTCCAGTTCTGCAAGCTAAAAATCACATTTTTGATTACTGACTGAAAAAAGAATTTGTAACGTAAATATAACAAATGCTCACAAAACCCCAACTATGAGAACAAATGTGAAGATCTACCAGAGGAAGCCAGTTGCAGTAAGCTATAAGATGTGAGGCCTGTGCTACCTATTATGGAGCATTAATACCATCAAGCTGAGTATGTACAGACAGACAGACATTGGACACAAGACATTTCCTAACACACCATTAAGTTTTTCAATAATTTCTCCTCCTTTTTAGTTCGCAGTATAGCTTCTTGTTCTCTTTCACATCCCTATTTCTGAAATACTGTCACTGAAATAAATATTATCGAAATCTCACAAATTCTTTATTTTTTGGTGCCAAGTGCAGGGCAGCTTACAATTCATGTGGACTACTTCAGTTCAGTTTGTTACACATTAAGTATAGAATATCCTCAAATACCTGAGAAATCATTTTGCAGCACTCTCCAAAGTGCCACCGTATTGTAAGGATGTTTTATTAAAGACAGTATTTAACCCCTGAAGCTTGAAAGAAGGTCCAGCATTGCCCAACTGCCTGAGATATCATTACGTAATGCTTTAGGGAAGTTATACAATATTTGGTCTTGTTCCAAGATTTTTAGTCCTTAAAAAATAGGAGAAAAATGTACAAATAGTTGCAGCAGTTGAAACATCCTACTGTTAATTGATAAATGACCATAGCATCTTGCCATCCGTCCATGGAAAATGCTAATGAGCTACATTGCTTGGTACTGCTTTTTTGTATTTGTTTGGTACAGCTACATTTGGCACTGTATTTAGATGTGATTTTTCTTCTAACTAATCAGCACTGTATTCATAAAAAATACCTTTAAACTCTTTTCCAGTTTTGTAGCAAACGAGGCTGGTTTTGCCCTAGTTTAGATGTGCCCATCCTTTGCAGTGTGTGCTGTCAATAACAGACATCGGAAGTGACAGAAAGAAAAATGATCCATTCAGGCAATTAAGTGCATGGGAGAATCCATGACCTTCAGTTAAATTCAACTGGTTCAATAAGGTGGATAATATTTGAAATTATCATTTTGCTTTTTCCTTCCAAAGGAAGTAGCTGACAGGACAATTCAATTTGTTCAGATTATGTTGTGAGTCAGCACTTTTGGCTTTTTACAAAAGCTTCCAGTTGGGTTGCTTCATTTTATTAATCTGAAGGTATATTTTCATTTATAAAATAAGGCCCTGTTTACCCTGCACCAAAACGATTGTCGAATAATTTCTAGCACAGAGAAGGTACACCAAAGAAGGCACGACAGTACAGCACTGATTACAGATTTCCCCCACTGACACTGTTGAAGCACGCGGCCAGGGTAACAGAAAGGGAAGCATGAAAAGGGTGAAGGAAGCACCAACAGTGACAGAAAGCTTTTGAAATGAGTGCTTTCTGAGCAAGCTTAACAATTCACTAGGTCAGTTATCTGTTCCAGCTGAAGAGCTCATAAGCGCATACTCTCTGCTATCACATGTAGTTTATCATATTGATGAGCAATTAGATAACTGGTGTGCCAGCCTCTGAAGTGAGGTTGAGACTTTAAAATCTTTTTTAGGTCATTTTCTATGTGACCTGAGGTGGGAAGTTGAGATCAAAGCATACACATTAGTCAGCTTGTAAAAATCCCATGTAGTTTATTCATTCTTTGCGATTCCACTGATGCCTGGATTTGGTTGTTCACAGCACAAAAGAAACTACCAGAAGAAAATAAAAAGCCTAACTCTTGCAAAAAACATGCAATAGTTGTGTCTTCTAGGGACCAGGAAATCAGGAGTGTTACAAAAGCGTGGATTAAAGAGTTAATGCATCCGACTTGAAGCACCTAAATATTCTTAGTTGTTTACTTTTGAATATATAATTAGTCAAAATTCAGGAACAGAAAAATTCTTTAGATAGATAGAAAAAAAAGAAAAAATCCAGACAGGCTGCTTGAGCTACTTGAAGCCAATTATAAAACGTCAGGTACCTATAAGGACAGTGGATGAATAGGTAACCAGATGAAAGTGAACATAAGATCTTGCTTTTCACAGCTAGAGATGGCCTGCAAAAGGACAACTTCTTAAAAGGTAGCAAAAGAAAAGACAAAATTTACAGAATAAAATCTGATTTGGAGGAGAGCGCAATATTAGGAGATAGAGGATAAGGGACATCCTCAAAGCACAAGCACAGCCCCTTCACTGTCAGCAGTCAGGACACGCATATGCCCGAAAAAGCAAACACATCACCAGAACACACACACACACACACACACACAGATAGGTGCACCAACAAGTCATGAACAAGACAACGGCATTAGAAGAGAAACATAACAAAAAGAAAACTATGTCAGGCATCAAAAGTGGATGCAATGCTCAGCACTTGGAAAAACATATTCACAAAGTGCTCTCCCCAAACACCAACCAACCAGTTTTTCAGGAACATGCCGCACAGGCCAGCAGCGGAGCACAGGCCACGCGATCGGCAGGGGTTCAGCGGGCACAGCTTAGCAGCAATGACACAGCGCTCTTTTTGGCTACAGCACAGGAAGAGCAGGAAGACAGTAATGAAGCATATGAAATATCTTTAGTAGATACAGGAAAAAATACCTATAAAATTCAACATGAACCCTAAGAAACAAGCAAATTGCATCCCCAAGACAGGAGATAGGAAAAGTCTGTCTCATGGTACATGATAGCATAACCCAGAATGAAAACTAGTGAAACATGGAAAGCATTCATATCTCAGAGTGAGGACATGCTGTGCTGAATACAGGTGCTTCAGTGCTGGAAGTATAACCTGCCCACCTGAAGTGGCATCCTTCACAAGCTTTCTGTAGTACGAATATCCACAGAGAATGGACGGCAGAGTCAAATATTTTAACACTCCATAAGAGATGGCACTCCAAGCAAATGCCCTTAGATCTATCTTCTGTAAACAGGTGTCCTATGAAATATATAGCAAGGACCAAAGGAATTAAAGTCATAACTCATGTCACCCCTGCATACTGCAGTTGAAGAAAACAATACAAATCAAATACCATTGCTCACATGACGCAGGAAGGTGACTTAAAATGCTCATGACTAATAATCAACAAAGAGTAGGTCATTTACCTTGGCCAGCTTAGAAAGGAGGCAACCGAAAGGAACAAGGCAATGAAAGTAATCTGGACAATACTTTCTAAACCACGTTTGCATACTTCAAATAAAGGTGTCCTCCTCCTTGAAACAAAACTTAAGTACTACTGGGAAAACTAGGAACCAGCACGACAAGGAGGTAATTCACAAGCAGAATTTGCAGCAGCACTTTTGCAGGAAGGCGCTTTGGGACACACGGATGGAGAATGCTTTCACCAACAGAGCAAAATCCTGCTCAGACAACTCCTCTTCCGCTTGCTACTCAGCGGCGGCATCGCGGCAGACATGGCTGCACAGTGACAAATCACAACCACACAGCTGCCGCCTCACAAAAAATTCCTTAACTATGATTTTAAAGTGTAAACAGAAAGGGAGGATGCGACTGGAAAAAGAGATACTAGCCCAAGGAAACATGTCCATAGCTGACCTTGCCTCCAGATTTCAAAGGACAAGGTATAAAAGGGAAACAGGTAACACACAATACTACAATATTGACCAATGTTTATAAATATATCAGCATAAATAGTGAAAGAAACAGTGATTGCCTCTGCCATACCTTGTCTAAAAGCAGAGATGCATAGTGGCCTGGACAAGGAGGACGTTCCCTGATACAGTGCGTTCTTCGGCGTAGGAGTATTTATTATCTGATTACTGTTTTCCCTGTTACTGGTGGATCCTGGGGCAGAAACACTTGACACCAAAGGGACTGCTCCCGAGGCTCTCTTCACCTCCCACTGCCTGGACATGCCCCTGCACTCACCCAGCCCTTCGTGTTTCTTATGGTCCCATCCCCTAGCTCAGGAATGAAGCAGTGCCAGCGAGATGCGCACTGGGGACCAGATTAGGCCACTGTGCACCTGAAATGGGGAGCAGACAAGGCACAGTGAAACAGTAGGCTAGGCAGCAGGGACTGCATCTGCCTTCAAGAGATGTCTTCAACAACCTTGCCTGAATTGAGACCAGACCGATAGAAAGCCTGCGGCAACAGAACGAGCATGGATAGGGCCCAGTCCTGCAGCAGGCTGCTGAGAGGACTCTCAGGCTTTGCAAGGTAGGTCAGGGTTGCTTAGATCTAAATGGAGAGACAGAGCAGCATAGGTCAGAAACTCTTTAGAAGAACATCTGAAATAGATACACAACCAGATCTTTCAGAGAGTTCAAGGTCAGGCTTTGACTTCAATTCTAAATGTTCTTTTCCATCTGAAAAATAAAGCATTTTTTCCTTGGCATTAGGAATCAGACTGTGCTGCACAATAGTTTCACACACAGGTGTGGCATAGAAGCATAAAAACATGACACACTCTCCTTGGGAGGAAGGAAAGGAAAGATACCGCATCCAGTTGAAGCAGCAGGACACATCACAGGCATGCTGAAAGCAATTATTGAAACGGGAACCTGGCCAGCCTGTCAGAGCCAACAGCTACCCTTGCAAAATGCCTGTGGGGCATTAGGGCTGCAGTTTTACGTTGTTTCAGAGATGGGGCACCTTCAGCCATACAATGTCACTTAAGAGAGAAAAAAAACAAACAAAAAAATCGCATCTACCAAATTACCAGCAACTTCCCACTAGTAAATTCTCCATCTTGGCTATGAACTCATCAGATGCTTAAATTTTCCTTATGGTTCAGTAAGAAGTTAACAAGATTTTAAGCCTATGTTTAAAGATAAGCACGAATGCAAGTCTTTTCATGAATAGCAGTACTTTTTTTCTGAGCAAGAACCTAGGTGATAAAAAAAGTCAAGCTGACTGGTTTCATGCTAATCCTTAGAGGATATTTCACACCATTATGAAGGCTGTCCATGACTAGAAGTGCTCAGGATACCATGGTTACAGGCACAAGAACTTAAATAGAATACTGTAACAAATACATTTCAATTAGCTAAGAGATTGGAAGATTAGACAAGCTTTTACTGTTTTATATCCTTGTTCTGTTGATCTTTAGTACGTGGATCCAAAACAGATCTTGACTATTATTTTGTGGCTGTACACAGAGCCTGCCTGGAATAACTGCCCTTAAAATCACAATCCTATTTACATTTTTACTGACTGAAATCAAAAGTAAATGTTGTGTCATTTCCAAGGTACTTTGGGATTAGCATGTGGTCCTGTGCAAACCACACATCTGGCACGATCTGGAGTACGTAAGAAGAGTTTAAATAACAGGCTATTTCAACAGAGCATATAAAAGTTCCAGGATTCATTAGAAAGAAAAATGGATGAAGAAGGAAAACCTTTACTTCACACATTTGGAATGATATTAAGACAATGATGTGATCTTTCTTTTGGCTGGCAATAGCTGTACAAAGCTACTAAGTACAGGATGAATCTATTCAAAATAAACATTATGGAAGCTTGCTTTAAAGGCAGCCGTATAAAAACTAATTGATTTGAATAGTACATAATATTTTACAATTTTTCATAATTTTGCATTTTTTGCAATTTTATGGTTTTCACTTTAATGTATTTTGTTCCCTTGGTTCTCTAGGGAATTGCTAAAGCAAAGCTGCTACAAACAAAACGCATCAAAGGCCAGAAAAAATCCTTGTTTGAAAGAGCACTTAGATACTCTTAACCTTTGCTTGGTAACCAAATAAAACATTTTAAGTTGAAATTAAATGAACATTTATGTTGATTCAATGTGAGAAACTGACTTTAAAACTGATTCTAAGCTTCCCCGGGGATACTGAAAGTTTGCCTTCTGCTCATTTTCAACACAAAATTTCAATTTCTGTTTTTTCGGAAAAGGTTTACTCTATCATCCTGAAGAATCAGAGCAAGTTTAATGCATGCTTTGTCCAGAGACCATGCAGAAGCATCAATGCAGTGTCACACCTGAGAAACAGGCATTCATGTAATAAAATGAGCCTGTGTGCACACACAGTATGAGACTCCCAACTGCTCCTAATCTCATTTTCATTTTTCATTCAGACGAAGCAATTCACACATTTTTGTTTCCCGAGCACAGAAAAAGCTTGAAAATTTACACTAAGTTTCTTCTAATGTTAGTGACCATTACAATACAAACTCTTTTATTTGCAGAATTCAAAAACAAGTGTCCTAAACAAAACTTCCTCAGCTGGATATCCTGAGCAAATTGGAAGTCACTTATGATGTGGGCTTAGAACTGAGTGACCAATTCACAAGGAGGGCCTTTTCTAATATTATGTATCATCTGAAGACAAAAGCATACTTTTTTTTTGTCCTATACTTGAAACTATATAAATGTAAACATGTGGAGAACTGAGAAGATAGTATTCACCTGTAAGAAGATATCTATTATAACTCAAACAAATATATTTAATACCAAGCCTCTCATAACAAACACCTTTTTAATAAATTTGAGTAAGAATCCTTCTTCCATATACTGATCTGTAATAAACAGCCTCAATTTCCTTCTGACTTCATTTTCACGTAATCCTTTAAAATATCTAAAGTCCTGTATGGTTATAAAATACTATTAGCACAAAGAGAGAAGTCTAATCCAGAAGCACTTGCTTCCAGTTTGCACAAAAAATACAATTGTATCGTGGCTTATACAGTATTCAGAAGTCATTTCTCCCTTTATTTGCTGACATTTATTGCACGAACTCAAATTACAGAAAATAATTAGCATCCTGTAATCTGCAAGTAATACAGAGTACACTGAAGGCAACATAGCTTTATCAAATGTGGGGCTGGGAAAAAAAATAACCAAACCCAAAACAAAAAGACAGCACCAGCAACATAAAGCTAGGACATTGATTTCAGCTGCGTACAGTTAACTTTCTTGGGTTTTTCTGCCTGATGCCTTGTACCCTGCCATCAGTTCTACTATAATCTACACTTTCAAAGAAAAAAACCCAAAGCAAACAAATCTGCTTCAACAAGCTGAAAGTCCATTCAGCTTCAGAAGTATCAAAGGCATATTCCCATCATGCTGGCCAGCCGCATTCACATACCGATTTAGCTCTCAGAATCTTGGCTTGTTGCTTTACAGCCCTCTTTAGTGTTTCCAAGTACAGAAAAAAATAAACAAAGAATGCAGAATCTACCAAGTTTATCACATTATCACATCTGAAGGCAAAACTTTTTACCAGAAAGGAGCCGTTAGAGTAGGCTTCCTAAAACTGTCATTCATGGTGTATTTCTAAGGAGGGTTTCATTGTGGTATCTAGACTAACTAGTTCTTACCTTGTAACAATCTCGAGCTAAGCTTATTGCTTTATAATATATATATATATATATAATATAATATAAAGGCTTTGAGATCCAGTTTTTATCTCCCAACGGAAGACAGACTTTTTGTTATCACACCAATATTTTTTTCAATACCACTGATCACTTATTGGGATCATTCCTATAGGACCATATTTATCTTCTTTTAAAAGGAATTGCATTTAAATCAGAACAAATCACTCATGCATCTCATGTGCTTGTCGAGCTTCTTCCTGATCCGCGAGGACTCCCTACCCACAACCAAAATACTGGATACAGACACAGTCAGAATGCCTGCTTTCCCTAGACCTCAGTAAGGGGTCACTATAGAGAGCAGCTTTTTTTTCTTTAAAACAGTCATATTTTTGATCAGGTGTCTCTTTCCTCAGCACAGTCCCAGAACAACTATGCTGCAGAGCTTCTGTCATTTGGTGTATTATGGCTGCAAGCCTAGATACATTTTTTTTCATTAGCACGCACCATCTTGGGTAGGCTTCATTAACTTGAAAGTGGAATGAGAAAGATGCAGACATTACATGCGGCCAAGATAAAGCCCTACACTAAAAGAAAATTTTAGGTGCCTGTTAATATACTTACTATACAGTTTCTTTAAAAAAGAAAAAAACCCACAAAAATAACAAAAAGTCCCTTGAAAATAACAAATTGCATCTTGGTCAAGGTTTTAGAAGCAATAGCTGAGATGATAATATGAACTAAGATGATTTAAACTTTGTTAGTTATTACTCTGCTTTATCAGAGTCTTAAATTTGGGTGCTGAGATTCAACAGGGAAAGCACCCCTTACACTCCTATAAAGCTACACTACCAGGTCCCAGTACGGTGTAATACCTCTCATATGGCAACGCTTGTACTGTGTATCTGCATGAGTTGATACCATCTGTATAACTCATGAGCAGTGGAGTGTAAATCAATCTGAGGCTGTTTCAGTCATTTAGAGCCATGTGTTCTGTCAGCTTTCCTGGAAAGCCCCGCGAGGCTCATTTTATTCCAGAGTAGGAGACACAAGCAAAGATGGAGCCTACCTGTTCTGAAGGGTGCTTTTTGGTCCCATTTAAGGCAGCTTTTTACTAAGGAAAGCTTGCTTGCCCCTGCCACCTTGGAAGAGGCTGTTTTCCTCCTCCTTTCACTGGGTGCTAATTATTTTCACAGATGTCCCCTGATGGCTGCATACAGCTTTCTCAGCACTTGCAGCAATACAGAGCCAGAAGCATAGGCCAAACCCTGCTAGGGCCTGTTCAGCGAATATCAGCCTTTAGCTACCATTCTGGAGTCTGAAGGATTCCCACAAATACATTCAGTCCTTTTACAAGGTCGCACTGAAAGGCCCCGCAGCTGGAGGCCTCCTGTGAGGGGACAGTGCAGTTCAGACTGATAACTGTTTTATCACTCAATATGTTTCTTCCAGGCTCGATTTTGCAGATGTGGAGACAGGAGGAGAACACCTCCACCATAGCCTCAGACGAGCATTTTATCTGCCACTTGCCTGCTGGAAGTCTTCACAGGCAGGGCATACTTCTCTGTGTAGCATGCACCCATGCGTATACCTACACAGTACCTTGTCAGTCGCTTCCCCTAAATCTGGGGGGGGATGTCATTTATGGGGCAGAGAAAGCTGCCTCCCTGATGAGCACCTCTCAGACTGAAGGCAGAGTTGCTTCAGCTGTATGCAATGAGCCACTAGCCAGAGACATCCAGAGCAGTTCCACAACAGCCAGCCCCAGAGCCCTGTGGTTAGTCAGAATTTCAGCCTGTTTTCTAAGAAGCTTTCATGTCAGCAAAAATCTCTCAATAACAGCTCAGTCTTCTTCCTTTCTGAATACTCTTTGTGGGGCTGGGTGGCTGACCTGCCCCTTCTAGACTATCACTGTCCTGTCTGGGGCCTTACAAAGTCCCTGCAGATCACCCAGCTGCAAAGTTGACTGAAGACCAGGCTTCCCCTTATACATGAGCAGCAACAGCAGCTGATGAAGGGAAAGGGACAGAGGCTTTAGATCACAGCAGCTCAAATATATTTTAATTAATCTTAACCACAAATAGTGCTGGAAGCTGAGGCATGACAGACTTCCAGGGCAGACTTTGCCATGGGGAGCATGCAGTCTTGCTATTAAGTGCCTACCTGAAAGGTGCTGCAATAATGAGCATGCAGCCTTGCGCTGACTGCCTACCCCACAGGCACTGAAAGTCACATCCCAAACCTGCAGGCTGCATTATGGCTTTGCTATTTCTGTCATGGTCAGGTCTTGTTTTGTTTCTGTTTCAGGCTAAGTTGTAAGAAACTTACTGCCCTCTTTTTCTTTTTTATTAGGCAATTTTTCTAGCAGCAAAATAGGCTCACTGGCTAGGCAGCCTAACGTGTTAGTCTACAGCATTACAGTTGCTCTTATACCTATGTGATATTGTTCGATCTTCCTTTAACATAGACTGAAAATGATTTGCACAACCTCCGTAGGCTGCTGTAAACTCTGAGCCACGCAGGCGAAGCGTGACATCCAGTGGTGGAACAGCCAGCATTACCCCACATGCTCCTCTGGCCCACGTAACCCTTCTGTTATCTGAACTTCTGAAGAGCGAAACCTGTCGGAACAGTCCATTAGGATTTGCCTGGCTCAGTGGAGCTGAAGCCATTAAACAGAATAAACCTTACATTCATCATCATTAATGGAAAAAATTCCCAGTCGCATTTGTAACAATCTGCAGCCTCTTGAAATTATTTTCAAAGCAAAGAGAACGAACATCTGGAATTCTCCTGGTGTGACTTTTTAAAGAAATAAATAGCCAGTGCTCTTTGAATCAAAGATTCTCTGTGAAAGTACAGACTGGGGCAAGGCGAAAGAGGCAACAGAGGTGGTATGGGAAAGAGACAGCAAGGACTTCAGAAGTGAGACAGTAAGAAAGAAACCCATGCTGGTCTTGGAAACATATTCCCTTTTTGATATTTTAGGAAACATTCATTTGTTTACCTTCATTATGCTCCCTAGAGATTTTCTTCAGAACCATTTTCCTTCAAGATGTTCTTACAGAAGGTCACTGCTGTTTCTCAAGCAATTTGGTTCCTGCCTCCTCCCCCACCCTCCCCAGCAATATATTCCTAAATTGAACATGTCCATTGAGCTTCATTTTTCTGTCTCCTTTCACCTATGCTGCAAGAAAAAACTATTCATTTATATGAAAACCATGCCACCTTTTTCCACACTGTTTTCATTATGAAAAGTATAGGTTGTCAGATTTTCCTTATAGACATATGGGTCTTGTTGACAAATCTATCTCCACCACTTAGTCCAAGCTACAGGATGCAGTCTGCGCACTGCAGGTGCATCCCGCCCACGTTTGGGAGGCCCCGGGAACTCTGCCACTGCAACAAAGCAGCAAACACAGATAGGTGCTCATGTTCAAAACCCTTGGTGCGTATTTGCAATTGCTCAGTTAGCATATCCAACAAGCCGCCCACCTTCTGAAACATGTTAAAGACCCATGAGACAGACACTGAAGAATAATTTTGCAGTCCCTGCAGTTAAGCACATGATTCAAGGTGAAGGCTTAGTTCTTGAATTAGCATATCATAGGGCCTAGCTGCTGTATATGTACACCAGGTTAAGCTAAACAGCTGGAGGTATCACTCCTGAAAGACACTGAATGCTTTTCAGGACCATTTAAAATAAAAGCTTTTCCATTGCTTTTAGGCACCTTGTCAGAGGTTTGAAATCATTTTAACCATGACAGCAAATTTTTTCTATAGTTCGCGATGGCTCCTGGATTACTCATGGAATAACAAAGCTTCCCCATGACAACTGACTACTGCTAACCCCCCGCCCCGCTTCAAATTCTCTGTGTTTGACTTGTAAAGATCACTGTTAGTGTTGCATGAATATAGTTCTCTAACCTAAGGATTAGGGTTTTCTCAGCTTTTCCCAGCTGAGAACTCTGGTTGCCACTACAAGAACCATTTCTGTATTTTACATTAAAATTCTCACAGCTTGAAAACGCATTCCGTTACTGACTCAATGGCTTCAGTTTTAAAGCAAAAGAAAGTTACATCAATAGACCGAGCACTAAGACCCAGGAAATCGGTTCTTCAATGTGGATATTAGCTGAACTGGGAAAAGAAGCCACAGGGAGGGAATGTGCACTTACTGCTCCAGAGAGCAGAAGCTGGAGGACAGATCCAGTTCATCCTCATTGCATGCAACAGTCACACGCTGACATGCAGAAAACATTAACCCCTCTCCTGTAAGCAGCATTAGTCAAGTTCCTCTGACCACGGTCTGAAAAAGGCTGTATTTATGAACTATAGCAAAAGCCAACATACTTGTAGCTCCACGTGCATGGCTGTTCTTATCTCTACGTAGTAACACGAGGACACATTAGACAAGAAAACTAAACTGCCTTAAATGTTCTAATAGGGCCAAAAGCAGAGATTCAAATCATTTTATACAGCTTGCCCTGGTAACTGAGTAACTTTGCTGCAGTCCCATTTATAATGCAAACAGAGTGGCTTTAAGTAAGTAGCTTCAGAAAAATCACATGTTGGAACAGGAAAAATTAGACCAGAGAACATCGTGCATGTCAAATGAATCATAAATAAATACATTCGCCTAACAGCAGATCCCTGGACCCCAGTCCTAAGCCTGTTAACTCTACTTCTCTACTCTGGCTCTACTTCTGGCCACAGCTTTAGTGACAGAGCATTGTCGGTAAGTGATCTGCCCCAGACAGCAGCCAGCTATTGGAGCTGCTCGTGGTATGCACCTGCCTGCTTGATGTTTGTCCAGATGCTCTACAGACCCCTTCTTCCCAGAAGAACCAGACACCAAGAGAGGATCTGAAGTCTCTAATTCATTGATTTTCCTCATAATAGTAAACCCAACATAAATAAAGGCACAGGTACGCACTGTGCACAAGACATTGCTTAGCTAAGTATTGACTTCGACCACCGTAAGCTTTCAGAGAGCTCCTGTGCCAGGCTGAAAAAAGTCTGTCTTCTTGCTTTGATCCAGGGGCAGATGCAAGGAAATGGAGGACTCCAGATGACAGAGTATCATTATATATTCCTAACTTTTCATGGCTATTGGCTTTGAGCCATTCACATTTCAAAGCTAGACTTCACGTGTTGCAGACTTTTAAGGACTTTATTTTGTGTGCTGCAGCTCCTAAAGCCCTATAGCAGGAGTCGAGAAGAGACCGAGGCTCAGCACTGAAACCATGACTCCATCCTTACATTGCCTTCCGTGTTACAGGAATCACACAGCTAAGACCAGACTTAACGCAGTATTTTCTGTCCTTTGTCAACTGAACGAGAGGCTTTATGTTAAATTTTAAAGACCTTCCCATGTTTGAAAACAAACTTCATAAAATTCAAATTTCATACCAAAACAGTACAACATATAAAATGAATAAAGATGACAGAATAAAATGATAAAAAAAGCACGTGAATTACTTTAAAGCTTACTTGCAAATAATTGTTATATTAATACAGTTTACATACAGGATAACCTCAAACAATCATTTATAAGAAAGCAAGCATCTTACGTAGCTCATAAGGTTACATTTTCCTTGGAAAAAACAAGTATTTCAGGAACTTCTAATGTGACACAACTTTTCTTGTCTAATTTTGTTGAGCTGGTACTTCCCACCCCAAAGCGCCCTGTGACAGAGCACACACATCCCGGCTTGGCTCCAGCTCAGCCCATGGTCAAACCGCAGCCCCAGCCACCCCCGCGAGCCCAGCTGCACTTCCTCCACCCCGCCCAGGGCCATCACCATCCTTATAACCCGCCTCCTTAGATGGGCGACGGGCCCCAGGTGCAGGTACCGGCCACCACCCCGCTCCCCACAGAGGCACACGCCTCAGAGACCCACCGGCTGCCTCCCGCTCCGGAACCTTCCGGAAGGGAGGAACTCTCCCTTAGCAAAGCCTGGGGCTTGGGTGAAGACAGATTTTTAGGTGAAAAAAAAAAAACAAATCTGGAGAATATCAGCCACTCACAGAACAGTCACATGAAAAAAGGAGACAAAAACCCTCCCACTCTTTTCAGTTCTCAGCTGAATGCTAAATTATGTTTTCCCTTACAACTTCCCCAGCAGCAACTACCAGGGAACAAACCCAAGCTCTCCTCGACCTCACTGAGGTTTACAATAGGCAGAAAGAAAGGTTTACAGGGGATATACAAGCCAGGATTAACTTACCCAGTGACCGTCAAAGCTTTTGTCACAGCACTCTAACATTGTTTGTAAGGGGATCATAATTAACTCTATCAAATATTTAATTACTTCTTTTTTTCTGCAACATACTCACATTTAAGCAGCTTCCCCAGCCTACATCCAAATGTGGATGGGACAACAACAAAAGCGAGCCGCTTACCAGATGTACAGTAGATGAAGCCACGCAGGACACAGCAGTGCGATGGCCAGAAGCAGCCCACGACGACGCCAGCCCAAGGGGGCCCGGCCCCAGGTACCCGGCCCCAGGGCTGTGCGGCCGGCAGCCCGAGGGCAAAGCATGAGCCATCGTGTCCCAGGAGTCCTTCCCGCTTGCTTCAGTGAGCCATGCCTCCTAGCCCCCTCCGGGTAAGCCTGGGGGGCTGGCCGGCTGCTCAGCCACCCCGCACAGCCAGGCAGCCAGCTCCTGCGACGGCCATTTTGAGCACCTTCCCCCTCCACCCCGGCCCAGCGCAGCTGGCGCCAACGAGGGTCTCTCAAATCCTGCCTCTCGCAGGTGCTCTCTGGCCCCAGGGCTGCATTACCTGAGCCCTGCACAACCAGCTGGGTACAATTTCCTTTGCCTTACGATTTCTGATTTCACAGCAGAGGCAGAAAGAGCTGACCTTCCCTGGGAGGGCAGAGCAGTACCTCAGCACTGACCCCGCTCGCACCGACCCACCCATGCGTGAGGAAAGAGAGAAACAGCACTCTGCCCGCTTTGCAAAATTTTATTAGCAAATCAGAACAACAAATGTATTTATTATTTCTGACAGTCTGTAGTATTTCCAGACTCATAAAAATTGGAGTATTTCTCTTCATAAAAATAGAAGCATACAGATTTAAAAACACCATTGCTATAATAATAAAAATAGTAACTTATTTCAATAAAAATATTCACTTTTTTCAGACTATCACTTTCCTCATCTCCAGATTCCTTACTGGTCAGGAGTAACATACATAGATTTTTCTGCCCCACCACAGTAAATCCTTTAACATACAACCATTTCACTGAAGTGCATTAGATCTCCTCTCCGTTCTTGTTTTTTTCCTCAATAAAAAGGAGCCTCTAGGCCGCTCTGCAGAGACAGCTAATGATGAAGAATGGCGCTCGCGCCTGCCCGGAGAAGGCCTCACCCGGTCTGCAAACAGCGTTTACTCAGCCTGTGCCTCCTGCAGGCCTGCGGTTCGCCTCGGTGCGATACACAGGGTCAGGAACACCCAGAGTGAAAAACAGGGTGAAGCTTCCTGACAAATCGCAAACGTTAATCCTGCGATTACCCCCTCGCAGCACGCTCCTGTCCGGGGCAGTCGGGGGACGGCGCGGCCGGACACGGGGGCTGCGCGTGGCGGTTTCCGCTGCCGCCGCTCGCCAGGCACGTGGGGCTGCGGCGGGGCCGAGCGCGGCGTGGAGGGGCAGCCCTGCTCTTTCATCCGCGTCTGAGTCAACACTCCTGTCCTCGCCTGACCGGGCAAAACGAGGACTGAAGGCCGAGCACCACGAGCGGCCTGCACTGTCTCTGTTAAACACCGCCTTCACGTCTCCTATTAACAGAAAATACAGAAACGCGGGAACAAGTTTCTTACGGTTTCTGCACAGAGCTTATGGCTTCATCCTGCCCTGCACTCCCTTGTCTCTGCTTTTTTAGTGCATCCCGTCACGCTCAGTAACTGCTAGGATTTTGCATAAGAAACACCTCTTCTCAGTGCGTGCACAATTCTGCGGCACCAGCCTCCCAGCTGCTTAAACAGCACTTCTGCAGAGGCAGCCCCGGTTGTGTACAGGTCCCACAGTCTCCAGTCGGGAAACTGATGGTGCTTCAAAACTCCAGGAATCCTGTAAAATTCCACAGGCCCCAAACTTGTTTGGTTTTCCATAGCCCAGGGAATGGACAAATGCATGGGGCAAGGAAAGCAGAAATCAAAATTTGGTAGGTAATCTGGGGAGCCAGTGATTATCCAAATATATTACTTTTATAATTATCCAATTATATTACTTTTATTTACATTACTTATGAAAGAAGCCCTCTAGACACTGAAACAATAGTTTTCCCCATTACTGATCCCTCTTAACATATATATTACTACAGCACTCTGTGTGAATTTAAGACTAAGAAAATAATTTTTCCTTTTTTGTTACACTGTTTTAATAAAGATACAAAAAGCAGCTAGGTGAAAATATACTGAAAATTTGTTCTCTCATCTACAGGAGAACGAATGGTAAAAGCAATTCAAACTCAAATTATAATTAAGAAAATTCTCATAATGTTAATTAAAAGATACAGTAAAATATGAAAAAATATGGTGACAAATATAAAGCATATCAAATTCAAAAAACATATTAAATATGAGGGACAGCACTTAAAATCTTTAACAAGGCTGCACATAATTTATGAAAACCGAGGTTTAAACATCAGAATTGTTCCACTGAAGAGAAATTATATTTCCCTTGCCCTTCTTTGTTAATCAAAGTATAATATACTACATAGAAGCCAAACAGATACTTTGGTTGGTCCCTGTGGTATGGATGCATAGTGCAAAAAGAACCCAATGTTCAGCAGCTCACGTCCAATTGCCTCAACTGAAAAAGGAATTCAGGCCAGAATTTCAGAGGATGTGAAGAACCCCATAACTCATAATGCCATGCAAACAGTATAGTGCAGTTAGGCATAATTTTAAGCACATACGACCAGGTGCTTTGCATTTGTAAAATGTCCTTTATAGAAGAGAATGCAAAATCAGATTCCCAACATACTAAAATAAATACTAACATTTAGCAATTTAAATAAATCATAATCACTCACATACTTGCGTTAACTTCAAAGGTTATTTAACCTTGTAAGAAGAGAGAACTGCATGGAGAGCAAACAATTAAAAAGTGACAGAAACATTGTTTTTTAAATACTTGGCCTGCTCTTCGACATTTGCTAAAGTGTCGTTTCTGCAAAGAAACATTGCTGCATGAGCCAAACGCACCACTCCGTGATGCCACGCTGGTGCTGAGGCCAGGCAGCTGCCGCTGCTGCCGTTGTCATCGTACCTGGCCTTGCTAAAAGAGGGGCTGACCTCACCGATAAATCCCTTGTATTGTTCGATCTAGGGAACAGGAAAAGGGAGGGGGGGAAAAGGAACTACCAAGAGAACTCGTTTGACAAAGACACAAGGATATCTAGTTACTAAAAACATGAAGTCTTTAAGCCTGGGAGCCGGGAAGGTTCAAGTCAGAGTCTCAGCCTGCTCAGGGGTGGGAAGAGCCAGTCAATTTGGTAAGAAAAGGGGGAAAACAGTAGCAATAATGGAGCTGGCCCTCAGCCAGCATTAAATTGTCACAGCATCCCCAACTTAAAATGGAGTTAAAAGAAAGGTAGGCTGGCTGATGACCCATCTCCAAGTTAGTATCCAGCTGCCTGTAGTGAGGTAAGGTTAACTAGAACATGTAGCTATGCAGTTTGGACACTCCCTGATGTGTCTCCCAAGATTATCTCATCATCATTAGGGAGAAAAAACAAGCTAACAAACTCTCCCACATTGCTAATCCAAGCAGATTTGAATTAAAATCCTAATAAACAAAGGCTGTTTCTTGTTTTAATACAAATAAGCAAATGAAAATAAACCTTAAACTAATCCACAATACTTAGCCTGATCTGCTAATACCTACTACCCTCTTGGCTTCGCTTGGATTCTTCCCCATAAAAATTACATGGAAAGCTCAGAAATCATCTTTTAAATGAATGTGAAGAGAAGATCATGCACCCCTCATCCCTTGACCAGGCACACTTCACAGGCCGTGGCAGCACAAGACATGGAATAAAAGGAAATTAAAGAAATAGTATCAAAATGCAGCATCATATTTGCTGAAATATTTGTTCTCTTGCTTCCATAATTGCTATATCTAAATTCTCTCCTTCCTTCAACCTCTCTGGTCCTCGCTCACTTCCACTCCCTACATATCCTCTTCATTCCTCCTCACTGCTTTTCTCCCCACCTCCTTCCTTTTATGTCTCTTCCCTTAAATCCTGCTTTCTGCCTCTCAAATCCTACTTTCTGCCTCTCTTCTTCATTGCTACTTGTACATTTCCTTCCTTTCATAGAAATACTTTCTCTTCAACTACATTTTTATCTCTGCCAAGCAAGGATACAAAGCTATAAATAAAACTAGCTTATTTTAAATTCTTTCTCAGTGAAACTGGAAGCCAGGCAAAATTAACCTGATGTTAATTTTCAGCACCAGTTCACACCTTCAGCTCTAAAACCAAAACCTTGAAATGACCACCATGCAGCCAAACAAAATCAGTTTCCTTATCAATCTCTAGTTGTTTCTAGCAGGCTGGCTTTGTGATTTTTAATTTCCTAAGTGGCAAAATAAATACAAACTTTTAACAACTACAATATTAAATCCCAAAGCAGTAGCATAGTCTATGCACATTTTTTGTACCAGCTGAACAATACTGGTTTAGAAACTAATATAGTTAAAATGATGCAACTTCCTAGCGCAAAGAAGTTATATCAGTATCAAAGTGCTTATATCCTCAATTTTGGTTGCAGCCCCCTTGAATAAGACACAGATGTTTGCTGTTTGGGTTATATGTAAACAGCACCTGTTTGGGTTATGTGTAAACAGGGGTTAATGAATCTTCAGTTTACTGACAATAGGTTAAAATAATAGCAAAGACTAATAAAGACTATTTCTTGATGTTTCTTGATTTTGCGTGGGTGTGTGTGCGCACGCACGTGTACACGTCTGTCTGTCCGTCCATCCTGCTTTGGTGAAGCATCCCACTGTCAACTCTAACAAAGTTGTATTTGGGTGCAGGACAACCTCTGTAGGTCACTACAGAGTTTTTCTCTTTTTTATTAAAAAAAATACCCTGTCCCAGCCCCAACCTCTCAGTTGCAAGAATCAGCTGTTCTCAAAATTGCAGTAGCAGCTACATTAGCTTTCTATCAGCTAGCTAACGATGATGGTCAGAGCAGACTTCTTACTGGAACAGAGAATGGCACGCTGTTAGGTCCATGAAATCAAGGTCATGACATGTAATGGAACTGTGATTTTCTCCTGGATGACAGCAACAACAGGGTAATTACTGTGCAGAGCTAACAATACCTGTCAGGTATCTGCCACCAAATATTTATACTATTAACAAAAATAAAAAAATGCATACAAAATTTCCATAAGACTCAATAACATTTTCCCTGCCTGCAATAATAATGCACACAGTCTTAATCGTGCAGAATGTGAACTATGCTGCAGGAAAAGATCATCATTAGAAACCCTATGTCCTGAGTGCAGTTGGTATCACAAATAAATTGAAGTATGAGTGAAAAGCACAACATATAAAAGCACTCCAATGCTGTCTGTGCTGTGGCACTTCCCTGGGAATTCAGATTCCCAATTTTATACAATACTCAGTAGACATTTTAATAACAATCTCCAGCTGTTGGTGTAGTTTGAGAAGTGAGAAGCATCATGCCAAGGATTCAGACAGTAAGTCAAGGTCTGCTGTCAGGCTGCTTTTTTTCAGCAAGGATGAAAGTTTCCTCTGCCTCTCGCCTGCAGAATTCTGATTACACTATGATATGCTGCTTCTCCTCTGATGAGTGGCGTTTCTTTGTGAAACATCCTCACTGTCACTTTGACAATGTCTCTGAAATAAAAAGGCCACAATGTTTCAGTCACATAAATGAGACACCATGCTCCTAAATATGATGTTCAACTATTCTTAGTGTATCATCTTTTGAAAAAAGTAAAATTAACATAAACATCATGGTGATTCTTTGCAGAATGCCACCTGCACTGCAGGGTTCCCCATCCTCCATCCCTCCGTTGGCCACAAGAGCAGTGCAGACGCTCTCCAAGACTGCTGATTTCTCAGGCTGACAGCATGGCCACTGCCATGGTACCTGAACACCATCTGCAGCCTCCATGCTGCTCCCTTATATAATAATTGTGGCTAGCACCTATATGGTTTACAGAATCACTTGCCTAACACTCCTTGCCTAACGTTTCCATCGCAGTAGCACAACTCGAATGGCAGCATTCACAGCGCATGAGGGATGCTCTGGTTTCCCAGACAGCTGATCTCTCTGCTCAAAACCACTGCCGCCCTGTTGGTTTGTGTGCCTGCACGAGGACAGCAGAACTCACTCCTCAGTATACTGGGTTCTTCCCTTCTCCTCAGTTGTGAAATGTACCTACCAAACTTTCATCCTGTATTAGGACCTTTTTCACCAGCGAACGAGACAAGTGGTTGCAAAACGAGACAATACTGTAAGAAAGCTATGGAGAGAGAGAAGAATGAGAATCTGACAACACACTTGCAGTGCAGACATACCCAAATACATTTATGTATTGCATCTTACAATTTTATAGGACCATTCAAACTCTAGCTTGCCCCTGATCCCATCAGCCCAGGGAAACCTAATGTGACTGGGATTAAAGGCCTGCTGTCATACCTTCCATCGCCTTCTGGCATACTGTCTTTTGAAGTTTTCCAAGTTAACAACAGATTCTCGACGTACCAAAGCCTGATGCTTGTCCATTGGCTGGAAGATAAGAAACAGCAAGTTTATTGCTTGGCTCCTTTTGGCACATAAAATACCTTAGGTTCTTCTTTTGCTGTTGTTGTAAAGCTGACTGAAAATAATACTGGAGAAGCTGTGGATTCATACAGATAAAAGCAGAAGAAAGAATTAAATCACTGAGTCCAGGACAGGACCCCTTTGATTTTAATCAAAATCCCCCAAAATGTCCATGGTAGATGTCTCCAGTTTGTTCACTCATCACACTTGGCCCTGTGTGCAAAATTCTTCTGAGGGCTCCACTGCTGCCCCTTTCTAGCCGCTTGTCCTGGTGCACAAAAGGCATATCACGTGGCACGGGCTTGGCTCCAGCCTCCACTTGTGCCTACCCTTTCCATAATGATCCACACAAAAGCAAAAAAGGTCTGGGAACAGCTTTTCCAGCCAAAGGACAAGATAAAGGACAGCCAAACAAAAGCAGGAGTTAACTAAGGAGATGCTAGAAGATGTAAAATGATGCTTCCACTTTGCAAAGTCATCAAAGTGCTTCTCACTGCACACCTGCACCATTTTCTCTGGATTAAGGTGCTGTCAGCTGGCATTTATTTATGTCTGTCTTTTCGAAAGATCATGGAGGAGCCAGGAAAAGGTTCCTTGGGGCCTGACAGAAAGGAGATGGAGCTGTTGTCAGCACATCAACACCTTTGCAGCCCACTGCTTCTCAGGGGTTTTGCACATGCCAGCTAGAAATAAAGACAGAACAGAAACGAACCCAGTATCGTCACACTGCTAAAGTCCCACACTACCTTCTAATTGCTCACAGACAGATTTCCGCATTTTGCCCTTCACAAAGATACTTCAGAACAAAGGATACGTTAGAGCCCTTTCCTACATTCCAGTCTGAGGCTTTTCATTTTATTCTAACATGTCTTTTCTGAATTGTGCTTTTATAGCTTTCTCTATCGGTCTGATTTAATCATCATAGAAGGAAAGAAAGAAAAAAATGTGTTCTGTGCTACAGGACTTCAGAGATGCACAGATAAGCCTGAGGCAGTATTTCAGATCTGACATGGAAAGCATGAAACATTCACGTGAATGTTAAATATGGGTTAACTTCAGACAGCCCTAGCTGTACTCTACAACCAAAACAAGAAATTGGTATCACACAGTAGCCCTCTTCCTGTGTTGCACAAAGCTGGTAAGTAAAACCTTGACTGGTTATCCAAATCACAGGAAGGTTCAGGTAACCTGCGACTGGGAGGAGTCTGCTGCAGTTAGCCTGAGGCTGACAGATCGCAAACAAAATTAAAAGGTAGCCCGAGAAAAGTAAATCCATGACCAGCTTTGGTCAGCACTGGATTTGCTAGGAAAGACTACATTTTCATGGAATAGAATCAATCAGTGAACAAAAGCTTTTCACAGAATCACAGAATGAGTGAGGTTGGAAGGGACCTCTGGAGATCGCCTAGTCCAAATCCCCTGCTCAGAGCATCATCAGCTACAGCAGGTTGTCCAAGACCATGCCCAGTTTGAGCATCTCCAAGGATGAAAACCCCAGCAGGCAACCTGTTCCAGTGTTTGACCATCCTTACAGTAAAAAAGTTTTTTCTTATGCTTAATCTGAATTCTTGTTTTTCAATTTGTGCCCATTGCCTCTCCTCCTGGGCATGGCTAAGGAGAGTCTGGCTCTGTCGTCCTTGCTCCCTCCCATCAGGTATTTACACACACTGATAAGATCCCCCCCGAGCTTTCTCTTCTCCAGGCTGAACAGTCCAGTGCTCTCAGCCTCTCCTCGTATATCAGACACTCCAATCCCTTAATTGTGCTAGTGGCTCTTCACTGGACCTGTCCCATTTTGTTTTGGTGAAGTCATCATAATAAAATGGGATAATGTTAGCTGTGATTTAATATCAGTTATCAGCATACATGCTACATAATACTTGAAAAGACTCACCCAGGCTTTGTCCTTTAACCACACCCAGAGCAGGAGAGCACAACATACTGATTCTCTGTCAGTGAATATAAGAGGAAAGAACTGCAATATTTGAGTACTGAGAAATTGAAAGAAAGAAAGAAATACCAGAATTCAGACACATGCCTAACAATTTTGGGTGCAAGTCTGATGTCAAGGAGCAGATGTTCTGAAAGCCATAACACACAGCCCTTCTAAAAATGAAGCATCTTCAAATTCCAAAACCACATCAAAATTTGCACAGACCAAACAACTGTATCTGACTGGTAATGAGATAAAAACAAATGTGCTAATACAGGTCTAGCAGAAGTGAGACAAGATAGGCCAAAAATCAACCCTTCAAAGATTATGGAGTTTATGGGATCACAACCATCCCAGCAGTTCTGATTTGCTTAAGTAGGCAGTGGATACCCCAGAAATGTTTACATTGGACTGAACCAAAATGCAACCAAGGCAGCCAATTAAAGTAGCAGGAGTACCAAAACAGAATGAAAAACACATCAATGGGGATTTAAACATTTTCTCAGGAAAATCACTGACAATGTTTATGGGACAACAAATTCATTCTTCTCCTCAAATGCTACGCTGGGCAACAGCCACCACTGTTTGTTGGAAACCAAGAGTGTACAGAAGTGCACAGCTGTGGAACACAACCTGTCAGAGGCCCTGCAACACAGGTGTAGCACACTTGTTGATGCACTCTATATATTTTACTTTAAGAAAAAAAGGAGGAACACAGCAATGTGCTGAATTTTAAACACCATGTGCAGATTGCGATTCACCAAAAACCTGACCACTAGTAGCTAAGAGCTCACACCTTTCCATTGTAGATTTTTAGAAAATGCTTTCATTGCAAGAGCCAAATACAGGTAACTTGAAGGTCTGTCATCAGCCAGTCACAGCCTGATTAACAGAGAGCGAGCTCCATTTCAAATGAAGTTCTTGGTTCTGAAACCCACATCACCACCATAAAGACCCTTGAAATTTGGTATATTACAAAGAAGGAGTATTTCTCTAGCAGCACTTAACACCAAATCCAGCAAGTTTAGGCCATCAGAAGGCAGGAAAACAATTTAAAGATGACAAATTGAGGGGGAGTATGGTATATACACCTTAACTGGAGGAGAACATAGAATTGCCAATTCCAGTAATATTTTTCGGGGGGAATTAAGGACAAGCGTTGACATTGAATAAAGATGCATAAAAATCCCTTAGGATGAGAAAGAAACAGGATTTTTGCATTGCTTTTGCTTCATATTATTTTCTAAAGATGGCCCAGCTTTAGAATTTCTGTAAGCAAATATGGAAAGTGAAATTTCCTCTACAATAAGAAACCTGCAGGTATCTGAGTGAGCAGCAATTAAAAGAGCCAAGTTACCAGCCAGGCCTTTTTCTCATTTTGATGTATACCTCATTTGTGCAAAACAGAACCTGGGCATTTAGGCATTAAATATCACTTCCTCATGCTGCAAACGGCTGTCGTGGTACAACAAAAACACTGAGTAGAAATCAATTCGAAGTGGAAAAAATGTCACTGGTTAAATGTCAGCCATACAATCATCATGAAAAACTTCTGAGTGCCCTTTCAGCAGCAGAGCCATCGCTGAATCAAAATAGTTTGCTTTACAGCACTCCAGACTGTTAGAAACTGCCTCTCAATTTTTAAGTAGCTTGCAAAGCAGTGACCTTGTGATTTTCTCAGCCATCCGAAAACCTTCTCCAAAGCATCAGGTCAGTGACCTCCTTCAGCTCCAAGAGCACTAGCCTCAAGGACTGAGTCACAGCAACATTAACCTCACCCAGACGCACTCCGGAACAGAGTGGCCTCATTTAACGTTCCTTCTCCTTGTGCCAGTACTTTTGTACACAGAGCAAACCTACATGAACAGAGGATGTGGGATCACAGCTGAGGGAAGGCAGAATTTTTCTTGAGAGGTTTTTGTACAGATGTTGACTCTTACTAGGCTTTAAGTTACTTTTTAAGAATTGAAACTCTTCCCCTCTTGAAAATCCTGTGTTCTGGTTCCCCTGGACAGGAACCGCCATGACTTTCAGCTCAAAGGAACCTCCAGAAATGACAAGGTAAGCATTTTAGGAGAATTCAGAATGGACGTGAGTAAAATTTTCAATATAACCCGAGTCACACTGGAACCCAATTCTCCCCAAACGTCAACATCGGGTTGCTAGGGACATCTCGTGGCTAAGTTGCTTTGGAAAATTTTACCTCTTGTGCAAGGTAAGATGCCCCAGAGAGCACATCCAGTCTCCATCCTCCACCAAGCCCAATGACAGGATTAACACCACCACTGTTAAATAATTGTTTTCAGGATCCTGAATTTTCACTAGTCTCTGTATGCCATTGTGAGGATGCCGCAGTTTCGGATCCACCGTACTCTACAAACTGGATGAGAGTGGGCTGTTATCTTTTAATCTCAAAGTAGGAAACATTTTTATAATGTTATGAACAACAATTCAATCTAATCAGGTCATTAATTTTCTGGAAAAGAGGAGTGGGCTCTTTCTGTGGGAGCCTGGACAGAGAAAGAATATGCTCTGGTGTATATCCAGAGCCCCTCTGGACGGCTTTGAGGATGATGCAGGGATGTCTGCCTTCTGCCTCACTGATTCTTGTAGCTGGTAACAGTCACCTCGCAGCACATGTACACAGTTAAGCAAGGGGGCTGTAAACCAGCTGCAGAGCCTGGCCCAGCATCTCTTTCCAGTACACAGAAGCTTAACATCTCTTTCTCATTCACTGCCTACACCACCAGGGAGCAATTGTATCCTGCATGAAGAACTATTTATTGTGTCCAAAAATGAGACAGGTACATCTATGCATATAAATGCAGTAAAATCAAGTGACTTATTTGAAATACAAGACAGCAGGGCATAATTCAACTTTGGGCCAACTCTTCTTTTACTTTCTAACACTTAAAAAAAATTATTCACAACAAGAACACTGGTCTCAAATCCCACACGGTAGATTAAGTTAGTTGTTTGCTTTGTCTTCTTCATCGTAAAAAGCAAACCAGAGGTCTATGATATTGCTCATCATCGCTGACAAATCAATATTTGCACAGTGAAATTACATACAGTTATTTGATGAGTTCATTACAAATTCACAATTTTGTCTTTTGAATAGAATATCTTTGGTACAGGATATGAAACAACTGAATTTTAGACAAAAGGATTAATCAGTAGCTAACATCTGTTGATGGTAAAAGATGGAACCCTGCATAACTGGCCTAAAAAGATCATCTTAACATTTCTTCATCAGCAGTCATTTTCATGGAGATTTTCCACAGTACTAATGTTAAATTACTGCATCATTTACTCTATTTTACTGGACAGATTTAACCTTTGTAAGTATTTCTCTCATCTGCTCCGTAGAACTATCTGCAGCAGGTCTACACAGCCGTTTTCTTCACCCAGCCAAAGATGCTACCATGAGATTTTTACAGGTTTCCAGGTATGTGATCTCCAGTGAGCATGGACCGGACTACTCTTCATTCCAGTTTAATTACCTAATAATCTTCAGGAGCTGTGTATATGACGAAGTCAGTGCATATGGCTGTAAGGTTAAACGTGCTGCATGCTACTGTGATAATCTAGTTCCCTGTAAGTTCATACACAGAACAAGAGAAAACAACTTCAGCACTACAAACCACGAAAAGTCTATGATTTGGTCAGTGGTTCGTGCCATATATGAGAATTGCTGTTTCAGTAGTAGGTGATGTTTTTATGTAGAGATTATGCACTGAGAATTTAACAGCTGTACAGTAAGGCAGACAGCAAAAACACGCAAACTCTGCACCTAACCTGGTCTACCAACATTACTGATTTGATTCTGCCACATCAAGATTCAACCCTGCAAGGAATTCTTCACAGCAAGATCTATTTAACAGCTCCATTACTGATTCATTAATATCTTTGTTGAACACAGAGTCAAAGTTTCCATTTACACAGGTCTCATTTCCATTTTCCATTTTAAAACTATTCATTATATCCTGGATCCACTTGAGTTCCTCAGAAAGCTCTTGACTTAGAGATTCGTACTGACACTGCAGATCAGCGTATTTCCCGGTTATGCCTGTAAGACTAGTGCCTACAGTCTTGATATCGTCCTGCAAATGTCTTTTCAGGGATTCAATTTTACGGTATTCATACTTCAGCTGAGACAGCTTGTGCCTCACACTTTCATTCTCTTCTTTATACCAAGCTTCCTTCTCATTATAAATGGAAACCAGAGCATCGATGTCCTCCTGCAAGGAATCATGGGCTACAGCCAAAGCGCTGAAACCCCGTTCCGTAAGTGAAATGTCTTCTACTACTCGGGCAAAGCGCTCAAAGTTGATGTAGGTATTATTGGGAGGCATACTTGAATGGCATTTTATGGTGTACTCTCTTAGCCGTTTTGTCTTCAGCTGTGTGTTCTCAACTTTCTTGTTTTCTTGGACTTTTGTTTCTTCTTTCAGCTTCAGACAGAGGAACCAGTATTACTGAACATTTACAAGACAGGGCAGTAATTCAAACTCTACACATCAAAAGATGCAGCCTGAATTTCCACAACGCTGGGAGATTCTTTGCTCCCAGTGATTTTCCTCCATGCATTTGATTAAAAGAAAATAAAAAAACTAATGTGATGAGTAATGTGCATTCATTCCAATGTGATAAGTGTAAATAAAAGGCTCCAGTTTATTTTCATGTTAATTTTTAGCAGTTAAGTCTCAAAACTATCAATCCTGAAAACACTCCACTTAATGCTTTCTGCAATGCAGAGCAAAAACTGTATTTCAAACATCCTCATTAGTCATGCTGAGATTAGCCAAATTATTTTCAATAAGAGATTTATCCACAAAAGCAAGCAATGCCTAGGATGAAAAAAAATACAGACACACAAATGCAAGCAAATCAACACACTTGGTACAGCAACTGATATTTTCCACATTGGCTGTGGTCAACTTTCAAATCAAGAAAAGCACTACACCCCAGACGTGGCATATGTCCATGCAAACAGTGAAGAAGGATGGAAAAACACAAAGCACAGTCTAATGTAGGATCCTGTATGTGCAACAAATGGCAAAGCTTTTTCCCCCCTCTTTTTGAGTGTTATGGTAATAAAAGAAGTCATGATTAAGGTTTGTAGAAATCCAAAGATTTAGTCAGACTCGATCAATTTATTTTAAGTGAATCTCTTTGAGACTCCTAGAGTCTCTAAACATCTAGAGATCAATTTTCCATTTAACACACCAATAAGAATGGGAATATTATCTCCGATTTGTTCATGGATAAAAGCAAGATCTGTTTCTTTATTTGGTCTTACCGTTATCCATGGATGAGAAAGAGCTTCCTGAATTGTAAGCCGTTTCCTACCAAAAAAAAAAAACAGATTTGAATGAGAAAAACTTTGTACACATGTCCATTGACCCACACTTCTGCCAGGCTTTGTATGAACAATAAAGCATTTATCAAGATAATTCCAGGACTAACTCTCAAAATCCAGGGTTATGTCTCCTGATAAGGCATGTTATTTGTGTGCAGTTCAGTCAAAAGCTATCCTCACTCTACTCAATTTTAATTCCTACTCAGTCTGCCTTTTTTTTCTGTACCATTCTATAAAAAGTGATAAAACATTGCTTTGTTTTATTCATCCTATAAGCTTTGAGAATAAATACATTCTATGCACCTTTAACATCACTGTCTCTGAAGCAAGATATACAATATTAATTATATCAGAAGTGTCCTTCAGAGGACGTTGTTATATCACCCCTGGAGCTACCATATCCTGAGCGCAATATTTCTGAGAGGAATACTTCAAACCTAATCCTCCTGCACTGTGGCAGTTTGTGAACAGCACGCTATTAGCACTGAGAACCAAAGGCAGAAACCCAGCATTGCACAGGGACTGCCTCTGAACATGGGATAAACATCAATATCGCTGGGTTGCCACTTCTGAAAAGGAGGTTGCTGGCCCTGTGCAAACATCTCATCAAACCCCCACCTACTCCAGCCTACTCTAAGGCTTGAGGCTTGCAGGAATCTCGGATGAACAGCTTGCCTGTTTCTTCCTGACACTCCTAATATCTATTTTCTCCCCTAATTAGAAGGAACTACAATGGCCTGACTACCCTTCAGGAGCAACAGGGTTAAGGGGAATGAGATGCTATTTCTGCATGCACTTTATTAAAAGCAAGAAGGAAACTAAACAAGGTCTGTGGTTCCCATGAACTGCGAATAAAGCTCTGCATACCTATCACACAAGTTCTAGATGATCTTAGCAGAAGCAGACATAGTGGGAACAACTCCACTGTGAGGACACACGAAGATTTTTCTGCCCTTACTGCACTGGGGCCGTATTTTGTCACCTCCTTGCAAGTAGTCCACAATAGACTGTGAAGTACTGGAGTAGTAGTTACCCATAACTTGATATTTTGCACACCATTTCGTACACTAGAGATTTTGCACACCATTTTCAGTCCTCCATCTACTCACTGTTATACTGGCTTGACTCAGGGGAGAATTGAGTCCTGAAACTGAAATTTAACTGAGGAGATTTTGATTGCAAGAGCTAGAAGTTAGCTTCTCATTCTCCTATCCGTTCTGACTGCAGCTTCAAAAGGAGAAAAAACCCCATTTCTCAGCAGTTCCACTCTACATATGATGACCTGCAGCTTAGCAGTAAGACATGGGGAGAGAGCGAGCACAGATGTGCCTGCACGCATGTGCGCAGAAAGCAAGATCTCAACAAACATCTAAGGCTAACGGGGTCAGTCCTGGCCTGTATATTCACAGTCACACATTTTAGTTGATACTATCATAGGAGTTGTTAGAGATAAGGAAAACAAAGTTTCTCAGTGTGAAAAACAGATGCAACCCGTTGAAAAAACAGATTATATACTTGCCACCATATGCGGTATTACGGTACATTCAATATAGCATACTCTTTCGGGAGTAACATGATCCAGACATGCTCCTCAGTAATGATCTGCCTCTTTCAGCACCTCTCCTGCCGTCCCCTGCTGCCTTGTCTGTTTAGAGCATAAACTTCCTGGGGACAGGGACTGAGTTTTCTTGCAGGACCAAGTTGCATGAGGTCCCTGTCTTGGTTAGGGCCTACATCTATCAAAAATTCACCAGAAATCAAATAGAAAGGCAACAAGCATAGGAACAAAACCTCAAATGCATAGCACAAATAGAAAGGAAAATAAAACAGAGGAACTATCCCATCCATAGTGGCAGCTTGAGAACCAGCAGCTGTAAGATTTCTCTTTAGATTTTTTTAGACTTTTTTTTAGATTTTTTTTTTTAAGTGATAATATTTCTCTTGCCCTACGCCTGATTTCATATCAAGGACACATTAACTCCAAGATGACAGCTTGGCTTCTAAGAAAGAGCAAACAGCAACTATTTAACCTTCAAAGAGAAAGTCCGATGGAAAGGTGAGTGTCAGGTTTTGGCATACTCAGAGGACACTGGCACACAGCTATTTTGAGGGCCTCTGGATGCAGCGACTCCCTGGAGGCACAGCAGCAGAACTTTGTCTCCTGCCTTGCTCTTGAATGACAACACACACCACAGGGAAAGTGCTGCAGATTATTCAGCAGGCTCTGTTTCACCAGGTTTATCTAAGAGGCAGAGGACTCCTTCAGAGTTTTCCCTTACCGTGTATCTTTCACCAGGAGTTTCTGAATAAAATCTTTTGCTAGGTCACTGGTATTGCTGAAAAATTCTTCATCAAATTCATAATTCACAGCTGTGATGTTGGCAAGCGTTTCCTGCTTAGTTTCTCCAAGGAAAGGCGATGCACCACTAAGCCTAAATAAGCCAGAAAAAAGAAACGGTTGGAAAAGTAAACAGCAGAGGTCCTCTAACGCAATTACAGTGGCTGTGCAATGTACTGTCTGGACATCTGTGGTTCTCTGTGATGGAGCAGCGAAGCCACTTGGGAAAAAACGGGTCCAGCTTTGGCTCACTATATTTGTGTTTATGAGTCAGACTCATCCTGAAAGTCTCCAGTGCAGCGCTGACGTGTGCCCACACAGACAGAAATGCACAGATTCTCCCATCCTCGATGTCTCATTGAAGTCATCACTAATCAAGGCAGGAAAAGCTTCATCTGAGGAGAGGCTCTGTCCCTGTGAACCACAAACACTGCCAGGCAAAAGCTTCTACCAAGTCAAGCAGATAAAATGGTATTTCTATAGATTTTCTTTGGGTAGGAAAAACCCTGCGCCCTACTGCTTTTCTACCTGCAGACTTACTGACTTCCCTGCACAGTGGGTCCAGCCCAAAAGACCTTCTCAGCTGGAACCACAATGCAACGTGTGATGGGGAAGTCAGACGTGTGGCCTTGCCCCAAATGCTGCGGGAGAGGTAGGGGGACACTGTTGGTTAAAAGGAGCCCACAAACAAAGAAAGGGACTTTGGCTGCAGTAAAATCCAACCATTTCTGCACAGTGCAAAATTTCATCCAGTTGGCACTCTGCTCCAACTGAAAGGATAAAATGCAGACATCATCCTAACAAAATGGCATTCAGCAGTCTTTATTTAGACAGATGAAGCTTCTTCTGCTTTGCCTGTCTTTCAGCTGTGACTGATGTCCTTCATCCTGGATGACCACCTCTGCTCCATAAAGCTCCAGTGTCAGCACAGACTCCACCCGCCCCGCCGTCCCCCCCTCCCTCCCCCAGCCCACAGGAATGCTGACTTGCAAAGGCTAATTTACAGGAAATGTTATTTATACCAAGGAAATTGAACTCATCCCTTTTTAAAACCTTCAGGTCTGTTATTATTCTTACTACCGTGTCTAAGCTTTGATAACACAGCTTCAGGATGTGGCAGGCTCAAACTCTTTGGATCTAAACTGAGGGTTCAAATACTAAACTGCTTGCTTGCATGATCCTGATCAAAAGACCTTTTACCCTGTCTGTACTGCCACGTTGACTGGGTATTTGGGGGTAAGCATAAAATTGGATGGGACCCCCTTGGCCATTCAGCCCAGTCCCCAGCTGCCACAAGTGGGTCTTACCCACAGAATAACCATCTGAGGCAGAAACCACTTGCTCTGCCCCACACTCATGCAACGACCCGAGCTGCGGACACGGCAAGGCACTGAGCGAGGGCTTTCAGTTGTCTGTGATGCAGTAAATTCACCCCATGAGCCACAGTCGATCTCACTGCTTAACAGGTTTTACTTATCCCGGGCTGGAGCGTTTGCTCCACTTCTATTAGCCACAGAGAAGTGCTGAGATCTGTCAAACAGAGGAGTCTCAAATCCTAATGTTTGACCCAAATGTCTTTTGGCATACCCTGACTCAGTGCCTGTAAACCTGTCTCCACCTTACAGCGGACCTCAGTGACGGAGGCTCAGCACTCACAATCCAGTCCAATGAATCACTCTTCCAGTTATTGAATTAAGGACTTGTCAGCACTTTGATCTGTACACCTGACGATGGCATCCATTTGAACACCACCACATTTGCTAAAATATGTGGTATCTTTACACACACACCCCAGTTATTCAGAATTCAGGATTCTTCAGAGTGAAAGGCAATAAAATTAACAGGCAGTACTAGTTAAAGGCATAAAAATTTCTATTACACGCCATACTACCCAAGCAGACCCCTCCTACCAGAAAGGGCATGCTCTTTTTTTTCAGTTCTTTTCTACAGAGGGATTATTTTTAAGCTTACTTACCACAGTAATCTTTACTAGCCAACTAGGTAAAACGCATCTACTGTACTGACCACAGTACAGAGCCATCCACTTCATTACTGTGCCTCCAGAACAGAACTGTACCACAACCGAGAAACCTCTGGAAAGCACCTGGACATCCATGCCTCACTGTGATCACAGGGTGAGCGCTCCAGCCTGCTCCTCTTCCATTCCCAAGTGCTCTTCCCGTCATTTATGAACGCCCGTAAACAGCAATTTACAGAGTTTAACGTTCTGTCAAGTACACGTGTCGCTGATGACACAGCGTGCTGATAAAGAGCCAAGAGCCTGGACAATTTTAAACCTTTTTACCTGAGGCTGGGCTCATCCAGTATCCCCCTGTATTTTTTTCTGCATCACACGACAGAAGGGATTTTATTGCACTGAGGCTGATTTCTCAGCCCATGGCTCTTCTGCAGCTGTTGGGCTGTAAGCCTTGGGCATGCCTGAGGGTGGATTTAATTCCACTCTATTTATTTTCCGCACTGGGAAAGCAATCCCTCCCCTTTAAGCCTCTCTACTTGTACGGAGCCCAGTGCTGCGTAACGCAAAATTCCCCCTAACGGCAGCGGGCACCTCCTCTCAGGCTGGCAGCAAGGTAGCCCCGAGTGGCACCAGCAGCAGCAGCACCGCCGGGCAGCAGCACTGGGGTGAGCCGCGCCCAGCCGCCCGCGGCCCGAAGGCGGCAGGAGCTTGATTTCAGCGGGAGCAGCTAGGCCGGCCATCCCTGACCGCTTCGGTAATTCTCACGTCAAGGCAGAGGAAGGAAACCCCGAAGCAGGGGGTGCAGCCCCTCCGCCGCATGCATCCAGTGTCGCTCAAGCACTTCCACAAATTACCAAGCTCCAGCTTAAAACTTTCTCCTCTGCTTGTCCCCCGGAG
Source organism: Dromaius novaehollandiae (assembly GCF_036370855.1). NCBI lineage: Eukaryota > Metazoa > Chordata > Aves > Casuariiformes > Dromaiidae > Dromaius > Dromaius novaehollandiae. The sequence goes on from NC_088107.1 coordinate 21,011,562, forward strand.
GCCCATGAAACCTCATTTGAGCGTGAACTCGTTCTAATTTCTAACTTTGATTTATTCATCACTGGTTTACATGCTCTTGTTCTAATAGTCTTGGGAAAAATCTTTTCCGCCCTTTCTCGTGCCTACCAGCTGCAATGATATTCCCAACCAGCTTTTCCTTCACTATGTTAAACGAGCCCTTTGTCTCCTGTAAAATGGGCTCCCTGTTTCCTGGACCACTTTGGTGGCCCTTGGACCCTCTCTGATCCTGTTTCAGCTTACATTCCCCTTCTTGAATATGGGTGACCAGACTAACACATAATAATCCGGACTGCTGCCTGCCTCAACACAATGGTAGCTCATAAACATCCTATGGCCAACTAATACTCTTGGGCTTTTCGTCCTCCGTCATTTCTAGCTGATGAGCTCCCTAACAAGCAGAAATGCCCAGCGATGCCAGAGAGATTTGCTCTTTGACTGCCCATAATGCCCTCTTAGTGCCCTCTTAACTTTGTTTACCCCTTTTTATTCTAAATTTGAATAGGCTGCAGAAGGTCATTTGCCCACTAGACAAACCACCACCCACACCTTGCGTGCGGAGCCTTTCTCACACGACTGAAGGGAAGGGCTATGTTTTATTAATGCAATAGAGCTTTAGGAGCACTTCTACAGGAGAGAATCTACCGTTGTACTTACAGTATGTAGGTGATGACGCCTATACTCCTAAAAAAGAAGGAGAGGGAGACTAATTGCAGGTGTTTTATAACACATGTATTTTTTTTAATGTATGCAACATGAAAAGGACAATAGTGGCTGCTAGACAGGCAGAAGGGCCACGGTTCTAGATAACTGCGGATATCTCTCTTAAAAAAAGGATGGTGTTTCAATGAAAAAATGTGAATTTTACATATAAATTCAAGTAACATGGATATTTGGATGCATTTCTACCGTGGCAGATCATTAGCTACAGTGCACAACAGAGATACAAAAAAATAGAAGGAAGGATGTTTTATTCGGGGTGGCCTCCTTCAGCTGCCTTCTCGGCAGATCAGATTAGCACGCAGGTCTGCTCTGCATGCAGTGCTCTTACAAATAAGGCTGTCACAGGCACTGCAGGAACATGCGGTCTTTCAAGAGCGCTCCACTGCAGTGGGCAGTGGCACGTGGTTAACTCTCTAACTGCCATCATTAAAGGTTTTCACTGTAATTTGGCAGAAGTTAAATACTTATCTTTTTATCATAAAGAACACATAAAAACAGAAAGACAGAACTGAAAATTAACAACTGCGTTTAAGGTGCTTTTTTCTTAATTTGTTGTGATAGAATGGATTTTAGTCAGAGCAAATTGGGAAAAACTAATAGAAGAACAACCTGGAAAAAAAAGTTAAAAACTTACCACATATCTGCAGCTAATCCAAGTGGTTCATAGTTTACTATTTCTGGAGCTGTAAGAGACATTTAATCAAACATCAGCAACTGAGGGAAAAATTAATTTTAGCAGGTTGGATGAGTGGCAGGTCAAGAATTACCTCGGCTAAAGAGAGGCAGAGAACGAGAGAGGCAGAGAACGAACTAGGTACAGGAGACACTTTGTTTAAAGGTTTATAGTCCTAATAGGAATCAAGTTCCCAAGTGCCCACAAGAGCCCATGTAGAGTAACGTGGAGCATAGCGCAACTCAAGAATAAGGGTCAGGCAGTTACGTGCTAACTACAGTACAGATCATGCCTGCAATAACAAATGACTTCACCTAACAAGGATACCATTACCCTAAGAATCTGAGCTTTGTCCTGTTTCTTGTTTTGTTCTCAGAATGATATTTACTGGTGCCACTAAAGCTAGTTTCTACTGGCCAGTCAGAAACAGCCCTCAGGCAAGAGATTAAAGTTACATGCCAACCTACATTGCTGTCCACAGTCAAACCCTACATTGCTGTCCACAGTCAAACCCTATTATCTTTAGGGAAACGACCTCTGGTTGAAAAACATCTCCATGTAAGACCACATGTAGGAGAAAAGACCAAGGTGAGGTACTGAGACGAGAAAAGGTGTCTGTGGCAGTGCTGAAACGACACGAGTTCATGTAACAGCGTGCTTAACTGGAATATGGTTTACAAAAAGACAAAACGAAACAAACAACCCTCAAGCCTCTAACTGAAAGGATACAAATGAGCAGGATTAACCAAAATCCAATCTAGACAGACTAGAATTATGATCAGGAAGGAGCAAAAAGAGAACCAGGCGGCAAAATGTAAGGGGAGTGGAGGGTTTTGTACTCAATAGGTATACAGTGGGGAGCAGTTTTATCTGGAAAGCAGTAACAGCGACATTCATGTAATTATGCACCCATGTGCTACAATGCAGAGAACTTACTTGCCCAGGCAATAGGTAGAAAACTGGAATTTATACTACAGGGTTTCTCAGTCTCAATTCTGAAATTATGTCTCTCAATATTTATTTGGCAGCAAGCTACTCTCACAAGACCATCGGGTCTTGTTTATAGAAAACACCTTTCTCCTGTTCCAGGAAAAGAACATGAACTTCTAGATTTAGGCCACGTTGATGCCCAGGAGACGGAAACTACCCCTATGCCTGGCTTCCTGATTTGGGAAAGGTGTCTCACTTTCTCATGGAACTTGCAATACAAACCAAAGGAACTGACCACTCACTCACCTACAAATTCTGGAGTCCCAAAAATGTTTTTAAATTCAACTCCATCTTCTATTTTGTGAGCCAGGCCAAAGTCAATGAGTTTGATGTGTGGAATAGGGATATTCTTGTCTAGAAGCATAATGTTTTCAGGCTGAAAATAATAAAACATAGGTATTTGTTATTATATCATCTTGGGAAAGTAACAGATCTAGGCCTAGAGTTCTCAGATCTTTCTTTCCTCACATATACAACACTGTAGAACAAGAAACATACCTGTGCTTAACCGTACACAGTTCGCTGTTTTGATAAAGGAATGACAACTGTGAAATTTGATGTAATTGAACGGACCAGAACTTCAGAGCAGCAAAACAAATCTGTAGGCCTAATAAAAGTAATACTTTTCTCCCATTATTGTCTTTATTATTATCTCATACAAAATCTCTCTCTCTCTATCCTCCCATTAGCACTTCTAGGCTTATTTTGTTGATGATAGCTGTTGCCAGGTTGTAGCCAACATAACCCTGTTTTCACAGTGAGACAGAAGTTATTCGCACAACTGTATGCAGTTGCCTAATTTCACAGAATATGTCACTAGATTATCTGCCCAGCAGCATGGTGATATAACACGAAGTGAAAGCTTGGTATATCTTGTCCCCTCCTAAAACAGAAAATATACCCCTGGCCCACAGGGTCTCCTTGGAAGGAGATGTCCCATCCTGACCTGCGTTTGCCCAAGTTCAGGATTTGCACCCAGGCAGGGGCATCCCTAACAACAGCTGGCGGGCACCTGAAGCAGCGCAAATACCTGGCGCGGAGACAGACTGCCACTGCTTGCTCCCAGGGAGAGCTGCTCCACTGAATATTTTGGCTGACAGCAATTTTGCTGATCTCTTCCTGGAATTTACCCTGGGAAACCTCACCATTTCTGCCCAGCTGCTCCTACTAGATTATCATCCTAATGGAAGATGTTTCAGGAAATGGTTCTTGAGGGATTCTGGACACATCTGAACCTGCTTAGAGAGGGAAAATACTCTCCTGTATGAGACTAAATTCACAGTTGCAACAACAAGGGCAGGAAAGATCTGGGATTTGCTATCTGAATAGTCCTGAAATTGGAAGGAGTTGGAATTAGAGATCCCAGCTCATTTATATAACAAGTTGTTAAAACAACAACTAGTAGCATTTCCCATAGCAGTGTAAGGAAAAGCACTGAGCCAAAGCCAGAGGAATTGTGAAATTAAAGCTAGCTTTTTCTTGACCGCAGACTTTGACTCCACATTCTTTAGCAGATATAACATCTATTTCATAAACTCATTTTTTCAACTAAATATCTTAGACCTAGTTGCTCCCTCCTGCTCCCCTATTTCACGGGTTTCAGAGTAACCTGTGGGTTCAATTTATCCCTGATGAAGAGCTTCGGTGCATTAATTTTTCATAAGTTAATCATAAGTCCAAGAGCAAGAGATTTTAATTCCCTGCTGGCAGCTGCCTGGCCTCTTTGCAGCAGATCCTAATGTGCAAGCAGCTCCTGCTAACATACATTCTCATTCAGGGCTACACTGGGAAAGAGGGCGTGTGAATAATTTATTGCCATAGCCATTGGACCAAGAATATTTTAGCCTCAGGCTAACAAGTCCAGTGTTCCTTCGGGAACCTAGGGCATATGTATTCACTCTAGATATATGATGTAAGCTTGTTTGGAGCAGACAGAACGGACTGACGTGGCAAAAAGTCACAGTCACCACATCTTACAGTGTTTTATTCCTTAAGTATTAAAGGTCAGTGTAGCTCCATTGCAATCAATGGAGCGCTATCAAGTGATATAAACCACCTCTCATGATCACCTCTCTAATGCCTAGTTTACCACCAGGCTAAACTCCAAAACCAGTCCGACAAAACCAAGGAGAGTTATTTTGTGAACATGTTTAGAGTATTTGTCTTTCACTGTCAATGAAATGATTCTCTACTCATCCTTTCTCATTTCTGATTTGCATTTTCTGTAACATCTTAATTGACCACCCGACGTTACTGGCATTAAATATCAAAATTAGTAGCTAGAGATCAGTACAGAAAATTTGTTATCTACATTCTCACAATAATTTTATGCCACTAGATATTAGGCTGCTTTTCTAATACACAGTGAATACCATTGGTCTTGAACTTCCGGATTCATATGGTAATTATAAAATCAAGGATATATATGCTTGTATATGTTCATGTATCTCACATGCACCCCGAAGTGAAGACTTGAAGGGTAATTTGCTAGTCAGTTTGTTAGGTTAGATGCATTTTGTAACATTTGCAACAACTACATACATGACGCTAACGCTGATTCAACAACAAGCACTTTAAGACTGTATTTGGCGTACCTTTAGCTCAAGGAATTAGCATGTATATCATGGGAATCTGGGAATAGTCTATCCATAGCACACGCATTACTGTAGTAATTAATAATAAACTATTCTGAAGTTAAAATTAGGACAATGAACATGTGATCTAGCACTACAGCTTCTTCCTTTTTCCTACAGTTTAAAACATTTTAAAACTTTCCCCCCTGTTTTTATTTTCTTTCTTTCTCCCAGGGAATGAGTGCACGTTGAACTTATTTCTTTCTGAAAGTAGTAACGTTTGAGGCAGCCAGTTCTGTAGCTGTGAGTGTGCTACTGAGAAAGCGCTTTCTTCTAGTCCCAAGAGTTTCATCCCCAAGGGTGACCGACTCCTAGGTTCAGAGAAGCATGTTCACCTAGGCAGGCCACAACCAAGAGGAGAGAGATGGTCTCTTCTGTATTATTTAGGCCAGGTCTACTGATATCAAAGACAAGGACACAACCTAGAGACGTCACCTGACGTGGTAGCAAGAGAGCTCCCTCGTGTGCTTTCAAGAGCCTAAGCTGCTAAGAAAGCCAGAAGTCTTTCTGCCCACCAAGCTGCAGCGGCCGACATGTGCCCCTCCTGTAATGCTCAGCACTGGGGGGACGGGAAGGAGCGACAGCTGTTTGTAGCTGGCCCTGGCCCCGGCCCTCCCCTCCCTTCTGTGCATCAGCCTGAAAAAACAGCCTGCTTTGGATGATACCCCAAATGCAAATAATAAATAATAGTCTTACTTGCTGAAGGATGACGACAAATTCCTTGTTCTTAGTAAATATGTAAGCCCATCCTAAAGCTGTCACAGGCCTGATGAAGGAAATTGTCCTCCTTGGCTCTCACAGCTGCCAAGTGCATTTAAAATGCTTTTTAACGGTATCTATTGTTTTAGGCATGTTATCACATGCAAGTATTCAACAAATTGTAGAAGGTGCAGTCATTAAACAACAACGACAAAAGCTCTAAGTCAGCATCTTTACCTTTAAATCAAAGTGAGCAATTTTATTGGAGTGAAGGTAATTCACACCGTCCAAAATCTGCTTGATGAATCTGGTTGCTTCCTCTTCACTCAAAGACTCCTTCTGTGCCAAGAAGTCAAATAGTTCTCCTCCAGACACCCTGCAAAAAGCACCAGGAAACTTCCTGTTAACTACTGCATTGTAAGGCATAAAATAAAGCTAAGCACAAAAACTGAAGTGGAAAAAATCTCCCAACAGTTATAAAAAGGCCACTCTCACAGGCAACCCAAGAGTTTCACGTTTTGGTCCCAGCTTTGCCAAAACTTCCTTTTAGCTTCAGTTTCCTCCCCTGTAAATTGAGAGCTATCTTTCCCTAACTGAACGATGCTGCAAGGTTTGATTAATCAAGGATAATAATGGACCAAAGAGAGGTGCATTGTCTGATGAATCTACAGACAAACGCATATTTCTGTATGTATACTTTGATATTAACAACAAATTCAAATGCAATTCAACCGTTTCATTTCAAATGAGACAGAGGAAACGTAACAAGCTGGATTAACGTACTACTGTTAAAGAATTACTTCTCTCCTCTGTTGCCATCAGTAACATGAGGCAATGAGCTCTGCCAGCAGAGTCTGGTTCCTTTCTAGAACAGCCATTAGTCTTCTACTGCAGACTCTTCCTTGACATATAACTGACAGGAAAGCATTTATTTTGTGCTGAATTTTTATAAATACAGCAGATTACAGCAGCTTGGAAAGTACCTTAAAATTGTCTTCCCAAATCAAGGAAGTGGAGGATTACTGTGTAAGTCACTGTGAGTATTCACATCAAAATTGAAATACATTCCATATATATTCAGTGCATTTCGCTGCATTCAGTGCATTACACTCCTGTTGCTATTTTTATCTCTCTTACTGAGAGCTCCAGTGCTATTTTTCTACCTATGCTGAAACAGGATGATCCAGATACTAACTTGGCCGTCATTTGCAGTTTCATTATTTATAACACTGACTTTTGTTGTTACCAGTTCCCCATTCGACTTTACCGTCGGGAGCACCCAGGAGGTGGTTGGGCCGGGAAGGTCTCGGAGGTACCGCCACCTGGGCTCGCCATTCAGAGCGCAAGCACAAGACTTGTGGCTTCCAAAGCCATTTTTAAAAACAAGTTTTTGGCCCCGTTGTCTGACAACATACCAGTAAAAGAAATGGCAGGTTCAAATGCTTTAAGTTCACCAGACACTGTGACTCTGAGACAAGTCCGATCGTGCTGTCCGGGCCCTACAGAGGTCTTGCAGGCAATGCCTCCTCCGAGCCCGGGCTCCTGCACCGCACTGGTGGTGACAAGACAGCGATTCCCTCTCCTGCCGCTTTCAGAACAAACTATCGTGAACAGCTACAAAAACTGCAAAGAGAAGTCAATTCCAAACAAGGAGCCACCGAGACCTGGGACTCGTCTCCTGGCCCGTGCTGCCGCTGCGGGGGACAGCATACCTTGCTGCTCCAAAGGCAGAGTTACACAGCGCCTGCTGGCATCGGAGTCATTTACTGGATGTTTGTCACGGCACCCACAGTCAGAAACCTTCCAGGCAACAGGAGGCAGGACACGAAACATTTTCACCTGGGCAGAAGTCACCCGGTACTTTAACTGTTCAGATTAAATGGCCAGCAAACAAAAGCAAACTTCGGATGACCCAGGGATACAGCACAACTGCCGTCTGTCTGCCTTTGCTTCTCCTTCCTACTCATCTCAGTTACTCAGTCCCAGAGACTCTTATTTGGTCTCCAGTTGCCTTTTTAGGTGACACCAAAGGTCTCAGCAATGCCGTCACCCTTGCTAGGCAGTTTTCCTTTTACTCTGGGCATTTCAGGAGCCAGGAAACATTGTCTCTTTTCCAAGTGGTCACAGGTTGGTTGATCTGAAAACGCTTCCATTTGACTGTAACAAGCAGCTAAAGAGATCCGTGAGGAGAATCTGGTGCTCTCTTGGAGAAATCTCTGTACAAAGCGCAGGCAAGTCCCATTTCCCTGGCGACCTCTATTCAAACTGCACTAAAGCCATCGCTGCTGGCAGGGACACAGCCCTGCCGTCAGGGAGCCGGCTGCACTGGGAGACCTCCTTGCGCTCTTTCTGGAGCTTAGCCATGCGGGTGCACCACTCGCTCTCCTCCTTTTGCCCCGTCAAACCTCCTTTGCACATAGTTACTCACTGTGGACTCTTTGGGCAGGACTAAGGACAGAAAAGTACCTCTTGGGCCAGACGGACGCCTTCCTGCCTGGAAGGGACAGGCAGTTTTCTCCTGAGGAATCCGCTTTGCTGCACAAAGGAATTGCAGAAAATTGCCTGACCTGGCTGGAGGTACTCAGTCCTCCCCCGCTCGTGCCGCCCCCACCAGCGGCCACCCAGACCCCGGGGACTGGCCACGACTGCAACATCGGCAACACCCCGGGCAGCCAGCTAAGCTAAGCCTGAGGCAGCACTGCAGCAACCGTGCACCTGCAAGCAGGAGGATCACAGGCGCTTTACACCTTCTAGCTCCTTTTTTTGCCTTTTCACTCTAGTTCAAACTAAACTCAAATCAGGCTAGGCAGAGGGGACTTCCACAGTACTAAATGCAACATAAAAATACACAAAGGAAAACCAAAAAAGGCTCAGGGAGGCAGAAGTCCCTCTGTTAGTGCATCAGCAAAGGACTCCCTCTCAGAGCACGTGAGCACCTCATTCTCTGAAGGGCAGAGCTCAGCATACATGACAACCAGTACGTTAGTCCCAGGTCTCTTGTGGTGGAGCCCAAGACATTAGCCTTCGCTGCAGAGATCTGAAAAGACTAATCTAAAGGAAAATCCAATGGCAGAAATGTGATGAGGTCTCATCAACAAAGACTCAGCTTCTAAAAACAGGTTTGAGTAAATTGTACTAAGAGAGTGGTAAGCAGTTTAGTGCGGCAGCATCGTTATCCGTGTCATGTACCTGAACCCAGGGACACTCTCGGGCAGAAGGGATTTAGCAATCCCAGAAACCAGCCACTGCGGAACCCCAGAAAAACGCAGCCCAGCACTAACTCCTTTGTGGTAAAACACCCACTACTTCACTACAAGTTACAGCATTTAAACAACCAGGCAAGTGTGTGTTTTAAATCCGCACTACATGCAAAAAGTGCGTATGTTTCTTCCTAGAAGGCACCTAGCCCAGGAAAAAGTCCCTGCCGGATTCCATCTCTTTCCCCTTTACCAGGTCACCTTGTTCCCACAGCAAAGGGAGAAGCAGGCAGACGACGCCTTTGCTTTTCCCACAAAGTCCAATGAAAGACAGACCGCAATGCTGCCCTGTGTCCTGCAAACAGCTCTTTCTTTTGTGTACACAAACTTGACGCCTACCAGCAGAGACACTCGTGTCAATCAAACCTGCTTGGGCAAAGCAGCCTCAAGGCAGGGCCCGGGGCCCAGCAGAGCAGCAAGGTCACGAAGAGCTGCTGGGAGCCCGTCTCCGCACAGGGTGCACCAGGGGGGCAAACCACGGACCTCCCGGACTGCACGTAACTGCGGTGGATTTGGCAAGGCTCTTCCCGCTTTTGAATAGGAGAAAGGGCACCTGTGCCTAAAGAGCAGGTAGTCTTGCCTGTGCCAGCATAATCTGAGCTTGGGAGAGGGTCAGCACTGTAGCCAGAGACTCTTTTAAACCCCAGGGCAGCTTCTTCAACTGATCAAGAACACTAGCGATATTCTTTTGATGCCAAAGTCCACTGCAGCTAATGACAAGATTAACTGGCCAGGTGTCCTAACGCTCATTTTGACAAACCGCAAGGAGTATGAGACTGACAACAGAGTGTCAGGAGTAGAGATCACCTTTTTACAGAGAGAATTTAATTATCTTTATTAGCAATTATCATCATCCGCAGTTCTTGTACTGCAGCTGAATGCAGTGTCCTTAATCAGGTCCAAGCTCCACTGCACTCAGCCTTCTGCAAGGGCAAGAAGCTACAGTCCCCCCCGCCAAAAAAAGCAGAAGGTGGTGACACAGGAGGCTGTTTTAGCCCAGAAAAGCTGCTAGTCAGAAGCAGCAAACTCCTTTCCTGTCTTCCAGAGCCTGACTATGGAGACCAACATTTGGCCATAATCATATACTTAAAAATTAACAGATGCTCATCATCACTCACATGCCATCTGCCAGCAGTCACATTAATCTCCGGGAATGCTCCCTGGCCTAAATGCTGGCTTCCCTGGAAAGCTAGTGGTTATTTCATCTCACTCAGGGATCAAAGCCTCATTGTCTGGACTCCATACAGAAGGCTGGAGCAGGTGCCCTAGGGAACATATGGTGAACATAAATTTAGCCATGACATCTCTGTGTTTCCTGCTTTATAAATTCAGAAAAATGCATTATTTACTAAGTATCTAAAAATTGGTAGTAAGTAAAAGACCTCAGGGTGTCTCCTTGCTCACAGCCACATAAACCCATGCCATGGATTTAGTGCCATGGATTGACAGATAAAGGATATGTCATCTTCTGCACAGCCCCTCTTTAAAACTCAGAGGTTTGAAACCAGGTGATATTGACTCCACAAAAGAGCAGGACATAGCCCAAAAAAAGCTTAGTGTGATGTCTCTCTTCCTTCACTACGCGGCAAATTTCACCCCGCCTAGGCCAGGACCATACACCCTGACCAGCAAGGCTTGGGTCGTCAGGAGGACCACTTCCCTTTCTGGCTCTGAGGAGTACGAGCACATGATTCTACTCACTGCTTTGTGCAACAGCGTTCAGGTTTCTCCTGGCATTCAGGTGTCAGTAGAAGACAGGACCCAAACATCCACGTCACCTTAGGAAAGCTGAGCCACACAAACACACACATATATATACTTGCACATGGGCTAAAATAATTTTCATTCATTTCAACTCCTAAAGTTAGATCAACAGCACAGTAGCACACACTGTGAACTGTGCAGAAAGAGATGCTTTGGACTCAGGTCTACAGGATCATCTGTGCACACCGAGTCACTCACTTCTGCTACAGTCCTGATCCTCTGCCAGGAAACACCTGGAGTGGAAACAAGTCAAGTTCCAAGTCTCCTACAAATTCATTATCTCAGGATGCGCTTGGGTATAGCAATCCCAGTCACTTCATGCTTCCCCCATCTCATTTTTTTTAAAAAAGTGAAATAAATTTCTATCACCAGAGGTGGGGGTTTTTTTTTTTGAAAATTTGACAGTAGTCAGCTGCAAAGTTTTCTTGAAATGACTCCAAAACTTACACATTGACAGTGACACTATTAAATTTGGGGACATGCGAATGTTCTGCAGCACGCAGCTCCAGGTGCAATGCAGAGGAGCAAGCGGTCTCTCCGTGACCTCCTGGCCTGCCGTGGGTCAAACCGAGCAGGCCTCAGCAGGGCTGGCAAACAGCACAGTGCGAGAACAGCCTTCGTGCCGCGACGAGTTCTGCACCCCTGGGCGAGCAGGGGAGGCTGGCAGAGACCACGTGGCAGAGCTAGAATGGGGACAATTGTCTGTAGCATCTATCATTTCAATATACTGAGTCCATCCAACAGTCGGATCAGCTACTTGTTCTAGCAGCTTCCCTTGGCATCACACACTGTAATAACCCTGAAGACTGCTGCGGCTGCTTTGTATGTCCCCCTCTAGCCCAGCAAAAGCCGCTCCTGCGTCATCTCACAAAACCTCTACTTCAGCCTCTCCACTAGAAGCTGAAGTCACACAAACAGCAATAACTCCAAGTCGTTTTGAATTACATCGGGTTTCCAGGCCAGGAGGCAAAAATACTGTTTACACATAGCACAGCTCTTTTGGCCAGACTGCAGAGGTATTTCTTCTTCAAAAATTCTTCTTCACCTCCCTCTCTACTGTCAGGGCTCTTCTGCATCACATAATATTTTACTGAAATGAAGAAATCCCACTACCCATACATCAGCGTGAGCACTGAAGTGACTGTAAGCAAGCTTCGCCCACACGCACACGTAACATCACACAGTCGACCCCTGCATACCGCTGCCAATTCTAACAAAGTGGCAATTCTCTACCTAACAAACAGACAGGCTTTCTCACTTTCTTTCGGTCAATGAGATTAAACCTGCACAACAGCACCAAAGGCGACTCCCTGAAATGCGGACTCATGCTCCAGCTAAGTGCAGGCTCCTTAGCCAAGGCTTTGCTTAAAACGACTCCAGAGCACGCCTCCCGCTTCCCCAGCGGCGCTTATTCTTCCAGGCAGCGGCACGCACAGCTCCTGCAGAACCCACCATCGTTCCCTCAGCCTTCCCAGGCAGAGAAGCAGCTACTAGCTGGTTTTAAATCTCTTTTTAAACAGCACAAAGTGATCTGCATCACACAGCCAAATAGACATGACAGCCATCCTGACCCAGCAGCCAGCAAGGCAACGGGTCACGCAGCAGGAGCCAAGCTACAGCAGTCCGCAGACCCCTGGCTGGGAGGTTCACGTGTCGGCAGGACCTGCAGAGCGGGGCTCTTCCCGTGGTGTGGCGGAGCAAGGGAGGAGGGAGCAGCACACAGCTGCTCGCTCCACAGTCCTTCCCTCTCGCCTGGCTCCTGTGCACCCTCCACAGTCAAAGTTTCGGTGTCCAGAACCCTCTCCCACCCCCCCCCCCCCCCGCCTCTAAATAAGGCTGCAAATGTTTTAAGGGGCTTGAGGGCTGCACATGCGCTGGAAGGGAGGAAAGGAGGAAGAAAAAAAAAGAATGGGTTTTTGGTAGACGTTAGTGATTCCTCCACGGTGCAGGTCAGGGCAGCGCGAGGTAATCTCTCTGCTCAGTAAACTCTGCTTTCAAGCTGACGGCACTGCCTGGCTCGGTAACAAAAGCCTCAGCTGACGCTAAGGGGCACCTGTATCGCCAGGGCACGCGGAGGGGCTGGGGGGCCTGTTCCCCAGCGGCCTCATTCAATTCTCCTGCCAAGGGCTGTGAGGCCGGACAACACAAGTGTCCCATTTCCACAGTGCCTCTGCGCTCCAGCAGCCTCAGCCGCCCTTTCCTGCTCATTCACCTCATCCTGCCCCGGAGGGCAGGCGGTCCCTTACTCACAGCTCGAGGATGAGGACCACATCCGTCTTGTTCTCATAGATGTCGTGCAACTTGATGATGTTGGCATGCAGGACCTGCTGCAGAATAGTCACCTCCCGTTCAATTTCCTCACGTCTCACCCCGCGACGGCTGGCCCGACTCTGGCGCTTTTTAATGAACTTTGCAGCATACTCCACGCCGGTGCTTCTGTCTCGGCATTTCTTCACTATAGCAAACTGGCCACTGCAAGGACAAGATAATAAAAACGCTCTTAAAGCTTTCACATAACACAGCTTCCTGAACGAGCTGTTCATATACAAAACTGGATCCTGTAACCCCTGGCCAGCAACAACGCTACCCTACAAGCCTGTTCTTACTACAATAGCGAGGACTGTCTCAAATTTGCAGTTAATGCCACTAGAGCATCGCGAGGCTGTGCCTGAAACTCAGCAAGAGCAAGCAGTGTCTGAACAGAAGGGAGGATACAAGCTGAGAATCTCTAAAGAATAGTTCGTGTTTACATGAACAAGATCTGGCTCAAAAGGTTCACATTACCACTCCTTTGCCTGGTGATGCCTGAGGCATTCAAGTAGGCAACAGACCACTGCATGTTCTGAAAGGACACGCATGCATCGCAGCATCTCCTTGAAGGGGAACCTCTCAGAAAAGGACTCGATGGATCAAAGACCCTTTGAAAATGTAGAATTGGCCTCCAGTAACCAGTTTGCACAGAAGGTACTGTTTTTGTTCACAATTCTGCACTTCACTTGAAAGTTTGGCTATAATGTAATTTGAGTAAGTGTATCTTCCTTGCTTTCACTGCAAGGACAGAGAATCTTCCATTTTACCAGACAGTAAAGTCGCTGCACCAAAGTTTTTAAAAGGCACATAGCCGCCATTTGCTAATAAAGTTTTCCTGACTGTGGCTCCTGGAGTAAGAGATTCCAGCCCAGTTTTAATAGTTCCCTGTTATCTCCTAAGAGGGGAACACTTGGAGGTCGGATGACTATTTCAACAAATAATAACCCTATAGGTTGCAGCCTTACATCAGTGACAGGAATTTTTCAAAATGAGGCACATTTTATTGACTTTCCAATAAGAAACTCTGGATTCCTGCTTTATTTTCTTTTGTATGAGCTCTTCTCCCGTTGTCATTCCCTTGAGAGGCACTGTTTGAACTTTAGAGAGGCACTATCTGCAGAGTTGAAGCAAAAAAGGTGGTCTGTAACTAAAGCAGGATTTGAGAGAGATGAACTCTGTGTTAGGCAAGAATACGGCACGAAACAGAGTGATCAGTCACAGGATTCTCTGCTCATCCCATTTGGGATCCAGTAACTTATTCTAGACAAGGAAAACGATGTTGTATCAGAGGAATGCTTAATCATGCTAAAATCGTCATAGACATACAAAGCAGGAAATAAAATCATAAGCCATTACCTTGAATTTGTATTTAGTCCACACAGGACATGTAAGCAAGCCACTAATACCTTACAAAAATTAAGGAAGAAGAATGGTCTGTAGTTGAAGTACTGGAGGGATTTAAGAGATCTGAATTCTGTCATAAACTTATCGTATATCCTTTTAAAAGTCACTTTTGCCTCACTCTGCCCATCAGCAAAATAGGAATAGACTTTCTTTCTTCCACCCAATGTGCCTATGTGTGCTTGTACACTGCTTAACACTAAGGTGTCTATCTCAGTTTGCTGCTACTACAACAGAAATATTAAAGACAACCAGCACTATTCCATGCAATGGAACAGGCTCTTGTCCAAACTGCTTCTGGAAAGCAGATAAAAATCACATAAACAGAAACACGTTTCTTTAATGAAGGAACACTCAGCAGATTTAATTAAGCATACCTGTATGTTTTTAGGTTTGACTTAAATTTGTAACACTCAAATTAAGCAAAGAGAATAGCAGGCATATAGATTTAAATACATATTAACTCCACGGCTTGATTCATGGAGATACTAAAATACTTGGTAAGTCTGAAACTATGTGAAGACTTGTTTGGCTTGAGGTTTCATCACAAATGCTAAATTTCAACTAGTCTTTACTAAAAAGAAGTTAGAATAAAGATTTTTCATAAAATTCATGTAAAATCACCTTGTTTGGATACAAAAACTCTCCAACTATTAATTTTCCCATAGATCTTCCAAAACCAACTCAAAACTGAACAGGTCTGAACAGAAGAGCAGCTAGAGTTAAAACACATAAACCATGGATGGGGATTTTTTCAAACAAAACTGATACAGACTCTCTAGTGTCCTAATTCAAGCACTTCCAGCTCAAGCAACAATGAGGACTAAGAATATTTGGTTTACGTCTTGACATTTGCTTCAGTCAGTTCAAAGAAATGAGGTCAGTCTACTCCAGCCAGAATGAGTTTCATTCACTGCTCTTGCGCATTCCTCAACAGGAAGCCCAGTATTTTCACCAGTATTCAATAAACTAACTTTTATACACAAGGAATAAATTAAAGCTAATTTTTAATCATGTAGGCCATCTCAGAACCTTCTTGTACCTAATGGTCCCTTCAGGATTATTGATTATTTTATTTGCATGTCCACAACCAACAGCTTGTTAGTGCAGACCTGCATATAATGATGCATAGAGCACATGACCAGGCAGGAGGCTGAATGTGAGCTGGTGGAAAACAAGGAGCTAGTGGAGAAGCGTTACAGCAGCAGGAACAGCTGTGAAAGGAAACGACTGCCAGCAGCCTGCTGAGGTTGGTGCCGAGTCTGAGGGCAGGCTGCTGTGGACAGGAGAAGCCCTGCAGCCGTATCTCTGCAATACAACCTACCAGAGTCCAAATGAAAGGAAAACGTGACCACTGTTGTCTGGACTCTAGCTCAAGGAGCTCACAGCCCACCTGAGGACATCTGCAACTTCAAGCAGCAGGAACAGTCTGTTACCACACTGAAGCTCCTCTGCTAGAAACTCCAAGCTCAGGTTATCATTGAATATTTGCGGAACCGTACTTTTGCAAAAACATGCAAAATCTTTCATTGTATTTCTACTATGGAGCAGAAATAAATTTAGGATTTCTAGGAAGTTAGGTTGCTAGGAAGCCACAGTCAACTCTAATAAATAGGGTGGGGGAAACAACCCTGTTAGAAGAACAGCATAGCCAAACAGTTACTCCTGCCTGGCAGGCGGAAAAGTCTAACTCGTACCTAAGATCCTATCAGCAAAAGGACAGTCTTATCCCTTGTCTCCTCAGGCGCACAGTGACTCTGCTGATGTCCAAACACTTTTCAAATTGATAAAACAAGGCAATGAGTTCTTCTTTACACCCACAGGTAGCCCCACTCTCTGCTCTATCTCTGAGATCTCACTCTGTAAGAACTGGCAGGTCTCCAGCCCCAGAATATATTTATAAGGCATTTCCTTAGTCAGGGCATTATAGCCAGCTTGCAAGGAAAGGATTAATCTTACAGATAACTACTGTGATTTCATCAGCCAGGACCTCTTCATAAGAATCGCAAACACACTCATTAAGTGCAATCACCCATGATTACACTATAGACGCACTGAGCTATTATTATTTTCAGTATTATTATATCCTTGACCGGCTTGGTAAGTGAGAGATGCAAGTACAGTTGGAACTTAAGTTATGCAGCATACACAGCAATGATACTCAGAACCTTAATAATATATAATGTACTTAGTGCAGATGGCTGGTTGGAGCCTGTCTTAAACCTGCAAAGGCAAAGAAATCCAGAATTAAGGCTGTCACTTGGCCCTTACTTGTTCTCAAAAGCTGACACTCCATGGCAGAGGCAGCCTCTCATTTCAGACAGCTCTAATGATGCCAGACAGCTCAAAGGGCTTCTTTTTGTCTTTCATTCTCAGACATATCCTAAACACTTCTCAGGAGAGAGGAGGGAATGGATAGGACAAGTTTACTTATCCCTTTAGGAAGCTTTTAATTCATTAATCTCACATAGAATCTAGACTGCAACCATTTGTCAAATCCATTAGTTCATTAAGAGGCTTTATTTCTGCCTCCTGATTTTGTCATTACATGCCAACCCCTAGAGAACTTAGAATGAAATTCCTGCTACAGAATCCCCAAACTTGCCTTAAACATTCTGCTAGAAGAGTTCAATCTATGGTGCTGAGAGCTGTTTCAGTAAAGCATCATGGGCTTCTACTAGAGCCTCTAGTCATCTTTAAGGACTTTTTTCTTTTCTTTTCTAAGAAGCAGAGCTTGCCTGATCCAGAGTTTCTAAAGAGCCCTGATATTAGTGTTGCTGTATTTACTTCCTTGACTTCACCCTAGGGGCATAAATTTTGCCAAAAAAGTTCAGGGGAAAAATACCATTATTTCATGACTGCAGATTATGGGAGCAAACACACAGCTATTTTTGCATTTATTCTAAAAGACCAACAGTGCTCATGATTTTGGAGATTTCTGTTTACTTAAGAACTTTGGAAAATAACAATGACACAGTATAGGAATTCCCTTCTTCCCCTTTGACGTGTTTACCATCTGGACAGTTGCCCATCATCTTATCCTGTCCCTTATATTTTACTATTTCCCCTCCGTGTGTGCCCACAAGCGCACTCTATCTGCCCCTGTCCTGGTCTTCAGGCCATTCACTTTATCCCTTACAAACAGGCTTTTGCAGATAGTCTTTAATGAGCACAGGGAAAGATAGTTGGTGACTGAACAGAAGAGGGCGAGAGCCATAAGGAAAAAGACAGGTAAACGCCTCATTTAGAGTTGTGATGTAACCATGCTACTGCCCATAACCCACACTCACCCTTTTCTCCACTTCTTGCTGCAGAGCATGCTTGCTTTGCCTGTGCTTATCCCCGAACTCCCAGCGTCTTTAATAAAGCATCACCGGGGAACGCTAAAGTATTTTTGAACAACTCTTTAAGACTGTCACTACAAAGCAGCAGCCAGTGTGTCTTTCCACAGGAGTAGCCCAAGGCTTCGCAAGGCACTGATATATTGAAGAACACCGAGAAAAGAGTTAAAGGTTCAGGAAGGGGCAAGCAGGGAGAAAAGGCTCTGAACCAAAGTTAAAGCGATAGCATATTGGTCTGCTGTTTCATCAGACACGTCCACGCAAACGAAAAGCTCCTGCAGAGGCCCATGCAGCTACAGGGGATTTCACTGGTAATTTACAGTCAGACACTTCAGATTTTTTGTAACAACAATAGCTCCTGAAGACGAGGATCAAGACAACTGCACTTCTGTGCTCCCTAATGCAGATGCATTCAGAGCATAAGAATCAAACAGTGCCAACTTCACAGAATTTGCAGTCCAGACATGGCAAGAGGTAGGAGAAAGGAAAGCACGTCTCTGACGGTCGAGTCGACAGCAGTAAGAAATTAAGCCATTTACTTAATTTCACACAAGGAGTCTGTGGCTGACTGTAGACTTGAAACCAAATTTCACAACTCAGATGTCCAAATTTCAGTTAAATGTCTCTGCCAAAATTCATGTTTTGTAGTACATCAGTGAAATAAAGATGACTCGTACCCTGAACAGCAGTATTTACAGCACACACAAGATAAGCTCAGAGGCAGACACATCTTACCTTTTTTTTCTTTTTTTTTTTTTAATTGAAGCTGTTCCCTTTCAAAATATCTTGGACAGCTGTACTACAGCCTCATCATAGATCCAAAATAGACTGTCCTCAACTGTGGTAACAGCTTAAGAGCATAAACAATAGCAGCTGCAACCAGTCAGTTACTATATGATTATGTACATCATATTCATCCATCATTAATAATGGAATTCATCCTAGCAATGAAGAAGACATTATTTGCATTGCTAATATCATCTAGGCGATTTGTCACTGAACAAGAACACAAAGAGACAATAATACTGGGTGGTTTTAGAGTCCATTTTTAGAAACATGCTTTAGATAAGCACAAGTTCAGCTTATTTTATTGTTGTGCAGTTCAGGAGAGGAGGTGAAAAGAATATGGAGAAGAGAGAAACTGGGCAGTCCAGAATAACTGGATAATTTCTCACTCTTTTTCAAAGTTTATTTTTAATCCTGGTGCTGGAGGGTAATGCTCTGGGGCAGAATTTGACTTGAGTGAACGACAGAAGTGCAGACTGCCTGTTTGGGATGCCTCAGTGCAGAACAGTGGCATTGCTACAGTGCATCAGAATAAAAAGAGCCTTTAAGAAGATCTAAGCGTAAGTCTGGGTTTATATCCACCCTCCTCTGATATTCCAGAAACATCACATTGCTAGTAGCTGTCGTGAAACGCTGAAAATAAGCAAGCAAAATGCTCAGATGACAGTGCAGGTTACTTGGCTCCAGTCAGGCCCTCTGAGGCCAGCTGAGGAAGTCAAGTCTGTCATTTGAGAAGAGCAAACCATTTCTTCCCCAAATACCAAACATATGTTCAGTTTGGGCTGATTTGGTTTATGTTCTATGCTTATCTTTATTGCATTCATTTAAAAAATTCTGTAAAAGGAAGAATTTTTTTAAATTTTTTTTGTAGTTGCTAAAATTTGAAATTTCCATAAGATAGATAGATATGTTAGAACACGCTGACAGGTGCACTTGACACTGAAATACAATTTCAAGGAGTTCTTAGAAAAGTAAGCGAACTTGGAAAAGGGGGATAGTGCTGTGGCATTCTGCCAGGCAAGAGGCTACATTCATTTCCCCAGATGAGCCTGGACAATTTACTTTGGAAAAGATTTGCAAGGGATTCTAGGCAGCCACCTCCAGCTGATTTTAATGGTAATTAGGATCCTACATACGTGATGGAAAGTAACATCTCAGTCTTTCTGTACTTAATTTCCTCTCCCAAGGTCTGTAAAATGCAGGTAGTACTACTGGTAAAAGGAAATAAAATTACAAGAGGTAAGCATACAGCTGGATTTACATTTCATTTTATGTCTCTAAACATCTTTATAATTATAATCACTCACATTTTTACTCACTAGGTGTTTCAGCAGAAGAATACATTACCTGTAAAAAATACAACTAAACAAGGAAACAAGGAAAACTAAAATACGACCTACCTGCATCTCAACCACCCTCTGAACTGCCTACATGCGCATGCAGACTACCATGAAGGCAAAACAGCTTAACCCTCCCTTCAGCAGGGGACCTGGGACCTCGCTTGGGGAGCTGTGTATGTAGCTCGAATTCCTTTGCTTTCTAGTTCGGGAGGAGTTTGCAACCAGCGGCTGCTCAGCAACACCAACAGTACATAGCCAGGCAGGAGGCAGCGAGCACCTGCACTCTATTGCATGGAGCAAAACACTGCAAAATTTCTTCCTCACTTTTTTTTTTGGGAAACTCGAATGATGCCATAAACATCTATTACTCTTTTTGTGTTTTCTTTTTGATCTGCAGAAGGTGCAGAACAGTGAAAGTCTCAGTTTCCTCTTGCCACTGGAGAGGAACAGCGAATGGCCCTTCAAGGTATGCTACACCACAGCAACATGAACACGGTAATACTGATGTTGACACGTTTGGTATTGCTGCATCAGAGTGAAAAGTCTGCTAAATCGCAGTGGACACAAACAAGCTCTTTTAAGGGAAAGGGAGATGACCTTCCATTCCCCTTTCTTCTCCTCCCTCACATGTTTTGTTGTTGCTTATTATGTTTTAAGCAAGGTTACACAGAACTTCCTAGCGCAGTTCAGTTCTTGCTCCGATGTGCACTTCTCTAAAGATAGAAGCTGCGTTAAAGTAACTATGGTTGGTATGCCAGCCAGCTGGTTTCGACCCAGCCTAATCGCATTCCAGACAAAGGGCCTTGAAGGAAACTTCTCAAACCACAAGTCTTAAAGCCATACAAAGCATGAAGGAAGACGACAAAAACTGGATATGACTGTGCAGAAACACATTATTTTTACTCTGAACTTCTCTACAAATTGGTCTTCCAAGAGAGCATCCCCAAAAGGTAAAGAGAACCTGTAGCATTACACAGTAACTTACATCACTTGATCAAGAATCATCAGAAACTGGGGAAGGCCCCTTTATTACAGACATCAGTAAAAGTACAAGGAAAAAATCTATTCAAATTGACTGATTTGCTCACTTTCCTTCTGAGAGCAAACAACAAAAAAGGCTATACAGACAACACTAAAACACCCAAGCTTGCTACGCATGAACCCAGAGAGTAGCTGCCAAACAGCAGTGGACAGTACGATAGACACTAATACCTAGGCTTTCTTGAGAATTTGGCGATTGATGTGGATCAACAGGCAGGCAGCATATAACTTTTGTTTATTCCTAAAAAAAATCAAAATACTTAAAATTTTCTACTTTAATAACTTCACTCCTGGAATTTTAGGGCAAGTGTTAAAATGCTTCTATCAGTTGTAAAATGCTTCAAATACTGATCAGCTTTAAAATGCTCCCGTCAGTTGTAGGACACAAATATTGTAGCCAGCTGAGTAATATTTTAAAAGCCGTCTCAGTAACATAAGCATGGTTTTTCAGTCCCCACTAAGACTGGATCAAAACTCAAGCCTGCCTGTGACTCCGACCAGTGTTAGTTACTGGCGAGGTCAAGCACACGACAGAAAACTCCCGTTTGTGAGTGATCCTGTTTAAACTGCTGCCTCTCCACATACTGAGGAAAAGCAGAAACACCGAGGTACCGAGCTCTGCTCGGCCAGAAAGCTGGGGCTGCCTCAGGCAGGTTACTTCATCTATCCGCCTTACGGTGACACCTGCAAGAAGGCAATCGCATCCACGTGACAGGGCGAGGAGGTTCTGACTTGTGTTTATACCAAATTCTGAACGTGTAACTCTGATTTAAGACTGTTTCTACAGAAGAGTAGGGTGAATGTTTCACTCTCAGAGTGATCTTCCCCGCTGCCCTAAATACATTCTATAAATCTAAAAGCAAGACTTGAGCATAACAGGATATATGAGGTACCTACCATAAAAACAATAGTCCACTAAGGGGAGGAGCTGTTGGGGAAACTGTGAAAAGCTCAACTTTTTCAGTATAAGGTGCTTTAAGCTTGAATAAAAACATGCAATTTATATTTGTATTTTTTCCTTACGTTTCAGACATCCAGTTGTGGGAATGCCAGCACACAGAGCTTGCAATAGTCTCGCTAACGTAAGCCTGGTCTGTCAGCCCTCACTGTGACAAGATCAAAACCCAAGCCTGATTGTGATTCAGAACAATATTACTTACTGGCAATTTGTTATGGCAATTTGCTATCACAAGCCCTATCCCAAACATGGGCAAACCGATGTAATTCACATATGTGGTTGCCTGTGCCTACAATGCCAAAGCATAGCTTGCAGAGCTAATTTTAGCTTTTACTAGACATTGCAAAGTTTGCCAGTTGTTGGCTCTCTTTCTCTAACTGCACGATAAAGTAAGTTTGGTCCCTTGACAGCAAGAGAAAAAAAGACACCCTATCCAGTGCCATACATTCCCCAAGCTAAGAGACAACATGATATCTTTAACCCTGAAAATAATTTTATCTGTTTATCTTTACTGACAGTAACAATCAGCTAACTCCATGTTGTGCACTTCACGGGCCAAGTCAGCTTCACCTTCTGTTGGCACCACACTGTCCATCCTCTAGTGAATAAGCATATAGCATCTTTTACTTTGTTTTTTGAGTAATCTAGAGCTCTATCGACAGGAGAGTAAAAATCCTAAAAATGCATCATGAAATTGTCATGTGTGCTTAGCATTCTCCTTGTGCAGTTCTGAGTCAATATACAGGAACGTAATCATAGAAAATAGTGTCAGGCTGACCGGGGTGCAGGACTTCTTCTCCAGATACAAGAGGCTGCCTTTAGAGGCAAGACCTCATGGTTTATTTAGTTTCAGCAATCAAAGATCATTGATTATCAACTACAGCAGTTGTTTTTACATAAACAGTTTCGTTAATTGTGACTTTTTGCCATTACTAGATTTAACTGGGGACTGCAAGCTTTGAAATTCTGCATCTTACTACTATTTCTTCTGCTCTTGATCTTTTTCTCTCAACTCTTTTTCTTGGAAAAAGTAGGTTCCAGTAATTTTATCCTTTAATAGGTGTATTTCTGTTAGCTTTCACAGCAAAGCCCTTAAAAATTCTTGTTCAAGATCTTTTTTAAAAAAACCTCAGGCCTATCAAGCTGTTGTCCTCCCAAACTTAAGTCTTTAGAGCAATTTTTCTGCTGCACTTAATAGATTTCATTATGCTAAGCCCTCTTCTCTCCACTTCCTTATACTTCAGCGGCCAGTCCTGCTCACTGTCACTGTGCTGGCATGCTCTTCCCGAAGGAGAGGCAATAGATGCTGCTGATAACTCCTACGAGCCATTTGCGTGCTTTCAGAGCTCATTAGGAAACAGCTCAACCAAAAGCCACACAAGGTTCGCAAGCATAAAAGTATTTTCCTGGAAGCTTTTTGTATGAAGTCTGTGGTCACAGCCATAAAGAACTGGGAGCTTTCTGTAAATGGACTACAGCACTACTACTTAATATGTTTTATTTTTTATGAATCTAAACAGTATAGATTCAAACTAACTCGTGATTCCTGGCAATACAGAGTAAACTAAACCAGTATTTGCTATGGCAGGAGTTTAATCTAAGCAGTGAATACATGGTATGTCCAACAGCATAGCACGTACTAAGAAACTACAGCATGATAGCTGAAACAACGAGAAAGAAACCCTAGTATGGAAAAGTCATTGAAGGAAAAGTATCTTCTTGCTCCTGTAAGACGTTATGAAACAAAACTCACATAAAACGCACAAATTTTAATGTGTGTAACACTCCGCTGACACATCCTACAACTTCGTAAACAGCTTTAAAAATGAAATTGTCACAAATGTCACTATTTCCTGTGTTTGAGCTGCAAACAAAGTGGAAAAACAACGTAACGAATGGCAAGCTGGCCACCTCTCCTCGCGCAGCTGCACAGAACCTAAACTGCAGCAGATGCTGGATTATGACAGAATGCTCTAAACCTTTTCTTAATAGACTATTTTATAGCAATTTTGCTTGACTACTAAAAAGTAGGTAAATTCTTCATGTGTGAAAGATATACAAAGTAAATCCAGTTCACAAAATACTATGGCTATCTTTTGAACCTTTCAAGCAAGATTATCACAGAAGTATCACTGTTTCTTACCACAGCCCTGTGAGATAAGTCGGAAGAAAATGTTTATGTTATGAGAAGCAACTAACGATTTCATTTCAGATTCACTAAAGGCCTGGGCAGCGTCAAAGTTGCATCTAACCACGTCAGTTAACGTGACAGTGAGATGCATCACCATACTGCTAGTCTAACAATATGCCAGCTGTTAATCCTAAGAGGATGCATTACTCTTCACGGGGAAAGAAAAAAAAATCCGCTGCCACTTTTAAATACACCATGGCATTTTCCCTAATAAGCCATGTTTCGACTAATCGATTGTATAATACTCTGGAATATAGTGACTTTACATGGTAAGTCTTAATATGTACGACAGGGGAGTGCACCTCTGGAGACACGCTGTGTCTGACAGCATCAGGGTCTCCAGCACCTTGAGCCCACATCTCTCCGCAGCTCATGCAAAGGAGACCCGTCCTGGGCAGCACAGACTCAGCGTCCACCGCCAAAAGGGAGTCCCAACAGCGGAGGAATACAGTTCAAATAGGACCCAGTTTACTGGAATAAGTATGGAGTAAATAAACCGTCAGATTCAAATCCACATTTAATAAACCTCATGTTTCTGAACAACGCTATGACTTACTAGCAGCTATCAGTCAAGTAATGTGTTATATGCATTACAGCCAATCAGTGCCTTAAAATCGCCATGGGGGGTCATTAGCCCTGGTTTACAAGAAACCATGCCGCCTGCTGAATCACCACCAGCACTTTCTGAAGCCATTAAGTGTTTTCTGGAAGCCTCCCAGTTACGCAGTGACAAGCAAGGCGGCCCGCATCAGCTCCTGAGGTTGGATGAGCAGAGAGTCTGTGGTGATAAGGCTCTAGCCCAGCAATTCTGGCAAGTTCCCCATAGTCTGGCAAGTATTTTCTGTAATCTGAAGCTCAAGAATAAAATGTGCGTGATCAAAATTCTTCCCATTTATCACACTTAGGTTTTAGATTGAATACCAGCTCTCGTAGTGGTAACGAACAGAGTCCAGAGACCTAGGCAAGGTCAAAGCTGACTCAAGCTTAGCAGGAATGGCTGATTTGATAAGCTGTTCCTGCTGCTATGTAGAGCAACACCCGTGCAGACGCAATATATATGTAAAAGGTTAGCACCTTGTACCTTTGCGTTTAAAGGTACAAAGGTGTTCAAACTGCATTTGGAAAAAAGGCTTCTGATCACTCCCAGAACAGGCCAGCGACTGTAACCGAACACGCCAGCGCTGCACAGGACAAGTCTCGCTGCCGGAATGATTTTATGCGTCTCCTCACCAAAGCCTCACTGTGCGTCATGCTCAGCTATCACACCAGGTGCCCACCCCAGTTCAAATGCGCTGTTGCAGAGTTTTAAAAAGGGTTAATAGATGTTACCAGAACTAGACTGATCCTGACCATCAGAGAGGCACATACAAGCCCAATTCCACAGAAACTTCCACTGGGGCTGCTTAGCCCTAGTCATACTTTCAAAGACAAACGTGGACTGAGCAGATACACTGAGATCATTTCCATCACCAAGCTGGATTCTGGTGATAAGGAACTCTCTCTCAAAAAAGGTGCGACTTTGTTATTAAGTACTAACCAAGGCTAGTTCTTCTTAGTTACTGTAGGCAGAGCAGTTTCATTACCTAAAATAAAATAAAAAGAGCCATAATTTTCTCTGTACTTTCTGTAATAGAACAAAAATTTTAGAAAGAAATAGTTGAGAACACTGAAAACTAGCAGGGGAATCTATTTAAAAGAGAAAAAAATGAAGACCAGTTTGCTGAAAGAGTGTAAAAATCCAGAAGTAGTGACTATATCAGATCAGATGGCTGATGACAATCACAGCTATGGTGACCAAGTACCAGATGTCAAAAATGTTTCAAGAGAAGATTCAATATACATCAAACATATGACATATAAGATCATAGTAACAAGAAATATTAACAGAGGTGCTGGGTAGAAATCAATAAAGTTACATTTTGCATCAAAAACAAAGATCTGCTTTAAATACCTCTGTATGCGTTGCAGGGAAAGAAAAGCCCAAGGTTGTTCTTCCAATTTGAGAGAACTCACTCAAAGTACAAATGAAGAACAGAGTTAAGCCTGATGTCTGGGAAAGCCCAGCACTGAATGATTTCTACAGCAAAAGAAAAAAAATCCTCATGTGAAGATGTTACGTGATGCGTGCTAAGGGTAAATTTGCTAGCTGCAATCACACCCCTCTGGTTGCCAGGGAGAGTCCGTCTAGCTGGATGACATTACTTTTTATCATGCATTTCCAAGTTTCTCCCCTGTAAAGAATACCTCTGTTATCTCTGCTTTTTGTTTTCATTACATAAGCAAATATTTACAAGTTACATTGTTGGAACAGCGATTATGTGCCAGGCCTCAAGGCCCCAGCACCGCTGGTAAAGCGCTGCATTTGCTGTCCTTCCAAGTTTCACCCAGAAAAAAGGCTTTTGGCTATCTCGGTGAGCTCCTCTGACCCTCCACACACAAGGAGGGGAGCAGGCACTCGGAGCTGACGATGGGGGCTCCAGGAGGCATGGTGGGCCCCCGATGAAAGACTCTGATTGCTTTAAACCAACCATGAAACCACACCCCAGGTCAGAAGGGGCTGAGAAACTGGCTGCTGGGTTATACCTGGAAAAACCAATAGACATCGAAATGATTAAGGCATTGTCTGAATCATCTGGAATTTCTTCCTGGCTCGGTTACATAGAAGGCAAAAGGAAACAACTTCAACTGAAGTAAATGCCGAAGGTATTTCCAGAATCTGCACCTGTTTTGTTGTTCTTTAGTAGGCCAGATACGTACAATATAACTTCGCTGAACTGCAATTATGCGAAGAAATGAAGTATCTTACTAAAAGAGGAAAAATCCCGTAATCCTTTTCAAGTCCAAAGAGCAAATCGAAATTCCATATCTTTAAAAAGCCCATCAGAACAGGAAACACCGTGGCGTAGAAGCAGACAAGAATAACCACTCAGAACTGGCCTGAGAGAACATCGCCACCATGACAACGAAATGGAAGCATCCATCACACTGATTACATGCAATCTTTTTTTTTTTTTAATAAATCCACATGACAAGAATTATTACATGTGATGCAGAAATTCCCCCCCCCCCCCCCCCAATACCCAAATAACGAAGACTTGAAATTCAGCCAATCCCCAAAGCCTTTAAAACCACACTGGATCATCTTGGCCAGGGGCTGGGGGCGCGGATGGGGAAAACAGGAGAAGAAGCTCTAACAGCTTGCTCAAAATGACTCTTCATTTAACACATCGGGGCAGAAAGTACCATTGCTTCTCTCCTACTTCTCATAGGATGCCTGTAAAGTCAAGCAACGCTAGAGAAATACTACTACTAGAGCAGTCACAAACTTGGGCTCCCCCCCATATCATGAATAATTTACCTTACAGTGACATATTGAGGTCAGCAACCCTGGAAGCTAAGTGCTAAAAATATATGTATTTAGAGACTATTCTTGCTCCAGAGAGCTTAGACTCCAGATATGAAAGCAAAAAGAGAGAAGTTCATTTCATTGGTAAGGAGCTGGACACTAAGTAGGCTTGCTTCAACACTTCTGCAGAGAATAAAATGCAACATACCTATAATTTTAAAGCTGAGCTACCATATACTGAACAGTTAACTGGAGACTGAATTGCGGAGAGTGGGGGATAGGATACAAATAACTGAAACTATTAATAAAATATTGCCAACAAGCTACTCTTTGACAAATTTCTTTGACTAATGGATTCCCATTTCCCTCTTCATTGATAGTTCCTTAGCAGCAGGTATGTGCTGTCTTCTCCAAAAGAAAAGAATTGCCTTTACATGGCATTTCAGTGAAAACAAAAGGCGTTAACAGATACAGATATACAGAGAAGTAATCCTGGATTTGCAATAAGCTAAATCTAACAGAAATACCAGGACAGACTCCAGTCATGTAGACAAAGAATGAATCAGATGAAACAAGTAATTAGGGATATTTAAACACACTCGTGAAGCATAAAATTCTTCAAAACAAAATACAAACCCTAAACACCTAAAATGCAAAAAAAAAAAAAAAAGAAAGAAAGCCACAGCCATGCTGTAAATTTGATACCCCCAGCTAAGCCTAGATCCACCCATATTTAGCTCGCTTGTTGCACTGCCTAGGCATTAATTTGGACTCCCAGAGAGCTTCCAGAGACCGGAGCTCTTCAGGCAGAGGGCTCACAGACAGCCGCTGCCTCACTGCTCTAGTCTGCACAGCTTCCACAGGCCCTGCTCGTTCTCCTTGTCAGAAGGAAAGCGCTTCCAGCGTTAGAGACGTGCCTGATTGCCTCCCCACAGGCCTCCACGCTGCACCAGCGACAGAGTGCCTCTCCCAGCTAAGAGGATTTCCAAGTCGGAAGCGAGCAAAACCCCTTTTCTACTTCCCGTACGTACTGAAGGACTTCTGGGTCTGTGTTCCTACGAGGTTCAGTTCAGACCACGCATCTTGTGTCCACGCCGGATCTCCTGCCTCTGCACAAGAGGAGGCAAAGCCAGACAGGAGCTGGGGAAACGAGAGACTGAAGATGAACACAGCTCCCAGTAACTGAGATGGGCAAGAAACTGGCCTGGCTGGTGGTAAGGCTGGCACACGCCGTGGGGGAAGGCAGAGCAAAGCACCTACCCCCTTCAGAAAAGCGGTGGCCTGACTCAGCCGGGATTGCAGCTCCCACCACAGTGAAAGGACAACAACGAAGGAAAGGGAGAGACTTCCCCGTCCAAAATCCTCTCTCAGGCTTGTCTCAGTTAAGCACCACGTTGCAGCACGCTGAGCTGCGGCGGGCAGGACATCGTCTCCGGAGGCCGCAGGGCCGTTCTCGCAGCGCCCTGGGGGAGCACTGCTTTCTCCACGGCCATCATCGCAAAACGCTTCCGGACGGGCTCCGTGACGCCTCCTGCCCCGAGCCCGGGCTCGGCATGTCACGGTGACTGTGCCCAGAACGCACAGATGTCGACAGCCCTCTCCGGGCTGCTTGATGACACGTTTGGGGGACAGATTAGTGACTCCATAGTACAGCTTTTTATGAATTACGCTGCACATCTCTGAAATGCCACCGCTCTTTCTGCGCTTACCACCACTGCCACCGTGTTTGCTAGCACAGTTAAAAAAGGCACCTGCGAGGCTGCATGATAAATGCTTTTGTCCAGCTAGACAGAACGATCCACCGAAATCACGGCCAAGTCCTGAGATGGTTTGTTTCAGGCCATCCGGCAAGCTCTGCTGCTGCCAAATGGCAGCAGCTCTCCCTGGGAACCGCAGCACTCGCTCAGGGGGCAGTTCTGCCTTCTCTTGGCCCATTTTGGCTTCAGCTTAGGAGTTCCCATTCCCGGTTTCCTCTCCCTGCCACTTGCCTTGGCTCAAGAACAAGCGGTTGTTTGACCTTCTGTGTACTCCCAAGGAAGTCAAGCTAGCCTTTCCCTCCTCATGTTTTTCAAGGAGTATCTCATCTTTTTGACATGTAGTAGAGTGATCTGCTGCAAACATTCCTGAAATTGGCTTGCCCCAGGGTTTCTCTCAAAACAGGCAAAAACGTGTTAATAGATTCCTTGCAGTGAACTTTATCAAAACGAGTAATAGTTATATAAGACACAGTTTGCCATTACTTGAATAAAAGTCACATTTAACAACATAAGATGACATTTGAGGAGGAATGAATTTTGAAAACATTCTATGGAAAATAATTTTTGAAATTTCCATTTTTGATCAAGAACTTACAGAAGGAAGCTGAATCTGCCAGAAAGCACAGTCTGATGTCTCCAAACAGTGACAGCATTAAATGCCCGGGAGGACTGTATGAAGTCCTCCCAAATTGTGTAATCTGCTATCTTTGGGAGAAAGGGAAGAAGAGCACGATCTTCTCCTAGTATCTCTGCAAGCAGTGATTACTTTATACCCCATTGCATTCTAGCTCTTGTAGACTTCTAGTCTAACTAGTACACCTGAGGACTTTAAAAATTAATATTCATGGAACATATTCATCTTTTCTGTTGCCGTTCACACTAAGGACAAAAGGGCAAAGCCCATTAATAATCCACTCCTTACAAAGTTTTCCCCCAGGACTGCAGAGGTAGGAGAGCAAGCCCTCTTCCTTTCAAGTCACAGCCAGCAGTGCCCTTGGGAACAGCAAATCAGTCAAGCAACTCGGAGCACGTAAAGCACACATCTGACCCAACATCCTTTCCTGCTCTTTGGAAAGCCTAATGATCACCAACGTCTGTCCCATGACAAATGCAACGAAAACCACAGATTTTCTGTTGTAGCTGTATCTGTCTCTCCATACACTCTTTTACCACTCTGGTAAGGAGCAGCAGTAACTCTTGGCTACAGATACAGTGGGAGATTACATGGAAAACACACACTGTCAAAATGCAAGAGAGAGCAAACAGTCAAACTTTATATCTAGCTTGTGACCTAAATCGCTATACGTGTACTCTTTGAAAGTGACATCATAGCTCTAACTTGTATCAATTTTTCCTTAGGACAAATAACACCCTGAACAATTCAAAGCTGAGTTTTCAGCTAGCACATACTAACTTATGTTCTTAGGTCAGTTAAGTTTTCTAAACTCACCCTTCTCCCTTCATAAATTTTGAAAAAAAAAAGCATTTAATAATACTTCAACATTCTAGCAATAAGCTGTACTGTAGATCTCAGAAGGCTTTTAAAAAAAAAAAAAAATGTGAAGTTTGCTAACTTGACCCAAGAGGCTCCTGCTCTTCTTAGGCCCCCTTTTAGCTATTGCTAAAGAACCACAGTCCCCACAGACTTCACACATACAAACCAACTGATCCTGTCTTGCAGGAAGTAACTTTAAAAGTATGTATGTCATAGTAAGATATTGCACTCTTTTCAGCAGAGGCCATGCTAAATTTCCCAAGTGTAGCTGCCAGAACTAACAGGCACATACGCAGCTTCTGTTGTCTACTGCCACATGCCTGGCTCGCTGTTCCCTGCAGGTACCCTGTGGAGAAGTCAGGCAACGGAGGTGAAGCCTTGCAGTAACACGCAGAGGATGAAGGGAATGTGATGGAAGGGGTAAGCAGGTTGGAGCCAGGCAGCTAGTTAGGGCACGCAACGGCAGCTATGGGAAACCTGCTCCCCTCTTCTGCAGAGAATTTTCTCTCCCACCATTGACACAGTATTTCCAGCATCCCTTTGAGCTGCTTTAGCTCAGCAGCGACGCTGAGAACGAACCGGTCAAGGAGTCCACAAACATGCCCTTGCACCGTATGCTACAGCTGGATCTGAACAGCCTCTGCTCAGCTCGATGGCTGCGACAGGGGAGGTCTAACTTCATCACCAGACCCCGGCACATCTAAGCCTCGCGCAGGAGCATCCACAATACAAAAAAGGACAACCCCCCCTTTCCTCAGGGCTGTGCAAAGACATTCAGATAAACAGGTGCTGGAACTGTTGGTGAGATCCTGTATTCTGTCTTGACTGCACCTCAGCTGGAACGTGCATCAGCCCTGTATTAATGGAGAGTTCTGTTTTCAGGAAATCACAAACTCAGAAGTACGTGAACAGGACGGACACTTCGCAGACACTGTTTGAAAATCTCCTTGTTTCGTGACTTGTATTGCCAGCGTCACAATAATGAATCTTTTAACCTACCTGTTCCTGTCAGCACTAACAGCTTGTTGAAAACATACTGAAAGTAATGAAAGGCACCTACAGGCTTCAAGGGCATCAGTCAGCACTAGAAAAATTTGTGTTCAAGTCGCTGCAACCCATCTAGCGTGTAATGTCACTTCCAGCAAAACAAGCAATCATTTCTCACAGGCCTGAAAGCAGTGGTTACCGCTCAGAGGTACAGAGACATGACAACCTCAAACTACACATTTAACACACAGCTGAAGAAAAAAAAAGGTCTGCAAAGCTCCCCACAAAACCTGAAAATGAAAATAAAGCTGGCAAAGAAAGACAGTATGACATTATGCGCATGGGCATCTATAAAGTATATAACCCAAATGCGTTCAGAACAAGGGAGCTATTCCAATCTTGCTGTCCTCTTCTGTCAAATAATAATTACAGCAACTTTCTTGAAAAAATGTAACAAGCAGAAGAGGCCTCACAATTTACCTGCTTCCTTCAGATCTTTCAGGGAACACTTTTGCCTACAGATCTCAGTAACAGACTTGGATTTCTCATCTAAGGAAAGTGTTATATGTAAAATGCTGGGAACTAGAGCACGATTTTGTAGTGGAGTTTAACATCCCTTCATCATGCAAAGATAGTATCTGCTCACGCATACAGCTATTCCTTTTTCTGACTGATTAGAAATGCCTTTTATGCCGAAAATACGCCCATACAGAAAGGCTGCATTTTCGGATTCCATGCCTGGGTGTATCGCATGAGGTTGGTTGACAATCACAGCACTACCGAGCAGAAGGCAAAGGATTTCTATACACCAAAGAGACTGACCTTTACTCACTTGATTTCACTCATTTCTCACAGTATAATCTTTCCTCTTGCATATCTGCCCATCAAGAGCACTGAACCACCCCTCAAGTCTCGAAAAAACAGGCAGCCTTCAGATTGCTTCTGACCTTGCTCTGCTGTTGGCCAACACAAGTTTGTAGATGTAAATGTAACCCACACGACCCCTCACTTCCACGTTACGTGGTGCTTTTCTCTCTCCTCAGTCATACCCCCAGGGAATCTACCAAAAGCTTTTGTGGCATAATCCAGTCTGAGGCTTTATTTTCATTCATACTGCAAAACAGTAGTCTAAACACAGTATCTGTTTTGTTAATCCTTAAAAGCCCAAGCACAACACATTGCTGCAGCTATCCCAGCTCCAGAATCGTCTGACAATTCAGTACCTTTTCTTGAGTCTATTTTACCGGCAAGTCAGCTCCAGATCCTGCACCTGAGAACGGCCTCTTCTTTCTCCCAGCCTGGTCTGCAGACAAGCCGTTTAGCGGCTACCTCCCTCCTTTCTGGCTTTCAGCTTGCCTCTTCGCTGATCCTCTGGCTGCCAGACCCCTCTAGCCCTGTGATTACAACTCCGCGGCCGAGAACGCATCCACAGGCGAAGCGTTCTGCTGGTGTCTCCCCAGATACAGTTTTTCCAGCACTTGAATGCCCACAGACAAGCTCCTCTCTGGTTCTTCATCTTCCCAAGGAAATTTCTGCAATTTGCTCTCAAGAGCCTCTCTCAGAGCCCAGGTAACTGCCTCTTCCATGGACCTGCTGGACACCTTCAGTCTATCTTTGCCAGTCCTTCCGCCTCTAAGCCTGGCCCACCAGCCCATCAAACCTGGTGTGCGCAGCGAGCAGCAGCCCCACCGCACAACGCTCGGGACCAGCTGTTCTGACACCACTGTTCTTACGACAGTCGGCCAGGACGGGAGGAGGGCTGCTGCGAGCCTTTACCAGCCTGAGGCCCTTCAGTCAGGTTCGAACGGCAAGGGCCAGACCGCCTCAGCTTGGTCCAGCTGCATTTCTCCATTCACCCATCAGCTTGAAGAGGACAGAGGGGCTCATCATCTCAAAGGACACTGGATTTCCAAATCCAATTCAGGAGCCGAAGCAAAAACAAACTATTCACTTTACAGTTTCTCATTTTAGCAATTTGACAGTTACGGTACGTACTAGAGCCTCCCAGATTAAAAAAAAAAAAAAAAGAAAAAAAGAAAAAGGACACTTTTTTTCCCCCTGTTCTGGAGAACTAGATGTAACATTTGGGCTCGATAACACCAATGGCTAGGCTAGCCTTGGTATTTTCATTCACACAACTTCCCTCCTCCACCCCCCCTCACATACAGCATTTCTTTAGGGCTCACTGTTGACAGATTCTCACTTTCAGGCTGATATTCTCAGGACCAGTCATTACCTGAAAGTAACCAGTTATGGAAAATTCAACAACTCAGGCCTTCCTGAGGGGGAAAAGAATGAAAAAATTATAAACATCCCCCTTATAAAGAAACAGCCTTGACAATTCTAGTGAAGAAAGAGCTGGGGGTGAAAAAGAAGATTTGGCAGGGAAACAGCTTCAACCGAAGTGTTTTAATGTAGCTAAATTATCAGCCCTTGAAAAGGGGTAATTGCACATATACAGCCATTTATCAGAACCAACTGCCAGATGTTTGGCAAGAAGCCAGCAAGTGTATAGCCCTAATTTAGCTATTTGCATATTAAAAAGAAAATCATCGGAGGGTTGAACACCAAATGGGCACAGTCTATCCTCATTCAGAGCCCTGTGTGCTGCTAAGGGACTGGGGGAGCCCTGCCTTATCCAGGCCAGCAAACCCAGCAGAGTGCTTAAGCAGGTGCTTATGGTTAAGCAGGGTAATAGCCCACTAACTTCAACTAGAATTAATATTTGTAGGTAAGTCTTTATGGATTAAAACCTATACACAGACATTAACCAGTCCAGCTGAAATTTTGATCTGTGAATCGTTTCAGGAATACAGACAGTGTTTTGCAGGCAGAGATGAACATGTCCACGCTTCAAGAGGCTGGACAGCACTGTTCAAAAAAACCAAGCCCAACCAGAGAGCCGTGTCTATGATCACGGCCGTGGTACCACAGCTTCCTGCTTCCTAGTGCCTCAGAGAACAGACAGGTACACTCAGTATAAAGCACAGAAGCTGACTTCTATCTGCAGGCGACCACGAAAACATACCTTTTGTTGTCCCAGTTGTAAGACGGAAAGCAGGAAAAATAGTTACTACAGTTAACCTAAAACAACAATTTGAAAATGCATTTTCTGTAAAGCAATGTGTTTCTATTGTTTTATATTAATTTAGGTTATAATGCGGAGCAGAGATCAAGTCTTGTAAGATGCTGCAAACATCCCTACACATGCCAGTTTTTAGAACAGTGTTGGTGTCATCTATACAAACTTACCTTCCTAGCTCTTCCCCAATTTCGTAAACGTCCTCCACCTTCTGTTGCTTGAACAAAGCCATATTTGGACTCTTCATTGATGCACAAAGATGACGCAACTAGAATAGTAAGACAGAATGACATTCATCATGACCTTCCAACAGACAAAGAATCAGTAAAACGTTTCTGATATAAGCACTTTGGCTCCATTGCAGCTCATTCATGACCAAAAGCAAATACAGAATTATTTCAATAGTCTCAGCTGAACAGTGACGGTCCAAATCTGGAAAAAGGTGTGTGCCTCTAACTGCAGAGGGCTCTTGCTCCTTACCTAAGTACTTGGGCACATAATTAACCAGAAGCACAGAACATACCTTCAAGTCTAAAAGTAAGGCATATGGTTTAACAGGCTTGGGAACCTCAAGCATCTGCACTACACCAAAAAGAGAGCTACCATGAGAATCAGCATTACAGGCTTCTTCATCAGAGTATCAGCAGGCAGACCAAGGACCCAAAAGACCACAACGCACAACTTCCTCTTTCTCACCTCAGGCTCAGTTTATGAAACACAGTGGTGAGACTGCAAAAGGAAGTTCGAACTACTGCTGCAAAAAAAGCATTGCAATTTTATCTCCAGGGTTTTCAGTGCAACATCTTTCATCACCCCTAGACATTTCAGATGAGGGAAAAAAAGCAGCAGCATTTATTTATTGCATGCATTACTCTGTATAACGGTGACATTTGCTTTCTGAGCATAATCACTGAAGGTGATAAAGTCCACGAGGTCTGGAAGGACAAGTCTCATACTGGTGCATTTTGGAATCAGGGAGCACCTTATACTGGTCCATAGTGACCAACTGAATGTGTCGTGAAGAGTGCTTTCCCCACAAAGCAGGTTATCCTGTAAAATGGAGAGCCTCACGAGATTTGCAAAACTGAGAATGAGGTGGCTGGGGAAAGGGAGAAAGAACTTGCTTTTCTCCTGCCAGGATCAGTGGATTCAATCCTATAGATGCTCTGGCAGCAAGGATCATTCCTGGCTCCCAAAGTGAAGAGGTGGAGAGAGACCGAGAAAGAATTCACCGTGACATGCACTTGTTCTCACATTTACTGTGCTTCCTGAATACTCATATACTACAGTGATATAGAAAGGAAGAAACTGTCAAGAGTAACAGCAGCCTGGTCCCAGATTTAGACTGCTGACAGAAGACATAATACAAATGAAGAAGCCTTCAATGTGGACCATCTAGCAAAATCCAGTGGATGAAACTCCTTTTAGAAACTGCCATCATGGCAGAAAAATTCAGGCCTGAAATATGAGCTTAGTTACATGAAAAACCGATCGATTTTATTTATTTTTCAATTATGCCCAAGTGTAACACCCTCTATACCAATGATCGTCAACTCAGTTTTCCACTCAATATTTTTTTCCAGTTTTGGGCAGCTGGTCCAGAAACTGCTGCTCTTGAAAAGGAAGATCACAGACATTATTCCTTGAGATGCACCCACACAGCAATGTACGTTATGCTGACAGAGTGCATTTTAACACAATAACCTGCTGACCAGTTACAACACATTTGGCCTTTCCTGTACAGATAAACACTAGAATTATCCCAATGGCCCAAACAACAGCCACTCCTGTAGATCAGGATGTGTAAAGTGAAGTAGCTATAAGGCCTCTAACCCCATAATAAAACCTAACTACACTGAGCCATACAGTTGCTCCCACGTACCTCGGGGCTACAGGAGCATTTCCACACTTCTCAGTGCGATGCTTATTTCCTTATGAATCTCAGTCCCAATGGCTGCTTGCTGCAGACACGCTGGGGATTTCCAAATTCTGTATCTCTAGAGAGCTCCTGCAAGTTTTTAAATAGCAGCCTTTGACTTCTGACTTTGACACACCAAGGAAGTATATTTTACCAGCAAAGCTCTATTTTGATCCTTTAGAAACAAGCTCAATTTAAATGTCGCAAGAAGATCCAGTTCTTTTGATAAATCAGCAGACTTGTTATGAAATAGGATGAAGTACCAAAGAGCAATTGCAGGGCTTCTGCCAAGTTGAAATTCATGTACTTTTAAAGATTTTTCCATTCTCTAACATAACCATAAATCATAAGCAGCAAATAAATTGCACAAATCTAATTGACTTGTTAAAATGCACCCTGCTTTTGTCATTGTATGCACTTCAGAAAACAGACTTGCTGATTTATTTTCCTCCTTCCCTTTCCTTTTTAAAACCATTGGCTTCTAACACATGGGAGACACATGTTGCATATCAATGCAACTTCTTTCCAAATATGTTCCTTCTATTGCTGTAAAGGAAGATAAATAGTTTCCTAGCTCTTCTATGTACAATTTTTGAACAGCCTGTGTTAGCAAAACCTACACATTGAGACAAAAATGATTGGACTACTTCATCTCAAGCTGAAAGTCTACTGCATCAACACTCAGTCCGGTATTAGCTGGAAATAACATTCAGTCTTCAAAAAGCAGTAGCAATGAGTGAAGGGGTATCTAAATAAATAAATAAATAAATAATAAAAAACCCCAAATG
Organism: Dromaius novaehollandiae; assembly: GCF_036370855.1. NCBI lineage: Eukaryota > Metazoa > Chordata > Aves > Casuariiformes > Dromaiidae > Dromaius > Dromaius novaehollandiae. The sequence continues at coordinate 21,049,060 of NC_088107.1, forward strand.
TCCCCCTCTCAAGCATTCAACACCAGTTATGCAACACAAGAGGAAAAGCAGTGCCTGCTTCCATCTTCCAGTGACCTCATTTAGTGTCATTGAGTCATGACTCTCACCATACACTTAACATCTCTCTGCAGCGCATCCTTTTGGATTGCCATTTCCAAAGCACATGGAGATAAGAGGGACTTTGGACCATTCATTTCCCTTCATGACATACTCATAAGGTGGGGAGCTTCTGGTGCACGGTGCAGATCCAGCCCACACGCTGCACTCCTCTATACCCTTTCTCTCAAGATGGGAAAGGCACGGGGCAGATGAATTATTCTGGCAAGCCCTGCTCCTCCCCAAGGGACCCAGAGCCTCACTCCTGCCAGATGGCGGGAAGTATTTGATACACGTACAAAACTGTGTCCCCTCCGACATGAAGAGTGTGCACCTGTACACCTCTCATGGGAGAGGATGCATGCTGTGACAGATGCATGTCATCATGTCACATCATACGACTAAAACATCTACTCCTGTCACACATCGGAGAAGCTACCATTTTCACTGCACGACAGACATACTTCCAGTCCCCTCACCGAGGAGAGGAAGGTACAGCGTGCCTCTAGCAGGAGCTTTCAGGCCTTCAGTGGCACCTACCCAGTCCTCGCCTGGGGTCTCCACCGCAGTTGCCTGGCCAGATGTTTGTTAAAGGCTCCGTGAGGCTTTAGCAAAGGGCCCAATGCATTTTCATGAACAAATCTGTTCAAATCCCAGGCTCGAAACTTTGCAACGGAGACAAATTTGCTTCCCTGTCCCTCCTGTGACTGTGTTCTAACCATGATCTCTCTCATCCAGCTTCCTAAGGAAAATGATGGAAACCGCACAGGTTGTGACGTTCAGACTGCAATGACCGCAGCATTCCTGTGCAAGAGCATTCTGTAGGAATGAACGCTCGCGTTGCTGAGGCTGGACTGGACACATGACAGTGGTTTCTGTCCCTTCCACTTCACATCTCCATGCTTTGTCAGACGTGTTCTAGACCATCCTTACCCTTCCTATATTTTCAGAGTTTCGCAACATGGAGCTGGTAGCTGTTCAGCTACTTGGTTCATTATTTCCCCTTCCCCAAGCCATCTTCATGCCTGGGATAAAAATGTCTCTTCTTTTCCTCAATGAAAATAAACAACTCAAATTCTGCTTTGTAAGCAAATTATTGTATCCCTCAAAATCTTTCATAACCTCAAAAAAAGCTCATTGACCAACTCTGGCAATAACATTGCAGGCAATAACTGTCTGCAACTACAGGCAATAAATGCTTTAGTAACATTTACAAGAATTAGGACATCTCTGAGCTTCTGGCACTGTACTAAATTGATATAATTTTGTTTTCAGTTGTTCAGAGCAGGATTTTCCAAAGTGTTGGCACAGACCTAGCTCAACACCTGCAGTCTTCAGAAAAAGCAAACTAAGGACAATGCCAAGCCTTTCTGAAAATCCCAAACCTTACGCTCATGCTGATTTGCAAAATTAAGTTTGGAGCCCACACAAATGTCAAATAAAGGGAAAATGCCCACATGTTAAGAGACACTGCTGAGACTTGCCCAAAGACTATAACTCCCTCAAAGTGGCTACTCCCTTCATCAGAATTCAAGCTACATGGCTATAACTAACATGAATGCAAACACACCTAACAAAACCATCGTCCTAAGAGAGAGAGACTGTCATTCAGAGGGGCAAGTTAAAAAATAATTTGAGAATGGGGAATCCGCCCAAGATATCTCTGGGAATATAGCCAGTTTGCGTTGGATTGACAAGTCTACTCGTCTCCCAGCATCCTCCAAAGAACATGCCTATTTCTGCAGATTCATAGAATCCATGCAATATTTTCTCAAAAATAACCAGACCCGCGACCCCAGACCTTTTGCTGATCTTTTAACATCTTATCCACAAAGGTCAAATGAGAAAGCCTGCCCACGACACCGAGGAGCTATTCAGGTAATCTAAGCCTAGAGCCCCAGTTTTGAAGACAAAACACAAACCGCTCCAAAGCATTCAGACCCTCCAGCCATACCTCTGCTGGGCTGGTGTTTCCCGTGTCTGTCACTTCATGTTATCTTACACTGCCTTCCACTCTCGTTACTTCTGCAGATATTTCTTCCTGGCTGGCACCCAGCAGCCACTGTAGCAGATGCCCAAAATAGACCACACACTTGATGATCCAAGACAATTGTCATTAGCAAATACACAGCATAAGGGGGATAAGATAATAAAAGATGACCTTCACGCTGTTAAAATTCATCTGAAATGGAAGTGTCATTCACAGGCATAAACTCAGTGTTCCCCAGATATTACATACTGGTCTTAGGAAACCAAAATGACTTCACTTTGAAAGATTTGAACTGTGATGTTTTTGTTGGACTCCATTTGCAAGTACAGAGCACAGTTATTCCAAAGCACAATTATATCAAAGGAAGAATGAGAGCTTTAATTTTTTTCTTTCATCAGATGATGATTTCCCTAAGCTGATCAGCGAAAGCAGGCTGAATTAGAGATTTGGCTTGTTCAGAAAAACAAGTTGCATATTCATGATCTGAGAAAATAGGAACAATCAACTTTATTTTTTTGATACACTATTTTTATGTTAACGCTTCTGGGGCATGTAACCAAACAATATTCCAGTACAAGGATTTAGGATCATCCCAATCACATAAGGTCTGCACCAGAATTCATTAAAACAGGAAGAGAGGAGGAATCAGCTTCAGTGACTGTTGGATCAGACTAGAACTTTAAAATAAAAATAGCTATTGATATTAGAAAGGCTTTTACAGTGAGCCAGAAGTTACAGTGCTTCCTCAACAGCGACCAGGACCCCACGGCAGGCTTGGGGGAGGACGTAACCTTCTGAGCTCTCTCGCAAACCATCCCAAGTCTTTCCCTCAGCTGTCGCACGCTGGGACCATCTCTTCCGTCGCAGTCTCTCTGCTCTAGGATTCCCAGCGCTGAGTAGTTTAACGTGAAGGTCAGCATATTCGTACTGACCACACTCAGCATTCACGCTACCTACTGTTCCATAAAGCGACTTCACAGCCTAGTTCCACCTTCTGGCTCCCATGTCCGAACCGCCTTTACCTAACGCCCCAGACACCCTGAGGTGGCAAACACCACTCACCCCACGCGAGCCGCTTACCTACAGCCAAGGGACAAAGCTGCAGCAAAACCAGGAACCGAGCGCTGCACTCCCAGATTCCTGTTTAAGGCACGAGCAACATTTCCTGCCGAATCGCTTCATGTTCCTAAGCTCTGTCATACCATAAACCAGACCTTATCTGCCCTAAGAAATCTGTATTTCCCAGTGTGGTTTAAGGCATGAATTTACACAGAGGTATTTACACCAGCACAAACCCCGGCGGCAGATGCTCTTACTCCGTTACAGAAGTGCCTTTCTCAGTGCAGCTTGGGCTGTGCGGAAAGGAAATTCACCTAAGAAACCCACTCGTGGGAAGAGGGAGACAGAATCCACCCTAAGGGGAGCAGCAGGAAGAAAGTTAAGACTTCTCCCCTTCAGAAAAGGTTTCCCTGTGCAGTTATTAGCCTGTCATCACCAAGTTATCTGATGAGCAACGACCGCTCTGCACACGCTGAATGCACGATAAGTGCCCACCCGCCGCTGAATGCCAGAGGCGTTACAGAACGCAGAGGCGGAACAGCAGCGCCCGATCATCCACCTTGTCACCAGCTCTGGGCAGTTCTTCCGCAGCGCCCCTTCTCCAGCTGCTCAGCCAACCCGCGTCACGCGCCCGCGCGAACAGCTGCGCGATCCTGCTCTCTCCGGCACCCCGACGCCAGGCGGAGGCCGGTCTCTGCCACCGCGGCAGCGTTCCCCTGGGCACGTCTTCACGCTACGAAGCAACAGCTGTACTAAAGCAAAAACCAAAACACACCTCAGAACTGACTGGAGTGACATAACACTCCGTATGATCTGCTTTTTAATACGGAAAAATAGCTGCAGTTTGGAATCAAATCTTGCCTGTTTCGGGTTACTCATTTGAAAGCAAAGGAAACAAACTGAAGTGATTTTGTCTTCTACTTCTGGTGCTTTAACCTAAAGACAAGCATTAAGGTGCCCTTTCGCCCTTCTCATCCCCACTGATCTTTTCCCTCCTCTTTTATTCCTTTCTTTAATCCTGGAAAAGACTAACACTTCCAACAGCAAAAAAGCAAGTAATTTTTACCTTCTGAGTACAAATGAAAAAAAAAGTCAAAGCACAGTTAGAAAGTTATGTTAATTCCATAAAACCTTACTTTCACATGAGACTTTTCCTGTCGGAGAACAGCAGGCCAAAGGTTTCCCTGTCGGAGCACGGAGGCAGCCAGCACCCGCCCCCCGCCCGCCTCGGGGCTCCCGCGCACCCGAGGTCCCGTCAGGCGCCGCCCCCGCCCCCGCCCCCGCCCCCGGCCCCGCTCACCTCCGCCGCAGGCAGCCCGCACCCGGTCCCCGGCCGCCGCGTGCCTGGGCGGTGAGCTCCGCGACGCCTCGCGCACCGCGAGGGACGGCCCGGCCGCGATCCCCGCCCCCGCCCGCGGCCAGCGCCTGGCCCCGGCGTCCCGGGCTCCTTCCTGCACGGGGCGACCCGGCTACGCCTGGCCCCGGCGTCCCGGGCTCCTTCCTGCACGGGGCGACCCGGCTACGCCTGGCCCCGGCGGTCCCGGGCTCCTTCCTGCACGGGGCGACCCGGCTACGCCTGGCCCCGGCGGTCCCGGGCTCCTTCCTGCACGGGGCGACCCGGCTACGCCTGGCCCCGGCGTCCCGGGCTCCTTCCTGCACGGGGGGACCCGGCTACGCCTGGCCCCGGCGGTCCCGGGCTCCTTCCTGCACGGGGCGACCCGGCTACGCCTGGCCCCGGCGTCCCGGGCTCCTTCCTGCACGGGGCGACCCGGCTACGCCTGGCCCCGGCGGTCCCGGGCTCCTTCCTGCACGGGGCGACCCGGCTACGCCTGGCCCCGGCGTCCCGGGCTCCTTCCTGCACGGGGGGACCCGACTACGCCTGGCCCCGGCGGTCCGGGCTCCTTCCTGCACGGGGCGACCCGGCTACGCCTGGCCCCGGCGGTCCGGGGCTCCTTCCTGCACGGGGGGACCCGGCTACGCCTGGCCCCGGCGGTCCGGGGCTCCTTCCTGCACGGGGGGGCCCGGCTACGCGAAAGCTGGCAGCTGGCTGACGCCGCAGCGCCGGTCGCTCCAGAAGGGCTGGAGCAAAGCCGCGGCCGTGCGCTCGCAGCCCCCTCGTCGGCCGCGCCACCGCGTGCCGCAGCTCCGGTCTCGGCCGCCCTCGAGGGACGCGGCCCGGCCCGAGGCACCCTCCGCACGGCCCCGGCCCCGGCGGCGCAGGCGTTAAAGCACCTGCCGCCCCGACTCTGCCCGTCCGAGGGGGCAGAGGAGAGGGGGCACGGGTAAGGCGGCGAGGACGCGCGGACTCGCAGGGCGATGGGAGCAGGCGGAGGGGACGCGAGCCCGGGCACCTCGGAGCAGGGACAGCACCAGGACACGCAGCGGCGGCCATCGCCGCCCCCCGGTGCTCGCCCGGAGGCCCCCGGGGCTGCGGCCGCCCTCCCCTCCCCTCTCTCCCTCCCCGCCGGCTGGCGGCTCGGAGCCGCAGCCCCACCGCCACGGGCCGGCGAGAGGGGCCCCGGCCGGGAGCCGCGGGGGGGGAAACGCGGGGAGCCCCGTCCCCGGGGGGGGGAGGGAGGGAGGGAGGGAGCCGCGCAGGGGCCCCGCACGGCGCCGCCGCCGCCACTTACCGCCGGCTCCGCGGGCTCCTCGGGCGCTGCTCGCCGCCCCCCGCCGCCGCCTGGCCCGGGCGTGCGCGGGGAGGGGCCGCCGCTCTGCTCCGCTCCGCTCTGCTCCGCTCCGCGCCCCGCGGCGACGCCCGCCGCCCTGTCACGCGTCGCCCTCCGCACCCAGCGCCGCGGGGGCACCGCCGCGAGCCGCCCGTGACCCCCAGCCCGGGGCACCGCCGCGGGACAGGACCCCCCCCCCCCCGGTAACGCCCAGTCCCGGTTCAGCAAACACCGCGCACTGTCCCCGCTGCCGACAGCGATCACGAAGCGGCCCCAACCACCCACTTACCCCGGAGGCAGAAGGGCCAGCTCCCCCAGGCAGCACCGTCCCCGCTGTCGCCCCGGCGCGCTTCGTGTCCGCGGCCCGGCCGAGCCGCCCTGCGAGGAGAGCAGCGTTTCACGGGACGCGGCGGCCAGGCGCAGCCGGGCGACGGGGACATTCGCGCCCCCGCTCCGGGCAGCCGCAGGGGACGGGGGTGCCAGCCTGGCCTTGCGAGCGCGCGGGGGGACACGCGCTCCCGGCTGAGGAGAGGAGCGCTCCGCATGCAGGACTCGCGTCGCGCTATAGGAAAACCACACTGAAGAAAGGAGGCTGATTAAGTGAATTCACTTAGAGAGACGCCTCACTGGCGTTATCCTTTACGGAAAGGCCCATGTTGTTCATTCTGTGCGCTATCCAGGTCTATACTGCGTGGTCTGAAGCCTCGTATTACCCAAGGAAAGGCCCTGTCACTTCAAGAAGCTGTGAAAAAGTGGCAGGGGTTTTTAGTCCCCAGTGCTGATCTCAGAGTGCACCAGTATTTATCGCCATAGCAAACATCTGCAATACTGTTTTTCAGGCTGCCCTAGACCGTGCCCTGGACTTGCTACCAGCAGTTCCAGGTCCTTCGTGAGTTTACCCTCGTGTCTTAAAGACCCTCAAAACCTGTAAAACTAGATTTTCTCCAACTTTATTTTGCAGACAGTAATCGCAATAAAAAAAACTGTTTGGTCTCCTTAAATTTATTCCAGGCAAGTTAATAGCCAGCATTTGTTAATGGGGAATGATGTGGGATTGTTCACACCTTAGAAATGGCCTATAAATACCAGGCTGCCTTCCCTTCCAGTTCTGGATACAGTAAAGACAAAGCAAAGCTACGGCAAACTGTCAAAGAGGCAGGCTGTTTCCACTGCAAAAAGTTGCATGGGTGCAACAAGTTTCAAAAGTTTTATGCTGGGCAAGAGCCTAAAGGCAGTGCTTTTTATTATCACAGTTGAAAATAAGCTTGCTGCAAGCCAACAGGGTTGAACTGTGCCCTGCTAGCCTGCCCCCGGAGTGGCGTTTACAGCCCGAGTCCCACCCAGCTCTCCCAAGTCAGAAGAAAGTGGCTGCATCTGACACTGCAGAGGGTAGAGGGCAGGAAATGGGAGCAATGCTAAAGGTTTCAAAAGGCCAGTGCAAGAATTCAGAACTCTTTAAAAGGGGGAAAAAAGGATTTCATTCTTCACCTTTACTGCTACAATGTCATATGATCATATGACACCCCACCAATGCTCCTACTAAACTATCAGAGAAAAGTACGCAAGGAAAGCCACCTCCTGTGTTTGCCCTAGCTACACCACGGGGGACAAAGCAACATGGTTTGTCCTGACAGACCACAACCACTTTCCAAATCAGGACAAGCTCACTACACCCCAAGTGACCCTGCTTTGAGTTTAATTTCTGCTAGCTCACCCCACAAGGTCTCCAGAAAAAATAAAGGTAGAACTAAATCTTATTCCTGATGCCTGTTTGTAAGCCAAAATATAGGTTCTACCGAAGTAAGAAATTGCTTTTACATGGTTAAGTCATTTAGAGACCCTTAAAACATTTTAAGGATCAGACTTGTCATGTTACTAGAACTATAGCCACTGTTTCATGACTTACGGATTGTATAAAAGAGTAATTGTAACATCTTTGGCAATCAGGGCAAAACCTTTATATCCATACAGGGCACAAATAGGAAGGAAAACTTGAAGTTGAGTAGCTTTCAAAGCAGGCAGGGCAGCACAAGCAACCTGGTAAGTCACTGAACTCTGAAGGCAAACATTGCCGTGTCTGCTAGCTGCGCTATTAACAGTCTGCTTTAGGAAGCGACAGAGGAGGAAGTGCATGCCTTACATTCCTAAGGGAAGTCTCAGGCTCACATACCTACCAGGAGAACATCACTTGCATTTACAGAAACAGGTAAATCACCTAATTTCACAGTTTAATCACCAATCATGGTGCTTGAAGACATCACTTTAAGAGTCAGTTCATCAGTTGAAACCTGAAGTCTTGCAGGCAGCTCACTGTACAGCGATCTAATTGTCATTCAAACAAAAACCACATTGTATTTAAAACACATAGGCGGGATGTAGTCAAAATTAGGAAACACTTGAACTAAGGTTACCAAACTCATCTTAATTACCTCAAGTATATACATTAGTTACCTTTTCACTTCTCTACAGTATCCCAGACTCACTAACCAAGAACATATAGTCTGCATATTAAATAACTACTTGGTTTTATGTCATGTTCAGTGTATAGCCCTGAGGTCTGCCTTTTAATCTAATCCTGCTTTGAAAGGCTAGCAGTTTTGACAGGGCAGAGCTGCCCTTCAATCAGATGTGTAACTGCATCGAAGCATGGCTTCTGCAGCATAGTATCATGATGAAATACCATATTAGGAGGAGTAACTTCCTTCTAATCAAGCCTCTTTTCCAGGGGGAAGACTGCCAAGGCAGAGTACGTCCTTCCTTTGCATTATCTGAGTGAATACACTTCACGGCTTTCATTTGTGGGAACTCCTAAAAGCCTCAACACTACTTAGATTCTGTTTCCAGGGAGGGCAAGGAGCTGCACATATGGAAGCTATGTTTAGCACTTCCAAAAATCCCCCTAAGTGAACACCTGATGTACAGTAACAGCACCAGTAGACTGCAGCGTGGTCTCTACGCCTCTCCCAGGCGCTCAAAATGGGGAATGAGACCCTGTGGATACTTGGCTTCAGGGTGAGCTGTTTACTGTTTTTCTAAGTTAATGCATTCTTAGGGATAAAGTATTAAACAACATACGTGATTAGCTATATCCATCAGCCATACTTACACACATCCTTGATGCAACTTCATTGAGAACAGATCTCTTGAGCTTAACAGTCCTAAGGCAGAAATAGTTAAAGAACAGCTGAGGCCACTATTAAGGCCCCAGCAGGTGTTAGGGCAGCACAACCTAAACAATCTGTAAGGTGTCCAAGGAGGACATCACTCCCCATGCACTCCCTCTCCCAAACTTTCTGTTTATTCCTTAAACTTACATTTTTCAGTATACAGAACAGGAGGTTCTTAGGCCAGAGTCTTGTTCTGCCTTAATTGCTCTTTATCCTATTTTGTGACTCCTTTGAACAGTTTTCCAACCGTGCCAATATCTACACTTGTCCTCTAGCTCTGCTACAGCATGGCAAGCTGTAAAGAACTCTGCACTATTCACCTCTACTATGAAAGATCTGTTTGGACATATGATTATAAGTAATCTCATTACTCTTACTTCCTCACAAACATTTAGCTGTCAAGTTTGTATCTGAAGTAGTTAGGTACTTGATAGTCTCATTAAGAGCACCAAGCTAATTCAAGATACAAGTAAATATGTAGGTTTCTTAAGAAGTCTGTTCCCTGTGAATGCTCATTTTTTCTCCTTTCCCTCCCCCAAGAAACCAAGGACACTAATCATAAGTTTAACCAGTCAGCATCACCTGCACACATGTCTATAGTCCACATCTTCATGCTTCAAAAGCAAATTTGCGTATTTGTTCCTCTATAGAGACTCTCTCAAATCAATCACCAGCTTTACTAATGGTTTATGTTTCGATGGCACCTGCAGTTATTTCCATCTGTTATAAAAAAGAAGAACCAGAACAAGTTGTAATGCAAAGTAATACACAATTTATTTTTCTTTACATCATTCTTTAGCAAAACAACATTGGTTACATTTGGTGATTGAAATTTCTTGTACCGCATATTGCTGATTTATAACATGGCACTTAAGGAAAGATTCACTTAAACAGCTACACTTTTTCTTGAAATAAAGTGACTAATTTTCTATTTCTCAGTTAAGTATGGACTGAACATACAACTTAACTTGAGATTTAAAACCAGCCATTCATTCATTCTTGATGTCTTAGGGAACAAAAGTCCTTCCCGTTCTGCTAAACATCTTACCATGTTTACAAAGACTGGGAGAAGGGGAGAATCTCTCACAGAAGATACCTAAAAGGCAACAAAAATTCTTTCTATGGTTTACATAGCTTGTAAAAAAACAACAGTCCAACAACACTTGATAATAATACCACCTACAGACATGTACAGGTAAAGCTGGAATACTGTGCAGTTTTAATAGCTAAATATGTAGTGCACCAGATTTCTGACTATTTAACAGAAGATATTTTAAACAATAGATAGAAGTTTCACTGGAAAGCCATACATAACTCTGAGGATGGAGGGATATTCTGCAGGACGCGACTCAGTGGGATTTGGTTTATGCAACATACACTGGGAGCCTTCCATATGGAACTCTTTATGCATGTGCATAATCTTAATGTTAAAAAATAAAGCCTAAAAGTTCATTACAATAAACAAAACCATGAAACATTAAACAAAGTTTTATGATCATCGATTTAAGATCTTAATTTGCATTAACAAGTCCATTTCCTAATAAGTGACAAATATTAAACCCTCATGCATTGCCTTGCAAGTTTACCCAAAATGTGAACACTTGGTATCTACACAATTCAGCTTTGCAGAGCACCAGGTCACACTGCATTTCAAATTTGCCCCAAAACTTGTACAACAGCAAGGCAAGCTTCCCCTGAAATGGCTTCCTGCTACATTGTTCTCAGCAGTGTTCCATGCAGACTTCTAGTGGTCAGAGGTAAGTCTTAGATGCCTGTTCAATTTTTTGACCTTTTGATTAAGACATCAGTAATGATGCTCAACCAAATGAAATCAGCTTGCTAGGAATGTGAGTAAAATACCACCAACTCACTTCACGACTGTAAGCCAAAGTACAGAGACATGATTTCCATAATCTTCCTACTATTCATGTACTAGATCCACATAGCGTAATAAACTTACTTTTACCATACAACTGGGTAACAACATCTATAACAAATCACAGTAACAAATTTAACCTTCAGTAAAATTGGAAAAAAGAAATAGTCGTGTAATATTGCAAGTCATGTTTTGTCAGCTAGAGAACTTCCTGAACAGTTGCCTCAAAGTTAGTTTTATCTTCACACCCTGAAGACCTTAACAAATTCAGTATGAAAACATCTCCTCAGTTATAAGGTCAGTTCATAGAGAAAACTCAAAAAACCCAAGAATAATAGATCTGTAAGAACAGGGTAGGTACTTACTTCTGAATTATTCACCTTAACATTTCAACTGTTGCCACTGGAAGGAAGATCTTAAATGAAATCTCTTTCTAAGCTTAACACTTGAAAACAAGATGAAAACAGAGACTGAACATTACAGAATACTGTGATTTAGAGACCAGCTCTTTCAAAACAAAGACAGTATAACTAGAAAATTAGAAAAGCTGGTCCCATTTTTATATTCAAATACCAGTTGTAAGTAAAAAAGGAATACAGTACATGCAAAAATATGAAAAATCTACCTAATGAATTCAAGTATGCAACCAAGAGTAACTAGGGAATACACCCCCCCCCCCCCGCTTATAATAGTATAATAGACAGGGTAGACACATTTTAGAAGACAAGTGACATACAAATCAAAATCATACCATGTTTCCCTCACTAGCAAGGATTTGTTGGCTTATTTGAAATTATGTTACACAGAAAGAGGCATACCTTAGGTATTAAAAGAAGTTCTGTAAGTTACAATATTTGCCTCACTTCAATAAAATATTTCCCTTCCAGATAAACCGTCTTATGATATGCTTAGAGAAGGCTATAAACATTCTCAAAAAAAAGTGCTATGAAACAGAAGCAGGATTTCTCCCCCACTTAAGTTCTCCAAAACAATTACATGCATATACTTGACAGAAATCCTACTTGTTCTCAGAACAAAAGGAAACAGATGTCATAAAAACTTCATGCATTTGACTATTCCTCATCACCAGTTCATTTTTGCCCATTAACAGCCCCCCTAAGAAGTTGAGATTTGCTACCTAGTATTTGAATGTTTTACCAAGACCCATCCAGAGAGTGTCTAAATCAGACATTCTGAATGGCTCAAGAATACTGCAAGAACCCAATTAGAGAACAGTCAACAACAACAACAAAAAAAAAGCTTTATCCTCAGAACTGTTTTTAAAAAGCATAGCTAGTAATGAAGTGAATGGCCTACAATCAGGTTTTCATAGTCAGAAACACTACAGCTAAGTGTCCCAAGTGTTTCCTTACACTCCCTTGTAGCATGTGCAAGCAACACCCAGCAAAGACAAACACATTCAGAGAATATTGCGTTTTCGCTCTGCAAAAGGATCTTAAGTTTTTGTGCACGTGCTGTGGCCTTTAGGCTTGAGTCATTGCTAAATATTTGTTTTAAGAATCCTATCTCTACCACTATTGTACAATGGTTATACATTCATGCAAAACTTACTATGTTTCTTTTTAAAAGATCAAGACTTCATCCTATTGGAAACCCCAGATAGGTAGAAGCCCTACAAATAAAAAAAAACCTTTAACAGATACACAATTAATTAGCTACTAAAACAAGGTACTCCCGTGACTAGTTCCATTCTCCATAATATCTGAGTTTTGGCTGTGGCTTCCCCCCCCTCCCCCCCCCCGACTGTGATGTCTCAAACCCCCCCACCACCACCTGAATAGGGATAAGATTGACTGAACAGAATTTGACCTATAAATCCCTTTGTATTAACCAGAATTATCAACACAGCTGCCCAAATAAGCGTAAGTGACATATATCACTCTTCCAGTATACACTGAACATTCACATGACAAATAGGTACTTGAACATACATAAAGAATAAAACAAAGTGTTCCGATCAACGATGCATTTCATGTCGCTTCAGGAAAAGACAAAGGAATGCAAAAGTTCTTCTGGTGCTTCATTCCATACATTCATTTTTCTAGTTATGACCTAAAGAATGGCTAATTTATTTGAGGACAACACAACAAAAGCCATTTACTGAACCAACATGAAATTGAAAGATATGTCCTCCCAGATCGTGCCTGTGCTACCAAAAAAAATGTCAAAAAATGCAGAACCTTGGCAATGAATGTGGTAAACAGTGATGACCTTCTTGCTACTGTTTCACACATTGGCACAAAGAGTGTGCTACAGGAAAACAACTGGCAATTCAGCTGTTTGACTAAACTGAGATACGCATTTAAGTGCTCTACATACAATTCAACGAACATAATTGTAAACAGAAGTGTTTGACCTCCATACAAAGCAATATTTCTGAAAGTGCTGGGGTTTGGAAATCTGTCCTGCATATTTCCAAAAGCAACTAGTTTACAGTCTGTTTGACACAATAAAGTGTACTGGAGGTTAACTCACTCAATGAGCTTTGGTCATGATCCCAAAGAAAAATTTGAGTACTTTCAGCTATCCTCCTCATCATCGCTAATAAGGTCTCTTTTTTCTACGCAGGTCTCTCGTTCACGTAGGAAATCCTCACGAATGGCTTCAAGTTCAGTTAGTTCAAGACGCACTTTCTCCAGGTGATAGGCCCTCCTGTTCCTGATCTGACGTAATGGAAAAGGATTCAGGTCTCCAAAAGCAATAGCAGTCAGTTTCCTGTAGGATTAAACAACATTAGAAGATGACAGACATTAGTGTCTTTTAAAGTCAGTTTTGAACTTCATCCACATTAACATTACAGAGCTGACACTTCTCTGATTTCCTTCACATACCTGACATCTCATATGAAGTTACCAAGACTTCAAGGCAGTTTGGTAGAGCACTCAGTTTTAGAAGTTACTTCAAGCAACAAAATGCCCTCAAACTCACCAGTTTGCAAAGCCACCTTGAAATTCTACATAGCGCTATAGCAAGTAGAGCCTTGACAACACGGAACAGAAGATGCAAGCTTGACTGATCAGAGCTTCATTGGCTAGGCAGAATATTTAGTGCATCCAATTACCTGATTATAGATCAGATATTCCACTTCCTTCACATAATTCATTGAAACTCATTCAATACCAAGACAGCTCTTGGCTACCCAGGGTAATAAAGTGGCTCAACAGGCCAGATAAAGCCTGGGATAATACAAGTATAAACAAGGATAATACAGAACATGTATAAGCCAAACTTTATGATATAGTTAGAAAGGTCAGGGATTCTGCTGGTTGGAGCATAAAGATCTCTGAGCTAGTGTCAGCTCAAGCTAGTCAGAGCACCCAGCAGAGACCATGAAAGCAGCCATAGCCCTTCCAGAGTCCTGCAGTGTAACACCAACAGCCATCACAGCTTACTACCTGATCTACCTGCCTCACTCAGTCCAAAGACAGAGGTAACCATCTCCAGAAAGTCAAGTAAGCCCAAGCACTACACTTAAAGAGCAGCAGCAGCTATAATTCAGGGCTTTGAGACATAACACTATTTCTTCACATGCAAGATATCAGCACTAGCTTACCAGAAACCAAGGTAAGCATGTCACTACTGCTGTTCTACACCCAAAACAAGGTATTACGTACATTCAAGTTCTCTATTACCCTTAGTAGCTTACTCTAGTTTTATTATCCAACTGAACCCAAATATTAACAAATTTGATTTGGACAGCTTATTTTCTTCAAGGCTAGGCTCTCCTTAGGTTTATATTTTCGGGTAAACCAGAATTATTTCAAGTTATAAATAAGTAGAATGTATTCCAACAGCTTTTCTACCTGTGCCCAAGCATACTACAGAACAATTTATCTGTAGAAAAACCTAACTAGACATACAGGCTATAGCACTCTACAATCCAGACTATAATTATGCATGTTTGTGCAGACTTTTGTCCATTAGAAAACTTAAGTCTATAATTAGTGTAAAACAACTTTCTATCCAATTCAGATGTTCACAAGTTCTGTAAAAAATTCTGATGTTTTCCTGTAGAAGATGACTTCTTATCCATATCAGTAAGAGATATCATTCTGCACACTGTTGCATTGTCCAAGTTTCGATGTCGCAAAACTTGTACAAAAACGGTGGAATAAGACATCAGATGGTTAGAATCACACCTTATTCTACAACTGAAGTCACACAAATGAGTTCTGGCAGGCAAACCGACCCGCCAGGTGGCACTACACCACTGCGCCGCCTCTTCTTCCCAACTTTCAAAGCGCGAAGCAAACAGGGATTTACCGACCAGCACAGGGTACGCTTGTATCGTAAGCGTCTGATGCACTGAGTTCTGTCCTAACTGTCACAGTCTGGCAAAAGAAGATACCTGATCAGCTGGGGGGTGGGGAAGAGCATTGTTAAAAAACAAATGCGATCTCTTCTAGCAAGCTTGCCCTCCCCTCCCCTCGCAATGGTAGCAATCTTTAAAACAGGATAATTCAGCATCAGAAGTTCAGACAGGAGACCTAATCATCATATGCTTTTACATATTTGTAAAAGGAAAGAAAAGCTAAATCTGTAGCTCTAATGAAACATCTAAAAGCTAACATAAAACTCTGCTCAAATTAAGGTTTGTTTTGTTTTGTTTTTGCAACTTTTAGTGACTTTCAGGGATGTACCTCCAAGAAACATTTAACAAAAAGCAAATATAAGCTACATTCTTAAAGCATCCATAAATCTCAGATTTTAAAAGAAAGTGGCAGCTTCATTCCCTTATTGCTTTAGCGTACTCTTTCCCCAAAACCAAGTACATACTTTTCTGTCCCTTCCAGATTTGGAATCACGGTCAGCATTTATTTTGGCCACAAACAGCTGAGTACAACAACTATTCTGCATTTTTCAAGTCAAAGGGGGAATGCTAAGATATCAGGCACCATGCTACCCCCCCAAGCCCTTGCAGAGGTTTCAGAGGAAGCAGAAGCTGTTATCAAGATTTTTACCCTTTAAACTGGGTGCAAAACATTATGCCAGCACCAATCCCAGGAACAGACTATAGACAGAATACGACCATTCAGCTTTAACTTGCATCCAGCCAAAACTGAAACACAGGAAGTGAAAATAAATAGTTCTTGCAGTAGGAGCCAAAGTGTAAGCCTAAGTCCATATGGAATTTATTACAGTAAAAAAACCAAACATCTCAGATTACAGTATATTATTTTCTACTAAATTTTAAACCAGTAAGTCTAAATATCTGTACAAAATATTTTCAACTACTAGAAATAAAAGTCATATTGGGATTGTTCTAATCTGACATGTTGCTCTAGTCTTGTAATTGGGATAACGCATTAAAACATTAGACCTTAATTTACATAAACTGTACTTCCTATGCAAAGGACTGAGGAATGGAAGGGTATCTAACTTGAAATATCTGCTTCAAAGCATGTTAAAAATCATGCTCTATTTATGCAGTATTAGCCTACACATTAGTGATTCATGAGACATCTAAATTCAGTGAGGGACAGCTAACATGTAATACTTAAACTGGGGTTTGTTTTTGTTTTGAAGTATTTCATAACATTAGTTGTACCCACAATACAGGGTGAGGCTTTTCACCTACGGTTGGAATTCTGAAGTGCTACTACCATGATACAACCGCTAACCAAGAGCAACCTGGCAGAGCCGTCATAACTGTTACCCCATATTCAGCTGTGCTTTTACCAGTTCTGCTTTTGTTTCAAGCTACAAAAATGAGAGGAAACAAAGACATGCAAACAGCATTTAAAGAAGCGGCTAGGTAAAGTTGGACTGCTGATGAGAAATCTAAGGAATTACATTTTTATCTCTAGCTACTTAATATCTAAATTAATACCCAGATTAAAAAAAGCAGACTACTTCCATACCCTACCACAAGTCTTTCAGTTGCATACAAGTTTGAGTTACCCACCTAGCATCAAGTATAGTGCGTGTGAAGTATCGAAGGTACTTGAATATGGACATTGAATCTTGCAATTTTAAGATTTCCTCTTCTTTGTATTTAAAAAGTGCCAGGGCAAATCGGAATATTACCTGATAAAAATACATATTTTTCTTTTTAAGAACAGAATGCACCAATTCTCATTTTAATCTAATATAAACTCAAACGAAAAAAGCTACTCTTCCCACAGTCTGCATCTGAGCTATCTAACCATACTCCCCCTATCTCTAATTCCCTGTCACACTGCTCCTCCAACCTCCACCCCCCAAAAGCTACCAAAAACTTCTGTTAGAGAGTATAACCAGCACAAGTTGTTCTATCCAGAATATGATACTGAGTTTATATGGTATAAATTCTTTGAAGTTTGAGTACCTAATTCAGCTGTAGAACAAAGGCAGCTGGGCCTGTTGAATGCAGTACTGAAATTATTTTGAACAAGAAATTAAGCTTTGCTTAATAATTAGCAAGTTGCATTTCAGTGCCTTGAACTACCCCAACACATTGGGAACATATTGGGGAACTGATGCTGGAGGAATTTGACACCAGCTTGCTAGTCAACTTTGGCAGAAGCTGGAGAGGCATTACTTCTCTTCATTCTGAAAAGGCTTCAGTAAGCTTTGAACTGTGTCGGTCTGCACCTGGCTGACTTTATAAAATACCCTGATGCTTAAAATTGATTTGAATGAAAACTCAGCAAAAATACCAATGTATTAGAATGCTCGGATGAGGCCAGCAAGGAATCTAGTTAGGATACTATTTTTGTCTGTCTACTTATTTTATACTCTTCCTGTTCTCTCTAAGTCCCTACATCTGCTTTTAATGTTATGTTTGAATCCAATGACTTTCCTTGCCCTGCTGATTTTATTCCACCACAGTTTCCTGAGTGCGAAACACATGAAACAATCCCCTCCCCCAGTAATTTATGAGATAGGAGCCCAGATAGTCGTTGACTGTTGGACAGTTATAATTTAAATGTCCATACAAATGAAACAAGTGTCTGCTATAGAGACGAACTAAATTTTAGCACTTAGAGCAAATTTTTGCATCTTTTCAATATTCCTAATTTTTGCCTCCTTCAATTAAGCTTTCTTTGTAACAGTATCTCATTTTAATATAATTTAACTAATTTACAAGACAGCTGCATGTAGGAACAGACAGCATTGCTTATAAGTTTATTTTTTTGAAGGTTAAAAAGATTGATGGCAAGGAGGAAGGAAAATACTCGGCACTTAATTCTTCTGTGTAATTTGAGCTAACTTGCAGAACATATAAAAATCAAAAGTCTTTTGGCTGGTTATTTATGCACATTTCCTCCCTCTTTTCCTACCAGTGATTTTAATAGACAGGGGCTTTGTGCAACCACTCTGTACTTATTCACAATGCAACATCTTGTTACCAGATAAGAGCTGGAAAAAGTTAGCTCATTCAGTTCACCTTTGGTCCCTCATATAGGAAAGAGTCCCATATTTTAAAAAGGATGTCGCTAACAACGCTGTCCACAAATACCACGAGAAACCAGTTGAAAGTTATAAGAGTGTAGTCAACTTTGTACTGTTCAAAATGCGCATGCAGCCGTGGGAGTTTCTCACTCATTAAATCCTTGAATACGCGTTGATCAACCTAGAGAGACAAATATGACATCATTGCTCTTAAGTTTTCCAACACTTACGTGGTTTCAAGGCAGACTTGTTACCAACTTGCAATCAGCAGTTTTTCGAGAGCTAACAATGAACCCCAGGACTGTCAAGTTAATATATGTCTAAGCCACATCCACCAACTCCTATACAAACACCAACATCCCAGCGTGCACCTCCCTTGCTGCCACAAGCTATAAGCTGCTTAAAACGCCCTTGTCTCTAAGGGTCCCTCGCACACGGACCCTGCATTCCTGCCACACGTCCCCAGTGCTGTGCTGGCACAGGAGCCCCAGAGCAGGGAACAAGCTGAGGAAGCCCTGGGGGAAGGAGCAGCAGCACGTACCGGAGCACGGGCTGGAGACAGAGGAGCACTGCAGCGTACGCTGCTCGCTGCTCTGCAGAACGCGTTTGACCCCCCGATCTCCCAAGGAGCCCTAAGCTCCCTTTCTCTCTCCACCTCTCCCCCCAGCTTTTGAGGGAAGAAGGAGAATCAGGTCAGTTAATGTCGTGGGGCTGGTAATCGGAAGAGCAGTCAAGGGCCACAGCTCCCGAGTGATCGCCGATCAGTCTGTTTGGTGCCACACCAGGGTCCCCAACCTGCTCGGGGTCCTGGTGCTTGGAGCTCGCCTCTGGCGGCTCCCCACATCTCATACTATCCTTTCAGGTTAAAGGCAATAAATGCCCCTTTACTTGTTTCAGAAAAGGCAGCTTATCAGCCAGTTTTAGAGCAAAAGTTTTAAATGGCTGCAGTTTGTGGGACTAGGTTTTGTTCTGGCATAGCACATACCTGTGATCCTAGCAGTGTCTTAGTATAATAATCACGTGGCATGAAGACTTCCACTATAGTTACTAGGCACCAGAAAGCATCTTCCTGTTCCAAGTACAGAAGTGCAATTGCTACCAACCTGAAAATAGAGTTTATTTGGAGAAAAAGATTATAACACCACAAAACGTATTAAGAACAATTACAATAGAACATTTGTTTCTGTTCAGAGACACATGGATTAATAGCAGATCACTACACAGCAAAACTATTAATGACGTTCAAAGTGAAGCAATGAGATAGCTCCCAGCCAAGCCCAGTAGTCTTATTCAGTTCAATAAGCAAGCAGATAGAGGCAAAAATAAGGTGATTTACTGGAGGCTGTTTTGCCATGAACTCAGGCAAAGTAATTAGACATTTGCTAGCCTTCAACCTACTACTGTAATCCCCAGACTTCTTTGCCTTCCCTTATTGAAGTCGGGGAAAAAAAAAATAGGCAGCTCTTGCATTTCACACACAAGATTGTCATAAATTTAGAAAAAAATCTTTTGCAGCAAGTTTACCTTGTATCAATTAAGGTAAATTTAAGTACCAAAGATTTTGCAAAAAGACTTTAAATGAATTTCCTGAAGTAGAAAAAAAATCAAGATTAAAGAACAGTTAGCTGCATTCCTAGTTTTCCAGTTTCCAACGAGTACTATGAAAGAAAAACCAGAGGAAGAACTGTGTTGTCAATAGTTTTTTGAATATGAAAGTTTACCTTGAATGTATTTCTCAAAATAACCTTATTTTATTTATGTATGCAAGAGGAGTTGCAATACCACAAACTACTACTGATATCACACAGCTTAAACTTTTAATGCCTGATAATCTTAAGAGAACCAAAGCAAGGAATAAATATTTAACCTGCTTTTAATTTCTGCAAGTATACCCAAATGCTGAGTTATTCCTAGTAAAAACAAAAATAAGAAACAAAGATATCTTAGGCAAAAACTGTTCTGTTCAAAGTCCCAAGTTTAGTAAAAGCATTTCTGACACCTTATAATCAGAGACATGTTGCTCTAAGATAGCAACTGCTGTTTTCTTCAGATGTCTCGTGGCATACCAGAGACTGTGTTAATGCTAAAAAAGTACTGTTTAACTACAGAACTACAAAACATAACCACTCATGACGAGCAGTCAAATAAGAATACTTCCAATTCCCACATTATTCACTCCTCCTGTTCAAACTTAACTCCTAAACAGCCTGATGTCCTGCACAACCAAACAACTTCCCTTTAGTTCTGGTTACCAGGCTAGGTACATGTATTTCATCCCTTTGTCCCTAGTTTTATTTTGATTTCTTACGCAGGTTCCTACCAGAGAGCTATCTAAGCATTCCTAAATAACTCCCCTCATGCCCCCAGGCTGACAAAAAACAGTATGTCCTACATCAATTCTTTCTAGAACTAAAAGTTGAGTTTATTGCTCTTCCCTTATTGTCCATAATGAAATACCGAAAAAATATGGAGATGAATCTTTTGATATAAAGCAGAATGAATTCATTTCCCCAGCTCTGTCCTTCAGCCTCTCATCTCTGCTCCCTCTACTGCCTTAACCTGTATAATACCTCAGTCTGCTCCTTGAGACTTGTAATAGAATTATACCATCTTTAGAAACCGGGAGGAAGGGAATAAATGGAGAGGAGAATGAGGGATAGCATCTGCCCCTCTTCCCAGCAAGAGAGGCTTCCTTTTACATTAAGTTTCCCTATCAATTTCTCTATTTTTCATTTCTGAATATTTCAGAAAGGCAGTTTGCAGGGGTATTCTGCTTCTAGGCAAGGCTTATATAAAACAAAGCAGAGAAATGGAACATGCAGGAATAACCTAAAAGCACTGTGATTCAACTGGAAAATGGTTCCTTCTGGAACCACTTGGAGCTTGGGGGAGGGAGAGTGGCGGTAACACTTTTCACTGCACCTTCTTTACTACATCCGCCCCCTTCTGCAGGGCAGATTTCAAATGATAAAGTTGCTCCAGCTCCAAAGGCTTACACCTATTCTAGCCTGTAAACTAGTGCAGAAAAGGACATCTATGGAACCACTTCACACGAACACTGAGGGGTGCGGGACTTCATATACCTGCTCCAAGTAACGCCCTCCTGCATTTACAGATCTCAAAGTATTGAAACTATTTCAGTAAATACTGATTGCAAGGACACTACACTTCAAACTTTTTAGCCTTGTAACAGCAGAATCACTCTCAAATTTATTTCAACTCCAATGTAATACAACCTGAAGGAAATACTGAGATTTGTGGCCTTCATAGTACTAAAGCAGAAATAAATGCTTTAAAGCTTTATTTAAAAAACACAAAAACACCCTGCTAACAAATTCTCACACACACAAAAGCAAAAAGAACCTGAAGGTGACATGAAGACAACGCAAAACCTACGCTTTGAAATAGCACATTTCTTGTGTGAGCTAATTTCAATTCCAGTTCTTTGGCAAAGCTGTATTTACAAGTTTCATTATCCCATTTTTTAAACATATAAACCAGAATATTTAAGTTATCAGTTTATTAAAAACTACAAACATACAACCCATAGCGAAATTTGCTGTCCAGAAGCATGATGTTCTATATGTAATCTGAAGGGTTCAAGTGTTTCACTACATTTTTACAACTCAAGATGTGTAAAATCTTACCTGTTGAGACCTTGGCAATATCCTATATCGGGATTTCTCCATGAAAATGCCAGCAACACATTTCGCAGCTTCTGGATCCCTTCAGATGTTGGTGAAGAATAATGTTTGTTGTTTGGCAAAGTTCTCAAGAGATCCAACTCAATTTGTTTAGATGCAGGATTTTGTTTCTCAAGAGCATTTTGAAGCAAGCTTTGGAAATACCCAGGAACAGTGCTGTCCTTGAATTTTTTAACATGGAGATTGACACACCATTTCCACATCTTGGAACGATGTTCATGTGGAATTCCAGACCGTATAAGATTCTTCAGTTCTGGACTGCGTATCATCTCTCTATTCATCATGCTTGCAAGATAGTTTTCCCATTTTACTCCTGTAGAGATCTCTCTATTTTCACTGAGAGAAAGAGATCTCAGGTCCAAAGCTCGTGATTTTGCTACTAGTTTTTCCTCATCATCCTCTGGGACTGTTTGAAATCCATATATATCATATTCACTGTAAGAAAAAAGAATATGGCATCTAAAGAGGTGTTCTGTAGTTCCAAACTCTTAGGTTCCCATTCTAAGGTTACTTCAAATATTTCCTCAAGTCACTCCCCAAAATTTTCAAGAAATTTTAACAACTATTATTTAACCTTTTTTCATACCATATCTTTTTATTTTAAGAATAAACCCATATTCAGAAAGTTGCTCCATAGTTCAAAGTATATCAGTGCACAGATTTTAAGTGACTTATCTAAGAACATGAAGTCAATTGTACTCATTTCTTTAATTCAGCTTCAGCAACTTTCCAGCAATATTTGATTCTAAATTTCATTCTGTACCTAGAACAAAATACTCCATCTGTTCATAAGGCCAAAAGAATGTCATGTTTATACTGTTATTTATGAATGGAAGCACATTAAAAAAACACCCCTCAAATTCCAAAAATATATCCCCACTGCCTGTTTTCCAGTGTCCACCGCCTGGTCCACCAACATACCCTGGTGAAGATATCTACAACAGAAGCTCCTGAGCTGCGGTACGTGATCTATCTCAGAGCCAGGCACTCTAGCTGCCAACAACAATACTTGCTGCTTCTGCTACAGACGACACACTTACAAAATAGTAACGTTTACCTATATAAGATGTTTATATAAACATAGACACACACACAGATTTGTTTTAATGGAACTGAATTACCTGACCAGGTGTGGTTTGAAAAACGCTTGTTCTGGTTGTTCACTAGTTTCTGCTTTCAAAGCATCTTCTAGTAGCTGTGCAATGACCTCACGAGTAGAGCTCTGCTCCTCGGAGCAAACAGGAGTCTTCATTTCTTGAAGCAAGATCAAATATTTACTTTCTATCTGACAGAGTTTGGCTTCCAAGCTAGTATACTGCAGAAAACAATATAATATACTTAAGGCATTTCTTCAGAAATTTGGTTTCATAGAACACTTAAAATCTGGCTTGATATATTTTTATCTTGTCTTTATGTTGCTTAGAAATTTGAAGCGCAAGAAAAGCTAGCTTTACTTTCCCATTTTTGTATCACCAGAAAACAAAACAACTCTTACATTTGGCAAATAATGGTTATATATTGATTTTATTGCACTACTATGAAATTTTCCATATAAAATACTTCTGAAAGAAGACTGAGATACTTGTTACTTTTTATGGAAAGTCTTTTCAGGCTGAATAGTAGCCCGAAGACTTTACCTCATGTGTTTTTACACAAAATATTATCATTACACTGTATGAAGTATAACTTGACCATTTTGTGCTCTTAAAGTATCAGCTTTATTCTATGCACAGCTGAAGACAAAAATCTGAACAGAAGATTAACTAAATATACGATGTCTGAATTACATAGGTCCAGATACAGACCAGTTACAGCATGCAACAACTGTGATCACAGGTTTTTATGCCAAAAAAATACAGCCTTTAGACCTTACCACAAGGTATGTAGTTTCCAAAAAACCAAAGTAAACCCCACCAAACAATAGTTACAGGTATTGTGCTTCAACTACAGATGTGTGCATACATCAGCATACTTTCCTTTCCTTGCCCCAGGCAATCAGAACATTTACCATTTATTTTTAACTTCTCTACATTCATATTCATCTACACAGAAACATACTTCCAGAGCTATATTCACCATCATCTACTCAACCTTCAAACTTACCAGGGGAAAGCTCTACATATAACTGAGATATAATTGAAATACAATTGAAAGAACACCTGAAACACATCCTTATATATGCAGCCTGTTTTTTGCACACTAAGTATTGCAGACTTAATACTGAGAAAACAATACATATATTTAGAAATACATATACCTGTGTTCATAAGTTGCAAAAAATGAACTTCCTACAGTTATAAGCTTTAGTTATGCTTTTGAAGAAACAATTCATTCAGAAAGATTAGCCTGTAATGACTGCTTTTTTTTTTTTTTTTTTTTTTTACTGACTCAATTATTACATTTAGTAAATTCAAACTGTTCCATTTCTGTTATGCAGTTAAGTTCCTTGGGTAGATTTATAACCGAGTTTTTGAAAGCTGCTTTATACATTGCCAAAATGAGAACATGCTGCATAAGTCTGACCTTTGCCTGCCATTCTCTCTCTCGCACTTCTGCATTTCTTCGTAGGGCAGAAAGTTCCAAAATCTCCTTATTTAAAAATTTATTCTGAGTCTTATAACCCTGAAGATTGTCCTGTTAATAAAAAAGCAAAATGGATTTTTAATAAAAATCTCACAAGTAGTAAACACCTACCAGAGAAAGTATACTACAGAATACAGAGCAAACAGCTAACAGGACTGATTAAAAATATCAGGATCAAAGTAAGTATGTCTCTGGTCTCCACATCAGCCAGCAAGTACGCCTGCCTGATGTGAGCGCAGAGCGGTGCTCCGGGCAGAAGGCAGCGGCGTCCCGCTGGCTGTGGCCCGGAGGGACGGCCCTGCCAGGCTGCCCGCGTGGGAGGAGAACAGTGCGTGCAGGAAACACCGGAGAGGCCGTGGTGCGACACCTCAGCCAGAAGCACTAATGGGCAACACGACAAACGGAAGCAGGATCAAACGCCTCTTGGTTTTGGTTACCTTTGCCACCCCTCATTTAGGGTACAAGTTTGATGTTTGCGTCCATACAAGTCTTCCGCAATAATCTTCCCCAGTTAATCCACTCAGCCCTGAGCTACATATACCATCCCTGAAACTTTAGGTTGTGGGATGAAGGAAAGCTGGTACCCTCCCAAAGCTACGCTACTCCCACACCCCAGAGCATCTGCCATCTGCAGCACAGCTCCAGCTTTGTTCCACTTTCTGCCAAGACTACTGTTTTCTACAGTTTCAATTTTATTTTCTAAAACTTCATGGGCTCAAATATAGGAAAGAAAATTAGGAATATTTGGCCATGTTTTAGTGAAGGATTCACTTGTATTCCAAATGACTTGGAATTGTAATCAGTTTGGAATACAACATTTACCCAATGATAAGAAGCTTATTTAAAACAATAATTTAAGTAAAATGGGTAGTTTCAGTAACTCCACTAAGGTAACCTGACACATTCAACCAAGATAGGTTAGAATGAAAAATTGCATTGATAGCATCTGGAACAGCACTCATAACAGATTATACTCCTACTTCTCTTCTCCTGGGATTCCCCCCTCCTCTTTTGTCATTCCACATACTTTTTTCCTCACTTTTGAAATCCATGGTCTCCTTTTTTTTGTTTGTTTTAAAGAAAACTTCCTGGTTGTTTTCCTCCATGCTTACATTTTCCTCTTACCCTTACTTCTTTCCTGTTCCTTTGATTACTTCTCACATCACTCCTCCACACCAATGATTAAGTTACTGAAAGCATGATACACTGTACTACAGGTGTGCAGACCAGCTCAGAAGTCTAAAAGTCCTGTTTAGATTGCCACACAACAGGTTCAAAGTGTAGATTCCAAGCAGAGAAAGCCTCAGGTGATGAGTATCTTGGAGAAATGCTGTAGTGATCTCCCCAGACAGTATAGTAGACTAGAAAGTTTTTATAGGGAGCAGAGATTCCCCTATCCACCAAGACAGAGACATTGCTCTTACTTTTAGTCTGTCCAGTTCCTGTAGTTCCTTATTAATACAGGTAGCCATGGAGGAATTTACTGCTCCACTTTGGGAGGATGTATTGTCCTCGCATTCACTGAGTTGACGTGAGAGTTTCATGATCACCTCATCTTTAGCTTGAATAGTTTCCATCAACATACCCAACTGCTCATTGAGTTCTCCAACTTTACATTTCAGATTCTTTACTTCCTGCTGGAGACTATCTTTTTCCAGATTTAATTTTTCAAGCTGGTTGTTGAGACCCAAAATTTGGTCATCTTTTTGGTGCAAAAGCTCTAACTTGTCTTTGGGAACCCCCTCACAAAGACGGCTTGCAAAATATTTATCATATTGGGAAGACCGGACTGTCTGCTGCAGAAGTCGCACAAGTTCCTGAGGAGAATAAAAACAGAGACTGAAATGAAGAAAGCAGAAGGTTTTATGGCTTTAAAAAAAAAAAAGATAGACATTAGGTTTTAAGCTTAAAAGAAAGCCTCTTAAAAATTCTTCCACTTTTGTTTTCTACTTCCTTATTAAAAAAAAAAGGACAAGTACCCCTGCCCACGGGAATGCAAATATTCTGGACCATTGCAACATTTATTGGCTTGCATGAAAGATGCATAGTTTGAACAGGGGAGTGTAGGTGCGCGCACACACACAAAAAAGCTGTTCTTAAGGCAGTTGCTTAGAGTAATACCCTGCTTGAATGCTTGCTAGCATGACTTTCAACAAAAAAAAGAAGTTTACTGTGCACAAAACCCAGGATAATTCTTGAATGCTTCCTCTACTCAGCATACCAGCCAATATCCAGTGAAGGCTATAATATACAAATCTAAGTATAAAAAAAAAAGAGTGAAGTTTATTAAAGAAAAGAAATACTGTAACAGGAAGGGTTTGCCTCAGCTCCTACTAGAAGCTCTTTGAAAACCAAACTGCAAAAAGCCACAAGATAATATTCCTTCAATTCCAAAGCAACAACACACACATGAAAGCAAGAAGAGCTTGCAAGAGATTGCTCACTTGTAAGTCTCACTAATATGGATTACTACATTTCCCGTTTCCCACATTTGGTTAATGATATAACACTGTCTAACCATAAGGAGGGTAAGTTCAACTCTAGAAAGATTTGCAAGATAGACCAGTGAAATGGTGGGGGGTTTTTGTAAACAGTGTTCTGACACTAACCAAGAAAGCAAGGAAAGAAATAGGGATTAGTTTTATGGAATTCCTGAGAACTTGAGGGTCCAAAGGCAAAAAAAAAAATCTATCCAGAAATTAACAAAGACTGGAAAACTCTTAGACATGCCTCGAATGAGCCACATATCTTGAGACTGCTGCAAAGCAGTAACAGATTAGGGCCCTCTGCCCCAACAAGTTAAAGGGAACAGGAGAGTTAGAACTATATGTTCAAATACTGAGCTATTGTCTTCAGAGATATCTATGAAGGACCTGACAGATACTGAGGGAAAGGTTGAGAAACTGGATATTCTTTTCCTTCCTTAACTGTGCTTTGACATTCTTCAGGTATTAGCCTAATGCCAGTTGGCTGAACTTCCATAATTACTGAACAACTGGATGATTTCATGGCCATAGTACAGTCACAACCGGGTATTCTGCTTATCAAAAACAACATCACTTTGACTGATAAAGGGCATGCCAATAGTCATTAAGTTATCAAATTATCACCAACAGAATCTAGTCAACAAAGCAATGCATGCTAGAAGAACTTGCCTGTAAGCAACAGCTGCAGAGTAGGTTATCAACTCTTATCTTCTCTACTAAACTACAGTATAAAATCTGTCTAGTCACCTAGGTTGCCAGGAAAACATCCTACTGGTATTCTGCTGCCATGGATTTCAGTTTTAATGTAGCCCAGTATCAAGAGTCAGAATATCTCCAGCTACCTGAAGACACGATTTTTTTTTTTTTTTTAAAGCAGGAGAAGCAGCTGTAAAAGCAATGTTTCATTAGATCACAGTGAACATAGTGGAGAGATTTCTCACAGAAGCTGGCTCAGACATGCAAATATATTCTTGAGAAATACCACCACCGTTAATAAATATGGGGCTCATGGATTTATTTTTGCTTGCCCTTTGATAATCTCACACACTGGGAAATACAGTAGCAACTCCAAGTAAAACCTAAAAATGAGCAGAAATTCTTTAAGCTAAAAAAATCAAGGTATTTAATGAATCTGAGCTAATAGAGGGCATACAAACGCGAGCACTATATGAGGGTAATACTACATCCAGAGGTCTGCAGTTAGGTCTATCATTTATAAAACACTTCTGTGATGATGCACTTAATTAAAAAAGGGATAGAAGTCAGTCCCCATTCTTCTACCCTATCCATGAGATCAAAACAAAAAAGAGGAAAAAAGAAGATTTGAAAGTGGAAGTTACAAATGGTGAAAGCAGCTCTGATTACCTGCCAGACAATGAGAAAGCTAGCGTCAGAGGCTAAACAAGACACATATACACTAAAGAGTCATCAGCAAATACTACGCAAATGAAAGCTCTGTGCAGGGATCTAATCTTCAAAGGACATAGTTGTTGTTTCAAGACTTTCTGAAAACAAAGGTTCATTTAGCACTCTTATTTTACAAGAAACAACCAGCTCTTAAAGTTAGATGGCTATAAAGGGTAAGTACACAATCCCGTCAGATCTGTTTGCTTTTGTGCACTTTGCCTGAAGTGCTTAATTACCTTTTGGCTTGAAAGATCTTTCTTTAACTTTTCCAACTCTTCTTGCTGGCTTTGATATTTCAGCTGCAGTTCAGAGAATAGTTTGTTGCCATTACCAGAATACCACTCAGTTGGAGAAGAGTCACTGCTGTTCCGGTTTTTGCTTGATCCAATCATGTCTTTTAAGGGGCGTCTTGCTTTATGTGGAATGCGGCCAAAATCAAATGGAAAAGCTGAACTAGTCAGTCCTGCGTAAAACAATTTCTTCTAGTTCAATTCACTTCATAAAAAGGCATTATAATACATTCAACCTTTCTTTTTAAAAAATATGCTCATTAAAATTAGATTCTTAGTAGTATTTAAATAGCCTAGTACAAGAGTGTTAAACATGGCTTATTTTTCCAAATCGCTTCCTTTGGTGGGAAGAGTAGCTCAAATCATAGTTCCATGCCCCCTCCCCTCCCCCCAAAAAAGTATTTACTTCATAAGTGAATGTTTATGAAATAAAACCCTTTATGGATAGAACAGAACTTTACATTTCGCTACATAAAATTTAAGGCACCATGGCAAAGTATCTCCACTAAGGAAGAAAGTTTCAAATAATTCATTGTTAACTCAGTAGCCATTACAGCAAATATCCCCGGTATCACAGCATTCTGTTCTCTTAAGGGGCATTCAATGTAAAGTTTACCTCCATTTATAACTACAGAAGTATATTTAGAGAGAAGAATGTTTTCTAACAGATTAAATCACTTAGATGTCAGCTGAAGTGGTCTTAAGAAGCTGTAAATGCATCTTCACAAGGTTACTGCAGACACTGGTCAAATGTAAGAACTTATTACAACATACAGATGAGCTATCACTGCACAGGCATCCCCACCTTCCTCCCCACTTTAGAAGCAAGACACATAACATTATATGCATGTTTTAAAGTGTGAAGGCAATTCTACTTCAGTGGTTGGCTGTGAATAAAGGATAATCAAAAGCCTCAAGTTCTCCCTTCACCCTGCAACTTTGCACTGCAAGTGACAAAAATAAAGAAGTTAACATGCTCAGGGAACCTGAAACAATGGCTAAGAATTCTTACAAATCCTATTATATCTGACTGGCTGGGGACTTTCAAGCACACAGGGAATAATTTTTAGAAGAATTTAAAAGAATCTGGATTAGGTTTGTGAAGAAATGATAAATTCTCATTTATTTCCTGAAGATGCACACATCATAGTGTACTACACTAAAGAAGGAAAGGCACAAAAGGCTCCCCTATCTTTCCCCTCCCTTCTACCTTTACTCCCTTCTGTCAGGTGCTTCCTTTTTTCTTCTAGGACCATTGAGTCCTCCAAGTCTTTTGGGGTTGGATCCAGCAATTCCCACTCTTCACTGGTGTAAAATACGCTCTTGCGGTTTTCATTATTTCCTTTTCTTAAAGAGGACATTGAATTTCTGTGAAAAACACAGCAGTCAAAATGACAAAATCTCCATTTTGTATCTATTTTATAAAGGGGATTTCAAGACAACCACTGCAGTCAAAAAAGTGCAAACTAAAATTAGCTAACACACAAAGCCAATACCATAAAAGTTCAAAGAAAATAGAGCATGTTTTTACAATATAGCACCTGCCATCAACCATCCTGTGTTTCAAGAGACAGCAGAATTATTTGGCTCTAACAGGATATTAATATCTAGGAGACCCCTATGGTCTTTCATATCATTCTCTGTTTTATCTTTGTTTTGGCAGGGGAAAAAACAAAAGATTTAGAAGCAGTGTCTATGTCTTAACTAGTTATTTTAGCTTAGAATTTTAGGATAAGTGCCAAGCATTAAACAGAACAGTATACAGACAAAATGCCTGTATATTACAGTATCATGTCCTGGATTAATATCAAACTTGGGGTCATCCAAGAGACCTGCTGTAGCTGCATAGCTGATGACAGACTCCTTAGCAGTTTCCTTCTTAAGGTGGAATGCTGCCAATTATCTGCAAGAAAATTTCAGAGGTAACCTCTAAATTCCAATCAAATAGCTTTATAGAAAAAAGAAAACATGTTTTTCATGAGCAGGATCAGATTCACCCACCTAACCTCCCCCAAAGCCATCCTGTGACCAGAAACGTTCAAGTCCACACTTATCCAAAGCACGAGGATCAACGTAGCTCAATGCTGTAAAGTCACTGTTCAACTGGAGAAGATTCTACCACATAAACCCACATGAATCAATTTAACATTTGAGATGTAAAGTTAGAAAGAAACAAGTTTAGTATCTCAGCATTTTCTCCAGACTCTGCATAGATGGGGGCCCCACTAAAACGCTTCATTATCAGCCACCCTGACTCGGCTCTTATTCTGCAAACCTTAAGCAGGAAGCAGCCTATGTAGCACCTGCACAATCCTTTGATGACCCAACCCAGACTTCCAGCTTCACAGAAGACCTGGCATTGCATCAAACTGAACTATAAGCCAATCACTGCACAGTGCAAAGCTGCTACAGCTAGTCTGCTTTACTGATTAATAATTAAGCACAACTTAAAAACCATCCTAAAGGATGTTAATAAAACTATTTCAACAACGAATTTGCAAATTTGCCAAATATTCAATTACACCATATATTTAATCTTCTAGCTTGTTTTGGTAAACAAGACCACAATTTCTATGATGGGCAAGAAGCTTTATTTCATTGTTTCGATCTCCCATTCAGATCAAATAGAACAAACTAGGTGATGACTAACGTATTTCCCTAGGGCACCCAAAATTCATAAGTGTCATCTGGCACCTCTACAGATACTCTGAGTAGTGGCTGATCTCTTACCACATGATCTTGCAACCATCTGTTCTGCCCTTGAATAACTTCAATCTAAAAACCTGTCTGAGCACCACCTTTTAAAAACATCATATCCATTTTAAAGCTTGAAGAATCGCAAAAAACAAGTCAAATGAACTGCAGAGAACATTTTTCCAAAAACTGCTGTTAAGCATATGCAGTATCATAGCTGATGCTGAATTTTGCAAAGCTCTTGCATAGGATTTTTAAGTGTACTGAAGTGACACGGCTTAATTGTTTTCCATTAGATTAAAAATAACGTCATTGATTTTTTTTAAAACATTAAAAAGTTATTTCCCTAACCACAGTATACCAAATATAATTGGACAAGTTATGTAAAATCTAAACATATGATCTGACTATCTTTTAAGTTGTTTTGCTTTAAAATCTTATTGCATGATTGTGTAACTTTAAGGTTATTATAGTTCAACATGTTTCAAAGTCTGTTCTGCATAGATGAAAGCTGCAAGGAGTTGACAAAACTAAGCAAAAAGTCAGGCTTAAACATCTGCATATGCCAATTAGTGCTTGAAAATAGATTAAAAATGGAAAAGCATGTTTCAGCTTTAACTACAGCAAATATACATACAGATGTATTCTTCATTTCCTTCCAATTATTAGTTCACCACTATTACTTAGGATGCAAATGCAGTTGTTACAGCAATAGCCTCTTCTCTGGTAAACACGTCATAAACACATGCAAAGAGCAAGGATGATGCACTTAAGGCATATATTAGGTACTTAACAAATCTAGGCTCCCAGCAATGTAGAAAACTCTGAAGTTTTAGAAACGCCTTGACTCACCCTTTATTAGTGGGATTAAAACTACTCACTATCCAACAGAATGCTGCAAGGAGTAATAAGGCACACATGCTACAAAAGTCAGACTCAAAAATTGCAGCAAGTTATAGGCAAATGGAGGAGAACACCCAAGCACTACAATACTGCTGCATGCAATTATTAAAGTTGAGTTTCTAGCATTTTAATATTTTTTGCCATTGGCTTTTATAGTCATAGTACTATCATATGACATTTTCATTTTCAAGTTTAACTTTTTTTTTTTTTACTGTTATGAAAATATTAATGATCTTGTCCAGATCCTACATAGGGTCCAATACAACTAACCAGACCTTTGTGGTACACACCCAAAGAATACTAGTAAACTCATTAAAAGAGCACTTGCTAATCTAGAAGTGACAAATGAGGTTGTACATGCAATCTGATTTCTTGTGCATATAAAGATACAAGACCTTATACAATCACTTCATGCTTTTTCCATAGGTGCTCCATTCAACATAAAATGGTCTGAAGATAAACCAAAGTTGTGCAATGAGAAAGGTTCATGTCTGAAGGTCCCTTGCATCATTACTGAATAGCTGTGCTTATTGGTTGGGCATCATCCAACCCAAATTTGAATGAGAAAGATCCTGTGGGCTGGAAAAAAAAATGCATGTAGTTATGATTATCTTTAATACTTACACAAAAGAAGTCCAAATTAAGGTTATACATGCTCTACCCCTCTGAGTAGCTGAGTAGAGAAGGAAAATCCACTTACCCCTATCAAACCTATGCTGAAGAAAATTCATCTTTCTGGTGAAGACAGCATAGGCACTGGATGACTTAAGAACTGCTACAGATTCAAGTCTCCAAGCAAATTTATCTCACTCAATACAGGAAGTTAAGTGCTCATGCCCTGCTAGATCACAACAGGCAGAGGTAACACTAGTCCATAGCTTTCAGAGTCAGGTCACTGCAAGGCCTGTGCTAACAGTAATAAGTTCAGAGGTTCAAGCACTTTGTCATGCAGCTAAATAACTTCTGAGAGAAGGGCAGACTGTTGTGCCATTGACAGAAGACATGGCCAGAGACAGTGCACAGCTGTCTGCATCACACACTCTTCAAGTTTTAGCTGCTGGCACAGAAAACCCTCTCTAAAACTACTTTTCAAAGGCCCAGAAGACCAAGTTTGAGCATAAGAGGCAATTCTGACACAGACACAGTGCCCCACTGCCATCAGCCTGCACGCAGCAATGCCTGCTTTCAAACTCGGAGCACGCAGGGGCACTAGAGCACTCCATAGAGGAGGTCCAGAGTTTTCACAGATCAGTTATTAGATACTACAAATATTATTCTTTCATGAACATTTTCAAATGTACGAACCATTGTAGCTGAACACCTCCAAAAAGAGTGGAAGGGGAGAGGGAGACATTCAGCCTGGAAGAGCTTTATTATGTGAAACTTTCTCATATGTTTATTCCCAGAGACCTTCAAGGACTGCAAGCCATCGGCGTCTCAGCATTACAGAAAGTCCACCTCGAATGCCACACTATGGCATACGCTGCCACCACGACCAGGAATATTCTCCCTCTAACTGAAAGGGCTCCCCAACCCGCAACTCCACTGTTAGCTGCTCTGCTCAGTTACGAGAAACATTAAGCACCTCAACCGGGCAACACTGAGAAGCTTACCCTGACACTCCCCTTCTAGCTAGACTTCCCAAAAGCATATCTGCAATTCAGAAAACGACAAAAAGCAAGAAGAAAGATGAATTGCACTACATTTCAGAGAACACCTCTGGCTTTCTAGAACTATCTCTAAAAGAAATGGTTTCATGCAGTTTTCCTTGTCTAATGACTAAATTTAAGTTTCAAAGCAAAGCAGCTATGCAAAGCTAAGATGACATACAAGGCTACCAGCTGAAACAGGATGTGTAGTAATAGGATTCAGATGTTTCTTAATCCAGCCATAACCAATGCCTTTTCTAGAATTTAAATGGCACTCTAGACAGTTGTCAAAAGAAAACCCAAAACAAAACAAAAAATACCAGCACCTTGTGACCTCTCAGATCTGTGCTTAACAGGAAAGCTTTAAAAGGAATCTGTTTAACTCAGCACTGATGATGAAACGGAACAACAACATTTTATTGGCAGCTCAAGAGGGATGTGGTCTAGTTACCAAAGCCACAGCTCTGCTTTGTGAACTGTTCTGTAATAGCACTGTAACATCCTTTGAGTAGAAGCAGAAGATCTATCAATGTGGAGAAAGCAAAGTGTAAAAAAAATTTAGAAAAATGGCAATAGGAAAGCTGAAAGCCAAGAGGATTGCTTTTTTGAGCAATTAATGTTAAGAGCAAACTCATTAAGAGTGTGGGAGTTAGATATGGTTTTGCTGTTGTTCAGAAAGGATCTGCCACATTTTGGCTTAGGAGTACAAACTACACCAATTTCAAATTTGTGCCATGCACTTGTATTTTAAAGGAAAAACAGTTTATATTGTTTCAGTTTCCATCACTAAAAATAATTCATAAGCACTAAACACTATGCCTCTATTAGCATGCTAGCAATTAGCAGCTCTGTTACACAATGTGGGACACAAAACAGTACTGCCTGAAGCAGTTCAGAATGCAGTGGGCATTACAGGTAGCTCCCGGCTCCCTGCTTGGGTTCAGAGGGCAAAGCCATTACTGGAAGTGCACTATAGGACCTGATTCTCCTTTTCGGGGATCAGTAATGCTACATTACTACGTTCAGCTATGTCCTTCAAAAGAGCAGCTATAGTAAAGGAACAATTTACTTGAAGAGATACAGGGCAATGTACTGCTCTACCCCATCACACCCAGTTCTTGTAAAAAGCTACCACGGCCTTCACCAGACAGCAGTCTCTACCGGCAACTCCTGGCAGCCCCCAACTTACCTGATCTCCGTACTCCATTGCTTAAGGGAGAAATTGATGGCACTTGGCTGGACTGGTGCAGGCTGGGACGCAGCCTGCTCCCCCACCAGGTCTGTAGGAGAAGTCTCCACAGCTAGAATATTTCTAGCTCTCTCTGCTGAAGCATTTTGACTTAGGATACTCAACTCTAAAAAAAAATAAATAAAAGAGGAAAAAAAGAAAAACATTTCAATAAGTAAAAGAATAACTTCATGTCAAGTTTTACTTTAAGAATTGCTGTATAGTTACATATTACTACTAAGTCATTAGTCATGCACTTTATATTAAGGTTTTACCTTAGGTTACATCATAGCTTTATAAAATGTTCTGTTCAAATGAGCTTTTTTAAAAAAGAGCAAAGTACTTTCCTCAGCATCTCACTACGGCCATGTTCTTCTGATAACAGAACTCACAGCAGCTCATGAATCATTAAGAATGCAATTTACAATTTCAATTAGCCGATATTTGTTCATCAAGTTTAAGTGGCTACAAAGCCACATAAATTAATGTGGATTAATTGTATTAATCCACAAAAACCCTTGTAAAACCAGCTCAGGTCTATTCAGACTCCCGAGTCTGGAACAGTGTCACAGAAATACTGCTAACACTGCTTACAGGATGTGCTTCATCCTAAAAATTACTTAGCCACTTCTGCTGCAAGTGCATGAATCTTACGGACTGGAGCCAGCTCTGCGCCAAGCCAGCCTGGGCATTCCCCGAGCCAAGGGCCTTAGCGAGGGCAGCGCAGACACCGCAGAAAACTATTGCATCTGCAAGCGTTTATTAGCTCTGGTGAAGCCGAGCACAGCCAGAGATAAACGATCAGACAAACTCCCCTGGGCACCTCCGTGAAGCTACAGACTAGGCACAGGACCACAGAGACACGGCGCAGGCCCAGCACGGCACACGTGCTAGCAAATCCACACGGGCCCACCTGGATGGCTCCATAGGAACCAGATCTTGGCAAACCAGTCCTAGCCCTGAGCCAGAGCTAATAAAGCCCAAAGGAACCAGCTGATCCGGCACAGAGCTGGCCAGGTCTCCCCCACACAACACTGTCCAGCATGTTCTGTAGTATCAGCATTAGCTCAGTTTTCCCGTTACTTTAGACAGGTTTTTTCCCCACAACCCCCTCCTCCCCAACAGGCAGAAGGAACAGGAAAAGCCGAGTATGGAATATACTACAAATAGCACAAGCTTTTATAGAAATGTCAAGTGGTCTACGGCCTTCTACAAACCCTCTGAACAGGGCAGAGTTAAAAAGTTCAAATGCAACTTTCAGGTTCTTCTCCATAAGAGGAGATCCACAAAGTATTAAAGCGCATTAAACAAATTCTAGAATTGCTCTTAAAACTGATTTGGCAGTTATATTAAAGAGTGACACATTGGCGGAAGGGACACACTGGAGGAGTCTGACTTAAATGATTCTGTGTGGGATGGGAAAATCCTTGGGAGACCACGATAGGCAGTTTAATTGCTGGCGAGTCTCTCTGTCTTTGTCCTGATGATTATTCGGTGCTAGCAGCGAGACCATCTTTAAGCAAGTCATACCCTCTAATTACTCAGAGAGCTGCCTTTATTTATCCCATACCGAAGATCAGAAGTAAAGCCGAAACATTCCTGACACAGAACGCCAAAAGATAATTGACACTGTAGCTCTCTCAAACGGGCACCTTGAATAGAGAAGTATATTCTGTTGTCTTTCAAATACTAGGGAAAGGCAGCATAATTTGTACCATTTTATGAACTGTGCAGATAAGACAAAGAGGTTTCTTTTAGCCAAACTACATTTTAAATTCTTGGGGATCTTGGCCATTTGAGTTGAAAAAAAATCAGCTAAGATATTTGATAGTGCTAATTTTTGCTAATATTCATTGTCTAAAAGAGAAGAAAGAAAACGCAATAGATTTCAACTAAAAAACCTTCAGGCACCCAAAAGCAGACTGGAACACCACTATTCTGCTTCCACACTTGCACCTCTTCCACCTGCACTTGACAGCAGTGCAAGACCTCTTTACAGCACAGCCCAGATAACAGCTATTGCTTAAGAGCTGAATTTAACAAGCACATTTCCGCTCATATCAGACATGCTGATCGGTCTGGCTCAATCTTCTCTCGCTTCCTGGGGTTACTCATTATCCATGATCCTCCTCCCCTCCACGAGCAAATTCAGGGAAACAAAACCAGCAGTGGAGTACAGACAGACCTTGGTGCAGGCCAGCCCCTCTGACAGCTGGGCTCATATCAAACAAGCCAAAACCAAATTCCTTTTATTGTGAGAGGAATTCATCGCACAGCAAATACTACCTACTGCCTGGAAAGAAAATAGAGAAGTCACTTCTG
Organism: Dromaius novaehollandiae; assembly: GCF_036370855.1. Lineage (NCBI taxonomy): Eukaryota > Metazoa > Chordata > Aves > Casuariiformes > Dromaiidae > Dromaius > Dromaius novaehollandiae. The sequence goes on from NC_088107.1 coordinate 21,086,578, forward strand.
ACATCTTTTGAGGTTAAAAACCTTTCCCATGAAACAAGAAAAAAGCAAGATTAAACAATCCTCTACCACACCTCCAAACACACTAGTTTATTTGTATCACCTCCACCAAAGCAAAAGTAGAGAAAAACCAGGGTCATTTTGTTATCCAAATACAGTTAGCATTAAAGAATATAATTCTGAAGATCTTTTACAGCAGCTAGACATTGGCAATGACTTCCTAGAGCCCCGTATGTTCAATGCCTTCAAAATCTGACCAAAATTATGCCAGATAGATGCTGCACGGCTGAAAAAAACAAAATGGTGTGCTAGGCAAAAGTTGCCTTCATCAGTAACAAGAAAAAAATTAGAAAAATTTCATACAGTATATTTTATATAAGCATGCTATCTGTCCACAAATACCTCACCCTTCACTTTCCACTGCTACCATACTCTCCCCAAAACACTACCACAAGACACTTGCGCAAAGCTCTGCCCAGCAAGATATATTTGAAGTTACAAATTACATTTTGTTCATTTATTGCTGCCCACCTAAGCTCTGATCCCTAACTGCAGTAGTCGATGCACATTGGAAGTTATTTGGATTGTATTATTCTCTTTCAGCATTTGTCCCTTGGAGGCAAAACTTAGTTATTTCCTCCACAGTCATACCCATATCAGACTAGCAAGTTGCATAAACCTTTGCAATAATGTAAGACTGTATGCTGGTTACAACACAGAAAAGAAAAGGTAACATCAAATCAAAAACATAATGGAAGAAAGCTTTACATGGTTTTGATGCTGAGTAACTGTGCCATAATTCATTTTAATGGTTACAAGTTGCAATACATAAACTAACACTTGTCACAAATTCTATTATCTCCAAACTTAGTACCTGGAAACCAGGATTACACAATATATCTTGCAATTATGAGGAAGCGTAAGCACTAACAAGTCTGCGTACGGTACAAAACAATACGGGTCACAGCCACGTGCACGCACCGACATCCTGCGGCAGCACGCTTTGCTGGAAAGGTGGGTAAGTCAAACACTGCTGCGTGATGGCGCAGCGTCCTTTTGCCTCGATGGTAAAGGCACAACAGGGTAACTAAATGCGTATATGCCTGTGTAACGAAGATTTTAGTATGCTATGGGTCCTGCTTTTTATTTGACAGTTAAACATCACAAAATATAACAAAGAAAAGTTACCCTCAATTAATTGCTCATTAGACAAAAAAGCAAGCTTAATTTATGCTCTAAAAATGGATTGCGATCCACAACACTGATTCCTTGAAGACAGTTTTACAGCTGCTTCAGAACAGTTTGAGAGCTCAAGGAAGTTCTCCCCATTCTGCAACACGCGAGATAACAGAGCGGACCTCATTTGCGGAAGTTTGAGCACAGCCTTGCTGATGGCGCAGCAGAGTCACTATCCATTTTCCCTGTTACATGCTGCACTCACAACAGCTTATGGTTACAGCAGACAAGGCCAACTTCCTGCCAGGTGTTAATACCCAGCACTGAGGAGGGCTTTTTTAGAGGTACCAGGTACACAAAGCAGCAGAAATAAAGTCAACATTTAAAAAGTAAGACAGTTTTCCTCAGCCACTAATATCCATATTTTTGGCAAGCGAACATATGAAGTGTTTACATTTAACTTGCAATGCTCCATTTTGCATCACCTCAAAAGCAAGAATATGCACAGAATGAAACAAGGATGTAAGCTGTCTTCTCTCCAGCTATGCTCTGTACCTGATGATATATTATTTCTCAACTGCTACAACAGAATGTTTTGTCCCAGATTTCACCAGCATTCCTGGAAGCATCAGCATACCTACACGGACCCTGGCACGCAAGTCTCTGGCATCACCACCCTCGTCCTTCCCAAGTTCCTGTACGCCCTTCTCTGCTCCAGGGGCCCTCGTCCTAATGTTTTAAAGTATCTGCTCTGGAAGAAAGAGCTTGTTATTATTGGACACTGAAGGCAAAACCAAACAACAAAATAATCACCCTTCTGCAACAACTCTGTGGACAGGTATCCATCCAGTTAACCAATCCGGACAGTTAAGAGGTCTCTTAAAGTCAATCAAGACAAAAAAAACTCTGAGAACTGAATCTGTCTATTCAACATTTTGAAGAAAGTGCAACAGCAATCGTAATACAGATCAATATAGTATTGCCAGAGGAAAAAAACAAAACCACATTACACTTGCACAACATTTCTTCGCCAGAACAGTCAAAAATAGCATCATTTGTCACTAGTATAGAAGTGTACAAGATCATTTGAATGTAAGAAAAAAACAGGTAAGTGACTTACCTATTGTCTAATAATTCTTTCTCCTTAAAAGCCATGTAATACAACTACCTGAAGGAACTTGTTTATTTTTTTCTTCTCTTAAAAAGATTTAATCATTCAGACATCTACAGCTAATTTAGAACATACAGCAGATTCTGCAATACAATCTGAGCTAATGAAAATCAAACAGATTTGAAAAACATTAACTGAGTGAGTTCATTACGTATAGTGCTAAGAATCAGCTGAACAGGGGAAAAGTGACTCAAACAATTAGAGGTAGCAGTCTATCATAATAAAAACACTACTCCACGGTTCTTGGACATAATTAATGGGTATTACTTCATGTAAAACTAACCATAGTCAGGAACAGCTGCCTGCAATGCATCCTTAGTGGTATGCTCTGCTGTCAGCCTCTTAAAGTGCTTATTGTTCTATGGAGAAGAAGAAACTCACTAATACAAAACTGCACTTCACCAGGCTGAGCATGCAAGAGCTCTGCTACGAGAGCCTGTTGCCCATTTTTGTGATCCAAAACAAGCTTGGCTGCAAGCAACTAAGTACAGAAGAAACATTCTTCCCCATGTTTAAATGCAGAGAGAAAGTTAAAAGCAGCAGGTCACCTGCAGCGCTCTCAGTTAGGAAGCTGCTCCACACACTAAGCAGCTTCCATTCTATGGAACGCAGATCAGTCACGACGGCCCAGTACGTACAGCTGTAGCTCATCGCGTAAGTGGGAAATGCAGCCTAAAAAAGCATGCCTGCTTTCTTGTGCCGCCAAAAGCAGTGGCATGCGGGAAGGCAGAAAACCGAAACAAGGAATTAATCCAAATATTTTTCTCTTTGCTTTGTTTTCAGTCAGATCAATTCCTGATCAGGGTTGCACAAACACTTGGGCGAGATCAAGCACGAGTGCAGGGGCAGGAGCAAGACTAACAGCAAGGGGAGCTCGGACCACTTTCCACAACAGCCTCAACCTGAACTGTGACAAAGATGTTGAGATATAAAACAGCCATACCACGCAAAGGCAAATTTTTTCCACACAAACATTAGCTTGTGGGGAATAAGCGTACAGTGTGTATAAGTAATTAAAAAACAAGCAGTAATTGTTTTATTCTTAAGATCACCATTCCGTAAACTTTGCTTTATCAAAGCCTTAGAGATACAGTAAGAACCATCCTCCAAACAAATCCTGAAATCAAGAACACAAAGCATTGCCAGGAGAAAACACCAACCAAAAAGCCCCACATACAACACATCCCACCTCTTAGTAGGACCTCCTTTTTACCATTAACTGGCCTCACACACGTCCATACCCTCTGTATAATCTGCACTGAGTAGGAAGGAGGTCATACCTCAATAATCTTGTCTCCTGGTGAACTCACAAGACATGTTAAGATTAACCATGGTTAAAAGACAAATGGTAACTCAAACTATACTCAAGTAGTATCTGGCAGCTGAGTTTGATGCTCTAAAACCTGTAAGCTGTATTTTGGAAAGCTTACTTCTGCTGAAATCCATAATGGCATCTGCAAAAGGACCGACTAACAACAGTGTTACAGGCTCTTCTACTAAGAAAGGCTACTGTCTAAATAAAAGTCTGCTTTGAGGCTCCAGGGTTCAAAGCAGTTTGAAAGAAAAAAATTCCCGTGTAAGCTCAACATTAAGAAGCCTGATGCCAAACTCACTGCCACTGGCTTATCCCTGGCAGGCACCATACTTCCAATGGAGCATTTAAATCCTTTCCATTCAACAAGCCAGTGATGACTGCAAATCAACCAGCATCGCCAGCATCTGAAACCACTAGTGTACAACCACACTGAACGGGACTATTAACAATTCTCTTCCCCCAAAGAGAAATATTCAAGACAGCATGCTTTAAGTACCATCGAGATGTGGTTTTTCCCCCTGTATCCAATCCTCTTTGTGGCTTACTGAACACACTTTTTTACATGCACTTTTTGGCTGAATGTGGTCACACATGTGGGCTACACAGCAGATAATAGCATAACAACGGAACATAGTCACTAACGCAGCCACAACAAGAAAACAGATCAAGTTTTTGCTACGTTTTGAAATAAGCTTAATCTTGTTAAAAATTGGTACATCATGCATTTATATTAATGCAAATTAGAAGTTGAGAAATTGCATAATTAAGAGTTGGCATCATAAAAACTTCAACTAAAAATCCATTCCAAGAAGTTAAAAAAATCATGTTGCATAATGTGTATATTTACTTGACTTCCACAGTAGTAAAGCAACTCCATTACAAAGCCTACAAAATCATTATATTTGCTTTTTCACAGGCAACTTTGAAAAATATTTTAAAGTACTCTTCTGTTTATTTTTCGCTTTGAATATTCTTAAGAAGTCTTAAAAGAATGCTTCCTTGTCAAGCCTGAACCACAGAGCAGTACCTTAGGCTTTTTTTCTTCCAGTTACTCCAAATTTCTGAACTAAACTGTATTGAACTGAAAAAAATTATGTAAAATTAAAAGGAGAGGACAGGGGGAAAAAAAGACAAGACTACAGCAAGCAGTTTTGTTTCTGGGCTGAAGACAGACTACTTCCCCATTTAAAGAATTACTGATAGTATTTGTACTCAAGCACTAGCAAAAGAAAGTAATTTTTACGTTCCAGTTTAAGCACACCATTAAATGCACAGTAACAGGGTTTTACAAGACAGATAGAAAGTCATCAACATGGAAGCAGAGCCTTAAAAAGTTCCCCAACTCTATATGAAAATTGAAGGTGGTTTTTTTTTTTTTTTGAAGAAACGATCTCTCAGACTCTTCCCACTTCCCAAAAATGAAATTATTTCTTAAAAAGACCTCATTTAATGATGAAGGTATTCTGTCCTCAAAAATGAGGCAATACATGCAGTTTCAAATTAGACATAATACAATTTAGCTGCCAGCTGTCCATGAACAGGACTCAGCCCCTGCATTCCCTCCACTGGATTTGATAAATCACACAGCCTGGGAATAATCTGGTTCAGCTTGCTGATCCAGCAGAAAAAGGCCTAACAGCTACAAGAATGAACAGACCTAAATTGACTGGATTCTTTCACTTGTACCTCCTAGATCTGATGCAAAGTGTAGGAACAGTATCTCCACAGACTGATGGCAACAGATGAGTTTTGTGTTGTATCTAAAGTCTAAGGAAAGCAGCACAAACAGGAACAGACAGATTTGGGGTCAAGTTCCACTTTATAGTTGATGTGGCCCAACAGTCCCCTTCCAAAAGCTAGTAATCCTGCTTACTCCTTTATTCCTGCTCCCATTATTCAGCTGTCAAGCCTTGTCCCCTCTCTTCCATCAGCTCTAGCAATCATCTGATTGCACAGTAAATATATTCCACTCATTAATCCAGCAGAAAAAAAATTCCTCCTTTTTGGCCAAATTGAAAATTGAACCAGCTCAGCACAGGGTCACACAACCACCACAAACAATGAGCAGTGGGAGCTTGCGCAGCAGAGAACAAGAGGCTGAAGGCAGAGGGGGAAAATGCTTGAAGGAGCAAATCCTGCATTACCCTGTTCAGCAGCAGCAAGCTGCTAGCTCATGGCACACAAATACCTATGTTCTTGCAGCACATGGTTTAACCACGCTGCTAACCAGACTATCTGCTGCCAAATAGGCGGTCTCAAGCCTTCCCAGTCTGCATTCCCACCAGTTCTCTTGTGCTAACCCTGGCGCTTATCTGGCCGTACGTTAAACCACTTCAGGAAGTTATACTGGCCAAAATATAACCGGGGGGGGAACGTGGGTGGAAGTTTCTTGCTAGCTTTGCTCCCTGCCCTGGCTTCAGGGAGCCAGGACAAGCAGCAGCACTACAGCACGGGACGGTGCCGGGTGCTCCTCTGCAGAGGCCGGCCATCGGACCGGCACGGCTCACGATGTAACATCAGGCTGAGCCCCTGCTAAAACACGAGCCCTCAAGCCAGCCGTGGCTGAGCGAGCAGCCGCAAGCAGGCTGCTCTCGAATGAAAGCCATAAACTGGGTTAGAGGACACCGCTGCAGCGTGGGATCTGAACAGGGGAGGAGAAGTGGCTTAACATTTCTGTTTCCACAATATGAGCAAATTGAAATCAACAAAATATAAAGCCTTTTGATGAAATGCGTCTGACCTCAAGACTCTGTTTAAACCCAAGGGAGCTTTACTAACATGTCTAACTTCGCACAGAACAAGATCACTTACGCAGCCTTATTTATGGATAACAGAAACAAACAACGAATCCATTTCTGTAGTGATCCAGGAATAAAACAACTAAGAAGTGCCTGAGCAGTGTGGTCAAAAAGCAGTATAACTTTATATAACAAATTGCTACATTTTTATAACTCTGACAGCAGTCTAAGGTTACATTTTGCTTGGCTGAAGATACTTTGGAGGCTGAATTTCACATGTGTAGTCTCAGTGTAAGCTGTCTTCCACTTTTAAGAGGCAGAGAATGTACAGAGACCCATGAACCATGGTCTTTTTTCAAGAACAAACTGTATTCTCATTCAGAACATGAGGATTCCCAAACCAATTCCCAATAAGCTCCCACTAAAAACTGGGGTTTACATCCCAGGAAACCTAGCATACTAAGCTTTTAAGATATTACAACAACTAGAAGACAATTCACCTAATCTATACTTTGCCACTTTAAAAGCTATTCATAAAACCACTCTATTTTACTTCAATTTTTGATACCCATTTAAGGAAATATCTATTGGTTTCATGAGACATAAGATATGAGACCCATAAACATAAATGAAATTATATTTATGTGAAATAATTTTATCATCAACACACACAAAATTTATTTACAACTATTTGATAACAAGATGAAACAAGGAAAACTTCCTAAGTCTATGTTCCCTACTTTGTTACTGCCTTTTATTGACAAACTGACAGAAACACCTATTCTGTCTTTACTCAGATTTTCAACCTACCTGGGTTGTCTTTGGCAACAAGACCTTTGGAAAAGTCACTTGGCGTAGGAGAAGTTCGGCTGTCCCTCTTTGCCGCATCGAGGTTGTTACAATATTCCCACCTCTTCTGCTGAAGTTCCTGAAGCCAGTAGGTCATATCCTGACGGGTCGCGGCCTACGACACAAAACCAGAGCACTGGAGAGAGCACCGCACCTCTTGGGCATGCGCACACAGTAATTCCAAACGCAGTAAGAGGAAAACAGCACAGGCACCTTTGCTGATCTGCTAATCACGATAAACCAAGAGTAACACACTTTAAAAGAAATAACCACCAATTTACTAGAAGTAAAATCCATTTTCCATTAAAGTCACATGCATTTCTTTCTCCAGTTTTACACTGACATGCAAAAAAAGCAGCAGTAGCATCTTATAGTTTTATGCACAAAGTATTGTTTATCTAACAACTACATATCCTAACTACATATCCATATTAAGAAAACCAAAGTCCCTATTTTCCTTATTTAACTTGCTTAGCTACCAGCAGAAAATAGAAAATCAATAATGCATTGTAACCCCATATACTTTCATGATTATAGTCTACATACTGGATTACTTTATGATTCCATGAGCCAACTGACTTCTACAGCAAGGGGGTATTTAAAACAACCAAGGACAAATAAGTATTTAGCTACAAGCCTGCGGTCAATGTGAATTGGTAGTAGGCAAGCAAGAATTTGAACTGATCTTAGGCTTCAGGCAGAATCGCAGCCACGAGAGTCATTTCAAACTGCGTCAATTGACAAGCCACAAATACCCACGAGAGGCTAAGCGGTGCTAGCCGACACCGCAGATGCACCTACGCACGCAACACACGTTTTATTCCAACACACATCCTCAGCAGCCAATCCAGGAGCAGCACTGGATCACTGGATACCAGTAACTTGGTTAGCTGAGCAGTAGAACAATTAACAGTCATGGAAAGACAACGAGCCACCATTCAGTTTTACCCAGCAGCAGAGTCTTCATTTCTAGCAAGCCGAAAGCCTATATCCCCTTTTGATTCATACACGGCCCTTGCCAAGCGACACTCCACCGTGGTCAGGCAGAAGTCCACGGAGCACTCGGCGCGCTTCCACGGGCTGCCGTGGCACTCTGCCCAGCGGCAACCGCAACCTAACCAGCAGCAAGTCGCACTGACTCAGTGCAACTTCTAATTAATTTCTGCCCACAACTAGCGCAACCTGATGAGCCTCTTTCATAGTTTGTCCTGTTATCCTCTCAAAACTCTTAAAAAAATCATTTTAAGACAGCTGTTTCATGCTGGTGTTTTTAAATTCCTGACAGTATTTGCTGTCTGCTGAGCAGCACATATACACCCTCAGTTTAAGTGACACCATCGCTGCACATTGGGTCAGTGACTATGGCTGTGGCCCTTCAATATAAAACACAAATAGCAAAGCAGTACGAGTTTATCCTCCCCATTTTAAGTCACTTTCCCAAGAAGTATCTAGTGCTCTGCTGCCACACCATGCGTATTATTTTCTCTTTCTTCCCTTTTCTTAGGGATTTCCACTCCCTTTGAACAGTTTTGGCTGAGTTTTTATGTGGGCATCCTAATTATGTACTTTACACAGTAGGATGAAGTAAAGAGCATCTGAGAACCTCTGTAAGACAATTCTTCTGTAAACAAAAATTAATCTTTCAAATTTGTTTCAAATGGGCATTTTTACACAGGTAGAATATTTTAAGTTTTCCCCTTCCCTTACTCCTAAAGGAAAGGCAAATCAAAAGCTATTAAAACCTGGAAATTTTAACCCACTTTACCTGTCAGAAAAAGGAATGCTCCCACGCTTGCCCTTTTCCTCATGGCTTCTCTGAGTAGTTAGCTACCAGCCAGCATTAGAGATAGGATCCTTAGCTAGATGCAGCATTGATCTGACTTGGCAAAGGGTCCTTATCTTCTGTCATACAAAGCTATTGTATGGCTACTTAATAAAAAAGTACCTTGGCTAGTCACTGACATTTTAACAGAGACGTTTTTGAGATAATAAAAAGCACCACAAATGGAATAGCAGAAAGAGGGCAGTTGCTTTACTTGTTTTCTTATTTTGAGCATTTTTTGCGTGTATAATTAACCAGTTAGCGATTTTACACTAAAAAAATCCAATCTCTGTACGACATTCGCAACTAAGAACAAATATACCAGCAGAAATTTATCCACTAATTGCGACAGAAGGACATTTTCACAACCAAACAGATTCTGCAGCAAAACAAAGGAGAGCACGCAGGTCTCAGAGGCGTTAAGGGCCACAGACTTAGGCAAATGCCCTCTGAACTGGTACAAGAAGAAATTACTGCTGCACACTTGCAGACAGAAGAAAGCACCCAGTGAACAAGACAATCCCATGCATTTTTCAGCTGATAAGTGATGGAAAGTGATTATCACTTACATAAAACCCTCCCCTTAACCTCTCTCACTAAGGGTGCTGCAGGAATTGCCACCTTCTGCAGCAAACCTCACAGGAATAAAAAAATATTTTGGAAAAACAACTACACAGTGATACCATCTGCCTGGACCCTCTGGTGGTGCTTGTATGCCAAAACTAAACACTTTCAGCCAAAAAAGCCAGCAAGGAGACCTGCCATTTTGAGGGACCTCATGAAAGTTTTTGCTACAATCCTTTTCTGAACATAGACAAACCCTCCCTCAAGCATGTTTGTGAAGAGCAACATCATCAGAAAGTTCTTAGGATTTACTAATCTTGCTATGCTCAGACAGCAAATTGAGCCAGATGGCTTTCTTGGAGGGCAGCCCAATTTTTAACTAAAGTACTGTAAGCACTAACCAGCAAAAGTTAAAGAGTATGATCAACTCAGGAAACAAATCACCTTCCCTACTGAGCTACCTTATAAGCCATATTAGGGCCTAACAATACTATTTAAGCTATTAGCACTGTGAAAGGCACACAAGCACCTCACTATTAATCACCACCACATCCCTAAAGATTAAGGAAGTGCACCATTTGGGGTAAGTGTTTCAAAGAACTCTAGTTCCAGTGAATTTGACATCTGAACATTTTCAAGGATCTCTGCCCCCAAAAATTGCACTTTCTGGAATCTTCACTACCTGGCCAATAAGCCAGAAAAGCTTTTAAAGTCATCTGTGAAATCTCCCCCACCCCCAAATTCACCACTGTTCAGACAGAAGTTATCCACACATAAGTGACCAGACATACATCACCGTGGATAGCATTTCTGAGTTTCAAAAGCAGTCAGTCTGCACTACTATCCAAAATAAATGCTATTTTAAAAATAAATGAGCAGTGACTTTTATTCATATATTCATTCTGATAATTCTTTTCTCCCTTAATGGCAGACCTCCCTGTGCAAACGTGAGCAAGTATTCACTTGACTATATTAGCTCCACAGCACAGGATCAGGCCCTTTTCATGATAATACTCAGATTTCCACAATCTGTTCGTAATTCATGACATACATAGTTTTCTCTGTCTCTTTACTAAAATGTTGGTATTGACTATATAAAAAAGGGTTAAAAAAGCTTTTTACATAGACTTAGCTTCTAACATGCTTTAACAACTAGAAATGCACACAAAAGCTACAATCATGTAATTATCAGGTTGATTATCTACATTTCTAAACTATGAACCATTTGCTTTATCTTCTGTAAAAGCTTCAGCATATTTTTCCCTCCAAGACTGCCATCAAGCTGAGGAAAAGAATCCCAAGCATATCAGAACATCTTCAGTTCTCACTAAATAACAAAGACTGAGCAATCCAGATGATGAAATCATTGCATTAACAAAAAACTGAAGCATTATGAAGAAATAATGCATTCCTGAACAGCACCATCATTTCAATGTGGAATTCCAGTTGCTTGTTTCTTATTGCTCTTCTCAGCTTATAATACTGAATGGGAAAGACCAGATCACGAGAGCTGGAAACTCTGACAAGCAGCAAATTGAGGAATACAAGGCGCATGAGTTCGAGGGTAAAGGTTGCATTTGACTTGACTTTCTTCCTCGTGCTCTGTGTGTAATGTTTTTTTCACCAATTTAGTCACATTTGACTTCAATGGTGGCCAAATCAGGCACTAGTATTTTTCATTTGAATTCATTCCTATTCCTACGTAGTTTAGCTTAAAGATACTTTATAGGCCTTAAAGAACCAGGGCCGTTGGGCTGTTCAGCGTAGAAGAAAATTAATTCCAGCTCTGAAAGTCTTACCAGCTGGTAAATCATGCAGCCACAAAGGTATTGCAATATTCCTTAAGATCTTCACTAATCCCTTATTATATCAGGTAACAGCATTTTTAGGGGCAATCGCACAGCTGCTCTAGGTCAACCATCATAACAGCCTGGGAGGAAGGCATCACTAGAGCATGTACAAGGGTTGCTTTTTGTTTGTTTGTTTTTCCTCCTGATAATTACTTAACTGGCCCCTTTTCCCAGTCCCCATAAAGGACACAGGAATAGAGCTCCCGTTCACACAGGTTCTTTCCTAGAGAGTATAGGAAGAAACAAATACGAAGAGCGAAGGCAGAGCAATGAGATCACAGGCTAAAAGACACCAAGAGAAACAGGAGAGGAAACCCCACAGGAAAGCTTCCCGCGGCGCATGGCTGCCCAGCCTAGTTCATACCCCCATGGCTGCTGAGCACACCTGAGGATGCTGCCAGCACTCCTTCGCAGACCGCTCTCTTGCTACACGGGGTGGGGGACACTACTACCCACCATAATCCAAGTCACAAATCACACGTTTCCCAGCAAAGGCCTTCCTGTTCAAAACCCCCAAACCAACATGTTCGTTATTAACTTTCCCAGAGATTTCCATAAGAATCACTAGGCACCGATTTAAAAATCAGAGCCTGCACCAGTTACACCAAGCCTGGAGTGTAAAGGCTGCTACAGGGAAAGCAATGCAAACATTGCTAACACCTACGGTAAAGGAAAAAAAAGTAGTTTTTACAAATGACTGCATGCACAACTAGTGACATTGCCTTTCCTTTACCAGATATAGTTAAAATGAGTATCACACAAGTTTTCCGGTCAGATAACGCATTTACTCTTTAGTAAAGTATCTTCAGGAGTCCTCATTTTGACAGAAACATTTACGACTACGAACAGACTATTTAAAAGACCGTTTGCTGCAGCGTGCTATAACCTCAGCCTGTATTACCACTGCTCAGACCTCCACTGCTGAATGAGGGTTTAAGAGCTCGGCAGGAAGCTCTGCCCCGCCCTGCCCGGGTTACTCGCTCTCTAACGCCGCGGCTGCTGCCGAAGGAAGCGCTTCACGCCAAAACCCGCGCTCAGCGCCCGCGAGCGGCCCCGAGGGCAGACGCGCGCCCAAGGGCGACCCAGGCGGCCGAAGAGGCGGCGGCGGCTCCTCCCCTCCCCTCCCCTCCCCGCCGGGCGCAGGGGCGCAGGCGGCCGGGCCGGCCCCGCTCCGGGCCTACCTTGAGCACGGCCACGGCGCCGCCGGGGCTGTGCACCTCGAAGGCGGCGGCCTCGTCGCCCGCGGCGGCGGCGGCCTCGGGCTGGTGGTAGCTGAAGCAGGCGGCGGCGATGTCCAGGTGCCCCAGCGGCAGCGCCTCCTGCGGCCCCTTGAAGTAGTAGAGGTAGCAGCGGCGCGGGTCGAAGACGAACCAGCGGCTGCGGAAGCCGCGCAGGGGCCCCTTGCCCGACAGCTTCTGCAGGTACCCGCACAGCTTGGGGGCGCCGCCGCCGCCCGCCTGCTCCCCTGCCGCCGCCGCGCCCTCCGCGCCGCCGCCCGCCGCGCCCTCCTCCCCCTCCGGCATCGCCGACGCCGCCTCGCCCGCCGCCAGCAGCCGGCCCGGCCCTGTGCTGCCTCACGGGACTTGTAGTGCCGCGCCGCCGCCCCCCGCGCAGGCGCCCTCGCGGCCCGCGCCGCCCCCTGCCGCGAGCCGGGCGGCCGCCGGGTCCTGGAGCCCGCGCGGCGCCGTGGCGGGAGGCGGGAGGCGGGAGGCGGGAGGCGGGAGGCGGGAGGCGGGAGGCGGGAAGCGGGCGGGTGCCGCCGGCGGGGCCCCCTGACTGGGCCGCGGCTGTTGTTCGGTCCCAGCTCCCGCTGCGGAGCACGTCTGGGCAGAGCTCGGGACCGTGCAGTCATTCAGCAGTGCGAAGAAGCGGCGGGACCCAGGGCCTGGACCTGGGCACCACTGCAGGCCAAGCAGCTCACATCGGCGTGTTTCTCCGCGGTGCCTAACAGCTTTTGGGCTCCAGGGAACTTCTGCTGTTAATAACAGAGAGCTTCCGTAACAGCCTCACTGGGAAGAGATCAGGCTGCCACTGGAAATTTTACGTAATTTCTCCTTGTTGGAGGAGAGTGTGCTTATTTCCATTAAACATGCCTAATGCTCTGGGTACGAATAGTCTGATGTGCCATAATCGTCCAAAGCCGGGAGGAAACAAATCCACAATTTATGATACTCGACTCTTCATTCTCCACATTAATGACAGCACAAAAGATTTGCTGTCAAAATAACTGTTCCCGTGTAAGCAATGGTGTCTTTCTTAAGGTTGTGCTATGTATGAGCTTGGCTCCTCTGACTGAATTCCCTCCTGAGACGCGCGTCCCTCCCTTTGGAATTTGCCAAGGTGTCTGGAAACCCTGAGCTCCCCACAGCCTCTTCCTCTGTCCTCACCTTCAAATCCCTCGATTAACTGCTCCACAAAAACCGGCTCGTCTGCCTGACAGTACTTCTGTTGGGTGCTAAGGCTGATAGCTGCGCGGTCGGTCGGCGTGCTCGGCCGCGGGCCCCGGTGCAAAGCCGACGGGAGGCACCGCAGGGCTCTTCAAGCTCCTCTCAGGGCGTCACCTGCTGATGCGAAAAGTGCCGAGTGAGGGAACAGCCCATGTTCTGACAGCAGAGAAACGTGAGCAATTTGTCACGGAAACCGAGGCGTGGAAGTGTCTGCCCAGTGACCTCCCAAGCGACACGAAGCACCGTCCGTTGCGAGGTGCAATGCTGCAAACAGGCTAGGCATCTTATCCCCGTCATTCGCCAGGGCACGACTTACGGGGGGAAACACTGAATGTCTTTAGAAGCTGCCCTTTGCGTATCTCCTTCATTGACACGCGCAAATGCCCCAGCTCTTGTCCCTGCTCTGTTGCATTACCTTACCAGTTCAGTCACGTGTGGCTCGTCCCGGTGCGAGCTGAGCACCCCGACTCCCCCGGCCATCAGTAATTACATCTCACAGCAACTCACAGAATCAATTTCTAAACCCTCAAAACTTTTGCTGTCGGTACTTCTCTTTTTTAATTTGTTGTTCAGCTTCCTTACGTACAACACTGGAAGCAGGACAACTTCAGAATCCCCTGCTTTTACAGTTGATTCATGTAAACAGAAAGTTCCCCTTCCTGGGAAGACAAGTTCCCTATTTCATGTGTGTCCTTTTTCAGAAACATGATCCAGAAGTGGACTGATAAATGGCAACAACATATTTCTAAAAGGCTATAGTGCATATAAATAAAATGAGTGCTTTTCCCTTTACCTGCTTCTTTTTTTCATGTTTTCCTGTCTAGAATGCACAGATGATATAGGTGACATTCTGTTGCTAGCAAATGTCTAGAAAATAAATATAAATAGCATCCCAAAGGATGAAATTTCCCTCCTGCACAGAGGGGAGCAAGGCCATCTATTACACATAAAAATAAAGCTGTATTTACTCTGAAAAATTAGAGACTGTTCTAATTCAATTGTAATATTTTTTATAAGTGTTCACAGTGCTTGAATAAATTCTTATCTTACTCTAGAAAAAGCAATAGTAAATGTGCAAGAAAAAAGAGAGACTCTTGTTAAACACGGAGGCGCAGAGAGTACAGTTAGTGCATGTCCCAGGCTCACGCTGTCATGTTTACACAAGTGCAGGAAATCCCAGTAAATTAAAAGCAGCACATCTGTGCTTTCTTTCGCAGAAAGGAAAGCAAAAATGCCTTGCTCTCTTGTTTGGTATCTTCTGAGACACAGAGATTCAGTTAGAGCTGAAACTCAGAATTTTTCTACACTAAACATCTACTCGTTTTTGTTTTCCAGAAAAATGGAGCTATAGTGAACTATCCTCCCTCTCCCACCAGTGTCAGTCCAAATCTGCATGTTGAGATATGGGCTAAGCTGCTCTTTCTGTTCCATTTTAAAAATGTTTTGCAGGTGCTTGCAGAAGTTTGTCTGTGACTGTCACTGCCAAAATAAACATTTTCACTCTGCTAGTCTGATAATGTATAATACTTGTATATAGTACTGCACCATATTATTTTGAAGAGTGAATGATTTTGGCCCACTATTATTTAAATCCTTTGGAGGTCAGGAACCATAAACTTTCCTAATTTTTTTTTTAACGCAGGAAACAAACAGGTAACAAAAAATCTCCAGGTTACTGTTTCTGATGCAGTCCGACACATAATTCTTCATCTATATCACACCTCATTCTACAATCCCCCAACTTTCAGCACCATAATGTCCCCTTACAAATCATATTATCATATGATATTACATCATATTATTTCATTTCCAGAACAAATTCTTTCCTCATATACAAACAAGTCAGCCAAAGATTTATATGTTTTAACTGCTCAGCTCAGTATATCTTTGATATACCTTTTGTTCTTTCAATACTGTTCTTCAAAGGAACACTAGATGGTGCTCCTATCCTGTTTCACATTCTCCACTAGTCTTATGTTCTCTTTTCAAAATGGAAAAAAAAGATACAAGTTTTGAGTAAACAGGGAAGTTTATTTGTGATTTGTGATTCACTAGGAAAGATTTAACTTCAGTTAACTATCTGAAATAAAACCGGGTGAATATACAACAACATTAAATACATTCCTTTTACTTTTTGTTGCACTGCATCTTATCAAGAACCCTTCACTTTGAAAAAGCAACAATTACACAATTCAGTGAAAGGCAGCATTGATTTCTAGTTACACATCTGTGATCTGACTTGCAAAAACATCCAGGCAAGTTGAAACCATGTAGACAGGACAGATTCAAACTAAAGCCCTTATGAATAGAAAAAGCAGGAAAAAATCAACAGTAGCAATGAACTGGGCAATCAGTACATATATAATAGTTGGTTTGTCAGCTTTCATATAGACCCAGAGGGGCTAGAGAGCTGCTGTAGAGCTCGATGGGAATGCCAAAGAGGGTAAGCAGATGAATTTGGAGCACTGTTGTAGAGGGGAAAACGGGAGTGGGCAAGAGATACAAACACAGACAATGAGGCTTCGTTATTTCAGCTGCTTACAGTGGAACTTGTTTCCATGTGTACTTTAGTCCTGCTTCTCAGCGGAGTATCCACAGCATATAGTGGAGATAGGTTTAATGTGTGATTTTTATTGTTACCTGCTTATTTGCTTATGTCTAGGTCAGAGTGCCAGTGTTAAGGTGCCAAACCATACTACAGTTCTACTGGGTTATATATTTGTCAGTCCATCTCACCTTGCTGGATAAGGCTCTTTTTTAAATCTAAAAATACATGGTGATATTTTCATAATAGTTCTACAGCCATCACTATTTTATGATACCACATCTCATTAATGCTAGAGATTTGCATTTTTTCCTATGAGAGTTTACAAGCCAGATGCAGTGGCTGATGTGAAGATTTGCATGACCTGCCTGCACTGTCAGAGCTGACTCGGAACATTCTTCAGCTGAATAAAGCTTTTTAACCAGAAAATCTCCTCTCCAATTCTGCCTAAATAGCCATTTGAATTGACCTAACAGCTTTCATGTTTTCCAAAATGCCTTACAGAGTCTTCCTATGGGACAGGTAAATACTTCCTCCATCTTACATGAAAGAAAACTGGCACATGAAGAGGTTAGGTTTCAGTGACGTGATAAAGGCCATACACCAAACCATTAGCAAAATCCAAGATATAACATCATTGTGTGTTCCCACAATTTCCAAGCTACACATAACTGAGCTAAGACGAAGAAACTGTGATCTTGACTTCAGCCTTGTTTTATATTCCTCCAAACCTGAGCCAGTCCAATTTATTATTTAAATTAGAGGCTACACCACAGAGTCATTTCAAGAATACCTTGGGCATAAAGAACTCCCAGCAACACAAAAACCATGGCTAATAGAAAAGCAGTGCTGAAACTGCAAATGTGCCTTTTAACAATTTGATGATGTCCTCCACTGAAGAAAAGGTAATAGGATTCCTGGTACAGCAAATCCTGATAACACTGCCAGGATCCATGACTTTAAGGCTTTTAACTCTTCTCTCAGCCAAGCTGTGCCCAGATGTTCTTGCAGTGTGCACAACATCAGAGGCTCAGCCAGCTTGCTCGCCAGTCAGCGAGTGGCCCTTTTCCTGAATTTCCAACCAATTCCTTAGTACACCATACTGTCACTGATACACCGTAACTTTTCACTGATCAACAGCAGCCATGAAACTGCATTTCTTCAGCATCTCCTGAACTTCCTTCCTCTCGTATATGGAAGGAATCTCACTGTGAATCACTTCCCTCCCTCCATTTAAACCCTAACAGAAACCTCTCCAAAGAGAGAACAATTCATAGCTGAGGCTTAATTCCGATGCGAGGTAACGGCAGTCACGGTGTGCAGAGCAGCCCTCAGTGCCTCACTCCAGCGCACGTCCACAGCAACTGCAGCTAGTTACAAGCCCTGACAGTCGAGCTCTTCATTTGCGTCTGCCTCAGGGAATGACTCAAAATTAGCATATATCTACAACTCACGCTTAAGCCTTGATGACATTCACACACACACACACACACACACACGTAAACTCTGTGCATGCCAAGACTACCCACTGCTGTAATTCTCATGTAGACATGCACTTTTCTTATTTCTTACCATTTTACCTTCGTTATGAATGTCCATCTCATAGAAGGCTCAGATTCGTCTCCGTAATCTTTAGATATTGACTGAGTCGTAAAGCTGCAGCTGTGTGTTCAGTTTAATGCACACACGGAATGCATGTTGCAAGTGAAAAGTCCGTTCACTCCAGCTTCTATCTAGCATCAATGGCAAAACAACAGGTAGTGCTGGAGAGCAAATCATTTCAGTGTTAAATCTGAGAGAGATGAATGGCCTAGTGTGCTTTGGACAGGAACTTTTCTTTTGATGTGTACTGCGAAGTGATAATCATACTTTTAAGTATTACTTTAAAAGGTACTTACAACAGTCATGCTGTCTCTTTCCAAATCAGTGTTCTTCAAATCTCTTTAATTCTGAACTTTGTCACAGGTCCATTCACCCTTTTTCAAAAAAAATAAACAAAATATTCTAGTAAAGGGTCAATGCAATTGTCAAGGTGAATGGGACCGAAAGCAACTAAAGATGGTAAATTGAAAGACACTTGAATGTGTTTTAAATAAGAATCTATAATTGAACTGCCTGTCTAAAATATAGCCAAATTTAGTCAGACTGTTTGGTCTGGAACCCAGGCTACGTACGTCATAAGAAAATGATTTTGCAGGAAATTTATACTGCTATGTTCCTGCTCAGGACAAACATTATCAGAACAGCTTTTCCTGTGGTTTTCTGTTTTGGAATTTTGGCTTTGGATAAAGACCGGAAGCACATGAAAAATCTAGGAAATACATATTCAAGATCAAGTCACAATATTTAAATCTGGAGCCAGATTAACCTGAAGTCCTTTCTAACTAAGGTAGATATCAAATAATAGTATTATCTAAGAAAACAGGAGGGGAAAATTATCCCATCATACCCAGGTATCTGCTGTCCAGCAAAAAGATATGAAGTACAGATGATTGAGAAGGGGAAAAATGTTACTCCTTGAAGGAAGAGCGATGTTTTCATGGCACTTGTTCAGGCTTGCTCCAAGAACAATTCAGTCTATTGGAGGCAAATGTCCTCCATTCTCCCCACCTCATATCCAAACTGCCTCTTGCTATGTCACTTTTTATTAATAGCAACAACAGCAGATGTTAAACAGTAACTGTGCTTCACGGAAAACACTGTAAATTGCCTACGTGGATAGTTTGAGGACTGCCAGCTTACATCTAATGAGAATGCACTCTCATTATGCTAACCCTTTAAGGTACTTCATCTTTTGAGCTCTTCACAAAGGTTATGGAATATATACCTTACCCAATGCAATAAATGGCTATAGCAATCATATTTTAGCTGGAATCTTCTGAAGACTTCACAGATCTTAAGCATTCACCAAACAGCTACCCAGTCACAATGCTGCTATGCACTGCCATGATTCGCTTGTTTCCTGGATGTGGGGTGTACACACAGACGCAGCTCTCCCAACTGCTCTTCTCTGAGCTTTTACTTAGAATTAACATCTCCTGAGAAGTGAAAGAATCTGGCGAAATATATGGCATCACCACACTTATTAAATCAAAGAACTTAGTCTCTCTTTCTTGAAATTTCTGCCTCCAGAGCCTCTCACTGAAAAAGAATATCTAATGTAAAAAAGAATATTTAAAGTAATGTATTCTGCAAATGTAGTAGTAGAAAGGTGGGGGGGCTGATGAAAGGTGTAGATAGCAATGTACAGCAATGAGCTGGCAGTCACCTTAGAGCTGTGAACTACAGAAAATGTTGGTACTGTTCAGCTCGAGCTCATTACCCATACCGTAGAATCCACCTTAGCAGCAATTTTTATATAAGCAAAGGAGGATAACGCATCATTCAATCACAGCGTGCATGCGTTTCCATTAAAAGAGATTTGGCAAGCCCGAGCTGATGCGCTGTCCTTAATCACTTCCTGTTTTGTCCAATTTAGCAACACTTAGGGGTAAAAGCAACAGACCATATCCTGTGATCTTTACTTTGCTCAAACTTCTCTTACAGGAAAAGGTTTAAAGTTTAGAAATACCATAAGCGATCTGCAAAGAAAATAATTTTTTATCTCCAGTATTTCTTTAAGACAAAGGTTCAGAGTGATTTCTGTTTGCCTGTTTACTTCTTCATTCTTTTTAGTTCGATGTTAGATAAAACACAGTTTGTGTTTTTCTGCAATACTGCTAGAAAATTCCTTGAACAAAGTAATCTTAACTGAGATGGCAAGGATGTGAAATGTTTCAGAAGAAAACTCTTCTCTGACATATTTTTTAGGAATCTTGAATTACAAAAAGACAGTGAAGGATAAGCAGCAGCTAGATACTTTGCAGGTGTAAATCAGTGTCTCCTCGGCAAAGCTAACACACAGCATCAGGCAGGGCAATGCCGTGATCCGAAGGAAAATTCCTTCCCCTTGCAATCTTTCAAGTTTCAGTCTCTTGGGATGTCCCAGTTCAACTACTAGGCTCACAAACAGCTTTACAGTAAAACAACAATTCAAAGTCCCTTCCTGACATGCAAAATAGTAAGGGAAAGGGGAAATTAACTTCTAACCCTCAAAAGCAAACTTCATTAGTGATTAAAAGTTCTGTAATTGGACTGTCTTCATCCTAACTACTTCAGATAAGACTTGATTGTGTCTCAGTGTCTAGTTCTATATACATAATAATAATAATAAAAAAGAATCTACACACAACTGTGGTTGTTTTTTTTTCCTGAGGGTGCTAAATTGTAGATACATGTTTATATTTGAAACCAACATGATTTAGTTCATACTGGAGTTTAGCCACAGAAGATGCAACTATAAGAACATCCATCTATCTGACTTCCCCCCATAAGCCTCGAGCTACAGAAAGGGATTTTCTTTGTTACTGATTTCGATGATGGCAAAAGCAAGCTATAGCTCAGCAAGTTACCATGAGGCTGGACTATGTCTTCTTCATGTAACTTCTAGGCATTTCCACAGGATTTTGCTGGAGGGTGGAACAGAATGGTCCTGTGCCAAGGAAAAATATGTATTAAAGTATTTCCTAAGAAACTAAACAAAAAGAATTCACATGCCTCAGTTTAGACTGCTGGGTTTGTGGTTTTGGAACCCAGAACACCAAGAGAAATCCCGTTTGATTCTGGCTGTCCCAAAGAGTACGAGCAGGAAGATGCCGCCACCTCGGATTAGGATGAGCCTCGCTCTAGAGCTGAGAGTTATTTTCCGTGGTGGGTCCGAAGCTTGGCGCCTGGGAGCTGGAGGCGTTACGGGGGCTCTAAGCAGAGACGAGGTGCCAAGGCTGGGTCCTGCTGGGAGCAGGCACACGCTGCCTATCTCTAGCATAAACTGCCTTGCGTAACTGCCTAGGATTAGCTTTCTCCTCCAGAATCGTCTTTGGCAGGAGATGGGCTAGAACTTAGATTTGCAGCACAGTGCAGAGGTCTAGCAGATAATTACACTGCACCGTACGAAGGGATTAAATTAACCACCTTTCTCTCTTCTCAGAGGTGAAACTGTTTCACCCACAGCTCAAGCAGTCTTACAGACAACTGTCTTCTAGTGATAGACAGCTTTGCTTGGTTCGTACCCCCTCCGTTTCCTTAGCAGGCGGATGAACCGCCTCCATCTTTTGCTAGTCGTTGGCGGTTACAGTGCTGGCTGATGACTGGCCATGGCAGCACCCAACAGCTGCACAAAACAGGGGTAAATGCTCCCTGCTCAGAACGGTGCTTTTCACACCCGCTTTGCTGGGTTATATGAGCAAACAAGCTGTGTGACAACAGAGAGGTAACCGTTGCGCACGCGCCTGTACGGCAAGGTCCTCCGGAGGTGCTGGAGGGCTCCCGCGCCCCGCTCTGCAGCGGCGGCCTCTCCGGCGGCCGTGGGCCGAGCGCAGGCCGGAGCTGGGCCTGCCGAGGGGCCGCGCTGCGGGCGCCCTGCCCACTCCTCCGTGGCGGAGGCCCTCTGGCAGCTCGCAGCCCAGCGCTCACGGGGCGCAGACGCACTCGAGCCCTGCGCCGTGCCGTCCCCGCTGCTCTTCAGGAGAGCGTCGCTTCGGCACTGGCTGTCGACGAAACGACAGTATAAATATCGCGTGGCTTTGCCGAGGGCACAGATTCCAGACTAAATTGTCAGGAGCTGCCACGGAAATCTCTGGCCTGAGCGGGGGGTGCTAAAAATCAAGACACTATGGGTCTTGTTTTTATGGGGCACCATAAACTTTGAACTACCAGGGTAGCTGTGTACGCTTGCCGTCTTCGATCAACCGTGACCTAGAACGGGCATTTAAAATTCCAGGGCCAGTTTTGAGTATTTTGGTTAGGTTTTCAAGTTTTCTCTTTCAAACTCCAATAACGCGTTCGGTGATAAAAGATCTCATCACCTCTAAAAAAGCAACCAGAATCATTTGCATTTTTGGGAAATGGATGCAACCTCAAGTTTGTCATTCCTATTTTTAAACCACTTGCAAATGAAAGAACAAAAGCATTTGTGCTCTTATGCAAAGTACAACTGACTCTAGTCAAAGAGAAATATTATTTCTATTCCTTTATAAAAAAGAGATGTTTTAAAGGTGTATACAGCAAACAACCCTCTCATTATTTTCACGTGAGAATCAAGGCTGCAGGACTAGAAAGTTCAGTTTTACAAGACCACAAGAACTCTGACTGGAGAAGAGAGAGACACATACCTAAATCCCCTTCTCCGGTTGCTTGTGAAGAGAAACCCAGTTCAGTCTGGTTTCTTGGTGCAATACGTCACTAGGCAGCTTCCTGTAATTCTGTATTAGGGAGCACACTTTACTAAACTGTGGAAGTAAACTGGAAGTTAGGCTGTGACGCAACTGTCTGGGGCTGAGCCCAAAGCCACTGACCACACAGAGCTGAGAAGCACTTTTCACCTGACACCTTTGTTATTAAAAAATATAAACCTGACTCGTTACTGCGATGGAACCCTCCTGTGAGAAGAGCCGTGGTCTGCTGCCGTTGGCCCTGACGTGGACGCTGCAAGCGTCCGCTCCTTTTTGTGCAGCTTCTGCAAGAAAATGAGAGCATCTGGTAGCAAAGTTTCCAAGTAAGGCTTTGTTCAGGACTGTGTGCTCTGCAGACTAAAGATGACCATTTTGACCATGTATCATGTGACTTACAGACTGGAATGGCCTCTTCGGATGAAACCCGCGCCTGTACTCGCTGGGCTGACTAGCTAACTCAGCTGTCTTCAGTGCTTTCTAAACCAATAGATGTGTTTTGATTTCTCAGAGTTTCCTGTAGACTACTATGTGTTCCTTCAGTCACACTTTTAATAAAAACACTAAATAGTGATGTAAGTTAAGTACTGCTTCATATAGCTCCACTGACCAGCCAGAGAGCATTCACCAGGGCCCCAGAAATCACCAGTGATCTGTTACACCTTTCGTGAAATGTGTGTGCATTGGCTCTTCAAAATCATGTACTTCCCTTCCTGTCCATCTGTCTAGATAAGCCTTCATCCCTAAAGTTTCCCATTATTCAGCCTCCTGTTTACGTGAAATATCGCTTTTCTCCCTCCCTAGGATATGGCATCAGCAAATGTCATGCAAGGGTCTTTCACCTTCTTCTCTCTCCTAGTATAGATAAAAAGGTGGTATTCCTGTGAAGGAGCTGTTGGCCCTGAACCTGTTTCATTTCTGATGTGTAAGAGCATATAACTTTGGAAATTGTACCTAGGTTGTAAGATGGATCTGGGACTGTGAGTGGTTGATAGGGTAAATGACCAGGTTGAGAGAAAAGAAAAAATATGATATGAAAAATAAAATATGATTGAAATTTGTTTTGAGAAACCCCTCTGGTTAGAATAAATACAATACATACTTGTTGGTTACACAGTCCTTAAAAACGTATCTGTCCCAATATTTCATTCTTAATCAGACTGGAATCCAGATAGGAGATTTCATTGTCTGAGGGAAATCAGAGCTTCTTTTCTCCTGGATAACTGTCCAACGAAACCCTTTCAGCAGACCTGAAGGCACTGTCCCAAAGCACAGACTACCCAGACTTTCTTTCATACTTCTCAGCTTCCACTGAGGATGCTGAGCTCTGGCTTGGTCACATCTGTATTGCAAGACACCTTTATAAAATAACTAGAGAGTAAATCTGCTATGGTCCAGTGCAGGTAACTGCATACAAAACAGTCACTCCCACACTGTACTCTACACTGTAGAGTGAATATTATACATAAATGTTAGGAAAAAAAAATCTGACTACCATTTTTCCAGAATTTAAGCAGAGGGGACTAGTCTCCTGTCCATTTTTTGCTAAATGTTACCTTTAAAAACAAGTCTCATGTATTACATTGTTTTTTCCCCAGAAGAAAGATATGCACTCAATCTTTTTTACAAAATATATTAGATGGTCAAACTGTATAAGAAAACCTTTGGAGTCCAGTATATTTTTACCTCCCTTTTCAGAATAACCATCAGTAATATTGCAGATCAATTCCTGTAAGCTGAGAAACAGTTAGCTACTGTTTTACTTAATTTACTCAGGAGACCAGGGCTTTTTTGGAGAAGTGCAAAGAGAAAAGAAATCTCTTCTGGGGTTTTCACAGAAGATTTAACAGATGCTCGATAACAGGCATTTTCTATTGTGAGGAGCAAGGGAGAAGATTTTGTCCTGTCCTTTTACAAGAGAAGCAGCAAATATTTTTTGCTTGAAAAGAGATGACATTGAGTCTATTTTATTATCTTGCTAAAGAACAACAGGGCAGTGAGTACAGTAAGCAAATGAGGTCACATGGCCAAGAATACAGAGCAGCTTGTGCAGCAGGACTGTTCTCACTCTTCCCTTCAGCGGCTCCAGGTTCAACTTCATGCCAGGATGGAGAGGAAAAAGCAGCAGTTACTTTTAGGAAAGGAAACAAGCTCAGAAACTGCAAACCAGCCCTCTGAGATGCTAAAAGAAATAGTACTGAGGTGGTTTCTGGAGACACAGGCTGCAATACTAGAGAATGGTACTTTTCCTGAATGGTTCCATGGATTCATTACAAGAAAGTAAGGCTATGTACAAATATTCTCTGGCATAAAGTAGATTATATTGAAAATGTCGTTAAATTTCTCTGTCTTCTGCAAGTAAGAGAGATTTTATGATGGGGTTTAGGCTTTCCTTGAAAAAAAGAAATCTGCTCTTAAAGTCTGTGGTTTTTAGTACCTAGCAGGTGACATTGATATACAGACAAGAAAGCATTAAACAGTGTTACTGTTTCATCGCTTAAATGCCAGGACCTGATGGGTGCTCTGGAAAGGTGAGGGGACAGGATTATGCAATTTTTAGAAGCTTTTGTTGTACTATTCATTTTTTTAGTTAAGCAGGCTTAAGTTTTGGGCTATAATAATCGAGAAGTCAAACAATTCTAACCCAACTCAAAATGTAACAATCAGAGGCTTAAAAATGAAAATTCCTTTTTGTTGACAGCAATAAACACAAAAAGGAGAGTATCCTGCATACAAAAAATGAGTGGGAGGTCCACTGCTTTGTTCAGTTGTGTCTACTGAAGTGATACAGTGGTGTTTCTAGGAATTTTGTTTTAGTGCATCAACAGAACTAGTTGTATTTATTTAAGTGTAAATCGTTCTTTGTATAGGCAGACCGAAGACATGCTGAGACACAGAGATGTTGGCTGCTTTTTGATCAGACTAAGTGACAGAGCAATTGGTTATATTCTCTCATACAGGTAAGGCTGTAGCGTACAGGAAACAAAAGCTTGCTGCTTCTTGGTTGGGAACGGGCACCATTTGTTATCTGTACTTTGCTCTTACTTTAAAATATTTTGGTTCATGTGACATTTATTCTTTTAAGCGTGCTTCCTTACAACACTCATAGTTATTCCTGTAACTTAAATAGTATTGCAAAAAAGTATTTTAAAATATGCAAATGATCTATACAATGCAATGAGATACCAAAGGTGCAGCTTCTGGGAAAGCAAAAACAAACTACCCAAACCTGGAGTAATTCTTCTATTTTTTGCCATGTTTTATTCATTAAGGGGATGCTCAGTGAACAGGGACTTAAAGAATGCAAAGAATTAGAAGAAAGTTTATTTTAACTGCTCAAACTAATGATAATGGGACTGTGAAACCTGATCTTCAGGGAAAGGCTGTCAGGCTGATTGGTGCAGCAGACACTGGAAGTACATACAAAACACCTCTGCTGACCTTTTGACGGTGTTCGATATTTTATGAGGAGCAGGATCAAAATGACCCTATGTGGTTAAGCACAAAAGATGCCTTATGCTTCCGCCAGTTTGTTATGGGGGAGAATTTCCACTCCTTTTCTCCTGCTCCAATGTCATACCTGCAAATGCCTTCTCCTTAGGCTCACCATGAATTCACACTACTTTTCATCTTACAGGTCAGTGTTAAACCTTACACTGTTGCCTGCCAGAATATGCTGGTAACTCAGTAGCAGGTTCTTGAGGTGTGCTTCTCTGGCACACAGCGCATTTTCACTCTGGTTCATGGGCTCAAATTCAGAGGAAATACGCAAAGTGGTGGTAGTGTAGCAGAACTGAATCTACAGTATAGGCTGACAGAAACACATTGAGGTGTACAGAACTAAAAAATGTATTTCATTTCAGGGTTTTTTAATAAGAACATTTAAGAGACAATGGTGTTTTTAAATGCAAATACAGTAAAGGAGGCCACCCAGACAAGATTTTCTTTATGCCTCTCAATGCACTGAGTCTCTAAGACTATACTCTTGGGACCGGGTCTAACTTCCACAGTGGCTGAAACACAGATGGACTGCAGGCCTATAAAATAATACTGATGTGCAACTTCCATATAAAGAGAATGAAAAAGTACTGTAGGATGAATAAGACAGAAAGAAGCTGTGGTCTCTTTACATAAAAGCAGTACAGAAAAAAGTTGCAGTTTGTAATCTGAGCATAGAGAAGAAGATGCAAACTTTTGGTTTTCATGTCTGGCAATATGCAGAAGTGGTAGACAGCGGTTCAGAGACTACAGAACAGAAAACAGTGGCCAATGGCCCACAGTGAAAAGTTAGAAAAGGCAGAAGAATGGGCATAACAGCATATCTTATCAGCAGGTGCTATCTCAGTTAAATTCTGTCTGGTTAGATTGTTTGAAGAACCACACTGAAATTAACTTGGAGTTTTGTCCAAATAAGATTTGCTGAATTTGTTCCTCTTTCTTAAACATTATCTACAACTAATTTTACATGTTCTGAATCATATAAGAAATGTGCCTTAGGATTTCAGACATCACAGAGTCACAGAATGGTTGAGGTTGGACCTGAGGTTGACCTCTGGAGATCATCTAGTCCAACCCCCCTGCTCAAGCAGGGTCACCTAGAGCATGTTGCACAGGATCGTGTCCAGATGGCTTCTGAATATCTCCAAGGATGGAGATCCCACAACCTCTCTGGGCAACCTGTTCCAGTGCTCTGTCACCCTCACAGTAAAGAAGTTCTTCCTCATGTTCAGATGGAACTGCCTGTGTTTCAGGTTGTGCCTGCTGCCTCTCGTCCTATCGCTGGGCACCACTGAAAAGAGTCTGGCCCCATCCTCTCCACACCCTCCCTGCAGATACTTATACACATTGATAAGATCCCCCACCTCAGTCTCCTCTTCTCCAGGCTGAACAGTCCCAGCTCTCTCAGCCTTTCCTCATATGAGAGATGCTCCAGGCCCTTAATCATCTTAGTAGCCCTTCACTGGACTCGCTCCAGTAGCTCCATATCTCTCTTGTACTGGGAGCCCAGTACTGCACACAGCACTGCAGATGTGTCCTCACCAGGGCTGAGTAGAGGAGGAGGATCACCTCCCTCAACCTGCTGGCAACGCTCTTCCTAATGCAGCCCAGGACACCACTGGCCTTCTTGGCCGCAAGGGCACGTTGCCGGCTCATGGTCAGCCTGCAGTCCACCAGGACCCCCAGGTCCCTCTCCGCAGAGCTGCTTCCCAGCAGGTCAGCCCCAGCCTGTACTGGTGCAGGGGGTTATTCCTCCCTAGGTGCAGGACCCTGCACTTGCCTTTCTTGAACTTCACGAGGTTCCTCTGTGCCCATCTCTCCAGCCTGCCGAGGTCCCTCTGAATGGCAGCACAGCCCTCTGGGGTATCGGCCACTCCTCCCAGGTTTGTATCCTCAGCAAACTTGCTGAGGGGCACTCTGTCCCTTCGTCCCGGTCATTGATGAGTAAGTTGAACAAGATTGGACCCAGTATTGATCCTTGGGGGATACTGCTAGCTACAGGCCTCCAACTAGACCTTGCGCCACTGATCCCAACTGTCTGAGCTCTGCCATTCAGCCAGTTCTCAGTCCACCTCACGGTCTGCTCATCTAACACACACCTCCTGAGCTTGCCTAGGAGGACGTTATGGGAGACAGTGTCAAAAGCCTTACTTGAAGTCAAGGAAGACAACATCCACTGCTCTCCCCTCATCTACCCAGCCAGTCATCCCATCATAGAAGGCTATCAGATTGGTTAAGCATGGTTCCCCCTCTGTGCATCCATCACCTTCTAATCCTTAGATTCTTAAGACTAAAAAGAATTAAAAAGATCCCTCCTACGGAAAACACAGATGAAGCTGTGAGTGCCAATTTTGCGACTTGGTTAAAATGCCACAACACTTCCCACTATGAAACTGCTTCTAGATTCTTAGTTTAGTGAAAAGGTAATCATTGCCGTTGATGTTTTCTATGTCATGCTCACTTCAAATGAGATTTTTTTTGTTTTCATTTTTTAACGTGTGTATGCATGTGTGTACGCGTGTGTATGCAAAACATCTGGGGAAGGTACAAGGGCAAAAGTATTGTTTGCTCATATTAAAAGATCTTAAAACCATTACGTTGTGAAACTACAACACTGTCACGCTTTGGAGCAAACAGTTGACACAAGCAAGGCAGGTACGCTTAAGTCAAGTACTCGTCTTGTGTGGGTCTGTGAACTTGAAAAGGGGCTGGATTGGGAAGGCCAACAGGAACAGGAGAGGAGAGGAGCCAGGATAGAAGATGTATAGAAGAAAAAAATATGAAAGTGCAAATAAGTCTATACCGATGACATCCTAAAATTAAACTAATTTCTGATTTTTTTTATGTATTTCCTGCTGGGGAAAAATGCTAATAAAAATCAAAACATATGTGTCTTACCCTTCTCCTGTAACCATTTCACAGTGAGAGTAACAGCTTACTCTTGCTATTTAATTCTTTTTTGTTCAAATAGCAGAAATCCACACTGTGAGATGTAAAAGTTCAAATCTTGCTAATGACCAAAGCTGAAGGTCAATATGGTTTCACATTATGACAATTCTATCTTTAAGGATCTTCTAAAGCTATAAAAGTAGACTAGACTGAAAACCCAACCACTACATGAAGAAAACATTAGGTTTGTGAGCCTACCTTTCAAGAGTTAGGAGTTTTCATATTTGACTGTAGAGACACAAGGTAAAACCCTTTTATTCAAAAGCTTTCCTGCTTTGATTGGTCAGATAAATGTGGTTTAAATCCAATTTACACTAAGTTCTGGGCTGCCAAACTTGAAGTGAGGATGCCAAACCAAGCCAGGGTATTCCTAATCCAAGCTAAACCATGACTTTTATTACAGAGGCAAGGATCGATGTCGGCATTTTGTCATCAAGCACTTGAGTAATGGCCACTACGTTGTGTCCGGGGACACCTGCACTCATGAAAGTCTTGCAGAATTGATAAGTTATTACCAAACTTCTGTAATTGAGCCGTTTGGAGAAAGTCTTACAATTGCCTATGATAAGGTGGGTTAAGGACTTCAGAATTCAATTAGTTGCTGATGAAATGGGACTGAATATACTAAAATATTTGTTTTGTTGCTTTAGCCTGGACTAAAAAATAGTGTGCTGAAGATTGCTTCATCAGCGTGTTTGTGATTAATCGTAGGAAACAAAAGTACTTATAGCTCAGCATGGGATCCTGTTGCCACGACAGGCAAATAAAGTACAACTTTGAAATAAAACTCAGTAAAGAATACTGCAAATATGATAAAGAACATTGGAGATCAAGGCAAAACAAGCTTGCTGAGTTGAAAATATGTATGTAAGTTGCATGAGAAATCAATGGTCATTTCAACAATGGATCTCATTTACTGCCTGCGAAGACTGCTGCTCATCTAGTCCCTAATTAATACTTACATGTTATGTAGGATTTAGTTCTGCTTTAGTTCAAACTATACTCTCATTCCATGCAATCTCCAGCATCTCCAGTGCCTTCAATGGAGTTGCTGCAGAATGGCACAGATATGCCAGAAAGCAGAATTCAGTCCCTTACTGGAATTATATTTTGGTTAGTTGGACCTCTTATTTTTATAGCACGAATTAAGAACACATGCTTTTAACCTCTGTGCAACAGGATTCTGACATATGCATCCCTAAAAAGATATGACACCGTGAACCTAAACTTAAGCAGTAATTTTTATATCCCTTTTGAAGTATTACACCTCCCTCCATTACTTCCAAAGTATTATGTAGAAATGCTGTGTCAAAGTGACAGCTTTCGCAGACTGAACAACACAGATTCCTAATTTTTTTCTCTGCAGACAGCTGACAAAAGTATATATGATGACATCGCTTGGGATCAGAAAAATAAACCAAACAATAAGGCAATAGCTTCCCTATTAGCAAAGAAAATGTCTGGTAGCTCAACAGCCACAGTACCAGTGGGTGACATCTACATCAATTCTGATCACAGTGAGAAACTCCTAGATTTCTCTTCAAGATCAAAGATATTTCAAGATCATTCGCAGAATGCTGAGGTAGGACTTATGTAAAATGGAAATAGCTACTGAGATCTATGCGAAAAAGAGGCAGAAAGTGCTCTTCAGTTAATTGGTATCAGTAGCAGGATGGTGTTTTAGTACCGCCATATACCCTATAACAATTCAGCGACATTATAAAGATATGTGTTTCTGATTGTACAGCATCATCTTTGAAATTATTTTCTGCCAGAAGTAGTTTTAACAGTTTCAACAAACAAAATTTTTGTTTGCAGCGTGTTACAGTTACAATCCATCCATGCTGCATTCCAGGCACAAGACTGTACGACATCAGCACAGGGTTAAAAATAAGCCTGAGTTTCCACACTAGCTTGAACGAATGACTAAACATACTGTCTCAGTCCCCTCCATCTGCACTGCATTTGCAAAGTGGGAATATCGACACCCTTAGAGGCCTAAATCGCAGGGCTCTCGTGACTTGCTGCCGTCTGTGAAGCAGCCTGTAAGCCCAGCTTGCTCTCGGCTGCACAGATATGAAGAGGTGCACAGGCCTTATTCTAATACTCTGCTGAGGAAGAATTAAAACTTTTGGGCATATATCCTGTCTTTCAAGGAGGTTAATAGGAAATCAGTGACTCTGAAAGACCTAGCAATGACTGTGAACACAGTATCAGTTAGTGTGCAATGTGATTTGTTATGGAAAAATTGCCCCATGAAATCTTGTGCTGCTTAAATTTAGGCCTCAGCATTAAAAGCGGTAACAGTCTTTCACTGAGTCTGACGACTCCTAATCCAGGCTAGAATATTTGTTTCTACAGCTCTACATTATGTCTGGTTTTATGTCCAAAATCCACTGCAAAACTGCTGATACCGCTCAGTACAAACCTAACAGAGCTACAAAGCAGTTGTTCCATTTCAGATGTGGAAAACTGACTCCAGGCCACCAAGAGAAGTCTTTTTACTGGAGATTTTAAAAACAGACCAGACAACTTCCCCCCACACATGCTCTCTTATATGAATGAACTACATATTTGGAATTCTTTTGATAATCTCAGATGCCACCTTTATCAATCAAAACATGACCCCCAGAGACTTTGCATTTGAACTGAATAAGGATGTAGTAAGGGCTGCAAGATTTATAAAGTACTTAACATTCCCTTTTCATTGCCTAAAAGTAACTAACATCAAACCTATCTCAAAGACTTTGCTAATACATTGCATTTTACATATATAACATTGATGACAACTAGTTCCTTCCTTCCTTCCCGTTTCTTCAGGATTCTGACACAGCTCCACCACTGCCAGAGAGGAGCAGCTTGCTCACATTTGAGACGTTCAGGCATGACACAGACAAACAAGACCACATCGTGTACGCAGAGCTGAACAAACGCCTTCTGACTGACACAGCCAGCGCGCTGAAGATGCACGCTGCCGCAGAGGAACCCTCTGGAAATTCAGCCTGCTTATCAACCGAAACTCAGGGGAAACATGGCACAAAGATGAGCACAGCTTATGCCACAGCCAAGCAAACTGAATGTACACATAGCAAAAATACTGATCTTCTACAGCCATCTCCTCCAGAAATCGTGTATGCTGAACTTCAGCTGCAGCAGTGCAAAAATCACTCATTTCTTCATAATCAGACTCTCCACTCCCTACCTCTTCCTCTGTCAAGTGCTCCAGAAACGAAGCTGACATTAAATTATCCTGCTTCTCTGCACTCTACGTTCACTCCAAAGTTACCCAGCAAAGCAAGATTCACCACGGAGTCCCAAAGCTCAGAACAGCAACTTACAACCTATGAAACCTCCCTCCACTTTAGTGAAGGCCTCAGAAAATCTGATGAGAAAGTCTCTTACGAATCCCTGACACACAGAATGTATGAGCAGATCGAGAAGATGAAATCTGGCTTTGATAACGTGAGCACTGTTTACGAGCAGATTCCTACTGAATGGTCTTTCAGCTCCGACCAGGCTTCAGACAGAATTTGTAGTTCCTTCTTTAATGCAATCTATTGTTATTTATAATCAGATATCAACTAAGAATAAAAAACTTCCATAACACAGATCTACGCTGAAAATACATATGAAAAGATACCTAAGATTTTCCTCAAAGGCTCACCTTCAAGGCCAATTCCTGCAACAGATAACGAGCCAATTTCCTTGGATCTTGTAAAAGCAGTAGAGTCAAAAATAAATAATAAAGTAGAGAACAGTTAGGGTTTGCTTTACAAAAAATCAGTTGTCTGTTATTTGGAATCATCTAAATGAATACAAACCTGAAGTTATTAATACAACAAGTACCCACTGCAAACCAACAAGCACTAGCTTTTTATAAGGAATTGGATTGTTTATAAGTAAAAATTCATGACAAAAGATCACAAAAAGTATCCTTGATGCCTACAGCAAAAGGCAGTGTCTTGATGAGCAGAATATTTCTTGAAATTTAGCATGTATATAAATATATTATCTATAATAAAAGGTATATTAAAGAAATGAAAGGAAGTGATATTCTTACAGACTAAAGACAGAGGGAATTTTGGGAGGCTACCTTTTAGGCTGCTAAGTGTTCTCCCAAAGAAGAGTAGATGTCAGAAAGGCATTTAAGACTACAGTGGACAATGTGCTAGTAACTGTACAACATGACCAGTGCTGGAAAGATATGGGGTGTTTGGGGGATAAATATAGGAAATGCGTATTATACATTTTCCATCTCTAACATTATGAGTACATTAAAGAACATTTAAAAATCAACACCTGATAGAGATATATCCGAATCACTGACTCTATATTTGCTAGCTGTCACATATTAATACGATACATACGCAGGTGATACAAAGTTTAGAGGATTTTATTCAGTTGCCTAAACTCAGGTATTTAGTGCTGTCTGAGATGCCATAGGGTATCCTCTGCAGCTTCCAGCTGCTGGTCTGAAAGAGCGTGGGTCTCACAACCTCTACTCTATCCGCCAGCCCCTTTCAGATGTCTCAGATATCCTATAGCTTCTCAAATGGCAATACAATAGGATGTACATTTAGGCAACTGGATCAAGCCTATACTTTCAGTGGCTTGGGAAATGTTTCTTTTTGCCTCCCTAATTACATTTTTCTTCTTTTTTTGTTGGCAGGTGGATAAGCGAAGAAGATTTCTTTTCACTGACAAGAAGAATAAATCATGAAGATGGAATGCTATATTTGCTTAATTTTATGGATCACAGAAAGACATACAAGGACAAATCCTTTTAATAATTTCAACAATGAGAAAAAAAAATGCCTATTTTCACTATCAAAGTAAAGGTAGACACTAAAAAGCAAATTCACCACTATTGCTATTATCAGGGAAACAAAGCCTCAGCTGAGACAGCTCTCTCAATCTCAATTTTCATTACCTCAAGCTATGCATTTTTAGGGCCAAATCCCAAGAATCCCAGAATGACCCAGAATCCAAGCTCATCAGCATGGAATACATGGTGGCAGAGGGTCTGGAGGTGCCTCACATTTTGGAGAAGACAACAACCTTCAATCTTCTGTGTTGGATTATTTCAAACTGTAAGAGGAGCAAGATACCTTTTATAAGGATCAGCCATATAACTTTCCTTTTCTCACTGTGTACAGCAATAATGGCAGCATTGCTTTCGTATTTTTGCTGTGGCACTGGCTACTTACACGTTTTCAACACAGAAACAACAACGGAGGTGGAAAACTGCTATTGAACCTATGACAGATTCTATGCTAATAAAAAACTCCAGCTAATGGAATATGTGAATTTTTACTCCTCCATCAATTTGACTGACCTTGTGGTGTTCTTCATCATCTTAGGCTGTAAACTCCTCTGAGGCAGGAACTGGCATTTTGTTCTGTCTTTGTACAGGACCTAACACAATGAAGTCCTGATGAGGGGCTTAGAGTACAAATTATTATAGAAATGCTAATGATATACTTAGGTACTTGTTTACATTAATTAAAGTAGTATGTATATGCTATGTCAAACATTGATAACTGATTATTACAGTACTTTTCAGTACTGTATTTTTCACTCTAAACAAAATCTTTGGTTTGATTATAATCTTCCCTTTTGCATAGCTAAACTCAACTAGCTGAGTTTAATTCTAACATAACCTTGTGAGAATCGAAGAAGAATCAAGCTCTTTGAACTTAAGTTTATTTGGATATTTATTTAAAATCTTGATTTGGATGTCTGGGAAACAGACAGTCATTCATACTTTTTCTCAGCTTAGAACTAAATGTATCATTTAAATGAGAAATAAATTATATATACTTTTTAAAATGTATTATCCTTCTTGTATAGATCCTTGAATCCTTTTATTTCACATATATGCTGATCATGAGAAGTTAAAAAAATTGTTGTTTTGCTTTTATCTATTAGATCCTGTTAGAATTCATATCCTCCAAGTACTCCCAACTGCTTTTATTGGGAGGAGTGTAACAAACCTAATGCTTTCTGAAAAGGTGTAACTGGTTTTGAATTCAAGTATCAGGAATTTCTGCCAATGGTGCTTTCTGTCTTCAGTATACTCAGCCTCGCTAACAGTTTTTACAGTGGCAAATACTGCAGCATATATTCTGTAACTCTTCACTGGGCTTTCCAACTTTTTTTGTGTGGCATTCATTCTTCCTCTGAGCTTACTGTCAGGTACCAAGTGACGAAAAAAGTTTCATCAAGATCACATGCAGAACCGCTTGTGGAAAACAATGAGTAACCTACCCCTGCACAACGCTAGCGGCACAGAAACCAGTGCCGGTGATCACAGAAAGATCGCACCAGTTAGCGAGATGGCAAGATGCCAGAGCCAGCACTGGGACTCAGCAACTCCCTGCAGCCACTTCTAGGCGTGACCTGTAGAAAAGAGTCCTGTGTAGGTGTCAGTAAACTTCACTGTCTTTAGTGATAATGTATGGACGCTGGAAGCACAGGTTAGAACAATTCTATGAGCTTGCCAACTTTTGCCAGTGACCTAACTTCACAAAGTTAGCACATTATAGCTAGAAGTACTCTGCCACACATTCCCTGTTCTCTTTCAGTCACCTTGCATTGAAATCCTAACGCACAATATACAAGCTATCCTCAACTTGAAAAATAAGACCAGATTAACCTCTCCTTACAGCAGACAAAATGACAGTACTTAAAGAGCTACTTCTCTGTAATGAAGAAAAGACTCCTCCTCCTCATAGTGCCTAGGCACTCTCCTGTGTCCTTTGGACTGTACATCTTGTTCCTTGTTCTGTAATAGACAAACATACAAACCTTGATAACAAAGACCTCTGAAGCCTCATGCAAATAAAAAAAGATGCTGTTTTAGTAATTTGGGCTCATATTTCATAACAATCTATCAAAAATTTTGACCAAAATATTTTATATTTACTTGTGAATTCTGGAAAAGCTTTGTTAAAAAAGACAATACTACTGTGCACTTTTGCAATTCAATTGGATTGAAGACAGAAACACAATGAAGATGCTTCTCCAGCACTCTTGATCCCAAAGCAGTGGGAATATTCCAAAAATGCTTCAATCTGTTTCCATTCTCTGCCATTTACTTTTACTGACAATGCTCGTTTGAAGACACATCAGGCAAAACCCATTCTCTTTCTTAGTGGTTATTAACACTTCACCACATTTTTTTCTGTGTTTTTAAACAATACTTTTTATATACTCTTTAAGCTTCCAGCTGAAAGATCCAAAACAGTCAAATCATAAATCACTGCTACACATCACAGGTGGTTATAAATCAAAGCTGATAACAGCAAAAAAACCCTAGAATTTTATTGTGAGCCAACAAAAACCATCAAACTGAACTAGACAGGGGTCTAAATTAGTCCATGAATTCAAGAAGAAAAACAAGAAGCACACAGCCAGCAATATCACCACCATATTGCAATTAAAAGAAATATTAAAAGGACCGCATGAGATAGAAAGCAAATCCCACTCAAGACAAAGAAATCATCTGAAAATCTTGATTAAAAATTATCACCACAATTGTCTTTTCCTCCTGTCCCTATGATGACTTTCTAAGCTGAAAAGGATTTTAGAAATTGGCTGCCTCGGCAGTCACAGAGATGACTGAAGGTCCTACTCAGGGGCAGAATAAATCTGTCAGTAAGATGATCAGGGAAGTGTCCTTGACTCTTTCTTCTGTGTACACTTAATCATTTTCCCCTTTGCAGCAGGAAATAAAATGGAGATTAGTAAGAATCAAAGGCCTAAAACTCAGGAAGAGTCACATGTATTTGTAAATGATTAGATTCAATATCAGTAGATTAGCTGCCAATTCAAAAATTCCAAGTGCTTTATATCTGAAGTAAGGTAAATAGGAGAGGGAAAGGTAGTAGTTTTGTAGATTTTAAAACTCAGGCCAGTCAGTCAAGTCCTGGATTTTATCACAGGATGCATAACCCTCTCACTTTCATTTTACTTAGCCAAGGAAGTCAAGATTTCTTAGCCTCTTCTCAAGTAATAGGCTTAATTTTCCCTGCTCACCCTACCTCTTCTCTGCACTGTAGTTCTTAAGGTTAACACAGCAGAAGAATGGCAGAAATATCATGTGGTCTACCAGCTCTCTGATGAAAATAAGCAAAATAAGCAGAAAATAAGCAATAATGAGAATATACCATAAATACCTCAATAATTGGTCTGCTTCTCTAACACAGCTGTGCTTTCAATGAAAACCCACTGAATACAGCAGTCTTAATGTCTACAGCTGTGCAATCAGAATAAGCCCCAAATTTCCTAGCAAACCTGAAAGACATAAAGCCAAACTTACTGAACTGCATCAGTCCTCTGACTATAGATACATGAGAGAGATTCATGAGTGAACCTTCGTATGAGACACTGACATTTTCAAATGGATATAAGAAATTCCAAGTTTATTCCTAGTGAAGGCTTAGCTGAAGTATGAAGATATCACTTAAAATATTTACTCTGGTTTTACCAGAATTTGTTTTATCAAATGCTTGCTTGCTCAGAACGTCTAGGGCAGAGGGACGTAGCGGCAAGCCTGCAGCCTCCGCGTGTACAAAATGTACTCATCTCAAGTAAGCAAATGAGAGCGAATGTTGGCTGAGTTCAGTGTACAGCTTTACAGGAAACGACAGTACAGTGAAACTCAGGCATCTCTGTTCTTTACTGATCTAAATAAAGAATATTTGAGGTTTTATAAAGCCAGAAAACTCAAGCAAAACGTGTGTAAGACAAAGATGAACTGAAACAGCTATGGATTCATAGTCTATTGCAATTTTCCACAGTCTCAGGGCAAAATTCTGTTTCCTCCTTGCTGTCATTTGTGTCTTAATAAACTCACTGAAATCAACACGACATACCAGAGATAGCGGTGCTGTTTAGCACAAGTAGTATGGTACTAGATCTTCAGCTCAAAGAATTAGATAGTCTGGTGGCTGCCTCAGTATAGCAATTTAACCTGGCATGATTTAACTAACTGAACACTTAGAGAGGAAAGTTAGGATGCAGAAAAAATATATACCTTTATTGTGGAATGAATCCTCTTCATTTGTGATGAAGGGACTAGATGAAGACTGTGCACCAAGGATGCACAGATGTATCCATTCTTTACTACCCCTAAGTGCCCTTCTGCCTGGTGTTCACTGGTCACTGGAGCCAATTCGCGGTGTAAGAGAAAATGTTCCTCTCTGTGCTCCATGATTCCTGCCTGGTTATTAGCTGGGTATGTGAATGCAGGTCAGCAGGAAGGCCTGCAGTCCAGAGGTTTTGAAAAAGACAATGATCCAAAAATTTGCTTGACGAGCTATTAAAATAATACACTTGAAATCACAGTTACAGAGAGAATTAGAGGAAAATTTCATAACAAAAGTTAATTTCTTGTCCAGAAGTGAACACAATTAAGCCTGAACTGGTCGTAGAAAAGATGACTGCATTAACTTGGAAATAGCTAGCACAGTGGTCCTGCAGAACACTGCAGAACTCTGAAATTTTAGTTTCACAAGCTGTTCAGAAATTTTTCTCTTTCCAGTTTTTATTTTACAGCAAAGGGCTTGTTGCTCGGAAGATTCGCTTTCACTTTTTTTCCCAAGGTGCCTTGTGTGTCAAAGGAAACTGGACTGAAACTGCGCAGTGCCAGTTAGACTCCAGCTGAACCTGAAAATCCCTGTCCCCAGGAACGAAAGCTGCGTCACAGAACATTCACTTTTGTACTACCCGACTATAACCTGACTTACGAACTTCAACAGACTTCAAATTCATTAAAATTTCTCAGACATGGAGAATGTTGCTTATTACACAGACTTTGTTACATAGATTTCCTTTGCTTCTCCTGGCCACTATTATCAAATACTCCCCCTAACTCATCTGCTGTATGAATCTGGACTATTTTCTTTCATTTTGCATATTATCTCATAAGGAATGAGACAATAAAAATACTTGCAGCAAATCTGTTTTCCATCTCTGATAGTGCCCGCTTATTAATAGTTCTTCAGAAACAGAGTAATTTATTATTTGCAGGCTTTGTTGTTTATGCATTCCATATGGTTGAACAAAGCAAATTATTGAAGGACCTGATCCAAAGCCCGCCTACTGAACCGAGTGGGAGTCTCCCTGTTCTTGAGATCAGGCTCTCAAGGATATCTGGCTACTACAGAACTATCAGAGGGAGAAAAACAAGTAACTCTAAGCAATTCAGGCTGGATCTTTTGCATTAATAACCCAGTATTTAATTTTCTGAATTTCTTGGAAGAAGGAAAAGACCTCAAAATATGAAATAAGTTCTTCAGACTCCAATGATTCCCTCTTTGTATCCCATTCTTTCAGGTATAGGAGATAACTGGAAATGGAAAAATACTGAAAATGAGCCTTGTATGACTTAGCCATCTCATTAGGAACTTCTACTAGCAAATTCTGCAGAAAGCCAAAGTTTAAAACAGTGCAATAAGTGTGACCTGTGAAGCTAATAACACTGTCATTTTGGGGAAGAGTGAGTTCACAATAGGGAATTTATCTCTGTTTCCTTATAATTTCTGTTCTTATCATTGAAAGAAAAATAGTCACTAAAATCACCACAAAACAGAACAAAACTTTTAAATACCTGAAGATCCTTATTGAATTTCCCGGAATTCAATTTGTTACTGAGAATACATGCATTTATTAACCCATTTGTTCAGGTAGAGCAAACACAGTCTTTCAGTTTCAAAAGATTCCTATTGAGAGCATTCTCTGAGTCTGCAATTGTTTTTTGTATGCAGAATCTTGTATCTGCACAAAGTCCTACTAAAATTAGTTGCAGCATCCATTTTAACTAAAATCCCAATATTCTTTTTCTTCTCATAGCCTACCAGGCCATAATGTCAAAGTCGAACAGTGTCCTAAACAGAAGATCATTTCCTTTTAAAGGAAAAAAAATCTGGTGAAAATCAATTTACTTTTAAGTGCCACTGAAATGACCCAATTAGATTACTAAAAAAGGATTAATAATGATCAGTATTAGTTTACCAGCAATATTGCCTCCAGGGTGATGTCAGGAGTAGTCTGTAAACCCTGAGGCCGAGAGCTTTATTAAAAAGCTGCATCTGCCTTCCACAGTAGGAATTGGGCAGAATACTTTTTTGGACTGAACTGAGAACCGTTTCCTGTCAAGTAAATACACGTATCTGACGGATGTAATAGCAGACAAAGAAAAACAGACTGGCGACACATTCCTGCCTTAAATAAGCCTACCTGGGAGTTAATAGATCCATCATTAACTACTTGCATAAGCTAAAGGCTACTCATTTCAGTAAGCATTGCAGAATCTGTCCCTCCTTCCATTTTCTAATGACCAGGATCTTGAGGCTCATCTCATAGATCTACTGCGATTCCTCTCTTCCAGCTGCAGACTGGAGGATCTTGCACATATGCCTCCGCCTAAGATTAGAATAAATATGATGTTACTGTACCATTACTCCAGACCTAAAGCATACCTAAACAGTGAGTTAGGCAAGCCTGCGAAACCCTCCATTAAGATTCTTGCAATTTGTAAAGTTGCACCTGGAAACAATCAAAGCTCCGAAGATACAACACCTAGACATGTATTACATGATGGAGCAATGCAAACCCCACATACAACTTTCATCAAAAGAGAGGCCAGTTCAATCCGAACACATTTACATGTCAAAAATATGCATATATGAAATATCTAATTCCTTAGTGGCTACAGCTGGATTGTAAAACTGGATTTTATCTTAATTGTTTTGGGTAAACAGTGTTTCAGCTCATGCAATACTGCAACTACGTGCAAAATAGATATAACAAGAAGAATGGACTCATGTTGAAGGAAGTATTTGGACCTGAGCAAATCTTAACTGAGAAAACAGGTGGAAAAAGAGTAATCTATACTGTAACTTAGCGAAGCACTTGCAGCTGATATAGTTTGTCATTGGTCTTGCATGAGAGAGAGTCTAAAGAAAAGAGCAGTATGCAATTTCATTTGGAGCTCAGACTGCGTTAAGTTCTTTCAGAGAAAAGAATTGCAGAACTTGCAGCTAAGCAAAGGCAAATCCTGTGTAATGCAAATCTCTCTTCATTTCACCAAGAACAGTCTCTTCCTTTTCCCCCCAAGGGAATTTGATAGTCGCTCTGTGTCATTAACATCTCTGCAAGACACCCATAACTGCAAAATGATACAGAGAAAAAAGTAGAACATCTGTCCACTATGCCCTTCACTTCTGTCTCAAACAAACATCTTTCTAAGGACATGAACAATCATAATTTTATTATATTTTAATGCCTTCCTCATCAAATTTCATTCCACTGCCTGTCCCAGCTGAGGTGTATTGTGCAATAATATTATAAGCTCTTTCTAATCCTGCTTTTATTTCAACCCAGATTGACTTATTATTGTTCTCTGGTGCTGACAAGTATAATATTTCCCATTCTACATTTGTATCGGTACCAAAAATTCTCTCTCTAGCTTACTCTACATTCTGTGGTTTCAGAATATAATCTGAATCTACTCAGATCTCTAGAATATCAGTTTTTCTTATTTTCTGCAGCAAAACCCCTATTTCCTTAACTTTTAAAATACATTATTTTTAAATTTTTCTTGGATGTTTGTAGTAGCCAGTAAAAAACCATCAAATACTGGAACAGACTCATCTTACTAAAGAGAGAGATAATGTCACATATGAGGCCTTCCATCAGTTTGACCTTAATTCAGTGAAACATTTCTATTCAGCATAGTGCATTCGACACATATTGAACATTAAGCACGTGCTTAAGCCTCATTGAAGAGGAAATAGATGGGTCATCATAGACTGAGATGTTTCAGAGCAATCAAACAGAAAACCAGTTAATAGAAAACATTATGGTAGATAATCTTCAATGCATCAGATAATGCATACCTAAAAAAATAAAAGCTGAATTAATCCATACTTGTGCTTTCTCATACCAATGCAACAGAAAGACGTGGATAACATGGATCATCTACAAGACTTCAGCTTAGCATGTGTCAGTGTTCTAAGGCAAACAAGATAGCACAATTCATAAAGAATAAGATAGAAAAGAAATAAAACATTGCATAAGTCAAGTTTGCCATTATCTGGAACAGTTGTGGCCACCGTAATTCCAGAGAAGATGTGACAAAAAATATCAGAAGAACATTTAATGACATTGAAAGACAGCAAAATCGAGCAGAGAGTAAATATCTGATAGAATAGCAGGTTGATTTTTTTCCTTTTATTAATTAATGTGCTTTTAATTCTATCTGATATAGATTATTTACTATATATAATTTACTATCAGATATTACTGAGATGAACAATATAACACAAGAAAAACATCTATGAAAAAACAAAATATCTGCATATGAGAGAGAATTTGAAATATAAAGCAGAAAAATCCTCATTTACCAGGTCACAACTCAGCTAGCATGTGTATTAAGAAAAAAATTCTCATGTAAACAAACTATTCCATAAAATCATCGCTTTTTCATGCATTTGTTTCGAAAGCATTTAGTTTTGCCCATTGTAAGGTTTAATTTCATTAATTTGATCAAGCAGGAAACTTTCTGTATAATTACCTGCTCTTTTTAATCAGTATCTAAGCAAGCGCTTCCATCCCGCGCGCGCGGCATCGCACGCCTTGTGCCGCACGACACGCTGCCGGGGCAGGCGAAGCCGGGCCAGGCAAGGATGCTGCGGTGCCACCGCGTCGGTGGTGCCAAACGTGCACGGAGGAGACAAAAACTACCCCGGGGAAAGGTCTGTTTCTGCGTGGCTGCTAGAAACGGCCGCGGCTTGTCTGCTGACGCAGAGGAGCGCGTGCTCACCAGCTAACGCGGACCAGTGGGCGTGTTACGACTACAGAAGAGACGAGGGCAGCAGCAGCAGCAGACCTGCCCTCCCCGCAGCGGGTCCCGTTGCGGCTACCCCAGTCCATTCCCCTGCAGGCAGCAGAGTCGCTGAAGATAAACATGGAAGTAACGAAGATGGGATTTTGGCCTGCAGGCTGTTATTGTCAATCCTGTGTTATGGTAGTTCCGTAAACCAATGTTAAATGAAAATGTGTTAATAAACAGCTTAGTTATTACTTGCTTTTTGACACTTTATTCACTTGTACCAGGCCCTTTTTGCCTCTAAAATACTTTCAGTTTCTATAAGCTAGA
Organism: Dromaius novaehollandiae; assembly: GCF_036370855.1. Taxonomy (NCBI): domain Eukaryota; kingdom Metazoa; phylum Chordata; class Aves; order Casuariiformes; family Dromaiidae; genus Dromaius; species Dromaius novaehollandiae. The sequence continues at coordinate 21,129,929 of NC_088107.1, forward strand.
GATCGCACACACTCACTTAGCTATCTTACTAGAAGCTTTATATAATAATTTTCCTCTTTCTCTGTCCCTTTTTGATGGCAGATATAGAAAAGTTTGATGACATTTAAGATTTTTTTTGCAATAATAAATGTCTATACTCTTGCATTTAAGGCCAAAGCTGAAGGGTTTTTAAATCTAAATCTCTTCTACTGTTTCAGCTTCTAAACTGCCTGAGAGTTCCCTTCCAGTAAGTAAGCCTGAACAACGTTAAACAAACATTAGTGAATTAACAAGATCCTGCCAATAATCTTACAGCAGAAACAGACAGCTGGCTGTTATTTTACCTGATAATATTATTTAAATTTGGAAGACATCATACTGCACTCAATTCACTGAACACTTGCCGTAACAGAACTTTCAGTGGTAAGAAATCCAACTACAGACAATAAAGAAACTGCAAATATAAAGCTTATTTGGAAATCTGCTCCTTAACTTTTGCCCTCATATGGTATAATAACTTACATACTACTAAGCAGGATTAATTTGTGCTAGATGCATTTAGAGTATGCATCTCTCCCAAACTCCAACAACATACTACACTGCTAAGGTTTTCATTAGAGGAGATGAACAAGGGTCCAAGAAATAGAGTTAGGATAACTGCATACATTTGCACTTGCAGTATGCTGCGAGAGATCTCCTGTAATTGTGGACAGGAATACGCCTTCCCAGGATGCTCCTGATCTCTCTTCCTGTATCTCAGCTCGCATTGCTGGACTCCAGGATTAATCATCAGACCGCAAGCCAAAGAGCCTCTTCGCTGTTTCTGTGACAGCAGGAGGAGGTCGGGGGGACCTAAGGAAACACCCGGGACCCCTTCCGAGGCAGCGGAGGTCTTCCTCGAAGAGGGGGCGACGACCTAGCTGTGCAGCGGCACACAGTGCCAGGGCGGGCAGGCAGAATTTCAGCCCACACAAACTTTAAAACACAGAAGAACGGCACTGGTGAAGGGAACCGACCTGTGAGATCAGCACCAGACCCTTTTTGTTGGAATGATCTGATACAGAATCTTGCAACCTGGTATTTTACAAGACATTAACAGCGACAGGAAAACATTTCTCAGTAGGGTTTCAAGACTGAATTTGTGCCTTGAAAGAAATAAAAAACTACCAGGTTGACATTTCAATGAATAGAAAGCATTTTTAACACATTCTCTCTTAATGCCTGTCTTCCAAACTGCTTGAATTAACCAATAGATCTGACTTAACCTGTTTGAAATGAAAACAATTGAGGCTTGAATCTCTTCCCACTCATTCAAAACTGGTATCACGATTGATTTATGTTAGCTTTAACTTGGGGAAATAAATCGAAGAAAATACAGGCGCTAATTCCTTTAACCAAACCGAAACCAGTGAGAGGAAGAATTAAAATACTGTAAACATATTACTGACAAAAAATAAGATCACTTTGGGAATTACAAAAAATTTAAAAAACAAATGTTATTTCCAACATACAAGTTTCATTTTCATTATGTTATCTCAGGGAAGAGCCAGTCCTTTATCCCTTGAATATACAAAATTTCCACTGACTCTCTTCATGTAAAACTGTACTCCTAGACAAATACTTCTTGATGCACCCTCTGTAGATCTGAACAGCAAGCTATACTGCAAGCTTACCATACTTTACAGGTTCCAGAGTAAATAAACACCATCACCCTTACAGAAACGGTAAAAAAATCATTTCTCTGCTTTATCGAGTATTTCAGTAAGGATAACACATTTCAGCCTTTGAAAGATTTAACATTATAGTAACTGGAATAATGACTAGAAAGGAAATTAACACAGGCTTAGCACAAAAATTCTCAGAGCAAGATAAAATCCGTCAAAAGTTTTAATTGAGATGACTTTGATACAGAAGCCATGTAAGTGACAGAGCCCTTCTATTGACTGTTAGAACAGTAATACATGTATGATTGTCTTCAGGCCCCAGTACCTCATCAATACTGGAATTAAAAACAAAAAGACATAGCTGATTTCCAGCTGGAGAGGGAAGAAAAATACAGAGCTGCATTCATGCATTTTATGGGAAAGATTGCATAGCTGGTTTAGAAAGAAAAGGTCTTTTTATGTCCTTAGTAGTAGTGCTGTGCTTCTTGAATTTCTTCATGGGTTACAGACGATCATATTCTTCCATACAACATTATCAGCCCAGAATACGAGAAAAAGGCAAGACCTCCTTTGAGAGTAAGGAAACAGTTTAAAGTTTCTTGGGAAGAAATGAATCATGTATGCAAATCATATACAAAAGGCAAATACTTCAAGTTTTATAAGGACATGACAGTCCATAAAATATTGGTTGAAGGTAAGCACCAAACCCAGCAACTGCCATTTCAGTGACTAAAAGGCAAATCTGGGATGTGGTTGTCTTCAACACTGGGAACTTGATCTTGACTGCAGTTCTTTCACCTAAGATTATTTCCACGCAAGATCCCCAGCTGCACAACACAGTGATAGAGGCATCTCATTATTTAAGGCCCTTGCTTCCTTTCAAAATCTGTTGGAAAAGGTCACCAAAGCTAACCCTTTCTTTCAACCTTCTTTTTTTTGTTGTTTTTTTTTGTTTTTTGGGTTTTTTTTGCTTTTAAGAGCAGTATTAAATATTCATAAATATAAAAACTATGTGGAAATACCTTTAATAATATTCTGATTCTGCCTGTTAAAAAAAAAAACCCACAACCGAAGAACCAACCATCTTTGCCAGAGTGCTTGGCCAGCAGCAGAGATAAAAACATCACTGTTCCAAATGTCTCGCAGATCAAATGATGCTTCTGACTCTTGGTGGACCAAAATTATTTCAGTACTGCTTGCTCAGTTCTAAGAAGCCATAATAGAGGACAACAGCCCCCAAAGTGCCTGAGATTCAGAAAGGCCGGACTGGCAAGTCATTTCTGATAACACTGGCTCACAGAAACGTCTTCAGATTCTTATGTGGAAAGTACTGTAAAGGAAAAAAGAAAGATTAAGAGATATGAACACATTCATCACTATGCAGAATATTTTCCTTACAGTGCATAAAGGAAGGTACTGAGTAATGAATCTGAAATTCTGTTCTATATTGTCCTTTATCCCAGTAAGATTGTTTCAGAAAAGGGTGAAAAAACCTGAAGCATATTTTCACTTATACTGAAGCATTTCAAGATGACATGCATTTCTAAATCTGTTAAAATTTACTGCAGGAAGTATGATCAACCTTCCCGCAGAATGAATTAGTAAGTTCAAGTATCAAAGAATGAATCGATATCAGAATGATAGAGGATGAACAGTGGCTGTTTTTAAAATATATTTCTCATTTTGAAAGTTTTTACTTAACAAAGAAGCAGATCTAATCCTTAAAATTGTGGCTTTATTAGAAAGCTTATGATCTGTCAGAAAGGAAGACATTTTTAACTTATCATAGTAGATTTTTGGTAAAGATATTAATAAATTATTGATAATTTGACAATAAAACTACTCAATTACTTTTGAAATCCAGCCATGCCATTTGACCTGCAAAAATCCTGCAGTAGAGAGTTCCTTGCTCTAGTTTCAGAGTGCATCAGAAAGGCAATTCTTCACATAAAGTTACCTTCACGTGAAATTACCTTCAGAAGACCGTGAACTACTGCAAATGCAAGGATTCCTAATATGAAGGCACAGGCAGGTCCCATTGAAAAGGACACAAAAATTAATCCTCAGGCCTGTACTCAACATGGAGAGTTTGACGGCAGAGTTCAGGGATTTATTGTTTCATTTGGAACTTACTACCATTTTGATAGATCACTGCTTCGTTGTGACTGGGATAGTCTCACGTTTCTTCTGAACACTGATAATACAATATTTACTTGGTAAAACTTCAAGAAAACTGCAGTGATGAAGGCCAGCACTTGCTCCAGCCCCACGTCCAGGTTTCTGGCAGTAGGGCTCCTCTGGTCAGACACAGGCAGAGCATGAACAGAACCAGTGAGTGTACTCCGAAACTAAGACTTCACGTAGACCAACAACTATAGTAATTGTGACAGAATAATCGAATAAGGCTTTTCTCTGCTTTCCTCCATGGAAAATTCCCCTGTTCAAGCGATGCTTCAAATGCCAATTTTTGAAAAATAGTGAAGCTACTTTGAAAGAAGTGCACTAGGATTTAAAAAAAAGCTTTCAGAATATTACCAAAAGCCAATATGCTGGAAATGTGACTTTATTGGAACAGTTTTTATCGAAGATCTTACAGTAACCATTCAGTCAAAGATGTTGGTGTTGCAAGAAGAAAAGGATCCATTTACCAATAGTCTTATCGTTTCCTTGCCTCTTGTAATAATGGTGAGCAGACCCAGGATGGTGAAACCACCTTAAAAACATAGCTAAGGTGACCTTCTGGTCTTTTAGCACTGAAGTATCATATCCACACTTCCACAAAAAAAGTAGTGATTTAGGATCAGTGTTTTCACGACTTCATTTTTCAGAGTGTCTTTAAACTTTTTCAAATTTGAGTTCCAAGTGTTCCTCCAATGCACAATCCCTAGGTGCAAACTATTGGACTGTGAATTAAAAATTATAATTATAAAGACTTCAATTCTGATTGCACATTGAGATGTATATCCATACACATACATGGGCAGCAAGGCTGGTTAACTCAGAATGCTTCCTCGCAAAAAGGAAGATTTCATTAGTCCGTCAACAAGAAAAAATTGTGTCTAAAACAATCTTTTCATGTATAAAAACAAATCCTGATCACTGGTATAAGTGCACAAATTCAGAGTTATTCCAAGACCACTAATATTTCTTTCATATAAAAGAATTTATTCCACATGATAATGAGATATTGACAACATCATACGAAAAAATACAATTTAGCACAGGAGAGAGGGTCTCGAGCAAAGATCTAGCCTGACTAATTCAGATCACAAACTGGTAAACAGCTCCAGTCTTTATACTGAGCTAAACCTAGACACCAGGAATAGATACAAATATTGCACCTTGAATCCTTCCTTAATGCAACATAAGCAAGAAGAATAGTTACTCCTTTTTTAGTTTGTATCACAGCAAGTAGAATGTAGATACACCACTGACACTTGAAATTCTGAATGACCTCAGGTCTCACATTCTCCAAGACAGTTAAAATCCACGGTTGGATAATGCATTTTAGTTACTAGTGATCTGCAGAGCAAATCTTCTCCCAAAAACGTTTTAGGCAAATTCGCACTCTCTGAAAACGTTGGCTCAGGAGGCCAAGATCAGTGCTGGAACAGATCAAGTGAAACTAGCTTATTTATTGGGTATACAGCAGAGCCAAATGTTTCCCAATTGCACTTTTGCTATGGAACAACATTTTGGGTTCCTGAGCAGGTCAAATGAGGCACATAAACTTGTTGTTTCTCTCACTAAATACTAAGAGACCCTAACTGTTTGTCCTTCTTCTGTTTGCGCTATGGTGCAGGTAAACAGTATGACTTATTACTGCTGCCAGTTTTCAGAAGAACTCCTGAGCATCTTAGCAGAATGAAAGAAGATAAGTTAAAGAGTTGAAATGTCTCTCTCTATAGGTAATAATCTCAGTTCAACATCATGACAATTAGCAACGGAACGTATAAATCATATGCAACGATTTCTTTCCTGAATGAAATCAGAAGGTACTCACTACGTATATCCTTGTATGCAAAAAGTGTAATTTTGACGCTTACGCTGGAAGCAAACTTTAAAGGCTGGGAGCATGTGAGGGGCTGAAGAGTTTCTGGGCCACAGCTTCAGGCAACACTGTGTGCGCGGAGGCAGATAACTATTCTGTACCGCCGAAGAGTAGAACGCATCCTATGCTGGGCAGTATTAACACTGGAAGAAGCGGGGCAACAACCCATTTACTCTTTAATAAATCCATACGTGATTAGAGGAGTTTGTTTATTGCAAGATCTTTGAGTGAAAATTGTAAGAAATGTTTCTGCACCACGAAATGATTGAATGGAATCAAAAGGAGGATGAGATATATCCGTAGAAAGCTGTCAACACTTGCAGGATAATCTCATCTCTCCTTGAAGAGACATCCAGCCTTCCAAAAATGACAGATTATTTTCAGAAAGAGTATATATTGCAAGCATAGAAATACTGTTTCATAAGGGACACAGCATGAAAAAGCTGACTTTCCATAGCGCAAATATAAATTATGACAAGTCACAGCACACAAAAGCCAACACCAATGATGACTTCTGCACTAAAAACACTGCTTCACATAAACTCTTACCAACTGAAGATATTTGAAACAGAAATTCTGAAATTCAGCAAAAAATGATTATAGGACTTGGGTAGAAGCAATCGTGACTTGATTACTTTTCTAATATGCAAAGACTATAAATAAAGTCCAAACTATTCTGTAGGGACTTATGTATGGATGTGCATGTGCACACAAACAAGCAATAACTTTAAAAGGCACGTTCACAAAGTTGACATCTACTAGAGAAAGAACTGAAACAGAAATATGACTCATGATTGGGAACAGTTTAAGGAAAACTCTAAAAATAGGGGTTTTTTAAAATAGACTGACTGCTTGTACCCAGGAGTTTGAAAGTGATATCAAAGGAGCCCTTCACACCTTAGGAAAATAGATATAGAATCAATCTAATGCTGTGACGATATTTAAAAGGGCAATTATAAGAGCTGTTTGTGTGTTTGTTAGTCCAGTATCAATTATGGGCATGACATTGGAACAATTAATTTAGGATTCAAATGACAAAGAATTGAAGGAATATGATGTGAATAATGTTCATCAATATAGAGTAGCGGAAAACAATTAGCATGCTATTTTTAATGCAATTTCAAGTTTGATTGGTGAAGATGGTATTCTGATGCACCATATTTTGTCTTATTTGATTTCAATGCAACTACAAAAATTCATACTCAAATGAGATTTTGTTTTCCAAAAAATATGCTCCAGCTTAATCACAAGTATTCAATTTGAATCAGGAATTCACTGAAGGAAGCCCTGCAGTATGTATATGGAGCAGATCAAACTGCATGTTTGCAGTGGTAACCAGGGACTTAATATCTACGAATTCATTCAATCTGGCTGACACAGAAAGATATGATGTATACCGATCTGGCACACTAGCCTGAGTTTTGTGAAACAAAGCATATGGTGATACAAAGAGCTTACCAACACTGAGGTTTTAGAAAAAAGAATTATAACTTTGTTTACAACTCAAGAAATGTCTAGAAACCCCACATTAACCTAACTACTTTAAAATATAAGACCTATATACCAATAATATCTAGGAACAAAGAAAGAAAATCCACAGCATTGCACGTGAACACATTTTAGCCATGATCCAGTTTAAAAAAAAAAAGAAAAGAAAAAAGAAAATCTATCCAGATTCACTTCACTGGAAAACTGGATTTATGAGTAAGTTTTCTACAGAAAGTAGAAAATCTTCAGGGAATTTTTTTGCATTTCTATCAAGTAGCATCTTTTGTCCTTTGGAGATTAAGCTGAAACATGCTGTAGAAAATACTGACAAAAAATGATTCCCTGCCACAGCTTTTTTTCGCTCAGTATCTCTTGCTAATTTTTTGCTAGGTTTAATTTTAGTCCTTAGGAACTAGATAATCTGCATTTTGGGACAGGTCTTCTGGGACACGTTTCCTATGACATATCTTCTGTGACTTCAGTTTCAGGTAGGACTTTAATCAGGATGTCAGTTGCTCTGCGGGTGAAGGCCCATGAAGGTTTTGGAAACAGCGTGCCTCCAGCGATGACGGCTTTTTGTTTAATCAGTTGTTTCTCCACCTCGTTTTGGCAGCTGCCAGGTGTTACTAATGGCATGTTCTTCTCAAATGCCATTTCAAATTGTTATAGTATGCTTCACTGTCAGGCCTTCAAATAAACTTAAACTTCCAGGATGATTTACAGAACAATTTCCCGTGGAAAACGTAACCAGTCTTGTAGAACAGAACACTTAACTGGGGCCAGTTCAGAGTGCTAATACTTCCATTAAACTACAAGCACCTTCCTAATGATAAGAATTTTGAGTGAAATAAACCTAATGAGATCAAATTTTCTGAGCTAGCAACTGTCACTATCATTTACAGCTTACTAAATCTTCTGGGATAACAGCAATGTGTGTATCTTCAGCCCTGGTCAATGATTAGCAGAATTTTCTGTTAGTCTTTAAAAAAAAAAACAAAAAACCAAAAACCTCAACAGCAGCAGTGCAAATCAAGGAGCAGACTTTACTGCATCTTCATTTGTTTGACAGCAGTACAAAGCTTGCAAAGGCTGTCTGTAGAAGATCAAACCTTCACAGGGTCATTAAATGAAATATTGAGAAACAAATGATGAGATAAGGAAAAAAAAATCATTCAACGTGCAGTAGACAAACTTCAGCTCATATGAGGTTAAAGCCTGGATCATGATGCCAAAATTAATGCCATCTGTATGTATTAAGTGTGCATGAGAGTATGATAGCTTAAAAAAGTCCATATTGAGCTTATGTAGCAAGTGCTTCAAAAAAGGAATAGATATTGTTACAGCATTGCTATAGCAATGTGTCCTTCAAAGTCTTTCCATAAACAAGGTAAAGAAGATATGCCTCCTTAGTAAATTTATACTTTATTTTAATGATAATGAGATTTTATAGTTATATAGTTCCTATTATAAAAGTTCTCAGTGTTTGTCGGAAGTCAGGTAAGCACTGTTCCCATGTTACAGCAAAAGGAAGGCAAAATGCTGTATGTCTTAGCAGAGATCACCTGCTGAAGCAATGGCAGAGCCAGGGACAAAACCAAAGTGCCTTGTATCCTAAGCTTCCTACCTACTCTTATGAGTAGAAGTGGCTTTTGGTGGAGCGGAAGGCTAAAGAACACGATGAGAAAACCTTTATGGCCAACAAAAGTCAGCTGAGGTCTGTAAATTAGTCAGCATTTTCAAAAGGATCAGATACTAGGTGCCAATGTGGTGTTATAGAATAAGATATTCAGAAATGTTAATTGCCCACAGTTTCAAGACAAATTCTCGGAAAGCTACAGCTGCCCAGCATGCTGATTGCCCGTTGGCAACCATTCTCAAAAGCATCCGCTGCTTTTGTTCCCTAGTGTCTACCCTTCAGACCTGCCAAACACCTGAAAACTTCGGCATCCTTGAAATTAAAATCTGGAATGCATCCAGTTGGGTACAAAAAGTGGATATACACAAAACCAAAATGAAATTATAGCTGTATCTGGACATTAAGGGGTTGGAATTTCTTCTATGCATTTGCTGAAGATTTCCAAAAGGACAATTTTATTCCTATGAAAACACACTTTCATATCTCTTTACAGTGTTAAGATAGTTCAGGCATAAGTTTATCACTGGCATATAGGGTTGCTGATGCACTGTTAGGATACTTCCTGTGGTTTGCATGTTCTGTATTATATTTCACAGTAAAACTGCACTGCCTATCTTGAATACAGCTGTAGCCAGCCCGTGGTTATCACTTAAGAGACCATTACAGCTAAAGACATAGAAGAGGTAAGAGAACCAGTGGCTGTAAATGGAGCTGGAGATAAATTCAGGGTAAAAGGAAACATTGTTTCATTAAATGAATAATTAACGGGTCTGAGAACACTATGATTTTCTGAAACCAATCAATAAGCAACCGGATTTTATGTTAGGAAAATGGAGGCAATACTTAAGTGAAATTGCTCTCTCTCTTGTACTTTAGCATTACATATACAAGCCACTTTGCATTTGTAGATGCAACTTTAATACAATGATTTCTAATGGTAATTTGTAAAAAATTTTAGGACTTGGTTATAACTTTAGAAGTCAGTTTGAGCAAAGGACCATATGCAATTGTCCTGCCCCACAAACAAGACAGGGTCCTAAGTTTCCTAGCCACCAGCAATTCAGCTGTACCGGGAAATTAGCTAAAGGCTGGAGTACTGGTTGTATCTACTCTCCAACCTAGTCAGGTGTACTCTGTCGGGGGAAGAGCAACAGCAAAGCCTCTGTAGAAGACACTGTGCTGCTCACATCTGACTTGTAAATGATCAAAAGCAATGTAGTGAGAGACCAGCTAGAGGAATTGAAAACTCGTCCATACTGTCACATACTAGCAAGCACTAGCTTTGATTCTGAAAGAACTACCAGAAAGCACTGGTTTAGCTTCAGTGACCAGTCCGTCCTTGGTGTGTCTGTTGTGGCATGAAGATTCAATGGATCCCATTCCTTCTGCCTCCTTTGAAAATGCAATATTTGCATAGTATTTCAAAAATTAGAGTGAGTGGCTCAGACCATGAGAGGATAGCCTATGATGCAGTGCATATAGCAAAAATGTGATTAAGAATACCCTTAACAAATACTTTTACAGAGAAAAGGAACAGTAAAAAGCAATGGGAGAGATGTATCAAGTCTTCCATACAGGCTGGTTTGGATAAAAGTAGTCTCGTGACCTTATGTTCCTTTCCTGCAGCTATTAATTCTGGTTGAAAGAAAAATCAAGTGAGAGAAAGCACATACTCTTTTCTCAGCTCTCAGACTTTTGACATTTTCCCTAATTTTAAAATATAGCTTTAAAGGTTGAAAAACATGATGCTGGGTTGAACAGTCAGAGGCTCTAAACCAGTGTTTTAGCCAGAAGGTGGAAGAAAACTCTTCTTTAGACTATTTATCATGTGGAGCTCTTAAGCCTGAGGACTTCAGAGTCAAAGCCTGTGAGCCAACTAATCAAGACCCAGAAAAGAGTGAGAAGCCATCATTTTCCCTGAAGCCAGAGATGGAAAAAGTCTGCCTTAAATATACACATCATTGCCTTGGACATTAAGGAGATGTTTCGATAACGTGAGTTTACCATGACACAGACAGGCCTCAGAGTATATGGGGTTAAGCCAAGTAACTGGATGGTCAGACTTCTAATATTTGTAGCCTATTTCCTGGAGCAATCAGCACCGTCAGTGACCCCTGCCTCCCTATTTTCTCTTTACCTAATCTATATCAAACTGTTTACCTTTCATTTCATCTCTCTATTTACTCATCTTCTTGCCCTATTGAGTACCAAGCACTTCAGATCTTTCCGCCCGTTAGTTCCTCAGCTTCCCACAACACCACAAGCTCGGAAAAGAAAAATAACAGCAGTTGTTCCAATGGCTACCATGGCAAATATTCCCCTCTGCAGCTTTCCCAGGAAATGATTGGATTACACAGCATCCTCAGCTTGGAGTTCTCAGTCAGCAGTTTGTGAGCCTCTGCAGCACAGCAGTAAAGTCCGTCATGGCACAGGCAACCTCCGCAACTACAGCTTCTGCTGAGTCTTCAGGCCTGTCCTCAGTTCTTCACATTTGATCTGAGCTCTCTACAAGATTTGTAGGCACAGTGCAGCCTTCACTTGATTAGAGAAAACTCTACCTGACCCCAGCAGCTTCTAAATGGAGAATGATAAAAAGAAAGTATTTTTTAACCTAGAAATATATGTAGATGAAAAATTAGAGTGCCTACTCAGCAAAGCCTCTCCATAATGACAATATGTATCTTGTTCCAAAAGGGTTTCAGCTAACATGCTTGACTAGTCAAGGAACTCCTGACATGCTTCCAATGTACAAAAGACATTCACCTTTACTTTATAGCATCTACTCTTGAGTTGATTCTTTGTCAACGAGACTCTTCAGCTGATGTTTCCCAGGGTTCACAGGGACCAGATCCCCACACTTTATTAGTAGGATCATTTTGTTACAATACGTCTTTCCTCAGAGATTCCATTTATTGAATAAATAACATCAAACTGCTCTGTGTTCTGCAGGACCCTTAAAAGCCGTAAATCACTATTAGCATTAAGATTATGATTTCAAATTTTGATCTATCTTAATTCTACCTTAATTTAAGCCTTATTTCCTATGGAAACAAAATTTATTCAGTCACTCTGAGTTTTTTAATCCTCCTTCCCAGTAACTTCTGAATTGTTTGGCAGAATACAACAACATTTGACTGAAAGATAATCAAGTTTCTACATGTTTCATGCAAACAGGCAGCTGTTTAAAAAGGAGAGTGTTAAAGTGTTCCCTCTGACAGAAAGGCTGCAAAGTATTTCCACACCTCATCAGACACCAGAAAATCTACACAAGTGAGACAGGACCAGTGCCCTAACTGCAGCAAAAACTCGAATCAAAATTCCTTCTTAGGTTTCAGCCAGCTAATCAAGAGATACAAGTTTATAGTAACTAGCATCTACTATTTGCAACATGTCCCCTGAAACACCTTGTTATCAAACTGTATATCTGCTTGCCGTCCTGATAATTATTGGATTATTCATCTTCCCAGACGTTAGAACTTGTCTGTTATTATCAATTATCACTAGACAAACAGCAAGGCTACCAACTTTACAGCCACGTACATGAACAAAGATTGGGGGAAAAACCCCACAGCTTTTTCAAGTTAGCAAAAGGCATTTACTATTAGATATAGATGACCTAGACTACAGAATTCAGCATGTCTGGGAAGAAATCAGACCCAGGTTTTAGCTTCAGCCTGTTCTGCCAGTGGATTCTGGATTCAAATGTGAACTCCCAGCCTGGGACTATCTTACTTTGTTGGCTGGTTTAGCATAATTTCTTAAAGGGGGTCTATCCTTCTATTACTGAAGTAACAGTCTAAACTACAAGTTTTTGTACAATATTTTATTAATATATAAAAATGAAAATCTTTGTCATTTTCAAAAGGTCCTTTTAAATATGAAACATGCAAGAAAAATCCTACTGAAGATAACTGGGTTTTGTCTAGACAGCATTAGGAAGAAACTAAGCAATAAAAATCAAAAGAAATCAGTTACCAAAAAAAACCCCACTCCAGATTAACTGCCAGTCTGAGATAGACTGCAGTAATTAATTATTTTAATTGATTTTCTGCTGCCAGCATGAACTGGACTGCTGAAATGGCCTCTAGCTTTCACCTTCTCAGGGCAAATGATCAATGTGCTTACATATATATTTGTAATATATATGCAATATTTTGTGCAAACTCAGATAATCCACGTAACCTTGCCAATAAAGTTATACTCGCTACGTTAGATATTTTCCATTAAGAGAAGAAAAAAGGAACTTAAACTAGCCATGACACTTAACATCTGAAATCTTGAAAAAAAAAAAAAAAAGTCCCGATGCATAGGACAAGTCCCTTGTCAGACAGCACAGATGCTCGCTAAAGGCTTGAAAACAATATAATTTAGAGCTTCTAGTAGATGGAAATATTTTCCTAAAGAAATCATACACGCTGCGGAGTTGATTAAAAGTCATTGAGCTCTTAGTCTTCAAATTAGGAGATAACTGGAATACACTCCAGAAAAGTAAACTGAGTTGGGGTAAGAAATCATCCTCTGTTCTCTGGGATAAATACTTCACATACTTAGGTCAGGTGTTTCTTACATTACACTACATAGTGGATAACCTAAAGCGGTACCCAAAAATATGCAAAAAGAGAATCTTTTTAGGATAATTTAATACCTGAGAAAGTCTGGTGCTTTGGAAATCATGTTTTCAAAATCTGCAAATCCTAGTTTCCCATCACCATCCATATCAGCTTCTTCTATCACTTTCTCACAAACTAGTGTGATTTCTTCTGCTGTTAGCTCTTCTCGGGTCAGCTTATTGAGGGTTTTTTCCAGGTCTGATTTACAAATGAAGTTATCTGTGTTAAAATCTAAACAGTAAAACAATCAATGAAAAGATCACCAATAACTCTGATGCATTTACTTCTAACAAAAAGGTGTACAAAAGAGTGGTTAACAAGCCCCATTAACTTTTGGCCATATTCCCTGAAATCTTAGGGAAAATAGTAACATTGTCCACACTTTATACAGTATTTCCTTTTCCACAGCAGGATGCAAGCAAACTTACAGCTAACTTCAGAGAATTTCTAATTTTAACCAAAGATAGAGCATTTTCTCTCAAGTTCAAAATGCTTGGTCAACATACGCATTCTCTAGAATCACTTAGCATTGAACTATTCTAGCAAATTATAATATTTATTATTAATATTTTAATATTTGTTTAAATTCCACAAGATAGGAACAGCTCAATAAAAAACCTAAGAAATATGGAAATCACGAGATAACATACTTTTTTAGATAAAGTATTAGCAAACTCCTTCCTTTGTAATAAGAAATCAAAAAGAAACTGAAAGCACTTAGTGCTTTGCCAGATTGAGTTTTTCTTTCCCATGAAGCTAAAACTCCCAGATTGTTTAGGTTGCAAGGGGAAGAAAAAAAAACAAAGAATAAAACAGGATATCTGCTCAGAATACATGAACTGCATCTCTAACTGTACTGTGGACTTGCTATGAATACATATCGTTCAGTTTGTCCTTTTGTCTGTATTTGCAGAAGCAACCTCAAAAACTATGTTTAACATGAAAGCGCTTTGATCACATTCTTCATAGCATAAATCAGGCTTAAAATTAAACCGGTATCTTGTGGACTGGACAAGAAGGAAGAGTTCAGTTCTTAAAGTAAGAAGGGCTCTTATTTGATTTTCTTTAAAAACACAGCTGACCATGTAACAAAACTTCCTCTTATACTGAAGTTAACATAAATCAATAGAGCCATTTTGCTTCTGCATCCCAATACTTTACCATAGATCTTGAAGGCATAGATTGCTTTAAGCTCTCTGGGAGCCATTTCACTGAGCACAGAGAACATGTCCACAAAATCATTGAAGCTGAGGCTCCCTTCTCCATCTTCTGAGAAAGATTCAACAATCCTTTCCTTAAAGGGATTCTCCTGTGAAAAACAGAATTTAAGAAAAATTTAATTTTTTAAGTATTTGGAAAAAAAATCAGTAAAACTGCCAACTCCCTGATCATAATTAGGAGTATTTAATTCCCTGGATGGCTCTTTGAAGACAGCCTTTTGAAGGCAGCTTCCCGCTTCCCCCTAATGCATCAGAAATATTAAATTTGCATGCTCTGCCATGAAGTGAGTAGAACATGCTGCAGTACAGTGCCACTACTAGACCAGTTTTTCTCAGCTCCGTTATTATTATTCCCTCTAAACTGGTGGTTGCCTCATTTCTGCTGTGTGGAACATCTGTTCCATTAATGTTAGGTTAAAGTTACCAAGAATGTGAAGATCATTTGTACATAAATGGTCCCTGACAGGTTGTCAGACTGACACAGGAGGATTAGATGTTCTTCTGTACTGTCTGATGAAATACATCCTGTCCTACACACACCCCGCTGTTGTGTGCCAAACAATTCCTCTGAAGGTATCAACCGTAACACCATTTTGTAGCATCTCCCTACCACAAGGAGAGCTGTAAGATTGACTCCAGCTTCAGAGGTTCCTTCTCTAGTCACTTGTGAAACATTGGGCTCTGTTTGCCAATAGATAGTTTTGACCCATGTAAACAAGAGAAGCATCATTTCATTAAATGACAATTAAACCTTGGTATCCAAATTACTAGTAAGGTTGCTATGCTGACTGCCTTCTCTGGCTTCCACTGCATGGCAAACATGGAAAACGCCACACTCACGGCAAAAGTCTCTTAATTTGCTGATTCATCACAGCATAATCCTTTGCTTAAGCAAAAATTATTATACATGATGCTTATGTCTGGTTTTAAACATATGAGGAGAAGCTGAACAAGGTGATTTGATCTCAAACCCACTATCGATTAATCTGTTATTACTCCAACTGCAGTTCTTTCTACTGTTCCTTGTTAGAACATTCGTAGAAGCAGAAAAATTTCTCTTGCCACACAAAGACATGATACCAAGAAAGCAGACAGCTAAAAAGTCATAAAAAACAACCTAATAAAGATCATAAGAGCATAAGGCATGCACACTAAACCATGGCCATTTGTGAAGGACACAATCCCATTCCAAGGCCACTCTGAGTGAGACAATATTCCAAAACCATGAATGCACAGCTGACAAGCATGAGAAAATCTTTGGAGTCCAAGACAAACATTCCTGTAGTAATAATTTCTTTCCCATAGATATATGTAATAACGATGAACTTGAGGCTGCGCCTATCAACCTAACAAAATCAATCCTATTCTACTGAGCATAAATAAAACACACAAACATCATTCAGACAGCGAGTAGTACCTCACCAAACCTAGTCTACAAACCTCATCTGAAGCCAAGAACACAGACTAAGATGTTGAACTCCCATAACTGAAATCAGCTTTGGTAGCTGCACGTCATCCTGGTTATTTTTAATACGCAAACAGTGACTGATTTGGCTTTAAACAAAGTAATGCTGTGAAAACTTGGATTTCAATCATATATCCATTTCAGTTCAATTCTTTACTGAAAATTTAATAAACTAAGTAACAGGTATTTTTAATGCCACCCATAAAATTTAAAACAAAATTTCCTAAAACAGCTGTATTTGAGAGGTAAATGGCTAGAAAATGTTATTTTTCTGTTTATTTGAATTTTCTTGATAACTGATACATAGCACACATATGTATCTGTAGAACACAGTATCTCCTGTATACTCCTGGAGGCTAACAAGTACAAGCAGCATGTACAAAGCAGAGTAACATGAACAGACTTTATATATTTATATTTATATAGTATCCTTCATCTTAAAGGAACATAAAGTATCTTATAAGATTTAGGCCACTTACCACTAATATGCAGCTGCTTCTGAAGTGAAATTCAACAACTGTTTAAGGGCGTGCAGCAGCTTACAAGAGCTGAAGATAAAGATGTCCAACTGAAATCACAGGGGGAACTTGGAAGCATAATGGAATTTGTCGCCCACATGGAAATAACATTTAAGATGTATTTTGCTCTAACCTCAAATAATAAAAACTTTGATATAGTTCTAAACTACTGAAAACTTCAAAGTTATAAGTGAAATGGAAAATGAATATGAGCAAACTTGAACTGAGACATTTTAATGGTATTTTAAATAAAAATCTCATGGCTAAGATTTCTGGCTCATGTTAAATAGCAGAACTCAACTGACCTCCTGTGTTTGAGGATATAGCCCGGTAGAACTTAAATTCGGGACAGATCCAGATTTTGTGATCTAAGTTTCTCTAAAGACCTTGAGCTAAATTCCAGCAAAAAAGAAAGGTTAATTCCCTAGTAATTTGATGATCTTTGCAAGATGTTGCGCATATGCCCGTTGGCCATATGCTAAGTGGTCAGACAGGAGACTTTAAGTCTTAGTAGCGCCCACACAAGTATGCCCCTACTGCCTCCTCTACAGGGCGGTTACATATTACAGCCCCTTTTAACTTTTAGGGATCCCTATTAAAGGACAAGCGTAACACACAACAGCACAATTACTCTAAGAGGAACGCGGAGTGTGACTGTCCACACGGTCACCGTTTCCGCGAGCATGCAGTTCCCGGAAAGCAGATCTCCCTTCAGCTCCAGGTAACTGGTCACATGTAGGTTCACGTTATAGATGGCTCCCTGCAGTGTCGAGTTCCAGGATGCAACTACGCTGGAGGGGTCAGACACTTGGGTGCGAAGCCTGGAAAACTGAATTATCAAGGCTGTCCCACACCTACGTACATTTGGCAAGTCATGCTGCCCGACCAGTGTAAAAACAGACCCCCATAGCCTTGCAAACTGGAGCTTTGAGACACTTTTTCTCAGAGCTATATAGGCCCTCCATACTCCCAAAGAGTGCACCTGATTCTACAAGAAGGTTTCTATTTAATGATATCATCGCACTCAGGATACATCAACTATCTAATGAGATGCCTTTGGGCCTTGCGGTTTGCACTGCAGGACTACTTCCAAGGTAGGAATTAGCTCAAGTCTGCCAAAAGGCAAATATCCGGATAATGACAAACCTTGCAAGTGTGCGCGTCAGCGTTTTGAGAATTAGCGAGATTTGAGAAACAGATGTTGGAAGCGTAATTTCCTGAGACATACAAGATTCAAAAAGTAACCTTAACCAGAGGTTATAGTACAAATGTGTCCCAGGAAAAGTCTGTCTTAATGCGGATTTACTTTAATGCCTATCTCTCTCCAACTCTTCTGGCTGAGATACCAGCTAGCATTAAGGCCGTTTTAATGGATGGGTGAAGTAGAGAGCACACAGTCAGTGGCTCAAATGACGACCCATTAGGGTAGTCAATACCGAATCCAAATTCCACTGCAGGATTTGGTGATTACAGTAATTCCACAATAGTGAACATGCCTAAACGTATCAATGGGTAGGGCATTAATGACCTCCTAGGCTTTGAGGTTAATACGTGAGCTTGACTCACCGTGTAGGTGGAGACAAAAACAGGTCAAAGAAAAACAAAATTAAATGTAGTAAAGAAAAACGGGTTTCCTGAAATGAAAAGATGGCAGTCCTCAAAGCAGCAGCAGGCTCACAGCAGTCAAGAGTCACAACATGAACCACAACACTCCAGCTTTAACCAGATGGCTGAAAGAAAGTCATTGTAAAGGGATATGCAATGATCCCTCGCATCATGTGCATGATACATGGAGCAGGGATAGCAGAAGTGCATCTATGGGTAATGCTAAGGCTAAAAGCATCTGACTTGCGTGCTTGGGCATATGCTTGTGGTATGAGTACAGAGACTCACTCAGTGGAAAATAATTGATTCCATTGCTTCAATTTGTGAGTTTATCACCAAGTCAAAGCAGGATTTAGCTGGGCTGAAACGTATGAAAAAGGCCCACTTTTTCCTCAAGGCACATAAAGAACGTGTGTGCCTGTTAAACTTGTAATAAAACTTTATCGTAGTTTAGGGAATGCTAAAATGTCAGAAACACTTTTCCTTTCTGATTTCTAAAATGCTAAATTGCTTTCCTCTGAATAAACGTCATCAGAACTAAGTCTTATGGTAACAGTTGTACACTGACATGTTAGAGGTAGCACTATGTAACAAACAGGGACTGCAGAGATGTAAATACCCCTATCGGCAGGGAATATCAAACTGAAGACTTTCTGCACTACAAGTGCAAGTCATGAGCTCACTCACTGAATAAGCATATTGCACTTGCATAAGACAAGTCATCTATTTGACATGCCAGAGGCCTTGAAAATACAGTTAGGTCAACAATGAATTAAATGGACCTAAGCATACTTAAGTAACTCTTTGCCAAATGGATCTCTAAAACCTAAGTGAAAAATAAAATCTTTCCTCATATTGATTTCTTCCCTTTAACCTTCTCATATTATGTGTCTTCAGGCAGTATAACTGTGGTTTCCACAATGGAAAGTATTATCTTACCTTCACAGATACTTTTCACATCCTTTCTGTAATTTCATTACCTCTACTCTAAAGAGCACAGATTAGGGTTCCATCATATTTAAAGGCAAAGTCATGGGGGAAGGGATTAAAGAGGAAAATGATCCTGTTCCTCCCTAGACTGTTTCCCTTTAAGCATTAATTGTTTAAAAAAGAATCCTTTTAAAACTGGACACCTACATTTGTCTTCTAAAAAGCCTTTTTCTGTTCTCTCACAATAAAAATGAGAGGGAAGACAAAAATTAAAGAATTGTTACAGCTGAAAATCCTGCTGTTTTGCAGGCTGCTGCAGTGGCTTGAGATAACCAGTCCTTCTTAAATGTGCCATGAATCTTTTTAACCATCACTTTTTCCACTCAGATAATTGCCTTTCTATGCATTTTTGAATGTGCTATGGCATATATTCTGACATGCAGATCTAGAACACAATACAATAAAATCACACCCATTAGTTCACTTAAAATATGTAAATACAAGCACTTTTCTTGACATTGCAGTTAAATCTTGCCATATCATGTTATTTTCCCCCTATTCTCTAGCTTCCATCACTGATTCTAGTAAAGTACTGTTCTCCTTTTGCCCTGTCCATTTTGTAGTCATCTTGAAGCATGCTCAATTAATTTAGAGCACTGTATCCTATTACTATGAGCTGACTGCACTTTGGAAATAAGAGATTACAAGTAAAGCAGTAACAAGAACTCTCATTCCACAGAAATTTGGTGATTGTTTTTCCCTTTTGTATTTGCAGGTAAGCCCCCACTGACATTAATGGAGGTATTCAAATGCACAAAGCGGTCTGCTTTGAAGACCACTGAAAGTCAGGATCCCCCCCCTTTTTTTCTTTTTTTTTTTTAACTCAAGACATGGTCAGAACTGCTCAGAAACAAATCTTCCTCACATTTAAGGAGTTGTTTCCAAGAAGTAGAAATAGACCCTTATTAGACAAACATTCAAATAGAAATGACTGGAATGTTCATTACCAGACCTCCATACGGATCTCCATATAAGCACCTGGCACTTTGGAAGAGAAGAAAAGCAACAACGAATGACCTGCATTGGCCTTGGAGTAGATAAAAGCACGTTTCAAAAGTATTTTTATCAGTAAAATAAATTTTATTGGTATTTAGTTGATTCTAACCATCTCATCAAAACTTCTCTGCAGTGGCTATGTGGTGCTAAATAAGGGAGCCCTCCATAAACCAAGGCTGAGATATAGCTATATTGATATTTCTGCATCTTCAAAGACGACCATGTCTATCTATGTATGCTTATTAAAGCTCTTTTAACATTTCTAATGAGAAATGTAACAACACTGAATTTCAATTTTGGTAACTACTGTAGACAGATGATCCAGGCTTAATGCAGGTGGATGGACTGGATGACCATTTGAGGTCCCTTTCAGCTGTAAGAGCCTATGAAATGTACTTTAAACAATTGCATCTGATCAGAAAGTGGAAATGCAAGTCAGTACAGCAGTGAGCTTGGCTCTTTACCGAGGGCCGCACTATGGGCACAATAGCCGAATAAAGCATTGGTTGCATATGGAATTGCTAAACATACAGAACATAATACCGTATCATGGGAATACAAGGCATCTTAAGAAAAACTGATTCACTAACTGCAGTGGCAACCTGCAGGTAATACTGGTAAAGACCGTCAGGCAGGTACAGATTTGGAGTTCAGTGGGGAAATAACAGCCCTCACTTGCTACACTTTGAGGGTATATGGTTGACTGAGAGAGACAATTAATGCAGGAGTTTCAGGGAAGTCAGAAGAGTAGACTGAAAGGGGTCAAGCATCCCATCCTAACTAGGAACAGCTAGAAGGATTTAGAGACAAGGAAGTTGGGATGAGTTGCAGGAGTAGATTAGCTGCAGGAAGATGATCAACTTGCCCTCTCAACTGTCATGGTCCATTACATGGAAACCTTTGAAAGTGAGGACAGACCAAGATTTGGCACCAGTACACCAAAATATTAAAATGACTTCTAAAATTCCATCTACATAAAATTGTAGTATGGGTTTTTATTTTGAACTGACTTATATACATTCATGTTTAAATTCACCAAAACAGGGTGCTATCATTGGTTCTGAAATCTGTGGTCAATTCGCTGTTCCCTGTGCGTCCTTTCTGTCTCCCGACCGACTCCTGCGCCTGCTGGTCCTTGTTTCACTAGCGTGGGGATTTATGAACTACCTTACTTCCCACTGCAGCTAATGACGAGGCCTGTGAGGATCAATGAAGTTACTGCATGAGCCAAAAAAGAAAGCAACAGACTGTAAAGTGAATGAAACAAAAATGTTTCCCCTTTAGAAAGTCCTTTTATGCCCTACTCCCAACACAAAGACTGCTACACTACAACAACCGGAGACAGGGCATACACCTGCCTAAAGAACCTGACAATTAGGGATGTATGCATCGTGAAGAAGATGGCCACCCGCCCGCTTCTAAAGATCATACGTGATCACTGTCATCAGGTTACATTCCCACGTCCAGCTACGTGGAGCTGGGAGTGATAATAAGTGAGATCACTTTTTTTTTTTTAAAGCAAAAAACCCACCCACCCACAAAATCCCCCTACCACTGAGATACTAGAGCTTTGCCTGGGTAACCAAGACACTCAAAATTAGAGAGCAGAGACTGCAATGAAACAGATGGGGTAAGCTAGCTCTGTTAACTCCAGTGTGATAGTGGACTTAAATACCAGCCCCTTCTTTATTTATTTCTGGTCTGAACTTTCAATTTTCAAGAGTAATGAATTACTGAATGATTCATTACCAACTAAAATTAGTGGCCATCAGAAAACTTTCTCTGAAACACAGAAATTGCATTTAAATTTACCCTGGCTGAAGGCATTAATGTGTAGGGTAAAGATCTTTCTTTATAGTAGCAGAATCTAATTTAGAAAAGTGCATTATTGAATCTATCCATTTGTCAGAATTTGCAGTGGTATTGAGCTCAACATTGCCAGTAACTAGAAATGTAATGTGTATATGAAAAAAGCCAGGTGCACTGAAGTTATCACTAATTTTATTAGAATTCAATAGACATTTAGTTTGCTTGTTTCTATTTTGAGACTCAAATATTAGCTTTGTCTTCACCTTGATGAAAATTTACTGAAGAAATAAAATAATGATTTATCTGGTGGGGTCTCAGCAAGTTGCAAAGGCTAAGGACATTTTTTCCTCAGTGTATGAGTTAAGGTTAGTACTGTGATTTCTTAAAATATAAACTCTTGGGGAAAGGACTATGTTTTTATTCTAGCTGTACAGGAAACAGCAAAATGCTCCATGGCTGAGATTGGTTCAGGTTTATGACTGAGATCCTAGGTGATGTTTTCAAATCTTTTGGTGTCAATTTTTTGAAAGGACTTGGGGAGGAGGGGAGGATTTAGTCTCCAGCTTTAACTGATATTTTACTGGAAACAAGCTCAGTAGCTGTTGAAGACACTCTCTATGAACTGTTAGAACATCAATTCTTGAAGCGTGTGGTTTGAGAGCAATATTTCAAAGGTTTTTCACAACCTCATGAAAGTCGAGAGGAAATTATTGCAAATTTTGACACTGAATTTTGTCATGCTATTTTCATAAAATCAAGTTCTATTTTCCTGAAGACATCCTCAAAAGTGGGGGCAGAAAGCCTCAAAACCGTTGTGTGGTACACGAACAATGGTTCTCATCCACTTTAAAGATGCTACAGAACTCTATTAAGATGCCTATTACTTACTACGCAAGTTCTCAAAGGTAGTGAGATATGCTCTTGTATCTCAAAATCTAATCATTGTTCAATACAAAACTTCTGTTATACCCTCAGTTTAGGGATGACAAGTATCATGCTGTCTGGTAACCATAATAGTTCTCTAAGGATCTCATAGAATGAGCTAGTCCTTAAGTATCTGATCCAGCCCGAGTGAGGCCAAAAAGAATGCGTGCAATTATGTTCTCCCTCTCTTTTCTCTGAATTGAAGTCTGAAATCAGCCTGACTTTAATTCCTCGCAAAGCAACCATCAGCTGCCTGGCAGGTGAACTCCTTAGAGGCAAGATAACCAAGCCATAAAACTTCATATCTCATTACCAATATCCTGGAGATTCTGATTTGATAATAACTTAAAACTTAAGGAGTACTGATTCTCCACACCAGAAGTGCCAGTACAAGCACTTAAGACGCTATAGCAACGAATGAGGTGCAGGCATAACACATTTGAGAGATATAAAACTACCTACAGCAACGGACGGAGAACAGTAAATCAAACGCCCTGAACAATGATGTATTTTATCACAAAGATTAAAATTCAGTATCTCGGCATATGCAAAAATAGCAATGGTTGAACACAATCAGGATCCTTTAAGACACTCCCACATTGTACTTAGACTCTATATGTGAAGTACATTCTATTTTATCCTCCCAGCTAAAAGAACTTATTAGTTTCATTTACTATATATTCATGCAGATAAGACCAATAGTAACTTTTGTTATACTGTATCCCACACAACACTAATTTGCATTTTTATATACAGGTGCTCATCTAACGTCACAGCACTTCATTAAGTCAAGTAAATATCCCTGTTTCAAGATGAAGGCAATTCTTTGTTCTGTACTAGCTGCTAAGCATCAAATGACTGACTCACAGGAACTGCTATGAGCAGGTCTTCTAATTAAATCATTTCAGAAATATCTCACTAGGGTATCAAAAACAAATTCAACCAGTCTAGGGATTGCTTCAAAAAAAAAAAAAATATATATATATACACAACATGGGAACTGCCATAATTATCAGTCCACCCAGCTCACTAACCTAACTAACTGCGACCAGTGGCAGATAGGTAGAGAAGAAAAAGAAAGAAGAAAAAAAGCTATACACAGTGATCCTTCCCTTAGTATATGCTCTGAGATTAGCATAATGAATAGTTTATGGACTTCCCAAGTTAGAGGTTACATCCGGATCATAAAACTTAATAGCAATCTGTGAAATTCTACTCTGTAAGAGTACTTAAACCATTTTGAAGACATTAATGCTGTCTCCTCCAGCAAATCTTGTGGCAGTAAGTTCCACAGTACATTCATGTATTATGTCAACGGTCTGTCTGATAATTTCATTCAGTACCTCCTGCCCTTATGAGAAGCAGTGCGTAATTGTTCTCTACTCACCCGTTTGTATCAGTCGTCCTATCTCATGATCTGGCAGGTAGCAAAAAGAAGGTCTAGAGCAAGCTTTCCAATTCCCAACTTTTAGCTCCATTGAGTAACTTAACATCATACTTGAGCACTCAGCCTAGGGAGCTGATTGGGCTTGCTTGAGCTAAGAACTTTTCTCAGGCTACTGACTTAGATGTCTAATTATGTCTTAAACAATCTAATTTTAGATTACTAAGTTTGAGTATCTTGGTTGCAATCTCCAAATTGGACTCAATCCAAAATACATGGTGTCTTTGAAAAGTATTGATAATTTTTCCTCGTCTAATTTCTTCATTTGTATAATAAGAAAAATGTATGTAGTCATTTGTGTTATGTAAAATTTCTAGGAAATATTCATATAATGGTTGAATGGCTAACATAATACAACATTTTATGCAAATCACAATTAAATGAAAAGAACATTTCAGGGGATCTTTATACCACCTGTTTTAAAATGCTACAAATACCCCTCTGGATGCACTTTTTTCCCCCCTCAATTAATTACGCTGGCACATAATCTACATAGGCTCTTTCAAAGACATTTCAATGCTTTTCATATAATATTGCTGAAAAATAATTGTTTCTGGAATGCTTCTCATATTAAAAATGAATATATAGGTAATATACTTTGATTTACACTTCTTCCATATTCTGCTCCTACTTCACACAGTGTAACGTAATGGGATAAGACAATAATTTTTTTTTGAACTATGGTATGTACATGATTTATTACATGCCATTCCTTTTATTATTAGAGGTGAGCTAGGAAGGTCAACTTTGTAAGCTGCAGAGGAGGGGAATTCCACCGATATCCCAGTCATCAAGGACACAGACTTTAAACGTACATACAGCTAATAGAAAAACACCCTGGAGCTCGATTCTAGTTAGGGTTGGGTTATGCAGCTCTAGGACATAAGAGGCTGAACAGCTTTCAATCAACTGATGAAAGAACCAGTTTTGTAAATTCTAGGCACAACGTATATCACAGGTTTCAATTCTGTGACTATTTAAACAGTAGTGAGGTATACACTAACTATATTCTTACACTATGCAATATTATTGAGGAAGATGACTAGCAAAACAGCTCTACCAAAATGCTTAGCTATTAAAAGCTTTAATAATTTAATATAGAAGTGCTATGTTGATGACAATGGTATTTACAATAGAATTAATGATGTCTTAAGTTTTCCTTGCATTTTTTTGTTTATAAAATTTTAAAATTTATTCTCTTATGTATATTTTTGGAATTAAACCTGAAAGCTACTACATAACTACTACAGGGCCAGCTTATCTTTAGAAATAATGATATACTAGGATTTTGCTAGAGAATCCCGTGCTTAGTGTAGAAAAACCCTAAATGAATTTCTCGCTTTCTTCAGAAACCCAAATTTCTAAGCTGTATTGTAGGCATCTGGTAAACCACAGGGATGACTGAATGCTGAAAATTTCTTCAAAGATCCTCTGTTTAATTAAATCCTTGTGGTGTGAAAATCTCTTATGCTTCCATTTATGTAAAATGATGGTCAAATACTTCTGAAGAAAGTGAAAGGTGCTTCTTGTTCAATACATGACATTGCCCCAGTGTTTGGAAAAAATACAAATATAGGCAGTACTTTAGAAATTTTTTTTAGGTCAATGTAAAGTAAAAGAAATTTGAAATAGATTTCAAGTAAGAGTTCACAGAACTCCTCGTTCTTTTAGTACCAGCTGTTCAAACACAGATTCTACTGTCTTCAAAAGGATTTATATATACAGAGTGGAAAGCATGTTAAATTCAATTCAATTTTCTGCACATTTTCTTTAGCTTCTGATCCCATCTCTCTCTGCAAGGGAGATATCCACCTAAATATTTTCCTGTTTCTGTGGCTGGTTTTGCCCTTGAACAGTAATGGAAAAGGGGAGACCTTAGCATGCCATTTTGCTCCATGGTACCAAACTCACTTGGCAAAACCTCTGAGAGGCAAGCTACAGAGTTTAGCAAGATACAGATTACAAGCAGTCAGAAGCAATACCTTTAGCTCAGGCATGTTTATTATAAGCTGCATAGGTAGTTTAACATCTGGGTCCTTTGTATAGTCCATGGGCACAACGTTTGGTGCCATTTCATGGTACCGGCCATGCAACCTGTAAACAAGCAGAAAAAACAGCCCCTTTAGATAACTAATGCCATTCATAAAATAATCAAACTTGTCTTGCAGATCTAATCACTGTTTTTAGTCCACAAGTCAGAGCCCAAATTCCCATCTTTCTGAAGAAAGAAGGCTTTGATGCAGTTTCTAGCATAACTGCTACTAACATTCATGCATAACTTTGGGTGCACAACATGAGTATGTTCCATGAATATGTTCACAGTATTTGCACATAATATTTAATACCATATTGGTACATGTATGCAAGAGGTAGGACTGGACCGATGTACTAACACTGTGCATATAATCCAGGGATCAAACCTCAGTGCAAACTGTTGGTCTACACAACACAAGAATGAAGTTGTTTAACAGGCCAGACAAAGGTAAAGAATTTAAAAGTCAAATGATATGTGATTGTGATGCTATGGACAAAGCATCCCAGAGAGACCTCACTGCTGAATAAAAAAAAAAACAAACCACCTTTTTTCCCATCTGTCCCTCACTAACGTTGAAGATTTAGACTTAAAATTCTAGCACTGGCTGCCACCAGCACCCAGACCATTTCCACTCCAGTTCCATTTCACATAGCTTTTTTTTTTCCCCCCTCTTCATTCCTGACTCAGCTTATTAGTAAAGCCAGTATGTTTTAAAAGAAATAAACAAGTGTTTTTCCCTAGAGATGCAAATCAGACATCCATAAACCTAGTTTCACTCTCTAAATCTTGCTTATTATGCTAACAGTATTATATCATAGCTTGGGTAAGGGAGATGGAGGAGGAGAGAGACAATGAAACACACAGATGTTTGGAAGTTGAACACTAGCAAATTATAGAAGTTGGCTCAGTCTCCTGCATGACCTGAGCTATGTTTAACGAATTAGCAAGTGTTAATTCCCCACCACCACCCCTTTATCCACTGCCTCCAAATATTCTTGTTTATGTCTAGGCAAAACCATAGCCCAAAAGCCAAGAGAAAACAGGCATACGTAAAAAACAAATCAAATCGAGTAGGAAGCAAATTTAAAAACTGTCAGCACATTTATTCTCACCAGGATGCTCACTCAAATTAGGAACAGAAACATTCCCAGTGAAATGGGTATCCAATCAAACTCACCTACGGATCCCAAATTTTGAGCAACCACGCTAACTGGACTGCTCTCAAGCAACCTACGGACAGAAACTGTCTGCGAAGTAAAGCGTTACCTGTCTAGATGCAATTCATGCATAGAGAGGTTAATTCTCGTGATTTGCTGATTTTACTGATTCTATTGATATTTCATCTCTAGTGGCCAAGTATCTAGTATTAAAGACTCGGTCAAATAACAGAACACAAAAATATTGAAGGGATGACTTACATCCTAGTATTTGGCAAAGGTTATTTGAAGAAAATCTTGTTCTCATAGGAATGCTATATGCCAACATTAGTAATATTCATCTATATTTCATTAGCAACAAGAATCCTAGTATGTTAAATATTACCTTCAATTCCCAGCCCAAAGATCAGACAGCCTGTAAAAAAATAAACAGGCAGATACAAAAATACACCAATAGTTTTCTTACATATGTAGTGGAAAAATAAAGTCAGGTTCACTTGCTGCTAGTCTTGTACAACCATGTCCTCGATACAGCAAAAAAAGGTTTAGCCAGCATGCATGCTTTAATCTAACACACCATCCAGGGAACGTGGAGATATTCTAAACCAAGTATTTAAAAGACAGTGTCTAATAAATTCTCTTAGAGCCACCAACTTCCCAACAAAAAGAACAGCACCTCTTCACTCAGATCCTTGACAAAACGCTAGATGCAACGGTGGGCATCGCTCTGAGAGGGCAGCTCGCACGTTCTTAGAGGGGGGTGCTGCTCCTGTACAACAGTTTTACTCAGTCCTTAAGTGCCAACATATTATATCCGACAAGCTGTTTGAACTAATTTTCTAAAGTCAGCTCTGGCCAGCATGAGGTACCCGTTACGCTCCATTTTTACCACTGCTTCCATATGCCACCTTTCTCCTTCCCTTCCTTATATCCATTACAACCCTAGAAATATTCCAAAAGACACACAATGGGCACTGTGTTCTTTCCTGAGACTGTGTTTTTCATAAATTTTTAGGTTACTATTTTGCTTTCAAGTGATGACAAATTTGCATATACAAATATCCACACCAAAACGCTTGAGGCTTCCACCTGCAACTGGTGTCCAAGGCTCCCCCTGTAAGTCTATTTGGGAAAACTGTTACAAAAAATAAGTTAAATCACTATACAGGATGTAGTATACTCTAGATAAAAATTGAGAAGAATTTTTAGAGATATAGTTGATTAAACTCCAAAGACAGTGAACGCCAACAAGCTGCCATCTTGTGCATCATGATCATTAACACAGATGAAAAAAACCAGCAAAATCACCGAAGGTCTTGCTGCTAATGAATACCAGGATTAGGGTAAGATTTCCTGACCACTGTTCAGAAGCTGTCTTTAGCACACTTTCTGTTACTTAATATATACTTAATAATATCCATTATATACTTCATATACTATGTTACATAATATACTTAATAATATCCATTAGCAAGGGCACTGTCAGCCATCTTGTGATTTAACCAAGATATTGTGCCATTTGCCACATGGCTTTAGTTAACTATTTGAAGTTGCAATTTACTTTCTATGAACCATGCGGGCAGTAAGCCATGAAAAAACCCTCTCTCAAAATGAAACCCTAGCTGCAAGAGATTGCGCTGCATCCGGCAGGGCCAGAGGGTGATCTCCAGTACCAAAGGTTAAAGGATTAATGTTCCTCACGGTGCCACTTCACAGGAGAAGAATTCAGAAAGATGACCAGGAGTAAATCTGTGGTTATAATTTATGGTCACAAAAATAATGTATTGCCAGTATTTATTTCTGCTTTAACTAAGCTTTTCTTTCTTTAACTTGCCTAACAAAATAAATAGAGGCTAATTTTATACTGTGAGAACGAGGAACAATTTCGCTTTTATTAATGGTGATCAGTGATTAGCCAAAAAGCTACTGCTAACGTTACAAACACTACAAACAACATCAGGCAGGAGGGCTTCCAAAATGTACTGAATATCTCAATATATTTAGTACAGACGTATAACCTGCCACTCCTCTATGAAATACCATATGCTTGAAAGAGGTCAGCTAGTTGTTGTTTGTAGGGAAACTTAAAAAAAAGTCATGCACTGCAAAATATAACTATCACCATCTGTGCCCACCTGTTGCCTTGCACCTTCTTCATAAACTGCGTAGGGCAGAAAGTGTAATTTTATCCTGTTTTATGTACTGATGCAGGGCTTTCGGGTCTCCCATTGGGTCCCGCATACTACTTCGATATATTAATAAGCTATATTATTCACCTTGTGATCTGTTTTCATTTGAACAAAACAAACCCTGTCTGTTCACTACATAGACTATTAAAAATAAGGAGATTAACATGTTCTGAACAGCACAATACAAACAAAACAGTAATTCAGAAGTAACACCTCTCCAAGCCCTGCATCTCGCCAGCTTTAGCTCTGGCAAGCCCTCAGCCTCCACAAGCAACTGAGCTATTTCAGATTAACACGGGTGAGGAAATGTCAAGAACAAAGAGAAAGTAATCGTCTTCCTAAGCTCCTCTTTGGTTATGACTACGATGTGTCACAAAGAACACGTATAATGGAACATAAAGGAACGTGGTTTGTCTGAATCTTAGGAAAATAATGCCTTTACACTGCACAGCAAAATACTGTGCCATACAGGAAATTAAATATCCACTGACCTAAGCACATTTCAGCTGCTGACCACAGCTCACCCTGACATTTCATAAATACTGTGTAATTCAAGATGCAACAGCCATTTCCCACTCCAGCAACTAATTTAACAGTAATTGCATGATTCCCCCAAATACAACGGAAAAACAGCTTAAAGGCATTGGAAGGAAAGCAAACCTTCCAAATCAAATATTCGTCTGAGGAAGTGTAAGCTAGAACAGAGGAACAGCACTCTAGTCCACGCGAGAACAAAGATTCATCATTGGCGTGCCGTGGTCATCGTGGGCGACATTTCAAAGCACACTAGCTGCCACTGCCTGATTACTTATACTGCCAAGGTTTTCCTCTCTTTACCTTCTCTAGTATTAAACATTTCTTATCTTTGCTCTGTCTCCTCTGGCAGGACTACGAACACAAACACTGATGCAACTCCTCGGGCATCTTAAAGGAGTTCAATGTCTTCCAGAAAGCATTGAAAGAATCGGAACAAAATGATCTATGTTTCATATTTTATTAGCCTGTTATATTTGTTTAGCCTATAAAATGCAAACTATGTAATTTCTCTTAATTTTCAACAAAAATCATTGAGCAAGACACTTACTTGAAAAGGAGAAAAAGAGATGAAGGTTATTACAATTTATACTGGGAACAAACATGACAAAAGTCTAAAAACGTTGATGGAAGATGCTTTTTACTGGAGTGCAATCATTATACCTTAAAGGAATACTGTACATAATATTGCGATGCAAGATTTTTCATTACAGCGTGATCTGTCTCTTAATAAAAAAAATAATTCGCCAATAGAAATAAAGAGAAACAGCCACATCTTCTTAAATTTGAGTTACTTTAGTACTGGCAATAACACAGCACTACAATAGAGACCAGATACTAAGATGACTAAGACGAGAGTACTCATTATGGGTACACAAAGAGGCATTTTGTCATCACTATGACTCACGGTGATTTGGTCCTCAGTACTATTTTGACAGAAATACTACAGCTTATGATGCTTACCAAATTAACAAGTTCTGAAACAAAATCTACAGTGTAAATATTCTATCACAAGGAATACCCTTGCAAGGCACATGACAGGCTGCAATGCTGCATCCCAGACGCCCTTTTCTGTGAAGTAACAATTTTATTTCAATGACAACGCTTAGAAGAAGAGAGATCTAGGACAGGGGACAGCCTCAGTTCTTATTAGCCATTCCTTTTCTCAACACAGAGGTTCAGTCTCTTTCTGACACGCAGTATTAGTGCCTAACCACCCCATTTTTCTTCCTGATGGAAGTCACTACCTTGTCCACAAAAATAAAAACAATCTGTTTCTACTGAAATCAATCCAAATTCCCCAGCAGGTCAAAGCAGCATCTGATTTTCAATGGGAAGGGACCATCCACTGCAGATCATTTAGCAGAGCAGTTACTTCTGTGGGACATGAAAGGCCGTTCTAAGATCTAACACAAAACCTAATTTGTGTCTTTTAGTGCAAGGCCAACAAGAGCACTCTTCTTTTACTGTGGACAAGGCACCTACATTAACTGTAATGATAATGAATACAGTGTGGACAGCTAGTGGCACCTTGGGAAGTACAATCATCCAAGACTGATGTATTCTGCTTCTTATTGTGCTTTTCTCACTACTTCAGGCATTAAGATGTCACAATTCTTTGGAGAAAAATGATACTACCCTAGCACATTTACACCTCCATACAATGTATGTACACTAATTTTAGAAGGCGTCTCTAATACAATATTCAAACCACTCCTCAGTAGGCTATTCAAATGATTTGGCTACAAAATACTGCCAGAGGACACAGAAAACACATTCCTTTTGTTTGTTACCACAGATCATAAACAAAACTCATTTCTATTTCCTTTCTGCAAAAGTTATGGCCAGAAACATAGAGCTGAACACCACATCTGCTGCTGGAACTCACTTAATTTTTAGAATCAGAAGGGAAACGCATGCTCTTGTGGGGGAGAAAGAACCACCGAAGCAAAAAAGCAACCCCTGCATGCCTCTTTACCACGACCAACAGATATGTTCCTATCTGTGCACATTCATACATCTGTAAATTTGTACGTCTGTGTTTTATTTGGAAACGCTTACAGACAAGACATTCATTTTTACAGAAAGCTGTAAACATGCTTCTCAGCCAGTCCATTTAAAGTTAAGTCTTTCTTTTATCTCTGAAGAGGAGCAGAAAGGCGTCAACAAGCACCAACAACACAGCTAGCCTTCTAAAACACTGGCCCAGGCTCAACAGGATGCTGGAATCAGCTGGAATGCAGATGATTGGCAAACGAGTGTGTAAGAAAATAGCAGCAGATTTGACTGGACTGCTCAGATGCCTTGTTCTCCTCCCACTACCCCATGAAAAGACCAAGGAATTAGAAAAATAGAAAGGAATAAGTGGAAGAAAGTATTCAAATACAGCAACGTAGTTATCCCTGATACACAACTACTAATGAAGGGGCCTGAGATTCAGAAAGTGTGACCCTACCTTCACTGAGTTTACCCAGGATGAGCACGGGTCTTCTGACTTCAGACTGAGATCCACATAAAATGCTAGGGAGCTTCAAACCTTAGAAATGTAATGGAAATCCAGAGTTTTGAGTTATGTCCCTTCCATCTCTAGCTGCTCTCATCTGGCTTCTCATCTCTGTAGTAGGATGCCTTTACTAAAATGTATTTACTTATTCATTTTTATGGTTTTCTGTAGAGTTTATCCTGGCACTAACTCTTAAGCATGCGAGGGTTTGCAGCACAGCCCCCTTATAGGTGGTGAGATTTCCAGCTTTTATATATATATTTATAGATAGATAAATACTTATTCTTCAAACTCTGAGATACTTTGGACTGACTGATTACTATGTAGAGAAGGACCCAAATAAACAAATCACCTGCTCCCATTCTGTCGACAGGTCAAGTTCAAAATAATTGCTTTTCCTGATTAATATTACAACCAGGACAGTGCATGAATTAAAGATTTTCAGTAGTAGCCAAAATAATAGCCTCATCTATTTTAATTCAAGCTTTAAATCACACCTGAGCAAACAGTTTAGACAAAATACTGCTACTGTGTACCAGAAGTGCATCACTTGTGTAGTACGTAGCCTTGATGAGGTTGAGACTGCTCAGTTTCTCAAGACAGAAACAACTGAGGCGGTGTAGAAATGATTGCGAAAGGGCTGCTCAGTTCTGACACAAGGCAGTTAGTACCAAGTCTGGATTGTGAGCAGAACCAAGGCCTCACTAAGCCCCTGCTGACATCAATCTCAAAAATTCACTCTTGTTCTTTAAGATGTTGCCTGTCCCACTCTACTCTGCTTTTTGGCATATTGTTACAGACCAAGCTGTAATTTTCAATGGTTCACTCCAACAGGAGCGAGCTCTAGTTTACTTTTGACCTGTTTTTATGAACATCAGTCCACAAATATCCCAAGACATAGTTTCTTAAAAAAAAAAGGGGGGGGGGGTCAGCAGTAATGCTAACAGAACCTCCTCTTCCTTTTATCTCCAGCCACTTGCCTTCCTCCAAAGAGCATCACCATTTTAGCTGTACCAATGCACTGTTAGTAAGGACATCTGATGCACTGGATCAATATGAAGAGTGTTCTTTTTCTTTTTCTTTTTTTTGTTACGTTTAACCTAGATCAGCACAACCCTAACAAATAGTTGTCCTGGCACTTGACACTTATCTCCGTTTATTAAACGTAGGTTGAAGAACTCTAGTAATTCACCAAATCACTCAAAGATCTACGGGTGCGAGAGCTTTCCACCTGAATGGATTTCACACTAAAGCATCCAAATGAGCTTGTAGGAAGTGGCTGTGATCCAACTCTTGCAAACTAAATTGCAGCAATAAAATAGCCTTTCACAAGCTTATACATGTAAGGATCCTACTACAGTATTTCTGATGGCCTTAGGTGGCACTATTAGGTAGTATCACAATGAAAAAGGCCATAAACACAGCATTTCTCAAGCTTAGTTTCCAAAACCAACATACAATATGTTGTGTGAGCTCTAATCACCTTTTGTAAAAGCAAACAAAGAGAACAAAACCAAACCAAAGAACAACAGTAAAACCTTTTTCCACTGAGAACTGCTGGAAAGTTCTTTAGGGAAACTGTGCACTATTTTATGATAAACTAAGTATTGGATTGCAAGCCTCTGGGGTGACTGGACTTTTTGGAAAACTGGCCAAAAAGTTACAGAGCTGCCTCAGCCTCTTACAGAATTCTGACTATGCTGCTTATCACAGTGAAATACAACTTTTGCATGGGTTGTAACAAAACTTCTGTTTACTTGAGCAAACTACTTTACACTGGATGCATACTTACTTTGGACAAGGGAACGGCATGCCTTTCTGATGAGTCATTCTATAACACAATGGAGACATAAGGGTTATTTCCCAAAATGACCGCTTACTGTATTTTAGAACCATAATCCTCCTGCCTTTATGCAATATTTTCCCTCCACCAATTTGTCATATCATGGTCATACTTGGAACAGCTACTACGACCAGCACTGTGAGCCAGTTTAAGTAGTCTTATCCCCAAAGCTGCCCTGATTGTCACCACATGGATCACTGATGGTTTTGACACATCTCAGTAACATTAATTACCAACTGTGAATATATCAACAAACCTCTGCGGTAAAGATTCTCAAATTCCCTCTGATCTTAGAGAAGCAGAAAGCACTTCAGATGATGACGTGAACACATCAGAAAGAGTTATGACCGGGAGAGGAAAGGCTTTGTATCCTTAAGATACATGCCCCTCAACAGGAAGCATATCTGAAAATAACCTAAAGCTCCTTTGGCTATCTGCCCCGGTCACAGAAACATTTATGTCTTATCAGGGAGGCAATGTGAGGTTTTGCAGTGCTGCCTAAATGCATATAGTTTCGGAAAGGCTGCCATCACCATGGCACTATATATATGTTCATGAGCTGAGTGCCTGCAGTGAGCCTCACTTTGCAGAAGTGTCTATAGATCCTGCAGTGATATCTGCATCATCAAAAAATTCTCCTCAATGTATGCAAATACATTTTCCCATTCCTGAACTCCTCTCTTCCTTGCTTGGATGTCACATTTATTCTGCATGGAGGAAGGAGAGGAAAAGGTGGCAGCATTTACTGGTGCCTTCTGACCTATAGAAAAGGGACAAGATCAGGACAAGATGATGTCCTGATCCCACAGATTTTGGTACATATTTGAGCTTTATGGACTATATTCAAGGACTGAGGGTGTGATTCCATATCTGTTTAATCCAGTCTAAATCTAAACTGCTGGAATTCTGCCCTTGCAGAAATTTCAAACCCACCCACCCACCCACCTCCCTTTCATGAGCACTAACACGCACCAGACTGTGCAGTGAGGTCCAGAGAACTCATCTGGTTGGAAATACAGTTTTCAGTCAGCTCCTTGAGCCAACTTGTGTAATTGCAGCAGCAGTACTACTTGTGCAAAGAAATAGGGGTATACTACTACTGATTAATCAATTAAATCAATTAACAAATGAGTAAAACAATTAAATACGGGCAGAACAAGACTTGCCACTGTAGGTGGCTGAAGCTGTTAAATGAACTCAGCTGCTCATGCACCAATGCTGAAACAAAATGCTATCTTCAGAAAAAAACAAGTGTTACCTCCACAGCCTACTTTTTGTTTATGCTAACCTTCATTTTATCGTTTGTGAGTAGACAGACTCACAAATGGTGAAGTAGGCGGGTTAGAGTCTGTCCCTACTTCCCAAGGATGTGGTAACCTGGAATCACAACAGTATTTGCTGGACATGGCTTGATTGGGACCTCCCCAAACTCAGAGCCTTCAGCTATACCTGTGTAGGTCTAAAAAGACTTCACAAAAATGACAAAAAAAAGATTTCCAAGTTTACACCACTGCAGTGATTTTTTTTTTAAACTTGCTATTGAGCTTTGGGAGAAGGTCAGATTTTCCAAGGTCACCAGTGGGTGTGTTAAGACACTGAGAAGCTTGATATACCTAAATCACCACCATTAAATGCAGTGACAACACATTACAGCTGGCTGGGCTGCCTTTGTAATAAGAACTGTGCACTAAAGGAGTGCTGAAAACAAAAGATAAAAGCTGGTAATGGCTCATTGATTAGAAATAAGTAGAGGCTTTAAAGTGTCCTTTAGAACCTAACACATTATATGTCTCAGCAGCTGCAGCCCTGCCTTCACAGTTCCAGTCAATCGATTTATGGTGTGAAGAGGAAACATTTTTATTCAAGAATACATAGCCAGTTTATTCCTAAATAAAAGAAATGCATTCAAAATATATTTGACTTTAACATCACCGTCAAGA
This sequence comes from Dromaius novaehollandiae, assembly GCF_036370855.1. Taxonomy (NCBI): domain Eukaryota; kingdom Metazoa; phylum Chordata; class Aves; order Casuariiformes; family Dromaiidae; genus Dromaius; species Dromaius novaehollandiae. The sequence continues at coordinate 21,166,529 of NC_088107.1, forward strand.
TGATCCCAAAGACTACATTCTAGATTGCTGTGCATATTCACAAAAAGTAAAAAGCAAAATGGTTTAGCTAGAACAACGAAGGCAGGCAGGGAGCACTGATGGACAGTCCCACAGGTTCCTAACAGTCATGGCATGACCTGACCCGAGACTGACTGTACAGAAAGCAATAAATTATGCCAGTAGCAGGTCCAGAGAAGCACTGGGTTGCTGCTCTCATTTTCTCGTATTCCCTACAACCAAAACCACGTTTTTGTCTGGATGCAGGCGTTAAACAGAACAGGCAGAGAAGTACTTGGGGCAATACGCAGAGAAGAATTCCAGACTTCAGAGACCAGCAGCAGCACTGCAGTGTCCATAGGCCTGGGAGCAGAGAGATCGGAGCAATCAGCCTTTCTGGCTCCCCAGAGATAAAGGTGGCTGCAAGCAAAAGAAGTGACTGAATTCAACATGGGATTGCATAGATTGTAGGGAAGAATGCATGGTGCTGATGCAAAGACACAGACAGAAACTGATCTACAACTGAGGCTACAGAGGCTGTAGGCCCTGAGAAGCAAACTGTTGAGATGCACATACTCTCCTGTCCCATAGTGCTAGCATTACAAGTGGACAAATGTGATCGGAGAGCCAGGGAACAGGTCCAGATAGACTTACAGCCATAAGTCTGCCACACAAAAAAGTCGCCACAGCTCAAAGGGAATGAGGTTCTTTGACCGGGAGCTGAGAAGCTGAGGACAGAGGGGTTTTCAAGACTCTTGGCAACTGATAAAGGAAAGACTCCTTTCAGGGTCTCAGATTTATGCCATACATTCACTAACTGCTTTTTGCGGTGACAGTTAAGTGCTGCATGTGATAACTACAGCATAAATTTCTGTGCTGCAGCAATTCCTCAGCGAATTATTGCCTCTAAAGGCTGCAAGAGTTTAGAGGAGTCTGTTAGAGAAAGGGGTCTACCACATGCAGCTGGAAAAAAAGTGATAGGAAACATGGGGCCATGTCTGAAGGTAGTAGCTAGGAATATGAGAAAGGAATTTGGACTAAAACTCACTAAACTGTTATCTAACAAAAGGATAAAGAGGAAAGAATAGTGAGAAATGCATGCTGAAGCTGTTTCAAGAGTTTAGGAATTGTGTTACATTTCAGTTATTGGTTTGCCTCTTCATTCATTTTCTAGTTGAAAATCTTTTCACTATGTGCATAAAATACAAACAACTAAATGCACACAGAAATCATTTATAAAAACGCAGCATATGAGGAAGGCAAAATGTGAACAGATGAGCATTCTGCTAACATTTATTTGATACATCAAGTACTGTTTCATCTCCGCATTACACAATGAAGCAGTATAAACTAATTCCAGCCAACACTAAATAAATATTCTCCAAAACCACTTGCAGTATAATTTAAAACAAACTCTGCATAAGAAATGTTTTTTTGGGGGTAATTTACAGTGATAAATTTACTCTAAAAGTTCTAGTCTTGCTTAGGAAGGCTTTACCTACTAACGTATGTAACACTGCTATCCATAGAACTACATAAAACACAGTAGGCATGGATAGAAGCAGTCCACAGTATTTTCCTTCCTTGAAGTATCATTAAAAACCTGCTAACAGGCTGGTTATCTACTGGCAATTCCATACAGATCAGCAGAGAAAGATTTTTGTCCTCACCTGAGCTTTACCATTCAAGGAAATGATGATAAAAATCTATCTAGAAGCTGCTCTTTTCATTCATAGAGGATATACAAACATTATTAACAACAAGAATAGAAACAGTTAACAAGAACAATCAATAGCAGCTTCAGTTTATCCATTCTTCCTGTATGTAGCTTCTGCACAAAATTCAGGAAGATTCCCAGGGCAGTAAGAGTTCCATCAAATTTTATTCTCATGTTAGAGACCTGCCCCTCCACAGCCAGCGATATGGGAACTTCCCCTTTCTGCATGTGACACCCCCCCCCCCCCCCCAAAAAAAACTGATTGAAAGACAGGATGCATTAGGAAAAGAGGAGCTGTGTTTAACCTCTCCCCGCATCTGCACGGCCGCTTGCTCCAAGGGGAGCTGCACGTCTCAGGCAGTTTGCTGTATTTGCTCCCTTATAAGGGAGGGTTTCCAGACACTTGGAGGGAACTCCCGCTTATCTCCCAAACTTAACTCCCAGGCAGGTTTCAGCCAGAACTGCTCCTCTGCATCTCACCTTTCACCTCCGCAAAGGTATGCCAAGGAGCAGGCAGAGGAGAAATGCAACAGAACTAAAAACTTCTCTCTACCAGATGGTTCAAAGGTTTGTTGACTGCCAGGATGGTGCCCAGCTCTGTAATTTAGTACCATATTCCTCTGATAGCTATCTAGCTAGGTTAAGTCAGTCCCAAACTATACAGCTTCAATGTACAGATTTTGTGATTTTTGTCTAGGACAGACATCCAAGAACACCTGTGCTCGAATGTTTGGGTATTTGCCAAATTGTACTAGCCTAGAGGGAGAAATAGAAACAGATGAGCTGGCTAGCAGACACGCATTATTACAGGAGTAAAAGCTTGCCTGCTAGAAAATTAGATTTATAAAACAGAGTAAGAAAAATATTGCCTTATAGGGGACAACTTAACCATTTGTTCCCATCTACAATCGCAGCAGAGGCATGTTATGCAAATAGATTCATTGCTAAGAATAAAGTGTTTTTCCAACCTTTCTTCATAGATCATGTTTTCTAAGCTGTTTTTTCTTGTTTCTCTCTATTGGACCTTTTCCAGTATGACAAATCTTTTTTGACTGGTGATGCTCAAAACTGGACAGTCTATTCTTGCTGATATCCTAACAATGCTAACCAGAACGGAGTTCTGCCGTTTTATATACAATGGTTAGGTTAACACATCCTAGAACTCAGTTTCCCTTTTTTTTGCAACATTGTCATATTTCTTTTACTTATATTCAGTTTGTTTAGATCAACTTATCCCTCCTCCAGTTTCTTAAGCACTGCTGCCAGTTACTTTGCATTCTGCTATTGCAAGTGTTTTTCCTTTCTAAATACAGTTCTTAATGCTTGAACATGACAATTTCCTGTTGCTGATTTCTCTAATATATCAAGCATCATTTTAAAAGCTAATATTGATCTCCAGAGTGCCTGCAGCCTTCTTAAGCTTGACGTTTCTTACAGATCTTAAGAAATTTTGTTTAGAATATTCACTGGTACTTTAGCCAAGTTAGATATACAACAGAGACAGGAAAGGACAAAAAAACACATATGGAAACATACCAAAAGTTTTACTAAAATAAAAGTTATGTAATAGCTGTTTCTTCTTTCTTGTCCACAAGAGCAGTCACTCAAAGGAGGAAATTTGCTTTTACAAATTTAGATTTCTTTAAACATACCACCTTCCACTCCCAGCTTATCAATCAGGAGCATGAATTCACAACCCTTTTGATGGCAGCCTGTAAACTGACTATGAAAAGCCAAAGCCTTGCATGCAGCTAGACTGAGCCAATGTAACAGCCCAGCGGTCCTGAAATGGAAATTTTTGCTCTTCTTCCCTCATTTACACCTGCACTGTCTCACTCTTACTCTTGTGCCAGCTCTCACACTCATCTAATCCTTGAGAGAGCTGATTCAGCCCATTAAATCAGCAAAAAAGACTTTTGTTTTTTGAGCTCTTTGACAGGCTCCTTTTCTGTAGAGACAGATAAAATCACGTAGCCCATTTCACCTAATTGCAATCTCATGTTGTTTAACATCAGCTTAAACTGACCCAGATTGGGGCTGCCATATTCCCTTCTTCATCCCCATCTACACAACTGTGCCTGTTCCCTTGCGGTGGCACTAGCACTCCTGCGAATGGGCAGTTAGCCAGCCAGGGAGGCTGACTTCAGCCACAAACTGATTACTTTTTGTCAAGGTTACTCCTTGGCCGGATCATCTCACTGAACTATACAGCTGCACAAGGAATTTAGGTCAGCCTAAACAACCTGCACCTCCTATGAATATCACATGAAGCGTTCCTATTCAAACAACACCCAGAGATCCAAAAGCATTTTGCAATGCAGAATGAAGTGTAGCTCGCAGCCTGCCTGGGAAGCGGTTAAGTATTAAGGTCGTTTCACAAACAGCAAAACTCAGGTGCATGCACACAGAGTGAGGTGCCTGGGTCATACAGTAGTAACAGGCAGGAGCTGGGTCACAACCTCGATACAGGTATTGCACAACAGTACTGGTGCAGTCTTTCCTCTGCATGCTAAATCAGCAAGTGCTAATAAGGGGGTCATAGCCCATTTTATTCCCATCTAGCAAAATTTCTCCTCAGATACGCAAAAATACCTATTGATTCTACTCTATCCCTTAAGTAATAACCTGTACTCAAAGAGAGTCTATATAAAAAATTGTATTACTATATGCCATGTCATAAACTGATTATATAGAGAGGTTCTCAAAAAGCAGAAACATCACTCTGAGGACAAGACAAAAGAGGAAATACAGCAATTCCAAGGGACTATTCCTTCTCCCATGATTTTAGGCCTTGACAGAGCTACTACCTTGATTTTGTTCTTCTACACACTCTGAATCAAACATTAATATTTAGCTTTGTATACTATACTTGTCAAATAGTTTTTTGGTTTTTTTTTTAAGCCACCCACTAACCTCATCACTTCCCCCAGGCATATCTGTTTTTCACAAGTTATACTCTGAGATTGCACTGTTTCCCGTATATAGGTTTGTTCTCGGCTCTTTTTGGTACAGATTGTGCACAAAGTCATTCAAGCAAGGACTCCCTTATCTTCCATAGACAAGCCATAAGCAGGAAAGCTTTTTTCAGCTTGACATAAAGCATGCAATTAGCTGTAAGTGCATGCTTTGTTTTCCTCTCAGGAAATGGATTGTTTCCTTACAACTTCACTTTTGATATACAAGATTCATTATAGGCCTCCACACTACTCAAGCTGAGGTGCATTAAATATTTCTTACGGGAAGAAGCTCCACTTGTATTTGACAGTAAATTATCACTATTTTGTGTTGTATCATTTGCATCACTCATGTTTTTTATATGTTACTAAAGAGAGAAAAGCAAACCAAGACAAAATTTATTTACATTTCAGTACTTTTTAGAGAAACAGCACTCACTAAAATTGATCAGGGTTGCTTTATCTAACTACAATTTGCCACATTCAACACCTCACTGTTATTCAACTGGTCTACTTAAACGACCAGGTCTACCAAGTGACAGGGATACCTCTCACAGACACTATGAGCCTAAAAAAGTATTCAAAAGTGTTTTCACTACAGTAGAACCTAAATGTTACAACTAAGGTCAGTTTATTAGCTCTCCATATGTACAAATGGTTCAGATTATCCATATCAGGCAGATCTAAACAGACAACACGAAGAATTTATCCTCAAAGGCACAGACATATTAGGTGAAGGTAACACAAGCAGACTAGGACATAATGAAGGATTAAACATGTATCTCACTGTAAATCCAGTGACTTTACCACAATATATTTTTTTAAGGTGTTAATGCATTCTATTCAGTCCTCTGCCAAGAAAGTAATGCTGGAACTGCACAAGAAAGAACTGTTGAACAAGCCAACTCTTCCTCCTCACCTCTGCATCAATACTCAAAAGCAACTAATCTGAGCCTCTCCACTGGACTAAGCACTACTCTTTTGAACTGGATTATTCCTTGTGTTTTCAGAAACTACAGTGTGGCTGGAGAGGGAAGTGTATGATGCAATAAGAAAGCCAACAAACTTCCTATCAGCTCCTTTGCACTCCACAGTTCCAGCTGCAAAGAGACTGCAGAATTTGAAAGTGTTTACACAGAGTGAAAAGTGAGGTTCAGAATATCCTCCTCGTAGAATAACATGCATGGGGTTACTTGGATTTTCGGTCACCAGAGATTCTGGGAAATGTATCCCATGATCCAAACCTGAAGCGTGTCTTTTGTATCTACGGCCACCTGTAGCAGGGACCTAAAAATTGGCTATTTCAGTTCAGAAGCTTGAGAAGTTTCAAGGCTAATGTATGAAGGTAATAAATACCTTAATAATGAGTACTACCGGATACCTGTGCAATGTTTCAGTTACAGAATTCAAAGCATACGACAGTTCCACTTACAAGGACGGGAAATTACAGTGGTAATTCATCTAAGGAACTCAGCTGCTTACACAGGCAAGTGACAGTGTAAAAAAGAACACCAAGAACTTCAATTCTACGGCCACCATCCCGCCCAAGCCCCCACGTCAAACTTTCCTAGACAGAAAAACATCTTCTTCTTGAGGGGCAGAAGAATCTACTCCACAATTCAATGATGTTTCTTTTCTCAGCAAGTCCTATGAACTACTGTGACCTCCTCTACTCTGTATCAGACTTGCCGCGTAGGGGAAAAGACTGCAAATCATCTGTCTGCAAATGCAGTTTCAAATTACACAGTTCTGACAGAGACACGCGTAGTGCTCTGCCCAGCTGTGTGGAACTTGCAGTACTATGCAATCTAAATCAAGCAGGAAAAAGATCAAAAGGAAAGAAATGAAAAGGAAAAAGAAATCCACTCCTACTCAGGCATTCCTTTGTGCTGCCAACAGTCTTAAGAGAACAAAGGATGTAAACAAGGCTCTTATTTACTGAAATAAATTGTTACATATTGCTACCATTACCAAAGGTCCTATGTTCAATAAAATCTCAGTTTTCAGGTATAGGACACATCAAAAATCAGTCCCAGATTGCTGTTTTATAGGCAGCTGCTTATAACTTTTTCTTAGCATCCGGCGTTTCCCACTGCCTGTGCATACGTATTACTAATGTTTTATTAGATCACCATATCTTTTTTTAGTGTGAGAAGCTGAATGCAATTCTTCCTCATTGCAATTTTTCAAATTAGTAGCAGAAAAAGAAATAACACAGACCACTGATTTCTGCCGAGTTAATTATCCTTGATAAAGCTGAATTTTAACCTCATCACTGTCTCAAGCAGATTGAATATTTTACTACACAAAGCTGTTTATGCCATTGGAACAATCACATAAATATTACTCTTATTGAATGTTATAGTATAAAATAATTTTAAAGACCATTACCTATTTTCATTGTAATCAATACAAACTGACTTGAAGATTCTTGAAACTTAAGATAGCACTCGTTAGTACTAATCTTACTTGTCATACCAGTGGGTGGTTCTACAGTATCCCATTAACTTACAAGCACCCTTAAGGTTGCATGCAGTTGCAGTTTAAATGTTAAACACAAATATTACTCATATGGCAGGGTCCACTCATCTGCCCCAAAATTAAGCACCTCTGTAAATGTTTGTGGAGAATTTACATGGAACTGATCGTTCTTCTCAAAATATTTATCCTCTGTAACAGTGTTATTCAGTATAAATCAGAGGCTGATAAATCCCATTAACACAAAGAAATTATTGAGCCATGACAAAACAAACACAAAAAAAGTTAGAAAAGACAGTGTCTTAAATAATTCAATTAGATTATCCTTTGGCCCATCAGCAAAGTCCACCAATGGGTAAAAGCCTGAATTTTCAAAACTGGTATCCAAATACCCAAAATCCAAATCCAGTTCACCACCATTTGAGTGCCAAATTTGTGACAGCTGGGGATAGAGGATTATTTTTACAAATGCCAAACAGAAGGTGCTGGTGACTGCTACTGACATTCAGTGTGTCTAACTTTCCTAAAAATTATACTGAGCATCTCTCAAGATATCCAAAAAGGGAGGATTGCAAAGATATTCATGCATATCCCACATTTGAACATGCTGTTTTGTACATTGTTTTAATGTGTAAAATTTGATTCTGTAAAACATAAAACTCTGGATGCAACATTAAAAAGAGCTTAATGACTGTGATCATTTTCTCCTATAGCACTACAAGGGAGAGTGTCACACACAACATTTAAACATAGATTTGGAAATGAACGTTTCTTAAAAGAAAAAAGTAAAAGAGTATTTGATTCAGGTGTTGGGTTTGATTTCGTCTATTTACTGTGCATCTTATAAACTATGCTTGAACAGGTAAGTTTAATTTAGGCCATTTGAATGACACTTAGTCATTCTAAGCTATGCTAAGCACAATGACAGAATAAACATTCGCAAAGAAAAAAACTGGAAGAAAGAAGTTCATTGCAAGTCCAAATTGATACATGCAACACAAAATGGATTAATTATTCTTACAGTGGGGCAAAAACATTTGCAAATTCAGATCATTTTTTCTCTGCAATTTTTAGAATGTTCTCAAACATTATTATCCTCAATGCCCTGATATCAAATTTCAATGCAAGTTTTAAATCAGCATCATGCATCAAGAAAAACTGAAGAATAATTTGATGCATCACGAACAGCACTAAGCATTCTGTGAATCTTCCAGGATGCACATAAAAAATTAATGACATTTCTGTAGAACATCATTTCAAGCAGTTTTTATTTGCTTCTAAGAGCTGGCCATTAGAAACTCATTCTCTACAAGTATTTTTTATCCACTGCTACCCAGAAAAAGAGAGCATAAGTTGCTTACTCCTCAGTTCATAGCCAGCTTTTGCAGCACTGTAAATTCCTGTCTGCTTATCACACAGTAACATTTCCTGACTTAGAACATCTTTTCTTGAAAGCTGCAGTGTATTTTTCAAAACACACTTACTGCATTTTATCAGTTGCACATGATTGTTCAAACTTATGGTTTTGAAATGGTGTTATCCTGATAAGAAAAGGCGGCTTATTCAGATTTGGCAGTTTACTAATTACAATTTCTGGGGAGAAGTTTGATCCCTTACTTCCTTTCTTTATCAGCCTTTTACAATTCTGAGTCCCTTCTACCCCACACCAGTGTTACGTTCTTGCCATAAAATTAGTCATCTCAGAATTACTTCACACCACAGTTTTTAAATTGGGCCTGTACTGCACGTGTTCTGGACTTCTCATTTGTCCACAAGTTTTTCTCTAAATGTATTCTGTAGTGTCCTCCTGTAAATGTATTTTCACTCCTTGTAGTGAAATCAATGATTTTTTCAGGCTACTGATCCTAATATTTCCCTGGAGATTACCCCGTATGAGAGAGAAATGACTCCTAAGAGGAAGATAACATAGAATCATACTTGACAAATCGCCTTCTCCGGAAGGAACCAAATTCTGCGTTAGGTGGAGTTCTCAACCTAAGGGGCAAAAGCAATCCAAACTTCTAATATAAAATCCTTAATTCATAATTACTTCCCTCATAGCAACATACAAATACATTATTTATAAAGTTTGGGGTTTTTTTTTCAATTTTTGAGTTTAAAAGCATTTTTAGAAAGCAGTTTCTTCAGTTTATCTGGTCCCAACTAGTTTATTTCATAAGCTGAATATCTACGTAGTCTTGTGAAATGAAGTAAAGTATTTGCTGTTCTTTAAAAGACTAAGAGAAGTTAGACTGAATTATAGCAGTATCTTTTCCATCTATATAATCTACATATCTGAGATTTGGTGGATATATTACTGAATTTTCACAGGGACATCTTTTATCCAGTATCCAACTGTTGAGACTGATAAAGGTACAGAAATATTACTGAATCACTTCTGACACCCCACATTACAAACTCTCCATTATTTTGGACCCACATTTGTCTTTCTCAACCCATTGTGATGACAAATTCTGCTATTGTCAAAGTCTGTGCTTTAAGCAGAACCAACAGTCTTACAGCGCTGACAGGACATATAATGACTATTAATTTTTATTTGAGCTGTACGACTTTTTGTAGGGTACAGTGAACACAAAATGACACCTCTTCACAGTTACATGCATCTTGAGTCCATTCTTACACTCGTTCATTCATGCAAAATAACTGGCTTTATTTGGTTTCCTCAAGGAAGTCAGAAGTAGGATTTATATCCCTTCCACACAAATCATGAAGGAAAAGTTATTGTAATTTACTTACCGAAGGATTTCTTTCCGAGTGAAGAATGTGCAATCCTGTTAAAAAAGAAAATGTATTACTATACTGTAGAAATGTTAAAAATAACTACGAGAAATTACTTTTTAACCTTTTGGAAGGATACATAAGTCCAAACTCAGATCTGGCAGAAAAACTTTAAAGTTACTATTTATGTATTGTCTAGTTTTGGCTCAGAAAAAAATATATGCTAGAAAATAATTGACATGTGAAGTCTCCTAAGGACAGGATTATCAGGAAAAAATATATTGGTAGGGTGAAAGTCTGGGAGAAAAAAAAATCCAGTTTGCTGTAATACTTTTCCACTGTGGGATGACCAGAACAGAAAAGAAACTAAAACTGGAAGTTAGTTATAGGCCAAAACCTTAAACAAATGGATCTAGAAAGCTATAAAAAAATGAATAGATGTAGAAAGCTATCTTCTAACTTGGAATATTCTCCTTATAAACAGATACAATTGGTTTAATAATAATACCTAAGCAGTTACTTGTTAGTCATTAACCCTCTATACTAACAACTACTTCGCACTATGGTCACTTTGGTCTATGCTGCGAACTCTCATGCATTAGGACCTGTACAAACCTGGATAAAAGTATAGCTCCTGCTCCAAATAGTATGTGAATTATTCAGCTTTTGCTGTTATATCATAGAATTTGAAATAATTTACTGCAATGCAAAGTAGAAGTAGATGAATGTGAAAGAAAAACTTGTAAACATTCACTTGCATTCTGAATGGCTCTGTGGTTTGACTGCATTTATACTGTTTGAACTCACGCTTTTGATAATCTGGATTTTGCTAGGAAAACAGCACTTCACAAAAGAATAATAATATGGGCAGTGGAATACTTCGCACTTTGCATATTTCTGCCTCACTCACAAAACAAGGTGTACTGTTGTGAGGAATCATAAGTCACACTCCATTAATGGAAATACCCCTTGATCAACACTATCTTATCTAACATATATTAAGCGCAAATTCTACCCAGATTCTACCTCCACAACTAGAAACACTCTGGTGGCAATCTAATATTGGGTGATCAGTTTAGAACAGAGTTCAGGCCATAAATTCAGAGACTATGCATCATCTTGTCACACAGCTCGTGGCTGATGAGGGTATCTATAGGGAACAAAGGACGGCATTGTGGCCAAAACACAAAATCCTTGCTGATTATCCACTTCTCTCACAGGCCTAGATAATGAGGCAAGGCATCAGCCTAAGAATTAAGCCTATCGTTTTTATCCTTTAATGTAAGTATATTTAAAAGGTATCATACTTTCTAAATCAGCTAGTGGCAAGATAACAACATCCAACCTGAGTGATACTTGTAGCACACAAAGCTAGTATGACTCCCCCAGTCCTGCTCTCCAGCCAACTAGTGAAAAAGCATTTCATTCCTAGGCTGAGAATCCTTCTGGCTGAATGCCCGCTTCTTCCAGGGAGGGGAAAGCAAACGATCACAGCTGGCTGAAGCAGTCCAGCAGCGTGTCTCAGGTATCCAAGTACACTATCAAACCTGCATTGTATCAATTATTGAGTTTGCTCGCTCTCCTCCACATAGAGTGGTAGGAGAAGCAGCTTTTCCCCTAGCGTATTGTGTAGCAGCGTAGTGTTACAAGGCACAGTAGGAAGGGACCTGGGGAGCTGCCGACACTGATGTCACATTGTCTGGAACTGCACAGAGTGAAACAGGAGCCAGTTGGTTAAGTCTTCATTAATTCCAGCACGTCCAACACTTACGGTCAAACTGTCACCTAAGGATGCTTCGTTTACTAACGAAGGCAGGGGCACTCACAAATAACTGTGATGCTCTCGGTAGCAATCATCCTGCAAGTACATAGGCTTGAGAAAACAGCAGACACTGTTACTTAACTAGAAAGCTTGTGAATCCTTTCTGAACGTTGTTACTGACTGCAGTATTTCAGCTATGCCTGCCAATTGCTTGGAGCGGTACGTAAGGGAGGAGGGGTGTCAAAAAATTGACAGTAGTTTCACAGACCATTTGCAGAGCTCTTAAAGCTACCCGTGGTCAGAGCACCACAAATCACGTAACACTGACACAGCCTCTCCTCTTGACCAAAGGCAAGACCATACGCACCACCTAAGAAATGCTTTGCCAGTAAGAAGCCTGTTAGATCTTGAATGGCAAATGTAAAAGCCACGACTCCGTGCTACCTCCGAAAGAAGTCCAGTCATCTCTTTCTTGCCCTGGCTTCTTATTTCTGCCTCTTCCCTTATGCTGACTTCATGCAGACGAGCAGTATGGCTGCATCAGAGAACTCCGGCTGAAAACTAACCTAACAGAAAAGGATTCATTTTCAGCTTGGACCAGCTCCTTTTTGTGGCTTAGTATATTGCCTCAGCAATGCTAGCGCTGCTAAAAGGGAGGAAGCTAAAGCAAGTGTCTACCGATGGCAGGAAAGAGGTACAGGACTGCTCTTTTTGTTGGAAGCACAGCCATAAGTTGGATTAAAGTCACCATGGAACAAAGGTCTAAATAACATAATTACATTTTGTAGTTGCTGGAACTCTAGCAATTTAATTCCGATTTAATTAAAAGACTTTTGGCCAGAGAAACTCAGAGGTGAATCATCCAATTTTCTTCTAGCAACTTCATTCAAACAGAAAATGCAAAATGATGGACAATAAATAGTAAACTAACATGTTAGATTAGCTCTTTCATTGGGAAAGTTGAAATGGGCCCTGAAAGCATCTGCAGTTTATGCGTATGATGCCATTGATCTTCCTTCAAGCCAGAAATTCAAGTTTAACAGAAGGATATATGAGTTTACTACAAACTTAAAAAGCAACCTGTCTATTCTGCTTGGTTATCAAAGCTGCTAGGAATCCTCCCAGAAAAGCAGAGGCTAAATATTCAACAAATGTTTCTTGCCAGAGTTCTCAAAACTTGTACCAATTCAAGATTTCTGGCAAAAATTTACCCTGAGAATTGTGGCTTTTGATTTCTAATGCCATACAATGTCCTGAAAAAACTATGCTAATTGCAGACCCCCCTGTGGATTTTAGGCTATTTAGAATCAAGGCCTTGCCTTGGAAGGTCACCTACTCCAGCCTCTGAGAAAATACACATGCTCTTTTTCTAAGATCAGCTATCTCACTCTGTCCTTGTTCCCTTAATAATCGGGTTTGTTAGAGGTCTGCTAAAAAGGATATTGCTGCCTTTTGGAGGTAAGATGTCACTTAGACAAGGCTGCAAGCATCTTCCTTATCTCTACCAAAGACAGTGAATATAATAAAGCAAATAAAAAGTTTCCCATTGATTTCAGTGAGATCATGAACTTGTATAATGGGCTTGATTCTCAAATTTGGCATTTAGGGAGCTTAACTGGTGGTTCTTCTTGAAACTATTCTGTAGTGAAGAGAAGAAAGTTAGACAACTGGTGCTGTTAGGTTCCCTGCAAGGTTTTGCTCTTGGGGGTTTGTATGACTTTCTGCATGTCACCCAACATTGCTGGTAAAGCAGGGTTAATGGTCTCTGCTCTTCAAAGGCACTTTATAAAACAGCACAATGTACAGGCTATTAGAAGTGTTTTGTAAAACCAGAGGTGGTAACAGCCTTGTTCTTTGAGCTGCTATATGAAGTGAATGCAGGGTTGGGACAAAAGAGTAACCGTCTGAAACATCCCAGTCTATTACCTCTTCCACTAGTCCGTAAGACTTTGCTGAAACCTCCTAGATGGGTTCTGCTTGATGTTTAGTTCCATAGGGATTTGAATGAAAAAATAGGAATAGAGATAACTGTGCTGAGAATGTACAGTTTACAGAACATTTACAGAAACGTTAAGTGTACATACATAGCGTAACACGAGGGATGATTCCAGACTCGGATCACCCTGTAATCTGTTCTGTGGGATCCACTGCCAATACTAGAGTGCAGCATGCAGTTTATGAATGGCAGCAGAGGCCACTGAATGAACCATTGTCACTTACCAGTTTCAGGGGCAAATATTGTCATGCATAAAGCACAGTTCTCAAATAAAACTAACTTCAGGTAGATAAAGGAAATATGTCTATACAGAAAGCAAGAGAAGAAAAACTGGAGGCCAGATAATAGAACAAGAAAATGGCAATTACACTAAAGCATCAAGTGCTCAAAGCCATTGCAAAATAATACTTATTATATCCATTAAATGCATATTATTCCTAAGACAATAGATGTAGAATTCTGCTTTTTATATGGTGTAGCCCCTTTCATAAGGGCAGGTTTGTTCTGAACCTGCAACAGCTTCATCAGAAAGTTTTATAAATAAGGAAATAATGCAAAACAGTCCTAGCAATAAGAAATCATTCCAAATTAGAGAAACAGCCTCAAACAAGAAACAGCAAGGCACAGATAAAGTAAACCTATGACTAACAGGAATTCTGACACTGCCCTCAGTGCAAGACAGACTAGACCCTTATAGCTACCTTGCTGAGCAGCTTCTAAAAAATGAGAAGTACTGAATACTGCAACATTTTAAATGTTATTAACATTGGAAGAAATTATTTCAGAGGTTTCACTTGTGAAATCACAAATGATCTTTTGCATAGTGCCAAAAGGTACACAATGTGTATAAAAATATTTAATCAAAACATCATAAAAACATTGTCCCATGAAGCAATCAAAAACTGCCCAAGTTAAGAGGTACTGCACAGATGTGGAAGTTTTAATATGTAAGATCTATTATTAATTTTATGCTCACCTGGTAACATTTTACAAATGCAATACTTTTTCTTGGATTCAAGTGAATATCAAATACTGTACTAAAGTACGAAGTTGCCATACAAATAAGATTGGTATAGAGCTGCTGCGCAAGACTTAAGCTAACGCAGCTCTGAATCAGCAAGATATTTATGTATTTTCATCACTGTAAATATATGTGTCAACGCGAAATCAGGGAGGCTAAGGTGTGTAACTGCACAGTGCTGTGCTGAATCCAGATTCAAACTAAAAAAATATCCTGTCAGAATGAATATCTGCCTTAATACTGTTACACAGACTTATGTTAAAAAAATGCCAGTTGTATCAGACACTAAGAATATCAATGGAGATTTTAGCATTCAGACTTTATTTGTAGGCATATATATTTTAGAACTACACCCAGAACCACTAAAATCTCCACTGAGTTTCAGTAGACAAAATCTGCAGGTATAAGAAACAGTTTATATTTATATTGGGATATGAAATGAAAACAGCTACGACTTTAACAAGGACCGAGGAAGAAGCAAACTGCTGATGAATCTAATTTTGCTCAATATATATATATCAAATGGTAACGTGAAGCCAGAATAAGACTACAGGATCATCTCACAAAGCCTTGTTCCATTATTATGCTACTTAAAGCTTGAACATTAACAGCATTGCTCTGTCAAACTGAAAAGTACTTTTTATAAAAGATCCTGGAGGACCTGTGATGAATACATTTTTTATACTCTTGCCAAAGATTCTGATTAAGTAATTTTTTTTTAATCAAAAGATAGCTTAATGACCTAGTTTCACTCCATAAATGACATTTCTTGACAGATCATAATGTAACTTATTTCATCTGGTTTTGCATGTCTCTCCAGGAATTTATTTTAACTTCACTTTGACTAGGATTTTAATAAAAAGAAAAAAGTTAGCTCTGTAATAGAAAAATCAGTCATTATTTCATATTGCTATTACTATTTATCATAATATTACCAGAAGACAGCTAGGGTAAACACCAGTTTGTTCAGGGCTGTACCAATTTACAGTAAATAATCCCAGTAATAAACAATTACAGAAAGAATAGGCATGCAATGCAAACACTAGTATCTGATGTAAAATATTTGTGCCCCAAACTCCGAGTTGTATGTCCACAAAGGAAAAAAAAATTAGAATGAAATGAGAATCAAATTCAGACCACCTATCCAAGTAACCCCAGTGAAAGCAGTGAGATTGCTTGTATGGTAAGGTAGTTTGCCCATACCACCAGCACAGCTTCTGTGCACTTCCTAAGCAATATAAAGATGTTTCTCACTGAGAAGTGCAGTGCACTGAGGACAATATATGGTCCTTCTATTGCTTTACTGTATGTCTTTATTCTTTACTGCTCCAAGTAGCTTTACACAGCATTATCCAACAAACTAAAATTCCTGGTTCATTTTCTTTTCTCATTACGGAACTTGGCATCCAAAACTTGCAGACAACTTTTAAAAGCTTGCTTTTAAAATATTCTTTGACTGTAATGAAATACATCTTTCTTGCAGATTAATATTTACTATTTCCCTAGCCGGACCTTACAGATTTTGCATTTTATGTTTAAAAAACAAACCAAAAAACCCAGTCAAGTACTCCAAGGACATGTGCAAGAGAAATCCATGATAGAATTAATTTTCTTACAAGGTTCACCTTTTAAATGGAGTGAAAACTAGTGAGGAAACCAATTTTTGCAAAAGCCTACCTCCTTTAAATTTCCAAAACATTTCACTAAACTTGCGAGAATTTAAAGAACTGATAACTAGAACACTACCTTAACAGTTGTCAGATGATAAGACAAGGTGTAAGGTGATTTGCAGCTTTACAGTCTCTTTAGTTAGTTTGCTTCTACCTATTCCAAATAAAAAAACCTGAGAGGTTTATCATCATCCAGTCTTATTACGTCTCTTTTACAAACAGTTTCAACTAGCTACCCATCACCAGTCTTAAAAAAACTCTTTAAAACGCTCATATATTAAAGAATGATGAGGTCATCCTGTGGATAGCCAAATTTATAAATATTTCATTTAAACACAAACGTTCAGTGAGAAGAACAACTCTTCAATATGACAGTTGTGTATAAAAAAAGTTTACGCACGGACATTCCAGAAAAGTTTAGACAAACCAAGTAAGAGTATTTTATTTCATTAATACTGTATCAATGATCAGAGATGAATGTATATTAGCTCCTCTTGTAGATAATTTTTCTGCAGCTGAATCCTTACTCTGGAAAACTCAAGCTATTTACACAGGGTTTTACCATATTTTAAGCACATCGACTTCTCACTTTTCCATCGTCTATTTACCTGTCCCAAGTGTCCCCTTTGTAACAAACTCTTGAAACATCTTCTATAAAGAATAGAGACTTCTCTGCTAAAGTAGCATTCAGGCACTGTAAGGCCAGAGCAGTTTGTGTTAAAAGGCAACAACAGCAAAAATTACAAGCAAGTATACAGTGGCCATAAATATACTTAAAGAAATTAGAAGAAGTACAACCACCAAGGGAGTGAGTTTTTGAACAGCTTTCTAACAATAGCTGTAATAAAAGCTGTGGGGAGCCAAAAAAAGGCTAGTTTATAAACAAGATTAAATTGACTTTTTTGCCTGTGCCATACTGATACTACACACTCAATAACCCCGGGCACTATTGTAAGGAATACAGTACCAACTTGCAGACATACAGATTCACTAGAAGTTGCCTAGCTCTCATATGGAGAAAAAAAATGGATGAAGCAAAGCTCTATTTTTAAAAGCAATAAAAAACCACATATGTACCTGTCTGCATATGGAGGTATTGATGTGTGCAACAGACGGTTACAAAGTGGTCCCCCGTACACTGTATTTTACTTTGATTTACAGGTCCAGAGTTCAGAGGACCTGGCAACACAGCTTTCCTAGGCACCTCTGAAAACCCCAACTCCTCTTTCAAAAAATGAAAAAGTTGTATTTCAAAAATTATGCGTCTGTTATCCCATGTTTCCCTTTTCTGTTGTGAAAGAATTCCACAAGTGAGAAAACAGCAGATAAGACTGACAGATAAGATTCAAAGTCACGGAGCGCTGTGCGCTACTGCAACAAGAGGGAAGGGGGAGATGCTTCCCCCTGAAGGCCGCGGAGAGGCACGAGCCCTCTGTGGATGCCAGTGGCTGGCTACAGTGGTAATCCCAGCATTTCTGTGTTTAAAAGATCCAAGAGGTATACAGTAGCTATTGGATCAGAGATAAGTCGTCATCAAAATACAGACCTTATCTGGCTGTTTACAGCATGATGCTAATGTTCCTTCCTGACAAATTCTGGAGGTTAGTTATTGTCCTGAAACATGTAATTTCATTGAACTTATCATACATTACAGACGTTACCGCTCATCAGAAGTTATCTAGCATTTGAAAATTCCAGCTATACTAATGAACTGCATGTCCTCCTGTAACAGAGAAATCCCCTGGCCTGACTCAATCCACTAGGCCTAACTCCTGCAAGGCTTTGAGATCAATTACCCAGCATTATGAAAGGCAGGGGCTGCAAAAGCCATTAGGGGAAGGCAATTTCTAGAAGAAGAGTAATGAATTAGGGATGACATTTCAGCTCTTGCATTTGCCAGTTTATGTCAAGAAGATAACATTAATTACATTTGGATTTTGTTTTGTTTCACTGCAGTTGGGTCTCTGTTCTCTGTTCACTTTTATTGGTAGTAGGAAGACAGACATTTGGTGTTTTACAGATCTTTGATTTCCCTCTTGCCTACCCAGCAGGGATGTAAATATAGCTTTTTTGAAACTTAGACTACAAAATATATTACAGTGGCAGACTGCTGGCTAGGGTGAAATGAGTGGCAGAATGAAAATTAAAGAAACTCCATCTTCATATTTCCTACAATGATCACAAGAACAAGAATGCATATATCCCTGATATTAACAGAAGTAGGAATTTAATAAGAACACTTAATTTCTGCCTTGTTTTCACCATGGGATAACATTTTAAGCCCACATACCTAGCCTAATTCTATATGGCTAAATGTCTATGCCTGTGAAAAGTCCAGGTTAGCAATAACTCCAAGGAAAATTTGTATTTAAAATTGTATTTTCTACTTCAAGGGCTTGACTCAAAGCTCATGAAGGTAAACAAAGTTATTTACTTCCATGTGCACTGGATCTGCTTCTTGGTTATCATGAGATAAACTAAATGTTGATTTCCTGTACTGTTAATTCTATGTTTATCACTTTATGCAAAAGAACAGAGTACTGCAGCCTCATAACAGCTATTCGACTTCCTCCTTCGTTAGCTTTCTTCTCTGATATAGTCTCGCCACATTTTCAGAAACTTGTTCAAGATGCTCATGGTGCAGATAGCACCCTGCAAAACATTTCAGTAAGATCTGCAGTGTGCTAAAACACTAATGAAAACTTGAAAATATTAATTTTGAGGGTTATGGAAAATTCAATTGATGTGCTGTGAAGGAAACAAAGAAGTACAGATAAGCTTGCCCTGCACCTAAAATGCTTATTTCTTCTGTTGAGGTAAGAAAGAAACTATTACCCAAGAGTGGGTGCAAGCATGAAGGTACCAATTTTGGAATTACACGAAACATTTCTCTGACTCATCCTTAGGACATGTGAAACTAGACATGTCCTTTTTTTCCATTGATGGCAAAGGCATCAGGGACAGAAAAATGAGGTTATTAATACACTTTCTCCTTCACAAAGTGCTCAGTAGAAAGATCCTGCCAAAAAATCGTATTTGTCAAGCTGGTCACAGACTTTAACCTGTTTCCCAGCCCACACATCAAGGATTTGACTCCTTTCTTTGTACACAAAGAATTAGACTGAATGTATTCAACAATCTAGTCTTATAATACAATTACAACTGTTCGGAAGTGACAGTAAAATATATATGCGGAAGTTACCACAGAAGGTTTTGTTTATATTTGAAAAAACAAAACTAAACAAAAAACCATGAACATGCTTAGATTGCTCCTTTCCTCCATAATGCAAACTAAGATACCTTACCTGGTAGGCATCTAGCTGTTCATCAGTAAATATCGTTTGCTTATTACCCATCTTAAATGAGGAATTCTTCCTCTATGCAAATGCATCCCATTGGCAGTTGCTGGATTCCTCTGTACTGCAGGCATTTAGAGCATGTATACTCCGTGAACGTGCCGAAAAAATCCCAAAGACTGCATTGAACTGCTCTGGACTGCACCTGCCCAGTGAGGAGGGAAGCAGCACTGGGGAACCTTTGCAAAGGCTGGACTCGGGCGCGCCAGGAAGGAAAGCGTGAAAGTCACAAGGCGGTGTCGCCCAGAAACAGTGCTGCCCTCTTTCCTTTGTTTCTCTAAGAGGCATGCAGAGCTTCTACAATGTAAAAAGGAGTAGCCAGCACCAGAAGAAACCAGCTCTCTACTGCCTCAGTGTCTCACTCGCTTGGTCACGCTGCGACTTCAGGACACTCCCTCTGGGCACCTTCACGTTTCTGAGCAGCTTTGCGTCACCAGCCGGCGCTCACCAGCGCAGCCGTATTCCCGCAGACACACACGCGCACACACACACACGATCACACACACACACGATCACACACACGATCACACACACACACACACGATCACACACACACACACACGATCACACACACACACACGAATCTGGAAATTAGAAGAGCGGGCTGGCAGAGTTATTGCTCCCGCAGTCGGTCCCCCCACAGATAAAAGTATATCCAGTCCGTCCTTGGACCTGGCCTGTAGCACATGTCAAGATTAAATACAGCTGGATGGAGGCAGAAAGTGGCCAGAGCATCCCCACAGCATTACGTGGTGCTGCAGGGGCTCCACAGTGACTGCTCACATCTACACTGTGGCTACATCCAGCCCCAGCTCTCTAGGATATCAGTTCACTGATATCACAGATATCAGTATCGTGCCCTCAGATCTACCAGTGAATGCAACTATCCCTTCTCACATTTCAAAAAAAAAAAAAAGAAAAGAAAAAACCCACCACACCCACACAGGAAGATTAAATTGAGTAGTTTAAATGCAAGATAATCTGACCGATTTCAACTCAGACAAGCAGAGCTGGAAAGAAAAAATGTTAGCACAGCCTAAAGCAAAGGTACAGAAAGTACCACTAGAGGGCTCGCAGTGGATTTTAAAGTAGTACCACCGCATTTTTGTATTTCCAGGAAAGGAAAGAAGAACAACAAAAACCCCAAAAATGAGGGCACGAGAGAGCGCGCGCGCACGCTGCAGGCAGACAGGACAAATGAACTCAGACACAAAACCATATTACCCAGTACCTGCAGAAGGAAGAGCTCTTACAGCAACAGTAGGAAGAAGGCTGGGGGAGCAAGGATGGGAACAAGGAGGAAAGACCTGTTATGAGTAAGTTGCTTTTGATTGTTCACTTCCCACTGACATAGCAAGGAGAGAGGGCTTATAAGTATTTAATAAAATCCCTACTTTACCTACAGATCTGCCAGGGGTCATTATTCCCTCATTAAGTTGGAATATTTAATAAAAAACACACAGAGAATTATCTTCTGCTTCCCCCTACAGCTTCTAATCATCCTAACCTGGAATAGCATTTGATAATATGAGCTGAATTTGCCTTGACACATAACAAAGAACAAACATTTAACAGTAGCTCTGAAAGTAAATGTTTGATATGTAGTAAAAATATGCTATGAAGTGCTGAACCATGCAATGTTCTAAGAGACATTTTATTTAGATTGTAACATTTAGAAATACAGATCAGATGAACTGCAAATCAGTACTACCTTGTGCTGCAAAAACACCGTGTACTACCTCATTTACAGAATAAATAGTTTGAGAATGCATTCACCAGGGCTTATTAGTGATAAGCGAGTATCAGAAATTTGACAGTGAAATGAATAGATAATACTAATAGAACATATTTACACTATTTCAAAATAAGAAGAAGCTAGAGTAATAAGGATAAGGTAAACTCTAAATGACCTGCCATCAGATCAAGAGAGAAACAAGTATCTACTCAAATATCAGAGCTGAATCCACTGTCTGTTATGTGGCCAAACTGACCTCTGTTTTTCCAGCCAGTAGTGTTTCCCCCCCCCCCCCCAAGGTACAGTGACATTAGATTCTTTTTATGCTCCAAAAGATTCTCCACAAGGAAAACAGGAAAAAAACCACACTAAAAAAATCAGTTTTTTCTTAAGGCACTTAATGACTGTGGACAGAATTGAAAATCAGGGCATAGTCACCTGGCTGTCTCAACACAGGCATCCAACAATTATGTCATTCAAACTTTGTGGATTCTTTTGGAAATCTGGACCTTTTATTTAATTGTAATCTCTGTTCCTCATATTTCTCCCCCCCAAAAAAAAGAGAAACTACACACACCTATTTCTAGAGGTCTTTGAGATCTATGGATGAAAGCACTAAACATCATTATGATCCCATAACCTAAAAAACACTGCCTGAAGAATCAGCCAAAGGAGCGTCCATTATTTAGAAGTAGAAAACAAGGGCTAGGGAAGATTCATTAACAAATAAATTATGCCTGTCAGATACTGAAAGTTACCTTTTCCACTTTGTCCCATTCAGAGGATTATAATCAACTTCTAAAGGGAAAAAAATGGCATGCAAACTGATAAAACTGGCTTTGTCCAAAAACAGTGTTTTCAGAATAAACAGAAACTAAAGTAAGCCAATACAGTCCTATAATAGTTTATAGGAAGAGAGCTAAGAATTAAAATTAGGGAAAAGAAGCTTGCTAAGGTAACTGTCTTTTCTACTGTTTACTATGATATATTTGCTTATCAATCTTTAATAACGTTTTGCAAACCTCATATAGTGCTCTATGAAATAGAAGAATACTTACTTACTGGTACGAATATAGTTTACTCTCTTCACTTAAGAAATAAAGCTACATCAAGAATTCCTTTTTTTGGCAGCTTTTATACTGCTAGCAGCATTACTGGTGCTTAAGAAGCAGCTTAAAAAAAACCTCAAAAACAACAACAACAACAAGTCCTGTGTTTAGTTAAAGCCGAAGGAGTAATGAAGAAACCCAACTGAAATAAAATAATACAGGGCAGAATTCAGCTGGACACAAGATCTAGTAGAGTTTAGCATTACTAAAAGATCAATGAGAATCTTAATAGCTAAGACTTTGTTTTTATACCTAAATAAAGAGACAAAGTGCTACTTTTCAGATTTTTTTCATAGTATCCATTTTAATTACAACAAAATACTCTAGAACTAAGAAAACAGTGCCACCCACTGAACTGTTCCTGAAGAACTTCACCAGGCTGCCTTTTATCTATTACATTATCAGACCCTTTTTGGAATATAAGGGATAACAGGACAGTAACCTGAGTTAGCATGATGTCAACTATTTAAGGACCTTATTAAAATTATTAAAGAATATCACTATTGGTGGAAGCTGTTACAAACTACAGTACAAAAACATATTTGTAATGATGCCTGATTTATATATATATATATATATATATATATATATATATATATATATATAAAATAAATAATTAAGCCACAGACTTGAGGGGGTTTGGTGAATAAGCTGTGTTCATAATTTGACTTTACAAATTACAAATTTATGTATTTGTAAGCAGATAACAGTTTTGAAGATGCTTAAATGGTGCAAATCAAAATCTCGGTGGATTCTTAAAAATGTATTAGAGGTGTTCTTTTACAGCACTTTTTGAATCAGAAAGTCCATAATGGCCCTTTTAAGATTAAGAGCACTCACAGTTCTGAAAGTTCTTGCATGTCCTCAACTCTGAAAGAGTTTCACTAGCTTTAGCAGTTATGCTTAAAATTAAGCACATTTCATATCCATGATCTGGTACTACTTAAATACAAATCTAGCAACTGATTTCCATCAGTCCAGACCAGTCCATAGTCAAATCATTTGTATGAAATAGCACTCCTTGCAGAGCCACTTAATTTAAGTTGCCTGTCTATGCAAATTGGGTTAAATATAAATGGCCAAATTACCTTTAATGCCATTATACATAAGTGGATTGACACCAGGGATAGATCGGGCTCCATATCTTTTAATCTTGTGATTCTGTATACTTGACAGTATTATTACAGTGAAAAAGAGTGACATCTAATTTCTTACCTGCTTTCATATTCCTGGCTGATGCTTAAAATCTTACTATGGCAAGCAACTGCAGCTAAGATAGTTAAAACCCCCTAAAAAGAAACTATTGAGGCTGCTCATAGTTCTGAATCCTCTTTTGTAGGAACAATGCTAATACATAGACAAATGTTCTGGGGAAGTCAGAGACAAGGCAGAGAAACTGGGACATGTTCCCTGGTTTTGGACTAAAAAAAAAAAAAAAAAAAAAAAAAAAAAAAAAAAAAAAAAAAAAAAAAAAAAAAAAAAAAAAAAAAAAAAGGGCCTTATCTTCTTGAATGTTTGCCCTCAACTCCAGGAGGACCAGAAATAGGCTCAAAGTTACCAAAGAAATTTCAAAAGCTTTTCAAAGGGAAATGTCTCAAATTCTGACTTTGTTATCTGAAAGCATATACCTGACTCCAGCACTCAGTGTATGTTACTTGTTCCCAGCCCAGGAAGCATGGCATTCACTGACTGACAGATTTACAGAAAGAACTCAAGTACGAAATCCATGTATTAGAAAAGGCTGCAAAACAGCACAGAGGACAGCTACATAATAGCCCATTTTCCTCTCTGTCTTAGATCAAGCCTCAAAGAAAAAGGAAATTTCTAAATTCTTTCAGAGGCAGTTATGGAAGTCTTGTTAATCATATATCCTGTTCTAGGTATGTTAATGCTGGCTGAAATAAACTCAGGCTGATCAGGCTTTCCTCAGAGGGAGTTTTCTGTCACTTAGCACAGGAACCTCTTTATCATTAATAAGAAATTCTAGGTGTGGTCACGTAACTTTCTATTGAACTCTCCATTCCCAGTTCAACTACACAGATTACCTGAGACTGAAACTTGGCATGCGTTGGTGTAATAAGAATTAACTGTCTTACTCTAAGGAAATAAATAATAATTCTGCTACTATCAGTTGCAGAGAGAACCAAGGTCCGAGTCTCCTCTTTCATTAACATCACTTTAAATCACCAATAACTTCAGGAAAAATAATGCACCGATGGTGCACAGAAGGGTTTGTTATTCTTCATTTTGTCTACTTAGTCACACCTGGATGTTGCCATGCTATACAACTGACACAAAGGTTTCAATTCCTGTTTATCCCTTTGTACCTAGCTTTCCACTCTGCCACACCACTATTCTTCTACATATTCAAAATGCTTTCCTTTCATTCTAGTGCAGAAGAACTTACGTAGGAAAACAGCCACGGCTAAAAGAGCCGATTGAAATTCTTCCTTTTGAAGAAAGTCTTCACCTTCCTAGGGAATGGCACACAGTGAGTGTATGGACAGAAAATTAACTTTCTTTGATTTTTCTTTCCATATGCTGAAGAATATTTTCAATTATTAAATAAAACTAAGAATGTATATTTTTTTTAAAGATTCAAACAGTGGTTGCTGAGGGCTCCACTACAATAGCTAGCTATTGTAATAGCTAGCTCAAGCATGCCTTTGTGGCGCCTATATTTCGTTGCTATACTTTGCTGTCTAAATACTTATATTGCTATCTTGCTGTACTAACTGGGTAAAATTTAAGAACAGTGGTATAAGGCAGAAACTTCCTCTATCTCTGTTTGTATGTATCAAAGATCAGTTTAATTTGCCAGTTTGGTGTTAAGCAATATTTATCTCTAATACAAGTTACTGCAAGAAATCAATACATTTTATGTACACAGCAAGGTTATGACCTTAATGCTATCAATACCAGTCTTTCATCACACTTTATTGCATGTTAATTTCTCTAAATTGTTTGCCAAATGGACTGATTTTAAGCTATTTAACAACACATAGCATGTATCTTGCAATCAAAGCCACAAATAAATTCAGGTTTACAGAGGAGGGCAATATATATACAATTATCTATTTACAGGCTGTTATAAACTAAATCATTACATAGTTAAGCCTGTTTTAAGAGTTTTATTCATGGAACAGAAAATATACTATCAACCACATACACCAGATTTAATATTTTATAACAAGATTGCTGTCAGGTGCAATAGCTTAATTCTCCTATAAGCCTGCAATCCAACCACAGCTGCAGTGACTTGCTTCCACAACCACAGCTCAGGCAGTGGGAGAGAACACTAGCACTCCTGATTGCCTTCAGTGCAAAGCCTCCTGCTTTAAACTGTTGCTAGCAGTGGTTGCTAAACCTGGTAACTTTGCTCTAATATATTAGTAGAGGTATAATTTAATAACCTCCAACAGATGAGTAGTACTACCTTAAATTGCTGCTGTAATTTCTGCAGTGAGAGTTTGGCCATGGCCCAAGTATGAAAGCTCTCATTTCTTTTCAAAGGAAGATCAAGCTACTGCGAACAGAGGTCGCTTTACCTCTGAGGAGAGCATCTAGACGGGGTCTTATTAGCAAGTTGTGTATGTACTGTAGCTGGCCAACTTCACAGCAACTTTCCTGAGTTTTCCTATTCAGGCACAATCCAGTTATCCTTTTAACTGGGAAAAAAAATCCTACAAGTTTTTATGTCCACAACATCAAATATTCCAATGACTTCTCTCACATCCAGATGTTCTCCTCTCAGATTAGCTCTTCATAAAGTTGCACTTTAACAAAAAGAGCAGGTTTGACATAGAAGGGCTGCAGTTGTTACCAGAAGAGAATCAGTATCAAGAGAATTCTGCACATTTGCCGTTGCAGATCTGACAGGCAAAGCTTATCAATTCAAAGCATTATCAAAAAATAAAATAAAACAGACACACAATAACAGTACAAAAATTTGCAGGTACTGTATGGCACCCAGTCAAGACAAAACTGAGCAAGTAACCCCCAGAAAACAGGGGCTGCAGAGACTACAGCTCTATATTGTTGAAGGAGGAAACCAATCCCTAAAGCTTCTATTCATTCACACTTTGAGGACATGAGAAAGCCGAAGACTGAACCTTAATGCTGAGTTTTCAAGCACATATAGGACAGAGGAAGGCAAGCAAAAAGGCTGTTAAGTATTCTGATAACACTGTTACCAAATCTAGGTATAAAATTATACTGAGCCAGAACCCAAAATTTTATGATACTAAAAAGTGTAATAAATAAGAGGTGTCTATTTAAACTCTTTTGTGTTTTAAACTTTCAGGATATATTACAGTCATATTTTATATCACTTTTTGCAAACATTGAGTCCAGAAATTTGGCCTTTGTTTTAAATCAAAGCTGAGATTCTCATTTATTCCTACAATTAGTAGTTTTGAGAACAAAGCAGTTGCCATAAGTTGAGAAGAAAACTGAAAGCAATGGCAACATATTTAGACACAGAGCCCAACATATCTTGAGACAGTCCCTGCATCGCCATCTAAATAGATGGCACAGAAGATGAGAGAATTATCATCATTGTACAGGCAGAAAAAAATCATTTAAGTCAGGATGGCAGAGCTCAAACTGCCTTAGCTCTAACTCTGTGCTTTACTCTCAAAGCCATCCCACGCTATCATCCCATCCATAAGCACACGGAAGAAAAAGCACTTTGACCGCTTTAGTTGGGATTTTAAGGCAGGTGGCTCAACCCTCGTGTGCCTTCGCGGGGCCGGCCGTCTCCTCCCGCAGCACAGGCGGCACCTCGGGCCCAGCACGACAGCCTGCCTGGACACACGCTACTGCCACCCTTTTAAGAACAGTGAGATGAGCCCTCGCCCCTGGAGGGGGACACGGATTTTAAAATGCGCAGCGTCAGTAGCTTTGGTTTTGCCTCTTCAACGTGCACGTTTTTCTCTGCTGCAACAAATGCCTGACACTTTTTTTTAAATGAAAGCTGACTTCTGGCGCGAACGTGCCTGTCCCAGAAGCTGAGCTTTTACGAAAATACCAAATGCCTCCAAACTGGAGGCTGCCTGCGAAACCGCCTTCGGTTGCCGTTACGTGGATGTCACGGCAAACACCTCCTCGGACACCGCGCTCAGGGCTCCCGCCTGGCCTCCGTCCTCCCGGCGGCACCGTGCCGGCCCCGCCCAGCCCAGCCCCTCACGCACACCCGCGGGGCCGCCCGGGGAGGCTCGCCCTTATCGGGGCACGGGCACGGAGGCTGCCCGTCCCCCCGGCGCCGGAGCCGGAGCGCGCGCGGCCGGCGCTAACGGTCGGTGGGGGGAGGGGCGGCGCGCGAGCTCCCCCGCTCCCCGCGGCGCGCGCACGCTGCCGCAGCAGCCGGCTCGCCCTGGGGCGGGGCCCAAATAGCCGCGGGGCGGGGCCTAAGGGGCCGCGGGGCGGGGCCTAAGGGGCCGCGGGGGCGGGGCCTAAGGGGCCGCGGGGGCGGGGCGTGCGGCGGGGCGGACGCCGGTTCCGGTCGCGAGGCGGGCGCGGGGGCTCTCGGGTTTCCCCGCGTCGCAGTGGCTGCGAGCATCATGGCTGCGGCCGCGTGGATGCCTACGGTAAGCGAGGGGGGACAGTCCCCCTCCCGCCGCCGCCTCGGGGCCCGGGCGCGCGCCTGACCTTGGCGGCGGCCGTTAGCTCTAACGGCCGCGGGCGCCCGGGCCCGTCGTTCCCGGCGGCGGTCCCGGCGGCGCTGCGGAGGTCGTGGCGCCCTTCCCGAGCCGCGAGGCGGCGGCGGCGGCCGGGCTTGGGGGCGGCGGCGGCCGGGCTTGGGGGCGGCAGCGTGCGCCTCGGCGGCGCCCCGGGGAAAATGGTCGCGAAGGTCACGGCGGAAGGGCAGGCGCGGTGTCGGCTGTCAGCGGCTGCTCGGCGGGAAACGAGGGAGAGCGCGTTTTCGCCTGACGGCGCTCTGCCGCCCTGCAGGCGCTTTGGGCTGCGCTGGCCCCGAAGTGCTTTGGAAAGCAGCAGTTGCTGCCGGGGGTGCCTGGAGGAGGCCCTTTTGCCCTGAGCAAACAGGATTTCTTTTGCATCTTTCCCTAACAGCCCGCTGCGGGCTAGGTCACCGAGCAGGCCCCTCCGCGCGTAGCTGACCGATCGGCGGCAGGCCTGTCGGGAGGTGATCGCGATGCGTACCGCCAAGGTCAGAGTGGACCATTGCTGTTCAGTCCACTTCTCCGTGACCCAAGTCCACGATTTCTGGCAGGAAACGCTCTTGGCCTGCTCTCTCCCCTTCTCTTCCCAGGGCTACTCAGGAATCCGAATCCCCATTCCCAAAGTGGGAACCTTGCTATGGGGGCACTTAGGCTTCTGCAGTCCAGTCCATTTATTGCTCCTGCTGCTGCCTGCAAGTCAAATACACGGCTTGCTGCGATAACCATTACTCGCCTGTTCCTGTGACCTTGTACATCCCATGTTGAGTTACAGGCCAAAATGAATTCTAGCTTAAATTACTTTTTTCCACAGTATTCATTACAATATACGTCAGAATTATTTTACTTCTAATTGTTTCTGTTGGTGCCCAGATAGTTTGTCCCTTCTGCCATTCAGCTATATTTAGCATACCTGTCAAATTGGACAGGAGATCACAAACTGTCAAATTATGGATCTAGCCAGGATAGCTGCATACAGATGATAAGATGAGGATGGCAGAATTGAAGTAGAGTCTGATTATGGTTGGAAGATCATCTGACTCTTTAATCACAGAGGCATGACAGTTTCTAAAGAAGAGGACAACACTGGGAGGCTGCGATTTTTCTGTAGTCGGTTACCTATGGTGATATGGTTGGGGGTCTTGTCCTTGGTGCTCTGTTAGGTAAGAACTCCAGCTGAGGAATCTTCTCTGTTTTGAAGCTTTATGTCAGTTCTGAATATTCAGATGTTAGAAAGTGTAATTCTTTGCCTAAACTGTGTAGATAGTGATTTTCATTGTTATGGTGACTTTTCTTTTGTCTTCCATGTGCACTTCAACCACTCTTTATAAATTGTCAGGCACACAGAAGGTTAAAGCACAAAACACACAGATGTAAAAGGTTTAAGAACAAAATTCTCATCAATTTCAATGAAATAGAAGTCATGCTAATGCAAAGTAGTCTTTAAAAGATTACCTAAAATGTGTAAACATGCTGTCCACGCCGCTATTAATGAAATTTTCATGTTTGATTTCTCATTTTGCTTCTTATGAACCTTAAGTCTCAGCACATTATCCATCTAGCCAGAGTTACTGCAAGCTTATTTTAAAAGTGTTGTACCTAAGGACTTAGATTACTATGAGATAATTTCCCCTTATCCCCAGGCAAGATAAGAAATTATGGTGCACTTCAGACTGTGGCTGCCCTGGGTTTACCTCATGCTAAGAATACCGACATGATATATTAGAGTACAGCATGTTATTGAGCAACTTTGCAAAGCATTAGTTACTCTGCTCTAAATTTCATCTAAACGGGTATAAAAATCAAAATGAAACTGATTTTTAAAATGTAGAATTGCTGAAATATTGATACCTTTTAAAATATCCATTTGTGTAATAAAATAGTATCTTTTTTGTTTTATGTTCTTACAGGTTTCTCGGTTGCTAGGTGCTTTCAAAAACCAAAAACAGGTGACCAGAAGTTTTGGTAGTGCTGTGAGTATAATAGTACCATTTCTTTCTTTTAAGAAGTTTCTCAAGAAAGGACCTCAGAATTTTACTTTAAGATCACCGTATTATTTTTACATTCTCAAAAACAAGGCCTAAGTAAGTGAGCACATATGCTCTTAAGGCCTAAGTAAGTGAGCATATATGCTCTTAATGCCATGCTGGATTCATATTGGTTAATTACTGTCTTTCAGAATTGCATATTACGGAAAAAGTGATAAGTTAAGACAGGCTCTAGCAAACTATAGAAGTGGCATGAAAACTTTTCACAAAATCTGGACATAAGACACTTCCTCTGAAACTCCTTTGGAAATGGGCAAATTAGAAGAATTGTTGAGAAGCTTCTAATTTTTTTTTCTTTTGCAGACTTTCCTCTAAGCACTAGATTTACTTTAAATACTGCTGCTTTTAGTATACCTTGCATAAAAAGGTTTGCCTTTTCAAGGCCCTCTTTAACCTGTTTTAGTTGATGACTGTGTATTTTCTTGTAGATGTTTTATTGCCTTTATGTGTGTGCTTAAAGTGCCCACAGACCTGTTCTCAGTGAAGATGGCCTTGAAAACTTCTCAGGCAGATGCAGGGCTCACCACCACTGCATGCTCCCTTATGCGAGACTTAAGTTTGAGGAGAAACGGTGGCTTTTAATTGGAAGCTGGTAGAATAGTTAGTGGAGAAGAGAGGCTGAACTGTAGATCATGGCTTACATAGTACAGAAGGATGTAGAAGGTGAGGCACCTCACATTCTCTTTGTGCCACATTAATGTTTCAGGTGCAGTCTCCTCTGGCTCATGTGTAGTCCTGCTGTGCTGTGAAGCAACTGGAGTATAAGACAGCACAAAACTAATCTTGAAGGCATTCAGTTAGTTATGTACTTAACATTGCTGTTGAGCTTTCAGTTCAGTTCTTTTATGTGAAGCTCCACGTCTTTTGTTTTGCACAGTGAAACTCTGGCTCTAATTAGTTAAAAAATGAGTCACAGAATATCCATTGAAATTCTGAATATTTTGCATGGAGAAGTTTGGAAACACTTTGTTAATTCTAATTGGGCTTCGCAAATAATGCTGTATCTGAGCTGCCTTTTTTGTAGGTAATAAAGAGCTCCTACAGAAATGCTGGAAATCTTTAAGCAAAACAAAAAGAGAGAGGGGTGCATAGGATTAACATAGTAGTCATCATGTTTTTCTAAACCAAAGTGGAGGACTTGCTTCCCCTCTTACCGAATGAGCCTGAGCTGTGCAGTCTGTTTTATCTGCTTGAGGATGATAAAAGACTGGGAAATTCTGCAGACATTATGGGGAAAGAATTACTTGACATTGTTAAAAATGGGTCTGAGATTTTTAGGAAGTCCCTTGAGAAGTTTAGATAAGCCTGAAACTTTAAGATGAATGTAGATTTTCATAACTTAACCTTTTCTAACATGGGTCAGTATCATTGGAGCTTGTTGATAATACTGGAGATACATGGATAACAGATCCATAGCTAGATAATGCTATCTCCTCTCCAGTTTCCAAGAGGTAAGCATGTTATTTCAAGGAGTACTGCGCAGGAACCTGACTTTCAGGTCAAACTTGTGTTTTGGGAATATGAGTTCATACTAGGCAGATTTTTTAAAAATTCTCTTAAAACCTTTGCAGCCTCCCTTTGAAAGTAGGCTAGTCATTCTCGCTTCTGTCCATTACTGCTATTCTGTACAGTGTTTTTTGGCAACTGGAACTTTATTTTTTTATTCTAGCAGTTGCTTGGTTCCTGCAGCACATGAAAATGATTTCTGCATTTGACACAGCATTCATTAGTTGTACTACTGCATTTTTTTTTAAACCTAGGTGCAAACAGTAACTTTAATCCCAGGAGATGGCATAGGACCTGAGATTTCTGCTGCTGTCATGAAGATCTTTGATGCTGCCAAAGTAAGTGCATGTTTTTCTTACTGTGAGTAAGTTTAGTTACAACAACAAGCCATAACTAGGTACATTAACAGTGTTTTTCCCTTACCTTCCAAAATATTAAGTCATGTTTAAGCTATTAAGACTTCTACTTGGCAACAGAAAGAGTCCGAAGCTTCAGAATAGAAGATAGCAGTGCATTATCAAGGCAGGGCTCAAAACTTAGCTGCAGAGGAATAGAGAGAGCAAATGCTTTGTTTAATTTTTGGAAATATGAACTCAATATATCATATAAAATCATGTTGTTCATGCAGTAATCTTGAGCAGCTGATAGAAAGATGTTCTTTTAGCCTTTGTGATTTCTCAATGCAGATCAAAGCATGTGTGGAAGGACTAGCTTATTCTTAGAAACTTATCTGCAATTAGTCTGTTGTACTGTCAAACATGTTCACTTCTGTGATACGCAAACTGGGTATATCCAAGGACTGTTTCGATACCTATGTGAGGAACTTCATCAGAACTTGTCAGGTTTCCTGGGAAGAAAATAAAGCTTTTCAGGAAAGAAATTTGTTAAATTGTCCCATATTAGTAGTGGTACCAAAACATGTTCCCTATCAATTACAACTGTCCAGCTTAGATTTGGAAAAGGTGAAGTTCTCTTTAATTATACATAAAGCCTTATAATAGTTTGGCTGTGCAGATGAATGGCATGGAGGAGTAAAACCTAAGTTTGTGTGCCAGGTGCACACTTGCAAAACTTAATCAAATGTGTTCATTTTAAGGGGGCTCATCTAGTATGTTATGCTTGGTCTGATTCTGTTTGCTTATAAAAGCCCTTGTATCTTTTCCTGTATGATCCTTCCTGATGAAGGCACAGGTGGCAGCCTGTCTCCAAATAGAAGATTCTCGTGGTGAATGCAAATTCAGGAAGCACTGTGGGACACTTGCAGACTCTCAGATAACAGATATATCTGTGTTATGTACCGTCTTATAGGTTGTTTGGATGATCAATTTTGAATGAACTCAGTTTTCAAATGACAATGAACTAGACAGCTCTAACAGGTAGAAGGAAGTAGCATGTATATGCAGTTCTAATGATTTCTGTGTACGTGATACCTAGGGAGGCATCTTGTGGTATTCAAGTTTATGCTGGTATATTGCTTGTACTATTCTATTTTCAATTATTTAATAACATTTTTAAAGTTTGGTTTCTTTTCAAGTTCAAATATCTCATGCTTAGTGTTACTTACCAGAGGAAAAAATGTTTAGGAAGGCTTGAGTAAAATCCCTTAAGCGCCTTTTTGTGTAGGGGAGGAAAAACGGGAAGCAAAAGTCATGATATTGAAGTTAACATAGGACAAATGTGTTTAGGCTCCTATTCAGTGGGAAGAGAGGAACGTTACAGCTATCCAAGGACCAGGAGGAAAGTGGATGATACCTCCAGATGCCAAAGAATCCATGGATAAAAATAAAATGGGATTAAAAGGTATTTTAAGGGTTAATACAAAGATATTAAATACTATCGTTTGTATTGTGGGTCTGATTTAAAAGCCAAAGTCCTTCATCTGTAGCACAATAAAATGGCTAATTGTAGGGGCCAGTGTGTCAAATAGTCTTACGCAAGCTTAAAACAGTCCTTCACTTCAATGCCATAACTGTCATAGGTCTTCCAGGAAGTATGTTAAAGAAGGGAGCCTTACTAAATATTAACCTGTGGACCATATGCAGAAAGCATTTCCAGTGCTGCTGATACACAGTAGTTATGAGATAATTATATTCCCAATGAGTAGTATCTTACTTCAGATCTTTTACTAGTTTCCAGTGAAACCTTTTGTAAAAGCTTCTATTCCATGTGGATCATGATTAGGCCTTTAAAAAGCTGCTTAATATTAGTGTGTAGTAGTCATGATGGCACAAAGAATTCCTGTGGCATTTCAGCTTAACAGTTAAACAAAAATTTGGAGCTCTTCTGCAAGAGTACCACAGAATTATATCTGTAGTTTGGACTCTAAATTTACAGAGGGGCTTATCTTCTCACTCATTTTTGGTTTTTTATTTCTTGTTTGGTTGGTTTTGTTTTGCTTTTAGGGCCTTTAAAAACCCCAATTGCTGCAGGGCACCCATCAATGAATCTGCTTCTGCGTAAAACCTTTGACCTTTATGCGAATGTCCGCCCCTGTGTCTCAATTGAAGGCTACAAAACCCCATACACAGACGTAAACATTGTCACAATTCGAGAGAACACAGAAGGCGAATACAGTGGAATTGAGCATGTGGTAGGTTACTGGAAATGTTGTGTTTCTGGCAGAGTTTCTATGCTCCATTAATGATAACTTTGCCTATTTAAGTTGCCTAGCACTAAGAGGGTTTTTTGATTAAGCCCTCTAGCAATAAAAAAGTTATTTTATTGTGAAATGCCTTGTGGAGACTACCCAACTCAGAATTTTGATATTTTGTTGTCCCAAACATTCATACTATTGATTTTAAAATTAAGCTTACACTCTTACTAGCACTGCAAATACTGTCTTTCAGATTGTTGATGGTGTTGTGCAAAGTATCAAGCTAATCACAGAAGAAGCAAGCAAGCGTATTGCGGAATTTGCTTTCGAGTATGCCAGAAATAATCAGAGAAGTCATGTTACTGCTGTGCACAAGGCAAATATTATGTATGTTGACACTTGTTTTGAGAAAACAAAAAACAGTAATATGTTTTTAATGATAAATAACTTCATTAATCTTCCTCAAATGTATAACTTCGGTTTGTGCTAGTGGGAGACCTCATAAGTAAAATGGGGAATACAGTATCTATAGGCCTGTAATAACTATATACTCCTGTTTTTATTACTAAGTGTATTGGACTCCTATGACTTTCCTCCCTAACTCAAAATAATCTTAAACTAGGAAGATTAATTAAAAACTGAGCATGAAATTAGCTAGTATCTTCCAAAGCACTTCGTAGTGAACTGAACCACATCATGTAGTATTACATGACACCACCTGTACAAACTCAGTAAGCCTTTAGTAAGTGAATATGTTATTTTGAGAATTACTGTATGCATATGTTAAACTATTGATCTAAAAACGTTTTCGTTTTTACATTTTAGGTGGGAATTTAAAAGGGGGGCAGTATGTCAAGTAGTCTTCTGCAAGCTTAAAACAGTCCTTTGTTTCAAGGCCGTAACTGTCATAGGTCTTCTAGGAAGTGGGTTAAAGGAGGGAGCCTTACTAAATACGAACCTGTGGACCATATGCAGAAAGCATTTCCAGTGCTGCTGATACACAGTAGTTATGAGACAATTATATTCCCAGCGACTAGTGTCCTATTATTTAAAGGAATTTAAGGGCATTTAAGGGAATTTAAAAGATGTAACTTCTCTGACTGTAATATATTAAAAATATTATTTATATTTAACAGAAGGGATTACTAATTAAGGGGTCGCTAATTAAATTCTGTGCTTTAGTATTTTTATTTAATCGTCTGTTGCGTGCAGTCATTTTTATCTTCAGTATTGCTTATTCTCAGTAACTGTAATATTCTCTTGCTTATTAAATTGCAGGAGAATGTCTGATGGGCTTTTTTTGAGAAAATGCCGGGAGGCAGCAGAAAACTGTAAAGATATTAAATTTAATGAAATGTATCTGGATACTGTGTGTCTGAATGTGAGTATTTACCAGTTTTAATTGCAGTTATTTTTTAGCTTAAATTCTTAATCTTAATAAAAGTATACTTCTTTCTAGATGGTTCAGGATCCATCACAATTTGATGTGCTTGTTATGCCAAACTTGTACGGTGACATCCTCAGGTATGGAGAATTCTGTTTTAACTAACCCAGCATGTAAAATACTGTTAAGTTTCCAGACTGTTGTTCAGGTTATATGCTAGGTAGATGAGTGACTGTTTTCTGCATCCAGAGTTTAAATCTTTATAAATTGGAATCTAAATAGGAAGAAAACATGGCATGATTACACTTTAATTATTAATATATTATTGAGGGGAACTATATGATGAGAATGTGCTTCTTATTAAAGGAGAAAGCTTCTGATGATGGAGACTATGAATGTTATTCAGATGTCTTGGTGTTGGGGGGGGGAAGGGAAATGTCTCCAAATGCATGCATAAGTTTTGGCTTAAATTGTAATAAAGAACACTTATACATTATTATTATACTTTCTAATCTTAGGCACTAAAACAGATTGTATAAGATGACTGTAGGATCATTGTGTTTAAAGTAAGCCATACAGTTAAATGATTCTGCATAGTGACCGAAAAATCAAGCGTATGGCCTCTTAATATCCTACCAGGCCTTGTTTTCTATATTTTATTTTTTCTTCTTTAACACGTTGCTTCTCTTGGTATGAAAAAGGAAAGATTGAGAAAATAGACTGAATCAGAATTAGATTAAAAGCTAAATGATGATTTATAAAATCTCTCCCAGACTCTACATGAATATAGCTAATTATTTTAGCTTAAACTTAAAATGTTTCCAAACTTTTCTGCTTATTAGTCAGACATCAACTAACGTGTAGGCAATAAAATGGTATGCTAAAACATCAGTGTTTTAAGATTCTTGTTTATTAGTGTGTTCAGCTTCGAGAGTACTGTATAATGACTGTTGGCATAGTGGGTTTGTCCTTCCCCTTGTTAGTTTGGGAGGAAACCCCACTTCTGTCAGACTTGTGACTCCTAGTTTGTTCAGTAAAGAGAGGGGGATAACTATTCTGGGATCACTTGGAACATACTCCTTAAGTAACATATAATAAATTTTAAAACTACTCATAATTTACCTCCCTGAGCAAAACTCTGGCACATTTTTAGAAGGATGTTACATGTGAAAATTAGTTCTGTTGTGTCTTCAGGGGAAGTAAGGCTTTTGGATAGTTACAGAGAACTGTATGTTAGAATTTTTGCTAGCTTTTGAGACTTCTAAAAGTATCGTATGTTTTCAGTACCTTTTGTTGTGCTTATCTGTCTTGGTTTGGTCACCTTTATTCTAGAATTTGGAATTTCCTTTTAATTTTTCTTTATTAAGCTGTCTTTTCTGCGGGTAGTTCTACTAACAACTTTCAAATGTTCCAATGGAGTACAAGTGGCTTACAGTATCTGTTCTCTGCCCAGTATTATCCTTAGACTGGTAAGGTCTTAGACCGGTAGATTGGTAGATAAAATAAGCTCTTTAAGTTATTGTTGCAATAAAATGCACGTAATAAACTACACACAAATATTTTAATACCTTGTTGAGAGGCAATTGCATGTGGATTTTTTTTTCTGCAGTGACTTATGCGCTGGATTGATTGGGGGTCTTGGAGTAACGCCAAGTGGAAATATTGGTGCTAACGGAGTTGCAATTTTTGAATCGGTAAGTCTTCTTATGTGAGGTAAAGTAGTAATTACTATTTTGTCCCAACTTGAGAACTTAAAACTTGTCCACCACACATAACATGACTGTCATTTAACTAAGTTCTCTGTAAAACGTTTTTTTTTACTGTGAGGATGCTGAAACTTTACCCAGAGAGAGTAATTAAATTATGTATTACATGTAGGTTTTTCATGTGCTTTTACTGACTCTTTGTTTTTCCCCTTTTTTTCATAAAACAAACACCCTCTGTGAAATAGAATTTGAGAGCCACAATTGGGAGAAATTAGGTATCCAATTCCTATTTCTACTGAGGCACATTAAAATGAACTAGTTCCCCTTTCTAATACCTTTGCACTGAATTGTTCTGCTCTTTTCTGTGTCCTTTCCATTAACTGTAATAGCAAAGTAAATCCTATTTTAATATGCTTTGTGCATGAGAAGTGGCTTAAATGCATTGAATTGCTTAAGGTATTTCAGTCAACACATTGACTTCATAATAGATAGGCTCACTTTTATTTATAGGTTCATGGAACTGCTCCAGACATTGCTGGAAAAGACTTGGCAAATCCAACTGCTCTTCTTCTGAGTGCCGTAATGATGTTGCGTCATATGGGACTGCACAAACATGCCACAAAAATTGAAACAGCTTGCTTTGATACAATTAAAGATGGAAAGGTAATATAAGGGTGTACAAATACATGCAACGAATTAGAATCATTCTATCACAGCAAAAATTAACTTAGAACATCAAAGCGAGACAGCAGATGCCCAGCTGTGCTGGCCTGAATCATGGGCAGTGCCACAGGAGCAGAGGAATGAGATTGTGTTCTCTCTGATAATAGCAATTATATTACCTGTGGTGGTATCAGATGTGCCCAGCTCAGTAATAGGGATGTTCTGTAGCATTCCTTGTGTCTCAGTTACCCTTGTCTCACATATCCATGGCTTTTGTTAAATCTAAAAGCTAGAACTGGATCTCTCCTGTTCAGGAAGTGAATTGGACGTTTAGATAATAGTAGTATTTCACTTGTGAAGTTTATAAGGTGTACAAAGTTTATATATTTGAATCTGGACCTTGAAGTGAAAGGACACTTACTTGCCTTTCACAGGCTTAATCACCCATCTCTTCTATAGCATCTCAGTCTTGAATATAATATTTCTGCTCCTATTTTTCAGGTCAATTATTTTCTTTTTCCCTGCTAACTGCTTTGGCTTCTTTGGGGACTACAAAAGAATTTAAGGGCAAAACTGTATCTAGTATTTATTTTTCCCCTCAAGATTGTATGTGACCTCCCTTGGGCAGTAAGTGTCTCCAGATTAGAAACCCAAATTGATTTTTTTTTTTTGGCTTGTGCCTGAAGCCTGAATTGAATTTGTAGTCCTAATGTTATCAGTTCACTTATCCACTTTGACCTCCACCTTCTCAAAACATAGTTGAAAAGATCCTGAACACTGCTGTTAAAGAGGATCAGCAGTTAGCCATGTTGGTGCAGTTATCTGGGGCAGGAGCATAAGAAGCTGCTTTTTAATTACAAGTAACAAACACGCTTAAATGAAAAGGTGTCATCATTTTGTAAGTGGTCTGTTTGCAGCTATCATACTGTATGTAGCAGCTAGTTTAAAAAAAAATCTAAACTTACAAGTGATTAAAGAGGTGCTTGTGTAAAGTGTCCATTTACTGCTCTGGAAATGAAATCCTGCATCTGCAGGTCAGTAATTCTATGGAAGATAACATAGTGCAAGTTTTGTGACTTGGCTACTTACTTACTAGTTGTTTAAAATGTTATGATTATATGCTCACATTGAAGAGAACGTTTTTAAATGGAAAAAAGCAAAATGTAGTTGAAACAACATCTTAAAATAGTAACCTTTATCCCTCCTTCCTTCCTCCCCTATGCCATGTAAGAAGTGTGTGTGTGTGTGTGTGTGTGTGTGTCTCTGTCCATCTCGTAAGGGGAAAACTAATGATTTAAATTTACCTCTTAGACTGCTTTAATCTTGCTAGGTTGGACAAGAAATCTTGTTACCAAACTTTTTTTTTATTTATTTTACTAGCCTCATTGCACTAGAATTGTATTTGATCAACAGGTTTCTTTAACTCTGTGTTTTTCATCTCTTGACTAAACTAAGCAAACTTAGAGAAGTGTTAACATGCAGCATTTCAAGACCTGTGTGCTTTTTCTGTCTGGATTCCCTTTTAAAAACAAAGAACAAAAGCTTCATGTAATGACACTTTCTCTGTTATTTGCCTTTGCATTGAACCTTCATATATGAATTTGATCGCCAAAGGACAAACCTTTTATAAAAATTTACTTTCACTTAAGTACACTTCTGTATGGCCAAGAGACTTTAGAAGCTCTGGCTAAGTTTGCTTTCTTCATAATTTGGAGTTAAGATAAAATGATGCCGGAATGTTAACACTCTGTGATAACATAGTGCTTGATGTTTATAGTCACTTTCTCTACATACTGTAATTTTCATAGTTCTTATTGATGAAAGCTGTAAGGGATGCAGAGAATTTCAAACTTGATGTGGTCCTTTTTATCCATATTTAGTATCCACATACTACATACAAAAGATAAAATTGTTTAGAGGCAAGAATAGCCACATTAAACACTTTAATAATGTTTCTTCTTCCTTCAGGTCTTGACAAAAGACTTGGGAGGTAATGCGAAGTGTTCAGAATTCACAGAGGAGATCTGCCGCAGAGTACAGGACACAGACTAAACTTTGCTCATACCACTTGTAATAACTCCTAAAGGACGTATCATACAAAGTACGGTATATGTAACCTGACATCCATATGCATATAGTTTGCCTATCTCTTCAGAGAGTAAACTTTTTAGTTAGGGCCTCTCCATTAATAAATATGGCCCAAAAGGCTACAAATGATGCTTGTGCCTGCTTTTAGTGGACTTTTCTAAGTGCTTTGTCTTATTTATTTTTTTTAATCTGGTGAACTTTTTTACATCCAGGTGAATTATTTTCTTGTCATTGTAACTGTCTTCCATTTTCCATTTCAATTAAAGGGTTTTTACTTTCCAGGAAGAAAAATTGTGTAAATATAATAACAGAATTGGTGAATTGTAAAGGCACCTTAATGCTTAAAACCTACTTTATTGGTCTCACTGAAATGTAAAAGATAGGTTTTCAGCCTAACAATAGCACAAAATGATCTTTATAAAAAGAAACGGGTATAAAATAACTTAAATAGCAATTTTGTGTTAAAAGCAATGAAGAAATACTTTTAGGTGCTCTGGTGATCCATGAAAAACAACTTTGTCCTCCAAGGGCATAAATAAAGAAATGCAAAATTCTAGAGACTTAATGTGTTTAAAAAAACAAAACCAGAAACCAGCTCTAGATGAGAAATAATGTTAAAGTAAAATTATCTTTCAAAGCTAACTATCCAAATAATTCTTTTAAGTTTTCCTCTCTGAAACATACTTTAATTTACAACAGAGTTCTCCTAATGAAGAATAAATTATACAAATTTATTTCTGCTATATAGTGTGAGGGGGGAAGTATTAACTTTGCAAATTTATACAAAATATTTCATTCAGCATTCAGACTTCAACTAAAATGCTTTTCGTATTGTACTTTGCTTTTATGCATAGTCTGTTCAATGTGTCTTACTGTATTGTAAATTTAGTCTAGAAACTTTGAACATAATGGACTAATCCTAAAGGGATTAAGAGAGATCAAAGGTTTGGCTCTGGTGCCTGGGTTCCAGAAATACTTTTCATCCCTGTTCCAGGGAATCTGAGACTTTCTTCTGCCACTGAAGCTTAATGAGCGCAAAAGCAACTTTTTCCCTCCCTTTTTTATCACCTATGGGTGATACAAAAATGAGTCATTCTTACCTGGATGTCTTAAGATATGCTTCCGTTAGTACATCGCACAAGAAAAGGCACATTTTAAAATTCCTGGCTATAGGACAGGATTATCACTACTGCCAGAATTGGCTTCTTAAAGCTTAATTCTATTAATAGGTATTATTCCACTTAGTTACTTTCTATTAAGACTGTTTAGGCGGGTTGCTGCAGAAGTAAAATCCCTCCAATTAATTTCACTCCATAACATAAGCATCCCAACCTTGTATAGAGTCTAACAACATGTGTTGGGGAAGGGAAATACGGTTTTTGTGTGTGTGCGTGTGTGTGCGTGTGTGTGCGTGTGTGTGCGTGTGTGTGCGTGTGTGCGCACGCACTCTGTGCTTGGTTAATAGGTAACATTTCCTTCTGTGGGATACAAAAGATACAGTTGTCTCAAACAGAATTTTAGCGTAATTTGAATGCATACACTGTTGCTGCTGCTTCCTTGTTTCCTTTAGATTATTCCTTCTGAGTTATCGTTATGCACAAAATGGAAAAAAATAAAGACTTTTCAAAGTCCTATTGCTTGGTTTGGTTTTTATAGTCCTAGGCTGCTGTCTTGTCTGATGCTCTGAGCTGACTGCAACAAGCTTTAAGTTTATAAGTTGTATAATGCTGCATGTTGGAACTTTCATGGAAAGTACTGGGTGAGGGGTTTTGGGGGGAGGGGGGAAGTCAAAAATAGTGGTTGTAGACTGCTTGTGTTAGCCATTCCAACTCTCTGCCAAACATCACTTAATAACAGCAAGCTTTTTAGACAGCTTTTTATCAAGTATGCCCTTCACATAATGTCACATGAATAATCAATCAGAATTTTTGATAAAGGGAAGAGGAAATGCAGCTTATATTTGTCAGATTTAGTACAATGTGAATATTGAAACATAAAAGAAGAGTTGCAACACAGTGACAAACTTGCGTGCTTTCAAACACATTAAAAATAAGTGCTGTAAAGACAATTTTAAAGACGTTTCTGTTCTAAATACACTTTATGTAAGATCTGTATTTGCTACTTTGTATCTTTCAGTCTTAGGGTGCTATTCCCCCCCCTTTCTTGATTTATATGTTTTTAAGGGAAATAGTAA
Source organism: Dromaius novaehollandiae (assembly GCF_036370855.1). NCBI lineage: Eukaryota > Metazoa > Chordata > Aves > Casuariiformes > Dromaiidae > Dromaius > Dromaius novaehollandiae. The sequence goes on from NC_088107.1 coordinate 21,208,923, forward strand.
TGTGTATTTCAACATGGAGCTGCTGCTTTCACAAAGTCTCTGAAGTCTAGCCACTGTAAAAGCAGAAAGAAGAAAGAGGAGTGTTTTTAGGCTCTGAAATTTGGTGTTAAGAGAACAAAAATATACTTTGGGGGTGGGGGAAACAGGCCTGCGGATCTTTCAATAATCAACTTTATCACTGCGCAATAGCATTTTTACTAAACAATACTGTTAACTACTGATCTACCAAAATATAACATGGGCTATAGGCAGCCTTTTGCAGAACAACAAAAATCACAGTATAATAATTTTCCTTCTATTTCTGTCTAGATGAATGAATTAGTTATACCCACTTTACACAACACATTAAGATGTTTTTAACCTTACTCATTTAGGACCTAAAGGAAAATTAGTATTAGAAAATGGGCAGGCTGAACAGATACTTCTGTAAGAAGTATAAACTATCAGGTGAGTATCAGGGGAATAACTAAATTAACACAGCAGTTCTCAAGTACACCATTCGATAGACTGCAAAACCAAAACAGAAGCACAAATCTTCCTTAATGCTGTTGATTAGGAAATACTTTCTTTAGCTCATAGATCTTATTTAATGGTTGGAAAAAATGCTTCTTACTCTTCATAGAAGGAATCTACTTCATCTCTGTATTTCTCAAGCACGGTGAGCCGTTTTAACTTCATTGTCGGACCTTAAAAGAAGTTAGTCACAATAGCAGAAATCAGAACAAAATTTCCTACTCATTTTGTGCTGTGGTTCATGATGTTCTTCCCAACAGGCTCTTTAGTACAGTATGTCTGTTACTCTGTAAGTGTTTAAGTATCTGCTAAAGGTGAGAAGCAAGTGTGAGACAAAAGGTTGCTTCCACATAAATGTGAGCAGGTGACAGGCAGCTGCAGCTAAAACAGGGTGGTGATTGACTACTTGCATTTTGTCATTAAAAATAATTAAAAGGATGACTTTTTTGAAAGATTTTAAACAATTCCCAGTTTATTCAAAGGACCTGATAAAGTAATGTGCTTTTGCTTGGGGCTCTTCTACCAGGCTTTCTGTTTCACTACTGTTTTTTAATGATCATTTTTCAGTATTATTGCTGGAAGTTATTAAAACTTTAATGCATAAACAGTTAACTAGAACTGGTTATTTAAATGCTCAATGCAATCTGAAATTTAACTATAGCTTGCGTTCATGTAGATGAGCACAGATTTTTACTTTCATACATAAGGAGAAATCTGTTTCTGTAGTCAGTAACACACACTGCGTAACTTTTTCCTTTCATGCTAGTGGCGGTACTCACAATGTGGTTTAGATCAGCACTGTGTATACCTCAATATAAATCACCAAATCTTACCTAGTTCTCCTCCAGAAATGGAAAAATCTCTTGGCAGCACTATCCATTTTTGAATACAATGAACTTTATTAGTAGCATTCATGTTGACTTTGTTGATTCCCTCCTGAATGGCCTGGTAGATAGCCCGGTCTCTTGTAGCTACAATCTCTGATACCGTAGTGGCTTTGCTGCCAGTCTTCTGGCAGAAGTCTCTAGCTTGCTCGGTAAGGATGTCAGTAGGATCAGATGTATCTGGATCCAGGACACACTAAAATATGAAATGAACTGACTAATCAAACGGTCATTCTCACACAGTGTTAAAAGTTTCCCTGATCAGGTCTTCCCTAACTAGTAAGCATCAAGAAGGCTCAGCATCAGCAGCTAAACATACTGTGAACCTTGAAAAGCAGAAACATCTACACATGACAGCGCTTTGTTTCCTTTCCACTTGGCTACCTAATGCAAGTATTTTGGTCTATGTGCAGGTGGCATGAACACATTCAAAACTTGTCAATGAATTAGGCTATAAAGTTTTTATAGACCTTGAATTTCTACCGTATTCCCAAATTATTCCATAGTTATAGGAACGCATTTAGCACAGTATTCAATTGCATTACTGTGGTGTAATGTAAACAGTTTGAGATAGAAGCATTTTTAAAGTTAAGACTTTTCAAATCGACATTTCAATTGCACTTGTAGATAGGGAGGTATTAGTTATAGAGGTAAACAACTTTAAACTTGGGAAAAACTGAAAGGTTTTTCACTGTGTAGGTAAACACAGCTCTTATTTTCACTGCTGTAAGTGCAAATGTTTCAGAAAAAATGATTTTTCAGTTGAAATGCACACCATAGCAAAGCTATTAATTGTCTTATTCTACAGCCATCCTTCCAGTGCTATATAAAAAAGAAAAAATAGTAGAAAAACATTTCTGTTGGAAAACCTATTCTGTGTAAATGATCTTTCTTTTTCACCCCAGTAGATACAGAAACATTTATTGGCTTCTCCTGTCTGTAGTGATAACAACTTCTCTTGTGCTCTCTCACAGAGATGTCTCATTGTGCCCACATTCTTAATAAAAATTCACATTTAAATAAAAAGTAGGTCTTGTTACATGCATAGGAGAAACAGCACTAAATGTGAGATGTTTAGCAGCATTTCTAAACATTTGAAGGTTAGATGACCTTGGGCTGTACCTTCTATACAGTTTTTTTCTCTAACTAATGTCCTCCTATCTACTTTTCAGTCTTTTTACTAACAGTTCAAAACCCTTCTGATTTTGTTAGCTGCAGGTGTATAATTCTGCTGAAATCAACATTAAAAATGGTGTACCTTTAGGGTCAGCAACATTGACAAAAACTTCTTTTTATCTCCAATCACCATGGCATTACTAACAATTGGAAGTTCTTTCTTGACAGCATCTTCAATTGGAATTGGAGGCACGTTTTCACCTCCAGCTGTAATAATCAAATCTAGGCATAGAAAAAGGCTATTAATTGAATTCAAATAAATTCTGAAGAACAGATTAATGCCTGGATGGATCCACTTTTCTTATTCTCACGTGCAGAAACTGGTAGCTTTCAGAGGGAACAAAGCCCATTAAGTTATTAAAATGACTCTCCTAATAATAACAACACTAATATTTCTTGAGTATGTGCACTCCCATGTGTACACAACATAAATTCCATTATAACAACCTCCAGATAATTTTTACATAGTCAAGTAGCAGTTCAGCTATGTCTCCAGGCACTGTTACATAATCTGGATGTTTTCTGAGAGTGGTGAGCTCCTCCAAATCAGCATAGGATTCACTCTCCACTTTGGTGTCGCTAACTCACCTAAAAGCGAGTTGGTGGTTGCCGTGATTAATTCCCGAAGCCACCAAGAGGGGTCAGACAGACACAAGTCACTACTGCAGGAAGGCTGCACACAGGCAGCATGGAAAGAAGGGAGGAGTGTGAGGAGGGAGAAATCACCATCTAAGAAAGGAAGTTTGCAAAGCAAAGGGGAGTGGCTCCTGCCCTATTTTTGACATGAGCAGAGTATAATGGCAAACTGGATTCTTAATATTTTTGAGGTTTTTAAACAAGGGTAGTGATACCTTATTCTGTCAATAAAGGAATGTGCAATTCTATTTGAATGCATACATTGTGAAGTATAATACATAAATTCATTGAAATTATTGCATGTTTTAATATTACCCTCTAAGTAAATTTCAACTGTTTCCTTTCATTAAACTAGCAACTTCTCACCATCTGCAAATAGTGGTCTTTGCAGCATTTCAGGAAGTAACATGCTTCAACAGACAATGCAGACAAAATGGTATTCCAGTCCTTTTTGTAATGATGTAGCCAACTTCATACATCAAGGATCAGGTTGGTACTTGATCCCCTTTCAGTGATGAACTCAAAGAAATCAGAGGCAATCAAGGGAATACAGCACGCATGTTTGGGCCTTGCTGCTCCACTGCAGCTATGAAGAGATACAACAACCTGCCTGTACTCAACTCTGGTATGAAATAGGCATTGATCTCACATCTGTAAGCTGGTTCTCTCCCTGGTCAATACCCTGCACACACTGAGGAAGCATGGGTTGTGTTTCTAGAATGAGACATGTCAAACCGCAGATACACAGCAAAGTCAGGTGTGTGTCCAAACTTTTAAGAGGTCTGTTTTTCCCTTTAGTTTCCCTCTTTTTGTCTTAATCCAGCCAGGTCTTCTACCAAGCTCTACCACACTTTGTTTCTCATTGTCTGAAATGCCATTTTTTTCCCAGCTGACCAAGACCTGTGTACTCCGTTAATGACTTTTTCCATACCTCTACAAATATTCCCTGCAGGGATTTCTCTAGCCACACCTTCATGCTTTGCAGCTTTTCTGAATCTCAGCTACCAAAGAGCAACTTCTACTGCTTCATGCTTAATACAATGAGCCCTAGAACTCGTAAGATGAAGAACCAAAGAAAGAAGTCCTGTTTCAGTCACTAGAAGAGCTTTTTTACCATCTTCTATTAGACTTTACCTTATTTGGACTTGTATTTAAAACTTGAATGAAACCGGACTGATCATTATTTTATCCCAGACGGTCTATCTATCCTGTAATTTAGAGTAATTCTTATTAGTTCAGCAATGAGTGAAGATGTGAGTACAACACAAATGCTATGACAGATTGAGACTAGGAGTTGCCAACCACCACGCTAAAGAAAAATGAATCAGACAAGAGTGAGAATTAAAACCAAGACAGATGTATTTGATGCAGGCTTTTAATAGCATCTGCTGAAGTCCTGATGCCTGACAGAATGCTATGCTATCCTATGACAAATTCACTCATCCGTGTTCTCTCCCTAGTGATTCATCATATATTCTAAGACAATAGTTACTCAGTTTTTAAATCTTCTTGAGTAACATCTCAGCTGCAAGAAATCTCACTCTCTGAATACATACCTTGAAAAAGAGCTTCCAAGTAAGCTAGTGACCAGTCTTATTTGGGTGAAACTTTCAGAATCACAGAATGGTTGAGGTTGGAAGGGACCTCTGGAGATCATCTAGTCCAACCCACCTGCTCAAGCAGGGTCACCTAGAGCACGTTGCACAGGATCGTGTCCAGATGGCTTCTGAATATCTCCAAGGATGGAGATCCCACAACCTCTCTGGGCAACCTGTTCCAGTGCTCTGTCACCCTCACAGTAAAGAAGTTCTTCTTCATGTTCAGATGGAACTGCCTGTGTTTCAGGTTGTGCCTGCTGCCTCTCGTCCTATCGCTGGGCACCACTGAAAAGAGTCTGGCCCCATCCTCTCCACACCCTCCCTGCAGATACTTATACACATTGATAAGATCCCCCCCACCTCAGTCTCCTCTTCTCCAGGCTGAACAGTCCCAGCTCTCTCAGCCTTTCCTCATATGAGAGATGCTCCAGGCCCTTAATCATCTTAGTAGCCCTTCACTGGACTCGCTCCAGTAGCTCCCTGTCTCTCTTGTACTGGGAGCCCAGTACTGCACACAGCACTCCAGATGTGTCCTCACCAGGGCTGAGTAGAGGAGGGGGATCACCTCCCTCGACCTGCTGGCAACGCTCTTCCTAATGCAGCCCAGGACACCACTGGCCTTCTTGGCCACAAGGGCACGTTGCCGGCTCATGGTCAGCCTGCAGTCCACCACGACCCCCAGGTCCTTCTCCGCAGAGCTGCTTCCCAGCAGGTCAGCCCCCAGCCTGTACTGGTGCAGGGGGTTATTCCTCCCTAGGTGCAGGACCCTGCACTTGCCTTTCTTGAACTTCACGAGGTTCCTCTGTGCCCATCTCTCCAGCCTGTCGAGGTCCCTCTGAATGGCAGCACAGCCCTCTGGGGTATCGGCCACTCCTCCCAGGTTTGTGTCCTCAGCAAACTTGCTGAGGGGCACTCTGTCCCTTCGTCCCGGTCACTGATGAGTAAGTTGAACAATACTGGACTCAGTGCTGACCCCTGGGGACACTGCTGGCTACAGGCCTCCAAAATTTGAGCTACATACTGTAATAATACCTAGCTTTATTGCTCTAGCTTTAACTCTCCCTTCTGCTCTCAAATTTCAGTACTAGTCTCTGCAAAAACATCACCTAAAGGCATCAGAGAAACCTAGCTCTGACCTATAGGAACAACTTTTCTATAAAGGAAGGACTGTCTCTCATTATTGTCTAAACATTTTAATGTGTAATTAAGACAATTTAGTAAGATTCACAGGGATACTGGACAGCTTTATGGATCATGAAAATTTCAGAAGACATGTTAATCCTGCATTATTATTTTATACTACTAATTATTATTAATAATTAATAAAGATCCAGAGGGGAGATGAAAAGCCTCACTGTAGGAATTAAACCAATTCCACCTATTAGAGACTAGAGGGAAACTCTTCCTGAGAACAGGTCATGCCATGGTTACCTCATAGGAAAGTTTATTCTAGTTTCCCATTAGTTAAATGCTGCTGGCATTAGAGGAAAGGCACTTAATTAGATGGACCACATCTGACACATGACTAAGCAGTGCTGAATAGTTACCATAAACATAGAGCAAGATTGGTTAATACCTTTAATTCTTCCAGTGACATAGAGGAAGCCATCCTTGTCTAGTTTTCCTAAATCTCCAGAATGCAGCCACCCATCTTCATCAAAGGCTTCTTTTGTTTTGTCTTCCATATTTAAATAACCCATGAAAACAGTCCTTCCCCAGAAACAGATTTCTCCATTGCCTTCTGTATCTTCATTCACCAATTTTACTTTGCAGCCAGGTACTGGTTTACCACAGCTATAAGGGAACAGGGGGAAAAAACACAAGGAGTACAGAAATATCAAACAACACTGATAAGAAGTCTAAAATACCAAATCTCTGAACCTACCAAAATATAAGTGACTGTAAATAACACCCTGCTGTAACTGTTTGAAAGCTGCAGAATATTTATTACCTTACTAAGGCAGATACGTTAGAATCTCTGGGCACTTTCTGGCTGTCTATCTTGCTCTGTGCTTCCTGGGCTTTTTATCTTGAGACATAAAAATACTTTTGTATTTGTTTGAGGTCTCACATTTGAAAGTTCTGCTATCCTGGTCCAAACGCTCGAATATGTGTCAGATTTAGTGAGAGTGGTCTGCACATAGCACCGTAGACCTCTCTGAGTGCCCTTACCTTGACTTGGCATGCTATGGGGGCAATGTGTTCAGTTTCTGATCTGAAGGTTATTTTGACTCCCAAAGTCACAAAAGAGTGGGCAAAGCACTGAGAGAAAATAAAGTAAGTGAAAAGATCTCTACTGAACTCAGTAAATATTCTTCTCTGTAGATATGAAATATCCTATGTAAAAAATGTTCTGCCTGTGCTTACCTGTGCTGCCTGTAAATATATGGCCCAGACAGGCAGTGCGGGCCTGTGGTCTCACTCATCCCATAGGCCTCATACAAGGTGATGTTCAGACCCAAGAAGAAATTCAATGTTTCCGTATTGAGAGGAGCAGCACCACAAAAGTGCTTCTGACAGCAAGAAAAACCCAGCGCATTGCGGATTTTTGCAAGCACCAAGTAGTCTGCTAACCTTGTCCAAAACAGCTTTAAATCACTGCCGAGTACGAAACACACAAAAGGAAGAGAGGGTAAGTCAGAGTAACATATAAAATTTCCAAAACAAAAATCAGATGGAAATTTCCTTTAGAGATATATTTGCCATTTGTTTTCGGGTGCTGACAGGAACAGGTAACATATTTATCTTCTGCTCATTTATTCAAAGTCTTTCCACAATTGCTAATGAACTCCAAACACTTGAGCTGTTTGAATGTTGAAAATTCAGAAAGAATCTATAAAAGTATATTCTGCAAGACACGGCTTTTATATCCTTGATTCTTTATTAGTTAAATGTGCCTCTTTGAGAACAAATACCACTAAAGTCTGAGATTTGCAAGACCACTCTGAGAAGCTGAAAGGTCAGACAAACAAACCAATACCAGTGCATGATATCTTCTGAAATCCCATTTTCTGTAAGCAATTTCACACTTCAAGGAGAACTCTTCAAGAACTCTTTACCAGGAATGAATTCTGAATTCAGCTAGTATTTGAATTTGCACAATATTCAGGTCATCTTAATTACACATCTGACATACTTATGGAAAAAAACACCTTGTTATTCAGAACAGAGATAAAATATATAGAGTGCAGAAAATCTGGGGGCGGGGTCAATGGGTTTCTGTGTGAAGACAAGATGTTCTTTCTCCAATGGTGCAGACTTCAAATTACTGTGAACCAGGCTGTGCCTGGGCTGCCCCCCCCCCCACCAAAAAAAAAATTTCCCTCCTTCCTACATCTCCTCCAAATTCATGCCCTGTCCTCATACCAGTGACTTGCACTTGCACGGCCACATGGTGCACCGGATACTGGATGGAGGAACTCTCCCAGCTAAAACTAAGCAGTTCAATTCACGCAAGACACTGCATGTGTGCGGGGAGGCGGGGGGGTGCAGAGGGCAGCAGTAAGGGGGTATTAGTTGAGATATGATCACAAGGAGGGTGGAAGGGGACCTTTAACAGTCACCTGGGTTTAAGATCAGCCTAAATGTGTTTGATAACTACACCCTCCCTCTTCCATTGTATTTGCTGTGTTGCCAGGCCGATTTTTACCCATTTATATCAGAGAGTCTTTCTCTAATGTTAGAGAGCTTATTACAAACAGATAGCTACTTTCGGCATGATGAAGATCTCGTTCATTATAATACAAACCTTCTTGAGCAGTTTAAGTTTCTCTCTAAGCTAACTGACATAGCCCATGAAAGCATTTTCTTCTTCATAAATCCTGACTGAGCAGAAGCATCCTTTAATTTCTCCATGATTTTCTCCCATACTCGGGGAACTCCCATATGAGATGTTGGCTGAACTTCTTTTAGTGTGTTGATCAAGCTGCCCTGTTAAGATCATATCAAATCATATCAAAACATTGCAAAAGGTCCATGCTGGTGTTAGAGGTTTGATGTAGTTTGCATCTTGCAATACTTGTATGTAGAACATCACTAAACATGCTGAACCAGGTACCTATTTCAATCAGACAGATGCACTAAAGTGCTAGCTCTGACACATTGCGGGGTGTATGCATATGAAAAGAAAAAAACACGGCTGGTTTAGTTCCTTCTACCTCCCTGTCTCCAAACCTGCTTATATTTCTTATGCACTAGAGGCATTCTTTTCTGCCTTAATAGAGGCGGATCTGGATCTGGACGATATATTTTACACCTACATTCAGAATAGTGAATACAAATTTGAAGTTAGCTGTTTAATTATAGAAAATAGTAGAACTGAGACCACTTGGGCACTGTTGTGAAAGTCATTTTTCAGCTTTATGAGGAGGCAGGTAAGATACCAGCTTCAGGTTGGTATTCTTTTAATAGCAGTTTAGAGACCATGACTGTAGAGAAGGACCAACTTTCTAAGTATAGTTCCAAAACCAGACGCAAATGGAATCTAGAGAAGTGGAGCATGTAGGTAATGGGATTTAGTTTTCCCTAATTCTTACAATAAAAGATTTTCAACCTTCATCTTCTGTACCTCTTTAAAGATTATAATCTATCCTTAGGACATTTTCTAAGAGGAAAAAAGTGCAAGCTTAATTAGGTGCAATGTGTGACAGATACCTTTAAAGCATCCGGCTCAGCAAAGTAAACTTGCTCTCCCCACTTGATTCCTGTCCACAGGTCATATATCTGTGCAGCTATGTGGCTGAGTGGGAGATAACTGACTATAGACTCCTGTTGGACCTCTGCAGGTTGCATATCTCCTGCTCTGCTGCAATGTGCTGACGTCCAAGTTATCTATTTAAATAAAGAATAAAATAGGTTAGATACTTTTCCCTTTTCACACAAACTAAGTGTCCAGACCTGCTATGACAAGTATGAAGAGCTGTGCTCACGGAAATTGATGAAGACATCACAAGCATTGACAACACTCCAGGCTGCCATTTCTCCAGTGCCACTTACTCAAAAGCAAGATGAACTAATCTAGCAGCCACAGAGATTTGCAGATAATACAAGGAAATGCAGTCCTGCATTTCCTCTGCCTGACTGGCCTGTGAACACTACAAACTCCCCACTCCCTAGTGCCCCATAAAACTGACACGCTAACAAAGGCAACACTTAATCTAGCAGAGCAGTCATGGGCTAGATGGACAAGGAAAAGACTGATCACCATCTTATTTTGCAGCATTCCTACTGTGCATGATTTCTATCAAGCTGACACTTCTCACCAGCACTATGTCTGTATATTTACTTTAAAAAAAAAAGCAAGCTCACAGGAGAGTTTAGCATCAGCAACAAGCTCATTTTTGTATACTGACCATCATATGACTGAGAACTAATGATGATCAGCAGCCATATCCTGCTTTTCTGAAAACCTCTGGGAGATTCATGATGGTGATTCATGAGTAGCAACTGGAGCTCTCCCCTCCATGAGAGGAACTCCACATGTGAATAATGCTAAAGATTTGTGGTTTGACTCTTTAGTGGAATCGGATGATGTTTCCTTTGAGGTACAGTTCTGTAATCCCCTTTTCTTGCTACATATTTCTCACTTTATTCCAGAAAATGCTGTTGAAGGATGCTAAATATGTACATCTTCATTATCAGAATATAACAAACATATGGAGGACTCAGATAGATATGCGATCGTATGAGAAAAAAAATCTATGTGCACAGAGAAAAAGGAAACATGGGTTTTTTTTGGAGGATTCTATAATCTAAACTGAGTAGGGCAGAACACAGAAAGGCTATTATTCAAGATGCAAGGAGGAGATACAAATAATGTGTAATGCCTGCTATCAGAGTATGTCATGCTTCCTACCAGCTCCTTTTCTTTGTAATAATTTAGAAGGTTAACAGGAGAGTATGTTTAGTCTAAGGAAACAGATTTTCAGAGGAGGATTTTAAGGAGCAGTCCGCTTTCAGGAAAGGCCACTCCAAGTTTAGATGGCAGTACTGGAGAAGCACCTATGGGAGAATGAAACACAGCAGGCAGAGCGGGATGTCTTTGAAATGTGGCTGTATTGATTGCTTAGCCTCCAAAACCTTGCAGCACACAGGCAGGTTCACAGCAAATCAGAGTGGGTGCATCTATGACTGATTCAGCACTGGTTTTGCACATGGACAGAGGGAAACGTCTTTTGACTAAAGAAGGCAGAAGCACAGTTACAGGCAGGGCATGTTTTCCACTGTTGCTCAACATAAAAATAGCCTGTTTGTAATCAGTAGCCAGGAATAGTTTGGCAGCTAACATGGAAATGACACCAGACTCCTTTGAGACGGAAGAGTATAGGATTTGCAATGTCAGATCAGTCCTTCTGTCCAGCAAGTCCACTATGTCCCGCTTCCAGATACCACTGTACTCAGCCCTGCATTTGGGTAAATTGCTCATCACAGTGTGCACGTCAGTAATACTTCCTGCATTCTTCTAAGAGAAGAGACCGCAACCTAAGGCCAGCCCTTTCACAGACTGTCTAAACGTTCAGAAAGGCTCCGTATCACTTCCCACTCCTGCTCAGCCACTTAAAAATAAACTACTTTTGTTAGCAGACCTCCACGGAAACTCCCATGGACTTTCCAACTGACTTCACCTTTCTCTATCAATGGGAAGTTTTCTGTTCACAGCAACACAGCTTGGGCTATTGTGAATGTCAGGACTATGAGATGCACATAAGTTTTATTATCCTTTGGTGACAGAGGTAGAAAACAAAGCCTGGGAATATAATAATGCTAAAGTAAAACAGACAGTTTTAGTAAAACTTGCAAGAGCTGTCAGTATCAGGCTGTTTTGATAGTAGCTGGCTGATGCACATGATTTTTATCTTTTGTTTGTTTGTTTTTAAGATGACCTAATGAAGCAACCTACCGCAATTTGCAGAATTTATGTATTACATCTCACAAGCAAGCCAGTGAATCAAAAAACACATTCATAACATAAATGATATTCAACCTTGTGAAGTGCTACTTGGAATGCAGTTTCGCATTATCAGAAATAGTGGACTGCATTTTGAATATTTCTTTTGTTTTTGCAACATGAATAGTGTACCACAAAGCATTTTAGGGCTCTAGGATGTATCAGTCTTTTCAAAACACAGGAATGAATATCCTTATGCTTTGCTATTTTTATTCTAATGGCAGAATGTCAAGTACATACATTGTCATGACTCAGCATGGCTCCTTTTGGCTTCCCAGTTGTTCCAGATGTGTATATTAGCACACAGCATTGATTTGGCTTTTGGGAGTTAATAATGTCATCCAAAGTAGCATCAGTTATGTCATCTCCCAACTCCAGAAATTCTTCCATCTGGAACATGTAACAGAAAATACAAGAGATCAGATGATTCCTTACAAGTGGGAAAGATACAGTACCCTATTGGTCTAGAAAACGGCAGAAAAGCTAAGCAGGCCCTTGCTCTGAACAGTTTTCCAAGATAAGTTGCCCATTCAGGTCAACAACATCTTGCCTGTGTAAGGAATATAGTACACCCAACGCAGAATTTTATGTGCAGGTCACTCTGTGTGAATTGCAAATAGAATATGTAAAATTATGCTGCCATGAGTCTTTCTGGTGTCTATGAAGGGAACTGTAATACCAGTCCTTATCCAAGGTGGATACTACGGACAAGTTACACAGGCTAAAATTCTATTCCTATCTCACACTGTTAGAATGATTTTGATCCTTAGTTAGAGGAGTCTAGAACTGTATTTTTTTTAAATAAAAAGGAATATGCTTGTGACACTCCATATTTCTTATCCACTATATATTTAAAGTGTTTGGATGAAAGCTTCTGTGCAAAAGCATTATCATTTAGATTTGTGAACAATGGCCCAAATTCTCTGCTGTTTAATAGCAAACAGTATGTATGATGCTGGTCACAACTTCTATTTGAATTTGCCTCGCTCTGGAATGAGCTAAACCTTTTATGATGCCAGCCTTTTGTGCAGCACAATTTGGCCCCAGAAGAATGCTGACTTTGATCCACTATGTTTTAACAGTTGCTCTCAGATTCATCTATTGCATGCACCTAGTATGGTGCTAAATGTGCCATTAAATCCCATTGATTTCACTGTTAATTGAAGGTAAGGTGTATATATATATATATATGTTTTTTAATGAAAGAAAATAGCCATAGAGTCAGTATCCCAACTGAAATCACATGATTCATACTGTGCTACAGAACTGTGCTATCTAAGAGCAGTAACAAGAGGCAGCACCACCATTTCCACCATTTTTGGAGATATATCTAAGACCATGGAGTAGTAAAGGTCCGTGATGCAAAGGACAGCAAAGGTAAAAGGACAGCCTGTGGCTGGGGGGAATTCATTCTTTCCTTCAGACCTGTTCTTGTTATTGCCAATGTATTTAGCCTCTGTGGCACTAGGCTCCCTTATTTGGGGCAAGGCTGTCCTAAGATTCTTTTAATCATTGATCATCAGGTTTACACTTTCTTCTACCAAATCACATTTTTAGGAAGAGCATATCTCCACAGCAGGTAAAGGATTTGTCACATCCTACCCCTTCCCACAGAATGCAGCTGCATCAATTTCACCAGCTGCTGGAAAGTCTGGAGGTGCACGGGATGCAACTGTTTCTGTATGACTTACCAGTTCCTCCTGTATTCCTAACCCCACTCTCTTCTCATAGCAGAATCATTAATCACTGTGCATCTGTTGCCTAGGCTTTGTTTACTTGAACAATACCTGCAACAGATAATGTTTCCATTCCACAGAGTGTGAAAGGTACAAGCTGTCACACACGCTACTGATTTTGCATTTGCCTGCTGGAAACATGCACTGGGCAGAGAACTAGGGCTCTGTCCCTGCTGCAGCAATTTCTCATTACCATTCAATCACATCTCAGCTGTCAACTTGCAACACAAAACTCTTATCGTATGCCCTGCATTTCAGGCGGTTTGTTTCACATCAAAGCTGATGAACAATCATCACTGCCTTTGGTGACTTGATCTCTGATTTTTCCTTTAGACAATATAAACTATGGCAACTATCAGCATTCCCACAACTTCCCTTCTCCATGAAAAAAAGGAGTCTGATCTGTCACTCAAACAGGGGTGTTTCCAAACATGTATTTCAGTAACAGAGAATAAAATATATACCTTGCGTCACTCCTCTCTTCCAAAGTTCTCAGGTGTGTAGGTTTCAGTGACTGAATGTTGATCTAGAATTAATTGCTAGCACTTACACCTTTTACTAAGAACTATGTATAGTAAGGTCCTCTTGCTATTACAATTTTTGTTTTACTGTATTGAGATGTAAAGCATACTATTCATCAACAGGTACAGTATTGTGACAGTAACTGTTTACTACAAACAGTGTACTATTTATGAAATTCCAAGAGAAAACATGCTTAAAACAAGTGCTGAAATTTTTCTACTTGTGTACCTAGTAACACATCAGATGATCAAAGCTGAAAATTTTTAAAATATTTCTACACTGTTCACTCTTCATTAATACTTTTTTTTTCCTCAGTTGACACTTATTCAGCCTGGAAGTCCCACTGATAATCTGTACGTGACTTAAAATGGTGATTTTGGTATTCATGTTACATAACTATCTTCAATAATACTTTAAAAAGAAACTGGAAAAATATTTGTTCTGAAAATCTGTTGTGCCTAAAGTCCTAATTTTTAAATTAAAGGTTAGACTTATACCACTCAGAAATTTCTGATCCTGAATTTGTCCCATATTCTATTTTGTTAATACCTTGCGGTACGAAAGATCCTGCATATGCTAACAAAACGTGCTGTTCTTTGTGCATCGGTAGTTATTTTTCTTTATCTGTTGCCTGTCACTAGAAATGCTTGGTACTGGACAGTGGATAACTCATATTTTAAATAGTTTGAAAGTACACATTCCCACCTGAAGCCTGTAAGTGCTATGTTAATCCAGTCAAGTAAAAGGAACAATAAGATAGGAAACAAAAACCAGTTAAGGAAGGTAGCTCTAATTTTAAATATCAAGTGTCAAACATTAAATACAGGTAAATTAAATGGAAAACAGTGATGAAGTTTTTGAATGTGTTTGCTGGAAGGCAGCAATGTATAATGCATGAAAAGCAGATATTCCACAGATTTTACAAAATGTAGAAGCTCATCAAATAAATAATACCCTATGAATTATAACTCTGTTCTAACATTCACATACCGTATACAAATTGGGACGTCTCTCTGCCATAGAGTCCCTATACAGCACAACAGCTTTCAAGTGTGGCAAATGATTCCAGATCTGTTGGATTTTTTAAAAAAATTTATAATTTATTATTCATCTCTTAGATTTTTTTTCCATTAAAGTATGCGTGACTATCAAAATCTGCCAAAAATTGGGTTGACAGTCACAAGAAACCTCCTGTTTCCCTCCACCCTCAAATATTCTCCCCTAGACTCAAAATCAACTGGCTCAATCAGGAAAAAAAATTGAGAGGTAAAAAAAAAAAAAAAAAAAGAGGCTACACAGTCCTCTCTAGAAAGTCTGTTTTCAGACAAAAGCATAGGAAATACATCTGGACAAAAATGGCTCCTCAGCTTCCCTTCTCATAAGGCATCATGAAACACATCAAGGAATGGTCTAGGTCAGGCTCCAAGCTGGCCGTAGCTGCTATAGTTACTGTATACAGAGGAAGCCTCAGAAGTGACAAGGCCTCAGCAAAAGCTGCTGTTAAGCTGCTAAAAAAAATTCTGCATTCTTAAAGGAAAGGAACCCGTCTGCACATTTTAAGGATAAATAAAAATATATGGCTGCAGGCTTACAGATTGCTTATCCAAACAGAATTAGGAGTTGCATAGGCTCAAAATGTGTTTTTGGAGGGCTTTGGGGGGTTTTTTTGAGGTAAGCTCACAGAGAATCAGCCAGTGAGTGCTCTGCTGGGGAGGATCAGAACTGCTTAGCTATGACCCTTACACGCTACAGAGAAAAGAGCTGCAAGTTGCCAAGTAACTCAAACATCAGATGCCAGATTTCTGCACAAGAAAACTGCCATGAAGAGTTCCATGACACAGGTAACAAATACAATATTTGCAACCAACACAGCAGATAAGGGGAAATAATGACTTTTACATAACCATTCAGCCACCTCACACCTGCATTATCTTGTCCAGTTGTTTCTGATTTTCCACAACCATGATATTGGTTTTGCTGTCATGAGCAATGTAGTGGCAGGCCTCTGGAGAGTTGGTTGTATATATTCCTGTGACAATTCCCCTGTATCAAAAAAATTTTTTAATTTTATATATACGTGTGTGCGTGTGTGTGCGTGCATGTGTACAATCATAATTATAGACCCACACATACATACACTTAGTATTCAAAAATAAGATAATTAATTAGAGATGAGATGAAAGCTGAAAGAGTATGAAGATGTGGAAGTACACAGTTCCAAGTATTCTGATATATCTGACTATCTAATATATTCATGCTAGAAAATAATCACTGAGTTTTATTTACTAGAAGATGCTGTAGGCAAGGATGGAGGATTTTAACCCACTTGAGACTACAGTAGGGTTACCTAAAGAAGTGGTAAAAAACACTTATGTCCTTTTTCTGATGTTGATGAAACTGCACAGAGATAACAATTTGAAACATTTAGGAACAACCTAAAAGGGATATGCAAATCATGCAAACACATACAGAACAGAAGGAATCAGGCTGGTTAGTGCTTTGTCTGTCACTTCGTCCACTTCGACATATCTTGCTGTAGACAGATATCACTGACATAAAATTGGGAGGCTCTTGTCTGTTTCCTACATCTTCCAGTGAGAACATACTGTACAGCAGCTTCTGTGAGACTGTCACAATTAGGCCTGTAGCAAAGAGGCTCTATCTGTGAGTGTCTGGAGTATTTTGAATATACCGAAAGCTATGAGACTCCGGTAGGTCACTGAACATGCTAATCAGCTACGGCACAACTTCCAGGAGGTAACACCAAATACTAATTCGCTGCACTTCCAGACCTACCAAAAGAGGAAGAAACCCCAAAACTCCCATAAAAAAACAAATTAGAAAGCTTACCCAGCAAAAACAGCTCCAACAGCTGAAATGAACCATTCTGGAGAATTAAATCCAAGGATTCCTACACTGTGGAATCGTTCAAGACCAAGCTTAAAAATAATAAGCATAAGGTTATAAAATACAGGCATGTTAGAGAGTAAGTAGCACAAGAGACACACACACACACACACACCCCCTAGACAATTTTGATGTATTTATTATTCTGGTATTGACAAAACGTTTTCCCCACAGCTGTTTGTAAGTGTCCATAATAAAACCAGGGTTTCTGTCAGAAATTACATTGACCTAAACTTTCCACTACTTCCTCCTGCCTGCTTGAGCTCTGCTGTCCAAAAATGCCTGGAAAAAACAGAACTTTTCAACATGAACAGGAGTATTAATGAGTATTAATCTTATCCTGTGTTTAGAATGTTTTCAAAATCGCCTTTATCTTGCCCAATTCCTTATTTTTCCTTTCTTAATCTTAAGGCCATATGCTGAACTTTGTACCCATGCTTGAGTGAGACAGAGTCACATGGCAGCTCTGTATCTGCACTCAAGTTCCTTTGAGAGCAATACTCTCTCTTTGACCAAAATGCTCAGCTTACTCGCTAGGCCAGTGCAAATTAGAAGAAGCTGGGGCACTGAAGGAGCTCTTCCGCTCCTCTGGATGATCTTTATCCTCAAAAACAATAAATGCATGGTTTCCCACATAAAAGAGCTAAAGGTCTAAGATGCTGCCCTGTCTTATCAGTCTTCAAAGAGAGGAACACTCTCTTGTGCTCTCCCTCTTGTCCACAAGCAACAGGAACACAATCTTTCTTAAAAAACACTTTCTAAACCATTGTTTCTTTCTGAATAACATCTAAGAAGCATAAAATGTAGAGGTCATACATCCTGTGGCACACACTCCAAAAGAAAAATAATTCAAGGAATCACAACGCTGCAACTCTGAATGCTAGACTCACCATGTACAAACATTTCCATCACCTGCTGCTTGTGCTACACTTTCTACTAAGCAGAGGTATCAATGCTACCTGCTATCCGGGAACTTGCTACTTAGATTGTGGAAAAACACAAATATAGCATAAACATTTATTAAACTATAGATATTCATTAGTGAAATATATTAATAAGTGAAAATACCTATGCTCCCTCTTATCAGTTTGATCAATCATTAAAAAAAAAAATCACTATATAACTCAGCAGTACAAAGGCTGGTTGAATTGTCAAAGACCTTAGATCTACCTCCCTTAGAGAGGAAACACGCCAGTACCACATCATTTTCTAAAACCAAGTCAAAGCTGTTAGATACCAGACTGCAGAACTGCTATTCTTGCTAGCAAGGATGGAGGATGTTACTGCTGCTCATCTTAAGAAGTGAAAAATCAACAGTTAGTAGAAAAAGACTCTTATATTTGCTTTTTGAGGAGGCAGAAAGGGAGAAAAGGAAATTTGTTCTGTTTTCTGTACCTACCTTTAAGAAGCTTTTGGCTGCTTTCCGGGACAGGCAATAATACTCTGAAAAAGTAATCTTCTCCCACTTGCCATTCTTTTTGCTGGCCAAAGCATTAAGAGACCCATATTTTTCTAGGCTCTCTTTGAACATCTGATGAACTGTTACTGGAGTCTGTGGACATGAATTATCTATTCTCAGTCTGACTCCGCCATCAGCGAAGGAAGTCCACAGAGACTCTGGAAAGCAAAGCATTATCAAGACTTTCTATCAGTGAAAAACTACTGTGTGACTGCACCAAAAGACAAGCGGGCTGAATGAAGACTGCAGAACTAAGCATACTTCTGGTGCTTCCCATCTTTTCAGTGAAGCACTTTCCAATTTTATTACTTTATCAAAAATTCCGTATAAAAAGAGGCATCTTCTATTCAAAACAACGTGTAAGAATTGGAGTGTCACCACACAGAATTATTCTGATCTTGTGTGTGTTACAGGCACATCACCAACTTCTGAAGAATCACAGTTTGCCCACGCTCAGCCCAGCACAATCCTCCGTCCCTTGCGTCAAGGGAACAGCTGGAGAAGCAGAAAGCTGTGTGTCAATCGGAAACCTCTGTCCCTGTTCAGTATTCAAGCTCCTTTTGCTTGTCGTAACCCTACCTCCCCCCCGCCCCCACAGCGATTCTGCCGGCTCCTGGCCCCGTCCCTCCCTGCTTCCCACGGTTCTTTTCCTTGGTCATCTGCCCTCCTGCTCTAGTACACATCCACTCTGCCGGCTCCTGCCTTGCCCTGTTTCCAGGTCGTCTTTTGCCTTCTTCTGCTCCTGCCTTCCTCACCCCAATTATCTTTCCACCATCTGCTTTTTTGTATTTTTCCTCCTCTTCTTTGACTGGTCACAACCAGGGAGCACCAACTAATGTCACTTTGCTCTCACCATTGGTGCCAAGGACTGTAGCCGTCCCTGGCATCCACAACAAATGCCTGTCTGAAAGATCTTACTTGGCTCTTGCAAGCCCAGCAAGCAGCAGGCTCCATACAAATACACTACTGAGAGAATTTAGGGGTTAGTAAGTTGGCAAAATCTAGGTGAATTTTCACAAGAAAGACAAAAGCCCACTGATGACTCTACTGCAAAACAGCTGCTTCCTATATGTCTGAACAAAATAGTACAGGAACATTTTAAGAACAACACATTTTCCCCTAGATTTGTTTTCATAAATTGAGAAGTATTTTTTAACATAAATACAAAAATATGTACATTCTACACAGAGCTGGTGGAAAATTTCAGACCAAACTACTTAGGTTCATCAGAATTAAGAGCAATGGAAAATACGGTTTTTTGAAATTTTTGATACAAGTTTATAAGCACTATTGTTATCTTTTACTCACCTTTTAGAAAGCAAGAACTATGAAGAACACTCTGCTAGCATCTATACTGGCTGTTTGTAACAGTGGTTGGACAAAGCAACTCTGGAGTGTTTGGAAGTACAGCATGCTTCACATCCCTCCCAATGGCTATTCCTCTGGTTGCTTCCTGCAGGGCCTGGAAACTACCTCTCTGCGTACTTCTGGCAGTATATGAACACATCGATCATACCTGGATCCACGTGAGCTCTCGAGAACACCCTTGCAGCCTCCCTCAAGTCAGGCTTGCAATCTGCACAGGTAACCAGAGCCACAGCAAACTATTGCAAGCTCACAAAATTGTGTATAGAGAACTTCCTCTTGGAGTAAAAAAAGAGTCTCATTATTTAATTGCACAGAAAAGCCCAGTCTTAATCTGCTGACAAAGCACAGCTGCCATACAGAAAAATACCAAATGCAGTCTGGCTTGCTGCTAAATATTCTGTGAAACTGACTACTTTTAAAAATTTCACTGAGCCCTCTAAGAATATTTGGGGAAACTGGCATGCTAAACCCTAGCATTAGCAAAGTATTTTAAAAAATAGCTAATTCAGCTTTCTGATACCCCTTTCCAGGCAAGGAGATAAAGACATTGGTGCAGAAAGTGAACCGAGCTGTCCAAGGTGTGACGTGTATCAATAGCATGGCCCCGGATTGCTGTTCCTGACTCACATTACGTTCCGTTCACGTTCCTGACTCACAGCAGGGTATTTGTTCTCTCGACCATCCTGACCAGCAGAAAGTAATGACGGCAGTAAATAAAACTAAAGCTGCTTAATCTCCATGTCCCTTCATTTTCTCACTTGTAGATTAGATATAATGATGTTCAAAACAAAGAGGTGGAACTCTATCAAAGTTTAATGCATGTTTTGAGGTCAGTGGTCGAATGGCACCGTAAGTCCAGACAGCTTAGAAAACAAGTAGTTACAGAGGATTCTAGGCAATGGACAGAGGGACTTTATCAAAGAATAAGCAGTGGCACCCCACAAACAAACATTTTAAAAGCAGGGAGGGCAAAGCAGGTGTTTCTGCACTGAGCACCAACCCTTGTGTAGAAAGGATGAGAGAGATGCCCCGTCAGAGGTGAAAGGCAGTGATGATCCAAACGCTTATTTTCTGCAGGGACATACCAAAGCCCATGTGCAGAACTCTACATGATGTTCTGGCTTCTAAAGGAACAAAGATGGGAGGCACTGCAGGTGTGGGTAGGTACAGGTCAGTGAGTGCTCTGCTGAAAACAAAATCACACCATACAGAACTAAAAAACATCCTTGATCAAAGATAGCGAAAGTACCTCTTCAAGAGAAATGAAAATATTAGCAATATTCCTAGAATCACATTACAAAAGTTGCATAATTACGATCTTTCTTTTCACTGCAGACATACAATGCATAGTAAAATAGAGAGTCTCCAGACAGAAGAGCCAAAATGTCACACCATTAAAATACCTATACACATAAACCAAAAGAGTACTTTAAAACTTGGCCTCATTTCGCTTTTTACTTATGCATTTTTTTTTCTGATTTCAGCAAAATATCTTTGATTTATATCAGAAAGACTAAGAATAGAATCAGTCTCTCGGAGACTCAGTGAGTCACCTTAATACTACACCAGATATATGGAAAAGGAATACAAATTTGAACACCCATTCAGTGTCTGTACTTGCACGTATTTGCATGCAGAAATTAAATCTGAAAATAGTTCTAAAATCTAGAAAATAAGCCAAAAAATTCTAACTGATCTAACTATTCTTTCTCAGAGAACTGGTAAAAACAGCATAACATGAATAGCACTTTCTGCTGTCAACTAGCAGAGGGACTTTGTGACACAGAAAGAGCGTGGGAAAGAATGTACGCTTAAATACTGAATGAAATGATTATGCATTTTGGGAAAAGCGAAACAGGTGCCCTGTCTGGCTGGCACCTGGAAGTTAAACTGCAATGTGCCAGCTGGAAATGAACTCAGCACCAACTGAAACCCAAGTGGAAATCAAAATAAAGATCATTCCAGCTTAAAGTACTAAGCAGAACCCAACCGAAAGTTCCCTAAATGCAAGTAATCAAAAGGAGCATTTGTTCCCTTCCTCTCACCTCCACTACACTTTGCACCCAAAATGCTTTTTCATTCACTAATATGTGACCTTGGCTCATGTCACTCATGTGAATTCACTGAATGTCAGAGCTGGTGAGAAAACGTTTACTCCCAAAGAAAATTATTTTGTCAGACAAAATAAAAAGAGAAGAGATTTTATTCAGATAGATATTCTCTGACCTTGACACTGGGCCTCTTTAAGTGTTTTTTTTCCCTGACATTCTTCTCTGAGGAGAAATTCCACAACTGGACTAAATCGTCCATGATTCGCTGCCTTTGCTGCTGAAGGAACAGGCAGGTCAGAGTAGTCTCATACATACAGTGCATAAGAGGAAGACTGTACTGCAGTTTCTCTGAGGAACTGCTCTAGCACATCTAATCAAAACATTTTGTACTTCAGGCAGGCATTTTTTGCAAGTAAAGTGCAAATTTTCAACAAGGAACTTTTCATAAAGAAAAAAAAAAAGTTAAAGACTTTGCTTACCAGTTAAAAAACATTTTGAAAGAATGCATCTTTCACAATTTAACTCTAAACTTGTGAGCCATTCACAACTGAATACTGATTTGTTATTCAAATATTTTCTACCAAATTTGGAATAATATACAACATAAACACATTGCACTTTTTGTATTTTTATAAACCAATTGTTTGTTTTTCCTTTCCACAGTGCATAACTGAATGGTTGTGACATGATACAGGCTTTTTCTCTCAGCCTAGATACCAAAAAGCTGTTTTAAATAGAGAAACAAACAGCAAGTCTGTATATTTTTTCACTTGAATAACCAGTTTTGGCTGAAACTGCTGGACCTTTGGGATGTATGAGGGAGACTGCATACTGGTTAGAAAACAAACAACGAAAAGAAAAACACTAATCCGATAGTCCTTAAGGCTAATCCATGAATGAAACCTTCTCTCTGCTCACTACTTCCCTTGCAAGCATTCCGGTGACTGCCAGAATGGATTTGGGAATGGAAATGAAGTCTGATGTTTATGGAGGAAGGACTCTGAGAGCCAAACAAAATGCAAAGGCACCAAGGTCACCTTCCGGATGGGTAAACAAACAGGCAGGCTACAGATGGCCCTGCTGGGTGACCCGAGCAGCTCCAAGTGATACTCTACAGATGTGCCCTGAGAAGCAGCAACTAAAACAGTAATTTAACTTCTGCCTGAAACTGATTCAGCTGTAACTCACAAAACAGTACCTTGATTATATGCCAGTTCCTGCAAAACACTGCTTTGATCTAATGACAAGAAAGGTATTCAGCTCTTTGCTGGAGGTGTTTCTTACGGACAGTCATCATCCTGGATTCCACAGCTGTGACGCCATCTCCTTCTGATGACAATACAAATACATCATTCCTCCTCTTACACTGACCTTTTTTTTTTTTTCCTTCAAGATGTCTTTGGCATTAAACGCTAAACTTCTTATTCCTGAAAGCTGGAGTTGAGTGCACACAGGCTTGAGTCTGAAAGCTTGATGTTGGTGTCAAATGTTCCCCTGTGCAGATCAACAGACTAAACCAAGAATTACAAAGCTTCTGAGTTTCACATGAACCTGAACACATCAGCCAGAATACATACATAGCGAAAAAAAAAGAGAGAAACCAGCTTTCCTTGTTGCTTTCCTTGCCTCAGTTGAGGGGAGGGTTCTGCTATATTATCAGTTTTCCACACTAAAAAGTTTCCTGTAGCTTTTAAACTCCCAAACAGGAAAGATTTCATGAATAGTTGATTTTTTTTAATTAGCCAAAAAACACAGAAAGATTTCAGTACATGGAAACTTGTTGTATCTTTTCCAGCAGAAGAAAAAGGAACATATATGAATGGCAATAAATTACACAGTTCCACAGATGCAGTGAACTACTACTAGTGTGAATTACAGAAACCAGAAATCCTCCAAAGAATGTCTCTACAAACTGACATGGAGGGAGTGGTGCAGCAGAACACACAATTAAGTTTAAGTTTAAAACAAGCTTCATAACAATAGTGACACTGCTAAAATTGATTATGATGCACAGAAATGGAGGTGTGGAAGGTGTAATCAGGAACAAGCTACTCAGGAGGAAACATTGCTCCAGGAACATTGCCCAGGCATGCCGGCATAGAAACAGGAAAGCCAAAACTCAGTACCCAGGAAGCCTGATAGCAAGTCTTGCCAGTAAATAGCAAGGCAGCAGAGAAGTACTACCTACAGCAGAGGAAAACCAAATTAGAGACCACTTCAGCAAACAGGACAAACCAGTCCACGGGCCCAATAGGATATATCTGAGAGTACACTGAAAGACCAGCCCAATGTCATTGCAAGACTGCTCTCCATCATCTTTGAAAGGGCATGGCAATCTTGGCAGGTCCCCAGGGCCTGGACAAAGGCAAATGTCACCCTCATCCTCAAAAAGGGGAAAAAAGAGGATCCAGGAATTACAGGCCAATCAGACTCACCTCCATCCAGGGGAAGGTTATGAAGCGAATCCTCCTAGAAACCATTTCTAGCTACAAGAAGGTGACTAGGACCAGCCAGCATGGATTTACCAAGGGAAAATCACATCTGACAACTAGATTACCTTCCATGATGGGATGACTGGCTCTGTTGATGAGGGGAAAGCACTGGGAGAAGGGACAGCAGTCCTCAACAAGGTCTCCCATAGCATACTTGAAGGCAACCTAAGGAGGCTAGGACCAGATGGTTGGACTACAAGGTGGATGAAAACCTGGCTGAATAATTAGTCTCAAAGAATAGTGATCAACATTTCCAAGTCTAGCTAGCAGCTAGTTACAGTGACATTCTTCAGGGGTTGGTCCTGGGAACAATACTGTTCAACAACTTCATTAACCACTCGGACAATTGAATGCACCCTCGCCAGCTTCAAAGATGACACCAAACTGGGGGAACTGGTCAACACACTGGAGGGCAGGGCGGTCATTCAGATAGACCTCAGCAAACCAGAGGAATGGGCTGACATAAGCCTCAAAGCTCAACAAGGGTGCATGGGAAGTCCTGCACCTGGAGTAGAAAAACCCCATGCAACAGTGCACACTGGATACTGGCTGCCTCAGCAGAAAAAGGCCCAGGGGTCTTGGTGCAGAACAAGTTGAACGTGAGACAGCAGTAAGTCCTTGTGGATATACAGGCTGACCATATACTGGGGTACAAGGTCATAGCCAGCAGATCATGGGAAGTGATTATTTCCTCCTACTCTGCATTCATGAGGCCACACCCAGAGCAGTGTTACAGTTTTCAAAGCCCTAGTGTAAGAGAGATCCTAACAAAACTGCAGTAAGCCCAGATGAGGGACATCCAGATGGTCAGGGGACTGTAGCACACCATGTATGAGGAGCAGCTGAAGGAGTTAGGTCTGCTCAACCTGGAGTAGGGAAGACGAAGGGTGGGGGGAAGTCTAACTGCAGGCTGCCACAGACTGAAGGGGGCCTACAGAGAAGACAGAGCTGGAGTCTTCTCAGAGGCACACAGTGAAAAGACGAGGGACAATAGGCACAAGCTGCAGTAAGGAAAACTCCTACCAGACAAAGGAAAAAAAAATCACAATGAGAGTGGCTAAGCACGGGGACAGGGACTGAGAAGCTGGGGAATCTCCATCCCTGGAGGTTTTCAAAACTCAGCTGAACAAGGCCATGAGCAACCTGATTTAACTTTGAAGACAGCCCGGCTATAAGCAGGAAGCTGGACTAGTTGACCTCCAGAGGTCTTTTCCGAGCTGTATTATTTTGTGAGTCCATTAGTATAAAACCAGCATACATGAGTTCTCATTTAACTTATGCTGGCTTTAAGCCAATATAATGCTTGCTGCCAACAGTAAGGTTACTCTGGATTTATATATGCACTAGGAAACCCAAAATCTGGCCTGGTTCCACAGGAATGGGATTCTGCAAATTGTGGAAAATAACGGAGGAAAAAATTCCAAACAATCTGAAGTTCTCTTTGGACATATTTACTCCTGAGGTTGCCAGTTATAAAATGAGAAAATACCAGTTATAAAATGAGAAAATAAATAAAATATACCAGTTATAAAATGAGAAAGACAGTTCTCCACAACTAGAAAACATCAGAATCTCCTTCTTTTCTCTTGGTATACAAAGCAGACAACCAGATATCGAACTCCCCTCCCTCAAAAGACTTCCTATCCAATCACCAGGCCATTTCCATAAATACCCTGAGAGTCTTTGACATTCAGTCCTCACTCTGCACTTAGCATCTCTATAGCTGTGTGATGTTTCCAAGTCAAACACTGCTTCTCATTTGAATGGATAACAAGTAGCACACAGATTCCAAGAGTCAAATAAAAGACCAAGGCTAACTTAATTTGTAAGATCCTGATTCACCAACTTAGAAATGTACCTAACTCAAACAAAGGGACTGCTTAATTAAAATGAACGGGGTGTGACTTGTGTTTGCAGGAAAATTATGAGGGAACCACTGGAATGGCTTCTACCCTCTGTTGTCCCCCCCACCTTTCTTCCAGGGGCTGTGACCACCATTGCAGGAGTGTCTGAAAGGCATGTGCATTCCTTCCCGAGCACCGTGGTTAACAGCCCAGCACAGTATTGTAAACTGCAGCCAGCAGCAACCTCTGGGAGAGAAGCAAGGTGGATAGCTGATGGCAGTAACCAGTGTCCCAGATAAATTCTCTTAGAAAAATAGGTCAGAGCCTTCACAGGCACACTCTTGTGCACACACGCAAGCACTCTGAGGAATCACAGCCTGAGTAATAATCTATATATGTAGTGTGTGTCTCAAATAGTTCAATAAAATACCCTGAGAATTTGAAAACAGAGTTAGTTATCACCTTCGGCCATTCAGATTAATCTCCTGCTTTACTGAAAAACAAAAAGCAACTGGCCAGCAGTTCACTCCTTGGAAAGTAATAAACCTATTGTGCATCAAAGAATTTCTTACGTGTGTGTGTGTGTGTGTGTGTGTGTGTGTGTGTGTGTGTGTGTGTGTACACATACGTTTATGTATAAAGTGTGCATACGGGAGTCCTATAGAGCTTTGTCATTTTGTCATCTTACAAGATCTACTTGCTGTCACTGCTCCAATTGTCTCATAGTACAAATATACCTTGTTTAAAAAGCAAATTTAGATACCAGTAGCAGTCTCACCAAGGCAACAGGGAGCTCCCTCAGGGCTGCAAACCTTCCAAAGCAGCTGTGAATGTTCTGCCAGTAAACCTGCTTTAAGCTGCACGGTAGCACAGCTAGGTTAATTTACCATTGCCCTTGTTGGTTTAAAATTACAGTTGTATGCATATACTACAATGTAACACAGAACTGACCAAAGTGCAGATATTCCTTTACAGCATCCAGTTATTACACAGTATGCTGAATCCTCGATAGCTGACAGCTGATGAGCAGGCTGTGATGTCAAACACAACACCAGACTCAGTAAGATTTTTAGGGGATCAGGCTATTTTTCACTTTTATCTAGGAATCTTCTCAAATACAGATAAAAGCTGGGAGAGACTACTGAATTCATGCAAGTTTACAAAAAGCTCCTGAAAAGTTTTCAGTTGCCCTGATAAACTTCAATTAAATTTTATTTTTGACTACCCCTTCTCATCCCAGTCCTTAAAAACTGTCACTCCAAACTTGCAAGAATATACACAAAGATTACACTAACAAATTCTAAAAACAGCTTGAATGTTCAAAGATCCTTTCATATGCTTACCTGTTGACTCTTTGCCTTCATCTTGGGTCTTCTCAAAATGAACCAGTAAATCTTTGGAGACAGTCTGTGCATCTGTAAATGTTCTGAAAGAAAATACACCTATTAAAAAGTTTTCAAGCAATGCGAGTAGGATCCACTGCAATCAACATACAAGATACCCCAAAAAAACCGAGAACACAGCTGGCAAGTACCAAGAAATGTAAAAAGGAGAAAAACAGACAGCTTAGAGGAATAAAAAGTATTTTGCCTCTCATTTGCAAGCTCCAATACAACCAGGCTAGACAGCAAAATGCCTTCAGTCAGCAAGGAACACATTCTTATTTTATTCAGTGGACTCTGGATTCAGCATAATGGAATACAATAGAGGGAGACACTAATTTTGAGTCTCAACAAAGAGGCCATGAACTGTACAAGTGAAAAGAACAAATGATCAGTCTTAACCTAGACTATCTTGACAGTGTATTAATACCACGGTACCTGCAAACTTGCACAGTTGATATGTGTTGAAGGCCAGAGGTTGGTCTTTTTTAAGGATAAGAAAGGAAGGAGATTTAGTTCCAAATAATAATGAGATGATACTTCTCACATACTTTGCAAAACCAACAGATTTTCATCATCCCATGGATGAAGTTAACCTTTCTTGGTGAAATTAAGCAGGCAAAGTTTAACGCACAGATAATACAAACTCAAAACAGAAAGTCTGTAAGGTAACAGACTGCAAAGGATTATATGAGCAAGAAATCAAAACCATCACTGAGCATTTGCAAATGACTGGCTGCATAAAGCAACCAGACTGCTTTAATTTAGAGCAATCACTAGTTTGCTAAAATACATAATGCTATGTATGAAAATCCTTACTTATTAAAAATATCATATGATACAGCAAACAGCATAATTAAAATTTTTAATATATTAATACCAGTAGCCTGAACATATGGAAAGAAACTTTCTTCCTTCCATTACAGGCTTCAGCATGCAGCTTTTTTAAATTTAGCTGACTTCATTTAATAGATCAAGGGGTGGGAAACAGTCTTCACAGGCCAAGAATAAGTTTGGATCATCTTCATTCCCTCTGAATAGGTACAACAGAAGAATATTGAGGGAAACTGAAGAAGTCTTTCCCTTCTACAGTGTGATAAATTAACCCAAAATATAGGGAAAAAAAATCCATATGATGACTCTCCCAGCTGCTATATAAATAATAAGCAACTTCAAAAGCAGTTTTTCATATAGCCCAGAGTCAGCAGTTGGTCCTATTGTTTGCTGCCTACATCAGACATTATTTTGTATCTTGTACTTACAACACCATTCTGTTGAGTAGCTACATGTGGGACATGCCTGGAAATTATTATTTGTCATTCACAATGAAATCATACTCTAAGAAAACTTTAACCAAGCTAGATTGCTTATACGACAGTTTAGCACATGACAAGGTATGCGCTGAAGAACTTAAAATCCGCAGGATGAGACATAAAATGTGGACAAGGAAGCAGCATATCAGGGAAAACTGTGAAGGACATGTTAAGCTCTCTTCACCCATCAGAAGTGACCATCCCAGTTCACTCCCTCCCTTGCTACCACCATGCTGCAGTCCTCAATGTCCCAGCGCAGAGGTACAGGTTGTGAAAGCAGCAGAAGGAAAACGAGAAAACAGAAGGACTGTGAGTTTTTTTCCTCACTCACCATTATGTCCCATAATGGCATTATGGGACCAAACGTGAAAGGGCTTGTCGGATAAGCAGAGTTAAGCTATGAAAACAGTCACTGGCAGGGTGGAAGCGGATGTTGATGAGAAACTGAGTAACTTAAGTAGAGAGGGATTAGACTATAAAACTATTTTGAAAGGTAAATCTGTGTTTGATATACGGGAAAACAGTGACTTCATGAAGTGGGACTGCCCAGTGAGAATGACAGACCAGGAAGATACATTTGGGAATAAAAATAAAACAAAACAATTAAACCCATTATAAAATATGTGTTTGACTGTAATCTCAAAACACTTAATAGTTCTCATAGTTATTGAAATATTTCATATTTGAAAGAAAAATTGTTAGATGTTTAGAAATATGTACCTCCAGTGCAACCTTTTCCTTTAAATATCTGTTGAATACTACAGCTTTTAAATTTTTATTATTTTGTAGAACAAACAAAATAAAGTCTTAGTCAAAACATAACTGAAGGTTACTCTTGCAGAAAACAAATACCAAAAAAGTTTTCAGAAGAACACAAATCTGGTTAGTAGTGTATCAGAAAAGCCTCCTTTAAGGTGACTCAAAACTTATAATAATCATCATTAACAATTTTTCCCTGATTAAAATTTCTTTAGTTTGCTTAATTTTGACCTGTCTGGTATAACATACTGCTTGGCTTTGCATTATGTTCCCTTAACAATATCTATATAGTACAAAAAATTAACAAGTTTAAACTCATGGACTCGCTCCAGTAACGCTTCAACACGCAAATGTTGTATGAGGAGCTCTATGCATCTAAGATCTTCAGGAGTGTTAAAGTTAGTAACACCACATGCAAACTAATGTTACCTGCCTCTAGGGACTAAATAGTCAATTTGAGAGGTTTTTTTGCTCTGAAAGTGCAATTAAGAAATATTCTCCTTCCCTCAAGAATTTCCTGTGTGTATTCAGAACCATCACTGCTGAGTGAAATAAGAAGTTTTTAATGCCATTTGTTCCTTTTAGCTTTTGTACGGAATTATACTTTTAAGAAACTAGGTAAAGAGCCATGGAAGATTATATTACCTGTAATTGTTCAAGTAAATCTGAACAGAGCAGAGTTCTGTGGGACTGCTCAACTCAAGGGCTTACTGAGTATACTGCACCAAGGAGAAAATACACCGCAAAAACATGGTTTGATGGTGAGGTGCACCATCAAAACCAAAATGCTCTGGAAATTTGGACTTTGACTGCCCAAGTTATTATTGAGGCTAAGGTTCTGCAGAATTTCTTTATTGTTATTGTTATTAGTATAGGGACAGCACATTCCCAAATCCCACTACCAATTTAAAAGTGGATTTTCTGCATCTGATTTTTGCTTAAAAAAAAATCCCAAAGATAATACAGAAAAAACTCTACAAAGATCACACAAAGGATTTGAAAGCGGGAGTCTCTTTAGCAAGCCCGTTGGAACCAACTACACAGTGCTGCCCAGTTATAACTAAATCGCATGTACTTCTGTAAAGCTCCTTTAACAGAAATGTTTTTTGAATGCCACAATATATCCTGACATAATTTGGGATTTAAGTTCAAGGTACCATTCTATCAAGTCAGACCTCATTTGCTGCCTGAATGACAGACAGACGCACACAATTCACCCGAGACAGGGGCAGACCATACTCAAGCTGACCAGTTTATCTGGAGGTCTGGGGTAAATCCTAAACTAGCACAACTCACTCGCAGCTACCACCACTACTCTGTGCCATTGAGATGTTATTTCACACTGTAGCTGTTCTCACATGTCAGGCTAACTTAAAAAGCAAGAATTTGAACAATCTCCATAGCAGGTTAACAAGGGGCAGGTTTCTCTGCCTTCTTTGTCTACTCTCCAAGACTGTTACAGCTCTAGCTAGCTTTATCTCTGTGACCCAGCGCAAGGAATGCATAAGCGACTGATGTTACAATGGTAAAATAATACAGCTGATGTAACTGATAGACTGCTTTGGAGTCCTTACTGCTAGTGATGATTCACTAAAGGAAAAGCAAGCGATCTGAGTCTGCTGGCACAACAATTAAAAAAAAAAGTCTTAAGCTGAGTGTATTTGATGAACTCAAAGGAATATAGTACCACTTCTTACAGAAACAACAGAAGCTTTATATAAGAGCTAAATCTCTCCACTTTTATCATTATGAAATGGCAGTACTCATTTTCTGAATTTTAAACATTAGAAAAATTCTGTTTCTTCTGTTACCATAATGATACCGAGTGCCTGATTAATGGCACTACTTATTGTGATAGTAATTTTCAGAAATTTTTAATTTCAAGGGGCTCTGGAAATGGCCTTTAACTTCCATACGCTCTAGATTTCCTTTTTCGGTAACTGGAATTTCTGAGTATATCTCATATCGCAGGTCAGAGACAGTCAGATCTTTTGTTGTCTTCTAAAATCTCTCCTCTTAGTAAATCTTGTGAAAATACTAAGAATAAAACCAAAAAGAATCTACAGAGTCAGTATTATTAAGTTAATAAACTGATTATTTCTACGGAGATCAAAAATACTTGGCAGAAATTCTCTTTTCAATAATACATAGAATAGAATACATAGATGATTGTCACGTATAATTAAGTTAAAATTTTATCTCTCAAACTTAAAGACTATGTGCTCTCTGTTGTAGGGTTCAATATATTTGGCCTTAATTCTGCAGAGTGCTTCATAAGATTAAAATTTGCACCAAGGGAATACGAAAACTATTATGCAACAGTCATATTATCATGATATTTAAGGGGAAATTGCTAAACTCATCATATATAGTGACAAATGAACAGAAACCTCTTGTTCTTCCCATTCTCCTGTTCTCTGTCACTATCTTGCAACTTCTGTAGTTTTGTAAATGTTTAATTTCTACCAGCAGGCCCTCTATAGTGAATATTAGAAGGTAAAAAATTAAACAGCTTTCTAACTTGCAAAAAATACATGCAGTTTATCAAATGATGACTATATATGTATATTGTTAATATGTTATTCACTACAACTATTTGTTTAAATTTCAGGATATTTAGTTACAATCCTTTAAATACGTACACCAAGTCAAAGTACCAAAATCTGAAAATCACATTCACACCTGCTCACAAAAAAAAGGTTTGAATAAAGTTTCCTACAGCTAAACTGTCAGTAATTCAGACTATGCATTCATCCAGTGTCCACTGCTGTAGCTTCCAAATCCACCCTCTTTGGATTCAGGGTGAAGCTACCATCTCCTCCTCCCCTTTCCAGTATTTCTAACACAGCGTCTTTTCCCACAGCACACCGTCTTGACTCTCACCTCATTCCTGGGTAATGTTTTACTATACAGGCTCTGTGTGCAGAAATTAATTTTATTCTGTTTTAGCTTATGGGAAATGTTCTCTGTCAAAGACACTGCATTCATATGTTATAAAAGAAATAAAGATTAATGTAATGCTTAATTTTAAACAAATCATCAGTATGTTTAAGGTGCAGAGTTGAGGCTAGATGTTCAACCATAATATTGCAGTTTCTGCCTGCTTATCTTCTCAAGCCTTATTATAAGCTATTGCAGGATTTTTGTTCTTTCTGTCAAACTAAACTATTCTGCAGATTGGCTAAGACAAAAAACATAAGCCAATAATGAGGGATCTCTCAGTTACAGTGTCTTCTGAGTGCACACAATTCCTCTGTCACTTACATGCTTTTTTCCAAAAGTGATCCGTGCAGCTCCTCCTGGGAACGCTCTTGTAGCACTGCTTGCAGACTCAGTGGCTCCTAGGAAGGCTCACTTGTATTTTGCCCACACTGTGATCCAAAGCAGCGTAGCGCCTTCATCTACTCAACTGTTTCTCTACATCTCATTTACAAGCTCACCCACTGGGCTACTTTCAAATGGCAGTAAGCATGTTACTACATATTTCTTGTAACAGAGTCTCCACCTTATAATTAAATTCTCTCTCTGGTTGCCTTGCCCAAAGAAATATTTTGTAATATGCATGTATTTATCTTAGCAAGCAACTTGTGCAAACCCATATTCACACAAGTACTTCTTTGTCAAACAAATATTTCTGTCACCTTAGGCTTTCCCAATGATTAAATATGAATCTTACTTAACTCACAAAAATGAGGCTAAACTGGAAAACATGCAGTTTTTTGTCAAGGCAGAACTTCTTAATTTTATTTTCATTCTTCATTGCTTGCTTCTTCTGAGGACAACTTGATGAATTTTACCTCTTAACTCATAAGACTTGCTTGTTTGCTTATTTAAATACTCAATAATAAAGCAGGTGAAAAAAAATCCTTCTTCCAATCAATGTGTATCTTTGGTCACAAAGAATGAGGAAGCCAGTGTCATAAATAATTATTTCTGTCTTCTATCAATGGCAACGCTGGTTTTTTTCCCTAAGCTTTTGTTACATATTCTCCAGGACACCTTAGCAATATACATTCCACCAATGTTAATCCACATTGCGGTTGCTTTTGGTAGTACGATTTGGGTCTACATCTGCACATTCCAAAGTACTTTTCATTGGGTGGTAAGCATTTTCAACAGCTCACCGTGGCATTTTGAAACACGATGGAATCCTTAAGTAATCATTTGACAATTCTTTTGGCAGCAAAAAGAGGGGGGTTAAATTACCTATGGGCACCTCTGAAAACTTTAATGATCTTGACACTCTGCCCAGAAACTTTGGAAACTAAACTTCATCATCTGGATCCCATTCCTGAGTAATTCTTCTTTCCCAATTCCCCATGCATCTTGCAAGTACTGAACCTGGTATTTTAGAAGAGAAGTCTGGGGAGAGGATGAAGAGAGAGGGCAACAGAATAAATTTAGAATCACAACTCTGTCCTAGAATTCTAGACAGTGAAGTCACTCTGACTTAAATCAACATAAGAACATCATAGTACTAAAGCTTCGACAGCTCATCAGCTAAATAGAAACCTGTGACCAAATAGCTCACGAAATAGATCAGTAGCAAACATGACATCTCCAGACTGTGAGAAGCTGGGAATTGTTACATAGGACATTTTAATGATGCTTTCTCCTTTTCCACTATATAAGGAAAAAAAGAAGATAATGAGACACGCCATTAAAATCCTAATTCTGTATTATGTGCAAAATTCTTCCTACTTTCCTGCTTTCTTCTTCTTACCTCCTACTGGCAAGGTAAAGAGAGTCCCAAAGAGGTCCTCACCTCTTAGTACTTCGTACTTTACAGGGGCATTTCTGTCTACTCTAACCAGTCTCCTTATTTACTAATTACTCCCCTTTTTAATTTGGGGCAATATTATAACATATTCCTTATTGGTTCTATTTAAAATTTCCCTGTTCATTGTCCTGAAAGAACAGGTTAGATTCAGTCTTTAATTAGTTTTCATGTCCTTACGAGACTTAAAAAGGGGGCCACACATCAGCCGAGATATGTGCCTACTCTCACAAAAAGAGTCAGCTGATCTGACAAGCAATTTGCTTTCAGAGAGTACACTAAACCAGTTTCTCAAATTACTAACGTAACTTTTCCCCATACAAACATACATACTTAGAAGTAACGCAAAAGCTTAATAAAGAACAAAGTACTAAAGTTAACAGCTGAGACCTATTTCAGTATATGTTATTGTTGGCACACTACTTCCAGTAAAGCCTATCTTTATTTGCAAAGAGTAAAACCCCAATCTTTTTCTTTCCCTTTCCTTTTGTTATGATTAAATACCTTCAAGAATTAGGCCATTTTGTTTGGTGAGCAAATAAGTTTTACAGAGAGCTGAGAATTATGTGGGTGAATGGGAAGAAATGAACAATATATCCGCGTTTTTAGGCAAAAAGGCTCTATTCAGCAGTTGGAGTGTACTAACAACCCTTCGCTGACCTTGGTACAGATTTTCTTGCTCTGTTCTGACCTACACAGCAAAAATCCAGCCCTGAAGCTGAAATATTCTAGTAACCGCCTCTATATGCCTATTTGTAGGAAATGCAATAAAGTTAGGTCATACAGAACTCATTATTTCCTCTCTTCCTCATTTCTGAGGTCACACTGATTCAATTTCAATCTTATAAAAGATCTTTTTTCCTCTGTCCATTTTGCTAGAATCTTATGTTCTTTGTCGTTCCACCTGAAACCCTGCTTCCAGCATACAAAGTAAATATATAAAATTTGCTACCTAACCTCAAACCACTCCAGGTGGACAAGTGTTTGACAGGAAAACAAATACAAATTGACTCAAAAATAATAACAAAGAAGCATTTATTCCAAAGGCTTTGAATGCATCAACAGTATTTGAAGTTCAAGTCTTTGTCATATCCTTCCAATAGAAAACCAGAAACAAAGCATATGCTAAACACCTTATAAAAACAAAATACAGGAAGCTTCAACTACAGCAGTAGCTTAATGTCATTGCAAACAACTATCTTTTTTAAAATTCTCTTTCAGCAATTTTTTTTATAATGAAAACCTGGAAACCTTTTTCTGCTCAAGTACGTCTTAAGTAGAACAATGCATTGACTAAAATAAAGGCATGATCACTAATTTACCAAAATCATAACTTTCATGAGTCAATATACATATATATCTATACTGATCAAAGTTACAAACCACATTTTATTATTTTGTGGCAAATGAAACAAAAATGACAATTGTAGTTTTAGCTACTTAAAGACTCCAGAAGCAAAATTCCAACCAAAGACTTCTGAAGATTTTTAAAACTTTTCTTTTCCATAAAATGTTAATCTATAGTTAGCTCCTAAGGACAGTGCGAGCTTCTCCACGGTAACAAAGTCCAGAGTAGAAACCATAATGATGAAAATGGACCCAACCAACTGTTTACCTGAGAGTCAAGCAAAACTTCCAAGTGACACAACATGCAAGTCGTTACCTAAACAAATATGAAGTTAGATTTAATTTAACAGAAAAGTAAGTGTCTACCTGCTTTGGTAATTCAATCTGTGTGGATGGATAATTAGTACTCAACAATATTGGCAAACTAAAGTGCTTCCCATGAGATTTGCTCTTCTAGTCTTAAAATACATCTTTCCAAAGACTCTAGAAAGAGAGGAGAGCTTTCTGCAACAGAAGAAACCATTCCAGTGATGGAGTAACAGGAGAAAGGAAGTTTTTTTCCCTTCTGTGCTGCCTAAGACAGAGAGAGCAGCCAGTAAGGTTTATCTTACCCTTGGAAAGGTAACAAAACTCCTCTAAGATAAACTCTTCTAAAATTAAGGGTTTTTTTTTCCCTGAAATCATTCTAGAAAAGAGACCTGTGTTAGAAGTCTGAGGAAGGCATTTACCTTTCTTTCCCACCCTCTGCTGTAAAAGATGGTCAAGTGCTTGTTTAAATTTTGTTGCCTTTGATGGGAAGAAGATGCTCAACCACTTGACTAAGACACTTGACTAAGCAAATCATCAGCTAAGGCTTATTCTTTAAAACTGACCAAGGAAGAGAGATCCAATTCTGTAGCTGCAGCTAGGATAATTTTGAAAGTCCACATTCAAAGTGGATTCTATGACAGGTAATACATGCAGAGCAACTGATACTGAACTTTGGAGTCTTAAATATTGCTTTTAGCACCGGAGACACATGAATGGATGATACAAAAATGCGACTCTCTTTTTCTGGACTACCTGAACTTTGTTATTTTCAGATGTTTGAGAGTGCTTGCAATCTCACTGCATGCTTGAAAAGCCATTAATCATTGAATTTACTGAAGTAGAAGAGTCTAGTAGCTTACCAGTGTTTTCAGCTGGAGATTTTCAGCTAGAATTCCACATATTTGCTAAGCTGTAAGCAGCTAAACCATAGGAGCTAAACATACCTCTGTTATCAAAACTGCTATGCACAAACTTCCGCAGAACCCATTTCTGGGACTATGAATCTCTGTGCTATAAAATGAACACCATGCAGTTAGATACATGCAAGTAGGATGCAAACAACACAGTCCATACGGAACAATGCTATTAGGATTACAGCTATACTAGAAGTTAGAATAAAATGAATCAATTCAGACTCTTTGTTACAGTTTTCTTTCATTCTAGGCTCAATAAAGTGCACTTCTTATGCTGTATTAGATAGTAAAGTTATGATCAGACAGATAAGGTTCTTGTGGAACTGAGTGGTGGTAGAAGAAGAACTTAAGTTGTGAAAAATTGGTAAATTAGTTTGTTAATATAAATACTTAAGCTACTTTACCTGGTTTCATAGCTTTCTGTAATGTTCATTGCATTTTCATCTTGTAATTTTTTCGTG
Source organism: Dromaius novaehollandiae (assembly GCF_036370855.1). Lineage (NCBI taxonomy): Eukaryota > Metazoa > Chordata > Aves > Casuariiformes > Dromaiidae > Dromaius > Dromaius novaehollandiae. The sequence goes on from NC_088107.1 coordinate 21,246,317, forward strand.
AGGATCTCTTCACTGTTAGGCATGCTGACAAACCCTCTAAAGCTGGTCACGAATATGCTGAAGAGCTGTGCGGGTCAGGCATAAATAAGCGACTTAGGCAACTGAAGAAACCAACAATAAGTGGTTATTTGTTCAAAAAAAAAAAAAGACATAATACAAGAGGAGGAGACTACTGCTACAAAAGCTACTTCTCTCCGATTTTAACATGCTTGAAATGTCGCAGTGCCCATGAGCTGCTTACTGTTAAACTTTCTTTTTAATTCAGTTTTCTTTAATTATCCATGAGAAGAATTTTAATGAGTTTACAATGCTTTAAGATGCAAATCTTCCCTTTTGCCAAGATTTTTAGCGAATTAGTTCACAGAAGTTGAAGCTATTCTGCTTTCTTAACTCTAGTTTCAAAAGAGAGCATTAAGCAGTTATTTTCTTAAAGAAAATGCAGATTAATTACATTAGGAAATGCCTTCAAGTCAGTGATACCTATGCAACCCAGTACTGTAACGGCCAAGCACTCACTTTGCCAGTGTCCCAACTACCAGCACTTCATTAACTTCTGCTCACCAAACCTGGCCGATCATATATTGAGTTTCTACAGATGACTAAAACTTCTGGGCACGTAAGAAAACCTAATTTGGCCACTTAGGCTACTCCTATACTAGCAAATGAAACAGATCCAGGGAGTGTCTCAAGCACTGGCTCAGGCCACCCACTGCGAGCACTTTCCCTGGAGCAGCTTTGGTCTGTGCCAACTAGCATTTCCCTGCACAATGCCCGGGGCTACGGGGGATAACCCAGGCCAGGGGCTGCCCCGGGAGACTAAGTTAATCACTACCCTGTTTGAAGGGGGAAGAGAGGGATACAAGCTGTACCATGCCACTTGGCCTTAGGGCCAGAGAACATGCTCTAGACTGTTTTACTGCTATAAACACAGCCATAGTGAATAGATTCATGTAAGATTAGTAAACACCAGTTTAGTCTAATTTTCTATAAAGATTTGTATTGTATTCCAGAGTATATTGCACCATATTCAATTGCTTGATTCTATACAATACACATTGAAATAAGAAAGATATGAATGAATGTGATACTGTAATAAACAAAGTTCTGCACTGAATTTGCCCGCACAGCTTTGGTGCAACACTTCTAGCTACTCTTTGAGTTTTAAATAATAAATCCTAGCAAGTGAGGCTAACATGCAGCGTTCAGTAAGGAACAATCTGCACCTTCAAATGATTTTACAAGTTGCAGTTTACATGATGCCACTAGCACAGTCACTTTCTTTCACGCCTATATCTATCTGTATGCAACTCGCATGGGACTGCATTAGACAGGGACTGAATTTTTGCAGTGGGACAGGCTGCTCTTTCCAGTTACAAGTGAAGATTTCTGGGCTGTGACAAACTCACAAATCTAGGACAGTAATTTTAAGAGATGAATAAAGCCCATGTACTGTTTATGTCCTTTGCTGTACAATTATGATTGGTACCTTTGAGGAATTAGTGACTGACGCTTTGTGTTAAAGACACTGTCACTGCAAACTTGCACTGTCACAAGATCCCAGACAGAAATATTACAGATGCCTAAACAAAGCCATGTTGTTACTATGGCCAGTAACCAACTGAACTGCAATGCAGAGATCGGTCTCAGCGTGGGCGGAGCGTATGGCACCCCTGCATGTTCAGGCCAGGACATCTGGGGTTTAAATCACATTGCTGCTGTGGCAACATGAAACTACACAAAGCTGTGCGCTCCCTCATTTCTGCACCTGTAAGGCAAGAGTGTTTATGCTTTGCCATGAAACTCACAGGCAGGTTGTTGATTTGCATCACAAAACAAAACTGTATCCAATAACTCAGGCACTGGCCCATATTTTTAAATCCTTTAACTGGTAACAAACATATTAGTGTAAAACAGTGTTTTCTGTCATAAGGGTGATGTTAAACTGTCTGTCCTACTGTTATTCCGGACTTCCAGCAGCCAGCCTAAAAAAACCAAGCAAAAGGTCTACTACCTTTACAGCTTTTACTTCAAAGACTTTATGACACTTCTTCATAAAAACGTCACCACTTTTTTAGGTATTTCAAATCAGTCCTCTTAGAGCCTGGCAGTTCTTCAGCTTGCTACTAATACCAACTCTCTATCTGCTATGTTCCTGAATTAATTGCATTTACTGTGATTACATATAACTTTTACACAAAATACTTCCTTTTTTTTTTAAGTTTCTTATAAAATTAAATACTAAATTTTGGTCTCTAAAATATTTAAACTAAAATAAAAATATTACTAACTCAGCATTTATCCTTGAACTAGAGTAGGTTTCAGAGTTCAAGCGAAATTCTAAACAATAAAATCAACTAATGACAAGCCAAAATATTTCTTCAAAGATCATTTTGGTTGTGCCTCCATTAAATCTTACTAAGCAAGTGAGTCTCAAAACATATCTTAAAGATCAACAAATTTATGCTAACTTGGGCCAAGCAGCAGATGATGAGAGCACATTCCAAAAGGAAAAGCCCCAGCCAAGCTACGCCTATTTAAACTCACATGCACACACTCTTTATGAAGGAATTCAGATTGAAAAAGTGTAACTTTTACCCCAGCTGTGTCACCCTGTACTTACAGAACCAAAGAGAATCTCTGTCCTTACTCAATCAACAAATCCAGGCTAAAAAAGAAAGACTACTTCACATATATTTGTCAGGAGGAACACAGTTTATGCAACAAAACTCACTTTCCTATCCACAAGCATAACCAGCTGCATGTATTAACATTTCAAGCAAATTTTCAGTAGCAAACTCTCTTTAAAAATGTTTTCTCTCATTGGTCATGCCACAGCAACAGGAATTTCATTTTGCTTTCAAGAAAGTGAACTCTGCTTTCCAGGGAATTGTTTCACAACAATATATAGAAAAAAACCAGATCAATTCTATCAAATCAGAAAAGAAAAAACGGAAAATTTTGCCCAGAGCTCCTTGGATCTGAGTGCCAACAACAAAAGCATCCTCGATTTTGAACTTCTTTCCAAAAAAACCCAGGGGTGCTGCAAGAAGCTGTAGCAGCAATTCAGCAGACTGTACTCCTGCCTCTGGGTCTCTGAGCTGCTGCTTGCAGCAACAGCCTTGCAGTTTAGAAGCCATAATTTATGAGAGATGGTATATGGTCAGATCAAAGAAGAAAATACAGGCAAGGAGATTTATTTAAGAGCATATCAGGCAGCAAGGATTAAAAGATACACACGTATGGGCTGCGGCACACAAAGATGCTGTATGTGGCACAGGCCAGGTGGGAGGCAGTGTTTGTTCTGCGCTAGCAGTGAGAACACCCATGTCAGAGCCGAAGGCAGAGTCCTCTGGTGGTTAAATGAAACAGGCGGTAGGAGCTAAGGATTCCCCACTCCCAGCCCGGCCCGGCCCTGCCTACTTGCAAAGAACAGAACTTCTCCGCTTGTTTTCATGTTTACACCTACATGCAAATTCGGTACCTGGTGAGTAAAAAGTGAGGAGGTGATTGAGAATATTACGAGGCAGCAGGAGAGAAAGAAGAGTAAAGATCAGCTGGTCATCTGGGAAACAGGTAAGCAACTGCAGATTAGGAACAACCACAGGCTTTAGGAGGCAAGGTGCGGAGCAAAAGAAACACAAATTGGGCATGTACACAGCCTATCGCTGGGTTAGCCAAGTAGATAAAGCAAGCAACCAGTGCTGTAATTGCTGAATAGTATGTCTGCACATTTAAGGAAAGTATTACATTTATCACTAACTGAGAATTTGCACGTAGTTAAATCAGCTATTGAGGAATCCTCTCTGTTGTACAGCACTGGTAAATAGGAGACATTTTGCTTTGGGGAGCTAGAGAAGTGTCCTGTTCCCCTCAGGTGTCAGCATGGCGGTAGCTCTCAGACTAGAAGGATGCAGGAGGTGCAGATGATGATGAAAATGAGACCGATGGACTGGTAACTCCTGTATTTACTCTAATCCAAAACACTATTACCTTAACACTTTTTTTTTTACACTAATTCTTTAAATAAGTAAGGAGTTGGATGTTCCAGCCGGAACCCAAGACTGAGAAAATAAATACCTGATACCAAAGACAAAGTTGTAGGTGAATACAACCTGATAGCTCACTCCGATAAAATGAAAGGGAAGTAAACAAAGCAAGAGACCCAATCCTCTCCAGCAAAGACACGTACCAGGGAATTTTTTGGCAGAGTACTTACCGACAGCTGTTGCTAGTAAGAAACCACCCACAACTCTAAGTTTATACTTACCAATATGTATGTATACTTATACGAGGGTCTCTACTCACAGAAATGATATGTTGGCTCTTTACAATAATTTTAAATTGACCTTTGAAATTCAGCTCTCAGTGAATTTCATTGCACTTACAAACTCTCTTACCTGCTAAAACATTCAGCTGCCGTAAAGCTATTAGCAGATTTATCATTTATTCTTAAATAGGAATATTATCTCTAGGACTGTAGTATTATAGCTTATTTGTTTTTGAGGTGAAGATCATCACTAGAATAAACTGATATTTCCTCAAAAAAGTATATACTTCTGAATCTACAAATTAACAAGTTACATTCTGGCATTACTTTACAAAACAATTTCTACACTTACTTGTCAATGTAACTTTGTAATTGCAAAATACATATTTATATATTTTGCTGCTGATAGTTAGGCTTGCAAAAAAATGTAATTACCAACACTGTTTTTATGTGATTTGAAGTGTTCCTTTCATTGATATTTTGATTTTTCTGTGGATCTGCTTTCTTTAGTAAGTCTACAATCATAATATAAGCAGGAGTACATAAAGGACAGACAGAGTACAAAAGACCAGATTGCATGAATTAGGGCTTTTGATAGTACTTATTTGAAATACAGTAAAAAGTTACATTATGTCTCTAGATATTTAAACTGTAAGAATTTCACATTCATAGTCCACACTGGAAATGAAAAGTTTTTTCATGGTTATTTTAACTTTCGAGTTCTGCTGTGACTGACAGGACACTGCAACCTTTGGGTTGCAAAAATCACAGGATGTCCTTTCTTCCACCGAAATCAAAAAGCTTGCAAGCATTTCTATTAATCGTAGATTCGAACAAAATCTGTTCTTACTCCATACATCTTTTGTACGCTGCATTTTTCAGCTGTGATAGTGTGCATTGATTCTTTGTCTTTCTCCACTAAAACGAGCCTTTGCTCGACTCCCACACCAGCAGCAGTTATATCCTCCTTTCATCTGGGTAGTGAATAATTAACGCAGGTCTCCGGTTGCCTGGAGAGAGATGAAAACTAACCCAGGCTTCCGAGCAGCTCAAGGGAAGACCGAGTAACGAACAAACACGAAGTGGAGGTCACACCACAGGCTGAGTTAAGTTAAAAGCGCCCAAAACGCTGAGGACGCCTGCATCAGAAATGCGAAGTAACAGCTACGGCGGGTCCCCAGGCGCAGGGAGAAGCGGCTGCTCAGACAGCTTGTGTGAGGGGGCCCAGGAGACTCCCGCAAAGCCACGTGCAAAGAAATGACTTTCACGGGAGAGAAGGGCGGAAATTCTGCCTGAAAACCTACCTACGTACCTAAAACTGAGCCGTCAGTGACGACAAGCCGCGACACCTGACAGGGGCAGGCCCGGGGACGCCGCCCCGGCGGGTGGCAGCTCCCGCCGCCGCCGCTGAGGGAAGGCGGGGGGGGGGGGGAAGGGGGGGCGCCTCCAACGTCAGCGCCGCGGCGGCCGCCGCTCGCCGCAGTCGCCGCCTTCCTGAAGCGCCGCGGCCGCGCGGGGAGGCACCGCCCCCTCCCGCCGCTTACCGGGCGGTGACGTCACGCGCGGGAATTCTAGACCGTTCCAGAGCGGTGACGTAGGGCAGCGTCATTCCAGAAGATTCGGCCGGAGCCGGTATAAAAGCCGTGGAAGAGGCGGGGCGAGGCCCATTTCCAAGGGAGCAGCGCTGCGGGAGCGGGCGGCGGCGCCGGTAAGGGGGTAGCGGGCCGCCCCTGCCCGTTGTGGGGCGGGGGCAGAGGCCGCCCCCGACCGTTGGGGGGAGGGCAGAGGCCGCCCCGGCCCTTGGGGGCGGGCGGGGGGGGGGGGGTCGAGCCGGGGCTTGCGCCGCGGCGGCCGGTAACGCGGTGCGGTCCTCCCGCAGGCACCATGGTGAAGGAGACCGAGTACTACGACATCCTGCAGGTGAAGCCCAGCGCCTCCTCGGAGGAGATCAAGCGCGCCTACCGCAAGCTGGCGCTGAAGTACCACCCCGACAAGAACCCCAGCGAGGGCGAGCGGGTAGGCGGCGGGCAGGGCCCGGCCCGGGCGGCGGCACCTGCCGGCGCTGAGCGGGCCCCGGGCCTCCAGATGGGCGGCCGCTCCCGGGGCGGGGGGGGGGGGGGCGCGTTGTACACACCTGGGCTGTGCTCGCCTACAAAAGCGCTTACTTCTATCTTACTTCATTTGTCTTTTAATTTTGCCTTCTGTCTAAAGGGTGGATGGGACGCTCTTATTGCAACATAGTGTCATTAAGCGAAGATTCCAGCTCTTTAAAGTCTGTAATAACCATCTGAGCTTGGCGGTTGGCCTGGTGGCTCAGCTGTGGCAGGAGGGCATGATGGCCTAAAGGAGAAGTGGATGCGTTAGTTCCTTTATTTTTTTAAACACAGCTTCAACTTGCCTCTTCATTGCTTACAGTCCTAATGGATGTTCATTCTTAGTAGTGATGCTTGTTAAAACGGGCAAAGATGAAATGATTACCAGTGTCCTGATGGCCCTTGTGCTGTATCGGATGCTGTGAAGGTCAATGCTGGAACCAGCTGCCTGTGCTGTTGTGTGTGTTGGGGTTGCAGTGGGTGGAGTTGTGCTCCTGAACAGGATGAAGCTTTTAGGGAAATTGGTAATGCAGCTGTACAAGGTAACAGTCCAGAGGGAACCACTGGACAGTATGTAGGTAAACTGTTCACAGTGAAAAACATCTTCTGCATGATTAGAAGAGCCACTTGTCTCCACATGTTGCCCAAGAGGATAAAGGAGCACCATAATTAGAGAGCTAGAGAAAACTAATCAAACTTAAATGAGGGGCTCCTTTACCAAGTAACTTCTCTGAAAATACCTTAATATAGGAACAGAAACTCAGCATTTGTGTTTCTGGTACACTAATTTACAGAATGTAAGCTAGTTAGATAGTAAAATAGTGTAAAGTAACTTTTGCAGCTTTTGTTTTTGGCTTATTTGTCAGTTTTCCCAGTTAAGCAATTCACATTCAAAATGGAATTACTCATTTTAGTAATAGGAGGAAATCCTTGATAGCTATTAAAAAAAAATTCTGTAAATTTTTGGATAAAGCTGATATTTTTAACTTGTGTTTTAATACTCCATTTGCAATGAGTAGTCAACACTAGTGTCTGGCCACTTAAGGTTAAATCTCCTTCTAGTTCTAGCTGGATATAGCAGCTGAGCTGCCGTGAAGGATCCTGTGTAGCCCTAGAGTGACTAGTACTGCTGTGGCCAGTGGGCAGCTGGGGACCCCCAAGACTTCAGGGGTAGTATTGTATCCCTTCCTGGAGGGACTTGTTAGAGCTGTGTAGTGGCTGTAACTAACACAATGATCAAAGAGCTATAGTTTGCACATGCTTGTAAGTTAGATGTGACTCTGAACTTGGTTCACTTAAAATGTGTGGGTAGGGGTGGAGGGAGAGAAGGGGTGGTCTTCCTGGACAAAAGTATGCTATTAGTCTGTTACATATATGTTTAGGGAGCTTCCTCTTGGAAAAAGTACAAATACTACAAGAACATCTTGTAGCAGCTCAATCTGAAGATCCAATTGCATATAAGAGGGTTATTTTTCCTCTTGGTCATAGTTGTTCAGAGCTTCTTTTTTCTTTTTAGTTTAAACTCATATCCCAGGCATATGAAGTTCTGTCGGACCCAAAGAAAAGGGACCTCTATGACCAGGGTGGGGAGCAGGCTATTAAAGAAGGAGGCCTGAGTGGCGGCAGCTTCTCTTCACCCATGGACATCTTTGACATGTTCTTTGGTGGTGGAGGCCGAATGAATAGAGAGAGAAGAGGTACACAGTTCTAAACAAGTTCTAGAAACTCTAACCATGCACTTAAGCATAAAACGCATGTGCTATGGTACTGCTGTTCTGCTAAGTGCACATAGTGTGGATATTAGTTGCAACAATAGATCAAGTAAGCTATGATTGTAGTTGTTATAGTAATAAGATTCTAATAAAATAGATAACGTGATATAGCTGTAGCAGTCTTTATGATCAGCTCTTTTGTTTTTTGTTAAAATGGGTATGGGTAATCTGGAGGGGAGGGGGAAGGCTATTGGTCAAGAGATGGCTAGAGCGGTTGAACTAGCCATGTTTTAAGTTTCTTTCTTTCCAGATCTGTGCCTCACTTGCTCATATGCTTTGGGCAACTTGCTTCAAAGGACACCATCAACTTAAGTAACATTATCTCATGAAAACACTTGGGAGATGTTACCATGTAAAAAAGTGAAACTAAGTGCAAAGTGCTGTCAAAAGCACATGTGATTTCTTTTTCCATCCTCCATATTTGTTAAAAGAGCAAGTGGTAAATTGCTGTAAAATCTTCTGAAGTCATGCTACAGAGTGGCATGGAAATACATAGGTAGGCATAATAGCAACTTATACATTGACTGGAACTGAAGCTGGTAGTGTCCTTATATCTTGCTATTTCCAGTTAAGCTTATAAAATTAGGGCCAGGAGGGCTCAGGTGGCTTTAATGATGCTTTGCCTTAATTACAGCTAAACTTTATGTTCTGACATTAGTGGGTGTAGCTCTGTGGAAGCTGATGGAACTGCACATGCTTTTAAGGGGCTGAGCTCTGCTCAAAGTTTGGAATGAACTTTACATTTCTTCAGTGAGACTGTGCATGTATGAACAAGTGTAGAAACTTTTAAATAAACGTTAGTGCTCATAATAGCTGAACTAGAATTAATTTCTCTTTTTTTCTTTAAGGCAAGAATGTTGTGCACCAGTTAGGTGTATCTCTTGAAGACTTATATAATGGTATTACAAGGAAACTGGCACTGCAAAAGAATGTAATTTGTTCCAAATGCGAAGGTAAAATAAGCAGTGGTCTTATGCTCTTCACCCCATAAATATATATATGTATATAGTGGAGGGAGGAAACAGTGTGGCTTTCTGAATGTCTGTCAGGGTATCTAGTTATCCTTTGGGCTGCTTTATGACAGTACTTATGCAAGAATAAGGCTATATCTTCTTAACATCATAGTGCAAAGCTATTCTAGTAGTAGATTTGCACTCCCTGGGAATGATAATTAAGGGCACCTTAATTAACAGTATCTTAATTTGTAGGTTTAGTAACTGCTGTTTTGTTACAGCCTTCTTCTTGAATTGCTGTGGGCAGAAGTCTTGCTTGTGTTATGCAACTTACTTTACAACTGTTAAGGTTCTCTAATGACAAGTCTTGTTGCAGTAAATTTTAATGAGATCTTGTGTCTTAGTACTTTTTAAATTTTTAGCGAGCACATTCTTTCCAAAGTGTTAGTGGAACGACTGGCTTTTGAAGAAGTAAAGTCAGTATGCTGATAGTTCCTTGAAAACAAAGATGCACTAGGTGAGGGTGGGGGAAGCAAATACAATACGGTGCATAAATAAAAACTTTTTTGCCTGTAGAAACTTTCTAAATTGTGGGGCATGTTTTGTGGTGGAAAATAAATCACAATTACATTGGAAGTGTACAACAATTTCTGTAAAAGCCACCCTAAAGGTTCCTTTGAAGCTAAGAACTGTGGCTTTCCAATGAGTTCTAGCCTGACTATTGTTCAATAAATGCTTTTGTTTTGCTTTTCTCCCCTGAGACTGAGATCAGATTTAACTTTTTGTTGAAGGTTATGGTGGAAAGAAAGGGGCTATAGAAAAGTGCCCTTTGTGTAAAGGAAGAGGAATGCAAGTTATAGTTCAGCAGATTGGACCTGGTATGGTACAACAAATCCAAACTGTGTGTCCAGAATGCAAAGGCCAAGGTGAAAGAATAAATCCAAAGGACAGGTGTGACAACTGCAATGGCTGTAAGGTTGTAAGAGAGAAAAAGATTATAGAAGTTCATATTGATAAAGGTAAGAACTGTATACTTATGTGTCTATATTTGTAGTCCAGTAATTCTATAAAAAGTAAGATTTCTTTTTTCTTCCCAGGCATGAAAGATGGTCAGAAGATAGTATTTCATGGGGAAGGTGATCAGGAGCCTGATCTGGAGCCTGGTGATGTTATAATTGTGCTTGATCAGAAGGATCACAGTGTCTTTCAGAGGCGAGGGCATGACTTAATTACAAAAATGAGAATTCAACTTTCAGAGGCTTTATGTGGCTTCAAAAAGACCATTGAAACACTTGATAACAGAGTCCTTGTAGTAACATCTAGACCAGGTAGGTCTTCTGAGTTCTGATGCTATACAGACTGCTTGCCTGTTGTTTCACTGTGCCTGGATGCTTTTTTTTAACCAGTTAATGTAAAAAATTCAAACTGTACTTAAGGTCAGTTAATTCACTTGACTCTTTGTCTTGTCACTGCTTCTGAAACACTTTACATGCAGAATTATAGCTTAAGCTATATGTGAGCTTCACATGTATAGAGCTTTATGTGGGTCTTAATAAACCTACCTCAGTTGATGGAGTGACCGGGGGAGGGGAAAAACTCAAGATGACAAACTTGAGCTATACTAGATCATTAATTCAGACGGAAGGCTGTGTCAAGAGAGACTAGCTCTTTTACAATAGAGGAAGCTTAAATCCTAAATGGGATGACTTTTGTATAGTCTTAATTCTGTCTTTATAGCATGTTTCTAGGGTTTTCCCCCAATCTCTGATTTCTTCTGGTTGCTTAGGAGTATCCCTTAGATGCTGTAGGAATGCTGCTATTGAAAATCTTGTGTTACGAAACATCTGTCACAAGACTACCTAAAGTTCTTCCCTCTGTCTAGGTGAAGTGATAAAACATGGTGACTTGAAGTGCATCCACAATGAAGGGATGCCTATCTACAAATCTCCAATGGACAAAGGCAATCTAATTATACAGTTTTTGGTAAGTTGATTGTTTGCCCTTCTCTAGCAAGGGAAATCTTTTATGATAAAGAGTACCTATTCATTTTGGAAAAAAATCATTGTAGGTCCAGTTCCCAGAGCATTACTGGCTTCCGAGGGAGAAACTGTGTCTATTGGAGGCTCTGCTTCCTCCACGAGAAGATGTAATGATTACAGATGAGATGGACCAGGTAGACCTGGAAGACTTTGATCCAAGTGAGCAAACCTACCGTAACAGTGGGGGAGAAGCATATGAAGAAGATGAGGAGGGTCCAAGAACAGGGGTACAGTGTCAAACATCTTAAAGCAAGGTGGAATGTATGTCATCTAAAATGTAAATTTTCACAATGAAAACTGCATGGCTGTAATAGCCACTGCTTGTGGGTTTTGTGTTCAGCAAATTGAGTTGCTGCGCTGTCAGTATCACTTTTTTTTGTAACTAATTTATATTGTGTTCTTGTAGTCTTTATATATAAGCAAATGTTACACAGCTGAGAACCAACTGAGTTGGTATACATCTTCCTTTGCTGTAAAGGTTCTCTATTTCACCTATGCTATTTATAAGACTTGCAATATTCAAAAAGGCTAAGTGGAATGTCTTATGTAAATAGTTTCATACTGGAAAATTAATTTCATAGAATAAAAGATAGCAGAAATTACTTCTAATAAACTGCATTCTTCACACTTTATCATGCTTTCTTATCTACTCTAGAACCACATTTAGCTGGCATAAGTTGCCTAGTTCCTTTACCTTTAGACTTCACCACTGTTTTTCACATTGAATGTGAAAAGCCTGTCTTTGCTATTTTGTTCTTCAGAGAAAGAAGTTTGTGATGCTCCATTATTTGCTTAATTACACTATTCCTACTCCCCTCTTCCATTGTACTAGAATAGCATTCCTTCATCAGGACCTGAACAGTGTAGTGTACCTGTTCAACAGTTCAGTTCTCTGTAACCTGGGTCAGACAGTATCCTTCTTATTTGTATATCCACCACAAAACACTACTTCATTACTCTTAAATTACATACACAGTAATACCTCAAGTAAAATCTTGAGCTTTCACAAACTCAAACTCTATTTGTCCTTTTGCTAGAAACTCTTCTTCTGTCCCTCTTGGTGTTGTATATTCAGGCCTTTATAATACAACAACACATTGTAGCATGTCCACTGCTACATTATCATGCCACACTGTAGTAGAATGATTATACTGAAGTCTTTTTCCTTTTTTTTCTCTTAAGTCATAGTTGGAAACAGTTTCCCCCTGACCCCCCCCCAACTGAAGCCAGCTAGCCACCATTAAATTAAAGCATGATTAATAAGCTATATTTTACTATACAATTGCTAGAACAGGTGTTCAACTTAAATGACCCTATCCCTGCCATCAGGATGAGTGAGGGCTATCACTTCCAGTGCATAGAGATAGCCTCAGTCACTTTTCCTAAACAAACTTGTTAGACTTGCTCAACAATTTCCAACTCACATCTATTTATGTAATACCAGTGGTAGACTTAACTGGACAGTTACTTCACCCATGAGTACATATTTCCAAAAATAGATTTTTACAAAGTTTAAACACAAGTTTCTTGCATCCATACTTTTATTTAGAAAAAGCTTTCTCATGCTGAACAAAACCAAGAGTACATATAAACATATCTGATTTTTCAGTTCAGAGTTCAATCAGCATTACTAAAATGCTTTTATCATATTAAAAAATAACATTTATAAACAATAACATAGAAGGACTAATATTTCTAAGAACTGCCACAGAATTTAACAAAGGTCTAAGGCTGCTTAAACTGGACAGTCATAAATATGGATTTCTTGGTCATCTCCAACAGATACAATTTTGGAACCGCTTCCATTGTATTTCACTCCCCAAACCTGCAAATAGAATAGGCAAAAGGTTATGGAGGAGAGATATTGAGAAGAAAAAGCAGTAAGTCATATTTATTAACAGCAACAAGCAGAAGAGGGAAGATTACTTGAAGTTACACTATTACAGTTGGTTCCAGATTAAAGGCTCCTGCTTCAACAGCAGATGAGACTGATGAACCACAGTAAAACTGCCATCTAGTTGCCAGACAAGTTTGTGCATTTGACTTCTATGGACAATAGCATTGCTCAAGTATTCTTAGATTGCATTATCTGAAATGTACTTGCCCAGGTTTGCATATATCAACCATTTTCACTCTTACCCACCCTGTCTTCATTTCTGAAAAACAGTGTCTCACAATGCTTTTAGGAAAGTGAAAGAGGAAAAACAGTTTTCTTGTAGACTGAAAAAAGGCATATCACGACAGACTGAAGGATGCCTGTGGTCATCCTTGGGCTAATTAGGTTTTGCACTGATACGTAGATGGCTCTGATAAAGTTCAGATCAGTCCTGTGACTTAAATATATGACAGTTATATAAACCCTTAAATGACCCCCATCACCAGGACAATCAAGAGGAATAAAGGCTGTATTAACATGAGATTGCAAAACAGCTATATTTATAAGAGCGTGTTTGGGGGAATCTCACGGACTGTTTTGCATTAGTACTCTTAAAGACCAGCCTTACAACGGGTGACACACCTCTACCTTCCACAAATTCATAAGACTACAGACAACTCCTAAAACAACACTGGAAATCCAATTCTGCTTGATACTTCAGCATCAAAACCCCCATAGCTATAGATAACTGAGAAGAAGGTTACCAGCACACAAAAACCAGGGAAGAACCTGAATAAAATCTGAAATAATTTGCTAAGTCTTTCCCTTCAGTCCATTAAAAAAAAAAGAGGACAAGACTATTTAACACCTAAAATTTGGAAAACAATTAACAGGGGAGGTAACCAATTTTCTCTTTCCTCAAAGGTTGCTACCATTCAGCAAAAATAAAATAGGGTAGTGCAGACATTTAAAGAATAAAATGTCCCAAGTTTGAAAGAGACTTTCAAGTATCTTTTTAAATAGCTCAATCCTTTAAAAAAATATATTTTTCTCCCTTACACATGCACACACTCTCCACGTGACAAGAGTAAACAAGACTATAGACAAAAATTAGGAATACTGGCTAGTAAGAATCCCTTTGGCCACTCAGGATCAGCGCTTGTTTGGACCTGTGGAAATGGATTACTTGGAAGAAATCAGCATGCACTCTTGGAATATTAATTCAATATTAAGTGCCTAATAATTACTAACAAATTCTAGGATGTTATTGTAGCAAGCTGAAGTCCAACCCCAAAGCTATAGCATGGATTTTAAGCACAAATGTGCACAGCTGAACAACTTAAGTTTTCATGCTAATAGTGATACAGGTAATGCAACAGCAGACATGATAATTTTAAGTTGGTGATATACCTGATCTTGATGGTCAAAGAAAGTGTGAACACAGGTTCTTGTTCCAGCATCCCAAACTTTTACACTTTTATCAGATGAACTGAAAAAAATATTATTGATCAATATCTAAATTAATAGATTAACTACAGTTCAGAGGTTAAAGATCCCATACAGCACACAGGAAACCCTCTTTCACCAATCAAATATAGGCATGAAGCAGCAAAGGAGTACATCTTTAACTAGGTTCCAGTTACACTTAAAATACACTTACTATTTCAATATCTGCAACATGAAAATAAATGAGGACTCCAGTTTTAGCCAAAAAATTCTCTGATGTGAGTTCTCTTGTTACATACAGTAGGTCCCCCAACTGCCTGTGCTATTTTAGGAGTTAACAACGGTAAAGTTTTTCTAGATTCACATATACTACTACATTAGGTTGTATTTGTTAAATTAACAGCACTTTTTCAGATACTTAGAATCAAAATTACCCTCCTCTTAGGTTAAGATGTCCTCCACTTGTAGGAACTACACTGCAGTGGGATGACTTACGCTATAAAATACTATTCACTACAAATTGTATCACATCACAGGTTGGCTTTTGTCTTTCAGCATAGTGTAATATATGCTATTCTGTTACAGATTCCATCACAATTTGTACACATTTCCTTATCCACCTCCCATTATAAATAGGAAATTAAATTTCTTTTTTAAGTATATGTAAACAAAGAAGTTAAAATCCTCAGTACCTGGAAACAAAATGGGTATCATCAGGACAAAATGCTACATTTAATACCCAGGATCCATGACCACTTAGTGTGCCAGCCAAGTTTGCATGTTGTCTGTGGAAAAGTTTAGAAAACAGAGTTCTAACATTAACATTTGGTTTGTGAATCCCAGGGAAAAAGTAACAGAAATAAACTGTGGTTAGTGCAGTCAAGAATGGCTGGAAGGTCACAGAAGGTGACTTCTGGACCTTTGTTCATCCAAGCTGACTGGTGTTTTTGCAGTAGATTCTATCTTTCTGCTTCAAATAGTTAACATAAAAAGAGGTGACTAAAGAGATACACAGATGCGCAAAGCAGTTTGACCTGAAGACTTTCATGAAGAAGGGACAGTAATGCAGGTTTAAGGCAGTGAAGATCACTGAAGCAGTGCTTTTTTCCCCCTTGGTCATCTGAGTTTCGGCACAGTGCAAGAGAAACAGGTTGTGAACAAAAACACTTCTTGGGTACGTAACAGATGTTTAAGATGGGTAAACACAAACACTCAGGCAGGTACACGAAATAATTAGCCTGTTGCCTACAGAGCCAATTATGAGGAAAGTCATCAGTTTTCAAGTTAAGGCTGTTAAAGCACATACACACTTTAAAAAAGAAAATCTATAGGATTTCAAGTTTTATCATTTAAACTAAGATGATTTATTAGCTAGAACTACGAAAGCTGAAGGGAATTACAGAGAGCAGTTTCAATGTTTGTTACAGTAACAGCCTCTTTGAATAGTTAGTTTTCCTGTCAGCACGTCTTCCAAAATGACAACTTACACATCATAGATTTTGATATAGCCGTCATCTGAAGCAGTTACAAGTAACTGAGAATCTGGAGAAAACGTCAGTGAACGAATAGGCATTGCATGACCTGAAAATCAAAATTATATATGGCTTAGAATGCAGCCATTTCTACTACTAATGACAGTGCTAAAAAGTTGCATCAAAATTGCATTCCCTGTTGAAAGAAAGCAATCTAGTGAAAGAGTCTTTCTCTCTGTGCCTCTACAGGCTTCTTCACACAACATACAACCCAAGCGTACAGTAACCTGGAACTTCTGATGTTAAGGCGTGTTGACTGCAGTACAAGAGTATCCTATTTTTTCAGCCGTGTGTCCTAATTGGAACTCATGTAGGGAAATACATGACAATTTTCTGATATCATAGTGCTTTCCAATATGATCAACATTATATTTTGTAGTATGATTTCATAACTTTTTAAGTTGCAGGGGTCTTGTAATTACATTACAGGACTGGAGAGAAACTGCATAAACATTAAAAGCATACTTATCCATTAGAAAAATGCAAGTCTTTTACGACATAAAATGTTCAGTTCTTTTCTAATAACAGGAATAAGTTCCTATAAATCTGATACCACAGTGAAAAGAAAAATAAGATGTGGCAGCACAGATTCAGCTTAGCTTCATTCACTTGTACTGCACTACAATGCAAGAGGGAATTGCAATTTAAGGATTTAGTGCAGCATTACTGGCTATATCTTTTAAGGTAGGCATTCATGATACAAGCCTGAGTTTACAGTTTGCCTCTAATATTTTGAGTATTAGAGCATACTAAGTAAATAACTGAATATTGTCTAGTGGACAGAAACATCAACTCATTTATGCCATGGCTGTTACATCTTATTCTGACTTATGCACTTTAATTTTGTTCAGGAACGAAGTCAGAAGTTGAGCATTGCAAATATGCAAACCATTACCTTCTAGCGTATGCAGAAGTTTTCCAGTTGCAAT
This sequence comes from Dromaius novaehollandiae, assembly GCF_036370855.1. Lineage (NCBI taxonomy): Eukaryota > Metazoa > Chordata > Aves > Casuariiformes > Dromaiidae > Dromaius > Dromaius novaehollandiae. Next base: position 21,263,224 of record NC_088107.1, read on the forward strand.
ATCAAAAATATTTATAATGCCATCTATTGCTCCACTGGCTAAATATTTTCCATCTGGACTCTGTAATAAAACACACAAAATACACATTTAGCAACTGTCTGAATTTCTGATTTATGCTAGGTACCACCCCACACAAACACACACGCACACACTTTCTTGGCAACTTGTCAGAAATATGATCTATGTAAGATACTTGGGCTCCAAAAATCTTGTACATTTAGGTTTGCTTATTCACAATACATGAATAAGCAAGATCAAAGTATATTTTCCAAATATTCACTGGGGAATGTCATGCAATTTGAATGTGCAACTGTCAAAGCATGTAGAAACAAAGTGATGGATGGGAAGAAAAAAAACTGATTTACAACATATTATGACAATAGCAATTCCACATAAGAGATCATCAGTTGCGCTTCTTACATATGCAATGCTAAGGATGAACTTTCCTCTAGTGTCCAGAGAATATTCTTTTTTTCCAGTTTCAACGCCAAAAATATTTACTTTTCCCACATGACTTCCTGTTGCAAGGTACTGTGAATCAGGTGAAAAAGCGAGAGACCAAGCATCAACTATATTAAAAAGAAAAACTCAGTTAGTTGAATATTTTCACTAGTTCTCAGCCAGTAACGGCAGTTCTGTATGTATCTGTTCAGATATTTATGGCAACACTAACAGCTAGCAAAGCACAAAAGATGCAGGAAGAACATGCAGACACAGGGTTGCAACATGGATCAACATTCCTTGCAATTTAATTACAGAAAAAACCTTTTTAGAATAGTGTAATGGATTTATCTAGCACTATGGAATTTACAGATTTTTCTATATGCTTAGCATTAATTATCTAGAAGACTGCAAGACTGTTCTTAAAACTGAGGATTGTCAGTGGACCAATAAAGTGTTTTGAGAAAGATTTTAGGCCCTGAATTCCAGCTTGGAAGATGCAATGTTGATCTAGACTTCAGCTTTACTTTGACTTGCTCCCTCATGCTTGGATGTACTGCATAAATGGTATCGCATACATGGCTCCAGTTCAGTGCAAATACAGTTAGAAAGAATTAGTGAGCTCAGACTTTCTTTGTAAATCTAAGCATGTGCTCGAGTCATTTTTAAAAATATCATTATATCAATACATCTGTAATAGCAAGCTGGTTTCAAATCTGCTTTATGTATCTAGGAAAATGTAAATCTAAGTGTATCTAAGAACGTGCAAATAGTACAAACAAATAGATGTAAAAGTGGCTGATACTACTTTATCTTTAGTGGATAAAGTCACCAACATTAAAATTGCAAACTCGGGATAAAGATTATAATATTAAAAAAAGTCCTAGTCATCTCATGCGCTTACCCGCAATAGTAAATACAGTATAGTATATAATTAAGGTGTACTTGTTACACAGAGACAGCTTAACACTGGTATCTTACCAGGACCAGCATCTATTGATTTGATCTGTTTGCCAGTTTCTAAATCCCAAAGGCGAATATGAGCATCTAGGGAGCTGGATGCTGCAATGGAACCCGTATGGCTGATATCCACAGACACCACACCCAGCTGGTGACCCTCTAAAGTCCATTGTAGATCCAACTTTTCATCATTCCTTTTGATGAAGGGAAATAAAAGCCTAGTTAGGAATAGCTGGGGGTACTTAAATTACCTGCAAACTCAGACAAAACAAACACGATAACCTGCAATTCTCCATTTTGCTCAGCAAGAGGGGAATCTAACTAGCCATGACAAGTGAAGACAGCTATACACAAACTGTCTGTATACTTAAGGAAATGAAACACAAATCAATTGTTTACCATATTTCCATAAATCATGTGCTTCATTTTAAGTTTGGGAATAGTCCCACTGAAATCTCCATTACACAGCAGTAATGGATACTCACATAACAGACTTAATTTGCCAGCACAGCATGAAATACAGTGACTAACATTTCTATAATATCACACCAGAGCTAGTCATGTACTTAAAGTGAAGTACGTGTTTAATACTGCTTCCGTAAAGAGAAGGAACAATTTCTCTGCAACAGCACACCTCAGTGTTACTTGTATGAGGATCTTTTTTTTTCTTCTCTCCTTTTGGCTAAAGTCACATTTCCTGTTTCACACTGTTCTCACTATTCCTTTTACAGTACACACAGCCTCAACGTGAGTCTCGTAAGAAGTTGCATTTCTAATTCTTTGACTTAGAAACAAATCAAGTTGTACCGTTCTCTGGCAAAAGACATACAAGACTTGATATGTATTTTCAAAAGTGTTTGTGCTCCTTGAAAATTAAAGCACATCAGAATGCGGCCACTCCAACAGCAAGCACGCACTAGCGAAAACAAGTTTGCTTAAGAGAATGGTTCTGTGTGTCACGCTACCCCTTTCCCAATACACAACTACTAATGTCCTTGTGGTCCATGGAAATTCAAGACTGCTCTGTCTCCAATACTGACTATTTCCAAGGGTTAAAACTGGTTTATCTGTTCAATACTGAACACTGCACTTACCACTTCCAGACCTTCACTAGATCATCCAAAGAACCAGAGATCACCGTTTCAGAACCATCTTTTTTATTCTTTCCCCAGGCAACTGACCAGATGGCATCATCATGAGCTAAAAGAGAGCGTAAGCACTGAAGTTAAGAGTTAAGTAGTTTCCTCTGATGGGAGACAACTACCAGTTTTTAATTCCTGCTATAGGTAGAAGACCTATGTAATAGTCAAAGCAGATAGAACAATGATATCTTGACAAGACAGAGCTATAGGCCTAAAGCAAAGACATATAGGGGCTGTGACTAGAATTGCTAAGCACATACAGTAGCAACATTCTGCAAATGGAAACCTCAAATGAACATAGAAATGCCATAGAAACACCATTCCAATGCAGAACGCTTTTTTATTAACAGTCTTACACAAGTATTTTAACCTAACCAACAAGGTAATAAACAATCGTAATACATCTTCACTGCCCAGTTTCAGAAAGCCAGCTTAGTTGTAACTTTGCCTATGGCAGGTCCCAGCTCAATTCTGTCTTGCAGTCTTAGGCGTCTTCTGATCATTTTATTTCTTCATACCCTAAATAAAGCCAGCCTAAACATAGGCTAACCTACAGCTATCACTCATATTGACTAATCTTTTACTCATACTATCACCTTATTCTCTCTCTTACAGCTGTTCTATACTGCTACTTCATATGCTGTCTTGTTAAGTAGCTGTGTCTTATAAGTAGTTCAGTGGCCCTCAGGCCTACTAAAAGAGCTGAGATTAAACTGTAAGTCTGCAAATACAATGACGCAGCTGATGAGGACACCAGAATCATCCTGCACAACAGACTTTAAACACTTTTAGAGCTCAGGTTTTTATGACATTTACTCCCAACAGAAAGCTCCATCACATCTTGAAGTACTTCATTAAAAAATAAAAACATACCCTTTTCCCCAGAAAAAGAGAAGATTAAGAGCACAAAATTTAAATTATACTAGGAAGTTACTTATTTGTGTCATTTTACCATCTTAAAATCGCTAGTGCAAACATCTGCACTGTATCTATAGTTATACACTTTTAAGGAAGCAAGCTTTAGAGCATCCGCAGCTGGACTTACCAGTCAGAAAAACATACAGCTTTTTCACCTAAGTCCATAGCACATGCAACAGCAAGAACATGTTACCCTTGTCACAGTACCTAGCATAATGAAACAGAAGACTGAACCTGACTTTTCCCAGGAAAAAAAAATTAGGTATATGTGAGAATCTAATCTCCAAAAAGGTCACTTGGGTTTTGGTAATGTTAACATTGCAGATTGCAATGTTGGCAATAGACCCCTTGCTCTTCGGGCCTACCCGTGCTCTGGGAGCCTTGTCACCTATTTCATTTCAACCTCTTCACCAAGGTTGTTACTGAAAACCAGCACGCATACTCTGAAGTTATTCAGATTGACACTTAACAGAAACATAACCCAGGAGGCGTCACAAATATATCTGTCATTATCAATTTCACACCATCCAAGGAAGCCAGGATTATTTACAACATGTGTCTTCTCACCTTGCTCTTGCTTGAAGAGAATACCGTACTGGAAAGAAAAAATAATTAGTATTATGCATGAGTAGCCTAAAATTCATCGAACTGGTGTCTGGCTTAATCAGCGCCACGTTTTCAATTACCTGCGTGGTCATGTCGGTACGGGAGCTGCCTTCACGGGAACGCCCTGGAAGGAGAAAGCCCGGCAGGCTCAGAAAGGAGGCCTGGAGGAAAAAAGCCCCCTCCCGCCCCGCTCGCTCTGCGAGAGCTGCCCGCAAAGCCCGCGGCCCGCCGCCGCCCGCCCGCCCGTACCGCCCGCGGCGCCTTCCGCCTCGCCGCCGTCGCGCTGTGATGACGGCTTCTACCACCGAGAGCACCGCAAGAGCGCCTCGCTCCCAGCCCGTCCCTCCGCCGCAACCATAGAGAGAGCGCCGCCGGCGCAGCGCTCCCTACCGCCGCCGTGTGGCGAAGGCGGCTCCCTCCGTCCTAACGGCCATAACGGTCCTAACGGCCGCGGCGGCAGCGCGGGCACCGGCATCCGCGGGCCGCCAGCGACGCCGGCTCCTCCGGTGGAGACGGGCGAAGGCAGCCGGGTTAAGGCCCCGGGCTGGCTCCCTCCCTCCCGCCGCCCCCCGTCGCCCTCGCAGGCCGCTGTGGCGGCGGCAGGCCCTCTGGCCGCGGGCCCGGGCTGCCTGGTGCACCCCGCTCCCGCCCGGCCGCCCGAGGGCCAGGCGCTCACGGCCGGGCCTGCCGGGGCCTGCCGTCTCTGCACGGCCCACCAGGGCGAGCCGGGCTGCTGGAGACGCCCCGTTCAGCTGCTGCTTTCCAGTTGTATCTGTTCCCAGACCTTCATCTTAGTGATCTCCTTGGGGCCAAGGGCCAGTGACTGCAGTTGCAGTTGTCCAAAAGCAGTTAGCATCCTTCTATTAGCATCCATGATGATAATAGCCTTTGATGTCATGAGGGCAGAAATAATTTAGACTGCAGAAAGCCCGAAGGACTCAGGAAGGTATTCCAGTCACTGACCTCACACCGCAGCCGGCTGCCTCTTGTCAAAGGTGCGGCAAGGGATGGCAACCAGGCAGGGAGGACTGAGCGCTGAGGCCACTTCTCACCCCAGGCCGTTGGGTCGCTCTCTGTAAACAGCCAACTCTCAAGGACCCTGGAGTTGCAGTGGAGGCTGAGAGTTACTGCCCATTTCTCCAGCCAGAGCGCCGAAGGCTTCTTTAACTTCACTGCAGTGAAAGGAAGCAAAACCCTACTAATCATCTGTTTAAAAAAAAGGTATGACTTGTTTTTCTAGGAAGCTTAGTTTTCCCAAGTTGCATTCACTGCCTCTGCTTGAGTTAGAACTGGAAAATTTTTCAGAACTGAAGCTCAGGAAAACAAATCAGATTTGCTAAATTAATTTAAATTGAAGATCAGTGGCCTTTCACAGCTTTTCATCAGCCTTTATGTGTACACAAAGCTCATTGAAATCAATAGAGTTTGTCTGAGTAAGCAAAGTAACAAAAACCCAGGAATTCTGAATGTGTCTTAACACAATGCTGCAGTAAAGAATGTAAATCTGGGTAAAACTCTGGCATGTAATTACAGAATCCGTAGTTCTGTGATTATTTTGATTGAGCTTTGAGAGGCTTTTAAGGCATACTGCTTTAATATACTGAATTTCAGAAATGCTCATTTTCTGCCCAGTGATGAAGGGTAAGCATTATTACGAAACTCAGAGAAATTACTGTATTTCTATTTTGTAGCAGGATTCTCCTATGAATAATTTCTCTTAATCTCCATTTAAAATATACTACTTTCAAATCACCAGGACTGGGTTTTGCAATTGTGTATACAGAATTGTAATATAATCTTGGACAGTCACAACTGTTTCTAATCCTTCCAGAGTTTTCACATCATGCAAAGTTCTCCCATGCACTGGTATTTACTTTGCACACAGGTCACCTGAGCTCTTCATGGAAGATAATTGTTACTGTTCTCCTGTACGTGCAGGGTGAGACATGGGTTATTTCCTACATCTTTGGTGACACAAATCTGTGTTTTTTAGAGTGCAAGCTGATTAGATGCTGCTTTGGTGCATCAAGGGGGATACTCTGGAGCAAAGCATGCCATGTCTCTGCTTTGTAGATAAACTGTCTCCTTGGAATGGGTATTGAGAGCATGTTTCTGTGTGTCTGTCCTTGTTCTGGAGCACTACATTCTTTGTATCTACATGGATATTTCAACTCCAATCAGAATAATACTTTATGAATGTACATGTGTTTCAATGTCAGTTTTTAAAATGATGTTACAAGGGAAAAACCTGATGTATTTGAAAGTATTGCAATGACACTGATATTGTGGTAGCATACAGAAGTGATCTAGGTCAAGACTTTTCTTTGCTGTGCCATACAGACATCACAAAAGGCAATCCCCAGCCAAGAGCTCAGTTGCAGAGGGCAAATAGAGAGCAAAGAACAGAATAATAGGATAAGCGCCATTGTACCCAGCCTTTGCAATCACAATTCAGGATCAGCATTCACAATTCAACACCTGCTCAGCCTGTCTCAGAAGCAAATGCAAAGCAGAAGCAAAAGCCTTGATTTATTAAGGCCTTGAAGACACCTGAGGCCTCCATAAAACAGTAAGGCTAAATAATTAGGAGCTTCAGTTAAGTGAACATGACAGTATTCAAATGTTGTCACACATGTCAGCTCCTTTCTCTCCTCCGTATTAAATAATAATCTATTAGCTGGGTTTGAGGAACATGACAATGTAATTTGAATTTGTGTGAGGTGTGTGTAGAAGTGGGTATGTGTACAGAGAAGACATGTACACATGATCCTGCGGTCATCAAGATGGAACAACATGGTCAGTTAAGGAAAGGGACTATGACATGCCTGTAACTGCAGAGACTGAACTGGATTCAGTGACAGGTCCCTTCCAGGGCTGCTCTATCAATTTCAGGTTTGATTTTTCGTCTTTGGGGTCTATATAGGATCCGTCACAGAAACTGTAGCATGTGCAGGTGCTGCAACAACAAAGGGTTACTGAACACAGAGCCTGGCGTCAGCGTGCGGATTTATACCATCTGCCGTTGTGGGGCAGCAGCATCAAGATAATCTCCACCTCTCTCTAGCAGCAAAGGCTCGGCCTTCACAGTGAAACATTACTCATTGTGAGTCCTTCTCTGGTCGGAGACTCTGAACAGTTGTGTCAGGAAAGATCCTCTGCTGAAGCAGCCTGATGCAACTGCCTGGTGCATTTCCTAGTGCCCCTAGGAAGCTGTTAAGGGACTGTGATCCTGGGAATGAATTGGAATGACAGTTACGCTGTTTTCTCATTCATTTCAGGGGTATCTGTCCCATTCATCAAGTTCCTGTAAGAGAGTTGTACGGAGAACACGTGTGTTTTCTTTGAAAGTGTTTAGGCATGTATAAGGCAGCCATGAGCACTGTATCGTATTTGTATCATGTTTGTAGTAGAGACAAAAGCAAGAGCCTCAGAAAACCAGAGCCTAGTACAGCCTCTACAGTTCCACTTCTGAAATGAGTCCAGTTGCTCACATGCAGATTTGATAAGCTTTCTGCTTCTCTTTGTTCCTGTTTGTTTTTCTCTGCTCACTTATTTCTTTGTTACATCTTTTTCATTTGCAGTCTTTCCCTTTCTTCCTTTTCCATTCAGTTTCAGAGGCTCTTACACTGGAAGGTTTGTCTTTGATGCTCTCAAGCAGATAAGTTTGGATGTAGAGTCAAGTATAAACTTTCCTGAAGTTCACAGAGGTTCAAACCCAGGCTTTTGCTTTGAACCAATCTCTTGTCTTATTTTTCACAACATCCACTCTAAAGGCTAAAAGCAGTGCATATTCCAGGTGATGGCACCACACCCAGCCATCACAGACTTCATAGGATATAGAATTGAAACTGTTCTCACATCTTTAGTCCAAGTGCTGCCTGAAACAGGAAAACGATATAGTAGAAAAGCTGTTCTTCAAGAATCTGAAACCAAGTCCAAATACTAATGACACCTACTTGCCCTGTGAGTTAAGGAAGGATCATCATCCCTTTTCACAGATGGGTGAAATCTGAAGCTTAAGGAGGAAAGGTGACCAATTTAGTCAGTGGCAGGTCAAGGGATGGAACCTGTTTCTCATCCTTTTGGGCTATGCTCTCATTCAGTGGGGTGCGTAAGCATTGGCATTGCTTTAAGCTTACACTTAAATATTGAATTGCTTCTCTAGGCAGGAAGCAAGTCCTTCTATGTATTCAATTAACAAGCAGCGAAAAATTCTTGGGACAGACAGAAATGGAAAAGAAAATCAAAACTGCCAGAGACTGAGCCTAATGGGAATGAAAATAATACTTAGCACTTTCAGGAATAAAGCTTTCTTTGGCACTCTGCAGGCCCACTCCAAGGTGTCTTTGTGGGGTACTGGTCAGAGGAGAGTTTGGCCTGAAGAGCCCTTTTCATCAGAGTGGATGAAGTGGGCAGTGAGATCGGAGTGAATGAACAGCCTCTTCTCCAAAGAAAAGAAGAAAATAAAACACTTAATTAAACAAATAAATCCTAAAAACTAGACTCCCTCCTCTGTGGAAGCAACCTTGTCCCCACCGTAGCCTGCAGAGAAGCCAAAATGGTCAGGCATAGTTACAGACCTTTTAATCTTCTGTTTATGGCATTTATAGACCAAGGGGAACCTTTTAGAGCACAATTGCTTTGGAAGGAATCAAAACAAAGCAAAGAACGTTGTTGTTCTTTGTGGGATACTTTCCAACAAGTGGTCTGTGCTTGGTGATAACTGAACCCAGGCATTGTTCTCACCCTGTCTTCTCTTTCTCCTTGAAAAAGATTTCAGTTCTTCTCTTCCCTCAATTACTTGCTTCATTTAATCAGAATTATTATTTTTTATTGTTGATTTTGTTTTCTCTTGTGGTTTCTCTTTTTTACGTGGAGAGAGGTGGGTCAGAGAGAGTTTCCTAGACTTTCTTATGAGCCTAGAATGTTGAATGACTGTATAAAATGCAAGTACGATAAAGAAAACATCTGGTGCTCATTTGTTGGGATTGGAATAAGGCACTTTAAAATGTCATGCATGTGGTTGGGACTTGCTTTTAGAAGGCACAAAGTTTCAACTCATACATCAAAACTAGCAGTAAAACTTTTCTCTCCAGTGTGATGAATCTCACATGTTTTACCAGAATTCATATATGTCCTTTGCTGTTGTGGTTTCAGATATATATGACAATCGGTGAGGACCTAGTTTATGACCTTACACACCAAAACTGAAGTCCTGTAATATCTGAGTTCTAGGAAAACACCTTTGGCAGTCAGTTAATAGTAGACTGTTTAGTTCTGAGCAACCAAATAACAATCACATATTCTAAGCAACTATTTCAGGCCTGACTGTGTCCTTTTTAGTTTGGTATCTGTGTCTGATTCTGCAGATTTTCATGTGTGCATGCTCTAACACATACATATTGGTAGGCTTTTCTATGCCAAACATCCGCCAAGTAGCTAGTTAATTCACAAGTGTCAATGAATGTCTGCAGTCCACAGCAGTGTAAAGTAAGTTACAATTCTCACCATGGTAGAGTACGAAGGCATCAGGGATCTTATGCTTTTTTTTAACCCAGCATGCTGGTTCTTCTGCTTGCATCTGGGTCATGTGAAGTTATGAGGGACAGTGGCAAGGAAAACAAGAGAAAACACCTTTTTTCTGATCTCTGCAGACAGATGTTTGAACAGGACACTGGGCTGGGGGCCAGGGAGAAGAGAAGGAGTTTCCTCCAGCTACTGTGGGACACTCTCTGCCTGACCAAGCTGCTTACAATTCACTAATGGTGGAATGAAGGCAAAATGGTTCCAGTTTCTGGAAATGTTATTTGCCCCAGTGTAAGCGTGTTACTAGTTTTATGCTACTTAGGGATTCTCTTTGTAAAGTGACAACCTGGTTAGCTGCTTAAATTGGCTCTTAGCCTACTTTTTGCTAGAGTAGGTGACCAGAAACTGACCTGATAGTATGGCATCTTTGTAACTCTAAGGGGCTTTTTTGTACAACTTTTACAGGATCAACTTTTACAGGGTGCAACTCCAGCTTTTGAGATTAAACAGTGAGGAAACTCCATTAGTACCCTTCATTCATTGGCAGTAGGTGCAAAGAAAGTTTGTGATAATTAGCTCAGACCCTATCAGAAGCCTCCAGTTGTATTTAGTAAGTGTTTGTTCTTATGTATTTTTGTGTCACCATCTAGAATATATTTACATAAATAGACACTTGAATGCTTCAATGCCTAGTATCCATTTGTATGGGTTGCTAGCACGCCAACTGTATGGACACACATTTGGGTCAACCAGCCAGTTGCTTTGCCACTTATCTTCATGTCACTGCCCTCCTTTGTTATTGCAGCCTTCAATGCCACTTCTGTCTCCATCAACACTGTCTCATTCATGCTATTTGCTTTGATGACTTTGCTGGGCAACCTCTTTCGTGTCCTTGTCTCCTTGTGAGAGGGGCTTATTCTTCTGCAGCTTGCTTGTCTGGCTCACAAATCCTTGTGAATCAAATTGACAGTATTAATCTTACACGGGGGAGCTATGCTGGAGGATAAATACCACTGCTCTGCATGTTCTGGCTCCCGTGGAAGTCAGAGGGAGGAGGACTAAGCATGGCACATCATCAAGCATTACATTCAGTTACCTCTGAATGAGATGCTTGAATCAAACCATATAATAAGTTTATTAAATCTTGTGTCATTTGCTAGCTGTGGAAGCCCATTTTACGGTGGTGATTCAGTGTACTGTTCCTGCACAGCAAAAGCATATGCTCATGTCTCACTGATTTTACTAGGTCCTGAGCATGTGTTCAAGTACTCTACTGAATCACTTCCACAAATACCTCATATTACATGCCGTACACTTTCCCCTGCTGTTGTGATTTCCCATCATGACTGTTTCAGTCACATTTGACATTATACCAGTGATGTGTGTTTCATACAGTGAAAAGAATTCCTGACTTCTAATGAGGTGATTGTTTGCCTGTTTTGGACCGCCTGTGGTTAGTGATGTGTTGGTGAGATAAGCAGAAGCATGCTGTGAAGAAATCATAGATATTGCACATGAGGTGATCATCATCCAGGTCCCAAGCTTTCTAGGTGAGATACAGAACCAAAAAAAAGCAGAGGTAAAACTCTCCTTTTTCAGTGAACTTCAGATCGACCTCTTGACTGGGGGATCGTTGCCAACAGTACAAAGCACTGCGCTGAAATTTGAACTCTCGGATCCCAAGGCAAGCTTCAGTTTTCTGAGTTTTCCCTGGTAGGAAAACCTATCCTTTAGGAATTGTAACATTTGAATTAATTTGTGAGATGACGCCAGGAACCCTGAACTTTAGAGAAGAGATTCTTGAAGTCTGATAGCTTGGAAATGCCCTCTAAAATGTTAGTATTCCTCCCAAATGAGACTTGGAAGTTACCAAAACTGGTGGAATTTCCTGAGGAAAAGCTTTCTTGCAGAGAATGATGGGTGGAAAATGCTAATTGTGCAATTTCCCCTGTGGTATCTTGGCCCCATTGCATCTGCTATTTGAAGAGTAGACTTAGAGGTGACTAGCGGTGAGGAGCCCCTAAATGTGCTCATCACGCGTTTGACAAGTGTTAGTGAAGCAGCCTGTGCACTGCACAGGAGTCTGTGCCTTCTGCATTTATCTGGAAGAGAGAATGATGAGTTTATGCAGCTGTACTGAGCTGTATTTGCATTTGTCACCTAGTTAGCTACAGCTCTTGATGCTTGCTGATGGAGGGAAATCATGCACACCATTTCTGTAATGACACCTGAGGAGACCAAAGAGCAAGTCGTCAGAACCATCAGGCTGGAGCTGATCCTGCATGAAAACCATTGCCCACTGACCCAGAAACTTCTGAGGTCAGGAATGAAGAGGGAGCTTTAAGGCCCTTGCAATATACCATGAAATTTAGTGAAGTATGGTAAGGCAGTAGGTCTCATTTACTGGTCTTAATTCATAGGCTGGTTTCTGGCAGGGATTTAGCAGCTCAATGTTTGAAGTGCCACAGTCACCATACAAATGACTAGGATGTTTCAGATTTGAGTTGTATTGCTGGATATAACTGGGGAAAACCAAGCGATAGAGTATGGGAGTGGTACAACTCCATGAGTGGTAGGTTTACAGTAAGAGCTGTATTGTAGAAATTTTACCGCCAAACAAGGTGGTAGTAAAAATGTTTGAGCGTTGGCCAGCACAGCATTCCCCAGTCTAGCACAAACAGACAAATACAGGTCCAGTTCTTGCCCACATGCATACAGTCTTAGAAAGCAGAGAACTACAGTTTTGACTCAGTAGCTCAGTATTGAATAAGAGCAGGGACAGAAGTGGTCCTGTTTGGGCTGCCATTATAAATGGGGATTTTATGAGAATGCTCAAAAAGTAGAGGGTTTTATTTTGCTTTTTGCACAAGTGGAGGAAGTACATTCAAGTGTGCTCAGGTCCTGATCCAGCAGAGAATTTAAGCGTGCGCTAAGTATGTAAGCACTGAAGTAAAAGCATTTCAAAGCATGATGCTTAAGTAATTTGCTCACTCTGAGCCTTAGTGGCAAGAGTTGAAGGTAATAAAAGCCATGTCCCATCTCCTTAGTGAAAGTGGTTGTCCAAAGCCTGAAGAATCAGTTTTAAGGAGATTGCTTCAAAGTCTGATGTTTTACCTAGGCCAGATTTTTTGGTTCCTGAATTGGGGATGCTCCTAGTGGAGTCTCCATGCATTTTGGCAGAAGATGCTAGGGCTTTGGGGGCCCACTGTGGCAAATGTCACTTTTCAGTATACAAGGTGCTCTATCAAACATCAGAAGAGAGAATGGGAAATTCGGCTTCATAGCCGGTGGTCTGAATGTTGGCACATGATCCTCTGCAGCAGTTTTAGATTTTGAAAAGCAGCTTTTCCAACACGTGTTTAGAATTGGAATAATTTACAATGCGAAGGAAAACAATTGACAGATTTCTAGTGTAAGAATCAAGGGCCAGTCTCCTCTTGTTTCCATACACTGCTTCCTGTGCCAGGTTTCAGCTTCTGAGGAACAGAGTAATGCCCAAGAGAAAGCGTTTGCTGGGAGAGTAATGCACAAAAGCTACAGGGAGCTTAGCAATGTGAGCTGCAATCTGACAGATTTTGGAGCTTCCAGTCCTGGAGAGCCAGACTGTAGTCATCTTCCTCCCGATGCTGTAAGCGGAAGAGTGATGAATCTGGCTGGCTATTTTTCCTCAGGGCAGCGCATGTCGCATGTGTACCCACCTCTCCTGTGCTGCAGTTCTACCAAAGACTCCTATGTAAATCACAGAAAGTTTCTCTGAATTGTCCCTGATAGCAAGAATCACTCCTTTTCCAGAGATGTGGAGTTTCTGGATTCATTACATTGTTAATTGAAATATATTATAGCAACTGATGATAAGGTGCTAATTTAAAATGATGCAGATCTTAAGTCATGGGTGCCAGTGGATGGTTTTGCCTTAGAAGGATTGATTAAAAGCAAAAGGTTTTGGATTGTCTTCAGTGAGCAATATCTTGCGTTTGAGACCTAGATTCCTCCCAGAGCAAATGGATAATATCCTATTGTTAACAGAGTGAACTTGACTGTGAGGATTTGACAGTGCTTAGCTCCTTAAAGAAAATCTCATCTTGTTGAGTAAAGGAAATCTTTGCTTCGCCATCTCTGCATTGGTGTCTGCCCAGACTGTTTTTGTTGTTGCAGATTTTTTTTTTAATATGAATTGGGTCACTTTCAAGTTGCACTGCATTAGGCCATGGTAACAAAATCAAATGTGACAGTTCCCCAAGTGTGTGCTGTTTCCACGAGGGAGGTGCGAAGCAGCAGAAAGAGGCTCTGCCCTTGAAGGAATGAAATCTCTTGGAAAACATAGTCTCAGATCCTTCCAAGTGCTTCAGTGACCGACTTTTCAGCAAACTGCCGAAAACCTAATTGGGCTATGTTTTGTTTGGTAGAGCAGATCTGGGAGGCAGTCCACAAGCACAGGGGAAGATGGGCAGGGAAATCTGAGATACACACTGAGTGAGCGTGGAAACTACCTTCCTTGCAGGCTGATCTAAACTTTCTCAAACTGCCACACTGTGAAAGAAGAAGATATAACAGCCCCAGGCTACTGCCCCTTTCTTTTAGCTGCTTCTCTGTGGTCAGGTCTAGCTGGTGCAGTTCACACCGACCCCTTTGCTGAGGCAAGGGGAGACAGGCTGAGCAGTGTGGGCAGACACGGGACCCCAGGGAACCAGAGCTTCAGCGTGTTCAACGGGAGAGGAGGGATGGAGGGGAGAGGCAGTGTGTGTGCTGCCTGCTACCCATTACACTGCTGCAGCTTGCTTTTCATGAACTGATGCTGCTCCATGCACTGCGGCTGGGGATCCTGACCGCCCCTCTTTCTGGCGTCTCCACCAGCACCCTTTTAGGTAACTGCCTAAAAACAAGGTGGAAAATCCTAGGATTTGCTAGATGGTCCTGTTTCAAGGCAGTCCAGTCAAGACAACAAATCTTTTTGACATCATGCCCAAATCCTTGCTAAAACAGTTATAACCTTTCTTTCTGGAGTTGATATAGTCCCCGTCTCTGATGAAAACAAAATCTTTGTCCCATATTCTGGCATGGACACCGCATAATGACTTATGATCAGAGACATGTTTGTCTCAGGATTAAGATGTTTAGAGTGTTAATATCTTTGCAGCTCATTCAAATAGAAACACATGAGCCTTGATAATTGAATGCTGTAGGCATAATACTTGTGGGTTTAGATGCCTCTTTCCTTGCAAAATTGTTATAATTAAAAACACAAATATCAGAAGCACAGAAATGCAATATTCGCATCCAGTTGCATGCTGTAAGAGGTCCCTATTGCTTTATGTGTGATAATTAATTCATGTGGAGTATAAAATATCTACACCACAAGAATAAGCATTGCAGAAAATGAGGCTGTAAACACATAGCTGAGCTACAGAAGAAAGAACAAACTTGAGGATTCGGCACTAACCCAAGGACTCTGTCCTAGCAGACAGCTGCATATTCCTCTGCTGAGAACCAGAGAAAAGACTCTCCATCTCTTTGTGTGTGGTAGCAGCAAATGTCACTTTGGTGTTTCTGACTCCCTGTTGTTTCAGAGAAAATGCATTCTGCATATAGATATAGTTGTTGTTCAGTTCTACCTGGACCTTATAAAAAGAGTAACAGCTTATAATTATTAAAATATACTTGTTGTGGTAAATCCTTCTCCTCTCATTCTCACTCATCTTACCTTATTTCTGAGTAATGTCATTTCCTCATGTGATTTCATTTGGAGTCACTGTGCTCTAGTATCTCCTAGGTCTGCCTTCCTTCATGAAGGCCTCACAGTTGGCTGAAGTTCAACCTACCTAAAAAGAACTTACTCTCTTCCCTATACCCTGTCCCCCTTCCTTCTGCCATATGTACATTTCTTGGTATTCTTTCCCGGTCGCTGAGGAAAACCCCATTGTTCAGTGAACCACTCGGGTCCCTTTCTCAGACCTGAGCTTCGCTTTTGACTTGCCCCTTTTCTACATTATTACACAACACCTGTCTCTAGAGACTGTAGGTTCTCTCGCCATAACATCTCTAAGGTATGATAGCCACAGGACTAAAACTTTCATCCTAGGTCATGAGTCTCTGCTGTCACAATATCCTTAAAATACTCAGCCTCGAAGGCTCAGATTGCTCCCTCCAGAACGCTGCTGCTGTAACCATTCTCCAGGCTCGTCTGCACAGTCTCACTTGTTCTCCTCTCTTTATCACGTTAAACGTAAGCTACTTGTCTTCACTCTCAAGACCACTCACAGCTAAGAGCTCAGGCCCTCTTACCATCTGTCACTTGGTGTAATAGGTGCTGCAATAAGAACAATAGCAATTCTGGGCTGCAGTTTGCTTCTCTTTTCCGTATGCAGTAGTATATTACTCTTGGAGTAGCCTATTTGGTTTCAGTGGGCGTCCCTGAGAGATTACATACAACTCCTCTGAGTAAGGGTAGGAAAATCTGTTCTGAGTTATTATTATACAAAAAATAATCTCCAGATAAAATCATTGGACTAGTTTCAAAATCAGTCTCCTCTGAAACAGTAAAGTAGCAAGAACAGATGTATTAACATGTTAACATGCATTACAAACAAAGGAAATAGATGCCAGTGGATAAATGCTTTGACTGCTGTAACATCCATCAGCTCCTGGTTTGTAATAACTGGAGTAAGAAAATTATGGGTAACTAACATAATTAAATAATAGCTCAGATATAGTGAGAACTGCAGTTTTGCACCATTAGCTTTTTAGAAGGCTTTCAGAGACAGATATAGGTAGAACTGTAAATAGTATTGCTGGACCAATAAGCTGATTTATTAATCTTTGATCTCCCTGTGCCCAGGGCTACCCTCTTGGCAGCCAAGAGTAGTCATTCTTGGTAATGATAAAACTCTATAAGAATGAGCATTAATGAGCACTTAATTAAGTGTCATTAAATAAATTAGAAGTAGCTTTGGTGGCCACAGAGAATCATACAGTCATTGAGAGATGACTGGAGTTAACAGCTTCACTGAAGAGAAGGACTCCTTTCGAGACCAGGATGTAGGCTCTCCTAGGAGGGAGGTTGAAATTCACTGTTGTGAGTCCATGCGTGAGGAAGAATGGTGCTCCTTTGTGTGATTGCTCTTTAACTGTACAGTGGGTAAAGCTCCGTTTCTGCCTGTACTGCGCTGAATTAGGAAGTTAGCACTAATTGGGAGTAGATAATAAATCAAAACTTGGAAATAAGTAAAGTGTGTTTTGAAGAGGGGATAAGGTGAAAAAATGGTGTTTGTAGAATCCATGATGTAAAAAGACTTCTTAAACTCTGAAAGTGGTACAATTAACTAATCAGCTGCTTGTTTTTATTCTTTCTCTTTTAGTATAGTCCCCCATTTTCAATTGCATTAAGAGTTCATTCACTAAAGGGTACTTTTCTAAGCTGGTGGAAAAATATTTTTTGTATATGATAGTGACATTCATTTAATGAAAATGATGTCAAATTGATCAATTTTCACAATGTTCCAGATAAAACACTGGTTTTCATAAAAGCTTGCTTAACACTGAAATCACAGTCTCATAGATAAAGTATTATTATTCCAGCTGTAGGACTGCACAGTTCTCTTTATTAGGGAAAAACAGTGAGGAAGCGCTGCATGCAAAAGCATGTATATACGTGTGAGAAGCATTCTTTTGTGGTTTTTGACGGGAAAGTTATTAGATATCACTACAGTGGTATGTCTGTTCTGCTAGGAGCTAATCTTCACAGAACTGGCCCAAGTGACAAAGAAATACCAATTTCCTGGAGCAGCAGAACCCATTAGCATCTGCAGTGGAAGTCTTTGTTTCTGCCACATTGCCCGCGCAGTGCTCTGCGCTGCTGGGGTTCCTCTCAAAGGGCGGCAGTCTCTTTTTTATTTTCTCTTCTCGCCTGACACAGAGGCTCATTCTGTCAATATGCTTTCTGTAAAGATAGGGCTATCACAAGGATTTTGTAGACTTGATTTCCAAATTCCTATTTTTTATTAAATTCCAAGTCTGGCATCTCATTTAAGAGTGTAACCCTTCTTTCTTTAACAAATACTGTCATGTAAATATGCACCTTGGTAAGATACAGCTGGTAGAAAACCAAATTAATTTAAAGCAATTAGTTTAAAACAGAGGTAGGTGCACCTGTCCCTGAGTCCTCCTGCAGGTCTGTGGCTTTGCAAACATTTCTCTTTTTCTGTTTAGAATTTTTTTTTCCTATCTGGTAGCTTTGGTAAAGGTATAAAAGGAAAAGCAATATTTTATCAAAAGAATATAGACAAAAATCACTTCTCCTGGCCTGAGACATGAACAGGGTGGCAGTAAAACAGCAGACTCCTATAGTATCTTTCTCTTCATGTTGTAGGCTAGGAAGAGTGTTTTTTTTCTTTATAGTGATAAAATTCCAAATATTGATTATTTCTTTCTTTCCCAAGAATGAAGCAACTACAGTGGGGGAAATGCCAAGAATTTAAAAACCGTTCCAATGTGTTGGTTTGTATGCCTCATTGTTTTGTGAAATAAATGTTTGCAGTACTCCCATCCCTGCACAGTGCTTATCCTAACATTCTCATCTGCTGCACCACCACATGGTGTCTAGGGACTGCGAAGAGTCAATCGAGCAGAGTAACTCCAAAGCAGGCAGTGATATCATGGATAAATGACCTCCTCCTTTCTGTTGCTGTCAATGCCCAAGGCCAGGAGATGAAAGGTTTTAATCTATTCTGAAACCAGTGTGTTGATGTGCTGCTGCTGGGCCGCGGCAAACAGCGGTAAGCAGTCTTCTGGATACGATAGTCAGGGCTGTCGTACACTTAGTTAGGGCCACGTGAGCTCCAGCTGGCCACACACACTGCTTACATTCCACTTGGATACACATTCAGAAATGGGACCACAGTGCAGATCTTTATTCCCAGCTTGCTAATGAGTGTATTGGGAAAAGCTAGGTCTGAGCCAAAAATAAAGTTGCAGATCCTGCAGGGTACTGAGGACTTCTGATTCTTGCTAAGCACTGTCACTGCCTTCAGAAAGCATTTGCCCGGTGCTGGTCCAGCATTAGCTTCACAGAGGCAGTCAGCTGTCTGTTTGTCTTTTGAGTGTCACTTAACCTTTCCACTCCTGTCTCCCTTTCCCTCATTGCTGTGAGTCTGTTTTATGTTTAACATGGTAGACCCCTGCTCTCCTGTTGGGTACAGTTAATGCCAGAGTGTCCATAGGAAGGAATAGCATCTGAGAGCTGGCTATGCCGACTGGTTCCCCCAGCTGGGATGTACGGTGTGACTGCTCAGATAGTTCACGGTCTTTTTTGCCCTGTCCCAGCCTTTTGCAAGGTCAGGAACTCTGTCTGAAATGTGTGCCGGCTGCACTGGCCATGGGAGTTGTTTTGGATGTGTGAGAGAATGGCTGAAGCCAGTAAGATGTGACATATATTTATGGAGTTTCTCCCAACTAGTCCCACCGGTGACTAGCACTTTGCTCTGTATTACGCTCTATATAGTGTGTGACATGCTGTTTAGGGCATGTGAATACGGTAAACCAGGCCCTTCAGAACTGTCAGATAAAACAGATTTTGAAACCTTTAGCCAGTGGCAAACCAGGCTGTCACAGTCATTAGAGTAAAAACATGGGAAGTGCATTAGGGATTATTGTGAAAGTGTATTCTGTCTAATCACAGCTACAGGCAGTATCTTTCTGAAGCAAGAAATAAATCAGTAGAACGCAGGTCTGAGTTTGCAGCAGCAAGCCAAGAGGAGCTTTTATGCTGTCTGCCCTAAAAGGCATGGTGGATCTCATATTTTTAGTATCTGCAGTTGTTGTAATGAGTTAAAGTAAATGTTTCATTGTTAGGCAGTTATGCTTAATCCATTTCCCAAAGGCAAATATTGTTTCTGGAACTGTGATACCTTAAAACCACAAGCAGCGAGGTGTTCTTTTGCACCAGCAAAGCTCTCACATGAATAACGGTGGACAAAAATATTTGTAGCTGGTGTCAGTATCTGGCCTTGTGCCTCTTGCTTCGAGAGCACCAGTGCCTCATGACGGAACCGATGTGCTGAATCCCACACAGTTCTTGGCTCCCTCTCTTGGTCAATGTTCCTGCCTCTCACTGTCTCACTTACAGGGGTAGCTCCCGTGTCTGGATGCAGCGGCGTCTGGTATCCCATAGTCAAATAGCTAGACACTGATGCCTAAGCCACAGTCTTCTCAAGTCCTTAGTATATCAAGTCATCAGACATATTTCTTCCAGAACCTTTCCTCCTGGGAGATCACTGATCGCACAGTTTTACCTTCTGCTGCACGGTGGCAATAAACTGGCCACAGAGTCTTTGAAAAGGAATTTCTGAACCACAGTTGCTTTATTCTTGCAAGGCAGAGAGTTCAGATTTCGCGAGCACAATAAACTCCTGAATATGGTCAAGTGGCCTTGATATTTACAAACCTTTCCCTCTTGCTTTAAATCTTAGAAAGCCTTCCCAGTCATCTTGCTTCTGATGGTGAAATATGTCTCTGTTCAGGAAAGCAGCATCCATTAATAAACTTTCTCTCTCAGCTGGTCAAGCTAAGTTTTTTCTTTTTCATTACTACTGCTCTAGCAGCGATAAATTTGGACTATGGGACTTCAGAAACAAAACAAAGCATAGGAGTCCAAAGTCAATGGCAGTATGGGCAGAACCCCTCTTGCTCCAGAAAGGAAGATACATTCAGTCTAATGACTTTCTGTCAAAACTCCTTAGGCAAAATCAGAATTACTCAATCTACTACAATTTCCTCATTTGCAGCTGTGATCATCTGAGGTCATGTCTCTGACATAGGGGCTCCATTTTGCTCCCCTTGACATAACATGCCTTTCCCTCATATTTCACCTCTTAACTTTACTGCTGTAAGATGCATATAGGGGGCTGCCCAAGCACGAATGCATCTATGACGCAGATGGAAGAGCTGCACGTGGGTGCAGTGATGTGAAACATGCTCTGCACTAGGTGGTGCTGATGGGAGAGACTACAGCCTCCTTACTACGCTGGCGAACTACCATTATCCTTAAAATAAGAGAAGTTCAAAGAAATTTTGAGACATACAAACTGGAGATTGTTAGATTTTGAATGGGCTCTCTTGAGGAAGAGACTTGAGAAAAATGAGACTAATTCTGTGGAAGGTGCCTCCTTTGCACTAAAGGGTTGCATGAATGTTAAAATGTGTGTGCTGTTCCTAAGGGACTAGCAGCATGCCCCCATTTTTGGCCAGAATTTCTGCTCTTCCACGGTGTATTATACAAAGATTCCTCATCCTGTACAACCATTCAGAACGTCAAACTTGTTGCATCTTGCCTGAAGATGAAGGAAAGAATTTTCAGAAATAGGTACTTAGAGCTGCTCATAAGCACTTCTGAAAATCATGCAGATTCTAAGCTATAAATTTAGAAGCCCAAATACAGCCTTTTCCTATTCAAAATTTTGCTCATACTGTGCAAATGGGACTGCTTTCAGCTCATCATCTAAGTGCATAGCAAGGCATGTCCATACAGGTGCTGAGCACCCTCTCTTTCCATTAACATCAGTGGAAGCTTAGATGATTATTAATCCTGAAGACTGACATTCTTTTATTTAGGTAACTCATCTTACGGTTTGCTACAATTTTCAGCATCCAAGTTTGGAAACTGTGACCATAATCACTTAGATCCCTAGAGGTGACCCCTCAAATCTTAAATGATGAGGAAGTGGCTCAAGTTATCTTGATGCTTTCCAGATAATGTTTAGACAAAGAATGTCTGCATTATTCTTTTTCAGTCTGAAATCTGCAGATCTAGTAGTAGGGAGGAAGCCTGAAAAACAATAAGCTCCTTGTCAGAGACTCTGGTTTCAGTTGGGAATGGTCACTTGGACTGTTTAGTTAATAAGACCCAGAAACCTTCTGAATGAGAAAGAGCAAAGGATGTTAGTTTAGAAGGTCAGAGGGTTAACAGTGGAAGGAGTAGTTGTTCGCAAGGTCATTTTCTGAGCAAAGCTTAGCAAGACAAAACAAAGATAGGAGAAGGATGGATGAGAGTCAGAACACCTACAACTTGCATATGTCTGGACCTGATCCTCTGACAGAACAAACTGGTATTTCTTCATTGGAACTGGTAGAATTACAGTAATTTATACTGGTAAGGACTAGCTCCAAACCTTTAGTCTTATTACTGCTTTGAAACAGACCTATGAAAAACCTCTCAAAACTCTCTTGGAATTCCAAATTGAATTAACAGATGGGATTCCAATTTCCTGGTTCTAATTTACATGGAATGCTAAATACTCTGTTTTTTCAGGAAAGGGAAAATGAATTTTCTTCATCTTCTCCTTGTCTGCCAGATGTAGTGGGAAGCTTTTGCATTTAGCATATACACAAAGGTCAGGGCACCAGAGTAAAGGCTAGGATTGTGCAAATGGTGTGGCCTCTATAGCTTCAGGACATGGCTCTGTTGGGAGTTCAGTCAGACCTAAATGAGAATATATTCCTTTGAATTCACTCATTCTTCTTTTGGACATTTGGAAAAAATAACATGGTCCTCTGTCCCTGGAGACCAAAATCCTTTAAGAGTCTCCAGTAACTAAGGTAATCCATGCATCAGCTTCATCCATCTGCCTGAGTAAGTAAATCTTAATAGACCTAGGTCATCATCTTCAGAGAGGAGCTGACACAGTTTGATTACTTTTATATTGACAGCTACAGCTTTATTAATGCCTTTTGTTCAAGCAAATGAGCAGTGCAGCATTCCTGAAAGCCTTTGTGAAAATCACTGATCTCTGATGTATTGATAACCTCTTCATGAAAAAGAAATAACTTGTCTGCATTAGTGATTATGGGGAGTGTTCTAATTTTCACAACAAACTTCAGCAATGTCACAACCTGAAGCATCAAATCGAGGCTGTGTAACACGCAGAGCACCGCTCTCACTTCTCTAGCATTGTTCGGTTACTCTTTGTGCCCACACAGGGAAATTACCAGACATAGTTCAAAGGAAACGTTGAATTTTGAGAGCTACTTTGTCAACATCTCTACCTCTTGCCTCACTCAAGTGCACATTCAAAAGCTTCTATTTAAAACATCATCTTAGATATTTATTTAAAAGCTTTTGATAAGGGAACAGTAACTTGGTTCCTGCCTGTTGGGCATACTTGCATAAACTTACTTAGCTTGGAGATGGTTTGATTTTATTTCCTAGGGATTTATGTAGACCACTGTGAGGCAACCGTGGGAGCCCAGGAGGCAGAGCCAGGCTTTGGAACACTCCCGTACCTGGGCCTGGGCAAGCAGGACTCTTCAGAGAGGGTGACTTTCATTCCCAGGCCATTCTCAAATAGGAGAAAAAAAAGAACAGACATCTGGTTTAATCTGATGACAGACTCAAAAGTCAGCTTCCTTGATATAAAGGACAAGTTACCAGATAGACTCTTTTGCTCTCGCTGGACCTGAGGTCTCAGGTGCACACCTGTGCAAAAAAGAAAGGCTATTCAAAATCTGTCCTGGATGATGGGCACAAAACAAATGCTGCATCAGCTCTTCAAGGGAACAAAATTTCTCAGCCGTAGCTTGCAGACAGAGAGAGCTAGCTTAGAAAGCTTGCACAACACCTGCACCTGGTTGTAGCCAGTGATATCAGTCCTAAACTGTCATGGGTTCTGAACTGGGTTCAATAAATGCCTTTATTTTTCTTTCTGAAGCACATTATTTTACCCAGCACAACATAAAAGCTGTTTAATCATGTGAATAGATTTTTTCCTGTTCATACAAGACTGTATTTTAAACTCAGCAGATTGTTATTGCTCCCTCAAAACTATTACTTTCTGCCATGTTATTTTATCTGAACCGAAGGGGCTTGGGGATTGATAGCTCCTTTGCAGCTGGAATCCGGCTTTTGGGAGACAGGAACTGAGGTCTCCTGTTCAAGGCAGCTGGTGACAGCTAGGCAGTTTGGACAGAAGGTAATACCCCTTATGTTCCTAACACTCTCAGACAGTGCTCAAATTCCAGGATACCAGTGGTTTTCTGTGAATGTAGGCGAAAAGGCCCAACTAGTAAAAATTTATATTGGATGTTGGTCATTCAGGATGACCCTTCTCCACAAGAATTTGACAATTTATAAGTGATTTTCCAAAGCAGTGATCTAAACTAATTTATATTACAGACAGACTCCTACAGAATATTAGTCTGAGACTGAGTGATCTTGATTTTCCTCTCCAGTGATATTTGTTGGTTTATTCTGGTACTGACCCAGGAAAACACACACCCATGAGCACCTCGAAAATGCAGTTGATAGTTATTACGTTACTAGCATTGCTACTGCGCATTGATGGATCAGGATCAAATTGCTCAGCAGTCTGCAGAATTAATGCCCAAGTGAAAAGAGAGTCAAACTCCCTTTGTTTTCACAGTAAGGGCAGCAAATTATACTTTAGTTAAGAAAACATTTACAATTTTATTTTGTTTTATTCCTGTAGCAGTTCAGAAACGAAGAGAGAAAGAGCAGGTGGCAAGCCGAAAGCCTGGCTTTGGGAGATAACACGGATCAATTAATTCTCTTTGAAAGGGAATATTATAGGGAAGGAATTAAGATGATAATATTTATTTTTCCTTTTTAAGTACAGTTTTCTTATACTATATAGAATTGGCAGACACTTTAGTGTTCACCCCTAACAATGCAAGGATTCATTTACTTTCACATGAGTTAGATCTTACAAAAATGAAAAGAATAGCTTGGGATTGGAAATCACTCCAGCATTTTAGCTTGAGAATAGCAGGTATTCCTTTCAGCTGAAGCTAAACACAGAACTAATGATGCGGTGACATTTTAATGAGAATGCAGTAGAAGATACAACACAACACTGCAGAAATGCTTTTTATTCTGCATACATGCATATTACATTTCACCTATTGTCATGCTAGAGGCCCATTGTAAATTAATTTGGCAGATAAATTTACGATGGCAATTTGCCTTCCAGATGTATAATTTATTCATGTCAGAAATAATTTATTATATTCTCCCTTAAACCAATCTTTTTTTTGGGGGGAGGGGGGGGAGATACCACCCTAGCAAATAAAATTTATTGTTTATACTGAGCCTTGTGTGACTTTACAGTGGTCAGTCAGAAGCCTCAAGGGGATAGTTTTGGTCACATTACTGGTCACTTATTTGGATGGATGATGGAGTACCTTGGTCCCATCTGTACATATATTACTTTCTTTTGTCTTAGGGGCACTGTTGGAAAGATTGATTAGGTCCATCTGCAGGGAAAGATCAGCCTTAGGGGATTCAGGTAAATAAAATAAATGCCAAGGGGAAAAAACTGCTGAAGGGGATGTTTTGGAAATCAAACTGTTTTCCATAACAGTAACGGGGAAATTATATACAGAAGGAGACTGAAGGCAAAGTAAAACTGCCTTTTAGTCTGGGTTATTTCAGTATAACCTGATAAACATCCCCTATGGCTGCCGTGCTAAGATAAGGATCTCTGCAGAGGGTTAAAGTCCATGGGCAATATTCTCAGCTAGTATAAATCAATATAGCTTTCTGATCTCAGTGGAGCTACCCTCACTTTATAACAGGAGAGACTCGAGCCATATCTGTCACAGTGGTATTATTCTGTCCATCATTTGAGTGATTCAAGACATGAAGTAAACTGATCCTGATTCACATTCTGTCCCCTTTTAATAGTTTTTATTAGAGCGGTGCTATATTTTTATGGCTCTTATATCCCACCTCTGTCTTCTTTTTCTTTCCCTTACCTTTCTTTAAATTTCCTTCCATATTTTCTTCCCTTTTCTCTGAAAAGTGCAAGTTAAGTAATTAAGTACAGTGTACAAGTTAATCTAGCAGCATAGAGCTAATCGATATGATCAGGGCTTGTAAAATAGCAACTCAGTTCTCATAGACTTTTAGAGCCTTATTATTATTGTTATTATATGCATAACTAATTGGTGTAACTAGTACATAAGCCATGTGAAATTTGTTACAGTTTAAGTTATATCTCACCTCGTTGCCTTATCAGTCAAAGTGGGGGCTTGTATTTCACAATGCAGTGGGATTACAGTCCACAATATTTTCATAAGACAGGAAATGGAGAAGGAAAAAGACCATTTTTCTCACTGAACTTTAACTGTCTGAAGGGCTTTGGAATGTGAGAGACCCTTTGCGTTTAAACTTTTGTTGCAGTGAACCTAGGTTCCTTATGAGATTGGAGTTAAACTCAAGCTGACTTTTAAATTAATTGTTAAAGCCAGAGGAACATGAGGGAATATTGTTTGAGACAGAAAGAGAAAACATAAATGATTTAAAAGGAAAGGGAAAAAGCATATACGAAAGATAAAAACAAAAATGTCACTTAAAGGGAAATGGCTGTTGGTGTTCAGCTGGAGTACTATGTGTATAAGAAGAATTTTTGGTAAGAAGAAGGACATTTTCCCTAGAAACACATCTGCCCATCTCCAGCCCTGGGCTATAAGCAGGGTCTCCTCGGTCTCAGAGCTGGACAATTCCTTGTGCAGTTGAACTTCGAGGTCTAATTCTAAGGGGCCGGTGAGCCCACGATATGCAACGCTTGAAGGAAACTGCCTCTGTGTATAAATGCGGTGTGAATATGTACACGTTGCCAGGCAAAGCCAATTAGACACCAAAGAGCGTATCCGGCTTTTAGTTTTATGAACTGTTCTGTATAAGCGGAGGAGTACCTTGCAGCCTTTGGGCAAGATTATCATCTAAATAAAACTGTAATTTGATATATACGTATCCAGGATGAATAGCTCAAGGTACTGCCATTGCAGAAGAGAGCCGTTATCCCTCCGAGACGTTTGTCCCTTCTGGCCTGCTGGACTTTCTGTGCGAAGGGCATTATGACGGCTCTTTCCTGGTCTTCGTGAAGTAGGTCGGTGGCCCCAGGACACCGCCTAGGAAACAAGCCCTGCGTCTCGGGAGCGCTCTCACAGCTCGCCGCTGTTGGAATACTTCTCGCTCCTATCAGCAGAGCAGCAAATGAAAGGACACTTGTGGAGCCAAAATGATCCTTTAAAGCCTCTCCTCTTAAAATCTTCTGGGCCAGTTTATTGACTCTGATAGAGATTGGTGGCTCCTATCTGTTTTATGCTGCACATACCCTCTGAGGCAGCCTTTGTGCTGCGAAGGGCAAACGCTGTCACGTCCACTGGGCCCAGGTACATGTGTTCAGTGGGAATCTAGAAGGAAGCCTGGATCACGACCACGTGTTTTCCGTGCTCCAACTGGGGAGCTGCGACTGCGGAAGGGAATGGGGTTTTTCTTCACTGTTTCATGGTGATAGGCAGACTTGGGACTGGTTTGTGGGGCCAGCAGCCTTTGATTCGTAGGATTTGAACCAGCCTGCAACAGGGAAATGATCTGTGTGCCTGCGGGTGGTGGTGGTGGTGGTCAGCCCAGTTTCTCTGAGGTGACTGGAGGTCTTTAAACAACATATTTTAGATTGGAGTTAATTTTTTGTCGTTATCTAAAAACTGAAGAATGTTTCATGCTCAGTTTTTTTTCTAGAGGAACTATATTATTGAAAACAGATATTCCCCACTGAAAATTTCATTTCCTGGAAAAAACACACTTTCCATCAAAATATTTCAGACTAAGAACTATACCAGGTCTCCAGGACGTCCTTCTGAACAGAAGGCAAAAGCAAAAAAATAAAAAAAGAAAAAGAAAAAGAAAAAGAAAGAGTGACCATCAATAGACAAATACTTGCTCTACAGTTCTTACTTGGGTAAAACTCTTCCTGGCATGAGAGATGACAGCAAATTGCACCAAAGAGGAGCTGGAGGATGCTGCCTGACATACACCTGAAATAACTCCGAGATCCGCTCTTTTTCCAGGAGTGAACGCATTTTATACAGACCTCAAGTAACCAGCTTGTTCGTTGTACAGAGTGAGTCTAACAAGTGAAGAGCGGCTGTGAATGTGCCGTGAAGCTGGCTCAGCAAAGGGTTTCCTGCAATTAAAATGCGTCTGGCTCTGTTCTGAGTGGGAAGTCACAGACCTCTGTACGTTTTGAGTATTTCCTTATGCACAACAGCAGCAGGAAAGCTCCATGTGCCCTTACCAGTCAAATCCTGTGCCACTTAGTCGTGTGGATACATACATGAGCTTCAACCTGCAGCATCTTTGACCTGAAATTGAGAGGTTCAAAGCAGAGACATGGAAGCGGTGTAGAGACTGTGAGAGGCACAGATAGGTGCTCAAATCCCTAGCGCGCTGGGGTCGAGCTGAGTAAGTGGGGAACAGCCTGATGTGCTCCCCTGCGAAGGCTTGCGCGTGCGGTGGGCACGCTGCCGGCCATGCGGCAGGAGGACCTGCCAGGCCTGCGGCTCTGTCCTCTGGCTGGCGAAAGCACCGCAGGGCGCTGGGAGAGCGGCGAGCGCCGGGGCTCCCCCCGTGCCCCCTCCCAGAGCGGCAGCCTGGGGCCGGGGGCAGCGACACTGCAGCCCCCGCTGCGGCCCGCGGGGTGCGGGCGCCCGCGCGGGGCAGGCGCGGCGGCGCTGTGCGGGGGCCCGCCGGGAGGGCGCCGCGCCGGGAGCCCCGGGGCTGCTGCGGCCCCCCCGCCGGGGCCGGCGCCTCCCGCCGCGGCCAGCCCGCCCCCGCGGCGGCGGGCCGAGGGGCGGCGGGAGCGGGGGCGGCGGCTGCCCGGCGGCGGGGGCCGGGTCCCGCGGGAGGGGGTGGGCGCGGGGGTGTGACCGCTCTCGCCGCCGCGGTCCGCCCCGCTCACAAGGTGCCCGAGCCGCAGAGCGAGCAGCAGCGCCGCGTCCCCGCCCCGCCATGCCCAACTTCGCCGGCACTTGGAAGATGCGCAGCAGCGAGAACTTCGACGAGCTCCTCAAGGCGCTGGGTAAGGCGCGGCGAGCGCGGCCGCGCAGCCCCGCGGAGGGGCAGCCCCGCGGAAGGGCAGCCCCGCGGAAGGGCAGCCCCGCGGCCGCGCAGCCCCGCGGAGGAGCAGCCCCGCGGAAGGGCAGCCCCGCGGCCGCGCAGCCCCGCGGAGGAGCAGCCCCGCGGAAGGGCAGCCCCGCGGAAGGGCAGCCCCGCGGAAGGGCAGCCCCGCGGAGGGGCAGCCCCGCGGAGGGGCGGCAGCGGGGGCCCTGAGCGGCGGCGCGGCGCCCCGGCGGGGTGGGGTGGGGTGGGGTGGGGGAGACCCGCGCGGCCCGGCCGCGGAGCCCCGGCGCGGCCGGCGGGCTCACGCCCTGCCCGCCGCCGTGTCGCGCAGGTGTCAATGCCATGCTGAGGAAGGTGGCGGTGGCCGCCGCCTCCAAGCCCCACGTGGAGATCCGCCAGGACGGGGACCAGTTCTACATCAAGACTTCCACCACAGTCCGCACCACCGAGATCAACTTCAAAATCGGCGAGAGCTTCGAGGAGGAGACGGTGGACGGGCGAAAGTGCAGGGTAGGAGGAGAGCTCCGTGCGCGTCCGTGGGTGCAAGTCCGTGGGTGCACGTCCGTGGGTGCGCTGGGAGCCGTGGGAGCGGCTCTGCCCCTCCGGCCACCTTCCCGGCTCTTCTTACGTGGGGCAAACGCTTGTGCTGCCGCTCTCCCATCGCCACCCTCCGCCCGCTGCCTCCCAGAAACGCTTCTTGGGGGCTGCAGCTCGCCTTATCCCTCATCTGCCGTTCCCCCCCTTGCAGGACAGGGTAAAACTGAAATCTGAAGGCAGCAGAGCGCAGCAGGTCTGAAAGCACAGCTCGAGCGTCTGCTTGCCCGCTCCTTGGTGGGCAGGGTTGTGTCCCGCTTGCTTTGCCTCCCTCTCCCCTGTGAGACCTCAGCCGCAGGGGAGACCCTCCCCAGCCTCTGCCCCTGACAGCAGCGTGGGGAACGGTGGAGCGAGAGAGACCTCAGGAGTCAGGATTTAGAGCACAAATTGACATAACTTTTGTCCTAAAAGGAATCAGCCGAGTTCACAAGTAGGATCACAGGCTGTTGGTAGTTTTGGGCTGAAATCCTCTTGACTCCCTTTCAAAGGTGCATCTTCGCTGTTCAGATATGTCTGCAACAGTGTAAGATGGACTTTCAGCCAGCGGCCTTTGCAGGCGGTCTTGCGCCAGCTCCTTGTGCAGAAGTGCATTAGGGAGTCAGTCACTGGAGTGTTTCGGGGTTGTTTCTGCGTGTGAGCCGCCTGCTCCTCTACGCACACACGCACACACACACGCACCCCCAGGAATTGTAGATGGCAGCGGTGGGGGTGTATTGCTGCTCTACGGCAGCAGCATCCTACACCCACTTCTCACTGGTGTGGATACATGTGATCCAGGGTACTGGAGAGCTGGGCCCCTGCCGTAGGTGAAAAGAGTTAACAAAGGCCTGGATTTGTTACCCTGGATTTGTTACCCTTTGCTCGAGCTTTCCTCGAAGAGCACGCTTGCTGACATTTATAAGGTTATTTGACATAGGAGTAAAGCGTGTCAGAGGGTAGTCCCAAATAAAGAATACAGTTTTAAAAGGATCCTATGATGGTGAAATAACCTATTCTCCAGAATATAATCTCTGCTAGTTCTCGAACCTGTTCCTGGCACTATTTGCATCACAAAAAATTCGGGGTGAACTCACTGTCTTCAGTGCAATTGCTCTGAATTAAAATTGATGAAGAAAGGGGGCAGATTCTGGGAAAGAGTGAACATTCAGAACATCCACTTCTTCTAGCATGAGTTACCATCTATTTAACAGTTTGTTCAGGAAATGTTGCTGGCTTTGTTAATTTATATTGCTCGGCAAAAGTAGTATTTTAATGTCTTCGTGCATAATACATATACAATAAATGTGACTTTTTCTAGAAAAGGATTTATTGCTGCAGATGGAAAAGATAATTACGGCTGTAGGCTTTGAAAGTTGGAAAAATCTGAACGAAATGTGTTTTGTGAAGTGGTAAATTTTTTCCATGTGCTGTGAAATTATTTATAGGCCAGTCTGAGAATGAGTTGTACTGCTGCGTGTATAAAACCGAGATGTGGCTACAGAGCAGAAACCGACAGATAATAAAAGAGTACTTCAGAATGTAATTTGCAATACCTGGCAAAATAGCTGACCGATGGTAGATTTTGATACACTTTATGAGGTGGAGGGGTTTTTTCTGCCAGCTAACTTGATCTATTGTTCACACAGACAAAGAGGGGTTCCGTGTAGTTGCAGAGAAAGGCAGAGCTTCTACGACTGCCGTTTGAGATGGTTTGTTGGCTTTTAAAAACTATTGTTTTGAAAAAAAATCATTTATAAGAGGAGCAGCTACTTTTAAATCAAGGAAAAGTTTTTCCTTTGGAAAGTCTGGGAGGTGTTAACTTGAGTTTATGCAAACATAAACATACATGCACGTACAGACATACACACACACACACATACATAATGACAGACTAATGAATGTCCCCATGTGCTAGTTGTAAAGCGATTACTTGCACATTCATTACAGGGGACCCTTCTGCACAGCTGTTCTCTTGCATTGTAGAACAATAGTTCAATGCTAGAATGAAAAGCAACAGAAAGCCACGGCTTGCCTGCTTGAGAAAGCTGAGCAAAATCCTATGATTTTTCATTTTTCAGTAGTTTTATAGTCATTATTCAAATGCTTTGAAAAATGCCTTTGGCTATTTCAATCTCCAAACCCACCTTAAAAAAGAAGTATCACAAACACTAGAATTCTAACAAAGTTTCTTTAATTTAGTTTTGATTTGTTCTGGTTTGTTAGGACAATATGTGTTTAACATACAGTTAACTTGGCACAGTGCCATGTAGAATGAAAGGTTAGAAGTGGCAAGTACTGTATTATTTATGACCACAAAATGATACATACGATTCTTGATGCTTTTACACTGAGGGGACTCTGCAGTGATAAATAACATGTCAGATCAAACCACATGTGTACAGAGATGCCTGGGAATGTTGACACCACTTCATTACACGTTTCTAAATGATACTTTCGAACATTAAGCATTTTCTGAAAACAGAATGGCTTTTTAATTTGGAAACAAATGCAGATTTAAATTGAAAAGACATATTTACAATTACTTCATTAATATATAAATATCTCCAAAACACCCACTGACACCTTAATTTTGATCTCACCACTTTCCACTGATGCCTCTTCACTTTACCTGTCTATGTGTTGCTCCTTTACTGCAGCAATTATTCTCACTGCTGCTCATTGTTGTCTCTCTGCCTCATGCTGCCAGGGAATATAATTAATGTTATTCCTAATGGTTTTCTTGCCTGCAGAGTTTGGCCACTTGGGAGAATGAAAACAAGATCTACTGCAAACAAACTCTCATTGAGGGGGATGGCCCTAAAACATACTGGACTCGAGAATTAGCTAATGATGAGCTGATTTTGGTGAGTGATTCTGCCCAAGTCAAACAACGTATTTATAGTTTTTTGTTGCTATGTAATATGATTATTACTATTTTTCCTTACTTAAATCTGTCTGGAAAACCACCATTTTCATAATCCTTTACAGTAGAATTCACACATCACATTTTTTTCATTTTTTTAAATGTTTTTGAAGAATGAATGAAGATATTTGCAGGTTCTTACTTGCATTTCATTGATGCTATAGCTTTCTCTGTACTTCTGTTGGTAGAATAGTAGTCACACATGGGCCACTTCTGCTCTGTAAATCCATAATAATACCAAAGAATTCATTATTTGATTTATTGCAGATTTTCTCTGGTGAAACTGAGATCAAAGCATTTGACCTCATTTCTGGAGAACCTTCTTTTTTTAGGCCTGTGCATAATGTATTGCTTCTTATACACAATCCCATGGTGTACAGCAGGAGGAATGTGGCATGTTAGCATGCTCAAATCTCATTCTGTTCATGAAGAACACATAATTCGCACCCACCTCTGCCACCTTCCCCAGGTTCCTGGTCATCTCTGAACCGAGTTCAGAACTGCTTTCACGAGTTTGTGAGAAATCCACTGATTTGCCCATTTGCTGTTGGCCAGCATCCCCCCATTCCTGTGTGACCCTCCACAAAGCAGCAGGGTTACTTCAGCCGTTTTGTACCACACCACTGCAACTGCCTCCCCATCTATGCCATAAATCACACGCAGTTTATTTATTTATACTGTACTTATTTGTGTTAGAGTTGAGTTCTTTTCACTCAGTCTTTCCTCACTCGCTCATTTACAGTAATGAAACAATTACTCACAACTGGGTGTGGGCACAATTTGCCTGGGTAACAAGAAACAGTTCAGCTCGAGTCCAGAATCGTTGCATTGTGCATGCTCCTACTAGGGAGTTCTGGATAATTCAGTTGACTGGACTGTTATGCCTCATCAGTTTGGGCTTAGGAGACGTGCTGCTGGAGTGAGGGGTAAGAAAACATCAAAGCAGGGAGTTTTTATTTCAAGCTATCGGACTAACTAAACCCTTGCACTTTAAAAAACAAACAGCCTCTTCAATGTTTCTCTAAAGCAGTTGGAGCTATGTTTTTAAGATCACATCTGAAACAAAAAAGACCCACACCTAACCTAACCAGTATAAACAAAAAGCTTTTAAAGTGTTAATGCTATTCCAGACATCTTGGAACAGTTCAGCCCTCTCTTAGGAGGAGGTGCGTGCTGTTAATGAAATCACACTGGTTTCTATAGAATGAATATTCAAATTCTTGATAATTTCTTTTGGCTCCACCACTGAAATTCTTTGTATTATCCAAATAGTTTAGGAGCAAAGTACTTTGATCTCTGCTTTATATTTTTATATATAATGGAGTGAACACAATTCATTCTCCAATATCATTTTCCCAGCTCTCTAACAATATATTTTTGTAGTTTATTATTTAAGCAAAAAAACTAGTGAGGCAGCTGCTGAACAAAGTGAACTCTTCCAGGCAAAGCAGGAGAGGTAATCATAATACAGTTGTCTCCTGCAATCAGCAACATGAACTTACCCAGCTGGGGAAGAAGAATGAGATTGGTTAAGAAACCAGAGAGATTCAAAGATTATAAAGCCATCTAGTCTGATGTTTTGTATAATACAGTCTCTGATTCTTTGCATAATACAGTCTATTGGGCTTTTCTGAATTAATTATTTTTCAAATTAGGGTATAAATTAGAAAAGTTATTAGAAAATTAGAAACCTCCTTCTGGTTAAAATATTTCCAGTCATAGAAACTTGATCCTAACTTTTGATAAGTTGTTTCACTGGTTAGTGTCCCTTGTCATTAAAATGACAAAACCTTACTTCTAATCTGTATCTGTCTAGAACAAACTTCCAGCCATGGCATATTGTGTATATGAGGACTTAAATAAGATGCCTAAATTTCATTATTGCAAATACCTCTCTTAACATCACTGATCAAGCCACCTCTTAGAAGAACTTTCTGTTTGTTTAGCTAAACTATTGGAAAACCTCGAGTCCTTCAGTATAAAGCAAGATTTGCTTGAGTCATTCTTCCAGTGCTTCTATGAACCTGCTCCAATTTATCCATTTCCTTTTTGAACAATGGACACCAGAACTGCACACGCTATTTCGCTAGCAACCACAGTAGCACCTGATGCAGTGGTGACTTGATCTTCTTACTCTTATTGGAAATTCTTCTGTTTTATTCACGATGACTGTGTCAATCCTTGCTCTGGGACCTCATGTTCAGCTGACTATGATCGCAAGTAATTTTCCTGGTTTCTGATTCTCTAGACAGATCCCCTTCCCCTCTCCTGCAAGTTGGGACTATGTTTGTTCTTTGCAATGTATGACTTTTACCATGGCCTGTATCAAAATGTAGTGTTTGCTTCCAAGTGATCCAGATCATTCTGTATATTAACTGATATATACAACTGTGTGTACATATATATATATATAAACTGTATGTAGTGATGTATTAACTATTCTGATATTAACTGCTCTCTCTTTATTTCACTATTTAATATGATACTCAGTTCTATCCTTTTACCCCTTTTCTGAAGCATAATGGCCTCTTTTGCTTTATTAGATATTAGGACATTACTTTGTCCTCAAGACAGAGATTTTCAAGATCCTCATGATATTTGATGGGATTGAACGTCCAACTCTTTTAAACACTTGGGTCAACATGTTCAAAATCCTCTGAAAGCCTGAAGTTTAGTTAATGAGGAGGCCTTTCTAGGGGTAATGATGGTGAATGTGAGGTCTCTAGTTTCTTTGGAGAAGTTGAGATGGCCCAAAATTAACTCTTCTGGGAGGCCGGGAAGGGTCCTGCTGTTTGGGAGAAGACAGAAGAGGGTAAGCAAAGCTACATTTTCTTGTGTCTAGCCCATACTTTTAGAACCTCAGGATATTCCCTCCAGGCCGTTATTCGGGCTTTACAAGCTGAACTACCCCAAAGGGGTTGACTGGTGCGTATCCCTCAACTATGACATGGGGCAAGGGTAGGAATAGGAGCAATTAGTGGGAAGACTTTGAGATCTCTTTTGATCTCTTGCCTCTCAGTTGTTTTGGGATTTTTCATCCCTCCAGTGAAGAAAGATCCTAATTAGATTATTTTTTCTTATGCTTGGAAATATTCCTTGGACTTGAGTCTGCAAACCCCATTTATATCTTACTTCTGCAAGACTAGGATCATAGTGAGAAGAAGGGATCTTTCTTTGTCTTCTCCTGTCTTTCTCCTTCGATCTTCCCAACTTGGTTAGGTTTCTTTATGAGCTGAAATTCACTCTCATGCATTTTTCCTCCACATATCAGTTTAAATGTAGCAATTCCCATTATCAAACCGCTCAAACCTCCCTACTTACTTAAGAATATTTTCTCTTCTTAAACCCTTCCTGAGGTTCTTTGGGGAGCTTGCCCTTTTTCCATTCTGGCAAGACTCCTTAAATATGCAGGAGGAAACCACATTCCTGTGAACTTTTGGATCTCTGCAGTTGGGAAAATGTCTTTCATGGGGTAGAGCCTGCGATATAGCAGCTTATCGAGTCTATAAGTCTGATGTTTCTTCTCAAACTCTCTGCTCCTGTTTCACCATCCAAGAAATCTTTCAAGACATCTTGAGTCTCCTTCCTAGCTATTACCATGCATTTGCAGAACAAATCAAAAAAACTCATATACCGTGTGGAAAAAGTTGCAAGAAGGAATCTAAATTGTCCTAGACTGAGGCAGGAATGGGAAATAGGTTTGGGGCAACAGGCGGGGGGTGAGGAATGAGTTTTGCTCTGCTAATACTGGCTGCATAGATCTTGGAGCTTTGCCATGTAATTTTGACCTAATGTGTCGCATTGCTTAGGGGGTCTATTAGATTATGACATTCCCCTAGTAGAAGGATGTATTTTTCTCTCTAACACAGCATGTTAAATAAAATGCATTTATTATCACACATTAAAAAAGGAAATCAGTGTTGAATTGTCATGACTGCCACAGAGCTAAAATAGAAACCATATTACAGTATAATTATCAATCTTTTTTGCATCCTGGCAGAAGAAGTTCCTTATGTTATTCAAAGATATTCCCTTGGAGCAATAAGATGGTCTTTCATGTCACATCATGTCCTCTGGTACACAGATGCTGGGAACAAATTATTCAGTTAGCAAAGGTTTTCTTTATCTGCAGGTACCAGTTAGTCTGTCTCTTAGTTCTCGTTAGGTCCTTTTAGCATGGTGAATGAGATTACTCTTATCAGTAGCGTGAATAATATTTGGCTCATGCTATGGCAGATATAGGTATCCAGTGCTGTTAGAAAGAGTTACAGGTCACTTGTTACATTACCATAAATTCTGCCACTAAAATGATTTTCTTTCACCTGAATCAGGGCAGCAAGATCAAGCTCCACTGTCTAAAAAAGGTGCTGCTAACACACTAGAATATTGCAACTCCTTTATTTGGTGCTGTTTATTCTAATCTCACTTGATGCCCTTGCTGGGATTTCTGTGCTGCAGTTTTAGAAGTACTGAATAATCTAGATACAAAAATTACATGAAATATGCAAGCAAAGGAGGCAAAAAGGATAGATCACCATCAGAGTTCACTTTGTTTTTGTCTTGAATGTATCTTCAGACTATACTGTATTATACTTTAAAATTGTAATGACAGAGACAGAATATCCTTATTTACCACACCACACTCAGGAGTTACTCTGGATTAGCACTCGTGCAATCAAGATCAGTCTTGATCCCCCAAAATATATATTTTATTTACATGTCTGAAAATTAAGATCTGGGATTCAGGCTATTATAATGCTTTTTCCTTCTTTAACTTTCTTTTATGATCTGTAATGTTTTTGCTGTTGCTGTGTGTTTTTGTCAGGGACATTAATGAGCTGTCAATCATTCCTGTAAGTCAAAAGAACAAAAGGTCTGCTCTTACAAAGTTAAAGGATGCTGCTTCCAAATGTTGGCTTTTCAAATGAGAAACATTTATGATCTGTCTTTATCTGCATTGCTGCTTTCATAGCTGCTCGTGCCTCTATAGATTTTAGTCTAATCTATAACACAACATTTTAAAATGGGTGATTACTGAAGAGGAGCTTTAAAAACAGCCTCAAACCACATTTTACACAGTTCACATATCACACAGGGGTTCTCAGAATCAATTATAGCAAGGGTCAAAGATCAGGACATTGTGGGGTTTCAAGCATGGTTTTCATCCTCCTTTCTCTCCCCAGAAAAATCATGTCATAGTAGATTAAAACTGGTGAACTGTGGAGCCTAGATGAGTGGGTGAACATTTTTTAAATGATATTACTGGCTTCTGAAATTAAACATAGTGGGTGAGAAAGGTCGACGCAGATTTGGAAGGATACTTTGCAGCTGAATGCTGAG
This sequence comes from Dromaius novaehollandiae, assembly GCF_036370855.1. NCBI lineage: Eukaryota > Metazoa > Chordata > Aves > Casuariiformes > Dromaiidae > Dromaius > Dromaius novaehollandiae. Next base: position 21,300,563 of record NC_088107.1, read on the forward strand.
ATGTGTGATGTGCCTAAGCCTTGTATTGAACAACATTAAACTACTTCAAGGTTTAACTTTTCTTTAGTTTCTGAAGTGTGATCTTAAATGAAATCAGCTATCAAAAGGAGGGTCTGCTTTTACTGAGGTCAGTGGAGGTTTTGCTGCTGACCTCAATAAAAGCAGCCCTGATAAAAGTCCAGAAGCCTATAATCATGCATACGTATGTATTGCATGGTCCTAAAGCTTTAATTTAATATTTATCACGAGGGGATTTACTAGGGGGCTTAGAGATCTGCAGTCCCTGCTCTATAGCAATGCCTGGTCTGGGGCACGTTCCCAAACACAAAAACAAAGAAAGAAGCCAAAGCCTTTGTATCCTGGATGGATCTGATCCTGTGTACAGCCTGTTATAGTATCAATTGCAGCTTAGAGGGTTGCTGGGTACAGGATTTCAGTATTAGTATTGGGAGGTACTACTGACTAGTGTTCTTATTTCTGCCATTCACTTGCTGCTTCACTCTGAGGAAACTGTATAATGCTGCAGTTCTCCAACACAGATATCGAACATTTAGATACCTTGATAAATGACCTGTTTTTGCACAGTCCTGTCCATTGATGTCCCACAGAAAGTAAGATCATATATTGGGCGACTGGCTATTGGTATCCAAGTTTGAAAGTGGGGGCTGTACCTTTTGTGACTATGTCCCCAATAATGATCAGACTCCATTCTGAGAGTCACGGGGAGGAAGGGAATAAACGGTATGTCTTTATTGTGAAAATCTGTATCCGGACAAGATTAATTCATCATGATGGATTAAGTGTCATCAGTTTAAAGATTTAAAGAGATACTTGATTTTATCCTGTTGGAGGGAGTGTTGCTTCTGTTTTACAGGATGCATGTGTACACATGGAGGCCATCGCAAGTGGATACATGCAAAACTTTTCCTGATAATGGAAAGTGCTGTTCATTTAAGCAGTATCTTCTCTTCTCCATTTATTTACTTATGTACTCTCTCTTCCTTTTGTAAGCTGCCTCTGTAGGTTGGTCAGTCGTGATCAGATAACGGGATTTTTGCATACACTAGCAGAAGTGATCTTTTCCAGGTGATTGTTTCAATGACAGTTTTCCTAATTATACTGTGTTTTCCACATATCACAAAGGCTCCTCAGAAAATGTTTATAAAGAAGACCTTTAAAAAGCTGATTTACCCGTACAATAATATATAATTGCTCTGTGGTTCCTGTTTAATTTCTACTGATGTCAGTGGTCATCAGATCTTGAGTGAACTGAGAGAGGTCAACTTACTGCATTACTCCCTTGCAAAGCTTTGTTTGCGGTGTGTTTTTGGACTCTTTTAGCTACAGATTGTGACAAGCCAACTAAAGAAAACTGATCTGTAATTTGCAGTGATTGTACACCTAAAAACCTGTTTTAGATTTAGACAGAAGCCTTGCCTTGCAGCGTTTTGTAAGGTGAGTGGGTGCTTTGCAAGCTGATGGGCAGGTGGTGTTTGAAAATCCTGCGTCTTCTCATTAGGTATCAATTGAGATTTCGTAGTGCTGCACTCTTTTGAGCTGCTCTGGTTGGATTTCACCACCAAATAGCCAAGTTCTCTCTCTTTTTCTTAGAAAGTTCTGCTTCTTTGAATTGTAGAAAACCTGAAAGTCTGCTTCTTCTAGCAGGAGCTGTCACTTCTTTCCAATCTAGAATTAGAACCATAGATATTAAGCTGCTCCATCCTACCCCTAAATACAAGGATTTGAATGTGAAGGCTAGAGGAATAACAAACATTTCATTTGGATCTTCCCCTGAGCTTTGGCCCAGCCGTACATTAGATGTTTCAGTTCAGATGAAGGAATTTGCTCTGTTTAAGAAGGTTTATTTCCTTTTATTTTTTCACTGCATAACTGTATTTGATAAAGACTATTCCAAACAACTTTGTGTATTCATACTTTTTTATGTGTCATTATTTATATACATCTGGTACTGGAGAATGGCATTCCATGAGTTTACAGTCAGCAGCTGTTGTTCAGAAGTACCGAGAGCTTGAAAGCCTTGATGTTGCAAGGATTTCCAACCATTCAGCAAAGTGACACAGATCCGACTGATATTATTTCAACCTGAAAGTGTGAGACAGTGACACAAACTCTCCAGGGGTGCTGCCAGCTGCCAAGGGAAATACCAGTTTGTTCTAACGTATTTAGTTGATTTCATATGTTATCTTGTTTATTCTGGTCCATACCTGGATACATCATTTAGTTCTCATATCAGATAATATGCTGGAACTTAGGTCTATTCTTGACTTCTCTACATAGCCAAAATTCCCACCAAGTGCCTACTCCAGAAGATGCTGCAGATCTGGATCTTTACTGTGCTACAAGGCACTGTAAGCTCGTCCTAGTCTCAGGCCATGTTTGTTGCCCCTGTGTGGGCCCACTCTTGCAGCCTGGCCAGATGTAGGTTTGCAGCCACAGAAGGGCTTCGGGCTCTGCCCTCTGTTAGCAGAGTGAAGTGTTAGGTTCATTTTGAAGTTTGATTAAACAACTCTGAGGCTGGGGAATACTTTATTTGCATTTGGTTTCCTCAGTTTTAATAGGGCTTCTCACTTTCAAAATATGGGTTGCGCAAATGAGTTCAACATGCCTGAAAAGCAAGGTCCCATGCATATCCACAAAGAAAGGAAAGTACCTGGTTTGAACATGCTCCTCTCTGCTTTTTTTTAGCGACATGTAATGGCGTTTTATCAACAATGCCAGTAAGCTACAATAAGATAGGAACACACCTTACTTTTGTAAATTAACATTTAAACCATGCATACAATGACAACTGCAGCCATTTCTTTGTGTGCTTAAGTAAGGAATTAGGTGGCTAACCAACTGAATGCCTGTAAGGTATAAAATCTAAGTGCTAAAAAATGCAGCTCATTCCTGTAACAGGTCAGAGGCCACATAAACCTAAGCTGGGTCTTCAAGGAAAGGATGCCTGGCTGTTTGAAAAGAGCCAAGTGACTATATGGTACTCAGGAGCTGATTATTAGTAATGGGGCTTTGCATGGGTTTGATATCTTCACAGTCTGGATTTTGCCTCTGTGTATAATTTTGGGAATATTCAAAGGAGCCATAGTAAGGGTGTTTGTGGCTGGTGCTGTGGGCAGCAGAGAACTAACTGCATCCTTTAATGTTAATTTTCAGACATTTTCATGTGTAATTTAAAAAATTATATAAAGATTGATAAGATAAACTCTTCATAGACATAAAAGCAAAGCCTTTATCCTTGTAATTTCTCACCAGCCAAAATACTAACAAGCTTTTCTCCTCAGCAAAGTCAACAAAATGTAAGCCACAGGTGGTTTTAAAGCCAAGTCCTTTCAAAAAAGTGTTGGTCAAATCAAGTGTGAGAAGCATTAAAGCAAATAAAGTCCAGCTGAATTTTCATGGCACACTGAAGTAGGTCTTAATTATTTTTTCCCGTGAGACCTTGGCAGTTAGCACAGCCAAGCATCCCACCTCGCAACTGTGAGGTGCTCACAGAGGTAGCTGTGAGCTTGAAACTGTCTGTTGGTGTAGCTGAACGGCTGCTGCACGTGAAGTTTTTTGCAGTCAGGGTTTCCTCACTTTTGCACAGTTATTTATTTCCTTCATGTTTAACTGATTACTTAGATTTTAGCCTTCCTGACCTGAAATTACATACAAACACTCTGGAGCTTAGGTGGCCTTCTCAGACAGCTCCCACAACCACAGTTCTGCCTGAATGTCCTGGTAATCAATACTGCAATTTTGCCATGGTAGAATTGCCTTTTAAAGTGCAGTGCGGTACTACAGGGTGATTTAAAAAAACAGCAGACTTCCAGATGCATAGCTGAAACTCTGTTTTAGTCAATGGTATAATATATAAAAGCAGCTCTAGGACTGTCTAGGGACAGTCAATGTACTCTGAAGTACTGAATTTGGTATGAGAAATAAGATAATAATGGGATATAGCCTCTAGTAAGTCAGTGACTCTCAGATGTGTAGTGATCAAACATCTGTGAGACCTCATTGTTTTCAGTTGTGTGAAATGAGTTTGGTCTCCACTAGATTAAGTCTTCATTATGTGCCCTCATTTCAGACCAATAGCCAACAGATTCACTGGTTAAGGCCAAAGTATCCTGAAAGAAGGCTGTGATTGACGCTACTCACATTACAGTTCTGGAAGAACAGATCCGAGTCTGCTAGTATGCTGATCAACATCTTACAGCAGCATTACATTCACAGGTTATAGGTAGACATCCACCAGATCTTCAATGTTGCTCCACTGACTTCATTCGAACTACCCTGATTTAGACCTGCAAATATCAAAGAATACCTTTTGAAAATGGCATCTATTCTGAATTCTGTCCTCAGCATTTCCAGTTCAAAGTGCTACAACTGTTTCTAAATATAAAAACAGTACATTCCAAATTCTCATTCTTTTCTCATGTTTATTTATAAATGCATGCCAAGAAACTATAGAAAAAAGGGAATTTCTGGGCCATTTATCATTCTGACAGAATTCATCGTGCTTGGAAGAGTAGGTCACCTATAAAGCATTCCTCTTCCAAAATGACTCATTTCTTTACTCTCATCTGTCACAGGATGTAGGAAATTGTATTTCTGCTATAGAACTAGCTACTATAGTAAAAATAACATTAAAAAAATGTATTCGCTGTTGGCTGTTTTCATCTCTTCTGATTGATTTCTATTTCTTTTCCAGACCTTTGGTGCTGATGATGTTGTGTGCACAAGAATTTATGTAAGAGAGTAAGAACATCAATTTGCTCGTCATCTGGGATGAAGTGGAGGATTAAGAGGCAGCCATTGTGAAAAGCCCCAGAATAATGAGTATCTGTGTGTACTGTTACTAATGCGGTGTTGTATGTGACCGTGCGTGCTATATCTGAATCCATATCCTCTGTTAAGTGTATTTTGCTTTTATTTTTCATCGCAGACAATGTTCCTTCTCACTTTTATGCCATCGTTTTTCACATCTGCCTTGTATTTTGTAGTTGTCCCTTGGTATGGTTTCATCAATTATTAAATTTATTGGGCATAACTCACAACCGTTTTGGGGTGTCTTTAATAGAAAACCCAGCAATGATTGGGTTAGGATCGAACCACTTTCACTCTCTTTTGAAGTCAGGGTGGAGTTTCACTGCTGCTGGCTAGCACTAAGGTGTCAGTGAACACCTCCCAGAGCAACCCAAAGTGCAGGAGAGCAAGCGAATGGCAAGACCTTTCTCAGAGCTGCAGGCCGCTCCCTCAAAACCAGAGCTCAGCCTCTCTCCTTCTTTTTGACCTGTCTCCTGGGTTAATCATTGGGGAACAATCCCCGTGTGCTGTGAGTGCTGGGACTGTGATTCAGCAGAGCCAGACAAGACAAGGAAAGCTCTTTACACTCTTTCCCGCTGCGTCTCTGAAGAAAGGCCAAACGGAGCAAGCGTTTTTCTTTTGAACTGGCATAGGTTCACCTTCCCTGTAGAGACACTCATTACCCGAGTACAAAACCCAGCTGTACCTACAGGACAAACAACACTGTGATCATGACTAATGTTTACTGTCATCACACCCAGGCATCTCAGAGAGAGCCAGCAGAATCCAACAGACTTCACTTGCTTTGGCCATAAAACGATAAAGCTGAGGAAAGAAGCTGCTTTTTTCTATCTTCTCATCTGCAGTAGAGAGAACTTCTGGTGGCTTCACTCCCCCTCTCAGTGTTACAACTGTCACTTTTAGTGACTCAATATTTCATTCTTTGAAAAACAAAGTAAGTTCACAAACCAAGGTCATAGCTCAAGAATGAAAGAAGTGCCAAATTTAATGCATTTATTCTGGCTTAGAGTTTGGCCCATAGCACTGTCAAATATTAGATTCACGTTGAACAGACGTTCTTCTGATGAACCAGGAACTCTCCTGCTCTTCAGACTGAAATATCCAAAGACAGAGACTAGGAGTACTACCTAGTTAAGCGCAGTCTCCAAGCTTAACTGACCAGGTTTCAGCTTTGCAAAAATCATGTCTGCTTCATGCCACTCAGTTACAGCAGATTTTGAAGATGTTCAGAGTTAGCAGAACTTTCGCCCTGTTCACTGGACTGATCTCAATATTCCTAATGGAAAAATAGGTCCAAATCTTGATGGTTTTGGCATATCCATGGGAAACTTTCTTCATTACTCACATAGCTATGCAGAGGAATACTCGTTGCAGGATTCTCAAACTGCTGTGGAGAAATCAGCAAGCACTTCTATGTATCACAGTGTGAGTTACAGCATCACAACAGGAGAGAAACGTAGGGTGTTTTCTAGCTCCTGGGCTCTGACAGGTCGCACTTCTTTCTCTGTGGTTAGCGCTCAAGATAGATACAATGTTACAGTTGAAAAGGACAATCTTTTCCTTCCATACACTATCTTTAAGCCATCTTACCCTGTTCGTGAGGTCTTGGGCTAGTTGGTGCCGATAAAATACATTGCACGTCAGCTTGCACTGAAGTAAGGGCTGAAAAGTTCACTCGGTTTTGGATGCAGCTGAAGCTACACCACCAGCCCCTGGCAAGAATAAAACCATGGGGGAAGTGTCAGTGACCTGTCTCTATTTTCTATCCTCTTTTAAGATTCAAATCAAAATAGATTTTGCCAAGCAAATTCAATTTTGGGAATACCTGGACCTGCTTCTGCAATCAGTTGTGCCCAAAAAGCTCTATAAACGTGCCAGGCAGAGCTGGCTCAAGGCTTCTCAGCAGTACAGATGAACTGCATATTGCCACAGGAAGGTTGAAGAGAAAATAGCTTAGTGTCATAGGACTTTGGCTGGCAAGTGCCATCTTCCTACAGCAGCCAGAGCCCGCCAAGACCATAGAGTGCCGCTCTGCCCCGTTGTGGTTGTGCTTTACCCACCTCCTGGCTCTAGCGTGGGTACGACGGTGGTGGTGTGGCTGGCACGGGCGGAGGGGGCAGCTAGCAGAGCCACGGCTGGTGGGTAGCAGTGCTGTTTTGCCACTCCAGCAGACTGCTGCTCTGCCTATGTCTAAAGCAGCCCTGGTGTACGGTCTGTGAGGACTCAGCAAGGTACTGCTAGAAATCTCACATTGTCCAGAGCAAGTGAGTGCATTTAGTGGAAGCAGTGATGTGCATGTTTCATTTCTAGGAAGGATCATGCTAAGCTGTTGTGCTGCTCCAGCAAATATCCTTTGGAAAGCTTTCCCATCAACTGGAAAACACCAAGCTAGGTTTCTGTCCAGTTGGCAACTGCTGTTCAAGCAGTAAAGCATGAGCTGTGAAACTGGGTTGTAGAGCTTATGATTAAAAACAGGCTCCTGGGATATGAACTGCTCTGCATAACTGGGAACTTTCTGCTTCCAGGTTTGAAACTGCTCCCCCAAGCTTTGTGTGCAGTCTGGCATGACAGAAGTTCTTCTCTTCAGTAATTTCAGTGTGGAAACTTCACCACTTGATTGACTTTCATGGAGTTGCACTAGTCACTGGTGCATGGGTAAACTCATATGAAGAGAGACCGGAATTGGTCCAGAGTGTTAGTTTTATGGCTCATTTTTGAAACACTGAAAAGGCCAAATTGCATTTTGTGAGTCCTCCTGGATTTAAAACCTCTGCAAATACAGGCACACAAGGATTTGGAATGAATTTACTGGCCAGAAGCCTTTCAGTTGTCTCCTGGCCTTTCTTTCCTTTGCTGAAATTAGGCCCCTTTGGGAACGTGGAAGTTGAGGAATTCCAGGGTGGCGAACAGAGACAATTTTGCCCACTTTTTGTGTAAACATCTGTGAATTCAGCCCTCCCCAGATAAGGTGATGGAAGCAGAGTAGAGTTACTGTAGCTGACGCTCACAAAAGCTTAGTGCCGCAATGTCTGAGTGTTAAGCAGCTGCTTAGCAGGGTCGGTTCCTCAAAGTTTCAGGCAGCCATTCGGTGCACATAGGAGGGAGGGACTTTTATTGGCAAAAGTGCCAGGACAGTGGAGCACCTAAGGATTATGTAGGTGGTTTGTTAACTACTTGATAGCGTCTGAGCACCTGAAAAAGGCCCTGGTACTTTCATGGATATTGCATTCCAGATCCAAATCAAAGACTCTCTCTGTGTCCCTAGGGGCTTTGGGTCAGGTCTGCGATGGAGCAGGCAGCAGAGCCAGGGACAGAGCCTGTTTTGCAGCTCTTGCATCAGCCAGCAAGACTGGCTGATGCTCCTCCAGCCACACAGGAACTTCCTTCCCCTCGCGGTGCGGTGTTCGAGATAGCACCTGGGAGCACTCAGTAGTGACATAGTGAGGTGACAAATACAGCTCACCGCTGCCCGGTGGGTAGCTGGTCGGCTCTCGTATGCATCAGCACGCACTGCAAGTCTGCTGTCTTGCGAGTCTCTCTGCCCAGGGCAGCTAGACTTCTGGGACCGGCTCGTGGCCAGTGGTGATGGCCAAATGACCTGGCTGTGCCGCTGAGCACTTTCTGACCGTGCAAGTGAGTGCGTTAGGGAACACTTCCCTGTGAGATTATCGCAGACTATCACATACGATTAAACACATTTAAGAATATTTGTCCACACAAGGCTAGCAGAGTACAAATGTCTAAGAAGGTGAGAAGCCTTCCTCCCTGAAAGACTTAGAAATCTAAAGGCCTTGCCCTGCAGTTGCCTGAGCAGCTCCTGCTGATTTCATTGATACAGCACAAGAGAGTAAAATATCCAGTTGCCTAAATATAGGTGTCTAGAGCTATTTTAGACATACTACTGTATCCAAGACATCTGCACAAGGCTAATGTATAACGCAGGTTCTGCATGAGACCTGTGTCCTTTTGGAGAGGCAGCTGCACCAGGCACAAAACCTGAGGGCGTCACAGGATTGATGCCTGCAATTAGGCAGCTGAATCCCACCCTATGTGGCTGCAGGCTTGGGACGGTGCTGTGCACGGCACACAGGGCTCGTGATAACTACCTGCTGCAGCAGGACAAGGAAGGGGTTACACAGATATCTGCAGCTGTTTGGATCTTGTGTAACATTTCACAAGAGCACAACAAAACTTTCCCCCATGAGTGGAACACCAGGATGCTACAGCCATGTTCTCTGCCCCAGGGCAAGAACAGTTCATTTTAGGATTTTCCTTTGATTTTCCATACTTTGTTCTTATACTGCTCTCATAAAACATTTATTGTTTTTCTTTTCTCCAGGAAAAAAGAAATCCTAACAAGTAAACAGATCAGGCAGTGAAGCTGTATTCAAAATAATCCACTGTGAGAAACCCAAAATAGGGAAAAAATCTCAGCCAGAAATGTGATGTTGCACAGAGTTGTTCAGCATTCACGTCAATGTACCACCAGCTACTATTGTATGGAAGAGATCTGTGCCACTGCACGCGGCATGTCCTGGAGGGCGAGGGCTGCTTTGGCTCGAGGGATCGGTGTTTGCGCTCTTGGTGCGGAGAGATCTGTTTCTGCTGAAAGGTTGCTCCAAGTGCCACAGGGCTGCAGAATCCAAAGAGTCTTCAAATGGTGTTAAAATATGTGCTGTCTGAATACTGCCATGTCAGAAGTGGAACAACCTAGTTTTCTCTTTGCTATTACAGATGGCTGGCTGGCTGAGAACAGTGAAAAAAAGGCTGTTATCAGTGGTGGAGGAATAGTCCTTTCTGCTAGCCCCTTTGTTTTGAACATTCCCCAAATTGCCTTGCAGACCATGAGGCTAGTTTGGATTAGAAATAGAAAAAAAATGACAGGATTCTTTAAATTTTAGTTCACACTTACTTGACTTTTGCTTTGGCAAAACTCACTTGACTTTGCCACCCTCTGCTAAACCAGAAGGAAGTTCTGAACCTGGGAATCTTGTCCTGTATCTCGCATGCCATTTCCATCTGAGGGCCTCCTAGTGAGGCTCCGCCAACGTGGACAAAGAGGAATTGGCATTGTACAAGCTGAGTACGACTTGCCGTTAGAGGTTCCTGTACGGTCACGCCTTGCAACCGGAGCGGAAGGTCGTGAGGCTCGAAATGGTTTCTGCAGCAGGCAGTGCCGCTCGCTGGTGCTGGACATTGCTGTCTCCCGCACAAGCCAGCTGCTCACCAGGAGAGGCCATTCCGTTGCTTGAGCAGAGAAGATGTGACAACCTAAGTGACTGGTTGGAGTCCAAATGTCTGGAAAGCCTTGTAGATTTGTATCTCAAGGTTAACCTTGACAAGATGTTCGTGTGGAGCTAGCCAACTGATTTCATGACAGATCCGATGAGTTCACACCAAATTTTCACAGGGCTGAAGCCTCCATGCGTTATGGAAGCTGCATGTAGGAATAGCTCTAGCGGGTCAGAGCAAAGATCCTCCCTCCCTCTATTCCAGGGGCCTGAGACCCTTCCCTGAGACGCCTGCCAGCCTGCAGATCAGTTTAGCAGGCAGCACGGCACACAGGCCGGCTGCCTCCAGGCCATGCCTCGGAAACACCTGTGTGCTTGTCCCATTCGTGCCGTTTCCTCCCCTGTGTGTCCCAGCCGCACACGAACCAGCAGGACCTTTTTGCCCCCATTAAAGAGACCAAGGGACCTGCCCTTGAAAACGCCTTTTCGAATGCACCAAGAGTCTTGATACCTGTGGTATCTTGTGATAATGTGTCTGAAATCAGAAAATAAATCCCCTATTTTATTGGCGGCCCTCTGTGTGGAATATGCCTAATACCACGGATGTCCACAAACGCTTTGCTCGACAGCAGTTGTCTTTCCTTCCCGGGCTGCTCTCAGGTCCCCCCCGGCTTTGCGGACTGAGCACCCGGGTGACCCTTGCAGCTGCAGAAGAGCGGCGCGTGGTGGGCTCCCGAGCTGCTCGAGATCGTCCCTAATCTCCGCGCGGCAGCTCTCGCCGGCTGCGCTGACGCAGGCAGCATCCTGGAAATTTACAGCAGTTTTGAGGACCAAGGAATTACAGATTCTACCCACTGTGAGTAAAATTAAAACTCTGATTTTTTTTTTTTTTTGGTCTTTAACTTCTAATCTGCCCTATGATGAAGACCCAGAACATGCACTTCTGGGGGGAGAGTTTAGCTTAGCATCTCTGGAGAAAGGTTAGTGATTTAAAGTGAACTTAATGGAAAGCAGTTTTATGACTGTTACTCAGAGAGACCTTCTGAGCACTAATTTATTGTCCATGTCAATGCTGAGATTCTCATGTTATTAAGAGGTTAGCAATTGCTGGAGCCGTTTCTTTCCATTTCTCTTCCTGCAGTTGGGAGATTTTTAAAATGTTCCACATGTGGAAGTTGATGTAAAATAGCCTGTGTGCCATAATGATGCATAGTGAGTCTGAAACATCTAATTAATTTGCATGTGATCCTCCACAGGATGTGCCAGGACATCAGCAATGTCTGCGGTGTGAAGTCTGTGTCTGAAGCAGGCACCTAATAACTCTTTTGCGGGAGTTTTTAACACCGAGCTTATGCAGTCTGTGGCAAGGCTGGAGACTGAGAACATATTGCAGTTATTACGGAGCCTGAAGTCCAAGTTCCTTTTTAGACACGTCACCAGCAATGTGTTTTAATCAAAAGTATTCTGGGGAAGTAAATTGGAATCATCTGGACCTGACGGGCATCATGTTCTCTCAAGTGCGATTTTTTTCCTAATTCCTTTAATGAATTTGATATCAACACTTTGTGGAGAACGTGAAGAACAGTAAGAACCTATAACGGGTCCATTCGCACAGGTTGTACGGAAACGTTACGGCTGTTGGCTCTGTGCAGCAGCAGAGAGAATCTTTAAAACAGGTCATGAAACTAAGGCCGCTATGGGAATGGCCAAAATACTGGAAAAGGACCATTTCCAGGGACATGGTTTGCTGTCTTGCTATTGTTTAAACAACAGCAGGATGAATTAATTCAGTGATTTATCCCTGCTGGAAAAGTATCCAAGAATCTCTTTATACTCTGGCATTCGTGGTGGGGGACATGTTGCAGCTTTACTGCTCTCCCCATAGCCAGGGTCCCAAGCAGCAGGGACACAAAATCACGCTTTTCAGGGGAGGGAAAGGGGAGGCGAGGGAGGCTTACTGCGTGTTTGTGTGTCTGCGAAATAGCCAGCATGCCAGAATAGCTAGTTCTCATACAGCTCTCGTGGTCACAGCCAAAGATGAACACAGCACTTTCTTGCCTTTCTCTCGGTGCATTAGAAAGTGACCAAATTTGCTCAAAAGTTGTTCACTTCTATCCGACTGACAGGCAGACAGATGGTGTGGCTGCACAGAGCTCGCTCCAGCCGTGGGGAAAGTGGCGTAAGCACAAGGCGAGCCGGGCGGCTGACGCAGCCTGAGCGACAGCAGCGAGGACGGTACGCTGCTGCACGCAGGCCAGAGAGCGCCGCTGAGGTGGGCCATCGCACCGCGTCCCCGCAGCGTTCTGGTTGCACTGCGAGGGTTGGTACTGTGGCACGCACGATTTCCGCACAAAACTCTAACAGCTCTTTCCCCTCTCGCCACAGATACTTCTCTCTCTGTTACAAGTGTGTCAGTGGGGAATGCTCTGTATTAGGTATTGTAGATAAAAGTGAAAAAAAAATCTGACGAATACTGCTCGGGACCAGCGGAGGGTCGCGGAATAAAGCCCTGAGTCTGTTCCAGCAGAGAGAGGGAATTTATGACTTTTTCCATCAATTTTTTTTCTTGTTCATAAATTTTGGCTGAGAAGCAGAATTTCAGGAACAGTTGAAATCCCTGTCATAATTAAAAGCCCGGGAAGAGCTTCTCTGTATGCCTTTTAAATTACCTGCATTTCAGCAACGTCCTGTGTAGCTCCCTAAACTGTTTGACATGTCCTCCGGTTAGGGCGAGTTGTGGCTTCATCTACTTTCGACCCTGATATCTTATGAAAAAGTAAGTTGCTCTCTACTAAGTTTAAACAATTGCATGTGTTAAATGCTTGTAATAAGTGCAGCAGCCTGTTAAATTAAGCTTGAATTCATTCAGGATATGTTAATTTTATGAATATTTTTGAATAAGTAATTATGATAATTTTGCCTGAAGCCTGTCGTTCAGATGCTGCAATAATTAGGGTGCCCATTAGCCGGATTTTATCATCCCATAACACAAAGCAAGTAGAGAAGGAAACTGCGAGGTGGCGCGAGTACAGTTCTATCTTAGAGACGAGGAAGATGCTGGGATAAGAATTGGACAGACATGTCTCAATAAGGACAACAGGAATTAAATAAGCTTTTGGAGCTGGTTCAATAGCGACACGGTTAAAGAGTTCCTGGGGCAGCTCGCAGTCGTCACAGGCGGGTGACGCGGGGCCGGCGGGAGCAGCTGCCCTTGGTGTCGAGCAGCGCAGAAGAAGCCAACGGCAGCCCCTAACACGCGTCTGGTAAAGCCAGCGGCTCACGTGAGCGGGTCGTAAACAGATGAGATCAGTCTCAAGGAAGTGATGAGAACCTACAAACATCCCGGCGTTCACTGGCTGGGAATGGCACGAATCCCTCGCATTTACCCAGTCCTGGGAGCTTTATAGTTATCCTGAAATGCTGAGATCTGGGCAGCAATTTTTAGCTGATTCCTACTAAATTGCATTATTGCCCTGCAAGGATTTTACCGCCATAGTTACCCACAGAAATATAAAGGAGCTTTTTAAAATAAAGTCTTCCTGGAAACATCCTCACTCTGTAGCTGTGTCCTGTGTTCCCAGTGGATGTGTCCATCGCGTCGCTGCTGCCCAGAGCTTAGTGTCGCTTGCCCAGAAGATGGAAGGAGCTGGCTGGCTCTAGAGGGTTATTTGTGGAAATAAAATGTGAGGACACCTATGTCTTACACAGGTGTGAGACATCGCAGAGCAACAGGGCAGGGAATGCTGCACATGCAGCCAGTCCCAATCGGCAGCCCAAAATAACTTGCCCTTGGGCGAGGCAGCAGCTCTTGCTCCTGCTTTGTCCCTGCTAGGCCAGAGTTGGGCCATGCATTTCCAGGTGAGCCTGGGAATAAGCACAGGAATGTGGGAAATGGCAGGAAGGTGGGTGGTCTGGGGTTGCAGCTGCTAGACTGGAAGAAGTTTGTGTAGGACGTACTTATCCTCTGAAAACAGATGCAGGAATCTCCTTCTATTGAAGGATGTCTTACACAGTGCTTTCACTCCACCTAGTTAAGACCTTGGCTCTGCAATCGGTATGTTGACTACTACTTGCTTGAAAGCAACATGGTAACTTGCTCAAAGGTGGCTTAGCATGTGTCAGCCGTGTGCGTGCACATACTCGTGTGCTAGGAGATCTTGGTACAAGACTGTTGAGGTCAGCTACTGGTATGGACATAAGGGACTTCTCTTAAGGTTCATCTGTAAAGTGCCAAATGTATTTCTGACTATAAAAATAGCAATAGTTCCCTTTGTATATGTGATTTTAAGGGCAACATTTGTCTTATATTAGTACACTAACTATTGTCTTCTCATTCTTAGTGTTGCAAGAATAGCCAGGAGGCAGTTGGTCTGCATGAAGCCTGCATCAGAGATGTGTTCTCCATAACATGTGGTAAAGTCCACTATTGTTTCTGGGAATCTTTGTAGTCTGAATACATCATTCAGCTGTCTGATCATCTGTGTGTATGATAAGTGCTGTGCTTCTGACTTGTTCTGTAAAACTGTAGCTATGAAAATGAAACTGCCTTTTATTTTATTTGGGCAACAGAGTGATGTATTAAGACACATCCATTTCCCTGCTGGGAAGTTCATATGCTTTTTTAGCCTCAGAACTGACTGTGGGCTGAGTGTGTGCCTTTGCCTTTGTTATTCATAATTTATATCATGAGAACGTAGAGGAGGACTAAGCCCCTTTAATGCCCCAGACTCCCCTGTGCTGGGCATTAGGTGCTGTACCAAGGCTGCCTGAGGAGCTCCCAAGCTTCAGTCTCTGTAGGTGCCCCAGGGCAATAATTCCAGGGGTGGGGACAAGCTCTGCTCCCTACAGGCTTCAGCTGATCAGTACTATCCTCCCGGCTAAGGATCAGACCCAGCCTGGCAGCATGCCGGTTGTCAACACCTGTATTTCAGTGGCAAGCTGGAGGGATGGGAGGAGGGCAAGAGCAACCTGGAAAAGAGATCTTTCACGCAGCCTTGCTTCAGTGCCTCCCCTCTCCACAGCGAGGCCTTCCCCAGAGCCACACCACTTCTACTTCACTGGGTTCTCTGCTCCACCGGGGCCTGGAGGAGGAGGAGGAGGTGGTGGCAGGGAACCACTGCCCCAGCTGTGCAGCTGGGGGGGTCTGAGGACAAGCCTCATGTGTGTGAAATGAAGCTGTACTCAGCTTTAATCTGGAGTTACGACTGAGCGCATCCAGCTTGGTTTGTGCAGCCATGCTAGCTGGCCGAGCCCACTCTGCTTCATCCAGGGAAGAGTAAATGGCTGAAAGGATGAAAATGGGGCTTTTTTAATTGCCACGCCACCGGAATCAATAGGGAACTCAGCATGCTACTATGTGTGGTCTCCATGGACCCCCATGCGAAAGATGAAGGCAGCTGTGACCTCGCTTCACCACCCTTGCCTCAATCAATAGCTACCAGCTTTTAAAGTCCCAAAAGGTGTGATTAAGCCCCCACTGCCTGAAGTTACCATTTCCTACCACACAGCCCATTGTCCTGAATGAAAGGACCTAAGAGCCTGTATTCTGTGCGGGTTAATGACCAGATGTCCCTGGAAGGAAGCCCCATCAGCCCTGGCCCTTGCAGCCAGGAATTACTGCAGCTGATTTCATTCCCGTTTCCATCCCTGCGTTAGCATCGGTGGCAGCACGGAGCACGCAAGTACGTGTGTGCAGGAGTGACCCCCGTGGTCTCCTGGGAGGGGGCTGGAAAGAGCGTGGTGGTTTTCGTTGCTGTTGTACGGAGGGCAGGCACTCTTAAGCAGTGAGGCGGGAGCATCAGGGTTGCCGCTCAAACTCTTCCATACGCGGCAGTAGAGGAGCGCATCCCTATATCCAGGACTTTCTCTGGAGCAGTCCGTCTTATGGAATGAGTGGCTGCATAAATGCGATAGTACCAGCAAGGCTTGAATTGGACTGTCCCCTCCTGAAAGCAAGGATGTAATAAGCCGTGAACAGGACAAGTGTGGTGTCTGTGGGAAAGCACTAAGGACGGGTTTGTGGTTTGCAACGGCAGATGCATCAGAACCTTTAACAGGAAGGGAAGGGGCAGTATAGTTTGGAGAAATTAATGAACGAAGCAAAAGTTGCCTAACGTGCAAGATGTATGTTAGCTGAACATTTAGCAGTGCTAATGCTGATACATCATTCTCAAAGGGCTGTTTCAATGTTGCTGTTTTCGTGCAGAAATCCAATAGCACATACATCAGCTTAAAAGGGTTCCCTGAGCAGCTGGCCTTCCTACTGGCATTTTTCTTTTGTCCCGTGTCATTATTGATCCCTGAGCTCGGGGGCAGAGGGGACTCCTCATTCCAAGGAAAACACCAATACCAGTTTCTTGCTGTCCACATGGTGTGTTATTGACTGTATGTCACTCCACCCAGGCAGCCCAAATGGATTGGGAATTTGGTTAGCACAGTGAAACTGGGGTATGGGGTAATTGCTGGGGTGTCATTATCAGTCTTCTGGCATGGTTTTGCAGTTGTTAATTGAGGCTTTTATTTTCCTGTACTTATTTTGCATGTTAAAATTCTGAAAAGCTTTGAACAGTATTTATACATCTCTTGTCCTTGCAGCCAGCAGCAGCTATGGTTTGTTTGAGAAAAAAAAGCTCTGTAAGGCTTCTTTCCATAGTTTCTGCTTTCGCAGGTGAGTCTGTAAGAACAGGTCACTAACGATTTGTTGCTCAAGGATGGAGGCAGAAATAAACTTACACGCAGAGTAATGAGGGGTGAGGAACCGGGTCATGATTCAGTTTAGGTTCAAGATTAGTTTCCTCTGAAATGCCATTAGAAAGCATTTGCTCATGATAATATGGGAATACAATTTAGGTCACAGCAAGGAAGGCTGTTGGAGGGAGTGACTAAGGCAAAAGGAGTGAAGCTGAAATTACTCATGCTGAACAGCTTTCTAAGTCCAAGCCAGATGTTTGCAAATGTTAAATACTCTGTGGGAACAGAGGTCTATACCCATGTAGAGCTAATTCAGCCCTTCGATCCCCATGTAGTGGGGGGAAACTGAATTATACAAGTCTATGCAATGAGAAACTGAATTATACAAGTCAGTGCAGTGACCTTGCATCCCACTTACCTGTGCTATTGCAAAAGATCTCTGCTCCTGTTAAAGGTATGCTGAGCATTAATTTGCACAGATTGGGTGGGTGGGTGTGCTCTTTCTTTTACGATTTCACTTCCTTCCCTTGAACAAAATAATTGTTCTCCCAATACTGTTAACCAAACACTGATACAGATTCACGTGACCAGCAGATGATGAGAAACAATATCCAGGTAGAATCACTCAGCATAAACAAATGCTTTGAGGTGCATTACTCAGGCAGTGATTAGTTTGCCAGCTGTAGACAGAGCTGCAGAGGAAATGAATGGAGTATGCTGCAAACTGCAGTGGGAAAGAAACTACATCAGGGTACGCTGATTCATACTGCAGCAGGGAAAGAGTGAGGTTTAGACTAGGATTTGCTGGATTTCAAGATTCTTGCCTCTTTGAGAATCAGCCCATCTGCGAGATGCTTTTTACACTGTCAAGCCAGCAGTGGAGTGGAAACTTTTTTTAAATAGGTGGCGGTGGTGGGGAAGCCCTGCACAAAAAGCAAGCTCTCAAGAGAGGGAAATATTGCATGTACCTTTTCAAAATCCTTCAGGATGCAGCTGCAGATAATGAAGACAAATGGTTCCCTGAAAATGCCTATAAAGATAATGGAAATAAACTATGCCTGGCATTCACCTCAGCTTTACAAACTGATGGCAACAAAGATAACAGCATAATGGAGCCTATTACTGCAGTAGGAGGCAGAGATATACAACAGCTAGAAGGGTAAAGAGTTATTTAAAATCACCAAGTATAGTATATAAATGAGTCTGAGGCAGCAAATCATTGCTGCGATCATGAAAACATGAATAGTACACACCGAGTAACAGAAGCGCGTTATGGCCTCACTTCCTTCACTTGCAGACAGCTTGAGCAGCACCTCTAGTGCCCGCTCCAGAATGAGAGATCTTGGCAAACACATTAGGCAAAAAACAGCTGGTCAGAATGTTTTCAGAAACAGTCCTTTTTCGCAAGGAACATCAAACCGTCAAGCTCCAACCCTCCCCTGACAGAGAGATGGAACATTAGTAGGAAAATTCTGTAGGTTTATGGCAGGATTTCTACTGAAAAAGCCAGTTATAGAAAACATTCCAGTAATTTTGGCACTCAACTGTATTACGATGGGCATGGAAAAACTAGCTTTAAGTTACTCTTCCTATATTAGATGATGCTGTGAGCTTTAGTATGATGATACGGAAGATGTCTGCTTACAGTAAGAGCTCTTTGGCAGCCTAGAGATTCTCCTAATCCCTGGAAATGAAGCGATCCAAGAGAAGGAGGTCTAAACTCTCTACATTTCTAAAATGGAACACCAGTCACCCTGTCACTCCACACCTACAGTATCCGACAGTGCAGCAAGGTAAGAAAATGTTCTTCTGTGTCACTTTCTTCACTTTTGAAGAAACCTTGGGACAAAAATTAAACAGAAAGGGATAGAAAGAATGTATATTGAACTAGAAGCTCTGTAGAGGGGACTGAGAAGATTCAGGGATGGGCCAAAGCAGATGAGAAGCAGAAAGTCTGCTTCATTTCTGTCATATTGAGGAAAGGCTTCCTGGATGCTAATGCAGGTACCATGTGGTCCTCCCGGGCCCTGAGCATCTTGGCCCATGCTTGTGCCGGTGCCCGAGTGCCTTCAGGGCAGGCCTTTTTCATGTACCACAAGATACCAAGTTGCCACTGAGGTCGGTTGAGAACAAGGCTGCAAGTGTAAGGGACATGCATGCCACTAGAGCAGTTGTACTTACAGATTGGTGCTGAAAACACAGCTGGTGGCTTAGATTAATAGGGTTAATCTGTTATCCGAGGAGACCATACATACATCATGGAAGAGTCTGTGACCTCCCAGAGGGAAGCTGACTACTAATTTGACTAGGATGGTCTACCAAAGCTCTTCAAGCCCTTCGCAGCCTCTCCTCCACTGATTGATCGTCTCATATTCTATTGAGGTATCTTACACCTGCACTCAACAGCTGCTGACGCCTCAGCCTGCTCCTTTTTAAATTTGCCCTGGAAGCTCTCTGAGTCTTTCTACCACCCAGTTGTAAAAATCCCCAGAGCTGCAATATTATCCTTCCTCAAAAAGAAAAAAAAAAAAGGTCTGTGCCAGGGAGCCTCTGACCCGCAGGGCAACGGTTGGTCGGCAGAAGGGCTGTGACCGCTGCCCCCGCAGCCACGGTACTCGCCGCTCTCCGGCTCTCTGGAGCCGCCTCCGTTACACAGGCATGGCCCGCGCTACAGTGGGGCCTCTCGTTGGAGGCAGCAGTACATTACCGCTAAATAGAAAAATACCACTACTGCGGGAACAAAGACTTTCAGCTGCGATTACCGTTTTATTGCTTGGCGGTAGGTATCAAAGGGCCTTATGGCTCTTCTGGAGGCAGTTCAGTCCAGTTGGATTAAAATCAGCACAGCTGTTCCCCAACTGGTTTTAAGAGCGCTTCCAGCAAGCGCCACTTCCTGCAGTTGCTGTCCCTCTCCTGGAAGCCTCGCCACCCTGCTCTGCTCAGCTCACACGCTTGCTCTTCCTCCTCTTCCTCCTCCCGCCCTGCGTGTTCAGGTTCAGACCTAGCAGTCCCCATCCCTGCATCCTCTCTGCCCTTTCCAGCAACAACTGTCAGCACAAGAGAGCTCAGGGGAATGGGGTGGGCGGGGGGGGGTTCTAATAAAAGAAATAAAATTGCACAGAGGAAATGTGAGTGTGGGAGCTGTCAGGCTCCTGTTGCTCTGCTGTCCCCTTGGTGTGGGCCTGGGTACACAGGAGAGCGTGGCTCTGACTGGGCCTTCCTAGGGGGACGGTCCAAGGGGCCTCTGCTGTAGCCAGCTGAGCCCTCCTCTGCCTCGGGGCTGCTCAGCAGAGGGGGCAGGACGGGTGTCTTTGCTTGCAGGAGGCCTCTGGGTGGGTGAGTCATCCCTTTCCGAGGGTGAGGACTACACCTCCAGCAATGACGATGAATTCCTTCTGCCTCTGCTGTGGTTCATGGGGTGCAGAAACCTTCAGCAGCAGCAGCAGCGCGGGGCCGGGCGGGGCTGCGGAGTCGGGCCTCTCACGGCACTTGGAGGTGGGCAATAGAGCATGTGTGTTTAAAAGGAAAGATGCGAGAGACCCTGTGCTGAAGGAGCCAGCGCAGCAGGGCTGCAGCAGCTGCTCTTTTGCTGCCGAGCTTCGGGCAGGCGACCCGAGGGGGAAGCCAAGCAGCAGAGTCGCACAGACGGGCTTCAGCATCTGCCTCGGCTCCTTCAGTTGCTCTCTGACTACGGCCTGCGCTGAGACCCTTGCTGTGCTCTAGCCTGCGTTTCACGCGGCCCTGGGATGCAGCTGCCATGTGCAGGAGCCGCTCGCTCTGGCTTCCTGGAGGCTACGAGAGCTGTGAAGGGAAGACCTCGTTCCAGCGGCGGAAGTCTCGGAGAGGAGACTCTCCGCCTGCATCCCTGCCTGCAGCCCGCGAGGGAAGCGCAGCCCGCGCTTGCGGCACGGACTGCCTTGGCAGATGGCAGCAGAACTGGCTCCCGCTGCCAGGGTCCGTGGTGGTGACGGGTTGGCTCCGGCATCCCCTCTGTCTCAGGCTGTAGAGTGAGGGTCTCTCCCGGTAGGGCTGGCGGCTTCCCCCTCCAGCAAATGCATCTCTGACAGTATTTAGACAGGAAGGCTGGAGTCATCTGCTCCCACCGCTGACGTGCTCCCATGATGTGCCACTTAGGTCCTCCTGAACATGCAGCTCTGCGGGACTCTTACTAGTCCTGACCCAAAGACCATTTTCTAAGACAGAAGACGTGGCGTTCATGTCTCAGCGAGTTACTGGTCTCTAAGGAGGATGGATACAGTTTTCAGTGGTCGTTAGCTTCAAGAATTGGGTTTTATTTTGCTAAAAGCCTTATTCAGCGCAATACTTTAATGAGCTGCTGAGCACAGCCCCAAAATCTTCCTCTGTCCTTTGGATCACAGTGCAGATAATGAAGTATTAAGACTGAGCTGAAAACACAACTTGCTGTGAGCCAGGTCCCAACTCACCAGCAAATGAAACCTTGAGTGGCTTGTCCTGCTGTGGAGAGAGGTTTCCGTGGATGACTGAGGACTGCCAGGTGGGCATAAGCCGTTTTCATTTTAGAAGCATTTAATAGCAATCAGCAGTTAAAAAGAGCTTTAATATTGTCCATACTCCCCTCGCACGCTAGGGAATCGCAGTGCCTGGTGCTGAAAGGTGTAGCTACAGTCATTCTCGCCATTTCACTAAAGAGCCCAAATTTCTCTGGAACATGTTCCCTGCTGCCACTCCTGTCTGCCGGCACGGAGCTCTCCGTGGCTGGGACGTGCCCAAGAGCGGTGCCCAGTGCTCAGCCCTCGCAGCTTTTTTCCCTCCAGATGTGAGAAATGTGCGTAGTGGTACTGCCAAATCGCACGTTCTCCTGCAGTGAATGAGGAGAGGAAGCGATTTGGCAAGTGTGAGCAGAGGGCAGGTGAGCTCTGCCTTCCTGAGAGAGAAAGCACTCGTTCCCGGAGGTTTAGGGCTGGCAGTTTGGCTTGCCAAGCTCCCGAGGTAAGAAAGCTGAACTGTGCCTCCCTCTGCAGTTTTCAGCAGCGCACAGGAGAGAAGGCAGCAGATGCCGTCCATTTAAAAGAAGCAGTCAGTAACAGCCACAGCCTGAACCGAAACAGATGTCATGGCTATGGCTGTGAAGGCTGATATTTCCCAGACTGCCGTGAGCGCTGCACAGCGTAGCTTGAGGTTCCCCAGTTGCTGGTTGTACTTCCTGGAGTGAAGACCTCATGCTCGCACGTCAAAACCCAGCTACTCCGCCAGCAGCACAAAACGGTCCTTCTTTCTCCTGACGTCTCTGGGGGAAACGTCGCGTACACTCTGAGTAGCCGGGAAGGGCAATTTTCAGGCTGCTTAACAATAGAGCAGAACCAACAGTCCTGTAACCTGAAAAGAGATGCCTATTTTCAGAATATTAAAAGTCCAGCAGCTATTCTTTTACTGCATGACGTATTTGCAAGTAAGCATGTTTGCTGTACTGAATTTCCCCTTCCTCTGGTACTAATAAACTCCTCAGAGCAAGGCTGTTCTCCCAAACAGAGTTTGGGCAGGATCCCATATGCCAGCACTTCCCTCACAATTCAAGATCATCTTAAACCCCTCGGAGCCTCTTGTCTTTGTCTGGAGGAAAACTAAAATGCACTGGGCCCCCGAATGAGGTTTTGCAAAGCAGTTTCCGTGATACTTGAACCTCTCCGCACACCCAGCCTGAACTCCAGAGCAGTTCAAGTGCTATCGCCAGATATTTGTAAGACAGCGTTATCGTATGATTTACTGAGAGTCTGCCGAATGCTGGGGAGGGGCTCTTAGAGGGGCTTCAGGGCTGTGCACATCTGTGTAAGTGGCAGCTCTTGGAACAGATTAAAACAAAAGTTTTTACCTCCTGAGGGAAAAATTATCAAGGCAACTTGAGTTGCTATCAGTGAATCAAGTAATAAACATCAGTCTGAGGTAATTAATGTCTGGGAGGATGAGAAATCTAAGGAATGTCATTTCTCAGCGAAGCCTCCGCACGGGTGGGGAACCTGCCTCTCAGCACCCCCGGCGAGGCTGGCTCGCGCAGCGCAGGCTAGCCGCCCCGCGGTTGGTGTTAGCAGCCTGAGAGAGCCAGACGCATTCCCTTCCACGTTTTTTTTCCTCTGGCATTTATTAATCTACTTTTTTTGATATTAGATATTTTGTGTAGTGATTACCAACACTATACAGTCAAAAGTGAGGCTTAAAGACTACCCGGTGGCAATGAGGACATATTACAAAAATCAATTTAAAAATCACTTTAATTAGATGTGTAGAAGCTAAGCTTGCACTGTGTCTCAAACCATGCAGTATCAAAACAAAATGTTCAGTCATATTCTTACTGAAATACCCAACCTGCCCGTGTATCAGGAAGTTGTGCTCTCAGTTAATTCACAGCTCACCTAATACCAGGGGCTTTTCTGCAGTGGCACAAGGAATGGAGAAATTTGACTGGTTTTTTCTTACAAATTGTCCAACATAAATGTTACAAACTCTTTTTTTCATTTTGTTGCTGAGAATACGCCAATGTCAAATCTGCTTTGTGTTCCTTCTAATTAGCTGCCCCAAGCTACAGCTTTGACATAGTCCATCCACAGATCATTACTTTTCCTATCCATCGCTGTAGATTCGCTTGTGCATCTTAGACTGTTGCTAGATTGGACTGACCTTAATTCCTTAAATAAATATTCTACAGCCATTTCCCAAGTCTTTATTCTTAATCTCCAAAATTCACTCATGGGTAAAAAAAAAGAAAAGAAAAAACCCTTCAGTTGCTTTGTTGTTTTTTTTTTAATCTACTACAGCTAAGTACAAAAATTAAGCTTTACTCTCCTCCTTGAAAGATCTCTCACTGCCTTAGACAGGAGAACTGTATAAAATTTGCTGCATTAGAGCCCTACATACAGCAGTCACATGGAAGTCTGTGTGTAGCCAGGATTAAGAGAGATTTGATTCAAAGGCCTGTACTTCAAACTGCTGGACCAACCTGCTTCTCCTATAGAGGAACGTATGGAAACGGCGTGGGTGCTCCCCACTTTGCTCCCGCTGCTGTCTTTCATCTAGCCGTATGGAAAAGGGAGGAAGACAAAAGAAAGGGACAACTAGAAAAGCAGCCTTGCATTATATTGGGTTTTCTCTTTTAGATCACACTGTTCTGGGACAGACAGCTGAGGGCATTATCTAGCCCAGCCTTTTCCCAGCTTTCTGTGTTTGAAGGCAGAAGCACGGTGAACAATACAGAAATTCTCTCTGCAGAGCAACTGCCTTTTGCAGAAGTAGCACAAACGACTTCCTTCCCTTTGCATTCTCTTCTTCACTAAGACACTTGCATTTAGCCTGCTTCTGTCAGCTCCAATTACAAACCAGCAATATCTATCCCTGTTTTTCTTCTGGGTAAGCCCCCCCTTCAGTTTGACTCCTTTCAGGCTGTTGAACTCCAGCTGGGAAACTGAGAAAGCATGCTGCAAGCAGCAAGAACATGTCTCTTCTTAGATGGTGACACAACACCTGAAAGCACTCCATGATTTTGATGTTTCTTTCAGATTCAAAAAGAATCACAAAAAAATAGTAGGCAGAACAGTGGGATGACCAGCTGCTACTAAGTAAATGGAAAGAAAATTTTCAGTGTAAATTAGTATCAAAAAGCCAAACTCCAAATGGCCAAACATTGTGTTAAAAACAAAGATAAATATGGGATTTGCTTTGCAAAAATCTGTCTTATGTGTAAGAAGGGCACAGAAAAGATAAACATCTGGTGATAAAGGATTTAGCACGTGTACAATAGTCCGTACTCCCTAAAATCCCTTTCCCTGGGTGTACCTGATCCACCAAAGTTAGCCCTCAGCCAACGGTGGAAGATAACCAGAAGTCATTCTGCCGCCGGTATCCCGTGGACTCGGCCCTGTGAGACTAGAGGTTTCTTTCAAAAAGGAAAACGAGTGGGTCAGTGGCGGTGCAGAACGTCCCTGGAGATGCATCTTATCTGGATCTGCCACCACTTGTCTGCCAACTCGCCACCTACCCGTCAGCGCTCCTCCCGGCCCCGACAGCGGCAGCTCCCGTGGGGAGCACCGGGGGCCAGCGCACGGCCAGCACATGGCACCGGCCGCGTGCGCCGAGCAAGCCGCCCGCTGCGCCAAGGCGCTTGGCTGCAGCCCTCGCTGCTTGTTAGGGCTTTGTAATGAGAAACGATCCAATGAGGGCAAAAGCCACGAGCGATGCCACACACAAAGGAGCCGCTCAGAGGAATGGACAGCTCTTGGCACCCTGAGCGTGCTTCATACAAGCGACCTCCCCTAGCCCGGGTCGTGGCCACGTTCTCTGCCGGCCTCGCTCCCTCGGGGTGCGCTTCTGCCATCAGTACGTCAAGTCACTCAGCCACAACGCCGGGACGCAGGGGCCAGCGCAGGGCAGGCTGGAGGCGGGCAAGGGGGCCGTGAGGCGGCTGGGGGCCGGCTGCTCGCAGCCACCCTTTCGGGAGCCCTTCCCAGCTTCCAGCCAGGGAAAGAAGAAACCACAATTCGAAAGCAAGAAAAGCGAATAAAGCGCGGAATGAAAATGGACTCCCGGAGAAAACCTAACAGCAGGTCCGCGACTCCGGCCGGCGCAGGGCCAGGCCGGGCAGTGCGGCAGGGCACACGCAGCCTACCACCGGTGCCCGGGCACGGCGCGAGGCGGCAGCGCGGCCGCTAACGGCCCCAACGGCCGCCCGGCGCCACCATCCGGCCCTTCGCCCCGCCCCCGCGTCACGTGGGGCAAACGCACCCCGCGGCACCCGCCAATAGGCGGCGCCCACGGCCACGCTCGCGCCGGGGCCCAAGGGCTCCCCCGAAGGGCGGCTCCGCCCCCGCCGCGCTCGTCATCGGGCCCGGGAGTATCGCGAGAGCGGCCGGGCCTCCCCGCCTCCCCGCTCACTCACTTCCGCGCCCCTCCCTCCGCCGGGTCTCGCGAGAGCACAGGCGCCTTCCCGTCCGCTCCTCGCGCCGCCTCTCGCGGGGGCCGCGGGGGCGGGGCGGGGCGCCGGGCGCGGGTCTCGCGAGAGGTGGCGGCGGCTCCGCCCGCGCCCCCCGCTCCCCCTCCCCAGTGGAGCTAATATGGTCGCCGGCGATGGACCCTGCCAGGCCAGGTCAGTGGCAGCGCGGCCCGCCGCCGCCGCGGGGCTCCGGCCGCGGCGCTCGCGCTCCGGGGCCGCCGCCGCCCGGCTAGCGGGACCGCGCGGCGCTGGGCCCGGCCTCGCCCCTCAGCCGGGGTGGGCGGCGGAGCGCGGAGCGGGCCCGGCCCGAGCGCGACGGCGCCCCCCCCCCCCCCCCCGCCCCCGGGGGCCGCCCGCGGCGGGGGGAAGGGCAGAGCGGGGCGGCCGCGGCCCGTTACCGGCCCCGGCCCGGCCCCGCTTTGTTCCGGGGCGGCCGCCGCGCCGGGCCCGGCCCGCCCGTTATTCCTGGCGGCCGCGGGCGGCCCTGCCGCCGTCCCCGCGCGGCGCCGGCCTGGGGCGAGCGGCCCCGCCGCTTGGGGCGGCGCTCGGTGCGCGGCGCACAAAGGGCCGCGGCGGGGGCCGGAGGGCCCCGCGGGGGCGGCGCGAGCGCTGCCGCCTCTGCCCCGGCTCGTAGCCCCGGCCGTAGGTCCTGTAACTTCCCGGGCGCGGTGGTCTTCGGGCCTCGTGTTACTGATGTTATTGGCAGCGTCCGTTCAATCCGCTAGCGTTTACACGAAAATCCCCTTTTTGTGAACTCCTTCTGCCTTACAGAAAGTTAACTGCCCTCCCCTCCTAATCCCTGTTACCAGGCTTATTTTTGTCTCTTGCTTGCTTGTCGTTATCCTGGCATTTAATGCTTTATTTTTATACTACATTACAACCTGTGTTCCTCATCTGGGTTGGTAACGCACCATTTGTCCTGTTTTGTAGATGGTAAAGTGAAACAGTAAAGGTCAAATTTGTATTTAGGCTTCTAGCTGTGCAAATAGATGTGTCTGCTATTATACTTTTAAAAAATCATGGAAGGCACACATCTGTATCATGAGGTGCCTTAATCCACTTAGGAACCTTTCTGTATTCGATTTAGTTGTAGTCCTATAAGAAAATTATTTTTGGTAAAATCAGAAATTAAAATCTGGTCTTATGAGTCCTTTATCAGTGCTGGAACCTTCTGTTCTTTTGTATCAATAACTTATTTATTTTTTCCCCCCAGGAATCCCTTACCAGTCCATAATTGAAGCATTAGGAAACTATCCGCAAAAGAAGTTCTACAATGTCTCAAAGCTTGGAGGCACCAAATATGGTAATGAAACTTCTTACCAGTTGGTAATTAGCTTGGTACCATTAGTGAACATGTACCCCTTATTCCTGTAACATATAAGGGGGTACAGTCATGAGTGCAAGAATTCTTAATAGGTGCATTTGAATGCATATGATTTTCCAATCTGTTATTGCTGTATGAAGTTGAATAATATCAGCTTCAATTTGGGAGGTGGGGGATGAAAAGAGTATTTCTTGTAGCTTGTTAGAGGGAGATTCGGGGAGGTGTTACTGGAGTTCTAGGCAATGCTCCAAATCAGGGTAATCTCTTTTGGAAACAATGAACTCACAGAAAACTGCTAAATGGCACTTTAAATATAGATCTTACTATCATTTTTTATTGCTTCTTGGTATCCAAGTTTCACCTTATTAGTAACTTCAGAGAGTGGATAGCTGTATGCACTGGAGCGTAGCTTCTGTTGCTACTGCAGCTGCTGCAGAAGGATGAGTTTTTCTGGTGTACGGACCATTGCTTAATCTCTGTGTATCCTTCCTGGCTATTTCCAGGAAGAAGCAGCAGAGTGGCAGTAACAAAACCACTCAGTCCTGCTGCAGCTTTGGGGGGGTCTTGTTGACAGTAGTAGAAATTGAAATGGAATACAGTATTTTTCTGTCCAGATGTGCTGTAAAGCTTCAGGCAGCAGCAGAAAGTGCTAAAGATATTCAAAGAAGGACTATGAAAATAGAATAGCCTAGGAGTCTCAGCAAACTTCTGTACAAAAGTTTGTAGCCTCATTGTCCACATATTAGCAAGATATTAATATGAAATAAAATTGAAGCGGAGTGTAGGACAACATTGGTAAGAAACCCAGCATCTGGAGTTGCTCATTGCATTGTTGCTAGAACATTAATTTGGGGTCTTGCCTGTTTGCCCTCTATCTGGGGGCTTCTGACTGTACTCTGACAATAAGTGCCTGTTTAGGATAATCACAATTCTAATGTAAATGTTAATTGACTTATTTGCCAATTTGCTAGGGAGAATCTGGTTTTCTAGTGTTTAAAATTATCTTCAGTGATGGGGAAAATCGTAGCTAGAAGGACCTCAGAAATGTCAGGATCACTTAGGGTGGAAGGGACCTCCGGAGGTCTGGTCCAGGCTGCCCTCAAGGCTAGTGAGGCCTTTCCCCTTGAGATTCCACAGCGCCCCTGGGCCCCCGCTCCAGTGCGTAAGCGCCTGCGTGGTGAGCGTCTTCCTTATGCCCTGCCGCGGTGTCCCTTGCTGCAACTGGTGGCTGTCTTCTGTCCTTCCTCTGCGCACTTCTGAGAACAGTCTGGCTTCACCTTCTCCGCAGATCTCTTAGGCTGAGGAAGACTAGAGTTCGTCCTCCCCCACTCAGCTTCGGATGAGCACACCCAGTTCCCTCAGCCGTGCCAGTATGTTGGGTGCTGCAGCCCTATAACCGTCTCTGGAGAGTGCCCAGCGAAGGGCTCCCTGCCTTTTGAGATCTTCCGTATCGTGGGGGGCCAAAACTGCACACACGGGATTGCAGATGCAACCTTGTGAGCCCCTAACAGAGGGGAATAATCCCTTCCCATACCCGATGGCTGCCAAGCAGCCCACTGTGCAGTCAGCCTTCATCACTGCAAGGGTGCCCTGCCATGGTATTGCTAATCCAAGAAAACAAAACAGTTTTGTTCTGGTAATTTAGATGTTAAATAAAGTGAGTTGTCACATTACAGCAAATTTGGACCTGTTTTTAATGATACCTCTATATTTTGAGTGACTTGTCCAGCTACACAGTAATTGATAATATCTGGCAAAAATGCCTGATGAGAACAGAGTCAGAAAATTCTGCATTAATAGTGTGTAGACAAACTTGTGGGCTAGGTTAAAACCAGCAAATCTTTTTTCTTTGCTTTTTTTCTTTCCCCTCGCAAAAACAAGTTGCTTAATTGTTTAAACCTCTTCATCTAGCTAACATTTCTCACTGTTGTTGTAATGTCATTTGCCTACTTGAATTATGCAGAAAAGAATGATATATGGGGAGAATGTGAATTAATCTTGATGTTATTTTCAGTCAATAATGACTTGTTCTTTCTCTTTCTTCTTTTTTCACTGTTGTTTCTACGTCCCTAAATTTTCCCATCTGTGAAAGCTGTCTTTAGTCTGTACCTTAACCCAGATCAATAACAAAGTAACTGAAGTTGCATTTAGTGAAATGCTCTTGTTTATATTTTATGAAATATATTTTAAGTTTAGAGCACAAGTCAAATAGTTCCTGGTCTTCATATCACTGTTCATATGAAAGTAGAAAAAGATATTCTGTTATTAATTGCTTTTGGTTTAGTGTCTCAAGTGATTGCATGGTAAAATCTGCACTGCGAAGAATACTTTTGGAATATACCAATTGTTACTGCATTTCACCTATTCCATCTGGTCAGTAATCCCAGCTCTGGATTCCTTGCCTCTCTGTCCTGCCAGCATAGCATGCCTTCCTAAATGTCACCGTCTTGATAGAACACAGTCAAGCCATTGGCTTCTTCCATTCAAACCCCATATGAAAACTCATCTTCTGCAGTGTGTACATTATGCAGCTCGCTCTTCCGTACGGTATAATGAAGATCAAAACCAGAAGCAACTGAACAAGCAGGCTCCTGTAGCTCTGATTCTTCCCATCCCCAGTTCACACTTGTTTACCGTTTGCCCCTTCACTTCCTCTCTGCTATTTATGACTAAATTGTACCCACACAAATAGATTTGTTTGCTGAAAGCTCTGAAAATTGCTGGAGTAGAACTCTTTAGAAATGTGAGACTGTAAAATTTTAAGTATGTAGGCTGGAGGTGTTGCACTAATTAAGTCAGTTACTTTGCCTTGCCCTAGATACTCTGCCTTATTCCATACGAGTGTTGTTTGAATCCAGCGTCCGTAACTGCGATGGCTTCTTAGTGAAAGAAACAGATGCTATGAACATTTTAGACTGGAAAACAAAGCAGAATAATGTTGAAGTGCCCTTCTGTCCTGCCAGAGTTGTTCTTCAAGATTTTACGTAAGTGGTGTGCGTGTCTGCCAAAAGTTCTGAAATAATCTGTGTAAACTCACTGAGGAGTATGAATGATACTTTGGCCTGAGAATAAATAGGACCTAGCCTTTTGATATGGAAGTATCTCTTTTTCTTAATACAGACTTGTGCACTGCTTCTGCTATCCAGTAAAAGTATTGTGATACTTGCATGTCCTGCAAGAATAGGAGTTGCTCCACAGAGTACCCTGGCTTTAGTGCAGGTTGGTGAGGGTGAAGGTGTCAGCCTACAAGGAATGTTTTACGGGATAAGAGCCAAAACACAAATGGAAGTGGTGACATTTTGATTGTAGCCAAATGGCTGGTGGTTCATTGAAATATATGGAGTTCCTACTTGAGATAACTGAAGATTAAATATTGCGTGCTCCAAAAGTATACATACTGCCATTGAAACTGTGAATAATGCATTTATTAAAAAGAAAGCTTTTAGGATATTATTTTTTTTATTTGAATATGGAATAGCTAAAAGGGCAAACCTTCAGCAACTTGCGATTTTAAATTTAGGATGTCTTGCTGACTCATTGACTATATGTTTATCAAGAAGCTGGAGAAGTAAAAAAAGGAATTAAGATAGCAAAACAGTAACTTCTGCTCTGCAAACAAAATCAGGAAAATTTTATATAGTATTTGAGTTATGAGAGCGTTATTCTCACCTCAGTTTTGTACTTTAGGTACACTTATAACTGTAAGAGTATTTAATTCTGTAAAAATGCTTTGTGCTTCTGAAATGACTGGTTCTGTAAGAGTCATGATATATTGCAAGGTATTAAAATGTATAGCACAAATGTTTGTTCACATAGCAAGTTTGTATCATAAAGGTAATAAGTATCTAGAAATTAGTGTTATAATAAAGTATTGTCACATGTCAGAAGCATAGCAAGACGAAAGAGCAGCGTAATTCTGTTCTTCAGGGTGTTCCTGTATTTTGCTTGGTACATTACCTTAAAGCATGCTGTGGCCTGTTATGAATGAATACCTACTCCATTAACTTTTAAAAAATATATTTCAAGCTCTTTAAAATTTACAGAATAAAATATTAGGGTTTTATTTTCTGAAATAGAACTCAGATAGGTAGATCTAGGTTTAGATTTAAAAATAAGCTTGTATATTTAGCTTTATTTTAGCAAGTTAATGTCTTATGGTACTGTACTATTTGTTTTTTTTCCCTGTTAGTGGAATTCCTGCGATGGTGGATTTTGCTGCCATGAGGGAAGCGGTGAGAAATGCTGGAGGAGATCCTGTGAAAGTCAATCCTGCCTGCCCAACTGATCTCACTGTTGACCATTCTCTGCAGATTGATTTCAGCAAATGGTGATGTACCTTATTTTTGAGCTGTATGTTTTTGGCTGATGCAAGGGGTTTGATTCTGAAGTATGAATTCAGTCCAGCCTTAGTACCACCCATGCTCAATAATACCTGAAACTAGACCTGATGGTCTAAGGTCCTCTTAACCTCTTCGTGCAGTCAGTATACCAATCCGTTAAAGGGAGCTGCACGCTGTAAATGAGCGTGTGCCTGAAAGAGGTCTTCTGGATAAAATTGCCCCTCTTGGAGGAGGGCAGGAATGCTTGTCAGGGGCTATGGATCAAGCTGACTGACAACACAGGTTCTGGGCAAAGACTACTGAAATAACTGAATCTGGCATGGTTTCCAGAAAATAGTGTGTCTTAAGAGAATGAGGCAGAAGGTAGTTGGTTTTTAATTTTGCCTTGCCCTGTTTTTACTGTTAATGTTCAGCAAATTTTTATTGTAAATATAACTGCCTTGTCAGAGCTCTGGAGGAAGTGGCTGGCAATCCTATCGGACCTGTGGAAAGACTGTAATTTCAGCCCATAGCTTATGGCTGTGATTTGGTGTAGACCTGGATTTTGCTACCGATGAAAGAGACTGTGTAGATATGTGGAGAGGGCAGTGTACTTGTAGGAGTCTGGAAGTGTCAGGGGTTGGAAAACTGACAGCCTAGCTCTCCTTTTCTGAGAGGCAGTGGTGTGGCGAAAGCAGCCTGGGGTTGCCTGGTGCCAGACACATGTAACACAGCCTTCAGGAGAGGAAAAACTTGCATTTGATTCAATGTTTGCCTAATTTGTCTAAGTAAATAATGCAACTCCTTCCCCCTGCTTCGCACCATGGAGACTTCCAAAATGGTGCAGAATTGTGTAAATTGCTTGAATTCTCTAGGAATTTTAGAAGTTCAGAGAAAAAGCCTGTGGTAAAACAGGCATGGGTATGAATTCTATTTCTATAGACCTTCCAAATATGCACATTATTTCAGTTTTGTTAGCTTAGAAGAATGAAAAGCAAGAAGGTCGAAATTCGTTGGATTGATCTGTGTTGTTTCAGTTCTGTGAACTGTCCGTTCTTGTGTTTGGAGGGACAGCTGATTCAATTGCAATTAGGCTAGCCTAATATTATCAGAAAGACCAACTGCTGGCAAGAGGTCTCAACATGCTGCTTTTAAATGATAAATCCGGTTCCTGTAGTTTTGCATTTGGAAAGCCTATAGCATCTCAGCAGCTGCTGGCATATGATAAGAACACCTTCACTACAGGATGGTTTGTGCTGCTTTTATATAGCTTCCATCTCCTGCTGATCAGAGGCTCACGGACTGAATTTGGATTTAGGCAAGGTATCCTCTGAACCTGTGCAGTATCCTGCAATCATACAACTATCTTTACTTTTTACTAAAGCAGAAGAAAGCAGTGCCTTTAATGACAAATCAATGATTTAGTAAATATTAAGAGGTTAGAAGTCGCGCATTTTTCACAACAAGCTTGCTTTCTTCTCATGGGAAGACCAAATATAGCATGAATAGAGAGTAGCATGTTATATGGACTTGAAAAAAGGCTTTTTTTATTATCTATCGTATGTCTGTGTGGTTTGAATAGCATATAAAATTTATCTGAGCCTTTAAGAATTTTATCAAAAGCCTAATTAAATGTCAGAGTTGTGCTGCTTTCCTCGAGGAAGCTTCATTTGTAGTCATTCCTCCATGGATTGAACAAAACGTGCACAGCACTGCCTTAGAGAAGAAGAAACAACATGTTTGGCCAGTTTATCACTTGGATGAGGCTCTTCGTACAGCTTAAAAGTTAAAGCCCTGAGTTCAGCCCTAGCCATATTGCTTATAAAGAGCTCCAGTCTATTGTGAACAAATTGAAGGAATTATTTGTCATGTTAATCTCTTAGACAACTCAGGACAGTTCATTTAAATATCTTAGATTTCCATGATACATTAGTTAATTAAGCATATCCAGTGAGAGTTTACTTTGCTTCAAGATTGTAATAAAATGGCTTATTTTTTAGGTAATATTTAATAGTCCATTAAAGGGATTGCAAAAATAAAACTGATGTCTGAATTATTCTTCTGTTAATGTTACAGTGCAATACAGAATGCTCCAAATCCGGGAGGTGGTGATTCACAGAAGCCAATGGCAAAGCTGTCTCCACTTAAAGCACAGCCTCGGAAGTTACCCTGCAGGGGTCAAACAGGTTGCAAGGGGCCGTGTAGCGCTGGAGACTCGAGTCGCAACTCAGGACAATTTTCTGCACAGATTGAGAACACGCCTATCCTGTGTCCTTTTCATCTTCAGCCGGTGCCTGAGTATGAGTGTTTCATTTTTATTAATTATGTGCTCCCTTTTCTCTTGTTAAGCACTACCTGTGACAGTTTTCAGATGCAACTCTTCTAAACATCCCTCTGTACTTGTCTTCACATATGCCGGAGACAGGTTTTAGCATCTAGAAGGATGTCTGATGCAGTAGATTTGAATTAGTCTACGCTAAATATTTTTTGAAAAGAAGTACTTCAGTAAACACAGTGCAGATGGTCATTGGTCTGACTCATGGCTGTCATTTCAAATTGAATTTGGAGATTTCCCTCACTTCCTTACAAGGACAACAAAGCTTGGGAGTAATCCTCTGTCAATTACAAAGTAAACCTCA
The DNA here is from genome assembly GCF_036370855.1 of Dromaius novaehollandiae. Taxonomy (NCBI): domain Eukaryota; kingdom Metazoa; phylum Chordata; class Aves; order Casuariiformes; family Dromaiidae; genus Dromaius; species Dromaius novaehollandiae. Next base: position 21,334,555 of record NC_088107.1, read on the forward strand.
GTGAAGCATTGGTTTAGGGCTAAAAGTAAATCTTAGTCTTCATGTGGGAGCTTTGCAGAAGTTTCCAACTTTTCCAGATGATCTAGGAAATAGCCTATGCATAGTCTGCCAGGTTCTAGGTAGTGTCTCAGTCCTTCTGTAAAAACACACCTCTAGGACCCTGAGAAGGACCTTTTCCCTTCCTATTATAAAATAAGTGTGTCCCCTTCCTTGTCCACCCTCTCAAAGCAGAGGTTATTCATTTTAAATGATCAGGGGATTACTCCTTCATAATGAAAATCAGTATTTCAATAAATAATGCTTATAAAAGATTTGTTTTAAGAGACTACTGATGAGTACTTGTGAATAAAAAATGAGGCTTGGAGGAAAAAATACAGGAGTGGAGGATAGTTACAATTGTCTTAATGTTCTACTCAGCTACTAAAGGACTACAATTGAACATGGAAGGATTTTTTTTATATATACTTTATATATACTTATATATTTTATATATATTTTATAAATACTGGACATGTTGGTTCTTTGCAAGGACTGAATTTCAAGGTGTGCAACCTGTAAGCATACTGATTGAAAAGATAACTTCCCTGTGTTGTAGTACTGGCTGGGAATAGTTCTTTTGTAGTGGGTGTATTTGAGATGATTTGTTTTAGGTGAGCTATACCTAGAATAAACCTGTTCATCATGCACAGCCCAGACAAAATCAGTTATTTTTCCATTGTTTAGAGAAAGTTTCCTGCAAGGGAGGAATTATCTTTGCTCTAACAACAATAACTAACTTCAGACTTGGCAAATGGCAGGCTTAAATGAGTCTTTCATCAAACAACCAAAAATAACTTGTTCTTGTGTAATTTGAAACAAGTTTTGGCGTTGTTTGTAAACTTGGTATCTTCCTAGGCCTGAGACAGTATTGAAAAATCAAGAGATGGAATTTGGCAGAAATAGAGAGAGGCTTCAGTTTTTTAAGGTATGTCTGTGTACCTGTGGGCTTTGTATTGTGTTTTTGGTTGTTTAATATTATGTTCTGTTTGTCTGCCAGTGTTCATGTGTTTAAATTAAATGTAATCATTCTGGAAGTGTCAGACTTTCAAATCTGAATTTCCTATGTGAACAGAAAATTGGCTAATAACATGGGTTTTGGCTTTAAATTTAAGAATAGGATATTATGTTGTTAGGCAAGCAGAGGGCCTAAACCTGGATGTTGCTTAAGGGGGAGAGAATACCTTTTGTAACTCTAATTTAAAAAAAATATATATACTATTTGATTCAGTTCTTGTCAGTGTAAAGACCAGGGGACAAAGTAGATACTTAAGAAGCGTTAGTACTTAGGAGGTCTTTTCAGTGAGTTTCTGGGTAAAAGGTCTGTTTATCCATACTTTTGTTACAAATCTTACTGAAGTTAGTGTTGAACAGAAGCCAGCATTAAGACACTGCTGCTCTCAAACTAGGTGACAGGGCTGGTAGAGTTGTTTTTAGTGCAAGTCTTGTGTGGTGAAGGTCAGTTTCTTTTGTTGCTAGCCAGAGACTTGCGACACTGGTGTCTGATCCTGATCCGCAGAGGTAGCACAGTTCAGGAATCCAGTGCAATGAACCGTGTATCTGTGTACAGGTAGACTAGGAGATCTTTCTGTAAGATGCAAATTAGGTTTTGCATTATTCAAGAGGGAAACCGCTAAACTAAACATTTTGTTACCACTTTCCATGTGAACTTTTCTCAAATCTAACATTTGAGTTTGCATTCGGCAAGACATTTTTCTAAATTGCATCTTCAGCCTCATCCAGAGATGTAAAATGTATTGTGAATTTTGTTATGTATGCTTAGTTGCTGTTGTCTAAATACTCGTCTTTGTTCCTCAAATATAAGTTGTTTGGATTGGAAGGTAACACATTTGTGCAGACCTGCTTTTGAAAGGTAGATATGAATTATTGATTCAGCCTTCAAGAGGAATTGAGTAAATGGTTTTGTTAATGATCAAAAATGTATAGACTCCAAGTGTATCATGTAGCTCTGTTTCACAAATGAATGAAAGCCACTTAAGTATTGTTGTGTTGCATATTTGTTATGTTCTAAAAAAAAATACATCTTTGAAGAAATCCAACCTATTATAATTATTATTTTTTTCTCATTTTGGAAAAACTACAGTGGAGTTCAAAGGTTTTCAAGAATATTTCTATAATTCCACCTGAAACTGGAATGGCACACCAAGTTAACTTGGAATATTTGTCAAGAGTTGTTTTTGAAGTTAAAGATTTCCTATATCCAGATAGTGTGGTTGGCACAGATTCTCATACAACCATGGTAAATGGCTTGGGTATCTTGGGCTGGGGTAAGTATACTAAGTGTAACTTGATAATAACACTTTGAAAGGCATGTTAAAATTATTGAGAAATACTTTCTTCCCACAGGATATTTCTATCAAGCATAACAAATTCTGTCTTGAATTATTCTTCAGAATGTTTTTTCCTCTAAATGTAACCTCAACTAACGCTTCTTGCCATCAAGAAACTGCTTTTTATAATTTAAAGAGAAAACAGCCAAAAAGCAATTCATATTTAAATGGGCACTGTTTGTACATGGTGTGTAAAATTCACATTAAAGTTTCTTTCTTTACGAAAAGTCAATACTAGATATAAAGTATTTTCAGGTTAAGTTTGAAGTGTAACTACTTGAGTGGTAGTCTTGCTTGATTTTATTTTCTGGGTACATATGTTTAATAGAAAATATCTGCATTCCTTGCTGTAGCCTTTAAGCTTAATAGGAAGGATTCTGTTAGGTTTTAATGGGGATTTCAAAATACTAAGTGTCAGATACTTAAATTGATGACAAACAGCCGAATATTCTTCCTTCAGGTGTTGGAGGGATTGAAACAGAAGCAGTGATGCTGGGGATGCCGGTTACTCTCACGCTGCCTGAGGTCGTTGGGTGTGAACTGAACGGCACAGCCAGCCCGCTCGCCACGTCCATAGACATCGTTCTCAGCATTACGAAGGTGAGAGCTCAGCGCCTTGCCAGGCAACGCCAGTTCTGTAGTTTTGTTACAAGTTCTACTAGGGATGTTTGAGAGCTGAACTAAATACTGAGAGTATCTGGGGTATTCCTTTAATCGCAGTTATACAGAAAGATATTAATAAGCTCTAAACCCTTTTTATTTAAAAGTCCTCTAAGGGTTTTTACCCTATATGGTATATTCATAGTCTCTTCACTTTAAAAAAAAAAAAAAAAAAAAAAAAAAAAAAAAAACTCACAACACCTCTTCCTGTCCTGTGTTTTCCCTTCTCCCACTTACTGACAGCATGTGGGCTTTTTCTCTAGCTCCAGAACTTCTTCTGGATACTTTTTTTCCTAAAAAAAAAAAAAAAAAAAAAAAATTTCTGTAAGACCCTGGGCCTGGCTATGGTTATACACTTGAATAACTCTAGCATATCTTTTCTGAAGCCAGGGTTTTGCCACAGAGCTGCAGAAACGATCTCTGTTTCAGTAGGTGAAGAGCTAGTGTTAAAGCATTTAAGAGCTTTGATTGCTTTGAAAATATATTATTCTAGTTCTTTCTGACATGCTGTTTTAAGAAGCATCTATCATAGTGGTGTTCTTTATATCAACTTCCAGCCTAGATTTTAGAACCATGAACCTTTAGGGGTTTGTTTTTTGCAAACATGTGCCTTAAGGTTTCAGCTTTTTATCTTAAACTTTCATGACTTAAAGTTGCAGCAAACACTGCTTGCATTGTACCTCTTTACGTTCCAGATGTTAATGTCATGTGTTCTTTTAAACAGCAACTTAGGCAAGCTGATGTCGCTGGAAAATTTGTTGAGTTTTTTGGTAGTGGAGTTTCCCAGCTGTCTGTAGCAGACCGAACCACAATAGCAAATATGTGTCCTGAATATGGTGCTATTCTGAGCTTTTTCCCTGTTGATAATGTGACATTGAAGCACTTAAAGCATACAGGTAAGGGTGGAATTAAAACAATGTTTCGTTATGTTAGTGGCTTAGGTGCAATATATGTTTGCGTAAAACCTAATGATGCATCTTAAATGGTGATTTTTTTTCTGCAGAGTGCTGACTTGGGACTAATGTGTAAAATCCACTGTACAATAATAAGCTATATCATGGGATCTACTTTGCTACAGTTTTTACCTTGTAGAATCTCAGGCACCTGAGTAATACCCACCACAGAAATTGTACAATACCTATTTACTGTTGGCTAATGTTGTGGGACACTTAATATGTGGTGTTTGGGTCAGAGTTGTTTACCTGATTTATTAGCATGGATAATTCCTTGTTTTGTTTCCATGTATTCCATGTATTTAACTTAGGCCATAATTTTTATACATGGACGCTGACATGTGAAGAGCTGACTTGCCCTTAAGTCTGCATCCAGTCTGGTTCGTTTGTCTGATTCCTAGTGTATTAACATTATATTATTTTTGCCCAATTTATACTTTCAAAAACAAGGACTCCGGATGTTGAAAAATATATATGAAGCTCTAGAAGAGAAGTGCAAGAAAATTCTCCTATTTTGAGAAGTATATGCAATAGCAGTCTTCTGGATACAAAATGAACCCCCACTTTTGTTGTCTTGGTCACCTGCAAGCTCCCTACAAAAATAAAAACCAATCTTCTAGAGTGTTTATGAGAAATAAGTGAAACTGCAAAATAAAGTACAACATGTTTCTGATTCCACTGCCCCCCCCCCGTGATTTTTTTCCTTGAAAGAAGATTAATTCACTGACGTGTTAAGCTAAGGTAGAAAGATATTCGTTCTTATCAAACTAGAACAAATACAGAAAACCACAAGGTAACAAACAAAGACTCCAAAAAAGTCCATATGTATTAGTAAGCCAGTCTGGAACTAACGTCGGTCATTTTAAATGCGTGTTAAACGCTTTTGATAACAAACATGTTTGCTCCGGTCAGTGCAGAGCAAGCAAAACCGATTTTTCTAGTGGTAGTCAGTAGTATTGACTATTGTCAACTAAACATGATCGGTATTAACTGAGTGAGTCTTAATAGAGGAAAAACTTAATGAACTTGAAGGACAAATCTGCTAATTTAATTATGCTAGAGTTGAAGCAGCTTACTTTGTTCCTTAATATAAGAAGGAAACTTAAGTTGATTTTTTTGTTTAAACAAATGAACAAAAACATGAGTCACATGTTGTAATTCACGTATCCTTCCTGAATAGCTCCTGGAGTATTTGGCATGGAAATGGTTTGCCTTGAAAAACAAGGACTCTGGATATTCAAGGATAATTTTATATGCTTGAAACAGTCCTAACTTCTGAGAGTTTGGCAGGGGAGGGGTGTGTGTGTTTGTTTTCTAGCATGACTATTCTCATGTTTGAAAATGTCGTCTTTAGGTTTCGACAAGGTCAAGCTTGAGGTCATGGAAGCATATCTTAAAGCTGTGAAGTTATTTAGAAATGATGAAAGTTCTTCCGGAGAACCTGAGTATTCCCAGGTATGTTTGGAATGACTTGTTTTTGCATATATTTGAATCTTTTAACAAGTAACTGCTGTGGATTAACAATTTGGTATCCCACTGTACTTTTCGTTGCCTTAATAAGCTTACATTTATTAACTCACGGTTTTGAGAAGCAGAGTATGCCTGCAAACCATAGTGTGGGGGTGGAAGGAAATGCTCATATCTGTTAACAAATACTGACTTCCTAGTCCTTGCAGATGTCCAGGTAAGTCTTATGTGGATGGCAGATAATGTTAAAACACTTGAGCGAGATCAATAGCCCTCTATAATGAGCAATCTTAAAATGTAAGCCCTGAGTTCTAATGTCTTGCAATATCTAGTTTTTACACAAAACAGGGTGTAGATGTCTCAAAAGAGCATATTAAATATAGTTAGGCTGTGATTCATAATGTATCTTTCTTTTTTTGTAGATAGTGCAAATTAGTCTAAGTTCTATAATTCCGTATGTCAGTGGCCCCAAGAGGTCCCAAGACAGAGTGGCTGTTAATAACATGAAAAGTGATTTCGAAGCCTGCTTAAATGAAAAGGTTTGTACAACTAAAGTACTCTTCAAAAGGTACTTCCTGTAATTTGCATGGATGAATGTACTGTTACTTACTCTTTGCATACCTGCTGAGCCCTCATTATTATTTTATGAACAGATAATCTGAAGGTATTCTTGTCTTGCTTGACAAGTGTCCCTAGAATAGTAGCTGGTAAGTTGTAGATATTTGTTATGAACGTGAACTTCAAAAATACTTAATTTCATAGTTTAGATCAAAAATGTTCTAGAGAGGAAAATCTTAAATTTGAGTAGTAAATAGTGTAAGCTTGGGGAAAGGTTTATCATATTCAGAATTTTTAAACCAGCTGAATTTTGCTTAATTTCCCAAACAGAATTAGAATTAAAAACAAAAAAACCCTCAACTTGCTGTATGTTAAGGGAGATCTAGAAAGACTTGAGATTTGAAACTGATCAGTGTTCTGGCTTCTTCACTCTTCTTTCATCAGTCTTAGCAAGTTAATTGCTTGCAGCTTGGCTTGACTTCATAGAGGAAATGCTTTCACTCAGAAGCCCGTGTTTCTATTGTTTGCTATATAGGAATACATCTTCATCCTTTAAGGTTGGGGACTGGCAACAATATTAGCAGAAACAGTTTCAGCATAGACACTATTCTGTGTAAGTCTGTCTGCTGGGTTTAGCACTTCTGGCTTTAATGAGGTATATAATACAGAATGATCAGTTGTGGAGGAGTTAGAAACCATAATTGATCATGGATGATTGAGTGCTGAAGAGCTGGAGGATGTGAAATCTTAACGGACCAGGTCTGCTTTTAGTTATAATCCTCTTCCAATTAAAATCTTGAGTATGCTTCTAATTCAGACGCAAGTATTGTATAAAATTAGACGTGTGCTGATATGGAATTATTTTTTCATGTATAGTAGGAAACAAGAGCGGGGACTGATCATGCTCCGACTGGCAATTGTTCACAATTATTGCAGAGTTGTTAATGTAATTATGAAGGAGAGAGGGTGAGATCATTCTGCATCTGTGGGGAGTGAGGCCTGAACTGAAGGCTTTTTCTAAATCTGTTTATGGTTTGATAATGGAACAGCTGATTGTATCCTAAAATAAGGGCTTACTTGGTCTTGCTGTGATGTCATATTCTGTACAGCATAATAACTGCTAACATGTATTTTTATCATCTAGTCTGGTGTTAAAGGGTTTCAGATTGCAGCTGAGAAACAGAATGACGTTGTGCCTGTTCAGTATGAAGGAAATGAGTACAAGCTATCTCATGGCTGTATTGTCATTGCTGCAGTAATCAGCTGTACAAACAACTGTAACCCATCTGTCATGCTTGCTGCAGGTATGTTGTGACTGATGAGAACCAACTTGATCTTAATATTGCTCCTGTATTTACACAGCCTTTACCTCCAGCCTTGTAGGTTCTCTGTATTGACTTGAGCTGAAAGTTAACTGTGAATGTATTTTAACGCTAATCTTGTTACATGTTCTGCAGAATGTACTGTGCCAAAGTAACTTGATAATGTAATCTCAGAGCTTGTGTCATAAGGCAGAATTAATGACAGTAGTTCCAAAATATTTATATTTGGTAGTATTTCAAAAGGTAACCTGATTGGGACTACTTTCAGATGAATGCACATATTGACACACTTGTTGCAGGAGATGGACTTTAGCTTTGACTCAGTCCTAAATGACCTCTGGATGGCAGCTTGAACTGGACAGTCAGCAGCGGAATTTGGAAATCAAGCCCAGATTGCGATTGACTGCTCTCAGCTTTAACTGCTAGTTCTGTGTGCCCTTCGCAGGCTGCATACAATTTTCCTGGAAGAGTTAATCCTCTCTCAGACCTTGCTCTCTTCTTTAGAGGTCCCCTGTGGCCCACATAAGCTTCCCTCTAAGGCTGTGGTTTCCATCAGTATAAGAATAAATGATGCTGCACTGACTTGTCGGTTAGAAAGTGGAAAATAAACTTTTCTTATGGAAAAGAAAACGGGCATCTGTGTGGTAAGAATGGTAACATAGACCTGACTCATACTGTTACGAGTTAGGTAACTTTATTCAGACAGGTAGTTGCTTTAATAATTAATAATAGAAGTAGAGGACAAGTAAAATTTCAAGCTTAAATTTACTAAGGTGGCATCATACAGATATTCTTCTAAGGGAGATCCAAAACATAACCTGTCTTACTTTTTACAGGACTTCTGGCCAAAAAAGCTGTTGAAGCTGGCCTAGCGGTTAAGCCCTACATAAGAACAAGTTTATCACCAGGTAGTGGAATGGTTACACATTACCTCAGTTCAAGTGGAGTATTACCATACCTCAGTAAACTTGGGTAAGTTTTGACTCCTTCATTTGTTGTTTAAGGGGGAAAAAAAACCCAGTATATGTGGGTTTTATACAGGCTCATAAATATGGTTACTGTTCATGAGAGTTTGTCTGTTTCTTAAACTTATTAGTTTGTAATTTTGACTACTTGTTATCTTGATTTTTCTTTTACTGAGGTTTGCTTCCAGCTTACAATTTACATTGTGTAGATCACTACCTTTGAGCTCTGGTTTTCAGTAGTGGTCTGTTCATGGGTAAAAACCTTCACATGATGCGCATGTTTATATATTTCAAAGTGGAAGCTGAATATAAATTCTTCAGGACAATCCGTATTAGTCTCTTGCCATTACTGCCCTCATGGGGTGTGTAACATGTTTTTGGGTTCTCAGTAACAATAGTTAGATTAAGTTCATAATTCTGTAACAGTGCCCAGCTGTGCCCAGTTCCATGAAGAATGTTACTGTCTTTGCTTTGCCTTACTTTGGAAACTATAGTATCTTGAGATATTTTATTTGACTTATCTTGATTAATTTCAAAATTTATCTTGTAACATCCTGCTTGCGTCAGTGATATGCCCTGTCATTAGCTTCCTAAAATGCCTAATTACCAAATAAAACACTTCTTAGTGATTATTAATGAAGAAAATCTTCAAAAAGTTCTGTTAACAAGTTGTTCTTAATTATCTAATATGCTACTTAATTGGATTTTTCAATGTAGGTTTGAGGTGGTTGGTTATGGATGTTCAACCTGTGTTGGAAACACTGCTCCCTTGCCAGAAGCCATCAGGAATGCAATAAAACAGGTATAGCTCTAAGGCTTGGTGAATATTTAGATATAATATTAAAGCAGATTCTTACCCGGTTACGTGATCAATAGATACAGGAATCTGTGCAGAAGATGCTGTATTTTCGGTTTGGACTTCGCGTGATGTTTTTACACATCTGCTGCATATCAGATGGAGGTCATAGTAATTCGTTGCTGTGTTGAATAAATGTAATAAACAGTCTTTGTAGCATACAAATATTGTAAGATAAATGTAAAACTAATCATATGAAGGATGAAATGAGTAGATTTTGTATTATAAACGAGGAACAGGTTTTAAAGATCTATGTGCTTGACTGCTTTTAATGAGCAGTGTATAAATAGCTACAGCACTTTCTTCTGCGAGGTAGAAGCAACATGTAAGAAATAAGGAGTTCGCTGAAGTAACTAGAGGGCAACACGTCAGTGGTTGTTCAAGAGTGAAAAGGAGATGTGAGGAGGAGAAAGGGTAGTGGGAGAGAGCAGGAAACCCTTTAAATTGAAGAGAGTAAATATTTGAAGTGGAACATTAAAAGCACATCTGACTTTAGTCAACAAAAAATAGCCCAACCTGTTGAGGTACCAACAAATATTAATCTTTGGAAAATATATGTGGCTCTGCCTTTCAGGGTGATATCGTTGCCTGTGGAATATTGTCTGGAACCAAGAACTTTGAAGGGCGTCTCTGTGACTGTGTCCGTGCCAACTACCTTGCTTCTCCACCGTTAGTAGTTGCGTATGCTATAGCAGGCACTGTTAGAATAGACTTCGAGACTGAGCCTTTAGGTAATTATTTCTTTATATCTCACGTTTCAGAAGTGGGCTGACATGTTTGGCTTGCAATATCTACTGCCTTCTGCATCTAGGGCAGACCTAGAACACGTTTCTTCATGTGCACTTACGCATAAAAGAACAGTATATTTGAAGAGAAAGTCTCGTCATATTTGGTATTTCTAGCAGATGAAACAACATCCACTTAACTCCACTTAATGAGGTGTTTGGCATATCTGGTACCATCTGTGAGGAGTTTGAATATATGAAGTCCAATATAAATGTTTTTCTTCCAAATTACCATTATGTTTACAAATTTTATTCAGGTGTTGGCATTAACGGCAAAAGTATCTACTTACGAGATATTTGGCCAACCCGAAAAGAACTTCATACAGTGGAGGAAGAGTGTGTAATATCATCCATGTTTAAAGAATTGAAAGAAAAAATGGAGGTAAGAAAGGTCTTTTGTTTTAAATAATTTAAAGATTCAGTTTCATTTTAGCTTCCTAATATTTTTCTAGTTGAACGTGATTGGATAGTCATTTATTTCCAGTACTGTAAAGGAGGATTTAACTGAGATGGACACTTGTGTTAAATAGGGACTCTTATTTTAAAAAACAAAAACAACAACAAAAAAATCACCAGTAAGGTATCTTGTAGCATATAATAGAAATTCAGAGGAAAATCAATGGTAAGTCTGCTTTCAGAATGTGAAAAGATCATAAATTATTCTGTGGGTTTTTTTATTTTTGTAGAAAGGAAACAAACGATGGAATTTACTGGAAGCACCTGAGTCAACTTTATTCCCCTGGGATTTAAAATCTACTTACATCAGATGTCCTTCCTTTTTTGATAAACTTGTAAGTATTTTGGATCTACCCACCACACAAGATACACTACATTTAAGCAAAGGAAAAGCTATTCCAGTAAAGATGGGTTGTTCAATAAATTTGCTTAGCATTAATATTTCTCAATCTTTTACATACAGTTTGTATCACTGGAATGAGTGGAGCCTGTACAGCAATATGCCTTAATATATTACAGATACGTTTTATATCTCTACGAATCCTGGAGGAAGTGTGTGGGTTTTCTTTCTCCTTCCTTTTAGGCCAAAGAACCAGTTTCACCACACCCAATCGAAAATGCCCATGTCTTGCTCTATTTGGGAGATTCTGTAACTACAGATCACATATCCCCTGCTGGAAGCATTGCAAGGAGCAGTGCTGCTGCTAAGTATCTGACCAACAAAGGGTAAGGATTTTTTTGGGTATTTAACACTCGTGTTAAATACCTCTAATTATATCAGAGGATTGTTTTGCATGTCAAATAACTGATCATCACTGTTGCTTTTCTTTATAAATGCCTGTCTGCATCAACGGGCATACATGGTTAAAACAGAATAATAACTTACTGGGATATATAAGTAAGAATGTATCTTGAAGTCTCTGTCTAAGGTTACAACAAGCAACTGAGACCTCTTAAAGAGCTCATTCTGATGTTATAGTAATGTCTGCTGCCAAATATATGCCAAAGCAAAAATAACTTAATTACAAAGCAAATGAGTGATTTTTCTGTTAATATGAAGTTAGTCACTGTTATTGGCCTCGAGAACAATCAGGTAGATGAACAGAACAGATGAGAAGTTCCAGAAATATGTATCACTTGAAAAACAGGTGTTTTATAAATATGAATTTGGTGCTCTGGCTTACCTCTGTATCAGTCAGCATCCCCCAGTGGTAATGGGTACCTCTTACCTCTGCTCAAGTTCTGAGGACGCACAACATGACAAGCTGCTGAGTTCCTCAGTGTCATATCTCTGAACATTTTAGAAATTACATTGTTGTGTTATACTGTAAAAGGGGTGTGTATTATTACAGTATCAGTGGAGCGTGACAGAATAGCAGCCTCTGGTGTGGGCTCTGCTTATAAGGATTGCATTCAGTCAGAGTGAGTAGTGTTACAGGGAAGCAAGAATTCATGGGCCTCTACTCCCAAGACAGATGCTTGATGTATGAGTAAAGCTATCACTTTGGTGCAATGCTTATTAATAAATACCCTGGTAGAGGTGAGAGGATTAGTAAACGTGCTTCTCTTCCTAGACTGTTCGAGGTCAAAAGAGCTGTCATCCCATAATTCTCCTGCAAATGCCATACCCTTTCAATGATAATACTTTATAAAGAAGTCACAGAAAATGAATTTAAAATTGCAGCTTTGCTGATGAATGATCTAGCAATGATTTAAAGTTTTTTTTTTTTTTCATGGTTTAATATAATTACATTTGTTGGAAGATTAGTTCTCTACATCATGCAGTGAAAATCTAGTTATTTTGAGAGATACTGCAATAATTATCTAACAATCAAAATATTGTTTTAAAATTGGAGATTCTTTAAAACTGCTTCTTCCCTTTTGTCCCCATTGTAGACTCACGCCTCGTGAATTCAACTCTTATGGAGCTCGAAGAGGTAATGATGCTGTGATGACAAGAGGTACCTTTGCAAATATCAAGCTTCTGAATAAATTTATAGGAAAACCAGCTCCTAAAACAATTCACTTTCCATCAGGACAAACGGTAAAAATACGCTTATTTGTGTGGCTGCTCCAAAATTGTGATATGAATTTAGAACTTGCTCAAACTATTTTGCTTTGTTATTCCACAGCTAGATGTGTTTGAAGCAGCGGAGTTGTACCAGAAAGAAGGCATCCCTGTAATTATTTTGGCAGGAAAGAAGTATGGACTTGGTAGCTCAAGAGACTGGGCTGCAAAAGGGCCTTTTTTACTGGTACTGCTAGTTTGTTTTTTGTCTTCTGGAAATACTTCAGTGTTTAGTTTGGGCATAAATGTGTTTAGAAACTGTCCTCAATTTTGAATAGAATACTATGTTTTTTAAAGATGTACCTGTAGTTTCTTTGCTAGAATCTTCATAAAGTCAATGACTGGTCAGAAGAATAAACCTGAGTTTCAGAAATGTGTAACTTAACTTTGACTCTCAAACAGGAATTCCAGACTTTGAGAGAAATTAGATATTTATCTAGCGCTGGTTTCTGTTTAGTCTCTGTAGGGTGTTGAGCATCTAGTATTGGAGACTATATATCCAGATTCCACTACTGTTGAAAATATATTCAGAGTCAACCAATTACTCTCCTACAGTTTGGGAGTAATAGGAGTGACTAGATTCCATCTGGGATTTTCTGCCTGCTAATTACAGCCTTGTCCCTCTGCCTTCTAAACTTTTGTTTCATACTGTATGGTCCTACTCTGGCTTATCTGCTTTCTGTAAACGATGTTCCCTGCTTACTTACAGGGCTCATACAAAGTACCTGTTTTATTCTTCAGCTTGAATTGGAGGAGTTTGGGCATAAAATATAGTGTTTGAAGCTTTTGTTTCACTTTTTAAACTTACTGTACTGAAATATGAAAATTACTTGTTTCTGCAGGGTGTTAAAGCTGTTCTGGCTGAAAGCTATGAGAAGGTTCATAAAAGTCAATTGATTGGAATTGGCATAGCTCCACTTCAGTTTCTTCCTGGGGAAAATCCTACTACTTTGGGTCTCACTGGCAGAGAGCAGTTTTCTATATTGTTCCCTCAAGAGCTGTCACCAGGAATGACTTTGGATGTAAAGGTATCTTTGTAATATTTTTTTAAACTTCTCTATTGAACGTGCTGACAGTTGAAAGCAGAAAAATGTTAATAGCCTTTGAAAGGAAGCTCAGTCTTGTCTCAAGTTTGTCATGGGTATTGAAGCTTCCAAGAGAATATATTAACATCTTAGTTAATGTGCCTTCTTGCTACACAGCCTTTTATGCAACCTGCAATTCTTGACTGTATTTTCTGTGTGCACCCCCCACCCCCATACACACGCACTGTGTTAGGGTAGAATTGAATCTCTGCTCATTCAGGCTCTTAAAAGCAAGAATGCAACTGTTCAAGAGAGGCTTCAGCTTCCCATCCTTTTTGAATGAACTGTATGCCTGTAGTAGTATACTAGGGAAATAGTTCTGTCCTTCAACCTCCAGTAGGTGCATAGCACGCTCCCAGTGGACCCAAATTGTGTGCAGAAAAATAAGCTGTCATCCTGTCCCCAGCTATGTCTTTGTTCTGCAGTGGCAGATAAGCGGATTGAACTTGCTTGCCTTAGACGCAGTTTGTGGTTATAGTGCTAGCAGACCGTAAGCAAGGGAAAGTGAAGGTAAAACTCTTAATTGGTCTCTTTTTGCTTTTATTTTGAAGACAAGCACTGGAAAAGTATTCAGCGCGATTGCCTTGTTTGAAAATGATATGGAGATAACTTTATACAAATATGGTGGAAGTCTAAACTTTGTGGCTCGAAGATTCTTATAGTAGCTACTGACTCTGTGGGTACCTTGCATAACTGGTGATTCTGAAAATGCCTTGTGTGAACCCAGGAATCTGTACTGTGGAACTGCGAACAGTCCTAGTGTGCTCAAAGTTACTTCGTCCATGGATGTAAAAGATTGTGAATCCTTGTAACTGCAACAAGATCCTTCCTGATTTTAAATAATATTCTAATGGTGCTATTAAACATTGCTAAAATCAACATGTGTGTTGTGGCAGAGAGCTGTAAGTATGGAGGGGATGTTTTATCAGACCATTTTGTAAATAAATTATGCGAAATTTGAAACTGATTGTGCTGAAGATTATTATGTAAGAAGATTTTCTGCAGTTGTTTCCACTTAGTTTTTGCACCTGTAAATCTGTGTACTGCTGTTTGTTGGTTTAAGGGTAGCAGATGGTATGGAATGTTAAAGGCCAAACTAACATTTTTTGGCATCCAGAGCTTAAGAGATCTTCAGTTTTGAATTTATTGTTCTTTAAATTGTGGGCTGAACGAAAGGGGATCCATGTGAGGCCAATGGTGTCATGTATCATAGACCATGACTGACTTACCTATATTATGGGGTTATATGTTCCATCTGGGTGCAGATTTAACACTGCTCACATTATGAGATATTGTGTGCTAGAAGTATGAAGTTTTCATGGGCAACATCTCTGAATCTTTTAAAAAAAAAACAAAAAAAAAAACAAAAAAACCTGCAATAAACTTTTTCATGCAGATTAAGTGTGGCTCCCCAGCTTTTTGGCAAGCTAGTGTGCTTCAATTGAAAAGCTTGCAGCTAATTTAAGGGGTGCAGTTTGTCCTTTTTATGACATCAGCTTTTGCTGAACTGGTTGTAGTATTGTTAACTGAAGTACTTCCCTTAGTATTTTAATCTTATACAATCTTTAAAAACGCATATTTGAACTGTTTTAATTCCTCTGCTTTAAATATGGCCTGTATCTACTTTACTTGTAAAATGTTAAATAGCTGAGGTAGCCATATTGCCTTTTAATACTTTTTAATGTGCTGTTATTTACAGCTCGTCTGCAGAAGTGACAGATTCCCCTGTTAAGTTCCCAGAAATCTGAACAAATCTCGTTCTTATGCCATTGCAATTGCTATAAATTCAACTGTCGGCACATTCACAAGAAAAAACACTATTTCCTATTTAATATTAATGGAAGATGCACAGTTTCTGAAAGAAAAGAGCTGTTTTACAACTTAACTAAACATTTATAGCTTCTAATCTGTTCAAGTGACTCTTGACTGATAGCTTCAGGTCACTATTTCTGTGCTGCTATAACTTGAACAGCTTCATTTTAAAATACGGCTTGCGGTTACGTAGAGATTAATTTCTTTTGGAGGAGAAAACTGCAATAACTCACCTATAAATTGACAAGATTTTGCTTTAGTATTTTTGTTCTTGATAAGCGTTAACTTAAATATCGCAGCTTTCAAGAGGACTCTATTGTCTTTGCTACATATGCTTTAAACTTACACCAGATACTAAGCAGTTGGTTTGCAAACTAACATAGCGGAATACCATTCAGATCTTTTAAGTAGTATGTTTCTGATGTTTCTTAAAACTGACATAAGTATATTCTAAAATATTAATTTGGGGGACAGTTCAAATGTCATATGAATTTGATTTCATTGGCATAGCTTTGTGGTTTATCTTTAATCTTTACTGGGGGGGGGGAAACCTCCTTAGTTTCAAATTCTGTATAATCTGTTCCTGTATTTCACTAGTTTTGCTGTGCTTTTCTTTTAGTCAAGATACAAGCCATTCCAGTGACTCATAACACTGATATGGGTAATAAATTAATGCATTTTTTTAGTATTATATTCAACTGATTGAGTTTCTGTTCTGTGGTACACTTTTGCTTATTTTTTTGAGTTACTGATGAGCAGATTTTTTTCTAGCATAAGTGTCTAATACTTTTTCCAGCTTGAAAGTATATATTCTTGACATAGTTCAAGAAAATGCATGTTTGTTATTGGGGAGCAAATAGGATTTCTTAGTGCTGACGCATTATGATGCTTCATACAGATGATAAATTAAAATACTGCTACATGGCTATTTAAAACTTTTGTGTAACTGCTAACGCTTGAGTGGAACACAGCCTCCCCCCTCTCTCGTGCAATAACACATTTGTTGCTTCAGAAGGAGATAGTGATCCAAGCCATGTCAAGGTAAACCAGTATTGTGAAATTAAGTGCAATTTAAAAGGACATGACTTATCCACAAGTTATTGCCAATAATTAAAGCTAGTCAGCTCCGTTAAGAGGCGTGACAGTTTCATTACCATAGTGACTTTCTGCTGCACTCCTATGCCTTAAAATCCATGAAAGACAGCTCGAAGCGCAGCTGCTGCGTTAAAGCTCGATTCCTCCTATTGCGCTGCAGCGGGTCCACCCCTAAGCCTGCGGGAGTGAGCTGGAGCTCCCTGGCTTGCGTAGGCTGGCTCAAACCCGCCAGATCCCCAAGGCTGAAGGGTGGCGGATGCTGAGAGAAACAGCACTGCTGATGTCCCCATCTCTTGCTTTTCACACGGCAGCGAGCTGCCGATGAAGCTAACCCTTGCCTGATGCTCCGTGGGTGACGTGCCTGCCCCTCTCCCCTCGTGCTGCAGCGAGCGCTGCAAGCCCAGCTCAGTAACGCGGTGGTGGCAGAGAGACGCGTAACTTTGAACACACTGCTAGGATCCTACTAGCTTAAGATCAAAAAGAGTGAAGTCTGCTTCCCAGCGGTGGCAGGACGCAAAACACTTGGAGGACTGCTGTGATCACACAACCCGTTGTGCAATTAGACCTCTTTCTAGTATCTTAAAGCATAGGAGGAAGTGCTCCTTTTTGAGAAGTGACTCGGTGTGTTAGATGTATTTAACCTAGTATTCTCTCTCCAGTTTGATTTGGAGAAGAATCTATCCCAATTTTTCTAAATGTTTTCTCTCCTTTCACCCCTCCTTCCCCCACCCTACCCCCCCCCCCCCAGGCTACAAAGGTTTGGGGTAGTGTTGATGTTTATAAATTTTACACCTAAGTATAAGGACATGAAACAATGTATATTAATCATATTTAAGAAACTGCAAATCAATGTCTGCTGTTTAAAGCCAACAAAACAGTGTAAGTTTTAAGTTCAATAAGTATTGTATAGATATATCTTAAGAGTTCAATTGCTGACAACTGTGCATAAAATGTTACTGATGTTGTAAATTATTTTTAATAAAGAAAATTGTATCACAGCTCCTGTATGCTACCATCTATTTTGAACAGATTGTATGGAATAAATTTAAAATGGCACCATAATTGTATGTGTAAAAAGGGCAGGGTAAATGAGGAGAGGGTATCATCAGGCAGCAGCTCGGCTTTCCCCTTAGGAGCGCCTCGCATCCGGGTTCCAAAGCAAGTTCTGATCGGTCTGGAAGGAGGTTTCCTGTGCTCGCTGGGCTAAGTTTAGCTCCGTCTGTGCAAAGATGGATGGTGCCCTCCAGCTAGTGGTCTGGAGAGCAAACCAATTTTCATAGAACTAATTATATCAAATGCCTTCTGAACAACTTAAATTTTTTTCTTCAGGAAAATATCTACTTTCATGTATAATCTAAATCAAATCATATATTAAAGCAGGCTGTGAACCAAAGTTACAGCTGTGGCATGTAAAGCTTACAAATATCACAAGATTTTCGGGAGTAATTTGGGAGTATCTGTCACTGACCCATTTTGGAGACTCACTTTCAGCAGCTGTGTTGTTGGACTGACATTCAACCCTGAGATGCTCAATTATTCAAGCCTTTTCTTTCCTAGAGGCAACAGTAAGAGGCCAGAGTGCGTCAGTCTTCACAAATGTGCAGTGCAGGGGGGCGAAGCCCAGGAGTCCAGAGGTCTAGTGTTGCTGCCACTGTCTGGAAACTAAATGCAAGACTAACTTGTCTAGACAAGTTATAGATCTGCAAAACACATCATAATTTGCTTAATTAGTGAGAGAATTAGTGTATTCTGATTTTTCTGTATCCTGAGGTGGGTCTCGGGCACGAGCATAGCAAGAAAATGCCTTCCTACTGTGCCACTCCTGATGCAGTGACCTAAATCTTGGGCCAGCCTCAGACTGGGAGAAGACCCTGAAATTTTTCTGGAGTGCTCTTGTGCTTGAAAAACTTCCCTGTGTGGTCTATTGGGGGAAAGGGGGAGAAGGCGCAGGTAGGTAAAAATATTTCTTAATAGTTGGTCAGTCATTATGTAGCAACTTCTGCTCTGAAACAGGCCAAAACAAAACAAAAACCCACAACACATCCAGGGAATTTGTCTTTTTTTTCTTAAAGAAACTGATTCCCTTTTGTAACTTCCCTATTGGATTAAAATAGTATTTTCAAATTAATGTCCTTAACAATACAATTAACATTGACATAGTGGGACTGACTGAGGAGTCTTAATAGCTGGTCCACCTTAAAAAAGAAATCTGGGTTTTACTTCAAGCCTTTTCTACTTCCTTTTTCTCAGATTGTAGTTCTGTGATATTGGGACCTTAAATACTGTGGAGTTTTGCTAATGTTTCCGTTAGGAATTCAAGAAGGAGATTTGTATTGGTCTAGAAGAAGAGTACAGAGTTTGGAGCAGGGAGGATTGTTGTAGCAATGTTTTAATGAGGTGACGCTCTCGTGGACTGCACAAGCGTTCTGGATGTGAACTCCGGTACGCTCCAAAGGACGTCCCGAGAAGGTGCCTCAAGTTTGTTGTAGGTAAATGACTTGCAATCAAAACATTCTCTAGAGTTTTTCATCTTGCATGCTGATAAAAGGATTTTTTTTTTTAATAATCAGATGCAAGTTTTATTTCTCTTTCTACAGCTATCAGTGGGAGCACTTTTTTGAGTGTTGCTTCCCTTTCTTACAGGGCAGGCATGTGCTTCTTTGCTGAAAATGGTGCATTTGTTAATTTTTTTTAACCCGTTACTTATAGCACATGTTTTAATGAGCCTCTGCATATATCTTTCAGCTAAGATTTAGATTGCTCGTTATAAATTAAGTGAAGATAGACTGTAAGAGGATATGAAGCATTAGCTCTAGGATCAAATCCTTTTCTCTCCCGCTGCGGGCGAGCTGTTGGCAGGCGCGTAGGCGAGCACTGCCGGGGGCCGGGGCCGCCGCGGGGCCTGCGGCTGGTGGTGGCTCCTCGCCCCGGCACAGCTCACGGCTGCCCCTGCCGCTGTCGGGACGCGGGCCCGTCGCAGGCGGCAGCACGAGCGGCAGCAGGAAAGCTGGCGCAGGCCCGGCACCGTGGCGGGCAGGCCGCGGCCCCCGCTGCAGCGAGGCTGGGGCTGCCCGGCCGCCGGGGAGGAGGGCCCGTCTCCCAAGCGGGCAAGGCGGCCGCTCTGTGTGTCCGGGGCAGGACGAAGGTCGGCGCTGCCTGCCGAGGGTCCAAGGTTTGCCGGTGCGTGCAGCAGCCGGAGCCCCGGAGCCGGTGAGAGCCGCAGCGTCGGGACGCGGTTGTTAGGTTTGTCGAGCATTTCTAGTATGGGAATTATGAAGGTTGTGACCTGGCAGAAAGATTATGCCTGTTTTAGCATTAAGCGCCCACTGAAATACTTCTCTTTTTTTGCAGGTTTCGGCCTGGAAGTTTTTGAATAGGAATTTGGTAAGTCTGTCCCTTAGGAAATCATTCCTGGTCACCAACGTGCCTGGTTGTGCTACTATTAACTAATAAAATAATGCTGGTTAATAAGCTGATCGCTTCTTGCTCAGGAAGGATTGAGCACATCTCTCCAGGTGTGTGAAATCAGGTTTGGCTCAAGTGTTTTTCCCCACTTACGAAGCACAGCAAACCTCTCCTGCGTCTGAACGCATTTTGTTGCAGGAATTCGTGCTCCTAGTGTCAGAAAACAGATCTTCCAGGGTGTTTCTTTTTTCCTAGAGACACAATGTCATCTGGAGATGGCTGCCAAGCGTTCACCAAACCAGCATTTGGTGAAAAGGAAGCGACTGAGCTGGTGGACAGAGTATTTGGGTTAAAGGTGTCCTGGATCCGGCCGCTGCCCAGCTACGACGACCAGAACTTCCACGTGCGCGTCTCGGGGAGCGCGGGGGCGCCTGGAGGCACCGACGAGTACGTCCTCAAAATCACCAATTCGGAGGACAGCCAGGAGCCCGACCTCATTGAAACACAGACCCAGGCCATGATGTTTCTCAGCGCTGAAGGCTTCCCTTCAGCTACGCCTCGTCTTACAAAAGACGGTAACGTCATGTCTCTGGTGTCAGGTGAGCACTGCGAGAACTTTTCTGCCCTATTATCACCTCTAGCTTGGCAGCAGCTTTGCTACGTGACGTGTTCGTCGTGGTACAACAAGGTGTTTGAATCAGTTATAGCCACCAGCCGTGTTCTGCTGTGTGGCACTGATGTAGATTGACGCTGCGGAAAGCTGTAATACTTGAGTGAGCGAGAGCGAGCTGCAGCAGAGCAGGAGGTTCCTCGCAGCCGCGCGGGTGCTCGGCTTCCTCACACAACGTTCGCTGTTCCCGGCAGCAGCAGTCTGGGACTTTCTCAAGTCTAAGTATAGATCCTGACCCACATCCCACATCGCTTTCAGGTTTTAAAATAGAGCTTCCCTGATGAAATAGCCGCTTTGGAGAGCAGAGATATCCTGCTGAGAACACCAGAGCTGTGCTTCCTCTCTGGGGAAAAAATATAAGGAATACAAGAAACCCCCGAGAGACTCTGGGCAGCCCTGATCACTGCTGATCAAGAGCAGCAGCGCTGGTGAGATCTGAGCACTGCTGGAAGCATCCCTAGGTGCAGGCTTGAAGCACAGTGCAAGACTGCTCACATTCCTGGCGGTTTCTAGCAGAGACCGGGCTGCAGCTGGTAGGGAAGGTGGAAAACGCAAAAAGGTCAAAGTATACCTTGGCTGTTTTTCCAGTTAATTTGTATCGACTGGTTTTCTTGATTTATTCATTACCAGCTATTTTGGCTTGGGAATTTACTGGCTGGACTGGTTGTAGTTGTAGCAAAATTGCACAGAAAGAATCTCCAAAATGGGATTCAAAATGTGATTATCTAAAGTAGAAACCCTTCATTTATTTTTATCCATTAAGGTATATGTATCATATGACCTATACGCCTAGCCATAGTAGTCCAAACTTAAAATACTAGAAGCCAAGCAAATTGAAAAGAGTAAGCATTAATTATGACAATACTCAGAAAATAACTTCAGAATAATTAATCTGAGAAAATGATGATTCAGCTGGATCTGACCCCACACAAGGAAAAAAGTTCATTGACGAAATCATGTTACAAATTATTAGACCATGGAATGGTGTAAAATACAGTTCTAGCCTATCTATGATGCCAGAATAAATTGCTTTAATAGTGCTTAAAATAAAAATGGTGTTGACCTTTTGCGTTCATTTTCACTATAACTTCCGTGCAAAAGTTGGGATCCCTGAGGCCGCTCCGCTACAAAACCGTGTAAGCGGACGTCTGTGGGCACTGGGCGATACCTGTTGTATGCAGACGCCATCCCAAGCATAAGGGCTCGGAGTCTGCCAGAAATTACACAAATGTTAAGATTTGCATATCCTTGTATAGCACTGGTAAATCAAATCTTTGTATGAAATCTGTTTTGTCAGCTACATGTGACTTCTTTTTTCTGCAGTAGGAGAAACCTTTTTTGCATCTTGTATTGACTAATACTCGGTAGCACATATTGAAGTGACTGACTACCTCTCTCTCTGCTTTTTAGGTACTGGATCTGGGAACAAAAAGTTCATGGTCAGACTGCTGACCTACCTGCCAGGTACACCTGTGGCAAAAATTGCTACAAATGCACAGATTTTGTATGAGGTTGGTAAGCTAGCTGCCAGTTTGGATAAAGCTCTCTCAGAGGTGAGTTTCTGTTGCTCCAGCCTCCCAAAGTCCATTCTCAATTAACTTCCCATTCATTATTTCTTCCTGTGCTTGCAGTCTGCTTTCCTGATCTGCAAAATTCAAGCTGGTGAATCTAGATGTCCGAGTTCAACTCATTTTCCAGGTGACAAGCTCCATGCTGTAACTGTGAAAGCTGATTGCTATTAAAGCATTTCCTCAGGTAGCATGACCAATTGGTGCTTGTGACAGGGTCTTGGAAATCCTTCTGCAATGTGATGTTGTATCAAGAAGAGGGAGATAAGGATTTTTTTAAATAAGCAAAGCTCATCTGTTTGGTGTTTCAAGCCTGGTGCATAAGGAGAGTAAACTCTAGGCTGCCCAAATCAGAAGTACATAAAGCTTCTTTACATAGAAGAATGTAAAGCATTGTTGTATAATGCACAAGTCAGAGAGGCACAACTGGCTCATGTATTATTTTGAACTCATTTTGACTTACTCCCTTTCTCCTGCTCATCAGGACTGTGACCATTTAACAGCAGTGGCAGTTAGTTCCCTTTCTATAATGCCAGCTGTCCTGATGAACAGAGACTTGTGACACTTCTCAGTTGCACTGTTTCTAGTCAAGTAATTTTAATGCAAAGTAAGTTCTTCCTTTACTCTGTAATTATACAGGGTTATAAAGCTGATAAATCAGCCAGTAATTAAGTTTGACGCATAAAAGAACTCTTGCATTATTTATTGCCTTTCATTAACCTTTCCTTCTCATGTTCTGGCTACTGGCTTCAGACAATTACGAAATGTGAATTGCCGGCTTTACTAACCACGTCCTTAAATTATAAGAGCACTTTTCAATTGGGAAAGATAATTTACTGTTGCTTTTTAACCACTGTGGTCATGCTCTTAGAACGTGATTGAAACCATTTATATAGACCAGCTAGTCTCAAAGTACGCCTGTGACTTGTCCTGCCAAGGAGGAAGTATTAGATGAGAGAGCAAATTTTTATGAGAAAGGCTCTGCATGCCCTTAGCTTATGAAACGTCAACAACCAAGGTTTGTAATTTTAAAGAAATAAAAATACCATTGTTATTGTTAAAATTTTAAAATATTGACACCAAAAGTAATACCTAGGGGAACTACAAATGACTGATCAGAAAATACAGCCTCTCTTTTTTTTCTGCCAGTTAATTTACTTTGTCCACGTGACAGCAAAGCAATGCACCATGCTTTCTGTGCACAGAACAGTCACTGCCACCGCTTTACTGGTTGGTTTCTCCTTTTGCTTGAATATGTCTCATCTTTTAAATGGAAATGAGTTTATGGCTTTATGGTGACAAGGGCTTGTGAGAATGTTGAGATCTGACTTTTTATTACCTTTCACACATGTGGCATCCCATTAATATCTTGCTGGAATATCTGATTTTGCCAGGGGTTGAAAGGGAAAACTGCAGTGGTTGCTCGCCAGAGGACATTCTTCCCAACAATGTGGTGCTTTTTGCAGCATTTGAGATCTTGTCACATGATTTTTGTTTTAATCTTGATTCTGTTCTTTACTTTCTCATACACAGTTCTAGTTTTCACCATCTTTAAGCTATCTATAAGTAAGACTCTTAATTTTAAGTATGGGTTTCCTTTTAGGAGGAAGACCGCTTCTCTAGTAGGAAAATCTTATATTTGCCCTACACACTGGTATTATCTGGCCTGAAAGCTGCCTTAATGAGCATTAGAGTGTTCCCGGATAAGAGTGGTATGCGGTGAGAGAGAGGCTTTTCCTCCCAGGGTGTAGTTGTCCAAAGAGAGGTTTAGGGCCTTGTTTGTTTAAAATATTTAGGCTACCTGAATGTACAAAGGCAAAGCAAACAGAGCTGATTTGGCTCTACTGTCGAGACAAATAAAATGAGATGCATGTAGCTTACTGGATGTGGGTCTGGGGCCTGTGTGTACTGCATGGACATTTGAGACCCTGTAGTAACTTTTCATAAAAATAACACTTTGTCCTGTATGTCTATAAAGTACTTCTGTCCTCAGCATTTTTGATTTACTACCTGATCCTAAGGCTTGACCCCAGAAGCTGCCACTTTTAAATGCAGAGAGTGTATCTGTGGCAGGCTCGCTGGCAGGTTCAGGGTCTCTCCTGCTTCGGCAGCTTTCTGTAGTGCCGGCTGCACGACCCCGGCACGGCCAAGGGTGCGACTCTAGCACTGGCAACGCCTCAAAGCCGCTACATACATGTCACATTGCAGAAATGTTGTGGGTTAATACTGATGTGAAATGATTTCAGTGATGAGTGATTAAGGATAATCTTTGTAACTGAAAAATGGGGAAAAAAGCAGTTTGGATGTAGATATTAAGGGACTCACCTTAATCAGCTTTCAAATTATTCTTTTACATGTTGACAGAAAATAAGTCAAAGTCATGCAGCTTTTCATCAGGAACCTGTTACAGTTAATGAGGGCTTTGAATCAAGGCCTTTAATCATAGGACGGGGGTATTTTATTTATGGCCTATTTTCTCTTGTGTTTTTTTTCCAAAGAAATTCCATCATCCATCAGCAAAAAGTCTGCATCGAGGGCAATTCATTTGGAACCTGGCAAATGTCCCTCTTCTAGACCAGTATGTTTATGCCTTGGGCCAGAACAAATATCGTGAAGTTGTGGAGCAAATTATTCAGCAATTTAAAGAGAAAGTAATACCAAAGCTAACCAGTTTTCGAGCCTGTGAGTATTTTATTCTTATTAAAATTATGTTGAACTGAGACACTGAAATTTTTTACAGGAGTTTGTGTCCATAGGAGAGGCACTATAAGCAAAAAATTGTTCCCTTTATCCATAGCACAGGCTGTGCTGAATAAACACAGTGCAGAACATGCCAGGAAGAATGCACTGCCCAGTACTGGTAGAGCCACGTTCAGTTCTTGATCTTTCTGCTGAGATTGCCTACAGTTAAGTTGATAATTTTCATGCTGTTGTATCAGCTTAATGAGAATATATGGAGCACACTCCTCCTTTTCACGAAGGTCCAAATAACTGTTAAATCATAATTTTTTTTGAATACGACTTGCATTAAATGATGACAATGATTTGACAGTGGAAAGCTCTGGGTTTGGAAAACATGTAGCATATCATAGGTTCCCCCAGAACAAAGTAAGATCTTTTAACATTCCTTTTATCAATTGCTATGTGGTCACCTGTCAGCGTTAATGGAATTGAGGTTCCTAGGAAGCAGGAAGGCTGTGAAAGACATGCGTCGTTACAGCAACACTGCCATGCTTGATGTTGAGGGAGACTAGTATGGTTTTGTACTCCAGTGTTAATTTGAGCCTCTACGCACATTTTCAGTGCTATTTCACTGAGAAATTGAAAACAAGTTAAAGATTCTGCTGTTTAATTATTGTTCAGTACCATTTTGGTTTCTTCTGTGTTTAGGTATCAATCATGGAGATCTTAATGACCACAATATTTTAGTAGACTCCAGCTCTGCTTCCCTCGAGACTCCTCAGTACAGAGTGTCCGGCATTCTGGATTTTAGTGACATGAGTTACGGTTATTACGTATTTGAAGTTGCAATAACTATCATGTACATGATGATTGAGAGCACGGATCCTCTGAGCGTTGGAGGGCATGTTCTGGCAGGGTTTGAAAGCGTCCTGCCACTGACAGAGGAGGAGAGAGCTGCTCTCTTTCTCTTGGTGAGCGGCAGGTTTTCGCAGTCACTTGTCATAGCAGCCCACACGGCCCTCCTGTACCCACAGAATGAGGAATACCTCATGGTCACAGCAAAAACTGGATGGAAACACTTGATGAAAATGTTCGAGGTGGGCCAGGAGGCTGTGGAGAAGATGTGGTTTGAGACTGCAAAGGCGTATAGGAGCCCTGGGCCTGCAGAGTAGAGGAGGAGCTGCTCGGTAACGCCCGACTGTACCTATGTATTAAACACTACGCTGCCTGTACTGCAACTTGTACCACCGAGGTGTTTCACTGTGTAACTGCAGGACGGTGATGACATCGCAGCACGTCCGATCTCGAACCACTGTGGTGCCTTTTTTCCCTGCTCCCTCAGGGGCTGCGGGCGCGGGGGGCAGCCGTTGCCGCGGCCCCGCCCCTGCGTCGCGCGGGCAGCCGTTGCCGCGGCCGGGCCCCGCCCCTGCGTCGCGCGGGCAGCCGTTGCCGCAGCGGCAGGGGCGGGCACGCGCGCGGGCCCCTCCCCCCCCGCGGCGCGCGGGGAAGCGGCCGCGCGGCCCCGCCCTGGCCGGCGCGCGGCACTGCGCAGGCGCGGCGGCCATTTCCGGCTCGGCGGCGAGGGTCTGGGAGCGGCGGCGGCGCCCGGCTCTTCCCCGCCCGACGGGCCCCACCTGCCCTCGCCGGCCCGGCCCGGCCCGCCGTGAGTGCGGACGTGGGGAGGGGGCCCGGGGCGGCGGGGCGCGCTGCTTCGCGCGGCGGGGGCGGCGAGGCCTTCGCCTGCCGCCAGGCCGGGCTGGGCCGGGGCGGGGATGACTCTGCACTGCGGCGGCGGGGGGGAGAGCCGGGCCGCGCCCGGAGCTGCGCGGCGGGTGGCGCTGCCGGGCTCGGCGGGGCTGCGGGCGGGGGCGGCGGGGCTGGGCGCGCGGCGGGGGTAACGTGCGCTGTCGTGTCTTGCAGGCCCGCTCCCCTGCGGTCCCGCCGCGCGCCTCGGGCACCATGGTGAGTGGCGGGGCGGTGCTGGCCGCGGGAGCGCTTCGCGGGGCGGCCCGAGGCGGCGGGCCGCGGAGGCGGCGGGCGTTTCGGGTGGGCCCTGGTCGGCCGGTGCGGGCGGAGGCTCGGAGGAAGGGTGGCAGAAGGGCGTCCGTGGAGGTGTGCGCTGTATGTCCGCTTTTCGGCCAAACCCAGATGTGTAGCGGCAGCAGCGTTACCTTCTCATCGTAGGCCCTAAGCTGAAGTCATTAAATGATTGCTGTATGTGGTTCAAAACCTTGTTTTCTCGCCAGAGAACGACAACAATTAACGGCCTTTTGCTTTTTACAGTCTCGAAGATATGACTCCAGAACTACCATATTTTCTCCGGAAGGTATCTTTAAACCTTGCCATTCAAATACTCTGAATGTTCTAGCCTACTCCCCAAAACTAAATAACAAACCATTTACAAGAAGGTTGGCTGTTTAAAACATGTTTCAGTCCCTGTGTGAGTTACATAAATCACACTTACCCCCTAGGAGTGGCACCGTGTTCTGTATGGCAGCCAAGAGTCAAAGTGGAGACTTTCAAATTTGTTTGTACTAATTCAAACAATGACGTAGTGAGTATACAGTTATACTCAGATCCCATCTCTCTCCCCCCTCCCCCCTTTTTTTGAAATCTTTCCCATTCATATTTTGAGTGTGGAGTGATGTTACTGCTTTTTGTGCTCACCTTAGAAAACTTACAGTGTCCTGCTGATACGATCACACTTATTCGTGTTATATATATGCGTACACTGAAATGAGTGCTTCCAAGCCATTCTTTCCTATTTCACAGATGGAGTTTGACTCAAAAATTCTAGTATATATATATTTATTTTGTGAACAGTGGTCAAAGGTGTGAATGAATTGGAGAATAGCATAAAACTTCTGTAGGGCACACACTTGTTTAGTACTTCTTAGAAGGTGAGTGAAGTAATGACTTGTTCTCTTAAATACTGACTGGGCCCTTAATTGATATGGAGTTAATATTCCATTCAGTAGCATTTTATGTAGTATTGAAAAACAGTGATGCTCCAAGAGCTTGTTTATATGGAGATAAAGGGAGCAACAATATTAATTTGGTTGTTATTGTGGGCTCAGCATAATGGTGCTCTTGGAACGGAACAGGAATGACTAGTTATTTGCATTATCTCTTGTTAAGGGCAGAGCACACAAAATACTGTCTTCAGTTATTGAAAATCCGTCTCATCTTATTCTACTGGAGCAGAATTTTGCAGATTATTATTAGATTAAGTATTGTTTTCTGTAGGAGGAAGGCTTTTTTCTACATCGACGGTACCCCGTGTACTACTTCATCAAAATTGTAGATTTTCTTTCCCAATTCCTTTCTCCTTTTCAACAAGTTAATTCACTAGCAACCAGTAACAGACTGAAGAACTAATCCTGGGTTGCACAATGAGCATCTGTCAAACTCTTACTAATTTAAGTTGCTTTGTTTGATTGGTCCTGTTCAGTATTACTTTGTTACTGATAGAAATCCTCTTCTAGGTCGCTTGTATCAGGTTGAATATGCCATGGAAGCAATTGGACATGCAGGTACTTGCTTGGGAATTCTAGCAAACGATGGTGTTTTGCTAGCAGCAGAGAGGCGCAACATTCACAAGCTTCTTGATGAAGTCTTTTTCTCTGAGAAAATATACAAACTTAATGAGTAAGTTGAAATGATGATCGGGATCCGCTGATGTTATCGGTAGTAAAATACTGTTGTCATTCCAACATTTTAGCATTGAACCGGGTTTTAAGTGCTCAGCATTTA
Source organism: Dromaius novaehollandiae (assembly GCF_036370855.1). NCBI lineage: Eukaryota > Metazoa > Chordata > Aves > Casuariiformes > Dromaiidae > Dromaius > Dromaius novaehollandiae. The sequence goes on from NC_088107.1 coordinate 21,363,102, forward strand.
TTTTGTTCTGTGTTTTTGACAAGTGTGATTATTTGTCACTGTTCATTTTAATAGTTCTCCTCCTAAAATGGAAACACCACATTTTTTCTTTAAAAGAGAATTTTCCAGGTGGAATAATCTAGGCTGTGTTATTGTATTACTGTTAAATTGGGAATTCCCAGTTTTGCAAAATACCATGGGAGGGGAACTGAAGGATACACAAAAAATCCTATACTGTATTGGCTCAGCATCCTTTTCTAAGTCTTCCCTTTCCCCCCCACCCCAAAGGTAAAATGAATTAGGTAAAGCACACCTTAGCTTTCTTCCTACAACTGTAGCAGAGGTGATGCATCTCCCTGTTTTTAACCTCTTTTTAGTGCTCTAGAAGTTAGATTTGTGATGTCAGAGCAAACAGCATTGTAGGTTATGTCCTTTTGTATATAGGAGAGGTAGAGCTTCAGCCCTGCTATATGTGGAACATAAATAGCTTTTCATCCTGTCAGCCTCCCTCTTCTGTGTTGGTCTTGAAAGCAGCTAGAACTGTAGGAAGCACTGGATTTTCAAGGAGGTTGAATAACAGTGCACTGGAATGGTTGCCTAGGCCAGCTGTTACCTCTCCTAAAACTTAAGCCTGGGTTATTTTTCTTGAATCCTTTCTGAATAGTGAATATTTTATAGTAACTTCAGATTCAGCAAAAGAGATGTAAAATTAAAAGCTAGCGAAACAAGGACATTCTGCTGAAAATTAAGAGCCAGGTGTTTGATTCATTTTCAGCTAAAGCACTTATTATTTTTACCATCAAATCAAGATCACTAAGTTTGAGTTACAAGAACGAGATGTGTCAATCAGCAACTTCCACTGAAGGTCCATCACACACTGTATGGCTGCTTTAGTAATCAGATGTGCTGTGTGTGTCGGCTGGCCTCCAGATAGGTTCTGTGTGTAGCCAGTGGCTCTTGTGAAGATGTTCAGGATCTTGTTGGTATCTAGAACTCAGTTGTCTCTGGCATAATCCTTCTCTCAGAACCATGCGTGTAACTAACGCACTGACAGGCTCACTTTGCTGTCCACCTGTGCTCTTACGAAATGGTTACATAATGTTTTTGGTGTAACCTAGAGGCAAGAGCTTATGAACCTGTCTTGTATGGCAGCTGAGTAGTTTTGATGTGAAAAGCCCAGCAGTAGTTATTCTGCTTAAAACACTGCATGAAGACATGACTATTTCTCAGAGATTGATAGGAGTCCAATTAATCTGTATGCTTATACTACAGGGATATGGCTTGTAGCGTTGCTGGGATAACTTCAGATGCCAATGTTCTAACAAATGAACTGAGACTGATTGCACAGAGGTAAGTTTGCTGATAATCATGTCATTTTACTTGACTGGGATGTCAGATGTAGTTCTTTATACGTATTAAATCAAAATGAGTATGCACTTAGTAGAGTTAGATGTTATTTGAAATAAAACAGCTAGATTGAAGAAGTTTAAACTTGGGAACTTGTTTTTTTTGCTAAATGAAGTATCACGATATTTGTTAGCAAATTGAACTGCAGAATCTTACTATTTTATAATTCTTATAACATTGCGCATAATGAGAATAGAATAAGGCTTTTTATATACTAGTCTTATGGGGAAAAGGTTATGAAATGTTGGAACAATGTTAATAGGCAAATATATTTAGAGGGTTTTTGAAGAAAATGGAGAGCAGGAAAGAATGGTTGATCTGCATTTTACACTGCTAAATCTCAGTCTAGATGGCTGCAGTTTATTTCTGAGTTTCCATGTGTTTTGATTCATCTAGTAGTAGACAGTATCATTTTCCTCTGTACATTTATCAGACATAGTAAGTAACTTAATCTGGTTTACATCAATTGAAGCCTTACATAGAAGCTTTATGCTGCTGAAATTTCAATATAGTTATTGTTAATATGTTAAATGAGATGCTTTGATTTAGAAATGTGCCTCTTCATAGGAACACCTTTAACACCTGCATTGGGATGAAATAGGATTGCCAAAGACTGATTCTAAAATAAGCAGGTTTCCATTGTGGAAATGTTTGTATATAACCATTTCTTCTTCTGATTGCCTTATGGAATGTAAGGCTGTGGAGTCCACTTCTGTATGTTTCCCTCTTGTTCAGTGCATGCTTGGCTGTGCACAAGATGGTTCATTACTCTTACAAACTTACAGCTGTCTTGTCACTCTAAATTCAAAGTTATAAGCAGCTGTTCTTAACTACTTCTTAATGTTCAAAATACATCCTTTTGTCTCTCACAGCTGACTACTGTCTGTTTCTCTGTTATAATACTACTTTAAATGCTCTTGTTTTTTAAGCAAAACATCTTGCTTTTAAGCAGAAGGGTCTCTTGCTGTTCTTTTGTATCTTTATCGTGCTCTATGGCTGTTTTTGCAGATTACTATTTGCTAGCTGTACTAAAATAGGAATTTGCACCTGATTTCTTACATTTATAAGTGAAATGATAAAATGAAGACTTTAAGTGACTGCTTTTCATTGAGTCTTTCAAAATAATATTGGCATATATTTTGCAATTGATTTGTCTTGCAACAGTGGCTAGGGACTTGTTCTTTCCCACCTAACTGGTAGTTGTTTCTCTTGTCGTGAAGACTATGAACATACACTCAAATGCATTTTAGCAAGTTTCTATTTGCCAGTCAGCTGAGCTACTGTTAGATCCCTTGCTTTCTTGGAGTAAAAGTACAGCTTCTTCTGAAGATAGAGACTGCTTACTAGAATCACAGTATACTGGCAACTTAAGCGTGCACCAACTTCGCATTCTGGAATTTGCATTTTAATTCTAAAAGAAATTGAATGGAGCTATTATTGGTTCTATTTCTGTTATTTACTGGGATTATGAAGTCAATGAGAGAAGTTATGGAAGATGGTTTCTTTTCCACACTAGGTATCTGTTACAATACCAGGAGCCTATTCCTTGCGAACAACTGGTAACAGCACTGTGTGATATCAAGCAGGCTTATACACAGTTTGGAGGTAATGAAGTGTAATGAGACACTGTGATTCTAAATGTCTAAAGAATTATTCTGTTATATAATCTGAAACATTCGAGTCTCTGGACAGTTCAACAAAATTCTTTGGTAACATGTTATACCTGGAAGAACAGTAGGAAAATTTAAGTCATGAGGTCACAGTGGTGATTAGTTATAAACTTCTGTTTTGCTAGTGAAGATGGTTTTCAGTCACTGAGAAGTTGATGGCTAAGATTCAGGCCAATGGCATAGGCTGCTTTGAATGCTCTTGGATATAGTGAATGCCTTCAAAAAGACTGGCAGAAAATAGTTTAATACAAAATATTTTAAAATTTTGGGCCCATCCATCATAATAGGAAAATGAATCACAAGTAAGGCTTCCTGCTACAGGTATGAGTGTGTCAATATCATAATTCTTTAAAAAAAGAATCCACAGAAGTGTGTTATCAACATCTTAGGAGATGATAAGTAGTGTTCCTTAATTGTGTTTTTTCCTGGTAATAGCAAAGTGTTACAACACAGATTTCTAACAAAATGGTCATTCTGGTATTTTATGCATCTGTAGTGTGAAGGAACGACCTTTTAATGTACCTGGCTTTTGAAGCTGTCAAGTTACATGCTTTCAAAGTCATGTGCTTTAAAAACTAAGTTTTGAATTAAGATCCTGAGATGATAAATTCCATTTGTAGAGTTAGAAATGAGCTGCTATTAGGGTTAAATGAAATAAACCTCTGCTAGATTTTTTTTTTTCCTTGTGACTCAGAAATACACTAGAAGTACTTGCAGTAGTGCTTATCGCAAGTAACAGAAGTGCAGAACAGTATTAAATCCTAGTTCACAGGAATGGATTTGAAAAATGAAATCAAAGAAAATAATTGTCACTCATGACCAATCTTGTTGCTAAATTTAGATCGCTAATAGTATTCTTTTCAACAGGAAAACGTCCTTTTGGTGTTTCATTGCTGTACATTGGCTGGGATAAGCATTATGGATTTCAGCTGTACCAAAGTGATCCTAGTGGAAATTACGGAGGGTGGAAAGCTACATGCATTGGGAATAATAGTGCTGTAAGTTCTGTTCTTTCCTCTCAAAAAGTAAAGCAGAACAAAAATATGCAAATTGCACTGTACTAACTGAGCTCAATTGTTGATTCATAGATAACCATAGCAATACTAGTATTACTCATCTTAATGGCTTTGATATTATCTGACAGAAAAGCAAGTTATTGGTTGGTTGCACAAAGATACCGTTTTAATTTTCTGTGACGTTCATAGGCAGCTGTGTCAATGCTAAAACAAGACTACAAAGAAGGAGAAATGACCTTAAAGACTGCACTTGCATTAGCCATTAAGGTTCTAAACAAAACCATGGATGTTAGCAAACTCTCTGCAGAGAAAGGTAAGCATTTCTTTAGTATCAGAGGAGGTAATGTCCTTTGCTTAAAAAAAGAAAATGCGCTGAATGCATACATACTGCATGTGGCTTACTGGATTTTGTGTGGTTCCCCCTGCTCCTACCCCCACCGCCAAGTGACAGCTAGTGTTGGCATGTCCTTAGAAGAATGATACGTAAAAATCAGCTACTTGAGTGGTTCTTGAAGATGCAGCAGCTCTCAGCCTTAACCTTGCAAATGGGCATACAGATGACTTAGCTGAAGATGATCTGCCTTGGTTAGCTGCAGAGGCTAGACCACAGCTTAGGAGTCACAGTTAGGCCACGTTGGTGTGGTAGCGGAAATGGCAAAGTGCCTGGTAGAAGAATCACTGGAGAGGTATTAATGTGCTGCTTGTGCATGCTGCTGCAGAAGAGAACTGCTGCCATCTGGCTCGCCAGTCAAGCTTTTTTATTTAAGCAGAGTCAGGACAAGAACCTTCTGCTTCATTGTCAGTTGTAACAACAAATCTTACCCTTCTGATGGTCATTCCGTCAAAAGGAAAAAACATAATGCTGCTGTGTGTTCCATATATTTCAGTTGAAATTGCAACACTGACAAGAGAGAACGGAAAGACGGTAATAAGGGTTCTGAAGCAAAAGGAGGTGGAACAGTTGATAAAACAACATGAGGAGGAAGAAGCAAAAGCTGAACGTGAAAAGAAGGAAAAAGAACAAAAAGAAAAGGATAAATAGCATATGAAATCAAGTGTTCTGTAGATAGTATAGGACCTGCTTCAGTAAAAGATAATCCGGATTTCTGTTTCGTAGAAGCCTACAAATATGCCATGGAGGACCCAGAAGTACTCTTGATGAGCCAGGTCCTTAATCATCATTCAGATAATTAGTTTACCACTCCTTACACTGAACAATAATTGCTTTAATTCTTGAACACTCTATTTCTTTTGTCTTTATTTTTTATTATGGAATAAAATTAAGAAGAAGAGTGATGGGTGTCTTTATTTCCTCAGTAATACCTGGATATGTACAACTTTGAAAGAATTAGTTGCTTTCAGGTATTAAAACAAGGTATATGCTAGTTGGTAAAGAAGAAATATGGTGTTATAATTGTTAGAATTTTATGTGTATGTGTGAGCTTTTCTTTTAAAGTAGTGAAAAGGGCTCCTAAGTTCTGAAAATCATTTGTGAGGTGTTTTCACAAATGCAGAATTAAAGTGTGCTGGCATGCCTAGTTTTAATTTTGGCCAATTTTGTTCTCTAACAGGCTATGTCAAGCTGATGTTCTTAAAAGCAGTAGTGTTTTGAACATGTCCTGTAACAAACATGTTCAGTTTAACATAGCCTTTCACGAGTGTATGTGTTTTCTAAGAAATTAGTCATATCACACTAGCTATATTCACACAAGTTAGAAAGACATTTTACAAAGGCCACATGAAAATGTTTCGCTATCTGTATAGTACTCTTGTCAACATACAAAAAGTTAAATGAAATGTTTTGGCATGTTTTTAGGCCATGTTGACTATTTTGCATTTTATCTTGAAAGGAAAAAGGAATGTTTTATATTCTTTAGTTTAATGTTGCTGCTATTTCCCTAAGGAATTTAATTCCCTTTTCTAAACTGTTGTCTGTCAGAGAATCAAACATTTAATGACTTGGGAAATCATAGTATTTGTGCATAAACTAGAAATTTGAATATTTTTTTGTTCATTTTGTCCCTGTCCCTCTGCTGAATGCAAAATAATTCATACTATGATTTTGAGATGAAGTAAAATCTCTTCTAGTTCTGAGGAAAATGGATCTAGAATTAGTTAAGGTGATGTAAACAATTTACGGAACCTTATCTTGCTCCCTTTGAGTTAGCAAAAGCAGACTGAAAATCTCACCTCGGTGACATTCTTAATTGAGAGAGGCTTTATCTGCTGAACTTCAAATTGTGGTAAATGGTGATTGGGACACACTCCTTGTGACTGAGCCTGATTATGTCTATACTGTAGGATTTTTTTTTTACTCTAAAGGAATCTGGTGTTTACAGGATTTCATATGACCACTTAAAGAAATTGAGTAAATGCATACCGTATTTTATTATAATTACCCCAGCCACTTTTGTCTGATAAAACGTGCTTTGCCCAAATGGCCAGGAATTATCCTTAGTCTCAACAAAACCTGGTTTTGATCTCATTGCTGTAAGATTCACTGTTGAGAAGAAGAATCTGACTTGAGGTGTCTGTGCTGCAGCTTGCATAGTTACAGCATGCTCACTTTGGTAGCCTCTGGGCGGACAGTGGTGTGCGGTGACATGGGTTCTGTGCAGGCTGCAGCGCCTGCTTGTTAACTTTGTAAGTCTCAGTGCAGGACAATTGCTTTAGTCTTTGTACTGTACTTAGACTGTACATAACCAAATTTGTAGTCAATACAGGTTAGACTGAGTTTTATTTGTGCCTTGTGCAAAGGTAGATCTTTATTTTCAAATAGTAACATAGGAGTGATATTTCATGTAACAAGTCCTGAACAGTTGCAGTCAACATGCAGTGAGGAAGTTTTAATTTCCATTATAAAGTGTTGTTAAATACCTCAAGCTCTGTTTTTATATATATTTAAAAAAAAAAGTGCTCAATTTCCTTTTGGTTTTTGATACTATGAATGCAATATATCAGCACCCTTGCCGATTTCTAGATGATTCATGATGGTTGTTATGTAAAGTACTTGGAATATGTCCTAAAAGCAGCAATGCCAAAACGGACTTTTTTAACTTTGTCAGAGATCACTTGAAAGAAAATGTGGTAAACTTCAGCAGTGCTTTGTATACTTGTCTTCTGGCAATCCATTAGAGCAGTTAAGTCTGGGTTCATCAATGTATATAAATCACACAAGGCAATCCATTTAGTGTACTAGTAGAAGTATTATTAATAGTTTAGGATATGTATTTACTAAACTTTTTTCTTAAATAATTCTGTTTCTAACAATTAAAGAGGGGAAAACAAATACGTTTGGGGTTTTGTTTAAAGAATTACCAATAGTATTCTTTGCCAAACACAGCATCATTTGCTGGTAAAGGAGAGCTTTTCAGATACTGTAATAACCTAACCGGCGAATGATTTAAATATATTTCTAATCTGTACTCGGTTATGTATGGAAACATAGTGAAAAGCTGTGTAGTTACACTACATTTTAAAACATTTTTATGTAAATGTTTTATTTACAAAAAATAAGAATATTGTGAAATATTTTAAGTGTAATCTCTGAACAGTAATTATCAGTTTAATTCAAAAAGTGCTGACTCCACTGAGTGCCATTACTAGCTTATTGTGAGAAGAGTCTCACTACTGCCTTGGAATAGACAAGTAACTGTAACATTTCCAATATGCTGTACAGTAGGCACTCATCTAAGATGTACAGTAATGTTCTAAACTAGATTTAATTTCTGATTCTTGGCTGTATTTGAACCTAGGACAGTAAACAGATGCTGGAGATCTTTTATTGACTAGAATCTTCTGGGGATATCCTTACACTAATTCAAGTTTCTTACCTGTTTTTCCTAGGAATAGAGCAGTGTTTGACTGCGTAGGCCTCTTGTGTAGTTTCTAGCTTTGTGTAAAAAAAAAAAAAAAAAAAAGAAAAAAAACCAAAAAAAAAACACACCACCATACTGCCTGTGCCTTTTCTGGGAGTAACTTGGGGATAAGTCGTAAGAACAGAAAAATGATTTTGGCGATATGTTTGAGTTGTCTTTGCTAATCAAAATGATCTTCCTATTCTTTGTATGTTTATTTTTGGTGTATGTAGTGGGAAGAGTTTATAATATGTTACATAAGTATTTCAACTATTTAGCTGTTGCTGTGGATTAAATGTTATTTTAACACCAGAACTTCATGTGGTGCTGTGGAAGGTGACAGATTTTTCAAATTAGGTAAAAGTATTTACTTGAAACTGCTTGCATAATAAGTTGTTAGTAAATTTAAAGACTGGATAGTTTATATCTCATTTGAGTGCATGATAGAACTTGTTAGGACAAGTATTCACAAATAAATTGTCCTAATAAACTGTAATGTATTTTGTTATTCTAAGTAGTTTAAGAGATATAATGAAACTAATGCTTCTCCAGTAATATCTGTGTTGTCTCTTGCATCTGTCATTGTTAAAAAAGTCAGCTTGTTCTCTAGATGATTATACTCTGTTCAAATAAAGTCAAATTAACTTTTAAGGCTACTTCATATATGACTTACTGTATTGTGCACTGAAAGACAAAAGATTCCTTTAGATGCACTTCTTGGTTCACCAAAATAGTTTTACTTGGCATGAAGTTGTAAAAGCATGCAAATTAAGATGATAAGCCAAGGAGTTGTATATGTTAAATTTCAGACTTCTGTTTTGTTCTGGATTCCCAATGTAATTATTTATTCTTTCTGTTAACAATCTTGAAATAGGGACAATAGTCCTCTTTCCCTGTGCTGTGAGAATAAATAAAGTAATGATTACAAATTGTTCAAATGCAATGGTTTTAGAGACCACAGAAGTACACGATATACAGATGATATACAGTTAAGTGAATAACAAGACATCTAAGTCCAAACAATTAATGCATTCATAATTCATACAAGAGAAGATGCTGTAGCTTCAGACTAGACTGTCCCTGCTGCGATTTTAAAAATTGTCTTGCATATGCTTTAAAACATATTAATAGTCTCCATTATTTTTGTAGTAAAAGATGTCCTCCTTTTCAAGTTTTAATTGCAGTTATTTCTATTACAATATGAAAGATGCTAAAATAACTTTTCTGAAAGAACTGAGAATACCATTCACTAGTTATATAGCTCTTGGCTTTAATTAGGAGAAAACTCGGTTTCACCGAAATTTTTCAAAGCATTTCTGATTTTACAAATAGAACTGAGCAGCTCGCTATTTTTATCTGTGATTAATCTGGCAGTTGGCTTTCAAGTTAAAGTACTCTTCACAGTAAAAGCTGCCATCAGCCAATTTACTCGAGATTCACAGAGGATCCTTGAGTGAGGCCTTCTGATGTCAACCTCTGAGAAGGACCCAGTGAAAGATAGCAGAAATTACTCTTGTAATTGTTTTGGATTTCACGTAATGATAAGTATTAAGCTTAGCATGCTGCTGTTAGCATTCACACTCTGCTCCAAGTTCAAAGCTGCAGGAAAAAATGGTTTCTTTCTTATAACTGTTGTTTTCTATAATGATGATAATACAACATAATGTGTGCCAGATGACACTACATAGTGATAAATATTTTATGTTGGGCATGTAACCTAGACAGTTTAATGCTTTTATGTCTTGCAGCATCTGTTTTGCCCAGCTAGGACCCATCTGCAAAGAAATTCATGGTTATGTAATAAAACCAGTTCGCTATGTCCTGCACATTTGTGTGGCAACTATGTTTAATGCTGTTAACAAGGCATTATGGCTGGAAAATGCATTCAGTGTAATGCACATATGTTAATAGAAATACAGATTTTTCATGACAGCCTGAAGTTAGGAATACCAGGTGCAGTGCAATGGTAGACCAGTTGCAAAAAGTACAGCTTTGGAAGTTTGACTAAAAACATTGCCCTGTAATTTTGGGGGTAGTCAGAAAATAACAAATCTCCAGTGTATCACAAAGGAATATAATGCGTTTTTTTGTGCCATGTTTTGGGCTAAAATACAGGCTTTTTTTACTCCAGAATCTTGGTTTGACCACTGCATGTGCACCGAGAATTTCAAAATAGGAGTCAAACACCGCATCCTTTAATACATGTTTTGACTGTGGAGGGCGTGCAGTACACAAATGGGTTCTCAATACATAAAATGACCGCGTTTGCTGCAGAGCCTCCTAATCAATACGTGACAATAGTGCGCTGGAAGAAATGACTCTGTAAGCAACCTTTTTTTAGATGGTGTGTGCTGCCTGTATTATGCCTTGCACAGACACGTACAACCTAAATATGGCTGCAAGAAGATAAGGCAATGAAGAGAAATTAAAAATGTAAAGGGGGATTAAAATGCTTGAGTACTCTTGTGATTATTAAAAAGATTCATGCTGTATACAAATAGATGCATTATTTTTCTAGTCTATAAAATACTTGGTATCAAATAATTTTGATAACTGACAGTATACATAATGAAATTACTACTTTGCATAAAGCTAATTTTAGGAAGGTACAAAGTTGTTAAAAATGATCCGAGCTGAATAAGGTTCATTATTTCCGGGGAATCTGGTATCTAGCGCTTTTTATGTAGCAGCTGACAAACTTTCTATAAAGCCATTTAACCCATCCTTACGCACTCTTCTCTAAGTGTAAAAATGTTATCAAACAGCACCTTAAATGTAAAATAACGCATCGCTTAATGGCAGGTGCTCCTGTTTTCTGTGACAACATGTACATTTACGTTAGGATGGTTTCGGAAAAATCACTAATTATATTTCACAGTTGGTGTACTTCAAAGTTTCCTTCCTAAAACTTACCTGATACAGAGAAAAAGTCTTTTTTGTATTGATCATTCATTGTATATATATAATGTGCATACAGAAGTAAATATCCTAGGTCTTTTTAGCTTGCGTTTAGTTTATTTAATTTCAATGAAAAGTTCCCACTCTGATTCAGAAACTGAAAAATGGAGTAAGGAGATGCAAGTTACGATTAGTTTAGAGGCGCGTTCAGTCCGCGGGAAGGCGGCCCCTCCCCGGCGCCTGGCTCAAGGGAAGCGCGGCCCTGCCTGAGGTGGGCTTTCTCTCACGGGGAAACGGTCGCCCGCGTCGCTTTGCTGTCGTTCTTTGCCGTTTCTCTCGTGGCGGCGGGTCCCGGGGGCGGGGCGGGGCGGGGCGGGCGCCCGCGAGCCCAGCTGACGGGAAACCCGCCGCGAGGCTGCTGCAGGGGCAGCGGCGGTGACCCCCGCCCGTCACCCGCCCGCCGCCGCCGCGGGACGCGCTCGCGGGGAGGCAGCGCCCCGCCCCCCCCAACGGCTCCCGCCGCGCGCGGGGCGGGGGGGGTGTCGCTCGCGCCGTTCCCGCCCCTCGCCCCCCCCTCCCCGCTGCCCCGCGGGGCGTGGCCAGCGCCTCCCGTTAGGAGCGGCGCCCGCCGCGGCGCCCCGTCCTCCGCCGCGCGGCTCCGAGGCAGCGGGGGCCCGGCCCCGGCCATGGCCGCGCTCGGCGCCCGGCTGCGCGGCGGCCGCCCGCTCTGCGGCCGCCCCCTGCTCCTGCTCACCTGCCTCTTCGCGCCCTTCCTCGGCGAGCCCCGTCCCGCCGCCGGCCGCGCCCCTCACGCCGGTGAGTAGAGGCGCCTCGCGGCGGCTTTCCCCCCCCCCCCCCGCCCCGGGCGCGGCGGGGCCGCCTGAGCGCTGCCCGGGGGTCCGTGTCCGCGGGGCGCCGTTCCCGCGGGGCCGTGCCTCGTGCCGCCGGCGGCTGTTGAGGGCAGGCTGAGCCGCCGGAGCCCGCCTGGCGGGTTAGACCCGGGCCTGGCGCTCACCGAGCGGCCGCGGGGAGCGGGGAGGTGGAGGCGGAGGCGGGAGGGTTTCGGTTACTTTTTACGAGGGGAAAAAAGAAAAAAAAAAAAGGAACATAACCTGCAGAGACTGTGGTTAAACGCACTCACCTGAGCTGCCCCTTTCACAGAAGAAGGAAAAAAATGTCATTGCTAAACTTGGGTCTTTCATGTGCACATCACCCTTGACTGCTACACATCTCACTGCACAGTCCTTATGCCTTTCAAATTAATAAATAACACTCACGAGGCTTTAAAATACCCTAGCTTTGGGTTCTTGCTCCCTTCGCTTGACTTACACGCCATCGCAGTTCTGTGGGGCACACTCTTTGTGTTTGCAGCTGACTTGGGGGTAAGTCTGCAAAACACGTTTTAATAATTGCTGGATTACATTGTGAGTCTTGCTGAGCATAAAAATGCTGCCCTTATGAATTTGTAACATTCTCTTTAGTTTAGTCCTGCTTTATTTGAATTCTGAAGAGTCAGGCTCATAATTCAATCAGGGTGTAACTCTTTGAGTTAAGGGATATGAAACAGTACACGGAGCTATAATGTTTATAAAATTACACAAAGATTAAAGGAGCAAAATCAATGCTCCTTCAAAGAATTATTCATAAATAATTCTTTCAGAGCACTGCTTTTACATAATTTAAGACTATATTCCCAAGAGTTTTGCAAGACATCTTAGAGTCATAACAGTGCAAAGGAAATTAATTCAAAATAAAATTGTCTTTTTGGAATTTTAGCCCAAAACTTACAAAAAATGAGCATAAAAATAGTACAAGAAAAGTAAATTGGCTTTATATTCAGTTTGTAATTCAACCTATCAAAACTTCTCTGTTACTACTAGATAATATTTAAAAGATTACTCTTGGCATCAGTGTTTGGAAAAGTAGTGTTTTTCATCATAGTGGAAGAAAATACTGTGTGAAATTATGATGTTATATTATATAGTATATATGGCTGTGTATGGAATTATTCGCAGTCAGGGTAGTCCAAATTTTGTCTTTTGGCATGAGCCAGTGAGAGTTGTTCATACGTATACGAGGATAAAATTTTCCTTTTACAATTTATTTGTTCTAAAATAAAATGAAACTTACTTTAAAAAAGTATAAAAATATTCAAGGCCATCTACTGTAAAATGTAGGGCGAACTGAAATAGTAACCTGAATCAAAATTTCTCTTACAATTACAGTTTTTTCAGGGGCATTGCTTTGCATGTGACACAGTAATCTTTTTAATGGAGTAGGAGTGAATATGTGGATGTGACTCTGTTTTTATGATTGTGTAAAAGTGCTTGAAAATGAATTTGCCTTTTCCTTAGTTAATAGTTTGGAGGTGAACTAACTATTTATCCTGGGTAATTCTGATTTTACAAGACAAAATACAAATTGATTGTATTTTAAATCGGCATTTACGTTTCATTCCATAGTGTGTATCTTAAACTGAGAGGTGAGATTGAACTATATGAATTGAACTGAGAGAAATTGCATGCGTTAGAATTACTCAAACCTTCCTACATAAGTAGGAAGGATGGGTTTGTTGTGATTTTTCTCTTAAAATATTTTGAGCTTTCTTCGGAGACTCTTGGGGGAAAAAAAAAACCACTGATTTGTAGAGAAATGTTCATGTTGGTTTGTAGAGAAATTGGGGAAGGAAGCATTTCCACAATTTAACGCTTTCCGGAATGATCACACCTGATTTCGTTACGATAGCATATGTTCTGAAATCTGCTCTGCTTGTATTTTTTAGCAGAGTATCTAATTTCGATGATCCATAGCCCCGTACGCTCCTGTGCAGCTGAGGCTGGGATCTAGCTGCATGAGCTGACTGCTGCTGTGGGCCGAAGATAACGCCAGTGCGCAACTTCTGCGGCATCCAGGGCTGCGCTGGCAACTTGTCAAAAGCCAGAGGCCTACGTCTTATTCGCATAAGTGTTTACATAGATTGTCAATCTGTGTTTACTTCCATGATGCATACCCTCTAAATTAAATCCATATGACTAAATGCAGCTACTTCTAAGACTGTACATGCTTGCTCTTCCTCCTACCTCTTGCACTGTCCACACTTTCTGTACGCACCGCCTTTGCTGCTTGCGTTCAGCATTCCTCCGTGCTGTCTTTGTGGTCCATCTTCTGTGCTTACTGACAGGTTCCCAGTCAGTGAGAAGTATGCAAGTCCTGTGATGTATTTAGGATGAAAGCGGTCTGAAGAGAGATGGCAAAATCCTGGATGTGTTGAAGGCGACAGGAAAAGTCCCACCGACTTCAGAGTGACCACAATTTTTACCTGGAGGCTCTGTCCACACTTTCAGGCAGCCTGATGTGAGGCAGTTTTCACTTGTGCTAGCTGTCGAGCAAGGAAAAGGATCAGTCTGTCCACTGAAAACTGAGTGGAAAATGTTAGTGTGAAAGAACTCCTAAGGAAATACTGTTACAGATCTGCAGCATGGCCCAGCAGTGCTATAGGTGGTTGTTAATCAGGAGAGTCTTGCTGACCATAGCATCACTATAAAATTTATGAAACTGTAGGTTAAGGATACTGTCTGGTGCATCATTTGTATTTACAATAAAATCCATAGTATAGGTGTTCAGAAAGGAGTGACTTCTGCTCTGGCTAGCTAGCTCTTAATCTAAAGACTGAATACGGAAATGTAACTCTGTAGTTTTTCATATCTACAAATTAAGTTAATTAGTTGCAAACTCCTTGACAATATAGTCTGTTAATTGGATGAGGAGTAATTATCCCTTGATGCTAAGCTATTAGGGGATAGTTTAATTATCCTTTAAAATTACCAAGCTGGAAATTTCAATCTTTTGAATTTGAGTTGAATATAAGAAGCATCTTCCCTACTACATGCAGATTGTGTACCTCTGCTCATATTTGTAGCTGCTAAGCAATATTGCAGTTCAAAATCCTTGACAGTTTCACATTCACAATACATCATTTCATTTTGCTCTTGGTTGGCAGGAGATTAATGCACTAGATAAGAGAGAAGGTAGAAATCTTCACAATATCCTGAAAGCCCTGAAGTTTAAAACAAAAACCTCAAAAGTTTCTGCAGTAGCTAGCAGCCGTCAGGCGTGTATTTGTACACAGTGAGAGAAAAAGAAAGCTATTGTTTTCCTGCTCTCAACCTCTGAACAAAAGAAAGCAAAACGACCTTGCAAAAACCTCACCAACAATCCTCGCCAATAAGGGGCAGGAGTATCCTTCGCCTCCATGCTTGTAGCTGTAGGGGTGGGGTTTGGTTTTATTTTTTTAACTGAGGGAGAGTAGGGGGACTGTAGGAAATAGAGAATGCAATAGCTGGCTTTTCTGGTATATATTTTTTTCCAGTAAACTGGATAGTGTTAATAATGCTGTTTTACTTTATAGGCATTTCTTCTGATAAGGGTGGTTTTCTTCTTTCTTAACTGTTAGCGTTTGGATTCTTGGCATCTGCTAAAGCGTAGAAGGAAAAGTGTGGGGGGGGACTTAAGATCATACAGAAAATATGACTCATGATCCTTCTAAGGCAGGGGCAGTACAGAAATAAAACTTCTGTTTTATACTTTATTTAATATATTACATATCTCATCTGCTTAATTAAGTAATGGGAGAAGATCCCTTATAATACAAAGGGAAGCTTAGAGAGAGCACTATAGTTAAAATTGAACATCATCTCATTATAAATACTTTCCTCTCTACTACAATACAAATGGATCTTGCGGTAAGAATTGTCACCAGATACCAAAATATTGTGATGTGATTAGATCTGTTTGTGGGGGGAAAAAATGATGCTCAGAGCAGAGTAAGTTAGAATTCTTATGAAAGATGGAGAAGAAACTTCTTTCTGTTAAGTATTTTCTTTCAAAATGACCATTGAATAACTTTTAGAGTAACATTTAAATGTTACCACTCCACTTCTGGCCTTCAAAGTGCTGCTTTTGTTATAAATTATGTAAAAATGTATTATTTTAAAACTTACAGTATGGTATCAATAAAAATACTAGTGTACTGAAAGCAGGTATACTGAATAACAATCTATATATTATGATAATGTACCATTAAAGAGTCTGGTGCTAACAGTAAAGTACGGCTAGTTGGCCATGTTTATAGTCCTTAATATTGTCCTGTTGTGTTACAGTGATACATGGTTATAATCTGATTTTTCTAAGCATTTCCTCTAGGAATATATGTTTTTTCTGAATCTACGTCTTAATATTAGGCTTCTAAAAGTGACCTTCTCATGCTCCCATGGACCTCAGCATGCACCAGGTAGGGATTGAAGGAAAACGTGAAATCATTAGCATTTGATTATACCAATTAGAAAATGCTTTGAACTTCATCGTTGACAGTTTGAGGACCAGCCTTATACCTGGAATCCCAATGTGGTTCTTAAATACTTTGTCTAAGGAGGTGCAGGGGAACATATAGTTCAAAGACAGTTTATTCTCTGGAGAACGACAGAGTATGATGCTCTCCTTTAAAAAAGGAAACAGCAATTTTCTAAAATACGCAGGTGAATAGTGTCCTAACTATAACACTCACTAAATATTTTGCTCATAGTTCTTACATGAAGAGTTTGTTTTTAAATCACTCGTTTGATTTGTTGATGTTCTTATTTCCTTTAGCTAGGTACCATCTCTTGTCTTTTAGAAAGAACTATTGACAAAGCTTCAATTAAAAATAGCTTGGGGGCAATTTCTTATGGTAAGTGTCTTGGGAAACTGACAGTACCTTAAGAAGCTGGCAGCACAGAATGTTAGGTTTACACTTGCTGCTACATGATATTAAGGTGCTAAGAAATTTTATTCTATAATGGTACAGTATGAATCAATGTAAAAAGCATCTTTTTTTGGCCTTTTTCTGAAGCCTTTAAAAAGACCTGCCCTTAGCAGCAGTAGTGGAAGTTAGACTTGACTTTGCTCTTCTCTAACCACTGTAGCCAGTTTGCTGTCTTAAGTCATTAGCTGTATTTTTTCCTCTCTTGTTTTCTTGTATACTTTTTTTCTGCGGACCACCAGTTCTTCCACAATTTTTCTTTTGCTGTTGCTAACACCAGTCAGTAAATTTAACATGTACCTGCTTTATTCTAATCCCGAAAGCATATAGACACATAAAAAAGATAAACACGTGCAGCCTGTGTAAGGAGTGAGCTGTCATCCTATTAAATAAGGAAAGGTAGAGGTTTTCAATTTTACTTTTGCCAACTCTTAGCATGTTATTACCATCTCCAGCCTCCTCATGGGAAGTTCTCCTGGGTATATGCTCTCCTTTATTAGCTATGAAGTACTGGTATGTCCCAGTTTATTAATAAACAGAATAGCTAAGCAGAAATTTGAAAAGGTGTAGATATTCCTGTGACAGAAAAAAGTTAGCAAAATGTGATGGGACTCTATTTTTAGCAAATATAGTCATTAAATCAGTAGATATACAGTAGGTTGGAATGTAAAATGTTGGAAAAATATTTGGAAGTATAAAAAAGTAGTAAGGGAATGATCCCCACTTAGCTTACATGAAGAAATACTATGTTTAAGAGAAGCTTCATCAGGAAGCAGGATGTACCCTGAAAATGCTGTGTTTCTCTACCAGAGGTAATCTTACAGGAGCACAGGAACTGAAAGTGCAGCTCTGCCTCTGCATTGTTTCAAGGTTAATTAATGGAGAGAGATTGGCTATGCAGCTGGGTATTCTCAAATTGTACAAAAAAAATCGGAGTTGTAACTATCAAAGGGAAATGTCATTAATGCTAATACAAAAATAAAGTATCTATGAAACATTAGGCTGAAATGAACAGAAAACTATGCATAACTCAGGAAATAGGGACACAGAAATAGAGAAATTAGGTTGTGTCTTCAGGAAGCTTTCATTTAAGTATCTGTAAAAAGCAGGACTTGGCAAGTCTACACTCTTGCTCTGTAGTTACAAACAGGAAATATTCCCTGGCTAATGCCGGTTTGTTGAACCTAAGACTTCATTAAAAATAAATATACTTTAACCCAATAGCTGTGAAGGTAACTTCTGTGTGTAACATAGTCTGTTGCTGTATACATTTCCTACTGGCTTGAATTTGAATGGTCTTTGGGAGCAGTTCTTCTATCCTGACATTTTTGTGTACCCACTGGAAGCAGTACATGGTGTGTTGCTCACCGGTTCTCTGTGGTTACAGGATCCCGGTGTCAACAGTCTTGAAACAGGAAGAAGCTACAGTGTAGAGCGTGCACAGATAATACATCTCAGAGAACCACAGTTGCTAGGTGTTTGTGAATGAATGAAATACAGTGTAAACAGAATTGTGCTCTGAAATGGAAGGGTCAACAGTCTTAAATCCCAGGCCCTGATTTGGCGTGCAACAGGGACAGTTCAGCAGTGTGTTAGTGTGTGCTAGGATTTGGAGGGAGAAGGGATCCTCCTGATGCTCCTCTTCTGTTCGTCCTGTTTGTTAAGCTACGTTCTGCTTTTGCTCCTACGGTAAAATTTCATGGAAAAGTCAGTTAATATCCATAATAATAGTTCTGCTGGCCTGCTCCGAATCCGCGGTGCGTAGGAAGGCAGGGGATTCTCACACAGTTGGGCTCTGCAGTGCTCCTGGTGTTTGTCCCCACCGCGGGATCTGTAAATGCAGCCTCTCGCGTCTGCACAGCAGAACGGCCACTGCTGTGGCGGGAGCACTTCAACGAATGGGAGGAAGCTAAAACCTCTGTGCCTGTCTTAGTTGTCTACACTGCAGTGGTTGCACCCACTTAGGACTAGCTTAGGTTCATTCAAATTAATGGCATAAATGGTAGTCCTCTTTTATTTCTAGTAATCTCTGATTCACTGAATGTGATATGAACTTCAAATAGTAATTGTTTATACTGCTTTTAATTGTTACTTTTATTTTGTTTGCTTTACCCTCTTTTATGAGAAAGGTTAAACACGATGAGTGACATTCTGCATTTACCATTCACTACTTCATCTACTTCTGTTATGTTCACTAAATTCACCTCCTCTCCAAACAAAATAATCTTAATCTTCTAAATCTCTCCTCATATGGATGACTCTCTCTGGTTTTAATCTCTCTATGCCCTTCTCTGGTGCTTTTCTATTTCTGCTATATCTTTTTTTAGGTGGATACTGTTAGTGAACACGTAATTTCTAGATAGGTCATGCCATATGTTTATATAATGGTATCATATTTTAAATCTGCATTAAGAAAAGAGATTATTATTAACATCTTTCTAGTTTGGTTTACTGTCTGTTAAACTGACTATAATAATTGTTAGGTCTTTTTCCCCACTGGTTTCAGTCCCTTTAAATCGCATTGGTGAGTAGTAGAAATCTTTGCCTGGAGCATACATTCATGTCTTCTGATGGTTGCTCTGACTTCTGTCTGGGGGTTGGAGACCCTTTCGAAGCCATTCGCTTCCAGGGCATGTGTGCAGCTTGTGCTGCTTCTGGAGGCAGTGGCCTTATTTAGCCTCTGCTGAAAGCTGTTCTCACTTGTCTTACTTAGCAGCTGATTTCTCTTTTTGTCCTCTCCTCTGCTCATACCTTCTCCAGCTTTGTCCTTCTTGTGTTATTTAGGTTATATTATATTTTGCATGCGTTCTCACAATGGAGAAACCTTAGACTTTGCATTTGGATAGCAGTTTTTCTACTGATATGCTTAAGTGAGAATGTATTGGTAAAAGATACGTTTTACTGAATTCCTTAAGGTAAAAGACAGCAGTTGCTTGATGGGGTATCTTTTAGGGCAATTTATGGATCTATTTTTCTAGTCTTGGCTGCTCTTTACCTGCTGTTTCTCCATCTGCAGTGCTTTTCCTCAAAGCTCTATCATGTATTCCTTTCTCTCAGGAGATGAAATAAGACTTCTAGTTCCCAGTTCTTGGTAAGCAGTATAAAAATTTTGGCTGTTCCAGGTCATCAATCTGTCTCCAGGTATTGAAATGATTCTTTGAGCTCTGGAGGACTGTAGATGCTGTCTTGGCTTAGATGAAAATACTTTTGGCTTTAGTGGTATTGAAGAAGGAACGTACACCTTGGTCGACAGCAGGATGTGGTTCTTCTTAAAGAGATGTGTTCTGCTGCTAACAGAAGTGGAATCCTAAGCAGAAGTAGTACCCCTGCTCTCAATACCAGCTGTGCCACAAGTAGATGTGTAGCAAGGAAGTTGTTGTTTTATCCCTGAGTCGTGCAATCTCTTTTTGTGGTCTAAACTATTTTTATGCCACTGGTACCGGTACCCCCTGCAATTCTAACTTTGTTGCAACATCTTGGTAGTAAATAGGAGCTCTAGAACACAAACCAGGATGATCTTTGATACAGCTTTTCATATAACTAATATTTTTGAGAATTCCTGTTTCTACCTTGTTTCATGCCATTTCCTTCTCTCTCCCTTGCCACCCTCCCCTGCTAAGGAATTGCCTGTTTTCATCACTGTTTTCATCAGATCTAAATTCAGCGGAAACTTTAGCATGGATGTCTGAGATGTATCTTCTCATTGTCTCCCGTGTGAGCGAGGTAATCTCGTGTCAGGATCTAAGAGAATTTTGTAATTGTGGATATGGAGATTTAAACTGTTGTCCTTAATCTCCTGTGCTATAGGTACATGCCAGTTGGTCCAGTGGCATTCACATTTGTGTGTATATCACCAGAATTTTGGGCAATTTTATGCTCAGGGTATTAACGCACATTTGTACCTCTTTAAGAAGCTGCTGTAGTAGTTTGTTTCTCAATCACAGACTAATATTTGTAAATAGGGCATTGCGTTGCAGTGGCAAACTAATATATGTAAGGTATGGCAATGCAATGTAGCGATACAGCTGGTTAGCGTCTGCATAATTAGTTATTTCCAACATTGGAAAGCACAAGTCCCAGACTGACATTAGCAAAACATAAAGGAAGTGTTCATTTACAAAAGTTGAGAGAAGTGATGATGCTACCCTTTTAAGAGTGCTTTCTAATGCTTTTTGTTACCAAAAGGGCATAACTACCATTTGTGGATCAGAAAAGAAGATAGCTGCATCTTCTAATGTTAGGTTCCTTTCTGAAGTCCTGTTATCTAGATTTTTCACTACATAACCTTGTGGCTATGCTTAGATTTTACAGAAGTAATTGTGGCTTTTCAGTGATCATTTGTCCTGTTTTTGGTCCTTGGTTACATTTTGGTGCAGACTTGCATAGTTTGCAGTGTGTAGTGCTCATTGCTGCAGTATGCTCTTGTACTGAGAGGAAGACTGACAACATTTCCACTATTTAAAATGGCGTACATCCTTGCCACCTTTCAATGAATGAATAATTTCTTCCTTGATCAAAATGTATTGTGGATTTTGTAACAGAAAAATAGGAAACAATGCTGTCAAGCATATTTTTTGCTGGGACTTTCTTTAAATTGCAGACTCAGAATTTCAACATAAAGATTCTTGGGAAGGGCTCACTGGGAAGGGTTGGAACAGAAACTTGAGAGTATGTAGCTGGTGATTACAAAGCATGTCTTTGTATTCTCACTGATTTTGGAGTTGTTCCTGTCTACTGTGAGCGTAAAATGGAAAGTAAACATCAGTAAGTCTTTTAGTTCACATCTGCGTAACAGTGGATTCGATCTCTAAGAATAAAAATGCCAGATGCTTATCATAGCATGTAAGATTATCAAGCTGGGACAAAGGCAGAAGTGACAGGCCTGCTTCTTTCAAGGTTGGCCGTGAAAGTTTGGAGAGCTTTCAAGCCAAGAAAGCTCGCTAATACTGAGGCTGGGTTACTGAATAGTCGAGACAGTCTCAGTGGAGTTTTATCTTACATAAGAGATCCTTGCTTAGATGCTTATCTTCTGGTGATCCTGAGTCTTCACCTGTTTCACTTGCATTGGCACTATTGGAGATGAAGTTAGGTCAGTATTTGTATTTTATGACAGCATTTATTTAGCAACTACCTTGTTTTGATGCCTCCTCAAGGAGGAAGTGATCTTTGGGCTTGGAATAGCTGCAATTGAATGTGCGGTGGGATTATGGCACAGAAAGTAAGAATAAAATGTTATCTGTACTTACCTAAGGCACATGTAACTGAAAATGAAATAACTGACTGCGTACTGTTATTTAACTAGAAAGATGTTTTGCAGTCAGTGTAACACTAGAATAGGTAGAGATTACACTGGTAGTTTAGCACGTGTGGTTAAAGCACAGGATTTTTCCACATTCCTTTGTAGAACTACTGCAAAGCTTATGCATACCAGATGCGAGCACATAAACATTAGAAGAAAAAACATATAAAACATGAAGATACTGATGTTTCAAACAGGAGCACAAGTTATGCAATGTCTCATCAGTTGCAATATGCTAAAGGCCCCTATAGTGAGGATGCAGGTACTGTTATTCATTGCCATCTTGGTTTAGAGTGATATAACCACACTCCCTCATCTTGGTAAGCTTTTATATCTAGATTGCCATGATTACGTGTCACCAGGTACATGATATAAATGTATTTTGCCTTTAGTATTCCTAGAATTATTTTGATGTTCTTGGGCCTTAGATTTCAGCAGTGTGCGATAGTTGTATGGAGATACTGAGGAAAAACAGGTAATTTTATAAAATTCTCCTTCCAAGACCTCAACCATGCTTGCAGAGAAAAGGGGGTAAGATGAGAAATTTAATTCTGTATAAGCAAAGCTGTAGCTGTTTGGACATAGGAATACAGATATACTCTAGTAATTTAAATCAATATTAACAGTATACTTTTTTTGTACAGGTATATCTGAACCTTCTTTTATTGCTAAAAGTGAAGATCGTTTGTTTAAACATTTATTTCAAGACTATCAAAGATGGGTTCGTCCGGTGGAACGGTTGAATGATACAATAAAAATAAAGTTTGGTCTTGCAATCTCTCAGCTAGTAGATGTGGTACGTATAGTATATACTTTTTTCCCCCTAATTCTTAAAATTCTGGAATAGTAAAAAGCAACATAATATCATATGAAATAGTTGTTCATCTCCTTGTTTAAACACAGTAGTTAGACCTTTAAAATGATCATCAGTGTAATGAAAAATGCATCGTAGATGGGAGCATAAAGAAGAGGTCAAAGAAGTGAAGAAAAGGAGGCTGAGAAAACAAGCAACTCTTAGATTTTGTTAAGTTTACAGCAGGGAAAAAAAGTGAAATTCATAATAAACCTAGGGAATTGAGGTTTTATTTATTCAATGCAAAAAATGCATATTTTTACCTTAGTCTTATTTCTGTAAAATTCAGGAACACTTGCAAATACTACGCTTTTCTCCCCATAAGTAACAAAAAACCTAAAAGCCTTCAAATGTGTCGCTTCCATAAAAATGAAGATTATCTCTTGGCATAACCTGTAGCATTAAAGAGATCAACTTGACATTTTTTCTAAAACTTACTTGCTTTAAAATATTATTCTTGAGTTGAATTCACTGTTTACAGCCATAAGAGGATTTTTTCCCCCCACAGGTTGGTGCTTCCTTTGTTTCTACAGAAAAACAGGACTGCATACAATACAGTCAAATTGAGAAAGGAAAGGGAGGAAGGGGAGATGGGGGGGGGGAATCACTTTTTTTAACAGTTAAATAACTAAGATTGTAGTTGTGAGTTTAAAAAGTGTTCATACTTATCAAGGATTGGAACGCTTTTAGAACTGCTTTTTGTCTTTTAAATTACAGACCTATTTGAACTAAAGCAGTTAGTTGCAATGAATGTGCTATACAATTTTGTTTTTTCATAAATACACTTCTTTTAACAGGACGAGAAAAACCAATTAATGACGACAAATGTTTGGTTGAAACAGGTAGGTGCAAAATACCAACAGAAAGTTCTGAAGCATCGTAACTGGAAGTCAAGTTGGAAGCCAGTTTTCTAGTTATTTGTGTATTCAGAACATCACTTTAGTTGCATTAATCTTTATTTTCCATGGCATCTTTACAAAATGTCTTTAAAGGTTTAATTGTTACAAAATTGCTATAAAACTTACCTGATTTAAAAAGTCTGGTAAAGCATTGCATGGATATTTAGGAAGTAAAGATACATATATCCAACCTTAAAAGTTACTGCTTTATTATCGAACTTTTCTTCAAAAAACTGTGGTAAGAAAAGTATGATAGGTTTGTGTAATAATTTGTATGATTGTTTTAACGTCTGTCTCTTGCGTTATATTTTAGACTGTCAGATAAACATTGCTGAAGAACTTTAATTTCATAGTTGGATATGCTTCCTATAAAGAGCTACTTTTTCTCTTAAGAATATTTCTTTATGGGCAGGAAAAAGGCTCAAGCTTTATAAAAATTAGAGTCCCATGCTAAACTTTGTGATCACTGTTAGCATGGGACATGCACCTCACAAAGCAATCTTAATTAAACTATGGAGAATGTTTGCAGCCCCTAATTATATTTGCTATGTTATTTTTATTTGGGCTACTTCCTTTGTTTGTCCTGCTGCTTCCCATTCCCTTCTTCCCCAGTAACTGCCACATAAGTTCAGGTATTTCTTTTCAGGAGAAATTTTCAGACTATCCAGAAAATATAAAATGGGAATATGTAGACGATAATGCTTTGTGCCCTCTTAATAGTTTCTGTTGGACTTCTGGCAGTCAAACCAGTTCAAATAAAATAAGAACTGACTTGAATGTGTGTTTAAACTTAAACTTGAATATGTGTTTTAAACTCCTAAAACTTGCATTTTTTCCTCTTGAGCTTTTATTCAAATATAATAACACCAAAATAATAATGTGCTTTTACTGGCGTTATTTTTGGTGCTGCTGCTGAAACTAGGAAGGAGTTTGTAATGAGAGCTGCAACATTTTTTTTTGTTTGTTAGCTTTGGCCAGAAAGTTTAGATTGCTTCTGATAAGCTTCCAAACTCCTTGATGTTAATTCAGAATAAGCCTTTTAATATTTCATTGTTTCTACTTGTAATAGCTTTTACTTATGTAAACCTAAACTGAAAAGGATTTTAATATTTTAAGTTCTGCATAGAAATACTGCCAAATGGCTCTTACAACAAAAAGTGAACACTGAATGAGGTAAGTAGACATCTATTCAGCAAATGCACTGTTATACTCAAATTTTAGAAGCCAATTTGATCTTTTTTTCATCGCCTTTATTTTTATCCAATCTTGCCCTGCTTAAATCAATTTCACAGTTACGATTTTTGCATCTATAGGAATGGATAGATGTAAAACTAAGGTGGAATCCTGAGGACTATGCTGGAATAACATCTATTCGTGTCCCGTCAGATTCTATTTGGATTCCAGATATTGTTTTGTATGACAAGTAAGATTTTAATCTTTTAATGTAAAATACATTTACTCTAACTTTACTATTCAGCCTGCTTGTAGAAGAGACTCATTGAATGGATTATGCGTATGCATTAAGTAGAGCTAAGAACGTGTGGGAAGACTTTACAATTTGCCTCCAAATGCAGATTGATTTTTGTTGCTTTGTTAAATGCTTAACTGTTTTGCTTTGCTTCTGTATGGAATTTCTAGTCTTCGAAACGTTTATTTTCACTTCTTCATGTAAACTCTTTGTTAATAAGAAGACAGTATCTTGCACAATGTTGGGTACAAACTAATAATGTGGAGTGATGGGAGGGGAGCAACTCATCCATACTGTTGTAAGTCATATTCATCATGGATTTAAAATTAAGTATGCTTGGCTTTAAGTTTTGTGGGGAAGTAACAGATCTCAGCAGAAATTATTTTGAGTGAACCTTTCTATTCAACTCAGATGCATGTACAGTGGTTGTAGGACACTTGCCGAGTGGAGGAAAAAGTCTGTTACAATGATTATAAATTTAAGTCTGGAGGTGGCACGCCAGGTATTTTCTTTGGTGATTTTTTTTTCTTCAGTTATAGTGTAATTTGCCCAAATTGAAAAGTGTGTCTGGTGTATTATTATAAATAGAAACAACAGAGTCTGGTTGTGCTGTCGAAGGTTGGATTTTTGTTGTTGTGTTGTTTTTTTCCAATCTCTTGCTTAAATCATTAGGACCACAGAAGCTTGCGCGGACTCTTTCATGACTTGAAGTTGTTCTTCACTCTTCCAAAGCTGTTTACCTGTGTGAGATTCAGATTAAAAATAAAGTGGAATATGAACACAACTATAAAATTTTGACTGTGAAGGGGAGAAAGGATAAGCAGTTGAAATGACAGTAATAAAAATGTGATGAAACCTTAAATAACTTTATTTTCCTATGAATATATGTTTATATATGTGTATATTTTTATATAGATATAAAATAAACACCACACTGTAATTGCATGCATATATTTCTTCTTTTCTTTCAGTGCAGATGGACGTTTTGAGGGAACATCTACAAAAACTGTGGTAAAATATGATGGCACCATTGCTTGGACTCCACCAGCAAACTACAAAAGTTCCTGTACTATTGATGTAACCTTCTTCCCCTTTGACCTTCAAAACTGCTCTATGAAATTTGGTTCCTGGACTTATGATGGCTCACAGGTTGATATAATTTTAGAAGATTATGATGTTGACAAAAGAGATTTCTTTGATAATGGAGAATGGGAAATAGTGACTGCAACAGGGAGCAAAGGAAATAGAACTGATGGATGCTGCTGGTATCCATTTATTACATATTCATTTATAATTAGACGTTTGCCACTTTTTTACACATTGTTTCTCATTATTCCCTGTATAGGACTCTCATTTTTAACTGTTCTTGTCTTCTATCTTCCTTCAAATGAAGGTGAAAAAATTTCCCTTTGCACTTCAGTATTGGTGTCTTTGACTGTTTTTCTTCTTGTTATTGAAGAGATTATTCCATCGTCTTCTAAAGTTATTCCGCTTATAGGAGAGTACTTGGTGTTTACTATGATATTTGTGACATTGTCCATTGTGATAACAGTCTTTGCTATCAATATTCATCATCGATCTTCATCTACGCACAATGCTATGGCACCTTGGGTCCGCAAGATATTTCTTCACAGACTTCCTAAGCTGCTTTGCATGAGAAGTCATGTAGATAGATACTTTGCTCAGAAGGAGGAAACAGTCAATATCAGTGGATCAGAATCATCTAGGAACACGTTGGAAGCAGCTCTAGATTCTATCCGATACATTACAAGGCATGTCATGAAGGAGAATGAAGTTCGTGAGGTGGGTATATTAACCATATTACACTTTTTTTTCTAAAACCAGAAATTGGAGAACCAAATAATGGTTTAGATTGTCTGCATGCAGTCTCGTATTAAATGTGTACTCGGATTTCCAGTTCTTCTACTTCACTGTAAGCTGTATAATTATTTCCACTGGAAATAAGTGCAAATATAGTGCAATACTGAGACATTTTTTTGCATCAGCCTAATATCTGTACAGTCCTTCTGTTCTTTAAAAACCTTTGCTCTCCTCTAGAAGTAAGTTCAGATTTTAAATACCATAAATTACATTAGTTTAGATACAGGCTGTAGCCATCTATTATTCATTTTGTGTTGAGGTCGAACATGGGCTAGATGACCTCTTGAGTGATCTC
Source organism: Dromaius novaehollandiae (assembly GCF_036370855.1). NCBI lineage: Eukaryota > Metazoa > Chordata > Aves > Casuariiformes > Dromaiidae > Dromaius > Dromaius novaehollandiae. The sequence continues at coordinate 21,390,421 of NC_088107.1, forward strand.
TTCTATCACCATTATTATGTCTTTAAATTATATCGGAATATGTTGAACTATCCTTTCCTTAACCATTCAGGTAAGAGCATTTTGAATATATTTTTTCCTTGCTTTTAAAGGAAACAAGCACTATAGGAGCCTCATAGACCCAACTGCTGTTTTCAGGCCTGCTTGGAAAGATAGAAGTTTGTTGTCTGATCTCATGATGCTACCATCTGTTCCTGATAGCAAGGCTTCAGATTATTCTAATTTATCTTTATGCAGAAATGATGATTTGCAAAAGTTTCTGGTTGCTGATAGCCTGTTCTCCCATGCTAGCCAAGGAGTAAGCTAGCTTCTCTAATGCAGCTTCGCAGGCCTCTGCTCTGATGCTAAGTATCACAAGGGATCCAGGCAAAATTTTGAATAACTGTATCTGAGGCAGTGTTAAAACAGCGTCTTGTACCCCTGCGTTGCGTTTTCTATAGAGCACAGAGTGGACTATTAAATATATATTTTTCTGTAAACTACAGGGTTGTCTTTCTTAGTGGACTTGCCCTGTTTGACTGTGAGTGACAAAAGAGGTGATCTGTATTTTTTTTCTTTTCTTTTTTTTTTTTTTCCAGGTGTAATGGTGCTGTGATGTAGGGCTCTTGGTTAACAGGGTTCCTTTGTGTTGAATTGACAAGGTTTTGTTTGGGAGGGCTTTTTTGCCTTCTCTTAAAAGAAAAAAAAAGTTTGCAAGAGTACTTGAAGTTGCATCTAGCAATGACACACTCAAATGACTTCACACTGGAACAGGTGCTACATATGTCGTGGCCTTTTACCACAGCACACTACTAAATTGTTACTGATAAACTGTGTTCTTTATATTCTTCAGTAAAACGCTATCAGTAACTAACTGATACACATTATGTTAAGATTGTCCTTCTCTGTTCTTCTGCCAGAAACACTATATTATGAATTATTTTTCTAAACTTGTAAATAATTATACCAGAAGACTCTAAACCTCGGAGCTGAATAGACAGCTGACTGGGGAGTCATTTGTCTCATATTATTTGGCCTTAAAAATGCAAGCTTGAATTGCAGAAAGAGTAAAGCTGTTAGCCCTGACTGTTGCAAATAAAAACTACGCAGTTGATCTAACATTACCTGTTATGAAGCAGTAGGCTTGGGAGATACGGATAGCTCCAGTTCATACTTAAGGCAAGAGCTTAGCAGAGTGTTAATGCACAATTATATTGACTGTACATGTGAAACTGTACGGATACGAATAATTCTATCAAAAAGGAAAACAAACTTGAAAGTATTGTGAGTACTCTCCTCAGTGTATAATTCCATGCAGCTGTAGCTTCACAGCTTTTAGAGTTTATGACACAACAGTTATTGTCTACCCTTGATTTTTTTTTCCTTCTTTTTTACAACTTCTGAATCTAGCTCCTGTTCGGGAATTTTACGAATTTTACTTTATGATAAGGTTATGGCCTGAATCCTAAAGCTTCGAGTACATTATAAAATGCGTACTGATTTCTCCTCTGTGTAGCTGAGGATGTTCAGTACTCTTCACGGTCAGTTACTGCATTAAAGTCTAGTATTTAGGCTCCATTCCTGCACTAGCTCATAGTGTAATTACAGAAGATTTATAAAAAGGGGTTATTAAATTGACCTGCTTGAAGAATGTATCCTGTAAGATATCTGAATAAGAAATGCAAGAGTTTGATAGCGTATTCTCACCTGTTCTCACAGACACTGAGCAACTCTTATATTCTTTGTTTTTTAGGTTGTTGAAGACTGGAAATTTATTGCTCAGGTGCTTGATCGAATGTTCTTGTGGACTTTTCTTCTGGTTTCAGTAATTGGATCACTTGTGTTATTTATTCCTGTTATTCATAAATGGGCAAATATAATAGTACCTATGCATATAGGAAGTACAAATACGTAAAATATTTTTGGATCTGTCTCCAGCTGACAAGGCTCTAAAAGGGTCCATAGCAGCCCTGTTTCCATCCATGTTCTTTGTAGGTATGTTTCTGATAGAATAAAAAAAATCCAAGAACAGAAAATGATGCTTATTTTAAAGCATGGCACCCTAGGACACAAGGAAGTCAGTTTGCTTAGTGCTAACCTACTAAATCACTTCTAAATCTGTTCAGAATCAAGAGGACCTTCTCAAACACTTGCATGTATGATATGTCAAAAAATATACCCTGACACCTACTGAGAAATATAAGGATTTAAATTTTTTTAAAGAGGATCACTGTAGTCCAATTATTAAATTACTATGTAAAGTATTATACTGAGTATTAAATATTTGCAGACACCTATGCAATAGAGTTGCTTCTTTCAGTTATTAGAGTATGCAAAGGAGGATTTTTATTGGCATAAGTCCTTTTGAATGTGTTGTAAAGTATAAGGTTTCTACAGAGAAAATTAAAAACAATAACATAAACAGCAGTTGAACTTTATCATATATTTAATATATAAATGAAAATAGTGATATGACTACATTTTGCCTTCATAAATTTTCAGTGAAATTTTCTGCAAAATTTTCTGCTAAATTTAAAACCTCGTTAGTTCTGTAATACTCATGTGAACACCTAATGTAGTAAGCCTTAAAATGCTTAGAGGATATGTGCATATTGATCTCTCCATATCAGTTATGGAAAGGGAAGCAAATACACTTAAATGACTTGCCCAAGTTGCACAAGTGTCCTAATAGACCAGAACATTCAGATTTCTTTATTCTTGATAAATAACTTGATACAATATTTTAGTTGCAAACATATTCCTTCCCTAACTTTGTTTCTCAAAATGAAGTTTGTAAGTACAGTTGGCAGGAATTTGGGGAATGCCTTTCTGAAGGAAATAATTTGAAAATTCTTAGACTGCATAACCAAGTATTGTTGATAAATTTTTACACATTTGTTTAAAATCAATTTATAAAACTAGCTGCATAGCTTCTCTCACTTATTGGATCATATGCAACTTTGAATAGCAAAGACTTGTTATAGATGACTTTCCCTACTTTCTCTTTTCTGAGATTGTTAACAAGTATGTTTGTTTATGTATTAGGACTTTTTAATCATTTCATGAGAATAAAGAATGTAAACTCATTCCAGTGCTACTTCTCTTAAAGAAGAGTTATATTTCCAGAACAAACTCTAAAATATATGGGGGTTTCCATATACTTAAGTTTCTGACAATGTATTTCATAATAGTTGTATCCCTCAGGGCTAATATAGTAAGGCAAACAAGAACAAGTCTTGGGAAGTTATTTATTTATTTAAATAACTATATGAAAAACAACATTCAGGTTTATGTGAAAACTTCATGTAAATCTTTGGTAATGGTAAGTGGTAGTAGTTACGGACTTAGAAAAACAGATTATATTTTCTATGTATTTTTCTTTTTATATCTCCTTTAGAATAAGAATTGTTTGGTATTGTAGTGATTATAATGCTGTTTGCCTATGTCATAATCTACATATAATTGAATATTTATTTCAGATTGTTCCACCTGTAAGATGTTCTTGGTTTTATGTAGCTTTTTAAGGCTCACAGGCAGGGAAATGATGCAGGCTGACGTATTTTTGTTGTTCAACTTACAAATACTTAAGACTGAAAAGAGAGTTACTCTTATTCAATCGTGCAGTTACATCTGGCATAAGATATCAGTGTTCTTCATCATAAATCCTTTTAAAAGTGAATTTGCAGTGAAAGTGAGTCTGATTTAATCCATTAATATCATAACTTTACCTTTCTCAGTATTATTAAGATACACCAGTGCATCAGTCACTTCCTGTGTGTGGAAACTGCAAAAATTACTTCAGATACATTATTTCCTCTTCAAATGCAAAGTTTCTTTTTTAGTTCTCACTGGGTTTGAATTACTTATAAAAAATTTACTATTACCCAAACAGGAAGTAAAGTAAGTAAAGGTACAGGTTAGCGATGTGTTTCTAACTCCTCTCCTGCATCTGTTTTCCCCCTGCTAAATGATGGCTGTAGATTGCCCAATTATATTGTAATGTGATTAGCAGCATATTGGCCAGTGGAGTCCCAAACTTTATACTAGTAACTAACAATTTTTTGAAAATGTATGAAATTCCTTCACTCATTTCTGTAAGCTGATTATGGAACATATGGATAAAACAGCTGACAGTAGAATCCTTAGGGTCTTCAGCTCATCCTTGGGTGTCCAAACCAAAATAATTTTTAATAGACTCAGAAGTGTGGGCTTACGTAACTGGTTTCTGAATGTGCTGAACTGTTGGTAGTGCTACCTTTATATAGCTTTTGTCACTCAGTCAAAATAAATGAAAAAAATCACAAATTTCAACAGCTTGATTCTCTTTATTTTCATAAATGATGCATCATTTTGATACCACTGTATTTCCAAAAAGTTTCCAGTTTGGCATAGAGAGAACAGTTCATAACTTTACAAAATGTTTTCTCATTACAGTATTTTGTTGCACTGTTTATTCATGCACTCAAATTATCTGTAGTTACAGACTAAAAAAAAAGTATGCCTAAAAGGCAACTTTTAGCATACTGTACAGAAATGCTTTGTATCTGCCTGCCTTCCCACATAATAAAGCACTTTGCTGTAACAGGATGCTTCCATGTCTAAACTATCCTACTGTATTTTGATCCTTTGCATAACCTCCTGACTGCATATTATTGTTTTATTTGTATACAGTTTAAAACATTATTAGATCTGAATATCTTGATGTTTTTCTGACAGTCTTTTTATATAGTAAAAAAAATGGGGATGCACAGAGTTTATATTCTAGCTGCTTTATTATCATCATCTATTAATCACATACTGATTTTCCTTTTGTAAATAATGCTGCCCAGGATCCTTTCCTCCCACAATTTGAATCATTGTTTATACACCAGGTGGCAATGTTCTCCATTCTAACAATTCAGTAGCTAAGCTTCCTCAATTGCTTCATTATTGTGGGGACATTCATTGAACTAATTATGAACTTATTCCCAGAAGAACTTGTCGCAGTGTGAAAAGACTTAGCACCAGACTCCTGGAAACAAATCTGGTAGCCCAAGTATTGAACTTGTCTCAACCTTCATACTATCCATGTAATTATCAGTTTCTTTGTCAAACCCTTCTTAAACCATTCCTATAAATTTTAATGTGCTACCTACATCTTTTCCAGTTATTACAAAAAGTAGCTGGCAAGCCTAAAGCATATTACCTTGAGATCGGCTGTCACAACGATTCAAAATAAACTTTTTCACATTTTTAATAAAGCCTCTTGGTCAAGCAAAGTTGAGGCTAAGAAAGATCCTTATTCTACTAATGAAATGCATACAAAAGACATCAGATGCAGGGGAGAAAAGGTTTAGTTGACAAAAGTTTGATTTGGTTTTGTAAAGTAACATTTTGAATTTTTACATTTCATCTCCAGCCATCAAAGGTTGTAAAAACAATCCTGCTGTTCCTAGAATACATACCAGGATGAAAACCCATAGAAAAATGCGATCGATTACCATAGCAACGTATTTCCAGTCATCCTGAATCTGAAAAATAAACAGATCAAATAGAAAGTAGGCATGTTTATTAGATCAATAACTTGCATTAACATTAAGATAATTTAATATGGTGAATGTAGATTTTTTTTCCCCATATGCGGATTGTCTTTCATATATGCACAATTTTAATACCAGTGTTTTTGTAGACAAATTATTTTTTCATCTCTTGAAATACAATTAAGTTGTTCGCCAAGACATTGGACCTCATGAGATACAATTTCTCTTCTGTATGCAAGTCTTGGAACTGAAAAGATATTCTGGACAAACCTGACTACCTGGGAATGTAAATCCTACTGAAATTGAAACAGACTCCTCCTACTGGTCCTTAAGCAGTATATGAAAAGACAGAAGTTAATTGATACATGATAATTTGGTATGTTGATGTTTTAATTTCTTAAGTGGTACTGGAATTTAATGACATTTTTGTGCATGATATAAAATTCAACTCCTTACCTTCCATGTGGAAATGAACCAAATTTCCAAGAACATGTTTGTTTTTATTTTTTTAGGGGGCGTTATAACAAGAGTGACGCTAAAATAGTATATATGTTGCATGTTAGTAGAAACAATGGTAGGTGACAATTTTAGTTACTTAGGGATTACAATTTCAATTTTGAATTCATTTTTTCCCCAGGTAGGCTAATATGAAATAAATAATGCATTTTTTTTGTTTTTGAAACTTTAAATTTAGAACTTGTTCTTTAAGTTAAGGCAGACTAAAAAAGCACCCTATTTTCTATACTAACTAATTCTAAGTAAAATTCTGATTTCAGCATAAATGGAATAACTTCATTCTAACCTTAAGTGTCATGCTGCCTAGGATTTAAATTCAATGAAGATAGTGGTGATGTGGCTGCTGTTCTTAGAATGTTTGAGGAATAGTGATAACAAAAGAAAACTTTTTTGTTAATTGCATCAAGATGCAGTGTTATGGGAGATGACACTGGCTCTGTGAAAGACAAATTCTTAGCCTCTTTATTGATGGGGAACTGTGGGAGGGAGGATGTAACTTGCTAAATGCCATAGAGTTGGCAGATGCCACTACTAAGTTGTAATTTGGAAATCCTAACTACAAATCTCGTAGGAGGCTACTCAGCTGTGCTTCCCTAGCAATGGCTACTGTGACGTGTTTCACTCTGTGTGTGCATTGTCAATAAGGAGAATGCAACAGAGCTGCTCCCCCAAATTAACTGTGTTTAGTTAATTTGTAATGCAGATATTTATAATGCAGTTTATGTAATTCACCTGTAATAAACAATGGTCTATGTTGTCCATGGTTTCCTAAGGGAGTCTTCTCTTGCAAAACAGTTCCACTATGTGAATTGGTAAATGGTGTCTGCAGTCTGAGTAATGGTAAAATATGTTCTTACCTCTTTTGCTTCATTCTGCATTTTCATATTTTCTGCAATGTATTTAACACTTTCAATAGCATCTCTCATTTCTGGTGACAGAAGTGAAAATGAAAGCAGAGGATCTACAGCTTCAGAGCTTGAACTTCTTGTGAGATTGCCACTGAAATCTGAGAACTTCATTCGTTGATACTGACAACAGCTGCATGCTGTATCTTGACACACAAAGCCATCTTTGCAGCATTTGGTTTCAGAACTGTTGAAGCAGTTTAAGTTTGAAAACTCAGAGGCATAAAATGGTTTTGGCTTCTGATTATTCTCTTCATCACTGGCAGGCCTTGTCATAAACATGATCCTGGGAAGTAAGTTCAAGAAGATGGTTCTCACCCACACGGGCATTGTGTGCGTCTTGGGTGTTCTGTAGTGCACGTTAAGTACAAATACCGTAATGACAATAGATAGAGTTACAAATATCATGGTGAAAAGGAGGTATTCCCCAATAAGTGGAATTACCAGAGAAGTAGAAGGTATGGTTTCTGTGATAACAAGAAGGAACACTGTTAAAGATAAAAGGACCGATATGCAGAGTGTCACCTTCTCACCACAGTCTGAAGGCAAATAGAAAACCAAGACAGTCAGAAAAGAAATCAGCAGACATGGAATAATCATGTTGATAGTGTAAAATAAGGGTAAACGCCTGATGTAAAGAGAGTATGTGATGTCTGGATATATCTCTTCACAGCAGTTGTATTTGATGTCATGTTTATACCCAGGAGCTTTAATAATAGCCCATTCTCCACTCTCCCAGTAATCTTTCAGGTTCATCGTAGAGCCAATTAAAACTAAGTCAATTTTGGCTTTATCATAAGACCAGGAACCAAACTTCATGGTGCAGTTCTGATAGTCAAAAGGGAAGTAGGTTACATCTATTTTACATGAGCTTTTAAATATAGCCGGAGGTATCCAGGTCACATCACCTGTGTATTTCAGTAGGGCCTTTGTCTTGTCATCAACCTGGAAATCTCCAACTGCACTGTAAACAACACAAAGTCAGAATGTGACTGTTCCTTTTAGTTTCATACAATGAGATCATATTTATAAAATCTTTAATCTGTTTTTGAAAGTAAGCAATTACATGTTCACAGGGAGCTGAATTGCATGTACCGGATTGACTCACTGGCTGTCGTGAATTTGCATAGATAAGCTTAAATGAACAGTTGTATAAATTTACCATGAATGATGTGGAGGGAAATATTTTCCTTTATGACTTGGTGTAATCAATACTCAAAGGGGCAAATGTGAGCTTGAGTGCCTCAGGATACCTGCCATACTGGTATTTCCAGCCCTGTAGTGGGCAGGGGAGGTAGTAATTATGGAGAGATGGATTAGGTTTGGGAGGTATCTTTGTGTAAAGGATGTGTTTAGTGAGGGGTTTTTGTGTCCCATATTGCTGTCCTGATTGTTGTCATGCAAGAACCATGTGCCAGTTTCACTTGTTCATATGAACAAGTAAAACTAAAGAGGTGATTTAAGTTCTTAGGATTAGCTGACCACAAGTAGAAAAGGACTGGCATGAGCTGTTGGTCAGTGGCCTCAGTTTTGGATTAGCGTAGCTAAGCCCCTTTCACTGAGAGCGGCTTCCTTACGTAGCAGAGGGATCTATTTACTCATGGTTTGGTATTTCACAGTCCTGGAAACAAACATCCAAAGCACACCATAGCCGAGGCTTTTGGATGTCAATGCTATTGTTGCGTAGATGTCAGCTTGTAAATTTAGCTGCTAAAAAAGCTAGAATTAGTTGCTTTCAGTTAAAGGTCTGAACCACAGATCAGAATTTCCAGTGTAAGGGAACTTCTTGCCACTTCCCATGTAGACAGTGATAAAAACAGCAGTAAAGGTGGGAGCTGGTGAGGGGCAGGAGCTGGCTCTTGCCCAGTGATGTTGATGCAGGTGACACACAGGTGAGTGCAGCCGTAAGGGGGATGTGGGACGCAGGCGTGTGGAAAAGCAGGCTGCTTCCGTGAGTACAGTGAACAGGATTTTTTAAAAATAACATCACCTTCCCTCTTCCTGAATGAGTAAGATAAACATGCAAGAGTCTTACTTGTTGTATAAAACAATATCTGGCTTCCAGATCTGGCTGGATGGCACTCGGATGAATTCGGCACCTCCGTAGTCCACGGGGTTCCACCGAAGCTTGTAGTCGTTCCAGATCTAATTGCGTGAGAAGCAAGTCCCCGTAGGGTTGGGGAAGACATTGCAATTATGTGGACTAGGCTCCAACCAAGTGCTGCTGTATCACTTTTAGGGTGGCTTTATTTTGGATACTGCACTGACTAGATGTTTCTTTAACAAACATCTGTGTATGGTTTGTGGGACCCCATGGAGATTGGGTGCTTTTATGACTTAGACAGGGTGTGAGGGCCTGTCCCAGGAATTTGTATGCTGGAAACAGAAGGTGCAAGAGGACGTAAGATGTGGCAGGTTCCTAGACATGCAGATTAGTAGAAATAGGACTACAGTAGGGTAAAAAGGCATTAACAAGTCTTTTTTCTTCGACTCCCTTCTTTCTGTTCTTTTACCATCATTGCCTTAGGCTGCTCTTGGTTTGGGTGTTTTAATCCTTTAACCTTACAGCAGTGCCCCTAACGAGGGGATAACAGTAGGGCTGGCACGTGCCGTCGTCGCATTTGGTCCTTGCCAGGAGCGGAGGACTCGAGTGATCATGCAGGTCCCGGCGGCGAGAAGAGCTCGGTTGGAGCCCGGTCCCGCACGTCGGCACCGAGGGAAGGGGCCGGCCGGTGGGTCACCAGCGCCTTCGCCAAGCCGCGCTCGCTCTCGCTCCCGCTCCCTCCGCCCGCCCTCCGCCTTCCCGGGGATGGACGGCGCCGCGGCGACGGGCGCTGCTGGGGCCAAACCGGCGCTTAAGGGGCAAAACCGGCGCGTAGCGGCTCCTCCGCGCGCCCGGGGGCTGCGGCTGCGGCTGGGGCTGGGGCTGGGGCTGCGGCGCCCTGCAGCCCGCGTTCGCCAGGCAGCGGGCCGGGCGGGAAGGCGCCTCACGGGGGAGGGGGGAGGGGCGGGAAGGCGCCTCGCGGCTGAGGCGCGGCGGGGGGCGGCCGTTGCCGCGGCCGTTGGCGGGGCCCTGGCTGCGCCCTGCTACTCACGTGCTTCAGCCACAGGTTGGTTTCCATGATCTGGTTCACTTCGTCCTGGAAAAGAGGGAGGCGTCGGGCCGGGCAGCGGGGCCGCGGCCGCCCGCGGGGCCCCGGTACTCACCACCTTCACCAGCTGCGACATGGACACCTCGAACTGGATGATGACCGGCTCCGAGGCGTTCCTCACCGGCCGCACGAACTGGTTGTAGTTCTCGAACAGGGCGTCGTAGAGCCGGTGCTCGGCCTCGGAGCCCCCGGCGCCTGCTGGCGAGAGGGGACGGCGTCGAGGCGAGCGGGCCCGGCCCGGGCCTCCCGCCGCCGTGGCTGGGCGGTCCGGGGCAGGGCGATTTGTAACGTGAGGGCTCGCAGGAAAAGGGTGACTCTGCTCTCTAGCCTGAGTCATGTTGCGTGATTATAGTGGTGGTAACAGCCCGTTTGTTAAAACGTGAGAGGGATTAAAATTGCTTAACCCTTACATTCAGAGCTATATCCAAAGAGAGTGCCTGCTGATAGCCCACTTACTCTTCTAAATAATTTCTATCCACAATATATTCCTCCTGTCCATTTTGTTGCTGGTTCTACTGCCCGTGGTGCCTTGTGGTTGGTGAAAAAGCTGCAAATTGAAATTGTTTTAAAGCATAACCCACTTCAGCTGTTTCGGGGTGAGTTGTGAGAGTCTGCATTGCAAACTATCTTTCTACTCGCAGAGCCAAGCAGTAAGTGTCTTGAGAGCTGGCCAGTATCCAGAAGCCAGTGGTCTTTTCTTTCTAGAGCACTTTCTCTTGAAATCTCTCCTGGACAAAATATCCTCCAGCATTTTAACTGGAAAAAAACCACCTATTTTTGCCTTTATGGATGACACTGTACATGAATTTGGCAAAAGCACAGAACTGAAGTCTGTTGAACAAACCCTATGATTCCTTTGAAACATAAATATAAAACTACAGATAATTGCAAGGACATGTATATTGTTTTTTTCCTGGATTTTGCTATTTTTCAGTCAACAAAGGGAAAGGAAGCAAAGTGTCTGCGTGCGACTGATCTGCAGCATTTCACAAAGCAGATGCTACTTTCTGATGTTTGGAAGAGCCCCGCTCTGCCTGAGACAAGAGGGTCCTCCCATGTCAAACTGTGTTCAGCTGAAAACACTTAGATGCCAATTTTATTTTCAGGTTAGTGAAGTCACTCAAGCAAACTTGCTAATTTAAAAATGCACACCCCTCTTTCATGCTTTTGGGGAAATAGCTTTTTAACAGCTACCCTTGCCCTTATAATTATTTATTGATATCTTATATTTATGAGGTGTATCTCTCAGATCAAGATTTCTGGAATAAATGCTCCATAACCTTTTAGGTAAATAGTTTTAAGATAGATCTTTATTATAGTCCCTACCAAATTGTCAGCCTTTTTACATGTCCACAGTACAATAATTAAATCTAGCATCCACTGTATCTAGACAGTAAGTGCCTTAATGGATTTTTGTTTAAATGCTTCAGTGTTCTCTATATGCACCTTAATGCAGACATAAGGTGCACTGTTCACACATTTAAAGCTATTTAATATTGTCTCTTCTGGTCCTTCTGTACTCTACAGTATGTAATTCTAAACCTTTACACGCAGGGAGCTTTCTCTTCTTCGTGTTAAAATGGCTTTGTTGTTCTGTTTGACATCTCGGATCAGGACTACCTAACTTGTTACTACTTCACAAGGAGAAATAAAAAGCCTAACAGAAAAAACTGTCCTAGGAATCTATATATTTCATTCATTAGCCTGGAGTAAGCTTCAATACTTACTAAAAATAAATTGCACAAAACCATCTCCCATTCACCTCTTTAGTTCCCAAACCAACAAAGAACAAGCAAATTAAGGATCACTCACCTTTAAAGAGAAAGCAAACAGCAGCAGTTAGGAGGAGAGTGTGCGTGCTCTCCATGGTGGCGTGGATTGCTGCTGGTCGCAGCGGCTGCTGAAGGCAAGCTCAGCTGGCAGGACTGAGGAGCACGGGAAGCGCTGAGAGCTCCGCTCCTCCGATGTAGGAAATGCCTGGAAGCAGCAGACAGCACGACCCCGAGCACAGCTCTGCGCAGTGAGTTCCCGTTAGGTTTGCTGTGCTGCCCCCTTTCCAGCTGCCCAGACTGTCATAAACAGTGTTGGAAACAGGAAATAAATTGTAGGCAAAAAAGATGTTATTACTGTAGGCAAGGAGCAGTCATCTGGCAAGGACAGTGGGCAGGAGTCCATAAACTGGTGCATAAATGAACCCACTAATCTGACAACGCTAAAGATTTTTCCAGTCGGCTGCTGTACAGGATCCTTCTTTTTAAGAAGTTTATGCCAAGCTATTAGGACAGGTTTAGTTAATGAAAATCTTATAATTGAATTGTGCTGAAATGGATACTGACATTAGGGACACCTGATGTAGCAGTGAACTGAGATCATGAGACCTGGATTTCCAACTATGCATAGTTAATGTTTGAGGGTTTTTTTCCTAACAGGGTCTCATCCTTGCAAGCACATGTGCTAAGTGCTTGTCTCTAGCCTGGTTCTTTACTGTATAGAAAGGATGTTATTATTCCCTGGAGTAACCTTAAGCACACTCATAAATGTTGCCAGGATCTGAGCGCAGAGATGTATGCACAGCAGGCAGGATCCAGCCAGAGCCAGGAGTTTGGGCTGGAGCCAAACTAGACCAAAGCTCCTGAGAATAACTGGTTTGGGACCATTCCTGCTTTCATGGGCTGGAAAGGTCAGATCTGGGAAGGAGTGTAAGAGCCCCAGATGCCAGCCTGATCCCACGAAACATGGGAAAGGAGATGGGGGAAAATGGGGGTGTTGTGTTTGAAGTTCTGGTCAAGATTATTCTCAAGCAGTAATCTAGGCTGGGAGAGCTCCAGCAGACCTTTAAATTCTCATTGCAGATTGTACAGATTTCATTTTTTTCTACTGTCATGGATTTTCTTTCTGAAGTTAAAAAAAAATAGGCTTGGGATTTTTTTTTGGCAAAGAATTTTTATAATAAAAAATCTTCTGGAGAGAGGATGTAGCACCAGTCAAGGAAGTGGGAAAATGGGACGTTTTCTTCTCATGTTTTTCTGGAATTGGGCCCTTCAGTAAAAACAAGTAACTGAAGTTGGGTGGTAAGGAGCTGCCTTTCTCTCTTGTCTGTGGAGGACTTACTGCCTGGGATCATCCCATATCAGCCTTTCAGAGCCACAGATATTTGATTAGTTTCCTTTTTAGTCGTAAAATCATGGTTTGCAAAGTGGCTCATTCATCAGGTGACCGTCAGCTTCCTTATCTAATTGTATGTCACTTTTTGCCTCCCTCTTGAAAAGCAAGGTGATGCGGGGAACATGGGAGCCATGGTTGTTGCACACATCTGGGCAGTCTGTGCAGGGGGGAGAGGGAAGAATTTGGGATTCCACCCTTGTTTTGGGTAAAGGTGACAGGGAAGCCCAGTGGGACAGGAGTGTTGGTGGGGAAGGGTGAATGACAACCCCACTTCTCACGGTGTTAAGCAGTAGCACTGGGCGAAGGAGCAGCAGACGGGGTTCGGCTGCTCTTGGCGCAGAGCTCGTTCATCCTGTTTACGCCATCTCTCAGAGCATCATTCAGTCCATCCCCAGACACATGTTCTTTTGATAATTTCTGTAATTGTATTAGCTTGGAGGAAATAGGCTTTAGTGTCCATTTGATTTTATTTATTATTTCCAGAGAACTCAGCCATTTGGTCTTGTAGCTTAACCCTTTTGTGGACACATTTTGTTGCCTTTCTAGGGCATGCAGACTAGGTTTTTTTCCGTTTCTGCTTTATTCTTGGTTTCCCTGAATGAGCAGCATTATCGCTAGGATGTTTGTTTGTTTTTAGTCACAGGCAGAAATGAGCTACAGCTTCAAAGACTGGATCAGAACCAGGTTCCCAAAAAGTCAGGTTTAAACCTGAAGAGTTTGGAAATGGCTGATCTATAGAGGCAGTGAAGAGCCATTGTATCTTTCAGGTATTTTAGCTTAATTTGTCTAGCTGCTGAAATTTTCATCAGTGTTTATATGCACAGATGATATTTTCTCTCTGACATCATTTGCTGGAGCTCCCGGTGAAATCAGATGGGTTTGCGGTAGGCTTATTTTTGTGGCTAGGGAGAGCGATATGATAAGAACACGTCACCGTGACTGCATTGCAGAGCTACATAGGGGAAGAATTTGTACGGGCAGGGGGAAGCTCATCCACCCGTGAATATCTGCAGTAACAAACTGTGTAGCCTTTTCTTTTAATAACCATGCCACTTCTAAGGCTATTTCTCCAGGTCAAATCTTGGAACCAGCTCAGGTCACGAGGAAGGGAATATTTTCCCACCTTACTCTGGAATATTGATGGTCTCTCTATAAAAAGCCAACACTGCTGGCTCTTCTGGGTTGTTTGTCTGCAGGGGTGCAAAAGGGTCCCAAACAAACTCACCAGGAGGCAGAGGGCACGTGTGCGTGATGGTGTTGGTTGTGCCACGTGTTTGAGCGAAGACAGGATTGGTCTAGGCTGAAGGAGTTTTGTCAAGGCGTGAAATGGGGATGGAGCCACCAGAGACTTCCCCCACTAGGAGGGAAGCAAAGGCAGGGTGCACGCTTCTATTGAAACAGATTTGTTAGAAACTAAGTTTTGAATAAGATTCTTTTTTTTTTTTTAATGAGCATTGCTGTAAAAACTCTGAGAACTGGAAGTGTTGAAAATTATTTTGTTTGATGAACTGGGACTCTACAATACTCACAACAGTCACCATGCAAGATGGCATTTTTAATCTGTTTCCGTTTCTCCAGAAAATTTCTATTTTTGATATAGTGCCAAAAAATCAAAGCAAAACCCTACTATTATTTGAGAAGCTAAACTGGGAAGAGTTTTATGGATTATGTAGGCAGAGCTGGTGAAGCTGCTGAGGGTTAGGCAAAAATAGGATTTTCCATTTTGAAACCAGTTTCTGGTAGGTCAGAATTTTGCCAAACCTTAACAATTTGGGTGAGCTTTTCCATGCTGAAGTTTGCCATGGACTGAATTATTTCTGAAAGCTTTACAAAAATATGGTGGCGATTTCTGAGAATGTAATAAGGAAAAGTATACTGCTTCACTCATGATTAAAAAACGAATAAGATACATGGAAAGCGCTAGAGCCACCGTATCCTGGATGAGCAACTCTAGTTCTGCAGGGATCTCCCTGAGGCCAGGGAAGGGCCTTTTAAAAACCCTGTCTGGGCTGGTGCAGTTTGAGGCCTCCACTTGCCTGTGCCCCATGGCTGGCTGAGCTGCCAAAGTCTATCTGAAACTCTCCTCATGCTGAGGATAATTCAGCTGAAGGCTGCAGGGATGGAGCCGAGCGTTACCAGTCATTGCTGCTCGTAAAGATAAGACCGACCGTGAGAAGGGAGTGCAGGAAATCTTGATCTAATTGCATTCAGGCAGGGGGGAGGAATAGGGGGAAAGTGGGAGAGGGGAAGGGGGTAATGGTCAGCAGGAGACTGGCCGTAGCGTGTGACAGTGGGACAGAGCCAAACGTGCTGTTGGTGCTGGGGGAGAGGAGTGCGGAGAGGGGCCTTTGCTCCGCACAGGCTCCTAGGTCTGGTGTCTGTCGGGGTGGACTGGCGGGTCCGAGGCCGACTCGCCGTGTCCTCGACTGCTCGGCTAGGTGAGCCCCTCTCCCTTTTCCCCGCCAGAGTGTGTGGTGGTTCGCAGCAACGCTGATGCCTGCACTGCCTCTCAGATTCGTGTTCGGGGTTACTGTGGGATTTAAGGCGGCTTTACTTTCACACCGTCAGCGCAGCACTGGCAGCTGCTCTGGCTTCTCTGTGAGCAAAACAAGCTGCGTAGCAGCAGGGGCAGGGTGTGCACACGTGCTAGTGATGGGCCAAGGCACAGCAGCTCCTGGCGTATAACCTAGTGTGGAGGAGCATCCCCCTGCATGGACGGAGGCACCTCTCCGCTCCCTTGGGGCTGTGCGTACCCCTGCTCATTTTGCCACTGCCGTTTCAATTGCCTGCAGGTAAAAGCAACTGCAGCTCTGCTGTTTGGGCGAAAGAGGTAGAAGAACCCATCTGAGCAGGGGAAGTAGGTCTGACTCCTCCCAACAGTTGCACTGCCACCCATCACCATGGGATATGTCCAGAACAGTGGATGCTGGGGGGAGGACCAGAGCATCTCTCCTCTGGGAGAGGAGGATATGGCAGCTTCTCCACAGAAGCGTGCACAGGGCATGGCTGCATTGATACGGCTGTCACAGAGGCCCCCTTCACTCTCCTGCCCTGTCCTGTATGGAGGAAGGGGACTGGAAGGGAGGATGACGGTGTTACAACCTTTCTTTCTCCCAGCGTATGGCTAAGGGGAGCTGTTGCTGCTGCTCAAAGACCCTCACTCCCCCCTCCCCCGTCCCACACACTTCTGTTGCTTTTTTCCTTATATCTTTGCAAGGGCTGCAGTGCACCAGGCCGTGATGCAGTGCTCAGGCCCCTCGGAGAGCTCTTCTGGCACTGGGACCGCTCTCCAGCTCCAGGCGGTGGCACTGGGAGAGATGGGCCAGGCACAGGGAGCAGGGAGCGAGGGTGGCCGGCAGTGCTGGGGAGTTCAGCACGCGAGCAGGGAGCGAACCCCTGGGCAGCAAAGGTGCTGGAGGTGCTCTGAGTAGCTGAAAAGCTTTCAGTGTAGCTGGTTTAGCATGTCTAAATCTGTGTCGTATCTGCAGCTGCCTGGGAACAGTGATCCGGGTAGGGCCACAGCTCAGTTCTGATGTGGGCAGGTAAAGCCAGAGGTGCCTTCAGCTGTGGCCCGTTGGAGAACGTGAGTCTGGATGTCTGCTAATCCTCCCATGGGACGGTGGGGGCGGAGGTTCCCCCCTTCACAGGCAGTGGTGGATCTTACCTATTTGTTCAGTAGCCATTAATTGTGCCTCTTAATGGTGGCAGAATTGCTGTGTCCTGACAGCACCCCAACAAAGAGCTAAAGTTGTTTTAGCTCAAAAAATATCAGAAGCCCAATTCTCTTTTTGCAGTTGGAAAGCTACCTGGAACCAGGCTGGTGGGACTGTTCTGCAGCAGGAGTCTCAGGCTCTGAACAGTCCTCTGCCAAAGAATTTAAGACTGTACAAGTACTATGTGCTCGCATTGCTAATTTGTTGGGGATTATACTTTAATCCATACTAAAATCTCCCCAGCAGAACATGAAGGCCTGTTTGTTCTCATGTGTTCTATCCCTATTTTATCAGCTGTGGCTTATTACAGTTGTCTTCTCTGCTAGATGCTTCCCTATACTGTTAGTCTTAGATTCGTGAAAGCATATATGAACCCCACTTATAAAAGCAGTAAAAATTGCAGGAACATTTCAGGACTAAATCTATATATAGGAGAATTTTCACATTTTATTTGTATTTCTTGACTGAACAGAATATATAAATGTTTGTTTATCACATATTAGTTTGGCCTCTGTTGGTCAATCTGCTGGCAGAGATGGCAAGATGAGAAACCTGATAGTGGCACTTCAAAAGTGTGGCTCTATTTTTCAGTTCAATCTTAAATATCATGTTCAAAGCATCTAAACAGTAATAATTCCACCTGTAACACTCTTTATAAACCAGACATAAGTAGTTTTGAGGCATTTGAAGGAAATAAATATCATAGCAATAGCTTCTTTGTAATATGGAAACTGCAATGTGGAAACTGCAGCATTTTGAGGAAAGAAAATGTCCTTCCTGAGGCAATGTATATAAAATATCATTTTAATAATAAGCCTGAGCCAAGCTGGCATATTGTAAAGTAAATGCCTTTCTTTGTAATATTTGGGCTTCAGATGATTGAAAAAAGGGCAAACATATCACCAGAAGTAATGAAGTCATTGGAAAAAATACTTGTTTTCTGGATTTTTCCTATCACAATAATCTAGCAGGTCAAATTCCACTTTCCATTCCCCTACTGTAAATCTGATGCAAGAGCAACTCCATTGATATCTCTCTGGATTTATCAGAGGGGAACTGAGAGCAGAGTGAGGCCCAGCATCTACATAAGCATTGCCAATTTTAAATTACAACTAAGGGTTCATGGTAGCAGTGTGGTTTTGAAAAAGTGGCTGCAGAAATAATCCAACCGTCCCCAGGACACAAACAAAGACGAATATCCAGAGAAACAGCCTGTCCACTACCATGGCAACATACTTCCAATCTTCAATGACCTGGAAGAAAAAGCCAATTAAAGATATTAGCAATTTGTCATATTCATCCTCCTTGGTATTGCTGACACCGAGTCTTTCTATGTGAAAACAAAAGGAAGCAAATCTCAAGGATCAGGGAACAAACCGACTTTAGAGTTCAGGGAGGAATTTTTTTCTTACAACCATTTGGGGCAGTGCAGAAAAATAATGTAAACATTTCTTTGACACATCAGGTAGTGAGTGTGGTTGAGTGTCTTGTGCTGGTCTAGAAGGACTCACAATATAGTACAACTAAATGAATTCTTGCATGAATTTTAGTTTGCAGATGCTATTAATCTCCGTGGACAAAGATGGACAATATTTAGTGCTATTAAACAAGGTTAGCTTCAGAGTTCTTTTCTTATCAGAAATCTTCTTAATCAAGAGTTTTAATGCATATTAATACTTTTGCTTTTATTAATATCCCTTTTTGCCTTGCATGTGTTGTCTGTGAAAGTCATAGGGCCAGCCTTAGATTTCATTCTCAAACTGAAGTGACTATAATCCTATTGCTATAAAGGGGGAATATTTTAATCTGTTCATTTGAATCTCAGGAATGGTTATTCTTTCCTCTCTCACTGATTCTAGTTACACATGGGACATATTCACCTCAATGACTTTACAATGCTTCTCATTTATCTGATGTCTCGTATCAGACCATTGCGTATTTTTTATTCACTGCACACTTGTAATTCCCACTGCTGCTAATGGGAATTGTGCCCTTCTGAAATGAGACTATAGTAGATGTACACAAACAGTTGTTATCAGACCATGATAATGAAGGAAAAGCAGAGATTAAAATTATGCATGAAGAAAACAGTAATATGTAATATCAGAGGGCCTTGTGTAAAAAACATTCAATTCATGTTTACTGTAGAAAATTCCCTTGAAAATTGCTCTTAATCTCAAATGGATGCTTCATAGATTCTTTAATATGCAACACATTCTTGCAAGAGTTTCTGTGCTATTGGAAAGCTTCTTTTCTCCACTACAAATCTGCTTCTGTTCAGTCAGTTTCAATATGCGCAAGCTCATGTCTAATGTTAATATCTGATCTTCTTTATTTATATTGACAGTAATTTCAGTTAATAGAAAACATGAACAACTCAGTAGCGTGCTCCCCAAGGGACTCCTGCCAGATCTGAAAGCAGACTTTCAGAGTTACTCAGTCTGCTTGGCTGAAGGAGGGAGAGCACAGCAGGAGCAGAGACCCTGGAATCTGACTGGGATCTGGGACTGAGCAGGGTCACAGAGAGGATGTACGTAGATGTGAGGATGATTTCTTGTGACCACGGATGCTTGTCTAAACAAAACTCTGAACTGTCTGAGTTTTTCCAAGCATTGTTCACTGGGTGTTTATATGAGCTTTAGTGTGCTACCTGGTAGCACATGACTAGGGCATGTGAACAGAACAACAACAGCGCTGCTTAAATGTGTCCTGGATCCAGGACTTTACGTGTCCAATGGAGAGTCCGATTTAGCTCAAATGGAAGAAGTCTCAGCTCTATTGGTGTTAGGAGTTTGATGCTACCCATTGTTTGCCATGGCAGATTATGATAAGCAGCATCTGTTTCTCAATTAAAGACAGGGATCTTAGCCCAGGAAGAGTGTTTGCAAAGGACTTCTTACCCATTTCACCACATCCTCCTTCTACGCCTAATTAAGTAAATGAGTGCTTGAGCTGCATGTAGATCATTTCTTGGTAACACAGGCTGGGCATGGGTTGTGTTACAGTTTCGTTGAAGACAATGGGGAAAAATATTCTTAATAACATTCTCTGACTTGGAACTGAATATTAATTTCTCTCCCTGCCAAACACTACTTAAATGTAGCAACATGGCTTTTTCAAGGGTGTTTCACCACTTGCTGGATAATCAACAGTTTCTCTTTGTAGAAACAGTCATGTTACTTTTCAGTACAGTATTGGCTTTACCAAACTGTTATTCATTAAGATCTTTTAATGACAAAAATTATGTCCTCTTACAAGTTATATCTAGAATCTCTCTAAAAACTTTAAGATGGCTAGGGAGTTCAAATCTCCTTTCTAAAGAACAGCACAGGGAAAGACAGGGGATGACATTTGGGAAGACTAGAATGATTTCTCCTTTCTACTTACACTCTGGTCATTGTCATCGCTTTTCATGTGTTCTGCTATAAAACTGACTCCATCAATTGCTTCTTGGACTTCAGGAGAAAATTTCATGGTTGATCTTAACCTAAAATCTTGATGGCTACTGACATTGTCAAGAGTCTCTGTGATTTTCATATCGTATTTTTTGGTAGAGGCTGTATTCATAAAGTAGGTGGAGTTCTTGTACAGCTCAGCTGGGTCCATACAAAGATTCTCAGATCTTGTCCTTCTGCGGTTGCACAGCCTTTGCTGTGGAGAATTATTTTCTGGGCGCTTCATGAACAAATAGGCTGGGAGTCTCTCAAGGAAAACGAGCTTTACCCAGGGGGGCATAGTGTGAGTACTTGGGGATCTGTGGTGGACATTGAGTACACAGACGCTGGTAACTATTGAAAATGTCACTAATACCATTGTGAACATGAGGTACTTCCCAATCAGTGGAACATCTAGAGATGTTGGCGGGACGATTTTGGAGATCAGCAGCAAGAACACTGTCAAGGCAAGCAACACAGATATGCATAAGGTCATCTTTTCACCACAGTCTGAAGGCAAGTAGAACACCAGGATGGCTAAGGATGTAATTAGCACACAGGGAATGATAAGATTGATGGTATAAAAAAGAGGTTTCCTTTTAATAATGAAGTCATATGTCACATCGACATAATTGGGGTCCAGAGGGTTTACAGTTCTCCTTCCTGGGAGTGCTACAATATCCCATTCTCCACTCGGTGTGAAGTCGTCCATGCTTGCCGTGGAAGTTTTAAGTACCATATCAATTTCTGTATGATCGTATGTCCAAGACCGGAACTTTAGTGTGCAGTTTTGCTGATCAAATGGAAAATGCTTAACCTCAATCTTGCAGGCGCTCTTGTAAATGGCTGGAGGCAACCAGCGAATGCTTCCATTATTCTGTACAATCGCATTTGTGTATAGGGAAACTTCATATGTGCCATCCGCACTAATGAAACGAGAGAAAAGAAAAAGGAGAAAAGACCAGCAAACATAAAGGGGCAAAACATGGTTCAAAACAGAAAAGCTCTGGTGTTTTTGGTCCTCGGGGCCTCAGTTGTTGCTAGAATTAAACCTTAGTAAGATTTCGGTTTTGAAATCTATTTTTTAGGCAGCTATAACATGATAGGGAGAATGGTATATGCATTTTTCCCAGTCAGAGAATTAACATTTTGTCCAATACTGGCATAAAATCATTATTATATAAAATGATTATTAAATAATAAGCATTCATGTTGGTTTGATCCAAAGAACTCAAAGTATTATATAAATACTTCTTAGAGTAAGTAACATCTCTGGAGGCTAAGTAGAAATGAGATCATTCAGCACTGAGATGCTGGTACCTTTGGTCTGGAACACAGCCACTGCTAACAGCACGCAGCAACACTCCTAAATGACTTGCAGGAGGAAATAAGGACAAGCAGTGTTAGTTAGAAATGCAGGGAGAATGTAGGCAGAGGAAATGTAATTATACAGATTATAATTTATTGTATCACTCCAGTTGATGTTTGCTTATTACATAACCAGAACAGACAAGCTACAGGGTTCTTAGTGCTCACAAACAGCCTTGGCTTTGTACCTCCTCCAGATGCTGAACTTCCACCAGGAGAGTCTCTTATGCTATGGTGGGTCATTTAATTCAGGGAGGGTTCATTATCGATCTGTGGTCAGTGCTTGTCCAGTGCTTCTGGACAAACAATGTTTTAATAGTAAGTCACTTAGCCACTTTGTTAGACCGCAAAAGTGAGTCTGGACTAGTTACATCCCATACACTTTCTTTTTGATGAACAGATACTTACGTAAAGAAATGCACATAAAATAAAGACTGTACATTATCAGCAGAAATATCAGACCAAACTCACTGTAAGTGTAAACAAATAAAGTTCAGCTGACTCTGATTAAGTAGCACCCCTTTAGTCCAGTGGAAAATTTGCGCCTTAACAGTTAATAATGAGTCTAATTAAGTCATATTTGTTGATAAGGCCCCTGAAAAATAGAGCTTTTTCAGTGCTAAAGGTGATTTTTCAAAGCAGGACGCACTGCAGGGCCGGCTGCGTGGCTGTCTCGGAGCCCTCCGCGGCCGTGCGTGCTGCCTGCAGCTGTGCGTGGGAACGCGCCTTGTGTTCCCCTTAGCGCGGCCTTGGACTCTGCCGGGGAAACAGCGCTTCAGCAGGAGAAAGTCACAGGGTGGGTGTTGCCATGGGATGTCCTTCAGCTCAAATTTTAACTTGCAGCTTAGTACTAAGGTATAAAGCCAATATAGTGAGGCTAAAAGCTTCTTTCTCTATTTTCAAGAAGCCTTTTTAAACTGTTCCTCCCTTTCTTGTAACCCATTAAATGGTACCGTTTGGGCAGTAGGCAAGAAAGAAGCCAGGGAGGGGCACAATTTAGCAGAACAAGATTTGACAAGGCAGAGTACATCCTAATCCACTGGCTGAATTATTTTGTGACTAATACAATAGTTTTTAGTATTTAAATATTTCTTAAATCTGATTTCTAGTAGGAGGATTCCAAAGACTTAACTCAGTTATATATAAACTTCCTAGGTTTCCCATCTGTATGTGTTTGTAAACCATCATGTGTTCAAGAATTCATTGGTTTTTAAAATGTCATGGAGGTAGTGTATTTTAAGCTTTGATTGTTGTTTTTTTTCCCAAAGACTTGGTGTCATCTCCTTTAAGACTCTGCTAAAGACTTAAACTAAAAAATACTGGCACCAAGCTGTTTGTCTGAAAGAAGCACTGAGCTACAGTCTAGCTCCAAGCCTTTCTTTCTCTCTGTACTCTAAAGTACTGAGGTCAAATGCTGACAGATTTATTATGCATTCTTATAATTGATTTTGAATGCTTTATGAAAACAGAATGTGATCTGTTTTTGAAAATGAGTATTAACTCATGGAGTTCTGGTACCTGTGGGCTTTGTAACAGGTTGATGCTTTGAAGTCTGTGGTGGAAGGGAGGAACAAGGAATAAGAGAAAAAAGTGTAGCTCAGAACCTAACATGTCTGATAAAGGGTGGGATTTGTCTGACATTACTGTAGTTGGATGTTTTTGCATACTCTCACAAAGGAGCTGGTTGTGCCTGACCAGAAAGCAGACCAAGGACTAAGATGTTCTTTGGTCTTTAGGGTTATTTACAGTCCCTTTTTGAACAAAGGTAAGGGCCATACAGATGCCTCAGTGCTTCTCTACCAACGTGCTTATTATCCACCTACAACGGTGCTTCCAGGTCTCTGTAGGCAGGAAAGCTGGCACGGTCCCATGCCTCGCTGGGCTGGGTTGCAGGGTTTTGTCCTGTAGCCCCACCAATTCTTCTGTATTCCCGTGAGCTTTAGCGCTGGCTGCTATGGCCTTCCTGCCTGGTTTACCTGCTCCTTACACTGGCAGCGCTGGGGCAGAGGCTAAGCGTACGCGCTTTAGTTGGCCCTGGCTGACTGTTCAGAACTGCCTGCGTTTCCCTGTCGTTTGCTCTTCAGCACTGTGGATGCTGCCACAGCTTGTGGCGTGGCCGCTGGGCACCAGTGCGGTCTCGCGCCGTAGCACGCCGTGCTGTGCGGGAGCTGCGAGCCCGGAGGAGCCGCTGCTGGGGGGGCGACCACGCTGACCCATCTGGCTAAACGCCAGGTATTTTGGCTGTGTGTTTTGGGCTTCCAGTGCCCCAGACTGACTGGGCGCTGCAGCGTGATCTTAACCATCAGAGCCGCTTCCAGTTTTGGTCCAGATTTTTGGAACCCGCGATCTGAGGCAAATTGTTTAGTACCGCAGTGTATTTTATAGAGCTACTCAGTGATCTCTGGGGAAGAGTTTCTAGCAGACTTAACAGCATTTTTCTTTCCTGTCTAAAATTGAAACTTTTCCACATTTCAACTCAAACTAAATACTTCAGAATCACCCCAGATTTTTAAAAGGGTGGGACAGGTCTCAGGAATGTGGTGTTTTCTGCTGTTGTGAGAATTCAAGTATATTCCTGTTGCTTTAGACTAAATTTCCATTTGGATTCCAGATGTCTTCTCTTCTTGCAAGCATGACTAGTGTGCGGCTGTGCTTGTACTTACAGTTTATGCTCTATGTATAGCCTCGCTCGATGCAGACTTATGTCTCAGTAGTGAGCCTTAGCGCAGATCCTCTGCTTTCTAACAGCTCGCTGCAGACATGCTCCAACTCTACCAGACTGTCTCTAACTGGAGCCCTGATTTTAGTGCAATTACCTTTGCGGCCAGTACCTCTCAGTCAGGTATATCTGATAGTGGCAAAAAGTTTCAAAATTCAGTTTTGGAAGTTTATCAGACCTACCTGATTGGTTTTGATGCGGGACTGCTTGTTTCTTGTTATATGGTTACAGTTTTTGATCACTGTCTGTGTGAACAACAGCAGTTTTACTTACTTATTGTAAAGTACAATGTCTGGCAGCCAGATGTGTTTTGCAGGTATCCTCAGCTTATTTATCCCTTCGTAGTCAGAGGGCTTCCAAGCCAAACGGTAATCAATCCACTCCTAAGAGAAAAATTGTACAGTAGTGATGGGAATATCCTGACCAGCACAAAAAAAGAAAATCTCTATAACAGAGTGGAAGCAGTGGTGTTTGCGGTTTGCAAGAGCATGCCTTTGTGGGCTTGCTTACCTGGTTCAGCCAAACGTTCGTAGTCATGATCTGCTCCCGTTCATTCTGCAGGAGAAAAAGAAAGAGAAAAGTTGTCCTCTAAAATGTTTCCTTTTATTGCAATAGTAAATTTATTCAGCTGGCTTTCAAGGATATTTCCAGCTGCATGCATAAACAAAATGATTTTGTTTAGTGTATTTCAAGTCAGACGTTTCTCTGTTTACTGGTAAGGTGCCCAGTTTTGTACACATACTGACAAAAAAAAGTACCCTACAAGTACCTAGTTCCAGGTGGCCATTAACAAGAACGGCCGTGACTGGAATGATTGTGGCATCCTTGGGAACCAATTTTCCCACCCTGAGCTGATTTTTTTGTGGGTTGGCTTTATATGGCTGGGGCTTTACTGAGGGCTGAAATAGGAGGTCAAAGAGTCAGGAGGATTTCTGCAGGAAAAGAAGTTAATTCTCTGATGCTGAAGGTGCTTGATAGTGTCTATAAGATGCCTATATGCTGCTTTTTCTCTGAAGAGTGAGGATACAGCGGGATAGAGACTGAGCTGTGCCGTTCTTGATCCTCGCCCATGTGGCTACTCTGGTGAGGCTGTTGATCTTTGGGGCCTGAAGGGACAAGACACCCCATTTTTTCTGTCTAGAATAGGCAGTCTGGGAGGACACGTGTCAGTGCCTGCAGTGAGGAGGCCCCTCTCCAGGTTCCCTTCTCCCGGAGAGGGGGAGCACTTGGCCTAGAGTCATCCAGCGTATGGGACAGTACCTGCTTTCTACCTCAGCCTGCGCTTGTGTACAAAAGCACATCTGTTTGTACAGCTTCCCTTAGCTTCCGTTAGTGTCTTTCACTTTTCCGCTCGAGTTTCAGGATAAAAATTATATAGTGCTCTTAAACTTTGCAGCACTTTAGTCACTGGCCCATAGAAAAATGCCGTCAGGGAGGCAGCCCTCCATATCCCCTTTTTCATCCAGGGAGAGAGCAGCAGAGTTAAAAGCCCAGATTCAGGAAATTATTCCTGCTTATGTCCTGGATCTTGTTCCCACTGCAGTTAATGCTAAAATCTCTCTTGGCATCAAGGTGCCTATTTTTGCCTTGGAAGAACTGTTTAACACATGTTAACTTTGTGAGTGAAAGTGTCTTTTGGACCCACTGAAGTCAGTGTTACTGAGTATGGGGATTGATTTAACCACGTGGAGCTATTCCAGCCAGAGCTAGCTTTTCTTCCCTTTACAACATTTCCCTGTGCTTTGTTGCTGTGCCCGCAGAATCTGAGCAGGACTCCTTAGCTTGTTTTCAGACCACTCAACCACATTTCCTCAATGCAAAGAGCAGAAGATAGTTTAGCATCACATACACAGTCCAGGATAGACCCTGATCATGTGTAACTTACTGTAGCTGTATGGGAGTCTGTAGAATGAGTTTGTTTTTTTATCAGTGGAATTTTATTGGATGAAGATCTGCCACTATCCTTTATCCTGTATTTATCCTGTATTTTTCTGCCACTATCCTTTATTGCTTAGGCATAAATACATCTCCCTGTTGTAGCCACATCTGATTTAAAGTAAGACCGAAAAATCACATGTAAGGGCCCTGCCAACTAAATGTTGTTATGTAAGCCAGAAAATAATAGGGACATAGTAATACCAGTGTGACTTTCAGTTAGACTTCTGTGCAGATAGTAATGAATTAAAAGGAACAGCCTAATTTGAGCTTACCACACTGATGAGCTGTGCCAGGGAAACCTGCAGTTCTATAGATACCAACTGGGACGAGTTGACAGCTGGACGAATTAACTTATTGTACCTGTCAGGACTCAGTAGGTGGTTCATTAGCTTTTCTTCAGCATCTGCTGCGGTGCTTCCTGTAAAACATCACATAACATGACTACAGAAGAGCGACCAAATGACATGATGTAGGAAGCACAGGATTCCTGTGCATCGGATCATCTTCATGAAATAATTAGGGCTTTTGATTTTCTAAAGTCTGTAGGTTTGTGTGAACAGAAAGGTAAGTCCTTTGCACCAACACCTGTACTACTGAAGTTGACTGTCTCTCACAGAGCATAAATAACGCAGATAAAACAGAGGCCTTTGTTTCCCCCCCCCCCCCCCCCAGTAAAATCTGAAACTCAAATTGATAGATACTTTTGGCAGAATGTTCAGAAATAGAAACTGGAAGCAAACCACCCTTTTAATAACAGAAGGAGAAAATTTCAAAGATCCAAAGGCAGGGAGTCTGGCTGCGACTTCCCTCTTTATTGTCATACGAGACAAAGGAGGAGTTGCAGGCACATGCACAAAATTGGAAGACTCTGATCCGTGTAGGGAAAAGCCAGGCTATGAGCTGCAGGGTTTTGTAATGGTTGGGAGCTCTTTGGTAGCCAGTGATGTTTCTGTTTCAGAATCATGTTATTTGAAACCTGAGGCACTAATATAAAAGGGAGTCTTCTGATAGGTGGAAGCAAAACCTGAATTATGGACTAGCACAAATATTATGAATCTTAGATGGCCAAAGCTGGATTTCAGTGACTGCAGAATACGGTATCTGCAGGGTCTCAGATTGTCAAACAACCCTGAGCATTCTCCATGGAGCAGAATAGCTCATGGCACAACTCCAGAGGTAACTGCTCCTGCCCCCAGGCTCTTGCTTGTGCTTTTTAAAGCCGTTCTACTGGACTTTTCAAACTAGTATTGACCATGCTACAGAATATAAAAAGGTCAGTTCTTCTCTGTTGACTATCTTAATTTGAGGGATAGAAACAGAATCTGTCTACCAGTGCTCAGTAACACTGTAGGCTAAAGTCCTGGTAAGATCCTGCCAACAGTATTGACCCTTTGCAGGAGACAGATTCTGCTGTATGTGGGGTAATTCTGTGTTGTGTGATACAGCTGACGGCAGTGGACACAGGTGTCAACGACAGCAGATTCTAGTCCAGTTGGTAGAAAAAACATTCTTCAAATATGTCCATCCCATGTAGAAGGGCACCTAACTCCACCCTAGAAATTCAGAGAAGAGGAGGGGATCCCTGCAGCGTATGTGCTTCATTACTCCCCAAAGCAGTTGCACACAATAAAAACCACTGGCTCTGCACATATTTTAAATTTGTGATACATGAATTTGGTGTGTTTCTTACATTGCAGCATGAGATACAGAGAAAGGCAGACATCAGCAGGCCAGGATCACGTAGACAGCCAAAGTCTGGTGCGTTTCTGGAAGGTGTCTAATTTCCACATGAACTGGGCAGTAAGCTGCCAGGGGGAACAAGTCTCTCTTGAGACTTTGTACTTCTGAATTCCACTCATATTAAAAAATATTATAAGAACTTCCTGTTTCTGAGGCAATAAGGAAGAGGAGAGGCATTAAAAAAAAATGATCTAAGAGATTTTCACATCTAAGAACAGCTTTTACTCAAGCTCTGGGGAAAGGTTGAGATAAGCACCAGACTTGCTTCAGTTCTTTTAAGACCGGTGTGTAGCATGGCACCAGTAGCACAAGTTTTGCCACACATAACTGTAACATTGTACCCCAGAACCAACCTCTCAAGTACCTCCCAAGCCATTTGGAAAAACAAATTTGGGTGAATACATCTGTATCTGTTGGGCTGGGTTGGGTTTGATTCACAGTTGCCTTGTAAAAGCCTTAGTACCATGTGACATTTTAATACTACATTCATTCTCAACCTAAGCCTGCCTAATCAAAGGCTTATAAAGCTAGAGCTACGCTGATCCTTGCTAAGCTCCAGGCTTTGTTTCTTCTTGGGTATTGCAATTAAGATAAATTTGGTGCTGTGAAGCAAATGGGGCTGTACACTAGGAATGAATTGTTCTGTGTTTATGAGGATGGGCGAAAAACCTTGTGGGTGCTAAGGACAGCGTCTCTGTTAAAGTTATTTCATTGATTTCTTTTGAACAAACATTCCCTCTGTTGCAGAGGTAAGTGACAGAAGCAGACTGCTGTAATTCAGGGCCAAATATAAATAAATTGTCATTTGACTTGTTTCACACGGTGGTGTTTGAGTGCTGCAAACAGAGTAAATTCTTGTTTGCATTGTTAAATAAATACACTTTCACTGTGTTCCCGTCTCTTTCTGTAAATATTCCACCATATGGAGCATTTGCCCAAACAGCCAGTAAGCAGTGAAAACTGCAGAATATTTCCAGAAAGCTAATTCTGAATTTGTAATGATCATTATTCATTCTCTGAAGCCTGGTTTTAATGGTCATAGTCATCTGGTCTGTAAATCAGGACAGACAGTGGGGTTTGCGTGTCTGACGAGAACAGCTCACATTTCAGAGTACTGACCTCTTTCAGTAAACTTTATGCAGATGAATGACCGGCCAAGGCTTAATTATAAAGTGATTTGTCAAATAATGAATCCCTTTAAGAATTATTTTGCTGTTATTAGGTAAGGGGTTCCTGGAAGGAATTATTCTTTATAAGATTGCCATCCTAGCCCCAACTTTAAATAGCTTGTAATCATCTGAAGTGCAGCTCCGAGGCGCCTCTCTGGTCTCCCCCGGGTGCCTGCTTCCAGCACCACTAGGTGGCAGCACGGCACCGCTGCGGGCTCCGGGCCGCCCGCAAGTAACGCGTGAAAAGGGGGGCTGCTGGCATCCGTGTGGCCGCCTGCTTCCCAGTGCCAGTCTGCACGTTAGCCGGGTGGCACCGAATGAAAACAAAACTACCAGGCCTTCAAGTTCGTCTTTCCGTGCATTTCAAAACGTTAGTGTCAGTGCGTTTGAAAACTCCTCTTTTTCCCCGGGGAGCTGGAAGAACTGGAAGCGCGCTGCTTTCCCCGGCAAAACTGGTTTTTGCCAAGTAGCAGGAATCACCAGAAATGTTCCGGAGGGTAGACAAGTGCTTTTAGGCAAATGATTTTAACAAGAATGATGAAGCAGTTCTAAATTGGGGGTGGAGTATTTTAGTATACTGAAAACAGTAATAGGAAAAACAGGTTGGGGCGGATCCTGAGCTCGGTAAATTGTCTTAGCTTCACTGAACACGCTACACATCTGCTCCATAACAAGGAGAGCAAATTGCCGCATAACTTGCGGTACGCGTTTCTGCAGCAAGTTTGTTTTCTCTACTGGGGTATAACCATTAAAAAAAAAAGCCTCAGGATCCTTCCTGTTTCATGCTAGAAGAAGCGAAAACACAGACTTGATTCAGTCGCCTGTGCAAAATTTCCCTTTTACATGATATAATTTAAAAATATAAGATGAAATGACTACTCACCCTGTGTTATGCTGGTTATTTTCAGAGTGTGATGACAAATATGTTGGAGTGATTTCCACAGAACAGAATGAGGAGAAATATTGACAAATACAGGCAAGTGCACTGTCTAAACTGGAAAACTTAGATAAGGCATATTTCCCCCATTTCCCTGACTTCATTTATTTTGATAAATGTTGAGTCACATTTAGAAATAATATATTTTACCACATGTTGTCATTTTTGCTCTTTCCTCCCTCTCAAATGACTTATGTGGACAATGGTGCCATACCAAGTTCCCATGTGTAATCAGGATAAAGCAAATAGGGTGCAGCACTAAGACGATTCTGTTATCCTCTGAAATTACTTAGTGAAGTTAAGTCTCAGCATACTCTTGAGTGAAATCATTTATATAACCTCCTAGAACAATGTGTGCTGATGTGGAAGGCTTGTTGTTCTAATGGAAGTAGTACTGAATTTACTATATTTTAAAGATTGTTTTAATTTCCACACTACAATTAGTGCAAATAAAAAGGACATACCAAGGGGTTTAAAAATGTGTAATCTAAAAATCTAAAGTAGGCCCTCACTCTTCCATTGTAACAAAGCAGATGTTTTCCAAAGTTGCTTTTCAGTAGTTAAAGAAGCAAAACAACTGTGGGATGAATAAATAAATATGGGGAAGATGTGATTCTGCCTCAGTTCACTTTCTGCCAATTTCACTCTGTACACTTCAGTGGAGTCTCTCCCTGGGAAGAGACTCCCTTGGTAAATGCACTGTTTAATGCTGCCATCAGG
This sequence comes from Dromaius novaehollandiae, assembly GCF_036370855.1. Taxonomy (NCBI): domain Eukaryota; kingdom Metazoa; phylum Chordata; class Aves; order Casuariiformes; family Dromaiidae; genus Dromaius; species Dromaius novaehollandiae. Next base: position 21,421,413 of record NC_088107.1, read on the forward strand.
CTGTGCATGTTGGCTAAAACGTATATGAGAAATCCTGGTAAGCTAAAGAAAATGTTTGTGATGTATGTTTGAATTTTTTAGCATATATTTACTTATTACAACTTAATTTAAATGCTATTTACATGCTACTAATTAGACAATTAGGAAGTATGAACTTTGCAAAATACACAGTTCTTAAAACTTGAGTCAATAATTGTAGAGGGGTGAGAGCCAGCTCATTTATGGTTCATGCCACACTGTTCGTTTTTATTTTGTTCACTCTCAACACAATCCCTGCTTTTCCCATCACAGATGAACCTGGGAGCATCTAAAGGAGCATTCTTTAGTGATCATCACTGTCATCTCCTACTGTTCGTCATTTTATGTCCAACTTACTGTCTGTCCCTATCTATCACAGTGGATTTGCTAATACCAAACAAGCCAGAAACAACAAAATAATCAATTTCATGCATCTTAAAGTCTGCAACCTACTGTGATGACAGTTACAAATGTTCTGAGAGCTTATATCACACTCCTGCCTCCGAGCCCCGAAAGCTGTCATTGTTCTGCAAACTGTATCTGAAAGAAAAGATCACTTACCGTTAAAATAAAAGGAGACCACTACAAAGAGAAAGAGGGTGTAGGTATTCCTCATGGCAATAACAAGAAGTAGTGGATTACTGTTCTTCACTAAAGACAGCCGGCAATAGGCTCTGCTGTCAGGGTTGCACAAGGAAGAGATGTAAAAGCAAACCCGAACCTTGGAGGTATTAAATCCCTGGAAAGAGACAGACAGTAGGACCTGGCAGAAGCATTCGGCAAAGTGGAGTTTTCATGAGCATAGTGGTCCCTCCCCCTTTGCAGCTGTTTAAAGAGCTTTGTGAAGAGGAAAAGCACATAAGAAGAGGGAGCGTAATGTGATAATGTTGAATAAGAGGAAATGAAAGAGCAAGCTAAGCAATATGATTTGCAAAACACAACTGCTTAATTCTTGCTAGATAACATTTAGAAGGCTTTCTGGTTAAAGTGCAGTGAGTGGGGATAGGTGTGCGGGAAGAGCTGGAGGTAAGTTTGTGCCATAAGCTCTGTTATGAATGTCATGTCAATGAATTATAGCCCTAGCAAAGGGTCATTTTCTTTGTCAAGAGAAAAAGTTGATTACCTACTTCCAACCCATTTCCACTCCAAGTCCCATGCTACCTGTGATCTGTTAAAACTAAAACTCCAAAAGCCTTTTGGGAGCAGGAGGAGAAGAATGGGGAATTTGTTCTCATTAGCATTTGACGGAGATTTTAAAAGAAAGCTAAAGCATCCTGGTGAGAAATAGCAGCAACAGCCATAAAGACACTCCAGAGGAGCATTAGAGAAATTCTATGGAAATCATCATTTACAGCTGAAGAGTTCAGCAGAATATAGCGTGTCCTGCGTTTGGGACGTGCCGTGGAGAGAGTTATGTAGAAGGAAGGGAGAAGAGCTTATGAGCCCTTTGCAAGCACTGTAAGACAGACTGAAATTCCTGGAGAGAAAGCAGACGCTAGTCTTCTAAATACTGTTCTGTCTCCATTCCTCTCTGCTTTAGTTGGCCGCAGGATGCAGTTCTGCCCTCATTCCGTCTCCCAGCAGTCTAATTCCATTGGCTGGGATGGAAATACTCCTGATTTACCAGAGTAATTTATGTGTCTACCAGACCTTTTATCTTTACTTCTGCATCTAGCACGGTTACTTTCTGACTTGGATTATTTGGAGAAGGTCATCTGCTGCTGTTTTTAGACAAGCTGTCAGTGTAATGTTGAGAAGTTATTACCTTCTGCCTAAACCACTTCTGCTTTTTCCACTAAATAGCCCCATTTGTTGTCGCTTTACTGGCTTTAAAGGAGCTGCCATTAGAGACAGCCCAACAAGAAAAGAAACTCTACTCCAGTTCTAGGTAGTTATAATCTCCCCTTATTCCTTTTAACAGTCTCTTGAGTGTTTTGGACTCATCTGCGTAGGGGAGGAGGATGGATTCAGTGAGACAAATGGAAGAGCACTGACTGCATGGACTTATCCTTGGATAAAACAAGCTGCTACGAGTCAGCTTTGAAGTGGCTTGGACTGTTGCCTTCCCTTATTCTGAAAACTCAAGATATGTCAATTATACCATATCCTTCACTGAGGCTTCTCAGTTGGTATTTTAAAAAGCTCGCAGGCATCTATCATGAGAAGCATTTCTTGTACATTCTTGCCTTTCTGCTACTTGCCTGCAATCTCAAGCAATTTCTGTTAATCTAACACTCTCATTTATAGTCTCTCAGGTTATATAGTATTTTTAACTATTTCAGAAGTGTAGCCTTTTGATCTCTTCTAACTACTAAATGTTTACATATTTTGTTTATAGATGAGTTTTTAATTCCTTTCTATCGCATCTTAAGTGTTATGTAAACATCTCTGACGATAAAAGGTTTGGTGGACTATGTAAGAATTGGTGTTTGATGGTATCTGTATACTCAAAAAATTTTCACAGCACACAAATCCTGTTGCCTTGATCTTTAACCGTACCAACACAAATGTGCTGTTGTTGTTGCTTATCCAAATGATTGATCCACCTCATATCAGGGATCTCCTGTGCTAGGTCTTACACATTATTTTCAAGCTTTTTTGTGCTTTCATCACTTTCTTTTTTCCCTCTTATTTGCTATCCATTAGCTCTAAGTGATTTACATAGAAGTTAGAATTCTTATCTCAAAACAGCATGGGAAGTACAGAGCAGGAGAATGGTTTCAGCAAGACAAACAGAAGAACAGTCACTCTGTGGACATCTGCTTGGATGAAAAGAGCCAGTGGAATCCTAGTGAATGCGAATGAACTAACTGCAGTGAAAATATAACACTGTATTTCCCTGCTTTTCCCCCAGGTTTTAATTAACATCGTATAGAAACAGAATAGAGACATTTCCCTGAAAAAAACTACCCTCCTGTAATAGTGAAAACCCCTAGTAGGTGTGTCCCAGACAAAGTGGTTTTGATGAGCCCTCCACCTCTTGCTCCTCACTGTGGGCTGCTTGGCTTGTGCTTTGTCAGAGGCCTCTATGGCCATAGACCTTCCTACACCATTCAGCCTGCTGGGCAGTTTCAGCTTCTGCGATGTACAGGGAATTGCTCTCAAGGAGCTGTGTCTTTCTCTTCAGTTACTAAGGGTACAGTTGAGCAAAATACCAGTCTGCTGGGGGAGAAAGAAGGACCACATCTTTTTCTCTGTTTGTACTCTCTGTTTTCTGACCTTTTTCTCCTCAAAGGCAAATTTTCCATCTGCCAACATATCCTCTGTGCTTCAGCACAGGAGTAACAGATGTATAGGCCCTGAAGTCATTGCACTTGTACCAAGTCCACAGTTTGATGCTTGAGAGCTGAATAAGATCTCAAGGTCTAACAAAACCAATTGGGATTGCTTCACCAAAGAGATCAGCCGGCACAGAGCCGAAGGATCACAGGTGACAGAATCACAGAACAGCTGGGTTGGAAGGCACCTCTGGAGATCATCTGGTCCAACCCCCCTGCTCAAGCAGGGTCAGCCAGGATGGCTTGCCCAGGACCCCATCAAGTCAGGGACAAGCTGGTAACCTGTTCCAGTGTTCAGCCACCCTCACAGTAAAAAAGTGTTATGTTCAAACAGAATTTCCTGTGTTTCAATTTGTGCCCGTTGCCTCTCATCCTGTCTCTGGGCATCACTGAGAAGAGTCTGGCTCCATCTTCTTTACACCCTCCCATCAGGTATTTATACACATCGCTAAGATGCCCTAAGCCTTCTCCTGTCTGGGTTAAACAGTCATAGCTCTCAGCCTTTCTTCGTATAAGAGATGCTCCAGTTGCTTAATCATCTTCGTGGCCCTTTGCTTGTTCCATGTCTCTCTTGTACTGGGGAGCCCAGCACAGGACGCAGCACTCCAGGTGTGGCCTCGTCAGGGCTGAGCAGAGGGGAAAGGTCACCTCCCTCGACCTTTTGGCAACAGTCTGCCTAATGCAGACTAAGATACCATTGGTCTTCTTTGCCATGAGGGCACATTACTAGCTCATGTTCAGCTTGTTGTCCACCAAGACCCACAGGTAATTCTCTGCAAAGTTGGATCTCCAGATGGTCGACCCCCAGCCTGTACTGGTGCCTGGGGTGGTCTCTGAATGTAAACCAGTTCTCCTGGACCCCTGTTCCTCCCAGGGCTGTATCCCATGGGATTCTTCCAAGCAGGTCCCTAAACAGGCTGAAGCCTGCTCTCCTGAAGTCCAGGGTTATGATCCTGCTTTTTGTTCAGCTCCCTCCTCACAAGATCCTGAACTCCACCATCTCGTGGTCGCTGCAGCCAGGGCAGCACCCAACTTTCGCATCTCTGACCAGTTTTTTCTTGTTTGTGAGTATGAGGTCCAGCAGAGTGCCTCTCCTTGTCAGCGCCTCGATCACCTGTGTTAGTAAGTTGTCATCAATGCACTGCAGAAACCTTGTGGATTGTTTGTGTCCTACTGTGTTGTCCCTCCAGCAGACATCAGGGTGATTAAAGTCCCCTATGAGGACGAGGGCCTGCAAATGTGAGGATTCTTCCAGTTGTCAGAAGAAGGCCTTATCTATTTCTTCACCTTGATCAAGTGGTCTGTAGCAGACACCTACTACAGTGTCACCCACATTGGTCTGTCCATTAATCCTGACCCATCAGTTCTTTGGTCATTCACCAATTGCACTGCATTTGCTGCTGAAGAGAGGATGGACAAGGAGAATGGATGTCTGATGACTGCAGCTCTTTATCTTCTCTCTGGCAGTGTCCCTTCCTCTGCCATTCACTTGTGTTCAGTCCTACTGACAGGTCGCTGAAGTTCTTCTTTGATCGTTTGTGCTACACAGTCATTTTTCCCACAGTGATGCTGTAGGACTCCCTTTGGTCATTAAGTTGTGATCCTGAAATGAAAGGTCTTTTCTGGATTTGCGTGTTAATGTACTGTGCAAGCATGGGAGTGGTGGGGCAGAGAGCCATCCACTAAGCTGGCTGGTGGATTGCTCCTGGTACCGTAATGCTTTGCCTGCCTTAGAGTCTTGGTCAGAGCTCTTAGGTGCATGAGGAATGCAAGATGTCCGAGTGTCCAAGAAAATTGGCAGGTACGTTTTGAGGATTTGTCATGGTGATTTCAAGCTGCTGTTTGCATTAGGAAAGAACCAATCAGAGATGCTGAAGCTTCCAAAGCAGAAACAGCCTGGGGCACAGCTGGTCTCCTTAATGAGACAGGCGCAGGTATAGGGAAATTGCTCCAAAAATAAATGGTTCCAGGTGGAAAGCCACAAATAGTTTCCAGTAGTTGTGATACTGAGATGAAGTTCAGGGTTGGGCTTATGGCTAAACTGAATTGAAAAGGAACTTCAGATGAGCTTATTAAATCCTGGCCTTGCAGAGTGCATAGGGTTGACTTACTATTCTGCTAGTGGAACAGCTGTCACTTTCTGGTTGAAAATTGCCATAGAAAATTGTCACCTAATGGCAAACTTTGTGTTTTTCTAGCACCTTCCATTGAGTCCGTCAAATGATATCTGTCAAAATCCTGGCTGACCTTATCAACGTCAAGGAATACTTTCCTCTGCTCTCTGTTCAGTTGAAAAATGGAACTTCTTACAAGTAACTCCTCTTCTGCAAATATCAGACCTGGCCTTCTGCAGGTAAAATCATAGTTTTTTTCCCAGTTACCACTCTCTAAACAAGCTCATTATGGGGCTAATTTTCTGCATTTCTGGGACTTTTTTCCCCTCTACAAATGCAGTTACAGTCTTGTAAAGTCCCAGTAGAGATGTGTGAGAGCAAAATCAGACCAGACTGGTACCTGAGCCATTCTGGTGCAGGTGTCACTGGGGTAAGTTTTACTGGTGCAGCTTCCTTTAACAGTGCTGCAGTGTGTCCTCATTTAGAGTCTTCAGGGCAAAACAAAACTGTGGCACTGTAATTCCACTACTGTCAGTTGTATGAGCCTAGTCAGGTCCTCATACCAAACACCTGTTGGTAAGAAGCAGTGGGAAGGGCATGGATATATAGAGTATTTGGTATGTGGTAATCTAAAACTTTGGAATGTAATAAGATTTTGGGGATTAATAGTTGCTGTGTGTACTGACAAACTAGTTTTCGTTAAGTGGCTTACCCTACAGTGATGGGCTATGTCTGCGTGTGAGATCATATGTTGCGAAGTTCACCTCGTACTGCACCTCTGTAAATGTATTTGCCTTGGCAAATGGGATCTGACTGATGTGTACAGGTATTTGTAATAAGCTGTTTTCAGGCAAGGTATAATACCATCATACTCCTGTGGATGCTACTGAGTTTTCAGATAAAGAACAGTCCTTTAAGGTTTTAAACAGTGATGATGATATGTGTTGGTGCCTGATATGCCACCACCTTGGAATCTGCTCCAAACCCACAAAATGTTCCAAAGAGTTGCCACTCTCAGCAATATGACAACGATGATAATGCAAATGCTGCATACAAATGACTTGGTAGCAGTGGATATGATTCTGGCTATCATTGTCAAATATGAATGAGTATGGATCTCAAAAATGTCTGAGGGTAGACAAAGTCACTCCTGCAAAAGCAATGCTTTCTTTTTTTGGATCAGTTTTGAAAGTCATGAACCTATGCCTTGTGAGCTGGCATGTCAGTTATGTTTCTGGAGTATTTGGGGCTGTAATAATGAGGCCTCTGACACTCACCGATTATTAGTCCCACCACCTTTAATCTCCAGCTTGCACAAGTGTAACAGGCCCAGAGAGCTCTCTGAAACACTGCAGAAGCAGCATCTGAGGATGTGTTATGCTGTTTTGGAGCTGTTGCTTTTATTTTGCTCAGTCTTTTTGGCTTTCTTTTGTATGTTTTACAGGGTAACCTGTTGCGCATGCATACAGCAAAACATTTCAGTCCTACTCTGAACACCAGCAATATTGTTATAAGCCTGTTTCATGCTGTCTTTAACATATGCCCTGAAGTGGCAAGTAATCAAGTGAACAGATATTCTGCTAGTGCCTGCTTCAAAAGGAGGAGTTTGTTACTGGGTGCATCAGCTTGAGTTTTTGAGTTTTTTAATCTCAAATTTGTGGTGCTGGAACTACTCGCCTCCATTAAATCACTCCTCGTTTAAACTATACTGTGGCGGTATTAAGCCCAGCTGGTGAATTACAGCTTTAAGGGATAACCTCATTGAAACACTCTATAGCAAGCCTCCAAAGGACATTACTGAGTTGATGCCGAGGCATTGGAGTAATTTTCACTCTTAAGTAAAAAGATCACATGCTGAAGTTTTAAAAAGCAAATTTTTCATAAATATAGTAGGCAGAATTTCTCCTTGTGTGATACTGTGATGATTCAAGAGTTTTGGTAAGTGTTTGAAGATTAAAAACATCTAGAGGAGCCATTCGCTGTATAGCTTTTGGTGAATCTAATCTAACAGGCAGTTTATGCAGATTTCAGTCTAATAATCTGTTTCCCAATCATCAAACTGAAAATTTAATAGAAGCTAGAAAAACAAGTGGAGGTGAATTGTAACAGAAGTGAGAGGCTTTCCTTTGTGCAAAATCACAAACAGAATTTAAAAAACTCCAGCAGTATTACTGAATTGTGGCTCAGTTGTATTTATGCAAAATATCAACTGATAGGAAGATTAAAAAAAAAAGTGAGGTATCTGGAGTGTGGCCCTAATTTCTCTTCTGGATTTCAAAAAATAATGACCCTGAATAAAAGAGGTCATTTTCTTTGGTGTGCATGCCATACTCGTGTCACTGGCAGAAGAGATGTTGCCAAAATCTAGACTGAATTTTGCTGTAAGTTTACTGAGGGAAATCCTCTCTGGGATCTGAAGGAAAAATACAAAAGTCTTTCAGAGGACTGTAAAACATGTTGTTGTTGCTGTACTGAAAATAAACTTCCACTTGTTCTAAAGTGAGCATGTTTGTATAAAAACAGGAGGAGGAGAGGGGAGGTGACCTATGAAATTGCCACTCCAGAACAACATGGCATAATAAAATAAAATAAAATAAAACAAGGTGATACACAGGCCAGTTCATATAAGGCAATGGAGTCCTCACAAGGAGATCCTATCGATTTCTTTTAAACTTACAGCTGAGATACACAAAAGAGGGAGATGAACTAAAATTCCAGCTTAGGGAAACTGCTTTTAAAGCTTCAGTAGAATAAATTTCTTTCGGTGGAAAATGTAACACAGGAGAACGCTCTAAGCAAGGTAGTCCTAGGAGAGCTGAATGCAGTGAGATGCCATGTTTTGCACTGATTCCCCGTCCAGTTCGTGATCCATGTCATGGTGCTTGTCTCGTTCTTTAAGATTCACGTTGAATTTGGTCATGTTGCTCGCGGACCGCTTCTCACTGTATTATCACCCAACAGCTGCAGTACCTTGGGGAGTTAATTCCCACCCATCTCTAAGACGCATGACCTCAATCACTATCCTGCCTCCAGCCTTCTCTGTTTCAAGGCTGTTGTAGAAGCTGTGCTATCGTCTAAGTCTTCAGAATTTCAAATTCCTCCTTACTAGGCTTTTGACTTGTACAGAGTGCAGAAACTGTATTGGTCTCAGTAATTAAATTGGATTCCCTGACATTAGCTGCTAAATTAGATTCCATGGCATTAGGTGCTGTAGAAATATCTAAGATTGCCTTTTCCAAGATTGCATGTGTGCTCATTCATTTATGTCTGTCTACTGCATTTACTATTGCTGACCACAAGTTTTTGATGATATTTACAGCAGCTCTTGCCTGGATTTGAAATATGCTGTTGGGGGTTACACTCTTTTGGTTGGGGGTTTGACCACTGATTTCAGCTCTCCTCAGGATCTAGTCCCTGAAGTTTGGTCAATCAAGTCTTTTCTGATATCTGACGTGGTCTCTCTCTTTAGCTGAATCGCTAGACTGTCACCCAGAAAGAATTTGATGCTTATTGCAGAAAGGCCTATGCACTCACATTATCTTCGAAGCTTTTCCCTGACTTTTTAGTAAGGGCGTGGTGGCAGACAGTCATGTATTCTTCTTAAACATTGTAAATGAAGCCCTGGCTGTTCGTGCAGTGGCTGCATTTTGTAAGAAAATAATAAAAAGAGGCTAAATATGTGCATGCCTAGGAACAGATCTTAGCAAATACCAACCAGTGCCTTCCTATATGCAGTGTAAACATTTTGTATGCTCTTGCTTTATGAAGTAAACTCTAAAGGTAAATTCCAGGAGCAGGAAGCTCCATTTCTTGCCTTTGTCTGCCTTGCCTCGCTATCTGACTAGGGAGCTGTGCTTCCTTGCCTGCCGAATCACTGTGCTTGTTGCCCAGTTCCCAGTTTTGGCGTAACAGCTGACAGTGTTACATCCCTTGATAGAATTTCCAGTGATAAATTTTTATGATTTAAAACATGTATTCTAGATTCAGCAAGAATTGCCCCTTTTCATCCTCATTATTTTATTCTGCTTTATCAGGCTCAACCTAAGGGTCAGATAATAGGGCTTTATTTCCAGCTTTTTCAGTATTTATACTTTTTCACTGAAGCATCTGGAACACTGTATGGTGAAATCCTGGTGCAAACAACTGTTTACTATGAGCACCATAAATTATGAAGTGAAGTGTATAATTTTCCTGTGAGATGAAACATACCTATCCCAAGAGCAAGGACAGGAAAGCATAAGCAGCCCGTGCTAAGGCAAATACACATTCAACCATGCAGATTGACACTGTAATACTCTTACACTAGCATGGTGTTTTCTGCAGTAATTAGTAAGCTATTGAGGAAAGCTCTACTGGCTATTAAAAGTGTATGTTATGGATGAACCACACACGGTATTTTCAAGCCGTATGTAGAGTTTAGTGTTGCAAGGCCAGATTTGCAGATCTTGCTCAGATCACAGTGTGGCAGGACGCTTACCTCTGAGGTTGGCAAATTTTGAGCAGACAAAATTGTGTTGAAAGGATCAGTGTTTACTTGGCAATAGAATGATTTTCCTTCTCGAGCGGCCTCCGTATACCGCAGGATGCGAATTGCAATAGAGAGCTTTCTTGTGGGTGCATGGTCATCTGGAAAACCCTGGTGTGCTGTGGTGCCGAGTGGCTGCACATCTCGCTGCAGTACCTGTGAAGAGCTTTGCTTTGTTTCTGAACATCAGTCGTCTTCACTGAGGCAGAGCTGCACATCGCCGTCTCCTGCCTTGCTTTCACTGGGTTGGGCCCGTGCCAGGAGCGTAATGGCTGTTTTGCCCACTGAGGCTTATAGGAGGGGGCATTAGCATGTGTGGGCCATTATTCTGCCATTCAGAAGACCTGTGCACCAGAAAAAAAGAAACCGGTTTGTGATGGAGTCCAGAGGCTTTTGTGTCTCACGCTGGTGATGCAGAGAATCGACCCGCTGCACCTGCCGCATGCCTCAGCCAAGGGAAGAACCGGAGGGCGGTGAGCCGCAGCCGCGCTGCTTGGGACTGACCTTTTTACTTGGAACTGCTGCATCGCAAGAGGAATGTATTTGAAAAGCAGAGAGAAAGGAGGGCTTTGGGATACAAGACTGGGATCCCAAAGACCTGGGCTTTGTCCTCGGCTCTACCGTCAGCCTCCGGCACCACTTTTGGGTAACTGCCATACCTACTTGGTGCTCCGGTTTCCCCAGGTGTAAAGCAAAGTTAATGATTTGCAAAGAATTAACTAATGTTTGCAAAGAGCTTGGACGGCAATGAATGAAAAGCAGAGTTGAAAACAAAAGGAAGCCTTGTGTTACTGTGGCTTTCACACTTTAATGCTTTTACTGCTGAAGAGGTTTTCGCTTGTTCTTTAATGTATGTACAGCCGCCCACGCGGCTCTGAAACCGCTGCTGGCCGCTCGGGAGCGGCAGCAAGCGCGATGCTGCCCGTGCCCTGCAGAAGTGCGCGCTGACAGGCAGCAGTAAGAAGTCCTTCCACACAGCTCCGTCATGAACTACAGAGATCTTTCTGGCTTGGTTTCCAGACTGGTTTGCAGATCTCTGAGGGGATTCGAGCTCTGGAGCAGGATCGTCTGTCGTGAAGCTAGCCTGGCAATGGTCCTTCGTGGGGACTAGTAGGCATAAAAGTCCTTTTAACTTTTAATACTTCCCCCCCTTCCTTAAAAACAAAACCCCAGGTGTGGCTAGAGTGCTAAATACATCTTGAGCAATAGCCTGCATCATCAGTGCCTCCAAGTAAGGATCATTCAAATCACATTGAGGGCTGGCACAAGCCCGTTTGAGAGCTGGGGACTGGCTGGACTTCCCACTTCTAGTTTTCAGGCTTCTGCAGTGCCCCGACTCTCAGCGCAGCGCAGGAGGTTAGCAGCGAGATTCCTCTTCCTTTTAAAAAAGGAAAATAAAATCCAGCTTCCCATTGAGGTTTAACAGGAAGTATTGCTGGAGCTGGCCTTTGTTGCCAGCGCTGTCGGCGAGAGCCGGATCCCTCCGCGGAGCCGGTGTTAGCCCGGCAGATCGGCTGCCCCGCAGCGCTCGCCTGGGCAGGCCCTGCAGCTCCCCGCGGCCCGCAGCGACGGGCGGCCAGAGCCTCGTCGGGGAGCACCAGTGCTGCTGCTTCTGCCTGCGGGCAGCTGCCGCAGCCGCCGAGGTGCACACAGCGGGACGGGCTGCGAAGAGCGAAACGGGCAACCGGACAGCAGTTGTCCGCGGAAGCACAGAAATTCCTAGCAGAAGTTCTTTGGTGCTATTTCTGGTGGGACAGAGCTGAATGCCTAATGTGCTTTTAATGTCAGGCCTCCTCAGAGGCACTGACAGCGCTGGCTAGTGCTCGGAAAGTGTTTAGCATGCAACATATATTTGATCTGTCCTCCCGCGTTAAAAGTTAAACATGTTAACTGTGAAGAAGTGTGGCCAGGCTAGATGTGCAGGGCCCAATATATCTGCCTTTGGGGTAGAGGGGCCACCGCACACCCTCCGTGCGGGTAGCTGGGCAGCGCTGCGCTGAGAGCCTTCAGTCGCCGGCCTGCCTGCGCCTGCCCGTAACAAGCCTTTAGGATGCCTGGCGTGAGCCAGCCGCTCTGATAAAAATACTGAAACTTAGACGAAGAGCCAGCAGATGGCAACCTGCAGCTTGACTGCTGGTGCACGTGGGGCAATAACAACATGATAATAACGGAAAATTATGCAGGATAATGAAGTAATTCCCTGTTCTAGGCTTTGCAAATTAATTATCTGTATATCAAGTAACAAAGAATTTTATAGAGCCATATGTCTGAAAGCTTGCCTGTTGTTTTGGGTTTTTTTCTTTTCTTTTTTTTTTTTTTCCGATTGTATCACTTGATCTAGTAAAAGATACTTCCGCCTCCTGCCAACCTTGCCTTGCGGGGAACCTGCGAGCCTTTCCCAGACGAGTAAGCTCCAGCCTTTCCTCTCTACTTTCTTGAACATTGGTCCATCAGGAAAAACTAAAAGAATAGGAGATCATCGATAAAACCACTCTAGATAACAGTGTTCTCATTTGTTTTCCAAGCCAAAAATAAAGCTCCCTAGTTTACCAGACAGTAACCTATTATCTCAGTGTTGCACATCAATGTATATTCAATAGGGGGGTATGAGCCCCCAAAGACAGACACCTCTATTGCTTTTTTGTAATCCAGAGCAAGAATCTGAACTTGAATTTTGATTTTTAATTATCTGAGTCTCTTAAAGCTGCTTCAGTGTCCCAAATTATGCTCCTCTCCTTTGCCTTACCCAGCACGCCACTGCAAAATTTGTTATTTCCAAGTCAAGGGAAGCAGTTCCTTCTGTCTATTCCGATTTGGTTTTCATAAGCTCCTTTAATGCCTCTGGTCCTATTATCCGCACTGTGCGGAAAGCAGTAATTTGTGCTGACATTATCTAACTCCCCCAAAGAAAAAATATGTTGCATATCACCAAGTAAAGGGAGAAATTTATCTATAATTTAGGACAATAATGGGGTTTAATTCACGAAGTCTCACAGCATCTTGCATGCTGACAGATTGTGCTATCATTAGCGATGCCTCTGTGTTCTGTCGCGTGGATATAATACGTTATGACTCAAAGGAAATCGTTACGAGGACCTCCGTTTTGTGACCACTTCTGGCGTTTATTATCCTTCGTGGCAATTGTGCTTATGAGAACTCAGGAGCGGTTTGTTTCTCCAAGCGAAAAGGAGCACACAAATATTGACGTTTCTGCGTGAAGGGGGGCTGATGAGGAACGGCAGCAAGGGTCTCCTCCCGTACCGGCCGCAAAGCGGTCTGACAGCCTCCCCGAACCGAGGTGCCCTTGGTGCTTCTGCGGAGCTCCGTAGCCGGCCAGGCCCGTGCCGATGCTGCGAGGGTCTTGGGACTCCCACGTGCTCTCCGTTCTCAGGCACGTGGTGTCCCCAAGCCGCACGCAGCTCCACGGGGAGCTCTGTCCGACAGCATCTGCGGCGTTGAACATCCCTGTGCTCCGTATGGCACGTCTGACGTGCTGCTGTGTGCGCTCAGAGCTGCCTCCGAGGACAGACGGTCCACGTGGGAGGTGGCACTTCATGACCAATAAGTAAATCCAAATCGTGGTTACCACAGGATCATTTATGTCACTCCTGTCATTTTAAATATATATGGCATTCCCCACATCCTGTCCTAAAGGTGTACGGCTGTAGTGTTTCTTCCACGTCCTTTTCATTTCAGTTGTGAAGGAAAACTTTCTATGTTTTTTAGCAAAAATGTTTTGCCGAATGTTATGTCTCTTGTAAGGACATTCTTCTTCTTTATGTGATCCTGGATTATGGGCCTTGGGGCAGGACGTGCTTTTTTATATCGTGTATCTATTTCTTGTCTGTAAGGGCATTTCACGTGCATGTCTGATTAGTGGCTTCACTGTGCGATGTACAACAGCAGCACTTAGAGCTTTTAAAAGTGCTGCAGAATGACAATGTTATGCCTAGGCTGGATCACAAAACAGCTGTATGTGTATCCCTCTGGGGATACAGTGGCTTTCTTTTGTGTGTTTACTTATCTTCTGAAAATTTCCAGGACTTCACAAGTATAAAACTTTTTGTCCTCCAAAAGCTACCCAGCTCCGGAGCCAAATTTTCACCCCAAGACTTCTGCTTCTGGCCAGAGGTTATGATGATTCCCTGTCTAATACTAACATAGCACATGTGCGGCACAGCTACCAAAGTATTTTGCTAGGCAGTTGAAATACTGCTAGTCCCATTTTATAGAAGGGAAAACAAGGTAAAATGAGAGCATGCAATTTAGGCCGGTCGTGGGGGAGATCAGTGAGAAGATCAGGATTAGAATTTTCTTCTCAGTTCTCAGAAGTCACAGTCACATACCTGTGCTGCTTCCCTAGGGAATGGGATGGATTTGTATCCAGTTCAAACCTTCCCAGTGTTTGACCTTTCCCACCTTCTTAGACTTGTTCCCCCGTCCTAACAGAGGGCTGTGTCTAACTGCAGAAGAGTCTTACAATAAATTGATGACAGCTTTTCTACCCGTGGCATGCTGTTTGCTGTAGGGTTCAGTGTGTGAATACACAGCACGTGGAACGATTTGGGTTCTTAGTTCACATATACGTTAATGTAGGCACCGGAAGATTCACTTCATGAGAATGTAAGAGTTATGTATTTGTGTGACATTTGTAGACATGTAGACTCTAAAATCAGAACACATTATCTGGAGTCCTTCCTACTGTGCACCGTGGGAGTCTTACCTCTAGCACATAACTTTAGGTTAATCCAGAATGTAACTTTTAAACTTCCACATTTGAGCTAAAGACATCAAATGATGAAGAATAACCATATCTTTAAATAGCACAGTTCCACTGATTAATTAATTTAATATTTAAAAGTTTGTGCATTATTTTTGGGTTTCAGCCCCTGGATATCATTATGTCCTTGTCAAAGATCCAGCTGCACTCTGAAATCTCCCCTATTAAATATGTTTTAGATTCTTAGCTGTCTTTTGGATCAACAAAATAGATTGGGCTTCTTGGTATCTCATTAATAAAGCAGGGTTTTTTTCCCAGACCATAAATCATTCTTGAAGTTCTTTTTGTAATTTGTCAAGGTGCTCGTAGTTCTTGTGTCCGCAGTGTTGGGCTGGTGAGCTCACTACAGGCTCATGGGTCAGTTCCTTCCAAATTCTGTGTGATTTTTCCCTGCTTATAGAGGAGCATCTTTGCTCTTTTAGTTATTGGCTGATAATACAGCTTTTGACTCCTGGGATGTTCTCTTCAACTAGCATAGATCTAGTATAGCTCATCATGTCGTATGACATATTAGATAATATATTGCCTCTGGTTTAAGAAATTATGTTTCTATTTGAAGAGATGATGTATCTGATTCAGTAGGTAATAGATCTGATTCAGCAAGTCATAGATCTGATTCACTGGGTCATTTATTTACTTGGCAAGTAGTGCACATAATGTAATTAACAAGGCATCTGGCTTAGTAGATGATCTGTTTTTTTCTCCTGAATAATTACCTCGTGTATGTGTGTGAGATTAATCTCTAGCTGTCCATATAATCTCTATTAGATTTCTTTTGTGAGTTGTCTATCCCAGTGCACGGTCAAACACAATAAGTTCCTGTTGTCACATAAAATACAGCAACAGTCACTCTGAATGTGAGTATGAGCTAAATATAAACATATAATACATTTGCTTGTCAGTGAAGATGGTATATTTATAGAATTCAACTGGAACATTACGATTTCTTATATGTAGTTGAGAGTCTCCAGAGACTACAGTGTCTTGGGTAGCTAAAATCTATTTAGAGTTCTACCCAGTGCAATCCACACTTCCATCTGCTCCTTATTTGTGACAGCCTGAAGCGTGCCAGCATGCAAGAGAACAAATGCAATCCCATTTTGGCTAGAACTGTGTCTGTGACTTCCTTGGTACGGTCCCATTTGAGGCTGTAGGAGTAATTGATTTAGGGGAATTGGCATAAAAACAAACATATCAGGCCAAATCAATGCTGAACAAATTTCTTGAAGAATTTTCTTGCTGAAAATTTTTAAAAAGATTTTGTTTTGTCATCATTCCAAGCAAAATGTTTTGATTTTGAGTAGCGTGTAAACATCACGATCACTGCACTGGAGACATTCTGGGGTGGAATGCTTCCAGCCTCCTCTGCTTTGATTTCCCAGAGCTTTTAAAATATTTGTATCCCTTTCTTTCTAATTCCTCTACTTTAAATGACCACTTCCCAGTACAGGAAGCCATAGACCTGCATATGCAGGTTTGAAGCATATGCAGTAATTTGAAATTCAGACTTCGCTTGGGGATTTATGTCTGCCCCTACCTTGTGTCATATAGAAATGCCCTGACTTCTTGTGTTTTACCTGAGCAGTTTTTCTGCCCAAATACCATTTTGTTAAGGTTTCAGTTACTTCTAAGTGCAGTTAGTTTTTGTCAAGTTAGAGCTGCAAGAATTAGCGACTGTTAGCGAGAGGTTATTTTTCACCTGAGGACAGCAGCTGAATGTGAGCATCTGAGAGAGAGGTGACTCCTTTGCCATTAGAGCTGTGTGGTTTGGCCCAGTGACCACGTGCATCCTCCGAGCTCTCCTGGTGCCCCGAGCCCCATCAGTGCTTGTGCTCTGGGAGGATGCTGTGCCTGGGTGGCTGTCTCTGAAGCACAGAGCTGAACCAGCCTTAGAGGGAAGATGAAAGGCTTTGGAAATCAAGGTGTTTGGAAACAGTCCTCGAATTAGATTTCCTCCAGGGATCAGTTACACTGGCTGAGGAAGGGGGAGAGTTTCCCAGAGAGCTTGTAATGCTTGATTCCTTTATAAAGGGTAGATCTGTCAGGATGAAGAATTTAAAATAGCTTCAACATAAACTTTTTAAAAAGAAAATGGAGCGAAAGACAGCTCAATCTGAATGTTCTCAACCATTTTATATACAAGAATTTTAAGCATTCCCTAAAGAATACTTTTTATATCAGCAAAGACACACATGCCATAGAAAATGATAGTGCTGTACTGTTAATTAATACTAACTTTTTTCTTCTTCTTTTTGTAGGTTTGGAGAGGAGATAAAACAAATCTTCCATAATTAGTGATCAGGTTCTGCACTGGCACTGGGCAGCAAGCTTCAGAGCATTTACAGAGAGAGGTGCTGTGCTGACCGTGGCTTCAGCAGCTCCCACACATGTGGGGCATGGAGAGAGGCTGCTTGGCCCAGCTGCACCCCGTGATGGTAAGTGCTCATTCCACAGGCCTGTGGCAGTGGAGGGATAAAGCTCCTAGAGCTGGCACTGTGAAGCTACACTTACCAGGCTAACAGTGGGAGGTGTAGGGCAGAGGAAAGAGTGTGATAGCAGGGTAGGAAATTATATCCTTTTTTTAGTCATTAAGGCATTTTTTTCTATTGAAACTGGCTTTTGAGAATTGCAGAAAATTGAGGAAAAAGTTGTCTTTTATTTTTTCAATTAAAAAGCAAACAGATTTTTAACTGAACTGGATTATTTTTTGCAGAACTTTCCACTTTGCTGAAGAGGTCATGCTCCATCAGAAAAGCAGTCACCCTCTTTGAAGCAGTATCAAGAACAGTCTGTGCATGAGTGGTCAATCCTTTCTCTGTATATGGCTATCCCAGGGATGTTCTGAGCTGGATTTGCTTCTGATTTATATAAAGGTGGGTGAAAAGTGTAAGGAAAAAACTATTTAGGGTTTTAAAATAAGGAGAGACTTCCCCTCACTTATATTAAATTCAGCTCTCTTGTGGCCTCGGAAACTAAGGACCAGAGTGAAATGGCTGCTACAGAGAATCAGGAGCAAGATGGGATGGGATTTTCACTGTGGGTACTTAAAATTTGTTTGGATTTTTTTGCACTTCTTGTTTTTCTACTTTAACTGAATAATTTGCACTTTAGAGAAAGGAAGCAGAAATCTGTTGTTTGTTAAAGATTCATCATCCTTAAATTGAAGGTGTGAGAATTAAAAATCAAGATGTGAAAGGCCTTCCAAAGCACCTCCAGCAATGCTAAGGGAAGCTGGCCTTGAGAGGGTGTATCCTTCTAAGACTGAAAAACCTCCCTTTTGGATGAATCTGTTGGGCTCTCCTTAATTCTCACAAAAAAAAGGAAAAAAAGCTCAGTTTTCTGATATGCAAAGCTTATAATCCATTTATAAACAAATTGGCTTGTGTATGTCTGACTGTAGTGATTCTTTCTTGGCTTTGGGCTAAACATTAGGAACAGGGAGGCTGTTGGAAGTGAGTGGCTGGCACTGGAAAGCAGAATGTGTAGATTAAAAAAATACAAATATCTGTGTCGGGAATGAAGCTGGATTTTTTTCAAGCCAGTGTAGTTTCTCTTCTGCTTTGAGTGGAATTGTAGGTCATTGTCAGCTAGGGCTGAAGAGGAGAGAGCGGGTGATGCTGTTTGTTAGCGTACAGAGGTGTTAAACAGGAGCATCTTGGAAACCTGCATTCTGGGTGGGTCGGGAAACCTCTCTACATCCTGAAGAAGTATTTCAGCCTTTCTGTGACTAAGTGGGTCTCCTGGTAAAATGGATGATTTTGGAGAAGGGTATTCACAACCAAGCACAGAATATTAGCATGTGATGTAGTAGCTAACTTTGGAATTCTGCTTTCATTCCTCTCTGGCTGATTGACCAAAACTAATCGCCCTGTGGTGGGTAGGGAGGAATATCCCATTCTGCCGCCTCCTTAAGTCCTGCGTCTGCCAGCTCGTGTGCTCGGAGCACTCACTTGCCTGATCCGCCGCTTAGCGCTACCCCTGCTGTGTGTGTGCGGGTTCCTTTGCCAAGAACGCTCCAGAGCTGCAGAGGTAGAGTTGATCTGAGCACACGCACACAGTCAGTGTGAAACGCTGCTTCCTGTTAAACCAAAAGCAGTGCTGGTGGCTGCTGCGGGTTATGTTCTCCAAAGCACAGCTGGACTGAAATTTCAGTCCAGCTCCAGCTTGTTTGTTCTTGCCCTCACGTATTGCATGAGCCTGGGGTAGCCAGGTTGTGAGCCTGTAGGGAACTGCAGATCCCACAAGGTCTCTTTTTCCTCAGGCTTTGCCAAGCAATTATGATCTCCAGGTTGAGGTTTATGTTGGCTTCAGTGATCTTTACTAAATTATCTTTAGGATGTTCCTTATTACCTCATTATGCACACTTGAAAAATATTTCAATTAAGGCAGATTAGCATTTTATTAATATGCTACATATCCAGGCTGTTTTCAGGCAGCTGCAATAAAAGAGATGGAATCTCAAAGCAAATGGGACAGGGCATAAAAAACTCTCAGTTGGAAAGGTTATGCCTGAAACCTCCTTCTGTATTGCAGTCATCACAAAAGATAGCTTTAAACTCACTGGTGCAAGGCAAAACAGAAATACTCTGGTGTGTTGCTGATCTGGATGGATGTCTGGTAAGTGCTGGAAACAATGCTGTGCTTTGAAGTACATTTGAAAGGCTGCCTGTGGGCGCAGTCAGTATTTCTGCAGTAGTGTCTCCCCAGGAGGTTGTCTTTTGATAAAGGAAACCTCATTGTCTCAGAGTTTTTACTTGTTTGAGGAAACCAAGGTGCCAAGAGGCTCAAGTGCCTCCCCGACAGCCCGCTCTGCCCAGGCAGCTGCTCCAGCCACCTGCCTGGAGCTACTCATCACCAGGAGCAGTCTGCAAGACTGGGGTCTGAACGAGACCCATGGAGGGGGCTCTGGAGGTTGTGCAGCTCAGCGCTGCAATGCCTCCGAGTCTCCTTGGGCAGCTGCCTGACAGGTTCCCAAAGCTCTAGGCAACCCGCTTGTGTGCGAGACAGATGCTTTTACAGGTAAGAGCTGTTAGGACAACAGAATACCAGAATGCCTAGGACTAGTGTGCCTGTGTGCATGCATGGGAGGAGAGGGGGACAACCCTTTGCAGTTTGCCTGGCAACACTTTAAAGCATCTGAATATTAGCACAGGAGCTGTTTCAACTGATTTGCTTGAGGTCATGCAAAGAATCCAGACAACCCGTTACTGAAACCAAGGCCAGGTTTGTATTCCCCAAAGTAGGTGGTTCGCTTATGTAGATGTAGGTCAGACTGTGTTTGGAGTTAATGCTAACTGCATACAATATTAAGTTGTGCTGTTACTGTTAAGGAGCTGCTGTCACCCCAAACCTCACCACCAGCAAAACCCAGAAGCTCGTGTGTAGCCACATCATCTTTAGTGGCTTGAGTCATGCAAGGAAGATTGCTTGCAGTCCTGACTAGATCAGAGTCAGGAGCTTCAGCACTAAAGGAGCCTGGTTTGCAAGCCTGTTTCCAGTAGAGGTTCACCAGCGCTTAATACAAGGTGATCATACTGGGATTTCTCCCCCAGCTGGTTGCCTGTCTGCAAAGGTGCTGGGATGTTTGGAGCCCAGTCCTCCTGGTGGGCATGCTGAAATGAGCTGGGAAGCTCTGGTGTTACTGGGGGCCAAATAGATAGGGGTGTGATGTGTGAGAAAAGCCTCATTTCCCCAGGAAACAAGGCAATATAAACCATAAAGTCAGTGCCATTTGAGTTAAGGAGCTTGGCTTCTCCTCTCTGCTGTAACCTTGCTTTTACTTGCTTTCGTGTATGCATAGTGTATGGGGTTTTTAAATGTCAGGGCTGTTCTTGTATTGAATCTTCTTTTCCAATCTCTTCTCTCTCTCTCAACTCTGTCAGCATTGGTTTATTCCTGCATCCTCATGAACTGACTTTCCACAGGATCCCTTTCACTGTTTAGTTCAGATGGGTCTCTCACCTCTTCTGTCTTCACTCTTTGCACCTTCTTACTCTTCTCCCCTGCTTTTACCCACCTCCTCTTCTTTGCTTCACATGCCAGCTGTTTTTGCTTCCAATTTTATTGTGCCAGTGGGCGCACAGCGAGTTGGAAATGCATGAAGCTACTTCAGTGTCAGCCGTTGCCGTGTGTGTGCTGCCAGCTGCCTGGAGAGCTGTGTGCTGGCAAACCAGATAGTCTCGTTTCCCTGACCTCCATGTGACAGTGCGTCTGAACCATCCTCCCCTTTCCCTTGCCCCTGTGTCAGCTGGTCCTTTCCTGTTCGTTTATCCAGGAGCAGCATTAGTGCTGGTTTTGTGTGTTACCTCCTTTCCTCCTAGTGCTGAATGTACGTGGTGTGTGTTGGGCTTTCCTTTCGTTGTCCGCTCAGGCGAGAGCCTGGCCTAGCAAGTGCCGGTACCTGGCTTATAGCCGTTTCAGCTGGAACTCCATGGCTTCTTTCATAACACAGCTGTGAAGGTATAAGGGATGTAAGGAAGCTAAATCCCCCCATTTTTGCCACCTGACATGGCAGTAGTCTGGGTCCTGCGGCACCAGCACTGTGCACAGCCCCTCGCCGGCTGTCACCCCTCTGCTCACGTGCAGACGCTGCTTTTGGCCCACGTGCCTTATGAACCTCTTCCACGGTGCGCTGCAGGAGGAGCCAGCCAGCTGGAGCAGCTCGGTGGCGGCAAGGCAGGTTTGGCCCCAGCCCAGAGCGGAGCGGCAGGCCTGCGGTGCGGTGCAGTGCGGTACGGTCTGGCGGTGAGGCTCTGTCTGCTCCTCGGAGAGCAGCCCATCCCCGGGCACCCGGAGAGGAGCACAGGGCTGGGAAGCTGTCGCCTCCTGTGCGCAACCAGTCATCGGCGTAAGCAGATCGATGCTCACGCTGGCAGCGCTGCTGGTTGTTTGGGGAGGGAATCAAAATGTGAGGCCAACTTGGCTGCGTCACCACTGGTCCTGCTGGCTCACGCGCCATGGGGAACTGCACAGCTCCTGGGGATGGTCGCTCGAGCGTGAGGCCTTGCAAACTCGAGTTCACCTTAATCGGGTGGGATGGAAAACAGGCACTGTAAGCCTGGTAACAAGATACTGGAATTTCTGGTACTGGCTCTCCATTTATTGCAGGCATTATTGATTTTAAATTTAAAAAAAAAAAGTCGGGTTTTTTTGTGTGTTTGTGTTTTCCCTCCTCCTATCACTGTTTAGCAAACAATTTGCATCCATCACCAGGCTACTAAAGGAGAATTTTTCTGATGAATGCAGCATAGCAAAAGTTGATTACTTTTGTGAGGCAAAAAATGAATAGCTCAGCTCCTGATATGTGGCTTCAGGGCCAACTGTGTATTCTGCTAGGAAGACTGCTGTCACGGTACAGCTCACAGGGGATGTAGCACTGAATTTGTTTCTGGTGCTTGCTTTGTAACTGATTCCTTGTGGTATATGCTTCTGGGGAAGTCATGTCATGCCCTGCTGCTGTTGGGCTCATAACTGTGCTTTCATTTGAAGATGTTTTATCTTGCAGCAATTAACTTGTGTCTATCACTAGAAAAGATGATTTCCTGCCAGTTTATTGCTGATGATTTAATTAATAATAGTAGTTAAAATAACAGGAAAAAATGGAGCAGCCAAAAGGCAAG
Source organism: Dromaius novaehollandiae (assembly GCF_036370855.1). NCBI lineage: Eukaryota > Metazoa > Chordata > Aves > Casuariiformes > Dromaiidae > Dromaius > Dromaius novaehollandiae. The sequence goes on from NC_088107.1 coordinate 21,443,747, forward strand.
ACAGTTCTTATCACCATTTCTCCTACATCTGTAAGTTTTGTCTTAGCAGCAGGGAGAAGATGGTGTTGCTGTGTAAGAGGGTTCACTAGTGAATAGAGAATTGGCCCCTGACTGCAAGTAAGAGCATCCTGCATGAGCCTTGCCAAAGTCGCTGGAGCTTATTGGCGAGTTGCAGTGGTCGGAGAGGAGGCCAGAAAGATCTCCTGGCTTTGCCCAAGGCCTGGCTTATTACATGATGTTTCCTCATGACTTTGTTTTGCACTGATGGTTCGGCACGTGCTGGTCCTGCAGAGCTCTGCTGCTGAAGCTTGGGTTTGTCCAGGTCGTGGGCAGCCCATCCCTCACCCTGTTCCTGCTTTCTCTGTGTTCTTAGACAAGTCATCTAGCTTCTCTCTTCTTCCTTGCTGAGAAATTGAGAGGATAAATGAATTTTAAAGCTGGGAAACTGTCAAGTGCTGTGCTAATAGGGTTCATGTATGCACACTTACATAAGCATACCTCAGTAACATCTCCAGCTGTTACAGTGGTTGGGCTATACTGTGCAAGCCAAGTAATGTGTTTTTCCTTCCCTTTGCAGAAGGTGGTATATTAATGCCAAGTGATGCAAAGTGTCCCAATCCCTTCAGTAGGGGAAGACTGCTATTTCACATTGGTGACTTACACTTAGCGTGGTTAGTGTTCCCATCCGAAACGGAAGCCAGGGTCAGATGACTGAATTATCTTGTCAGCTCTTAGGTTCACCTTCCTTAGGATCCTAAAAGGAGCAAGTTGGGGAGATTATGGTTACTTCCATCATTTATCAGGTAGCAAACTCAAAGCTGTCCACCCAATGATGGATCCCAGATCTAAGATCAGAGGGTGAGGAAATCTTGGAAGAATTTTGTTTCTTCTCCCTGTGCTTTCCCACCACCTCCCTCTTCCCTTTTCTCTTCTCAGTCTGATACCTGCATAGATTCTAAATTCAATTTCCATATATAACACAGCAAGGGCATTTTTATATAGGTAGGTTATTCTTTTTTTATTATTCTTTGTTGATGTCTTGTATGCAATGCATGGAAAGAGGAAAAAATGCAGAAAATAAGAACATATATAGAATTAGCAAATAATTCATCAACAAGGTAATATCCATGACAACTAACATCTTGCATTTTATTATGGATTCCATATCAAGTACATAGTGCCCATTTTTCACAACAAATTAATTTGAATTATAACTATTCAGCTTTGTTCATGTGCCAGCTTTTAGTCTGAGCTTCACTTGCCCAGAGTATTCAATAGATTTCCCGTAGTTTTAGAAATACTTACAAAAAGTGCTCTAGTGGTGTCATCTCCAGGCTATGATTATGCAAAGGACCTTTTCTTTAGTCTGAAAGGAGCTATTTACAGCAGCTGGAATGTCAGGACAATGAGACAGGTTTTTAAACTAAGATGTTTTATATTTGGGGAGGGGAATGGAAAGTCCAACCAAAAAGTCCTCTTTATATTGGAAATTGGATTGAAGGCTTTGCAATCCTTTTTGAATATGTTCTGTCATAGTGTGACTGGCTTCTGACTCTTTCACAGAAAATTCAGAGACTGAGGAACAGAAAAACAAATGCAAATGCAGGACAGTATACCTTTCAACAATGATATTTTTGGAGGCCTGCCCTGGCAAAGGCTAAGTATTCTGCTCCACAAGATTGCCTGAGTCAAACTGGTAGAAAGGTGGGGAATACCTTCTGCTAAGGGCAAAATATCCAGGGAGTTACAGTGTGCAAACCAAGCAAAGTGCGTCTACGGTGTCCTCTAAGAACCGGATTCAGGAGCTCCCTTGGCCTCCATTTAGACTAATTGGCACCTTGCTCCCTTTGGCCCATACAAATAAACTGATCTGTGTAGAAATTCAAAGCCAGGATCCTTTCTTCTCCCCATCAGGCTTTTATCAATTTATTACCAGCCTAAGCTAATGAAGGACCCGTGAGGAGGGTGCAGTGTCAGATATTCACACGCACTGTGATACTGAGCACCATCCTGGAGACGCCGGAGTGAAGGGACTTGCCCAACGTCCTGCAGCAAGTCAGTGACTGAGCTAGGAGTACGCTGCCCGTGGCCCCGTCCTGTTCCCCTGCCCCGTCTCGCGGAGGGAGCATACATGCAAGATCTGTGTTTTGTGTAGGTTGGGTTTGTTCCTGCTGTGGTCGGGAAGGAGCTGCATACCGCACTCCTGGTGTGCCTTTAATGCTTCCTGCTGCTCTACAGAAAGTGAACAGAAAGCCCTTTCTTTCTGTACTGCTCATAATGTTGCAGGAGAGGATATAATTACTGTTCCCCTTGTGATCTCCAGCGTAGCAGTAGAGCTCGCACTCGGCATCACGACCTCTGAATAATACCTAGATGCAATCACTTCAGCAAACGTTTATTGATTTCAGATTTAGGAAGACTAGGAAAGGAGGGAGCTTTAGCCTCCGCTTGTTGTGCTGTGCTGAAGGGGTGCAGCAGGGCCTGCGTTCATGCTGTCATCTCCTTGCCAGGTGGCTGCTGCTGCAGCAGCATTTAGTGTCTTGGATCCCAGACTGTCTCCTTTGGTTGTAGACCTGTGTAAGAAATCTGGTCAAGGCTGTCACTTGGTTTATCTAGATAACCATAAATGATGTTTTGAAGCCTGCCTCACCGGATTTGTTGTCTCATGCTGTCTTTTCTTTGGAGTCTGATAGACATCTATAATAAGATAAATATTTTTGGCATGTTTGAAAGCCAGTGAGGTCATTCTTGGGCAATGCAAGAAAGTGCATGGTAGTGTTGTGTATGTAGGAGGGCGATGCAGCTGGGGATGTCCTTCTAGGCAGTTTTTGGTAAGGCCTGGCTAAATGTGAATTGTACCTAAAGACAAGACGAAATCATTCCTTCCCTAAAAACCTGTCTGGATTAACTTCTGTGCTTCCCATGTTCCAGTGGGACAAAAACAGGGAAGTCTAACAGTGTGCCTACACTGCAGAGGTAAAGAGCCAACCTTTATGAACTGCAGAGCCATCTCTAAGGACTATTTGAAACTCGAGAGGGTTCAGGTGCACTGGTGGAGGGGACTAAAATAACTCTAGTCCCACCGCCCAGTTCCCTGCCTGCATGAACAGGACTGCAGCTGTGCAGCAAGGGAAGTGACTGTCCCCCTCTGCTCAGCACTCATTAGGCCCCGTCTGGAACACTGTGTCTGGGTTCGGGTCCCCAGTGAAGCGTCACCACAAGGCACTTGCCCTGTGAGGGGAGGCCAAGGCAACTGGATTTCTTCAGCTCAGAGGAGAGATGGCTTGGGAGGAAAGGGCACAGCAGCCTTCCACCACCTATGTGGAGGGCGTCAGGGCAGAGCCAGGCTCTTCACAGAGATGCGTGGCAGGAGGAGGAGAGACGACAAACACAAACTGCAACAAGAGGGGTTCAGACAGGATGGAAGGAAAAACTTGTTCCCTAGGGCAATGAAGCCCTGGCACAGGTTGCCCAGGGAGGCTGTGCGGTCTCTGCCCTTGGAGGTTTTTGAGACCAGCCTGGAGAAAGCCCTGAACAACCTGGTCTGATCTCACAGCTGACCTTGCCTTCAGCAGGAGGCTGGACTAGAGACCCGATCACCCTGGGGTCTTTGTGCTTCTCCTGGTATTCCAGGCCTTCCGAAGGGACTGCTCACCTTCCTTTTTAAACCTCACCCATTGACATACTCAGGTTTATCTTTAAAAAAAACAACAACAACAAAAAAAAACCTTTTTTTTTTTTTTCTTTTATCACCTCAGATTGGGTAGTCTGCCTGTGCTTGCACATGCTCCCAGCACTGCTTCTGCTAGACTCTTCTGTTTTTTCTGCCAACTGGAGCAGCGTTTCTAAGTTGTCGTCATGCTATGCTTTGGACAGAATTATCCCTGATATAATTCCACTGAGAGCAATGAGAAGATGAGTCTGGATTTCTGGAAATGTATTTTCTGTCTAGCCTGCCTGTATTAACTTCTTCCCCTTGCCTTTGTCCATGACCTCACTCAAAACCAGCATGGTTAAGCCAGGAGTATTCTGGGACACTGAATCTGTACAGCAGTTGTTTTGTTTTTTAATCGGTGCATATGTTGAGTACTAGGCTAAATCCTTTGGATAAGATAAGTGAGAGAAAGAGAGACTATTTCTAGAAGGTATTTTCTTCCCATGCCCCTGATTTTTATGTACTTACTATTTTGCTCTCAACTAGAATCAGCATGTTTGGCACATCTGATCTTTTTAATCTATTCCAATTACAAAGATTTGAAGTAGTATCCAAAAAAGTGCTGATCCCTTCAGGATGGCACTTCAGCAGTCAGCACTTTGTCACAGCTCTGCTTGCCAGCACGTTGCATGCTATTTATATCTCTTCTTATCTTTCCCAAGCCCTGGCTGGAGGAGAAGCCCAGCAAGCTGGTGTCCACAGATAGACCTCACATGAGCCCTGGCTCTCTGTTTGCACATAGGTCATTCTTTCTTTCCCCCCTTGTTTCTTAACAAAATTGAGGGTGTTATTGCTGCAGAGAACACAAAGAATACACACCATTCAAAAACACTTTCTAGTGTGACAGGTTCAGGGAGCAATCGCTGGATCCTCAGGCTTCCTTCCAGCTGCGCAGGAAGGAGCAGCGACAGCTATTCTGTGGCCTGACAGGACACCAGCACGAGGTACCGCCTGGGAAAAGGCTGTGCTGGGACAGGGAGGGCAGGCGGCGTGTGCCCAGACGGCTCTGCGTCCCAGCGGTTGCTGGTGAGTTTGGTAGCTCCTGAGGGGCTGCTTGTGGTGGTAGGTTTGACTTGAAGCAGAGCTGCGGCAGGAGGAGGAATTGGAGCATGGTTTAGAGATGCCGTCATCCACTTATGGCCTATAATAACCATCCCAGCTGCAGCAGAGGATCCTGCTTCTCTGTTGTCTTTAATAGCAAGTGTCTTTCACCCAGTGCTCTGGTGCTCCTGAAAGCAGGCATCTGAAACAGTGATGCCCTACTCCCTTGTGTTATCACGGGGTCTAAATATTTTTTTTTTTGTGATCAAAATACTTCTTGCTAGATTGTGCCTCATGCAAGATCTTGAGTATACTTGAATCTTAGGCCACTCTGAGAATAGTCACAGAAGTCAAACAGGTTATACCTACACTGATGTAAGCGTGGGGTGAGGGGCTGAGGCTCAGAAAATTCAGGAGTCACTTCCCTTCAGAGTTGCTGTTTCAAGTACTCCAAAGTCTTTGAAAATGTACAGACTGAAGGGCAGGCTAACAGGTGCACCAAGTGCAGCACTTGCAGCTAGATGTAGGCTTTGACTCTATTTTGCCCATCCAGTTTGCCAGTTTGAAGATGGTCAGACCTAGAGGTTGACACAAGGGTTATCTCTAACTACAGCTTTAGCAACGCTGAATAGATTCCCCTCTTTGTTTGTCTTTTTCCCAGTAGTAACATGATAGCTGTGTGGAACTAGTAACCTGAGTCCATGCTAATACAATCGGAATATTTTTCTTTGCAACATAAATTGCGCAATGCAATGTATAATTATCACAGGAAAATGATTCATAATAAAATCAACTATCTTCAGGCATTAATGACTGCATTTCTGGGTTTCAGTGTTCAGGTCTTTGAGCAAGAGTTGAGTTTTTTACCTGCTGCAAAGAAATGAGAACATATGACTTTGCTGTGTGAACGGCAAGTTTGCTTACCTGTCAGTGAGAACACAGATGTGCGCAGTCCAAGGAGGACTGACAAGCCTAGGGACAAATAGCGCCCTGGTTGTCATCTGCTAAACTTGCTTCTGCCTAAGCCCTTCAGACTGTCCTGCTAACTTGGTGCACCCTTTGTCAAAGGGCTCAGGTGAAACATAAGGACTGCTGAAATCCTTAGCTTTAGACCCCAGCAATCACAGCTATAAGTGCAGTGGCTGGAGAGTGTGTGCTGTCCCTAGTAAAGCTCTTTTTGTGGAGAAAAGAGCAGTCTTGAATTCGGGAACAGATGAGGCAAATGATGCATGATGAGAGCTGTGAAGCTGGAGGAGGCAGAAATTGGGGCTGGAGGCAGAACAGTTAGACGTCTGCCTGGAAGGGCTGTGCAAAGGCTCTGCTGTGAAGTAGGTAGCTGTGAAAAGAAAGCTCCGTGAGTGCCGGATCAGAGAACAGGCTACAGAAGGAGAAAGATGAAGCCAGGGAAATGCTGCAGAGGAAGCTGGGCAGGCTGAGGATAGAGGAAGATGGAGCTGAGCTGAGATGAGGGGAAGAACCTCTAAAAGCGTATGTAGCGTAAAGGGGATAAAATGACTGAAAACAGTTGTGGTTATGCACAGTGGGATCATCCTGGAGATGTGACTAGAAGCTGGAGACATGGCAGTCGCCTGCTCCAGCTTCAAGAGTAGCTGGGCTGTCTGAGGATGAAAGAGAGAAGACAGGTTCAACAAATTGAAACATGAGACTGTGGGGCTGAGAGACATGGTGCTTTGAAGGCGAAACTCCCCATAACACTTTGAAGAGGGTGCTGACAAGGCTGAGAAGGAAGGAGTACAGTTTTGCATATAGACCAGTCTACCTGTTTAGAGGAAACGGCATTCGACAACACACAGTGCTTGACTAATGTGTTCTCCATGTATTTTCAGAACAAGTAGAGCGTTTACAGAAATGCTTTGGAGCAGTTTCAGTCCCCACTTTTCTTCTGATTTTTTTTCCATTCTTCTGTCTTTAATTTGCGGTTTTAGTCGGACAAGCTCTCAGCATGAGTGCCTAAGCTGATTGACAAAATATTTGCTAGACTGACAGAAACAGAGATGCTGCCCTTCCCCTTTGGAAAGGTCCTAGTCCTTTCCAATAAGATTTGGGGCAGAACCAGGGGTCCAAGTGTGTTTTGGTGCTCCACACCATTCACACTTTTGTGAAAAGGATTTTACTATAAAACGTCCAGTGCTGGTCCTAACATTTTATAGGGCAGGAGGGAGTATCATGGAGCACTCTCCTGTTATCTTTCTAACACATCAGTAAAATACCAGGAGAATTACAGTTACTGCTACACCAGCGTTCTGGTTTTAACAGGGAAAAATTAATAGTGAGTCATAAATGTTTCAGGGTTCTGAATTTGCTTTGCTAGTATGTTCAGCTCTCCTCTCCATCTCTCCTACCTTCACAGCGAGCTCTGGCATGGTTGGATGCATCGACAGAAACTTCAGCTGAACTGGGGTGTGCATGCTATACATCCTCCTGTGCGAGCTGCAGGGTCGGGGAGCGTCCATCCTCTCAGCCCAGCCGAGGCTGAAAGCATTGCCAGAGCAACACATTTGCCCTCCAAGAAGCTGGAAGGTCCAGTCGGTATCATGCTTCACTGCTCGCTCTCGGCTGAGGCGGATTGTGGGTCTGCTTCATTTCACAGCTGCAGGGTGAGCTTAGAAACAGCAGCATTTACATGAAGGGGCAGAGACGTAATAGGGTAGGAAAAGCTGCTTTTTCTAAAGGCAAGGACCAAAAGTCTCCAGAGAACACCATCCCTCTCCAGTCTTTACCTCACACTCGCATACACTCACATGTGTGCACCCAAAGATTGGGAGCCTTGGTGCACAAATAAAAGGAACAAAAATCAATATGTTGTTGACATTAGGAAGATAATGGTGGGTTGTACCTTTGGTGCTAGGGTCAGTTCTCTCGTGTGTAGTGAGTAGAGCTGTTCTTAATGCTTTGGAGCAGTAAAAAATGATTAATATTTAAATATATATGCCTTTTCTGTTCCACTTTTCGTGAAAGGCATGCTATTATAGATCCTGCTATCCCAGAGGCCTTTAAGAAGATGGATGCACTGAGTGTTATTTTGACCTTTGTTTAAATTCAGTTTCTTTTACTCCTTCCTATCCCAGCATGGCTGGTACAACTGTCGGACTGTCCTTGTAAAAATTCTGTGATAAAAGAATTGACACCAAGAAAGTGATGACAGTTGGAGAAGGCCATCTCTTGGCTTTTCACCTGTTCACCAAACCTCCTCACTCTCTGGACTGGAAAGTTTATTTCTGTGTAGCAAATGCAGAATCAAAGTAAAGGGGCTTTGAAAATGTATTCTTGTGTTTTGGGGCTCCTGACTTGCTCCGATAATGGAGTTTTTCAAGTAGTCAGTTTGCGCTTTCAGGACATGTGGGACTTCTAGGAAACTGGATGATGATTGCTGAATAATGGGAATAGTGAAACTTACTTTGCAAACCCGTCTAGCTAGCGGGATACTGCCCGGCTTCTTAGGATTAAACGCACAACATGAAAGGTGCCTGGTCCCTGCACTGGTGTGTGCACCAGGTTGCAGATAAAATCTGTGCAGGCCACATAATGCCCATCAGTATAAGGTAGTTACTAAATAGTCTACTCATGGGTGACAAGCGCTTTTTGCTTATAGTGACATGCAGCAGGTACTCTACCATGATAGAGATGGCTCTCCCCGTAGCATAGATCTTACTGCTCTTGCTTGATAAATAGAGACTGATGAGGAAACTCAAGTGACTTGTCCTAAACTCTCTCTGAAACATGCAAACTGTGATAGCTGGTTCCCAAATGAAGGGCTCCTAACTGGGCCTTAGGAGTAAGCGCTGTAGTTTTGTGTGGTACGAGATGAAAGTGCAGGAGGGTCGTTGAGGAACTGGAAGAGTTTCTTCTTCAGCTTGCGAGGCAGAGCAGGTAGGTGTGGTGGGAGCAGGAGGCAAGATCTCCGCAGTCGCTCTGGGGAGCTGCCGTGGAGGTGGCGTGTGTGGAAGCTGGCAGCAGCTGCCGTGCCTCCAGGGGCGGTGGGGAAAGGCAGTGCATTTAAAACCTGATCTGAAGACCGTAGAGACTTTACCACAGAAATTTTGCTTGTCCTCCAAGGGAGTGATTTCTCATAGCACCAGCAGAAGACAGATACTGCGCTCCTGTTCGCTCGTAGTGGGAACGGGGGGCCCACGCTGGCCTCTTGTATCTCTGAAGTACTTTTTCTGCAGCCTGTGCTTCCTCCAGGCGCTGGGCGGTGGGAGCAGGGGACAGAGGCTTGGGACTTGTCCAGATACAAATTTTTGGAGGGGATTGTGCAACTGCCTTGCTGCCTCCTCACCCTGAGTCAGTCCTGCTACACGCATTTGGTCGAGCCGTGGCCGCGTCGCGAGGCCGTGGCAGCTGGGAAGGAGTGCAGCCAGCGCTGCCTGCTCTGCTGCACCTGCGCAGGGCGCCTGCCGTTTGCTTCATCCTGAATGGAGTTTATTGCTCTTTACGCAGCAGTTGATTATTCTCCCTGAATCAGCAGGTCTCTTAAAAGTGGCCAGGAATCCCAAAGTTAAAAATGTGAAAGTCCCAGCTATTGCAAAGTAAGGTTGGGTTTCCCTATCTATTAGTTCACCTTACAGCTCTTTCCGCTCTGACAGCGTTGGAGGTGCTCTCTGACCCGCCGTTAGTCCCACCTCGGTGCTTCCGTCCTCTGTCCTCTGGACACGGCCAGCGGAGCGAGCGACGCCCCTCTGGGCGCGTGGTGGCCGGGTGGAGAGAGGGCGGCGGCGCCGCGGGGCTCCGGGCAGAGCTGGCGCAGATCCCCTGCGGCCGGCCGGCCTCCTGCGGGAAGCGGCGCTGACAGGCGCTGCTGCTTTGAGAGCTCAGCCGGACGCAGGGATTAAAAGTTGTGGATTCCATATTCAGTTTTATCTTCATTAATCGTACCTCTCCCTCTCCCCACCCCCAGACTGTAGGCAAGAAAAGGTGACTAGTGATTAACACACAGAGTAAGAGCAATCATGCTGGAGCAACTAAAGGCCTTTCGAGTCAAATGTCCCATCTCTGGCGGCTGCTGGTACGCAGGATCCTTAGAGGAGAGCATAAGAAACAGCAGTACTCCGAGTGCAGGTGTGTCAGACTTCTGCAGGGACAAACTCAGTCTTCTGGTTTGCTTTGTTTTCTTTTTTAATGGTTCCAGTCATTCTCTCTGCCTCTTTATTACCTCTGCGCATCGAGCTAATACTTCCGTAGACCTGTTCATGATGACTCCCACATTGCTTTCTTGAGGGATGTAGTAGCTAATTTAGTCTATTGCTACGTAGTTAGCATTGTTTTACCCTTGTGTGCGTTACTTTGTTTTAAAAACACTGGATTTGAATGGCCAGTCATTCAGTGTTGGGAGATCTTTCTGAAGCTCTTTGCAGTCAGATGTAGATTTAACTATGCAAAGTAATTTTGTACCTTTACCAAACCAATCAAGCAAGTTTCGTACTTGCGTCCCTCGGTGATGTGACTGCAAGGCAGTTTAGCTCTGAGAGACACACTCAGGTTGCCTGTATGTTTTGAACATAAATATGGGCTTTCGTGCTGATCTTATTCTGGTTGGTATGGCTTTACTGAGGACTGGTTTTTTGTTGGGTTTGTTTTTTTCCCTTCCCCCCCCTCCAGATTTAAATGTCTAAATAAAATGGCCAAGGCTAAGGACCGGGATTTTCAGAAAGATGCTTACACATATGGATGGGGGTGGGATAACCTCCTCTGCTCACTATCAGATTTCCATGTGGGCACAGGGATAACTCGATCTGCTCACACTCCCCATTTTGCTTCTTGTTAGTTAGTGCAGTTCTTGCGTTTAGAGAAGAATGTGTATTTTCTGGGGAGACTAGGGAAAAAATACTGAAAGCACATTTATTTTAGATATTTAAGGCCATGAATTAAAACATGGTCTTGCTGTTTGCATCCATGACTTTAGATGGCTATAGTTTAATATGCTGGATTAATCTAAATATTGCATCTGATTGTAGCAGCAAGTAGGGAAGTGGTAATAGCTGCTCTATAATTATTTCCACTGGTAAAATTAATCCAAAAAAGTGGTGCTGGGAGAGCAACCGCAAATGAATCTCTTAGGGTGAGCTCAAGATCTGAAGTAGTTCTTAATTCTGTATGAATTTAAGAGAACAGAAAAGGCTTGATTAAATCATAAAGCAAGCAAAGTCTCCTTTTCCTAATGATGCAATAAAATAGAAGAGTAATAAAGCATTAATATCAATTTGCTGATGGACTGTTGACTGTGAATGGTTTCAGTAAGTACAGGAGATGGATGAAAAAGGCAAAGTCTTTGGAGAATGAATTTCTTTACAGGGAGCTAGGGGTTTCCACAGGAGAAAGTCCCAGGTTTAAAAGCAGAGACCGGAATGGCGAGGTGCCCCTCTCGGTCAGTGCCCGCTGCAGGGCTCCGGCTGCTCCAGCCGCTTCTCCCCAGCCCAGTTTCCTCGGGCGCAGCAGTCCTCAGCGACAGCTTTCCCTCTGCTCCGGGGTTCCTGTTGGGCATGGAGCACGCCAGTGCCGTGCCAGAGCGGTATCTATCTAGCGTCTAACAACCCAGTTTAATGGAAACCTCCTCCGTCCCTCCCCAGTGGCAGCTGGCCGTGTTGAGGGCCGGGCGCTTTCCGCAGGGCTGCCCCTCGCTGGGCCGCGGGAGCTGGGGCGGTTGGCAGGTGCGTTGGATCGGCTTGCGCCGGTGTGCAAGTCTGCGCGTGATGCCTCCGGGGTTCCTTTTTGTGCTGTGAGAGGTAGGTGTGCTTAACGATCAACAAGGATACGTTTCTTTAACTGGGAGTTTACTCTCTTGCACGTGTAACTAATACGATCCCAAGCACAACTTTTCCAAGTGAACTTCCCAGCTCTTTTAGACTGTCTAGAAAATTCCGAAAAACAGACCAGTGAAGCCGATGCCCTCTTTTGACAGATTCATCTCCAGTCCCTTGTCCTTTCCTACTTCCACGTTCGGATGCAGAAAAGCACCTGGTTAATACTGATGGGCGTATGCAGCTTCCCTGGGGGAGTTTCCCAATGCAAATTCACCTGCCCCAGCGCTGAGCAGCTCTGGGTGGGAAACGTGGGGGTGTTGTGGCCTCAGCAGGAACAGGAGGGGTTGCTGGAGGCCATCAAGTTCTTGTTCACTTGATGTGGGGACAGATCCAGTTCCCAGGCTATGAAGTTAGTGCACTAATGTATTGGCTCGACTCTGTCCTATTCAGTTACTTCATTTGAAAGGCGGTGGCTATTTAATAGGAGTTCTCAGTATCTCCTTTCCAGGGCATCCCCTGGGAAAGTAAGCTGAGGGAAATAGAAGAAAACTTGACAGCACTAATTCACCATTAGCTACCAATTATGTTTGTGGGTTTCAACATCATACACAGAAATAATGCAGAATGACTTAATTCTCTGCTTCGTAAAGCTGACCTGCTGTGCTTCCTGTTCTGCCCATACAAAAGCACTTAAAAGTAGCGGAGAAGATGCCAACCAGCTCAGTTTCATTTTCTCCCCTTTAAACGCTTTGCCTGATGAAGTGGGACTTGGTTTTTCTCCAGCTCTGGTGCAAACCAAAGTCATTGCCCATCCAGCGGCTGTTTGAGCTGTTCAAGACAGAGGTGTTTTCCTCAGGCTGGTTCCTTTGCTGGTGCTGGTGCCTTTACTGGTGAGGGCCGAGGATGGCGGTGACCCGGAGAGGCCTCGTTAGAGTTTCTGCACATGGACTTCACCCGAACCGTGCGCTGCTCCTGCTTGTGCTGCGCGGCAAGCAGTGAAGCTTGCTGGCGTGGAGAAAGCCATGACTTAGTAGTCAGCATAAATAAGGACAGGATTAAACTATCGCTGTGACTTGGCACTGGCTGCAGTTTATCGTCGTGGCTAAGTCGCAGCCATCTTGTACCGGCTCACCCTCAGGGCTGACGCGCGTGGCAGTGAATTAAGCTGCAAGCGCTGAAGCGGCTGTGCCCCTCCCTCTGCCCTGCTGCTCCCGGCGCCGGGGCGGCTGACGGGGCCACCCAGCAGCAGCGGCAGGGCGCCCGGCCCGCAGGCTCGGCCAGAGCCGAAATCGCGCGTGGCCTACCGGAACGGGCCGGGCTGCGGGAGGCAGGGGCGTGGGAGCTCTGCCGGCGAGCGGCCGTCCCCCGCGGCGGGGGCCGAGCCGCAGCGGGGACGCGAGCCGCAGCAGCAGCTGCAGCTCAGCCGCTGCCAGCCTCAAGTCATGGTGCAGCCAGCGGAGCTTCCATAGGAGAAGAGCAGGTTTCTTATACAGACACCCATTGGTTTTCCTAACTGAGGATGAAAACCCATTTTTCTACCCTTCTACAGAAGAGTTGAAGGTTTTCAGCTGACTGTAGTCAAGAGTATTTAATTTACACAATCTGTTGTAAAAGTTGTTGCGTGAGCGCTCACCCTGGTATTGGGCACTGCTTTTAGAGCAGCTCCACACAGGATTAAAACCAGGGTTTTGCTGTTCAATGATACTCCTTACCTTTGCCCATAAAGATCAAAGAGCTGTTTTATTAGATTATTATACTTGTACTTCAGTCACACTCTTAATTTTTCCATTTTCTCAGATGTGAAAATGGAAAAATTATGATGCCAGAAAATAGCAGACCCCCCTCATTTTTACATATGTGATAAGAAGCAGTGAGAAATGCAGTAATATTGCTCTGTGCATTATTGGTCACTTGCCTCGTAGCTTTTCATGCAACTGGTTGTGTATTAGTCTATATGATTTGGCCATGGTTCCTTTGTATATGCTTTGAAGGGGCACTGCTTGAAACCTGTAGGGCTGAGAGCACACAATAATTTCAGGAAATTCAGCAGTTCCCAAATCCTGATAATTCTTATCTTTTCACAGATTTTTAGCTTTAAGTATTTTTTCCTTATACCCCATCTATGTGAAGGAGTCATATAAATAGAAGAGAAAATAAATAGAACTGAAAAAAATAGAAGCTTGCTCAGGACAGTGACGTGTGAGATATGAACTGTGGTGACTTTTAACAGAGCAAATACAGAGCTTTCAGATATATTTGGAAGCAGTTGGTTTTATGAGGAAAGACTGCTTTTAATATCTCCCTCCCTATAATACAGAATAGTGTTTAGTTTAGTCCATAAATACGACCAGCACGAGGAAGACTGTGCATAACACGTTTTGGGGCTGCTGGAGCGAGGCCCTGGGCCGGGAGCCAGGCTCCCGTTGCAGACGCGGCCCGGCCTGAGCCTGGGCACGCCGCCTCGACCCACGGCCTGCCTTTCCCCTCTCGCCTCGGGGATATCCCTCCCGTCTGTTCGGGATGCAAGTGCCTCAGATTCCCTTGGATGAAGTGCTTGTGCAGTGCAGTCATGATCTCTGCTACCAAAATAATCTTTCATTAAATCTGCCTGGGTGGGGGGCCTCTCTGAGACTTTTTCTAATTTAGGAGCCATTCAAGATGAGCAGACTCCCTCCTTTTTCCCCCCAGTGTCAATGATTTTTAATTGGAGCTGAATTTTCAATGTAATCAGAGAAATGCTTTAATTTGCTTTGCACTGCTGCCTGCTCCTTGTGGCACATCAGCGTTGCTGAAGTGGTTGATATGCGATGAGTATGCCAGGCAGGAGCCCTGGGCCCTTCCCGAGCCCCGGGCGTGAGGATACCGGCATCAAATAGCCCCTGTGCTTTGCAGCGGCTGCCGGACTGAGCCTGTAAAGTGCTCGATTCCCCCAGCCTGACGGAGTCAGGCTGTAGCTGTGTGGTTTTTTTCTGGGGATTTTAGTTACTGTCACCCAAGCAAATCCTAAAGGAGTAGTGAAAAGGATAACGCAGTTGGGCATGGCGAGAAGAGGAGCATCGCTGCGTGGGATTTGGTCTGGGGAGACAGGGCTTTCTAATAAGCCCTGAAAGGAGAAGCAGCCAGCGGGTGTGCTCTCCCTGCTTCAAACTAGGTCAGCCCTGGTGAGGCAGCGTTTCCCTGTGTCCCGCTAACAGGTAAATCCCAGGGCGCGGTGCTACTTCTCTGAGTGTAACTGGGCTTGTGTTAGTTCTGCGGCTGGGAGGGCGCAGGCTGGACCGTGCGCCTTTCCTAGCGCTAACGCGTGCCCAGCGCCTGTGCACGATGCTGAATGTCAGCTCTTCCGACAAGTTTATCGCTTGCCTCCAGCTTACTGTCTTGAGCATTGCAATCCTGATTAGGCTCTGCAACAAGCGTGTGCAAATTATGCTACGAGTGTTTCTAATGGCATTTTCATGCTTGCGCTTATGGCTCTTGGCTGCTAATCAACGTGCAGAAATGCTCTAACGTTTAAATAGCTCCAGCAAACTTCACCAGAATAACTCGCTTGGAGCAAATTGCAGCATTAAAGCTTCATCTCATTGGAGCTGCAGGATTTCAACTGCCTGTTCAGCTTTGACACGAGCCCTTCAGATCTGAAGCTGCACCTGCTCCTAAGATGCAGACTTTCCACCACACGCTGGTTTTGCTAATGTAGGCTCCTCAAGAGTGAAGCCTGGAGTGATCCTGGGGGAGTAAAATGCCGGTAAGGCTAGGATCCTTGTGCTTTTAAGCTACCAGCAACAGAGCTAGTATTTAATATTTCTCTCCCTGTGTGTTTCTTTCTTTAAGCAGAGAAACCTCCACTTGCAAAACTCCTGCCACTGCTTGCACAGATATCAGCTTGTGCCTTACCGATGGTGAACATTGCAACCACGACTATGAATTAGGATCTTCCCCCCAGGATGTTCCTAAGCTGGTCTGTTTTTAGGATGGATTTGCTTTCAGCAAATCTGTAGCCTCTCGAAGTTTGCCAAGTATAAAATGGGGCAGGCTGTACTACATGCAAGTGCTTTGAGGCGCTAGTGTTTCTACTGCATTTTAAAATTGTCTGATAAAAAGAGCTGTGGAAAAATGAAGTTTCCATTTTATCAGTTCAAATGCTCTGGACCAGTTTTAAGTGATAGCAGAATGATATATAGGAACTTGTTGTTTGCCCTCTTCAGTTTTCTTTTTATTTTTTTAGTTTTGCACTTAAAAATAGTGTGCATCTGTGAAGGCATTTAACTATGCTGCGTCCTTCACTGTAAAGATTAGCCTTGCTGGTGGAGTTTTAGCAAATGCGCTGGAGCTGGGCAGAGTGGTGGGAGTGTGGCCGGGAGGAGGGGGGTGCTGGGCATCCCCTTTCTGCGTGGCCCGGTGCCCCGCGGCCTGGTGCCCTGGGATGCACCGTGAAACACCTTCCTCCCTCTGTTTATTCAGACAGAACGGTTATTTAAAGCCGTTGTGCTTACCAAGCAGATCAATGCACTGGAAATTAATTTACTGTCAGTCTCTGCTCTGCCCTGTCTTGTGCAGCACTGTGCTGGGTTTTCTTGTTTGTGTATTCTTTTCATAGCCAATGCAGACATTACTTTTGTAGGATCTGCGTACCAGACCGCACTTTTTTGCCCCTGCACCTAATGGACCTTTTTCCTTCGCCCCTGCTTGTTTGCAGCACAGAGCCAGATTAGATCCCCGGCTGTGGTGGGAGCCTAACTGCGAGTGTGAGGGCTCGCACTGTCACGGTGAGGAGTGCGTGTCGCTGCTTTTGCACTTGTGTCCCACGTGTGAAACCGAATTCAACTTCTCTGCTCCCGGTTCCTGCCGGAGCCACCAGCGGCGTTGGGGAGGCAGCGGTCTCCTGCCCGAGCGCGGAGGCGAGCAAAAGGGCGACGGCGGAGGGTGTCGTGCAGTGGGTGAGGCGTCTTCCCAGGCGCCGCGGCCCGCTAGTCCTGCCCCCGGGAGACTCCCGGCAAGGTCCCGTCCTTCCGCGCCTGCGCAAGAGGAATCTGGTGCCGAGAGAGGTTTTAGGAAAAACAGTCATCTTTGTCTTCCAGGACATTCATAAACCCAGTAATACACTAGTGAAAAGTGACCCATCTTTTCACGGTTTCTTTCCTCACAGGATTTCAGAACGTTTTGCAGACACGCTGTCAGTGAGTTTTGAATCCACTTAACGAGGCAGATCATGATAATTAGCATTTTTTTAAGCTAATGGCAAAAATGAAGCCTAGATTAAGCCCCAGGAGTCTTTGCATCTCAGCTTCTGGCCTTTTTGATGACATTTGTTCACTTACTGAAGAGAGAGGATGCCTTTAAAAAGACATTTACACTTGCAGATTCAAATATTTCATTAATATCGAAATACTAATGAAAAGAACCTCCACTTTTGTAGAAGGCTCTTTCAGAACCAAATACATAGGCTTACTAAAATTTCCAGTTCCAAAACAGACCTCGGGTCTACATCAGCTTCTCATAGACCTGCACTGAAAAGACTGTAATTAATTGAGTATTAAATATATCTAGATTGAATACTAACATTAATAAAATTTGTCCACGGTTCACAACCGCTTTCAATGTACAGTCGTTCAGTAATGAAGTTTGACAGAGTGTGAATTACAGTGTCATGATTCCTGCTAACTTTGCTGCTGGGGCTGGGGTTGAGCAGTAAATGCCGAAAGCTCTAGCCATGAATTGTTGCTTCCTCATTCATCCCTTGCGGTGTCTTAGTAATGTATTTAGTATTGTTATATTTGCAAAAGCACGGTGTCTCTGAAGGACCACCTGAAAGTAAGTAATTCATTTAAGAGAAGGACACAAGCGGAAAGGAGTCTTCCTGTCTCTTGATAGCTCGAGTCTGAAAACACGAGAGCCTGTGCAGGGATATTCCTCACCACCCTGTTTGTCGTTGCGGGGGCACTTAGGTGCCCCAGCCGAGAGCAGGGCCCTACGGCGTTACCCCTACAGCCGTCGGGTGCCCCAGCCGAGAGCAGGGCCCTACGGCGTTACCCCTACAGCCGTCGGGGTTTGGCGCCTCAGGTTTCGGCTCGTGATGCTGTCGCCATGCACATCTCTTGCACAGTGAAGGGAGAAGTGTGAAAGCACAGGCAGGTCCCTGGTGATGAAGCCGATATTATTACTTTTATTGCATTTGATTTATCAGGCGCTGGCAGAGTTTGTGATGCCATGCCAGAGAAGAGGATGTTTCCTCTTCTCTTGAGTTTAAAATCGAAATGCCGCCTCTACCAGGGCTGTAGAGCCTTTTCCTGATCAGCTGATGCTTTCAGTTGTTTTTCAAGTCATACTTGCCGCAAACAGCGTAGCAGAGCCTGATCCTTCATGAGCAATTGGATATTAGTGCCCTGCAAGACTCTGAGGAAACGTTAACTTATGGGCGTGATATTGTTATTTTAATTTGGGGCTGATCTGACAGCGTTTTCTTGCGGTGCATTTGTCATGTACTGCTGGATTTGAGAAACGCGGTGGATGAGACCTGGTGCGTAGGTGGGGCAGTAACCGGAAGAGGAGCAGTTGGGAAGGACGGGCCAGGGCACGCACGGGGAGGAGGAGCGCCTGTCCCAGGGCAGAGGGAGCCGTAGTAACAAATACAACCTCCAGGCAGCATCGGGAAATAAAGCAGAATATAGAAAGTTCCAGCTGTTAATGGAGACGGCTGAGCTTTTGTGCTTCTTGTCGCCTTTGGAAAAAAAAATCTTCATGAGTGTCTGGTTCCCTTCAGTGCTCTTACGCCCCGAAAACCCGGTTTCTGTCCTCAGTCTGTGCTCGCTGCCGGTGCCGTTGGGCCCCCATGGCCAATCCCCCCGCTGGGCTCCTCACTGCATCCCTGAAAGACGAGCTCTGCCGCAGCAGCTCCCGTGCGTTAGGCTGTGCAGGCCGTATCCCTCCGTTTGGCTCAAGGGCATTCCCAGCAGCGCTGTGAATAATGCGTCAGGGCTGTCCATCTCCATCGGAGCAGATACGGTGGAAAGACATTTGAGGAAACTTTGTAAAATTTCACTTCCTTCTCTGTCTGGACCTTTCTAAATCCTTATGACATTGCACATGGATATTAATTTTTCTATGCGTGCACAGTCATTAAAGCTGTGTACCACATTCACCAGTATTTTTGAAAAAGAGCAACGGAGTTGCTTATGTTTCAGCTTTCTTAGGAAAGGTCCCAATCTGATTTCATTTGCTGCCGTAACTGATTTCTGTGCGTTCTGCAAGGTAGGAGTGGAGTAAGCAAAGAGTGGGCTCAGTCACAGGCCTGTAAGGCTCTTTCATGGGCTTTCTCAGTGCTTGGGGAGAGGTTTTCTCCAGTGCAAATACACTGAGGTTTATGTAATTGGGTTAGTAGAGAATTTAGCTCCTTAGTGCTTCCTGTACTTGGAAATCGCATCACAGATCCTGCTCCAGTACCTACAGATCAGCAGTGGTCTCAGGGAGAACAGTTTATCTATGCAGTTCATCCAGTCTAAGCTTGTCTGAAATACTGGTCCATACCTCTTTTCCTTTCCTATTTATTGCCAACTTTAACTTTCTGAATGTGAAGCTCTGTCCCTTCATATGAGGATTTTGGACCCCCCAAATGTTCTATAACATGATGCACTTCCTTCATTTGAAATTCCTGTTTATACATTAAGGTAATGTATCAGCATTATTAACGACATTAATTCATCTGTTTGTCTTCCCAGTGAATTTCTCATCTGTAAGTGACAGTTGCTTAGGCAGAAGCCTATATGGGTGCTATGAGAAAAGGAAAATTAATAAAGGAAACCTATGCAGATACACACACATATACCTTTGTGTGTGTATATACATACATATATATATATGTATAAAATAACTGTAGAAACAGATCTGTGTAAAAGCTGCTTCTAGGGAGTATCCCGTGCACAGGTGGTTCTTTCTCAGGCTGGTGTATTTGCAGGCTGCAAATAGAAGTCCATGTAAAGATAAAGAAAAACATCTCACTTTGGGAGGAGCTGATACCTATTAAAAATGCAGAATGTATTAGAAAAAAGTTCATTAAAACATGTTTTTCATTTAAGACCAATGGATTTTGGTAGTGAATATTATCTGTAATATTTTAGTGAATCGATCTTGTTGCTTGACTATAGGGTCCTTAGAAATTTTAGGACCAGTAGACTTTAGCCTCTTGTACCTGCATTTTAGTTCCAATTAGGAGAGGAAAATAAGCTTTCCAGATTTCTCAATTCCTGCTTCATTTTTCAGCTTTTAATGAATTACAAAATAAAATGACAAGGAAAAGAATATCCTTCTGCACTTGCAGAAGAGGCTGCAGTTGTGCAGATGTATTTGTACTGAGCTTCCGAAATCATGCGTTCAGTCGGCAGCTTCCCTCCTCGCAATGGTCTGAGTCTCTTCAAAACCCTTGTAGTGAACATACACTGCTTACACATTTTATATTTAGTTCAAAACCTTGTAAGGAAGATACAGTGCTACAAGACCTTAATGTATGATGCTGTGTTTTTCAAATTCTCCCCCCACCCCCACCCCCAAAAAAAAAATCAGAAAAATTAAAACTTTGTATTTATCCTGCAATAGCATCACTATAATTTTAATAGCATCCTCCCTTTGAATTCCATTCCAGCATGCTTTACGTGATGAATAATACAAAACAAAGTGTAGTGTATGGTATCAGTTAAGCTTGTGGGGAGTACTTAAAGATGGGGGCCCTGCGCTACAGTATCACTGAGTCTGTTCAGTTGTGACTAAGCCAGAAGCCCCGGATCCAGTGTTGGGTATAATCCTTGTTGTGCAGTGACCTCTACAGCTGGAAGGATGCTAAAGGCTGCTTTCAACCTCTCTGCTGGTCCATAACTGGCGTCTGCAGAGGCAACCCACATGTCAAAAGCAATCTATCTAACTAGTGTAGAAAGACCCAAGGGCCTTCAAATAAAGTAAAACTTGTAATGAGCTGTCCCCATTTTGTTACTGAATGAAAATCACGATAGCTTACATGTGCTACTGACGCCAGTGTTATCAAGATAGAATAATCTGTGGCATTTTTATAAAACCTGAAAGAGGAAAACTGAAAGCTTACAATGGTGACAAGCTTCTGTATGTGCAATGTAGAGTTCTGTATAGGCACAACTCTTGCAGAATTTTAGGTATGGGTTGTTTTACTTCTGCTTATTATTGAGTTTTCTCTTTTATGGCTTTTTTCATTTCCCATGCAAAAGTTCTAGGCCAAGGCTTCTGGTGGGGATCAACGTTGATGCTGGCAGAGATTTATCAAATAGAAAACTGGTTCAGTGTGGTACAGTGTCCACAGGTGACCATTTTAGTGGCTCTGTTACGGGTACTGTGGCACAGTCTCAGAAATGAATTCAAGTCGGAGCCCTGTTGCGCTGGGCACTGCTGTGCGTGCTGCAACATAATCCATGTTGCAAAGAGCACCTGCTCTTACTGTCCTGCGCTGGGGGTCCCGAATGACGGAGGAAGGAGTACTCGATGCAGCTCTGCCCACAAGGTCGGCAGGGAGCAACTTGTCCAGATAACTCAAGGAGTCTGGGGCAAATACGGTTCTGCCTCCAGAGCTGGTGACTTGCTGTCCTCACCTCAGCGTTATCCTTTCTCACAAATGTCAGGTTTGAAATTCTGCAGTGTTACAGACTTGTTGGAAATGGAAGTAGTGAACACTCAGAAAAGGTCTTCAAAGGTTTTAATAGACTTTGCAGAGCCCCCAAGCCAAGGCATGACAGCATATACTGGTTGAATAAGCTCCTCCGTCCCAGGCTGACACGGTTACTGATGTGGTCCCTGGTTGTAGCAAACACTGTTTAAGGGATGTTACAAGCAACCACTGAGCATATGGTATGACTTCCCTGCACCACCACTTCATGTGGTTTTTTTTTTTTTGGTCCATACGCAAACCCCTCTCACAATAGATCTAGTGATGCTTGATCCCTGGATACATTTGTCCAGCTAGGTGTAGTGACTAAAACCCATTTCCTTCTTTCTCTTGTCTTGTTAACCTGCCTGTTTTACATGATGCTAATAATGCTGTGATGCTTTTCCACGTTTCACTGCACTTGGAAAGATGGGCAAGTTTTTTCACAATCCAGCTATGGTGGCATCCTGCAATACAGCGAAAAGGATTGCGGGGTGGGCACGCAGAAACCTCCGGGACACTGTGGTAGGCACGTAGCGTGCTACGCGGTGCGGGGCTCTGGGGTGGCTGCTTACACCTGGCTTAGGCCGGTGCGGTTGTTGGATGCTGGTGTCTCGCACAAGTCTGCTTGGGCATTGACAGCCTCTTGGCTGCAACCAACTGTTTCCTTGCATCCCCCAAACCCCCTTGGAGCAAAGCCCAGAAGATTGGCAACTGAGAGGCAAATGGCACTCCCACTGCTTTGTATTTCTCTTTTAATGATTAAAAAACAATCTTGATGTCCTGTCCATTAGTACCGAAAGAGGAAAAGGCAAATGAGCCTCCCTTTGATACATTTACTCATCAGTTAAAAATGAGATATCGCTTTTTGCAGATGAAGTATCTCTAGTGTGTGGCATGGTGTGTGCGTGATCCATGGACAAAACAGACTGACAGAAAGCTCCAGACCCTGCTAGATTGCTTCCAAGGCAGGCTTGCAACTCTACCAACATGCACAGATTTATAGGATGGGCTGAGGTGAGTCTGGTTTTTGTCTTTCCAAAAGCAGAAGCAATTAGTGTTGCAGCACAAACACTAACTGCTTTTCACTTCCAACAAAACATATTTAAAAACATGTGGAAAATGGAAGAGAGAAGTAGCAAAATGGTTGAAATCAAAAGCCTTACTTGACACGCACCAAGCATTATCTACTTCTGCAGAGCTCCTGAGATGCTCAGCCCCTCTCTGGTTCAGGCCCCTAAGTTTTTCATTCCCCTTCTAATCCAGAAAAAATATGTTTTTCACCAAACAAATATAGCAAGTAAGCAAGAGGAGGGTCTGGTGAAGCAAGTACTTGATATAGTCAAGGGCTCAATTATGCATCAGTGGATTCAATTTATAGAGCAGAGAACATCAGTCTTGGACTAAGTCAGTCTCCCGCACAGAGCACTAAAGCATGCACTGACAGAATGAATTAAATAGAGTGCTAGCCAGAAGTCACTTCTCCCAAAAGGTAATTTGATTCAGTCCTGCAGAAATTAGACTCCTGAAGCGGGATGTATACATTTTATGTTTGAAATAACTCAGAAACTATAGAAAAAAGAGCAAGTTTATTACTGGCAGGCTGATTCTTGGGTGAAAACTCTTCCTTTGATATAGGCGCAACTCTCTTCAGGAATAATTAAGTGAGAAGACTCACCTAAACTAGCACCTAATACCTCAGATTCTCTGCAGAATGTAAGCATCTCGGACTGTGACTGTGATAAATTTTTCCTAGCTGTGTTCTTATATAACTGAGCAGTTTGGGTGTGGCGTGTTGGATGATGCAGGTGGTATAAAATGCATAGAAGCCTTCAGAGCATCAAACCCCATTTTTCTCTGTTTCTGCTAGTTTTGTGACCAAGAAAATCCTTTTTGTGATAAAGTGAGAGTGTCTCCCTATGCTCCTTGGTACTACAAGCACTGTTTTAATACACAGAGGGTATCAAACGAGATCTGGAAAAAAGTGTCAGGGATCCGGAATGAGGCCAGTTACATTACTGTTTGTTTTGCGTGCTGTTAAAAGCTTTTAGATGATTGTGGTCTGTCCACATACAACCCTATCAAGGTGACAGATCTTATCCTTTGTTGTTGCAGACAACCAAATCATGGCTCTCGAGTACTCCCGTGTGGGACTGTGCTTCTGCGCTGCTCAGGCTTGCTGCCGTTATTCCTGCCGGAAGGAGGAATATCTTTCAGAACCCCCAGACAGATTTTGCTTTTCTATTGGAAAAGTTTTTATAGAAGCAGAATGTAATATGCAGCCAAAACTAGGGGACTTTTACTTCCAGTGTGTGCTGCAGAGGATCAGGGAGTTGTAATCAGGCTGTCTTGAGCCCATCAGTTTGACAGAGGCCTTGAAGCCATCTTAAGTCCTCTTGGATGATGAAACACTGGTTTCCTGCCAACAGCAGGGAGGCAACATGCATTTATCTCTAGTGTGCTCTGCTAGGAATGCAGCTATCACTTCCTATTAGCTGACGTGAGAGGCGAGCAGGCACAGAGTGAGTCATGGTGAAGGACTCTGTGCTCTGCGGCCTTCCACCAGCCTCGCACACCCATATGTAAAAGCCTTGGAGGTTATTTGGACCTTCTCCAAAAGACCGTGCCTCTTCTTCTTCTTTCCCCTGCTCCAGTCCCCTAACAAGTTCCCATCTGAGGTTGGTGGCACTGCAAAAAACGTACTGGGATCAGACCCAACTTTTGGGTGGCTGCGCAGTCCGCCTGGTGCGTGCTCTGAGGGCCAGGCTGACCGCAGAGAGATGCGTAGTGTGCTTTGCAGGTGTTTTTCACCTGGTTGTTGGCAGGGCCTCAGGCTACCGTGGCTCCCTCCGTTGACTCTCTCACTCACATTTCCAATTTTCTTTACATGAAGGCGCAATCTATCACAGACAACCTTTTCACTGGCCATTAATTCTCGCTGACGGGCTGATTGACTGGACTCCCATGCTGCATCGCTTTGTAAATTAATAGGAGTAGCAGAAGTGCAGGGAACTACTTCCATGGTGACTTGAAAAAAAGGAAAAGGAAAAAAAAGAAGGGAAAGGGGAGGTGATGGCCAATTTGTCAGGATTCACACAGTGAGTGAGTTCACCTCCTCTGAGTTATCTAAAATTGCATTTGACTGGTGGCAGCCTTAATGGACCAACTGTCATTTTGACTGACAACCCTGCAGCGAAGTCTAGTGAAGCTGCTGTAAGTTAAGTGAAGGAGCAACGGCAGGGGTGGCTCAGGGCCGTCGTCGGGTACCTCCAGACGGCATAGCGGCCTGGGCCCAAGGCCGCGCTGGCACGAGCCGGAGGCCACGGTGAGAGGCACCGGGGGCTGAGACGCGTGCCCGCCTGCCTGCGGCGGTGAGCGGGGCGCATGCATCATTCCTGCTGCCCTGACCGCTGGGTATTTGGTCTGCTCTGCCTACTCCTAGGTTTGACTCCCACAAGTTTATTGCTAACGTTGCAGGTAATCAAAATAGCCGAACGTTTCTGCTTGCTTTTTCTAATTTTGTGCACTGTAGTTCTTCATCAAGGCAAGAATCTCGTGAGAATCTTTTCAACTGCTGTACTGGGATTAGTTTGTTTTTCTTCACTCGGGTCTAATCTTGTTTAATGAAGTGATTGAGGGCTCAGTACTGCCTGAAAGAAATTTGGGTGTGGCTACACGGACCACATCGAACACTTCCCTGTGGCAAACACAGGGATGATGGTGCCTTTTTGGTAACGCCAGCATTAAGGTCAAAAATGACACCCAGACGATGGGATTGCTCACACCTAGTAGGGCTGTGTCTGCCCTGGGCGAGTCCGAGAGCCCCCTTTGGGCAAGGGCAGCCCTGTCCTGTGTTGGGAAGAAGCAGAGGAAAGGTTTCCACTGCAGCTTGCACCTCTGCTGTTTTCTTCATGAAAACACTCAGCAAGTTGGAAAGTCTTCATTCATCTCTGTTCATTTTTCCTTATTTTAACAGAGGGGAGAAAAGATTGTGATTATTTCTTTCTCAGCAGTTACAGTCAGATGAAGCGTTCTCTCACGTTAGCATTGCTTTCCTTTTGCTTTTTGTACTTTGAGGGCACGTCACCATCAACTTTTATATTAGCAAGACTGCTCTAATTCTTTCCCTCTACTGATTTTGTAGAAACAATTGTGTGCAATCCCTATACCGTAACTTCCTGCAACTCCAAAGGCAGGAGTACCTAGAGATTTACCACGGCCGCGTGGACACGACTGTCTCCAGGTTGGTCCATCTGTGGAACCACCGCACTTGTGTAACACTCACCCAGAGTGAGCATAAGCTTCTGAAATTGTGTATCCTCTCATATAACAAGAAAAGTGTTCACAAGAATGACTAGTGTCATTTTAAAATATGGAGATGTGCAACTTGAAGACTGATAGTGGTAAGGGGATGATGTGGGAACTGAAGAACGAATCCCACCTCTCTCTCACAGCAAAGCTGCTGGGCTGGGGACCTCTCTGCATGCATTGGTTTTGTATCAGTAGAACAGTGTATCTGGAACTGGAAGGAAATTAAGGTGTTATTTTATGTTTTTGACAACTGCATTGCAATCTGATAAAATGATAGTCATGCAGCTCACAATTAATCTGGTTATAATAGAATCAGGTTGCTTTTCATCAAATCAGCTTCACATATGTGAATAAGCTTTTTTCTGATTTAATCATAGGTATACACACCCAGACTTGGGGACAGTTGGCTGTCTCTTAGCAGTACCAGGATGGCTAAAACTGCACAACTTCTGTGCATGAATGAGGACAGGGCTGGATTCGAAGGGGTTCCTCTTCTCTGTTTCTCTGTGCCAGCTGTGTAGCAAATCGGGTCATTCTGGCTTAGATCCCCACTGCATCTCTTTTTCTCTCAGGTTTGTAAGTCAAAGGCACTGAAGTGAAAAATACCTCATCTGCGGGAACACTAGTAAGCCAGAGAGCTGTCAGCTCTTACAATGCACAGCTCTCGCAGGATCCCTTTGCATTTATGAACAGCTGGAAAAGGACGGATTTAGAAAAAAGGTGTCAGATATGACAAAATGAGAGTCAAACACAGATGCTGAAACTGAACTTCATTAGTATTTTTATTAGGGAAAAGAGGCTATATGCAAAAGGTAATGTAGTTTCAGGACAAAACTAGGTTTATATGATTCCCTTTTACACTGGAAAGAAAGAGTAAGCTTCTAGTCTCACAAAGAGAACAAGTAAGATGAAAGAAAAGCCAAATCTCATGGAAGGCAGGTAGTGTGCGTTTGCCATCTGCAGATATCGGCATTGAGCTGAATGGGTTTTAAAGGTACCATTCAAAGAAAAAAGGCTATCACAGCTCTGCGGGTATTTAAAACACAGCTGCAGGCTTTTCGTGGTGATGCATTCCCTTTACACGCTGACTTTCACAACTGCATTTGAGGGAGAGGAGAATTCATGTGGGCAAAACTGAGTTTAGAAGAAAAAAGTGGAGCAATCCTTCCAGGCTTGCTTGAATGAGGTACCAGTCAAGCCCAAATAGATGGGAAGCTATGTGTGAGATGCAGAGCTAATTTAAGCACTGAAGTCTAGAATTTGCATCTAGACTGTGGACTGAACGTAGAGACCTGAACAGGGGTCTGCATAGGATGCTGCGCAGCGTGCGTCTCTCCTGCGGTCGCAGCTGTGACTGCGCTGCCGCAGAGAGGTGTCAGATCAGCTTGCAGACGAGCGGTGCTGGCAGCGTGGCACGGCAGCTCCGGCACAGCTGCACACAGCTGCGAGCAGGATCCTGACTGCAGTGTAGACACTCTGAATCAGCAACTACAACTTGCACGCTGCAAACTGGATTGTCATTGGAACAGCATTTTTTTTCACTGCTCTGTATTTAATTTATTATTAAACTTATACTCTCTTTAAGGACTAATTTAATTGCCAAAACAGACTATCTGGAGAGCCCTCTTTCAGAGCAATCAGAAACAAAGGCACATTAAGAAAAAATGCCTAAAGAACGGCATGTGTTTAACCAGTGCACCTAACCACTGCACCAGTCTTGAAATGGGTCATGTTTTAACTTCTGAACCATTTCTGTGTCCAGAAGCTGTCGGGGATTTTATTTGGTGTCTTGGATTTTTGTGTGTTTGGACTCTCATAATCCAGTAGCAATATGAGTATACTTTCTTCAATAAACAGAGAAAAGGAAGTGGTAGTTCTTTGTTTGCCTTCTACTTCTGTATGGAGTGCAAGTGAGCTAGAAATCTGGTACGATAGCCTGACTGCATGTTGCATTTTGCAGAGCCGATTGCATTATGTCTGGATATGCAAGGCTTGCAGATTTGCTATCTGCAGAGTTTCTGGTAATACTCTAATCCAATGGCATTTTATGATTTTCTTTTTGTCTTGCTGGCCTTAAACTATATGTTAGCAATGTAAGGAGATTTTAAAAGGGTCTTTATATACTGCTTACAAAATATCTCCAGGGACTGGTAGGAAAATAGTTTGCCTTTCAAATGGAGGTAGCCTTTACCAAGAAAAAGTTTAATTGCTTTCAGAGCTGTCAGTTAGAGTGATTTCTCAGTGTCTGATTTATGAGGGTGGATTGTACTTTATGTTGCTCTTTGGCTGTATGCCTCTGCACTTTTTTTCATAGGAAGCTTGGAGCTTCTCTGAAATGGAAAGAGGGCAATACTGAAAAGTCAATTTGTATGTTTTATTTCTTTTGGGAGGAAAAAAATCCTGGACAAATCTCTTTCCTCTGTCAAATATTGGAATTTTCCAAGATTGGTCAAAACCTCTCTGTTCTCTCACAGTACAGCAATAGTGGAGAATCTCAGCGAGAGTAAAAGAAAGGCAGGGTAAAAGGGGGTTTCTAGTTGTCACATGTGCTAATGACATCTTGCATGGTTTTGAGCACTTTCTCATAAGCTCCTGAGCCGTGTTATCAACCCATCCACTGGGCAGAGCAGTACTTGGGTCTGGAGTGTTAATGCAGCCACCTGAAGTCAGTGTCCCGTTCTGCACCCAGCTTAACTGAGCCTGGGGGAGCACTGGGAGAGTTCAGCGGTGTGGATGACAGAGCCAAGGAAGCTTCCCTAGCACATGTGGAAAAGAAACTTTTGGAGGCCAAAAGCAGCTGGGCCAGGAGTGCCTGGAGCGGTTCCCGCTGGCTCGTCCCGCGGAAGTGGTTGTTCTGCGGCAGACTGTGCTCTCCCTTCCGCCAGCTGCAGCCCACAGCAACTCCGCTGAGATGGAAAGAGATCAGGTGAGGTGGAAACGTGGCCTCATGGATTTGCCCTGGGACAGCTCCCACTTTTCTCCGGGCATAGTGATTGCCAGCAGACTGTGGTGCTGTTTGCGTGCTTTCCCTGCAGCCGGCGTGTTTGCAGTGGCAGCTCTCGTTCTCATTACGGCCCTTCTGGGTTTTGCTGTTTCTGCTTCAGCAACACTTTCCCGGATTGCATTTCTCATCCCCATCCATGCCATGCAGATCCTGGCTGTTAGTTCGGGGGAACGGTGCTGCTCCTCTGCGCGAGCGAGAGGAGGAGGCTGCCCGTGGTTTCTTTCCGTTCAGCCAGCCTTGGAGAGCGGCTGTTAACTGCTAACGGGAGAGGGGCAAGAGCAGCACAGTGGTTTTAGCTGCTCTAAAGTAAAATTGTCGAAGGAGACTATGGGCTTTTAAGCACTTTGGAATAGAGAGCAGCTGGATGCCCGTCTCCTGGGAAATAAATACAGCTTCTGCCGCCTGTGTGTCACTGGGGGAGGACAGCGAAGGGGGAACTGTCTGTCGTTTCTTTGAGTTCATTCTTTTGATCATGTCATTGTTTTCACGTCCAGCACTTCTAAATGATAAAGCAACAACAGCCCCCTCTCCCCACCGCAGCTCAATTTAGTAGTGCCTTCTTTTAGGATGGGTATTTTTATTGCATTTTCTGTTTTGCTGTTTTCACTGAAAACTCTGTAAGCAGGAGATGATGGCTTGTGTGTATCTGCAGTGAGACATTGATTTATTTTAATAATCGTGTTCAGTTACACATGGAATAAAAGTCCAAATTCAGATTTTAGAGACTTTATCTGCCCTGCTGGGGAAGCAGATAAGGTGCCTGTGTTAATTCTAGCAATTATTTTATTACAGTGGTTCAGCGGCATCTAACGTACTCTTTTGTATCTTGCTCCATAAGCTCTATACTGGGCAGAGAAGGGGGCAGGAGACGCTCAGTCCAGCCCTGTGCTTGAGCAGACATTTTCTAGTGTGTGTGTGTGGTGCTCTGTCTCCCTCGCTTCCTTGCCCCCTTTCTTTCACCTGAATCCCAGCACTGCTGCTGATCTCACCTCTGCCAAAGTCAACAAAAAATACTGCTGTTGGCCTCACTGTGAGCACAGCACAGGAATGAGTAATGTCCTCTCTCTCTGCTACAGTTTCTTACAGTCACTCTTGTTGCTTTGTTTCGAAATCTCCCTTTGTCCGTAACTGTCGGGCGAAATAGCCCTGACGGTATTTCTGTATTGGTAATCTGTGGCCGTGTGGGTGGCCGTGTCCTTACGTGCATCCTCGTGGCCTTCAGTGGCTTTGCTGTGAGCTGCAATTGCCTCCTCCCTGTCCCCCTTTCCCTCCCCTTCTCACTGCACAGCGGGAAGCTTCGGAGCACTTAGAGCATATACCTCCTGTGTATTGAGAAATGGGTCAGGGGTTTTGAAGAGCCATTAGTCCAACAGCAACGAGATCTGTGTGGGAGGTAGGAATTTTCTGGGAGACCTTTAGCATATTCAATCAGCAGCGTTTCCCGAGCTCTCGGGGCTGCCCCATGCGGCGTGAAGGAAGCTCAGCACTGTCAGCTGCCGGGTCTTCGCGTGTGGAAACAGCAGCCCCGCGTCAGGGCTCTGCCGACAAGTTACAAGAGGTTATTGCTTGTTTGCTGCTGAGTAGGACAGGACTCATCTTCCTGTGCGTAGGGCACATCTGAGAAACACGCAGGAAAAAAAGTTCATTAGTAGCAAAAGTAGCAAAGTAGCATTTGTACTGGCACTGCTTTCAGCTCTCCATCTTTAGTGCAGCACAAATTTTAACTGGATGATGACTGAGAATGCTTGCTTTCTCTTTCTTTCTTTTTTCTGTCACTCCCAAACTCCGGTATGTGTCGGAGATATCCCCCAGCACAAACACGCACCCCACATCGTGTCTCGCTGCTCTTACAGTGCTGCCCTCTCTGTTGCCAAAGGCCGGTTCCTGTGAGCCGCCCGACGCACCCACGGGTGCACGGCTTGTCTCCAAGCACGCGGCCTTGGGGGAGCTGGGTGCCACGTGGCTTCTGAGTGAAGGCTTCAGCTTCTCCTTGCCTTGGACCAGGCTGTAATGCTTTCCTCCCAAGTTTCCACTCTTGAACATGTGGTCAGTCAGCTCAGAACTTACCCCTCTTCTATACCCCAGCTCTTCCCCGGCTCCCTTGGAGCTGTTCCTGACTGTCATCCACGTGAGGAGGATGAGCTCGGTGGCAACAACGATGCTGCAAGAAGGACAACACACTTGCTGCGGAGATCGGCTGCATACAGAGTGCCGTGAGTAGAGGTTTGCCGACGAAACAGTGCTCGCCCCCCGCTTTCCGCAGCATCGGCAGGCAGAGAGTCCTCGCGCTCCTTCCAGCCTGCGCACTCGCTTCTCGATAGGTCTTCGTCCCTCTGAAATACCCCGTAGAGAAACAGTTAAACTGCCGTGGATGAATCCAGCTCAGTTTCAGCTTTGTCCTACCATTTCTCGCTCTGTATTTTTATGATGATCTAATTTTTGAGTTTTTCATCCGAAATCAAAAGCCAAAGGAGTCGGATTGAGAAATTCAGAACGGAAACGTCTATGTGAGGGTTGCGACGTCACAACAACACCCCTGCTGTCCCTCCAACACCAAGTGACACTGCCACATGCATGGTCTCAGCTGAGAGGGGAAAGCTTCCTTCCACCATCTATCCCTTATTTTGCCAGAGGCAGCTGCTGTAAGCTGAGTCTCCATAAATGGCTGCATAAATGACCTTGTCCCTATTTTTCTTTCCCTCATATCCTGCTGTTTCCTATTCTTTCCTGATTCATGTTGCTGTCATCTTCCCTACTTCTTTTCTAAATAGTCTGACAGAAGTTAAAGGGAAGTGTTTTTCATTCTTCCATTTTCATTTAGCAGCTCCAGCTAGTCTACAATAGAACATCTGTAAATCAAAAATAGATGGGCAGGAGTATGAGCAATAAATAGCAATGCTCATTAATGCTATATGTTTTCCTGCTACGTAAATTCTTTTTTCTCCCAATTATTTTTCCTTCTTCAAAGCCAATTAGTTTAATGTGGTAACGGGGATTTACAATGGGGCTGCCAAGCCATATGTCTCTAATCTCCATGGGTTCCCAGCATGATGGTTTGTTATGTGCTGAGAAGTGACAGATGTGTGACGCTGAAGATATTATTCAAACCTGTTCTGTTTTTCTGTAGCTTTGGGCCAGAATCACTTAAAAAAAAACATGGTTTACCAATAACAGGACTTATTTCAGGGATGTGACATAGAAGGTACTTTCTGCCCCTCAGTCCTGCAGAGATTCGTGTGCATGCTGGGGTTCACGTGCAGACAGGTCTCCTGAACGTGCCTGCGCTATTCCAAAGATGAGGATGAGCATGGGAGTAAGTCGTGCAGGACCGGGACCTTCAGCCCAAGCAGAGCGCAAGGGAATAGCCAGTGTAGCACAGTGGTCTGCCTTGGGCAGTGTTCTTGAGTAGTCAGTGCAAGATGCTTTATGGAGAAGTGTAAAACACTGTGATGCTCCATGTTGCTCCATACTGTTAGAAGGCATTTCTCTATTGAAGGATATTTTTATAACCCCCTTCTGGCCTAGTTTCTAATAATCAGCATCTGATATGAAGTATGAGGATTGCAAAAGAAACACCGTTTGCTCTGTAGATCACTAGATCTGTGGTACTGATAGATGTTACTATTTTGGCTGCCCTGCACTGTCTGCATTAGCAGGCCACAGGGTTTTTTGTGTATTGTGCTTGAGATGTGCAACCACAGACTTTTGTATGTGTTGTGCTCGAGATGTGCAGGGCCAGCTGCAAATGCTGGCAGCTGCATGGGGGACATTTGTGAGTTTTGGCACTTGGGAGATGTAAGCGATGGTTTGGGATCATGTTTGAGGGCTTCAGCTGACTATTTCAGCACAATACTCACCTACGACAGGATTTGCAATTTTAAGATTTCCATTTTCATTAGAATTTCTTTTGGCTAGTTGCAATGAAACGGTGACTGTTCAGGCAGCTCAGAGTAGTGTCTGAAGCTCTCCGGGCAGTGTGGAAGATGGCTCTGTGTGTGAAGACTCGCAGGATTTGTGGGGAGGATGCCGCTCGAGTGACCTTGACAGCCAGGGAGCACGCTGTTAGCAGTCCGCATGGACTGTACGGACGCGTGCGCACGGGCCTTGGGACATGTTGGGCTTTGGGAGGGACGTCCTTCAGGCTCAACGTGTGCCTCTGGCCCCGCTCCAGCATATCGCGGTGAAGGCGCTTTGCGCAGAGGCACTTTGCCTTGTTTGGTACAAAACG
The DNA here is from genome assembly GCF_036370855.1 of Dromaius novaehollandiae. NCBI lineage: Eukaryota > Metazoa > Chordata > Aves > Casuariiformes > Dromaiidae > Dromaius > Dromaius novaehollandiae. The sequence continues at coordinate 21,476,462 of NC_088107.1, forward strand.
AAATTCTCTCTATGGGAGCCTACAGGTCAGATCCTGATCTCAGAGTGATTTGACTTCCTGCTATAGCCCTGTAAATGGTAGTAAACTGCCCTTTTTATGTAAAGACCTGTTTTCCTTCCAAATCATTTTAAGGGATTTGTTGACAGTCACCAATACAGAAGGTAACTGAAGTCTGTGAGCTGTTTGAAACACTTGTCTGGACCCACTCATATGAAGCTGAACTCACCCTTGCCTATCATATTGAATTAAGTCTTAAGTGTCTATATTTTATTCACATAGCAGTGACCCTCTTCTAGTGACACTATGAAGACACTTTTCTCTTTCTTAAGAAACAGAGCCTGTATGGTAAGATCAAAAGAGGTAAGTGGGTGTAGATCTCTGGCTGGTGGAGGTTTCGAAGAGGACTGTGTAATTCTGCGATTCATGCTTATTCCTGGTTTCTTTCCTGTAACTTTCCTTGGACTGCGATGGAAAGCCCTCTGCCATAGTACATCACTGCTCCATTCGCTGTGTTCGGTTCACAGTAAGGCTGAAGGTGTTTGAGAAACACCGAGTTTTTGACCACAGATGGTATTGCTTGCCAGATGTTTCCAAGGCATCCAGCAAGGATTTGTTTAACACCCTGTTCCCTCCCTGCTGGCCTTCTGTCTCAGCCTGTGCCCAGGACAAGACCATCCCACACCAGGTTATTTCAGGCACGAGGCAACAAAATAGTTATGACCCCAGATCATTTGTGGTCTAAATTTAAAACAAGAAACAAGTAGATGGAGACAAAAAATGTAGGACGACAATGAAACAGGATCATGGACAATGTAAGTAAGCTAAATTACTTAAGATAGAGCTTTGAAAGTTTGGTGAAAGGGTTGTATGGCAGGTTTGGTGTGATCTTGGAGTTAAAATTGAGGTTTGTGATAGCAGATAACAAATTGCTCGTTTCTTAATATCCTCAGGCTGTTAAAGGAAACCTGGTTGGTGTTTGCTGAACATGCTGGCCTGCAGTTTGTTTATTTACATGATACTAGGCTTCATGGCTTTTGCTATTGACCTACAGAAACTATTCAAGAATGATTTTTTCCCTTGGTGCAGTTGGTTTGTGTGGGAGACGTGGTAGCTTCGCTGTGCTCCTGCTTGTGAGAAGTTGTCTGCAGCTGGAGAGTGGATGTGGTGCAGTAGTGCTCTAGCTTGCATGAAGATCTTGGTGCTTTGCTAGGGTACCCTGCTTAGAAAGCTCAGGGTTACAGTAACCAGCAGATGTGAAAAGATGCTGGGCAATGATCAGCGGTTACAGGATTAGATCTTTTATGGATTCTTCTGAGTAAATGTCTATTATATGTATCCCTGTGGTTATAGGAGATTTGCTTTCCTCACTCCGGAGAGCCTGCCAGCCCTAACCTATCCTTTGTTTGGGGAGGACAGAAGAGGCGAGGCTGAGAGGCATTCTTCTGGTTCCCCGGGAGCCTCACAGGGTCCTTTAGGGCAGGAGAAAGAGGAGGCAGGCTGAAATTTTATTTGGCAGGAAAAGAAGTCTGGGGCAGCGTGACAGGGAGGCCAGATGAACTTCTGTTTGCACATAAGGTCAACTATGGTGTAGAGAATAAAAAGGGAATCGAGCACAGGACCTGTAGAGGTTTGCCGAAGGGATGCTTCTGGAGGGGCAGTTTGTTCTGCCCGAGGCTGGGAAGACGTCTCTGGGGGCCAGGCAAAGCGAGGGACGGGAGCCCGAGGCGCTGCGGTGGAAGGGGGCACAGCTCCAGGCAGGTTCAAGGAACTTGGAAAAGAAAGAGGGGAAGGAGGATGGAAAAGAGTGGGGAAAAAAACTATTGGGGGTTTAAGCTGTGAGGGACTAAACCGTTTGTAGTATGAGATGAAAGAGCGGAAAGAGCATGACCAGTTAAGGAGAACAGTGATTAGGGAGGCTGAGAGTGTATTTACTAAGGGGCAGGATGGACTATCCATGCAATAATGTTGAAGGAAGAAATATGAGAAGTGTTGGCATCAGAGATGGGGGAAGGAGGAGAGGGTAGAGCGATTCATGGAAGGGGGAAGGACTAAGAGGAAAGGAGAGATGAGGTGAGATTTGGACAGGGGAACAATGGTAGGAGGAAAGAACGGCTCGAGAACTGAGTGTGTGGCAATGAAGAGGTCGCTGGGGTTGCAGATGTGTGAGAAGCAGTTGGAGTGCTGGGACGCCCTGTCTGGTACGATAGACAGAGACGAGACAATTGGGCAAAGGCATTCGGGGGAGCTTCCAAAAGCAAGTTACTTTCATGGCAACCTAGAAATAGTTCAGAACAAATCACCGTTTTGGAGCGAGCATTCAAGGCTCAGTTGTGCCTTCTATTTATATACCTGCTGCAGATGTTTTATCTGAACTGCACAAAAGACTTTGCTAGCAACATTTATGATGCTACCCTTTCAGACCCTTACTGACGTCCTTTATCTTCAGCTTCCCTGACGGTGTTACATCTGGGCGTAAATTGTTTTTTATGGATGGATGAAAGACGGTTATCTGAGCATTCGTCATTCTGAATAACTCTCCTCTCGCCGTAATCAGTGGAGTGAACGTAGTTTTACAGTCACTGCTTTGCAGAAGCCGTTCTGCATTCAGCACCTCTGCCTCTCTGCAGCTTTTCCAATAGCGGGCCTGATCCAGCTCCATATGAGGCCGGGGGCGGCTCCTGTTGCATCTATCTGGGAGCTGGATTGAGACCAAAAAGCAGAGTAAGAATTAGGCTTGCTTTGAGCTCTGTGCAAATAACTGTGCCGTCAGCAACTGCAGCGTCAGGGCCTTAGGTAGCGTGGGTTTAGTTTCCAGAAAAGATTCAATGCATGACAGGTATACAACAGATGCAGCATGGTCTTTGTCTTATAATCATTTTGAAGCATAGTAGCACTGAAGAGGAAAGTGGATTAGTTCAAGGATTAGACAAAGGATGAAGGGTGAGAGAAAGGAAAACTAGGATCATCAGGGAAAAAATGTTGCTGTTCGAGTGCAGAGGGACAGAGGGGAAATAGAAGCACTATTGATTGGGTTGCATCAAAAGAGGTAAGAAAAATATCTCATCAGGAACAATTTTTCCATGGTTAAATCACCCAAATGTTATTTGCCTTCTCAGACTGATGGGATTTTATCTCATGATTTTGTTGGGCATCCGAGAGATTGATCCTCCCCCTCGCATAGGTCTTTCACTTACGTCGCTGGGAGATATTAAGAGCGCATAGGAGAATAATTAAGAAATTAGCACACAGGAGAAAGTAAAACTGATTCAGTATGAGCATCCTATAGACCCTCACTGTTTGTCAGCGCACTGCTGGCATGATCTGGCCTCAGCATTTTTGGCCAGTCTGCTAATGTCACAGCAAACTATAGGATAGCAGGGAAGTGCAAAAGCCGGAGCCCTCATGTCACTTCTTTGAATAAGGTACTCAGCGTGAAAAAAGATATAGTCCCCACTGCAGCCGGATAACTTAAGCAGAGGGTCAGCTGAGCAGTAAGGAACTCATCTTTTGAAAGAGCAGGAAAGGAGAGGCAGAACAGCAAGAAAACAGACGTGGCTGTAACAGGACCAAGTTCTGCTGCCAGGCCGGGATGTGCCTTCAGGTGGGTGTGAGGACGGAGTGCCTGAGGTGTGCACACAAACCGGGAAATTTGTCTTCTGCGTTGCGATGCGGTGTGCGTCACTGCGTCTGCGCTGTCGGTTGGTGGTGATGCCCAGAAGGACTCTCTTGGTTTTCACAAAGCGTCCCTGTCAGCCAGGGGCCACGTCCTTCTCAGGAGCCTTGTCCCTCGTTTCAGGGGGTGCAGGACATAGCTCATGGTATGGCAACGTAATTAAATTGCAAGCAGACCAGATGTGTCTCCAGCCTGTGTGGTGTCATTAAGCTCCCACGTTAACTCACAGTCAACTGCAACATCACTGTGGGCCATCGTCCACTGTACTTGCATGGTCTCGCTATCAATTACTGTGAAGCGAATGCCGTTGCTGTAGCTTTATAAAAACATGTAATTCCTATTAAGCATTTTTCTAACTCAACATTTTTACTGCCAGAGCTATGGAAGCATCGTAACATTGCCACTGTGATTAGTAACTACCCGACAGCTGGGCAGTTAACCCATCACAAACATTTGATTAAAGGCACGTATTTCACCACCGTTTGTGTGCAGACAGATCTGATCAGCATACACGCATTTTCCTTGGCAGGGTAACAAAAGTTGCAGTCAAACTGCAGCGAGACTGTTAACTCAGTACAGTTAAACTGCAGATATTTCTTACCTGGATTATGAACTCTAGCAGAGCCCGTTTGCCATGGTATCTAGTTTTGCTGAAGATGTGAGAAATGAATTACTGTTCACTTGTCTGATCTTTTCAAACGACGAGTGCTGATAATATTCTGCTTGCCTGAGCTGTACTGAACAATACTTTAAAAATCAGCTTTGCACACACAGTATGAGTGTTAAAGAAATCTTACTTTATCTTGAGGAACAGCTGACATAAGACTGCAAATCTGCAGATGCTTGTGTGCTAGCAGGTAGCTGTAGTGCAGAGCGGTGCTGTGCACCTGAGCCTGCGTTGGGGCACCAACGTGGCCCTGCTCGCGCGCCCGTGGCCTCGGAGGGCTGAGCAGCTGAAGCACCACTGGGGGAAAGCGGAGACTCGTGTGCGCACACGGGCCGGGGACTGGCCCACCAGCAAGAGAGCAGTGGCCTTGCTCGAGCAACACCAAGCTCCTGCCTGCCTCTGCAGTACCCGGCTGGCTGGAGCAGACGGCATCACACTCGGCCTCCGCTCTCCTCGCCTCGATCATCCTGCCTCTCCTCAAACACTGAGACATCTTCTGTAACCTGCACAGGTACCCAGCACCTGGAAGGAGAGACTGCGCAGTGTTTCAAGAGTTTTCCTTAATCCTACGTGGGAATACGTGAAGGCTCAAACTGCTGTAGACCAGATGCACCCAGCAAAGGAAGACAGGTACGTGCAGGAGGTAACACAGCATTTGTCCCACTTGCGTTAGGACGGGGTACAGGTGTCCACCCACTTTTGGAAAGTACTGAAGTTTGGATACATGCTTAGAAGAAAACATTTGTTTACAAGGTGTGTTGAATTGGGGTCTAAATCTTTAGGTGATCCCTGGGGAAGTGTAAGTGTCGCATTGCGGGGTTTGTCTTCTACATTCAGACTCGCCCAAGTGGCAGTTCTTAGCCAAAGTTGTTTGCTTGCTTTTTGTCTGTGCTGCTCCCAGCAAACTGTGCTCTTTCCCTCCTCCTTGTAGCAGGAGAGGAGAATACAGCCACGTCCAGTCTACGGACACCAGCGCGTCCCGTCGTGCAGGGGCTTTGCCTTGCCCACTACGGCTCCCGAAGGCTTTGCTGTCAGCGCTCGGCAGCCTTTCTGCCGAGCTCCTCGGCGTGTTGTTGCGATGCCCTCCTGACCCTCCGGACTGGAGGTCGTGACACAGGTAGCTCACGCTCAGCCACACGGTCACCCCAGGCAAATGAGATCTGCTTTGTTCAAGTGTTGTCATCTACTGCGTAACAGACAGGTAAGTGATAACCCTTGTGCGGGCTGGAAGTAAGGAGTGGCAAAAATACTTGGCCACGTACTCTTCTCTTAAATGCAGCTCTTTAGTTTGTTTGTAGGCTACATCATCCGTAATATAGCATTAGTATGAATTACGTTCTTTAATTCCTTCTGTTATTTTGAAAAGCTGTATAAGTTGTGTTAAAACTGTCCTATTTTCCTTGCGACTTCCTCTCCAGAGGAAGGCGCCCCGTATACTCTGGTTATAATTTCATACTGAATTATCATCAGTGGGTCTCAGCTGCGTTGCACTAAAATTGTTTTCCTGTTGTAATCTTATATAATAATGGGCTCCTAATGACTTTTCTAATAGACATCCAGGATGCAAATTGACTGTTTTTCAACTTTATAAGTTTTCATTGAAGGAGCAGCGTAATGGAATCATCAGGAAGGTTTCTAAGAGTTCCTTCCCAGTTGTTTTGCTCTGATAACATAGACTCTGTATGCTCATATTTACATCAAGAGATCGTTGGGAAGTACTAGGAAACTAGGTTTAGTGCTATTTAAGAAAAAAAAAAAGTGTGTTTGATAGGTGGTGTACTTTGTGGAACAGTTGTCTGAGCCTAAGTGGAGATCCAAGGGGAATTATGGGTGCTCATGAGCTTTCGAGACTGTTTAATGATGATGGAGTTTCATTTTATTTTATCTCCTATACTTTGTGGTTGAGGCTACAGGATTGCAAGGAAGTATTAAAATTCATTGAAAGAAAATTTTCCCGCAGGGAAGATATGCATCTGATACTCATCAATCATCCAGAACTGACACGAGCTGTTTTGTTTTAGGGTGAATGAAAGGGTGGTGGGTTGAAGGTAAGTATAGCTAGAAGAACTGTGTTAGAAAAACGACAACCAGTGACCACGAGGAGAGCAAGCACGGTAGCATACAGGTTTTAGAATACCAGTGTTGGTTACACATCTTATAAAAGCAGCTAAACAAAGTGTTTCTCTGGCATGTGTAGGGCCAAACTGCTCCTATATACTCTGAGGTAAATGAGGTCTCTAATCTGGTTTATGCTTTGTCTGTGAGTCATCATTTATGTAAGGAACTCTCACAACCATGAAGTGATCCTTTACTCAAAGTTTCAGTGGAAATTCCTGATAAGCATTTCTGGGTGAAAGCTGGGCATGCGCTTGTCTTGCAAGTCCAGTGCTTACTTCTGCAGAGTTTTTATTTGTTCTCTCTTCCACTCATATCTATTCAGCTTTGGCTCCTGCTGGCTGAGAAAAGCCACTGTCAATGCTCTGTGGTCATTGGGAGGCTGCTGGGAAAAAAAAAAAAAAAAAAAAAAAAGCACTCGTCCTTTCTTTAGTTCAGCGTCATTTGACTCTCCCACAGTTAAAAGATTTCCAGAGGGATTTTTTGTTCTACTGCTTCTCCCTGTGCAACATGCTGAAGAGGTGAGATTTTTTTGTTGGCTCAAATCTTTCTATTTGTTGTGTGTTTAAAACCCTCAACAGAACTGCTAGTGCTGTGGGCCCAAGGCCTGAGGCATGCTGAAGTCTGGCTAATAAAGATCCTAAAATTTTCACATTAAATGCAGATCTCTCTGGTCATCTCCTCAAGTTCTTGGAGTTACACACTACATTTTCTTGGCAGGAAGGAGATTACGGACCATTCTTTGTGCTTTGTTTATCCATTTTCTATGCTGTTGCACTGAGCTCAGCCTTTGCATTTTCACCATCACTTCTACCTCAGCAAGCCTCCCTGATCCCAAATGCTGCTGCGCCCTGGGTTGCAGGGCCAAACTCTGGATCCTTCCATAGCTTTTACCCAGCCAGACTCAGCTCTGAGACCCGGTAAGAAGACAAAGATGCTATAAAGGGCTGAGCAAGAGTTTCTGAGTTTGGAGATTGTCAAGCAACTTCTTGTCACATTAGTATTGCTCCTGGCCGCTTTTATGAGCGGTTCCACAAATTTTCTTCGTGTGACTTTGTCTATACCCTCCCCTTCTGCCCTGAGCTTCCTGCCTGGGAACCTGCGCTCCTGTGGTCCTTCTGACATCTTCAGACGTCCACCCTTCCTTTCTTTTCCATATTGCCAAGAAGGTGCAGAGCTGAGCAAGCACAAACTGTACTGGCCACTTCCCTGGGTTAATCCTCCCGTGCTGCCGGGCAAACACCACACCATCGCTAAGAGCAACAGCCTTTCTCACTCTGTCTTTTCTCGGTGGCTTTTCAGTGTGTGGATCTTGGAGACCCCATAGAAGATTTTGTGTAGAAATACAATATTGCAGCCTCTTGCTTTTATTGGCTGGGGTGTAATCCTTCGCTCAGTGTTGCTTTTGTCGAGTTGTTCCTCCTGTGTCTGCTGCTAGCTGAGTGGAGCTTTGCCGCTTCAGAGGGCTGGTGAGAGACCGAGCGCATCCGTGCCTGTGTGCTGCTTCCAGGCAGCACCCCCAGGACAAAGAAGAAATGCGCTGCTCCTTGGGTGGGCCCAGATGATTCACTTTGAACAAAGAGTATTAAAAGTGGAGCTTGCTGTGAATGTTTTGAAGAAAACATTCTTATTGGAAATTACTGACTTTGTCTGAATCCTGCATGTCGATTTGGTCAAAATCTGCTGGGAGATTTCTCAGGCCCGAGATGGAAATTATTGTAGAAGCGAGAAATAATTAGGACATTCATTTTCGGATGTGGGAAGTTTGGGTTCAAGACCCTGGTCTTTTTAGACAGAGCTTTACTCTTCCTCTCTCAGGTTTCCAGTCTGAGTAACTACTTTTGAAATGAAAACAAAGGTCCGAGCGAACGTAGGGCTCAGACGGTCGGGCTGGCTGGCTGTTTCGGTGACCAGCGGGGAGAGCTGTGACGGGAGCACGCCGGAGACCACTGCACGATCCGTCCGAGTCAAAGGATTCGGAAGTAAATCTCCCCCGGCCCGGGGGTCTGATACAGCAGATCGCTTGTGTTGATAATCATAACAGCTTTTTATGGCAAAAAGAGGAGAAATGCTGTATTGCATGTTAATTAGGCTTATAAAACATTAAAACGATTTTTTTTTAATTGAGAAACCTAATCAGACCATCTTGGTCTGATTTTGTCTTTCAGTAAAAGACAGATAAAACCTGGTGATGGATAAATTATATATACTTAAATGAGCATTCATTTCCAGTTCAGTTATTAGCAATGTCCATGGTCTGGTCTTTCTAATATGTTCCCTTTGTAGCAGCTTGTTTTCCTTGCCCGCAGCGCTGCCTGTCTCACTGTTCGGGCTCCGATTTCCATGCAGGCCGTCTGCCTCCAAGCCACGTGGGGTTTTTAGTTTTGTCCTTTTTAAAATTCACTGGAAAAATCCTTTCACCAACTTTTGACAATACTGTTAGGGACACTGTGTTATTCTGTCCTTGTTCAAAAATAAATTACACCCATTTTTCCGAGGCCAGCTAATGCTTCTGTGCTCAGAGTGGGGACGAGAAAATTCGGTAAGGAAACAAGCAGGCATCAAAGATCCTTTTCTCTTAGAAGCTATCCATTTTCTGCCAAGTGATGACTTCTTAAAAAAGCACAATTTGTGTAGAAGAGTTCTCCCAGCAAAGGAAACAGCTGAGCTCAAATGCAGAGGGCCCGAAAGCCAAAAAGGGCAAAGCAGAGGGAGTCTGTGGGACAGGGAAGAAGATAGGGTTAGGATTAGCTGTTTGCAGTGTCGGATCCAATCCTGCCCTGTGGGCTGGGGGAGGAAGAAGGGGAGGTTTGAAATGCCTGGTCTGAGAAACCAAGGTGAGGAAGCTGAGGAGGAAGATGGGGCTGAGTAGCCGTGGTGATGAGAAGGGATTGTGGCAGAGGATGGAGACTAGGAGGGGATTGGGTTTACGATGAGGAGCTGCAGAGAATCAGGATGAAGATTAATCAGGATTAATGCAAGTGCAGGCGAGAGAGGCCAGAGCAGCAGGAATCGGGACTGGATAGCAAGAGAAGCCGAAAAGTCTGTCCCTGCGCGTGTGTGCTTCCCTCCAGGACGCGGAGCTGCGTCCGAGCGTCCCAGGTCTCACCTTTCCTCTTCTGCAGGCAAAGATCAGTAGCATCCACTGGGAAAGTGTCTTTCTCTCCATATGGAGCTGATTACCTGGGCAATATATGTAATATTTATTAAAATGAATGCATGTTATTTGAATTTCACAGTGGAGGAGTCAAAAAAAATAAATAAATAAAAAAAAGGAGAATTAGGAAAACATATGTACCTGGATGACTGTAACAAGATTTTTTTCCTTCTCTTTGGGAAAGAGTAAAAACTAATATTTATGTTTCTCATAGATATAGCAAGTGCCTCTTCCAAGTATAATGAAGAAATCCTCTCCTTGCTCCTTTAGATCACTGTCACTGCCAAGCTGCAGTGATGCTGGCAGTGCATGGGGGCTATAGGATATTTGTGCTTTTGGCTGTGACCTTTCAATGAAGGGCTGAAAACCTTCCTCCCCTTCCATCCAGCCCTGACATCCCGAGAAACCAGCGAGCAATTGTTTTGCCAGCCTGAGTTTATGCCTGCAGCGCTAGGTACTGAACCGTTTAACCGTTTGCAAATGTCAGCAGTTCTAGCTTATCTATTAAAATGCTCCACTGAATTTCAAACTACTGTCATGAAGATGTACAAAAATACTTCTTTCTTTCCTATGTGAAGTGTGCCATCTGTGCATTGTTTAATGAAGTACCATTTTCCACTCTTTAGAAGGCTTAAATAGTGTCATTGATGAGTCATAAAAGTGACTTTTGGTCACTTTTGAATTTGGGGCCGAATTTGGTCCAAATTCCCTGAGTATTCATGGTGCATTGGTATTAGTATCTGTGTGTTTCTTGATGTTCCTGCAGTCTGAAAAAACGAGATGCATAAATTTCAGTTTGACTAAGTCAAGCAAATATTCTCATGCTGATGTTCAATGATAAACTCATATAGGACACCAGAACATGCAGAATACAATTTTTAAAAGTCTGCTTAGAGTCCCCTTCCTGCACAGTGCTGGAGAAGCTGGGTGAGCATGCATGTGAATTAGATTGCTTGGAGATTGTGGGTACGTCCACACTGCACCCTGCGCTGTGTTATACCCGACTGCGCGAGTCCGCAGTGCTGCGCGAGGCAGGGACAGAGAGGGGCCTCTCCTCCCCTCCGGGGAACATCGCAAGGAGCCCACGTGAAATGAGCTGTGAAAACACGGTCGGCAGGATGAACGTGCCCCATGAAGCCACCGCTGACCCCCCAGCGAAGGGGCTGCCATCCCCAGTTCAGAAACTTCTTGTGCATTTCTTATCTGTGAAAATGAAGAGTCTGCCGATTCAGGGCAGCCCCGTGAGAGCTGGTGGGTGCACGTAAGGAGATGTGCATAAGCACAATGATGCTAGTGGGTATTGTCACCCTGCTCTTCCCCTGCAGAAGTGATGTGGAATTAAAGTGCAGCGTGAATTTTCCAGGAGGTAACATAGAGCTCATTCGCTGCCTGCGGAAGCAGTTCAGTCTGACCTTATGTGGCAGGGTATTTTCCTCTGCTTCAAATCTTGCATTTGATATTCAGTGCAGTGAGATTCAGTCCTCTTTCTCACTTACTTTAATATTTTGCTCTTGTTAATTCTGTTTAATCTTTTCCTCCCTGATTTCTTTTACCTTTTTGTCTGACTTCCTCTTGGAAAGCAAACCGTGAGATCAGAAATCCAATTTAAAGTTGGTAGGATCATGACAACAAAGAGGAGAAGGATGGGAATTACAGAAGGGCCAATGCCATGCAGGAACAAAGACTGCAGCGCTCCAGAATCACTTAGGCCCTTCTGAGAGCTCGCTCAGCAATCGTAATAATGCCCGGTCTTTTCAAAGGAACACAAAGGTGTGGGTCATCAAATCTTGTTTTAAAAATCCGCAGAAGTGGGTCATCTAACTGCCTTTAGAGTCCTTTGGAAATGCCTTCCATGAATACTTCTTGGAGACTTACCTAGTTCTCAGTGACAACAAAGGAGGGAAGGTAGAGATGAGGGGAGTAAAATGTACTAGTTGGAAATGCTAACAAGAATGAAGGCTATCTAACAAGACTAGATTAATTATTCAGGAAGGAACCTCAGTTTTCAGGAGTGTGTTAGCTGTTCTTCGCTTCTTTTCTTCCTATTTTCTCTGAAATCCATATGCCTTCTGCCCTTACCTACCTTTTTGCTAAATGAACAAAAAAATAGTGGCTAGTTTCTGCATGTTGCTTATTACCATTTTGTGTGCTCTGTGCAAGTGTCCCCTGTTGGTTTTTTTGGGTTTTTTTCATGGTGTGCTTTTCCTCTGCCGTCCATTTCTGCCCTCTTCCGCTGGGGACGAGTTCCTGGGAGTGGAGTCAGGAGGATCAGAATTCGTTGGTCCTCTTTTCTTCTCTGTAGTAGATGACATCTCCTAGAAAATGCCACCAACTGGGACACAAAGTATTGCTGTCAGAGCTCGGGCAGAAGGCTTTGAAGTTGTTCTGAGCTTCTAGACATCTAATTAAAAGCAGATATATCATTGTTGTTTGTGATACTTCTATTCAAGGCTTTGCATCTTGGTCTGATTTTCTGCTACATCTTGGTCTGATTTCCTGTCTAGTTGATAGATATCGATTGTGTCTGGTTTCAGGCTTCTTTCAAATACTTTTCTTAGCCGAGAGCTTTTAGTGGCGGGCAAAGGACTGGACAAAAACGATCTGGCCCTCACAGGAGGGAAGAGGCGTGCAAGCAGGAGCTGACCGTGCACGGGGCAGGAAAGAACAGACAGCCCGCTTGAAAAGTCAGGGGCACCAGGACAGTAGAGCCAGTCCCAGACTTTGCCACCGTCGCTGTGTGTCACCGTGGGAAGTCTGTTAATTTTTATACCTCAGTTCTCCTTGTGTAGAATGAGTTTGGCACCACCTCCTTCGCCTCTGGTCTGTTTGTAGAGCTTCAATCTGAGGGTTCAGATCTAGACAGAGGTGACTCAGTCTAAACTGGGAGTTTCCACAGGCTGCCTGAAGGAAGTTGTATTCCCACACTGTCTCCGTGCGTGGATATTCACAAACAGTTAATGTGTATCAGTAATGAACCCAGCTAACAGCACCTACCAATCCGTGGCATGTTGACCCTCATTGCCAAAGAGAGGTAGTTTACTGGGAGAAGGGAGCAGAGTAGAAGCAAGATTTTGTTGCCTCCTTCTGACTTAAGGGTCAGAATCGAGACCAGGCTGGGCTGATCCACCGGGGCAGTGTGTCTCCTACACCTGGGGCTTCGAGGCGTGAAGTCTCCCCTCTCCTTTACAGCTGAAACATGCCATTTAGGAGCGCCTCGAAAGTACCTGCGTGCGAAAAGTATTTCTCATTAGTCATCGTCATCTCAAGCAAACACATCTCACAGCTGACTTAAACATGAGTCTGGTCTATTTTACATTCCTTAACTAGTATCTTATCCATGCTCTATTAAAGGTGTCATCTGAGTAGTCTACGTATTTATAGCTTAAAGTTGGGTAAAGTGATGAGAGTTTTAATCTTACCCTTTGCTAGCTGGAGGAACATACACAAGCTGGACTCCGTTGCCTAGGTGGGTGTCACCCCCAGTTCGCCCAGAGGAAAGCGGAGCCACCCACGGTTCCTCATACTGCAATTGCGCATAGACTTTATGTTCATTTTTGCTTAAGCACAATTCAGTTTTAATCTCTTACAGTGTAAGCTCAAAATAAAAATAACAGTTTAAATATCAGAGCTTCTATTGCAAAGTCACTGAGTGAAGGGCTGTCGTATTACATTAACAGCACGGTTATTGCAAGCGATTACTTCATATAGTATATTTGCCAGTCTGTCTGCTGTGTAATCGTGAAGAATACATTGACTTAAGAATAGCTGTGTGTAAACAAGTTGTGAAAAAGTCAGGGAGACAGCTGAAAGTTCCTGCCGTGGTTGGTAAGGGGGATAAAAAGGCCAGAGCTATCAGAATAATAATATTTTTTTGTAAGGTGTTCCTAAAGATACGCACCAGAATCCTGAGAATTCTTTAAAATACCTGGATACAAAACTGGCTCAAGTAGTAACACGGGCTAATGCTTAAGCCTAGGCTGGTAGTGTTGGTTTAGGCAAATACCAGTATATGGCATTGCTTGAGGTGTGTTGTTGTATTTTGTCATAAAAATGAGTTAGCAAAATAGCTGTCTGGCCTTGCTGTGATCATGAAATAGTGATGTTTTTGGGAGCTTTCCAGGTCTGGCCCTTCTGAGACACCTCTTCAAAAGTCATCTACAAAACATGTATTCCCTGCTTCCCATACAGACTAAAGGGCTTTGGCTTTGTCCAAAGCCCTGGACCATATATATACCCGCTGTCAGCTGCCTCTGCTCTGGCTACGTAAAACCCACCCCATGATTTTTTCAGCGAACCTAAGCAATTTGGAATTGCACCAGGTGAGAGAACAACAGCTACTTATCTTGTGCGCATAAATCAATGCCAGGCCGCTCGGTCACATAATTGTCCCTTTGAAATGTGGTGGCACACACACTGCTTCTCCTATAGGAGTCTTTAAAAATTCTTCCTATTTCTTTCTCACAGCCATAATTCATTTTTCTGTCTTCTTTTTAGCTCACCAGGTCTTCACCTTGCTGCCAAAAGTTTCTTTTTCATTTGTCTCTCTGTCCTGTCACTAGTTGGTGTTTCCATTTGTTAAAGGATTTTAAGAAAGGTTGGTTGAATTGTTTTAGCAAAGATAGGTTTTGCCTAAGATTTTTTTTTTTAAGAGAAAAATGCTTTCCATTAATACAGTTATATTTCTGTCAAAAATGGAGATGGGAAACATTCAGAAATCCTACATGTTTATAATTTTCATTTAAGGAACTGTGTTTTGCAATGAAAACTCAAAATATTTCACAGGAAGCCTTGTTTGTGTTTGGCAGACATTTAATGGAAGTTTTTCTCCAGCTGTCTTTAACTTTGAGTATTTCTAAATCCTTCCCACACTACACCACTCGCTGAAATGTTGCTGAAAAAAACCTTCTGTCCGCACCCTCCCTCTGGAAATGCTGAACGGCGACACTGGGAGGTTTGAGCTATTTTTCCCGTGGCACGGGAGCACCGTTGCCTTAGCAGCTTCTCTTGTATCGGTACAGAGGATCAGAAAAGAGCTCAAGGCCTAATTCTAAGGCTGTGCTTTGTGTTTGCTCCACGTCAGCTGTGACACAGAGAAGTTAGCATGTCACGACCGTGTGGTTGCCTCTCTGCTATGGCATAACCATCACCCCCCTTGTAATAACAACAAATATTATAGAGCTTTTCATCCGGAGATGTCCAGGCATCTCTTGCAGAAGCCCCCTTGTTTTTACTCCTCTTCCATAGCAGGTAGAGCGAGTCACAGAGATGCTGTGTTTTGCTCTCTATCTTGTGGTAGGTCAATGGCAGATGAGGGAACAAGAATCAGTATCTTCTCTGGTCTAGTGGCATGTGGGAGGCTCAAAACAGGAAAAAGGATGGGTTTTTGCAACATGTAGTTAAGCTGTGGAATTACTGATCATAGGATTGCAGATGCCACAGATTTCCGTGAACAAATTCACGGAAGAGCCATTCTTGCTCTCTAGATACCACGAAAAACCTAGAAAGCAGGAAGCCCGTGGGCAGTAGTCTATTGGAGGGTGTTATCCGGGGCAAGTACGCTCCACCTTGCGTTCTTCCCAATGCGTCATCTTTGGCTGCTCTGAGAGGCAGGCTGCTAGCTGGGCAGGTGCTTAGTCCAACCCCGTTTGGCTGGTTCCAGCATCGTCTCGGCTGGAAGGCGAGAAATGAGTGAGTCTGTCAAAGGAACCACCCGGTCTCCAAAGGCCACCTCTCGTAAGAGGGGCTGAGACGTCGTCGGGTCAGTGCTGCACCACGTCGCCGGCCGCTGCTCGGGCGGTGCCTGCTCTGTGGCCAAGCAGCACGCTGCGGTTTCCAACGCTGACAATCTGTCACGTTTTGTGAGCACCAAAGTAATTTTTAAAGCGAAAAAGATCTGAACCATCGCCAAGAAGTCAGGAGTTTGGGAGAGACGCGTGAGCCTTGGGAGGAGGCTGCACAACGAGCACTAAGTGAGGCTCTTCCAGACGAGATCCCTGCTCTGAGCCGCCTGTGACTGCACTGAACTGGAACGTGGTAAATGATTGATAGGACATGTAGGCTGTCTCCAAGCAGTGCTGAGGCCCTGGAGACCAGTAAATAATGCATACAATTCTTCTGCTGGTAATGGCAGGCTCTTAAACCTGCATTGCAAGAAAAGGCAGCCGGGTTTCCTGCTGCCTGGTCATTCCTTAGCCGCCTGGATATAAAAGGTACCAGTAGCAATTGCTGGAGGAGGTAGCCAGGGCAGGGAGGGCGAGTTCTGCCTTCTGTGCCGTTTGGGAGCAGAGGGCCTGGACCCACAAGTCGCTCGTCTTCCTTGGCTGTCCTAGGAGCCAGGGGAACCGGAGCGGGAGAGCTGGCGCGCAGCTCTGCAGACCTGCCTCGCCGAGCGCTGCCGGCGCACAGCAAGGGCCTCCCCGTGCCCGAAGGCCTGGGGGAGATCTTGGTGGAGCCCCTGCCCCAAGGGAGGCCCCTCGTATCGCAGACCCAACACCCGGCTGCATGCATGGATCCGTGGTGGCACTGGTGAAAACCTGATGCTTCGTCCCCCAGCTCCGTCCATTGGACCAGGCCCAAAATAGTCAAAAGTGAAGTCCTCTGTTACCTGGTGGGACCTGTTATCCATTTCCTTCCCCAACAGCATTAGCCTTTGGAAAACCAGCAGCAAAACTGCTTAGCAGTGCGTGTAAAACTAGATTTGGTGGCAGCAGCAGAATGGTGTCCCAGGACACCGAGACCAGGGAGCAGGTTGCAGTGTGCACCACTTTCGTGCAGCTCTCTCGTGCACTGGTGCCTGTTCTTTGCTTGCCTGTTTCTGGGTGTCTGTCTTTGCTCCCAAATGAGCAGGGCCTGAGCACCTTTGCGGGAGGTTTGAATGAGGTTTTGCTGCAAGTATCGATCGTCAAATTGTAGGGTGATGTTGTGGGGGACGAGTGGAGCTGGTTGACCCCTCCCCAGGTCTGTCTGGAGCAGAGGAGAGGACAGTGAGGAGGATCAAACATGTTCCTCTATGTTTGGATGCCATTTTCTCCCCAAGGGAGAGCACGGTAGTCTGGGCAATATATCCTTACTTTACAAGTGATTCAGCCAGCTGTGGAAAACAGCTTAGCGTACTATACTTCAGGTTATTAGAAGTACAGGAAAGCTAAGGCAATGATTTGCAAGCACTTGTGCCTACATTGGGCTTCTAAATACAGATTCAAGCACTCGACTCACTGAGCTGGTTGTCATAGCTGTATTTTCACCTGTGATGAATTTGATCTATAACTATTCACATATGCCTGGGAGCAGAATTTGACCAATTGCCTGAAATTCTTGAAAAGAGGTCCTGGAAAATGCCTGGTAATATGCTTGGAAAAAATAACTGCGCTTCCTCCTTGCGTTTTCCTGTAATAGGGAAGTTTTCTTTCAAACAAAGGGATCAACTTCAGTTTTGTTGCAAACTTTCCATTTTGAGAGTGCTTTTTCAGACATACAGCCAGAAACTCTGTTCTGGGTTAGCTTTCACCTCTGACATATGAGATTGTTTTTAGTGATGTGAGATAAAAGTAAGGAATAATAGGTTAGTCTGATATTTGTAAGGTCGTCGCACTGAGACACCGGACTGAGCGTAATCAGACAGAAGCCCGCGATCTGCGTGCCGGTGTTTGCTCTGCAGGTGCCGTGGCATTTTTCTAGCTCACTGAGGTCGCTGTGTAAATGAGGAACTCCCAGAGCTTCAGCAATAAGCAGTGAAACTGCCAAGAGCACCAAATTCAGGAGATAGACTGGTCTTATACTGTGTAATATAAAAGGAGTACTTAGGATTATGTGGCTGCTGGGCAGGCAGCGTGCACCGCAGCGGGTAATGAGGTTAGGCTTAGTTACGTTAATGGCTTCTGAGTCATTGACGTACATTGATTAGCATTCACATGGCACAAATCTTCTCCTTTGCACTGAATACCATAGCTAAGGCGATAGAAGAGCAAAGGTGGGACAAGACAGGAGAAAAGAGACCAGAAAAATAGAGGAGGCGGCGGCACAGGCACTGAATAAACCCAAGTGAGAAGAAATATTCAGAAGAAAACACCAAACTGGGAGTATGTCTTAATAGTCAGGCATCTCCTATTCATTTGCCGCTCCATTTTTCTGTTTGATCTTTTTTTCTGTTCTGCCCTTGTCTCTGCCCATTCCCTGGGCAGGTTATAACTGGCTGTGAAAACCTGCCAGAGGGATGCTCCAGAGGCTGTTTGCTTCATAAAGAAGTCACCGCTCAGACACAAATCTACTTCAGCTAAAGCCCTGTAACTGGCAGCTACAGCCACAGCAGCTGTGTCTGAACTGCTGAGACAGGCTCAGTCCATCTCCTGAGAGCCGGAGTGCTCGAAGCTGGAAGCACCCGTTCCCCCGGGGACTGCGAGGCCCGTGTGGCCGGGGGGCAGCCGGCAGCTCCCGAGAGGACGCCGCAGTTTGACGCTTTTTGAAGTGAGATGTTCTCGAGCCAGTTGAAGCCAGCGCACCTGGACCTTCCCTGGCCCGTCCAAGGCCTGCTGCCCTCCTGTCTTCTCCTCGCAGGGCCAGGCTTATAGTCAATCCTTTCTTTTCTGGTGACTTTTCTATGCCTGCCCAGGGCTGTTACTGATCGAGTACTTGTAGGAGATTTGGGGCGTATTTCTCTCTCCCCGTTTTGGGATCAGATTCTGTTCAGATTTCCTAGTCTTGGCCTCTGCAGCCGATGAAAGTTTTTTTCTGTTAAGGGCTGTTTTTAAAGCTCTATCCTCCATTGCCCTATTTTCCTTTTTTATCCAGAAGCTATTGATTCTCTGCTCGCTAGCAGGAATACCAACACTTTGCACCAGCATCCTGCCTCTGTTTTCACATCCCAGACGGCTCCATATTTATAACCGCCCCTCGGAGCTATAAATATTTTTCTCTGACACGTATCCACTCTACCAAAGGCATTTATGAGCTATCTTCCTGGTTAATCCTCATTTCTTCTGCAAGAAATTTTCCCTTCTTCCTTTTTAAGAAGTTGAAAATAAAAAACCTTTGAGGTCATTGGGAAACTGGATCATGCCCTAAATCGGCCTCCAGTATTTATTACTCAGACCTTTTCAGTGCGTTGCCTGTCTTTTATCCACATTAGAATATTTGTCATATGTTAGTTGTCTGTCTCTTCTCAAGTGAATTTAATGACTGTAATGTGCTTTATAATTTGCTTTTAGACGTGAAGATAAGCAAGCTTACTCTTTATGAATCCTGCCCTTGACACGTCCTTCTGACAGTGCTTTTTTGGCTGACCAGCCTAATGCTGTGGACGGTCTTACAGAATAGCTTAGGTCTGCCTTCATCTTTTCCATCGTACCACAGTCGTGTCTAGAAGCCACACTGTGATCTTGGATGCCTTTACCGTAAGGAGGAGCCTTGTTCAGCAGAGCTGGCGACCTAAGTAAGGGAGATGGCTGGCAGATGAGGACGAAAAGGAGGCACCGCCAGGCCCCGTGGCTCACTTGAGCTCGTGCAGCTGGTGCCAGGTCCCGCACGCAGGGCCGGTGACAGAGCTGGGAAGATGGACCCAGGCGGTTCATCTCGGCTTCTAGACTGTCTCCCAAAGCATCAGGTAGCTGAACCTCGCAACGCATTTAGCAGTGCAGTGCATCTGCAAGTCAAAACAGTGCACATCTGTCGTCCCATGAAGAATTATCAAGAATAAGTGTATAATCTGGAGGGCTACCTTAGTTTCTGTGTCTTAAATGGATCTATTAGGGATTTATGCTAGCTTTTTTCCAGGGAAGCAGTGACTGAGAAATTGTGGCGCTACCAGCAGTGACGCTTCTATTTCTGTAAAGTACAAGAACATCCCCCGAGGGAGCGGCTGCTGGGAAGGCAGCATTCGTGGTCCAGAAAGACGCCGGTGGCAGTGCAGTAGCCTGTCGGGGCAGCCACGCTGCTTCTATTAGCTGACAGAATCTCAGCAAGAATTTTCCTTCACCAAAGTAGGAAACACTCAGATCATCCTCATCCTTAAAATCCCACCTCTGTGCCCAGCTCTGCAGGGCAAGAGCAGAAGGGAACAAGCACAGCTGGGATACGCAAAATCCACAAGAGGATGGAAAAACCTTTCCTAGAAAGGTGAGCCCAATGACGTACTTATTCCCATCAAGTTTCCCTTTGCCCATTTTACACACGAGGCTCAGAGTCTTAATTTTATATGAATTTGCTAGAAATCAAGTATAAACTTCAGATATTGTATTATTTCTATTCATGCAGTTTCCTACTCTTACAGACTTGCTTTGAGATCATCTGCTGCCGAGATTCATTTACAAAATAAGTTTTTCACCGTATTGACCGCAGCGACATGGTCAGCACCCAGTGAGGATATCTGAGTTCCAGCACTAGGCTGGCTTCTGCTCCGCTGTGAGCGTGACTGGGGAAAAAGCATAATGGTAAAGAAGCCAAAGAAAGGTGAGCAGAAAGAACTGCAATACTGCTTTGGAGATGGGTTTTCTAGATAGCATTCAGCAAGGTAGGTTAGTGCATAAAAGCACAAGACCTATTCTAAGCCTAGTAAAAAGGCCTTTTGCTACCATCCCATTGATCTACTCTGCTGTAAACCAGATCTAACATCAAGCTAAGCACTCGCAAACAAGTACTTAAAAATGGCTGTGAAGGAAATGGAAAGGCAGGCAGTTGGCACAGGACCATATTTTGCATTGCACTTGAGGTATTACTGTCTTGGTGCTGTTGTAGGAGGGGATGTGTCAAGTGCAAACTGCACGGATGCACTCTTGTGGCAAAGAGGTGCTATACGGGGAAGAGCTGGAGCTGAGATCACCATCTTTGTGCATTAGGGTACTGAATACTTTCGCTCAAATAAGCCAAAGAGGAATCTGTAGAGAGTGAATCTGTAAGATTCACTGCAGCATTAAGATACTGTATCAGCTGCCAGAAGGTTGCTGGGCTTTGGTTTGCTCCGCTGGAGGTGCAGTTGTACTCCTGTTTTCCTGCACTCCATAGGGGCAGACGCTGTTCGGCACGCGTTGGCGCTTGGTCCCCTTGTCAGATGCTCCCAGCTGCCTGCCAAACAGCAGTTTCTCCCAGTGACTTGCAGGACGGGAGCTGTCAAAGGGCAGGAATCAGCACAGACTTAGCCAGCTGTCTGCCCAAGGCATGCTGCCTGCTTTCGTGGGCCTTGCAAACCACGAGACTCTGTCCCTGCGCCTTTTGTCTGCAGAGGATAGAAGAAGCCCACAGTGGAGGCTGTACATGATCGTCTCCCGCCCCTGCCTTACGACACTGCCAGCGTGTGTGAGCGAGGGTGCCGGGAGAGGGTGGCAGGGGAGGTGGCTGGTGGCCAATGTAACTGCAAAGTATTGACACTGACCCCTGAGCAGCACAGTCAAAGCCAAGGAAAAAGGAACTCAAGAACTTGCCAAGAAGAACCACAGACTGCTTGTGGTGAGCTGCTGAGAGACTCTGGGCCAGTGTTTGAAAGGTATTTAGGTGCCTGCTGATATGGATGGGGTTTTGAACCTCCCCAGAGAACCTACTGATGCCTGGAGACTGTTTTTAATCCTTCCTTTTGGTCTTCAGTCCTCCTCTGTGGCTCTGAGCAGATCCTTTGCTTTTTCTCTCCCCAATTACCTGCCCAGTCTGTTCAGAGTGGTTGTTTTTTAAATCCTTGCTAGTGTGTGACTGAAAAGCCTTTAGGATGAGTCCCCCATCTCATCTCTGCCATTTAGGGGCCCCTGTGCTACAAATACACATCAGTAACAATTCCTTGTGGAGGGAAACAGATATTTGCAGACTATTTATGTAAGGCACTAATGCCAAAAACGTTTGAGATGATACACAGTTAGGTCACTGGCAGAGTATTTTCCAAACATTTCTCACCGCAGTCTGCGAAAGAGACAGAAATACGCAGTGATCAGTGGACAGCTAAAGCAGTAACATAAAAGGTTAGTATCAGACAAGTGTGTTAAGATCATTGTAGCAAAGTCGGCCAGGTAGTTGGCTTGATTACGACTGTGACATACAGATCCCAGGTACCAATGCTGACACGCGATATGCCTGTGATCCTACGGAGGAAAACATAGTCTGTCAGGCTGCCCGTATTCACCCTACAGTCCCCTTCTGAAAATAAGTGGCTCTGCCCAAAGCTACCACACAGACAGTTACTGGGATAGAGCGGGACTAGCTGGGACATGTGGTGTGTGACAGCTCTAGAGCCACCATGAAGCATTGTCCCAAAGCATCAGATGGGTTGAAAATGATCCATGCAGCCAAGGCAAAGGAGGGAGCTTCCAGCGACTTTGGACTTTTTCCTCCATGGCGCTGGGCACACTTCCACCCGTGTGGCCTCCCAGGGCCTCACACAACCAAGCTATAGCAAGTACGAGGGTCCACGTTCCGGCTAACACAGGGGCCATTTGGATCCCTGTGGCTGGATGAAAGGCCTGGAAGGAGTAGAAATGTCTCTGGAGGTTAAGTAACTAATTTAAGTGGGCAACTGTGATGATCCTAGTTTAATAGATAATGTGGAGCATTCACATAAGCCCTTTCAATCTGGATGTTTAATATATTAGCATATGTGGGCAACCTGCTCTTGAGCAGGGGGGTTGGACCAGATATCTCCAGAGGTGCCTTCCAACCCCGGCTATTCTGTGTCTGAGAGACAGGAACATGGAGTTGATCGAGATCCATTTGAACGTTCCCAGCTTTCCTAGTTGAAGGCAAGTTGGGGAAAAGTGAAGTAAACAGAATTTTAAAAGGAGGAAGAAGTCATGGAGAATTGACTGTCACTGCTTCTCCAAACTCTGCCTTGTTTCTCTGTGACAAACGTGCAGTCTAATCAAATGGAATAGATGAGCTTTGGAATGTTACTAGGAACATATTTTCCCCTCAAAACGTTAAATTGTAACCTTTGCCAATGGGTCTTCACTGGAAACTGTACATCAGACTGTGTCCTGTGCTGCACTCAGATGGCGAAACCCTTCACCACAGCTCCCTGCAGCTGTCGTACAAAATGAATTCCCTGGCCCACCCGCGTCTGAGCCAAAGCAAATAATGCGAATACTGGCGAACAGACAAAGGCTGTGTGGATGTTTGGGAAAAGATTTCTAGACACTTTTTCAGAATATATAAGAATGTTTTAGATTTAAAATAGAGTGAAATGATAAGGGACCTTTAATCCTGTACAGGAAATATCACAGTCTTTTTTCCAAGACATCGAACAAGAAAATCAAGGTGATTTAAACTAATAGAAGCAGCTGTCTAGAAATAGTAGTCTTTGTTTGAACTTTATAGTTCACTTTAATTCAAGTTACCCGAACTACACGTCAGCTTCCATGGCAACTCATAAGGAATCATCTTTGAAGGTCCAGTTTTTGGTATCCTCTGGATGAACACAAACCCATAGCAGCTGCAGTGATTTAACCAAAATGCTCCAGTTTTACCTCATTGTCACTGATTTCTTGTGCTGAGATATCTGCTGAAGAGTGTAGTGCTTGCACAGCCTTCTGAAAAGCAGCCCAGGTGTCTTACGAATATTAAGAATTATGTTGTCCCCCGACCCCTGATTTCAGACATCAGTATTTCCTTTTCGTATTAATGCTTTACAGATTTTCAGAATATGTCAGATTTCCAGAGGAAACAGCATTTGTCAAACAAAAATACCCATTTAATCGAACATGTACATGTGCTATCTGCCCATGTCTCCCATCCGATCGGCTGCCTTCAATCCCAGCTCCAGGCCTCTGGGGAGTCCCATCCTACGGCTGAGAGCCGGGCTCCCAGGGTGGCTGGCAATCAGCAGGCCACAGCTGGTGGTTTTCTTTGAAAACTGTTCCTCTCACGCCATCTCCTGGTCAGCTCTTTGGGATTAATTATATCAGGGTCCAAGAGATCCTCCTTCTAACCCTTCCCTCATCTGCTGCCCACAGGAGGTGACTCAAGATGAAAAGGTGTCCTAGTTTTGTGGAAGTATTACCATGCTCTTTCCTTCTTATTTCTTTTGCTTTCCCCTGACTTTTGATCATCTACAAATAAGTGATGCAAATAGCACTTGCTTAGGAATAAATGTGTTGAAGAAAGTTGTTTATATTAAGCAGCAAGACAGCTCATGGCTATACAATTCATAGAAAATACCACGAGCTCTGTCCCTGTCTAGATAGACTTAGAAGCTCTACATGTACTGGACAGTGTCTCGAGGCAGGTGTTTTTATAAAGGGTGATGAAAGTTAGTACCAAAGAGTTTAATAGAGTTACGTCTCCATAATTTCTCACACTGGAGTTCCTTGTAGCTTTCTTCGTCTCCAGCGTCTCAAGCTGGCTGGAGACAGGAGTCGAGAGTAGGTGTCTTCTCGGAGGGATTCAGATCTTGCCTTTGGGGACTGCGGAGTAATCAGCCCATAACTGATTGAACCAATAAGAGTAGAATTAAAGATACAATTAGTGGAGCACTAATTACTGAGTGCCTGGGAGAAAACAAAGTGCTGGGCTTCTTGTCTTGATAACTATATGCATTTTTTCCATCGGAAAAAGAGGAGCCATAGGTTGCTGCATACACTGTTACCCAGCTTGGTGGTTTTAAAAGAATGTAAGTAAGTACTAAACAGAAATTACATTGCTCACTGGCTTTTTATGCTCCAACCATCATTTAGTCTATGGAGATGACATTATGTTTCCTCAACTGATTTTAAAATTGCCAGAGACTGTGGTCATCTGGGAACTTGTGCTCTTACCTTTTGTTGCAGAAGGAGGCTATGCCCTTCTACGCCTAAAGAGAGACAGGCAATTTGAAATGCAGTCACTTTTTAAAAAGTTAAAGGAGTTCTTGGTACTACACATTCCCCAACAGCTGCTTTGAGTGGATTATAATCACATTTTTCTTTTTCTTTTTTTTTTTTTAAATGTTTTTCTCCTCTGTGCTGGTGTGTGAAAAACCCACACAGACAGCAGGGAAAAATAATTGACAGTCTTAGGGAAACACTGAAATCCTGTAAAAGGCTGCCAGGCACACAGAGCAAACTAATGGAAACAACAGGAAACAAGGAATTATTTTTAGGCAATACGTGTTGTAATAGGAGCCAAAAGGATGCTGGCAGATATGTGATTTTTGAAACCAGGGGACAGTGTCCCCTTTACAGCAGAGGTTCTGCTTCTTGAGAGGTTGAGTTTAAATGCTGCTCGTTGCTGTGCTGTGACTGATGAGGTCCTCTGGAAATTTCAAATGCTGGAAAGAAGGGCAGCTTCCACAAAGACTTTATTTTGGAAGATTTAATTCTCTTTGCTCGCTTTGCTGGATGGTGCCGGTAAGGCAGAGCTCTGTCACCGGGGTCGTGGAGAGTTCCCGGCCTCTGGGGACATCCCACTTTTGAACTCATGGTCCACGAGGCCTCTGTCACCGGTGCCGAGGTGGCCAGAGCTGCTGCCCAGCCCGAGGCAGCCCGCCCAGCTGGGTGCCGCGTCCCTGGCCCCAGCCGCCCCGGCTCATCCCCTGCGGTGCCGTGGGGCCCGTCCCGGAGGGCTCTGCTGTGGGGCTCTGCGCCTGGGCGAGCCTCCATGCCTGGGCGAGCCTCCTCAGGACATTAGGCCCGACCTGCTGCTCTGCAGCTTATGGATGGTGTTATGCAGATACCAGCCTGGTATCCCAGCGTGAAGAAAACTTTGGAAACCTTCCTTCAGGATATGTAGTCTCAGCGCAAATCCCATCTGAGCTCTTAGTCACAAAAAGCAAATTAGAAATTCAGACAGCTGGAAGCCCCTCAAAAAACATACAATATTTTATCTCCCCAAAGGATTTTGACAAGTTATTTTAAGCCATTTATTCTTCTGTCATTTCTGTCTGGTCTTTGAGGTGCAATTCAAGCTGAACTCGTTAGAGGTTCTGCATTTCATCACAGGGAGCCCACAGTTGCCTTTTTGCATTTCTAGTGACAACAGCAGCAGTATATAGTTACAAACAGATGAAAAGCTCTGTTTGGTCAAGAGGAATTCACTGCCTCGCCCTTGTGATAGACCATAACTCATGATATCTACTTTTAGGTACCAAAATATGTCTCTGTAGTTCCTTTTATGCGTATGCAGCCCCCAGTGTTGTTGCTTGGTACGTGACTGTCTGGAGTTAGCTTCCAGAAGAGGCTCAGCAGGCGTCTCGGGCTGGGAAGGTCTCACGTGAGGCTGCAGGCATCGAGCAGAAGCGGTTGTTTTTGCAGGGGTATCTGCAGCTGCTAGAAAACCTGTATCTCCACAGTGCAGCAAACATGAAATCAAAGTATTGGATTCAAACAGGAGATTTGTGGATGAGTAAATCTGAAGTTCAGTCATTTTGCTCATAGAAGGTTAGCAAAGCTTTTAAAGAGCTTTCCTGTTTCAGTTTTGCTTGGGTTTTTGCTTGGAGCAAGCAACAAAAGCTGCAGTCTCCCGAGAACTGTGTGCAGGCTTGTCTGCCATGCAGGCCTTCTCCTGGAGCAGGGCGGGGAGAGGCTGACGCGCAAGATGTGTTTCTCCTGGATGTGCGGGAAAGTCAGGCCTCCAGAGAGACTTTGCCTGGCTCCTGAAAATGTTTCTAATCTGTTCCAGAAAGCAGGGCAGGATCCTGAGGCCGTATGCTTTCAGCAGGAGTGCAGTTCCCTGCTGCCCCGGCGCATCTGCGGCAGTGAGCGGACAACGCTACCCAAATGGGGCAGGGGCCGTAGGACCCAGTTTGTGGCAAACGATGCCTGCAGCCCTGCGTGACGGCAAAATAGGCCCTTTTGCTTGTATTGCTGAGGCTATTTGTGGAGCTGCTGCTGTGGCTGCAGCTGGGCTGGGGCAAAAGCTTCCTCTGGGCCCCTCATCCCCAGCCCTCGCGGTGAGCTGTGCTCTGCCACCGCGGCTGCGCGGACGGTCCCTCCCTAACCCACTTCTGTCAGAAGGAGGCAAGTTACGTTCGGTCTTTTTTATAGGGGGTAGGTAGCCTCGAGGCCAGGTTCCCTCTCTGAACTTGAATTACGGTAATAGCCTGCGATGTTCGTATTATGCTCTGCTGAAGTGTGTGCGATCAGCTCCTGGTTGGACTTAATGCCCCTGTAAGTAAAAGAAACACAGAACAAAAACCATGAGATTTTGTAAGCAAATAGTCCCTTGGAAATCTGGCCTGTTCCTGGAAGAGTTAACTCACTTAGAAACCTTTTAGGAAGCCACATTGATTGCGTGGATGTGTTCACAGCAGCTGTGGATGTTGCAGTAACAATGAATGGCGGCAGTTTATCAGTGCATCAGTTATTTTCTTGGGATAAAAATGAGCTTTAATTGGACTAATCATGATGGGCTCAATCTGACGTTGAAGCTATCTGGCCATCACAAAATTATCTTTCAGTGAGCTCATCTGTTTTGCAAGGAGGAGACTCAGTCTCATAGGGTGGAAAATGTGCCGGTTATTTATAGTGGGTGATTTTATTTGTAAGGAATATCATGACTTCACTAGCGCAGCGGCACTAATCTCCCTGGTAAAGCCTTTACCCTTGTCTAAAGGGAGCTGTTTGCTACGAAGGGCGCCCCATACTTACACGGGCCATTGGACAAATGTGCACGACTGGCTCTCGCTGGCCTGTAAAAACAGCAGGTGAATCACCGTGTCCTGAATGCAGAGCGGCCGGGAGCCGACTGCTCTCTGGAGATGAGGCAACGGGATGCAGTGAGACGGAGGAGACCACGTTGCTAATCGAAGTGCCTGGGCCGGCCGGGATTCAGCTTGGCCACAGCATATGGGCCGTGGAGAAGGCACCGCGACCACCGGCTGCTGGAGCACTGTGGGTGGGGGTGGCTGTCCTCAGTGGACGTCTGGGCTCGTGGTACTAAGAGAAGGGTGGTAAGAGAGTCCCGTTCTTCTCAGTTGTCTCCTGTCCAGCTCCAGAGTAGCTAGTCTGGAGGTAGCTTTTGTCTTCAGTAGGTGTGTATTTGCTTTTGGCAGCTGTCCCCAGGGCCACCCATAGGGATGAAAATACCCTTCTGGTTACGTTTGTGGAGATGGCTGCAGACCAGGAGGCCAGCTGGAGGACATCTCCCAGAGGTGAGACCGGCCGGTGGCTGGGCCAAACAGAGCATGAGTTACTCGTGAAGCAGAGGTGAAGTGGCGTTTCTGGGAGGATCCGTGAACCCGCAGAGATCACTGCTGGCATGGGAGGAGGGAGACTGTGGAGCTGAGACTTGCTTCTCCTAGAGTTTTGTTGGCAATTGGACAGCACCTTGAGGCCTTGAGCATGGTCTCAGTGCAGCGTGCGTCTTTGGCAGGACGCAGGCCAGCCCCACGATGGAGGAAACGGCGTCAGGGCTCCCCGGACAGGGGCCGGGGTTCACAGCCCCGCGCTGCCGCTCCCAACCTGGCTCGGGGCCTGCTGCCTTGCGGCCGTGGTGTCCCTCAGCTACCGGCAAGCTGCTGGGCCGCAGAGAAGTGGGTGCACGCGCGAGGGATTTGCGGGATGAGCTGGGCCTGTGTCAGCTGAAAAGGCTAAATGTAATAGTGTTCCTTTAAATCATAATCTTCCATGGAATATCACACTTAGTTGTCATGGAAACCATGGCATCACTAAGACTTACAGTGCCAATCCAGCCAAACGGTTGAGAACTTGCTTTTAATATCAAGTATGTGCTTAAATCCCAGTTATTTCTCTGGTGCTGCTTGTGCGCCTAGAGCAAAGCCTACACTTTGGTTTCTCCCTGGATGAGAGCGATGTGGCCTGCTAAAACCCTCTGGTGGTTTTAATTAAGCCAAGACAGCACGCAGGTTTCACAGTCAGCAAAATTACAGGACTGGTTTAAAGATAATACAGATACAAGGCTTTTAGGGACTGTATTGGAGATTGAATGCTTGATTAGATCACATCCCGGCCTCTGCTGCTGCAGCCTTAAAAACCATAATCTAAATAATCTGGTCTATTTTCATAATTACTTCCAACGCTTAGACACTGGATGCCTTTTAATTCAATTGATTGTATTAAAAGAATAACATTTTTTAAATTACTCTAGAAAATGTAGAAGTTTGATCATAATTTCAGCCTGACACAAGCAGTCGTACTTCCAAACAAAATTTTGCTATTGCCACTCACAGGGTATTTTGTATTTTTCTTTAAAGACTCAGTTTCTGGATTAAGTATTTAAGAATTGCAGTTTTTATTATTAAAGAGTGTTTTAGCACTGAAAGTGGCCGAGAAAAGCATAAAAATACGATCCTTCTGTCTCCAAGAAAACAAAACAAAACCCAGAGACAAATAAAGAGAATCCTAAATGCATTTTAGTTTGAAGGTCTGAGATTTCTAAAATGTCTTTTAATTGGGGACCATGACTCATGTGTCTTTCAACAGGAGGCAATATCGTTTATTCCATTCAATTCCTATTGCAAATACATTTGGAAAACAACACTGGGCTGCCTATCAGAATTAAACAAGCGGTTTATTCCATGTATTAGGATATATTCTGTACATTCCCAGCTTATAATTCCTGTTTGTTGGTCCTGTGAGTCATATGGCGTTGTTTTCAGTCCTCTGGCTGGCTGATAGAACCCGTTGAAGGTCGATGCTTTGGCTGATTTCGGTGGTCGATGACTGGCTGCAGCCGCAGCCGTTGCAGGTGCCACGTTCGGGTTTGGCCCGTGCTCGGGCCGAGGGGGCCCGTCGGGCAGACCGGCCGCAGGTGGCGGCGTTGGCCGCTGCGCGGTGGCTTCGCTGCGTTGGTGACGCTTTCCGTCGGTGGCGAAACGAGGCGACCCCAGAGGCATCATCTTCTGTGAAACCGAAAGCACAAGGTTCCTAAACGTGGCTGAGTCACAAATCGCTTCCAACTGAAGCAGTGTTTGTGGACAAATCTCGCTGCTATTTACTGAGCTCTGCCAGCTGGTAAATCACTGAGCATTTCTAAAAGCTCGTCTTGTAAAAAGCTGAAACTTTGTGAATGAAAAAGGGCCCCAAAACGTTATTGGCTAATCTCCTTGCCTGGAGAGGAAGCTATGAGCCTTTGCAGACCTGCAAAGGTAAATTGGGGAATATTCTGTTGATTTCTGTGCCTGGACAAAAAGACAGGATCTTACCTATGGAACGATTTTGTTAAATAGCCAGATCGATGTAAAGAATGAGGGAGTTACAGTCAGCCATATTCATTCGCAAGGCCAACAGCCACAGCGGGACAGTTCCTCAGATTAGATGTTTGGGCTAATAGTACTGTGTACATTTCCTTAACTTAAGCCCAGATCAGCTGCCAAGAAGCTGGGGAAGGGACAGGCGAGGGGAGCCGTAAGCCACTTTTCTCTGTCTTACTTGCGGGGCTTGTCAAGAGATTGCTCGGTTTTTGACAGAAGCCCCTCTGCAGCTCAGAAGTCGCCCTATTCCAGTGCCCTCCCTGCCACCCCTTTCAGGCGACGGATAAAATGTGATTGACTGTCCTGAATGCTAGGAAGCGATTTGAGAGCACAGAAATGGGTGTCTGGTCTCTCTTGTCGGTATCTCTTCTTTAGCTTCAGGATCGCCGACACTACCGTCCCAAGCACAGAAAGTATTAACCTCCTCAGAGCTGGTGGGCCTGCACCCACCTCCTGTCCCATGCAGGCACCCACCTGAGGTCAGTGGGCGGCTCGCAGCGGCCCGGACCCACACCCTGTGCCCCAGGAGCCCCGAGCTGCAGGCAGCTGCCAGAGCAAAGTCCCTTGGGGAAGATTTGTTTTTAATCCTTTTCCTGCAGCAAAATCCCTCAGCGCTAGATGGTGGTGTGTGCTCACCAAAAAATGCCAGCGTCGCTGATGGGATCTGTCAGAAATCCTCCCTGAGCCTCGTCAGGGCTGTTAGTGCTGTCCGGAGCCCATCAGAAATTAAAACTGGGTTGTCAGTGTGGTGAGACTTTGCTCCCTGGAACATCTGGGCCAAGGAGCTTTCTAAGCCTTCTCTAATCAACGTTTCTTTGCTACAGCTCACCTTGTCCAGCTCGCCTTGTCACGGTGCCATCACAGAATCACAGCCAGCTTTGCCGTCCTGCGTGCCTCGGACCACTCCTGCCCTTGCTGGACCACTCTCAGGAGGCTCTCCGGCACCACAGCGTTCCTGGGGAGATTTCCACCGCCCCGCACACCACAGCGGCAGCAAGCACTGGGATGACATTCAGGTCACGCTTTCCTTTTCACAGTTTAATTTCATTTTTCATGCTTAAATGCTCAGCTTCCTCCATATATCAATACTAAATAATCCCTCTCTTTGCTTAGTGCTTGCAGCCTGCAGCCACTGCGAGCCAGAACACACACGCAGGGCCCTGCCACCACATGCACGCTCGGTGGCTGATCTGGCCATGTGCTAACGTGGGGAGGGGATGATGAAGACCCTTTAACTCCTTCCCTCCAGCCCTGTTCCTCTCCTCCTGTGCCTGTGGGAGCTCGTGTGTCCCTGTTTAACCCTTCTTTAGTTAAGGTGTTCATATGAGGCTAGTTCTTCAAGCCAGCTCAATCTTCCTTAGCCGGGGGGGGGATGTGCTTTCCTCCCTTTATGCAGCGACACTGGCACACACTGCCAAACGGTACCCTGACCTTGTTCTTGCTGCCATACGAAGGAGTAAACTCAAGTCCAGTGTGGTTCTCTGTCATCTCAACTCCAACCAGACCTTGCTGTTTTCCAGGTTCCTACCTCTGTTAGGATTCCACATGCACACATCATGTATATTATAATTTGCACTGGTTTTCAGTGCTGAGTTAGACTTGCATAAGACATGTTTGGCCATCTGTCTGTCCTGTTCTTCTACTCCCCAGTAACTCCTGAACCTGTTGGCCAGTTTAAACTCAATTTCATAGAAACATAGAGGTCTTAAAATACTACCTTCCACAAATTTTCTAAAAATGAACAACTAACTAGAAGAGAGAAAGTGTTCCTCCTCTGGGAAATATGGCCAGAACTCAGGTCTTATCCTGTCTACAAACGAGAGCTCACCTGCACATACTTACTGGCCAGGCAAAATATACTCTGAAACCAGCCACAGCATCTGCTGCCTCTTCTGTAGCCAAAACAGGTGGCGGATGTGGGAGGAAATTTAGAGAATCCTTTGGAAAGTGTAAGTGTGGAGACACGGGGAGGAGGATCGGGGAAGGGTGCGGAGATTTATAGCATGAGACCAAGTGGGATGCAGTGTGATGGTGATATAAAAACATAAATCTATAGGAAATCAGGATTCACTAGGCTTGTGGCTTACAGATCAGGGGGCTGTCTGGTCTTTTACCATTTCTGATTTTTCTGCACCTCTTGGAATTATTTCCTGGTCCTCATTATTATTCAAAACGCCTCTCACTTTGTATCATCTGATAATTTCATCAGTCATCGTCTCTTCTAGATAACTGTGAAATTTTTGAGATCAGCTCTAACACAGCACTACCGTAATCAGTTTTAAACACACTGAATACCTTTTCTCTGCTCAGTAATTTGCTACTTTTATTCCCTGTTCACAGTTCTTAAGCCAGTTCTCAAGCTATGTGGGTGCTGTTATGTCAAAAGAGAAGTGAAAAATGTTATATTGAAATTTTTGTGATTCAGTCTTTCAACAGTTTGTTTAAAGCCAAATATGTTGGTCCTGCCACTTCCTTTTCACTCACTGATGTTGCAAAGCTATAGGAGGTTCCCTTCCTTAGGAACTCCAGGACAAATATAACTGCCTGTGAGTCGGTTATCCTTCAGCTGTGTTAGTGGCTTTTTGTGCTCAGAATTTGTTCCTTGTGGGAAAAGAGTCAGATTTACAAGATGGAAATTTCTGGGATCATTTCTTTTCTTAAGTTTGGCCTTGCATTTAATTCTCTGAGAGTGCTGTTTTCTGTTACTTTTTCTCAGTAATAAAGTAACTCTTCATCCTTAGGTCATCTTTATGATGTCTTTATGTGGAGAAGAGCATCTTATCTTTTCTGTTCTTCTCTCATACATATAGATATAAGGGTTAATTTTCCAGTGTACTTAACCACTTTTTTCAGTGCTGCATCTACCAGCCTAGATTTTCTGTGTTTGATATTCAAAGATCATTAGAAGCAGAGTATGTAAAGAATCCATACTGGAGCTCGATAGCTCTTGACTTGTAGTTTATGGACCCCTGTGGCCTGCAAATGAGAGAAACATTGAAAATCACTGGTCTGGCTTGCTCTTATCTTAACTCCCATGGATGCTTCGTGGCCTTGGAGAAGCATTGTCAGTCCTGTCACGGTGACAGTGAGAGCAAAGTGCTGATGAGGTACATTAGGGAGCAAGTTGACTGACACCAATCCTGTTCCATAAAGCAGTCGGCAGTCGTTGAAACGGGTGCGACACCTCTCTTAGCTTCCCAAAGGGCTCAGAGCCGAGCCCCTGGACCCTTCCTGCTCCATGTCCCCCCGAGCTCTCCCAGCACAGAGGAACGGACACAACTGCAGTGGGACTCCAGCAGTCCTTACGGCGCTTTCCCTGCTCCCCGTGGGCAGCGAGAGCGCTGGGGTAGGACGGGGCATGGCCAGAGAGAGTGGAGCAGTGCCTGGTTCAGCCTGCGATGAGGCTGGATGCAGGCCTGCTGCACAGCGGGCCCCAGGCTCGGCACGTCTTAGCTCTTCTCAGAAGGAAGCTGGGCTCAGCTGATAACCTGGGCATCAGCAGGACAAATCCCACCGTGAAAAAATCCCAGAAGGACAAATGCCAGCACTGACACCAGCTCACTCTGTAGCTTCGAGAAAGTCTCTTCATCGGCTGGGTCAGAAATTAAGCTAGCTGAGTTACTGCAGTGCTGGAGTATGATCAGGTCCTGAAACTGTCTGTGCATCAAGTGTGGCAAGGACAGTATTTCCCGAAAGGTGTCTGACTTCCCCCATCTATAAAATGAGGATGCATCCTGTGCCTGGCACTTTGCACTTTCTACTGAGGGTGTGATCAGAGCCAGTCCTGGCCCTGGCACCGCTTTGTTCCCGAAAAGCTAAACTTGCTACAAAAAATAATCACAATAACTGAGAAGCCCTGGATGCTGTGGTTGCTGAGATACATCTGATTAGTGTTTTCCAGGCTAACTGATGTGCTGATGTCTGGCTGTGTTTGCAGAATCTGAAACAATAACTCTGACCTGCCCGGTTCATCTCCGTGAATGCCAGTTCTGATGACCAGTGTTGATGCTTTAAATATTGACTGAGTTAACTATTTCACTGCCTGTCGAAATTACAGAAGAAAGGGGATGGAAGAGCTGCACATTCAGCTGTGATTAAGAGTGCATCACAGCACTGTGGGTACTTGATCTAGGGATCTGCTCGTTTTCCCTCACTCCCCCCTGCAGCCAAAGAGGTATTAGCAGGACTGAGCTTCATGTCTGACCTCTGCTCCCTGCCCATCCCTCGCTAGGCTTCTGCGGTGACAAGGGGAGATAAGCCGGCTGAGCACTGCAAGGCTCATGACTCTGTGGGGATCCCAAGGAAGGGCAGCGAGTCCCAGGGAGGCAGGGAACATGCATTATTATACTGTGAACCACATGCCAGGCACCCACCTCCCCCCTCACCCATGGAGGCTTTGGAAAAATGATCCCACATTTTCCTTTTTTCACTGCCTGTCCTGTTAGGTTATGATATGGCAAGCCTCAGGTACAGCTGCAGAGTTTTCTTGCTTTCATCGGCATGTTTTTGGCCTGTTTTTAAGAAGCCATGTGAACCCTCAAAGAGGAACGCTAGGCATATTTCCTTACTGTACGTTGTGAAGTGCTCACGCGTGAGGAGTTTGGTTTCTCATGTGTTTGCACAGCGGATTCTAATCCCCGTCCCCAGCACTGCAAAACTGTGATTAACGTGGCTTTGCTTTCCTGTGGCACCTTTCTGCTATTGAAATAATTCCCATGACCTTCATGTGGAGCAGAAACATATCATTACCCCTGCTTTGCAGACACTATTCAGCATTCCAGTGTTCTGAAATATGCACTGTTCAGTCATGTGTCTAAACATGATCGGAACTACAAATCTACAAACATTAATGAAGTCTTCACAAAAAATTATGGATGTTTCCTATTTAGGATTAGAAATGCTCTTCAGTGGCTGAGCAAAAACACTCTTAGGAAGGACCTGCTCGACTCAGTTGCTGACAGCCACGGGGGAGGGATTCACAGCAATTGCAACTGAAATTACTTCAGCAGTCTCCGGCCATCCTGCCTAGAGCCTTGCTACATTCTAATACTAAGCTCTTTGCCATAGTATTTGAGTCCCTGTGGGCACCTCTCTGACCCCTCTCCCTGCATGTCTGGGCAACAGCGCTGCTATCCATGCAAAGCTTCTGCAGGATGTAAATAGGTTTTGAAATGTCATTCCTTAACAGTTAGAGCCTTTAAAAGTAACGTAGGTATTTGAGGGACTAAGCAATCCCATGTCCACTGCATGTGGTGGTTCTTGAAACTGCAGTGCCCAGCAGTTTAATCAGCTTTTATGTATTGATGTATTGGTTTTCTAAAATGTTTTGAGAATGATTTCATTACTGAAGGAATGGCTTTGATGCTCAAAGCTCAGAAGTGGACACAAAGACCTGCTTTGGTGATTGAGAAAGCTTAGACTGTATCTTTGAAAAGCAGGATCCTCTTGATCTTGTACTTGACCCATGGTCTTTCTGCCGTGGCTGTAACCTGCCTGTGCCCCAGGTTTCAGCGAAGGTTACCTTACCCTTCTCTATCTGGGAATCGGCTATTGCTTGTCTTCTCGTTTCAAGTTCTGCTGCTAGCTGGGAAAAAACTTAAGTGTCTTTTCAACCCCAGGATCAGCTAAAACCAGTTTACACTTTCTCCCATCTCATTCACTTTATCCCTTTCTGTTCTTTCTCCTTCTTCTGAGGTTCAGGAGGATGACAGAGCTGAGTCTTACTTCTAAAATGGCAGGTTCTTCGTCGGTGCCTGCTATTTCAGCCTTCTCAGGAAGGTGACATCAGAATTAAAGAGAAAGACCCTTTCTAAGGGCGAGGCTGTAAGTGAGAGATTGAAAAGCAAAACCATAAACTACCCTTGGAGAAAGAAATCAACCCTCTGTTAGACACAAACCCTCAAATAAATCTACAGGAGCTTCAGTTGAGGAGGAAAGCTGGAAATACACCAGCAGAGCTGGTAAAAGCATTCGCAGGACAAAAAGGACTAACATGCACTAAAATTCATCCCTGTTCTGATACATCCTTTCTTTAGATCCCAGACAACTCTGGATGTTTTCATGGAAGTCCATCCATCCAACGTCATTGTTCATTTCCCTTTTACTGGCTTATCCAGAACTCAACTTCCCCTCTGCTCTCTTCTCCCCTTGCTGCTGGCCTCTCACCCTGACATGCCTAGATGATGCGTCAGAGACAGGACAGGCAGTAAATGCTAATGGGAAAGAAAATTTTGGTCTGAGTTGTTTGCCTCCTGCTTTCTTGCCAGTTCTACCTGAGAAGGCAGTGAGGAATCAGCTGATTGTTCCAAGAGTTTTGGTTGAGGACTCTTAAAAAACTTGGTTATATTTAAATGAAGGGGAGGGGAAAGAAACAAAGAGGATTTTGAAGGTGTGTTGTCTTTATAACAGAGAGGCTTGGCCAAACTGCAGAGCCTTGGAAGAGAAACAAATCTAGCTGTATGGTAAATAGAGAGAGGCTCCCGTGATGTGGAAGATCCACATTCAGGAAGAGGAAGGTGAAGGGCAGATTCTGAAATGTCTGGAAAACACTAGTACAAGTGAAAAGAAGGCACAAGAGTGGTGAAGCATCTGAGGTAAGGAATATAGGTAAGTGTTTATTATTTTACTTGCATTTCGATTTTTTCTTCCACTAGGTAAGCTAAAGAACACTTGCAGTTAGACCTCTTGCAAAACACAAGCCAGTTTGTTTCAGCTCTTAGGTGTCCTACAGGGGACCCTGCAGACTCCACATGCCCTAACTGGAAGCTCTGAAGATGGATGTGCACAAGCTGCTGAGGAAATCTGCAGGAATCAGTGCTGGTCCTGAGGATGTTGGGTTGATTCCCATTTCCACGATGGGGTGGCACACAGGGAAAGGCGAAGGTAGAAAAAGTAGCGCTTAGAAGCAATATAGATCAAGGGAAGTTTAAGAGCACATGTAATTATTAGAATCTGACTCCTCGCGAGGGTCTCTGCTGGGATTAGTTTCCCATATCACCCAGAGATAATCAAGTCTTCCCCCATGTACTTTCATTTCAGTCTTTGGGAAACTCAGGATTTCCCGAGTCATCTTGTAACCAATGTGAGACTCATGTCCAAGCCCCTGGGCAAGTCCCTGAAGGAAAGAACAGGGATGAGTCAGACACGATGAACAACTCTCTACACCTCTGAAGCAATCTGCTGTATCCCGGAGAGCGAGGGATCCCTGATGCGTGCCGATGGTCCTTATCACAGAAATGAATTCCCAGGCGGAGACGTTACGTTGCAGCTTGCACAATGCGGCCTAAATATAGAGAAGTGCAACAGAATTCGGGGAGTGGTGTCGGTGCGGCTGCATGTCGCTTCTTGAAGCCTGCAACGGAAAGGCAGATTGAAGGAGCCGGGGAAGGTTCTAGACCAGACTTAAACAACATATGGCTTGCAGGACGCACTTGGCCGATTAAGCAGTGTGTTTGGCCTGCCAGATGGGCAGAAGACACCGTGATGTTTGGATCACTGAGTGGCTGGGGGAGATCCTCCTGCCTTGCAGCCAGCTGGCCAGCTCGCGCGTGCACGGCACGCACCTGGCCCACCAGCACGTACCCACCACTCAGCTACCCGGCGGCCAGAAACTGGGGCGTTACAGTCAACGAAGAGGCGGCAGATGAGCACACTGAAGGAGGACAAGAAGAAGAGCAGATATAGGGGCAGAGACGACTGTGGTAAGGGCATGATGAGAGGGTGGTTTGAGCTGCTACGTCGGTGTTTAGAGCCTACGCACATATCTGCTGCAGTGAGGCGTTCAAGGCCAGAGTCCTGGTATATGAGGGGAACAGGACTGAGTCACAAAATTCATTCCTCTGCTGCTTCACGCACCACATCGTGCAATGCCTTACCGAGTCTGGTTTGTTTGCTTTTCGTCTCCAGTATTCCCATGGAGAGGCTGTTCCAGGCCCTCCCTTTTCCATAGGAAGACCGCTACAGCTAATGTGCCGTGTGCTTAAATCTTCTCTTAGCTCGCTAAGGTCTGCATCCTGCCCAACGCTGCATGGACAGACAGCGGTTACATCCACTCTGCCTTCGCTGCGCAGGCCACGCGATCTGTGCCAACAGGCGGTTCAGCCCTTCGAGGAAAACCGAGTTGCATGCGCTTCGCAATAGGAGTCTTTCAAACAATACCTGAAGAAAACAGGTCTTTCTGCTCTCTGTGGACTTTCTGACATCTTTCATTAAGGGTCTTTCAACCAGTGTCAACCCTTGCTGGCCCCTTTTGTAGCAGAGCCTGTTGTTTGCAGCTCTCTTTGCTGGAAGGGTAGGAGATTTCAAGGCTACAAGTCAATGAGGCTTCCATATGCTTGGAGCTGGGCATGTGTATAGCTGCTTTTCTGGATCACGATTAGAGTTCGCACCACCTGACAAGATTCAGCTTGTGGTTTCTGAAGTGCTGCCAGTTTCTCTGGAATTAAAGATGTATATATTATATAAAATATCAATGCAAAAAAAAGGCAATTCCCTATTTGGGTTTCTGGTGCGTGTGCACTGCATTAACTAAACGCTGCTCAGGAAACAAGAAGGCTCCTGCTACAGTGTCGCTTGCACCCCAGTAATAATCCCTCGATGCCACACGAGCGACGGTCCTTGCCCCCAAGGAGCAGCCGACTGCCGCGGGGGAGGCAGAGACGGGAGCGGGCCGGATCTGCCCGGTGTCACGGAGCGCTGCCCGCAGCAGGGGCCTCTCTGGACGCAGCGAGGAGCCCTGGGGCGCGCTGCCGTGCTCGGCCGCGCTTTCCCGGGGCGGGGGAGAGGAGGCTGCGGGACGGCACAGCACTCCGCTCCGCTCCGCTCCGCTCCGCTGCCCCGCGCGCCGGGCCAGGAGCGCCGCGTGGCGGCCCGGCCGCGCGGGGGCGGCGCCGCGGGGGCACCGGGCCGGGCCGGGGCCGGGGCGGGGCGGCGGGCGGTCCCGGCCCGGCGCGGCCCAGCCCGCGGCGCGGCGCGGCCGAGGCGAGGCGGGCGCGGGGGAGCGGGCGCCGCCGTTGCCCTTTTAAGCAGCGAGTGGGCGCCGGAGGCTGGTACAAAGGAGCCGCCGCCGCGCTCGCCGCCCGCGCTGCCCTGCTCGCCCGCGCTGCCGCCCGCGCTGCCTCCCGCCATCTTCCGCCCCCGAGGTGCCGCCGGGGCCGGGCCGGCCGGGCGGCGGCGGCGGGGCGGGCGCTGAGGCGAGGCGAGGCGAGGCGGCGCAGGCCCGGGCCCGGAGATGAGGCCAGGATGTCGGTGTCAGGGCTCAAGGCCGAGCTGAAGTTCCTCGAGTCCATCTTCGACAAGGACCACGAGCGCTTCCGCATCGTCTCCTGGAAGCTGGACGAGCTCCACTGCCAGTTCGTGCTGCTGCCGCCGCCGCCGGGCGCCGGCCCGCAGCCGCCGCCGCCGCTCACCATCCACTGCAACATCACGGTGCGGGGCCGGGGGGCCGGGGCCGGGGCCGCCGCCATTGTCCGCGGGCGCGGGCAGGGGGCGCAGCCCGCCGCGGGGTGACTCAGCACCGGCGGCCGCGGGGGCCGGCGCCGCTTCCCCGCCGCGGGGGGGCCAAGGTGGGGAGCGGGGGCGCCGCAACAAAGGGCGGCGGGGCCCGGGCAGCGCCGGGGGACGGGACGGGACGGGACGGGCCACCCCCCCCCCCCCCCGGGAGCCCCCGCGGGCGCGGGGCGGGGGCCGCCCGAGGCGGCGGCCGGGCGCAATAGCGAGTGCGCCACAGCCGCCGCGGCCTGGAGCCGGCGGCTCCCGTGACCCGGGCGAGGAAGCGGCCGGTAGCGGGGCCGGGTCAGGCCGGGCCTGGCCTGCCCGCGCGGGGCTGCTGCCCTCCCCGGGGCCGGCGCGGGGGCTCCCCGTGTGCTCTGCCCGCGGCGCCCTGTGTTCTCAAAAACGCGTTTTTTCAAAGAACAGCCGCGGGGCGGGAAGCGGGGGGAGGCGCTCGGCGCTGCCCGCCCCGGCGGAGTCCGGGGTGTTCGGGAAAGTTGCTGCTCGGGCCGGAGCCCGCGGGGTGCCCGGCTCGCGTGCGGCGCCGGCGGCGGCTCATGTCGGCGGGGCGGCGGTGCCGGCGGCGGGGTGCGCGCTGCGGGCGGCTGCCGAGGGGCTTCGCCTGGGCGGGGCTGGGGTCGGTGCTGGGGGCCGCGAGGAAGGGGCGCTGCAGGGGGTTCTGCCCTTCGCCTGCGGAGGGGGAAGGCTTCAGGTGGTGAGGAGGGGAAGCGTGGAAGTGTAAATACTTGAGTACCGAAAGATGAAAACACGCTTGCACACCAGGCAGGGCCAGTTATCTCCGTAGGAGCCTTCCTTTCCCCGAAGAAACTTTATTAAAGAAGGAGACGTGTTAGGAGGGTCTCAGAGGCTTCACAGCTAACTGTTACGCGAAGTCCGTTTTGTCATCCTGCAGCGGGCTTTTGTTTTCCCTGACGCTTGTATGTGCTTGTAAGGTGCTTCTCATTGTAAAATAAGTAATATGCTTTGGTGTGCTTGTGTCTAGACGTGTCCTGTCCGATGATGGCTTGTGTGACTTACTTTGAATCTTTTTATTTCAGTGCAGGGTTAGTGCCTCATTACTGAGGAGGCCGGCCGTTACTTTCCACACAACGTGATCTCTTTCATAAAGCTCTTGAAAGAAAGTAAAATCCCTGAAGGTTTTGCACCCTCAGTTGTCAGTTGAATGTGGTGGGTTCTTTCTTTGTCAAATGACAAACAGAGCTGCCAGTAGGAAGGCCTGAAGTTTTTGGTGCCTTAGATCTGTGCTTTGGTATCTCTACTTCTCAGGTTGCTTCTGTCATAACTATTTTGGAGTAGTTCTTTCTTAAGAAATATGTCCACTTTTTTTGTAGGCCTTTAGCTGAGGTGTGTCTGAGCAA
This sequence comes from Dromaius novaehollandiae, assembly GCF_036370855.1. Lineage (NCBI taxonomy): Eukaryota > Metazoa > Chordata > Aves > Casuariiformes > Dromaiidae > Dromaius > Dromaius novaehollandiae. The sequence continues at coordinate 21,517,034 of NC_088107.1, forward strand.
GCGAGGAAGAGGAGCTTGGGCCCCTCTTTGTATTTATGTGTTACTGAGGAAACTTTCTGCAGTTGCAATTACAGTCACTTGCCCTAAAGGTCAGGAGGTCCTTTGCGTGCCGTTAGAACGGTGGCATATTGCTTGCAAAAAGACCTGGAAAAAAAGCAGTTTCAAACCTTAGCCAAGTCTTCTGCTTTGCAAAGAGGCTGAGTCTAAGCTTCCTGGAACTTCTGTTCTGCAGTTGTCTGTGAGCAGCTTGATGCTTTCCAATATTGATTAATTTTTGGCGCTCTCAGGTAGGTGGCTATTTTCCCCATCTGTTAAAAATAAATGGGAGAGGGCAGCTTGAGACACAGTGGATGACTTTCTTGGAAACGAGTGGGGAAGCTGATGACAGAGCCCAGAAGAGAAAGCTGGCTTCTGGATTGTTGTCCTAGGCTTTTGACCCAAGTGTTAGAGCTTGAGGTGACAAAAAGTGACTTTTTTTGTCTTCACTGAATTGAGTCTCTTGGCTCTGACTCCTAATTGCCTCCAGTTTTTTTTTCTGTAGGTACTGTAAACTAGAAAGGCATAAGTCTTGTTTACTGTGCTGCAGTGGATCTGCACAACTTCTGGAGAGCTGAATCAAGGTACTGTGGGAACTAGAGCTGCACATGATGGTACTAGCATGCAACAGCTGGTAAGGTTGTAAAGTTAGTAATGTTTTCTCTGGAGAAACTCACCCCTTGCATCAGAAGCTGCTATCTTAGTGTTCTGAATTTGCAGTGCAAATATGTAACTTTAGCCGTTTGCTGCTTCTAATCAGTTTAACCCTTACAGTCCTGATAAAGGCCTGAAGGATAATTCCCTTGCTCAGCAAAACCTTACAGTAGACTGTTCTTCTGGACACTCAAGAATCCTGTTAAGAGGGGAGTAAGCACAATGCTGAATGAATCACTTTTCCTCTTTTTGGTCTTATTTGGGTACATTGACACTTTACCTAAAGTGAAATCTGTCTAGCAGTGTGTACAGATATTGAAGTTTTGGATGGAGAGGAAACTTGGTAGGAAGGAAGCTTTCAGTAGCTTCTGCTCTAAGTCTGAAAAGAGCTGATGACTAAGTTGCTCTGATCTTCACAGTGGATCTTTCTTTTTTCCAATCTAGAGAGAGAAGGCAAAGGAAAGAGGAAACATTCTCCTGGAGAGGTGAGGGAGAATGTCTGCTTAGGAACTGCATGGATTTCCACACCTCACTTAGACTGAATTCCAAGGTTTGATTAGAAGTCGGCCCTGGAATTTCTCACTAAGATGATGATATTTTGGTTGCATGCAGTATAAGTTTGTAGAACTAAGTTGAGCATTTGCTGCAGCAACCTAGGAACAGTCTGCCTGTGATACTTACAGATGCCTGTTGTTAAAGTAAGATATACTTTACTCTGCAGCTGATTTCTGTTTCATGAAGTGATAGACAAATATTGTCCAGGTCTGTCCTTTAATCTTGCTGGGAGTGACCCATATTGGAACTTAAATGGTTAATCTGATTATTTTAAAAGCGCTGTAGGGTGGAGTCATCCCTGTCAGTAACATTGCTTCTTATTCCTGAGAACTGTCTAATTATTGAACTTGTTCAGGCTGTGTACCTTCACATTCCCATTTTGTTATGCCAACAGCAATGTCTCCATTCTGGAGTTTTATTTCTGTTTTTCTCAGGTTCCTTTTTTAGGTAACTGCTGTATTCCAGTTAATCAGGTTGAATAAACCAGTGTCCATTACAAGCATGTGCATTTATCCTGGTCCTATTCTGCTTGGATTTTTTGGGGAAAAAAAAAATCAAAGCAGTGGACTTGCTTAGAGTAGCATGTTGCTGATTATAACTTTAGGTATCTTTCAGTGAAATCTGTAGTTTTGGTTTGGCACCTTATCAGACACATGTGACAGTATTGCAGTGTCTGTGTTACAATTGTTCAATCCTTTCTTTTTCTGCAAGAGAGAGGACTGATCTGGACTGCTGAAAAGCTAGGTAGGAGTACATTTTTATCTCCTGTAAAGCACGTAGTTTGCTTTTATATAATCTCTGTGGAGAAGCTGGATACTAATATCTCTCCACCCATACACAGCTTCAGCAGAAGTTTTGTGTCCTTAAGTAGCACTCACAGGCAGAACAGGGTTTCTAGCAGTTCTGTGTGGGAGCTGGTTTTGTCCCAGACAGATACTGGACTCTGATGTGTAGTGATACCCTTCACACATTAACAGTTCAATTCATGTGATGTGGCTGACTTCAGGATGCTCTTGCCTCTGCTGGGAAGATGCATCTTTCACTGAAAAAGAGCCTGCTGCTAAATTGGAGTTGGAAGCTACCATGAGAGACTTAAAGGTTGCTGTCTATAGATAACAGCTTTGCTGGGAGAAGACCTTATTTTTCCCTTCTAAACCAGCATGGATGAAAAGGCATTACCTGGGGAGCTCTTGACAGGTTGGATATGTACAGAAAATGAGTATGTTAGAACATATGATGGCTCTTTAGAGGCATAAGATTTTAATATTAAAAACACTCCTAGCTAGTGCCTAGACAGCTGATAACCTTTTAAAAAGGTTATTTGTACACAGAACTAACCACATAATGAATGAGGCTTCCAGTTCAAACCAGATCTTTTTAGATTACTAGACATTTTATGGATGTGAGTACTAAAGCAAAAAGTGTATGCAGCTTTATCTTGATAATGTTTACTTTTCTAACTAGAATTAGATGTACTTTGTTCAAGTTAACAGTTACTTGAGTGCCTTTTTTTTTTTATCAATAATAACATCACTTACATAATGGAAATTGGGAAGTTCAGTCATCTCATTTTATTTAGCAAAACAAAATTAGGCAAATAACAAAATGAGGAGCCCTGAGGATTTTAACTTATGTTTCTATGCTAAGATTGTAATTATGAAAGGAGTATTGCAGAAAGGTAGAGGGAGAATCTTTCATTCCTGGAAGACATAGGATCTTATCTTCTGTTGTGACAGATTAGTTGTGCTGCAAGTGTAAAAAGCTGTAGCCAGTGCTTATGGACTCTGCTTGTCAGCTGCTCTCTCCCCTCTATAATCATACAAGGCCACGATGATGGGCTTCAAACACACTTCAACATAAGCCAGCATTTGAGTATACAGGAAAAAGCACTGTGCCAAATGTCTTACCTATGTTGTGAGTTGAAAGTATATAATAACTTCAAAAGTGGGACTGCTGTGGTCCTCAAAAGAGCTCTCCATGCTTTTTTGTAATTAAAAGGAGTTCATTCAATTAATACATACTTTTTACTCGGTACGCTTCCTTATTTTGACTGTTGAGGAAGTCTTTGTAAAAGACTGAATGATAGCTGGTAACTTTTGTATGCTTCTTAATATTCACTTTTGAAGAAACTGAAGCTTAGTGTAGGCTACGTCATTGCATTCGTAACGAGTGTTTGCTGGTGCGTGATGACTGCCTTTCATTTGTGCTGCCAAAAATACTTGCTTTGTGACAAACCTGGAGTACTAGTAAGTGGCATTACCAGAGACCTTTCTTATGTTGTGAGAAGCAAGAATGCTTGTTGTAACTCCTGCAGTTGTTGGTTGGTTTGTGTGCAATGAGAAAAGTAGAGAGTAGTATTGGAAGCGTGCTCTGTTCTGGAAAATAATGTAGAACTTCCAGATTCTTACTGGCAATCAATGTCTGCTTTGAAATGCTGCAGAATCGGAACTTGTGGATGGAATTGATGAAGCGTGCTCACAAAAAAGGGGCATCTTCAAACTTACTCAGACTGGAGTGAATCTGCAGATGTCTGGTCTGTGTTATGCCTGGGGATGCTGCTTACAGGTGACATGCTGATATCCTCAAAAGGATATAAAAATTACCGCCGATAGGAAGAACAAAGTCTGATTGTGTCCTGCGTGTTCCTTAGTACTGCTCACAGACCGACAAAGGCTATGTGCCTTGTTAGGTGGCCAACATTGAGTCTACTGGATTAAGGACCTGGCTGGCATATAAAAATTCTTCACTGGGTTATTGTTTATCTGGATCACTTCCCAGTCTGGTTCACTGCGTGGCTGCGCACACAGCTGTGCCGGCACCACGGAGGGCACAGGAATGAGTGAGTGCTGGGGAAGGCCGCTGAAGCCAGCGCTGCTGACGGAGAACTGTTTGCCAAGCTCTGACCTCGGCCTTGGTGGCCCTTGGGTTGCTGCTGCGTGGGATACCTGAGCCAGTGCCAGTCCGGTGGGCCCCCACGGCTGCCTGCTCTCCTATACTGACAAGTGGATAGCGGAGAGAACTGCTCCGGTCAGAGATAAAGGTTCACTTCTGAAATCAGATTCCTTTCAAGATGTCAGAAGATACAAAGACAGAAACCGTTCTCTAGATAGTGCTTGGATTTATAAAGGATACTTCTGGGTAGGGATAGAGGGTTATAGAAGTTGATCAACAGAAATAACTGTTCTTTTGGTTAGCTTCAGCTTGGATTGTGTTCAGTACTGCCCAGTTAGTTTTACTTCATGTAGTACTTTTTTGTTTTGCAGAATACAAATTCTAATATTCCATTTTAGAGACATGATAATTTAAAATTTAATAAGCATTCCACTCTGTTTCTTCAGTTGCAAGCACTGTAGAAGTGAAAATGACCTGTGACCAATTAATGTAAGCCATCTGGAAAACTAAATGAAAGATAGTAAAAAGGTACTATTTAATGTTTAGATGTTGCAACAATCTGACTGTATTTACAATATTTGAAGCTGATATAAATTTAATTTTTATTTTATTGAAGTTTGTTAGAAACAAATACACCGGTTAGTCTATGTCTTACTATTTGTTGTTTCCAGCTGTGATCCTTGAACATGGTATTAAAGTCATGATCTTACTTGGTTTTTATTATCTGTTTTTATTATCAATTGTTTGTCTGGTGCACACAAGTCATCTTGGCATTCTGAGTACTGTAGAGTGGCTAGTGCATGATTTTTAGGGACTTAGTTTGGACTGTGTTCTCCTTTCCTCCAGATGTCTAACTTTTTCACCCCTTTGCGAAAGAGTTCAATAAGGTAGCAGATCTTCCAATAGCTGCTTCAGCGCGTATTCAGAACGACAGAAACATAAGCCTTGTCAGAACTTGTGTTGTGGCATTAGAAAAAAAAACAATTGCCAAGTGTTCCTGTGCAGTAGTGTTCAAGATACCACAGGCTTTTGAATTTTGAAGCAGGAAATAACTGTGTTAAGAGTGTGGCATTTAACTTAATGGCAAACACTGAACTCTGTGGTGCCGAAAATTCACATGCAGAGGGCAAAGTCCTCTTTGAAGGGCTGTGAGCTGAAGGCCAGTGACTGGGCAGTCATCACGGTAGCTGTGTGGTGCGGCTGCAAGGGGAGAGCCGGGAACCTGGCAAGTGCTGCCTGGAGTGCCGCTCGGGCGCAGTGGGGCGGCAGGACCTGTTAGCCGGGGTAAGAATGGAAATCCTCGTATTTGGAGATGAGTCTGGAGTGCTGAAAAGCTTAAAGGGGAGAGGAAAAAACAAGGAAAGCTCTTCCTTAGTTGGGAGAAAGGAAAGGGTGCTATGCAGTTGATAGAATGGGGGGTAGCGCATAAGATGAACACCTTTTTTAATTAAAAAAAGGCCAAAAAACCCCAACCCCCAAATTCCTGCAGGTAAAGAGAATGAAGAGGGGTAAGAAAGCCTGTATTTTTGAGTAAGAACAAAAGTGACATCAAGTGGTGTATATGGGGTGTACCTCTAAGTGATGGGGACAAGAGCCAGTCTGCCGGAAAACTTTTTGTTTTCAGCTTGGCAAGGCACTGGTACGGGGAAAAGAATAAAGTGTCAGAACTCAGTTACAACTGCTTCTCTGAAGTCTATTTTAGCCATGTTTTAGTCATTTTAAAAGCCAGTTTGGGCTACTTCAGCTTTGAAACTGATGTTGATCATCTTTTTTGAATGTACTTGTCTGTATAGTTGCAGAAATAGGTGATTAATAACTCCTGATGATTATGTTGAGTTGATAATGTGTTTCAAGTCATCAGACTTTTCCTTCAACCATTCAGGAATTTGAATACACAAGATACTGTGCTGCTGATAAAGAAATAGTATTGCATGATCCGATTTCCAGAATACCTTTCTCTTTAGTGCATATCTCTAGCTTTGTATTTCACAACCCAGTGCTGCCTGAGTGCATGTGTATTGCACACATTAAAGAGCCCTGTGTGGCTGAGGGCTCTATAACAGTTCTCTGACAACTGTCCAGGTGAGAATTACAGGCACAGAGTGGGTTTTTTGTGTGTGAGGAGCAAGGTAAGTTGATCTGACTACTACGAAGTGCTGCATTAAAAAAGTGGAGTCTAGTCCCAACTCTACTACCTTCCTGATGAGCAGTTCACCTAATCTTTAGTGATACTGCTTGCTTTGCTTCCTATTCAGTGTGGGTGATCTGTAACCCTTATTTGTTGCTGTTTAATGGTATTGGCGAAAGAATGTTTCTTTACCTCACTTAACTGGGTTGACTTTCAACAACAGTTTGAACTTACAGAATACACACTGTTCTTGAACAGCTGTCACTTGCTGTGCTTGTAGCTAAATCATGTTTAGTGCTAACTTATTATAGTGATGCTCGAGAACAACTCTTAACACTTGGTGTGGAGGTTTAGTTCCCTACAAAAGTGTTAGGGTATTTATCTCATCTGTGAATTTCTCTGAATTGGTAGATGACATGTCGCATTATGATGGTGTCCTGGAGAATAAAGTGTTGCTTCACAGTGAAGATCTGTAAAGGTGACATTTCCTGTTTCTATACTTAATGATAAAGTTCCTGTTCTAATTCTGAATGGTTATGGCGCACTGGACAACATAAAGCTTGCTGTCCTTGTTTGGTAGGGAGAATGGAGGAGGCTATGGCAACTAATAAAGCAGTCTGATAAACCCTGTTTTTTGCAAAGGTAGTGTGCAATTTCATGTAGCAGAATCATGTTTTGTCTAGACTAAATAGCTTGAAGAATGACTCTTGAGCTGGCTGTAGAGACTTGACCTCTCAGAATAGCCCAAGAACTGTGCTGCGGTGTCTGTATTCATGTATGGGACAACTTGAAGTGAGGTTTTGTGCCTTTGCTGCTTCAGTGGTGTGTGTTGTGGCTTCTTGTCAGGTAGTAATGTTGATATTTATCTGTGGGAGAGTTAAATGTGTGCACCTGGACAGAGACAGGGACTTGAAATAATCTAGGCTACTTCTATGTTTTATGAACTTTGGAATTGTTGGCCTCTAGCATGTGCCTAATTGAAGGTAGTGTTTAGTCAGATCTTTTTCAGGAATCGTTTTTCACAAAATGCTATATTCTGCCTTAGGTGCATCCGAAGTTACAGAGTTAAGGGTTCTGTAACAATTTCAAGAGAATTTTGTAGGGCCCAATTGAACAAACTTGTATGGGTGAATTTGCCCATTACAAGCTCCTTGGTTCTTGGATGACAATTCTCTTGTGCAAAAGTTATTCCAAGTGTTGGCCCTGTTCATACTTTGCTGTGTTGTGGTCTCTGCCTTATAAAGGTTGGCACTGGCAGTTGCCACTGAATCCGTATGTTACAAAACATGTTCCATAATTTAGTCTCTCAGTTCATTTAAAAACATGCTGTAGTCTGAATGCCCTTGCCCAGAAAGTGGCTGTGTAAGGCGCAAAGCGGCTGACCATTGCATGTCAGTTCGTAAAAAGCCTGAAGTGATAAGACAGGAGTGAGGGGAATGGCTGTGCCCTGCCCAAGAGGGCGTCTGTTTGTGAAGGCAAAAGTAGTGCCTGTAACTGTTCTGCATGCTCTTAGCAGAAACATCCCCGAATGGTGACTTGCGTGCTGACCTTCTACAATGAGTAGAACTTGTTTGTGCAGAGACCTGATGTTAGTTTCCATTTGGGACAACTTGGTTTGTGGAGTGAGCTTTACAGGAACCTGCAGAGATGTGGTGTATTGTGGTCGTCCTGCGAGACACATGCTTTTGACCCTGCCTTTTCTAGCACAGCTATACCTAATAACAAATAAGTCTGAAAGAAGACACTCTTGTTGCACTCGCATCGTTCCCGGGAGAGGAAAACCATGACTGTGTTAGTTGTGGTGTTTTAATGTGTTCCTGAAGGCTTCACTGCTGCAATGGTGAGCATATTGGAAGGACATGGGTAGAGCTGGATTATGGAGTTCTCTTTTTAAACTACCCCCTGTAGCGTTCAGGGGTCTTGCTGTCGCCAGGGGACCCACAGAAGCATCCAGCTTCATCTGGGATTGTCTTGCAGTATAGGTTGCCGCTTTCAAGATAACCTTTAAACTTGAGGGTACATTTCCATTAATTTTATATATTTAAAAAGAAATAAATGTATTTTAGTCAACTGAACTTGGTGCCTTGTAAAATGCATGGGTTGTTGCAAATTTTCTCGCTACACTGAGTATGTCGGGCTTTCTTCTCTGGCAGAGTGTAAGAAAATTAAAGCTAATACAGGCTTGCTTCCTATAGTAGAATAGCAGTTAAAGAGCTCTATTTAGAGATACTGGTGAATAAAAGATGTCCTGCTGTTCATATGCATTGAGCAAGTAGTATTATATTGTATGCAAGCTTAAAATCCAGGTGGAAGCTTTGGCCTTGTTCAGAGGATTTGGGTAAAATTCACTTTGCTGCCTTCCTCTCATTACACTTGTTTACCATTGCTTATAATGGCTGCAGTCACCTGCGTTGATCCTAATGTTTGTTCTTGTCTTTTAAAATTCTGCATCCAGGAACTGTTACATCCCTAATGAAGTGACAATTCGTTCATGTATGAAATTGCAAATTTTGAGTTGAACTTGGAGATTGAATGTCAGAATGCTGTAATATGTTCAACCTCTCTCAGTATGTACAATGGAGCAAACAGTGGTGTCTGCATTTTTGAAAACAAATTCCTCAAGTTTTATTTCTGTAGAAGTGTCTTTTCACTAACTTGATATAGGTGTCTCGATAGCTAGTCACTGCAATATTCTTATTTTTGGGTTACTTAAAATGGAGTTTGGGGGCAGGGCAAGGAATGTATGAGTTGAAATGAATCTTCATGCTTTTTTAATCATAAGTGGGGAGGCAAATAACAATCTGCTGACTCTTAAAAGATTTGAGGCTGTTCCATGTGTACTTTACTACCTAGTGGTAAAAAGTGCTTGTGTGCATCTTAAACTGCCTTTGGGAAATTTGGCCCTTACTAATGGGAAGCAATCTGTCAGGTGTATAATCGCAGCTAATATACTCCTTCAAGAAGCTGCAAGTACTAGTCATGTTTTATGGTCATCAAGCTTAACTCTTATCTTTAAGAAAATCTTTTAAAATCGTGATATTTTTGTTAATGTGAATTCTGATTCTTTTTTAACTTATTTTTTTCCCCTCTCTAAAGGCAGGTTGATACAGGTGAAAACTGTATAAATAGTGAATGATTAACAACTTCAAATAATACGTACTACATTTTGACTAATTGTGTAGTTACTCTTCAGTACTTTTTGGTTGTTAGCGGAAAATGTGTATATGATCTCCAACCAGTGGAACTTGATTTTATTTTTTTTAATCTAAATCTTCTGCTTAATTCAAATGAACAAGCTAGAAATTGTTTTTATTTTAGTAACGTCAAGGTGTGTGTTGAAGGGCAGCCAACTATGATATGAGATTAATTTAACTGATGTGTTTCTAGCTGCAGACCTGTTCATCTTGAGAGACCATTAGCCATTTGAAATGTCTTGTTACGTTAAGATTTGCTTACTTCATTACCAGGGTTTGTCTCTTGCTAGCTTTCTAGAGGCAGTTCCAGTATTTGAAGGATTTAGGGGTTTGACGTTCTGTTATTTAGAAGTAATGGGGAGTGGACAAAATCTTGAGACCGAGAAGACGGTCAGAAGTGCTGCCCTGAAAACCAGCTCTGTTGACTTAGAGCTGTCTAGCTGATGTGAAAAACAGAACTAGTTTCTGCCCATGATGGAGATTTTGCAAAAGCTTGGAAACAGAAGAAATCCAATTGGCTGAATTTCGTTAGAGCAGTAAACCAATGAAACTAAAAGAAAAAATCCCTTTCTTGATCTAAGATTATCTGAAAATTGATTAAAAGAACCAGCAATATGCAACTGCAACTTTAAATACTAGCATGTATTTAAATGCACTTGGTTACTCTTACCTCCTGCCAAACATACACAGTTTGTTTTTAATCCTAGAAATGAGAGCAAAATTTTTTTTAATTTAGCAACTTCATACTATATACACAGTATTGTAGTAGTTTGGAAGTAGCTTGTTTTTAAAGTCTTTTTCTAACATCAGAGTTGCATGGCCATAAACTTATAAAACAGGGTAAAGATTATGTAACATTGCAAGTAAAACGGCCTTCTTGGTAAGGATGAGAAAGCTTAGGTAGGATATACTTAGACAGATGACAATTCTCTACCCAGGAAAAGCTTTCTTAAATCTATACCTCCCTGGCTGCTTCTGTCAATCTTTAAGCAGGAATAATAGCAAACTGTAAGACCATCTTGTAGAGGATGCGTCACGATGTCTGAATAGTGAGACTGTATATTCTTTTAACATGCTGTGATCTTCCTAAGTGACTTGATAGGCTTTGAGATTGTTCCAAAGACGGGAACATGTGGTTTATTCTGTTCATATTTTGCATGTTTGTTAGCGGGCTAAATTCTCTTCCTGTGTTCTGCGACGTAGACGCTAGAGAAGTGTGTGTTGACAAGCCGCCGCTCTGTGCTGGTGTTGGTGCAGAGGCTCCCTGGGCGCGACGTGCCCGGGCGTCGTGGCTGTGCCGGGCCGGCGGCGAGCGTGCCGGCCTTGTCCTCGGCGGGCGCGCTGGGCGTGATGTCGTCTCAGTGCCATTTTTGGCTCAGCAAGTGCGTTATCTTTTCAGGCTGGACAGCACACGAGCTTGGGAAAGCTGCCCAAATCTGAGCGTGTAGGCTTTGCCTCTCGGGATGAGTTTCTGCTTTACTTGTAGAGAGCTGGAAAATGTCATCATAGCAGCTACGTAAGAGCTCAGCCATTTAACGTGAACGATACCTGTGCAGCTAAGCTAGATATACACCATCCCTCCAGGTCAGCTATGGAGTGAAAGGCTTAAAATGTGTTTAGGCTGCTGAGAAATAATAATTATTAATATTTCTAGCAGCAGTTAGCTAGTATAGCAAGAGAATTGTTGTTGTAGAGTCCCCCTCACCAAACGTTTCCTCGTGTTTGAGGAGCTCGTGTTCCTTAATATGACACAACTCAGTTGCTCAACTGCACGTATGGGATGTAGATATGGAAGAAAAGGCTGACATAATTCCCTCAATGGAGTTGAGTTTTGTAAGTTTAGTTGTTTGACCTTTCAAACCGTAAGCTTAGTTTTTCATTGTACACTATGGTGCTACAATCTCCTGAGCTTGTTTTATCTCGGGATTAGAATGTTTGAAGTTCCTCTGTGAATTCTGTATTTCAAAACAGTGACTCATATCTGGCTGAAACTCAGCTGTTCCAAAAATATGGATTACTTACTAATCAAGGGAAACTTCAAGTGCTAGTTACCTTTTAAAATAAAACAACCATGTTCACTGGTAAGTCTAAGTGTTCAAAAAGCATTGAAACAAATTTGAGGTTAGACTGTTTTGCATGTTATTAATACTAGGCATCTGTTGCTTAAAGTCAAATATGCAATTAAATTTCCATATTCCCTCAGTCTAAAATCTAATAGACTTGCACAGTATTTAAGAAAGGCCTTCCTGATAAATGCATGGTTCCCATTCATATTTCAAAAGCTAACAAGGAAGTTAGAATGGAATCTTTCTTTTTTTTTGTTTTAGGGTTTTTTTTGTTTTGTTTTAGTTTTTAGGGTACAGTTTACATACACATACATGTGCCAAACAAGCCAGGCAGCATCACATCCTGATGTGCTTTCTCACACATGGCAGGGCTTGCTTTCACTGCAGAAAACTGAGTGAGCTGGAATGAGAGCAGAGAATGGGGAAAGGACTGTCACTCAATGCAGAAGGCATCAGCACATTCAAGTAGCTGCTGTAATGTGTTTAAACATAGTGGGATTGCTTGATCATCAAACCTGCGCTCCCAGTCATGCCCCGTGTGACAAAGGATTTGCTGTCAGTGTTTGGGGGAGGGTGTTGTATAGGTCCCCCAGGCTGGGCTAGGTACTGATTACAAACCACAGACGTCCTATTCTGTGCATGTTCAGTCTCCTTTTGGCAGAGAAAGGACAAAAGAAACAGCATTGTCAGAAAGGAAGAATACAAATAGTAAAAAGCAGAGCTTCATTCAGTAAGCAGCCTTCATAGATTCCTGATACAGTTTAGAAGAGTGGACTGGCAGGTGTTTATCTTCTGTAAATCATTGCAGTTAGTAGACCTAACTAATAAATGCTCAATTCTTGTAGAAGCCAAAAAATACCTACTATGAAAATGTGCATGCACAGTCCAAATGTGGGATATTTCTGAATAATATTTTCTTTTATCTGATGAGACTGAGGATTTTAAGAAGCAGATAGTTCAACACATCTTTGGGTCTTGCTTGTTCTTTGTATCTTTTGGTGGGAGTGCTGATGTGATCTAAATCTGCGACAGCAGTGTCTTCCCTGTTCCCCCGACTTAATGAGCTAGCCGGAGAAGTAGAGGCCTCAGCGATAGCTGGCTCCAACAAGTCTTGAGGCAGTAGGTCATGGTTAGCAGGTCTCCCCTCTCGTGTCCCACTGATCCAGTGTGCAGTATGAAAATCTTGGGGTAAGAGTATTATACTGTTGCAGAAGACTTGACAAGTAGGTTGCACGCTATTGAAAAATCAGTGAGATCTTATCAGGACAAAACCTGAAATACCTTTAATGGAAGTATAACACCTAGAAGTAATAATAAGAATTGGGGAAACTGGCAGCTGGGAATGCAACCTTATTTCTCCAGTAGTGATAACTGGTCGTTCTCTCAGCTCTGTCTGAAGTGAAGCTGAGGACTTTTCCAAGATCCTATAAGTAGTAAAGGGGAAAAATGATTAAACTAAACCCATTGACCCACCTGTTTATTTTCCTGAATCTTGAAAGCTTTGTGGGATGAACACTGTACTTTATTAACTAAGGCCTAATATCTCAAATGCTTGTCAATAAAGAATTCAAAAGGTCTTGGCTTTGCATATGGTATGCTTCCAAGTGACACTGGAAAGCTTAATCAGCTTCTTTTCCTAAAGATATTAGGAATACCATGTGGGTTTCTGGGATGTTTTTAAGCTGTGTGTGTTTTTTTTGTTTGTTTGTTTTTTTAACATAAATGCTGAGGGACATTGAGCTTGTTTAAAAATAAGTTTATATATAAGCTTGAGTTTGCAGGTGAAAATCCTAAACCCTTGGGGCTAGAGCTTTTGCAATACGGTGCCAGGTGGGAGCTCTGCTGTGTTAGTCTGTGTTGCCAAAGCTGATGACCTTTATCTAGTCACATGGCTCCTCTTAGGAGGGTCAGCGCTTGAGCTAAAAGGTCAGTTAGGAAGTAAGCTTCATACTCTTGCAAGTGAGTTCTAACACGTCTTTTTCTCCCCAGTGTTCGGACTGGCAGACTGCTCTGCATTCTGCTAAACACAGCATCTTTGAAATGATTGAAGCTGGCTTAAGTTAGGAAGATCTGTGGGGTTTTTTTTTTCCTGTTGATTTAAGACTTGCATTTTCAAAGCTTGCTCTAAGAGTATGTTTGCTTGGGATTCACTGGAGACTGGACGGTAACACTGATGAACAGGTATCATGTCTGCCTTCTGTGAAACTTTCTGCTGCGGTCTTGGGGCTTTAAAACAAAAAAATAATGCTACAGTCAAGAAATAGTATAAATATGTAAAAACAGTACACATTTTGGAGCCTCCTATTAGAATAGCAATGGGAACATTGACTCAGTTTAGGCTTTGAAGAATTAAGCGTTATTTCTTGTTAAACTTCTCCCTTGAATGAGAAAAGGCTTCAGGATTTTCCTATTAAACTGCAGTGAATGAGATAAATAAAGACTCCCTGATAGTATTTTATTAGACAGGAAGATAATATCTGAGCAGTAAAACTGAAGTTCAGCAATCTGTCCTCAGTTATTAGAATTTCACTGAATGGGTGAGAAGAGGAAGAAGCCTTAAAAACCCAAATCCCCCAACATGTCAGTGATATGAAGGAACAGTTACTGTTGAGGTGGAAGCTGCATGCTTTTCCTCCATCCTCGCAATGTTTTCTAGCCTGTGTTCAAAAAAAGGGGGGGATTTGCTTTTTGTGACCTCTAGAGGCAAAGAATTTCTGTTCATCTGTCAGCATGAGGGCCTTGCTAACACCTTAGGGAGGGCTGTCTTTTGTGGTAGTCTAGTGACCTAAACATTGCATATTGTGGCTTATATGAGTGGTTGAGGGCCACACGTGTTCCACGTGCTCTGTGCCCCCCTACCCATAGCTTGTTCTGAAAAATCAAGTATACTTCTAATCCTGTGAACCCACCTAATCTCACTAACTAGGGTGTGTTTTGGCATCTACCTAACAGCTGTAGGAATCTACTGATGGAAGAAAGTGATAGTCTGGAAGCTTTCTTTATAGGATTGCATGAGGTGTATTGTTTGAGAAATTTCTCAGCAATGGAAGACCATCCATGAGCCTTGACATGGCAAAGAGAAGACTGCAGCTTTCTGGCTTCATGATCTGCTCAATAACTCCTCCTCCAAGACAGGACACCTGGCCTACGCTGTTTAAGTCTGGGGGCCGGTGTAGAAGAGTTTGAAGAACCTTGTCTGAAGAGGAGACTTGAGGATAGCAGTTTCTGTTGCTCTTGTGGATTTTATTGTTTGGAAGAATCTGTATTTCATCAAAAACCAGCATGGATATGGTTTTACTCTGGCATATACTACCTGTAATTCCATTTTGATGAGAAACTATCTGTACTACATATCTACATTTTTGTCTTCCTGCTTCCTCCCCCAGTTCCTTAAAACCTTTCAGCATCATTTCTTCTGTATATCCATTGGCTGGTCAAGATGAAAATAGGATGTAAACTAGAAGAGCCAGTTGGCCGGATTTCTTTCAGCCTCTCTTGAGTTAGTTGCCTAAAAATACTTTGTTAAAAGCTTTCATGTTACCTGATTTTAGAGTAAGATAAAAGGTCATGTTGGTACTGTGTAAAACTTTTTGCTATGAATGAACCTTAAGCTTTGTGGGTTTCCTGTTTATTTGGTGTTTTTGTTTGTTTGTTTTTAATAGGAGTCTTACCCCTCTTCATCACCAATATGGTTTGTAGAATCAGATGACCCAAACCTGACTTCAGTCTTGGAGCGTTTAGAAGATATTAAGAAGAGCAATACTCTGGTGAGAACTTTTTTTTTGGGGGGGGGGGGGGGGGGGGAGGGAACGGGGGGAGAAAGTGGGGTTGTTCTGGGTGTTTTTTGGTTTAGCTTCATCAGATTAACAAACAATTAAGTGCATTCAGATTTGGGATTATTTCTGGGGTTTTGTGAACATAAGTTTCTCTTCCGAAATCATATGGATCAAAAGTAATCCAAGAGATTTTTGGGCAAGGAGGAGAATGACCTAAATGCTTGTTCTAACAGAAGTTAAATTTCAGCCTCAAGAACACAATTATTTAATGCTTTTTGAAAATAATTGAATAATGATATGCATGAGAACATAAAACTAAATAAAATAGCACTTCTGGAATGCAGCTAAATATTCAGTGTTTTCTTTGCACGGAGATCAACTACCGAGGTAAGAGCTCAGTGTTTTCTGAGAATGTATATTCTTCAAAACCCGACTATAATGGTAGCTAATCCAAAACAAGAGTTCATGGTTTCAGGAAATGACTTGACCTGATGAACATCCAGATGAACCAGATGCTCTGAAATAGCTGTAAGTTTGAGTGCTGTTGTGACTTTGGAGGGTTGTTCTTTGAAGAAAATCTTTGCGCAGGTTCTAATAGTTTAGTATTCCAGCAAAGTGTCAGGCATTATTTCTGACTTGAATCCTTTTGATGTAACGATAGAGTTGTATAAAAGTGTTTTGACTTTCCATTCTGTGCAGAAAAGTAAGAGTGTCCTTGAATATTGCTTAGAGGAAGATTTCAATATAAATGTACTTAATGTCCTTTCTAGAAAGAACAGTATTACAGTCTGTTAACAAATCCATAGTGATGATTCCCTCTGAATTCAGCTTTATGGGTATTAAATAACTTTTAAGGGCGCAAGAATGTGCATGCGTGAGATGCATATGAAACAAACATCAGTCTGCAGGATGCTGCTTCTAGCATGGGCTACATGCTGGCCTTTGTATTTGCCTGCTTTTAGAAAAACTGGGAACTGATGAAATCATTTACCTGTAATGTTTAGTGGGATGATGTTAATCAAGCATACTGGGCCTTAAATAAGTATGCATAAAATTAAGCCTGTGAACAGTGTTTAGGAGACATTTGACTTCTAGAAGAAATAATTAGAAAACCGACAAGCAAATGGGAAATTTTCATGTGCCTTGCCATAACTGAACACAAACGAGCATTGCAAAGGGGCATTAATGATTTAATGTTTTCTGTTGGATATGATTACAGGAGCCATGCACTTCAGTTGTGTATTTGTTTTTCTTGCAGCCTGAACTTTAGACTAAAATATATTAAGAAGAATCTTAAGTATGTTTCTTAGTCTTTTTGTGACCTCTGCCAAAAAAGACATAGGACAATACAATGGCTGAACATGTGTCCAACTAAACTTTCTTCCAAAATCCTTTTTTCAGAAAGTTCTTCAGCATGAACCTTGTGTGACTAGTAGCTTCCGTCCCCCTGTATCGCTTTAGATGAACTCATTTGCTGTGTGGGGTTTACAAGTTTTGTGAAACAAGGTGTTTAACCTACAAGCTTGCTTCAGTTAAGGTAGAAAGCCTTACTGCAAACATGCGTAGGACTTGCTGTGCTGAATTACATACTCACATGGAGTGCTTATGTACCTTGTAAGAAAATAGCTTCTGGTATCAAGATAGTACTTGCCCATGTAAAAGCTGATGGGTTGGTGTAATAGACACCTGAAGATGGCCCATTGGTTTCTCGGGAAACCACCCCACAGCATGTTATGCCAAGATGATGATAGATGGGAGTGGTTGAAGAGACAAATACTTGCACTATGAAATCTGACTTCTTTTTTTTTACTCAAAAGGGTTAGGCCTGTGGGTATGGGGTCTGCCCCCCCCTTATACTCTTCTCCCCACACCCTGCCATTGAGAAAATTAAGGGAGTTAGAGAAACTCACAGACTTATAATGGGGTAGAAGGAATAAACAGATGAGATTCAGAAATGTTTTGCAGCAGTTCCTGATATATCACTATCTCCTAAACACTAAGTTAGTTCAACTTAGATTTTTAGAACGTTTCAGACTGATTTTTGTTTAGCTTATTGCATCTAAAGTGTCACTTCCTGTGCTGCTCTGAAGTTACGTTATAAAGATACTATTGGCGCAGTAGAGTTAGGACTGCAAAGGTACCTTTGGCTAAAGGCATTGCTACCTCATTTGGTGTGAGTTAAAATTCTCTGGTATTTCTCTGTCCTTGTTGCTTGTTTTGTAACTTCTGACAGGTATCAGCTCTTTGGGAAGCCGAAGAGCATGCTCCTTATGCTTAAAAGTTTGACAGAGCTATATATGAGGAAGCCTTGTCACTTAACAGGGTTAAAGGAGAATTGTTTTACCTGTGTTAAAATCCTACACACTTCCTGGAAAATATTCTGTTGGTCTGAAATTCTGTGGTATTTGCCTTAGCATTAGCAGGGTGCTTTCTACTATAAAAACTCCCAAAACACTGAAAGTGTTGAAAAGGTGTTAGAGCATTGTCGGTATAGGTAGTGTTGGTTTCTGGAGGCTTTAGTAGTTTAACTGACTGTTCATATTGAGCAAGATGCAGTCAGTAGATGCAGGAGCTAAGGAAGACTCTGATCCCTGGTGTCCCCTAAATTCATTTACAGAGCCTAAAAATTAGCATTGCTTTAGTCTTAGTAGATAGTTGATACTGACAACTGCCTTCTAGTGGCTGTGCCATGTAAAAGATGCATCCTACTCCTGCTTTATGTTGCTCTGTTTAATATAACGAAAGTTATAGTTGCAGGTCTAAAGTCTCAAACCTTATGTCATGACCCTAAATTTGTTGTTTAATGCAATTATACATGATTTGAAGTTTTGCTTTTTAAATTCAAAATAGCTTGTGGTTTTTGTATTTAAAGACAATAGTGAAGTGGACCTAAAATTGCATGGTGAGCTTTAAGCCCTCAAGATTTTGGAAGTGTGAGAACTAAATTTGCCTCACAGACTTCAGAAGTGTAGGATTCTTGATGCAGCTATGCCTGCAGCTTGGGTAACCTGCTGTCACTAAGCATGCTACTTCTGTCTTAGAAATTTAGATTTAGTCTTGCATAGTGGCATTTCAGGAAGGAATGTTGCAAACTACCAAAACAGCAGCAACTAATTATGTACCAGGACCCTAGAGACAAAATACAGGAAGAAGCTTTACTTTACTTTGTGAAACTGCACAGGGCTACCGAATGTGCTTGGGACCAATTACTGTCATAGAATAACTGATAACTAGGAGGTCGCACAGCAAATAACACTCATTTCTTCCCTGTGTTTCCACTTATATCCTTCTTCAGCAGTTTGCTTCAGTGATAGGCTAAGATTTATTGGTTCATATATGTTGATACACACAGAAAAATACGTATGTAATTACATTATACTTTAAGTCCATGTCTCTTAGTGATCTGAAGAGAAGGTGCTTCATAATGAATCCAGCAAGAATATGAATATTAAAGGTATTCTGAAATTATTAATGCTTTCATACTGCTTAAGAAAGATCTCTCAACACAAAAAGGCCTCCTAATGTGGGATAGATTTCAGAACAAGTGTCTTAAACTGTTTGCCGATTTGTAAGACATTAATACAGAAAAGCAAAAAAATTCCAAGTGATGCTTTGATGTTCTAAAACAGCATTATGGTATCCATAAGAACAACCAACTTCTCAGAACAACTGAGGAGTATTAATAATTATTTAAAATTACAACAAAGCAATGTAATTATCTGTGTTATTATTTTTAATTGTATTTGGTCACTGAAGCATTATCTTATTAATCACAGACTATTTACAGTCCTTCTGTAATACCCTGTGGATTGCACATTGTATTTTCTGTTTAGCTTCTGCTCTAGGTGGTTTGTATTCTAGAGAACCTGTTTGTGTACTGATAGGCCACTTTTCTTCTGTATCAGCAAAGCTTATATGTTAAGCACTAATTTTATATCTGGCATGCACGTGAAGTTAGCCAGGAAGTATATTTAACTTATTAATACATGGCAGAAATCTGCCATCCCTTTTGATATGGCATAGTTATGTACTGCTAATGCCTTTCAAATCGTGCTGGGTCCTGCTTAGAGCAGGGGGTTGGATCAGATGACTTCCAAAGGTCCCTTCCAGCCTAAGTCATCCTGTGATTCCTCATACATATGAGCACAGCATAAAGGACAGTGGTGATGGTGATCCATGGCAGAAGCAGCAAGAACATGAAATGAATCCCTGTGGGGAAAAAAAACTAGCAGTAGGGAGAAGGGATGTAGAGGGGGACTGGCTTCTAGCTCTGTCACCACCTTTGCATATTGTGGAAGCTGACATTAAGTGAAACTACTTAGCTATAAAAATGAAACTGGTTTGACAGTTGCATTAAGCTAACAATGTAGGCTGCTGCCAAGAGAGGGGCTCTCTGCTCTCGGCTGCACGTTCCTGCCACCTCCTCTGTAGTGGAGTTGGTGCTTAGGTGGTGACCTGCATCAGGGAATGACCTGTCCAGAAACTTGCATGTTGTTGCGTTAGTTCTCAGCCAGGTTATTCCTGCAGCCTGGCTTGCCACGTGACTGTGCTCACTGATACCAGCACAAATAAAACGGTGCTACTGGGGGCAGGGAGACACCTCGTTAGGCAGTGGCCTGTGTGCAGTTTGGTTCTGGTTGTGCCTGCAGTTTGTTGCTTTGAGTGCTTGTGTACCTGACAGTGGTGCTGCAGTTCAGAGGGAAGCGAGGGAAGCTTGCTATGTCCTAGCTCTGGCTGCAAAGGTTCCTCTGAATTTGGAGTCAGGCGAGGGGGCTTTCCTTGAGGAAGGCCAGGAGAGGAGGAAGCAAGGCAGAAAGCAATTTTTAATTCTCTTCCTAGCCCTTACTCTCTCTTGTTAGAGAGGTCTAATATTGTGGCCATCTGCTTTCCCAAGCTTTGGACCAGCTGAATGCTAGTGGTAGTATCCTTCTCACATCACTTCCCTCCCCCGTGTGCTTTGCAACAGAAGTAAACAAATTCATGGCTTCTCTAGCTTTACACAACTATGTGGAAAAAGAAAAGATGATTCCTGAAATTTTAGGGCTTTTGTTCAAGCTCTCTGTGAGGAAGTGTTGTCTGCACAGAGAATAAGTTTCTCAACAAAATATGTACTAGTATTAACCTTAGGTATCTCGTATATACTGAGAATAATAGCAATAAAACCTGTGGACCTAATTGCAAAGTACTTCTTGATTAGTTTTACCTGCTTTTTACCTGCTAAAAGGTTTTCTGACATTTCAGACACTCAGAAGTTTCAGACAGCTTTAGAGTCTTAACACTAATGAGGGATGTGACTGTTGCAGAAGACCTCTGTCAACATAAGCTATCGCATCTCATGTACCTACTCACAAGAAATGTGTTGCTGATGCATCAGTTCTTTTGGTGTCATCTGCTGTATTTGTGAGTTAAGGATGACTTTCATGATTGATGCAAAAACAGAAAATGTGGTAGATACAAAAAATTCATAACTCTTTTTGCTTTTAATTTTTGCAGACTAGTATGTCAGTTCATGGCATCTGATGAATAAATGATATTCCTATTAAACAGGAATGTTGAATCCTACTGGAGAATAGAAAAGCACAAAAGTTTTCAAATAACGTAAGGGCAGAATATATTCATCTCTGCTAGTACTTTGGGCTTGGAAATGAGTTTTTTACCATTGGAGAGCCTGAATTTTCAGCTCCAGTAGGATAGGATAACCTGGCCAAAGTGAGGCTTCAGATGTGTAGAACATCTTGGAGTGACTTTTTTTCTTAAATATACTTTAACTGGTATAGTATACAAACAGCAAATAGTACTGCAGAGGTATTAATTTTTTCAGGATAGTCTGTGCTATACCCTGGATGAGTCCACATTGCCAGTGTCTCCCTCCTTCATGGATAGATAGTGGGAATTGGGATTCACTGCTGCTGAAAGATCTAAGCCCAAGAGTGGCTGTCTTGTACACTGCCTTCAAAAAGTGGCAAAGCAAACTCCGGCCCATGTCAGGAAGGGAAGTCTGTAACTGAATGCAAGTGGCATCTTTCGCAAGCTTTCTCTGGAGTACTCTTGTGCAATAGTTAGTGTTGACCATTTTGCAAATGTAAGCTGCGGTCCTTTCTTTGCTTTTCTGACATGATGATGTGAAGGCCTTAGGAAACACTGGTATGGTCTTTCATGGCCTTGGCTTTAACCAGGCGTTTGAAGGCTGCCTAGAGCTTTGGGAGGTTAGCAGCTATAGAAATCAACACAGTTAGCATGGGATTGGGAAACAACCTTAATGTTTATTTTTGCAGCACTAAACTTATTTTCTGGATAACATTACAGTGAGTGAAAGCTGTTCTGTATCTCGCAGTTAATAGAACTCAGTCAGTAGCAGAATGAAAATTGGAAACAGAAAACAGTGGTGGTATCTTTGCCTAAATCTGACCTCGGATAGTGCTGCAAACAGACTACTTGGGCTCTAGTTCAGAACCAGCCTAGCTCTGTCTTGTGCAGTACCTGTGTTGCTTCTAGCGCCTCACTGCTGTGCCCTAGGAAGGGATGCAGCATGTGGAAAATCAGTGTTCCTCACAGATTTTTGAAGATGTGCTTCTTTGAGATATGAAACTGGAATGGCAAACTTGTGCCTGGAGACACCACCATTTGAGCATTCTTTAGTGATCTGTGGCTCTGAGCCCTGTGACTGGAACGGATGATGCAGCCAGAATAAACTACTCCTTTGCTCATGACTTCCCTAGTTGATAGGGGGAAGTGAATGGGAACCATCTTTGACTTGTCACCTTCTGGGTTGCCCAACATGGGAATTTCATTATGATAACTATGGAGGAACAAGGGGTGTCTTGAAATTTAGTTCTGGTACCTGCAGATTTAAATGCTGTAGACTAGCTGAAAGTTCAGTATCAATATGTGAAGAAATATCAAAAATATATTGCTGACTCTGTGCTTTGGTTTAAATAGACATTTTTGTGTTTTTTATAGCTTCTTCAACAGCTGAAGCGATTAATATGTGACCTCTGCAGATTATATAATCTTCCTCAGCATCCAGATGTTGAAATGTTAGATCAGCCATTGCCAGCTGGACAGGTAAATTAAAAAGCTGTGGACACTTGCTTATGGAAATAAAATCCTGTTGAACTCTAACAAATTAGATGGTGGCAAAGATTAAAATTTGTGTAAGCAAACATGACTGAGATATGAAGCACTATAGCTTTGTAGTAGGTCCTTGATCTGTTGCAGAATCCACTTAATGATAGGATATTCCACAATTTCCTTTAAAGTTTGTTTTTGTCACTGAAAGGTATGTGTATATATGTATGTATAGGTGTGTGTGTATATATGCATGTATATATATATAAAAATTGTATCAGTGATATCACTTTAATCCTCATCTAAAATCTGCTTAAGCTGACTGCTTTGCATTCTTGGTGCTACCCAAATTTCCAGAAAGCATTTGTGGTTAAATATTCCTTGTTTCTTCTTGAAGAGTATAAATTTTACAGTGTTCATTTGGATGAACCTATTATCAGTGTCTTTCTTTTTCACTCCCTTGTAAAGACAAGGAATATCAGGACCATATGCTTCTTTGGGTAGGGGATATCTGAGGTGCCTTGTATACTCTTTGTGTACTTGATAAATTTAAAGTTGTAAAAGGTTGTTAAATATTCTAGTTAATGAGTGTGTTTTGTTGTGCTAAAAACCAAACTGGTAGCTGACTGTCAGCATGTTTTTACTTGTAATAGGATTATGGTATCTTCTTTTACTTGTGCATGTTATGATGACATGATTTCTAACTCCTTCTGTAGCGTAGCTGATGGTTTTTCTGTGGTGACAGTAATATAGTAATGACAAATAACTTGCTTAATTTTGGTCACATGCCAAACTGTAATCGTATAGCTTTTCTTCCTCAGCCACCCACCCACGTAGCAATGCAACCATAAGGCAATAGGCCTGTAACATTAGGAAGTAGCTCTGCTGAAGAGTCTTATGCTCTGAAACTCAAAAGCAAACTCATGGAAGGCTATCTTAGCCAAAAACCTCAGATAACTTGCAGGCTAAATAAGAGTGACCTTAGTAAGTTGGACCAAAGATCCATCTACTCCCCTGTCTTGTCAGGCTTGCCAAAGAAGGAATATTAGCAGAGGACAAGCCTATCATAAGACTTGAGTATTTCTGCAGCTCAGACTTCCCGAGCTTGAAGTTGTATTCTGAAATGGAAAATTATGAAAAGTTGACTCAATGTATTTTGGTATTTCATCAAATAATCTAATTAAAATGGCTATAAAAGTTAGTTGTTGCACAGTAGTTCTAGGTAGTTGAGCCAAAGATCCATTAATTTTCAGAGATCCAAATAATATGAATAGGGAGTCTATTCAGAGCTACGATCTGATTCATGAATAAGTTATTATGAGTTACAACCCACTTGACTTGTTCATTGCATTTGTCACTGCTGTCTCAAAATAGGATATCCTTAGCTGATTCTTAAATTTCCACTTAGATCTTAATGTGAAATTAATCGTGGCATTCTGTATATCTTAGCTTCATGCTAAAGTCTCCTCACTGTCACACTCCAGGAAAACATCTTTGTGTATGATCCTTCACATTAAACTTGAGTCCTTTGCAGACTTTGATAAATGTAGCTTTCATGTGTACTGCTTACTCTTTGATAGTAGACTTCCTGTTTTTGAAGGAAAGGAATGCAGAGACAATTCACGCAGAAACCTCAATTGTTGTATTGCAGAATGGAACAACAGAAGAAGTTACGTCAGAAGAGGAGGAAGAAGAAGATATGGGTGAAGTATGTGTACATATGAGAATTTATTATCATAATGCTCTCCTTTTGTTCTGTGGTTCCTGGCTGATTAGCAAGCCAAAGTATAAAATGCGATCACCCCAAACTGCAGTGGAAAAGAAATCTAAAAATTTGGATTTCTGCCTTAATGTCACCTTCCATTTCAAGCACCAAAACCTGTGAAATATTTTTCTTAAACCTAGGTCTCAGCATGTAAGCTACTTGGATATAGAGGCTCAGACATCTGTTCACAGTTTAAGTTGAACAACATATGACGTATGCCAAATTGGTAGGCTTGCATTGTAAACTCCTATTTCAAGCAGCGTATGAACCGACTTTGCGGCTGAAAGTGCCTCCCAGGCTGAAACAGACTGGTTGAGAGTAAATTAGTTTGCTGATTTGTTAAACAGCTGAACTTTATCTATAATATGTTGCAGGAAATGAAAGGGTATCTGCAGCTGACAGGCTGAACTACAGGGCTTATGTCAGTGTCTGGCAACATGGTGCTCCTCTTAATGAGCTCTTTGCTGTATGAGAACCACCCCCTTTAATTACTTCTAAAACATGCTAGAATAGGCCCAAGAAATGCTTGCTTTTTAAACCAGTATCAATAGCTTTATTGTAGAAGAACAGTTCTCAATACTTCAAGTTTACATTTTTTAATAAATAAAAAGAAGTATGTAGAAAGAATGAAGAACTCCTACTTTTTTGAATAGGAGGAATATAGATCTTCCTTCAGGAAAGATCTAAATGTTGACTGTGCAGTAGAATGAATCTAAAACAGCTTCCCTTAGACTGTATTTAGCCTAACCCAGACCACACTTATTAGAGCCAAAGTTTCTATAAAGGTAGTGTGAACACTTCCCCACCCTGCTGCCACAAGACTGTTTTTGCTTGCTGACTTTTGACTGTCCTCTTATGCTCTGTTCAGATAACTTGAAGAGAAATTCTTTCGTTGTTTGTAAGTCGAGTAGCCCTTTGTGGCACTGATCTCTTCAGCTTTTAATCTAGTCCAATTTCTAAATAAAGTAGTTTAGGATTCATAGGGCAGGTCACTACTTTGGGAAACAGGCATGTTAAAAACTGTCTAAAACCTGTTACAGTTGGGGAAAGAAGGTTGTCAAATGCACCAAGTAGGTATGTTTGATACCGTGCAAGACATCCTTGAATTTGCATTTATGGCCAGGTTTTCCTGCCATGCAAACAGATGGTGCAGGGGAGCACCAGGTGTGGTAGAGCACTCTACATGTTGGAGTATATCTGATGGTTGCGTACCTGTGGCCTGCCGGTGTGGCTGTTGTAGTGCTGCCTTCTTCGTCTTTCCTTCCTCTCCATAAATAGCACTTGTGTCATCTTAAAAACAGTTAGTTGTCCTAACCTCACAGTGCTCCCCTGTGGTAGGATTGCCCCTGTCTTGGAATGCACAAAGAATGGAAGACTTTCCTATGTCTTAGCCTAGACCTCAGAATTGAAATCTAGGTTCATGACGTGCTTGAGATACCTGACCAAATAATTTTGTCTCTTATCCTAATTCCAATATTGTTGCACATAATCTTCAGCTGAAATATTCACCTTGAATAAAATGAATGGCACTTTCTAATATTAAACTGTCTTTGAAGTTTGCTGTAGTCCTGCCAGATGTGTTAGTAATTGTGTTTGTCAGAATTATAGTTAGGATTCTAATAAGAAAAGAAAATCTGCTTTTACAAACACTTACAACATAAAGTACACAAATTTGTGTACTTCAAGATTCTCAAGCCCTGTTTAAAATGCCTTTGCTTCCTATTTACTACCTACTTTAATGGGCTAATTCACTACAATCATCTCTTCTCATAGGTTTTGTTGTGCATGTTTCTGACCAGAAGTGTCATAAATCTGGGTCTCATCTTATTGTGAAGGCTCCCTATGTTTTCAGTGAATGCTGCTGGCTGAGAGAGTAAACTTAAAACAAAACAGAAATGGCACCCAACAATCACTAATACCTAATGCTTTTCAGCGTGGTGACTGTGTCTGCCCTTGGAGAGAGCTTTCTGAGCAAAGAACATAGTTAAATTGTTTACAGTGAACTTTTGTCTGTTCTGCAGGACATTGAAGATCTGGATCACTATGATATGAAGGAGGAGGAACCAGCTGATGGGAAGAAATCTGAGGATGAAGGCATTGAAAAAGAGAACCTTGCAATCTTAGAGAAAATCAGAAAAAATCAAAGGCAAGATCACTTAAATGTGAGTTAAAGTTAATTTTTTTCTTTCTTTGCGGTACTTCTGGCCTTATTTGCTGGAAGTCATTCCTATTCTAAAACTTATTGCTATATACGCAAACACAAGTCAACCTGTAGCTGAGTTCCAGCATATATAGGACAAAAGCATCAAGTTATGGGACATAAGTAGTTCTTTCTGGAGAAATTTTGCTAGGCCAACTAAAACAAAGATTCATCAGTAACTGGACCAATTTTGCAAAAATCCTTTGTGAAGGAAGCTAGTTGCCAGGCCACATCCCACAGAGGCACAGTAACTAAGCACTCTTCCACTTGGGAGAATGCTAGCTTGTCTTCTCTTGCCTGATACCTGTGTTACAGACAATAGTCCTCCCTGCAGAATTGGCAGAAAGCATCTAGCTTGTAAGCATGGCTTTTGTTGCTCGGCTCTTACTAAAACAGTAAATAGCCACATATACGGAGACTACAGTATGAGAAGCATTAGCATTAGAAGTCATAGGTGACTTAACATGTTTGGTAAATCCAGGAATTTGTACTTTAAAACCGTTCTTATGTATGAAGTTTTTTCAGTAATGTCTACACCACTCTGAAATTACTGAAGTTGTTTTGCCAAACATAAATCAAGGGGCTTTCATCCCTCTGCAGCTTTGCTATCACAGTTTTCAGGGTATTTCTGTCAGCAGGCAGTTGTAGAAATAAGAAATTTCTGTATGGCAGTGTCCTGGGGACATTTGTTTTCGTTTCTCATGTTAAAATACAACTGTAAACACTGAGTCCTGTGACTTCTGTTTGTTCTCCAGCTTTGTTAGTTTCACTTCTTACATTTAATTTTCCAATAAATCCTTTTAGCTAAACTGTATTTAAAAGGTTATATTAGGTTCAAGAGAATTGCTGTTGCAAACCTCTTGTTTTGCAGTGAGAAATGTGTATGTTCAAAGTGTTCAGTGGCAACTGAGCCAGTCCGCTTTTAATAGCGGACGCACTCCTGATAGCCTTTTCCCTAAATTTTTATTGTAACTAATTTCCTTAATTTAGCACAATCTTAACTACTTCTTGTCATGATTTACTGGCCCTAGGTAACTTGATCTAGTTTAGAAAACCTTTTCTCTGACACTTTAAGATGGAGAAAAGATTCAGTTTGTAGCCATCTGCTTTGAAAAGGGAATAAAATAAACAATTCTGTTGGAGATTTGTAGTTGAAGAACTCCTCCTCCTGCCCCAGTGCTGGTCTAATATAACTTGAATGCAAACTTTGCAAAAAGCTTAGATTTATGTTTTGCTGAAATAGGCTGAATGAGATAGCTGGCTAGAGGAGATTACCCTGATTTGTGTATGAATTCCATATTTATTAGTTGTTTGAAAAAAGTGCACAATAGCGATCACCCCTTCAAAAAAGCTATATGTCGTCAGCAATTCAATATTTAAAAGAAGGTAAGCATAAGCAAATTGCTTTTGTTGTATAGAATTGTTTAAGACTTGACTGACCATACACAGAAGTTGCTGGGTTTTTTAACTTCAGTGTTTGTTCAGAGTTTGAGAAGAGATTCCTACTGAGATTGTATATATTTCTATATTTATAACCCAGACCTAATGGTTAAAACTTCTTAATGATTAAGCAAAATAAAACCTCTTGCAGCGTGAAAGCCATGGTCTGCTTACTGTCATCTGAAAATTCAGTAGAACTGAAAAAGCTTTTTGTAATGTCAGCATCATTCTTTGGTGTTGAAAGCCTCTTAAAACTGCAGATTTTTTTCTCTGTTCTTTCCCACTTGGCAAATATTGGCTTTTCTTTTGCTTTTTCCCTCCGCATCTAGCAGAGCTGAAATGAACACTGCTGGGTTTTGTTTGACAACAGCAGATTCAACTTACATAATAGCTGTTTCTCATGCCAAGGCACTCTTGTTGATGCTGATGCATAAACAAGGTCAGCTGAGTGCAGGGAACAGGGTATTCAACTGCTGCTGAGGAACCATGGTATTTTTGTGGGTCACCAGAAATAGCTGCTCTGGTTAAATTTCTCAAAGGACTTGTGAAGATTTACTATTTAGTACTTGAGTGCTGAAAGCTATAGCTGCACTACTGACCCAGTAAAGAACGAACCTAGTAACACTTAAATGTACCCTTATGCTGTCAAAACATGGGACTCTGTCTCTGTTATAGCAGTAGGCTGCTCAGTATCCTGAGATAATGCAGAGTTTAAGTCTGTTCCTTGACAGTAAGCTTTCTGAAAGAACCACATGAGTTTGACAAACTGAAATGCAGTGTGTAAACATCCTCTGGTTTTCACACATTACAACTCTTTGGTATACTTTGTTTCCTCAGCAGAGGAAAGTAAAACAAAGCCATGCCCCTTACATGGTTGCTGTTGAAAGAGGGAATACGAAGTCTAATGCAGGGCTTCAGCTGATACCAAATGCAACCAGGAGACTTTTCAGTGTCTTTACATGTTCTTTAGCCCTTTTCTGTGGGTCATCCTTTCTCTCCTTGGCAGAAATGTGGCTTGAAAATGCTGTTCATGCTAAAGATCTAAACAGAAGAAAAGAGTGCATGCTGTCCCTTTTTTGTGTACTCTGAATGGCTGAGGACATTTTTCTGCTGCTCAAGTTCTTGCTTAGAGGAATCTTTAGGTTTTTGCATCACAGGAAAAAAGTGCATCTGCTAACTTTGTAAATGAGTTTTCTTCCTTGGCAGTATCCCTAATCCTTTTCTCCTTACTAGCATCAGGAAATAACCTTAGATTTGGCTTGCAGTACAATATGTAACTTGGAGCAAGAATTAATCCTCCTCTTGACATTGTAATAACTTTATAGAACCACTTGCTTACTGGCAATAAAGGTCTTTGAACTTGAATCGTTAACTCCAAATATTTAACAACTTGCTGCTGCTTGCTTTTCAGGGGTTTCTCCTCACTTAGTCATTTTAGAAAGTAATGATTTTCTTATTTAGATAATGCTATTAGCTTTTTCACTTCCTACTGAAGAGTTTATGCACTTTCCTTCAGGAGTCCCAAATGTCTCTGCTTTCCTCTTCAGATTTTTATGAAGCTTAAGGTGTCACTTGCGTTTTTCTGATTCTGTTTTAACCTCCAGGAATGAATGCCCTTCTGCACAAATACTGAAAATGTTAAGTGACAATAGAGGTAACTTGTCTTCCTTGTAGCTCTCTTTGGGTCACTTTAGATTTTTGTTTTATTTAGGATTTATTTTTGTTTTGGCAGATAATTTTGGATGTGCAGCTGAATTATTGAAAGCATGTGAAGTGATTTACTGTAGTGTTTTGAGGTGTGAAGTATTTGTCTCATCTGATAGGTGACACAGTATCCAGTATTTGGATTTAAAACTACATCAGTCTTCAATGAGCTACACCTCTTACCTTAAGATAACTCATTTAAGGAGCAGACCATGGCTGTGGTTTTGGGGGTGGAAGGAGCAAAAGAGAATGCCTGAAAGGAGAAAGCTAGAAGTGTAAAAAACAGACTGGAAAATGTCAAGCCATTTCCAGATCTCTGGAGACTTAGTGCAGTAGATAACTTCAGCAGTGACACATGCTGTGGTGATTTCTGTTTAGTTATGTCTTACTGACTTGTGAACGCAGAAGCTCAATTCTTAAACAGCTTTTAAGAAAACTATGATTTAACTGTGCTATAAAGTATTTTACTCATATAAATTTTAATATTTGCACTAAAATACACATCTAAGGATATAAGACACTTCTGAAGAAAGTAGTGCCTATACTAACTTGAACCAAAAGTCTCCTGCTTCTGGCAGTAGTAAAAGCAGATCCTAGAGGGGAAGACTTGGGAACATGGCAAGCCTGTAGCGATGTGCCTGAGTATGTCTCAAGTCTGACAGTGTATGGCTCTGGGACTTCCCGAGTTAAATGTTGTTTGCTTGCAGCCCTCAAATGGAGTGCCGTCCACAACCGCTTACCTCCTGTAGCAAGGCTTCCCCAGCTGACTGCTGCGTTCTTCGGAGGAGCCACCTCTTCCGCAGTATGTTTGCACGTACTGCGTGAGACTTTGTGCCCACTCGATTACCCCATAGGAAAATACCTTGGATCCTGGGTGGCAGCTCTTCGAAACTCTCCAGCTTACAGATCAAGTGACCATACTATTCTGTTCTTGCCTCTTGGCATCAACCCCACGTGACAGATAGCTGTCATATCCCATGATTGGCCAGTCTTATTTCTAAGGCAACTGTGGTTGTAAATCTTAATCTCGTAACTAGAGAAATGAGAGCTTTATCTTTCCTGGAGAGGAGAGTCCCACTCTTCCAGAAAAATACTCAGTTACTTGTATCCAAATTCAGCCTTTGAGATTATAACTTGCACCTAGAGGATTCTTGAAAGTTAATGTTTTTAATTTTGGTACCATTAGAGGCAAAACTGAAGTCCCTGCTCTACTAGATCACTCTGCGGCATGATCCAAATAGTACTTTCTTCTAAACAGCACTTTAATTTTAACTATGAAATACAAAAGTCATGCTGTAATGGAGACTGTTTCAAAGGTGTGGCGAATAGCGTTAATGCTAACTTGTACAGTGGTTAATCTCCCTATGCTTCCTCTTTAACTTCCTCCAAGGGTAGTTAAGAGCATGTAAATTTAGCTGCTGTGCTTAATTTCTTAGGTTAAGTGTTTCAGTAGAATAGCTGTCCTCTATCTTGATCACAGATTAATGGTTTGTAGTCTGTGGGCTGTGGATTCTTTAAAGGAGCAAGTCTGACTTTGTTTAATATTGCTGTGTAGGGGTGGAAACCCCAATTAGAAACTCCTGGGAAGCCAATAAATTGCAAAAAGGGTGAAAGCACTGTAACAAAGTCTACTAAGGCTAGTCTAGACATGCTAAAACTAACCCCTTCCCCCCCACCCACCCCCAAATACCACTTTAGTTTATCAGAGGTTACAATGACACTCTGTGTGTGAGTGTAGTTTTCTCCAATTACTACAGCACAGAAATATTAAAAATTTTTATACACCCAGGTGCTCTGCCAACATTAAATACAGAATTTCAGTAACTTAACTTGATGGAAATAAAGGTCACAGAATTGTTGCTGGGGAGGTGTGCTGAATGCAATCCAGCAGTTGCTGATGTGAGTAGATATCAGTTACTTGGTAACTGGTGTGTTCACTAGTTGGTCAGTAACTGGTATTTTTTTAGGGCTGGTCTCATTTTTATATGCATGTGACTTGGAGGTCTTTTTATTTATTACTTTTTCTCTAGCACTCTTACTTCCTCAGACTGAAATACCAGGGTCAGAAATTATATGCTCAGATTTCTCAGTCAGTTTGAGATGCTGAGAAACACAGAACTGAGCTCTAAATGGAAGGTGCTTCTTCTCTGGTTGTTTCAACCACAACAGCTATGACAAATCATGACAAAATAGCTTGGTATTTTACGGCTTACTTACCTTATTACCTTAGTCGTCCTCTCTGTAGGTGTTGGTTACTTTTTCTGTTGCAAAGAACAGGTAGCCAAGTATTACTTGTTCTGTTTTCTAAAAATACTTGGTTAGTCTTACTTTACCAGAAGCTGATATTCTATGGCAGGTACTTTCCCAGCTCTTGCACCTTGTTTCATAACCAAATGAGAGTGTACTTGTAAGGAAAGAGTATAATCTTAGGTGCAGAAGATTGTTCTTAGGATTACCGTTAGTCTTTCTTCCAGTGCATAAAAGCAGAAACTGAAAGGAAATATTTCACTATTAGAAATACATTGTGAATCCAACTTGAAGTCAAGAAACCAGAGACTGAACTCATTTACAGAAAAATCTGTAATTATTATTAATCTGTAATAATTAAAAGTTTAAATCACCTATACCATATTGTAGTATATGCTAATCTGCTGCTATTGAAGGTTCTTTTAAGTATTCTTCACTCACTAGGACATAAGATTTCTCAAAAATCTAACACCAATATAGAAATTAATGTATTTATTAATACTTTCA
This sequence comes from Dromaius novaehollandiae, assembly GCF_036370855.1. Lineage (NCBI taxonomy): Eukaryota > Metazoa > Chordata > Aves > Casuariiformes > Dromaiidae > Dromaius > Dromaius novaehollandiae. Next base: position 21,549,266 of record NC_088107.1, read on the forward strand.
AGGTACTGTAATCTTGCGATGCAAATAAAGCTGCATGATGTGAGTATTTTCTTATTCCAAGTCTTGTTTGTTTGTTTCAGGGTGCAGTCTCTGGGTCAGTTCAGGCTTCAGATCGACTTATGAAAGAACTCAGGGATATATATAGATCACAGAGTTATAAAACAGGTAAAGTGCTTCAAATATTCCCTCTTAATATAGTTTAAAAGAATTCTCTTGGTAAATATTTTCTGCTAATCCTTCTGTGTTCTGTAATTGTGTGTGCATAATGTGTATGTGTGTATATACATGTCTCGCTAAATGAAATACACTATCAGTGGAGGAAAAAAGCAAGCCAGGATACATTTCCTCTAAAATGTTCTTCCTCTTGTTATGTGAAGCTTCATGCCAAAATTAACAGGATTGGTGTAACTGTGAGAATGCTCTTGGGGTAGATAACTCCTAGCAGTGTTAGATGACTCCTGTGGGAGTTCTTGAGTTTTCAGAACTGCTTGAATTTGCTTCTCCAGGTGTATAGGGCAAAGTCTTTGAGGCTGTCCTAGGGGGTAGTACTGCTTGCGAAGAACACACTTGCTGCAGAGGGATTTGTGTTCAACAGGAGGTTTTGTTATGATTTAAGCAAGATTTAACCTTATGTATACTGCTGTCACTTCATTATTTTGTGATAGTGCTAGTCTGATCCCAAGCACCATATATTCCTTGGATACAAACAGCAAGAGGAAAATAAACAATGGTGAGAGAATAAGCTTGTCTGTTAAACTTGTTTTTGTTTGAATAGCAAGCATTTATTACCTCTTATCGGTTAGTTTAATGAGGTGGTCTCAGTTAGCTGGTTGGCTTATTTGCTCCATACAGTGGCTCTGTCTAAACCTTCTCAGGAAGATTTGGGCATATTGATTTGTCTGGGTATTACTGTATAACACGTAGAAGTCTACATAGATTTCATGCAAGTTGTATTCCTGTAGGCCAGCCCAATTGCCTACTCCATCACTGCAGCCAGAGATGAGAACTTCCCCATGCAGGTCAGGAATGGGAACAGGTGGACTGGTTAGAAAATCAGCCTAAACTTCAATTGGGTATCTTGTGCTTTTCTGAACTGCTCTTCTGGTTTGTTTTCTGTGGGCTTAAATCTTGTTTGTGGGCTATGGCATTTTCATTTGTGCATAAAAGGATAGAGTTGAAGAGACAACAGGCTCCTGTTCTGATTTGTTATATTTACCCCAGAGGTAAATAGCTGTATGTGCTGAAGTATTGTGGACAGTGGTAAAATGTCTGAAATATCAACACTTGGTTAATCAAGTTTATCTAGTGTAGCCTACTTCTAGGTTTTATCACAACTGAGTGCTTGCTCATATGCCCTAATCTGCCATCGCTGGTAAAGAATGGATTAGTGGAGCTGGGAAGAGCCTAGAAACAGATCTGCGTCAAGTCATGAAGGATGCTTTACTACCCACGTATGGTCTTTAGGGTTCACTTTCCTTCGTTAGACCAAGGATTGGGTGTAACCAATCTGGCTGACTATGAAAAGTTGCGTGGTGTTTATTCAGTTAGTGATACTGCTGGAGGTACAACCAGGAGCACCTATAATATGGATGGTTTTAGGTGAGGATTTGGGTTGCTCAGTAATTCCATCCCTTGGCTTTAGATAAGTAACTTTACATAAACTCGTTCACAGTTGCAAAAGACTAAACCCCTGAGGTAGGAAAGATCGCTGTCTAAATGATGAAGAAAAGTAATATCTCAACTTTCTTTACAGTTTAGCGAGATTTAAAGAGAGAATATAGTAACTTCTTATTACTTTGTATATCAAGAATATCTGAAAAGAGTACAACTGGAAGCCTCATGTGGATCTCTCAGAAGCATCAATGCAGTCACCAGTAAAGAGTTCTGTACTCTAATAAACTACTAAAGTTTTCCAGAATGACAGAATACCAGAGTGATGGGTCCTTCAAACAGCCTGTGTGGTGCTTAGAATCACTTACCTTCTATAGACATAGTCTTTATTCTAACGCACAGTATAATCCCATGTCATTTTCCCAGCAGTCCCGTGGAACAGACAAAGTAAGAACATCTCGTTATGTCAGTCTCTTCTAATCAAGGAGCTGTCTCATTTACCTGGAGTTGTGTAACTCCTGTTGTAGTGCAAATATCAACTTAAAAATGAATGCCCAATGAGAATATTTGCTTCTCTGGATAAGCTGGCGATATCTAACTGAAATGGAAGCTGACAGTATAAAACAGATGTTTCAAAGCCAGATCACCATACTCTTTATCATTATATCCATTATTTATCATTATATCCATTTATCAAATTTTGTAAGTAATAATGCTGTTGTAAAACATACCTAGATTCATAGCACTCTTCATCTGTGGTCCAGTTTTCCAATAATTTAATTGCTTAATGTTAACATGCTAAGGAATCATTGTAAAACTGAGAGGTTACAGTAACTGGAAGGTAATTTAACACTGTAAACCAGCAAATTTAAGGCTGCCTTTTGGTTGCATAAAGATCACTTTATTTAGTGACAGTAGGACGATACTTGGACTATGACTTCTGAAATAAATGATACTTGTAGTAATACTCCATTTAAAAAAAAAATCTTCTCTATTTAACTGTTTTTTAAAAAGTAGCTTGTAACACCATCAGAACTCCAACTATGGATGTATCTTCAAGATAGTATCTGTTTTGGAGGTGAAGTTTCCTCAGTGGTTGAAATAGTGCTTTTGGAATTTAATCGAGAGCAAAACATGACTGCAAACTTCCAAACGTCAACAGGAAGCTTGCCTGTCTACCTGGAAAATCTAGGTGAAGAACTACCGTTAAACAGAAGGACCTTTTCCTAAGCCAACATAAGTGAAAAATGTTGCAGCAAATTAAGAAAATACTCTTGTATTAAATTGGATGGAATTTGTTTAGTTAAATTTTGTTAGTTTATTGTGATAATAGGAATCACAGGTTGTCCAAACTAAACAGGTGTCTTGTTTCCAAATATGAGATTGGAGGTTTGGTTAGTTTATATGGAAGAATTCAAAGATCTTAACATGTCTTTTGGGGGGCGGGGGAGAGGCAAGGAGTAGGGAAGAAAATAATTCGGGGAATATTTAAGTATCTTTCTGTTTGTATCTTTAGTAGCTCTGTAATTCATATGCACGGACTCCAACATTGACAGACAGATGTGATTAATAATGAGTAGGGTATATCAGCTCATTGCTTTTATTCAAAAACTTTAAGATTTATTTCTAGCTGTAGTAACGTTGCTGTAAGTAAGAAGTTACTTCTGTTGTGGGAAGGCTTCCTCCCTTTTCATCTCGGTTGGTTTTTTGCTTGCATCCTGGTTCTATGTGCTTGCTTTCACTTCATCGCTGCTGTGGATCGCCTCTCCCCTGGGGGGGGAAACCTGTGTTTAAGTGTGTTGGGGGGAAGCTACCTTGATTTCTTTCCCCACTTTAACAGGCTATGAGAAACTGGTATATATATACTAATCAGATGAATTCTTCATGACAGTAACTCTTCCCTTATTGCATAAATCAAGGAGAATGCATCTGAGCTGGTTCCAAAAAACACCTCTTGGCTAAAAAGAAAGAAAAAAATCAAAACCTCTGATAGTGCTGTTAAAAAGCCTCTATATCAGAACAGTGAAAAACCCTGATGTTGCTGCTCTCGGCGAGGATGTAAAGTGCCATCTAACTCAAAACCGAGGTGGTTGGAATATTGATTAAATCACTTGCTGTTCTGTTAAGGTTGCATTCTAGCCAGTCCTGAACTGTGTACCTCTCTGAAGATCTGTGTTTTGCAATCTGTAACATATATTTTATACTTGTGATAGGTGCCAAAGCCATAATACTAATAGGCTGTTCCTTCTGGTCTTCCATCCTTTTTGGATGTAGGTAGAAGAAAATATTCTAAACACACTAGGGGAACAGATCCTTGTTAAATTGAGCTGACGATGAGCAGAGTTCTGAGTGCCAGGTCTTGTGCTACATCAGAGCAGTGCAAATTGAAATTTTATACTTGGTTTCCGCTTATACCAAGGACAATTCAGGAAGTAGTGTCCTTGGATCTAGGGAACTGAAAAAAGGCCTCAATAGCACTTTCTGTTTATCCTCAAACAAATGTGTGGTGTCTCTGAACTGGCTGCTGGTTAAAACGAGACATTGAGAGCTCAGTGAGTAGGTTTTCAGGCCTCCTTGATTGTCTTAGGGTTAGAGGGAAACTTTTGAAATTGTGATCTTGGCTGCACTACCCACTCGTCTGTAGCACTCTGGTAAAGAGAGACAAGCATGTTTTCTTTGCCTTGGTTACTGAGTTTTATACTGTTTTAGAAATAAAGGCACCTGGACAGCTTGAAATGTCATCTGTACTACAAGTACCAATACTTAAAAGTTGGAACTGCAAGCTGAGTTTTATTATTCTAGAATACCTTAAAATGCTATAATTCCTTGGAGATTTTGGTGCCTGCGCAGTCTTCTGGTTTGTAGCCTTCAGAAACCCTAGTCTTTTCCAACTTGCTTATAATCACTTCAGCAACAAATATGCTGTTAAAGACTAGCCCAGGTAACAAGTATAATCATGGCTGTTTAGTGCATGTGCATGAATAGTGTGTGAGGGAGAGGTCAGATTTCTGCCTGTTGCTGATACCACTCTCTGTAAATCTTGCCTTATGGTTAAAGATCTGCTTTATCCTGGGCTGCTTTGTGAACTTCCGCAGAGAGCAGGCTTGCATGTCCAAGGAAAATTCATCCTTCCCCTTCCCTTTGAGCACAGTGCATAGTGCTTAACAGCTTCAAAGCAAGTGGATCGCTGAACATCACTGACTGGCTTCCAAAGACAGCTGTCCTTGGATTATATCTTTAATGTTCTCTGGCTTCTTTGGTCTGCTGTTGGGAATGTTCTTCATCCACCATAATATCTTCTTTTTTTGGGCTTCCACTCTCTACCCTGTCCAGTGTCCTGTCTGGGTCTGCAAACACCAAATGCAACCTGTGAAATGTAATGCTGCATACTTGGACTATGTGTTAAGTGTTCTTTGAAGTATGTGGGTCATGCACTGGGTATCAAATAGACTGAGTACTAACCAAGTTGGAGTTATAAATATGGAACTTGTGATGGGAACTGAAGGGGAGGAATGGCTAGGAGCCAGACAAATCAATTCATGTGGGGGTTTTTTGTTTTTTGTTTTTTGTTTTTTTTTTTTTAGAAGTGAAAATATGTATGGGGTTTTTTTTTGGGGGGGGGGGCAGGATTCTTCCCTGCAGTTGCTCAGAAGTGCTTCTGCTATTGGGGAAGGATGCATCCTCAATATCGGTATCTTATCTGTTGCTTACATCCACTGACAGTATGTGTGTTTAAAAGGAAAGAATAAGTTTGTGCTCAATTCTGCCTCTCAAGATTTAGTGTGTAACTAATTCTGTCTGATATTTTTCCACAGGGATTTATTCAGTGGAACTGGTAAATGACAGCTTGTATGAGTGGCACGTTAAGCTTTTAAAGTAAGTGTTTAAACTCTTTTGATGTCCTGAAGAATCCATTGTAATATTGCTGCAGAGATTCCATTGTTAAGTGAGAATCTCTAGCCAGAGCATATAAAATAGTGTGTGGCTACAATTCTGGTATCAGATGCATACAAGGGTTGAGCTCTAGTAATAAAGAGGACAAAACATAGCCTTTGCACAGCCAAGTCAATGTCTATCACTAACTTTTTTACTGTACAAATCTCCTTCCAAAACTGCTCCAAAATACGGAACCTCTAATGATGAAATTCCCTGTGTAGGACTCTTGTCTGGGTGGCTTTAGTTTAGTTTGTGTGCTTTTGGGGTGTTTCTGGTTTGTTTTTAATTTGAAGAAAATACAAGCTTCCTTCAAGGTACAAGAAGGAACAGAACTGTCTTAATGGCACTGTTTCTTCATTTCTGCAGTTCAATGAACATGCAGGATCGAAACTTTTCTTGTTTTAGGTGTAACGAAGTTCTGAACTTATTCACCTTCTGTACATACTGCTTCTAGCTGGGTGTACTGGCTGATGCTACAAACCAATTTAGGAGAAAATGAGAGCTCTTATCTTTTGTCAGTAGTGCACACTTTTGCTTTATTTCTAGAGATGTTCTATTGAAATTATTTCTGCTAACAGGATAATATAGTATCATCAAACAATGTAACCTGTAGGAAAGAAAGACCTATCTAACTGGGCTGGCTGGTTGCATCTGCCCTTTAAAAGATGGGGGGAGAGAGAGAGAGGTCATAGTGCATGTGCCTAAGGACAGAAGCTGTTTCAGCACAGTGGTTGACCTGTCTGTAGGAAATGTTGCCTTGTCCCAGCAGTAAGAGTTGTATTTCAGCAATTAGTGGCATAGTCATACAGTTTTATTTCCTTCTTAGTGTAATCACAGGCTTATGAACACTTTGAGGCTGAAACCAACAGGAATGATGCTATGGCAGAAAAAAGGTCTGCCTTATCAGAGGAGGCCTTGTCCATCCAGCACTTGTGTAACTGTTCAAACTATTGTGGAGTGCTTTGAAACCTCCCTTAAGTACTGTGGACAGTTCTGATCGTCTACCTTCAAGGAGGAGAAAACAGATGGAGCAAGCGGCTTCCAGAATGACCGAGAGAAAAGATCTTTTTTTAATCCCAGCAAAAAGTGTCTGAAGCGAATGAACTGTATGCAGACAAGGGGGTAAATGTCAAGAAGAAAAGAGCCCTTTCACCTAAGGGATAGTACTGTTACTAGAACAAGTAACTCTGAACTGGCCCAGTATGAGCTTTGGCTGGAAATATTAGGTTTGCAAGTATCAGGAAATATTTTATGGAATAGCTTCCCATTTGTAGGATGGGGACAAACTGCCCAAGTAGTTCTGAAATGGGATCTAGTAAGTCTGTGGCTCTGCTTGTAGTAGAGGATTGGATTTAATAGCCACCAGTCCCTTTAAGATCTGCTTTGAGCTTGCTACAGGCATTGTTTGACTAGTCTTTTTCAAAAGCTGCTGGGGTATCGGTGCCTGGGTGGGATCAACCCAGTGGTGTCTGAGTTAATGTCCAGGCTGCTTGCCATCAACATTTTATAACAATCAGTTATTGAAATTCTGCTGAGAGCAAGAGCTGTGGCTGTAGTATTTCTGTGAATGCAGATTATTTTTAACAGCTAGCACAGAACTGTGATCACATACCCTATAACGGATTTACTACTTGTATATGGAAAATTAGATTGTTTCAGTCTTCCCGTTAGAATCTTTCTTCCTTGTTGGGATGCACTTCCAGTGAACTGAAGAGAATAAAACTACTGTTTTCAAATAAGTATGTTTTTTTTTTTCTTCTAACAATGTTCAAAACACATTTGACAGTGGTGGGAATGCAGTGGTTTGCAGCAAACTTTCGTGCTGATTTCACAGCAGAGTGTTTACCTTGTAATGTGAGCATTGATTTTCTGCAATTTGCTGAAACTACAAATACATAAGAAGCTCTTTAGGGGTAATCACTACTTTATAGAAACTGAAGTTAATTTCATCCAGGATCTTCCCTGTTTCTTTTATAGAGTTGATCCTGACAGCCCATTGCATAGTGATCTTCAGGTCTTAAAAGAAAAAGAAGGTGTAGAATACATCTTACTCAACTTCTCTTTTAAGGTATGTGGCTTTTGGAAGAAATGCAGGGATAAAACATTCCTAGATTACTATAGAAAATGACTGAAATGACCCTCAACTGTTCTTTGAGAAAGGTGAAGGTGGAACTTTTAAAAAAATAAAAATAAAAATAAAAAAAATAAAAAAATGCAGCTTTCAGTGTGGCATTAAAGCATTCTGAAAATGGCTTTTGAGCCAGTACTGTGGAAAACTGATTTCTACAGAACTGCAGTGTTACTGCTTTAAGCCTTATCTGCCAAATAAGCCTTTTGAAATATTTCCTGGGTAGGAAAGCAGTGTTACAGTATAGTTCTTAACCTGTGTGTGTTATCCTTTCCAGGATAACTTCCCTTTTGATCCTCCCTTTGTGCGAGTGGTATCTCCTGTACTCACAGGAGGGTAAGTTTGAGTTGTTTTACAGAAATCTTGCTTTGTGGTGAAAATGTTACAACTGAGATTGGTTCACTTGGTTTGCAGGTGACACTGGTGACTATTAGAAGTCTTTAAGAAAATTCCTGTAAATAGGTAGTCATGAGCTGCTACAGAGCTTGAGTTTGGTAAAAGGCTCCGTATGTGACATGGAGACTTGCTTCTCGAGCATTATGCGCTCCTAGTAGGCAAATGGCTGGTGGCATATTCCAGCTGGATGCAGTTCCTCTGAATTGCTTAGTTTGTGTCCAGCTTGGAAAGATTCTGTGACTACTTTGGAGTTCGAGAACTGGTCTTTTTGGGTGGTTAACATCAGCATTACTTTTCCTGTTGTTCAGGATAGCGGGGTGGTTTTGAATTGGAGCTTTGAAGGGGTCTTGATCCTGCATCACCTTAAACTTGCTGAATGGCCTGAACTTTTGCTGGTAACACTGCAATAAGGCTTTTGTCTAAAACTTCTGAAGTGCTAATGCACAAGTACTGAATTTAAGACACCACACTCCAAAACTGTTATCAGCAATGTGGTTGAAGTGCTGCCTCTGATAGGGAACCTTGTATATATCTATGGAGAGAAGATTAAATTCACTTTCCAAGGCTTTCATGTACCTCCTGCTGACAAGAAATTATCATACTTGTATGTTTGAAAATGCAGCCTATGATAGCTGGTGTTGATTCTAATTTGGTTTTAATTGCTGTTCATTTTTTTCATCCAAGAAAGTTAGCACAGTTAAATAGTATTTATGATAGTTGCTGCCACCAAAAAAGTAAGCAAGTAGTGCCAGACACTGGGAAGACCATATTTAGGATTCTAGTTTTGTTCTACTTGGACTTTTTTGTACAATTCTGCTGGAAAAGAAAGAATGATATAGCAGCTTTGGATGTTAGCGATGGTTTCCCCTGTGAATGCTTTGCACAGTTCTACATTGGCTGTATGCCTTGACTGTCAGAGACTACATTTTTGGAGTGGTAAGTTTTCTCCCCTGAGTTCAGGTCTTGTGATACCTAGGTGTGCTGACTGAGTCCTTAGAAAACACAATACACAATGAAGCGTTGCTGAAATTAGAAAATGGTTTATATGGAAAGATCAGGTGAAGACAATCTGCTTTATCTCGTTTGTCCATATCTTTAATATATAAACACCTGAACTGGTTGGAATTGTGGTAAATTCCTTCCCAGAAGTGGGGTTATTTTACAACTACACACCACCACTATGTCCATGGTGAAGCCATAAAGAGCAGTGTTCCTGCCCCACAGTCTGTGCGTAGTTGTATAAGCAATTGTGCAGACTAGGTAAGTCATTGATTTTTCACTAAGCTTTTCTTGTACCTAGCGAAGCAAATTAGTTTATCTTGTCTCACAATGCTAATCTGCTTTGCAGAAATACATATGGCTAACAAGTTACAAGATACTACTCTTTAAAGAGCATTTCAGCTTTGTGAACAAAAAATTTAAACTATACTGTGAGAGCCTGAAGTGCTGTGAACAATCTCGTCTTTTTACTAATGGATGACGTTAAACAAATGTAACTAACTTTCTGCATTTATTTCTAGGTACGTTCTAGGTGGAGGTGCGTTATGCATGGAACTTCTTACTAAACAGGTGAATGCAGACGCTCTTCCTCTTGTTACTGGGGTGCCAAGAGTGATCATGAAAGGTGCACTGCTTTAGTGAAAAGACATTTGATAGCTGTAGCTGTTATCCACATAACAAAGCATGTTCTCATGAAAATAAGTATTTCCCCCTGAGTTTAAGAATCCCTGCATGGATTAAATCACATACTTCCAAAGGAATCGTGGTATAATACACTTTAGTCCCACAAAATTTGCCCTGCTGAATTTGTACAGGATTTTCATCTTTTCTGCCTTGAATGCGTTACAAGAGGTTTGAGGAACAGACAAGAAGTAAGAGCACATCAGCTCTGATTTTTTTGAATTTCTGAAAGGAAGCCAGTGTAGAAGAGACTTCCTTTGAGTTTTGAGGAGCAAGACATTCTGTTTTCTTTCCCAGAAGCTGCTGCTACTGCACAAAGTCAGTCCTGGAGAAGTGTGGAACACAGGAAATTAGGCTTAGGTAACTTCTGAGTAGACAGTTGGGAGTGTTCTTTTTTTTTTCATCCTTCTAAATGATGAAACTGTTTGCAAGCTTGGCACAAACTTCCCTGAATCCTGGAGGGTAAAGTAGTGCCAGAGAGAAGCAGTATCTTTAAATTAAAGCAAAATTATCTTGGCTCACTTACTTGCTTTGTTAGAAAGCAGTCTTCTAAAGTTGTAATTTCAGAAAATATGTAGATGCTATAATGTAGCTGTTCTTGTTTCTGTCGTGCTGTATTCTGGGTATGTGTGCAACTCGGCCTTTTCATTTTTCCTACAAATTCTCAGTGCTAACACACTATATCAGTTTCTGCTTTTCTGTTGGAAATAAAAGTTGTTAACTGAAAACAAGTAGTTAAAACTATAAAATGTCTTTTCTGGTGGCAAAAAATCCCCAAAACACACATTCCAAAACAGACTTGCAAGATGAGCCCAAGAAGCAAATACATATTACACAGAAGTATTTCCTTCTTCCTCCAGGGCTGGAGCAGTGCCTATTCAATAGAGTCAGTCATCATGCAGATCAATGCCACTTTAGTCAAAGGAAAAGCCAGAGTACAGTTTGGAGCCAACAAGGTAAATACCAAGTGTGCATGCTGGTAATATACTTAATGTACTTAAAGGACAAGTCATTTTGAAGTTTTAGATGCTATTTTCAGAAGAGGCTTAAATATTTTAAGTCAAAGAAATTGTGACTCAGATGCCACTTTTTAGGTAGTGATTCAGGGTAGAGAAGATGGAATATGAGTGTCCTGTGATGTGTAATTCTGACTCTGCTATTGAAGTTATCACTGTATATTAGATTTAAAAGGCTTTTATAATGAGTTCTGTCTAGCCTGGTAACTGGTCAGCTGACCAAGGCAGAGTTATGGTCAGGCATGCCTGAAGCCCTGCAGTTTCAGCTGATGACACACACTTCTGAATTATCTCAGGTTCTAAACCCTTTGAAATAGGGGCCTTTCCAACAGCAGGGGGATGTAACTTACTATCATGGAGGAGAAACGAGAAGATAAAGCTACAAGCCAGGCCTGTTGTGTTGTAGTGCATGGTTTTTATTTGGCAGCCCACTGTACAGTTTCTTCATAGCACTGTTTTAAGTCTCATATGTTTAGATGCTGCTCCTTTATGTTAGTGTTTTTTTTCCCATTTCAGAATCAATATAATCTAGCAAGAGCACAGCAGTCCTATAAGTCACTAGTACAAATACATGAGAAAAATGGTATGTACATTCTTGCAACTTTTGTTCTTTGTCTGTAGAGCAACCTGGGATTTGATATTTGACAGCAGTAAAACCTAAAGTGCTGGAATGTGTTAATGTTGGCTCGGAAAACCATAAATAGTGTTTCTTTTCATCTCATACTAGAAAGACAAAATTACTTAAAGTAACTAGACTAACAATCTCTGCAACTTTTCCAGCTTATAAGAATGTAACCTGTGTTTCTACTATCTTTTGAAAAGTAGCTGAAATGCACTTTCACCCAGTTGTTCTTGTAACTTTATTGTTACTTCACTAACAAATGAGACACTCCAAAATAAAATACCTCCAGGAAGTACCTCCTGCCTCTTTCCCAACAGGTGTTATCTAAATAATGCAAGACCAAAGTAGCAGTAATTCAGGAAGAGATAAAGTGTAAAGAAAGGCCAGAGACTAAAAAATATGAAGAGTCCAAGTACAGTACACTGGAAAACTGCAATGGAAATGGGAGCCACATTTTTTTTCCCTCTATATAAAGCCAGTTAATGGTCTCTCAGCTGGCATAAGACAAGTATTTCTTAAAGTGCTTCAGGTATAATTGCCTTTATGGCAGGATGGGAAGGCAACAAATGATCTGAAGCTCTGGAAAGTTTAAATGACTTAGTATGTCATATAAAAGTAGTCAGAAGAGCTGGTACCTTGGTCTCATGGCAAGGGAATTAGTCCCAATTCCCACTTCAGTGATGGTCTTTGATCCAGGTTGGACACAGCATCCTCTGGGAATTCAGGTTGCTGTGAATGAGAGCTTATTTCAGTGCGATTGTAGTGAATACCTCAGTTTCCCCACTTCTAAAATGAGCATAGCGAATATACTATTCACTATGAATATACTACTGGGAAATGAGTGCAATATTGGGAAGACAACCAAAGATAATGATTTTAAGATGTTTTCCAGTTTTATGATATATTGATCTTGCCATTAACTGAGTGTTTTGCTTTTTTAGTTTGCTACCAAAGCCAGCATGGCTGTCTGTTTACTGCTAGCTATATGCTAGCCTTGACTACAGTGATTACTGCTGCATCAGAAGCTCTACACAAAGCATTCACAGCATTTATTGCTGCTGCGAAAGGTGTTTTTGTTAACTTATAGCTGCTGCTTATTCTTTGGGACAACGTAAATAGGTCCTGTACCAAATTTAGAGAGAAATTCTTACTACAGTGGCTGGGAGACCTAAGATGGGAGATCTGGAGATGGCTAGATAATGCTGTGCGTACTTGATCAGATAGGATGTGGCATGGATAGCTCGCCTCCTGATATGATTCCACTGCTAAACAACTGACACTTCTGAGCCCATTCCTACACCAAGATTCGCAAAAGTAGGGTAAACCTTTCAAACGCTTGTGTGCATCCAGCTCTTCAACATAGGATTTATATATACTTATGCCAGTGCAGTCATATTTGTATGTCTGTATGCATTGTGGCTGGAATAACCTGGTTTTTTTTTACCTGTATGCCACTTGTTTTTATTATGGCAGTGTTCCTCCTTTACGAGCTTCCACTATTGGTGTCCATCTTGTTATATGGCAGCGGCAAGATAGCTACTGCCATATTAAGAGTACTTTATTTTCACACACAAATACTGGGTCTGATTCTGGAATATGCCATGTGCTTTATCTCCCACTGGAGACCACTAGCATTTAGGACATTGACTCTCACTGAACTGGTTTACTTGTAAGAGGGAAGGAGCCAATTTAGGTCTCCATCTCCCACAAATTCAATGAAAGATCGTCTTAACATAGCGATGTCAGTACCTAACGTGTTTCTCTGTTCTCCGTAGGCTGGTACACTCCTCCAAAGGAAGATGGTTAATATTGAGGACTGTTGTATACCTGGACCAACATCAACAAAATGAGCTCTTTTTTATGTTTTCCAACACACACAGACTCAAGCTATGAGTGCCCCTATAACAGCCGTACTGAAGACTTTAGCTATTAGATAAGTTAGTGGATAATCTGTCAACTGACACTTAAAGTATAAGTTACAGCCTTACCATTCCGCTCTTCTTAGATATCTTGGACTGAGCAGTTTTGGCCTTTACTGTATTTGTTCTTATGGATTAAGCATATTTGGGCCAACCCTTCCCTTCCCCCTTTTTTATTTAAAAGTGTAAACTCCCTAAAACAGGCTATCAAGTTACTAAAGATCATTAAATAGGAGTTGTTCACACACTTTTGTGTATTTCTTACCTTTTGCAGGATGCAGACTGCAGAGACTTGCGTTGTATTGTTTCATTTAAAGCCAAGAAGTTTAATACATTGTTTAATACTGTTTTAGGAAATGTCAGGTCTTGCAAATCACGGTAGTTTTTCTGGTCTAAAATGACAGCATTTGTAGTATTTCCAAATTCAATGATATAGGAAAAACACGTGTATGTTAAGTCATTAAACATTTTTTTCATGGCTGTATGAGAATATGAACTGTTTCTTGGAGAAGATGCTCTTTGTTTAGATTATGTTGTTTTTGTTTGTTTTGTTTTTAAGCAGAGCAAGGCTGTGCCAATAAAACCTTGTAACTAGTCACTTCCACTGGGGCATCAGAACTTGCTGGGCTGTTCCTGCTACTTGTTGGCTCAACCTATTTAATGAGAGCCACAGTATGAAGCTTGAAGTTATTTAAAATACTAAAAACCTTTTTAGGTGTTCCATTTTTATTAACGGGTTGTTGCAATCATTTGTAAACTAATGAACTTATAAATTGATTGGCACAAATTGAGATGAAAGTCCTTGAAAAGTTTTATATAAAAGCTACAATAAAGTACAGAAATACGTCATCTGATTCAGAGACTTAAGAAATGTTGCCATAGTTGTGAGAGTGGTTTTGTTATTGAGAGACTAATGGGAACTGTTCTTTCTTTATTAGGAAATGAATCTGGGTCTGTGTAATTACACTATTTCATTGCCTTACCTAAATCGGTTCTATTTTGGTTGTAGTACTAGTCATTAGGCCTTCGCACCCCTCCGGGGATGAGTTAAGGGTGTGTGCCATGGATTAAGCACTTTTAGAAGCCCAGAAGCATGTTTTTGTTACTGTTTTTTTTTTTTTTTTTTTTCAGTTGACTATCAAATTTGTGCTCTTTTCTCTTATCAGGCACCCATGGGTCCTTGTGCATTTGCTTCTAGATCCAGTTTTTAGCTTGAAAGAGAAATCAGAGATTGGGCACTGCTTCTGATACATGTTGTTTGAGGAGTGGATGACTTCCCAGCCTTCCTGCTTACTTGGTTGTACATACTGTGTTTGTATAAAATCCTGGTAGCCAGATGCTGAAACAGCAGCCGGTGAAAGGCAGAACTCTGTAAGCGTCGCAGCCCTCGAAAGCTGAGGCTGAACGACTCCGACTACGTTCTCGCGTTCTTTGGGGCCCGGAGGGGCGCGCGGGGGACCGGCGCGCAGCCGCATGCTTTCTTTGGGATTTACTTTTTCTTTTTTTTTTTTTCCTTTTTCCCCCCTCCTTCATTGCAGAATTACTTGGCAATGTACAGTAATTTGTAAACTTGCATCAAGTTTATGAATAAAAACCATTTTAAGAATGGCACCGCTTCTGTGGTTACTACCGAGGGGGCTGGAAAGGGGGGAAACCAGCTCGGGTGCCCCATGGCGCCGCCTGGGCCCCCCATCATGGCGCCTCAGGGCGGGCCGGGCACCGCTCCCCCGCCTCCGCCGCTAGGCGACGCCCGCGCCCCAGCCCCGCCCCCCGGGCGCGCGCTGACGTGGTGGCCGTCGGCGTCACGCACGCGCGCCCGCCCGCCCGCCGGAAGGGGAAGCTGCGTGCGGCCCCGCGCGCCCCCCGGGAGCCGTCGCCGCGCGCGTGACGCGGCCCCTCGCGGGGGGCGGAGGCCGCTGCCGTGTCGCCGCCGCCGGCCGCGGCCATGGAGACGGACGCGCGGGGCGCGGCGGTGCTGGGCGGCCTGGCCGAGGTGGTGGAGCGCGTCCTCGGCTTCCTGCCCACCAAGGCGCTGCTGCGCGCCGCCTGGTAGGGGGGCCGGGAGCGGGGGGAGGGGAGGGGAGGGGCGGCGCGCGGCGGCTGTTGGCGGCGCCGCTGAGGCAGCGCGCGGCCGTTGGGGCGGCGGTTGGCGGCGGTGGGGTGGGGGAGGGGCGGCGCGGCGCGGCGGCGCTGACGGTGCGGGCCGTGTTTGCAGCGTGTGCCGGCTGTGGAGGGAGTGCGCCCGGCGGACGCTGCGGGCGCGGCAGCGCGTCGCCTGGGTGTCGGCGCTGGAGCCGGGCCCCGCCGAGAGCCACGCGCTGGTGCGCGCCCTGGCCCGCGAGCTGGAGGTGGGTGCGCGGCGGCGGCTCCCCGAACCCCCCACCCCCCCGGGCGGCAGGGCCGCTCGCCCCCGGCCCCGCCGGCTTTGGCCGCGGTGGGAGGGTCCCGTCGCGGGGAGCCACGCGGGTTCGTTATGCGTCGCGCACAAAAACTGCCTCGCTTTGGGGTTTGATTTGCAGTTTCCCCGTTATTTAGAAACAAAAAGCAGCGGGCACGCTGCAAGCACTCGCTGTAAAAGCCCCTGGGGGTATGTCAGTACCTGACCTGTCATTCCTGATGCCTTCGCTTGGTGTCTGATTGGGGTGTTGACCCCTTTCTCCCGTGCTAGTTCACTGCTGGCAGAGATGTCGTCAGCTGACACTTGTTTAACAAGGGATTTTCAGAGGCTTAGCGTCTAACAATTGCGTGGAGGGGTCACCTAAACAAAACTGGAGAAATAGCAAAAATGAATGCAGTCAGTGCTTTCTCTCCTGTTTTTTCTGTCTTTCAGAAATCTCCCTTTCCTTTTTTTCTTTTTTTTCAGTTTAGCTCATTTAGCTTCCTTTGTGGAAGGGGATGTTCTGAGAAGCCGCTAAATAGCATAATCTTGCCCCTTGCATCTTTTTACAGAAAGTGCATGTGCTGCCGCAAACTGTGCTCTATATAGCAGATGCAGAAACATTCAGTGGACATGAGGAGTGTCACAAACAAAAGAAAGGTAACTGTTAAACTGACTTATTCCTGCTTCAAGAAGTACTTGTAATGTAAGTACAACGTGCGAAGGAAAAGTCAGCTGAAACATAATTCTCTGCATTTGAATTTCAGAGGAAAGTAAATCTTTTGCAAAAAAAATGCGATCACATAGATCAACATTTGTGTTAGGAAGCTCAGTCTACGCAAACGTATGTTGTTTTACATGGGTTTGCATTACACAGGGGAATGTACAGTGATTTACTCTCTCATCCTGTTCAGGATGTGATTCTGCTCTGCATACCCACAGCAATGCACTCCTACAGGTAGTGCAGGTTTGCCATGTTGTTAACTGGACAGCTATTGACTGGCTGCATTATTTAAATAGAATGGGATTAACTGCAAGGCTTGTCCATTAGTGCTCAGAAAAACTCACTTCTCTGTGCCTTTTTTTTTCTCTTTTAACAGCAAGAAAAAGAAACAGTAAAGAAACAGCAATTGCGCTAGAAAAGTTGTTGCCAAAGCGATGCCAAGTTCTTGGACTCGTCACCCCAGGGATCGTAGGTAGGACAAAAATGGGTGATCTGATGAGAGATCAGGTTGAAGATGTCTAGTACATCACAGATCTTTTCAGACTCCTCTTTATCACAGCCCTGCGTGTGTTTGAAAGCAAAGCCCTGCAGGCTGAATAGAGCATTCTCACAGACTATCACCATGTACTGCTCCCACCTCGTTCAGTCCTAGCTTCAATTTTAAGGAGTTCACATTGTTGCTGCCAAAGCACTTGAGTGCCTTAAATTCTTACTTCATGTGGTATGGTTGTTGTTGAAAAGGTTGATTTAATTTGATGGGTGGGGGGGGATAGATATAGCAGGGATTTCAGAGAGACTGGGAAGCCATTGGGAACTGAATGTGAAAGCCAATGACCAGATTTACTCAGAAGACACTAAATGAGCCTGATAGTTACAGCAGACTTTGCCAAAGTCAAATGCAACTTCAGCATTTCCAGGCAAACAAAATGATGGCATTTTTGTGTTGTGTTTGTGCTGGTCTGAGACACAGTTGTTATGGCTGTTTCTAAATTTGTATTAGTCAGTACCTTAATGTAATTACTTTATATTTCTTGGGTATGTATGTGTTTTAAAAAGTTACTTTGTTAGGAGTTGTACAGGGAGGTCCCAGGCCTGTGACCTTCTCAGTGTGTATCCATTTGGTTTGGTCTAGGTAACAATAGAAAATTCACAGCTTCCCTTGGTGGTCTTTTTCTAGTACTTCACTTTTTTATTACTAGCAATTTTTTCCTAATTTCTTACCTTATTTTCTCTCCCTACATTGTAAGAAATTTTCCTGTTCACTGTGATCATGGAGGACAGATTACACCCTGCATTTGAGCAGCAACCTTTTATATACCAAAAATTTTTGTAGTTTTCTGCTTAGTATATTTGCTTTTGGGCTATCTATCTCTATTACTGGAATCTTTAAGAGTCTTGACAAACTTGCATCAGGATGAAATATGAGTAGCTTGGGCCTCCGATGTGAAGGAGCATGGGGCTGTGTAGACGATTTCTTGAAAGCACTTCCAGCTATAGCTGCCAGTGATTCTACTTGCACTAGAGGCTGTTCCTGTACTTCAGTCTCCAAATGGTTAGAGATTTCTGTCTTTTAGAGTTTATTTGCAAGTGGATTATCTCTGTGTTCTTTTACCAACACTATTTCTTAGTTCTTTTCTCCCTTGCTTTTCCTTCTGATGTACTTACAAAGTGAAACCATCACAGCTAGTTTGCTCAGACAAACTACCTGCTTCTAGTTTCTTCAAAAAAAAGGCTTTCCATTCTTTTAGTCCTGGCAGCTTGTCTTTGCACCATGGGTGCAGAGAATATACCTGGTACACACCGTAGCTTGCATTAGGGCTCACCAGTGTTTTCTGCAGCTGCATCAGATTTTTCTTGTCTCTGTGGAGTTACTTCCCCGATGCACTTCTTTTCCTCACGTTGGTGGCTTGGTTCTCCTAAGATGAACTGGCATTGGAAGGCCCGTCAGTATTTACAAGGGGCAGGACCCATCATATAGCTCAAATCTAAGTCCCCAGTCACTTGAACCAGTGCTTTGAAGCAGTACTCTCTGTCCCGTTCGTGCTCCTCCAGTCCCCAGGATTGCCCGCCCATGCAGTGTCCCAATACTTCTTTGTCTTGTTGATGGTGTTTGACTGGTGCTGGTGTAATTCAATAATATGCTCCCAATATTTTTGTCAGCTTGCTTTGTACTGTAATCACACCTTTCCCTGTTTCCCTTGCAGTACTTAAAAATATTAGTGTGTTCATGTATTCACAGAAGTTGGCAGAAAGGCTTGAAGCTGCTGTATTGCACAGTGCTTGTTTTCCAGTTGATTTGTGTTTGGTGTGACTATGGGGAAATTTTCCAAATGTGTCTGTTTCTCATTGTCCAAAAGGGCTTCAGTGTAATCTGCAGCCAGTGGGACTCTTAGGTGGTTTTGTCTTTCCAGAGCAGCAAAAAAAAATTCCCACTGACTGTCAATTGGATATGTTGTTGTGGAAATGAGCTGTTGTGTTGTGCATCACCTATGCTGTTCTGCTTTTCTTTTTTTTTTCCAATGTGTCACAATGCAGACAAAAGTGTTGGAATCACAGTACACAAGATGTCTTTTTTTTGTATCTTTGTAGTTACCCCTATGGGTTCAAGCAGCAATCGACCTCAAGAAATTGAAGAAGGTGAATCTGGCTTTGCTCTTTTGTTTCCCAAAATTGATGGGGTGAAAATCCATACCTTCCATTTTTATAAAGACTTGAAGAACAGAGTCTTCGATGAAAGTAAATTTGCTGAAGCAGGTGTGTCCTTTTTCTCCCTTTCATCTGGGGTTTTGTGAACTGTTACATGTCTTTTCCAGGCTCCGGTGTGGAACTGTGTCGTGTTACCAGCTTGTGTGCTTGTATGCCCACGCACAGAGCACTTGGTGGCTCCACAGGGCTACTGTTGATAATTACGCACCTCTGTTCTTCCCTTACTCTGAAGTGTTAAGGTTAAGTTATCCTGAATATTGATCTCGGATTTTTTTCAGCTAGGTTCCAAGCAATCCTGCTCAGAGGAAGCTGTTATGGTTGTCAATATGTGGCGTTTTGAGCATCTCCCCACTTTAAAAATAGTCATAGATTACTCTTGTGCCATTGTGAATGGTTCTCGTCAAGGCAGTTTAAAAACTGGAGTGCAGAGGAACTGCTTGTTTTGTTGTTTAAAACAATTTTGCATTTAGATTTTAAGTTACGTGTTGTGGCAAGGAAGGGTAGAGGGAAAGACCCTCCTCACATTGTGTCCTTAGTGGGGTAGCTCATTTGTGCAGCACAATTTGATGAGGGTTTTTTGAGACTTTTTCTTCTAGGAACCTGATAGTTTCTGCCTTGGGATACACAGCTGACCGATGTATACAACTGATCTAGTTGTCAAGTAAAACTATTTACTATGTTACGTTTCTTGTTGAATGATACATGTGCTTTGTTTTTACATGTAAAAAGCTCAATTAAGGCTGCCAAGTAAAAACCAGAAAGCTGTGCTTTTGCAGACCTTGCTAAAACTCAGATGTGCTGCTAAAGAAGTTGAAAGCTGGAGGAAGCTAATGTAATCTTCTTCTCCTCGCTACATTCTTTGCAGCAATTCTTCTGTAGTGCAGAATTGGGCCCAGCTCCTGGATGCCTGGCCAACTGTTTTCATGGCAATGGAAAGCCATTACTAAAGGCATGATGTATTACTTACGGAAAGAGTGGAAGAGTTTAAACAGGATGCTTGGACTCTAGAGATCAGAGTCTAAAAATCAAAGGATTAATATTTTTGGTTTTATTACTAGGTCTGAAAAATAATCCAGATCTCCGTGTGGTTCTTCTGTTTGGCTATAATTCCTGGAAGTCTGGAGCTACTCGATTTCTTCATCAAATAGTCAATCCTTTGAATGAAAAAAGTATCATCCTGGCTGGGGGACAAGTGGAGAGCTTTACATCACTGACCTCTGAGAAGTAGGTATCTTTTTCAAGCTAAATTGTGAAAGAGATTTAAAACAGGAAAAACAGGTACAGTACTGGGCACAAAACCACTTGGACTAGTGAGGAGTCAAACATCCCTGAAAGTCAGAGTGCTGTTACTGAGCTTATTACTTTAAAAAAAAAAAAAAAAAAAAAAAAAAAAAAAAAAAAAAGCAAGTGCACAAAAACACTGCAGACACAGTAGCGTTTCAGTTATTTCATACTGGAAATGCCTATTACCAGGAGTAAAACGGCACTTTTTTAAGGGAATAAAGTCCGACTGTTACGCTGGGATCTAGCAAGAAAAGCTGGAAGCTTTCTATGATCATGTTACAGACTGGCTTCTGGAAACCCGGCTAGGAGAGCTGTGGAGGGGATCTCCAGCTATGAGTATCCCCATATGTGTTTATTGCTGTTTGTGGTTACTCTCTGGCTTGCAGATAAATTATCACTCATGTAGACGGAGACAGTTTACGTGAACGTTTTGGTTCCACATATGCCTCATGTTAGCTCATATTGCAGAGCAGCAGCTGAGCACACAAGCGGGATTCCTCCCGCATGAAACTGAGCAGGGAGATGCCTCAGGAGCACCCCAGTGTGCTCCAGCTGCTGCAGGGAAGCAGACTAGCGGTAGCCTCGGTTAAACCCCTCGCTTCCACCGGGATCCCTGGAGGCCGACGCGGGCTCCAGGCACCGCTGCTTTGCTGGGCGGGTGGAGCCCCTTGTGCCACCGGACGCGCTGGTGCCGGCACAGCCAGAGATGGCGGGGCCAGCACACCCCGCCTGGGGTGACTGTGCTGGGCGCGCGGTGCAGAGGTACTCACGTGGGCCAGCTCATGCCAGCTTAGGTCGGGACTCCACAGTAACACCAGCGTTTTTCCTGCATCTGGTGCGTACCAGCTGTGCCATTTCTCCCGAGCAGAGAGCTGACCGTATATTAAATTGAGGTTAATAAAGCGTAAATAGGTAACTACCAAAAGCAGTGTGTCCTGGCTAACCAAGGAGACTGAGGCAACACGGTTCTGAAGCCATTACTCATTGCTGCCCTGGTTTGATATTTAAATTCTGAGCGTCTTTGCTTGTCCATAGTTCAGTTGGAATTACAGAGCTGTGACTTAAATGAACTGCTGAATTGGCAAGTAGCTCATGGATAGGAAAGGTTTGCCACTGTTTGCTGTGTATTTAAAAAAAATGTTGGAGGAGTTCTGTTTCGTTTTGAGCTGTGAGAGGCTTTCAAAATCACTTCAGGAGGTTCTCTGTATGGACACCTGCGTCTGCTGCACCAGAAGTTAGCCAAGTCTGACGTGGTGCCCCGGAAGGCTTTGTAACGCGGTGTGCGTTGCCTTTCAGTAATAACGCCCAGCCCGGCGATGCCTGCGGTGTGGTCGGACTGGCTTTCAGCGGTCCCCAGATCCAGAGCGCGACGGTTTTGTTAGACCAAGATGTAGCTGATGAGAGGACAGCAGAAGCCGCCATGCAGCGTCTCAAAGCAGCGAACATCCCTGAGCATAACACTATTGGCTTCATGTTTGCATGTGTTGGCAGAGGATATCGGCATTATAAAACCAAAAGGAATATGGAAGCAGATGCATTTAGGAAGTTTTTTCCAAATGTTCCGCTCTTTGGCTTTTTTGGACATGGGGAAATAGGATGTGATCGAATAGTTACTGGGAATTTCGTATTGAGAGAATGTAATGACATAAAGGAGGACCTGCTTCATGGTTATACTACAGTTATGACTCTCATTCATCTTGGTTCAAGTAAAGCAAATCAAGTGTAAATATGTTTTTAATGCATCAATGAGCTGTTTTTCATTCCAGAAAACTGAGAAGTCTGGAAGAGTGGATATCTTGCAATGAAAGCACCTTCCAAAACATCGTTTTTGTAACATTAACAAATTTGTAGTCTGAATAGAGTTTAATGTAATAGTTGTGAGAAAGCTTTGCATTTTCATAATCCTGTATGCACATCAGAATTGCAGGTAAATTATAATTGATGGAATTTTGCAATTGAAGAAAGCCACTTTCTTCTAAGATGAGAAAGGTTTGCACAAATGGCAGTTGGAATCCACATATCAACATACAGAAATAAACAGTATTTTGATGATTTCTATTTATGTATGTAAAACAGTCTAGAAAAACTACTGATGCATTCTGAAATACTGATGCATGAAATCCACCATTTCCTGGATTTTATTTCGAGAGATGCGCAACTTGCCTAGATTTGAGTCCTTTTTACAAAGCTAAACTGTTTTACTAGATAAAATGAATGAAAATCTTTAGATAACAATCACAAAGTGCTCGCTAAATAAAAAAGTATGTAAAAGTACCTTGTCTTCTGTTTTTAGAGAAGAAAAACCTGATTGTCCAGTTATAAATTCACCTTGTCTCACCATCTTGAATTGATTTTTAATTGTCTTAAATATCTGATGTAGAAAAGTTATTTGATACTGTTTATGTAGTAGCAATTCCAGTCTTGGTTTTGGAATATTCAGCTTATGCAATGAAAATGGACTAGTCGCCTTTCCTTTTCAATCCTCTTGGTGCATCATGTTCTCTACTCATTTTTAAATCCAGAGTACTAAAAATTAAGACTCTACTTAGTGTCTTTAAATTCCTTTCAGAAGCGTTTTGCTTTTTAATTTGAAATTGTGAGCCATGCAACATCTGGCTTTGTTCCATTTATAGGCCGGTTCTTTAGCAAAGATGTGCTTTTGTGTTTTGCCTAGGAGAAAGTTTTTCCCGGGCTTCTATAAGCTGTAGCTTTTACACCAGTCACCTGCTTTGATTGCTGCAGCTGGAATCTGCAGTTTGAATGAGTAAATTCAGCATAGTCTCAGCCTACTTTTAATATAATTCCTCCCTTTTCTTTTCACTTAGTAATGGAGTGATAAGAAAATAAGATTCATTTTGTGCTATTTCACCACACCTCTAAATGCCAAATCAGGCAGCTGTCCTGCTTTCAGTTTAACAAAAAGAATGCTTGGCTTTATATTGCACAGCAAAATAACTTTTATGTTACAGTCTTAAATGTAGCAACCAAGACTACAGTAACTTTTTGCCAATGTAGAGTTAAAACTTTTCATGGAAGTTGACCTAAGGAGCTGAGGCAGAGGCAGCTTTATCTGGTCTGTCTGAGCGCAGATCTGTTGGTTACAGCAGTTTGCTATGTCTTTGTTGGCGACGGGCTGTGACCTGCTAGGGGCCTCCTACAGACAGGAGATTAGTAAGCGTGGGTCTGATCTGGAAAATCTGTAGTTAACTGCATTTGGAAGAAAAGGTATCTGGGTATTGAGTATGCTTGAATTTTAAAAGAAGCCTCTCTGTGGCTGAGGTGGGTATGTTTGCTCTTTTTGGCATAACCTGAATGTCAGGTTTGGCCCTTTCTGACTGCATAGCCTTAGGCTTCTAGGGGTAGGCAAAGAAATGGTTTCATTTCCATAACACAGTCAGGACTACTGTAGCAGGTAGCATGAGTTAAGTTAGCACAGCTGGTAGCATAAGCCTGCAAACTTTAACTGACGTTTTACTGCAGTAGAAGTAGATGAAGAATGATCGGTCATGTGTCCCAAACAACAGAAAAGCTCTAGCGTGCACAAGAAAAGAGCCACACTGTGCAAATGTGTCCAGAAACACCC
Organism: Dromaius novaehollandiae; assembly: GCF_036370855.1. NCBI lineage: Eukaryota > Metazoa > Chordata > Aves > Casuariiformes > Dromaiidae > Dromaius > Dromaius novaehollandiae. Next base: position 21,573,248 of record NC_088107.1, read on the forward strand.
GCACCAAGCAGAGTGTGAGCACCAACAACAGCAATGCAGAACATGACAGCACAGTTTGAACAGACTGATCACCAGCGAGGTTTTCTCTACCCAGTCCTATAGTTGAGGACACTTAATATTGTGGTGATGGCAGTGAGAAAGAGACACCGGGGGGAACCCCGCGAGCCTGCACCGGGCCTAGGAGGATCTCTCCAACCTCTGGGGGCCCCAGGCCGGCCCCATGACCACGCACCGCACTGCTGGAACTGCTACTCTCCCCCCCCAACATCTGTCCTGGACCCTCTCACGTGACAGAGAAGTCATGTAACTCATAAAATTGCATAGATCTGTGATTAAAATGTTTTGGAATCCAAATTCATTTAGCCTCCACGCTATCACGTGGTCTTAAACTGCATTTCTCCAGAGTGAAACTAAAATATATCTGCTTAAAAGGCAGCATGTGCCTCCTGTTTGATGCAGTATACCAGAAGTCAATATTTGTTCTTAATAGATTTGGAAGTTTTGCAGTACAGTAATTTATACCTCTGCCACTCAAAAAATCAACCATAAATTTTTAAGATGCAAAAAAGTTAATGAATATTCAGCAATTGAGGCAAATGAGCAGTGCTGCTTACACAACACTCAAAGACATCCCTAAAAAAATTATCTGCATGATTAAGAGGGCTGATGGTAATATGTTCCTTGCAAGAATATATAATACTTAGGGGACCACAACTGGATATTTTTTGGTGAAAAAGAGAAGAAAACCTTCAAAGGCACAAAACCTGCAGGAAAAAGTGGGCGATTTTGCTGATAAAAGGTAAAAAAAAATAAAAATGTATTGACTATGAGTAATGTTTTGTGGAACATTTCTTCTTTTAATCAATTGAACTGATTAAAAGATACTGATCTTTTGATCAAGTGAACTGTAGGTTTCAAAAATAAGGAAAATGTATGCAACCTCTTACTTGCATAACCAACACACTATTTACCAAGCAAACATAAAACTATTACTAAAATTTTTATTTTGAAGTTACTAATCCAGAAATCCTCTGCTTATAAAATGTTTGTACAATGTGCATTTGTAAGAAAGCAAGAATAATCTGATGAAGAGGAGCCAAATTATGCTAAATTTTAACAACTGTACTGTCAGAAAGCAATTTTGGTTAAAACCGTCAGAAAACTGCAAAGATAGAGAAAACATTTTTTGTCACTTTCAGTGCCTGAAGATTTGTTTTGGCTCAAGGTGATACTGGAACAAGCCTTATTTTAACTGATGAATGAGTCATACTGAATCATGCCCTTTTGGCTGGGAACAGTAAACCAAGATATGTAAATGATGCAGCCAAACTTCGCCTTTCAGCATGCTGAAGAGATGGCTGGTAAGAATGCACACCTCAAATTCAGATTTTTTTGGGGGGAAAAACATGTTTAAATACGCTTCTTAATTAATTTTTAGCTAAAAGTCTATCTCAGGCATCACTCAGTGTCATTATTCCCCCTTAGTTTATTTTGATCTTTTTGAAAAATGGAAAACTGAACCTCTTTCCTCTAGAAGTAAATCTGTTACAGTGTTCATTAGTCTTCCTTAAAGACAGTAAGTTTGGTAGCTACCTAAATTTTTTGAACACCTAGGGCATATAGTCACATCAGAGAGCAAGTTCAAAAATATTTGCCATTCACATCCCTACCTCTATTTTAATCCATGGAACAATATAGGAAAATAAAGGTAGAGTCTGGAAGTTTGCATGGTTTATTTTGAGAAGTTACAAGGATAGTAAATATGTAAATATAAATGTTCTTTGATAAATGCCTTTTATATTATAGTCTCAGAGCACTCTGCAAACATTAAGAAAGTAATTATTTCCACCCGGCATGTCATTATTTTTCATGATTATTCATAGGGAAGCTTTGTTTTTACTGGCCCTGCTGCTAGAAAACACCGATTTGGGAGCTTTGGTTTGGTTGTTTATTTTACTGTATAAGCTTGTGGTAGATCCCTAAAATACATTCCCTCTTAATATAGTAGTTGTATTTTTTTGTGCATGAAAGCAGGGCAGATAAACATTAGACTGTGACTCTCAAAGTTCTTACTTGAAATCCTGCGCCAGAGTTCTGGCTAGTTCCTGTCCGTGAGCCCCTGCCTGTGCAGAGCCCGGCGCTGGCGCCAGCCCGGCCTCGGGAGCACCTGGCTGGCTCCTTGCTCCTGTTCCGCAATTACAGGTTTTGCTCAAGCAAATAACACATGCAAACATTGCACGACCCATCGTACTGATTTATACTGTTTTATGCCTGTCTGCATTTCATAGCAATGTAGGGTACTATTCTAAACTACAGCGAAAAGTGGAAACTGTTGGTTTCAAAGGAAAGGCATAAGGGAGGTTTGGATTATTTGGAAATGATACTACCTGGATACTCATGTTAGAATTATTAGTAGAGAAACAGCTGATCAAAAAAGAATTTTAGAGGGGCACAAATTTTGTTCCCAGATCAACAGGATTTGTGCTCCTAAATCATCTGAACACTTTTAAAAAACAATTTATATACTGCTATCATTACTTTTCACAGCTAGATCCTCGCTGAAATTAGCAGGTAGCACAAACATCTCAAAATAAATGTTTCAGAGTGATTCACATCACTGAATCAGTGGCACTCATATCACCTTTTCAAGATAATTTTTCACAACTCTCAAGAGTTAGAAACAGCTTTTTTAAATTAAGCTTGTCTTAGCTCAGCTGTCCATATTGCAACAGTGAGAGACAACACTGATCTCCTCTCCTCCTCCCCCCCCAAAAAACAGGAACTCTGCTAGAATCTCCAAAACTGGTGAAAATGGCGGAATGGTTTAAAGCGGTCAGAGCAGTGACTGCTGTGACGGAGAAAGGAGAGAACAGTGAGTACAACAGAGATTTGCCTAACTGAGCCCTGTTAAAAATTCCACCACTGCATGCTCAGCTACGTTTTTAAATCCCATCATTTGTGTGTACAAAACTTGTGGTCAAAATACCAATACTTCTATTGAGAGGATACTTGAGAACAGTCTGTTTTTAGGTACATTGAGAAAGAGCTCAAATGCTACACAAACTGACACAGAGGGGCACTTAAAAGTGTTAGAAATCATTTTTTGTTTTAATTTTGGGGATGAAACCAGCAATATCTTGATATTATTTCAGGTTTCACATTTGCAAGTTCTATTTATACACCCTTAGATAGCTATAGAAATAATTCTTGCTGAAAGGCTTTTTGGAGTATCAGTCCCAAACACAGAACAAAGTTGCAACCTGCCGATATTAAGTATTTGTATTTGTATTTGGTACTTTGCTATTGAGAAACTGCTCTCTTTTGCCTTAAATATAGACTGTATTGAACAGGTTACAATCCCAAGAAAAGCAAGAACAGACATCCTTTGGATAAACACAAGCAGGTAATGTTACATACAATAACAAAGAACATGGTTTTTTTCCACCATCTTTTTGGCATCCATTTTTTCAAAATGTGGGAACTATAGCAGAACTTGCTTGGAAGAAAAGCACCCTTTTCACTAATCTTAACAAAAAATTCCCACATAATTTGTGTCTAAATTCTTTTGATTATTCTGAGATACAGGAATGTTGTAGCTCTAGTTCTAGCTAGGAATGTTCTATCTCTGCAGTTAAACATACAGCTGTCAAAAAAACGTATCAGATCTGAGAGGAATATGATGAACATGCATCCTGGTCATCTAACTAACATGCCTAGAGAATCACAAGACAATTTAGTTTGGTTTTTCTTTTCCCCCAAAATGACACGTATAGGTTTTTACTAATATTCCTCGATTTGAATATGGTCCCAGTACAAGCAAAAACTCTCATCCAAATTCATCTACCATCTTTCCAGTTTGTATCTGAAATAGCCTCATGTCATTTAAATCTGAAGGATGCCAAATACCATTGGAACATGATTTTGTTTTGGGGCTGTCTGCTTGTTTTTAATGTAGAAGAGTTGGGTGGCCCATGCACATCTGTAAACACCCCCCCCCCCCCCCCGGCAAAGGCTCTCGCTAGCAGCTGCTGCCCCTGGGTACATACCTCCTGATACAGAATTTGCTGAGAACATGACAGGTATTTTTATTGTTTTAGGTATGCTCCCTGCTTTCCCTTGTCTGCCTGGACTTTGGTCAGTTCTGGTAGCTCCTACCATAAGAACACCCTTACAGCAGAATTCTCCTCCATTTCTTCTCTGCTCTCCACTTGTAAATAAATGAGTCATGCTACTAAAGCCCCTCTGCCGCTCCTTATAAATGAAGGGCTGTAAGGAGGAAAGAAATGTGTTTCAGTGCAGTGAATTGTGAAGGGATAGCACAATGCTGAAGGCACCTTCGGAATGGGAAGTGCTACCAAGCAGACTTCCTTTTGGTCTTCCCTCTTAACATTTAATGTCATAAATCAAAAGAATATGCAGCACAGAAATATCCTCTTTTTTTTCTTTCAACAGCTATTTCTCCTTTCATTGTACTTTGCCCCTAGTGTTCACTTATGCCACTAATGAAAAAAAAATTATATACTGATTATATATAAGCAACCTCTGATTTAGGTCTATAAAGAGTTTTCCTCTTTTGTTTTGTGACCAATCTAAAAGTTTCTCTAACACATTAAGAAAAAATCTTTACTGTGAGATTCTGGAAGGAAAACATGACCTTCAGGTATAAAAGAACTTTTGCCATAATACTATAATAAATTGTTGTTTAATCATATTAATGGAGGTTGCTAAATAGTTAGGTGTATACAGTCCCACAGTGTATGTCCATTTGACCATTCATTTCCTCCTATCTTATCAACTGGTGGAAGGATAGTTTCAAAGATGCTAAGATCTGATATGTTTCATGAAAACAGGAGTCAAGTAGAGAGAGCTCTTTTTAGTGCTCTCTGCATATATGCATAATGTTTTCAGACTCCAGTGACTCCAACCACAAGAGCTGATCCATGGGGAAACTATGTTTCCTTAGCTTTACTGCTCACAGAACTACTTGCTTAATTTTGTAAGCAAGCATTGCTAGGTGGCTTTGTACAATTTTATTACATTAGCTTTAATGCTGGCCACCCTGCACTTTCTGTGGCATTTGGCCAACCTAAAATGAATTTGTAGCTTAATCTCATTTTGACCTGAAAGACAAATTCACAAGGCTTGTGAATTGGAATAATTCATTTTAGAAGCTGAAATGTTCACAAATGCAATGGATTTGAAGGAATCGGAATCATTAATAGGATTTCATGCAAAGATAGGATTGTTTCATAAATTGACTTGTTTGCATTTAAGCATGTTTTGGTTTAATCAGGCTGATTTTTTTTGTACAAATTCTTTTCTGGATAATGCAAACAAGTCCTGGATAATGCAAACAAGATTGGTAGCAGTGAATAAGTATTCCACACCTGTCTGGAAAGCTGAGAGGGTTCTAAGAGTTTATGGAGTACAACTTCAGTCCATTTACTGCTTGCATCTTCTATTAAGATATCCTGCCTAAATTTCCATTTAACACAAGCCTTTTCCTTCTTCAGTGAAAGTAATGTTCTGAACTTTACCATTATTAAGTCTGAATGGCCCATGCTCAATAACATAATGGAAGTTATCTAACAGCAGTCTTCCCTGACTATTTGCCACTGAGGCTATGCACAGTATTTTAGGTAACATTGATTCTAACGTAGCTGTCAATACCACTGCACATTTCCTAAGCACTATAGTTAACAGTGGCATGTCCCTATGTGATGAAAAAATCACTTTTGTATTTCCTAGCCTTTAAAACAACATTATCAGCTTCCTTCAGCGTATCTGTTAAAGGTCTGAAGTTCAGAAAATAACATGTAAGAGCAGTTAATTTGGGGCAAAAGTGATCTTTCAAAGCTTTGCAGAACTTAATCGAGAACTTGTCTGGATCAGGTCCTCCCCCGGAGAGTGGGATTGATCTGATGTCCTCAGAGTCTCTCTGCAGATGTTCAGCTTTAACTTGGACCCCAGCTTCTCTGGCATGAATCCTCAGAAGGTAATGAATTTCTCTGTTTTGTTTTCTAGTACCTATTACCATATGGCTTTCTCTTTCACTTCTTAGCTTATACGCTGTAACAGTATATCCTTTCTTCTCTGTCTTACTGCACTCTTCTCTACACTGATTTAAAATACACACTATTTTTCCTGAAACTAGAGCATGTAGTAGGTATCCCAGGAATACAAGCTTATTCAAATTTTTCTCTGAACCTGTGTGTGTATATACCTGCATTTTTTTTCTTTCAGAAATAAGAAATCTGCATTCTGCATTTTTCCTCCTTTCAGGTCCTGAAGTTTTCTTGATTAACTTTCTCTTCAATACAATCTTATAAGTCCCATATAGTGAGCTGGCAGGTAATATGCCATTATGGAAACATATCTGTTTTTTGCTAGTCTCAACCTCCAGCACTAGAAATGAATTGAAAAAAAAAAGGTTCAGCTCATATTTGCTCTGCCTCTGACTACCTTGCCAGTTTCTTTTTGTCATCAAGACAGAAAGAGAGACAGACCATGTCATTTCATCTCTCTTCGCCTGAGTAAGAGAATCTCGTAAGGACGCAGAGAGTAATATACAATATATTAGTGTGATCAGCAAATGGTTATGTAGATAAAACAAATTAATCTTTAGAGAGGGCATCACTTGTTCAGCCAAGACATCTGGCTGGATAATATTTTGGTTCAGGAATGGACCTGGTGAATAAGTTTCCTTACTTCCATGATATGAACTGTCAACTGTAAAATTTAAGGCAAGGTTTATATCTCTCTGAGCAGTGAGATTTTCAGAAGATACTGGCAAGGCAAAAATAAAACCATCAAGGAAGGTGCCTTGCTTAATATTAGGGACATGTACAAAACAAAGAATAAATAATCTGCCCAGTAGATCTCTTTTAACCATTATGAGCTTCTCATCTTAATATTTTCTTTTAATTTGAATTAAAATCTTGTGCCAGGAAGCTGGCCAATACACTAATAATGGTACCTCACTCTCATGTTGCCTTACTATTAAAAAAGAAAAAAAAAAAGCATTAGCTGGAGAGAGGTACTTTTTCTTTTCTACATTTGGTCAGTGTATCTGAAACAATCCAGTCATGGACATTTATACCAAGGATGAATTCTGAAAATCCTAAATTGAGACAGTCTCAACTCTTCTGGGGTGATCTTGTGAAAAAGAGCAATCCTATCAGAAATTATCATTATCTCATGCTACTTACATTGTGAAAAATTCCTATGATTATCTCCTATTCCCTATGCAGTGAAAAAGAAAAGATTATTTCATATTTCCCATGCAGTAAAAAAACAAAATTATCTTACATTTCTATCTGTGCATTGTTGAAAAAGAAATCACAAATCAGATATGATCACTTTGTACAAATAGTATAAGATAGACTTGTCATGTAAAATCTCACAAAATTCAAACATATGTTATAGCGATTTCTATATAATTTGATATGCCTTTAAAAATTCAAGCACACTCTAATAAATGTAACTGTTTATGTTTTAGTTGCAGTCTTCTCCAGCGCATCAGTAAGCTTCCTATTTTAGTCTACTTTCTTCTCTCATCGTGCTTACCATTCCCTCCTCTACACCACTTATATAACTATGGTTGCTCTGCATGTTGTTCTCCCATCGTTCCTCCGTTTTATTGCTTTATTCTATTATTATTTCTGAAAAATAAATAAAACACATGCTTTTAATTAGGGGGGAAAAAAGGATTTACCACTTCCTCTCCTGCCTTCTTTGCAGAGTCCAGTCATTTAATTTTAAATGTACTCACTGTTGCAGCCATTGCTGCTTGTAGTCTCAACCAGGTTGCCGCTGCACTCCAATGAACTCCTCCGTGGAATGGAAGCTTTCCTGACCATAAGAAACAAAAAAGAGAGACAACAGGGAGAAAAAAAACATAGAGTGAAAAAAGATTTCAGAGTGTATCAGAGAAGATACACATGAGCTGAAATGATGCTTCCACTGATAAAAAAGCAACACAGATCTTCTACAGTTACACTTGAATTAATACTCAACATTTCTGAGAAGCGTGTAGTTGAGGGAGAAAAACAGGGATCCGAGGCAGGAACAGAACTGAGAACCACATGGATTCTCTCTTGGAGTTAACATTCCTGTTCCAGTCTGATTTCTCAGCTCTTTATTATGTAGTTAGTAGATAGCAAAAAATTATTTAATTTATCATTAACTCTCTTATATTTGGAAAGGAAATGTCAATAATGTGATGTTTTCCACACTTTCTCCAGGAGAAACAGCTCTTTTAAATAGAGCTGATCTCTTCCTTTCTCTTTCCCTCTTTCTTTTAATAGTAATTAGACATCTGCTGTCTTGAGAAGAGCCATGAGCTATTCTCCTTTCTGTCCAGTTTGTATCCTGTGGTGATATAAACTCCTCCACAAAGTCTGTTGTCTTGGATAGCTCAAATGGCTTTATTCCTAGACCCCGTTGTTTTGGCTGGCTGAGTTCCTGTTCATTGAATATAAACTTATCTTGCGAGTAATTTGCCCTTTCAATATGGACTTATAATAAATTAGAGAAATGAATTACAGATGTATTTTAGTTTTCCCTAGGGCTTTCTCCACCCCTCTAAGCTGTGCAGTTCACATTCAGGCCTCTCTATTTTTTTTGATAAAAGCTACTTCATGTGGCATCTATACTAGATTAATCAGCTGCCTTCTTACTCTTCTTCCAGTAACCCTTGTACAGTCTTCTGGAGAAAGAAGGCCAGATGGACCTGTACTGGCACGTGAACTGCTTGTAGAGAAATCTGCCATTTGTTATCTCAGTAACAATGTAATAGCAGGGATTTTGTAAACTTTCCTGTTCTCCCCAGGACACAACAGTAAGCTTTATTAGTGCCATTTGTTGGGGGGGTGGGGCATGGGTGGGGGGGAGGTGTGTTGTGTTTTTGTATGTTCCAATATAGAGAGCAGCTCGATCTGGATTTGTGCGCGAAATGGGGAGAAAAGAGTACACGGACTCCTCTCTACCTCCATACACTCCACTCTGCTAACGTGCTATGCAGCTTCTGGGCCTGAAGATACAGTGCACCACTCTCCAATCCAAGACATTTTTTTCACTGTTAAGCATGAAATCACTCTCATAAAACCAATTCTCTGATTTAAAAAGATATAAGGGTATGCTTTCCTACTGTAAATATTTGAATATCTTCTCTAGAGTACCAGTGCTGTCCTTGTACCATATTTTCTGGTGAATCCCAGTAGTTAGTAATAGTAATAGTTTAATGTGCTCGGCTTTTAGATGAATGCAGCAAACAGAACTGAGCGTGCTCTTCAAAGACTGGGCATCCCTCTTTGATAGAGAAGAGACTTCTATTGCCTATGAAGCAGTGCATTCCTGGAGAGAGCTTGATAAGGTAACATAGGCAGCCAAAGTACGAAACTGGCTTTTACATTATTTTTGGATGCAGAGAGCAGTGTTCTTATGAAGATATAAAATCATTCTACAAGACTCATCTTTCTCACGAGACATAAAAACATAGTCTTTTCTTTGTGAATATTAGAGATTCCTCATTGTTTTTTCAAAGAGTAAGTAAACTAAAACTACTCACTACAACCTAAGTAGTTATATTCTGTCCTCCTGAGACTCAGACAGCTCCACAGTGGCCTTTTCAGAAGTATTTCTAACCACAGCATTTCAGCAGGTCCCAGCGGCAGTGGGAGGTTTAACCCAGACAAGACTTTGGGACTAGCTGGACTTGCAGAATTTGAGTGTGCAGTAAGAAAAAGGCTGCAGCTGTTTAATGGCATAATACACAGGGCAAATATTTAGGACAGTCAGATACAGTTCACTTTCAAAAACCAGTTTGGATCTCTAAAATACCACAAGGCAGAATTCTTTCAGAAGGCTCTTCACCCAAAACAGCCAAACTATCTTTAATGGACATAACTGGCTGAAATAGAATTACCTGAACTCCATCAGCTTCTATTTTAACCTGCTGAACAACAAAATTTGTAAGGCCTTCTGCAGGAGAGAGTATAAATGTATAAAAGTAGAGCTCCATAATGGTTCAAATTCAATGAAAAGTCCATAGCATTTCACAGTTTGTGATGGGGAGAAAGGAGCCCAGTTCCCTCTCTCCTGGAAAGGTGATCAAGCCAATACCTAAAACATGTTGTACTCTATACAACAGCTTTATCTTTCCCAGTTCTAAGCTGCTTTTTTTTTCATCACCAGTCTTAGACCACTTCTAAATTTACTCTTTCTCTCCCCTCTCATTCTCCGCTGTTCCTTTCATTCAGATCTGTTGCTTTCCTCTATCTTTATTTCTCTCTACATTCCACCATTCTCTCCCCCTAGCCATGTCAAATATTGCCTTTCTTCATCATCTTTGATTCTCTTTTATTTTCCCCCTCCTTGTAGGTTCCCCTTCCCAAACCACACCATCCTGATGAATCCTAGTACATAATCAAATACAAAATGAATTCAGCTTAACAAGAGATTGCTGGAAAAATACATTCTTGTTTATTTTTATAGAAAATATTTTCATATATGGCTGATAAAAATGTGATAATTTGGATAAATATAAAATGAGAACTGTTTCCAACTGTTTGCCCGCATCTTTTTCTATGCAGCCCTTCTCTTTTATAAGCTACTTTCATCACTACTTATGATACAGCTTTAGAAACAGAGGGACAATGAACTCCTTTCACTCCATCTTGGTCTGCTGCATGGGTGTGTTCGTAGGGATCATAAAAATCTTTCACAGATCAACTGCACCCACGCAAGCCTGGTCCTGAAATCCGCCACAGAAGCATGCAGCCCAAGAGGGAGAAAACTTTGAAAGGAAGGGAGATACAAGTGATGACAAGGACAAGAAGTTAGAGCATCAATTTCCTAAATTCTAACACAGATTTGATGTATGATTTTAAGCATTCAGTTTCTCTATACTAAGCTGCAACTAATATTTTTTCCTCCTCTGCAACCCTTCAGATTTTATTACTGTTTATACTAAAACCACTTTAATCCTCTGCTGAAAGAGCCACAGAAATGCTGTAACATAAACAACATGGGAAAAAAATCCTGTACTTTCTGATTCTGGATAAAACATAATATTTGTTAATAAAGTGTAATAGTGGAAATTTGATAGCACAATATTTCTCTAATACTTTTAATTTAATATAGCCTGTCCAAAGGGTAAGTCAAGGATGACACAAACTCTCAGCTAACCTTTACAAGCCCCAGTTCCAGACCCTTCTAGAATTATATGATACAGGTGGTAGACCAAATCTGGGGAAACGTAAAGATAATGTTACTAATCACAGCTGCTAACAATCCTCCCTGCTTATACAGCTCAAGAGATGGAAGTAGATTTAAGAATCCACTTTGCAAATGTTCTGATTTCCTGATCACCTCAGTCAAGAGATAAGGATTTTTCAATGGAAAGTGTTTCTTCTACAGACTTTCAAGCAGAAGAGGAGCATGCTGTATCAGACTTCTGAAGCTTAAAGGTAAGACAAGATAGTTTTTAGATGGTTATGGTCTTTTCTTTATGACTAGACAAATTAATTATTGCATTATGAGATTTCCTAAGCTAGCATGGTATGTAAGCTAGATTCAAGGGTGGCTATGTTAAGATCAAGTTGCTGCCCTTATTTTTCTAGTATAAAGGCTCACTACTTGTTCTGCCAGTTATATAAAGCCTGAGTAAACTGACCTTCTATAAGGAAATAGTTTGAGGTTCACCTTCCACCTGTGCAGTAGAAAACTTGCACAGGCCTGTAACTGCTGTTATTCTAAGCTTCTGTACTTTTCTGTGTAAGGCTCTCTCTCAATAAAACTCAGGAGACTGTCTCCAGCCTTCCCGTAATCTTACTATATGCAAGATGAAAGGGATCTTGTAATAGATTACTCTCTTTATGTTTCCTCTTCACACTTTTTTTTCCTTCTCATCTCAGAGATAAGCTTTACCTCTAAAGAAATACAGTTTTAAGAGCTTGGTAAGAACTCTTTCAATTTAGTTAAAACTGTATTATATTCCAGTAACTTCATAGTAATCTGTAACTGTTCTCTTATTAACAACTGTTCTGGGCTGCACTGCTGATAAAACAGGATTAACTTATTTAAAAAGACTTTACAAAGGCTGAGGAATCCTCTACAACAACTTTTTTGAAACAAAATCTTTTTTTATTAGATGTTCTTGCTCTCTTCTAACTGTCTTCAGTTATGGGAAAAACTGGCATTCAGTTGGTTTCCATGACAGCAGCCAAAGTAAAACCAGACTGGCTATTTCAAAGGTCACTTGTTGAAAGACACTGATCGGGAAAGATTGAGTTGGCAATGTGGTTACGGGAGAGTGAAGAACAGAGGACTGCGAGAAGCACTGGTTATCATAACCAAGGAGAAATGCAGTGAGGGAGTACCCTAAGAGCATAGGAGTTGTCATATGTAACAGGAAGAGGCTGTAAATCTATGATGATTAAATCAGAGGGGCTATTAAGTGGTCTCGTAATGTTAACACTATTACGAGAAAATAAGCTCTTGCAAAAGTACTGTAATCCAAAAATAAGACAGGACATAGGAGGTTGACCTGTCTACACAAATGCAGAGAGTAAGTGAAAACAGTAACATGAACAATGTCCTAAGGAGTTTTGCTTGTTCTTCTTAGGATCTGGCAAGGTTTCAGCTGGGTATCTAAGAGTCTGCCAATAACCTTCTGTAAATAAGTGAATGTTTGAGTGTAAACAATATTCTCCTATCATACTGTACTAAGAGCCTGTTGCAGTTCTCTAACTTCTGCTATTTCAATGGTATAGCTACGCAAGGAAATTCTCCTGGTGGAGATGCTGGGTAGTGTAAGCGTACCAATTCCCTGCTTTAAAAAAGCCACAGCAACAAATAGATTAGTTGGTTGTCTTAATCCCAAAAGCTGTTCACATATTTTCATTTGAAGCCCTAAAATGAACTGTGGCACTTTCTGTCTAGCACTGACATTCTCATGCCCCTGAAAACAGTAGCCTGGATCATCCTGGATACATGAATCAGCCCTTGGATTTGTTAGTTACTTACATGGGAATTGTTTATGGAATTTGATTCCTTTTATAGTCTTTCCTTTCAAACCAGGAGCTGTAAAGGAACTGGGAGCTAATGACACCCACATGGTTTGGCTTGGCTGCCAGTACAATTTCATGGAACAGTTTCTGATTTCTAATCCCTCCAGCAATTTGCTTCTACTTCTCCATCCTTAGACTAATGCTTTAAAATGTTAACTCTAAAGCCAGCTATACTGTAAAAAAATCTCAGAAATGGGTGTGTTACAAATTATATACATATTTATTTATTTTATACAGCAACTATAAGTAGTAGCTTAGAAAAGATATTTAAAAAACTACAAGCCAGGAAGTAAAATATCACAGGCAACAAGTTGAGAGATCCACATTAATTATGCTGAATAACCACACAAACCTTATGGATAATTCATTGCATAGTTTTACATTCAAATAATTAGTACATGATTACCAGAAGAAATTTCTACTTGATTGAATAGCTTCAGCACTCTGAAGCACTTTTACCTGCAAAGGAAGTAGAATGCTCCAATTGCAAGAACTCCTAGAAGAACAACTGAAGCCAAGAAAACTGCGAACAGGTCACCTTTTGTTTGGGATTTGATGCTGGGCAGCAAAACTTCCTCACAACGGGCTCCTGTGTAATTTTCAATACACCTGGGAAACCAAGGTTTATATGGATTAGACTGTACCTTGTCATCTAATATGAAAAGCATAAGGCTTCTTTCGGTTTTAAGTGGGGAGAGGAGAACTTGTGATGGCATAATTCAAATTTGTATTTGCTTCACAACAAGTTTTCTTACGGAATTTCCACTTGCATCATATTTCTGGAGCAAAGGGCATTGGGCACATTTGTATTTAATTTCATATTCTGATCCATGCTTTTATATGTTAAACTATCTCTCTTTTTAATATAGTCACTGGATTAGAAATGTACATGATATATTTCACAATTAAAATGGCCTCCTCCATAGGATTTTTAATTAAATACACCTTTTTGGCGTTAGATGCCTCATCTCACTGTCTCTCATCTCAGACACAGGAGTCATGCTTTCTTTTCTTCCTTTTCTGTAGCTTTTTACCTTTCTTCATAAAGAGCTAGTACTGTCAGTTACAGATCAAGGAAATAGCAATTCACTGACACATGGTGCACATAACAGCCTTTGCAATTTGTTAAGTGTTTTATGCTGGTAGCTTATGTGGTGCAATAACTCATTCCAAAGCATATCATATGCTGGTGAAAGGCCTTGTCTAGACAGACCTAGCTAAAAGGCTTCCCTACTATGCCCACCTTAGGTAGCAAGCTTCTGAAAGCTTCTCCTAAAGGAAAGATCCACACTATATCAGAAGATGTGGAGGAAACAAAAATTCCCACTGCATTAAGTATTGTAGGCAGTGGGGAAAAAATGTCTTGGACACCTGCACCTGTTGAGGTGTTTGCATATACTGGTGCGTACAGACATACAGCAGTTAAGTCTGCAAGAAGCAATGACAGGAAGCTATTAAGACTCCTAGAGATCCTAGAACAACCTACTGACAAAGCAATTTGAATTGGCAAACTAAGTTGCTGGTGAGATTCATCCAGTCCAGACTGAAGCAGTGTGTGCCTAGTAGCCTGATGTCTGTAACTGAATACCAACAGAAGTAAAACCAGAGGCACAAAGCACAACGTGACTGTGGTCTAGAGATAAATGTTGATGGTGTGTGTGTGTTTTTAAAAAAAACAAAAAAACCCCAAAAAAACCCTGTATGATCTGGACTAGCTGTTGACAGAGCTACTCTTGGAGATGGGACTGTAAATAATCTACCTAAAGCAAATAGGGTGATGTGAAAAATGTTTCCAAGTTTGTAGGTTGAAAGAAAGCCCTCGAGACAAGACAGCATCCTGCTTAAAGACATTCAGATAATGATGCCTAAACTTAGTTCAGGAGTCGAAAGTGAGAGATGAGGAAGATCCCTTACTGCTTGACGTTAAGGGAGGAAGAGGTAAAATAATCACACCAGGAAGGTCTTGTATGTTGAATGTATAGCCTGAGTCAAGCAAAAGGGTTTGTGCGTAAGTTAGGAACATCTACAGTGGAAACACTGGATGCATGTATCGGTGTTGTCATAAGATGTGGACTATTGTTTTACGAAGCTTTTGACTTGGACATATCTTACAGAGAATGAACTACTTTTTCCCTGAAGGAGATTCTGATTTGCCTCAGAGCTCAAAGTTTCAGCTACACAGTTACCCAGAGCTGGATGATGATTGAGCCCTCTGACAATGGCAGGTTGTGTAGTAAATCCATTTTTTCTGGTGGCCTCAACAGTTCATGGGCAAACCTTGGGGCACAAGAGAGAAAAGGGCCTAAAACTGCATGTTATGCTATGTAGAAGTCATCATTTAAATGACAGTTATTAATTAGAATTCGAACTGAATGGAGAAAGTTGTTTTATATGTTAGGTTAAGAATGACTACTGAACCACAAAAGCACCATTTTATAGATTTGCTTAGTGAGGAATGTCAGTATTGAGGATAAACAGAATAAATTATCACTTTTAATGAGATCTCATTTCTCTGTACCAAACTTGCAAATGCTTCCTCTGTTCCAAATTCTATATTCAGACATCCTAAGAAGATTTAAGTCAGCAGTCTGGTCTTGGACCTGGCTGTCTGGGGACAGGGATAGATCATAGACTTTTCTTTCCTATGTACATAAGCATTTGAAACTTATTTTAGCATGGTAGGCAATAATACCATTTAATACCAATATTCACTTAAACGTCAAAGAGTTCCATGTTAAAAATCCACTATCTTGATTGTTCTGTCAGGGAACAAACCATTTAGATACTAATCAAAGTATCAAAATATTCTCATTGGAACCAGTGTCTTAGATAAAGTAGGCTACATGGAGTATAAGAAGTGAAAAGGCATAGAAGGATCTGTCTCTTTCTCTGTTAATTGTTGTACTATTGCATAAATACTGTGTTTTATTTCCATTGCATATAGTCAATTGAAGCACATTAATGAAAAACAGAATTTGGATTCTTAAGTGTAGATATTGGATGATGATGCTCTTATCTCTGTATGGTAAATTATACTATCCAGTCAATGTGTTTGCATTTGATCACTCTTGCTTTCACCTGAATGTAGGCTTGTGAAGGGAGAACTGATTTCTGGAATTATACAAGTAATTCCTCAGTAATGCATTTACAAAAAACTCAACTAGTAAAAACGTCAAAGTAGACTTAAAATTCATCTTAGGCTTGCTGATTATTTCCTGCATGTTCTTGTTCTCTCATTTGAATTATGATCCATTTTAATGGACTGTTCCTCAGGAATCAGAGTAAAATCTCAACTATGACAGATTATGTGAGGGAGAAAAAGCCCAAACTGTGCTTTTAATTAGACCAGTAATTCAGATGATACCAATATACATTCTGCAAACATGCCAGTGAAACTTGAGACTTCATTTGCTCTTTACATGTTATACTTCAATGTAGACTCAGTTTCCATTCAGGGCTGGATTTATTTGTGAAGTGGAGGGGTTAAAGAGCATGTAGCTCCCTTAAAAAGTCAGTGTAGCATTTCTTATAGTTGGGTCAGGTGTCTACTGGACACTAGTCCTAGGCCTACCTTACTATGGAAGAGACTTGTATCCTACACTGTACTCTGTGGACTTAGACCTGAATTCATCACAATAAATATGGTCCTTTACTATAAAAATGAATAAAATGAATGGCTTACTCAGTAATTCATATTGAATCAAAAATATGTAGGTAGAAGCTAAACTAATCTTCACTTGTTTTACATTTTTCACTCATTCGGGTAAGTTCTCTTAAGGAATTCACGGCATCACAGAAAATGGAAGGCATTTCGTCCAGCCACTGCGCTCCCCATGTATCTTTAAGTAAATTTGTTTCCAGCTACTTGTATTAGTAAAGATCTTGCTCCTTCTTGCTATTTCTGGCACTAGAGTCATAACAGTCTGTGAAATAAGCAATTTCAGGCTTCAGCTGAGGAGAATGGGCTGAACTCTGTAACATGAAGTTCTCAACTGCCATTGGCAGCTGCAAGGTATGAGTTCAGGTCAGGGACAACAAGCACATGGGGGGGAACTGTCAAAGGAAAGATCTCTAGCACAGCTAAACCAGACCAATGGATCACCACGGATGCTTGATATGGCTCCCAGAACCACTTTCTGTAGCCTATGGATTATTGTATCAGTACTACTGGTCTAAACTACTGCACAGAGAATTATTGCTATTTCTCTTAATTCCTTGCCTTTGAAAATAAGATGGAGGATTTGGACAATTTGTTGGAAAACCTGGATATAATTATCACCACATATAAAAGCTGTGTTACTGATCAAACTTCTTAAGGGCGACCTGAGACTTCTCAGAGTTGCTACATCTGACTGCTGGGAGAAGGAAGGGTAGGCAGACTGTGCTCTGATTGCTTGAGATAATGTTTCAGATATTAACTGTAAGTATAGTGGCATTTCAGTGGCCTATGTCTGAAATACTTGTAGCCTATTTTAAGAATAGAAATGTCATTTGAGTGGTGCATTGTTCTCTAGCAGGTGAGAGAGAAATGCTTTACAGAGCTGAATAGAAAAACAGGAATAGAAAATGGAATATAAAATTCATACAAGTATTCTTGAATATCAATGAAAACTGGAGAATGAGAGGCTAAAATGATAGGAGAAGGAAGAAATAAATAGGTTTTGGCATCCAACTAAAGCATATGGAAAAAGTTCTAAAGAATGAGTATAAGGAGAAGGAAGTCAGCGGGCTAAAGGAAAAGCGAAGCAGCAGCAGCAGCAGCAGCAGCAGCAGGAGACAGCCTTCCTAAGCAGAAGAGCTGCATAGCCAGGATTAAGGTTAAAAAGCTGGGGTTGGAGAACTACTGTGATACTGTAGGCTGAGCTGTCATGGAAGCAATATTTCTGTTCTGTTACAGACCATGAAAAAGTTGAGAATGTGATGAACAGTCAAGTAAAAAGGTCACTGAGATTGTAGCTACTTTCTAATAAATGGAAAACAGAACCAGATGCTTAGAAGTCTTCAAAAGGCAAAGGAGCCAGAAAGCCTGGGATTTGTGAGGGGAAAACTATAGCCCATATGAATACAAAGCTACAGCAGAAGAAAAAGACCTATGCTAAAAACGCACACACAACTCCAACATCCTGGATGCTGACAATGCTTCCAGCATGAACCTGTTAATTTTTCCTGGATGCAACCTAAACAAATTTAAAAAAATTTTTTTTGACTTGCCACTCTACAGTAACTGATTAACAGTGTATAATGGAATTGAATAGGGACTACACAGCTACCGGTCCATAATTTCTCTAGGATGAACTATTGACACCCTCACTGAAAGGAGTGCCATGCTTTGTAGAAAATGCTGTCATATAACTTTAAAATTAGGGTGGTTTTCCTAGAAACAGGGAAAATCAAGATCAAGTATCCCTTGGTTACATTTAATTTCTATGAACAAAATTATGGCTAATGTGATTCTACCAATAGGGTCTGCTATTGTACAGTCAGGGCAATTCCGAAAATGGAAATGTTCAAATACTGGTTTGCACAAGCTTTTATGTAGTCATTAGTGCAGATGTACAAAACAGGTGAAGGGCTATACTAAATATAAAAGCAACAAATGTCTTCACACAGTCAAGAGAAGGAAAGGTTTCTACTGAAGTGCTTTACTGAAACTGGTAGAAAAGAAACTAAGTAGACTTTAAGAATAAGCAGGAGCTCTCAACCAAAAGATCTGCCTGTCCTATTGCATCAGCAGAGCTCTAGTAACTTCAGTGGAGTCACATACACAGTGACTGAGGCAAGACAGAAAACTAGTCTCCCATAAGCATGTGGGCTATGAACACAATCCAGACTGAGTGTTTATCTAGTGTTTCCTAGAGGTAGTTAGGCTTGCTACTAAAGGCTTTAAAAGTTGGTAACTTTTTAAAGTTTTTAAAAACTACATATTTGTAACACATCGTATTTGTAACAGATGCCTAAAAGTGGAGCACAACTTAAGCGTGATGTGCTCACAGTTGTTCGATATGGCAGGCAAATGTGCCTCTGCACTTTAATGAATATTTGCAAAAGACAGAGAAGCCTGTTTCTAAGCTGTATTAAGAGGGAATTACACTAATCAAGTCTTGCGGTCACTAGGCCAGGTGTTGCTGTTGCACATGCTGTTTCAGCACATGCTGTTGCTGGCTTTAAATAATCCTACCATGTGGCATTCCAAAGTTGATTTTAAAGGGGGTGGTGGTGGTGTCTTTCCTCTTCTGAGAAATTAGAATTTCTAATTCCATCAGAGCTGGAAGACAACAGGTTTCAAATGTTTGGATAAAGCTGTGAGGCTGGAAACTCCCATTTTGAATGTCATCCAGATTTCTGCTTTTACGTGCATGCAGGCACATATGTGTGTGTGCATGCATGTACAGGAATTGTGTAAATGCACACATGCACATGTTTTTAGGGCTGGGTCATCTCATGTGACACAAGGTCATATACAAACTCAAGACAGGAGCTGTGCTGTAGAAGAAACACAGATATAATGAATATATGTAAAGAAATCCACAGAATCTTTCAACACAGGGAATTTTGTATTGATTGATATTCTATGTCAGCATCAATACAAGGCGGAAGGAAATAAACTGCATCTGATAAGAAGCCAGGGTATGACCAGTGGCCTGAAATTATATTGATCTTCTCTGATCTGATTAGTAACTAAAACATAAGCATATTAGCCTGTCAATAAAACAAGGCATTACTGCAGTCTGTATGCAGCCACAGTTTGAGACAGTGCAAATGATCCACTGCTTATCTGATTTAGGTAAGAAGAGATGATTTCATTTTCCTTCAGACTCTGAGGTGGGTGTCACAAGCAAATACGATCTGATAGACTTTAAAATTGGAACTAGATTTGATTCAAATATGCACATGGAATCTTATCCCTTAGTGTTATATAATAAGACTCCTGATTTTTCGGGTTTTTTTGAGTCATGAAAAACCTGGATGCTTCTTGGTGGAAAAAGATGGCATGTAAATGTAAAGCTCTAGTCAAGAAAAAAAACCCTGAGGTTATCTGATTACCAATTCAATTCAGGTCACATGTCTGATAGCTTAAAAATTGCCATCATCTTCAGTGGGTAGCAGGCTCTTAAATGTTGGCTGAATCCAGTCACTAAAACACATCCTGTAAGTATGGAAAATATTAACTAGGATTTTAAAAAGCAATGACAGTTCTGATTGGAAGCCTTAAGTGGCTTTTAAAAAAGTTTTGTGTCCAGAGAATTTCCAAACCTGCTACTTTGAATCTGCATTCATATCCACAGTGAATAAAACAGAACTCTTACTCATGCTACTACTGGAGTGAAGTTGAGGGAATGGGTTATTTTCACCCTAGAACTCCCTTAGCTAAGTATTTATATGGCATGACTTACTATAATATCTGGTAATGCTATTCAATCCTTATTTGTCCTCGTAAGGCTCCTTAAATACTCTTCAAACACAAATAGATAACATTGTACTTTCTATCTTTGTCTCATTAAAAATAAATCTTAATATTGATATTTATGGCTATATTTTAGGTATGCATTCTTATTCCTGCTTGTGCCTTTCAAGCTAAGGGTAAAATTGAAAAATACTAACTGGATACTTCATGTTTTCCAAGAGCCTGGGGTACTCAACAAGCATATTTTTCAGAGGTGGAGAAAGAAGAATAGCCTGGATGAATGCTAAGCCCTCCACTGGCTACTTGCATTGTGTGCATTTGGAAGACTTAGAGCACAGAGTATATCCCTCTTTGAAAAAGCTATTTGAAAAAGAAAGAAGGTCCCATGTTAGAGAAACAGCCAGACAAGGACTGGGGGGAGAGAGAAGGGATTTACATAGGATTTATAAGATTAGTATAAGAAAGGTGGAGGAAAGACTGAATTGCAGTAGGAGCAGAGTCAGGGGGAAGTAGAAATACCCTTTAATTGTACGTAGGAATTTCATGGAGAAGGTTTCTAAGTCCTGCCTTTTCCCTTGCAGTACTTAACCAGAATACAATCTGAACCCACTGCTCGTTGTAGAATATAATCTCTTCCTCAAAAGGAAGTGCATTCACTAGTAACTTCCGCATATACTGGCCTCAGAAGAGATGTGTTTGTGTGGTTCTGTACCT
The DNA here is from genome assembly GCF_036370855.1 of Dromaius novaehollandiae. Taxonomy (NCBI): domain Eukaryota; kingdom Metazoa; phylum Chordata; class Aves; order Casuariiformes; family Dromaiidae; genus Dromaius; species Dromaius novaehollandiae. The sequence goes on from NC_088107.1 coordinate 21,594,437, forward strand.
GAAGTAGCAATCATGCCAAGCTCTGGTGTCTACAAGCTGAAAAGTCCTCTTCAGAAAGCTAAGGTGACTGTATAAACTATTAAGCATGAAATACTGGTGAAGTTCTACAACACAGAGGTAGTCTATTTAATGTTCTTCCCTCATCAAAGAGACTATTCAACCATTCTAGGTACACTGGCTCTATCAGAATACCTATTCACCAAATCTTGCTCAAGGCAGGATCAACAGGTATTATCTGTATTCTCCATCTTGTCTGCAATCCCAAATAAGCTACTTGGTTCAGCAGGAATGCTACTGCTAAAGACAGACCAGATGTTTGGGTGCATCTATCCTTGGGGCTTGCATGGGGAAAAAAAAAAAAAAAAAAAAAAAAAAAAGCTAGTTGGGGCCGAGGTAGCAATTTCTAACAGACTACCCAGTACAAGTGTTTCCAGTTCTAGCATGTGAGCTACAGCCTGTGTTTCCATCCTTCTTGAGATGTAGGCTCTTTATTACAGGGAAAGGCTATCAATGCTGGTGTGAGCAAAGAAAGACAGCACTCTGTTTTGGTTTGTAAAGCAGAGGCATCTCCAATGTCAGCACATACAGTGAACACGCAGCTAGGGTAAAGAGCATCAGCCAGGAAAGGGACAAACTGTTGTGAATGCTGCTTTGATACAGTGAGGTGTCTATATATGAAAATAGAGGAGTGTAGCTTTTTAATCTATGCAGATTAACTTGGCTTCCCTGAACCATGTGTATATGAAACATTAACTCCTGTTCAAGGAATGAACACAGTGAGTCCTTGCCATTCCTTGTTCTAGCTTTCCTAACAAGAAAGCCAGGCCCTACCTGTCACTATTGCCCCTTCAGATAAGCCTTACAGGCAGCTTGTACCCTGGTATATCTAAGATACCAGGTTACCACATTCTGCTGGTTGGCATATCTTATCCCTTCATCCTCTCTTATTTTCACTCACCTAAGATCCCCTTACTTTTGTACCCTCAGATAACAGTTTGGATGCTTTCTCATGGAAAGAGCCACTGACTGAAAATACCCTTCTGACTTTTTTTAGCTATTATGTGCTCAGACTTCATTTGTACGTAGGTATACTAGTTACTACTTTATTGTGCATGTTAGAGGTGTTTCAGCTCAGTCTTAAATTGCAAAGATATTTGCATGAGCATTTCTGGAAAAACCTACAAAGTACTGCATACTTAGGTAATTTGGGAACAACCACGTATCAGCTCAAAAAACAATCCTGGCACACACAGTAATCATACCACACTTGTGCTCCAAGATCTTAAACGTTGACTGTATGTTGAGAAACTGCCACTTATTGGCTTCTTGTTCTACTGCTGCTGGTTTTTTTAATTCAAATTTTGAACTTTACTTCTGGTATCAAATTTAAAAAATCATCTAGCTTTATCTCCAACATCTATATCCCAAGTTTTATATCAGTTTCTATAATAAGCAACCTTAAAATATTCTCATGGCTTGTAAAATCAGGGCTGACAATACGTCTTAGAGTAAGCATTATCTGTGTTCAGCTTTGAAAATGTTGAGTGCAAAAAAAAAAAAAAAAGCCACCCATATCTTTGAAATACAGAAAGAAGGCTCTCAAAATCTGTCTTGTTAAGACAAAAACAGAAATATCAACTTCCCCTCAAATAACAATCTTAACTTAATTCTGCATTCCAGTAACTAATGATTATGAGACAGCTGTACATCAGATGCTGAGGCAAACATCTTTCAGCCTCATGTTTTATGATACACCTGAGGCACCTGATTTTACATCTTTCTCTGTTCTGCTGCATGTTTATTTATCTAGCACATTTGAACATTCCTGTGTTTGAAGCTCACCTTGGATATGGTGACAGGTGCATCTTTCGCTGCTGAGAACATTAACTCAGTATTAGAAAAGGAACAAGGGAAGATGGCAGCTGAGCAGCTTCATGCTTTAACATACCTCAGCTATATTTAAAACCTGCTAAAAAGGTAATCTGCAGAAATGGTAAACAAATATTCTGTTTCTATTAAATCTCTATCATACATCCAGTTCTGAAGGGTAAAAATAATTGTGAAATGTCTAAAAGTAAACAGTGACTCTTGATGCAGTAGTATGCTACAAAAAATACATTTCTAAAGAATGATGCAATTTCCCTATTTCTTCAATTACTTCCAATGATGTTGCATCAGCTACTCTGCACTATGTTCAGCACAACACCTTTAAACATGTGTTTTAAGTTTTTTACAGCTTTACTAGTCTATTCTTGTCCCATTTCAATGCTGTAATTCCAATGATTCAGCCTTTGATTCTAAAACTCTGACCCAATTTTTCTGTTGGCTGGAGGTGATCATTTGAGCAACACTTGGAGGCTTTAGGTGGGATCCAGCAGTAACCTGTATTAAAAACTTTGAGCAAGTGTGTGATGATGATGCCAGTCTTAAGGAAGTTTTAAAGCACCAAACATTTTTCTTAATTCTGCTGAATAATGATGCATTTTTTCTGTTGTTTCTATTCACATCACTGCTGATTACTAAGATATCTGTGTGTAAACAAAACCTTTCTCATCTATAATTAGCCTTCTTCTCTGACTGATTAAGGGACATGCTTAGAATGAGGACATTCTTAAATAGAATGCTTCTATTTAAATCCATAGAAGTTCATAATCAAACATTAGATACACAAGAAAAATACTTGATAATTTAAATGCAATAAGATTGCCTGAGTATAACAGAGATGCTCTTAAGATATTACTTTTCTGCTTCAGCAGATTATAAAATCCTCTAGCACCTGAATTATACGTGACTTCATTTAGAGCCCTTTTTAAAGTGGAAATTGTCTATGCTTACTAGCTTGTGTTGCTAAAGAATGAATGTTCTCAATATTTGTTACTTTATAGCTATTGCATTAAATATATAGTTTGTAAGTACCCTTTCTCAACCAGTACTACTCTGTGTAATGAGGAAGGTATAACTCAAGCTATTCAGTCTAAACATTCTATTTTCTAGCAAACATTTCAATATCAAGAAGGAACTCCTGCTTAAAAAAACCCTGCATTTTTCAACATGTTTTGCTCTGTGCATGTGTGTAGTCCTTATTTTACATCATGTAAAGTTTTTGAGGTCTCATACAGGTAAAAGTTTGTACCTGGGGTACAAGTTTGAGGTCTAGTAGTTAGAACAAATCATTATAATCAAGCACTCCCAAGTTTTGTCCTCTTCTCTGGATACAATTCTTTGTATGACATCAGACAACACGCTTCATGACAGTGATGTAGTGAAGTGCTGTGTATATCTTTAAATGAGCATTTACCACAAAAATGTTTTTTCTCTCCTTATCAGCTGTATGAGTTTACATGCTTGAGTTCACAAGTTTAGATTGAGCTGTCCCAAATAAAACACAAGAAAGATCTACTTGAATTAGGAGTTTCTTAAAAGATTTTTTTTCTTCAACTGTTTCATCCTATTACCATAGGTTACAGCTCAAGGTTGAAAGATATTACGAGAAAATAAAAAAGGAACAGAAGTTGCCGAGGAAATAGAAAGGTGGTATCCTTGAATGTATGTGATAGATTTCTGAATGTCTTTTAGTATATTAAGTAAATCCATCACATTAACCATAACTTATCTTGATGAACAATAATTCCAAATTAGTAAATGCAAAACCAAGAAAAATGAGAACTTAAACAGGTATCTTCTTATGTCTTTATAAATAATAGAATAAAAGAATAGGGTTGTATTTATGCATGGAAGGGATCCACATGCAAAAGATAGGAAGTATTTCTTTATCCAGTGTGCTACATGGGCTCCAAAAGGGAAAATGGTCCCATAAACTAATGGTGTAAAAAGTATCTGCATAGGCTGCCTTCATATTTCTTTAGCAAGTAGACTTTGGTTGTCACTTTAAAGCTGCCCTCTGAGTGTCTCGGTGAGATTCAGAGGACACTAAGTCTTGAATTATGTGTGTTGTCTTCCCCCGCTCCCACCAAGAAAAGATTATATTCCTATTCATGCCTTCTCATTTTGTTCAGCTCATGCCATTTTTGTTATAAAAAATTTTTGCAATATAATTCATCTAAAAGAAAAATAGGCGATGTAGTTTGCCTTCCTGAATGCCTTTGCTACAGTCTGTTCTCCATGAGGCAAAGGGTATTTTGTTCCTTTCTGTACTGTAATGAGGGGAGGAAATATGGCTCTAAATATAGATGTCATCCTGAATGCATACATAACTGAGTACAGTTACATCTGTCAAACAGCCACTTTTGCCCAAGTATACATGTTTGTTTTTCTCATATTGCCATCTCTGTGAGCTAAATTAATAATCTTAGCATGAATCAATGAATCTGGGACAGCCATAGGTAATATGCATTTCTTCATATAATATTCTAACAGTAACTTCTTAAGCAAAATGGAGAAATAGTCTTTAAACAGCTGCTGTTGAATATTTAAACACAAATTCTAGTTTTGCTGACCTGCAGAATGGACTGGATACAGTAGGAATCATATAACAAATTCCTCCATTTAGGCAAAAAGATCCATAACTGGTGCCACAAAGTTCTTCATGATCTACAATATAAAATCAAAACAAACACAGAGAAAAACAGACTTGCATACTTTCATCAATAAAAGGAAATCTTAAATTATACTCGGGGGGAGAGGGGGGAACGACGACAAAGGGGTGCTTTCTAAAAACCCTATGAACAAAAAGGAATCAGTCTTGCCTTCCAGACCAGCAGCATATTGCACTGTCTATCTTACAGAATTGTTTTACATGCCTGTATAATAAAAGATTGCAGATGTACCACCATACCAGATATCAAGCACTGAAGTTATATGAATAAATGTAAACAATTTAATTTGCAATGAGAGGAACTTTTGAATTCTCCACTACATTATTTCTTTCATGACCACAGACCATACTGAGTACATGCTTACCTATATGAAGTCTGGCTTGTACTGTTCCTGTGGCATAAACTGTCTTTAGCTTAGCTAGCTTCTGTGAGAGAACCAGAGTCAGTATAGATAATCCCACGATATTCCCAGCTGTGGACCAGGGCATTCTGAGAGTGCTTTAGGCCATATCAAGAATGGGATAATTGCCCAATTGGACACCACCAGTTTTGTCCCAATCAGCTGAGAACCTAGCCTGTTAAGTGTCACTGATGCAGAAAACCGCCTGTTACAATGTAATTTCCAACAAGTTGTTTTTTTATATGCTGCTTCTATGAACTGTTAATGTTAAACCCAATAAGGTATTCTAATAAAACATCTAGTCCAGGATACCGATGTTGGCATTCATAAAGCAGTTGATCATTTTATGCTTAAATTGCATATCTAAATGCAAAATTTCACTATCGTAGAAAGCAGTCTAAATTTGGAAGTTGGACTGCATATATTCATGGTATGTTTAATATGTCAGTAACTGATTTTTTTAATATATATATTCAATTTTATTAAAACACTACCTCAGTCAAAAGAAAAATAGAACAGTCTTCTGACATCACAAGCCTGAGAATCATGTGTTACCTCACACCTTAGGTGTTGTTTTTGCTGTTATTTCTTCTGGAAGTTCTGAAAATAAGAATTCAGCTGTCTCACTATTTATGTATAGAAGACGTGCTCTGTACAAAATAGTGTTTAAAAGAAACTAAGAATTTCACTTTTTATTTGTTCCTCAGGAAACAGAGTTGGTGTTCCCCTTTATTCTTAAAGTAATGTGAGAAAGTGTGACTATAAGATGTCTTACATGAGAGGGAGCTTCTATAGGCTCTGTGCATAAAGTAGGCAGCACACTTTTAATAATACTTGGACTGCTTAGCTGCTCTAAACCCTGTGCAACAGATGTGTTGTGCATCCTGTTATCAACTGGATCATCTCTAGTCATTCCACTCTCCCAGTCATTTCATACGTTCTTGCATTTCCACAATGGCATGTTGACATAGGAGTGTCAGTTTTATCACTTTAAGACCAAGGCAGCTATACCAGAGTTCAATAGGAATTCAGTTTCATGTCCGTGTTGCTGAAGTGCTAGGATTCAAAAGGTAGTTGGACCTCTTTGCACATGTGCAGTTAAATTAAGGGAACTAGAGGGTGGAATTAAGGCTGGGAAGACTGTTCACATTTGACCTTGGTGCACTGGCACAGGATGTGGCACAACAGAAAATTGTTCAGCCCTTCCCTGTTAAAAGTTACATGGAAATTTATTTTAACTCTAAAGCTTTACGTGCTTGCCTACTGGCAAATCATTTACCGCAAGTTCACTATAAAAAGTCTCTTAAAATTATTTTGCGTGAGTAACAATATATTTTCAATAGGAATAAAATGGCAATAGAAAAAACAAGTAGGCTTTTAATATAAGAACTATAAATTATTTAATTCTAGTCTATTCAAATACAATGAAACTTCTGTAACAGTGTAATTAGACTGAAGGCCTTGTCCTTCATTAAATGAAGAGAGGACATGGAATACATAGGGTATCAGGATTTTTATCCAATTTTAAGAAGCAAGAGAGACAAGGTAAACATGGCAAGTCTCTCAACACTGACCTGCTCTCAATTCCCTTAAACATCTGAGGGAGCTAAGTGTTGCTGAAATTCTACCAGATGGAAGGGCCTGCCGGTGGGAGGCCCCATAGAAACATGCCTTTAGGCAGGTCATGGAAAGCCTTCAGAGAAATTTTCATGAGTATTAACATGAACTTCTTAACCCCTCTGAACTCCTGCTGTATGGTTCTACACCTTTTCTCCGTCTTTATGCAGAAGTAGGCCTGGCTCCCTGTTTCATACTGGAATAGCAGTATAGTATCAAAGAAAACTAGATGCCTCAGACATGCTCACAAATGTTCTGAAATCTGCAAGATTCTCTCTCAGTTCTGATGTGATTTGCATATTAAGGACTAGCTCTGCAGTCCAACTAGACATTTCTCTATTCTGCAAAATGCCTCGGGCACTTTGGCTTAGGCCTGTTAGGGAAAGGTGAGAAAGAGAAGAAAAAGCTCATAGGAAGCCTTCAAAGCCCTTTAGACTGTAATTACAGACAATTTCTCTGTGCTGCATGCTATTTCTTTCTAGAGGTGGACATCTTTCCAATCCTAAAGGAAAAGTGATAACATTAATTTTACCAATAATGGGATATTTGAGGAAACCTCTGTATGTTCTCGTAGGTCAGGTGCCCCGTCACCTATCTGATTGTGCTTTTCAGTAATTCTATTCTAAGCATTAATCAGTGCTACTACTTATTACAAGTACTGAAGTAACACAGTATAAAGTAGACCGTACACTTATGAAAGAGGGGAGAAAAAGAAAATTGAAGATGCTGTAACACTAAAAGCAACTTATTAATTACTAATTAATAGTGGGTTTTGGTATTATTCAACACTATTACTGTACCATAAACCATACCTACTTTACTTAAATGTAAGCAATAGCTCTATTTATAGGCAGGAGTGTATGAAAGCAACAGTTTATCCCTTTAAATTTATTGTCAATGACACTGAAGAATATAATGGAGTATCAGAAGGGGTTCAATACAAGGAAAACCTCAATTGCATTAGCATCAGGGAATCCTGACTCCTGAGAGTAAAGCTTATGTTGTATGTGCTCTAATCTGCTGCCAAGATAAGCTGATATAACCAGAATTGCTATCTCTGTTTTTATTTTGATTCTATTAGGCCTATTTGATAGGGAAATCTGTATTTGATTTAGAGAGGATGTGTTACCTTTTTTTTCATGAGTTAATAAGTCACTTTAAGCATACAATTGCATTTTTAGATTAGAAAGTCAAATGTATACTACACTGACTAGTATAATCAAGATAGAAAAGTTTAACAAGTGAAGTGACAATGGGTAATTGAAAGGTTATATCTTTTTTTTTTAATTAATACCACTGTAGAAATGCTGTTTTACATCATGTATATCTATATTTTGATATACCCTTCTATATGAGAGATTAAAAAGTTATTTTAACATTTTTTTTGCTGATGGCAGGGAGAACCTGGGGAATGAAACAAAATTGTTCCTGATAACTTTAGACTATGAATAGTTAAAATTGGCAGAGGTAATAGCAGCCTCTAAATAGCCTGATTTTTCAAGTATTCTTTTTGAGAACAAGCACAAAACCCTGCCCCTATACTATCTTGTCTGTTCCCAGTTAAACTTTTGCCACCTGAGTGTCCTTTCTTTAAAAGGAAAACAAACAAACAAATGTTCAACACCACCTTAACCCCCAGAGAAGCCAAACTGGCCCTGATAATCCATATGTTGACTCAGCTGTCTAGCCTTGTCCAGAGGCTAAACTACTATAGGCTGCCTAAGCTTGAAGTCTGCTAAAACAAAAAAAGGAGAGGGGTAATGTTGACAGGAGATAAAGGGGCTGCTTCATGCTTCCTGATTTACAAGCAACTTTGGACTGTATGCTAATCAATCCCAAAAGCTGAGATATTAGGACTGACCAAAGCAAGCCTTCCGCAGAGAACTTGTAGCACTGACTGGTGAGCGCTAGTTTGTTGGCGAGTAAGTGAAGATGGCTCTGTGGAGCAGCTGTGACGTTCCCAGTGACAGCTGCTGAAATCAATGCAATTTTAATGAATTCTACACACACACGTGCGTGCACAGACACACACTCACACCCTGAGCAAAAAGACTTGAAAGAAATTACCTGTTCGCATATTATTCTGACAACAACTTTTATTCTTGGTATCAGAGGCTATTCTTCTAAAACAGCACCTAAAGACAAACATTTAAATTTAGCATGTCTTTATTAATCCTTTTGATTTCCTCCTCCACCTCTGTTCTGACTAAACAGGTATATGAATGCATCTTTCAGTATTGCTCTTAAGGCACTTGTACTTCTACAGCAATATACTGTTACATTACATGTAGGTTTCATTAATTCACAGCTAATGGCAAACATTCAAGTGTACTGTCAAGCTCAGTGAACCTTTAAGAGCACTGCTACAGATTAAAAACAAATTTGCACTAAGACATGTTCAAATGATGAAAAACTTGAAAAACTGTGCCATGGATATTCAGAATTGTAATACGTCAAGCTTTAGAAAATCTACGTTATATCTCTGGCTAGCTAATTAAATTGTCATTTGAGCCTTGAACATCAGTGCATATAATGAGCCAGTCCTCAGACTGACATAATTATACACTCAGGTAAGATCTCGATGGTAGAATTTTTGCATTTTGCAAATAAGAACTTCCTGATTTATAATTTCTGGGAGAGAGCATGTGTTTCACTTGATTGTTTCTTATGTCTGGACGTCAGGTGAAACTAGTAATCTAGCCTTACCAGAGAACTTAACAGACCTCAGCAAGTTCTAGACTTGGATGATTATTTTTAAAATACGAAATAGGAACTCTGGACAGAAATCAATCTTCACTTGACAGAGATTAAAAGAAAAAAACTTATCCTGTGGAGAGGCCAACTCTATAACTATCTACCATCACTATATTTTTGTTTACTTGTATGGCATTCAGTTGTGTAGCCAAGGTTTACTAAAGCAAATAGATCACTGAACACTGAACAGGTTCTTACTCAACAATGTTTGCTTTTTTATTTCTTAATTATATTTAAAAATGTACACGCTGTTTTTAAAACTTAAAAATAAACTTAAAAATATTTAGGCAAACTGTTCTATGTTAGAAGAAATGGAGAAATGCAGAGCAGGAAAAGCAGCCTTATTTCTTTCACCTTTAAAAAGGGATGGAGTATTTGTTCTCCCTGTATCATCTATCTGAAAGTTCCTTCTCAATTTAATGACTTTTGACCATCAAATGATCAAATAAAATTAATCGACTTTACTAGAAATAATTGCCTACACTTCAGTCTTTAATAGTACAAAAGAAACTTTCTGTAGATGCCCATTTCAAAAATTTAAATACTTGTACTTACTGTATAAGCAGACCGTTCTGTTTTTCATGGGACCTTAAATGGCTTCTCTAGTTCTTTGTGTCCTGTCCATACAAGAAAATCTGAAATGGCAGTTCCCTGCGATTCCAGGCTGTAACAGCAAGGTCCCCACCCTAAGGCTGTCCTGCTCTTCGGCTGTTGCACAGATACGCAGCTTTGCTTACTTTGTGTACACAACCAAGCACAATTAAAATGGCATGTGGCACCAAGAAACAAACCAATGTGATTCAATACAGAATTAAAATCCTGGGGGTTTTGTTTGTTTTCTCCTCAATAAATAAATCATCCTGGAGGTGCATATTTTCAGCAGCTGAGATCTGGATTCCAATGTACTGCTGAAGCTTCAAATTTACAGGATGATATAGTGCAATGTGGGTGAGGTTGCAGCAAACACACATACAGAAACCAAGTATGGACTAGGGTAACACCCCATTATACTCACAGAATCAGGTGCATATTTTTCTAGAATTACCAGTACTGCAATTCAGAGTTGAATGCAGAACATTCATGTAATACAATTTATATAAACTGCATCATAGAAATAATAGGCTGCAGCCAAGAAACTGATTAAAAGATCTATTTTATTAGAGTAAACAGTCCTTTTAAAATTACCTTCCCTTTTTTTCAGAATGTGCCACAAAACTACATAATATCTAATAGCTCTTAAAACAGAATAGGAGAGATATATAATAGTATATAAATAGGATATATAACCTAAATTTCAGACTTTACCAGATTTAGTTAGGTTGTGGTCCCTTAAACTGCCAAAATAATTGGATTTTGCTGCTGCCAAAAGGAGATTTCATATCTTGTTTCCTTCATCTCGTTGCCAGCTATGTATCCCACCATCTCTCTGGTGCTGCTACTGGTGTATGTTCAACCTTTGGTTTTTTTCCCCAAACTTTAATTTGCCCACATACTCAAAGAAGTACCGGCGGGAGGGAAGCTGGGTGTGTGTGTTCCAAAAAGGGAAGGGCAAATACTTCCTAAGAACAATCCAAGGGGATGCATGTGTGTATGCATAATTCTATTCTGTGTTTAAGTTCTGATAATAAGTACTGCAATTTGGGGTTAAAGATAATGTTTAGAAGAGATGTTGCTGACAACATAATTTTTTTTAAAGATTGGTACATAAATCATTAGGCAGTCATGTATTTATATGTAAACATTTTTCTCTGGAGTGTTTCACTCTTATTAGAAGTTTAAATATGTATAACAAATCAGAGTCCTAAAAAGAATAAACTGGACTCTACCTCATTAGAAAAATGTGCTGATACATTGGAAGGAAAAAGAAAGTCTATAGTATAAATTGTTGCTAAACGTTATACTAATTTGTTTCCATCTGAACACTGAATGGCACTTGCAACACAAGGGATCATTTGTGTATCTACGCAACATTTTCCATACTCAATGTCTTATTTTAAAACATGGTTGTAATATATGCCCACAGAACTTAGGAATGCAATTCTATACATGCTCAAATATTTGCTGCGTTATCTTGGGAGCTGTTTGAAAGATTAGTTCCTGTATCAAGTTTGAGACTAGTTTAATCTGAAATTGAAAATATAACTGTTTTACTCTGTCAGCTTACTTTGAAAGAATTTCAGATATTATCCAAAGTATAGCTGATTGTCAACAAACACAGTCTCGGTAAGGTCCTCTGTTGTTTACCCTTTTTCCTAAATCTTTGTCATCTGAACTGAAATTAATAATACATTGCTTTAAAGATTGCAGTATGTACGTTAAAATTGTCATTTATGTACTCTGCAGTGATACTATTTCAGCCTCTTCAATTACTTGAAAGTTTTGTGCTTCTTTATCTTTGTATTCTGGAGCTGTTAACAGGGGCATAGGTTCAGCAAAAGGATTTAAATCACATGTTTAGGATTAGCCATATCCTATTCCTATTTAAATCACTAAGTTAACAGTGTGTTCAAGTACTTTGCTGAACTGGGCCTATGAAGCATGAACTCTACGGATATCTATGTATTCTGCTGAATGCCGCCAGTATGATGGAAATAAAGGTTACTGCTCTGTGGTAGAGAAACCATAGGTTAAAGTGAGCCACACGGGAAAATTCATACACTTTAGTGCTTCTTGGGCACTTCAACATTAGGGGAAAGAATTTTTTTTTTTTTGATTGTGGGAACTGCTAGTGGACTTTTCGGCAGATCGAGGACTCCCTGAGACACAAAACTGCACTGAAGGTAGGCGATGGGTTCAGTTCTTTAGCAGAAATACATGCTAACTAGATGGCTGTATTGGAGGCTGGGAAAAGTTTTCTGAACAAAAGACTCATTAGATTTATCTTTAAAAGAACCCATGTGCATCACTCCCCATGTACCTTCAACAGTGAATCCTCTCTGTCACTTATTTCTTGTGTACTTCTAATGGCCAGCTATTCTAAGCATCCATGAGACGCAGCATCTCCAAAAGATGATTATTGGAAGTTTTAATGAGACAGGCAGATAAAAAGAATGCACTGAACAAATATTTGTTTTTATTTTGTGGTTCTTTGCTATCTGAACAGTCTTAATTAATGTCCACATAAGCTCTCCCCCCAAAATAAGATCACTTCAGTTACGTGATTATTTCAAAAATACGCTGTTGCTCATTCAGATTAGGTTGCACATAACAGCTTTGTTCAACAATTGGCTTTTGTTGCATTATGAATTCCTAACTTTTTTTTTTTAAGACCAAAAGAAGTAAAATCTCATTCTGTCTCCATACAGAACCTAAATATTTGTGTACTGAAAAAACAGAAGATAGTATTTTCAGGAATTGGCCTATCCACTAGTAAGCTTTGAGATATGTCCCTGTTATCTATCAAGCAGATAGTAGTCTTCCATCAACATTAGAGTGCACCTCAAAAATGCACCTCAAACTGCTTGAAAGAGGAGAGATAATTGTCCTAATCGGGTAGCTCATTTTGTACTTTATGAGGAAGTGCATAGAAGGAAGAAGGGAGTCTCCAGTGGAAACAGTGATTGCCACTGTCCCTGTCTTTCCACTTCTCTAACATACTTCCATGAACGAGCCAAATTGTCAAAGGCTTTGCAGGTAGGACCTAACAATAATTAAGTAATAACTCAGGCAGACATTGGATTCATGTAAGTTTTCTACAAAGTTCAGAGTATGTTTGAGTGGTTTGGTTTTTTTTCCTCAAAGCGGCCACAGCACAGCTGTGAAAGACCCTGCAGCAGCTTGCCCTGTTAATGAGAGCTGTATCCCACTACTGCCATCATCAGAAAGCTCAAAAGTTCACCAATTCCTAGTCTCATGAGTTGCACACAATACTGTTTTTCTTTCAATATAGAATCCTTATTGTGAGGTTTGTGATCTGAGTGCAAGAAGATCAAAAGGGAGGTAAGCTGCTTGTGACTGTAAAAGAACATCTTTTTTTCCTCCTCTATTTTGGCCAATAAAATCCCTTCAGAAGCATAGCAATAATGCTTAAACTACTGTACTCTGATCTATATCTGCTGTAGTCTTAATATGGGAGTACTTTAGGAGTTGACTCCAGCTACTAGCTGCTTTTAGGTTTACATTAGCTATGCACAAATCTTTTAAGTGGGAAAACAGTCAAGTGACATATATATTTTAATATGAGTTTAAATTAGTTGTACGTACTAGATTTTTTTCTAATATAGTTAATTTCCTATTATACACATGCAGAACACATCAGTGATAACCGTTTTATTAACAAGGTATATAACGTATATAACATAATACACTTGTATGTATAGCAGCATGATATAACTATAATCTATACATAATGCTGATATAAATAATAGATTGGTTTTCTATAGATAATCCTCTAAAATATGTAAGGCACTTCTCCTTGGAAGAAGCTCACTGTCACTTCTGAAAACCAGTATTCAGAAAGAACAAGTGACAACTATGAAAATCTTGCACTACCAGATTTTTCTGTGAGAAACGGTAATCCTTTTTTAGACAAAATTTCCAATAATCTCTATTGTTAGTCAACAATCCTTCTCATTTCCAGTAAATTCAGTAGCTGTTTTTCAGGGCAAGTGGGACTGTGATATCAGGTACTGCAGACCCCAACCTTTGTTTAGCTTAATCTTTCAAAATATAATCTACACTATTCAGACAGCATTAAAAGAAATCATTATTTAAGAGAGAGAACATGTGTCTGTTCCTCACTGTAGTGCTTCTTCACACTGAATTGTGAATTATTCCAGGATACTATGCCCAGTCTTGGACTGTTAAAAGGAAATATTTTGCTCTCAGGTGTAGCAATTTTTTTATTCCCAAATGTCAGCTGGCAGAGAAAAGCTGGAATAAGCACTCTCATCTAGCTTGTAGATGACACCTAACTGGAGGAAAAAGCCAACATGCTTGAGGGCAAAGCTGCCTTTCAGGAGAACCTAGACAGGCTAGAGGATGAGCCATCAGGAGCCTTATGATATTGATCAAAAGTGCAAATGTGGAGTCCTGCCCTTGGAAAGGAATAACCCCTTACAACACTACAAGCTAGGGACTGAGCGGCTGGGGGCAGCTCTGCTGGGTCCTGGGGGTCTCAGCGGGTCTCTGCATGTGAACCCTGGCAGCAAAGGTGGCCACCAGCATCCTGAGCTGCATGAACAGGACTGCAGCTGTGCAGCAAGGGAAGTGACTGTCCCCCTCTGCTCAGCACTCATTAGGCCCTGTCTGGAACACTGTGTCCGGGTTTGGGTCCCCCAGTACCAGAAAGACTGGAGCTTTAGCAGCTGGAGCTCAGCGAAGCGTCACAAGACAGTCAGGGGCTGGAGCACTTGCCCTGTGAGGGGAGGCCGAGGCAACTGGATTTCTTCAGCCCAGAGAGATGGCTTGGGAGGAAAGGGCACAGCAGCCTTCCACCACCTATGTGGAGGGCGTCAGGGCAGAGCCAGGCTCTTCACAGAGATGCGTGGCAGGAGGAGGAGAGACGACAAACACAAACTGCAACAAAAGGGGTTCAGACAGGATGGAAGGAAAAACTTGTTCCCTAGGGCAATGAAGCCCTGGCACAGGTTGCCCAGGGAGGCTGTGCGGTCTCTGCCCTTGGAGGTTTTTGAGACCAGCCTGGAGAAAGCCCTGAACAACACCCTGAACAGCCTGGTCTGACCTCACAGCTGACCTTGCCTTCAGCAGGAGGCTGGACTAGAGATCTCCTTTCCAACCTGAATTATTCCACGCTTTTAATAAGGTAACACACTGGCTTCTGTAACAAGTAGTAGTGAAGGACCTTCTTTGCTTTCTTGCACTAATATACTTAGCATACATACAGATACCACTGATAACTGTTTGTCATGAGACTGTTTTAAAGTGACAATCCCACTCTCAGTTGTTACTAGCAGAAGGAATCTTTATAGTAAGAAGATGGACGACAGCCTTCAAACCCTATCTCTTTTGATACTTCACATTTGTGGCATTTTAGAGAGGGGAAAGAGGAGGAGACAAAAGGATGAGGCATAAACATACAGGTGTTCTGGATCCAGCACCAGTCATTTTGCATTTTAAAAAAAGTTAACATATGTTAGGACTGTTACTGACACATGAACAGATGGAACAAATGTGGAAAGTGGCACACAGAAGCCAGCTGCCCTGAAATAATTTAATTTATTATGTATCTGAATATGTCCTGCAATAATTTATTGGGTTGTTAAATGAAGTAATGTCTCTGTATGCTCATTTTCAGAATTTTTTTTTTTTTGTTCTCCAGCAACTCTCAGCTCCTACTGTGGAGAAAATGATAAAATTGCTGGTACACTACAATGTGAAAGTAATATTTAAATTAAATAGCACCTGTCGTCATATTGCCAGAGACCGTTTCTAGTCCACTGGCCCACAAAGACGTAATCACTGTCAAAAAGAAGAACAAAGAAAAATATAATCTAAAAATGAAGAGCTAATGAAGAAGACAGATATAATGGTCAAAGATGAACTGACTTGAATAAAAACATTCTGCAGGGAGCCTTGAAGGCAGCTACAGGGGAAAGTGACAGGGGTAGATGAACTTAACACAATACCTGCTATTGTTTCTGGCAGAGCAAAAGTCTGGTCAGGGTTAAGTCTGGCATTTCAGCAAGAGAAACAGCAATGAATCACAAAGTTAAAGGTAAACAGGAAAGCTTTGATGGCAATTCATGCGAGTACAAATGTGTTTTAGTCATGCTGTAAGCTACAGAATATCAAACTTCTAATGGATAGACTAGCTAACCTACCACACATTTTCCACGAACATGAGGGTGTATTGCATTTCCATACGCTTTAGCATGAAGTTAAGTGTGCTGTGTCAGAAAGATGGAATATTTCTAAAAATTATTTCAATAATATATATTTACAATACTGCAGGGCTATCTTCTGTTGATCATACACACATAGTTCCCTTCTTTAAGGTACAAAGAGGTAATTCTAGTCTTTGGAGTTTACCATAATCTTTGCAAAAATTAATGTGGAAGATGACTTCAGTTTTTATATATATATATATTTATATTTTATATGTATATATAAATCAAACATAGTGTACAGAGCTGCCTCAATGCATCTTCTGGTCTACCTGTAGCTCTACATAGCATATAGTGAAAGGGGAAAAAGCTAAAAATCTGGTAAAGACAAGCAAACATCACAAATGCATTTGATTGTTTTACATAAGCACAAATTTAAATATGTTTAAGTGTTTCATTGAATGGCCACAGAGAATGTGATAGCCATTTCAAGTATTTCTTTTCTTTTTTTTTTTTAAATGCCAGTCACTATATAAAGAATTTCAATAACAAATATAACTGGTAAAGTTCTATACCATTCCTAAATCAGCTAAGGAAACTATCCTACTTTCACATTTATTCTGCTTTTAATCTTATCTGAATTAATAAGAGATCAGTGGGCTGAATCTGTTGCAACCCATTATTGTAAGAAGGGAAAATAGGTGGTTTAGACTGACAGGACATGCATTATTTATACAACAATTGACTATGCTTTTAAATATGCCTACAACTGCTGTCTTCTTATTCCTCCACAGAGTATTGCCATGGTGTTCTAAATTTCACTGGCAAATCTGAGTTCACTTAAGAAGTTATGTCAAAAGTCTCAGCTTTCTTAAGATAGGGGAAAAAGACAACTCCCAACTTTGCTTTTGTCCTCAAAAGTTTTGTTCCACAGAACTGCGCTGTACACCCACGTGCCCCCCCCCAGGTTAATACAGTCCAGCGCTGCAGAACCAAGGTCCTTGATCCTTTTTGTTTCCTCAGTTCTTCTAGCTCAAAACAGACTCTCTGAATTTCTGAAGGAGAGGGAAGATACGTGCAATACAGATCTCTAACTTAAGGGAGTTTATTTATTGAAAGTCTCATCACCTGTGCAGTATTCACTAGTAGTGAAAGGAGTATCATAACTAAAAAGTGGCAAATTTTGCTCTTCCTCATGAAGCTTTCAATTTGTCCTGGACTTGTTATCATTAAAAATAATGATTTATAAAGGAATTCTTCTCCAAATACAACTTTTGCAGCTCTAACATGGGCATATGATGAATATTTGCTGTAGAAGCTGCAGCAGGAACAACTATATTCTTTTGGTAAGTAACTTCAGGAAGGACTAAATATGTCAGAACACTGTATTTTGAATAATGTATAGTTTCCCTTCGCAGAAATACACTGTCTTTTATTGTCACCAAGAGCCAGGAAAATCTTGAAGACTAGTTAAAAGGAGTCCTGAAGACTTGCTGAAAGGGAACTAAATGTGTGTGTATGTATACCTACCTAGACACATTCATAAGCAGTACTTAAACTCTGTGAACCCTGTAAGCTCTACAAAAGTATTAGGTATTATTAGCATCATCATAAAGATTACCAGTCATATAAAGGCTATATTAGGCATACAAAGATTATCATGATACTGAAATCATAATTTAGAAGAAAGCTTTCCATCCTAAAATTTTATAAGGAATGTGTGTCCAATTATAAATTCACATCTGAATCTCCAGTTCTATTGTATGAGATATTCTCACCTTTTTCATATTCCTGCTAGTTCTATGTAATTGCTATTAATGTACTAACATGTTTGGACTTGTCTAGCTAAACCATAGCTAGCCAGAGAGCAAGATGTTACAACCCCCAAAACAACAAGATACTCTTCACTTATTTGAAAACTTTCTTATTTCAATATTTTGAGTGTCACTAAAATAATGTAAAGAACAAATCCAGGCTCAAATGAAACTGAACGTCTAAATACTTGACTAATACACATTTGCAGAATTTTTACCCGTGATGATGAATTTTTTTAAGTTTTATCCATCCACTACGGCAAAGGGCATACAATGAAATTGTTCCTGTATGCTACAGCGTTATAGACTTCAGAAAAAAATGTCTACCATATTTTCCACATAAGTGAACTACCTAAACCTTCACATACCAAAATCTTCAGTCATCTTCATTAATGATTTCTAGTGGTGTTTTTCACAGATGGAATCTTTCTTTTGTGTAACTGTTTAACATTTAACATGTTAATTTGTATCAAATTAAAATGAGTTTGGTCTGTAGCCTTAAAATTTCTCCAAATTTCTAAAAATTACTATAGGAACAAACCCCAGCCTTTGCAGTTCTATACTACAAATCAAAAATACACAAAATGAGTGCCCATGAACCATATGCATAGTATTTGTCACAGGTGAAAAGCTGCAGCAATACAAGTGTCAGAAACTTGTGATCCTCTAGAATATCAAATGCACACCTAACACACATTAAATTACAGTCTGCAACTGTTATGGAGCTTGCAGAAGCTGCATGAGCGTAAATGAAAGCAAAAATTGTCCACTACTTGAGTGGTTAGTTTTTGCACCTTAGAAATATTTATTTTGGTTAATAGAGGTTATGTACACAAGACTACAACTTAATGTACTGTTTGAAGTTCATGTACATATATTGTTTACTCTTCCACGTGTGTTTGCTCCAAAGAGTCCATGTGGTGCACAAGCAGCTGCTAAATGAGGAAGTTAAAAGCACATTTGTTGTCCTTAAAAATATATTAATCCCTTCACCAACATGCTTACCTTAGAACCATAGAAGCTGGCGAAACTACATTTCAGTTGAGGCTTCTGCAAGTCCGTCAAATGTCTCTACTTGTAGACGTGCTACATATTCGTAGTTCTGCGACTAAGATTCTGTCTTGAGCTCATGTGAGGGAAATTACTAAATTTCAGAAGAAAGTTGCATTAAGATCATCGTAAAACTTGAATAAAAACATTGTTCTTTCATTCTGCATGCTCACCGATTTCTTTATGGCACTTCTGCTCCCTAAGCTTCACCCCTAAACTCTCTTATTTTAAGAAATCACTAGAAAGGTTTCAAGGTTCTCACTGTACGACTAGTTTTTATTCACAGCTCAAAATTAGAGCTAGTGTCCACTAGGAGGTCGGCTCTCTGCCTCTCTCAAATGTCAGCAAGCATGGATCCAAAAATGAGAGGTCAAAAATATCCACGCTACAAAGCGGTACACAAGGAGCCAGTTTAGCACGTGGACATTTAATAAAATCAATCGGCATCACTTAAATGACTGGCATCTGGCACAGAGAAATGTCAAAACCTGACTTCCAGCCTGTTTTTATAAATTTTGCCCATTTCAAACGTGTTCCCCCGCCTTATGCTTTTGACTTGCCTTTTTTTTTTCTTTTTGCATTTAGTTTTGCATCGGGTTAGTTTGTTCCACTCGGCCCAGAGCTTACCCCCAGCACACGGGTACTCTTAACTCTGCTGGTGTAATCTCTCTCGGACATGCCCAGGACAATCTGCTGAATCAACGCGCTCTCTAATCCGCACCGCGTAATCCTGCAGCTGCTCCCGGCGGCCGTTATGTAATCCTGAGGGGATATAAAAAACCGGCGCGAGTCGGCGGCCTCGGGGGGAGGGCACGGCCTGGCCTCGCCTCGGGGAGGGGGCGGTGGCGCCGCCGCCGCCGCCGCCGCCACCGCCACCGCCGCCGCCACCGCCACCGCCTCGGGGGGCGCCGCCCCGCCCTCCCGCACCTCACCTTCCCCAGCCCGTAGTACTACGGCGCCCGCCGTCCGCCGCCGCCATTGGCCCGGCGCGGCTCACGTGACGCGGGGCGAGCACACGCGCGCGCGCCCCCTTTAAACCGCCTCCCTCCCCCCTGCGCTAACGGCTCCCAGTGACGGCCCGTTGTTTCCTAGGCGACCCGGGAAGAAGGGCGGGCGCGGGCACGCGCGCCGGATCCCCCCCCCCCGCCGGTTCCGCGCGAGGGCGCGCGCCCGCCGCCGCCGCCGCCGCCGGAGCGGGGCTGCGCCGGTGCCGCCGCCGCGGGCAGCAGGTATGTGCCTCCCCGCGCCGGGCTGCCGCCGCTGCCTGCCGGGCGCTGCGCCGCGGCCCCGCCGCTGCCCGCGCGCCCTGTGCCCGCGGCGGGCCGCCCCCAGGACGGACGGGCGGGTGGGGTGGCCCGGCCCGGCGGGGCCCGTGGCGGGGCTGCGCGGGCGGAGGGGGCGCGGGGCAGCCCCGCCGCGGGCGGGAAAGTTTGGCGGCGGGCGCCGCCTCCCGCCAACTTCCCGGCGGCGGGGCCGGGGCCGGGGCCGGGGCCGGGGGGGGTCGGGGCCTGCCCGGGGCGCGGCGGGGCCAGCCGGGCGCTCCGGGCCGCGTCCGCCGGAGCCGCCGGGCGCCTCCTGGCCGGCAGCCGCGGCCGGGCGCCGGGAGCCAGCTCCTCGTGGGCTCTTCGCGAGCCGCGGTGGGACCGTTCGCGTTTCTGCTGCTTTCGCCCCGAGACCCGCCCGGCCTGCTCTGCCTCCGCGGTGCCGCCCCTGAAACAGCGTCCTGGTTCAACGCGCTGTGGATCTGTGGGATGCTGCAGCCCTCCTCGAAGCCCCCGGACCTGCGGTCGCCCTGCCGCCTGCCCCGGCGGAAAAGGGACCGTGGAGTCTTTTTTTGAAGCCCAAATCAGTTTGGGTCACTCTTAACCTGGGATTTTTCTCTTTGCCATCCATAATACTGAGTAAACTTAACGGGCTGTTTTGGGGTACGTTGATAGCAGTGACATCTGTGAACTGTAAGGATTGATGCGCTACAACAGGAGAGGGTGTCACGGTAACTTTGCTTAGTGGAAGGAGTAAATGAACATGCATAGCTCCTAGGTTTGTTAGTCTGTTTGTCCGTTGTGCTTGGGGGAAAAAAAAAAATCTGTTAAATGCATCTCCAGTAGGATTTCTGGGCTCTTACATCTCTGCTAGAGAGCAGACCAACCTACAAGTTGTGTGTTAAATAGAGCGTGCACCTAACATGATTGTAGTAGGTGCAAGAGGTCATATATATATAAGGAATAAAATGAGTACCAGTGTAGGGTATTTACAGCTGTCTATATACAAGTGTTGGTGGAGAAGTCTCGTTTGCCTGAATGCAGGGCACCTGTCGTGTCATAGGCACACCAAGTCAAAAACTGCTGTTTTGTGATGTGAGACTGTCAGGATTCATGTGGTTTTTTGTTTTTTGTTTTAAGACTTATTACTGAGTCTTGCACAAACCAAAGAAAGTAAGCAATCTCTGTATTTTTAACAAGTTGTAAAACGTGTAGTACTTGAACAGGGCTCTAGTGAGACTATATTGATACTCGATAGTGTTCTGGTAGCTCCTGGGAAGACAATCCAAGTTCCTGCAGGACAGTTTTGAAAGGCTTATTAACAACATGGTCACGTTAGGGAAGTTCAGTATAAATTAGACTATACCATAGTGACACAAAAATACTGGATGTAATTAATTATAATACAGAAATCCTCTAGTATGGAAAAAAGCTGTTACCTCATCTTGTGAACAAGATCTCTCTTGTGAGGCAGTGCAGATCAAGAGCGGACTGCTCCTCTCACTTACAAAGGATGCTGAATCGGAAACAAATGCGTACTGCTTCAAGTGTGTTATGTTTCCTAAACACCATTAGAGCATGCTTACAGTCAGTGAAGTGACTCGGTTCTCTGTGGGTAAAGAGCCCATGTTCCTGGGGCAATGCATATGCATGCTCATTCCTGTGCGTTTCTGGGCACAGTGGAGTTGTTGCAGCTCCTGATGCTATGCGTTGGATTGCAAAATTGACTTTCCTTCCCCTGTGTTAAGGTATTTCCTTGCACAAAGGTGAAAAGAGGTGTAGGTTATATGAAAATTTAGATGTGGTAGTGGTGTCACAATTATGCTAAACTCAATAGTTGGCAAAGAGAATATGTAGCAAGAGCAACCGTCTGTTATTCCAGCTTCAGAACTGGAACGGTGGGTGAGATGAAGGTCTCAACTCCAAGCGATTTATGGAAAGGTCAGTCAGAAAATTAAGACGCGAGTACTTGCAGTGCAAGTGCTAGTGAAAACCTGCTACTCAGCTGAAGTATTTTCAGATTGTGACTGACAGTGTGAATGTGGAATGCGATGCATAGTGCAGCTGCTTCCCCTATCACTGTGTCTGTTCCCAAAGGTTAGGTGTATGCATGCTTACAATTCTGAAGGTGCCCTGTAAAAGATACGTGCAGCTCGTTACGCTCTCCCCCCCCCCGCCCCGCAGCATGCGCACACACTAGGTGCTGTTCTGCTGTTTCTTCAACTTGTGTTGGGTGGTGACACACTGAAACCTTGCTTGCTGCCCATTTCACCTCTGATGGTCTATACGCTGCGGTTGCTGACTCTGCAGTAATATTGCACCACAGGTTACTTCTAGCTCAGAGGGACAGAACTAGCAAAATTTCAAGCACGACTGAAAGCGTGGTTTTGGTGTAATCACATATGATTACATCTAAATTAGATATTGGACAAATTGCATTGCCCTACATGACTCTGATGTGGCTAAAGCTTACGTATATCCTATTATCTGTATTTATTTAAATTACTGGCCTTACCTGAAAGTAGAACAACAGTTAACTGAATTGTGTTGTGTAGTGTAAAACAGCCTGCATACTCAAAAGAGCAACGACTGGAGTCTTGCATCAGCATGGTGCTCACCTGCTTCCTGAGTGGTTGGGTTACTTCAGACAAAAGACTTTATCCTTATGAACACTGCAAAACAAATATTGACATAGGAGAGTGAGCTGGAGTCTTTTCTGGCTCATGTGTTATCAAAAGTGTCAACAAAGTGCTGTTTGCCGAGTCTTTATTGCTAGTGGGTACATGAGAAGACGACTATGATTTAATTCCTCCTGTCTCCTTTCCTCACTGCACCTAGTCCGGCACTACGTTTCTGTTGAAACTAGTGGCAAAGCTTCCATTAGCTTTAATGGTATGAGGAGTCACAAACAGGGAGTGGAGTGTGTGGGGTTTTTGTTTTTGAGAAAAATCAGAATTCTGTCAGTACTTCTAGAATTACCTCTTACTAGTGTGATTATAAGCATACTCTAACGATGTTTAGGAAACATTTGAAGCAGTGCGTGTTTTTCTTATGCATTGTCCTCTGCAAGTGAGAGTGTTCACATCAGCGTACGCAGTGAAATTTCAACTTGAAGTGAAAAATAGTAACCCTTGCTTTGTTAGCACTGTGGGGCAGAACTTGCCCAGTGCCCGTTCTTTGGCTGTAGAGGCCCATGCCCAATGTGAATCCAAAGCTTTTTCACCAGTGTTAGATGGTGTGGTGGGGCCTGAGGCTGAGTGAAAGGTGATGGGAGGGTTACTTCAGTCTCTCTTGCTCATATTTCAGTCCACCTATTTGCTGGACTTAGGATAGGCCTGGACATGAGCAATGTATTGGAGTTTAATTCTTAATTTAGTTATAGGGTCACAATGAGCTCTCAGTTACAGCCACGTAATCCTATCAAAATCACTGGTTTTGCACGAGTGTAGCAAAAGGCAGGCCCTCTTTGTAAACTTGAGTAGCAAATGGAAGTGTTTTCACTTTAATACTTCTGTCATTAACGAAACAATATAAAATTCAATATCTGCTTATTACTTGCTTTGTTCAAAACCATAGTATTTTCCCTCCCTTCCCTTTTATCTCCTCTAGGGTTCTGCATTGCTTTGCTCCATTTCAATTGTAAGCATTTTACAGCACGTACTATGTCTTTCCTTGCATGATGTAAAGCACCATGTGCACCTATGGTGCTATAGACAAATAAAACTTCATTACAAACATTTGTTCAAATTTTGAGGTCGCGGAGTTAAAGACCTGTAAGTCAGAAAATGTCTGATTTAGGGTTGCGCAGACTTAGCTTTGTCTGTGTTGTGAGACATTGTTTTCCCTGAATGAGTCAAAGATTTGCAGGAAAAATAATACGTGAGTTACACAGTTAAACTGCAAACGTAAATGCAAAACACAGAGAGCTTAAGTCATACACTGTTTTAAATACGCTCTTGCCTAATCTTAAAGACTTTTTTTAGTAAAACAATATTATATCCAGGTGTAACAAACTTCCCTTGTTCCTGTTACAACAAAACCGTAAGTGGGATTTGAAACTTTAGTGGTAACTTCTTTTTCAGGTAATTGCCTTACTCGATAAGGCTGTTATCTTGTGAATGAGGAAGGACCTTTGTGGCCTGTGCTCTGTCCAGAAGAATGATGGGTAAAGTCTGACCTATTTCATCCTCCTTTCTGCTCTCTGCCCTGCCACTCTGCTTTTTTGCTTCAGCAACCCAGAAGTGCTCCTTAGTACGTTGCCTGTCACTGTGCTGTCATAGGGGCAAGCTCAGCCATCATATATGTAGGGTTCATGTTCAACTGATATTTTGACAGGCCACCAAACGTCTAATTAACAAAATAAGCAGGTATAGGAAAATAGTTCAGTTTAACTTGAGTGGAGTGCCATGAGACAAGGAGAGAATATTTCTGCTGTTTCAGGGAACTTCAAAGACTGCCTGCAAACGAGGCAAGTGTCAGAGCTCTGCAAAAAAAAAGTGCAAAACTCTTTGTAGTGGAAAGTGTTATATGTTGGTATTTTAAGCGTTCCTACCAGCTTTTTCCACTAATAGAAAATGAAAATTTTATCAAAATACAAATTTTATTGAAGTTGGTGAGACTTTTAGTATTGACTATTACTATTTTTAGTATTTTTCCAGAAATACTTTTGTTCAAATCAACCAAACTTCTTATGGAAAAATGCACCATTTGGACTACTAGTCCATTTGGCTGAAGGCATGAGTTCAGAAAGACTTCCTTTTAAAGTGAACTAAGGAATTCCTGTCTGTAATAATTAACATTAACAAGCATCCAAGATATAAACATGAGGCATGTGATGTACCTCAGCTAGCAAACAGTCCATACTTTTTCTCAGCATGTAATAGCCACGTGGATCTTACAACCCACATCTAATAAATTATCACATTCTTATCTGGAATGATAAAATTAAACTACTTTGAAAACAACTTTTTTAATAGGAAAGTGAGATATGGGTCAAGGGTCACGTGTTAACTTGCACAAATGTCTTTAAAACTCCTCAAAGTTTTGAGGGTTTCTTCTTGTGCTTATTTACTGTTCATCCGTTACCAGCTGCCACCTCCAGCAATCTGAATGCTTCCCTTCCTCTATTTGGTTTTTAAAAGGAGGGCTTTCTGAGCAGGAAACAGTGAAGTAATTAAATAGAAATGTTTAACTGTGAAAGGTGTTATTTTTAGGACTAGCTCAAAAGGGCACGTACTCCTTGGAGACATTATAATATGTGGCCAGATTGTCTCCTCCAAATGGAGGAGCAGCGCAAGACCTAGGAAGCATCAAGGTTTATGTAAAAGTTTTTGACACATTATCTCCGGGCAAAAAGAAACTCGGAGGGGGCTGCCGAGCGGGTGCAGCTTCTGAGCCTCTCGGCTTTTGGTGCTGCCTTGGAAAAAGCCTTGGCCTCCCAGGGGGCTGTCCCTGTGCAGTGGTGTCTTCCTCAGGTCCCTTTGCTCAGAGCCATGGGGATGCTGGCTCTCTTCCCCCTGCTCGTATGGTGGCTTTTCTTAGGAAGGCAGTGCTGTTGGATGTAGCCCAGATGTGTACCTGCCTAGCAAGGATAAAGTTATGTCGAAGACAGCGGCTGTTCCCTAGCTGCCCGCAGTCGTTGCCCTTGCCTCCCTGGAATTCAGATCCCAAGGTACAAGGAGTAGAGAAGTTTACATATGCTTCTGGGAAGAAAAGGTTCACACACGCATTATGGGCATGCTGCAGAGACATTTGTCTCCCTGCTCACCTTCCCCCCCCCCGGTTCGTGTTTGCTCACTTCTCCACCTTTCAGCAAAGGGGAGCATATGGCAGTGTGCTCTCCATCTGGTTGCCACCTACTGTGAAATCATTATGCAGGCAAATTTGGCCCCCATCTTGTGTTTCTTATGTAGGTAAAACTGTTAATAGAATGACAGCTTAAGTGTTTATTCTGCACTGTAAATGGGAGCGAAGCACAGAAAATGAATACAAAAGCTGCTCTCTGTACATTCCCAGTCTTCTCCTATGTTAACAAACATGCTATCCTAGTATTCAAAGCGAGGGAAAAAATAATAATAATAAAAAAAAGCAACTAGGATCCCCATTGTGCTGTGGTCTGTTCAAATGTGGATAAAAGACAAGTCCTGTCTCAGAGGATTTACAGTTGAAATTAACTTCTAATTAAAACAATGAAATTGGTAATAGATGCTTAGGAAAACCTTAGTTATATAGTTAATACTGTATATATATATATCATTAGAAATTCTGCTGATATTTCTGCTTCCCAGCATGAGCCCATAACACAGTCTTTTTCTAAATGCCTAAGGTAGAGATACTAAATAATTCTTCAGCACTTATTTCCCCTTGTAAGTGATTAAGTGAAAGACTTGTAAGAATCTGTTAATTTGGAGTCTTGTGTGCTTTGGGTATTTTCAGATACTCCTGTTCATACTCTGTATGTTAAGGATCAGCACTGTAAAAGAGAAGGCTGACTGACTTTGGTTGCAGCATAAGCCTGTGTATGTGTTTCTTTTTCTTTTTCTTTTTTTTTTTTCTCTTGTCATCTGGCTTCAGATTACTACCACTGAAATCACGATAACCTATCTATCTTCTGGTTCTCTAAAGGAGTACCACTGAACAAATGACTTGACTAGGGTATATTTGTATTATATTCTTAGATCTTAACTGAAGATAAGAGTACATCCAGAATTAACTTTTTAAATACAATTTTATATATCTGACAGCTAACCTTTGTGCATTGTCTGCTTCTTCAGTCATTAGTTTGTTTTTTCATATAGCCATGTAGTATCTTTTTTAAACTGGGAGATGCGGTTATAAAACCAGAAGGTAGGTGGGAGAGCCAGAAGGAAGTAATTTACCTGAAACAACCGTGCCGTTTGGATCAGGGATCCTTGTTTTTGATATTGTGCCATGCATATTTATTATGTAGGACAGTGATGCAGTGACCCCTCACTGCGATATAAAAGTGCTTGTGGACTAGTAAGAATGGTTTTGGCTTTGGGGAGGAGACTGGCTAGAGTGTAATTTCCCTGTTTTAAGACTTTTGTTTTGAACAGAAACAGTCAAATTCTTAGTATAATATTGAGAATTTTTGCTTTTTTTTCTCCTGTGAGAGTGAATTTTAAAAGACTGTAGATTGCTTTCTAAAAAACTCCTGTATTGACACAGCTGATCAAGAAGTTGTTCATGTTAAGCTTTCTAAGAAGACCTGAAATAGAGACCTACTGTAGAGACCTCCTTTTTAAAAAGGAAACCCAACCCTCAGTACACAGCTGTGACACTAGGCTGCCCAGTGGGAATACTGATCAGTGTTTGGAAGGAAATATTTAATGGCTTTTATTACAGTCTCATGGCAGCTGTGTGCTATCTGTTGGTAATCTATAGCTGAATATTTGTGGTATCACTGGGCAAAGCCTGCTCCACTACCTGAAACTGAATAGCGGGGTCTGTTAAATCCTTGCTGAGCTGGATCTTACAGTATTTTCAGTGAAGCTAATTCTTACGATGAATGTTGAAGACTTCTGCTCCAGGGACTCTTGCAACCTCTTGAATATTGAGCGAGGTACTCCCAGTTGTAGTTTAAAAAAAAAAAAAAAAAAGAAACAAAACAAACACCATATGCACTCTCTCAATGAAAAGTGCTCTTCAGCAACTCCCTGCACTCTTCTGAAGTTTGGGCGCTGTGGAAAGAAACAGGACTTTTTCCTTCAGTGGCTCAATGTTGCACCCAAACTGAATGCATTGTTTTCTTCTGAAGCTTAGATAAGATCTTTGCTTTTGAAAACTTCTTTGAGTCTAAGATAATTTTGTTTTTGGGGGAAAAGGGGAAGGATTGGAGTCAAATTATAGCGGATAGGTTGCTGAGGCTTGCATATGCAAGATCTAGATACGGTGAACTAGCAAATAAAGAATAATTCACTACTTGTGTTTGGTACATTTGGAGGTAAGGCCAGTTCTCAAAGTAACTAGCTGGAATCTGCTAGCGACTGATTATTTGCTAGGTTAAATGGAGGAAGTATAACTGCTTGTCTAGTGAGAAACGATCTGCATCCTCACCTAAAGAACACTGTTAGCTATCACTTTCACAGACAGCCACAGCAGAGAGACTTAATACACTGAGTGAACATGTGA
The DNA here is from genome assembly GCF_036370855.1 of Dromaius novaehollandiae. Lineage (NCBI taxonomy): Eukaryota > Metazoa > Chordata > Aves > Casuariiformes > Dromaiidae > Dromaius > Dromaius novaehollandiae. Next base: position 21,622,826 of record NC_088107.1, read on the forward strand.
AGTGAGCTTTCTTCTGCTTCACACCTTCAAAGAAGAGTTAAGGCATGTGAGATGAATTGGCTGCAGAGTATGGGCTTGCACAGTACATTTTGCAAGGGGAGGGAGGACGGACATCATGCCCCTAGTGCCTGTGTATTTGGCTTCAAAATTTACTTTTAGCTGACCTCTAGGCCAGAGAAAATTCTTGCGCACTCAGAAAACTGAGTGCACAGAAAGTTTTTACACAGATAAAATCACTTAAAAGGCATTCACTTTTTACATTGTTAGCTGTGTGGGACAGGAGTGCTCTCTCCAGATGTCCAGCATAATGAAATCCTTATCCTGATTATGATCCTTTCATAAAGCAATAGAGAATGTTTTGTCATAGGAGCGAAGACAGAAAAACAGAAGGCTAGTGTTCAAAACGTTGAATTGTGAAGTGGTCAATTTGGCATCAAGATCAGATGATGGTGATATTTTGCTCCCCTAGAAGGATGTTTGATCTTGGGGTATACCCTCCTGGTTTTGTTTATACCATTTATTATAGCATTTCACAGGCTGCAATAGACTGTTTTGCTGTTAGTTTGACTGGAAATGTAAAGCATACTGCATGAACAGCATTTGGCAGGAGAAGAACATAGTGTGTCCGAAACCTTTAATTAAATGCTGTAGGCAGCTCTGTCTAGGTCAGAAGACACCGTATTATCAAATAATACTGTAGGCATTTAGAACTTGCACAGGAGCTTGATTATGCATTGAATAATTGGTCTTTGTTAAGCAGATAATGGCAATGTTTGCCCGTAGAGCTTAGGTTTGAAATGTATGATTTGGAATGCTCATATTTTACATAATTCATTATCCAGTGGATGTAAGAACTAAATAGAGCAGAGTTTGGTTTTAAAAAAAATTTTTTACAGCAGCAAAACTGCCTATTCTGCCATGTGTGTCACTTCCACTTTCTGTATGTTCCAAAAGGTCTAAGAGTTTATTGCTTTATTGCATTTCATCCTGTATGTGTGTTTGCCTGCAGCAACACTTAGGACCATACAGACTGTTTAACCATGAGGTGGGGAAGGAAAAAGGAAGGAAAAAAAAAAAGCCCTGAAGTATAAAACAGCAGTGTTTAGAAGCTTCCCAAACTGCTTGAGGGCAAAAAGGGAGGAAAGCAGCTTGTGAAGGAGAGCAGGTTTATGATTAAGGCACAAAAGTGGGAGTTACAAGAGAGAAATGGTATGTCATTCTCTGTCATACGCTGTACCTTATTTTCCTTACCTGCAGAAGAGAAAGCATTTCTACCTTAAAAGTAATTACTTGGTATCTTTTAAAAAGTGCTTCAAGATCCTAAGGTGAAAAAACAGGTAATTATTGACTGCAGTGTCAATGACTGATAATCTTTGCAAGTATATCAGAGTATGATAGTTTTGAGGAGAGCTCGCAAGTTATTCTGGGCATGTGAGTTCCTGCTTGGAGGTATCTATCAGTTTGGCAAAATCCCCAGTTGCTGCTTCGGTTTCAGCAGGGCTGGGGAACAGGTGATGATGAACACTCTTCTCAGGACTTAATTTGCTTAAAAGTCAAGCATCTTATTTTCTTTTTCCCAAGCTGGAGCTTAAGGGAAAAGCAATAAGATGATAAAACAATTGCCTTAAAGGACAGCAAAAATGATCAAACCTGCCCAAAAGAGTGGTTCTACAGTGCTGAGTCCAGCAGATTCAGTTAGAGACATGCACTCTTCTGTATCTGTGCCTGCTCTGCCTGCAAAAGATCAAGCTCTCCTGGCAGTGGAGGAGTTACATTTTCAGTTTGAGCTACATACCCGTTTGAGCTGGGATCAGCACTCTTTGCCTTCCCTAAGGAGATGGCAGTGATTGTAGCATTTATCATACATAAAGGAATCTGTCTCGCTGTAGATAGCTGCCAAAAGACATCTGAAAAATGGGGACAAAAAGCAGTGTCCAGGATCTCAGAAACCCTTTAGCTGACAGAGCTGATAGTGAATTAAGGAAGTCACTCCCGCAGGGCTCACCCGAACCCTACTTCTAGTAACAGCAATAGCTGTGAGCTGGGTGCATTTGGTAGCATGCCTGTAAAGGAATCGGCTGGGAGAATTGTCTGAAATGCTGATCTAGTGATCTGTGTGTGAAACTACTGACCCATGCTGCAAAGTAGCTGTCCTCTAGGCCAAAACCAATTCTTGTTCACAGATAAAATTCTGTGGCCAACACTAAAAATGATTACTTGGAAATGGAGCAGAAATGATGGGCAAGAGTCTGAATTGTTGGGATTCAAGGAAAAATCCAAATGCATACCAGTGTTCTTTTTTTTTTTTAAGAGCAGGGAGCTTGTCTGGATTATTTAGGGTTTAGAAAAGCACAGAGTGTAATGCAGGTCCTGCTGCTGTCAAGCAAGCCTGTGACTGGAGCTGAGATGTGAGACCAAGGGCAAAAGTTCTCCCGCGATGGGAGAAAACTGAAGCAGACTGAAGCGTCAGAGCAGTTTTCCAAGGGAGAACTTTGAAAATTTGGACTTGGCTGGAGTCTTCTGCGCTTTGAAACGTAGTAAAGATGACAGATCAGGGCTTCTGACTTGGCAAAATTAAGATTGCTTTCTGGGAGACACAGCAAAGCAGCCTCCAAGGCTGCTCTGGGGATGCTTACCGACTTGCACTCCTGTGATAACTATGCCTCTTTGCCAAGAAAGGGCAAAGAAAGGACTTGATAGTGAAGATCAAAAACAAAAATGATACGTCAAGGTGCAAGGTGCAGTGTTTTCACTTCTCTGCTATGGGTAATGAAGCTACATGGTGCTTAATTTCTATTGACTTTCCTCGTATCTGGCTAAGTGTTGTCTCCCGTTCGCCCCTGAAGGACCTATCCGCAAGGATTCCTGTGATTTGAACAAGGAGGGATGTGTGTAGCAACAGCTCTGAGTATCCACAGTGGGCCCAGCTGCTCCCCTGCTTGTCTGCCATGTCATTGGGTCTCGATGGGATTCAAGTTGCCAATTGTTGATTTAAACAATTTTGGATTATACCCAAATGAAAGGAAGGATGGAGGTATGGATACATTCATAGGTAGTTTATGTATGGCCTGTATGAGGGGAATGACAGTGTTGTATCCAAGCTTAGACTTTTCTCAGTTTGTTAGTGTTTCTTGTTGATTTCAGTGCATGGATAAATGCATTTTTAAAGTAGTTCTCAGGTTTTTTTTCCCCCAGGCTATAGTTTTCATTTTTTAATTGTAACTGAAGTGTTGGAGGAAACCTTTTGTGCTTGAGTATTTATTAAATTAAGATCTATTAACAGTGTTATACCTTGCAATCCATTTGTCTAGAAAATCCTACTGCATGTTTTCCTTAAATAAGCAAGTAAGACCTCCTGCTCTTCTGGTTTTATGCAAATTTCCAATCACATTTACTGAAAAAAATGCACAGGTCAGGTTAGAAAAAGCATGTTTGTTGTGTGGAATTTTTTAATTGCTGTATCTAGGGTATATGTATGTATATGTGGGTGTCTTATGGTTTGCATGCTTTTAGAATTCTCATTAAGGTCATCCTGCTGCAGGGATGCAAGTTTGATTCATACTTTAAACCTACTTGTCTCTGGTACAACTTCTCATCCCATTGTTTTGCTGTGAGGTTTTTATGCTAACCATAGGACATGGCTATAAGGAGAAATACCCTTAAGATGTACTTTTTATCAGTTGGCCACAAACTGGTAGAGCAGAGGGGAGAAAAGCCAGCATACTGTGACCAGTCATTTCTCTGTTAGCCATCGATGGAGCACAGTCTGAGAACATCTGGACTGTAAAGTGCACCTCTTGAACTTTCATTGATCGGTTCCTTGGGCTGTCAGCCATGAAGTATATTTTTGGACACTTGCAGCAAATCTTATTACTTTGAGGAATGCTAAATCCGTAGTTTTAGTCATCTACTATTTTTTAGTAAGTACGAAAAAATTTTGGTTTGAGTTAAATATTTAATTTGCTGGTGTGTTGCAGATTGCAGTTTGTGTGGTTATACTCGAGTGAGCTTCAAACTAGCCAGCCTGGCAACTAGTATCAAAGTCCAGTGGCAGCAATGCTCATTCACTGTGAGCTGCTGTAATCCTTCTCTCTAATCCTAAAAGGAACAACTATTGGCCTGCACACAGTAAAGCAATCTTTCTTCAATAAAGGCATCCCCTCTAAAAACGGAGGGGGTGTGAAATTAAGCTTTTTTGGGGTGTGTGTGTTATGGCTTATGTTTACAAGAGCTAAGGGAGGTGTAGTAATTTGGTATGAAATGAATGGGTGCAAGTTTGCATGCTACGATTATATACAGCACAGGTATTCCTTGGGATTTTTGAAGTGGGGCATGCTATGGCTGAAAGTAGGAGAAATTAGTTTTGCCATATGCATGTGTGCTTTGTCTGCCACTTACAGTAGCATGAGTTAGTGGTAAACTGCTTTAAAAGTGTACAGCTGCCTAAATTGGTCTGAACTCCATTTGTGTTAGTCCCATCGGAGTGGGAAGCGTTCTGTTCTTGGACAAGGGCACTCTGCGTTTTGGCCTCCCTGTCCTTGGCAGATTTTTTATTTTTTTTTCCTAGCCTATTGGATGCTGCCAATTGCTTCTCACTGTGTATTTTCTGAAGCTTGTTATATTTGGTTTGGGCATCTATCTATTTGTGCTTAGTAGGGGAAGGATGTTCCTGTGTTACCAGTTCTTAAGGAATTGTAATGTGCTTTGAAGAAAAATAACTTGTTAGCAGAATTGTTTTTGCAAAAACTTATCTTTGATTCAGCACAAAAGTTTTCTTGTCCTGAAGCATTCCCTGTTTCTCATGCTACCTGTCCTTCTCTTTTTTTTCCTAAAAGCGCCTATTTTCAGTATCACAGAAGTATGATAGTTCTGTTAAACCCACCTATGTTAATGAGGTATTTGGCATACATTAGTTAGAAACTGTGTGATCTTATTACTGCAAACATTGTCTCAAATTAGATTAAGTACTTGGAGCAGGGCTTATGTCACTTCAGAAAACACCTTGTAAAGCACCTAACATGTCTGAGTAGTGTATTAAAAAAAAAAAAAAAAAAAAAGGCTAATTTTTCTTGCCCTGGTGGCATAATCACTTCCAGGACCTTAAGAAGCAAACACTTCTGATTATCATCTTGATATTTTTCTCCTCTTAATCTTATGTGAAGCTTGTAGTGGATACTTCTGACAATTCTCTCTGAGAACAGATGCTTGATACCATCTGCAAGCTTTCTATGCCGTGTGTTTTCAAATGTTGTAAACTAGCATCAGGTCATGAGCTGTGAATTGTCAACATGTTTGAAATCAATATATTGAAAGTGGAAGGAGTAATGCAAAGGAATAACATAATTTTAAGGAACCAGTGCTTTAGAGCTATACAGAGTAGAAATGAAAGATCACAAGATATTGCACCTTAAAACCATTTTTAGTCTTCTCAGCAAGCAGTTTGTCTTGTTTGTACTACTTCAGGGTCAGGTGCAGCAAGTCTCTGACCTGAGGCCAGTGTTATCTTACTTCCTTGTGGATATTCTTGTTTTATTGGAAAATTCACATAGATTTCTGCAGTCTCTTATATTTTTAATTCAAACAAGACTTTAAAACAAAATTACTTTTATTTTTGGAAGATTTTCTTATGCATTTTAAGAAAGAAAGAAAAACCTACACTTATAATACTGGGGACTTTCCTTTCTGTTGGGAAATGGTATTTTTCCCTGATTGAATGCCAGACCAAAAGTCAGAAACATTAGTTCTAGCCTGGACTCTGGTGCTGATGTCCTCTGTGGTCTTCAGCTTTGGGTCTAGTCAGGGACTGCATACTCACTATGGTTTACTTCATTTTCATTGAGAGTGCTAATGGGTCTTTGGCTTGAGGTTGACAACTAATTTAGCAGATGACAATGGATTTGGAGGGGTTAATTCAAAGTTAAATGTTAACATCTTTCTGAAGGATTTCCAATGGCTTAACTGACACTTCACATTTTTAATCCAGAAGCTAACATAGATCTAACTTCCTTGCTCTCATCTGTCTGTCTTTGGATGCTTTTCTGAGTTTCCTACCTCTTAGTGTTAATGGTTCAGTATTCTGGTTAAGTTGCTTTAACAAAGCTGGAGTAGACAGTCTTAATAAAAGTCTGAGTTTGCAGCTGTAACAGACAGTTCAATTTTGAACAAGAGACCAGTAAGTGCCTTAAGCTTTAAGAGCAAGGCTTAGTATTTGTTTAACGTTTTGGGACTTGCATTGCAGTATGGATCCTTTGCATAACCATTGCTTGAAAACATCCTTTTATCAGATCAGTGTATTAGAACCTCCTTATTGGATATGGGTCATGGGACTTGCAGCACTAAGTAAGGTAATGCTAAAATAGGGCCGCAGAGGGCGGCAGGAGGGCTGCTCCGCTGGGTCGCATAGTCGTGGCCAGAGCTCTCCTGTCTGCGCGGCACTGACGGAGGCGGCAAAATGCCCCGCTTCGCTGTGCAAGGAGGGTTGGGAGCAACAGCCCAGTGCTTTGAAGGATAAAGACGACTGTCTGGTGGACCAGCGTGATTCAGTCTTTCTGGTTTCTTTCTGATTTTTTTTTTTTGTTTTTGTTTTTGTTTTAATGAAAACAGTGAGCAAATGAAGCCTTTTCAAATACAGCTGCTCACATATTCCCCTGGCTGAACTCCAGGGTAGTAGAGTCTGCCACACGAACTGGTCTGTGGTATTACATTCCTCCAGCGGAGACTCTGATGTGTGAGGTAAGTGTTCATGGAGTGATTTTTCTCTCTCGTTTAATGAATGAGTTATAAGTATTTAATACACACGCAAAAGCAACCACAACCCAATTCAGAGTTAGTGCCAGCTTTTTAAAGTGAGAATAACTTTCCTCAAGCGGCATATCTTCCCAGTTCTTTATCTGTAAAGAAACAGTTGTGGTCCTGTATTTAAAGAGTGGCCTGGGAATTAACATAGGTGGCTTTTAGTTGAAAATGCATGTGGGATTTTTATATCCTACTTGTTTCTTCCCATTTCTGTTGTACTTCTGTTAAATATTTGGGTAGCACAATTACTCAGAAGTTTACTTTTGGAAATGCTAAAGAAGTTGAAGCCAGGTCTTTGTCTATGCCATGTTTCTGGTGCTCTCAGTGCCACTTGAAGTAGACCTGCTCTGAGGTTAGGATCTTCTGGGTTTTCATTAGATGCATCAGTCACTCTCCCTTATTGTGCTGTCTACACAGTCTTTAAGTTCATGTTCAAAACTTCTCTAAGACAGGGAAGTACTGTTTTTTTCCTTAAACAGAGGGAGAGCTGTGGGCTGGGAGATAGAGGTCTATATCTACAAAAGCGCTTGGGCACCTGTAGCGGCGTGCAGGCACTGAAGTCCAGACAGCTGAAGCAGCATCACATAATAAAGACTTCTGTAGGGATCATAGCGTGACTTTTATATGCCTCTAATGTATCTAAATACTGTTCTAATTTATTGCTCAGTGCTTCTCACTTCCCCATGTGTTCTACTGAGATCTTAGTTGATTAGTGTGGTCATCTAGAAGTTAGGAGTGATGGCGCTCAGTTTTACTGTGCGTCTTTAAAGCCCTGATCCCAAGTGCATTAGGGAAGAGTGAGGAAGTATGGAAGTAAATTTAAGTCTCCTGAATCCTGGAGTACCATCCTCACGGCTTTACAAGATGGATTTCTGGACATGTTAGCAGTAGTACCAAATCTGTGAGCAGTGAATGCTTGCTTCAGCGCTCACAGTGTTAAATCGCGGTGAGGTTAATTTCCTGGTGAGGAATGACTTCGAGTCCTTAACAACTTAGATTTTAATCGCAAGTTTCTGTGTGATATTGACACTATCAGTGGAAGAGCGTGAGCTGACAGTCATCTACTTAAAGGAAGGGGAGCAATTCACAGTGGGTGTTCCTGCACTCCTCTGGAATTTATGCAGTAGTTAGTGGCACCTTCTGCTTACTGACCCATCGAGAGGGTGCCGACCCTGTCTGTTCTTGCGGGGCTTAAAGGCTGTGAGGGTTGGCAGGGATGGTGGTGATAATTTTTTTTTTTTTTTAACTTAGGGTGGGGGACGAATCAATTCAGCATGTTTACTCTCTGGAAGCGGTGTATTACAGGAGCAGTTGCTGGAAGTATTTTAATATATATTTGTATGAATAATCAGATAGCTTCACCCTGCAGCAAAAGTCTGTATGTCTGCCCAGAGCAAATACTTTTCTACATTTTCAGAAATAATTTGTTATGCACTTCCTGTATTTCATACAAAATAACTAATGAATCTGTTAACTCCAGTGAAAAAAGTTTTGAAAACCTGATTATGGCCCAGTTAATAAACCTAATACTTAAAGTTCTGCAGAAAATCAATAAAATGGCTTTCATTGTTTTTTCTACATAGAAAAATTAGAGCTTTAAAGCTCCAAAACAGATGGTTAGTGACTGAAATTATTATTTAAAAATGAACTTACTGTTTTTTAAGTTGCAAAATACCTAATTTAAATGCATACTGCAAGGTAGAGGTAAAAGCTCTTAATTCCTGAGGTAGATCAGTTGTAGGCATATATTGAGCCAGACCTTGGGGGTGTTAGCTCTTGGCTATAAGAGCTCTTCCGCAGGCCAATTCCTGGGATTTGGCTGCAGCAGGTGTCACGCCAGACTCTGTTCCTTCCCTGCCTGTGTGTGTTGTTGCTGTGCTGCTTTTGCAGAACCTGTCCAAGTTTCTGTTGCTTTTCCCCTCCTCTTCTTATTTGGTAAAATCAGAGAAATTTATGCTTGCTCTTGCACTGTAGCAACTTTTTGTTGCAGGGCAAAGAGTGAGCACCTTCCGTCCTGTTTCCAGTTCCCCTGGGAAGAATTGCTCCCTTCCGTGTACTGTGCCTGCAGACACTCCAGGTGGGCTCCAGATGTGCGCTGGCCACATGTCTCCTCCGTGATGTTGTCTTCCACACTTCAGTTAGAAGTGTGAGGGGGGCTTGTGCAAGTTTGGCCTCTAAATCTGGAAGTTACTGAAATTACTGACCAAGTTGTACAGCTGCCCTGGCAGTGCCACTTCCTCCACAGCGTACGTAGGACTGTCAGGGCTGGGCCTGCTCACTCGCAGCTTGGACTGAGTCCCTCACCATCAGTATTTTGGGGCAGAAACCTGGCCTATAGTATGCAAGTAAGTGTGCTTCATCACTTGCTGAGGGAGCCAGAGTTATACAGTTAAATGCGCTAACCACATATCAAAGCAATTAATAATTACCAATATATTGCATACTACTATAAGGCAATCAAATCTTGTGTTTTAGGCTCCAGGTGGTCAGGAAACAATTTTCCAGCTGTGAACAGTACAGCTGTTGGGTCCACATGCACTGTGTGAAATAATTTCACTTTTTTCTGAAGTACCAGACAAGAGGTGAATTAAAGATTTTGATTAACTGTCTGATCCAGCAGAGCAAAGTTTATCCTGTATGTATCAGCAGGATGAAATATTGCAGCTATCTGTAAATTTGCAGTCTAAACAGCTGGGCTACTTGTTGCCAGAAGCTGATCTACAAGGAGTAGCTTTGTGTTTTGGAGAGCTATGTATTTCAGTGTAACAGGCCGATTGTTACACACTTGCCTTCAAGATGCACAGTAAAGCCATAAAATCATATGAATTAAATGTGTTTTGTCTGGAAGATTGCCCACAGTACTTCTGAAGAATGACAGAGCATGGATATTTCTAAAAAATACATTTGTAGTATATTGGGTTCTTACAGTGAAATCTTACTTCCAGATACGGAATCTGACTTGTCTAATGGCTTGAATGGATTTAGTACCACTCTGCTTGAGTTCTGTTTGCTTCTGTGCTCCTGATTCAGTGAGAGATGCTGAATTGGTCTAAATAACTTTCATCTTAGTATTCCATCTGAAATAGGAATATATTTACCAGCCTTGCAGAGCCATAATTGGCGAGATGCATTCAGATCCTCAGCTCCAAGGAAATAAGTGCTAAGGTTTTTTTAAGTGTGGTTTTTTTTTTTCCCCTGCTCTAGTTTTAGTGCATTGAATCTCCTGTATTTTGGGCTGACATTAACTCCCCTGGAAAATTAGAGAATAACATTACGAGTTTATTAAAAAAAAAAAAAATTTCAATCCAGAATCTTTTAGGTCTAGGAGTCTAAAAACATAAGGATTTGTAACTTGAGGAAGGGGTATAAAGGCTGAAGGCTGAGAAGGGCTAGACCATAACGGTACGTAAGAGTGCGTTGTACTGAATATGGGCAGATACTCAAGCTTGTGTTTATTAGAAGGTTAGCATAGGTGTAATTAACTTGAAGCTAATCAGAGAAAAGCTGCCAGAGCTTTGTATAGGACTAAAAACATTCACTCTAGCATATCGAGAAATGTATGTATTGTTTCTTTACTGTTCTTAACATTGACTGGAACTGTCTTGCTCAGCTTGAAAACCAAAAAAATGTGTCTGCAAGTCTATGGTTGGTGGCTTCTTACTGCAGCTCCTGGGAGTAAGAAAAGGGGCTAGAAGCAAAAGCCAAAAGTTGATTTCTGACTCACCCAAGCAAACCAAACTTCTTTGAAAATGAACTGGTGCTCAGTTTGCTTTCAATAGTAATACATTTGGCTTTGTGTGACTCAGCTAGGTTCGTGTCATTCCCAAGCATTTGAAATTCAGAAATTGGATTATTTTTTGCCAAACAAGCATAAACCAAACTTTCTTTGCTGGGGTTCAAACTTGTAGTGTTCTTTTTATATTTAATAACAGAGGGCTTATGTATTTTTTTTTTCTCTTGAGAGCCAGGATTTGTGGAACAAAACATCTTAGTTGGGAGGAAGGGGGGAAAATGCCTGTAGTATGAAGGATGACTGAATGATCTCCTGCCTATGTATCAGCTGAGCCTGAGCTATTTAGCTTCCCAGACTGGAAAAGACCAGATGTTTTCAATCCAGTGGAACTGGCAATGCCGGGCTCATTCCCACCACTGTGTGCAGTGGCACGTGACGAAAAGCTAATTCTGAGCTTTCCAGCTGTGAGCCCAGAAGCAGTGTCAGTGCAGTGTCCTGCCTGAGCTATTTGTCCAGTTTCGTGGCCCGTGGTGGCATCTTTGTGCTGGGCTGCAAAGAGATCTCACTTAAAACTATCTCTGGTACTTCTAATTTGTGCTGCTTTGTATGTGCAGATATATTTTTTCTCAAATGCAAATACTGTCTTCAGCAGTTGGAGACTTGTGCAGAGCAGGAGATGTTGAGATGCACAATAAAATGGCGTGAGCTGGCAGCCTTGTGCCTAGTGCTCCTGTCTGGAGCACCAAGCGGTCTTCTGCAGTTTCCCTTCCTGCGAAGAGGCCCAAACCTTTGCAGACTAGATAAATAGGTAAACTGATCTTTTAAATATGTGGTTGCTCAGTTTCCCTCATCCTGTGGAACTAGGAGAGCCCTACAGAGTATGGTTGTTTGTTTTGTTTGTTTTTCCTTCCACTTTAACCACATGGGGAAGATATGGAGAAGAACTGTTGGGGTTTCCACCACTTTATTACAGCTAAATAAACTGCACTTCTAGGCACAGAGCAGGACTGCATTGGCGTTGGTTGAAAGCATCTCATGCTGGAGCATGTGTGTATGTGTGTGTATGGCAGAAGACTGTCCACAGACCTGCCACGTGGCCCCCTCCCTATCCTCCCAACAATGCTCGTTTCCCCAGTTCGTGGGTGAGGAGAGGGTAGAGGGAAGGAGCCTCAGTGGAGTTGCTCCGTAATGTCCCAAACAGCAGCTCCTGCTGTGTCTTTCTGCCTGGGAGCACTGTGCACTGCACATCTGCAAGCTGCTTTGGAAGAGCGTGGGCTGGACTGGGCTCTTCTGGGGGGTTGTGTTGGTCTAGTCCTCTTCTAGAAAGCAGCTTTTCTGCTTCCAGCTAGTATTATTTGCCCTACAGTCCAAATTTGCAGTGCTGAAAGTTCAGGATTCAGATACTGAATGTGATGCATTGTGGAGAGATTATTATAATTGTGTACAAGATAATTTTTCTTTTTCTGCCCATCTAAACTTCTCTGCAGGAAATATGAACTAGACTTATTATGAGCCAGTTTTTAGTTATGTGATTACATATTGCTCTTTCTTCCACAGCTTTCTGCTTAATTTAAGTGTACAGGATGATCCCACAAGGAGGTAGAATTATGGCTGCATGAGCAAGTTCAAATCTGGCGATTCCTAATTTCTGAATGCCTGATTTCCCCCCCCTCCCCCCCAGTCTAGATACTTTCTCTGTGATAGAGGGCTTAGTGGCTCTTACTCTGATGTGATGCATTTGAAAACTTTACTGTAGATCACTTCATAAACAAAGATGCAAAATTCAGTCCCTTTCCTCTTCCTTGAAATAAAAAAAGCTCTGATATCTTTTGTTCCTCTCTTCTCTTCTGGAAATGCTGTAGGAATGCCTTATTATAGCTATGAATGGAATTGGGAGTCTGCAGTGTAAACATAACATTTATCAAATGTACTTGATTTGACAAGGAAGTTAATTTATTGCTTATGTTTACTATGTGGCATCTCAGTGTTCATAATCTTCTGTCAAATCAAATTGTTATGGTTTTCAAAACCCAATAAAGGAAGTATTCCTTATCTACCTGTGTAGAGCTGAATAAACAAATACTTTCTTAAATGCTTGGCCTAACTAACAGCAGGGTGGAGGAGGGTTGGTTTAGTCAAAAGACTTTAATTTTTTTATCACAATGAATTTCTCCATTAAGAAAATCAAATTGAAGAAAATATTCAGTATGAAGTGAAATATTAAAATCGGAGGGCATAATTTCAACACTCTGGAGGGTCCCTTCCTCCCTCCTGGCAGAATTTGCAGATTTCAACTCATGTAGACTGGCTCACTGGAAGACTTCACTGCCTGGGAGGTTTTGCTCAGCTGTATGTTGTCCAGGGTGGCTGCATCCTAACCCAGGCAGGACACTTTAGGATGCACCAAAAGCACTGTTATATAATCAAAACTAATTTCTTCAAATTTTAAGGTATATCAGCTTAGGATGCATTTACTTGTGCCCTGCCTGTGTGAGCTTCACTGGAAAAGCTCCGTTTTCAATGTTAAGTCCCCAGTGCAATAGATCATAACGTATGTTCCTTTGCCATCCTGGCATTAGCGAAGTGTTTGTTTATGGGAGTTGGTGAACAGCCAGCTTAAACACAGTAGTAGGACTGAACCTTTGACTGTGAGGGTTTCTCTTTTGTAAAAGAGAACAAAAGGTCGGACCTGTAATGAGCTGTTGGCCAGTGTTGTGGCAGTATGATGTTATGAGCAGAAAACCAGAGTCTTCTCTGCTCCCTGAGGTGCTCGAGGAGGGCCTTCTCCCTTGGCTTTGTTGTTTTAGTGGGGTAAGGCCGTGCAAGGAGGCATTGGGACCGCTCCTGCTGGGGGGTCTCGGGGCGTCCCTTCAGATGTGCCGGTTTCTGGATTTCTGAAAATCCGACTTTTGACATCTATGAGCAATAAAACTTTCTACATATGGATGTGTATGGATCTGGTTAAAACTGAGAGGTTGAAACGAGATCAGTAAAATCAACCAGTTGTCAGAACTGTTCAATTTGATCCTGGAGCATCTGGTTGCGATGGCGATATGCTGGGGCTGCCCTCGGCGGGGGGGCCAGCAGCAGTGTTAATCGCCACAATTTTCCGCTAGTCTGTGGTTCACCCAGGAGCTTGGTGTAGCTGCCCCTGAATCACACTGCCCTTTTCTCCTGGGGGTAATCTTGCTGATTAGATATTTCCCTTACTCTGATTTCAAAATTTTCCCTCCTTCTCTCTGGCTGCCTGGGTAGTTCCATGACTTCCTTAAGATGGCCCGGTAGCAACCTTAATACCTAGGCACCTTAGCAACCGTTGTTTCCATCTGAGCTTTAGACTGTGTAAAAGTTTTAATTTATTGACAGAAGCAACAGCATAACTTTTTGTAACAATGAAACAATTCCACTTCCCATGATGTAGATGTAGAATAGAAAGTTTCAGAGTGATACAGAAAGCAAAACAACTACACCCCTGCAAAAAAACCAAACACAAACATTTTCTTTCCCCTTCCCAAACCTGCTAAACATTTCTAGGTTGGATCCTTCCTCCAGTTCAATACTGCCAGTGGCCAGGGTTGGATTCGTTATCTTAGGGGACAGTGCTGATTTAAGTGCATCTCCACCATGCCGTTTGTTCCTGTGCCTGTACCCACAGTGTCCTGCCCTGTCTCCCCCTCACAACTCTTTTTGGAGCTGTACTGTGGCCTGCATCAAGGAAGTAATCCTGCTCTTAAAAAATAAAAAAAAAAATAAAAGTTGTGCATGTGCAATGCCAGGTCAGTTTGCTGATTCGGTTCCCAGCAAGGGTCTGCGTGCAGGCGCCCGGCAGCGGCAGGGCGGCCGGGGGCCGTGGTGTGGGCAGAGGCAGGGCAGGAGTCCCCGAAACCTGCGCTGCAGCCCGCGGCACCGTTTCCTCCAAGCATCTCCTGCTGGCTTTTCTCCAGTTGCAAACTGTGAGACCTCTCTGTTTCTCTAAGCTTCTGCTGAAGGGTTGTGCGGAAAAATCTTTAGTTGGAAGAAAGTGTCAAAATTTGGTTTTGTAACTACTTGTCGGTGCAGAAACTCAGCCAGCTCTATTTTGTACGGTAGCTTACAGCTTCATGGCAAATGCTTCTCAGAGGATGTAAGCAAGTACAACAAATAAACAACTTCCAGCCATGGGGTCTTGATATAACATGATTTCAGCTCAGTTGAACAGGATACAAGTTAGCAGAGACTTTGGCAGAGAAGTTTAGATTGAACTATCTTCCTACTACCTCATCAATTTTTTGCAGGCACACCACATTGTGGCACGAGTTTTGTAAGGCTGTTTAAACCAATGCTAATAGGCATGGTTTTAATGCAGAAGTGGGGGCCAGATTTTTTTATTTTTAGGGTTTCAATTTTTTTTTTTTTAAGTTTACAGTGTGTGCATGCATATCTCTATATATGCTCACCACATAGACAATCTCACACATTCTGTACTTTTGCATATGCTTTCCAAACTGTAGTCTCTGCATTGCTTTTTTTTTCAGCTGCACTCTTTCTCCTTTTAGCAAGCAGCAGCTGAGGTGTGGCCACTAACATGGAAAGGTTGATGTAAACATTAACAAATTAACTCAGGCAGGAGGGGTGCTAGGTAAGGGCAGTAGCGTGAACCTTTGCTCAAGCGCTGCAGCGCGTGACGCCGTTTCCCCAGCTGAGCGATTCTGAGCATAACCAGCAAAGTGTGGAGCAGCCGCCTGCCAGGGTCCCTGCAGAGGAGGGGCCAAAGAAATCATAATTCAGGGTACGCTTAAAAAAAAAAGGGTTGAGGAGCACTGGCCTGCATGTAATACCTATGCAAAGAATGCAGGAACCCCAAAGGGCTGGGAAAGGCAAGTACAGCACTTTTAAGGTCTTGGCTTGGAAAGAGCTCAGTGAACTGGGTGCAAGTTCTTTCATCTACCGCAGAAGGATGAAGAGCTGAGTCAGCTCTGCTGGGGTCTGGACTGTGATCCCAGACGTTTCAAGCTGGACTGTTAGTCTACAAACCCGACTCGGTACAGAAACCTGGATGCAGAACTATGCCTCCCATCAGATTGCACTGGCCTTTCAGTATATACAAGACAGTATCTCAATCATTTAGTCTAGTGAATGTTTCTGTTTTTTTACAACACTCCAAACCTTGCACAAGAAACCTTTTGGAGTCATTTCTTTCTTTTTTGTCCTATCTCCTTTTAAAACTATTTCTAATTAACTTGGGAAACTATGTTCCTCCTGTAGCCAGCCTTCCTTGAAAACACTGATGCCACAGAACAAGCAGCAGTCTCACAAAATGGGCATTGCTCGTACTTGCATGGTAACTCGGCATGTACCAGGGGCTGTCTGGTCTCAGTTCCAGGAGAGGAAAAACGCCCTGGAACTGCTAAGTAATTCCCTCAGATGAGACCAAGGCATTTTTATCTACAGAGCGCTGGCTGGGCTCATGTGGAGAGGGCAGCCCAGGAGAGCTGCTGCTGTCGGGCGGTGGTGGAATTCCCGAGGGGTGCCCTTCGTCCCCTGCCCCGCTGAGCTGCATCGTCGCTCTTTGCTCGTGCCGTAGCCTCTACAAGTGCTGGCAAACAAAATCTACCTGCTCCTTCTTGTTGCCTTTAAACACACAGTGACAAAGTCGCACAGAAATTTCCTGTGGAACTTCAAAGTGGTTTGTGCTGATATAAAAGGGTTTTTTTTAGGAAGTTATATACATAGCATGCAGATGGAGAGGAGTGCATGGAAAGAATAAATTTCTGCAAGCTTCAGTATATATCGAGACATTTCTGTTGCTTGTATAAAGCCTAGAAAAGAAGCATGAATCATTGTAATCTGTTTAGGATATATATACAACCTATTACATCCACTTTGAAGGTTTTGGTTGTGCTGCCCTCTTATTGTACATGTTAACCGCTTGTTAACCACTTATATTTTAATCCATTGATTCAGCTAACACGTTAGTTATCTGCATGAAAAATTACTCACTTTTTGCCACTTTTTCTCTCAGGAAAGCTTCACTGAGTCCTTCGGAGACTTGACTCCCTCTATCTCCTTTCCCGTTTCTCTCCACGTTACTCGTCTCACCTTCATCAGCACCTTATGTCATGGTAACAGTCCCTGCAGGGCAGGCGAGTTGGACTCTGCTCCCTCCGGAGCCACTGGAGCTATCGGAAGAGCTTGCTGCCAGCTGCGAGTCGCTCCTTCAGCCCTAGGGGTGAGTAAATGCTTCCCTGCGGAGCTGCTAGCTCCGGTGAGAGGGAGCAGGTCTGGCTGCGTGGCCTTGACAGTGGTCAGACCTGCTTGAGTTGTGAAGCAAAACTCTACGGATATGAATATGTTTCTAGCTGGAAAAAAAAAAGAGAGAAGACTGAGTGTCTGTTTTGGAGAGGGAAATATTTCAAGGGTTTTTCTTAGGTCAAGAAATTGCAGTGCTGCTGGCCCTAGTGTTATGACTTAAATTCCCTCAAAATCTTGAGATTAATCTGAAAATCAAAACTTTAAAGAATTTAGCTGTGCATTTTTTGGTCCATTTTTTGTTTGTTAAATCCCCTTTGAGAGGGAGGTCAGGAACATTAGCACTTTGCTTGCTGCTAAATAAATGGTGAGTTTTACCTGTGTTAAGAAATTCCCATCTCCACATCTGTCTGCTTGTCCTCTGAGGTCAGCTTCCATCAGTTTTATTCCCATTTCCTAAATCATCTGTATCTCTATTTACCTTTGCTTCTCCAGGCCTACATATGCACATTCTCAATGTCCCCTTCAGTCTTGCAAGGCAGGTGCAGGGCACTTCATGTCTTTACTATTTTCTCAGGCTGAGTGCTTAGAAAAACTTTTTTTGGTGAAACTTTCATTTAAAATTTTTTTTGAAAAGTGTTCCAAAACCCAGAAGGAAGTATTAGAAAGCTAACATCACAAAACAAGACTAATAGTGACATTTTGTTGTTGTCGTGTTGCTAGATATAATAATTGCTATCATAAAACTGCCATAGGCACAAATTCACCAAATCCCTTTAGTGTGTGCTGTGACTTATACACATGCTTAATTTTAAGTAAATATTTAAGTATTTTGCTGCCTCAAAAATACAATAAATAAAATAACTCAAGGACTGTGAAAGCCAGAGAAAAGACTCTCATTGATATAAAATGGATGTTGAATCAAGTCTCTGCTGTATCAGAGAAGGTTTTCCTGAAGAAAATTGAGTTGTTGCTCTGACTTTAGAAGTACTGTATGCTTATAGATAAATGAAGGGTGTGTGTTTTTCTAAAATACATATATTTACTGCTTTAAAGTCAATCGTGTTTCTTTTCTTCATGTGAATATTTTAATTGCTTTTGGCTCACTTACCTACCTGGAGAGGGTGATGACAGTGCAGACCCTTTCCTTTTGCATACGCAGGCATGCTATCTAGAAAATCAGAGAATGGATTGACTACATTTTACATTATTACAAGTTTACAGGACATGAATTAAAGCTTTGGAAATGGCTCTACAAATGATGTAAGTTCAGTTTCATTATTTGGTATCAAGTGATTGCTAAACGTCATACTGTTGTTATATTTAGATGTCTCTGTTGTAAATACTGTGCTAATTTTAACAATTCAGCTTGTAAGGGACTGCAGTAAAGTTTAATATAAGAGGTGTTTTTTATCATCATGAAATTTTTTCAGTGTCATGGTCAGTAATGTTTTAACCTCATACATTTGTGTTGTATTTATTTACCAATTGCTATGTCTGTTTAATCAAAATAAGAGTGTGTTTCTGTATTTTGATTGCTGTTTTTAATTGTATTTAGCATATAGTGCTGACAATAGCTTTACAAAGTCTCTCATGATACCATTTTCTAAGAATTTTTGTTCCTTATCTGTTGTTCTCCATGCTACATTTTTTTACCTACCAAAACCTTCCTAACAGTGTGTTTCATTCTCACAAGCTTGTTCTTTTTCATTCTGGTTGCTGTGTGCTGGGCCAGGGTACAACACAAATGGACTTTTGCCACAAGCGAAGGATGTGCCTTTTCCAAGTGTGTTAGTGGGTTTTGTAGATGAAAATATCATCTTGACAGAAGCCTATCTACAAACTATGTCAACGTGAACTAACTCTTAGAAGAGACTTTCCATAGCAGCAAAGAAATGCAGGAACACATTTCCAAGTGTACAGTGCTTGCATTTTAGATTGAAAAAAATCTTGAAGCTAACATTCTTATCTATACAGTATCTTATCTTAATACAGTATACTATATTAAAGTGTATAGAAAAAATTCTTTGGCTTCCAATAGAATTTGTGCTCTTGAAGCCCTTAGCTTTCTTTGAAAAATCTCCCCTTCTGATCTTGGTTATCTTTCTAAATAATCTTCTTGTTTAAAGCAGGACCTATGTTGTCATGGAAGTATGTATCAAGTAGGTGTCCATGCTTGTAAATAAATACACTGTAATTTTATACCTTCCATGATATAGAAGAATTGACCTGAAATAAAAACACTTTGGAAAAGAATCACAGGGAAATAAAATTATTACATAAACTCTGTAAAATGACAGGAAATGTCAATGCAGTTCTTTGGAATACTTACAATTGAATTTAGATAACTTTGTTTTGCCTCTAACAGAAACCTCATCTTTGAAGGCTAAAAGTTCTGTGCAGAGCAGCTAGAATTAGTTAAATATTGGAATCACTGCTGATTTGGTTGCATCCTCCAACATGACCAATCCTCGGTAAGTACTGTATGAGGAAAGTTATAACTTATTTTAAATACGAGGGAGCAATTCGTACTGGTAGGAGTATGTTGTTGTGACACCAAGAGGTTCCATCAGTATTAAATGGAAGGAAAACTTGGTATTTTGAGTGGGAGCAATAGGATTTGGTAAATTGTCTGAAGACTGTGAATTAGCGCAAAGAAGTGAATACAGTGAATATTGCAGATGTGCTACTAATAGCTAGTGGCTGAGAACTAATAAATCAATATTTTCAGACCTGTTGGCATTTTTTCTTTCCTGTCACCAAACCTGTCTCAAAGCTATTTTGCCAACACTGTTCTGTTTGTTCGTTTTTCTTTTCAATCACTTCAGTCTGTCTGTTACTTAGTCTAAGAATACCGAAGTTAAATATTGGTGGGAAGGGGAATGCTGTACTAACCCATTTTCCGGTTTCTTCTGTGTTACTGGAAATTGGATCATTGTACACTCTTCCATGCAAGAGTGAACCAACTCGGCTTGGACTTGGAAAGGGCAAGTTTCACAGGGTGGCAAATACTGCTGCACTAAAATTGAAAACCAAAGAAGGAAAAGTCTGGCAAAAATTAGCTCCTCCCTGTGGCCTTCTGATTTCCGATTGTTTGCAGACAAATACATTTCTGTTGGAAATGACAAGATTCTCAATACTTGTCTGTTACTAATTAGACAAAGAATGAAATAAAATAAGGCTTTAGGTCATCCAAATAGCAGTGCTTACCTCTACTTTCTGCCATTGTGTCGCAGCCTTTCCCTGCCAGATACTTGCGTTATAACAGCATTTTCAGTGACTTTCTTGTGTGATCCTGGCAGCAATTAGCTCTTTTTAATTTAGGAATAATGTTTTTCATCCAAAAGGGTTAATCTAATGGTTAGGCTCTGAGCAATAGAGTCTTTCTCTACCTCTTTCACGTAGAATTTTACCTCCTTCACCCACATCCTTAGACTCACAAGATAGATGAGTTAGTCAAGAACTCTTCTAAATTACTCATTTTTTTTCTGAAAAAAATGAACAGTTATTCAGGTTGCTTGAATAGCTGGAAGATTTTAATAAGCTTCTTTAAAACAAAATCACTCATGCAATTTTTGCAGTCAAATAAGAAAAGGAAGTTGGGCGCTAAGCACTTTTTAACCAAATCCCTAAGGAAAAAGAGTATGTTCACACCTGCTGTTGAAAACCTCTGAAAAGTAGCCTGGGATTTCTTCAGAAGTTAAAAAGCTCCCCTGGGTGAAAGCTAGAGAGGTTTATTCTTTCACCGTACTGTGAATCAAATGGAGCAAGCAGTGTTCACTGGGGATTGCAAAGGATCAGACCCTGCTGGGACTTGACGTGCAAGCTCCCTCCTGTAATGAAGTTATCTTTGGCATACACTAGATAATATGCTAACTGGCAATACTTTGAGTTTCTAGGTAACTAGTATCTTATTATAAATGAGGGAGACACGTGCATAGTCAGGCTCTGTTTTTACATGTGTGAGTTCCTATTAAATGTTAGTGGGCCTGTCCAGGTTTAGAAGTAAGCTGTACATATGTGCATACAGATAGTTAAGATAATCTTTCCAGATGTGTCCATAATTCTTCCGAACCCTTGTTCCTCTTTTGGAATTATTTTGAAATAACTTGGTACAGAGTGATCCTTTCTGGTTGAATGAAACCAAGTCAGCATCCGTCAAAACTGTTTGAATATTGACCCACAGTACAAGGGGGTCAAACTCCGTCCATTAATTAACAGTTGATTTGTATATGATGAATAAGAAGCTTAGCTATTCGTTGCTCACTGATCTAAGCTACAAAGCAGTGAGATTTTAGCTGGCATAGCTACATGCCTTTTTTCTGTTGAAGTTCTTGTCTGTTTCGCACAAATATTTTGCTGCTGGGTTCATAGTTTATTTGTTTATAATACAGCCATTTATATTTAGTGCTTTTGAAGCAGCTTCAGCAGAGTCAAATGCTGTTCTCCTTTGTCTGTGAGGTTTCTGTTGACTTCAGTGGGATCTACTAAAGACAAGTTTGGATGGATTTGGGTTAGACATCACCTCCCTCAATGACCTTGCAACAGCCTTTTAAGTCTTCTTTTTAGGATTCTATGAAGTTTTTGTCTCGCACTTATTTTTACTGATTTGTTTATTTATTTATTTTTTATTTGTTTAAATAATTTGTGTGTGTGTGTAGAGAGATAGAGAAAGGGGTTTTTTTATTTACTTGTTTTATTTTCAGGCCTACAATAGAAGGTGGTGTTTCAGAAGTTGAGATAATTTCACAACAAGTGGAAGAAGAGACCAAAAGCATTGCTCCTGTACAGCTTGTTAATTTTGCTTATCGAGATCTACCCTTAGCTGCACTTGATCTGTCTGTGGCTGGGTCCCAGCTTTTGTCAAATTTGGATGAGGAGTACCAAAGAGAAGGGTAAGTACGAAGGACAGAATTTTGTTTTATAGATTTATCTTAAAGAAATTTCATAGCTTGTAAAAAAGAAAACCTTGAGATGGAGAAGTGCAGGCACTTGTCCTCAACTCATTTTAAAACCACTATCACAGGATGGAAATGACTTTTGTAATATAACTATGCCAAGGTGGTATTGGGCTCTTTGTAATTAAGTAATTGCTGGCTGCTGTTTGACCACAGTCAGGAAGCCTGCTGTCAGACAGGGACAACTAGGCAGAGACTCTAGCGTGTCAGACAAGCAGAATGGCCTGGTGAAGGCTCTGCATAGAAGATGTTTCAGGAGGGTTTCAGGATAACAGGTGGTTAGTTACTGTGATTCTTTTTACATATGTATGCATCTCCTGATCAAGACATAATGACTTAGTACTCCAGCCTCCTGCTTCCTGGGCAGGGTATGTGCTTTTCACAGAGTAATTTGTACTGTGTAATTTGCTTGTATGAGACCATTGTCTTTGAGAATGTGTATGCATATTACTCCTGTTTTCATAGAACATCTGTTCCAGGTTTGTTGGAATAAAAGGTACCAATCAGATTCATAATATGTGCTCAAACATAGCCCAGTGTCAGATTATGTGGCGTTGTTGTTCTACAGGACATAAGAAGTCATCTTTCTGCCCTATTCAGTCTTGATGTGGCCGTAGGTTGACTCCTGTGCCCAGTTTTTCATGAAAGATTTGGGTCAGCTGGTGAGAATCCAGAGGAATGAGAATGATTAGAGGCTCAGAAAACCTGACATGGAGGAGTGATTGAAATAACTTTGTTTGTTTCACATAAAGAAGAGTACTTTGAAAGGAACTCATCATAAGAGACTTCTCAGTGAGGAAGAGAATAGTCTGTTCTCTATCTCCATGGTGTTTAGGACAAGAAGTAAAGAGCTTGAATTGCAGCACAGAAGAGAATAATCAGGGTAGCAAAGTGCAGGGATAGGCTACTGTCGGGGGCTGGGATAGCAATCACTAGATGCCTTTCAGAAGACACATTTGTTAGGAATGATAAAAGTATAGTTTAACATCCCTTGGGACAGGGATTAGGGGACCGCTTGTGCTTGACTCCCCTGATTCTTTGATTCCTGTTCCACTTTGTGTTGCACTGAATTTATATATACTCCACTTTCAGTAAGATCCCTCTAAAAGCACTTCACACATGATGAAGACATTAAAAGGCTTTATATAAGCCTCCAATTATTAACAGCTGAGTATATTTTAACCTGTGCTCAGAAATCAGCAAGGAGACCTGCTTGGTCTCTGCTCAGCAGGTATGGTAGTCAGGAAGTGCTATGTGGGGAAGGCTCTTGTCTCCTTTAATTTCTTTCCAAATTGGACTTTGTGAGACATCTCCAGAAAGCTGTTACTCCCAACAAGGGGAAGGAAATACATTTCAATTAGGTTATGTAAGTATGGTACAACTGTAACATAAAATAACCTGCATAGCAAAAGAGGCACTTCAGGAATTAATTTGAGTATGCAGGTGTAACCCTCAGGCTATTTTGGTGCTGGATGAATACCAATTTAGTTCAAATGTGCATTTTCATAGATTTTACTATCTGAAATTCCATTCTTCACAGTGCCTAAGTCCACAGATCTCTCATCATGACCATCTGAGCAGCTTTGCAGTCTAGGTATGGAAGCAGAGTTGTTATTCTTTTTCTCAGCAGAGATCTCTTCCTTCACCCAGACTTCTCCTCTGGCTTTATTTGAATGGAAATAAGCAGATACTGTCCAGACCTCCCAGCTGCAGAGGGAATTCTCTGAAGAAAATTCAGAGCTTTAGTTTGTTTGTCTCAATGCATTTTGGCTGAGTATGTTCAGCTGAGTCCCAGGGCTGCATCTGCAACTGATGTCTTATGGAATTCAGGAGCAGAGCTGAGCTCAAGAAACCCAGCAGTAGAAGTAAGATTCTGCCCCCATAGCACCTTGTGGTTTATTTGAGAACGTGGCTGGTTTTATGAGAGTGGTGTGATTTCTTTCTCATGGCCTTGTTTAGATGTGACTGACTCAGTTCTCTTCTGACTCAGTTCTCTTCCACCTCAGTAAGAAGGAGATAGGGTGGTTGGGATCAGTTTGGTACAGGAACAGCCAACTGTATCTCCCTCTTCTGTGTGGAGAGAATGATGTGGGAAGGGCAGTGGCAGGAGATGGCAGAAAGTGCCTAAGCCCCTGTAGCTTCTGCCAGCATCCATGTTCCCAACTGTGAAGCTCTGTCACCCCAGTGCCTCCCTTCACGTTGCAGATGGAGATACCAGAAGATACTACTAATGCCAGTGAGTGCTGAAAGGTGACATAATACTCATCTTCCTCTCCTTGTCAGTCTGCCTTTGTCTCAGACTTTCAAAGGTTGCCTACTATATACTTTTGTCTGAGAATTTCAGGGAAGGTGCCAACCTGTATGAACTGTGTATATTTGATACAGCTGTGTTGGTCTAGATCTGTAGCTGATCTAAACAAGCCATAGTTTTTATAATTTCAGGGCTGTGCAGCAGGAAGGTCTGGCAGGTCCTTAGTCCTTGCTACCTGGGAAGAAGTAATAGAAGAACAGTAGGATCTTGGAAAATCCTGATTTGTTGTCAGAAGCTGTCCACGACCCTGCTCTATTAGACTGCTGTGACTTTCAGTCTCCTAGTGTCCAGGATACTGTTCCCAGTTCCTGATGTGGGTTGTCATGCTTGGTCACTAGTAAGTCTCCATCTCTGTGCATCAGTCCGTATAGCAACAAGAGGGACATCAGCCTAGAGATGAAGCAGGGGGCAGTGAAGGAGCCTCTGATTTAATGGTTTGATTGTGTGTTCCCCAACCCTTTCCTCTTCAGCTTTCATTTGTTAAGGCCAGAAGGTGTTCACTGTGCACCAGTCCAAACCCAAGTGCAAATTTCACCTTATTGGTGAAGGACACCAGGGGAGTTTTTTGTTTAATCTGAGAGAGAATTTCTATCAGGAAACAAGCCATTAATAAGCAACCAGGCACAAGTGGGTGGTAGCTCAGCCCTTTTTGTGTGCCTGAAAACTCTCAGATGGCACCAGACTAGCTACCCCTCTCACCAAAAAAGAGAAGGAGATTGGTCTGTCTTTTGTTAAACTGACATTCCTATGGCTTTAAAAATACCAGAATAAAAATCTTATTTTCTGCCGTTTGGTAGGGCTTTGCTCCATCTTATCAAATGCTCAGGGCAGTCAGTTCCCAGCTCTCTCTTGATATTATTAAGGGAATTTTGTGGTAAGTCTGAGCTATTTTTGTCAGAAATTTAGTTTACTATGCTGATCCCTGTGCTAAGCAACAAAGAGAGGACTACAGATTAGATGTCACATAAAGCCAGTCCCTGAAGTACATCTGCAAGATTGGCAGTAGTGAAAGGGTAAGGAGACAAAAAAAAAAAAGAAAAAAAAACAACCTTTCCTCTATTCTCCCAGAAATCCTCATATAAATCACAAACCCTGGCTTCTCCTAATGTGGATTGAGCAAGAATTCTTTTCTCTATATATACTCCTCAGACAGGGAAAGTACCAAGATTTGCATGATGAAAATTGGTTAGTTTAGCTGGAATCTGCAATGGGAAATGTTCTCATTCATTGTAAATCACGTAGGTGGGCTGGCATCACCTTCTTTGTGCTGAAAAGAGTAAGGTGCCTGCGGTCTCTGCATATCACAGTGTGTGAAATGAGAGGTTGCTGTGTCTGGCTTGCTCTCTAGAAGCAGTCAGGCTGGTGTGCCTGGTTGTAGTGGAGCTGTGGATCTTACTCTTCAGAAAAGGGAAATTTTCTGATAAATGCAAATGATATATAATTAAAACTTTTTTATGTGATTATAGCAATCTATGTATGTAAAGGTATATCTCTTCCACCCAGAGGAGCACTGTGAAGCAATAGTAGCCTGGTTCTCAGAACTGGTATGGGTGTGATGCTAATTACTTAATTAGTCCTGCTGATCTGCCCTGCAGTTAACTTGTTAGAAGTCGCCTTAGATATCAGTACACGGTGCTGTGCTCCATGCTTAGACATGGCAGGAGTGATCAAGGCATATGCCAGAGAGATGTGGATGAAAAATAAGCTCATTCAAAAAATGTGCCTGGGTACTTAGGAGAACGCGTAATGCACATTTCTAACATGTCTGTACCAAGTTAGGTGGTACTCTTGTACATAAAGTAGCAGCAAAGCAGATGATTTTCTTTGTGTCTGTGGATTTATTGGGGAGTCTCTGTTTGCATTAAATTCAGTTTGTATGAAAAGAATATATAAACAGTTCTTTAAGGAGACTAATCTCTCAGAAAGCTAAGGAGCTTTTAAAATTTTAACATTAGCATCAAGTGCCACTCTTAATTTCTTTTTTCCAGTCAAGTTTTCTGTTTTATGAAAAATACTTTCTCTCTGCCATCAATGACCAATAGAAGTGATTGGAAATTGTTGGGAAATTGGCCTCATGGAGAAATTTGTAAGTGTGTGCAATAAACAAGTGGAGAGAGGGAAAAGCTCTTCTTCCCATATTTTCTTTAGATTCCAATTCAGGTATTATTCATAATAAATTATAAGATATGCATGATAGACTGGGTATTTCGGTGAAGTAATATGCAGTTAGTGGACAGTGAGCTTCTGTCTTGATAAAGCTTCTTGATAAATCCACTGACTTGATAAAGTTAGTGGAGAGCGAGCTTCTGCATTCGATAGGGGTAGGAAGCAAGGGGAGAGAGATACAGTATCTTTTAATTATTTGTTGTATTTGTTTTATGTTGCTGCTCTTGAATTTTCCTCTGTTAAACATAAATTTGAAACTTGAAGGTGCTTTAAACTACCGTGTTTTACATCAACAGCTATAAAGGTTGCGAGTTCCACACAGTTAATGTGACTCCGTTGACATTAGCTGTAAATAGTCACACCATTGTAATTTAATCATTTATGATCATCTGTTCATAGCCTTAGATTTGCTTGGTTGCAGGCCAGCTAGAAAATGAATTAAACTGTAGGAATGCCTGAAAAAAGAAAGCTGCAGGAAGGGATATAGAGAGAGATAAAGAAGAAGGAAAAGCAAAACTGAACAGAGAGAACAGAGACGTGTAGAGATTCAGAAGTTAATGCACAAAAGAATCCTTAGAGCTTTTCATTTCAAATTGGTTGCAGGCCTTCATTGATGCAAATATTCATCCATCCTGGGAGAAAAGGATGTCTGTTCCTTCAATCCGTCTTCTGTAATTGTGTCAGATGCCGTATTTCTGGTTTTCATATTCATCTTTCAGTTTTTATTTTCATCTCTCTGAGGTATTTTACTTGTATTATCTGTAAGATTTAAAGGTGCTTTAACCAAATGGACTGGAACAGACTAAGTTTCTGCTTTTTTCTTTTTCTGCTTTTTTCATGTTTATCTGGCAGGATATTTAAAATACAGTCCCTTTTCTGAAAAGTTCGGTGCACCTCATGCAGATCCTTGAACATATCAGGTTGGTAAATGGTGAATAATAGAGTCCAAGCTACAGATACTGTGCAAAGGTTTTGGATGGATGGCAGAACTGTTTCCTATAGTGAGCAGGTTCCTTGTATTTACACATGTGACTTTTAACTTATTTTTAGCTGCCAGCCTCAGTCTGAATCCAGAAAGATGATGCAAAATCTTAACAGCAAAATATAGCGAATGAGACTGTAATGCTGATTTGTTCTTTGTGCAGTACTATATCACTGCTACTTTCTGTGCTCTGGTCCAAAACTAAGACCTGCACTGCAGCAGAAAAGGAGTATTCAGCACTACTGAATCTGGGAGGTGACCAGCTCTTAACTAGAGAACACATGAAACATTGGGCTATATTACAAGAATGCTCCATGATTTAGAAACTTCTTTTTCTAGTACAGATCCTTTATAACATTTATCCTTGTAAAATGCTGTTCTCTGGGATAGCTCATTACTTTCTGTATCTTAAGACTCAAAGGATTTAAATACTATCTACCTCATAATGTCCATCTAATATATTTTATGAGTAACACCAATTGATGGAGGGAGTGCTGCTACAAGGAAATAAGAAATTGATTTTCTCAGTTTTTCAAATTTTTTTGATTTGTTGATCCTTCTTTTTTTGTTTTTCCAACAGAACTTGATTTTCCTAGCTACTTTTTGTGGATAGAGGTGTATTAGAAGTAGCCCACAAACCACTGTTCGCAAACTACTTTTCTGGAGAGTAGAAATCGTGTGGGCCTAATTTATTTGGCTCAACATCGAAAATAATTGTTTAAGTTGGAAAAGATGTGGCTTCATGCAAAAATTGAAAGATAAATAAAGGGGAAATGTGGAAAAGAAAAATGTTAGGCTGGAAGGAGAGTCCATGAAAAGGTCAGCTAAATGCTAAGTAGCAGTCTTAAAGCAAATCAAACATTCATTAGGAAGGAAACAGAGGATAAAACAGAGGCCATCGTTGTGCCTCTATAAATGCAAACTTTGCCCGCATCTTGAACGCTAGTTCTGGTCCCTGTCAAAAAGGGTATGGCAGATACAAAAGAACTGGAGAAGACTCGAAGGAAAACTACGATCAAAGCTGTGGTGCAATTTCAGTTTGAGAAATGACCTTGTAAGGTAGGACTCTTCAGTCTGGAAAAGACATGGCTCATGGGAGATTTGACTGAGATTACAAAACCTGTGACAGAAAGAGGTTAAAATAAGGTCCAATTTCCTCCCTCTGCCAGTATAAGTACTGGGGACCTTAAAAGATTAGAGCCAGGTTCAAAACAAACAAAAAGAGGTGGTTCTTCACGAAGTTGGTAGTAGATCCCTGGAACTACTTGCTAGAGGATATGTGGCTTCTAAT
This sequence comes from Dromaius novaehollandiae, assembly GCF_036370855.1. Taxonomy (NCBI): domain Eukaryota; kingdom Metazoa; phylum Chordata; class Aves; order Casuariiformes; family Dromaiidae; genus Dromaius; species Dromaius novaehollandiae. The sequence continues at coordinate 21,651,290 of NC_088107.1, forward strand.
AGCTTATCTGGCCTTAGGGGGAGACTGGACAAGTTTGTGGAAGAGAAGTTCACTGAAGGTTACTAAACAGAATCCTCAAAACCCCATCTGGTTCCAGAAGTCCCTGAGCTGAAAATAGTTAGATGCTGGGAGAGATTTAGGGGGAAGTAATATATTTGTTTGCCTTTGTCATCTTTAGACATCTGCTGACAGCCGCTATCGGAGACGGGATAACCGAGACTTTGTTCTGACCTAGTATGGCTATTTTTATGTTTCTTAAAGGTTGGTCTTGAGGATGATGTTAATATTTCAATAAAGACCTTAGCCTAAAAAGTAAAAGCATGATAAGCAAGTTTACTAATGATGAGAGTAATGCACCAGCCAATCACAGGATGTCTGTGAGCAGTGAGATATGCACCTATGAAGAAAGCACATGCCCAAATGCATCGAGTGAGGTACTTCAAATAGAGATAGAGAAGCATTCATGTAATTAAAGTGATTCCAAAATATTATGTACAGCTCTGCCTGTATTCACATGCAGAAGGCACTACCAGGACTGTTAGAGAAACTGAGTGTCTGTTTTACAAAAAGGCTGGGTTTCTTAAACAAAGTAAAGGAGGGGATGTCATTGTTCCGTATAAACGCGTCAGGGACATAAACACCAGCAAGGGAGAGGAGCTAATCAAGCTGAAGAACAGTGCTGGCACACAAAGAGATAGGTGTGAACTGACTGTGTGTACATTTAGGCTGAAAACTGGAACAATCTTTCCTGCCGTTAGAGCAACAGCAGTCCTCCAAGAAAAGTAATGGGGTTAGAAATTGTAAAGCTTGGAGGGGAAGAAGGGCGAGGGTGCCGTCAATAGTAACCTTCTGTCGTTAGCATCATTGCAACTGAGCCTCTGGGAGAAGCCCAGGAAAGGGGTGCAAAGCTGTACCTCTTCCTCTGAGTTCCTCCAGGCCTCCAGCTGCTACTTGTAGCCTCCTGTGAGGCTCTCCTGGCAGTTTTGCCACAGCCAGATTTTGTATTTTATTTAGCCTTTCTGTATTTCAGTCACTTCCTGGCCGAGGCCTTTCTACTCCTTCAGATAGTGATTTGGATCTCATCCATCCTTCTGTTTTCTAATTGTAGTCATCTTGTGAGAGGCAAACACTTGCTGCTTAGCCAAAAAAAAGGCAGGGTAAAGTATAACACAGATTTTGGGATATTTGTTTGCAAGACCAGAAAATAGAAATAGTGACAGCTGTTAACAGCTTGAACAAATTGTTTGTAGTGGTTCCTTACCAAAGAAATATGTTAAACCTTTCCCAGTTTTGCCTTATGTTCTTTTCCAAGCTGTTTATTAATAAAACTAGCAGGCATAATGACAGATTGGCTTTCCAGAAAGCCATGTGTGAAAGTATCTTCAAAAAGAATTATTCCTGGTAAAATTCCACTGAATATATTTTAGTATCTCATAATAAAACTTTGCAGTCCTATATCATCATCAAGCAAAAAATCCCAATTCCAGTACATTTACCTCACCCAGGCATTTTAAGGAAGGTAAATAATATTCCTATGGTATAGATGGAGTAACTGAGGTACCTAAAGGATCTGTCCCAAGTCGTATAGGAAAGTTGTCCCAAGTTGTATTTTGCTTGTATCCTATATAGTGGATGACATCCACAGGCAACGTGTAGTCAGAACACCAAAAGAAGCTTTATTTGTTCTCTGAATAAAATAGAATACTTTTTTATTTTAGAGTAGGGAAAAAAGTGTGTTTTACTTGTGTATGGTTAGTATGTAATCTGGATAAATTTATGAGCTGTAAAAGTTAACTTTTCTTTTTTTGAAAGATTTGTATGGCTGAGTTCGTAGTCTAAACTTCGTGTAGCTTTGCAGTATTGCAGAGGAAGTGGCTAAGATTTGGAAAAGTAAATTTAAACCTACACTAATTCCAGTAGGGTTTTGTTTTTCTCATATACTGGGTTTCTCAGCTATTAAATGGATACATCAGGAAGAGGAGATACTCTGCTAAGACAGGTAACAGGCTTAAAGGAGATGAGAAGATTCGTATATTAGGAGCCAGTGTGGTTGGCATGTCAATGATATGTCAATTTTGACTGAAATATATTTCTAGTTAAATTACAATTGCTTTTATTATTTAAGTCCGCCCTTCACAAGAGGTAAGAAGCAAAAAAAGCAAGGACGAGCAGGACTCTACTATATATGTACTACCCATAATGCTGTAGAAGTAGCAGGGAATGAGCCAGCCAAACAGCACCTAGGGAAGCAACCATCCAGTGCCCCATTTTTAGGGCACAGTGTGCTGATCCTTAGTGTCAGTGGATTCTGAGGTCTTAGAAGAGGTCTGGGAGGTCTTGGGTGATGTCTGCAAAGAGGTCTGCATGGCAGCGATGTGAAGGTGCTAGTTACTGCCTCTTTGCAGGACAGATGTTAAACAAATGCACCTTGGTGTATTAAATTAAGATACAAAACTGGAGGTGGTTTTCTGGTACTTAATTTTTAAACACTTCTGCAGTTTGGAAATCAATTTATGTATTTTTTTAGTGATATATAAGTGTAAACATGCAGATGCTCTGCGATTTACCTCTTAAGAACATTGCTTTTCCAATTATAAGCTGATACTTTAATTCGGAAGCTTTTTGGAGTCAGTGAAATATTGCCACTGCAAAGACAGAAGCACAACTCTGCGTTCCTTAGCAGCTCTAGAGGTAATGACTAGATTGAATAAAGATTAACCTGATTGTATGTTATGTCTACTGAGTATCGCAGTTGATTTATTCTTACTGGTACATGTTTGGTATATTTTAAAATCTCGACTATATAGAGCTTTTAAAGGAATGTACGTAGGCCCTCTACTGATGATTCTGAGAATGGGAAAGAGGAAAAACTACCCTGCAATACTTAAAATGCTGGCAAAACAGGCCTTTTGGGAAAGCGGAGATAAACGTAAGAAGAGAGTAGAACCAACAACTTTTCTAGTTAAACAGGGCCATTCCTTAGTGTTACTTTTAGAAAAATCTAAAAAAAAAAAAAAAAAAAAAAAAAACCAACCAACCAAACAGCTCTAGTGAAGACAGCTTATCCTGTTCTGAGATGGAGTAAAATAAAATCCACTAAAAGATAAAGCTTTCTAAAAGGCCTATCCCCCTGCCTTTTTTGCTGATGTTTTAAAAATAGCTTTTTAAAATCCAGTAAATCCTATATTTTTGAGTTCATTAGAGTCATTTTCTCTCATAAATTTTTTCGGGCAGTTTTTGAGGAAAAAGCAGCCTTGAGTGCTTTTGTATTTTAGGCTAGAACCTTAATACAGTTGAGCTAAGGACAATTCCAGATAGTAACAATTGCCAAATCCTCTTTGAAGTTTAAAGTGTCAACAGAGAAGGTTTTTCAGGGTCAGGTAATCGGGCAGCTCTGAGAACAAGTGTTTAGCAGATACGCTCAATTCTGAGAAGCTGCTCAACTGTACCAAGTCTCTGAACACTGCTTAGCATCACTTTCCCCCTCATTTTTGAGTGTGGGTATTTCGGGGAATGTTTTGTGATGCTTTTCCAAGTGTTTGATTATAACATGAGCTGAGTTTAGAGCTGTTTATTTGGAATTGATCAGTATTGTCCCATCTTCTTGTATACCATTGATTTCTGTGTATTGACATGTTAGTTCAGACAGTCTGGTTACAGCAGCGTGCAGAGGTGTAGCTTCCTAAGCCTAAGTTAATAAATCATGCCAGCTCGTTACAGTGCTTGGAGAATACAAAGTGTCAGATAAGCATCAATGTTTTCAGAGATGGGCCAATATAGGAACATTACAAAACATGATGGGAAATGATACAGTGAATACTGTGTCATAAAGTGAAACTACAGGAGGATTTTATGAGAAAAACAAAATATAGAGTAAGTATCAGGATGGGCTTTATGCTTCTGAGCTCCATGCTGCTATTACTGCTATTACAAATATTTTCAAAAGGCAAATTTGAATTTTCGGAAAACCCATTTGAAAAGCTGTATCTGCAGTAGCAGAGCATTTCCCGATTCACCAGCTCCCTTCTGGTCCTGGTAGCTGTACTTAGCAGGAATCTGTCCTTGGAACATGCAGGTTTTCTTTTGAAACCCACATACAGGTTTTCTTTGAAGCTGCTGATTACTGAACTCTGACAGCCTGCTTGGTGGTATACTGCCAGCTACCAAGGGGAGTATGAACCAAGGGTGCGACAGAAATTTCTGCAGAAGTTCAAAGCTGTTGATAGGAAGTTGGGAGTTGCAGTGAATGAGCTGCGCTGTTGATTGGAGAGCGGTAGTTAGCTGATACTAACACTGATTATAGCAATTTTTGCTGCAGAGCCAAGCTGTTTCTTGAATTTCATCACTCATGAGAACACCCACTGGAAAACACGAAGTTGCTGTGGACCAGAATTTCAGCCGTTGTTATCACATGTTGTTGAAATAATAGCTATATGCTCTTTTAATTCTTTTCACAATTCATTTGAATCTTTGAACTCATGGACTGTATCTGTACTACTGAAGCAGCCAAGGGCTCTGTATGGTGCAGCTCACTTCACCATGCCTAAACCTTCCCTTTCCTCCAGAACACAGTGACCCCATCCAAACTGTTGGGAGCAGTCCCTGGCATGTGTTGTCTCTCAAACCATGCTGCCCTCAGCCCTGGGAGAGTACTTGGCCTGAGTCAAAACCAGACTGGTGGGAGTTAGACAAAATGGACGAGGTGGGCAGCCTTGGCCGGCTGCTGGAGACCTTGCCAGACTGTGTCTATCCACTACTGCCGGCACAGCTGTGGAGCCACTGAGCTTGTTCTTCAATGTCTTCCAAACTCTATGGGTCTTTTCCATGATGTTATGGACTAAAAGCTGCTGATAGAATTTGGCAGCTCTTGCCCAATCTGTCTCATACTAGAACAGGGATAAAGGTGAAAGACCATAAAACTCCATACCAGAAGAACTCTTCAAAATCATCATTCCGTTCTAACCTAACAGCAGTGTCCCTCTGTGCCTTGGTATCTGCAGATAAATGGTTGCAGCATATATGTCAAAATAAATACACGTGAAAGATTGCGAGGCAAGGAGCAAGTAGGAAAGGAAGTATGCATGAGAGATTAGGGCTGCGTTACTCCGTGCTTTGGAAGACACTCAGGCACTGGTAACCTCCAGAGGGTTTGAGAACCTCATTAGAGGAGAGAAACTTAAGCGAGATCCCCAGGGTGGAATTTCGCCCCTGTTCCAGTAGCAATTAAGCATGCTTATTAGATCAGTCAGCATAGCTGACAGATGTAATGAGGATTTCACGCTATGCTGATTCCAACCTTAGTAAAGAAACCAATAAAAGTGGGTTTTGCAAAGTCTTTGTACTTTATTGATGATTATATCCATAACAGCAGAGCTTGTCATTTTGAGTCCACTGCTCTTTAGCTCTTTTCCTTTTTCACTTCTTCTTCTTCTTCTTCTTTTTCCCTCTTAATTTTATTTCCTTAGATCTAACTGGCTAAAACCGTGCTGTGGGAGACGAGCAGCTGTGTGGCAGGTATTTTTGCTCAGTGCAAGTCTCAACAGTTTCCTGGTAGCCTGTGTAGTATTGGTGGTGATTCTTCTGACTCTGGAACTTCTAATAGATATAAAGCTTCTCCAGTGTGAGTAGGAGGATTTTTTTTTTTTAATTTTGATGAAATATAGGTTTAAGTTGCTGGGAGGTTTTTTGAAGAGGGGAGGTTGTTGGGGATTTTTTTCCTATCATTTACATGATTACTAGGCTAGGAAAGAACTGTGTTTTTGTGGAACCCTGGTATAGTGAAGTCAGTCCTTGCCCATTTTTTGCTGGCCAATTTCAGTATAGGACATTCTCAGAGGTTGTAAGCAGAGTGTACATGTAGGTTTCTGCGCATATGTCATTAGTTCCTGAAAAGGTCTGTCCTTTAGGACAGCTGATCTCTGTATACACAGGAAAAAGATCCTTTGTGCATGGTTAATTTCCCTGACACTTGTCACCTGCATGTGGATAGATGCAAGTGAAGAACTCGCTAGTGCACTTGGTGCTATCTCTATTGTTAATTTACTTTGCCTGAGAGTGGAAGGAATTGAAATTAAGTTTTTCTATCTTGTAATGCACTGAAACGATACAGATTTTCATTCTACTCTGCTAACGTACCATGAGTCAAATAACGGCTGAAATAGAGTTTTGCTCTATCTGAATTCACTCTACACAGGTTCCACAATGCAATTTTGAATGCTGTTGTTTTGCTTCCTAATACATCTTTTTTTTTTCCACTGCTCTTTTCCTCCATTCCCTTTTTTGCTTTATGATGCAAATCTTACATGAACACAAATACCAACTACATTTTTTCCTCTGATAAATGTTGAAGAGCAACGTTTAGTACCTCCCTACTATCTCAAATGTTTTGAAAGGGCAGTAATGATATTCAGACAATCCCATAAATGCAAGAATACTTAGCCTGGACAAGTCATGGCCTGCTGTCTCCTATGGCAACTTTCAAACTGAGCAAGTGAATCTTTTGTTCTGTTGAAGTCCTTTTTGTCTCTTGATTTGGCTACTGATATTAGTGGGGTTAAATTTCACTGTAAAGATTTAAGTATTATAATGCAATAAGATTACTTTTAAGGTATAGTGTTGGTAACTACAACCATTTTATAAACCTCATAAGACAAAATCACTGATTAAGCTGCTTCCCCACACCATTGCTGATGCTTGCCCTAGTCCCCTTACACTTTCATCTGACACGCTGCTCTGAGCATGGCTACTCCATTACTCTTGTAATCTTGTTCTTGGACTAAGAAACTCAGAATTTGGACAAAAATGTAGTTTTCAAAAGTCAGGAATGCTAGTTGTGGGTCTAAGTCCTTGAAAATTGGATGAGGAATAATCTTTGAAGTGTATTTACTGAGGAGCTACATCTTTCTGTTTATGCATAAAGTTGTCACTGCTTGCAGAGCCAAAGAGTTTAAAGGCTGTTTCTTAGACTTTTAACACAGTTTTGGGACGCTCCTCTGGAATCATGTGCCTGCTTACCATTTGTTTTCTGAAAAGTCTTCTGAAGAAGCCTGTATGTTAGGGAGCATTTTTCCTCTGTGTATCTGGTGTACGTGGTATTCATAAAAACTTCCCACCTTCCACTGGGTGCATGAGCTAGAGGCATTTGGTCAGTCCAGGAGGTTTCACTGTTCAGAGGCTGCCCCTGCCCTGTGTGCATTTTCTCAGCACCTGAGAGGGAAGGACCCATTCAGTTAGTTCTGTGTTGCTACTTTGCATTGTAACTAATGCATTAACCCTCCACACTTCTCATTACTTCTTATCCCCAGTTGTTAAATTCCTTGTGTTTTGTTTTAAATTAGATATAGGCTGTCTTGGTGAGGCTGGCATAAGTAGCGCAGTTGTGTCATATGAGGAATGTGCATCACTTACCTTAAGCTTTTAAAAAGCTGTTAGGGCTTAATTATGTTTTTCAAAAATGTAATTATAGTTTATAATGATTCCTTATTCTATATGAAATCAAGCAATGCATTAGGATATGTAACGGCACATCACTGCCAATTTTGTTCATAATGACAACTGCTAATCCGCATTATAGGCTGTAATTGCTTAGGAAGTCTCTGTTTTTTTTTTTTAAATTAGGGTTTCTAATGGGTTTTGAGTTCTATGTACAAAACTGTTTCATGAAAAGCCAGTCTTCTATGGCTATGACATTTTGAGAGCATCATTTTCCTCTCATGCTTTTAGCAAAGTCCTTGGTTGCACTGTACATTTCTCCCATGTTCAGAATGGTCAGTGTCGGTGGTGGAGACCACATTTGCAAATGTGTAGGTCGTACAGATAAGAAGGACAGAGACCTTTTAGGATATTTTAGCCCAAAGCATATTTATGCTAGGATTTGAAACTCCAGAAAGCAGACCTGTAGAAGGAACACTAATAACAGTAGTACTTATTCAGAGCTTTTTTTGTCCTATCTTCAAAACTTTTCACATTCATTAGCCAAATAATCACTCGTTACCCTGTGATGCAAGAATTATCCATGTTTTGCAAATGGAGAAATAGATAGATATTAAATCACGCGCACCTCATTTCAAAAAAGGTGGTCATGGTCATAGCCTGGATTATAAATTGGTGGGTTTCTGTACTCAGAAGTGTAGCCTGTGCTTTCCCTTCTCTATCTTCAATGATTGTGAGAGCAAGTGAGTCAGGAAATGGTCTCAGTGTAGTCCTCCCTCTGAAGTTGACTACAGACAGGTGAATGTGTAGAAGGCATCAGGTCTTCCTAAAAAGAGTGGACATGAACAGTGCACCCCTGAGCACCTCGTTGCTGGATTGGGGCCCTTGTGTGAGTACATGCATAGTTGTGCAAAGAAAATGCAAATGGAGGTGAAGGGATGCCTCAAAAGAGGATGGGTTCAGGGCTTGCCCAAACCGTGCAGTGCGTATCTGCTGCTGGCCCCTTGCAGAGGCAGCAGAGCTTGTATCTGCCAGCAAATCAGCGTCAAGAACATCCATCAAAGGCAAGAGCTGGTGGTACAATCTCACGTAGTGGCCTCTCGTAATTTATTAAGGTGTGTTCTTCCTCTCTCCCTCCTCTGTATACGTCTTGAGGAGAGGTGGAGGGGAGGGAAAGGTGGAGGAAGAAGGCTGAGGTTGGCTGTACTCCCCATTTTATACTGAACCATTTTTCCTCGTGACTAATGAGCATCCTGGGTGTGCATTCACTTTGTTCCCAAAGCACCAGGCAAGCAAAAGGTAAAATAAACTGTTAGGCTTTTAGCTTCAATTTTGGGGGGAAGAAGTTAAAACAGGTACCAAATACTGTTCTGGCTAAAAGTGGCAGCTGCATAACTCTCTAGGTGCTTTGGCTCAACCCACATCCCAGTGACGTATCTCAGCTACCACAGAGCAATGCTGAGCACCTCTTGGAAAAGAGGAGCCTTCTCTTTTTCTAGCCTTTCGCTACGTTTTTGAAGAGAAGTCTGTTGGAAGAGACAAATGTCCAGCGCCAGAATATGGGCTAGTGATTAAGCTCTTGTTGAAAAGCTTCCTGCTCAGAAGACTCTTGCAAATTTTTACAATTTTACCAGCAATTTAATTGCACAGTGTCCAGCAGTACATCCAGCAGTCTTTGCTACTGTTGGTGCAGCATGAGAAATTAATTTTCTTCCCAGATCCATGGTTGCTATATCTTCCTCATCCACTAAGGGGCAGCTGGAGTCTTGAATGTCAGTCGACAGCCCTTTGAAAGATAACTTACAAATGGCTTCTGTTTCTTCTTTCTGCCACCCTGTTAAGGCAGTGTGTATTGTGAAAGTTAAATACATCATATTTTGCCTGTTATTTCACTTCTAATTTCTCTGCTGCAGCACAGCAAACTCCCTCGCATCAAGTCCTAACTGAGCCCCAGTTGCTGAGAGTTCCTGCAGCTTCCAAATCCTACTCATGGTTTTTGTTGTATTCTGATTTCTTCCTCCGTTTCTTCCCTCTTCTTTCCATTTCAATCAGTTTTAATTTTAAAATAAGGTGCTTGATTCAGTGCATGCCATGTTTGTTCTTGGGGCTTCAAATAAATTCTGCCAGTCTTGAGGCACGCAGAGGCATCGATTGCCTTCAACTTTGCAGTTACGCAGTAATACTTTGAAACCGCAGGACTGCACCAGCTGTTTTAGTCTGCGTGCTGTAGGGATGGTAGGCTCACAAACACCCTCAAGTAAAGAGAGATTTTTTTCTCTTCATTTCCACGTTCTGCACTTGAGAGCGTGTGACTTTCTGAGTAGGAGTTGCCGGTAGCTCAGATGCTGCATACCCTTTCGGTTTTCTGCTTCCTTTTGTCAGCGACGAAGGGAATGCTGATTGCAGAATTTCATTTGAACTTGCTTAGGGAATCCTGCAGGTCGCCAGACATGCATTTTGAGCCCTTAAAGACAACCCAGATCATAGAGTCTCTCATGTAGTCTTGCAGCAAACTCATTTGACCAAGTTTAGCTCATTTTGCTTATAAGCAACATCAGCTGAATGAAATGAAAGCCTAGTTTAATACCGGTGAGTATCCATGCAAGGCTTTAGCACAGTCTAAAATTATACTTTTAATGAATTCAGATTAATTTTCCTGATTCTTCCTGTAAGTCCGTTTCTAAGAGGACCTTTGTTGAAGGTCCCTTATTCCACTTTGAAAGAGGAATAACTACCTCTCAGTGGGCATGAAGAGTACCCATGTAGGAAGTTAGTGTGTAATAGCCAGAAGTTTATAAATTAACAACTTAGTTTACTCTGTACAGGCTTCTTTTTGTAGAGGAGTTTGAAATGAAGTGACCTAAGCAATTTTAATGGTCACTGTCTTTGTGAAAAACAGTTCTTACAAGGGCATTTATGTGGTTTAACCAATTGCTTTAAACTGATACTTTTATTTTATTTACTGTAACTTTCTTGAGTGTTCTTACAGAAACTTGCTTAAAGATAAAGCTGTCCATTTGACAGCTATGTTTCCTGAAATACACTGTACAAAATAGGCACATTTTTGTAAATATGTTTCTCCCACAAATTAGAAACTCAGGTGATATTTGACAGACTCCATCAGATTCATGTTTTGAAATTTGATCTTATTAACAATGAAATTGGTTCTTTCTGTTGCTGATCTCACTCTAGTTTTTCTAGAGTCAAACTTGACTCTGAGAGAAATGGGAACTGGAGGCAGTCATGGCAGTTCAGGCCACACCTGGACAGCTGTACAGAAGCCCAGTTTGAGCACTGGTTTTTAAACATCTGATCCAGCCAATTACTGATCTTCTAAGGTGAATTGCCAGACTGAATAGAATATCTGCAGGATTAATGGAGCCTTCTCTTTGCTTATAGAACTTGGACTGAATTTTCAGGTATTGCGGATTCAGTAGCACATCCCATACTGAAGTAGTGCATGCCGTGAGAGCACGGAGCAGTGACAGAGCATCAGAGACCTGAAACGTGTGTGTCGTTGCTCACCAGCACTCCCATCTGTAAAAGCTCTCCTGAACCGCTGCTGCGGCTGCGAACGTGCTGGCCTGCGTTAGCGCGAGCAGCTGGCGGGGCTGGAGCTCCATGTCCCATTACATCCCATCCCCTTCCTGGTACTTCCATCGAATTTCAGAAAGAAAGTTTCTCCCACATGTAAGTTATAGCAGTACTAATGCTGTTAAACATAAGTTGCTTTCAACTAGTATAATGATGCTTCATTGTATTGTGTTAATTGCAGTTTCAAGTGCTTCACAGTTTGCAGGAATAATTCACTGGATCAGCCTAGTCATCCTGTCTGTTTTCTTTTCAGAGGTATGTATAATCAAAGATCTCACCACACACAGAAATGCAAAGTATTTCTTGTGCTGTCACTGAAATTGGTGACACTTTAACATTGATTTGGTTGTGAATAAATGCAGCACAGTGCACACTGTATTTTAAAAGAAAAAAAAATGAACAGTCACCATTCTTAATCAGCAAACTAAAAGTTCCTGTTTATATTAGTGCTCTTTGTCATTTGCCTAGAATTGGCATGGAAACGTGGAAGATACTGTCTTACAAATTATAATAAAAATGCTGCAAAAAAGATTATCATCCCTGAGTCACCACAGACTAGGACAGGGCTAGTTTCATCCCCTTGCTCTCCCAAAAATCTTGTTGCTATCACTGGGAATAAGGAATTCTTTCAGGAATAAAGATTGCTAGATTTGTTTTACAGAAAGATCTGTTTTAAGAATGGAATTATCTCATCTCACAATTTATGTAGGTTGTTTAGATATTCTAGATTGTTGCATCTCACCTGTGTTATTAGTATATAGAAAGATAAAGTCCATTAAGAGAATGAAACAAATGGTGAATTTCTTTGCAAATACTTGTATGATTGTATGCATTGGAAAAGGCTGTAGTCATGATATAACAAATAACCAAATCGGGATAATTTGTTTTAGTTTTCAACTTTATTCCAAAAAGAAGTAATCTATATTGAGACATTTAGACTACATCTGAAATGTCCCAAAATATCTATTTAAGTTATTTTTCCACGTCGTAATCTATTACCCATTACAAAAAAACTGTTATATATTTATGTTTCTTAAATTATACCGTTTTGTATGTTGGAAGACATCCTGGACTTACATATTTTTTTAAAAAAATTTCTAGTTCCATGGAAGAAAATATTATCATTCAAAAAGAACTTAGTCTTCACTCTGGTAAATTTAGATGAAGGTTTAAAAAAAAAAAAGTTCAGAAACTGGGAGCTGTGATGTCTGCAAATGATCAGATAAATTACTTGAGTTGAATTCATGCTCATCATATTATACCAGTTTTTTTCCATGGTTCTAGTAATGAAATAAAGTTCTTTACATATATTATATCACTTTGTATTTCTGCTTGAGACAGGGATATTATAGCTAGTGTTGCCTGAGTGCCAGTGTGCACTTTCTGAAAGGATTCCTTGATAACAGGCAGGGGTCTCGCAAGTGCTTTACATCCTGGCCTTGTGGGTGTTGCAGTTATGTGTATAGATATGACTCATTCTTACTTTTCCCATCCCTTGCCAGGGAACATGGGTTGTGGGGTACATGAAAACTGCCGGGACAAAAATCTCTAAACAAGTGAGAAGTTTTGCAGCATCTTTGCTTTGTTCATTGCACACCATGGTTCTTGAAGGTTCACGTTTGCTAGATGGAGTCGATTCCCTGTAAAGAAATCCTTTCCCCTCGCCCCCCAAATCTTTCATTTCTCCAGTGGAGCTCAGCACCCTGGAGCTCCCTGAGCTTCTCAGCAGGATCAGCCTGAAACTGCCTGAAATTTTGCTGCCGGCAGCGTGGCTGCACACGCGCGCTCGCCTGGGCTTCCTGGCTGGCTGCAGCGTGTCTCTCAGCAGCTTCTCCTGTGGTCCGCAGTTTCCTTCTGCTGCGTGTCGTCTCAGTCCTGTTCGTTCCCTTGTACCACCAGCCACTCTCCCCAAAGCCTGATGTGATGTCTTGCTCCTGTATCCTTTCGATAATCCAGTTCATACGCTGACAGTTTTTGGCAGATGGTGTGTGGCAGCGCAGGCAGGTCCTCAGGGCCAGCGTGGATATCGAACTCACCTGCCTCAAGGGAGAAATAGTTTCAGTTCTGCTGAGACAGGTGCCTGCATGAGGGGATGGACTGGCTCAGAAATACTTTGCAGGAAAGCAGTAACAGGACACACAGCCAAAGCTGATTGCCTGCTCACCACCCTCATTTTGTATCTGTACTGCATTTTCTCCTTCTCTCTGCATTAGGTATTTGGAATGATTTTTGTCTGCCTGCTGTCCTCATTTTCATAAGCCTCTTACCACTCATTTTATTATCTGTTTCTGTCTTTCAAAATATCCTTTCACCTATTTGATTATGGTTTGAATTTACAACGACAAAAAATGAGGCTGTGAGACAGCCATGTAAGGCACACAAAGGAGAGTGGATTTTTGGATATTGGTTCATCAAGTGAATTTTTGGCAGCTCAGAGTCCTTGATTGAGTTGAAGCAACAGAGATGGCTCCACAAAGCATCTGAGTGTGCTTCAAAGACCACAGATCAGGAACAAAATGAAGGCATACCTTTGCCACTGATGGGGTTTGCTGGGTATGGCCTCGTGCCAGGTTGGCTTAATGGGCAACAGCACATCTATTTGTGTTAAAATGTGTCTCATCAAAAGAAAAACACAGGGTTTACTTTTTTCCCATCCAAATGGAAAGCTTTAACTTTCCAAGAGGTTATGAAATACTGCAAAAATTGCAGATCAGGGAAATCGGGATTTTTTTCTCCCGTCTTCATTTTATTTACTCTTTTGGTGCCTTTGGAGGATTTTTGCTGCCTGATTCCCAATACTGTGAGTCAGCTGTCTTTGGAGTCGTGTGCTGGGAAGACAGCGTGTTACAGGGAGATTTTGCAGTCCGTGACTGTTCATGCCAGGATGATTTTCCAGAGATGAGCAGGATTAATATTCCCCAAAGCAGGAATTCAGGGTTTCTGGTGTTCAGAAAGGACAGTTTCCATAGCGAATACCATATCCCGAGGTGGGATGTTTATTGTTTTCTCTCCAGTTTGGTTTCCATTAGTTACAAATGTGGATACATAATTCTCCAGAAAGGCCTCAACTCAGAGAACAAATACTACAAAGTTGTAACAGACCCTTGTAAAAAAACAGAAAACTTCCAGCAAAAATCTGAATGTTCTGGAAAAACATGACTGATTAAAAGCTGGTGCTGTGAAGTCACTGCAGGTCCTGACAGTCCTATCCCGTGAGAGTTAAACAGGCACTGGCTTGCTTGGTTGAAGGGAAGGGGACAAACACGCCAGCAACCAGCAACTGCCAGCAGAAGGGCTGCCAACAAAATTAAACAGCTACTCTCACAGCACTTTCCCGCTCTCACCACACTTACGTTAGAGCCACAAGCCTTAAAGGAATTTATTGCACTCTGTTAATTTTACATTCTCCTTCTGTCACTGTCTGTGACTTTCCAACATTAAAATATCCTTATTCGAGTGAAGTGCACATCAACTCTTTTTGCTTTTTTTCCAAATATTTAAACAGGATTTGCTAGTGGTGATGATTGTGTATGTTTGTCTCTGTTTACATACATCACTATGATTTGTCTGTGCACCAAATGTTACCCAGATGTTAAGACAGAAGAGAAGAGAAAGACACTTGGGGGGAAAAACCCCAGTACCAACAGCAAGGCAAGGCCGGGGTTACACCCTATCAAGAGGGCAAATTCAGCCTTGGTAATAGTTGGCTGAGAAAAGGAAGATGGGGAATGTCACAGTGTTTTGGTAAGTGGATTGGAGTCTGCTTGTATTTTAATAGCCTTATCACATTGCCACAAAAACCTGGTTCTGTAGCTGCTGTTCTGTTCCACTGAGATTGATGAGAGTGTTTGTGTGCAAGAATTGGGTTCTTCAGTATTAGTTGTTTGCATTGCTCTGTGTGTGCTTCACTCAGCCAAGCACTCAGGCATTCTGCTGACTTTCAGCCCGTGAGTATTTCCCTGCAGGTAACCAAGACTGCTGGTGTGCTTCAAGTCAGGTAATCAGTGAATTGTGACTGTAGCTGTGTCCAAGAAACGAGTTCTCTCTTTGAACAGAGTTCAGCAAGTCTGGGGTCCTAGCTGGGAAGGATTTGTTTCATTAAGTATGTCTCAAAGTTCATATTAGATTTTCACTGTAAGGAGGAAAAAAATTCTGAGGCTTTATTCATCCTATATATTAAAAGGACGTGTTCACAGTAATCTCGGACACTTCACTTCCTGCTAATAGCAGCCCTTGGAAGGAATAAAGCCTCCTAAGGAAGACTCTACCGGTAGGGTTCTGTAAAAAATTAAAAAGGAAAAACATCCCAAACAACAGAACTAAAAGAAAATAATGTCTTTCCCATACAGATTTTTCATAACAACTCCTGAAGAATTTTATATTAGACAAGTCAGCTCTTTTACCTTTGTTACATTTTTAGTGATACCTTGAGC
This sequence comes from Dromaius novaehollandiae, assembly GCF_036370855.1. Classification (NCBI taxonomy): domain Eukaryota; kingdom Metazoa; phylum Chordata; class Aves; order Casuariiformes; family Dromaiidae; genus Dromaius; species Dromaius novaehollandiae. The sequence goes on from NC_088107.1 coordinate 21,666,748, forward strand.
AGCTAAGCAGAAAGATAATAATCTTCTGCTAATTCTATAATTCTTCCATATGCTGAAGTTTCTTTTCTGGATTCTATCATTCCAGGTGCATGCTGCTTTTCTCACAGAGCGTAAATGCACTGCTTTGTTGGCTGTGCATGTTTTGAAGTGATTGATGAGAGGGGCTCTAGGAACAAAGATGTGGATTTTATAAGCTAATATATTAGAAAATTAAATTTAAGCTTCCTTCTTTGTTTCGCTGGGTCTCTTAGCAGCTTTCATTGCTACTTGGTAGCAAGCATCCAGCACCTCTACATGGCGCACTAGAAGGATAAGAATTAGTGCTAGTGTAATCATGCCCAGAGGGAACTTCTGATGCAAAGTTGCTTAAGACCGGTTTTCTGTTCAATCTGCATTTACCTCATGGTAGTGTGCTATGTCTCCAGTAAACCATTCCTGTGCCCCAAAAGCCCTTTCAAATCAGTGCAGAGTTCTCCTCAGTTTAAGACTTGCTATTGTTCTCTATATTCTAAGAACAAATATTATGAGACACAGCGGTGTTTGTGCAAAGGTGCCTTTATATATTCTGTGATATCATAGTAGAGTATTAGTGGTAGTTAGTGTGAAAGACTGGACTGCATTATGTCTATTAGTGTCACCAAGCTTTTGGAGTTAATTATTTCTGCATGCCCACGTGTGGTCCTAGAGCCGCAGCAGCTACAGAGCCCAGTGTGTGGGCAGCGTTTTGAACTGGCTATGGTGCGAGGTGAGGTCAGTGGTTATCCTTTCCCTTTCAGAGCCTTGCTAGAAGAGAACCTGTGTGAGGAGGATGCCTGTGCACCAGAAGCAGAAGGATGGCTCTTTTAAAAACGCTAACACGTGCCTCCATGCCCTGGTGGCATGGAGATAGTGTGCCCTTGGGCAACTAATGCAGCGTCTCAGGGCAGGCACCCCCAAAGGTGGCAAAAGAAGGTTCTTCTAAGTAGTGAATGAGCTAAGGCCTCTGCAGAGTGCCCCAAACCAGAGAGGTGAAGTATCACAGATGGGGTACCAGGTGCTCTTTCTGGGAAAGATTTTGGTAAATATTTGGTCTTATGAGATATATCCCTAAGGCAGAAGCTTAATCTACAGAGTTTTGGTACAAGCCGGAGGTAAATGTCCTCTGTAACAGAATAGTTTTGTGGCAGTGGAAGGAGGGAAGCGCTCTGCCACAGACCCCTTTCCACCCCACGCCATCCACCATCTCTCTCTTGTACAACTGCTACCCCATCTCGAAATGCAGCATTGCTCTCCTTTGCCGTCAGCTGAACCTGGTGGGCCAGCTTCACCCCCTGTGCTGCCTCCTTTTGACTTCTTTACACTAAGGATGAATCTGGCACAGTGAGTCATGGAGTAGTAAATTGTATATTAACTGTGCGAGCAATAAAGTATTCAAAATTACCGAATGTACAGTGCAGTCAGCTGACCAATGTGGCTAACTCACGCAGATTGTGGGAATTCACTCGGCTGGCTCAGCAAAGGACTTGGCTAGGTTTCCCTGCAAAATTGGAGAGAGAACCTGCAGCATCACACAGCTCTTCACGAACTTCACTGCAGAGCTGACGTTGTGCAAACAACTATGTATCGCCAAGGTGCACTGTCAACTTCAAAATGACATTTCTGCCTGAAAACGGTTTAAAAGTTTCTTTGTATCTGGTATTAATAAGTTATCGGAAACATTCAGCCCTTTAGCTTTTCTTAGTGCACAGGGCAGGCATTAAGTAATTATTTAGTTTTTCTCAGGCTGAGGAAACAAAAAATGTATTTCTGATATAACTAAAAAATTGTATATGTTCAGGACTTCCTAATTAAAAGATTTCCGGTCAGGAAATGTTAAATCATTCTTTCTCAATTAGAAAAAAGCAAGCTGGCAGTGGCCTTTAAGAGAAAAGTACTCACGTTTATACTTAATGTTTGCATTCCAACTTGTGTATCCAAAAACGCAGAATGCCTGCAGTGTAATGCAAAACTTTGTGTGTGCATTTGCTACAGTGCTGAAAAATGTGTGCACATCAGTAAGAAAACAGCAGTGCTTCTTCCTTTTTTTTTTTTTTTCTTTTCCTATTTCTTGTAGATGCTAGTGTCAGTACAACAAATGGTACTGAGACATGACTAACATTTATGTTTGGACTGTGATGAATGTTACAGTTGCAGTTCTCTTAATTCGTTTGTGTTTTTCAGTTTGGTCCATGTACACTACCTAGGAAGTTTCCTGGATTATTAATTTGTCTCTGTTTTTTCCAGATTCTGCTACAGATTCTTATTTTTAATGTGCTGTACAAAGAAAGTACATGACCAAATGCAATATGTATTTGTTTGAAATATATTTTTGATTGTTTGGGAAAAATATTTAAAATGTTATTTGTAAGTGACACCAATGCTTTCATTTCAGTCAAAGTATTTATGGCGTTGATTCTTTAGGGTCCAAAACTGTGCAGGGAAATTTGCCCAGTGAAGTCCAAATTTCTGTGGTTCAGACTCCTCTGGGCAAGAGCTGTAACGAGCAGTGGGGTGCGTGGCAGTCGCGTGCCCGCTCCACACACCGAGGGAGGGCAGAGGAAGCTAGAGCTAGTTTGGCGTTGCTGCTAGTACGGACTGGCCAGTGGGTTCCTGGGTGCCTCCTGGGCAGGAGTATCTCTGGATACGTGCAGTGTGGACTCACTCGCCATGCTGCTTTCGCTGGGCACCAAGGCGAAGCTTCCTGCCATGGCTTTTGTAGCTTCAGTGGTGATGTGCTGTGCTCTGCTCACAGTGACACGCTGGTGGGTAGTGGCAGTGCGTAGCCTTAAGACATGCCCTACAGACCAAATGGTTTTTAAACTTAACTCTCAGTTGTGCCTGGAGTTTGTTCGGAAGATTGCGTCTCTCAGCAGAGCTGCTGGGATCATTCAGTCCTCGTGCTCCGGCTTCCTCTAGTCCGTTTGCTGCAGCTGTGAGCAGAGATGCTGATTATTTCTTCGTGACGTGCAAACCTGTCTTCTAGAGGTATTGCTGAGAACCGTTACTGCATTAAACGCCTGCCAAATAGAGACTTCCAGTCACTGCTGACTTGTGCTGATTCACATCAGCAGCCTAAAAATGAAAACATTTGCGCTAGCTTCCAACCCTTGGATCTGCTCAGACCCATTAATATGGCAGTAGCGCAGTCTGATTTAAACCCCACAGTGAGGAATTAAAGAGGTAGAAAGGAAAATACTTTTTCATGCTCCCTAAACAGCTCCGTGTTAGGATTGTGAGCCAGTGTTTCTATTTTCTCTGTGCAGATATACCTTATTATTTCAAAGACGAAATCTTTGTGCACACCTGCCCCAAGCAAGGAGGTTTTTCACAAATGTGGTCTACACATAGAAGAAAATGAGCCAGATTTCTCTGCTGTCCGCAGGGTTGCTGCTGGGAAAGTTAGCATCCCAGGCGTTGAAGGAGGCTTTGCATTTCCTCATGCATGTATGTCCCAGTGACTGCCTGTGAACTTGCTGTGGTGGACCCCAGGCTAACTTACATAATTAAATTTGTGCACTCCTGAGTACTTTGTGCCGAAGCATTTTGTGCATATTCTCAGTGGGGAGCATGCGAGGTGCTTACAGAGGAGCTAAGGTACTTTTGTCCCAAAGTAGGAGTACTTCAGTTTTGCAGCAGCGTGTGCGCTTACACCATGCGCTCGCATCCCATCACGCTGGTGAATATGGGATCATAGAGAAGCTGCTGTTGTGCAGCATTTCCTCCTCATCTAGATGCCCCTGCACACGGGTTAATAAGGAAATGCCTGAGAATACTCTTATTCATAGGCCGCATTTGTAAAATGCTTTGGAAGAAAAAATGTTCTTTACACAGGAATACAAAGACCAGCAGCCTTAGCAGTTCCTGGTATTTACTTAGAGTCTCATATCATTCTTTGTAGAGGAAACAGAAGAGCATTCGCCCTTCCGGCTAGCGACTCCCTTTTTCAGCTAGATGTAGCTGATGCTTCACCTATGTCTTTTTTGTGTGAACATCCCTGCATGCTGATGGTATGGTGCTGGGCTCTGACCCCCATATCTCCTGCAGCAATGTCTCCCTCTGCAAAATGGGATTAAGGGCTGCTCTCCAGGTTTAGAGTGCCAACCCAGAGCTCAGCACAGTCATCCTAGGCCAAGCGCGGCAGCTGGGCTCGTGAGGTTCAAAGCCATTCATATGAACAGTACTGTTCGGAAAAATCCAGTGCCGTTCTGCAGTTAGCGTTGGTATGTTTGGCATTAATTCAGTGTTGGTTGGGATTTAATATGTTTGTGTTTGGAATGAAGAGGAGATGTGTATATTCATCACAGTCACTTTATACCTTTTTCTGCACAGTTTGTGGCATGATCACCCCTCACGCACAGGTCTGCTGAGCTCTCTGTCAGTTCTGTCCTTTAACAGAGAAATTAGCATTTTGATATTCTTACACAGCTGCACAATTAAGATCTTCATGCATGTAATGTGTGTTGAAATCTGAGTTTGATGTTGCTGTGGGCAGAAAATATCCCTACCGATTATGCTTTTATGTGAATTCAATTTCAATCATTAATTTGCTGATTGATTTTTTTATTGCATCTTCTGAAAGTATTAAAGCCAGGTTAAAAAAAAAATGGGAAAGATGCCATTGGATTTTTTAATGGGAATTCACCATTGGTTCATTCTGCGTTCATTCTTTATTCCTCTTTCCTAGCTATTGATGCTACTCATAGCTGTTTTGCTTAATAGAGCAGGATCATGGAGATATTTTCTCCTTCTCCCTACAACTTTCTGGGATTTTATAATAAGGCAATGGCCCTGTACTCTGGAGAGGGAAAATAATAGCCTCTGCTCTTCAGTTTGGCAGAATATCAGTAACTTCATACATTATTGGGAGGGAGGGGGGTAGAAATTTTTCTTAGAAAACAATAAGCATTGGCATATCCAAGATGGCAAGAAAAGAGAAACTCTCCCCATTCAAGCACCTCTGAGGGGGCCTGAGACCCAATCTTATATAGACTTGGGGGTTGGGGGGAGTTTCGGCAGTCTGAATCTCACAAAGCTGAAAGAGGAGCTGTAGGAGGGTGGAAAGGCTGATGAACGTGGGACCTTGGAACTCGCTTAGGGAAGTTTTGCTGAGTCGATAGGGTGGTTGGAAGGCAGTGCCTCCTTTTGTAAGAGAGAAGTGTAGCTATTTTTTGATCCTCTTTTATTTAGAAGAAAAGCTTAATGCTTAGTTAAGACAAAAAATAATCTCGCATCATTAAAATAGAATAAGGACTAAATGTTTATCTTAGATTACAATAACATTTGTTGCTTTTTTTTCTCTAATCTGTTTTACTAGACTGTTTTGAGGATTGTGGTCCTTGGCATATGGGATTATATTGAAAACAAAATAGAGGTAAGTACTCCTACTCTTTGTATTGTTTTGCAGGCAGGCACAGTAGCAATATCAAGTACTGCTTTGGGTGGCTTTATTATAGACCTGACACAATACAGGTGACTTTTAACTGATCCTCAGAGATGAAAGCACATTCCTCTTGGCATATGCACATATACATAGCTGTATGAGGCAGTCCCTTTTCCTACAAGACTTCCAGAAGAGCACAAGTTTCAACCATATTTAGAAATATTTTATTTCTGGGGGAGAAAATTGTGGGGTTTTGCTCCATGTGGGTATGAATTTTATTGTTAGTCCTATGCTAGCCAAACTGTTGACAGCGCTACCCTGAGAGAATGAGCAACGGGCAAAAACTGTCATGCAACTTGTGTAACGACATTCCCATAATCGAGTTGAAATTAGAGCTGGTTGCAAAATTTTGTACAGTTTTCTGAGAGAAAACAGTGATTTGGCAAACCACCCAAATTTCTTGTGAAATTCTTTAAAAATTAAATCTGACTTTTGAAAAAAAAATTGTAATTTTTACCTCAAATTCAAAATGAGGTAAAATGTGCATATTGTTCCAGAAACAGACAGGGAAATGCACATGTTAAAAGTAACATGTAATCCCAATCCAAGCAGAAATCTGGAGGTCAAGAAAATTAAAAGCTCATTTTTGGTATTGTCTGGAAAGCTAATGCTGCCAAGGATGCAGCAGGAAGAAATTTGTTTTTTCACTGGGCTTAAGTGAATTCAGATGGTTGCACATTTTTGTAATAAAGTTGAATATCTTTTGATTTGGTTTGCTAAAAAATGAAGTGAAACTCACGTTACTGATATAGAGATTCTGTATTACTGAGCAAAATGCAGCAGTTTCAGAGAATTTAGTTTGATAATGTGGAATGGAGTATGGTGGCAGTTAAAAGTGTCTCTCTCTTCAATACACTAAGTTTTTATGCAAAATTCTGAGTGTGTGGTGCTTACAAAACCTATGTGCTGGCTCCCTGTGCAAACCATTAGTCAGTGGTCTTTGGCAGCTGGGAAGGGTCTCGGTAGGAATGAGAACATGAGACTCTGCTCTACCCTGCTGGGCAAGTGTAGGACAGACACAAAACTATTGCAGGTTTGCTGTGAAATGTGTTTATTCATACATTTCTACTCCTACACCTTGCACAATTGCCTTTTCTGACCTAATCTGCAGTGCAACTAAGGTCATACAAATCCTTCTGAATCCTTCTTTGTCAGAATCCTTGAAAATTTAGCTGCCTGCCGAGGGTGAGAGTAGGGAGTTTTTCTTGATGCACAGCAGTTTGCACACCCGTTGTGTAGTCAGGATATGGCCAAGAGCCATCATGTCTCTTTGCTCCATCTCTTTCTACTTGTCTTCTTGATCTCTTCATTTAGACAGTAAGATCTATGGGCAGGGACTGTATCCTCTTTTGGGATGGCATTATACGAACTAACAGGTAATAAATAGCAATGCTAATAAAGCTCTTTGGTTGTAATAGCATTTACGCTGTTGCCTCTACTTGGAGATTTTGGACAGCAGGCCTAAATGCCTTTCTCTCTGCCTGCCCTCCCACCACACTTTCTCTCTCACCTCAGAAAATCTGGGTGAAGCACGCAGGAATTCTGTTGTGCTGCCTGAAAAGGATGCAGCCTCTCTGGGGCTTGGCCACTCTCCTACCCCTTTCAAATGTATATTATGATTGCATTTCTTTTGGAGGAAGTCGGAGCCTTCAGGACCGCAAGCAGGAATTGCAGGGCTTGTGATCAGGGCTTGTGAGGAAAGGTTTGAAAAAGCTGATTTCTCCCTAGGTGTTTGATGGTGCTGTCATAATCTTGTCTTTGGCGCCAATGGTGGCCTCAACAGTGGCTAATGGCCCCAGCAGCCCATGGGATGCTATCAGCCTTATTATCACACTACGAATATGGAGAGTGAAGAGGATCATTGATGGTGAGTGGTGATTCAGATTGGGACTGTTAGAATTACCTGGCAGGTTGGGGAAAAAGAAGGTTTAAAAATATGGAAAAACTAGTAAGATTGCTTGTCAACACTGCTTTTATTGTTCTGTTTCCTCTTACATTTTAAAGCTCTGAGCAGAAGAGAGTTATGACTCCTGTGCAGGAGAGTAGGTCTCGAGTTCATGATGGTATCTGTTGTTCCCCTGTGAACCTTTATAATTGATTGGTTTGTTTTTTTATGAGGCACCTTCACATCCCCCATCCTGTCAAACAAATGCATCTGACCTGCCCCTTTTCCCATCTTTTGCCACATTGTTCCTGATTCTGTAAAATAATTGCTTCTAATCTGCTTTTCCAATATCTGCTGCACCTTCCCCATATCCCCCCAGGTAGCTCTGTCCTAGTGCTTTCTTTTCCAAGTTTTTGCCTGTAATACAGTTTTTACATCAGATTCCTGAGTTCTTCTGACAGTGGGGGTTCTCTGCTGAAGGTGCTTTCTGTGAACCTGGCATGCTGTACAGCGTGACAAGGAGGTACTCTTTTGCACGGTACATCAGTACTGCTTTGCACAGGCCTCTGGGGAGGCACCGGGGAAGTGGAAGCGCCCCAGCAAGTCAAGGTTGCAGAGAACAGAACCAGTAACTGTGCCTGGAAGCGAGGACTTAAGGAAAACAAAAGTTAGAGATGATGAAGGACAGCTCTCCAGGTGTAGCCTACTTTGTGATAATGGTTTCAGACATTTCAGATTACAAGGATAAGAGGTGGAAAAGGAATAAATGGAGGGTCACTTTGCTCCTGTGTGAAAGATCAGGGTCTGGTTGTTATTTCTGGGATAGATGCCCAGGACACTCAGCATTCAGAGTTGAGGAAAGTTCATAGCCCTGTGAGTGAAGTATGCAAGCAAAGTTCAGGATCTTGCGTAGCTTCACAATGCATCAAGAATTGCAGTGGCCATAAAACAACTTTGTTGATAATCTGAATTTGCCTTAATTAAGACTAGGACAAAATTTCCAGAGGCATTCAGAAGACCTGTTGAAAACTGGGCCATAGCAACCACCTCCTCTTGAAAAGCAATAGAAGTGAAATGCCTTTTTGTTTATAAAATCTCCTTCTTAGTCTGCTGTTTCCATCAAGGACATATTTCCTGCAACCATACCTAGGAATTAAATGCTTAGAGCTCTGGAATAATTCTTTTCCCAAGAGAGCCATGCTGTTTAAGTTTCAAGGGGATGGGCACAACTCCAAGCAGAAAATCCTCCTACCCAGCAATTCAGGAAATCTGTGGTAAACACTGGGAAAACATCTGTATTAGTGCAGAAGCTAGGAATAACGTGCAGGATGCATTTCAGCTCAGCCAGGCAAATGGAAATATGACTGAACAAGGTCTAGACCCTGTTGATGACCTGCATTGTACATGTTAGAAGCCCTTCCCCAGAAGAAATACTCTCATTCTGTTTCTAGAAGAAATGCTCCTGTTCTCTATCTGTCAGTGAAAGTGGTGAAATTCTGTGGCCTGCGCAGTACAGGACTAGATTGTTATGATGATCCCTTCTGGCCCAAAGGTCTGTACAGGTATTCCCTCTGATAAAAACAAATCATAGCTGGGTTACTTCAAGTGCTTATTTGTGTTTTCCAGCCTATGTCCTTCCAGTGAAAGTGGAGATGGAGATGATGATTCAGCAATATGAGAAGGCAAAGGTTATTCAAGATGAGCAGCTGGAAAGACTAACCCAGATCTGCCAAGAACAAGGGGTAAAGTTCAGTTCTCTCTTTCTTTACACATAGCTTGTCCTGGCAAACAAAATGGTTTACGTACTTTGCCACAAGAGAAGGCTTGAGGAATATCACTGGGAGCTCTGTTGCAAGGTGACAGGTTTCAGCGTTAGGGAAGTATCTAGCTGCGGTCAGGAAATCGTCATCTGGGCCTTTGTCAAACAGCAGTCGTCTCTGTCTGCTGCTGTGCATGTGTTTTTAAGGTGAGGGAAACAAGTGCAAGGAATAGAAAAGCAATGTTTCCAGTATTTAATTTATTGAGTAAGTACAGACAGTTCAACATACTATTCAGAACATGCAAAAATCATTGCCGTTGTTGGAGACTGCAGCTGTATTAAGCTAATATTCCTGGGAAAAGTATATGCAGTTGAAAGCAAATGAGCTGCCTAAACTCCTGTTTGCTGTGAAGTTCCCCTGCTTTAAATGCAGCAGGCAGCTTCCCTGTAGGTCAGTCAGAGACTCTTTTGGCAGACTCAGAATGCTGCAACAGAAGCTTCTAGTTGCTGGAAGCAAGTCAAGGTTTCAGACTCTTCCCAGGCCCCCAAATGTTCAGTGACTCAGTCTTGAAATAAGGGAAAGTGAAGCTTAAAATATCTCAGACAAATATGTTTACATTAAAAAGAAGATGTAAAACCGCTGGTTTGCACAATAAACAAGAGATCTGAATTACAGGTTGTGTCATGAAAATGAGCTCATGAATAACTTGCTTTAAGGTAGAAACCAATCATGTGTGATGAGGCTCAGGCTAAGTGCAGCATTCAGGCAACTGTCAAACTGCAACAGAATGATACCCCATGTAACTTATTTCTGTTCTTTCAACTGTAAGGATAACTGTGAGGTGTCTGAGTAAAGCTTGGAGTTCCTTTCTAGCATCAGCGCTCCTTCCACACTTGTGGTAGGTGCTTTTCAAATATAAAATGAGGAGAGCTCTAAATCTGAATGACTCGATCAGACAAAAGGTTGAAGGGCCTGAGCAGACAGGAGGGGAGATGACTTATCCCAGAACAGGCCAAGCGCCCAGCAGGTGCGTAATCTGAAGGCGGGATTTAGGTGCCCGTCTCTAAACCAGGAACCTGAAATATTTGTTAAACCATCAGGATTTAGGTCCCTAAGTGGCTTTTAGATTTGGATCCCAAGTCTCTTGGTTCTCAACCTAGGATTCAACAAATGAACTCCTGATAGCAGTAAGGTGCCTTGTTTGTGTTATGAATTTAGAAGACGCACTGGCAATGCATACCATTTTATACTGCTGCTTTTGACAGTCTGTCATATTAACCATAACAAATTTCTAAACCTTAGACTTGACTGCTGCAAAAAATCAGTTACATCCAAACATGTATGTATCTTCAGTGGCAAAAGTGCAGTCTTCTTCATATAACTTTGTGCAATGCAGGTAACTCTCTCAATCCCCAGACAGTTTTTGGTGTCGTTATTTCTCAGTCTTGAATGAGAGTGAGCTCTTTATCTCAGCTGGGGTTCAGGAGCAGCTTTTGCCACCCTCCATTCGGATCCCGGTGCCTTCTTGTCTACACGCCTGGCTTACAAAATGTTGAAGCATACTAGCCCTAATCTGAACTCTGATGGTTAGCACAGCTGTATATCAAGCACAAAGAAATACTGCATTGGTAGAGGAGTAAATCTGTGGAAACACAGCAGGTTCCCTCCTAGCTTTCAAGTGTCATCAGCTATGGAAAAATATGGACTATAGAAAAATGACAGCATACTAATCTCTCTTATTTTACTGTCCTGAGTTCCTGCCAAACGAATGTCTCAGCTGTATAATATGAGGTAAATGTACTAATTTGCTGCAGTTAGCAACATAAGACATTGACACAAGTACTGCATCCTTCCTTTGTAAATTAATAGCTTCATAATTCAGTCAAGAACAAGTTGTCAGCATTATAATATTCACATTAACATTGTGTACAGTATCTGGTAGGAAAAATATGTCCTAATGGCATTTAACATCTAAAATTCTGCCAGGTTTTTGCTTTTTCATTTGGTCATCTTTCTTGACCTTTTTAAAGGATTGCTTGTTCACAGAGTTTGAGCACGGATGCCTGCGTTTTTGAGTGAAGGGTTGCCTACAGCCATCTGGCTGCTCTCGGCTTCGGAGCCCCAGCACGGAGGGATTCCAGGTTGCCGTGTCCGTGCGGTGTCATATCTAGCATGGGCAGATGGGATAGCTGGGAGCCACCTAGAGCCACATCTGCCCGCAGGGCTTGCCCTCATGCCCCAGATACATGCAAGGTATCTCTCCTCTGGGCATACGGCTGGGGCAGCCCCGTGCTCCCTGCCAAGTAAGAAGACTGGGCAGCCCCCCATGGCTGCCTGTGTCCCAGCAGTGTGGCTGTAGTTACTGACTCATCCTGAGGCTGCTACTTAGTGGCCACACTCATGATTTGTGTTGATTTATTAATTATAGGCAGGGTTGAAAACTTCTTTTTCTAAGACCCTGTGTTCATTTCTTACTGCTTTGCCATGTGTCAGCCAACTGGGACTGCAGTTCTCAATGCCTGGCATCTTCCCCAGATTAAATTATTTTAAAAGTTTCAAGCAAAATATTTGTGATTTCTGAAGAGGAGTTGGGAAAAACTAACCTGTTCTTTCCAGTTTAAAAAAGAAGAAAAATGGGCCAGTTCTTTGAGAAGCGTTATGCCCTCCTGTTTTGTAAGTGGTACTTAACACTTTACAGGCAAGTAGCCTTCTTGTCCCAGTTGAGTTTTTAGCTGTACTTCTGAGCAGCGACAGATGCCCTGTGTTAAACTGTGTGATTTGAGTCAACCTTGTTGTGCGTATGTGCGAAGTGGAGGAACTGAAGTTGTAAATGCAACGTCTGTCTGGCATTTCTTCCCGTGTAGGTTTGTTGAGTGGACTTGTATCTTGTTCGTAATTGATTTAGACATAGTCAAATGTACATAACCGTATGGTCAGTTTAAGTTGGCCTAATTTAGCATGGCCACTGAGGGAGGCATTTCCCTCTTCTGCCCAGCTGCCTTCTCCTGTTTACTTGCACCAATTCCTGTGAGGAAACCGATCTGGAAACTAATGGGTTTGAGATTAACCTAACAAAAACAAATGATCAGTTTTTGCGGGGATTGTTTGAACCTGGAATCTGGTTCACTCCACAGTTGCAGAAATACTTCTGTTGGCCAAAGGTAAGACATGCAAAAGCAGGAATGAATGAGGAGTGTGTTGGACTAAAAGGAAAGCAAAACCACCTGTCTACCGACTTATACCAGGTTAAGGCTTTTTTTAAAATTTTTTAAAGGCAAAAGCCAGGGAGAAAGAAAACTCAGTGAAAAGGTAGGGTAGCAAAGAAGAGGACTAAGAGAAGTAGTCAAAGACTAATATCTGGCTACACTGTACCAGCAAGCACATCCTCCCTAGAAATCACCCAGCTGGGGTTTCTGTCACATTTTTTGCTCAGGTCCCATTGCACACCTAGGGGCGAGGCCAAGATAATTTCACAGCCCAGGAGATCTGTGATTACCCACCTGTGTCACTGTTGCCCCATTCCTCTGTTTTGGAAACTAGCCCTCATCCCTGGGATGAGCCAGCAGTGCCTTCCCCAGGGCCCCCAACCTGGTTTGCCTTCAGATGCCCCCCCCATTTCTTCTACGCAAAGTGTTTTTGGGGTAAGGTTGGCTGTAGCCGCCAGGCCAACGTCTCGGCATGCCGGTGCCTTTGGCCAGGCCGGTGACTGCGTGCGCCGCCCATGGCGTCTTCGCCTCTACGCCTGTGCTACCCAACCCTGAAAAAAGCTCTTCATGACAGTCCTCCCACTCGTGAGGGGACTCTGAGTAGCCCCTTTGCTCCATCCTTCACACATGTCCCCTCACCTTAGTTTTATTCTGTGGTGATCGAATATATACAATATAGCCCCTTTTAATGAGGAGGACGTGAGCTGTTCATATCGGCCCAAGCAGGAATCTGCGTGTGCATCTTGGCCTGTGCAGCAGCAAGCAGTGCAGCAAACAGAAGTGGGAAAAGTGGAGTCTACCCCCTAAAAAAAATTAAATGGAAGAAAAATGCAACCTCCCTTTGTCTTGCTTTTTAAATTAATGTTTCATTTGTCAGTTGTGTGTTGTTTTGGCCAGTGATAGGGTATCACAACTGTAAAGTATGTTTCCATTTCTGAACAACATTGAAGATGTACTCTTGCAAACATGAAAACTCTTTCCAGATGTTGATTTTTGGCTAACCATACATCTGAAAAACAGAAAATATTTTATGAACTATAGTTGCTTGGACCACCACTTTGGTCTCTGTAGTACCCCACTGACACTGTTTGAATTGTTTGCTGTTTTGTTTATTCTCCGCTGGCCAAGAGAGATGTCATGAGATGGGAGTGGAACGTTGGGGCAGTCAAGGCAGGAAGGGCTGAGAGGGCGGTACAAGACTTCACAAAACAGGAGAAACATTAGCAGTCACGATAACGGGAATTTCTGAAAATGGGGGAGGTAAAACAGTCTCACTGGAATTATTTATCAAAAATAAAAAAAGTACATTGCTGATGGTATTGTTTTATCAGAATAGCTTAAGTTAAACTGCAAAATGAAGAAAATTCCAAAGTTTCATTAACGATGCGAATTCCAGTTAGGGAAGATTGGATTTTTTTTTTTTTTTCTGGAATCAGCTGTAAAGGAATTTCCATTTCTGATAATAGATTGACATACGATCTTTTCTGTTTAACTTTCATAACAGTCCTTCAGCTGACTACAATCCAGCTAAGACTATATATTCAGCCTTATCACAAGAGCTCCTTTTCTGTCAGCTCCTACAGAATTAGGGTTTTCATCATTCTCAAAACTGTAACAACTATGGAAGCTGTAATTTTTTTTTTTTTTATCTTGGAATATAATTTGTACAACAGCTGCTAGTTTAATGACAGGGCTATTTAGCTGGTAAAATTACCTATCGGAGAAATAACTTATGTTATCCTTTTGCAATAATTTTAATTTATTTCTAACTACCAGTCATTTTCTTAGTGACTGGAAGGCAGCCAAGGTCATCCTGTGTTTCATTCTGTCTATAAATCATTAGTTTGCAACTGTCTCCTGATTTTTATTGTTACCAACAATGGCTCAACTAATGGAAATAAACACTGGATTGTATCCCAGTGGCAGATGAGTTTCAGGGCAGGGCATGCTGTACAGACAGCCCTAATAGAATTGAGCGAAGTTACTGCTCCTATTGCATTAGGCACAAGTAAGCTCCTTTCTGAAATGTTCATTGATCTCTCCGAAACTGTCAGTCATACTCTGTTGCTAGACCGTTAAAGAGAAGTATTATGTGATTCACTGCTAAGTCTGACCCTTTTTGAGTCTCATATGCATGTTGTGAAATATCAGATAGGATGGGTGGTGCTTTTTATAAATCCAGGCATGTGAAGTCAGATGGTCTCTAGAGCTCTGTGTAGGTCTCTGTCATTTTGCCTGCTTATAAATAATTACCTAAGGCATTCTTTAAGTGAGGAAATGCACAAGGGTGCCCTGTAGTGCTTTCTGTTTTGTTCCCTGCCAAAACATTGTTAACTGTGTGTTACAAGAGAACGTGCAACAAATTTTGAAAACACTAAGTGAGCTTAAATCTCCCAGCAGTGAGCTTTCTCTCCATGCCTGACAATCTAGTTACCCATTCTTGTGTGAGACGGTGTGTAACTCCCTTTTTCTTGGTAGTAAGGATATTTTCACATTAGCCACATGTATTGCACTTCTACTTTGCATGTCTCGTCCCATGTAAATATAAAATCTTGCTCCTCCAGCAGTATGTGTATAAACGTATTATTAGCATGCAAAACGTATTGCAATTTTAGCATGGTTTTCTTTTGTCAGTTTTGAAATGATCATATATGACTTAATCCTGTTAACACTCCAAAGTTATGGTTTAAAAAATGTAGCCCAGCACTTGTGAGGCTGCATGTGGAGTGCTGTGGCCTGTCCGGGCTCCCCCGTGCGAGAGAGACTTGGACGTACTGGAGCAAGTGCAGCAAAGGCCACCGAGATGATTGGGGCTGGAGCATGCAGCGTAGGAGAAGCTGAGGAAGCTGGGCTTGTTCAGCCTCAAGGAGAGAAGGTAAAGGGGGGGGGGGGGTCTTATTGCCAACTTCAGCTCCATTATGAGAGGCTGTAGAGGAGCCAGAGCCAGGCTCTTCTCAGAGGTGTGCAGTGACAGGAAAAGAAGCAGTGGACACAAGCTGGAATAGGATTTCCTATCAAGTATAAGATAAAACTTTTTCACCATTAGGATGGTCAGCCACTGGAACAGGTTGCCAGAGATGTTGTGGTATCTCCATTCTTGGAGACATTCAAAACTTGACAGGCCCTGAGCAACCTGAGCTAAGTGGGCTTGCTTTGAGCAAGGTGTTGAGGTGAGCCTCAGAGGTCCCTTCCTACCTAAATTATTTTGTGATATCTATGATGTTTACAAATGTATTTTTCCATTGCAAAGTGTGTTAGGGGCCTATTGATACAGGAACCCACCAGAAGCTACCACAGTATGTGTAACTAAGGAAAATGAACATTATAGGTGTCGTGGTAAATAACTTCAGCAGCAGTCTCAAAGGGACCAGAGCTCAGTTTGTAATTGCCTTAAGTCAACAGTTAGTTTACATCAGTCTCCTTGCTCTAAGCAAGTTATCTTCTGCACAACAGTGTGCCCGTTATTCCCCCACTGGCTCTTCGTGGGGTTTGCATGGTTCCTAGCGCAGAGGTGACACCTATAAATAAGTCTTCTTTTAAAACAAATCAAAGCATGCATATAAGTTTTTGTGTTTTATTTTTCCCCGTGTTATGCATTTATTAAACACACAAGCCCTTGTAGGGTGAAGGAAGGATGGTCTGCCTGAAAATGTGAAACATAATTTTCTCAGTAGAGGTCTCTTGCAGTACTCCTGCATTCAGGAGGCCCAGGTCTACCTTCAGATAGCTGCATCAGCTCCTGCCTGCAAATAGAAATTTCATGTGTTTAACTTGGCCCAGAATTTTTACTTAAAAAGAACGTTATATTTTACACCTTTTACTGATTTATTTAACATGCCCTGGAGTATGTGACAGGCAGTCAGAGCAATCTCATTAGCTCTTTTACACATCAGAACTGCCCGAGGTCAGTGTTCAATATAATGTTCAGGAGATATAAGCACCTGCAACATAATTTGCTCATGCAGTTTCTCATAGAATTATACCCATAAGGAACACCCACATCTATTTAACCTAACCTCTGTTGTTACTGAGTTGCTTTCAGTAGCCAAAACCGTATTCCAACTTCTAAAATACCTTGGTCTAATTTTTAAGTATTAATTGCAAACAATTAATATTGAACCAATCTCCTGAGTAGGTGTATACCTTTCATGAGGTAAAAAGCTTAGGAGAATGTGTGTTTCCTGTTTTTTTCTAGAAATTTTAATGAATGTTCTTACATTTTTTTGAATCAGTGCTTATGCTAAACCCTCCAGTCCCTTTTCAAACATGCTAACTTAGGATAAGAGAGTTTGATTTGCATTTTTAAGCAGTATATTGAGTTGAGTTTAGGCTCTGTCTTACGTTCTGCATCTGTAATGGTGTTATATTTCTGCATCTCTATGGACAAGTCATGCAGGTTACTTTGCATCAGTAATAGTGAATACAGAACTGCCACAAACACCATTAATACAATGAGTTCACTCTGTCTGTGAAAAAGTTGTAGTAACACACATGACAGTATTTCACTTCCCTCTTCCAAACTACTTTAATGACTACAGAGACTTCAGGGCAAACATGAGTGGGACCTGGAAGGGAACGGTGGGACCATTTGTGATAAAGGAGAGATGGAAGGCAGAGCCCATGTTAACCAGCTGCAGCTGTGAGGTGCTGTAGGTGACAGCAGTGTTTCAGCTGTGACCTTCCAGCACGTCTCTGCGTGTTGTTCACCTCGCGCACGATGCCGACATGCGGGGCTGGGCTGGGCTGCTCTGCTGTGCTGTGCCCTGCCCTGCCCTGCCCTGCCCTGCCCTGCCTTGCCTAGGGACTCAGTCCTCCTGTCTGCTCTTGACAGTCTCATCTGCAGTTCTGGATTTTAGACCAGCTGAACTTGTTCAAGGGTAAGAGCTGAAAATAGGACAGACATATGGATTGTGTTTGCAGCAGGCAATAAAAGCGGGTTCACATATCACTTAAAAGTTACAAGCCCTGCATATGCCTTTCATACTTGGGCAGTGAATGAGGGAAGCGTTGCTTGAGCCAGGACATCAGGTCTAGGTTTCGGTTCCTTCTAGGATGTTGTATTTGTGAGATCCTCAGAAGCAGGTGCTTCCTCTGGTGCTGTGGTTTAGGCATGTATTTCTGTCCTTTAAACATGAGATGGCAGCAAAGCCTCTTCTGTCGTTGATGTTATCAGAAGTAGTAGCTGGTCACCTGGATCACTGTGGTGGTCACTTTCTGTGTGATTCCAGTTTTGCCTGTGGTCTGTGTGGTTGTGATTCAACCAAGGTAATAATTTTTCTTATTTATTTTGTAAAGATTTGTTTGGACTAAATGCAGTTGTCCCGTGCAGTGACACCAAATGATGGTCCGCAGACTGCTGCTGGGTCCAGCAAGCCAGGCTTAGTAGTTCGTAGCTTGTTGGCAGAGTCTTATTAAACAATAAAATTTATGATCTCATCTGTTAAAAGCTAGATGGTGACTGTGCATAGAAATGTTAAGCGTTGACAATATTTGTGGATTCAAAACATTTGGAGACCCTTCCTTTATTGATTGGAGCACACAAGTGGGCATAAGGAAGTCTTATTTCTCCCCTCATTTTTGCCCTAGGTTCACTATGACAGGAAGGTTTTTGCTTATGTGCTTCTTTCTTCACATCTGTAAAATGCAGCGCTCTTCTTCAAGCCTTTGGTCGTCGCAAGATTCAGCCAATCTTTGTAAATGCTTAAGCTGCTTAAATTGGGTGTGATGCAGAAGTACAACATGATGATACTGTTTTGTTGAACTCACTTTTAAATAGTTTTATCTATTTGCTTTCTACCTGCCAATTTTCTTTATCTTCCAAGAAAAAAGAAATCAGATCCTGCCTCTAGGCCAGAATTAAGCATGTTAGGGGCAATAATTTTTTTTCTAATACATGGGAATGTTGTTGAAGGATGAAACGTGAGATGTGCAAGGACAGTAACAATGCCAAATTCTTACTGCCTTTTAATTTGAGCTAGGCAAGTATGTGTGATTAAGCAATACCTTTTGAAAAATCTCCAAATGAATGTCTTACTATTGTTTTTGAGTGTGTTTCTCCCTTCAGACCAAGGGGATGTCTGAAAGGGAATCTTTCTTGTTTTTAAGATGAAATATGAGATATTTGGGGGTTTCTTTTTAAGAGTGAAATGCTTTATTTTTAAGCACTGAAATGCTCTGTGTTGTGACATCGGTCTCTGGACAGCCCCTTCGCTGCCGAGCGGCACGTTCGTACGCTCCCCACTGCAGTGGCACGAGCACCTGGTGGCTCAGGACGCTCAGGGCGGCAGGGAGAGGAGTTAGTACTCCCTGCTGGCTGCTCCTTCCTAGCTAACCGGCAAACACAAAAAGCACCAGCTGGGACCTGCCGTGGAGGTTTCAGTGAAGAGATCGAGGGGCAGGGCTGTATTTGACATTTGCTGATGTCACTTGACGCCAGTGGCTGTCCCGGCAGGTACCTTTGCTTATGAGCAGTGGGCATTTCATGCAGCCAGCTGTCCACAGCTGCCAGAGCACCTCCACTGATTTCGAGAGAACAAGCTGTGTGTTGTGTTAAATCCCTGTTTGGTCGGTGGTTTGAAAGTGACCCAGAGAGCTTAAACTGCCCTTTTGCTCTCTAGATTTAAGTCTTGCAGTGAGCTCTCCAGTTCCTGTAAGCTCCTTTGCTTGTGCTCTGGAAAGCAGACGTCAGTCTCCAGCTACGGTAAACTGGAATTTCTGGTTTCTCTTCTCTTTTTTCTTTCTAAAACCCCCGGGAGCTGCATCTCGCTTCCCCTGCCGCCACTCGCGCGGCTCGGAGGCGCTGCTGGCGCTCTGCAGGGCGCCTGGCGTTGCGCTGGGTCGCGCGCGGGGTCCGCAGGCGACCTCCCGGATCTGACAGCAAGATCGATTTGAGTCAGCATCCGAGCGGCGAAGGCCAGAAGCAGAGTCGTTTAGCCTACATGCTGTTACGCACCAGCTTTCAAGCGCCGTGGTGCTAATTCCAGCTCCGCTGTAAATGCGGAGTGACAGGCGCACCGAGGCACCGTGCTCACCGACGGCTTCGCCGGCCTTCAACTATGGGAGGCCCAGCAGTGCTAAATTTTAAATGCCTTAGCCTATTACTTGCCTCATTTGCTTTTCCTTCTCAGGCTCTATAATTAGACACGACTCGGTCACTGCTGTACTACAGATCTTAAAAAGCATTTGAAAAGGAGAAACCCTCTGCCACCCGGCCCCGGAGCTGGGATTTCGTCGTGCTTATAGAAGGATTTAGAGGGTCCCTCTGGCCTCTCCAGGAGGGGATTTTCCTCCTTGCGTTATGGAAGATCTGTGGCTCTCAGACACAGGAGAAATAGGCTGTATCCGTCAGTTAGGTTGTCAGTGGTCCCCTTCTGCCTTTTTGTCAGCATCCATTTTATAACACCAGTCACGACGAGGCCAATCCCCCCCCTCCTGCTGCAGCAGGACATTAATAGTCCTGGCTCACGTGTTTGCACCAGAAAAATGCCACCCTGCCCCAGGGTTTCCTGTACGCTGTGCAGGAAGATTTTGGGGGTGGAAGGGGACTGCAGCATCCCTCACCCTGCCCTAGGCAGTGGGGAAGTGATCTTGGGCACTGCTCCGAGATCCTGCCTCCATGGAAATCCTCCGTACAAAGTCTGGCCAATTCGGGACATGTCTCAAGAACCTGTATGCCTGTTACGGGTGATCTATAAAGATTTCGTATAATTGAGCAGTTACTTCTGTCAGAAATTGTCCAAAAGCATATCTGCATGATGCAGAAATGTACTAAATAGATCACTAGCACAAGCCAGTCGCTATTTTTAGAAGATATGAAGAATAGGCCAGCTCTTATGAGCTCTGGGAGAGCATCAGCAGCTCAGACTCACGTCCCAGCTCAAGTTTGCTTTCACAGGTCTTCACTCAGGCCTGCAGCCATTTAACGCTGAGCTGGGTAATAGGCCCCAGCTCTAGAATACGGACTTCCAGCCATGTTCATATCACATCAGTATGTGTCGTTGTTTTTCCCACTAGTTTGAAATCAGGCAGCTGCGGGCCCACCTTGCCCAGCAAGACTTGGACCTGGCTGCAGAGCGGGAGGCTGCGCTCCAAGTCCCCCATCTCCTGAACAAGCAGAGCAGCAACAGGTACAAGGTGGTGGCGACTGAAGATTCGGATGATGAAGCCACCGAGAACATCACTGAGTTACGACCACCACGAGGTGAGTGCTGCCCACGCGCCGCTACCTGCTGGCAGGGCTGCTCCCTTAGATGGAGTTAATGAATCCGCTAAATGCTTTCACTCCTTCAGTGAACTGATTACTTTTCCTGGAGACTGCATTTTTGCAAGGAAATTATGTCTCCTTCAAAGTGGCAGGAGTTGTTGTTATATTTGTGAACAGATTCTAACCAGAGCCAATAAAATGACTCTGGCAGAAAATGACTGTGCTGTACCTCCCCCGTGTCCTTGCGATTATATCCATCAAACCTTGAAGAAGCAGCAGCCAAGTGAGAATTGGCAAAAACATAATCACGCAGAGGTAAAAGTAGGGGAACTGAGAAGAACATTGAAAACCGGTTTCAGACTTTGGCCACTTGCGTTTCTGTGATTTAGAAAGGACCCAGGGCAGTTCTGAATTGATGTCATGGCTCACAGCTACTACTGTGTCTGCACAGGAACCCGGTTCGTAACTCAACTAGTGATATTTATAGTATTGCATTGTTTTCATACTGGTTTTAATAGTATCCAGTTAAATGTATTAGGCCAGATTAGCCTCTTCTGTAAATCTTATGTCAGCAAGGTTACATCAGGAATTAATGTGGCCAATTTTTGGCCAAGTGAAGAGTCTGGTGTCTGTTGGGAGGTACTCGAGCACATATATGTATGTTATGAGCACGGATACGTAATTGCGGACATATGAATCCATAGAAACCTGCATATCCTGTTGTATTCTGTGAGCTATGTGATATTTTGTGAATGTTAGCGTCGGGTTAACAGAAGAAAAAACAAGGTGTGCGGTCAGGGGAAGAGGTGGAAAGCTACATACGTAGAACTGTATCTGGGCTGGTTGTCTCCATGCTTTTGTACAGCAGAGGGTCAGTTTGTGGCTGCTCCTGGAAACAGGAGTTTGAGTCCAGGACTGTCTCTGTTTGGACGGGTCCCAGCCGTCCTGCTCGCCACCCTGCACTCTAGCTGGCCCACCCGCTTTGTGCGGTTGCCCATGCATCGGCTGTGAACCTCCCCGGCAGTTGTGCTCTCGCCGGGTTGCAGGTGCAGCCTGAAAGCTGCTGATGCCAGGCAGCCGGGTGGTGATGGAGCATGGGCAAGTCTGGTGCTGGCAAAGGGGCACTGCAGGGTGTGAGCAGCTCCGGTGCCAGCAACGGGGCTCTGCACGGCGTGGGCAGCTCCTGCTTTGGATGCTCGGGTCACATGCCGGAGGTGAGGAGCAGACCTGTGGGTACCACCGGGCTGTCAGCTGTCTGTTGGGCAGGCGTGTGGGGCTCAGGGAAATACTGACAGCTGTATTTGCCTAGGTCCTTTTTTATCACTTGCGTGCTAGACCGAAAGGATTATTGAAAAGGGCGTTGCTCTTTCTCCCCGATCCCCCTCATGGGAAGGCAGGATGGATCCTGATCTCCCTGACGAGGAACATAATACTCCGGAGAAGAGAACAGTCTGGGTTACTTCCTTTCACTCGCTTTCCTCTATAGCAACATGTTAGTCTTTCTCAAACATCTTTGCTGGATTATTTTAGTGGATGAACGGTATGTGAATATATTTGAATTAGAGGTTCTCATGACATATTTCTTTTGGCCAAACTCCATTGAATTAAAGGCACAGAAGTATTTAATCAAAAGGTTTAAGAAAAAAAGGTGTCCACATTTTTTCAAATGATTATCCTCTCCATACTGTACATGGTAATGAAATCACGTAGAAATTGTTTTTGTTTTTTCTTTTAAATAATGACTAGACACTGATCTCAACTTAGCCATTAATTATTCCTGGTTTGAAATTCTAATTAAAAGCAGACAGTGAAAGAGACTGCCCCCAAAAATGCATTTCCCCCTTTTTGTAGGATTTCAGAGGCTTCCCCAGTGGATGCATTATAATTTATGCATGTGTTCCTTGAGGGTTACATTTGGAACTGGAAAGTGTTGTGCACATTATAAAGAAGCTTGCTGAAATTATAGTGCTATGGAGATTCATCTAAAAATTCTTCTGTCCAAGGTATTCATTCCAACTTCCAGGTTAACACAAGTACCCATTATTCATTTCTCCTTGTAAAATGCTGGCCAGCTGGGCAACAGAGTGGGCACACAGTCTTCAAGATTGATTTCCACGTTCAGTTCAGTTATGGGATTAGTTAGGGAGATTCATGCTTGACACTGAAAAAAAACTTCCAGCAAATAACAAAAGAAATGCAATGTTTTACAAACCAGATAACGTGCAGTTATATTATATTTCAACAGTCATGCTGAGAATCTAGAATTAATTACTGATTCCCAGAAATGAACTGAAAATACAAGGGGAAATATTTTTTTCTAAATTATATCATGTATTACATAAAAATCCTTTGTAGATGCGTGTTTTTGAGTGCTTGTCTTTGTAAGCCAAATTCAGGTAACTCCATTGTCATTATTGTCTGTATGTTGAATGAATCAGGAGTCGGACAGAAAGAATATCCTATGATCTCATAGCAAGGAACTACTGTTGTGGCAGCCTACTATCGTAGTGGACTACCAGCAAGGGCACCAAGTTAAGATTGTATAAAAAACATGAGCCCAGCATTAGCATTCAGTGCTTTCGTTGGCAATCCAGATAACGGTCTATTGAGGCAGAGGAGTTTGCATCTAATTTCCTGGAGTATTTTGCAGAAGAAGGAAGTAATAAACCACCCCACGCATCATCACCAGGCTTTGAATCCAGCACCAGCAGTGCTGGCTCACAGGTTGCTTCTGTAAAACTGAAGGGCATCAAAACCTTAGCTGAGAGCTTGAGAAGGGGCAGAAAGAGCATGGGCCAGCCCTGCCTGCTGCTTCTCCCTCCCCACCTCGTCTAGATCTCTGTTCTCCAGCTCTCCCAGCATTGCCTTGTGCTCCCAGTAATATATTGCCGTTGCAGCAGCAGCTTTCTCCCTTATCGCTTTGGCATGCTGCCAGCATTTCTTCATTTGGGCTGTGGCCATTCTCACCAACACATATCTCAGCAAAAGCTGGCTGTGGTGTCTGGGGCAGAAGAGGAGCAGGTCTTCATCTTCCAAGTGCCATCCCTTCTGCCAGCCTGGCTGGGTGGTGTAGGCTCTCCCCGTGTTACAGCTCCCTACCTGCTCATGCAGGCGAAACGCTCGTGGGACCTGGCTCTGCAGAGCAGGACGCTCGAGACGGTCCCATAGGTCATTTCTGTGTCCTCCCCCATCTCACGTGCTGTGGTTACACGGGCTGTGCTGTCTTCAGGATTTTGCGCAGCCTTGCTTTGCCTGGAAGTATAAGCCTCCAGTGTTTTATCCCCTGGCTTTTGGGGCCAAGGGTTATGCGTTGCAAATTACCCTCTGGGTCAGACCACATTAGGAGTTGCTTTGCATCCACTTTCTCTTAGCTGTGTTTTTCCCCCTTAAAGACCCCAGAGTGATGATTGCAGTTAATCACTGTGTGTCGCATGGCATTTGTGAGCTTTGAAAAATATCTGAGGTTGCCTGTTACAAAGGCTATTTTGAGGAGAAATGAGGAACCAGATTGCTAATAGTGTTAAAAGCTACAGCTCAGCTGTTAGGCAGAACAGGCGCTGGTGGGCTGTTCTCCTATGCTCTGGCAGCAATTAGCCCTACCTACCACACCTGGGGATAGGGTATGGCATGGACTGGTATGTGTTTGTGCCAAACTTAACTTTGTCAGCCTTCAAAAACTCACTGTCTTTGGAGAGCCCTGAATGCTGCCAAACCAAGAAGCCCGGAGAGCTCCAGCTTGGCTGGAGAACATAATGCAGGAGAAAATGAGACGTTCCGTCCCAAGCTAATCTTATTTCCCCTGTCTACACTGGACAATGGAAACATTCAGTACAGAATATTTTACCACGAGGGGGTTATGGAATAAAAAGCATTCAGACATTTTACTCATTTCCCTACCTGGGAGTTTTATGGGATAGTGCATAAGTTAAAGCTCCTCAGAGGCAGCTCCAGCTTGCACTCTGGTGTTTACCCTGGATTTTGTGCAACCGTTTACTACCGTGTTCAGTAAAATAAGTCAGGTAATCCCGGCATCGTGTGGTACACCCAGCACCTCGGGGAGTCTGGCAGGGGACGGCAGAGAAGCATGCTGCGGCCTGCAGCAGGAGGGGGCTGTATGCGCTGACAGGTTCAGTAGCTTTCAAGACCTATTTTCACTCAGCTTTTCTTTCTGCAGATCTCTCTCTGGCCTTCCCCTGCGTCTGAACTGCCAGGTCCATCCTGTGCTAATTCTCTGAGTCACGAGCCAGTCTCCCCAGAAGTAGCTTACCGAGAGACTCCTAGCACAGTAGAAATAATTCAGCGGAAAATGGAATAGGTATATGGTATTTTCTAGGTTGATGTGGCAAAGAGGTGCAGGGAAATTTTCCCCTTTAACTTTCTTTGAATGAAGCTTTTATCTGTCTTGCCAATAAATAGATCTCCAGAGCGGACCAACATGGAGGCTAAAACATGGGCGTCAGCGTGCAGGTCAAGGGGTGCCCTCCCTTACGGACACCAGGAAAGATGTTGGCCTCAAGAGAAGGGCAGGACTCTGGGAGCCAGAAACCCCAGGCAGAGCTGTGACTTTGGCTGCACTGTGAGCACTTGGCTTAGCTTCCCTGCCTCAGTTTCTCCGGCGCGACATGAATGATGGTGCCACTCACAGACTTTAAAGCAGCGCTGTGAGGCTCAGCTGGTTTGTAACGAGCTGCGGCTGAAAGCTGCTGCCTGTGAACACCACATTGCTAATGATTTTCAGGACCGTTGTGGTCAGCCTTTCACTAAGAGCAAGGGAAAGATGCTAAGTGCTGTCTCCTTTCTTCTGCCCAGAGATGGTTTGATGACATAATGGCAAAAATCATCCTATCTGCTCATCTCGAAATTGTAAAGGGAGTTCTTTTCTCTTGCTGAGTTCTTGCCTCTGCGTAACTGGTTGTGGTCAGAATAACATCTACTGTTTTCTGCTCCTGCACAAATCATTTTTAGGGTTTAGGATACAAAGTTCCAGGCTTTGGGAAATGTCAGGTTCACAATGCCCCATGTAACCATTAATGCTTCCTCTGAAAATTTATTATTTGTTAATCTCTCCCATAATATATGAATTACAGTCCCTAGTGGAAATTCCACATTTTCCTGCATATATCATTTCAGTTTTTGAAATTCTACAGTACTGCCATAGTTTAATATTAATATGCCACCCTTATATTCATTTGAGCAAGAACTGGATCCCAGCTCTGTTACTTTCCATCACAGAAGGGTTATTTTAGTCAAATTTCTGTTTTTATGGGATTGGCAGCAAGTGGTTTGCTTTGGGGGACTGCTACAATTTACGATTGTGCGTGGAGAAAAGTAAAGTTTGCTTTGTCCACAGGTACCCACTGTTTTGTAAGTGAAGAAAATGGGATATTGGGAGGGGAATATGAAAAATTATGGCGCTTCAAACGGTTTCTATTAAGTTATTTGTAAACTGCCTGAGAAGGTGCTGGCATGGATTTTATCAGTTGGTGCTTGCAAGGCTGTCTGAGCTGGTTGAAGACTTTTGGTTTTTCAACTCTACGCCAGTTCCTTTGGTGATCATCTGTTAGTGCTCTGAAGAGAGCTGTGTTACTGCAGAGCAATAGATAAAGAGTAGTTTATAGTTATTTTCAAATGTTGAAAAGTATCTACTTTGAAGCCTACTCTTGGAAATGGTTATATCTTAAGTGCACATGCTTCCTAGTTAAACTCCATGAACCCCATGGGGAGGCAAGGATTTGGCTTCTCTGTAGGTGTCTAGTCCAGGCTTCCTGGTGATCATCCAGGCAGGAATCGTAGGAATTAATTGTTAATTAAACCTTAAGGTGTAATTAGGCTCTTGAATTTCATATTCACTGAATGGGAAGGGTAGAAACTCATCTCACTTCCAGAAGTGGCAAACATTGTAGTCATGTGTGTGAGGTTCAAGTCCTCTTCCGTCATTCATGCACAGAGGTGTAAAGACCCCGCTGACAGGTAGGGGAACCCAGAACCGGCACGGTTTCCACTGTTCAAGCATGCAATCCCTTCGTAATAACCCCTTGCAGAAACTGATGATGCGCCGTGTGAAAGCAGTGAGCAGAGAGGCTCTTTTGGCCTCTGCTGCCATCAGAACCCCACTCCAACACTCGCTTTCCTAAAGTATTAGAAACCTTTTCCTAATTCCCAATCTGTACTTGCTCATTGCCATCTTATAACAATTTCTTCTTGAGCCCTTTAGCTTAAATTGTTCCTCTGTTCCCTGGTGTTTACTCTGAGATTTGTTGCTTTGATGGTAGCTTCAGTCTTGGTTTTTCTAAACTCAACAAACAGGCCCTTCTTTTACAGAGACAGACCCAAGTTTCTCTCTGTTTGCTCCAAGCTGACTCACACATTAGATCAGATGTGGATTTGCAGATCCTCATTTGCAGAGAACAAGGTTGGAAAGAGTGTTCAGAGGTCGCCCAGGCCATCCTGTGCCCAAAACCATCAGCCGTGACTGTGCAGACACCTTGCATCTCAGCCTTGCTCGAGGCAGCGCGCAGTGCTCTTGCAGGATGATCCGCTAAAGCGAGGGCCAGACCCATCCAATGTGTTGTCATTTAAGGATTTTGGTTTTCTGTCCTGGCAGCATCTGCTGATAGCGGAGGCTGTTCTGTGTCCCAGGATTTCCTTCAACAGGGCAACCCCCACCTCGGGTAGATTTCTTTCTTAGAGCCAGGCAGGGTCTGTTGCTCTGTGCTTTCTCTGCACGCTAACTCGGACAGTCCCCCGCAGGGTGGGTGCCCTGGCGGCATCTCACGTGCCCTCGCAGCCCCCAAGCCTCTGCAGGGACCAGGGATCTGTGTGAATGGAAAGGCGTGTGAGCGCTGCAGCTTGCGCTATTGTGGCAGTCCGCCTTCATCCGAAAAGTGGGAGAAGCCTCCTGGGAAGTGCCAGCCTGCTGCTCATATCTCCTGTTGGCACGGGCTTTCCGTGTTGCCGGAGGGTAAGGGAGAGAGATCTTCCTGTGCCAGCAAGGCAGAGGCAGCACAGTCCTGCTTGGCTCGTCTTGCTCCAGCCCAGGAAGCAGCACAGCACAGCTTAGAGATCACATGTGTGCCTTAATAAATGAAGTTATAAGTGAGAAGTGACTTCTGCACAGACTGCTGAGGAGGAGAAGAGGTCAGGCCTGGCTGAGAACTTGGTGATGGTGGAAGTCAGCTGGTCAGGGTGGAGAGATCTGAAATGCCAGCGCTTGCATGGCAGTCCCCAGGGGGGATCTCCCTGGGAAGGTCACAGCTTCGTCGGGGACTTTTCCCCCGTGCATCGCCAGTCTGCTCTCAGAAACGCATTACATATGGCCTTTTCTGCGTACTACGGCACGATGCTAGGGCTGCGCTCTTCTCGTGCAAACTTGCGTTGCGGCAGTGTCATGGACCAGTGTCAGAGCAGCGTAGCTCCCATCATTGCTCTTATTTTTAGAAGTGTTTAGGGGGCAATAGCCTGATCTTACAACTTGTGCCTTGAAAAGCCTTTCTGCTCAGAGTGTGTCTCAGTGGCTTTCATCGCAGAGTGTATTTTATCCTACTTTTTTCCCAAAAGGCTTCTAAATGGTAGTGGTACTTTGAGGAAAAGCTGCTGGTGTCAGATAGCAGTGATGGGGATAGATGATCTGCTTCGTTAGAAGCCTTCTAGTAAAGATTGCTTTGCAGAGGAGAGGCATGGTGAGCCAGTGTTACTCTGCTCAGAGGGCTCCCTCCTGTCCTCAGTGGGAGACCGCACAGCAGAAAGAATAACCCTCCCGTTCAGAAAATCCAGCTGTGAGAGACAGAAGGCAGTACAATCAATGGCAGTAAAAACACAAAGTAAAATGCTTCCACAGGGAGCTATTTCAAAAAAGTGACTTTTTTAAGGCCTTTAATCGTAAAGATGTGCAAATGGTGTTTATTGTATGCAGAGGTTTTGCAGACTCGTTCACTGAAGTCATTGGTGAAACAATTAAAGGTCACCGTTGAGGGATTATAGACCGAAAGAGAGGTCTGCCTTGGGGGGAATATCATTCATGCGTTTCGCCTAATTTATTATGTTTTTACAGGGCCGGGAAAGAGAGATTATAATGTTGTCTCTTGGGTCAGATGAGATCGTATGGGACCGTACTCCAAATAGTTTATTATTCCCTGCACTGTTTTAGCTTATATTCTGAATCTTGCAGGAAAAGAACAGGCAGATAATTTGAAAGCCTTTATCAAACAAAATATAGTAGCTGTCAGACAGATTCTGACCAAGAGCCCCACATTGTTTCAATAACCGTGCCTCGGATAGTGGGCTGAGGGGCAGCCTTATCTCCCCATCCTGAATATGACTTTCCTGCGTTCATGGCCTTGCAGAAGGCAGGAGTGGGTACAGTGTTGGGGAAGGCTGTTTGGTTGTGAGGCCTCTGACCAAGCTTCCCGGCCCTACATCCCGTTCTGGCCAGTGAAAAGCCCTGATCCTGTTGGAGTCAGTCTGCTGTCCTGGCCTTAAACTGCTAGAGCTCATCATCCATAGGCATTTTCCAAAGGTTGACGTTTCCAGGGGAAATGAAAGGGGAGTGCTTTTTTTTCTGTTTACTGCCAGTAGCTTATTTTACTGTAAATACCGTTTGTGCATATGTATGGCTAAGGACTTTTAAAAGAAAAGATCCTCTTTGTGGAAAAGGAAGTACAGGTGACATTGCTGTTTGTTTGAGGAGTTGGATGAATTTCAAGGCAAGGAGGAAAAAAAGTCTTCTGGATCCTGGAAATTCCAACTTGTCGGAGGTATGAAAAAAATCTGTTTAAAAAAACCCAGGAAAATATGAAGGATGAAGTATTCCTTAAGACAATTGCCTTTCTCTAGCTGAAGCTAAAGCTCACTGAAAGCAGAAAATACTGTGTACAATTTAAATAATATAAGCAGTCTGCCCCTCTTGCGAAAGCTGGTCTCCCCTGCTTACTCATATCAGCATCCTGCGTGCCATCAGCCGCAAATGGATTTGTACTCTTGATCCCGTCTGACTGCGCGTACTGAGCAGCGGGGACTTCATCTCACCGTAAATCACCGTCAGCTACAAAGCAGGGCTCCATGCTGATGTGCAGCACTGCACTTTTTCTCCGTGTATGCAATTAATATGCAGAAATAGTTGCTTTCAGTTGTATATTTGTGGCATTTTCTTTATATTCCTTGCTTTCAGCAGTTAAGAATACAGTCAGAGATATCTGCAATTTTTTATAACCTTTTATGTCCAAAGCCGCTGAGGCTCCCGTATGACAAAGACGAGTTTGTTAATTGTCAGTTTGCTTTAATGTAATCACGGAGAAACTTAATCTGTAGTTGAAATATTTATCCTGCTGCTGTCTTTCCATTGCTCTTCTTTGCTTTTTATTCATAAGAAACTTTTCAGGGTAAAAATATAGGTATTTTTTATATTTTATAGACACACACACACATATATAGGTATATAGATACATGTATGTGTGTGTATAAAATTTTTAGCAAGGCCAAACAGTGGTGTTGAGAAGGCTGTCACATAGTGACACGAAAGCAGCCAGCTCCGAGTCTTGCGTGCAGGCGGTCGCACACGGCCAGGAGAGCTGGGAGTCTTCCTCACCACGCGCAGGTGTCCGAGCGCCGGCGTGTTGGGATTTCCTTTTCGGGTGTTTAGCGTTGGCCCCTGCCGAGATAATGAGTAGTCGATGTCTCTCTGGTTTGAAAACAACTTAATGATTTGAAAGCAGGTCACCGATGCGCTCTGTTGGTTGCTACGGAGATGGCCAAGGCAGTAACGGCGTGCAGTCCTAAAGGAGGTTTGATCTGAGCGTTGCTTTAAGGTATGGAAAACAGGCATATAACTTTTCTGGGTTGCTTTTTTTCCCTCCGTGCAAAGGATCCTGGCACCTGGGGCAGGTTTTAATGAGAGCCAAAGGAGACGAGAGTCTCCCAGTGTCCCATTAACTGCACTGAGCGTGGCCACGTGCTTTGCCGGGTGAGAATGAGGGGTGGCCCCGTGCACGCAGCGTGCCTTCGTCCAGGCCTCAGCTGTAGCCTTTTTCCTCTTTTCTCTACTTAGAAACAGACTCTGAATTAAATGTGATGAAAACACATCACCAAAAATATATATATGCAGGTATATTCTGTGTATAGCTAAAGGTTCCCTCCCAGAGCAAGAACCTGTGTCTGTAGTGGTAGGTTTGGTGGCATTTAGAGTGTAAATTATGTATGATTGAAATGAAGTGTATTTTAGTAGCAGATAGCTGAAAAGCCTTGCAATGTACTCCTCATCCAGCGGCATTGCCTTGAGCTACTCCGAGGCCTCTTTTTTAAACTCAGGCATTAGCACAAAGCACACCTCTGACTGCAGGCATTTAAAGATCAACAAGGGCCAAAAAAGCTTTTAAGATCCAATGAAACCAGGCAGACAACCCTGTTCCCTTTCAGTGTCAGGTTAGATTGCCTTCTTACGAGTGCAGCTATTTCAGGTACAGAGTGCTTGGTGGTTTGGGTCTTGTTGTGTGTAGAGAGTGTTCCCCGGAAAACATCTGTTTCTTTCACCTGCAAACCACAATGTGCTGTGAAAAGGCAGGACTGTAGCCACAGAGGCCCAGGGGGATGAAGGAAATCTGGCTCAAAGGGATGAGCATGGTTTGCTGGAACACGGTATCAAAAAGAGCACTTAAAAGGAGAGGATGCTTTTAGAGCACACGATACACCACGAGTTGGGCAGGTCAGGCTGCCTGCGAGCTCACCCTGCTTCCTGGCCTGCTGCTCTTGTTTTCTTAATAGTAATAGTCGCGTTCTGCTCAGAGTTGGGACAAAAAGAGTTTATTTTCCTTTTTCAGGGACTGTAAAAGTCCCGTTTTTCTGTAAGGAAACTGGAAAGCCCTCCGCCATCCGCTGCATCCAGAATGTGCCGTCTCCAGCGGCCCCTCCGCGGGAGCGCAGCCGCCGCTTCCCCTTGGTGGTGACCGCTTCCATCTTACCCCGTCGACGTTCAGGTGCGGCTCTCATGTACGTGTTACGAGTGCAGGGCCTCGACTTGCAGAAATCCTTATAGCATATTTGAAGCTAACAGATAATGTACTATTAAGTAATACACTATATATCACGTATATATGTAATAATATTACAGCAACCAAGTAGCTGTCTTTATTCCTTCTGAAGGAAAAATGAAGCGTTGCTTTAGAAATATGGAAGTACACGTTGAAACTACACCGATTTACAACAGCTAGCGAGGTGGCGTGTCCGCTCTGTGGCTGGTTTCCCGGAGCAGGACTTGCGCTGAGTTCGAGTGCCATTTCCATTGGTTTTGTGAACTCCTGTGTGGCTTTAGGGATGCTGTCATCCAGGACAGAAGCAGCAAAGTTCGAGCGGCTCTTCTGGGAGCAGACTGGTCTTTTGTCCCCACTTCTTTTAGTCCCCCGTGTTTCGTGGTAGCAAGTTAGAAACACCAAAAGGAAAGAAAGAGTCCAGGCGCATCAGCGAGGGTTAAGTCACTGCCGCTCAGCATGGCAACGGACTGGGTTTGAAGTGGGGGCTGCAAGCGAAAATGAGGCGCAGCGCAGGGCCGCTCGGATCAAGCACTGAAAGACAACGCAGGTACCCTAAAGGAGAGGTAAGAGCTGCCCTTCCAGCCCCCCTCCCCGGAAACGCTTCCCCGGAAGGCGAGGCCTGCTGCAGGCTCCGGCGGTCTCGCTGGCGTGTGGCCGGCAGCGACCAGCGGTGCGTGAGGGGGGAGCGCGGCTCTGGTCGGCAGCTCTGCGGAGCCGTTCCCCTTGCACCGTGTGCTGTGGAGCCGTTCCCCTTGCACCGTGTGCTCGTGAGGAAGGCGGCAACGCGGGGCTGTAGCTGCAGCGTCAGGAATAGGGCTGCCTCTTTGGCACCCTCGGTTCAATCTGCCGGGATTCGTGCAAGCTCAGGCGGATCTGCTGTGGGAGGGGAGGGCGCTGCTGGCCAGGGAAAGGCCCGTGTGAAGCTCGTCTTCACGAGTGCTGAGGGGAAGGACCTGATCCGCCCCATGTCAGTCTCTGGAAAGACTGTGGAACGTGTTTTCTTAGGAACCATTTTGAGGCACACGAAGGACAGGAAGGCGATTGGGAATAGTCAATTTTACCGAGGGCAAATTGTGCCTGACCAGCCTTGACTGCCTCTGTGACCAGCTGACTGATTACGTGGACGAGCGGCGTAACGTACTGTCATTTTGGGGAAGATTTTTGACACTGTCTCCCGTTCTTGTCTGGGGGCTGAGCAGGTCCAGGCGACGAATGGGCTGCTAGGTTGCTGGAAAACGGCTGGACTGTCGGGCTTGAAGGGTGGCAGTCGCTAGCGTGGTGGCCAGCTGCTGGCCACGTCCCGCAGAGTGCCCAGGGAACTGGAGCATGCAAAGGGTGAATTTCAGATGTATGGTTTCAAGCAAATCATGTCACAGCCATACAGTATTTGCAGAGCATTTTTGTAAGGTTTATAGGACAGCTGTGCTCACGGCCACACGGATATCAGGGACGCTGTAGTCTGCCGAGGTGAGCACCCAAGGCACTTCGTGTCCCTTGAGTCTCCATTCCTCAAGCCAAGCCCTCTGGGCCATTTTAAATGGATGGCTGCTGTTCACCGAGAGTGGTGTCTTGTATTGACAGGAATTACCAAATGACCAAACAGCTCATGTCACTTAAATTATTCCATTCTTTAGCTGCAAAGAGAAATCCAGGAATTTAGATCGCAAGGGCCATGTCGTGTCCATCTGGAAGGCCACCTTTGCAGGCCCCACTCCCAGTGCGGGCTCGTGAAGAAACGCAGCAAATGGTCAGCCCCATTTTGGCTAATTCCTGTCAACCACCCGTGTATGCTGGAGCCACGGGGCGGATGGGGCACGTGGCCTGTGCCTCCAAATCATGCCAGGGCTCCCCACCTCACAGTACACGTTATAAAAGGCTCAAGCGGTTCTCTGGGCATACAGGACACAGGAGAGCATTTCACAGGGTAGGATTTCAACCATTTAATCAAATAAATGGTCTTCTAATGGCTGTCTTCTTATTTTTCCAGAGGATGACATGAATAATTACATCAGTCGATACTATAACGAGCCCAGCAGCGGTAAGTGTCCCTTAAAAATGTAGGGATAAACTGAATTTTGGCTGGGGCTGTGTTGCACTGCGTGCTGTAAACCAAGCGAGACCGAACAAAGCACTAGGTCTGTCCTGGAGAGGAAAGCCACCGTGGCAGGTTGCTTTTCTCCATGGACATTTGTATCGAGCCAGAAATTCTCCAGAGGTTAAAGGGCCCCGAGGTTGCTCCTACTGGAGTCGCTCATAGTGGTCTGAAGATCCCGGAGCGGTTAATTCCCCCTCGCTAGGCTGTCCAGGCTACGGAGTGGTTCAAATGGACCTGGGAGTGGAAAGTATGGACAAAATAAATGAGTGGAAAGTAAGTGGGGAGTTAGCTTAGCTCAGCACCAGGCTGGGAACCTTTCAGAAGGGTTAAACTGGGCGACAAGAAACCTCAGTGGCAGCAGAGCTGAGGGCAGACCCCGTGGTGGCTCCAAGGGCTCATGGCCGGCGAGCTGAAATGGGCAGGCCCCGGTCCCGTGTCCTCGGCAAGGGGCGGTGTGTGTGGCGGAAACGCGCTGGGCAGCTTGCCGGGGGCTCGCCCCAGAGCTTGCTGACAGAGCCTGCGGTTTCTGGGTGGGAATTGTATAGGCACAGTTTGAAACGTCAATGGAAGTAGGGTGTATGTGTATATAAATGGAGATAGAGATAGCTATAGGTAGAGATGCACATGCACAATAGCACGAGAGGAAGAGGGGCAATGGTTTTTGGAAACGGGAATATTTCAGTAGGGAAAGCAGCTGTGACAAGTGCCCCACTCACTGAATGCTGGTTTGGGCGCAGTCATGGCTCCGGCTACATTTTTATGTGTGTCTCTCTGTGTCTCTCTGTCTCTGCCGTACGGCCCGGGCAGACAGTGGCGTTCCCGAAGCAGCCATCTGCGTGGTCACCACAGCCGCAATCGACGTCCACCGCCCCAACATCTCCTCCGACCTGTTCACAGTGGAGGTGCCGATGAGGCTGGGCAGCACCGGGACGTCCGCCAGCATCACGTCGGGCAGCGCCTCCAGGTCGACGGCCAGCTCGGGCACCCGGGCCCGCAGCGAGAGCAGCCAGACGCTGGGCTCCTCCCCGGACTGCAGCACGGCCTGCGAGGAGGCCCCGGAGGCCGGCCCCGGCCCGCAGGGCGACCTCGCGCCCGCCCGGCAGCGGGTGGCCCGGGCCGTGGTGCAGGAGCTGCTCTCGTCCCTGTCGGAGGAGGCCTGCTTGGCGCAGAAGGGGCTGGATCCTGTCAACCTGAAGCTGCCCAGCCCGGCAGGCTCAGCCAGGGCCAGCCCCAGCCTGGGCCACCGGCTCAGCGTGCTCAACCGGAGGAACCAGGAGAGCCTTGATGTCTTCCAGCTCAAGCCGCTCATCGAGTGCCCGCAGGGCGCCCCGGTCATCGACGAGAAGTTCGGGGCGCTGGGGCCCCCGGAGCCGCGGCTGGGCAGGGTGCCCGAGGCATAGGCTGCCGGGCTCCCCCGGCCAGAGCCTGCTTGGGGACACGGGGATGGACTTGGGGGGGGGGGGGCGCTTGACCCCTGCCGCTGCCACCAGCTCAGGGCCAGGCTGGACCCATGGCACCTGGGGGCAGTGGACCCACCAGCAGCCCCAGGGTCAGGCCAGACCCACGGCACCCGGGACACTACGGACCCACCAGCAGCCCCACGGCACCCAGGGGCAGCACAGACCTGCCACCAGCCTGGGGCCAGGGCAGATCTATGGTACCTGGGGGCACTACGGACCTGCCAGCAGCCTGGGATCAGCACAGCCCCAGGGCCTGCCCCCCCCTCCCCCCCCCGGGGCAGAGGCACCCAGAGCCTGGGGCCCTTGGGGGCAGGCAGCTGGGGGGGACCCATGGGGGCTGGGCGAGCATGGTGGGGGCCATGGTGCTGGGGAATAAAGAATGGCAGAGATGTCAGTGTGCTGTCCTTCCTTCTTCCCCCCTCGCTGCCCTTCCTCCATCTATTCCTTTCTCCCTCACTTCCTTCTTCACTCCCTCCTTTCTTCCCTCTTTGCCTTCTTCCCTCTATTCTATCTCCTGTTTTCTTGCTCCCATCTTTACCTCTTTTCTTTCTTCTTCTACTCCTCCTTCCTCTTCTCTTTGCCCCTTTCTCTTCCCTTCTTCTGCTCTTCCTCCCTTCATTTCCTTTTTCCCTGCTCCCTTCCTTCCCTCTTCCCTTTCTTCCACCCGTCCCTTTTTTCCCTTCCTCTTCCCTTCTACCACCTTTTCTGCCTTCCTCCCTTTCTTCCCATGCCACCTGCTCTTCCCTCCATCATGCCTTCTCTATCCTTCCTCCCCTTTCTTCCCCTTATCCTTCCTCCCTCCTTCTCCTAACCCTTCCTTCCATTCATCTTTCCTCCCTCCCTTCTTCCCAATTCTTCTCCCTTCCCTTTCTTCCTCACTTGCTTCCTTTCTCCCTTTCTCCATCTCTTCCTTCTTCACTCCCTTTCTTCCCTCTTTGCCTTCTTCCCTCTATTCCATCTACTTCCTTGCTCCCATCTTTACCTCTTTTCTTCCTTCTAATCCCCCTTCTTCTTCCCTCCTCCTGCTCTTCCTCCCTTCATTTCTTCTTTCCCTGCTCCCTCCCTTTCTTCCTTCCTTTCACCATTCCCTCCTTGCCTCCTCCCTTTTTTCCCTTCCTTTCTTCCAGCCTTTCTTCCTTTTCCTCCTTCCTCCCTTCCATTTACCCTCCTCCATCCCTTCCTTGCCATCTTCCTCCCTTTCTCCTCCCCACCCTTTCTTCCATCTTCCCTTTCTCCCCTTTCCTTCCTTCCTCCCCATCCTTCTCCCTTTCCTCCTCCATTTTTTCCTCTTCCCTCCTTCCCCTTCTTTGTTCCTTTTCTCCCTTCCCTTCCCTCCTTTCCTGCCTTCCTCCCTCTATTCCTTCCTGTTTTCCTTCCTTTCTCCCTCTTCCCTTACTCCATTCCCTACTTCCTTTTCTCCTTTCCTTTCTCCTGCCTTCCTCCTCCTATTCCTTCCTACTGTCCTTCCTTTCTCCCTCCCCTACTTCCTTTTCTCCCTCCCTCCCTTTTCCCTCCTCCTTCCCATCCTTCCTTACCTCCTTCCCTTCATTCTGTTCTTTCCTCCTGTCCTCCCTTCCCTCCTTCCCTTCCTTTCTTTCCCTTCTCTTCCCTCCTTCCTGTTTCCTTCTTCCACTCTTCCTCTTCTTCCCTCAGTGCTGTTTCTCTGTCCCTTCCTACTTTCTCTTCCTTCCTCCTGCCTCTTCTCTCCCTCTTGCCTCTTTCACTCCTTTTCTCCCTTCTGCCTCTATTCTCTCCCTTCCTTCCTCTCTTTGCTCCCTTCTGCCTCTCCTCTCTCTTCTTTCCTCTCTTCCCTCCCTCCCTCCTTCCTTCCTTCTTCCTTGCCCCATCCTTTCTTCCACCGTTCCTTCCCTCCTTTTCCCTCCTACCTTTCTCCTCGTGCATCCAAGGGCTCTCCTCCACGCAAAGCCCATGACTGACATTGCAAAGGGGGACGTGCTGTGCAGGGCGGCATTACCAGCCGTGGCCACCTGCACCAAAAAGCCCCACGTGCACCAGCGCTCCAGCGTAAGTCTTTATTGCCCATGGCCCCCGCCCCATTTCCCCCGCTGCAACACAGGCGCCAGCACTGGCTCACTTCTTCTTCAGGAGCTCTGTCATCTCCGGCACCACCTGCAACCACCAGCACAGGGTTAGTGTGTGCTCTCCACACGTGCTCCCTGCCCTTCCCCAAAACCGCTCCATGTGGTGCACCCGAGCTCTTGCCCTCCCTTTACTACCCCCCCCCCCCGGCCCAGCACACCACTCCAGGGGCTGTGGGTCACCCCAGCTCACAGCACTCTTCCCCACTTCCCTCCTGCTGAATACAGCCGCTTAATTATTTAAGAGCGCTACATTTCCATTAGGTGGAAATAATGCATTCGTACAAAATTTATTAAGGAAATTGTCTACATGGTGTTTCTTCAGAATGCGACTTTGCCTCTGGCTTGGGGAAAGGGCCGTGCTTACGCCAAGGCAGCGGGCATTAGTTCAGGAATGGCATTAAGTGCTGGCAGCGGCTCTGCCCACCCCTCGCCACAGCCACGCTACACATGCACCCACCACGTGTGTGTTTGCGCTCACAGGCGCCCACACATGAGCCGGCGGCACTTGGGCACGGGCCAATGCACAGTGCTGCTGTCCGGGGGGCACCTGCACGTGCTTCGTGGGCACCGGTACGGCAGCCTGCCCAGGCAAAAAATGAGCCCACCTTCTGCTGCAGTCTACATGGAGTGCCAGCGCCGAGCTTTCATGCGTCATAAGGCTTAAGAATGCATGTAAGCACCTCTGTGCAGTTATTTGTCCCAAAAATGGTTCAAATTCAGGAAATTAGGATAAAGGCACAAGCTCGCTCTCTCTCACACACACACACACGCACACGCACACGCACACGCACACCCCTCTACCTCTGACCCCACCCCCACCCCCCCCAGCTGCCCTGGGTAGCCCGCGCGGCACCATGGCCGCCCTCACCTTGAACAGGTCTGCCACCAGCCCGAAGTCGGCCACTTGGAAAATGGGCGCATCGGGATCCTTGTTAATAGCCACGATGGTCTGCAAGGGACACCAGCGGCCCACGTCAGTATGCGGCGGTTAATGTAGAGGGTGGCTTACAGAGGCAGGCCTCAGCCAGGAAACGTACACGGGCTCACCTAGCCACTGGGAGCAGCGACCACACACTCTTTTCCTTTCCACCTCAAAAAAAACAACCCCCCCCCCCCAGCCAAAAAAAACACACCCCAAAAAACAACAACAAAAAAACCCAAACCATCAAGGACATAGCCAAAACTGAGCCAAGCATTCATAACACTAATGAAAACATCAATTTCTCAAAAGGGCCGTTCCCTGCTCATAGCATAGCTCAGGCCTGGCCTAGCCTTCCATGCGGAAAAGTATGTGGTTTTGTTTTTTTTTTTTTTTTTTGGGGGGGGGGGCACCCTACGACAAAGCATTAGCTGCAAGAGCGAAGTCATAACATTACAGAAATAAATCAGAGCTAGCATTCAAGGAAAAATAAAGCCATGCCTAAAGGCCCCTGTAATTACTATGGGCTATGTAATTTATTTTATCACGCAGTAGGAAAAAAAAAAATGCATGTGCTCTAAATCCCAACACAGCAGCCACAAAAATGCCTGTCTTGATTTTAGCTCTTCCATACAGGTAAATCATACCATTTCGTGAACACCTGCAAGAGCTGCCAGCAAAATACCTGTGGGTGTCCACATCAAAGGCCAAAACAGGCTGAGGAGAGGGCCATAAAGGCCCAAAAAAATGCAGTAACAGCTCATAAAACAGGCCTTGCACCACGCAGGCATAAACCACCGTGCTCCAGTACTGTCTTTGCGCCTAATTGCTGCCGCTTTGTGCGCTGATTTGCGGCACCACGATGCCTCAGCAAAGCCCTAACCCGCTGGTTACCTCGGTCACTCGTCTGCCATTCCCAAGAAGCCACCGGTCACGTTTCTGTTTTACTCACGCCACACAATTGATGGTTTGGTAGCATATGTCTAGTGGCAATAACTCAAATAAGTTAGCAAATCCTGTGTTTTCAAGCCCACAGAAATGTTTTCTCTTCACAGGTTATTTGTATGCTGTGACTCCCCGTAAGGACCAGCATCGATGTAAGGGGGACGGACCTACAGCAGTGCCCTGCTGCTGCCCTCTCCGCCGCCTCCGAGCCACGAGCTACACCCGGTCCAGCCACACCGCTGAAACAGTGTCCCCAGCGTCTTTTTTTGCTTTTATTTCAGCTGCCCCGTTTGCAAACGCAAGCCTCCTACCGCCGTCGCTGCAGCCCAGAAAGTGAAATCCAGGCTGCGAGGCCTCCAGGTAGTAACTCGGTGAAACCGCCCTCCGTGAGGGCCCTACGCGCTCACCCGGCAGCGCACCGGCGGGCACCAAGCCGCCCGCGCTCTCCCTGAGGCTGCGGGACCGCCCCGAGGGAGGCCGAACGAGCGGCCGCCTCTCTCTGCGGCACAACAGGCGCCCGCTCCCGCCCCAGAAACGCCCTGCGAGAGGCGGACGGCCGTCGGAGGGTGTCCAGGCCTCTGCTCCGGGCTGGCGCAGGCGGGGCGAGCGCGGTCCTGCTCGCGTGCACCCCATGAAGGACGCCTTCAGCCAGCAGCACAGCTCACGCGCCCTCTCGGGGCTCCCCGTAGGGCGCCCTAAGAAACGCCGTCATCTGTCACGGTCACAAGAACAAGCAGCACCACTTGCCTGAAAAACCCCAATCCTCAGCTTGACTCCGGCAGCCTAATTCTTCCTCTAACTGTCTCCATTAACTACAGCAACTTTTTAATAAGACCTGGTTCTCCACCTCATCGTCTGACCGAGACTTCCAGTGGTAAGGAACAAAAGCGTGACCTTGCCCACAGCACAACTTCTACAAGTTACATCTCCTAGAAAGAGAAGACATTGTAACTACCTCAGGGGGAGGAAAAGTAAGGAAAGAAAGCAACAATGATTTTCTAGGTCTCCTCAAAAGCTTCGTTTTCTACCTTGCTGTAAAAGGACAAATAAATTATACATTTCACTTGGTAGAAAGCATCTGACTACTTTGGGAAACGTATCCTGAAGTGTACAAGTTCACAACGCCGGCTAATTCGCAGCGCTGAGGGGAGCCGGGGGACACTCCCGGGACAGCTCCCCTGGCTGCATCATTCTTTTATCTTTATATAAATTAGATCCTTCAGTAAGTACAGCACCTATATGCTTTGGCTAAAAGGAAAGCAGAACACATTTCAAACACAAGTAAAACTGAATTTTGTGATACACACTTTTGTTTAAACTAGAAAAAACTGTGACGCGTGGGAGAAATTAAACTGCAAAGCATCGCCTATCAACAGATTTCAGCTGTCCTTATTTCACGTACAAGACCTTTTTGAAATACCAAACATGGCATTGGAGAAGTCACAGAAGCAGAGGTTTTACAGTTACAGTACTGCACAATATTGCTGCACATTATTTTTATAGCAAAGGAAATCCTGACACTTCAAAGTAAAATGAAGTTCTCCATATTGCTGGTAGTCTTATCAAGATGACGCAGGAGAGGAACACAAACCGGGTCAAACCGAGTCTTAAGTAGCTTTGAATAAACAGTTATCAATCAATGCCTGATACTGATTCCCTCCGCGCTCCTCTCCCCCTACCCCAAAAGCCTAGCTGGAGACTAAACACCTACAAAGGCGTCCTTAATGCTGCGGCCATCTGCCATAGCAGAGGGTCTCGAGGGACCCGAGGAGAGCCAGGGTGACCGTGGTTAATACTGCACTGTGCTGCTCTGACTCTCCTTGTCCCCTCACTGGGAGCAGAAGTGACTAAAACCACCCTATTCCACTAGTACCCGTGAGAATACCCTGCTACGGAGCCTATTCCTTGCACCTTTCTGTCTCGCCTCTCAGTAGCGACCTTCATCTTTGCATCTTCTTTAATTTCCAATTTCGTTTTTTCTCCACTGTGTTGACTGACATTAACACAGCTTGGGACGCTGATTTTAGAAAACCGAGGCCCAAAAAAGGGTGCTCCGTCCCAAACCCAGCTTTTGTGAATTCCCAAAAATATCTATGATTTAAATACTATATCCAAAAGGAACTAAAACCTAAGAAAGTGCAGAACATTCACAGGCGGGCTTCTGATGAGCATTACCAGTCACATAAACGCACTACGGTGTGTCAGTGGTCAAACAAGAGACAAATTAAGGATCTGCATGTTCAGTTTTGCCAATCTTCTGACAGGTTTTAACTGGGTCCAGAAAGCTGAAACAAACCCATTAAAACTTGTGATGAGTTCCCTGAAAAGAACAAAAATTAATCTTGTTCAAAAATTAGTTGGGGGTAGTCAGGATAACCCCCCCCCTTTTTTTTTTTTTTTTTTGATGTCTGGCATCTGACAGTACCATTCAGCAGGTAATTCTGCTCCTCTTTCCAAACACTGCTTTGTGGACCAAACTCTGGCAATTCCAATTTCAGATTATTTGTTTTGGCAACTAATGAGTTAAACCTTTTAAAGTTTTACTGCCATTTTATAATAGGTTTCCATTTGAATGCCTAAATGCAGGAATGTCAGAGACATCTTTTACTTTATGGAATACTAAGTTCATAATTCAAATTGCACATTGTTATGCATGAATTAATATGTCATATTCTGAAATAAATGCAAATGGAACTATTGTATAGAGTTCAGGCACACGCGCTTTTCTTTTTAAATAAACAAAGTCAATTAGTTTCTTCTACTTAACACTTTGGGTTTTAGTGCGATAGTTTTCCTAGTGTGTTAGATGATTTTCCACAATACTTTATTTGGCAAGGCTTAGAGGGCTAACATGTTTTAAAACATCAAACAAGCTGGCAATCTCAACATTAAAAAAAAAATTGGAAAACTGGTTAAAATACTGATGTAAAAACAAAGAAATCAACTCTTTTCCTTCCTCAAATTCTTTTCTAGCACATCCCACTTCATACCTTGCTGTCTTTCATCCCAGCCAAGTGTTGGATTGCTCCAGATATT
Organism: Dromaius novaehollandiae; assembly: GCF_036370855.1. Lineage (NCBI taxonomy): Eukaryota > Metazoa > Chordata > Aves > Casuariiformes > Dromaiidae > Dromaius > Dromaius novaehollandiae. The sequence goes on from NC_088107.1 coordinate 21,708,838, forward strand.
CCCACAGCAATATAAAGTTCCTAGAAGAAAACAAAAACAAGACATTTCTGGTACCCATGATACAGTTTCAGTAAGTACCACAAACCTTACTCAAAATCAGCGTCATACAGTGGTTTTTAACATTAAAGTAGTTTTCAATATTAAAGGCAGCACAATATGCTGATGAACAATGCAATTGTAAAAGGAGAATCTCAAAGAAGCATCTGGCAAAGACAGATGAAGAAGAAGAAGAAAAAAAAAGACGACGACATCTGCATCAAACGTGCGACAGTTGAGACAGCATTTTAACACATGCCACTTCCCGCCTGCAGGATAGGGCCACCAGCGCCACCCGTGAGCCTGGCGATTCCCAAAGCAAATATTAAGCAAGATAATCTCCACGTGGAAGGTCATTACAATGGATAATGCAGTTGCCTAAATATGGGCTCATTCAACAGAAAACTTGGGCTTTTGTGTTTGACGGCTCTAGGATCCTTTAAACATGACAGGATGCAAACAGCTTAAACTCAGGGGTTTACACCTTTGAAAAGTTTCCCATAGAGTGGGATAAAGCATTTCAGATGCTGAAGTGGCCCAGTGCAATTTGCACTCGTAGTGACGCTCTCTACTCAGCCGCGCGTCAGTGCTCGCAAGCCCTGAGCTCCTCTTCCCCCAGGAGCTACCAGCGTCCCCGCAGCAGCCAGCAGCCCTGCAGCAGCGCTTCCTGCGCACGCGCCTAGGCACTGCCTCGCACAGCCGCACTCTGCACTTTGGGGCTATCAATCTGGCATCTCAGAGAAGATTTACATTCAAAACAGGTGAAAATCTATAGGCAAATAAATCTGTATCGACCGTTTTAATTCACAGCAAAAAAGTGGCTTCCCTTGAGCTGAAAGTCATCCAAACTACAATCCATCCAAAAGCAAGCAAGCACGTTTGCAGCTCACAGTGACCATTTCCCCCCCACCAGAAGACCAAGCAGCAGCCCAACCGATGTTGTTTAGCTCCCTAGCTTTGCAGAAGAAAACCAAAGGGAATGCTTCTTACCAACTTGCGTACAAGAGAGGCGGCACTGGCAAAAGGTAAACGTGTTAGTTACACTACCATTTCTCGATGCCTTGGCCTTGCTCAAGAGCTCCTTTTCAGCGGCCTGTTTGTAGCAAGTACATTTCAAACATGCATTAATGCAGAACCTGCCTTTAAGCAATACGTACACGGTCTGGGGATGCTCTACGTTATCAGTTACCGGGTGGAGGGCTCGTTTCCAACCCTTCCTGCCCTTTGAACTGCTGCATACTGATGAGATTCCTGAACTTCATGTTCTGGAGCCATGAAATTAGCAGGATCCATCAATGGGGCACTTTGGTCAGTGTTTACTTTCCACTCTAAAATAGAAGTTTAAAGTGTTAGCTTATTAAGGGGCAGGAAAAGCTTCAAAATTTGGTTAGGAGCACAGCCTTGGCGTTTAGGAGCTTGGGTTTCCAACTCTCGCAATGCAAGCACCGTGTCTCCAGCAAAGCACTGCTGCACTCATCTCGAGGACTTTGCAAGCTTTACGACTGGCTTCTCAGCAATAGCATTACATTGAGACTCAGTCTTTGCTTAGGGATGATTTTATACAGCTCAAAGTCTTCCCAACACTGGTGTGTGGCATCTGTTTGGAACTCTGCATCTTATTTTGCAGGGAAACTTCAGAGGGCTGCGCGCGGGAGAGCTGAGCAAGAGACTATTCAACCGACAACCAACCGAGAGTGCTACACCCAAACGGGCATCGCCGGTCAAAACAAAACGGTGACACTTGTACATACTCGGGAAAGACGTGGCCTCAAATATTAACAGAATTTCTTGTTTAAAAATGCCAAGGCTAGTCCACATCTACAAATGGACACATGTAATTTAAGAGATGATTTGGGGGGTCAGGGAGGGTAAGAAGGACAAAAAGATCCCGTCCGCATGCAGCTGGAGAGGTGCATTACAGTTAAGTGGCTTTTAACAGGGCAGAACAAAGCACAGCTGCACAACAGGCACGAACCTGCCGCGGAGGCTGGCAAAAGAAGGTGTTTGAACACACAGAGCACACAGGCTGCTTTTTCCACGCAGGCCTGATAGTCATTATATCAATTAAAAAAAATTGATGATTACTCTCTGATGTTTCTACAGCTACAGATTTTACCTATTATATTGATTTTTAAATACGCATAGATAAATAAAATTTATGAAGCTTTTCTACACTTTTCTACAAAAGCTGTCTCCGGTAACAACTGAAGGGAAGGGAAATGGAGCAGGAACAGAGTATTTCCTATTAAAAAAAGGCTTTGAAATTGATACACAGAATCTAGTCCATGTACTTGCACAAAAACACACAGCTGTTGAAGAGACTCAAAAATTTCTTACTCCATGGCTTTTTGCGGAATAGATTACTATTAGAGGTCAACACATTTTAACCACAGCTGCAATGTAATATAATATGTACATATGAGAACTCATGGTAAGAAAGCAATATTTTAATTATACCAAATAAGAGAACAGATGTTACAGAAGAAATTATTCTAACATCACACAGTCTTTAACATGAGCTCTTTTTAAAAATACATTACTGTAATTTGATTTTTGGAGCAATTCATTAAGTGCTAGTCATCTAGACTACCAGATACTCTTATCACTCTGTTTAACATTTTGAAGTTCGGTCTTTGGAAAGAATCCAGCTTACCAAGAGCCAGATGCCTATGTATGTATTCTATTAAAATATCTAGGAAAGACAAAGATGTTTCATTAAAAGGACATTTATAAATTACCAGGCTTGTCTAAAAAGCATTTACTATGCATTTAAAAGCCTACCGCTTAGTTATTTGCTATTGGCTCTCTGGCTAAGAAAACTGGTCTGTTCAATAGGTTTTAATACTTAGGGTAGATCACCTCAGTAAGTAACATTTTCATGCAAAGAACACACATGACAGCATGTTTCCTATTAATAGCGCTCTGCTGCAAAATAGATTCGGTTGCTTAAATCTTAGTTTAAACCTATTCTACAATTTACTAGGAGGGAAGCAAAGGGTCCACAAGGTCTGAATGATAAAGACTCTGCTCTGCTCAGAGCTGAAACACCACCTCCAAGGAGGGAATTCGACTGTTCTCCCGAGAAGTCAGCAAAGACCAAGAAGTTTTAAATTCTTTCCAAGGTAAGCCCCTCGTTTTGAAAATTTGAAAATTTTATTTTCACTGAAATCATTAACTTCTGTCATGGCTTTAGCTGAGTCCTACCATTTCCACTGTGTTAGCCTGCCAAGTCCCCAGTCAGGACTGCAGCCCCAAGCGCTGCAGGGACAGCGCGGAGGAAGGGAAGAGAGCAGAGCCACACAGCAGCGTGGCTTCCAGCCGCCTCGCCCGACATGCTTGCCACCGCGGAAAGCGCAGTAAGGTCTGCAAGGAGAAGTACAGCTCTTTAGAGATCACCTACTCAGGAAACCCAGGCCAAAACTGCATGAAGCAGCCTCTGCATCACACGTCCCAGGTGCCAAGACAGATGGTGTCACACCAACTCCATGTTCCTGCTTTCCGGACCGTTGGAGGCTGCTCCCATCACTGCCGTCAGGTGGTCGAGCCGCGGGCCACAACGGCAGTGCTGCTGCTGAAGCCCAGGACATGGGGTGGCATTCATCCGCTCCCTGGTGCGCGCGCACAGGCAGAACTGCACCGAAGGGCTGCTGCCAGCTCTCTGCCACACAGGCCCCACACAACCAGACAGCACAGGCTCTGCCCCACGGCCTCACGGTCCCGTCCAAGCCCAGACGCGGCCCCAAAAGGTAAGTAACTTGGAGGAAAGGGAAGATGAAAGTTTTGGTGGTGTAAGAGCATAGCATCAGATCAGACGACTGTCTTGCCTCGCAGTAACTTCATTTCACAGAGGAAATAATCACTATGTGTATGTCGCAGGCATGCTCCAAATCCTCCTTTGTATCAAGCGGGGGAGCAGACACCAGCGAGCTAATGGTAAGAAAGTGCACAGTGGAGGAAACAAGCACCACAGAAAGCTGAACCTACTGAACAGCCTAAGAGTGTAGGAAGCAGCAGGCAGGCAGGCACAAGCAAGACAAACAAACAGAAAACGTTTAAAATTAAAGGTGTGCTATGGAAACACAGGAAGGTGAGGGCATCAGCACGAAACATACCCATTAGACTTCTCACAAGGACTACAGCAGCAGCCAAAGTGGATTCTGCCAGCAAACCGGCAGCTAGCAACAGTGGCTTAGTTTGTCCTGCCACACTATCCCACAGGAGGCCAGCGGGAGCCAGGAGCCTGACAGAGACGCCAAAGTCTGCAGGCACAGATCTGCACCACAGAAACCCTAAAAAGAAACAAAACTCAAAGTCCCAAGTTTATCCTACTCACAAACAAGATTCCAAATCAAGTATCTGACTTCTCATTTGCTATATAAGGTATTAATCTAGCATTGCACTGCTTTCTCCATAAACCATCAAAAATACAGACCTTAGCATATCTCCCAAGGCGAGTCGTCATTCACTGATCACTTAGAAGAACAGTCTCCCTTGCCCATCCTCGAAATTGCTGGTTCTGGGTTCAATGTACCCAACTCACATATTAGCACCTACAGTAAGTCCATGAGACTCACCCGCACGAGTTTGCACAGCCAACTCCAGAATTCATGTAGCCAGTTACATGCAGTTAGGATAAATGTCACCAGAGTGCTGTATGTGGATGATTATAATTACCATTATAGCAATGCAGTTATTTTCTGGTGCATATTGCTTCTTTCAATCATCTATAGAATAACTGGATTTTTACTTGTGAAAACATTTAAAAATGCCTTAGGCTGCCTTACAGCATTTAAAAGCTACATTTGCTTAAGAGAACCACAAGAATAAATTTTAGTTGCAACTTATGGCGACTTTGAATGCTATGATGTACGGTTGTGCGTCTTCCACAGGTGTACTGCAAGATGAGGCAGTTACTTTGCAAGCGTGCTGTCAGCTACTATTGATTTTTATGCCAACTTTTGAATTACACTGAAAACCTTCAGTGTACATCAATTCGTCATCATACCAGTGGCATGCTTTTAAACAGCTAGTTTAATGAACCGCTTTGGCACGTGTACTCTTCCAAAGGCAGCTCAGATATTTTATTTTCTTTACAAGAGTGAAAGGACAATGGCATTAGAAAGAAATCTTTATAATGAAAATTACTTCATACAACAGATTCCTTCCAATTACAAGCTATTAACCCAATACAATATTTTCTGGCTTGACATTAGTTCATATATATTACACTGTATATCAAACAATTATCCAGTGTGTACTACTCAGTGATGCTGTCGAATAAGTTGCACTCAAGAAGTACACATTACTGAACAGTATCCTAAGTTCAATTTCTTTTTCACTTTAAGAACCTTTGATCAGCCAAGCCATGTAATTACTCTTAAGAAGCGTGGTTAGGGTGTCTGCTGGAGTGCAGGGCCATACAGCAGTTTTTTTTGCTCTCTAGGGAAAAGCACATCAATTGCTTTCAGCTAAATGCACTCACATATGAATATTTTAGTACAATTTAATGTTTCTGCACCAACCCCAGAGGAGCAGAGCATCAATTTGTGAACATAGTTTTCTTGGAGTTAAAAGCTACACTGGATAATGCAGGATGAAAGGGGTTGTCAATCCTTAGCTTTTTAGCTAGTCAGAGAAAGGCAGTCTGCAAATTCAGTCCCAGCTGCATACAAACAGCTCTCTGAAGTTTGCCACCGTAGAGCTACTTTTCAACAGTAGTGAATTATCAGAGGAGATATTCCAAAAACAATTTCCCAAGCACGGTCAGTTTTCCCAATGCTATTCCCATCTGCCAACTACCTAGCGGCCTCAACTCAACCATTACATACGCATACAATAACAAGTGCACCTGCTAGTCTGCTAATAAAAAAACCAAATGTAATGCACAAGTAACACATTCCCCCAAAGCAGCTAGCTGTAGGTGTGAAAAATCAAGCAGCGTACCATGTATTCGATTACAGGAACTTTAGCAGCTCAATATTCTCTTGTATATGTGACCAGCTAGGAAGCAATGAAGATCTTGCCATCAACAAGCAAGGAGAAGAACATTTTTAAAGTGAGTACACACAAGATGGCACAGATGACACACTTCTTGTGAACCTATGGGAATTAATTAGCTCACTCTATTATTAGTACCTTTAGATAAGAATCAGAGACCCAAAAGGCACATAAATACTGGAATTAAGTATACCTTGTTTCAGCTTCCCCACACTTTTGCACAAAAGAGTGAAGGGAAATAAAACTTAACAGATACGCTAACTTGGGCAGGCAAATGATCCCTAAGAAAGTAATGGGAAGAAATACTGGAGGAAGAGTTTGTATCCACTTATTGAGCAATAAAACCATGAGTCATTCATGCATTTTAAAGAGAACAAAACCACACTAGGCAAAGTATTTGATTGCTTTACCACCAAATACAGAGAAATAATAAATAGAGGAATAATGTAAATGATGTGACACTGCCTTTCCTCCTTCCTGCCACCTCGCAAAACATGTGGAGCAACAGGAATTCCACTGCTCTGCAAGACTATTCTATGGCTTAATATATCGCACTGCTAGCAAACGCTTCCTTGTTATGCAGCTTTCTTTCTCCCTCTTGCAATTTCATCCCACTCCTGTTTTCTACCTAATACAACACAGTAAGTTCTTCCTGTTCTTCCATAGCATTTGTGCCTTTCAACTATTTGAACCTGACATCTCGCTCTTCTGCACGAGCTGCACCTCTTTAACTTGCTTCATTTTCAGTCATTACATCAATTCACACCAGTTGTAATCTGCCTCCCTTTAAAATTCCTGCAATTCGCTACATCCAAGGAGACTTTCTGGTATGAAATGGGAGCTTAGGCACTGAAGCCAAGCAGGCCAGCAAGTTCACTCCTGGTGGTTGTATCAGAACTACACTGAATTCCCATCTGCCTTCCCCACCTGAGATTTCTCAGCACACGCAATATCCAAATGCATCCACTTTCTGTGCAATCATATCACATTTCTAGCCCAATCATCTAATCCAGTGTCAATTATTACTGCATCATGTATTTCCTAACTCCTGCTTTCCTGGGCTCTCCCTCTCAGTCTCCTTGTCGCCCTTCTGCTGGAACAGTATTCTGCACCCAGTGTTGAAAGCAACAAGATAGCAGCAGCTGAACCCCTGCGAAGAGGCGCTGTGCCTGGCTGTGCCGTCCCTGCTGGACGCCCCTGCCTCGGGGGGGAACTTGCAGTGAAATCTGAGATGGGGATGGGGATGCTGTGTCGTTGTGGCACACTGATGTTAGCCTTACAACTGTGAATACTGGTCTGGCCACTTCCTCCCTGTCGCCAGCTAGAAAAATGTATAAAGAAAGCTGAAGCAGTTATAGAACTGGACCCTGAACGTGCCTGGACTTCAAAAGAGGAAAATAATAAAATGAGTCACCTGAATAGCTAAACTCTGAACAGATTCTACTAGAAGGATACCTTTCAGGAATCACAAAATCCTTCGCTGGGTCAGAAGATAACAAAATACATGAACAGCCTGAAATGACCTGCAGTGTCTGAGACAACCAACTCAGAGTGCCACGGCGGCTTCCTGCGTGTTTCCTGGCAGGAGGCAGTCGAGAGGGAGAGAGAGACTTTCCAAACCTGTCCGGGAGAAGGAAAAAGTTCTCAAAAGCTGGAGGGAACGCCCTTAGGGCACACAACCAATCCTAGATAACTCAGAAACAGATAAACTGGGAGCTGAAATTGAAAACACTACAGATTAATCAATTTGGAGGAAAAACTGACAAATACTAAGTTCATTAAGAAATTTAAGAAATAACGGCTAATAGATATAGAACATACACAAATAGATGAAGAGTGAAATACCAGAAAAACAGTACTAAGGTAGGGTCTGACATGGCACAAAAATAAATTAAAATTTGCTTCCTCTTGAACCAAATTGATTTTATTTTGCACTGCTTTTCCCTGTTTTACCAAACCACTGTTCGAGCTGACATTTCTAATTACAGCTATTCAACAAGCAGAGGATGTCAGATGCTACCCTCGAAGTGATCTCCTCTGCAGTGCCGAGAGCCTGCGGGGAAGGAAGCCCCAGGTGCCCCAAAGAGCAAAGCCAAACACGAGCAGGGTAGTCGTGGGTTTTGTATCTCTGAATTCTTAAAGAATTCAATGGAGTTTTCGGTTTTCCCCTTCCTTTCCCACAGGTTTCCCTAGACAAATGCAAAGTTTAACCAGTGGCAGAAAAAGTCTTAAAACTGTAGTCAAAGCAAAGAATGTAACAAGAACGGGGCACACGGGAAACCTTGGGAGAAACGGGGAACAACTCGAACATAGGCGCCTAGTGCCCCTGCAGCTACCGTAGGCTTTCCCACCTGAACGCCAGGGGCTGCTCCAGAAGGACAGAGGTCTCCCAGGTGCCGCTCCAGAAGGACAGAGGTCTCCCAGGTGCCATACCATACCTGCCAGCCCTGTGATTACCTCTTTCATACCCAAACTGCCTAAAATGGCACGAGACACCTAGCTGTAGGTATTCAACCATCCCCTGCATGCCCCTTCCTCGCAGCTCTGACCCACGGAGCCACAGTCACAGTTCAAGGACTAAGAGAAGCTACTTAAGGCTTACAACAACTTCTTGCCTTTCCCAGTCTGTACAAAGACTCACAACACTGAAATACAAGTGTTAAAAGTTTTTTCATTTAAATATTAGGCTGAAATCAGGCAAGTTCATGAGAAAGATTACACACTATTTAAGTTAGAAATGTTGCTTAAGGAAACCTAATACCGAACTAATAAAAGAAGTATTCATGTCCCATTTATGAAAGTTTTAAATAACAGACATAACATTATTTACACTTTCCCCCCTTTCCTTTATTTTTTGTGAACAAATGAGTGAGAGAGAGAAAACTGGGAACATTTTAACTGTGCAAACTGAAGCCCCTGACTATTTGAAATTTCTTACCTAAAAACAGCACCTACTCTGGGGGAGGCAGGCTTGATCTGTGCAGGGAATTTAGGAATTTTCTAACTGTATATGCTTAATTAATACTTAATACCAAGGCACTAACAGAAAGGATATTTTTATCCAAAACCTACTAATTTGAACATCCTCAAGGGCTTACTAGTTATTTTTCTTAAACAGAAACAGCAGAGAGTGGTCAATTTGAGAACTAAATTTTTTTTTTTGCAGAACATCTGCATATAAGAAATAGGGGAAAACAACTGGCTTCCAACTAAAAAAAAATATGCTCCTAAAATGGTTCTGAAAATAAGAATGCTTGTCACTGATTAGAGACACTGAATATGCTAGATTCCTTTTTTTAAATAGGAAGGTAATGTTTTTGCTCAGATTTAATATATCCACTTACTTAAGCCTAAAAATTTTCTTCCATCTCCTCAGATAATACAAATCAGCCTTCTCTATCATGACACAGGATGATCAGATGGAGAGTTCTAGTCATCAAAAATCCATGGGTAAAAAAGCCACAATCAGAAACAAAAATAATATACTCCAGCATTTTAAGAACTGGAATAAAATTACACAAAAGAAAAATTACCAAAGATCCAATCAAAAAACAATGAAATGCATGCATCACAACATGAATGGAAGTTCATGGTTTAGAGATCCACGGCTACTTAGGAAGTGTGAATGTACTGCACAAAACTAACTCTCAGACAGAAAGAAGGTAAAATTTGTACTTCTTATTCAAGTGCATTCTGTTGTCAATGAGGCAAAAAAGCCTAGAAATGTTTCTTGCCTGGCGGTTTGTTCATGTATTAATAAATCAGCATTTCAGGAAGGCTTCTGCGGCTGCGAAGGTTCTCATGTCCTGTGATGCACTGTCTGGACTGTAGTCTTAAAAACTGAAGGCAGTCAGGAAATTACTGAAAGACCAATGACCAAAATTACTCTCCCTTCACCAAATCCACAATCAAAGACGCAAGCGAAGAAATAAGCAGATCTTTCAGATCACTACCTTCTTACCCAATTATCAGGACAGAAACGCTCCCCAAGCAATCATAGGCAAGAATCAGCAAGAGAAGCACCTCCCGTCCTCCTGAGCTCCTAAGTAACTCTTCTCCCCAAGTCTCAAAAATGACCCAATTTCAGAATCTTCTTTAAAAACAATGCATTCCAACCCTCCACTGAGACTGGGCACGAGACTATTAATAGAAGAGTCAGAGCGTATACTAAGACACTTTCCCATCAGAAACTAACAGCTGCACAGGAGAGCAAGCATGCCTCAAACTCCAACCGTCACTTGTATCCAAGATTCCCCTGCTTAAAACCCCCATGCCCACAAGAGCATGCACCATGTAAACCAGAGTTCAAAACTAAACACAAAACTCAGGAGTCAGCTAACATAAGTAATCAACATACAGAGTTGCTTTGCAATTTTCTAGATAAAATTATCAGACCATGATCTCTCCCTGAACTACTGATATCAAGAAATCCTCATAGGAAGAGGAAGTTGTCATCTTCTAGAGGATTATTAAAATAGCTGGGGTAATCCTAATCTGATCAAGAGAGTTCAGGTCTATCGCTCCTTTAAATGAACTCTCTCTTCAACTACACAGAATTATTTTCTAGCTAAAGAACCAAAATGACTGTGAAGTAAAATTAGGAATGTGAAGTCAAGAATGTACCCCTTTAAACCTTCTCATATTTAGGATACCTAGGCAACACACTGCAAAATTAATTCCTCTAGCTGGTGACCCTGGGATTTTTTTTCTTTTTTTTAAACAAATTCAATTTGCACTTTCATTCCAATTAACATAAAATATTTTCTATCACACTTCTAAGCCACCGTACGCTGTCCTTGTCCTTGTCTGTATTGTCAGATCCAGCAGAAACATTCCAAAAATCTGAAATAACAGGTGTTTAATTTTCAATATGCTGTATAACTCATTATGTGATAAGTACTTATTAAGAAGGATGAGTGGAGATGTGAGAGAAATGCACTATACTGCTGATAAAAAGATGAAGTACCATACAGCTGTGCCAGGTAGGACCATTTATTGACACAATAGTTAAATATCCATTAGTCAGTCAGAGAGGTTTCTGAAGAGATTTACGTGGTCCTATGATGTGGTTGTATATCCTTATGACTTTCACATGTTGCTATGAGCCATCTGTGGTAAGCTTTAGCACTATTCCTCCATCAAAAACTAGCCTTTTTTATTTGAACACAACTGTTTACATGTTATGTCATGTCTCTGGAAAGAACGTTCATCTTTGAGCCTTGAGACAGACAAATCTGAGCTGAGCTGTCCTCAAATTAGCATTTTCCACTTTATTAATGAAAATTTGGGTAGTGAAGATCTAAGGCTGGTTAGTCTCATCTCATGTCATTTTAGAACAGCTAAATGACACTCACCTCACTAGCTGGTTTTCAAAGATTTGGGTACATGACAACCAGCTAAGATGGCCTCCTTGTGACAACCAACTCTGCCTTCCCAGTACTGCAGCTCCCATATACCTTGCAGCTGCATGTACTGAATTAGCAATGAATGTGTTTAATTGGAGCAGTTTGATGCTAAAGCTGCAAAAGGAGCAACCTTATGCCTACTGAGTGATCAAAAGAAAGCGCATTACGTTTAAATACAAATGTTTCCTTAGCAAAAAGAAAGTATTAGACTGTGGACTACAGCTGTCATGTGTGCTCTTTCCAAAAAGATAACAAACATTTATGTATTATATACAAAATGAAAACATCACAAGGAAGCAGAGTTAGGTTTGCATTTACGATCTGTAAAGCCTCACAATTTCCTTGCATGGTAGACGTTAATATCACTGCTATCAAGATTTTGGAAGGGCGCAATATACAACCAGACGGACCTTAACTCTCATCAACAGGTTTTACGTCTGCTTCTCAGAGGCTGCTTTTTTGCAGCAGTTGATTAACACACAGCTTAAACATTACTGTGCCTAGAAATACCACCACTTAGTTCTTCTACAGGGCTATCATCAGAAGACCTCCGAGTACTTAAAAAAGCAGCAAGCATTCCTTTCCACATTTCAGGACAGCAGAGCTCAGAGATACGAAGCATCTTATTCAAGAAAACCCAGCAGGCAAAACCAACCATAGACTCCAGGACTCCCAAATTTCTGTCTCCGGGATCTCCAAGTACTCCTTATCCTGCTGGATATATTACTGGAAAAACAATGGTCGCTGTCTGAAGTTCTCAAATTTGCAGTTGCTGATGGTGGCAAGGTAAAATGTGCCAGATGCTATCAAGACCTGGGACATGTACAGCTTTTCAGTATTATTAAAATTATTGCTACTTGGTAAACGCACTAGTTGAAATACAACTAAGAGTTGCAGCTGACTCTCCCTTTCTGTTCTCACTAAACCATTGGCAAGTCAAAAATTGCTCTCTGGTGCCTTCCGCTGCCATGTATACAGATCAGAGGTAATAGTTTACTGAAGAGCTGCATATGTTTATCTGGTTATGCAGCTCCAAGTCTGTATCTGACAGATCTCCATGCCTGCCCATGCTTTTAGTCACAATTCCCTAGTTGAGTCCTTAGTCATCCCATCTCAATAGATGCTAGCTCACATTCTACCCCACACAGAGATGAGCTAAATTTATACCTCTTTGTTTTCAAATGCTCAAGCCTGCATTATTTGTCCACCACTTTCCCTGCTTTTCCCCAGGTCATAAGGAACAATGAAAATAGTTTCAGACTTCTATAGGAGAGAAAGGCCCCCTAGATCCAAAAGGACACATGAGGGTATAAATTAGGCCCCTGTGACCTCAGGATGCATGGCAGAAAATATGTGCAGCAGGTTCTTTCCCTAACATTAAGCCACCCACTAGAGTGTGCCCATCTTAGCGTCCCACTATAGAGCAGCCAAGCTGTAGGCTACTTCTCTCTCAACTTTCTTGCATTTTCATCCCTTACAAAATTTTGCTTAGCACATAATGCAACAATCCAGTTACAGTTATCAAAACTTAAAAAATCATCATCTAGTCTACCTGTAAAAACATGAAAAAACAAAACCCAATTCCCAGAGATCGAGCCACGTACCAGTATAATTTCAAGTTTATGTTAACAATGACACCTTTTGGCATATCAATGATAGTTGTCAGAAAAGCAAAAAACGTTCACCACAGGCACCTATAAAAAATCCACCCTGCAAAAGCTGAAAAACTGTCCGCAAAAGACTTCAAGCTTAAGCAGAGATTTATATCACAACTCACTGCAGTTTTGCAAATGCATATTCAGGTGACAATATCACACTGGGCACACTAAGATTTTCCTGTTAGGCTCAGTATTAAGACTTAGCTCATTTCTAAGCATTCACTTGGAAGGAAAGAGTATAATGGAAAACACCATAGCTCTTCAATGAAAGATATTTCCATACTTACTGGTGCTACTATTTTGCCCGTCTGTCCAACTTGCATGTCATTAGGAACAAAGCCAGCATCGACAGCTGCACGGGAAGCTCCAACTAGTTGAAAGAAAATATTTCCAGTGTTTTCTTTTAAAATATTAGTGAGCCAAATTTATATCACCATAAAAGCACATGTATTTTACTGAAGAGTCCCACACTGTAATGGCACGTATTTAGAAACTTCCCTCTTAAGAGCTCTTATAGTAATCTCTCTCTGTACCACTGGCTGAAATTTCCAAATACTAAGTGCTAATGCACTTCATAAGTAACAGGAAATCCTTACTCCCAGCACCAAAGGGCCATATATTTAAAACTGAGGATTTCAGTCTGGCATATTTCCATTATTTTCTCTCATTGCTTTATCAAAAGAGGATTTTCCCATAAATGCCTTCCCATAATGTTCCACCAAGTTTGAATAGAACACATATGCCATCTTACATTGCTGTGGAGTTTGAAGTCAGGCACTGTAAAGAAAATGTCAAACTAAACTTGAAAATACCACATGGACATTGACTTAGTGAAACCGTCAATATAAAAACAAATACATTCATGTAAAAATATCTATTTATTACTACATGTAAAATCTAAAGCTGATAGTTAAAATGTTAGTGCAAACAGTTCCTCCTCTTCCCCCACCTGTTTACTTAGACTATTTTGCTGGAACACTGCATAGCCAGTTTTCTCCTGTTAATGCAAAAGCATAGCAAAAAGACAGAACTATTTGAACTACAAGAATTGCCAAAGGGACTCTGTACAGGAGCAGTATTTAAGGCCATATGAAGAACAGATCAGCTCTTCAAAATGAGCTAATAACATTTTTTTAACTTGTACAGTTGTTTGTGAGCATGTGTGTTGGAGATTTGAGAAGGGTGGAGAATATTACAGTTGAGTATTTTGCTTCATACCGGGCATTTAGGTATATAGCAGACCACAAGGACAAACCAAAATTTTACCTAGGACTAAGCTAACAGGATTTTAAGAATTTCTTTGATAGGACATGAAAGTAAAAGACTTAAGATGAATATTCTTTTTAATGTGACCTTTTTTTAAATGACCAGGGTTAATAAAAAAAGGGAAACAAATTTACCTGCAGCATGCAATTGATCCGCAAGATCATATAACAACTTAAAATTTTCACCGCTCTTTAAACCTCGCCCTTAAAAGTTAAGAAAAGAAAACAGATTAAGAAAGAACATCATATGCTTTATAAATTTTACTGCCTACATAAAACTTTTGTATTAGTGCTTGTATTTGCAAAGGCACAAATATGGGGTTTTTTGGACATACCACTAAATAATATTTAACACTTAAGAGATTCTACTTCTGTCTTTGTGATTAATACTATTATTTCATAAGTATAAACCAACACGACTCTGTCTAGTTTACTTCCTGCCTACAGCATCATCAATCTCATTCTCTGAAATCAGGGAAACAGAATTCATCATTAATATGTGCTCCCTCTGCTGGCTTTAAGTACAAAATTCTGTAGTGTGATAACTAAGAAATACTTAGTTATAGGCACACTGTACATATCACGGTCTGTCACTTTATACATGAAGAACAGAACAAAAACATAGCTATTTTAAAAATCATTAGATAATCATGCTGGGACTGCTGTAACAATTAGTAATAATTTTCAGTACAACATAGTTTGATCTAAAAATACCTGATATTTCTATAATTTTGAAAGGACCCACTAGGTATGAGGATGTTCTTAAAATGCTTGTTAGCATATGTTAAATTTCCATGTTTTGGCTGTTCATGATGCACAAATTTGGCTGCCTTCCCACTGTCCCCATATACCATATTTCAGAATTAAATCATAATATCTATATTCTAAAAATGTATCACATTATAGTGTTTTGCTACAGGCATTATTTAATCAAGATGCATACTGTTAGTTAAATGCAACATAGTGTAGTTTTAGTATTATCTACTTACCGCCCGATACAACCACTTTTGCACTAGTAAGCTCTGGTCGATCGCTTTTTGTCAACTTCTGCTCAATCCACTCAGATAGACCAACAGGAGGTGGAGGCGTTACTGCTTTCATCAAATTTAAAAAAAAGGGGGGGGGAGCATGTATTTTCAGCCTTTTAAATTTTATCTTTAACTTAATACAAAAGTTCATTCTAGAACCAATTCTACCATGACCTTTTAACTTCTATCAATAATTGCTCTATGGCTTTGAGCTACAAGCCTCTCTCACTAGTTGTACTTATTTACTCTGAGGTACAAGAAAAGAAAGTTATATGAACAGTTTCAATTTTGCACATCAGACTGCACTAAAATGAAAGTCAGTAGCAGAAGTAATATATTGCTATCAACCCAGCGTAAGTGTGGTTCTTCTTAAGACTGGCAATCAAGCCAGCTATGTAGTGTTTCCTAACTTCCACAGCACAGAATGGTTCAGGGGCAGCTACTAAGCCTCCCAGAAAAATATGAGGAATGGGAGGATGAGGTGCAGGACACACAGCTTGATGCTAACGATCCCCTCTGCTGGATTTACAGCACAGTCATAAATAGCCCCAAACAGAGAAACAGCAGAGGTGACTACAGATTTCTCTGTAATCGAAGCTGTAGTGGCTTCATTAAAATAATAATTTAAATGGATTTAGTTACAACTGATAGAAAACAATGACTGGGTGTTCTCAATCCAATTTAAACTGCTACTAATTTAGTTCAACACTGTAACAACCTATCTCAATTGAAATATGAGTGATTAAACCAAAATCATGGATGGTCAGCCACTGCTATTTGTGCCCAGTTTTGCTTTGAAAACCAAACTGGCTATTTAAACAGCCATAATTTTAAAGATGGAAAAGTCTCAGGATTGCTGTAGCAGATGTTTAAGCAGCAAGTGAAACAGGTTTCAGCTCAGATAATCTCCATCTCTGGTCACAGAGAAGGTAGAAGTGAGCAGAGAATCTGCATCTTCCCTTACCGGGCATCACTAAAAAGTGCAAGCCTGTGTATTAAAGGCATAAAGCAATAGTTATGACAATTGGTTTGCTTTGATAAATACTTCTGCAAAATATCAGCGTGCATTGAGCAAAAGTAACTCTACTGCACAAAATGGGAGAGTATCAAAACAAATGCTCACCCTTTTCCAAACTGGCACTACCACCACTTACTGGTGCAGCCTCAAAAGAAGTTCCCCGTACAGAAAATACTTTAACGTTTTCCTCACATTTCACAGTGCAAACAATATTCCCTAAAAAAAAAAGATTTTTTTTAAAAGATAAAGTTAATATTAGACATATTATTTTTTCCATGAAATAAAATTAGTATTAAAAATGTATTAGTACTTCTGCTAGAAGAGATAACATTCAGAAAGTTACTTCCCCAAACTGCAGTTTTAGATGCCCAAAACTGGAAAATTTGGCACTTTAACAACACAGATAACAAATATTTTCTTTACTTTTTATCTCAATGTTTCTAAGGCATGTTAATAGTTCCCTCTTTTTTAAGGGACAGAAGGCATGTTAATAGTTCCCTCTTTTTTAAGGGACAGAGTTGCATTCAAATCATCCCTCATTAATGACCTTCTAAATTTCAGAAGAAAAAAAACCCTCTGGAAGTATCTTCTTAAATACAAAAAGGGTCTACAATTCAAAGTGGATCTTTTATCCTGTAGCAAGACTTCAGCAGAGCAGAACACAAGGAAGCCTATTCCAAATACCTGTGGGATTTGGGGTTTTTTTCCAATAAACTGAACTATAAAAGGTAGTCATTTTAAAGTTGGAGCTGCAGGGAATGTTAGAGAGAAAAAATGCTGAAATATCAGACACTCATAAATGAAGTCGTCTTGAAATTTCTGAATTATGGGGAAGCAACTTAAAAATGCAACATAAATCAACCATGTTCTGGTAATGTAACTCAAAATATAATAGCATGTTGGTGGAAGAAAAATCTTGTACAACAAAACTAAGAAACACAAGCTAATGAGCTCACATCTAAATTAAAACACTGGGTCAGAGAAGCATTAGAGAAATGAGACTGAAAAAAAGAATTACAAATTAAGTCAATTAAAAATTACAAATAATCAGTTCAGTGTCTTCATAATTAGGAAAAATAACCCTGTGGTATCTTAAATCAGAACTAATGCTTGCCATATTAAATAAAGTCAGACAATTAACTTAATGTCTTCTGTTTTACAAAATCCTATCAGAAGTGCATTAACAAAGAAATGCAGTATGTATAAAGGATGTTGCCAAATTCTATTAATTAAAACGATTGATCTGGTTTGTAACTGAAATCCTACAGTACCAAAGTTGCTAGCATTGCTTGTGTTCTCAGGTGTGGGACATCATGTCCACCCCCATGTTTCATTTTTATGAACCACAGCAATTCAGACTGTAAAGTGAAAATTCCTAACATACTCCCAGGTTCTAATAACAGAATTATAGAATTCTGTAGATCAGTTATCAGGATTGGGTCCTTTATTGCACAAATACCACATACTACTTCTGATTACTCACCTGCATAGATAGTTCTCACAAAAGTGTCTGGTGACTTAATTTCAATAATGTCAGAAACAGGAGCAACATCAAGTTTAGCTGCCACTCTGGGAATAAGATTCTAAAAGTTAAAGGTGAAAAGTTAGAAAAGTAAAGGCTGATACACTGAACATGAGGAAAGGCAAAGGAAATGAGTTAAAATTTACATGTTAAGCAAAGAAACATTTGCTGTGCTGATTTTCACTTCATATACAGTTTTCGGTGAGTGAAAAGGCACATACAACTGTGAGAGTACTGTAGGGCTACTCATGCAGCTTTAGCAGCCAAATAAAAACCCATTACTGTAATAACATTAGAAATTTTATGAGACTTACAGTAAGTAAACCCTTAATTCAATATCTTAAATTAGAAGGGTTATGTGCTTCAATAGTTTAAAACTGAATATAGATGCTATTTACTTAGAAAATTGACAATTATGGATTGCTGAGTTCTTCCAACAACACTTCAAGAAAAGTAGCATTTTTGGAAGCTAGTTACCAGAGACAACAGGAAAAAAAACCCTGTGCCCTCCCAAGAAAAGCCAAAACGTATTTAAAATTAAGCTTAAAATATATATTCTCCTATTCCGAAATTGACACTAGAAAATTACTTAGCACCTTTGGAAATGAGAGGAGGGTAAAAAGAACAATATAAAGCACTAATAAATTAATTCTTCTAATCTGGGACAACACAAAGGGCCCAGTTCTGAAACTTTTACTCATATTAAACAACACTCAACTATGAAAATGGTCACTGATTCATTCCTCTAGAAAAGCACTGCTCAAGTCTGGGAGCATAAACTTGAAAGTAAAAGCTAGAATCTTACTAAGCCACTGTAGATCCAAAAAAAAAAGGGGGAGTAAAAAAAAAATCTGAGTAAAACTTAAAGCATATAAAGATTACTCTTAGCAAAATTACAAGTATAAGGATTGATACTGATTGACAGTGAAAGCAGTAGGATGGAAGGCTGATGTCATTATTCACCCCACATTGCCAGATTTCTAAAGTACTCTTTTTTGTCTAATTTAGCTGTACCAGGACATTGTTTTTAGTATTGAGGAACTCTGCATGCTTAAAAACATGCTCCTTAAAAAAACAAGTTTTGAAAAACTGTATTTGCATTAAAGAACATCTTGGCTAGGAGTTGGATCTATGTTATTTATACATTTTTTAAGATATTCCCATCTATACTACCTACACTGTAGATACAATCCCTCCTGCCCCCCAAAAGATTGCCTAAACAGATCTGTGCACTTTCATTTCAACATGCAAACCACGCAACAATCTAGAAAGCAGATGAAGTGGAACAAAAGCCACAATGAGCTAGCTTCACAGGTTTTCATCTTCATTTACTGTATTTTTCCTTACAATTTTCATAATGCTTTCAGATCTCTCAATCTATTTTGTGTTATATATTTTATACATTTTGTCTTGTTTACATAGGACTAGCTGGTTACAAATAAATACTTTTTCTAAACTGCTCCTTTCTTTAATTCTAACTTGTCCGAGTCAGTCCACAATAAAATTCAAAAGTGGATCAGTGTTTCTAACTAATGACAACTCTTCACTCAACTATTGTTAACATTTTTTGAAAACTCCACCTTGTCTATGGCTGATCTGAAAACCCTCCCTCAGGCACTTGATTCACACTCGTACATGCAACAGTGTCTCTGTCTCTTTCTCTGCAAGAAATTTTTGATGCACTTCTCAACTGCTTACCTTCCCAAAGGCAGAGGCTCCAGCGCAAATGTGCGTGTAATTAAATTGTTTCTGAGTTGCCAAAATCAAGGGAGTCAGCTCCTCTGAGGATAAAAATACATTGCTCACGATTTACAACTATCCTATTTATATTTTCAATCACAAATATAAATACCAGTTATTTTGTCAACAGATAGGTAAGAACAGCTCTCACCTGGTAGAAATCCTTTGTATGCATCGTGCTGAGCCACTAGAACTTTTGCAACACCCTGCACTTTGCTCACTTCTTGTGCTACCTATGATTACAAATGTATTATTATTAATTTATATTATAGCAGCACCTGGAGGCTCCAGCTAAACTTAGAGCTCTGTCGTAGTAAGCACTTTAAACAAATAACAAGAAATAGTCCCTGCTGCAAAGAACTCACAGTCTACAGATTATGTAAAACTGGAACACAAAAGTATATCTTTTTCAAAATGAAAACAAATCTGGCAGAACAGAGCTCTTTACAGGGTAATACAAATTAATTTTGTGAATAAGAAAATTACAAAGCAAATCAAACATAAGAAAGCTTGCCTCCTGTACACAGGATTTCAGAATAATCCTATGCTTTATTACAACAGCTAAAAGCAATCACACTTGAAGATTGCTGAGTATTCTGATATAACCATCCAGAAACTAAACCCAGTTTCTTTAAAATCAGTAACATCTACCACATGAACATACAATGCAAATAAAAATGTACAGTGATGTTACGATCTCTGTGCAAATTTTAGCAAAAATCCTTTGTTTGCAACTGACTCCTTGCCTACTAATACAATGCATATTTTCAATTCTATATTTATGCCAATTATTTCCTTTAAATTTGAAGAAGTGAAGTTTAAATGATAAAAGGGTTGTTGTAGATCAGAGAGAAAAGGACTGACAGCAGTGTCTGGAGACCACATGCATCACCCCAGATCTAGCACAGCTCTAGGGAGTTTGCAGAGTCTCAGTTTTACACTAGAAATTAGCAAGAGGAAACAAACATTCCAAAACAGCCGCTGCAAAATATCTGTTTGAGTAACTGGCTGCTTAGATCACGGCGATTCTAACAAAGAAGCTTAAAACAAAAAAAAACCCTTCACTTTCTGTGGGGTACTTTTCCCCAGGACGATATATATTGCCCAGTAGACACAATGTATTTACTACTAAAAAACAAATAAAATAAATTCGCAATCGCTTTTCTATTGTACAAGTACAAAAGAATAGCGCAACCCGAAGACAGACATCTCAGGCACAATCCAAAATTTTATTACCATCTGGAATTAGATAAATACTTGCTTCCAGTCTCAACCTTGAACACCTGGGTCTCGGTTTAGAACCAATCTTCAATAGCCAGTGAGATTTCTACAGCTACTGATAAATTAGCTGTTATGAGTATGCTTTCCATGTGAGGTACTACATATCACTTTCAGAATAATAATTTATAAATCCTATAAAAAATAATAATGAAAAAGATAAATACTAAGCTTAATTATGGTTACTTTTACTGTTCACACGAGCCTACATCATCCTGGCATAGAAGCGACACTAATGAACTAAAGGATACATAACCTCTAGATTTTGAATTTAACAAAAATTAGACTGAAGCAAGGCCAATAGCAAAGGTACCATCAACTCCTATTTTAGACATAAGCTATATGACAAAGTCAAAAACCACTAATTTCAGATTGTTAGGTGGCAAACATACTCTCACTATGCTGCTAGCAGCTGACAAGTAAAAGCGAGATGCTCCGAAGTTCTGTTTGTCACGGCGCCGTGCCATTTCTGCGGGTGTCCATTTCAAGCAGGAAAGTTTCCTCCCACTTTCTTAGCACTGCAATACTTCTCTTTCAAACGTTACAGGAAAATACTGTTTTAAAAGTTAATTGTCCTTTAGCTTACAAAAATTTGTTTGCTTTTTTAAGCTTTTAACACCTTAAATTGATATTCTCACTTGTTAAATGAAATCTATAGCCACATTTTCACTTCAGAAAAGAAACAGTTCAAGTGCAGGACATTTCCTGTGGATTAGCAATTCCTGGCACAGTTCCTCTTCACTAGAGATTATTTTCCAGGCTGACCAAGATGCTATCACATATCATTTGACTGCATTCACTATTTCACTCATATGAAAATAGGATTTCCTACCTTGTCACAGCTGGTACCAGCTACTAAACAAGAAACTTCCCCTCCGAGACGTTTTGCCGCGGTGAGAACGTTTAGTGTAATGGGCGTAAGAGACTCATTGTTGTGTTCTGCTATGACTAACGTACTCTGAAACCGCCGAAGCAGCGATGCCTTTAAAGAAAGACAGAGAGACAAAGCAGGGTTTGATAATTAGCATTTAGGTAAAAAACTATTCCTTAGAGCATCCAATGCTTTACAGAAAGTTTTCTATACACAAAATTGTCAACCAGTGCTGTCAAACAAAATTGAGTAAACTTATTTTATTAAGTAGCTAGAATACACAAGATATTAAAAAAAGTATAAACCTGCTTGATTGCAGCATATCTGTAACATATTGCTGTTAAACTAAAACATTCATAGGAAACTACTGAACAGTATTAAAAAAAACATTTGAACAGATCATATTCAAGCTCAGTTGGTCAACTTCACTAAGTATCTTAAAGAGTGGGCAAATTTATCATGAACATAATTATAAGATTTTAGATGGTTATGGAATGAAATCCACAAGAGGAAAAAGTCTAAGGCACAAGGAAATCAAGGGTAGGAAACAAGTATTTACTTGCTGCTGCTTCTTTTTTTTTTCTTTTTTTTTTGCTATAGGCTTTAGCCAAAATCCAGCTACAGAACTCACTTTTTAAATTAGTTATTTATAAAGGCAAAGTTGTATGTAGTGGCAGGAAGATAATTAAGCAGCAAGGGCTCACAGTCTAAAAACACAGTAATAGAACCTGTTGAGCACTGTCAGGTTTAATTTTAAGATATTCCATTTTCCCCTAAAACACTAAACCCTTTTCACCTCCTAGTACACCACCACAATTTAATACAGCTGCTTAAATAATCATTTTGACCAATTCACCCTCCACACACAGACTTTAGCTCCTAAAGCAAAAATTGAAAAATAAAAAAAGTGAAGATTTACAATGAAACGAAACCACAGTATTCTAAGCTCTAACACTTCCTTCTGTAATTCTCAGGTGAATCTGGGAAAAGTGTTATTTCTCCAAGACTAACACTGGGATGGCGAAATGGTAGGACAGGGAATATTACTCTTCCAGTCTTTGTTTATCCTATATACAGCCTAAATCAAAACTTGAGTTACCATCAATGTAACAAGAGTTGTAACCTGGAAAGCAAAATGTTTTCCTGAATGTGACCAAGCCACTAATACTAACACAACACTAAAGACTGCACAGCCAAGTATTGCTTTTTTAAACATACATTCTGACTCCATCTCCCCTCATCCCAAATTCGCACTTACCCACCACTTAAACTACAAAAAATACCTTCGGAAAATCTGAGAAGCTAAAATTCGGATATAGGCTTTGACCATGCAAAGCCTACCAATATGCTAAACTTCAGAGAGGAAGCAAACCCGAGGAGTTCTGCAAAGCTAATCACAGCGTAAAAATACAAATACAAAGACAAGTCTTTGCAGAATCAGGACGATAATTTGTCATCTTGCTTAAAATCATAAGGATTCTTGTAAAAGTACTTTGCATTTCATCTTATATGCATAAGGCTACTTATTATGATTAAAAATTGTGAGATCGTTTGAAGCCAATTGCCAGTAACAAACTATTTATTGCCGATATAGATCAGATACCATATTTTTGATTATGTTTCATACATCATTTGCCATAAGAGTTATGAGATTTTAGTCACCGTTTGAAGAATAAATCCATGCTTTTGTGGCAAAAAGCCCACTTTTCAATGATTTATATTTCTGTCACAGGGTAAAGCGGGCCACACTCCCGGAAGATTTTGGAGTTTTCAAATTTCCAAAGGGAGCTGCAGACTTTCTAAGGACTGCTTCAATAAGAGCCCGGCTCGGCTCTAAGAAGCACGCATTTTAAACACACACTTAATTCTGACTATATTACAATCTCTTCCCTAAGTAAGTAAGTACTGCACCACCAGAAGAACTCTACATCACTCTGCCAACTGGTTCTAGAATAAACTTGGAACTAATTTCTTTTTTAGCCAGAAAGAGTAAGAGTAATGGATGTTTCTTGAGCACACTGGTTGTTACAACAGAAACTAGACTTTATTTCTAAACTGATAATCCCACATTCGAACTTTGTAGGAACTGCGTACTGGAAGGTCACTTTATGCCTACACATGTGATGCCTCTGAACACAAAGTTAAGAACAGACTTAAAAATAAACAGAATTCTCATTCTAGGTCTTGGGTAAAAATCCTGGAAGACCAAACAACATTCCTAGATGACTCTGAATTTTAATATACATGTAAAATCATTTTTAAAAATAAATAAAACCAAAGCAAGATCAAATGGAAAGCTTAGTTTGTGACAATAAAGATTCTGCAGTAAAACCAGAGGCTAATTTAGCCAGTGATCCTGAAAACTGAGAATTTGCGTGAGGCAGTCACTGACCAGGACAGGCAGTCATTTCAGTGAAGCAACTTCTCCAGCCGCGTGGCTGCGGGGATAGGCAAATAGTTTGCTGATGCAATTTCTCCACCTGTACTTGGGCAGGATGGCTAGTTTCAACCCCAGGTAAAACAGGAAGGTTGAGTGCAAACCTAATCACCTGGCCTCAAGGATAAAAGGCACGAGCAATAACACAAACCGAACAACGAAGCTACCAAGAAAAATGCTGGAGAGGCAACGGCACTCAGTCCTTGTGCTGTAGAAAGCACCTGGTGAAAATGAGGCTGTAGAAAATGAAGTTATCCAAAGAAATCAATCACAATTAAACACCCCGTAAACCAGCGCAACTCTCATAAGCAATGAAAACATGTGACAACAACCAGTAGAACAGGGATTTATTTCACCTAACTTTAGATATAAATCTATGCTAGGCATCTATGTTTCCTCTACAACAGAAACATCTACATTTCCTCTCTGGAGGAAACTCCAGACGGTGATTCACTCTATACTAAAATAAACACCTAGGAAGGAAATTCATCTGGAGTTTTCAATTTTCCTCCATTTACTGTAGAGTAAACCTGGTCTCTGACTGCCAGATGTCTAAAAGTTGGTGAGACCAACCTTTCCTAGATGTGCAGTATACACCAGTTTAGCCACTGAGGAAGTACCACAGGATTCGCTGAATCTATCCTCTCAGGTTTCCCCAAAGCATCTTTTTGCTCCCACCTAAGAAAACCAGGAACGCTTTCCAAGCAGAATGTGAAAACCTTAAGCATATGCCTAAGATTTCTAGACCACCGAGAAGTAAGTGAGACTATTCACTGATAGTGTCCCGAGCAAACATTAGAAATCTGGACATGCCCAGTCCATATGCACAGATGAACCCCCACTTAGTAAGGCCAACATGACCCACATCCAAAGTCCTCATTCAGTCTGCACAGGTACCACTGCTGCCCACAGCAGCTCCAGCGCAAACAGAACGTGTGCTGGGCTTTCAGCCCATGGACAGATCACCTGGGCAGGCGCGCTGGCAGGAGGCCCAGCGCACGTGAATCACCAGCCAGAAAATCCCAGACAAAGCATCGTAAATCTTTCCTGGCTGCTTGGCAAGGCCGCTGAGCAGACAGGCATCAGCTGTCTCTGCAGCACGGCAGCCTATCTCCTGTTCAAGGACACTCTTTGCAGCGCAGAAATTATGAGACCGGCTCCACAAGTAACATACGTGGCAGATGCCACAACAAAAGATGTGGTGGGCCAAAAAGTCTTCTAAAGAAGTGCACGAGCTCCAGCAGGTGCATTCTGCATGTCATCCTACTCCAAATATGCATGAAAATAAAATAAGCTGTTTAGAAACTGCACCCAGGAAACTGGAGTTCGCCTGCCAACCTCATCAGAGGAACCACGAGAAGCTTCAGGAAGTAAAACCAAGCAGAAATACAGAGGGCAAAAGCATCTTACAACTAGATCCACAAAGGAAGGTCTAAAGTTGATTTTCTCAGCTGTAAAAGCAGACTGGCAATCAATTAAAATTTTGAAACTGCTTAATAGGAATTTTGCATCTCATAAAGACCTGTTATCATTGGGCAAAATTCCCAAGAACTGACTCCTGGGACTAGGATTTGGGTATTATTAAAGATAATGGTGAGATTCCTATACAACAAAATAATGCCCAATTTTAATAATGACGGTCTTATAGCTGCAACGTTTAAAAATAAAAAAATATATATCTGGGGTGACAAAGGAGAGGAGGGAGCTCTGGCAAAAAAAAAGTTTGTATTTCTCCTAGAGTCTGTGTAAAGATCTGGCTACAAAAGACGTCTAAGGGACAGCCATTTAACTTCAAGAAATAGCAACTAGAAAAACAACACTACAGACATCTCAGCAGAAAAGATGTAGCTATAACTATGACAAAGAAAAGCAAAAGAAATTAAGAAGATACTTACAAAAAAGATTTATTAAGGAAGCATAATAAGACTTGTAATTACAAAGCAATTAGAGAAGCAGCAAAAGAAAGATGTAATCCAGAAGAAACTTTTCCAGACATGTCCCATGCAAACTGTAATAAAAATCATAACAAAGCTGGTTTTAAATACAGATAACACTACTGAAAGTGAACTCAAGATAAATGAATACATATATATATATATATATATATATATATATAAAATAATAGTTTGAGCCTACCAATGATAATAAGGGACTACTGAGATAGCCCAACAGTTTCTGAGTAAGGTCACAGTTTGTTGGTGTGTTTCAGACTATCAAACCTATTTATCTGAATTATCTCCAACTAAAAAAAACGAAAACAAAAATCAACGCCCCACACATGTATCCTAGATACAAGAAAGATTTAAATAAAATCCACTGTTTTCAGACATAGCAAGAAACTGAGAGCTCTGGACAACTCAACAGGAAACGAAAGACTCAACAGCTGTGAAAACTGGGTCTCCCTCAAAAAAGTTCTGAAGACAGAATGAGTGTATCTGCTCAATATCACTAACAACTAAATAAGCAACATTTATCTTTATTCAAAAGCTGCTGTATAATAAGAACACTAAAATACTACACCACAAAGCGAGAAAGAAAAGCTTATTGTTAAGCTGCTCTTCACCTGAAGATCTCAACTAGCTTCATACAAAGATGCCTATTATTTCATTTAATGGGAAGCCAACCCTAAAGCATTTCTTGCACAATGAAAAACACATTGCAGAAACAAGAGCAACTCTTACTCCATCTGGACTTTTAAAACAACAACAAAACCCTGAAATATCATGCAAAGCAAAAGAGTTTGCTCAAGAAACAGAGAGCCACAATGTCCCTTAATCTGTCACTCTGTTTTCTTTTTCTTTTAGGAGTACAGGGGTAGAATACAGGGAGACCAAGAGATTCGTTTATGCCTTATCGCAGCCAAGACTAACACTAATTGCTCTTCACAAACGCCCTTAGC
Organism: Dromaius novaehollandiae; assembly: GCF_036370855.1. Classification (NCBI taxonomy): domain Eukaryota; kingdom Metazoa; phylum Chordata; class Aves; order Casuariiformes; family Dromaiidae; genus Dromaius; species Dromaius novaehollandiae. Next base: position 21,735,992 of record NC_088107.1, read on the forward strand.
ACAAAGTCTAAGTTCAACTCAAAAATGACAGCTGGATACAAATTTAAAGGCAATGGTATTACATCCACCTACAATGACAACTGCTGTGTCATTGCCTTAAAACTGCTATGCAATGTCATATGAGAGAAAAAAGCTTGTGAACAGACAAAAAGACAGAGACTTACATATCTGACAGAAAATGTAACATATTTGCTTAAAATTCTCTATTCTTTATCTGCTTGTTGTTTCATAGTGGGAGGAATTGGTGTCCTGAAAATGCCCCTTAAGTAAAAGTCTGCAAGACAATCCTGATGATCATAACTTTCATACCATTGTATGTTTGGAAAGGACCTCATGAGCTTATACAGACTTATCCTCCATCAGAAGATAAACAATCATATATATGTTATTTCCAACAGATCTGTCTAGTTTGTTGTTAGAGCCTTCCAGTGATGAAGACTCCTAGGCAACCTGTTCCAAAAATTCACTAACCTTTCTACTAGAAAGGATTTCTTAATGTCTGTCTAGTCCTCCTAGCTTTCTAGCTAGTCTTCCTAACTACCTTAAATTGCTTTCTTATGATTTAAGGCTATTGTTATTTAGTTGCACATGCAGTGAAGAAACAGCTTATTGCCTTCTCTGCACCAATTTTTTTGTGTATTTGCAAACTGATATCCCTCCTCGGTCTTTCCTTCTTTAAGTTATGCAACCCCAACCTTTCCTTGTTGCTCATCCTTTACAGATCGCACACGTCTTGCTGTTTTTCTCTAGACTCTATATACTGCTCCTGAACTGCAAGACCCCAAACCTGATGCAATACTGCAATGGAAGCTTTACCAGTGCTGCACAGAAAATCGCTTCACTTCTCTTGCAGACTACATTATTATCCTTACACCGAAAATGCACACGATGTTTATTTAGTTTTATTTTATAAATTTATAAATTTAGATGCATATGGCTGAAAAAGAGTTGGCCTCACACTTCCAGTGTGTGAAACTGAACTGTGAAGTGATCGTGAGAGCAAATTATTGCTTATATAGCAGTAACATAATGTGAGTGCTGGGAGCGCTGAAGATCTTAAAGACTACCTTGCTTGAGAGAGTCTGGAGTCTAGAAAGTCTATAGCCCAGCAATAACTAACATGGTGTCCACAATTACAAGAGTTCTATTTTTTAGATAAATCAGATCAGTATGTCCTGGTCTACCTTTGCTCTTGTTTCAAGCCATTCTTAGTACCTGAAATTGGTTAATGTATCCATATTTACTATTTTACAGCTCTGCAAAATATGTACCAGTAGAAGTCTTTGAGAACTCAAAAAGAAATGTGCGAGATTTAAAACCATTTCAGAAGGGATATTTACAGCATGTCACTGATTGGCCCAGCATTTATTTGCCAATCTGGGGGGGGAAGAGGGGTCCTAGCGCATGCTCTGAGATTCAGCAGATATTCAGGCAGACTTCAGGAATCGTCTTCACCAGGTAACCTTGAGTTCACTTGGCTGTTAAATATGGTAACACACATGCCATGACACACTGAGCAGCAAATGACCTCCAAAGGCCCAGCGCCGCCCCCGCTGAGCAATGCGAAGGCCAGTCCTGTAACGCCACGCATGTTTAACTTGTGCCTCAGTCCAGAGATCACCGGGGTTAAATCAGTCATATTTCTGCACAGCAGGGCACACGTGACAGCAGAAGGCTGTATTAACCTCTCAACCCCCCCGGAGCTTCTCCCTGAACCGAGGCGCAGCCACGCACATCTGTACTAAGGCTCAGCGGCAGGACCGTCTCTCAGCTGTACGGAGGCGCTGCTGTTCCTCGGCGGCTCTGCCTGGGGGCTCAGACGAAGCCTACTAGGGCTTCCGCTCCTCAGAGCAGGCCCGCAGCGAGCCCAGCAGAGGCAGGACCCCCGGACGGCCTCGGCTCCGCAGCGCTGCTTGCGGCCGGGGGGCGCTGACGGAGGCAGGAGGCCGGCGGCGACCCCGCTCAGGCCCGCAGCCGCCCGCGCCACCTGCGCCGCGGCCCCGCCCCCTCCGCGCCCGGCCCCGCCCCCGCCACCTTTGCCCCACTCGGAACGGGCCCAACGCAGCGGGGGGAAGGGCGCGGCCCAACCGCCCCCCGGGCCGCATCGCGGCGGGCCGCCTCGACCCCGCACCCGGCTGGGGGGCCCCGCTGCCCCTCCCGAGACACCCCCGGGCAGGCTGCGGCCCCCTGCCCCGCCACACACACCCGCCGCCCCCGCCGCCTCCCGCACTCACCGCCCGCCTCACGCGCTGCACCCCAACCGCCCGGAACATGGCGCCGCTCGTCGCCGCCGCCGCCTCGCGCTCGGCGCCCCCCCCCCGCGCCCCGAGCCGCGCCGCGCGCCGCGCTCGGCCCAGCGCCGCTCTCGCGAGAGCCGCGCCGCCAGCCCACCGCCCCCGCGGCCTCATTGGCCGAAGCGGCCGGCCAATGGGGAGCGCCGCGCGCGGCGGGGCGGGGCGGGGGCGGGGGCGGGGGCGGGGGCGGGGCGCGCAGCACCGAGCACCGCCCCGACGCGGGGCGTTGCGGCCGTTGGCGCCGGGCCGTTGCGGCGGTCGCTGCGGGGCCCCGGGTGGTTGGGGGCGAGGGGGAAGAAGAAGGGCAGAGTGCTGCCGGGCGGCTGCGGCAGGGGCCGGGCCGCCCCCCACGGCGCTTTCCGCGGCCCGGGGCGCCAGGCGGCCGCAGGACGTGGCGGCTTCCCGGAGCAGCCGAGCAACACCGGCCCGGGACGGCCGGGGCGCCCCTCACCCCGGGTGCGTGCACGGCCCCTCGGCCTGCACGCTGCCCGTCTCACAGCACTCCTGGGGAGCAGCTCCTTTGCTCTGCATAATTAATAGCTTTTTAAAAAGGGGGGGGCTAAATGTGTGCTACCCAGAATTGCATTTCACGTTACGATAGGAAGCTGTTGAAAAGCAAGTTCCACACGATACGCTCCACTTGCCCACCCTGTCCTTCGTGCATGGAGAAAGCAGAGGAGCTGCAACGAGCAGCCGCACCGTCCTCCCGGGCCCTGCGGCACGCCATCCTGCTCCGGGAGCGCCGAGGACCCTGCCCCAGCACCCGGCAGCGCCAGCACCCAACGCAGCGATTCCCCAGCAAGGAGCAAAGGCGGCTTTTTGCACGGCGAAAGACTCGCCCTCATCCTCGGAGACCACGACATTGCCCAAGAGACCGTCAGGCGTGCTGCATCTTGCAGGAATCTTGGTTATTTCCATACCTTCAGATTTTTTCCAGGTGGCAAGGAGCTGGATTTCAAATAAACCGAGCTAGGGTTTCAGACCAAATTCACCACTAAACTAGGCGCTGGGGCGCTCTGAAAATACCGGTATCCTGGAGAAACGAGCAGCAGCCACCGCGCTTGAGTTGCCAATCAACCAGTGCAGGAGCACCAGGAGCACATGGATTTGTGGCTCTGTCCCAGCAGTCACTGGGTTGCAAGCCACAAACGTGGGTTCTTTCTTCTCACCACGAAGCGATTTAGAGGGGAAAAACCCCGAACAGTTACGGCCATTGGGCTGTTCTTCCCAGCCGCAGTGGGGACCTGCAGCTCGTCAGCGTTTCTAACGCACCGTCGAACCACAAAAGGCAAATTGATCTAAACGCTCTTCGGCATGGCCACAGCCTCGGCACAGCCTCACCTCTAAGAGTTACTCTGCCACGACCTTCACGTCAGACACCAACAAGTACCACTGTCCTACAGTGAAACACAGCCAGGTCCAGCAAAGCAAGCACCCAAACACACAATTCACTTTGTCTCAAATCTCGCAGGCCTCTGTAATCAAAGGTAGCAGCTGCACTGCACATTCCGGTTCCCTGGCCCTGGAGCGCTAACTAAACCCTCGAGGTCCTGCGAGAGGGGGCAGCTGAGGCAGGTGGGAACCCCCTTCGGGGCTGAGCCCCCCCGGGATGGCAGCGGCCCCGGGGCTGCTCCGACTCCTGCCAGGCTGGGCCCTGCAGCCAGCGCCCACAGCGAGAGACGCAGAAAGACCATTTGGGGCTGCTTGTGCGCCTCTTGGGTTAAGAAAATGACCCAATTAAAAAAAAGAGTCATGAAGATGAGAGAACGATGCTCAAGTCACAGGACCTGAGACAGGTTGGAGAGAGGTATAAATAGTTGAAGCAGCTCTTTGCCACTAATTTGGGAGATGTTTGAGGCGCAGCATAACGCCGAGTGATGTGAAATTTCATACACTGTATTAATCTATCTATACCATAAGTAATCCAAGAAAAGAAACAGCAACAAAAAAGCAAAATAAGGGTACAAAATAAGAGCATCCTGAGCATCCTCAGTCTGGCCATTATATCTTTCTTGATTAATGTTTTACTCATTAAAACATGGCACACAATTTCATAATCCTATTGTAAGCTCCAAAAATGAGCTTCCAGCACGCAGAAGTAGAAGGCATATCTCATGGGAATTAAATCTTTAATAAAAAGAAATGATCCACATACACCTAAAAAACCCCAAAGCACAAACAATAAAGAAACCAAGAGGAATTTGTTTAATATCTCAGGCCATAAGAAAAACTAGCCACCCTATCAAAACTGACCTAATTGCATCACAGCTCGGAATAAGTTGATCCCTTCGCTATGTATCTGTTTTAATAGCATATGGCATATTTTGATGAACAAAGTGACATTGCCACTCTTTAGGCCAGATTTCAAGGTGGAATGTCATTAATCCAGAAAATGACAGGCTTTTTGTTATATTTTCTGTTTATAATTTTGGTTTAAAACCTGAGTAACACTTCAGATGCACATAATCTTTATTGAAACTGGCTTGATGCGGATTACACCCTGAAGCACAAAGGAAGTCTTTATCACTTATGGCTAGTGTTTTAGGAGCTTATAACTGTAATCAGGTAGGGATTATATCAGCATGATCCATATTAGCTGAACCGTGACAAAAAGCTTTTTTTCTGTTTGACCTTCCCACTCAAGGCATGACAATGTTACCGAGAGTAAAACACAAAACCCACAGGTGCCACTGAAGGTGGGCTCACCGTCCGCTGCAGGCAGAGGATATCACCGTTTGGGGGGAAGAAAAATTAGTCATTAATTAGTGGAAGCAGATCCTTGTACAGTGCGTTGTTATCCAGGATTATTTCATTAGGATCTGCTGACCCAATTTCTGCATTGGAAAGGGAATTACATTTTTTCACACTATGGGAAGGGGCAGGGGAGGAAATCAATAACACAGATTACTCAAACTTTTAAAATACTGCTGCTCAGGAGAGCAGATGGCTGCGCTGGTACCTGTGGTATCTCTGCAAAAGCCACAGTGGAAAACAAAACCAGGAGCACTACAAATATGTAATCATGTCCCCAGCAGAGTCAGATTTTGGTTCCCTTAAAATACATAATGCCTAATTACAACATATGGAATCCAGCTAATACAGCCTCATGACTAAGGGATTTAGGGAAGGGGAGGAATTTTTTTTGCTACGGCTGCGGTGGTCCTCTCCAGCACGGGTCATCCTCAGCTTACGGCTCCCGCGGTCTCCCCAGGGATAGCTGAGTCAGATAAATTAGAAGAGCTGCATTTGGGAAGCTTCCCCAACGCACAGAAGGATTCACCTCCTAATCTGTCAAAATCCAATAACATTGAAGCAACTGGAACCTGCTTTCTGCTTGCCAGGCCATCCCCACCACCCCGGCAGCGGGACGGGAAGGAGCCGCAGGAGGAGAAAACCAGGGAAACCCACCTCAACTCCCACAGCGCTGGATGGGGCAACCAGAGAAATCGCTGCTGCGCAAGTGTTTTGAGCCCAGCGCCGCACGCTGCCATGCCCAGAGGTGCTGGGGAGCCCTGGGACGCTGCCCCGAGCGGCTCCTGCTCCCTCTGCTCAGCCCTTCCCTGCTCCCACAGCCGCTTTTCCTGCAGGAAATACAGAAGCATCAAAACAAGCTGAGATTTTTCATCCTAAAACCCCGCCCTGACTTCCCACTCTCCCAAAACACATCTCACCACTCGGGCGCCTTCACAGCAAGGCACCACCCCGGTTGCCTGGGGGCAGCCCACCGGGGCACCCCGAGCAGCTCGCGGCCTCTCGCAAGGCCTCGCACGGCCCCTTGGACGGGGACAGGACGCCCAGCTGCCTCGCCAAAGCTGGGGCAGGAGGAAGCGCTCCCCAGGGCGAGCCCACCGCAGGGGGCTGGGACAACCCTCCCACCCCCACCCAGCCTGCAAGCCCCCCCGCAGCTGGGGGCTTGCCCTTCCTCAAAACCCTTCTCACTTGCAAATCACCTCCATGTGCCCCCAAATAGCGAGGTCACGAGGAAGGAGCAGCCCATCCTGGCTGCCCAGCACGTGCTGCTCACCTTGCAGCTGAGGGACACGCACGTACCACTCACGGCCAGGTTATAGCACCATTATTTGTTAAACAGGTAGATGCTTTTTGCCCCCCGCGTTGCAGCGCTGGAGGGGAACGTGGCTACTGCTCTGCCCCTGCCCGGGGCTCCCCTGCGAAGGCGAGAGCAGGCGGCGCGTGCAACCACCCCGGACACGGCCCTTTCCATGCCTGCGAGCGCTCCAGGGAAAGTTGTGCCTGTGCTTCAACTCCAGTTTGAGCTCAGTCAATAACACGTCTGCGCTGAAGGCAGCAGCCTCGACGGCCCTCTGTCGCAAACAGCGCTTGGGGACCTGTCGGACTTGGACTCCTTCCATCCAACCCCTCCAGGAGCAGCCCAGCCGGGGAAGCGCCTCGCCGCTGCCAGGCACGGACACGGTGCCAGCGGCCCCGGGAGATCCCTGCCCGAGCTGTGAGCATCCCGGGGGGCGAAGGGCGGAGGCGGCCTCCCCCCGCACCGCCGGCCCCTGCCGCTCTGGTGGGAGCTGCACCCGAAGCGCCGCCGGGCCAACCGCCGCCTCGTCCCGTCCCGCTTGCCTGCGAGTTACGTACGTGCCTTTCTTTTGTCGACATCTCCGAAAAGGATATTGATTTTGTTTTCAAAGGCTCGCGAAAATGAAATGAGTGACTGCATCCTAAGGAAGAGTCCTTCTCCCCACAGCTGTAAATAATTTATTGTTCGCGACCCACCCAGATCAAAAGATACTTCATCAACTGATGTGGCAAAATCTGGTGCAAGCTGCGTTTCTATTATCTCAGATCCAATTAACCATTTGGAGCAGACTAAAACATAACTAGATCAATCCAGAATCAGATTAATATCCAATCCATAATCACATTAATCACAATCTGTCCATAATTAGCCATCAGATAATCCCGTTGGACAGGAGGTGACATGCAGTATCCCATTATCTCATTAATTATCTATTTTGAGTGTCAGGCGTTGTCCCCAAATACACAGAAATGTGGCTTTTTTTCAAGCAGAGATGGAGGGGGGATGCCCCTCTCGCGGCACCCGCCCCGTCTGAGCCCCGGACAGCTCGACGGTGGAGTTCTGCAACATTGCTTTATTTTTGCGTCTTCTGCTAGAACCAAGAGCTGGCTCTCTGAGAGATGTCATCTTTCTAAATAAAACATGATTATCTCAGGAAGAGGGATAAATAAAACATTCATTTCATGCAAACAGGTTTGAGAGAGGAAAGAAAACCGTTCATCAAAGGTTTTAATGGTAACGTGGTAGCAATAGCTTTGCGATGCTGACTCTTATTGCAGATGGTTCCTGTCCTTTCTGGTAACGCAACTGAAATCGTGTTCCATCTGTTTTAATTTTATAATGGACTTAATCCACGGCTGGCTCCGAGAAGCAGCAGTTACTGCCTTCGCAGCCTGCTGCAAACAGGAAAACCGCCGCCGTTCCCCCCCGCGAAGGGAGCGCGGGACGCCCCACCCGGCCGCGGCCTGCCGAAGCCCTTCCCGGCGGGGCCGCCGGGCCGAGAGCAGCCGGCAGCGGGCAGCAGGACGCGCGCAGGCTGCATTCGGTCTCCACTACCAAGCGCTTCCAGCAACCGCTGCTTTTGCCGCTTCCCGGGCTTGGGGCCGGCAGCGCTGCCACGGCCGGGCCTTCTCCGGGCGCTGCGCTCGCGGCACGCGCAGCACCACCCGCCCGGCCCGGCCCTGCTCCGGCCTCGCCGCGCGGCTCCAGGGCACCCCGACGCGCGGCTCCGCTCCGCTCCGGCCGGCGTGGGGCTTCCCCGGCCGCCTCGCAGCCTTTCCGGGCTGGGGGCTGGGGGCAGGCTCGGAGGAGCAGGGAGCCCCCCCCCCGCCCCCCGCGCACGGCCCCGACGGGGCGAGGCGGCCCCGACGGGCTGCCACGGCGCTCCGCGCCCGCCGCCCGCCTTTCGCCTCTCGTCGCCAGCCCGTGCGGCTCCCGACGCACCGGGACGCGCAAAACCCCCCTCCCCGGCCCGGCCTCCGCCGCCTCGCGCCTGCGGGACGCCCGGGCCAGGGAAACCCGGCGCCCCAGGCGGGAGGTGCCTCCTGCCGCCGCCGCGGGCAGGGAAAGCGGGCGAGGCGGCGGCGGGCGGGCGGCACGCAGAGGCAGCGCGGGGGTCGGAGCTGCGCCCGGGGCGCGGAGGCGCCCTGCGATCCCCCCCCGCGCCGGGACCCCGGCGGCAACGCGAGGGACGCCCGGCCCGGCCGCCCCCGGGCTGCACGGCGGCAGGAGGCAGCGGGGAGGCACCCCGGGGGTGCTCAGACCTCGCCAGCGTTTCCCTTCCTACCAGCGCACGCTCCCCCCCACCGTCCGCGGCCACGACCAGTTTCCAGCCTTTCCCGCCCAGAGCCCGCCGGCACCGCGGACGCTCGGCACCGCCTGCCCGGGCCCCGCGGGTCCCCTCGGCGGAGGCACCAGCGCGCCGCCCCCCCCCCCCCCCCGCGCTTTCCCTGCCCTCCGTCACGCGGCTGCGAGCGCGGAGCCGCCCGCTGCAGCGCCCGGGGCCGCGGCGCTCCGCGACCTCCGCGCCGCCTCCGGCTCCCCGCGCCGAGACGGAGCCCCCGACGGCCGCGAGCGGGGCCGGCTCCGCGGGCGCGCACGCCCTTCCGCGGGCTGCCGGGGGGCACCTGCCTGCGGCGGCGGGCCAGCAGCGGGGGCGAGGCGGAGCGGCGGGGCGCGGGGAGGAAAGCGCGAGCAGAGGGAAAATGAAATAGAATAAATAAAATAAGATAAAATAAAATAAATAAAACAAAGCAAAGCAAAGCGCAACGCAACGGCAGAATATAGGAAAAGCCAAGTGAGAGCCGAAATACGGGGAAAACGAAATAAAAGGGGAAATACAGGGAAAACGGCAGGAAAAGCCGAAATAAAGGAGAAACGAAAATGCCAAACTAAACCGAAAAGCCCCGAATAACGGGCAGGCGGGACGAGCCGCCCGGCGCAGCCTCCCTCTGCGCGCGCGGACGGGGCGCACGCGGGGGCGCAGCGGACGGGCCGGGCCGGGCCGCGGGACCCCCCCCCCCGCGCGGAGCGGAGCGGAGCGGAGCGGAGCGGAGCGGAGCGGAACGCGCTGCCCTGCCCTGCCCTGCCCTGCCCTGCCCCGCCCGCGGCTCCGCGCCCCGGGGCGGGGGGGGGGGGGGGGGCCGGTCCGCGCACCGCTCCGCGCGCCGCCGCGCGCCCATTGTTCGCCGCGGCCAATCCGCTGGCGCCCGCGCCGCGGCCGCCAATCGCCTGCGGGGGCCGCGCGGCCGGGCGGTGAGGTCAGCGCGGCCCCCCCCGCCCCGCGGCCGGTGCGCGCTGACATCACGGGCCGGCGCGGCCCGGCGGGGCGGGCCCGGGGGGGCGGGCGCGGCCCCCGCCCGGCGCGGGTAGTGCTGGAGCGGCGGCGCCGCGTCCCGCATCGCGCGCCGCGGCCGCTGCGCCCGCCGCCGCCGCCCGCATGGTGGACGTGCTGCTGCCGCCGCCGCGCCCGGGCGCCATGGGCGAGCCCGCCAAGAGTAAGTGCGCGCCGCGCCGCCGGGAGCCGCGGGAGCCGCCGCCGCCGTCGGGCGGGCCCGGCCCCGCCGCCGCGGTGACAGCGCCGGGCGCGCTGCGGCAGCGCGGCCGCCTCCCGCCGCCGTGCGCTCCCGGCCGCGCTGCCCTCCGCGCCCCCGCTCGCGTCTCCCGCTGCGCGCCCGCTGCGGCCCCCGCCGCGGCTCCTGCGCCTCTCCCCTTGTCCCCGTCCTTCCGCGCCTGCCTTTCCCTCGCGCTCTTCCCTTTCTGTCCTTCTTCTTTTCCTTCCTTCCTTCCACTCCGTGCTTTTTCTCGTTTCTCTCTCGCGCTCCGTTTCCCTGGTTTGACTCCGTTCCCTCCGTCCCCGCTTCGCTGCTCACCTCGTCCTTTATTCCGCTCTTCCCGTTTTATTTCTCTTTCTGTTTTTCTGTTCGTTTTTGTTTCTCCGCCTTTCGCTCTGATTTCACTTCTCTCTTTCTTTCTGTTTTTATTTGCCCGCGTTGCTGCTTTTACCTCTCTCTTTCCGTTTTTACCCTTTCTGTTTTTGTTTCTCTTTCTTTCCGTTCTTCTCTCTCTCTTTTTCTTTCTGTTTTTCCTGTTTTCGTTTCTTTCTGCGTCTCTGGTTTTGGCTTCTCTTTTTCGGTGTTTGTTTTTTTTTTCCTTCTTTCTTTCTGGCGTGTTTTTATTTCGGTGCGTTCCTGCATTTCTGTGCGTTTCCGATTTCTGCATTTCTGTGCGTTCCTGTATTTCCGTGCGGTTTTGTCCGTTTCTGCGTTTCTGTCCGTTTCTGTCCGTTTCTGCGCGTTCCTGCGTTTCTGTCCGTTTCTGCGTTTCTGTCCGTTTCTGCGCGCTCCTGCGTTTCTGTCCGTTTCTGCATTTCTATCCGTTTCTGCGCGCTCCTGCGTTTCTGTCCGTTTCTGCATTTCTGCGCATTCCTGCGCGTTGCTGCGTTTCTGTCCGCTCCTGCATTTCCGCGCGCTCCTGTCTGCGTTCCTTTCCGCGTTGCCGCTTTGTTTCCGCGCGTTCGTCGCCCTTTTCCCGTCCTCGTGCTCTCCGCTCCCGCCGCCCCCCGCGTTTCGCCCCGCCGCTCTCCCGGGCGGGCGCCGGCACCGACGGCCGCTCTCCCGCAGGGCGCGCGGGGCGGGCGCGCTGCGCGGGCTGCGGGGGCCGCATCCAGGACCGCTTCCTGCTGCGCGTCGCGCCCGACCTGGAGTGGCACGCCGCCTGCCTCAAGTGCGCCGAGTGCGGGCAGCCGCTCGACGAGACCTGCACGTGCTTCCTGCGCGACGGCAAGGCCTACTGCAAGCGCGACTACAGCAGGTGACCGCGCCGCCCCCGCCCCCGCCCCCGCTAGCGGCAGCCGCAACCGCAGCAGCCGTGGCAGCGACAGCCCAGCGCAGGGGCGCGGCGGCGGCGGCCCCGCGGCTCACGCGCGCTCCCCGCAGGCTCTTCGGCACCAAGTGCGCGCGGTGCCGCGCGGGCCTGAGCCGCAGCGAGCTGGTGATGCGCGCCCGCGAGCACGTCTACCACCTCGAGTGCTTCCGCTGCGCCGCCTGCGGCCGCCAGCTGCTGCCCGGCGACCAGTTCTGCCTGCGCGAGCGCGACCTGCTCTGCCGCGCCGACCACGCGCCGCCCCCCGACGGCGCCGCCGCCCGCGGGCCGCGCAGCCCCGCGCTGCCGCCGCCCGCCGCCCCGCACCTCCCAGGTACCGGCGGGGCGGGCGGGGGGCGGCGGGGGAGGGCGGCGGCGGCGGCGGCGGCGGCGGCGTCGGGGGGCGGCGGCGCTGACGGTGCGCGCCCTGCCCGCCCGCCGCAGAGCCGGTGCCCGGGCGGCCGCCCGCCCCGCGGCCGCCGGCGCCCAAGGCGGCGGAGAAGACGACCCGCGTGCGCACGGTGCTCAACGAGAAGCAGCTGCACACGCTGCGGACCTGCTACGCCGCCAACCCGCGCCCCGACGCCCTCATGAAGGAGCAGCTGGTGGAGATGACGGGGCTGAGCCCCCGCGTGATCCGCGTCTGGTTCCAGAACAAGCGCTGCAAGGACAAGAAGAAGTCGCTGCTCATGAAGCAGCTCCAGCAGCAGCAGCACGGCGACAAGACGGTGAGCGCCCCGGCGGGCACGGCGGGCCGGGGGCCGCGGGGCGGGCGGCGGCGCTGACGGCCGCGCCGTGTCCCCGCAGAGCCTGCAGGGCCTCACCGGGACGCCGCTGGTGGCCGGCAGCCCCGTGCGCCACGAGAGCGCCGTGCAGGGCAGCGCCGTCGAGGTGCAGACCTACCAGCCGCCCTGGAAGGCGCTCAGCGACTTCGCCCTGCAGAGCGACCTGGAGCAGCCCGCCTTCCCGCAGCTGGTGAGGGCCGCCCCGTCGGGGCGGGGGCCGCGGGGGGCCGCGCGGGGCCGCCCGCGGCGCTCACCGCCGCCGCTCCCGCAGGTCTCCTTCTCCGAGTCCGGCTCCTTGGGCACCTCGTCGGGCAGCGACGTGACCTCGCTGTCCTCCCAGCTCCCCGACACCCCCAACAGCATGGTGCCCAGCCCGGCCGAGACGTGAGGCCGCCGCCGCCGCCGCCGCGGGACCTCCGCATGCCTGCGCTCCCTGCATGCCCCCGGCCGCGGGCCGCCCCGGCGCCGGGCGCCTTCGGCCTTGTCTCATTTCTTGTTTAAGAACGAACAAAAGCCGCGGCACCGACGGCCGGAAGAGCCCCGGGACTCGGCTGCCGCCGCCGCGCCGCGGGGCGCCCCCCGCCCGGGCGGCTTCGTCGTTTGGGGCGTTTTCCCGGCGGATTTCGATGTTTCGTCCCCCCCGAGAACCGCGGATTTCGCCGGAGGGAAGCGGGGGCGGCCCCGGCGTGCGCCCCCCCCCCGCGCCCGCGCCGCCGCCGCCGCCGCCGCCCCCCCCTCACGCCGGTGCCTCCCCGGGCCGCGGCGCCCGGCGCCCACGACCGCCGGAGAAAGGGGCCGCGGAAACGAGACTTTTTGTCGGGAACACCCAGTAATAATAATGCTAAGTTATCGGTGGACGGAGGACGGAGTGTTTGAGCCTTTAACGAACAAAAGTAAGTTATTGTTATTTATTGTCGGAGCAGCGGTTGAATAGTGGGATTAAATATTTTGGACTTAATAAAAGAAAAAAAGAAAAAAAGACAACGATTGAAACGAAAAGTCGGCGGCGGCGGCGGCGGGGGGTGGCGGGGGAAGGATCGCGGAGCTGAGCGGAGCCGCCGGGGCAGGGGCCGGGGCCGGGGCCGGGGCCGGGTGCCCCCCGCGCAGCGCCGCGCATTTGCAGGCGGGGGCGGAGCGGGTCTTTCCCCTTCGGGCGGCGCGGACGTGCCCGCACCTGCCGCGGGGCCCCGCGCCCGCGTTACCGCCCCGTCTAGGCGGAGGCGGCGGCTCCTTATCTGCGCTCGGCATCGCCGGCAGCGCGGCGGGGCCGCCCCGTGTCCCCCCCCCCCCCCCCCCCCGGTGCCGGGACAGCGCAGGTCGCGGCCGGGGCAGCGCCGGGATCGGGGCCGGGCGGGGGCCCCCCCGCAGCGGGCGCGCGGCTCCGGGCGGCTCTAACCTGGCCGAGCCGCCGCCGCGCCGTCGGGGCCGGGGGGGGGGGGGGGGAGCCGCGGGCTCGCCGGGCGCCGCGGGGCCGGGGCCGGGGCCTGGGGGGTCCCCGCTGCCGCCGGGGCGCAGGGGCTGGCTGCTGCTCCGCGGCCCCGGGCCGGGGCGGCGCGGGTGCGGGAGGCGGCGGCCCTCCCGTCCGGGGCTCCCCGCTCCCCCCGGGGCCCCGCGGACCCACCTGCGCGCCGGGGCGGCGAGGCGCCGCGGGGCCGGGCCGGGCTCGGGTTTCAGCTCGCGGCGCCCCGGACTGCGACAAGCTGCTCCCGCCGCCGGCAGCGGAGCGGAGCCCCCGCGCCCCGCTCCCCCCGGCCCGCTCCGCCCGGCCCGGCGCCTTCCCCCAGGGCCCCCGGCGCCGGGGCCGCCCCCCCCCCCCCCCCCGGCGGTGCCGCCGCCGCGCGGAGGCGGCGGCAGGGACGGAGGGAGCGCGGCGACGCGCGCGGGACAGAAACGGTGCGGAGACACGGGGCCGTTTTGCGTTTTAATAGTGCTTCGCGGAAAGGCGCCGTTACGCGAACATCACACGGTTTGAACAGGCATTATTAAAGTCTTACCGAAACGTTAAAAACGCGTATTGATTAAAAATCACTTATCCCAAACCGCCAAAAAACAAGCCGCGAACCGTCAGCGGCAGCAAAGCTGACCAGTCCTTTAGGCTTTTAACCCAAACGACATCGCACAAGTCTTGTTTTTCTCGCTGCGGGTCGTGCGTTGCTCGTGGTAATCTGAACACACCAACGTTGGTAACACAGAAGTCGCACTACAGACAGAATAAGTTACTTTATTACAAGATATATAGAACATTTTTTCTCTATTTGCAACCTTATTTCAGCAGTTTTGCAGTGCAAGTACCACCACATCGCAGGGTAGAGAGTACCCAAACCATCACATAGGATACGCGCATGAAATAAACTCAAATTATCAAAATTACAAAACAGAACTTGGAAATATCTACAATACTTATGATATAAATAGTGCAAATTATATATATCTACAGCATAAGTATTTAGAGTATCAAAAAGTTTTCAGAAGAGCTTTCTCGGGAAGGCCGTCAGCCCACACTGCTCAGCGTTAAAACGTTCGCGTCCTAACCGTTAGCGCAACGTGCTCATTTCTTCAAGAAGAACTGGCGAGCCTCCTCCCAGGCCTGGCGAGGGAACCGGTTGCACAGCTCAAGATAATCCTGAGAACTGAAAAATTTTTCTGTCGGAGAGAGAACATAAAATTACCACATTAGCCCCTCTTAAGACAAGATGGCAATAAAATAACGAGCACGCAGCCGATGCAAGCCCGGACGCTCTCGAGGTCCCGGCCGGGGTTTTGCTCGGCGAGCGCTGCCGGCGCTGCTGCGCTGGGGCTGTGGGCTCGGTCCCCAGCGCACAACAAAGCAGGTTATTGTTTCCTTTTGTTTTTTGGGAGGCTCCGTCCTTCACGTTCAGGTGAGATAAATTGACGAAAATAACCCCGGTTCTCCTACTGTTACTGACTCAGCTTTTGCAGCCGGGGCGCGCTTAGAAACCCCACTGACGTGTTGCCACGTAGTCATCTTTGTTTGAAAGTTCGCTCAGTTTGAATAATGAAAATAAAAAGTAGTTTCCACTCGAGTTTCTCGAGCAGCTTCTCATGCAGACACAAGCCTGGGAGGTTCGTGTAGTAAACACTGCCTGAGACTGTTTCAAACTAAAAGCTATAAAGCTGAGAGTAGAAATCCCAATTTTACATTAATTTTACATTTTATAATTTATTTTTAAATACCACACTTACGTTTTATACCCAGAAATGCTCATCTGCTGCCAAAAAAGTACAGCAGAATGCAAACTGGAGATCCTGGTGCATTTCTGCTCGCTATTAGGGAGCAAATGAGTCTCCGAGAGACTGCTGCACTTTATAGGAGACCCGGACGACTCGTGACCAGATTCCCATCAACACACTTGAATTTTGTGCTTGTTTAACAAGTGATAGCTGTCTTAGCTGAGTATCTTTCCAATGTTTAGCCTAACGTGGTTAACTGCGTTCGACAGAATATTTGCAACAGCTGAGAAAAAAATCCACTCTTCTGCAAACTGACAGGCTTTGCAGGAGAATCACACGACTGTTTTACTAGTTTTTGGCTCCTCGGGTATGTTGGTGTGTCTGCGTGACTTCAGCAACCTAAACCTTTTGAGGATATCCTTTGTGAGAGCTCATTAAATATGTCCACGTACAGTATCACATTTTAAGACATAGTATCACATTGCATTTAATAAATGCTCTTAATTTCTGATACTACTGGAAGCCATATACAAAAGAGTTAAGCTAGGGACCTTCTCCCAAAACTGTAAAACCTTTTGGCGGTTTCCTATATTCTTTTCACAGTGATACGTATTCAAAAATCTGAATCAAAGTAAAACGTAGTATCCACCTACTTTGTTACCTAATTGCTACTTTAATACATTTCGTTGGAGACATACCCCGCTGCAGAGATGACTGATTATCCGTTTGGCCTGAACTCTGTGCAAAATCCTACAGGAGGAGAAAAAAAAAAGGCATCAGGTTTTCAGATCTTGTATCGGAGGAATTAAAACATTTTTAAGTCTCTGTGGTCACTCAAAAATACTTTATGAAAACTGTAAATTCAGCTCTGTGTTGTTTGCTGTTTCATAACAGAACACTTAAATTCTGTAATACAGAGAGGATTTTCTAGCTTTTTTGTGAGAAATTATGCTTTTTAATATACAGTATAAGAAAAGCAAGGCTTTAACATCTTCTTAGGAAATAATTTTTTATCATTGTTTTCAATTTAAGCCTGTAGCTACGTTTCTGTAAAAAGAACTGCGTTTCAGACTTGCACTCCCGACTGCAAATACGGTCGTTGCACATCCTCCCTCGCAGCTTCCCGGGCTTTGCTTCCCGGTGACTTCGGAGTCGGAGGTCCTGCTCTCCCGGGCGACAGGGAAGCCCTCCCGCAGACGTGCTCCCCTCGGGAGGCTGCGGCAGCGGGGCGCACGGCCCCGCGGTCCCGGTGGCAGGTATCTGGGTGCTCCCGCAGGAGGGGCGAGGAAGCCCCCGCGGCAGCAAGGCCCCCGGCGGCCGCGCGAAGAGCGCGGGCTCACGCGGGCCAGCGGTGCCCGTGCTCACAGGAGACCGGGCTTCAGGACCGCGCCTTCGGTTCAAGTATTCACTGAGCGGAGAGGGTGTTTTATTCGACATAAGAGATACAATTTAGCATATCATATATACGCTTGAATGCTTTTTAACTTTTTCAGCTCATCTAGAAATAGAAGTAACGACAATAAAAAGGATGATGCAAACTTCAGATGATGGAAATAAATCTGCTGATACGGAGGTATAACATGAGCAGTGTAAAATCTAGCAATCATTTTCCTTTGATTTATACTGCACACAGTTCCTTAATGTACTGTGTTTAACTGGCATATTCTTACACGCCACCAAAAATGTACGCAAACACGGCTTCTTTTTGCATTCCCTGGCACAGGAAGAATCTCATTTTCTAGTCATGAGCAAACATTTTACAGTCTTCACCAAAACTGCCACCGAAGCAAATTAGAGGTTTGCTTGACAAACAGCAGTGAATTGCAATGGAAATAGAGAGGCAAGTTGCTTTGTGCATACTGTGTACAACAACCATCTACATTAAATACATTTTAAAATGCATTTAAACATTCTTTGGTTCCTTTCAGAATTATTTTCTGTGTATGCTCAATATTAGGGATTAGGTTTTAACCTTGGTAAAAAATTAAAATACTACTGAAGCCAGCAAAGAAATGGCAATTTATGCCATGAGGAGCTTCCATATTTTAATGTAACGCCTTTTTTAGAAGCCTGAAAGAACAGTGTGTGGACTTGGCATCTGAGGTATAAATAAACTCCTAACTAGAAATCAAATTAATGATGTTGATCCTTGTAAATATACTTATGCTTTACTATAGCTGCTAGGCATTTAAATGCCAATCTCTCTTTTACAGTAAAGAAAGCAAGGTAAATAGCTTTAATTATCCAGATATGGGACACTCCCTCTACACTCATGCTTTTTGGCTAGAGGAAAAAAACCCCCATCAAACCGTATGTGTATATTTGTAATGCTTAGATTATTTTTTGCCACTTGGGTTGCTAAACTGCAATCTGTAGTTTTTGTATTAAAATGTTTCAATACAAAACACATCAAAGTAAAACATGAATTATAACTATTCAAACAGCAGTTCGTTACAAGATGGCAAATATTTTTAATACTAAATTTCAAATTTTTAAACTATTATGCAATTATTTTAGTATTGAAAGGATAAAAAGTAGTAGCATTCAGAAGTCTGATGTTACGCTAGGACTTTTAGTAAATATTTAATTCTTGTGCCCTCTCTCCCAAATCCGTGGAGCCTACCCTTGGACTAGCTGTAAAGCATTAGGAAAAGAAGTCTGACTAACATTGCTGTACCAACAAGATTAACTTTCAGGTGGCTGATTCGGAGTTCTAGCAGCATTAGAATCCCCCAAATGTACCTTTCTTTTTTTTTTTTTAATAGCAGACTATTTATGAAAACTGCATTTATTCATCTGAAAATAGCCAATAAAACATACGGAAAACATGAGGCATGCACAAAAATCTGATAAATAAAGCACAGAATATAAATGCACTCAAAGGGAACAAAAATACTGTAAATCCTTATTGAAAACAGTATTCCTAATGACCTCAGTGGCTTACTGTCAAAAACAGAGATTGCAAGATTAGAGCCGTAACACATGTTCTGTGTATATTCTGCATAAAATATATACACGTCAGTTCTCTCTGTAAATCTGTTGTACGCAGTATACAACTGTACATTTATATGTAAACAGAAGAATACACAAATTTCAGATATGCTACATGTGAAGTAGTTTTTTTAAAAATAAATATTTTAAGAATTGTCCCATAAAGGCAGGATCTACATCAAACCTTACCAGCACGTCCAATAACTTTAATGCAAACAGGATTCTGCAGAGGACAGTGAGAACCTGAACTACTCAGTAACCTTCCAGCGTTATAAGATGTTTCAAGTACGGCTATAATCTGTGGTTTGAAAAGAACGGCATCGTATCTTAGAGCACTTCAATGGTGTTTACTTGTTTTACTTAAGGCAAACGATTTCCATACACAGGGTGAAGGCGAGAGAAAGCGGGGCAGTTGCAGCAGTGCGGGAATAGCTACCTGAATGAAGGTGGCGAGCAAAACACAGCTCATCTCCTGCTCCAGGATGAGCTTGTTCTGAGGGTTATTGTAACAAGCTGCTATGAGCGAAGGGAAGAGCACTTTGATTAAACAAGGATCGCTGAAATACTGGAAAGGCAACTGGCACAGTTTCTGCAGCACGGTGGGGTGACGGCCCGACTGCACAATTATCTGAAAATGCAAACGTAACACAATTAAAACACGTGATCAATCTAGCTGTTCTCTTCCTGTTAACTACCGAGAGTGCTGAAGTCACGCTAGGAAAAAGAGCCTGGCTGAGAATAAAAAACTTCATAAATACTAAAAATGAAGCCAAGAACAGTAAGTCGAAATAACTTCTCTTTTAGTGTGCAAGCATTATTTTTACTGCGGAGGAACACAACGAATATAAGGCTGCGAAACTTCTTTTCCCTGTATCACAAAGGACAATAAACAAACGAGCACTGGATTAATCTGAAGACTGCAATAAAGAGATCATTTAATCCTTCCATTTAAAAGACAAAGCATTATAGAAAAAGGGACGGTGATAATTTACAGATAAAAAACAAAATACAACCCCAACCCTATGCTGTTTAAACATAGCAAGAATGTCATAAAAATTTCAGAAAGAGATCACCCGGACCGTAAAAACCCTTATGACGCTTGATCGTCCTTTACTAGGCAGCTCTCTAGCAATGAGAGGAGCCCGTGTTTCACTGGGGATGTCGGCTACGCATTCGCGGGCACCGAAAAGAAAAGGTGATTGTAAGGCGCCCGGCAAGGAGCTGCAGTAAGCGGAGACTCCGCAAGATCCTCCCATCTGTATTTCTTATCGGAGTTTCTATCAGTGCCATTGACTCTAAAAGGAGAATTGTTTAGATAAATGGGACTGTTGTCATGAAGCAGGCTAAGTTTACAACTGTGCACGTCTGAAGAAGGCAATGCTGTAACTGGTCTCCTTGCAAAGGCACTTTTTTGATTTACTCGATATTCTTACAAAGTCTTTGCGATAAACTAAAAAATGCCCAAATCAGATCTGTTCCAAGTAACCTTGATTATACAATTATAATATGAAAGAGCTGTTTGACCCACAGTTGGCTTTTCGGTATAGGAGGAAGCGCCTATAAGGTTAGGAGCACTGTAAAACTTAAGGTCATGACTGTAAATTGTACTTGGAAAAACACAATTTTACAGGTACACACCCAGACGAGACTGCATTCAAATTAAAACCAGAAGGACAGAAAGAAGCAGTCGAGACCACAGGAACATAAATTACAGGGATTTACAAGTTTTCAAAGCACTTTTAACAATACGTTAAGAACGCGCTCTCGGTCGATAATGCAGTTCAGTTTAAAAACAAGATCAACAAAGTAATAGTTTGCATTTTTTAGTTCACTAACCAAAAAGACATTGAAAACCATTCAGAATACTAGTAGAAATGCCTTAATGCCCTTAAAGCCAGAAAGAATTTTTAAAAGACAGCCAAATATGTGACAATTACGCATTCGTTCAGACATTGTTCTTTTGAGAAAAATATCTACTTCATCAATAAAGCATTTGGATAGTTCTGAATTTAATTATCAGCTACAGTTCTGTAAGGAAATGCTTGCTGATTGATATTAAATGCTTTTCTGATTACAGAATTTATCAGCAAAATGTAGAATTGCATAATAACTACAATCAGAAAAGCACTTAATATCAATCAGCACTGTACTAAAACAACTGCAGTTGGTGTTTCTGATTCAGAAGAGAACAACAGAACTCGTGGTTTCTTTTTAACAGCTACTGTACTTGATGAACAGACACATGAACAGCAGTTTTTAGAATGTTCATTTTTCATTCACTGAAAATAGCTTCCTCTACTCGCTCTAGCAACGCCACGGATAATTAGGGAACTCTTCGCACACTAACACTGCATATAGCCAGGCACCATTAATGGAATCACTATTTCACTATATTTTTCTTTTTAACTTCAGGGCTGAGTTACTATCATAGCATCAACATTAAGGATAGGAAACTCATGTACCAGAGCTGCTGATTGTCTGGTATTTATCACATGTGGAATCAATTTTAATGATTTCAGGTCATTGTACCAGTACAGCTACTAAACCTGATACACTATACTAGGTACTTTGAAAAAATCATGAACTAATTCTTCCTTCATTGGGGGGAAAGAAAAACCAAAATAAACCTCTAGCAGAGTTCCGACTCATTGTCAATTGGTGGAGAAAATGAAGTCCAGCACTTGCCTTAGCAGGTGAACAATAAAGAAAACAAATGAAAACCTTGTCTAGGACTTCTCTTTACGATGGAAAAACACTTGACTTGTTTTTGTTGTTCTTTTTGTTTTAAACAACAGAGACTTCTCTCTCCTTTCTGAATGATCCTGGCGCATTTTACATGCCTGGAATGCTCATCTCATAAAAAGCTGCAACGGGAGCTCACAGCTCCCCACCGCACTCCAGCGAGGAACGGCCGCTCTTCCTCCTGCCGCAGGCTGGAACCCAGACGCATCTCCCCAGAATTAGCTTTTCTTGTTGCTCGCTCTCCAGCCTCAGATAATGCTTGTCAAACGTAACAAGATCCTAATTAAATCACTGCATTTCTGTGCAGTCAAGCACTTAAGCACCTGCTTAACTTTAGATATGTGCCTAGGTCCCATTAATATCCATTTGTGCTTATTTGCTTTTGTGACTTGAGACCTCTCTATCAAAGCAGTAAAAGCTTCATTTCTTTTATTCAGAGCAGGCAACTCATACTATTGGTTTTTATATATTATTTTAAAAATTTTGCTCATTGTAGAAAATTAAGACATTCATACAGCTTTACTGTTTTTGCCTCGATAGCTGGGCTTAGCGTGGGTGAATCCCACAGAAGAGGCACCCACTTCCCTGCATTATTTTTGGCCCAACACAACAGGCGTTAGGTGACTAACTCCACAAACACACAACATACTCATCTTCTCAAAGACTGGTGGTGCCATGGCTACAGTACACATGAGTAAGAGAGACGGCAAATACGGTCCTGATCTGCTATTTCATGACTAAGTGCTTGCTTCTTACTGCTCTCTGCCGAGTTAAAAACCTCGTGACTGTGGTCCCAGATACATTTCCAAGGTGGAGACCTGCCACGCAGCCCGGCGACGTGGTTAAGGTAAGCGCGTGAGAAAGCGCCGGCCAACGGCACAGCCTACTCTCGGGGTGAGAGCTTGCTGCAAATGAGAAGCTGCAGCGCTCTTAAATCCTTTACTGCCTTGGACCGCAGTGACCGCCCGCCATGTAAGTGGAAAGTCAGCACTTGACTAGGGTAGAACAGTGCAAAGTTAAAATGGTAATACAGAGTCTTTCCTAAGGAATGTGATATAATGGCTATTACACCGTCTTTCACAAAGTTGACAAGAAATCAACATCTGCTGAAACCAAGATACAGGTGGGGCTGCAATGTTTGCCGTATCCTTTTCTGTTCAAACCTTGGGGAAAAGTCACCTTTAGGAACACTCTTTTCCACGCTTGGTTTCTGCCCGAATTCTCAGTTTCCCCGCGTTACGGACGCGAAGTCTGCTGACCGAGCGCGAGCTGCTCGCCCGACACCATGACTGATGGGACGACCTGTGGGAACTCGTCGCGCAGCGACACCCTCCCGGGTTGCCTCTCTGTCCCTCCCGCAGCCCACAGCCGTCTGCGGGTCCCACTTGCAGCGGCCGGAGGGCGAGCCGCCCCTTCCCTCCCTCCCGCCCGCCAGGCAGGCCTTGCTCCCGCCCAGCACTTCGGGAAGCGCCCTCACGCACTCTCCGGTGCGGGAACCATCCCCATCCGCTGCACTGATATTTCTGAAAAAGCCCGAGTCCCCATTTCCAAAGTCTCTAGATGGAAACCATTTATTCCTTCACGGATTTATTTGGGCCAATATTCCCTACGTAAGACTCTGCTTACTGGTTTGCTGCAATTTTTCTAGCTGTGAAAGGCTGAAGCAGTATAAAAGTCAGTCTTTCAAAACAGGCTACAATGACAAAAGCCAGCAATATGCCACCCAGCACTTGAGCAATAAAAAAAGACAATCAGTCAAAAAAATTAAAAGCTCCCCGTGGTGTGGGAACAGTAATAAAGCTGCGAGGGGAACTCATCATTCGGCGGGGAGATGAGGCTTCCCCGTGGCACAGGGGGGGTTTCTGGCTGCAGACGGGGGGCTGCTGGGAGGACAGCCCGGCCCGGCGTACCTGCAGGTCGTCCCCCGGCAGACAGCTCCGCAGCCCCCCGTGCCCCTGCCTCCCTGCAAGCACCTCCTCGGGCAGCTGAAGGCCCTTGCTGGGCGACTAGTAACCACCAGGGCCTGGACAGCTTGAAGAGGCTTTCCTTGGGGTGGCAAAGGGGCTTCGCAGCTCTTAATTCTTCTGTGAATATCGAGGGAGCCAAAAGCTTCCCGAGGATCGGGCAGGGATGGGAGAGGCTGCTTGAGGGGCCGCTCGTCCCCGGGCCCGTGCGGGCAGCGAGGCATCGGCAGGGACGCGCGGGCACCTTCGCAGGAGAGCTACGAGGGGGAAGAGGCTTTGCTTTGGTGAACAGCTCGCGATCTAACTTAAATACTCTCTTTGAATCATACAACATACTTGTCTGATTTAATCTGCCTCTACATTCCTTTTGTCATGACAAAAACTACAGTTACTGGTAAATGCATAGGTACGAGCTTGTGCAAAGCAGCAGAATAAAACCTTTGTAACTGATAGCACTCAGCTCTTCTGAATGATATGGATCAGCAATTACCCATCAAACTGCAAGTCAAATCTTACCAAGTCAATATTTAATTTTACAACAAAAATTACAATAGGAATCCCCTAGTCTGCAACCCTATCTTCATAACCTAGTAACAGAGTTCATAAGCATCCTGTAACTGATAAACAAAATTTTCACTGAGAAAACTAAAATTTCAGTCAGAAATCTGAAGAATGCATGTAAAATACTAAACAAATATTAGACAAGTCTAAGTTGAACTTGTGACTCATATATTAAGACTTATTATATCCTAGTTAGACACACAAGTGGAGATGCATGCTACTAAATTTTCAAGGACTAACAGCTCAGTCAAATTGCCTTGTGAAAATTCGCATTTTTTTTAACCTAAGTAGTAGTATTTTGGTGACAATCCACATTTCTGTTTCCAAGCTGTAACTGCACACGTTTTACATATGTCAAAAGTTTAAAAAAGAGAAACTAAATTAATTTAAAATTTTGCCAGCAACTTCCCAGAGATTTAAGGAAGATTAAGATCACAGACTGGTTTTTAATGGTTCTAAGCACACACATTAAATATTGCCAGATATTTTATTACAAGTAACAAAAAAAGTGGCTGAGTTTTAGATCATGATCTTTTTTGCTCCTTGTGTACTGCAGAAGGTTAGTCCAGGATTACTGGAGAGTGTAAGTGCTGATTTTTAAAGTAATATTTAGTTTAGTTCTGCTGATGGATTTAGGTTTCCGTGTTTCACTTGGACATTTGCAGCTCTGGAAAGGCATCATTCATGTCAGTTATTTCTGCCCATACAAAACACAAAAACACTGGAATTATCTTTCAAAGAGGCTAATTCATTTTCTGGTCGGGGGAAGAGAAAGCCAGCAGAAAGCTTTTTGTCTATGCAAAGGCAAAACAAAGAACTAAAAAGCGCGTATTCGCTCGATTCAGAAAGCCAGTTCTCAGCCAACCAAACTGGGTTAGACTAGGGAATCATAGTATTATGGATCAAATATTATGAGGATGATTTATTGAGTACTGCCATTACACCTGGGAAGCCACAAGAGAGGGGAAGCACAGGGAAGCTTGTCTGTTAATTATATTTGCAGCTCTATTTAATTATTTCTTCTAAGACTGCCCCCTCTCCCCCCACTTGCAAAATAATATAAAAACATCTGGTCATAGGGTTACAGGTTAAAAACGAATTGGTTTAAACCTGACGAGAAGCTGCTTTCCTCCAGAGACTCAGAGAGCGAACGGGTTACCAAGGCCCGAGCACAAGCCCACAGCAGCGTATGCTTCTAGTTAGCCCGAGCAGCTCCCCGACGCATCGGAGGGATTCGCTAACCAAGACGGTCCATCTCCTATGACACACTCACCACATGCATTTCCGTGTGGCAAGCGATGTGGCCAAGGATAATCCAGTTTTCCAGGGTCCTCTAAGCTCAGGGCTTGGGGACACTGCCCGTGCCGGCCGCTGGAGACGTGAGCAGGCACGCAGGGAGCCCTTTGTGACGGACCGCTCCGAAACAGGAATGCGTGCTTTATTATCATCAATTTTGTTTCATTTCTGGGAGACTTGAAGACTTTTCACAAACATAATGGGAGGACATGCTTTAAGCATTGCCAAACGCTACCAAAAGCGCTCAAGCGCCGTGTAACTCAGCTTGAGTTTCAGCTTTCATTCTGGGTGCTCGCCCACAATTTCCTTAAGCAGAAATTTCCCAGGCAAATTCATTCTGCACTGAAATCTTTGCTCACCTCAGAACACAGATCAGAAAAGCTGAAACGTTAAACCTAATTTAGTCCTTTCAGAGGAGTTTGTCTGAAAATAAGTACTCTCTTCTTTCTCTCCAGCATATTCAAACTGCAGTCTCAGTCTGGGATAATCAAAAGTGCTGATTCTAAACTTCACTTTTATTTTATACTCGTTATTAGTGGGTTTGCAAAGGCCTATCTGTGGTAAAGCTGACACTTCACTGCAGTCACCAGCAACACTTTTTACACCAAGGTGACGAGGCGGGCTTGCCACATGGCAGGTAACACCAAAGCTCACTAAAGTCTGGATTTTGTCCCACATCTCTCCTGGTATCCACTCGACTACTCTGCCTGCTAGCTCATATTGCCTCCCAAACATCACCTACACCAAAACATCAGAAAAATTTTAAAATGAGTGTTGTTAGGTGTTATCTTAACCATGCTATTTACTTATTATTTCTATTCCCCTTGCTAAATTATGTCTTAACATTGTATCATTGTTTACGCTGTTAAAACATGCGCCATAAAAATGCACAAGCTTCGGGAGCAAACACGTTGCTAGCATTAACAGCAGTGCTACAGCCAACAGAAACTAGCCCAAATCTGACTACCGACACGGAGATGACGGCCAGTGGCTCGCCGTTGCCAGCCGAGCACTGGGACGTGAGCGCGTGCTGCCGGGTCTCCCAGCAGCAGCCGGGTGCCGGCTTGGCAATGCGGCTGCAGGAATCTAATGCGTCTTGCTGCTGCTTTCTGTTGGCTATCGGCTTCTTCCATCCGCAGAAAAAGAGGAAAAATTGGTTCTTGCTGCTTTGAGGCAGCAGAGAAGGGAGAAGGACTGCCAAGGAGAGAACCGAAATCTTTAGCTACAAAATACCCCAAACGCCAAGTTTCGAACAAAACCTCACTGCACGTGTAAGCGCACCGCTCTTGCCCGGCTCTGTGTAGGACACCAGTGCGTTCTTGAACCAGGCTGGCAGGGTTCAGTAACTTGACGAAGTGTTAGAAGTTGTAGCTCTCTTATCAAGTGAAAAGACACAATTATTTTAACATGTGAAGTGGAAACACAGGAAAACCGTCTAATTCAGCAGCTGCATCATAAATTTGGAAAGTTTTAAACTTCCTGAAGCTAAAACTTCCTCAGTTCTTGGAGAGAAAAAAAGTGCTAATGAAATGATATACTCCACAGCTACTTTGTAACAGAGACAGTGATTATCACTGTGAGATGAATTAACTTTCTAGAAACGCATCTTTCTCAACAAAATTTAATTTCTTATGAAGTGAATCATTAAAATTGTCTCTTCTACTTGACTGTGTTCTCCTACCATAACTTCTTTAATGTTAAGATGCCACTTTCTTAGAAAACTCACCCTAAAAAGGTAACAGGTCTCAAAGTGGCACCCCTGGCCATTTCCACAATCTTGCCTGACCCTTGTTCCAAACTTGAGCATGTCCATTATAAACATTTGGATCTTAAAATCCTACTCTTGGTATGGGAACTATTAATGCTTCTTTTCTATTTACTTATCATTTATATAAAAGCCAATTCTGATTTGTACAAACAGCTAATAACTTAACCGAACAGGAACTGAAAGGCCGCGCAGCTATTCTCTGCAACCACGGAGCCTTCCATCAAACAGTTAAATGCTTTTGTTTGATGTCAGGTTATTTATAACTTTGTAAAAGAAATAACTCTTTATATTAGTAGTCCACAGTTTCTCTTCAAAGTTAGATCTGCATTATTTCTTTGCTTCTATATAAACAAAACCCACACAGCTAGCATTTAATCAGCAGAATATGTCACCACTTAGGCTCTTCTTCTGTTTTAAGGTCAAGCTCTTTTCTTTCCATTTTGCAAACTCCACTATTGGCAAGGCTCTGAGCAAAGAATGTTTTAAATTATTCCCAACATTTATCAGAAATCAGAATACCATTTCCATGCAGAAACAATCTTCCAGAATGGTACATTCAAATTTAAAACCAATAATTTGTCTATTTGAAAAATTCCAATATTTATTTTCTTAAAATGACTCGTAAGCTTTCAGAAAGAAGTTAGATAGATAACAGAGTTCAGAAATAACATTAGTCTTCCTATAAACCACATTATGAGCATTAGCCTTCTAGAATTAGCTTTATAGTTTAAGGACACAGATTTGATGGTACTACATGCATGCATAATTCAAAGAAAAAAAATTATCTGAGTACTTTTTTATAATCATCCTGAGCCCTTTTATCTTGTAGGATAGGACAATGATAAATACACATAGTGATGTATTTAAAAATGTAAAAGACATCTATCAAAGGTGATGCTAACAGGAAATCCAGCTAAACAAGCCCTTTCCATAAAACACTTGAAAAAATGCCACCCAAAAAGATAACTGGCAAGCCAGTCGCCTTAGTTAAAAGATAACAAATAGGGTATATAGAAATTAAATGCGGCTATAAGTAAATAATGTTAAACAGATATTGTAAAGGATGAGCTCCATTACAACACGATAAGGCAGGAGAATGGAAACTACAGTAATATGCCTTGAGGCTATACGTGAATTTAACATATGCCTAGCCTACAGGATAAACCAGTAACCTAATCCCCAAAGCAGCAAAACTTAGTAAAGACTTAACTTTAAATATGTGAATATCTGAGGCTGCTCTCATGCTTAATGTTAAGCACATAAGTACCTTGTTAAACTGAGGTATATCGTTACTTTCTAGAAAACAGTAAGTTTCGCATATTTTCCAAAATAATATAACAGTAGGTTTGTGTGTTAGACAAATTATTTCTAACCAGAGGAGATTATTATACATCAAACACATGTATTGAGAAATACACATATTCTGTAAATTCAAATAAAAAATGATCATGTATCTCCCAAGCCCAAGATATTATTCCAAACATTGAAATGATCAGAATTGGGCTGCTTAATCCTGCATTCTTTTTGAAGAATCACCTTCGCACTTAGGTAAGACCTTCAACTTTGATATTTCCTGTTTCCTTAAGATTGTATCTTTTACATGGATCTATACATCTACCTTTGCATTGCCAGTGGATTCCAGTTCTGCCCAAGGCTACCAGAACTTTGGTGCAAAGGGATAACATTTTGTACTTCGGAAGGATCAATTCAGGACCTAACATTCAGTTTTCTGACTTGGTAACAGCATTACGTCCTATGGTTATCAATTTGATGCACTTCTTGCACAGTGATTGCTTTTTCGTGCTCTCGCACGAGCGCAACAGATGCTCATGCATCTTTGAATTGGGATTCCTTCATCACCGCTTCCTTTATATGAAGACTATGGTGTCCGATCATTACAATCCACAGTTCGGCTGAAAACTAGAATCCTACGTCTGACTCAAATGCAAGACGTAAGCAGTAATTCTTTCTTTCAAATAAGTACTGAAGTGTTATCTGTTCACTTGGACATGGAAACCTTCACGAGCAGTGGCTAGGATTCATTTGGAGGGAGCACGCTGCAGGGCAGGGAGCCGAACTGGAGCAGCAGCAGGAACGCAGGCTGCCACTGGCACCGCCAGTAAAACGATGCTAAAGAGACACTGACATAACGCTTCAGCAGCTAAGTATTCGCATTACTTTTCTACCCACTTCCGGAAATTTGCACCCTGGTTTGGTGGACAGAGTGCGATATATAAAACATGCGTTTTTCTAAAACTTAACCTGCATATGGATTTCTAGTTAGTGATACAATAATTCACAATCCTATGATTCACTTCTTATATTAAAATTAAAGCCCTCTGAGGCTAAAACACACATCTCATCTTTGATTTCTATTCAGGAGGCCTAAATCCTCCGCTGCCCCTGGAAATGACTGGAAAAACAAGATAATCAGAAAGTTTCTAAAATTCTGCGAGCATTAACGCCTGCTGTTGGACTGAATCCCAGCGCACAGCCCCGTGCCACCGCAGTCACAGCACGGCAGCCTAGGTCGTATCGCCACTGCGTCCTAGAATTTGACTGCTGAACCTAACACTGAATTTGTACTGTAAGTTATTATTTGGAAATTTTTAATTATTTGGAAATTTTGCATCTAACAAATGTTTAAGAGATGTAATTCTCTAGGTCTCAGGGTAAAAAAAATCTTCAGCATACCACTTGTAGCTTTAAGCTGCCATTTTGGGCTTGATTCTCTACTCATTTACACAGGTAAAACGTAATGGATTTGACTGAAGAAACAGGACCTCAGGAGACTTCTGCCAGCGTCACTGAAAACATACCTAGTTTTTTCCTCAGCTGACAGGTCAAAATGCCCAGGAGGTGGGGGAAATGAAATATATGTATAGTGTAAAAAAAAGTGTAATGAAAATACCGCAGTTTAAAATACAGAAAATCTTTTTGCTCTCCCTGAGCATTCTCTCTTCAAAAGCAAGCACTTTCTGTCCCCCCCTTAAAACATACCTGCAGCTGCGTTATGCTGGGGATTTTTATTACATTTTGTTTTCTGGCTTCCACAATAAATGCAATGGGTTTATGAAAATATCTGATCACCAGCTGAACAGATTGCAAGACATTGAGCCACCAGATACACATTACTGAGCTGGCTGAGAAAAAGCTTACAACAGAAAGCAAGAAAATGTATTTTTCTGCCATGAAAAATATCCTACCATTTACCCATAGCTAAGTGCAGCGCAAGACGAGCAAGTTTTTCCACAGTACTCACTTCCCAAGATTTAAGGTGCCCTTTTTTTTTCCTTCTTTTCTATTTCGGTACTGCTCGAGTCCAACACTACTGGAACTAAACACGCCGAAACGGGGTTGGGAGGCTGCTCCGGGCCCACGCGGCCCCTGAGCGCGGAGCGACCCACCGTCCCGCGCCGTGACCACAGAGCCGGCTGCCAGCCTGGCCGTGGGCCGAGGTGAGGGCCTAGCTCTGCAGCGGCGAGGGCAGCAGCCCACGACAGTTATTCTTCTACGGTTACAGTCTAAGCACAACAAGACAGTAACAGATATCTAAGTGCATTAACTTATTGAATTAATTCCTAGGCACTTTCTTGCCACCTCCTGTGGAAATTGGACAGCTGGAGGGAAATATGCAGCTGTCCCAAACTGAAACCACTCATCGCTGGTTTTCTGGAGATCTTTCCTCATATGAACTCCTCCCCCTCCAAACAAGGGAGAAAAAAAAAGAAAAAAAAAAGAAAAAAAAAAGGAGATCTGCTCTGGAACACCAGAAATGCAGTCAAAACATGGAGCGCGAAGTACGCAGCTCTACCTGCTGCTGCTGCATTTTAGTTGCTTTGTCAAAGATCATTCTTAAAAAAGATATATATTACATAAAAATATAAAAAAAGGGTCCTCAATCAGCCA
The DNA here is from genome assembly GCF_036370855.1 of Dromaius novaehollandiae. Lineage (NCBI taxonomy): Eukaryota > Metazoa > Chordata > Aves > Casuariiformes > Dromaiidae > Dromaius > Dromaius novaehollandiae. The sequence continues at coordinate 21,766,402 of NC_088107.1, forward strand.
GCACACTAACTGAGGTGTCGGACAAATCGCCACCGAGGTGCCCGCGCTCGTCACTGTCTAGCTGGGGTTGCCCTCGGCTCACCTAAGCGACTGCGTGGCCTGACCCGGTAAGGCTGGTACAGTGTGCACGCCAGCGCTGCTTTAACTTGCTCCATCTTACGCAGCTGAGTTTAATCCGTGGTAGACTTCTTGTTCCCAAGTCTCCTAAATGGTAGGCAGGACTTGTTGAAATCAGCTGCTCTGTAAGATTTACCAGGGTGTTCAGCACAGAGGTTTAAAACATGTTTTTTGAAAGGTTTAGAGAACTCAGTGGACAACCTCAACATGAAATCTACACTCCTAAAAATACCTCCTCCGAAAAGAAACTGCCAGAATCAGAACAAAGTGATTTCAGATACTATTTACTTACAAATATGGGCAGTAAGTAGGCAAAAATTATGGATTCTTGAATGTTTACACTTGTGGTATACTTTTTAAAAATTCCACCTACCAGATCAAAATGGATCCAGTCACAGCATAGCCCCCAAAAGCAACATAAATAATGAAAATTTAATGATAGCCTCTACTAAAAACCTCTAAATAACCATTCTTTCAAGTCTTCCTGTCTATTTCTGATTTTCACGACCATATTATCCCATTTTAAAAGTATTTTTCTTGCTCTTGCTACATACTAGAGGAAACTGGCTACGTTCTGAAACTCAGCACAAGCAGAGCACTGTCAAATGCACAGAATAACTTCTCTACACAAGTAAGGCAACTTTTCATCTAAAGTCTCTTTGCAAGTGCCCCTTATAAGCTATGGGCATTTGTAACCATATTTAGGATAATTGTCATATGCATATATATACATATGTGATATATACGCACAAACTTTAAGTTAATAAAGTTATTCTGCTTAACATGGAATAAAGTGTACTGTTATTTTATGATAGAAATACTATCAGCCATGTGGAAAGAATGTAAAAAAAATCAGAAAACGAAACTATAAGTCAGTCATTTAAAGCAAAGAAGAGGAAAAAAACTCAGAGTATGAAACCTTTCTTGTGGACCATCTACTGTGTTTTGTTTGTGTTGGAAAAGAGTAATAAATTTCATGAACCTTTCAAAACTGTGGTTTCCATACTACACTTCAATCTTTTTAAACATTATATTTATTATACCTTGATTCTGCTGTGTGTCGTTTGGTATTTTTAAGACAGGAGAAATTCCACTCCCAAAATATCCTGTAATCTTATTGTTCCTTATTCCTTTAACTGGAGCAAGATGGCATGCCTGAAACATGTTTTACAATAAATTTTCCACAACTAGATAGCACAGATAAATTTCTAGTGAGTGAGTGATATCATTAAACTTAACTCTATGTGCTTCTACTTTCAAAATATGGATTATTAGATATTAACATTTAAATTTGTTATGACTTGACAATAAAAATGAAGTACTTTGCTGTTGGCATGACTGTCTAGGGATAAAAGTGAGGAAAGGTTTTGAAGGACAGATAAATAAGCTTTTATTCACTCAACTCACGCAACTGGAAGACAAACTTTAGTGGATGAAATCTCTTCTTCAAGGATATATGGTTTGTGCATCCAATTTTTTCCAGTTATATTGGTTACTCTAATAAAAGTTCTTACTTCTATCTACAAACCCTAATTTTATAATGGAAATTTTAAAACCTGAACTACTTTCCCCCTAGTTCTTTCACAGGGATTTTATGTTCTGCAGTCTAATAACAATATTTTTCAGTTTGGCAATAGAGATTCTTACAGAGCACTCTAAATACAAGTGTCAAAGACTGAATGAACAAAAGCATTTTTTTTTTTTTAAATACATGCCTAACAAGACACATGTACCATGCAACAACTGGGGCCTGTCATGCAAGATCCTGAGTCTGAGGATCTGAACTGTGAAGACTTTTCACATGAAAAATGCACTCTAACTACAATGAATATGGAAAGATTTTTATTCCCAATACAGCAATGCAAAAGAAGCCAAATCATCTGTCATTCATGTTAATTTAATTATGAGACCACATTCAATTATCCAATATAATATGCAAATAAAGTGACAGTTGACAGCGCATACTAATTATATTCATTATATTAATTAAACCAAAGCAGAAAGGGAATAAAAATGTAATGAAATAGAAGAATATCTTTAATTAACAACAACATTTTAATTAGAAACTGTAATCCTATAGTCTGATAAAGTATGATTGGCTTATTCAAAGATAGGACATTATTTTTATTACAGTTTTGTTTTACATGTTCATCCTTACTATCATGGGACCTGTTTTCTTACGCTAATAGATTAAATGGTGGCAAAAAAAGAGAATCAGTTTCCTTGATCATACTTCATGCAAAGCAGAGGCCTAATAAAGCCGAGTTACACTGCAGCATGATTACAGAACTCCCTGTCCTGTAAAACGCAAGCTGTCTAACTCTATAGTATACAAAGGTTCACGTGCCGATACAAAACAGACAGTGTCGCTTAGTCTTGACTAATGGTGTTAAAGCATTTAAAATATTAAAAGAAACACTCTCTGCTTTCTGAAATTTTTAGGTTCATAAGTGATTTATTTCTTCAGTGACAGGAGCTGTCCTAAAAACGCTCTATGACTGTTAAAACAAAATATGAAAAAAGGAAAGGAATATTACTAATATATTATATGTGGGCAGAGTCAGCAAAATCATAGCCTTTTTAAAATAAACAGAGCAAGCACTACCAAAACAGGGAGGAATGCATTCCTTCGGGATCCACTGTCCTCCTCGCCGCTGCGCAGGATCAGCTGGGGCTGGGGCCAAGGGCTGCGGGTGGGGAAGCAGCGACCGGGAGCCCAGCCGCCGTCTCGCCTCTGCGGGCGCGCGCGTGCGGGGACCCGCTGCGTGGCCCCGCTCCCATCCCCAGCTCCTGGAGCTCTACTGAAATATGAACCTCGAAGCCATGAGAGAAAAAAGACCTTTCCCTTTTAATTTGCCACTCAACTAAGCGTAAAGAGTTTTACAGATATTGTAATAAAACCAGACAAACCTGTATTACATTAAATGATTAGGGTATGATGCTCCTGGTAGATTTTCTTCTATGAATGTAAAATATTTAGGAAATTGCCCTTTTATTATTTTGACTGCACAGTGGCAATAATTCATTTAAATCACAGTACTACTTCAAAAGGTCAATGTTGAGGTTGACAGACTGTAAAATTTCCTTTTCAGAAATACATCTATTCTCCAAACTGAGACCTGCAAAATTTTGAATAATTAATTCTTTACCCCAGTATTTCTTTTTGGACATTTTATCTGTCCTCATGGGCAGACAAAGGAATCACAAAAGGCACACTGAAAGCTCTCAACAACTGTTTCTTTTGAGAGTAAACAGGAATGAAAACTTAAAATTAGTAAGAGGGAATACAAATTTACAGAGGAAAAAACTTGCTACCAGGCTCTATGAATATTTGGTTTCATAGGTAGTCTGGTGTATCTATTTTTATTTTGCAGCTCTTTGCAGAAGCTCAAGTCTACTGTTTGAAAGCTTTCACTGTGAAACCAATCTTTTATTTTTAGTAGGACTCTGCAGATGATCAACAATGAAAGAAAAAAATTTGGAGCTCTGAACAAGTAATAAAAAATCAAACCATAAGTGAGTGAATAGAAAGCACTGCCTTTTTCCAGAAAGGCACTATGTCAATATTGGAAGTCACAACACTAACAACACCTGAAAATAATGACTGCAAGCAAGTTCCATGGCCTGCCCTGTAGTAAAAGAAAAAAATACCGGGTTTATAATCTTCCCAACATTTTGCAAGTACCTGAGTGAGCGACACTGAAGTTTTGCAGAACTTCAGCGATGCTATTAGAATAGCACAGGCACCACTCCCCTAGGAGTACAACCGTAGGGCTGAAGAGACACAGGTGGACGTACAAGCTTCTACGCTGATCAGACCTCTCCATCACCTTCCATTTGTTAGTTCTCATCAAGTACTGAAACACAGAACTGCTTTCTTAAACAAAAACCTAAACAGAAACAGCATTTTCTCAATTAAAAACTTACACACTATGAATGTGAGAAATTAAATAAGAAGTATGCCACAACATCTCTGGAGACAGTGCCACCAGAGCAAGCCATCTCAGAAGACTGCTTTTATTATCTAAAAAGCACTGACACGCTGTGGTTGTTTCAACAAAGACCTAAGCTGTTCTTTCAGAGCCGTGGAAGCTATCTTTTAATCTTGAAAATTAACCCAGTTCAGGGGTAGATTGGTGATGGCACATGACCTCAACCACAGGGGCTCAGGCTGAAGGCTTCGAGCCACGCCGAACGCGCAGCCGGGCAGCGTGCCCGCGGAGAGACGCAGCAGGCGCACGCTTAGCCACCGCCCGCCCGCACTCACCCTCGCCGTCTGCTGCCCTGGCGCTGCGCCCGCTCGCGGGCTCGGACCCTGGCCCCGGCACCAGCGCTGAACAGCGACGGGCTGCTAGAGCTGACGTCCCCGGGAGGAAATCCCTCTCCTCTCCTATTCCTGGCACTTTTAGAGCTGCATGTTCTCGTTCCAATGAATCACATCTGTTTATACTTGTGTGCCAGAAAAGACATTTTTTAAACTGCAGAGAAAAGACAACATTGTTTGCTGGCACTTCTGGATGCCAGCGAGACCAGCGCGGAGCAGCAGGGATCAGGAAATCGCAGCAATATCACACAGATTTGCAAAATGAACATCTTAAAAAATACTGCCCACAGGCCATCCCTGTTCCCGAGAGACTCTAGACCACAGTTTCTCCTGGAGGGGCCCGAGGCCCAGCAGCCTGTCCCCGGAGCCAGGCAGCCTCGAGATCCCGAACGGGATTTGGCTCCATGGGGCAGCAAGGCTGCAGCATCCTCCCTGAGGCTCTGGCCAGAACCACAGAAGCATTGCTATATAATTATATTATATAATTATATAATATTTCTGACAGCATTGTCAGCCTTAAGATATAATGTTCCAATTATAGTCGACAACTGTAGGATCATGGTCAGGCAGCTTTTGTTTAAACCTTTGTTGGTAGTGGAAACATTTCTTTCTTCTGCTCTTCAGCTTAACTGAGGGGACTAAGCTTCTTGTCCTGAACACCCTCCACCCCCCAAATTTAACAGAAGTCGGCACCAGCTGTTACAAATATGGAGAGATAACAAAAGAAATAATGTCATAAAATATAACAGCCTGTTGAATCACACCAAAGATGAAGGTAGTATAATGCAGTTTTTACTCATCCAGAGTCAAGTCGACATACTCAAAAATACAGACCAAGTGCCAACTTCTGCCTTGACCTGCCTGCTGAGGGGCTGTATGCAAATCAAGGAAACTGAGAGTTTTAAGACCAAAGGATTTGAAACAGTTTTGAAGTTTCACATCTGGATAATTTTATAAGCTATTCTTTCCAGTATGAGAGGTCATTCAATCCATTAACAAAAGTGGACAACAGTCAAGGAAGCTGGAGGGGGATTTCCACTGTTTGTTTGAGAGAACATGTGTTTTACTACCAAAGATGCAAGTAAAAGGACAGCTTAAACTTAAATGAGCTCTCTGGGTACTCCAGGGAGTTGGTGACACTGGCATTCGAGGACATGACTTTACTGAACACTGCAACACAGTTTAAAAAGCTACCTGAGCTGGCTTTAAAAGGGTTTGCTTGACTACCACAGCCATCTAACCAAGCTGTATTGGAGTTCACCTGGAATTTAAAATATCAGTTAAGTCTGTCTGGGCGGCGAGTAAGGCTAATTATGATCAACGCAACGTCACCATCATTGTGTGCATACAAACACAGAGTTTGCTTAGGGCCACATAAAACGCGTGTTTTTGTGCTAAGATGCAACTTCAGCTTGTATTGGCAAATGCGTATATTTGTGTTCATAAGGAACCTCAAGGGCTTCAAAAACAACGTTGAGGGGACTACAGTTTTTGTAGGATCCATGACTAAATGTGTGCATGATAACTTCTGATCCCATTTTCCATTTACCTTACCTGATTATCCATGTTGTTTACAGTAAAATAGCCCACACAAATAATGACTTCATGTAGCAGTCCTTCACAGGTATGCTGGGAGCAGTACCACAGCAGCGAGCTGACGATGTGACGGAACGCAAGGGACAGTCCTTCAGCACCCACAATAGACTGAAAAAACCCCAAACAGAAATTATAATCTAGCAGTATATTATAGGAATTACATGAATCACACATACAGCAAACATATGTACTTTTTTTTTTGCACAAGTGTTATGTTCATTGTTACAATTAGGTTTTTTGGAAGAAGTCAGAATCAGCTCTCTTACTTCATTCAGTAACTTATTAGCACAAAATGGATTATAATATTAAAAGTCACAAAATGAAAATAAGTTCAAATTTTAGAAGAACACAAAAAATTGGATTCTGCCAGATGACATTCAGTATAGCATTAGGTTGACCATTTCATTTGACAAGCATAACATGTTCTGGGAAAACTTAAGGCTAATAATATTTCTTAGTAATAAGCAAAAGAGGACAAATCATTTTTTGCAAAATAGCAAAATACATTTCTCATTAATACCCTGTATGTTCTGAATGGAGAAGATTAATAACAACTAATAACTTTTCAAACATTGAAAAAAGTTAGAAACATCCAAAAGAGAAGACTCAGCTGCAAGGCTTTTTGGGACATTTTTAAAAAGTAGGCAAATTGCTGTAATGTGGAGATTCAGAATTAGATTTTATCTGTGCAGCCTACAGCCTCTATTTAATAAACATGTCAAACAGACAGAACGACACAAGGTCAAAGGGGAAAACTTTAGCATAAGGAAGGAGCATGACAGTCTCCTAACTCTAAAGAAACAGCAGTGCAGGCCTCGGAGAAAGTCTCTTTCATTTCATAGTTTTCTTGATTTTATACCTTGCAGTCTGCATTAGGCACATATACATATATCCCAAACACTAGTGTAGTTTAGCTGTAGTGTACTCAAAAATCTAGGCAGGTAAAGTACAAACCTTGGCAGTTAAAACAGGTTCAGCTCCAGATACTTTCCATGTTGAATTGCAAGAATTCTGGTAAGTTAGGATACTTCCAAAATTTAACACGCGCTACAGTGACCATTTACTGCTTTAGCTCATGTGAATGCCACGTTCGGGGATCCGGCCCTCATTCAATTAGCGCTGTCCACACACGCTGTGACCTGGCACTCTGTGTTTAACCTTCCCTGATAACAACAGGTCAGAGGGCACCTGAGTTTGTGTATAAAAGTTAAACTAATTTTTCAAGGAAACTATGCTTCCTTTTTAGCCAGAATTAATATCAGTTCAGGCTCCTGTGTTATTTCTCACTACCATCTTTCAATTGTTTAGACTGTCAAATTAAATGAAATATATACCCATGAGCCATCTGTGCTAATACAAACTCTAGAATACCAGACTTCTTCTGTTAATCAAAAAACCCCTATTCTGTAGTCTTACTAATACATGATAAAACTATTCCTTAGAGATAATAATCAGGCCATATATAAACCACATCTTTTCCCTCTGCTTTCTGGTAGCCTGCTATAGTCCACAAGGTCAGGATGGAGGGTAATCTGCCTCAGGTGTATGTTGATTTTTTAACACTACAGAAACAAGTCATATTAATATAATGAAACAGGTAGCTGCTGGGACTACACCAAAAACAACATTATGTCTACAGTTCAGTAAGGCTATTAAACAGATTGTTAAAGAATAGTGAATTGAAACTGTCTAGAAATGGCTGCTTAGCACAACTTATATAAAGCTTGCTTAGCTAGATTTGCTGAAGCCTTAGGCCGAGCGTGGGAAAAGTAACTTTACTTAGTTTAGAATCTTTACTTAGTTTAATAAAAAATCGTGCCTCAGAGCTTGTTCAGGCTGGGAAAATAAGGGAGCCACACACAGTCTGCGCACCTATGTCACCGACTCCGAGAGGGAAGACGCCAAAACAATGGAGAAAAATAAGACCTTGGGAGACAACCGCCAGACCCAACAAAAACAGAGGTACAACCGTCATCAGAGACTGCAAAAAACAAGAATAAGGAGAAAAACAGCCTGCCTCAGAATGACGATGAGACCCAATGAGGAGCAGGAGACCCCAGACCAAAAAATTATTATTGGTCTAACTATCGCGTGAGGGGTGGGAAATGTAAGTCGAAAAGACTATAATTACCCAGAATTTGTTTATGTTAGGGTCCCTCTTCGGAGGCACCCAGCTCAAGCTGTATTTACGGCATGTGCGTGATTAAAATTATCTGATTTGTTTTGATCTGACTCTGAACTTTTCTGCGGGAACCTAGGGTCGAGCCCTGTTATGGTGGCCGACAGGCCTAATCTCCATAACACAGATGCTTCACTGAATGGAGACCTGCATCAATGAACTGAGCTAATGCACACGGGTTCACTGTCTGTGACACTGTACGCAATAATTATCTTACACACTTTTATGTAGAACAGACTCACGTAGTTAGACCAGAGGATGTGGGATTTAATGTTGGTTGTTAATGCTCAGATATGATGGTAGTTGGTAGAGTGACAATTACGGACAGCGTAAGAGGAACCTGACATGTTTTACGAATCAACAGTATTTTCTTGAGATATTGTAGGACAGCCCTTCAGCTGGGGCAGTTTTCCATAGTCTCCCTGACTGGTCTGTAAGCTGCAACTATTCCAAGTCCAGTTTTACTCCTTGGTGTATACGTGTAATATCTGCATCAACAAATAAACATCCATTTCCAAAACCAAGGGCTGCTGAGCATGCTGTAGAAGAGTGCTACACTGAAACATTTGACTTACAGAAAGAAAAGTGAGTTAGTTGTGCATGGTAAGAGTTATTTCATGTGCAACTCCAGCAACTACATTGCTTCGGTGCCCCATGAAAGCTGACTGGCCTCGATCCTGCAGCTCACTCTACACAGACGAGCATTGCCATGTGCGGATCGCTCGTTGCTGTATCAGAGATACTAAACACCCTAAAAATCAAAGTCAACAAACAGCAACTGAAGGAGACATACTAAATTTTTTTAAGCATGCAAAGTTCTTGCTAACTTTAATGCATGTCAGATGGAGCCTGTGGTACAACTTGTATACAAATTACACATTAAATGAAACAGAAACCTATTTTGATGAATTGTACAAGAATGATGTTGCTAAATAATGTTTTGCAAAGCAATGCTTTTTGACAGGTGTTTTATATTAACAAAACAACAGCTTTGCCAATTTATCTGAGAAATATATTAGTATTTACATTTTCTTAGTAGGGCAAAATGATTCACTTACACTATGAATCTCTTTCCACAAAAATATGTAAGAAGAAATGAGACTACTATAAAATAGTTTTTGAAGTTTTTGTGAATAAAAATATGAAGAGTTAAATTTCCAAAGAGATTTTGTCAACAAAATTGTACTTGAATGAAAAATGTTGATATCAGGTGATTTTCAGCTTCAGTTGTGTAATCTTAAATGCAAGCAGCCACTGAAAGCACCGGAGAACGCAAATCATCGTTGTGATGTAAGTCCTTTCACAGTACAAAAACTGCTTTTTGATTTTGATGACAATTTTTTTTATATATTTTGGGGACTTAATAAATATAAAAATTACTAGGCTGACAATGAGTATTTTTCAATAGAAAAGGTAATAGAGCATATTCAGCATTTCATGTATTCTCAATTTTCACCTTTTGGTTAAAAACCTCTTTCATTAGCCATAGTTACAGAGTGGAAACAACAATAATTTGCAATTTTATGCATGAAAACAAACAATCCATGAAAGTTCCCTAAACAAAGACCTCAAAAATGACAAAACTTAGTTCAAGAAAACATATGCAATGATTAAAATTTTCCCTCTGAACATGAGTTTTCAAAGAGCGCTTACCTGAAAAGCAGGCAGATCAAGAACAGCAAAACTATTGAAGAAACGTAAACTCTGGATGGCGACCTGGATGGTGCTCTCGGCGTAGCTGTCCTTGGGACTCGCCGTGTTTGGATCGGAAATGGTCCCGTGGAAGAGGACGCAGTAGAGCATGTGCAAGACTCCCACCAGATCTGTAGACTGAAGAACGGCCGTTAGTCCTGTGGGATCCTGGCGCGTATTGTCAAATATGTTCCAAGATCTGTCAAAGAAACATTAAACCGTCTAAACAGGATACGAGCATCCAGGGAGAATGCTTTGCATGGGGAGCTAGGATTTCTGATGCGTCAAATGGGGGAAACCAAGCAAAAGGAAAGTTAAAAAGGAAAAAGCTGACGTCTAATGTGTCATGAAACCACAACAGTTCCACAAAATACTTTCCCTAATCTGAGCATCATCTCGTGCTCTCTTTAATTGCAGCGTAGTTGTATTTTAAATATCTCTCTCCACACACACTGGTGTCTTTGATTCCCAAATGGGTTCACGATACCAGAGCAAGACCACACGGAAGTTCAACAGCTTTAAAGCCAGAGGCCTGGGGCACTTTTTGGGGCTCCGTGCAAGCCTCTCCTGCAGCTCAGCAGCCTCCACCCCCCTTTCTCTCCGTAAGGAGTAGCTAGCAGAGGTGGGAGAAGGCCCAAGAGACTCCTCTCGCCCTCCGTGCCAGGCAGCAGGCACTGCAACAAATTACCTACCTAAGCAGCAGAAGAGGTTACTAGGACCAGACGATCTTAATCATAAAGTTCTGCAGGAATTTAAGAATGATGGGTTTGAGCAGTTAACAAAAACATGCTATTTCTGATTTTGGTCAGATGCTATTATGGAAAACCGTACGGTAGCAAAGCATAAGTATGAAATGGTCGAGGCAAAAGAGCACAGCTTGCGCAAATGGAAACCAGGCGGCTTTGGGATCTCTGGAGTAGGCAACTAAAGTAATGGATATAGGAAAATTTTTGATTGTCTGGAATATTTGGAAGAATAGACAGATAACTCAAGATGTTCCTTCTATTCTCACATCTAAACTTTCAAAAGCATTTTACATAATCCCTCAATGACTTGCACAGATTCTATTTTTTCGCATTATTAATAATCCAGAAAATGACATAGGACAGTAACTACTACAGAAAATGCAAGACTGTGACTACCCTGGAAGTAAATTAGGAAAGCTGGATGAATGTGTGTAGGCTGGCAAATACAAAATAAAGTATACAAATCACTGAACAAATTTTACATCCTATGTGTTCTAATCCTAAGCCATCATGTAAAGCACTTGAACCTCATCAGGGAAGCTTGATGAAATCCATCATTTAGTCTATAGTGGCAACCAAAGGAAACAATAAAATACTGAGATACAGTCAACAGTAACACTGAAAATATGGTATGCGCACATCAAAATCTGGCTACTTTGTTTCCATCTTAGAAAACAGAAAGAAAGAGAAAGAATGAAGAAAAAAGAGATCCAGAAAGAAAGAATCGTCAATACTATTGAATTAAAAGAGACTACAGAGATTGAGTCTGTTTCTTTTTTTTAAATAATGAAGGGAAACTATAACAGGTGATATGAGACAGAGCAAATGTCATAGGAGGACAAATTAGGCAAGGGTAACCTTTCCCTTTCTCATAACAAATAAAAATAAAGTAAATGGGGAAATAGTAAATATAAACAGAACTGGAAAGAAGAACTGCATTTTAAAACAATCTCTAACTTTGAGGACCTCAGTTTAAAAAAGAAAATACTAGACATTTAGAGGACTGCGAACATTCCTGTTGACCAGAATCAGTAAGGAGCTTTTCCTTGAGCAGGACTGCTCAGTAGGGGAATTTCAGTATCTAAGTCAGGAGCACCCGGCACCCCTCACTGCTACGGACACGGCACTGCTCTCCTCACATCCCTGCTTTGGTCCACTAGAGTTTCCAACACAAATCCTAGGTAGGATGACTAACTGCTTTTTGTGATATAGACCCTTGTCTTCAGTGGTGCAAACTGAAACTGTGAACTGAACCACCATCGGCCTTTGGTTAACATCATCTGGTTCTGTGGTTTTCTCATTTTCTAGGAAAACAAAAAAAGGAAATAAGAAAGCACCACCTCACCCAACAAAACCAGCATCTATCAATGAGAAGTTTTACTTCTAAGAGAAAAACTTTCTTCCTTGGATGAGAAAGAGAGAAGCAGGCAGAGTGGAACAACAAACCTGCATATTCCACATCCCAAAGAATATCCTTGTACCAATTTCAAATACAGTTTAAATATTTAAAGAGAATGAAAAACAACAGTTACATGCAATAGCATCTTAACAGCTACCACAGCAAACTTCAAAGCTAGTATCCTTATGGATTTTCTTGTGAATACAATTCTTCTAAGGTAGTACGAGCAGGCACTAAATACACTGATGGTACGTGGTGGCTTTAGAGCCGCAGGCTGGCGGGCAGGGATGTGCGATTCCCCCGGGCTCCCCGCTGTGCTCCCGAGCACCACCGCTCGGCAGCTGCGTGGGGACCGCGTTTCCACGTCTGCTGTGCGGAGGCTGATCCGCTGCAGGGGAAGGAGGTGGGACGCAGGAGACTTAAGGAGGTTATTTTAGCTCTCGGGCTCCTAAGTACCTCTGCACCTGCTTGAGAGCCTGCGAGGGCTCTTCTCTCGGCTCTGTCTGCCTTCAGTGCAAGTAAAGAGCAATACGATAGCGTCTGGGCTGTAGACAATTTACACCATGAGCGTGTCGTCTGCTTTTATTACTCTTCTTTCACATCTTTACATTTAGAAAGCAGTTACTCAGATGATTCATTTTTGCTTTTTATCAGTTAGATCACATATGTAAGGAATGATTTTCTTCTGAAATTAGTGTTTATGGGTACCATTTCTTTTAAAGTGCTTCCTATTTACAGCCTGTGATTAGCCAAGGTTACTGAAACAAAGCTTTAGGTACAGCATCTGCCACTACTACCTCAAGAATTATTTAATGTCCAGTCCTATTTCAGGGATAGCTATGTTATGCAAAATAACCACAAGACTGCGTAATTGCTTCATAAATCTTTGAAAGCAGAAATCACATTTTCAGATACAGGACGAACAAAAACAAAGTAAGGGTGTCCATTTTCCAACGCTGTGTTGCAGACGACTCCGCTCCTGTCACTCACCACCAGATTACTTCCCTTCCAGCTCGGCAACTTAGAAGTCTGCCCGGAGCTGGAGACTAATGTGTCTGAGTTTATTGTACAGGTTCCAGCACGGGGGGCTGTTTAATACAGACTGCCTTTAAGAACCAGCTGGGACTCTCAAGCATCTTTTGAAGAAACTGTGCCACAAACCTAGCTGTGGCAGCTTCACAAGCCTGTTGGTGTAGAGGTCTTTCAAAATATACACAATGATATTTCAAAAACAAGTCGAAAGAAAAAAAACACAATGTTTACAATTATGATTTGATGCCATTTACCTACTGCAAAAAGCGAACCACAAACATTCAGCCTGTGGTTTGCAACACTCACGACAATCCTCACATCTACTCTGCAAAGAATAAAAGAAGTGAAAAAACCACTAGAGCTCTCAGTTTGTTTGGAGCGGGGTTACGCTGCTCAACAGTTTATGACATTACTTTCCTTTTCCTATGTCTGGACTCTGTGCACAAAATCTTCATTTTGAAGCTCTGTGGTCTTTAACTGAGTGTGTTTAAATGGAGTCGGCAGAGAGACACTTCCTGAAACATCACCCCAACTTTCCAGCTTTGTGCAAGGCAGATTCCTGGCGCGTTGCTTCGGTCCCTGCTGGAGCGCTCGCCCGGCTGCCAGCAAGGCACTCGCGCCGAGGGCGACAAAAGCAGGGCGAGCTAACAGCTCCTGGACCACCGCTGGGCACTTTTAGGACTTTGCTTCGTGTGTCTGTGAGCCCCTTAGGACAAAAAAAAGTTTTTTGATGCCCAGTTATTTATTGTGCAATATGCAGTAGCCAAAGTGTGCTAACTATCACTTAACTACACTCAAGTAACTAGAATATTTAATTCCGTAGTTGCATGTGATAGCACAGCACCTTTTGCCAACTAGTATTTCTTAATGTCAATTCTATCTTAGGTTTTTCAAAACTATACAACAGAAAAACTATCAGCTGAAGAATGTTCATGATCAAATGATAACTCCAAATTAATTACTGTATACAATACCTCACAGCAATTTTGTGTGACTACATGCAATGAGAAGACTGACCAATTTTACCATAGGTTAAAGTTAGCTTACTTTCAGCTCTCACTCCATCATTACTTTTAAACAGTCCCATATGAAAAAGCTTATACAGCTGGATGGAATCCTTTTACTGTTTTTTGCTGCTCCGGAGCAGCGAATGAATCAAAATATATATATAAAAAAAGTCAACTGCAAAATTCACTTAAAATGCAAGCATTATTTTTTCACAAAAAAAGACAAGGAAATTTAAAGTTATACCACAGGACAAAGCTATTAAAAAAAAAAAAAGTCATTCTGTCTGCTAGGTTTGGCTTGTAAAAAAACTACTGTGGAATTGAAGGAACTGTTAGAAATGTTTATTTTTGATTTTGCCTGTATTACAGTTAATTTGTACCTGAACAGGCCACTGGCTGCTGTTGCTTTTAACTGTCAGTTATAACCACTTTAAGCCTAAATATTTACCATAAAAAGGTAAAAGACGTTATTCATACTGCTTGTGGGCTGTAAAGAAGAAAAAAAAGTATATGAGATATGGGAAAATAAAGCATGAACCTTCATGTCTGCTGCTGTGAGCGTTTGTAAAACAGCAAATTTCATACATTTAGCAGATTTCAAAACCTTTTTAGTCAAATGCAGGCCCAGTGAAAATTCAGTGATAACTGAAGTAAAAACAAACAAACAAACCAAAGTGAGCAGGTAAAAATACAAATTTGCCCTATTTCTGAAGTCAGCGAGCAGAGCAACAAGTGACTAGAAGAAAAGAATTCTGCAAATAAGCTCATATTTGAGCCAACGGGAAAACATACACGTCACGTGCCAGTATACACGTCTTTTCCCAGTATTCACTAGCACTGCAGCATTTACATTTCACTTTGATTGTTACCAGCTATCAACATGAAGCCTCTGAAAACGAACATGTGGTTTATACCCCCAGACCACGGCTCTCTCCAACGCCTTTCCAATTCAGCACACGGCAAGCAGGCAGCAGCTGACGGCCAAGTAAGAATCTACGCTGAAGAGAAGCAACATTTACAAAATTCCTGTCTCTAATTAGGACAGAAAAATAGGTGAATATTTGTATTATAGTCAAAGAAGCTACAGGTTCTTAAAAAAGCTTACTGAAAGGCAGGCAATCTTCACCAAGGGCTGCCACTACGATAATCAGATGCTGCCATAAAGGAGTCTCAAGAACGGGTACAGGGTTCAGATGACTTACAAAAAAGGTTACAAAAATATGAAAATGGGGATATAGCAATCCCGGGATAGAAAGATACTAACCAGTGATACTTCATTGCTTAAAATACACCACTATTCACTATAAACAGGAATGCTATTACAGCCTGATGAGAAACAGCATACTCTGCAGAACAAGTACAGAACTACAATTTCGGCAAGCGTCAATATGAACAAACTATTTATATTTGAAAACATATTGCTTTAAAACCTGACTGAGCTAACAAGCAGACAAGCCTTTTTAAGGGCATACATTATAATGTTTGTATATTTGAAATATATACTCTTGATTAAAAACATCAAGCCAAATGGAAACATATGTTTTCAAAAGGCTTAGAATATAATTTTTTTTTTAATATTAGGATTTAAAAACTACCATCCGTATTTCTGTTTCTGAATTATTTCATTTAGATAAAGATGTCAAAATAAAGAGGGAAGATAATAATTAAAGGAGTATAAATCAGTATTTAGCATCTGTCAGACCTTGTTACAATTCACGTTATCAAGCTAGGAACTACAGCACTGCATAACATGGGTGACTTGAAACATTTTAGTAATTTCAGGAGTAAATTTTCACTAGTTCACAGTACTTGCTGGATCTGCTCCCTGTTGGAAGTGGTGAGAAGCGTAACCAGTATTCAAGCCGACTACTTGCATCCGACTCACCACCCAGCAACCAAAACAGGCATGATCTCCACTACGGTAATAAATCCGCGACCGGCCCAGCCCAGCCCACCTCCTCCCCTATCTGTGACACGACGTTCGCTGTCTTTCTGGACCAAACCCTAGGTAACTGCAGCATTCTGCCCCGGCAGCTGGTAACCACAGCTTCTTCAGCTGTTGACAAAGATTTATACGTATGCCCACACTGTTTCGAGATAACACCTAATGTCACAACTTAGCTCCCTACTGCTATGACTTTCTGCCTTCCCGGCACATCAGTGAGGAGCTCGCAGACGTTCCTAACACCAAGGCAATGGCAGAGCTTTCTAAAAGTTGATGTCCCAAGAAGTGCCTTGATTTGAGGGACTACTATTTGCAATGCTATGCTTAGGCACAACGCACTTTCCCCTGTGTGCCTGCGTTAGCCTGCCGCACTGCTCCTGGGGCGAAGGGCCCGGTCCCTCGGCGGCTAACCCCGTCGCTGCGCTGCCGCCGGGAACTCAGCTCGCCCAGCTGCTGGCGCTTCTTCCTCCAGAGATCCCGCACAACTCCAGATCCGTCGCTGGGAGCTCTACTCATTCCCAGCTTTCGTTCGGATCTCACACCTACTGGCGTAGCGTGAGCAATATGCTACATTTTGGCGGAGGCGTCGGCAGACACTGCTAACGGGCACAGGTGAAACGAGGCATTAGCAGGAGCCCTCTGCAGAGGGACGGCCACACTTCTTGGGCAGAAATTTTCCTTCCAGGCACTTACCGAGGAAAAAGGGATAGAGATGTGATGAACACTAGGCTGTACAGGAACAGACATGAACATAAGCAAGATCCTCACTGTACTGATGAAGGACTCGCCATGTATTTTCTTCGCGTTTCATTTCTTAACGTGCCTTACTCACGCTGAGGGGCAGGGAAAGGTAAGCCGGGGCAGCAGGGGAACGTCTTTATTGAGGCAGAACCCGCTCCGAGTTCCTGCCAGCTCACTGCTTTCTGCCTGTATTCACAAGCCAAGGACGCTCCACATGCGCGGTCAGGATTCAAGGCCCCCAAACATGCCTTATACCTCCCCTAGTTACAATAAAAAACTCCTTTGGAAAACGAGGCTATCATCCTGAACACTGTTAAGCACCTGGATTTGGGCACAAATTGCAAGACAGGTTTATATATCCATATCTATTGTTGTTCTGTAAAAAGTCTGTTTAATAATCTGCTTTATTCCAGATTAATAATTCTGCCTACTATTACCCTCAATGGTGAGCAAAAAAAGCTAAGTATTATCAAGTCCACAATTTTCAAGTCTTATTATCAAATGCCAGGTGTCATCTTTTGCTCAGCAAATAGAGAGAGCTTGATATTCACATGCGCATTTTATGGTTTCTTACTGCATACAATAAAAGACAATGACCTATTTTCAGTTCTCATATCTATCTATATTTAAACTCATTAGTGAGAAACAAGCTTTCACCTCCCTTGCTAGCAACGGATGCAACATGGCATAAGATGGGACTTTGAACAGGAGGTGCCAAGTCACCCTCACTGATTCTTACATGAGGATATAAAAATAATCACAGTAAGGTCCACATGGAGTTGCGTACGGTTAATGTTTTCAACAAACAATCGTTTACACATATTACCGAGTGTTTGGAAAATGTGGTATCACATCCACAGCAAACCTTAAATTAAAAGAATCCATCAAGCATTTATTAGCCAGTACCAAAAATGAACATTTGAAAGGTAAGATCAATATTAAAGTTAAATCTTTTTAAAGACCTTGACAATAAATGAAAAGAAAAATCCCTCTCTTATAATGAGATATGTTTATAACATATGTTCAGAATGGATTCCCTCACTTCAATAACTTTTTATGATGTTAAAATTGAGAATTCTTCAATTTATGTTACCACATTAGCAAGATTTTCCTTTACTGTATCTAGCTGCATGATTTTGGACTTTTTTTTTTTTTTTTAAGTCTACCATGGGAATAAAAATGTATCTTAGTTTAATGTATCTAATTTTTATCTTCTACTGTAGATCAGTCATACACCTCATGTAACATTTCATACTGAGATACATATATGATACCATTTGAGACTATTCTCTACTAAACAATATCGTTGTGACATCTTACCTACAACTGATCCAACCTGGGAATCTTAATGAAAACAGAATAAGAACAGTGAAGGACAATACTCTTAAACAAAAGAGGAGGACTGTTAGTCTGCCATGAAGTTCTTGGTGTAGACCTGGAGCCCAAGCACCTGACTGAGATCTCTTCCCTGCCTAGCGTATAAAGGAAAATTTCCATGAAATAACTGTCCAAATAAGCATGCGGTATCAATTTAGAGCTTGGTTTAGACATATTTTGCACACACAAGTTTACATGCACTCAAAAAGTAATTAGAAAAGTTCCTGGGAGAAAGACCCACCAGAGCTACAGGATACAAACACTCCTTCTTTGTATGTGAGAATTTTTAGCTCCAAAAAAATCCTTAGAGGCAGGGAAAACTTTTGGGGGGAGGTATAGCTTAGGCCTTTCTTAATACTTCTTAGAGGAGGTATAGCTTAGGCTTTTCTTAATACTTTTTAGGGATCCACTATTGGCCACTTTAAAGGAAATTAAACTTGTGACCTGGAACAATCCCAGCAAATTATAACAGTTCTCCTTAGCTTTGGCAGCATTTAATGTCTATTTTCACAGATCCACTGCTCTTCAACTTTTTCTCCAATATATACATATATTATTTATTCAACCGTATAGTCCATTCATGCTTTGTTTTCTGATCTGCTCTTTGTCTAACACAAAACAGTATTTCTTTTCATTATTAGTAGTGAAAGTTAGCTATGTGCACTAGCGAAAATAATTATTGTGGTCTTTATAGAAAATTCTGTCATTTTCTTTACAATTATTTTATGTTGCTCTTGTAATAACGGTGAGAGCCTAATACACTAATACCTTTTTTGGCAAAACTTCCTTCGATGCTACAGCGTCAGAGAACTGGTGGTACTTACCAATTCCCTGCCCTCCACACTCAGTAAAACAACTTCAAATGAATTAAGATCAGTAATTAGACAGTTACTCTGAATGTACAGAGTTGTCTAATATGGCATGTTTGCTTGGTGCTCAAGCATGTATAAATTGAGCTGGAGAATCAGAAATACCAGATTCTGAATAGGTTGCACTGCTATCCTACTATCTACCATGAACGCAAGAGGCATCTGTACCTCTCACAAATAAAGGCAGCATTTTGTGCTATAGATCAGGTATTACACAACATATATTATTTTATTGTGACATATTTAAGAATTCACTAAATTTGTGCTCTATTTCGGCCATCTTAATCTGTGTTCAGCAACACCTTTTTCTGTTAATCAGCTCAAATAGCAAGGAGTTATGCAACATGGCATTCGCTCTGCATTCACTTCTCAAATAAGAGCGGACTTAGGGGATGAAAGACATTTAATTTAAACTGCCCTTTTAATTAGTTGCACCACAGCTTCTGATCTAAAGGTGAAAGACAACAGTTTTGAAATCTGCAAGTTCATTCCTCTGGTTTCTTTTCATGCGCAAATGAACCACAGTCAGTCGTGAACAACCAGCACCTTGGGTTAAAATCAAAAGCATTGCTGTTATACGCAGGTACTAAGATCAGACATTTTTGTGCAACTGTGAAGAAAAATGCTCAACCTTCCAAGATTCTTACTCTGCTAAAAAGCACAGATTTTCTTGAAAGAAGCACCTACACAGTGCTATATTATTTTGAGGTACAAAGATCTCTAATATTTTTGGAAGCATATGCCAGCTTCAGAAATTCCAAATGTTATATTATTCACTCATGTGGCCATAACTATTATTTCACTAAGAGAAGGGTGATTCTTTTAGTATGCATTTGAATTTTGGCAGCATTGCCCTGGAATGTAAAATGCCAAGTTGGCAGCTCTCAGAAAGGGAAATTTTAGTAAGTTTGGGTAGTCTCTCTGGGCTCATATTTCTAGTAGTTCTTTTTCCATGTGCCTGTGCCCCTGCAGCAGCTCTTACCTGCAGCCTTGTTCCTTAATTTATATTTTATTAAATCTTGTTCTTCATCACTAGCATCATTTTTCCCTTTCAGAAATTAATTTTAAAGTTCTGTCAGTGTTGTCTTCTTCTGAACTCTAGGACAGTCTGATGTGGTGGTTCTAGTACATTGACCCTGAAGCTTTGAAATCTTTGACTTTAGAAAACACATTCCACCTGGTCAGGCTGTCCTAGAGCTGTAAATTACAGAAGTCCAGATTTGCTGGCAGAAACCCAGGCAGAAACATACCTTGTGCTCATCTCCCCCACCCCCAAAATAGATCTGAGGTTAAGATGAATGAACATTTTGTATTAGAAAATTCCCTGGCAAATCTAATAATAATTTTCTTTACAAAAAATATAATTCCCTTACTGACAGTGGTATTTTAAAGAACAAAAGCTGAGTTAGGCTACTCAAGAGACAAATCAATTAAGAGTTGATTTTAGTTGATAATAAAATACCTCCTGAAGTCCTTAGGACTGGACACTTAAAATTACTAGTGATAAAACTCTCTCTATAATGATGAGTAAGAGAGATAAAGTTTGCAATTCCGATAGATGACTTAAAAGAATCCAGACTCAGTGCAGGTAACTAATTACGGCTCGACATGAAAGGGTGAGCAGAGCAAACTTCCTGCACTGTTTCTTTACCAGTTCTTACTGTGTGATTAAGAACAGTTCTGGTTTCTAACCTATTTGGAAAGCTCACTTCCACAAATGCAACGTTCGCAGGTAGTTACAAAGTTTGCTACCTGTTGAATGTACGAGAGATGACGGACCGAGTGCACCTACCTTCCATTGACAGCAAAACATAGTCGACATATTCCGTGCAACACTGCTGTGGCATTTTGCAGAAACGTGGCTATTTTGGGATTCTCATCGACAGGGCCTTGAACGGAGAGGAAACAGCAACACAACTTGTCTATCAATCCTATGTTCACCACGTAGCTAGAAATGGATGGAAAATTGCATTAAAAATAGTCCCATTCCAGTTCGGATAAAGTAATTTCTACTTCACTACCATCAAACTATACAAAATGCAGGTTATGATTATTTAAACACTCCTTCTAAAAGCATTCAGCAAAACAGTTCAAACTACAGTAACTTCAGATCTGGCTCCCTGTAACTATCAGTAGTTTTTGTTAAGAGATCTGCCTGTTGTAGGATAATTTGTATTATATCATTCAAGAAAGATGAATGTAAATGTTTATTTTACCACAGTCCTAGAAGGACAATGGAATTTTGCCATAGTTAAATGATTTATAATAATCTTGGTAGTTCTGCAACAGCATGACTTCTTTTTAGCATGAAGAGACAAACTTCCTAGGACATGCTAATTCACAAAGACAATGATGTTACCCAGATAACATTTTATTGCAATACGTATATCATAATAACTACTGCCCATCTTTTTTTCTTTTCTTTTTAAAACATCAGCAACAGTTAAGAGACTAACAGAACATGCAGGTAACAACCATCAGCTATCAGGAAGGATCAGAAAGCCTCCTCAGCAGCTCAGCCAAAACTCAGTGCAGACAAAACCCTGGTAGTGACTTTATTCTTCTTACTACTTTTTAAGCCAAAAAGCCCCCTCTTTTTTATTTTTTATTTTTATTTTTTAATTATCAGAGTAGATCAGACCACCATTCTCCCTGTGGCTGAAGCTTCCACTTTAAATTTCCAGTAGCTTGGAAACCTAGGTTAAAAATGTTGTGGTTTGTCCTTTTACATTAACACAAAGATCTGTCTGTCCACACCAAGTTCTTTCACTCTTTGATCATTATTGTCCTGTCCTTTCTGACTGCAGGTACTAATCCTTAACCGCTCTCAAATCCATTTAGTACCATGCACGCAGATCATTTTTCTTCCATGTCACCTATCTTCATGCACTTTCCCTTCTTTACCCCAAACATTCAACTTCTCAGACTTCACTCCTGCTCAGCTGCTCATTCTGCTGACTTGTACGAGATCGACTTTCTCTGGGGAGACAAATATTCCAGCTTCAATCACCTCCTCCTTCTCTTTCTCTTCCGAGTTTCTTTGTGCTTTCTTCCACTCCACCCGTATCAAATGGGAAAAAAGTCTTGTCAAAAATCAGAAAAACTGCTATTATGTTCTTTGCCCACCACCTGACTAAACAGACATGGGCAACTAAGATGCCTTCCAGACACCATCAACTGATTCACTGTTTTTACACTTATAGTCTATAAAAGCCAACCTATTGTTAATATAACTCTACTCTACCAGGTCTTCTGCCTACTTTTTAGTCAAATCCATCTATTAGAGATCGCCTGTGAGGGTGTAAGCTCCTTGAGATGGGGGCATCACTGGCTATATGTTTCCGTAATGTCATGTCCACACTGATTTGACCAAGGTATGGAACAATATACAAAGTAAACAATATCATAAATAAATAATCTTGATTAGATAATGCTCATCCCTAGGAGCTGTACAAATATTTATGAAAAATAACTATTTCCACAAATATCTTACAGTCCAATTTTGGAAAACCAGGAACTCCTAAGATTTGGTAATTTTTCAGACAGTGTTGCTGCTCAGAGATTAATATCTCCTCAAGGCTAGCAGCTAGAATTTCTGTTAAAGTCTACCCTTCTGACACAAAGCTATTGGGAGCAATGAAAGTAATTACGAATAAAAATACACCAAGTACAAAGCAAGAAATCTGACTGCAGTCAGATGAAAGGCTTTTTTAAAACTGCTGAAGTCTAGCAGTTAAAAACATTAAAAGACACACAAAGATTATTAGTTACACACCGATTGCTTAGGTAAGCTTGGTTTGTTTGACTCTTCTATTAAGTAACATGAAAGGCTACCAGCATTAGGTTTCTTGCAGATTTTGATCTAAGAAATCCACCTAATCATACAGGTGATAAACAAGCTTGCCAGTACAGGCAGATAATTCCAGGAACAGAGTTAGATATCTCACAGTCACAGAGGAGTGCTGAGCACTAGAAATCTTTGTGGAAAAGTAAGGACAGGAGAGGAAATAAAATGATGGATGAGGAACATCTCCACTATCTGACTGACATCCACAAAACGTGTTCCTTGCCCACCTTCCTTTACACCCACGCCTGGATACAGAGTGGTGGAAGTGGCTGGTCTTTTGACAAAGCAGAAATGGATGAGAATTTTGAGTCTACTGGGACTGTTCCTGGGAGTAATGAGCAGAAACTTCCCTACAGAATTGCACATACAGACAAGGGGAATGTGCAGGCTCTCTAATCTATCCCCTTCATCTCTTAGACATTTTAAGAGCAGTAGCATAATTGCAGTAATCTGGCTACCCTTTGCTACGCAGATGATGATGAGATAGTTGTTGTTTATGCATCAGGTCTAATTTTCCCAAATAGAAAAACAACACATTTTTATTTCAACTTTTCTCTTTCTTCCCCAGTCTTCCTAAAACTCTTTTTTAATCAACTCTGCAAGGACACATGATACAATGACCTGGAGGTGAAAGATTCTCATTAATAATACAATTTGTCTGTTTTTGACTAGTTTAAAACGCCCTCTCTCTTTTTTCCTAATTGCGCTATTACCTTGTCATCATGCCTTTCATTCTCCATTTATAACCAGATCCCTTCGAGTGCCTCAGGTGAAGGACCTAGGTGGATTCTCATGTATCTTCTTAGCTTAAGGGTACGCCTGCACTTGGTGCAGTCAGTGTCAGATGTCTGTTCAGCACAAATATCAATAAGCAGACCTCCCACCCTTCCATTCATAAATGGGGAGAGTACAACTGCCTGAAATTTCACACTCTTTCCAAACCTGTTTGGGGAGGAGGTGGGTTACCCGAGAACAATGAAGTTTTAGAGGTCACTCGTATCTGTGACAACTATTTGTCTTGCCTTCCTCCTCCAGCTGTCTTTTTCGTATCCAACAACATCATACCAGACTTTAAAAGGTCTGAAGATGACTACGTGTGCAGGTTTCAGCACAGCTTAAGACAGAAAAGTAATACAACAAATAGTTCAGTTTGGTGACTGATGCTCCCTGTGCCACATTTTCAGTAGCAGATCATCAGAATTCCATTTCTTCAGGGTCTGAAAACGTTTTGATGACTCCCTATACCATTTATTAGTGAAACTATACAATTTAAGCAGAATGAACACATTGCTGGATAAATGTGTTTTGCTTACTTTATTTAAAAGGCACTAAGACTGACAAGGAGGGGGATTCTTCTTTAGCTTTATAGTGCCTATACTGCTTGCTAAAAAAAAAAAAAAAAAAGAAAAGAAAAGAAAAAAAAAGAAAAAAAACTCCTCAAAACAACCCCCTCCCCCAAAACAGCAAAACCCAAAACACACAACCAAAAATATGATGAAAACAGAAAAAGAATGGAACAGCTGGATTAACTGTGAATTCTGTGACAAGCACATACTGCACGTTCAGTGACTAAGAGGGTTCCAATTTCACCTCAACTTGCTATGGGCATATTTCTTTCCTGGAGGCTGAGTATCACCAGAAACCTGTAAAGCTGCTATACATTTGGTATCATGACAGAACATATGGGCAGTCTAAGATACGTATTCTGAATATCCTAAACTCAAACATAGACAGGAAGCGTTCAAGAGGTAGAAGCAGGACAGGTGACCCAGGAGGAACGCAGTGAGACTGTCCGAGCGTGGAGGGATGGGCTGCGATCAGCAACACAAAGTCCAGCTGGAGGCCAGGCAGTAAAAGTGTGCCCTAGGGTCCATACTGGGTCCGGTATTAACATCTGTATTAACGACCTGGGTAGTGGGAACGAATGCACCCTCAGCGTTTGCAGATCGTGCAAAGCTGGCAGGAGTGGCTGACAGGCCAGATGGTTGCGCCGCCATTCAGAGGGACCTGATGATGCTGGGATGAGATTTCTCACTAAACAGAATAGCCTGATATTACATGGAAGAGAGAACGTTTTTGAAATATAAAAAGAAAGAGGAAACAAAAATTATGCACTTTCCTGCATAACACAAGCTGCAAATATGAGAAAATACCTTAGGGCTTAGTAATGGGAAATGGACTGATCTAAAGAGAATAAACATTTACAGACGTGCAAAATCTCACACATAACCTGTATGAAAGGACTATTGTTAGGTTTTTCACACATCAAGCACTCAGACATTCAGACATTTTACTCCTTCTTTCTTGTAAACATTGTGGTATTATGATGAATTACATGATCATATACTCTTCCCTTCCACAGGACTCCTGTCTCATGGCTAGGTAAGGAAGTGCTCACACAGTGCACAGTAATTCATTGTTAAATTATCTTATCCTTGTCACATCTACTGCACGCTGTAGAAAAAGGAGATTTCAAGAGAAAGTAATTTTCTCACTCACCTTTCTAAAGTATTTAATGACTAGTGTACCTGTAAACTTTCACAAGCATGAAATATTTTATGTTCATAACATCCCTGTATACTGATTTTCCATATAAGAAACAGAAGCACAAACCATTCAATCGATGCATGCATTAATTTTCCGTGTTCAACTTCAGAGGCCTATGATCTTGTTTTCAGCAGTATTTGGCATTACCTAGCACACCGCACATCATATGTTGGAAAGCATAGCTCCCACTGACTTGCTGTTGAATATGCTCAGCACTGCTGACAATCAAATCCAGCTCTCAAGTCGGGACTCATAAATTAATGAGCGAGCATAAAACGTGTAAGTGATTTTGTGTAGCATTGCGTAGGAATGCTATGCCACAGGCAGGATGAGAATCCCATTCTCAAGCTCTGCATGCAACTGTCAAATAAGAGGCTCCACTCTCCCCTTTCACAGTCCCTGCCTTATGCGCTACCTACCTTCCCACTTTGGCAATAAAAGATGCAGTAGTTTTAAAATCACTGTCTCCTCAGTTATGTATGAACTCTCTCTCTTCCTTAGGAGCTCAAAATGAAAACAGTAGGAAAAGCTGTGAT
Source organism: Dromaius novaehollandiae (assembly GCF_036370855.1). Classification (NCBI taxonomy): domain Eukaryota; kingdom Metazoa; phylum Chordata; class Aves; order Casuariiformes; family Dromaiidae; genus Dromaius; species Dromaius novaehollandiae. The sequence continues at coordinate 21,792,356 of NC_088107.1, forward strand.
CTGAGGAGTACCTGGAAAGCAGCACCCAAAACCTCGTCCCAACTGTACTGTTGTTCTAATAAAAGATATCTTCCCCTACCTACAAACCTTGCCAGGCTTAACTATGGGAAATTCCTTTCCAAATTAAGCAGTCCACAACTGGAATATGTCCAGCGTGAACAGAATCCTCCAGAAATTAAGTTGCTATGCTTTGTCAAGGCTCTGCTTAGCACTTCCAAGCTATTTTTTGAATAATCTGTAAACACTCATGGGGGCAGCGAGAAGTCAGAAAAATTGTTTCCTTGTCCCATTTCAAGTCTTTTTATCACAGAACTAGAATATCACAAGTAAAAGATGAGCAAAACAATGTATTTTCTTTTACTCTGTTAGAACTTACCAAATTATTTTGATTGAAATTTTGCTCAAGAAAAATACTTAGAAAGGAAAATTGCAATTAAACAATAGCTACATTATAAGAGTTGAAATCAGATTAATAAGAAGTACTGGATAATCTTTGTAACACTATATATTGTATAACTGGCTTAAGTGAATGCATGTATGATATGCAGGATCACACAGGCAATGTGCATACACAGCTGGTAAAGAGAATGAGAGAAAATATGGAAATTATGGAAAGCAACTCTAAGGTAATTAGGGGAAACAACCAAAGAAAAGGACATGAAAAAAGGTGCAGAAACAGATTATTAGGGTGCTACATATACTATCTGGCAATAAAAATGCAAGGATTAAAAAAGGTCTACTTGAACCAATAAAAGAAGTGCAAAGAGTAATTAATTGTAAGAAAGATTATATTATGAAGTATTGCAGAAAATATCATCTAGACAGGAGTCTGAAAAGAACAAACATTAGTATACTAACACAGCACAAGTATTTAAAAATAAGAAACTCAAAATAAAAGTGATATAATAATAAATTAAGATAAATCAAAGATAAAGAACCAGAGGTCAGTACAGAAAATTGGTCAAGGAGGGAATCGGGCAGAAGGAGCAGACCTTACTGAAAAACTAAATGTACTATTTGCCCCAGTGTTTCCAAAAAAGACAGATGCTAAGATGCACAAATTCCCCAAGGCTGGAAATGAGAAGAATCTAGAGTTTCATCAGAAAAATTAAAAAACAACAAGATCTATAGATGACAAAAATCTAACACCATAAAACATCTGTCCTAAAAGAGAAAGAGATAAGACTGGATTCTATGAACTTCTGTGAAAACATAAGCAGTGTTGGGCTCTTAAAATCTGAGGAAAAAATTACAAAATTATAGGAAGGGGTGGGAGGAAAACCAAAAATAAACCATGGACTACATAAAATGAAATAAATGTTCCTGCAAAAACTCATACGTAAAAAGCAAGTGTACGAACTGTGGAAGCAGGGACAGGTGACCCAGAAGGAATACAGCAAGACTGTGTGAGCATGGAGGGATGGCATCAGGAAAGCCAAAGCCCATCTGGTCTTGAATCTGGTGAGGGATGTGAAGGGCAACAAGAAAGGCTTCTACAACTGCATACACAGCAAAAGGAGGGCTAGGGAAAACGTGGGCCTGCTGCTAAATGGGGCATGGACCCTGGTGACAAAGGACATGGAAAAGGCAGAAGTACTCAATGACTTCTTCGCCTCCATCTTTACTGGTAAGCCTTGCCATCAGTAAGATGAGTAATTATGAATAATAACTAGAGATGGAGTTGCATGACTTTCTGCATATAGAAGAGATTAATATTGGGGTTACCTATATTTATCTAATGCTTTAGATAAAAACATACTATTGGAGTGATATTTGCTACTAATACTCACTAAAAACGTGCGAGTCAAGAGCAAAGAGAACAGCAGTGCAAGTCAGAATGACTTGGACAGGCCATATGCTTGGATGCATAAACAACTTCTGAAAGCTAATATAAATAAATACAAATCTACAGAAGGTCACATAAAAACAAAACATTTTACCTTCTGTAGACACTCAATAATCCAGAGACAGATAAATGCAGAAACATAGTTCATTCTCTAAAGTGAATACTGAAAAAATCAAGTCCAAAATTAAATCACTCTCTCAGTTCCCTGTATTTCTGTCTGCAGTTTTTTTGAAGAGCAACTTTGAGAATTATAGCATTCCAGTTGTCTTCCGATTATACACACATACTACTCTTACTAAGTTAAAGCAGTTTGTTCCTTTCCTAAGTCATTGTAATTTTCTTCCCCTGTGATAAAGAAAGATTTACATATGCTTCACGAGATACATATATAGATAGATAGATAATTTTTTTTTTTTTAACCTGATCAGGTCTTGGACTCTGCTGTTGAAGGCTTCAGCTTGTGAGGATTTGCTCTTCACTTCCTGTATTATCTTCAGTGTATTGTAGTGGTTGTGTCTATCTGGGAAGCTGGAGATCAGACATCCAAAAATCACAGCAGTTATCCTGAGAAGTCCTGTTGTTAGACCTTCAAATACCTGTTTATTTGCACTGCGGCCTGAAGTGGCATTATGGTCCTCTGGAACATTAACCTACGTAAAGCAAAAACGTAGAAAAAAAACGACTGTAATTCAGTAAAAATAATCAACATTTGTAGAGAAACACTTAGAAAGCTGCATATGAATAAACCAAAAAATAGTAATTAAGTAACATATTCTAGCGGTGCTGAGGAACATTTAAGTATTCTGGCACAAAAAAGGGGTTTACAGCACCCTACACAGATAATATAATTTAAAACAAACAAAACAAGCCAAAATGAAATTTAGCGTAGGAGAACTGAAGGAAACCTTACAGTAGCAAAGTATTTCATTATTATGATTGTGCTGTTCTTATGTATATGCAGGATTTTTGATAAGTCACTAGCAAAAATTATTTTTTAAACTGGACTGGGAATAAACAAACTAATAAGATGGTTCATTTTGATTACCACATTGTGCTATCACAAAGATAAATTAAAACTCTAGGACACACAAAGTTTTCAATAATACAGAGGAAAGACAGCTATTCACCATGGAAAGAGCAGCCTTTACTGTTGTGGGGTAACTCTCTGCTTGACTTAGGAAAAACATGACACAGCGTCAGAAGGCTACTCAACAGTTGGATTCAAGACCACCAACCCTGCTAAGAGTATTCTGAAAGGCCTAAGTTCTTGTGATACAGCAGCTACAGCTGTGGCGTTTCACAGAAAAAGGCAATATACTTTGTAGGCCATGGGAATGATCTTTGCAGTAAGCTCTAATGCCCTATGGACTTTCTCCTCAAAAGCAAAAAAAGAGACATAAGCAATTACGGAAATATTATCCCAAAGTAAGAATCTACGGATCCTTTCAAAGTATTTTGAGTGGAATTTTAACTTTAGAAGAATTACAGAAACTAAAGCAAAAAAAAAAAAAAAAAAAAAAAAAAAGTAGAGTACTACTTTACTACTTTGCCCTTAGGAAATAGTATACTGAAATATCTGAGCAGTAGACACAGACAAGCCATGGCAAGGCCATTGGAGGCTTTGTCTGGTAACAGTGACAAAGTATGATGGAGAATGCAAAATTTTTCCAGTCTACAAGGAGGAATCCAGTTGTGCTCCTTAGCTTCTGCATAATTTATTTCAAAACAAATTTTATTAACTGTTGAGGTTAAGCAAAGAAGGTAGTACACAGCTGTTTTAAGCCAGTTAAGGAGCATGACCAGGTGAAGTTCCTATTATGATCAGGGAGAAACTGCCAGAAGAGTAAGTGAAGTCTGTGTAGGGAAGATACCCACTTTTACAGACAAAATATTGACAGCATAGGTGGATCAAAATATGTAGCTGCTAGCTAAATTCACTACGCCTAACCGTGCTGGATTCTATATACTAATAGGCTTCTGCGGAAGCAATTTTACAAGACAGCTTGAAACTTTCAATGCTGTAACTAGTGATCAATATTGGCTGAAATTTCATTTTCATTTCAAGTTAAAATCATTTATACTTGGTAAATAAGTGAGGTCACAGAATACTGGTCCTCCCTGTATAGGTATCAGGAGGGATTTGGTAACACTTGGTGACAAAGAACAACACGCGCATTTCTTTATTATTCATTAGCTCTGAGCCTTGTGTTGGTACTTAAAACTCATTGTAATAGTCTGCTTCTGGTGATGAGCCAAGCGAGCAAGTGAGAAGTCCTTAGCTGCTTACTCAGGTTCAATAGGAAAAATAATATTGTGTTGCTCCAGTAACTTATGTTCACTAAAGTAATTCAGGCCTAATGGTTCTAATTGCTTAGTGAAATAGATGGATTACACTTTATAATGTATAAATCAATTCAATGTGGCAACTTTGTGCTAGGAACACCAAGTTTCAAAATTTACTAACGAATGCTACTCATTTCTTTTCCACTTAGGATAACAAAATGATAGATAACCTATTTCTTAAAAGATTCAGTAATATTTTGTATTACAGCATTCCATTTGCTATTATAATCCGAGGATGTTTTTCTTCTAGTTGAATATATATTTGAGGGCTATACTTTCTAAGTATAGAGCCCTTAGTTACACAAGTTCATGTTTTAATATAAAGTTGTCTTCCTACTTTATAAAATAAATAGATCTGGTATTTTAATACAATTAAAAATTTATTGCAAAATGGATTTTTCTGATTCGATTACTGGGGAAAGCATATATTAAAATAAAGTGAGAGCCAATTCTTTTTTACACTTGTGTCAAAGAGGACATAGAAGCAAATACCTTTTTATGTAAAATGGGTAAATTTGAACTCATTGCTATGCTGAATATCTTCCGTTTATGTGAATTCAATGAGTCATGAAAGATCAGCTCTTTTATGGAAGAAATAATTAATTGGATGGCCTGAAAATGTGTTAAGATTTATGTTCAAAATTAATTGGGATGCTTGCAAAATGATGTATTACTTTGCTTGTTGATTATTATACCAAGCAAGGGGATAAGAAATCTTAAGATTGAATAGTATAATTACAAAAGCTTCCCAGTTTTGATTTTTGTGTTGATTATACGTTAATTATATGAAGAAAAACTGCTGTTTGTTGAACATAGGCTACAAATGAGTAATGTTAAAATGCTTCACATTTTTATTTCTAAACACAGGTTTAATAGTTTAACTGACAAATTGACAGGCATAGTTACATACTTAAATTGATTTGTCAAGTAATTGGTATAAAGTGTTCCTAAAACACTGAGGAACAGTAGAAAATACAACCAGTGCTCAACGATTCGACTCATCCAACATCTCAACGCTATTTGAACGTTTATGATGACTGCCTGTGCTGGGCCAAATCCCGACTCCCAGCTTCTTTAGATCAGTTCTTGAGCAAAAGGGCGCTGATGACCAGACTCTCAGCCGGGATACGGCCTCTGCAAACCACCCAGCAGAGAATTCCCCCGCGCAGGGAATCCCTTGCTTGGGCAGAGCTGCCCTAAGCTCTTCAGCTGTGCCCAGCATCGAGGATTTAATCCTGCAAGATGCTGAAATATATGGCTCCAGTCCAGTAAAGCACTTAGGCACACTTTTAATATAGTTGCGAACGTAACTCCTACTGACTCGTGTCACCACAACTATAGCTGTATATCAGTGCACATTTTACATTTTTCTTGTGTGTTAACAGAAAAAAAAATAGTTTTCAGTTAACAAGTAAAGCTCTGTAACTGAAAAATCATTTATGTTTTTAGCCTCCTCATAAAGAGAGAATCTTTCCCAGCCATGAACCATTTTAAACACTGAGTTGTTAAACCTAAATGGAGAGTTCTTCAAAGCTCTCTACAGCACTCCCTTTTCTGTTCATTAGGCCAATTATACTGTATTCTTCATCCACAGACAGTGGCGGTTTTGTGCTTTCTGCATGCTAAGTCGCTGGGCTTGCCTCAAAAACATTCTGGAAAATGCACATTTTTAAACAGCGTCTATCAGATGTCTGACTTCTTACACAATAACTAACGAGCTGAAGAAATGGAAGCTGCCTGCATAGTCTGGGAGCTTAAGACGGTGCAGATAAAGCTTCTACTTTTTTAACTCCCTACTTCAAAGTGCTTAAAGCACATCATTATTTCTTCTCTCCTAGCCTACTTCAACATTTACTACAGGATTAACATACTGGCTTCCTACTGGAGAGCAAAACTACAAAAAAAAAGTTTTTGGCCTTTTTAAAGTTACCGTATTAAAAAGGAAGAAAAGGACATTAACTTTTTGTGCTTTTTTTACATTGCCACCGTTGAGTGACGCCTTTGGCTGACATTGGAAATGGCCTGATTCACGGAGCTGACAGCCACCTGAAGTACTTTTCCCCCAACCTTGGTACTTTCAGGTGCTGGTCTTCAGGTTCCCAACTAGAAGGGAAACCAGAGAGAGGGCGGTTTTTTTAAGCAGCTCCGAGACTGGGAGAGTGACCTGGAGGGTAGACCCTCTCCACACAGCTGAATTATTATTGTAAGTATTGTCAACACCCTGCAGATGACACTCTCATTTTCCTGTGGACATCTCTTGCAAATGGCTATACTGTTTCCCCTTACCCACATCTTGTAAAATCTCCCAGCTGGGCACCTCCCGTAATAGCGTCGCAAGGGCTGAACACTATGGAGACTGAAAATTAAAGGGAATGTAATTTTAAAATGGACCAAACCAGCTGAGAAGCACGTACGTGCCTAAGCGTTTACAATTCGTCATCATCAACGCAAATAAATATGCAGCCGCCTTCGCTATTGCCGTACAGGAGATTCAAAAAGTGACTAGAGATGGTTAAGTAACCAGCAAACAGCATAGGACATAGACCATCACGTGTAAGCAGTACTGCATCCAAATTAGATGGCAGCACATTCCAGGGAATAAATGGGGGAGAAAAACTACTTCAATGGCTCTGGATATCCAGAATAGCTTAAATCCAACCAAATCGATTGTACTTCATGAGTAATATTTCATAGGCCATTTGTCAATAATACTGACCCCACATTGCAGCACTGGATTTTGGAGAAGAAAAATGTAATGAGCAACTCATTTTTAGATGTCTGATCTCTACTTACACTGCAATGTCCATTTCACATATTTTTATGTTCACTAATGATGTTTTATTCAGAATTTTCAGATATTATGCATTTAAAGATGGCTTTAAAAAGCAACTCATACAGCATTCCAATTAAAATTTTCAAAATCTGCCCCAAGGATATAAAGGGCAATCAACTCTGGAAAGTCAGACTGCTGGAAAGAGACTGGTAAGACTTTTATACCACCCTGACTGCTTTTTGATTCTGAGGTCGGGCTTACATGAAACGTGTTTATATGAAGTTATCTATGCACTGGAATAAAAACAATCTGATCCTGGCCTTTAGCAATTAATCTTAAGCAGAAACAATCAAAAATTAATTTATGCGCAGAAAATTAACAGTGCACGTGAATAAATGAAGCGCTTTGCAGCGATTCTGTCTTGAAATAGTGATTTCTAATTCTATGTAGTCTCAAATTTGAAAATAAAGTAAAAAAGAATCCATGTAATTTTGCATACATATGTGAATGAAAAAATGTAACAATAAAAATATCTCAATTCGTAATTCTTATTGAGTATAGGTTTGTGTTATGCTTTAACTGGTAACAGCAGGTGTGCTATGAAGGGAAGGATCTGAATGAATGAACAAAACCCCCTAAGACATTTTACTGGATGAGGCAGTCTTGTCCAGCTTGTTATTCTGAAAAGCTTTGCAAAGTTTCCTTTTGATCTATCTGAGAACATGTAGTTAGAAAACAAAATGTCATGCCTTTCATGGATTATCATGAAATCATAAAAGGACAGTTATCTGTAATAGATAAAAATCAATCTATTTACAAAGCAAATAAAAACGATTTACTAATGTATGCCCAGAAATCTATAGTTTACACAAATGGCTCTTTTCAGGTATCTTCATGGAAAATTATTTGACAGCTGTCACTTGACTAGAAAAAAATCCAACCAAAATAAAAAACTATCCTTACATGCTTACCACAGTCCTATGTAATAACTCATTTCTCTCAGTGTAAAACCTTCCAAAACATACAAGCACAGAAGTTCTCATTATGTCACAACAATCTTCTAGCTACAGGAGACAAAGAGGAGTGGCAATAGCACTCTCTAGATAACTCAACTTACAACATAACCACAAGACTTCCATGAATGTAGGTAGAGAGGTTTGATCCATTAACCATTGAAATCAGCAGAAAGAGTACTACTGACTTTGATAGCCACCGAATTAGACATTACCTGAGCTGGTTAGGAGGCTAAGAAAGGCAAAATAATAAGAAATGCCTGCAGGTGGTTTTCTACCAGTTCCTCAGGTATGAGATAAACAGGAGGAAGGTCTAAATAGGAAACTGAATAATTAACTGGGGCAAGTGGGATGTCACTAAAACCATGAAATATTCTACAACTGATATTCCCATCATTTTCCCATTGATACCCAAGCTTTCATTAGAGAAAAACATATTCTGTTTTATGCAATTCCCAAAGTAATACTTTCTATAAGGAGAAAAATATTATACCTGTGTAAAGAAAATTAATATTTGTTTGCCAATAAAAATTGATTTTTTAAATTCAGTTCTTAAAAATGTATAGCTCTGAATTTTAGCTCATGTAATCACTGCACTAGATTTTGATAAACAAAAGCAAAACTAAACCTACATGAAGTTGTTTGGATGCAAGGTTCAAATTTGTTGCATTTAAGAATGCACAGAGAGGTTTTCTCAAGCTTTATTCTTTCTGGTTTTGCATTCAGCAAATACTGGCATACTTCTACCTGTTCATTAATCTGTTAAAGCCCTGCAGATATATGCTCTCATCTATTACTCTTCATATTATTTGGGTTTATTTTCCAACAATAAGGGGGCAACACACATGACATGAGCAGAGGCAGCATCATACAGCTCACCAAGCTAAGGAATACTGCAGGCCCTTAGACTCCTTAGATGGGTCTGTTAATGGTGTCTGTTAATATTTTGGTGATCAAATCAAAAAGAAAAAGAATTTGCCATGTGTCTTTTCTTCTTCCTCTTAAGAAAGAAAAACTCAAACTTGATCTGATTTATTGTCTTTTCAGGAGAGGGGAAAAAAGGACAGGTTAGGGTTAGAAAAGCAGTACTGTATTTTTTTTAAAATGAATTACTTGAATATGTATTTCATGGAATTATGCAGATATGCTAGCTGAAGGGCCAATTTTGCCTGAAGAGAATATGAAAGACTTTATGCAAAGGAAATAAAAGCCCACTGTGGATCAAGGGCAACATTAAGCTTTAATTACAGTTTGCTGCAGTTCAAGGGTAGTATTTGGCAACAGACTGAGACCGGCTCTAAGCATAGGGAAGTTTTCTTATGCAGCATCTCTGATGTCCAGGTGGCCGACACTTGCTGTCACACACTTGGTATTTCTTCAGCAAAAGCTCAGGTGGGGCTTTGCACAGTGCTACACCGCGAAAGGGGAAGGTGTTTGGCATCTGAATGAATCTCATCACTTGTAAAGCGCTGACGGATTGTGTCTCCCGAGTCACTAACCGCGGAGCCTGTGCTCTGGCTCGCTCTGCAGAGCGCGAGTGGTGCTGTGCCCGGCCCGGCACCACACCTGCACCGCTCGCGACGGCTACGTGCAACCCAACACCTGCAACGCTCTCGGAGAGGCGCGGTGAGAAGTGGGCGCTGCGCAGGCTGCGCTCAACCTCGCTTTGTTTGCGTCGAGGCCCTTCGGAGTACCTTTTCTAAAGTGTTCGTCAACAGGGCTCTGGCTTGTTGATTCGAACAGAGCCATGTAAATTATTTAAGGTATGTACATAACTTTTCAATTAACGAACTGCTTGGCTCATGGAAATACATACACACAATTTATAACTAGAAAAGCAAGACTAAATATCTCATGACGAGCAGGTCACAATGAATTAAAAATGAGTTTTCAAATAAAATATTTAATGACATTTCAAATTAAATGAAACATTGGAAAATTAAAACTTTCACAGTTAAAGAGGCCTGCTGTTGAACCATTTTAGCAAATCAAACTACAGCAACACACTGAACCAACTTATATTCCAGATATTGAAATACATCAGAATCAAACACGTATGTTTGCTTTTGCTGAATTAATTAGCAGAAGCATATCAGTTTGTATGGACATAAAGTAGATGCACAGTTCCCAAATGCACATAACAAAAGAACGTCCCTGTTATTTTCAGCCTTGACTCTCTCATTTCTCCTGGTGTGCTACACCCCAAATACTCTATTTGTGAACCGTGCAAACAATTGCTAAATTAAGATAAACATTTTACATACCATAAACTGGTGCATCAACAGGTCCATTAGAAAAGTGATCTTATTACTAAAAAGAATATAGGTGCAGTTTTCAGTGCAGTTACTGCAAGTCAGGCTGTAAGCATTTACTGCATTGCAGAGTGACCTAAAAGATCACAAGGAAAGAAAGAAAAGAAAAACAACAATGTTACTTTTTCCTTCAGTAAATTAAAAGCAAATACATTGGTGGGAAGAACATGAAATAACCACCTTTCAGTAATTTATTTTCTTAAACTTGGATTTCAAATAAAACTAGAAATTAACACGAAATAAGTTAAATGAATATTGACGAATACAGTGAGGCCATACTTATCAGAAGTCATGTACTGCGTGGCTACTGGATTCTTCCATATTCAGAATTCGGTTTAAAATTAAATGATGTGCCTTGGAATATGCAATTTTTAGAAGCCCGAACTATGTGACACGAGGCACTGAATGCATTTTCATAAGTATAAGCACACACATGCATGCATTCTCAGCATTTTCTCAGTTAAAATCTAATATAAATTTATGGGCATACTAGAGAGGCAGTACATGACCAAACCTATACAGGATATCAGATAACTTCATAATTCGGACATGTAATGTTCTTGTCTTGCAGTTTATGGTTGGATCAAAAATAATTGGAGTATAAGAAATCTTCACTAGCACAACATTAAAAAAAAAAAAAAAAAAAAAAGACAGACCTATATGAAATAATTCACACTACACTGGGACCAGCTTTAGAGAGAAGCGATTCTGCAGTAAAGAACGGAGAGAGTCGAGTAACTTGTACTGAGTAAACAAAACTGAGCAGGTTGAATTCCTTTCCAGAAACTCCTACCGACACACGGTGAACCACTGACGTACGAAGTACAGTCTTTAAATGTCAGTGTAAAACTACAATAGCATCAACTGACCTACACCCACGCCAGGCGGGAAGAGATACCAGGCTTGCAGTACTAAGAGCAGAAAGCAAGTCGCAAACACAAAGGGCCACAGAAACTTCCAGCTATGCCCAAAACATCCATGCATTCTTTGCACCACGTGCAGTAATTTGCATTCGCTCAAACTAAGTGCTTTTCTCCAGCCACCATTCCCAGGGAAGCTGGGACCAATCCTACAGAATTTACTCCTAGAAAAGATAAACCTGACCAGGGATAACACTACTTCAGAATAAACATAAAATTCATTTCTTGGACTTTGCTTACCACAAAAACTATCACTGTTATTATACAAGTATGCACACAGACACACAACACAAATACATCATAAATATATACAATAATAAATAAAGATGGTTAGCAATTCAAGTTGTTTGTCTAAAGTAAACTGAAGGGAACAAACTTTTACTTTGATTTTTTTTTTTAAGTATAAAAAAATGTAACTAAGTTCAAATAGGCTCAATAGAGGAAAAAGATAAATTGTTAGCACTGTCAAAAGGTCATACGGAAGGGGGACTGGCAGCAGCAACCCACAAGTCATCGTAGAGAAATAATCGAAGTTGGTATCTAACATTACAAACTGCAGACTACTATATTTCTAAGGATACAGTTGGGTCTGATGCTTTATTTTTTCCCTAAACTTTCTTTTTTAAACAAGATTATTTCTATAAGAGAGGAAGGCTGCTTTAGTGATTACTGTGCCCATTGCTAAGAGCACCGATGGCAGCGCGTGCTCCCCGCGGGGCGAGCGGCAGCATCTGATGCCCACACATTGCATTGCTCAAGCCGGGAGAGGCTGGAAATGCTCAGGAGCCAGAAAATTTAGGGTAAAAGTTTTTCTTTTGCATTTCTGAATTGTCTCTTCTTCAGCTTGAGAAACAATTCCTAATTTGAAAAGGAGCACTACCCGTCTGGCCTGACCTTTAGAAATGTAAAGAACACAGACAGTTCCTTTGTTAATATTCTGAGCATCACCACATTACTAATTATATTAATGTTACTGTACCGCTAATTAATTTTACTGTACTGCCTAATTAAATCATTTTCAATCTGCAGTTCACATGACAGGAACACAGTATTAAATCATTATTCATTGAGCAATGGCAGCTTAATTTTCCCCTATTTCACCTAATTTTCACCCTACAAGGATAACACCTATGCAAAATTCAATTAGCATGCTGCATAGCCATACTGGTTTTTGTTAAAAACCTGCTTTACAACGAGGTTCTCTTTCCTATCCTGATTGTATAAAGATGTTCATTTATTTCACTTTCCTCGATAATATTGAAAAAATTTTCATTAGGCACCTACTTTTACTTTTTACGGCAGATTATCCCCCTGTGTGAGCATGTGTATTTATGTGGAAAGAAAAATGAAACTATTTTGGTAAATTCTATTTTCAGTTGAAAAGAAAATGCTTTAGATCACCACCTTTCATTTTATCATCTACTCTAAAGGTTAATTATATTTAAATATAAAAATTATATTTTTCCAAAGTGTCAAATATGAAATTGGTAGATTTTTGACAGCATTTCAAAATCTTCTAAAGTGATTTAGTTAATTCATGACAATACAGTTCTGGATACATGGTATTTTCAAAATTGCCAAGAGGAACATTTATTTTACATTTGAAAACACAGAAACTTCCCACTTATGCGTGGAACAAATTCAATGGCAATAATGCATTCTGCTTTTTTGTTTCCCAAATGAATGCTATGTCAGAAAAAGTATTTGAATTTGCAGAGATTCAAATAATGCATCCGAAAAGGGGGCATAAGCAAATGGATGTCAAATTAATTTTTCACAATAAGAAGGGTACTTTTAATTGATATTGTAAGCCTGCTAACTACGCTTGGCGATGATTCCAATGTGTTTCGACATGTTCTGAACTAAGATTCAGTCCTACAATTTTTTTAAATTCCAAGTGGGAAGTGTCAGCACAGAAGCAGTCCCCAGGTGGTTCGCGGTGTTAAATGGCAGATTAAACACAGCACAACTAATTTCTTTACTTTAATCTTATTAAGAGAACAGCAGCTGTCAACTGTCACCATTTCCGCGCAAGGCCTCCCAGACGAGTGCAGAATGCTGCGAATGTCAAGCAAGAACTTTATTTAACTACCAGTTACACTCAACAGGATGCAAAACGGAATACTTTGGGGTTTTTGCCTGTTCAAAGCTCTAATTGCTCATAATTACAAAACCGGTATCTCAAGCGATATCAAAACTATGCTGAAACAATGAAGTCTGAGCCTCACACGTAAAGCAGCTGTTTATCGATTACTGATGTTGCTCTAAACTTTGTATCACACCCGCAAATCAGCTTTAAAGCTGTTAGACAGCATGTATACGCAAACCACATAAGAAGTCTACCCTGGGATGCAAGGCTTTCCTCTGGAGTAAATCCAATTATAAAAACACTCATTGTGATACACAAACTTTGATCCAAAAAAGAAGTCTGTCTTGAAGCTAAACAAAAATACGCATCTGTACATTGTATTTATTTTGCATGAATACAAAGAAACGGAAAGAGGATTCATTTTAATCAGCATCTTCAAGCTAGATCCCAACCATTTGTATGTATGCAAGTGATCTTTTATGCTAGTACATCTCCACTTTCCCCAATTTGCCTGGTATCAACAAGCTGACAAACCATATCCTTTATTCAAAATATTGAGAAAGCAATAGTGTCCAGCCACAAACTAATCCATGGTAGTGCACCAGGATACGCAGGGGAGAAGTCACAACTTTTGCTCTATAAAAATCAAGGCATCGTCAGCATATAATATTTACCTGTTTCAAGTATAAAGCTTTTTCACATTAATTTCATCTTCAAGAGATGGTAAATGAAAACGCTTTGATTATCGATGAAGAAATCCACCCAAAAAACTCAATTTTGCTGTGAAATAATATAAAACTAAACATTATCAAATTTAGGATGGGTTACTTGGTTGTGAACTACCATTTTTACCCAGTTTGAATGTTTTGTAGCATTGTGAGGGGGAAAGAAAGCAATCGGCATTGCTATTTGAAAAACTGAGAGGAAATGGGAGGCCAGCTTTTACCAAAAACACTGGACAGAATGATCATATAGTGGAATGATTAATGAATCAAGCTGTGAATATGGGCTGAAACAACAAACTGATTTTAAGGTAACAATTCCAGTTTCAAGTCTTGAAGACTGCACAGGTCTCTGTACTTCCCTCATGCGGCCTATGACCCCCGCAGGAACACTCAAAGAAATTAAAAGACTCAAAATTAATATTTAGTCTGTATTTCACATTATTTAAAGTTGTCTGTTTAAAAAATGGGCTCCACTGGTAAAGTGTAAACACAATTAATAAAGAGAAAACAAAGCTCATCACAAGCTCTCCTATAAGACACTTCCAAAACTGGACTGGAGTCTCATTCTGAATGCTGTTCTCTGAATACTCTGAATAAACTATTACATGGTAAGTGACAATCAAACAATTAATTTACCGTTGATGTTTACAGGTGTGATAGGATCTGCTAGACCTCTCTAGTCCCTGGCTTACCAGTTACTTCATTGCAAGATCTGGCTCTCAATCAAGAAGTTCCATCACAGTTCAAGAGCTTTTTTTGTTAAAAAAATGTGTTCATATACTGCATGGTAAGGCAATACAGCTTTGTTCTTGAGCTCTGTCAGCCTGAAATCCAGCTCTGAGACAGACAGCAAGAGCACCCCATAAAGAGAGATAGATGCTACAGGTTTCGGATGTTGAACTCGGAAAGAGATCATTCTCTTTAGACTATCTTTATGTCCTTGCACCAAGTTTTCAATGATTGTTTCTCTAGAGGGAATAACCTTGCAAGGAGGTAAGAAAGCTTGTTTTGCACTTCAGGTAACAAAATTTGGGAACAATCCTACAGAGCTGCACAAACAATGACAGTGCAGGTCAAGAAAGGTATGCTCATAAAGCAAGCAAAAATGACAAAGAGCAACCTATGAAAACAGTTCTCACCTCATAAGCTGTAATTTTTCCTGAAAATACTACCAATTTGTATCAATCCTGTCCACAATATTATGCAGGCACTATTTTCTACTTATTACACATGTAATTCTGGTCCAAGCTGTTTTATCGTAATGATAATTGCTTTAAATGAATGATGCAAGAAGCTCTATGAATTGAGAAGATACATGATAATAAAAACATCTTTAATTTCCATCACATCTGACCTTGTAACAAGAGTCCTCCTTTGTTCATTACAACTACTGCTAATTTGTATTTAAAAGTGCTAGTTACCCAAGGAACTCAAAGGATTTTACAAATGTTAATTTGTTAAACCCCAACTCTTCTGTTAGCAGATTTGTTACAGTTTCAAGGCTGGTAACATGTCATGGCACACAGGGGCTAAATGACTTGCCTGTATGCAAGGCATCACAGAAGACGGGGATCATGTCCAGGTCTTGACCTTTAGTCATGAAATTGTTTTGCTGTGCAGTTCCCATTTGGTTTTCAGTAGAAGTGTAGGACAAAAATATCACAAAACTCTGAAACCCCTTGAAATTCTGCTGAATGTGTCTTATTCTCTGGAGAACTGAACAATTATAAAATGCTACTTTAAGAAATAATGCAGCTGTACATCAATTTGTATGTTAACACCAATAATAAACCTACTATAATCCAATGCTTTCTCTTCTCCTTTTTCAGTGTTTTATTTGAAGAGGAAAAGAATTCCCCCAACATCAAATGCATCGTCCGTCTCATACCAATGTCACATCTTTTTCACAGCATTTGCTGTCCTGCTAGTCCGCCTACCAATCTGGACAGTACAAAACAACAGGCATATTGTCAAATCTTTTGTTAATAAAGCTTTATCTTGTAGACATGGGATTAAAGTTCTGAGCTGCACCATGCTGCCAGGATTTTGGAGAAAGAGAGATGTAGATAATAGCCCACGTAATCTCCTCACCTCCTTGTAAATAGCTTATCCTCATCACAAAACAACAGACAAATTCCCAGTTTAGGATGAGTACAAATGGTTAAATATTGCAACAGCGCACAAACAGCCTTAGCTAGGTACAGGGGTGTCCTTCAGCAAAGCATGGTTGGCTAGGGAGGGCTGGAAGGCAATTAATAAACGGTCTTGATTTAACTTATTTCCACAGGAGGGCTTTATTTTGTCTTTAAGCACAGAAAATGCTGCTTCATTAGATCCAAAGTTTAAGAAGTCAGTAATCTGAGTTACATCATAGCACAAAACAAAAAGAATTTCAAAAGAACTTCAAAAATTAAGCAAGGAGAAGTTTTATATAATTTTTCTTCTCCACTTAAAGAACTAAATATATTCTGTGACTATTCTTTGCTTCTGAAACTCTCTCAAGCATTCTGTATTTAAAGAAACACTTTTTAAGAATTTGTCTTAAGTACTTTCAGGGCTCCCATTCTAATAGACACGAAAATGGCTTCTCTAAAGCAGCCAAGTTTGAGCTTGTTTCAAACTGTTTGCAGCAAGTTGCACCCTCTGGAATTGCTGCCTGCTCACAGCAGCTCAGTTGCAGGCTCCACACAAAGTGGGCTCTTCTGCATGAGAAAGAGCAGCTCAGAAATCGTCAACAGAAGGTCTGCACCAGTCCAGCAGCCCAAAATTCACTGTGACACTCCTAGTATACACTATACTTTCCATTTAAGGTATCTAGTATCAAAAAAAGCTTTTACTAGAATGCTTTCTCCTTATAAAAACACTAGATAAACATGTATTATGTTAGCAATGCTCAAAAACGATCTGGATTTAAAAAACAACAAAACCCAGCAGCACTATTGAGATCAAACACAAGCTAAAAAGTGTATTTTCTGAAAAAAAGCTAGATTTTAGAGCAAGATCATGCACTAAAAGTGCAACCCTATGTATAACTTCCAAAGTACAATGCCTTCAGATGCTTATAATGCTATTTGGTTATATTTTCATGAATGCCATGAAATCATTTTTCAAAAGAAAAAAGGCATTTGCAATTAAATTAAGAAAAAGTAATTAATATTTCAAGATATCAAAACATGTAAATCAAGCTCAATGTACCAGCTACTGATAGACTGCCTTATGACCTAATAATGAAAAGAAGATGCATGTTTGTGAAAACGGCACAGTTTAGTGGAAATTCTGTTGCCTTAACAGAACTGAGTTTTATTACATCTTTCATGTTTATCTGAAAAATGAATACTTTCTAGATAGTCATATGAAGAAATAGTGGGGAAAATTTGTACGTCCACAGCCTCCAAAGATGAAAAGCATCAATGTACAGAGGATTCGCGTAAGTATATGTGTAATTTACAACCCCAATTTTCAATTTACTGTTTGTACTGAGAGAATTTTAATGGTAAACTAAAGTTATTTTTCTAAGGAAGCGACTTTCAAAACTTCTGTAAGGCAGTATAGTTACGATCAACAATATCTTTATGAATTCATTCATATATTTAAATTGCCTGCTCCAAATATCTACTAACTGGAATATTTTTATTGTTATTTTGCAGCAAGTGACCTTGAGAAGCTGTAAGAATAAAATACAAGAGAAAGATACTTACAAATACGAGCAATAAATCATATAGCAAATACACCAGGAGGTAAGTTTTTCAGTAATATTTAGAGACAAATACATGAATCACAAATTGCATTACAACTAAGAAGAGATTCTGTTAAAAAATTAAAATTATCTGAAATGATAAAGAAATATATTTGAAAAGTTCAGTTCCAGTCCCTTATCATTTAGACAGCATTTTGCACCCTCACATTAAGGTGACATAAGAGGATAAATAACAATACACATTTGTGTTTAATAGTAAGCTCTACGATACACACTGGGTACAGTATCACATACAGTATCATGTGCTACTTATGAAATTGTATTAAGTCTCATATGGGCAATTGTTTCTTGGGGAAAAAAGTGCCATGTGGAAGAATCATGACCAAAGCTGAAAATATATCAATACACATATTTCATTTACTGCACCAGACATAATCTAAGCCCTAATGCTAGGTTCATTATTTTAAAGATAATCATAAAGATATACTTCTTTCACATGTCTATTAATAGAGTTGAGAAACAGCTGAAGTTTGATACTGTGGCTTAGCACTTCCATTACGAAAACTGTATTTCGAAACATTAAAAATCTGCTCCTATCTGCACTGGTCTAAGACCCAATAGGCAAGTTCTTAGTTTCAGTCATATAACTGGTCTGAATAAAATCTATCTAGTTCATTTACACTTTGGTCAATAAACTGAGAATCTCCAAATTGTCCAACTATAAAGAACCAAAAAGTCCTCGGTAATATTCATCTCAACCAATATTCACTGACATGGGCAGGATGACCCAACTGGTGGCCTTTAGGCTACTTGCCTGTGGCCAGCTTGCTTTTCTTTAGGAGAGATGGGACTGTCCTAACAGCAAACTGCCAACTGCTTCCCGTGCGGAGAAGGAAAGGAGGCTGAGAAAGGGCTGGCAGCTCCAACACTGAGAGCTGGGAGCTCTCTCCAAGTATCGGTGCAACAGGTCACCTAAAAGTGGGGTCTGGCTCCTTGCTGCAGACCATCCGTGAGGTCTGGTGCGTGCTTTGTGCATCGCCTACGGCAAGAGCGCTCCCAGCACGCGGAAGGAGCTGCTGCTCACTTCTGAATGAGTGCTTGTGTTATTGTAGGCATCTGCACTGATTTACCAAAGATAATGCTTCATTTCTGAAGAATGGTCTTCATAATTTCAAAATACTAACATTTAAACTTGAAAAATAATAGACATTTCTATGTTTCAGACAAGTGTAAAATTTCTCTATTAACTTTTAAAGTACTTTAGTGATTCACATGCACAAGTGAAGGCGCGAATAATCGACAGGAAGGACACTGTCTGAAAACTTGGCTTACATTCAACAGTGACTGAAACTTTAGAAGACAATGTTCAGCATTTTCCAATACTTTATAAAGTCAGGCTTTGTATTTGATTCATGAATGGAACAAACCAAAGGTGCTTCACAGTCTTCAGAACAACAGAAAAAGGAATATAATTGTATCAGCTTTACCGATTTCTTTCTTCAGGAGTAAGAAATCAATAAACCATCATAGTAAATTTTCCTCACATGTCATACTTTTGTTTTTAAATGGTATTAGTAAGTAATTTATAGCTATATTCTGGATATGATCTTTGAGCAGTAACGAATGCAAGTTTATCAACTGAATTCCCCAAATGCAAGTCTATCCGGTTAAAAGAGTTATAAACAGAAACACCGTTAAATTTCACATAGTGCTTAGAGTACGTCCCTCTAATTGCAAATAGATCATATCCCTCTATTTGTAATCAGCCGATCTCAGCGCAAGAAAGGTCTGAGGCTCTGGCGGTAGGAGATAACTTGGCACCCCTCCAAGGCACGAGCACGTTGGTCAAGATGGCAGGATAACCATACTGGTATTTAAATGCTTCACTACAAAGATTGAGCAGTATTTTTGCCTCTCCCCAGGTACCACTGCGGGGCTCAGCTTTCAAGACTTTCAACAGTTCACAGAAAGCTGTTTGTACTTCAGGGACTAGAGGTAGAGATCGAGGGATTCCATTCAGCAGTGAGGTCCTTATAAAAAAGGAAATATCCTCAACATTATTCTTTTTTTCAACATACTTGCAAGCCTGGTCCACCAACTACCACCTTCTCTACATGTAGGAAATGTTGATTAATTATTCTATGATGACTAAGTGATAACACACTGAGCTATTCAGTTAGACAAAATGAATTTAAATTCGTCTTTTCTACTACTGCAATTTGTTTTCCTTACATTAAAAAAGAACAGTTCTTCTATAATACTAACTGAAGACTGCACTTTGAAGTAAAGTAGAATGAAACACTATTTCAGTAGTGGGGCTAAGTCCTTTTTAAGAGCATCTTTCTGTGGATCTTTTAAACATATAAAACTATCAGAATAGTTGATATTAAATCTCTCATCTTCCTTAATATTTTTTCTGTAAATACAGATGGTTGAAACCTTGTGTTAATAGAACAATATTTTACAAAGATATCTTGGAACGATTTTTTAATTCTTTTCATAATTCACTCATAAATACGCTCAGGAAAGCAAGAAACCATTTATACTAATCTGAAATAGATACAAGATAGATAGTTACTGCGTCATAAGATGGGGGAAAACCTCAGATAAATCTCCTTGGATGTTTTTGCTGTTATACAAATGTAGCTGACATGGAGCTTTATTTATTGGCACACAAATTCCTTTCAGAACTAATACATTCTCATACTGTCTAAAAAACTTTAAACAATTTTTTTACAGTAATGTAAACACAATATTCTCAATCTTTCTCAACAAAGGTTGCCAAAGTGAGACTGTTCCTAAAATGAAAGAAGAAAGAAGGGAAAGATGCACATTCTAAAAATGTAAAGCTAAATTTAAGCAAAGCCTTATGTGGCTTTGCTTAAACACACAGTGCAGCTCTTTCCTTTGCAAAACTTATCCTATGTGGATGAGGATCAATTAAAATTACAGCTTCTGCAAACTAAGAGGTGCAAAGGCTGCTGCTGAGCTGCTCATCCTAGGACCCCTTCAGGATACGCTCATCAGTGGCACTGGCTGGACTTGCAGAAGAGCATTGTGCATGACTTACAGGAATGGAGCAATTTCATTCTCTTCAAAGAGCAAGTGAGGAAACTGAAAGCACATTTTTTTTCTTGGTGTTCTTTCCTAACACTTCACACCTGTCCCATAACATATTAACAGTTTAGATCCAAAACCACACAATGTATTTTACAAATACTTTTACAAATTATTACACTATTAAAATGTCTACAAATAAATGATGACAACGGTACACAACAGAATATCTTGGAGTTGGTTCTTTTCGTATTAAAAATGCCCTCAACTCTGCTCTGAAAACATGAAAGGCCTTTGAATGGAAATTACAGTTAGAGATTGGGGGGAGAGAAAAAAAAAAGCATACTTTTGAGTTATCAGTTTTTCCAGAAATTCTGTTCAGTTACCACCTCCCCCTTCAGGGGTTAGACATTTCAACCCTTCTATTCTTACATGCTTCCTAGACGTATTCCTCTAATCCAAGGGAGTTTTGATTTACCTGTTTGTAGAAGCCCTTTCAGCTGGCAGTACCCTTGAACAACCGTTTCATTTTAACGGCAGACTACAGTGAATGACAACCCTTTAAGAAAACGCTCTCACTTCCGCAGGAGATCTTTACAGTCTAAGTTCAAAAGATATGTACCTGCTCTTTTGAGAAGTGACACCTTTTTGAGAGGTGACATCTTCTCTGATGTCACCACTCAAATACATCAGAGCTAGAAATAAAACCACAAAGTTTAAAAACTGGAGGTTGAATAGAAAATGTCTTTTGCCTTCTACAGCAGTGCAGAAGACAGCGCTAGATATTTTCTTTTAATTTCAGCATTGGACTATAAGAAGCAGCAGCAGTGACACCAATGACATGAAATAAATAACCTAAAAATTCTAAGTGGCAAATGAAGGACTGATCATACTTACTTAACAGAAATCCGTGAAACTGCATTCAGATTGGTGGAAGAAGTCACTGTTTGAAGAACGTGTTCAAGGGCCGTCAGTCCTCCTGCAACCCGAAATGCCACTTGATCTGCTGTGTTCTAGAGAAACACAAACACAGAGGAGAATCAACAGAAATTCAAGAAATTCCTAGATAAAAGATATGCCTAGAAGACAATGTCCTGAGCTTTCACATCATTGTAGAAAATCCTTGATACATATATTTATTATGTTGAACATTTCTGATTAGACCATTTCACTGCCAATGCACAGGGAAGAGTATTCTTTAGAAAAGGCAGAAGTTGAAGCTCTCATGTTATTTTTTCGAAGACAATATATACACTCAAGTATCATCATATACTATAAACAGGTAATACAGATGAATACTGTAAGTATTTTTTGTGATGACATTGTTCTAGAGATTTTAACAAAGCTAAACATTATCTGTTGCTGTTCTCTTTGTAGCTGTGCTTCAGTGCTTTTTTTTTTTTTTTTTAATCATTTAAAGAATGTAGACAATCTGTGGATGGCTACTTTGTCTTTCTTACAAACTTTCCCCAAATGAGACAATGTCCAGGCTTGTTCCCTTGTTTTTTCAATGTGTGCATAAAATAGCTTAGGCAGATCACTTCAAAACATGAGTACCACCATGCATTGGTGATACCTGGTTACGTATTTCGCAGCATGCGGACCCGAGTCCAGGCTCCGCTCTGGAAGAAAGCCCAATAGTATCACTAGTTACATGTGTTAGAGGTATTTTATCCTTAATCTTGGGAAGATAGAAATGACAACTGAAAGACACTGTTGTTAGGATACCAGTTGATCATGTCTTCTGTCTTCTCAAATTAATTGTGTGGAGTTTGACAATCAGGCTAAAAACTGGATATAATTTTTGATAATGCTTCAGTTATGGAAGCAGAAGTCTACAGAGGTAAAGTCTGAAAAGGTCACTTAGATGATGCGTGTAGGTTATTCCTTTTCTAATGAGGTGTTGATCAAGTGATGGCAACTCAAATTAGGATCTCCAGGTCTATTCCATTGCTTGCAGCTTATTCAAAATGCGGTAGAATAACTGCTCTCAGATTTGAACTATCGCATTCACCTTTAGCTTGTTTTGCATTCTTCATGCTGTGCTGTTGCCTATAAACTGAAAGACTCAGCTTAAACTAGTTTTGTAGGTGTTCAAAGCTTCTCGATTAGCCTTTTCTTATTCTAGGCCTCCCCTCTGAACTTCCACTTAACAGGATTTTGCACTCAAATACCCTTCTACTGTTATTCCTAAAGTTTTCAGATGACTGAGCTTTTGCTGGAGCAAATACAAGATTTTAGAAATTATTCATACCCTTTCCCTTTCCTCCAAAAGTGTTTTATCTCCCACTGTTTAAAAGAAAACATAAGATTTTTTTTCCTCTATTTTTAAGTGCTAATTTTTGTGTTGCTTTATTGGCTGTTTTTTATCCACTCAATTTTGTTAATGCTGAAGATATTTTAGTCAATGCAAAATGATTTGTTTTAGTCTCTTTTTCTCTCTTTTTTCTTTTTTTAGAAAGTAAAAGGAAGCAATTTTCTCTCCAGCAAGTTTCCTTCAAGCAAACGTCTACATTCGGTCTAGAGGACTTGTCCCCAAGCTCCAGAAAAACTGTCTGAACAGGGAAGTCAGATATTCAAAAAGAAACAATTTTGCACACTGAATATGAATGTCCTGTAGATTTCCACACAGCCAAAAGGTTTACCTGCGAAGCAATAACTAGCATCAAATGAATAGAAGTGTGTGCGCCGACTTATCAAGCCGTGAAGATAACCAACTAGTGGTTCCCCACCAGCTAATTACTAAATATTATTTCTAACAGACAATTTTTGTGCAGTTAACCTGGTAAGTGTGCCCTGACTAAGATTTAAAATTTGAGTTTTACTCACATCCTCCTCCTCTACCTCCTCTTCCTCTCTTCTAATTCAAAAAAATTCCAAACAAACGCCTCCTTAAGCAACCCTGAACTGGGAACCTTTGATACAACACGATATGGCAACCGCCAGCATGACCAACCTGAAGTACGACTGCCATAAACCTACAACAAGCGATGCCTCTCCTGTGAGGCTTTCCCATCAACTTCCTGATGTATTCATAAGGAAAAGACAACCGAAGAGCAAAGAAACATTCCCATGAGGAACTGGATAGGGCAGTGGCTCACTGCAGCAGTTCTCAAACTTTTTCTTCTTTACCCTCTACTCCAAAAATTTGCACCCCTCAGACGAAGCCTCCGTCCTTTCGAAGGTACCAATTTCCACTTCAGCTCCTCCCAAGTGTGATATCTTGTTATTTCAAGTGCCAGCTTTTCTTGGCAATCAACACACGTGCATGTTCAGCATAGAAAAATGCTCACAAGAACTACTACATGATCGTCATGCCTGCATCGTGATGGAAAAATGAACAAGACCATTTACGGGACATGACGACTTGCTGCGGTGTATTTCTTAGCGCCGTGGCCACCCTCGTTTTAAGTGTGCCAAGCACTTCCCACTTTCCCTGTCTCTCATAGGAGATTATGCCACAACCTATTAGAGCTCGTTGCGAAGAAGTCTTTCCTGTCATTTAGACCAAATATGCCCTTTCTCTATTTCACCCTATTACTCTGAGTTATATCCCGTTTTATTATACTCGTTTTGTTCCTTCCTTAGCAATTACTCCATTTTTTGAAACTGTACACTGCTACATTTTCCCACTTGGCCTGTTTCTTAACTACAATGCTAAACTCATCCTTTCCTTTTATTTTTCACGTAATATTTTAATATAAATTATCTGCATTTTTTCCATAACTCCTCTTTTCTCAATAGGTACCTAATAACGAAGTGTCCAGAAAAGAACATTTCCTTTCAAATCAGTCACCAGAACCACACTCAAAAAACTGTAAGAGCCCTCTGCTCTGATAGGATAGCTTCATAAACACAGTCAAAAGGAATATTTGCTTCTGAAGCTCTGCATCACATTGCAAGCACATCTAACTTCGTAGGTGCTCTCCTTCCCCTCCAGATTGAAGCCTCTGCACCATCACTTCCGTAAAGACAGATTTTTTCAGTGTGCTTCAGTTTTGTCTAACACTTAACTAAACGACAAGCTTACATTTTAAAGGATTTCCTTTACTACTGCAGTTTTCCATCAAACAGAAGGGCATTCATAATTTCTCCCAATTCAATATCATTTAGTTTTAAGTCCTATTACTCCACTCTCGAGATTACTCATAAAAAATAATTTCACATTTTGATGTTTGGGGGGGGCAGTAATTATGTCTATGAAAGAGAGAGAGAAAAAAAGCTTAAAAGGAAGAAGCACAAAACAGCTCCAAAGCCTGAAAAGATGCAAGAGCAAATTATCTGTTTGCCATGCTTATGAGGGTCTGTAAAACGGCACCCAGCGATCAGGAGCACTGCTGACGCCACTGCCTTTTGGCTTGCTCCCTAAGGTATTTATCTCCAAGGGGTCTTCTCAGAGGGAGGGAGGTCACAGCAGTCCGAGAGCCCGACACCGATTCCTCGGGGCACGACGGCGATTACACGGGTGACCGCTGGTGCAGCAGGAGCTGCGTCACCGCACAACCGTGCTGCGCCGCCCCGCCGGGGCGCCAGGTTCAGCGGCAGCTCCTGAACTTGGCCGTGGCTCTGCAGAGGGACCCGAGGGGAAAACTTGCCCTGGCCACAGAGGAGTCAAGTGTCACCTGCACGCTGCATTACTGCCGTTGCCAGAGCGAATGCTGCATGACCGCGGTGCGGACAGCGGCTGGCTACAGGCAGCGCTCGGCTGTCCACGGCGTCCTGCGACCTCAGCGGGGGAACTGAGCTCAGGGCCAAGCACGAACCTCCCCGGGGCTAAAACAATTTGTTGTTTTATCTCTGAAGTATAGCAGTCAAATAATACCAAATCATTTTTAAATACATGTCCAAAATAATTTCTACTTGAAGTGATTTTCAAATTTTGAAATATTTGTAAGTTTATCTGAAGAAATCTTCCTTAAAGCATAAACACACAGGAGCAGAATATCTCATCCAAACAGCCTTTTTCCCCTAAAACTAACCTATATCCTTCAAAATATGATCTAAACTTCCGTAATGCTTTGCAGTGGTAAAGCCTGTATTAGCTGATACATATTAAAACATGTTAGAAATTCAAAGAAGTAGACTGAGGTAAATAAGTTATTCAAACCACTTGATCAAATAATATTCTTATTTAAAGTGGCCACCGCTTGAACCTGCGTCAGAGCGAAAGCCCACTCCGGCAGTCACTGCTTTTAGCGGGGTAGTACCCAAGGCGCTGAGCAGGGCGAGGTGACAGGCACGACGGGAGCATGAAGAACGGCAGATCCTGGGGGGAGTAAACATCACATCCCTATTTGGAAAGGGCACCGACCAGAAAGGCCTGTTCTCGCCGTGTGAAAGAATCCCCCAGACTCCTGCATTAGTCTCCCAAATTACTTAGCGAGATGTTTATCTGAGGCCCGTTTCACAAGTTCACTACAGAAACTGTTCTTTGAGAACTGGCTGCGTATTTAGATTGGGAAGGTTATTCAGCAAAGGCAACCGGTATAATGCGATATGTGTTTGTAGATTGGAAGAAAATAACAATACATGCATCTGGTTTTGGAACAGGATGTGAAGCTGCTTTGCTTTGCTCATATGCAATTGCAGAAATAAACAACTAGTTCAAGTAACATTTAAAAACAATTACATTTCTAAGTATATAAAGATTTCCAAGCTTTGAAGTTACCTGGTGAAGCAGGACACCAGCAACAAATGAACATGCTGGCAGAAACGACTACTACTGTCTTCTAGGCACTTCCTAAGAGGAGAGGTGGGGGTGCAAAAGCCTTGAGGATGCCACCAAAATTACTGAACACTTTACAACAGTACTAACAGAGATGTAATTTTGAGAACGCAGATGTAGCACCGAAAACCAATACAAGAGGAAGAAAAAAAAAAAAGAGACTTACTTTCTTTGCCCCTTCACAAGTCTGTCATGGTGAAATACAGCGATCATGTTTGCACAGGAGGAAAGCCAACACAGCTAAGGTGATATTTAATACGTATCCCTCATCTTTGGACCATTATGAACTTGCCATTTAGTACACAGAGCAACCAGGTTCAGTGCACCAGTGTAGGAATCAAGTACGTCTTTAGAAGAGAGCGTGTGTATACATGCTTACACGTGTCGCAAAGCAAACAGAAACAAAAGATTAAACAAAGCATGTAACAATTTTATGGGTTAATCGTGAACTAAACATTTTAATAAACTTTTAAAGTTCCTACTTGTTTTCTTTTTTTTATCATGGCGACAATCAAGCAAGCTCCGCGCAGACAGGGCAAGGGTGCCTCACTTATTTACCTGCCTGTTACAACACCTTAACGGATTTAAATTCCCCGTCTCTCCTCTCGCCCCTACGGCTTGAGTGACAAGTGACTAATAGGATTACAGGCTCCATTCCAGGAATACAGCTCAGCTACATGCCAGCAAAAAATGACAGCCTAAACCTGAATTACACGGCCTGGGAATCCATCCAATTATTAACTAAAGTAACTGTTATTACCTAACCTAATCAAAGGAGAAGCGGCTGTTAATCTTTGGTGGCCTGCAGTGTAGCAGCGGTCAGACGGGATGAACCGTCTTTGTACTTGACTCTCGCGCAGACAATAATTACGTCCTCTGCGATCACGCAGGACGGGCCGCCTAACCTCCGCGACGGGGCAGCAGATGGGCAGCAACCGCTCCCGGGTTCATTAACAAGATGGGGTGGGTTTTATCAGGGCTTGGCATCTGCGGCACCTTCAGCAGCACCGCTTACGCAACGATACAAGTATGTCTGGCAAATTTGTATTTAGCCTGCTAATTTTCAAAGTTTAAAATAGTGTTTTCATCTCCTCCTCTGGCATTCGGTACAGAAAAATAAATACTGCTAAAAAAGCCTTACTAAAAAAGGAACACATTCTTCATCCCACCTGAGCAATCTGCCCCAATACACGTATGTCGACATCTGTGAAATATATGAAAAGGCCAACAGACCCGTGCTGCAACTTTTCTGGGTTTTATTTAACTCCTTAAAATACTCCAATAATATAAACAACTGCGTACTTCTGAAATCAAATCAAATAATTCATGGCAAAAAAATTCATTTACAGAAGTGGGTGGCTAACACAAGTAACACACAGGGAAATAAAGTGAGCATCAAGTAATGCTAGTTTTTGATTTCTGCGTACAATATTCCAGAACAACAGTAAGGCCAAAATTGCTATCCAGCTCTGCTGCATCTGCTTCACACAGGACATTTGACAGACTGGAAGATTTGCAAAAGAGAAGATTCAAGGCAAGAAAAACGTACCTCATCATGAGACACTAGGGAAGTACGACTTAGTTTTTGCTAGGAAAACTAAAAATATGACTGGATCACAATGTGGAAGTACCTGAACGGAAAGAAGACTTCCGACAGTGCACGGTAACAGCTAATATTTGGAAGCTGAAACTGGATGAAGTCAGGTAAGAATAAAATAACTTTTTAATGCCAAGAGTAATTAATGACTAGCATAATATACTTAGGATATAGTCCGCTCTCAATCATTTTAAGTTTTTAAATCAAAACTGAGTATCTCCTAGAAAAATATGATCATAGTTAAATCACAATTTATTAATTTTGGTGCAAGAATTATTGGGTGAAATCCAATGTCCTGTACCAAAGCACTCACTTCTATACATTTCTTCTCTTAAAGTATTATTATTAGTTAATAAGTAGAGCAGGAGCAGCTTATGACATCTGAAATGATTTAATGACAGCTGTTCTATGCAACTTTGGAACTTCACACTTTGAATATTAACATTAGCATCTGAAATCTTTCTGAACTAACTTAAAGAATTCTGCTGCGTAAACCCTTCCACTAAGGCAAACCTCCACAACCAAGAATTTGATGTGCATCAAAAAATATTTTTTTCTTGATCTGCCAAAAGTGCTCTTTCTGTTAGTCTTGTCTGAAGAAGCAGCTGATCTGGAAAGCCTGTTTGAATAGACCTCAGCAACCAAAACTGTTTGGTAGAAAATACTCCTGAATCAAACCCAAATGTTTTGATACATACTGACTTCTATCTGAACACACTGAACTTGTTCAGCTCTATTCTGTACTACTTAAACTTCCCACTGAATGAAGAAGAAATAATAATTAATTAGTAAAATATAGCTGAAATCTATTTTAGGAATTTTCTTTTTTCCTTTTATCCAGTATTCGAAGATTCTATCTAAAACGCCAGGGGCTAAGAAATGCTGCTCAAAGCCGCCTTAGAAAAACAAATCAGACAACTGAATCTTGGGCTGGCTCCTTTTCTTTTCCCTTTAAATAAATACATAAATATACCTATATGCAAATACAAATCCGTAGATACATTAATATGGGTATAAAATCTCCATTCTGATTAGTCATCTAGCCTGAAAAATTCCCACAGCAAGAATCACTGGAGAGAGTATACCAAAATAATATTTTCTACTAAATAGTGAATTTGTTTCCCCTGTAATACTTCTCTTTGGTGACATGAGTATTATAATAATACGTCATTCCATCTGAAGATCTCGAATTGCTTTTCAAACATGAGTGACTTGTCCCATGACAGAATTTCTAGCACCATATGTCAACTGGCAAAAAGTAAAAATGTTGCAAGACTGAACCTTTGTTTAGGATTAAAACATAAGCCAAAAGTGGCCTAGCAACGTTTGCTTACCATCAGGGGGAAGTATTTATTCGCATTAAAGACATAGTTGTTACAAATACATACAAGTTTTGCAAATTACTTCCTCATGCATTGTTTAAGTGTTAAGGGACTCAAGAGCCACTCCTTCACACCTCGTCCCCCCAAGAAAAATGCCCAGTTAGCTGCTTCTGAAGCCTTGCAGATTAGCCAGCACCTCTGGTTTCTGTGCTTACACTCCATGCAAACTTCGGTGGTCTCGTGCAGCAGAGGATGCTTACCAAGCACCTGCCCAGCGGCAGAGATGGTAAGTAGGCAAATGTGCGTCATCTTGCAGAGGGGATTTCACTCCCGGCATGACGTTCACACTTGCACGCTCATCTGTGCAGCTCTGGCACCTAGGCTGTTTGGATCATATGATCTCACAAGTACGCAAATATGTTAAAAGCACCATTGCGTGATCTTGTCCTGTTCTCTCTCAGAAACTTTTTGGGTAAGAAATTGCCTAGTGAATGCAGAAGTCACAGATCTCTTGTAACACTGATGCTCAGGTCCCTGTGGCTGACATCGCGCTACCGGAAAGCTTTCAGCCATTAGAGAGCAGCATCGCTTTCAGCTGATCTTAAACTATGAAAACTAGTGCAATCAAACAAAACAAAAGACACTAAAAATATTGGGGAGAAGATACAGAGAGGAAGCTATGGCGATTTGTTTGAAGACCTACAGGGCAGTCAAGAGCACCTGACCTCTACACGCAACTTTCCCACCGCTTGCCCTGGGCGCTCCCTTGTCCCTCCACGACTGTTCTCCCGTTACCCCAACTACAAGGCAGTAATAAAAGGCTGCTGTGTAGATCAACGTGGTGAGTTTGGAAAGTATTGTGCATGTGAGAACAGACACTAAAGGGCACCTCTAGGTATTGTGGTCTCAAACCAGAAGCGTAATTTAAAAATATGTTTTCAAGAAAATATGTGCGTGTCAACATACACCAGCAGACTACATGAAATCAACCTTCAGTTCTTTAAAACTATAACTACAGGAAAAGACTTGTTACTTCATCATGATCTCTAAAGTGGCACCTGCTCAATAGCAGAAGACGTGCCTGCACAGGGCATTTTCTAACCACCATAACCTCACTGCGGTACCTGAACTCTGCACTCGGATGCGGGCGGTCAGATGGAAGCAGCTAGCACCAGCGGGCAGGTCCAACGCGCAGGAAAACACAATACGAGGGAAATCATTAACAGTGGTTATTTACTCCGATTTAACTATAGCAAAACATCTCTTGTCCTGTAAACATTTAATGAAGCGATGAATCTCTGTACCTTGGAAGATCAGTTCTGAACTGATATTGAAGAAAAAATGTCAGATCTGACAGGCAAAAGCGACAAATAGCCTTGGAAGCTACCAACATTTAAACGCATCCCACAGAATCAGAAATCAACACAGCAGTTTGCAACGGCAGGCACTAGGCACAGTAAATTAACCTCTCAATAATCTTGGAAGAAGAACACTGCAGAGCTTATCTGTGAACTGAACTCGCCTTTTAATACTATTTCCAGCAAACAAGTTAAAAAATAGTCTGGGGCTGACCTCCAGTAACAAGTTCCTATTTATATGTTCATCTCAAGAAAAAGGTTAATCCAAAGATTATAGAAACTCTGGGCAAACACATTATTGATGATAAAAAGCTGCCTGTTCCAACTCACAGCTCACAACACAGCCCCGACCTCTTGACTTTTCCCGGCAGTGACAGGGAATGGCTGTTTGGGCCAAAATCGCTGCCCCACGAGCTCCTCCTGCGTTTGCACGCAGCCTGCGCTCTGAGCTGACAGCCCCTGTGGTTCTACCCTCGCAGCCGCTGCCACAGCTGACCGCAGCAAGTGATGCTGCTATACTACCAGTCCTCTGGACCACACGCAGTTAAGACAGTAGGTACGGGACCTCCCTCCTTCCAACTAGCCAGTTTAAGTTTGGTGCTTTGTCTCTTAAAAAGAAACCAATACAAAGGTAACTATCCTTGGCATTACACGCCTGCAGCCGGACGCTTGCACAAGGAAGGGCATCCTAGGCCCAAGGGAAAAAGCTCAGCGCATTTGTTGATAGAAATGTCTTGCTGATTCTGTAACAGTAAAAGTAAGGTCTAAGACAGCAATTCAGATGTAATGTATTTTCTTCCTGCTTGCTGGTATCAACCCAAAAAACTGAAGAACTTCCCCCAAAAGGATGGCAATTACTATCACTGTGACTCTGGTAAATACCTTTGGGACAGAAAGGAGGACTCTAATTTCACAGCACAAGATGAAGAAAAATGCTTAAGTCTTAGATAAATAACAATATATAAAATGTCCCTTGTAGGAGTCATTGAGACCATGACTAACATTAATTTAGAGTCACCTCCCGCATCAGAACAAGAACTTCTGCCTTAATTTGGTGTTTATCTTATCAAGGTAGGAAGACATAAAGGTAGAGAAGACAGCGACTTTTCCATCCTGTGACATCATAAAATTATCTGAAAAGGCATCTAAACTTGTCCTAGCTTTAGCTACTGTCATTTTCTACTGTTTATAATCATAGTATCTTTTCAACCAGAAAAGGCACAGGCAGGAAAGACCTGTTCCTCTGAATTCTCTACTCCACAGGCACAACAAAATGTTTTATTTCATCATTTTCTGATGAACAGATCATTTTCACAGATGCTTTCCTATCTGTGAAAGCCCGAATGTGGCACTCCTTGGCAGCTGGTGAGAATTTTGGAAAAAAACAAATAAATAAAAGAAGTAAGCAGTTTTTAACTCTGGCAGCAGAACTTCCTAATACTGCGATACAAAATACATGCAAAAGCAACGCCTTTGTTGACAGCAGGTGAAAGACAATCTGCGCATTTGCTGCTAACTCATTTCCCCCATGCAGTACAGGCACTTGACTTCATCATGCCACATACACAGATTAATTCAATTTACATGGGAACATAAGCTTTTAGAAGGCATTTATTAGTCTCACTAATCAATACATTTTAGTAATTGTATGATAAACTGTGCCATTACAAATTGGATCTGTGATCTTAAAACAATATGCTACTCCCTTCAGCTCCTAATAAGTTACACATTTTTAGGCACTTTAGATTTCAGTCGGAACTCAACTTTTATATTCTAAGCTGAAAATATTATCTAAATAAAATATTTGTATATTACAAGTATTACACAATTTTGCCTTGCCGGCTGCTCCGCAGTTCAGCCTCGCCGCCGGCCCCATGGTGCAGCCCTGCTGCGGGAGCCTGCCCCAACCGTGGCTCGAGCAGCAGCCACTGGCCACTCCTCACCTGCGCTTGAGGTTAGGGTAAAACGCAGACAACAGAAAATCTAGTGGCTCGTAACTCTGCCCATCTAACTGTGGGCATAAGGCTACTCCCATTCTTTTATATGAATACTTATGCTATAAAGTGGATAGCATGTTTAAGTCCTGACAGTATTTCTTACACTGTTTACCTACGTAAATATCTTATGCACCAGAACCAGGTGACATGCTGTTATAAGAAGTTCTGTAGGTTGAAAAAAAAAAAAATCTGTGTAATTTCTAAGCACATTTGCACATTCAGTGGCCCGGAATGGCTGGTCGCGATGCCAAGAAGCTGCAGGCAGGCGCTGATAGAAGCACCACTGCTGCATGGACTGCGGTTTGTCCACTATAAAAATCGCCAGCATTTTCATTAGTATTTCAAAGACAGCCATAACGAAGCACACAGCACTTTGAAAATTAACATGCAAACTAATTTAATGGGTAATACCTTTGGCCTTAGAAGTTATATCACTATTAAGCAAATAAAATTTTCATGTAAGCATTTTTCTTACAGAAATAGCATTTGACTTCTGAGTACAGGTTTTTTTACTTTTAAGGATTAAAAGGACAGGCTGTTGTTTCTGCCAGTAGTGTCCTCTAGTGGAGAAATGGGAGATACTAAGTAAACAACAATGATTTCTGTGATGCAACCCACATTTTCAAGAAAAATACAAACAAATCTCAATCACAAATACATCCATGTAAGTTTGGTATCTTGACTAAACTTTTCATTACTGAAATAATACTTAAATGCAAGTTTAAATAACTTTTAAAAGTTTCAATCAGACTGTGAAATTAATCAGTTTTGAAAAGCTATATACCATAATTGGTTGAATGAGCATTTTGTGTGCGCGCGTGTGCATACACACAATGTGTCTGTGTGTGCACATGCATATATGTATATAAGATCAGAAAATACCGATAGTGTAGCTATGATTTAGGTAAAGCCACTAGTCCATGACTCAGGTAAATCCACTAAAACAGCCTTTTTTAATATGTAAACCCCTGTGATGCTGCTTCTGATGCAGTGAGAGGGTGACTGATCAGCTGACATCACCTGCGATTTTTCCAGCCTTCAAAGAATCCTTGGATTAGACAGAATTTATGCCGGATTTCTCCTACAGGTATAGATACTCTTATCCTTCCTGATTAGTGACTGTAGCTTGGCTACACAAATGCTACACAAATGCTCTGCTACTGACACGGGGAAACTATTCTATTCACACTGCCCAAACTCATCTATTACCCTCTTCCTCTCTCCACCCCTTCCTTTTCCTACATAAAAGCCAACAAAAATAGTTGTGCATGGAAAAAATCATAATTTCATTTTGGACCACAGATTTTTGCCACCGTCTTATTCCCAGCCAATCCTTCAATGTTCCAGGGCAGGAATTACAAGTTTTAAAGAGTCATTGCTCCTCCTGCTAATATTCTTGCTTTCTTCAGATATACTAATGTATATCAGTACGTGTATATGTGTGTGTATATATATATATACACACACACACACACACTATAAAAAATACATATATTCAGATATACTAATTATCGTTTCTTCCAAGCAGTCTACTTGATTAACAGAACTAAGTTATACCCTGATCAATTGACTTCACCCAAAATTTAGCTTTAAAATTTGCTGCTCCTAATTCATATCTGGAAGTTCTCTTCAATTATGAAATAGAAGCAGCAAACATCAAGCTATGGCTTGTGTGTTTTAAAGGCAATCTGATTGTTTTCAATCATATCGTCCAGTATAAAATATACTGCCTCTATGTTACTCTTGCTTAGCTTATGAATTCAAATTTACTTTAAGAATTTGATATCAAATTACGATATCTTGTCTAATTTTTATTCAAAGAAACAATGACTGTGGAAAACTAGTATCACATTCAACTCAAATAGAATCAATACCAAGTTAAGGAAAGCTTAAAGATATATCACTACCTTTTTGGTTACTGAAGCATTCTGTATTTCTATAAAGAATAACTAGCCATTACTTTCAGAGGTCTTTCAGTCCTCTCTTTGACGGTTACTTTACTATGCTACACTAAAAACACGCTGCTACCTAGATGGCTGGATCCAGCTTCACCAGAACCAAACGCATCAGAGGCTAGGGATTATATTTCCCATTATATTCTCAAATATTACTTTAAGTAAAAAACATTGAGTATTTATATGATGCAATATTTGCCTTCTAAAATCTTTTTCTTTGTGTGTGCATACATACACACGCACACCCTTTTAAATCTCTTTAAAGACTTCTGAAGAAATTTATCATGAATGGTACAAAAGCTTAAATGTGCTCCATTTAATTTTCTGTATCTCAGTTCTTCAGCAGTTTTTCATTTTATTGTTTCAGTATCTGATGATTCAGAGTTTGCATTATTGGAAAGGAAAAATTTCATAAATAGCTGGAGAGGCTGAATTTAGTGTGCCTTCCCCAAACTGGCCTCTCAATCTTCACACTGCCTATGGTCACCATACCCATCGGCTCCGACAGTTTAGAGAATAAAACATAAATACCGGGCCTGATCCTGTGTTGTGAAAGCTAGCCACTTCTGACAGTCTTTGCAGCGGGATAAACACTGCCTGCCTGCATTCCCTTGTATTTGAAAGCTGCGACAAATGTTTTACTGAAATGTAAATAACCGACATCATGTCTGCTGAAGCAGGAGGCTGAAAATCTAGTTCAAAATCGCAAAAACAAAGATGCTGCCTGACACTTCCTAAACCATTAATGGTCAGCAAGAGCACACTTCTCAGAGCTTGAGAGCATTGGGAACCACTTATTAATGTATTAAAACATTGCAGTCAATTAAGATTATGGATTCACATGTTGTTCAGTTGCAAAAACCCTTTCCTTTTCCCCTGAAATCTGTTTCCAGTGAGAATACTATTTCTAATTAGCAATAAAAATAACTCCCTTGCAACTTAGCCTACTGCAAAGCAGGTACTTTTAGTTCTTATTTGTATGAAGAGAGTGAGCTTCAGCTGTAATATTTGGTAAAGCTGGAACATTTCAAGCCTCTGTCCTTCCATAGCGCGAGCACAGGCTGCAGCCTTCTCCTCAGGGCCCAGCTGGGAGACCTTCTCCATCATATCACTCATTTAACGGAAACTTATAACTTGTGTTGTGATTAATACCACTTTCAGAACAGTGGTCTCATTTGCAGACATGCTTTCAGCAACTTCAGCTGCTCTACTGACTGCTTGCCGGTTCCAGAAATGATGGTTCAGTGGAGATCAGGGTTGGTCCCCTCCATGAAATGCCTCTAATAAAATTAAGGGCAGTACAAATCCACTCTCTCACAAATGCTACAGCAGGATCACTAGTAGACTAAAAATTCATCTAACCTATATAAGAAACATATTGTATAAAAATAATTACAATGGTGCAGATTAACTGTTGCACTTGGATTCCCAAAGCCGCAAAGTTGCCCTCGGAAGATCACACCGACACTGCGCCTGTCAGACTCTCAATCAGAAGGGTGAGCTACATTAAGAGCCTGTCTAAATGGCATGTGTAGTATTGCACACATTTAACTATGGTGATTTAACTACAGTGTTTTAGCTGCAGCTGAGCCAGGTGAAAAGGCTACTGCCCTCCGCCACTTGTCACTGCCCTCCTTACTGCAGGTCACCTCCTGCCACATCTCTCAGAATAAGCGTGTGGAGTCTCTGCCTCGCCCAGGCCTGTCAAAGACATCTGCAATACCTTCAACATTTAAAAGTAGGTCTTTTAAAAACAGTATTACATTAAACAAATTTTAGGGAGAAATTACAAGTGCTGGTGTGTCAGCACGTCTGAGAAAGGATGACCATTTGTGAGGCAGTAAGCTCTTACCCAGGCCAGGTTCACAGCTGTAGAAATCTATACGCTCCAGCCAGCGGAACGGCTAATGCGCACACGGGAGAAAATGGTTTTGATGGGTAAAGCTCACCTCTATACACTTAAAGAAATAAATGCTAAAAGCAGAAACGACTTAATACGTATCTGTGGTCAGACCAATAGAATATACAAATTTAAATGTAGTGGTTTCTAGAAGATTCTAGATGATAAATTGGTACCCAAACAATGCCCAGACGATCCGAAGGGAAGATAGGAGGAAGCGAAAAGCTCACTGATCGCCTGGCCTCCACACCTTCAGGGAGGCTCGGCAGGCAAGGCGAACGGAGCCCTCGCTACCTTTAGGGTTAAAACCTGTCTATGCGCTAAGTGAAACAATTTTCATATCCGAGAAGTGGCATTCTGGCTGTTGCCTCTACCTGGGGTTATCTGCATCTATTTTGGCATTTTCTTTATTTAAGAAATGTTTAACAGCCTTTTCTCCAGCAAGCATAAATCAAAGCAAGGGCTCTGGGCAATTAAATTTATGAGTGCCTCTGGCTGGGTAGTTGGACGGGGAAAAATTATCTTCTGACTTTGCAAGGAGGTAGAAGTGTGGTAATGACCCAAGCTTTAAGCCACACGATGTACTGCAAACTCTGTTACAAATTCTCCTACGAGAAAGCCAGCACTAGCCGATATGGGCAACGTGGCTAATAAAAGATTATGAATAGCATTTTAGTTGCTGACTTAATTTTCTGCAAGCAATAGAAAGTTAAATACATTCTGCTTTAAAGTACATAGGAATGAATTCTGAAAGTGTTCCCTATTATAGGATATTTCTGTATGAGTGCTCAAGTCAAACATGAACAACTGATCCTGGGCTCCTTGCACATCTGAAATTCATTGCTGCCCTTGGTAATAAATATGTAAAATTAGTTCCAAAGAATAATCATGTATAAAATCAAAAGCACTGTGGCAGATAAACTATTTTAGCCTTGCAGTTTCAAACATCAGCTGTGCCCTCTTGAACAGAGTACAAGAATTTTTCTTTTAGCACTGAAGGTCCATTGACAGGAGATCTTAAACTGAGTGTCCCAATCTCACTGAGAGCATGAAGAATCCTATATGACAATTCCCCAAAATCAGGCCAAAGCTTTTTGGTAACATTTGCATGTGCTCTGCTGCTTTTTTTTTTTTCTTTTTTAATATACATTTAAACAGAGTAGAGTAAAAATGAATATAACTTCTTTTCAGGATTTCTGCCAGAAAGGATGTGAGAAAATGCATAAAAACTAAGGACTACCTTCCAATAATACAGAGCACACACAAAGCACAACCCTAACAGTATATGTAGTAGATTAATCTTGGGATGAAGAACAGCATCTGGATTTATGTCTCCTGCTTGATTTTACTAAAGGAAGCAAAGACAAATGACCCTAATAGGTACAAATTCCCCTTAACTAGTTAAAACTAGTAAAACATTGTGGTTCATGACTTTTAATATCTTTTATGCTTATTTAATTAAAATATATGTATGAACACAGGCCATATACAATTAATGGGCATATTCCTACTCAAATCCTCAAAACTTGATTTCAACTTGCTTACTTGCAAATACCTTTCTGGCATAGGGAGCAGTATTTAGCAATTGGAGACCTTCATCCAAAGCAAGCCAAAGTAGACATACCAGGTAGTCTCTGGAGATCTAACAACCACTTGCAGCAAAGGAAAGCAGCTCCTCTTTCATTTAGCAGGGCTCAAATCATGCTCTGTATTCAAACTGAAAGTTGTAGATGTTGCTTTGCTGCACAGGGTACTGTACAGCAGGCTACGAATTCTGCGTTAAGGAGAAGCACGCAAGGTGCTAGAACAAGCACAGACAGGACTTCAAAACATACGGTGATGAATATATCTTTGCCTGAGAGATGCTGGTTTCCCAAATCTGAAATTTCTATAGAATATGCTGATGTAAAACCCTTTCAGTTTACACTAAACACAAACTCTTCTTGCTATATCGCTGCAATCACTCGGCCCCAAGTGCAGAATCTGCTTGCGTGCCTGAAAGCCATGCAGAACAAAAGCAAGGTTGACCACAATAGTCATGCAGGTATTCTCAAGTTTTAAAAGAAGTTCAGAAATGAGAAAACTTCTTATTCATTACTATGAAATAGGACACATGATGAATAAGTTGAAAAGGGAATTATAAGTCAGATTCGATTGCACCTGAAGGCAAAATCCAATGAGACAGAGCTGCCAATCTTGGGTATGTGGCTTTGTTGTGATTCAAGTCTGCATAAAGGATATATATGTACAAACCTCTACTCTTTAACACCTGTTCCAGTATGGTCACGAAATTGCTAATGAACTGAATAACCTTTCTTTGTGTTGAGAAATTTCAGTGTTAATTTTTCTTGTTTACTGTTACCAATAATAGCTCAGTATTTCACTTCATTCTTTGTAAAATAAATCTATTTCCCTGGTGAGACTGTATTTGAAAGGTGCCTCTTTTTATTAACTTTACAAGTCAGGATAAAACATTTTAAAACTCTGAGTTCCAATGGTGAGAAACTGCACTGATTACCTTAAGGAAATACATTTTTTCAGTCAGTTTGAACTAGTAACAGAGAGCAAATCCAGTTTTTCATAGTATGACTGAAAAGTGGGATTTTGGATCAATTTTACTTTGCAATGCTTTTCTGTTACCACTTGCAAGTCTGAAGAATTTTTAGTAAGAAGCAAGGAGCTATTGTAGTGAACTCTGTCCTCCCTCAGGGCAATTCTCTATTCAACCCAGGCCATTAGCAAGGGTAAATCAATGTTATCAGCTCACACACACTGACAGCTTGTGTGGTTCCCATTCCCTCATTCCTTTCCCTACATTATGGTATATTTTTATGCTCTCCAGGGAAATTCAATTAACAGTGTCAGTCTCCTCCTCTCAGTCAATGACTGACACCATCAAGACTCTTTTCACTGCCCACTGACATGTACGATGTGTCTGCTGATTTCTTGACTCACGAGTTAACAAGAGAATTACTATCCACTTCTATAAATGACTACGTATGATCTGTGCCATAAACACAGTGACAGCTATTGAAATCAATCTTTCTTGACCTTATTGATTAGGACACTCAGAAATAATAAGACTTCTCTAGTGGTGGAGCAGTGCTTTTGGGTGTAAAAACCCAAAACAACAACAAAATGAGGCATGCCTATTAATGCTGCCCAATTTATCTTTTCTTTCTCCACCGCAGATCCAATAAGCAGGAAAATGTCACAAAGAATTCACAATTACCCTTTAGTTGTAATTCATGTCTCATTTAAAAATATCCCAGGAAACAGCCGCTGATAAGAGGTTGGATACAACACTTTCTAATAAAAGTTTCCGATAAATATTTAGGTAATTTTCAAAGCAGACAAATCTTTTACAGTCTTCAGATAACCATGTTTCTGTATTTTGAAATAAATAATAAATGAATTTTTTGATGATTAATAGAAACACTGCAGAATGTGGAAATGTCAAAACTCTTTCAAAAGCACTATTAAACTCACCTACAGTCTAAGGTACTACTAGTATATTGGGCAAGACACTATGTATCCTAGCTGGTGATCACTATTTAAGTAACATGAGATTAGAAACTGTTCCACATTGACTAAGCTGTGAAAAGCTTCAAGCAGAGCTCTCATCTGTAGACACCAGATCTGAACCACAGTAATGCAGCACCTTCCTCAGATTTCATTAATTTGATTTCTCTCAGAACTAATTTTCATTACAGATGTGAAACAGGTATTTTCTAATTGTTGGTGAGAGAGCATACAGAATATCATCTTCTGTTGGAAAACTCAAATATTTTGGCCCTAACGCAGCAAGAAACTACATTATAAGACATAAAACACTGTTGCAGCAGACTGAACATGTTGAAACAATAAAAAAGATGCAAGTGCTGCACTACCAATTAAGAAATCCCAACATTCTACTGTAAAACAAAACAGGCTCCACAAACATAGCACTTAATCAGAAAAAAATTAGAACATAACAATATCCTCCCAACATTCATATCTGAACATTATATCTTCACCCTCCATGAAAGACCTATCCAAAAAATAAAGGCTTTGTAGTGTTCCAGGAAAACTCAACAGATTTGTGCTGCTTCAAAATTCAGCCATAGCACCACAAAACATTGGCTGTGACAGCAAAATTGGCTCAAATTCTTTTCCCCATTCTCTGCTAATCATTTTTGCCCCTTACTGTAAAAGCTTTTTGTGGGTATGTACTATAAACTAGACCACTGAAATGGCCCAGGTTAAAATAGTCCTAATGAAAATATAGTGAAAGTACAGCTTGCTGTTATCCAGATGATGTAGCATTCATCAAGCACGTTTTCACTTACATATTTTGCAAAACTGCCTGTACAAAATTTGATGTCTAAATGAAAGCATCACTGTTACAAACCACAGAAAAGTGTAATAGCAGACAATGCTTGTTACACAAAGGTCGGCTGTAGAGTATTTCAAAGCCATTGAAAAATGATCCAAACGAGTCTATCTTCTCATCCACTGCAAAACTATAGCTAGAATTTTACCTTTTTAATTTCAAATTCAATTATTTTTGTGAATGATATAATAAAAATCAATAACATGCAGATTCATGAATTAATTCTAATATTATGTATGCATTTAAAAATGCCTTTTGAATTTCAAAGATATTTAAAAGTAGGAGAATGGAGGAGAAATAAACTTTAAAAAACATGAACTTAATACTGATAAAACATACCATTTTTAGAGAACAAGGACAGCATCAGAGGCAGCAGTCCATGGTTTCCCGAACTCTCTCAAACAACCTCATAAAGTCTAACTTGGATGGACAGAGCCAAATCAGCTCTTTTGTTGCAACTATGTATATGGCATCAATTTGAGTCAGTGAAGATTTCAGAGGTCTGCGAGCTTACGTGCATAAAACTGAATTGGAAATGACAAGTTTTTCTCGAAGACCGCTGACCAGCATTTTGATAATTAGTACTGACAGGCAGCCCAATTTCATGCACAGCTTCCACTGAAGAAAGGATCCCTACTTTATTACCAATCCACTGGGGTGGTTAGTCCCTCCCAGTCCGCTCTGCTGTGTAATCTGGAAGGATTGCTTTAATGCTGAGATCCACAGGAGGTGGCATTTTGCCATTCAGTTTTGCTGGAACAAATCATACTGCTGGTAGCTGGTTCTCCATTCAGGAAAAATTGGTTATGACAGAGAAGGCTAGCAGGAGCATGTTCGCTGACTTTAGTAACAAAAGAAAGGAAGCACTGGCAGAGAACAAAAAAATAATTAAAAAAACCATACACTTACAAGTAGGCGAACCGTTAGCTGGCCCTCAGGATTTACTTCTTCACAAGTTACGCTGTTGGAAAGCCAAGACTACACTGACCCTGAAACTTTAAAACATCCACCTACCAGAGACTCCAGCTTCAAACACCGCTTCTTTCTCCCAATTTGTACAAATGTAAATTTTCTAGCTACTTTTACTGACTACAAACACGCACACTACACATTTTGTGTGCACACATACCCACAACAAACAGTGAAGTACTATACGTGACAGCAAAACTGATGATGAATGATGTTCAGTGGATCAGCCTCCTTTGGTTATACCAAGAGGATAAGGGGAATAGGATAAACAGACACATTAGCCTTCCTCAGTTCTTGACTGCAACTCCACTTATTAATGTAGTTCATGTGTTAGCACAAACTGGAAAACGAACAATACACTCTTTGTTTTGAAGAAATTTGACTTTTACATCACATGCATGTTTTTACTATGGCCTTTTTGGTACTTAAATTTCTGTGAATTTGAAATAAAGGAGTATTTACCACAGTTTATTATAATAAAGCTATGCTTCATGACATTCATTGCAGAAAATTCCAAGCTTGCGTCAACTTTTAAACTTTCTTATATACAAAATCACTTATTTGGACTCATAAAATTTGCCACTGAAAATCTACTAAAATCTGGTAGTCTTCTAAAATATTAGAGAATACAACTGGGAAACAATCCATGTCTAATCCATTTGCTTAAACTTTGTTTACTTGTGGTAGAAGCACACACATCAAAAGTAACTAATAGATAACAAAAATCTTATGCAACTCTCTTGCTATTCGAAGCAAAAAAGAATATTCATCTTCCACTAGTAATTAAAGGACATCATTCTGCACATGCATCAAGCTCATGGCAAGAGTCCTGAATGTATCTGCTGAAGAAAGGTGTAGATTTGGCTTCAGGGCAGGGGAAGATTCTCTGTGAATTTCAAGCTTTGCTGGAAAAACTTTAGTGGAAAACACACTATTTCTGTCCTCCAAGTCGTCCCTATCATTATACATAATATGTTTATTTCAAAAATAATTTTTTTATACACGTAATGAAAAAAATTAAATCCTGAGGCATGCATATCTATGAACATAGGAACTACCACACATATTAACAGATACTGCATTTTATTAGATGGCCTGTCTCTAAGAATCAACACCAGATGTGCTAACTTACAGTGCTGGAATATAAAGAGGTCTCTCTTACTTAAAAGCCTGCCCATTTGGAAAGTTTAGCTTCCTTCAAGAGGAGACCTCCTTTCGGATATGCTCCGAAACCTGAAAGCTTGTCCTACTGTGTTCACCCACACACATGCTTAAAACACTCTCAAATTCAAACCAATGATATATGAGGGCAACATAGTTTATAGGTTAATCATGAATTATATAGTAACAGTCACAATACCTCTTTTTCCAGAATACGAGAGATCTCTCCTAAAGTCCTGTCCAGAGCACAAA
Source organism: Dromaius novaehollandiae (assembly GCF_036370855.1). Lineage (NCBI taxonomy): Eukaryota > Metazoa > Chordata > Aves > Casuariiformes > Dromaiidae > Dromaius > Dromaius novaehollandiae. The sequence goes on from NC_088107.1 coordinate 21,835,739, forward strand.
CCTTGTTGCTCGGCAATGAACAGCTATCCTGCATCTGGACGTGCTTTTGAAGATCTTTTACTAATCGCTGTAACCTTCAACATTAAACAAAAAAACAAAGAACAGTTAAAGCAGAAAACACTTCTATTCAAGTAAAATTTCATCTTTGTAATGAATATGAAACTCCATTAACCTGAATTTGAATAAAACAATCATGAAAATCAGTGTAAAAGTATTAAAATTATCGATACTGCAGAAGCACCTAGAATGTGCAAGACAGTAAGGAAGTAAGGTCAGCTTATCATGTCTGTGATCTTTCACCCGATCTTTTTTTTTTTTTAATAATAAAAATGGCACGGAAATAGTGTGAACAGCATAGCAGTAAAGGCACTTCTTTATTAACTACATGTTTGTTTCTGTTATTGCTCAATAGAATTAATTTCTCTATTCTGCCTCCAGTTTCTCCTGTTAGTCTTCGTCAGCTTCCTTTTCGGTATGCTTTCGTCCTTTTCTTCCATCGTTCAATCCTTCCCTTCCACTTGGCTGAGTAGTTCACTCTTGAGATGAGTAAGGGAAATAGAACCGCAAACTACTTGGCTAATTTCTTATAGGCATCATAAAAGAAATGGCTCTTTAGGGTTATTTTGAATAAGTGAAAAGTAGTGACTTTGCAGACTACCTCAGAAAGGGCATTTTATTAATGAGGGTCAGTAATGAAACCAAAATGCAGAGGTGAAAGAGATGGAGACACACGTGGGTTGGGATTCATTCCCATTTTAGATATCTACAACTGGGCTAATCAGCTCTGCTCTCTTGTTTGGCAGTGAGGAGAAACAGGCAGTTCCAGGGCACTGTTCCTCTCATCCCAAACTCTAAAATAAATCAGATGAAACATACTCATAGCGTATCTTTCTTTGCCCTGACCATGAAGTCAATGACTAGCTCAGATGTAGCCTTCACAGCTGTAGATACGCTAAGGTATGCGAGATAAATGCCAGACCAGACACTGTGAGAAACCAGTGGAAATATTGTTCGGTACTTACCCTCTGTTTTTCTGCTGTTGCCTCAATATCTGCTACGTGCCACTCAGTGACAGGCCCAGGGTTTGGTGGGCCTCTGGTTTGATCTAGTATAGCAATTTGTACTTAAAGTAGGAGAAAGCTGGTAACAAAGCAGAATAAGCAGGAGAAACACTGGTGGGATTAGAAGCAAACATTGCTCCACAGGAAGGAAAAAAAGGAAGGAAAAGAGGAAGGATCTCAATGCTTAATGCAAAAGGGCAGATCATCGGCGTGACAGGGCCAGCTGGAAAGCACTCGCAGACTAACAGCAAAGAGCAGGTTACCATAACGAGCCTCTGAGAGGTGCGAAAGCAGACAGCATGCCTGCGGAACGTACCACAACAGTCACGTGTATCGAAAAAATTCAGAACACTAATTTGGGGCAAGACCTGAACAGAGAGCTTCTGCTGCATCACTGAGAAATAGGTATTGTGTATTTTTTCTTTGAAAAAGTAAGATTTGTAAAAAGCCTTCAAAAGACACTGAGAATACATATATGAGTAATGAAAGTGCAAATAAAAATGATTATCAGGATTACGTGTCTTGGACTTCTTACCCTCTGGTCACCTGAATCCACTGATACTCAGCCAGTGCACTTTTCTATGACAGGAAAAATAAGGGGGGATGAAGTCCAGATGAGAATTTCTGCCCTGCTGAAATTTTCCACCTCTGTGGAAAATGAAGTTGGAGGAAATCTCTAACTCAGTAAACCAGGTACAAAGATGGGAAAGAAAATTAAAAGCTGAAACACAAATAACTGCAGGACTTGGATAGCAAGATGAGCATGAGGAGCAGATTGCAGCACCAATGAAAAGTAAAATCACTACAGTCCAGAAGTATGATCTAGAAGTACAATATTTCAGGGATTCTTATAGAACATGATTCAGAACTACTATTTTCTGGTCCATATCCTAGCGCATTAAGCAAAATTAAAGACTCTCTTTATCCTGATTCTATGATTAAAGACTATATAAAGCACTGCAAAAAGACAAAACATTATACTGTAACTCCATCTGATGGAAGACAGCAAGTTCTACTCGCTTCATTTAACATCAGGGGAATGGAATTCAATCAAGATTAATCACCCAGGTTTCCTAATCTTAGTATCGTGGAGAAAAGACAAGATCCTCCCCTACCCGACAAATTTGAAATCTCTTTCAATGAGAAAGAAAAGATATTTCCGCTGCATCAGGGATCAGAATACAAAATGTGTAATGTTAATCAAGGCACTACCCACAGCAAGAACAGGAACTCAAATAGAAGATAATGATATTAAATTGCCGCTTTTGTTGACAAGTTTCCTTTTGTCCTCTCCAGTCTAGAAAGACTTTCGTATACATATGGAAATTTCAATTGTTTTCATGCAGTATAACTGGTCATACACCACTGTGAGTCTTCACAGATACTTCATGTCATATCCCATAGAAGATAGTAAGTTAGAAAAAGGAAAACATATCACATCCTCTTTTGCAGAAGTAGTTAATTATGCAAGAAGTAGTTGTTAATTATGCAAGTATTTTCTTTATCCACAAATTTAAGACACTAACTTAAATCAGTTGCTTCTTCTGAAATGATGTTCATTTTACAAGAAGTGGTACTCTTCAGTAGTAATAAAAAAACTACATAATGATTGAAACATCCCTTCTTTCCTGAAGTTATGTTGAATTTGTTTGACCTCTTACACCCAATTCCTGATTTATCTATCACACAAAACAGCTATAACTTTTCTATATGATTTTAGAATATGAACGTTTTCAAATGCCTATCTAATCAATGAACAGGAACTGAAGAGGTTCCTGATGATTTCTTTGCTGAACAAAAGCTTTACTGAAAACTTTAAAATCTGTTAACTATTATATAATATTTGTTTTTCTGAGACAGAATACTAAAAGCTCAATAAGGACACTGGAAAACGCAACAATGACATTTTACACACATGGATATACTTAAGACCATACGAACTGTGAGAGCAGTGAAAACAGAACTACCTGATTTTTTTTCTCAATATTATTAAATGGAATGAGTTTATAACTCATCTCCTCATATCTACGCATAGGAAAAATCTCATTTGAAAATTTTAATATTAAAGGAAATTAGAGTTTCAATATTTTTTTTTTTTGGTCCTAATAACACTAGATGAGCTCTCAGAGAAGGAATGACTCTCTTGTACTGCCCACCTATGCTCTGATGCAAACCATAGGCTGGTTCCTTGCTTCCCTTCACTTGGCGTGACCGGAACAACCCCTCTACGTAAAAGGCAAAACGCAGTGTTTGCCAATAGAGTAAGGAAGAACTTTTGCTCAAAGTCTTAACCACTGGATTTACACCAATAAGGCTAGTAATGAAGGAATAGGAAAAACCCTGTGGTGTATTCAGTGGGATTCTGAAGGGTTTAAGAAACCTTTACTATTAACTGCCAGGGGAAATACGGGACACAGGGCAAATGAACTCATACACGTGACAGAGAAGCACCTGGGACATTCTTCCACCATCTCTGTCAGAGACAACCAACTCCAGGTTTCACAAAAATAATCAGTTCTGAAGAGTACTCTTCTTCATTCTACAGGGGATCATAACACAGCATGTATTTATTAAGCATCTCAGACAAAGATATTCCTTGACCTTTTTTTCTACCTCAGCAGAGACACATTTCAAAGTGGACACAGTGGACATATAGCTATGCTTAAACTTCTGAATCTGTTATTACGATTACAAGAGGAAAAGACCAACTTTGCTACTCTAAGGAAAATGGTATATCAGTACTTGAAAGTATAGCCCACTACTTCTCTCTGGGACAGAGAGTAGAGAAAACAGGGAAGGGAGCCTGGGCTACTTAGGGGCAGGAAGGCTTGTGCTGAAGCCGATCAAGAGAGCCAGGACCAAGGGACCAGGAAAACCTCTGGGAAAAGATATCGAGGCTCTTTCCGGGATTAAATGTACAAGAATGTTTGTGGGACCAAACCTCGTGACAGCATAACAACGGCACACTGTACAACACATGCTAAACCCCAAATATAACGGAGCAAAACTGAAACATGCATCTCCAAAATGGGGAGTTGCTTCCTGCTTTTACTACCATACTAAATTTTCTAAGCGAAAGACCTGGCAGGCGGCAGAGTACAAACCACAGGCTAAGATTTGTTCTGATTCTGCAAAGAACATAACTTGTGCATCTAAAGCTACACAGGGTAACAGTCAGGTACCTCGCAAACAAAAGGATGGGCTGCTACATCGCAGCACGAGTGCACCAGTGCCTTCCAGTTACACGACTGCACAGATTCGCACTGGAGGCGGCATGATGTGTCAGAAGGTTCAGCTGCAATGTATTTCACTGATCAGAAAACTGAATCCAACTAGATTTAGAACCTGGTATATCCACACAGAGATAGTATTTTTATTGACTAGCTTTAACTATAAATATTTTCACATAAGACAAATAAGACTGTACTAGTGACAAACAAAACATTTTTTTCCATGAGCTCTCCTTCTTTATCTATATACACAATACTCTTCCAGGATCTGAGTTCAAGCTAGCATCTCATTCAATTAAAACAGCAAATAAGTATGTGCAAAAACTGCAGACAAAATGTTGAAATGTGTCAGGCAAGTGATTTCTTTTCCGGTTACAGGTCTGTTTTGCCAGTCCTACAGCGTATTTCTAACAGTTGAAAACAGGATTGGGAAGACAGAGCACCATGCCTGGCTCCCTGCTATTGCAGACACCAGAGGCTCCAGCTGCTCTTATAAAATGCACTGGCAACCAACAGGTAGGTTCTTCCCCTGCTTCCATTTTGAGCTCAGAAGCAAGCCTCAACTCCTACTTTTTGTAACATTTAACAGGTCTAGCCCAACACTTATCCTGGGATAACTTTGTTAGCAACCTCCCTTCAGCTGAAAGCTTCCCTCCTCTGCTCGCAGGACAGGACGAATTCTTCACTGCCCCTGCGATTCAAACTCATCTGCACCTTCCCCAGCTTCACTACCAACCTTCCCAGGCAGCACGATCTCAGATACTTTACTGAAGCCCACGTAAAACAAATTCTACTACATTACTTTTGTCTGTAAAACCACTGTCATACCCTAGAAAGCTATTATATTGGATCAGCTACCTTTGATAAACAAGCTGAATTATATATCATTTTATTTTTACACTCGCATCTTTAAGTATACCTTCTTTCAAAATGTTTTCTAACATGTTCTACTGAAATCAGACTTACAGGCCTGTGATTGCCTGGATGGACTGAAAAGTACCTAGAGATGCTAAATTCTATAAATGATAAAATTATAAATTATATAATTTTATAATGTTCATATATCAGTGGCTTTGGGGATTTAGGCTTTGTGGATATAGTCAGCCTAATGCCAACAGAATTAAAAAAGACATATGGTACATTCTACCTCACTGAAAACAAGAGGTCTGTAATTGATCCCAAGGTAAAGCACAACTGTGATTCCCCTCGACATAAGCTTAAAGCAAGAATGCCACAATCGGGGAGCTGTGGCAGTAACGGGAGATAAACGGTGTGTGCAACTTCCATCCTCCGTGGAAGAGACACCGTAAAAAAGTATCCTCCAGGAGAAACTTCCTGCTTTCCATTTCTTCCATAAATATTTCTAGACTCTTTTACCAAAAGGCACACTTCACAAGTGTATTTTCAGCATTGTGCCATAAGAAATACGAGGAATAAAATTTTCAGTTCCACCAGATGAAAGAATTACTTCTCACTTCCTCATATCCTACTGTGTACCTTGGTCTTCTGCCAAAGAAGTATAGTATGCTGCATGCTCATAGTGGGAAGAGAAGGGAAATAAAAAGTCCCTTCTCCCACCAACTGCCTGAATCTTGGAGAAATTATTTTAATTTAATACTCTTTCAACTGACTTCTTGGCAGCATCACGGAGGGAGAAGAATCATCTTCTTTATGACTGTTTCAAAGGACTAGAAATCTATGCAAGATGACTTGTGCTTGGGTAGAGAATTTATCGCTGCTACGGAGAGACCTGGAAAGATGGCATATTACAGGCTCTGCACATACCATACATTAATGTAGCACACTATCAAGGCTTACTCCAAACATTGTGTGGGAATAATGTTGAGTCCAAATCCAACCATTTCAAAACAATTATTTAATCTTCCTTCTGCCCCAAGCTTTGCATTCCTCCAATTCTTGCTATGCCATACAAGGAACTACAAATAACCGACAAATTTACCGGGCTAAATAAATGGGAAAGTTAGTTTATGCCTTTTTATCTAGTTATTTACATCTCACTAATTAAAATTTTAGTATTGCCCACAAACAGATAATTCCGAATGTGGAAGAAATATCATAAAACACACAAGAGGCTGACTGGTCTTGAGGTGCTAGCATAATGTAAAATGTAATAAATAGTAAGTTCAGCAAAAAACCCACATATTATCTGACATTTTTGCAGTGCAAATGAGGGATACTCATATTAAAGGTTTACACAGTAGATAAATAAATTAATTAAAACAAACTCTTGTATAAATTAAGGGTATCTTTTTAGCATAGGCCACATATCTTTAGCAGTTTTAATATATTTTACAGGCTAAAGACAAAAAAATCTCCACCAATACTAATAGGCCACATTTCATCTCTAGAAAAAAGTCTTAAAATAGCAACACCGATATATTTTCAGCTCTTCCACATTTAAATTCAGCGTACAGCCAAGAAATCGGGAATGTACGTAAAGAAGAATAAATATGCCCGGGCAGAGAACGAGACTGCGCGCGAGGCCGTGCGGAGGGGCGGCTGGCTGCTCCGCGCGCAGCACCGCAGCCCAGCGCACAGCCCCAGTTCTTCCCCCACCGCCTGCGCCTGCCGCGAACCGAGCGCGTCTGCCGCAGTTCCTGCCTGGCCCAAAACGCGAGGATCCAGCATAACCCCGTAAAGCTACATAACTTCTGTGCTAGTCCGGACCGCCGGCAGCTTGCCCCGCTGCAGCATTCTCCATACGCTCTGGCATACTCTCCTCGCTCCAGGAGCGAAATGAAAAATGCCATTTTACCTAGGGACTTTAGTCTTGAAAAGGGAAGCTATCTGAGAACCTATGAAAATTTTCTACCAAGTTTATTTTCTGAATAGGTTTGAATTGCTGTAAGAATGCTCTAGCAATTCACTGAAAATGAAACCCTCAATCGAATAATGATGACTTCTCATAAAGCAGTTTTTTTTTTTTAAACACATCAGCTCTTTCACATTTCACACAAGCATTTGAAAAATAAATTCTGCACAAATATTTCCAGCTTCTCTGATCATCTGATTCTTTCCAGTAATCAGTATTTTGGTACAATATTTTATACTTGGCCTAACCAGAACCTAGCCTATTATACCAGGAAAACCTGCCAGGTACACTTGTGTTGTGAATGCACTGACACCCCGTAAGGAAATCAAGAAAAGACTGTGTTGTTAAAGACATTTAACTCTGGACCTCTGCAGGAACAAGCTTCACGCTACGTTCCCGTCTCTCCTCCAGGAGACTCTTACAGGAAATTATTTTTAACTTCCAATTTTTCCTCTTTTTTATTGCATTCCCTTTTCAGGATAAAAGTGGTTCTGATTTCCATACTATCTGAAGTATTCCTTTATGTAGTATAAAAAAAGAGAAAGTGAAAAACAAGTGAAAAAAACACTCCTCCTTGCATGAGGAGAGTGTGTTAATTAGTGGCTGAGATATTTTGGGGTTTTTTTCCTCCAATCTTGATAACTCCCTTTAGGCATATGACAGTCTTTCTTTACTTTACTTTCCCTAGTAGTATTAGAGGATGATAATTACACTTTATTCCTGTAGACTGCTTTAATGCTGAAACATAGAGACTTGGGATTAAAAGATATTAATTAAGTGCAAATAACATACTTTGTGAAAGTTATTTCTTCCCTTTTTAAAATCTGCTCTGCTTGGATACCAGAGAGTGTTGCAAACAGATGGAGACATCACCTACACACATTTTGATAGGCTAATTTAATAGACTCAGTACTAAATAATTATATTCAGCTCAGTCCCCCGAGAATACAAATTAATACTACAAATGCATCAGAAGTCTGCAGGCTTTTATAAAATGATATAAGTGCTACCAGCGACCAATCAGTTAATGGAGAGTTGGAAGAATCCAGGGAGCAACACACGTGCTGTTCCTGATTAATAGCGACTGTAGGCATTTTCCTTGAAAGTCCTTCTGGCCGCAGGAAATAGTTCAGAGGGAAAATACTTAACAAATAAAGCAGCATTTGGAACTATTGCACCTCACATTAGGGGACATAATTTTTTTGATAGATGCTAAAAAAAAGTTCCAATTCTCTTCTTCCAAATTCTCCAGTTCCGTTTCTAGCAAAGAACTACGTGGAACTTTTAACAATCCCACTCAGGAATCGCTTACATTCAGTACTCTGGAACTGAAAAAGGTACAAATACCGTGTCTGACAAAACAGGATAGAGCCTGTCTGCTTATTAAAATTAATGCCATCCAATGCAATGTTTAGAAAGCACGTGAACCAATGCTTCTTTGATGCAAAAGGTTTTATAAACCCGTAAACTAACAAGAACTACTGAAACAATCTATGAGCTGCAACAGGAAATCAGTGGTCTCCTAATATTAAGGTGCCTTAATCTTAAAGGTGATTTAAAAAACCTTTTACCTGCCAAAGCCTAATTCTGGGTTCTGTCTTTCTTCTGCAACAACTGACAACATGACTAAACTAAAATCAGATAAGAGATCGCATTCCATTAATGGTTTTACTTTTTTGCAAAGACAAGAACAATTGATTGGGAGGGTGCAGGCAAGAAATGAGGCATAAGCAAGAAAACCTAAAAAAAATTATATTTAATCATTTCATTCTAAAATGCATCTGCATCCATTAAATAAATAAATCAGTTGCATCATATTTTAAATGGTATTTTAAAAAATTTTCTTTTTTCACCTTTAAGTTCCACTCCCTAAAGAAGTTTTTCTTTGTTTGTAAGTGTACTTCCATCCAAATTTGGAAACTCCACACTTTCTTTTGGAATAAACAGAAAGTACTGGTATTTGTTTTGACACAAAGAATGCATATTCTGTGCCACCCCCCCCCCCCCAAACACACACAAAAGGAAATTAAAAGGCAGATAAAAGTCTGACACATATTTCTCTACAATATTTGGCATTCTCAATTTTCGTCCCTTCATTTGGTGACAGGACTTTTCTCAATAACTTTGCAGACCTACTGAGAGCATTTGTTGGATAGCTGCTCGGCTCCCAGTACTGGCAAGGATTTGCTCTCTCTCAGCCAGGTACAGTAGCAGTTAATAGTAGCTCATATTACAGTACACTGTGTTCTGGCTAAAAGGGAAATAGCCTATTCTCACAGCTTCACGTTAATATCATAACGTTTCAGTAGAGATCTATTACTGCTTTTTTCTTTCAACTATTTCTTCTCGCTACTGTTTTCAGTAAAGCAGGATCCTGTACTTAGTTCAGTTTAAAAAGTATTTTCCTATTAATTTTCCCCTATATTAAGAATATGCTTCTCAATATAAACAGATATAGCCTGGGATAAATTCCTGCCTCACAGAATTTCTTGCCCTCTCATCCCATCCTTTACAGAGAGATATAAAACTACTCATCCCTATCTTTATTTTATATCATGTATTGTGCAAAGTAAACAAATTTTAACAGAAATAAACTGAGCTTCTAGTTGTCTCACAGGCAGTCCTCTATTTCCTCTTTCAAAGACAGTTCAGACTTGAGCTCCCACTGCTACTGCCTCGACTTCAGCAATGCTTGCAAACACGCAAGCCTTGATGATATGTTAGAAGCTGTATCATTTTGGAGTAACAATGGCTTTCAAATAACTATGTTAAAAAGTAAAATTTTTTAAAAAGTAGATGTCAGCATCTGCTAGATTGCTAGATCTGTACATGAAGACTGCAAAAGAAATCTCCCAGAAGATCTGTCAAGAGCATAGGACAGAGGCTAGGCAGTGTCCATCAGGCTGACTCACACCTAGCAGGGTGCAGCCCTATTAGATCCTGGTGCAGAACTACACGCAGCCACACAGCTGGCTGTGCTGCCGGCTCTCCTTGCACCTTCCCCGTGACCACCACCTTGCAATGCCTCCTAACTCCAGCCTCAGATAATCCACACGGATCTGCTCGGAGGAGGAGCGGAGCCAAGAACCCGTGCACAATCTGCGAGCTAGTGCCTCTCACCTTGGTGATTCACTCACAGGCAGGATAGAGCTAACCTGGAATTTTCAAATTTCTGTTTAGAAAGAAACAGAAATGAACAAAAATGATCAGACCATATACTGAAGTTGCAGAATATTGCAACAAATTTTTGTATGTGCACATGCACGGGTGCTCCGAGTGCAACATGCAGTTTAAGTCCTTCCTTATAATAAAACCTCTGTTTCCATAGCCTTTATCTTAGGTTATGTCAGAATAATTGTGTCATCAGTTTCAAAATAACAAAATTAATCTGCTCACTGATATAATAAAGAGGAAAACTTAAAAGATAGCAAAGCCAAGCAGCATAAAGGATCCTTACATTTATTCCAGAACTCCCCATGTTACACCACCTACTGCATCCAGGCACTGAGAAAGCGCAGGAAAGCAGAGGGCAGCGCTGAAATAGCCTCCAGGAACAGCCAGTAACGGAGAGAAATAAGAAAGCAGATGAAACAGAAAATTTTGACTGAAAGTATGCTAGCATTTCACTAGCTAAAGAGAAATTAAAATTGTAAATTCAGCATCAGTCACAAGATTACAAAAATATTTTTAAAAAATCTGAGTTTCTGTTGCACTGCAGTTGAGACAGAGCTGACCAAAGTAAAGTAAATCATTCATAATCAGAAGACAGAAAGAAACTAAAAGAGCAGCATTACAGCTTAACAATATTTCAGAGTCAGTCAATCACCCCACATTTCTACTTGCTGACAATTAGACTCTTTTTTTTATTTTCTGGTAGGAAAGAAAAGCAAAACACAAAATACAAATCTAAAAGTCTTCTTCCTCCATAAAATTAATCTTTAAATTTGAAGCGCCGATTATTAAGAAATCAAGCCAACGACAAAACCTCCTTCCTCAGTGTGTTTATGTAGGTATGCCATCTGGTGGAGATGTTTTATTTTCCTATGTCAAACCTTAGTGATGGATTTTTGTTATTTTTAAATACATACTGAAACTCAGCAGCAGGTTTTCAAATTCTATTGAAAAGGCTGAAGATACTGCTGAAAGATACTGCTTACAGGCTAATTATGTACACAGCCACAGAAGCCTAATAACAACGTTCTGAATCTCTGAAATAACGGTAACTTATTAAAAAAAGGAAAAAGAAAAAAAGCTACCTTCAAGTACATCAGCAATTTATAAGCAATAGAAGCAACAACAAAACGTACAGGATCTGGTACAGGTTATTACCTCAATCTGCAGGCAAAAATCCCCAACCTGCAAGGTTGTAACAATTTCAGGAGGAAGGTATTTGAATCAAACTGTTGAGATAACAACAGCGCCTTGACTGATCTGCAACAAATTTCTTGAACACAGCTGTAAGAATGACGTACTATCTGCCCAAAAACCTGGTCTAACAACAAACTGCAAATGGAAGTCTCAGGAAAATTAAGAACAGCGTAAACCTACACGATCCTCTTCACTAATACCTTTCTTGTTCCCATTTTCAGCTTAAGAATTTCTTGAGCTGAATGTAGTTTTCTAGAACTTGGTAAACTTCAGTGAACCCAAGTAAACTTTCAGCATCTGCACAACTTTTGGCAATGAGTTCCATAAACCTAACTACACACTGTGTGAAAACACACCTTTGGTTTCTTTTGAACTTGGCTCCATCTTTATTTCCCAACCCCTGATTCTGGTACCAAGAAGGACAGCAAACAATCAAACAGCACTCATCTTACTCATGCCACTTATAACCTTCTAGACCTCTAACATTCATGCTCTCACATTTTTTGCTAGAATGAGAAGACCTAGTTTACTTAGTCACTCATACAGAAGTTACTACTGATATCTTTTGCTACCCTCACTGAAGCTTTTACAGTTCAAGTATATCCCTTCTGCAATGAAGAATCAGAAGCATACACAATATTTAAGATGCAGATCACCCAGGCATTTACACACAATGACATTCTTGGTTCTGTTTTGGCTTCTTTCCAAAGAATTTTAACACAAGATTTGCTTTCTTGACTGCTAAGAATATCGAGCTCACATATTCTTGGAATTATCTAACACTTCCATGAATTCAGAGCCCATCAGATTGTATGTGAAGATACAATAGGGTTTTCCCCCCTGCCCTATGTGCAGCCACTTAACATTTATCTGCAGTGAATTTCATCTGCCATTTTACTGCTTAGTCACTGTCTATAACATCTTCCAGTACCAGCTCTTGTCCCTACTATCCTGAATATCTTAGCATCATCATCAAACTGTGTCACTGCACTGTTTGCCCTCTTTTCCATGTCACTTGTGAACATGTTGAACAGAATAGGTCTGCAGAACTCCACCAGTAACCTCCCTACACTGCAAGGACTTATCGTGTGCTCCTACTGTTTTCTGTTTTTCAGCTGATTCCCACTTACGGCATGACTATATGGTTTGCTTTCAAACCTTCGGTGAGGGACCTTCTCAAAAGCCTTTTGGAAATCCAAGTATTCTGTATCTAACAAACCATCTCTCTCTACCCAGTTTCAGTGGAATAAGAAAGAATAAGCAGAGTAATTTCCAGTTTCAAACTAAGAAGAAGAAATTTGTCAGTGATACTAGGTCTTGTTTTAATGTTAACATCCACTGTTTTCAACTGAACTTATCCCAAACAACAAAAAGGTCTATTCATTAAACAACGCAATGCCAGATTAAGACAGAAGACATTTGTGCTTTAGCCATAAGAACCTTTGTTTCTGACCAAAGGGAGAATGTGTCTGACGCTAAACATGAAATTTGCAGCCTCAGAATTCCAGTGCTGAGTTTTCGCCATCAAGCTTGAAGGACAAAGCTGGAATGTTCTTGCTTCAAGCTAAGAAAGGGACGAGCACGTTATCTTTACTACCGTATCTTATACGGTTTAAGATAGACAGTGGCTTCAGAAGAAGTGTCATTTATAAGGGCTGAACTTTTGCATTAGGAATGATCTGTAATCTAAGGTAACAGTATGCCATACTGAATGGGAAGTTTATTATACCCACTCCACTGGAAATTTCAGAAGCATTTCTAGTACAGAGAGAAGAAAAAAAAAGTGGATACCTAAAATATATAAAGAAAGATGCTTACTTTGCTTTGTATGGAGAATCAGAGATGGCATTTTTTGCTTCCATCAAGCTTTCATATTCCTTTGCCCTGGAGGAGAAAATATTCATCATTATTGACTATTGTCTAAAGTGTACAGTATGCAATATCAGCAAGATATTCCTAACCATTGATTTTTTGTATTTCACAGCAATGCACATTTCTGCCTTGTCATAATCCACAACTGATGCTTAACTACTGGCCACTAATAACTCATGGTGAATATTACTACTTTAGAATACCATCAGTACACAAATGGTGGATTTAAGTTGACTTTCAAAATGCTAACAGATGTTACAAGTGACATATGTAACAAGGAAAGAACTACAGTAACCAATCTCTTAGTAACTTAGGCATGTGGAGCAGATCAAAAGATAAATACATTATAAATATTAAAATTAACATAAATAATTTGTTGTATCTACAGGTAGAGTACTATTTTTTTAATGAAACTAATGACTGTACTGTAACATTATGAACCTTGTTAGGTGTACAACACAGAAGTAAATACTTCCACAAATGGCCGTTTTACTGTGGGAAATGGAAGCAGGACTTGGAAACACAAACCTGTTTAGACTCTTAAAAGTTTTATTCATGCTGGCTGTATGCCAAAGAGTGGGAAGAAGAGACAAGACTTCTTTCACCACAGGTTCTTTGCCTCTGGCTGACCTGAGCCGCCAGGTGAAAACTACTACCAGTCCATCAACCAAAGTAGGATTCACAGTGGTAAACCCTTAACTTGATATAACAACACACACATGCACACACACGCTAGAACAAATACAGAAACTACAGTAATACAGAAAGTGATTCAGAAGACAGTAAAAACATTTGCTTTTGATCCATTAAAAATGCCCTTATATTCAATTGTTATTCTGAAATGAAGACTGCACAGATGCAACGCGCATCTCTAGGGGTGCAAGGGTGATCTACTGCTCTAGTTGCCTGAAGTTCTGTTCCCAGTGGAACAAGCAACACCATCACTCCTGACTGGGAAATCTCTTTCCACTGTTCAAAAGGAAGGGCTTTTGAAAACTTCTGCAAACACATCTGAAGAAAACTCAGTTGGCATGCTGGACTAAATCTGTGATTCGATCGGGGATCTGTCTCTATCAGTTGGCCCCATCACAATCTCCAACGGAAGGTGTCAAAAGCCCCTCAAGACAAAAGTTCAGTAGAAAAAGAGTCTGCCCCAAAATAACTTTCACCCATAAAAATGATGTTTCATATTAACTTCCAAGCTATTCTGAATATTAACTGCTGCTGTTTGACTTTCCTGCCAATTTTACAAATGTCCAACTGTTTTCTCAAATCCTTCTAAGATTCTGATGATGGCTTCCAGTGGGAAATGTGTTTCATTGCTACACTGCAACAAAACAATTCAGTAAAAATTTAATTCTTGTGCCTTGATTTCATTTTCTGTTGTAATAGGTCTCTTCTGATCTGTCTTCCTTCCAAACGAAACAATCCCAGTCTTTTCGATATCTCTTCGCGAGAGATTTTTTTCTACTTTATCAAGGTTCTTTGAGGCAAGTTTCACAGACAGTTCCTTATTTTCTGTTAGATACATACACAGCACATTTCCTTATATTTTTCTGTTAACCTAAGTGGACCAAGTCTTCCAAAATTACTCAAATTTTCCCTCAGCTTGCTTAACCTAAACAACTCATGCCATACGCAAATATTGTTACATTATGACTAGCTCTGATTTGTGGATCATTAATAAAGCTATTAATCACAACTGAATTTAGTATAAAACATGAAGATGAGATTCCTTTATTAACCTTTTGCCTTCCTTCCTGTCTCTTAGCCAAAATCAACACATTTTAACTTTGAGTTTTGCACAGAAAAATCAAACATGAATAATCACCTAAAATATTTATTACTAAATGCACATGACTGCAGTGTGCACAAATTGCAAAGAGTTATCTCAACCGTATATACTTTCTAGTTGGTCACTACACCTCTACTGCTTGAGGTTAGCTTCTTCAGTCCTTGGTCTGCCATGCAGGCACTGAAGTATTCTTCTGATAGCACATACATGTTAGCCTGAGATAATTTACCTAGCTATATATCAGTTGCTTCTATAGCACCAGTTTAATGGCTTAGGGTTATAAATATTGTTAATAAGACTAACAAAAATTCTCAACATATCTAATAACCCATTGATCACAATTTCTCCCCTCTTTCACCTTTGCCCTTCATTGCTTTCACATTGTGACTGTGATTTAAGATACAGAAACTCAGGAGAGCAACAGGAACCTATTTTAATGCAGTTGCTTATTTCTTTTAAGTTTAAAATGCAATAGCTGCCTAGGAACTGAAGTGAACATATAATTTCAAGTCTGCAGCTATAGGAGGCTTTGTTACAACAGTTTCTTTTTCTAAAGAAGGTAGCAGTTGCAAATACCTGTGAAATCATGGTGTATAGATAATCTGCTGTTAACATTTGTGAAACTAGGTGAAATATGGACATAAAACACTCTTCACCTTCAAACCATTCTCAATAAATTAATTATTAGGGACTTAATCTATACATCCCACCTAAGTTTTGAGTTGATTTTGAACAATAACTCCCAGCCACCTGGTGGTATTACTGTCTGGATTGTTGGACAGAAACATAGTAGATTACTATATTATTAATTTAGCATTTCATATTGTAATTGTGAGCTTATTGCTCCATTTGCTTTAACCACTTCGCTTAAGATAATCCTCTTCCATTTTCTGAACATGGAAAACCTACCCATTCCACCAGTAACGAGCTTACATACAGGAACCATCCAGGCAGTTGTCATCAATCCTGTGACGACTTACTCAAGTGCCAATTACACCAACTCGAGAAGTAAAGCAAGACTTGCACAGCTAAAATTAATTTCCCAAATGGCATTCTTTTTCTCATTGATTTTTTTGGTTGAAATTCCATGTAACAACCTTTGCTTCATATTGGTACTGGACTAAATCACATCTTTATTAGCAAGTCTTTCGTGTTAACACATTTGAAAATTTACGGTGAAATCTTCCAGTTAACTCACAGTTATCTTCAAGGACAACGACCTCATAAAAATAGTTTAGTCACTCTTTAAAACTAAAATAAGTATGAATGAATTTGCACGTCATGTCCCCCTAATTTAACTCCTGTAAGATATTGACGCTTTCACTGTATTTTTCAATAGTATACTACCTTTATAAAATGATGCCCCATTGCAACTATGGCTTACTCATAATTTGTGATGACAAATACATCAGACTCCCACGTGAGTCAGCACATCAGAATTCAAAATACTGCCAGTATTTTGCCGGTAACAAACAGTTACTTGAGCTCGTATTCCTAGGTCTGACAAATCTCTGACTAAATTCAACACGAGCACTTCCTGAGCAAGAACATAAAACTGGACTCAATAGCTGCAGTAAATCAACAGGTAATATGAATAACCCTCCATCTCGAGCAATCAGAAACCGGGAAGAAAATAGTACCCACTGCAACAGTGGCTTCTAATTTGACATCCAGACAGTGGATTTGCTCATCCAAAGAGGAAAAATGATTTTAAACAATAATTATTTGCAAAGATATTGTATTTTTAAAGGTTTAACTTTCCATTAACAACATCATTATAAGTTAATAAACTATCACACTTTTATAGTCGCTCTGAAAACCCAGATATCTTTCTCTTATCTTTAACCCTCCTTGGTTAAAAAAAAGAAAGAAAATATGTAACAATGAACTTAACCTTTTAAAAAGTATTTTTAGAGATAAATGCAAATGCAAATTATAATACTCACTTGAAGCGTTAACCTCATCTGGGAATTCTTCAGCTATAAAAGACTGCCACTGCAGTTCATGATATAATGACGTGTTGCATATCATACTGATTTGCAGATGTCACTTTTTAGGCTAATGACATACTGCAGGTCTGACAACTCACTTTCCATTTTAAGATATTTTAAACTTTCTTCTTGTTGTGACAGGCAACAAAAAATGATTAAGTCTAGCCATGGGATTTGACACTACAGCAGGCTGACTTCTATTTGTTGATTACTATTGATTTTCTTTGATACTTCATTTAAAAATCAATAGCTAGAAAGAAAAATAGGCATGGTTTACACAATTTTAAACATGCTATTGTATGCTAGAAGAAGCTACAGTTTTGGCAGGGCACTGGCATCCAATTATGAGAAAAGCTCTTAACAGGTGAAACCAAGGGCTCCAGATCGATATTCAGTTTTCTTTCTCAATCAGAGAAAGTGGTCATAAATTAGGCTCATCAGTGTTATTTTCAAGACATTCCCAAAGCAAATAGCTTAAACATTTTTTTCTGCCTTCCATTGCACTCATACTAAAGGACAAAAGGTAAAGTTCAGAAAAAAATTACAAAAAAAAAGTTTGTACTACCTGGAGTTCATCCGTGCTTTTAGCTTTTTGGCTTTCTTTTTAGTTTTTTGCTTCTCCTCTCCGTCTTTTGACGGTTCCACAGGAACAGAGCTCTCAACCACAATATCCACAATGTACTTTTTTAGTGACAGGTGCTCCTGCAGAAAATATTGCAATAATATTTAATCTTACAATATGTGACAGAGATTACAGATAATCCTTCCAGGAAGCAACAGCGGTAAGTATTTAACAAAAGGTGGAGAAAATGAAGAAAAAAGATTTTTATATAAACTTCAGTTCAAGTATTAGCAGCACTCTGTTTTATATTCTAGACAGATAGTACAAGTAAACAGACCTGAGAGAACTACTAGATAACAGCAAAAACCATAGGTGAAAAACCCTCAAAGACCTGGGGAGGGTGGGGATAGGAGAACACAATATGAAAACCTGAAAATATTTAATTATCTCACTATTTTAGTGCAACATGTTATGCCTTCTTTAAGACTAAACTCCTAAATTGCTGAAAAAAGGGACAGAGAGGGGAAAAAAAAAAAAACCTAAGGTAAGGTCAAAAGTACCTAACTCAGGATGATGACATATAACTCTAAAAACAAGAAATTACTTTTCTTCATTTATTCCTATGCAACTATTGCAGTAATGTGACATTTAAATTCTAGACATTTCTAAGTGGTTTAAGACAATTTTGTTACTATTTTACAGAAACAGTTAAAGACTAGTTATGACACTCTCAGCTAAATGCAAGTGTTGCTTACTTTCTGAAAAATGCAAAGCAACTTAGACAAAGTAAAATTAAAAGCCACCACTCAAAGCAAATTCTCTGCTGCTAAGGAAACAGGCACACACACAACTAAAACACCAATTTATCCTGTAAACAGTAAGAGACAAGACACTAGTATTTACACGTAACTATTCTGCATTTTGACACAAAATCAGAAGATTCAGGACCGGATTCAGCTGCCGGATATTGTACAAGGTTTCCAGGAATACTTCAGAGCAATCTGAGCTGCAGTGGGAGGCTGTAATTCCTGCTCCCACTAGGGAGGTGGCCAGCCCGTACCTGAACTGCACAGTGCTGACCATGGAGGGATATATCCAGACCAATTAACAGATGTACTGAATGCCTTAACCTGTCCCAAACGATAATGAAAGCTGTCTTCACCGCCTGTGGCAACAATGCCAACATCATTTGCTCTCCTCTACAAGTGCTCCTAGTTTTGAGAAGAAAGTCATCTGGCCTCCTGTCCTCTCAGGCTATCCTCTCTTAGCCAACATCTGAATTTTTCCAGGTCCCTTCCTCAATATACACTGTATTTTGGTCAACAACTTCTTGCTTTTACTCCAAAAATCATGATAACCAATATTGGAAAGAGGGTATGTATACACGAGTGATTTGATGCAATACAAGAGCTTTACTGTCCATCCTTACAGGTATTTCAAAATTTTATTTGGAGCTAATATAATCTGCACTTTACATTTGTTTGCAGCAAACGTAATCCTGCTTATTTTTCTTTGGTAATACTAAGGAAGTAGAGAAGGTTAATTTCTGTAGCATTTCCAGGAAAGCTGACCTCTACATTACTAAAAAGTTAACGAACAACTGACTTTGAATTCAACGTGAAGATGGCTAACAGCAAAGACGTTTTCATTTTTCCCCCAAACTCTCACTCTAATATGAAGTTTTTTGTTTTTTGTTTTTTTTAAGCGGGCTTGAGTGCCTCAGCCCCGGGACTTGCTCTTTGCCGTATGCTAGTTCTTTTGCTCTTTGCCAACAGCATAGAGCCCAGAAAACACAATGGGCTCAACCACTGGAAAGAGATTATTTCACACCAGAGAGAACACATCCCAGGCACCACAGAGGAAAGGGAGACTAATTACTTGTCCCTCAGTCTAAAGAAACTGTTGTCTAATGAGTAGGACCTCCAAGTTGACACCCTCTTCCTTCTCCAAGCTGCCTTTTTACAGCTAAGTGAGACCAATGCCTGGCCCTACCAACATAATTCATTATATTAAATGAAATAATCTGTCAAGGTCTATGATTTTAACTCATCAAAAACTAGGCTTCTTTTAATTTGTGTCTAAATACACCAAAAGTATTCACCACTTACAACATTACAATTTATGGATGGGAATGTTCCTTTTCCTCTCACTTAACGAATCAGCATTTACATAAGACCTGGCTAAAATCTTAGCTGCCCACAGAGGAAAAGCTTTAATCATGAAATAATCCATTTTTTGCATGAAGGGATACAAGAAAAGTGAATGTCATTATATCATGTGATTTTAAATAAATGCTTTGTTTCAGCATTTTTTAAAAGTGTTATTAAAAACAATTCCCGTGTCCTCAGAGTTACTTTCAACAACTGTATAGATTAGCCCAGTGCAGTTCAAGGCATACATTTAAAATGAGTATTTGTAATTTATAGATGCATAACCAACAAAGCTAGTCTCCTAAAGCCGTTCTCAATTTTGATAGACCTGCTCACAAAATCCAAAGGACACGAAGAGAGCATGTACAACATGCAATACCCATAAGCAGGTGTGGGGGGGCCTGTAACAATTCCAATAAATGGCAGACTATTCAGTAACTACACATAGAGACAATGTGAAAAAAGCAGAATAGTTGCTAAACTGTTGAGACTCTTTATTTTTATGACTTCTCTCAAGTTTGAAGTTTACTCAGAGTACTTTAGCCATCAAGTTAGATTTCAAAGACAAAGAAGGATTTCTACTTGAGTGTCCCTTCTAAACATACCTTTTAATTTAAATGTGCATTACTGAATTCAAGTTCTTCCGAACTACCAGTGTATTTCAGATCTTTGTCAGTGCAAGAAACTTCTACAAATTTAATCAAATCAATTTAAAAAGTGACCTACTTGAAACTTTACAATGCCCACAATTAATCAGTCTGTTTTGGCTGAAAACATGTTATATGTTTTTTGTTTTACTTTCAGTCTAAGAAATTTTATCCATTTTGTGGTTGAAGTGAGAAAAATCTTTCAAGACAGTTTCAGCTACGACTGCCGCTGTTGGGGACGTGCTGCTGCTGCTCTTGGGCTACCTGTGTCCCCGCTCCGGAGCCTGGGAGATGACACACGTGGGAAGCAGAAAGCAGAGTGCTCCAGCATCGCCTGGTGGCTGACAGACGGCAGAGCAAAGCAGCACCATTTTCAAAGACGGAAAGAAATGCTGTCTGAAGCAGTCCATAACTTAGCTATGATACTGGTTGGCCACGGGCAGTATGGAAGGCAGCCCGTTGCATGGGTAACCCCATGTTCGGCATGGTACCGTAAGTGCTTCTCTGACAGTAAGAGACCGTAACGGATACACCCACACTACTGAAATGCCCTCTTAGCGACGACACGCGCACACCACACCTCCATGTTGCACTTTGGCTTCTTGGACTACTTAAAGCCAATTGTATCAGGTTCTTATCACAAACTACAAGAAATGACTACTTTTAACAACACTTATTAGAATACATTTACTACATTTTTCATATAGCAACTATTTGGTCTCTTACAGACTACTGAGCACATAGTGAAGTAGAAAATAAACGTGTCATTGCTTATGGGCACAATTTATTTTTGAAAATGATTAGTGATACAATCAAAAGTTATTCCTTCCCCTTTTGTAAATATCCTTAAAATTTGAAGTAACAGGTGAAGTGTTAAAAAATTTATAGACAATATTTTCCAGAAAACAAGCTATATTTTCTTTCACCGGCTCTTTCATTGTTTCAAGAAAATATATAAGCCTGTTAAAAACAAAATAAATCTCTGAAATTTCCTGGAAAAAGACTATTTCATTTTTGTAAAGCATTATAATGTGATCTAGCCTAGTGATATATATTTGGTCAAAACAGTATTTGAAATTTCTATCTTAAATCATATGCATGCAAAATGAGTGCTGAATTAATATTAGACATAGGAAATCAAGCATACAAATTAAGTAAATTCTAAAAATAAATGTAACATTAAGTTGGCCACACTGCCTATCCTGTATAACTCCCAAGACATCTGAAAATTTTTTTTTCAATGTTTTATGTTTTTCAATGTTTGTTGCTCAAACAATAGAAATTCAGTCACTTCCATATGTGGCAGCAATACCACCAACAGCTTTTTTAAACAAATTTCCCAGATCAAACATTTTTCCCTCATGAAATTCCATCCATTTAATTTTAGTAGTAAGTGCTTAAAGGAAAGCTTCCTAAGGATAGCTCAAAAGGCTGCAGCCCCTTGGAGCATGATTGTATAAGACTAGCAAAGCACCCCAGTTCTTGCTAAGTTGGTTTTCATTAATTGCCAGCAGCACCGGCCATGACCCACGCCAGTGCTGGTGCTGAAACTGTAATTCCAGTTCATTTTTGTCTGCTCAGGGACAGGCATCCCTTGACATCAACTCCTGCTCAAAAAATAGCGTTCACTGGCTTTCCCCTTGATTTTTTTTTTTTAAACCTGGTCACAAGGCTCAAACTTCACCGGAAATTGTTGGTTTCAAGTTTTTCATTGTTAAGAAAACAAAGTACTTGCTCAGAACCTACTGAGATTTTATTACCGTTTTGTTACACTAAGCATCAAGGTACCTAACTGCTGACATGTTGTGGATGCTCAGTTATTAAAAAAGGTATGACAATTATATCAATAGGATTCAATAGGTAAACCTCTGCTTTCCAAACTGATTTAGTGTATTTTAGCACTGTAAATTCCCATTAGTTTACACGACCTCCTATGAGCCACATCAGTATGAAGCAATTATAGTCATACAAAGTTAACGGAGACTATTGTTAGGAAAAAAACTATTCTAAATCTTTGTTCAACATGAAACAGATTTTCTGGTTCATCAGATTTTCAAACTCTTTACTATATCCTTCAAAGTGGTGGCAAGAGTAAAATGAGGTTAATCCTCTGCTTTGAAACGGATACTGTACTAAAAATGGGGCAGAACATCTTCTCTGAGGTGCAGCAAACCTGCTGTCCTCGTGCTGCACGACGGCAACCACAAACCCCACCAGCCTCTGCTCGGTAGGGACGATGCAGGAGACAAAGCCTCGTACCCCCTTAGCAGACTGCGAAGTCTTTCCTAATCTGATCTGCGGTTTAACAGATGACTCGAAGAGAACTGCAGAGTTCAGCGAGCAGCTTCACTGACCCGCCTGGGAGGGTCAAGAGAGGTCCTGCTGTCAGTCGTCCACGTGGTGGTTACAAAACGCTTTGCTCACGTGAACTCCAGCCCCTTAGCAAAGGACGGTTCTCGGAGCTCTCAGCTTTCCAGCGCAGTGGTTTGGATTAGTATCAAACTTCATACCTACACCTCTAGTCTTATTTTAATGAGTAATAACACCCTGTGTCACAAAAAACGGTCACTATTTGAAGGTAGACCAAAGTGCAGGATTATCACATTAGGCAGCTCTACCACCATTCGGGTGTGAAACAAGTATAACTAATAGCTTAGTATTGAATGACAGTTTAAGTCTGCGAAGCTAGCTGCTGCTCTAGTATGCTTAAGAGCAGTGTAAAAATAATTATTTTAATGTTTTATTAAGCTACTACTAGTCATTTGGAAAAAAAACAACAAAAAACCAAAGATTTTAAAATCTACTTAGCCACAATAAAGTACAGTACATCCAATCCTTCAAATAATCTGAAAAGTAATTTTACTTGCATGACCATTACTTGAACAGGTTAACATACCAAAAACCTAACTGCTCTAAGTGTATGAAACAGCGTGTCAAGCCAGTACAGTGTTTAGAAAGTAAACTTGCTTCTTCTGAATGCTTTTATTTAAGCAATAGTTCCATTCACTTCTTCCTAAAACCCTTTAATTTTATAAGTAAATGCTAAATGCAGTAAGAAATATTAAGACTAATTTACGTTCTCCACAGCAGCACTTTGGGGGTTGTTTTCATGACAATGTGAAGGGGTAAAGTATTACTGGCCTGATTCTGTGACATGCTGAGCAGATCCTGACAGACGAAACCATCAGCTCTTTGGAGGCTTCAGCCAGTTATAAATTCAAAGCATTATGTAGAATATAGGATTAACAAACAGGAAAACTGTTAATACAATACTTTCTATCACAAGATTAAAATAGAACTAGCTGTGATGATCATTTTGTAACACATTTCTGCCACCATTTTTCATACTTGGTAACTCATCCTCTAAGTTGCACAACTGAGATCAAGCACACCGTAAATAAGATTTTACTCAGCTTTCATGAGGATGGCAGGATCTATCCCACAAAGAGTAGTTAGTCTGTAATACACTATGATATACAGCCACAAAATATGGAAACAGGAGTTGAACGTTTTATTCATCATCACTATACTTTCCTCCATATGTTCTTGTATGGTGACTGCTCAGTAACGCAGTCGAGTAGAAATACTCCCGTTACTTCTCTCCAGAGATATTTACATATATTCACCAAAGAGTACATTATTTTTAAAAATTACAAGATATACTGTACCTCTTTCCCAGAGGCAAACTATCTGGAGTTGAGAAAGCTTATGAAATGTAAAAGTAACCTTGTAAATATACGATTTGATATTTAATGACATTCTGTAAAGACACATGTTGAAATTCGAGGTCTTTATAAATCAAGCCATACAGACCTCTAATAATTTTTGTATTACACTGAAGACATTTTTAAAACAACTGAAATAAATTTCCTGCACAAGTTTCAATACTCTGCAAGCTGATATAAGCTGACATTAAATACACATGTAAAACTGCAAGCACAACAAAGCAGACAAGACAGAAATTAGACTATTTACAAAAAAAAAGTCTTTGCTCTTCCTCTCTTCTTCCTCCATTCCCAACTGTTTTGACTTTTAGGCACTGACAATCCTGAAACTTTCCAAATGCAACAGATGGGTCTCATCTACAAACTGCATGAGAAAACGAGTTGCCAAAGCCATTACAGATAAAACTAATAAGGTCACCCATGAAGTCACATTCCTGCTGGATATTGCCTACTCCAATTCAGCTGTCTGAAACAGAAAAACTACTCAGTTCATTTCATATCTTGAACTTAACAATTTCAGTTGACCAAGCACTTTTTACAAATAAGTTTTTCTCCACACATTAAATTACCTTTTTCTTATATGACATGTTTATATTACAAGGATTACAGCATTACTATCAATATTCTCTGAAACAGAGTAATTTTTTCAGACTACAAAACAAACTCAATTGCAAAAATTTTCCATGAAAAGCTTCTCAAATACTACAAAATGCTGAGACATTACATGGTTGTGTATAGTGCAGTTCAGCCTGGATGAGTTAAACCACATCATAACCTGCATTCGGACCCTTAGTCAACCAAGTGAAATACAACAGCTGGAGAACAAACTTCCCAGCTGACACCCTCTTCATACAATGCGTGACACTAAAAAAGGGATGGATATATATATGTAAAAAGAGCTAACAATGCTCTGTCCCTAGAAAAACTGCTGAATGATACCAAGTATCAACCTGCGGTAGATTGATTAATTCATATTTTGTTGATGTGACATTTGATTAAATCTACAGGATTACTTGGTACAGCAAACAATACACACACTCTCCATCAGCCTTGATACAGCAAAGATTTTCCACAAAGAATATAACTTCAGTTCATCTATGATATCCACTAATAGTTCCTACTGGCATTAATGAGAAATAAGTGAACATATTGCGACTTCAAGCATTGCCTGTGTCAGCTGAAGGGGAAGTCCAGTTATACAAAGCCTCTGTTTCAAGAAATGCAATTTATAAGGTTGTTTAGCACTGCTAATACTTAAAGCAACACCTTAAAAGCATGTGCTTTGCTTATGCCACTTCCCACCCTGCCTCCTTCCTCTTTTCTTAAAAAGATCACTCCTCCTTGCATGCAAACCCTCGTCTCCCTCCCCACCAGATCAAGCTGACTTGGGGTTACTCTCTTGAATTTCTTTCCTGTTGTTTTCAGGCTACAGCTCTTTCCTTTTCCAATTTCTCTTCTTAACACCACCATAGTCTAGCATCTTTCCTCTCATCATCTATGCTATCACCTACTCACTTGCCCCACTATTGGTGAGTGTTACTCGTTGAGGAAAGCTAATGCACAGTGCTTTTTTTCTTCACAGCTCACCAAAAAGCCTGAATGCTCATCTCCACCACATTACCCCTTTTCTGGCCGAGTTCCTTCTTTCTGCCTTCTTTCTGTTCCCTTTTTGGTCCCCTAAGCTTCAGTCCCGCTCACCGAGACTCACTAGACCACGGCGACTTCCTGCAGTGTTGCTCCTGTGCAGGTGAGCAGGTGCACGAAGAATCCCACTGCAAGGGTGACTTTCTTCACTAGCAATGCCCTCCTCGCACAGTCCACCCAACACTTCCCCATCATTTTCAAGCCCCGCTTTTCACTTCCCAAGAGGATCCAGCCTGCTCCTACTACCCCCTGCCACGATCACTTTGTTCAACATCAGTATTCCACCCTCCAAATGTGTCAGCTGGGCAACAAATCTACCTCTCCAAGCTTTCATTTCCAGGCGATGTCTAATTTTTTGTACCTTAATTTACCTATTAATGTTTTTTACATATTAAATTTTCAGCACACATTTTCACAGTACCTGTTACCCATTCACATGACCAATACTCTTGTATAGCTCTCCCTAATGTCTGAATTACAACAGCAACATCCATCTTCTGACCTAGAAGGAGGAAATGTTGGATATATATGTATTTATCCAACCAGAATACAGCTGCAAAACTTTTCCTATCCAATCTCTTTGGCTAGGACACTTTTGGATCTCTGCATTAGATGTAAAGCTATTCATTTTCAAAGTCTTTTCCCATCTATCTCATACTCTGTATGTAAAAGGCCATTCCCAAAGACCTTTAATTGTCCTACGATGGCCACCTCCATTACTGATGTGTTAAATTTTCCAATAAGCAGTTTTGTGTCTTCTCCTTCTCTCTCATACACTTTAAAAGAGTTCCTCAAAAACCTGCAAAGCTCTAAGTGTTTTCTTACAAAACCTCTCTTAAAATTACTTTGGCATAATCCCTAAAAAAAGTCAAAAGCTTGGCTGCTCATATGCATTGACTGTTTTCTTTCATGCTTCTGTATTCATCCGTGTGTGTCCACTCTGTTTTACCTAGCGGTTGAAACCCTTCTTGTGACATGACTACATTTTGTTATGTGGCTGCACAAGAGCAACCACATCAAAGTTCTGGTCTGCAGCTATGTATGTTGAAGTATATTAGAATTTGGCTTAAAGTGTATAAGCTTCACTTAAACAGTTTCCTGGTATCAACAGATCACAAGACAAAAGATTGTACTACAAGAAAAAGACTGCTCCCAGATGAAGGGCAAAATAAACACGGAAACACCACTGAAGTATCCAGACACTACAGGACACCACAGTTTTCAATGAAAGAGAACAAGCAGAGAGAGAAGGCAAAGAAACATTTTCTACTAAACACTTCTTAAGCTGGCGTATTTTAATTATTGGTAAAGTACTAATGATCCACAGAAAAACACCAAATAATGAAATGATCAAATATTTATAGTAGCACTATTAAATTACGATGCATATTTATAGAACATTACACAAGTAAAATGTGCCAAGCACAGAATTCTTCTTAGCGTAAGTTCCCTCATTCTAAAATTAGGAGTGAGCATAACACAAACACTTATTTCCTTTTTCTTTTAAGTAAGTGCTGTCTTTCTATGAATTCTGCCTGGGGCAAGATTGCATAGGTAGGGTCATATTGTACTAAAGCATCTGTATTTGCTCGGGATGAGAAGAAAATCACAGCCTGGCATTTGTTGCTGCAGGGCAGCCGTAACGGAAGGTCCTGTGCTCTCGCGAGCACACCCTGCTCCATGCCAGCGCTCACGAAGCACCATACACCTCCTAATAAACAGCAGTAACAGCCAGGGAAGGGAGATTCAGAAAACAATCCGCTCTGAAGCTAGTCCGGCACGGACAGGAGTGACTTAGTATATCGAACATCTTGTGCTGCTTTCTGCAAGCTCTGTAGAGCCCTGTGCTACCATGAAGCAGCACTGCGGCTAAATCCTACTGCCCAACGATGAGCGTGTAGAAGCCTGACCTTTCCAACCTATAGGCCATTATATGCAGAATCTGATATACTGCTTCATTAGCTATGTTTCCATTATGTGTAAACTAACCAATTCATATAAATGGAAATCCCTTCCGGCTATTGGACTTTCACCCCCAAAAGACGAGCCAAAATGACCTTGGAATTTGAAAAGTTTAATTTTTTTTCTCTCCTATTATTTTTCATCTTCATTCCCTTCTATATTTCTGGATTCTGGCCAGGACTGAAGCAGAGATGCCAGAAGACCTTAAGACTGGTTATTCTTATTATTCTTGTATTATTTCCAACCTTGAATCCTCAAGTTTGGAAAGAAAAGGCATTCTTGTAAGTTCTCTAACCCAATTCTACAGACCAAGGCAAAATTGAAAAATGTCTGACTTCAGCTGTTTACCTAAATTCAGTCTTCAGAACTTCCCAACACTTGTTTTTCCTTTCCCTCTGGTATCAATATTAAAATAACCCAAATGAGGAAGATTATAAAGAAATATTTGTTAGCTTAGACCACATTATAATTGCTACAAGTCATTTACCATTTCAATGAAAAAAATCAATACAGAACTGCTTATTTTTGTACAAATGTAAGGCACATACAGCTAATGTATCCTAGCAAATCAATAGGCAGCTATTCTGAAACCTACATACAGCCTTTGGAGTAACATGCATCTTTACCTGTTTCAAAATAAACATTATTCTGTAATTGCAAAAAATAATTTAAAAAAGGTTTCAGTATTTATTACCAATGTCAGGAATAATATTTTCTTACTTGTGTATGATCAGTTAAAGCACATATTTGCCAAATTTTCATGAGTTTTTTACAGTACAATTTTAAATCATGTCACCACAAGAATATTTGTTCATGATTTTATGAGATAGTTGAACAAAACTCCTCAGTATTCTATTTTTTCCTCATAAGCTAGGACAATATTTAATATGAAAAACACATGCTACAATAGACTATGAGTTATACCAAATGCAAAATTTGATCTTCAGCATTATAACCAATGACAGCTTGAAACACAAATGGTCACTAAAGCTCAAATCAAATGTGATCAAATGCTATTACAATATCACAAGTGATAATACACTGCCAAACACCGACAGGTTTCAAAACAAGAGAGGTATGCACATGTTACCATTAATAAGAATTATGATAAGTGTTTTATTTGTGAAGAAAAGGGTTTTTTAAAAAAAGTAATGAACATTTACATATTATTCTCTCAAAATCAAGATTTTAATTATTTACTACATTCCTATGTTAGAACATGCTCAAGTTTGGAATGAGGATAAATACAGAGCATAAAAAAATTATTATACATTTGAAACTAAAGACTAAACTTTCATTGTAAAAGTAAACTTTTTCATTTGCTTCTTGAATTTAATTAAATTTTTTATGTAAGGGGCAAAACCTGCCTCTTAACATGTTTATACTAAATACTATTCTTACTGCTACTACAGACAGCACTGCTAGTCACCTTGCTTGTCCATAAGCTCAGCATGTCCATAAATTCATACGTTTCTTACATGGGAATCAGAACTGTGAACACGGGAAGCAGCGTCCTTCAGCGCAGGGGAGCGAGGCTGGAAGGCCCTGGCAGCACCGCGGGCTGCAAGGGCAGCGGGGAACAGGGGAAATGAAAGTGCAGTGGGCCCTGCCAACAGCAGTTTTTCTTATCCCATCTGTGAATATTCGAGGCACCGAGCCACGAGGAGGAAAGGTGCAGCTGCCGGCAATGCTCTATCACAATTAAAGACACAGCCAAAAAACAATTAATCATGTACATTTTTGCCAAGAACAACACCACTTTATAATATATTAAATATAAAAAGCTATTGCTGCTCAAAGTACAAAAAACTCAAACTGACGTGCAAAGCACTGAGAGACGTTCTGCAAACTGCCCCGCGGAGGAAGCGGCAGAGCTCCGTGACGGTGCACGGCAGCCTCTCCAGCACCACCAGCTTCACAGGAAAAGTACAGGGCCAGACAGTTCTCATGGTGCAAGGACTGCAACTAGCCAATAAACATGAAACATCCGTAAACAATATTGGACCACAAATGCTTGGCCTGACTCCATTCCTCTAGTAACACTTAACTGCTCTAAAACAAGCCCTCTGTTTCTCAGAAGGAAAAAAAAGGAAAAAAAAAATCAAGTAAAGCAAACTCACCCCTAAGGTGAAGCTTAACCGATCTGGGTGGTTTTTGCTTATAGGCGATTTACAGGTTGCTTGCACTGAGCATTACAGAAGAGAAAGGAGAGGAAAAATATGGTCCTCCCACAGCAAAAGATACAGCTGCATCTTTACATTACCCGAGACAGATGAAACTCCACAGAAAAAAATGAAATCACAATCCAGTTTGTCAGTCCTCTTTTATTACTGGGGACAAGACAAAAGGAGATTAATCAGGCAGATGAGTTTATAGGGCCATGGTGGTTTTGTTTATTTGTTTGTTTTTAAATCTGCTCTGTTGGGTATGAGTAAAGCCATGTTTCCATTTGCCTGTACTGCCATTATATATTGGAAAACTTTATTTCCGATTAAAAATTTTATTTCAAAATGTGTTTATTTAACAACGCATTCCTTAGCTCAACCCTAACAGCTCCCAGTGCACTCCAGGTTGCAAAGCTCGCGCCCTGTGCGCTTTCCTCCAGCTCGGGGAGCACAAACGCGCCCGCGGGAGGACTTCTGCCCGCTCTCTCTCGGAAGGCTCCTGCTACAGCATTTGCACTAGAAGGAAGACGCAGCACTACAACTTTGCCGTGAATTGCATATTTCCCCTCAATAAAAAAAGAACAGAAACTGAAATAGAAATAAATTGCATTTGGAAAACTATAATCAGACACAAGGAAGAATGAAATTATAATAGAATGTACTTCCTATAGCTCTAGGGAGAAAAGAAATAGGAATACTCTTCAATATCCGATCAAAGTATACGTACCACTGTATTACTTCAAAATGATCTACGTATTACATACCACTATAGCTAAGTCAAGCTAATCTCTTATTTTAATGGACATAACTGATGATCCAAACTGTAAAAGATGTTTGAAAGAGGGAAAAAATAAAATAAAATAAACCAGCTGAGACTGCAGTGCAAACACACACCACAAGGAGACCATGGCTGCAGGCCTGAGGCACACAGAGCTCAGACCCACATGAAAGCCCTAATGCACGGCACCAAGTAAACAAACATGATGGAAGAACTTGAAACTGAACACTAAGAGTTTTCAATACTTACAGTGAAATGAAGAATAAAATGGTTAAAAACATGCTTAGTGACATAGCTCAAGTAGGCATGCAACATACACACAGGCACAAACGCTCAGGAAGAACTGCTACTCTTGCATATCTTTAAAAGACCATATACCCACAGATATAAATACCTCAAACTCCTCTAGTAGATGAAAAAAACGGCTCATCTTTACTATTGTTATGTCATTTTCCATTTTGCTTAATCATATCTTTTACAAAGGTTACAGAAAGAGTTCATCACATAGTGTTGTTCATTCAAATAAAAGAACTTAAACCCTCTGAATCAGAAGTGAAAGCAAAAAGCATTTTTCCCAGTTTTGCTGAGGCTGAACAATAATTATATATCATTTAATTTTGACAAAAACAATGTCAATCTAAAAAACATAACAGAGTCCAGGCATCACCACGGCTCTACACAAGGAAGCTCTTTGTAAATACAGAAGGCAAAGAGTAAAGGTCAGGCACAAAAGCATTCCCACATTTCTTCTCCTCAGTAGTTTCTTCTGTAAGAACTAGCGGGAGATGCACATAACTGAGAAAACAGCTTGACTTCTTTAAGAAAAACCACCCTTCATCCCTAAAAAGCGTTTAGAAATTAAAGCTCAGATGAACGCCAACTTTGCTTGTATTGCTGTACTAGCTAAAACCCTCCCGCGGCTGGAGCAGCGCTCCCGCCAGTGCCACCCGGCTTTCTCAGGCAGCCTTCCACCACGTCCTGGCAGAAAAGCAGCTCTGCCAGCGCCCGAGCGTCTGTACCCGGGGAACCTGCCAGCACCGCTATGCGCACTGTAAACCAGACTAAACCAGAGCCCTCTGCGATCTAGACAGAGCTGTGCCAGTAGAAGTTTGCACTGCAGCCCCGGCCTGCTCGACAAGCCCCAGGAGACGGCAAGCTTGCGGCCGTCACTGCCAACCTGACCCTTCTGGGAAGCAAGGTGGGTGGGCTCAGCCGGCCATCGCCTTCTACAAATCCTCGCCTTTTAAAGCTGCCAGTCATCACAGAACAACAGTCTCTCCTCTCCACCACGGGATTATATTTTCATTTGATTTAAATGTCTTTAAGAAGTTCTTTGTTTCAGTAATGCCACGACAGAATACAGTCAGTTTTCTCCCCCCCCCCCCCGCCCCCAAGCACATTGTTCACATATGCAAAGAACGGTTCATTAATATTTCTCCAGCCGCTCTTCTTTGGAATACATAAAATTCTAGCACGCATCTCAGATAAATTAACCAAACCCCAGCCATGCTTTCTATTTTATACGTTTTTCAGAAGTATCCTTCACTTATTAGAAACATTTGTAGAGTGCACAGTTATATGGCTTACACTCTAAAGTTGTCATTTAAATAGCATGGTTTTAAGGCAAGAGATACAGACAAAAGATAGGACAATAGTTCAAAGGAGGAAGCTATCAGGTTACTAATGTAATGAATATTTCTCAAAATATACTAGCATAGACAAGAAAGGCAAAAGAAAAAAAGGGAAAGCAGAGGGGCATAAAAATGAATTATCTAAGAGCTACAGGTGGGAGCATGAGTATACAAGGTCCCTGCAGGGACCTAATCCTCAGCCTAATGAAATCAATGCATGCCCTCCCCAGGCTTTCTGCAGGCTCCTTTTCGGTGACGTTAGCGGCCTGGGTGTCGAAAGCCCCCTGTCACATGGGTCACAACTTCCAGCACGCTCACTGATTCCAGCACAGTCAGTGAAACCAAAACGCACACAGCATTTAAATCTTGTGCTGAACTGAAACTAGTACAAATATTAAAGCTGGGGACAGGAAACCAACCGCATAGAAAGTAATAATTTAAAGAGACGGTGAAGCTGTAAGTTTGATGGATGAAGAGATGTATTTAAGCAGGTGAGAGAGGGAGAGAGGAAGACCACAGAACACGGTTGCTACGTTGAATATAACGGTGAGATGATCAGGATGTGGGACAGTGATAACATGGCAAATTGCAATTGCAAATTGCAATTTTTAACTAGAGACTGATAAATCCCAGAAGGAAGAAAACCAAAAAGCTGAAATGAAATGAAGCTGTTATACAGACCTTTAAATAATTTCATATTTCTTCATTTTTAACATCTTCATTCATAACAGAAGTATTTTCTTTGTGGGTTTCACCAAATATATTGCATTTACCAGTGAATTCACCTTATTAACTGCACGTCTAACATTATTCATCAGCTCTTACACAGTATATGATTAACAATGGAAAACTGCTACAACAGGGAGTCCACTTATCTCTCAAAACATGTCTATAAAATTGCAGAATCTATAGATGTTGTAGCAAAGGGAAGAAAACCTACTAGAATATAATTGTTTCTTTTTATATCTGGCAAGATCAATGACTAGGATTCACTTGGCCCACAGCAATTAGTGTCCATGATCATGTGATACAGCACTTCCTTTTTTTTTTTTTTTTTTTTTTTTTTTTTTTAAAGAACTGGTGACTTTTAACTTTTAACATGCTGTTTACAGTCAGATCACCAAACAAAAATCCTTACTGCAAGAAAAGAGATTATGCAAGCATTACTTGAAGCAATTTCCAAAGTTTTAAGGAGATACTTAAGCTTTACCTTCTGTGATACTAATATGGACAAAATAAATATACTCCAGTGCCTTGTGTGGTTGCCCAAGTAATAATAAAGAACTTCTATGATCGGATTACAATAAAAAGAAGCCCAAAAAGCAACAAAGCTTTCTTTCTAGGCAGCTACCTATTATGCTTAACAGGCTTAAAACAAAATGAGTCAAAGATCAAGAGTAAGTTATCTGAGGTGTCAAGTGCATAAGGTTAAAGGTGAAATTTTATTAGGTCAAAGGTGATATAAATAAAGTCTTTTATGTCAAAGAAGAAGGGTCACAGACAAGATGTATATAAAGACATCACAGATGACAAGCAATAACTTTAAGTAGTACAAGTGTGTTCTCGCTACAGAAACCTTCGCTGATTAAAAAATGGAAAGCAGTGATGAATAAGTAACTACGAACATTACAGTGCTTCACTAGGATCCATTTTTATTTCTATATGGTACTTTAGAAGCTTGTTTTCCTGTATGTTAAAATTCATCTACAGTTACTGAATGCTTTAGCTGTGGGGGGAGGCAAAGTTGGGCATTAACGGTCCATGCTGAATAAGAAGGTACACAAAGCAGACTGTTCTGATAAATGTAATGGCTTTTCTACTTTACAGAGACCATATCTCTAGGATGCAGATCTTATTACTGCTCTTTGAAAAAAGAAAACTGTGAAGATGGCCTTAGGCCAAGGAAATTTCAGATTACAATGGTATAATTCAGTACTGTATACTCAGGCTAATTAAAATACAGATATAAATAATCTATAAAATATGCTTAGAAGGGCAGTATCGGTATGCTGCCAGGACGCTGCACACCACGCATCGCCTCATTAAGGACACAGTACTTCGGCGGCCCTCAAGCTGCTCTTGCAATTGTCAAGCTCTTCGTTCTGTTAGATCCGTTCTTTCCTTTTGCTCCTACGCTGAGTACTCGCTCAAGACATCCCATAAACTTAACCTTACTCTTGATGTTAAGTTCACACTGAAATGTTTGCAGAAAAGCAGTAGATTTAAGCACATGCTGCTGGACATCACAAAATCAAGATCTCTGCGCCCTCCAGTGGCAGCTCTCTGCCCCAGCTGGGGCACCGTGCGGCGGCTGCAACGCGGGCCCTTCTTCTGGCAGACAGAAGCGTTAAGCTATTAAATCAAATACTGATTAGGGCATAACATCCGGATCAAAAACAATAACAAAGATATCTACTTCATTTTTTTCCTCCATATTCATCTGAGGCAGTGGCCAAGCAAAAACCAGAGCTCAGCTGGCACTGAGAAAAGCACAGGCTAATTACGTACAAGAAAACGTCAGGATTACAACCAATGCACTCTGGGGTGCATTTACCGACATGAAAGAGCTCTGGTAACTCTCCTGGCTTGTACTTGTAGGAAACTGGAGGCAGTATGCAGGTAAACTTGGCATCCAAAACCAAACTCAAAACAACCCAAGTCCCAGCAACCAAAAAGGGAAAAGGAAGTTAAAAGTCCGGTTATTACGGTTGGGAAGGGGTAGGCAAGCTGCAACTCGGCAGAAATTTATTTCTCCAGACAACTCTCTCCAACTTTACTACTCCACTTTTCCAGGGATACCTATCTCTGTGGATTTCAGTACCTCAGAGACTTCTCTCTCCAAAGCTATTTTAAAAAGAGAAAGAAACACGCCATTACTGACTGTTAGAAGCTGTAAACAAAGAAACTGCTTCAACTAATAAAAGCAGTATCAAGAACTGTGAAGGAATAAAGGAGACATCCCCAAATCAGAAGTACTGGGCAG
Organism: Dromaius novaehollandiae; assembly: GCF_036370855.1. Lineage (NCBI taxonomy): Eukaryota > Metazoa > Chordata > Aves > Casuariiformes > Dromaiidae > Dromaius > Dromaius novaehollandiae. The sequence continues at coordinate 21,871,136 of NC_088107.1, forward strand.
TAACATTTGAATGATCCTGGTTGGAAACAGATTTCTTAACATGAGGAAGTTGAATCTGAATTAGCCTGTGCAGTGTTTCTTTGGAAAGTCCGACAGGTGCACTGCCTGCCGACTCCCAAATTTTCAGAGAAAGACAGAACTCAAAGCCTGCTATAATTTCTGGCTCACAGAAATGGCCTTGACTTAATCCTGTTGTTCAGCTCAAGCAGCAGCAATAAGCAATTCAGAGAGCCATTCGGAAGTCTTTGCTTAAAACAGCATGGTTTCTTGATTTACAATAAAATGCTTTCAGTGCCTCCTAAAGATCACTCCAAGGGCCAATTCTTCTAAAGAAGAAACAGAAAAACTAACTATTGTTCTTTCCAGTGGTGCTCATACTTGCAAAAGATTTCTGTGATTATATTTTAAAATAATTTAGCGCTACAACTTTCAGCATTATTAACCTTGATGCACAGGGTAGCACATCTTATAACCTAAGTAAAGATTAAGATATTTTAAGCAGAATTGCTTTTTTCCTACTCATTATTTTCTAAGATTCTCTCTAGACAAGGCAAGATCAATCTTACAGGAACAGAAAAAAAAAATGCAGAGGAATTCGGGAAATTGTGTCAGATCTAAGTACTATTTTTAATGGCTTTTACTCATTTTCATTGGAAACACGGCTGTCAAATTTACGTATACAAGCACTTGTCAAGCATCCTTTTCACAAATATTTGTAAGAGTGCTAAGGGCTTTTATGTGGATGCAGATGTCTGACATCTTTAATTACTACACTGAATTTTGACCATCCTTTTAACAGCTACAGATTGCTTTTATTATAAAAATGAAAAACTACGCATTCACTGTGGCCTCAAGAAAACATTATATTCTGCTGCACTTTGATTTATAATCAGCTACTGACTTTTTCAGGGCATTCATTTTTCATTGCTAAAGCTTTCATAGGTTTCAGACCACGTTCCTCTCTGTCCATCAGTATGACATACTCAAGTTGACACCTCTCCTAAGAGGAGGGGGAGAACAAGACAGTCTATGATGATGACTTTAGATTCTTCATCATCTCAGGTAACTTAGATCTTGTAGGCTGATGGATATTCCACAATTTTCCTCAAAAGCTGCTCGGAAGCAGCAAGATACATGCAAGGGAGTGACTAACGGATTGCCAAAGATGTTAAAAAGCTAGATGTGGCCAAGGTGAGATAAGAAAGAACAGCATTTGAGTTTGGAGGAGCAGCTAGGGGCTTTCATTTGACTATTTTAATATCTAGTCTTTGTAGGTAAGCTGTTTTGTAGCTATACTGAAATGGGTTTTATTTAAAGCAGTGAAGAATATTTACCATTTGGAATTGTATAAAAGGAATGAAAATAAGACCACCACTTATGGAACATAACACAAAAATCACAAAGCAAAGACCCTTCAGAATTAGTTGCCAGTCTCACCCGACTCAAGATTTGGAACACTATATGAAAGGAGCAAGAAAAGTAAAGCAAAATGCAGACAGCTTCAACACATGAGATTTTTATGATGAAAAGGTAAATACAGTGAGATGAAAGAACACCTTTGATTTACTGGAAAACAATTAGTCACATTTCTATAGACAATATATTTCAAATGGCAATCACGTTAAGTATTTGAATTGAGTTTCTTCCACTCATTTTCATTGGCAGTCTAAGGCATTATTCTTCCCACGCTAACAAAAATATTCTTGTTCAATTCCTTTGTTTCAAGATATTCTTAGCGTTCCCAGCTGGATAGCATTTAAAATTAAAGGCAAGTAATACAGTAAAAATTGTTACAGAACGTACCACTTCTTCATCCGAAAGCTCTCGTCCTTGGATACTGCTGTTTTCTCTGACAGCCTGTTGATGTTTTTTCCCTTTAATGTGGCTAAAAAGGTATACTTCAGAGGAAATCTGTAATGACAATGAATTCTGTGTAATTTTTTGCTCAATAATACAGGGATCTATAAATAATAGTATTTTAATACATGCTATTTTTTAGGAGTATGTTCAGAATCTGGTATGTAACTAAAGTAACACCTCATAACTATGATACTGAAACAGTTAATTTTAACATTGTAAAAAATTTTTTCTTTTTAATTTCAGCACACTATTTTCAACCCATTTTACTGATTAATAACCAAAACTGTCTAGTCTTCCTCAATACAATTAATTCTTATTCAAAGCCTGGTGTAAGTGCCTATGTATTAACCTACAGTTTTTGTTTTGACATAAGATGCGATACAAATGTTGTAGCTGTTGTGATACCTGCACAAAACAAAATTGATATGGTGCAGCATACAGACCAGACCTAACAAAAACTAAACACAATGATTTTGTTCAGCCAACAGATGAATCAAAAATACACTCCAATGAGCAGCAACAAGATTCAAGGATGGGTCTCTATCAAACTTAGTCCTGAAATGGCTCTACTCCACAGAAATTATGCAAGTTTTTCTGGTAAAAATATACATACACACTTCTTCATTATGGAGTTTTATATTCTAACAGATGAGGGTGTTGATTGTGTATATTTAAAAACGCGTCTTAGGCTTTGCAATCTCTTTGATGACTAGACCATGGAACTACTGTGTTTTATTTCATTCATGCCTTAACTGACAAATTGTAACAGTTCTAATTATACAATCTGTTTTAGGAGAATTACATAAGTAAATTAAATAACTCTGTTAAAAAAAAAAAAAACAAAAAACTGTGAAGAAACAGATGCCGTTTCAAGAAACCATGAGGTATTCCAGATGCAGTGCCAATGGAACAGACCTTTAGACTTTTAGAGCTCAAGTGCAGAACTTTATCCCTCAACCTAATTTATATACACATCTTTTATGTTGGACCTGAGAGTAAATTATATAATGATTTGCTAGACAGCAGTTAAATAATAAAGATTAAAAGAAAAATTTTAGCTTCTCGTCTCATTTTGACTTCACTCTAACCTTCATTCTGAAAGGCATGATAGGTAAACGATAGGTAAATGCGCAAGACTCTCTTCTGCTTTACGGTAGAACCCAAGTTACTATTCTTGCTCCAAGGGATCTTGTGCAAGCCTACTTAATTCCGCTATTCAAGAGAAATAATGCTTATACAACTTCCTAAGGAGGATATAAGGCTTTGTTCAATAATGCATAGTCTTTGCGCACATCAATAAGAACACTTATCAACAAGAACAGATCTCCTTGCTTCCTACTCAGCAACCGTAGAGCTCCCTCTTTCTCCACCGTTCCAACTTACCATGACACTGCATAATGAGCACTGTTTTTTTCGTTCATATGGTGTAAGTTTTGGTGCATAATCAGTATTAGCATGTCTTCCACTACTTAATTCAGCTGCCTTCTCTTTTCTTTGTTCAATTTGTTCCATGTGCCTCCGAATACTTTCATCATGCTGAATGCAAAAATAATAAAAACAACAAAGAAAAAAAAATTAAATTACAGTAAACAGAATTAAATTGTGCAAAGAAATATTGAGAATTACCAAATATTGTACAGTTCTGGATGAACTTATGTTAAATTGAAATTATTTTTTAATTCTGGAAGGCATTAAAAGTCACTACACTTATATACATTTTAACATTATACTATGATTTAAAATCAATCAGCACTATTTTTATTTACAAGGATAGGATTTGTAAATCGTTCTATAGATCTGTGTGCTACAGGTAGCATCTCAGTTCTTCTGTTTTGTTCTTAATGAAACACTCTGGCAGAGAACGCAAGTCCAACTTTCAATTCCGCTGTTTTCACTGATAGAAATGAAACAATAAAGCACAAATTATAGTGAAATAAATTACTTGTTATTTGTCTGCAGTAGCTTGCATAGTCCACAAGATTCTTTCAAAAGGTTTCCATACCTAATTCTCATGAGAATGGAATAAACTAACTATTATTTAAAATCAGAGGCTGGGGTATAAATCTTTACTGAACAATAAAATTGCATTTCACAGTGTAAGTAAATGTAGCTGTGGTTCTTCAGAATGGGATCAGAGCAAAGAATTAAACCGAAATGAAAGATTACTTATGCAAATACATAGACCATACTATAATAATTATAATTGAAACTTTACTATGTAGTTCCATCTCAAAACCTTGAAAGCAAAACTTAGCATTTTAGCTGTCTTTACTTTTCTTCACAAATAATGGAACTCTCTTCAAACCTCCTGAGACTTTGGTCTCTGGTTCTCCACTGGAGAGCCAATTCAACAGCTGAGCTGCAAGTGGCTCAGTCCTTATGCCTATTCATTGAAATCACTGGAGCCCTTCATGGTACAAAAGGAAATAGCCTGCCACACTGTTAACGGCATCATTGCCAGTACTGTTACTAGTGACTGTGACTGGTTTTGAACTGTTTTTACCAACTGTATGCGAGTTTTTACATACTGATTTTCCTCATGATTAAATTCAAAATTACTTGACTTTTCTTGGATAAAGTACAAATTTATTTGTTCTCATGTTCCAAGCTCTGAAATGAATGTAATTCCATAGGGCTCAGGCCTGTTATTTCCAAATTACACAGTGCATGTTACATGGCAAGGTCCTCTTCTTAACACAGAAGTCTAAACAAAAACCTCATGTCAAGTTACAAAATTCAGGACACATTTTACTGCATTATAATATCTTTGCTAACTAAAACATACATACGGAAAATAATTTTGTAGAAATTCTATGTTATTAATATATTTTTTCATCCAAAGTATCCTTTCATACCTTCAGCTGAATCTTCTTCTGTAGTTCTTCCATGGCTTCCTGCTGAGCTGCAGTAAGAGCTGCCAACCTCTCTTCTCGATCTCTAACCAAAAGAAAATAAATATAGGGGAAACTTGTAATACGGTAAAGCATACAGCATATTGACAAATTTGTTTGAAATGGAGAACAAGCACTCCCAAAAAATGAAGATGAAGGTTGCTCAGTAGAAAAGAAAGACAACGGAAACCAGCTTAGTTAACAGAGAATACAGAAGCTATCATTTTGATGATTTAATAAAAGCAGACACTTGAACCTTTGTACCATATCCCCGATCATACTTCAGTCCAACCAAGAGCAATGGTAGTCAACACGATGCTGCAAAATAAGGATGAATGTGATGCCCTGCCACCATTAGCATTCTCCAGCCAGCGGCTGCTGTCAGGGAAGCAAGAGGGAGGAATACAACGGCAAATCAGAGAGAAAACACTCAGCAGTTAGGACAGTGCAGTTTATAAACATGATGATCACAAGAAGTTTGAATACAGAAACTTATTAGACTGTGACCAACAGGAAGTGATACTGTAGGTATCAGTCATGAGTGATAAACTGATGCTGTAAACATTCAAGATATGAAAGGATAGCAGAAAGATTGGGCATTTATATTACCATCACTGTTGCACCTTCCGTACAAAACTGCAGAGTCAGGACCTGTTTTGCTCACTGTGCCTGCGTGCCCTCCATCCCTCTCCCAGCACTGAATCATGCCTCACCCCTCACTTGTCCTCTTCACTTTGACAACCCTCCTTCCCCTCCCCAGCAGAGAGCCAGAGCACCGGTGCCATGCTTGTGGAGGTCAGCGAGACTGAGTCCTTGCGGGGGATAGAGAAAGAGGGGGCTGTGCCTGGGAAAGGGGTCCCGTACCCAAGTGCATGGAGAAAGTAAAGAGAGTACCAGCGCTTTGCACTGCGACCTCCAAAACGGGTAGCAGTCCCTCCATAGAGAACTAATAAGCAGAAACGGGGAAGGAAAGGACACAGACTGACCCCAACCCTTACCCACAGCTTCTCAAAATCCACCTGAATCTTTGCACACAAGAGAATAAATACCATTGAAATATTGGTCATACTTTTCTTTGATAACGTATTATAGAAGATTAAATCCGTATCACACCTATCTCTAATGCACGTTATATACGCACAGCAAAATGAGGTACAAGTTGAAGTAGTAAATGAAAGATCCAAAGTGAATGCCCCGAGTATCACCCTACTGAAGGGATCAAGATTTATTTTCCCATCTGGGAAAAAAGCAGAAGAGATATAACTTGAGCTGTTGCAAAGGCTACAAACATCTTTTTTTCTAGAAAAAAAATGATATTAAGCAGAAAAATAACTAGCTGGTAACAGTTTCACCAAGAATATCGGTAAGCCAAGGGAGCTCTTAAACCCTAAATAGAAAATAAGTGGGCTACTCCTGCTGTTTGTAGTAGGAAAAGAGAATTGGGATGGGATAGTAACACTTCTAGAAGTCTGGCAGCTCTGACAAGGGCCAAAAGAGGTCATGAAAGCTTTGGGTAAACCGAGCAATGCAGAAGGCATTCAAAGCTATTTGCCATCTTTTTAAAAGGCACTCTAAAATTAAAGTAGTTTGAATGACAAAACTAGAAAGGATAGCAAAGAGAACATTACTAGGGAATAGTATTAACGGTAACAACTTGAACTGTAAAAAAGTTATTTTACTGAAATAAGTGAAATACTTTCACACTTAAATCCAACACTTGAGAAAATTTGCATCCTTTTAAAAATACTGTCTCTTGACAGTAAGTTTTTTGAATACCTTATCCAAAATAAGAGGCAGAGGTAGAAAGGACATTAGAAATCTAAAAGAGAGCTGCCAAGATCCCTGAGGCAAATCATCTCCACTCATTTTTTGCATGTGTGTGTACGTATATATATATATATATGTATGTATGTGTATATGTATATGTATGTGTGTATGCATATATACATACATACACAGAGAGAGAGAGGGAAAGAGAGACAGAACACATACCCCCACACTGCTTTTGAGCTGCAGGGGTATTTGTTTGTTGTGTTTTGTTTTTGTTTGCTTTTTAAAACAGAAAACCCTTATAAAAAACAAAGCCATTTCAGTGAAAGTAGAAGGCTCAGAGAAAGTAACATTTCAAAACAAAAAGCCATAGAAAATATAAAAAACACAGAGGAAAGGAGAGGGGGGAGGAAGCAAGTCTAACAGGGAACACTAAGCACAATTGTTCTTTCAGAAAATGTAAGTGAAGTCTTCCAACCACCGGCGGGGAGTCGGGGTGGAGGAGATGATGGATGAGAAGTATTATGTACTGTATGTGTCATCTCCCCGGAGGTATATAAAGCAAGCCGGAACCCCAGTCTTTCCTAAAAGTTTTGCTTTGGCTTTAAAGAGCTCTTGACACACACCATGAACTGAAACAAAACATAACTAACACAAGACCCAAAACCAAAGCTTATTTTAGATACTTCTTTCGGCATATATTTTTCAATATTTGTTTAATCCCACAAATTATAACAAATTAATATCATACATATTTTGGATTAATATTTTCAATTTGAAAGAAAATTCTGAAGTTTCAGTTATCTTAAATATAGAGCATCAACTGTATTCCTATATAGGCCCTTCTAAAAGCAAGCCTTTTATATGAATAGGTTACGTTATACAGTTTTACGATTTCTATTGACAAGAATAAGATTTTCCATATTATGGATTTGAACTCTTTGGAATATAAAATACTCAGAAATTGCATCTAAAACCTTACTGGAATCAAGTTAATGTACCGTAAGGGCAGAGGGTCTCCTAGAGTCAGTTTTAAATACACTATTCCTTTCATACAGAGGCTTTAATCACCACCAGATGCACGTGGTAAAGCATATACTGAAGAAACTTTAAGCAGATATTCCAAAAATGACTCATTCCAACAAGTATTAAATCTTCAGGATAAGAGTCAAGTCTTAGCAGCAGAAAAAAAACCCTGAAACGATTGCCCTGAGATTTCACCACAACATGCCAAAGTCCAAGATGGAAAGGACAGTACAGCCAGCATCCTGCCCAGCTTATCTCCCTTTACCTTCCGAACCGGGACACCGAGTCCTGCTTTAACTCGGCCACATTAAAGAAAGCTCAGAGCTGTTATTCATGAGCTGCAATGACACCTGAAGGCCATTCTAACACAATGAAGCCCCAGATTGCAAGACATCACACACACATCCCTCCCTACTCTTTGCCAGAATTTAGAAAAACAAAAACACCCCAAACACCAACAAAAACCACTATCTCATATGATTAGCATCTAGCAAATATAAAAGCAATTGGAAGCAGGGTACTGTAGTGTCAAATACAAAGCAGTTGTGTGCAATAATGGCAAATATAGAGGAAACCAGGTGAAACAATACTAACAGAAGGCAAAAGAAGCCACCTGCTCTTCACATGCCATAATGCCAGAAAAGTGGCAGATTTAAAACTCATTAAACAAGAAGCTCACACAATTATATGTCTCGAGCCTAAAAAGAAGTTCTAGTCACAGAAGACCTTTAGGGGGAGAAGTCAAGGGGACAATGATCATATCTCATCTGACCAAATAAGATTTCTATTTTAATTTCATTACACCTTTGAGAAAGGAGACTCAAAAAGCTGGAAACAATTTTTTTAGATACAGTAAAAAGTCATTATTTACCAGCAGCAACTAGCTCATGTCTTTGTTTCTCAGCCAAGACTACAGGACTTCTGGTTAATAGCAAGGATGTACAATTATTTCCGAGCTCCAACTACCATTAGGAAGCAAGAGCAGTGCACTCAAACTCAACTTTCCATAGCTCAGTGGTATGAATTGCCACTAATATCACCCTTCAAGTTTCTTTGCTATTTCTAAAAGCCAAAGATACTTGGATGTTTTCAGTAAAGAAAAAGCAATGATATAAAAACCTCATTTGGCTTGAAAGAAATGCAGAGTACCACTTTTTTGCAATAAAATAAGAAATAATATGATCATCAGATTTTATAACATCAGAATACCCACTGATAAAAAGTTATCACTAGAAACAAAGTCTCCAGTGTTAGGTCATGCAAAAACCCCAAATTTAAAATATTCTTTTCTCCAGATTTGCTAACACATATTTCTAATCTTAGGAATAGTTTCTTCTGGAAAGGAACTTAGATTTTATTAGCCCTCAAACGAATTACTTGATGTGTTGATGATAAAACACCACTGCCCAGGAGAGAGAAACGCAACGCACAGAATGCAGTACCTAAGTGAGTTATCAGATTTGCCAGGAATAACCTTAATTGATATTTTCCTGTTTCTGGTATTAAAGTAACTAAACCTATGCCAAAGCTTTTAGTCTGAGCAAAATTTTAAATCGGCTTTGTTCAGCAATTTCCCAGCTTTCTAGAAATTTGCCTTGATTTCCTCAGATAAACACAGATATTCCAGTGCCTAAAGAGCTACACAGCAGACAATTGACAGAGGAAGGGAATGGGTATATAATTTCAGAAAGATGCAGAAGCCTTATATATGCAAGAGTCTATCTTCCTAAAATAGTGTAACCCAAATTCTTCTCCATATTAGCTCTAATCTTCCTCAAGTGTCTAAGAATGAGAATAAGATAGTGAAGGAGCCCCTCCAATGCATTCTGTTTCCTTATGAACGTGACTCAGAATAATTCAGGTAAAGTCCAAGAAGTCCTAAGAAAGGCCACAGATCCTACCCAGAATTCATTAGATTTTAACATTTAATTGAAAGTTGAATGTCTTTAATATGCAAAGCTAGAATTACTCATGTTTTTGGAAGATGACAGAAGGTGATCAAAATATTTCAGAATATTTTAATTGGAGAAAAAAAGTCTTTTCATGATAACTTTGAAGAAAATACGCTGCAACAATCAAAATGGTTAAAGAACCTTAGTGATTTTATCCAGAATACTTCCTGTCATAGGAAAAATGTAAATTGCATTTAGGTTTTATGGAATGCTTGTGGCAGTGGAACTTTAGGGAGAGAGGGCACAGTGGGAGGTGAATAGGAATAGAATTTGGCAAATTAAACAGTAAATAGAAAGTGGTTTTCCTGAGTCAGTAAACCTCTCTCGTATAGCATAATGCCATTCCCTAAACCCAAATCATAATTCATCCTCTCTGCACCTCATGGTTGGCTCAACAGAAAGAAGAGCCCACATGAAAACCCCTTTACAGACTTCTGATTATGGGTGAAAACATAAAACAAGTAGTTCATAGGCAGCAGAATTAATGAAGCCTGATTTCCCGGCTTTGTGCTTCACGGATGTAGCCTCTGGTGCCTACCAAAAGGTGAACTCAAATTGATGTCAATGAGTCCAAAAGTTACTGGGGAGTGGAAGTAACAGGGAACATGGGAACATTAATCTTGCTTCCTTTGAAAACCTAAGCTAAAATATGAAAAAGGTAAATTATTAAAAGGTCTTGTGAGCAATAAAACTAAGATGAATGAATTTTAATAATATATAACAAAATATATCCTCGCATGTTACATTGTGCATTTATCTAAGGAACACAAAAATCTATTAGAGAATTCTGATTTCTACTTTCAAACCATTTATCAAGAATATTTATTAATATTACTCTTTAAAATACTAAGTTTGAAGTCCTAAGAAGGCACTGCTGTCTTTATATTTTATAGAGAAGTGGTAGTTTGCCTGAAAGGCTAACAGCACAGGAGTGGGAAGCAACAAAACCAAACTTTACCTGGCCCTTTCCCGTGCTGCATCTTCCCGTGCTTTCTCTTTCTCTTGCCTCTGCTGCTCAATCCGTGCTTCCTGTTCTTTCCGTTTCATCAGCAGCTCCTCAACTCGGGCTTGCCGTTCTGCCTCCAGGGCTCTCTTACGCTCCTAGTCAAAGGAAAATAATTTCTAATCTTTCCTTTAAGAAAAAAAAGGAACTAAAAATGGAAGCTGTATTTTAAAACATCTCTTTATAGAATTTTCTTATTTTCATGATGGCATGAGAACTGCACTTCTATTAGATAGAGAAATAATAAGAAAATAAGAGTGAATTCACAAGTCTGAACACAGATTAAAAATACAGTTGCATGAACTAAGCTACACATTAATTGGGCATACATTTTGCTCATCCTGAAAAAGTCTATCCACTAAAAAAACTGTATTAATCAATTAATGAGAATATTTAAAAACATTTTAAACATCCTAAAGGATAAAGGTGATGTGGAAACAAAATATGCTCTCACAGAGTATTAATATTTTAATCATGATTCTAGAACTGTCTGAATGTTGGTCTTGTAAAACAGGAGTTTTGAGTGTATATTTTTGTTCTATCACTGAATATACAATTCCTTTCTCACTACTCAATTTTCACTTGATTCTGACTGTAATTAAGAGCTACACAATTGAATTGTAAACTTCTCTGATAGATTAGCTACAACCATATCAGCAACAAATGTAAAAGTAAACCATATTTGAAATTTTATACTTAGATAAGACATTTATGAGTAGACATACCAAGTTAGTGAGTTTTACTATATGAAAATGTGATTATTTGGTCTAGTTGAGCAGGCTGGGGAGCACTGAATTTTTAACATGTTCTTGAAATCCTTATCTTACTGAAAAAACTAGTCTGCTTTGTATGACAGACTAAATAAATATCTTTTTAAAATATATTCCCTGCCACAACCTCCCTGTCTGTAAGTACGTGTCACTACACTAACAAATTATTTTCCTTTCAGAAGACACTGCAAGATTTCATTAGCACAAATCAAAACTTGCTGTAATGATGAACATTTTAAATGATTAAATAAGGTGCACTGTATTTTTAAACACTGGCTTTACAAAAATTTGCATATATTAAAAGCAGAAAACATTAATCTTATACTTTATTTCAAGAAATGTCAAGAAATGAAGAGTTACAAAAATAACACTGAACACTTTTTTCCATGCGTAGCATTTTCTGTTAGTGACTATGATCTTAACCACACTGTCTTCAACACCACACGCAATATGGCTTTATTATGGGTAAACAAAACTGTGGCCTTCACAGTAATTCTTTTTTTTTTTTTTTTTTTTTTACATAAAGTTTCAATAACAGCATTGCATAAATACATTAACTTCCTTCTTAATAAAATAAAAAAGAAAAGATACAGCATGCTTTATTACAATTTACAATTAAATAGACAAGAATGCGAACAGCTCTATGAAAAATACCCAGTGCATTGTAAAAATGAGCACTGGTTGTATTGGACATTCCTTGCAAAGACCTTCAGGATTGCATTTGAAAACAGAGTAGCGTGGCTTGCTCATTTTGAATTAGGTACCAGTGCTATTAAATGGAAAAGCATGTCCAATCTGAAAAAAACTGTGATCCCATAATTAAAAGTTAAAATATGCTTGATGGAAGGAAAGGTATAAAGACGAACGTGCAGAATCTGGCACTGGAAAGAAGCAAGCAGATTTTACTGGATGGGTCTGAGATATACTAGAAGTTTACAAAGACATTGTCCAGGCACATAACAGAAGCATGCCAATTTTCAGAGATACTGAAATGATGCAACATTTTTAGATTCCTTGTGATTCTAAAAGATGCAGTTCCATACATAGTGAAGCCCAGCACTGCTACAGTAAAATTAGTGTAAGCTAGTTATGTTTAGAAATGTTGTGTTTTTCCAATGTTTGAGGGTTTCTTTGCATCAAGTTAAATTCTGTATAAACTTATAGGCCAAAACACTGTTATTATTCACCTCAATTCACTGAAGTGGAATGAAGGGTTTGTTCATATTTGTATTAACTGCTAAAAAGGTGTTACGGTGGGAGTGCGTCCAGCTCCATCACTGTGTAGCACAAGACCTCTCCGAGAGGAATATGCATTGTTTTATAGAGAAGGACAGCAGGGGCAGCTACTGTACACGAAAAACACATAGCAGGAAGCCATCAACTTGATCCTTGGTCTGGCAGAAAGAATATGGACAGAAACGTGTTGTAGTAAGTGGGATTTAGCACCGAAAGCTTGCATGCAGGGTTAGAGCCAGTTTAACTACAGAAGCTCCTAATGCCTAGGTAATCTGGGAAAGGACTAGAAAAGTGGCAGAGACAAAGAACTAAAAACACCCAAAATCCCAGAAAGGGACTCCAGGAAGGCTGCATTCTGGAATAAGGGAGGATGGATAATTATAATGGATAACCAGGATCACTGAGGTCAGTTCTCTTCATACACAGTATGGAAGGGTACATTTCACTGAGAACATGCCACAAAATCAATCTTTGGAAATCCAGAAACTTTTAGTGATGGATCCTCTTTAAAAAACGTTTTATCTAGCACTTTTGGAGTGCCCTGCGTCTCAACAATGGCTTCTGAGCAGCTGAAGCCAGAAAGGTGCTGCACTTCTCAACAGGGAGGAAGAATCAGCTGCTAACAATTCGTACTGAGCTGTGAAGGAAGCTGGATTAGATTTTCACAGGTGAACTATAGTTGTGGTGACCTGAGGCATGTATACAGAGAGAGGAGGAGTTTACATAAGAAGAAAACTGATAGTTTAGATTCTAACATACAGAACAACGCCAAAAAGTGGATGTGTGAGGTTTGGGAAGTCTAGTATTGGAAGGATATAGACAAAAAAAATATAGGATTTCAGGAACACAAACATTTGCTTTGTGGTTTTCAATGGCCCTGTAAAAAGTGTGATAATTATGACAGTAGGCATGTGATAAAGCATAGTTTTTCTGTTTCTTCTCAAAGTTTTAGGTGTTACTAAAATATAATGATTTTCTTATAACAGAATAACAAATACTAATTTTTTAAAAAGCTTAAGACAGGCATGAATCATCTACCCAGCATGTATACAACCTGAGCTATCTAGACTTTAAGACTTACCTTTCTCCCTCTGGTTGTGGAAACATTATAAAAGAGGCATATACGAGAGTAATCTCTTTTGAAGTTGCATAAAGCAGGTAAGACAGAAACTAACAAAGACTGCAGAGCCAAAATTAAAATAGATATTAAATGTATATAATTAAAATATGTATTTCACTGTTCCCCTACAACTAGAGATAAATTATACCTGTACAGCTTCATCACGTGCTTGTTTTTCCTCTTGCCTTCGTTGACGCTCTTCTTGTAATTCATTTAAGCGTTGTTCATATTCTTTTAGTTTATTCAACACATCATGACGTTTGTTCTGAGCTTCTAAGGTGTTTATAAATGCAATTTCATTTACCTGCAATTAATCAGAAAGTGTAAAGATCTGAGGAGTTAAAATAAATTGTGTTGTTACTGCATTTCATTCCAAACACTTCTGAAACTTTCATGGACAGGAAGAGGCAGACAGTATATTACTCCCTTTTACATGCCACTATTTCTTCAAAATTCTTTTAATCTCAGTACAGTAGTATTTATTACTCCAGACAAATATTTATGTGAGAGAACAAGACTCATTTTATATACATTTACTTTATGCTTTCCAATATACTGAAAAAATTGTATATATAAAATGATTAGGTATGGCAGTCATATGATCAATCTCATTGACTATAAAGGAACTATTAACATTTAAATACTTAAGTTACTGTTCCCAGCTTTAATCATTTAAAAATAAAATATAGCTTCATTTAGACTAGGTTACAACTATTCTAATGTGTTTACAATATGGACACCAGTCTTTATGTATATGAGCTGGACTTAAGGGAGTACTTATATATGTGAATTGAACATGTGTAAATATTTTATACCCTGTCATCCTTCATCATTCACTTGCAGAGAACAATACCACTGTAAAAAGCATGTCAGTTAAAAACAATTCTCAGACATTGATACAGATGCTCAAAATCCTGCATCTTTACGTAAGGTTGCACAAGGTTCTCCTATCAGCTGCAGGTAAGGTCCTCAGTGGTTTCCTCCGAGCATTACGATGCAAAAGATGTGGGCTCTCCGTCTTTCTCGGCAACATGCTTGTTTGACGGCCTTAGACAAGTTATCTAACCTGTGCAGCTGTGACCTGAGTCTACCCCAGGACTACTACAAAGTATAATACAGTAAGACTACTAACTCACTGCACGAGTGAAATATTTTAATAAAACAGGAAGACATATTTACTCATTTGTGCTGTCTTTTGCCCTAAAGCCCAAAGACTGATGCGCTCAAATTCTGTCCCGTCCCCCCAAATTAGCAAGTACAAGTGATAGTGGCATATTTCCACTGATAGAGGATGAAATGTTTCCCGGTTTACATTGGTTCTCCTTCTGCAGGAAAATCCAGTGTACTGAATGGCTGCCTGTGCTCTGCTCTGTATATACAGCAGCACAGGTCACCAAAGGAATTCCTTTGATCTTACTATATAAGGCCTAAGTTTTATTTTACTTTCACCACAGAAAATTAAATTTCAATTTCTAATTTCCACCAAACAGTAGAGAAATTTTAACATTGAAAACTATAATATTTCCCGATATTTGATAATTAACCTGATGAGGCATTCCACCAGAACATTTTTTTGAAAACTACCAAGCTGAGCATAGGGCTTTATTCTCCCTCCCCCCCCCTTTTTTTTTTTTAAAAAAAAACAGGAGAGTCTGTGAAATATAAAAAAGAGAAATTGAATGATACCAGAAAACACGAAACTTTCATAAATAACAGGAAAATCTTCCTAATCTTCCCAGCAACAAGACTTTATTAGTTTCTCTCCAACTCAGGAAATTTGGAATGCGAAGACCCGACTGGATAAAACCCTTAACAGAAAAATGTGTAAGTGGTCATAGGATCCAAAAGGTCTTTCTATCTAACTTTAAAAATTATGAGTATCCATTGAATAAAAAAGTGAGAGTATGCATACTGTGAATAAGGAAAAACTAACAAGCTCAATTGTCCTAATATTTCATATTGGCATAGCCTATTTCACATACATTATTTTATTCACCCACTGAAGGACAGTACAAAATGCAGGAATTAAAAAAATATATATATGAAAAGGCTAAAAGTACTTTAATGTGTATATTAAAAATATCAAAAAATATCCTTTTCTACTACTTAGATTCATTAAAGTAATAAATATTTTGTCCTCTCAGCAAGAATGTTGAACAGAATTCTTGCCTGCTTTAGGCTTTAAAATGCAAATGCTCCAGAAATTTATATATAGCTGAAAAACCAAATTTTTATTTAACTTTATGCTGATTTTAGAACAAAAGTTATTGAATAAAATCACAAAAATATACTAGCTATAAACTATGTCAAAAACCAATGACTGAAATAGAAGTTCTTTTGTTGTACCCAAAGAGCATGCTCTATTTGTCTGAATTCGCAAAATAAATGCGTAGACAGAAGATCAATGGACAAACAACAGCTGATCACAGAAATGGTGCTAGGGTAATTTTTGTCACTCACTGGAATGCACTTACAGAATGGATTTCACAGTTCAGTACACAGGTAAGCAGTGGGAATTTAGAAAACCAACTGGGCAGCAGTCATCCTGGTCTTTCAGCTATACCACTCAGAGGCTCGTATTTCTGTAAAGCCTTCTCACCCAATTAAACCTTTACTTCCAGAACAGAAGAACCTCAAGAGGCAGCAGATCTTACACACTGAAACATACACAATACTTCAAACATCTGCTTAGCTGGGAATTATGGTAAGTGTGATTTAGTTAATATGATTATGGAAGTCACACTGGTGTAATGAAATAATAATGAAGGTAAGCATGTTAGACTGAATTAGGTAATCTAGAAACCATTTTAATCTAAGAGACAGAAACAGTGACTAAGTCAAAATGCCAGACCAATTTTGTTGTGCTTACGTTAAGCAACCAGGATGAACAGATGCAATCACAGCTGTGATACATGGTCATTATATAATGCAACACTTTGGTTTTTAAGAAGATGCATGTATCTTTACATGGGAAAATAATTCTTTAAAATAAAATATTTCATTTATGTTTATCAAAAGAATATGAATAAAGCAAACCAAAAAGCATTCACCTAAATGCTCATCTTATGAAACTAGGTATTAAAGTCAGAAAAGCACTAACAAAACACTTCTTAGAACAACTGCTGTGCGCTAACTGTAGTTTTATATTTATTTCTAACTGTTCAGCAATATTAACAGCATAAATCACAGCATCAGAACAACACAAACAGAATTTATGTTTAAGGACGCGGAATGCTGGATCCAGAATGGACATTTAACGCAGGAAGAAGGGCAATGAGCTCTCCCTACCTTGCACTCCACGTGCTGGAATACAGAGAATTTATACCCAGATCTGCTGCCGTTTACACAGGAATGCTAGTTACCACTGAAGATGCTACCACAAACTCTGGGTGGAACAGGAGAAGCAGGCTCTTTATTCCAACCCAGCTTTTCTTCCAGTCCAGCCCACCATGCTGTCTAACAACAGCTCATTAATTTTAAATTCATTTTAGAGGAAAAATTCTCTCTTTTAGAGGTTGGAGTTTATCTGCTTCACAGTCGACACTGCCTATAACGAACTTGCATCATCATTCTCAGACTACTCATGAACACTCTTGAGTTACAGAACATATACAAACATGATTATTAAATATTTTCCTTTAAAAGAAAATAACTTACCTTAGCTTCTTCCTCTTGTGCTTTTTTCACAATTGCTTGTAGCTGCACTTCACGTTTAAATTCTGCATGGAGTAATTTTTCCTCCATCATCCTGCGTCTTTGATCTAATAATTCTTCTTTCCATTTCCGTACATCTTTCTCCTATGTATAATTAGTGAATACATTAGTGATAGAGTAACTGAAATTTGATAGAGTAACTGAAGTTGGAGCCTGAATTTCCCTGACAATTTTCTAACTTTTTTCTTTTTCTTTTTCTTTTTTTTTAAAGATTTACAGTAATAAAACATTACAATACCCTACAAAAATCCTGCACTGAGATAAGTTTGACTCAAAGTACATTGATTTGTTAACTGCTTCAATTTGGCGAGTTTCAGCATTTATGTTGGATACACACAATACATTTCTGCTTTTACAGCACCTTCCCCAAATCCAAGACAGTACAGTATTTTGTCATCGATCTCACAGAAGTTCATGATTCAAAATAATGCCTTCTTTAATGGTATCAATAGTATTTTAGGTCTAATGTATCTAAAGTAAGACTGTACATAATGACAAAAGCTTTCTGCTTTAATACAAAGATGAAATAATCTTTACACAATATTCACTGAAGCTATTCTCAAAAATTAACCAGTATTTGCATAGTAAACATATCTGCAATAGGATCTGTTAAAAAAAAGTGCTGTTTTATGTAGAATGTTGCTCAAGACTAAAAAAAGCTGCAAACTGCCCATGAAACTGGATCCAGATCCATCTGATTGGATTTTTCCTCATCTTCTCACACACATGGATTATGGGTGAACACATCAGAACTTTTCTGCGTAACAGCTTAAAACCATTCATAGATGATAAGGAGACACTATTTAGTCTTGCCTTATAGGAATATTGAAAGTCTTTTTACATTTCAGACTACAGATATTTTCTTTCCGTCCCTAACTGCTTGCTGCAAAATAATTTCTTCCCATCACTATTCCTCCACTGCCAATTTTAAAACCTTTCACCACCTGTCCTGGATTCCTTTGTCTTTTTTTCCTTTGTTCTTTCTGTCTTCAGCCACCTCAGCAACTTTCCACCTCTTACATATCCTTTACGATACTGCCTTAATGTGTTCTAATCCTCCAAAAGTAAAATAGGCAAACAATCAAGAGGGTAAGATCATCAGATAATTGAGGTTGGAAAGGACCTCAGGGCTCAAAGAACTTCCTGCTCAAAGTAAGTTCAACTATGAGATCAGACCTGGTTGCTCAGTGCTTCATCCAGTTGGGTTTTGAAAACCTCCAGATATGAAGGCCACACAACCTCTCTGGGCAATCTGTTCCAATGTTTGACTGTCCTCATCGTGAAAAAGTTTCTTCATATGCCTGGTTGGAACTTCTCATTTCAATTTATGCCTGTTGACTCTCATCCTACTGCCATACGCCACTGTGAAGAGCCTAGCTCTGTTTTCTTGATGATCACCTTGTAGTTATTGGAAGGCTGTTAAGTCCCCCAATCCATTAATCAATACAAATAGGAGGAAAAAAAGAAGAACAACATATAGGCCTTTCATTAAGCTGATTACTTTGTACACTTTTTCCCATTAGACTGTAAACTCTGGCAGAGCATCCACATCTTCTGAAATGTCTTTATAGCCCACATCACAACAGGGGAATTAACCTAGAATGAGATCTTTTTATTTTGTTGCTATCATCATCATCATCCTAGATTCCTACAAATCCAGGTCATTTCTCTGATGCATGAGTCATCTGTGAAAACTATGTGAACATAGATCCAGAGGCAAGCTTCATTTCACTGCTAGTTTTAACTCCTAACATTGCTGGACCATTTGGGGAAAGTAAAAAGAAGCTCTTCCGAAAGGCACCAATCTGGATCCGTCTTATTACAGAATGCTTACCCTCTCCATTAATTTTTGAAGCTTCAGTGTTTTTTCCTCTCGTAACTTTTCTCTCAGCTGCTGCGCTTTCATTTGTTTCTCTTCATGCTTCTTTTTGGATTCCGCTATTGTTCTTTTAATACAAACAGAGCAGAACAAGCTAGTGAGACATTATCTGACAATGTTGCAAACATTTCTATGTCATTTTCAGTAAGGGAAAACAAATAGGCCACTAGACTGCAATCATTTTCCCCAAATGTAAATATTGTCCTTTTAGTCTTAAAACCTTTATTTACTGAACCAGGTAGCATGAACCAAGCACACTATGAAAACAATATACTGATTGCTGTAACACCTTCCACCTACAGACTTAAAGAAAGTAGATTTACGAGCAGTTTCATGCAACTATGAGTTTGGTTGCTTGGTTGCTTTTCATTGGCTAATCAAGACAGGTAACAGTTCTCAGACCTTTTGCGTGATGGTGACGAGAGTTTCTCATGCATGTGTATTCCGTGGCCAGGTGGGCGTGCAGGCTCTTCTTCTACTCTGTCTCCCCAAGAATTATTCTGGCGCCATGACTCACGGGCTGTACAGAAAGAAAACAAAGACTCTGTTCTGGGAGAAGTGCAGCTAATAAGGCCTACTTGCTTTTGAAGTTCTCTCTCAGCTGGATTCTCTGGAGCCTATGTAAGGTGCAAATTCAGACTGAAGCATCTCTAATCCCTATGCATTTTCAATGATTAATGATTTTATTAGGCTTTTACCCAAACGTTAAGATAAAACTGGATAACAAATTTCAAAATTCTGAGGGAGAAGACAGCTGACAAAGATCAATGACACACACAGACAAGGCAAACACACAAGTCCATCTTTCCTTCAGAAATAACATCATTCCAAGTGATGTTACTTTTGATATTTAGATGTTAGGACTTCTAAATTCATAAGCAGGCATGAGAAAAAATGGCATTTTCCTAAATTCGCTAGTGTTTTAAGTTAAATATGTTAATATATGAAAGTTTACCTTCATAATCTGCCAGGACATCATTCCAGTCCATAGATATACCACAGAAAGATATGCTTCCATTGCCCATGCTAGCCTGAAATTGAATATAATCCAGATAGTAAGAACATAATCCTTGACGTGCAAGTGAACACGCATATTAAACAGTGCCAATTCAGTCATGTTCAGCAGCGTTTCCAAATTGAATTAGCCGAAGGCAAGCATGCTGCTCCTGCTGTTTCTGACAGCAGGAACAGAGACTACGGCTTCACTGAGTGTGGCTCTTCCAAGGTAGCAGCGAGAATAACAAGTGCCAGCTCTCTTGGGCTCTCACAGAAGTAGGCGGCAGCACAAGGGCTGCAACATCCAAGGACTTTGTACCACTCAGCAGCACGGTGCTACTGTGGGCAGCCGCACACTTTCGCCAAAGCCAGCCCGGAATTTCAGAGGCCCTACTTAGGAAGTGTTACTCAAATTGAGTAAAGGTGGCAGAATTCAGCCTATGCTAAGTAAGTTAAACATGTTCTTGAAAAGGAAAAAACAGAACCCATTCAAGGCAGCACAATTTGCTCTTCACAGAACTAATAAAATACATTGCTGATTCATTACAAATTTCCTCCTGCAATTACTATCATTGCTTTAAGTTATATAGACTCTTTCCAAATAAAATGCTTCTATTTCTTGCCAGTTAATCTAGATAATTAATTGCACTATAGTAATGACAGTAGAGGAAGTTTAGTATGATTAAATATACCTTAGACAGTATGTTACAGGTATTACATGATAGCATTTAGTGCATTTGCATGTAAAACAGGTTGCATTAATGCCCAAAAGAACAAACAGGAACAAATTCTGTATAAATATTCTGTTGACATCCACGACAGCTTAGAGATGGGTACTCTAAAATAAAGCCAACACTCACAGAGAAGTCGCTATCATTGTCAGTCTCAATATTAATGTCATTGTTTTCCTCTGCTTCAATCTCTCTAGTTAACTGCTCCTCTTCTGCAATAGCACTAGCAATGGCTTCTTCATTTGCCTTTTCCAGGCGGTCTGCTAACTCTTCTTTCTTAGCAAGGACTTCTGCCATAGACTGTAAAGAATACCAGAAACAAAACAAAAAAAAACCCCAAAAAATCAGAACTGGACACAAAAGTAGTTTTCATACAGTTAACATGAATTATATTACATTATGATCAACTTCTAATCACTTCTATTTCCTTACTGCTGAAACAAAATCTAAACACAAAACCAACTAAAAATGTTGGCAGTTATTAACTAATTTAATGGCTAAATGAAATGCCTAACGAACTAATTATCCTTTACATCACACCAAAGCATATTACATGAACACTGTCATTAAAAGCAACAATGGCATTTCTTCTCTAGTTAGTACCTTTCAAATACTTTGCTAGTCCTGTGGACTAAGCAAAGCATACTCTGAAACATTAATAGCAAGCCCTGCTGCATCACCAGAAAAGGAATCATGCTCCAAATGCATGCAATGAAAATTAGCAAATGAAAATGGACCTGCAGAAGAACTGTATCTGGAAAACTTTACTGTAATACCACTGAACCTCAGGCTACACTTGTCTTTCAATATGGACGGCAAGAGAGCAGGGCAAGAACAGCAGCCTGACCGTGCTTACCAACCGAACTACAGACATATCCCTCGTTGTTAACGAACCTTCCCCTACTCCAATGTCCAGTATTAACTGGTTGATTTCCACTGCAGCTACAAAAATGAATGTGCTAAGATACATAAATCAGTGTTCAAAGCAATCTAATCTGGAGTAGTAAAATGTTTTCAAGAGACACAGGTCCCACCAAACTGTAAGCATCAGGAATTGTTAATTGAGAATCTGATGAGATGCTAAAAATCAACTCTTTCTAAAGAAAAGCAGATATTTGACTGGCAAATTACCTAGCAGTGGTACATTTTATTAAAGATGTTAAAAGGAAAGTGATTTACAGGAAAACTTCTGCAAATCAGAATTTTAATCTAGTTTCTGAAAACAACACTGGAAATACAACCTGGATTTTACATGGCATTACTGTAATTCTCCACTCACAACAATCCTGAAATACCCAAAATCTGCAGACTTCTACAGAACACGGACATTCTTTATAGGGAGCTGCATTAAAAACAGAATACTGACTTGACATTTGTTGTTTCAGAATGGCAGTCTTCATAACTGCTAGTTGTACAGGAAGACTCAAGAAAGCAGTTCAGTTAGTCTTAAAAGGTAAGGAGATCTCCTACATTTGTTTCCAAGAGAATTTTGATATCCCATATGTTTCCAGTCTGAATAATTAGTAAAACTAGAATAGGAATTTAATTTGAGCCTAACTTAAATGATTTAGTGAAAGGAAATGAAAAATTATGGCCATGATGTATGTAAAAAAAAAGTAAACAGAGCATAGATCCTTCTATTCCAAATAATGCATTGACATACTTCCAGTCTAATTCAGAAACTTTACTGGAATTAAACTCTGCAGTAAAAAGTATCTGAAAAATGCAAAAAAATATTTTTTCTACAGTAAGTACTCTACAGACTTTTCCACAATTTCTGTAACAGGCTAATGATAAACACAGTGCAAAGCAGAAGGGTAAAACTACAGCTTATATTTATTATTTACTCAAACATCTTGTAAGATTTCTTACCAATCTGGCAGCACTCACATTTGAAATATCTGAGGGATCCATTTCACTTTCAGTTTTAGCTTTTCCTGTTTGATGCTGATCTATACTATCACAGATCAGGGAGGAAGCTTCAATCTGTAGACTTTCTAAAGTACAGTCAATACTTGTGAGAACCGGAGGCATCTCAGAAAGCGTTTGTAAGGAACCTTCTTGCAACAGTGTGCCAGTGCTTCCGCTGTCTTCTGATGTGTGTGCTGTGAACTAATAAGAGACATCTGCAAAATTAACCAAATGCAACAGACTGATTTTTTAAAGTCACCAGAGTGAAAAAATATTGCAGCCTTACTGTGAGTGGTACAAATAACTCTACATATAGTCATTTTCAGTTGCTCATAACTTTGCAAAAGTTGGATTTTTCCATCCAAAATTTTCTATGCATGAGGTGTCCCTAATGCTCACTTTTTCATAAGCATGTGAAACCTGTCCAAAGCATTGTAAAATACACGGCTCATCTTACAATTTTTACCATTGCCTATTTGTGCCAAGGTCTTAATACATTCCCACAAATTAAATTAAAATAGCCATTTTTAAAATTCTTTTTCAGTCTTGCCAATAAATAAAAGTTCTTGAGAATATTGCCATTAGAAAATTTTCTAAAGAAAATGTTGTAAGACTTTTTTAATATTAAAAATGGTTCAAAATTATGCTAACCTGAGTCCTCTCAGCAAGAGCATGTTCAGACTGATGTAAAGGATCTTCCTGTAGAAGCTCCATGCTTTTGGATGCACTGCTGCCATTGAACGAACTGCTAAGCTTATTCTCTGATGGTGAGGAAACTGCATTTTCTTTGTCACTGTCACCTTTAGACTTTAGTGATTCTGCAATTACAGGTGTTTTTGTTGCCAAAGCTGTGGACCGAGATCGAACAGGCCTTCCACGCTGAACTGTTTCCCAACCCTCTGCATCCTTCCGATCTACATAAAAAAACAAAACACCCCATTCCAAAGAAGAGAGACTCATAAATACAGTTTTCCAAAGGCATTATAAGCAACTATATTATTGTTGTATTACACAAGCTTATGACAGAAATGTTCTCTTTAAATTTAAACCAAAATCAGTGAAATACTCGTTAGCAATACTTTTGCCTTCAAGGAGTGCTGTTAGTTTCAAAAACACTGAATAACTCTATTGACAGGACCACTTTTGCTACTTCAAAAAGCCAAGTTACGAAGATAGCCACATCGAAAATGGTGCAAGATACTTGAGCTTTTCATGCCTAGGCTGCTGTTACAAGAAATGGTAAAGTACAAGAAAGCAAGCAGATTCTTGTTCTCATATGTAGCAAGTCACACAGGAGGCCTTTTCCGAAAGTGCAAACCTCTGCAAGCACAGACATAACTGCATGTCTCAGTGTGGAAAGTATTATCCAAAATGTGCCTTACTACTCCACCAAAATATACGTATTTACTTTTTCCATTTTTTTCATCCTGATAATACACTAATCTGTGTCAGCTTTCAGAAAATTTCTTTCGCTGGATTGCAGGAAATAGCAAAATGTTGCTACAGTGGGACGGCAAACCGAAGGACAAATCAGAAGAGTCAGGTTTTTTCAATTTACTTTGATGACTGAATAGCTGTTACGTGTGAATGCTGATCAACATTTCTGATGTCTAATCTTGGTACATACCTAAAAAGCCTTCAAAGTTACATTTGTCTGCCAGAAGTATCAAGTCTAAGGTGTGTTCAGGTTTCTAGCATATCAAGGAGAACCTCCTCTCCATATATAACATTTCTGTTGGCTCCCATTACTATCAGCACATAAGTTCCAATACATCTTGAAAAGACTATAAGTGATTCTTTCATGACCAGATGGTGCAACAGGTAAGCTCACATGTCTCTTTTTGCAGAACAAAGGTTCATATGGGTGACACCACAAAAAGAAGCCTAAATTTAACTACTTTAAATCAGTTTTAATTTCAATAATTACAATGCTTTTAGAATATTCCCTTTTATAAGAGAACAAATTAACAAAGCATTTTCAAATTTGGCACTTGAAGAAAAACAGCATGGCAAAATAAATCACGAAGACAAGTATTCTGTGAGGAATTGTAATTTTCAAAACACACAGCTCTATCTTTTATGAAGACTATGATCAATCATTTTATTCTAAAACAGCAAAGAAAATCACTATCAAAAGTGTGTGAAATGAAATATTAGAGTTTGGAACTAATCCATTAATAAAGGGAATGATCAATAAAAATATTTAATAAAATGCTGAAATTATGGAAGAAAATAATTGAAAAAGCATCTTAGCATAAGAATAGGTTAAAAATGGCAAAAACTCAGGAACTAACTATGCACAATATTTTACAATATACTTTTGGCATAAACTGTTTTTAGGATCATTAGTACAAAAGAAGGAGAAGGGTATGGGAGATCATTTTTGCCTGGAGGAAAAAGAAATCATAAAAATAAAATTAAATCCTCAGTTTACTTACGGAAAAAAATTTAGATTAGTATAGAACTGATATGACAAAACATATTGTCTGAGTATTTCTAAAGCCTGAACTAAAAGAGATGGTCCTGCAGCTCAGGCACAAAGGTCAGAAACAAAGTATTAAAATTTAACAAATATGATGAGTTGACACCATTGTCAAAAAAATAATTTGAAGCACTCTAAAGTGGTTGAAAGACTGAACGATTGGTATATTTTAATGAATTGCACATTACCAACTCAAAGATTGGCTTAAAATTTGTGTTTCTAGAGATACAATTTTTAAAAGCAGTAGGTAAAATGGTTAAAAAAATACCAGATGCGAGTGTTATGCTCTGTAAAAATACTGCCTGCTTCAGGATCAACACACACATTATGGGTGAGCTACAAGATGTGAACCATCTTTATAGACTTCCAATAACATATATATATACACAGATCAAAACCCATAGGGAGATGAGCGAGTAAAATACTTTTTCCTCCTTTTAGAACACGTGTGCTTATTTTAAATTAATTTACAGTACATAAAAATGATTTGTATTAACATCCACTTTCATGATCAAAAATCCTTGAGTCTTTTTTTTTGATTTCCCTCCAGGGCATGTTTCTGTACCAAGCTTAGAACAAATACAAAAATTCTGGTACCAACTCTTTCACTAGAAGTGCTAAACCACAAAACACTGCACTGGCACAATCCTGGGATTACCAATAAAAAAGATAATTTTAGCTAGAAGATAAAAGCTATACACCCAATAGCCAAATCTTTGTTTACAAGTGCTTGAACCGACTTTCAACATCAGCAGTAGCCAGGCAGGCTGGAAACTAGCCTAAACCAGGACTAAATCTTAATAGCTTTGCCACTCTTGGCATCTATCATTTTGCAAACATTAAGTGCACATTTAATTACAGGTTTCTTTTAACCTCTCAGGAGAAAACACAGCAGACTAGAGCATCGGCTGGTGTAAATTGGAAATCACCAGTAAAGTCGACTGAACTGTACTGAAATATATCTTAGCTGTGCAGCTCATACAATAGCTGTTTTTATACAGCTCAGAAACAGCTTAATGTTTATGATTAGCATTAAAATAAGAACTATAAAATTGTCCACAAATTTTTAACAGTGCTGATGACAGATGCAAAAAGCTACTTCAATTTGATATTTACTGTTGAAACTATTTTACTTTAAAATATACAGCTAATTTTCTAAAGTAAACAAAATCCCCAAACCTTGTGCGAATGACTGTAGCTGATCTCTTCAGAATACTGATGGTAAGCACAGATAGCATTCCTCTACAAAAGGCCTTTCTATGTTTACTCCCGCTACATGCCCTTGAACACCCTGCAGTATGCCCCACTGATTAGACAGGGCCATGGCAGTGGCAGTCAAGAAGATACGGATTCTGGTTTTTGCTTTACCACAGCCTTTCTATTTGACCCTTGAGAGTGACTTTCATTCACTTAACTTACATTTCTCCATCTTTATATGGAAAAAATACTATTTACCTACGGGACCAAGCAATCTAAACCTATTACCCTTTCTGAGACGACTCTTTCTCCAGTAATACCCCAGAAGTAGGAAACAGGGCCTTAATTCTGCAAGAATCACCGACAGATTTACTGGAGAAAACCCTAAGCACGCAGACTGTGCAGAGCACGGCCCTGCATTCGGTGGGACAATTCCGACTGCTTCAGCCCCTCGCAGATGACAGCTCTACCTACTGCAGTGACCCCTAAAGCTGGAAGGACCACAAAGACTTTCCCATATACAGCTTGTGATAAAATTTGGCACCAGTCACTGTATTTCTGTTTTTCACTGCGAAGCAATGAAATACGAACAATGGAGACACCATGCAAAAGGCCGCTAAAATCCACCAAAAAACCCTACTGTTTTACTGCAGCAGATTTTTGGGTTGGGATTCCTTTTGTTAGTCACATACTAAGATTGTTGCAAGATTTCACTGCTACTTGTTTACAAAACTGAAGTCATCTTACACAAGACATCTTTTCTAAATTAAAAAGTAAGACCAGGAGATACCCTCTGGTAATACCCACTGTCTAAAGATAATCTTACTTAAAAAGATATTAAAAAAATCCTTGCTTGCCTTGCCTAGCTGACCCCTTGTTTCCAGGATGTCTGGAGATGCATAGCATATTTCTATTTACTCTAAAATGATAAAGTTAAAAGAATAAAAAGTATTTAGAGAGTGACAATGCCATAATCATGCTCATTACAATAAGGAGGAATCTTTCAGTAAAATCTACATGTACTCAGTTATAAATTCATATTTGTTTACTGTCAAATCCATAAGATAATTAGATTAAAGTCTCAAGTAAAATTTAACAGCACAGAAGTGCATCTTCTGTATTTGAAAGAATATTGTTTGGTGAATTCTTCAAATTCAAAACACAAAACATGCATTCAGCGCATTGAAATATTCAGCATCAGTTTAACAGTTTTAAGCCATCTAACAACTACCTGTGCTCAAGAAGCCACTTTTTCATTTTAACTCATTAATCAGTTTTGTATTTAGTCATCTTCAGGCATTCTGTTTTTAACAAAAAAATTGCAAAACTAACACATTTACTGATATTGGATGACATAGCTCCTAATCTGAAGTACAATTAATACTCACTAGAGCATCACTCTTTCTTCACTTTTTTTTTCCTCCCCCCATAAGGCTGGAGCTCTTTTCATATAGCCCAGTAGCCATCTCCACATGCTAAGTATCACATGCTGGGTTTGATTACTTGCCCAGTTTTGTTAATGAATAATTCATTTGACTACCTTGATCATTCTCTAGTTTCATTTGAACTTCCCTGTCCCTGCTTGCTCTTGCATTACATGGAAGTGACAAGCCATCTGTTATCTTGAGGCCCTTACAGCCACCAGGGCCTTATTCTTTCAAAGTTGCTCCATCTGGAAGAAGTGCCCAAGCAGCCTTATTGGTAACATCAATAAAATAAATCTATCCAAGTATGTGCAGTCTCTTGGGAGCTCTACCTCATGAGATTTGTGCTTCCTCTTAAAAATCTACTTGCAAGTAATGTACTACCAGAGCCTACTTGACCTTCCCCATTCATTACTAATCTTAACCCCCTCCATTCTTTAATCTAAGGTAGTATTACTGTATTTGAGAGGCACTAGCGAAAACTGTGGGTTAGTTAAGAATCTGAAAGGAAACCTAGAAACATGAACTCAGAAGAAACACAGGTACAGGGAAGAAGACATGAAAATTTGAATAATAAAGGAAATATAGAGAAAATATAGTGAAGCAGGAAGCAGTAAATTTATAAGTCATAACAAGAAATAGTGAGTACAGAGGCATGATTTTCTAAAGATGTAAATTTTCAGACTACCTTTAATGATCAACTAAAAATACAAGAGAATGGAAAAAAGAGAACAAATGTAAAATTGTCAAATGAAATTGTGTCTGGGAATTTGACAACCCCGTCAGGAATAAACTACCCCATGGTGACATTCCTGTAATTTGTTCTCAATATACAGAAGAGTGAAAGACAATGTTTTTTTCAAATACATGAAAACATTGAGGGTAGCAGTGGGTTTAATGAGGAAAGCAGGATAAGATGGTATAAACTCATCATAATCATGCATATGAGAAACACTCATTTAAAGAAATATCTGGAAAAATAAAGCATTTTCTCTCTCCCTAAGGACATTTATATTTGGAAATTCCATCAACCATAAAACAGTATCATACCACTTGTCCACTCCACAAAAACACTGTGAAGCTTAATGATAGCGCTGTTTGAAATCACTAGGGAAAAACTGCTTTAGGGAACTCTCAGCTCTCTAAGGCCCAGCTGGGCTTCAGAGCAGGCAGGAGAGCATTACAGGATGGCAGGAGGAATCCTCCCACAAGACCTGAAAGTAGCTCCCAGCTGTGAGTGCTGGTGAATGGGCAGAGCAACTGACACACAAGCCTCATACCTGCTTCAATAATGCATGTGAAGAGCCGCTGAAACTCCCTCTGTGCAAACTTCACAAACCCTCTTGTGCTCCGCTCAGCGAGATCAGCGTGATTCTACCCTGTCTAGTGCCCTCCATATAAAGGATAATATGTAAAGAGCGTCTGATTTATTATATCCACAACATTACAATTCACCTATCAGAAAATCATTTAAGTTCTCCAGTGTCAAATGTCAGAGAGAAGAGATTGATTCTTAAGAGTTAGTAAAGCCTCTAGAAAGAATGATTGTTCTTTCTAAAACGGAAATGTTTCAGGTCTGAATCTTATAGTGCATTTGATTTAGAGAATTACTGAAAGCATATAGGCCAGTACTACAGGACCAAGTGGTTTCGCTCTTTTTGGAGCTCATCAGCTGTAGGTAACGGCCTATAAAACACAGCACAGCACTGATTCTTCAGCCCTTTAAAATTTTAAAATTAACATAAGGGTAGGGTGTTTTGTTTTCCTTTTAGCCTCTTAGAAAGACATTATCCATATGAAAGTGCATGCCAGTTTTATTCCTTGAGTAGTTCATGAAATCCTCTATACCCAAGAGAATGCCAAATAAAGATATTTCAGCAACATCTTGGAGTCTGTCACTCTCTAATACAAGAGGTAATCAACAGAAACAGGTCTTTCTTATAAAAAGCTTCAATGGATGACAAAAATTAAACATGGAATTACACTTTTAGTTAGCCAATTACATGTTTAGTTCAGCCAGACTGCTACTGTACTCAGACCAGCTCACTACAACTAAATCCTGCAAGATGTTCACTTGTGCAGACAGCAGCAATCAGGATCCATGCAACAACCATTTTCGGAGTATGCTTTTGGTTATTTTCTAAGCATAGAAATTCATGCACTACTGAACTCAGTTAAATTAAATTGCAATATATTTAAAGATATTTCAGTTCCATGAGTGCATGTTTCCAAACCACTGTGCATGATTTCTACTACCACTACATTGAATGTCTAACTATGTTAAATTAATAGATTTTCTTCCAGTAGTTTTTCTTTTTGAAAACCAAATTACCAACAAGTCTTTTTAATTTTATCAAAATACCCATTTCTACAAGCTGCCTGCTGTTTTTGCAGAACATTATTTCAGTCCACACATGAAAAAAGTAAATGGGAAAAATGCATCTCTGAAGAAAACCTCATGGTTCCAGTGTGTGCAAAGAAACAAAGTAAGTTTACAAATCAAATGGTAAAGGTTTTTATATCTGCGACAAAACAAATCTATTCTAGAACAAAACACTGCAACTTTAAGCGTTCTCCAAGGAGCGCCTTTGGAGAAAGGGAAAGAACCTATAGCTAAATGTGGTAATTCTTGTACTCAATGAAGGAAAAAGTATCCATTATCACCTCAGCACACTACTAATGATCGGGTCTCCGTGATCACATAAAACTAACTCGAGCTCTTTTGGAGAATCCTCAACACGTACTACCCTTCTGAGGTCATCTGAATACTTTTTTTCATTTAAGCCTGGAAGTCACAGCATTTTGTTTTCAGCTGTGATCCTGACATCAATAATGAAGCGAAGATTTTGTCTCAATTTTTTCTCAAACTTACCTATCAAAATAAAAATGTAAGGCTGCAAAAATCTTGTATCTTGATACTCGATTTAAATCTTAAGGTTGTATTTTGTAGAATTAGACTTAATTGTGTTTTGAAAATAGGTCATCTCATTCTGAACTAACTTTACACCATACAGGCAGTGGAAAATAACTTAAGCCACCTAAAGAGACTTGCCGTTTTTCCGTGATGACTTCTGTGTTGAAGCTGGCAGACAGGCTTGTGCCGTTGCCAGGTCAGGATTGGCAGCTTTAGCTCCATGGTTGGCTTTTACCTTATCAGCCCAACTTACGCCAGCAGGAGCCAGGCGTGTTGCAGCGATCGTCACTGAAGGGTTCCTAAATGAAAGTCATAGCTGTTATTAGTTTCTAATCAAATAACAGAATGATTCATTAGAAAATTTATCAGCACACTCTTTCCTTAATCTTGCCTTTCCCTGTCTCAGATTAAGAGCTAGCTCCAAAAACTAGAACCTACTAGCAACCAACAGAAAGCGCCTGTTCTAGTATTCTTCACACAGACTACCTTGTTTTCATTTCTCTTTTAACACTTTCCAAAGTTGAAAACTGTAATTCTTGAATACTGATATCTTGAATATTTGTAACGACACTGTTGTATACTTCTGACTGTTTCTGTCTCCAGTCCCTGTACTTTTCCTAGTTTTTCTACATCCTTCTTGGGAAGACATGACGATGACCAACGGTACAAGCTACATGCTTTGAACTTCTACAGTGTGCAGCACTATCCTTGCTTCTGTCGTTTATTCCTCTCCTAACAATTCCTAACAGTCTAACTGCCAAAAATTTCCCTAATACCAAGCAAGTCTAAACCTTTCATTTCCATCCTATTTTCTCAAACACACACAAAAACTGTGTTTTTCTGTCTATATCTGGTGCTCTGCGGTACTGAAAGCATTCTAGAATAACAAGCAGGGAAGAAAAGAATGGTATGTAAACACTGGAAAATCTTAACAAGACTAAGGAAAAACATTTTCAAAATACTGTAGGCATCTAGTGTTGCCTTGCTTTGAGTCATAAGCAGACTGAGTAAGAGAAAAGTCTGCAAGTCTACAGAAAACTTATTTTGCTATTAGCTGCTTTAGCACACAGAGCTGCTAACTATTTCTCCATGATGGTGAAAAAGTGTAACCCTTAAATTAAAAAATAGAACAATTATTTGCAAATAAAACAGTCCAAGTAACAATAACATAGACTTAGCTACAAAAAAGGGCTGAGCTGAAAGACTGAATTATGTTGGCTGTTGTTTGTTTTTACTAAAATAAGAGAGCTTTCTATTTCCTCCATACTCAAATTTTTGCTTTGATTGCCTGTGCATACTTTCTTCCCATTATCCCGTATTTAAGCAGACAACCCCTCAAACACTGTCTGGTTGGTATCAACAGCTGCAGAGAGACTAGCACTGTTGGAGCAACTTCTCCACCAAACATGGTTTGTAATACTTTTGTAGAAATATGTGATATCCAAAATCTAACAGAGCTGAATACTCAGAGACACTGACCAAATATTCTAATATTAGATCTCTGTTGAGGACATCATCATTACTTAGGAAAGAGCTATGGTATGTGCCCAAGATCCCAACAGACCAGACTGAACTAAAAATACACCCTGAAAAGAAAAGGATTTAAATAGGACACTTCAGTGCTTTCCAGAACCGGCAGAGACAGTGCTGCCCTAAAATGGTGTGTATGCGCATTTTTGTGCAACTCCTTTCACATAGTAATTTTCATTTTATCTAAGTAAAAGATGCATTATTATAATATTTAATATGTTCTGTGTTTAAATTAATATCAAT
This sequence comes from Dromaius novaehollandiae, assembly GCF_036370855.1. Taxonomy (NCBI): domain Eukaryota; kingdom Metazoa; phylum Chordata; class Aves; order Casuariiformes; family Dromaiidae; genus Dromaius; species Dromaius novaehollandiae. Next base: position 21,903,785 of record NC_088107.1, read on the forward strand.
TTTGCTATTCATCAAAATCACGATAATCTCATTTTACATTCATTCCTATTGATCAATATTTACTTCTTGCATATGCAGCTGGCCATTCACATTGCATATACAGGTAATTTTAAGATGTCAATTATGTACATTTTGACCTTTGTTTTGTCAAGGGAAAAGACTATTAAGCAGGTAAAATGAAATATGCTCATTGAATTTTTAATCTTTAGGTCTTTGGAATGACCAGTCGTTAAATATATAAGGAAGTAAGTAAAAAATTAACTCCTCAATAGCATTTTCTTTTTCAGAGAATGTGCTTTTATTTCATGAATGCAGATATTTGCATTCATATATGACTCAATAAACAACAGGCAAAACTATATTATTAATTACTATAAAAAATAGTATATTCAATAACTGTTTCAAATGAATCCATTCTTTTGGTTTAATAAACTTATGATCTGTTTTCATACCCAAAATTTAAACTTCTCCGAGCATTTGACGTCACAGTAATTCTATCTGTTGACGGACTTGGGATCACATGGCGTCCTGGAGACATTTTCTTTACTTCCCATGCTAATGAAGTAGGTCTGCAAATTCAGGGAAGAATGGCTTAAAAAACAAAATTCTCAGTAACTATTCCTTTATCACATTAAAGAAAAAGCAGCACCAGTAAACGTTACAAAGCATTAACAAATACCGTTGAATTTCATCAGACATCTTAGCATCCGTTTCCACACCAAATCCAAACCATATCAGCCAGATGCATATCAAAAGCCTTTCACACACTCAAGAGGACAGTGCTTACTGTAAATGTCAGCGTGGGACCAGACATTAAACAGAAAAGCATTGGGGTAGGACTGGAAATATGCTCTGGTTCTAGCAACAAGAACGCTACACATAAAAGGCACCCTAGCTTGTCCTGTCCCACATAGTGGAGCATTCAATACACATTAAATGCTGCTTTGACTAATCTAGGTATCAAATATCTGCAGTACATGAAAACCCTTAGATATAACCCAATATATCACCATCCACTCATTCTATTATACCAAACTCTGTCAGCAATAACATTTATTAAAAAATGTATGTAGTTGCAAAGATAATTTAACAGGTTGAATTAAGTTAACTGCCACTACCATACGAATGTTCTCAGCCAGCCAGACATAGTTTGAGGTGGAAGCCCGTTCTGCAATTTCATTATGGATCTCATTAAAGTTGATGTATTTTTTTTTAACTCCTGCTCCTGGAGTTATCTGCTTACATGAAAATTACAGTTGTCAATTAAAAATAAAATCAAACCTGTAAATCCCATTGCTGGTGAAGAAAGATTTAGGACGAACGTTTTCATGTAAATGACTTTTTAACTACTCCCAGTACCACTGAAAGAACTAGCAACCCATAATCGAACTAGTTCTACAAGCACAAGAAACACCAGCAAAACCTTACTTCTCATTTAGCCCTCAAAGCTAAAACTTAGTGATAGTCAGGACTAGGCACAAATTGGATTGACGTAATTGGTTTTACCCTTCTGATGCTACACTTTCAAATTCTTTTTCATTTCTAACACAACAGCTCCCTGATAACACTATCAGGAAGGCAAAAACACCCACTAGGTCCTCACATCAATTCTGTCCAAAAGGAAAACTTCTTTCCTGGTGTCCCACAGCACCTATTAAAATTGGTTCCTAAGTCTCTTGCTGAATCTCTGCTACAAGATGAAGTTCAGCATGAAACAGTATTTGGATGTAGATAAAAGGTAAAGGAAGAAAAAAAAATCTAATTACCTGCTTTGAGCATCAGCCTTTTCTAGCTTCTCCTGTAGCTGTATCCAGTCAATCAATGCTTTGAAGTCCCTTACATAGTTACCTAGCATCATCAGGACTTCCTGAAAAGCAACATTACATCAACCTTTGTATTTATAGACCCCCTCACCCCCCACAATAAGTGAATGGAAGAGAAAGCAGGCAAGTTACTAGTCTGCAACTCTCTTATGAAACAAAACTTATGAAAATTAAAAACAAGAAAACATCCAAAAATAAAGAAGCCCAAACAGTTTATGTGAGCAAACAAAAACATTTACCCTATCAAAAAACTTTTTCTAAACGTTTTCTAAAAAGTTTCTAAAATGTTTTCTAAAAACTCTGTGAGCACCAATGTCTAAGGACAGAACAGCAAAATTTACCAAAAAAGAGTCCCTAACATACATAGGTATCACTCAGCACTTTTTTTCTGACACAGCTGTTATCCTTTAAAATATGTTGGACATATTTCATCAAATAAGGAAATACCTCTGTAAAACTTGCTGCACGAGTGGGAAACTAAAAATGTATTGCTTACAATTTATCTGTGGAGCAAAGAACACACAAGGTGACACACAGGCTACTGTATCAGACAGACAGAGCTCCCTTCTGGAAAATCTTAGGATCCTTGCATTAGAAAAAAATCTCAGAACCAGCTCTTAAGCCCCTGCAGTTCAGACTGCATCCCTTAGCTCCAGACTTTCAAGCGTGCAAGACTTTCAAAGGATATACGCCTGTGCTGCTCTAGGTTAATGACAGACACATGCTGTCGTCAGGTGAGATTACCAGCATATTAACAAGGCAATTTGTAATTAAAAAGAATCTTACGGGTGATGTTTTGAGAGGCAAAAAGGAGAAAGATCACAACATCAGATTTTGTTTATAAAAAGATCACACTTGACATGAACTTACCAAGAAATAAACAGACTGACCCACCAGATGCAAAGTTTGCATTCACTTCTCTGATTATACATTTTCAGTGAAGTCGCTGATTCTACATTCTTGCCTATGTAACATCACATACCCAGTCCTTAAAACTCTAAAAGCCAGATTATACTTCTGATCATTACAAACTAGTGAATCTGCCACCATTTTAAAAGGTACTTTTGAATAAAATGGAATTGCTTAAAAATTTACCCATTTTTATGTTCATTAATCATTGCAAGCTGCATTCCTGAACACTTTTCATGAGTTTTAAAGTTGGATTGACACATCATCATAGAACAACAGAGCTGGAAGAGACCTCAAGAGGAATGTAGTCCCTTCCGTAACTCCTGCGTTGGATTAAATATACACTGTCAGAAATGATGTGGGCATGCTGGCTTTTTTTTTCCTCCCCCCAAAATTAACTGTCTTGCAGACAGTTCAGAACTTAGAAGCTTATAAATCATGTGTTGGTCTCTAACAAATAAAATTAACTGTTATGAACAGACATATAAAACCACCTTGACTGCACACTATCAGGAAGAAAGTCATAGGTAGAATGACAATGGCTGAACAGCAGAGAACTAAAGGACTTGTTTCCAATATAAATACTCTTAAACTTAATTTTTGAAATTATTCACTACATGCATTGATTTCCAGTTTGGTCAAGTAAGTCAAGTATAAGTGTATTAACTATAGTAAGACCAGATTACATACAGAAACAATTAAAAAATAAAAGATAAACTGGGGTCCTGCAGTCTTCATTCTGACATTATTCCCATTTATTTCACAATAAAGCAGAGCAAAAGGGACAATATGAGTAAACTCTTAGCTTTGCTCCTTGGGAAAACCATAGTTCTCTGACCTCATTGGTGAAGAAAGGTGCAATTACTCACTATGCAGGAAGCCAGGAGATCACTGCTACTCCACGTAAGTACTCAAAAAAACCATTTACTGAATGTGACAAAAAGTGCACAGAACATCACAGCCAACAGGCGTGAGGCACCTTCTCAGCAGAGCTGACCATCACTGGTACAGCAGACTAAGGCAGTTTGGAAGGAATTAGTTCTAGATCCCATCAATCAGAAATGCAAGCACTCATACATGTTCCTTCGAAGATCAGAAAAATTGTACTGAAGATGGTATTCTAGGATGACAACACGCTGAAAATAAAATTCCACAAATGAACGCAGAATTCTATGTAGACTCATGTCAGCTTCAACTGGAGAGTTAAAAATTTAGACACAATTTTCTGGTATCAGGAAAACGACTAAAGATTAAGTGTTGCTGTTTTGCACACTCTTTACTATGCCAAAGCTGCTCCTACCAGTATTAAGGGATTTTATTTTCCCTGTTCAAAGCAAGTAATTAACACCTAGAAATATTTTGGGAACAACTACAAATGAAAGTGTATTGGTTCCTAAGTGTATAGCTACAAATTTAAAAATGTTTTGAAAACAGTAAAGATACTCTACTACAGTGCAGCTAACTGTATTGCCTATTTTTATAACATCATTTCCCATTCGCCCATAGTTTTAATAGAAAAAGAACTTCTAATGTATGCAAAATGCTCTGTGATACATAGTTCTAAGAATGATTATTCCTTTTCTTTAACACAAAGATCAGGTATAAAATTCAGTTTCAGTTTTTACAAACGTAACCTTTCAACTAGTTTTTATGCCAGAACTACAGCATGTGCTGTCTGTTACACAGGAGAAGTCACAAGAAAGTCAAACGCGAGGGAAGCCAAGCAGAATACCACTGCTGATGTAAAAAGTTACTTTTTTGTTTTGAAACGCTCCACAAAAAGCAAACAAAAGTCTTTCTTACAAGGCAGTTGGTTTATAGTGCCAAAATAATTGGTATGGAAAGTCTGCTACAAGAAATGAACAAGTCAAGTAGTTTAGCCAGTTCTTTTTATTTTTTCCAGCTTCCCTAATAAAATTTCAGCTTTCTAATTCAATTCCTGTCCATTTAAGTTAGCCCATACTAAGTTGGGCTGACTGTTATTAACAATAAGGGCATAGAAAGCAAAATTTAATTCTGAATCATTTATTTTTCAAGTCTGGCACTGAGATATCTTCCACCAAAAAAAAAAAAAGAAAAAAAAAGAAAAAAATCAATCTGAATATGAGCTATATATCTGAAGCTAGCTGGCACAGAAAAAAAATACAATAAATGGCTTAACCTATTTTAAGGAATGTTTAGCTACACATTATCAGAAATGATCAGAGCAGACCCATGCAGCTGTAATCGGAGTCGTGTTTTACGAACAAGGAATACAAACAAGACAAGCAGCTGGAGCGGCCCCATATTCACTGATGCACATCTTTCTCCTTAAAGCCATGAGGGCCATTTTGTCAAGCAGGATGAAGCAGAACAAAAGTGGCTCTGAAAGCGCCACTACAGCCGTCCAGATAACTACATATAGATGTACAGCTAAAATTACCAATTAGTTTACCAATTGGCTGCAACGGATTCGATTGGTTTGTAATTAATTCTAGTTACTGGCGCATAGAGCAGGCCGGTTGGCGCCATCCCTTTGTCCCGCTGACACACAATCCCGGCGCTCGGGGCTCTGGGGTCCTGGACATCGATACAGCTCGCTAGCTCACCTACGGTACGGCGGGTAGCAGATATACCCTGCGGTGCTGAAGCAGGGGAAACTTGTACCACTTGAGAAGGTGCTGACAAAAAGGAACCTTTATGGGGGAGACTACTGCTGCACTAGAGTCAAAACAATTTTAAATCCCATTATTTTTCAAGGTCATATATATCCCATACGATTTTCAAAGAGCCAGTTCAAACTGAAAAAGTAAGCAATACTGTGAGAAAACAACGCTTAAAGGAAAATCAGTGACACAAAACCAGAAACACTCACAATGCAGCTCCTGTTTCTTTCCTCCCTCCAGCATTTGGATCGATAATCTGCCTGCACTTTAAAAAGCTCTCATGCTTTTTCTTTTCTCCAGGTCTGAATCATTACTTTGATTTCTAAGTATGTATTTATCAAAGTTGTACTTCTTGCCTCTTCATTTGGGTGATCACATTAATATCTTTCCAATCAGCAAGGATCTCAGAGCAGAATCACTCCCTGCATCAGAACAATCCTACAGCCCTGAATCAGAATGATCTTGGACTTGGGTCCTTGGTAGGTCGATTATAATCTTCCAAAAAAGAGAAGTTCACTTTGTTTGGAGATCACATAACAGCCCTGAAAAGTCATCATCTCCATTTATTCTCCCATTCTCAAATAAGGAGGGAGAGGAAAGGGAGGGAGAAAAGAGAGAAGCATGGAAAGTGTAGGACATTAAGGTTACTGTGATTCAAAATAGTAGAGGATGTCAGAAAAATTAACTCAGTCACCACATCTGTACTTCAGCTTATGCTCAAGACTAGAAATGTATGTTTTCTTTTACAAACTACGCATAGTTTTTACTTTTTAAATTATCTATAATGAATAATTTGCATTATATATTTATCAGAGTAATCTCCATTTTAATGTGCTGGAGTACTTTTGTTCTGTACTCCAGTACAAAAAAATGGGCAATGTTAGTACTTTCTTTCAATTTATATTTTTAAAGTTAATCAGGTGTTTGCTTTAGTTATTTCACATAAAAATTGCTCCCAAAATTTCCTTACAAACACTTAAAATCAATTCTGGCATTAGGAATCTTGCTTGTTAAACACAGATGATTGTAAAAGCAGTTCTTACAGCTTTGGGAGAGGACGTAAAGCCCTCCAGCCAAAGGACTATCATCATCTGCCATGTACTGAAGTTGGTATAACCATAACATACTCTAAAACAGGTTGATTGGGACTGCAGAGAGGAAGAAAAATCACCAGTAACTGAAGTTCTCTCAATCGGTATGCCTTTATAAATCCTCTTACAGTGGCCTTGCAGAAGCCACTAAGCAGTAAAGGTGGTAGTAAAGCTGTACGCATAGACTCTTAGATCCAAACGTTTAATGTGTCATACCTGATCTCAGTTTATTCCTCATTAATTCACTTATAACATGACAGCCATAACCTGCTACCTGCCAAGAACGTGTTCCTGAGAAATGACACAGCAAAGCAAGTTTTCTCTGTAAGAATTAATGCAACAATTGGGGGAAACATGCAGGGACTTCTAAAAAAGCACACAATTTAATTAGGCAGAAACAGTGTGCATGATGCGAACGACGGAGAGGCAGACACAGGATCATCCAGACTGCCAACGGGAAGAGATGCTAGCTTTTTAGACCAGATGACCATTCTGAAAGATCTCAGCCACTTCCACCTGTGAGACTGCACACCCAGTCGTTACCCCACCTTTCTGCCCTTCACTCTTAACTTCACTGATTTTGATTCATCTGCAGAAGATGAAGATGACAAAGAAAATGTAAACGCCCAAAGAGAGGCAGGATGAATGCTCACAACAAGAGAGAGATGGTAGACACGCAGTGCCAGAATACAGCCACAGGATATTTATTCAGAAAGAGACATGTACTCCCCCTGAATCACTCCACATGCAGAAACAGGTATCTTTTGCAAGTGAGTGCTAAGTGGCAGCCAGACTTACACTTCTGACATATTCCAAGGGCAGAGTTAGAGTTTTTCAAACAATTCGAAAGTGCTTCAGAATATACGCTCCATAAACCTACACTGAGCTACTTAGGCTTTCAGAGCAACCTCAGAATCACCTTGTTTTTACTGAATAAAATGAAAAGAGATTCAACCACACAGCATACAGCTCCTTCCCTTTCCTGCCTGCTGAAAATCTCCTTTCTAACAGGAGGAAAATATTCTTCTAGGGGTTCAGAGAGCAAGGACATCAGAATAGAGGCCTGTGTTGAAACACTAAAATACTTCATAACCCCTACTGGGATACCTTTCCTAGGATTTGCAGCACTATGAGAAAAAAAAAAACACGACATTCACATTTAACACCATTTCCCCCAAAAAAATCGTCTAACGCTCATTCTGCATTTTTTTCCTCCCTAGAACAAGGCACTTTAAGCATCTGTGAAACTGAAAAGTGTGTGTGTGTGAGGGGAGAGACAAAAAACAAAACTTATCCTCCAAAAAGCAAAGTGGACAGAGCTGAACTGCCTCTTAACAGCGTAAATGGGGTCAAAATCCTGCTCAAATAAACTTGACTATTATACTGAATCACCATAAATTACCTCTTCATTGAGTTAGAACAGAAAAAGCTTGGCTTTTCTGCCATCGGCTTTAACACATTTAGAAACAATTTTATTTTCTTGGCTGTCTTCAGGAACAGTAATCAGCCTGGAAGGCCGCGGACCCCAGCCTGCCCGCATAGATTGAAATCGTTAGAATTAGCATATCCTGAACCAAAAGCAGCCCTCACAAGGGCTCAGCAAGGGACCCTAATGAAGTAAGTTCCTCTCTCCTTCAGGGAGGCCTTCAATCAACTAAAATTATGGTAAATCATTCACAGATATCGTCCTGACTGGAAGGCCTGAAAAAAACCTAAAGTTGTTTCAGCTGCTTTCTTCACATACCACCACCACGCCGCATGTCAAGTTGTTCGAGGAAAAGGCCTCACCCATCTTTTTCGGGTGTCTTGTGCTCTCTTGGAGAACCAGAGCAACAGAACTTCGTTACTGACTTTTCCGTTTTATAAGAGGGAATAACAATCTCGAGCAGAATGAAGTTGTTTTCACTGAACCATACTCAAGGTAGACTGATCTAGAAATGCAAGCATCACAACCAAGAAGAGAAACTACCCTTGTCAAAATCCTGTAGAAAAATACCAGTAAGTAGTGCTAGGTGGAAATACAAAAGCTCGTTTGAGTACTTAGTAATGCCAAACAGAAATCTAAAAGGAATATATAACTGAATTTTCCATATCAGAATTCAGCTTTTTTGGAACAGAAAAAAAAACAAAAAACCCAGCTGAAGCCATTAATTCATCTTAGGAAGAAAAAAACCCAGTGCATTAAATTTTGAGTAGTTTGAGATTCTTCTAGGCATAATGTTTCCTTGGCTGTTGGATCCAGTTTCTGAAACTCTTACCAATAAGAAAACACTTGCGTGCGCGTGCATGCACAAGTGGTTTGTTTTCTGGAAACTTCTCTCTCCTAAGCCAGTTGCTGAGACACCTGAGGATCACGAAGCAATCACAGTAGAAGACCCATATCTCTGTTGCATTAACCAAAGTTGGATACTGAATCTGCCTTCCTCCATCCCCAAATAATTTTGAGCTTATTTCCTTTTGGGATACAGAAAGAGAGGTAAGGGATCCTTGGCATTACTAATTCTCTCCTGCCTAAGCTTCCATCCAAAACTAGAAAATACTAGGTGATAAAACACTCATTTAAATATTACCCACCTGGAAACTTAGCTAACATACAAAATATCCATACAACTCACAATTTGACATGTTCAGGTTATAGTCTAATCTATTAGAATAAATCTAATTCTGTCTATTACCACTGGACAGACTGATTTATATATAGTAAGATGATACTTAAACTTGACCTCCCCTTTCTTTTAGAAATAATTCAACTATTTTCATTTTATCTTTATATACAAAGCATCAAAGCCATATCATTATATATATTTATGGGTTGAGAGTTCTCAATTCCATATCAATAGCAAAATACTACTTTCAACAGTGCCCAAAGCTGAGAGAAAATATACACAACCACCGATCTTCTTGCACACATTTCCAGTGTTTGTATCCTTACCACAACCCTTTCATCTGCAGTTTCAACCACAACCAGCCACTAGAGCCCTATCGGATTTGGAAGTATAAAACATTGTCTTCAGTGACAATGTAATCAATAAAACTATACCTGCTTGTAAGACTACACGAGAGCAAAAAGTGCAAAATCAAAAATAAACATTTTTAAACTAGGTTAATCCAAATGTCTTCTATACCAGAGGTCATGTTTCATTTTTTCAGAGGTCTTCTTTTAATATGATCTTTACAAAACTAAAAAGTTTTAAACAGAACAGTGCGTATCTGTAGGTTTGAAGAGATGTAATTTAAAGAGATGAAGTGTAAATTAAATAAGCTTTTCATAACAAACTAATTTTAATAAGGAGAATTTTTCAGAGTTCCGCTTAAAAAAAACAAAGAAGAAAACGATTAACAAATTTAACCATTTTGCATCCTTATTTAATATTGTTTTACACACATATCCAGTACCAAAAACATAAATGATACTTCATGGAAAGAGCTAACAAGATACTCTCTATTAATCCAGTTTGAAAAGTAAACAGAAAAACCCAGCAACGTGGGATTCTTCTCATTTCACAAAATCCTTTTAGTTCTTTTTGTATGGCAAAAATATAATCCATGTTCAAATCTGATTGCCCATTTGTACATTTTATAATGTTTTAACCAATAAATACTTTTCTATATAAAAAAATTCTCAAAAAGACCTCAAAAGTGAAGCTAATCCATTCTAATTTTTAGCATGAGCTTTATATAAGAGTTCGTTATAAATGGAATTTTCATCTGAAAATTAAAATATTGAGAAGACCAGTATTGCAGTACATAAAAACGGAAAAAAGCCTACAGAATTAGCTGAACTCTTCCTTCCCATAGAGGAATAAAAAAAACACAACCAAAAGAACCCCAACTGGTTCTGCAAACTGGATTTAGTGGACCCTGGTTTCCCACCCATCTCTTTTCTGGCACCAGAGACACCAGTAAAGACATGCACTTCAATTAAACTTAAAAAAAACTACAAAACACATCTACAATACTGATGTATTGCCCATAATGGCAAAGCTAGGGAGATGCCTAGACTGCACAGAATTCATAACGAGAGGGGGAAAAAAAGAAGGAAAAAAAAACCCCAAACCACACACACCCTTTGCGCCCTCCCCATCGCGAATCATTCAAAGGACTTGGGTAGTCCCTGGAGTCACACGCAGAACCCAGCAGTCTTTCCCTGCAACAGTGGAAACCTAACCTGGCACGAGACAGGGATTCTAGACTCTTTCCATTGCTTCAGCCCTTTTAAAAAGCAAGAAAGGGCAGGACCAGAAATAGGGACCTCAAAAAAAAAAAAAAAAAAAAAAAAATCAATAGAAAGTATGAAACCTGGTGCTTGAAAATAGCATGACAGCAATATATATAGGACAACCAAAGCCAAGGCAATAAAACAATCTTGTTTTAGATAAGCAAATGATGATTATTTACCTAACTTAGGCTATTCTTTAGGTAGAAAGTGGGCCTCCTACTAAGCTAGGTGAATTCTTCAAACAATGTCACACAAGTGCTTCTTACGAAATATTGTTTGCCCACTGAATTCTGAGACTAGATCAAGATTTTCACTTATAAAGTCATAAAAGGTTGAGGTACAAGAGTGAACTATATCTAACTGAGGTACAAGAGTGGTCTAGATCTAATGCAGTATGAAAGGTGCACTCAGACAAGACATTTCAATTTATGGAGGACAGCAAACACTGGCCTTTCCGAGAAGAGACAGGAACAGTGGTGAGGAAGACCCGCAGCTTCCACAAAGAACTGTTGTTCGTATTTTATCACCAAAATTCAATCAAAAATTAAAATATACCTACATGCTAATGACAAGTTTGATCATCCTGTAATTCAAGCCTACACATGCATTACCAAAATGTTGTATGCCCAAAGGTTATGTAAAACACTAACTTCAAAAGACAGAAGCTAAAATATTCTACTGTAAGTGATTAGCTAAAATACATTCATAATTTCACCTTTGGTAGAAATTGGACGGTATTTGTCAAAAAAAATCGCTATGCTAATAAACACCCCAAAATAAATAAAAAATGCTAATAGAGTTGATAAAGGTAAAATATTTAGAGTTTAAAATAGTTGGCAAGATTCTGCTATTCTAGACTTCATAGCTAGCTTACAGAAATCTGAGTAACTTAATAAAAGAGTATCAATCATCATTTAACAGTATCCTTTAAAAGTAAATCTCAAACAAGACACCTCAGCACAAATACATATCCCACTAGCCAGGTAAGTAAGGCACTTTTTCGTGCTGACAGAAAAAGTCTTTTAAAAAATAAAAGCAACGTGAATATTAAAGAAGTTCTACAGAACATGATATAGGACTCTCTTGTTTACTTATTTTTGTTTTTTTCCACTTCTGATTTACAAACAAGTAATCTGATACACAAAGACATCATTGTCAACAGTCTACTAAAATGAAGATTTTTTCACTTAGGCTATGCAATATTGCCATCTGAGCTCAGATCAAGTAGCATGATTAAAATGCTGAATGATATCTAAGCTCCAAAAATATATGATAATGATACAAATACGCTTCTGTTCTTCCAGTCACAAAAGTTTAAAAATGGTAATCTAATTACAATGCAAGGCAGACTGATTTTCTTAAAACAAAAAATTCTTCACAGAAGTTTCCTGAGCAGGAAGACAGTTCAGTAACAAAATGTTACATTGTGTTAGACCAACCCACGATCTGGAAGCCTCTAGCTACTGTTCAGTTTTCAAACCTGCTTTCAATGAAATGTATTTGTACGCTAATCTCAAAGTCAATTTGGCTGTGTCTGATTACAGCAGAAAACTAGATACATATGATAAGAAAAAAAGTTTACTTAAATTGATATATATAATTTTTTACAGTGATTAGATAATCATTTCCAGAGTGTGTTGAGTTTTCAGCCATATTTAATATGAGAACAGAAGTTGTAGCTTTAACATTTCTTTAAAAATATACTGTTCTGGTGTCTTTCAGTGCTTGAATAAATTCTATTTCTAAAAATGAAGTGATTTTTATTAAACAACAATGGTCTTTCTATGGATCCACTAGAAAATCACCACAGTTTGTGCATCTGTTTTACATCTTATTAAAACCCAGGTTATCTAAAATTAGGAAAAACGCCTTACAGTGACATCCCACCCAGACATTGTTTATGCCTGACCATCATTCACTTTCTTACCACCATAGAGTAAATTAGAAGAGTGATAACTATCACTGGAAAAAGGAGCAATGTATAATTAAGACATTTAACAGGAAGCTGAAGAATGTGAAAAAGACTGAATCTCAACAGTGCCACCTACAGTAAGGAATATTACCTGAAAAAAAACTATTAAAAAAATGGATGTTTGGTTACAAAATAAGATCAGAACTTGAAAAACAAAAATTAATTTAATCAAATAACTGAGATCTAATAGCATTTTATATATTACTGTGTTTTATATACTTCAAAATTAGTCGATGCCTAAGACGAAAGCATCTTACATCTGAATAAATACGCCATCATTTTTCCTACTACAGGCCTCCACTAAATACAAAACAAAGTGATGTATTTCTGAGGTTCCAATTGCTCATTTGGCTTTAAAAAAAAAAAAAAACAGGGAAAAAACAGCAATAAGAGTCATGTGACAACAGGAGGAGAACAGCTGAAGTCTTACCTTGCATTCTACCACACTCTGATCCGATTCACATGTAACATAGATTTCATCAACTGCCCGTCTAAGGTTGTCAAAAAGAAATGCCCAGTATCGAGCTCGCAGATCAATTTTTCGAGGCTGCCTTGTTTTTGTTGGGCTTTTGTCAAAGTTTTTATCTCCAGCTGCTGCTGATGTCAATTTGCAGTCTATGGTAGCACTCTGAAGAAACAAGATACAAGGGAGCATGAAAACAACAGACATGCGGTAAGGGGTTGGGCTTCTGTGCAACACACATTTTTTTCAACATATTTAAACATTTTTAAACAAAACATTCTTCAATGAAGACTCCATCATCCTATTGACCTGAGTTTTTCAAAACACACTTTCTCACCTTAAACAAATGGGGCAGATTTGTAGAAGTAGCTTCTGTTTCTTGGACATTTCTAACCCCATATTTGCACTGCACAACAGCACAAGATATTCTGCCTTTTATGCACATTGGAAAGTTACCTTTTCCAATTACATATCCCACATTACTTATTCTGACAAGTATGTACATCCAGAGATGAAAATAATGTTTTGCTAATAACCACACCAGCAACATTCCATCACAGTTAAATGCTATTACCAAGACGTTACATACAACTTTGTCATTTTTAAACTCTTCTACTAATATATGAGCATTAATGTCAGCGAAACGCTGATGTGGTTAGCCCTTTGATGGATGTTTTATTGCTCCACTGTACAGAATATGCCAGCAAGTGCTAAATTAGTGACAAAAGGAAGCTTTCATACTTCAAGAGACTACTACAGATGTCCACTGACACTGTTAACACTGCAAGCTCAATTCAACCCAAGGCAAGTGCTATGCCACTGAATCAAGCTTCTCCTACTTATGCCAAGTTTGAAATTGTCCTTGTGTTGTTTTGACTAACTTGCAACTTAACAGCATTAACTATAACAAACCTGGTGTTTCATTTTCAATGTTGATAGGCAGACTAACTGATCTAGTACTTCTTTTCTACACAGCAGCAGAGGAGCATCTATCTATATGCTAAATCTGATGGGAGCAGAGGCAGAACATGCAGCTGTCCTCATGAATGCTGGCTTGGAGAAGAACCATTTCACACCTGCTTGGAAGTACTGTTCAGGCCACTCCAGGGTTGCGCATCTGTTGACCTTGTGTGTTCAGCATAGTCCGTCACACAGGGACTGTTCTTCCTTGACAGATCTGTACTGTCAGTTATCGACGCAGGATATTCCAAAGGATTCTGAAACACGTCTACTTGGCTGAAAATGCCAAGTAAGAACGTGGCCCAAGGGCACTAAGCTTATCAAACTTGAAATTCTCTCCCACAACAAAAAACAGACAGAAAAATCCTGCTATTGGGCCAGCCTTCTACAAGCTTCTGCGTTCCCTGAGAGCCAGGTGAAGAAGCACCTCCCGTAAAGTCATGAGTAATTCCCAACTGTGTGCCATTTTGTTATGTAGGTATTAATTATACGCTACTACAGACTGGGGTTTCTTTTGTGCAGGAAAATATCTACATAAAATTAGAATGTCAGGGCAAATTTAACTCCTATTTAACAGTTGTAAAAATAAACTGCAACTGAAGTCCAAGAGAAATCTTTTCAGTATTAAATGAATTATAACTAACAATAAAACAAACAGATTGGGCTCTGCAGTATCTGAAATCCGAACAATGTAATGTTACTCTAGTTTCCATACAGGAAACACATGAAATTCCTTAAAGTGATTATAAGTAATAGAAGCTATTTAGCCATGCTGAAAGATATAGAAAAAGTTAGAGAATTATACAGAAAGAAAAAGACACATCTTTTTTTAAAACCTTATGAAAAAGTTAACTGGAAAATTGTTCTAGTACAACATGGGGATGCAGCAGTCATGGTGTTGAATAAAAGACAGCAGTGAGTAAAGAAATATCACACTGAGTGCTGTCCAAGAGAAACTAAAGGGTCTTCGGTAGGTGTTTACATACCGAAACGCTTTAGTGCATGTTTTTCCACATCAGTTAGAAAAACAGGCGTTCTAGCTCAGAAGCCTACACTAAATGATACTGCAGAACAATCAGCAATGAAAGACAGCTTTAAACTGAGAGCAAAACAAACTGGTCAGTCTCGTTAGCCATACACAATAAAATGCAATAAGGCAGCAATATTAATTTTAACAGCATTTTTAGTGCACCTTTTACTCATAGGTCCACTGCGGCACAGATCTCCAGAAAATGATGTTACATGAACTAGAGTACATCTGTAAGGATTACTACAAAATTCCATTCTAAAAACTCTAGTTTTTGTGATTGCATAAAAATGATCAAAACCGACATTGCACCAGGCAGTACACAGAGTTTATAATTACAATATCTCATCACTAACCAGAATACTGTAAATAGCATAATGATTCAAGCCTTACTGTGCTTCATGGAAAAAGCTGGAAAACACTTTATGTATCAATGAAGGTTCATTAAAGGAGAGCTACAATAATTCCTTTATGATGACACTTATAGAAAAGAGACTCAAAGCCTGTACAAAGTCAGAGATTTTTCTCATTCTTTTAAGGCGGCCTTTGTTTTTTGTATTCCTCTTGGCTTCCAACAAATTGTGCCTAAACTACAGAATTACCCTGTATGTTTGAAAAATAAGTAAATTCATATTTCTCATGCTCAAATTACAAAGTGAGAAAGTAGGCAATAACCAAATGATTTTTCAATTACTGTTTTTATGAGTATAAATGTCTTCCTTTTCTAGAAAGTTTTAAGGATCATATTTAATAAACTCGTACCATACACACAGCTACCCATTAGAAGGGAACTGATATGATGATACCCTGATACGCAGATAGAACCTGCCAAATTGTTTAGTAAATACCAGAGCTCTGGGGGAGTTTCCGTTTCTTTTGTAGCCTTTTCCCCTGTCTGTCTCTAGTCTGTTTTTTCCCCTCAGAGCTCTGACTACCTGTACTGCAAGATTATAACATAAGGCATTAAACACAGTCAGTTCCACTTCGTAATTGAGGAGGTAGGTTTAAACAGTGCTGTCAAAATGGTTATGCCCTCATCAGAGTTTGTGTTCACATTCTCTTTTTTCAGCAAGAAAGGTAGGAATGGGAACCTGATTTACTACAGTACTTACTATTGTACTAACTTCTCTGCTACCCTTATGCGCATCTCAAAATGTCTAAAGTGTACCTCACATGTACCCCAGCTAAGACAGGCACAAGTGACATGTTCAGGAAAGATGTATGTCATGAACCATCAATGAACAAGAATGTCAGAAGGGTTTCATATGTCAGAATGTCTTATATTTTTTCTTCTGTGATATAAGAGAGTCATCTGTTAAAGAACAGATTGGAAGAAAGATGCTCCTGGGCTGACACCTTGTATATAAACCTTTAAAGCAAAGTGGCTAATTTACAGCTCCTTTAAAATACAGTTTATGATGGTGGAAAAAAATGACACAACCTTAACTACAGAATCATTAATTGCTGTATTAAGATAACAGCATCACCTTTTGCTGTCTGTATTTGTAAAATGTGACTTCATAAAATGGTTAGGTTTCTACTCTCATTCAGCAAATATTGCTAATATACAGGATCAATTGTTTTAGAATGGGAACTATGCATAATTCACTGTAACATTTTCAACTGCATCTTTAAGACAGTGTCAGTGAATATGTTTTGATATTTAGCAATAAATTCTATCCATCTACTATATTTGGCATCCATTTTTCTTGTATGTCAGTCATATTTCATTTAGGAAAATAGTATGTTCAACTCAACCATGAATTGTAGCAGTTCCATTATTACCACTGTAAGCAAATTTCCAATGTCTGAGTAAAATCCAAGCAACATTTACAGTTACCCATCAACATCGAATTTACAATACCATGGTTCTAAGTATATATTCTGTCCACAAGCTAAAAAGAGTTTGAAAGCTGCTATTATAATACAATGGATTTGCTTTCTTCCAAAATTAGATAATCATGTGCAACTCTCAGAGATGATACAACTGCTTTGTGTTTGCCATGGTTTATTGTATGGGTACAATCTGTCCGGGTAAAAGGGCACCGATTAGGCAGGAGAAAAGAATGATGACAATTTGCTTTAGCCTGACAGCAGCCCCCAGGTGAGGAAGAGCCAGCTCAGCACAATGACATCTAACAATGTTCAGCAAGGAGAAAATTCTGAGTGAAGGACAGACCAAAGAGGAAGACAGAGCAAGCAAGGAACCCGAACGACAAGCACGGACTGGAAACTCTAAAGGAACAGAGAACTCACTTGCAGCAGGCAACAGATTCACAGACAAGTCTAAGAGATTAAAAAAAAAAAAAGAAGAAAAAAAAAAGGGGGGGGGGGGGGGAACTGTCACAGGTACCCAAAGTGGCAATGTGGAGGTTGTCAAGGTAGTCACTGAAAACTAATTAACTACAAAGGGAGAAAGGAGGAAAGATGCCTCCCCCTTTCTTCCCCTCCATCCTCAACAAAAGAGGTAGGCAGAACATACCTACAAATCCTTTTGCTATTTATCTAAGTTTTCTATGAAAAAGATGTTCTCATCTGGTTTTCAAGATTGGAAATACTTCGGTACAGTTGCTCTAATGAAAATCTGACACAGTTCTGGCTGCGGCTGACCCTGATGTCCTATCACAGCAACCAATATAATCATTTTGCAAGAACTGACACTCAGCTGCGTCCCTAATTCAAACACTAAAATACTGAAGAACAATGAGAATAGTAAGAGCAGCTGAATCGCAGAATGTTCTATCAAATATCTGTGTAACTCAAAATTCAACAACCTATCTGCAAGAGTCAGCTCTCTGACAGGAATACCTAGAGGCACACACCCACAAACTACTGACCCTTTGGCTTTTTGAGAAGCTCCTGCCATAATATTTCTTCCCTAACTTGGAACAGGAGAGTATATTCCAGTAGAACACCTTTGAAAGGAGGCAAGTCTCTAAAGCAACAATTTTCCTGTGAATGCAATCACATAAGCAGGTAAGCATTGAGATGTTCGTTATTTAATAGATGGAATATTTTAAGTTCCTGATATAAGTCAGTTCTAGCACTGTACATCTGAATTTGTCACAGCCTCGTATCTGCCACTCAAGGAAACAGAAGTCAACTTTCAGGGACAAACTCAACTGACCGATGTTTGGCCCTTCAGCCTCCAGTAATTACTTGAAAAAGATCAAACTCAGCAAACCATTTCCAAACTTAATCAAGTACGACTGGCACCAATTTTATTGAAATGAAAGCCAGTATTCACTTAAATTTAAGAGCTGCAGCTGAGAAAGGCAAAGACCGTTTTTAATATAAAGATACTACTAATATTTTATATAGACTACTATGTTCTGTCCAAATGGTTAATGCAACCACCCCTCGCCAAATTACCAGGATTTCTGAATTAATCTGTAAATTGTTCAGCAGAAAATTACCTCTAAGCATCCTAAGTTAATTTTCCAAATGAACTGAACTAACTTTTCAAAGTGAAAAATAAGAAATGCTGGATTAGGTACAGACTTTTCAAGACTGTAGCTTCTATGGTGATGCACAGCTATAGTTTCATTATTCTTATTAATACTTCCTGGAATTAAACTTTAAATAAACAGTAGTTATAAAAAGCATCTACTTTTGACCAGATCATACTTTTCAGTATCATGCTTAGGTTGAGAGTGATGCAAGAGTGAAACTGAATTTCCAAAGATGATCATCTCTCAATCTATATGGTATTTAGAGGGAACATGCCACCACAGGACATTGCATTCCTCTCTAAAGGTGTAGTCTGAAGAAAGATAAGACAATGAATCCACCTCTTCTCCAAGGAGGAACTATATCCAAGCCACATAAACTTCACCTACATCCTTGCGCCTACTGTTTCCAACTAACACTTGGCAGATTTTTCACTTTGGTCAGTGGAAAGAAGTCTGTGCCTCAAAGCTTCAATCCTACAAACATCTGCACATTATTCTTAACTGGACATAAGCAAGTACTTATTTTTGAACCTTCTAAGTGATGTCAGATCCCTTAGCCTTTGCCAATACATGTATCCAAAGTTTAATCTAACTTCAACAACTTTGCAGACCATCACAGATTAAAACCAGTTACAGAGTTTTCAAATATACCAATAAATAGCCTGCCTTGGCCTCCCACCATCCTCAGATAAAATGCATGTTTACTCAAAGCATGATGATAGCTTACACAGACATGAACCAACAGGCTTACTCTGAAGTACTGACTGCAGCTAATCCTCAGCACAACAACAGAACTCACCCAAAAAAGGCAAAGATTCAGGTGCACTAGTTCGTATTACCTCACTTGCATTGACAGTTCAAACCTTCAACTGCAGAAAAGGCTCAGCTTATGTGCCTTTCAAGTTAAGAAACATGGGAATGCTCTTTCTTGCATCACAAGTAATTCAGTATGAATGATGAAAGTGATGTTAAAACTGAATTTTTTTTTTCCCCACAACAGTTTCAGCATCTTGTCTTGCAGTTCCGGAAAGCATAAAGTGTATATTTATTCTTTGGATGCCAAAATTTACTGAATGAAGATTCACCAGCAGCCTGCAGAGAGGAAGATGAGGTTGACAAGATCATAGGAGAGAATTCTTATAAGTTTATTTCCTTGAGCTTAATGGGCTTAATGGCCCATATATATATGTAACAAAAAATTAAATCTGAATGCTCAACAAATTAACAAAAAAGCCACCATTCTAAAGTGGTATCCAGTGACTGAAACGCAGTAGAAAGAAGAGAAGAGTGCTGGATGCCAAATTGAAGTACCAAGACGCACAGGCCCTCAGCAGTCCCTTTCAAGTCTTGATTGTACCCATTAGGAATGCACTACGCTTCTGCAACATAGTTTTAGCACAACAGTCCTGTACAGAGCCACTGAATAACAATAAAACATACTTCTGAAAACTCAGTATTTATATCATCACAAGTGACTAAAATAAATTGAACCCAAAAGATGAAGCACATTATTCCTATCCAAAGGGTTCGGCAAGGGCAAACCAACTTACAAGGAGCCCCAATTGCTTCAGTAAAATGCCTCCTTCACAGACCAAGAAGCAAGACTGGGACACGCAGCACTTGTAACAGACTAGTAAGTGAGGAGAGAGCGCGAGGATAACAGTTGCTAAACTGAGCTGTGAAAAACACCACGCCTATATTTTTTAGATGCAAACAGCTATCTCTGGAAGTAAAACATTTTTTCTTTTTCAAACAGTAACATCTTCCATGTGGCATATTGTCAAAATCTGATAGACTTTGTCTCAAAATACTAAGCTAAAGCTATTAATCAAGGAAAAGTAACAGTTAAAAAAAATTAAACATGAGGAAACAATAAGGTATCACTTCCTTTAAGGTAATACTACAAAACTATCATGCACATAGAAAAAACATGAACAAAAGAAACAGCAGCTTCTTTTCATTTTGAGACTTGTTTTCCAGTCATAACTTTCTGACACTTTACTCATTTGGACTGATTTTTCCCAAAACTGGAGGAATTGAAATTCTAAACTAAAATTTTTCAGGCTTTAACACATGAGGTCAGAAAATAAAAGCACTCCCTTAAGTTAGAAATTTGAAAGAAAAGTAGGCCTTACAAAAGCAGTGTGCCTTTTACCTTACCTGCCTTAAAGATTAAGAGCCTTGAAAAAGAAAACAAAAGTAAAAACACTTCAGATTAACTCCAGCAGACATTTAGACCTCCTTCTGAGTTCATCCTCATCAGAAAGGCTGTAGGCTGGAACCGAACTGGACTTTCTCTGCATTTGCAGTTCTGAGCTTCTTCAACAGAGGTGAGATAAGGTGACTGGAAAAGGAGATGCAGTGTGCATGGGAACAGGCTGGGAGAAGACCATGGAGAAGAGATGTGGGAGGTTTAGATCTGCTAACAAGGGGAGAGGAGTAAGATATGTACGGGAGAGGAGAAAAACAAGGCTAGGATGAAGTACATAAATATTGGGTAAAGAAACAAACAGTGGGGAGGGAGAAGCTGGGCAAAGAAATTGCAATGACTGGAGGTCAGCACTGACTAGGTAGAAAAAAAAAAAAAAAGATATGACAGCTGAAGGATTCACTTCAAGAAACTGGCTACCTCTGCTCATCAAGGAGTACTCTCTCACACAGTCTGGGGTGGGACTCAGAAGTCTACCCTTCCTCTGGTGTCAATAATATGACAGAAGTCTCTGCAGAATATCCTATCTCTCTTTACTGTTGAACAGCACCTGCCTTAGAATAATTTTCACATCAAAAAGTCAAGCATCCAGAGGCTAGGAAATGCCAAAGATAAAGGCTGGGAAACACTATAAAAACTACCAAACAGAATGTATGAAGAGTTGAACTTAACACAGACAACCTAAATTCTGTCATTTTTTAAACTTCTGAGTACTTGACTTTGAAATTTCTATTCTTTAAAAAGATGATGTATGCATACTTCAATACATATGCCATTCAGCCAACAATGCATTAATGCAAAACATTTTCAGGTTGTAAATTTTATGTTGTAATCAAAATTTTAAAAATGAGCAGAGATACCTGTTTTGCAGTCTTGTGTGTTCCTTGAGTCACCCTCTTTGTTTTTCCACCAGCTTGCCACTTTGATTTTCCTGGGGGAGAAGCAACTGATTTAATCAACAATAACAATTTTGATTAAATACAGCATTCTAAAATGCACATATTCCATGTTGCAATGTACTGATAAGACCACAGCATATGAGACAATGGGTTCAATTAATGAATTAAGAGGTTCGTAAAAGCTGTATATTCCAAATATATATTCATCAGTTCAGAATGAGGATGATGCTAGAAGACACAAAAATAGTTAAGAACAGACTAAGGCATAAACAACTGACTTATTATTTCCCCAAAAGGATAATATGCCCTTTAAGCGCTCAGAGACTCTGAAAGGCATATTATTACCACCCTGACATCAAATACAATATCAGTTTTCTATATAAACATTCATTTAAGAGCAGACATTATTATTTTAATCAGATATCATTACAGAATTAAAACAAGGTATATCTTTCTTAGAAAAAACAAACGTAATCATTTAGTTTTAAGTTTTCTTGAATTGTTCAAACAACTCAAACAGTAGATTGACGTATTTTCCGCCAAGAAAGATTGCAAGGGGGGTGGGGGGGGAAGAGAACTTAAGACTGGATTTAATTCACTTAACTTTAGGTACTAAAAGAAAGAGAAAAATGTTTCCAGAGTGCGAGCCAGTTCACTTAAAATCTGAAATGCCCTCTCAAAGTACTTGTCTCTCTCTGCTGGTTACATGAAACAACTACAGCAATTACACTTCCAAGACCAGTTTAAATGCCCACAGTCAGATAGGATGATTTCAGGTCTCAGCACTGAGATAGTGACAATTTCTTAACTGATTAAGAGTTATCTTTGCAAGGCTCTACATTTGTGTCAACCTACATATACCCAACACATTTGCATTTAACCCTTGGGATTTGCTCAGCGGTAATTTCTAATTTTTTTTTATTCTTTTTTTAATTTTTTTTTTTAAGATTTATTCCTCCAACTTAGTATCTAACTTGCAAAACACAGGAATCACAGGATCCAATTTCCAAAAATGTAAGCAAGTAAGACAAAATACTAACTATGGCAAGAACACTCTCTAGCACAGATCTACATCTAAGTAGAAGTTTCAAGATTATTTAGCTGGATGAAGCCAAGCAAATAAATGCATTAACTGAATGCAGTTCCTTCCTAGAACGTGGAAATCATTCTTGAATTTCAGAATTGTCCAGCTGAGTTTTTAACAGTTCTTACACCAAATTCCCTAATGTAGTCCAGCTGTTTTACATTGCTCTGGTTATGTAAAGCAGCTGTAAACCTGTCTTAATCAAGCAGTTTTACAGCTGGTTTGCATCACTGACTATTCCAGGGAACAAGGCCTTTAATTTTAAGACAAATTAAGAATTATTTGCTTGATAATTCATTTTAAAGTGCTACATTAGCCAAAACAACAGGTACAAATTAATATATTGAACTCAATTTGGCAGCATTCAGAAAGAAATAGATTTGGCTACTGCATGTATTAAACTTCTTATTCACTAAAAAGCTTAAACTGTGGATCAATTGTATGCCAGAATTACAATAACTGAAATATTCCAGTCACCAAAGTCTTTCTTCTGATACAATTTGCCTTCTGAAAAGGCAAGACTGAGTGCTATGCCATACAGAACTTGCACAGCGAAAAGGCTTACAAAGTAACATGGGTATGTCAGAACTAAAAAATGGCAGAGGGATGAAAAAATAGAATCACAGTCTCTTCAGACTCCACAAGAAACATCATCTAAGAGCAAGGAAATGTCTGAAAAAGTCACCTGTAAAGATAAATGCAAGTTTTCAGGCACTTTCTATATAAGGCAGACATTTAGAGAGCACAAAACTTATGCAAACACTGGGTTTTGCAAACTTAAAAGCAAATAATTTGTGGTAAGGATTAGTTTTTCTTGAACAACCTCTTCAGTGTATGGGCCAAAAAGATTTCTTTCAAAAAGATTTCTTTCATCAGAAGCCATACTTTGTAGCTTTATTACTCTTTTTCTTCTAATAAATGCCTCTGGTTATTAGAGGATGACTTTCTTTCTGCTTTCGTCTTTCTATAGTGACAGCACAAGAGCCTGTTCAACAGTTACGTGTATGTTCAGTGACTACTGGTATGTAACTATACAATACTACATGGCTGAGATGGATATGAACTTGATGACATATGAAGGGTGTAACCTACTAGGCATCTACCAGATTTTAAGGAAAGAACAATACTGACCAAAGAGGATAATCTAATGAGCTATTAAGTTGGCAATGCGAAATATATAAGTAGCAAAGTTCAGTAACATTCAGGGAGCTACAGACGGATGTTATGCCCTTAAATCCCTTCTCTCTCTCTCTCTGCTAATTGAAACAAAAGGTTTGTGTGTTGTGATGACTTCTTGTCATAAAAAAGGTGAAGTGCTAATATCTCCCCCCAAAAACATTGATAAATTATTTTCAAAAGCAATTTTTTACATTAACAGTCTCAAGAATTAGCAGGCATTGTTTCTTGCATGTCTCTTTTTCAAGATAATTTTATTGATGTGGGAACATAACTCTGGCAATAGCGGGAATCACCTTTCAATTTAGTACTTAATAGCAGCATTCATCTCTATTCTCACTATGGCTTCAGCTGCATAGGTTGTTTCAGTGCTTTTGACACTGTTTATCATCAGGTGTTGAGCAAAAATGATAACAGTTTATTTCTTTTCATCTCTTTGAATGAATTTGAGCATACCACCAGGTAAGCATTCATTTTTTTTTCTTCCATGTCTTATACAGATTGTGAGAAATTTACTGTCACCTCTTTTCTTCCATGTATACATAATATCTCTAAGGAGGGAAGCCTACATTGTAGTGCCATCACTACATATAACCAGTCTGTTCTCCAAAAATCTATCTCACTAGCCCCAGGAGGTACACTTGTCCATCCTAAGAAATATCTCTAAAAAAAATGCTGCTTGGATAAACCTGGCTGCTTGCAGCTCATTTCAAATAAGACAGAGGCGTTTACCTGGAGGAGACTGTGATTATTTCTGAAGTCCTAATTGAGGAAGTATAATGCCTTATTTTATTGTAAGCCAGCTGCTTTAAAAAGCTCGTATAGCTGTAGTAGATTTGATTTTTCTAATTGTACAACACCAAAGAACTAGAGAAATGACTGCTTTCAAGCACGCATATAATCCATAATTCACGTTTTTCCACCTCCAGATTGAATTACAGCAGTATATTTTACATGGAATTACTTCTAAAAATCACTGTCATTGTCTCATCCAGAATATAATGGCTCTGTATTCCACTAACAACACTACACTGGATTCCCATTCATTAGGGTGAAATTCAAGGTTTGAAACTTATAAGCCTTGAAGAATACCTTTCCCTTCATGTTATAGTCTGCCAGTTACAACTAGTTCCAGTGTTGCTAGGACTTACACAAGGTGCTTTCAGTCAAGACTCCTCAACTTCTTTACTTGGTCAAAGACAGCCAAGTTTCAGGGTTTTCATCCCATACTGCAAAGCTTACTTACTCCATTAGGCCCTTGCTAAAGGAGTGGATTAGTCCGCAGGCTCTCCAGAGTATGCCAGCTACCTTTCAACCAATAAAATATGTTTTCTTACCCTGAAAGGCTTAATCTGCAAATTAATTCTTTATGGCAAGAGGCCAAACGATGTCAAACAAATAGGAAATAAGAACAGTTACGAACACAAGCTTTTCCAATTTTTTTGACACATCCCTAAGTTACAAAGCTTATTAGCCCTTAAATGGGAAGTCGAGCCTCTGGGATATTTTAACTGTTAGAGATACTGTAGCTTAGATTTTGTAATAACATTTTTGTGTAGGGCATATTTATGTACAGGACCTCAAATTTCAAGCTAGGTATAGTAAGTAAATAAAAAAAGCAAAATTTCTTAAGTTCTCTGTTAATGACCAAAGCTTTCTAAAGCGGGCAAGACCTAAATGATCATAATAAGCAGACTGTGGCAAGAGGTTTGGAACACCACTTAATTCTGGATACAGAATATCAGACTACTGAATTTTTCACAATTATACGACCCTCTTCCTTGGACACAAAGTCAATCATATTGTTAATTATTCTATCCAACAGTACAGAAGGAACACCTTCACTGCAGCAGATGAAATTTTTTTTTTTTTAATCAGTCAGTACCTCTTCTAAATCATCACCACCATGTTTTGCTTGAGACTAATTTTTCATGTCATTGATCTGTACTCGTAACTAGAATTTCAGATCTGAGCTAATAAGGGTGCACGCAGTTCCAAAATACCTAAGAGAGGAGCCACCTGCTGTTCCAGGAATCGCTCCGCTTTTTAAGGAAATACTTCGTTATTGACAGAAGTTCTACACATCTCCCTCAAGGAATTACAAAATTTTGGCTGCAAGTCTTTTCATTATTGCTCTTTTATCCATGTCCTCTATATAACATGCACAGGTCTCTCAGAGAGAAAGTTAAATGGTAAGAACACAAGCACGTGATTTTTAAAGGAAATAGAAAAAGCGAGGATCCATGTACTGAAGAAATTAATACAGCATTTTAATTTATCAACTCTCCGTAACACTTCCACTGGCAACAGCCAATGTCCATACCCTCACTGTTTCTCTAGAAAAAGACTTTCAGAATGAATAATATAAAACATTAAATCACGTACTGTTACTGCCAATGCAATACTTCTGAATAAATGTTATGAGCAGAAGAAAGAGCAGAAGGACAAAATTCTGCTTTGTACGGAAGAGCTGCTGGACAGGCTCAGGCAACCTGAACCTTTGGCCTGATTTACACAAGCCCCTGAACGAGTTAGAACTGTCCTAATTTATAATATTGCTTTATCATTCCTTAGGGACAAAATACATATTGAAAGATCAGCATAAAATGAATCAGAGCTTACTGACACCAACATATATACCCTCCATGCCAAGAGGAGGGTCAAGAGATAAAGGATGTGGCTCTGCCAGACTCTCATTAGCCACTGGTTCTTTTCCATAGGGAAAATTCCCACTAGACAATTATCAGATTCTCCATACTGTGCAAGAAGGTCAGCCTATGATTTAATGAGAAAATTTGGGGGGAAAAAAATGAAACAAAAACTTTAAATATTACAATGATGCTAATAGTACCAAAAGCAGCAAATGAATACAGCTACTTGGGTTTTAATTAATATTTTGCCATAGTGGCAAAATATATGTAACAAGTATTCAAGTGGCCCTATTTAACAAAGGCTAAAAATCCACATTCACGTTCATTCCTCACATTAAGTTAAAAAAAAAAAAAAAAACCTTTATGCTTAGATCAAACATTCATCTACAACTGTAGATCTACAATAGTGCACTGATTTTTAAGGAAAAATCTTACTTGAAATTTTCCAGAAGAATATTACAAGCAATGTAGAACTAAAAAGTAACATTCTTTAAAGAGAAATTGAACCAACTCTCAAGTAGCTCAAATATACTGTTAGAAATGTATTCCATATTCCTTTTACATATATTCGTTCATATTCCAACCCTCCCCAAACGTGCAAGTCAGACTCCATAAATATTTCAGGCCCCAATTCTACTCTGCTTCAGTGACAGCTATGACTAGTCCGCTAATATCAATGGATCTACTAACAATTTCAAGAATGTGCAGGAGATTACGAGACCAGCAAGCAGATAAATGCATTTTCTGGAGACAGAGGTAAATGAAGCTGCTGTAACAGAAAACTGGCCCACTTAAAAATCCACATACTCATGATAATAAACAGAGCAGCTGCATGTGCTCCAAAGCTGGGAAGTATGCATTTTACCATAACAGACTATGCTTAAGTCTTAATCTGCTTCCTTTTTCTTCTCTTATGAAGTCTATTTTGACTAAAAGGAAACTGCAGTAGTTTCCTTGCTTTTGCTTGATCAAACATGAAGAATTCTCTCACACATTTCTTGACAAATGGCTGCTGTGCCATTTTCTTACTATATGTAGCTAATGAAGATTTACAGACTAGTAGTACCTGTTGTTCTGCTGACTGGTTAGTGCTTACTAAAAATTCCACTATACAAAAGCCCTGTGGTTACAGGCTTTAGAAAGGAAGTTGAAAGCACTAAGACAGCTAGGAGGATGCTGAACTAAGAGTCATAACCTGAAATCAAAGCTTGAAAATTTGGACACTTGCAACTAGGTTTAGGGCTTTTATTGGATAAACAAAAGACATCTACCATTCTGCTTGTCTGTTCAACAGAGGTGCAGCTAAGCATTCTGAACTGAATGGAGTTTTCTTGATGAAACCTATACAAATGTCCATGCACAAACATCTAAATAGATTTTTATTCAACTTGTTATATTCTGTGTCTTTAGACTCTTCAGCTTTAAAAAAGGGGGGGGGAGGGCACAGATCTCTTTTCATTTTTCTCTCACTTCCACAACCTTCTCCAGTGTGTTTCAGACAAAACTGATATCAAAAAACTCCAGGTTTGTATGTGTGCTAGTCCTTCAGAGCAAAATCAAACACTATTGGGTTAACTAGATTCATCCCGATTCTTCTTGATGTCGTTTTTTTCAGGAACTCTTCTATGAACTCATTCTTTCATGTCCACAGGACTAACATTAGAAAGAAAGAAAAACTGCAAATACGCCTTACCATGCCAGAGACAGTCCAAGCCTCGCTTTAGTAGACAGAGGGTTACTTATCTTGTAATGTAGGCATAACTGTACATAGAAATATCTTCTCCACAGACAGAATCACAGAATAGTTTATGTTCAAAGACACTTCTGGAGACTGCCTTAGTCCAACCACCCTGCTCAAAGTAGAGTCAACTAGAGCAGGTTGCCCAGGATTGTTTTTGGTCAGGTTTTGAGCATCTCCAAGGATGGAGAATCCAGACTTCTCCAGGCAGCCTTTTTCAGTAAAAAAGTTTTTACTTTTAGACATTCCTGACTAAGTCTCAAAAGCAGCAGCACCTCCACAGGGACATGTGAGCTACAGAAATACTTAAGGAGGGGTCCTCAAGAACAGCATTCTGATGTCTGGAAAAGCTTGAAAAGTGTAACAACTGAAAGTCTAACTCCTGGCCGCATAAATCATCAGGCCACAGGAGACTATTACAACAGTCGCAAGTCTGTGCTGAGGATTCACTTGCATTGGGTAAAGTTGTCCCCACATATCCCCTTTCAAAAATTCTTCACAACTGTCTACCACAGACTGAAGTGATACTGAAAGAAACTTTCAAATTTCTTTGATTTACAGCACAGAGAGCAATTTGTTGGAATGCTCTAAGCTGTCCCTAAAAATCTGAAACCCCAACTTACAAGAGACTGTTTGTCAACAACCTTTTCCAAGTCCAATATTTAACGTTATTATATTCAACAGATATCTTGATAATATCAGCAAAAGAGGACAGTCTTAGATGTTCTTTAGATAAAAAATTAAAACAACTTTTAATGTGTCACTGTACAGGTTTTACAAAGTTACCTTTCAATGACAGTGCATTCATTTTGAAAAAAGGTTGAAAAATAATACTATGTATACTAAACATAACCATTTAATTTTTTTATGCAGAAATCATATATGTCAGAAGTATGCTTCCATGCTAGCAATTCCAGTGGACAGAGAAATCAGAGGGGAAAAGTTTTGTGGAAAACAGCTGAACACCTACCATCATCCTCTTTGTTTTCCAGTGGGACACTCCATGCAATTAGGTTCCTTGCCGTACGTCCCTCTTCTGCAACTATTTTCCTCACTTTGTCATGACTATTAGAGCGTTGGAAAGAAGCCTAAAAACAAGAAATACAGAGAGGGGAAATATATACATATTTTATATTTACATATACCTATTTGTTTATATGTAGCCCCCCCACACACACGAGAAAGGTTTCAATATATTAATTCCATCCAATATATGGCTAAACCATCCAAAGTGGGGGTGCTTGCGTAATGTATTTTCACCAGCTAGCAGAAATAGGTGTACATATTTATTTTCACAGTCAGCTGTTTTTCTGTGTGATTAGCAGACAGATTTGTCAAAATGATCTGAGTTACTACCCAGTCCTCTGTACAGGTATGTCCAGATCAGACATTTTTTATCTCAATTTAACTGACTGTCAGTGCTGCATCAGAGTAGACTTTACAAATGTTTTAGTTACCTTCAGATAATTAAAATTAATGAATCAAGATAAAAGCTGCATGATACCAAAATACACGTTAGCTGACTGAAGAAAGCCTGGAGAAAGGCACAGGGTTTATCAGAACCATCTGAAACAAAGAAAAAGCTCACTTCTTTTTCACTGAGAATATAGAAAGTAATTCCTGGCAACTATTTTTACTAGAAAGCTGCATGTGTTAAAGACAGAATAATGGGTGCTGAGAATGAACTAATAAACGTATTTCTTTTCACATGCAAAATATACCATTACAAGATCTTTGAAAGCATATATATTAAGAAATAATTGTATCAGCTGACAGATGTCATTTAGATATAATCTTGCCTCTTCATAGACTGTATCAAGTTATTCCCCAGAAAGTAATCCGAAACAAAGCCAAGCTCTGTACAGTAATGCTAAGGCTATGTATTGTGATGGTGCCAAACTGCTGACCAAGGTATTCTTGGACAGTGAGAAACTTAACCACAAAGAAGTTAGGTGAATCTAAACATTACTTTAAGCATTAACAGACTGATTTTCTATAGCACTAATCAGAAGATGCATTCTTCCCCTTTTTGTTCTTACTATTGTATTAAACCTGTAACCAGCACATCTTTAGAAAATAAATACATTAAAAATGAATAGAGCAGATGAGTGACTGTAATTTATCAAGGTGGTAGGAAATGCAATAAAAATGAGAAACTGCTTCTATTTGAATGTTTATGTAATAATATTTAACCTAAATTTATCTCATCCAGATGTCCTCAATTGCTTGTTTCAAAGCCACAGTGTGCCATCTAGTGCTCCACAGAGAACTACCTAGATATACTGTCACGTGATACAATGAAAAAAAGCAAAAATAGCACAGCTCTATAGGTGAATTTTTGAAAATGAAGTAAATTACATAAATATTTCCAAAAAACAACTAAAGCACATTAACCAACACGATCTATTCTAAAATGGTTCTACTTTATCCTTATTCTATATAATTGCCAATTCTGTTGAGCCAAGTTTTTATTGCCTTTTTGCTTAACAATATACTTTTCATCATAAATCTAAAAGTTACTAAAGATTCACAAATGTCACATAACCAATTTTAAATCAATTTCAACTACTGTATAAACCCCCATGTAAATACCTATGGGAGCTGACTTCAAGATCGAGTTAAATTTCATTTAACTTAATTGTCTCTGAAACATGACTGGCTTAAACCAAAATGAGACTGTTCAGACTGCATTTTGCACTAATTTATCCTAAAAATCTTCAAAAACAAACAAAACCCCCAAAACAAACACCTAAATACTCAGCTGGAAATAAGACTCTTCTACTGCATCCCCTGACAAAAATGGGTAAGTAAATAAAAACCTTTCCTGGCAAACATTTACTGGATCTTTTAAAACTTCCAATAGCAGAGCGTGTTCACCCTGCGCAATCAATGCAATGTCTAACTACGCCTTTCCTGCAACATAAGCCCCCTCATTCTTGCCATACAAAGCAGACTTGGAGACCATTTGAATTTTATTTTATTTTCCCCTGTCTTTTATGCTGTTATGTTCTGTTCCATCCTCTATCAGTCTTCCCATCTTCCAGGCTTACTATCCCTACTCCTTTAACCTTCTCTCTCATATTTTCCAGATCTCAAGTTTTCTTGGAGCACTTAGGGTTTTCTCTTTTAGATTGTCTCCAACTGATTCATACCCTTCTTGAAATACAATGTCCAAAAGCAAATACTGCACCTTAGTGGAGGCTTTCTCAATGCTAGATGCCATGGATGGATTATTCACATCTTGCACATGATACTCCTATATAAACAACCCAAAAGGATAAATGTTCTTTTTGCCATATGATATTGTTTTGTCATGACTTACAATATAATCACTTAGACTGTATATGCCATGATATATCACATATAAATTAGCATGACTTACACAATCACAGAACAACAAATATTGGAAGGTACCTCTGGAGGTCTTCTAGCCCAGCCCTCGTCTCCCCAGTCAAAGTAAAGCCAACTCTTTTTCCTAATATATAAGCAGAACTTCCCTTGTTGCACCTATGACTCTCTAATCCTAAGGTTCCTTTCTGCACAAGCACTGCCAAGCCAGTTGTTTTCTATCCTTATATCTGCAGATCATTACTCCCATGTAAGCATAAAACTTTGCATTAGTCCATACTGAATAGTATTTTTTTTTAATAAGCCATTTTCTCCAATTTGTCCAGGTTATTTTAAAGTTCAATTTTAGCTAATGCTTGCAATCTGTGTGCATATACAAGCCAAATGTTTTAGGAAAGTAATACCTATTAACACAGAACTTATTATCCCAATTTTAAATTTTACTCCAACCAATGACAGGTAATTTAAAAAAAGATTTGCTACAGAGGCTTTTTATTTTTTTTTACAAGATCTTCTGGCATCTCTTAAAACTAACGGAAAACAGCATGGATTCTGTATATCCCTATCATTCTGAAAAGGGCATAATTTTAATACTTTCTCTCTATGTAACACCAACATCCAAAGCGGCCAATAACCAGAACCTAAAACAATACTATAGAAACATATCTAGAGAAAATTTCTGAACAAAAGTTTTAAATTTGAAATGGAGCCCAATTGAAATGAGATGTGGACTGAACATTATTTCCTTCTTTTACAATATTATTGAAAGCAATTCATGATGGGAATACTCCCCTTAGTGAGTAACAAACCTCTAACACAGGTATCTAAAGCCATTACTTCACAATACAAAGTTTTTGGCAACTCTTCTGTTCCAAGACATTTCTGCCCTTTTCTTCCCACTACTCGCGCCACGATCCATCGCAAATGTGCTAGCTCAGATGTTGGAGGTGGAGAGGAAGGTATATGCCATGAACATGTTTAGGGAACTAATCCAGATTTTGAAAGTCTTCAGGTGTACTACAGGACTGGCGGAAATATTTTAACAGGATTAACTCCCTTTTCCAGTTTACAACGTAGACTCTCATGGAACGTGGAAAGAAATGAGTGGTGGGAGGTAAGCGGAAGTATCTTAACATCACTTCTCCAAGCACTTTATATCCTGAAACAAGAGCCTGACTTAAAATTCTGGTGTCCATAAGTTAGATATCAATCAAAAGAAGAAACCCCTAAAGGAGTTCTCAAAGGAATAGTTAGCACTAATGAAGTGTACAGCCACCAAAGAAAAGCAGAGAAGCGGGAAAATATTGTGCAAAGGCCATAGTAGGTATGAAGATAGCCTTTTCACTTGACAGGAGCTAAAATACTCTTTTTCATATAGTGAAGTGATTCTGATATACAGGTTTCTGAGAGCTTTTTCAACCTAAAGCCCTTCTGTTTGCTGCTTAAGTATCCAAAGTAGATACATTCTTCAAACTGCTGGAGATACAATCATCCTTTAGGCAAGAGGTGCTATTGAAAAGTGGTTTAGCCTCAAATCACAGACTGTTTTTTGGTTTCTGCTACTTCTTTGCAACTGTTCCCTTATCCTTTGTAAATAGGGAGCATACACTGAGGCCTGACTATGAATATTAAAGGACATTTTATTATGATTCTCATTTTAATGATGCTCAAAAAAATACACGTACAAATATATTTCTATAATCAAAATCATCAGTTTCATCCGTTGCATTCTCAACAACAAAAAAGTCCTGTCAGCACTAATCTCAGCTACTTTAAAAGATAAACACTCTTTATTAGCATAACCAATAAAACAAATATTATGGGCTTACACGAGAGCACAGGTTGGATGAAAGCAGTTGAAACAGGAGTCAACTGAAATAAAAACAAATGTCTAAAAGACTGCAAGAATGAGATACTGACATGCTTAGAAGTGACGCAAAAACAGGAGAAATACTGAAGTTTCTTCCACAGCAAATTTTGTCTTTTAAGGTGTCTCATGATGGTAATAAATTTAGTTGATTCCACTTTCTAGAATCAGTACTGTCAGACAGCAAACAAGGGAACTGCTTCATCAATGAATCGCAACCTGAAAACTTAGGATGCAATTTCCATGTCCTCCATTATCAGGGACTTGACATCTTTTATGAAGTGCTGTGTATCTAAGTATCCCCAACAGCAACCAAAATTAAAACACACAGAATCCACAGGGACAAATTCCGTATTATTATTACTATGAAGAGCAAGTCCCATGTACAAAAAAAGCATACCTCTATTCCTAATTCCTCATATTCTGACCTCATTACTACTTTCATCCTATCAAATCTGCAAATTTCATAGCATTTGCATTGGCCAATTGTGTGGTCACCACTACATTAACTACGAACAATCTTCACTTGAGACTACTGCTCGGGAGTATTTCTTCCCCCAGACCACTGATAAGTGAAATATTCTGTGCACCTTAAAAAAAAAACCAGTATTTTCTTAAGAATTTTTATTATTAAAAGAAAACCTTAGAACTATAAACAGCAGTGCTCCTATTTATAGTTGCCTGGCAAATATGCAAACAAAATACTCTTTAAAAAATACCTCATCATGTAGACACCGACATTTACAAGGATTGATCCTGATTTTCCATTAAAAATATCATCTTCTAACGTTCCCTCAAGACAACGTAACAATGATACGTGTATATGCATACGATCAAGAAAATCTGTCTCAGAGCACTTCTGTAACATTTATATTACTAAGTAAAGCTTTAATTCTTTCTTCCACTTGTTAAGCATTTGTGTCTCAAAAATTTGATAGGAGTTCTCAACTCTATCACAGGAAAAGTTTCCCTTTTTCACAATATGAAAAGCACAAATTACGGATACACACCTTAAAATGACAAACGACCAGCTGAATGCTACCAAAGGATTCATATTTTTCTTTTAGTTTCATCAGCTTCTATAATTTCCTCATATAGCTAGAACTTACATTTTCAGTAAATAAATGCTTTGTTCATGGTACAAATATTTTACTCAAATATTTTTGGAAAAACAAAGATTTTAAGATCTTACAGGTGACTACTGCCACTGCAAATATTTATTTCATTATTTCTAAACTTTACAGTATTCATATCTTGGCAAAAATTTATCTTAAAAATATCTCGTTCATTCTGGCTAATCTAAATTTGCTACATCATTCAAGTAAGTAAAAGACACTCAAAGAAAACAGTCCTCAATTTCATCAGAAGCAGCTGCTTTTGGAGTTTCTTTTGTTTGGAGAAAAAGCTTCAAAAACCAATTTCCAAACCAATTCAAAAACCCCATACTGATTGTACATATATAATTCAAGTATTAAGATTTTCATCAGACTATGCTCAGAACCTGTGACTAATTAAAATATACGCAGTGATACCATATCTCTAATGACATGAGAAAATGTGCCAGGTATGAGATTGCTCTTCATGCCTGTTTCACAGTTTCATAAGCTGACATGCAACAAGGCAGGTACTGCCACATCATAAACACGGATAATGTTTTTAATGTTTCGTGCCACGAGGCACTCCAGCAACAAAATGTTTTCTTTTTAAAATGTTAAATGTTTAAATTGTCAGATTTAGGGCAACAACCTGGATCAAATTTGGTATTTTGAAAATGTAAATAAATTGAATAGGTCTTTTCCTTTAGCTTCCACACAGTATCATTTCATTATTGAAATCACCTTCATTATTCTTGAAAAAAAAAAAAACTGTATTAAAACCTGTTAGAACAAAGTGTTTAAAATAAGAGCTCAAACCCATACCCACAGCAGTCTTTGTAAGCAGTCTGCTCTTTCACTATTTTTAAATTATACTTGGACCACAAAGTTTCTAAGAGCGATCATTCAATGTTACTAAAAGTATTTTCTGATAAAAATAAAGGAACACGTTCAGGAGGCTAATTGAACTGTGCACAGAATGCCAAATTGCTCAGCATCAGTTTTTCAGAGATCACTCGAGCATGATCAGCGCCAAGGCAAACCTCTGTTTAAGTAATTAGCTGACACTGAAACAAAGACTTCCTTAGCAATACCTTACAATTTGGAAAGTCCCACTCAGTACTGAAAATGCTGGCACTTACAACCCATGTTTAATTTATACAACAGAGTTCTTCAGACTTCTACATAGACTTCTATACTACAAAACAAATAATTACATAGGTTGCAATAAAAAGGCCATGTCCTTACAAAAATTCAGATATATTTTGGTATGTTTTGAAAGTCTTCAGAATTTTTTCTCATATATATAATTACATTTTTAAAAACCGCTCAAAGAATATTTGATTTAAAAAAATGAAAGCAGTTAAATATCAGGCCACTCCAAAGGTAGCATCTTCCGTGCAACTGTGATCTGGTCTTTTGTTTCCATGACCTGTTAAGCATAATATAAACTATTTTTTTAAAAGATGTCTTCTTCATTCAGCACATGGTATTAACAATGTTCTTTACTAGGCAGTTATACAGTTCTTCTTTTTATCCTCTGGGAAGACTTTTAAATGGTGTTCTCAATGCAATACCATTTTATATTAAGAAGATGATCTTCAAACTACTTCAAGGAGATTAGTTTTGCTCCCACACTTCACAGAAAGACCAAAAATGTCAACATTTTGAATTTACTTGAAGCCTACAGGATAGTGATAGGAAACATGTCACCATCACAGAAGTTCTTCAACTATAAATGTATGAGATACCAAGCAATACATAAATTATGAGCACCAGTTCTACTGCAGCACCCTGGGGTCTAGTTCAGCTTTGTGCTGTACCACCTCACCACACTGTGCTTTTTCCTCTGCCATTCCCCATGCCGGGTTGCTCACCATCCTCCCCAAAGCATGAAGGTGCTGCCACCTTCATGGCTTTTCCTCTTCAGCCATGCAGAGAGAGAAGGGTCAGTGTTTCTTAGTTTAACATATGAATGTCAGTA
The DNA here is from genome assembly GCF_036370855.1 of Dromaius novaehollandiae. Classification (NCBI taxonomy): domain Eukaryota; kingdom Metazoa; phylum Chordata; class Aves; order Casuariiformes; family Dromaiidae; genus Dromaius; species Dromaius novaehollandiae. The sequence continues at coordinate 21,940,396 of NC_088107.1, forward strand.
GTTTCTGGCAATACAACAGAGAGCACTGGGAGAGACTTCCTCAGGCCCGGTGAGTTTCCATCAGAGGACAGGATCCCAATAGCCTCTCTGAACTCTAATCAACAAATCTCCAATCCACAAATTCAAACATCTGTTCCTTACTTTTTATTAATTCCCTTCAAAAGCTTCTTGTGAAGTGACTCTCTCCAACAGGAAAGGCAGTAATTGTATCGAAGCTTTATTGATCCTGTTCCCAACCCTAGGTGCAGAAAAGCACTGGAGTTGTGTGAAACCACTTCTACCCCTTCAGGAATTAGGCATGCTGCATCATACTCTTTTACAATTCATATAACCAATAACTGGCTCTTGAACACAAAAAATTCTTACAATGAAGTAATTCAACATCATTTTTTAATCTCTCTAAACCTCTCTGAAAACTAAAGGTTCACAGAATACCATTCGCCTCAAGACTATATACAGTATACTATGTACATAAAAGGCATGACTAGTTCCTGTAAGAAAAAGTATATACGTGTCATGAAAAGGCATATTTTTACAGCAGTGCAAATATTAAAATATTTTAAGTATTTGAATCACCTTTAACAGTTCGTTATCACCACAGAAAATACAAAATCACCTGGAAATACTTCAGAAGTCAAACCTCACTAACCAAGCACTATACATTTTACAATACCAGACAGCAAAACTGTAGGTTTTCTTGAAGTAGGAAAAATCCTAATACACTGTTACAATAGCTGAATGACTTACCATCATGTTATAACCTTCCTCCACATCAACGGGCTCGCTTATCACATTTTTGGCTGACCCCATTGAGTTCTCATACCTGTGTCAAAATAAATGCAACTAGTCAATTTTACTTAAACCTTTCTAAAATTTATTTTAACTTCTAAGCAGCATTTACATCATGCACATCTGAGGAACACCATAAATAAAACTACTCTCTGAAAACTTTATCATGTGTTTGCATTGCTCCTTTTTAAAAGCAGCCAAAGCCTCTCCCCAAAACAGAACGACCCTACAAGAAAAATTAAATGTCCATGTAATAAGACAGCAAATAGTATAAAGAACGTTATGAAGCTGTAATAGAAATCAACTGCATTGACTGCTATAGAATAAGGAAAGGCAATAAGAATAACCGAATGCATGAAAAAAATCTTTCCTGTGATAGAACAAGGGGCAAGTTGGTCATTAATACAAAAAGAAGAATGAATCAGGGACATACTGACATTGAAAATCCATATCAGATAATTAGTGGTAAAGCAAAAAAAAAAAAAAAAAAAAAAAAAAAAAAGCTGTGACATTCCCTGTACAAGTCAACTCCAGAAAAGTAAATATTTGTATCCAGTACTGAACTACAGAACTGTTGCCACAAATGCAGAAGTACAACCTGGGACTGAACATTTATAGGTTTATTAAGAATTTCCAGAACTGTTACAACAATTCTAAAATAAAATTAAACTCCTGGCTTCATGGTTGAAATAAATTCCTCTTGGCTATTGATTAAAGTGCAAAAAACTCCTGCAACAGTTCTTCTTCTTCTGAAGGATTAGATGTGAAACAGAAGTTAGAGACACTTCTAAACTCTCAGAAGTTACACAGCAGAACAAGATTAACTTTGTGTCAAATCTACAGAGGGATTACGCTAGTCTTTATCATTAATGATACTGCTGTTCCCTTGCTCTCAGATTACATCTTCCATCTTATAAATTGCCTATTTTTCTAACAGTAAATAGCCAAAACCTATGTAAGCATTCAGAGAGCTGTTAGATTTGTTTCCTTTCTATTTGTTTGTATTCTTTAAGACTACCTGCTGAGCTTAGGAAAACACTGAAACATTTTGCAGTCGCCTGAAGGAAGCTGAACTTTTGAAAAAGTATTATAACTTTACTTCAACATTACTTCAGACCTCAGGATAGGCCCAGCATGAGGAGGAGCCTTCGAACACTTAGATAAATTGGAAAACAGTGCTTTTGCCCACAAAACTTTGATTATAATCACAGAATAATAAAAGCCCAAACTGAGGGAAAAAAAACAAATGAGGGCCCAAATATTTTCACAGTACTGTGAGGTATTTGGAAAATATTCAGAAACAAGAATCTATGATTTAGACAAACACGCAGAGAAGGCAAACCCTATCTCTGAGTCCGTTCCAAGACTGTACCGTCATCATTTTCTTTTTAACTGCAAAGGTACAAACACTGTTTTTAGCCTGATAAGCACAACTACTCATACCCCTAAGAGCAGTGCTAAAAATTCACAGCCAGTCTCTCCCCCGCACACGAGAGAGGTGGAGGTGCGCGACCACACGGGTCAGCGGCGCTCGCTCCTCAGACAGGCGCGGGAGCCCTTTCGAGCACAGCGGCCCCAAGTTCTCCGCACCAACTCGGGTCGCGACGCCGGCCTGGGCGGCGGGGCCGGGGAGGAGGCTCGCTCGGCGCGGGGAGCCCCGTCTCACGGCGAGGCCCCCGCCGGGCTGTGCCTCACCGCCGCGGGAGGGACCCGGCCCGGCCCGGCCGCGAGGGCTTCGCGTTGCCGGTGGCAACCGGCCCCTCGCCGCCACCCCGCCCCGCTCAGGGCGCGGCCGCCCCGGCGAAGCCCCACGCCGCAGCCGCCCGCGGGGGCAGCGCTCGGCCGTCCCCGCCCCGCCGCGGCGCCACCCCGGGGGAAAGGGCAGCGCCGCCGCCGCGCTCGCCGGGGCCCGCGGAGGCCGAGCGGCTTCAGCGCCGAGGGGAGGGGGCAGGGCTGGCCCGCCGCCATCTTGCCCCGCCGCCGCGCCCCGCGCCCGCCCCGCCGCCGCCGCGCCCCTCCCCCCGCGCCGGGCGCGCGGAGCGGCGGCAGCACTCACGCTCTCCGCCGCGCTGCGCCGTCCCGCCCGCGCGCGTCCCGCCGCGGTGATGTCATCGCATCCCGCCGCCCGCCGCCGCCGGCCGCCCGCTCGCCCGCCGCCGCGCGCTGCGACTGCCCCCCCCCACCCGCCGCGCATGCGCCGCCCGCGCCGGTGAAGGCTTTGCCCGCACCTTGCCCGGCCGCCGCCTCCGCCCGCGCGGGGAGAGCGCGCAGGCGGCGCCCCGGCCTGCGAAACGGGCGTCGAGGGGCCCCCAAGCCGCCCGCGGAGCTCCGCGGCGTGCGGGGCCGTGTGCCACCTGGGGCTGGCCCGCCAGGCGCCCCCGGGTGCCTCCGCTGCTGCCTCAGCGGCCTCCCGCCGTGCGGGAGCGGGAGGAGGGGGAAGGCGCGTACGTGCGGGCTGGGAGGTGCTGGCAGCTCGCGAAACGTGACCTAACGGGGGGGTTAACGCGGTCCAGCCCGGCCTCAGAGATGCGGCCGGTGTGGGGACTGCCGAGCAGACCGCTGCGAACGACCTGAGCTCTGGCAGACATGAGTTGTGGGGAGCTGTTGGACACGCGGGGGCTGTTAGCGAGGAGAACACAAGCAGGGACGTGGCAGGAGTCTTCAGGAACATAAAAACATGGTTGTGAAGAGAAAGAGGATAGTCTGTTCCTCACACTGGGATAGGAATGACAAGAAGAGGCTGAAATTGCAACCAGGACAATTTAGGTTGACATCTCTAATAGTAAAATAAGAGTACAGGCGTTAGGATAGATCGCTTGGGAGATTATACGTGCTTCGTCTGATGTCTCTAAGAACAGGAGCGCAGACATCTCCCAGATGCGACGTGCTTCGTTCTGTTTTGGAGCAGGGCTGAGCCAGACCGTCCCGTCCAAACCCGTTACTCTGTCAGCCTTCAATAACAAGCTTGGTTATTATCACCGGACAGTTGTCTAAGTCCTATCACCACTACTGCGGTGGTGACCTTGCATATGTAAAGTGGCACACAATGCCATTTCAGTACACTAGTATACTGAACATATGTTATTTTCCATGCCCCTGTCAATGTCTTTGTATCCTATCCGTTGATGTGTCGGATACATTTTTACACTCCTGTGAGAGTCAAAGTCTGTCTCTGCATGAATTTCTCCTTGCAAGGAGCTCTGCACCCCTTCCTCCACCTGGCTGCAGTTCGTACCTCTGCCCCTTCTCTGCCATCGTAATCCAAAGCTGTGACTTGCTGATTCCTAGGGCAAAGTCTGACCGCAGCTGTGTCTCATGCCTTGTGTGTTCCCCTGCCTTTCGCCTTCCTCCACACAACTGCTTAACACTGAACTACAGCTGCACCCCCCTTCTGACACCTGTCAGTACACCCCTCTCTGGGTTTCCTAATAACACGTTTCGGCATCTCCTTTTGCGTGCCTTCCTCCTCCTCCTTGTTGCTGCGCCTGAGCACAACCGTGTCTCCACATTGCCCTACTGTCAGGTTTGCAAACAGCCACATTTGGGTGCTTATCCCTGGCACCTCTCAGCAAACACACCCATGTGTGTCCTCCCAAACTCCATACCTGGGCTCGCCTGCGCAGTGCCCCCACTGCCGTCGCTACGGACTCGCCGGCCGTTCTCGTATTCCCTTGCCGCACGTGAGTGTGACTGCTTCCGCGACGGCAGCCCCTTCGGTCTCCCGGAGCTGTGCGCTTGGCCTTGGCGCCGGCCTCAGGATCTTGCAGCAAATACTGCTATTCTCGTTTGATACCAGATCAGGTACCGCATCAGAAGAATGTAATTTTATAACCTATCTCCTAAGATACTAATGCAGAGAAAGTAGTAAACGCAGAGAAGTAGTAAAGCAGGCCTATAATGTCTGCAGAGTCTAAAATACTTCAGGACACCTTGTGCAAGGTGTTATAAAATAATCCTTATCATTAATTAGAACATTCAGAAAGTTATATTTGGGTACCACTAAAGCAAATGACTATTATTTTGAAGTCTGAAAACATACTATGTAAATGTGACTGTCTTCATAAGTAGATGATTGCTCAGCTTTTCCCCTTATTTAAATCTGTATGACAAAACTCAGCAATTTTTATAATGGAAGACAGAAGGATAATCATTCTACATAGGTCTTAGATACACTTAACCATCTTGTATGCAGCTTAGAAAGTTTCCATATGATGAAACAGAATTAGAATAATATGTCAAAATGGAAAACTAAATAAAGCTACTGTAAATCCATTTATTTTGAAAGACCATAAATGACGTGCATTGGATGAAAGAAAATTAAGGTTAATTCAAGTTGGCTAGTGATTTATAAAATTAAAATGTAGAAAAGTCAAAAAATTTGAGAAAACACCAGACAGATAATTTCACCTGCTAGAAATAACTGTTAAGAAACTGCTGTTTTTGTTGCTGGAGAACTGCTGTCGTGCCGACAGTTTAACAGGAACAGATTTCCATTTGCAGATCTCTTAGAGAAGAAATGATATCATGGCTTTAGTCAAGTCATTAGAAAAAAAGGCAAGAATGATCCAATACAGTGGATCTGTGTGGAACATGAGCTTCTTTCTTTATGAAAGGCGGTATGCAATTTGGCTTGAGGGAAGGCGTGTTTTTTTCAGAAAAGTCAAAAAGTCTAGCACATAAAAAACTTTCTTTATGGCATGACTTGTATTCTGATTTTAAAATAGCCTAGCTGATATCCTCTTTTTATTTACAATAGTGATGCATTTGCTATGCACTTGGTTCAAAAATGTCAAGGGAACATGGGATTCTCTTTTTTTTTTTTTTTTCCTACATGCATAGCAGAATGATCTTGAATTTTACTACAGGACTGATTAACTGAGTGCTAGGAAGTGTCTGGATTGGATTTTGACACAGGAAACTATCAAGAGAAGACTATGATTTCCTATGTTTTCCCTCTTGGAATGCATTATTGCTGAGCTTTAGATTTTTTCCTAACATATAGCATATGTTTTTCTGATTTTGCTTGCTTTCTTGTTCCAATCATTTGTATTTCCTCCATCTCTATCTTCAGTCATCTTGGCGCACGAATGTATTGTTAATAAGCTTGCTCTTCATTCGTCTACATTGAATTTGATATTTGGGGGCTATTACAGTTGTTTAGGCACTGAAATGTATAATTTGATACACTGCAGCCAAGAGGTTTGGCTTTTTTTGGTGTTAGTTATGAATCAGACAAAGAAGACAAAGCATCTTCAGCACTATTTCAGAAAGCAGTCAAATGCTATTATTTTGATTGCTTGTAGGATTTGCTTTGTCTACAAATGCCGCAAAGTAGCATGACTTCATTCACATTTTGTGTATGTGATTTATGTAAATATTGATGGGAAAATTGACATTTAAACCAATAAAAGATATTAGACAAGTCACTGTTAGATTTTTTAATAGAAAGACATTTTTTATATGGGCAGGAAATTACAATAACACATTTAGTGATTTATTACGGTATTTTACTCTCGGATCTTCAGAATGAACTGTCTTAGCTTTTCACAGTTAATTGAATTGGAGGTTAACCAGGAGCAGTACATTGCTATCACCATGAAAGAAAGAGGACATTATAGCAGGCAAGTCCCGTTAATGCGGGGCTGCACTAAAACACAGCAACAATTATGCTTTCGGAATTCCAGAGTTATTAATCCTCCTCCTAATCTTAGCAATACTTCGAAGTAATCTTATTTCTTTCTGCTTAAAAGAGGACGTCCAGAAAAATACTAATACTGGGAGGAGAAATAAGAAATGCCATGATGGCCTGACAAAAATCTCAGTCGAACCCGTAAGAGTGATTTACGTGACTGCAGTGGCCCTGGGTCAGAGCAAGCCCAATTTCGGGTGACACCTGCTAGGAACGGCATTCCTGCGGAGGCCCCCGGCTCATTTACTCACCGCATTTTCAGTTTGTCTGAAGCGGTAAATGAGATAACTGTATTTTACAGCTTTCTTTTCTAACACACGCATTGAACAATTACGAAAATTTACACGGACCCACCTCGCTCCCTCACCTACGAAGCATCGCTTCAGTTTGTTGCTGGCAGTGTTGCCTGGGTGCTAAGGGGAACCCTTTGCTCCCTTTCCAGGCCGGGACAGGGTTTGCTCGGCTGATCCCCGGGCCGGGCCCGCTCAGGCCAGAGCCTGCCTGGCGCCCCGAGGTCGGGTGCAGCCCGGCGTGCCCGGCTCCGCCGCTGCTCGGGCCGCGCCGCTCGCCCACAGCGCGGAAGGGATCGTCACGGCCCGGCGGCCTGCGGCGCTTCCCGCGGCTCCCGCACAGAGGCGGAGGACGGGGCGGGCAGAGGGAGGCGAGACCCGCTGTCCTCCCGCAGCGGCGCCCCGGGGCCTGCGGCGGGCCGGGAGCCGGGGCCTGTCGCTGCCGCCGCCCCGCGCGCCCCCCGCCCTGCGCGGCGCCTTTCCCCGCCCCTCGGCGCGGGTCGCCTCCTCGGCGGGCGCGATGCGGCGGGCGGCGCCGCCGCTGCTGGCGCTGGGCCTGGCCCTGGCGGCGCTGGGCGCGGCGGGCGGCCAGCACCGCGCCGACTACGACCGCGAGGCGCTGCTCGGCGGCCAGGTGAGCGGGGCGCGGGGCGGGGGCGGAGCGGGGCGCGGGGCTCCCGCGGCGGGGCCGGCGGCGGTGACGGGCCGGTGCCGCCCGCAGGAGGAGGCCGAGGAGTACGCGCGGCTGAGCCCGCAGGAGCAGCAGCGCCGGCTCAGCGCCATCGTGAAGAAAATCGACCGGGACGCGGACGGGCTCCTCACCCACGGTAACCTCGCCGGGACCCTGACGGGCGCCGCAACGGGCGCCGGCACCGCGGCGGCCGCCCCCTCCGCGCAGCGCTACGGCCCGGGCGGGCGGCCCGCACAGCCCGGCCCGGACCCCTGCGGGAGGCGGGGCGGCCCGCTACATGCCGAGGGCTGCGGGTGTCGGGGCGGTGGCAGCCCGGGGCGCCTCTTCCGTTGCTGCAGGAACGGCAGTGCAGCCATGGCGCTGGCGCTGCGTATCCCGGCCCAGACCCCCGGCACCACGCAGCGCCCGGGGCGGGGCGGGGGGGGGGGGGTATGTTCGGCCCGTCGCACTGCGGTATCCAATGCCTCTTCCCAGGCAGAAAGGTTTCCCCCGTCAGCCTTGACTTGGGACCTCCGTGGTGGATTCAGGCCCTTCCCTTACATGGATCGTCTTGACGCTTTCTTCATCTAATTTTTAAACTTTCCATAAAAATCTATTTCTGTTGTTTTGCTGTGATTTTGAGAATAAATCAGGTGTTTCTCTCCCTCTCTCTCACACACATGCTTGCACACACACACAGAGCCAGACACGACCCTCTTTCAGACTCCAAAACTGTGATGCTTCATTACCGTGATGTTACACATGCAGGACGCTTACGATGTGACGGGATAAAAGATGGTTTTAAAAATGAGATCACCTTTCTCTCTTGCATGTCGTTCACTGTTCGTGCCGCAACTAACACGCTGTGCACTTATTGCCGTGTCCCTGTGTCTGATTTTGTAGAGGTGAGATATGATACGACTTCGGCAGCATGGTAAGAGACGACTGGCCCTTCACAAAATGAAGTGGACAGTCAATGGTAGTGGGCAGTGTGTGCGCCGATGCCTGTGCGCTGTGCCTCAAATACCAGAAAATAAACTAGACTATCTGCTATACATTTTATTCATCTTTAAGAAGTTATATTGCAAACAGTTTCTCACTCTTACGGCTTGTAGGCAATGCTGGCTTTTTGCACAAGCCTTGGTAGTTACAAAACTTGGTCTGCATGCTTCCTCATGTTTAATCCCTCCAGAGAACATTTGAGAAAGTTCCTTCAGTAATACAAATTCAGGGTTTGGAATATGCTTTTTAAAAATCTCTTGCTGCTGTGCAAAGATATTTAAATAAATCTTGTAAAGTTGTAGTGACACTTTTGCCAGGAAGGATAAAATAAGATATTTTAGCACTTTAAAAAAAGCGGTAAGATTTTTTACACCAAGATAGTAATTTCTGTAGGTTTTTTTTATGAGTCATCTTCACTCTTCAGAGCAGAACTTCAGTTGAGTTAATTTGGCAATGTAATTTTGCAATGCAGAGGAAGCGGTCTTCCCCTTCAGGGCATCTGAAAATAGCTGGATGATACTGGGAGAGTATCTGCTCCCAATCTTCTGTCAATCAAGTAATTTTAATGTATTTGTGAGAATTCATCTGTATATTAAGTTTTATTTGTTGTAGCCATGTTTCTATGAAAACAAGTAGCTTAAAAGCAGTTCCAAAGTATGTAAGGCTTGATTTCAGCTCTTAGTAAATGGAAAACTTCTGATATTTTATTTGAGGTAACTAAGATAATAGCAGTGAATTGAGTTTTATTTCAGTTTGTAGATTTTTCAAAAAAAGAATTGATGGGAACAATGTTTGGCACAAAGTTAAGTTTAGAGTTATCTGTCTAAAGCATACTTGTCATCATTTTCCGATAGCTCTGAAAAAAAGGTGAAAGGATACCACAGCGCTGGCCTCCGAGTTGAGGAGCCATGGCCACACTGTCATTTCGAGCTACCATAAATGCCAGCAGCTGCCAAGAGGGGCAGGCCTGCGGCTCCCCTTGTCTGGCCCCGGCGAGCTAGATAAGGGTCCTTTTCAGCTGAAAACGAACCATCTTCCCTCTCCTGCACTGAGTTTCCCGTGAGCCAGTTCGCTGTGCGGCTGCGTGAGCACTACCTGTAATCACTTCTTCCTCCCACTTCCCACGTGTCAGAGCGGGATGCATCACCCTTTTTGCTGGCAGCGCTAGCGGATGCCAGATGAAAGTAACCCCGTAACTCTAGCCTGAGGGTATCAACAGGGAAATGGAAATACAAAAGAGAAACTGAAGACTTGAGCTGTGATCTCTTCTCTCATTCAGTTAACTTGAAAAAAGCCATTAACATGGAAGAAACAGATTGTTTTGCTTTAACTAACCTCTCGCCTCTATGCTTGCACCTGAATTGCCAAGTGTATTCCAACCCGAATAGACCTGTGGTATCTTTACAGTTTTTATAGTGTAGATGATACTATTTTTTAATGAAATTTTCAGATGAGCTGAGTTCCTGGATCCAGCAGTCTTTTAAGCATTATGTTACACAAGAAGCTAAGCAACACTTTAGTGATTATGACAAAGACGGTGATGGATTAGTGTCTTGGAAAGAGTATAACATGCAAATGTATGATCGTGTGATTGATTTTGATGAGAACACTGTCCTGGAGGATCAAGAAGAAGAATCATTTCGACAGGTAAAATGTTTCAGCATCAGTTTCTGTAAGCTGTTGGCAAAAGATAACAGTGTTTGCTTATCGTGGTGGAACAAGATGGGTAGAGAAACCATAGCAGCTGGCACAGATTTTAACACTGCCTTCTGTCTGAGATAGGGGAGTAATCGGAGGAAAGTCAGGCAGTATTAAAGCTGCTACCAACAAAACAAAGACAGGATGAAATCATACCTCCTGAGTACATTTTGCTAGCTGGGTGGAATAGAAGTATATTGGCACTGTTGTCACAGAACGCAGTCTCTAGCAACCATCTCAAAACAAGATGGACATCTACTAGATTAGGCCTGTAACGTAACCCCCCAGCGTCCTGCCTGCGGTAGTGGCCAGTATCACTGGTTTTGGAGGCAGAGGAAACCCATGTACTGTTTAGCCCCCTTTCTTGCCCTGTTCTGTCTACTTTATCAGTAATTTCTCAAGTACCCAAAGTGGAGTGTCAGTATTGTCTACTTTTAAAATTTTCTGACCATAGATACCCTAAAATCTTTTAATAGGAAGAAATAGCATTTTTAAAACATTTTTAGCAAACAAAATTCAACTCTGGTAGATGAAACTGGATGTACAAACAATAGGAAGTTATGGATCAATCTCAAATATGAGATGCTTAAGAGTAGAAAGGAAAGAGGCAAGAGAATCAGGGAGGGAAGATACATCAAGAATCTCCTGTAGCAAAACTTGTTTCCTTTGAAATTATGCCTTTATAAGTTCGTGCAAAAAATTACCCAAAGCAGAGTGAATTCTTATGCTCCTCTGGCCTGAGTTTTTTGCTGGGAAGGGTTCCTTTGGCTTCTGCTTTTAATTAGAAGTAGTAGTTTCAAATATAAGGTTTTGACAAAAGTGAACCTGGAATAGACAATAGTCAGTGAGTCTTACACACTGAACAAACAACCTCTAAAGCTTTTGAGGTCACTTAACTGAATAATTACATAGCTTTTAAACAAAAATGACTTGAAATAGAACAACCAGTCAAAATATTGATCCCTTGTTTCAGATGATGCCAGCATATATATGCTGAGATAGAACTCTATTATTTACTTTTCCAGTATGTTTTATTTATGCTATACTTTGTGCTGATCGCTTGCTAGGTTTTGCTTGCTGACTTCTTCAACATATATTGGAAAGAGCCAAATTAGTAAAATTGGACAAGCATCATGTGTCAGCCATCTCCAGCATTTTCCTTAATTTTGGAAAGTAGTGATCCTGCTTTAGTTAAAATTGAAAAGCTTGATTATGGTATTGATTTAGAATTGATATCAAGTAAAAATATGAATATACCGGAAGGTGGCAGTCTTGTTCACCACTTCTCGAGAAAACACTGAGAAGCAGACCTCCTTCCCCACTAGTTCTGGTTTATTTTGCAGTCTAGTATTCTCTGTAATCGGTCCTTCTCAACTGCCTTCCTATGTAACTCTCGGCTAAGGTCAGCTTTTCTTAAAAAGTACATTTAATTAAGTTACAGAATAGTTAAGATCTTATAATTGTACTTCGTTGTTATATGGATTAGATTAGCCTATCTTTGAGAGAAGTGTCAATAAATGGGATATAAACGAAGAAGTACAATTTGGGATGGTCATATTTAAAGTATTTGTTATCTCTAATGGTTTGTTGGCTGCTTCCTTATCCGGGTCAGAATCACACTGATAGCGCAGCGCACTTCATCATCCCAAAGTGCTTCTAGCTCACATCAACTGCACTAGGAGTGGAGATGCGTTATCAATGCTCTGGGTCTTTATTTTGTCTTAAGAAACTGAACAGAATGAACCAGGGAAAAAAGTATAAAATTTTTGCACATTTAGAATACAGAAAACAGGAAGGGCAAGAAATTAGCAAATAATAACTTGCCTGTTTATGGTGGTATTATTTCTCTTAAAAGGACATGCAAATATTTATACTTAATTACCTCAATTAAAAGTGCTGCTCTCTTCACTCTGAATAAGCTTTTTTAGTGAAAATACAGCATCCCTGTAATACGAGCAGGCAATGTGAAACAGTGTAATACTCTAATAAAGTTTCCTAGCTGTACACCAGTTGCTGTAATGTTGTTTTTCCTCTTCATTAAGTGCTCTAACTAAATCTATTTTCTAAGCTTCATTTAAAGGAGAAAAAGCGTTTTGAAAAAGCTAATAGAGATGATGTTCCTGATCTAAATGTCGATGAGTTTGTTGCTTTTGAACATCCTGAAGAAGCGGAGTACATGACGGTAAGATCTGGAGGATATTTTTATCAGCCTATATATACAGAGGCAACACGTTTTTAATGCATGTCTACTGCAGGAAGTGTGCTTTTGAGCAGCTATGTATATTTTGCTCTTGCAGACCAAATTAAAATTCAGATACTATGTTGTGGATTCAGTCCTGGAGTTCAGGAGCTGGAGCACTAGTTTTGTGCTTTTCTTTGAACTCTGTTTTCAAGAACTGGGTTTGCACAACTATCTCAAACTTTTGGTATTGGACTACATGGCTATCCCTGAACTTTGTTACGTTAGAAGTATATCAGTAAGATTTCAGTTCAAGGAAGATTCATGTCTAGTTCAGAGTACAATTCTAGTTAGAGGGATTTATAAGGAAGATTTCTTGGTGCAGGGAAAGGTTAAGTGCCAGTTATTCTCTCTTTGCTTAAAAGGACACACGGGTCATTTTTCTGACCAAAAAAAGGCATTCAAACTCATCTAAAGCTTGAATTTTAACTGTGACTTTGCCGAACTTTATGTTTCTCAGTTACTTGTATAGTTTTGAAGTACATTGAAGGTTTCCAACTCTGTGTACACCCTTCAGATTTGCTTTTAGTAAAACCTGATGTCCTAAACTCTAAGAACAGATCTGTTCTGTTGCACAGGAAGCAATTATCGCACTACTTCATATAAAACAGAAAAGCAGATTTGAAATTACTAAATCTTTGGTTTAAGGAACACTTTATTGCTCTAAAATGATTTATTGCTGTTTCTCTTAACTATGATACTGATAAGTTTTCACAAATTGATATTTGCTTTTTGTATGTATGCATGCAAAAGGACTTTGTCATTCAGGAGGCTTTAGAAGAACATGATAAAGATGGTGATGGATTTGTTAGCCTGGAAGAATTCCTTGGTGATTACAGAAGAGACCCAAGTAAGAAAAAAAGGAGAGAAGAAGGAACTTAGCAAAACTTTTGGAATGGGATGAATTGTATCCACATTTGTTTTCAGCTTTTAACATCTCCACCTAAAGGTTCTGAGTAACATCCTATCTTTTAAAATAACTCAGTTTGCTGGTTCTGTGCATAGCAGGTCATTTCTTCAGTCTGCTCTGAATATATTTGGCAATAGTTTGTGTATAGCCCGTTTCACTCTTTCCTTGTGAGTTACTTTCTTAATTGCTTTCTCAAAGACAGGACTATACTCCTCATCACTAGGTATGTAGCTGAAATAAGCTGCAGTTTGATTAACTGAACACATCTGGGGAACTAGCCAGCATGAAAGTAAGGTTAAACTTTCTTGATCTTTATCATCTGAAGAAGGCTGCTGTCAGCCTTGCTTTAGAAGGATTAAGGCTGTGTGTGTTTTGAGAAAGGTGGAAGGGAAATGTAAGGCGTCCCTCACTGTACCAGATAGCACCTTTCACTTTTTTTTTTTCCCCCACTTTTGCCCTTCCTTAAACTTGCTCTATTCCTGCTTTAACGAGAAAAAAGACACTCATCTCTCAGATTACATTAAGTCAATTTGCTTAGGAGAAAATGTGAAAGCAGTTTTTTTTTTAAAGGTAAAGAATGGCTTTAAACTTGACAAATGTTTCTTATTAGCTGCAAAGGAAGATCCAGAATGGATACTTGTTGAGAAGGATCGATTCGTGAATGACTATGACAAGGATAACGATGGGAGACTCAACCCTCAAGAACTTTTGTCTTGGATAGTACCGAATAATCAGGGTATTGCACAGGAGGAGGTATGTGTTCTGACTAGTTTAATAATTACTGTTTAGATTTAAATTAATTCAGTAGAATTCTGAAGTTATCAAAACATAAAGAGATAAATACATTCTGATTTACTGCATCATAGTAGTTGAAAAAGAATGTGTAGATTTTAGCATATATTTTAAACCTTTTTTTTCAGTTTGACGAAGAATGCAAATCCTTAAAATGCATAAAGCAAATTTAAAATTCCTATTAATTGTATGAATGTTTGTAAAAATATAAATTAGCACAGTACTATTCTACGTGTTTAAACAGTTTGTCTGGTTTGACTTAAAAGTACAATATTTTGAACAGTTATTTTAAAGTTATCATAGGTAAATCTAGTGAAGTATACTAATAAAAGAGACTTTACATACTAACAGCACAATTTTGAAAACAAAAAATTGATCATGCTACTTCTAACTCGATAAATTGTTATAATCTGTATATATAAAACTTGTATTTGCATAAATACAAGAAAATTAAAATATTCCATAATTCAAGATGCAGTAATGCAAGCTTTAAAACAATGATGATAATTAAAATGTTTTAATCGGGGACAGAACATCTTAATGGGTTTAAGTGGATTCTCATTTTAATTGTCTTTTTAAAATTTTTTTCTAGTAGGCAGTAGAAGCACTTAGTGTTTCAGAGCAACCTATTTTAGTAATCAGACTTTACGGTAGCTGACTGCCTTAGAGAGGATTTCTGCCTTTCTGCTAATAACTTTTTATCTTAATTAGTGCAAATCTGTTTCCTTTGACTGCACTGAAGGATTTCAGTGTTCAGAAAGGCAGGAACAAGATGTCTTCCCATACCTCCGTAATTACTCTTACAGTCAGGAGACAGTTAGTGTTAAGCAGCATAGCCCATCTTCTGTGCTGGGAACGTCTCGTTACCGAAGTCCCGCCTAGTACTATTTCAGCTCTGTTGATTACAAAAAAAGCAACTTGGCTAGGCTCCAGCCTTCGGTGTTTGCGTATCTAACCTCTAAGCTGCAAAATTGCTCTGGTAGTATTTTTGTAAATGTGGATCTGTAAGTCTTCACACCTTTTTTTTTTATTTAACATATCGGACTCTTGAGGGTGGTTGATTCTTATTTCATAGAAACAATACTGTTGTATAGTAACTGAAATACATGGAGAGACTCAACAGCACAAAGAATTTGTGTGTGTTATTTTGGTTAGGTTTTTTAGTAATTCTTTGCTATTCATTCAATTTATGGCTTATGGCAAGGTCATGGTACTGTAATAGTTCTGTTCTGCAAGAAATAATTTTGCTTTTATTTCTTTAATGTGCTACTTTTCATCTTTTAATGAAAGGGCCTAGCAAAGTCACCTATCCTAAAGAGAAGGTGGCATTGATGAAGTTGTAAGTTGCTGTTTGAAAGCTGAGTATTGCCGTTTCATCTGGCCTTTAAAAAAGACGTGAGAAATCTGGTAGCCAAATAGCATAGAACAACAGAAAAAATACCATACATTCATTTTCCAGGAACTGATATGTATTTACCAAGAAGTTTGTTTTAACAATCTGTAAGCTTTGCCCTGCAAACGCAGGGCAGGCTGTGGCTGACGGGCCGAGCTTGCATTTTCTGCAGATCAGACACTAAGGTGAGTGTTGCACTGACCAGGGGATGACAAGGACAACTGGTGCTTCTAGGAAGATGATGAATCTTCACTGCACAGAGATTTGTTTTAATACTGTCTTCTGCCCTCAAAATACAGCTAAAGGGTTTGACATTGATTTGTTGCTTTTTAATTGATTGTGAGGGTAGAGATTTGATTTTACGACTTTGCCACCAAGTGAAAAAAGGACAGGGAAGCAAACTGAGAAAAAAAGACTGTGTTCTGAATGTAAAATCTTGTCTGGCTTGTTAAAAATTGTGCTGTAGTGGCAGGACTTTGACAAAGCCATTCCAAAAGCATATTTATAAATACTAGTATCTACTAACTGTGCAACATGGTGTCCGTTTATTTTAAAGGCTGTTCACCTTATTGAAGAAATGGATTTGAATGGTGATAAAAAGCTTTCTGAAGCAGAAATTCTGAAGAACCAAGATTTGTTTCTTAACAGTGAAGCAACAGATTATGGCAGGCAGCTTCATGATCAACATTTCTACCATGAAGAGCTTTAGATTATTTATTTTATAATCTGTATTTCTTCCCTTTCTTTCATTTGGAGCTTTTGTTAAAAGCACCCCCTTTTCAGCTATGTTCAAGTTTTATGCTGTAATTATAATAGACTAATGTTTGTGTAAATATTTTGCATTTAGAATGTAATTGCCCTCCTGCAGACTTCCCTGGGCCTCTTCAAAATTAATCTTAAATATTTACTTCCAAAATTATATAATGTTGGGAAAGAAATTATTTAAAATGTCGTACTGTATTGTGAAGAGTTATGCTACCGTACTTGAAAAAAATGGAGAGTCCACCTGATTCTGAAAGAATGCAAACCGTACTTCCTAACTGAGAGACTATTTTTTTTTAACCAGTTTAATTGGGGAGAGGGGATGGGGGGAATGTTTAGAGTCAGTATTAGCTGTGTTTTATCTGATACATTTGGAGAAACACCTAGATGGTCTACCTAATTTTAAACTGTTTCTACCATGAGTTTTATTGTATTATAGAAAAAACATGCTATTTTTACATCTACAGGTATATTTTTTTTTAATGTACAATTCTAAGCATTAGCAATACAATGGGTATTTACAGTGTCAAAGCCCTCTTCAGTTGTTGGATTAAAACAGTTGACTATCCTGTCTTTCTGTATTTTCTACATTTATTCCTTATTGTGGGTCACCGTTAGCAATACACTGAAATGGGAACAATGTATAGTAGCATGTTTATTTGGGAATCACTTCTCCTAAATGATGATTGGAGTACTTAATGGCATCTCAGATATGCCACGTGAACAGCATGATGTGTGTCCTTTGGCAACATTCGTAGCTTTTATAGACTGAACACACACAATCTGATCTAGGTGTGAAAGGAGATTCAAAAAAGCTGAGATTGCATTTAGTTTTTCTGAACCACATTTTTAAAAGTGGGATATGGTTTTCTTTTCTTTTTTTTAATTTGGGATGTGTGGATCTCTAAAGCATCAAGACATTACACAATATCTGTAGTAATAACCTCTAAAAGTTAACTTCAGTTGGAAGCTTCACAATTCTCATTCATAAAAGCGAGTACTTTCCAATGATGTGATTGTTTGAAATAATTTGAAAGGTTAATGGTGAGATACTTTCAACTTTTCAAAGTACATATTCTCACTTTTCATCTGCCAGAAGGTCACAATAATGAGCTGAATGTTGCAAACACACACAGAGCCTCGCAGGACAGAGCGTCTAGAGCGTTAGAGGAGTTAGCGTTATCTAGGAACACCACAAAAACTCATGCTTTTGCAGTGTTCTTCTTACCCCATGTTTTCCTTCCTCTTAACTCTCTCTTTATTGAGTAAAAGCAACTAGTTCTGCCTTTTTTTGTTTGTTTGTTTGTTTTTTAATACCATGTCTTAGTTATTCTCAGAACAAATAGTGAATTTCCTTTGGACATGAGTGTCCAAGTGTCACCATCAGAAGACCAGCAATTCTGATTTGGAACAAGACTACATCTAATTTTACTGGACTGCCTAGGTATTCTTATTGTAGTTTTAGAAATTCAAAATGCTTTCTCAATTTGAGTGAGTTTTTTAATTCCTGTACATACTACTTTATTTAAACTCTTGGAAATGTGAGCACAACTATTGCCATGTTACTGAGATCTGGTAAAAAAACAACTGCAATGTAATTAAATCCAGTGTATGCAGAAATACTAAAACAGATCTTGTCATTTTTGTTGCCTTGACATACACCCCAAATTGCCCATTTCTTACTATTCTTTACAGCATTTTGAAACAAGTCTTAAGGACAATTTTAAATGCATTGCTCACTATTAAAACTTTCATCATCAGCTGGAAAATTCAACTACCAAAACAAGGAGAGAAATTTTGGAGGGATGCCTTTGGCAAGATGCCACTATGTTTTGCTCTTTGGCTCAGCTCGGAGTAGTTTGCTGGCTTGCAATAATTTGCATAAACCAAGAGTGAGGAGAGGTTATGGCAAAACTAGGAGACTAGCAAACGGCGTAGAACCTATACAATTCACATGTCAGGGTCCATCAAAGATCAAATTTATTTCTCGTTTTAAACAAATCTTGTTAGGTATTACTACGTTTTAGCCTCCTATAAGATAGAAATAGAACTACAGCTGTCATCACTTTGCAGCTCTTAATGTAATTTTATTGGAGTAGAAAACTGTAGTGCTTCAAAGGGAAACAATATAATTATACTTGCTAATGTAGCTGAAATAAAAATTTGAAGTAGTGCTAAACTCAGTCTTTTAATAAGGTCTTATGCTGTTGAAGGTTTCTATGATTCCTAGAGTGAATTCGTGTAGACTTCTTTTGACTTCTGATAATGTTTTTAAAATTAGACTTCTTTTCCTTAAGGCTTAAAAGCCTAATAGTGCTTTCTTTCATAAATCACAGTCTTTTAAATATATGTAGCTTTTGATAGTTCAATCTAGTGTTCAGGTTGCCCAGATTGGCAATCTACCGCTTCTATTCAGCTGTGTCTATCCAAATATTCTAGTAGCTGCATGAGAGCATTCGGTGTCTGAAAATCTGAAAAGGCTGCATTGAAAGAGTGGCTCTGCTTCACCCAGCGTTTTTGACTTGTACTGAGAAAAAACACAATGAAGTAAAATTGTATCTGTCAGGTCTTACAATTCTATTTTACTGTGGATAGAAATTAAATAGAAACTGTAGTTTTAATGAGTCAGAGCAAATACTCTTTCTCAGCATTCCAGTGTGGCATAATTCATACAGACATGTAGAAAGAACTACTGGTGCTGAATCTCTGGTTACCAGAGGCCACTGAAGTCTTACCCGGAGTAACTTAGGTTAGCCCTGCCTTTGCCTTGCCAGCTGGCCCTATTCTTTATAGAAAAATCAGAGTTTCCTTGGTGAAGGCTGAGAGCAGTATCTGGTACCTCCTTCCCCTCTGCCCCTTAATTTACTGGAGGTAAAACTCCAGTACAAACTTCAGCTGTAACAAACACCTGAACTTTAGCTATAACCACGTATGCTCGAACATGGAAAACGTTTTGGAACAAAGGACTGCATCACACCTAGCTTACAAGTGCCAGTGCTCTGTCATGTAAAACTAATGCTTTGTTTTGAAAAAAGCCTCCTGGCATGGTATCCTGCAGCTCATATAGACCTCTAGAAGGTGTACTGAACTTTCCTGTCCTTCCTTAAACATCTCTAGGCCTCCTCTAGCAACACACAGCAGAGATTTCTCTGGTAGTCAAGACTATAGATTTAAAAAATAAGGGACCCAGTTTCTTAGGGAAATAAGACTTTTGCCATCTTTCCATGTTCCTCTCTATGCCACCTCAATTATACCTGTGATTCTTTCCTCATTTTCTCTCCGATCACAAACTTTACCAAGCAAACAAAAACACATTCTAGAGGTATTTTAGACGGTAAGATCAGATTCAGCTAATTCTACATTTCACTCCGGCATTTCCTTTGGAAGGATTAGACTTTTTTCCACGAAACTGCACAACTTCTACATGCAGAAGTTTTATCAACACAGTTCAGGTTGTGGTTAGGGGGAACAGCTCAAAATAGACAAAACGAGATTCAAACTCAGAATTGAAATCCTAGCTTTGATGTGCAGAAGGAGTCCAAGAAGAGATAGTGAATGTTAAATGTCCCTTTTTCTTTGTCAAAGCATTGTAGTTTGAGGTAAACTGGCATCCTACTAGAACAAATTGGGCTGAAGGTCCCTAGCCCGCTACATCTCATCTCACTTTGTAAGCAGCATGTGCAGAATATCCTCAATTCAAATATTAAAGCAGATAAAAAGCACTTTGTCTCCATATAATAACCACTCAGATTTCTTAGATGCAGACTGAGCATTCTCATTGGCAAGGTAACCTCGTTCTCCAGAGACAGCTCACTGACATCCTCAAAATTAGTTATCCCTGACTCAGAGGCGGACTCCAGCTCTGTGGGAATATGCATTAGGATGATTCCTTGGACAGTATCCAAGTAAGAGAACCCTTCAGAGGAACAAAATACCAGCTACGTTCAATGAAGAGAAGAAAACTCTTTGGCTTATTCCAAAATCTGCCATTCATAAAATCAAGGATCCAGCAAAATTGGATTTCTAAACAAACATTGCATGTAAAATGTCAGGTAAACAGTCCAAAGGGAGATTAATATGACAGCAAGTAGATGAAGTATCAATATTATAAAGCTTAGATTTGAAAGTTTTCCAGCGCATAAAGCAGCTTGTACATTTTAAATCTACAAAAATGCATCCTGCCAAACATACAATTCATTTCAAGGGAAATGGATGGGTGACAGTACAAGCCAAATCACATCGCTGGTATGAATAAGCCAGGCTTCTGGGAGGTGCACAACGAAATGACAAGAGGCAACGGTCATGAATTCCAGCAAGGGAAAATCTGACTAGATAAAGAGAAAAGTTTCAAAATAACGGTGATGAAGCAGTGAAGGAGGGCCCGGAGAGGCTGAGGAGGTATTTCCACCCTGGAGACGCGCAGAACTGGAGAAGGCCCTGGGCACCGTGCTGAACTCTGACGTTAGCTGTGCTTTGAGCTGGAGACCTCCAGAGGTCCCTTCCAGCCTACGTTATTCTGCGTTTCCAACCGTCTTCTGGGAGTGTTCTTATACTAAAGAGATTAAGACGGTCTAAGGACCATTCCAGCATACAGTGCATGCTACTTGTATTGAATAACATCGGAGGCACACATAATCCTGTGCAAAGTGACCCCATCTAAACCCTCAGGCAAAGTGTCTTTATTTTTCTGTATATTTTAAGTTATTTTATTTTGAATATATAGCATTTCCAACTTAAGCGAACCTTTCCTTCTCTGCCTGCATAAACCAGAGCCTGCCAGAAGTAACAAGAAAAATCTCTCAGAGTGAACACTGATCTCCACGGTTATTTTTGTTATGACAAGTAAATATTATTTCTCTATACAGAGAATAGTGCCCCATATAAAGTGCTTTCTATCCTTCTCACAAGAATAAAAGTCACCCTAAGTGGTAATTCCAACACAAACCCGACAAGGATTCAGTCCGTAGCGCAGAATCCTTTATGGCCCATAAATGCTGCTTGCATAGGTGTGCACTGCAGCATCTCTGAACGCCCCTAGTGCGGGGGCTAAGGAAGTATTTGTTCATGAAAAATGTTATTTTCCCACCCCCAATGATCTATCAAAATAAAAATAAAGATGCTGAAAAAAAATCCACTAAAAATAATGAAAAAGTATAATTGTTTTGTTTTGAGAAAGCTGGTAATAATCCTTGCAATAGTAACAACAGTAGAAAAACAAGAACAAACAATATTAATGCAAATGCCAGGCATAAACACAGACAGCTGAAATGTGATTCAGCTGATCAGCATTTCTGGCATTGCTGGTTTGCAAAAAGGACAAGAGCTCGTGCCCAAGCGTTACAGAGGCTTTTAGCAGCCCCCTCTTCCTCTTTCTGGTGCTCTCCGCGTCTATGAAGGTAGGAGTAGGTGACACAATACCTGCGTGTGTGTCCTCACACAGGCGGAAAATTACAGTCCTTCTTGAGACTAAACAACCACTGTCTGTCTGAAGTGTTCTGCACTTATGTTTTCTTTGGATATTAAAAGACCACTTTTGGACAGAAAATTTACCAATAATAAACATGCAAATAATTTACCTAGAAAGGTTTTGCTTTTCAAGTACCGTGATTTTTCACAGAACATGGAAGTACCTTTGCAGATGCCGGTCTGAAAGGCTGTTGCCTACGTGCACCCCCCCCCGTAGTCTCCATCAAGCACAATTTTTTACTAGGTGTATCCTAAACTGTCTAATGTTTCTATGAACTTGAGCCATGGCCAGAATCTGCTTTAAGCAATTGCACTTCCTCAGGGGAAAAGAAGAAAAAAAAAAAAGAAAAGACTATTTGTGTAAGCTGGAGCTTGTAAAAGCCGAATCTTGCTTTCTTTCCAGAAGAGCAGCATGCAGAGCATCCGTTCTGAGAAACGTAGACCTGCCTCCTCGGCAAGCAAGTGAACAGCTGCCTCGATTCCCGGGAACTGACAGGATCGAGGGAGAGGGAACATTGGTAAAATAAGCAAAATACACCACGGAGGTAAAAACTGTCTTGCTGCGGTGCCTGAAGTTATGACAAAAAGTGGGGATAGTAACCAAAATCTTTTCATTTCCTCCTCCACAAACAGGCTATGCTTATTTCCAAGTCACCTTTGGTCTTACGTTCCACTTTGGGGGGAGATGTTAGCGTGTGCAAGCGCATACAAGTGCAGAGGGACCCCCTCCCTGTGATGCAGCCCGCAGCTTCGGGACATGCGGAGCAGCTCCACGGCAAGCTTTGAGGAAATCCCTTCCTCTGCTGCACAGTTACGGAGCAGACTGTGACTCTCTTGGTCAAACGCCACGGCCTGGATCCACCTCTCAGTGAAGGCCTCCATTGAAAACTGCTTTGAAACGCTGGATACTAATTAAGAATTTAGTCTATGCAATTAATTGTTATGTTGGCTGTTAATTTTACTGATGCAAAATGCCAGCAGGACTTTCTTGCACTGAAACAGTATATATTTTTGGAAGAGATTTAAATAGTTCCTGCTGAAAGAAACAAGGTGAATGCACTTGAAAGAGCGGCTCTCCACGCAGAGGTGGTGTCGCCGGGCTCCGGAGCCTGCCGAGTCCCAAAGTCGCCCCTTTGGCAGCAGCGGATGCCTTCAAAGGAGCGCCGGCTGCGCGGTGGCCGTGCTCCCGTTGCCATGGGAGCGGAGACCCGCTCCGCAAAGAAGGCAAGGTGATTTAAAAATGGTTAAACTGGCCCCGTTGTGGGCAATTTTCCAGCCCCGAACATCTCCCGCATGGAAATCCTGCTCTCCGTTGCTCTGGAAACGGCAGCGGCGGACGCCGTGGCGTTTTAGCTGTGGTTTTCCTCTGGAAGTGGCTTCGCTGCCGTTGCTGCCTGTGGATTTGAGGACTCCGTAAAGCTGCCTGAGGTTGGACTGCTTTAATTTGGAAAACGACGGTACCGCAGCAGCCGCTGCAGAGCCTGTTCCCTGGGCGCGAGTGTGGCGGGGCTCCCGGGCGGGCGCCCGCTGCCTCCCGGGTCACAGGCTGCCGCTCCACGGCACTGCAGCTCACCTGAGCGCTTCTAAAAAATACTCTTAGCTCAATGTTTGAATTACCTGAATATTCAGCATCTGCTTATATAGCTCCTTACTACTTTTCATGGAATCCTTTATCCCGCTGCTGCCTAGAATAAAAGGTCCTCACATCAGAAACGCAGCGGTGAAAGACGTCTTGCTTGGAGCCCCAGGTGAGCACAGCCCCGTTGCCAGGCTCTGTTCTCGTATTGTAACTAACGTGAGGCCCAAACCTGCCCCCCTCATTCCTAATGGAAAGCTGTGCTCGGTGTAGTTATAAGCAGCCAAATGAAACTTCCATTCTGATGTATGCCAAACCTTGAGGCTTTTAAATCTGAACTTTTCAAAATAGGAGAGTTTCCACCGCATTCCACTACAGAACCCAATAACATGGTACTGCAGAACAATTTTAAGCACAGAAAAAACAATATTCCGGCCCGGAGACTGATGCGTAGCCTTATCGAGTGCTTGGTTTG
The DNA here is from genome assembly GCF_036370855.1 of Dromaius novaehollandiae. Lineage (NCBI taxonomy): Eukaryota > Metazoa > Chordata > Aves > Casuariiformes > Dromaiidae > Dromaius > Dromaius novaehollandiae. The sequence continues at coordinate 21,964,147 of NC_088107.1, forward strand.
TAACTTGCACGAAGGGCGGTGGGACGGAGGCGGCAGTAGCTACGTACCGAGCGTCCTGCTCAGCGCCTGGTCTTGACACACCTGGATCGCTCAGCAGAGCGCTGCGCAAAGATTACACTAAAGGCCCTGTTAGAACGGGGGAGAAGGGGAGGCAAAAGGCCCTGTGGGTTTCCATAGGCTCCAGCCAACCAGTAAGCGAATAGATGAACCACTGGCTGATCACTTCTCATGTGCTGTCCTAGTCCCACTAATAGTCTAAAAATTATACAACATACAACAGTCTAAAATCCCTGTGCACTAACAGTGCTTCTGTTTGGCACAAATGTAGCTACATAACTATTTTCAGGGGAAAATTGCACTAAGTTCAAGGCGATTTTGGTAGATGGCATTATAGTAGTTAGCAGCTTAGAAAGGCTCCTTGACTGCCCGTCCTTCGGCCCTGCAGAGCTCCACCTCCGCGCTCAGCCTTTCCAGTCCTCTTGCTATTCAGGCCAATCACTTCAAAATATTAACGCGATCGCGAGCTACGGTGTCGGTTAAGAACCGGACACTGCGCTGTCATGTTCCTGTTTAACCAGAGGACAGTTTTTGGAACATTTTTTCTCCAAGTGCAGCATTCATAATGAGGGTTTTACAGAGGATCTGCAGGACTACCCCAATGCATTTGCCTGCAAAAGAGACACGAATGAGCTTTCAGAGCTGTTGGGAGGCTGTTGTGTCTCGTAGGTACGACAGCTTATTGGGAACTGCTGCTTTGAATACTCTTTCAGGCTCTGCTAAATGATACAAGCTCCCACAACGAGTGATTAACCACTTAACATATCACCATGAATTTAATTTTATTCTTTGAAAATGATACTTTGGAAGAGTACCATAGACCCAAATTCATGGCATGACATAGGAAAGGAACAGAGAAATGCAAAGCACAGATACAATTATGAAAAAGTGGTGGTGGCAGGAAAGAACGGTTTTCCCCAACCATACTTCCAGAGACGGCACGAAGACTATGCAGCGGAGCTGCACACATATTTTAAAAAAAATGACTAATAAAAAAAAGAATAGGAAAGTTTGCATGAAATAAAATGCATGAATGACCAAGGAATGGTTATGCAATTAAAAGCAGTCTTCAGGAACTTTATTATCTTTTTTCAATCACTAAGTTTAGCTTAAAGCAGGTCCGCCTATTAAACAATCTGCTTTGAAAATTAAACCCTCAAACAACAATCTCGGATATTTAAAGCTGCTACTTTCACACTGCACACAGATGAACAGAGTTTGAGAATTCCGTCTTGTATTAGGCATTCACTAGACTAGGTAGAGCATAGTTTTGCTGAGCTTTAAGTGTAATCTTAAAAAATATAAGACAACTTTTCATCCTTAGAGTATTTTTTACTCACTTTCTTATGATAATATAATGTAAACTTAAAGCAAATTTATCAGACAAGGTGAACAAAGACTGAAAAAGGTGAAAGAAGAGAAAAACTGGATGAATAAATCCAAAGAATAAAATACTTCAATTCCTTCTAATTGGAAATTCTGGATTTCCCTGTCCTCAGATTAACACGTTTCCACTGGAAACATGCCACCGAGCGACTAGTCCTACAGATACCGAGCAAGAACTGCTGAGACATAACCAGAATTTTCTTGGCATAGTTTTTTTTGTTCATGAAACAGAGGGGAGTCCTATTTCCTTGAGAGATAGTAAGAAACAGCTCAGAGACAATATTCTCTTCCAGAAACTCTGCGGATATTTTGGGAGAACCTGGTGGGATCTAGGCCAAGGAAAGCCACAGCTGGGGAGAAGTTAAAGTCCCCGCTGGTTAAAATACACACAAAAAAGGCGGGGGGACCCATAGGAACGAGGTTATGGGATGAAAATGAGGGATGCTGAGGATGCGCCAAGCAGAAGCCCCGCAAGATCCATCTGTCCTCAGAAGAAGGTGGATGCCGGCAAACAGCAACCCAGTGGGGAAAGTGGAGCACCTCACCGCAGTTTGGCTGCTCTCCCGTGGGGCCGGGACTCCTTCGGGCTCCAGGGCTGGGGCTCGCTGGGGCCACGGCCCGGCTCCGCGTCGGCCCGAGGACCGGCGTCGCTGGCCCTGGGCTTTCCGCAGAGGAGACCAAAGACGGGGCAGGACAGAGCAGTGCCGTGCTCCCGCAGGAGGGGACCCGGCCGGGGGCACCCGCCTGCCTGCAGCTCAGCGTCACCCTGGTTGTGCCAGGAGAAAGGGGCCTTGTGCCCAGGGCTAGCTGGCTTTCCTCCCAGGTCTCACATATATATGTGTATATATATATATCTCGCTATTTTTTCCCCTGGAAAGCCCCAGGCAAAAGTTCCCATCTTCCCGCCAGGCCATGTGGTCTGAACAATCCATCTCATCCTTAACCTTCGTTTTACACAGTTAATTTCCACGCTCAGGAACGTCAGTGCTTGAACTGCTAGACAGAGCGGAGCACTTCACCACCAAGCTTCCTCAGCAGACGCCATGGGTACGGAAGGCGAGAAACACCGCTCTCTTCTTTCCGTCGTGGCTGCTTTGCGTCCGCGACCCCGAGCAGCCGGGCTGTGACGCCTCGGGGCGAGGCTGCTGACGCTCGCACCGCGCTGCTCAAAGAGACGTTCAGCTCTGTGCAGGTGGAGGCACCCAACGTCACCACCACCGGCGAGGCTTCAGGCCGCGAGGGTACCGGTGCCTTCTCCCTCCAGCGCCTGACGCCCCTCTGAGCAGCTCGTCCCTGAGGAGGCTGCTCGCACCCCGCTGCCCTGCCGAACGCTGGGGATCCCCCACCGAAGCGCAGCGCTCGGCCCGGCTCTACGCTGCCGGTTAAAGGGTGCCTCAAGCACACGGGCCAGGTCTCCTCTTCCGCCTGCGCACCGTCGGCATAAAACAAGGGCAGCAGCAAGGAAGCAGAATGGCGCTAATGGGAAGAAACGAAGCACAGGGAACAGAAGTGCTCCCCAGAAGCAGAATTGCTCTAAGTCCCGGCCAGCAATGCCGGCATGCCCACCTTGCGCTCAAACGTACGCTGTGGTTAGACTGTGTGCGGTAAAAGGGGTTGCAGGGAATTATTTATCTTACTGGAGATGTATAACTGTCCTAGCAGAAACATCCATTCTAATGGCCTCTTTCTTTTTCTTTCATTTTTTTCTTTTAAGAGGATCTTTGTTCTCTGAAGCTCTTTATTTCTCCATCACTACTTCCCATCACTCCTTAGAGAAAAAGCTGAATAAGAAAGAGTCAGACCTTGATTCACAACAGCTGAGAAAAGCTTACTGATTCAAGAAGGACCCGGGTTCCCAAACCTGCCCGTGACCCCGGCCCTGCTGTCCCTTTGGCTCTTCCGCAGCGGTCAGCGGAGGCTCCCGGAGGGCCGGAGCTGCCGGACAGCGTGCTGCCGCCAGCTGAAGAGCTCGCTACCAGCCGCTCACCAGCGCTGCTCTTGAGCCTACTGATGGCGTTTTTACTTCTGCCATTAGAAACCTGCTCCTAATCGCATCCTGCAAACCAGTATTTGTAGTAGTCCAGCTCAGTGCTAAGTTTCTTAGATACGCGCTGTAAGACTTTGAGACAGTCTTTGGTGCTTTGGCTTACGGGAGAAAAGGAATTTCCCCCGGGACAGCGTCGGACAAAGCGCGTGCCCAAGAGCCCCGCTCCATCGGAGCCAGCGGCTGGCCCTCGCGCCTCCGGCCGCAGCAGCCCGGCCAGACGCTCGTGCTAGGAAGGCAGACGCTCTGGAGGCTGCTGTGGCCGGCGGAGAGGGGCAGGCGCTCGCGGAGCAGACCTGTCCCCGGCGCAGCCGCCCGGCCGGAGAGGAAGCCCCACCGCTGCGCTCCGCCGGGGCTGCCGGCCCGCCCAGGCGTCGTGCGTGGGACAGACCCCGCGCTGAGCACGGCGCTAGACCGGCTCGGACGGTTGGCTGCTTGGTGGGGGGCCACGCTGAAGAGGATGCAAAAACAGCAAATCATTTTGGACCGAGCAAAACACATTTTCGCATTCACCTAACGCATTTTTTTATAAACGCCAGCAGCAGCAAAACTCTGTTTCAAAACAAAGCTGTAAGTTGGAAATAAAATGATGAATCCCGTGGGTTTAGAAAGACTTAGATAAAACATTCTTAAAAAGACTTTTTTTTTTTTTTCCACAGATCAAATACTACCACTATTTCCCGTGACCTCAAAATGCATTTTTTCAGGGCATTTGTACTCCTGGAAGACAGCTTCACTCATTTCTCCTCAACACCCTTTGCAAGCGAACCCTTGCTTTTCCCTCGCTCCCTCGCTCGTGTGACGGTGCTTTTCTCCCGCCGCTCGTGGCAATCAGAGCAGGTTCACACCTCCGGCCTGGCAAACGCCTCCCTCCTTTCGCCCCCCTCGCCTTTCCCTTGGTTTTCCACCGCGAGGCCGCTGCTCGCTCCCGGTGCCCGGCGCCGCTGCTCTGCAGCCCCTCGGGAAGGGGACGTGGCCGCCCTCCGTTTTCCAGGGTGTCGGTTACAGCAAACTGCCGGCGCAGCGCCGACGCGTAGCTGCAGCCGCCGGCGGCTGTGGGATCTCTCTGCGCAGAGCCTCGCGCCCAGGCGGAGCGGGGGAGCCTGAGGGACGTCCTCGCCCCCAGGAAAGCTGCCCGGGGCGGGCGCGGCGGGGAGGCACGGGCATCAGCACGGGTTTGAACTCGCTGCAGCTACCTAAGTCCTGACGTGCTGTTGGCGTGGAAGTGAAGCAAACACCACGAAGACACACTTCTTCATAGACAGCTAAGGTGGGAGGCTTCTCCTTCCTTTTTTCCCTTTCATTTTTCCTGCCCTATCAAAATTCACGTAAAAGTACAGAATCCTTAAAAAATTCTGCGGGGGTGAAGACAGACACCCCCTCTTGCGGGACGGGCGCGCTGCGGAGGGCTTCGTGGGAGCACTAGACGTGTCTCGCTGCTGTCGCTTATCTGCAGACGCACGGCGACGCAGCCGTCGGCCTGCTCAGCGAGCTGTCGGAAACGCGGTGCCCGCGCGGCGCCGGGTGCGGGGCCCGGGGGCTCGGCTGCAGCCCTGAAAAGCGTTTTCCGTTGCAAAGTGCAGCTCTGCAGCTACGCTTCCTGTGCGTGTGCGTGTGTGCATACATGTACATATATCTATACATATATATATGAGCCTCTACCCCCCTCAGAAGGTGCTGGAGAAATGTGGAACGTACTCTTTTAAATCTTTGTAACACCACAGGGTCATACCACAGTTTGACTCTGATTTTATCTGTTTGCGTTGTGCTGGCTCCGTCTGCATTTTGATCGCTCCCTCTCCTCCCGTGGCTGATCAAAGCGCATCGCTGCGCTTCTGCCTTTCTGCGCCAGCCGCGCACATGCACACACGGCAAGGAGCAGACTGGCATCACTTGACATCTCCCGGCTTCCTCATTTCAGTATCAACTGTTCACCAGAAGAGAAGCAGGTCTGGGGCTAGGGCGCTGAGCGGGTGCACGTCTCCGTGCGCGAGCAGGAGGTCAGCGCACGGAGCTGCCTGAAACTGCCCAATGCTATTTTTCACCAGCTTGGCTTTAGAAGAGACAGGTCTGTGGATGTGTTTCACTTTCCGCTTCGGCTGGGCTGCAGCAACAGCTTCAAAGCTCACGGCTGGTGCTGCTGCTCTCCTCTGCGAACAAACTTCTTGCTGAAGGATTCCTTCCCCTCCGTAAATCGATAATAATGACAGAGCTGCAGTTTAAAGATGCATTTTGGGTAAGTGAGCATTTCCTCTACATTTCCTCTGTTAAATGTGCCTATATTTAAAAATAATTTAAAATACAGCTTAGCTTTAAATAGAGTTTAAATCTAATTTAATACTTTCCTGTATTTTAAATTTAGCTTAGTAAAAAAGCAAATTTGCCTCCATGCAAAAACACACTGTCCAGGTAGTGTAAGTATTTGGTGTTAAACAGAAGGATGCTTGTAAAGAATGATGTCCAGCTCACACTCACTACTGACACTCCTGATCTCTAAGCTATGTCTGAAAACTGTTTTTGGAGCGGACATGGATTTGTCTGTCTCAGCGTCCTAACAGCACTCGCTTGCAGGGGGTACCCCTGTTTTTTAGGAGTGGCTCCTCCGAGCAGGTGACCTGCTGCTAATTACTGCATGAACTCTCTAGTTCTAGTGCTCGCACGCAGGATTTAGCGGCACCAGCAAAGCCAGCCAGCGTCACGCCAAAGGTCACTGCTCACCCGCGCCTGTTTTTACACGCAGAAGGGTGTGCGGGAGGCCTTTAGGTGTCCAGGAGTCCCGCGGCACCGTAGGTGGAAAAAACTGGCAGTGAGGTCCGAGCACGAAGCCCGAACGCTCACAGCTGGCTTAAAAACAGCGACTGCTAAAGCATGCGGGTGCGTTCGGTTCTTGTCATTCGACTTGCAGTTGCAGGATCTTTGGGCGTCATGTTTTCGCGCTCTTTCTCTGCAGTTACAAGAGGGGAAAAACCCTAGTCGTTCATCTTGCAAGTGTAACCTGAGTCTCTTGTAACTGCTTCTGGAGCTGGGGTTTTAAGGAAAAACCCAGCCAAGTTGGGAATACGGGGTGTTCCACGGGTGCCTCCCGTCCTGGCAAGCCTTTTTCCGATGCCAGGGACTGGCATATAAAAGGACACGAAGGCAGGCGAATTCCTCCTGCCATCTGCGCAGTAAGCTGGGTCGAACGGACCCTTGCCGGCGTACGTGCTTTTGTGCTGTTCTTCCCGTGCGCCCTCCCTCCGGGATAAACTCTCTCCTGCTAAGCAGACGGGCAGACCCAGGACGCGTTTCAGTAAACCACCTCCCTTCAGACGCTTCCAGGAATCCTCCCCGCCTCCCCTGCAGTGCTAGGCTTGAGCGGCTAAAAATAATGTAATGAGGAAATGCCGAAATTAATTTTCATTAGAAGAGCATTCACGGGTTCATTAGTTTCCATTGTCACCACACCTACAAGAGATTCTGCACACCTGTTCTTCCGCGGGGCTGCTGACCGCGCGGGCAAAAACACGGGGCAGCGGATAAAACGTCACCCAGCGCTGCCACAGGAACTGCAGCTTTTGCGTTTCTCCACTTCCTTCCAAGTTGTGCAATCTTACTTCAGAACGGATACATTTTGTATAGTTGCTGCGTCCAGTCATGGTGGCGAGAGCATAATCCCTGCTCAGCCCTGAGGTGCATGCCGTCTGCGAAGGAAAGCATCTTCGTTTCTAACGTTGTGTGGCTGGAAACTTTACATTGCCAGGCTTGATCAAAGCGGGTATGATGTACCCGCTGCACTATGGTAGTCATAGCTATGCAATAAACAGCATGTTTAAATGAAAACTTACAGGATATTGCACAATGTGGCAAAAGAGTACAGCTCTCCCCCCAGATCGCAAGATCAGCAGTTATTTTTGCATTAATAAGACTCTGTTGCACCCGTTAGTAAGACGGAAACGTATTTGCTCAGCCTGCTTCGGTGAGTAATTACTTCCTTTATTCAATCTCTATCATGAATGGAGACTATCTTTATGATTAAAAAACAAAAAGTATATTTGCATCGTAGTAGATCACTCAAAACAGATCCCCGATCTCTACAACCTGCCTGAGGACAACACTACCCCCGCCGCGACGCAGCCTGGCTAGGTATTCCTGGGCGACCACTCCCTGCTTTTATCCTCAGTAGGCTTTTAGACAGGCAGAAGTAGCCCGCGTACCCATCACACCATAAGATATGTACATTTTTGCAGTGAACACAAACCGTAAAAGCAGCAGATCTTCCCCGACTAGCAAAGCAATTGCATCCTTCATTCTCCTCCAAAGTCCCTGAAACTTCAAGAATAGGGCGTGCCGTCTCTCAGGAAAATGTAAGCCATTGCTTGTAACTGGCGTAATGCTTAATTTCTCTTTTCCCCTACTAAGTGTAGCAATGATAGGAGTGTACTAGAAGTTTTGCACTTTATCATGGCCTGTGCAAAAAATGCTGTATTTTTATGCTTTTTTTTTTTTTTTTTTTTTTTTTTTGCTTTTACATCCTCCACACACTCAGTAATGGTTTAAGGGAAGGTAGCTCAAAGCCCCCACTAAAATGTGTTCCTTCAGTGGAAGTTTCCATCCTCTGATAATATTTTTTTGAAAATTTTAGGGAGATTAAAATAAGAATCAGTTCTGATAGCCAGTGCAGGGCAATTACTAATAGATAAATATTCTGCTGTGCTGCTGTATAAATGCAACAGATGTTACCTGTCTTCTCTACCATCATATTAGACAGGTAGGCAAATTCCCACATTAATGAGGAGCATGTCTGCGATACCAGCTGAGTTTCTTGTTAACAGGGTGATGTTACTAGGCGGAGATCTGAGCAATGTTCAGTTTACTGTTACCAAAAACGGTAACCAAGATATTTTTTCCCCTTCTGTCATAAATACTGCCGATCTCCTTCTTGGCCTTGTTCCACATTCTGGTACTGGCCATTTGCTTTTCCACTGATTTTTTTTTCATTGCCTTTTCCTTCTATTTCCTTTTTCCCCAAGATTCTGCTCAACACCCCAGTTGCAAGCCTGTGAAACCTAACTGTTTCGGGCCAAGAGGTGGATAGGGCATTTACTGGCATCCTTCATCGCTTTCTCTTAGCCTTTTGGGAAGAAGGAATGAGGAAGACTTTTGGAGGAGGCATTTGGTTTTTGGGCAGGATCCAAAGTGCTCTGAGTTCAGCGGGAGCAAATCTATTCCCTTTGGTAGCTTTGAATGAAATGTGAGTGGCCAAGTCGATTCTGAAAATGTGTTATCAGCTCTTAATGCACTTACGATTTAAAAAAAAATATGCTGCACAGTGTGAATGCGTTTTCTTCCTCAGCTGTGGAACAAGCACAGGACTTACGGATTTTGATAGCTCAAATTTAGAAGCACTAGTGAGCTGGAGATATGGGCCAGCAAATAGGACACAGGCCTTGAACCTGAGATAGGAAGATTATTTCCTTGTCCTGCTGTGGACTTCTCTTCTGGCTTGGGTCAAGTTGCATTCCTTACCTCTCAAATAGCAGGACCCTACCTCCCTGAGCACTCTAAGATAAACCAGACCAAAGATTATCGTCAGATACTCTAGTAGTGGGAGCTGTCTAACTTCCTGAGATAAACAGCCTGTTATAAACAAAGATGCTTTCTTAATCTCTCTTATTTTGACTTTAGAGTATGTTCTATGGCAGGTTCAGCACAAAACCTGCTTCCTAGGTGAATCTTCCAACTGTTACTGTAGCTTTTTCACACAACGGTATGTTATACATGCCCCAAAAGATGTAATTAGTTTCATGAAAATTTTCACTTCTAATGAGACTGTAACCTGTGATACAAAAGCACAGAAATGACCATAAAAGATCCATAGAAAGTTATAGCAAAACTATTTTTTACGACTTACTATGCAATATACCAAAGAAATACAATAACATCAACGTTTTACTTAGAAAAGGAAGTCCTTTTTATACCAGGAGCCACTGCGCTCCCCTGTAGAGGCTGTATTGAGTTCAGAGCCCTGCAAACGGTTATGTTTAGTGGGGCTGCTGCTTGGGGCCGGGTCTGCGGGGCAGGTGGCCTGGCAGGTCTGTCGGCAGGTTGGGACCGGGTGCTGGGCTGGGGTCCTTCCCAGCCTCCGTCTCGCGGGGGGGGCTGAGCCCTGTAAGGGAAGGACGTCGTTCCCAAACATTTTTGTGCTGGCATTTAAGCCTTGCAAGTGGTTCGCCATTAACTTCTATTGGAATTGGAGTCTACCAGTTGTAACCGTATTTACTGACATGCGGCAAACTAAAATAAGTGATGTCAGGGCACGCTGGCGTACAGGCAGCCAGACGCTGTTGTCGATAGGTGCTGCGTCTCTCTGGACTGGAGAAAGCGTGACTGGGGGCCGATCTGTGGCCGTGCAGTGGCCCTGCTTATATCTAGAAGATGCCATTGGTGGTAGAGGTGTGTGGAAATGGAGAAGAAAGTGGGCACTGACTTTGAAAAGCAGAGCTGGCTGTCCAGCCGAAGGCTGTTTGTTGTGGGGTCAACTCCATCTCCACGGATTCTGCTGCTCTATCCATGTTTTACATCAACTTTCTTCCTACATTCCCCCACAACGGGAAATAGCTGATCTAGGAAGGATCTTTGCTCCCTGGGACAGCGAGAAGCATCCTGCGAAGGCGATTGCAATTTCAGAACAGTCACTGAAACCACGAGAAATCACAAGAAGGAAACTTGATTAGTTGTTGTGGCTATGGAAATACTGGTGCTTTCAGGAATCACTTCTGAGCAGAACACAACAGAACAGCTGAAATGAAACTCAAGTGAACCAGCGCTCCCAGGACAGGTATTAACAGTGAGACAAGCACACCGACGGCTACGTCAACCTCCCACATTCCTAAACCACCACCTAGGAGGGTGTGCAGGGGCCCGAAGTGCAGCACATCTAGGGTGGTTCACAGAATCACAGAGTAGCCGAGGTTGGAAGGTGCCTGTGGGACCGCCTGGTCCAACCCCGCTCAAGCTGGGTCAGCTAAAGCAAGCTGCCGGGACCCTGCTCAAAGTCTCCAAGGATGGAGATTCCACAGCCTCTCTGGGAAACATTTCAGTGTTTGACCATCCTTACAGTAAAAAAGTTTTTTCTTATGATTAAATGGCACGTCTTGGGTTTCAGTCTATGCGCGTTAGCTCTCGCCCTGTCACTGGATGCCACTGAGAAGAGTCCAGCTCCATCTCCCAGCGCTCTCAGCCTCTCCTCGTAGGAGAGATTCTCCAGGGCGAATCTCAGATTCTCCTTGTGAATCTCATTTCGGCGTATTTTTTCTCCCAGGATTGGGTGATTCATTGGCCTTCCCTTTCCTCCCTCGAGCCTTGCACAACGCAGTGGAGCAGAGCAGAACAGCACCAACCCTCTTTTGTCAAAGTCTGCAGTCGCTAACCAGGGGCACGAACCTTTCGTTGCTTTGCAGGCATGGTGGAACGCTCTGAATTTCAATCCAGTTAAATTTACTGCATATTTGTATGGAAGGCAAAATAGGCTGCTTTGTAAACAGAATTTTTTGTTTTGTTCTTCAGCTCCTTTGAGCTCAAAAGCACCTTGTTCTGACTTTACTTTCATGCCACAGTGCAGCAAGGTATTTTCTGGCTGGCAGATGGCACATAAAACACTTGTTTCATCCCCTGTTTTATCTAGTTTTTGTAATAAAATATTTCTCAGCAGCCGCAGTTCAGTAACACATGAAGTTCAGGGTGTTGTACAGGCAGAGTTTCCGGATTCGAGTCTGGGATGGGGTGAGGGCCGGGGTGCAAGGCTCTGCGCTGGAATCAGCGTAGCTTAGGGTGTCAAGAAAAATAAATGTTGAAAACATGCATCCAGATCCCAACATCTTTTCAGTTCCCCAAAGAATTTCTCCTTTACTAAAAAAGGAGTTCAGTACTTCTTCAATGTAGTGGGAAAACGTCACTGAACAAGATTGAGGAATTGAAAAGTTCCATAGCTGTTGGTAAAGCGCTCTTGGTGCAACCTCATTTTTGCTTCAAACGAAAGATCAGTGGTTGCTGATAAGCTATAAGCCTTGAGAATTAAAGACTGAGCAGCAAAGGGTTCAGGCTGATTTAGAGACACTAGCTCCTGTTTTTCTATTTAAATACAAGAATAAATTAAAACCAACCAACAAACAAACTTTTTTCCTTTTAAAAAGCAGCTTTTCAAACCGAGATGCTGTCCAAGCCTAATTAATTTCTAAAAAAGAAGAAAAATGAAAAACAAAGGATGGGGGAAAAGGCAAGAAGGACTGGGTAGATGAAAGCTGATGGAGGAAGAGGCAGAAGGAGAAGCGTCGTGCCCTGGTGGCTGCTGCTCGCGGGAGGGAGAGCCCAGGAGCATCGGGAAGCCACCGGCAGCCCCTGGCCCTCCTCGGCCCGGGGCACGTGCAAAGGGAAGAGCTGACGCAACTGAGCTGCTGCGGGCAGAGCTGGCCAGGATTTGTGCTTCTGAAAAAATGTTTTGCGGAGAAAAGACCTCAGACGAGGCAGCAGCCTGGTGTGCTAGGTGCTCCGCGGGAAGGGGGGCGCGTGGCTTGGCCTGGGAGCTGGAGCTGGTGCTCCTGCAAGCTGCCTCCCCCGGCTGGAGCTCGGGCAGGAGCTCTCCCTGCTGCGGCAGGTATTCCCTCATACACTAGTAAAAGAGCTAGCGAACAGAGAGATTAAAATAAAACCCCTCCCTACATAGACAGCAGACGGTGGCGAGGGTGCCAGCTCAGGCAGGGGGATGTCCCAGCTGGAGCTGCCTGATCCACAGCAAGTTTTATCTTTAGAGCAGTGTGAGATTCTGCCTTTTTTTTTTCTTTTTTGGTCAAGAGGTGAAGCATGGACATTTTAAACATTAAAAAACCAATTGCAGGGCATGAGATCTGTTTTTCAGCCTGCTCTAGTAGCGATAGCAGCTCATTTCAGGCGAGAGAAGCTTACGGGAAAACAAAACACGCCTAAGGCACGTAGTGCTCAGTGAAACACAGATTTCCTTCTTGCTGGTTAAAACACCAGGCAATTCTGCGTGAACGAATACCCTTGGCCTCGCCGTAGGGCTAAGGCAATAATTTTAAGAGCTTAAATGGTATGAAAGTAAATGTGGTTAGGCTGGTGCAATCTCTTAGTGTGCATCCGCTTACACAAGCCGGGCCCATTTTCTGTAGCCTGGGAGCTCACGGCAGAGTGGGGTACATCCAGCTGAATATCTCGCTGATTGAGAAATCCCTATCAAGACAGAACTAATTTATTTTGTATTATTTGTGTATAAGGCAGGAGAGAAATTTATGGAGACTGTGCTTGCAATCACAGAGAAGTATCTTCCAGAAGCAAATATAACACTGATACAGTTGTCCCATCTGGACAAACTGCTAGAACTGAATTAAATGAACCCCCTTTGGGAGCTTCTACAAGTCTAAAGTTGATTTTCTTCTGTCAGATTGCACAACCCCTCCACCCCAAGTCTGTGATATGCCATCCTAACAAAGAATATGTTGCATCATATTGAGTAACAGGATATGTTGAAAATGATTGTTTAGGTGGTAAAGATCTCTTGTAAAATGGAATTGGCAATATCTAGCTATCCAAATAGTCCTCCCTAAGAAATGAATTAAACCTTTAATTTGTTCCCCTTGCACAACAAGACTCTGGGAAGATCTGCTGACGCTTTGTCCTTCCCCTGCACCAGGGAAGGCCACCAGCAGAACGGCCGGCTCCTCTTGCCAGGGAACCGGGGAGCGTGCGTGAAGCAGCATGTTGTATTCAGTGGCTTTTTCAGGACTAACAAGAAACTTTTGTAAGTTTTCTAAGACAGGGAGGAGGAGGGCAGATAGGTTTGGTACTGAATTAATGAGCAGCTAAGCAGGTCTGGTTCTAGCGGCTCTACATGGCCTTTAAACTCTTGTCTGTGGACCTGAACCACCGTGCGGTGGTTTGGGCCTGAGCCCACAGTGTTTGCAGGAGGAAAGAAGCTCTCTCACAAAGCAGAAGAGACCTGCAAGCAAATAAACTAAAGAGGAATAGAAACAGAAATGTAAAAATGATTTTAAAAGTCCTATAAACTCTGCCATTATTTTGTATAAAACAGAAGTATCCTCTACTTCCAAAATTCTGTTTCTCTTTATTTTGCTTTCAGTTTCTCTCATGTAGCTAATGTTATTCAGTAAGAGACTCGAGAAATATCTGATCTCACCACTGACATGTTTATCTATGTGACTCGGGAAGGCACCAAGGCAAACCAGCACAGTGCTTCAGCCTCTGACTACAAAAGAAAGGTGCAAATGCTCTTGGCAGGTCTCTCTGTTCCCCTACTTTATGAGTTAAGCTGATGCCTAAAGTCACCACACACGAAAAGTTAAAGGGATGCCACCACTTCCAATAGGTGCACTATAGACCCTTCAAGCTCCGATTTAAAACTGGTGAGGGATTTTGTTTCCTCTTGTTCCATTTCTCATTATCTCCATCATAAAGCTGTTCCAGAAGTCTTTTATACCAGAATTTCCTGAATGGATTCTTAACATTTTTGTCCCACTATTTTTGTGCTGCACATCTGGCTGCTGGCCTCTTTGTCCTGTTGCTAGCACAGGAAAACTGCCAGGGGTCTGGACTGCTGGGTGACAGGAGCACGTCGTGCCCGAAGGCGGTAGGGAACATCCGGAGACCCTCGAGACCTGCAGGAACTTCAGGTCAAGGCCAGAATCAGTGGAAGCGGAAATGGGCAAATAAAAGCATAATCCGAACCTGCTAGAACACATGCAGCTCAAGAGAGGCTGCATTACGTTTTCCCTGGCTGCTTTGTAACACAACGCATTTGGAACAAAACAAGACACGACAGCATCACAAAACAAAAAACGATGCACTTCTTTGTGCTTCTTTACTCTTTCTCCTGCTTAGCACAAAGCAGGTGTTCTTATGAGAAAGGTCAGCGCAAAGTTTCCACTTCCTCACTTTGCTGGTGCTCTTTGTGGATGATTCACAAGTTTAGGCATTAGGAGAGATGGGCAGGTGGGTAACCGAAAGGATGTGATATTATGTCATGTCTCTGTTTCTGCCTTCCAAAAGCTCCCTCCACGTAACATTTGGAAGAAGCTGGAAGTTCAAAGATCACCCTGTCACGTTCTCCACTCCTCCGGTAAAAACTGGGAGGACTGATTTCATGGTTAATGATGTTATGAAATTAAAACCACTCCTATCCAAAAAGAAACAAAACAAACCAAAAAAACCTAAAAAACTAGCAATCTTTACAAAAAGAACAAAAATTAACCAGTGGTTTTTCTTCTCTAGGAAACTTTGTGCATTCTCAGACTGTTATTCAAAGTATTAAGAGAGAAGGCTAAAACACAGGTAATGAGCTCACGCAGAGTCCTTATTACACAACGGCACTGAGACTTCCCCAGTCTGTTCCCAGTTTGCCATCAGCTCCCAGCCAACAAACAGCCCGCAAAGGGCGAGGAGGCTCTTGAGAACTGTCACTTGGTAGCTGCGCAACCAACAGGGTGATTAAAATTTGAAAAAGCCAGACTACATACTATGACTATAAGAATGCCTCATACACGAGACATGAGCAGCCCAGGACGCGAGCGAGGCGGGGGAAGGCTAAGGAAGCTGAGGAGTGAATTCCTCCGTCAGCAGAGGTCTAAAACAACAATTTCCTTCTCCGAGCAAACCTGCAACGTCCCAGAGAGTGAAACACCACTGGGAAACTAATAGTTTGCTCAGTGCTGCCAATTTTGCAATGCTGCCATGAAGTTTGTGAAATATCAACTTAAATTTGTTTCTGGAAATCTTAGCTCCTGCAGATTTGGAGTCTGATGAGAATCTCTGCTTTCATTTTAAGATCTCTAGCCTAGTTTGTTATATAGAGAAGTGCAAAACTGTAATCTAGCAACTCAGCAACTGGAACGGTGCAAATCCGCAAATCCCATGCTTTTTCCACCTAATTTTTGAAGGCCTCATTCAAGATTTGCGTCTGTGCTATGTTTGGCAGCACTGTTTGCTCCCCATGAAACGTACTGCATAACAGATTAGGTAGCAAAGGCTGTAGTGTAACTGCAACCTAAGCCTCGTGTTAAAAATGCCCAAGTCAACCTCTGAAATTAGCACAAAAAAGTCTCCAGATCGTCAGCTACATCCTTCACACACACCTATGATTCTGAGGTGCAAGGACTGAATTTCCAAGAAATGAAAGTATTTGCGACGTTAGTTCACCCCGCTCCAGCCCGCCCACTGCTCTTTGCTCTTTTCAGCTTACGTGAAAAAAATATTTACTTTTAGAAGAAGTATTGTTTTTTAAATCTGTGTAAAAGCTGCCGTGACTTCAGTCTTGGAAAGCACGGACAGCCGTGCCCTTTCAGCCGATTCCAACTAGCTCCAGCCAGTGGGAAAAGGAGCTCCCATGCTGTAAAGCAGCAGGCAGCATCGACACGTGCTTTCAGACTCCCTGACTGGTTTCCACCACACGACGATTTGCACCTAAGGGCTTGCAGCACGCCAAGCACGGCCCGGCGGAGACGGCCTCGGCTGCAGGCTCCCGCGGCAGCGCTGCTCTGTCCTCCGCGCTGGTAACCGCCCCTTGACGTGTGCTCGCCTCCGAACGCGATCGCACGGCTCGGTTCTCAGCTGCTGACCCCTTCCAGGACGGGGCAGGCGGAGGACCCGGGTTTCTGCTGGGCAAAGAGGCTCTCTGCCGCGTGGCGCGAGGCGGCGCGGAGCAGCACCTCGTGGTGCGGGAGGGAGGCAACGCCCCGCGGCTGCGCGTGGCGGCCCAGGCCCAGGCCCAGGCCCAGGCCCAGGCTGAGGTCGAGGCGCCCCTCCTCAGCGCCGCCTCGCAGGCCGGGGCCGCGGCCGGCATTTGAACGGTGACTTGGACATCGCCTGTTCTTGCTGAACTTGCTTCATCCATCTCCACGCAGCTCCAGGGGTGCTGCACGCTACCCGTGTTGCATCACAAGCAGCGTAGTCCGAGGGTGGCCCAGGGAAGGAGCAGTGCATTTCCTAAACCACCGACACGGGGCGTGTTGTCATGTGAATAAATCCCTAGCAATGCTAGGAAATTTTAAAGCATCCCAGAAAAACATACAAAACAAGTGATTCACTTACAGTGGAAGACCGTGACAGGATAGAAAACATCCAGCCCACTCGAATATACTTTGAGATGACAAAGCTCGTTTGACTGCTGGCTATGAAATGTGTTTGCTGCTCTCCTACGGTACGTACCCAGGCCGTGGTAGAGCACCTGAAGGGGAGAGAGGCAGAAAAAGAGATCAAAGTCTAGAAACACTCCTTTGAAGCAGTGCCATTAACAGTAATACAACAGAGTGATAAAATTCACTGATACAACTCCGAGAGAGCAGCTCTCCATCTCTGCAGCCTGTCACTGAGCTATCGTGTACGACACAGCTGCGGGCAGCATGGATTTTCCCCTGACGAAAGGAAAAGGTACCGGCAGGACGATGCTTGTTCAAACTCACTGTCGCCAATTCTCTCTAAACGTCTTTCTCACAGCCAATAATTATTGCATTTATAAGCCTGTAAAAACGAATCTTGACGTTTTGTTGTACTAAAATGGTCAAGATTTGAATCGTCACCTAAACCAGATAAACTATGATGCAAACAAGAGTGGAGTGGAGTTAAAAAAAATTTCTTTCTTTCCTTTTTTTTTTTTTTTTTTAATTTGTATGAACACTTTATTGAGATGATTTAGCAACATTTTTCATTCTCAGTCTAAAACCCATCCTGGTAATACTTCTGATAAAAGTCTTGGGAAAACGCCAGTAAAAACAAAGAGTAGCAATGCCCTTGTAGAGGTAACTATTTTCAAAATTAAGACTTTTTAAAAATAATATTTGCAGATAACAAATTTCAAGTAATTCCTAAATGAAGGACAGTTAGGCTAAGAGAAAATCTGATGTCTGTGCTGTAACTGTCAGGGTTAGTGCTGTCACTGGCAGCAGTCCGACCCTCCCCTAGACGCACAAACCAGCTCCATGCAGCTTTCGGTATCCTCTTTACCGCCACGGTAGCTCAGCGCCATCCTGCCATGCATCACGCAGCGCAATGGGGGTCTGCCATGTAGATCTTTCTTTTCCAGCCCTTCTTTCCAGCTGCTTTCCAGGAAGGGCAGTGCTGTGGCCCTGTCGCATCGTGGGGGTTACTCTCCCTGCACGCCAGCTAGGACGCAGCTCCTTGCAAAAAGCAAGGGAGCAGAGAAGGGCGGGTGGAGGCAGCGAAGAGGCCGCTCTTGCTGACAGCCAGAGCTGCAGCTCCGCTGAGCAATGCAGCAAACGGGGCTGAGAGCAGAGTGTCATTCCCCAAAGCACTTCCCGGGGGAGATGTTAAGGTGCTGGTAAGCCAGCACGTCTTGCGGGAGCAGGCAGAGGTGTGAATGGCGGTGAGTAAGCTATCTCTAGAAAAGCTCTGGGTAGGCATGCCAGGTCACTGGGACGGCTTTAGAAATGCTCTGACAAAACCAGAGCAGCCCCCAGTCCTGACAGCACAACCAGAACGACTTGATCGATTCACATCACTTTCTGAACATTAGTAGTCAGATGAGCAAGTCTTCCAGTTTAGCTAGTGCTTTGCACAGGAACCTGGATATTTTTGCTTCAATTCAACTTATTCTAACAGCCATGTACCAAAACCATGTTTTAATTACCAACAAAGTATTTTTAGTATTTTCTACTCCGTATCACTGCAATAATACCCTTCAAAATTTCAAAACACAGACGCTTGCTCTTCAAAAAATCATGATGCAGTCACCTTCTAAGCACCCAGCAGCGTAAGGCACAGAGAATAGAGCCGTGAGGCTCATTCTCAGTTAGCTAAAAACACAAGAATTAGCACAAGATTCCTCAGCTTTAGGCCACCAGGAGGTAAGAAAACCTCTCAGCTATCTTCATACTGAACTTTCTAACCTGTGGGCAGGGAACTGACACCATCAAGCTTCCCACTTGCAGCCTTCTTCACATAATCAGAATCCTCCGAGCCCCTCTCTAACGAGTCCATATATCATTGCACACCTCAGAGCCACTGTGAATAATCTTTCCCACAATTAACTCCTGGGGTTTACCTGTGTGATTGCCTACGCAGATGGAAAACCATGGCTGCAAAGCACCTTTCTGCTCTGGTACTAATGTGCAGGAGCAGCAGCATCTTTAAGCTGCAGGGAAAAAAGAAATGGAAAGAAGAAAGTCTATCCCAACGTGTTATCGACACCTCTGCTTGCAGTCTTCCATGCTTCCTCTCACATCCCGAGGAAAGGCTATTCTGGTTAAAGTACAGCATAAAATTTGTGCTTTTCAGTCTCATGCTCCCTTTCACATCTCTCTCATCTCCGAAGGGAACAGCATTGCTCATTGCCTTGGAGGGAAGCAACTCTTGCAAACACAAACAGGAGAGGAAATAAATGCTGCCTCTCCATTAGCTGTGATTCTCCCTGTGAGGAGAAAAACCCTGGGCTCTAGTGCAGAGACCAAAGTGCATACAAAGTACTAATGGAAAAAACCCAGAACAGTACAAATCTGCCGGTAACACTGAAATCCTTTTGTCACGCACTTTTGTTATTAGTGATTACAGGTCTGTTGGACAACGCAGCTTAACTAATCCTTTTTGTTAAAATGACAATGAGTAAATCCTCTTTCATATTCATGCGTGTTTTGACTAAGTGGAATCACTTTCTTAGCAATGAGACAAATTACTGATGGTGATTCAAATCACTCACTTCCAGGCCACTATTAAGAATTTGTTGCAAACAACATTTTACACGTTTAATTAATTTATTTATTATCTAATTAAACCGTTTTTCCATTTTCTAAAATAAATTAAGTAACTCAATTAGTTCATCATTTTAACACAAGGAAGTATATAACCATCCCAGAGAAGTAATGATCTCTATAATTTTCAATTAAGAAACAAAACTATTATTCAAGTATATCTGTTCCATTGCTTACGCCATTGTGAGACTAGCAATTGGAAGCAGGAACTCTTAATGTAGTGAGGTAGGTGGATCTCCTAGCACGTTATTGGCAAGAAAGTTGATCAGTTTATTTTTATACTGCATATTAAAGGATTAGTTAATATTGAGCACCTGGACAATTTAGAGTGACTTTATGAATGAATGATTTTTGGACATCAGTATTTTGTCATCCTAACTGTTTATCTTCAACATCAGGCTGACTATTTACAGGCTCTGCTCTTCATCTCCCGTTCAGGAACTTCAGTCAGAGATCTGAAAACCAGGGTGGGGACTATAAACTCTCTCAACGCCCACAAAAACTTGAGAACCCCAGGCCTTCTTTGGCTGTATTCTGTACACATAAGCTTTAAAAAGTAACTTCACAACCAATGCACTTCAAGCAAAGGTGGCTGCGGAGAGCAGAGTCCCTTCCCCCTGCTTCTGCTTGCCCGGTCTCCTTGACGCAGGCTGGGGAGCCTGTTGGCCATGGTCCGCTCCTCTTTGGCTACTCGCTAGTTCTCGTCATCACCACAAAGCCGCAGCTGAGAGGTGCCCAAGCACTGGGCAGTGTGGCTTTAGCAGGCTTTACAAAAACAGGTGAAGCAAATGCTAATTTTGAAAGAAAACGGAAAATGGAAAAATAGAATAAAAGCAAGAGAGCTCATTAGGGCTGGGTAGCTGGTTAACTCGAAACCACCTTGCTGCCTTCAGAGTTCTGACAAAGGAAACGTAGAGTCTATTGGGCTGCTACGTCGGAAATCCTTAAGAAACTAGATGACAATCACAAAACAGGACTCTGAATAGACAAAGCCGGAGAGCGAGAACGGTAATGTAGGTAAGGAGCTTGTTCTGGGGGAGATGCTGGTGGCTTGTGCTAAAATGGAAATCCCTGAACTGGGGGAAGGGACCTCAAGAGCTGATCTCAGGACTGTTTTTATTCAGTATATCCACTGGAGACACTGGTATAAGATGTTAATGATATGCTGACCACATTTGTTGTTAAGACAAACATAGAGAATGAAATATTGTACAGGAGGTATCTGATAACCTGAAAGCCTAGGGTAAGAGATAGCAGATAAAATCAGTTTTTCAAAGTGCAAAACCAGGATAAGGGGCCAGTAGCAAAAAAGTCTGATACACTCTGGGACCTCATTAGGTAAAATGGCAGGAGAGGAGAAAAATCCAGGTAAAGTGATAGATCATAGAACAATTAGGTGCCACTGCTATGCTTTGACGATGGAAGAAAGCATATATGAACCTCTGATCTATCAAAAAAGTATTTCCTAGAGAGAAGACATTAATGCCACAGTACAAAGCATCAGTTAGACTTTACTAGGAGTAGTGTATCACCCATGTTCAAAAGAGATTATTTCAGCCTCGAACAGGTAATATAGGAACACACAAGAATCACACAAGAATCAAAGGAATGAAGAAACAGTATCACGGGAAAGGGCAAAAGAGATTCATTTGTTGAGGTACAACAACAGGTTGAGTGAGGGTTCATTTATGAAACATATTACAGAAGAAAAAGATTTTTCTTGGCCGTGCAAGAAAAGGAAGACCTAAATGAACGATGGCTATGTTGTGGTTGGAAATTAAGAAGAAACGTTTCAGGGTGTGAGACCACAGCAGCTTAAACCCAAGTTGCCACCGAGCTGCTTGCCCTCCCTCCTCGCTCTGGTGGCACACACCGTTCAGCGTTCAGCCAGATCAGCTCCCTGCAGCAGCTCCCTGGGGGCCGAGGCAGCCCTGGTTCACAGTGATCTCAGCTATTGTGACTTCTTCAGGAACACATAACGAGGACAATAAAGCAAGTTTTGGGATGGAGCCCTAAAAAATGAAGAAAGGGATTAAACAGATGCTTGCAGTGGCAAGAGAATTGATTTGACACTGGAGGTCCTTCATTCAGCAGAGACCTGCATTTAGCTGGGGCCAAGTCCCTCTACAAGGGCCAGCTACTGGGACAGAAATCAAACAGCTCCAGCAGGCAGGAACCGATGCATCAATCAGAGCAGATTCTAGCTCATTCATCTGTGGCTGCGCTAGCTCCATTTTTAACATGTTCAAATCATATTTTTGTTCGCAGGCGACAAACAGGAAGCAGCTCTGTTGAGTAAGGCGCTGGCTTCTTTGTTTTTTGCATGCATACGCACACACAAGCACACAGGATGAATAACGAGAACACTGCTTCCACATCCTGCCTGGTAGAAAGCCTGTGATCTAGGAATGTGCAAATGCTATTACAGATTTTGCATTCATACAGAAATCTTTCTATTTGCATTAAAGGGTTTGCAGAACTCCAAGAACTCCAGGCCACAGCACGCGACGCTGACTACCCACGTCAGCGTAGCTTTGAAAGGATCCTTTGATTCAGACTGTGACAGTATCGGTTTAGACCTGCTGCAAAAATCATCCTCTTCCTGGTCACCAAGGCAGAGGGGACAGTGACGTGGTTTTTAAGATGGCATTGCTTCTTCCCCTTCCACGTTAATAAGTCAGAACAGAGAGTCCAAGCGGCTGAATCAAGCCCGGCAGGTAGTTTTGTTGGGTCCCTAGAAGGGTTGCTGGGGAGCAGGCTGACCCGCTGGGTACTGGGAACTGCTGCGTTTCTGCGCCTGGGTTTTTTGGCTGGCGATAATGAGTAGGTGTTATATTCTCTGTTCAGGGAATTTAATAAGTGATCCCCAGATGCAAGGAATTGGCCATCATTTCATTATAGCAAGTGCTGCAGTTTAAAAGCGGGCGGGGGGGGGGGAGATATTGAGTGAATTTTAGCACTTACTACAGAAAGAGATATGTTGAAGAGACATAGCAGAGTAACGTTACAGCCTGGTTATCGCTCTCTGTCTGTTACTCAGGCAGTATGCCTGGCTGCCGGGGTCATACAAACCCGCGTGATATTTTTGCTCTCCTTTGGCCAGCATTTCTGTGACGAGGAAGCTGCGCACACAGCTCCGGGATGGAGCTAATTGCATCTGGTAGCTACAATCACGTTTCTGGGCTGTGAGCTGGCTGTGGAGCATCTGAGCAGAGTGGGGCCTGCCAGGCAGAGGGAAGGACTGATGAGAGAGAGGCTTGTACAGCTACCGTGCCTGCTGCCATTTGGGATGCTCTCAAAGAAAAAGGGAAAAAAAGGAAAAAGGGAAGTGGGGGAAGTGACAATCTGTTGCCAGAGTATTATCACAAACCTTTCCTACTTTCCTCCATGAGTGCCAAAATCTTGCTTTTTCTCATTTATTTCACAGCAGGATTCCTCCTTGGGATCTGTGCGTGCGACTTGCCCTCAGAAACATTAGGAAAATTCATTGTTTTTTAAGACCCTGTTTCTTCAGGGGTGATTATGCGTGTCAGACGAGCATATGTAATCCTTCCAGCTTCCTGCGGCCGCGACAGCGCTAACACTGGGTCCACTGTGCTCGCTCTGCACCATCTCTTTTCTGCTCTGCTGTTCTGCCTGTCTCGGCAGCACAGACGCTGCTGGCGGAGGCATTCGTCTGTGTCTCACGCTAACGGTTATCCCACTGTCTTTCCTGTCATCCCACCGCTCTTGATAAGAGTATCCGCTAGGGAAGAAGGAATTGGTGCCATCGGGAAGCTATAGTACTGGAAACATCACTGTAACCTACAGGTTTACAAGGATTGACTGCAGAAATTTATCTCAGCGCTTGAGGAAGCAAGAAGAGGCGCTCCGGTGTACAGAGCCGTGTTCCCCAGGAGCACTGCGTGCTGAACGAGCAGCACCGCGGCGACCGCACCCCGCCCGGCCGCGGCCAGTCCCTCCTCGCGCTCGCCCCTATTCCTCTCCCATCTGGAGAGATCGGGAAGCAAGACGGAAAAGTCAAGCATCCGAAAGGCTGCCTGCCAGAGGATCCTCCCCGAGTCCCCAGCCTCAGCAAAGAGACTCTCTTCTCCACCAGCACGGTGGAAAGCAACAGGCTCATGCATTCATCCCGTGCTAACTGCTCTGGGGATGGTGGATAGATTGCAGGCAGTGTATTCAGTCTGTATGTGAGCACTTGTGCTGTACACAGACTTCTTAAGGGGAGGAACATATTCATTCTCTTTATGGTTACACAGTCCGTGATTTTACCATAATGCTGTAACGTAACACTCAGATAACATTCAGCGCTATGTTTTCAAAATCATTATTACTACAAACCTCAGGTTCTCAAAGTAAAATTGGCTTGTCTGGACCCCACTGGGAGTCAGTGGAAGGACTGGTAGTGGAATACAGAAATCCTCCCTCAGTGCCGCGCTCAGAGCATATCGCAGCGATATTGCCCCCCTTTCCGGGCTCCTAGCATTTCCTCCTTTCAGCAGCACCGAATTCTTTGTCACTCGGGTTTACCATTGCTGCAGTGCAAATCCAGAAGTTGGTAAAAGGATGAAAGAAATGCCAGGCTGATAGTCTAGGGACCAGTTAATTATTTTTCTTTCCATTACTCAGATTACTCATACGTTTTGGTCTGAGATGCATGAGCATGCTCCGTTGGATCATGCAGGAAGGGTTAAGCCTGGTGCAGGGACTTGTGTGATGGGGAGGAAACTGCAGTCTTGGACCACAGCAGAGGAACATGCCCCTGAGCAGCCGAGAGCCCAGAGCCTTGGCTTCAGGGCAGCAAACGCCATCCAGCTCCAAGACATGCCCTGTCAGATGGGGCAATCTGTAAATCAAAGATCACCTTGGCTGGCTCCATCTGTCACATGGGGTCATGGAGCAGGACAGGCTGCAGTGCTGCCCTGGAGAAATACCCAAGGCCTGGGCAGCTCTGATTGCTGAATGCAAACGCAAGGGAAGCAACAATCATTGGCAAGTATTCTTGGAAACAGAGACTTCCAGTTTCCTATAGATCTAATGTTCACATTCTTAAGCTCTCTGCATGCTTATGTTCCACCTTTTTAATCCTGTCATGTTGAATTTACACCAGAGACAGACTGATTCAGACAGTGAAAAGAGTCTTTACAGGTACAGCAGTCCCACAGTAAGACGCAACAGCACGTCAGAACCCAGCTCTGTCTGAGGGCAATGCCATCGCTGCACCATGAATCCTTCCATTAAAACATCCCACCACTGACAGGATGGCCCAAACGCCACCGCTTGTATTGACATCGATACAAGCACAAGTTTTCTACAGTTTTCCACTCACACCGAGACAGCAGGTTACTGCCTTACCAAGAGTCCTGCGGCAGCGAGTTGCCTCTGACCGTTCTTTCTAGGAAGCGGATGGGAAGAGGAGCTGTTGCCCGTGAGAGCTGCTCTGCATCCCTCTGCAGTGCGTGAGTCCCCAGTAAAGGCAGCTCGTGCTGCTCTTCCCACAGCAAAATTTGAGATCCATTTCACTCTTTCATTATTAAAAAAGCAATCTGATTTAAACAAAAGTTAGTCAGATTTTCACTTTGGAGAAACCTCACTCTTATTTCCTGCTCCCTCAGTCCTGCCCCAGCTGCCACTGCCCTGGACAATATGAAGGCCCATTTGGATTTTTCCAAAAGTTATATTGCTCCGTGTGACTGACAGTAAGCATCTGGAAAACCTGCAAACTATATTCACAAATCAGCTCAGCTGTTTGTCTTTCCGTTTTCAGTGCAAGGACTTCACTGTGCACACTGGCTATGAGGTGCTGGTACAACGACTGCTGGATGGAAGGAAGATGTGCAAAGATGTGGAGGATTTGCTCAAGCAGAGGTAAGAAAACGAGTGAAAAAGTGTGAAAAGCCTCCATTTTCTCTCCTGCTTTGCACCTGGAAAGGAGCAGTAGGCTGCTTCCTAATTTCGTAGTGATACTTGTTTAAACAGAATAGCCTGAGTGATCTGAGTCCTAAACTGGTCACAGCTGTGCAGGCACCACGTAGTTAAGTGAATCAGTGAGATTCATTCTCTGCCCCCGTACTCATGGCTATTTAGACAAATCCAAATATAGAGTAAATTCCAAAAACGAAACAAAATAAATGAGAACTTTATGCTAGTTGCATCATAGGAAGGAGAAGGGAGATGGTAAATGACAGAAGTGAGCAATGGGGGGGATTATCAGGTCCCCCATTTTCTTGGAATATGATTTCTCTCAGAATATTAATGCAGCTTTTCTCCCTTAGGATAATCCTTAGCCTCTTGACATGATTTGTGAAGGTAAACAGCAAATAGAAACTTCAAAGATTTAGGGGAAAAAGGGAAGGGTGAAACCGTCAGACATGCAGAGCTCCATTAAGGCAGTTATCGGTCCATAGCTACATGGTAACACATACATCCACGACAGTTACTGAGTTTCTGCTATTACAGAAAACAAATGATTTGCACATTTTTCTTTTTCTTTAAACATGCTGTTGCCACATGCAGTGTTTCAGTTTCCTGCAACTACTGAAAACACATTATTTTTCAAATACAGACAAAGCCATGTAAGATACTATCAAAAGCCTTTCCCAGACATCCAAGATAGTCCACATCATTCGCCCACCTTATCCGGTTCTATTTTCATATCCTCTTTGAACAATAATTTTGTACTTTATCTCCACCCCTTACATGCTTCTTGGGGCCCCCTCAGCTGCATCTAGGGAGAGCCAACATTCTCCTGGGTGAGCAAGTACATTTTACACAGCTGCCCTGACTTCTTTGCCATTCATTTTTGTACTTCAGACTTAGAAAAAAAAATCTGAAATTTAGTTCTGATTTTAAATGGCTGGGTTACCAGTTTCAGCACATAGCACAAGGGACATGCTTATGTAAGACCACACGGTATGGATTATATGTATACCCCAGGTAATCCTAGAGTGGTTCATCTCAGAATTGTCTCTCCATGCCTATTGCTCTGCTTTCCTTGATCACAGCCGGCACTTTAGTCCCATGCAGTCCCCACCCAGCCTTCTGGGTTTATGTCAGTTTTCTGAAGGCTTTCAAATACTGGGACTTTCACAGGGGTGTGAGCTATCAAACTGAAAATTCATTAAGTCATGGAATTGTGAAATCTCCCATCAAAATATGAAGCTATTTGAATTGCTTTTCTTGACCACCACTGGGAGCATATTTTATTGCCACATGTCACACAGCCCTGAAGTCACGTCAGCCTGATGGTATCTTAGCGTCTTCTGTTTAAAATAGCTCCTTTGTGACTCATAACTTACAGAGGTCACAATTAAATTGCAGGTTTCAGACAGGCTGTGTGCTACAGCTTGCATCTGATGCTATATAGGTCTGTGTTTTTTTCAGAACATATTAGAGGAGTTTCTGCAAGCTGCAGGATAAGGTTCTTCCTGCCTTGTGGTAGAGGCAGAAAGGACTTTTCACAGAGATGAAAAAGTACACTTACAGCCATTTTGCAGATAAGAAAGCTGAAAGAACAAATTTTTCCATGAACTTTTGCATACCCCAAAAACATTCCAGTGAATGTGCACATGTGCATGCGTTTGTGTGCATGTGCGTGTCTTGAGGAGGAGAAAGAGGAGAAAAGATAGCAGCCACAGAGATGCAGAGAGAAGGTATCGTTTCCAGTTTATTTCTGGAAGTAGCTTCTTTCGTCTTGTCCGTGTGTCATTCATGGTAAAGGCATGGGATGAATCGCTGCTCTCAGCGGCTGCCTGTGTCACTGGTTTGATGCCAGAATTTCAGCAATGACTTCTGTGGCAGCTGCCCTGGGTTTGGAAACCAGCTGCCCTGGTTGCACTAACACTTAATGAGTTTTCCACCTAGCTCAATTACTGTTGCCCACAAATACCCCAGCCTGGTGCAGAGGAGGGCTTAAGAGCTTCGGGAGCAAGAAAGAGGTCATCTTCCAGAACAAAAGCCTTGTTCAAAACCCCAAATATTTTCCAGTTCTGAGCTGCTGCAGGGAAATATGGAAGCTGTGTGCAAGAGTAGCTAAAAGCGAGAAGGGCAGCACCAAGGTCTGAAAAGATGGTGTCAGCCCCCTGCCATACCCCTCGGACCTGGGCTAGTCCAGCTCCAGGGAGATTTGACCCGAGGGTTTTGCAGGAGCTGGGATTTGCTCAAGAGCAGGCTATGCCCTTTTCCCTCGATACAGCATGTATAAAGCAAGCAAGGCAGGACTGTGGCACTGGAGTTATTCTTATGGCTGGCTGTATGTCTACCAGTGCCAAAGTCTCTGTTGCAGAAGTTACTAAAGTCAGACGAATACAAATCTAACCTACTTTTGCAGCTTTGTGCATCTCTTGAGCATATTTCCACTTTGATGAAACTTTGTTCATCTAACGTGGAAATGAAGTGATACCTCTGTGTGGTCCTGTCACCCTATTTTGCACCAAATACTCTTCTTCTAGGAGGAATCCCAAATCAGTGATGTACGAACAACTGCCATATGCACATGGCCCCACGAAAACACAGCTACTTCTAGTGCAGGATGACAGCAATTAACTAGCTGCACATGCAGTGTTAGACACATGGGGGACACGGACACAGGCTCCTGGCACGGGAATATTGCAGGACTGGCAGCGCTATTCCACCCAGCCTGTGGGGCTCCCTTGGATGGGGCAGAAGTCCCCAGGTTGAGTCTGCCTCAGGTGTCGGACCCCAGAAGATGGTTGCAAGCGTGTGCAATTTCACCAGGACCACTGGCACGGCCGGCTGCCGAGCAAGGTGCTCGCAGCCGTCGTACGACGCAGAGGCACAGCCCACAAGCAGGCAGGTACGCTTTAACAGCCAGCCAGCCAGCCAGCTGCCGTGGGGCAGGCCCCGAAAGTCCAGCCCTGAGTAAAGCCCTTGAACTCAGCAAATTGCAATTAAAAAGCAGTGTGGCAAGTGGGAAGACAGAACTATGGATAAATCAGCAGGACTGTGTGGCCTTGTATCTGCATCGAAATTCCTTTTTTGAACAAATAACATGTTTCTCTAAGGTGCCAAGTCTCAGGCTCAAGAGCATTTGAAATGCTTTGAAACCACTGTTGAAAACTGGACTTACTCGAAATACCCCGTCCCCCCAGTTCCTAACGCAAAGGTGCCTGTTGATTATTTATTATCGGCCATTCAACAGCTTTAACAGCCATACAAAGGCAGAAGACTCAGTTCTGCTCCTGGCCTTGCACCCAGGGGAAAGGAAATAACATATTTAGTACGAATACATTTTTCTAAGCAGAGATTTAAAAGAACTTCTTCCAGAGCTCAGAGAGGGGAAGATGACAAAAGAAGAAACCACTGTATTTCTTTATTAACCCTCGAAACAGAACTACTCTCCTGAGTCTCTAGTTACAGTTCCCCATTAGGTGAGACATCACATCATATTGTCCCCCCCCTAAAACGGACACAGCTTCACCTTATAACTAGCACGGTTACTTCCCCCTCTGCTTCTGCTGCAGCTGCTCAAGCACCACCTCATGTCTCTAATGGTTAAAAATTTTCCTCTTATTTCCAGCTTCCATGTATTCGTAACCTCCTTTCAAAGGGATCATTTGAATCCCGCTGTTCCAGCCTTTATTTTGGTAGGTCAAGTCAGCCATATTCTTTTAGGTTTCTTCTGCAAAACAGACTCTCCATTTTCCTGAGCATCTGCAAAACAGTTCTCTAACACCTCTTCTAGCTGAATTCAACTTTTTGGGGACAGAATTTTACATGGCATTCCTCAGTTTCATCAAGGTCATGGAGATGGGCATTCATTTTCCCTCAACTCTTCCAGAAATATCTCACCCAAAATATTTTAGATGTCCTAACAGCACTAGATTCAATACTAGAATAAGTATATTCTTTCTTATGTTTTATACCTCAGAAGCAATTACAGTGAGATTCTTGTAAACATGATTCTAGGACCACTAGGAGAAACTGAGTAACTTTTTCTTTTAACAGAGCACAGGCAGAAGAGAGATATGGGAAAGAGCTGATTCAGATTGCTCGAAAAGCAGGAGGACAAACAGAAATCAAGTAAGGACTTCTTTTATTATTAGTGCAAATGAGAGCATTTGGGAAGCAACATCAGACACGTGGGTTTTCCGAAGGAATGGGGTCTTAAGCTGCTCAATTCACAGTGAATTACACAGCATTTCGCAATATTCAGGAAAAGCGGGGAAACACCATGGTCGATCAAAACAGGACTTGTGAAATGTCTCTTTGGGAATTGCTGCTAGGCCTTTACTGACCAAATTTTTAATTTCAGGATTACTAACAGTGTTTAATACTTGCTTCCAAAAGCGAACTGAGTGATGGGAAAGGAGGAAAAGGAAGAGGGTGGGAAAAGTTTGGGACAGTGGCTTGGCAATTCTGGGAAGGTTGGTAAACACTAAGAGATTGTGACCGGGCAAACAAAGTGTAAACACACGCAATATTAGCTCTGCAGCAGGAAAAGGGCTTAGCTTTGAAACACAAACTTTAACCTCCTTTGAAGAGACTTTACTCGAGACAGATCAATGAAACTACTGAAATACCCTAAAATGACATCTATTTTTCTTTGTCTGCTGTACTATTATCTTAGGTCATATATAAATTGTGCTGGAAGGACAAGATATATGTTGGCATGGAATTTAACTTAACAAACTGCTAATAAACTGCTGCTATTATTGATCTTAGTAGCAATAATGAGACATTTTGCCATTACTGTAACAAGTAATAATACAGTAATAAGGTGGAAGAGGATGAAGATTTGGGGTCATAGAAGATAGGTCTGAAAGAGACCTCAGTCTAAACAAAACAGCTCTATCAATCCCCAGGGCCCACTACTTCCATCCACCCCATACCTCATTTCGTAATTGCAGTCTCCTTTTTAGGCCAGTTTATCACCCTCTCTCAGCATGAGCATGGTTTCCTGTTCATATTTTATTGGAAAACTTGATCTCAAACCCTTGCATCATCAAGACATGCAAGTCCCAGTCAATCACCTGTAGCGCGGGCTATCGTTTCTGCGGCACATCCAGGCCAAGAGGGAAACTGTGGCACTAACCCGAGCGCTAAGCTGGCAGTGCTAAGCGGCGCTGAGGCTCACTCCGGAGCACATGCAGGCCTTTTTCTTCCCCAGCTGCCCCGTCTCTGCCTTACCCTTGAACAGCGCAGCAAGGTATAACACGGAAAAGCAGTTACTGATGTCTCAATTCACAAAGTTAAACAGAGAAAAGGAAGGAGAAGAAAAATGATATCAGAATTAGAATAGCAGATTAAGGATGGATGGCTTCTTCTCAAGCCAAATGCCAGATTAGCATTTCAGGATTAACAGAAGCCTCCATCTAAATTTCTGTACTGTCAGTGTGGGGCAGGCAGGGCAGATGTGTTCAGAAGCAGACAGCTTTGGCTGCTCTTCTGTGACTTAGTGGATAATTCATGGGTCTGACTTCTCCTAAGGGATTATCCTAGCCTGATTTGGAGGCTGCGCCAAGTCCCAGAGTTGCAATATGGATCCAAGTTCCTCTGAAGTTGGGGAAATTTGGAGCCAGGCCCAGCTCTGCTTTGATCCAGCAATTATACAGCTTGGCGTAGAGAGGACACACTGAATATACCAACGCAGCAAACTGCGGAGCTGATTTACTGTGTTTCCATAAACCCACACCTGGTCTGGGGAGCGACCAGCTTCGCGCTGATATTTTTATCAGAGCAAATATCTCTCTCTATTTGGAGCAGAAAGAGAGAGAGGACACTTTACTATCTGTCGTTCAGCATCTCTCTGGTTGTTTAAGGAGTTATGCAGATGGACAGTGAAGGACATCGGTCCAGAGTACACAGCTTTAAATTGGAGAAAACAGGTCTCTATTCAGGGCTGAAACAACTCATGAAATAGTTGGTTTTAATGCCTTAAACGTTTTGACATGGTGTGAAGTTGGTTTGTTTATATGACTACACTGACGACAGCAGTTCTGCTCCCAGGACCAGGCTCAGGGATAGTGGAGGGAGAGAGCCGACACACCACTGAGGCAGACGTGCTTCCAGAGGGACGATGCTGCAACGAATCGCGTGCATTACTCCAAGTCTTTCCTCTTTCCTAGGACCCCTCCTTGCCATACAGCACACCGTATTGCAAATGCTTGATGACAGGTTGAACAGGGATGGTCGCATCTTTGAATGCGGCTTTGGGTAGCAGTATTTATGAAGCAAATTCTAGCTATGGAGTCGTGCAGATATTCGTACCTGACACTTGCATTTGACAATCACCGGGACAAAGAGTAGCTTCCACTTTTTTTCACAGAATATTTTCCAGAACTTCCTGTGCCATCTTACAGACTGCAGAGGGAATTATAAATTTCAAATCACTCAGTCATTTTCTTGCTAATGCAAAATTATCCCCTAATCTTAAATCCAGTCACCTTTTTAATATATTGGGTACTAGGGCTTTCTGTCACCTCTGGGAAATTATTTCACAACCCAGTAGTTCTCAATATCAGGAAGATACCTGATACGCCTTTTAAAAGCTGATAAAAAGGAAAAAAAAACGATAAGCAATAACCGCCCATAAACTTCCAGTGTCAGAAAATACTCAGAAGATCCTAAGAGAGGATGTGCAAGGCCAATTAATTCTGTGTAGCATATTGCAAACAAATTCTGAAACGAAGGGACTGGCTGCAACCCCCCCGTGTCGCTCCGCCGGGTCAAGGCGAGGCTCTGCCGGGGTTGCGGGAAGTGGGGGGCGAAGCAGCAGCACGCAGAGGGCCGCGGGGCGAGGCGCAGTCCCTGCCAGCCGGCCTGCTTGCGAAGCACCCGCAGCAGTCGCGCAGCCGAGGGGACCTGCCGCAGGCGGGGCTGCACCTGCCCAGCGGAGACGGCCGGCACAGCCGCTTCCCGCAACGAGCGGGCCGGCAGGGCTTTACTTGCCGATGTCCTCGCGGTACCGGTGTAAACAGCTTTCTTCAACTTCAGAAATGCTATTGGAGAAACGCTACTGGAGATGAAAAAGCAGAGAGAAAACCTTCCTATCGCTTCCTGTGCTTGGGGAAGGAGAGGGTCTGCCCAAAGCAAAAACGAGCCAGCGGGGAGGAGATCCTACCCAGGTCCTTGCTTCTGCCCAGCCAGGACTGGCAAGAAACATTCAAGGAGAAAAGCATCATAAGCAACGGGGAGAAGGCTCCCCATAAACCGCTTGCCTTCTCCCCATCCGCTGTCCGGCCTGGCTGAGGTTAGCAGCCAGATAGCAGGAAAAAGAGGGGATCAGCTGAGGAAACACAGGAAGGACTAAACCTATGGGAGGTGCTTCGAATCCGTGAGTGGGAATCAGGCAGACGTGCAAGTACTGGCTTACCGGTACTCCAGGCTCTCCCCACTGCAAGCCACGTCAACCCCAAGGCAACCTCTTTCACAATTTCTGGCAAATTAAGATGTTTAGAATTGCTTTAAGGCATTTTCACTTACTTGTCCCAAAATAAATGTATTCCCACAGCGCAGAATAGTTTTTACAGGAGCGGATATTTCTGTGTAGCTCCTCTTGAAAACGATCTACTTTGTAGAACAGTGAAATAGCGAAACGTTTCTGGTCCCTGCTCCAAATCAGGCAGCGGAGGGACAAGAACCAGGGTCTTCCAGGCGCAGGTGGGTGCCCTGACGAGCGCAGCATGCGGCACCAGGCAACTGCCACACCGGCTCTCGTTCCCCGCATGGAGAATAGTTCACCCCAAAGCCTCCGCAAATTTAAAAGCTTTCCATTTGGAATCGGAGAAAAGAACCATTTGAACATTTTTCAGGCCCTCCCCTTCTCCTCCCGAACTTCTGCTTTAGCTGGAGCAAATTGCTGAACTCAACTGAGTGCATAAATTATTTCAACTGCCCCTTGTTATTTCCTGAAAAATACAGACCAAGGAATGCACTGCTGACTCAAAAAAGAGATAGCAGGGATGGCTTGCTGAAAGGTAAAGGGACCTCTGGGACTATCCGCCATTATTTTGAGAAAAATAAATGTGACAACAGCCACCAGGTTTCCATCTTGCACAATGCCTGGTGTTCCTTCCCTCAGCGTCATTGCAGACATTCAGTTCGATGCAAATACAGCACGTGTATAACTGCTCATCTTGATAGGAGAGGCTCTGCACTGCGAGAGCTGCGCAGAGCGCAGGCGGTTTGCTTTCATGCTTAAATTCCGATCAGAATAAATTCTCGGGGCAGACTTTTCCTCTTTAGGCACTGGTTTTGGCCGAGCTTCTCGGAAGAAAGGATTGTCCTGCACGCTGTTTGTGCCCGGGCCGCGTGTGTCTCAACAGCGCGAGCTGCCCTTAGGGTAGACACCCTGGGATCTCATCAGTGAGCTCCTCCGATGGGGGATGGACCCAGCAGTCCCAGCACCTGCTAACGCTTTGCAGAGACAGCTCCGACTGCAAGCCAAGGCTGTACGAGGACACTTCAGTACTGAGCATCAGCAGTAATATCATGTAGTAGCTTGGGAAAAGAGGACAGCGTTGTGCCTCCACTTGCAGACTCTTTAGCACTAGAAATGTGAGAAATGACCTTGGCTTGGCTGCTAGTAAGGGACGAGCTTTCAGCACGGCTGCCGAAGTGCAGCAGAGCGCAGTAGGCGTCAGTTGGGCCCTAACTGTTCTTTTCAAACCGGTATTGGAAATGGCCGTGCATGGCCTACTCCTGCAGAAAAATCTCTAACACCGCTAAAATCACAGGGGCTGGGGGACCTGCTGCAACTTTTTTTTTAAGCAAGCGCAGGACTTGTAAAAGAAGCTGGTGCTGGTTACAGTGGGCATAACAAACCGTGCACTCACTCCAGCGTCTATCTCAAGAAATAAAAGCTCTCTGAAAGTGCTGGCTAGCAGGCAAAGCACAGAATCGTTAAAGAGTACAGCCTGATTCAGACAAATTCAGGCCTTCTGGCTGCTTGCTCTTGGAGCACTGCAGCTGGGAGAAGCTACTTCCGATGGGGAAGGGAGGTGTCCTCTTTCCAACACATGGCACAGATCCAACTTGGTGGTTGCAGTCAGCCTTGGCCAGCTCATTCTGAAGTGCAGAAGGATGCACAGACTTAAATCTAAGCGTAAGACTATAGGGAGGGTCACACAGGCTCAGACCAAAATCCATTCAGCCTAATATCCTGTCCCCAATGCCAGATCCCTAGGGAAGAGTAGAAGAACAGGGCAAGCATATAAAGATATTCCTCAGAAAATAATCTTCTAGCCTTTAGCAACTGGTGGTTCAGGGGCTGCCAAGCCAGCAGCATCTTTGTACTTAATAGCCCCCAATAGTTTTCTTGTCTTTTTAGCTTTCTTTCAATAGTCTTCTTTTCAAATTTGTCACATCTTTATTCAAAACTCTGCAACACTTCAGCATCCACTCCACTAAGTCCTGTGGTAAAGCAATCTAATTTAATGTTAAGTGCAGCAGTGTCTTTCTGGTTTGTTTTTAACCTGCCTCACCGCACTTGCCGTATTAGATCAGACGTACACGACAGAGGCGGATTAGCTTCCTTAGAGCGGGGTTTCTCGCGGCATGTCTGCACTGGTGACCTGCAGTCCCACGGCCTATTCTGCTTCTTACAAACATATGGAGCTCCATGCTAACACCCGAAGTATGGAAAAGACTGTCTGGCTCCTGCTTTCAAGGTATTCACCTGCCTGTCCCTAGTAATTAGTCCTTGAGGAGTAGGACAGAGGCAAGAACCACAGCAGCTGGGATGGAAGGACAGGGCACATAATCAGGGATTCAGCCAGAGTTCCTGACTTTTGCACGCTGCACAGAAATGGATCTCTGGAGCTCACCGATCACAAGTTAGGAAGTCATCCATATCAATTTTAAAGCTCTGTTTTAGCCCCTATTTTAATTACAGCAGTTTTATATCTGAATCACGATTTCAGAGAATCTAGTTATAATACAAATTATAAGAAAGATATTCACAAAGCTGTAGCCAAGTATTTTTGGCAAAGGCCAGGTTACACCAACATCCAACGGGGAAAACAGAACTATATGTTATGAAGTTTAACCTGCTGTAGAGTTTTGCAATCCCCATATTCTGGCAAAAGTGGTTAGGAAAGAAACCCCAATATCCTTTTGTGTTGTATACATAGGAAAGGATGCCACAGAAAGTGGCGATTTTTCAGCTGAGGAACAAGATCGAGTTTGCACATGTTTGCTGGTAGCTCGCACAGGAATGATGTCTTGACACATTATAGATGATTCATAGCAGAGCTCATGCCTTTGAGAGGAAACTCCCTTTCAGGCTGCAAGGTGACGAGGAATTTCCATGCAGTGGCTTTGGGCGGCTCTGCAGCAGAACGGTAGGACAATGGAATATATTACAGAGCCCAGTTTTCAGATACATCCTCAGCCTCAGCGGAAGCAGAGCCCCGGGAGCTCAGGTCTTCTGTAAGATAACTCATGTAAACATGCAGCAGCTGGTTAAAGCCTGCCTAGTTTGACAACAACTATTTTTGTCATTTGCCCTTCTTGTCTCATCTCATGTATATGATTTCCTACTCTTTTCCTTCCCTCTTTTCCACCATCATCTCCTTCAGATCTCAGGAAAGAGTAGTTCCTTCAAGCTTGTGTCTGCTCTGCCCTTCTCTGCATGGCCTGAAATAACATCTTTTGACGAGCATGAGGTGAGGGCATCTGTAACAAAACACCAAATTGCTGCTACCTCTGTACAAATACAGCACATCTGTCACATAATATACAGAATTTTCTGTATTATTCACACAAAGCGAGCATTTTTGAACTGCAGCTAGAAATCATTTTAGAAGGTTACATTCTTCCATGGTTAGTTATTCTCCACTCAAACGTTCTGAACTTGCAAGGAGTTTATATACTTTCATTTTGAACTTGCAGGACCCTGTGAAAATGGATCCAAACAGGTACTATGAAAGATCTGCGCCTCTGCTCAGCCCTTGTTAAATCCAATCTAGATAAGCTCTCATGTGATGAGGACAGGCATTTTTTGTACTGTGCTGGTCTCTCTCCAGGAGGATTGAGGAAATTTAGCTTTATGTTTAAAAAGGTACAAAAGTTATTTTGATGGTTTTATTCTTTGATTTGAATGGTGGAGGTGATTCTGGAGTCATAGAGGATCTAATCTGTAGTCTACAGGCATAGATTTAGAGGGGGAAGAGGGAATGTGGATGTCCCATCCCACTTCTTGCTGCGATCTGTGCGTACTCCCAGTGACCAGCCTTGGCAGCGATGGTACCCCCCCCCCCCCCCCACTCTGTGTGGGGCTGCTGCCGCTTCTGACATACATCTGAAAAAATCCAAGCACCAGAAGCAAAAACTTGCATGGAGACACACTACAGCGTTAGAGGAACCCTCCACACTTGCTACGTTCACGAAAGAGATGCTCCAGCCTGCCCCTGAGCCCATCCTGCCTGCGCAGTACAGACTCCCCTAATGACAACACGGCCACTCACGCTAGCTAGTGCCTTGCTATAATTTACAGACAGGCAGAAATTTGGGCTCCAGTAGTCAAAGGAAAGGTCTGCCCATGCCTTTTTCCCGCTCCAGGTGCCTCAGACACTATACCACAGCTGGGACCTGTACAGATCTTTTTCTAGTTGCACAAAATGGTTTTGCCTTTCTGTTTATACCTCCTCTCAGAACAAGAGGAAAATTTCCTGGCAAAAGGAATTCTTTGATGTTTTCACCATATCTCCACTAAGCAACATCAGACGTGATTGTAGCATGAAATATTCGGCCATATGCCTGGCCTAGGACCTGGTATCGAGTTAGCTACCTCCCTTTTAAAAGAGCACAACCTCCCTCCCCACCGCTACTCTTTGCAGTGCAGACAGTCCCAGGTGCAAATCGTGCCCAGATGGCTCTGAGCTCGTTTCCCACACTTTGCCACCACCGCCGGGCTTCACAGAAAGAAAGTGCTGGTAAAACTTCACTGGATCTATCCTATATTGCAGGAGGAAAGACAAATGCTAACATGGCTTGAAAGGGGACTGCCACTGAAATGGTCTCATAACCATGTTATCAGGATCTAAATTATCCGAGGCAGAGGGTGACATGACTGCTGGCAGTGCTCTGCAGACTTCGTCTGACAGAGACTTCTCCCAGCTTCAGAAAAAATGCTTTAAAAATATTACTGTAAGAACAGAACACGGTAGACATTGCTGACGATATCAAACAAAAATCTAGCAGAGAAGAGGAAGGGGGTATTTTCTACTTCTATTCACCAAGCAAAGGCTAAAAGAAAAAAAAAAAAAAAAAGCTGTGGTTTTCCGGTTAGAAAAGCCTAAGTTTTACCTTCTTGTGTACAAGTTTTAAAGAGATTCTATGAATTACTCAGTTAAATCAGCCTCTAGTTGAGGGAGCAGGCAAAGAATTGAACAAAAATCTCCGAACCATCAAGCCTAAAGCTGCAAAAAGAAGCGACACGACAGCGCACGCCGCGGCCATAGCGGTGGGGTAAGCACTGGCGCAGGCAGGGCTCTGGCAGTTACATCTCTGGGGCAGCAACGCTGAGGCTGTGGTGACAGGGAAGCGAGGGGTCCCAGCGCTCCATGTGACACGCTCCATGCTCCGTGAAACGTGCAGCGTGCTCCCTGGGTCCTGGTGTCAGGCCGGGCTGCCCGGCAGAGCCTGCCGTGCGGCGACAGCACCGTTCCTTCCCAAAGACAAGGTCCAAAGGACGGCGGGGGAGAAGGCAGAGGAAGAGAGCGGGCGGGACGAGGTCCGTTCGAGAGGCAGCAGTACGCGTCCGTATTCCAGCTAACGGTCGG
The DNA here is from genome assembly GCF_036370855.1 of Dromaius novaehollandiae. Taxonomy (NCBI): domain Eukaryota; kingdom Metazoa; phylum Chordata; class Aves; order Casuariiformes; family Dromaiidae; genus Dromaius; species Dromaius novaehollandiae. The sequence goes on from NC_088107.1 coordinate 22,002,144, forward strand.
GATGGTTTAGCCACTGGATGGCGAAAGTCACCAGCAGTCGCTGCAGAACGGCTTTGGCACGGGCCCCCTCTGCTCCCCGTTCCTCCAGCCTGAGTCAATCCTTTCTCCATCAGAAATTCATTTTGACAAATCCAATCTTTAAATGTCCAAGGGGGAGTCTTTAACAAACACACACAGTAAATTTCTGTCCAACGCTATTTCAACGAGACGTCTGCAGCTGGCTGCACGCAGCGGTGCCCAAAGGGAAGGCTGCTGCTCTGTCTGAGGCTTGAGCAATTTCACAGTCTTCCAGGTTTGTCATGGAAACACTAGAACTGAGCAACAGGAAAAAAGAAAAAAGTGCAAATCTATAGTTTTGCTTGAATTATTTTCAACCTCAGTTTTTCTAATCTGGCCACAACAAACAAAAAATCCACTACTGCCACCGCGCTGAGCAGCAGAGCTTACTGCGAGGATAATGCGTTCGGTTAAAGGGACCAAAAGAGTGAGCCACCCTCACTTTGGACGCTTCGGGATAAAGGTCTTACAAACCTTTTTAGAAAGTCACACGCAGATGAACCCTAACGGGAGACGTTTTAATAGGTTGAATATATACAAAAGAGCACTGACAGAGTTAAAATTCACGTACACATCTCTGCTACATAGGTTACTTCCATTAAACCCTCCATTACTACACCTAGTGCACTGAAATGATATATTTCACTGGTCTAATCAGAGCGTCTAGCAGCGATGAAGAGCTCATCTGTAAGGCTGCTGCTGCAGCCCGCACGTCCCTGCAGCCCAGCAGTCATAAACGAACACCTGATGGATCCACGGGTCAAGATCTGATTTACTTATCCTCTCCCTCACATAACTTGGCACAATGACATATTTGCCACTCCCTAAAGCCCCATAAGGATGAGGGATCTGATTCACCGATTTCAGGAAAGTATTATAAAAATAAGGAAGGAAATGGCTTAAGTCTATTTCAACCTACTTACGGACTGTGGCCTTGCCCTAATCAGCAGCTAGGGAACTGACTGGACAAATCTCTCATACATAGAGCGAAAGGCCAGAGCTTTCTGAAACAGCAGTTAGAGACCACGCAGGGGGCAAATGGGTCCCTCAGTTGTTCATAGCCAGATGCATTATTATACCAGAAGACAGACCAATCCTCACAGGGAGCCAGCAAAAAGGAGAAAAGCTTCCTATATGGCTTCTGATCATGAAATACCCTAGTAGCTCAGATGCCTGGAAACTGAAAAAGCAGCAAACTGCTTTTGTCCTTGATGTGTACTGAGAATGCATTACTCTTCAGTATCCAGTACAGCAATTTTGCCAGTCTTGGCATAAACTGAATCACCAGCATCAAAGAAAAAATCTCTAGGAATAATAGATCAACACAATGTGCAAAGAGTATGTGCAGTTTGCGAGTGTCCTGTATTTTTGTGTTAAGAGTTCTGCCTTTTTAGCTTCAGTATTTACATATTTCTGGGATGAAGTTGCTAGCACTTTCCCCACCTCCCATTGGAAAAAATCCATGACAAAAAAGCTAATTTCATTCCATTCGTACACCACATTTTTCAAAAAAACTATTAGAGCTTTGGAGTGGGAAAAAGGCTAACTTACCTGGTGATATTCAATTTGTCTCTTAAGGTCAAGCTTTTATGACTGAACTGGAAAGAATCCTGTTTGTTTCCTTTCATTGTGAAAATTTAGTTTCTATCAGAATTTCACACTGGACTCAATTTTTGTGAACAGGGTACGGTAGGAAAGGCAAATGAACCTTCAGAATGTTCAAGGATTATTAGGACTATAACCCGAAAAATATTCAACCTACCATGTTTCCTCTGACTCATCTCAGGAGAGAGGCAATAAATTTAGTTATTTCCTTCAGAAGAAGCTGAAAGAGTCAAACAGTAAGGTCAATACCTGTCATTTCTGGCTGAAAGCCTTTTCCCTGTATTTGCACACGTAGCTACAAAGTTAGATTTGGATGTGGATTGCAAGGCAGTTATCCCTGAAGACAAATCCAGTCTTCCCCAACTCCTCTGCATTTCTCCTATGCCTGGTAAGGCAGTCTTGCTTCTGCAAGAGCAAGCTTTGATTAGGAAACAGATGTCCAGTCTAAAATAGCACAGGGCAATTAGAGTCCTTCATGTGTCTCTTAAACCTCCTAGAATGACTCAAGAGATACAGGATTTCCCTACCCATCTGTAGTCACACATGGCTGGGAAGCGATATGCATCCTTTCCTGGGCTCTCCCAGTAGCCAAGCTTCAGCCAGGGAGATTTTGGATTCTTCATGAACAAGCTTTCCTCCTGGGCTCCCCCATGGGCCAGGAAGGGGCTCTCTGGAGACCTCAGACCCTTTTCCTCCAGGGAAAAATACAGTCTGGGTTCTGAAGAGATGACTTGTAAATCTGAAACACCTCCAAATCACAGCATAACCCTGGCTTGTGTGTCTACAAGTGCCCTTCCAGCCTGCAAACCGGGAGCTAGAGCAGGTTGAGTTGAAAGTGCCTCATATAGACCGTGCTTTCCTCCCTCACCACCTCTGTGCTGGTCTTTCTGTTGCATCCTTAAAAAGGACAGAGGCTTGCACAAAATCAGGACACCAGGTGATCTATCGTTACCTTTTCATCACCTCCTGCAATGCTCCATTGTAGCACCTCTCTCTTAGTGGCGTAGGTTCATCAGACTGAGCAGCATAATGTCTCTTTTTGCTAATCTCCACACTCTGTTTCACAGCCTAGCATTGATGCCCCATTTCACAGCACAGTTTAAGCAAGCTGTGCTTCTCAAAGGTTGAAAGCCCTTAGGAGCATCAGGGTTTCAAAACCTAGGTAGGCTCTCTGAACCATTTATAATCTTTTTTTTTAAAGGACAGCGATCTGTACCACATGGTGGTGCTACAAAAGCATAGTATAGAGGATGCTGTGTAGCGTAGCTGCTGCACTGCATGGGTGACTGAGGAGGAAAAATTTGCTTGTGATGCATTCAACATAGAGGGTGGGGTTGTTTCCTCTCTACCCTTCAGGCTAGTGCTCCAAAATCCAATTCCACTAATCATCTTTACTTCACTCAGATGGCTTGTATCTATTGGCAAGGTGCAGGAACAGAGAAATGTCTGTTAACGTTCACAACTCCAGATACCATGGGATCAAAAAAGAGGGTGCACATAAAGAGTAGTGTAATTCCTTGCTTCATGGAGCATTTTATTGCATTTCCTCATGCTAACAGATTGATGCTATCGTGCCTGTTAGCACGGTCACTTTTTATGACAGGACTAATAAGAACTTTATTTCTATGTGGATCTTTGAGGTTCTGAGGGAAAGTTTTTCCTCTAGATTCAAAACCCACTCTGAAAAGCCTATACTAATGAAGTTGCATTTGGTTTTCACCCCACAGCACACTGAAGGCAGCATTTGAGAGCCTTAAGCAACGTAAGTATTTACATCTTCCTTTCTAACCTGGGTAAGACACCTTATGTGTCCACCCCCTTTGAGAGTTTTCATCCTCTTCCCCCTTTATTTACAATTCTTCTATTCCAGCCTGTACTGTGGAGAGCAGAGTGAAAGGACACTCTCTGGGGACACCCTCTCCAGGGCTGGGCATTGAATCCAGTCTCTGGTGGCAAAGAAAACTGCTCCTGGAAACTTTTTAGCTGGAACAGTGCTTGCTCCAGTCTCTTCCCCCCAAACTGAGCCCTCCAGGCTCTTGCTCTCACTCACCACCTCACTTCTTCTCCAAAGGGATGAAACAGAGCACTCCAAATCAGTTCCCTATTCAGGTCCCAGAAATCTTCGCGCTGGGAGCCCTCACTGCACACCCTCCTCACTTCCGAGTGAGGAATCAGTTCCCTTTTCCAGTGCAGAAAGCAGGTGCCAATCAGTTGAGCATGACTGAAAACTAATTAAAAAAAAAAAAGCATAACTGACTGATTAGAATATATTTGCAGCATGTCAGTCAGTGTCTCCAGTTTGCTGGATGACCATGACCAAATTCCCCAGGGCAGTGTCCCTTCCTTTCTGTCACTTGTCACTTCTGCGCTCCCCAGAGGATGGTGTTAAATGGAGACATAAATGTCTCCTAATGCTCTTGATTACGGATATCCCTGAGTGTCTGTAAAACACCCCAGAAATCTAATTACACTTGACTGTGTCCCCACAAAATACACTGTCTCATCTTCCATCAGGAAAAGCTGGTCTTTGGCAATTTTTTGGCTGGTTTCTCAAGTTAGTTTTATCCGGATTGAGTCACAGAAGATCAGCTCTGCTCCCTCCTCTACAAACCACTGCCATGGAAGCAGTACGCTTTCTGAACGTGCTCAAGGCCGAACTGAAAACCTCTCAGAGCCAGAAAATACAACACCATCATATCCAACAGGACAGTGTACCTGGGTACTAGCACCTGTTTTTTAGATAATAAAAACATCCTTCTGAAAAGCAGCTATTGAATTAAGGTGTTTTTAGAGCCTGGGTAGGGGGAGCTCAACGTTTTTGGAAAACGAAAGGTTCCATTTCAGAGGCACCAAAGCAAAAAACGCAGAGAAGTTACCAGGCCCTTCAGACAGTCTCAGCCAGACGGTCTGAAATTCAATCCGTGTTTGCTGAGCCTTGCGAACTGCCAGCATGCCGTCTCCTCTAGCAGCACTTGGGCCAGGCTGCAGGCGACAGGCAGGCAGCTCCCAAGAGCAGTGATTATGCAGCAGGGCAGCGGGAGGGAGAGCAGGGGGACGGGGTGACGGCAGAGGGCACAGCTCCTTCCTCTCCTGCAGCACAACATCTGACCTCCAGCCCCAGAAGGGAAGGGGGTGGCTAGGGGTGAGTGGGGCTATGAGGAAGCACAGCCGGGCTCTGTGCTTGCCAAGGCTGCTCCGAGCGGATGCCCCAGTCCTGCAGCGGGGGGTTTCACCGATGCAACTTGCAGGCGCTGAAAGAAGCTGCAACAAGCCCTGTTCAGGTTGCATGAACCCTCAGCAACATCAATGCATGCAGAAACATAGGGAAGCCCTTTTTTTTTCTTTTTCTTTTTTAAGGCTGCCCTGTTCATGGCAAGTCTGCCATGTCCTAGAAATACGTGCTAGAAAAAGTGACTTCATACTTAAAGACCTTTCCACTCACTGCATACCAATTCTGATCTGCCTTAGAAATTGAAAGCGTTGGAAATGCTCATATCCAGCTGGCAGTAATGCTGAGGGATGAACTGAAAGGAATAGAGGAGTTCCGAGAACGACAGAAAGAGCAAAGAAAAAAGGTGAGTAACTGTAGAAATGTTGAAACAGGTTGGGTCAATGGACAGTCCATTCTGATGTCCTGTCTCTAGCCATAGGCTGTGAATGCTGCAAAAGATGATAAAACATGCCCAGAGTGCCCTGTTCACTCCATGCATTTGACTGTGGAAGAAAATCTCTTTCTGATCACATTGGAAATAACATAATGCTCTGAAATGAGGAGACAGAGGCTTTAGTCACTTTTACTCTCTCTAGAGTAACTGCAGACACTATTCTTATTCCTGTAAGAACTTAATCCTTCCTTTTCTCTTATTTATACCCTTGCTAATTGGGTTGCTTTAGTAGGATCCTACATGATCTCTAGCATGCACTAAAAGAATGCAGTTACACAAACATTTGAAGACATAAAACAAACATCATGCTGAATGCAGCACCTATATATGGAACACCTTAAAAATACTTGGAATAAGTAGCATGCATCTAGCTGGTGTTGTATAATAAAGATTTGAGTATATTTAGGACTGGGCTTCATCCCCTTTGATCCTATAGAGCTCTAAGTCTCTTTAAAAGGTAGCTCTTAACAGAGACAACAATGATCACTTCTACACCTTCTCTGGTTCCATGGGCAGTTGAATCAAATTTCCAGCTAATTTAACACAAATTAAAAAAAGCATATGAGCAGCGTCCAACACAGCACACATCTCATGTCTACAGCCCTGACATGCAGGAACTTGGAGCAGCAGACAACTCTGGAAATGAGAGTGGGTAAAAACAGTTCTGATTCTGACAATGCTGCTGCTGAGATTGGAGGTTCACAGCTGTCCCACGAAGCAATAAGGCATGCGAGGACAGACGATTGTACATCAGCACCAGAAATGCTGTTCATCAGCATTTCTCTCTCCCACCCCCACTTTGTCACTAAGAAATCTGCAGAGAGAGAGAATCTCCTGTTGAAAACAATAAGCCCGTAACTCAAAGGGAAGCAGTTAGGGGGGTCTGGAAGAAAGGCAAAAACTCCTCTGGAGTTTGATCTCCTCCTTTGCAGGACTCACTGCAAGCTTCTTTGTCACACATGTGGCTGTGAGGGAGTCATCATGAGAAATGCTAGAAGGTGTCAGCATTTTTGGTGACCTCCCAAGACACTGCAATATACGTTTGTGCTGGCTCTGCTGTAAGCTTTCAAGACTGTGCTATTTAGCCTTATGTCAAGCAATCCTCCAAGAAGCCCCAGAGAGAGTTTTGCTTAAGCGGAATTTAAAGATTAAAGGACCAAAAGTCCCACTGAAGAAAGCCAGAACCTGCCAAACAGGAACGGACCTCAATGTCACATAAGGCTGAGCATACCACAGTTAAAGCTGTAAAAGAGAACTCAGCACTGTCCTTCCAGTGCTGACCAGACGACGTTGTGGAAATCAAATCACATAGAGCATAAATTTGCCAGAAGTAAAGCAATGGAAAATGAATTACACAGGAATTGCTCATGTTTAGAATGGACAAATACCCTCATTCACACGGGCAATACATTGGCTTGCTCCACAAAGATGTGAGATCAAGCTCTTCAACCAGCAGAGGATCTCTGCTGGCAGACTTGATGTGCAATGGGACTGGATGTCATGCTATTTAGTCTCCTTAAGAAAAAAAAAGGGGGGGGGGAATGGGGGAGAAAATGAGGATCAACATCCTCTCTGCTATTAATGGAAACCATTGAAGCAGAATTACCTTGGATTATTTTTACCTGGCACATTAATGCTCTCTGTGTCACTTAGAAGCCTGTCAGTTATAAAAGCTGAGTACCCCAGAGGCACGTGGCTCTTAGAAAGGCTCTGACAACAGTTTTCCTAATCCTGCCACTAAAAAAAGAAAAAAAGAAAGGAAAAGAAAAAGAATGCAAAGCAAGAAACGCTTACTTCTGTGTGTTTGTTACAGTACGAGTCTGCAATGGAGCGCACGCTAAAGACCAAGTTGTTGCATTATAAGAAAACAATGGAGGTAAGCAAAGAGCTTCAGTACAGGTTTCTCAGGTGCGAACTGATTCCAGTTTGAGACAGGATGAAATCTGCATCACACACACCTATATTTGAAGAAGGATTGAGTGCGTGTGCGTGTGTGTGTGCACATGTGCATGAGAGAGAAAAAGAGATGATGTGATTCCTGCTAAGAGGAGGAAGCTCATTTTCCCTGCAACACCACTGAGCAGCCTCCCAAAACAAATACCCAGAAAGTTTATGTGGAGGGAACACGGCCCCTGTTCAAATAGGATTTGATTCCTCCTAGGCAAGGATACTTAGAGAAGCAAATTTAATTTTTCGGCTTGTGTAAACAGGGTTTCAAAAACAGTGAGGGAATCCTGTAAACAGAACTTACAGGTACAGGAGCTGCAGGCAGCTGGTATGGTTTCCAGCAGGCAATTGCCCCTAAAGGGAAGTAGTTGCAGATCTGTCAGTGCTGTAGCTGGAACTGTACTAACAATTTTTATTTTAATATGGTTATTGCTAGCAGAGCTTCTAAGACAGGCAGTTCTTTTGGTGTAGATAAGGATTTGCTATGCTTCTGAGGACTAGATGACTGAAACAAGAGTCCCCAGACTGGGTTTAAGTCCATCAGTTGAACACAGTTACAGCTTCAATATTACATAGTATTACATGGCTCTTCCTGCACAAACAAGATCAAAACCATGTCTAACCTCATGTGGAGGAATTGCATCCTACCTCCAATAGCCATCACAGCTGGAACATCATTCTTTATGTGGGGCTTCACTGTAGCCACAGCCGTAATAGAGGGCCAAACCAAAGTGAGGTGATGAAGCATAAGCTCAAGGCTTGCATGAACAAAGCCACAGATTAATTTGGAACAGGAGCAGCGTAGATGCATAGCGAGGTTTAGCATGGAGGTAAGGGAGCTAAAAGGGTCATGAAAACTGGGCCAGACTAAAGAAAACCTGATACTGGTTAGCATAGGTTCAACAGGTCCAGGAGGAGGAGAGATTTATGAAAGACAGTTGCAGGACAAACAAACTTCCATTTTATTTGAAGTATGATCTTGCTTTAAGAACCGACAATGAGGTGACATTATGGAACTTCCTGCCTTTTATTCATCCTAGTGACTTCTGTGATGAAAACCTAAACAAACCCCCAAGTTAGAACAAACCAGAAACTTTCAGGAAGACGGATAATTCCATTTCCATACTGTCAGAATGGAACATTTTGAATATTTTAGTTAAACTTCAAAATTAGAATGAAATATTTGATTTCCAATGAAATAAAATAGTTGGGTACGCTTGATTTCTTTAAAATTGAGAGGAGAGGGGCAGGTGAAGGAGAATCAAACTGATAGGAAATGGTGATGGGATGGTTCGAAATGAAGGAGGAAGGAGTGGCATTTCATTTATTTTTCAAGCTGTGAAATAGAAACTCTGGTTCCTGACCAAATATTGAGACTGTTACCTCGATGGGGCTGGGTCTGCCTCACAGCTTGGAGGGGTCAGCAAGCCAGCACACTGACTTCAGCCACCTGATGCTTCAAGTCACACCGGGGAAGTGGCAGTACCCACTGGCACCCCGAGGAATGCAGGCTCCTAACGTTGTCTCTCTGCACTGGGCCCCGGGGAAATGCCTGGCGCACGGATGGTGCTAACGCTCCCTGCGTATCTGGCGAGAGCGCCCAGGGCAGGAGGCAATCTCTGCTGGGAGCTGCAATTGCAGGGCTGCAAGAAGAGGAGCTGAAATGGGGTCCCAGACAAGCTACCATTTACGCTGTCAGCCTCCCTCAAGCTTTTCAGCTCTATTTTTAATAAATATCTTCTTGTGGTGTCATTTGAAATTGTCCCCTTTACCATCCCCAAACTTGAGCACTGATACATTCTCTCAGACTGCAAAAGAGGAAACACTCAGGACATCAGCTTGGTTCCCTAACCCCAAACTGCCCATTTTATTTCATTCCAACGCAGTCAAAGAAGACCTACGAGCAGAAGTGCAAAGAGGCGGATGAGGCTGAGCAGGCCTTTGAGCGGACGAGCGCTTCCGGCAACCAAAAGCAAACAGAAAAGGTAACTTAGAAGACAGTGATATTTAGGTGATACTTCAATGGGAGAAAGCTGTTTTCCTTTACAAGGTACGACTGAATGCAGCTGAACAACCCAGTCTGGAGTATGCCAGGGGCTGCTGCTTTCTCTTCTAATTAGCCCCTTAGAAGCAAAATTAAAAAGCAGCACCTTCACAAGGAGGTCTTCCTTCACACATTTCTCTGGAAGGCTTGGCAACCCTCATCTTGTTCTGTGATAGACCAGGGATTTTTTAAAAGGTGGGGGAGGGACTGAGTTATCCAATTAATTTATCCAAGGTTATGATCTAATTGCTCTATGAATCCTGAAGGGAAACTGAATGAGATTTTTCTCTAAAATTAATCATAAAAAAGAAACAAGTCAGAAGTATGTCATTCAGTTAGTTTTGCCATTGGTCGCTTACATTAAGTAGGCATAGTATCTTACATTAAAATGCATCTTTTTCTCAACATTTCTCTCCTTATGGTTAGTTTAATTTCAACAAAATTTACAAACTCAAAAATAAATCATTGGAAATTAAGGCACTACAGTCCTTCATTGCATCGTCTGATACTTGTAGCTGACAATTCACTAACTTTTAATGGGAACATTTTATAGCGGAACAGATGGAGAAAACAAAATAAATGAACTCCCTTTGGCTCGATAAAATCAGTGCAGTGTAAGCAGAAAGGATCAAAAATCATCTCAAGGAGCGGGGGGATGGAGACTCTAAAAACAGCATCAGAAGTTTATATTTCATATCTAGCATCTCCAAATCCTTGATGAACCAAACCCCCCACCTTAGTTACAAAGAGGGGATGAAATCCTGACCCCACTGAAATTACACCAGGACTCTTAGCAGCTTGAATGGCATCAAAATCTGACCCAGCTCCTTTCGCGCAGAAGAATCCCAGGGTGTTTCATTGCCATTATTTCCACACACATGCCAACACGTTTGAAATGCATGGAGGCATCTCACAAGAAACATGTCAGCTGTTTAATTCGGCACAGCACTCACAAACAGTTTGGGTCAGGATGAGAATAAGAATGAAGCTTATGTTCCCAGCTTACTACACATTTTCTAGCCAGCTGTGATGAGGAATGTGGTCATGAGAACCCCTACCTGAGCACTGTCTTGAGGGGCAGAGGAGAAGAATGTGTTACGCTGATGTCTAGAGCCGTGCATTAATGTACTGTCATCACCATCTGTGCAGAAAGACCTAGAAGTCCAGAGCTGTCAATAACGTCTAAATTTTCATTTCCTAAAAGCTGCAGATTTTTTTTTTAAAAAGTTCTACTTGGAGTGAATTTTGCTTTTAGGCTTCTGAGTTGTTATGGGAAATAGGCTGGTATTTGCAAAATAGGTTAAAGGCTCACTGTGTGCATTATATGAGGAGCTCAGAAGATGAAGAATTTTAACTGCCATTTATTTTTGCTTATAAATACCTATTAGAAAAGCACATTGAAGACTCTAGGAAAAACCAGCTCAGCCAGCAGACAGAAGCTTCAAGCTGGATCATACTAGCACTTAACAGAAAGAGCTCCTATGGGAGGGGTTCAGGATGGAGGGAGTGCACACAAGAACTGCAAAGTGATGTCAACTGCCAAATTTCCCTAGGGGTCAGTGGCCCTGCAGCTGTGTCTATGAAATTCTAGTCCCTCCTTCTCAATAGCCCACGATCTCTAGAACAGTGCATGGAGGCGGGACAGCCAAGAAGTGCTTGCAAGCTTGAGCCTTTTCCCTGGAAGTTGGGGACTGGGGCAGAGGCAAAAAATATGGTCAGAAATTAAGTTGGGTTGTTTCTTTCTTTTCCTGTTTCAGAGTCAGAACAAAGCCAAACAATGCAGAGACGCAGCAAATGAAGCAGGTGACAATGTGTAACTGAACTAAGATTTTTCTTGACAAAGATCTACCAGCACACTGATTTTGATAGAGCATCACCCAAAACATCCAGGCTGGCCCTGTTTGAGGTCAGGTTTCCCAAAGTCACCTGTCCAAAGACTGATGAAGGAGCTTCTAAAGAACATGGTCAGCCTTTACTTTCCTTGAGGCACGCCGTATGCTCTCATTAGAGAATTAATGGAAGACCTCCGTTACGGACTTTACTCAGGAAAGAAAAAGTCTTCTTAAAGCAAGTTTGAAAGCGCAAAGAATGACATTCAAATTGCCCCAAGCCAACCCAAACCAGACACAAAGTCCCTAGCTTCACTGCACAAGAGCATGGTAGCACAGCTACATTCTCCAGCCAGGAACACAGTATATGTCCAAAAGGTCAAGCCAGCAAACACCTGAACCTGTTCGTGAGTTCAGACTTGTTCCTCACTGCTGAGGTTCACACTAAATCATGTGCTTTGCTGGACTTGTCCAGCAAGGAAAGTGCCTAAGGAGTCCTTAGCATGGCCCCAGCTCTTGCTCCCTGACTTGCCATCTTCTCTCCCCATTGTAAAGTTTACAGATGATTTGCAAACCATGCAGTGAGTTTCCTCACTCTAAAAAAGCTGCAAAGAAAAAACACCAAACATCCTTGCTCTCCATCAGCTTCAAGCTCACATATTCTTGTGAAGCCTGTGGTTTGCTAGAGTAAGAGCCACAGCAAATGCTTGATAGGAGGAAAAGGAGAAAGACTGCGTCATTTTTGCCTAACTGCTGGGTGTCTATTGTGTGTGTCTGTGTTTACAGAGAAGGTGTACAAACAGAACATAGAGCAGCTGGATAAGGTCAGGACAGGCTGGGAACAGGAACACATCAAAACCTGCGAGGTAAACATTGACTTTTGCTGCAACATATTTGTGCACTCTTTATCTTATCCTACTAATATAGATCAGTCTAGGACCTGAGATATTGTCTTAAGGGTTTTGCTGTTTTCTTTATAGGGAGTGTCAGTAGATGACTTTTGCAAAAATACTGCAAAAACTAGAGTGGATTTAGACACAGCTCCTAGCTGTCTCACTTACACTCTCCTTGCTTGTTCAGCGTATGTATGTACATATAAAGGAGGGGAATTAAGTGCAGAGGTGTGAGAAGCAGAGCAGCGTATGAACTAGTGCAATCTAGCTGCAATCTACTTGCCAGTTTTCACCCACAACATAACATATGAATACGCTAGCTTTACGGCAGATCTTCCATAAGAGCCAAGACGAGCTTGTTTCTAAAGTAACTGCTTTGTGACAAAATGCAATTTGAGCAGAAAAAGAACAGAAATGTAGACATGAAAATTCATTTTTAGTTCAAAAGAAATTTTTAAATTGAAACAAGAATTTGATTAAATGAATGAACAAAAATCTCCTTTAGATTATGTTTTGCAAAAGTTTTTCAGAGTGGGTTCTCATTCTAATGCAGGATAATTTTTTGAGTTTGTTTCATTGTTTTAAATCTCAAGTTCAATGGAGATTAAAAATTTTTTCTTGGTAAGCTATACATTGTAAAAGTATGTATTGTAGCTTTCTGAGAGCAAAGATATCCAAGCCACACAGAATCTTTCTGTGGTCTACAGCTTTTCTTTTTGCAGAGTATTTTATATTTGCTTTCTACCATGGAGTAATCTTTCTATTGAAAGGTGAGGGAAGGGGGGTGTGGAGGGGGAGAAGAAGTCAATATTTCCATTATGCTCAGCATGGACAAGGAGATTTGCAGTCGGCTAGTAAAATTTGCACAACAATTTACAGGAACTGGTTGACATCTAAATCTACCATACATTTTGTCATATTGGTCCTTCTAATACATTTGTCCATCTGCTAAGGTCTGATTTTGCTATGCTTACTTGTTTCAGGTTTTATTTCCACATAAAATGAAATGCCAGGAGCATAGCTTTCCAGTTCTCCAGTCTTTTAGATCTTCCCTCTCTGGGAGCACAGGCAAGTCCCACGCCTGGCACAAACAGTCCATGGAAATTGTGCCGAGCCTGAATTTTGCCTGATGCATGTTTTTCCCTTCTTAAGGAGCCAACAAACAAGCAAAATATTCCTAACCTAGAACACTATTTCTCCCACATGGCTAAACTCCAAGTACTGTACACCTCATGTGTGGACCTTGTGACCTGTCCACCGCTTAATTCAAACAACCGTTCGTAACAGAGTGGCATTTTTAACTCCTTCTTTTAAAAGTACTTGTAGGTAGAAGAACTGATAGACTTATTGAGACATTTTAAACTAGTAACTAGTAGAAAAACCATCTTAAGCTCCAAAACTCCTGGCTGCACAGCAGGGAATCTGGAAGGTCTCTTAGGCCCGCAGCAGAGTGCTGGACATCCACAGCCCGAAAATCCTGGATTGCGAGTGCAGGCACTGGGACAACCTTCATCACGGAGGTGGTGCTGTATTCCTGGGCACTAAAAGCCCAGGTTTGCAAGCAGTTTGTTAGCAAAGCCAACAGGGCAGGTAGGATATGTCTAACACAGCGCCCACCTCTAATTTGCAAAGGGTTTGACAAGGCCTAACTCACTTTGCTTCCCTCTTTGATGAGCTGCATTTCCCGGCAGGATGCTATTTATCTGGAAAATTCCCAGTCAGCTCTAGCTCTAATTCACTGGCCACTGAAGGCTTAGCTTTAGACATAAGCTTTTTGCTCTGAATGGATATTGAAATCCTTTTTCTCCTCTCTTCAGGTTCTCTTTAAAAGCTTTTTCTCTGAGAAACTGGTCCTGACATCAGTTGACCCTTTCTTGACTCTCTCTCTCTTTTTTTTTTTTAAAAGATTGTAAGATATTAGATGGCATGCAGTATACCCAACTGAACGTTTTGTTGAATAGTGTATACATTTGTGGTATTCTGGACATAATTACTAGCAAATGGAGATGGAAACAGATGGCTGGAAGCATCTGAGCTTTTCACACCTTATATAAAACTGAAAATTGATGTTCTACTTGTAACAGCACAACTTGGAGATCAGCTTTTTTTCCCTCTTTTAAGTTTTTAAAAGAACAAGTTTACCTGCCTCTTCCTCCGTCTCAGTTCACAGTCCTCCTTTCTTTTTTCCCCTCTTCATTCCCCCAAACCTAGTCAGCTTTATAACAACATGACAAATTCTGGCAGATGGGGGAGGAGAATCAATTCTGAAGAAAGACAAATGCCTTTTCTTTACCATTAAAAAAACCTCAGAAATGAACAGAGGCAACCCCAGAGAACCCCAAATAGCTTCAATATAGAAAAGTTTGGAAACACATTTCAGAGGGCAGAGATGGATATTTTTGGCTCTACCTCTAATGTAAATACAACCCTCTCATCACAGCACTCTTCTGACTTCTTTAGCATCAAAGCTGCAGTACAATGGGTAAAGAGGACCCTCGCTGAAATCATTTGCTGTAGATAGCATTCAAATCCAGATACTGATTATGTTCCTCTGCTTTATTTTTATCTGTATAACATAGCTTTAGTTTGGTGCAATGACTTAAGAAAACATCCCTGAGCATGAGTGAGTAGACATAGTTTCCCCAGCAGCTGAAAAGACATCCTCTGTGAAGCATCCTTCAGAACAGTTTGCAGAAGAACTTGGTGCAGAGGAGTCCCAGCCCCACCACTGCCTGCAATATGAATAACTAACTACCCCGACTCTCCCTCACATCTCTTCTCTGGCTTTAGGTCTTCCAACTCCAAGAGTGCGACCGCATCACCATCCTCCGAAACTCACTGTGGGTTCACTGTAACCAGCTCTCCACAGAGTGCGTGAAAGACGATGAGGTAAGGGCACCCGCCAAGGACTTTGTGCGTGGAAGAGTCCTTTAACAACACGGTACTGGCCTGCCCTTCCCTACGTGTACTGATCGTCTCCAGCAAACCGGCTTCTGTACTGCTCTGGCATGCTCAGTGAGGGGAGACCCTGCTGAATCAAGCTTGTTCCCTGGATTTAGACAGTCTGTGTTGCATTTCATGACACACTGCCTCCTCTGCTCAGTTTGTCAGGGAATGCCTCCAACTACCAGGCTGATAAGTACTCAGTCAAGTATATTTGGGCTCAAGCACAACCTTCAGAAAGGCATCCAGTCACAGTCTCAAAAATGTGAAGACATAGAGAATACACCAATTCATGTTGGTATTTTGCTTTTTGTTTCAAACTTTGAATCTCATTGGAGAGTCATGGCTCACATCATTAAAAACGTGGGTCTTATTCCTAATTTGAGTATGTCTGAGTTTTAACTTTCACAGTGGTTGGTTCCTACTATAAATTTCCTTACTGCATTGAAAAGCCCTGGACTGCCTCCTTCCTCATCCCATAAAAGGATGTCCAGAACACAAGTAAACAGTTGTGTTACATGTAAAGAAGAATGGTTGTACCAGAGACAAGCCAGGGATCCATCCAGATCAGACACGCCAAGTGGAAAATATCTTTTAAGGGGAAAAGTATTAGAAGAGAATTAATCGTTAACTCAATGCAAAGTGTTGAAATTTAAGTTCTTGGTCTCTGTTTTGTAGCTCTATGAAGAGGTTCGGGTCAGCTTGGAGAACTGCGTTGTAGAGTCAGACATAGACTACTTCATCAAGACCAAAATGACGGGGACACAGCCTCCAGGTAATTGTTCTTATGGGTCTTGTCAGATAAGTCACCTGTTAAGTTTAGGCTGCGGTTGTGCAGTACACCTCCTTCGGGAATGAAGCCCACTGGAGTTCTTGCTTTCTCTCTGCTCTGGCTATTCATTCCCACCCACTGCAGTTCACTTCCTCCTCGCTGTGCTGCTGCCATCAGTCGCTGTGCAGCACTCTAAGTGGGATTGCTGAATGAGCTGAGTTAAAAATAACTCTCCAAAAAGGAAGAATTTATTTTGGTTTTTAAACCAGGCTCATTTCACAGTACAGCTGAACCAGCACAGCTAAGGAGGTGGCAAACTGCCTTGCAGAGATGGCATCCTCAATTTCCCGCAGTGGTGACAAGTCAGAGCCAACTTATCACGTAACTGCACCCTGGTGTCCTCTTGACAGAGATGCTGCCTCTTTGTTCGCAGCACAGAGAAGACCAGACTTTGTATTCTGTTTTATTCCACCTGTCCGATGGGGAATAACATCTGCTGACCTCTCAGGAAGTTGTTTGTATAAGGGCAAGTCTCTGGCTGGGGGAAAATTTGCATGAAATTGACTTTGCTCCAGAATGCGGAAGCGATGCAAGGTTCAGAGGTCTCTGCCCATGCAAGCCAAAGGAGCCTTCTCCTTGACTTCAGTGATCAAAACCTTTGTGCCGAAATGGAGACTGGGAGAGCAAGACCTAACAGCAATCACAAAATGAGAACACGCCACTCCAGGGCGGGAGTTCTCTGAACACGTCACAGAAATGAGGCCACCTAATGTTTCACACACCCCAAACAGGAACCACACCCTCTTACTTCAACAAGCCGTATAAGCTATTTACAGACTAAGTGAACGCCTGCAGTTCCCTGCAGCTGCTGCAGTAAACAGTAGGATTTACAGCCTTTGGGAAAAGAGAGAAAACCCCTATTTCATCTTTCATTAGCTGAGGATGTACGTATGTACCTATTCCGAAAAGATCTCCTTCTCCCTCATTTATTTGTGCATAGATGCTGTTTCACTTCTGCTATCTGCTGTAGCACCATATTGCTTTGTCAAAAAGGGAAAAATCCCCTTAGTGTGGTCTCACTAGTATCAGCTGAGCTTACTTCCATTCAGAGTGGGCAGGAGGCTATGCTGGGAGAAGGACATTTGATGCTAATACAGCCTTCCATACTAGGAATTGCACTGCTACCAACATCAGTGGTACGAATGCCCCCCAGTCCTCCAAGGGATAGTTATACTGGTACAAGAGCAACCTAGAGCCCTTTGATTTCATTGCAGGGCTCAGAGCTGGCAGCATCTGCACTGTAGTAGCCCCTTGGGCAGAGTGGATGCTGTCACTAACCCCAGCATGAGCTGTCTAAGGCCTGGTCTTCACTCAGGCTTTCCACCATTACACCTATGACAATTAAGGGTAGAGTTTTCTGGATTAAAAAAAAATGTATTTTGATAAATCAATATATTGATATTGTTACACTGGATGCCATTTTGCTGGTAAAAGTTTCTTCTTCTTCCAATAGGGGATTTAAACTTGACTAATATAGGAGCATTTACCCAGGTAAAACTACATTTTCACTGGGAGAAGGGAGAACTGTGCCTTGCAACAGTGTGAAACTTCTACATACAAGGCGGCTCCAATTCTCAGCTAGGCTTTTTACACAAGATTTCTCATTCTCCAGTCGCCTAGGCAATTTTCTGAGAACAGTTCTTGGCTATGTCAAGACTCATTTCTAATAAGAAAATAGTGGGGAAAAAAACCTCGAGAGCTTTGTAAAAAGTGAAGGAACAACTGACTCTTGCTTTTTTTTGCCACCTGCTAGAAGGTGACATGTTTTAGAAGTAACATCATGGTATCTCCACAGCTAATGAGTTTGCAGAACAGCGCACAATAAGTGGTTTTGCACTGTGTAACCTTCATACTGACAAAAGCTTTTGGTTTCTTCAGGTAGAGCTGTTGCTCTCTCTCCTCTTCTACCTAATCTTAACATACATCACAGACTAGAAATCATACCAGGTGACAGTCTAGGAGGGTAATAGAAGGAGACCCTTAAATTGGTGAGAAAACTCCCTAATTACTGTGAGTTATTTGTAGTGATCACTCCATACTCCACATAAACGCTCGTATGTGCATGCTCTGCTTATGAACTTGGCTGGCCCAATGTGAGAATACTAACACAGCCCTTAACTCAGGTTCCCATTTCTTAATTAGAACGTATCAGAACAGAACTAATGTGGTCTCACGGCTTCTGAATCAGACTTTGCTTGTGTTCATTTTGCTTTAACGCAGAGAAGGCAGAAAGGGTGTGTGGCCACCTGCTCTAAGCAACTTCACTATAAAGCTAGACTTTGAAATGGTCTCAATTTTTCCCTTAACACAACCATAGGGGAGAGGGAAGGTGCTGTAACATAACTGTGACTGAGAGAACAAAAATCAAATATCTGTGGGTAAACAGCAAGTCAGCTCTCAAGGGGTGGAGGGGGAAGATAAGAAAGGTAGCAAGTCACTTATGCACAAGCACAGACCAGGAAATTGCTCATTATTGCTGCAGGCAATAAACTAAGAAATTTCCCCAGCTCTGAGAAAAATTCCTGATTCAATACATTAAAAAAAAACAAAAACCAAAACCAAAACCAAAAACACTAAAATAAAATACAAAACACCCCCAAACCACTGCAGCCAATTGAGTCAAGGACATGGTCCCAGTCTCGCAGTGGCCATGCTCTGCTCCTTAAAGCTGAAGGGGATAGAAAAGGCAACAGAGAAAACAGTCATGGAGGAAACTGCCTTCTGGATTAGGGTTTAGCCACAGCTATTGGAATGGTTCTCTAGGACCTTGACTGTGCTTGTGTCAGCTCAAAAATACCTTTCCACCAGGGACACATCTGCATGCAATCACTTGAATGGCTTTTGTTGAGTCCTCAGGTCCTCTGAGCTGCTCCAGTAAGCTAAAGGCGAGTGCAGATGCATTGTAGTCTGCTCCACCAGGCCCTGAACACCTACACTATCAGTAGCATACTGGTGGAGAGAGATAGATTTTGCCTGCTTGAACATCTCGTTTTTATTGTCCTATTGCAGGTGCAATAGGATATGAGAACTATTACGACAGAGAACCAGCCAGAACTAACAGCAGCCCGACCCAGTCTTGTGGGATGATGAAAAGGTGAGTGGCAAACCTTGGCTCCCAGAACGGGAAACAGGATCTGGACAGTTGTTGCTTTAGCTAGTCAGCTGTAGCTGACTGCTGTAACTGCAGTCAGAGTAATTTTGCCATGGCCTACTGGGAAGAGAGACAGGGGACAAGTTCAGAAAACAACCAGCAATAGAGAGCATTCACTTATTTCCTCTCTTCCAGTGCGTCATGGCACGCTGCAACAGAAACACTTTGTGCAAGAGAGGGCAAAGGTGATCCTTGCTGGGAGTGAAGGCTGGGGAGAGCTGTCTTTTTCAGTAATGCTTCCTGGCTGACTACACCCCACCGCCCAGCCGAGCAGAACAAAGAGCTGTTCTCTGTATCTAGACCAAAGGAAAAAAAAAACACTTGGTGGAATATCTGTGATGATTAGGGAGTCAAAAAAAATTTTTTTCTAATCTATTTAGACTGGTAAATGCTTTTTAACATGGATACAATTTTATCAGCAGTAGAGCATGGTAGCATGGTTTAAATATGTTATACTAGAATGCCTAATTCACGGTGGCTTTTTAAAGCAGATCATCTTTATATTTTGACAAGCCTCATTAGATGGCAGAGTCAAGGAGGGGGTTGTGGTTTCCCCTTTAAAACATACATGGTCCAGGCTTGTTAGTTCACTGATAAGGTTTATACAAAATACTTTGTTTTTAGTCAGAAACTAGATTTTCTGTAATAACAAGTTCCTCTGTTGCATGCTGTACAATTACAGAAGACAATTGCACTGCAATTCAGAATACAACCATGCTCTGCAAGGGCAAACAGCCTAGAGAGACTCATTCCGAGTTTTTCGGAAACTGCTGAGCTTGGATATCCAGTTTGCAGAAACACTGAGCCTTCACCAGCTGAAAAAGCAAATCCTTTAAAGTTGTCTTAAGCAGGCAATGCTATTGCTATCTGTGCTTGAGAATCCTGACCCATATTCTCTCTCTGCTTGGTCTCCAGTATCAAGCTGTGATGGGGAAAAAACATCCAGGGATAGATTAAAAAAAACAAGACAAAACAACAACACCCCCCCCCCCACACAACCCTTAAGACTAATAGTTTTTAGAAAGGCGTGTTATAGCTTTTGTATTTTAAATTGTATCAGTTTTTCTTAAAGACAAAGGGATGGTAATCATATAAACAGTCAATAATCAACTGATAATAAATTTAATTATCTCATTATTCAGTTTATCAGTTATCAAATTGTGCATCATTAGCCTTTAGATCAACAAAAAATTACAAGATGTATTTTGTGCACCATTTAATAATGGCTGGAGGTTTGACAGGTTCAGTATTTTGTGGTGTTTCTTTTAAATATATTTTTATCTGAAGATAAATATATCTGCAGCATAAATGAAAATACATGGCCACAGGAAGAGGTGACATCTACTTAGTGCTGCAGCAGATGGAGGGGAAGCTGACTCAGACAGCTGAGACTTGCAAAGAGCAAAGAACACACATGCCCAGTCCTGCTCACTCATTTTGTCATTGGCTTTTCTTGGTTCTGCAGATTCTCTGGACTACTGCATGGAAGCAGCAAAAACAACGGGGAAACCGTCATTCCTTCTGCCCCTCCTCTTGGTAGGCCTCTCCAGGAAGTAAAATTACCAGATGTGTTTGTTTAAGATCACGTTGCTGAATGAAGCTTTGACATGCAGCAGAAATGGTACAGCAGGCATTCACATATTGGCAGTCAAGAAGAAGAGCGAACTATAAACTAATTTAGCTCAGATGTGTATTAAGCAACTTCCCCACTTTAAAATGCCAAATAATCCATATAAACTTTGGGTCATGTAATTTTTCAGAACTCTCCCTGGGCAAGGGAGAACTGTAATTTCTGACACTGCCTGGCTTAGATAGTAGTTTTCTTCTAAGGCGGGATATGCTGCCTCTAAGAAGCACAAGGGAATCTCTTAAGTTTTTAAGCAGATCAGCTTCATGCCCTGTGAATGCAAATATCCATGCTGTTTCACAGTTACACTGTCTTATTGCAACCCTTGTGGCTAAGCATTTATCAGAGGACATTTAAAACATGGTATTTTGATTGCGCAGAAAGTAACAGCTTATGACATTTTTATTGGCTTGATATAAAACAAAGAAATTTTAACTGTGATTTCTGCCTAAAGAACCAAAAACGCTGTTTAGCACAGCTTTAAAACGCACCCAAATCAATTTCCTGTCTCAGGCCTGCCTGTCTGCTTGGACACCCAGAAACGAAGCGCAGAGGAGCTGACTTGTTGCATTTGGCGCCCAGCCAGGGGAGACTCTTCAAAGCTATCAAACACCAGCTGGACCTGCCAGGCACCAGCCGCCTCCCGCTTCCAAGGGTATTCAGAGTGTCCATGCAAATATAACCTAAGGCATCCAGGCCCTCAGAGCTGCATCACAGCTGCATATGTACTAGTATATTAAGAAACAAACAGCACTGCCACACTGAGTGTGGATTTAACAGTGGCTCTAGTCCTCATTCAAGTAACCAGTCAACATCTGTGGTGGCCCCTTTTGTTGAGGCCTGGTATAATCTCCCTGTAACTGCAAAAAAGCCCTACAGGCTGCCTCTCCTTTCATTAGGATGTTACCTAGAGCCTGGGTACATCTCACTGTGCAGTTAACACACCCTCATCTTTACATTCTGGAAAATCCTTGACTTTGATCAAGTAGTGTTTTTAACCTGGGCTGATCTACCAGGTTATTAGTATGTAATTAGAGCCCACCTTCCCCTTCCTGTTTAGCAGAGCCCTGCAGCTTAAAGTTGCTGGGAAAGAAGCCCAGCATGGAGAAACAGAGGCCCTGACACATTTAGAGCAGTGCAGAAGTGAAGCAGGCAGAGGTAACACAGTTTAGGGTAGTTACTCCATCTGAACTTCCTTGGGCTGGGGACAGGAGGGCAAATGTGTTCCTTGAACGAGGCCCTCAGGAATGGCAAATACCATCTTTGTTCAGCTTTTTTGCCTCCTGCCACGCTGCTCTTTCAGCCTCTCAAAAGTCAAAGAACTGACAGGGCTCCTTAGAGCGGGATAACTAAGCCAAGGATTTACTGCGGCAAAGTTTACA
Organism: Dromaius novaehollandiae; assembly: GCF_036370855.1. Taxonomy (NCBI): domain Eukaryota; kingdom Metazoa; phylum Chordata; class Aves; order Casuariiformes; family Dromaiidae; genus Dromaius; species Dromaius novaehollandiae. The sequence goes on from NC_088107.1 coordinate 22,024,119, forward strand.
GGGATCCTGGCCACTTCATCCTCTGTCAGAGCACTATCACCTCACTGACACAGAGGAGTTGTACACAGGGGAAACAGCTTCATGCCCCAATGGCAGGAGAAAGCTCCCAGGCAGAGGGATAGGAAGAAAGCTGTTCTTTCTGCTTCTCAGGCCCAAGTCAGCATTCCTTGATTCCGACTACATGCAAACTGTATGGCTATAGCATGCAGAAGCATCATGATATTTGCCTCTGGTAAAAACACTTGGTTTTGACTCTATCTATTGGGATGTTGCTTTTAATCAGAGTCATGGCTTCAAGGACTCTTCAAGGAGTCAGGCAAACACCAAGTCCCTCTGAAAGCCCTCCTGCTCCGTACTGTCCGCACAGTGCTTTGACCAGGGCTTTTCACCTGTTGACGCAGCTCTCATGGGCTTGGTCCTGCACTCCCAAAGCTATTTTTAGGATAATCTTTCAGCCAGATCTACCCTCACAGTTGCACTCTGATGTCGATGCTCTGGTATACTCTGTATCCCCTTAAGAGAGTTTTCTTAATTATGACAAGCTGGATTGAATCAACATATTCCAAAAAGGTCATGTTAGTGACAAATGGCTATCCAGGAACTATATAAGCTAGTGAAAAGAATCTGACAATGTATTGACACCATGTTTCCTATCTTTCTCAAGGGAAAAAGAAAGGCCCATGTGAATCAATGTACTACTAGAATTTTGCACCTGCAGTAGCAAACATTTTAAAACAGTTTAATCATCATATTTCCTTTTTCAGACCATTGGGATCGTGTTTTATCTGGGTAAATGTTTTCCCCAACTTGGATGAGCCTAAAGCTAGTTTCTGGCCTCCCACAAAGTTCAATGGGTGTATTATCATCTAATCAATGGGACACAGTTTTTGTGCAAAACTTTACCTACATTTCACAGCAGCTTTTCTAGACATGTACATCTCTGCACATAGAGAGAACAGAGACCCTTGTGTTTGTGAACTCTTGCATATGATCCCATGTATTGATAAGCACGTGAACTCTTTGTTTCTCTTTTTTCCCTTTTTCCCTGCAGTAGAGAAAACAGATGGGGTCTATGCATCCATTTTTGTAAATGATCAAGCAGGAATCACATCATCACAGGACTACAGAGTACTTTATGACTACACAGCCCAGGTAACCAAAAGCTTAAGAATGAATATTTCATACAGTGCCAGGTTTAAAATAGATGTCATCAATCTGAATGTCTTGAAAGTGGTAATTCTGTGAAGGAGGTATTACTTTAACTTCACAGACAGGAATACTTAGGGAATTATTGGTCAAGGTCACGTGTGTAAGCCAGGAATCCCAACTGCAAGTTCTTGGCACAGATCACTAGACCATGCTGCCTCAAGATGAAACAATAACATTTTTTGCAAGTGATAACACATTAGCATCATATACCCGTGCCTAAATCAGGGCTGGGCTGTTGCAAGCTCCTTCTAGAGACATGGAGGACTCATGGAACACATGGAAAACTTTATTTTTTAGGTGATGATAGCTAAGTATGCAGTTTTACAGGCACAAGCATATGGAATGTCCCACTGAAACTATTACAGAACTTACTTAAGATCCTGCTCCTGTGCTACTATATGCTTATGCGAGCCCCATACCCTGAAGAGACATATCAAGGACAACATATCCACACAGAATATAATGGATATAGGATTAGTATGAAAATGTTTTACTAGTGCTTTAGGAGAACAAGTGATGAAGAGCACTGGAATCAGGTGAAATCAGAGAAGTTTGGATTAGAAGAGCAGAGCTGGAAACTCAGTAAGACAGCAAGACTGTGGTTCTGCTAAAAATGACGACAAGCTCTTCGCTGATTGAGTGGTCAAGATCTGGTCTCACCACACCTCTGAAGAACATCACTTTCAGACACTATCATGCAAGAACTAGACAGCAATGTGAAGAGCAAGGCAGCATCAAGTCCTGTGCCTTCCAACTTTCCCTCATTATGACCTTACATTTTTTGTGAAATGTTCTCCTAGGGAAAGTGGCTACAGATCCCTCATATAAAATTTACTGCAGCTTTATAGCAGAAGTAAGGACATACCACAGATGCCTATCCAAGAACACTTTCCCATTCGATCTCCCTTATGAGGGAAGTCCTACCCCAGATTAACAGCCTGGCCTTAGCTGAGGTCTCCTCCAGGTTGGAGTGGACTGAATCCCCACATTATAAGGCAGCCCTTACAATAAATCATACTGTTTCCCTGTACTTTGATGTTGCAAGTTGCAGAATCACAGCCTTGGCCTCAGCTGACTCACAGTCTGTGCATGCCCTAGCATTTGTAGCATAAGTATTTTTCACCTAAATGATCTCCCGATGCCTTTTTTTTTTTTTTTTTTAAATGAGCTTGTAACAACATGAGGTGTGGCATTTTCATGCTACTCCAGTTCCTGAGTGGTGGAAACACCTTGAACTCATATTGCTTTTAGCTCTGTTAAACAGACCTGTAAGGGGGGAAAGGAAATCATTATTGAAATCAAAAACAAAAAAACCCCACAGGCTTTCGGAGTACCAGGTGCAGAGCTTCAGTTGTTTCAGATAGTCAACTGGGTAGTCAAACAGTACAAACTGCATTCTCCCCATGGAAATACCCAGTGCCCTGCCAACTCTTCCTCATCAGAGCTGGTCTTGGGAAAAGGCTCACCAAACAGGCCATGATGATTTTGACCTTCTCCATGGACCAGCCATAAATGGCCAACATTGATAAAATGCTGGTGTGTGACATAAACAGGTAGCCAGACAAGTTATGAACGCAGAATATGTGCTGAAAGGAGAACATTCTCTTAAGTACAGCAGTGTTCTGACCCCTTCTAAATGTACTTTGTTTTGCTTTGTTTTAAACCCTCTTTTATTATCTGCTTGAAAGTCCATTCCAGTACAGCTGAAAGCACCTCAGTGTTTGTGGCAGTTCCCTTTAGGGGACTGCTGGATCCCTTTGTCAAGGAAACAGATCTCTAGTCCAGGAGATGACTTCCAAATATGACACACTAAGATTTTTCACTGCTGAACAAGAAGCCTGTTAGTACTTTTGGTCCCTACATATATTGAGGCTTCTCTCTTTTTAAGTCCATTCTTACCTGCTCAGCTGCATCAGCTAAATCTAAATTTAATGCATCAAGCCCATTTTTGGAAGCCTAAGTTATCCCAATTTCTATTTTACTACACTGTGGGTAGCCAAATGGTTTCCCAATGAAAAATAGGATGGCACTGAGAGCCAGAATTGCTTGCAACTACTCTGTTTCAGAGATAAAAGTTACTTATTTCAGGAGTGGTCACTATACCTCCACTGGTCACCACCATTTGGTATTAAGAGACCTGAGAGATCTATTTAAGGCCTGGATTAGTGGAGGCACTGTTTTTATCTCCCTTGGGATTTAAGCCTTGTACTATTTTATTTAGCAGCACCTACAGGCTAAAGAAAGGTCAGGTTGGCTGGTTTAGGAAAGTCATATTTAACCCTTTCTGGCCATCCCTTACAATACAGAAGTCAATTCTAGGGAACATGGAGGCTTGGGAAGTTTCTGAACATTTTAAGGAAACAGCCTGCTCAGTAAGCGCATAATCCATGACTGTCTGATAGTACAGGCTCATTGCCAACCAGAAGGACATTGGGAGACTGTTGATGAAAGGCAGGGTAAAACACCTGATGCTTGCTCAGGCCCTCCTGCGCTCTCAAGCTAACCAGATTTCCATTCCCTCTCTCCTTTCAGAACATGGATGAACTGGACATCAGTGAAGGAGACATTGTAGTTGTCATTGAAGAAAGAGAGGATGGCTGGTGGACAGCAGAAAGGAATGGGCAGCGAGGCTATGTGCCAGGGTCCTATCTTGAAAAGCTCTGATGAAAAGTAGTTGCAGTCCTCAGACTTCAAAAATATTCTACTACTGAAAGAAATAGCACACAAGGTCTGCTTCAGTTGATCAAAGGCACTCCATAATATTGTCCTCTACAATTATTAGTCAGGAAATAACCAACTGACCATGCTTTTCTCTTCTTCCTCTTCCCATGCCCACCTTTTGGCCTACATTGCCTGAGAAAATTTGCTTCACCTCGGAGAGGCTAGAACTTGTGTTTCTTACCAAGTTCCTTCACACCTTTGGCACACTGTGGTGCCAACAATGTCTCAAAGCTTGACAAATCCAGGAGAACAACCCTGACCAGAACTTTACTGCACTAAATGAAAAAGATCCAAGAGATAGATGTTTCTCCAGGATGGGGGATCACCTCCAGCCAGCCTGTGACCCACTCATGGTCCCAGCAGCCACATTCTCTGTTATCAGTCCTCTAATCTAACTGCACAGGCCACACAAGCATCTCTGACGGGGGGGGGGGGGGGGAAATCTAGAGGGCACACATATTCCACGGGCAGATACCTTTGATGGTTGAGGGTCTTAGCTGTACAAAGCAAGGCAGAAGCTCTTTTAAGTTCCCCTCTACAACACACGGGTATCCAGGGAGAAAGGTGGGGAATCCTCGGCTATTCTTTATCACAGTCAGTGATAAAAATATGAGAAACAATGAATGCAGCTAGACAGAAGCACCTGAAGGACAGAGACACACACTGGTAGGAAGAAATCATAAAGCCATGCCCACCACAGTGATCTAGCACAATGAAACCCATGTCTTCTATGGCTTTGCTTTGCGCTGGATTCTGGAGCAGCAAAATAAGGACAGATGATGAGCCCAAGGCTGGCTTTTGCTGGCTGGATAGTTTACCAGACACCTCACTAGCATTTTTCATATCTAAATAAAAGGAACTAAGCAAAGCCTTCCAGCAGCGCGGCACTGCCCTGATCACTCTCCTCTGAGAGAACTGCCGATTATCTTCTCATGCAACCTGCATATAAATATCATCAGTTAAATCTCCTTCCAGCTCACTTGTCCACCTGACTGATCATTTCCATTTCCTTTTCTTCCCACAGGCTTTCCTGGCTCTTTAAATGCTATCTACAGCCTCTGCATCTCTGAGATGGCTAGCACAGGATTATCCTTGTTCCTTTCCAGTTACTCACCCTGTGCTTGCTTTTCAACAAACTCTCTTCACTGAACCTGCACAGGGCAACTTCTCTGTATTTCACAGCCTTTCAGCAGTATCAGTCTTTTTATTTTAGTATGTAGGACTGTTTCCAGCTGCCACTGCACTTACCAATGAACCATTACATACTTTCAGCCACTCCTCTCTTTTCAATATTTAGAAGTGGTTTAAAAAAAAAAAAAAAAGAAAAAAGAAAAAGAGAAAAGAAAAAAAAGAAATGAGTGAGGTGAAGAGATCTATTTCTGGGGACAGAATGACCTTGTTTGCCAAAGTTTCAGATTTTAAAACTGAACCAAGTCAAAGAAAACGAGTGAAAATTGTTACCCAAAAGGCCCAGAGGAACTGTTAGCTAAGTCTCAGTGAGGAAACCAAAGAAAATCTAGAGAGAAGACAAAGCCATAGTGGTCAATGGGATTGTTCCTTAAATGAGCTACAGTAAGGGTCAGAGACATTTGCAACATCTTATTCTAATTCCTTGCTTCCAGAGTGGAATAAAAATTGCTGTAGGTCCTTTCTCCTCAATTTTCCTGCAGTCCTTTGCACAGGCACACTTGCCCTTCCCACACTTCCCCATGCTACTAAGCAGCGTATCTGCAGTGTCAAAGCACTCTGTACCTCTCATTAGCAAAGGATCAGTAGACCTGCAGAAACCGAATGGCATTTAAGGCACTATGTTATATTAACAGTAGCGTTCGTGCAGGTTGAGGATGCCAACGACAGGTTTCTGTGGCCAAGTCTGAATTTGCCAGTGATAGAAACATGGTCCACAATAGCCTTCAGTTAGGCCACTGCACTGTAAATGGCAGTTGTCAAAGACAACTGCAACATAGCTAGCTCATCATGTACAGCATGAGAGGAAACTTAAAGTATGATAGATTTAATATATTTGCATCTTTATTACCAAGTCTTTCATAAACAGAATTGTAATAAACCAACAAATACATATGTATAGGTAAATATTTTGCAGATGATCTTGATTAAAGGGAAAATAATATACTTTCGAGATGCATCTCCTTTAACTATGACACAGGGATTCTGCTAAGACTCTCACTTCTCTGGGGGCGCAGACAGCCTCACAGCAGCCACTGCAAGACCCAGTCCTGGTTACCTTGTGACCTTGTTACAGATCGTCTTTGCCTACATGTACCATAAGGTCTGTATTAGCTGACAGACAGCTACTGGAACGGTAACTGCTGTTTCTATGCCATCAAAGCATTTCATATTTTTGCTGTTAAACTCAGGAAACTGGTTTCTTTCCTACGTATCTTTTCTTCTATCAAGTAAATACTGTTGTAAGTGGAAGAGGCTATAGACACACTGTTACAGCATTTGGGTCCCATATGCTAACTCCAGACTGTTCAGGAAATGAAAAAGCAGCAGCAGTGTTTTCTCATGATTAAATTCCCCTGCTTTACACTGAAGAATTTGTCTGATATGTAGTTACCAAACTGTATCTCTGCAGTTTGCCCTATCCGTGTGGCAACGCTTGTCAGAAATAGAATAGAGATCGAGAGATACCCATGCCCTCTGAGTACACCCACACTTTAGGTGTCATCCACCCAGGCAGCAGGAAAAGCAGGAAGGTCAAATGTCGGTTACTGCCTTAGATCCTCTCCAGCTGGGTAACACTTTGGCAACAAGATTGGTGCATTCAAATCATTTAATTTTCAGGTAAGATGGAAAACTGGAACAGAACTTTTCCAGTGGAAGTCATTCTTAAACCAGACTCCAACATTTTTGGTTGAATTTTTTTGATAAATAGTTCTGATAAGCCTCTACTTTCATTTTGACAGGTATTTTTTTTGGCAAGGAGGTGCAAAACAACAGCTGCGGACAAAGCTGTGGGTTTGTCAATCTAACTCTTAGTTCATAGCATACTCTAAGTAAGCAGAATACCTCTTTACTTACACTGCCAGTGCTCTGGATGAGTTCACACACAAGAAGCTGTTCCCAGAGCATGAGAAACATGCTTTTGCCAGTTGCTCTGCAAGAGGGTAACCTAATTACCCATTTATAGCCTTTGGCTACTATGTATATATGCACAAACTAATTAAAGAGAAGTTTCAACAAAGTTACTGAGCTGTTTTTGACTCAGCATTGCAGAGTAGACTTTAGTTTGCACAACGCACAACTAATATTTCATGCTGAGTGTTTTCGGACTTGTAACTCTTAATTCTAAAAACCTTAACAAGGCCATGAGAAACCTATAGCACCTTCTATCCATTAAACAACATGGGCAAGAAAGACTGGGAAACATTTCCTTCACAGTATCCAACAGAATAGAAAGGTTCATGACTAAGGTTCATGTCTGCTGCTCTTCTAGAGGGATTCTGGATTTGAACAACATGGTCACAAGACTGCTGTGAAAAAGCATAGCAGTAATCTGTTCCATTATTCCTTTAACAGGAGCAGGAAAGGAAAGTTGAAAGCAGGCAATCCTTCCCAGCAGTGCTCTTACACAAGGCTCAAATATGCATGCAGTTCTCCTTTACCATGTTATTAAGAACAAGAAGCAGAAAAATCTGTTTTAAAATAACATTTAACCAACAGCAATTGTATGTAATTAGACAGCAAATGTCTACAAGGGCAGCGTGAAATCCATCTCTGCACAGAACAGACTTCGGCTGCTGTGTGCGGCATTAAGACTCCACAAGCCAGACACAAAACTTGGTCAAAGCAGCATTAGACTAGAAAGAGAGGAATCTTAGACATAGTGCTAGAATAGCCAACACGGTCAGTTCTTAACCACGCAGAAAGGACCTCCTGACAAGCTTATGGATCCATCATTACAGAGAGATAGCTTCTAACATATTTTACAACTAGTCACTCAAAAAAGGTACAAATCAACCCCTTCTACAGTAGGCCAGCTGAGCAGTCAGCAACAGCAGGAGTGGTTGCTTGAGGTTGTGAAGTGCTTGTCATCTCCTTGAGAACCCTGGCTTGAACTCTGTGTTAGGAACAAACCTGGCATACTTCAGCCACCATGTTGACAAAAGATATACATGAGACATGAGCAGTAGTTTGCTTGGAACTTACCTTGGATTGCTTCTTGTCATGCTGGACAGTTACATTTCTGTACCTCTCCAAGAGATGCGTTCCAGCTCTGAGCTCCTTTTCCAAAGGTAATTTTCCAGGTGAAGACTCCCAGTCACAGCTCAGTCCTCACTGACTACTGAATGCAGTTTAAGTGGAAGCACATGGAGGCCAAGAGGAGATTCACTACAAGCCAGGCATCAGATACTGCCTAGCAGCATCCTGCTTGAGTAGGGGTTGAGAAAGGTCCAAACAAAGAGCAGGTAGATAACTAATACGCGTGTTTCTCTGGTACTATGTAACCTCTTGACTATGTTAGCTTTGCCTCCCACGTAGGAGAGATGGTTTGCCCATTAGTGTGAACGGTGCTGCCCTGGCCATCAGTGCTCATTGACTTAACTATGCAGGGTTAGAGAACCCAGGCTATTCTTCATCAGTAGTATTTAAATGCAGTCTACTGAACTGAAAGGTCACTGTTAACCTGCAATCTGAACTAACTTGAAAATCAACCTCCACAGCTCCAGACCATCTTCTTCCTGGCCCCCCCCCCCCCCATCCTGTTGTTCTCCAGCTTGCACAGCTGAGGCAATCAAAGCAAGGGCAATTAGGGGCCACACAGCTGCTAGCACTTAACCTGAACTCAACAAACCATGCTCCTCGCTAGTGAGCAAGGAGAACAGGAAGGCACCCTTAGCTTTGCCTTCACCCCTTAGGGCCATGCCTGCTTGCTACCATGGAGTTATTTGCAGGACTGAGTAGCCAAATCCCTTTGGAGGTAAAGCAGAACTGGCTATTACAAAATAAAACTAGAGAAAGCATCAGGATCAGCCACTACCACCCATCAGCAACATTCACCATTCTCCTAAATTAATACCAGTACTGATAGGTGCTGCCACCTACACATCATAGGTGTTTTTATATTACAGCTGTGGTATGTTGGGCATGCTCAGTGTAGCTGAGGCTAAAGGGGAGAGAATTGCTGTGATTTTGCTTCACATCCCTTCAGCTATCAGGAAGGATCCTGCAGAACAGTACTTAGAAGTGTTTTCTGAGGAAGGAAATAGAGGGATACTAGGCCACACTGTGCTTTCTGGAAAGCAAGTGCCTGTTAGGGGGTCTATGGGGGCTGCTGGGTTGGTTTCTGTAAAATACTTGTGTGGGGTAGCTAGATACTGGCAGAGGAATAGGAATTAAGTGTCCTGTTTGTGACTGGGTTATTAGTGAAATGATGATGCCCCAACCACTGAGAGAAAGCTGAACAATGGAGAGGAAAAAGGAAAAAGAGCTTTTAGTCTGTGTTTATAGTTATCTGCTCATTGACAATTATCTAATTCCAAGTGGTTAGCTCACGTTTTAGATGGGAGAAGCTCAGGGCCACGGTTAGCTCCATATTTGTGCATTTTTGCATCATGCACAGTGAAAATTTGATCTGTTTCTGGAATGGCTAGATGATCACATTTCTATCAAATTAGCTATTGCACACAGTACAGTGCATATCTCAGCTTTCTACCAGCTGTTGAAGGACAGATGATACCTGATCTGGCGCAAAGCCTCTCGGTGCAAAGTTAAGAGCATATTTGCAGCCTATCACTGCTGTGTGTCATATGGCTGCAGGATTTCTGTCAGGCACAAGGGTCCTAAAGCCAGATTTACTGTGCGGCTGTACTCTGACCCAAGCCATAGACTAAATCTTGCTTCTAAATTTAAAACTGTAAGAGCTGAGACCTCCCTAGCTATCCTCCAGCAAAATCAGGAAAAGTCAGACTTCACGTGTTTGAAATTTCTAAGAGGAAAGGAAAAAAAAGAAAAACCCTGAGCAAATAAAATTGGGCTTAGAATGTAACTACCAGTTATAGCCAGGCATTTCCACATACCCTCTTGAAGCTAAAGAGGGTGCAAAGAAACTTGGGGGGGGGGGGGCAGAGGGGGAAGAAGGCAGCAGATATCCTAAGAGGTTCTTTGAAATCAAAAAGAATTTTATTCATCAGATCAGAAAAAGCCAGTGCTGTATGCTGCCCACACCATAATTCAACTAAACCACCAAACTGAGGGCAGGCACATGGAGAAGCAGCCATCACATTAATCTGTGCAATACTGAAATAATTGTAACTGCACCAGTGGTGTTTTAGCTTAATCAAACTTTCTTTGCTTTAGCAGCAGAAAATACATTTTGGCATTTACTGCAGCCCCTGCTGCAGGGGATATGCATGGGATATGGGCAAATGGTACAGTTAGAGAAATTTTAGCCTAAACCTGAATGAAATTTCCTGAGTGTGGGATTAGACTTGGATTGTTTAAAGACCTGAGACTAAACCCTTTATTAAAAAGTGACTTGCTCTATGATTTTGGAGAATTCATCATACATCAGTTTCCCCATCTGTCAGGGGGAGTTTGTGAAGCACTTTGACACCACCTGCTGAAAATCCTTCTGGCATGCTAAGTATTTTGGTGATCATTCCATCCCTGACTCAATTTAACAAGCGAGCTTTGGGTGATGGTCAGATCAATATTTGCAATAGAAAATCTTGTACAAAAGAACAAATTATATTGTGTACACAGTGCCCTTGCTTGTTTTGCAGTAAGACTGGATGGCTCCTGGTAAGGGGGGGGTGCAGACATAGATAATATTCACACTCAATGTAGTGGGGGAGTTTTGTACATTCCCTTCCATTTCGCAAGCACACAAATGCTCAACAGCTGCATCTAAGAAAGAATTGTTCTGAAATTTTAAGCTGAAAACAGTCTGTGTAGGAACTTCTTGGGAAAGTGGTGAACTTTAACCTTCCCAGGAGAAGAATGTTAACATAAACGTGAATGGACAAGCTTTCAATGCACTGATAGACGTGAGAAATGCTTTGTCTTTAGAGAAGGGCTGCAGAGCCCTTCTTGTGTCTGAACTCACCGTGAGGAAGGGAGACATGAGCGACAGTGACTTTGTTCTGCTAAGTGGCAGCTAAAGATTTTACTACGGTCACTGCTCAATTCAGCAGCCATGTGGGGATACAAAACCAAAGAGAAGTCCTTATTCTAGGGGTAGAAGGGATCTTAAGAAATGCACCCTTCCTGCTCAGCTGGGCCATGTGCTAGCTTTTTTTAAACCACAGCACATAATCAGCATAGGCCCTAAATTTAACTTACATTTGCTCAGTCTATGTCCAGTATCCTCAACACACCATTTCTCAAGGCTGAGACCTTTGTCTCCCACCCAGGCCTCAGGTGTACCAATACTGCCAGATTAAAATGATGGTTTTCATGCTTTTAGAATAGACATTGTATCTGAAGCTCAAGAGCACATTAGAGCGCTGGGCTATCAACAACAAGCATTCATTGCAAGGATGGGGCATTATCCAAATCCTGGAAGTGCCTTCAGGAAACAGCACGGCCTGGTTCTTCTACAGGAGGTACTGGGACAAAAGATCTTGCCTATTACCCGTATGGTATTTAGTAGAGGCCTGGCAAAAAACTTAGTAAGGCAGTCTTTGCCAGTGACAGTTCACCTCTCTTGCACTTAATTGAAAGCATATGAACACTATCCCTGTTCAACTGATTTGCTGGCAGCCTTGTTCAATGGCAAGTATGATTTAATTTCATACCCTTCTACTTCCTTTGTCCAGGTAGGAGAAAAACTTCAAAACTTTGCTTAAAAGCAGTTTTCTAGACTGGCTCCTTTCCTACATCGGTCTGCAAAGCAGACTGTTCTGCATGCAAGCCTATCCTAGATGCTCCCAAACAGCTGAAACTTAAGTAGTTTGCTTAAGCACTTGATGTGCATGGAGAAAAGGAGTCCCAGTTCTTCACTCACGGCCTGATGCTAGCAAAGGTCAGACACTACAGTCACCTTGGAAAAAGCTCGTTACTCTCTTAAATAGGGCATGAGCCCCCTTGGTGAAAGGGGCTGTTGCCCACTGAAGCACCACACATCCAAGATGAAAGCAATGCTGTCCAGATTCTGAAATAACCTCAAGAGCAACAGCTCTATGGCCCCAAACTCTTGTGGCACAGTTACCCATTTCTGCAGGCTTCCCTCTAGCAAAGAGAAGAGTTTTCTCAACTCAAAGCTTTGAGGTGAAGCAAAGCATTCAGGATGAGCTGGTATAAAAGATGAATGTGACAGCAAAAGTGTAATCTATTGTGTGTGTCCATTTACCCCCACACAGCTATGTAGGGTACAGGTCTTTTCAGGGCTACACCCACACAAGCAAATTCTGACGCTGTCCTGCCCAAAACAACCCCTACCTAGATATCCAGCAAAGCAGCAGCTACATAGCTCTGGTATCCATCATTGTAATTTTGCTCTCTCCTGAACAGCCCCACTGCTGATCAGCATCAAGCTGAGTTGCACAAACAGCAAAGCCATTAAAGACACCATACAATGGAAGCGAAAGTGCAGTGCTGAAGTAGCCTAGTAACATGAGTAATGATATGTGAGACAGTAGGAAACAGGATAAGACTGCCAGTATCTTATCACTCAACAGCTGCACACTGCCCATAGTAACCAGCAAACGCTGTTTCCACTTTATAGGTCACTGCATCAAGTTCAGCCAGTTTCTCAGACAGAGCAAGTTTTGCTTTGTGGTACTGCCAGTTTAGATGTAGTGCAGATACCAGCTCACACTCCTTAAGCATATATCAAATTTTAAAGGATGGTGCCCTGAAAAGAGCTTTTCATCTACTCAATGCAGTTTCAGAGAAGGGAAATCAGCTGTGAGAAGGTGGAGATCAGCAGAGAGAAGATTAGTAAGATGAATTTTAAAAAGAGTTAGAAGAAAGGGGCTTATTATATGTGTGTTTTTTTTTTTTTTTAAATGTAGAAGGGAAGATGTTTGGCGGGGGGGGGAGGATTAAAGGCCCAGCTGGTAGTCTAAGCACTACATCCATCCAAGTAAGCACACATACTACAGGTTATAGTGCACAGGATCTGTAGATCCACTTAGGCTAGAGACTTCTATTGCATTTCACCCTTAAAGCAACTTTAATCCCATATGTATTAAAAACCTTTGGATCAGGTCTGGCTCACTGCTGCAGGAAAACTACATGCTTGTGCAGTCCAAGTAGTACACACACATGTTCATTCAATCACTCTTCGAATTGCTTCTTGTGCAGCCTGCACTAGAACCTAGTTGCATCTTCAGCAAAAGGCACCAGAGGCAGATGCTTTGGATAAGCATTCATTTCAGCTGGGCAAGTAGGGTGAAGTAAACATGCTGCTAGCTGTTTGAAACTGGAACCTGAAGTACTGTCAAAGCAGCATAAAAGATCCACCCGTCCTTTAAGTTAAAAGCACAAACTTTTCTCTCTTCCCAAATGCCCCAATGTTGCTGGTATTAACAGCTTCACTGGCTGAAATAACACTAAAAGTAGTAGCTGCTGAAAATGATTTCATGGATAGCATTACCAGAATTTGAGAATGTAGTTGAACATGAAAGTGTAATCAATGAACTACAGTATAATCAGTCCTACAGGCCTTCTATCAAGTCTGTCAATAGGGGAGGAGTACCGAGAGTCATTTACCAGCTCTGTACTTCCTCTGATGCAATAGCTTATTGTAGGAGAGCTGAATTTTAGTAGACTGCACTACAGGAGGAGTCATATCAGATAAAGGAAGTAGATAGGAGCATCTTACACATTGTTTATTCAGAACAGTTACATACACAGAAGAAACTCCTTGAGAGAGCAGTCAACACAATTATATCCAAAAACTTAGAACTGTGACATTTTACTTATCAAGAAGGAGCAGGACTCTCTTGTTCCCCACTACAAGATAACTGAGAGGAAATCCAAAAAAGTGAAAATCTCAAACAAAGCAGTCAAAGAAAAAAGCTGGAATGAACTTAAGGCATTCCCTATGTCCTAAAGGACACTTGGCTTTCCCCTCAATCATCTTGGCAAATACTAGTCCATTAGAAAGGCCAGATTACAGAGACTCTAATAGTCCTGTACAACACAATCCAGTGATTACACTTTCTGTAAGGGGGGGGGGGGGAATAAAAATAAGAAAATCTTTCCTGATGTGTCATCTTGGTATCTCTTGCTGTAGTTAAAGTTCATGATTTCTTGTCAAGACAGACACAGCAAAGATATGCTTCAAATGCATGAAAGAACTCCCAAAGAAGGTAAGAAGCTATAATCTCTGTGTTTCCTTTGCTAGAACACTGAATGTTAAGAATACTCAAGGCATGTAGATGCTGTGCCTAGGGGGAAAAAAAAAGATTAATCAATGATGCTAAAATTGATAGAGAAATCAAGAAAGGAAATCAGGTTTTAAATGTTAATGAGAATGTGCTCAAAGCTCAACTTTGAGAGCATAAACTAACTAGGGGAACACTGGAAAAGGGGAGAGTGGTGAAGATAAACAATCATAGCACAGAGCAGAGGTACTGGGCAATTCAAATTAAGATGCAGCTCAGGCTATGTCTACATTGCAGACCACAGCACAGAAATCTTGAGCAAATCAAAGTAGCTGGTATTGGAAGCAGTGGATCTGTGTATCACTAGTGTTAAGCACAGGCTACTTTACGGTACTTGGCCCAGTACTATTAAGGAGCCTGTACTAAAGTTTGTGTTCCTGTGGCTTAATCACCTCCAGTACTGAGCTTATCTTAAATTAGCCAGTGGGGGGAACTTTGTACCATACCACAGACTAGAGTCCTACACTAAAGAGTATTCATCAGTAACAGCTAGAAAAACAGGTAGAGGATGAAAATCTAAAGGAATGGAGAAGTCTCCCATCTTGCTCACACTTCAGTTTTTATGCATGTGTGGGGGAAAAGGTTTTTTGGTTTTTGTTTTGTTTTTTGCTTTGTTTGTGGTGACAATGAATTATCACCTTGAATGTTTACAGGAGCCTGAGATTTCATTATGATACCCTCATCTAAGAGGAAGGAGCCATAACACAATTTTCAAGAGAGAGAGAACCTGCTTATCACTAGAGTATTACTTGATAGACCCATGCTATTCAGATTTTTCCACTGTTCTCTCCAGTACTAATACAATCCCTTGCTCAACAACAAAGAAAGGCTCTAAGCCTCCCTCCCCCAAACACACACCACAATGAGAACCAACTGACTCAGGTGAAGAAAAAGCCCAGATGCAAACTTTGCTTAAGACAGTTTAGCAATAATCGAAGCAAGAAGGCATACAGTTTCACCAGCTGCTAAAAGAGAAACAGTCTGCAATAGCACCATCTTTTTCACCCACAGGACAGAAGTCTGGTTCTCTGCTGTCATTTTTCTTGGAACATGGATAATTTGCTAAGAGCAGAATTTTATTAGGAATGGCAGACAGCCTCAATCCAACATGCATGGGAATTCAGCCAGAAGACTGGTAAATCAAGAAGATCCTCTTAGATGCAAAAAGAGCTGTTAGAAATGCATATCATTTAGATCAAGGAGAAATCAAGTCTTTTGGTAAAAGCAAGAAATATTCCCTCACATTGGCAGCAAGAAGCTTGGAATAGCATGATACATGTTAATACTATTGCTTTAATGTATTCACCACATAATAAGTTATCTTTATATATATAAACACAATTATAGTGCTGTTTTACCATAGGTAAAGTTAAATGCCAAATATACCATGATTTTTATTGAAAAAGACACAGAGAACAGCACTTCCATAAATGAGTGCAAACTACACCTAAGATGGGTTTTATAAGGCCAATGCACAGTTACAGCATCCCCTTAACAAGCAGTACAAGCTGTTTTGCTCTCATTGTTTAAAACTTAACAGGACAAAAATATGAACTACAGCTAGATAAGCCTCACCTCTGCCCCCTCCCTTTAATCTTCATTCCTGCAGAAATGGAGGCAGTTTGATGTTAAATTCCAGTGTTATACTGTGGGTCAGAGATTCCAGATTTCAGAAGCCTAACAAATTAGTTTGTACTTCTAGAGTACTAAGCAAGACAGATTTACACCCAATCCAGGACTTTCAATACTACAGTAACATTTGATATTAACTGAGCTAAACTATACCAAATTAGTTACACATAATTAAGCTCTCCTGCTTATAACCACATTCAGAATTCAGGAAGTCTACATAGCTGGTGCTGACCAACTGATGACCAGAGGTATTAGTGGCACAGATGAATAGTATCAAGAGCCCTATATGGGAATTTGGGTATGCCTCCTTATTTGAGTATGAGTCCCACTGTTTGTACCAGGTAGCACACAGCAACCCCAGCACATTTATGATACAGTATCATTCAGAGACTGCAGGTAGTAAAACCAGTTAGCTCATGCTACAGTGGTATTCAGATATCTAACTACTAAAAAGATACCACTTGTTCATGGCTGGAATCAGACAGTCATACAAAATGCAACAGATGAGATTCTTGCTTTTTTTCTTTTTATTAAAAAAAAAGAAAAATGGCTACCCACACATCCAAGGAATCATGCAAGGCTGTCCCTAGTTTCTAGAAATACTGCATATAGGTAATATACTATGTTTAAGAGTCCATCCTTAACCACCCCAGCACTGAATTCAAAGAGATTTATGTCTTTTCATACCCTCATCTCAGCAGCTCCAACACATACCGAAGATACTACTACATGACAAGCAGGATGGACTTCAACTTTAGCACAACAGTTAGAAGCTGGGTTCCGTTTAGACTTTTATGTAAACAAAGCTGTAATATTTGATTAGATTTTAAAAAAGTTTCCATGCTCTGACGTTAATTTTCTGCATTTTCTAGACAAAGCAAGTGGAGGCTTCTCTGACCTACCAGCAATTATTTAAGGCTATACACTACCAGTCACCTCTGCTCCAAACCTATGCCCTCCAGCAAGATTTATAAGTGTGTGCACTGTAACAAAGTTTTCCATAACTATACCAATTTCAAAAGGTACGTTAAGGCTCCTCACTGAGAGGCCTAGTCCTGCCTTGTAGCTAAGGAGAGCTGACTATTTTTCTAAGCAGCCTTATCTTTATTTTGTGGGATACAGATGTTGTTTTAAATCTGCCCCGTTCCGATTCTTAGACACTATGGTCCTCTCTTTCTCTTTGAGATCCTACTAAGCATGTCTACAATATGCAATACAGCATGATGCAGATCTTAAATTTATCCACTCTTCTCAGTGTAGATTCTGTTAGCAGGCTTGCTACTATACTGATGAAACTTAACGCCAGAGTCTCATGAGTCACTTGCAATACTAAGAATGAAAATCTAAGCCTCAAGGGCAGATCACCTGAAACACACCTTTATAAATTAACAGAATTCCCAAAGCATACTTTTACATCTGTGTAACTCTGTAAATAACTTAAATTCCTTAAAAGATGTATTGGCCTTAACAGAAGATTGTGCATGTTAAAGTTGTATTTCCCCTGAGCGATGTTTCTTTGGATATTTGAGAATATTATGTAGCTGTCAGCTTGGCTGAACACATCTACTTTGCATGATAAAGCACTTCAGCAACTGTGACAGCAATTCTAAACATTCCTGACTTCTTCAAAGAACAAGGCAACTCAAGCCAAGGAAAGCAGAGCAATGACTAAACATCTGAATAACATCCAAGAGACTAATGTATAATTAACATATGGCAGTTACAGTATGGCTATTCATTCTTTACCCACTTTTGAGAGGTGATGGATTCTTATCTAGTTATATTCAGAAGATGTTGATATTCCACCAAGTTTAATTTATTGTTCTTTAATTTATTGTTCTGCTGCAAGTTTCTCTGATATTGTTTCAAATACAAAGAACAAATCTAATACAAAGAAGCTTCCACCAAACCTTAAGTGCCTTCACTTACATACATCTGTATTTAAAACTGGTGCTTTCACATTAAAGCTTACACTTCTAGCATGCCAGGACTCTGTTTGAACTCCAGTGTATCTGTTCAAATGGAAAACAAGACAAGTTTATAGGGAGGATATACAGAGATTTTATTTAAGCAGGTTTACTATTTACAGTTGAGATCACTTTCACATACTACTTTGCTACTCTACATGGCTACAGTATTTCCAAACCAATTTAAGATCTACAGTCTAACAGTTCACTCAACACATAAAACCGCTCTTCATAGAAAAATGAAATATTTCATTATAGAACAGTAGTGCATACATTATACTCCTGAAAAGCCAGCTCGTATTTTAAAACACTAACGCTTCGAAGAATCGATCTCTGAAGATCAAAACTGCAGTCACATGATTCTAAAATTTTGGTTAGTAGTCATTTTGTACAATTTTTATATATATAAAGTGTACTGGACTTCACCTAGGTGTTTTAAAAAGTGACACTGGTGAGGGGCAATATTAAAACATTATTTCTCAAATTAATACAGCTGGCTTCCTTTGTACAACTTTGGCCAAAAAAGTTCCATGTAGTAAAGGCTAACAAGTTCTCTCTATATATGCAAGAATCAGTCAGTTAATGCTTAGAGGTAATCTACCAAAATAGGCACACATCCTTTGACTTTCGTGTCAACCAAATTACACTTGCAAATGGTTCTGAAATTAGAAAGTTTACTAGTTTACTAAAACATTTAGATACATGAATAGCTGGCTAAAACAGTGAAAGTCACAGGTAATTATAGGGGGTGTGTGGAAAGCTGAGTTGCTTTGCCCATCACCAGTGTACATTACAGCTGTCCTCAACTGTGAAAGGTGTGCTTCAACTAATTGTAGGGCTCAAAAGCTATCACAGTAGACCTGGCCCATTCACCTTCCACATAAATGAGATAAGATTGAACCTCATGTTCGCATTCTCTTCTAGGCATAGGTTCCGCCAGTGATGAGAAGTTCGTAAGCAGGATCCCGACTCCTCCTACATAGTACTATACAGGCACACAACATGCCCAGAAGCTATGGAGGAAAAAAGAAAACAAACTGAGTACAAAGAAGATACTTCAAGAGACTTCATTTCTGCACAGAAATTGCCAGCATCTTTCATAATACTGTAACTGTCCAGAAGGTAAATAGTAACAAACATTTTTAAAAAAGCTTCACTTTCTGCTGCAAAAAGTGGGGGCCACAAATTCCAGGCGTATTTTCTTGCAAAATTGTCTTAGACATCTTTAACAAGACCTGTTTTGGTCAGCTATTTGTATTCAACTATTCAAAAGGATGAAATAACGTTTTTTGAAAGGCAGAGCTTTAGATACTGTATGTGGTGTAAAAGATGAAGTCAAATTCAACTGTATTTATTACCCCTTAATTGCTATGATGAAAAAGGGCAAAACTTCAGAGTTTCATGAACCTGCTTCCACCTTGAAGCTTATTTCAAATGCAGAATCTCCATTAACATGGCATACTAGAAAGTTTAAGTCCATTCTGAATTATTCGCTTTTAGAAATTCTCCTGCCACTAAACTTTGCAGTACTGTGACTATGCTGGCAAGTTTGCCAGAAATTCAGGCAAATTTATTCACATTTACAAGACTGAAGTCAGAAGAACATAATCGGGGACTTAGGACAAACGATATCATAGAAATGCTGCATGCCTTTAGAGGGCAGGATAAGACTGCACCTACTAAAAAAAAAAAAATTATAGTGATGTGTTCTATGGTCTACAGTAACTGGCAATAGCACCTGGTAAAGCAAGAGATTGTCTTGATTTGTTCATATGCATACAGGAAGAAGTCTACTCACAGATGCAAATACTTCAAGATGCTCTGTCACAGATATGAATTATAAAGCATCACCCAGCAAGTAGGTAAATTCCTTTAGAAAGACTTGAACAAAAAGTGAATAGACAATGAAATGGGCAGCCAGACAACCAAATGCAAAGTTTCTTTATTCGATACAGCAAAAATCCAGTGAAACCATATCACTAGGTTGGATGGAAAACTACTCATTTTATTAAAAGTTTGATGCAAATGCCACATGCATAATGCTTGTTAAGTTTTAAAACAAAAGCTTAAGTGCTAGGCTGAATGCACAGGCAGTTAAGCTTGCTGAAAGACTGAAACGATAACAGTTTTTAAAAGCTTAAATAAGCCTAAAGAAGCAGCGATTAAAGAGAGGCATGATGAAACTCTAGTATGAGCTTTTAATTTCCTGGAAAGGAACAAGCTGTAAAGATTAAAAATATTCTGTCTGGAATGCATTCTCAGCTTCAGACCTAAAGGTTAATTCAGCTCAGGTCCAGAAAAAGCATCTGCAAGATAACCTAGAGTATGGCACTCCAGCTTCTTGGTAAAACCAGCACTTTCATCATTTTTCATCACTCGGTGCTTCAGCTCACAGACCAACTCCCAAAACAAGCATATTCACATCAGGTTCAGAGTTCCAATCTTTAAAGTCGCCAGCAAGGAAAAACTGAGTTATGTGATAGAATGTCTCTTCACGGCCAGAACCTTCCCTTCCAGGGAAGGAGGCGATATCCACGATTTAAAAAACAAAAGCCCCCAACCCACTCAGTTTGACTTGTGAGATGGAGAGTTTGTCATAGTTGCCAGTGGCTACAGAACCCTATGAAGAAGGCTTGTTGCCCACAAGTATAAAGATTTCATCTTTTTCCCCTGTTCATAACAGCAGTAAGATGAAGCATGCATTGCAGAGGAAAACACCTCTGTTAGTCTTTGCAGACTAAAGATATACTAATCAGAATCATATTCTCCGTTCAAGCTTCCCCTCTAATATTAACTCATCCAGGCAAAGCAAAACTAGATATAACCCTTCTGAAGTAGTTTTGGTGATGGTTCAAGCTTAATTCAGTTGATTGTATAGCCATTAAAATTAAAAGCAGAACCATAAGTATTTCTTACCTGATATGTCACGGAAATCAAGTCATTGCTATACATCATTCTAGCCATGTATTTCAAATACCAAATACCAGGAATCCCACTACACTTACAGTTATTCACAAAGATAATCCTAGTCAATGACTCAAAGATACTCAATTTATGTATACAAAGTTGTGCAGAATCTGAAACAGTATCAAGCACTATAGTACAAACTCATGAAATAAACTATCAAATCACCATTTAAACCATTTACGTATTTTAGCAGGTTAGTGAGCATATTCCTGGAATTCACTGTAAACACAGAAATGAGTCCCCTATTTCATCTTTCTCTACAGAAACAATTTAGCATGACAGCTTGGAAAATCTGCTAGCACCTCTAATAAGCCTTCTCTAAAGCAGTTGATTGTGTCTCTCTTCAGCAGTTATTTAACAGAAGTTTATATTAAAGACATATCCATACCCCTTTCTAAAATATGAAGAGCATTCATTAAAAAATTAGAAGCTTCTCCCACAATCACAAGTGGGAAATTTGCCTGCAAACAGTAATACATCAAGTCTGCTTTCATATGCACCAATTTGCCTTTTGCTGGGGTGAGGGGGAAGGGGTGTACAAAAAAAAAGCTAGTTCACTGTATTGGACTAAAAGAATACTAAATGGAAGCCCATGTCAGGAAACTAATACACGCACCAAGTTTAGCATATTGTAAGTGATCCCTACTTAACCACAAAAAGCTACCTTTAAGAATGATTTCTGTACCTACTTAAGCAGCACTTTTACTGCTTTTCACTCTTTTCAGTTTTCCTCCAATTTAATAATAGTTTTATGGTGTCAGTATGGCTGAGACCAGAGGATTGCTGCATGCTAAGATTCCCGTGGTAATTAAAATACAAACACACCAAAAATGACTTCTATGCAGAGAAGTTTTCCACAAATCCCAAGATGTGCAAAAATTCTGCCATATTCTACTCACAACTTTTTTGTTTTAGAGAAAGTATTCAAGGCTAGATTTGCTGAATTTAAGCTATTAGAGATAATGAGCTTCTAGAGCACCTTATTATATAATATACTAAATAAAAATCGGGTCAGAGCAGACTATGATAAGTGCTTACAGGAGTAATAATAAAATACACCAAATTATTCACCAATTATTTTCCAGATTATCAATCCACTAGGTTTTCAGGATGGGTTATAGGCCATTTGCTGAAGATTATCTTCTTGTTTACATTTCAATTAGCCTCTACGCTGTTTTACTGAGAAACAGACTAAGCACATACTTAAATTCTCTATTACAGATGAGAAGATGTCACAACCACACTGAAGACTAAAACATCACCTTATGTCTTAACTTTTAGCAGACAAATAATAGATCATTCAAAATGCGGTTTAATAAGAACTCAGCTGAAACCAAAGTCTTTTTTTTTTTTTTTTTTTTTTTTTTTTTAGAACAGGCAAATTTACAGCTGGAACCATCTGAAGGGTGTAACAGAGACACTACAATATGACTTCTGACAGAGTTTAGTGTGATTATTACTCAGTGAACATTACGTAAGAGAAGTCTCAAAAGTATCCCAAACAACCTTTATTCTATATTTATCTTTACTTTATTCATTTTCCAAACAGGTGTCACATAACTTGCTTCAACTTTAAGCAAAGAGATTTCAAACTCTATGTTGCAGCACTAGCAGAGAAACTTATCCGATGTTCTTATTTTCTTGACAAACTGTTTATACAATATGGACTTTCTGCCAATAGCTTGATTACTGACATGTAGAGACAAATCAAGAAGCACCCACTGAAGAACAGATACAACCAGCATATTTGCCTAGAACTGATGAGCCAGGAAGAACCCAAGGATGCCAGCAGACACATTTCCATTGCAAGTGCATGGCACAAATTCTGGCTCAATCCCAACTTTTCTTTAAGAAAAACACAAAACACATACAAAAAACACCACAGTGCTGCATTTTTGGGGAAACCATTAGTTAACCTCTAAATTCCAAGATTAGGAATAATGCCTCTTTTTGGCACACAGCTCACCCTGTCTCATAACATATTCTTCCTACATAGAGATTTGCCACAGAAACAGGTATGGAAGAGAAGGTATGGTTACAGTGAATAATCTTCATTTTAATTACAGCAAAATATTTACTCTGCCTGAACACTGAAATATAGCTTTAAACACCTGAAGCCATAAAAACAGCAATTTAAAAAAGTATTTTCCTGCAGGACACTGAACGCAGATCTCACCAAAATTAAAGTTTTGCATCTGAAGTAATCCAGTTCTGGACAGTTAAACATTATTAGTGTACAGTGCTAAATAAGTTTGAGCATAGCCTTGCAGCACTGAAATAGAAAATTCTTATTTTCAGAAGTTTGTTTACAAAAGAGCATTTACTCTCAAATATACAATCCAGTTCAAAAGCTGGTTTTGAAAAAAAAAATGCCTGAATTGTTTGACCTAACCAGTACAGTGTTTTCTGAGTTCAAATGCTATTAAGGGCACAAAATTAACTTGAACATTAGTTTTCAGGTCTCTCAGGATTCAACATGTGTAGTACATTTCTCAGAAATAGAAATACTACCACAGTCCAAAAACATTTTGTGTACTAAGCCTTCTGAACTGATAAGCATTCAAAATTCCAAATATACAGACATCTCTGGAAGACACCCCTAGTCTTTCTAAAAAAAGAATGAGTAAATACTGAGACACAAATTAGCCTTTATTTCCTCAGTTACTTTTTATAACCCAGAAAACTGAGAATAATAACAAAGACTTCAGTGCAGTCTGTCTCCTGCATAAGCAGGCAGGGTTCTCAACTTAGAACTTTTTTCTGCAAGTCTAGCAATCAAGACATCTTCAGAACACAATGTAAAGCTCAATTTAACAAGGGCAGAGTGTGCTGTCAAAGATGCTGGTATATCTTCTGGGTGGTTTTGACATTACTCATATGCCATGAAACACACTTAAGTTGATGTGCCTCTAAAACGACATGAGGTATGAGCTATCTGTGGCAAAGCAAATACTTTATGTAAATTCAAGTGCTAAATGCCATCAGAGCACATTCGTGAGATACAGGCACCTGATGCTTAGATATTTAGTTTTCAACATAATTTAGCATTTACACTCTAGTAGATTATTGCATGTACTGTTTGGACTGTTCAGCCTTCTTCAAATCTAACAGAACTTGCATCCATGTAACAGCAGTTTTTAGATCATGCATGACTGGAAAGTTCTGTATCAGAAATACTTAGATTCTTTTGACTGCAGTCCATTTATCTCCAAATCAAGTAGGGACTGAAGTTGTTAACAGCCTGCACATACCTATAATAACCTGGAGAGCAGTTTAGAATTTCATTTGAGAAAAAGGTTACAGCTAAAAAAACCTCTTACCTGAATAGCAGCAAAGGCTAGTGCTGCCCAGATAACATACATCATGATCTCTTGTAGCTTCTTTACAACCAGAGCCTCACAACCCTAGAACAAGTAAACTCATTATATATCCTTCTGGCAACCACACAGGACAGGCAGGAAGACCCCCATCTTCCCCTCAAAACCTCAGACAGTACAGAAAAATAATGCAAACACTAAGACAAACGTTAAAAAGAAAAGTCAGTACTGACAATACACAAAATAAAAACTCTTTCCCTCTCCTTTAGAAACCATGTTTATTACCTGATAAACCAAATACACCCAATATTTCATACTCCCACTAAAAAGAAAATTTAATTGTTGTCAGCAGATCCACATAATTAAAGTTCATATTTTGTTGGCTATCTTACCTCAGAATAAAGGTCCATTGGGCGGGTCAAACTGCCAGTACAATTGCTGAGAGACGCTTTGCAACAGCTAAGTGGCACACTGTTATTTTTAGTTTGTTTGAACCAGACAGTATTCTCCCAGTCTGAATAGTTATGGATCCCACAACAGCGCAGCTGAAAAAGATACCGGTAAAGAGCCACTGGGTTTACCAGTAAAAAAGTGGGATGAGACAGCAGTTCTAATTCCAACACCAAGAACACACACGCATTAAGATTAGGCTGCCTCTGTTACTTAAGTAAAACAAATTATCTGACAATAACGTTATTTTATCAAATTATAGACGGAACGGTTTCTAAAATTTTATAGTCACATGTGGCTGTACAGAAAGCCTTCAGGATGCTCAGACGACTGTGGGCCTTGCAGTCTTCCTGTGTGCGGTACAGCCTCCAACAGAGGTACCAGCCAAAGTGCTGAACTACCAGTTTGTTGCCTTCACTTTTTTCCTTTCAGCAAGGAATCTTGGCAAGGTATCAATTAGTAGTACCATTGATTTAAATGCATTAGACATTGAAATATAAAAAATACCAGACTTTATTGATGTAATTGTAAGAATGTTGAAAACTCCTGAATGTTGCCTCACTTTGATGGTTATTTTTGCCCCAAAGCAGCAAAACCAGAAGCTTGCAACACTGAAATTTAGCTAGAATCAAAAATGCTTTTTTGGCATGTTCTAGATAAATCTGTGCAGAAATGAAAGCATTCTGCAATGTCCCATCACAGAAAAATAAAAGGGGAGAGAAGTACTAAATACCTGGATCCAAACACTGATTATAGATAGCCTATTATGCAGCAAAACGCATCTCCCCATCAAGAATTTCATGATTCCACTAGCTGGTCAATAATTAGTTTGAATTGTTACAATCAACTGTTTACTAGATTTGTCAAGACAGGGGAAAGGATCTTACTGATGCTGCATTGTTCTGCTACCTGTGTATTTCAGAGATAGAAAGGACTGAAAAGCTTCTACAAAAGACTTCATGTGCCTGGCTGTCTCACCTGCCTCTGTACGTAGTCAATAGCACGACTGGCTGCATCAGGATTTGTCCCATTATATCCATTGTATACTTTCTGAATGCTGTGATCAACTTCATCCTCCACCTGTGAAGTATAGCAAAGCATCCACATTAGCACACCGATGGAAGCAGCAGACGCCTAGATATTATAATCAGAAGTGAAACTATTGTAATTCAGTAAGCAGAGATAACTTCCTATCACCTGAAATTAGTATGCTTTGGAGATGCAGCTTCTTAAAGTTCTAAATCAATTTTTGCAAAAGATATTACTAGTTTACAGCTAATGGCAAAAAAAAAGCCACATTAGTTATCTTATATAAGATTTTAGACAAAGCAGCTTTGAAGTGTCTCAGAAAGGAAATTGCTTTTATTATGATACTATGGCAGGTACATCATGAAGTTAAGAGCTATTTGTAGGAGTATGCACCCTCCCACTTCAAAGTCCCAAACCAAAAAATCACCCACTGTATAACCATCTGGACTAACTGATTGGGTTTGGGACACCAATGAGTTATTGATAACTCATATCACCCACTTTTCCCATTCTGACTGAAACACAGGTAAATTCTCAAAGACAAGGCCTTTTTGGTGACTATTCTATCCAACAGCGACCAAGCTCTCTGTTCAGTTTTCTTCCTCTCCACCTCCTGGGAAATGGTGATGGCAGTACATTGTACCTAGCAACAGCTACTGGAATAGCTTCCAAAGCTACTGCAGATGAGTCAAGCTGCTAAAGATGCTGCCAAGTATGTGTGTTAGAAATGGATGCCACCCAAGAATCATCACTTCTCCCCCAAAAGACAACTGATAATGCCCGCTTCTGGGGGAAATATTTCTGAAACCTTTTAAGAAAAATGCTTCACTGTAACTGTAAAAACTTTCTGTGCATTTAATTAACAAGTTTGGTGTAGCTAAACTTCAGTATCAGAGTAAGAAAAAGAAAAATGACAATTCAGAGCTAATCTATCACATGCAACAGGAATTACTTGCAAGGACTGTAATCTGAGGACTGAGTATTAACTAAGCACGCATATTCTTTAGTAGACTTGCAAGTTACAGTAGCAATGCCAGTTATCTTTGCAAGTAGATCTGTATGAAGATAGATATGAATTAAAGCCAATTCAGCCTGCATAGGCACTTCTTTCAGACTAGCTTAAACCAATTGTTTAATGATCTGATTTGATTTACAACTCTCTGATTCTATTTAGTCAGTCACACATAAGAAAACAGACCAGTTTGTTATATAGGTTTTTAAATCATTTATTTTAGTCTGTGCATGTATACCATTTGGCTTACAGTTAAACCAGGACAGTACTATGCCTGAAAGCCATGCAAATTACATACAATGGAAACAAGAAAAATCTTGACCTCCAGCTAACTGGCAAGTTTGGGGGCGGGGAGGGGAGGGAGCCTGGGATGGGGTTTGGGCGGGAGGGGAAGAGGGGAAAGAGTGAATTAGGAAATATCCTGTACCCAGGAAAGCCTACAACTCTACAACCAACCGATAGCTTGTTTAATTCCTGCTGTCATTTTACAGAAAACCTTACTTTTACTGTTAAGGACCAAGACTAGCAGATTTTGCAGCAGGTCAATCTATCACAATATGGCCTAGAGGAGCTTCACATTGTTGTGAAGGAGTCTAAACTGCATCCATGCACATGGGTTTACAGAGGCATACTGGAAAAGTGATTTAAAGGTCAGTTGTTATACCCTGATTTGAAAAGGCACAATGACACCTCATTGAGGCAACACAGCATTAGACTTGGTCACATTTGGTACCAACAGTTTTGACAACTACTGCCATGACTTTAATCCATCCTTTCATGCGAGTTTGTAAAGACTACAACCTAAGTAATTCTAATATGATCTGGGCACCTTGTTTTTCTTAAGATCCAGAACATACCCCCTTCCCCCACCAACAAACTAAAAACAAAACACCAACAAAACCCTACATATACCATGTCTGAAATGGAACAAAATAAGAAAAGCACAGAGCTGCCTTATTTGTCCTGGCAACAATAATCAGAAATCCAGGCTGATTTCACCTCTCAATTAACTGTTAATAACTTTTTTTTTAAACACCCTGTTGCACTTCAGAACAGCAATCTAAGACACTAAATAATGAAACATAGTAGAAAATTGCATTTTTACTAAAAAGACCCAAACTCTGTCTCTTCTTTTGAAAGATGTAAGATTTAATTTTCAAACATAGGCTTTTACAAATGCTTTATGTCAGCATAAGACCATGCTGCCACTAAAAAGATACTATCTTCCCTCTTCTCCCAAGCTCTGACCCTGCATTAGTGTTTGTGAAGCTGTATGGTAGGTAGCAAGGCAAAAGGAGGGATGACAGCAATGTGCAGCTGGGACCAACCCAGTTTTGGATTGGTTTAAGGGTGTTACTTCACAGATGGGCTAGGTAGGACAGACACACGCATCTTATTTCATCTGCTCTGAACGCTATTAACTGGAAAAAAGCAAACCACTAAGATTAGAATCTAGAAGCGAATGAGATGACCAACACCCCGTTCAGATCAGATCCATAGTGATGGCTGAATTATTAGACAGTAACACACTGTGCCTCTGCAAGTACTGCAGCAGAAGGCAACCATTCAAGTTATGTAATAATTCAGGATGATTTACATTCTCCAGGAAGCCTATCACTTTTCTTAATTGCTTGTAAGGACTACTTTTACTACAAGCTACAGAGAGTCCCATCTGAACAACCACCCATCTTCAAGGCACTACCAGGATCCAGAAACCAGATGTAGACCATGAGAAAAATATATCCTGAATTTAAATATCTGATAGGGAATTTCTGTTGAAGCAATCTATTCCAATTGTTGCTAAGTTTGATGTATAGTACACTGTTCAAGGTCCTCTTCTCAGCTGCTTGAGGCAATTTTCTTTCAGTAAAGCAGGCAAAAACTCTGGAAATTTTACTTAATGGTTGTCTCACCACTTCTTCCAGAAGAAAAAAAGAAAAAAAAAGCAAGCAAGCAGGAGAAAGCCAAACTAGCAAGACCTGGCTTCTATGTTTATATAACCACAGAAAGCCAAAAAAAGGTAAATGCTGCCTTAATTCAGCCTCCTATTAAAACATCATTGAAGCATCCTATGATGCTGTCATACTGCATGCCACAGATAAAAATGCAGCTATAACAAAAGCCAGCAAAATTGCAGAAGTTTGAAATTCCTTTTTCTTCAAACTACATTTTGATATATCCCTAATGTTATGTGGTATATTTCTAACATGCATTTTGCTGGTAGAGGTATAATTAAAGACACAGGACCAGAAAAATAGGAACAATTTCATTCAATATCAGGACAAGTCATAACTTCTTCAGCCATAACCTTGTTGACCACCAGTAAAGCTAAACTATATCTATAATCATATTCAATCTACTTGACTTGATTTATTACACAGTATCAATTTTCAGATATTGGCAGTTCAAATTAACCCACTTATGAGGGTTTTTTCTTTAACAAATAGCCACTAACAGTTCTACAGAATCAAATAAAAGACAGACTATACTATTTTTGTATTTTGGTCACAGTTCACAACAAAACATTTATCAGAATTGAGAGATTATTACCTTTGCTCTGTAGATGTATCCAAGAACCACCACCACAACTTCAGTGATAAAAACCAAGAGCAGAATGATCACAAACTGTAAAACACAATCCAGAGTATTTGTGAAAATAGTTTCACCCATCTACTTTCTAAAAGTCTCAACTGAGCCTCTGAGGATTATAATAAAGCAACTTCTCGGGCAAGGTTTTAATTTAGCAAATAACAAAGCAGGCAATTAAGTTGACCAAATGAGTCCAGAGTTAATTTCATTCAAGAAATTAAGAGTTCATTGCTTCACTAAGTAATAAAGAGAGTTAGAACTGCCCAGATAGGCAAGTGCTGACCATTAGGAATGAAATACCACACTGGGCTGGTTTAATCAAGTGCTTCTTTCACTCTTCTTCCTATCAGATAAACCTCAGTGTTACATCAAAGAGGCTACCTGGGTTGCTACTTCAAAGCAGTAGGTGGACTAAGAGAATGTTTTGTTAGATTAAGCCCTGAAATAACTGACAGAGGCAGAAAGTTATGCACTGACCTTGGTATATTTAAGAGCACTCTTAAACGGTTAAACAAGGCTACAAAGTATCAAATAAAATAGAAAAGAAACATGGGAAAAAGTTAAATAGTGGCCTCTCTCCTCTTCTGCTACTCCAATTCTCCAGCTGAAGTTACAGTTAAAAAAAAATGCATGGAAATAGATAACCTAAAATACTGGAAACAAGATGTCCAAACTAAGCCACACTGATAAAATGTGGGCATCATAACTACCCTCACCTTCATGCAAGACACTTAAACCAAACTGGCTCTTCCCACCCCCCTCCCCCCCCAATTTTAGCTGTTCATCTAGAAGAGATAAATTTTAAAATGGTATCAACAAATCATGACAGTTTTAAAGCATCACTTTTAAAGAAAACACCCCTGTTATAAAGGGATATAACTGGGGAGTCTTCCACTGCAAGAACCAACTAACTTTGCACCATTATTCAGAAGAGAAAACTGCAGTAACAAAAAACGGATAGAACAAAACACAAAGGGAAAAAATGTATAGTTGTAAAACAAGATCAAAACAAACTTAAAAAACCATACATTTTAAGAAGTCTATTAAAAAGGAAAAAGGCTAAATATACACAACAGGCAATCATCATCACACAGGAACTCCGCAACTTACAGTAGCAAGTCCACAACGACTTTCTCGAATCGTGGCACAGCACCCAATTAGTCCAATAATAAAGAGAAGCGTCCCCACAGCTATGATAACAACTGCTGGAATGAGCGTGTAGACATCTTCAAAGAAGTGATCATAGTCGTCATATGTGATGAACACATAGGCTCCCACGTAGCACAGTATGCCTGCTGCTGCCTACAATAAACACAGTAACTCGGTCAGTTTCTTTGAACATCAAACCCTCCCTTTCTGTAAGACTAATTTGGAACAATTGTTTTACCAAGGTCCATAAAATAGTTCTCCTCAGGAATTAGATATTTTGAGATTGACATCTTTGCTAGGTTATAGGGTATGTCTGCTAGGAATATCTCAAACAGAGGCTAGCTAATTCCAACTTTCAAACTACATTTAATCTAGGCAGATTTAGTCTGGACGACGCTATGGAAGCTTTCCCTGAGGCATGTTAGGAAGTGAGGGCAACCGTGCTACGAACACTAAAATCTTGCTGCCTGTTCTTCCCCAAAACTTCTCCCCCACCCCATGAACTAAAGCCTTCACACAGTCTAACACTCAAAAGTATGAGGCAGCATGTGAGAACAGGATTCCAGCCCAACCAAACAGCAAGCTATTTGCAACTGAAACACTTTTTGGAACGTACGTGCAGTTACTTTACCTGCTTTTACTTACTTATTCTTCCATTTTGCTATCTACCATATGTGATCTAACATTATAACAGCATTTATATATGCATACCAAGCTTTGACCTCAGCTAGAGGGACAAGAACTGAAGACAGCCTTTTTGAAATGTTCACAGCATTTGAACACCTGACTCTAATCAAACAAACCAGATAAGAACTAGTATAAAACTCCAGTTTATTGAAAGACTGAACACATCCTACAAGACTTAAGACACATCCTACAAGCCTTTTCAGTTTAAAAGATGACATTCTCAAAAGGGTCATTGCACAAAACAGTCTTTTTTAAAGGAGGAAAGTCACTTTGTAAGTTACTACTATTAATAGCAAGTAAGGCCCGTAGGATAAATCTGCAAGACTAATGCCACTTCACAAATCTAAAACTCTAAAGTGGAGCGCATGTATCATTCCGAGGTGCACTTACCTCCCTCAAAATTACTGAGTTTCCTACATATCAGTATCTTCAGTAACTTAAAGCTGCACTGAACTAGTGAAGGACAGACAGCTGATGCTTGAGAAGCCAGCTCACACACATTTATTTGGAAATAAATCCCCTTATTTCATCAACACTTGCTTTACAAAAAGCTTTTATAACCATCTTGCCATGCTTGCTGCGGAATGAAACAGTCCTGTTAGGCATTAAATGTTTGATTTCCTCTTTAAATGCCCCATTTAATTATGCTCAATTGATTTGCAATGAAAGACGATCATTTGAATCTTTCATGATAGAGATACTTTACTGGTATCCCAATACACAAGTTGCATTGCTTTGTTAGGCTAAGCCAAAACACTCCACTCAGGAGATGCAAAGACCAAGCCATGATCTGAGGAATTTCACCTTGCTGTGAAGGGTACAGCATCTCTACTACAATGCAGTCTATACTTCAGATGCAAAAGTTCACTCAGCTGAAATATTGCACACTTCAGCTCTGTCCTGGAGAAAGGAATGCGGCAGGCTGCTTCAGCCCTTCCTCCCCACTCAGAGGCCTTGTAACTACCCCATCCCTGGACTGGGAAGAGGAAGGCAGACAGCTGCATAGTGCTAGCTCAAGCAGGTAGAGGCTGGGACACCCTATCACAAAATGAAAGAATCAATGAATAATTCAGGCTGAAAAGGACTCAGGAGATCACTTAGTCCAATTTCCTATTCAGAGCAGGGTCAACGCTGAATTTAGACCAGGTTACTCAGGGCTTTGTCCACTTCAGTCTTTAAAATCTTCAAGAATAGGGATTTCACAGCCCCCTGGGCAACCTGTTCAGTGTGACTCAGAACAAAACAAGCCAAAAGAATACTGGTACCTCATATTCCAGCATTGTTTGCTACTGTGTAGTTTAGTACCGCACTGTTACTGCGGCTCCTTCCTGTAGAAGGGCACTGCATCATGGCTGCTAGAATAATGCTTTAAATATGGAACAGCCTCTGCAGCACTGTGTTATAGAAAACACTATCTCGAAGAGCAAGGCATTAAGACCTAACTCCAAAGTGTCTTCGGTTCTATGTGCTCTATTTGAGCAATGTATTTCACCTCTGAAAATGTGACTACTCCACAGGAATGTTAAAGCATCCAAGAAGCTCACATGCATCCAGTAAGAGGTGGTATGTAGATACAACAGTAGTGAAACAACTGAAAAAAACAGTAATGGTCACAGACCAAAAGTGAGACATGTTCACCAGACAACAAATTCTGAAGTGAACAAGCTATTAAAAAATATTAATATATATAGAGAGCCACTTTGCACAAGAGACATGTAGAAATGCTACTCCAATTCTAGAAATCATGTCTAACCATGTAAGCTAAAGCATGGCAAAACGCAGACACAGTTTCTGTATACAAAGCAAAGATCCAAAGTAGAGTCACTGAACAATGGAATTATATTAGCTGTTGCCTAGTGATGAAGCATGTGAATGATGGGCTAGTGATGTCATCTCCCACTTCTAAGAACTAAAATGCTTGTCAG
Organism: Dromaius novaehollandiae; assembly: GCF_036370855.1. Classification (NCBI taxonomy): domain Eukaryota; kingdom Metazoa; phylum Chordata; class Aves; order Casuariiformes; family Dromaiidae; genus Dromaius; species Dromaius novaehollandiae. The sequence goes on from NC_088107.1 coordinate 22,057,131, forward strand.
AAAGGTGGCATTTTGCAAGGTGGCAGGGGAAAAAAACACAGCTGCAGTTGTCAAAGTATAAAGCAGAACTGAAATCAGAACCATTTGCGAGCCCATTAGTTCTCCTCTGCTGTGTTTGAATTGATGTTTAGGGGCTTCTTTCTTTTCCAAGAAAAATCTGGTTCATACAAGTAGACCTGATATTGTTAACTGCATGAGCAAACGCATTTAAGACATTTGGAAGAAAAAAAAGTTTTTTTAAACAATTTAAAAAAAAAGCTTAAACTCTCTGCAGATGTTAATTTTCCTTTGCTATTTTGAGAAGCATGTGCCTTTTAGAAAACTTTGCTCTTCCAGTATTGTGCCCGACAAGTTAAGTCTAACAAGCATAAGTTAGGTAATCTCTCAAGCTAAATGAAAAACCACACTGTGCTAAAGAAATTAGTATTTTGTAATTACTAATGGAAAGTCAGATTTTTCTTCAGACTTCTCAGATTAAAGCAACCCAGCCTGAAGTCTCAACTAAATCCTTTTCACACATGGTACAATAATGACTAATCAGCCATGACAGCATTTATCCTTAGGTTTACTTCTTTAGGAGTTGTAGAACTAGCTTTTCTGTGTAAAGAGCTACAGCATTTCAGCAAGGACTGTATATGTTAGTCTATCTATAAAACAGAAAACAAAACTTGCAACAAGTGCATAAGAAAGTTAAAAGACATTGCCTCTACTTGCTGAAGTGGCCATATCCTTATCAGTAAGGCTACCTCTTCCTCAGAGTCACTTGAGCAAATAATCTTCTAAGAAAAGCCCTGAAAACAAAAGTACCTGCTGAAGCTTTCACACATATCAAAGCTCAAAACTAGTAAGATGAAAATCCCTTTCCCTTGAGTATTACAGCTTAAAGCAATTTTTGGATAGGTATCATTGCCCAGTCTATAGAAAAATTGTAAAAAAATAGCAACATTATCTAGTTAGTTACAGGAAGGCTATTTCAAATGCCTTCACTTTTCCTTCCACATCACAACCATTCTTCAACCTGCTCTAAACCAGCCAGGGGGCATCTACACCAGCATTTTAGTTGAGATTAGGAGAGTGCTTCAGAAGCAATCCTTTTTGCTCATTTGCTGACCATTTTCACTGACTACATTTTGGGTTGAATCACTGAGTGGTCTTAGAGGGAATAACTGGACTTCTTTTGGATGAAACTAAGCCAGAAGATGAATGCATTTAAGCACACTAACTGCTAACAGGTGTTCAGTCCACTGGGACCAGACTAGCCTGAGGTCCTTCCTCACAACCCCCAGTGCAGTACTGTCAACAGCTGGTCCTCAGCACAAACTACTTCACTCCACATCTGTTGTCCCATGTATATGCTCATGTAAATAAAGCTCAAGTACCATTATAGCAGATAAAGGCAAACAGGTAGTTCTACCTATGTTAAGCTACCTACACTGAACAGTGCTGTCTCAGTTAAATGCACATTTGAGAAGTTTTAATATAACATGGACTTATTCCAGGTATGATCTGTTGCATTCCAAGAATAAAGTTTAATATGTGCCTTTTTAAAATACATAACAGTACCATGACCTTCCATCATTTGCTTCTCAAAAACAGAACAAACCAAAAGAAATTGAAATCTGTATCACAAGTAAAGACACAAAGATCACTTAAAAAAAAAAGCAAAGTAATTCATGTCTCAGTGCTTAGGATTCAGAGTAAACAGTAAATCTGCAGAAGTCTGGATTTGCGGGAGTCAAACACAAAGGCATTTGAATAAAAAGCAAGTTCAAGTAAGTCTCTGATAAACAGGACTTGAAACTTCATCTTCTCAAGGCTCTGAATACAGATGACAGCAGCTCCTGAATCTGCACCAGGTCACGTGCATGCTCCAGGGAGATGACTGGTTATTCAGCATTCACACATTTCTCTACAGTTGTTTGCATCTCTCTTGTAGTGCCCAACCTGAAGTAGCACACTCATATTTTAGGATGCAATAACCTTTAAGAGATACTGCCAAAACAAGTACAGCCAACATAGACAGTTTCTTGCAAAAGGCTTAAGCACTTAGCCTTCCCTTTCACCAGAGCAAAAGTTTAAGAATGCACAGACCTCTTAGTGGTCAGAAAAGCTTAGCAGTATTGCTTTGGAATGGACATCTAAGTAATTATTAAAAGCAGAACAAGTATGCAAGTAACTGGAGAGGGGAATATTGAAGAGCTAATGCATGATGCACATGATGACAAAAAGCACCTCTCAAAATATCTTAAAGCGTATTTAAAATTTGGTTCTTAGAATAAGTGAATAAACTTCCCCATGCCTTTGGGCTGGTCTCACACAGACTCCTATGCATACACCTATTTCACAGAAGTAAACCGAGAGCTTTCACCTTTGACGTGCACTGAGATATACAAGGCTTCAGGTTTTCCAGACTTACCCTGAAACAGTTGGCAGTCTGCAGATAAACATTAAGAACTGTTTTTGTATTTTTAATGTTTCTCACACACAGCAGTAGTTTGAAAGCTCAAACTTTTGCTGGCTAGAAAGATGAATGGAAAGCAGAGCTTGAAACTGTTTGTTCTCTTCATTTAGTTAGCAGCCACGGACATGGCAACTTCATTTAAAAACTAATGCTTTCTTATACTACCCTAACTGATGTTCACCCAAAACAGATCTGGAGATGACTCCTACAAGGAATTTTTGTACGTACAAAGCACTGTCACTCATGTTACTTGAGCCGTTTGCCTGTCTAGTGGCTCTTCTGCAATTTAGGGCCAAAACAGAATCCACAAAAAATTTTGACGTTTTTTTGGTACTCTTCTAATTAACTGGGCCAACAAAGAATATTTGAGCCCTCAGAATCTGCATTTTATTCACTCGTTTAAGTGAATAAGCAAGTGAAAGTAGCAGCAAAATATTGTATGTGAGGAGAAAATACTTATACCTTCTGTCCAAGTAGTTAAGAAAAAGTATTTCACCTTTTTGGCAAGGACACTGAACACTGGGGCAAATATGACTTCCCATTAGTGCCAACTTTACCATCAACTGGAAAAACTTCAGTAGTAATATAGATGCCATCCTAAGCATGAGTATTTGTCATTCCATGAGAATCCCAGTCTTGAAACAGATGTTTTAGTAAAATGCACTATGGTACACTCAGATACACCATCTGTGTCATCTTTGACTAAGAGAGAGGCAAGTAGAATTGATTTTCTTTTTCTTGCCTTCCACACTAACAGTCCCTCACTTTTTCTGCCTGGATGTTGTCCAAGGACCATCTTCCCAAACTGTGTATTGCTCTCCTTATGTTAACCTTAAATGAATCTTCACGTTTCCACAGCCTTTCTATGTGGGAACATATTTTTAAAAAGGCCATATATACCACATGAAATTTATGAAGATGTACAGTTTTATCAGTTTCTTTCCTCATAATAATTACTTTTCCCTAATGCATGCCAGCATCTCAAAATCTTCTACCTGTAAAAAAAAGTAAAGTAGGGACCTTGGTATCACCTGATTTTCTACTCAGTTTTTTTTCCTACCATCTTCAAAGGTAGTTTTTCACACTACTTTTTCATTATTTGACTTCTACTACTTTATTCTTCTGATATTTTCAATTCTCTCCATCACTAGAATATTCACAGCCTGATTAATGTCAGATATAAAAATGGTGTTCCTGTTCTGAAGTTCTTCTTCTGGCTTTCTGCCCTTCAAAATCTAGTTTCTCACTTTTAATATCAGAAGTCCCGTAAGAGCTCTCTGCTATTTATGTCTCCTTACACTCTTTCCAGTACTTTGCTTCTCCCTATCTCCCCCACATTTCCCTCTGAAACAAATATACATGGATACTGGAAGTTATTTTCTCTACTTGCTTAAGCAGGTGCTCATCCACCTTGGACTCCAGTGGCTTCCTGACACACACTGCTTCATTCTCCATGATCATTACCTGGCACACTGAGCTGCGAATGTCTCATAAACCCTTTGTGAGAGGGAAAATTAACAGTTCTATTCAATTTTATAACACAGTTAAAAATATTGTAAAGGCTTACAAAAAAACAATAGGATATTCAATCATAAGCCGTATTTTATCTATACTAGCCAAGTTCAGTTCTATACTAGTACACATTAAAGAACTCTAAATCAATTGCTCTTGCAAGTGAAGCAAAAGGCTGAGCTAAGCTTCTTTTGCATTACATGTAAGTGCATTCTTTGGCATTACACGTAAGTGTCACTAATTGCAACAGTGCACCAGTAGATTGAAGATTATTTTTTAAGAGAAGAGATCTTAACAATATAACCATACTTTTATACAAATTCTGTCATGAGGGTTGGAACGCGACCTGATGCTCCACCGTTTCCAGATTCCTTGCTCTGCACAAGAACAATAATTATTCCATTCAAACAAGTTGCTTGCCAGTTAAAGCAGCATTTTAAATTCCACATACTACTCAAAGATATCACATTTAGCTCTGCAAGTTGTTTTTGCTGCTATTAAAAAAAAAGAAAAAAAGCTATGTTTTTAAGAAGAAAACCCAATGCAAACAATCCCAAAAGATCTCATGAACTGAAGGCTTAAAACTCATCTGGTACAGGCACATAATACTACTACTGTGTTACTTAAAAGGAAATCAAAGCCTTTACAAAATCAGGGCCTGGCCCATGCTTGCTACTTCAGAATTTGTGTCCAAGTACAGTAAAAAAAAAAAAAAATTGTTTAGAGAGGTCTTGATAATTTCAGGGGTTGAAAAATCCTAATTTCTAGTAAAAAAAAAAAAAAATCAATAAATATCTTTAATGCACTGGATTCTAAGCCATTATACTTTCCTGAAAATAAATTCCTCATTTCACTGCCAGACCACCAGCAGCAAACTATAACTTTCATATCCAGAAATGACAGTCCTTCAAGGAAAAGGTTTCAATCAAGTAATCCCTGATGGGAGCCTATTGGCTCATCTGTCAGTTTTAATTCATGAGTACCAAGGAACACCCGAGAATTGTCTTTAGTACTTCCTACTCCTTGAAAGTTCAGAGCAGAAACAATTCTCAAGCTCACAGCAAAACAGAAAAAAAAAATTACTTGGCTGATTCTTAAACGTAGAGGCAAGTGAGCTCTACCTTTTTTAGATGATCTGTCCAACACTAAATTTCACTGAATTTTGCCGCCCTTGGGGTGTTTTCTTTCTTGTTCTCCACTAGAAACCCACAATACATCACACACCGATAGCTACATTTCCTTTCATGGAGAGCAGAGCTATTTTCTATGATTTAATACTACATAATTGCTAACACTACGGTTACTGTATGGTAACAGGTATGTTTAAGTTGTAAAGGGAGTACAGAATTGTAGGAAGTATTCATGTTGTATAGAACTGGAGTCTTGAGCTTTCTCTGAACAATCAAACATTACCAAAGAATGCTTTATAGTAGCTTAGTCAGACAAACTGTAAAATTAGCGATTTCAAAACAGCTGAATAATTGCAAAAGCAGTTTAAAAAGTTAGTTTGCAAGTACTCAGCAGAAAGTACCATAGAAGCAGAACCAGAGTTCATTCCATTTCTAGGGGCATTTCAAGAAGCAGGTCATACAGGTGAAGGGGGGGGGGGGAGACAAACACAAGGCAAAAAAACAAAACAAACACAGGGCATTAGGTACTGTTCTAGTGGTGCAGGCTGTCAAAGCATGCCTTGAAATTACTTCTCTTTCCTTAAAGCTATACAAATAGGCAGGCTCCCTTTCTGATGCAAGACTACTAGTGTCTTCAAATATTTCATCTTTCAATCCAATATCCTAAACATAAGCCTGAAAACATTTCCCTCCAATTTTTGTCTTGGTCCTATTTCTTCAAACTGCTTTTCACCAAGTTATGCAAGCCACCTACCTGATAAAAACCTTAATTTAGCAGTTAACAAAATAAGTGCATTTGACATTATCCTCTTAAATATTTATTCCAGGTAAGTTTATTTCTTCTTCTTCCTATCAATACAGACTTGTATTTTTAACACAAACTGCTTGAAAAAATTTATTGTTCTCAAATATTTTATGTGTATTTGTTTGTAAGTGGGTTTTTTTCCCCCACTCTATCCTCAAAATATATTTCTGATCTTTAAAGTGTTAAAATAGTACCTGACAGACTACAGTTCAACGCTTTCCTGTCAAACTAGTTATTCTCATCTTTTTCCACTGGGGCAGGGGGAAGACACCATTTCCTAAATCCTCAGACATTCTAGTGTAGGCATTTCCACTCTATCAAAGATATTTCTGAAAATATATCTACTAGAACTTTTATCATTTCTTTCCAAAGATGCATTGTCTGTCAGTTCACAATTACTTCCTACACAATAGCTTTCCTTGAAGAAAATAAATTAATACCATCTAAATGAAAATGGACTTACTTCTTGACCAAGCAGATCTCAGGCAAACATAAGATAAAAGTCAACTGAAGTATGGCTTTTTCTCTGCGACTTCTCTTCTCTACTCCAAAGTTAATTCATAGCTAAACACTAAAGCATATTAATCGGATCTCCGTTTCTCTGATCCTTCTGAGAAGGGCAAGTTATAGCTGATGCTTCCTATCAATGTATGTCCTTGTGAAGTACCTTTGAGTTTCAGCATGCTTTGCTAAATTATCTAAAATTCAAGTACTGTTAATACAAAGGATCTCCATCATATTGCTCTGTACAATTACCAGTGATGATGCTGGTTTTCTCCAGTGCCTTGATTTTAAGGTAATCTGTGAGTCCACAGTAGACTTCTTTAATGCTTGTTTCCCTTGCAAATAAAACTCAGCTAAACTCTGAGAGTATCACACTAGAAACTTGGAGAGGTGCATAAATCCCATCCAGCTTTCTAAATGACAAACTAGTATCTGTTCTGCAGACAGAAGGCAGTTTGCCCAGCCCCCTTCTCAAATAAAGAAAAAAAAAATCCTGTAGCACATAAGAAAAACATAAGGGAACAGAAAGTTAGTATTAAAAATTACAGAGGAAGCAGGGAGGAAAAAAAAGAAAGAGTGAAAACAAGCTGTGGCATTTTTTTTTTGGTTTGTTTTTTTTTTTTGGGGGGGGTGGGGGGAACCTAGCACAAGACTTTTCCAAAGGAGACCAATTTGTAAAGTCACTGGCAAATTGGGTGGCATTTATTTATATCAACAGTCACAGATGAAAGAGTGAGCAAAGCTATGACCTGTTAGCAAGTCTGATCTGCTCAATTCAGATTATCTGAAAGGCAAACACTGGAATTGATTACATAGAGCTGGTACATAAAGTGACTACAAACCAAAGTCCAATATCGAAACAGAAGAGAATGTTATTTATCATGATTTAAGAGGGCTTTGGGGTACAACTAAGGACACTCCTCTTGATGTCTGTTACCACAAATGGGGACAGTTTGCATTGGCAGAAGTCTTTAGTAGTACTGTTTAAACTAGCTTCCTTTCCTCTCTGTGCAACAATCTGGAGCAGCAAAAAGAACTTGCCATTGCCAGTTTGCTCACTCCATTTTAGTTTTATTTGCACAGCCATGTCAACTGCAAGATTTGTTAACATGAGCCACACCTACACCAACAAAGCCTAGACACAGAAGCAACTTTCTTGTTGCTTGTCTTTTTTAAAACTTATCCATTATCAAACACTAGTATCTCACCATCTCTGTGAATTAAAAGAAAGTAGAAAATAGACAATGTATGAATATATACATAAGCCTGAAGTAAACACATCTCAGAGTACAGTATAATGAACTCATACTGAACAGCAGCAGTACTGCAGCCTCAAGCAAGAGTAAAGATGCCATCAATGAAACGATCCACTTCAGTTGGTGGGGGGGGGGGGGGCAGCCACGGGAAAAAACAATCAGACAACACTCTTTATCTATAAGGAAACAGAACAGCTTTGGCTACTCCTTCTGTTCACTGAAAAAATAAGGGTGCATTTTGATATTACTATAATGCTGCTCTAAGAGACCTAGCTGCTGCTTAAAGCATAGCCCAGTGCTGAGCCCAGCTTTCTCTTGTTTCTGGCTCTTTCTTTGCACCAGTGCTTGTGTCCATCTGACACTTGCTACACCAGGGTCAGGAAGCTGAACAAGCAAAAGTTTTCATCTTTGTTTTAGGGCTGGTTTTCTCCTGGACATGGAATTCAACTAGTCAACTGCAGGGTCTAAAGAACATCAGTGCCTGCCCAAGGTGAGCAGCAAAACACAGCCCCTTTTAGTAACAACTGAAAATTAGACTCGCTTGGCTGTGAATCTTCAAATTACTCTGAGAATGGCAGAAATCAGCTGGTGATAGCATCACAAAAGCTGAAAGACAAACTAGATAAGAAAATTCCAGCTTTCTTATCCAGACAGCATTAGGTTCAGCCTGTCAGAAGAACAGCTGATAAATATTAAATACTCTTCCCTGAACTCTGCTCTAGACTAACATCCCACTAGGGAATTCAGGCCACATACTACAGAGAAAGTAGTACCAAAAGAAAAAATAAGGATCAACATACTTAGCAATCGAAAACTTGGAATATCAAGTTTTTAAAAGTTACATTCATTACTGAGAATTATAACAAAACCCACCTTTGCTTTTTCTTCAGGCAACAAAAACAATAAATTTTTCCAAGCATCTCATGGACATAAAGCTCTGAACTATCAAAGTGCTCTGAACAGTCACATCACCCTATAAGGGTCAGGCAAACAGCAGTGGTGGTGGGTGGTTATAATTCACTTTTATCAGCTAATCTAGCAGGTTCAGCGACTACAGCAAACTCTTCTTGGTCTTGAATCTGGAAGCCACTTGCTATTACTACAGACCATGAAGAAGATTATGATCATAATACATAGGATTTAAACATTGTATTCTGCAGAAACAAACTTATACAAGCAATTAAAGGAGCTTTCAAAGTTACTTGACTGATTACAGGCACTCGTCTACTGTTAAAAGTCTCAGTGGAAATCTGGATGACCTAGACATCAAAACTGGACCTACATATGGATGACAATCAAAAGATTTCTGTAATGGCATGGAAGCAGTTATATAGTCAACTAGAATGGTACTAAATGTTAACATACACATTCAGATCTGTGAACAAGTGAGACATGCTAGATCAAGAATTGAAAATCTTCTTTCTCTTCTGCCATTTAAAATAAGGTTATGTACTACTTTTGGTGAAAATCCGTAACAAAAGAGGACACATCCATTCTTTCCTATTTCTACAGGATAGCTTGTCAAAAAGAAAAAAAAAAATATCGATTTTATTATTCTCACTTTTTTGAAAACCTGCCTGATTCTACATGCAGCTGATCAGCAGTATGGTTGCTTCTGCACGAGCAACCCAGCTGCCTCCCTGCCAAAAAGCTATCAAGAGAAGCTTGACGACTTCTTAGACTGGAGACAACTTACAGCACGCAAGAACAGGAATATTTTAATCTGACGAAGTATTTCCTCTCTCACCGCAATCCGTCCATTTTAAATGGAGTCAAGTTTGTCTCAAGCCAAAACAGTCACTGAAAACTATAAAGCACTAGATTCAACACTACACAAAATAATTTCCACCCCTGCCTCTACTTAAGCTGAATAATTGCACAAACTTTGATCACATAGTTAAATTACCAAGCATAGCAGATCCCAGACAATCTCTTTCAGATATATAAAATGAAGACTATCGCCAAACATTTGGGGTTGGGATGGGGTGAAATTGCATAAAGAATTTGTGTTCATATATGCAGAATGGAATCTAATTTATATCAGTAACTAAAGGAAAAAAACCCACCCTATTTTAAGATGTCACCAAAAGTACAACTCACAACAGCTACATATCTAGTCATAAAGTTTAAGTATCACGTGGCAGCTATCAAATTGCTTTTTAAATGCCAGTTGCAGCTATTTAACTAACACAAAAAGCCACACCCAACAAAAGGGGTTCCAAACAGCAATACTAAAAGATTGATATAACTAAATAACACTTCAAAGATAAGTAAGCAAGCCTATATACCTCAGTCAAAACTATCAAGTCCTAATATGTATTGCTTCAAGTCAAATATGCCTCATATTTACTGCTCATCTCTCTCTGAACTCCAAGTTTGAGACACAAAAGCTGGTGAAACAGGACAGACATGCATTTTGACAGACCGTGATTCATTTTTAAGTATCTAAGAAAGGCATTTCTTTGTAAAAAGTTAAGACAAGAGCATATACCATGCAACACTTGTTAGATTTCACAGGGCTTACAGTATCAAATAGAAAAACATAGCTATATATAGCTATATTGTTCTAATAGCCTATCACCCACTACTCCTTTTCAAAGCCGAAATTTTTGAACAGCTGGGACAACAGATCTTCTGTTCCTGGAGCTGGGATTAGACGATGGAAAAGACTGTAGCTCAATCCAGAAAAAGCAATCATAAAAAATACACAGTGCTCTTAATTTTGGTTTAATTTATTTAAGAGTTATATTGTTCCCACAAGGCAATTACACCAGTGAGTATTATATCCAACTACAGCCTGCATGTCCATCCTCTTTATTCCAATAAACCAAGTTAGCTTTTGTCTCACTGTCAGCCCGGTCTTGGTTGTGGCAGTTTGAAGCAATACATAAGGGCTACTATGCAACTGTGCTTACTGGAAGAAATGAAACACAAGGGTGGCTTTTAAACGTATCACGATTTTATGTTAAAAAAGATAGGTGAAAGGAAACAGTGCTCCACGCATATGGCTAAGTACTTGGGACTGGCATCTTAAGCAGAAGGCCGAAAAAACAGATGTCTAAAACAGCTTTACGAAAAGTAAATCGGGGAAGACCTTCACGCCTCCACAGCACAGCGCAAGCTGTGCTCAGTTATGGAAGCGCCTCCACCTCGAAGGTCTCCGATGCTCGCTGCACTGACGGGCTACCGATGCAGCACGTCCAGCGCCCGCCACCTCTGAGGCCGGGGGAGGGGGGGGGGAAGGCCGCTGAAGGTCCCGCAGCGCCTGTCGCGGCAGAGAGCGGTTAGGTCCGGACAGCGAGGCGACGGCGGCTCCCCGCGAAGCCGGGACGGCGGCGAGGCGGCGCGGCCCGGGGCCCGCAGCGGCGGCCGCGCCCCGACGGCGCCGCCTTCACCCCCGCGGCGCCTCAGCGCCGGGCCCTGCCGGCAACGGCGCGGCTGCGGGAGAGCGGCCCCCTCGCCAGGGAGGCGCCCGCCGGCCCCGGCCCCGACCCTTCCCCGCCGCCCGCGGCTCACCCAGAAGATGAGGTTGAGGAAGACCAGGACGGTTTTGGAGGAGGTGATGCCGCACTGCCCCATCGCTGCTGCTGCTGCCGCCGCCGCGCCTCAGCCCCCGCCGCGCGGCTCCGTTCCGCCACCGCCAGCCGGCCCCCCCCTCACGTGACCCAGCCGAGCCCAGGCGGCGGCGCGGGGAGCCTAAGATGGCGGCCGCCCGCGTCACGTGGTGGGAGGGGGAGGAGGCACCTAAGATGGAGTACGGCTCCTCCTTAAAGGGGCCGCCGCCGCACCGGCGCCAGGCCGCGGCCTGCGCAGCCAGTGAGGGGAACGACAGGCTTGCGCCCCGGCCCCGGGCAACTGCGGGGCTGCCCAGGGCTGCCCGGCCATCTGCAGAGGCAGGCTGGGGCGGCAAGTTCCTCACATGGAAATTCTGAAAAATTCTCTCCTTCCCTTTCCCGACGGGAAGAGCGCCATTTGGCAGCCTAGAGAGGAACGGGCCGGTGTTTCTCCTCCCGCCCATGGAAGTCCCCCGCCGCCAGGGCTAACAGCGCCGTTGAGCAGACGTTTCGATCATGAAGGAAAAAAAACGGTTTAATTATCACCTAGGCAGCTGCAGCATGGCAGGACACTGCCGTTGGGAGACCGAGGCGTAGCGGTCAGGGCCTGCCCAGAAACCTTCAGTCAGTTGAGCTAAACATGGCAGGAATTACAGCGGTGTCACGGGGAGCTGTGGTGCGAGCTTTGGGAGGCAGCGGCTCGGCTGCACGCGCAAAGGTGCCGGCCGCCCGCAAGACACGTCTCCCTAAACGCCAGCCGTGCGGAGCGGCCGGCTGCCTGTCCTCCGTACCGGCTACGAACGACGCACTGCCTGGAGGCTGTTTTGCCTAGGAAGAGGCCTCTGTGGGCACCGCTGGGTTTTGGAAGGGAAGGAGGATTAATTTATGAGGGAGGCAGTGGGATCCCCTCGCGAGACCCCCCGTACGGCATATCCGCGTCCTGCCGCCGTGCCGCGGGCTCTCGGTGGCCGCGCTGCCTGCACGCCGGTCCGGCGGGACGCAGCACAGCTTCCCTGGAGCGTGGGCACGAGGCTGCTGTTGCACAACTGAGCGAACGGCAGGGAGGGGGCAAACCTTGGTGATGGCGAGGACGTTTTGACTTACCCAGAGGAGGGTGGATTTCCAACAACGGAAACGTAACCTAAGGAGCGGCGAGGAGAGGTGTACAGTTTCTGCCGGCCGCGCTTTCTCACAGGAGCCAGGGCGAGGTAATCGCCACCCAGCACTTGCTGCTCTATTTATAAAGTTCTCCTTGGCACAACCACGATCCATCGCAAGCCGTGAAGGCCTTGTTTGCCATCTCCCTGGTCAAACCAAACCCCTTCTCTGCCATCTTTTCTGGCATCAGTGTCTTCCTTCAGGATCTTGCTTTTATTTTTCTCTCTCCTGCCTTCTCCTCTGGAACGTTGCCGTTCCCGAGCTGCTCCCCCCGTGCTCGGTGAGCCCGCTGGACGGCTTCACCCTGTTCCTTTTGCCATGCCACGTTTACTTCTCGGGTGGAAAAAATGCTGCCATGGCATCGAGGGCCTGAACATTTTAGGGATCGATCTTATGAAGGGAGGAAAGTAATAATCAGTTCTATTTCACTGCTCTGTTCCCATGGTAGCAAAGTTAGGTTTTTTCCTCCCACAATTTTGGGAAGTTATACCCAGAACCAGTTCCTAGATACCATGGAGATAGGAAGTCTTTTTTCGGCTTTCTTTTCAAGCCCTTATGTGCTGATGGATAAAACTCGCCAATCTTGCAAGGCATACCACAGCATTTTCTGTCTCTAGGAATGAATTTATATACCCAGAAGACATGCTCAAAGTTTGTTGCACTGTTAAATGGTTTTGCAGTGAATTTCTGGCATTTGGGGTGTGACACTCTCTTTTAATTTTGGGGTTTTTTTTTAATGTGTAGTCAGCTTGTGCTTTATACCTTACAACTCTGTGACATGTAATACATTTAAAAACACATTCATGTTATACCATTAAAAAAATTGCAAAGAGCTGATAGAAGAAAAACCTAAGACTAGTTTGATAGAAAAAAACTTTGTAGGATTAATGATGACATTTAAAAATCCTTTCAAAGATTTTAGTACAATGCTGCTATCCAGTTTTAATATTGAGATTACAAATATAACAGTCTACTCTGATTTTCTGTATTAATTTTCTGTATTTTCACAAATATTATACATATTGTACATATTCTGCAATGCATATGTGGGGCTTGGTGTCCAGTAAACACGTATCTGTTTCTTTTTTTGCATCTGGCCTTGTTTGAGAACTGAGTATGTGATCAGATGCAGGAAAGGAGTAGGATTTCATGCTTGGACAGCAGAAAAGTGCTGCTGTGTGACAGCCTCTGACAGGGTTGCAGTTTTACATATGCAGGGGAACGAAAGAGGTTAGCTTCATCGGGAGGATGGAGGAGAGCACTGGGAGGAAGGAGGAATTACAGACTTTAGTCAGTCTTTTGAATGGGCTGAGAGAGACTAACTCAAGTAGGAGGTGGACTTGCTTTACCTGAGATGGCAAAACCAAGCACCAGGAAGAAGGTGAATGCCAAGTGTATCTGTAAGCATGTCCCCTATGGGAAAGCAAATGCAATAGTGGATGGCATTCTTCTTTGCTGTGCCACTGCTTTCGTGGCTGGTAGTGGGTACCTGCATACGGTTTTTGTCGGGCTCTCGTGCAGTGAAATGTTCTTGGTTCTCTGGAGAATCCACAGAAAACCTTTGAGCACCATCATTCTCCATAACTTCTAATCCACAGACTGTCTTGTGTGAAGTGTGGGCCAGTGCTGACATCTCATGCCGAGTGGGGCATGCCTATCAGCGTCCTTTGGGCGGGAGATGCAACCAGTAGCAGGATGCCATCAAAAATTGCCCCTTCTGCCTACATGGGAATGGTTGGCAGGGAATTCTAGCTCACTGCCTGTACAGGGAGAGGAGGAGGAGGAGGAGGGACAGCTTGCTGAACTAAGCATAGGCAGTGCAGTTCCCAGGAGAGCAGAGAGCAAGGTGTGCTGGACACAGGTTCTAACAAGTGTTTTGCAGACCATTTGCCATTTCAATAGCCAGCTTGACTGAATTGGATTGAACTGTCTCCAGCACAGCCTTGCTTGCTTAGATCTTCTCCACCTCTCTTGATGTGGATGGATAGCTGGGATATATTTTTGTCTTTAATCTGGTTAAGCCTCTTTGAAATTCTTCATGCTCATTAAGCATTTCACAACATTCAGCTTGTGACTACCATCATGGCAGTATTTGCAGAAGTGGGTACTTGGATATAAGGATATCCTTCACTGTTACTTCTTTTGAGAAAGTGAGAGGATCAGAGACCTCAGGATGTGTGCAGGGCAAGGATGGGCCGAAGTTCTCCAGTGAAGAATGCAAGTGGGCTAGCAAGGTGTTCACTATGCAGTTTGTGAACTCACAGCGGTACAGTCTGGCAGTGCCCTAGCGTTTAACCTGGGAGGTGACATGTAGCCACCAAGGTGCTAGTGCAGCAGAGACCACACAGGTTAGCTGGGGGTCTGGTTAAGGTAAGTGGCGGGGGAAGTTGTTTGGCAGACCATCAGTAGACTCGGACATGCAGAGATGAGTGTGCAAGCAGATACCACTGATGTAGTTTGCCCTTAAGTGGAATTATGCCTGATTCAACTCTCCAATTTTTTATATAAGCAGTAGGAGTTAAATTCCGTGGATACAGTGCACTTTACATTGATGCAATTGAGCCTACACTGTTAAAAATCATTGATTTTGACGAGCCTGTAGACAATTCCACAGCAGTGATAATTTGCAGTTGCAGGTATGCATTAGAAAAGTAAAAATGTTTTCTTGTTTTTGGGACAAACAGTGTAGTAAATGTAATACAAATGAGCTAACTCTATTTGAAAGAACTAGGTATTATAGAATAATCTCATGTTTTTCATCATCTTCTGAGAAAGTAATCAGAAACTTCTTTGATACTTTGGAGAATATACTTTGAAGAGCCTGGAAATGTCCATGAAAGTTGAAGGATGCACAGTAAAAATGCCTGCTTGCTTGACACAAACATTTTCCTAATCAACCTTTTTAGTCACTATATGGAATCACAGTTAGCAGAATAGAGCATCCATTTGTCAGTGTGTTGCAAACTGGTGAATAGAGACGGGGACAGGGTCTGTCGGTGTTAAGTAGGGAGGGCAGCAATGCATTTGATTTTTCATGTTTTCTGGAACAGAAGAAATCTCTTACCTCTTTAGGTCCCCACCCACCTGATTTAGTAGGTCCCGGGAGCACCAGTCAAGACTTGCAATACGTTAATTGCCCTTCACTGGTAGCAAATGATCTCATAGGAGTCACTCCTTGCATTTCTTCACTTTTTGATGGACTTGCTCACTGTGGGCCTTCGTGTAATGATCAGATGTTGGAAACAAGGTCCATTTTATTGCCACAGAAGTGATGTAGAGAGAACTGGGAACGCCCTTCATGACTAAGGGGAAAAAAAAAGGTTGAGATTAGTTTATTGTCTTTTCCTCATATGGTCTCTGTCATCTTCATGCTGTGAAAAAAAACAGAGGGAGGAATCATGGCACTGTCCAGCCTGGATTTTGGATGGGACAAACTACACCAAACTACAAGTGGCACCTCCGTTCTCACTCTCCCATCATCCTGTCTTCTGCTAGAGCTCTCTGCGAGCTCCTATCAGCTCATCTTTCAGGATCTACATCCTGGAAAATGGCTTCAGTCTCACATTACCTTTCCTTTGGCAGCAGAGCCTAGCACAGGTCTCCGGTGTCTGCACCTGCAGGTACACGCTGCTGTCCCTGCGCCGCCCCCCTCCTTTTCCTGCTGAGCCACTGCAGCTATTTGAAGTGGGGGTGCTGCTTTTTTATCCACAAACAGCTTTGCACTGCTGAAGAAGTGGCTGGGGGATGGGAACTGCTTAAAGAACTGGTGTCAAAGAAAGGTTTGTGAAACCTCAGATCATGCTTTGGTGAGTTTTGCCTTTGTGCAGCAGTGCCAGCTGAAGCAGCCCTCCTCCACTACCTTCTCCTTAAACCGTCTTCCCATGGATGTAGCAACGGTACCAGTATAAGTATTTGTGTAACCATGGAAACCAAGAGCGCGGAGCAGATCATGGGAAAAAATAACTCAGGGGGAAAAAAAAAGTTGTATTTTTAACTTGGATTGTTCCCCAGTCTTTTCACTGGATGGTCCCCAAGACAACGTGCACCACCCCAACTGTTGGGGCCATGCATAGGCAGAAATCAACAGTAGGCAGTTGGGTTGCTTAATTGGCATTGCTGATTGAAAGCAAAGCTCCTCCACCTTCATCTTCCAGAAAACTGAGACTCCTGGAAAGTGTTTCACCTTCCCTGATATCCTCCAGCCAATGTCTGGTTTAGTCTAGGCCATGTAAGCTGGCTCCCCAAGTTGCTTCTGTGGCCAATGGAAAGTGAAAGGGTTGTCCATCCTGTCCAAAACGAGGTGTCCAAGACAGATGAAATGGCTCGTGTCCTGAAGGGACCTCTCAATCCATTAAATATAGAGGGAGCCTAAATGAGCGGCTCAGATGCTTGGTCAGATGAGCTCTCTTGAATCTTTAAACTGTTACTGCCCTGCAGCTCTCAGCCAAGGGCACGCAGAGTTTCTTACAGAGCTCCAGTGCAGCTCCTGCTGTTAACTAAAACCACAGACTTCCCAAGAATGATTTAAAGAACAGCATTTAAGGACCTATGCTCTTTCACATCCAGTTCACTTTAATTTGAACTTTACACGCTGTAAACAGATATACTATGAACCATCATCGCTTGCTGTTTGTTTTTTGTTCAAAATACAGCTGTTAAGGTTGTCTTCTGCAAGCTCTTCTGCTCTTTGTACCATGCCATGCTCCTGTTTCTTGCTTGTACTCTGTATATCTGTATTGCCTTTTGCAGCATCCAGTTCAAGCCATTTCACAACACTCTTACCCTGGCTACTTAAGTTTGTTTTACCCATTCAGAAAGTGCTTCGCAAAGAAAATAGGATATTTTAAAGCTGATGTAGAGTTAAGACAATAACTCAGCAACAGGCAGAAAAATCAAATAAGTGGGTTTCCTTACACTTTGTCCTGTATGAGCACTGTCTGGGCACATCACCCAACATGCATGTCTCTGTCCCCATTACATGGTGGGGATACCTTCGTTTTCGTTACGTGGTGGCACACCTCGGGGGCATGGCTTGGGGAACGGGGGGGCTTGGGGAGCATACTGCAGACAGGGTCTCCATGAGGGGTTGCAGGGCCTCTCTGCCTAAGATGCTAAGTGTCAGAGTCTATTACATAGGTAGCTGCAGCTGAAGCGCATTTGAAGAAAAAAAATCTAGTATTAAACTACTTAATCCTTGTAACTGGCATTGCTCTAGCTCAGTACTTGCTTGGAAAAAAAAAGATTAATCTTAAAAAAAGCCCGCAAAACTTCCTTAAAAGACAAACTGTAGTCACAAACCAGCTGGGCTGTCTTCACTTCTGAAATGCAGCTCTGCTGAACTGTTCTCCTGGTGCCATCTGTAGCTGCTGTGAGCTGCTCCAAGATTTGGCATCTGTGTTTGTACACAGGCCTTTTAACAGAGTTGCTTGCAGTCTACCAGTGATTTAACCCTACTATATGGAGAGGAAGGAGGGTCTTGCAGTCAAAGCACAAAGTGCATGGCCTGCGAACCTTGCCTGCATTTATTCTGTGGTACAAGGGAACGTGCGTATCCTCTGCCTTTGCTTTCCTCATGACTGCCAGATTTCGTTTCTCCACCTCCCAAGTGTACTGTCAGTCTTAAGCTGATGTGTAGAGGCCTGCAGCTTCTGGAAGTCAGGGCTCCTACTGCAGCTGTTCCTCTGTGCTCCCTTGCACGGGTGTTTCGCCTGCCCTGTTAGGAAAGGCCAGGGCGTTATCCTTACGGGTGTTATCAGTGGGCCCGGTGCAGATGCTGAGCATAATCCTGCCAGGTGCTAAGCGCCGTGACATGGCTCCAGAGAAGTGTTTCAACACCCCCTTGCATTCAGGAGCAGTTCTGGGGAAGTGAAAGATCTGGAGAAGAAACACTTGCTGCTTTCCAAGTGGGTAAGGATAACTAAAGGGAACGTAACTACTTGTCTTTTATTGACAAAACCAGCGTTTCTTTCAGTATTCTGTAAATGTCCATCTAGAAAAAACATAAAATGTTAAGTTTTATGTAGAGCCCACATCACTGTTTTAGTACCTCTGTAATACTGCAGGCTACCTTTTCAGGGGAATTATTTATGTTCTCCAATATTATGTGTATTTTAGTGCTCACTTAATGACAACCTAATATTTCAAACAAAATACAACTTCTGTAATGAGATACCTCGTTTCTGCCAGGATGTTATTAGGATACCTGCTGCAGTGATCTAATGAGATTGACCTTCATTTCCTAACAAATTGCTCTCCCCCTGAAACTATTTTTAATGGCCCTTCTTGATTTATGCAAAGGGACCTATAGCGATAGCCTTCTGTTTGGGGGAATAAATGCTTCAAATAATTATAAATTTTATCAAACTGACAAGTCGTTTTCAAGTGCTACTATATTTTTTACTGTTACACACACGTTGAGTCCAACATTATGAAAGTCTTTATTTCCTCTGCCTCTCTGCAAAGAGCAAAATAAATGAGTTCAGTTCATGGCGAACAGACAATAAAGGCATTTAATTGCTCGCGCTGTTTCAGCGGTTCCCGGGCGTGTGCCTGGAGGGGATTGCAACTCCCTTGAGTGCTATTTGCTGCCATCTACCGGGCCTCGCTCAAAATGTCAAAGGAGAAGTCGAACCTGTGCTCTGACGTTGCCTTTCGCCTCCTGATACTAAAAACTGTTGTATATGTGACTTCTAATATCTATTTTTAATGAGATGAATTCTGCTTTAAAAGATAATGAAGGAGAAAAATAGAAATACATATTCTGAATATTTGTGCCGATTGTCTTAAAGTTATTGATTAGTTGAGGCAGGATGGTTTAAAGCATTTCAGAGGGAAGATGCTTAGAAGATGGCACAGTTGGTGTTGCATTAATAATAGATAGGAATGTTATGCTATTCTGTAGTTATTGTAATCTGAAAAGCCAAAGTATCTTACCAGCATTATTTAATCCTCACTGCATCCTTGGGAGACATCTTTTATTACATAGTACCAATTTTATGGACTGAAGTCATGTATCCACTGTGCGGTGGCAGATTTTCAGGTTTTGCATGCAAGTTTCCAATTACAAGAAAAATAAGTGGTATGAAAGTGATACAACTGTGTATTTTCTTAGTGCAGCTTTTGCATTTATCCCATTTTTTTCCAGCCTTTCTACAGATCAGGCTACAAACATCATGCTAGTAAACACCTCTTCCAAAAATCCCAACACAAAGACTCTTCTGAGTAAAGAACTTGACTCAAGAAAACGATTTGAGGGTAAGATGGAAGTTAAATTTGAAAGGCAAGGCTTCACAAAAATAACAAGCACACTGTATTTTCCTCAAAGACCGTACATGCTCCCATTTTAAGATAATGAGCTTTCAAGTCTCTACGTAACAGCACCGTCTGGTGACTTCTGCCACAGCAGGGTACCAAGCAGCGCCTCTACATACCTTGCCAGCGAGGCGGTCAGCATCCCCCAGCGGCCCCGCTCCTGGTGGTCTCCTTGCCAGATACAACTTGCTCACAAAGGCAGAAATACACTTTCACTCCTGTTTCCCGGTGTTGGCTGTTGTCATCAGTATTTGTGCAGATAAACAGGAGGATTTGCTCGTGCTTGTGGCCTCCTCGTTTCTTAGTACAGGGACGTGCTTTCCTCCGAGTGTCAGGGAATGGCTCTGCAGGCAAATCTCCCTGTTTACAGTCCCGGCCTCGGTAGTAGTCAGCAAACACGTAGGTCAGTGTCTGGCACCGAGCCTCTCTTGGCTGCCCTTGTCCTTCCTCCTGCCTGAGGCAGCAGTTCAGTCTGCGGCTTTCAGTCTTGCTGCCCACTTCCATTTCAGTCTGTCCTTGACTTTATTTTGCAGCTGTCCCATGTAATGCACAGTCCTTCACTACAGAACAAGGGTGGGAAACCGTCCGGTTACCTCTCATGCTGCTTCTCTGTAGATGTTGGTGGTGCCCTGCCGGAGTAGGCTGCACTGCCTGACCTCTGTACCTGTGATTGCTCATGCCACTTGCGGGCACATTTGAAATTTTTTTTTTTCTTTTCCCCCTAAAGGGCAGTCCACGGTACTATTTTGCTATCAGACAGTGCTAAAGGTAAAAGAAGACCCCCTCGGAGGAGGCCAGCTGACCTCCTCAGTACAGGCTATTACTTCCACAAAGCGAGGAACTGCGAGATGCCTTCGTGGGCACTATCGTCTGGCACCACAACTGTTTGTGGACACGTGGCATTGAGCAGTCTGGTCACAGAAACAACCAGCCTCCAAGAGACTTCAGTTTTCCTGTAAGCAGAGAGCAGGTAAAAAGATATGGAGCTTAATTCTCCAGTGTGTTACACCATAGTACCCTTGATTTTAGTACAGTTCTGTCTCATCTTAAACCTAATGCAATTGACTGGTATATCATGCTTTTAACCCAGAAATCCCCTAGATCCCACACATCTTAGGCAATCACCTCATCAGTTACAGATTTCCGATTCAGCTGTGAGAGTTTCCATACCACAGCACAAAACAGATCTCCTTTGCTCCATCCCGGCAGCATTCTTTGGGTAGAAAAGCCTATGAACTTAACAAGAACGTCATGTATCTGTGTCTAAATATAGCAGATAAGGTTTTACCTCCAGCAGCAATCACACAAATGCTGCAGGAATAAGATACTGTTACTAAGGCTACTCTTTCAATTTTTTCACATAGCAGCTTTCTTACTTTGTTAGAGAGCAGTCTCTTACAATTCAGAGCAGCAAACTAAGCTGACTAAAAATCAGGCAGTGTTGCAAGAGAGCAGCAGTGACCTGCCAGCAGTTTATATTTCATCTGGTGACCTGTCTGCTTCAGCAGACAGGTGCATATATTTTAGGAGTAGAGGGAGGATGAGGCCCAGAGATCACATCTGAACAAAGATTGCACCTGTGAGCAGAGAATGCACAGGATGAGGATTGGAGATCAGCAAATAATACTGTATTATATAAAATTTCCTTCCCAGAGTGCCTGAAGCCTTTTGCTTTCTGATGAAATAACCTGGCATGGCATATATGTCAATGGGTGAGGCTTGGAGGCCTGCAAGGAGGCTGTGAGGATATTTTGGAAGGGGAGGAGATCTACTGAATGCTAAAATATAGCTTTATACTGAGATTAGATTGGATAGGGGATGAGCTCCATTGTAAATACAGAAGCTCCTAGCTCCATAAGGTGTTGTGAAAGGCTATATTTCACCATTTGAAAGTTCATGTTTTCATCTGCATCTTTTTGTTGGTTTAACCTGTTTGGGAATGTCTTCATAGTGAAAGACATGGCACACATCATTGTAGGCTTTAAAACTATATATAAGCAATAGAGAGAGCATGTGTTATACTACTATTATTGATTGATTTTGGTTAAAAAAACCAACAATAAAATCCAGTGAAAACAGAGGCAAAAGATCAAATTCAGAAATTCCTAGCTGTAGTACAGTCCTGAAATACAGTGTTGGGCTGTTGTTAAACGCAGACGTGCTCGCTGGCTTTCACTGATTTTTCTGCTCTTAGTGTTGCTTGCGCCTCACCCAGGGATGACACGTTTGCTGTAAAAGCAGTTGTTTCATTCTTCCTTTCACTGTCGCTGCCAAGCAGAGCTCACCCGGGCCTCCCACACACTGAACGGCTCCGCAGGGAGGAGGCAGAGAGAGGACTTTGGCGGTGGATTTGAGCCAACAGGGTCAGACTGTCTGGTATTGCTTGGAGCCTCCCTTCCCCTCTTCCCAGTTTGCACAGCGGTGTACATACGGCATTCAGCTCCTCTCTCTTTGGCACATCTTCACCAAATGGTGAACAGTGTCAAGGGAAGGACAGAGCCACAAAGGATCAGAGTTAGTTACAGGGATAAGGGAAGGGAAGAACGCGGGGTCCTAAAATGGGCTGCTTGCATCAGCTTCCTTTGGGAACTTCCCGTAGCGTTCAATGGGATTTAGATTTAGGCTTCCCATTCCTGATCAGGACTTTGGGTGGACCAAAAAAAAAGAACCCTAAAACCTCTCCCCCATGTATTTGAGAAAAGACATGATGTATTCTGAGCTGGGATAGGAACTTACGAGGAAAGTCCTGACCATGGGGGATATGTCCAATAAACCTTTGTGCTCTTTTCTCTTGTTGGCAGTCGGCGTACTGATGCTCCAAGTAACCTGAGACGAAACAGAGCGTAGATAGGGACGGGAAGCTTGTTGCTCTCGGAGGCTCAAGCTTCTCCTTTCACCCATGCCCATGGATAGTGGCAGGACACTGTGAGTACAGATCCAGCTTACTGACGCTGTAAGCTGAAAGCAGTGCCAGCCTGGTCAGGTTGTGTTTTATGTGTTCAATTCTGAATAACCAGAACATTGGGCCAAAGCAGTATCGATGCAGGGCACATGAAGCCTTTCATTCACAGCAAGCATCTTGCTCACTGCAAATCCCTTGGTGGGAGAGAGCCCGCTGCTCACTTCAGTTCCTGTGGTATAGTTTGAGGAAAACCGTGGTGGGGTGGTCAGCCACTGAGCCTTGGTACCTCCAGCTGTGGCTCTCATCATAGGACAACTTTGCCAGGGATCTGCAGCCTTTAATTATGAGCTTCTAACTTCTGAGGTTTTATAGTTAAGTGTTTTAACTATCTAGGGGTTCCTATGTTCATGGCCATGCTGTTTTATCATCTGACACATTCAGCACATACATAAGAATATTTTACAGCTGCTTCTTTCATATCCTTGTGTCTGCATTCCCTAAACTGGGCTCTCACATGTTTTGAATCAGCATAGCTCGGTGGCCTTCGGTGAGGCTATCTTAATTTACATCCAGACCTGCACAGACAGAAGATGCAGCTTTGTGAAAGGCATGGGTCTCCAGGCAAAGTAAGGCCTCCTTTCTGCGTGTAAACTCTTGCCAAGCCAGATGTATGAGCAGAGGGGTTCTGCTGGTCTGGTGTCCAGTGTGCTTCACATTGAACTTGAGCATTTTTCCTGACCATAATTGCAATTGATTTTTCAAATCAGCCTGGAAAAGTTATTCTGTCTCTGATATAAAACACAGCTGCGTGTAGCACAAGGAAGGCCTTCTCCAGAGATATAAAGCATTCCAGAGCCCAGCCTTGTGCTGCTCGGGTAAGCACTGGGGCTGGTTTGTGCTGCAGGGGTTATGTGCAGTTATTGCCTTTACTCTTGAAGTGACCTATTTGAGCAGAGAGTAAGAACTGTTCTGCACAAGGGCAGCTATTTTGAACTTATGATTTTTTGGAGAGAGGAAGAAGTGCAACGAAGGATAGAATTAGGTCATAACTTTAGGATGCCAAGATTTTTCTCTTGCTTTTGTTTACTGCTTTTGTAAAGCAGGCACTCACATTTAACCATATTGGAAAGAACAACCTTTTGTCTGCACTCCCTGGATCAAAGTACAAAGGAATTCATTGACATGATGAAAAAAATTAATTTTCTACATTTCTAGGGGAAAGTACAGCTATAAGGACAAGTCAGTCCTGTCAGCTAAGTAATTGGCATTCACCATCAGGAGAGAATAAACAGTCAAAATCAGTTAAAGTGTTTCTCAAAAGCTGTTTGGAAGCTCAGTGAAGTGACTAAAATGCAGTGCAGCACACCAGCACTTCCATGATGAAGTTAGATGTGGGGCAGGGACAGCAATGGGATCTTTGATGATGAGTTGGGTAAGAAAGGCCCCTTCTCAAACTGAGGAGCAAAACCCAGCTCAGTACAGTCCAGACAGTGTCCTAAGCTCACTGATCGCTTATTGAAATCTTCGTTCTTTGGGCTATTCAGAGCTAGTAAGTGCATTCAGATTAGAAACTAATATGTAATCACACCCATCATTAAGGCACTTTAGGCAGTGTGAAAAATAAAATTATTTAAAAATAATGTTAATAAATGGATGACCATATTAAGTGTGCCTGACATACAGTGTGGTATACGGCTTTGCTTTTGGAGGCGGTGAGCACCCACATCTATTCTCTTTTGCAGCACTCGTGCGCACGTGTACGTGGGAGGGAGTGGGTGCGCAGAGAGCGCTTTTGGAAATCTAGCCTACATTGTGTGAATTAAGAACTTAGAAGTGATCTTGTAAGGCGAACCTGTGGCTATTACCAGATAGACACTTTTGCTATTACATGATATCCACTTTGAAAACTGCTAAGGATTTTGAGTGCTTATCTAACTGTATCCGGGATAAGGCACACTTTCCATACATGGTTTAAACAAACTGCTCTTCTTACCTTTTCGGGGGATAGCATAAATTCAGAGCCGTGCCACTGGCTTATTTTGGCAATTTGGAGATGTAAGAAATATTGCAATCAGATGTTTCCAATTTAATTCAATCCCTCATTATGTTGATCTTCCCTTTAATTCAATCTCAGCCTCAGGAACTAAATCATTTGTATTAAAAATAGCACAGTGTCCACCCTTTCTTTTAATCAATGTTGACTGCTTTAGGCAGGTATTAACGGATAATCTCATTACCGGCTACATCGTGAGTTGACATTTAATTAATAACTAAGGGGAAATATTTGGAAATTCAGAAAATAATCAAAGGAGAAAAGAAACCAACCCTTAAAAAGATACACAACATTAAACAAAATTTGAAGGAAAAGTTATTTTGGCCAGGGAGTGTTACTGGCGCAGTCCCTAAGGAGTACAGCCCGTGGTCTCCGCCATGGGCGACAGGCTCAGCCACGTGTTTCGGTTGTAGTGGTAAGGAGAGCATCAACACACTCCCAAGAAGGAGGAGGTGTATGGTAAATCTAACATCATTTCCGCTTAGACTTATTTACACTTACTAATGGGATTCGTGTGTTCGATGCTTAGTGGTATAAGCTGGGATACCGCCACGGAGGTCTGGCTGCGTCATTTCCAGCCCTCTCCTTCTGTGAACGCGGGTGGACACCGTTTGCCTGCTCAGCGGCCTTTTTGTGGGGAAACCACTCCTTGTTGTCCAGTGTCTTGTCTGGGACTCGTGTGCTTCCAGATCGGTGCCCGCGTGTGTGAAGGCGCCTCTTGACGCAGCTAGTTCAGCTGGTGGGGCCTCCCCAGCACCTGCCACAGCTCCCAGACTCTCCCGCCTCCCTGCCATGTCTGCGATTCGGGTCTGTAACGTTCTGTGTCTGGGGAAGGTCCTGGGTGGGGGCAGGCCGCCCTGGGGCTGGGGGCTGGTTCTGCGGGCAAGGTGAGCTGATGGCAGGAAGCTAGGAAGGGCCTGGGTGTCACCAGTCTAGGAGCGTAGGCAGAAGCTGGGCCGAAAGTGAAGAAAGCAGGAAGAATGTACTAGGTCCTGGAGCAGGGCAGGAATCAGGGCTGGCAAGAAGTATCCTGGTGCACAGCTAATCCAAGTCATGCTCTGAGCAGTGGGGAGCAGCTCTGCGATCGCTTCCTAGCAGCTCGCGGGGAAAGTCGCCAGTCAGGCTCGCTGGCCAGTTCTTTGATCTTCCCTCGCTGACTTGACTTAGGAGGCCCTCAGTTCTCTGGAGACAGACAGCTGCCAGGTTTAGGGCTGTCAGCTTGGCAGTGCTTGACAGGCGCTGACAGGGACTTACTTTGAGGTAACTGTGCTGCATCTTCCTTGTTTTCTTACAAGTGTCATCCTGGGAACGTCTCAGAAGTGGGTGGTTTATTGTCCGCTCTCTTTCCATGCAAATGTGCGATGCTGTTGTAATGACAGGCCTTCTGGCCAGCCAGCGACTCCAGCGAAGACTTGGCTGGTTTTTTCCACCCACCTCCCCTGTGACTGCTCCTGATGCTTGAATGACCAGGCTGAATGGAGCCCATGGTCTGCAGCTCAGCGGATGGCACTTTTCCAGTGCATCAGTACTGGGACGATACCCAGCACAGCATGAGAGATCCCAAGCTCCTAAAGAGTCTGTCTGGTGACTGGAACATTTGGTCTTGGGACCAAAGTTGTTCGGCATTTCTGATTGCTGACTTGCAGAAAGAAACAATTAATCACCCAGTGGAAGTGATTCATGGCTAGCATAAATCGCAGAAGCTTGTAACAGATTCCGGGTGCATTTGAACTCCCTGAAAAAGCAGACAAAAGCAGCAAAGGAAATTTAATGTTGAATAAACTCAGACTAGTTCCTATTACTAAAAAAATAAACTAAACAGTCTAATCTGAACATCCAGGATTCTCAAAAATCAATGCTCCAGGCCTGGAGATGTCTGCCCAGCAAAAGCAAATAGGGCATTGATGTGCGAGACATGAAATACCTTCTGTCATTTCTACCAAATGTGAATATCCCCCCCCAATCTCTCAGTGTGGCCACGTCACCTGAGAAAACATGGACCAGGAAGGTCTCACTGAAGGCAGTGAAGAGATTGGGACTGTGTGCCGAGCTTTCCTGGGAACGAGATGCTGAAAGTGGTGCCCGCAGAGTGAGATGCTGCACACCACAGAGAAACACTTTGTGTGGTTCATGCTACAAAAAGGTCAGCGTTGGTCAAGCTCTGGGCTTGGGTTTTATGAAGCAGTGGATGGTTTTACAACATTTTTAACTGGAGCCATAAAAAAATGTCATGTGGTATCCCACAACATCATCTGATATCCCATTGCTGCTTCTTGTCTTAAGCTGAGGAGAATCCTAATGTCTTGCGGTGGCTGCTTTAGCAATAACTCCTGCACAGATACTGATACATAAGCTGGAGCATGTAAGGTGGGCGAGCATAAACATTATTTTCAGGACTAAAACGGAGAAAGTTTGCAAGGAGACTTGCTCCCCTTGCGTGACTGGCTCCACCGGTTATGGGGTGTTCCTTTTCTTTTGATGGGTGAGGTATTGGCCGTCCATGGGGCAGGATACAAGCCCATCTCCGATAGTAACTTGATTTAAGCATAGTGCCCATGTAGGAATCAGGATAATTTATTGTCTTGATTTAATTCTCTGTTTTCTTTAGAAGAGCATTTACGTTCTTTTGCAATTTGGAGAGGTGCAAAGTCAATAGCTTAGTTCTTACAGTTAAATTGCAAGTATTTCTGTTTTTTAATGCTAATCTTACACTGTTCACTGCCTCTAATCTAGGCCAGTAAGACTTCAACGGAGAGGCAAAACCTGAGACTGGATGTTAGACCTGTAACGGCCCCCTGCCCCGTCCCACTGCGCGTGGGGCTGTCCCGGGCCGCTCTGCCCCTGCACGGCAGCGTGGGGCTGCACGGGGGAGCATGGGCTCTCCCCCAGCGCAGGATGCGTGGGGCTGCATGGGGGAGCGCGGGCTCTGCCCCAGTGCAGGATGCGTGGGGCTGCGTGGGGGAGCGCGGGCTCTCCCCCAGCGCAGGATGCGTGGGGCTGCATGGGGGAGCATGGGCTCTGCCCCAGCGCAGGATGCGTGGGGCTGCGTGGGGGAGCATGGGCTCTGCCCCAGTGCAGGATGCGTGGGGCTGCGCGGGGGAGCATGGGCTCTCCCCCATTGCAGGATGCGTGGGGCTGCGCGGGGGAGCGCGGGCTCTCCCCCAGCCCGGGGCGCCAGGCCGGGCGCCGGGTGACAGCAGCGGCACGGCACATCGCGGCCCCTGTAAAACACCATGCAGGTACACACAGGGCGCACGTCGGGGCAGAGCTGGGGGAGGCAGCAGCTTCCCGTCTGT
Organism: Dromaius novaehollandiae; assembly: GCF_036370855.1. Lineage (NCBI taxonomy): Eukaryota > Metazoa > Chordata > Aves > Casuariiformes > Dromaiidae > Dromaius > Dromaius novaehollandiae. Next base: position 22,085,073 of record NC_088107.1, read on the forward strand.
TTGCTGAACAGGGGGGCTATGAGCAAGACTGGCCAGTATGAACAAGAACAGAGGGCGAAAATACCTTTGCGAAAAGCCTCTGCATTCCCATTCCTCCCCCTTGTGTAGTATAAGATGTAGTGGAGGCTTGTAGCGTTACCTTAGATGACTGTCAGCTACTTCCAGCATCTGCTTCTGCAGACGTCCTGGCTCAGCCAGCTGCAGTGCAACAAAAGAAACCCAGACAACGGCCGGACCAGCAGGTCTCATTAGTGCCTGGGGGTACGGGCAGGAGATGCTGATAGGAGATGTTCGACAGCCATAATTTTCAGCTCTCCGACTTAATACACATGAACCTGCTTCAGAGTCCCGAAGCTGCGCTCCCCGTGCTCCACAGCCTGCTTCGCCCGCCAGGCGATACCACCACTCGCTTGGCTTCTGTTCTCATTTGAAAGACGGTCTGATAGCAAGGAACCTGCCCCGATCTACAGGTGGATGGACTAAGCACCACGACTTACAGCTGCCTGCTGGGACGGCAGCAGCAGTACCAGGTGAGCTGCAGGTTTGAAGGCCCAGAATGGTGTTTGAACACGTATCTTCCCCCGCAGAGCCATGACTCCTCCAGCTGCTAATATCTGTGGATAAAGACTAGGTACTTTCCTGAAAGATATACTTGCGCTTAAATTACTGGTCTCAGGGGATTTGTACCAACCCAGGATATATCAATCCAGTAGCAGCTAGGTGAAAAGGGAGGCCTAGATCTGACAAATGACGTAATGGTCCATTTTTGGTGTTAAAATCTGTAGCCTGTTCTATGAATATGATAGAGCCATATTGGTTTTATGGGCAGAACTGTCTCCTTGTGTCGTTTCCAATATCAACACTGCAGTATTTGAGCATCTGTGCATGTTTTACAGAAATAAACAGCTTTGTTTAGGAAAGGAGAGTGCCATTTTTAATGGCATGCAGGTCCTGGATTCTTCCTCATTTTCTGAAGAAGATCCCTTGAATGACCAGTGATTTTCCAGTACAGCCATTATTTCTGTTCAAACGCTTAACTTGAACAGTTTGCCTTGTGAGCTGGCTGCTCCTCTCTGGTTCTGGTTAAAACCACTGTGGAGTGAGGAGGAGGATGGCGTGATTCACAGACGCAGCACAGAAGCTCATGAGTTGGACTGAAGGGGCAGCCGGCAGGGCCTACGCGGCGCGTGGAGATTTCCTAGAACGTAAGGGATGGTCATGTATAGGAACTTAGCTCCTTAGTGCTTTCCTTCACAAACACTGCCTACCAAAAGCGAATTTCTGCACTGGTAAAAAACCTGATGCAGACATTTTCGTATCAGCTTAAAACAGGCATCTTTCGGCTTCGCTTGCATTCGTGTCCGGCGCAAGCTAAAATGAGAACGTCAGACAGTGACCCCACAAGGAGACCCACTAAAGACTTTCCACTGACATAACTCAATTAGTTTCAAACAGGCTTTAGTTAAACTAGTACAATTATTGGGCCTTGAAAGGTTTCAGACTGTTCTTGGATATCTTTTCTCTCCGCAGTGGTGCTTGGTGATTGCCGCTGACAAATGGCATAATCTAGCTCTTTTAACTGAGTCCCTGGCACTTCATTAAAGCGAACAGGGATTACTCTGGCAAAGCCAAAATATCTCTGTCAGGCTGTTAAATGTGTTGCGTATTTACTGACCTCTCTGGAGTCAGTTAGCTTTGGATTTTTAAAAAGGAGGAGGAGGAGGACAACAGCTTAAACCGGTTTTGGAGGGCTTTGAAACAGCGACCAAGCAGTAGCTGGGAATGGCGGGTAGTAGTTACGCTGCAGCCGAATGCTGACCGCAGGTAGTGACACACCTGCGCAAAGCCGGCGTAATTGCGGGAAGAATTGAGCCCTCAGGCTTTTGGCTATTTTTTTGAAAGAGTATTTATGAACAGTGCTACGCTCAGGCAGAACCACAGCATTGCTCTGGTGCGTGTAGTGTCATCTGGTCTGGTGTATGTAGTGTCGTCTGGTCCATGCTAATACATTAGCATCTGCAGCTGCTATTGCTACCTATCAAATCCATGTACAAAATTGAGCCGTTTGATCTCACTGTCACCGGAGCGTGTCCGCGTGATCACGAAGACATGTGTTATCCCATATCCCATCTGCTTTTCAGCAGACTCCATCAGGCGGTGTGCTTCAAGGTCGCGGATCAGACACGAAGCGGACTCCGCCGCACATGAGTGCCTTGGAGGCATCCTGCTTTGTCACGGCATATAAAAAAAATCACTTAAAGCCATTTATTCCTTCGCAGCAGGTCATTTAAGCCCTGCCCACACTAGGGAAGTTGCTAACTTTGGCTGAGCTCCTTCAGTGACAGCGGTCGCCCTGGCGTGGACACGTAGCTGCCTCCGTTTGCATCAATATGTCAAATCACTTCACTCCACGGAGGCCTTAACAAGCCGGTGGTTTAAACAGCACAGCTGCCAGCGGCTGCTTTATCCTTGGGCTGCTGCTGTGGCCGGTCCGGATGGAGGTGAAATAGTGCCAGCCACGGGGAGACTTTTGGGGAAAACGGTCGGAGGCGGTGGGCGGTGCCGGGGCGGGGGCCGGGGAGCCCCAGCGGCTCCCGCTCCCCCCAGCTGCACCTGCCCCCAGCCGCTGCTGCAGCTCTTCTCCCAGCCAGAACTGCTCCTCCACCTGCACCTTGCGGCAGACACGCCAGCGTCACGCATCTTCCTCAGAAAGGTGCATTTGCGGCTAGTTGCCTAGCGAGAGAGGAAAAGAGGACAACTGCAAATTTGACTTTCAGTGTAATAAAACTAGTTTATTTACACAGTAACATGAATGCCACAGAGTACACAGCAAAGTACCACAGCAAACCAGAGTGTAACTGCCCCGATCACAAAGGAAGGCTTGAAGTTTATATACTTATTCATATAAAAATGTGTAAATAGCAATATGAAGCACCAGATAAAGCAATGCAACCAGGAATTCCAGATACAAATTACCCACAAGAAATGGAGTTGAAATCAAAAACAAAAGGAAAGAAAAGAAAAAATCCCTTTTCCAAGGGATTTTAAAGAAATCCCGTTTATAAAAGATCGTCAATTTTGGAATCCCTAATTTTAAAATAATTTTCCCCTTTTAATAAAAATGAGAACATATTCTTAAATGCTCAGCATAATTAAGATTTAAAAGAAAAAAACCCAAGGATTTCAACTGCAAAACCTTCTAATACCAACAAGCCAAAGGATGAAGAAACAGGTTTCAAGTCATTTTTGAAGAGGTGTTATTTGTTTTATGAAGCTACTATGTTCAAATTTACACAACCTTAAATATATATTATATATACAATATATAATATATATATTTTCAAACAAAAAGGGGCAAAGAATACTTTTGGGATACAAAACTTCATATATACACATATATATATATATGCATATATATGAACATATTTCTTCCATATAAAAAAATTCCAACCTCTTCTAAATCCCTGAAGTCTTCCCCTTGGATTTAAGGAAAAAAAAAATCTTCATAGCCTGAAGTTCAAACCAAATTCTCAAAATCTGTGGCGTGGTAAAATGCTTATGTACAGGTAAACTGAGAGTCCATGCCTCACTGGCAACTCTGCGTGATCTGAAAGCGTTCTGTGGTTTCCAACTAAATGCTGAGTGGAGCACCAATGCAAGGAGGCCTAGAGGAAATTATTTAAATTACGTTCTACATCTGTTCAAAACCATCACCTTCTAAATACTGCATCCAGGTGAATAAAAAAGTCCGTATGGATTGTCTACTAGAAATTCTTTGCAACACAGCAGTGGAGAGGACTTGCTCTGCCTTTTGGAGTTGAGGATACCTTAAAGAAATTTCTCCCCAGTATGTCTTTTGAAAAGTACTTTTTGCCCTTTCCTCCCTTGAAGTGTTTGGAATCCAGATGATGGTTTAAGGAACATCTGCACAGGTGTATTTTTGGGAGCAGTATTATTACAGAAGTATTTAAAATGCTATACTGCACTTCTTTCATGTTATCTTACTGCACAACTAAGTCACCATCACATCTCTCTGTACACTGACTGAAGAGCTCTGATTGTGCTCTGTTTAGGTTTTCAGGAGTTTTAGCAGAAGCCACACTACCTCCACTAAATCAGAGTAAGATTGATGGCCCAGTCATGTAGGAAATAATGGTCTTATCCTGTTTGTACAGAGAAACAGACTGCGTAATTCTTATTTGGGGAAAGGGGGAAAGGAAAGTGCATTAAATGTTCCCTCAGAAAAACTGGATTAAATAAAAATGGGACTATTTTATTTATATTTACACATGAATTTAAGTGTTTAACTACTTATTAAATTTTTATTAAAAATAAAAAATTATATTAATTTGGGTGGAGCTTCTCAGCACAAGAACTGAGAAACAGAGACATTTCTAATGCAGCAACAAATACTATTTTTACATGCTAAAGTATGGGACCTACAGTATGAAGCTGCAGAATAAACTCTTCCAGTAACTGATTGCTAACACACATCTGATTTATTTAAACAGTATATTCTTCTCTCTAAAATGTTGGAATTTCCCTGTGTTACAATGCCAAGATGATCTGTTCATATCTTGTGGGTGCTTTTGGCACGTGTGGAGCTTAAAAGATGTAAGGTGGAACATTTGTGTAAATGCTCTCTGCATTCTTGTCTGCAGGCCAGCAACAAAATAGTCTAGCTTGAGTTACAGATTTCACCACGTCTGAATTTTAAAAAGAGACATTCCAGAGGCTCCAGAGTAAAATCCTGGATCCCCTTTATTCCTGAAGATTTCTGGGCAAGTTTTTACTAGTAGATTCTCTTTACATTCACCTGGATTATGCATAGACTGGATCAAATCTGAGGCTTGAAAGATAATCAGTGAATAAGCAATTCCAATTTAAGAAATACAAAGCAAAGACATCTTCCATAACATCTCAGAAGTAGTTTTCCGGCACTCGTGTGTTGTCGGAGGTTTGCGTTTCACTCCGCAGAGCACAGCGTGCGGCACGTGCAGCAGCTCCCGCGGCAGCGGCACGCCTCCCCTGCACCGCCCCTTCCCACGCCAGTCCGACTCCTCACCTGGACGCCGCGTGTCCGGAGCAGATTGTCAAAGCAATAGGCTTCTTGGATGTTGCTGGGGTCAGATCAGACCAACTGACTTCTTAGCTACTGTTACTTTCCTTGTGCAGATTCAGTTCCGAATTTGAAAGCCCACAATTTTGGTTGTTACTTGAAGTTAAGCTGAACTACAAGCAACTTAAAGGAACTTGTTCACATAACTGAATCTCCAGAAACAAATCTTCTCATGGAATAGATCCCCTCATCCTCATATGAAGTACACAATTTCATTTTTTCAATAGTCTTCTGCATCTCAGTGTGGGCAGTAATATTTGTAGGGCTATCACCAGAAGAGTAAGATTCCCACCAACTGACCAACTTCATTTTATTTTTTTGACAAGGCACTAAACGTTGTGAATCCAATCACTGTGCTCTCTCTGTAACATTAGAGAGATTTTTAATGGCTCTAAAAGGATCAGAAACCATTCATTATAATTCTTCTTCAGACAAGCATTTGATTTTCCAGAAATTACTTTGCACTGGAAAAATCTGTAGAGTTCATGTTAAAAATATTTGAATGGCAGCTTTTATTAATAGAAAAATATATATTTACAGTCAATACTGTTATCTTAGATTTGCAGCTCTTCCTATTTCTTGAGCTCAGCTGAAAGTGCTACACTACTAAAAAATTCAAAATCTGTGCACATGTCCATTTAAGTTATCTATGCACAGTTAGGGCTTCTGTTCCTGTTACACACAGGATCCCAATTACAAACGGAGTGGGTTTTTTTCCTTTTGCTGAGCAATTATGCTGTAGCATTCTTAGGATTTGTTTACAATCAGTTTAATGCATACATTCTCAGGTATTTATCTGGCACAACCTGTTGCCAGGATGGAGGACCACCACAAACACAGTTACAATCACCGGTTATGGGCATATCTGCAAAGTCAGCCTGAAGCTCCCCAAGGAACAGAGCTCAGGACAGATTGTGTTTGACTTTGTTGACCATTCTTTTTTAAAGAAAAAAAACCACACAACACTACAAATTGCTAAAGTTTACCCAGTGCTGCACAAGAAAGAGATTGGTAGTGAACATCTATCCATGCTTGATTATACTGCAGAGCTAAAGTGAGTATTGGTTCATCACAAAAATACAAACTGAAATTAGATAGCTAGAGATACAAAGGCTTTGGACCAGCTGCATTAAATATGAAGGGTTGTAAAACATTCAAAATTCAACTTTGCATGTGCGCGTTGACATGGAAGCAACACTGAGAACATGTGTCCGTATACACAGAAACCTACCGGCTGGAAGGAATGAGCCCGTTGCAGTGGCGAGTGGTCCAAGAGCTGCTCACACAGCCTGTACTACTTACGTGAGAAGTTATGTGCGCACAGGCACTACAAAACAAACACAAAACCAGACCACAGAGAACAAGAAGCAGTGCCCTACTCTCAGCTCAGCACACAGTGACTAATAGGTAGCAGAGAGTATTTGCGTGACCTGTCATGCTCCGCGCGTTTCCGCTCTCCGAGCACCGCCGGCCCGCGTCCCGATGAAGCGGGGCTGCATTGCATGCGTGATCCTTTGTAAAGGGTCCTTTTACAAGCCGCTGCTCAGCATTAGTGTAGAAACCTTCTTTCCTGATGTAGTGGAAGTACCTCAACTACATACATTGCACTTGGACTTTCAATGCACTATCCTCTTTTTTCATCAATGCCAACATCTTAACCTTTTTGCCAAAAAGAAAAAAATACATATCACATTAAAAATATATTATTCTTATCCTTGCCTGATCCTTCACTGATACAGGTGAATCAAACAACAGAATAATAATCAGAAGTTTCAAAAATCTCTAGAATGGTCACAAAAAAGGTCTATATACTACTGCACAATCGATGTAGGCTTCTACACACATTCAGCTTAGCTCTGATAGATGCCAGAGAAGACTAATATAGACATTTTAACCCCTCCGAATGTATAGTGTGGGTCCAGAGCTAGTTTTGCTGACCTTAAGCCTGCAGGACTGTTTGTTCAGTTTCCATGCCTCTGGTCCAAGCATGCATACGCTGTATAAAGTGGCTATTTGTTTCAAGGCTGAAGTGAATTGATTCCTCACAGTTTTAACAATTAAAATGAAACATCATTCCATAAAAAGAACAGATGGATATCTGTGCATTTATGTGCCAGGAAAGTAAAGGAAGGGGCTGCAGATCTAGCATCAGGTAAAGGCTGGTATGTAAAGTGAACACTGTAATGTACAGCTTTAAAAAATACATACAAGAATTGCACATAGATCCATAGGAGAGAAGCACAGGCTCGTAACTAGGGCTGTCTGCTGTCCATCACCCGGGTCAGAATATTCGGTGTCGCTTTTTCCCCTGCATCCAAACGTATTCTCCAGAGCGATTTAGGACACCATGCAGAGCCTAGCAAGACTGAGCAAAGACACTGTCTGCAGTCGCAGAGGTTCCATAGGAAACAGCCGTCACGGCAGGCGAGCAAGTCGGCAGCTGCCTTTCAAAGTGAAAAGCTCCTTCAGGTTGAATTTTTTAAAATTCTGTCTCTTTAATACTCAGTAACTCCTTTTCTAGTCCAAACCCTGCCTGCAATGCTCCTTGAGCTGTTGTGACAACATGCTGGTTTTAGGCTGTTGTCTATTAGACGTTAGAAAACACCGGTTGCACATAAGATATGCAGGCAAACACTGCTGCAGGAAAAATGGATCATGATATTGTTAGTTGTGGCTGCCAAATTAACAGCTCCCTCACTAATTAAAAAACAGTGTTCTTGCCCCCTTGTTTTTCCCCTTCAGAGAACTGTCTGGAGTAAAAGTGTCTCCAGGTGGCCTGTTAGCTACACACAGACAAGCTCTGAACAATTCTGCCTCCTGCCAACATCCAGCAGGGCCAGTTTCAGTCCCACTTTGCAATATGGCACAAGTGACAAGAGCAAACCAAAATAAAACAGAAGAGGTGGCTGTTATTTTCAATCCCACTTCATAACAGTGGTGGTCAGAGAAGGTTATGTACTTTCTATCCATTTCCAATCAGGCTTTAGTGCCTTTTGCAACGGAAGGGGAATTTCAGTTGTCCACCATGTGTTGCACTGTTCTTGTATAAACACAGTTGTATCCACAGTACATCAACCACCCAGCCTGGTGAATGCCGTGTAGGAAATGGGAAAGACAGAGTGTGCATACTGTGCTGCTTAATGCAGAGATCTTAAGCTAAGGATAATGGTCTGATTAAGGCAGGATCATTGAAATCAAGGATCCATGGTTAGAAGGGATATGGGTAGGCAGCGAGTCAGAGACAGAGAAAGGGGGAAGAGGACAGAATAGAGATACTTAGTGTCCGCTGACACTGGCCGCAGTCAGCAGGATAACCATGTTTGGGAAGAAAACAGAAGGCAGAAAGTGTTAGAAAGATCCAAATCCTTCTGGATGAGGCCAGGAGAAAGAGGGGTCCAGCCCAGTTAGGGGTGACTGATTAAGCTGAGAGAAAGATTTGCATGGGATGTGGAATGAAAGCAATAGAGGGTTTTGTGGCCTGGAACATGGTGGATCATTCATTTCCCATTTAATAATTAATCCAGTGCTGCTGATGGTCACTGCTATTCACTACCAATGCTACATATAGAAATGACAGAAACCATCCAGAAGAGGAGGGGAGTTTGTTCACTGCAATGATAGAAATAGTGTTATCTGTTAAGGTTTGCTCTCCTTATCAACCAGATATTAATCAAGTTACAAAATGTCTGATCCAAATGTAGTCATATATATATATATATTTATATATATATATACACACATACATATGTATATAAAACTAAGCCTGGCAGAAAGCAACGTTTTGGTTGTATCAGGTATAGGATGCAATGTTTCCTATTAGAACCTATTTGCTCAGGGTTGCTGGCTTTGAAATCTAGTTTTTTTTTTTTTTTTTTTTAAACATTACAGTACAAAGTGTGATCCCTAGGGCAGGCTGGAGTGAGGACTGGGGCAGGGGGAGGCTTCATGAAAAGCAACAGGTTCTGCACACTAGTGCTGCTGCATGATTCTCACAATGCGATGAAGTGAGTCTGTAGTGGCAAATGCCAGGTATTGACAACAAAGCCAGTCTTCGAGAATGACTCCACAGTCCCTGTCCAAGGACTTCTCTGCAAACTTGATCATCAGCAGCGTCCGTTTGATGTCCAGCCAGTTCTGAAGTACGGCATCCCTCCGGGCTGGGTTGGAAGACGTGCTGAGGGCATGAAACAAGTCCTCACGTGGACCCCACAGCAAACACTGAAGGATTCCCTTGGCTTCTGATATTAGGATCCTCTCTGAAGGGTTGGGATTCAGCAGGCAGCTGGCAAGCTGTTGGAGCCCTTGAGAGTAGAGGGAACGGCAAGGGATCTTGGGGAGGTCAGCACGGGTATACTCCTTCTCCTTCAGCTCTGGATTCTCATCAAAGGGATTGGGTAAGTGCAGCATTTCATAGATGAGGATGCCAGTCTGGAACTCATCACACTTTTTGTACTGTGTTGCAGTGATGATTTCTGGAGCCAGGCGGGACTGATCCCGTAGGACCTCAGGATCCACCATATGACTCTTCTGCTTGGCCTGGGAGAAATTGCTCACTATTAACCTGGCTGGGCAAGCAGTGTTGGGACTGGGCTCCATGGACTCAGAGTTCAGAGGGCTGACCCCTGGTCTGGAATGAACCAGCAGCAGGTTCTCCAACCGCAGATCACAGTGTGTGATATGATAGGGTTTCAGGTGCTCCAGGCCCAAACAGAGCTGTAAAAGGAGTAGACAGACCTGCCTCTCATATAAATCTGGGCTTTTTGCATGGCGGGGTGCAGATTCCCGCACAAAGTCGGCCACCGTTAAGTATGGGACCTCCCTTGTGATGACCACCACACGGCTGCGCTGCTTGCTGATGGTCCCCTGGTTGCTCGAGCTGTCTTTTTGTGAAGCCTCTATATTGGAAGGAGTCTCTCTGTTCTTATGCTCAGGTTCTTCCTCCTCTTCTTCCTGCTCTTCTTCCACCTCTGGTGCATCGGTATCCTCCCATGGAAGGAGGCGAACAGGCACCTCAGCAAGGAAATGGCCACAGTCCTGTTGGATGTTAAAGTTGATAGCCAGACTCTGCCGGATGGATAAGCTGTGATAATACTGCTGGGATTCTTTAGCTTTGCTCTTACAGATCTGAGGGAAGAAAATAAACAGAACAGACATAAAAATCCTTAATTTATAAATTCTATATCCTTTTTTTAATACACACGTTCTTGATGGGCATCCTCATTCTAGCACTAAACACAAATACTGAAAAAGGTGTTACTGAATGGACCTTGGAAGACCATCTTAAGGCACATGAAAGTTACTGTTGGATAGGAGCAACTGCATGTCAGTAAGTGCAAAATAGTTTTCCCTGTGCACATATTATACAGTGGAAAATACGACAATTCAGCCAGGTTGCACTTGCAGGGAGAACAGCAGCTGATGCATGGTAAATTCAGAGTAAAGTTTACTTTACAGTAACTTGCTTATCCATCTCCTTTTATTTCTTATTCTTCTCTCAGGTTTGTGTGAAGCTTCAACTGGATAAAAATAATCAATAGCAATATGAGATGTGAAGAAATCAGTGTAGAATATTTGACGATATGATCAAATGATTCCCATAACGGAACTAGCACGGCTTAACGAGTTACCACCTGCCGGCTGAGTCGAGTGATGGGCCGCGTGCTCCTGGCCCACCGTACCTGGAAACTGAAATCTCTTTGCTGAAGCTACGGGAAGCGAACACACTTCACATCTGCAGCGAGGTGAGGGGGAGGGCAAGCAACTCACCACGGCTCAGGTGACAAATGGAAACTCATTAGAGCATGGTACCTTAATTGCCTTCAATCATCTGTCAAGAGCCTGAGTATATGCCTGTATTTTGCCCTACATAGCTGTAGTTCATTTCTGTCCAGAAATATCTTGTTGATAGCTAAATTAGCACCATAATTATTGTACTTATTAATTATTTGCACTGCCATAACAACTGGCAGCTCCAACCTCGTCCCGATAGGCGCTGGGCAACCGCTATTGCAGTCGCTGTTCTAAGGCATTTCCTGATTGAAGTTACTGCCCTGTAAGGACCGAGGCACGTTAACCTCTGCATGTTAACCTTCGTTCTTCTGACTTCAACAAGATTGTTCAGGGCGTGTAAGGTTAAGTGCATGCTTTAATCTTCACAGGGTTAAGCCTAAGTAATCAGTTGGTATAATGCAGCAAGAGGTTTTAACTGCAACGCTCAGACAAAACGAAGACAGGAAGACACTTTTTTCAGATGAAGTTACAGCTTTTGTTAGCTCATCCCAAAGAAGAGGAAGGTCAGATTGATAAGGTAGAGGAGCTTAGTAAGAGTCAGCACTAGTTCTATACAGTCACAACAGTCAAGGAGCCCAAGTCTTGGACTAGCCCTAAATATAAGTGTAAGGTGGCTTTCCTGCTCACTTCTCCCTTTTCTCCTTGTCAGGAGCTCAAGTAGGGCTAGTTATAAACTGGCCTTTCACTTAAAAAAAACCGAAAAACAAACAACCCCCCCCCCACAACTTTTTTAAATCTTTTATGTGCTTACACAGTTAAGAACTATATAGTTTAACGGGAGATTAAGTCTTTTATGCTTGCTGTTCAGAAAAGTGCATTGTCAGATAATGGCATGCAATTAGGCACGCACTAAGTGACTGCATTTTGATTGTCCTCCTCTCTTTGATCTTGTGCCTGCTTCCATACTTCACAAGCATTTAAGCCTCCCTAAATATGATATACGCTATAGTTTAAATTACCTGTTTATCACTGCTATGCACAAAACCCCCAAATTTTAAAACTGCATTTTCTAGTCCATTTTACTTAAAAGAGGAAAATCCTCACTTTTTCAGGAAATGCTGACAGAACCACCTTTGTGCAGTGGCTCTTGCCAAGTTACATTTACAAATGTATTTTACACTGTTAGAGGTAAGGTGAGTTACCAACGGAAAATAATGCTCTCAAGACTTATAAATTTAAACAGATACACTAAAAATACAATTATATATGAAATGAAAACATCAGCTGACTATCTTGGAGACTGAAGTCCCTAGATCTAATAAATACCTAATACTGCACAGAAGATGGAAGTAGAAGAGTGCTGTAGAGACTATCCTACCAATATGTCACATGCATGAGCCTAGCAAGACTACTAAACTCTTATGTAGGCCAGCAAAAAGCTGTTAAGATTGTAACTTTTGGTTATCGCTGATCTTAGCCACATTTGAAATGGCAGCCTAGAGGCAAAAGACTGCATGCAAGATTCCCAGTATGCCAGAGCGACCAGTCTCCAACACTCCATAGGAAAATTAGAAAGACAAAATACTTAAGTGACATGTCTCTCTCTTACTCAAAGGAGGTCCTAAATAGTTTTACTGAGATCACGGGAAAAAACTCCAATTTAATTTTGTATTACTATTGCATGATTAGGAACTTTTAATCTGGTCTGTGCTTCTGTTTTATAATGACAGCTGAACAGATGATGTGTTAAAAAAGAAACCTGGCTCAGTGGCCTTCTTTTACAGAGGTGCGGTAAGATGGTGCCTTCCTTTCCAGGCAGTCAAGGACGAGTATCATCACGGCTCTAACAAAACGCTGTGCAATAAAATGCAGCTTCAGTGTTGTCAGTCAGGTCTAATGTATGCAAAGTCCCATTTCCTCCCCTTCAGCAATAAAAACACTCCGTGGCAGAAAAAATTTATGATGAATAGTCATAAGTTAAAGAAAGGGACTCCCTTGAATTTACACTCTGCCATTACTAGAGTATGTATAAACTGCAGTTTAGAATGATCTGAGTAAACCTAAATTTTATATCATTCCAAGTAATCTGGGCTGTTTCATAACAAAAGTGTATTTATGTATTTAATCCAACTTGTACTTTATTTCTGCCCTTAACCATCTTATGTGGAACATGCAGGAGATCAGGAGAGCCACATCCAGCTCAGTTCAGGCGGAGCAGGCCAACGTATGCACCGCACGCGTGCACCGAGCGCGAGGCGGAGAATGAGAATTCATAGCCATTCCTCCTGCCCAAGAAGTTACATGCAAATCTCTGCACATCTTCAAAATACGATTTCTCGTTTGATAGGTGGCACAGAAATCTCGTTTGCTGAGCCTCTTATGATGCTAATTTACATAGGAGTATTACACTACAGGAAATAACATCCTGCACTCATGACCATTTGTCTAATATTAATTATCCTACTTCTATTTTTTAAAATACTTAAATGACCTAATCGAAAATATAAACTCATTGTAAAAGAGTTTAAAAGTCAAGCTTACTTGCTGATAAGAAAAGTGCAAAGAAGCACTTGCACTTAGCTTCTGTACACAGAGGATTCCCAAAGCCACCTGCCAGCTAAAAATGATATCCTATCAGGAATATATAACCCGTAGAGTATTTGCTATCAAACCAATTAATACGTCTCAGTTTGGTGAATAGAAAAGTGCAAGAAAAGGATTTTTCCTTACCTTTAAAAACCCAAAAGCAAAGGATCAAGACTTGCTCCTTGTTTCTAATTACGGTTCCAGGCAACCCCTTTTTCCTATATACTTTAAAAAAGGGCTCTCACATTTATTACTGAAATTTCAGTTAAAAAAAAAAAAAAAGAGAGAGAGATACTAGTGCTTTCCACCTCTCAAAATCAGGCTTGGTTCGCTCATTTTAGAAAATATCCCCAATCCTAGAATTATAATATTACACAACTAGTTTCATAGGCCTCTCTGCATGTGGCAGTGCTGACTCCTAATTTCGAAAGGGCTGGTCATGCACATCTGCCCCAGCAGGCACCCAGCTGTGAGGGCACAGTTTGCTGCCTTTGCAGCCCGTCCCCATTTCCTCCGAGCCAGAAGCAGGAGGCTGAACAGAACTGTCCGGCAAGGCGAATCTCATCCGTCTGCTGCCAGTTGGACCATCCCTGACAAATGCCCCTTCCAGCCTAGTAAAAACACCCCAAAAGGGAGATCCCACAATTGTCCTTCTGTATCTTGTCCTTTCTCTTTTTTCCTGCTATTCAATCCTAAGTCTCTTCCCGCTACAAATTAAATTGATTGCCCTATTCCTAACTGATCTAACTAAACTGAACTAAAAAGTCTCAATTCTCATTCTTTTAAATATACTTTTACAGTCTGGAAGAAAATGTAACTTTCTTCACCTCTTCATTGTTTTTTTTTCCCAAATAACCAACCCTCATTTCTTTCACCTTTATTCCTAACCTTCTGCTTCTTGCTGCTCGTTTCTGGGTTGTCTCATTTATTACATCTTTCCAAAGAGTGCTGCCCCGTAACGAATAGAGTATTTCAGTTAAGACCTCTCCAGCATCTTATATATAGTGATCATTTTAACACTTCCCAGTGTTAACAAGTCACATTATTGACTCCATTATGATTGTGGCTCATGACCACCTTTGGATCAGCGTCTGAATCCACAGCACAGATATACTTCCCCCAATGTCAAGAGCTCTTAAATGAGGTTTTATTTCAGACTCAACTCTAATGAGATGAGAAATGAGATGAAATGGAGATACTAATTTCATCCCTGCTACAGTACCATTAGATATTATCTTTATAACAACGAAACAGAAAGTGAAGACTAAAGCGATATTATAGTTAAAATCAATACTAAAGTGACTGCATTAATAAAAACAGCTTTCCACTCCTTATTCTGTTGTTAGAGAAGATAACCAATAAAGACAACAATTTTCTCATCCCATAAATGCACAACAGGGATGGCTTTTGGACGCTCTTCTCCCTTTTCCGTGTTGCAGACAGAAAAGCCCGTGGGTAGGTGAGCACGCACGTAGCCTCGACAGAGACAACCGGAGAGCCGAGCTCTGCCTAGAGGTGCATTTTCTGCTGCTTGTGTTTTGTTTACAAACAACATAATGCGAGAAGTGAAAAAGGCTGCTGGGTTGTTCAAGGCTGTCTGTACCAACACTCACACTGGCACACTCCAACCTCCGCAGCTGCCGAAGGGGAAGGGAAAGCTCAGCTGTCTAGAGGCAGCACCCGAAAATGGGAGCATTAAGACAAATCACACACCTGACCGCATTTACAAAACAGCTTCTAAAGAAGAGAAACCTGCAATAATCTTGTGTTCGTGTACGCGTCGGATTACTCTTCAGACTCCTGCTCTGAAATGTAGTGGCTGGAGTCCGGATAAAAGCCGGGGGTTTAGACTGCGGAGCCTGGATTCCCGTCGCACTGGCACTTTATTAGAATGTGGAAAATGTGCTGAAAGCAGCAGAGACAAACTCAGTTTTCTTATTGATCTTCTCAAAGACAGTTTACAGAATGCAAATTTTCTTTACCAACTTTCACTGTATTATCTGGAATCAGAAAAAATAATGGCTAAGAACAAACCTCTTGTGCTACTTTATCATTTTCAGTGGTGCAGTTTCTACTCAGAACTCTATTTTATATTGCTGTTTTGCAATAGTCTTTAATGCCATTAAAAGGTAAGAATCTGTTTACATTAATGCTCAGGTGAGCACACCCCAAAACTATCACCTGAATGACCACAGATTTAAAATTTTCAGAAGAGTTGGATTATTTTAAGTTACGCAACCAAAGCCTACATAGACCTTTAGAAATGATTTAGGGAACAGACGGGGTCCCTGTGTGAAAGCCGATGGTCTCGGTAGCGGGTGTTTTACACCGCCTGCGAGGAACTGCTGAAGGTGCGGGTGCTTTCCTGGTTTGTGACAGGCAACGCTATGTCAAAACTGAGTAAATACAGAGTCTGGTTTTCTTTGCAGCATTTTAAAAGCCTTCTTCTGTTCCACTGAGCTACTCTAAAAAATACAGAAATCCTGTTGCCTTTTACACAGATAGCATGCTGAATTCCTATTGCTGAGACCAGGAAAAGATGAAAATGCTCTGCCCAAAACACCAGCAGAGACTAGGATAAGTCATTTAGCATTGCCTTTAGTTAGCCGAACCATGAAGATGTGATTGTGGTAACACCTGAAGGAAAAGGGCTGATCTGGGCTTGGCAAGCCTTATTTCCAGTGCTGATAAAGGGCTGTTCAAAAGATGAGGTAATGTTGGTTAAAAGCCCTTCCATCTGATGCAAGAAAATGAGAAAAAAGAAGAAGAGAGAGATGAATATGAAGGAACAGAAGGTTTCCGTCTCCCTGGTCACTGGAATACAATTACCTTGCATCTTCGGCAGTGAATCTGTAGGAACCAAACTACATTCACATTTATCAGGACAGGCTAAATTTCTCTATATTTTGCTATTTTAATTTTCTTTTCCTCCCCCTCCCCCTCCCCCCCCCCACAAAGAAGCAAGATTTTAATGTTGCAGAGCTCCTAAAAATTGTTTGGCAGTAGCTTTTATTTCTCCATTATAGGTCCAGTCGGCCCACTGTGCCATCAGCCGACTTCCACTTCACCAGCAGGGAATCTCATTTCCACCCTGTCCTATGCATTTCACAGGGCGTCAGTGAACTTAAAGCAAGAGGAATATTGCGGGGAATGAATTATAAAGCGATGAAAATGAGAAACACTGAACATTGCAAACGCTGCACCATCTGTGCTACTTTGCTGTATTACACAGAGGCACAACTGCAAAAGAAAATGTGTGTCGAATGAAAGCTTGCTATTCCCAAATTGATAGCTTGTTCTTGGCACAACCTTTTCTTCTAAGGAGTCCAGTTGATCTCTGATTAACCTCATTTTCTTGATCTGGCCTTGGAGTGCTGCTTTGTCTTTTTACCAGTGTGGCAAAATACAGAATTCTGCGCTGCTGTGACCGAACTCGGAATGGGTTAAAGGTTTAATGTATATAGCTTTATTATGATCTGAAGCATGAAGTTCTGAGATGATCTTTGATAACACTTCTGCCAAGAACTCGATTAAGAAACTGAACTACCAAAAAAAGTCAACTTTGCATGCCCTGACAAACTAATCATAACTAGAAAATAATTGTGAGCTGCGACTAGGAAACTGTCAGCAACATTCAGCCAAGTGTTATTTACATCTACGTTGCTGTATTTTATACTTGGGACTTGAACCTTAGCAGAAATCCTAATGCTTTACTGCAAGAAGAACTGCTGCTGCCCTGAAGAAATCAAAAGGGATTTAAATGTCCAGCTGCTCCTTTTGAGCTACCGCTGGCACCTCTGCAATTCCTGCATATCCCACTTGAACTGCACTGCAGCACCTGCCTGCGGCCAGGACGCACAGGCTGCAGCCCACAGCCTCCCTCTCTGTTTTCTACGTTTGTGTTGCTCCATGTGGCTTCTGAGTTATGATTCCTGTGTGTGTCTACATATGCTATTGCACAGGAACTGTCTGTGCTATTTCAGCCTTAAGGGAGCTTGATACAGAAAGTGGAAGTCGTTTCCTCCACGTCACTGACGCAGTAATTAATCTTGTTTAACCATTATTCATTCCGAGCAATCATGCCTGTTCCTGATTTTTTTTTTTTATTTAGATTCCTGTTGTATTGCTGCCTTATTCGGTATGTGTAGGGATTGCACTTGTCCAATCCACGTTATACTGCTTTTATTTTAGCGTAACCTTTTCACTACATACTTGGAGTTACTGATAAGACTGGTTCCAAGGGAGTGTACATCCGTGTTGTCCCAGATCTACCAATAATTTAGACGACGGTATTGCACTTGTTAGTGAGGGAAAAATACCTCAGGGGCTGGAATTTTATGAAAACCCTTCTTGTAAGGATACTTCTATTTTTGCACGTTGGAAAAGCAATTTTCTAACCTTGACTAGGTTTATTGTTTTGTTTCCAATGTCTGAGTCAAGGTAATTTCCACATGGCTTCCTGCAGCTTTTTTGCAAAGACATTTATTGGTAGATTAGGTGAGAATAAAGCAAGATGCATAATATAACGTTAGGACTGGAAGTGCACACCCCTACAAGCAGTGCGCCTCCTCTAATATCCAAGCCAAACAGAGCAAGTTGTGCTCTAGCTCGTCCTCCCCCCAGATTTATCAGATCACCTTCTTCCAGTGATACCACCTGCACAAAGGTTCATTCTTCTAAATGCATTTCAGTAGTAGTCAAACAGTTAAACTCTAATTTAGCATTGCTTTTGCATCTCTCCTTTTGGAGATCTGGCATTAACATGCAATTTTTGACTTAAGACTCTGAACATCTTTGGAGGGGTCAATCTCTTTGTGGTCTACAACGATGTAATAAAAAAATACTTTTCCCATTATCACATTCTCTCAAATCAAATATTAAAATCACCAAATTTAGAAAGACTTTGAAGCGTTAGCCAGTTTTGCTTGGGTATTTCCACTAAACTCAAAAGACCTATACAAATTGGCACTGTCAGAAGATGTGGCTCCATATACACTTTCAAAGAGTATTTATAAGGCTGCTTCTGCTACTTTCACTTGTTTAAAAGTAATAGAAGTACGGTATTTTGAATTCATTACAGACACCAGTAATTTTAATTTCACCATTTTTTGCCCTTCTGTTTTGGGGACAAGGGGTTTTAAATGACAGAAATACATAGCATAGTTGTTGGAGGTAGATGAAAATGTAATTTGGTGCACATGTAAGAGATCCATAAGCCTGATATATTTGTTAAATCTAAATTCACAGCATCAGAACACATTCCTATTGAATTATGCAGTTTTAAGATTCTGTAAAAATTTGATCCTGGACTGAGGTCTTGTAACTCAAAGCTCAACTTAGGGGCAAATGCTAAGACAAAGTTGAAATTCACTAAAATTGAATTTAAGGGGAAAGAAAGAAAGAAACAAACCCTAAGAGTTTAGAAAATGTTATATAAATCAATATATTAGCATAGAGAATGCAGTAATAAAAACATGCACCAAAGAAATACGCCGCTAAAGAGAACCCAACTCAGCTGAAAGCATAATATGTTAGGTAAGAGAAAAAGAGAAAATGAAAAGACAACAGAAACCCCTTAAGCTGGTCATGCTTGACTTATAAAGAAATCAAAGAACATTTGTATTGAGAGTATATCTTCCTATATCACATTAACTGCTCAGGAGGTTATTTTCAAGAATAACTTTTCCTCTCATCATGACAACACAACAGTCCACTGTGACCTCCAGCTCAATGATATTTTATGGATTCTTCACTCACTCTAGAGACCATCGGCCCTATTACACTGCGGTAAATTCTGTTAGTCTCTGAACTGATTTCCAGGATAACATCTGTAAGTACAAGAAAAGAAAAGCATATATTTGACCATGCTACATGTTTTTTCTTTGTGCTGGCTTTGCACAAGAGATCCCTGCTCTCCTTTTAAATACTCCTAAGAAAACAACAGCATAGGCCCTGCCTGTCAGGAGATACTTTAAGGGCACATCCCACGCTGTGCGAAGAGAAACCAGATTAGAGATAACCCAAACCTGCATATATAGAAAAGCACCACTTGGGGTCCCAGGAGCAGCAGCCTGAGGTCACACTGCTGTAACCATATTCCTTCAGTTTTTGAATTCTAGTTCATCTGTAGCCAGCTCAGCTAGCTCTGTACTGTGACTCCCCATGCAGTATAGCTGCATAGGAAAGTGCATTTCATCAACGCAGGTATTTTACTCAGTATTTAATAGCACTCGTCCTTCAGCAGAACCGCTAACCAGTTGCAATGCATGAAATAACAAACCACCTGTCTGGCAGACTGTTTTTTCCATCCTTATTTAAAAAAGACTGAATAATGTCAGACTGTTGATTCTGCAACCAGACTAGATTGACGGATATAGAGTATTCATGAGCTTATTCATGATCTGGTTCTCAGCTTTTGGTGCCAATGGACATGGTATCCACATTACATTTCAAATCCTTTCAAAAAAGAGGTCCTGGCTGGCTAATAAATAAATATAAATGCCAAAGAATACAGCTATGCCCACAGATCTGCTTAGAAAGATGTCTTCTCAATTTCAGGAGAATTTTTGTATCACATCAGCTGCAACAATCTTACCTTTTAGGTCTTTATTTCTTTTTCATAAACAGTCATGTGGGAGTGATAACAGTATTTTGCACTTTCTATAGCACTACCTTTCTGAGAATTTCATTGTGCTCTATAAGGAATGGTCAGTTAGGGCTCACATACCTGGGCTGGGCAGTCAGTGTTTGTCACGTGTTAAACGGGGAGGGTCAGAAGTGCAGTGATTTGCTTGGGGTCATACAGGCAAGCTGACAGATTATGACTCTCGGCTCCCCGTGACTCTTTCTCACTATCGTCCTACTAGATAAGCACTGAGAGCTGTACAGATGCAGCACTCAGGCAGACGAGCTTACCTCTGTAAACCTCAAATAATAACACCTTGTGAGATAGCTGTCAACTGTTCATTCATATATTAACAGTAAATCTCGTAAACCTTATTTCTTATATTAGCTAGCTGAAGAATAAATTAGACAAAAAACCATTGTTCTTTTTGTAAAAAGCAACAAAACCAACCAACGGTGACGAGCTCCACTTCTTTTTATGTAGAGCACACAAAGCAATGCTGATGGCTAGACAGAGCTTTTGAAAGGCTGGTAATGAATGCTGGTGAAAACTTAAGAAGCTGTATGGGAACATAGAGACATATTAGTCTAGATTTTACATTTAAAATACACAAACATGGAAAACTTTGAAATCTTCCCTAATTAAGAGTAATGATTTAGTGTAATCTATATACAGATAAATGTAAAAGTTTTGTTATTGCAGGTTTCCAAGAAACCGCTGACACACTTGATACTAAAAATACAGCTGTATTTTCATTTTTTCATTAAAAAAAGAACATGGTAAAATAACTGAGTTCGGTTCATTGTTTTAATGGTTTTAGAGTTGCCAGAAAAAAAAAAAAGGGAAATTTAAAGACCAGATACTAATGCCACATGTGGTTCATGAAAGAAGGAAAAGCCAGTATTTGGGGATTTTTACTTTTCACACAGCTTTGCAAGCAGCACTTATTTATATTTGTAGGACCTATCCCAGTTGGGTGCAAATTAAGGTTATTGTTAGGTTTTGTTATTGATGTCTAAGGCTACATTTTTGAAATGCCTCTTACCTTGACTGCGTAATTGTTGAGAGGATCTTTTGCGTAAGAAGCTGGGTAGTAAACGGCATCGCCGGCCTCACAGCACGGCTTGTCACTGGTTAGCCTGAAATCCGACCAGCTGTCCACCCCGAATCGCAACTGGTCTTTCTGTCCGGCCATGAACAAGTCTTCACATTTCAGTGCCAGCTTCTTCAGTGAGTCGGTGTGAAGACTTCGGATTTTACCTACCACCTCTTCTCGGTTCTCAATCCCTCGATAAAGTGCTTGCCTTTGTGGCTTCTGGACACCCTTGCCCTGCTTAGTCTGAGAGAGGTGTTTCCCCGTCAGAGACTCCATGCTGTTGGAGCACCTGTCCTTAATACTGATAGTGGTTAGGCTGGAAACACTGTTAGTTGCTGAGGTGGTTGCTCTTAATTTGTCTGTAGGCCTGTCCAAGGAGTCTCCCGACTCGTTGTCCAGGACCTTGAGCTCCAAGCTGACCGATGAGCAGGCACTGCTCGCTTCCCAGTTGGTGTCGATGTCGTAGGTGGGATTGGCCACGATGCACAGATTGTTCTCCAGAGCCTGCTTCTGGAGGTCTCTGGGAGTTGGCTCTGTGTTAGCTCTCAAAATGGTTTTCTTTGGCAGTGGAGGTGGCGTTGGCTGTAAGTTGTTCATCGTCTCCTGGTCTACCAGGCCTCCAAAGGCAATGGCATCATCCAAAGCTCCCTTTGGTTGCCTTGGCTGTTTTGGAGGTATCATGGCTGCTCTAGACTGGCCTGTGTAATAAGAAAACAGTATTTAAAAACATTAGAGCAGTTTGCAGAGTGCAAACATGTAGATGCAAAGAAGTATAAGAAAACAAAAGGAAAAAGCTGACTAGGGCCTGCCCCCACTTGAAGAAAACCTAGAAGAATATCTAATCAGAAGCCAAAATCATCAAATCAGCATCACGTATATATTGTCACATAAAGCAAGCCTTCATTTGATTTGGGGTAACACCCGGCTCTGTATTTTACAACCAGCCATGCCGGTGTTTTACATCACATGGGATTACGGACGAGGAGCGCAAGCAGAAACCAAAAGTCAATCCTGACGCTCTGGCCGAATTCCCGTACCAGGAATTGCACTCCCCTTCCCTTAATCCGTTCTGAGTCAATTGACTGAACGTCCTTTCTCATTGCCTGTTCGAAGGTGCTAAAGCTGTGGGCGGATGCTGTTAAGCAGCTTTCTATCCCATCCCTCAGAGAGGTGCGTTTCTCTGGCAGGTGAAGTGATCTTTATATATCCTTGTACTAGTCTGTAAAGCACTGGAGATCACTTTGATTTGAAATGTGAAGAGACTGGAAGTATTATTCCAGAACGTAAATCAGAAGACTTGAGACACAAATAACATAGTTTAGATACCTCAGCAGTTGCATCAGAAAAAGACAAAATTGTACTAGTGCATTCATTAGTTGAAAATAAGTTACATCTATGTTCGTTAAGCCACTGGTTTCAGTAAGAGTAGGATCATATGTTGAGATTACCAAAATGTAAGTCTTATCTTTTCCCCTACAATTTAAAACACCCCTCGTCCTCCAGTCATAACTTTCTCCAGGAACAATTTCCCTTACTCACTTGCCATGGGCACCTTTGTTGGGAGAATTATGTTCACACATAACCTGATCTAGAGGCAGTCAAGAGATTTCAAACAGCAGCTCTGAGACCCAAAAGCCTGGGATTTCTGCTGCGAGGCTCATTGCTTGCAAGCATTTGTGTGCTTCCAGGGAAGATAAAAACATCCTGTCATGTGTTTTAGATGGATTTTAGAGAGGACAATTATGTTTTATAACTGCCTCAGTCCTTGGAAATAAAGAATAAATACACAATAATAAAGAGAGCAAAAAACAAAAACCAGACTATACAAATGACCAACTAACTGCTCTTTGGGACAATTAAACAGTTGTTACTCATGATGATGAGATATTTTTCCACTCTTTTAAATTGAGAACTAACCCATTTTAAAAATGGGATATTTTCCCACTCAATAATCAACTGCTATTTTCAGAGAAATCATTTCATAAATTTTCTACTACTCCTGTGAGGATCATTGACTATCATGTTAAAGTAGGAAGCCAATTTTTACAATTGCAACACAGCAAGCATGAAATGAACACTCTGTATAATTGCAGCTGAGCATCTTTACTTAGAAGGGAACAGCAAGGAGAAAGACACTGACTATTAGACTGCTGTTAAAAAAATACGTGCTTTGCTGAACCTCTGTAAAGAGAGGACTGAATTGGAACATGCAGCCGAACTGTGGGGAACCTCAGATTCAAATCTGAATTTCATTACTTTGGGCCATAATTAATAATAAATGACTATGCACTCCCTGAAAAGAAAAAAGATTGCTTATTGTAGACTTTAAAATATGTTGTTACAGTTTTTATGAATAATACAGAATCCAAAATTCTGCTGGGCAGGATGCATAAAACCCTGGAACATTGGGTTAGACTGCTGGAAAGACCTCTCAATTCGAGGAAATCAAGGAAGATGGTATTTTTTTTATATATCCACAAACAGAAAAGCATTGAATCTTGAATTCCTAACAATCATTCCCTGGAGACAACATGGCAAATGAAAGTTATATTTCTATCTTTTGTTTAAGCTCAAGAAACCATTGGAAAAGCCTTGTAGCTTTTGTGAGAAGCCTGGAGAGTCCAATGCTTAAAACCTGAATTTTGAGCAGGAAATCCCATTAGCTTGGTGTGGTGCATTGACGGTGGTCCCCTTCACCCCGATCCTGAGCAAAGGCTGCACAGGACTGCTCCCCTGGGCCACCACTTTGCAGCCCCCACAAAATAAACATGTTCAAAGGCTAGGAATAGTGGAGAATCCCTGCGCATCTCTCTCACATCATTGTCAAGGTTGCTTCAAAAACGTAACTCTCAGGGGACCCTCTGCTGCTCCTCTCTGATCTTTGTACCGCAGTGGGTGCCCTCCGCAGCAGCGCCTCGTCCTCTCGGCAGCTGGACGCCCTGCGGCAGGTAGCACCGGTGTTAGCTGAGCAGGACAGAACCGCGCTAGAAAGCTGCCCGTGGCAGAGACCGAGCGGCAGTATAGTAGTGAAAAGCAGAACTGATATCTTGCTGCCATAAACACACATCCAAATAGCACAGTCTAACACAATCCTGAAACTCGTTCCCTTCTACTTCCTATCCATTTTTCGTACCCATCCAAACATTTGCCGCCTTCCCCAGCAACTCTTTCCCTTGCACAAGCCGTGACCCGTGTGCTTCTCCCCTCTGGCACCATTCTGTGTTAAAGATCACTCTCTATTTTATCATTCCTGCCCTCTTCCCCACTACGCTGAGTAACTGCTGGGGTTTGGAGAAGGGCTGCTCTTGCAGGAGGCAGTCTCTTAATACGTGCTGCCTTTGTGCCTGGCTAATCCGAGTGCCGAACGGGTACTAGAAGGAAACGACATGAAATCAAATCAGAGCGAGATGCACATCTCAAGCAGCAGCAGCAGAAATCCTCTCCAAGAAAGGTAAGGTTCCTAACTGCTTTTCTTGCTGATTCTCTATTTCCCATCTGCTTCAACCCCTGTCCTCCACAGCCCAAAAGAGAAAGAGGGTTGCTGCTGCAGCCCATGACTGTTGCTTGTTGCAGCTTTTGGAACCGTCACATCGAAACACAATTAGAGAAGTTTTTCATAAGCAGAAATGGTCCTTGCAGATGTCTGGTGGGGGTGACAGCACCCAGAGAATTTCGTGTAGAAGGCACTATGTAGTTACTTTCTCAAATAGTCTTAACTAAGGAGAATGAGTTCGTAAAATGTGTCATGTTACAGTATAGTTTCTCCCCGCAATAACAAATTTTCCATAGTGAAATCCATCCATCTGGATTAAGTCTTTGAAAAGCTTCGTGTCTGGACTGTTTTTATGCTGAGTTCTTAATCCTGTACATTTCTTTTATGGCCAGACCTTCCAGCTCCACTCTCCAAAAGCACGGTGTGATATTCCATGCCCTGCATTTTTAAAGTCATTGTCTAACAAGAAAAATTTTGTCTTTTAATTTTTTTCCCTGTCAAAGGGAGAAGAATGTTTTTACGCACAGGTGGTGGCAGAGCCTTTGTTTCTTTTTCTTGCCTATCTTGCCTATTCTCCCTTCTCCCCCCATTTGCTTAACAAGTTACTCCTAATTTCCTTACCTCCTAACAATGATTCTCTAAAAGTACAGGCACTCCTGGAGGCAAACGAAAAGGAAAAACGGGCACAACATCAGGCTACCACTTACAAAGATTTTTGAAGTGGCTTCCAAACCATTCAAGGACAGAAAGAAGTTAACTCTTTATAATTTTTTTTAATAGTACACTGACAGCAGCTTCATAGAGAGTTTGAAGTAGTTCTACAGTAAAATAACACCTTCCACTGTAGAACTTCACTACACTATTTAAATATTGATGCTTTAAGCCTCTAGACGCCTTGCAGAAGTACAAAACTCTAAATCAGCTCTAAAAAAAAGCCTTGTATTTCTCTAGGTAACTGATTTATCTTTGGACATTGCATTGCGACCTGTTTATATTAGCTGATGGAACTATCAAATCGGACACCTTGAGCTCCCGTTTAATTCAGTTTTATATTCCATAAGCGTATGCTTTTCTTAGAGTAATGACATCAATAATTTTTGTTTAGAATTCTTAATGCCGCTGTGCGTCTTTCTTTTCTGCTCAGACCAGATCAGCAGTACGTATTGTGATAAAATTTCAGAACTGTGAAGAAAAATGCTTATTTAACTGGGGAGACCGCTCTTGGTGAATTGTACAAGCCAAGCGGGTGACGTGCTGCATGCTTCCACGCTTCCTTGAATAGAGCTATTCCTGAGACATCTATTACTCCACAATACATAACATATATTAGTCCAATACATCAATGGCAACAGGCTCTTTTATGCACTTTCTCCCATCTCATTTTGCTCCTGGCATGGTAATCTATGCTACATTCCCTTTCACTCTTAAAAACATGTTTCTAATTATATGCCGTTACCAGCTCTGACCCAAGGATAAAGTGCCTTGTGGGAAGATGTGAATTAGAAAAATGAGCCCAAACCAATACTCCAGCATTCACAGTAGTGACTAGGCTATTACTTTGATTAACTCTATTCTCAGTTTTAGTGACCACTGCAGCACCACTAATCCCTAATCCCCTAGAGCAGGAATTTGGGTGACCAAACAGGATCCATGAGGCTAAAATGACTGATGCCTCTGCCATTCTCCAGCTATCATATCAGTTTGACAAAGATTCCATGTTTTGCATCACCAAGAAAAGCAAAAATTCACAATCACACCTATACAACACAGGTAACCAGCCTTACAAGACCATGTCTATCAAAATCTCAACAGAACTAAAGTCGAAACTGTGGACTGCACTCCGGAGACCAGCAAGAGAGGGCTGGGCTGGTCGCAGGCGGGGGCAGCCGCTGCTCACCTCTTTCACCCACTGCCGGGAATGGAGTCAGATATCCCAGTGATGCCCACGTCGGTACAACCCTACTTCATGTTACAAAGCCTAGTCATAAAAGCCACTTAAAGTATTTACAAAATAAATCCTCTTGAGAGCCATCGGTTGTCCACCCCTGCTGTACAAATATCCCTCTCTGCCCTTGTTCTAGTATTTTTTCCCCATGCATTTGGATATTGATCATCATTTGCATTCTGCATTTTTATTATAGATTAGATTCTGGAAAAGATTCTCTGTATAAGTAGCAGATCAATTATACTGATCTTTAAAATCACTCCCTAACAAACTCTCACCCTGACTGATAAAAATCACTAACAAACCATGAAAAAATAGATGCATAGAATATGCTCCAAGCACTACAAAAGCATCCAGCATACTGCACAGCCACAATTCCAATAAACGCAACACATGTACTCCACTACTCTGCAAAATTATTCAGGACAGATTTAAATGAACATGATAGTTAATTATTCTTGTATTAGTAGTTTATATGTTTATTGTTAATTTAATGAGTAAGGAAAAATCTGCTACCAGAATGATAATAAATGTGTCCTGTACAAAAGAAAGGAAACTTAACATTTATTAACTAATATTCATGATGCACCTCCTGTTTCTCACCAATAGCTTGAGACCGTACAAAACAGCACAGAACTATATTAATATGGGTTGCAGGTACTAAATAATTGACAACTTCAGATGCAACAGCTTGTCTGCCTTGGTGATCCGTCAGCTCTTGCTACGGCCCTCCATTGTGCCGTGTTAAAGATGTTACCCGTGCTAACATAAATTATACAAAATGCATCAGACGGATATGATAATCACTGCCTGTCACTGAACTGTCAGGTTTAGTCGGCAGTGCTTTTGTTGCCTTGTTTGTAAGCCTGGCTGAAGCACGCTGCCCTGCTCTGCTTTACTGACTGTGACAGTACTCCGTGGCAGATGCTGTGATTCAGGACTTTTTCCAATCTCAGTAATCATAAAAAATACAGACATTGCCTACTTTTTTCCCTTTTGGTTAGGTGTGAGGAGAAAATAGTTGTTAATAAAACCAGCTTTTCTTCCTTACATCTTTTTTAAAGTATAGAAATACTGCCTGGAGTATGTTCAGAATATCTTGATTTATTTACAGTGATGCAAACTCAATCAAGTTGATTTCCCCAAGCAAATTCAGAGAAAAATTTACAGATATGTAAGGGAAAGGGGTTTAATAACCTAGTCCATTGTCTTATCATAAGCCACAAGGCTTACCTGAATTATCTTCTCTTAGAATAAGGGCACACCTTAAAGGAAATATATCCAGTCCCTACCTTACACATGAATGTTGGTGTTTCTATGTCTAGATTCAACTGGCAGCCACTGCTTTGTGTTACAGCGTTGTCTTTTTGACACCGAAGGCATCCCTCGTCACAGCTCTGCTCCCCACGTGCGCACCCCCAACCACATGTTGTTTCTTTGATAAGCTAAACAGATTCAGCTTCTTGAGTCTCTCACTATACTGTGCTTGACTCAGTGTTAGGCATTTTAAGAGCTTTTCTTTGGAGATGCTACAATATTAACATTCTTCTTAAACTGTGGACACCTGGGCTTGACTTTGGCCATGGCAGATGCAGGGTAAAAATGAGATATACACTAGCCTCTCTGCCTCCTACTGAAGCTTCCTTCTCTTTATACACCCAGGAACATACTGGGATATTCTGTCCTATCATCGTGGTGGGAGCTCATGTTTCCTATAACTCCCAAGTCTTTGATATGGTATCTGATTCCCAGAGGAGAATCCCCTATTCTTGCAAGGCTTGTCTGCATTTTTTTATCCCTAGATGTATGATTTTACATTTTAGATAAAGTAAGAAGAACAGTCCATATTTTATAAATGAGTTATTCTGAAGTTTGCATCTGCAATTTGTACCTGACAAATAACTGCAGGCACATCTCGTAGTGCTTGTGGGCAGCACTGTGGACACATGCTGGCACAACTCCTGTTGGAGCACGGGGAGGCCAAAAGCAAACCTATCTGAGAGCAGGACCCGAGATAAACTACCACCTGACTGCAGAGGGAAATCTACCAAGCTCGTCATTATTTCTATTCATATAATTTCGTGTAAAATGTCACAACTGAAGATGAGACATTTATCAATGTAAGGATATAATATTGCCTGCTTTGCACTGAAAAGATAAAACATGTATTAGAGCTGTGTTTTCTAATTAATCTTGTACATTATGCTCACATGATACAATGTTCACATGATACAATACATTTCCCAAAATACTATACAAACTGTAGTATGTAACCGTAAAAATATCCTTGATATCCTTGTACATGCGCTTTTATGCGTTTAAAAATCTTGTAAGAATTTGTCAATAAGTTTACTGTGCATTTAGCAGAGACAATAATCACATTCCAACAAAGCTGCTAGAGATAACTTACTACTTTTATTGTAAACTATATGCTGAGCTTGCTTACTGTACAGATCCAGCTTGGCTGGATCTACAGAGATCTCAGAAGAGCCAAAACTACATCAAAATGTAAATGATACAAATATATTTATTTGCGCCATTGTAATTGTGAAAAAACATATAGTTTCTTTAATATGCTTTTTTATTTTTTAAACACTGGGATTACTCAAACAGTAAGAACTTCTCTTCAGTGCTATAATATCAGCTTTCGGGTTAAACAAGGCAAGTTTCAATACAGAGCTACAAGTCTCAAGAGAGAGATGGGTTCTTCAGTGGAAGAGTTGAAACATTCCTACCATAGCTGCACAAGTTTAATAATATATATTATTTATTACAGTTTACTACTAGAAATGTTCCCCTGTAAATCAGAAGCTAGGTAAAGAAAGGTAACTGTAGACACAATTTCAGTTGACAAAGCAAGAGTCAAATGTAATCTAATTATTTTACGTTTTCTCTTACTACCTTTTGTTTCAGCTGCACACATCAATATTTATTAACTCGACAAAATATGTGATTTTGCTGCTCGTCTGATGTAAGATCTAAAACGGAAGAGCAGTTATTCTGTGTCCCTACCTAGTCATCCCTTGATAGCTATCTGAATGAGAAAGCGAGGTTGCTTGAATAAACCAACAAAAAGTTTGAATGGGAGCCAGCGAACTCAGTACCATTTAGGGTAGCATTGCTTTTAACAACAAGCAGCAAGCTTGCCAAGCCAGATTAAAGTCAAGCCTAAAAGTTAATTTAACTCTTTCATACCTGAAATTTGCTCTGGTGACAGCAAATCTGAAAGGAACTCAAGGATGAGGAAAAGATTCTGAATAAAGTGCTAAAAGGTTCAATTTTATATGGTTTTATGAAGGAGCATTCACACATGGGAAGAATATTGACAAAAGTAATGATTGATGGGTGTGATATTTTATTACTACATTTCCCATGAGTTTACTACTACACGTTAAGTGTGTCACAAAATGCTAAAGCATCCTTCCTAAAGGAAGGACAGATGTCAACAACCAGAAGCACGTCTAACTCTATAAGCTAAAGCAGCTGCCATCGGATGTCGTATCTTGCATAAGAAACCTGAGAGATAACGTGTAAAGATTTAAACAGCAGATTCACAACATCATTTCTTGGAATACGAAATGCAAGTAATGCCTTGTTGTATGAGCACAACGGCTATGAAACAGCAATCTGTTAAATGAATTTATGAAGTTCAATAAAGGCAAGTGCAGAGTCCTGCACCTGGGGAGGAACAACCCCATGCCCCAGTACAGGCTGGGGCTGACCTGCTAGGAAGCAGCTCTGCAGAGAAGGACCTGGGGGTCCTGGCAGACACCAAGCTGACCATGAGCCAGCAATGTGCCCTTGTGGCAAAGGCAGCCCATGGTATTCTGGGCTGCATTAGGCAGAGCATTGCCAGCAGGTCGAGGGAGGTGATCATCCCCCTCTACTCAGCCTAGCAAGGCCACATCTGGAGTGCTGTGTCCAGTGCTGGGCTCCCAGTATAAGAGAGACAGGGAGCTACTGGAGCGAGTCCAGCAAAGGGCGACTAAGCTGGTTAAGGGACTGGAGCATCTGTCACATGATGAAAGGCTGAGAGAGCTGGGACTGTTCAGCCTGGAGAAGGGAAGACTGAGGGGGGATCTTACCAAAGCATTGAAATATCTGAAGGGAGGGTGTGGAGAGGATGGGGCCAGACTGTTTTCAGTGGTGCTGAGCAATAGGACAAGAGGCAACAGGCACAAACTGAAACACAGGAAGTTTCATCTGAACATAAGGAAGAACTTTTTGCTGCGAGGGTGACCGAGCACTGGAACAGGCTGCCCAGAGGGGTGGTGAGGTCTCTATCCTCGGAGATATTCAAAAGCTGTCTGGACAGGGTGCTGGGCAACCAGCTCTAGGTGAACCTGCTTGAGCAGGAGGGTTGAACTACATGTTCTCTAAAAGTCCTTTCCAACTTCAGCCGTTCTGCGATTCTGTGACCATGAAGAGTAAGTGATACTTCATATGTTAAGTGATTCCCTAGCTTCATCTTTCTATATGTCAGTCTAGTTAGAGGACGTGGATAAAACATGAGCTATAAAGAGTCTTAATGGAGCAAGATCTACTGCCTGGAATTTTAGCTTTCCTCCTTGCTGTTGGAATGTCTTGGTAGATGTTAATATCACTCTTGGGTAGGATGCTTTCCTCTTTGTGCTTTATAAACAATACCTCATTAACGTTTCATTAGCAGAACACACTAATGAGCCAGGCACTAATTCACATTAAAGCAAAAATATGCAACAACATCACTAAATGTCTATGGAATGTATGCACCAGAGGGTTTAAAAATTTCATCCTTGATCCCCTGAACATATATGGACATGCCTAACTCTTACTCAGGAGCCATCCCAACGCAGTCATTTTATTCTTGTCCAAATGCTACACTTGCTGGTGTGCTTACAGGATTGGAGCCTTACTGAAAGAGAGGTATTCACATATTCTTGAAATTAAATAAGTAAAATAGATTTTTTGTTCTAGAAAATCTGGATGCAAGTGTTCCTAAATTCCCAGTACTTCAGATCAAAATGCTTTAGAAAATTACACTGATAACATTGATACTACTTATTGGGAGATGCTTTTTTGTCTTGCTCACTTGTCTTCCAGAGAAACCCCGCAGGGAGCTCTAACTTTCTAATGAGAGAGAGGAATTCAGTGATAGTTGAACAGACTTCAGGACATATTTTAAACTTGTCTGAAGGAGCAAAAGTAAACTGCCAAATTAGGATAAAAAGAGGTTAGGGTCAACAGAAGATGGCTACAAATATTTTAGAAATTATTATTGATATTACAAAGTAAGCCCTATTTCTTGCTGGAGTTCAGAAAAATACTGAAATCTAATTCTTGCTTCTAAAAATATGTGATAATTTACTCTGTATTTTAAATCTCTTCTTTGATAAAAATTCCTTTAAACGTATATAAACAATGTGCTTTGAGAATGAGACAACAGAATTTTACCTTCTATAAATAGATATTAAAAAGTTTGTTTTTAGGAACAAACTTAATGAAAGCGTCTTGAGCTGTCCAAAGGACAAGGTCCTTCACGGGCTGAGAAAGGTATCTGAAGGATGCTCCAATTTCAGTTTTCCTCCACGAGGATACACTTACCTAAATTGCTGTAGGTAGCACTGCAAGGATTTACGTCAGGAGGACTCGAAGCTTCTTCCTTGTCCTCCTCCCCGTGTGGGGCACGGACAGACGACGCCGGTATGACGGAGGCGCTGCCGCCATTGTCCTGCTTCACGAACACGGCTCTGGGCACACGAGGGGACAGATCCTCCGCTGCCGTCTCATCGGGCACTTGACTGAAACACACAAAACGAGACCGTCTGCAGACCACGGCGGGTACTCGAGCTTACTGGCAAAATACCGGATTAGGAAGGACACATCAGTAAAAGGAACGGACTAGTAAAGAACTAAGCTCCCTTCACCCCCTCTTTTTTTCTTTTTCTTTTTATAATAGCTTTCTACAATATTTATTTTCCTTAGTAAGAGGAAGTAGCTTTTGCCTGAAAGAGTAACAACGGTTCACACCTTCCACGCAAAAGGGGTAATAAAACGTTTCCCAGCTGGCTACAGCCAGCACAGCACGCAGAGGCGCGCGGCCCCATCCCGTGCAACGAGGTGTGCCGGCCTCGCAGGACGGCAGCGAGGTTCACGTGCTCTCACCAGCCAGAGCGAGTTTGCTTTCATCAACGGTACCTGAGTATAGCGAGGGGCCTGTACGTCTTAATAAATGCACAAAGCTTTACTGATAAATTTTCATATACTAGAAGGATGGTGGGAATGGACACTTTGGGAGACAGACCAGTAGCCCATCTAGCCCGGTATTCTATTTCCCATATAAAATATTCCAGGATTAAAATCCAACTGCTAATGCATTAGGCCATTTACACATTAGGCCATGAACACATTTTTCTATGCTTGCTCTCAACTATGAAGGTTTAATCAAATTGTGATGATTAATAGCACAAAGCTGTGAAAACCATCCAGTCAATCACTTTCCGTGGATGTTTTTACTGTAGTATGATTTAAAAATTATGCATAATATATCAAATAGAAGAGTAATATGTCCAGATTTATTTAAAAAAAACCCTGTCCTATTGAAAATATAGCAGCAATTATCAATAATCATGCCACATGCTAAAGACAGACCAAAAATATTTCTGTGCCTTTATGCTCTCTCACTCACAGAAACAAATACTCACTATGGGCCAAATCTCAAGATCGCATATCCTAATCGCTAGTTCCCAGTATTTCAGCCTGATCCAGTAGGCAGTGAGAATTTTAAACACGCGTATTCCCCCATAAAGGACAGGGGCAAGGCACTGCCTGCAATAGATGATCACATCATATATTTGCACAGGTGTTTAATTTTTATGGTTAAAATTTAAAATTTAACTTCTGATAAACAGAAAAAAAAAATAGTGATGCATTTGTAAATAGGCAGAGCAGCCGAGTTTCCATGATACAAATCTTCACAGTGGAAAGAGAGACTGTATCCTCAGAGACTTACCATAAATCATAGGTATACGTCTTTCTACGCTAACCCGAAACCGAGTTACTGAAAAGCATGATACACAATCTTCCAGCAGCGCCAAACCCCGACTGAAACATGCCCCTGCCCTGCAGGCCGCAGGCCCCGCGTGCAGTGTGCACATGCTGTTCCCCCCGCCGGGCTCATGGATTTCAGCCGCAGCCTGGTACAAACAAACCCATGAGACTGGTTAGTGAAAGAGGGAGACGAAACGGCAAAGTTCACACCGCCGTAACCTTCGATCAGCATAAAAACGTTTGCTCGGTTTTAGTACCATGCACGGGAATGGTGTGCCATAAATACACCCACATTAAAGAGTTAACCTGAGGTAAGTGCCGAGTACAGCATACATCAAAGCTAAAGCAGTAAAAAGGCTCTTAAGACAATAAGGAATTATCATAAAGACTTGCAGTTGCTGTAAATCATGTGCATACCTGCATTCCTCAGCAAGAAGGTTTTCTTTTCAAACAAAATAGTTTCTAAAAGCTTTACCGTTCTCGCATTGCCACATCCCAGGAACGCGCACATCTCCGAGCGATCTTAGTGCTGCCCGGGGAAGCGCAGAGCAGACGCGGCCTCCGTACCGGACGCATGCAAGCACATTCGCTAAACCCAAGTCCAGAAGCATTTTGCCAAACAAAGTAAACCAACAGCTCGCAGGGAAGAAAGGGAAAAAAAAGAGCAACTCACCCACTGTACTCGCTCACACAATTCCCCATTAAAGGAAATTCTTTCAGGGCCTTCTTGAGTCTTTTAATCATGTCTTGAACCTCGGGCGAGCCATTGATTCCGCCGTGTTCGGAGGCGCTACAAGTTGTGCAAGCCGTGAGCGACGCGGCCGGACTCTGCACGCGGCGCTACCCCTCCTGCATCTTGGTGTTTACCTTCGCGGCTGCTCCTGGGCGGCCGGCGCTAGCCCTGCCCGCTTAACCCTTGCGCTGCCTCCGCGGGCGCGGACCCCCTCGCGTCCTGCCGCGTGGCTATTCCGGTGCGGCAGCTACGGCCCCGTCCCGCTCATCGGTTACGGGAGAGCGGGTTCAAATTTCAAGGGCGCTTTAAAGAACTTGGACGTAATGTTAAAAGTAACTGAACGCCTCGACTGCGTATTCCCAGCGCTTCCAGCATCTGAAACTAATACACGTGAAAGGGCAGCAGGGAGGCGTCGGGCCGTGCGAGGAAGCGCTTCCCGGTAACTTAATGGCGAAGCGGGGGAGACTGGAGAGCTAAGCACACGTAACGCGAGGCGCCGACTCCACGAGCAAAAGGGCAACCCACGGTCGGCACCGGCACCGCGGGGGGAAGCCTCTCCATCACGCCTTAGCCTTCAAGGATCAAATTCACAACTGCTTTTGCTTCCTGCGATAGTCTAAAAGGTTAAAAATCTCTCGGTTTCCTGGAGAAGCAGAGCAGCTGATAAAGCAGCAGTTCTTTGGGATCAGAACTGCTAAAGCCTGGTTTTGTGTGAATTTGTGTCTTCTTGTTGACTGCAAGTGACACTTAAAGCTATTCCCTTATTTGGGATGTTTCCAGCTGTTTTGCCAGGGTGGATTCCTCGATGCCTCGCCTGGGAGCACATATTTAGCCTTGCCCTCGGTGGGGCACGCGCCGCTCTCCGAGCCCATTTTGCGAGCTCCATAGGAAACGCGCCGCCTTGGAGCGCCCGCGCCTCCGGCCGAAACTCAACATCCAGGTAACGAAGGGAGCGGCCAGACGCACAGAGATCATGTTTGCTTTCCCAAGAAGCTGAGGTTACGCAAAGCAAAAATGCTTGCCATAAAAATAACTGTCCCTCAGATAACAGCCCTCTGAATCCGTATACGCGTGATTCACTCGGGCACCAGCACAGAACTGTTTGAGAACAGTTTTCTGCTGGGACAGGTAACGTCCCCTGCGCCACCCTCACGCCTCCCCAGTTGGAGCCATCAAGAAACAGAAACGGACACGAAGGAGCGAAGAACAGGGAACGCTTGTAAAAAGCGCTTGGGAGAGCGCGTTGCTGAACTGGGGCCAGGTGTAGCGGTGAGGCTGAGCAGCCCAGGTCGCTCCAAGGCAGCAAACCAAACCGCAAGTGGCAGAAAGGGAAAAAAAACCTGAGGTGGCCTTCGACCTAGCTGCGGCTCTGATACTCTCTCTGAGTGGACACCTGCGAAGCAACAGGCAACGTCTTTCCCTGCGGTTTGAGATGAGAGCGCCTGGCAAGGAAGACGACTCTGTCTTTCACAAAAAGTTTGTGGAGCTTCCAGATATATTTCGTTTCAGAGAGATCCCTTTGGGACCCCGGGGGCCTACAGTTTTAAGCTCACATAAAGCCTAACTTCACTGAACAGTGCTTGAGGAGAAACGCAGAGAGGTCAATGGCTTGAGGGTGGGCAAAGGCCACCTCCTGCAGGAACTTCTACTCCCAGCACAGGACGACTTCGTTTCTGTACAGCACCGAGCAGAGGAGACCACTGCTCAGGTTTAACCCTGAGTACGTCACGGGTGAAGGACGCTCAGTCTAGTGGCTCCTGCACTTCAGCTGCCCGTCACTGTCATTAGCCAGAAAGAGTCACTTAAGAGGAAAGTGACAGAAACTCTCTCTTTCAATTCACTGCCAATGACAGTCTGAAATAACCAAGCCATACGGAAAGTTTATTTCTAATTCTTTGTACTTGGAAGTTGACTTATTCCTGAAGCAAAAGATTTATATTCCTCCTATTTTTCTTTTTAATCTCATATAATGCGATGTGTGCGTGGATAAAGGGAATACACTGGATAAGCCACTAAAGACATCCTCCTAAGCTCTTTAGCATCAGTGATACTTAGTGGCAGTGAGTTTCACAGATTAACTGTGCACTTTGTAAAAAAGTGTTCTTTATCCATTGTTTCCGCCTTCCCATTTTACAGACTGTAGTAGAGGACATAAGAACAACATGACTAGGTTTACTATTTCTTATCTACATTTATAAAATAATGAATGATAAAATCCCTTCTAATTTGCTCTTTAACAGGTTTCAGTGTCTACAAATCCTCTTCACATCAAAATTTACCTATGTTTGCACACTGAACATGCATAATTTCTGTCTTCTGTTAGTATATAGATGTTCTTGAGAGAAATCTCACAGGAGTTTTTCATAGGTGAAATGGTAAGATAGGTGGCTAAATGCTCTTGAGATCAAGAGAAGAGAGTCTTTAAACTGGGAAGAAGGACTTTGCTTTAAATAGATTCCTACAGTGATTTGAAATATTTTGTTTTCTTCTTGAGTGCCTTCTGAAATAGCTATGGGATCTGCAGGATCTGAGTCAATGATAATGAAAAGAAATGGTCGTGCTGATCCTTCCTGCTTGTCTCTGGATATGATCCTTCTCAGTTCTGGTGCTCTAAATCACCTCACTGGAGTTGTCTTTCTCCATTGCCTATATATGGAAATTAGATTCCTGACTCGGATTCTTAAAATCACATTTGGCTTAGTGTAATTTAAAGCAAGCAGTGTGAACAGTCTCGAGTGACCTCAAGGCAATCAGAACCACAAAAAGCATTTGAGGATCACTGCTACCACTGAAATCCCTCCAGGGCAGGGAGGAACTCTGCAAGTCTTTGGCCAGTTTTCTAAAAGATTCCCAGCTGTTGCTGCCATATATGTTAATTTTAAGAGCGGCAATCTGGCTGGGAAGTTGTTGAAGGTGAACTCTTTGTACAATATAAGAGTCTAGCATTGGGGTAACTTCTGAAGGATAACAAGACATTTCTAAACATCTTGATACCTACGTACTCTGGTGAGAATGGAACCTGTTAGAGTGCTCAGTGTTCGGGGGTATTTTCATGACAAATAGCCTTAACCCAAATTGCTGATGTACTATGCAACTAAAATGGAGAAACATGCTTTTTTTTTAAAAAAAGAGACCCCCAAACTGCTAAACCAATCTTTAAAACATATACATAAATAGACATAATAAGCATTTCATTCCTTTCGGAAGCCAGACACAACACAGGGATAGTGCTCTGCTGTAGCCCTGGGACACGGGACTCATACCTATCCATTACTAGCTCAGCTTCCCGGCCTTTCGACAAAGAGTTAACATAATGCCTATTTGAGGAATTAGACTCCTAATCCCAACTTTAGCTATGAAGAAATGGTTTCTTATCTAAACCAGAATGCAATGAATATACAGACCTCACTACCTGAAGGAAGGATTTCTGTAAATAGATACAGTTTTATCTTTCGTTCATCCAAGTCTGGCCCAAAGATCCTATAAAGGAAATTTATGAGTGATTTGTAGCTATGAAAGGGAAAAATTAGTTTAAAATGTAATTGAAATTGAAACGACTGTGAACAAATTTCACAGACACTACCATCTAAAAACAACCCTGGAGGAGATTTTTAATTCAACTCTGATGTAGTTTAGGAAGGCAGGAAAGGAAGACTTGGAAAGCTGCCCTAAAAATTCCTTTTAGGGAACATGACTCAATCTAAACAGCTGCTACGGGGCTTCGGCAATAGTCGCTAAGTGAAGGAGAGGTCCTTCTTTTGTGAAACTCCAGTAGGTGCAGTCTGACCCACTAGGTAACAAAGCTTTTGAAGAATATATATTTTTTCACTTTTGTGTGGGCTCTGAACTGTGCCATACCACCCCCAGCAATTACAGTGGCTTCGGCCAGAAACATTGTCATCTTATCTCTTCAGAGGTCTGTTTTGGCTTTGGCCTGAGAACAACTTGTGCATCATGAAAAATGGACTACAGATGTTCTGGGAAACAGATTTTCATTCTGATAACTGATTGACTGACGTGATTGCTGATTTTTAGAAAAAGAAACTATTCCATCTACAAAGTCTTGGAAAAACTTGGTTATTATAAATTCTGTTTTGTCATTTTCTTTTTAAAGAAAAACAAACCAAACTCTTGGAAAAGGATTACAAAAGTGTGAAATTTTTAACTGTAATAAATTTAATTTTGGTTTTCAGAGATAAAGTCAGATCCTACTTTAGTATTTGCTAGCTCCTTTTGAACCACCATATATGCATCCTAGCACCAAACCAAAAGAAACTATCATATGGATAAAATATTAGGATCTTCCCTGCAACAGACATAGATACTTTCAGCGTCCTGAAAAACTGCGTATTTTCCAAGTGCTTTTATAAAGGATGAACTGACCTTTCTAGGGATAATATAACTTTAAATACCTTCAACCCTGTTTTGTGGTTATCAATCTCTACCAGCTTTGTAATCCACTGCAAAGTAAGAAATATTCTATCTCCATTTAATATGCTTTCAAGACCCCCAGTAATCTGACATTTCTTAAGCTTGTCTGATTTTCCAGGTCATCAGTTGGGTTTTTCAGTGAGCTTACAGTTGTTGGTGTTCTCCATTAGAAAAGTGTCACATTCATTGATTGCTATCTTCATGTCTTCAGTTTTCCTTTAAGGCTTCTGCAAGCTTAACTGAAGATTTTAAACATATTTTCGATGCACAAATTTTGGCCTGACTTAACATTAACCTTTTACTAACACCTGATGAGTTAATACAAATCTACAGTCAACTGTTATGTCTCCTCCTTGTGCAAAAATGGGAGTTGACAAGCCTGATTCTCACCTACTGGAATATTAAAAAATACATTCATAACCCTTAAACAAAATTAACCTTATTTTTGGCATCGTAATGCTTCTTTCAGTCTCCCTAACAATATTCAAAACTGAGTTTAAAAAACCCCCAACAACTAAAGGCATCAAATTTCATGGACGTATCAAAAAGAATAACTGATAGATAAAGATATCGACCATCCAGTCTTCTGACTATGTATTTCTCAATAACTCAGTGAACGTTCTTAAGAATTTGTAGAAAGAATAGAACAGTATTGCTAGGAAGAAGAAATTCCAGCTCTAACACTTGGAAAATTGCAATTCCAATTTTCACCAGTGAAAATTGTGAGATACGGTTTTAGCCAATATTACCACAACTTGCAGAAAAATGAAAAATAAAAATGCTCTCTGGAGTAAGATAGGAGAGAATAACAATTCCTTTCAACAGTAAGGGTAAAAGATACTCCAGCGGTACCACAAAACTATAGAACAGGGTGACAGCACCATCTCTAGGGTAGTCTAAGAACAAAAGCTAACTAGGAACGTGGCCATCAGCCTGCCACTGCCCTTCATCACTGAGATAAGCTGTTATTCCTTCCTGACTGCTTCCCTGCCAGATCAGAGAGCTGATCCGGCTGAAAAGTAACATGGTGGCTGTTCTCCTCTGGGATCACTCCTCCAGCCTGGGTCCCTGGGGCGACCACAGGAATGGTCCCGCCAGCACAAGAGGGGGCACAGAGGAGGTGGCCCGCGAGGCT
This sequence comes from Dromaius novaehollandiae, assembly GCF_036370855.1. Lineage (NCBI taxonomy): Eukaryota > Metazoa > Chordata > Aves > Casuariiformes > Dromaiidae > Dromaius > Dromaius novaehollandiae. Next base: position 22,124,995 of record NC_088107.1, read on the forward strand.
GCGAGACGAGACTCTCCTGATGGCAACACAGCCTCAGTTTCTCCAGGTTCCCCTAGAGTTAATAGAAAAATGGTGTTCCTCTAAAGGGACTATTGAGAGAACAGACTTCTCTGATTCTTTAACTTGCTCTCCAGAGTTGCCTATTTCTCTCCATTTCCTCTAGGGAGAGTCTAGGCGCTTCTCAAGAGCTGGTCCGCCCCGGCAATGCTCCGCACCGTCCGCAGCCTCCCACTGGATTATGCCCTGTATCTACAGGGATCCTGCTCTCGCCATCACGCGTGCCCCACGCTGCTGTGGCACTCTACAGCTTGCAGAGGCGCCAGATGCTGACCTCACCGGCTTCAACAGCTCGTGCGAGGGCTTTGCCTTGCTGAAATTCACACCAGCAATTTGCAGGGGGACTTTCTTGCTCTATGCATTTCCATGTGAATTTCAGTATTATTATTTTTTAAATAAAAAGTCATGAATCTTAGATTACCGTTCATCTAAGTCTGCAGAAACAGACAGTACGCTAAGTTTCTGGAGACCGTCCTTATCTTGTATTTGGGACAATTACTTATTTACAGCAACCTCCAAAGACATATCCTAACACACGCACAGCTGTAGTCAGTACTCAGTGAAACGCATACTGCGCCCACAGGACTGAGTGCAGCAAACGTCTCCAACCCCGTTGGGTTATGCGCTGCCATGACGGCCACACAAACTGAACGGCACATTGAAAAAACGGCATGTTGGAAATAAACACGGTTCTTAGCATTCAGAGACACCCAAGCACGTGTACTTTTGATAAGGGAACAAACGGACCTCTAAATCAAGACGTAAAATGTTAAACTATCATGGATCTAAAGGAGTAAAATAAATATATATTGACCAAATAATTTCAGAAAAATCCAAACAAAAATGATTTCAGCAAATTATGGTTTAAAAAATGAAATTAGTGAATGAAATTGTCAGGCAGAAACAGCAATCAGCTCTGTCGAATCCAATGCTGTTACGGGACAAAATATTCATCGCTACAAAGGCCTGGCAAAATGGAGAGAGATTATTTTATAAATAATGTACTTCTATTATCACTTTTTTATATAGTTCATTGGAGGAGAGTTGTAGTGATGCGGCATTGTAACATGAAGTTAATTAGCATACCTTATGCTCACGGGCATGCGAGATAACGTTAACGCACCACATGCTATGAGTCATTGTTCTTTCAATTTCTGTTTTTCTATTAAATAGTGGCTTTCTATTTTTGCAGAGGAATTCTTTAGTTTTCTGATAACACCAGAACACTTTTGTAAGCTAGAAATCCAGGATAACGTATCTGATTCAATGTAACCTGGCTATCACAACGTATTAACGAACCTGCAACACAAACTCCAGATACTGGGTATTGTTCCTAGTTAACTTTTGCAGCGGATCTTTGCTGATAACCAAAGTAATGCAAAGATTTTTAAAATATTCTTTAAGATACCTAAAATAAATATATATTTTAAATCTTACATTTAATGTAGTAATACTCCTTAATTTCTTCCCTTTTCTGTAGGATATACAGGGCATTTCACAACTGAATGAGAGATTGAATTCAACTGAATGAAAAAGATGAGCAGATTACCTGGGGATTTTCTTGGGAATCTGAGATGGTGACGAAGGGCTCTTTATTTTCGGCTCGGAGCTCTCCAGAGAGTTTTCTTGTGTTTCTCCTTTGTCTTTTGCTAGTGCATCTGCAATCGAAGACTCCAGTCCAGTCAGGTTTTGACGGTCAACCTTTGGTTCAGCTTGTGCTGGTTCACATCTATACATGAAAACAATAGATGGCTTCTCACTGGAGTCTGATTTGGACTCACTGAACCAATGATGACGCTGAACTGGAGGAGGGGGGAGCATATGTATAACAGTTCCATCAAGACCCACCAGCTTTCCTTTCTCTCTTTCTTTCTCTTTGTCTTCCTCATCATCAGTCTTTCTGCGGCGGAAGAAGCTCTTAAAAGATATCCAGCGTTTAGGTTTTGCATCAGCAGCTCGACGGCCTTCTGAATGAAGGATCGACTCAGCCTCTGTCGACCTAGTGGGACTATTTGGCTTGGTCCAATTGCTGAAATGTCTTTGCAACAAGTTACTTGCATGATAGGGTGAAGATGTGGACCGTGGAGGAGGAAACGGTGGTGCTTGCTCCGTTTTGGGACTTGTGGTGTTTTGCATGCCTCTCACTGGCTTTGGAGAATGGGTGGCAACTGGCTGTGCTACTGTATCTTTCTGCATCTTAGGGGCAACGTTTTCCATGGTCTTAGGTGACTCTACTTCAGACTGTGATGTAAACAGAGATTTGGGTCGTACCAGGGTGTTTTTAGTAGCGTCTGCATCAGGGGGTAAGGAATACAGTTCTTCTACGCTACAAGACTTGGGTCCAGACTGAGGTGTTTCTGGAGGAGTATGCGGAGGCTGGATGGAAGCCACGATCTGGGAAAGCACCGTGCTTGCATTCTCTCTGCTGCCGCTGCCAGCAGAAGCCTCCGGCGTCACTTCGGTTTTCGCTGCAGGCTCTTGGGTTGTCTTTTGAATTCTTGGTGGGGAGCTGTGGTCAGAACTATGACTTCTTTGTGGTGATATCTGACCTTTACTGAGACAGCTGTTAAACTCCTGGACCTTCTGAGCCACAGAACCCAGCCTGCATTCGGTGCTATTAGTCACCCCCTTTGCTTGGGAAAACTCCGGGTGTTTGTTTCCGGCAGTTTCAGTCATTTTGCTTTCTGTTTCTATTTCTTCATATGTGTGGCTTATTACACTAGTAGTTTTATCTTTGATAGACAGCTCTCCGCTGGTCCCTAGAAAACTTTTATAGATAGCCAGATTATCATATGCATTTGGATTAATTACAATGGGAACTTTAATAGCATTTTTGGAACTCTTAGCGTAAGTGGGCTCATCATGAATTATAATAGGAAAAGGTGGCATGCCAGCATTATTGTAGCTGTTGAATTTTATCTCAGATAAATTGGGAGATTTAACTGGGATAGTTTTTGAAGAAATGTTTGTAGCTGTAGGTGAAGTAGGAGCTGACTTGTGGCTTGTCTTTCTAGGAGGAACAGAAGGTCCTGAGCTGTTAGCAATTAACTCCACCTTAGGTATCTTCTGTCTTGGACTAGTACTAGAAGTCCACACTTCTTGATATCTGATTGCACTGGATTTTTTCAGATTAGCATTTACTCGTCCAGGTGATGCTGCAGAGGATGTAACAGGTGTTCCTGGAGTTCCTGGTGAATTTGGGTTAGATGATGTATTTTTGGTTTCTGAGGTTTCGGTCTGATTCTCCTTACATTCATTGGTCATGGCAGCTGATACATCTACTATGGTATATGGCTTGCAAACTGGTTGTTCCATATTCACTACCCTGTAAGGTTTGGCTTGCTCTTCCACAGGCACCAGATTTATAGTTACAGCTTGACCAGTAACATCTGAAGAACTTTTATTCTCTTGCTTATCAGTCTGCACAGCAATTTTGCCATCTTTCTCTTCCAGTCGAAGAGCAAGGACTGCCTTGTGGGTTTCTAGACTTTTTGGAACATTTCTAGAAACTTTTGACACATCCTTCACCTGCTGATTATCACAAAGACTTTCATATTCTGGTTCAATCAGTTTGACATCCTGAGGAGTACTGGGAGATAATCCCCCATTACAGAGCCTCTGTGAGGAACTGCTGGTTGTTCCAGAACGAGACTCTTCAGTCAAAGAAGAATCGGGAGATGTAGAATCAGAAGATACCATGCTCTGCATGCTCTCCTGCCCATAAAGAATCACCGTCTCTTCCCCATAACCATTTAAAATTTCATCATAACTATCATCATAATCTACTGCACAGATCCGCTGAAGAGACTTGTTTCTAAGGGGCACAGTATTCCATTTTTTGTCAATGCAGAACGGAACAGGAGACAGGGTGTTAGCTCTAAAATTAGCAAAGCGAGGTTGGCCCCTCATACGAATTTCCATTGCTAGCAACTCTTCATCACTTTCATCCCAGCTCTCATGCTCTTCTTGCATGCTGCCAAAAAATGTATCATCCTCACTCTCATCTTCACTAGAGAATTCTGGATAACAGAAACGTCCACCTTCATTACTTATGACTTCAGTGCTTCCACTCAGAATAACATGCTTACTGTGTGAATCCTTCATTCCACCCATCATGCAGCTTGGAGGGATCTTTCTTTCCAATGATCTTTTATAGCAATTATTTATTCTTCCCAAGAAGGTTTCTCTCGAGTTCATTTCATTTCCAGTTAGCTGAGGTGTGGTATCCAAACCTGCAATCTCCTTCAACACTTCTGTCAGTCCATTATTATTGTTATTTGGTATCTTACCTACGCCATCATTGTTGCCAAAAGGCCTATGAACATGGCTATAACCTTCAATTTCATCTTCATTATTATTGTTCAGTGGTTTTTTGTTCAAGACAGCTTTGTTTCGGTTCCACCCTGCGGGCACTGATTTATTCTCACAATGATCCGGTGCAGTGATTTCACCGCATACACCCTGCCCATCTACCACCATCATGGTGGGTTTCACAGCTATAGTGGGTTTCTTTGCCACAGGTGGACGGAAATTTCCTGTATTTCTACCGCGATGGCTGTTACTTTGGTTTGCATTGGCTTTCAGATTTCCATGTGAGAGGTTTTTCTTTTCAGAGACCGGGGGTAACTGATGCAAGCTTTTAGGCTTGAAGCAGTTCTTACATTCACCAGGTTTCCAGACGTGCTCAGTGAAAGTGTTGCAAGCAGACATTTTCCCACAGCTCTGCGCTTGATGCTGTGCTGTTCAGTGCATGGTAAGAGCTTCATCCATATGTTTCCACTGCTCTCTTAGCAGGACTCCTGGTTCAAGCAGCGATCATTCTGAAACATGAGAGAGAGAATGAGGATGAGAATGGGGAAAACAAAGTTAAGCATTACACTTGCTTGTATTCTGACTGTTCCTACTTTTCCTATGCTCTTAACAATGACTCAGAATAACTAAGTAGCCTTTTCTTGATGCCTTAGCTCTTTTTACTGAAATTGAAAAAGAGAGAGAGAGAAATGGCAATGACTGACAATTGAGAATAATTCTCTGACTAGTTCAGGACCATTGACCTGCAATTTTGCCCAATAAATCAAATGCTAGGAAGAGGACTGAAAGCTGAAGATTAGTGTATATTGCCACAGACATAACCATTTAAATATAAGACAGTGAAGTAAGAATATGTTTTAGTCTCTCAAATACGTTATAGATAATTTGTTTCAGCTTCAAATGTGAATGAGCTCAGCTTTAAGTGGGAAAATATGTTCAAGCAATTCCAAACTCTTCTGCCATTTTAGTACCTTTTTCTTCGAGTTAAATTATTACTGGACAGACACGTTGGTTGAAGGGGCAGGCTGGACTGTTATTCTTTCTATTATTAGATAAATTCTATCTATCTAATTCTATTCTACCTATCATTAGATAAAAAATGCTGGGGTGACCTTTCTAGAAAGTTACTGTTCTTTCAGGTGTAGCTATTCCACCTAAACCCCAAGAAAAGTGTTACCCTCAGATAATTGAAAATCTACTTCAAAGTGAGTCTTACTATTTCCTGAAATGATCAGCCTCAAGTAAAAACCAAACATGGATCCGCTGTACTTCATAGTCCTTGGAACATCCAGGACTTGAGAGTTTCACAAATTAACGCCTGAAGATTTTAAGCCTTCTCAGCCAAATCCACAGGTCTGGTCTCTTCGCCGTTGTTGCATAACAAATTATCTGACAGATCTTACAGAGGTGAAAGAACCTCCATGCGTTCGGCACTACATCTGTAAACACAGGCCTCGACAACCAATACTTTGATATTCTTTCAGGCTTTGTGTGAAAATATACTTGCTGATTGCATAGATACACTCGAAGCATACTAATAAACCTGGTCCGGCCAAAGCAGCAGCTCTCAAAGAGGGTCCGTGGTTGGTAACTCCTCCGCAGGACTGCTTTGCTGAATTCACCGAGGGTACAACAGCTTTTCGTCGGTGCAGCAAACGATATAAACCACGAGGAAAGCCTGGCACTGGGATAAATCCGGCAGCCTCCCCGCGCAGCGCCCTGCCTGCGGGCCCAGCCCCGTCCTCCGCTGGCGAGCGCTCTGGAGCAGAGCCCTCCTCCGACGCCAGGGGGCGCCGAAGCCCAGCGCTGCGGCAGGAGCTGCCGACACGGCCGCGCGGCCGCAGCCCTCGCGTTTGGTACGTCGCCTGAGCATGCTTCCTGACAAAGCTTTTTGCCAAAAAGTCCGTGCCAAAAGCTTTCTCTGTGTGACCTAACAGATATAACCTCTGCCAGGTGGAGATCTACCCAAACTTTCAGCCCTTGTTTCATACACACACACACACACACGCACACACACAGAGTTAAATGTCGTTTTAGTTTTCTGAACTCTGCCAGGATCTGTTGGTTCAACACTTCACAAGTCCATATACTGTAATCAGAAAAATCACATTAAGAAATAATTCTCCTGAAATCACTAAGAGCAAGAATGGGCAGACTAGAATTCTGCACCCTGGTTAGCTCCTTCCTTTCTACCCCTGCCCAAATAAAAGAAAAGTTGCGCTAACTGAAATCCAATTCTTGGAAAATATATCTCTGCATTACGTAAAATCTCTGCAAACAATTTCGACAAAAGGGTTAGTGCACGTGTGTGCAGTTTTTAAGATCCAACTGGCTGGTGTTGCTTCTCAGAAACTGCACAAAATACTCTCGCTCTAGAATCCTATCGCAGACCGACCGTTTTACGGCCTTTTAGGCTAAACATTTCCTGCTAATAAGGTTGGAGCAAAATGATGAGAAAGCAGTCTGTTTCACATATTCCATACGACAAGATTTTTATGCTCTGCTGCTGGCTGTATTTACTCCCGTTTGCTCAGAGATGCTGATCCATTTTTCCCTGGATCAAATCAGTGCCGTGCTGAACATCTGAATGCTAACTGCAGGCGGCTTAACACAACGACGAAGCAACACGGCAATCGGAGTATAAAAACCAGGGATAGTCATAGCCCTGTGTGAACATATATTCCACATCCCAGGAGTACTGCTGTAGCAATTTAACTTTAAAATAAAATGTATGCAGACGTGTATATAAATGCAGACGTGTACAGCTATACACAAACAGAAAACACATAAGATGTATATCCATATTTTAAATTGTTTGCACTTCAGCACCTAATGCAAAAGGTTTAAACACAACCACATGCTCTAACATGATTTTTGACACAGTCTGTGAAACCGAGAGGAGCCGCTGACTTAACAGTTTGATAAACCGCAGATGGGTTTCAATTGGCTCCGGCAGTCGCGGGAGGAGCAGCTCCTGTAACAGGCTTTGACACTGCCTGCAGCTCGAACCAAGAGGAAACCTGCACCTTCGGCCACGGGGAAACCTGCGCTTTTCTCAACGCAGAAGTGAAAGAATTCTCACGCAGTGCTTCTTTCAGCCTTCGAAATCGGAAGCACTCGGATGCTATTAAAAACTAAATTCATAGTGACCTTCATGTTGGCAAACAAGTATTTGCACTCTAAAAAAAAGGGTCTGTCCATTTCTTCACATTTCTTCATTGCTGCATAATTGAAAGTGATTTTTCTGATATCTGCCTCTCCCTTAAAAAAATTACATTTATTGTTTCAACTACAGGATCACTATTATGACCCAATAATACAGCAGAATTGAAAGCTTCTTTCAATATAACAACAATCTAAATCCATATTCCTCACGCATTCAGGATGTTGCTTCAGTTGCAGTTCACTGCTACAACTTGGTAGGGGGCAGCAGAGACCACCGAAGGTAATGAAAACGCACACAAATAACACAAACATTTCTTTTGGCTCAGATGTCCAGACACCGCTCCTTTCTCACGTAGATCCGGACAGGCACACACCTGATCTCTTAGGCTGCTGCAGTGCTCCAGGCACCTCCTCTTCCAGAGCTCCCCTACTTGCAGTTACGACCCACTTAACCGCTAAGGCACGGGAGGGCACCTGCTGCGGGCCCTGCTTCCTTTGCAGCGACTAGCTGGGAAGCCTTGAAGATAGAAAATTGCAGCAAAATCCAGGCAACAATAACCTGAGATGTTAAATATAGAACAGCATTAGGCTTCTAAAGAAAGCGTTAGCAGTAAATACAGCACGTTGATGCTGTGCATCTCATCCCTTGACCTCAAAGCTTTGTTTGCAAGGTGAATAACACCACTTTTCACTATTTATACATGGAAACACTGCAGTGCAATGACACGAAGTGGCTAAAATTCACCAAGTGAGCCAGCGACAGGAACGAGTGCAGCCAGACAAACTCTGCCCCAAACTCGGTGCTGCAGCCGCAGATCGGGATTGAGGTAGCGCAGAGAGTTTATCGGCTTCAAAGGCCAGATCACTCCTGGTGTAAACAGGAATAAGGCAACTCATTTCAGCAGGTACCGCACACAGGAGGGCTCGGCCTGGCCTGTTAAGTGCAAAAACATATTTCACTTTCTAGGGCTGTGCAAGACCAGCGCAGATTCAGAGTTGCAGCGCAGAGATGAAGCAGGGAGCAGCTGAGACATCCTCACATCAGGAAAACCGAACCTTGCACAGAAATGCAGAAGTATTTTCGTGGCTCTTATTTATTGACATCTTTTTTATTGAGTGCACGAAGGTAGTAATAAACATGCATTTCAGGCATTTTCCCTTTGTTCTAAGCAATTTCAGGCTGGCAGGTCTCCCTTGGATGCATGCTGGCTGAATTGCAATGAAGGCCTTCTCCAGTAATACTTTATACTAACATAATCCAATTAAAAGGAACTTAATTGGTGTGCAACATTCCCTACAATTTCAACATTTTAAAAATGAATAGTCTCAGTAAGTACCAGATGGTGACATGCACTAATTAATCAGGCCTGCTCAATGAACGAGCATATTAAAATGAATGCACCTATTAGACATGTGTTTTCAATGCTGTATGCTGCAAAAAAACTCCTCTTAAATGAATGCCTGCTATATTACTGAGCACTATGCACAAGTGTGCATTTCATCACTTGTAACACTATCACTCTTCTGTCTCTGCCTAGATCACTAGATACCTCCAGCACTTTTCCTTTTGTGTGTTCTCCTCCAGGGAAAAGGCATTTAGCTTTAGCGTTCCCCGTCATGAAAAGGGACTCACAAGTTTTACGCTGCAGCATAAATTTCACTGATCGACCTTCTCGTCAGACAACGGTCCATTAAATTACTAGCGAACGACCCAGGAACCTCTCACCATTGACAGGCGTGTCCACAGACTGAAAAACCAGCGGTGTAGGTTTCCTGCAGCGCAGTGCCTCCACACCACAAAACCACTCTGGCTTTGTGGGCTTGTCTGAACTGCTTCTGCTGCTGTGGACAGTCACTCCTCATCATAAACAACAGCTAAGTGTAACACAGCAAGAATAAAAGCCGGGTAACATAGCAGGAATCAAATCGATACCTGATTTCAGTATCTGTCAATATCCAATTTCTCTTTCTTTTCTTTTATTATAATCACAAACATTTTAAGAGATTCTTTGGAAAACCAAAACGCTCCAGCGCCTACATTCTGCCCTACTTGGGTGGCCACAGGCTCTGAAAACGCTCCATCCCAGCCAGTGTCACGGCTTACTGACCCGGGGCTGCAGAAATGTGAGGACATCTAGCACGGATAACTGGGGCTACAAACCAATGAGGCATGGGCCATTTAGGTTATTTTGTCCTTCATGCTGTTAAAAAAAAAAAATTCTTCTCAAAGTTTAGATCCTTGGTAGAACTTCAAAGAAAAGCGAAGCCCAAGTGAAACCAACTGCAACGGCTGTTATATACACAAAATAAAACATGGACAGAAGAGCTTTACAGCCAGAGAAGACATGGTCCCAACTTTAGGGCGTGTTGAGATACACATGCTTGTTTACATTCAGTACCCAAAAGCACTGTGCTTTGACTAATCTTGCAGCATTTATTAATGAAATGTAAATCAAGCAAAAAATGTATACGATGCCATAGAGTACTGCAGCAGAGGCTGGAGATAAAAAATAAACTATCAGTATTTAAAAATGTGAGAATTGCACTCAAAGATCTCACAGCACTTTGCAAAGGTGAATGAGAATTTAATAGTTCAGATTTTGTAGAGAGAGTAACAGTGACTCAAAATCTTCTTCAAAGTCATAAATCCAGGTGGTGGAAGATAAGAAATAGAAATCAAATCTCCTGATTTTCAAGTGTGATGCCATATTCAGCGGATCACGGCACTTAGTCTGTAAGTGGTATGCAAGGAAAGAAGGGGAAACTAATATTCATCGAATATGTGACCATTGCAACAAGGCTAGAATTGTGAGTATGGTAGAAAGCACAGATGGAAATTTCCATAAATGCTAAGTTTTATAATTTTCGTTAGAAAATAAAAGTTCTCTCCTTTCAGACAGTTTTTTTTGTTTTATTCAAGTTAGAAGTTCTGAGTGCCCTGCTAACTGTCTGAGGCAATAACATGAAAATCCTGCAGAAAATTTAATGAACCTTAAGTGGATACTGAGGAAGCAACGACAGACTAAATAGTTGCCAGCTTATTTTAGAACCACTCTTTGGACATCATTGTACTCTGTTGCTGAAATATGAGGGCTGTGATGGATGGAAAGGAGAAGAGAATTACTACCAAAATACCGCAAAAAACTAGTTGCAAACTTGCTGCAAGACATTATGAAAAAATCAGGAATACAATCTTACACTATTTCTTTTTTTAACCTCTCCTGCTGTCTTAACGCTATCTCTCAGCTACAAAGAATTTAAGTTACATTAATATTTGATAAAACTAAGTGAGTAAAGGAAACCCTCAAATATATTTTTGCCATCTAAAACCCATAAGGAAAAATAGTATAGAAATAACAAACTGAAGCAAAAGTCTGCCTAAGGCTAGACAATTTCTAATCCGCCAGAAGAAAATGGGCATTTCTTTAAAATTTACCTGACCCAAACAGGTAATTCCACATAGCAGGGAAGAGGCAAGAAGTATCTTCGGATCTGCACAGCTAATTGCACTGGATCCTTCACCATCATATTTAGAAGACAAAACCCGGTACTAAGAACAGGCTCTCACAAGTGGTTTTGAGGCCCAACAGACCTGCCGAATGACTGATTTGAATATGAGTTCCAATAAGAAGAGAAGATTCTTTAACAGGACAAAACCATAAAAAATGTATTTTTCCTTTTGGCTAAATCATCATATAGCATTAATAAACCTTAAACATATACTGATCAGTAATCACTCAGACAACGCTGTAGAGTATGTTCTTTAGGAATAATATTTCTTTTCACGTAAACAAAAACAAGCTTTGTTTTCTTTTTCTTTTTTAAGAAAAGACCCAATAAGATAAGTCAGACTTTCAAATAGTTTGTTTACCTTCCTTCCTAAAAAGGGTTATGTACAATGTTCCAAGAACCAGCAGCAAATTAAGGGTAAGCCCATTAGCTGAAGGGAGCTAGAATAATAATAAAAAACCCATCCTCAAGTTCAGTGCACCTGAGTTTGTCTCAACTTTGTTTACACTTAAGCATAATTACGTGAATTAAGCCCTTCACAGAATCTGGAGGATGCAGCAATACAGCTATACTTTGACCAAGCTAATTATCTTTGAGTTACGTTTCCTAGGCTCAGTGTTTCAGTACACTTGAAATCCTGCCCTATGATGTCTTTTGCCAGTTGTTTAAGCACACGAAAACATCTAGAAGAATAAACTTTACAAGACAGTCAAATCTCCACTGAATCAAGCATTCACAACCAACAACAATAAAACACCTGAAGAACAGTGATACCGTTTCTGCAGTTATAAAACCTGGTAATATTTGTGATTATCCTTCTGCTGAGCACAGTTTAAAAATGAAAACAGTGAATATTATTACCACAATATTGAATCCATCAGTTCTGCAACTTCAACTTACTTCAAATTCTCTTCTTTGGACTGCTGCAACCTCCAGTTCCAAAAATCTTTACCCTTAACCCCTCAGATAGCCAAATACACTATTGCCAAAAATATATATCCATCATCTTTGGCTTAATAAAGTAACTTATGGATAGCAAAATACAGAATAGTATTAGAAAGGATATGAAGGATCTGATAAAAAATATGCAAAGACAAACAAAATAAAACACAGTAGTATCAAAAGCAGATAGTTTATAAGAGAATTAGTAGATTGAAGCCTTAGTGTAAAATAAAGACATTGCAGAGAAGCCAAATGATTACTCTGCATCAGCTTCAACCACCTCCCCAAGATCCTTGAGAGGTGCTACATAAAGACTTGAGAGAATTAAGTGTAAAAATAAAATACTATCAGCCATTATTTTAAAAAAAGGTATTAAAAATAACGGATAAATTAAGAGCAACAGCTGATAGGACTGGATCATGTAAAGCCACAAACTGTGGAAAAACTTGAGAACTAAGTGGCTGAGCTACTCAAAAATACGTGGGGTCTTATCAAAATCGAGTACAAGTTTAGCAGCTAGGTAAGGAGATGTGTTTCATTACGACTTCTGTAAAGAAACTTGCACTTCTTTTTCCTACCAGATAATGAAATAATGGGTGAAATACATTTTTCTTTAATTTTTTTTTAAAGTTCTCACAAACGAGCAACAGCAGGACATGCAAATGGTGCAACAAAATATGCAAGGCAGCCAGCAAATTATATGCTTTCATTGTCAGAAAGTCAGTGATGTGACTTACTGAATATTGTGTTCAGTTCTACTTATGACATCTCAGGAAAAAACACAGCATAAAAAAGCACAGAGAAACATTTTAAGGAATGAAAAGCTTTTCATATTAATTGAAACTAAAAAGATTAGGATAGCTTAGTTCAGAAATGAGACAAATAAAATAACATGTTTGCAATATATTAAATGATGAATAACATAAAGGAGATGGACTGAGTGTTCCCATTTAGTCTCCCATGAAACAAGAACAATGAACCTGAGAGGCAGCTTGTTTAAATCTTTGAAAAGAAAATTATTTTGTACAAAAGAGCTTCCTGGCACAAGAGACCAAGAGGTCAGCTGGATTCAGAAACGGATCAGACATTTATGCAGATGATGAGACATCAACAGTTATATTAGGTGGGATAAATTTAAACCCTCCAATTTCTGTGCTTAAACCAAGCATTAACTAACCGTGTTAAGCAGAAAATTTGCTCAGTGGCAGCTTATTCCCTTACTCTCCATTCAGGAGATTTCGACAGTGCAAAGCACACGGCCATCACCGGAGCCAGGGCACCAGACCGCAGCCATCCTGGTTCCAGTTCAGCACGTTTCCCCTTTCTGCGCTTCCTGCAAGGTACCTGCTCGTGAAACCGTGCGTCAGTGGTGAGGCTCTTCACGCTCACGGATCCAGCTCTCCCACTTCCTTTCAGCAGGTCCGTTGCGCAGAAGAGCCACCGAGTGTCGGGGCTTCTTGCAGCCCCCTTGCCCGCGGGCTTCCGACCCAACCGACGCCTCCCCGACGCCTCCGCGCCGCAGCTCCCTTTTGCTCAGGGTTTCACCTGCAGAAACCTCCCTCCTGCAAGACCCTTCTCAAAATGCATCTTTTTAAATAACAACATGATTCTGTTTTCTCTGTTTTATCCGAACCCATTTTCTGTCACTATACTAAACTAAAAATACTGCAGCTGCCCAAATGGTTAAGTGACATTGCTACCCCTCGTCTCTCAGTGGCACGGCCTTTCTCTTCTTTCCTCCCACCTTGTTTTGTCACTCCTGGTTATGTCAGGCTTAGATCTCAGCCCTGGAAATGTTTCTGTGTTCATTTCAATTTTTAATGAGTACGTGCTCGTGTACGATGTTGGACAACTGGGACCTCAGGCTGTGAACTGCTTGGGGCAGGTGACTGCCTGTTACACTAGCGTGTCTCTTGTCACGGTCCACACAAATCATAGCCATGGTGGTAATGGCAAAGGTAAGGAAGTCATATGAAAATGCTATAAAAGATTAGTACTGTTTAAATGTCATACTACAGGATAGAAAAATTAGAAGAAGATGGCAGAGGATTGATATGAAAGGGATTTTTCCTCTAAAATTAATGCAAACAATTTAACTTTTGAAGAATCTTACATTGCTAATTACAGAAAATATAAATAAAAATAAAACACATACCAATAGACCTCATTTGCTACGTGGTGCAGCAAGTGGTTGGAAAGGAGGACTAGAATCTTTTAGAAGCTCATCCTATTTCCCATTACAGAGTAACTGGCTGCTCACACTTCTTCCTTGCATTTATGATCAAAGTAAGACATTCCAATTTGAGGGTCTCTGATAACCTTGAGAAACTAGCTACAGCTAATTTTTTGTCCATCAAAGCAAATTCAAGCAGCTTATTCTCACTCAGACTACTCTCCTAATTAGTATGTCACTTATTCATCTGAATAAACTATTTTACCAGACATAATGAATGCAATAAATTTTAATCTGCAGTCATAAACTATAGCGATGAAATGAGTGAACAGCTATAAGGCTGCAGGTTAAACATTATTGTTTACTAATGCTGAAATCAGAAAAAAGCCCTCTGCCTTACAACAGATCTTCTCAGGTACCTCTTTGTCTATAATCCATCCCCACAAATGGGAAGCCACTGCTGATGAGAACCCGACAGGGATAAGAGCACTGTCGTGTTTGAAAACTTGCTCAGGATAGGAATTAGTAGATACTGAAATTGTGTTCTTTTTAGCATATTTATACGAAATAAAAATAAGGCTTTTATTTATTCTGCTGAGCGAGTGCTGTTTCCAACAGCTTATCTTTCACTGTAGGGCTTCGGATCCTTCCTTACATCCCAGGGTAACCCACCCGCAAACAGCACGATTCGCTTTGCCATGGACCCCTTGCACATTCGCGTGCCCAAGCGTACGCTACCCACGTCTGCCGATGCAAGGCAGCGCTGGTCGGGCCGTGAGAAGGTGCGACGCCAGGGCGGCACGGCCGTGTTCACGCAGGGCCTCGCAGAGGACTCGGCTGCGCTGACAAAACGGTGCTTCTGCTGACATAGACCTTTCTGCTTGTTTTTACCAGATGGTACCAAACTGTATTTACCATAACGGTACTAAATGCACATTATGAATGATTCATCAAGTATAAAATTCTAGTATGCTTGTAACAGCAGCATGTAAATACAGACCAAAAGCCAAGAAAGGTAATACCTTACTTCATTTACAACATGGTTATGAGGACTACTGTGAAGAACACAGTGGCTTTCGTGCTCCTTGGCTAGGACACCTGAGGTAGCAGGATCGTCAGCCCCGGAAAAACCTTCCCGTCCACCAGCCAGCAGCGACCCAGGCACCTTGGGAGCGACTCCGTAACGTGCCCGCGTCCCTCCACGAGTACAGGAGAGGATGAACAGCACAACACAGGGCATCCTACAGCCAGCTACTAGCCTTTTAAGCCACCAAAAAAGACATGATATAGGGCAGGAATAAATCAGTAATTTATTTTGGCCCATCAAATCTGATTCCATACTTAAAAATAATCCATGGAGAGAGGATGTATGCAGTAAGGGCATCACTAAATATAGCCAGGAACAAAATTGGAAAGGAAATTTAATAGAAACTCTGTATTACCTTTTATCTTTACATCCAGAGTGTTTTTTGTAGCTAGAGAATTTGCTTAATTTCCTGCATGAGAGGAGAAATGGCCTTTGTTTATTTTCAAAGACACACGTGTAAACCCACGTGAACCACTACAAGCTCTACTCCAGCATCATAAGCTGGAAGACGGGAGAGAGGGAATTGCTCAGCGCGTACTCTGAGAACCGCCAACTCCATGCAGGCAAAGCACGCCGGAAGGACCACCGTGCCTGGAGGGCGGCAGGAACATCCAGCTGAGTTCAGCTGCTTGAAAACCCGAGGAAGCCATCGCAAGGAGCAGGCGCAGGGCGCTGCAGCACCCCCAGCCCCTTCCCGCTCCGGGCAGGCCCGGCAGCCCGGGCCTCCCGGCCGGCTGCTCCTGCCGCCGCCGAGCAGAGATGCCGCCAGGGCTCTCAGACGCTAATTAAGAGGCTGCTGATCATGCTTGAGAATCCGAGCCTGAAACCTAGCCAGCAGTCGCTCACCGGGTCAGGACACAGCGTGGAACAACAGGACTGAAGCACTGCAAACAAGCTTCATCAAAGGCAGTAAGGAGAAAGAGAATCGGCGAGAATTTCTGCTTTCAGAAATGGTACTCAAATTCTTTCGTTAGTTCTTTTTAAAGATATAAATGTTTTCCTAAAGGAGTTGATTGCCAATCAAATTCGCTGCTTGCGCTTGGCAGAATCCTAAAGATTCAGAGCTTTTTCTATCCAGAAGAAACGCTACATGAATTTCCCATCTCATTCTGCTAACGTCACTCAGTCCTAATCGACAGGGATCAGAAGGTAGAAGCAAAATCATGCTCATCTGAATTCCTTCCCTTTTTGGACAGGGTTTCATGACTATACACTTTATTAACATGCAAGACCTCTATGAGCCCACCATTATAGAGGAATGATTTCACACAAACCATCTAAGTCCAAGGCAATTACAGTCTGTCACTACCAGCCTGCGTAAAACACGAAAGGCTGCTATGATCAGCCGCTCTTGGAGGGTCCTGTTGTGTTCCCGGCATATGCAATACGGTGCCATTTGGAACTAAGCTGGAAGGAGACAAAGAACTAGTCTCATGAGGACCAAGAACACTGAGAGACCAAGTCCAACTACTACTTCCAAGTCACAGGCATCAGGCTACAAGGGAATAACAATAGTTTTTCCACTGCTTCTATTATTTTTCTGCACTGCAACCCCATTGCTGCCGCTGTAAAATAGCGGCTAACGCTCCCCTTATTTCACAGAGTCTGCAACTGTTCAAGTATACCTCGGAGAAGAATCCAGGTATCTAATTCGATAGACTAAACCTTTATTGTATTACAGCTCGCTTCAAATAGAGTATTTCAAGTGGTAATACAGAATAGTCTTTTGTACCTTTCTAGTGGACTAAAAGAAAAATATACAGGAAGCTTGAATCTAGCACTGATTTCACACTTACAGATCTGTCCCTTGGGCACAGACCGATACACAGAGGTCCTGGCCTCAGCCTCTACAGGCAGGTCTGGAAGTGGTATCAATACGCCATCAAATCAGGAAAATGGCTCAGGAATTGACATCGCACTTTCCAACTACTGCTTCAAAAACACTGTGCACAAAGAGGTGACACGTGTGCCATGTCTCGAACGGTACGGCCCATGGAAGAGACTACACGATCCCTCCATAGCACTTAACCCTACAATTTATATGGAACAATCTGCACTGCAGATTTAAAGGTTGTGGGCTCAAATTTGGTTTAATAATGCACAGTGACAGTGGGGAATTAATTATACAGTGTAATCACAGGGATCCCAACTGTTAGTGAAATGGTGAATTGCTACTGTAGCTGCAACTGCTACGCAACGCAGAACGCTATTTCATTTCTTCTGCCCCCATAAATAGTTAAAAAGTACTATTGAGTTTCTCGTTTGCTAATAAAAAGCGAAAACTGAGCTCTTAAGTCTTCTCTGCAAAAGAAGCTTCGCAAACCTTTAATCACTAGTGACTTTTGTGAACGGTTACTAGCACCCTCGAACTGTTGCCCTCCACACGCAGCGCAGCATTGCTGGAGCTCGTGCCGGGGAGCAGGGCAGCGGGTGAACCCCTTCCCCTCGGGCACGCAGGGCCCCCGCGGCAGGAGTCCCCGCGCCGCCCTGTGAATCCAGACTTCTCCAGGACTCGGAGTCCACGGATAACAATCACGACTCCAACAAGCTTTTGAGGATCTGTGCTTCTCTCGGTGAAGTCCCCCATCAGGCAGGTTTGGCCTATACTCCTTATTCCCAGTTTACAGTTGTACGTAATAAATACAGATTATTTGCTCAAGCCCCTTTCCACTGTAACCAGTGGGTTTCTGCTTCTGTATTATTGCTCTCCCAATCTTTGTTAGCTGTGATTTTACATTTTGTTTCACACTACTGGTAAAAAAAAAAATAGAAATTAAATTAAAACATACTATATTTAGAACTGAATTTAGCCTTTTGTATACCTGCTAATGGAATACGTCCATTCATAGCTGACTGAAATCTAATACTCAAGACCTAAAAACCTGAATACACATACAGAAGATTTTGCCCATGTTTGTATAGAATTAAAATCTAGCAGTATAAGCTAGGAAAAAGTGAAATAAAATACGTTATTTTTTCAGAAAGCAAGCTTCATTCCAGCAGCTCTATCATTTGTAGTTGCTGGAGCACTGGTTGATTCCATGTACTGTTATGCCATGAAGCTTTGAAGTTGTTTCTGGTCTAAAGCCAGTTCTGCTCAATAAGGATTAAAAATTATTCTAGTAAGATTCTTGGTGACTTTTTGTACAGATAAATCTCACCTCTATTTTCTCCTTACAGATTCAGCACCAGCACCTCCGGGTTCACGGGTAGATACGAAAGACGTGCCAGAAGTTGCAAAGACCGGAGACCTGCAGAAGTCCCTTTTCCCGCCTGTACGATGGGAAAGGGCTCGCGGGTGGACAGTGCTTCCCAGGAGTTTTCCATATTGCCAGCCTGTTGCTACCTCGATTCATTTAGATATCAGAACTCTCAAAGTCTCATCAGCATTAAATACACCTAGCGTATAAACCAGGGCCCTCCGAAAACCACGGGTTAGACTGCGTGAAACAAGATGGTTGTGGAGAAGTTGCTCTGGACTTGCTGGAGCTTGCTTACACTAAGCAAATTAGTCAGTAATGGTATTTCTTAACTGGAAAATGGGAACATTTATTTCTCATAGGGTTATTTATAAAGATTATCTAGCATTTGAGATGATCTGTATAATCCATCGCTTTGGACTAAGATTTTGGAGATAATTTCAGTATTAGAAGTGCTATGAGGAGAAAAGGATACTAGGTTTTGCAGAAACAATGGATTTGTTTTATTTTTAAAGCCATTTTAAAAAGAAAACTTTTTGCTTGCAAGTTTGCAATTTTTGCAATAGCACCAGGCATGCCTGTTGTTCAACAGAAAAATCAGTTTGACTAATCTGTATAAAAATTCAGGTGAGTTTCTCAGGCTTTCAAGGAAATTTACAGATATTTTCTGGCATAACTGGACAATTTATCACTCCTAGCTTCACCTTCTGCTTGACTTGGCTGTTTTAAATACCCCTTACTCATATCATTCGCATATTACACTGAGGAAAGTGTTTGTTTCTTTAAGTAATCTGTTTTTAGAAGTCTCTTCTTGAAACTGAGTGCATTAATAGTGCTTCTAAAGCCTTAATTGTGACAGAAATTGCAATATGCTAAGGGCAAGGAAGGCAGCAGAACTGTGTGTGGATGCAAGAATGCAATATGTAAAAAACACCTAAATGCCAAACTGCAGTAAAGGAATATTCATCAGCTGCTCGTGACAGGTTTAATTGCAATTATAGGATTTGGCCCCTGCATTGCTTGAGACGAGTGTGCTGAGTAACTGAAGTTCCCAGTGCACCCGTGCCATTGCAGCGATGCTCCCGATCCGCGCGAGCTGGCTGCGTTGCTGCTGCCAGCCCCACTGCATTTTGCCAAATGCAGTTCAGTACCAACATACCGCACTTCTGTTCCAGCAGCCAATTCTTCTCCGTCTGATATAATTCAACATGATTAACAAAAGCGTGGTTTCACAGCGCTAATGAGCGTTGTGTAGTTGCGAGATAGACTGTGGGCCTGTATCTGTAATGTCCTATGTTAAATCTGTTCTCCAGGCAGAAAAGACTGGTACATTAACCATGTCTTATTTTCACATTCTTCTTTTCAGAGCAGCCCAGATGAATGGGTATGCACAGAGATAGTCTGAAACACTGAGCAGATGATTTCTATTAAATCTCAAGTAAGACAAATTAGAAAGGATCTTCAATCGCTGCCTTGGGATGTGTGGGCGATGCATTACATTTTACAAGTAACAGCAGTCTGAAATCCAGTTTTCGCTCTTCAGCCAAGGCACTCTTTTGATTACACACTAAAGCTTGAAGAACAAAGAACTGGAAAGGAAAATAGCAGAAGAGAGACTTCACAGAGATAATGAGATGGCTGCTTGCTGAAACGAGGTAACATCATCGTTAACGTCTGCAGTGTTGTGCTGAAGAATGAAAAAAGAGGAGGAAAAGAGATTCCCTGTACTGCCCAATTCAATCCATTTTAGAAGTGGACCGGTTTTGTAGTAACTAGTTGTAGGTAAGACATGAAGTTCCAGCAGGTTAACTCGTTCAGTGAGGGTTTATTTTCCAGGGTAGGATAGAAGAACTAGTTTGAGGCTATGTAAAAATAAGTTCTGCCTCAGGTCTCTGTGAACCCTTAATATGTCATGATCAATAGACAAATCAATATCTCAGAAGGTTCCTGGAATCTCACTGCTGGGTATGCCCTTTCCTTTCCTGGCACACACTTTATTTTTACAGTCTAAAAATAACGTTAAAAAGAGGAGTTAGGAGGAACTGCCAAACTGATTTAGAAACTCTTTTTTTTTTTTTTTAAAGTTCAATCTTCCAAGACAGTACCCTTTGAAGAACGTGTTTCAAAAATCCTTGTAATTATTATGACTAAAGATTGTCGTTTTTAGATTGTTTGGATGGATTTGATACATTATCCCACAAGAATATGGGCACGTTTCCTTGTTTTCTTGTAGATGCATTGGATTATTATACCAAGTTTCAGCATTACTGCTACTATTAAACACACTCATAACAGAAGCTAGGTGAGTACTTATTTTTCTCAAACTGGTAACTAAGTTGTGAATCTTATGTTTTCAAAGGTTGTGCATCAGGTGGCTCAAATATTAGTGGCTTAACAGCTTGGCAAACTGAGCTAAAGCACAACTGAAAATGATTATTTTCATTTAATATGATTGTTGTAGTATTAGGCGATAGCTGTAATACAGCAAGTATAGAAGTTTAACTGAAAGGTAAACTGCTTACTGGTTTTGCCTCTTTCAGTTTACCTCTTCAAATCATGAAAGTGATTCTAAAAATTACTGTGCCCCAAAAGTTTGGGAAGAGATTACCATTCCCTTAACCACTGCCTAAACTAAAGAATAATTAAGAATAGTAGTAGTTTAGGAACTGAAAGTCACTAACTAGTTCGTTCTTTAAAAAGGCACGTGTACTATGTATATGGTTTGTATACTGTAGTAGTTGAGAAAGATCTATTGTATGTATTTTTTTATATATATATATATATATATGCACATGTATATAAAATGGAAGGAATTACAACTATGAAACACTTTGGTATATTTCTGAGATCCTGAAATTAATACACAAAATGTATACATCACAGGCAGAAAGCTAAAATAAGTAAGTGTGACCAGATAAAAGAGGACTCAAGACTGAGAGGACATGATATACCAAAAGTCTGTGCTAGCAATGAATCCATGGAAAATTATTTTAGACAACCAGCTTATTCCAGTGAAAGATATAAATCCACTAACTGCTTGAAACATGTCGTTATAGAAACAGTCTATTAGAATATAACTAACAACAATATACAAACCCAGCTGCACACATCTGGATACCTACTGTAGTTGCCTCCACACGAGATTATATGGCTTTGTCTACAGCAATGGTTTTAGGGACTGCTCCCGCTGCTGCCGGAGCAGTGGGTCTGCCGTAGGGATGTTAAAATCGGACCGGCTCCCAGCTGCTGCACGATTTTACCACGGTGCCATTTGAACTGTTGCAAGGAGGGCGGCTGTACGCAGCCACGGCTGTCTGCTCTTGCAGGCCTGGTGGTGACTGCAGCAGGTTCTTTTTTATATAGTATGTACTGAAATACATGCATTCATGTAGACCTACACATCCTTTACAAAGTGCCATTAAATAATTCCCTACACAGAAAATGAAATTCAGCTCAAACACTGTAAATCTTCAATAACTAATGTGAGAGCACATGCCTTACATACGTTTAATTTTTTAAGTGGAGAGGAGGAAAGGTCATAATACTGTGAGCAAGGAACTTCTAAACCCAGTTCTAAAACTCCCTTCAGCTTTGATAATGGGCAAACTGTATTCTCTTCTGCCTTCTCTATTATCTTACTTCTACAATCTTTCTTCTTTCTCATCCACCTTAGATGCTCAAATGCTAAATCTGATCCAAATTCTTAACAGATGTCAAGTGAATAAACACTGCTATTAACAAATGCTCGTTTCCATTTGCTTTTTAGAAATGCATTTTTTAGAAATGGATTACACTTTCTGCATTTTTTACACAATTAGGCATTCACAGGCATCCTGAGCGATAATGCACAGTCAAAGTGGAGACTAAAACATATTTTTGCATTAATAAGAGGGTCCAAGTGGTTTGCAGAGTGCGCTCTAGGGCCATTCAATTGCTCAACACAGTGTTAGTATTTCAAGCAGAAGGCATTTAACACTATTTCTTGCAGGGTCAAAGTATAAATGCAGGGTATCAGGTATTTATGCAATGCAGCTAGAAGATTTCTATCTAGTAATTTTCTATGACTTAAATGTAAATGTTGCATGAAAAATGTATTAAGTGTTAAACACAAGTGTTGTAACAGAAACACAGCACTGATCTCTGTATTTTGCCATCGCCAACAACTGCTGCCCAACCGCCCCGAGGAGTCTACAGCTCCTATCAATCTGCAATCAAACTAATAAAGAGCAAGTGTAACTTCAAAGAAATTATGCGTACTTTAATATGTGCGTTCACTAAGAGACAGCCATGAAGCACTGCCTTGTTAAATGTTATAAAAGTTCTTATAAATATTCATGCGCAGCATTTGTACTCTAAGCATTTGATCAGTTCTTTACAAAAAAGGGAATGGGGGGAGGAGAGAGGAAGAAATTACTGTTTCCTCAATTCCAGAGTTCAAGGCAACCGCAGAGATGAATTTGAGCATGAGGGCTCTGCAAATTCATTAGCACCACAAACTCACAAACCGGAGAACATTCTTCGGATGGCCTTTTTTTTTTAAAATTACATCTGAAGTTTAAAATAGTTTGAAAGTACTAAACTAATGATCTTTAAATTTGAATTTCTATACCATCAATTAAAAAAAAAATCCAAGAGATTGATCGGTTGCTTCTGAGAACATTCGTACAAAGACAGACTTAGTCATTTGTACTTCCCTGCATCTCCCAAACCCCCTTGTCAAAAACGAAGCGAACGTCACAATAACAGAAATAACCCCGACTGCTCTTATGCCGGCGAGGCATTGTGCAACGCCGAAACCCAATCCATCAACGCACAGCTGCTGTGGGCTAAAATAGCAAGCCTTTAAATCCCACCGTTGCCCCTTGGAAGCATTACATTTCCAGCCCTGTCCTATGGCACGCAGTCTCTTGATTGCTGGTGATTAAGCCTCCGTAACAAAGTCTATCACTACCACTGTGAATTAATATAGATTACTGTAATACATGCTAATGATAGGAAAGCTTGTTCACAAAAGAGAAAAGAGACTGCAAAACAGCTTCAAATAAAATTATAAGCCTAATACAAAAGGTAAAAGATGTGGAGCAGTAACAACTGAACTCCTCAGAAACCACCTGAGGAACGGAGAGACGCAATCAGGGAACAGCTCAGCCTCCGCGCCAGACCAAGAAAACTGACTCTTCCCCTTCGACATTCAGTTTTGAAAATTGGGAACTGTGCTTTTTGTACCAGCAGTGCATACTGCTGCACTGTAGCTTTGGGTAATGGTTGTATTTTTCAGATACTACGCTCTGGACATGCCTCCCTGTTCGACATGCTAGCTACAGGAAAGTCCACGGAGATGCTTAATTTAGACCTCCTCCTTCACGCACACCTCAGTGACAGGTAGACGTAATGTTGGCTGAACAAGATGGTAGAGCAACCTTACTGTAACAGGGAAAAAGGCTTCTTGCTGTGGTACTTCCAGTTCCCTTGGATATCAGTCAAGTCCGACTGCTCGCAGATGTACCGGATCCTGCTCTCAGGTGCAGAGACAAACCTCAGCAGAGTTACTCCACACATATACCAGCTTAGAAATGCAAACCAAGACCAGAAGCACATTGATGCCTTTTACTTCCCTCAGGAAAACTGCCTTTCGCAAATGTTCTTTATCATTTTCATTATATCCTGTTTGATTTGCTTTACCATTTTGACTGGAACAACAATAGCTAGCATATAATAGAGAAACATTTTTCCACAGGTTGGTTTTAATTACAGTAAATCTCAAGGGAGACAGGACATTTAAATAAGAAACAACAACTGCAATAAAGTCTCAGATAATAACATGCCAGGCTCTTTCAGGTGACTGTTAAAATGAAACATTAAACGTCACAAAGGCTCCAATCAGGTTTCGACATGAAGGCCGCTTCTGCGGTGGTCTGCCGCTGCAGAAAGCGGTTTGGCAGTTATTGCAAGTTGACACTCAACTCTGAACAACTACAGCAGGCTATCCCTCACGCTAAAAGTGACTTCCATCTTTGTAACACAAACCACGAGATACATGCATTAAGCTCCGAGTGCAGCGAGGCAGTGGGAAAAGCAAGGCCCTTGCAGGATTCACCACCTCCTGCACCGCAGCGCGAGGTAGAGGGGAAGTTCTGCAGAACTCCGGGGTTGGAGCCGTACCTCTAACACCTTGTCACGGTAAGCGAGTTCTCTTCTAATGTGTTTGGAAAACATACCATCTTTAGATTGCCGAAAAAATACAGAAATTGAAACACACTAAATGAAGGCTGCAGATACATGGTCTATAAAACCTGTCATGGCCCCATAGTGTTTGTGTTTGATGTTACAAACCACCGCTTGGCCGTGCATCTGGTATTGATGCCTATGGGACTCCGCAGCAAGTTCTCCTATAGGGAACTAAAATGGAAGAAACAGGATTCGGGGGCCGGGGGGAAGGAATTAAATTACATTTTCTCTCCCCTGCAACCCCTAAAGGAGCTTACCACCTCTTTTGGTCAAGTGCTAGAGTAGGTCAAAGGGAAGAAGTGTCTGCTTTCGGAAATGAGGGAAAAGAGGATACTGGATCAACCCCCTTTTATCACAGCTAGTTACTACACTGACCTAGCTGTAACATCGAACCACCTATACGTGATTCTACAGTGTGATTTACTAGTGAAAACTATGCAAAGCTGTATGGCTAGAGCTGAAACTGTTGTGTATATATAAGATGTATGTGCAAATTTGGATATCAGTTATGTATCTGTTCAGCTGCTTTTCCAAAGTCATCATAGTACAGTTTCAAAGAAATTATCTAAACACTCTGAGGATTAAGAGATTTATTTTCAGTCAATAAACAGAATCTGAGATTATAAATTCTATGCTTAGAGAATATAAACTTTCATAGCAGCA
Organism: Dromaius novaehollandiae; assembly: GCF_036370855.1. NCBI lineage: Eukaryota > Metazoa > Chordata > Aves > Casuariiformes > Dromaiidae > Dromaius > Dromaius novaehollandiae. The sequence goes on from NC_088107.1 coordinate 22,150,331, forward strand.
GTTCAGTAAACAAGACATTCTTGATAAATAGCAAAACATATATTAATGCTCTATTAAGAATGTAATTAAGTACACAGAAGAAAATTGAAAAAGTTAATTTCAGTGCACAAAATAAATTTTATCTTGTGTTTATATTCTGCATTTCAGACTTGCAAGTCTAAAAGTGCACTTATGCAAAAATTATCACGTTTGCCTAGTGAACAGTGCTATGGCACTGAAGGATGATTGTTCACATGCAGAAAGTTGAGCAAGTAATAACAGTTACGTGACCATACTGCAAAGACATTTTCTAAATGCAACTCACATTTGCACAGCCACTGCTGGAGATGCACGTCTGAGCAGATCTGAATCTAAGAGGGGAATACATACAGACATGAAGGTAATCAGTAAAAGGAAGGTGCGACTATTTACCTATGAAAATATTTAATTTGCATTTAATAAACAAAGGAGGAGGAATTTACCTTGCATATCTTCCTCTATCAGTTATTATTTTTGTTTAGCAATAATAAGTTAACCTCCTTCAGGCCCTTTTGCATACAAGACTTTCGTAAACTAAAATAAGTTGAAGGTGCTCACTTCATGTATTGCCACTTCTCTTGTAGGGGCTACAGAACAGCTCGGAGTCACCTCCACTTCCTAAACGGACATCAAATTAACCTGTGGATGGGTGAGGACGAGCAACTTTCTGCTAGGTTACCAAATGGAAGGGGCTCACACAGAGGAGCTATAAGCATCAAATCTTCAACACTAGAGGGGACAACACTGCATGGCTTGGAGAGGCAGGGAGGTGGCTGTTGTGGTTACGTTGTCCTCTACACCCCAAGAAACAGTGGCCAGCAGTGATCTCAGCAGATGAGCAACGGCAAGTTTTACGCAGGTGTCATGGTAAGATCGATATTGTTCTGAACCTCTTGGGGTCAAATTGACCTACTCTAGTTGCATAAAAATCTTCAATTCTGCTTAAGTATCTCTTCAAAAGAACACTTCAGTGATTTAAAACTGCTGGAGCAGTCTGCCACAGCCTCTGCTGCAAGGCCGCATCAGCACCGTTCTTATGTCCAAGAGGTTCCCCAGCGCCAAATGTTTTCCTTGAGAACCATGAGTAGTTTGGGTAAATCACAGAAAACATGACGTTTTAATCTGTTCTAAAGGTACAGACGGGTGCACTTCACCTGGGGCCTGTTAATCGCCTTATTTCTTTCACACAGTTTGGGGCACGTATCTCCCACGTTGGATACCACAGACATACCAATGTATAAGGTAACACACAAATTAAGCAAAAGGCTCGCTCTTCCCCAAACATCAACAGATTTGATTGCAAGTCAGTAATAATTTGAAAACTCGCTAGTCTTTATTGTGAGTGGAAATAAGGGCTGCTAACAGCGGAGGCTGCACGGAGCCCAGGTCAAGGTGACCTGAGCCCTGAATACCGACGGCAAGCTGCGCCGTGCTGCTGGAGCTAGGGCAGCTCCAGAAGCAAACGCCAGCACTGCAGTGCTAGCAGTTCAGCAGCGAGCAGACAAAAAAGGCAGAGGTACTTCAACAAATTGGATATGATATATTGCACTTCTGGTGTTGTATCCCATGGCTACTGAACTACTGAACTGTCATCGACTGTTAGAAGTCACGTGTACTCTTGATTTGCCATCCAAGTGTCTTCCCACACAGGCTGGTGGTCCCTCATTAAGACCAAGATTTACAGAGCACAGATTTCAGATTTTATAGAACCCACTGAGCTTTCTAAAGATCCACCTTTTCTTCTCATGAATTGAAATAACATTTTTTGGCTGAGACTCCTGTTTTTGAGACTTATGATGCATATTTCCCAGGGAGAGCGCTAAGTATGTTAATAAGTTACCCACACAGTCTCTCTTTCATCATTTGCCCCCCTCTAATTCTTTGCAATATGAGTACTTTTCTGTTTCAGGAAATGAGGACAAGAGAAAGCCGTGGATCCCATGAATATAAAAACTGTCTTGAAGGCATGGAACAATCCAGCCCTAATTACAGCCAGCTGGAGTCTGCTCTCCTTGCAGTCATACTTCGATAATTAACCAAATACTGACTGACGCAAGCCCCAAGTATGCCACTACTATTCAGATATTCAAGGTTAATTTTTGTATCCATCACTGAAATCAAGCCTAATGGATATTTTCAGCTACAGTCTTGAAAATGAATCAGTGACACACAGACAAAAGATTAGGCAAGGATTATTTTTTATTCCTTGGATTTGGTGCTACTTTCTTTAGCTGCAGAAAAAAATCGTCTGCATTAATAAGACTAAACTAATAAATTCATGATTAATTTAATGTCTAATACCTGTGAATTCATCCAGTCTAACCGCCTGAGTTTATATACCTTGAAGTCACAATGATTTCACAGAATACAAACCAAAATATTCCAATAGGTATTGTTGTAGCAATACATGCTTATTTCTCACAGCATGCCAGCTTTAAATTAATGTTTCTGTGTTTCTTCCTAAGGAAGCTTTATGTACACTTGAAACCAAATAGTACTAAGCCAAAAGTCAAAAGCATTGATTTGACTGTCAATATATATACACCAAAACTATTATAAAAATAAGATGGCAGAGACAGTGCTCAAGAAATTTGAACTGCTTGGAAGGCAAAAAACTGCAGCCCAGCCCTTCTTCTGCTTGTGGTGAAATACCTTTTTAAATTTAGGCATTGGAATTGTATTTGCAGCAAAACACAGCAAACTGAAAGAGGAAGACGGTACTAACAAGATAGAGTGGCCTTCCCCAATTCTATTTTCAGCCGTCCTCTCCCTGGAAACATGAGTTTTTAGGAAGATTCATCCCCTCTGACTGCTGTGTCTCCTTGCATAGTGCATTAGTGCTGTAGTGATGAGGGGGAAACACTCTGTCAGTGCTTTCTATTGAGTGGTAGCTCCTGAAACTTTTATTTCTAATCTCTAACTCAAGAAATCTATTGTGAAAAATTGAAGTATTTTAACCTGTAAAAGTGATGGTAAAAACTTGGGATGGCAGTACACAGTAGAAGCAGCCAGTAAAGCAACAGTGCAATGGGAAGCATATGGCCAATAAATAATTACTAGATCTTGGGTAGGACTATAAAGAAGAAAAACATCACGCGTCTCAGCTGCATACTTGTCATGTTTTAAAACAATCTGGGTGGGGAGGTAGGAATCTGAAGAATTTAGAACAGGTATTCTTATTTTTTAATTTATTTATCCTCTCACCTTATCTAGTATTGAAAAATAAACAATTCCAGTTATGTTTACACACAGGCTAACACAGTCCTTCAGCAGGAAAAGTATGAATTTTGTTAAATATTTTCTGAATGCCACGATAACTCATACCACAAAGCACCAACCACAGCAGTTGAAGTTAAACTATAACCCAGTTTCTCTCTGAAGGATATACGGAATTTTTATTACCAGAAATGGAAAGCAATTGATTAAAAATGAAAGCTTTGCAAAACATAGATTAACTCTCATATCAGAAGTGATATACAACGCACTGCTGAAAGAGAAAGCAAGCCAGGTATTTCTGGACTGATTCTCAGCTAGATTAAAACCCCTACCTATTCATTTAAGAAGCATTTCTGCTTAAAATATACACGTGCAAATGTTCATATTTAAGGTAGTGATGATTAGGCTGTTACGTATCACTGGCTGTAATTGCTCCTGAAGGCATTTTCAGAGAGTTATACAGAAAGAGTTAAGGAAATTCATGTTCAAAAAGAAGAGTTGCATTGTGGAGAAATCACTAAGGACCCTTCCAGTCTGAGAAGCCTCCAGTATTTCTATTACTGTGTCTTAAAAGGCAGGAGAACAGAAGCCGACTCTACCTTCACAGTAGCGCGGTGACGCTCTAGATACGCGCAGCTCCCTGCACGCAGCCGCGACAGCGGGGCAGAGCAGATGAGCGGGGCGCAGGCGCAGTCCCACGCGGGGCTGCGTGGTGGCCGCTGCCGAAGCAATGCCCTGCAAGGCGAGGGTGTAGCGCGCCCCGACAAAACCCGAACCTTGCTCCAGCTCCACTACCGGCACTTGGCAAAACGCTAAGCGCTTCCCGAGTTTCAGACACATCCCTGGGTAACTGCAGCAAGGAAATGGCTGCACGGTAAGAAGTGAAGACAACCTGTCTTCACACAGCCATGCAGCATTTCTATCTTATTTCTGTCTCTCAGGTATATTTTCAGATGTGGTTGCTTTCTGTTCACTCATTCCCTCGTTCTGCTCCTCACATTAGCAAGCGAGTACCGCCAGAAGCGTATTTACATAAGGGCCGTTTCGTATTTGGGAAAACGCAGTTAGTAGAACTTTTAATTTACAGATTGCGTCACACACCAGCACCAATACTATAGGCTTTAACTCTGAGCTAAAAAACCCCCTCCAACTTAAGAAAAAAAAGATTTACGGCAATGGTATACACAGTCTTTCCCCAGTCAAATAAGAAAAATATTGTTTATACAAAATGATTCTTGCTTGCAGTAGACTTAAAAGTGAAGCATACCTTTTCAGCCCTAGAAGTCAGTCATTCTCTTAATTAGCAGAATCTGAAATATTTGTTGAACTTGCTCTTTGGAATGGGAGAACATTTCTTGCCAATACAACATCAGAGAGGAGGAGGCCAGAGAAGAGAGAAGGACTTAGCATGAAAAATACAATCTAATAGTCACCAGCCAAACAGCTAATGAATGAAATGACAAAATAAAATATATTAGTTTCATATGATGGAAATTAAGGGAGGGTGAATTTGTTAAGAATATAGAGCAAATGAAAATTGAAGACCTCCCTTTAAGCAAGACCTCTTTAATCTCCCCAGTCACTAAAAATTCACTACTCCCAGAACAGGCAATCTATTGCCCCATCGCAAAAAAAGCCAAAAGATGTGATATTCAGTAGCCTAGTAACTGTGATGTGAAATACGGGCGCCTGTTCAAAACGAAGAGCAGTCCTCGTTTGGAACTTCAAAGCTCCCGAGACGATTTTTCCATTTTGCCTGTGCTGCTTATTTTGAAGTTTCCAGGGACAGTCATCACATCACCATGAATTTAACAAACGCACAGGCATCACTGCCCTTTTATCAGATGAACTGACGAGGGCGGTATTTATAACATACCTGTGTTGGGACAGATTTCATAAATAAACATAAATGAAAACGGAGACTGTAAAGCAAGCTAGTGAAAAATTAACTTTGCCCTTGGAAGGGAATTGCTTTTAGGAACTTTTAATAAATATTTCTACTTCATTGTAGCTTAATCTGTCAGTGTTTCCACTTTGAATCATCATGTTCAGTCATTTAAACCTCAACTGAAAAAGCCTGGCTGGACCTGAAAAACTAGCAAGCTAGGTCTCAGGGAAAGAACAGTCTTTTTGTAAAAATATCCCTCCCCCAACCCAAATCTAACCTGAATTTAACATCTACTTCTGAGACTGAGCTAAAAATCTTTGTTTTGTTTACATGTAATTGATCTTAAAACGCTGACCTATCTTTTCTTGGCATAGCAATAGGCAATTCTCTGATTCTTAGCACCCTAAGAATGAATGCAACTCACCTATTCTGCGCAAGAAACACAGCATACAGCTCGTCTTCCACACAGTCCAAAATGTACTTTCTTGTAATTATTTCTCTGAATTACACCAGGGAATACGCAGTATTATGAGTGTCTGTGCAGCGAACGCTTTCTCAAACAACAGTACGAAATAATAAACTGTACAGATGAAGTTTAGTAAGCTCTTCAGGAATGCATGAAGGAAATACACTATACAAATGTAAAATCATTAAAGGAACATTTTTATGATTATTATCTTAAAAATACATTTAAAGCCAGTAGCTCCTCCTCCTCTTACACAGGTACTTAACCATATCTATAGCATAAAGCAATCATATCGGACTCTGCTTCGGTGCCAGCATTTTATGCTCCCTCCTCGCTCCCTGTGCCAAGTCAAAGAGAGGAAACAAAGGCCGGGCTTGTTCCCGGGGACGGAGGAGTTCTGCAGCAATCAGAGGGCTGTTTCCTTTCACATACGCGTAGGGCAGCATCCCACATGAAGACCTAACCTATGCAAACACACGCCTAGTGCAATAACTTCCCAACGGAAAGCACCCCCAGACAAAAACGTGCGCGTGTGCTGCACGTGGAAAAGGAGGTTGCTGACGCTCTCGGAGGCCTTCTCTCCAAGGGCGAGTAGCGGCGCGGCTGGAGAGGCGAGCAGCCTGCCGAACGCAGGGCCGCTGGGCTGCTCCCTGCCTGCCTTTGTCTCGCCAAGGTGGAGGTTTCCTCTTCAGGGATCCTTTCCCCTTATTCTGCTCTTCCTTCCTGATGATAAATCCACTTTTTATTATTCTAACCAATTCAACATTAATTTTAGAAATTTTATCGCTCATTTAGATTTCACTCAGTGAGTCAAGTGGAAAAAATGTGTTCTCAGGCTGAGAGAGAGCCCTCCCAGGCGAGGTCCCCGAGCCAAGAGCACCCTCCCCGGCAACATCCTCCAGCTGTTCCCAGCCCGAGGAAGGATCGCTTCACGTGGCAGCCTCGGCCGCCTCCACCGGCAAGGAGACCTGCCCCGGCGGCAGCCCCTGCCTGTCCCCAGGCCTCCGCCCCCATGGCTCATCCAGCGCTCGCTCAAGCCGAGCGAACCTCTCCACGTCCAGCCGACTCAGATCTCCCTGCGCGAGAGACGCCTATCACACAGCACTGTTATTCCTGCTCCAGCACCGCCGATGCTCGCTTTCATCAGCTAAATGATAATCTGAATACAGAAACAATTATGGGAAACTGTTTCCCGAGCTGGAGCCTTTAGCCCTAATACAATCACAGCTAGTGCTACTTTGACAAATGCTGGATGCATAAAGAAAAGGTGGCTTTTCTGCCAGGCGGCAACAGATGAGGTGACAAACAAAAGATCTCCTTTCAATTTGCTACGAATTTTTATTCTGAAATGATGGCAGCTGTAAGCTATTTATATCTTCACCTAACTTGCTGAATAAGACATGCCAAGATGGTACATTTTCCTTGGTGAGTGAGAGCTTGTGATTAGCACTGCTTTTTAACTTGTCCTGCCCATATCTGTGGGCTTTCAAGTGTCTTCTAGAAATCTGAAAGCACACTGAAGTGCCCCAGTTTCACAGCTGTGGCAAAATAAAGGCACGAAAACTGAAACTGTCTCTTCTTCTTGTTCTCATTAGACATGTCAATAAATCAGAGGTCTGGAAATATATGCACAAAGAGAAGGGACCATAGAAGAAAGGAGAGGAACAGAGAACTTTAAAAAGAGCATAGGAAACAAACTTGAAAGAAAAAAACAGACATTTTGCTTATAATTCCTTTCTGAGCTTCATTTGTCACCACTGCAGATGAAGGGGATCTGCAAGCCCTCCCTTCTCGCCCAGCACAAGAGAAATAAATAAAAAATACACCCAACTCCAAGCCAAAGAACCTCTAAAGGTGGGAAACCACTGACCAAATAAGGCATCAGCCAAACAAGGAGCCTTAATGTGGATTTCAAATAGGAACTGTTATGCTAATGCTGAACCTTTTCTAAAACCTTACCTTTAAAAAAGGTAATGAAAGAATTATCCTTGAGCAGCACTAACAGGTATCCACCGAAATGTTAACACAGTCTATAATATATGGGTGGACTAAATCCCTTATAGTTTTCTCCCTTGCCCAGTCCAAATATTTGTAAGGTTCAGAAATGCCGTCCTCCTTTGTCTACCAAAACCACAGTAAGAATACTACCAGACCTGCCCTCCTTCCCTTCTCCTCCTCCTCCCTCCCTCCCTCCCTCCTTCTCCCCCTTTCTCTCAAATAAAGGAGAGGAGTGTAAGAAGGAACCTTTATAAAATCTTGAAAATCTGCATTCTTAAAATTTTTCAAATTCTGGCAACATACACGTATAGATATATATTCATATGTATACCCCCACATATATACAGATTCCTCCTTTGTTGATTCATGCCAAATGAAAGCCACATGGAGATATGTCATTTTTTGATATACTCAGCTGTATGATTGGTTTCCATCAGCATAACCAAACTAATGGAAATTCCACTGTACACAAGGCTCTGTGCAGCTTTGAGAACTGCATATATATATACACAACTTCTTTACTCTCTTCTCTCCAAAGACAGCAAAACATTTCCTTGAAGTACTAAAGGCAAGGTAATTTTTATTTTTATATACGCCTTTTATTTTTAGTCATTGGTTGCACTTCACCCATTTTTACAAAGGCACAGTTACTACAGCTCAACAGCTGTTTGATGACTATCAATAAACGATACATTAACAAGGTAGTCCAGGGTAAAACACACTAGCGATGTGGAAAGTTAGTTCTCATGCTGTGCTTGTGTCCTTGGGAGATTCTGTCAGCATACTGTGGCATTCAGTATTCTGTAGGTTCTTACTTCAGTCATGTATTTACATTTCACATTATCATGACTAAGCAGCTAATACAGTCATGGAAAGATAATGGACAGTCAGCAATAGAAAAGTCAGGTATCACAAGCTTTTAAGAGCAGAAAGTATTTGCTGCGTATTGAAATGTCTAAAATTATTTCATTATAACTAAAAATATGGAGAAGCTAGAGTCTTTCTACTCCACCTTTAACTTTTTAAGTATCACATTTTTGTATTTCTGAGTAGCACACTGTCATGAAGAAGACATTGTACAGGTCTCCAGTATAACCTACGTATATTTTAGATGTTTCATACTCAATCATGAATCGATGAGAAAGGGAAGAGAATAGGATAAGCAAGTGAGAGCAGCAAAGAAGAAAAGAAGAAAATGGGAAAAGGGAAGACTTTTTCAGAGCAAATGGTCTGCTGATTTTTAGCACAAATAAACAGTCTTCATAGAGCACTAGAGAAATGTGACTTTTGTTATGTTTCAGAAGTTGCATGAGTTACTTGCCATGTAACCAAAAATAGGTATAGAGATGCTTCTACAGCTTATTCTGAATTGTAGTTTTGCTAGGCATTTGGTAGAAAGACATTCACGAACACAGCAATAACAAAATCTAACCTCATTTTTCAACCATGAAGAGATAGGAAGAATCCTCAGGAAGAAATTTCTCTAAACTACAACATAAACCATCAGATACTGAAAGTCTAAAATTCCAGCTGCTTGCTAATAAATGAAACTCACAGAATCACAGATTCATCCAATGTTTAGCTCTTGTAAAATTACTCTATTTAAATTCTGGTTGTATAAGAACATAATCCTCTATAATCCATACAAGTTATCTAAGGAAGCTGTACTAGGGAAATAAAAAGATACCAGAAAAATTAGTTACCACTTAAGTTTGAGGCATTTCATCTATTCATCCGGGTTGGCTTTGCAAAACCTTCTGCAGCAGCTGGCACTAAGCCCCTTTGAAACTTCCAAGAACTTCTGATTTCTCCAGACAGACTTGCTTCACCCCCTTCTCTTCATGGCTACAGATCAGGACAGCAACATTTTCTGCAAAAGAAAGATGATGATGTTATTTCAAACAAATTTCAAACATGGTTTATTGTTCATTTTCCTTCTGTAATGCCCCTTGGATCTCTTAAATGCTACGAAAGTCACCTAGAGACGTCTGCTTTAATCCTATTTGGAATCGACTACTCTTCACAACGCAGAAAGTCTGAGCAGATTTTAGACTGATTTATATAAGCACAGCACAGAGATTTACCAAATGATCAAGATCAGGAATAACTCTTTGGCACAATTAATGCTTTACAGTTTTCTGCTAATCCTCCGCATGCCCCTCTACCATCTATTTAAATATGCGTAAGCATTTCTTTTATCAGAAGACTTATTTCATTTTAACATTTCAATCCTAAAAACTACAAACATGAACATTGCTGGAACACTTGGTCTTGAAATAGATACATTTACTAAAATTAGTTTTTTGTTTTGTAGCTAGAGTTTTAAAGTTGTCAACCATGATGCCCAAGGCCATCCCCTCAAAGAAAAGAACAGTGCTGGGAGGAAGGAGGGGAACGCTTTTAGTTAAGAAGTATCATGCCACAATCCATGAGTGTTACTAAGATGACAACTGCTCAATACAGCATTTACCTGAGAAGGAGATAAGGAGACACCATCTTCACCCTTTACTGTTTTCAAGCCTTTCTCAACTTTTAGAAAAGTTGATAGCACTTTTCTATTTGGAATATCCCTATCTGAAGTCTGGGATTCAGACTGCACAGCTGGCATACTAGACTCTCTTCTCCACTTTAGCAAACAATTTTCTTTTCTGAACCCCAGAAAAGGAGACTGCAGCAGTATGCTTAATTTTATCTGCTATATAGCCACAGCGTAACCCAGTACTACAAGTCTTAGCTTTGTGACAAAACCATGGGTTAGAGTGCACATGCTGACTAAAGGACTGCAAAAACCAGCTGGTATAATTGAGGTCTTTGCTTAAGAAAAGGAACAGGTGACCTTAAAACTTTTCTTAATTCTAACTACAACTTCCTAACAAAATACAAAGAATGAACTAAGAAAAAAAAGGAAGAAAACTAACTGGATATATTACATGTTTCAAGAGAACAAAAGCACGTGGTTTTGTGTTAGCTATGTTGACATAAAAGCACTTTATGGTGCTTAGACCCTCATTCCAATAAAGGTTACTTGAATAAATAACGTTTACCTTAATCCAGGATAACTGAACTCTCAAAGACATTTATAGGTTTTCTCATCTCCTAATACAGAAGCATTTGTCAGTTTTCAGACAGTGTCCAGACTGCGCCTCCAAAATTCCCGGTCTTTTAACTAGTTACTTAATGAAACACTACTGTCTAGTGGGTTTTTTTTTTCCATTTTGTTTTGTCTTTCCTTCTTTCGTTTGGCATTCTGCTGTGACTTCAAGTATGAACATATTTGTGGATGACAAAACTGGAGGAAAGAAAGTAAACACAAATGCCTGAAAAAATTTTATTATTATTAAAGTCCTAGGTAACAGGGAACAAAGTGTTTTACTGCTTGTGTGTCAGGAAGGACTCACAGCCCGATGAGCATACGCAGACTGAACGGCAGGCGAGGACTGATGAACACGACGAGTAGAGCTATCAACACGTGAGCAGCATAAACAAAATGCATTGAAAATGGTGATCATAAAAACATTTGGGGGACAGATTTGAAAGGACGATATTGAGATAGCTTTGCAGATGCACATCTACAGATCAGCTAAGTAAGAGCCATCATGAAAGAAAACACATTATTTGTTCAAAAATAGACAGATGGGAAGGGTGACCATCAATACTCTCCTACTGAAGACAGATAAAGGAATAGGCACTCTTAGTCTTGCTGAGGTTCAGCTTGTGGCTCATCCTCTGAATGGAGATGTTAGAGATTAGTCAGAAACTTCATCTGGATGGAAAAGATTTGTGTTCTCCTCCAGACGAGTTACCAGCGTGGAGAACCCACTGGAATTTGCTTTTGCAGATAAAATTAGCCAGAAGTACCATGTAGAGCAAGAGCAGAGTGGAGAAAATAAGAGCCCTGCAAAACCTCTAGAAAGAGCGGTAAGGGAATACCACAGTCCATAGCCCTCGGAGAACCTCCTTGAGCAGTAAAGTCTGAAAAATTTGGGCATATTATGGAGTTCTTTGAATTAAGAAAAAACAATCCTGAAAAACAGGGAAATCAGCAAATGCTTCGTGGCATGGAACAGATGCGTTGAACAAACATTGAAAAACTCCCTCAATAAGGTGACGTGAATAATTTTTCCTGGCTAGAAAAACAAGGGATTGGGGAATGTTACTGAACTTTGCCGATTTAGGCAGCATGCCCTGATTGCAGCTTAAAGAAGCTGGCTAGCGGAGGCGGCTGGATTTCTCCTGCTTTGAGCTTAGTCCTGAGATAGCCACGCTCCTTCAGCCTGCAGGCTGCCTCCTCAGAGCTGCCGGCACCTCTGGGTATAACACTGCTGTAGCCGTATCAGTCTCTCACCTAAAATAGTTGGAATAAAGCTAGAAATCATACTTGCTGGCAGAAACGCCCCCTCAAAACTCCAGCACAGCTGGAGATGGCAGATTCGCTACCACAGCTTTATACCCATCAGGTCTTCAAGTTGCTCGCGGAGGACATGCAGGCAGTTTTTAAAGCTTCCATTATGTTTTCTGGGTGCCACAGAAGATATTCAGATCTCCCGCATATTATTGCATATTAAAAGACAGCTAAGTCAATGAGTGCTATGAACATCATATATTAATACACCATATCAAGGTATTACTGTACTCACTGTCAGCACACTGCCTTAAAAATCACAATGTACCACTCAAACCCTGACTACTCTATATTTACTTACTTTTCAGTGATCAATACTATAGGATTAATTTACAACGTTTGAAGATAAACGATAAAAATGACATGAAATGCTTCCTTTTAGCTGCTGCTCCATATGTAGCAGCCTATAACACGGACAGAATAAACGAAGGCAAACCCCTTTCTTCCTTTTTCCACGGCCTTCCCCCAAGGTACGAGAGGTGCGGCCCCATGGCCGTACTCGGTACGAGAAGCGCCGCCACGTGACTCCGTCGCACACAAGTCGTCCTGGCGAAACACGGAGCGAGGAACGCTGAACGAAGGAGTCGCGAGCCCCTGCGCGAACCCTCGCCGCTCCCCGGCCGCCGGCACGGGAGCGAGCGGCAGCGCGGCAGGCAGAGGGCACCTCGCTACAGCGTCAGCAACAGGGATCCTGCGTTTCAGAAACCACCGCACAGGTTATGATTTCTGACTGCGTAAGGAGGCAAAACTGAAGCAACGCACAAGGAAACCAAAGCCACGATTTGGGAAATATTTCTCCTGTTCATGTTGACTATAACTGGACTCTTCATGAGCTGTGGAAGACCGAAGATGCTCCAGCTTTGTGTACACTGTCCTATTTTTATCCTAAGAACTACTCTTCGCTTTCAGATCGCTACTGGGTTTGCCAAACTAATAAGCTTTTTGGCATCGCGCACACTGTTTATATACCAGCATGTTGGTATCGCGGATACAAAACCTTTGAGAAATACATAATCACCAGGTCCAGCAAGGCCTGTTTAAAGACCTTGCCAGAATAGTTATGCAGGCAGCCAGGTGTTGCCTCTGTGAAATAAGTGAACCAGAAAGTCCTGTGAAGAATGGCATCCTCTAACCATTTTAATGATAATAATAGACTTATTACAGTGCCTGAGCACAAGGAAAGCTCTGAAAGCCTGTCTAGGAACTCTATTTACAGCATGAGACAAATTGCAGAGGTACCCTGGCACCTCCGACTAGCTCCAGGTATGAGAGCAATCGCAGCTGCCGCCCCGCGAGGGTTTACTGCTATACTACACCTGTTTGGCTAGCATTTCTGCACAAGACTGGAAAAAGGGAAACCCGTATTTCCAAACTGACTGCCCCAGCGAAGCACAGCACAGTGTCACACGCGCGGTGATAACGACGGCCACCGCAGCCTTTCGTTAGAGCATGGGATTTCCTGCAAACGAATCTCACAGGCCTCCTGCAGACAGTAGATGGGTGGCAGCTTTGCCGAAAAGGCTGTACGAATCACATGGGGTAGAAAATATGAAGCTGAAGGCAAGGATTTCTATAGCTGCCTACGTTTGTATACAGGTAGTTCAGACAGCTGTAATACTCAAAAACTCCCCGAAAGGCTTTCTCCCTGCCCCTGCAAGAGGCAGTGACCTAAAAAGGTGACAAAGCATAGCAAAAGTTTTAAAAATAATAAACTGGGGGACCAATGTGAACAGAAGAATTGAAAAAGTATCGCAAACACTTATTATTCATAGTGCACATAATAAACAGCTGAAAATAACTTGCTTCTTACGCTCAGAAATGATGGCTTTTTTAAGTGGCATTACTGAACCATCGCTCAGGTAATAAGTGATGCATTCTACTTTCAGACAGTAATAATTTTTCACTTCAAAATTATCTCCTGGGGTAAAGAAATGCTGCAGACTGCCTGAGTACATCCAGTCCTAACAGAGACAGAGGAAGGGGACAAAGAGGTCTAACTCGGTACCTGGCATGTATCTTCCTCTCTGGGTAGATTTATGTTTTTAATATAAATTCATAGGTGTACAGGAGAAGAGACTCAGAAGAAGGGAGTTTAAAAGTCTAATTTAAAGAATTTTTTTAGTATGAAATATAGACTGATTATATTGTTTAAAATAGAACTGATTTATGGAGAGAAAGGAAGCACTTAATGGCTTGTTCATGCTTAAGGACTCTTACAACAAGTATCTTTTACTCATGCGTCTGAAGGATTTGCACTGACTTCTGAGCCACCAATTTGAAAATGCTTTTGACACTACGACATCGAGAAACATCCCAACGGGCTTTAAGTTGAAAGTCTGTGCACTCTCCAAACACTCCAGTCCTTTCATGGATGGATAGAGAGATTAACAAGCGGAGGGGAGGAAAAAAATCAAGTTACTTTGAATATGGAAAAGAGGTGGGGGGGGAAAGGCTTTCTGCGCAGAGAAAGAAACAGCTATCTTTGTTGCAGTCTGTTCATCGCGGCACAAGTGAAAAAACACGCAGACTCTGAATATGCATCTAGCTACCGTCTTGTGATCACATCCAGCTGAGCTTCTCAATGAAACAGAAAATACGACACCCTAAAGCTAGAGCAGCCAACCCCAAAAGTCGGAAGCAGTTCTGTGGAATCACATGGACTTTCTCAAACACAAAACCCGATCGCACGTGGAAGTGACACAACCTTGGTTATGTTCATCCACAACTCACTTCACCAAACAAACTGAAAAACTGAGATCAGGCTATCAAGCAGGGCATGTCTCACTGTCTGAATTCATACACTTAAACCACACACGAAATCCACCCCCCGGCCCCGAACCACTCCAACCCGCCAAAAAACCCCCAAACACTTCACGTCATGAAAAAATAGTGTGAGAGGAGCCCATGAGGGACTGCCAGGCCCTCACCTCCCAGGGTCGAAGCTGCATCTTTCTTGCTGTAATTTAAGTTCATTAGTTTTTCACCTCCTGTTATAGATCTAATACTCTTAGATAAGGCAAGAAAGTCAGCAGAAAGGAGACACAACATACTGCTAGTCATCCAGCCTTATTAATGAATCTTCCAGTACAAACTCGTCTTGTATTTCAAAGAAACACATGTTTTCTCAAAGCTTGGGAGATGGTTTCAAACTCAGCCAGAAGGGTCTTAATAAACCAGCATGCAGCCAGAGAGCCTCGCGAGGGAGGTCGCGGGGCAGGAGGCAGGAACAGCAGCAGCGCAGCACAGTAAGATAATACAAGTCCACTGCAACTTTTTACTGTTCTTTGCTGCAACAGCAAAACTTCCTACGTACATGTTTTCTGCAGATCTACACTTTAAGTGGTATTTCATATTTACAAGAGTCTTCTGAATAGCTGCGCGTGGCCTTGCAGAGGACCCTTGGCAAAGCAGCGTATCCCTCAGGTAGCAATATGGACACGGGGGTAGAGGGAGGCGGAAAAAATCAGTAATGCTATAGCAACAGGGAAAATGGGAAGCAACAATGCCAGAAACAAAACACAAGCAAACCACCAACCCCAAACCCTCAAATGGCTTTTTACGCAACTTCTTTCTTTCACAAACTAACCCCAAAGCTTGCCCAGGGATTAGGATTTGAATTTCAATTCGCTCCCCCCACCCACCGCCACACGCGCGTGCTCTCTGCCTGGTTTTATTCGAACCATCTGCGAGATCCTCCCTTTTCGGTTTCTCTGTCTGTTAATCTGGCAGCTGCACTTTATCATCTATTGAAAAGTCTTTGTTGCAAAGTTGTTGAGACAGAAGGTCTTTTACAGGCTAGAAATTATCTTTAGAATCAACAAAGAAACCACATCACATGCTGTGTTTTATGGATTAAATGGGAAGAATGCAAGTCGGAAAATATATTTTTTTAATGGAAAGCTAAGTGAACATTTTAGGAATCAAGAAAGTTTCTACCAATACAGTTTTTCTGACCTAAAGAACAGTTTACTGAAGTATTGCAGGCTGTCACTGCAGAGTGGTTTGAAGACCACCAGCGGCACAGGTTGACAGGAGCAAGAGAAACGCACAGCAGCAGCTCGCTGCAGCCTCTGTGGGCAAAAGTTAAGCAGGGGCAATACTAAGCGCAGGGGCTGCTCGTGTTTAAATCCAGCAGCAGAGTTTCAGTCATCGTCTTTATACAAGATACAGTTATTACAAGTTTTTGGATACAAAAGTAATGGAATTTAGACTTTCTTCGTCTTTAAAAGTACCTCAGATCTAATTATCACTGCAATATCCTCCACTAATCTAGCCACAAATCCTGATATACACACACACACAACTGTCTCTCTCCAGACCTTTAAAAGTCTGCTAGTATAGGCGTATCATTTGCACGCATACCACCCATGCCAGGCAAGATCCATTCATCACTAAGAAAAAGTGCACAACTTACTTTGCAATCCTCTCCTTGCTTTTATTAGCCTGTGCATTTCACTTCTCAAGCTTAAATCTTTCTGCATCGCCTTCCTAAACCATATGTGTTTGTTTATATGTACATATGCGTTGCCACCATGCATTTTATCATGAAGGGATAACTTCTGCCTTT
Source organism: Dromaius novaehollandiae (assembly GCF_036370855.1). Lineage (NCBI taxonomy): Eukaryota > Metazoa > Chordata > Aves > Casuariiformes > Dromaiidae > Dromaius > Dromaius novaehollandiae. The sequence goes on from NC_088107.1 coordinate 22,166,886, forward strand.
AGCATATGGTAGGGCACATCATCACTGAGGAAAAATGGTAAAAACCCTTGTGGTTTTAATTTGTTCCGAGATTTTTCTCCTCCAATCTGTTTCTGAAGAAGCAATTGTTGGCTTACAAAAGAATAGTACGATCTCACTTTTTGGGGAATTAACACACAAAAAAGAGTCTTCGTCCTGGTTTTTCCAAGTGCATCTCATAAAACATTTTTAAATGAAGAAAATGCATTTTAAAATGAACACAAAACTCATGAGTTTTAATTATCCGAGCAACACGACTTTTACTTCTTGACTTATAACGCTATGATCACTTCCCTCCTTTCCCCCCTGCAAATAAATGCTCTCACTACATGGTTGCTACCTCAAAAAGGAACAAATAGAGACAGTATCAAACCGCAATCAAAAAATACTTATATGCATTTGTGTGCAAATTTGAAGAATTCCAGAGAAATGTTTGCTTCCTACCTGGATTTTCTGAATTTCCCCCCCCCATTACCTTAAAACTGGAAATACGTTCCTCCATGTACACAAAACTGAAATGCATTTAACTCTGTAAAACGTATTTGGGAAGTATGCCTTGTACTCACGTCTCATGACTTTTCTGATTCTGTTTTATACAACTTAACGCCTGGGTTTCACCTGACCAAATTCTGAATTCCTCATTTAAATAAAGGAGGCCATTGAAAGTTTCTCAAGCACTCAGTCTTTGCCAAGACTTCCTCACTTCCATATACTACTAGGATTTGCTCTTTCCTCCTCCTCCCTTCCAATCATAATTGAACTTTTGTGTTTTTAATAAATTTAAGCAGCATTTCAGAATTGTCATGAACAATTATAAATTGGTGCATCTTCTGTCCCAAACTTTACCATAAAATAGTAGACCAACTAAAGATATTTTACTTGTAGAGGCTCCGCAAAAGAGATGTGAACAAGCCTAATCCATTCTAAGTCAATAGATCATGCAAGACAGACTTTCAAGGTGCTTTCATCAGGCATTAGAAACAGCATAGTCAGAGTCTATAATTTTACTTATAAATTTGGATTTGCATATAAAATTTATAAAGTAGACCTGAAAAGGTGTACATTAAAAGATAACCCATATACATTTTCATATTAAAAAGAAAAAAAAAGTCAGATCTGCTCTAGAAAAATATCCTGGATAGTCTCAGGAGAATTAATGAAGTGATAATCACAGAGTATGTGTATGCACAACCAATTAAGAGGAGAAAAATTTTTACTAAAATATTTAACAGTGCTTTTGTTAGCATCTATTTCATTTCCCTAACTTATTGACCATCTTGATCTTCTGTGAAAGTAAAAACTGAACAAAAACAAACTTTGAGAAAACAAACTTTAAATTTCTCAAATAGGAAAGAGGAAAAATAAAACGTTTTGATAAAAACCTCGTTAAAAACAAAACATCTTTTCAGATCACTTTTGATCTTTACAAAATGTATACATTTATAGAAGTTAGAAACAAACACCCAAATATATATATTTTTAAACTCCTCCTTCGGCGTTCACCTGTTCTCCACCGTCCAAGCAGACGACTTGAAGCCCATAAAAGGGTGTCAGTGGCCATGTTTTTACAGTTGAGGGCAGAGCCAACCCGTAGAGGTATTTGAAAACAGGATAATTCTCAGAAACTGAACTTCTGCATAACTATCAGAATAACCACCAGCAATTTTTGATTCATTTCTGGTGAACTAAATTTTAGTGAAACCTGTTTTTATCAGAAAAAGCATGTAAGGAACCACAGACCATGAATACGTTTAGCCCAAAGAGCAAGGGGAAGGAAGACTGCTCGGGCCTGCAGACACACCGCCAGCCAGCGTGGCAAAGGCGAGCTCCCTGCCCTCGAACGCAACGGTACCGTCACCCAGGCTTTCAGCGCAGCCGCGGAAGGTGTGAAATAGCACCGCGTTTCCCGTGCACCTCCAGGGCTGCATCTCAGGCGAGCCTCGGCCCTGGACGCAGAGTGCAATCTAAGTACCAAGATAAACGGGACACGGAGCACGTCACCACGTGTCACTCCCGGGCGGCCAGCGGGGCACTGCAACGCTCGGCGGCCCGCTGCGCAGGCAGGTAACGTCCCACAGCGGTGCTGCGCACGTCCGCACTGCTGCTGCGTCGCGTGGTCGGGGCTTTGCTTCTGCTGAGATTTGGGATCCATCTCCATTGATCCTGTCTGTCTCCTGGACCAAACCACGGACAAGTGAATATTTCACCAGCGTTGAGGACATGAAGAAATGTGCCGGGAAGCTGGCGTACACTTCACTGACCCTGAACACACACGTTATCAGCAAGCTCAGCGGTTAATTACAACGTCCCTACAAAAATTCTGGTGGATGGCAATCCAAAATACACTAACTCGCGTGGTGGGAAAATTCCAAAAAGCTGCAAAAAGAAGGTGTCAGACTGGTATTGGACTGCAAATAGTAAATGATTTGTTGCAAAATCTGACAGCAAGAAAACAAAGCGCAATTCTGTGTTGGGTTCGTTCAGGAACGACCTCGAGGGCTCACCCGGAGGGAATCTCAAATTTCCAGTTCCCATCTCACCAGCTCATTAGCAGACACTTGAGAGATACTTCAGGGCGACCATATCACAGAAAATTTCTTAAAGGCATTCATTTGCTTTTACTAAATAAAAGTCATCACCGCAAATGCAGACTAGCCCAGCTAGAGGAGCGGCGTTCTCTTTGCTCTGAAGACGTGCCCCCCTGCCCCTGACAGCAGTAAATGGGAACCTGCAGAGTCGGTGCCCTGAAGCCCCTGCTGATCATCGCAACGGACCCTCCCAGACCTCGCGTCCCCTCTCCTTAAAGTAGGAAACAGAATAAAATACTTTTAATAGAAATCAGGCAGATTACCGAGAGCTTCCTGGTACCAGCGAGCTGCGGCTCTCCACACTGCGCAAATTCGACACGCTGCCTTTTCCCTGCCTTGCCAAACGCACCGTTTCCCCATGCGCTTGCAGCGAAACTGCCCTTGCCGGTGCCGGCTGCCGCAGCACCGCCCGGTCCAGGAGCCTGGCGCAGCTTCAGCACAAACTGCTGCCGGGGCGCAGGGGCTGCCCGCCGAGCCGCACCGCGACCGGCCACGCCGAGCACCCAGCTCTTCCCACAACTACGTTTGGATGACAAAAACGTAAATAGGAAAAGCTACAGAGAAATGCTTTAGCTGAATTTTCTAATCACTATGCCCAGGCCAGCAATCTTTACTTAAACGCTAAGGCACGTGCACAGGCCGTTGGTCAGGATTACCTTTTCCTTGGAAGAGTTTCATCAGCTTGGATGTTTTGCGATGCTGCAGCTGTAGGTCTGCTCAGCGCGGGAATTCACACTGATCTTTAGGAAAATTATTTTCAAGAGACCATGCGAAAGCATCTGGCATGTATTGCTGTCATTTGTCAAAGTTTTACTTAAAAGCAAGATGTTAGAAATTGGTTTGGGTATTAAGATAAATGAGACTGCTCAAATGAAGGGGTACTTCCAAGAAAATAGCGGTACTTAAACTCTACAAGCCTGTGACCACAGCCATTGCACATGGCTTGACTTCTTGGTGAAGTACCGCTTGACCTTGCCATGAGACAGGCAATAAGATATAAAAAAAACTGAAGCAAGAAACTACAACAGAAAGTGAGCTGAATGGAGCAGAAGAGCCAAACGCAAAGAAATGCAACACATACTCCTAGCTCTGAATTAGTCAGAACAGATGCCAAAATTTAACATCAGTTAAGAATGATCAGACCTGCGTAACCAGGGCCACCAACAGTAAAAATCAGAGCTTGAAGCTGGGTCAGAGTTTACAGTGCTCTTTGATCATAAAATCAAAGTAAAAAGAACTGGACATAATGAGTAGTATGTGCCCCGAGACAAAACGCCGCAGGGAATGAGAGTAATGCCCTGTGGCAGGGATCGGAGGGTACTAGCAAGGGGTCCCCGCTGTTTCTCACTGCATGGTATTTCTCTCTCCTCAGGTATTTTCTGTAGGCACTTTTTCTGATTCTGACTGCAATTTAAAAATACTGATGGAAAAAAGCTACAGCTGCAATAAGGAACTGCAAGAAGTACTTAACATTGCTGAAATACTATATAAAAAAAGAATGAAGTCCTTACTAAAAGAAACCAGTACTACTTGCCAACATTTCTGCACTAGACGTTCAGATGACAAGGAATCTAGGACATGCTGAATGGCTCAAGTGTTTTTCCAAAGTCACCTGAAATGCTCCTCCCTGTGACCCGCGCTATCCTTTCCTCCCATCTCTCCAAGTTGTGCAATGGAGCATTTCATTGTTTAAACCAACCATTTCAAGCAACAAACAAGTTCAGCACGGCACATGAGCTGAGCACAAAGGGAAATTTTAGATCATAATCTGAAGCGTCTCATCTTGCAAAACACCGATGCAGAAAAAGGAAATAATTTCTTAAAACTCTCTCTCTAACTGCAGACAGGTGGGGCACTAAGTGCTTTTGGCAGCTACACAGATTGAGCTGTGCGAAGCAGCTGCAAGCTGGAAACAGTCTGTGCGGTGCAGCACGGGAGCGGGCAAGGCCGGCAGGCAGGGCCCAGGGAGCCCGCGCCGCTCCTAGCTGTCATTGCGCTAACAGTACGGGTCAGCTGCAGCACCATGTGGGGCTCCGAAATAGCAGAGCATCTTCTGAAAAAATATCTATATATAATCTCTCTACAGATATAGACAGACAGATATACCGAGGATTTTATTTAAGAGCATTTTATAAGCAAAGGAAGTCCTTGAAAATGACACATACCTTTAACGTGGCAACGTATGCACAAGTATCTTCATAGGTGAAAATTAAAAATGGGGAAGGGGTAAGAGATGAAGTATAAGCAGATCCTCTTTGCAGAATAGTTTGCAGGTCAGTTAAAGATGGTGACGGGACTAATACAAGGCACAGTAAAACTTGAGCAGTCCCACGAAGGATGGCAGAAACATTTCTGAGGTGCTTTCTGAAACTGCGTAGTGCCAGCAAAGGTAGCAGATAATTTCAGATGCAGAAGCAGGGATCATGCTGAAGCTTACATTCAAACTTAGAGTTAGCATGCACTTGTGTTGACAGAGTAACTCATATGAAAAGGAAAAACCAGAGCAGCTAGAGCTGTGAAATCTTTTGCCAGAGAAAAATGCTTATTTGAAACCTTAAGCTAAAGAAAAACAAAAAGAAGTTAAAACAGAGTAATAAAATATTATCAAAATAGCAATGAGAAAGGAGCCACTGAATAACATGCATAGTTGAAAACCCACGCCTGAGAAATGGCTCATTTGGGAATACAGAGAAAAGAGGCGATAGGTGAAAGCAGTAAGGGAGGAATCCTGGATGCAAAACAAGAACTGCTGCGGGACCGGAGCAGCTTGACAGGCTGGTGCAGACAACGAGGTCGAACGGTGAAGGCCTAATTAGCTAAAGAAATTGTCAGGGATGAAACGACCGCAGTCAACGTTATGCTTCAGTGAAACAGCCAAGACACAGAGAAATTATTCAGTGGCATTTTTAGAAAATGATTTTATTATATGTTAGTATAGAGCAAAATCCCAAATTGAAAATGCAGAAGTAACAAGCTACTTTCTCAAACGTTTACTCCTAAACGCAAGTTTAGGGAGAGAGGAGTAGATTATGCTGAAAAAGTAATAGTGATCCATCTGTGCAGGATAAATTATTACCATCTTGTAAGTATGAATTGACTATAATAGACAATATAAGAAAGGATGCAATTCAGCTGATGAGATGGGAAATAACACAGGTACCAACTGTAGATTAACCAAAGTTCCCAAATATCAAAGATGTTTAAAAGAACATCAGAAGGATCATAAATACCATAAGAAAAAGCCCAGAGGAGACAAAATGCCTAAAAACGTGACAGCAACCTAGCAGGTTAGACCAAAGGTCCAGCCAGCCCAATAGCCTGCTGGTGGCAGTGGCCCAGAGCATAAAGGCATATAATGTACAGCACCGCTTTCCCCAAGCCCTCTCCCAGGCTCCAGCATTTGCAGCTTGGAGACTTCCAGAATCAGAAATGGTGCCCTTCCATTTGATGGCCGAGGATGGCGTTTTCCTCCACAGATGTGTCCAATTACCTTCTGAGCCCACAGGAAATTCGGCCCCGTAACACCCCGTGGAGGGACACTGCGCCGCGCAGCTCCGCGCTGCCTGAAGCGCCTGCCTGGGCTAGCTGCCGGGCTCTTGTCCCAGAGGAAAGGCAGATAAGACACTTGTTCCTTCACATCACCTCTACTGACTTTTTCCTATGCATTATGATTTTCAGTCTCTCTCACATCCCTCCCTCAACCTATGCTGCAGGCTGAAGTGTCCCGATACATGTAACAGCCTCTGAGTGGATGCTGTCCCATCCCTTCAGCTACCCACACCGCATCTCTCTTCTGAAGTCTTTTCAAGTCAGACGGCATATGACATTCAGATGTTTTTGAGAAGAGTATAGAAGAATTTTAGAGGGAGTGAGAACAGAGAGACATGTTTAAAGGTGGAGAAGAATTTTAGGGGAAATACATATAGAAAATAGGTTAAGGTTCCTTGTGATACCGTACCTTCTTTGCAAGCAACAGGTCTGTTCAAGCAAGTATTCTTTAAAAAAAAAATTCAAAATAGGAAAGAAACATTTTTAAGATTTGTAGTAGAAATTAAATGATTTTTCTGTGCCTTCATATTGCTCTACACAGTCCGAATCATTGCGTGCCTGCTCTGCTTCCCCCCTCAAATGAGCACTTGGTGGCATTCTGTAATCCTCTACCCCATCTACAGAGACACAGTCACGCTGGAGGCAGTACACTAAGGAGGTACCTTGTATTAGACCTGCATTTATATTCAGTGAGGAAAGAAGAGAGATACCGACAATAAAACAAACTGCTGATAAATGGGCAGTGGGTGGTGGTAAAGAAGGACGAAGAATGATTATTATTGATCTTATACTTTTAAACTTGTAAGTAAAACACTTTGTGGGTTTTCTTCTCCTCCCAATATTGAAAACCAACCAGGATCTTTATTATTCCCAAAAGCATAAACCATTCACAAGACATGTGAGAATGCACCGTGACCTGGCACGCCAGTCAGTCTCAGGAGAAAGGTCCCCTCGGACCTGGGAGCCCCTCAGGTCCCCACTGCCTGCACTGCAATGCTACGGAGCAAGGCACTGCGTGCAAAGCTGCTTTCCTCAGCTCGCTGCTACCTGCTCGCAGGCTGGTGGTACGGTAGGAAACGGCCTGATGCAACTGCTCTAAAGGAGGATTTAATGAATCCCAGCTGAGGTTGGTGAGGCTGCTGCATGTACAGCCCCCTTTGGGCTAAACATCTCGTATTAACAAAATGCTTCAAAATACCCGTACCCCAGGCTCTGCACGCAGGCACTCAGAGCGGCCCTCTTGGGTGTGAGCGTCTACCCGAGGTTGAGCGTGCACGTAGGAGGTCTCGAACTCCTAGAGATTGCTGTTCCTCATTTGCTTCTAAAAAAACGTGGTCTCTCCAGAGAGAAAGACACACACACAAAATGTATTCCCTGTTAGAGCATCCCTGCACTGTAAAGCCCACACAGAGATTTTGGACAGGGTGTACTTCTTCAGATCAAAAAGATGATCATAAATGCCATAAGTTACATTAAAAATGTTGGTTTGCATTATTTAATGATAATGTCCTAGAGGTATACTTTATTAGAATATTACGACTTCAGCAGCTTGTCCAGCAGCTACCTTATGAGCTCCTGCCTTCATTTACTCGCACTGTTGCCATCTTCAGTTATTCAACCTAAAGCTCTCCAAGCAATCTCAAGTCCATTTCTTCTTTTTGTTAAGCTGCAGCAAATGTATTTCAGATTTTCCCAAGAGTAAGATAGAAACACATTTATTTTCCAGTATGACAAAATCACAACTGAATTTTTCTGCTTTCCTGCTTAGAAATTCAATATATAATTGAATTTTGGTGGCTATGAAAATTTTACTGTTTAGATAAAATCTCTGCAATTTGGCAGAGCATGAGGGTTTAAAAATCTGCATTTTTGCATTTCAGTAGAATACAAGAAACATTGACAAAATCCATTATCTACCAAGCATATCTTAAGTCTCTTGGAGCTAGACGAGGGGTACCTGTCCTATAAAAAAGCAGGGAAAGACCAGAGAAAATACTGTTTTTTCCACATATGACTACTTGGAAATATACATATAAATGGGACAAAACACAACAATTTTGAAATTTGTTATTTTCAAACTTTTCAAATGCACCACTTCATACACGTAGTACTGCTACGAGCAGCTACAGTACCTTCGAAGGCAGTGGAAATGAACTGAGCGCATGCTGCTGCTGCTGCTCGGCGGAGTTTGCAGCGGGGAATTCTCCCCACCTCGCTGCTGCCTGCTCTGCATAAACGTGTCCGAGTCGGAGCTGCTGCTCTGCCACGCTTTCCCCATTGTAATCCGCTTTCTCTTATTCTCTCAAACCCCATCGGCAGGTCATTTTTCTACCAAATGAGCTGCTTAAATTCTTTCTCCTTTTTCTCTTTCAAACCTAGGGGAATTTCAAATAATCCCGTGCTAACTGACAGGAATTTATACCATTTCTTTAACATACCGACACTTTTGTATAGCTGCAGCTTAACAGCTCTATTGGTTTCCTGCAGACTCCCTTTTCTTTTTCAGCTGCGTACATTAGTTTGTCGAGTGCTGAGAAGCTTGGCTTAAAGAATAATCTCCATTCTCATTTTCTTTTAAGCTCAAACTTGTTTCCACTGAGGATTTTGAGCATTATACAGCCATTTCTATAGACAGGAAAGTGCACGCCATTATGAAAATAACATTAGAATTATTTCTAAATATTTTTACTTGTTTACTGATGGTAGACATAAATCCTTGAGCTAGATGAGGCCATAATTTAACAAATTGGGATGTTATTTTCCTTATGCAAGAGATGCAGACTGATTACTCCTCTGTCTTGAGATCTACAAGATTTCACTCTAAATAAAAACATCACGCTTGTCAGCATTTTCCTTCATGCCCGAGGGCTAAAAGATAACGTGACCTGGATAGGACTGTTTCCTAAACTTTTTTTTTTTTGATCTAACAGGCTGCTTAGTTTCATGCTGACTGCTACATATACTCTAACTCTGCATTTTAAAAAACTGTTTAACATATATTTTTGCTGACTGCAGCTTGAGAACCTCTGTTGTAGGAAACCAAGAGAATAAAAAACAACGGAAAATTTGTTGGCTCCAGCGGGGCTCGCAGGTAATCGGGTTTAATACGGCTTGGATCTCTGCGCTGGAGAAGGCGGCAGAAGTCCTGCCAGCTGCTGCTATCACAACTAGCTGCCCAGGAAAGCTGTCACCTTCGGAGCACAGCGACCCAGCTACCAACCCAAAGCGTCAGGGTCTGTGTGCGTCTTTATTGCCATTCACAAGCACCGATTTAGGAGTTTCGGAAACTAAGCTTAAATTAATCTGTTTCATGCTTCACAGTAAAAATCAATTGCAAAAAGGATCAGGAACAGGCATTAGGGCTTTTCCCTCCATAGGCAACAGGTCCTTGAGCTAGTCTCTTGTAAGTGAGACGGGAAGTAATTTTTCTCTTCCTATTACGAACTACGCACCAGCTTACAGCTATGCTTCCACTTGCCTATGCAAAACTGGAGAAGGATCTTTTTTCCTTTAAATGGAGGTTTTAAACCTGAGCAGCTTCTTGGTCTGGTTTACCTGGTGGCCCGACCAGCAGCTGCTGCACGGCTGCTTGGGCACCGGCCACTTTGGCCAGCAGCGCCCTGAGACAGCGGCAGCTGCCTGCAGCGAGGACCCCGTCCCCGCTCTCCCTCCTTACGCTGAGGAAGCTTGCTGCATGCTGAATTTAACTGACACCCAGACTGAAGGCAAAAGAAATGCTCTGCGATAACCCCTCGCTGGGCATCATCTTCTGTATCTTTTATTCAACAAAAATTCAAACTGAGCACCGTTCTTGGTTTCACTGGGTACCTGGATTTCCCTGGCAGAGCAGTGCACACCTTAGCCTGCCTGCTGGCTTCAGAAGCTGATTGCAACCTTAACCGGATCCCTCCTTAGCACAACATACTCTCTAACAACCCTTTCTTAATTTTGTATTACTAATTATAAAAAAACTTATTAAATAATTCTCATAACTTTTTGACTCCCAACGGAGCCTTAGCTTTGTTTCAGTGCTTCAGGTGACATAATACAGGAGACAGCCTTGGCAGCAAAAAGCCTGTCGTTAGGTACCTTCCACGCGCACACAGAGTGTTGATGGCAGAAGCAATGCTCCTCACCCGTCTTACCTGTGTGATTAAGCGAGAAGTTGCACAAGACTGTGTTATAGATAAAAGACTACGGATTCAGCGCGTTCCCTGCCCTTGCTGCCAGCCATGCGGCTCTACTCCCCCGTCCGTGCTCATCAGCTCACTAACACAGCAGAAACCCATCCACCTTTGCCAGGCTGCTTCTCTGCCAGGTTTGCAAGTTCAGGCAGCTGGTGAAGGTCTGGGTGCCAGCACCCATGCGGGTGGGCAGGAGGGGCGGCAGGGCGCTCGGGAGCTTCCTCGGCAGCAGCAAACCGCGGCGTCGGATTAAGCCTTTTTATGTACCTTCACTTTAAGACTAATTTTTATGTTGCTGTATCTAACTTCAGCCTATCATGATCGTTTGCCAGTCATGTACCATTTAGAGCATACAAAGAACTGTATAGGGGCAAGGCTTCTCTAGCATTATAGAGAAAAATAAATATAACTGAAAAAAACCCGATAATGAATGCTTGAACAGTAAGGAATCCTCTTCTTCGTTTACCATAGGACACAGAGCCGAGTCAATGGATCAATGTGCTAGAAAGCTCAAAAATATTAACATTAAAAACCTGTTAGTACGGTTTAGTTTGCCAACCGCAGTATCCGTAGCCTGCACAAAGTTCAGCCAGTGATGGACACACCTAGATTTCAGGTACCGAGTCGTACAGAGGCTCCTCAAAGGAGATGCAACCTGCAAATCCGCTGCCTTGCATGAACTGCATCGGGAAATTCTGTTTCAGTGAAGTAAACTTCAGCAATCAAGTAGTTTGGCTAAGCGTCATCAGCATCGCCAGCATGGGTATGCTTATTTACTCAAGAATACTTCGCTGATTTAATTTAGCTTAGTAAAGAAGTGACCGAGACTAAAGGATTTCCCACAAACACAAGAATATGCACTAATAAGTGGTGACCACTTCTAATTAAATCCATTCATGTACTTTTCTTTTTTTTTTTTAAAGTTTCTTAACTCTTATTTTTAGACAAAACCTTTTAGGGCTGTGGTTCCCCTATTATTTTTTCGGCAGGAGTACAAACTTAAGCAGCTCACACCTTTTCTCCCCCAGCTCTTTGCTCCTATGCCAGCCTAACCACCCAAGACAACCTTTGCTTTCTGCTGGCAGCTGGAGATTTTGGCAGTTTTCCTTCCACAGTGAATCACTCCCCAGCTTGGCTTGCCATGCGGCTGCACAAGCACGCGTGCTGGCACAGCGCGGGGGGCAACAGGGGACCGGGAAAAGGCAGGCAGCGGGGACCTCCCGAGCTGCGGTGCCACCACTCTGGCAAGCCCAGCTTTAAATGGCTTTCTGTTTTCCATGCAAGATAAGCTAAAGAAACATTAAGAGATGGAAAGGACTGATGTAAAACTAAAAAACAAAGGAGGCAGCAGGTAGGGCTCAGAAATGGAGCGAAGGTGTTTAAGTGACCAAGCAGGGAGGTGATGGCTTCCACCTGCCCCCTCACTCAGGTTGCAACCACCCTAGACTCCGAAACAACTAATTAAACTTACATATTATTTTGTCAGTACTATCTGACACCAAAATCTCCAGAACGGTGCCATGTCAAGTTGCCCAAAACTAATGAGTTAATACTCACAATCCAGAGAGGCATTCCTAGATTTCTGTTTGGTTTCAATTCCAAGGGAGAGTCCAGCTACATTACCCTGCTCGACTGGACAAAGAGAAAACCTCTTCTGTGAAAAATGTCAATGCTGAACCTCTAAAGATACTGGTTTAGTTAAATATAATAGTTTAAGAAAATGTTTTCATTTAGAATTAAGAGTATTTTGGGGTGGCGGCATTCGCTGCCTGGCTCCTGCAGGCGTATGGATACGCCTCGGTGTTGCTGGAGGACGCGGCGCTGCCCGCCTGAGGAGCCGCAGCAGAGCTGAGCAGCACGCTGGCAGTTGTTAAAACAAGTACCGAACTTGTCATCCGACCCCGCTGCACACCAGCGGGTATCGGGTTCCCGAATGAAAGGCTTCCCCAAGCTGCCAGCTAACGCCTGCCGCAGTCCAGCGGCCAGGGTGACGGGCACGGCGAGGCGCCGGGCAGCCAAGCTGGAAGAAAGCCCTGCCCAGTCCTCGAAAGCCGGCTCAGAAGGTCGAGCTGGCTTCCAAGGCTGGAGTTTCCAGGGATGCCTGCTTCTGAGCAAACCCGTGCGGCTAGCTGCCAGGGAGCTTTCCACGCCGCTGGACAACGCACACGAGCTCTCGGAGGCTTCGGGAACGATCCAGCAGGGAATCCAGGCAGGAGCCCTTTACAGCATCATCCGAACGTCGTCAAAATTAAAAATCACTCTCCCGAGACATTTTGACATCAAAGTCTTATATAAGCTTAACAGAAAAATTCCAACTTCTGCACTTCTCAGTGATAAACATGACTGACAAGGAAAACCCGAGAAAGGCATACCCAGCTGTCCCACAGCTCTTAGATATTTGCTGCCACTTGGCCCTCCCCAAGAAGTATGTATTTTACTGCAATCCGCTCAGTAAAGGTATAGGTGGTGAAGACCCCAAACCCCCAAAGATTTATCTCCAGCTACAGTATCGCATTGCGCAGCGGCACCCAAAAAAGCTCGTGTTTCAGACCGCAACGAACACGACGGGTACACTTCTATATTTAGCTAACGAGCAGCTTGTTTTTCTAAATCCTGACTTTATTGTAATTGCAGCCCTGTCAGAGTTATGGCCGATTCCAGTTACTGCTGTTTTCTTTGATTACTCAGGTCGGTTGAGCTTTCCGCAAGGCCAGTGGCCCCCAGACAGGCTGTTCAGCACCTCGGTGCCCAGCGTGCCAGCCGCAGACCCGGCCGACGTTGCAGCTGCGATGATGACTCCACGTTTTCATACGGCATTTAATGCAAATGCCTTTAGGTTGAATCCTTCTGCCTTCCCTTTACCTGTCATTGCACTGTGACTTTCCAGACTACTACGTGGTTTTTTTTGCCCTGTGAGATGCCTAACATGTTATGTTATGGGAAGTGAATAACAACAAACAAACATCAGCATTGAATATAAACACCAACATTTAATTTCGCACAACTTCCAAGCTTTGTTGTTAGAAAAAGTGGTTAGAAACTAGAGTCTTATACTAACACTAGATTTTGATGATTAAACTGGTTCTTTTATTCTAGCAAACTGAAACGACAGTGGAAATAGTAGCTGATTATGTGCTGGAAACAACATTTATTCTTTCGACTAAGCCACAGGATTCCAGCGAATGATCAGAGCGGAGCAGCAGCGAGGAGCGCGGTGGCGGGAGGTCCCGTGCTTCTGACTCATGCCACAGTTTTTTCTCTCCTATTGTCTTGCAAATTCCCCGCTTATAACCTAAACTCCCTCTCAACTAGAAGCTTCCCGGCCCAGTGGAAACTTGCACATAATCTATTCCAAATGAGCGATGCTTTAAGGGTGTGTCTCCTCAACATCTTAAATTAATCGAGATGCGGGCTGCCGCGGCCCTCCCCGGCTCCCGGCTCCCGAGCTTCTGCCCTGTGTCGTGTACGGACACGGGCGCTCACACGATCCCGCACCCCGAGCTGACAACCACGCAAGGGCCATGGCAGGGAGCCGGGGGAGCGGGTGTACGGGGAGAGGATACACGACCCGATGAGACTGCGGCACTCCAGATTTACACAGGCTTGAATGGAGAGAGACCTTCAGAAGGCATTAATCATCCCCTGTGAGCCATGTCGCCTTTGGAAACTGGTATCCTGAGGTTTGGGTTTAAGGTATTGATTTATTTTCATGAAATATGTTTTAAATCTGTATTTAAGCAAAGACATTATCCCGCATATATTAGTGATATATTCCCTTAATGGGATTCATAATAATGTAACTTTGTCTCAATAGGTCTTAAGAGCCAAATCAAACTTCCAGGATTATGAGTTCAGTCAAAATAACGTCTGCTTTCTCCACCTTACAGCTCTGCTGGCAATCAAGCTTTTGCGGCTGGGATCTGGTTGATAATACCCGAGATGCCACACAAGCCATACTGACGTCTAGGACTCTCTTCTGCTTCTTAGCTTTAGCTTTGCTTAACAACCTCTTTTTGTATGCTAAAACAGTGATAGAAATTGGGATATAATGAAGAAGATGCACTAAATAAGACTGCACCGCTTTTATGGGAGTCCTCTTTGGATTATAACAGAGTTATAATAAAAATCTCCTGGATCTGTAAGAATGGTCTGAGAGGACCAAGAAAGACTCAACCTACTTCCCATTGATAATTTTTCATGCTGTGTACCCCAGGGCATGTGAGAGCCCATTAAAAAAAATCCATCTTCAGATATTAATGCACAAAATGGCAAACCCTTAAACATCGTCTTTCCATGTAAAGCATTTCTATCAGCCTACTATCCTTTTTCAGAAGGGGAAATTTCCACTGTGTCATCAATAACAATACTTTCAGCTATCAGGTTACCTACTAATGAGTAGCTTTTAGTGTGCAATGCCTATTCAGAGAAAGTCAGGCCTGGAAGATGAGAGTACAGTCTTCAATAATTTACAAGACTCATTAATCTTATCCCAAAAGATAAGCAAACAAAATTTGATATTTACTGAGATTTCCAAGAGCAAATCAAGTTACAACTTTCCAGAAGCCATTAAGATTTGTCAGTCAATAAATATTGTCAAAATGTTCTTCTGTGGAATAACATCAGCAAAAGGGTTATCCATCTTAAAAAGCCCCTTGTAATTAGGGGCAAAACATCAGGAACCTTAAGAAACTCCCACTATTGAAAATTAAAAATAAAGGTTTGATAATTACTTGATATGGCAGATGCTAAAGACCTTCACAGTTTGTTATATTAAATAGAAAATGTGTAGGTCTATTCTGGGTTTGCATAGTATAATATATAAGTAGTCTACACACCTAAATACACACCCAGAGATGGAATTCACATTTAACATCAAATACTCACTTTGAGTACAATACAGAGAACCAGGAGTGAGAAAAAGGCAGTGTGCAGAATCGTACTGGGACTAAGTAGATGACTGAAAAACAGGTTGCCTCAAGTTCTGTTCTTGCTCAGAAGAACGACCCCTATTTTCACTAGGTATTAATTTCAAATGCTAATGTAGCAATTGATAAGCGTATTCAGAAGATGAAAATTACTATACAACAGCTAGATGTATTTGTTACATTACTGTCACAAAGATTATGGCTAGAACTGTGGTGCACATCTAAAAAACCAACAGAAGTAATCCAAATGCAATTTTCTTAGTTTTCTTGGCATCTCCTGCTATGAAATATGCACCTTACTACCCTAGAACTGCTTCTTGCTCTGTGCAAACAACTACCAGCAATGAGGGCTTAACGACAGAGAAAAGTTATCCAGTTAGACCTCTTTACTCATATCCGATTCCATACTTATTTGTAGAACAATGATATCCTTTCTTCTGTTTTGAAGTCATCTCAAATGAGATAATTTAAACGCAAAAGGAGCGAGAAGGCAGGAGCTCTGGTATGCTTCCACCGGCTTCCTTAGGCAGGACCAGGAGCTAGGGAGCTTTAGTGCTCCACCTCATTTCTTGTGTCATTTAGATTAATCATACGCTCCAAATCCCCATGGATCTTGGGCAGTGTTCTTTTTCCAGGCCTTGTACATACAAACTATTGTACCTTCCCTTCTTTATCTACAAAACTAGTCAAGTCCTTTTATACGCCAAATCAATGGGCAGCATTAACCTATGATGTAGGATAAGAATGCTTAAAAAATAGATGTGTTTTGTAACTCTTGCCTGCTACATTCCTACGAAGGATTGCTACGAATTCCTTACGAAGAGGAGATCATACAACACCATTTTACTGTAGATCTTTCTGAAACAGCTGTAATTATGGAACATGCAGTTTCCTTAATTCCAATTGTCTTTCTATGAAATACGAATCAGTTCACCCTGCAAGCGGTGTACCCTAGAACTATGCAGCCTATACAATCACTGATATTTCAAAGATAAATGTATGACTCTTATTCTGTCCTAAAGTTTTATATTGCTATGCTAATGTTTACTTCCAATGTAATGCTTATTAACAGCATGTCATAACACAAAGATTATTTAACTGATCAGGCTATTTGATAACACTTCAGGGCTACAAGGAGGTAAAATGTGGTCATTTAAAAATTATAAAATAGAAGAAACATGAAATATACTTAAAACTAGGAAGAGATCATTATGAAACCCTTAAAATATTCAGTACTTTCTATTCCTGTAGCAGACCATCAAAAGAATAGTGTGTGTTTAACAAAAAGTTTCCAAAGTCATTATTCTATTTCTAAAACCAACTTTTTAAAACTTCCAATTGAAATTTTTTTCAGCTTAGTGGTAGGATTAGAACTTGGGGACACAGTCGACTTTTCCTCTTTCACGAGAAAGCACACTAACAGGAGCAAGGAAGAGAAATTTGCAGAGTCTTAGTGGGAAGCAGTTTTCCAGAAAGGTGCGGAGTAAAAGCAGGGTAATCTGATTATATATACAAACGACTGATCTGCGCCGTCTCTACATCTACTCCTGCCAAGTTTTCAAAATCCCAGAAGAAGGGTATCATCTGGAATTGCTACTTAGCTGTATAAAGCACCTACCTGAATACTTCAACATCTGTGAAAGGTAGTACAACCAAGAAATAGCAGTTCCATAATACATATTGCTACTCCCTGTTAATGCAGCAGAAAACCAAATGCATTAGGGTTGAAATATATTGAGGCATATATATGTTTACTATATATATGCATAGCTGTCTTAATCCATATATAGAGTGCATCAAAAATGCAATAAAATTATCTCAGGAAATTGAAAATATAATGGAAGCATCTTTACATTATACTAATAGCATATGGTAGCTTCCTGCAACCACGTAGTTTTCATTATCTATCTCTACCAGTTTTTGCTGAGGTTTTGCACTGTATATTGTTTTAAAACAGGACATAAAAACTAATGAATAGGTAGCATCTTCGCAAATCTTATTTTGCATCTAGAGTATATCTAGTTAAACCTAATTAAACTTAGGCCAACTAAATCCAGGCAACTGAAATAAAAGGTCAAGGATTTTGCTAGGCCTCCTTCTCTGGATCTATGCATCTTATGCAATCAAATACTGATACTCCCCCGGATTTTTAAAGAATGTTGTTTACTGCACTCCTATAAAACTTCAGTGCATCTACAAGAAAATTTGGAACTTCTGAAACTTGTTTCAAGGGATGCTAGCAGCTGTCTTTCCCAAATGATCATTTAATGTTCTCATGTCAGTTGCTTCTGCAAACTATTAAAGTGGTATCACTGCATTGTGTGTTTTTTTCCAAAGATGACATCAAATGACCTGCTCTGTGAAAAACACTTGCAAACCTAGTCCATAGCTGTTTTGAGCTGTAACTTCACAGAACTCTGTAAGCAACAAAAGCTGCATTTTCCCTTCGGTGCCTGTACCCAACTGTGCCCTCTCGTTCTCAGTGTGAGCATCAGGCCAGCGAAAGTGGCCAAGAACCTGACCCAGGCTACCAGAGCGCAGTCGCCCATGGAGTCTCCAACGCCCAACACCAACGAGCTCGTTAAAAGCTAGCACAGGTCTCCTGACACATCTTCCTTTCGTATGGCTTGAACACCTGACCATACATTTCATACAAATGAAATATTTGGATACCAAGCACTGAGGAACAGTAACTTCAGCTCTCTTACAAGGAAGCTAAATCTTCCCAGGATAGAAATGTTAAGTGATTTCTAGGTTATTATCTATAATGGAGTCAAAATGAAGCATAAATACTTATTTTTCCTCTAAAGGAAAACAGACCTAGTTCCTAGATCTTCTGAATCGCAGAATCACTCAATAGCTGAGGTTGGAAGGCACTTTGGGAGATCGTCTGGTGCAACCCCCCTGCTCAAGCAGGGTCAGCTACAGCAGGTTGCCCAGGACTGCGTCCAGTCGGGGTTTGAGTATCTCCAAGGATGGAGATGCCACAACCTCTCTGGACAACCGGTTCCAGTGTCCAATCACCATCACAGTAAAAAAAGTGTTTTCTTACGTTCAGAAGAAAATTCCTGTGTTTCAATTTATGCCCAATTCTCAATGCAGTTTTGATTAGGATTGCCTGTAATTTATTTTGATGGAAATATAGCCCAGTTGGCAGTGGTTTAGATTTTTCTTTGACAATCAACAGGTATTTCACTAAGAACAGCAGATACCTGCACCAAATTCAGGAGGGAAGAGTGGAAGGCCAGTTCAATATGGAATTTTGTTCATTTAGATTCTTTTCAAATTGGCAGCATATTTCTTCTGGCCATTAATTATCATAAGCAAAAAATTAAGGGACCACTGGTTGCTATTAGAGAAGCTTTACTGGAAATTGCTGCTGCTGGATAAAGATTTGCATGCAAATAGTTTCATGAAAGAAGATTTTCTCACATGCAACTCCTGGCAGAAACAGTCACATACAGCTGAAGTTGGGGCAAAGCAGGCTTTCTCTCAGCAACTGCACTGAGATACATATCCATTATGAAGCACCACATCCACATGGCTGCATACATAAAATAAGAACATTCATATGTATAAAGAGGGTGTTCTGAAACAGAGTTTTAGCATGTATAAACTTGAGCCTAGAGGCAAGGGATACCAGTCTCTAACCAATCTTTTCATAACTGAGTATGCCTCTATAATTAACAGAATGGATGAGAACAGTTAAGAAAAGCAGCTGTAAAGAAAAGGTGATCTGATAGGGATAATTAATATTTCCGTGCATGATCTGGGACTCACGGAAGATTAAATATTAGCAGCACATGGATATGGAAAGAAAAAAATCTGTCCTCTTAACATAGTTTTTCCTATGTTCTTCCTTACTAAAAGTGTCCTGGCTTTTATAAGGTTGCATCAAAATCATTATGTATAAAAACTTAACTGCTACAAAATGAAATATTGTATATATAATTCCTGTCAGTCCAATGCAACTGAATGCCAAACGAATCCAAAGGTGCAGTGAATGCCTCAGCCCGTTAGCATCACGCCCTGACCTAGACAATTCTGGCTCATTAAACATTACTCCCATCTTAAACAAACAAACAAACAACACAACAAAAATCCCAGTTACTAACCTCCATCACTTGTTGTCTCTAAACTACTAGTTTATATTTATATTTGTTTATCCAAAGTATCACTTCCTAAATGCCCCTGTCCCCCATATAAACCCTGAATGATTTGGAGTCTGCAGGTTGATTTTCTCATGGGAACTGGAGACAAGTCTCCTGGTTGCGTTCCCTAGCTCAGCTGAGATATTCACCCTGTTACAGCCCACATCGATGGATGAACATATAAAATTAGGGTTTAGAGTGGGTGAAGTGTCTACTCTAGGAAAAGCAAGTATTGCTGGACTAATGAACCTTAGTTTTGTGAACACTAGCTAATCTTTAAGGCTACTTTTAATTAAAGGAGTACACTAAATATAGTAACTAGTGGAATTTATGTGCGTATTGCACTCACGCCACACTTCAGTTTCAGCATAAGAACCTTTTTTCCGCAGAAAAGTGCTTTTCTAATATCCGGATGTAATAGAATTTTTGAAAGACCATTCGGTCTCCAAAGAGAGCTTTACGATTAGCTTTCCATTCTAAACAAAAATTCCCATCTTCCTGAACGGCCCCAGCTTCTCCAAAATAACCAAACCATCAGGAGCTTTCTAGTGTACTTCCCTGCCAGAAGAAACACACATATTTCTAAAGAAAGAACGGGGGAAAAATGAGAAGAAGTATTTAATGGCAGTGAAGTCTGAATGGGCGAAATATATTCTTGCTTTTCTTGGAAGGTCATTTCTCAAAGGCTTAGCCTAGAAGTGCTCTTTTTAATTAGGCTAGTGTGACAAGCTGCCTTTATTCATTCAGTTTTTCCACAGATTAGCATCTTTAACGGTCTCCAACCTACATTTTAGCAACTTAGGGTTGACCTATGTTAACACTTCAAAGATTCACATTTGAGCATGTAAAAATTACATCATATGCAGGGAATCCCGAATTTTCTACATCAATATTCCCCAGCATTTTTTAACCTTAAAAAAAAAAATCCTCAGCAATTTGTTTTTGCACATACCATTACAGAAGTCTTGATATAGAATCTTAAAGACGACATGGTCCTGTCAGGTACTTACAGTGACTCCTAAGCCAGACACAGTAACGGGTCATATATGCCAGCTATTCTGTGCTGTGTGATCAACATATATACCATACATACCTGCACTAAATGCAGTGCCCCAGAGTATCTCACGTTTCACCTTCCTGGCTCACGTTTTGCTCAAAAGCGATTTGTCTAGCTCCTAAATTTATTTTCCCGTGTAGCACTCTCCTCATCTCAGAGGCTAAAAGTTTTAGAACAACTTTCCTATTCATACGGAGTCTGAACATTTTAGCTACGGACCACTCACAAAATGCCCAATTTTAGAGTTAAGGTATTTCGAAGGCTGCTAACGAGCTGCTGTGTAAGCTGAACATCAGGGTTTCAGCTGTCCCCTAGAAACTGCCACGTTAGGAAGTGCTAGAAAGCCGCTCTTCAGCTGAACTGCAGTGGAAAAGAGGGGGCAATATGCGCATTTATTGTCCTTGCAAGTTATACCGCAGAGAAATGAGCTTACACCACCCATGCGGAATGTAGAAAATAAGACATCTCTTAACTGAAGGGTTCCATCCTCCCTTGCAGATGGGTGAGAAAAAAGATCATGTGCCCAAATTACTTTTTCAGCTGGCTTTCAGACTAATTTTAAAATTTATTTAAAATTTATTAAAATTTTATTAAAATCTATTTTTAAATACTAACATTTCGGTAGATGCTTCCCTAAGTTACTGACACCAATCTTGATTTTCATGTCCAAAACTGTGGAGGTTTTTTTGTTTGTTTTTAAATGGGGAAAGGTAAGTACTCCCTGTGGAACTTAAGTTACTTTATTGCTATAGGTTAGTTTTCTCTGCTTTTACCCCTTTATAACTCATTCCTCTCTTTGAAAAGATTTTTCTCACATGAGGAAAAACAAATCTAGCATTAAAATTCTAACTCTATACTTCTCTGACTCTGTACTTCTCCCAGTAGTAAGAGAATATATTTGAGATAAAGCATCTATCTTCTTGGAATTACGTACAGAAATTTCAGATATATTGCACAAAAATCTTAAAAAAACTTGACATTTTCTAGTTTCTCTGATGTTCAGTTACTGTGTACAGTAATAAAAGTCATTACATACATACTTTCTTTTTGAGAAAATCCAATTTTAATTTCCCTGTTTTAAACAGAACTGATGTTACAGTCCTGCAAATGCCAGAGCCTTTCCATCTGGAGATGCACAGAGGCTTTACACCTTTAGTTCTTTCCCTCTTGAAGAAAGTACTGAAATCAAACAGAAAATGCTCCAAGGCACAATAGTGCAGATGTTCCTGAGGAATGGTTACAGCTATATTGCTCAATCAATCAAAATTTTGTTAATAATGTAGTTGAGTGATGCTATAAAAATGATCTGATACTATTTGTGTATTCATTTTAATGACTCCCTGGAAAGAAATGCCAGGAGCCAAAGGTATCCAGGTCTTCTGAATAAGCAGGAACATTTCTGCACTAAGATTAGGAACATCTTCAATGTACACACACCAGAACTTTCCTGAGTGACCCTGAATCCCTGTTCTGCTCCAAAGGAGAAGAAAAAAAAAAGAAATAAAAAAGGTAAACTTGTAGAGAAAGTTGCTTAACTGAATATGAAAATCAGTGCGTGAGCTAACAAATCCGCCAACCCCAGCTTCCCCTTCCAAGCCTTAGTATATTAATCTCTTTTCCTTTCAGCTGCTCTACTTCTTGCATAACAATGTCATTTCCTGAATTCAAATCTCTATAACCAAACCTTAAGGCTGAATAATACTGTATTAAGGTCTATGAAGATTCCCTCATCTAAGTTACTTAAGCAGGGTATCCTTTTAAAATGGGCATGTGCTGCTGCAATTCAGCATCATTTTCTTAGCACCTTCAGAGTAAGAATCAGAAGCAGGGAAGCAATCAGCAACCTAGTGATCTCACTGAAACATGAAACTACCACTACCTCCAGAGCAGATTTTTAAACAAACTACCAATACTTTTTTTTTAATTCTCATGGCTATGTACAGTAGGCATTTATTTCTCTGTGGATGTGAATTTGGGCAAGCTCATAAAGAAATCCTGTACAGGTATTCTAAAGGAAAAAAAACATGCTGTTAATGTCCTCTGCCTTTCTGTATAGTACAAAAAGGCATAGCTTTCCTGAGTTTTCGAATTATGAATTCTTAAATCCTATCATAAGCGATTATTTCAAATACAAAAAGAAGTATTTGATCTATGAAAGATATTAAGCTTTGATTTTCATGCTAGGTAGTTCCTTTCTCTACCAGTATTCCTAAGCAAAATGCACGCTTGAGGCTAAAAATAAATTTGTAATTACTATGTTCAAGCTCCTCCTTTTGCCTGTGTCTTTGCTAAGTCACTATCTTGAGTTTCGATGTGTTAGATATTACCTAAATTGTGCAATCCGTGTGAATTGCAGGATGGGGAGGACGGCAGTTGATGGCAAAGACGACTGCAGACAAACAAGGGCCGGGGGGAACTCTTGATGGAAAGAGTACCAGAAGCCAGGGGTGGGGGGAAGCCTTCGTTCAAGGGCGACTGCTGTGCTGCGGTCTCCCCACAGACATTTTAGGCCAGTTTGTCTTCACAGCATTCGGAAGCTCTGAAGGCAAATAACAAGAGAATCCCAGGGATGCAACTCCTCCCTGTGACAGAGGCAACAAAAATATGAAGACTTTGCTTTACACAAGCATGGATTACTTAGGTTACACACTAAGCTCTCTAGCTAAACCAAAGCAGTTTGAGTTATTTGAAAGAAAAAAACATTTATTACCCATGAGCAAGGCTGGAAAATGTTTTGGTTTTATTATGTCCTGCATACAGGATCCGTATCAGCATAGACCCTGATGTCAAAAAAAAAAGGGGGGGGGGGAAGAGGAACTATTGCACTGACTGTATCAAAAAAGAGATGACATTTCAAACACTCAGAGCTCCTAAAAATACCAATTTAAGGCTGTATAAGTGACTTTAAATTATATTTTGGAAGACCTGAAACATGATGAATTCCCTGTCATGCACAAAATAGACAATTAACATGAATGTACTGCTCT
Source organism: Dromaius novaehollandiae (assembly GCF_036370855.1). Classification (NCBI taxonomy): domain Eukaryota; kingdom Metazoa; phylum Chordata; class Aves; order Casuariiformes; family Dromaiidae; genus Dromaius; species Dromaius novaehollandiae. Next base: position 22,190,345 of record NC_088107.1, read on the forward strand.
ATCATGCTTTTTAAAATATGCAGGCATCTTGTTTTCAATATTTCAATAACGTGATCATTTCCATGTCCTTAAATCTATTACAGTATTTGAGTGTATTACGATATTTTATTGGACAAATAAAAGTACCACCTTTGGAGCATTTGTAAATAAAGCAATTTTCTTACAAAGAAAATGGCTATAAAAAGGAAATCTAACTTATTTAATTGGTACATGAAACCACAGTTTATATCACTTTATTAGTAAAATCGCATTACTTCCTTTCTGGGTTTACTTTAAAAACCTGTAGTTATGTAAAATGGAATCGTGCCAGATGAAGAGTGAAAGGATGATTGACTAGCATCCACCAGTGATAAGCAGCTACTCAGAAGCAATTTTCAGCATATATCTCCTTCCCTCCCCCCCAAGAAAAAAAAGATATCAATAGTTTGGTTTCCAGGACAAGATAAGTGTTTTGCACACGGGAAGCATAGAGTTTGTTGCACAAGGAACCAAAAGTAAGGACTTGAACAAGAAGCAAAAGGGCACCATCTTTTAATGGCCCTAGTCAGCCTTGGTGACAACTTAGCCACTTTTTAACTTGCCACGCAGCAATGTGCACACTACTGTGCCCCAAATCACATCACTGCGCTGATGGAGCAAGTGCTCCAAGTGCACTTAGAAGCTCAATTATTTATCACAGCAAGAGAATGCCAAGACCTGAGCGTCCCAGGGCAGGATAAAATGCCAAGAAGTGAAAAGAGCAAAGCCAAAAACATAGCGTGCCGCTCCAGCAGCGCTAAGGAATGAAGGACAGAACCCAATGTGATTTTTTTTTAAATTTGTCATGAAAACGCACAAAGCAGGAAGCAAATCTCATAGCTCTTGGAGTGGTGCTACAACGATCAGCATCTTGTCATCTCCCTTCTCACATCCCCTGTAACATATTTCAGCACGTGGATGTTTCAGAACTGGGACATATGCCTGCTGCTTGGGTAAGGACAAAAAAAAAAAGAAAGAAGTAGCAGTTGCATCTTTAGCTCTGTCATCTTCAGCCTCCTTTCCCTAAATCTCTGCTGGTGGTATGGGCCCCATCCTCTAAGCTGAACTCAAAAGTCAGCTGAAATGAAGTGAAAAATCTAGAACAAATAGTCTGATCTTAAGGTGCAACTATCTAATGAAAAAAAAGAGAGAGAAAAAGAAAAGCCTCAGGACAAAATTACACTTCAATAATAGATGCACCATATTCCAGCTCACTGTGACCTCTCTTTAATTCCTAATATCTCAGCAGTTTTGACATCTGTCTCAAACTTTGAATCTGAAGCTAAAAATTGGGTGAAATATATGCAATATGAACACAGCCATGTACAAAGCATTATGGACTACAGAGCCTTCTTTAGGTTGCAAAGATGCAAAACATCTGTTTAGAGCTTTCTGCTCTAAAACATACAAACTATTGCAGAAAGAAGTTTACTTTCAAAGTGATCTATTACAATATACACAAAAATGTTTAAAGCAATGAGCTTTTGGATCTTTGCTTTTCTCTTTAAACAATATACAAGCAGCTGTGCCTTTGAGACCATCGGCATGTTAACAAAACATTTCTTAAGGTGCAGATTTACAATCCGCTTAGGACGGCTGCAAGCTGCCCTTGGGGTGGAGGCACTCTGCCTGGCTGGGAGCTGATGAAAGTGCTCGCGTGGTTGCGCAGTCGGCTAGATGTGGTTCCTAATCTGGCTGGAAACTAATCCCCCGCACAAGAAAATTTCCAGCCAGATTAGGAACCCGATTCAGCTGGTCACATCTGCCCAAGTGCTAATACTGCTGAGATTCCCCTTTCTTTGGCACTATCACCTAAAATCAGCTTCACACAATCCAGAAACTGCACCTGCAGAATCACAGTTAGGTACCTCTGGGTGTTTGCTTGTAAACAGCCCCATGCTTTTAGCATTAGTCGACTTCAAGGTTATATTTAGAGGCGATTCCAGCTCTCCTCTAGCATATAATCTGATTTCTTTCTGCAGTTTATTTCTGACTGTAGAAACATACTTAGGGAGAAAAAATCCTTCCAAATATTAAGATAATTCTTGGGTAAAAACCATGAATCGGGCATGATGAAACACCATATCTTAAACTCAAAGATTAACTCTGCCTGTAACATCTTCCCATTACTCACGTGCTCACACCGGTATTGTAAGAGAGTGATGTTTGTTGCCACGCGTCCTCCCTGAACAATTTTGCCTACTGTCAGCTGGCCTTAAAGGAGGATTAGAACCATCAATGTATCTTTGAAACCGCAAATCTTGCAAAAAGCGTTAGCTAGTATGGCAGCAAGAACCAAGCTGTCGAGCTGCCGAGGACAACTTGGTCGAGTTCGGCAGTCACCTCGAAACCGTCCTTGTGGGCCCGGCTCCAGCCGAGGCACAGCCCTGCGGCCCGGAGAGGTGTCAAAACGGCCATGGTGGCCCTGCGGGAAGGAGGCGGCAGCTCCGGGCTGGCACTAGGGCAAGGGGAGGTGGTGGTGGGAGCAGACCAGGCTGGGGACTCGGGGAACAAAAGGACACGTTGGCAGGACGTTAGGCTTTGTCCTCTGCTCACTGAGATGGTTAAAAAAAATTACTAGTTTTCAAAGATCTTGGGTTTTGCTCCAAACTGAGATGAGAACAAGGGTTTAAAATGAAATTTAATGCTCAATAGCATTTTGCAGTTCTGTGCTTATGCCAAGCAATAACACCATGCTAAACATTTCATCTCTACTAAAGGGAAACGTTTGATATAATATATTTCCACTCTATTGGAAAGAAATATGTAAAGTAGTTCAGGAAAACTAATGTATTTTTGTGAATCATTGTGGCCATGAACCCAACATTTTCCATTGCCAAAGCATTTGTCCACCTCTTCCAAATGAGAGCAAATAGACTTGCCTTTCCACCCCGACACTCTTATCTGTCCACCCTACCACTCAAAAGTTTCCAGTGACCTCAAGCACTTCCATTTCCTTAGAAATCCCAACAGAATAACCAACCTCATAAAAGTTCCAGCTAAATAGATTCCATTTGATTGAATTATCCACTATGTAAGATTTATTTACATTTGGAGTGGAGAGCAAACAACCAAGTTTGTTAGGCAGTTCAGTCCAAGCAAACATTTCTCTCAGGAATTATTCCAAGCTTCTGCAAAAAGTTGGGATAAGCTTCAAATCATCCCGGTTTAATATATACTCAAACCTGTAGAAAAAAATTGTTTAATTTACAGATTACCTTTCCAATACATTCTCACAGAATCACCTCATTTGCTAATTTTTTCTTTTTCTCCCCGTAAAAGTCAGAAGAGAACGCTCCTATTGTTTTAAATTAATTGCTTCATTTTTGTCTTGTGTCACTTCATCTGGAATAGAGAAATGAAAGACACTTTCCTACCCTGGTGACAGCTTATCTCCATTTCTTATCTCCACTTTACAAAGTTGGCTTTCAATTTTGAACATCAGATCTGAGTAGTTCTCTGAAGAAAATCCCAAAATTGGCAGTTAATACCTAAAGAAACTGTATTTCCTCAAAAGAAAACTTTGTGCTTTTATTTTTAGACTGTCACAGAAGGTGAAGGACCTAGTAGTTTTAAGACAGACAATTTTGGACTGGTCATTTTTTACTTGATTTTTCTCTGCCAGTCCTCCTAATGTTTCACTAGAATTACTAGTGGCTCTGAGTTTGGAAGGAGTCAAGCGGCTAACAAGTTCCCTAAGACCTTCTCCAACCTCAGTTATACTGAACTTGCAGGCAAATGGAAAATAACACTTAATTTAGCATTTGGAAGGCTATGAGCATCTTGGTAGAGTACAATCACTTTTTATTTTATGCATATGCAATAATCCAGGAAGGAAACAAAAAAAAAAAAAAAAAAAAAAAAAGGAAAGTTATCCAAATACAACTACTGCAATGCATGTCAACAGATATTTATCATCATATCCTAATTTATTTTGTTAATATGTGGTGAAGATATTTGGCATATCAGAATGAAATTGTTGATGAATGCTGCCAAAATGTTTTCCATGCAAAAATCCCTCAATGAGAAACTGATGGTAAGCAGACAGGAGTTTATTCTGATTCTCATTAATAATGTAAAAACAGCAGAACTAACCACTAACTCCAACAACTTACAACTCTGCCTGTGAAAAATCAACCATTCCAAACGCTATAAAAGATTATCAAAATTATCAGAAGGACCATGCACTGGAAAGAAGAAAGTTCATACAAAGACAGGGTCTACAATCAGTTTACTCAACAAGCATTGCTTTTGGTTATTACAAATAAAGTGCAGTACGTTAGTACAAGCGCAAGTGTAATCCAAAAAGCAGTTTTCTTACTTTATAAGAAACGAATCTTTTCTGTTATATTCCTGTTCTACCATTTTGAATAGAAAGCATTATTCTAAACACAAAAACAAGAGAAACGAGCTTTCCAGAACTGGAACACTGATTGCAATATTCTCAGCACATAAATTCTGCTTACGTTCTCCAGCATTAAAAAAACCCACACTTTTTCTTGCATTGTTTAGCAACACTTGACTATAAAATTATATATTTAGCCTTCAAGCAAAGAGTGAACATAATGGGTCCCTACAGGAACGACTTAGAGGAATGTGAAGGATGTTAATTCAATTTCTTTTTCAAATGGCGTACAGAAGGGTGACAGAGAGAAACAGCTTCTAGCTGTCATGCTCCTAATCTGTCTAGCCTATAGATGGCCTGCCTCCAGGTTTCTCTAATAAACTCTATTACAGCACAACCCTTCACTGTCCTCCCAATATGCATATTGCAAGCTGTGTGGTCTAGTTAGACTAGCTCAGGGGAAGCGTTTGGGTTTTGAATTACTATTTTTTAAAACCTGGGATAGTAAAAGAAGGTCATTTCATTTAAAGAACCCACAGGAATCTCATAATATTTCAAATATTTTTATTTGTGTGTGAAGATAGACATTTGAGCGGGATGTGGTGGGGAAATTTTGGTTTTGTATATTAGTTTATTTTGGGCAGAGGAAGATTGCTAGTTTCCTACCAGTGTTTTTGCTAGATTATTTTTCAAGACTGCCTATCGGATTGTTTGCCTGCTAAAATCTGAAATATTAAACTTGTGGAATTCATGAAGCAGAAATAAGGTATCAATGTAAATGGTCAACAGTAGAAATTACCAAAAGGGGAAAAACATCCGTGTTGTCTGGAGGTGGGGGAAACAATGAATAAATACCACTGGTATACTTAAATAGAAGAGCTACATTTAGGGAAACGGACTGCATTCAAGTATATATGGAAGAAGGAGGGAAAACTGGAAGAAGAGTAAATAAAAGGCAAAGGAATGACGGGAATGAAGATTGATTGGGTAACAAAAGTGACGCAGATGGGGCCATCCTGGAGACCTGATCTAGCATACTACAAATTCTTCAGCACAGGACTGATAACATTTGAGTTCTCTGTAAAAGTCAAAGCATGTTGCTTCACTGAGCCCAAGTCCTGAAAATAGCTTCATTTTAACCACATCCTAGATTTCATCACATATGCTACTTTAGGCTATGAATGTTTCACTGTATTTTTAAACAACAAATTATTGACTTGGTATCTCAAATTTTCTTATTTAATCCAAATAAAAGCATCAGAAATTTATGCGCATAAGCTAAGAATACTGGTGCATAATTTTTTTTTGCAAACTCAGCTTGGGATGCCATCTCCTCCTCACCCATCTCCCAAGCCCTGCTGCTGCTTCTCTGCAGCGTTGCTATTCCCTCGGGTCCACTGAGGCAAGCTGTCGTGGGGCCAAGTCATAAAACAGGCCATTGATCCCATCACAGCTGATCCCGTCCCTCTCCCCACAGCCCACGTACTAAGGCCACAACCCTTTGGTGACCTGCTTTCCCTACAGATCTGTTTCAGCACAAATGAGGAGGCAACAAACTGTGACATGCAAACGGGAACATCAAGATGACTAAGGTGACCAAGAAAGCGCACGGGTAACTCGCTCTCCCCGTCACTGCCTCCGCTGCGACGCTGACAGCCTTCTGCACGGCTGCTCCTGGAACTCATCTGGCTGAGCCATTACTCAGCTGTGTAAGCACCACTCAGCTCCCGCCTGGTTTTTCTCAGATCCTTTTCTTGATACAGCCATAGCAGCACTTGTGCTAGTACAGCACAAAAACACCAAACAGGGGCAGGAGAGGGACAATTATTTAAAATGGCTTGTGCAATACTTCTGCCAAAAGATCAGCCAGAGACAGAGCGTGGATTCAGGTTACAATTAAAGGATTACATGGCTAGTTACAGCCAGAACGGATAGTGCCATTTCCTGCTCTTCTGGCCCTGCAGCATGATGCTATACCTTCTCACATGCTTCAGCCCTAGCGTTCATCTGACTAGGACAAGCTGATTCAGGGACCAAAACCAGCATAAAAGCTTAAATAAATAAAAATTTACAGATGAAAAGACTCAACAGCTTACCATTGCTGACAGGGATACTCTCCCCACCACGTTCCTGGTCCCAAAGCCTGACTCCCTCCTTTGTGCTTCTGATGCTCATCAGCCTCCTCGCTGAGCCAATTCAAATTGCAAACCTATTGCTGAAACCTTCCCCCCACCTCCACTGGATTAATTTTCTGCTGCTTTATCACATTGAATAAGTTCAGTGGAGGGCCCACAGGTGCTGTGGAAGCGGAAGCACACAGCTGGGGAGAGGAGGGAAGATGGAAGGAAGAAGTAGGCTATCATTTCTGGATTAATTTAGGTGCTTTTTCATGCAACAGCTGAGAGGAAAGGAAATAAGATCTATAAAGAGAAAAGTACTGCTGCAGGGTAATTAAGACCTAGGAGTAAACATGCCAAATGGTGCTTGCCACATGACAACAAACAAATGTGAATCAGAAGGGTGAATCAGTACTGGAGCGGAGGAAGGGATGTTTTCGCTGCCATTCAGGAAGCACTTCGATTGTTTGGAGAAGGTGTGAGTCATTAGCTCCGGCATGCACAAGTGAGATGTCCAATAACTATAAATACCTGCCATACCTCAGGGGCTCTTTGAAATGGAAGAATGGAAATCTACATGTACTTTCGCAAAATTACAGAAGCATGAAGCCTTGCATCATTTCACATATTTTGATTTGTTCTGTTTAGGCTCTTCTCAATTATATTATCCAAGCATGAAGAGCTATAACCTTGAAAGGACCCATTTTCTTGCTTCTGACACTTTGGATAGCAAAACAGCTATTTGGGATAAAAGATGAGAAGTGCACGGGACTTGACAGCATCATAATTTAACACAACATTTTAGTATGTCTGAACTCGTAACTTACCATAGCCATTACGTGAAATTAGTTTTTTGATGGCAACCAAGAATCTCATTGGCAACAGTTCTGTGTCATAAACACAGTCCTTCTCCTCCTTTCATGTCCACTAGCAGGAGCTCAGCACTGAGGAAGTAAAAAAATTTATACTGCAATCTCACAACATCCAGTTTTACTACAGCTGTAGGATTCTTCAGATATAATATGCTCAAGCTCTTCTTAATCTGTTTGTAACTCCTAATACAACTTATTCCTTCCAAACACAGGATAAAACTCGTCTTACTGACTTCAACAGAGGGAGTTTTCACTCTCAGGTGAAAACCACCACAGTAATCACAGATTATTAGTGGGCCAGGGCTGTCAAGAACCCGTGAAGGGCACTGCTCCCAACCTAAATGTAGCCATTCGGGTGGCTTAAAGCAACACATTACTGTATGAATCAAAGTACAGCCCCTGTTCCTTTGAATATGCAGCTTTTAGATTTTTCCCTATGAAAGTCATCAAGTTGAGAAGGTATTAAACTCCTACGCAATCCTTCTAGGGAAAAGTGTGTTTTCTTCACACTCTGTGTTTTTCAGAACGATTGTTGCAATGTCTTCTCCCTTGGATAAAAGGCATTCCAAAAAGTCCTGGTAGACTATAAATGATCATGTTACAGGCACCTGCGTGATTTTTACAATATCATAAATACCTAATTACACTTTTATATCATTAAGTGATATCCTTTGTTAATTCAAACCCCTTTAAAATCTCCTTGTTAGGAAAAAAAACTCTTCAGAACTATACATCTCTTTTCCCTGATTTAATGAACAGACTTATCCAGGAATACTTTTATGAGGAACTTAATTTTGTCTTCAGAGAGAGCGCTCAGGCATCACTATAAGTTACCATTATATGAAATGGCCCTTAGAACCTCCTGTTCCTTTGATTAAGTTTTGGAACGTGAAAGCCTAGCTGTCCACAATATTACTGCACTGGAAATATTACAATCTGCATTTAACGAGGGCTACAGCAGACAACTTCACTATTGTTGGGAAACCATTAGAATGTAAGGTCATATCTCTTCCTTTGCCAACAAATTGCAAATTGTATTAAATTCTGTCACTCACTGAAGGCTTTTAGCAGTTTCACACTTTGTATTACAGTCTTTTCAGAAAGCGAGCAACTTTCTACACACTTTTTATACAAAAAAAAAAAAGGCTAGGTTTTAAAAACCTAGAAGACTGAAACATAAATTTTCAAACTTATTGCTGCAGAGCGAATAAATCAGGAAACACTGCAGAGGTCTTATCAGCGAATGCTTCTGCGAGCCCGAGCTGCCCAGAATGCAACCCGAGAACATGGGGGAGCTTGCAGCTACAACAGGATTATCCCACTGATACATTTATACGTAGTCACTGGAATAACGCTAATAATTTTTAAGACATTTGAAGAGCATCTGATGAGCTTGCACTGTGTCATTTATGAATCTTCTCTCGCCTACCATCCCATGAAGCAGCAGCTGACTGCTACTGACTGGGCTGAGAGCTGCTGCATTTGCCTTTGTAAAAGCAGCTGAAGGACAGTCGAGCTCAAATAGCTGTCGGTGAAGTCACAAGCTATATTTGCAGCACGTGTCATGCAGTGGTTCTCTAACATGCAAGCAGTAAGAATAAACTAGCCTGTCTCACTTTCGAGACAGCTAAGGTAATGGTAGTGCTTTCACACTGGAATCACAAATCACCTAAGCCGCGTGCAATTTAAAAAGGCTCTAGAAGCAGCAGGTTTTGCACAGCAGGGCCCCGTCAGGCTGCTGAGTCAGCTACCGATCTCCTATGCTCTCCTTGAATGCACATGCTTGGACTAAAAAAGGCACAAACCAGAAAAATAAAATATGCAATGAAACAGGCATAGAGATATAAACTCACTTAAATGATTAAGAAAAATATCTCTTAAGAAGTCTCATTTAAATGATGTCAGTGTATTATTATAAAGTAATTTTTCTGAAAACTAACAACATTAGAAAGCTACCATGGAGTGCCCCTTTTTTCCCCCCCCTCTCCTCAGATCAGGAGTCTCATCCACCCTCCTTCCAGGAGGCTAAATTTATCATCTTCTACCAACTTTCACACATACAGGAGAATCTGTTTACAATCTAACAAGCATGAAATAGAAACATGTCTAACTAAAGCGACTTAGTGAAGCTACCTTCAGTGAATGCTACAAATTTCCCTGTTTTCACTAGGATTTTATTAAGACTTAGCTTAGTATTTTCTTCTGATTAAGAAGCGGCCTCGTTTATTCCACCAGCCACCCAATTCACACACAGCTCGTGCCAGTAATGCAACACCTTTGTCCGCCCTTTTTAGGGGACACTTAATGACTGGTTTTTTTCTACAAGATCCTCAATTCACAGAAAGAGCAAGAACCACTTCTCTATGCATAAAGGAGTCGCCCAGGACAAGCCATTTGCTCTGAGACCAGAAAAGTCTGCTGCACGTAAACCCACCCGAGAGAGTTAACAGGGAGACTGTCAGTTCCACGTTACATCACTGCATGCTTCTGTCCTCTCTCCAGGGTATTATTTTCATATTTCCCCCTGTGCAATTTTGTGATTTTTGCTTTGAGAGAGAATGACCACTGTTCTCTCACTAATCAGTGAAGTGGGGCAGGGAAGCAGGCTGAATCTTACCTGGCTTTCCATCATGAACCACATCAATTAAACTTCAGAAGTGCATCTGTGCAAACCACACAAGCAACTGAAGCTATTCACAACAAGCTATTGCCCAGTAAACTTCACTTTCTAAATTTACTCTTAGCTATGATTAATATCACAAAGAACCCTAATTTTATTAGGAAATTACTCAACCTGAAGACTTGAGAGTAACTAGAACGATGCAACTGGGATAACTGCCCCTACCAGTCGGACCTTCATACTTCCAAACATAGTCTCCTCTTTTCCAGACTTTGAAAAGATCACTTCAGGACTGAACAAAACTCCCACGTTTATGCAGTATGCATACACTTGTTAATCCAATCAGTTTTATTATGAAGAAATTACTAAAATTCAAGTATTTAAAACTCTGTTAACGAACTGTCCAAAACAGTATTCAGTTGTAATCACAAACCTTAAAGAAACAGAAAAGATCTCCTACAGAAAAAGCTGAACAAAAAGGTGGAATTAAAACAAATAAAACAACGAACAAAATAAAGGAGAGCAAGAAGTTGCTTACCAACTCTCAATCCCGGTACAAGCCTTCCGTTTCAGTAAAAGGGATAAGTAACAAATTTGAAATTGATTTTGTGTTTATGTAATTGACTTTGCCACCAGCAGTACTTTAACCACTGGCTTCTGCATATATTTAAGAAGATCACAGCAAGGTTTATCGATAGGTAGTACCTTTAGTCCAACTGATAGGCATGAAAAACAGGTTTTGATGTTTATCAGTCCTCTTCAAAGGTTCTTTAGATTGGAAAGGACCTGCGGAGGTCATCTGGTCCAAACATCCACCCTCAAAGCAGGTTACTCATGGCCTCATCCAGCCAAGTTTTGAACATCTCCAAGGACTGAGGCTCCACTATCTACCAGGGCCCCATTCCAACATCTGACCATACCCCATGGGGAAGAAGTTTCCCATTATATGTAATATGAATTTCTCCCTTGCTTGCAACTTATGTTCATTACTTCTCACCCTCTCACTGTGTACTGGTCTGAGTTCATCTTCTCCTTTAAAGCTCCCTGAAGGTCACAAAAGCCACTAAACCAGGGCCTGTACTACATCTAGCACAGTCTAAATATGCATCTGTTGCAGTTTCCATGCAAACAAATCCAGAGGATGACCAAACGTGACATTTGGTAGGTTATGCTGCATTTTATACAGTTGCTGTCTCACAGCCATTTGCATGATGCTGCCATCATCAACATTCAGCAAAGAAACAAGGATGCTACGGTTCTCTCCGACACAATCAGAGGTGAATCTGAGACGCATCATACCTGAGTGCTGTTAAACTGCCTGCGCAGACAGAAACGCATGACAGCCTGGTCCTGCTGTGGGAACATGGAAGAATTGCACGTACGCTGCTGTCAACGCTCACAGCGCAGAAGGAAGGAGACTTCCCATGCGACACCTTAATATAAGAGGTAGTAACACCCGGTAACTCGGTTCATGCAGTACTGACAAGTGTCAAACACAGCAGGCACAGCCTCACTTCACTCAGTCCAACGGCTCTTCACCAGCCCAGCACCTTTCCTTTACACAAGGAAGGGGGCTGACAGATTTTCCTACTGCATCCACACACCGTATTCGCACACTGTGAGTCAGCTGAAAGAATGGAAAAACACATCTATCAAGAGTGGGCTGAAGGTATCAGTCAAGAAGTAAAAACTTGTCTTGCCAGTTAGAGGGAGTGATTTCTAAAGCTGCTGTCCCCCAGTGAGAATATGGTGATTGACTATGCAAGATCACTTCAGTGCGAAGTAAAGCAAGTTAGCTCAAACAGTTCAAGATGTTCAAATCCCTAGCAGCAACGTAACGTAAACTAAACTGTTTTACTCCATACTGAAGTCAATTAAGAGATATTGCAGCTCATTCTGTATCTCAGCTGCAGGGGCAGGAACCACTAGTGAGGGATGGTAACCAACAGCTAAGGGACAGCATTTCCTTAATGTCCTCCATCCAGCCCGACTGAAAAAGAACACGTCAGGCTACACCCATAGAGAGCAGAACGGAGCTGAGAAGCTGAGCTGAGCTGGCAGGTGTAACAACTTCCTTCATAAACATCTGAAGCAAAAATAAAATCTAAACATACTCAGTATTCTGCAAAGAAAAGTCATTGTTGACCAAATTTTATTTTTCAATAGTAAAAAGCCTCATTTTTAGAGATATTAATGGGGGGAGGAAAAGAGAGAGACAGACAGACATGTTGGTCAGCAGTAGTAAATCCTCCACAAGAAAGATTTTGGGAACACAAGAGTGCTTCAGGCTCTCAGCTTCGCCCCGTCCCATTTTTACTTTGATCTCGGTGTTATTCATCTAATTGGTTCAAGCTATATCTTTTGATCAAACTTTTGTGATATTTAATTTGGAAATTAGTTTCTTAGAGGAACAAGAGTTGTCAGATAGTAACTGGTATCACATCAACCCCAACAAAGTGGTAACAGCCTAGGACAAGTTAGAGCCAAAGTTGCAATCTCAGAGTGTACATGCAAGTTATTATTTTTCAAAAACCACAGTGTTGACATTACAAGGGAAGAAAAGGGAGGAAAGATCATATCTTCTGAGCCCTTCATCAAATTACTTTGTAATTCACCCACCAAACCTCTCCCCTTGTTCCCATAAGAGACAGCAATCTGAGACAGAATAAGCTTGCGGATTTTAGAGCACTTAGGGAAAAAGGTAACCAACTACAACGCTGCAGCTAAATCTCAGGAGATGTAGAAGCATTCAAAGATATTCTAAATAGCTAATTTCATGAAATTTTTCAGATATAAGATAGAGGGTCAACATTATCTAAGATCTATGTGCAAGATACACAAATCAGGAGCACAGAACTATATAGTATCTGCAATTGCCTATGGTTTCTCTAAGTGAGCTGCTTTTTCGAAGTAACTGTCAAAGATATTAGTTTCCAGCATTTCTAAGATGGTATCTGATACTTAATTTATCCTAGCCTCTCATCTTCAAAACAGTTGAGTCCCTGTCACAGCGTCTAATTTCCATTTCACACATCTTGTAATTGTGTTTGTCCCTTTGTCCTTGAAAGTTGACTTCTCATCATTAACGCATCTACAAAGAGCAAGCAACTCCCTCCCTTTCTAGCTCCTTTAGTTAAAATCTACTGCTAATTCTTTCTTTCATGTTTTGGAAAGTTGGCAATTGCTGTAAATGGTTCTTTACACAAGACGTGTGTCCAAGCCCAAAGTGCTTGGACATTTCTCTGTTCTGGGTGCTGGGACATTTCTCTGTTCTGGGAGGGATGCATATTTTGCGGAGGCTTCAGATTCACAATCTGTGAACTAACCCGATGCATCCTGTTGCATGACTTACTGTTAATTTTGTCTTTAATCAAATCCTGATTGTCTTTGGCCATATTTAAATTCTTACTAATTCCCTCTGCATATTTAGGAGCTATTCTTTTCAGCCTAAAAATACTACACAGCATTTCTAGAATTCCCTACTAAGACTTTCAGACATTTTACTTCACTCCATCTACTTCCTTTCTTAAACATATAGTACTCTCTTATTTTCTTACAGAGCAAGTACATTGTTTTCCTTCTTAGAATAAGGACATGCTAACATTTTTTAACATGATAAACTAAAAGCTGTTAAGTACTCACCAAGATAAAAAAAAATGTGAAAAATATAGCTCATAACATTTATTGAGCTGTGTCTATTTCATGATGGGGATTCCTATATATCTATCTACACACACATATATGTCCACAGCCATTGGCCATTAAATGTCTCCACAATCTTACAATTTCTAAAAGTGCCTGCACTGCTTACAAACAGGCTGCATTGACATTAACAGCACAATAACATCCAGACAGTATATAAAACAAAAGCCGTAAGTGTAAATTTTTACTAAACCTGAAAGTGTCACCTTCAGATTTAAATACAAGTGCTTGTAACTATTCCACAGTTGATCAATTTGCCAAGAACAAACTGTAATGTTTTGATCCCACAATCCCGAATTCTTGATTTCTATGAGAAATGAGAAAAATAAAAGTTTGCTTTGAAAGCATACAGCCAAAGCGCCTCCCATGTACTCCTTCACTCCTCAGTATGCTCATATACTGTAAATATTTAGCATTATTCTGCTTGAGGTTCACGACGTGTCTAGTTCGATTAAAACACCCACCAGCCCCCTGGCAGGGGAAGGGATGGAGCAGCAGCCTGAAGAGCCTGACAGATTAAAACAAAGCATCAGCCTAATAACTAGGCACAGCAACACGACTAAACACAGGCTTCATTTTCGAGTCCCAAATAAACAAGTTACATCATACAGCCTATATTAAAACAGCAGTAATAAAAAACTTTCACTTTGAGTGCTCTGCAGAGCAATAAATGAAACTCTGAAATATCTACCTTATCTTCATTTTATGAACGAGAAAATTCCTTAACCTCAGTTTCCAAGGCTACAAGAGGCATGACAAAGGCAGGAAGAAAACTCAGATATTTCTTGGCTCCCAGGTTTTTTGCTGCTTGGCCATATTATCTTCCTAAATTGTAGGCTTTACTCGCAGTTATTTTAGCATATGTAGGATTTCATGAGCAGCCTGTTTTTCTGATGATTCTAATCAGCTTTCCTTTTTGCAAATCTGGCCAATTATTCGGTGACTGAGCTTGATCACTCCTTGCCTATAACTACCTGCAAATAAGCTAGGCAAGAATACCCCAACCAGTTCTAGCTAGGGAAGGACACATTCCTGGAGAAGAAAGTTAAACCCAGCTATTTTTAAAGGTATGCAAATGGTGTGAGTGAAGACAGGAAACCATATTCTAATTGTAAATTAAACCCATTCTTCTGTAAGGCCACCAAAATCTTTAAAAAATGGCTTATCTACACAGGGTTTTTTTCCAGAATTTTTGTTCACTACAAAAGGAAACACATGGCAACAGGAAAATCAAGTGATGCTCCTCCTCTGCAAAGATGTAATGAAATCTCCTCCTTCCGAATGGGATCAGAGTTTGCCAACTTCAGCAGCCACTGTAGTATTTGAAATAAAAATGAATGACAAAATGGGATTTGGCAAACAGCTGCTGAAACACTCAGTAAGTCTGTTTTCCCTCTTTTCCACTTCCTTCTACCATTTGAATAATATCTTTAAAAGGCTTTTCAACACCTCAAAGATTAAACTCGCACATAGCTAACAACTAGAGCAGGCACCCCGAGCCCCATGAGCCCCAGCACAAGTGCAGCGTCGGAATGGGACAGACCCGTCTTTGTAAGGCGAGCGCTCCTTGTACGACCAGTTCCCCACTGGTGTGATATTTCTGGCAGCTGCTCTCGTCCTCACGCACAGTTTGGTTTTCGAGGAGGCTGCCTACGTGCCTTCCGAGACCTGAAAGCATCGGGCGATTTCTCCCAGCTGATTTTTCATTAGCGAAAAGACAACACTATCACAGGTTTAAAACTGGTTCCATCAATTTCTGAGCACACAAAGGAAAGACTAAGATTTCCACAACACAATAAATTATCACCTACATCACAAAAAATCCAGAAAACACCACAGAAGCAGAAAATGGGATAGCTGTGCCAAGGACAAGAATTGTTTTTGATATAAGGAAGCCCTTTTTTTTTTATTATTGAGTTTTGGGATTTTTTGTTTTTAAGATGATGCAAATCTCTACTGGGTATTTTGCAGAGAACATGCAATGCTGTATTGAAAGAAAAATATAAGGACAAGAACTGCTAGATGAATCGGGGACAGGAACCCATCATAGGGATATCCTAATATGCTACGAGACTGAAGGATGCTAGCTGGAGCCACCATACAAGACTCTCCTCCAAAAACAACTATTAAAAAAAATGAAACAAAACTTGGCACAGTTATCACAGATGTTTGAAGCAATAACAGAAAACACATTTTATTGATGTAGGTAAAAACCTACACGTGAGGAAAACACACACTGCAGTATACCTTTTGATACATGTTTTCACATCAGACGAGAGGCTAGCAACAAGTCTTGGGACAGGGATAACTGCTCTTTCACTGGACATATATCTTTAAAATCACTGACTTCTCACTAGAAAGTGCTACTGTATTTAAATTAATTTGTCTCAAAGATTCACAGAATAAAAGTAGTAAATATTTCTGAATCAACAAAAAAATAAGTTCTAACATGCAGCCAGCCAGCCAACAGACTACTTCACACAGTAGTTTCCATTTCTAAGACAGACAAAGATACCAAACTACCCTTGTTTAGGATCTCACATCTTACCCTCAGAAAAATCTCAGCACTAACAAAAAAGCTAAATAGTAACAAAGTATCTTCCTCCTTCCAAGAACAGCAGAACTTCAATAACATTTTAACCAACATTTTCTCTCCTGTATGTTTTACGTTTGGGAATTTTTATCATCTCGTACCAAGGTCCGACAGTCACTTCTACTTTGTCAACAGCGAATCGGTTCAAAGGCAGCTGCAGGAAGATTTAACGACCGATTTAACAGATCATTGGTTCGGGCAGTGTTTGTAAACCGCTGACCCCAAAACACGAAGATGTGCGAGGGCCTGGTCAATCGCAGCGCAACTCGGGGCCGCCGCACGACGAGCCCCGGCCCCCGCCAGTCTTCTGGAAAAGACTTTCGGAGAGTTTATTCCAAGTGAATCATATTAGCCGACATAAACAAATTAGCACATTGTTCTGATTTCCCCTCCCTCAAAACACATCGTGTTCTTGCACTACAAGACTACTGTACAAGTAATTCAAGACATGCCAAAAGCTACCACAAAGCCCCAATTACAGCAGTGTTACTCTGTGTATTTTTAAATCAAACAAAATCTGTATTAGCCTGCTGAAAACCCAGCCATTTCTCCAAAATCTTCAATGCAGATTAAGAAAGAAATCTCTGCAGTAAAGTCTTAGCCAGATTAGACTGCTTTCGGACCTCCGTGCAGAAAGAACCTCAATTTTTGCTGCAAGACAAGACTGAATTTGTGGTGTGCATACAAAAGCTGCAAAGCAAATGAAGTTTGACGTATCCGACACTACCAGAACACTTAACTGCATTTTACAGTTTTGCAATCAGCCTGTCTGATCTCCCCAGTTTCAACTACGCAAAAAGTGATCTTGGGGTCAGAAAAGGAGGGTTCCTTATAAATAAGAAAAAAACATTACCGAATCTTTAACGTGGAGTTTAGAGACAGTATCTTCCATACCCCAAACAAATCTCCCACACTCTAGGTGCTCTCCTCCATCTTAAAGCCAACAGTTCTGATATGAAAAATTATCCAAATTATTCCTGTCGTTGAACAACACAGAAATTAACTCCAGAGATTACCCTCAGATCACATGCTAATGTTAAATATTCAGACATCAGAAAAATATGTACTAATCAGCAGATTTGACTACAGACTTCAGATATGCAGTGTAGCTCTTCCAGCTCACACACAGAAACATTCAACTAGCAAAACTTACTGCTGCCCTGAATGGACCACAGCACATGATCCGAGCCATGTTTTGACAGCAAGTTACCCAAGAAAGATAACAGTACAACAGAATTGCAAACAGCAAATATAACAATGCCAGGACACGCCTTGAGAAACACTTTCTGATATAAAAACATAAATCTTTACCATATAAACTAAAGATTTAACCCTCTTCCAACAGAAGCAGTAGCAGCCTAACAGCTGGGGCCAATACCCACACTGTATAATGGCAACCAAACAAATATTTAGTGTAATTCGCTGTTTTCCAAACACTGCGCAGCAAAGTGTCTATGACCATGAGAGCGTCTTGGGTCCTCTTTTCAACTCTGGAAGAATTGACTTTGGGCAACTTTTAGAACTCTGATTTGTTAAATCAGTGACTGATGGGGTTCTGCTTTATGACTAGAGGTGGCTTCTCTCCGGATGACGGAAAAAGCCTTTTCCCCCAGCTATCCATCTGCCTCCTGTCTGCACGGACAACTGAGATGCTCGTGAAATGTTTCCTCAACCACCTCTTTATAGGCCAGCATTTTTAGATGAACGCAGGTCAGATCAAATTTCTGGACAGAGATACAGGAACTCTCTTCGCAGTCACCAGACACTGAAATGGCAGGCTGACGTGCTGTTATAAGCAGTTTTAAATCACTGCTACCTTCTACTGTACTACTCGGCAGGCAGCAATGCGCTCATCCTGACATACTAGCGTGACTGGAGATTTAACACAACTCCCTAAAACAGTAATAACACTTCAACAAAAATCTCTCTGTAAGATATACATACACATGTCCAGAGAAATCTTAGCTCAAGACACAATTCTTCTTTTATTTTGTCAGTAGAAAAGAGCAGATGTCTCCTCTTTGAATCAAAGTTTGCCGTGGACTATATTTTCTTCCCAGTAACACTAAAAAGTTGATTTTGAGAAACAAACCTTTTCTTAACCTCAGGATTTCAGAACAATGTAACGTAGAATGACCATGTCTGTCCAAAACCTTCCTACCTCATGGTCAATTAAAGGTATTTCCAAGCAGAGAGCACTCATCAACTACTGACAGAAATTCTACACCTTAACTTTCACAAACACTAAAATGGACCTGTTCAGAACCGTTTTCTATAAAAATGTAAACATGCAAATACAGGTATGACATGAAATCCAAGAAGTTGGGACATCAAGTGCTAGAACCAACAAGCCTGCAGAGCCCTCAGCCACAACTCCTAAAATTATTTTTTCAGTTCAAGGACACGGTTTTCCGAGGAAGGCACACTCTCTTTTCCAAGTCTTTTTTTTTTTTTTTTTTTTTTTTTTTCCCCCCAGATTCCAAACTAGGCCCTTTAGACCAAATTTTGCTTTGTCCACTAGCCTCTACCTATGAGGCCAAGGAAGAAATATTCCAGAGAAAAATGAGTAATTTGAGCAAAAGTTCCAAAAAAATAACAACTTCTGCAATTTGTGCCAGTATTTTTTTTCAGTTACAGTTTTAGACAGCACATTCCAATGATTTTGAAATATGAAAGTACTAAAGAAAACGTTTCCTACTCAGAAGACTGCACTTTCAAGTCTCGCATGTGAACTGGGGGGGACTGCGGGTCTCACAAAGCTAGAAGGCAGGAAAAACATCAAGTTTTACAGGGCTACAAACAACAACTGTTCTACTAAAACCAAAATAAAGAGAGATCGAAGTAATGCTAAGAACTAAAAGCATAAAGTTTATGTAACAAAGAGCACAAAACTCAAGAGAAATGCTCATCTGAAAAATATGCAAAAAAGCCTTTCAAAAAGACACATTTATTCCAACATGTCTTAAAGTGGCGGAAGAGATTATGTTCCCTCTATTTTCACACCGTGTGCAGCTTATCTGAAAAGAAGTATTTACCACAGGTCCTAGTATACATGGTAAAACACTGTAGACCCTTTAGGGTTGCACCAAGTAGCAAAGCAGCATTTAAAAATAAAACTATCTTTATTATGAGAAGTCTTCACTTTTCCTTCCCATGGCAAAAATAAAGGGGGACATTTATTTCAATATGTTTTTCTTTATATTAAAGGCTAAATTTCTGATATTTCAAGTACTCCTCTTGACTAATTTCAAGAATCCTGTCCCTTTTGTTCTCTGACTATTTCTCTGTTGTGGAATGACACTCGTCTACACCCAAGGACACTCAGCGACGTGTTCACGTGATGCACAAAGCGCACTCCTTGTCAGCCTGAGCAAGGTGCCTGCTGCAGGTATGGCTGTCCACTCTCCTGGCTTTTTTAAGATCTCTGAGTATGATTCAAGGTTAAGTTAATCTCTCAAACTAATGAACACAGTTTCTTTTTTGTGATGTGACAACTTTCCCTTCTCAACTAGATCATAAAACAACCACTGCCAAGCAAAAACACGTTCAGAGAGAACTGTCAGAGGCACAGCATGATGATGAGTGCAAATGCATTCACGAAACAACTCTCATACTGATCAGCTCTAGAAAAATACAGGAGCTGCTCAGACTTAATTGTCCACTGGAAATAATTTTCAGTGCTCTTATGTCGACTCTGTAGGCAGGGCAAATATCTTACTGCCCATCTTCCAATGAATATGCATATAGCTAACATACATTTGATCTTCCCTGCAGAACCATTACACCTGGAATTGCTATGAGAGCTCACGGGAAAACAGTGATGAAGAAGAAACCTTGAACTGTAGAGCAAAATCAAAGAAGTTAAAACTAGCTGAGATTTACTGACTTAAAATACTTAGAATACAGATATTTTATAAACAGACAGGAGAAAGCCAAATAGAAATTACAAGAAATCCGCTATTGTCTCATGTTCACAAAAAGAAAAGAAATTAAGATTTCACATGATAATCAAAACTGTTCCCGTATCACTTGAAATGCAAGTTTGAATGGATAAACACCTCATTCATTAACAGCAACAACAGAGACAAATGTGAGAAGCTGTATTCTTTTGCTCTAGAGAGACTGACTTCGATATGAGACTGTGTTGGTGAATACTATAACGCATACACTAAAAATATAACACTATCATGATTTTAGGAAAAGCACAGCATACATTTGCTTATCCACTGACACTTATTTTTAATTATTTCACTTGTTCAATAATTCTCTCACCTGTGACTCAGCTATTTGCATCCAGCACAATCACAGCAACTATGAATATATGCTGGCTGCTTATCTTTCAAGGTATTTTCCCACCTTTCTTTTTGCATTTGTAATTAGATGGAAAAAGTAAACAACTCTGCTAGCCACCACAGTCTAAAAAAATGTCAGTGTTATTCATGAAATGCAATGTCACTATTGGCTGAAATTATAAACCTCTCTCTGTAAGTGGTGCTTGCCGCTGATGACAACATTATTCATGATGTGGATTCTGTCTGTATGTACTTCTGTCCGTATTCTACAGATTTCATTTTGTTCGGATCCTTGCACCTTTCACATTACCTACATAGAAAGTTGACTTCTGAATGCCTTAGACTGCAACTTAATAAGCAGACAACTGCAGGTACTCCTCTCTAGAAAAAAAAAATTACATAACATTTGAAAACTTAAGAAATATAATTCCCACTTATATTTAAGTGCTGCTGCTTTGCTATTTCACCTGTTTACTGTGATTTCACATACGAATTACTAGCGTATGTGTGTACCTTCCACCAAGTGCCCTGGCAGTTGGGTTGGAGTGTTGTATAAAATACTATTACATGGCCTTTTCCATAATCTCATCAGCAGGGAGTTGAGCAAGACCCTCTGATAACCCACACTGGTTATCTTTTTCAACATGTTCCTATACAAAGCTGTTTCTCAATTTGCAAATTTGGCTTCAAAAGCTCTGTCAGTTGCTATCTCCGTTGTTCAGGAATAGGTTTGTTGATTTACATTGATAAACAAAGATAATGTACAACATAAGCAATGAAGCCAATTTGCAAAGGACAGAATAGGGAAAAAGCCTGCAACGTTATCACCATTACACACTACAAAGAAAAATTACAGGCTTATAAAACAAAATAGGGAGAGAAACGGGTTTTATTTTTTTAAATGCATCACTTCTTGCTATTTACAATATTATGCAGTGTACTATGGCTTGCAACACTGTATTTAAAGAATGTATTTACTGAATACCATAGTGCTCCTGAGTGCTAATACCAATGAGAGAGGAAACTGATTCAGCTGTTCTTATTGAAAGCGACTGCACAAACAAAACAATCAAATACTTCTCACATTCCAGCAAGCAGAAAAATGGAGATAATTATACAGCACGCAGGCAGAACTCACCATGACTAAAGCTCCAGTGCAGCTGAGGAATCTCTGCCTAACCCCTCTGCAATTTCACCTTAGATCTGCAAAGCTGTCGCAAGAGGTTTTTCATGGCAACTGTTACTAACAGTATCTCTCTAGCTACTGCTAAAACCAGGTGCTTCCTATGCTAGAAGGCAATATTCCTTCTGATGTAGCAGTTTCTGAACAACTCATAAAAAAGAACCACCTTTGCAAGAGATCCTCCCCCCCAAGATAAACGGGTTAACTTGTAAGGAACCAGGACCCGTGCATGCTGACAGGTTCACGGAGCAAGATGACAGTTACAATACAGTGGCCAGAACCAATACAGATTACAGGGTAAATGAAATGCACTTCCAGCTCTGCTTGTCCTGGCAGTTTCTCTAGAGGGACACTGCCTTCCTTGCACAAGGAATTCTTACTAGGCAGAATTCACAGGCACCGGAGCGCTCCAAGCTTCGGCAATCTTTGTCCTAACATGCCTTCTCTGTCTGCATTTCCCAAGCAATCTTTTCAAGCCTGAGAGACTGACCTATAAATATGAGTCTGCCTCAACTTAAGAAGGCCTGACATAGTATTTTTGATATTTTATTGCTACAATCAAACTGACAGCTTCGTTAGCTACAGAGCAGGTTTGAGATTTTTCTTGCAAATAGTCTAACTGGTGTTGCATCCCCCTAGCCAAACAAATTTTGAAAAAATACCAGTCGTCTTTGAAAACGTAATTTGCACAGATTTAAAGCTCTCAAACAGTCAATACTTAAGCCTTGGATGTGTGTTTAATACCAAGCTCAGTGAGTAGTTCCATTAACTACAGTAGACTGCAAATTTCTGCGTGATCAAAGCATATCTAACTGATCACATTGAGAGTCACCTTTTCCCACAGATCCTCTACATCTTTACTGTGAACCATCTCCCCGCCTCTAAAAACTAAGAACGTCTACAGTTTACAGTACAAAAGTCATTAAATAAACTATCTTCTCCAAGGATCATTCCAAACAGTAGGAGTCACATTCCTTAACCATATAGTTACAGACTTAAAGTCTGAGACTGGAGAATATTGTGCAACCTGTTTTTAAGCAAAACTACCCAATCTAGAAGAGAGAGGCAGGGGAAGATAATTAGCAAGGCTTAAAACAAATGGAAAACCAATTACACCACATGACTCTATGGAAAACTCCTATACTAATATTTATTCTCTCAGAGCTTGTATATATTTGCATTTAACTTCAAAGTTTATGAAAGCTATATTGATGTAATCCTGAGCCTTTGCACAGAGAACCAGTGATTTTAATGGGATTCCAAAGGGGCTCAGCAGTTACCCTGTAGAGCACCATTAGGGACAAATAAAAGGTGGAGAGAATGGCAAAATTTGCTTCAGGAAAAAAAAAAGCTAAATACTAATAGCTATACAAGGATATTTTCAACTCAAGAGCTTTATGATTTTTAAGTGCGGGCATTACCTATGCGTGTTTCTGAATTTACCTGCCAGTTTTGCAAGGGAGGATGTAATATCTTCTCTTTTTTAAACTGTTCTTCCTTGCTCTTGCTTAAAAAAGCCCACATAAGGGAAACTGCCAGGGACAGCAGGAGCACGGCGGCACTGACACCCTGCTTGGCAGCGGGTACAAGAGCAACAGAGTCCACCAAGGTACAGATGCAGATGTTAAGAAGGAATTTACATGAAGTCAGCATAGAAGGGCGTCTATATTTGTTCCTGCTTATAGTGCACATTTAAATGTTTTGAAAGCGTATACGAAGGTTTTTCTGACAGTAAGAGTCTCAGAGGTGGAACAACCCTTACATCTTTTCTCTTACATACCATCTTCCTCCTGTGGCGAGCTTCGTACAGAGGCCTGTATAAACACAGGCACCCATCCAAGAAAGAACATCTTAAGACTTGAGGTGCACATTTATTGAGGGGAATTGCAAAAACTTTTAAGGTCAAACTGTAAATGTATCGCTAAGTACTCTTCTACAGAACCTCCATCAAATAATATAATACTCCAGATCTGTTTAAACACCTACAAGGTCGTGTTTATTTGACCAGTTTCAGGCTAGTCACAATATTTTCCAAAATAGAACTGACTTCATGAAGTAAGGATCTTACTCGTCAGCACCACATTGAACTGCTGTCTCAGACAAGATGTTATTAAAACAAGTATTACTAGAAGCCTATGATGTTTAGCCTGGCATGATTTTATCCATTTTTTTACTGTGATTTCAAAAACTTTGCTGAGAACGTCTTCTGAAATCAACAGTACTACATCAGGACAGTTAAGCATTTTTCAGCATTTTTTTTAATTGAAATATTACTCTTAATTAAAATGTGGGACAAATCCTACTAATGGAAAGATTAAAAAAAGTCTCTCCCATATAATATTTTATAACTTTCTGATCTCAAGAATTAAAAATTATTTCTTTCTTTACGTTGAGCACTTCATTTTAGACGGAAATTAAACATCTACTCCAAAAGCCTGCAACTAAAAAAAAGAAACCTACGCAGGAATGACCAAGAATTCTGAGGGCATTTTGAGGTACAGATAGCAAATCAGTGCTGTTAAATACTTTTACCGCTATATATTTACACATGTTTTAAGCCCAAACATAAGCATTTGGTGATCAAAGTGCAGATGTCCAATAAACATCATTATACTCTTCATTACTGCTACTATAACACATAAATGCATCTCAGTCAAGGCCAGGCTGACAACAGGTACAGCAGTGAGTCGGCTAAGGGATCTAGTGTGTGGGGTCAGCCACAAAAGAGTGTCAACCACAAAAACTTCTACAGCTCTATACCAGCATCACTGTGTAAACAGATTCAATCTGCCTCACAAGTACTTACACAAAGGGAAATTAGTCAGGATGTCAGTTTTCCCCCAAATCAAAGGCCCCCCAAAATGAAAAGGCTTTTTCTTTCTTTTTTTTTAAATCACTTACAGATTGACTACAAAAGACTATCCATTAAAATGGCTCAGTTTTAAATTTACTCTGCATTCATGTTGCACAGCTATACGTGATCACAGGGAACGGAGAAATGGTGAACCTCTAGAGAGGTTCAAAAATTCTGTCCTTGGTGTCATCTAAACAGACAAAACCAAAAGCATTTGTGGTAAAGCTGTTTTGCAACTCAGTGAGTTAACGTGGTAACTTCTGTAATAGCAGATGGAGACTCCTAAGAAAATCAGCTTAAAGAAAGTGACCTCAGAGCTACACCTATTGCCCAGTTTGCCTCTATCCATATTTTCAAAAATCAGGTGATCTAAGACCACAGCAAACCAACTCAGTCCACTTAAAGGGATATTGAGAAAGAAATTGCTTTAGTGACCCAGACCCTTATCTATCCTAGGAAAAATGAATAATGAAAACTTCTCACATGTTTGATAATTTCTGCCCATGGTTTCTCAAAAACAAAGAGGAAACAGAAAAACCTACAATACCAAGCCACAACTTATTAAAACTGCAACTAAAACATCAGACAACTACTTAGAATTGTTACCAAGTAAAAACAAGTCATTTTTCCCTTGTCATCAGCCCTTCAGAAATACTAATGCTCGCATATTCTTCACAGGGCATCCTGTTCACTTGTTCTACTTCACTCCACTTTAAAATACCGAAACTCAGCTAGCAAGTCGTATTCCAGTTTATGGCCTGTATTTTTCCACTCTAAACTCAAAACTGTATGGTAAAGGAAACGCTACACTATTGTGCTGATACATATGAAACAATGAAAGTATTTCAGCCTTAGGCCAGCGTAAAGCGCAGTGCAATGCGCGGTCCTTAAACAGCGGTCACGTGTGGGAGCACAGAAGGGAGAGCTGGTAACACTAACAAAAACTCTACAGACAAGGCCTCCGCACCAGCGGCCTCCCCTGCCCTCACAGAAAGTGGGATCATGCTTTGTCAACATCTTCTCGTAGTGGCATACAGACTCTAGAGCCCCCGCTTTCCCTTGGCCGTGGATTGGGGAGGCAATCCTCCTCCCCCAAATCCATGTTACTCTGTATGTATAGAGAGTAGATTTTGCCCCTTGGCACTTTTCGGCTCCCGCTCACAGCCAATAAACACTCCACTTGGTTTGCAAATAACTTGGCGTTATTTCTTTGAACTTTGCTTGAACCAACAAACAAAAATACAGTTTACCATTTTTTCTACCATAGGTAGGTAAAAACATCTGGAGTTACGACATATTAGTAACAGGAAGATAAGAAAGCTTTATTTTCAGTTTTCCATGCCAGGTGTTTTCTTCCCTATCTCTTCTCACATCAGATAACCTCATATAACGTTCATGCTACCACTGCATTTCACAAGGGAAACGCTATCTCCTCATTACGCCCAGGCCATTTGCATTTTGACGGTCTGCCCTTGCCCGAATATTCGCTATGACACACCGACCACACAGGGGAGGGAGCAGCTCGGCCGGACTGCAAGTAGGAGCTGCGCCCGCACGGGAAGCCGGCGGACACGGACCTCATCGCAGGTCCATGCCCAGAAATCTCCCTAGACGGTCTGGGCTCCCTTTTCAAGGGCTGGGGAAGGGATCTGCAGCCATCCATTCAAAGAGAGAGCACCATCGAGTTAACAACATTTGAAAGTCAATCTCTCAGAAAGCAATTAGAATGAAAAAAGCAATGACAAGAAAGGAGGAAAAAGCTCTAGGTCCTTTTAGAGAAGGGGGAAAAGGGAAAAAAGGGCAACTAGGGGGGATGGGAGGGTCTAACTCCAAACTGGGATGAGGGGCAACTCATCCCAGGGAGGAGGGGAAGAAGGGAGGGGGAGAGCCTAACAGCAACGAAGAGACAGGAAAAAGGAAAAGGAAAGCAGAGACACAGGAGCTTAAATTCAGGAAACAAGGTAGAGAAAAGGAAAACATGCCAAAGCTTGCTATTTTGATAGTAAGCTTTTCACATATATATTTTTTCCTAGCACAGTAGAGAAGCTTAACAGCAATTACTAACATCTGTGACCCAAAACAATAACTGACAATAGATTTCTCAAAGATTTGACTGTCTTGATTAGGCGAGAACCCACTGAAGAGCCATTTGGCCAAACAGCATCCTCCCTTGTTTGTCTTTAAATGATCAGTTCCAACCCATCCATTTATTTGGTAAGTATATACAAAATAATGTGTATTTTGGTAAATATATGTTTGTACATAGGCTTTTAAAGAGCTGAAAAGTCAAAAACACAAGTAACCGAAGATGCTGGAACGGTATTTTGAACTCTCTATTTTACTTAAGTAACCACAAGATTTACCAAAAAAGAGGAAATGTCAATGTTTCAAAATAACTGCATATCTATTTACTTGTTTATATCATCCAAGCCCTGCGCCCATGAATGAAGCTCCCTCTCGTATCAATCGCTTGTCTCCAAGCGGGTGCAGCTGGGCGAACGCGCCCGGTGCCAGCCAGGCCGGGCAGCAAAGGCTGCCGGCTCCCTGCTGCCCCGGCACCGATGCCTCCTGCCCAGCCTCGGGAATCGCGTCGGGCTGCCGCTCGCGTGCGGAGGAGGCATTCGAGTCACCCGGGACAAGCCAAGAAAGTCACTTCACAAGTCTATGAATGCATTATCTATGTGAGATACTCTCACAATAAGGTAAATCCATCATGAAATGAATGCATAAGTTCAATCATGGAAAGTTACTCATGGAAAATGGGTAATTCGCTTCTTGCATACTTCTACATTTTAGAGGACAAAATGAGGTTTGCCTGAAAACACACCAGAGCAGTAGCTTTGCCAAGAAGATGCTTCATCTGGATAAGTCATAGCTACTTTACAGACAAGACTTTTTAAGCCAGTATGAAATCAGATTAAGAGTTCTAACTAGTCAAACTGAGCAAATAAAGTATCCGCAAATATTTCCTGCTCTGCAATACGACTGGAACCGAACTGTCTAGGGGAGGCTGTAAGTCACCCAAGAGCCGCACAGAATTAAACGCGTCTGAGTTGCAACAAAGGTGGTTGTTGAGCTGGTAATTTTATACAAGTCTGTAACTATAGAACTTAATTACTGGAATTCCATCAAGTCCTGGCTCTGAAAACAGCTGCGAGGTCTTTCCTTCCTGCCCATATATCTTGTGTAATATTTTTTTCCCTGAGTATACAAGAATAAAGTGCTTTAGCAGACATCAGCCAGCCTTTAAAGCGCCAAGAGTAAGTGGAGAAACTTCGGAGCCCTTTATGGAGTGAAGGGAAAGAAAAAGAAAGAAGGTCGAGCTCTAGCAAGCGAAGCGGCACGAAGCCGCAGCGCTCACACGGCCCTTGGGCAGAGACCCGCCGCGCCGGGCAGCGCGACCCTCCGCGCCGCCCCCGCCGCCCCCCGGTACCCACCGCGCCGCCCGCGGCGGAGCCCCGGCCCGAGCCCTCCCGCCCCGTCCCCGCTCCGCCAGCAACACCAGCCCGCCCGCCCGGGCCGGCAGCGCACGTACCTGCCGCCCGGCGCGGGGGCTCTGCCGCGGCGCCCCGGCCCGCGCAGCCCGCGGGAGGCGCCAGGGCCCGGGCAGCGCCGCCGCCAGCCGCCCCGGAGCCGGGCCCGGCGGCGGGGCGAGGGCGGCGCTGGGCCCCGCGGGGGCGGCGCGGCCGCCGGCCGGACCCTCGGGCGCAGCGAGAGCTCACGGCGCCGCCCGCGGAGGGCGCCGGGCCGCGCGGCCCCTCGGCGGCGCCGCTCCCGCCCCGCCCCCCCGCCGCGCTGAGGGAACCCGAGCCGCCCCCCCCCCCTCCCCCCGGGGCCCGGCGCCCCCCGCCCCCACGCGGGGCCGCAGCGACCCCTCACCTGGCTGGGGCTCCGCGGCGCCTCCCGCGGCCGGGCTGCGAGGGGGGGGGAGGCGGCGCCGCGGAGGCTCCGTCAGCGCCGGCTCCCGCGGCCGCCGCCGAGGAACCGAGCGGCGGGACGGGGCTGCGGCTGCCTCGCCCGCGCGCAACGGCCAACTCCGGGCGCCGCCGGCCGCGGCCACAGCCCGGCCCCGCCCCCGCCGGCCGCGCGCACCTCCCCCTGGCAGGCCACGCCCCCCCGCCGCGTGCGCGCGCCCTCCCCTGCCCGCTCACAGGAACCCGCCGTGCGGCGATTGGCTGGGAGGACGGTGAGGGGGCGTGGCGCCACCGCGGCGCGCGCCGCGCCCGCCGCCTGCCAGACGCGCCCCGGGGGGAAGGCGCGGAGGCGGGCGGCGGGCGGGACGCGAAGACTACAACTCCCAGCACACCCCGCGCCAGCCCCGCCCCCGGGCCCTTTAAAACCTCGCACGGCGCGCATGCGCGGGGCGGTACCTAGTGCGCTTCCGCCTGCGGGGAGAAAGTAGTCCTGGTGCGGGCTCCGGCCGCTCGCCCGCCCGCCCGCCGCGCCGGCTTGTGCCGCGAGCAGGAGGCCGCGGCTCCGGGCGGCGGCGCAGCGTCCCCTGCGGGGTTTTCTCGGGCGGGCGGGCAGTCTGCGCCGCGGCGGGGGCGGAGGGATCCGAGCGGAGCGAGGGAGCGGTGCGGCCGGGCGTGTGTGAGGGAGGCGCCGGCGCCGGCGGCTGCGCGGGCTGAGGGCAGCGCGCTCCGCCGGGACCCCTCGGCCTGCGGCAGGTCAGTAGGGAGGGCCGCGGCGCCGGGCCCTTCTCCGCCCTCTGCCCGCCGCGCGGGGAAGGGGGCCGCGGGGCGGCGCGGGCTGGGGGCGGCTCCGCGCCGGCCTCCCCAGCAGCCGGGCCTGGCCCGCCTCACTGCCCCCCGCGCCCAGGGGGCTGGGAGGGACCCGCCGGAGGTCGCGCTGGGTGAGGGGCAGAGCTGCGGGGGGGCTGGGCCCTCGGCCTCCCCCTTCTCCCGGGGAGCCTCCTGCCCGCTTCCCTGTCTCCCCCGGAGCGGCAAGAGGTGGTGATTTCTGGTGGCCCCTTGATGTTATTTATCTGCTGTTTCACCACACCCGAGTGCCATTTCCTCCCAAGCAGGTGCTTCGTTATAGTATGGTTTTCTGACCCGTCTTTCCATTAGTAGGTTTTCAGCCTGTTTCTGAGGAACCTAAATTTCTTCTTGAGGTTGGAGAGAGGAAAAAAAAAAAAAGAAAAAATTACTCCCAGAATCTGAATACACTGGAGCCACATGTCTTGCAATGCGCCATTCATTCAGATCCTCTGAAACACCAGCGCAGAGCGAACCTGGCCTGGTCCTGGCTCCCTGGATCAGATGGGAGCTGGTGGGAAGTTTCGCAGTACGGTGGTGTCCCACCTTAGGAGAGAGCTAGGCATGGGTGCAGAGCTAGCTGTTGGAGATATTCAAAGGGAAGACCCTCAAAATTGCTTGTGAGTGAGATAATTACCATAAGTTAGTGTTGCTTAACAGCATCCAGGAAAATGAGGGAAGAAAGGGCAAACTCTTGTTTCCTCAGGAGGGAAAAAAAACCCAAAAACCAGTGGCAGAGAAAGGGAGCTCTTGCTTTCTAAAGCACTTAAGTTTCAAAACTTGTTAAGACTACTCCCTTCTAACCAAGCAGAAGCCAGGTGTCATATCAGTGACAGTGCTGCTAGAGAGGAAAATTCTTCATTGGTTTACAGTTAATACCTCTGTTAGCAGGTGAACTCCTGGTAGATCTTTGAAAATCCCTTTCTCTTTTGTGGAAAGTGACTTGTGTAGGTGTATTAAGCTTGGCTAAAGCCATGTAAGAAGTCAATGACAGAACGGGGCATAAGAATTTGGAGGGAACTGTGCACTAGCAAGTTTACCTATGTTATTTTGAAATGTTCTTTCTTGATTTCTTAAAAAATATGAATTTAATCAGCTGTTGGAAACAGACTTTATTTTCATGATTTTTTTTTTTAATCTACGCCATATGTGTAATGCCACACAAATTATCTGCTATTTGAAGATGGTAATGAAATGCTGTTTTACCTTTTTCTAATACACCTACATTGTGCATTTCTTAGAAGGGCATGGGTACTTTGCATTTCTAGGATGACAACAGTGGTTTAGATGCTGACAAATACTGCATTTTTTTCCTCAAGAATATTAAGGGAAGGTGATTGGATTTTTTTTCCCTATGTCCACAGAAGGTCTGGCAGACATGGAAACAGAATTTGAAATTCCTAATCCTAAGTAGATCTAGGCTTACAAATTGTGGTTAAGGCAGAGCATTCTGATTAGTCTTACATTTCTTAAGTTAGGTTTTTTAAAATACCAGCAGTTTTCAAACTAGAAAAACTGAAGAGTAAGTAACCCCACTGTCCTGATTGTAGCAAAACAAAATATTTAATTTACATACTTTGTTAAATATTTTTTTTTTTGCTCATAGTGGGGCCCATAGGCAGTAGGGTGACAAGTGCCCCTCTTACTAATGGCTGAGAAAAGGTAGGGGAGAATGATGTTTCTACAGGGATGTTTCTTTAGGACCTGAGAACAGGGTTCGACTCTTCTCTGTGTATCTGGCTGTTAGGATGTGACTTTGTTCTATCACAACTTCTAGTACTTTGCAGGAAAGCAAGTGAGAGGAGAGAGGTTCTTATTTTCTTCCCTCTTCTGTTTTTGCAGGGCGTTTTTCCCTGATAAGCCCAGGCTTTCTCTGTCAGTTCTCTGAGCAGCTATCAGACAAGACTTGCCCATTTCCCTGGTGCTACTAGACTTCTGAATGAAAGCAGTGACTGTGAGCTGTAGTTTTCTCTGTACCGACGCCATGAAGTTTTCTTGGTATCAGAGCATAGGAGTTAAGACAATTGCATACTAATATGTTCAGCTTAACTTTGGAAGCTTTCTTTTAAGTGCGTGTGTAAAGAAATGTATTGAAATGAAGGGTCACTATGGTATCAAAGCTTGCCTGATAAGCAAGATATACCTTCACACATGCGAAAGGAAGCTCAGCTTTCCACAGTATGTGTTTCTGAGATTTTCTCAAGCTTGCTGCTGACTGGGCCAAAGGCTGCAGACAAGTCCAGAGCATGCTTAACTAAAACAAACTTACTTAGGTTTCTGAATTCCTGGCGCACTTCTGCCTGCTGCCCTGGTCCCTCAGGACTGTGACTGAAAAAAGGAATCACTCCTGTTTACCGTTACAAAAGCGGCTGCAGAGCTGTGTTGTCTGTTGGAGTACTGCATGTTGTGGGACGCACCATGAGAAACTGTGGTACTGCACAAGATGTTACAGTGCAGGTGAAGAAGCTGGGACTTAGAGTAATGGGAATAGTATAGTCACTCTTCCGATGGTGATCTGTGACAGAGCAGGATAACTCAAGGGAACCTCTATGTACTTTCTGAGGAGTGTAGGTGAATGAGGAAAGGATGTCTTTTTTTAATTTTTGGCCAGTTTTTCATGTACCCTAATGAAGTGTTTTTTATAGCTGTAATTTGATTGGCTTTAAGGCCCAAAACTGGTTGCTTTCAGCATTCCTTTAAGTTCCCTTATTTTATTTTCATAACTTTTGCTAGAAAGAGAGGGGAATTTCCTGTGTTCCTGGGAACTGTTAAAAGTTCAGTTCCTTTTAAGAGATGAAAAGTGGTGGTTAACTATACTTCACCACTAAGTATGAATTTACTAAGAACGGTTTCTTTTCAGGATTTTTTTGTTAATCCAGCAAACTTGTTCATGAAAGCTGCCAAGTCTAGCTGGTGTTCGCTATATCCAGTGCAAGCAGTAACTAAAGTTTATGTTAGCAGTGTAGGTTAGCCTTCATTGGGAAGATCTGCAACGTTGGCCTTATTGTATCATTCTCTCTGTACAGAATTGGCTTGTGCTATGAACAGTGGTGTGGTTGCTCCAGTGAGGTCAGCAGTGCAGCTATGAGTCACGTGACAGCTATTACTTTTTATTGTATATTGTCTGATACTGCTCCTGTATAGAAATATGGGTGCGAAACAACTGGAATTGAGTTTATATATCCAATTTCAGTGAGATAGGTGAAATGGACTGGTCTTGTAATAATCTTTTCTGTAGTTGTGGTATTAATACTTGTCTGTTAGGGACAAACCTAAAACTGCTATATTCTATTTCTGAAAGGCTATTAAATAACAGTTTGATAACTATAGCTTTTGGTGAATTGCAGGTAGAGGTGGATTTGAATAACTGTGTTTAGCTGGGAGGAATTTTCATTCTGTAATACAAGGGAACAAAATCAATTACTGTGGAGTGACTGAATATTTCCAGGTTCTAAATGTATTAGGAAATCTTCCTTGTTCCTTGACCTTATTCTCCCAAAATACTGAGTGAATTTGAAGAATGCTTTTCTTTTAATGTGATCATTTCTCAGAACTTCACTGACTAGATTTTATTAATAGTGAAAATGTTACATGGAAGTTTTACTAATTGTCTTCAAAGAGGCTTTTTAAAGATGTTGACCCTAGAAACAAATGATTCTGCTTTCCTTCCCAGGAGACTGGGGCAATAGCTGATTTTGGCTAACTGATTTCATTTTTGGGGGGCTGTTCGCCTTATGTGGCAGACAATGAATAACAAAACAAATCCTTATACTTACTTCACTGTTTTTAGAATTCTTGTGACTCAGATTACTCTTTACTTGAAAAAATAGTAAGACCTTGGAATATGCCTTTTGGGTATTGTGGTTGGGTTAAGTAATAAGAGGGACAACTGAGACCCTTAGCTTATAGCTCAAAGAGTTATTGTAGTATGAAAATGAGAAGAATTGCCCTAGCTGAAGACTGACTTAGTGTTACTGATGACAGCAGTACATGTGAAGTACGTAGTCAAGAGAATGAGAGTGGTGAAAGTGTCAGTTGCTAATTGATTTTAGGAGACTTAAAACTGATGGACTTTAATATCTGAATACTTTTTTCCATACTTTTTCTTCCTCTAACTAGTGCAGAACACAGGATTTCTTGTTAATTTACTGCATTACTGGGGAAAGTCTGCTTTTGTTCTATTGGTGTGTTCAGATATGAAAAGATAACTTCATATCTTTAATTGTCTTGTGATATCTGAGGGATTGTTTGTGACCAAAAGAAACTCTCAACAAAGTTTTCTTTAATTGCAACTTCAAAATATTTGTCATCTATAGAAATGGCTTGGCCTTTAGGTGGTGGTATAGCTGAACCTGTGCTTCCTGCTTGAGGGTGTAGTTCCAAGGGGGCTTGAGCCTATGAATCTTAGCTGCTGGTGCCTTCCGATGCTAGCAGTCATCACACTACTTGAAGCAAAGGTAGCTTAAATGACGTATCTCATTAAACCCCAATTTTATAGGATTATTAGATCAGATGAGCAAATTTGCAGGTTCTCCAATAGTCCAGAACTGTATAGGCATTTTAGGATGCTCTTATTTCTCCTGCAAGGTGTATTTTTTTAATGAGAGTTCTGCATTAGTTCTTACTTCCTGGATTTGAATGTTTTAAATAAATTGTCTCAATAAAGGAAGACTATAAAACAAGACTTTGAGGTCTGTGTTTCAAAACTAAGTACCAAAGTAGTGATAAATTGGGAGAAATCTGGAAGACTTAATCAGAGGCTGTGTAGCTTTAGATGATATAATGTGCTCAGTTTCCCCCAGAGTTTCAACTTTGCCAATGCAAAACCAAATAATAGCTACAGACAAAAAGATGTTCTTCTGTGCCTGGCTAGCAATGTAGTTGTCTAGAAACATGACGTAGGTTCTTTCCAGGCCTGACATCTGTCCTGTTATCATCATGGGCAACTAAAATCTTTTGGAGCAGATTTGTGACTTAGGATGCGTTTTCTGCAGTATACTTTAGCTGGTGCTGCACATGACTCATGGTACAGATGAAATGAAATTAAGATAACCAATATTTGACTAAATCCTCACCATTTCAACATGTGGGAAGGCTGACAACTTCAGCTACTCCTCTGCTCTGTTTAATTAAGATAAGAAAGCATATTTGCTCCAATTTTTCTAAGAAAAGAA
The DNA here is from genome assembly GCF_036370855.1 of Dromaius novaehollandiae. Taxonomy (NCBI): domain Eukaryota; kingdom Metazoa; phylum Chordata; class Aves; order Casuariiformes; family Dromaiidae; genus Dromaius; species Dromaius novaehollandiae. Next base: position 22,224,872 of record NC_088107.1, read on the forward strand.
GAGCCAGCATAATAACTATTCTGTATTAGAACAAATGAATTGGAATTTGTGGAATTCCAGTACTCTGCTTCCAGAGTCATGGGAAAGAATCTCGGCTTTCATTAGGAGTATAGATGTTTAGCTTTAGATTGGAAAGAAAAAAAATGAAAATGTCAAGTCAGCTTATGAGATAATCCCCAGATTTTTTTTGGTAATCATATTTCCTCCCACTCCTGAGTATTTTTGGGCCCTCAGTTATTGGAATTATTTCAAGTATTTATAATTTCTGACACCAGTAGAACTTCAGTGAGAGAGAAGAGCTGAAGCTCAGACTGTAATTTTATAGAAATTTAAGTCACTAACTCTTGACTATGCTACTTGCATCCCTTTTTCTTGTGCCAGCTGCAATGCTTGTTGGACCCTTTACTGAGCTGTTTCAGCCTCTAATTTGGCATAAACTAACTTGATAATTCAACTGAAAGTTATTCTCTTTCTTTAGCATGCTGAAACACACAAATTGTTGTCCAGTGAACAGAGGTGCTGGGTGGAAAAAGATGCGACTGGAGTAGTCAGTAGTTAAATAGGCTCAGGCTGCCATTGAACTATAGCCTTAGGCAGTGGAGAACTATTGTCTGTACCTTCTCGAACTTGGCTTATCTTCATGCATGACCTTTCTGAATGCTTTTCTTGAAGTGATCTGAAAACTCTCTACACCTGGCTAGTAGCAGAACAAATCCAGCAAGCTGTGTTTGGTGACTGAGGGTGGCTCGTGTAGCTGTGGTGGTTTACCATTGCTGGAAGTGGAAGGGTCCATGTGCATTCTTTCATTTCTTACAACCTCTAGTGTTCTTGACCCCTCCCTGAATCCTTCCAACTATATAGCTGAGCTGGCAGAAGAGAGGCAGCTTGCTCTCTTCCCTGCCTTTCCCAAAGGGAAAGGGTTAGGGAGTTACAGCAGCTCTGTAAAAAGTACAGTAAGTTCTGGAGGTGGCGTGACCAGGTGAGAGAGAAGGGGAGTAAGGCTTTCTCTGTTCAGTGGTCGCAAGCTACTACTCTAGCTCAGTAGTTTCATAACTCATCCTTAAATCTAAGTTTTACCAGAATACGCAAGGCTTGAGAAAGAGAACTGAAAATTCTGTGTGCTTCTGATGTTCAATTTATGCCAACAGTGTTTTGCCAGCTTCACGTTCTGCTTCACCAGTTGAAAGTGGTGTGTAAATTGTCGTGTGACATTATTAGGATTCTGCAAACTGTTCACTAATGCTATAAACACTTTATTATCGAAACAGAAAGAGTCATCATTTTCATGCTCTGAGCACAGGAAAAAAGGCGGCAGGAAAAAAGCTTCTGATTGATACTAGTTTGTGATCCCTGGCTTTTTAAATATTAACATGAAGCCACAAATAGAGATTCATGCTGCTTTCTGAAATTTGATGTCTTTGAACAAAATGGCATCAGTTTGAAACTTGCTGGGTTACTTGGAATGGGATGGCAGCAGGTCACTCCTCCATGGACAGGGGTCCTGTGACCTGAAGTGATCCCTGTTCTCTAGTTTTACAGAGTGGAACTAAATAAAAATACATTTTTTTAATTCTAGCCCAGGAAACTTTCTTGAAAGTATAAAAATCTTGCAAATATGTGTATTAGTCTAACCAAAGTGGTCTTTGTCTTAACCTAAGATTAAATTTGATTGTTAATCTATTTAAGTTTGAATACAGGAACTGTAAAATTAATAGCTGCGTATTTAATTTGATCTGTGAGGCTTTGCATGGATTGTTTTGAATGAGCAGTGATATGGAGATCATGCTAATATGAAAGGTACTTACTGTTGTTATTTGAGAAACCTCTTCTGATACTGTTTTCTTAACCTTACAGTAATTTAAAATACTTTGCAAGTATGGAGAGATCTGAACTCAGTTACAGATGTTTTACTTGCATTTTGTCTGTAGAAAAATTCTTTAAATACTTTTTTAGGTAAAAGAATAACTTACTTGATTTCGTATTGCTAATCATAAGATTTATGTTCTGTCCCAATGCCTCTTCAGAAAGTATTTCCCAAGAGAATTATAAAAAAGATGCTTATCGGAATGGTTTGCAAAGCATGCAGAGAATAACAGATTACAAGAAATATTCTTATAAGTTTTCAAAATTTAGATTTGTGCGTTGTTGTTGTTTGGGAGAGTATTGTTAAATATTGGTATGCAGATAAGCATGCACAAAGGCTTTAAAATTTTATAATGAGGAAAGAGTGTGAAGACAGAGATCACAAATGCCTAGAAAATGCCAGAAACTTTCAATAAAATATAACGTCAGCCTTTAGCTCAGGTGTCTTACAGACTTTTGGGAATTAAATATGCAAAAAGCAATTCTCTCTATTCATGCAGAACTATTTATTCTCAAGTCTGAGGTCAGTAACATTTGTCAGAAGTGTCTATAATTGACTTTTTATGGAGGCATTTAAATAAAGTTTTTGAAAATGTAGGAACTTACTGGTCTATAGGTGTATTGCATGCCTCCCCCGCAACTTGTGTGGATGTGGATCAGTGACTGAATACCCAGTAGGAGGCCGTGGGTGATGATGAGAAAGGATGGTGATAATGCAGCCTTGCTGTAATATTTTAAGTTGTGGTTATCATGAAAAAGGATACACTAGTCTATCATATGCAAATATATTTCACTCAAGTGGGTCGTCAGTTTACTGTAGGAAATACATGCGTCATACTTGCCTTACAAATCTCAAAAATAGAGGTATGAGGTTTTTCAAAGAGGTTTTGAACTTGCTCATTAGCATCTTACTCCTTCAAACATGTTTGTGTAATATATTGTAGTTAAAAAAAAAGGCAATTGAAGGTTTTTCCAGATCAGGCAGACAGGTTACCTGGCATCCTTCAGCAAATATGATTCGTTGTGCGTTTCCATTGCTAAATAAGTTGGCGCTTAAAGGATAAATGAAACACAAAGTAGTCACCCCAAAGAAGCTAGACAGTACATTGGCAAAAATTGACAAGCAATTAAAATGGCAATTGATGTTAGAAAGAAAAGAGAGGGAATGACGCATCAGTGAAATAACATGGTTTCTTTTTGAATGCTGAATGCATAGGAGAAGTAGCGAGTATATTGTGTTAAATGCTGCAAGGGTGACAAACCATGATTTGTAAAAGTGGTTTTGATGAGAAATTCAAAGAGTGTGTGGGAGGTTTATTGAAGCACATAAGGAGATGGTGGTATATAGGAGGAAGGTGATGGAGGTAAGAAATTGTATTGCAGAGAGGCTGATGAGATCTGATTTTTTTAAAGCTCCTATGAGACATTGGGGCATCAGGTACCAGTTCTCATTGTAAAAAGGAATTTCTGTTTTTCTAACTGATGTCTCTACAACCACTAACTCTGACTAATGCATTTGTAGGCTGCGTTTTAGAATTAGGTGACCTCTTGGATGTTACAGCATGGTTAAGCACCTGGTATGAACTAAGAATTGAAAGAGCTGAGTTTTCCCTAGGCTTGTTCTTCCAATGAGTTCTTTGGCAATGTTTTCACTAGTATCTGCCTCTAATTTTGTTTGACTCTTCTTTTATACAGACAGGGGGTATCTGGCAGTACAGACTCTGAGCTCTGCAGTGCAGGACAGAAGCAGACAGACTCCAGCGCAAGCCCTGCACAGGCCACCATGGGGCTGCTGCACACAGTGTATGTAGGGAAACTGAGGGGAGCTGGGATATTGAGCCTGGAAAAAAAGACAAAGGGGGATTTCCATCGCTGTCTTCAGGCTCCTCGTGGGAGGTTATAGAGACAATAAAAGCAGACCCTTCTGAAAGATGCACAGTGAGAGGACAAAAAGCAATCAACACAAGTTGCAGCAAGGGAGAAATTTGTATTGGATACAGGGGGAAAGTTTTTTTTCAGCATGAGGATGGAACAGGGGCCCTGATAGGTAGTGGAACCTCTCTCCATGGAGATGTTAAAAACTTGACTGGATGAGGCCATGAGCAACAGGATGTGATTTGGAAGCTGGGCCGCCTTTGAGTGAGTATTTGGACCAGGTGACCTCTAGAGGTCCCTTCCAATCTAAATTTGTTTGTGACACTGTGCATAATAATACAAGAAATAATGGTTTAATTTATGGAAATGGGCTTAATTCAGTATAGTAGAAAGGCTGGCTAAAATTGAACTTTTTTTTGTTCCTTCTTCCCCCCCCCCCCCCCCCCCCCAAACTGGGTAAGGACAAGCCAACAAAAGGAATAAGTGATTAGACAGTCTTGCCTTGCTCATTAATGCTTTCCTAGCTTAGCCAGCAAAGCTAGTTGGAATTTGCAGAGCTTTTTTTAGTGGTTAGGAGGTATTTATGTATAAGATCAATGGTATGAATATTAGCTGACTTCAGGAAACCTGTAATTGAGAAAGGTATTTTAAATAGGAGTAAGTACAAGGTGATGGTGACTGAGAGATGGATACTTGCGTATGGGAAAATTCCAGTGTGAAATGGATGAATACTTCTTATTAACTGTTAGCCGAAAATGAAACATACTTCTACTGTCCAAAAAGTACAATTTTTATGAGCTGAAATTTTGAAAAGTCTTTCTTCTCCTAATTAGCTTGATTACTCAGTATATTTTCAAATAATAGGCTTCCTCTCCTATTTGTCTTTTACATTCTAAACTCCAAGACCTAGACTTGTTATGCTGTGAATGGGAGGTATTAAGTAGTGTCTGGTGCAGTATTGCTCTGTGGACTCTTAGGATTCTTTATCCACACACTACAACATGCTTCTGAAGGTTTGCTCATTGCTGCATGTATCTGGAAGTTTAGACTTTATCGGACTTTCCTATTCTGAGAACTAATTTATTCATTGCTGTAGAATCGTTCTATGTGTACCACTTAGCAGCAGCCAGGTAAAGGTTTCTTAAAAGATGTTTTTTGAAGAGGATATTTTATCATGAAAAGACAAAGTTCAGTTTAGGTATGGACTGAACATGCAGGATTCTTTTTGAGACCTTACCCTGGAGCACTGGAATGCTGTGGGCATATTTCGTCCACAGTTATACATAGATGACCCTTTTTAGAGGTCAGGAAACAGTTCCAGGGTGGGAATTAGCTGGTTTGGGGGGTGTGGAGGGGGGCTGTTAAAAACCAGGAAAGCCAAGCTTCCATCACTGTGACATAATGTTGTATCTCAGGAAGTCTGTAAGCTCAAATATAATTGTTAAAGTTTTCATAAAAGCTGAATGCTTTCTGCTTTTAAAATATACTGTTTAAAATGCAATGTCATGCTTTTTTGCCTTTGTTCTGGGAGGTGTTGGGGAGGAGCAAAATACAGCTGCAAATTCTTTTTGAGAGGAACTCTTTAAAAGAAAAGGGAGTGCCAATGGCTGTAATACAGTTGTCTAACTGAAAAACCTTCTGGCTGGAAGGGTAAGATTAGATGTCATTATCGATCCTCAGGTAATCCATGTACTTATTTCCAACAGGCTGTAAAAGGTAACCAGGGAAAGTAAGTTTCCTAAATTTGCAGTACCGTACCTGCATTTCTGCTGAGAAATGTTTGGGGTCCACAAATCCGAAAAGACAGAATATTAACAAAGCTTGCTGTGTTCTGCTAGTTTGCCTAGTCTCTTTTCTGTGATCAAGGCTGTGAACTTCTGGTTATTAGATTATACTGAAGCGAAATGTATGTTGTAGTCCTTCTGAAAATACAAATCTTTTCCATGTTCCCACTGCTTAGTATGAATAAACCAGAGTGTTACTGACCTTTTGTCAAGGATCGTTCAGACTTTAGTTCTCATTTAATGTTGCAATAAGAATTGTATAATGTGTGTTCTAATCAGATTGTCACAACTATGTCTAGGTGTCTGAAACTGGGTAGTGACTAATAGCTTGATATGTATGAGGTGAAGTGGTATACTAACCACGTTTTGAGATATCCACAATAAAGGGGTTTTGGATTAATAGCACTTTAAAGCGTCAGACTGTTTCTGAAGTTTGGTTGTATTGTCAGCTCTCTTAAAGATTTCCTATATGATGTCCTTTAATCCATCTGTGCCTCTTTATCCATATATAGGGATGTTGGGATGCTATTTATGCTTCAGCCCGGAGGAACCATATTTACTTAACAAATATATATAGAAATGAGATCATCAAAAGGAAATGTGAAAACAGTGTAAATTTTTACCGTTTGCTAAATACGGTAAATACTCAAACCTGAATGCCAAATATCTTTCAGAACACTTAAAGCTAAACATGAATTAGGAATCTTTTCAAACAGAAGTGCTTGAAAGGCTGGCTGTGTTCCACGCGAGCATTCCGTCCTCCTGTCTGTCCGGTCCTCAGCCTGCTTGAAGAAACTTGTATCCTCTGTTAGGACTGAATTTACTGTGTACATAGATCAACTCTTCTTTGCAGAGCTCGTGCCTGTTTCCTGTTTGCAGCCCCTCCTTTCCTATGTCAGATGAGCAGCTGGGGGAAAGGGAAGTTGGATGGGGATGCTGTCGTAAGCGTAGATCTAGGTCTCGGCCACCTTTCTCCCAGGTTCTCCTTGTTTGCTCTTTGGCTTCAAGCTCTAGGCAGCGATGTTCTGCTCTTAGTCACTGTTTTCCCCCGCGTTCTCTGGCTTCTTGCCTATGATATGATGGGATATGTGCAGAGAAGAGATGGCAGTGTCAGTAAGAAAGATAGTGGGTGGAAGAAGTTAGCAACTAGCCTCAGAGCAATTTGTCTAGGCTACTGGAAGTGGCTTGGGGATCAGATGAAACACTAAAGATGTTTACAGGCTGTTTTGAGCACTCTTGGCCTAGAATATTTAGGCATACTGTTGGCATAGCTTCTTTCTTTTCAGAGCTTTTCAGCAGCAAAATTAGGGATTTTAATTTTGTATGCCACAGGTGTTCCAGAAATATGCTTTCTGCCTGTCTCTTCCCATACCTCACAAGCATCTCTAGATGTTTGATGTACTGCTTAGAATTGGAGAGCTGTCAGCTCGTTCCAACTATCTGTGCCATTCTTTGTTTTTTCTGTTTTCCATTCGTGAAACTATATGACATTCCTGAGGATGAAGATGAGGATAGGTAAAGCTTTATTCTATCATGTCTACATCCCACTGTTCATACAAGCTCATATCTTTATGGAAGTATGTGGGTTCTTGTATGATTTTGTAACTTCTGTATGCTTTCCCCTTTTGTGATGAAATGGGAATCCTGATATGTGCCCATTTAAAAACACATTTAAGAACCAATTTCTTTAAAACTTTTATTGAAGTTTTGTCTGTAGTCTTCCTATATCACTTTATCTTTACACATTTTAGCGGTGGGCTAAGAAAAATTTGAAATCCTGTCAGCACTGGTCAAAACATCTGTCTGCTGTTCTAGAAGAGAGGGCTTTGGCAGAATGGTACTCTGTGACTGTCATTTGTTCTTGTTCCTTTTCTCTTCATGAATCTAGGTGAGGTTCCATCACGTGTCTACTGATTTCTTGATCTTTGCTTGAACCTCATGCCTGTTCTTCTGTGCTTGTTTTCATTCCTTTTCTTATTATTTTTCCTTCATGGTCTCTTTCTGAGGTCTATACAATTTGTGTCCCATGATGCAAATGATATATGTGCAAAACCATTCCAAATTAAAGACTGTTTCAGAAGAGCCTTGGCTGAGAAGAGTTTTTGTTGCACTTAATGCAATATTCATGCGTACTGTCGTCATTCTCTGATCGAAGTTTGTCCGTCACTGAAGAGCTTTAAGAACAGATTAGAAACTAAGCTCCCCAAGCTGTCTATTCCAGTTCTTTGCTACTTTTGCTATTAGAAAGATTTTGCTAGCATTAGTTTTGTTGATTCTTTAAAGGGAAAGAAATAGCAGATCAGTTTGAGAGCATTTATATAACTGTTATTTTGCACGGTTAATGCTATATAAAATTGTGATTTCTTCTGAGATATCTAAGATATCTCATAAGATATATAAGTTCTTATAAGATGTATAAGTTTTAAAGATATATTTAGTTTGCAAAGATATTGCAGGTTTTTGTCTGCTCAAATTCATTCTGTATAGGAATAGTGCAAGGCAACAGCAAGCATGAGAAAAATGAGAGGAAAAGCATATGGAAACTGGTATGTCATATTTTTCTGAAGACGAGTAGTTTCTAAAAACAGGCAGAATAAGTTGCATGTTTTGTATAAGAGTCATTTACTCTTCCCACACTTCATTTCCTCTAACCTTTGCCCCTATACCCATATCAGCGCATTAAAACATCTAGTTCCATGCTGTCTTTGTTGCTCTCGAGGTCAGAGTAGATGCTTTTACATTGGGTCATGAAGCCTGTGGTGAGTCATTCTTTTAAGTATATATTCAATCTTTTCAGTATATTCTCACATCCAAAATATTCAACCCCCTATTCTGCAAGATGATCAGTAATGACTTGTTTTGGTGGGTATGTGCATGAGAAATTCCAGTCTGTCTTCCTCTGTGGCGGTAGCTACAGTTTCCAGTCAAGGAATTTAAGTGAGCTATGAAGATACGCTAGCTTTCCTGACTGCTTTTGTGATGAGTGGGGCTTTCAGAGAGAGCAGAAATGAAAAAATTAATTTTAAAACAACTTTCCAGTCTCAGCAGTAGTTGTACTCACTATTAAATTACTTTATTTTCAAATATGTAACTTAGCACTGCACTTGTTGGTCAGAATCTGGATTCCCTTTCAGAGTTATTTTTTCTAGCTTATAGTAAATGTGTAGTATTTTAAATCATCACAGCAGCCTGCACCCATTAACTAATACTGTTTCTTGCTTTATTTATGTGATGCTGGTAAATGCTAGAGCTGGGCAAATGCCACAAAAAACTTCACATTCTGTTCATTTACATTTTTAATAAACTGCTTAGCTCATGACACTTATGTTTGCATTGCATAAACACAAATGATTGAGTCTGACATCAGTATTCAGAGGAGCTGAACTTTAATTTTGAATAAAAGTAGCTGTTTAACTTTTTTGCTTTTACTTTTAACTGTTTCAGTGGAATGAGAAAGCTAACAGTACCTGATAACTTTGATCATTTATAATCACTGGTTTCAGAGGAATGTCTATGCATAGTTTGTGTGTCCATTATATAGTTGGTTGTTTTTTCTTTATGGGGGTAGCTCTTTTGCCTTCATAACGTGAAAGTAGCTATTGGAAAACTTGGATGTCCTGTGAAACATGAGGTCTTCAGATTCTGTTAGAGAAACTTTCAAATGATAAAGCAAGAGAAGTGGTAGATTGCTTACAGTAACTGTGGATACTCGGAAGAGGCTTTTTAAGGACAAACTGCACAAAGTTGTGTCATTCCTGGTAGAGCTATACTGAACTGAAGAAGAGTCATGAATTAAAAGAATTCTCAGGATCTATTCCAATACTTAATTTTCTGTGATCTGAATGTTTTAGATGTTCTTGATCTATGACATGATGATTAAATTAATTTTGCAGAGATGTATATGTTATAGTGTTACCTTAAATAGCAACTGATGCTAATTAAGAAAGTTAATTCAGAAAAATATAGATTATCCCAATCTTCAGACATTTAATGCCTGCTATCAAGGACTGACTGACAAAGCCTTCCCTCATGGTACCTGCATAGCAGTTAATGATTTAGCTATCTAGAGGTGGATAACAGGACTAATTGTATGGCCATCTCAATTTGGGGTTTTATTTTCTCTCAAGTAATCTGAAAAAGCTTGAGTTTGACTGGTGCAAAATTTATTTCATGTATTTGAAGGAAAGAGCCCAGTGAGGAGCTGGTTTTGCTTTTGTTTTTGGAGAGTTGCGCATATACCTTTGCTCTCTGAACAGGGGTGTAAACTCTAGAAAACAGGATTTTGTACATATGAGATCTCATGTATGACCCAGCATAATGCATTCTTATAAATAGGGGTTGAATATAGAACCAAACGCTTAAGGATTTTTTTTTAATTTTTTTTTTCTGCAGCTGTTTGGCAGCTATTACTGAGGTTTGAGTATTAATAGCTTTGTCAGTGTTTGCCACGAAGATCTGAATAAACTAAACATAAAACTAAGCTTTACGTCTTTCCCTTCTTGCTTGGGAATGTAATGTAACTCAGGAATTTTTTTCTGAAAGTCTTAATTTTGTTCTCTAGTGTTTTGGGGTTTTTTTAATTGGCAAGAAGTAAAAATAAAAGCAGCTGGCTATTCTCTTGTATATACTTCTTGGTCTGACAGAAAAATGTTCTTCTCATTAGGTTCGTCTTGTAATTTTCCTGAAGACATGAAGACTTTTGTCTAATGAGTTGTCTGTAGGAAAAAGTCAAATCTGATTTTGCAGTCAAGGATGTTGGATAATATACTTCTGCTCCAGTTTGATGGAAGACAATGCTGCTGTCAAGAGAGTCTGAACTTCCTCTGACAGATTCAGAAGCATTATGGTGTAAATTTAGAGCGTACTTTAGTTTTCTTTGGTATTCTGACTGGCCTTAACCTGGACAGACAGACGGGAAGCGGTGTTCCTATGGTTTTTCTCTCAATAAATCATCTGAGCTTAAGTTATGTAAGGCACGAAGTGTTTCAGTTCTGATGCTTAGGCACAGAGTGCTATGCTGCTTCTGTGACATAGCAGAAGATCTTGATCTGCTGTCCTCTAAATGGTAAGTTTTGGAGCTATTAGTTCTGGTGAAGAAGTATGAGAGGCATCAGGACCAGGAAGTATGGGGAGAAAATCTTCCACTCTGCAGTAATGTTTCTAAAACTAGCATTGGCGATGAGGTAATTGGAACTTGTGCAGTGTTTTATTTACAGGCTGTGTTTCAGATGTTGACTTCATATTTAAATATAGTTAACTTTAATATAAATATGTATTTATAGCTTTGCCTTTTAATTAGATGAATAAATATTAATTCTTTCTTTTGCTTAGGATCTGATATGATTTTAATTCATTAAAAAGATAACTTTACTGAGGACAATTTTCACCATTTCACCATTCCAGTGTTTCATACCATCTTAAGACTCTGGCTTTGGGATGAGTAGAAAGTCAGTCTGCATTTGACAGTGGCTTGTTGCGTGTTCAGCAAGACCAGACTTGTGGCGCTGTAGAGTCCGGTTTTACTTCACATATGCTATGAAGTCACTTTGCAAAAGCAAAGCAAGTTTTGCTTTTCAGAGGTGATGAACATGCTTTGGACTATGTACAGTAATTGCTCTGATTTGGGTCTGTTACAGACTTTTTTATGGTTTGGGCTGTGCCATGAGATGGCTCTGCGTAGTGTTAAGAGAAGAATGGCTGCTTATAGCTAGCGCTGTTGTATGAGCACTGGCCATGAACGTGTTTCTCTCTGAATCTAGTCTCATTCTCTGAAAAATAAAGATGCAAGTGTGCTGTATTCAGATGGTCTGATGGATAAAATCATGTTTGATTGCACTTGGGCATATTTTAAATGGCATCTTTGCTGTATGAGTAAAATGACTTGATTCCTTGAAGGAAAAATTTATCGTTACAAAGTTTACTCTTCACTTACGCATACATAAATGCTTTTTAAGTTAGTCTTAGGCTTTACACTTGACGTCAGCCATGTTTTTAGGTGTGCGGCCCGAAAGTGTAATAACAGTGCAGCCACAGTAATGGTGTTACAGCAAAGTCGTTCTGTCTAGCCCCTGTCATGATTTGTTTTCAGCTGTGCTGTGACAACTACCTTCTCTTTTAACTTTTTTTTTCTACTGTACACATGTGATTAGAGATTAGATTATGTGATAGTTCTCAGTCTACCCAAAATATGATTCAGCCAGCCACTTCATGGGGGGGGGGGGGGTAAAGCAATTATATGATCTTTTCTTACTAGAATAGCATTCACTACAGTTACATGTCATGGACTACAACAGTTAAACTTCCTTTCTTAATTTCTTCTCACGTTACCTAAATTATACTTTTGTTTTTTGAAGGTATTTGGTTCTCTACTGTTTGTCTTCTGCCTATTGATGTATATTGTAGAACTTACGTTTTTATGGGATTTTTGGTTCTTTTCTCTTTTCCTCATTAATACAGTTAAACCATGTTTGTACAGCTCTCTACTACTGAGTAGTCACTAAGTGAATTGCCTGGCTAGAAAATTTAAAATGAAAGTTTCAGAAGACTGTTGCAGAGTTTCTGGGCCATGAGATCTTTGTTTTCTGAGAGATGAGGGAAGGATGGGACAAAAAGAGAAGAAAAATTAAGCCAGATCTTTGAAGGCTTAGGATAACGTGGAGACTTGCCTCGGCTCCTAAAGAGGTTTAATTAATGTTGGTATAAGCATCTAATGGATCTTTGGAAATCTTGTTGATGTTTCAACACTGAGAACATGGAATGGTAGGAGACTTGTTATTGAGACTTTTCTTGGTCCCATCTTGGATTTTTGTTTACCTCTGGTCACACATAATGCTGCCCTGTTCTCTGAAGCTTAAACTTGCAATCTTCCTCCTTGATCTCTGTCTTTGTTTTCTTTGGTTTTGTTCATTTGTCTTGTTCTTTTTCCCCTCTTTACATCTGGCTTGATAATGCACCTCAAACTAGATATCCAAGAAGTTTTCCAGCTTCTATAAATCAAGTTGTCGCTGCTGTTTCACAGCTGACCACTATGATGCTGGTGCATGAAATACAAGAAACCCCCCCTCCTCCCCCAAATCTCAACTTTATTTGGAGTTTACACTTGGAGGAAAATCAGTGCAAGGAAGAGCCTGGGGTGTTTGGAACTAAGGTAAAGTCAGAAAAATGTATTGCTGATGATATTGGCTCATCCATAGTAGAATGGGTGGTGTATGTCTGCTGCTGGCAGTCCAAGAACAGTGTTGCAATATTGAACTTAAAATTGGGAACAGCATCTCTGCAGTAATTGCGTGGTGGTAAGATTGAGCACTGCAGTTTGGGTTCAGCTGCACTCTTTGTTCTGCCTTATGTAAGCTCTAAAAAAATATAACTGAGTGCATGCTGGATCTTTCAGAGCTGATATATACTGAAATACATCACAGTTCTGCAAGCACTTTAATGATGTAGTCAAAATCAGTCTTTCTGTGTTCAGACTTATCTGGCTTTTTCCTTAAGCCAGCACAACTAGTAATATGGCAGTGCAGTGAACTCAGAACCGCTCTAGTTTGAGTTAGTTTCTTCTGGAGATAGTGCCTATTTATGTTGCATTGAAGTGCTTGTGAGATTGATTTTAATCTCCAAACCCTTATAGTTTATTTCTGCATTTGGGTAGATGTATCCTATTTTCATTTTTTCAACTATACTTGTAAGCCATTAAAAAAGTAAAAGTAGTCAAATGTGTCTCATTTTGAGCTCCTTAGCCAGGTTTCGCATTGACAGTGCTATGCAAACATTAGTTTCAGAACAGATCTAGTTAGGGCTTGCCAGCTGCCTTTTTCAAAGCCTGCAAATTCTGCTGGAGCTCAAGTTTGAGGAGCAGTAATTTCCTTCTTCCTGGCTACCACTGTTTTCTTTAGGTTTTTGTTTTGTTACATTTCTGAAATGAACATGCAGCTCTGCAGTGGGGCTGAAGCTAGGTGACAGTGGCTTTGGAGCAAAGGGATGGGATGTTAAGTGCAGGAAGTGCAGCTGAAAGACTCGTGTAGATTCCCATCAGTTCTCAGTCAGCTCTTTGGTAACAATCTTATTTGCTTGTTTGCTGGGATAGATTAGAAGCCGTTGTAAAATTACTGATGTTAAACTTCTTTAGGACCTGGCTCAGTTTCGGCTGAAAGAGTTAGTATCTAAAGCATGTGGGTTAAATAAAACAAACGTTAAAGAAGAATGAAGTGTGTGTTCTCCCAGCTTCCTGTGTTTGTGTTCTGTTTATATGTTGTTAAGGTTGATGTCCGGCTGCCTCCCCAAAGTTTGAAAGCAAGCTTAGACTCTGCTGCAGCTGACTAGGTCCAGATGTGAACAGACGAGTGGGGAACCTGGTGAGAAGGTCACAATGGGCATGAGGGACAGAAACGCTTTGTAATGGTATGCTCAGATACAGAGAGCATGTGTGGGAGTGCTAAGTGCCACCAGATTGACGTGGTGAGGCTATGAAGAGGCCCTTGACCCCGAGAAGGCTGCTGGAGAATAAAGCTTTTTTTTTTTTTTTTTTTTTTTTTTTTTTTTTTTTTTTGAAGACATGCACAAAGCTTTGCAAATATGTTTCAAGGTTTTGGTCTAATTGCCTAGACTATTTTTTAAGAGATTAAGAGAGGTTGTATACCAAAGCAAAACTTCATTACTCTTAAATTGTTTCATAGAGTGATCAAGTATGCTATATATTTAGTAGCTGTGCTTAAACAGCTTTCTGGGCATCAGAGAAGAGCTCGTTCTTCCAATCATTTGAATTTTCAGATTTTTCTTGTACTTGAAGCCCCAACTTTGATCTAGCTGGACTTTCTACATGTGAAAAAGTGCTCAGTTTGTTCTCCCTTCATTAATAATTAAAATTCTAATTATTCGACGAGTGGATCTCAACACCTTCCCTGAAAGCATTGCACTGCTTGGGAGCTTTCAGTCAATTTCTTCTCCTTGTAGGAGATGTTAAGCACTTGGAAGAAAGCATGATATAATGTTCCAGTTCATAGATCTGTAGATGTTGCTTGGAAGGGACATCTGGAGGTTACCTTAGTCCAGCCTCCCATTCAGAGCAGGACTGTTGCCAGTGCTAGTCTAGGTCAGCTACAGCTTTGAGTATTTAAAATCTCCAAGGATAAAGATTCCACCACCTCTCTAGTAACTGTTCAAGTGCTGCACTGCTCTACTAGCAACACTTGTTTTCCTAATGTCCAATCTGAACCTCCAAAGCCACAACTATGGCCATTGCCACTACTGAGAATTTGGTTCTGTCGTCGTTGGTGCTCCCCTTCAAGTAGCGGTAGGCACCTCTTAGATTGGCCTTTAGCCTCCTGTGCCAGGCTACACATGCCTGGTTTCCTCAACGTCTCCTGTCAGGTCGTGTGCTCTGGACCTCTGTCTATCGTCGCAGCCCTTTGCTGAACACTCCGATTTTTGCCACATCTCTCTTGAACTGGGGTCCCAAAACTAGACTCAGTTCATGGTTTATAATATTAGAGCAGGAATTCAATTTCCTTCCTTCCTAGTTGAGTCTTTCTTTTACATGAATAAAGGATGTTTCTCTGCTAGAGGTCAAAGTTTGTGCCACCTAGAAACAGTCTGCTTAGTTTTAATTATTTTCTAGATAAGGGATCGGAATGATGGGATTCTTAAGGACTATCTAAAGATCTGAACATTTGGAAAAGCGGAAGAGAGAAGGGTGGATGTCATCTGAAAAATGAAAGAGAGAAGGTAACTACTCTCCTTTCTTGCATTTTCCTTCTTCATGTGTGAGAAGGATATCTTGTTTTGAAACTTAAATTTACTCTGTCTCTGGTGGAAATTAGATTGACTCAATGCCTGTTTCACCTAGACCTCCAATTGATGTGCTGGTGTGAGCATTAACTGAATGTCTGCTTAGCTGAACAAATTGGAGACTTACCAGAGTGATTTTTTTATCATCTAGTGAGTCCTCTAGCACCTGTAAGAGCTTGTGAAGGTGTAGAGATGATATGTTACTAGAGGGAGTAAATGTTCCTGTGCTTTCAAAGTGGGTCATGAAATGAGTAGAGCAGAGCTCACAATCTCAGAACAGGATGTCAGATTTGGTAAAGCTGAAGGAAGTAGTAGTATTAGTTAAAATGCTCTGATTTTCCTTGAGCTTGACCACTTTGGTACTCAAGCCAGTACATCCTGCTCTTCTAGTGTGCTCTGTTTATTTTTTTTAAAAAAGGAGAGGGGTGGCAGTATTTGTTGTAATAGGGGTCCGCAAAAGATCTAAGACACAAGAAAGTGTCATTAGTTTTGCTCATGGAAAAAAATTTCTCTATGAAATTATGAGAGGGAAAAAACCCTGTAATTTTAAAAACATGGTGGACGATTTTGAGACTCAGATCACCTTAGTTTGATCTCGGTGCTGAATGGAAAGCATACCAATCCAGGAGAGAACAGCACGAGACTGTAACTCGCGTTAGCCTCTCCACGTTTGAAGCCCAGCTGTACTAGCTGAAAGTCTGATAGCAGTACTCACGTGGAATATCTGATAGCTCTTCAAAGATGACTTCGAAACTAAAGGAACAGGAAGTTAACTGATACTCCCCTGTCAAACAGGCTGAAACTGCAACCAGTAATCACAAGTTTTTGTGTTTAGACTTTTTTGTTTTGGATTTTTTTTCTCCAATGCAACAATGATGTATTTTAGTAAGAAAGGGGATGAATTAATTTCATTATTCTTGGTTTTGTTATCTCACATATCAAACTTCCATGGAAGGCAACAAGGGTACAAAAGAAATGGATTCTAACTTGGGAACAGTTTATTTTGAATGAGAAGTTACGTTGTGCCTCAAATAATTGATTGCTCATTTCTGTATTTTTTGTGGAAGCCTATAAATTGAAAATAATCCAGCTATCATTGCTCTGTAGTCTTATATACGAATAACACAACTACATATACAGCTATATCGTGAAAATACGGACAAGAAATTAGCAAATGCAACCTCGAAATGAAGCTTCAGGGCAGCCTTAGAGTTGCAGGTTCCTCTTGGGCCAACGCAGGAACTGATGTATGATGAAGATGAACATTTCTAGGCTGGACAGCAGGGTAGATTGAAAGAATGGGATCTGTGTAGTGATGTGCCGATTATATAATGAATGTAAACTTGACTACAGGGAGGAACTAGGATGCTACAGTGTGATTTCCAGCCACAGTGTGTTATTGGCCCTGGGCTCAGAGGTCTGGATGCAGCATCATTTATGACCTCTTTCTTCTCTGACCTTAAGCACAGCTGCTTGTACGATCTGTCGTGAGGCCTACCAGCTGTGACTGGCACGTTGGTTTATGGAGTAAAAAAGGGAACTGGTTCTGTGCTGTCACTGCAGATGTACTGAGGTATCAGTCCAGTGGCAGAGGGAGGAGCAAGGAGAGCAAGGGAGACAAATAAATCCTCAGTGTCACACACATTATATGCAGATGAAGGTGGGTTTGTGGATCTGAAATAAAAAAAGCCTTGAAGTTGAAAAGCTGAAAAATTAGCTTGGCTGCTGGGTTAAATAGGGGCTAATGGGTTGTGATATGTCTTCGAGCTGACAGTAAATTAGACTTACATAATGTTTAAAAAGAAGTGCTGCTTATGGGAAACAATGAAATAATTTACCTTTTCCCCCTTTTTTACTAGAGGTATGGAGAACTTGGTGGCTGGCTCCACCCTTCCTCCGCTTTTTGCGGATGAAGATGGATCTAAGGAAGGTAGTGAAATTACTGTGACTGGGTAAGCAAATACTTTTTTTTTTTTTTTTTTTTTTTTTAAAAAAGCTTTGGCTGATAGACACCGTCTCTAGATTTGCCAGGGAAACTGTTTCAGTGGGAAGAAAGGTGTGCTAAGTAAAATCTTAAGAAGGAGAAACTTACACAGCATTTCCTTGGCCTTGACAGAACAACATAGGACCTTGCATGAAGGGGAGCATGGCTTCTTCTGAACTGATTAAAAGCTATCAAACTTCTCTTTTACATCCCTGTTAACTTTGAAAGTTTGCTTCCATGGGATTTTAGTCTTTTAGGGAACTTTAGACAGTGTAATGTGGGCAGAGATGGAGGGTATATCACTTGGCTATAGTGGTTCCTGCTGAATAGATCATTTTTATTAATGATATACTGTTTATCAGTGATCTCCAGAAATCACTGAAACTAATGCTTTTCATTTTTCAGGTTGACTCTGTTTTTACAGAGTGTAAAACAGTGGCCTCTTAAAGTCACAAAGGCTAAAGAACCTAGTCTTTTAGGAGTGTGTGGGCCGCTTGCTGTGTGCTGGTACTTGGAATTTTTCCTCTTTCATAAACCTCCAGGCTATAAAATTCAGACTTTGCGGACAGGTAAAACACTACAGAAATAAATGTGGAGATGCTTACTTCAAACTGGTCTAAATTTGGCTCTGCATATCTGGGACTTCAGACTTGATGGTGCCAAATGAGGTAGATGTTCAAATCTGGATTATGTTTAAGAGGGATGAGGATGTTGAATGAGCTTTCATGCATTTTCACTGCAAATGGCTACATCACATTGAAGTTTTTCCCTATATATATAGTTTAGAAAGCTTCCCTGGTAAAGGGTAACTGTATTACCCAGCAGATAGGAAAGCTGAAATACTCTTCAGATCTTAATAATGATTCTGAGAAAATCCAGCTGCATTGTTGTGTATTTTTTGACACATCAAATGTAATTAATATTTAATAGCAGGGTGCCTGTTGTATTCCCTTCCTCCCTCTCTAATTGTTGGTAGTGTGAACTCAATCTGATATCTGAAAGTCAGGCATGGAACTTTGCAGCCTTTCTATCTTTACCAGTAATTATGCCCCAACTGGTGACTGCAGCGAGTAATAAAGATACTGTTTTCGCTATTTAAAGACAAACTTTTCTGTAGGCGTTCAGCTAACAATTCTGTGATTATACCTTACTTTTCCATAGCTATATGCTACATTGTTAACAGGAACAATTATTTTGAATATTTAAGGTATTTGTCTTGTATGTAAGCAGCTCTATATATGAATAAACAGACAAAGTAGATTTGAAGCATGTGTTGTTCTTATAGTAATTTTCACGAATGTAACTGCCTAAGGCCAGGCAACCTTCAGCCTGGTTTAAGAAGGGATTAGAATCTGTAATAAGAGTCCCAAACTCTGTTAGGAGTGTGTCCACTGAGCACAGTGGTTAGAGTGACTAGGAGACCGTTGTCCCAAAATATGTGCTCGTCTATATGTGCCTCTAGATATGTGCCTGTATATATCTGCACATGTGGCTTTCTGCCTCCAGGTCGCTGGGCCCTTTCATAGAGTATGGTGGATTGATACAGATCTTGCAACAAAATTAGATAGTGGCCATTCAGGAGCCTTCAGGGACCTAGTCATGTTTGTGCTTTAAATACCCATGCGTATCAACAGGAGTTCATACTGAATGAAGTTCCATTCAAACTCATACACAACCAAAATCCTTCAATAGTTTTTATGGAGAAATATATTAAATGCATCCAAAAGGTAAATATTGGTTGAAGATGAGACCTTTCACTTAGAATTCTTTCTGGTATTTTTGAAAAAGTATAGATTCATGCTTTTAATTTCTGATCCAATTGATTATTTGCTTGACAGTTGTTTGTGTAATCAAAGGCTTCACTAAAAATTAGGCAAGATGTCATTTTAAAACTCAGATGGTGTTTGGAAGTCCCTGGCAACTATGGTAAGCACTTACAGCAGTTGCTTGGATGGAACAGTCAGTTCTTCAAAAGTGATTTTTTCAAAATGCTTTTTTTCTTGCTACTGTTAGAACTGAATATATTTGCAGTATTTCTGCATCGTGTGGAAGACTAGAGGAAGTGATTTAGCAATATGATTAAATTTTTCTCACTATTATGTGCTTTTTCAGATTAGCTCATTCTGAGAGTTCGTTCAGTGGTGGAACTTCGCAGTCTGTAAATAACCCAGATTTGGTGGAGGATTTGTCACAAGCTCAGCAACTGCAAAATGAGTCCTCTAATACCACTGAAAACGCAGAGCAGAAGCCTGAGGAGGAGGTGAGGTGAAATAATATCATTGAAACAGTGACTTCTCAATGGAGTTAAAGCATGGAGTTTTGTCATTATAGTTCCTTTTACTTAGATTTTTTTATAGGATCACAAATTTTCATCCATTTGCCATTTTCATCTTTTGATTCTCTCCAGTTATTTCTTGTGTGTTGCACAGCTATACACATATAGCCAAGGAAAGCTAGCAGTTGGACTGTACAGAGAAAAACATGCGTGTCCCTGGCTTAGCCAGCAGAGTCCCCAGACTGTACTGCCTCTGTTTTTTCTGAAGACTGAATGTGTTCCATTGCCACAATTTCATGTCTTCTGAGGCAGGAAAGTGAGACCATTGCACTTGGGAGTTACTCATGTCTTTGGAAGCATTAAGCTTGCTTCTTTAGACTCACCTGTGTACTGTCGTGCACAGTATTTGGTGACTAATTTATGAAGGGACTGAAGTTTGACAGGAAGGTGGCTTCTCTGAGAGATTAATTTGATATTCCTCTCTTGCTGTTTGTCTTCAGTTTTGATGTCTTTTTTCTTTTTTTAGTGAAATTCCAGAAGGGCAACCAAAAATAATATGATGGAGGGAGCATGTTGATTATGGGAAAAGTTAGAAGTACTGAAATAGCTGTATGTATATAGCAAAGGAAAACAGTGTTTTCCAGAGATTATAATAGTATTATGAAGCCAGGAAGATAAGTGTTAGTTATGTCACTCCCTTGGACTTGCTATATGCCACAGGCAACCCTTGCAATGTTCCCTCCTTAGGAGTTTCTTCATCTCATCGTTGGAGATGATGCTCAACTTCTTTAAAGTTCTTTGAATTTTTGTTTGAAGTTTATTTTGAAATTCCAATATATTTGGTGGTAGAAATAACAAGAATATATGAGGGGAAAGAAAGTGTATAGAATGACTGTTCTGCCACACACATTTTGGGCCCATCATGCTCAAAAGCAAAAGATTAGGAAGGAAAAATAAACTAGTTAGTAGCAACTGCTAGCTAATATATAAAGTTTCTCAAAACATGATGTTGAGGCAAATGACTCAAACTCGAAAGAAAATGGGTGTTAGAATAAAAATAATACTTGCAGTAGCCTTAGCGAGGATAATAATTTTCATGAACTATCACTCCTCATGGTTCATAGCATAAACTGATATTAGACTCTGGTCACACCTAATCTGTGACATACTGTCATTCAGTTGTCCAGTACAAACTTGGAAGTTTGATTTGGCTTTTCACTTTCTGAGGTGATTAGGTCTGAATTACTGCTGGAGTAAGATAGGAAACAAAAGGGCCAACTGATAAGTTCCATTGTTGTTTGTACAAAAAAAAAAAAAAAAGCGGTTATCTCAGTTGTATGTTCTCGGTGTATTTAGACTATTTCTTAATTTCATAGTTTTTCAGTTAGAAGTTGCTACAGATGTTATTTTATTCTCCCAGTGGACCAGGAGTAATACTACAAAAACTTTTCACAAGGAGACTTATTTGTCTGACTTTACTTAGAGAACAGTCAGGGTTGCTCTAAAGTGAGGTTTGAAGTTTACTGAGGAACATATGTGGACAGGATGTATTGCAGCAACATACTCCTGATGAAAATATGTGAGACATGAATATTTATTCCTTCCAGGGGTGGTAATTTTTTTTCTTTCAATCTGAATTTTCTTCCATTTTCATTTTGCAGCAGCAAAGAACTAAACGAGGAGGCTGGGCCAAGGGGAGAAAGAGGAAGAAACCCCTTAGGGACAGCAATGCCCCCAAATCCCCCCTCACAGGGTATGTGCGATTCATGAATGAGCGTAGGGAGCAGCTTCGAGCGAAGAGGCCTGAAGTCCCTTTCCCAGAGATCACCAGGATGCTGGGCAATGAATGGAGTAAACTGCCTCCCGAGGAGAAACGGGTACCATTAAACTCCCTTTTCCTTACTGGAATATCATTATTGTTAAATGGGAATATTGTTTAGTGAGGAAGTTAACATAGACTTTTGATCGAAGTTATGTTTAGGAATATGTTTTAAAATAAGGTGCACAGGCCCTCCAGAGTTCAAATAATGAACCCTGGTAGGGCGATAGCATCTCATGCAGATGTGACTTGGGGAAAACTGTATCCTCTAAATAGTGCAAGGCTATATTGGGGCATTTTGGGGAAGGCTGTAATGAGATATCCCATGGCTTATGTGATTTATGAGGATGAAACTCTGTTCTACCTAACCCAGATATAGCTGAGAATTACCAGTTTCCAAGGCCAGAGCCATCAGAATGGTGGGGCAGCAGTTCATTCACTATAGCTGAGGAGCGTTCAGCAGGGTTTCAGAGCTGCTAGAAAGATTTTACAGTTTTGTTTATTTTACAAACTCATCAATGAATATAAACATCTGGTGTCTGAGAGTAAGACAAGTACTCCTGAAAGGACATGTTACTGAAGGAAATAAAGTAAAATTTTTAAACAGTGTTTTAAAGGGTTGCTAGCACTTTATAAGGAAAGTCAGGATCTGTATGATGGGTCAGTGAGTTGCTTATTCTAATTTCTACACAATATGCCTCAGGAAAACTTTTTTTTTTTTCATTGGGGCAATGTGGTATCTTCTCATCAGAGCTACTGAAGCCTTCTGCATTGTCTGATATGTGGATGAAAACAAAGTCAGTGTTTGTTCAGGTACTTTAACTCCTTCTGGTGCAGACCTTGTTACCACTCATAGGTGTTTTATGATCCATACCTGATTTTCAGTTGGAGGTTAGAGCAAAGCAGTAGTTGAATCACAGTAAAACTTGGTGCTATAATATGGTTTTATCAGGATATTTAAGCTTGTGAAAATACTGTAATGACAAAATGATGCTCAAAGCTTATATGATGGCTAGATGAAAAATGGGATGATAATACAAGTTCCTTTTGTCACTTTTTAAGTTGGATTGTCTGATTCTTTGTAGCCTTTATTAGAAATCTAAAATGCGCTGATTTGCCCTTTGCTGGCATGTTGCTGTTTATGAGCTAGTTCATAGAATAGCAGTTACACAGAGATATTATGAAATGGTGTATGGGCAATTGTGTTTTATCCATAATGGAAGCTGTGTCAACAGAGCCAATTGATTTGGTAACAGATTTGCTGCAGTGAGAATGCTGTCACTGATTGCTGGGAGAAGGGGGAAGTGAGAGAATAAGAGACCCCTCTTCCCCTTGAGATATTCTTACAGTCTCTGAGACAATTTCTTAACCTAGAGTTTTTAACTCAATCTCCTTTTTCCTATATGCTGCCTTTTAACTCCCCAGGGAATCTGTCCTTTTTAAATAAGGCCATGGAAACCTAACCTATGGGAGTCGGGGAAGGACTGGGGAGTACTTTGTTTCATTGTGTCCTTCCTGCTCCTCTTTATTAAGGCTGTGAAGGGCGTTGCTGATTCAGAACCCATGTCTCTAACATGACAGACCCCAAATTATTGTTAAAGTTGAGTAAACTTGGTTTTGGTTGTCTAACCACTATAAAGTCGTCATTTTCTAAAAGCAAACAGTGAGGCTAAAGGCAGTACTGCACTACTGTGTGGGTTAACGTTGCATAATCCATGGGACAGGCATGTGTGAAGTTCTCTCCTGGCTCATCTCCAGCATTTAGCAAACTAGCTGTCTGATGTGACAGCTGAAAAGAAACAGTTCCACATTTCCCCTGTTCCAGCCCAATAGTCTTTCTACTTCCCTTTGCATTTGTCCAGCATAAGGATGAGTTGATTGAGCTGAATGAGCTAGCCAAATACTGCCTCTGCCAAAAAAACAAGCCAAAGCCCAACTTTGTAGTCATAAAGCAAACTGCTCCCTAATAGTCATTCTTCTTTTTATTCTCCTGTATGGGGAAATATGTAATGGGGCGTACAGATCTGTGCTAGAAAATCTACGACATCTAGTTACAGATACTACAGCATAATTCATTCTTACTGATTTAGAACAATCCATTCAAAACAAGTTGAAGGGAAAAAGTTGTGGATTTCTTCACTTATTGTCTCTGCTCCTTGAGCAGCACAAATTTATTCTTCCATAAGGCACTAATTCCTTTCTACCATCTCCAGCAAAGCCCAAAAGCAATGCAAACCCATCATCAAATTTTCCCCCCAATCCAGAATAGAAACGGTGACCTCAGCAGGGTCAGGACAATGTCCCAAATGCGTTGAATATATAACTGCGAAGTGGCTTGTTGTAATGATTTCATGAAGATAAAAAGCATACTGGGTCACTAAGGTTTGCTCTGGTTTAATGTTTCCATTGAATTTTAAACTTGAATGGGGGGAAGGAGTCTTGGTGGCGGGGAAGGCAGCTTTTTCTTGGAAGAATCCCATTAGTCCCAGAGTTGTGACCACTCCTTAAGTGACTTTCAGTTCATCAGTATCCTTAAAGTATTCTCCAGTTAAGCTTGTTCCATTATGCAGGTGCCTGAAATTCCTTCAGGCTAGAATACAATGATTTCTTTTAACCTAAATGCAGATATTAAAGAAATTGATAGAACCCTCTAGGCTCTGTCCTCTTTAAGCTCTTCTTTTAGACTAGCCACAATGGTTTGCTTACCCCTCAGATGAGGGGAAAGTGTGAGGTGGTAGAAGGACAGTACTTTTTGACTGTGGGGTTTGAAAGCAAGTGCATACTGGAATCCCATTGCTACAGATCTGAGCATTGAATGATAACCTGTTAACAAGGGATTCTTGTAGGGCAGCACAGCCACAGAAATGCAATTCTTAAATATTTAGTCTATAGTATGTACATAGTATTCTGTTGAGTTGAGTAGCCTAGCAGCCGATTACTTCTAGGTCTAACAAACAAACAAAAGGTTAGCAGGATGATGATTTTTGGATAACACAGAGACAAAAGGACACCATAACAGCAATGTTTTATCCAGGAATCTTAGTTCTCTGCATCTCACATACATTCTCATTGTTTCTCCACTACTTTCCTGTTTGCATAGGTGAGATGGATTAGCAATTCGTCTGACAAGATGTTTTTCTTCCCTTCTTCCTGAAGGGGAGGAAACTCCCTGAAACTCTTGGACTTTTTCGTTTCAGCGATACCTTGATGAAGCAGATAGAGATAAGGAGCGTTACATGCGGGAGCTGGAGCAGTATCAGAAGACTGAAGCCTACAAAGTCTTTAGCAGGAAAGCGCAGGACAGACAAAAAGGGAAATCACACAGACAAGGTATTGAACAGAACAAAAATTTGTGCCTGTCTAGAACAACAAAAGATCCCCAGCTAGCCGTATAGCCAGACACTCATTAAAAGCCTTTGATTGTTATAAAGTGAATGTGTTTTCTATAGTGCTTGCATCTACTAATGTAAAGTGACTGTTTATGCAGATGTAACTGCATTTGGGTTGTACTAGGGCAGGTTCATTAAAAGCATCCAAATTAGATGCTACTTTTACATGACTTATTAGGAAAGCTATGCAAGTTTTCTATCTGTGACTGTTGGTTGTGTGACTATGGTTGTGTAGCTATTTTAATTCTTGTTTCTTATTTTCTTGAGTCTTGTGTATTTTGGGGAATTTCTTGTTTATTTTTTCTTTTCCAGATGGAGCAAGACAGCCAGCTCATGATCATGAGGTAAACCTCTTCATTCTGCACATCAGTGGGTAGATCTTCAGAGGAAAGTTGCTACTGAAGTCAATAAAAAGTTTATGCCAGTTGATCATATAATCAAAGGTTTAGATTGCTGTGCATTCTTCCTCTTTCTGTAATGTTTTTAAATCAAGAGTTAGAAGCAACTGAATACTCTTATGCTCACGTTAGTGTGACAAAAACTAAACAAAGTCTGGGCAGGTATGAATGATCTGAGATGAAGTGGAAGTGTAGAGTATACTTAGGCAGAGGCTGAAGGGAATATCTTATTTTGTATGTGGTTTGCATTTCAAAACATAGCTATATGATTTGAAATGTTTTTAAAAAAATCAGTGGGTGTAAGTTAGTATAACTGAACTTTAAGAATCTGGTGTGTTACAGGTTCAACTTGCAAAATTTTGCTTTGCAGTTTTTCAAAGCTGAGAAGCCTGAATTTCCCCTCCTCCCCCCATTTTTTAAATCTTATTGAGTAAATAGATGTCTAGGTAGAACTGATAAATAGCTTGATACCTAGATAAACCTTTCAAGGGTAGTTAATTCCTTTTAGTCTATGGTTTTGAGGTACTGGTATTTTACAGCAGAGTAAATGCTGTGGTTTCTTTGAGAAGAAAACATGGAAAGTTACCAAATTATTGTGAGATCTTTGGTTTTACCTCCCACCTCTCCCCCACACCCTTTCATGCATAAATGTTAGAAAAGAGTAATAATGTCTGGAGGTATTGTCCCTGTGCTTCAGCTGATATGAGACCTATCATAAACCTTGTGTGTCCTGGCTGACCATGCCATCTCCCTTCCTGAAGCACTGAAACTTTTCATCTCTAGTTATCCCTCTTAGGGACACAGAACTTCTTGCATGGTTACCAATAAATTCCATACAAAAAACAATGAAAAATCCTATTTGTACACAGCCTCTTCACTGGGTAAGCCCTAGGCCTTTTGGAAAAGATTGTTTCCTTTTCTTTGAGGATTTTTTTCTTCCCCTTGGGAAAGCAATCAAGTTGCTTGCTAATGGGTTCATTACGATGGTGATAAGAATGTACACTGCTGAGAGGCAACCACTGGTCTTGTCTACTTTAAGGCAAATAAGTTTCATTTCCAGGAAAATGCTTTAGTAGCATGCTTTTGATATGTTCTGATTAACTCTTAAAGGCAGTCCTCCCAGTAAGATTAATCTTCAGAGGTACACAGTCCCTGAGATTTCTGTTTCTGTAGTCTCTGAATCTGAGTTCATCTTGAGTTGTACAAAACCAGATTATTGTGAAAAGTTTCAAGTACCAGGTCATTGACAGTGACATTTATGTATCCTTTAAATTTTACAGGTGACAAATGACAAATTCACTGAGTCTTGACTCTCATTCTTCTAAACACAAGTTGTTATTGCTGAAGTCTCACACTTTGTAAATCCACTTACAGAGGAGTCCTCTGAATTCTATAGGGCTTCCAAGCTTCATGAGATAGGTATTACACAGAACCCAAAGGCAGACATCCACTTCTGAAAGCGTGCTTTGTTCACTTAGCATTTTTCACCTTTATATTATGAAATTTGCTGTGCTTATCACTGATATGCTTTCATGCCTTTTCTGCAAAGTAATTAAGTATTACAGTCCTCCACAGGCAAGTAACAGCAGAGTAGGCTTAGATTGTTTTTAAAAATATATACTCAATCATTACTCAAAGCAAGGCTAAAGCTGCTGTCTGTTTTGCTTTTTTCTCTTACCCATATTGACTATTATAATTGTGCTTGTGATTAATAGTTATGATCTGATTAAATTATTTTTTGACTGAATAAGAGAACTTGTCAAATAAGGCTGAGGAAGTCTTTTCTCCCCTCAGCCTCTCCAGGTGTTCATGATTTAGTTTCTATGAATCAGCATCGAACTAATTTTAAATATTGTATATAGAAGTGACTTCCAAAAAGCATTGCAGTGAACAATTCAAATAACTAATATTAATTACAACAAAAATATGAAAAAGATGAGACTTTGGAAGGTGAAAGTAAAGTTTTCATATCCAAATATAGCTGTGAAAAACATGAGAACACAGTCTCCATGGGTTCAGTTGGAGGCGTGAAGTAGAAGATACATCTTCCTTCAAATCTTGTATTATAAATATGATATATTAAAATACATATTAGAGCTGTTAATTGTGATCGGCAGTGACTGAACGTCATTCTTGCTTTAAAATAACACAAATCGTGCTTATATTCAATGCTTCAGACTAATTGGAAGCAACCTTATAAACCTCAAATATAACAAGGATGTCTGTAATGCTTAGGCTCCCCTCGTACTCTTGTCCTCCCCTATTATGTGACATTCTGTGTGTCCACATGACCATTTCTTTTCTGAGTTTGTAAGCTGTGCTCTCCTTTTTTTTCATTGTTCTGCTATTGCTTCTTTCAAAGATGTATATGAACACTTCAGGGAAATTAGGCATTACACCTGGTCATGTCTAAAACCTTTGAAGATAGGCAAATGGCTGCTGTAGTATGAGCATGCAACAAGAAAACATGTACTTGAGAACTTCAAGTCTAGTTTCTTCTGGAACTTCCAAAAATTAACCTCAGTTTAATAAGCCAGTGAGAAGGGTGTTATTGGTAGAGATGCTTCCCAGACTGTCAATCTTGTTTAAAGCAGAAGATAGAAATAATAATTCTGATTCTCTTTTAATTTGAGGAATGACGCTAAGATGTACAGCCTGGACAGACTGGGCCTTCTCAATGAGAAGATAATCAAATCCTTATGACTTTAATCCCAGGTGAATCTCAGAGTGGCCTAAGTATTTCAGAGCCCTCAAGAGGATCTTTTATAGCTTGGGTAATGTGTTCTGTGATGGAAGAGTGCTGATGGCTTTTGTTATCATTCTTCTATTAAGTAGAATGTCTTGGTTGCCTTTCAGAAACTGAATGGTTTCATCTAATTGCTTTAATGTTCTTTATTTTCTAACCAAAGAACCTGTACCCTAGGGTGATAAATGGAATATCAGCAGTGCCTTCCTCACCATTCATTCTCTAGGAACCATTTCTGGGCTGAGCCATTGCTGGGCCAAGCCAGTGCCTCTTGGCAAACAGGTAGCCAGTGCCTCTTGGCAAACAGGTAGCCAGTGCCTCTTGGCAAACAGGTAGCCAGTGCCTCTTGGCAAACAGGTAGCCAGTGCCTCTTGGCAAACAGGTAGCAATAATAAGCATGAATTTGCTAGGCTCATCACTCTAAGTCTGTGGGGTTTTTTATGGTGTGTGTGTGTTTTTAACCAAGCTTCGTAACTGCCAACATTTTTTAGTGTATGTTAATGCTAAGGTCCTAGATTTCAGGGTGAAATTAATTTCTGGCTGGTTCAGGGAGTGTTAGGACAAAATGAATGCATTATCATGCACAGTGCTATACATGACTTCTAATTTCTAAATATATAAGGAAACTTTTCCTATAATAATAAGTTCAAAAACTCATGCAAAGAGCTTGTGTGATGAAGTAAGCCACAGAGACGCTAATGCATCCTGCTGCTTCTCTCAGAACTGTGAAAGCTTATTTCCACACCCCCAGTCCCAACCTGTTCCTAGTGTACATTCAATTGGCTCATGCCAAGTGAGCTTTGAGTTCACTCATTGAATCTGGAGCTTCCCAGCTATATTTCTACAAGGCTGTAAAACTCAGCTTATCTTTTACTTTAAAGAATAAAATAAAATGACAGGTTACTCAGGTTAAGGACTTTAAGAACATTTGAAGTTCCTTCTACCCTTGTCTCTTGGTTGACGTCATTCAGTTCACCCCAGTCCAGCCCCTTTATGAGACAGACACCAATATGAAACTCTTAAGCTTAGTTGCAGAATTCCCTTATAGGCTGTTAAACACTTAGATTTTTTTTGCTGGGCACCACATCTTGTTTGACACTTCATTTAAAGCCCAGGGTGTTCAAATACAAAGGCCTCTATCGTAGTGGCGGAAGCAAGAGTGATATTTTTATCTCTGGCTTTGAACATAATTTTGGAGGAATGAGTTCTTGGTGCACTTTGATGGCTGAAGTATTTGAGGGGTTTGAAAACTTTTTGCTATTTATAGAGATTCTTTGGTAATTAACTTTTGCTCCTATATTAAGTAACAATTTGATTGCTGCAGTTCATCAAAAGGGGGGAAATAAAAGCTTGAATTGGCTTTGTCAATAATGATGCAGGCTTTAAGCATTAATTCCTGTTGATTTTGACATGTAGAAGTGGTGACTGAAGTATCACTAATAATATTAAATTTGAATTTAATGTCAAAAATCCCTGAAGGAAAACAGTCATTATGGTGTCTTTTTTCTTTGAGTCCACCCGCTTCAAAAGATTAAAAAAAAAAAATGCCTATTAGAGTCATGAACTGTAAATTGGTATCATAGCTTCTGCACATCAAATGCAGCTACCTCTTAGGTTGTAGTAGTCTCAAGTTCACATGGTTGAACTTGCCAGCTTTATCAGAAATTAGGTGAACAGGTTTGAAAGTTGCCAGAAAGCCTTTGACTATGCATTTTATGATGAGCTGCTTTGGAGGAGATGGCACTCCAGTTCCTTGAAGTAATCCCCACATTGATGCACATCTGCCATGATGAGGTTGAATGGCTGCTTTCTAAAAACAGCATACACCTATACCTATTTCTTCTCCTTTCTGCCTTTATCCTTGCAAAATATGGCATATTCTGTAAGCAAGCTTCCTCCATAGAATCTTACATTATGTGCCACGTTCATATGTTTTCTTTTTGTTGGAGGTGGCATCCTTTTAAATGTTTGGAAAAAGATATGGCTCACTTGAAGCATCCCACCTCTGTTTGAGACAAAATGCATATCTTGCAATTTGGAACAGACAGAAATGTGGAATTGACACCCTGTGGAAAAGTTGTGCGTTTTTCTCTTAGCAATTCTTTTTCCTGGCTGTTTTCTCTTTAGCTTTGGTAGTTGAAAGACAAAGAGCCTTGATACTCACCATGAATGTTGCTTGTTTTATCTCCTGTTTGTTGACATTCTCTGTGAACAATTTTAGACTATGTCATTTGGTTGATTGTGGAATGGTTTCCATTAAGATACAGAAAACAGATGAATTCAAATTTTCAAGTTTTAAAACTACTGAGTGGTTGTCTAATGTATAATGTCTTCAGGGCAGAAAGTATGTTTTAATAGTCTGTAAGATATTTCTTGATCATAACATTCAGCTTCTGTTAAAATCATCAATAGGAGTTAGAACCATCTTCCATCCATCCAGTTCTTGGTTTATCTGCCTCAATTTTAGATCTCCTTTCTCTATTTTCTTGATCAAATTTACTGTTTCATTAATTCCTGAAAGCTAACGGTATTTAGCTATGTATTGCTTTTTCCTTTTTAGAAGGAAGCAGATACAAAGGAGAGATCTGTTTTTGATATCCCGATCTTCACAGAAGAGTTCCTGAATCATAGTAAAGGTAAATTAAACTCTTGCAGGGACTCCCTCCTTACTTCTCCCAGGTTTTGCCACAGTACTGTCAGCTGAGCTAAGGTGGGGGAGTGTGAGGACTCTTCAAATAATGACTTGGGTATAGTTGGTCCATGTGTTTGTGATATTACTTCGCCTCTGCATGTTTACAGTGGCTGCGACAGCAGTTATTCCTGGCTTATTGTCTTCCAGAACTGTCCTTTTTAGAGATTGGTGCTAGTGTTTAAGCTCCACTGGCTGTTTTTCTAGCCATTCCAAGCTGGAATTGCTGTTGTACAGGATTAAGAAACATCTGAGACACAGCAAGATGATGGTTCAGGCCAGGTAGCTGTATTTTAATTTGTAGCCCTAGAGATGTGGAAGATTCCCCTGACATTTTCTGTTACTGTATTTGGTTTTGGTAGTTGCATGTCCCAGGAGCTGAGGATTTTTTTGCTGGGTTTCCTGAAGACTATTTCTTAACTGAATAGACTTCAAATTCAGACACTTCTGATGATGAGTAGAAATGTATTTTTGTAACTGATATCTTGTCCCTAGGCCTCTTATCACTAATGCTAACTTTCATACTGAAAGTATTTGAAATCATTCCTTCAGTCTTCCTAATAAATTCCTCTATTCACTTCTGCTCCTGTGCTTTAAATGTCTTCTGATTTGTCTATCTCTCTAGAAATTAACTGCTATTTAAGTACAACTCTAGGCAATACCAGAACTCCATGATGTGATGCTTTTTTTTATGCGTAGTCCAGAACTGCACTGTTTTCAATGATCAAGTGAGCAGACACTAGAACATTCGGCTTTGTTAACTACCAGTCATAGGGATATTTTGGTTTTGGTGCTTTTGAGATTTTCATGACTCTTGGGGTGGGAATGGGATGATATTCACAGCACGAGAAGCTGAGCTGCGACAGCTGCGTAAATCCAACATGGAGTTTGAGGAGAGGAATGCTGCTCTGCAGAAACATGTTGAGAGTATGCGTACGGCAGTGGAGAAGTTGGAGGTGGATGTGATACAAGAGCGTAGCCGCAACACAGTGCTGCAACAGCATCTAGAGACCTTACGCCAAGCACTCACAACCAGCTTTGCTGGAGTCCCACTACCAGGTAAGCCTTTGGGTTTTTTTTTCTCCTTAGGACTCTGCCCAGATTTAAATTTAACTTTTAATGTTGCTGTGAAGTTGCATGGCCTGTCCTTGTAATTTTGTAGTATAGGGCTGTTTTTGAGCCTTTTCTGTATCAGATGCTGAAATCTTAAATCTTCCTCTTGATGTATTCTAGCATCAACAGAGCTTTTTTGACATTGCTTCCTTTTTCTTTTTCTTTTTTTAAATACACTTGCTCTTTGTTTTGTTCCTGAGAAAGTACTTATTCAGTCTTTGTTCCCTTTCACTTGTTTTGCGAAAATGTCTTACTAAATAGAAAAGACAAGACCTATAAGTTTTTTGATTAATGGAAAGACTTCAGTGTTAGCATCTGTATTGTTAGGTGCCGGAGAATCCACTTAGATACTGTAAATGCCCAGCTTAAAAAAAGTTTCAATTATCAGCTGTGAGACTCAAAGAAAACCAGGCTTCATTAGTCCTGGTGTCCTTGGAACAAATCATTTTGTGGAGGAAGGTGGAAACTTCCTTTTACAGAATCTAACAAACGAGGTGATACATGGCAAGAGCACCTTTATAGTAGTTTGCATGTTGGCACAAACTGGCCTAAGCATAGTCTTAAATTTTTGGAATTGCTGCAGTCATCTAGATGTTCCGTCACTCATTTTACTATATTAACTATAGGTAGCGGGGAAACGCCTACAATGGAAACTATTGATTCGTACATGAATAGGCTGCACAGTATTATTATGGCTAACCCACAGGAGAACGAGAACCTCATAGCCACAGTCCGAGAGGTGGTAAACCGGCTTGAACGCTAGTGGTTGGTAAGTGCTCTTGTTCTTTAGGCTGTTTTTGCTTGATAGCTACTCTATACTTCTGGTACTTGTTCTGACACTGATTCTTGTGTAGGTCACTTTATTGTATAACCAAGGAAGAGTACTTTTTTTTTTTCCTTCTAAAGCCACAAGAGCAGGTTGACTTACTGAAAGTCAAATGAGGTTGAAAAATAATCTAACTGCACTTAAAGGTTCCGAAATTCTCTTCCCTAGCTCCAAGATATTTATATATGCAAAGACATAATATAGCTGTTTGCCCAGTTACTCAGTGTATTTGATGTGATGTGAATAATAACAACACTGACGGTGTAGAAAAGGAAGAACAATTATTTACATTTGAATGATAGGATGACTAATTTAGAAGATGGTTTCTTTCTCAAGTGAAGTAAATTTGAAGAGTTCTGCATAAATGTAGGGTCTGGTCATGGAGAAATCTCATTTGCCTCAAGAGGTTACAGGTGAGCTCATTTCCATTATAAACTGAAAATACCGTAAAACTACCAAGTCTGTAGCACCTGTAGTCAAGTTCTTCTGGATATGAAGGTTTACGTGCAAGTGAAGCACTGATGTGTGACTCAGGCTAGATGTAGCATTTCCTGAGACTGTAATGATCATAGGTTTATGCAAATAGTATTGCAGAGCTTATGATTCTGCACTTCTGTTTCTGTTCAGCAGCTTAGAAAGCCCTAATAAGGGACTGAATGGAAAAACAAAGAAAAAAGAGTCTTTGTGCATTACTGTGCTCCCCTCTATTTCCCAGCCCATTTACTCCCCCCTCCCCCCCCCAACACTATACAGCCGTTGGGAGCTTGCCTTTTTTCTATTGTAACTATGCACATACCTGGATTCTTTAGGTGTATGTCATGAAGAGATCTACTGTACATGTGTCTTAGTGTTGGTGTTTAGAAATGCAAGTAAAAATCTGAGTTGTGCCATCTGCAACTATGAAGACAGGGCTTTTCATCCTTTCTGATTCTGACCTTTTCTGATATTGTGTAGAACAGTTAATTACACTTCCCCAATTATAGCATGGCTTAAGCTAGAAGATCGTTGTCCTCCCAGAGGGTAGCCAGATGGAACGGGCTGTAGTTCTAAGAGACAACTGAGCTCCCAGCAGAATAAAGAAGTGGCTTTACTGCTGCTGTTTGTGAAGGGAACAGCTTGTCGATCCAGGTCTGGGATTTTTCAGTAGCTCACTGGCCACCTCATTTTCCTGTACTGTTTTCAATTAGCACTCTTGCAAGCTCAGAGAATTGGGGAATGGGGAGGTTTGACAGGATGTAGTAAGAGGGAAAGCAGTTTCTCAGCAATCAGGTATTAGAAGGGCATGCCAGGCCCTGAGACAGATGTTTGCCCTTTAAATGCCTTGCCAGAAAAATCATGTCTCAAAGCTACTAAAATCTAGACTTTGATTCTCTTGTCATGAGGATTCTTATTTCCTAAACCATTGGTATTTTTTGTATTCTTAAAATGCACATATTTCTCTTTTAGAAAAACTGTATTCAGCTGTAAGTGGCTTGGAAAAACTAATTCTTTCTCTAGAATTCTTCCTCCTGGTTTACAGTGAAAAAGTACAACTCAATTTTTTCCCCCATCCCCAAACCACTGCAATACCTTCTCTGCTTTCAGCAGGAAAACAGTGTGAGGCAATTAAAAATGTGGTTAATAATCACCTGATTTCATGGTGTAAATATGTGCATGTAGCTGGATCTGATGTTCCAGTAATTCATAGGGCTATTCATTGTGAAATGGATGTCAGGTTAGTTGTATTTTGTGACATAATCTTAGATGGGAAGAGGGCTTTATGGTTGCAAATCTAAGAAAAGGGCTTCCATAAAAGAAAGGGAAGCTTAGGACAAAGCTTCAGTTGGCATCGATAAAAAAAAAAAAAAAAAAAAACTAATCATCAGACTGTCATCACCATTGTCCCTTTGTTAACATGTATATAAAATATATTATATACTATTTCTTCGAAATGTAATCTGTATTGTCCAAGTGGTGTTTTTGTGGTTGAGAGACATTACAAAATCAAAGTTCATAGAAAATCTATTCATTATGATAGTCTTTAAAAAGACTGTAGTACAGAACTTGGGCTTCTTTTTCTGGAGGCTCAAGTACCTTTTATTTAATGGCTGTTTGACTGTAGTAGTGAATGTTTCTGTTCTTCTGTACTGCATGCTAAAGAGAACTTCTTTGTGCAGACATACAGTATATGGTGGGAAGAAGTTGTTTCTTATTCAACAATCTGTTCTTTGGATGGAAGTAGGAATCCACAGGTATAAAATTAGCAGCTATCCTGACATTGTTATGTCCCTGTAAGCTTCTTTGTACTTTTTAGTGCCATGTTTCCAAATAAACCCTCCAAAAATTATGTCACGGTGTCCTATTTCATCCTGACAGATTGTGGTCTTCTAACGCTTATTTTTTTGTTTCATCTGCAGGTCTCATGACCCAGGGATGCTTTACAAAAGTTTTTCGGCCAGTGTGGAATAAGAAGCCATGAGGGAAAGACTGGGGGTGGGAGGCAGAACTTGCAGGTTTGTCCTGCTCCCTGCCTTTGCAGTTTGTCAGTGGGGCAAACAGATCAATGCATTAAAAGGTCTTAAGAAGCCACGGAAACCACCCACTAAACATTTTTGAACTGTCCACTGTGTAAACCTTTTAAGAGCATGTGACTTTTGTGCAATCTTCAATTTTTTATTAACTTTTCTGGATGTGAGGGTGCATACATTCTGTGACCTGGCTGACTATGGAGGTGAAATCTCTCAGTTTGTGAAATTAAGTCAGCCTACTTGTCGTGGTAATAGCTTTGACGTGTTATATTGCTTCATGTCTTCTGATGTCCTTTATTTAGTTTTCGTGTTTATCTTGTGGGATTACATTCCCCTACTTGAGTTTTCTTCTTTTGATCTTGTTATCTGATACTTGCAGTACTGGATAGCAGCACCTGTTTTCTCTGCCATGGCAGGCAGTCTTCCTTGGTGCACCGTCTTGTCCTACCCTGCCTGCTGTGTTTATATAAGCTTTTCTTCAGCAGAACCCTGTTTTTATGTTAGCCTGTGACTTGTAAAATGTGAGTTTGCTCCCTGCCTGAAATGGGCTGTAATTGGTGCTTTCTGACTTGATTCCAGTACAACAGTGACTATCCTACCACCCCCTCTCTTCAAGCACCCCTCTTGCACATGGCATCCTGCTCTTCTGTGAAGGTCCACTGTTACCTCTTGAAAATATTTGGTGGAACATTTTACTATTGCACAGGTCAGTGGTAATCAAGAAAGTGAAAGGTTAGCTCTTCTCGGTTGGCAGGGAAAGCAGAAATCTCCATTTTAGACTAAAAACACAAAGCTTATCTTTCCTCCGATATGTTTTTCAGTCTGATTTGAATGTTACTGCTTACTTTTTGAAAGATTGATCTCATGGTGAGAGCTGTATTCTGTAAAAAGAGAAGTGGGCTGGGGAATTGTATTTTCTGTCCTTCTGAAACTGTAGTGCTGAGAAACAATATACCTAGAAACAGCACGTGTATTTTTGCATGAATTATTATAGCAGAGAAGGTTGTTAGCAGCTAGGTCCACATAGCAGCCCACAGAATTCTAAACTGCAGCCCATAAGTGCTTTCACCTTCTTACTGTTAAAGTATAGCCTATGGAGCCTATAGCATTCAGCATATTATGTTCCAGTGTGATCTAAATGGCCTTTCACTTGCATCAAGTAGAACTTTGCATGCTAGGGTCTGTAATCTTGCTAAAGCTGCGCTGCACCTCCTGTCAAAGATAAAGGCACCTACTGTCTGCACCAACTTATGCAAATCATTGCCTGTGGGTTCCTGTCAATTTGTTAATTCAGACTTTGAGCACTTGTTGAACATCTTTAGGCTTTATAGTAATGATTGGAATGCACTCTCTTCCACATGACAGTCTCCTTGCTTCTCCTTCAGAAATCTTTAAGGATTTCCCTGTTACGAATTGGAGATTGCTTTCATTACTTGAGTGCATTGCAATCAAGATCACTTTCATGTATCTGTAATGCAAGTATTTGAAGATTAAAAAGTAGTTTCTTCTTTCCCATGCTATACACATGGACTTTGTGCTTGCCTGAAGCCACCTCAAGGTCAACGCCTTGCATGTCAGGTCTTTGTTTGCTCATGGGCTTATTGCTGTAGCCAAGCAGCAAGGATTTCAATGTAAATTCAAGTCTTCCTTCAAGGAGGAAACTCCTCTCCCTTGTCTTCAGTCTCATTTGCAAGATTTCACCAAAAAGAACCTCAGTTTGCTGCGTTGACTTACACTTTCTGCAGTGTGGACAAGACCAACTGATGTTGGCATGGACTTTTTAGTGGATTCTATAACAAACATTGCCTGGGAAAAATTCTACAGATTAATAATGTCTCCAGAAAAAAGCACCCATACCTTCATGTTGTGTGCATATCTCCTTTTTAGGATTACGGATATTTGACTTCATTGAAGTGGCTGAAATGCACTGCCAGCCAAAAGTTGATTTACAAAATCCTAAAATTCAGTCTGTAGCATCTTATAGCCCATAAAGACTCTGGAAATTGATATGTAATATAGTTGGATGTAATTCCAGGCTGTGCAATACACACACTCTATAAATAAGGTGTGTGGCTGCACGCTGCCCCTGCTTATGTAAATTCAGTGCAAGTATCGGCTCATAGCATACTGCTAACACGTCATTCTGTGGGGTAGCACGTAAGTGTTCTCAAATGAGACACTTGAGGTGATATTATTAGCTGGAGACTGACAAGTCTTTTCCCACGAAGAAGGAAGGGAGATGTTATACCTGTCTTAAAGCACCTGGGGAAAGATTAAGTTTGCGTTCATCAACAATATGACAGATGATGTTTTGTCTTACTAAGAAGCTTCCTATCTACACTAATTGACCCTATAAAATGGATTTTGCCTTTCCAGTGTTTTTCTGAGCGTCACTTCGGTTTACATTTTTCAATGTTGGCTGACGAAAATATGAAGTGGGTGTTGATGAGAGGAGCAGGATAAAATGCTTTCTCTTCACTTAGAGAAATGTTAAGAAAACTGTATGAAAATGGAGTCCATTTGTTGGATCAATGTGTTTGGAATTGTTGAGATGCCAAGTTTTCTGTACAATGTTTTTGTAATTAAACTTTTGGAGTTCCTTTGTTTTTGAGAAGTTGATGTGCTTGTTTGACACTCGCTTCATTAAAATTGTTCAACATTGAATCCATTCTGATTCAATTTTAACTGCATTTTAATGAAAGAACCATTACTAGCATTGCTTTCTTGTCTCAGAGACTTTGTCAACTCCACATTAATTGCCAGTATTCTCCAGCAGTCCAGACTGGTAATGCATGTTTTCTGTAATTGCTCATTCAGATGACTGTGTACCTGTTTTTGAGGGCTTTGTTTATTTTAATGTATCTTGGAATGATGTGATAGGCTGTAATTTTCTGTTGTAGGAAGGGGGGGGTGAGTGCTCACTCTTTATTCCATCTGTCAAATGATCAGAGACCTAATGGCTACTCCATCTTCTGGCACTTCAGTGTATTAGCTCTTGATAAAGATGATCTTTGAGAGGAAATAGTGTTAGAGAGCAGCCCCTTCCCCCTCCACATCTCAAGTATATCTTCTTCTGAAACTGCTAAGGGAAGTAGCCACTAATTGAAGTGATGAAAACTTCAGAGACTTTTATAAAGAATTATTATTGGGACCTTTCCTGGCATGTCCTTGTTCCCCAGCTTGAGTCACCTTAAGAAGGCCTTGAGTCTTTTTCCCCCTGCGCTTTTTTAACATTCCTGTCCTCCTCTGCCTTCCTTAATTTCCCACTATCATCTTTGTTTTCTCTACCTGTAAGAACCTTCTGTATCATACTGTTCCCCCTCCCAACTCATTTTCTTTTCCTCTAGTATATTTTTTCATACATCTTTCCTTCTGCTTGCTGGATGTGGAACCAGCCTGTAGCCTTGTGGAAACTGTACTTTGGTTATAGATTCTCTGTGGAGGACTTTGGATGATTTACTTCTGCACTATTGCTCCTTCTAAGCTCACAGTGCTGTAAGCAGCCATTTATTTAGGTTATTTCTGTAGTCAGACCTCATTATTTTGATTGCCAAATTAATGCCTGGTCTTTCTGCATAGCAACATGCTTGGTTCAAATACAACTCCTTCTGCTGTCTGGGACAGACTGCTCATTTAGGCTTACCGTGCTTTGGATATTCTGCAAAATACCAGCTATGAGATGCTAAAGACTTCAAAAATAGAAGGAATATAGAGAGGTCTCCTTATGACTATAGTCACTATGTGACACTGACTAGTTAAGAATTGGAGATGGTAATGTCAGAACTGGTGTACACCTGCAAAAAAGTAGCAAAACAGCAATGCATTCGTAATGAGGGAAAGGTCCAGTTTTTTCACCTTGTAGCGCTGTGTATGGCATAAGGAGCAGATGGTGGCCATGCTGAGTGATGCTGAATTTAAAGTAGTGTATTATAATATTTCCACTGGTTTTCTTCTGTTTCTTAAACCCTGTTTACTCTACTACTGCTGGATGGGATCCATGACTAATAATCACTTGAGGGAAGTGAGGGGGATTTGAGTTTTGGGGCTCTTCTAAGAGGAAAAGATCATTTCCTTCCTGTTTCTTAGGCAGATTCCTGTTTAATAATGTATTTGGAATCTTAAGTGAGGTCTGTGGTGTGTTGCTTGCTTGTTTGGTGTCTTTAACCTCTTGCTTCAGTTCAGTTGTATCCTTTGGAGTCCGAAATGCCCTCAGGCCTGCAGAAGGTAAACACTTATCCTTCACTTGTCCCCTAGAATTTTTGTGCTCACGAGCAGTGAATAGTTTTGCTGCATCTTCCTTCCTCATTGCCCGTAGTATTGAGATTTTCTTTTTATCTTTTAGAATATCTTGGTTGTATTCAAGATTTGCCTTAATTGCAAAATCTGCAGTTTTTGCTGCATCTATTGTACCATCTTTTAAGTGGTAAGGTGTCCACATCCATTATGTAACAGAAGAACTAACATAGCTTTCAGAACTATGACTTACAGGCTATATTAATAAACTTGTAATTCTGATGCTGTGAGTTTTGGGGTTTTTACTGTTTACTGTGTAGGCACTGAGGGTTTGTGTATCTGAAGATATGAAAATTGGAGTCTGGGAGCTATAGACAAAAGAAGATTTGAAGTTTATTTGAGTAATTGGCCTGTCTTATTGCTATAACCTGACATATGGAGACCTGTATAGTGTGGGTGTTGAATTTTTTTTTACCAGTTTTTGACTATTTTTACCAGTTCTTGAACATTTTTGTGAAAATAATGACAAGAAAATGCAGTTGGGATTTTTCTAAGCATAATTTTAGAGGGAAGCAAAAGGAGAGGGGAACTGTACAAATCAGAGTAGGACACTTAGAACATGCGGCTTTCTACTCTTAAAAGTTTCTGAGCTACTCTGTAGTGAAAGAAGCACATTATTGATGGCAGATACCTCTGAACTTTGGCTAGCCTGTGGTAGACTCCATATCAAAGTTGTTGGGAGGGAAATGGGCTGAATTATATAATAGCTTTTACTTTCATTCTCTGACTGGTGGCTCACTCCAGTGTGAGGACAAATACAACACGAGTTTATTGTGTTTGAGTCTGTTTGTAGCCATAAGGCAATGTTCAATCAGCTCTAAGTCTGAAAATATTTATTTTAGACTCTCTAGGTTTTATTTGCACACATATCCCAATAAGTCAAACTTAGTACTGAAATGCCCTCCGTTTTGTTAATTACTTAATGAGGTGCTGAAGTTATATTTGAAATGATCTGCGTGGAGATGGAGAAGTAGGGAAACAATGTAGGAGGAGGGACTGTTCAGCTGAGTGGAGAATTGGGTCATGGGAAAATGGTTAGTTTAACTAGAGATTAAGGTCTTGATCCTGAAATATTTAGGCAGGAGGTCAAATTTGTACATGCAAATTGTTCCGCTGAGTTGACTAGAGTCCCCAAAATACTTGTCGCATCAGTGCAGTAGAGTGGAAATAAAAAGAAAAATGTCGAAGTGCCTTTTTTAAAGATTCTTTAAAAAAAATTCAAGTACTAATTAAACAGGAATAACTTCAAGAGAATATTGAAAATAGTCTATCCAGTTAAGTTACATTAATGGGATTTGAAGCCATTGCATGTTGTTAACTGGGTATGTTACTTTATTCGAATGGTTCTTTTTCCTTCATCTCCTTCTTCATGCTGTCTCTTTATACCCAGGTTTATATCTCATTAGAAATTAAGCCCTCATCCTCCTCTGTAAATATTTGTAAAAAATTTGCTAATGTTAGAAAAGTTAGGTAGCGAAGCTTCTGCCCTAGTTTGCATGCTTTTGGGGGAGAAGCTTTATCTTCTCTATAAGATAAAAAGGACAGCAGGGTTCAGAATGGGCCTGCTGGGGGCTACAGCAGTTCACCTGAGAACATGGGACAAGTTATTTTTGCAATACTAGAACAAAAGAATGTTTCAGATTAGGAGACATCAAGGAAAGACGAAATCTGTTGAGAAAGTGTGGGTATCCGTGCATTTCACCGAATGAGGCTCCTGCCTGACAAATGAAACTGCCTTTGGATTTTTTTTTTTTTTTTTTTTTTTTGGTTACCTATGTGAAAAGGAAAGTTTTGATCAAGGATTCGAAGCTCTGGTTATAATAAACAGGAAACCTTCATTCTCCTGCTGTTACCTGGAAAAGACACCAGTTAGTCACGAGTACTACCTTCTACAAAATACAAGTTTTAAAAAGTAAATAAAGTAAATCTTGACTATATGCAAGATACTCTTCCAAGCTTACTAACATTTAGTCTAAATATCATAAGTACAAATCTTTTAGCGATTTGTCAGAATTCATTCCCTGCCTACATATCTGCTCGGGCCTGGCTTCAGGATTCTGGTGCTGTTTCTCTTTGGCCCTGTGCTTGGCCGTTCACAGAATAACTTGGGACTTGCACCAGTACAGTGTGGGTGAAAAGTTGTGTCTCAGTGATGTTAAAGCATAATGGTGTATATGTTTTTTAACTGATGAAGTTATTCTGAGATATGGGGGTGGGGTGAAATTGATCCTCTGTGCTTTCTCATCTCTTGTTGATGAAACAGTTTCTCTCTTAAAGTTGATAAAAATACTACTGTTGAAATGTTGGTAGCTTTGCTAACTCATGCTCTGGCAGGTAAAAGGAATTGTCACTTTTCCCTAGAGGTATGTTGGTGCATTCAGTTCCATCTGAACTTTGTTAAAAAATTCTTATTTTAAACATTTTACTTTTATATAAGAACTTCTACCTAGCCAAATCCTTGAGCCAAAACCTTGGCTGGTACATGTGAGTCTGGCTTCACTGAATTCAGTAGGATGACGACACTGACACCCATGGAACATCTGGCTGTCTGGGAATCAGAAAAGGGTGTAGCTGATTTCAGTCTGGAGTGATAACATCGTGGGATTTCTCTGTATCTATCTCTCGTGGGTAGTATAAGTTTTATTAAATCTGTTCTACTGTTAGTTAAGAGAGAATTCCCTCGTCTAATTTATTTGAAATAATATTGCTTAAGCCCAGGACACTTGCAAAGAAATCCCGAGCTGAAGTTTTAGGCCTGTCTATTAACATGCTTTTTCTTCCCCTAACCCTTCCAAATGAATGTTAACAACTGTGTTGGTATTGTAATTCCTCTCAGAGGAAGCTGCTTTTTCCTGTACAGCGCTCCTAATTCCTGCCTAAGTTGTTTTTGCTTCTTTTAATATTGGAGGAAGAGAGGGAAACTTCTGACTGGGGGAAGAGATGCAGGAAGTGTATCAAAAGTGCAAGCCAGCAGGATGGCTGAGCCCAGGAGAGCGAAAAGGTCTGGAAGCTTAACTCCACACCTTGCTCGGAAAGGACTGTGGCTTCTTTAGCATGAATGCTATCTACACGGTGACACAACAGTATACATGCTGTTTTCCTTGTGTATAAGTATCAATTCTGGAGGGTGTTGACATTGTCATCAACAGATTTTAGTTCTCCTGAAATACTTCATTACTGTGATTATATGGAAGTAGAACATTTGTTCCTGTAGAAGAAATATGGCTGTATACAAGCACGTGGCTTGCAAACACATGCTATG
Source organism: Dromaius novaehollandiae (assembly GCF_036370855.1). NCBI lineage: Eukaryota > Metazoa > Chordata > Aves > Casuariiformes > Dromaiidae > Dromaius > Dromaius novaehollandiae. The sequence continues at coordinate 22,267,478 of NC_088107.1, forward strand.
AACTTGATCTGTAGAAGGGAAGGATGTATTTTTTCTTACGCATACTAACGTTAATGAGTGTTCCTGGTATGTGTAAATGCACGGAGTCAAGTTCTGCTTACACACCCAAATTTTTTCTAACAAGGTGGGTAAGATTTTTCTCCTACCTTCACCCACTTAAACTCTGTTCACGTTAAACGGGACTGTGTAGAGTAAAGATAACAGGAATAAGAGGTTAAAGGAATAGAATACGCAGTTGCTCTTGAAGTTAGTGTTCACGTACTGCCAATGTAGAAATAGTTGAGTTTTTAGCCTGAGTATTTCTGTGCTCAGACCTGCAAATTCCATACATTCTTGAAATGCTTTTGATCAGAAGAACTAGCAAATGTGAAAATGGAGTTCTAGCTGCACCCTAATTTCAGGATTGTGCAGGTATGTGGTAAATGTGCATTTCCAGATGTCTGAAATTTCTATCCTCAAAAGGAAAAGAATCCATTTTCTACTGGGGGAAGCAGTGCCCTCTAATGATAATTCTTGATATCTCAATGAGAATGAAAAAGCCTGTTAGTGGGAGCCAGAGAGCTTCTCTGTGCGGAAATTTAAGTCAATCCCCTGATTTTGTTCTAAACAGATGGTAAATTCTTTGGTTGTTTTTATTTTTATTGGCTTTTATTACATGCTGATACTGTCCTTTTGTTAACCTGCTTTAGGGGCTGGTCAGGATGGAAGATGTAGAGCAAGCATTCCTGTGTTGCACGAAATTCTGGCTTAGCAAATAAAATGCACTCAGCCTACATGTCTTTGAAGTTGGCATTCTGATGGCAAAGGATGACTGTGATAAAGGTTTCCAGCTGGCTAAAGCTGATGCTGTCTGTTGGCTGATATGCTAAAATCAGCACAGCTGATTTCTCCTCTAGCTTCCTTACTAGCTGGAGCTGTGAATACATAAATCCGTGTAATGGAAGCTTAGCAACTGTTGATATTTACATAGTTCTGTGTCTTTGCAGAGCTGGTTTTCATGTTGGGAGCCTGCTACAGCTTGACATTTACACACATTTACTGCCAGCGCTCTGGAGCTACAGCATATATGCTATGATAATAGTAACTGCTCCACTATGATCTTAGTCCAGCCGAGAATATCCATGGCCACTTGTGAGCTGCTATAACTTATGAAAACAGTAAAAAACTACCCAGCTCTCTCTGCTGAATGTCTTCAGCTGTTTCTGTGAATTGGAGGAGCTCATGTAGAGGTTCTGGCAAGAAATAGTTTGTGCAAAGTAAGCAGGGGATCAGGGAGGAGAGCTGGAAGGGGGAAGTTGGAAATCCCTTCTGGAGGTATCCTGCTTTCATTATGGCTCACTGGGTTTCATGAAACCATGCACTGAAATAATGTGGGAGCACTAGCTATAGAGAACCCTCTATGTTTCAGCATCTAAGGTTGTTAATGAATACATGGCAGTCTAAATTAATCCAACTCCTGCTTCCAAGCAGGTGCCCTTAGCTGTATGTCTTTCCTCTCCTGCCTTTCTTTCCCTCTGTCCTCAGTCCTTTGTGCTAAGCTGTTTCAGTCTGCTAAACCAGCAGAAAACTCTGCCTCTACCAACAAAGAATTTCTTGCAGTGAGAAACGTTTCACAACAAATATCACTGTGGGAACAGTGAATTTGGAAGGGCCCCATAATTACTGCAGTCTAAGAAGTATTTAGAAAATGCAAAACTATAGAAATAAGTGTTTTAAATTATCTTCTCTTCTGTGAAACGGGAGAAACAAACCAACACAGTAACAATGATATTCTCTCTAGTACCAATTTCCAAGCGAGGATGAGGTATTGACAAGGTCAACAAACTGAAGGTATAAAGCCAAGATCTTGATTTGTGGCAGAGGGGAAAGGAATATAATGTTACTGATAAAAGAAAATATAGTAAATAACAAACTCCTGTCTTACTCCCTTGGGGTACTTGCTCAACTGCAGGAAGAATGTTTTTGGCAGAATCCCTTGTGCTGTTTAAGCATGCTTCAAAGAACATAGCCTTTCTTACCTTGTAGAAATTCCTGCTAATGGAATTCACACCCAAGCATCTCAAAAAAGTTTTTTTCCTGTCTCTTTTAGGCCATAAGTCAGCAGAACTGATGTATTTTACCCATGGGCCTGCTTGTGCAGAAGTAGCTTAATCTGGGCACGTCCCTACCTTGAATTGGAAGTCTGCTGTATTTAATGGGGTGTTAACTCAGTTTATTCTCTGGGATTTGTGCAGTAATTTTACTGTCTGCAGAAGGAGCGATTTGAAGCAGGGTGAAGTGTATGTATACACTGTAACATACCTGTTGAGCTTTACAATGATGCCTGGACATGCTTGCCTCATTCTGGTGTTTATATTTTTTCATCACAGCTCTTCCATCTCCTTTTGTGGTAGTCCTGTTTTGTGAATTTGAGGGTTAGCTCCCTTTTTTCTGGAAACAGGACTGAATTGAATATACTCCAACATTTACAAGTAGCATCATCTGATTTGTTCTGAAATCTAGTATCGCATGTTAGACTAATACAACCCTTTGATTTCTGCGGGTTTTCATAGGCCTAGCCACAGGCATGATTTGGTCTCTATCTTCTGTGGCCTCGATATATGCCAACTCTGACTTAGTCTTTGTCCCTTCCCACCTTCAGTCCTGGCCTCTCCCCATAACTCTTCACTGCTGGGGTTTGGTCTTTCACTTGCATGGATTTATCCATTTGGTGCTTTCTCCATCTCTCTAAATCACTCTGTCATTAGATGAGAAAAGGAAATTTATATAATCTGTAAATGACTGTGGCAGGAATTCCAAGATCCTCCCTAGGAAGTGACTGTTGCCTACAAATGCAACTGTACTTTGGTTCCAACCAACAATAGTAACTGAAAGTATCACAGAATATTTCATAGACAATTGCTGTTAGTGCATTCAGTTGTTAATTACTCTGTGCTGTAGAGTACAGTCTGCCAAGGCTCATCGCACTCGGTTCTTGTTTGCTTTGTCATGTTGGCCACAGCTCATTGTATTCAGTTACTCAGTTCTTGACCAAGGTACGGTCATGATGTTCCTGTGAAACCCTTTGTGTGTGTGGAAAGAATCAGTCCCAGCAATCCCAACGAAAAAAGTGTGCTAAATGGTCTTGGCAGTACAGAAAAGCATAAAATGAAGGATGGATACTGAAGTCCCTTTCACTAGTAGGGCTCTTTGGTAGTTGATGTTGTAGCAGAACCCAACTTTAGTAATACTGTGAAAGCATGGAAGTGAATTACAGCCCAAGACAATGATAGTGTTAAAGGAATGAGTTCCTATAATGTCGAAGTGATAGCAGGAGCAAAGACAAGGGGGGGAATCGGAAGACAGAGAACAAAAACTAAAAAAAGTAAGTTGTCTGCCTGTATAGTGTGACAGGGTGACCTTAATAAAGACTTATCATAGATGCAGCTATTCTGCAAGAGGCAATGGTGTAGACCAGGATCCCTGCCCTAGAACACAAAGCTGAATCATTCAGTCCTCTTGCATAGGTCGTCTTACAGCCTCTGGGTGGTGAGAACCCAGATGACAGTTTCATGAACTTCAAGAACCATCAGGGTGTTGCTAAATTACTAGGCAATATGTATTTGATGTGAATTAGACACACTATCATTTCTGTTGAACTAGCCTTAATGCATGCTGCGGTGTTTATGCTGGTTATAGAGGACAGACAGCAGTAACTTCATCAGAAAGTTTTCTGGGACAAGCTTGTGCCCTGAACCAATATGAAGTATCAGAGTGAATTTGTTCCAGTTCAGTATGTTGTTGTTTGGTTTTGGCATTTTCTGATCTAGTAGTAGATACTTTAAAATTAGCTCTACTGTCTTGCAGAACCAAAATTTCTGACACGTGGTCTGATCAACATACTAGCAAAAGGTACTCGGATACTTCAGTAATGAGGGTAATACAAGAACTGATGCAGAACAGACAAAGTTCTTGCTTGGGCAATTCGCTTGCTTTTCTCTACTCGAGTTCGTCATGCAAATGAAAATAGTAAACATCATCCATTTAGTGTGAAAGCTGCCTGAGAAAGGGGCTGTGCCTGAGCTTATGTACCAACACTGTCTAGGAAAATATCACTGTGATCTGAATTGGGATCTATAGACATTATTTAGTTAATAACAATGAATCATTTACCTTCAATGATAGCTTTGCATATGTAAAATGAAGAGGATTAAGGATGAGAGAGTAACTTCTTGTCGACTTTTTATTACAATGTAAGATAGGCTTGTGAGATATATATATTTTTTCTGCTGTTTCAGAAGTGGTGCCTAAAATTGCTCAAATATTGCGGTCAAATCTTGTTTTCATTATCCTTTCTCAAACTGTGGCCTTTAAAAACACAAGCAGAAATGACATCCATACCAATAGGTAGCAAAGGTCTTACGTAGTCCTCTGAAAACAGTCCTTTTTTGTTTGCATGGCGTAGTAGTCAGAAATGTGGCAGGAAGGTATAGTGGAGAGAAGAAGAAAATAAATGGCATGAGTGTAGGAGCCAGAAATAACCTTTTGAGTGGGCTGGTTCCCCTAGCCAGAAATTACGAATATAATGAAAGAGTTGAATTTTAACCTGTAATGCAAGGCCTATAGGTAGGCTGCCTGGACATATTTTCATCTCAAAAATATTAATGTTGGTGTGGATATATGATTAAAATGAAATGATTGATGCTAAAATTAGTGGCCTCACTCTTTTACATAGTTTAACTGTATCAGCTTAGAAATTGATTTTTATTATATTAATGAACCCTATCTGGGTACAATGTCTGCAGAGACTGAATAGTAAATAATACCATTGCACAAAATATGTTGTGTAGCAGGACCCTGAATACTTACTATATTCACCGCTTTCCAAAATCTGTATCTTTTTCACTGGACTTCTTAGCCGCTCTTCAGTCTTAGGCTTGCTGTTCCTCACTCAGGTCAGTGTGAAGTGCATTTCCACTAGGCTGGAAGATGACTGCTTTTCTGGAGATTTAGAATAAATGACATGCCACTACAGGGGACTTTACTGAAGGAGACATGGTTACTTTGAGTACTGTTTCAGCTGAGGAAGAAGTGGCACTGCCAAAAAACTTGCATTGCAGTTAGAAGCTGGTCATCATCCTGGGAGATCGGAGCTGTGTACAGAAGAAAGTGAAAATGACCTTTTCCCTTCTGCACAAGAGGGGAATCACAGATCAGAAACCTTCTTATGTTATCTTGGTATGAAGTTGGAAAGAGAAGAAAGGATGGGATAAAACACAGATGAGATTAGACCACTGGAAGACCTAGAGCAGGCTCTGTTGTTGCCCATGAGAGAGATTCTCATCAGCTACAGACCTCCTGGGAGACTGTTTGCTAAGCTTCTGTGATGAGAAGGTTCAGAGCTAGTGTCAGTCTGGATGGTTCATTAGTTTAAATGTCTAGTTTTGGGAGGTATGTTCTCAAGCAAAGGCTTCTAAATATAAAATAGTCTTCTGAAGTTTTCATCTTATGAATATTCACTTGTTGAATTTACATTTTGTTTTTCATCTCTGAGCTTTCAGAACAGAGCTTACACAGAGGACAGCCCTCCCATCTGTCTGATTAAACTCTCTGATGGGAAAGATTTTGCAAAAGCGGTACCTTGTTTTTCATATGTCCCTTCCCTTAGTTTCTTTCAGAAAACTTTGAAGACCCAGCCATTGTGTCATGTGCCAGCTGTAGTAATCTAAGACTTGAGCAAAATTTCCAGCTCAGGTACACCTGTGAAAATGGTCACTGCAGTGGAAGTGCAGGTGGAGCTGACGGTAGAATTTCACCCTGAGAGCCTGAGGTTATTTGGTTAGCTGTTATCCATACAGGAAGTTCTTGATGAACTTGGGAGAGAGCAAACACCTCTGACAAATGCCTGTCAGGCGTCTGGAGTGAGCGATTTGGAACTGCAGGAAGGACTGTCTATTAGGATGTATGGTTATCACTAGAGCTTGCAGAGGTATCTGCCTTCTCTAGACATTTCAGCCATGCTTGTCACCTTGGTACACAATCTCTTCCAGGAGTATTAGCTATTGCTGTCAATCCTGTGCTTGCATATACACTAAAATCATTAGCAAAGAATGAAACCCTTAAATAAGGATATATATTCTTCACCAACCCCTCCCCCCCCCCGCCCCGCTTTTGGATGCTTGCTTCTATGCAGAGGATTTTGTTATTCTATACTCATTTACTTTCCTTTATATATCAAGTAATTTCCTAATCTGGCTTCACATGGTGGCTAATGGAACAGAATTGATGCAATTGCTCCAAAAAAAGGCTTTTAGTCACTGGATTCTAATTAAAGCAACCCTTTTTTTCTCAGAGAAGAAAAAAATCCTTGTTCAAAGAGTGCACTTTCTTTGTATCAGATGAATATATATGCAACAATTTGCCATCGTGTTGGAGACAGAAGTTGAAATATGCTTGGAGCAGTTGTATTCAACCCTGTGTAAGTGCTGGCACTACCTGGAGCCTGTTTCTCCCACAAGGTGATATTTCTACCATGTAATCTTGCTGCTTCCTGCTGTAGGCTGTATTAGGGAGAATGTGTCAGAAAAATTGTCAAAATGGTTTTCTGTCAAAAGACTTTCATTATAGTTATGCCCATGGGGAAAAAATGCATAGATTTAGTTCAAAATTCACAGTTCTGAATTTTGACCAGCTTGAGTTTTAGGGGCAAGTCCATGTGCCCAATTGCAGAAGCACTGCGTCTGCAAATCCTACCCTCAGGTTCTCTAGGGAGGAAGGTACCTTTGATCTTGCCTGCTTCTTCCATGTGCTCAGTTGCACAAGCAGAGGTGGAAGAGAGCAGCTTTTGCTAGTATGGATCTGCTTCTGGGAAAAAAAAAACCTATAAACCTTCTTCTTAAAAATAACCACTTAAATTTCACATGTGTGAAAGGTTCTCAGTGACTAAAGCTGGGTGCAGCCATGAAGGCACAAAAGGAAGGGGGCTAGGCAGTAGTGCAGGAGCTGTACTGCCATTATATGACATAGAGTGCTCATTGTACCAGCTGGGTCTAATCTGGAGGGAAGGGAAATTACCTTGTCTCTAAACCTTATCTCCCTTCCAGATCTGACCCTTAGACCGAGAAATCTGCTGTTATCAGAACAAAGAGCTATTGCAAATGCACCTTCCATCCGAAGTGCCAGGAGCGTTTTTAACTGCCTTGTGTATCAATGAGTCTGTCTAACAAGCCTTACCCAGCGAATGCGTTGTCTGCACCCACAGCCAGCCCTAGGAGAGGGAGATGGGATGAATGAGTTGTAGCTGATACCAGCTGCAAGACTTGTTGGAAAGACGTGGTGCATAAGTGTTCAGGAGGCTCGGTAGCACAGAACCTCGGCTTGTCTTCCCTGTATAACTATCCCCGTTGTTCTGAACAGCCATCTGTAATTCCTTTCCTGTGCTGTCCTGAACAGCAAACAGCTTATCACTCCCCACTTGGAGCTTTTGGACTCTCCATGCATGAGCACTTGCTCTCAAAATGCCCTATAGAGCATGAGAAATTATATCCCTGAAAATCTTTTCTTTCCAGCATCCCCAGGTAAAAAGCATCTTTTCCCTGTCTCTCCCTTCCCCCCCCCCCCCCCCCCCCCCGGTTCCTTGCACCTGAGCTGGGCTGTATCTGTGAAGCTCCTCAACCTGTAAGTGATGCTGTTTGCCTCTGAGTCAGAGAGGCTTTTAAATCTGAGTGTAAAATGAGACTCCTACAGCAGTAAACAGAGCGATCATACAACTCCTTTTGAAGTTACCATTTAAATAACCTCCAGGGCTTCACTGATGCGGGAAGTGAGCAAGAGGAAATAATTCCGTCCTCTTCCCCCCTCCCACTCCCCTCTCAGAAGCAGGGAAATGAAAATGAATTCCCTGGCAAAGGAGGGACACTGGGTTTCAAGGCATTGCAGGAGAGATGAACGGCTCATGCTTATGGCTTAGTTATTGAGTCAGCACATATTCATTCATGGACACAATTTATTAACCCATAAACACTGCAGATGATGGTGTTATCACTGTGATAAAGTTATTTTAATTAGCTGTATAATTTATAAGGTGGCTGCTGCCTCAAAGGAAACCCTGTGTCTGCTCATGTCTCCAGGTCCTGGCTTGGTGTGAGGGAGGGAAGAGAGGATCAGGGAAATAAAAGGAGAGATCCTGGTAGGACTGCAGGAGCTGGGCTGGTTACAGACTATTCTCTGCCTTTTCCCCATCCCCGCAGGCTGTTGCTGGTGTCGATAATGCAGGAAAGGGTGAATGCATGTGAGTCAGGCGTCTAGCTCTGCATCTGAGCTGATGCTTGGATTTTCCCTGAGGACTGACAGACAGAGCAAGAGCACAAGTGAGTTTGCATGACATCTGACAGCACTGGAGGGATGCTCAGTGATGTGCTGGAAAGGAGCTCATCCTGTGCCGAATGGGCGGCTGCTGCTGTAATGTGGAAGGCAGCGTTATATGCCCATAAGATTATAGCAATGTCTTCTGTTTGTGGGCTGATGCCAGGTGGCTACCAAATATGAGCAGGGCGTAGCCTTCTGAGAGCCCTGTGGCTAGGGAGTGCAGTGATGGGACAGCCTTCCAGTGAGACTGCAGGCTTACCCGGTGCTGGAGGGCTGGAGAGTATGAGATACCAAGTATCCTGGAGAAACGATAACACTGTAACTCACTTAGATATTGCTTGTTTGCCAGGTGGTTTAACTAGTCAGTACCTAAATGAGTTCACTCCTTTGTTCAGTGATTTTATTAAATGCTGAAGTTTATTCAAATAATTAAATAGACTTTATTAGTGTAGCGTAATAACTGGAAAAGACCCTAAAGGCGTCTTAGCATAAGTCTGAGTCTTACCAAGCTGCCTGAGGTCAGTTTCTCCTAGGATCAAAGGATCTAGGATCATAAGTATTCATAGATCGCTATGTTTTCAGACTTTTTAATCAAGTAATTTGGCTTATCTTTCTTAAGGAGAAATATGCGCATGCTTGAAGATGTTACTAGCCAGTCTTTGGCCCAGCTAAAAATGTGGGGAGTTTCCAAGGCAATTATACCTGGGCTGATTAAAATTTGCTCCTTAGTCTGGGGGGTATCTCTTTATGTCTGTTTTTATGTTAAGTTGCTGAACAGTTTGATTAGGTGCTGGAATAAACTGTGTAATTATGCGATAGACGTTCCTGATGCCTACATTGTTTTCATTATCTAATGGGTTATCACCACCCATTGCTACTGCTGCTGTGCAGTAACACTTAGAGAGGCTGCTGTTAGAACTGGAGCTCCCTTGTGCTAGGTGTTGTACAAGCGTTTAGCCAGGCTCTTCAGGACAGCGTGCAGCTATGGTTTACAGTACTGGTGTACAACAGCCCATTATAGCACCTTATAGACATGAGTGAATTATTTCTCAATGTCACCGTGAGGTTGAAGAGTGTAATGGTAAGGGAATAGCTGACCCCATATGCCTAGAAGGGAGGCCATAGTGGTTGTTACCAGTATACAACACTTGGCCACCACTCTGTTTCTCATCACAGGGCTCTGCTGCCTTCTTCTGAGAACTTGTGCTGATCAAAAAGCTCTCTTCTGCCTGTAGGATGGGAGGAGGGCCATAGCACCAGAAAGTGGGAGCAGTTGCCCTATTGCCAGGGGAACTTCAGGCTTCTTTCCCTCCCCTGGTCTATAATGCATCCATTAATCCCTGGTTAGGGATATTATTCCCTTCTCAGTCTAGTGCTAGACTAGTTCTGTCTCACTGGATCTCTCTTAGCTCTTAGGAACTCCATCAGAGGGCACTTCTAATTTATCTGCCAGAACTTGGCCAGCCACACACTAGTTTCTTTGAGACAAGTCATCCCCTCAGTCAAGGAGATGTCTTTATGCCAGCAGCAGGAAAGATCTCAAAGTTGCGCCAATCCTACTGGTCTTATTTTCTGATCAGACTCCAAACTTCTGCCTGTTTTCCAGCCACCTGCTTTACGCTCCTCCCAACATCATCCTCCCCTCTACCATAAATCCTTTAACCTAATCCCTTCCAGAAGTTCTTCAAGTCTTGTCTATCTTCACCTTCCCATCTTGGCTCCAGGTCAGCCGTGATATTCACAGCTGGATTTTTATAATCTCATCATCCTTATGATGCCTTATACATTGACGTGCACAGTATAGCAAACGGTAGGTTGAGTCTCTTCCATGTTCCTCTTCCAGCCAGGTACTGGACTCTACATGCTCATTAGTCAATAAACGTAAGCCACAAGTTGGGCCTTGTCAGCGCTGTAACCCTTTTTGGTTTGTAGTTTTATGTAGTATTCATGGTATAAAAATGTATTTTTAAGAGTTTTTGGTAAAGGCAAGAAATTGCCCACTTAAACCTGCTGGTGTTTCCCAAAAAAGAAAAATCAGGGTAGACAAAATAATTGGATGGGTTCCATAGCAGAAATTGCCTAGCAGAACCTTTAATCCATGAAGACAATCTACCTTTGTCCATATTCTTCCAGTATTACCAGTGCTGAAGCTTGTTAGCATGTAGGAGATGGTAGAATTTCAAGTGTACTTGGAACTGGCATCTTCTGCTTTTTTGGTGAGTCCTCCTGAGAGTACAAGATTAGAGTCAGACCATCCTCTTTCGTATCCTCAGCATGGGCTTATGTTTCATCAAATGCATTTTATTGCAAGCTGAATTCTTTCCCAGCCTTTTGTACTTCTCCAGATTCCCTTGACCCTGCACCAATCAATTACAAATTGTACAAGTCCCCATTGAAAACAGTGCAGAAACCAGAGGAATGCCAGCTTTACCATGTGGTACACTTAACTCAAAATATTTTAAGCTTACAACTGGTGGGTATGATTCTTCTGTTTCAATCTGCTCCTTCAGATCAAAAAGCTGTTAAAAGCTTCAGCTTGCCTTGATGCATCTGCTGCTTCATGACCAATGAATGGCATGTCCAGGACTGGAGGCTGTGGGTAGGAGGATGATATTTTGTGATAAATGTTTCTGATGGTATTTTGTGTTCAGAAAGTTTTTTAAAAAGCCTGCTACAACAAATGATCAGTCTGTTAGAGAGACTGCTAAAATAGCACTTAGTACTCTTCTGATTTCATGAGGGACAAGTAATGTCTGTAAAGACCACAGACCTCTAGCATACGCAAAGTTACTTTTTGCTTATGCCTCTTGCTTCTCTTCCCCTCTGCTGTGCTGTTACTGTGTTAGATTGGCTATAACTGCAGAATATTCTGTAATATCTTACGTATTAGATCTCTTACTAATTATGCAACTCTTTTATACAGCTTTGTAGCTATATGATTAGATCTGCAAAGTATTTAAACCAAAAATATAAAAATAGTACTGTTGTTTTTCAGTTGTCTTGCATTTAGTTTTCTGTGTCAAAGGTTCAATGAGACAGATTCTGTGCTGATGGGAATCAATGATGGTGGAGCTGATTGATTTGAGTTTAATGGTTTGAGACTATCAGGATTTCCGGAGTAAGCTAGGAGGCTGGAAACACGTTGGCAGAGACAGTCTGTAAAACCTTTGAAACAGTAAAAAGGCATAAATCTCAGGCTTCTTCCTGTCAGATGACTGTGATCTGTGATAGCACCAGTGGTGGAAGGAGAAGAGGTACAGAGGCTACAAAAAGGAACTAATGTTTCTGGAAACGGCTGTTGGGATTTAGATCTGGTTTAGCTGGGATGAAGTTTTGGGACTGGGGCCAAGTGCTATTTCCAGAATTTGAGGTTGACCTCTGGCTTGGATTAAGGGCTTGAATTCAATGCAGTTTAAATCTGAGGCTGAACGTCAGTTGACATCTGCTGGTGGGGATTCTAGGAAAGCAAACCTTAGTAAGCTCTTTGAAGCTTCATTGACTGAGGTGAACTTCAGTCTCCAAATACTGGTTGGAAAGCGAGATTTATTTGAGCCATATTCCAGCAAGAAAAAGAGAACCCCAACAGGTGATGTTTAGGTCTGGCCTCAACACCCTCATTTCTCCTGCATTTTGGAACCTGAGGGGCAGCGAAGAGAAAAAGATGTCTGGCAAATAGAAATTCAATTGGTTTAATACGCAGACTATTTTACTGCAGTCTAACTGGAGCCCCTTATTAAGAATCTGATGGCATTTCTAAATAGGGAGAGCTGCTCCCTTGGTGGGGGCAATCTCCAATCATACACCAACATTGCTTTTGACATATTTATGACTCCAATAAAATCTCCCATCTGGTATATTTTAAAATAAAATTGAAAATTTATCACTTTCCTTTAGTTGGTTTGTCGTTCTCCCTGAGAGAAGATAGCTGGGCTAAGATTATTGCATCGGCAGCCTGTCAGCTGAGGTTAGACTGAGGTGTGATTTAAATTTCAATACTTTCCACATTACAGCTGTCTGGGGTGGGGAAATTACAAGGAGAAAAACAGAGTATGTTTCTGTTATTTTTATTCATTAGTCTCTCCTGATTTGTTTTGTTTCTGTTTTGTTTAGCTCTACTTGCTATTCAGGGCACCTGGGAAAAGAAGATCCTCCCTATTTTTCTGTATTTTCACAACTTTTGCTTGGTCAGAGACACTTGGAAGGGGATGAGACAGAACCTGATTGCAGACTCTCCTTTCACTGAACTCTTAGGCAGGACAGTGATAGCAGAAAGAGATGCTTCTCCAGATCAGGACACCCGATATATGAGGTACGGTGCAGGTTTGTAGCATTTTATATAGCTTATAGAGACTGTCTTGAAGAGACTGACTTTTGGCAGAGTAGAGCTGAGGGTGCAGTGCTGATTCCTGTTTCTCTGAAAAGAGACAGAGGGAGAGGGATGGGTGGCACTTTGTGTGGCTTGGACAGCTGTGTCATCTCGGTTCCATCACAACATAGAGAAATGGGAGTTACTGGAGGCAAATGCAAACACACACTGGATGTGCTCGTGTGTTTGTAAGCCTTGGTGATAAGTTTAGGCCAGGCATTTTTTTGAAAGTCTGTATTAGGTGGGATGAATTGCCTGCCACAGGACTTCTCTGGGAGTCCATAGCTGAAGAAGGTCTGGAACCTGAACCAGCTAAGCTCAATCCCGTATTCTGGTTGAAGGCTGGAATCTGGGTTCCAGTGGATCACCGGGATTTTATATTTGGCCTGTGTTGGACAGACAGTGTGGAATAAGGGTGACGTGCAGATCAGGTGCCTGCACCGATTCCTGGCAAAATGATACGCAAACCTTTTTGAAGTGGAAGACTCTCTGGGCTTTGTGGGGTCCAGGGATGCAATATATGCTACCTCACCCTTCAGGCTAATAATGAAGTCATGGCTGCCTCGTTGGTCTGGCATTACCCTCTAGTGTGTTTGATTAAGTAAATTTGTTTCTGTTCAGGTGCTGAATCATCTGGGTGTAAAATTATCAGATATCTTATTTGGGCAGCAGAGTAAAAAGCCTTTATCCTCCACCCCTGCAATTGCTTCATTGTTCAGACTGTGGCTCTAGCTATAGTGGGACTTAGGCATCTGACGCGCTTCACTGTAGGTGGTAAGGTGGGAGGGCAGAGTGGTGATACGGCACCTGTGTGATGGCTGCAGTAACTTACCCCAGATCTCAAAACGGTCACTTGGCTGGTGCAGCAGCCTGGCAGCCCAGACCCAGAGTAGCCTATATAGTTATACGCTAGCTCTGGGGAATTAAATCCAGCAATGCAGGTGCTCACTCTGGGAGAGGATTAAATCCTGCGCGTGGTTAATGAGACATAGGTATCGAACCTATGTGGGGCCAGCAGGAAGCTCAGACCCACTCTCTTGTGTGCTGTGGTGTGCTGTGAACTACAGTGAAAACGCAAGCGATTGCCTTAGGCTTATTAAATGCAGGCTTCATTTAAGACACACAGGAGTCATTTTCTAGGGAGTGCACACAAACCTTTTATGCACAGCTTGTGTATTTGGGGACTTGTGTAGCATGTTTTTCATCTTTTCTAAAGTGTGTAGTTTGGGCTCCTGATTCGTTACATGTATGGGGCTTTTGTGCTTCTGATGTATGTTTGTGCATATGAACACATAGTTAAAGATCTGCCTATGTGTGTTTGAGCATGACATTAATGTATGGACAAGTCTTTTGGCATTACTGTGTGTTTGCTTATGGTGTTGTGCTTTCACCAGCATGTATTTTGTACACATACAGCATTTGCATATGGGTCGTTTCATTTGATTGTTCTATTTTCCTGTTTTCTGGACTGAACAATTAAGCATGTTTTTCTGAGTGCCTCAGATGTGTTATTTCCTTTCACAGCAATTGTCTATATGCTAATATCAAGCTTATTCTACATGGATATGCTGGTGCAATTTTTGATTGTGTAGACCTAAATCTTTAGCACACAAAATGAGTGGATATTTTGTTTGCGTACTCAGTAAATGTATACTCCAACAGTACTTTTGTTTTCTATAGAAACCAGAGGGTTCTTTGCGCTGAAAATACCTGTGCCTTCCTTATGCGTTGTAAATGTGTGTTTGTGAAAGAGGGATTACAGCATGCAAGCTTGGAGTGTGTAGTAAAAGCATGTTTTATCTCTAAAAATTTGTGTGCTCAGTTTTACATTTGTGCAGTGTAAGCACATATTTTCCTGTGTCTGCTGGCAGAGATACAGAATTGTTGAGTCTTTGTTGTTAAAATAACAGAATAGTTGTCCGCATATCTTCTAATTTTTTAAAACATCCTCCAGCTTTCATGGTTTAAATTTCTAAGTGGCCATCCAAGTTATGTATGTCAAAACATCAGGAAAGATATTTAAGCAATTATGTCAGTGGAATGAAACAGAGTCATGAGTTAATGTTTTTCTGATACTATATAAAAGGGAAAATGGTGAAGAAGAGACATGAATAAAAAATACAAAGTGAACAAGATCAACTAAGGTGAGGTTGAGAGGTTTGTTCTTAAATTGAGAGACATCTACAGCAAAAGAATTCCTATGGCTGTATTTCTCTTTTATGCCATCCTGTGATCATGCCGTCCTGTCCCAAGTCTCACACCCTCTAGGATCAGTCCCCAGGATCCGGGAATGATGATGTAGGCCTCCCAACCTTGTCGCTTCCTCTGACTGCCCTGTCTCCTGGGCTGTCTTCATGAACCCACCATTTCTTTTCAATAACATTTTAAAGGACCTAACACTGAGTAGGAATGGTTGAAGTACCTGCTGCTTTTCTCTGTAATCATTCAGTTCCCTTGTTGGGACCCAGATTATTGCCATGCAAGAGAGCAGCTTACCTATTTGCACTTAAGTGAGAGCTAGTCAAATATCAACCTGCCTGGCTGTGACTAACATCATTCCACATATTCAGTCATAAAAGTGGTTTCTCTCTGCTGCTGGGCTGGACCATGGAGTAACTGAGTGCAGACCAGAGTGGAAGCGGAGGAAAGGCAGCGCGTGGCTGGAGTGGCAGCGCTCTCCGACGCGACGGACAGAGGAGCACAGTGGAAGGGGGCAGGCAATGAGTGGGGAGGCAAGCGGTGCCAAAGGATGCGACAAGGCCGTGAAGACAAGGGTACGAGGGATGCGGCACTGCTGTGGAGACAGGGAGCTATGAAGGGCTTGGGAAGGCTGGTGCACTTCAGAGCTCTGACGGGATGGCCAGAGCAGAGTGTGTTAGGCCAGGCTTGGGGAGGTCTCAAGTCTGCAGGGTCAGTGCCGTGATTTGAGCAGTAGTGAAGCTCCATGCAGAGTCAGGGCAGGTGGTGGTGTGCTAGTAGTTTGCCTCGGAGATATATATAAGTAGCTTACCTCTCCTTCTTTCACTCTTTTTTTTAATGGTAACCTCCACCTCCCCTCAAACAAGAGGTCAGTCCTGTTCCTCACCCAAATGCTGATCTGCGTATTGTTTTCTATGCAGAAAACTGGGCAGATTTTACCCCTCTGTGTTCCCTCCTGGCTCTCCATGCCTTGTGCTGTCCTGCACTACACTACTCCTCCCTGGACAGAAGGCGGAAAAGGGTGTGTGAAGGGGGACCTGTGCTCTTTTCACTGGCCGTATCCCCCGTGAAGATTACTTGTGTCCTGAAATCCCTGTAAACTGGAGGAAGAGCACTCTAGCAATGGCATACTGGAACAAGGAAAAATGGTTCCTGAACTGTACTTAGTCCTCAGTCAGTCTTTGCTGTATACTGCCCATACTGAAGGCCTTCTCTTTAGCCTGGGGTAGGGGTAGGAGTAGGAGAACACAGAGCCAGGGGGCCGAAGGGACAAACATGAGAAGAACAACGAATGGGTTGAAGTCACAGGGATAACATGGTGGTTGAGGAAAAGCTGTCGTCCATTATGGAGTGTCTTCAGCAGCATTTGCTCCTTAAAAGGTGCTCAAGGAGTGTCTGCAGCTATTGCCAAGTGAAACTAGGTCTAGAGATGTGAGGAAACAAAAGTAGGGAAGAGCTGAGTTTGCTCAGCTTTCCTGCAAAAGTCAGGAGTGCTCCAGGGACTGTGAGACAGCAGAGGCAGCTGACAGGGGTTTGTGTAGATACATGTTGCCCACCTGCTATGTTGACCTCAAATCCTGAAGAGTCAACAATTAGCGACTGTGGTGCTCGAGTCCTGTCCCTCTGCAGCCTGCCGAGAGGCTGCTGTCTCCACCTGGGCTGCAAACTGAGCTCTGAGAGATGCTGGAACAGGGTGAGAGGAAGGAGAGATGGGAGGATTAGGCTGAAGGATCAATGCAGTAAAAGACGTCTGTGCTCAGAAAGCTCCCTGTGATAAGGAGGGAGGCAAAAAGAGGCCCTGCATAATAGCCTTTGAGGTCTGTGGATAAACCCTATCTCAGCCTCCTGGGTTTTCCTGCAGCTTGACGCGTTAGCACCCCAGCTGCTTGGCCTTCGCTTCCTGCCTCCCTTAGCAACACATGCTGCCTCTTCCCTGCCCCCTCTCCCTCCGATTCCTTGTGACAGGCTTACAAATCCTGGGACCCCTGATGCTGGAATGGCATTTTGGCCTAGCTGAAATTGTTTATAAGCACAGAGCTTTGATGCTGTCTCCAAAGCCTCTGGAGAGCTGAGAAGGGCTATTTTTCATGTAATGCTTTTGGAGAATGCTATGGGAAAAGGTCAAGGGACAGAGTGGGAACGAGTAGGTCACATACTCATTGGTTTAGGGCACCACGACAGCATCGGTTCTTTAAGATCTCAGAGCCTGCTTTGTAAAAATAAGCACCTCTCACTGAGCTGCCTGGGAAAGAAGAGGGGCACGCCTCCTGCAACGGATGTTTGCAGCGTTCCTCCGGGTCTGTTCCCTTGCCTTGGCAATCGCTGCCTC
Organism: Dromaius novaehollandiae; assembly: GCF_036370855.1. Classification (NCBI taxonomy): domain Eukaryota; kingdom Metazoa; phylum Chordata; class Aves; order Casuariiformes; family Dromaiidae; genus Dromaius; species Dromaius novaehollandiae. The sequence goes on from NC_088107.1 coordinate 22,284,718, forward strand.
TCAGCATCCCTGTGAACCAGACAGATCCCTCAAACAGTGTGCAGCATTTTAAAAAGCCTCTTTGCTTACCACTTTGACCTCTGTGATACAAGGAGAAATTCTGTAAGAGCAGGGGCTGGCCTTCTGCGCTCTGCACACATGGCTGTCTTGCAGCAGGGTCTGAGCTGCTCTGCAGGATTCATTAGTGCATCCCCATGTCACCAAGCTGGGTCTGTGGGCAAAAGAGCTCAGGGCTGAACAGCTATTTGCCCCCCCCCCTTTTTTTTTTATGTGCTAGCTTTGCTCCTTTGAATCTAGAAGAAGAAAAAAAAGAAAAAGAATAGCAGTCTAACAAGGATTGCCTTTTTTCCTTTCCTGCTCCTTGGTGCACACTTTGTGCAGTTATCAGCCAGAACGTGGGGAGTGCGAGAAGGAACAGGAAGCAGGAGGGTGAGGTGGCAAATCATTTACATTGGAAATAGAAGCTGAATGTGCATTTCCCTACTCTGTTGCCATCAATCACTCAAATTTCTTGTACACTGTGGAATAGAGGAGTAGAGTTTGCTTGCTTCCCACTTCCCCCGGGAATGGAAACAGATTCATTTGTTTCATTGCGTAGAAATGCTGATCACTCAAAACATTTGTTCCTCCAAGGACGTGCACAGTTCTGAAGCTGAACTTTTTGGCTTCCTGCTGTCTGGTCTTCAGAAATGTGTTTGCATGTCCTGCAGACCTGGGGAGTTCACTCTGCCTGTGTCCTAGCTCAGTAAGGAGTGGAGAGGTGCTGCTGGAGTGCTGGAAAGGCCATGGCCAGCTCAGCAGATGCTTTAATGCACTACAACTGTGCAGAGCATTGGCAAATGCCCTCTGTTCTCCATCAAGCCAGCTGCTTTTATCTTGTTCTTGTGATCTTGCACCTGATCCAATGGGGTGAGATTTTCAGAGGCCCAAGCCCTGCTTGTCATTGAAAACCATTTTGTGACTATTTTATGGAGCTAACAAATCTGTTGAGGGGAAAATTATAGTGGGGAATTATTGGGAATAGATAGAACACCCTGTGTTTGCTGTTATTTACAATTTAGCTCTGTTGAAAGGGTTGGGGACAGTAGTAGAGACAGCATGGGACTGGGAAAGGAATGGAAGGAGAGAAAAGAAAAACAGAAATAGGAGTAGGAAGGAGAAGTAGAACAAACAGGGAAGTAAATGAAGTCTGTTTCTTTCCTTAGCAAATAACGTAAATAAAATAAATAAGCATGGAAGAATTCAGAAAGCGCTGCTTCCTGAAAAGGCACAACAGAAAATGGCCAGCTGGGTATTCACCCTGTAATAATGTATGGTCTGGCATACTTCTGTAGCTTTTAAACAGTGTCTGGTTTCTGATTAAAAATATTTTGTATGTAACAATCTCTATAAGGCGAAGTCTTGTCCTGCGGAGGGGGACTGGACTGAAAGGCTATAGCGGGGTGTTCAGGCAATAGACAGTTCTGGGCTAAAGGGTTGCTGAAGGGGCCGGGCACTGTAAAGCTTTTGCCCAGCCTTCACAGCCCTAGGCATCCTGGGAAGCTTGGCAGTGGCATGGTGCCTCTGGAACTTGAGGGATGTGGTCAGGGCTGGGATGTGGTTAGTATTCCGTTCGGCTGCTGCAATAAAGAGGCTGGTGAGGCGTTGTGTCCTTGGAGCACAGCTGCAGCCAGGAAATTTCTCCTGGCTGTAGGGGACTGAAACCTCGTGCCCCGGGGGTGTGAGCTCAGCAGCTTTTAACGGCTTAGCCGCTGTGGGTCTGGGCAGAACTCGCAGGGGAGACCTGTCGGGAAAACCCAAGGGCTGGAAGGAAATGCTGCTGCTGACTCAATAGGCAGAGCTCTTCCCTTTGTTGATGTTGGAGCTGGGCCACGCAGACACGTCCCTCCGTAATTACCTACTGGTTGCTCATAGTTCATGCTTTGTAACCACCAGCGTTCTCGTCGGCATCTGGAGATGCGAAGCTGAAATCCACGCTGTGGGATCCGTTATCGCACTGATGCTTGCAGCCTCCGAGAAGGAAGGATGTGTCTGCTTCTGGAACGAGGTGTGTTTGACCGCATACACATGCCTCTGGCATGTACAGATGTCAGGACTGTGCAGACGAATCCTGGGCAGTGTTCAGTGTAACTGTGGCTCCATCCATGTTCTGCCTGCCCAGGAAAGATTGCACGTGGGATTGCATGCCCATAAAACCCCAGGAAGATGCTTCATTAACCACTCACTTCAAAACTGCTGAGAGGAGATGATGTGAGGAGTTAAGAGCAGTTTGGTGTTCTGGGGGGAGTACAGGATGGTTAGGTAGGATGGATGGGGGAGGGGAGGAATTTGGAAGAGATAACAACATGACCGAGGGATAAAAATGTCTGCTGTGTCCCTTGTTAAGCAACAGAGACCCTTAGTGGTCACCTGGAGGAAAACCCTGGTGCTGAGTTTAGAGCTGTGTGAATGATTGCTTTTTCTCTGCTAGCTAGGTGGGAGTCCATCCCCTCCTCCTCCAGGTAGAAATACTCATTTCAGACGTGAATTCATGTAATAACTTTAAGTTTAGATATAAATGACAATTGCGTGGTTTCAGACATTTTGCTTAACCCCAATGAATGGTTTCACTTTTCTTAGTTTTTTAATGATCAATTTTGAAATGGAACATTGTTTTGCAAAACTGACACATTTTCAATTTGTATTGATTGCCATATGATATTGCTGTGTTTTATTCTGCATCACAATTACTGCTTTATTCTGAGAAGTTTTTACATCAGATCTTTTTATAAAGCAGTTTTGGCTGCTCTTGTGCTTCTGTCCAGCCACTCTGGCTACCTCTTCTCCCCTGATCCCCACCAGCCCATGTCCAAGTGTAACTGAATCTGTTGAATAACTTCAGCTGACCAGATTCTGCAACACCCTCTGTCCCTCCTCTGGCAAATGCACAGGTAATCCGATAAACGTTGCCAGCTCCTGCATGAGTTACTTCTACGTGCTTAGTCTCTTTGCTGTGACTGGCGATGGGGTCAGCCCAGCCATGCAGCAGTTAGGTTCTGGCGCTAAGGCAGCACTGCCTTCTTGTCCTGGCAGGACTGCTGACACGTGTGCGCTGCTGTGTGCTTTTGCCTCTGACAGCTCTTTGTGAGAACAGACTTACTCAGGTAACCTAGACTTACTCAGGTAACCAACAGCAGCAGGAAAATCATCCCAACTCTGGTGCTGTTCATGGGGTTTTTCACTGGTCATCTCAGTGGTCAGGGACTGCTGCCTTCAGGGGATCAGTTGTTGCAACTCGATGAATGGCAGGCTGAGAATCAGAGAGGATGGGCTGGACGTTTCCAGGGGTGGCTCACTTTGGGCAAGTCACACTGGGTAGATCACATGGGGATGTGTAAAACAAGGATAGTGGTCTGACTCACCTTGCAAAGAGCTTAGAGAACTCGGCTGCAAAGTGCTGTGAAAAAGCTATGCTCTGTTACAGTGGCACTGTCTGCATCCACCAACCCCAAACTCCAACAAAGGCAGACTCGAGACCTCCTGCAGGACTCTGCCAGCATGATTTCTACTGTACTGATCTAGGGGGGAGCACAGCAGTATACTGCAAAGCTCTTCCTTATCTCTATCTCTTCTAGTGATGTTCTGCCATTGGTACACAATTTAGCACCCTGACGCACATTAGAAAACCATCATCGCCATCATTAGGTTGCTGCGTGTAATCACCACTCTTTGAGCAGCTATTTCCTGGCTCCCACAAGTGGAAGTGACTAATCAAAACTAGAATGGTCCTGCAAAAAAAAAGCCCCAGAAGGCTGGGATTTCTTCTCAGCACAAATTCCCTTCTGCATTGGGTTATGAGTTATATTATTTATAAGTGTTACAAGTAGTAAACTTTCTGAGGCCATGAGCATACTTGCATCAAGAGAAGCCCACAAGCAATACTGTGTGCAAACAGGCGATGGACATACAGACTTGGAAGGACCACGTAATCCTGGACAAGTTCTCCATACTGTAGAAAAGATTCCAATAGAGGCCAGACCTTAAGGTTAGTGTCTTGCTCACTGTTAAACCTGTATCTGGCCCAATGAATAGACCTCCACTGAGCAGTGTTCTCCACTGTTGTGACAGAGGGGCCTCCACTAGGTATCTGCCTTATACTCAAACCCAGTCTGGGCACTAACAGCACTTGTCTGCTTGCTCAGGGGTTTCTTGTGAGCCACATCTGTAGGAGACAATATGTGTTTGTTTCAAGGGCACCTTCAGAGCAAGTAGTGGTTGTTTCTTTAAGGCCTCCCTCCCCTCTCTTCCCTTCTCCACTGCTCCTCTTTCGATATTCCTGCTGACACAGATTTTCTCTCTCGCTCAATTTCAGTGCACCTGCTCTTGTAAGCCAGGCTGCACAGGGTTTGCTCAAACTGAGCCTGCATGTGATGACAGAAGCAGCACCCAAAAGCATATTCATAGGCTGAGAGGAGTTATCAATATGCAGAGTGAAGCCTGGCTTAAGCAGCTCCGCAGGTAACCCACAGAAACTAGTCACTAAGATGTATCTTTAGTTAAAGGTCAGATCAACTGATATGGGGAACAGCAGGAATATTTTAGATAAATAGTAGTCAAAAGGCAGGCCTTCCTGTCAGATCTAGACGTTCAACCTACCTGTCTTTATTATCATCCTATACACTCAGTATATACTCACTCACCACCTACCTATACAACTGTATGTGCTAAAGACATTGCACTCAGGTTCAGTATTGCAAAAGACAAGCTGACCTGAAATGTGAGTTACGCTCTACTTGAGCTTCTAGGGCAGGCTTACACTCAAGCAGCTAACATCCAAGTTGCCTTGTCTTCACTCCTATTTTAACCGGAGTTAACTAACCTGGGTTAGCCAGCTTGCATTAAGAACACATCTTTTCTTTTTTTCCCCTTTCTGAGTAACAAGAAGGACTTAATATGGATAGGAAGGGCTTTATGGCCGAGCTTCAAGAAGGATCTGGTTAGAGGGATCTCTGCAGGAAGCTGACAAATGGATGGAGAAGACTGAGAAAACTGGGGCAGCAAAGGGTGGTAGAAGACAACACAGAGCTTGGTAAAAGAGATTGGATTTTGGAAGCATGGTGGTGACCAGAGGCTCTGATTTGATGTAGTATTGGCTGGAGAGCCTGTGAAGGGGCAGGCCAGACAGTTCCCACTTGTCAGCTGCCCTGCTTGTGTGCACTGTGTGTGTGTACACTTCTAGCCTGTTGCAATTTTGATGCAAAATGTAGTCACATAAACTGTTCCTGTGGTAGCTCATTACGGCATGCTCCATTCCCAGAGAAGGAAGTAACTTGATCGAATGGACGGGTGTAGAAGGTGAATTAATATCCAACTTTTGAAACACAGATGTGATCCACATGCATCATATTCATGTAACCAGTCTGGCAGGATCTTCTTCCTCCCAGCTCTCCGTGCAGCAGACCTCCCAAAATGCACTGCCTGGCACATTGCTAATGCTATTCTGTGTTCTTGGCTGTTCCCCATGGCTTAGGGGCTGTAGCGTAGTCACTGATCTTCCCCAGTGCGGTCATGCAAGCAGGGCTAAGAGGCAGCGTGGCCAGTGAAGGGGTGATTTGAGAAAAAGCTGAAGTGCACCCCAGGCCTTGTGAACTTGCAAAATAACTGTGGTGAGGTTTGATGTTACATTTCGGGGAATGCAGAGTTCCTTAGATTCTGGGTGGGGGTTAATCAATGTACATTCATCATTAATTTATGCACGTAAGGGGGTTTCAGAGTAGAGTTGTCATGCTGGTTTAGATAATACTAACTCTATCCACTCTGCCAGCTGCTGCGATGTCGTGGTATTTTGTGTTGCTGCGTGCAGAATTATGGTGCTTTTGTGGGAATATTATGTTCCCTGAATAGAGCCCCACAGAGCAATTTGCTTCATCTTTACAAACCCATCCAAATAACTGGCAGTGCCTTACAAATACAAAACAATCGAGAAAATAAATGTATTATACTGTACATCTGTGACAAAACAATGCTTTCATGTGCAAAGAAAGAAATGTGTTTGTTTAACTTATGGTCTCCCATTTGGAAATAAATGCATTCATTTAAATCAAAATGGGATGTTCTTCACTATTACAGTATTTTGCATGCCAGATGTAAGAAATACGCTGCTTGAACAGCAGACTAAAAACTTGGAGTGGTTGGTGTTACCAAAAGTGTGCATGTGCTGGATTGTCTCGGATACTGCTCCTTCTCCTACAGGGTGTCTTCTGTACACGAGTGGGAATCTCCTGGCTTTGCACGAGGGACCTTTGAGCAGAGCAGTCTCTACCGAGGGTTTGGGAATGTGCTCCTCTCCTGTGTGGCAGAATCTGGTGTCCTTTGCACACACTGGAAAGCCTGCATTTCCCTGGGCTTGTGCTCAGAAGGATGCTAATCAATTGGCACACGTCAGAACTTGGTATTACCGTAGCCATGCAGCGAACTGATTCACTGCAAGAGTTGTGGCAGTCCAACAAGTTTGTGATCAGTTCTAGTTTTTCTATTAAAGAAATCTTAGTTCCATTTGTATGGAGCAGGGAAAATGTTAGATGGAGGCAAAAGAAATAACAATAAATAAAGTACAGGTTGAGTGCGCCAATATTTGTTTTTAAAAGTGTACCACATCTTGTAATTTCCATCCTTTTAAATGGTTGAGCTTTTGTAATGAAAATCTGCTGCATTTCAGTTTACACACAAGCTTAACATCATCAAGCCAAGTTTGTTCTGGGAGTTAACATTTGCATTTTTGAAAGTAGCAGCCTAATCCAGAGCAAAAGCAGATGAGAATGTACTTTAATAAAGTATAAGCTGTATGCTGGTAGCCGTGACAATGTGAGCATCACAAAAAGGTGCTGAAGCTTGATTTGAGTAATTTTCCATGAGTCTGCAAGTTTAATTGAACATAACTCAGGTTCTCTGCTGCCAATAGTAGAAGTTGTAAACTAGAGTTCCACTATGCGATGGCTGTTAGAAGGAAAAATAGCCAAAAAAAATTGAGTTTTTCTAACCTGAATTTTTAATAATAATGCTTAGAGAATCTTCTTGGTTCATTACTTTTCCATAATCAAAATAATTGCTCATATTCATAGATGAGAAGGAAGGAGTTAGGAGTTTTAGCCCTCTGCCAATGTTGGCTGGCCCACACTGTCATATAACAGTATTTTGGTGGTCTTCCAGGTGTAGCATCAGGTCTGTTCAAACATGTATTGCCCTGTTGTTGCTGGAGGGCCACTAATGATGAGAATCACAGTACAGCAAGTCTAGCATTAATAAGTATTATTTAGTTCAGTTTGGAAACATGGCAGCACGCATCTCCCCCATTGGAAGTGCAAGTATCCTGTTGTTATATTCATCCAGCCAGGGACTTGTTGCGCTATACCCAGCGGGAAACATGCCACATTTATGAAAGCCAGCACCTATGTATTGACTGATTGACCACCAGGGCTATGCAGCAAGGGTAGTTTGGCCTAGGTATGTGTTTTCTCTGGACTGATTAATCAAATACTTCAAATAATTGCTGCAGTTGTGATTGATGTCAGCTGCATAGCTAATTACCCAGGAGATTAAAATGACTCTTTCTGTTTAAAAAACCTGTAAATGAGTTAATTATTTACTCTACTCACCTCTCTAACCTTGTTATTCTTGTAAATGAATAGAAATATTGATCTTGGAACTGATTTGGGTGTCGCACAGCTTGCGTCAGTTTAATTAGGGGTTTAAATGTAACCCTGTTCGCTCCTTCTGGCCAAACATACTGTCTTTCTACATTGCTTTTGTAGAAACCTTGAGTGTAGGTCTAGGAAGTGCTATTGGGGCATAAATGATCTCCAGGATTTGTAGGACTTCCCTACATTAGCCCCATTACTATTATATCTAGACTGCTGCTGGCTCCTTGCAGCAGTGCCTTCTTGACCATGTCTCTTGATAGCAGACTCTACCACCCAGTGGTTGTTACTGTTAAAACAATCTTCTGTTACTTCACTGAACTGTTTCCTTCTGTTAGCTTCAAACCACGTCTTATTCTTCCATGTTCTCAGTCTGTGAGTATATTTTTTTTCCCCCATACATGTAGAAACTGCATTTTAGTTATCTCCCTGGTTGCTGTGACAGGTTGCTCCACCAGGACGGAGCAGGGTCAGAAGGCTGCAGCTTTGTCTATCGCCATGGGACAGAGACCTGAATGCTTCCCAACTAGTCGGTATAGCTAGAGCTTGTGTGACCCATCACTTTTCCGTTCCGAAACAGCAAGGCCTCCTGAGGTCCTAGCAGAGTGTGGGTTTTCTTGTCAAACTGACAAAAACAGTTTTTGGAAGAGTTTAAAAAATATACCACTTATTGAAGGGACTGAAGGGACAGCGATCCAGAAAGCTCCTTTGCTCTTACTCCTATGCAGATGTAATTACAGGAATTTTTAAGGCCAGCTTCTATTTGAGCTCATATCTAGCCCCTTCAGTCAGCTCCCTCTGCTTTCATTTCCTGGCAATTTGTTTTCCAAACTTTCCAGAAAAGGTTCAGGTCTCTCTCCTTATGGAAAGGCTGTACCAGACATTGCCAACCTCAGCTTTGTCTGGCTCCAAGGGACTGGCTCCTGTGTGTGGCCATCTGGATACTTTGGTGGAGCTGGGTCTCCCTTGCTGGGGGAGACGTTAATGTCCTTTCCAGAGCTCTACTAGAGACTGCTGCCATTTTGTGTTTACTTCCACTCCAACCTGAGGCAGAGGGGACAGTCACTGTGCTTCGTCTTTGTAACGCACTGGTCTGTGTCTTATGTTTCCCCTTTGTTTTCAGTCCAAACAGGATGCGATTCAGGTATGGTCCTCACCTCTGGAGCCATATGGTTCTTCTCAAGCTGTGGAGACTCACGTTTGCCCAGGAGAGCTCTCATGTGGTTTATGGAGAACTAAAATAGTGGCTATCACATATCCTTCTCTTTCTTTTTTCTTTGTTTCCTGAAACTCTGAGATTGCTCTTTAAGAATGGAAAACATGACAATTTGGCCAGCAGACAGTATCAGTGCGTCATGGGGCTTGTCTTGACTCTTTTCCTCTTACATGAGCTGATGTGCTTGAACAGGCTAGACAGAGACTGTCAGAAATAGCCTTTCAGAAATGCAATACCAGCCTGCAAATCCTAAACCATCTGTCACGGTCAAATTAATGTAACCTTCTCCCTGCCGTCAGTGAGAGGTAGGAGAGTGCAACAGCAGCTAGTGCTTGGTCCAGCAGGACTGGTCTATTCGCATGGCTTTCTCTCACATGTTTGGATCTGTTCCACTGGCTGCTTTGCGGAGGGCTCTGTTCTCCGCCAGGACAGGAATGATCTGAGTAGGTGCTGAGATTTCCAAATGTTGTTGTTTTTCTCAATGGGAGGCTCAGTTATGGTAACCTGAGGGCTATCCAGATTTGGTACAGATGTAGCTAGTGCTAGTGTAACCTAAGAAGACTGATGCTAGAAGGTTTTCTGCTACTGGCTTCTGTGGCTTCTAGTGCTCAGTGCCACGACTTCATAAGTCACGTGCTGAGTGCCAGACTGGTGCAGGCAAAGTTTGTGTTGCCAGTGTACACGGCCTGGCAGCTTCGTGGCCAGGGCCAGGTTGACTGTGGAGGACCTGATGCTGGAAGGGCAAGTGTTGTGCTCTGCGCTCTGACAAACCGGTTCTGAGGTGACCAATGCCAGATACCATCAAGGGAAATTGGCTGCAGCCCAGATGCTTGGAAGTTGATGTATTTTCTTGCAGTTTCTGAACGTGGTTGTATTTTCTAGCAGTTGGAGAAAATGACTTTGAAAAATAGTAGCAGCTTTTAGGTCAAATTGGTGTCAATATTCAGTCTAGGCCACTTAAAGCTAATCAGTTTAGGTTCCTATTTGGCAAATGAAATTTCTGCCTTGCTGGCCATCCTTTCTCTTTAACCTAGTTCTCATGACTACCAGTTCTTTTTTAACCCCTTTCTTTCCTGCTGTTGTGTCTCTATTCAAAGAGATGTTTGATTGCTGAGCTGTAGGATCTGGTATGTTTTTGAAGGTACCCACACTGTCTGTGTGAGCTTGGGCCTCTCTTTTTTTTGGTAAGATCTTTCTAGTAGGAGCAGAGGAGAAAGAAGACAAATGTTGGTGAAGCTTTTGTGCCTGCCTTGAGCAAAGTTCAGCTGATGAGAACAGTTACTGCTCTTAGTGAGAGATCTGATTCCAACAGTCAGGCTTGGCCTGAGACAGGTGGGCAGTGAGGATCCATGGGGAGCCATAGGCTATTCCAGGTGGACAGAAAAAGGAGAAGAAGCAAAGGTGCTTCTGAATAGAGAGAATCAGGAAAGCAAGAGGTAGATTGGCTGATTAAATAATACTGTCTTTATCTGTGAATAAATAACAGCATCATAGGGGACATCCAAGGCAGCAATTTTGGGAGGTTAAAGATTACAATTAGGATTAGGATTAGAAAAATCAGGACCCCTAAGGCATACATAGTGAATGCTCAGTATAGAGGCATAGGCAAAACCAGATATGTCTGGAGTAATCTCTAGTAAGAGCATGTGTATGTACACATATGTATGGTACTCTGCATCATCTTTTGTTTTAACTATATCTATCTATCTATATATTGTATGTACATACGTTATATATGTTCTTATTATTATTAGCAGGTCAGATGTTACAGTGTATGTAGCCTAATTGCTTGGCTTTATGGAACTGTTAGAAGTTGCTGTGCCAAGAAAAAGGTTTCCTCTGGCAGCTTTTTACATCAGCTCCTGTACGTCAGCAGTTTACACACGAGGCATTTCTGTTGCTCTGAGTGATTAGCTGTGAGTGCAGCCTTGCTGAGACCGTAGGTTTGACTGGAGCTCCTCCTGCCTTCCCTTGAATGTTCAGGGATAGTGCAGACTGTGTTAGCACGCAGTGCAGATGCTGGTGAATGAATAAAGTGGGAAAGGAAGAAAGGAGGAGCCCGTCTTTCTCATCCCTTTCAGAAAGCAGAGGAAGGCATTAGCAACCTCCAGAGGGAGTTTCTCTTCTCAGCTGGCCAATCTAGGCATGGGGAACTGATGCCTAGGGGAATCCCTTGACGTATGAGCCTATTTTACTTGGTTCCGTCGTGATCCTTCAGAGGGTATTTAGTTCCTGTTTGATTTTAAAGGATTAGGTTTACTAGATGCTAATTTTGTATGAGGCCATCAAACCTTGCGGAAGAACAAGTGCACCAGAACAAACTCACTTCCAGCTCTGCCAGGAATACGTATAGCATTTTGCATCCCAACCTGGGGCACTGCTACATGGGGCTCAAGTAATGGACCTCCCAGTCAGGTCTGAGAGTGACCATCTCACTGCAGAGCAACATATGTTGTGTGGGGACCAAATAACACAGTCATTCCTTCCACTTTTAGAGCCCAATCTGGTCTGATGTGTAAAGGTTGACTGAGTTGTTTTGTAAATCTCAGCAGTAAAAATGTGTCCAAATCGCTCAAATAATGGAAGGAAGAGATGAGAGCATAAAATGATTATGCTGGTGAAAGAAAGGAAGACTAGTGGAGTCTGAAAGAGACGTGGGCAGGTGAGCAATGGGCCTTGTGAAGCAGAACGAAATGCATTATTATTTTTAATGGAAATTCAAAAAAGGCTTTGCAGATGCATTGGGCAGAGGATGAGCAGAGAAATTGCTAATTCTATTTCATAAAGATGGTGGGAGTGAAGCTGGCTTTGTTCCGCTGCTCAGGCAAATGGATGTGGCAGCTGGGAAGGACTAGCTGGCGAGAGATAGGAGGAACCTCACATGGGCATTGCACTTCGCACTTGCCAGCTTTTATTCCCATTTGTGCCACAGAAGTCCACTGTGCTGGTGTGAAACTCTGCGTTCCCAGCAGAGGGAAGGAGATAGCTCAGAAATTTCAGTGAGATGCTGATGCCAGGCTTCCTACTGCCCCTCTGGCTTGAGTATCAAACCTGACCACACCACGTTTCCCCTGGCTTACTCAGCCCTGAGAAATCTTCCTGGCCTGGACTATCCTCCATCTAGCATCCTCCCAACATGTTTGAGGCTTTCTACCCTCAGAAAGCTTCCTGCACGTGGGATCTGCAATCAAATAATAGGATCTCTGGAAACCGTGAGCTGAAGCATTAGTAACGCTTGTTCTGAGAGTGTTGAGGGGAAAATTGCTACATAACATTTTTGCCATCAGACCCAACGCTGTATGGAGGAGTTTGCCTACGTAAGCAGGTAAACTATTTCTTCCACATTATAGGTAGCCGAAGCAATGCTTACCTTCACGCTAATGAGCGAGTTACAAGGAAGGATCTTCATATTGGTTTTGATTCCACCATCAGGGAGCAGAGGTCCTGAGACTTTCACAGACCCTGAGGACCTCTCCATCCTCCTTTCTTCTGGTCTGGGTGCCTAAAGCTCAGCTTGCAAAATTCACAATAATCTTGCTAGGATATGGAGTGGTGGTATCCTACAAGACACTCCTATAGTGCTTAGAGCTCCTGACAAAAATGGTCCCTGCTTCCTGTTCCAGAGGCACAGATAAAATGTGGCACAGATAAAAAATAGTCTCTGTCCATGGGGAGAGCATTCCCAAGAAAAGCATTTGTTGAAAAAGAGTGTTTACTCTGCTTCAGGCAGAGTCAGAAGTAATTAAACATTCTAGTGAAGCAGTAGGAGTGGGCAGATTTGGGGGAAGAAGCTGAGCTCTCAGTTTAGAAGAATCTGAAACCTAAGAGTGAACAACCCCAAGAGAGCTGGTAGTGAGGTTTTACCAGGAGATGAGGGTCTGGGGCACTGAAGGTCGTTTTATTCGGTTACGGGCTTGAGGCAGGGGAGAGGTAGAACTGGTGATCCAGATCCTTCCTACTGAACCAAAGCATTAAATCAAGGCTTCAAGCTTCCACTGTAGACATAGAGATGAAGACTAATTCTTTGGCAAGATGTGTTTTAGAAGGCTGAAGCACCAAGCTGTTGAAGTCCTTTTACCCTCTGAGTCACTAAGCTCCTTCCCCATGTCCAGTCATGATGGTGCCTCAGGGAATGATGAGCATCCCTTGAAAATTGTTGGAGACAGAAAGATATCATAACCTGAAAACTCCCTGAAGGTGTGCTGGGAGGAGAGCTGTCTTTAGTAGGTCCCTTTGAGGTGGGGAAGGGGCTGGCCGGGGGCGGGGAGCAAGTGGCTCTGTAGGAATGGGCTGGTCTAACAGGAACACTCTGAGTGCCCTGTGGGGACCTGGAGATGTGCCGCGATACGTTGCAGCAGTGCCCTCTGACTAGCATAGGTTGGTCGTGCCGGGCATGCAGGAAGCTGTACTAACCCTCCTTGATTTGCAGGGAGGAAAGCTTGAACATGGGGTCTTTGGGATAGTGAGTTATTCAGATGACCAGCAAAGAGTGATGAGGGAGCTATGGCTCTCAAAAGCTGGAGATTGTCAGAGAAATAGTGGATATCTTCTGGAAGGTGACATGGTGTTGGCAGGATATATAACTGTCCAGCCTTGGGGAACATCCCCAGTTTGAAAACCAGTCTGGCTGCCTAAAGAAGGGTGAATGCCTGGGAAGGTGGGTGAGAGCTAGCATTTGGGAGGAGGGGGAAGGAGATTTAATGTCTGTGGCCAGGGACTGGAGCAGAGCTCCAGAGCATGGCAGAGGCAGTGGGGTTTGAGCCTGGAAGTACCAGGGGCTTTGACAGAAGGAGCAGATGGCTGAAGGTAGAGGCTTTGAGGCTTACAAGGAGCATAGCTGGGCTGAGCCTGCAATTGTGCGAGTAGGATCTGGGGGAAAATGCAGCTTTCAGGTATGGTCCGGTTCGGTTTCAGGAGCTAATGGGTGACTGTGAGAAAATGACAGTGTGTGCAAATACAAATCTAAAAAAATCTAACACCAGTTTGGTGCTGCAGTTTTTCTCTTTTCTCTGTGTCAGGTACTCATTAACAAAGAAGGATGCATGTCTTTCTCCTGTCTTGGTGAAGGTCTTAGCTGTGGGGACGGGGAGTTGAGAAGAGGGATTTTGAAGTGCCAATTCCGTGTAATAGCAAAGCACAGATTCCCCAGGGGCAGGCACAGCACCTGCCCAAGGCAGCTTCTGAGGTTGGTAGTAAGTTGTGTGGAGAAATTTAGGTGATGATAACACTCTGTGATGGCATTTAATAGGAAATGGTGCTGTGGTTGTCATTTCTAGGGGATGTAAGCCTCCTGGATACACAACCCTCCACAGCACAAGCTTTCCTAGCATGAAGTGTTATGCTAGGAGATGCTGAGAGGCTCCTGAGTCAGTGCAGAACTTCCCTGGGCACAGCTGCCTGCCACCCAGATGGTACACGTCTAGGGTAGGACCGCTGTAACCTGAGGAGAAGTAGATAACAAAATAGTCCATCCTGAGATGCACCTGATCACTTGTGCCAAGTCCTGTTTTACTCTGAGACATTGTGGTGCCAGGATGGGCTGAACAGTCTTATCAGGATACATATTCTGATTCTGGCTCAGACAAATTTTCCCCATTCATGCCTGTGTGTAGCATAGCCTGACCTTGGCCTGGCATTTTAAGGGACAAGCTGAACAGTGCCAGGGCCTTCACGAGAGGACTGCAGTGCCCTGGTAGGTAACTAGAAGCCCTTGCTTTTCATAGAAGGCTCTAGCTGGATCCTGAGATGACAGGACCAGGTTCACCTCCCCTGCAGCCCACCAGCACTAAGCACTTCCTTTGTGGTAGCCTGTGTCCCAAGGCCCGATTGCTGTGCAGGGGAAAGAGCGTGTCTGTGGGGAGGGGAAGCGAGGAGAAGGAGTTTTAGGATTTGCTTTCTCAATGGCAATTCATTCTGATCCTCTGTGCCTGTGCTCGCGGAGCGCAGGAACGGAGGGGATGCCACAGCTTCATTCAGTGCTCCAGAAGACTAATGGACCTTGACAACTGCAGCACAACATGGAAACTATTAAAAAGGGAGGACTGATTAAAGCCCCAACCATCCCGGCATTCCCCTGGGCTCTTAACCCCGTGTTGGAGCTGAGCAATGCCTCCTCCTCCTCTGTGCAATTAACATCTCTTGTCACTAATTGATTCCTGTGGTGCTCACAGGACAATTAGAATTTAAATTGCCTTTTACAAAGGTCATGAAAACATGATAAAAGACGAATCTATTAGGAAGGATCACTCAGGAGTCTCTCTCTTCT
Source organism: Dromaius novaehollandiae (assembly GCF_036370855.1). Lineage (NCBI taxonomy): Eukaryota > Metazoa > Chordata > Aves > Casuariiformes > Dromaiidae > Dromaius > Dromaius novaehollandiae. The sequence goes on from NC_088107.1 coordinate 22,299,875, forward strand.
TCAGTGGCGCTGGCTGTTGGTTATCATACAGGCATGAGTGAGGGGAGCTAGGAGAGCGTTTCAGGCCCTGGGTTCATTTCTGTTGATGTTAGTTCAAGGCAGGAACTCAGCTCTGTCTTCTTGCACTGAAGGTGGCACTTAATTTTTTGCTGCCTATTTTAGGAGTGTTTGTGACTGTACATGCTATTCTTTGTCTTCCTTTTCTGATAAACTTTGATGAAATAACTGTTTTTCCATTTGGCTTTCAAATTCGCTCCAGAAGGGGAACCTGTTTGCAGTGGAGGGGGAAGGGTTGACCTTCTCAGTGCCAATCTGTCCCAGTACTAGCCTGTCTCTGTGCCGAGGGGAGAGTAATGGTTTAAAACCTGACATGACTCCCCCAAAAGCAAAAGGTTGTGAGGGAAAGGGCAGCTGGAGTTCTGTCTGCACAAGGCTGTGTGTGAAGATCTGTGTATGTGGCTAAGCCGCACCGTCACTCTGGCTTTCTGTAAAATAGTCCATGATAAAGAGGTCCTGAAAGAGACTGTGGGGTTACAGGGATGTGAAAGCATCACTTGTAATCCTGTGCTAGCAGCTTTACTCACCTGCAGCTGATGCTTCCGGAATGGCATTGAGACTTTGGAAACGTATAGAGCTCCTGCAATCACATCTTAGCCAGGAGCAAACCCTGGATATAGGTGCCTGTGGCATCATGGCTCAGCAAATTGTTTGGGTTTTGTCACCAGAGTAGAATATGGCAATTTGGGCTGGGCTTAGAAAGGGAGCTGGTATGTTGCTGGCAAATGACAGTATTCAAACTTGCTACAGTTATGGCAGCACTCCCATGCCTTACCCTCAGACCTTAACAGTAGGAAGAGATTTAAAGCCTCATGTTTCAGGCTTAAGGCAGTATCTTGTAATTGCAGGAAACCAGGCTGAAATGGATCTTGGGAGGTTACTTAATTCATCTGCATTCTCCAAGGCAGGATCAGCTCTACCCGTGTCTCTAAATAGTTATCCTGGAAACCTCTGACCGAGGCTCCTTTGCTGCAGTGGGCTTTGGGATGGAGGCAGATTATCCTGTCCTGCCTCAGAGGCAGCGTTCTGGACTAGATGGATCTCAGGTCTGGGTCCAGTGAAAGGCACTCTTAAATCCTGTAATTTGGTGGTTTCTCAGCTGTCGTCTGTGAACTGCACTGAGCCCCACATTCAGTGGGTCATACCCTTTGGCTGCAGAGTAGAGTGGTGCTGTCTGTTCTGACATTTATGTCCCCCAGTGTGTGAGTTCACAGGGAAAACAAAGTTTGAGAGCCACTGATGTGGTCCAGAACCAGCTTCATGTAGCTACAGCAATATTTCCTGCTGAGAGGGAGAATCTGACCCGAGTATCTGACTGCCCATCCCATGCTATCCCAGTGGCATCCCCATTATAAAGGAAGTAGGCTGGCTATTTGAGAAACGCGTGTCCTTTCCAAGTCCTGCCTTTGACTTCTTGCTATTCTGGTTATTGAAATTGATTTTGCACTCCAGGCGCGGGATTTTCCATTGCCAAGTTTAATGTTGGAGATAATAGAAATTATGTTTCCACTCACACATAAATCTCAGGGCTGTTTGTGCTCAGATGACTGGACAGTAAGTGCAGGTGAAATTGCTCCTGTGATTGTTTCAGTAAAAATGTAATATTGTTGTAAGGTTTTATAAAGTGTGTTTAACTGGTTTACACAGATTTCTAGTAGTCACTGGGTGGGTTTTTTTATTAGAAAAAATATAAACCTCTAAGCAAGGCAGCTAATTTCTCTTCTTGACAGTGTGGGAAATCAGCTGTTTTTGGAAGTAGGTCAGAGTGTGCAGGAAGACCAGCTGGCTGTTGTGCAGTGCCCCTCCGCTGTGCTTGCTCTGCAGGTCTGCGCTCGGAAAAGCCGGCCTGTGGAAGAGATCACAAGGACCTTGCTGCTTTTGCACACCTCCTCATGTGGGGCAAGCATCAGGCTTTATACTGACTGTGGCACAGTCTTGTCTCCACTAAATCTTCCCAGCACTAGTTGGTGCACACTGGGCCTAGCTTTGAAAAGATTGGGGAAAAAATCAGCGAAGGTGAATCTCTTGAGCCGTAAGAGCAAAACAGTTTGAGAAGGTTTCTTCAGCTCCCAAGAGCTGATGGAGAAAATCGTGTAGTGTCAGGCCCACAGGGAGCAGTTACTGGATTGTGGCCTGAAGGCACCGTAGCCTTTGGGGTCCCCATGTCCTAACCTGGCAGCTCTTTCTTCTCCTAGGAGGAGGGATGGCCTGTTGTTCCTTTTCAGAGGGTGCGAGATTATCTCGCACACCCCGTAGGGCCGACAGTGCCTGGAAGATGGACTCCCAAGCGATGGAGGGGCTGTTACTCGAGCCTACATCCACTTCAGTCACGGGTTGCTTGGGCTAGACATGAATCTGCTCAGCTCTGCAGTCCTCACCTGGGTGAGATCCCCAGGATCTGAAGGCCTTGATTAGCTTCCCGAGCAGCTCTGTGTAACCCAGCCAGCTGGCTGCCAACCAGCCCTGCGGCCATCTGCTGCCCTGCGCCTCTGGTGTGTCGGGGCCCTGGATGCCAGCGATGCTGCTGTAGCTCCTTCCTGAGGGAAGCCCAGACTGGGTTTTCTTCAGACAGTATTCTTCATGCAGTAAACTGCCTGCCTCAAACAGCCAGGGGATGCCGGGAGGTGAGCAGAGCCCCACAGGGAGGAGAAGGTACGTGAGACATTGTCTGTGTGACTCCCTACCTGGCCTGAGCTCATATCTTTTTATGCTTCACACGTTTCATGTCCTTGGCTGAAGGAGTATCATTAGTGTGTGTCAGGTAGCTCCCAGCATGGTGAGGCCTCGGCTTGACTTGATCTTTTAGGGATTGCTGAAAATAAACAGTTAAAAATAAATGCACTTACCTTCTTTTTGTGCTCGCCTGCATCTTGCAGTGTTGCTTTGTGGTACTACATTGTTTCCCACCCAGAGATGTCTTCACTTCAGCAGGGAGCGAAGGGGCTCGATTTATCTCTTCCCTACCTTGCAGGGGTTTGGTGAAGCTCAGCGAGCAAAAACTTGTAAATTGCTTGGAGATCATTAGAGGAAAAGTGCTGTAGAAGAGCAAAATATTATTTATTAATGTGTCTCTGTCTTACAGTGCCATAAATATCAAGGTTTTAATTGCTCAGACTTGTAATCTGAGTAACTTCCTGGATCTGTTTTTTTCCTTTTATGATTGCCTTGGTAAATAATTTCATGGAGCAGTCGCTGCACAAAGTGATGCAGGAGCAGTGTTTAAAAGCCAGGTCTGTTGGGGTAGAAGACAATGGGATGCCACAGTATCGCTTTTAGCTTTCGTTTGGCTGCTCTAATCTCTCCTTGCTCAGTCTTATCCTCTGCATCTAAACTTGCTCTTGTTCTGTCCTTGTTTAAAATCTCACCTCCGCTTGTGAGGAGTGTAAGAAACAGTATTACAAAGACGGACAGAGATCTTGCATTGCAAGGGGCTCTGCCTCACTTTGTCAGCAATATGCAACCATTGAGCTCCAGCTGTGCTGGAGAATTTGCATTATGCTCACTTTTGGGCAGGATATGAACAGTGTGGCTGAAGGGCAGGGCGGGAGGAAGCCCTTCACTTTGTGCCACTAGCTTCAGGTGGCCTGGGGAGGTGTGTGGGGGCAGTGGCTGGGACCGCACAGCCTGCCTTGCTCTCCTGACCGTGGCTACAGCTGCCTCTGCTGCAACCAGTTTGAAGCAGCAGGGCTGGGTGTCACAGTATAGTTACTTCAGGAGGAGTTTGACCAGCCAAGAGGCACTTAAATATCCTTACGCTTGAGCAAGTGCAGAGGTCAGGGCTTTTTTCTGCATCTGAGAGCTGTCTACAGAGGGATGGTATTAGAGGCATATCAACTGCCATCTTGGCTATCCCACCAGGAGTTGGTCTGGGGCCTTTCGGTACCTATCTCTGAACTTGTGAGAAGGAAGTGAGACTAGTATTGTGACAGACTTGGTCCTCTGCGTGCTCCATCCACAGAGGATGATGTCAGATGCTAGGTGTGGTGGGATGATGCCAACTCATCCACAAAGGATGGTGTCAAAGGTTGTGCTGTCTGGGCTTAAAACTGAACCCTTTGTGCAGTATTTCTAACGTGCAATGAGGAAATTCCTTCCTTCTTTCTCTCTCACTCACTCTCTCTGCCTTTTTTTTAATTGCCTCGAAAATATGGCAAGGCTCAGCCTGCTTCTGTTTTCCCACGTGGATGGGCAGCCAGCTGCTTGCTCGTGCGTTTCTAAGCTCTGGGATAGGCTGTTCTAATACATTGTTCATAGGCCTGAGATTACCCCATTTTGTACAAAATTCAGCAGAAGCAGCAGCCATTGTGTGTGTGCACACATTTGTGTGTGTGTGTGTTGTTTGTATTCCTTCCCAGCTCTGGCAGATCAGCGCCAGTTTTAAAATGTTTGCATTGGCTGTCAGTGAAGTATAGAGCTGACCTGACATTTCTTTTGGGGTATGAGATAGGAATAGCACAGTGCTCTCTCCTCTCTATGTCTCCCAGACTGCTCATTCTCTCTGCTTCTTACCAAGCTCACTACAGGGTTTCTGATGGCTGCTCCACAACCATCTCATATCATACACAAGGGATTAAAATCCCATCTACATCAGCATCACGGGGAAACCTTCAGTTAGGGTGGTGAGCATGTTTCCAGACTGTCCTAGAGTATTACACTTCGTCGTGTAGTGATCAGATAATTTCTTTGTGGTCATTGCAAAGGCATGGAGAGAGTGTCCGCTATTGTGACCTTCACACTGGGACCTTGAGACCATCACTGAAATGCCTAGTCTCCAAGTGATGGACTTTTAGTTGGCAGCAGAACTTAAAGCTACGTCTGACATCTCTTGGCCATAACCATCTGCCTTTTCTACTGTCTCAGACAGTCTCACTTCCCATTAAATTATCAACATTCCCCAAAGGACTCAATTATGCCACCCAAGGCAGAAGAAGGAGAACAAATGGTCCGTGCTTCAAGGGAGAAAAAGGGAGTGTTAAGTCCTACTTCAAGCGCAGTGGCAGACTGGCTTTTCCTAGTGAGATAGCACTAACACTTTTAAGAGAGAAAGCCACCAATATCTGCTGCTACTGAGCCAAATGTGACTTCCAGAGGCTTCATGTGTAAATGAGAAGGCATCTCCAAATGCTGAGGGGCTTCAAATGTGGACCAGAGGAAAATCTCCACTAATGTTTGTTCATTATATGGAGAATATCAATCAGGGCAAGTCCCGATCCATTTAGCTATGCCAGCAATCTTCAGTGCTAGTGATTCATGCACCCTCTTTTGTTTTAATTATGTGGTGGGTGTTAAACAGATGCTTTTTAAGCATTTCAGGGGCTTTGAAGGGCTGTGCTTGTGCTTATAGAAAGGGGAGCCATGGTTCAAGTGTGTAGATGAAATTATATCTAAGTGAAAAAGGAAGAAAACAGCATTTTTCTCCAGCCCATGAAAGTTTGAGAAGTATTTTGAAACCCAGAGAAACTCTTTGCAAAGGGCAGTATCCTTTCCTCATGGGTCCTGGCTGAGATTTACAAAGTTTTTGCAGCATCACCACAAGTTGGAGATTGGGGAGAAAGTGGTGATGGATTGTGTGTGTAGAAGCAACAGCGACTATAGTGCTGCTGAGTTCACTGATCAAGTTTTGGTGTCAGGAGAGAGATGTAGTGTGGGATTTACAGAAAGTCTAGTGATAGAAGTCTGTATTCATTGAACATGTGCGTAGTGTCCAAGAGTTGACTCTGAAGAACATAGTGTAACGATTGCAGAGTCATTGGTTATACAGAGCAGGCTTGCTGGAATAAGACTGAAGTTCATCTTCTTATGTATTACTTGTGCACTAACCTTATACCCACTTTAATTCAAGAGTGACTTCCAGCTTCTCCCAAATGGTGTCGTGTTTAGATGCTCTTACCAGTTTATGCCTGTTGAGCTCAGTCCTGCTAACAGGACTGTGTTTTTTTTCAACCAGTGAAGAGGGGATGCATCTGGATTTCTGTCACTCTTTTATAGTCCCTTTCTCTTGTTATTACATTTCAGGTAACCTTTATGTATCCATGAGAATATCGGTGGCTGACATTGCTGTTATAAATTATTACAGTAATGTTAAGAGATGCCAGAGGAGATCGGGTCCCACTGAGAAAGGAAGTATCCAAGCACGCAGCACAAGACAGTTTTAGGAACAGAAAGAGCCGTTCTGTCAGCATTCTTCTATTAGGCATCTGCATCTTTAAGAGTGTGTGACAAAATCCAGGAGAGTTGTGTGGGTGACAGCTCTGCTCATCTGCCCCGAACAGCCAGTCTGGATGTGTGCCCTTGCTGACCATGATACTTGCTCACTCTTTGTCAAACCAGCTTCCTCCTCTGAATCTAATCCCTAAATTAATACATTGAACAAACCCTGATGAACACTCTAATTCTCTCTCAGTGCCAAATCCATGGTCAAGGAAATGATCATTATGCCTTAAGCTTGCGTGTGATGGCTCCTGGCCTTGCCTTTGAGCCCCGTGCTAAAGGAATGGAGACGGATCACTCCCTCCTAGAGGCTAGCCCTCTCGTTGCAGCCTGTGGAGATCCCGTGCCCCAGTCTGAGCCCGCAGTTCCAAGGGGCCTTTTGCACTGTGCCCGTTAACATTCGTCAGACGGGCAGCCCGGTGCTCTGAATCCATGCCAAGGGTGAGACTCGCTGTGTTATGTGCTGGGGCCTTGCTCATGCAGCACTTGCTGAAGCCACGGAGGTATTGACTAGTAAGCGAGCTGGGGTAGACTAGTCAGTAGTGATACCATCCTGTTGTTGCCCAGCCTAGCTCTAACGCTCTGGCGTCTCAGAAACGTCTGTATGATCAAGTTGCAGGGATTTGAGACGCTCCTGCTCACTTGGCTTCTAGTCACTGCCCTTCAGCTTATGAGTGGTAACTGATCAGTTTAGTGAGGGGATCTTAAAGTGCTCCTGAGATTTTTTTAAGGTATTTGGTTGAACTGTGTGCTGAAGCCTACCAGGAGTGCTCACGTGGTTCTCTCTGAAGCCAAGAGGAAGTAATTTCGTCTGGGTTCTTGGTAACGCTATTGGCACCCCTCTGCGCATTGTTACTCTTGCTGTTGCTGTTGCTGGCAGAGCGGTCCTGGTGGGCACAAGGGCAGATGGCCTGGGGACAGGCTGCGGGGCCTGGGGGCAAGCATGCTGTCTGGACGAAGGAGTCCACCCGGATTCAGAATGTGGCTTAAACTCGCTTCCAGCCCCTTGAGCCTGGCTCAGGTTGGGAATCCCAGCCAGGTCAGGGCTGCGCTATACTCATCTTCATGCCTGGAGTTAATTGTTTTCATGTTGAAAAGCGGATGGAATAAGGCAAGAGGGAGAAAGAGGGAGGGACTAAGCACAGATTTGGTTCAAGTTCGCCTGTTGGTTCTCTCAGCTTGGAGAGCTTTGCAAGCCCATACGGTTGATGCTGCTGTGTTCAGCTGAATGCATGCTGCAATGGAAGGCAGCAATGAAACGGTTAAGATGCGTTGGCTGGGCTGCTTTAGAAACCCAGTATGGGAATAACAGGAGCTCTTAAGACTGGGACTAAATTGTAATGACAGGCTTTTGTGGACAAAGCCAGTGGGGAGACTTTAATTTCACCAGCGCTCAGGAGTGGAAAAGAAATGAAAGCTGGCACATGATTCTGTTTCCACTTATGAAGCACCCATCTGCCTTTTTAAAATTCAATTTATGGGAATGGTGAGTAAGGCTGGGCCAGTTTTTAGCTATTAGATCCATGCCATTAACATCCCAGCCGCTTCATTGTATCAATAGCACACTCTGAGTGAGGAATGTCTCTCATGCAGGTTTGGAGAAATTGATATTAATAAACAGATCTAATATTCTTAAATCTGTATTCCTTCCCAAGGCTCGCAGCGACCCCAAAGGCCAGAAGAAATAATAGGTAAGGGCCTAATTCATTATTTATAACCAGGCAAACCAGAGAAGTAACTCAAGGAGATTACCCGGATAATCCAGCATTAGCATCTTGTTTCAGGGATCTTTATTAGGACTCAGGAAAGGCTCCTGGGAGAATGGAGACAGTCCAGTAAATTCATAGGCTAGCCTTTGACCCTGTCTAGTGCCCTGGCCTTATAATTTACTTTGAGATGTGTGCGAGTTTAACAGAAAGATAAACACTGTTGGCTGAAGAGAAAGAAGGAAAGGAAGCTGGAGAGGGGCAGTACCATTTTAAGCTGCCCAGAGTGGATTTCTCAGTGGTCAGCAAAGGTGCCTTCATTGCAGTCACAGACTGCAAACAGTATTCAGCTGCTGTCCCCTCCCTTCACTTCTTTCTGTGGCCATATGATTTTTGGGAAGTACTCCTCAATCTTTTGGACTCCTGCTTTCCAGAGTGGAAAGAATGATAGCACCTCACAGAGACCTGGCTCACGGGGTTAATTTTGTGTGATCCTTTGAGGTCCAGTGTCTCTTATTCTTTCTCAATGCAGGGTCAGCCTAGGCTTTTTGAAAAATGGTTACTTTACTGTCCTTTCTTTTCTTGCTTTAGTATATGGTATGTGGATGATTTTGCAGGAGAGAGATATGAGATTGTTTCACAGACCAATTGCTGAGATTTTTTGAGCCACGGGTTGAGCAATACTGTCCTCATTAGTTTGTTTCCCTGAAGAGGTTCAGAAGAGTCTCAGATTCCCTTGTATGGTCTTAGGGAAGAAACTGCTTTAGTGTCTCTTGAACCTGTACTGGTTCTAACCAGGAATGGAAACAGCAAAGGAGTCAAAAATCAATTTTCACACGAAGATGTAGAAGAGAGCACCAGGGAGAGAGGGAGAAACTCCTTTTCTGAGATTCCCAGCTCAGTTTTGCAAATGTGAAGTGCTTGAATAAGTTATGGTAAAAGAACTTAATGCATGTTCAGTCCTTGACAGTGCCTTCAACTCTTTATACTTTGCCAAGCAGTCCTGTATTGCATAAAAAGGTTTGCTTTTGTGTGCAAATGGCTAGGAGATGGGACATGCACTTCTCAGAGAATTCATGGAAGCTCCCCTCTGGATGGCTTTTTGACGGGGACTGTTATTCATCCTGACTCTTTGCAAAGAAGATAAGTGACCTAGAGCTGGTTCAGAAATGTGGGCAGACAGTTCAAACGCAGGAGCAGAACAGGCTGTCAACAGTTAATAGAGTGGCAGTGCAACTACTTTGCATTTATATTGCACCTTCCCTCTGAGGATCTCAAAGTGTTTCCAAATATTAACTAAGCCCCACAAGACACCTGCCAGGTAGGTACAGTCAATAATATCCCCATTTTAGATGAGGAAGGCTGAGGTGGAGCAGTTTAATGGTTCCATAACAGATCAGTGGCAGTGCTGGGAATAGAGGCCAGGACAGCCAGATGCCAATCCCCAGCTCTCATGCAGTCTTCCTTGCTTCTTTTTCATCTGAATGGATTTACCCATCCCTAACATAAAGCAGATCTGATCACCTACCATGTCAGCATACACAAATTTCCTTTAAACACTAGCTGTCAGTGGGCCTTTTCATGAAATTACACACAGAGAAAAGAGAGAATATTACCATCTGGGATATCGTATCAGCACTTCTAGAGATATTTGGTACAGGATGTATCCAATTATAAATGAACTAGAAGCCCACAGTCTAACAAAAGCAGGTGGAACCTTATCAGCAGCAATGAGCAGTTTAGGAAAGGAGAGTTAGCAGGATTATTAACCCCCCTGAAATAGACTCTGCTTTCCAAAAGGGAAAATAATAATGTCCATAACTGAAATAATTGATAGAAAAACAATTTGCAACACTTACATAATTAAATGGAAAAGAATATGCTAATGCAGAGTTAAAACTGTGCAAAGGCATCTACTCCAGTGCATGCTAAGTATGCAGTTTTCATACACTCATAAGTTTATTAAATCAAAGCCAATTTTCTTCCAATTTATGAAAGCATGGACTCCTCACTGAGACTTTCTGTGCCAACTTCCAAGCACCAGACATGCTTTTTGGGGAGAAGGTTTTGGGGTTCTGTTCTTTTTTCCCCCAAAATGTGTTTTCTCATCATTCTGTATCTTGAACAACTGACGAGATTTTTCTGAGATGATTCAAAAAACTCTTCAGCTCTGGGAAAACATTAGCTTCAGCGATAGCTTTTCAAAAGTGTACTGAAGTGGGCTGAGAACGAGAAGTGTCTCCTAGCCATACGTGCTGAGGGTGCTGGCAGCTCCTCGTGCAAAAAGTTTATCGTTCTGTGAATTGCATTACTACTACAAATTGTGCCTGGAAGCAGCGGGCGCTATACTGCTGCCAGAGGAGTGTTGCGATGCCAGATATATATGCTACCAAATGGTACCTAAATTGCTAGGTGTTGATATTGTTGTGGTACCAGATCTATGCCTCTGTATCTGGCCCAGCCGTCCCACATGTAATGCAGCCTTGTCATTTCAGCTAAGGGCTGGCAGGAAGGAGAAACGCAGCCCTTTCCTTGGACAGGGCTCATGCATGTGCTAAGAGGTGGGATGAAGCCAAAGACCATCTCTGGGGGCATCAAAGCGCCGCATGGTCTGTGTGCTAACTCTATGGATGGCCTCAGAACACGATTCCTAAAATGGTGACCAAACTGGCGTAGGACTGAATCTGAAAGGTGATACTGAGCTCATCCATGAGAAGAGCAGGAAGAGGTGTTGCTTTTCTCTCAGATAAAGTCCTTTCTGCTCTGAAAGCTGAGAAAAGGAAAAGAAATAAGACAGAGAACGTTTTGTATCCTCTCCTCTGGAATTCTTCCCCCACCAAAACAGGTATATTTCTGAAGGTATTGATAATGGATCTGCTGTGTGGCTTTTTGGTATCACTCTACAAACATCATCTAGTGACACATAAAATGCCCTAGTGATCTTTGTGGGGCAGTATGTACTTTTGGGGACTTGCTTGCCTCGGGATGAGAACTCTTTGGGGTTCAGATTTGCTCGCTCAGTGGCGAGGAGATGCCATTCACCACAGAAGCATTTCCAGACAAACAGGATTTCTGTTGCAGAAGTGAGCCCTATTCTGGGTTAATGATTTTTTAAGCTGGAAATACCTTCTTAAATTTGAAAGACCATATACTTCAGTGAATGCAGTGTACTGGAGCTGACAAGCATACATCATGGCAACAACATTTTCCTGGAAAACGCTATTAAACACAGCCCAGGGAAACATGTTCTGGGCACATCAATATCCACTTCAGGAGATGGCTCAGGCCCTTTAAACTGACTCCTGATGTTGCAGGTCTCTGCTGAGAGTCCTAGTGGCATCCCTTCGTTGGCTAGTCCTTTATATCCAGGTTTGGCTGCCGAACAACCAGTTTTAGGGTTGGGATGTGGGAGTATGGGAATCTGGTTAGAAAGGACGGATTGAACTGAAGAGGTGGTGAGAGCTGAGGGCTGGAGACTTCCCAGGATGAACATGAACCACTTCTTTTCCTCCTCTGCTGTTCACAACACCCATGCTGACTTCAGCAGGTGTGGAAGGAAAAGCACGAAAGTGTGGGAAGAGGAGTGTATGGTTCTTATTTTTTCTTTGCTGAGCTCAGTGTACATTTCCTCCTCCTCATGAGAAGGTTGAGAAGGAAATTCCTGTTGAGGTCCCCAAAACCAGGATTTTAAGAGAAGAATACAGCACCAAGAAGAAGAGCACATGAGCATGGGTTTTAACAGCTCATTTGAGTCAAAGTGATCCAAAACAGAAGGCTCTGGCTCCAGCACAGAATGACTTATTCCCATGCTGCCAAATGCACACTTTTGCTGCTGCTGCTGTCTACTGCCTCATGGCTCTTTTAAGGCTGGAATGACAGAGAATTCTTTCCCACAGTAAATGATTGTGAGGGTTGCAGGCTGTTTGTTAGGTCTAACACACCATAAGCACAGGTGCTTAGGTAAATATTGCCTCTGTCTTGTCTGAATCAATACCCTGGCTGATCACTTTGTAAATTGATGTGCTTTGATGAGAGAAGAGGGTGCAATTTGCTGTCTTACAGTCATTCTGGAATATCTTTTTCTTCTGGTTGTTTTGCTTTTATGGGACTCTGGCCCATATTCTGCAAATAACCCTGAAATTTTAAACAGTTAAATATAGTTGGCCAAATTCTTCCCTTGGAGATACCCATGTAGTTCCTGTGGAGTTGCTGAAAACCCAAAGCATGTATCTGAGGACAAGCCTAAGCCCAACAGAGCCATTTCACTCCAGGCATAACACTGTTCAAAGTCAATGGAAGCATGATTTGAGCCCATTGTGTTTATATTTTTACAAGTGCTTTTCTATATTCCTTTATTTCCAGGCTAGACTCCAACAATGCAAATGCCAGAGAGAAAATTACTGGTTTCTTCTTAATCCTTGTTATCTGTGAGCTGGGTGAGTGTTTGAGGAGTATAGCATGGTGACAGTGGGATGATGGGGTTGTGTCCAGGACAGTACAAACTTGAATGAGCAAAAGGTAGGAAAACTGGTGTGGGTTTTTGAAGATATTATGGCTGGCTTAACTTTGCTTCCGCTGAGGTTGGCTTACACTGTTGACTTCCAAATCAGCAGAATGAAGCCAGAGTGGAGCACTTTGGAAATCCCCCAAAAGATCTGTTACCAGGTAAAATCATGGTGGTGACAAAGCAGCCATGTTTCCTTTCCTCCCAGGTTAGCTCTCTGAGGTAAGCTGCACGTACTGTAGACCTGTTCACTTGTCTTAAAGCAACAACCGCCGTGCTTTTGCAAGGTTGAACACGCACTAATTAGCAAGGTTGGCTTGACATAGGATAAAAGTTCTCTGAGGGAAATACTGGGTAGTGCTGTGTCTACATCGCAGATAGGTAGTCTGGGTGATGGCTAGGCTGGGTCAAGCTCTCTGTGGTAACAGTCTCTGCAGTTCTACCTGCATTACTGTGTCCTCACTGTTTAGTCTCTTGCCCGTGTGTGCTCAGGGCTTTTTGCATTGTTCCTTGCCCTGAGATGCCATGGGAGCCTTTTGTGGCCAGTTGTAGGACAATTTGTCTCTCAGGAGAAACTGTGAACAGGCTTTGGAGGGCTACCAGTGTTTGGACTGGTGAAAGGAAGCAGTATATGGAATCAAATCCTTACACACCCATCAAAAATATGTCCAGACTTGGGTTGGAGAGCTGTGTGAATGATAGGGGACTTTATGCTAAATCCTGGGTCAGTGTGCACTGAGGGCATGCCTTAATTGCACAGCTTTCTTAGGTCCACTCAGGTAGATTTGGGCCTATCTTGGAAAATGATTGCAGTGCCTATGTGGTTGTGTTGTAAGAGCAGTGTAGGATGAGTGACTCCAAGACAGGTTGTGCATGCCCAATTGCATCAAAGTGTCTAGGCATGTGCAGCAACTCCTGTTCTTGGACATCAAAAAATGCTCTTGGCAAATTCAGCTGTCTCCCCAGCAACTGGCAAGGTGACAGGAAAATTGGCCAGGCAGATATCCAACTGGCTTGGTGGCAATCCTGATTTAAGATGAATATTCCCTGTCAGATTTATTTAGAAGCTAGAAATATCTACTTCTTGGTCTCTCCTCATCTGCTCCTCTGCAACCCAGCCTCAGTGTTTTGCTGTCTGCCTCTCACCATTTTATTTTCTGTCCATTTAAGTGAGCTGTGTTAATGAGCTGTTAAGTAGTGTGACTGTAACTAGCAGTTACACAAGAAGTATGGAAGCACCTTGCTCGTCGTTCTCCATTCAGACCAGTTCACACAGCAAACGGGATATGCCTGCTTCCTTTTCCCACCAGACGTGGGCGTGAGCCTGCTCTGTGTGCCTGGAGACTGGTCCACCTCTTGGTGTGATGTGCTGGGGGGGAGACCTTGCCCTTTCCTGGAGGCTGGGGTGGGAAGGGCTTGTAGGGAAGACTTTGGTCGTTCTGATATGTCCTGGCAGACGGGCCCGCGTCAGGCATGGGGCTAAGGGGAAGGTGTGCAAGGACAGGCTCAGCGGCTGGTGCGTTGCTGAGGATGGCATGGCCTGCCCGTGGCAGGCAGGGCAGTGAGTGCCTTGGGACAGCTGCCCGCGGGAGCCAGCGCAGAGCGCTGCTGCACTGCAAGGAGATGCGCTCTGTGCATTGACTCAGGGAAGCTGCACCCCTTTATACGCTGGTAGGACTGTTTTGTCAACTCACTTAAGCGTGGTCATTTAAAAGCCTGTCTTAACAGTGTATCGAGAGAGAGAATAATTAAGCCAGTTCTACTTGGGAGAAGTGGCAGTTGTGAAGCTCTCTTGGGCCATTAGGACAGGATCCTCCTCCTGTCCAAGCTGGGCCCTGGAAGAGCTCTTAGGCTAAAGAGGCCTTTAGTGCAGGCTTTCCTGCCCACCCCCGCCATGCAACGACGTCAGGCTGTGCCCAAGGAGGGCAGGTGCCCCCAAACCATGCACCCCTTCTGCCTCCAGGGCTGCAGCCGATGGGTGCGAGGGAGGGAGAGGAGGGAGAGGCAAGCCTCGCAGGGAGCTGGAGCCACCTGACCCTCTGCACCGGCAATATCGGGGCACCCCACTGCAGTGGCTCTGCCCGGCTGCCCAACTCCACTGCCTGGGTTGCCCCGTGGCCGGCAGCCCTTCTCTGCCCCGGTGCCTGGATATAAAAATACTTCTGTAATGTTGTTATGGAGGGAGACAGTGTCATGTCCAAGCCATGGAGCTGCTGTGCTTGCCCCATGCAGTTTCCTTATCATTCAGCCTGAAGGCCTTCAAGGAAATGCTGGAGACACTGTGATGATCTCCTTGCACTGCATCCCAGAGCTTACAATCTGATATTAATTACATTGAGGCTCTATATTAAAGCAGAGATTTGCCAAGTCACCATAGGGGTTTGAATATTTGATTCACATCAATTTAAAGTGGAACTAGATATTCCCTCAGGCAACTTTGGAAGTCTTGACCTCATAAAAACAGAAAGATAGATAGGAATTTTGCTGAATATGCCCTGCTTAGCCAGGGAGCTATGTAGTGGTCGCTTGTGTGAGCCACAAGGAAGGGCCGTCTGTATTCTTTACTGTTTGCTTTGTCGCTATCCCTTGTTCTGTCTATGGGCCCAGGTCCATCGCCTGTCTTCAGAGATCCAAGAAAGGTACACCGCCTCCAGCCCCGGAGCCTGATTCTCTCTCACCTGGCTCAGTTGTGGTTTATGCTACTCTCTTACAACAGTACTGTTGCATTTGGGTCTCTGATATAACCTCTTGGCCTTTGAATCTTGGAAGGACCTGACTGTTGGTCTCATGGGACTGGATAGCTGCATGACCAGTTAGTAATGTGGCTCTACAGGGCTCCCACTGGGACGGGAACAGGCCTGGGGTGCTTTTGCAAAGTGAGTCTTTTTTACAGAGGGAAGCCAAAATATGCTATGAGCACTGCAGTGCAGGTAAAATGATGGTCTTTTGGAACATGGGGAAGTTGGCTTTGTTTTGAGTGGTCCAGGCAAAAGGGCAGAATTTTTCCAGGCTTCCAAAATAAGCTGTTTCAAACAAGGAGAAGCTCCCTCAAGGTATCCTGTAAACCACTAGGAATAAACTAAGTCCTACCATCCACGGCAAGGCCTGGTTGTTGTAACAGAACCTCTGCTCTTCCCAGCCTCTGTGTGGCCTCTGGGTCAGTTCTCTGAATGTCCTGCAGCAGAATCTCCTTCTGGTGTTCTCCACAGACGAGATACTGCCTTTCTGGTCCCAAGATCAGGCCCTCCTACTGTGCTGCCTGCTGCAAGTTGTCCCTTCTCCTCCTGACTGTGCCACTGGAACAGGACATGGGTTCTGTATGTCACAGGGTGGTATGAACTCCAGACAGCTGCCTGTCCCACCTGCACCAGAGAGGAAAGGTGCTTTCGAGTCGTGGTAGAACAGGCTAGTGATCTCCATGGTGCTTGGAGAAAGGGGCTGGCATGAGGGACTGTGTAACTGTTTCATGTGAGTAGGAAGGATTTCCTTCCTCTTTCTAGTGATTCTCATTTGCCATCTGCCTTCTCTTTTTCTTGGTTTCCCTTTTCCTCCCTTCCTTCATCTTCCCTTCCTCCTTTAGCATCCGCTATCTCTCACAGCCTCCTAATCTCCTTCAGCTTGATACTGCTTGACAGCAGCTTTGGAAGCAGTGCACAACCTCAGGCAGCCCTGGTCCCTTTAGAAAAGTCTTTCTCCGGAAAAGGAACAGCAGATTTGGCCCCTGAGACACAGCATCTGCCTGTTAGGGCCCTGAGTGCACTGATAGGCCTTAGTGGCCCACACTGGTCTCAGCTGGAGCCTCCACCCACCCCTTCTGCCCATAGGCTCAAGTGCTCCATTTAAGCTCAGGCCTGGGGTTCAGTCCTTTCCTGAACTATGCTGTAGGTGTACCTGCTCTCAGCCCTGTTCCTAAATTGCATCTTGTGTGGATTTCCTGGATTGGCCTTAAGCCTGGCTTGTTACCTTGCTTTTGCCTGATGATCACTGGACTGAGGGTAGGACCCATTGCTGTCACGACCCTGCTGTGCTCACCTGGCTCAGGTGCTGTGGGACTAAGCCCTGTCGGTGAGGTCATTGCCTGGCCAGCGTTGTGCCATCCTCAGCTCCTCGCTTACTTGCCCTTCAAGAACGGTTGGCTCTTGCTGCTCCCCGATGCTCCCTGGAGAGCTTAAACTTGGGGTAATTCTGTCTCTCAAGTTAGATGTAGACAAAAGGTACCATACAGCTTAGTCTTGCTCACAGGCAGTCTGTTTTTGCTGGGTTGATGTTGTGTAATTGGCCTGGGGAGGATGTGATGCGTGGTCTGCACGTGAGCAGGCAAGAGTGTCCTGGAAGGCAGAGGCCGTTGCCTGTATTCTCAGGCTGTGCAGCGCTGGTGGCAATCGCAAGCAGCAGTAAATTCCCTTTTGCTTATATCTACCAAAGCTGATGCAGTCAAATAAAGCTGCTCTGACAGCAGCATTTAATGGCCCGGCTGTCTGCAAAACTCTGGGTTCCCATACTTGCTGACAACGGATGTGTGTTTTTAGAAAGCTGAATTTATAGTCTTAGAGCTAGATTTACAGCCTAACCACCTACTGAGTACCTGTATACACAAGCTACTACAAAAGAGAGAGGGAGAGAAGTGTGGGGACAGATAATGCATGGTCAAACAGAGAAACAGAAATAAGGCAGCCGCTTTTGTGCATCTTGGTGTGCTGAAGTCAGCATACAGTTAACCCTCCATCCTGGGGGGATGGCAGTGAAGGGAGGCCAGGCCAGGCCAAGCCAGTGGCAGCCAGACACCTCTCCTCCCACATCCCTTTGGCTGCTGCCATGCGGGAGGAAGATGTGATCAGAGACATGCTACAAGTTGCAGTGCACAGAGCTGCACCTCATGTGAAGTCCAACAGGCTCCTCCTCATCCCAGTGCTTTGCTGTGTCCTTAAAATATCCTCGAGCCCTGCCACACTTCTGCCATGAGGGAGGTGCAGATGGTCAGGAGTGGGGGGTGTCTGTGAGATGGGATGCAAGTGTCGGAGGTGTCTTTGGAGTCACCAAGGAGGGTCACTGTGCATCAGTGCTAGCTGCAGGGTTAATAACGAGATCTGGATCCGGTTACTCTCCTCTGACTTCAGTAAAGTTGTGTCAGGGAGCAATTTGGGCGCTCTGCTTAGCTTCACTTCTCTTGTGTTTTGGCTGGATATAGCCACTGTTATTCCTGCCTAATATATTTGGCGCTGCCGCTGCATGCACTTGCACTTCACCCTAGAGGTGGCTGCGTTTTGGTGATTCATGCTAGCTGAGAGGAGTGCCTACTTCTTACTCCATCAATTTGATGGAAAGAGGCAGTTGAACTTGTTCTTCATACGATTACGAGGGTGCCTGTCACAGCCTGTATGGTGGAGAGCTGTGCTTGTAATTAATATCTGTACCAATGGCCTAACAGTTATTCATTTTTGATTGTTGTATGGGGATTCTCTCTTCTCCTGCAGTCTTCAGTGGCTTGGCCTTCCCTTGATATTGTGGCTAACAGCCTCAATGGTCAGGGGGACAGCCAGCTGTCCTTATATCTTCTAGACCCAAGCAGAAATGCTTTAAGTGTGCTAAGGGCTGTACTGCAAGGAAGACATTACAATTTTTATCCACTTAATATCTAATCAAAACTTCTAATCAACACCTCGGGGTGTTAGAGCCATGTTCTGGCTAACGCAGCTATGGCTAGGGATTGATGTCTTTCCCAGGAGCATCTCCTATCCCTTTGGAGGGCTAAGTTGGTATGGTGAAGACATGCACGCTTTTCCAGGCCCCAAAGCTCTCCCAGCATCAGGGTTTCCTAGTCCACTGCAGGAGCAAAAGTAGTGGTAGGGAACTCATCCTGGCTGGAGTGTCAAGGAAGAGGCACCGGTTTCCAGATCATTTTCCCAAGGGCTTCTTCAGCGTCTGCTTCCCTCCTGCTCGGCGGCATGCTCTGCACCGTGGTGCGCCACTCAGCTCTTCTGCTGCCTCCGCCAGTCCCCGCACACTGTCTCCTCCCTGCCTCTGCTCTCCCTTCCGCACTGCTTGCTTGTTTTGCTCCGGGCTGTTTTTATTCAGGACACTCCTCCTGGGCCAGGCTGCTGGGTTATCCCTGGAAAAGTTCCTTAAAACCCTAGTATGTGTATGTGTGTGTGTATGTGTGTGTGCGTGTGCATCTACAAACCACGCGGATATGGTGTGGGTGAGAACTAGGTTTGTGCTCAGCGTGAGTGGCAATGGCATGAGCCACTGCTGACTCCCATAGCGTGACAGGCCCTCAGGGCTAACAAGCAGAAGTCAGGCTTGCAAGAGCGCTCTGGGGCCTGGAGAGCAGCATGCCAGCTCGGCAGAGAGGATGGAGACAGGTTAGGAAGGGCCCAGTCATTCTTGTGGTCACTGCTGAAACCTTGTTTGTGCCTCGTTCCAGGCTTTGGCTGAGGCTGAGGGGAAGCGTTTTCTGTGGGTCCCCACAAAGCACGTAGGTCATGCATTATTCACTGGTGTGCTGGCATTTCGGGGGCTCAGCAGTGTGGAAGCAGAAGCAGGAGTGAAGTAAATAGATGAGAGGTGGGAATGTCTAAAATTGGAGTAGTGATGGAGGCCTTATGTGGAGTTCTGGGGCAAATCCTCCTTGGGAAAGGCCTTGGATAAAACACTTGCCAGTTAGTCCAGTCTGAATGCCTCCAAAAGCAAAAATGTCTCTTCACAAACAGAGGAGCCCTGGCAATAAGCAGGGGACAACATCTGTATTACCTGAGTATTAGAGAGGGGAGAACCAGAAAGCACAGGCCAACTTTCTCTAGGGCAGGGGGGGAGTTTTACCACAGATCCACAAAAAGCTGCTTCTGGCTGGTCTCAGACACATGCCACCATTTTCTCCCCATCCCCTCATGCTTCTTTTCCCATCTCCCTCTCCTCTCCGTTTAGACAGAGTGCTTTGGGACTGCAGCCTGGTCTTCCACGGTGTTTTGAAAACATTTAGGACATACTAGGTGCTGAATAAATTGCTGCTATTGTTATTATTATTGCATTAATTACCTCGGGGCCCCTTTGCATGCATATGACCAGATCGTTGTATCAATTTGTGTATAGTGGGGTAGCGTCCGGGGCTCTCCAGCAAAGCGCTGGGCCTGCGGTGCCAGAGGCTGCAGGCAGACAGGAGCAGTATGGACGGAGAGGACTGTCTGGGAAGGGGCTGGCTGCAGCAAGGGCTCCTGTCCCCTCGGCTGGTGGGTGGTGACTGACACAAGGGAGCTCCCAGTCTGCTTCTGCACGCAATAAAACAGGTCTGCCTCTACCACCACGGACCTAGACAGCCCTCCCTCTGCATGCTGTCTGTCCTGGGGACGCAGCAAGCGGCTGAGCAGGGTGCACGGGGCTGAGAGAAAAAGGAAGAGCTTGGGAGAAAGCACTGTCTGATGTGAGAAAGAGCCCGTTTCTGACCTTTGTGGAGTAGGTGCTTGTTTCAGCTGATCATTTCTGCTCTCCTCCAGTGCTGTGGGGGCTGTGGAAGTGATACAGCCCCATGGGTCTCGTGGCTGCAGGCTCCAGTTCAGCTCACTGAGAGGTGGTGAAGGCCTGATCTCACTTATCTCCTGTGAGACAGCAGTGCCATTCATGAAGGCTTTGTGTGGAGTTCAGCACCTCTCCAAGGGTTCCTGGTTGGACGTGGCAGGTTTTGACACCGTCGCACGTGGTGATCCAGACCAAACCAAAGCAAGCAGTGACCTGAAGCCCTTTGATACTTCTTCCTCTTTGCAATGCTCCTCAATCCCCTTCTTCCTCCACAGCTGGCTCAGCAGGCAGGATGTGCTAAGCGGATGCACAGTTTGGCCTGGAGGGTTGATGTGACTTGCCCAAGACAACACATTAGAGTTAGGAGTAAACCCAGGGACTCTTGCTGCCCAGTCTTCTGTTTTAACTGCTCAGTCTCGCTCCCCAGGACTCTTGGATCCTCTTGGAAACACAGCTGATGGAGCCAGGCGGCATGTCCAGCTCCAGCTGGCTGGCAGGGAATGGGCGAAGCAGCAACACCAGTGACCTTGCTGATTTATTCATTAGACAGTGCTTAGAAGAAGGGGAGGATTGATTTGCCTGTCAAATGCAACACCAAACCATGTGGCCTGCAAGGGGAGGACTAATTGTGCCTCTGACACAGAGGCCAATACTGACTCATACAGTCAAGCACCTTTTTATTATATTTTTCTGCTAGTCAGCCCTTCTTCATTTCGTCTATCCTATTATCTTGGGCTATTTATTGATGCGAACCTAAACTTAAGCGGTTGTTTTCTCTGTGAAAAAGAGAAGAAAAAAAAGTCTAAACTGAATACAGTGAGATGTTGGATCTTCCTCCGCATTATTGTTATTTATAACAAATTTGATGCCACCTGGCTGTACAAGCCACAGTAACACCTCTATAGTAGCAAAATGCCTTCAAGAGCCTGATCCCTCATTCAAAAGCACTTTATGGACACTTAAAAAATATATATATTTTGGCCTCAGAATGTAGATTCCGGATTCTTGAATCCAAGGGACTCTTGAAAGCACCAAACTCCCTGGCTTCCTTTGAAATCAATGCCAGAGCTGCCACTTTATTTAAAAAAAAAAAAAAAAAAGGGGAGGGGGGCAGAACCTTTCTATAAGGATAGTGTGATCACCCTTAGGCTGCCATTCTTGGGAGGCAGATGAGGGTCAACTTTAAACTGGCTGGGTGATATTCAGATGCCACCAGCGGTGCTGTGGGATGGCAGGGGATGTTGGACAACGCATCTAGCACTTTCCTGGGGTCATAGGTGGCTTTGCAATTATTTCTGTCCTGTGGTGAGTTACAGCACAGGGGTAGCCTGGATAACAGACATACTTGGAAATGCTTCTCTTTGGTCTGGACCTCAGGTGCACAACTCTTCTTCCATTTTGGCAGCAGGTCCCACCCTGGGCTGTGATGATGTAGAAATACCTGCTGTTTCAGGGGTAGGTCTCCAGAGATAGCACTAGCAGGCACTGCCTGCTCTCTGAGCTGGTCAGATGCAATCAAGTCCAAATAGCATGCTGCTGAGTTAACATGTACCTGGCTGGGTTGCAACATGGGGCAGACGTGAGCTCACGGCCTGTGATACATCATGCAGGCATCCTCTGAGTTCACATCCTGAGTGTGAAATGCTCAGTGTTTGCCCCATGCTTTGTCTGCAGTCCTTGCCAGTTGGCAGAACCAGCTTTGCATCAGGGCTCCCATCGGTCCCCATGGGTATTAGGAGTGCTGTTGTCTCAGTAGTCTCTCTGCCAGTGGCGTTCAGCGCTGAGTCTTCCCACCCTCTGTACAAGAGGGTAAATACCTGCTTCCACCTCTGTTCTCCTGAGCTAAATGCTGAGCAAGTTGCTCTTCATCCTTGTCTTTGGAAGGAAGATGCCATTCCTTTATCCTTCCTAAAGAGAAATGAGTCATACAATGAATGAAGTCAGCCTTTCTTCTTCAAACTGTTACCTGTTGTGCTTGGTGGCTTCGGCAGGGCTCCAGTCTGGACTTCAGCTGGACTCCAGCGGGAGATGGTGGACTGTTCCCCACAGAGCTGAAGAGGTGTCAGGTCATGTGGGATACCTTGGAAAGTTCATGCTTTGTTCAGTCCTGGATGGCTCCTGCTAATGGTTCCTACTCCAGGCCCTTCTGGCAGCCTTCAAGGGTCATTACAGTCAATTGAAAGATTTCCATTGACTGCAGCGGGTGCTGAGTCAAGCCTGCACTGAGCAGGCAGAAGAATAATTCATTGTCCTCACTAATTTGGTTCTCAGATTCTCCCTGACTGCTCTGGTAAATGGACCTCAACCCTGATCTTGAAGCAAGCTCTTTGCAGAAACGTACACCCCTACAGGAATAGAATAGCTCCTCCATTTACTTCCAGCATCTCCTTTCTCTGCAATTTCTGTTCCTCCTCCACAATTTTTGGAGGCCATTTATCCTCTATTTGCAAAGTGTGCCTCCCCCTCCACCACTCTAGCTCCTTGCTGCCATCAGTCTGTTGAACATGATTCCATGTTGTGTTGCAAAAATAATGAGCTTGTTATTTCTGTAAAGGAAGGAGGTATGTAAAAGCCATTTAAAGCCCCATGTCTCTGAGTCCTGTTGCAAAGCAAAGGCAACATGAGCCTGGCAGTTTAGGTGTTCATAGTGAGCTGTTCCTTTAAGCCATGTATCACACCCTCCACCAGTGTTTAGTCATGAACAAAAATGCCGGCTGAGAGATTCCTGGGCTGTTTTGAAAGCAAAGAGGGATTAATTTGAGCAAGAGCTGAATGCCTTCCTCCCAGCTCCTTTCATCCCCACAGAGATAAATTAGGGATACTCTCAGCATGAGGGCAACTCAGTTGGAAATCCAACTGTTCTGCAGAGGGATTTCAGAAAATGTTGTGGATTTGGCAGAGAGGATATCAGTGAAGGTAGCCAACCGCCTCCCAAGGATAAACCCCCCTGGATCAGAGAAATGCTCCTTGCAGTCTGATTTGGTGCTTTCTGTCACTCTGTGATACTCTGTGGACTTTACCGGGACTAACGAATCAAGGGACACAACTTACCCATTCTTAAGATTTCCTTTTTGCTATGATGCTTGTGTGAAACAATCTCCTGTAATAGCAAAGGCCTGTGAGAGATCCATTAATGTCTCTGGTGATATTACTTTCAATTTACAAATAGTCCCTAAATAGGATGCTTGTTAGTAGATGCTATCTTGTGCTTTTTTTTCTTTTGGCTCTGCCCTGCTTCCTTCTCCTTTCATAGTTCCTGCCCAAAACATCTGTAGAGAATACTCCCGTGCGTTTGTATAGCACCTAGCACTCCTGTAAAGGTTTTGGGGTGGGCAGTACAGTCTGCTGTGGGCCCCTGTCCCTCTCATGTCCCAAGGTGCGTTCCACCAGCTGAGTTATGGAGTTATTATACAGTTTTCTTGGCACTTCTAAAAATCTGCCTCTACCTCAGGGCCAAGATATGACCCCTTTAGATGTACTGTAATGTAAGTACCAGACAGAAGGTTAAGGGGCAATTGCTGTCCATTTCTTATAAATGAGAAAACCTTGTTAAGAGGCTTTCCCAAGCCAGTCAGGCAATACAGTAGCAGATCCAGCATCTCCAGCTGCTAGGTCACATGCATTAGACTAGATCATGCCTTCTGCCGTGGGAGGAAGGAGAAGCTTCATGCTTGGATACTTGCCTGGATTTCTGTGGGTGACTGCTCAAACAGGAAATCCTTCATGACCAGGTGTTCTCCAAATCTTCAATGCCTGAGCTGTGATGAAGTTGAAAAGGCTACAGGAATATAACTTTCCTTCTGGGATATTGGTGGGGCTCGGGTGAGGAATGAGTAAGCCTGAAGAACAGACAGGTCTGGGGAAAAACAACAAGTAGACTTGAGCTTTTGGCATAAAGGATTGGGGAAAGGCCAAAGGGAGGTGAGATGGTAAGGGACAGGCAATGAGGAATCTGAAGATTTCTATCCCAGCTCTGCTCCAGAATTAAAATGCAAACTTGGATAAGTGTTTGCAACCTGCCTTGCCTCCGTTTCCTATTTGTAGGATAAGGTGAGTGATTCGGAGCCATTGTAAAGGGATGCAGCTGTGCCAGGAAAAACTGATATCTGTAGAGAGAACTGTGATCCCCAGTGTGAAAAAAGGGCAGAGCCCTCTGTATTTATTGATACTGCATTGTATCAGTCAGCAAATAGCTGTGTTCAACTTTGGAAGTTGTCCTGCTCCAGGAATGATTAAATGACCAACATCCTGTGGACAAGAAAACCCCAGAGGTTAGGCAGTATCTCTCTGCAGTGGAGCTATGTGCTGTAAGCCCGTGTTAGCAGTTCATTTACATATTATACACAACTGCAAGCCTGAGAGTCAGTCAGACCGGTGATGCATTCAGCTGTCGCACTGGGATTCAAATCCTTTACAAGTCAACTCATCTCTTGATCTTGATAACACAAAAATAATAAACTCCTTGAAAGAAGGTTGCTGTTTGTCCTGTTGTACTACCACATTGTTTGGACACTAGTTAGAGGAGGCTAGAGTCAAAGCAAAAACCTGTTGAATGAATAAATTGGCTTAGAGAGCTTTGTAGCAATTTATTCTGCTCTTTGGTCCTTTGGGCTTGTGTGCAGCTCATAAATGAGCTTATTATTCTATCATGATTCATAGCTTTGTGGTGGGAGCAGAGGGTATATGTGCCGCGAGGGAAGACGGAGGGTCTGGAGACGGAGTATTTGAAGTGGAGATCAGGCAGAGGGCAGCTTGGGATGTGGTGGAAGAAGGAGAAGCAGAAGCTGTCCTTGCAGTCAGGAAGTGAATGGCAAGGCTGATGGATCACTGCAAGTGCACTGCAGCCAGTGTGAGGGATGACCCTCAGTGATCAAGACTTAATATCGTCACTGGCTCTTTGGCATTCATTTCAGAGACTTTAGAGATCTCCTAATGATGGGAAAGTGCTTCATAGATCTCCTAGCGATAGGAAGCTTTGCAATGAGTTACCTACAGGCTCTCTTGGGGGTGGCTTCCAACTCTCTTCTGCCTTATTCTGGGGCTTCTCTGCTCTTCTTCCCTTCTTTCAGGGGCCTGTTCCCTCTTCATCCAGGCAATTTCAGCCTTCCTCCATGTCAAGTGACTGAGTTTCTTACTAGAATATTCTGCCCCAGCATGCACCAAGGCATCTTAAAAGTCCTCCCTGCTCCCAAACATTGAGCTCTGCTTAGCATATATGACATGTTGTCCTACTTTCAGTGCTGCACAGCTGGTTTATGCATGTTGGGGGCCCCTCTGTCACTGGAGATTAATGCTGCAAACAGAGATCAGCAGGCAGTTTGAGATAGGCCTTCAAGATGTCCTAGCCCATCATCCGTGTGTCTGATCTAATCTGTCAGTCAGAGTCTCCTTGGCAAGGGAGTGACAGCGTGAGCCAGGCTGCTTAGCCAGATGCTGTGGTATGTTTGGTGTTTCAGAGCTGTCAAGGTAAAAAAAAAAAAAAAAAAAAAAAAAAAAAAAAAAAAGAGATGCTCCAGCCTTCTGCAGCTCCCTTTGTTTTTGCAGCGTGGGGGTGAACCGTGTCTGAAGGGGATGGCGCGCAGCTCCACGTGCAGGGAAGGAGCAGGAGGGCTCTCTTCTCAGTGCCCCGGTCAGAGAAGCCCAGCACGTCGCCCGTGTCTAGTCCCAGTGCTGAGCAGCGCCCTTCGTTTTTGCAGAGCCACTCTCAGCACAGGCGTCTTGGCAGAGCCTGGTGGCTGCTGGTGCAGCTGTGGATGTGTTCTCTCTGCCGTGGCCTTGGGAGGTCTCCTTTTGCACATCCGTT
This sequence comes from Dromaius novaehollandiae, assembly GCF_036370855.1. Taxonomy (NCBI): domain Eukaryota; kingdom Metazoa; phylum Chordata; class Aves; order Casuariiformes; family Dromaiidae; genus Dromaius; species Dromaius novaehollandiae. The sequence goes on from NC_088107.1 coordinate 22,325,667, forward strand.
GCTCTAGAATCACTGTGAGACTCCAGTCTTGTTTTCTTATCCTTTGGCATGATTCAGGAATTATTCTGCTGAGGTGATACGGCCTCAGTGGCATAAGACACAGGGAAGTGAGAGAACAGCCATACTCATGGTGGTCACAGAGATACTGTCCTCTAATTCTTCCACGTATTTTTCCTTGAAACGCTCAGACTCTGGAGCTGGATTAGTTTTGTCATATTGGGCAATGATGTGCAAATTTTACTGTACATCTGCACATCACTGAAGTTTAGAATCATCCCACCCAGGTTGGAGAAGGTAGCTGAGGCGCATGAGCTGCGAGCACAGTCGTGTGTGGTGGTGGTGGTGGTGGTGGTGGTGGTGGTGGTGGTGGAGGAATCGTAGTCAGGCAAAACGGTCGCTGCAGTGAGGAAGGGAGATAAATGAGCCCACCTAAGGCCACTTGCCTTCTAGACATGCCCTACTCTCTCTCACTGCTATAAAATGAGCTTGGGATGACTGTTCTTCTGTACTCTGGGTACTTAAGGTAATTGGGGTATATGTAGGTCTCTGACCCTAGATTAGAGCCATTTCTGAAATGTATTAAGAGGCGAATCATTCTAGACAAAGCAGAACGTCCCTGAATAAGCCTGCACTAAGCAAATCCCTTCTGAATATTGAGATTTGGCACACAATTCTGAAATATATTTTGATTTTCACTTATTTGGGGAGCTATGTGGGAGTTGGATCTATGTGCTAGCATGGCACCATGGCTCTGTGTTGTAGCTCTTGGTGCAGTGCGGGGACTAGCAGACACGATGGACAGACCCATGAGGTGCTGTGTACGTAGGGTAGAGAAGCCGGTGAAATTGTGAGTGCTTTGTTCACCTCAGCTACGTAAGAGCAACCACACTGTGTGGTGTCAGTGGTCCGGCTGGCCAGGTTTTGTCTCCTGCAGTGGCAAATAGTGGATACCTGAGGAAGAACGTAGGAACAGGGCAAGCCTGTAGTGATACCTCCTCAACATACTCTCTCTGCCTCCAGAGATTTATGGCTGTCCTGGACAAAAGTATTTTCTTTGTATTCAGTAGCTCTGGGTGGAGTTTTATCCCATGAATTTGTCCAGCCACTTTTTCAACTTCTGTAAATGTATAGCATCCAACATCCTGAAGCAAGGAGTTCCCCTGCTCAAAGCTTTTTCATGTCTAAAATATGAAACTTCCTGTTGGTTTTGATAGTAAAACTGACCTAATAAATCAGAGCTGGAATTCCCTGGGCAGATATCATTGACAGTCCTAAAAACTGAATGGATTTCTGTGGAGGTGTGAGTCAGCACAGTGTTGTCTGTAGCTTATAAATATGTATCAAGACTCCTGGCACAAGTATTTCTTTTTTAAAAAACCACAGGTTCCAGATTGTGTCTGCCAGTGCTCCAGGGCGGGGAGCTCCCTGAAGATGGTTCTGCAGACAGGCATTTCTTTAAATTAGCTGGGAAACAGTAGGGCTAGGAGAGAGAATTGGCTTCTTTCTCTCCTTCGCACCGGGTCACTGTTATATGCAGTAGTGCAATCGGAGATGCCTTTTACGTACGCTGGGGCAGGATGTGTTGGACAGCCGTCACTACCTGCGCGGTGCTGTAGTAATATTCCTGTAGAAAAACAGGCATGGTGTGTTTGACAAGCTCTCTTTGCCAGGCACTGCAGTGTGTGACACTTTTTGCTGGGAAGGGACACTCTGAATGGGAGAACCTTGTGCGAGACACCAGCAAGGGAGAGCACAGGTGTGGTGGAGCAGTTTGGTGGCTATGAGAAGTGCAAGAGATGGCAGCAGTGGAAACGGTTGCAAATAAAGGTCCTGCTGATACTACAGGAACATTCAGCAGTCTCATCACGCTCTCTGACCCAGAACACTAACGATCCAAGCTAAAAAGACTGTTTTACCTCTGGCAGAGGCGTAAGAGAGGTGCAGGATGAGGCAGCTATTCGTTTGGTCATCTTGGGAATAGGTTAAAGAGGCAAGAAATGACTGTGGTTCTGCTGTGCTTCAGTCACATGTGCAAACCATGCGACTCTTCTTTCAGAAGTAGTTGGGAGCAAGAGGCCTCCATCGGGGAGACAAGTCCAATTCAGGGTGGACGCAGATTGATGCCACTTAGTCAGAGCTGCACCTGCTTAGACCAGCCCTGAGCGTGGCTCAGGGCCAGACAGCACTTTGGTAATCAGATGGGAGATATGGAAGAAGTGAGTTTGATTAAAGCTGAGAGACAACATGTGGGGGAACAGTGGGAGGAACTACTCTGAGCCAGTGGAAGGGAAATCTACTGGAAAAAATGATAGGGAAGGATTTCTCTTATTTGAATGGATAAAGTAATAAGAACAGAAAAGCTCAAAGAAAGCTGCAGGTCTTTGGGGACATGATGGTTAAGGACAGCTGCAGGAGAACAGCCAAATTCTCCTGTCATCGTATTTCAGACCCACTATGGACAAGCATTGCAGCAGCTTTTGGAAAGAATGACAGAATACTAAAACCCAAAGACTATTCCTAGCAGTGTGCCCCTCTGCCTGGGGGGACAAGGAGAATAGATGAGGAGACTGATCCTGAGATGTGCAGGCAGCCTTCTGTTATATGCCAAAGGCCCTCCTGAACCAAGAGCTGAGGATTTGGCTCTGTGCTGGGAAGTGCGCTCTGCGGAAGGCTTGGTGCTGCGTTATCACTGCACTCAGGTCTCTGCGTCCTCTGGGAATCGTGATGGAAGTCCACAGCCTGCGGGTTCAAAGGGGATGGTGGCCTCTCGTGGGTGGTGAAGGCAGAGCTGACTGGGGACACTTCTGTGGTGTCCGTGCAGCAGGTCAGGCTCTGTGAGCATGAAGTCTCTGAACCGGTGAATTTGCTGCACCAACCCTGCCTCGCGCCATGTCAGGGCATGGAGAGAGGGGAGGGTGTGCTCGCGCTGGTGCATCTGTCACCCAGCACAGACAGCAGTTGGCAGCCGGAGCCTGCCCGCCGGAGAGGCTGCCCTCCCACGGCTCCAGAGCTGCCTGTGCCGTTTGCATGGGGTGGGGGATCTGCAGAGCATGGTGGGCTTCGCTGTGCACCGTGGCCTGTTTTCCTTTGGCTTCCCTGCAGAATCTCCTAAAAAAGAAAATGTTTGGGTTTTCTGTGTTGTTGTTTTGTTTTTTTGTTTGTCTGGTTTCGCCCCCCCCCCCCCCAAACAAGTTTGCTTGTCCTTTAAGTGAGGCCTGTTCCCTCTGGTTGCTGAGATGTATACAAAGGTTTTGGCCCAGGATGCGATGGAAGATGAGTGTGTGTGGGGGAGGAAACTCTCTCAATGAACTGAGAAAACAGTCGCATAACCTTCCTTTTACCCTCAGGACGCAGGTTGTGACTTGTTAATGCTATTAGACTTAGACAGGAGGAAATTGTGGTGGGGAGCCATAAACTGCATCAGAGCTTGGAGCAAACCATTTGAGACCTGATGTGATTGAGTCACTCTGAAGGGAGGTAAGTCTGTCACACAAACCCACTGCAGTGAGTACGAACAAACCCAGAACAGCTGGCTGTAGCATATGGAGCATCCAGAAGGGAACAAAGCTGAAAAAACTCCCTTTCCTCCACTCTTTGCTTATCCTGGCCCTGATTCAGGAGAGCACTGGGGACCATGCTCATCTTTAGGCCTATGCTTAGGTCCCAATGATGTCCATGATCTCGAGTTTTGATTTTACTATCAGCTTAATGAGTTTTCTGTTCCTGCCTGAGCGCTGTGGCAGTCAGCACAGCATCCCTTAATCGCAGGCCCAGGAGGCCTCTGGCCCGGTGCTGACCAGCACTGGCTCCGTACGCAGAGCTCAGGGGGGAACCCCACACGCAGGCTTTTACCCTCCTTGCTGGGCAGGAGCTGGGGCTGTAGTGAGTCATTGCGAGGAAGGAACGTGGGGTGGAGTTATCTTGTCATTCACAGTTGGCTACTGGGGCACTCCCTGGTCTGGTTTGTGTTTTCCCTTCCCTTAGAGTTGAAGGGTTTTGATTTTGAAATCAACCTGCTTCCCTCATCTGCCCACTACAGAAGTGGGAATAGCTGCCTGGGGAAACTCAGAGGTGGCAGGTCTGCTTGAGCCTTTGGAGAGAATCAGGTTCAACTTTCTTACTCTTTTCTGCTTTTCTTCCCTCTATATCAGGAGACACAGGGACAGAAGGACACTAGTGGATAGTTTTCTCCTGTTGCAACTATTGCTGCAGCAAAGCAGACCAGCAGCAGGAGTGTGGCATAAGCAATCCCACCCGTCATTTCTAGCTCTAATGCCAAAGAGTGGGTGATTATGAACTTCTCTTGTGCAGGGAGGCAGTGGTGGAATTGGGGAGCCTCTGCTGGAAACCAGTGAAAGGAGCAGAGGAATCCACAGAAAAGCTGCTTGCTTCTTGTTTAAGATCTCTGTGTGTGTGTATGTGCGTGTGTGCACGTGTGCACACATGCATGTAAGCTGTGTGTGTTTGGGTATTGCACTTGCCTCAGCATTTTTGGGTGGTACATGAAACAAATTTCCTAAGCAGTCTGCACCTCCTGCTGTGCAAAAGCTGGCCTGAGAGTTTGTTCGGTTAGTGAAATGCATCTTTGTGGTATCCTTTAAGCAACTGCCTTATTTTAGGTGAAAAATGTCTATCTGTGATTTTTGGGGGTCTTCCAATCTCCTGGCTTCTATGATATCCTAAATCTATTAGTTCTCCACCCATCCACAAAGTCTTACAGGAGAAACAGGAGAGACAAGACCTGAATTTCTATTTGAAAAAAAACAAGTAGGGATCAAAACGATCAAATAAAAGAATCAACAGCAACAAAAAAACTCAGCCCAAAGGTTTCAGGCTCTATTTTGTGTGCCATAAGAAAGGGTATAAAAGTACAAATGTGCTTTTTTCCCTCTGCACCTCCCTCGTAAATGGAGCGTGCCTAACCGTGCTCCGGCTTCCAGTGGATGGACTGGGATTGTAACCCTGGAGCAGCTTGTGAACACACTGGTAGCACTCACCGTCGTAGTCTGTGTTTGGAGAAGCAGCCTGAAATAAGTCAGAGCAGTTGTATCACTTGGCTATTTATAGATGATAAGTGCTGGGTTTGGGGATCCTGTGGCCCCTTGGTTGTGCTGTTCTTGAGTAAAGACTGAAAGATGCAAGGGGAAACGAAAAACCTAGAACAGGAAAGGATTTTTCAGCAGGTCTCAGCATTGGCATTACAGCATCTTTCCCAGCTCATAGGCAGAAGCGAAGCCTTGCTATTACCTGCTATTCTCAAAGGCGCATTTCAGCTGTATTCAAATAGCCATTCTGCACTGGGTTTTTTAATATGGTCTCCATAAGACTTGAATGTTAACATTAAAAAGATAATGAAAACAGGCAAACAGACAAATCGTGATGCCCAGTGCTCTGCTTCCTCATTGATAAGATGCAGGGGCAGGACCCCCCGTGAGATTTTGACTTTCCGTGCTGCTGATCATTTACATTTTCATTTACAAAAAGGAGAAAAAATGAGCTCCGTCACAGCACCCAAGCAGAATGGAAAGGGCAGGCCTGCATGCGTTCAGCATGACGCTGTGCTGTCAGACTGTGCAAGCAGGTAATAATGTGATTTCTTCTGTTACAGCCCTAAACCTGCCTTCCAGTGTGATCACAGAGCTCAAAAATATGTTTATATTTGGTAATATCCCTGTCCGGATCAGGCACAACTTTCTGCTCTGTACTTTTTTCCCTTTTGCAGTGTTTTTGGGGGTGGCAGAAGAAACTCTGTCCCTGTCAGTGCTGCTTGCGTTGTTGTTGTTAATGATTATCTGTATTACAGTAGTTACTAGAGGCCCAAGTGTTACAGATTCAGTGCGTGCAAGAAAGAGGCAATCTCTGCCTGAGGAGCTTAAGGTCTAAATAGGCAAGGCAGATAGTGGAAGTGTTATCAGTCTTATTTTTACAGAGAGCTTAAATGACCTGCCAAAGGTCACACAGAGCCTGTTGCAGAATCCTGACCGGAAGGCAGAATTCACAAGTTTCATTTAAGCATCTAAACCAGGTTCCTCGTTAAAGACAGGGTCTGTGAGATGCTATGTGCGTGTGACTCTGGGTGCAGTCCTGGGCCGAGGTATTAGATTTGCATGTGCCCTAATGGCACAAGCAGGACCCTGAGGAGCTTTGGGTGCCGTAATAAATGCATGCGTAGCAAACAGCAGCTACACGCTCACGCAGACACGGAATGCATGCTCATCCAGTGCTCACCTGCAATGCACATCTCTAACCAGGTAGTTCAAGGACAGATCTGTTGATGAGCTGGCAGAAGTCACTAGTGCTTTTATTTAAGGCTTCGCTACTTTTGACTATGTTACAAGAATATGTGCAATACTTGCAAAATATAAGGGATGGTGGTAAATATTTTTATGTGGGCATGAGGTACGGGATGTGTTCACAGGAATGTGGTTCTTCATGAGAAAGATGGACGCTAAAATTGGTGTTTACATAAGGTAATACATATGGTAATACTTTCCAGAAGGAAGTCTGCATGGGCATCTTTTGTGTAAGCCTAAAGCCTCAAGCTTGGGATTCCTGTTTAATGGAAAGAAGCAAGGTTCCAAGATGTGGAAGTATTTATCCATGCCTTAAATCCATGTATATTCAGGATACCAAAAATAGGGGAGCTATTTCTTGAGCAGAATATAACTAAACCTGTGCAAAGATCCCAAGTTGTCAAACGTTTTGGGCTGATGAAGAGTGCAATCCTGTGGCTGCTGTGCCTAGTTGCATGGACCTTGATGTCCAAAAGCAGGTAAACCAAGAACCCCCAGCTTCCTGTGACAGCCAACATTTTAAAGTGTTGCTACAAAATCTACACTTTAAAACAAAAAGATTGAGAGATACACAAGTCCATTTATGATGGGAAATAAGTGAGTGTTAAAGATTGCATCCACCAAGAGAAGGAGTTGTCCTCCAGAGCTTCCTTCTGCCAGAAGGATCTGTGAAGGACGGGAGAAAAATGACAATCCTTCCTCTAATTCCTTCCGCAAACTGAGAAGAGTTCCCTGGACTGTATCTCTGTCGTATCTCAGGACGTGGAAATGGCTTCTCTTGTGTTGACATTGTGTATGTAGAGTTCCTGAATCCTTGTTTGGCTGAAGGAACACCATATTTTTTTGACCGTCATTACTTGGAAACCAGATAGAGGTGGGATTCCAGTCTCACAGGGTTAGCACAGCCACCTTTCTTAGCTGACTGTTTTAAAGGACATTTTAAGAAACTACCATTTCCTTAGCACTTCTGGTCTACTTTTGCATTGCCCTGCAGTACAAAATTCAATTTTTAAAAAATTGAAGTGTCAATTTTTATTTAAAATATAATACTTATTAACAGTTTCAATGCATTTCAGTGTATCTTTGGTTTTTTTAATTAATTCATAAAACTCTTTACATGTACAATCGAAATCGCCTTTAACTTGAAACTCAGCCTTCACCAAGTCAGTATTTCTGCAATCTGTCCAGGCTTGTTTCTCAAGGAAGATGTTATTTCTATTGCTGTAAAGGGGGAGGAATGGACGTGATGTATACTGCAAGTGTTGGGAGCTTAGGATCCAGGATTTAAAAACAAACTGTGACCAGGGGTGAGTACAGGACTGCTGAATCCCACACACACGTGCACATTACCAAATCTCTCAATATACACTGTAGTCAGCATACAGCTCCACAAAGCTTTTTGACATATTTCAGCCTTTGAATAAAACTGATGGTTTCCTGAGAAGTCAAAGGCTTTTTCAGTGGCTGAACTGGATTAAGGCAGTTTAGTTAATAGAAATGTAAAGGCAGATATTTGAGAGCTAATGCATGTCACTGAATGCAATTCCTTTATGTTTTCTGGAAACAATGTGTTCATAGATTAAAGTTGCATTTATGGCCAAATAATTTGTCTTCAACTCCCTTTTGTAACTTACCTTTCAATTAATGTGTTTTACCATTGTTTTAATTTTAAAACTCTATCATTAAAAAGCTTTTAGCACACTCTGAAAGGACCATAAGTGGCAGAGAGTCCTGAAATTGCCTCCCCATGTTCGTTAGCCTGAAAGAGCTTAGAAATTGCTACTGAACAATCCAGTCCTCCCTGTCACCCTGCACAGAAGTCACTCCAATAGTTTAAGAACATTTTAAAAACTCTTTTCAAATCTAGTGTATAGAAATACCCTGTGGGAATGCTGAAACACTTTTGCAGATGATGCAGAATGATTTGAAACTTTGTAATTCAGCCTTCTTGATCAAAGGATGAAATATCCATAGTATATTTGCTGTATGATATATTCTTATATTCCATAGGCTTTGGAAAATACAACTCCATATACAAGTGAATGTGAACATTACCAATTACAAGTGCAGATACTTCGCCAATATTTAAATCATTTCATTACAGTAAATCTCGAGCTTCTAAAAGTATTCCAAACGAGAATTTGGGTGCTGCTTTCAAAGACATCAAGAAGACAATGGGTTTTTCCCTTTTCAGCTTTGTAGTTATAAATGATTATTGGACATATTTTGATACTTCCGAAGTTTGTAGCATCAGACTCCACAAAGAAAAATGCCCTTTTCAATCATGTCTTTATTTCCTCTACTAAAAGAGAAGTTAATATATTTTTGCAAATAAACAAGGATTTTGCCCTACTAAGATGCAGCATTTTAGCTATGGGCGAATCTTGGGGAAACAACATTATTTAATCTGCTGTTGAATTCAAGAGATCTCTGCGAATAACTCTGAATAGTGCTGTCGTATGCCTTTGTGGTTGCACAGAAGCCACTTTGCTACTTTCAGTATACCTTAACCGATAATTGTTTTCAGAAATGTTGTTCTTAGAAGCTATTCTGTAATAGCCTTTATGATCTGTGCTGTCTTACATCTGACAGTCTGTCATGAGCAACTGGGAAACTTCTGCATAGCCTGTTGTGAGTCTTAGGAAAGTTATAGCTACCTTTAATCATCCGTGCAAAATCATTTCTCCATTCATTTTGGAAAATATAAAATCTCTCTTTCCAGGAGATGTATTTTGAGTTATTGCTAAAAATGATGCCATTGCCATCAGGGTTGTTACCTGACCAAGAAAAAGAAGGTAAATAATTTTTAAACTTGTTTTTGATTACATATCTCTGTTTACTCAGTATCATGCTAGGTAGAGGGCCAGTAACCCCCAGATACTGGGAATCACAGAAGAGGAATTTAGGCTGTGATACATACAAGGAATAAAACAATCTTTAGAAATCAACAGGTTGAGGAAAATATGGTAATTTAGGTGAAATTCTCTTTCAAGAATTGCTGTAGTCTGTTCACTTACCTTTTGGATCCCAGTGACAGTTGAGGTCATTTCTGTATGAAGTTTATATAAAGAAAGTTAGGGTCCGTTGGTCTGGAAGATGCCGTATAAATCTGGGCTGCTGCTATTTGATCACTCGCACAACACTTGCTCTCCGATAATGCAAGGGTCTGGGGAAGTGAAGCAGCCTTGCCAAGCGGGAAACGGCTATCTGAAGCACCTCTTGGTCCAGTCCAGTCTTCCCTTGCGCTCACTGAATTCCTCAGTTCTCAGCTGTAGCTGCACCATAGGATCAGGAGGAGAATCCGTGCTTGCTTTTGAGGCAGCCTTCCATCTCTGTTGTCCTCCAAAGGTCTTGTCCACTTCTTGCCCTAAACTGCAAGGGTGTTTCTGGTTTTAGTTTGCTGGCAGCTCTCCTCTTGCCACCCCACCCCTGAGGGGCCGGGGGTGTCCCCCATCCATGGGCCACTGCGCCCAGGCGAACACGGCAGAGTGCTTCTGGGGTAGCCTCTGCTTAGCGAGCCGAAGGGCCTATGAGAAAGATCTGCTACCACATTTCAAACTCCTATTTTGCACATGGTAGTGTTTGCAATAAAATGAAATAATACTCATACGTGATGGGTGTTTGCTATTCATATTACCTTAATAAACTCTCCAGAACTGTTCTTCCTTGCCTGTCATTCCCTTAATTGGGTTACAAAACCAGGATCAGAGCTTTGGGGTAATATCAAGCAAAGCCACCTCTGAGGTTCTCGTTTCTGGTCGGCAGTTTGGTGCAAGCTTAGTACAACATTTACAAAGGATTTTCTTTTTCTCATTAGAGAGGTGTGGATAATTTTTATCAAAAGTTTAGGTTTGTTCAGGCTGAACTCTCCACTGAAGCAAGGTTTAATCAGCAGTTGCATTAGTCAGTGTTCCCTTGCAGTAGTTTCTTTGACTCTGTTGTCGTTCTCATGATAAATGAATGAAAAAAGGATGTCTTCTAAAAGAAGGGTGCAAGGCTACCCTTTGCATTGGGATTAGCTGGAGGGTGTGAAAATGTGGCCAGTGTTGGCTTCTGCGTGTGTGTGGGGGAAATGTCTCTACTATATATAACTTATTGTACTATATTATGTTTTTATTCTACTAAAAATGGATAAAATGTGGAACAGAGCTGATACTGAATTGTTTTGTAATGCAAGCAAAACATGTATATTTCTGGGTGTGTCATTATTAAAAAAAAATTACTGAAAATGTAACAAAGAGTAAAGAGTAGGCAAAGTAAAAGGTAGCCTGAGAGCTCTTAGACTTCAGAAATCTCCCAAGGGAAACAGCTGAAACCCGCTTTTTTACATATAGAGTGAACAGGAACTACCGGTAAAAATGCAGAATTGGTTTTCATTAAGTCATTTATAGCTTAAACATGTTTTGGAAAAGAACCAATCACTCAAACACATCTGAGTAAGAAGTATTGTTAAAGGTATATGCCAATAGTTTGCCAGTAGTTCTCTCTCCGGGTTGTAAGTCAGGCTTCTGCGGGGTTTTGTTGGTTTGTTTTGTGGAGGTGCCAGAAACCTGCAGCTTCCACTGAATTCAGTGGGTCTGGAAGGAGGTTCCTGGTGAGCAGGAAAAGGAGAACAAGGTTGGTTGAATCTTCCTCCATCCAGGCCTTGCCCAAGGCGCTGGTTGCGGTGTGCGTAGGTGTTGGTCACATTTCTGGGCTCTTGGCAGTGTTTAAAATGACGCCCAGACTCTGGTCCCTCACCCTCACAAGTACTATGAGTTAACCAAACTCATCTCGGAACAGAAAGGTGATAAACAACCCAAACCTCCTCTGAATTACGGGCCAGTCCCAATGAAAAGCAGGCCATGCAAACGCCTCCCCGTGCAGGGGCCGGCTAGCGCGCGCCCACTGGAATGTTAACAGGGAAAGGGAGGATGATTTTCTTGCTGATGAAATGCTGCTTTGCTCAAGGGACCATATTATTGCTGTTATTTATTATTTATGTACTGCCGAAGGTGTGCATGGTGCTTTATAGCCCAATAAAAAAATGACTGGTGTCCGTTCCCTCAGGATGTTGCACCACTGCTGAAGCATTGCGAAGGGGCAAGTTGAAGGAGCTGGTTCTCCCTCCCGGACGATGCGGAGGTCGGTTGCAGTTGCAGTGCCGTCTGCAGACTGCAAGGCGGGCTTGGCTGGGTGTGAGGGTAGCTTTGTCACCATTTTGCACAAATGTCTACTGATAGTGTTTGCAAGGCCATCCACCCTGCTTGATATGCATTTGGTGTCTGTCAGCAGTGCAAATGAGCGAACAATAAAAGTGCCGCTGTCACAGCCCCATTTTTTTTTTATTATTATTTTTACAGATTCCCAGCCATCTGCTGCCTCACCAGCTGCTCACAATGCGGTGCAAAACTTATCTCAATTCAGGAACTCAGCCTCTCAGCGAGGGCGGCGGAGATGGGGTTGAAGGACCATAACTGACCTCATGCGCCCTGTCCACAGAACATGGGCTCAGAGCAGGTGTCAAACTCCGGAGAGGTAGGGAGCAGAGAGAGCAGAGGGGTGGAAGGAGTGAAGTTCAAGCGTGGTGCCAGTCTCCTGTTTTCCGTGTGTGGGAAGCTGGCGTAGAGATGTGCTGGCCCGGAAAGTGGTGGGAGGGTGGTTGTAGGCGTGAGAGGGCTAACAGGAGATGGCCCAGCCAGGGATTTCACTCCTCTTTCAGCCAGCACTAGACCACCAGAAATTAAGATAAGATGTTCCCCTGAGGGAGTGGAGGCTGCAGGGGGTTCACAAATCTCTGCCTGCTGTACTGCAGGCAGCCCTTTGCCATGAGGTCCTTTTTGCTGTGGAAAGGGGAAAAAGCTTGATAGCAACATAACTGAGGGCAGCCAAGAGGAAGCAGCAAGTTCTGCCCTAGGGAAGCAGAAGGTAGGGAAATAGAGACACCCAACGACTGGAGGTTTTGGGGACTAGAGGGCCCAAGAAATCCTACAGCCAAAGAGTTATATATATGTCTTTCTTACTGTCTTCGGTGCACCTAGCTGAACACTCCCTAAGTTCATTAAATCTCATTTTTGTAATTCCCTTGGGATCAGGACAGCTGCCCTGAATGCTCTTTAAACCTACTTTCCACTCCCTCCCACACCTGCTCTCCAGGAAGGACGGTGATGCTGGAAGAGGCAAGGGAAGAAAATGCAGGTTGGCCACGTGAGGCGAGAGGGAGTGACCGTGTTCCCTCACCCGTTTCCAGAGATCTCCTTTGCTTTGCACGTGCCTCTTCAAACCACTCAAAGCACCCTCCTCTCTCCTCGCGCTTCTATGCATTTTCCAATTAAATTTCCTCCACAAGAAGGAGAGAGGCACTCTGAATCCATTAGCATTAGTAATTATGCAAACGCTTCAGGGAGTTGACTGCCCATCATTACACATAATTAATGTTTCTGGTTATGAATGGAGGGTTTGTTACTTTTTTCCCCTTTTTGTGCTAGTATAGGGCGGGCTAGAGGTGCAGGGGGGTGATGTTACTGTATTTAATTTGCATAATCAGGAGCCCTGATTGGGTATGCATGAGGGTAGGGGCGGGGGGACCTTCTCCAGTGCGTGCTCGATTAAGCTGGCGGGAACTCTCAGGAGGGAGATGCGGAATGTAAAGTAAGGATGAGCGCAGCACACAGTGACTGCAGGCAGGGAGAAACTCGGCTTTAGGTAGCACGATCAGGACAAACCAGGAAAGGAGGTGGCTTTGGGCTGCTATGGCTATACACAGGTGTCCTACGCTTGGACATGCTTATCCCATCGTTTTACTTTACTTGCCTGCTAGAAATGACATAGAGCACAGGATGGGGTTTCTGCAGACAGATTACATTCTTGGCTCTTCCCTTGGGCCACACATCCAGGCTAGACTTTGCAGCCTTCAAGGTGTGCTCACACCATGTAGTACAGAGCTGGAAGGAGAGACCTCAGCCAGCACTGGGAGAACTGGCTTGAGACTGGCAGCAGGACTCAGCATAATGCTTGTCTTGTGCCCCATTTCTCAAAGCTGAGCACCGAGATCTGGATTTGAGTATCTAAGTAGGCAAGCTGATTCTCAGAGGGGCTCTGTGTTACTTTTAGCAGGAGCTGTGGGTGCTCAGTAGTTTTGGAAAGCAGAGGTCTTGTGCGGGGTGTGCATCTGGATGGACTTGGCTGCCATTTACCAGCACTCGGGACAGACAGTGAAGCTGTAAAGCTTTAGCTCAGGGCTGCACCTCTAAAAAGGAAGAGTCAGACTTTACCTCCTGTGTCAAACATTACTAAAGCCCGGGGCGGCAAGTTGCCTATGCATGTTCTAGCTACAGTGTGTACCGTGGGAAACCTCCCTGGAAATCTCCTCGCTTCCTGGTACAGGACATGTGGAAAAAATGCTTCCTGTCCACAGCAAAACCTTTCTTCCTTCATATTCCTCCCATTCCTTGGTCACTCTCTTCACACTTTTTGTTTCTTGCTTTCCTCTTTCAGTTTTGTTCATCTGGGACTCCATTTCTCCTTGGTCTCATCTCAAGTAGCCTGCCTTGTGTCTTTTCCCACAGTCCCTCAATGTAGGCAATCTTTCACTGGCCTCCAAGTTTTCTTTTTTTCTAAGTCACAACTGCTGTGATGTCCCACTCTTCCCTGGAAGGTACCTAACCCTTGTCTTTTGTATTTTAGCTGATAAAGGACTTGTGGAAACAGATATCTGGTGAAGGGGATTTAGAGAGGGGAAAAAGATCCTGGAGACAGTATGTGCTGGAGTTCTGTTCAATGGGATAGTGCCCTGAGAGGGCTCGGAAGGTCCCAAGCAAAGGAGAGCACAGAGACTCTCAAGATCGAGGGACATGGACCTGAAGGTACCATGGAGATGAGGAAAGCATCCAAGCGGCATAGATCAGATTGCCTGAAGACTGTCTCATTCAAAAGAAGAATGAGGGGCAGGCTTGGGGAGAAATTACTTAGAGTGCGGTGCTGGAGGTCTCATGCCGTCTGGAGTATTGCGGCCTACTGCTCTGTGGCTGGCATTATTTTTTCTCTGACTGTAGTCCACTGCTTGGAGCACAGACACTAGAAATTAGGTGGAGGTCCCTGCTGCCATTTCCCTGTTTGGTCAGAACAGGCAGGGTGTAGGTTGTCCCTGGCGGTGCAGGGACCCTCACATGCAGTGGCTCAGCAGATGTTTCCAGAGTAGGCAGGGAGAAAATTGGCTTCGTTTCCCAGCCTCTTATCCCCAGAGATAGAAACAAGATCCCTTGTAGAAACATGGAACAGATTTCCATCACAGATTCCAGTAACCCTTAGGAGAGGTGGGGAGGAGCAAGTATATAAAAGAAAAAGAAAAAATTGTATGTGTGTGTTTGGGTTTAAAGCAGAAGAAAAGTGAGGAGAACTTGAAATTCATTACATTCCTTTTGAAAAAAGCCTCAGCCTCTTTATAGTGGGGAATTATGAGAAGACTGATTTTGCACTAAAGATTGGCTTTTGGTACAAAGAAGTTGAGGCGATACTGGATTCTGTTCTTGTCAAGGTTTTGTTTTCTCTGACTGGAAGGTGCTTTGGAGATTTGTAGTTCTGAGATTCATGTTGTTCAATATTTTGTGAAGCATTTGTACACTTGGTCCGCTGCTACAGGAAACCACTGGGGAAGACTTTCAGTAAGCAGAAGCATCTGTAAAATCTCTAATGTACACAAAACCAGAAAGATCTGATTTCCATAGACCAAATACTTTTCTTAAGGATAGGAGAGGTCCCAGCATTGATCAGGAAGGTGATCTCTGCAGGGCTGGGTGAAATCTCAGAGGAAGCTTGCTAGGAGTAGAGTGGAAGTCTCAGGGATTTGTGTGATGAATAACAGGTATAAAATCATGACAGCAAGTGAAGGTGCTTCTCTATGGGGTAGGGAGGGAGCTTTTGGCTGTGAAATAGGAAGGTGTAAATAGCTCTGCTCTGTTCTCAGTTTCTGTGCCGTTCAGCTCACAACACAGTGTGCCACCAAGCACCAGGACAGCAGTGAGAGACGGCCTTACTGACTAGGGGAAGGAATAGTTGTCTGTGGAGTAATTGCATGTGGAAAACAAGGTGAACCCATCTCTTGAGATGATCCATTGGCCCAGGCCTGAGATGTCGTTTCCTGAGATCAAAGCAAAGGAAGAAGAAAACAGTTGTCAAAGCAGAAGGAGAAAGACTGATGAGAAGAGGGACAGCCAGGAGTCAAACTAAGAGGAGGAAGAGGAGGGCGAATTGACTGATGACACCTCAATTGCATGTCATGTCTCAGCACCCAGGAGGGTGCTGGATGTGAACATAATGTAACTATGGTCCAGCAGGACCTTGAGCTGCTGAATACAGAGTTTCCAGTACACACCTGACCTCCTATAGCATATCAGCTTCCTATAGCAGCCTGCTCTAGTATCCGCTGAAGTGAAGGAATTTACTTCAAGATGTCACAGCACAGTTCTGTGGGAAGAGGCAAAGAACAAGGTCCCCTCTGAGCTGTGCTCTGTAGCAGCTCCATGAAGTTCACATCACTGGCTTGTGTGCTCATGGCTTTTTCGGTCTTTCCCTTTCTTTTTGGGGGGTGGATGGGTGGAGAGGAGGGGTCAGGTTGTGTGTGCAGCAAGGACAAACACAGCAGCACACACATGGGTGCATGCACACACACAGTGCATGCGTACACAGACACTTGAGATCGCTGAAGGCACAAGTTAAATCCCACATCAAAGCAGAGAGCTATCAGAGCAGTGTTGTTCAAAGGCTCCAGCTTCCTTCCTGGGAAAGACAGATTGTCACTTTGATTAAGAGATTCTAACAAGAGAGAAAAAAAGAAAGGGAATGAAAGAAGGGAGAAGAGAAAAGAGAGTTTTCATTTATACATTTTCTTCCCTTTGGCCATCCAAATAAGGTTTTGGTTTGAAGAAAAAAAAATCCCAGTTTAAAATAAGTTTAATGTAACAATGAATTATTTAAGGGAGAAGAAAACACAAGCTGCTGCTTAAAAAAAATAAAAAAGCTATTATTGAAATGTCAGAACAAATACCCAGCTTGATCTGCATTAATATGATAAATACTAATATATTCATTTCCCCTGGTGCTTCGGGGCTTGCAGAGGTACATCTGCAGTGCGTTGCTTATGGTAATCAGGTCACAGCTTCGAAGGGAGACATGCAAGGTATTCTGGGTGATGTTGTGCAGGCTGCTGTTAGAGGCCTTATAGATCATCATGCAGAGCTGAGGGGAGCTGGTCAAGGGTCTTCTGGAAGGTCTCTGATTGCTGAAGGAAATTGAAAACCTGGTCTTAATCTTTGGTGAGCCAACAGTCATGGGACAGCACTGCTATCTGGCTGTCAGTTTCAAAGTTGCCATTTTCCTGTAGATGATTTAGTAAGGAGAGAGGGAAAGAGAAAACGAGATGGAGAAAGCAAATGAGCTTCCCACCTTCCATCCCCACAGCCTAATTCCCTGCATATCACTGTGGTTTGGGAAGGTGATCTGTAGAAGGCAGCTGCAAGTCAACCACTATGTCAGTTTTTACTTCTGGAGTCTTAAAGTAAAGTTTTCAGGAGCAATTTAGAAGAGCTGCTGGCTCGAAGCTTCAGGAGCATCTCTGTATTTTCAGAATCTAACAGTTTTGGAACTGTGAGTAGGGTGTTTTTGGTAGGAACAAACATTGACTTTTACTAGGCCTCATCTCTGCCTACTCCCATCCTTGGTGTCTGTTGCACAGTAAGTTCTGTTGCCAGGGAGCTGTAACGTGCATCAAGTTTGCCAGCTTCACCACCACCTGTGCCTTTGAAAGACTAACCTGGAGACCACACCGCTTACAGATTGCATTTCTTGTCTAAAGCCAGGAACTAGATTTCGATGACCTTGATGCAGCTGGATGTTGACAGAACATCCACAACAGTTCAGAATAAGAGAGCTTACCTGCGAATGATACGGTGTGGAAACTGTTTTTCCTAATTTTACAGCTGATAGTTGAATGGCAGATTGGGAGTTTGGGTCAAAGTTTTGATGCAAATAAGTTGCGTTGGACTTCTGGTTGGTAGAAGGAGATGAAGACAGTGGAACAGAAATGCAGAGTGCAGGTATTAGATGAGAAGACTGCATTAGAAAGAGAGAAACTCAGAGAGAAACAGGGAGTGGAGGAGAGGTGGGAAATGTGTTTGGAAGGAGGTGGAAGAACACAGTGACCTAACGTGAACCTATCAAAATGGCAAGATGTTTTGAGTCAGAGTCAGGGGACATTCAGATTGGTTTTTGACCTTCGTGGTCAAGTGTTCTCGCTGAGTATTTCAGCTGAAATAGCTCAAATATACTTAGTTAATACATTGCTAACCTACCCCAAATTCCTTTCCTGGTAAAACTCTTGTTTGGCGCTCTTCCTAACAGTGGACAACTGGATTGTAGGCTGAAGCATGACTCTCTGAGTTTGCCAAGTGCCCATCTCAGGCAAGGTTTTATTGCATCTAAGGCAATTCAGCTGATCAGAGGGAACTTCCAGGCAGATAAAAGAAGTGCGCTTAAAGCATAGATAATGCTAGTTAGAGATCTCCAGAAGCTATGCCTGGGAGTCTGTTGGATAGACTGGAATCACTTGAGAAGTTTTTCTTTTGTGTGTGTGTTCCTCCGTGAAATGTTCTAGTTTCCAAGGAGTGCTGATGTGCTTTTCCAGTAGATTTTACTCACGAATACATAGTTTTAGTTCATCTGCTTCTGTCCCTCTTTCCCTCCATTGCCTATATTTGAATGTTTAATGCTGGCTTTTGGGCACAAGCGTGCTATGCCCAAGCTATGAACCTCAATTAAAGGATGCATACGCTTTATTATTTTTGCCATTACTATATTTTCTGGAAAGACTCCACAGTGTCTGTAGTTTCCTGGAAACCCCAGTGACAGCCCCTAGATCTGGACTTCAGAAGGCAAACTCTCCCAGTGGCCTTTTTCAATCCATTCAGTGGGAAAATGTGATTACTTCTTATTTATTGAAGTTAAGTATTCCTGCTTGTAGCCACCATGGCATTAAAGTAAAATGTTCAGCGTTTAGCACGATGAATGCAGAGACACGAGGCTAAATGCAGTGCATAAAATCTTTATGGGGCTGTAAACAGGCTCCCAGAATATTTTCAACTGCTTTGCTGTGAGTCAAGCTGGGGTCCCCCCTCTGCCAGGCAGCCTGCCCTGGTTGTCCTTGAGGATCAGATCAGACCATGTCGACTGCCTAGGCCTTCGGGGGTAGAGGGGAGCCGGGGAACGGAAAATGAGATGGGACCTGCTTACCGGCGGGTATTGCTTGTGCCAGCATGGGCCTTGGCCACACTTGATGGCTGTTGCAGCTTAAATGCAGGTCTGGGGGGTAAACAGACAATGCTGCTATAGGCTGTGATTGCTTTAAAGCAGCTTTCTTCAGTATCAGCCTCAGATAAACAGCGCTCAAGAGAAAATCAGTTCAGAGTGAGTTTTGTCAGCTTCAGAAGAGATTCATTCCTAGTGTTGTCAGTCACGGGAGACTGATGGCTGAGATCGCTGAGGAAAGCAAGGCCTGTAGGCATTAAAACAGACACTGTTTCTGGAGCTCTGGGTTTAAAGACAAGATTAAATCTGGAAAGTGGATTTGTATAAACTCTGTCCCCCCCATCCATCCATTTTCTCGCTCCGAAGGCCAGGCTCCCGTGGGCATGCTTAGCTTCCTGCACTCTGTCTGCGTTCATCGGCTTTCTGACCAGCACCAAAATATACTTTGTACCTCCTGCTTGCGCGGGACACCAAGTGCAGCACTGAACATGAGAGCTGGATTCTTAGTTGGCCTTGTTCTCTGCCAGTGGGGCTGTGGCTAGACTGTGTCCTCCCTCGTCGATGGATGCAGAAAAACCCTCAGCAAAAGGACCATCTGCTGCCCTTGAGGAGAGCCTCTGGGGTCCCAGGGAGGCCGCTGCAGCATTTACACAGCTCAGCAGCTCCTCGGTGCAGAAACGAAACTAATGCCGTGTGGCGTTGTGCCACGGATGAAAGAAAACCAGTTGTGCTGCTCCAGGTGACTGCCTGCCTAACACATTTACTTGCAGTATCCCATGCCATCGTTACACGTCTCTTTGAGTTCCAGGTATGGTCCAAGCTCAGACCCAAGCTCTGTATGTCTTAATTGCTTTAATAAAAGGCTGGGGAAAGCATTTAAGCAGCCTCCTGAGAAGCGCTGGAACAGCATCATTCCCACAAAGTAAAGCCAAAGGCCACGGTTCCATGTTGCATGGCACAGAGCATCAGTGCTGATGTTTGTGCTGCAGGGAGGTTAGCACAGCACTGACCGACCTTCCGAAGTCCTTTTCTGCCATGCATTAGGCTCAATGACAAGCCTGAGATAGTTTCTCCCAGGGGCTGATCTTCTTTTTGATTGTTCCAAAATTGTGTCCTGAATTTTGGAGTGGCACATCCCTAGGAAGTTAGCATTTTGCAAGCCTTGCTCTTGGTAGAGACTTAATGTGCCTGTTGGGAACACCCCTGCCTATCTGCAATAAAGTGATTAGGACAGCTTTACATCTTTGCCCTCCCTTGGTTGCTTTGGATGCTTCATTGCTACAAAGGTTCCTGTCCCACATCCATGCCTCCTCCCTCCTCCCCCCTCCCCTGCCACCTCCTCTTCCATTCAGTAAGTGTCTCTTGTTTCTAACATATGGTCGGAGCATATTCTCAGCAACGCCGACACTTCTGCTTCTTCACTTCAGCAGCCGCAATAACTGTTGAATGGGAAATCTGTCGTTTAACTCAGCCGTTTGCAGTCGCTGAAGAGAAGTAATTACAGTGGCCTTAATTGGCTGACTGCAGAGCCACTGCCCAAGTAGTAATAAATAGTGCATGCTTAGGAGCCGGATGAGATGTAACCGTCCCAGGTTCCTCCTCCTCTTCTTCCAGCAGGCCTGAATCCAGCCCTCTGAGGAGGCTAACAAGGACGTCAAGCCGCTGCCTTAAGAATCCAGCCCTTACGGGAAAGGGATGCCGGTCAGCTGAAGGCCCTCAGCCCTCGCCTGAAGCTCGTGCAAGGGATCCTGGCAGGGCAAGCTTTTGGCAGCTCTACTGCTGCCCGGTTCTGCCTGGGTTCCCTGCCTGCCCCCTTCTCCCACCACTGCCAGGCTATCGCACTATTTTTCATTAGCAGTGATGCAGGCAGAGCGGGGGCCAATTACTCACTGCTTTATGCTTGCTGGAAAACCCACCCAGGACTGGTAATAGCCATTAAGTGAGGGTGCAGCTTTAACTACGTGCCATTACATTAAGTTTCAAGTTGATATATGGCCAGAGCAAATTGAATTCCTGCTGCTATCCCGTCTGACATTTGTTACATTACAATGCCTGCTCTTTTGTTTTTGAGTCAATAGCTGCTGCTTTCGAGAAATATGGATTATTAGAATTTATAGCCCGTCCTACGCGTCTTTTCAAACACTCATATCCTTTTATCATTTCGTTTTGTTGTTATTCTGCCCAGCACTGTTTGTATTTCTTCAGGTTTTAGCACCTGGGACTCTTCATACTTGTGCTAAATCAATACCCTTTGTCCTCATTGCTTTAATATGCACAACCGTTTGTGTGATGCATGCATTGCAGTGGGTTTTCTGCCTGCGATAGTCATTTACTCCTCCTGCTCTAGCATTCCTTCCCCTGTCTGTGTGTGGGTCGTGCTTTGCAGTAAATATAGGACATCTACATTTAAATACCTTTATATGATGATTTCCAGGCACCAGGCAGCACTGGGGAAGGTGAATTTGCTGGCTCCTTAACAGGGACATTATCACAGGTCTGACAATATTCTAGTTTCTCCTAGAAAGTGGTAGTGTGTAGACTTTAGAGAATCTACCTTTTGCTCTTATGCAGGGTTCATGTCTTAAGAATCTAAGCCTTAAGACAGCAACGCTTTTTCGTAAAAGGAATGTGCAGAGTCCCAAGGAGCAGCAATAGGGTAAAAAGAGCCTTTGAATTTTTGTTCAGATGTCCTCAGCTAGTAGCAACTGAAGTTGTCATTGATCAAATGGCAGTGTTGGAGACTTGGGGGAGACGAATTGTTCCGATGCTTGCCCCATCGACTAGCTGCTGTGGGTCATGGGAGTGGAGAGGCCCAGGTTTGAGCCTGGGGTCCAGCCTTCCGGCTCAGAACTGATTTACAGTGAGAACACAGCACAGCCTGTGCCTTCGCTGGGTCTGCTCTGCCTGTCCTGTGCTTGTGGAGGCATTTCCAAGGCTATTCATCTAATAGCTTTTACCCATGGGTGGATACCAGGACAGGCCACAGAGTTGAATGGTAGAGATTTGGGTTTGCTTATTCAGCTACTCATCTGCTGACCCTTTTGTCTTATTGCACCTTTGCTGTGTTGGGTGGGGAAGCTCAGGACATATCCAGAGGGAAGGAAGAGCTGCATGTTCCCTGTGAAGTCTGTAGTCCTTTGCAAAATCAGGGAGTGCAGAG
Source organism: Dromaius novaehollandiae (assembly GCF_036370855.1). Lineage (NCBI taxonomy): Eukaryota > Metazoa > Chordata > Aves > Casuariiformes > Dromaiidae > Dromaius > Dromaius novaehollandiae. The sequence goes on from NC_088107.1 coordinate 22,347,399, forward strand.
CCTGGGAAAAATGAAAAAAGAGAAAGATGAGATCAGAAAAGGAAAGGCTTAGCTTGACCAATCTGCGTTTCCCTTGTGTGTGTCCAGTGGTCAAAATGTTCAAAACCTAGGGCTTTGCACTGGAGGTGTTACGTGATTCACAGGCTTCAAAAGTCAGGCCATAGGATTTAGGTGACAGCAACAGGCTTAGGAGTTTAGTCCCGTGTGATGGCAGGTCACACCATGCGCACAGTCTGCGTGTAGCGCCTCTACACGTGTACACTGTTGCCACAAAATGCGCACATGTATGTAGGTGGTCTAGTCCCAGGTTTGGAAATCTTGCCTCTGATTTTGGCCTGACCCAGGGCAGGTCCACGCACTTCCCTTGTTGTGAAAGTGAGATGGGACAGGAGGGAGGAAATCGGGAGAACTGGGCAGGAGAAGACCTGGCTCTCCTTTGCAGCGAACAAGATGCCAGCCTGCCCCGGCCACGCAGCCTCGCAGAGCCACGCTTCCATCACCCCGGCTTGCTCTGCTCTTGCCCTCAGCCCGTCAGAAGAACTTCTTCAAGGGCCACAGCTCCAGTTAGTGCAAAATCCCCCATCGTGCTCAGCAGAGAGCTGTTCCCCCTCGGAGGGAGTTGCCTGCCCCTCCATGTGTGCCGGGGGCTTGGGTGCGGAGCAGGGCGCTGATCCCGCCTCAGCGCTTGAGAGGTGACAATTTAACCAAGTGCAATTTCCAAGAATGATGAGTGTGATTTTGAATGTCTCATTGAAACACAGAGCAAATCCTTCATCCCCAAAGAGAGATGCGTTAAACACGGCCTCGGAATTAATCTGAGCAGAATGAATCTCCCTGGCCACGTAAGTGAGACGCGCCGAGCCTTCCTCCTTTGTGTTCACAGTGATCTCGGGTGTTATCTGGGCCACTGCTGCTCCCTCCCTGTCCCACCTCTGAAGAATGAGATGTCAGCTCTCTTCAGAGTGTGTGTGTGTGGGAGTGGCCTGGGTATCCCTGGTAATATATTTTCCCCATAAATAAATGGGAGTGATTTATCTCTCAGTTACGCTAACTGAAGGAGCGACTGGTAGCAGCACAAAAAGGGGGGGCAGATCCTTGGCTGGCGCAGCCACTGCCGTGCTCAGCGCAGGGTCCCGGTAACACCAGGCGGAGCTGCTGGGTTACAGGCGGGCTCCCAGACACCCTCCTGCTGCCCCGTTCTGCTCTGGGGGCTGCAGTTTAGACATAACCGTGGCTGCCTGCTCCAACTGTCAGAGCTAAGTTGCTCCAGATTTGTAGCGATATCGCTGGAAGTGGGATTTAACCCTCCGACTTCAGGGAGGAGGTGAACCAGCCCAGAATCTGCCCTTGACTGAAAGGTTTTCCATCGGTTTCAAATCCTCCCCTAAAGCCCTTTATATTCCTAGTGAGGCCTTTTTCATCAAATGCAATTACAGACCTCTAGATAACGTACCCATGTCCCAGATCCAGGAGGCTGAACCCAGCAGGGGTATCAGAAGGTCCTTCAAAAATCTGTCGGTGCAGGTGGCACGTGCCTGTGTGTTCCTTGAAACATAAATGCTCCTGAATATAAAGATTATTTACATTCCTAAACAAAGCTGCCAAACACTTTTTAAATACGTTAACGGTGCCTCTCTCTTTCCGCTGTGCTTGCTGATAAAGGGCCATAAACAAGCTTGACACATTTATAATAACCTTTCTCCCCTCCCTCTTCCCTGTTCTCTCCTCTTCTTCTCTTGCCTCACTCACAGGCTGCACTGGGTGATTTTTTATTCTTCTGCCATTAGCTGGGGATATATTGTTTGATAGGGGGAAATAAAATGTTGAATCTCTCTTTATTTTTATTTTTATTCTCCTGTTCTAGCAGCAGCTGTTCCAAATGCCAACAGCGGATGTTTGGTTTTAAAATTTTGTTTCCCCCTGCTTTTTTTTTTCTCTTCATCCTCTCCCCTTTTCCTGTGTCTCCCTTCTAAAAGGTCATCTTAAATGATGCAAGGATACATGTTTTTGCAGGTTGTTTTTATCACTTAGCCTATTCCAAAGGCCATTTAGTCTTTTAGGCAAAGGTTGTAGCTTTCAGTCTCCTCTTCCCATTTACAGGGAAAAAATGGCTATTATATCTCTAGATATATAAATAGGTATAGATATAAGCCAAATCCTAAGCCATCTAAAATAAAAGACCCTTGTAATTTCTTTGTCTCCAGTCTGAAGAGGTCTGAGGTTCACCTTTTTCACGTCGCCTGTTCCTCTCAGAAATACTGATGGAAGTGCCACATCTAACAGTTCCTTCTGTCTTGTGTTGATGGAGCTGTGGAAAGGCCCACTTGCTGGAGAGGAAAGGCAGTGGTGAGCTTTCCAGGCACAAGCAATTCCTTTGGGCTGCTCTTGAGGCCTTCTTTTTTCTGTGGCTCAAGGCCACGGGTAAGGGTTTGCGTGTGGCGGGTGCAGGGGCTTGAGGGAGTGCCTCATGGGGCCAGCACAGTTGAAAGTGTGTGTTTCTTGAGCTATCTGGGCTGGTCCTGATTTTGGAAGGGCTGTCTGATATGTGCTTGTGTGTGTGTTGGTGGGACCATGCAGGTTCCCCTTTCTCACAGCCATCTAGGAAGGCTCATGGAGCCATCCAGTATGTGTCAACCCTTCCCACCTACCACAGGTCTCCTTGCTCTTCCAGGGCAGCAGCGCTCAAAGATAAGAAACCGTTGACTAAGGCTGACCTTTTCTGAGTGACAGACATATTCTCCCTCATAAATAACCAGGGGTGCTAAGGGAGGCCTCTTTTTGCTCAGTGTTTGTATGGTATTCAAAACAGTGGCTTCCCTGGCCTCCCCATCCCCATGGTAGCATGCAATACACATTTAGTTTGCTTTCTCTTGAAGCTCTGGCCAGAGCGAGAGAAATGGATGTGGTAGACCCAGCTTAGAACTGTTTGTTGCCTGGAAGCAAATGAAGGCCTAGCGAGCTAGGCACAACCCCTGACACGGGGTTAGCTTTGCAGGAGAGGCGTTGCGGTCTGGGAAATCTGGCAAAGATGCAGCATCTGAGGAATTTGGGACCTCTTAGTAGCTCTGCCTGCTGGCCAAGCTCGGCCAGGGCAGGGCTTTGCCTTGCCATTGCTCTCCAAGCACTGGGCACTAGGGCTGTGCTGGGCATTTAGGCTCCCCTGGTAGTCGCTGGAGAGAGAGCGGCAGCTTCACTGGGGGGCTCAGCCCACCTTGTACAGACATCTCGCAGAGGAGAGCGTGAGCTGCTTTTCATGATTCACCACTCTTCTTGTTTATGAAAACATTACCTGAGACGTAGCTAAGATAAGGTGAAAAGCATCTCCGTCTCCTCTCCCAACTTTGTCTTGTCCACATAGTATGTCTTTCGGGGCAAGGACTGTCTCTGAGTACATATGCGTCCAGTCAGAACCGCAGAGGAGACTCCTTTTACTGCCATGGAAATAATCATGCTGTGCAAACCGTAAATGGAGTCACTTTCAGTGTTTGAGTCGTTCAGATCAGAGTTGAGGAAAGGGCTTTTTATGATTGATAAATTCAAATTGTTGATTCTCCTCTTCACTTAATGTGTTCTGTTGTATGCGCTCCATAAATTTGGAGAGAGGCAGTTGTGGCTATGGATCTCTCACAATGCAATCATTAAATGGTCTAATTGTAAAGTATATTATATTCACCACTGCACTCATCAGCTCATCTATTGCACTTCACAGAGGAAGGCAGTAATTATGAAAAGCTGACACAAACTGTCACTCTTCAGGTGAATGCAGCCAAATCCAAATTTGATGAACTGATCCCACATCCCAGTAAACCCTCATGGTGGCATTTGGCTTAGAGATTGAAGAATTCGGAGGCAGGGACAGTAATGTACAAGAGGCAGATCACAAGGTATTTGTAGCACAGAGGAAGCCAGGACAATTTCAACTTAGATATCATCGTGGCCCTCTAAATCTCTTCTGTTGAGCGGTGCTGAGATTCTGGGGAAGAGATACTTGTTCTTTGCAAGAAAGGTAGAATTTAAAGGGGCAGGATCACAAACATCCACGAATCAGATGCACAAATTTGATGCATAGGTAAATACTCATTTCTTACTCTTCCTGAACTATTAAGGCTTCAGAGCCAGTCCAGAGAATACATTCCCCCACAGAACATAGCTGGTAATATCTAACTTCCCAGATTTATCAGAGCCAATTCTAGACAACACAAACTCACCCAGTCTGGTTCTGCTGCTGATACTGTGAGAAACTAGGATTTTCAAGGCATGCTGCCCTGGAACCAGGAGGTCCTGGATGCCTGGCAAGTCTAGGACAGAGCCTGCCAGCAGGTGCAGTTCACAGTCAGTTATAATCCTGAGAAGGAAGGGCTGGGATGGCAGAGAGGGCGAGAGGGACGTGGAGATCAGGCAGTGTTATTTTCTCCGAGTGGCTCCCCCACCTTTCCCAGTCCTGATACGTGTCCATAGTCTGCGATGCTGAGGAGGCTAAGGCAGCTAGCTGGCTAGAGCATGAAGAATTCAGGGACCTTCCTGATGAGATTTGTGCCCCAGCCCAGTTTGTCTCCAGGAGGTGATTTTATTTCTCTTGCTGCAGTGGGCCTGAGCTCTGCATCGCGAGCAAGCGATTCACCCTCTGTAGTTCTGGCTGGAGTTGAAATAGGCCTATGCTAGATAACCTGAGGCTTTTGTCAGGACTGGGGGCTGGTGCTGTCTAAAAAATGAGGAAGGAATGAAGTGTCCTCTCTATTATGACACAAAACCCTCATCACCCGAGCCATTTTCCAGCATATTAATATTCATTTTGCACTAATGCAGGATGAATACATTTAAATGTTTGGCCAGGGCACATTTGTCATTTTTATGTCATACTCACAGAATGCATCAGTGTGATATATTGTGTATTTTACCATAATAGTAGACAATACAGCTCAGTATTTCATTTGGACAAGTAGAAAGTAGGAAGCAAAGAGACAGCCATTGCTGGACAAGGGTTGAGCTCGGGAAAACAGAAATAAATTAAAACATGTTAATCTGGAGTGAAAAGTCATTCCTCCAATAAATTAAAAGCAGCGGTCTTCACCTCTTGTTGAGATTGCCTCGTTAGGCTGCTTTTGAAAGGCTTGGCCAGAAGGTTCTTGTGGATGCAGCTTCAGATGTAGTGAGTTTGGCTGTCTCAGCCTTGCGGGCACAACATCCATTGCGAAGGGCAGTACCTGAGAATGACGGTCCTTGGGGGAGACTCAGGGCTGGAAGGTCAGAGGCGTTGCGAGGCGGGTTCGGTACCTACGGCCAGACATGTGATGGGAGGTCGCGTTGTGATAGTTTTCAGACCACCGCCAACGTTGGCTGAGCAGAGGAGAGGTATATTTGTACTATGAGACATAGCAGTGGGGGGTGGCAGAAGAGCACTGGTAAAGCTGAGCAGAGCCACTAAAGTGGGCCAGAGTGAAATAGGAGGGGTGAACCATGTCAGGATGGAGAAGTGCTGGTGACGTGGTTGGTATCTTAGGCTGGAAATGGCCTGTGGTAAAGGCGAAGTGGCTCTGGGTGTGGGGAGGGAGGGAAGCAGGGAGGTGCTTCTAAGAAGGGGTCCCAAAAGAGGCCAATGAAGTCCACACAGTTAGTGAATGGACTTTTCCCTGTTGCTTTATTTGTTCCCATGTTTTGCCCTGGGCACTGTTGTTTAGTAATTTAGACCAAAGGGATCTGAAGAGTTGCTGTAAAGGGTAGTTCAAAAATCAATGGATGTTAGAAAGGGTCAAATGATGCCATAAAGAGATTAACAGCAGCATGGAGAGATAATATTCCCCTGGCTGCAGAGCTGGCCTTCAGAGCTTTATGAAGGGGAAAGAAAGAGCAGAAGGCAGCCCGACACCTCTTTCCCCACTTGACTTCTCCCCTCTTGAAAGCTCCATGATGGCTGAGGAAAGAGGGGGCAGGACGGATGGGGGCAGTGGCAGGGGAACGGCTGGAGGGACAGGAATGAGAGGGGACAGGCAGGTGGGCATGCCACCGCCCGATGAATTCTTCCTCTAATCCAGATGAACGGCAGCTCCTTCAGCAGTCCCTGCTAAATCACCCAGGAGGAACAACTTACTCAGCAGTCAGCCGTAGGTTTATAGCACGAAGGTCAGATTTTATGAGGGTCCCCTGGAAGTGCAGGCTACGTGGCCGTGTGTCACTCTCCTGGCATTGGATGCGAAATGCAGGGCAGCCAGTGTGCTAGGCAACGCATGGCTCTGGCAGGAGCTGCCTTTCCACCCACCCCCCTTCTCCTCAAACCCATCTGTACAGCCTCCTCACTGAGCTAGGGAATAAAATCAGGAGCACAGCCCAAGGGACCTGAGGGCTGAGGAAGAGGTGATATTTGGTGATCAGCTGAATGTCCTTGTCAGGAGAAGGAAAACTGCTCTCCGGAGATTTGCTTTGTGCCTTTTTTCCTACTGTTCTTTGGCTCCACGGCATGTTCTTGGCATTGACAATAGCCCCATGTAGGAAAACATTCAATTAAATAGCTCCATTTTCTCCTGCCTCTCTGCCAGGGCTCTGCTCCCTCTGTGGGGACAGGCAGAACAAAGCACCGGCTTTTCTTGTTTAGTAAGTGCTCTCGATGCACACAGTCCTGCACAGGATGTGTGGAGGGGCCATTTAGGCCCTGCTTCAGGCTTATAGTTGGTTGGGCCCTTTGAAGGCACCTGAAGGAAGTGAAGAGGCTAAAACTCCCTGAGTTCAGCAAGGATTGCCTGGGATATCTCTTCCTGACCCTCTGTGGCAGCTCTTCCCCATGGAGAGCTAGTAGGGTGAAGCAGAAGCTATTAGGTAGAGGTGGCTTCCCCATATGGCCCAGCTGGTGCCCGGGGACCCCAGGCAGGACCCAAAGCGACTTGCACACAGGGACCTTGCTTTGGAGCATGTACAGTCCTGATGGGCACACATCCATGAAGTGGAAACAGTATCTGGCAGGATAAAGCCAAGTCAAATCAAGAGAATTTGGTTTCTTGCATCTCCTGGAATCACACTGTAGATCTTTGTGTTGCAGGAAGTTAAAAATCACACCCAGTGGTATGGGCTACTTTCTCGATGAAAGGCCCTTTTTCCTGAGTGCTGCAGATGTGAGAAAGAGCTCACCATGACCAAGTAGGGGGGCCTGGCTGGAGCCATCAGGGCTAGAAGCTGTGAGTGGGCTCATTTGGGCAGGTAGAACATGGGGAAAGTGGGGCTCGGTTTGGTGTTGCAGTGTGTCTGGAAGAGATGTGTTGGAGGGCCAGAGGGTTGATGTACCATCTTAAGCAGCTGAAAAGGAATAAAGGAGGTGGCTAACCCTTGAGAAAGGATGACCTTGATTCACTGCCCTTTAAAGCCATGGAGCACCTGCTTGCTTGAAGAGACAGCTGCCATTTTACGTGGGAGCGCTGGAATCAACATGTGGTAAGAAGACTGCACATGCTGAGCTTTTCCTGCTGTCATGTTTGGGTGGCTTTCAGCCAGCATCAGCTCACAGCCCACTTTCCCCCAGGAGAAACCTGTTGTGACTCTCTTGCCCTCACCCCAAGGGGCACTTTTCCCACTTGCCTCCCTGCCTAACGCAGCTGAGTCTCTGGTAGCCATGAGGATGTCCAGCCACCCCGGGGAGCGCTGTATTTCCTGGGGACTAGAGTCCCGTCCTGGGGAGGCAGTGGGTGGGCAGGGAATCGGGAGCTGCTGCTGAGCCCCAGGACAAAGCAGCTGGTGTCCCAGGCTGGGAAGCGGCTGGCCTTCCAGACGCCGGCATGGACCAGCAGTTTGACCTTGGGTTCTCTTTCATCTCCTTCTCCGCAAGGAAAGTGGTATTTTATCAACAGACTTTCTTGTGAGTGTGCTGGCTTTGCTTTTTGCCTTATCGTCCCTTCCCTCTCACACTGCTATTCCTCGTTGCCATTGCACTGTTTTATCTGGCCTCCTGCCTGTGCGTTTTTCTTACTCCTCTAGTTTCGTTCAGTGCTGTTTCTTCTCCCTTCCCCTCTTCCCTGCCAGGCTGGTCCCAGCCGCGCTCGCCTCGCACCTAGCCTTGCTGTGGCTAGCTCCCGGCCTGGCCCTCTTTAAGACTTCGTTTTCTTGTCTTACACCCAAGTGACGGCAGATGAGAGACTAGGGTGCTGGTACTAGCTTTCTGTGCTAGCTTCCATCAGTGCTTCCTGCAGAGCCTGGGCCATTATTATTTCTGTGAACGACTGAAAGAAGTATAGTGATAAAAGGATTAAGCCAAACATATTTTATTTTATTTATTTTTATCTTGCTGCTCCTCCTCCCATCCCCCTTGACAAGTCATGGAGCATATTGCACTGCAGCTGCTGCTGTTCCAGGGAAGAGCAGCGCCGGGGGAACCCAGGGAAAGGTGCAGAGTGGGCTGGGCACTGGCAGAGAGCACAGACGGGTGCTTGGGCATGGGTGCTTGGGAGCTGGCAGACAGGCAGTGCAAGGGGCTAAAGCAGGAGAATAACAGATCTCCTATTTCCATCTGAAGTTTATTTCAGGTTTCTGTGCGTCTGTTGAATAACATGCAACCTGCAGAAATACAGCTCCCTTATAGACAACCTAATCTTGCCCCCAGACTTGCAGGGCTCGGCATCTGTGGTCTCCCTGATTTCCCTCATATGGGCTCCCACTGTGGGGAGCCAGTGAGACTTTCAGCCCTGCTGCTGGGATCAGAGTTGGACAGGGTTTAAACCAAGACAGCCTCAGAGTACAAGGCAACTCACCCTGACTATCTGGATTTTGATATTGCAACCCCCCATCCCAACTCTGTGTCATGGAGGGAACTCTGCATGATTGCAAACTCTTCCTGGACTGAGCCCTAGAGGAAGAAAGCTGTAGATAAAGTATTTCTAGTGTGGGACTCCTTTCTAAAGTTCATCTACACCAAGGATGTGGCTGTTCTAGTAAGTATCATAAGCCGTTATAAGTGCATTCTCTGGCCCTGAAGGGAAGTGATGTGGTATGGTTTGTGCTGGTACAGCTAAACTTTGGCCTCTCCCATGCAGCTCACTGGGACAACCTCTGGCTCATGCCGTCCCCTGAACTGTGTCCGGGATCGCCTAGGAGAGTGCTGGCTAGCGTGGGCTGGGGAACGTGTGAACAGTTAAACATCCTGGATGACCATGGCACAGTGTCTTAAGCCTGTGCACTGGTCCTGTTTTAGTTACCAATATAGATCTCTCCTGAGACGCTTTAGCAGAGTAAGAGCAAGTGCCCAGGAGTTTCAGACACCCACCAGCTGGAGCTAGGCACACGGGATTTCTCTGGAGCGCTGCTCACTGCCAGGACGGGGTCATCGTGGAGGGGAGCAGGACAAGAGTGGTGTTGGGAGGAAGTGGGGGAATCCGGATGGAGAGGGAGGAGTGATTTGTGGCAGGCTGGGAAGCCTCAGCAAGCAGGAGCGGATGCAGGAGACCACTCTTAGTCTTTTTGCTGTGGTGTCTGTGCTGGAATGATTGCACCGCTGCTGCCTGTATCAACGGGAAAGAACTTGGCACCCTCCATGTCTCCGAGAGCTGCATGGAAACAAATCAGCTGCTATATTTGTATGACTAAAGAGACCCAGGAGCACAATCATTGAGGAAGTGAAACAAAATGATGGTAGCATTTGGGCCAATACCTTCAGCAGTCGTAGGGATATCAGAGATTTTCAGGCAAGTTAAGGAGCAATTAAAACCATCTTAAACAATGATACGTTCTGCTGGCCCTTGGGAGCATGAACTAGCCTAAAGGGGTAACAGCTCTGCAGTGACATACCCTTAGGAAATCCCATCTCTGAAGTGGCACTGCAGATATTTGCCCCATAGGGGTAGGTTGGCAGCAGCACCCTTTGTTTAATTCTTCCAGTTGTTCTGTTTCGTACTGCGGCAACAAGGTAGCTGATATTTGCTGAGCTGTTGGAGCTTTTGGACCTCAGCCTCCATCACTACACCTAGAGTTAAGGGTTTATGGTCAGCAGTGGAGCACGTGTATGACACGACCAGCCGATGTCTCCTCCGTTCAGGAGAGGAATATGGTTTCCCCTGCTATCACCCCTCCGCAAGGCAGCCCAGGGGCTCAAGACCTGGGTGTGTGGTGTCTCCACAGCCTCCTGCAGCCAGACCTGTTACTAATGGGTTTAAGCAGAAGCAACATTTTTGTCTTTTCAAGCAAGGCTATTATTTGGAAGATAAAGCTACATCAGAAGGGAGTTCATGGAGTCCCCTCCATCCCTGGACAATACAAGGAGGATGAAAATGCGAGTTGTCACTGCAAGGACACCTAAAGGTTGGCCATCTTCTCCCGGCCTGACGCAGCTCCTCCTGAAGTCAGCGTGATGCCCAGGGCCCAGGCAGGCCCTTGCCATAGTGACTTCTCCCCAGGCATAACTTTTGCCTGTTGCTTTCCTCACTTTTCTCTTCTCCACCTACTCTACCATACCTTCCGCCCGTGCCCGCAATGAGAGATCAATCCAGCGTGGCCCAGTTTAATATTCCGCAAATCCTCCCAGGCTGATAAATGAGAACAAGAGAGGGAAGGAGGGGGTGGGGAGCCTGGTGTATGGGCGGGATATAAAGCCCTGAGCCTGCATTCAGAGCGGCAGAGATAACAATAAGCGAGAATAATAGTCTAACAAGTCGGAAATGTCACACGCGATCTGGTGCCATTAACACAACATGGATCTGAAATATCACATAATTAGTTTTGTGCCTGTTGTTCTGATTTGGAGAGAAGAAATATTAAAGGGAAGAGAGTTTGGGGGGGCAGAGAGGGGAGTGCCAACAAAGTGAACTCGTGAAAGGGTGAAGCCTACAGCATCTAATGTTTTTGGAATAATATAATAAAGCTCTATCTCCTTACCCATGTTTGAGGCAGAGATTTTTATCTGGCAGTGTGGGATAAAAAGAAATGAGAACTTGAAAAGGGTAGATAAAATTGTGATTGATCTCTCTAGGACTGCCTTGCCTCCTTTCAGGGAAGCGTGTGGGCCTCACAAATTGCTCCACCCCTGAGACACATGATCCCCAGCCCTTCCCATGCCGCCTTACTAGAAGATGAAAAAAACCAATGTTTTCAAGGCTTCTTTCCCCATCTTTTTATTTCCTAGCGCACAAAACCCACGTTTGAAGGCTGTGAGATCACTCAAAAGCTGTTTGTCCCCTGGGAGCATGCCTAATGCATGTGTATTTTGGGAACCCCCTAGAGCTGCCCACAGCATGTGTCCCCATGCCTGCAAATATGCTGCTCCGAACATTTGGCCCTGCAGGCTTGTGTGCACGGCCAACCGCTGCGTGCAAATCTCCTGCCTCTGCCTGCGCGGCCAGTTTGCTGCCGGTGGTATTTTGTGATTCGGAGGGATACAGGCCCTATCGGAAGACACAGATAAGCCCAGATCTCCGTTGTGCAGACACTGCATGGGGACAATCATATAGCAATGGGGACAAACATATAGGAATGGGAACAGGACTCTGCTTTTCTCAAAGCTGTTAGCAAAAGAGAAAGGTGCAATTATGCGGAACAAACGTTGTCAGTCCATTCCTACGTTGCAGCCTGTTAGGGTGTGATTACGTGGGGTATATGCAAAACCCTTGTGAGACTTCGGTAGTTGTGTCTACTGTATATCTGACAGGCTGCGTTTAGGAGCAGCTTTAAATTTAGGAAAGCAAGACACACTTGCTGGCTAGGCCAGCCCAGCAGCCTCACTGCATTCAGCCACTCCTCCTGAGTCTTCCTCTTCTGGCAGGAGCTGCCCCTCTCCGCAAGGCCCAGATGTGCATCTCAAACACTTGTTTGAGACTGGAACATTTGAAACTGGAGGTATTGGACAGTTCCCAACCTTGCAATCCTGAAACAGCTTGGTGTTTTCATGGTCCTTTCTCTAGACAGCTCCTTATGGAGCAGTAGGTGTGTGCTCCCCACTGAAAGAAGGATTTCTTTGGGATGCTTCATGTTAAGTGTTCCCCTTTCCACTTGTCTTTTTTTTTTCCTTGTAAAAAGCCATTTAACTGTGGTGATCAATGGGACATGGATAGCAAACCGTTTGCCTCTTTCTCCAGTGAGAAAGCTGGAACTGCTTTTAATGAATCAAGTGTGGATTTCTTCATCTCCTAAGTCCCTTGTCTATCCCGTGGCTATTCAGTGGCCTGTATGAGACTGATGGAGGACTCAGTCCTGCTTGTGTTTGCTGGCACTAATCACTCATTGATACTTTGCCAAGCAATGCTGGGGAGAGGCCAAGGACTGCATGGCGGGGACAGACTAGAGCTGGATTTGCCAGGTTGTTGAGGAGCTGGTGGTCAGAGGGGAGCTGGGAAGGACATTCATTCCCACCACTTGTGCCGTCCCCGGGGGCCCTTTCCCTCGCTTCTCTCGCTCCTGGGGCATGGAGAGTGGAGGAGACGTGCTAACCATAGGCTTGAATTTTAATGAGTAATGAGGTTTTGTGTCTTTTTTTATGTGCCAATTGCTAATTACTTTAAAACATATTCTGGGCAAGAGGTACTTTAAAACAAAAGCTGCATTCCTCTGCCAAATGCATGGATTGCTCTGTCCAACTTCTGTCCCTGGAGGATCCCTATAGGATTGCGATTCAATTAATTCAGTCCCTGGAGGATTCATTGCTTTGCCCACTAAAGGCCGGGTCCTGACGCAGGGTGTGACAGGCACGTTGCTCTATCGCTCACTGCTCTGGGCAGTCACAACAAGAGGTTGCTGTCAGTGTAATGCTGTCATCTCGAGGGCCAAAGGCTTTCGCACATGAAATCAAGGAGATACAGAATGGCTGAAATGCAGCTGCCGCTGGGGTGGAGCACAGCAGCTGTTTAACCAAAATCCACACAGTGCATTTGCATGGGAGACGGAAGGATTCCTGCATTCCGTTAACACCAAACAGAAGTGATAAATATTAGGACTGGGAAAGAAGCGAGTTTTCCTTTTGACAAGAAAGTCTGCGACATCAGTTTTTCCTTCCACTCTGAAACAAATGTTAAAAATTCTGATGAAGCATATGTTCTTCCAAAATTAAACATTTCCTTTCTATTTCATCCTTTGCGGCTTGTCAGGATTTTTAAAAGATAAAAACAATTTTTTTTTGGAAAACTAATTTTGAGCAAGATATTTTAGAGTTATCAAAATGCTTTGTTTCATTTTCAAAAACCGAATGACTGTTGAACAATCTACATGACATTAGTATTTTCAGAAATGTGTTGATTTAAATGAAAATTCATTTTTTAGTGGAAAGCAATGCTTTGATGAAAAATTTCTGATCTGGTTTAGCAAGATAGGTAAGGTCTGTGTTATATATTGGCCTCTGTCCAAAGAGAGAGACATCTGCTGCTGCAAAAAGTATAGGGAAGCTTGCATGAATAATGCTATCAAAAAAGCCTTAAACATAACTCCTGTGTCTTATGTCAATATAAAGAATTAATTTCTTCTGGCAATTTGCAAGGAACTTGATCAGAATGAAGCAAACTCAGTTATTCCTAAAGCTTTTTCTTCTGTCTTCTTGTGTCGCTGGTTGTAATCCTGCCACTTCCACCTGGATACCTGCCCACCATTTCAAGAGACAGTACATGCATGGTCACAGGCTGTGCCACATCAGCTGCAGCTTCTGGAGCTGTTTCGCTTTCAGAGTTTCTGGGTCTCCAGCCATGGCAATAGGCAGCGAGATAAGCTTGACTGTGTCAGTGCTCCCACCTGTTTTAGTCTGCCTGAGTTCTCACCAGGTCAGCTGAGCCTTGACTTGTGTTGAAGGTTCAGACAGACCTCTAACACCAAGCAGAGAGTCTGCTGAAAATACAGGTCGCAGGAAACCAGGCAAACCCCACCAATTCTGTGTTTGGGTTGCAAGACTGAGACCAAGCCCTGCCCCAGCCATGCATTAGAGATGTGGAAGTGAGGGCACCTGGGATTACAGATGCCTCATACAGCTGATCCAGGGCAGTATCAAAGATAGAGTCGGGGGTGGCACATCTCCAGTCCTCCTTGCTGAGCCCTGGCATAAGTGCAAGCAGATGGTACTAACCAGGGAGGAGTAGTGAGGAAACCTGATGCCAGGTGAGTGTTGCAGCACCTGGAATCAGGTAACGAGAGGTGATAAATCTAGCTGACCTGAAGGGTGGAGGTGGTAGGGTAAGATTGCTAGTGTGCTGGGTGGAAGAGTGCAAGCAAGGAGAAATTTGGGGCAGTTCTGGTATGTAATTTCAGCTTCAGGCAAAAGAAGCCTCTGCAGAAGCATGTGAAGGACTGTGACCAGTCGGTCAGTGAAGGGTGAGTGATTTATAGGGGAAAAACTCAGGAATGGGAGGTGCTCTTTGCTTGATATGCTTTGGTGGTGCATGTGACTGGAGATGAAGATGGCTCTTCTTGCCCTTGTTCCTTCCCTCTCCCTCAGATATGAATCTGGGTTGCTGTAGTGAGCTCAGCCCTGTGAGCAGGGCCATGGGTGGGCTGGTGGGTGTGGGAATAGTGGCTGGTGGTGAGCCATGGTCACCAGTGCCCCGGGCCTTACAGACACTCTGTGGGTGCCTGGCAAAGAGGGCAAGGAAGGTTAACTGCTTGGTGGGGGACTGGGCTGCAGGCTGGCTGTTTGCCCGGGTTCAGGAGAGAGCCTTTATGTTAGCAAAAGCGGACTGCCCAGCTGGAAAGCAACTTGCTCTGCTGCATGCCTGCTCCTCTGCATCAGCAGAAGTGATCTTCCCAAATGTTACTGGGAAAATGGACCCCAAATCAAGTGACTCTAAGACTAGAGATGAGAAATGTAAGCTTGGTCCATCTAACTTGCAGCTCTTTGAGGAACAGCTCTTCCCCACTATAACCATGAAGATTGGAAATGTGCCATCTTCTTCAGTTGCCTAAAAAAAGTGAGGTTAAGCACCGTTCCTAAGACTCCAGGACCTGAGGGTGTGTGATTCCCTGAACTCATAAAATCATGACTTGGCAAAACCGTGTTAGCTGCAGAGCTGCTCGTGCTCTTAACTTGTATTTCTTCTAAGCCAATTAGGCTGAGTTTCGAGGGAGGGCAGTAATGGTTGGACATACTCTTTTGAACCAATAATATGGGTGGCTGGAGAAGACGAGCGGCCTGCTAATGAGGGAACGGCTGCCTGCTAGTGATGCATAGCTAATGACCCCTATCTGCAGCAGTCCACAGCCAGGCAGAACAAGAAAATCTATTTCCACCAAGTGCTTCATTACCATCCAGCTACACTTGAATGAGCAGTTCGGTTTGGTGGAGAGGGGAGGGCAGTGCGGCTGGGATGTGGCTGTTTGAGGGAGCGGTAGCTACGTGCTCTCCCTGTGTCACCTTGGACAAGCCCCTCTGGACTGGGCTCTCGGGCTGGGGGAGTGCTCTGGGCCTCGCTGCATCTCTGCCCTGGGAGGAGGAAAGTGGCTGGGAGGAGTGTGCAACCTCCGGAGCTGGGATGGTCTGGTGTAGCTCTGGGGGAGGCCAGTGGTGGCACTGGCATATGTAGCAATAGAGGTACCAGGTTCTGAACACCTCTGTGCTTAAGCTCAGTTGAGAAGCTGATGTTGGCCTTCGTAAAAGGGTTAGGCTTGATCTGTGGTGCTCTGTTTCTTGATGTGTGACTGGGGGGGGGTAGGAAAGGTGGGCAGGGTAGAAATTCTGCTGAAAAATGTCTTCCCATCAACAGATTAAGCTCTTCTCACAGAGCTCCTTTGCCTCTCCCCTCCTACTTGAAGTTATAAATACATTTTTATGCGAGTTAGTGAAAAATTCAAGCTTTCTACAGCAAAGACCTCATCTTCCAACCAGCTCCTATGAGATCTATGTGTGTCAGTTGATTTGGCCTCATGTACTGCTGTGGTTGGTAAAACATACTGAGATGCCTACAAGATGCTAAAGAAGTATAAATGATTGCTGTTAGGCTAATTTATTACTATTTAATAGAGAACAAATACAGTTTAAAGGGATAATGGCAAATTAAAAATCCTATTAAGTAAATTTGCTTACCTAGTACTTATTGGCAACTTAGGCTTAGATCCTACAGTCACTTAAATACATGCACAACTTTACTCAAGCATGCAGGCCCAGAGAAATCTCAAATCTCTGTGGGATCAAGAACATGGATATTAAATGTAAAATAATTAAAAAAGAATCAAATTAGTCTTTTGCTTTTGGCAGCACTAGTCTCCTGACTTTCTGCCTTTGCTTGGAAAATGAAAATCGATAAGGTCAGTTTTACTTCTGTTTCTAGTCAGCGTCAATTCTGTGACCTCGCTGCGGTGCCGGTTCTGCAGGAGTGTTGTATTGATCCTCGTTCTCATCTGTGGCACTTGGCAACATCACACGGAAATCTGTGCTAGCTTAAGAGGCGGCATCTGTCTGTATGCTGCATCGGGTGGGCTGCACTTGCTTTTCTGACCCTGGGGGATCTGCAAGGTAAGACACTGCCCCGCAAGTTAGGTGAGAAGTAGGTTGGCTGGCAAGATTTGGAGAGCTGGCTGGCTGCTGTGGTCCAGGGCAGGTGACCTGTGCTGCCGAGAGCTGGCTAGCCGGGGCAGCCCAAAGCACGATTGGCTACTACAAAATTATTCTGGAAACTTGTTTTCTGGGGGCTGCTGGATGGACACTGTCAACCTTCTTTAGATGTTTTGTAACCAACCCTCCACATCTGTGCAGCAACAGCAGCTCTTGCACTGTTCTGCTTCATGTGGTTCCTGCCTCCTGTTTGAATGAACAATCAGCTGATTCAAACAACCAGTTAAGTCTCCTCTTTCTTCCCCCAGGCAACTCCAAGAATTAATAGGAATCGGTGTCTAGCTTTCTTCAGTTTCTAGTTTGTACTGCAAATCAAAGCACTAATCTTTCTGCAGGCCTGGGTCAGAGACTGGCATTTATTTTGTTAGCTACAGCTTTTCATGTGTTCCGGTTACAGGTAGTGGGATCCTCTCTTATCAGTATGGTTTGAAAATTGTGTTGTGGGGGGCTTGTTCTTGGCATGGGGGTAAGCATCATGGAGATGTCTGCAAGGACTTGCCCTGGTTGCAAGGACTGGGCACTGGTGAGGTGCCTTGCAGTGGGGAGAAGTACCAGAAGTCACCCGCGGTGCTTCTGCAGAGCTCTGTTGTCAGCGTGCAGTGGTGGGCAGGGCAAAGCCAGGGTAGAGCCTGAGTTCTTCAGCTGGAATACTGCTGGTGTCAGCAACCCCTCAGCGGAAAGCCCACGCGGAAGTGTGTTGAGGGATGTATGCCAGCGGTGTTTTGCCAGGAGGTTGGCTCAGGAAGGCCCTGCGTTGCTTCCTCGGTTACGCTGACGGACAGACCCCGAGATGCTCTGGCTGAACAGGCAGCTCCAACCGAGGGTGGCAGCACAAGCAGAGACGTGCAGGTGTGCGGGGATCCGTGGTGCGAGGGGAGGAAGGAGCAGCCACGGGGGGACAGGGTGCAAAACGGTGGTGGGGAAAGCTCTAGGCAGGGCCAATGGCAGCGTGCCGTGGGCTGTGTCCTGGTGAGCTCTGGCCTCCTCTTCCCTTAAAAAAAAGCATAGTCTCAGCTCTAGTGCAAACCTAGCAACTATCCCCGTTATTTCCATCCCTTGGACAGTGAAGCGGTGGTAGGAGCGTGAAATAGCGAGTGAATAAACCCTCGCCCGAAAGAGGCTCAGTGCAGAGCCAGCTTCAGACCACCGTCGCTGGCGCTGCGGATTCCTCCGCGCAAGCCCATGACTTGCAGGTCTCTCTGGATCTCCTAGTCCTCCCTCTCCCGGTCTCTCTGCCTCTGGCAACGCAGCTGACAGGCTGCAGCAAAAGCTGCCCGGCCCACTCAGCGTGGGGGGGCTGGTCCCCCAAGACCGGTCGTTACCAGCTCTTCGTTAGCAGTCGGCCGGCTGAGGAGGGCCTGGGGGGAGGCTGGAGGCAACGCTGTGTCCAGGCGTTCGTTGGTTTGTGCCCGCTCTGGCCGTGTTTCAGCTCGGAGATGTTAGTGAGTCCTGTGCATGTGCCTGTTGGAAGTGACATGTGCTGTAATTCCTGTGGCAGAAAATATACTTGGGAATGCATTCCCTGGGAAAAGTGGTGAGCTCAGACGATGGCTCTCAGAAATCGCTCCTCCCATTTGTACAATGACTTCTGTTTGTGTGAAGGTGCAGCTGCTTCGAACACCCTAAATTTGAGCTGAATTTAGGTGAAGAGTTTTTTCAGCTGAAAGATGAAATTTTAATAGACAAAATGCTTTCAGATGTATGAAGCAGTTTTAAATGACTACTTTGACCAAACTGACCTGAAACTAATCCTTTCTTCTGGAAATGAAGTGCTATAGAGCAGCACTTGAATGCTTTGATACAGAAACAATATTTTTCAGTTTGGACGAGCCTAAAGCGCTTTTGGAAGGTGATTTTATTCAGCAGCCAAGGGTTTGTACAGCAATACCTCTGTTTCTTAGGTCTCCCCTCTCACGGTCTCCCAATTCAATGGCTGTTGTCACTTGGTCAAGGAAAAGAAACAATATGAAGTGACCCATTGCAGAGTGTGAACAACTAGTGGAAACGAGTGCTGGCCCCAGCCTCCGCAGTGCAAAGGACTTCTCCGACTGCGAGGATGCTGGTGGCCCCTCATGGCCGTGGTCCATCTGGCTGTGCCGAACAGCCAGCAGGAAAAGGAGCGAGTTACCTTAAATTGTGATGCACTGTGATCTAATGCAATAAAAATCAAGCCTGGAGGTATTTTAATGCAAAAATAGCGTCTTCCTGGGAAAGGGGACTGCCCTTTCTATTTTTAGTCAGTAACAGTGCTATTGTAAGCTTGGTGATTTGTGGAGCACTTCTATTGCGGTAGATCCATTGGGCAAATACTCTTCGAAAGAGACATCGTCTCTGCCACAAGCAGACGTTGGCTTTGTTTTGCCGGGGAGCAAAGAGAGCCGTCCTGGGCAGAGCAGAAGTGGGTCGGCTTTGCAGCGTCCCCAGCCAGCTCGCGGGGCGGGTGGCCCTCCCGTGCGGGGGCAGCGGTGCGGCTGCGTCACGCGCTGCCCTGGTCGCTCCCTTGTTTGCTGAGCTGCGCTCGCTCATCTTGCTGAGCGCAGGATGTGGCTGGCTTTATTCGGAAGGTTACAAACAACCCTGTCTGAGCTAATTGACCAAGACAAATTTTGTTAAAAAACCTTGACATTAATAATGAGAACTAAGCACGGGGAGGTAAAACACATGCTCTCTAGACATGCATTAGCAGTACCCCCACCCTTCCTGACTCCTCCTGAGCTACTGTGGCAGGGAGCTAAGGTCAGTCAGTTTAAAATTAACTTCTAGTCCCCAAGGCAGCCTCTAAATAGAGTATTTGAGCTCTGACTACCACTAGTCTTTTTAGGCTGTGTAAGAGTGAGTCAAGGAGAAGAGCACAGCGGTTCAGGAGACCCCTAACTGCTGGCGACTGGCATCATGACCATGATCCTGGGCAGCAAGGCTTCCTTCATTGCAAACTTGCAACCTGAACCAGAATATGAAGCCCTGGTTAGTACCAGGAGAGGGGATAGTCCTCTCCTCTGCAGGACAGTCTCCTTGTGCTGCTGGGCTGCTCTTTACAGCCCTAATCTATCAAGGTCTTGCTGTCCGAATGGGCTCCAACTGGGCGCTGGTCCCACTCCTCTTGCGCACCAGGGCCACTGATGTACCATGCCAAAAGCTCTGCTGTGTGTGTGTGGAAGGAGTGGGTGGCATTGCCTTGGGTGCCAAATGCATCCTGAGGAGTTGCATTGCTCCTCAGGACAAGGGACAGACTTGTTGCTCCCACCCCAAGGGGCAGAGAGTTTTTCCCATCTCTTGAGACAGCTGGGTCGAGCCCAGGTGGATGTTGGTTCCTTTGAGTCTTTGTATACACAAAGGCAAGAGATGAAGTGTTTTTAAGGAGAAAAATTCTTCAGAAGGAGAAAAAAGCCCCAGGTAGCCTCTAAGTCTGGTAAGCCAGATGACAGATTTCTGAAAAAAATACTTGCTCCTTGGCAGTGTAGTGATGTGAGCTGTGAATGTGAATAGTCTACACAGCAGTGACACCACCTTTACCATGTCAAAGCATGACTGTATTAATGTCTCTCTTTTCACCTGCCCTTGCTTGTCAGTGCTGGGTGAGCATCCAACAGGATGATGGCTGCTGTAGTGCAAGTCGCATACGTTCCTCCAAAGCATTGGAGGAAGCTGTTAGCCCAGCTCCTTTGCTTCCAGACCCAGATAGAAATTAGAGGTGAAAGATGCTCCCGAAAGCATCGGGGCAGCAGCCAAAGGAGTATCTTCATTTGGTTCCGGAAATGGGCAGAAGCTTGAGTCTTGCGGACGGCTCCTTTCCGAAGCTGCTCAGCTCTGTCTCAGGGCTCTGCACTCCTGTGCCGTGCCCAGCTGACGTGGTCCTTGCTGGCAGTCCGTCAGCCCGGATCTCCTCTGGAGCGGCAGGCCTGCAGCTGTACCTCCTGGATCGATACCGCCCAGCCTTGCTGTGGGATCAGTCACTCGTAGCCTGCTCATTACTGCTGCCGAACCATTTGCCTGCATCATCCCTCTAACAGCCCTTCCCGACCGCTGCCGAGTCACGACAGGAGTGTTTAGCAGGCCTAGTTACATGCCGCATTTCACCAGTCCCTCCTTCCCTGCGCTCGCAGCTTGCCATCTGCTCCGGAGCCTCGGAGGAGACGGAGGTGGTGGAGCGGGGACCGCAGCATCGCGCCGGTGTGTTTTGTCTCTATGGTGACCGAGTGTCCTTCCTTGTGGCTGCCTGAGGCGGGGACGGTCCCGGGTCTGCCTGTTTTTAGAGCATCTCTGCTAGAACCTTTGTTTTTTTCCAAAGGATCCTGGTGTTGTGCTTTGCTTTTATTCTGGCTTTGCTACTGATTTTAGCTGCAGCAGTTTTAATCCACTGTGTATTTCGATCTTCTCTTTGTGTTCACGCTCTCAGAGGGGAGGGGAAGGCTTAGGATGTTCCTAGAGAGCAGCTTTAAACACTGATTTATTATTTATAAATAGGGGGATGGATGAGGTCTGGGAATGGAGTTCCTGTGAGTCTATTAGCTGGGCAGGTTGTGCCCTGCGTCACTGCAGAGACACTTTCCTTTGTGTCACGGTGAAGTCCTAGACTCAACTCCTGACCTTGGTTAGGAGCCGTTAATGATCTCTGAAGAAAGAAATACACTGACACATGCACGTTGGGGGATTTTTGGTACATCTGCTGGTGTGCCATTGATTTACATGCACAAACTCAGAGTACAGTGGGGGGTTTTTTAGTGGCATTTACTTACATTGAGGTCCAAGTTTCAACCTTGGCCTCTGATTTTCACAGGCAGAACAAACATGCCGTTGGGAGCAAGGATGCAGATGATGGCAAGAACTGACAACGGCACTGGAAATGAGGGGAGGGAGCAGGCTGGCTGTACCCCCACCCGTCTTTCTCTCTGAGGCTTTTTGCTTGACTTTAAAACCGTAGTCTGTTTGACTAAGTAGTGCTGGGAGGGAAGCGCCCCGGGTCCGTGGCTGCATCTGCACTGTGTCTGTCCATGCTCGGCACCTTCTGACTTAGCTGCCAAGAAATCCGGGCCAGCCTGGGATGCCGGGAGCCGGGCGTGTGAACGCCCGTCCCAGGCCCCGTGGTTCTGGAGGCAGCTCCTGGAGATGCTGCTGCTTTATTGAACGTAGAGGAAAAACAAGCGCAGAAGAGTCTGAGAGGAACGGGTGCCCCAGCCGGCAGCAGGGCTCGGCAGGGGTGGGGTGGCGCGCCTTGCTCTGCGTTCAGCGGGTGCTCGGCCGCGGCGGAGCTGCTCCCCGGTGCCAGCCGGCTGCTCCGGCCTGTGCACAGCTGGGGAGCAGGGCTGGGAGCCGGCGCCTCGAAGCTGGCGGGACGGGCAAGCCTCTTGTGGGGACGCGTGTCGCTGTTGCTCGGTGGGACACTACCAAGGACCTCTCCCCCTCTGGCTGAGGTGACCCCTCTTCCTCCTCCCACTTACAAGGCAGTGTCACAAACCCGGACGGTGCTGTGTCCTGCAGCAAACCGAGGCAGAGCAAGAGCCGCCTCCGTTTCTTTACTGCCCGTGCTGTGGTATTGGTTGCGACGCCCAGTCAGCGCGGGACCCCCGTGCTCTGGCACTGCGCATGCAGAGAGCTGAAACGCAGTCCTGCCCTCTAACTCGCGACACCAGTAATGAGGGTCAAGTTGATGGATATGGCATCCATGCTGCATAAAATCCATGTTTTTGTGAATCTTAAATAGTTCACTAGAGTACTTTAAGCGAGCAGCCTGTTTTTTTCTGGTTAGGAAAAAGCTCATTTAAATATGTTGAGGGTGAGACTTTGTTCTTAGCTATTTAGGGAGGAAATAACACAACTTTGCGGTAGAATGAATGGTATTAAAGATATGTTTACTGCAGTGTAAATGAAAGGAAGACTCGCTCCAGTAAGTTTATGGGTGAGGAATGTTTTCCAATCTTGTATCTAGAATCACCATCTGATGAGGGACCTCAGTTTGTTTTCAGGGGTGGGAAAGAAATGGCTGCTTTAATTCCCTTCTGATAGTGCAAGCAGCGTTTTGAGTACTGAGGTGCGCTGTCCACTTTGTTTAATGCTGGGATGGAAAGGGAGAGGAAAGGCCCTTTGCCTAGAGCTTGAGCTCGCGGAGAACTGGGAAAGCTGAGCTAAATGTTTTCTCTTTTATCACAGTCTGCAGTCATGCAGCTGGCAGACTGATGGCTTGACTTCCAGAAAGGATCAGGAGAAGACATCCAAAGACTTTCTTTTTTGCCCCTTGTTGTGTGGGACAGTCCTTGCCATCAGTGCATCTGCCCTGCACTTCTGCATGTGCACCATAGACAAGAAGTGCTGAACCCAGTGAACTGAGGTTTCCATATCCATGTCCTTCCACATGGAAGTGGATACAGCGTTCTTGGGAAAGCTGGGACTTGTCATATACTTGTCAGGGTACTGCCCGTGAGTGCTGAGCTGTACTGCTTGCCTAGCGCTGGATGCGGGCTTGCGCAGGCCCCCCAGTTGCCTCTGCAGCCACCTCTTCAGATCCTGTGAAGTTGCTAATGCTCCCACCAAGAGGAAGGCTACGGTATGGAGGTGCAGTGTGTTAGCTTACAGGATTACAGAGAAGGATTATGGAAGATGGAAACTGAGTGCTGAAATCGTGGGAACACTTCAGTTGGCACTGGTGCTCCCTGACGTGGCAGTCACTGAACGATGAGGCACATTCATAGGAGAGCAGGCTCAACACAGTGCCCATGCTCGCGAAATTACTCGTTTCTGGGAGCCCCATCTCCAGTGTCTCAACTTAGGAGAAAAAACCTTGAAAATATAACTTTTCTTAGCTTCAGTACAACACACTCTTTAATTCATTTAAATGCAATTTTGGAAGAATTTGACCCAGTTCTGGGGACTGGGGTCGGCAGTACTGTGAACTGATTTAAAAACACTCTTTGCTCCGTGAGTCTCCCTCCCTCTCTAGCCTGCTTCCTCCAGAGGCTGTGGTATACCGTGTGCAGCATTGACATGTTGCTGTTTTTTTCTCGGAGTAGGAGTCTTTCAAAGTCCCCAGGATATGTGTGTGCGCGCGCATCTCAGAGAACATGGCATGGGCATAACTTTTTGCCCAACCAGAATTGTTAGCCTCCCTTTTTGCCCAAGTTGAGTGTTACCCTCTGCTTCTAGATCTTTTTCCCCCTTCATCTAACTTGGCCTCTTCTGAGACTTGTTTTCACTGCTCTGAAGAAACACAGCTTTCCCAGTTCATCTGGGGCTCTCTTCTTGCATTGGTTGCTAATGAAGCTGTGTATTTCAGCCTAAGATTTGTAGGCCTTCATTTCTCCTCTTGATTTCAAGAGATGAACATACAGTTTCACAAAGTCATGTTTGTGCTAGGTTCTCTCCATGTTCTTTTGTATACAAATGTAGCTCCAGACACCTGGAGGACAAGGGCAACCCTAAATGTCTTTGCAAACTGGCTTCTACACAGCAAAATTTGCCCACAACTCAAAGCTGTCATGAGTGTTCCCTTCCAGAAATCTCTCTCTCTCCTCTAAGCTGGAATTATACAGCAGATATATTTTCTTTTCTGTGGGAGGAGTTGGTGTTTTTCTGTAGGGTGAAGAAAAATAAATCGTCATCTTGCATGTTGTACCTTTTCCTGGATTTTGTTTGCTTTGGAAAAGTTGTTAGGAAAATAAAGCCATCCTCTCTGGCTGGCTGGATAGCATGAAGAAGAGAGGATTGGGGCGGGTGGAGGGAAGGCCAGGCTAAAAAATCATTTTGCTTCCTGGGTGGCCAGCTGGGGCTTTCTGGGGACATACGGGTGAAGGAGGTAGGCATGCCAACTGACTCTAATAGCAGTGATGCATTCTTAAGGAAATCTTTAATTTCAAGTCAGCGTTTCTCCTTAGGAAACTGTTCTCTTTGATCACACTGACCTGACTGATGAGGCTAAAGACTAGAGAGGAAAACCAAGTGCAACTCTTAAATCTCTCTGGCCTGTTTTATATTTACGTTTCCAGAACTGGCAATTGAACGACCACATTTGTTCTTAGGCTTCTAAACTTTGTTGTCGCAGGACCTGGGATGGTACCTTCTACCTGCAGACTGGGCGCTCTGAAGTCAATAGGGCTGCACCAGTCTAGAGAACAGCCTTGGGAAATAGTGTTTATTCTCTAGTTGGAGGCTGAGGAGGTCTGTATGGTCCTCCTGGTGACACAGGGTGTTACATGGTCTCTGAGGTCTAAGCAGCTGTCCAGTCCATCTCCCTCTCAATCCATCCTCAGCCCCCTCTGCTGCAGTAATCCAGATGCAATCGATCTGGCACTTTCAAATATTTATGAATCACTGATGGATTTTTTTTGAAGTTTGAAGTTGTAGCTTTCATGGAATTTGGTTTGATTAGCTGGAAAGTCAATATTTTTGCTGTGCTGTGTCTGAGCTGCATTAATTCCAGCCCAGGCAGCAGCAATAACAGCACTACGGTGCTAATGGCTCTCTGCCCACAATGGATGGCATTTAGGTAGTTGGGATGAGCTTGGAGCATATGGAGAAGCCTTGGAGAGAAGATGATAAAGCAGTACAGCTCACGGTGAAAGCTGGCAGAGGCAGGTAAAGAAAAGGCCTACAGCAATGTTTGGGAATCTGCAAGATGAGGTGTTGAGGCTGCCTTTTTAAGTCACTTCTTTCAGCACATCCAAACAAGGCGGATTGCTCTTTATCAGAACTCCCATTAACTTGTCTTAAAAGAATAAGGCACCTTCAGAACAGTGAATCAGAGCCTCATGGGACCAGACCTTTTTTCTTTTTAGCTGATGCAAATCCCAAATTGATAGGTGAGCGAAGTTATCCTTGTCTTTACAGATGAGGAAGTTAAGACATACAAGAATTGTATGAGCTCTGCAGAGGTATAAAAACAATCTCTTTCCTTCTCTCACTTTATGCCATGATAGTCATTACTTGAATGGGAGAACCCACTTCTGGTCTGTGTAACATCTGACAGTCGTGTTCCAAGTAAACTGAACAACTTCCACGTTCACTTGATGCGGTTGAGCAGGCTGACTGAGAGCCCATAGGCTCTCCTCCATTACTGTAGGCTGTAGACAGCTGCTTGCGCTCTGCAGGTATATGTCTGGGCGTGTTTGAGTCACGCACTGCAGTGAATTTACCTATGTCTGTCAGAGTCTGGATATTTCATTGCCATCCCAGAGGTTAAATGCCTGCAGTGGAATGTCATCTTCTAGAGTATTTCCTTTAAATATGCATGTCATGATGTATTTCTGTCAGATCTGGTAGCCCAAAGAAGCCCAGTTGTTTGCAGTAGGAAATATAACCTGTGTTTCCTGGGCAAAGAAGGTCGTCTTCTCCGTATGGATGAGATCCCCCTTGGGTGATACAGTGGTGCTCTGCAATGATTGCATCTACCAGTTCCAGGGCTCCGTCCTAGAGGATAGCCTTAGCTCTGCCAATGAGGCAAAAAGAAAATGACGGCCAGGCCTTGATTCGGATTTCTCATGGAACTCCGCATCTGTGGAGCAGGGGTCCAGCCTGATGTGGTCATGGTAACGGGATTACTGAGCACTCAGGAATGCGGAGCGTATTTCAACTAGTTCCCTGTGTGCTGCAGGCTGCAAGGTGAGGGCTGTCATACTGCTGAAGCCTAGCTGAGAGGTGACAAAAGGCAACTGAGGTACTGTTCTCAGGCTGAGATGATCTGAGATCCTGGCATTAATAGAAACCGTTGATCACAGATGCAGTGATATGATAGCTTAAGGGCAGCAAGGAATGCAAGAAGAGGTAAGCTAAGAACTGAACTGACTGTGCCAATAGTACCACTAACCATGGAGGTACTTCTAGTACTCGAAATACACTTCTTTATGTGAATTGACATAGCCTCGAACTTATTGTTTCCAGGGTGGTCCTTTAGCTGTGAGCTGATCTTACCCAAATTCTGGGACACCTTTGTGGCATTGGCATCCTTGTGAATGACAGAAGTGATGACAACCCCATTTTAAACTTTGCAGCATTTTGGCAGAGTTAAGTGTGCAGTAATGATACCCAAGCTCTCCTGAAGGAAGAAATGCAGTGGCAGACTGCAGACCCTTACCTGGCTGATCTAAGATTTTGTGTTGGATCCAAGATGCTGTGAGACTCCTTCATCTGGAGGTGTGTGTGTGGATGTACGTGCGTAGCCCATCCTTTAGGAGGAAATTGCAATAAGTACCAGTGAGAGATGTGGCAGATTCTCACAGATTTATGCTGATCATAGAGGTGCTAATGCCTTGCTTTTCTGGCTTGATCATGCTCCTGTCTTTTGTGGTGGCTAGTAAATACAAGCCAGTTCATCTTCTGCTTTGACTCTTTGTGTGACCTTTCTTTAAATGTGGTCAAGTTCCTGATGCATAGACTGTCTTGCCCTTCACCGTGAAGAGACCTGCTCTGGGATGACCTTGGGTCTCGCTGTAATTTCTGCTACAGCGCTTTATTTCTGACTCTGTACTGGAGGGATAAGACTGCATTCAGTCATGCTTCACAGGGTGCTAAAAGCCCGCGGTCTGGGTGCTGCTCTGTGTAATCTGCCTTGTCAGTGCCCATCGCTCACATCTACAAAAGTGAAGAGGGGTTTTACCAGCTGACTGGATGCCTCTGAAACCAAAGTGCAGTGCTGACTCTCCATTCCCAGCCTGGCCATCCTGCTTTCATTTCAAGTGTCTGCTTCCCATTGCAGGTTCTTGGAGCATGTGGCAAACACATGTCGTATTTACCCCTGGGGAAATGCACATGGGGAGTGCGGTACAAGGATTCCCTCATTACGTGCTGGGGAAGTGCCTTCCTCCAAGGGCAGCTGTGGGGGGCACTGCCTTGTAGTGCTCTGCCTTAGCTGGTGGTTCATGTTCCTGTTAGTCTCCTCTGTAGGAGCCAAATCAATCCATCGCTACTTTGCAGTCTGTCTTGCAGTGACAGCCAAAAGCAACTCTTTTGAGGAAAACAAACGTCACATTTGGAAACTCTGCTTTCTTATTCCAGCAGTGAACAAACTTCCCTGGAACATCAGAATTCCCCAGTCTTCAAGGCCCAGCCTCAACCAGCTCATGCCAAGATAACCCAAATATGTGACCAGGGTAGCTGGTGATATCTAAGTTTGCACAGATGGTCAAGGAGCTTGCTCAGGTTGGAGGGGAAGGTCCACAGGTCATGTGGAGAATGGCTGCAAGTGGGTCTTCCCTGCAGGCTGGAAATATAGCTCATTGCAGGGGCTTGGCCATGGTTCTCCAGAAAAAGTGCTGAGACCAGAAGTGTTATGTTAGATCGTTATTTTTACATGGGGTTTGTACTTTATTTATTGTTTGCTACCAGTGGCAAACTGAACTAGAGACCAAAAGTCCTGGTCTGGCAAAGGCTATAGGTTAAAATGGTGAGATCACTTCACAGCAGAATTGGGTGCAGCTGGTTATGGAAAAGCCTTGAAAAGGCAGCTGGGATAACTCTGTGAAGCATGTATGGCATACACAGCAACCAGATCCAGTAAGTGTTTGACTGTCATTGTTAGCACGATGTACTACTGCTGGCACAGGAGCTCCTTCCCTGCTGAAAGCAGCTCGCAGAAGAGGCAGCAAATGTGCCAGTTGCAGAAGGTGACCCTGATGCAGGAGATACAGCATGGCCAGGTAGTGGGAATTGATGTTTCCTGGTCCTATTCAGCACCCTTCCACCTTGGACTGCTGACTTGATTGATGTGGATACTGTTGGCAGGCTCCTGGGGAAGCGATGGCCTGGGTGCATGCCCACCTAGCACATGGTGTTGCTGGTCTTCCTTGGACCCTGTAGATACTGCTGTCATAGGGTCAAGAATAGGATGCCACAGATCCCTTGCAGCATCAGCAGTCCTTAATAGGCAAGACTAGTCAAGCAATAGTCTCTGAAAACTTGTTCTTTGTATTTGGACATTTGTATCTGGACAGCTGATTATTTCTGCCTGAGAGAAATACGTGGCCCTTTTACCTTCCTGAAAAAGGATGAAATTCAGGCCATTTCTCAAGATATCAAGATCTTTTCATCAGTCTAATTCTGTCCTCTAAAAGTACCTGCAGTTCCTGCCACCTTCATGTCACCTAGAAGTTTAATAAGCTTCCTTTCTGCTTCATCATTCAAGTCAGTAGTGAAAGCCCTGAAGAGAGCTGGTGTATGACAGGCTTCTACCAAACCCTGTTCTTCAACATGCTTTTCCTTTACAGCAGGGGAGACCACTGGTATCTGCCTTCTGCATATGGCTCTCTGAGTAGTTTTATACCTGCCCTGTAGTAGTTTCTCTTAAGAACGTATTTCCTTCGTTTGCTTGCAGGAATGGCAAGCAAGACAGTGTCAAAAGCCTTACTAAAGTGAAATGTTTGACAGGTAGTGCTCTCTGTGCTGAAAGCCTGTTACCCTGTTATGGGAGGAAGACAGATTGGCTTGATGTGATTTGCTCTTGACAAATCCATGTTGGCTGCAACTCATCTCCTTGTTATCTCATTGATTTTCAGAGCTTTGGTTTGGGACCTCGGGCTCAGGGCAGTGTGTGAAGATACAAGAGCTTCCTATCTGCCGTACTTACAATGTATTGTCGGTTCTTGCCCCGAAGTCTCTCAGTCCTGGTCCCCAGATTGCCTGTTGCTCCGTAGCACCGAAGCGGCAATGGGATGGGTATCCGTGTGCCCATGCTGTGGTTTTGTCTCACCCTAGATGGGTGAGACATGGCTAGATGGCACAGTGGCCACGGATGCAGCAGCCTTCAGGGCACTCGCCCTTCTCTCTTCCACGGGAAGCTTTTGCCCTGAGGTCTGGGTTTCAGTCCTCCCTGCTGACAACGTGCCTGGCCATCTCCCTGCAGGCACGCATCCCCAAAGCTTCCCACCTTACCTCTGTTCGGCAGCCCTTGAGGTGTTGATGGGCTGCTCTGAAAAGGGGGTGAGGCTGTAGGAATGATCTTTTTCTTCTGTGTTGAGTAGGATGACACTTTTTTCCTTTCCCATTAAGAGGCCTGGCTGGGAGAAGGCAGATGAGGTGTAATTTCTCTAGTCCTTCTCCTTCCTGAGCTCCTGACAAAGATGTGAGTCATGTTCTGGTGCTGTAATGACTAGGCCAGCAAAAATGGCCTTGTGGAGTCAGCACCAGTTCCTGCCCACTTGGAGGAATATTTGGCTAAGATAGCTGGTTTTACTTGCTCTCCTGCAGCTGTTAAGAGATCATTAGTGTTTAACATCTTTCGTGATGGGTCTTGGGATCAGCACCTGGCTGTCACATCTGCACGCTGTGGTGGGCCTGAGGCCTGACTGGTTTGTGACTTCAACCTATTACCTGCTGCCTTAGAGGAGATGGGAGGAGTGAGGCTACCTCCATCCTGACGAAAGCCTGTTGCGTCCGGTGGTCGCAAGTGGAGCTGCTGTGACTTTCTGGTGGGTGCAGACGCTATGTCACAAGCTCCTCGCTGGCTGTTTCTCTTTTAGAGCTCTCTCTCCCTGAAGTGGGGGCGCTGATGAAAGTTTTTTCTTTACATTCTTTGGGTTATCAGTTCCTAAACTGACTCTCACGGCTTAGTCATCAAAACAGTTTTGCACTTTTGGTAATCAAGCCTGAAATTGTAGGGCTGCTAATGTGTTCGTGCTGGCACCGAGCTGCCCCAGCAGAACGGGGACCTGGGGTACAAACACTGCCCAGTGCGAAGGGTGCTTGTCATGGCACAAAGCAGGGGATCAAGTGAGCCCTGCCCTGGGCTCCTGGCTGCTGGGCCCGTTTCCCTCCTGCTAGGAGGTATTCTGCTATACTCAGAGAAGGCTGTTGCTTGCTAGACAGATGTCTTGATGCTCGTATTTGGGCCTGCAAGAAACAGAAGCTATTCTTGGGCCTTTAAAATCCAGAAATAACTGGAGCTGTGAAAAGCCTGCATTAAATTCCCATCAACCTACCAGAAGAAAACTGCTGAGTCTGTGCCCTTTCCCTCATGGAAGCAGTGAACATGTTTTCTGCTTACAGATGTACAGGAAGTCAACGTTGCTGCGATCCCATGTTGCCTTGCTTAGAGAGCTTTTATCTCACCTTTCTCTTGTGAAAGGGATGTAGCTGAATTCTGATTTCCTACTAATGGGACTCTTGTGCCCTTGTTCTTGCCCTCCTCCTCTCACTTTGATCATGATGTCTTTAAATATCCATTTCCAAAGCGTATCTGAGTAGTATTTAGATTGGATGGAGAAAAATATATTTGAACCACAAAGTTAAACACAGATTTTTCTCGACAGTCTCTTTGCTTGTTCACAACATGCATCTGTCAAAATTCCTTGAGTCTGCAGGGTGCTAAGCCGTGGTACCATGCGAGATTATAATGCAGGAGGTTTGCTGAAGATCTGAGGGTTTGAACTCGATGCCTAGTGCTGGCTCAGGGCTATTGTGAGGAGAGGCTGGGGGAGACTGGGACACTTGCAGGTGACACCATGACAGCTGATGAGTGGTACCTGGTGGTGGCTGTGCAGCCATGCACCCAACACTGCAGCTGCCCTACTCCTCAGGCTATGCTTGGCCAAGCTGGGCTTCTCCAGGTCACAAGCAAGCCTAGAGATGCACAAAACCAGCTTTATCTGAAGCATTTTGATAGCAGGAGGTGTGTTGAGAGCAGGCTAGCCCTGCCTCTCTGTAAGAGCTGGAAGCAATCAGATGTGAGGAGTGAGGGAGTGTCAGGACAGGAGGAGAAGGCACTTTCCTCTCTTCTTTAGGGCCTCAAAAAATCAGCTGGATCTGGGGCAGAACATCTGGGCTCTTTGTTTATGCCCTTTTCTACCTTTATTCCAATTGGGAGCAAATCAACCCCTTGAGACATGTGGAAACTCAAGGTCTCAGCCCCCGATGTGGTACTGAGCTTGTGCGTCCAAGGAAGCAGCACTGGCCATTGAGATTCCCAGCTGGAGGTGGCTGCGGGCTCCTGGCAGGCTTGCTCGCTGCGCTGGCTCTCAGGAGAAATGTCAGCAGCTTCAGATGTGCTGCAGCTTCCTCCAGTCCACTCTGGGGGTAAAACAGGCCTTGGTGGACACTCAGGGCCAGGGCTTGCTCTGCAAACGTGCTCTTGGTTTTCCCTCTCCTCTTTAGCCACCGGAGGGCAGGCAGCAATCCTGTAATTACCAGCCACTGGGGAAGAGAAGCACTGGAATAATTAAAAAGCAATTAATGTTTGCACTGCAAGATCTGCTATGGCATTGCTGTTTCCAGTCACATTCTCTGCCTCTGGTCCCCTCGCCACCTACTTCACTTTGTAGGTTTTTCTTTATCAGTTGCTTTTCATTTTCAGTTGAGCTGGCTGTGAGAGCTGAAGCAGAAGTTCAGATTAAGCTGCAGCTGAGATCTGCTTTGCTGGGGGGATTATGAAGTTCGCTGTTGTGGTTAGCCATCAGGTAGGGTGAGAGAAGCAAAGCCTTTTAGCAGGCTGTGATCAGACAGAAGCCTTTGCTTTCCAGGGCTGAAAATGCTGCCAAGGGGCAAAATGTTCTTAGGGTCGGGACTGCACTGGTATAACCAATACTGCTTCCACTATGGGCCTTGTTGATCCAGCCTAAACAGGGCAGCCAGAGTGTGCTGGCCTCTTTGGTGAGTCGGAGCTTTTGGACTAGCCCTGCAGAGCTGTCAGCACTGACGGAGATTCAGGCAGCAGCTGGAGAAAAGCAAAGTGGCTCCCACTGATGCATTCCCGTCTGGGGCAGGGTCCTGCATGTAGGAGAAAAATGAGAACCTTGAGATAGCTCAGCTTTTTCTGTTTGGGTAAGCTCAATTTCTGTAATCACTTTTTTCAGGAGGTTCCCAGGTTGTGCGGCTCTGTATATTGAGGAAGTGTATCACCTGAGAATTAAAATGCCGTGAGATGGGAGGCAAAACAGGCCAGGGCTAGGAGCTGCCACAGAGGGACATTGGTGAATGTTGTACATGGAATAGGACTGTTCTGAATGCAAGGACTCTGTACAGAGTTAAAATAACCAAAGCTGAGTGGATGCTGCTTTCAAAATGATAAAAATATCCCAGATTCTCCATGAATCTGAGAGACGCAACTGCAGTTGCCTAGCACAAATGTGGATGACTGTCCTCCCTCAGAGCCCTGGTGGGAGCTGTAATACTCGCACTGAGCTGATATTTTAAGGACCCTTATGGAGTAAATTGCTTTAATCACTTTATCTTTACTTTGGCAGCTCAGCTGACCCAGCTGGGATTTAAACTGACAGCTCATGGCAACTTGCTCCTTTGAATAATTTAGGGTGCACTGTCCTGTGTGGGAATTGCATGGCTCTCACTCAGGACCCAAGGTCCAGCCCATGAAGTTATCTGTGCATGATTGAAGCTAAATGTTTTGAGCAGTTTTCTGCCATGTTTCCCAAAGAATCCTGTCTGAAGTGAGACCATCCCCTATCCCAGGGTGCGGGGACCCTGGCACTCAGGTTATGAGAGGGGATCTTCTGTTCCCCCACTTCCAGAGCTTCGTCGACATGCCAGGCTGTGGTGCTGGATAAAATCTTTTTGATTGCCCTCACTCACCCTTCTGTCTTTGTCTCAGAGAACAAAATATGCTGAAAAACCAACCCAGCTTGGAGGGATTTATCATACACTGCCTCTGCTCTTCCTCACTACTCCTAGAGCAAAATGAATTATTTTCTGTCAGTCTAAACTGGTCATGGTAGGGTTGGAGCATGGAGGGAAAGGTACCCAGCAGCCAGAAGTAACAGGGATGCAGTGATGGGGAGAGCGAGTTGCTGGACGGGGTGGAAGCTACACGTCCTGAGTACAAGAGGCCTTTGAATATACCTGCCAGAGATGCAAAGGTGTGATCTTCTCCTTACCTAATCCTGCCAGACCTTTCTCTTACCCTCAAAACTGCCTGCACGTTGCCCTGCTCGACTGGCCCCAATGCTACATTTTACAGCTGCAATGTCCCTCCCACTATTGTGCCACGGCACTTGGCTTATATTGCCACCGCGGTGTAGCAAAAGCCCATGCTGATGCTGAGAACAGCAGTGCTGTCCCTTCACCCTGCCCTCTGCGTGTATCTTGTGTCAGCGGAGCGGTGCCAGGTGCCCGCTGGCCTCCCAACCCCAGGTAGGGGAGCAGCGCTTTCCATCCTGCCACCTCCAGGCCTTTCTTTCCTCCTTGCTCTCATTTCCCTGAGTTGCTTCGGGAGAATTTCATCAAGTTAGTGTGCCTTTGCTAGAAGGGCTGCTGGTTTTGGAGCTGCCATTTCCCCACCTCACCTGCTCTGAGCCCCCCGTGTCGCAGCTGCAGCTTTGCTTGCTGTGCACTTCCAGTACGCACACAAAAGGAAAGAGATGCACAGCTTGCAGGGGCCGAGGTGATCTCTGAAAGCATCTGCTTGTGGATGAGATAGTGCTTATCTGTTGGGAGAGAGGTAAAGAGCCAGGCAGGCCTGACCTCCAGAGCATGAACGAGGCTAAAACCTCATGCCTGAATCTCTTAGCTGATCCATCAGACACCTGCAGACACACAAAAGAATCTGTAAACACAATTAAAAAAAAAGAGATGCTAAAGATGCTTGGATGGAAGGTGGTTATACTAATGGACAGCAGTAAGAGGGTTGTGTGGTACCAGCAGACCCGAAGGCTGCATTTGAGGTTGAGTCCTGCACAGTGCTGAGCACTGTCACAACATGTGGGAGCCAGTGAGGGCTGCAAAGTCTCTCGGAGCCCTTTGGCAGGTGCCAACTGCCACCCAAAATGGCTCAAAGCCAGTCTGCTGTGACTGCCTCTCCTCCCACCTCTTGCTGTAATCGTGGCCTGGGTGTTGTGTTTCCTGCTCATAGCCTTTGTAAAGCAATCGCATCCTTCTCCTAGGGTTCAGAAGACTTTGGAAAGCCGTAAAAGCAAATGTTTCATGTAAACCTTCATGTCAACAGCCTGTTAATTTGTTGGAAACATTACAGACCCCTCCTGCCCTCCTCATTTGCTTGTTTCCTACTGAAAAGGGGCTGGGATGTGCTGAACGAGCAGCAGCCCCAATAGTTCATGTCCAAGTTGAATTCCTAAAATGACAGACAGTGAATGTTTGTTTAAAGTTTCTTTCCACCTAATCTCCACAGATGCTAGTGAGATAGCAACATTTTTGCAGGGTTACTCAGCAACGCAAAAAATATTTGGGTCAAGTTGAGCTGTTTACATTCATCTTGGTTTATCCATCTTGTAGGGAATGAAACAAGTTTCTTGTTAGGTTTTTTCCCCCTTCGTTTTATTTTTATCTCTGTGCTTTGTATAAAAATCTTCCACGTGAATCATGGCTGTTATGATTCTAGTCATGATGAAGGCCCTGTGACATCTCCTTGCTGTGGTGGTACGTCGGGGTGTGCTGGGTTTGGTAAAACAAGACCCAGCTGGGTATCCCTCTCCTGCGCTTCCTTGGTCTTCTGGGTTTGAATGCAGTGGCCCCAGTTTGTGACCTGCTGATAGTAACAAATAAATTAAACTCTCCTCTTCTAATGAGATAGCCAGTAGCCCAGGATTTCACACACAATTCCCCAGTTTGTACATGAAAAAGCTCTCAAGAGAACAGACCTGTTCTTTAAACTCATTATGTTTTCGTGACCTTCTCTGCTTTCTTGAGTCTAAGTGCAAGTAACGATGGCTTTCAAAAGTTTGCTTCTGCCTTTTGTTTGATCAGCCTAGGAACAATGTCCAAATAAAACAAGAGGCTTCCTGAAAGATTGTGCTGGCCCTGGCCTTGTGGAAAGCTCAGAAAGCGTCTCGTCGGTGAGGACTT
The DNA here is from genome assembly GCF_036370855.1 of Dromaius novaehollandiae. Lineage (NCBI taxonomy): Eukaryota > Metazoa > Chordata > Aves > Casuariiformes > Dromaiidae > Dromaius > Dromaius novaehollandiae. The sequence goes on from NC_088107.1 coordinate 22,382,611, forward strand.
GTCCATCCTAAAAAAGCATTGATTGTCTGAGGCTTCTCCTATGGTTTTAGAGAGAGCCCCGTGTCTATTGCCATATATTGGCCTCTCTGATATGTGGTCTACGTTGTGGTGCTCTGTTGGTCTTGTTGAATTAAAATGGTGGATGCTGGAAAGCCAGGGCGGGATTGTCATCACAGAAGGAGGTGGTCTGGACTGATGAGCTCAGAGGGTTCACAGGGGAATGAGTGTCTCCTAGGGTCTCACTGGGAGTATGATCACTTGAAAAGAGGATTGAGAAAAGCCCTGAAGGAACGGACTGGGGGTGATGCTGCTGCACTGGCTTCATGGAAGTGCCAGGGCTGGCTAAATAATCTTGAAGGCCGTATCTATCGTTAAAGTCAATAGATACTATCTTGGTACCCAAGGGCCTGTCCACTGCACAGAGCTGCCGGTGTTGCCACAGGGCTTTGGACAGGGTGAGGATGGCTGTTTTGAATATCTGGGGCTGCCATGGGAGACGAGAAGTGTGTCACCGACACATGAATGAAAAGTAGGTCAGCAGCGGGTAGCTGGTCTCCATGGGCATTAACATGCTTGCATGTGTCTGGGAAATGCAGGAGATAAAAACTGTTTTCATCCTTTCCTTTCTAATGTGTGCTGTGTGGGGAAGAAGGGGTCTTCAGGGACAGTGGGCCAGATTTTTCTCTGGAGCAAATCTTTGTAGCTCCATTGATTTAGTTGGCACTTCAGTGATTCATTCCGATTGAGGATGCAGGCTGGAGTGTTTTGTATGCCTGTAAATAATTGAAGATCATGTGAATACAATGACGTAAGGGATGATGGGAATAAAGCAGAGACTGAAAAAAAATTAGGGTTTCTGCAACAAGACTTTTATGTGGAAACACACTGGCATCTTGGCTGCAAGGCATTATGGTCGAGTGTGAGTTTCTTCATCGTTATTATAAGGTCTGGAGCTGGAGAGCTGTTGAAACTGTGAAAAATGGCATGCACATGTCAGATGGGGAGAGGGGAACTGGTACCAGCTGTTTCCCCCTCCCTGCTGCCTGACTAGGTTTGATAAATATGCATTATTTTTTAATACTAAAAATGAGTCCTAGTTCTGGCAAGGTGCTAAGTTGACAGACCTGGAGATTAAAGCCCTTGTTATCCAGGGCGAAGCATGACAGCACAAGCTTCCCTCAGTCCTGATGCTGAGGGACCTAGTGAACATCCAACCACTTTGAATGCCGAAAGGAAAGCCAAGCGATGCGAGTTGTGGCGATGGCGTTTTGTGGTGTCGACAGCAGTGCTCAGACTAAAGGCTCCTTTTACACCTCGGCTTCCAAATCCCTGTCTGAAAAATGGCTTTCAAGTGCGGGGATCGGTGGGAGCAGAGGTCAGCCTGCCCGTCCTCCCAGCCACGGCACAGATCGAGGGTTCTCAAAATCCGCACCAAATGGCTTGAGCGTGAGGGTCTGCCTCCACTGTCTCTCCTGTCTGCCACCACGTATTGCTTCTGTGGCTGCTCCAGCCGCTGCGCGCGGGGAGGTGTGAGGTTAGGAAGTCGCTTGATGCGTTCAAACCCACCCACTTGTGTGATTCACGGACAAAAAGCAAATGAGCTGAGCCGGTGGCACGTGACCCAGTGGCTGCCCTCAGACACCAGGCAAGCGTTCCTGTGAGCACGGATGGGTGACTGCTGCTACAGGGGTGGGAACTGCAAGGTCTGGAGGCTTCCCAGAAGCTCCTCGGGGAGGATGTGAAGCTGTGAGCTGGAAGTGGGCCTGGAGATCGTGTACGAGATTCCTGGAGCTTGCCATGCATGAGCTAGTCGCACAGGGAGGGGGCTGTGTCTGCACTGTATCGCCTCAAAAATCAGGAAGACTAAAATGCAAATGCTTAGAGGGACTTATTCTTCTTTTTAAAGAATACTGCCTGACTTCCAGAAAGATTCATGTTTGGCTGGAGCCTGTGGGTTGTTCTTTTTGCCCATCACAGGGTAAAAATTAATGTTCCTAATTTCTCGTCCACCCCCTGAGATCCTGAGTTAGGACTGAGCTGGAGGCAGCTGTGGAGCAGCAGGAGCTGCCACTGTCTTTGCTCTGCATATATGAGCACAGACAACGAGTTTTGCCCGCCTGCGAGAGCAGCTGCCATTTTGTGTCTTGCTTCAGTTAGGCTATGGAGTGAATTGCTGTGCCTAGCCTCTTGGGGAGGCTTTGTATTCATTCTTCTCTTCTTTGTTGCTGTCTTTAACTTGCAATAAAAGTCACTCAGAAACAAAAGCCCATTTTGCTTTGGGTGTGGGACAACATAATAGTGGCTGCAGGTGCCCTCCATTTCTTGGACCAGGGGCACAGCTTAACACCATAAGTCACTTTTATCCAGGGCTTGGACTTTTCTTTCTGTAGTATTTATCAGTTAACTATTCACTACACTGCAAATCCCCTTCTACAACAAGATACTTTGCGTGCTGCCAGCTCCCATCGCTGGGGCACGGCCAGCCTGTGTAAAGGTGCTTGAACTGTGGTTGCCACCTTTTGCTGCTCTCAGTCCTTGCCCAGGAAGGGCTCTGGCAGAAATGGAGTAGCAGGAGTGTTGAAACCTTAATATCTCCAGGAACATCACCTAGAAAACCACCCCAGAGAGCAAAAAATTTGTAGGCAATCTCAGATGCTGGCCATGCATGGTGCATATGGTGAAGAACATGCTTTGTTCCTCACCCTGGTTTCACATGAATGCAAGTGCTCTCACCTGAGATCCAGCTGGTGCCAGGTTTGGTTCAGACTTACCTGCCCCTTGGGGTCCTGCAGAGGTATCTAGCACTGAGGTTTTTGTTTCACAGGCACCCACCAGGGAAACTAAATTTCAAAACAAGCCAGCCCTGAGGGGGGTATTCCTGACGGGATGTCTAAAGCAAGCATAGAGCTCCCTGAGAAGCACTTTTTTTTTTTTTTTTTTAATTGTGGTGGGACCTGAGGTGCATGGCTGCCCCCTGCAAGAGCAAATGTGTTTCCAAGGAATGGAAAAGCTAGTCCCTAGGCCAGCAGGTTTGCAATCTAATTTAAATATGTGAAAATGGAATTGGGTAACTAAATCATCCCCACGCTGTTCCTCAAACTAGCAAAGACCTAACTTCTTTCTAGGGACCAGAGCAAAACAAAAGTGGGATTTCTACATCTGAAATGTTAGCATTAGGATACTGCCTTAGGGGGAAAAAGCAGTAGAAAAATGCTAAAATAACAAGAGCATCACAACTTTCAAACCCTCCTGTGTCACACGTGTCTTCATTTGCTTCATGCTTCCCAGAGGTCCGCCCTTGTTGATGAGCTGCCCTCAGGCCATGTCAGGCTCATGAAGTTGTCATTGTGGGAGACGACAGTCCGGTGTGTGGACCCACACAACCTGTTACCATCTCAACTCCTTGCTTCTGGCTGCTGCTTGTAGCCTGTCTTCAGGTAGACACAGCTTTTTGTGAGCAGGTCCTGTTTTTCACGGAATGGCTGAGGTGGGAAGGCACCTCTGGAGATAACCTGCTCCAACCCCCCTGCTCAGGCAGCGTCAGCTAGAGCAGGTTGCCCAGTCGGGTTTTGAATATCTCCAAGGATGGAAGCTCCATAGCCTCTCTGGGCAGTCTGTTCTAGTGCTTTATCAGCCTCACAATAAAAAAAAAAAAAAAAATCTTCTGTTTAAATGAAATTTTCTGTGTTTCTGTTTATGCCCATTTCCTCTTGTCCTGATCCCTGGATAAAGCTGAGAAGAGTCAGGCTCTTCTCTGCTTCGTCCTCTCGGGTGTTTACACACATTGATAAGATGCCCCTGAGGGGTTTCGTGTAGGGCAGTAACTCAGTGTGGCCCTGCCCAGGACCCCTGGCATCACTGCAGGAGAAGTGAGAAAGAAATATAGTGGCACGAGCTGGTTCCTCAGCCTAGTGAGACAATATTAATGGGCAGCTGGATACCGGGAAGCCATTTCTGTCTGACAGCGGGAGGCCCAGGTCATCCCCCCTCCAGCTCCTTGGCCACAGAAATGCTGGCTGACAGCTGGTGTGGAAGGGGTGTCCTGTGGTGTGTAGGATGTGTCGCAGCCAGGCACAGGCTCCAGCCTGTGTCCCTAGCCCCGGGTGCTGGTGGAGGTGGCAGGCGGAGCTGTTTGGCAGTGCTCTGGGGTTCCCTGATGGGCCAGACTGCAACTCGCGGTGTTTGCAAACCCTGGTGATGCACAAGCGTGTGTGTGTTGAGAGGGAGCCTGAGGCTGGTCCCTCTAGAAGAAAGGAGCAATTTCCCCATGCCGGCAAAGGAAGAGTGACATGTAGGGAAACGGCTGGCAGATGACCGTGTGCTTTAACCCTGCTCCCTGCCTTCTGTGCTCTTCAGGTCGATTTTTGTTTCATTTATACAGAGCTCTTTTCTGAGTCCCTATGAGCAGCCCCAGATTATAGTCCCCACAGGAGAAGGGTAGGGCGGTATCTTCACTCCATCTGGCCTAGTCGTGTTAAAGCATCAAGTTAAAACAGGAGTCAAACAGCAGGGATCGTTTTGGATGGGCTGCTGCGAGGGCTGTGGATTGCTGGAAAAGCGGCAGGTCTGTCTCCTGGTGCCCCTGCCACCTTCCAGGCCGCAGCAGCCCCTTGGGCTCGGCTTGCTCACTGCTAAGCACGCTGGTGTGAAGGGTTGGAAGCTGCTGTAGAAAAGCAAAGCTGTTACTGAAATAGGCCCAAAATGCTCAAGTGGTGCCTTTTTCATGCCTGCACGTTTCAGAGGCACTTGTAAGAGTGCTATTTAAAAAAAAAAAAAAAAAAAAGGCAAGTGAGATTTCTAATCTATTATTCATCCAGCAAAAATCATTTCAGAGTAAAATAAAATATTTTCCTTCTCCACCTCATTCTTAATATACTCTCTTCTCCCTTACTCTCTCCCCCTGCCTTCCCTCCACCCTGCAGGGCTCCAGGGAACAGTATGTATGAAATTATTTTGTAAAATCCAATAAAAAATTTAATCAGGTCAACATCATTACAGGAAAGGAAAGTGATGGAGCTTTCCTCATGCAGAAAAAAATGTAAAGAAGAAAGCAACATAAACATGCAGCTGTAGAAAGACACACATACACAGCTGCATGCCTGGACACCATGCAGTACCTCTTCCTCTTCCTGTCTGCATGGGGCACAGTCTCGCAATTCAGCCACGCACGTGCCCCAATTCAGCCACGCACACATGCCCAACGCAGTTATTCACTGCTGCAGCCAGAAGCATGCACACAACCTTACCCTCTTCCACATATCCCAAACATACCACAAAGTATGGAGATGAACCTATGGAGACACATGCAAAACTCCTGGGCTGTCGCCCTGTATGAGGATGTCTACCTCTACCTGTAGATCTTGTTCTGGTCTCGAGCAGAAATTGCCTCTAACACTGAAGTTTTCTCTGTTATAGAGCCCTAGGCCCATATGTTAAGCTGTGGTCTCTACGTGGTGGTTAGTAAGACAGGGAGCAGCTACTTTAGTGGCAGGTTCCCTTTTTAATCCTTGTCTCTCTGATTACTATGGAGGGGAATAAAAAGCCCTGGCAACACACGGTCATGCTCTGAGGATTTGCATAGTATATCAAGGCATGCTAAGATCTCATTCCTATCCTGACATTTACAGAAACCATGGCTGGTGAGGCTCCTTTCCATCTTCCCTCTTTCAGATTAAATGTGAACTTCTAAATCTGTCAGGGGGAGCGAGGGGAGGGCTGGGGAATGTAGCTGTCTTGCACCGACCTCGGCTCATTACTGCCATCAGAAAGATGGAGCCAGGCCAAATGATAGGAGTGATGGATCTGTCCATGCAGGTCAAACCCCCTGTGGGAGAGGAGCAGACATGCCAAGCCCTGGAATTGTGCTGTTGACTCAAGGGATTTGCAAAAGTCTCCAGGAGTGAGGCAGTTGATGCTTGAAGTTACATATTGTAGCCATCAAGTTACTTGGGAAAGTACAGGAGGGGTCAGCTGCCCATCACGCCTTTCCACATCATGGCCAAGGCGGTGACTGTAGGAAGCCACACGCAGCTTTGGAGGTGAGCATAATACTCTGAGGAGTCCAACTCGGTGAGAGAAGTATCTCCTGAGAGCAACACAGCTACTGGTGGAGATGGTGTGGTGAGGACTTCTTCCATAGCATTTGCTGCCTCGCTTGGGGAAGCAGGGACCCGTGAAGTAACCACAGGTCCTTGTGCTTCTCTGACTGTGTTGGGACATAGAATTGTCCTAAAGGACTGGAGACATTTTTGTTGCAGTTCAGAGAAGGTGATGGCAGCTTTGCTTCCTGGGAATGAGGACGTTTTGGATCTTTGAACTGGGGAGAGCTGAGGTTGAGGCGTATTTGAGCTTTCTGAGATGGTGGTGTCTGTAGGACTAGAGCAGGGATTGCCAAGGTTGAGATCTGCCCTGCAAAACGTGACTGAAACCTACCATAGGCCGGGATGTGTCTATGGAGGTTGTGTCCCCAGAGAGCGTCAGTCGTTCAAGTTCTTGTGGTAAGTGCACTGACTTACGCCGGGGAAGGTGCCCCACTCATCACCTCAAGTGTGTTCCTTCCTTTCCCTCTGTAGTCACATTTTACTGCCTTCCCACATCCTGGGCCGGGTAGGGATGGCTCGTGAGGGATAGTCCTTTTGGCAGGGAATCAGGCAGGGCTCCGAACCGGCCCGTTGGTGCTGGTGCCCTTTCGTTCGGTGGTGTCCGGTGAGCCTACAGGAGTGTTACCGGCTGCGGTGGGAACGTGCGGTAGGACCTGTGAGCTGGAGCCCTCTGTTCCCTGCTGGTGGATGGGCTAAAATAGGAGTTGAAACATTCAGTGCTTCTGGAAAGAAAAATAAACTCCTAGGCAAGTGCCAAGTGCAGCAACCATTTTGGCATGTGAGTGCCTTCAAGGGGGAGGGGTAACCACCCCATGGGCAATGGGAATATCTATAAGTGGAAATGGACCCAGCCCTTCTCCTCCTCTAGCCCAGGCTACGCGCGTGCACATCCCTTCCCAGCCTGCCTGGCAGTATGTGGGCTGGGAAGGGGCCTGCCGGCATTGCGGGCGTGTGGTCAGGAGCACGCAGAGGGCACCCTACACACGGGGCATGTGCTGGCACCTCTCATCCTCCCCACGATATTTCTTTGCCACCCTGTGAGTATGTATGCACGTACATCCTTCTAAAGCTCTGATGTTTTTATCCTTTGGTTGGTGTGAAGGACTCAAAAATGTCCATTTTAGGGTTTTTTGTATTTTGAGAGTCAGACTGAAAATCCCTTCATGGTCAGTGACAAGCAAATTATGGGAAACAGATGAACAGTACTCCCAGGAATTTCTCTTGTTACTGCCTGTGTTTAAAATCTAAAGTTAGAAAGAGAAGGGGAAAAAATAAAGTTTTGTAGGCTTGATTCCAGTTGGGTGCTATGACATACTGTCTGCAGCTCTCCCTGTATGGGTAGAGAGCTCAGATCACCGAACTGGGCACGGAAAGCTTTGCTGCGTGCAGATCTGGTTTCGAGCAAGCTCCCAGTTTGCTTCTGGAAAGCTGGGAGAAGGGGTTAGTCTTCCCTGGAGCCCAGAAAGAAAAGGCAAGCCCACGCAGAGGAGACCCGTGGTGGAAGCCTCTGTGTGGTATGCCCCAGCCAGGCCCCCCCAGACATGTTTGTGGAGGAGACCGTGCTCCTGTGACCTTGCCCCAGTGTGGGGCAGAGTGATTTGCTTCTGAGTAGCCTGATGGTGATGGAGGACCTAGTGACCACCCTTAGCTACCTCTTATGTCTGCAGCAGGGCTTGGACACCCCGCTGTGACCCTTCCCAGGCTCATAGATGTGGCTATGTAGGTCCTACAGGATTGTGCGTGGACCACCCCAGGTCCTTGCTGCTGGCTCCTTTCTCTAACCCATGGGCTGCTGCCAGCAGGGCTGTGCCCAGTGTTGTCCGTAGGCAGAAGCCATGCCTGAGCCTGGGAAGGGAAAGCTGCAGCTGCTCATGATAGATGGCAAGAGGGACTGATTGCCCTTGTGGCAAATAAATCGTGTGGGCTGGGTGATATAATAAAGCACTTGACCTTTGCCCCGGTGGTTTATTTTGTAATCAGTGCCCAGCAATTGATTTATGGGATAATCAATCTCTTCCTCTCTCCCTTCCCCTGGCCTTGGCGGCCTCGGCACCATGATCCTTGCTTCTGAGTGATGGCTCCAGGTTATAAACTGCACCCAGGGACCAGGCTGCCTACCCCTGCCGCCTTCCCCCTGCCATGCCCAGCTCAGGGAGGATGCGCTATTTACAGCCTTGTCTGCCCAATAAACATTTATTAGGTAGTTCTCATTCCTCTTGCCCGGGCAGTCCTCCCCACCTTGCCAATCTGCAGTGCTCCAGGCTTGACGGCTGGCTTCCTGACACCTCACTTTATAAGTCCTGCAACAAATTGTCCTGAATGAAAGGTTTTCATGCCTCGTGATGGATTCCCCTCACATAAATTGAGGCCACGAGCATCCTTGCTCTTCCCAGGGATGCTCTACATCGGGAAGCTGTGGTTGGAGCAGTGAGGTCTGTGCAGGGACAGAACTCGTGCCCAGGAGATGCACCTCTCTGCTGCACGTTCATAGCGTGGCTGCCAGAGGGTTCACCAGCACTTCAAAGGGCAACAAAGAGCTGCTCGGTAAGGTGGGAGTGATTTCCTCTCTAGCTACAATATGCAATTCTTCATCTTCGTGGCTGTTATTTTCCTTCTTTCTCTTTTACTGGCACCGCCTTTGTGTCTCTCCGGCAGCATCTTGCCTGGTGGCAGGTTGCAAGCTGTGATGTGGATGGGTGAGGTGGGCGGAGGGAAAGGATGATGGCATGCCTTGGGATGGGGCTGGTGAGGACTGAGGGCTACACTCACCTTTGGTGCTTGGTAAATCTGTTCTTGCTGGACCCCAGTTCCCCTGTGCTCCCAGAGAGGCTGGCAGGAGCCTCGCTTCTCTGAGAGCTGCTGCGTCGCCAAGGCTGCCTGAGCAATCGATGGAGACCTTGGAGGGATCTCGTAAATATGTTACTGTAAGAGATGAAAACACAGCAAGTGAGAGAGTTCAAAATTTAGTGGCTCTCTGATAGAGAGCAGGTTCGTGCAGTCAGTGATAGCCTGGGAAGGTGTTACAGTGCTCATTGCAGCCTGGTGGTGTTTTGGAGGGGCCAGTGAGATACGAACAAAGGAGGAAAGGTCTCAATATCACCAGGCTTTACTGGGAGAGAGGCAGCGGCACCAAAGCCTTGAGTTCCTGAAGGCCCTGAAAAGACCACCGTGACTTTAGAGGTACTGTATTTGGGCCCATATTTCTCAGAGGCCCATCCTAGCCATGCCCGCCTAGCAAGACGTGCATGTCTCCCACCCATCCATCATGTGAATGTCACCACGTGCCACATGATGGGCAACAACAGTGAAATGTTGGCACCAAGAGAGCTGCTTTTTTTGATGGGGGCCCATGGGAGGGACTAAGGGGAGCTATGATGGAAGTAAATGGCTCTGGGCAGGAGGCTACTGGGGAACCAGCCCTGGCCACGTGGCCTGTAAGGTCCTTCTGGGGCCAGCACTGTGTGCGTGAGACAGCGCTGGGCTGGGCTGGCTGGGCTTCACTCCCTGGGCATCGTTTCATGTGACTTCACCTCCTTTTCTTGGAGGTTGTTTAAATATCTCCCTCTTCCTTACGGGAAGTCTTTCCTTATATCTATTCTAAACTTGCCCTTCTCTCATTTAAGGCCATTCCTTCTTGTAATACATCATCCTTGGTCAGCCTTAAAGGTTGGCAAACCCTGAGGGAAGAAAGGAAAGAGTTATAATGTCTAAGGGACTAAAGGTTTGATTTGGATGCAACCACATTTATTCAGCAGCAAATTACATCTTCAATCAAACCAATGCAAATCAGGCTCCCACTTCAGTCTATTTGTTTGGACTTAGTGAGTGCAAGGGGTATCATTATTTCTCGTTCTTCCTTCCACCCTGCGAAGTTTGTACGTGCAGGTAGAGACTTGCACACACTCATCGCTTGTAACCCTTTCCCTGCCAGGATAGCGTGCCGTAGGGAATAGGTGCCTGGGGATCTCTGGGCTCAGGTAGCCCTTATCCCTCAGGAAAGCCCTGGGAAAAGAGCAGTCTCTGGCCAAGATGGTACCGTGCGAAGGATGGGGAAAGTTACCGTGGAGCTGCAATTAGAGCTCTGTGAATAACTCAGTGGTTCAACGTGGTGCCTGAACTGGAGCAGTTAAAAATGTCTCTGGGAGACCGACAACGATCCCTTTCCCCTCGCACACACCCCAAGGAAAAAACAAACCATGAACATCCATTTCATTTGTTTGGGGTCGTTTCACTTTGCTGCTTATTCGTGCATGTTGGCTCACTTCCTAAATGAAAAGCATTCTGTTTCAAAAATGACAAAAAAAAAAAAAGGGTCTGAAATTTTCGTTTTCACTTTTTTTTTCCCTGAAGTTATTCTCTGAATTTGACCTGTGCGTGTCTGGGTTGATATGAAACCTGCATTTGCAGGGAGAGAGGCGAAAGGGAAATCAGTCATTTTGATGACCAGTTCCCCTCGCCTTAGTCCCAGCCTGGCCGAGCCGCTTGCTCCGCGCCGCGGCCCTGCTCCCTGCACGGCTCGCGCAGAAGTGGACCCCGCTGGCTCCAGACGTGAAAGCACCAAACTGATTCCCCCTAGGCAGAGGGAGGCTTCTTTCCTTGTCATCATCCTTTGGTTTTGGAATATCCGTGGCAGTATTTGCTGAGAAGAGCCCGCTCGTGTGTTTTTGTTTGATGTGCTCCAACGCGGCTAAGCAGCTGCTGAGCTGAGCCAGCAGCGTGCGCCAGTCTGCAGTGCTCCCGCTTACACGTGCCATCGTCCAGCCCGGCCCTGACCTGCAGAGGCTCGCGCAGTCGCTTAATTTCATGCATTGTCGAATTCAATAAAATTTCTTGGGCACTAAAGCTCCGGTGACCTTTGCAGGCTTTGCACTGCAGGTCGTAATCCCTTTGCAGCGGGCGTTGCCTTTACGTGGTGTGTGCCTCGCACGGGGCGCTCGCTCCTGCTGGGAGCTCCCGTGACTCCTGCCTGAGCCCGATCTGGACTCGCTGCGCAGAGCGCTCTGAGCTGAGAACAGTTCACAGCACCTCCTGGAAACGGGAGGAGAAATTTCTATGCTGAGGCTAACGAGCGGTGAGTGCAGAGGAGGGGCACAGCGGGAATGCCGCTCTCCTGGTTGTTCTGAGCCCTGAATTTCAGCGCCACAAAACTCTTGGAGGATTCGGTACATGGCTCCATTTTTTTTCTTTTAGTTCCTGAATTGGGTCAAAAAGCTTTGTCTTTATTTGTGGAGCCAAAATTCTGTATTATGTGATTTCTAAAACACTGTGACTGCTGTGTGCGAGGTGGCACCATGTTTTTGAAATGCTATATTCCTGGTAAACCCCAGTCCAGCCTTGGGGTCCCAACACAGGGGAGGAATTGATTCCACCTTATTTAAGGCTCCTCCAGTTTGTTATTGCCTGTAGTACTTTCCAAAGGCCAGTGCCCTTTTTGCAAGGCAGTTGCTGCTGTTACTAAGCTTTCGGAGCCTGCTGGGTCAGGCTCTGCTCCTGCTGCCTCTCGCATGCTCAGCCCTGGGAGGCTCAGCAGAGCTTGCAGGTGGGACAGTGACTTCTCAGTTGCACCATGATTCCCTACCCCTCTCTTCATCTTCCCCTTCCCCTCTTCTTTGGCCTTTCCTTTCCTGACAGGTCTGCTGAAAAGTGTCCGTTTGAAAATCCTCTTCATCGCTCCAGCAAATATTTGGTGATGGGAGAAAGGGAGAGTCCCCAGAGTTTGTCCTCAGTTGCCTTCTCCACCACCCATCTCCTACAGCTCTGCCTGGACTTGAATCTCAGCACGTGTGTTTAAGGTCAGTGTGGTTAACTTAAGGCTCTTGAACTGCCCAGTTCAGCATTGCCTAGGGTGAAACAGCTCCCTCAACCAGCACGTCCAGCCCGTGCCTCGGCCTGGCACGTTCCTTCTGCACAAAGCTGCTAAGGTGCGGTGAAAGCTCTCCTCCAGAGTGTCATCAGCTCACGGCTCAGTTCCTGCAGCATCCTTTCCTCAAGCCTTGACAAATGCAGTCTTCACCCACTTCTGCCTGTGCAGAGCTCTGCGTCAAGGAGCGTTCTCCTTGCCTGTCGTTATGCCCGTGTCGCCTGCGCTTTCGCTGCTTTTGCTGTTCCTGCTTCTCCAGTGCAGCAAACAGCTGTTACCTGTCTGCTCCGAGGCCTTTCCTGGTTTCTCTCCCGCTAACCTCGCAGCCCCGCTCGGCACGCCGGTTCTCACCCTCGGTCGGCCTCTGGGGACAGCCGCTGCCAGTGCGCAGTGCATCTCCAAGCTGGCAGCTCTCCGCTTCCCCCCCCGCCTCTCCCTTGCAGAGGGGCTCCTAGAAACACCCCGCAGGTAATCTGTCATCCGTCACTCCTCCTTTGCCAGGGTTTGTCCCAAATTGGTGACGACAGCTGAAATTCAGGTGTGCGAAACACCCGTCTGTTAGGCAGCGACCCTGCTTTCTCCTTCTGTTTCCTCTCGCCTTCTGCTTAGGCTGAAAATCTTTGGGGCAGGGCCTTTTTTCTTTTTTTTTCTTTCTTTTTTTTTTTTTTTTTTGTAGCGATTGCCTAAAGAAATACAAGCTTAGGAGATCCTCCTGGCTCCGTACGTGTGCGTCTGTCTCGCTGTCACGCTGTTTGAAAGCAGGGGTGAATTTCAGCTGAGTTCGGCAGACTGGGTAGGGATGCTACCTTCCTCCAAGCTTTGTGGGAGTGGGTGTCTGGCTCCCGGAGAGGCACCTCATCCGGCACCCACACCGAAAGGCTTGCTCTAGCCTGGGTTCCCACAGCACGGGGGAGTCTGGAGTGTGATGCTTTTATTACTAATAAGCAGTGACATCAAGATTAGGTGCATGAAGCAGAGCAGACTAGGCAGCTATAGGTTTCCCTCGTCCTGCCCATCCCTGGAGGTCCTGCTGGGGCGGTGGGGAGCCAGGCCCACGCTCCTGGGGAGCTCCCAGCCCGGAGGCGACGCGTGCCCAGGCGCCGGCTGCCCTTCTCTGCAGCCCCCCCGGAAAGCTCGCACTTTCTGAGGCTGGAAGTTTTTCATGCGGGATGCGATTCACTCCTGCAAAAGGAGCCTGGCCCCAGCCAGCACCTGCCTGTGCTAATCCGGAGCACGGCAGGGGCAGGGCGATCCGGAGGAGCCCCTGGAGCCCGTCTGAACCGTGAGCTCAGGGGGAGATAAAAGCACATCAGTGCCTCCATCTGCCCTGATGGATTTTTCCACCATATTTTATCAGCATTAATTTTTATTTATATGAGGTTAAAGTCAGTCCAATTTGGAAATCAACTTGTCTAAGGAACTCCCCTCAGATCTTATTAGCCTCATGTGGCATTTCTATTCATTTTTGCTAATACTATTCACCAGGCTGGCTGCAGCAGCAGCTCTGGGGATGGTAACCCTCTCGTTGCTGGGCGTCTGGGGCCGTGGCCCCCGGGCTGGGGGCTCGGGGGGGCTGGAGGGGCCCTCCAGGACCTGGCACCCCATGCACCGGGAGGCTCTGCCTCAGGGCTCTCCCAGGCTGGGTGAAGGGCTTTGGGCAGGCTGACGGGGACGGGCGTTGCTCTGGGTGTCCCAGTGCTGGGGAGAGGCGAGGTGGCTCCGGCGGCGTTTGAGGGGTCAGCCGAAGGCCTGGGCTGGTTTGGACACAGAGCAGTTAAAAAGCGATTGGGCTGTCCTAGTAATTAGAGATATTTCTGGAGGGAAAAAAAAATCCCTTGCAGCCTTTTGAACGAGGGGTGGGATGCCTGACTCGAAGTCCTTCAGCCGCGGATCGCTGCTGGCTGGAGGGGCGTCCCGGGGAGGTATCGCTGCACGCTTGGGCTGCTTTACACCCGGCCCTTGGCGCTCGCTGCTGGCCGCCGCCAGAGAGGGGCCGTCGGCGGGATGGCCCTTCGCGCTGGAGCTGGCAGCCAGGGCTCCTGCGCCCTGGGCGTTGCTGCAACGGTCCCCTGCCTTGCAATGCCACCGGGCCGATCGCAGCCGGGATGGCGGTGGGGCATAAAGCTAAGGTGCAGGGCAGGCATCAGCCCCCAGCGCGAGGGAGAGCGGCTGCCGGCAGCGAAACCCTTCATCCCTGTGCCATTGTCACAGCCAGCTTTTCCCGAAGCACCCCAGCAGCGATGGCACGGCTGCCCTGTCTCTCCCCTTCCTTTGATTATTTATTGAAGCAGTTTGATACCGGGTGACTGTAATTAAAAGAAGAAAAATACACACAATAAAATGGTTTTTAAAATGGCAACATGCTGGATGCAGTGAAGCAAGGAATGTATTAAATATTTATTGCCACTGGTCTGCTGGGGGGAAAAAATTAAAATTATTTAGCCTGGGCAAAACATTTTAATTATTTAATTTGAGAGGAAACCTCCCCCACAGCCCTCCTTAATTCTAAGCCCCAGACAAATGGCAACATAATGAAGGCTTGGTTGAGATCTGCATGGGACACGGGCCTGGAGAGTGGACCAAAGGATGGGGAGACACGCGGTTGCAGTGTCAAACATGAGGCTCCCGGTTCTGCCGCGGCGGGGTCCATGTGTATGGTCCTGCACCTTGCAGGGTTAATTTTTCCTCTCTTGGGCCCTGGCTGCCCCAGCGTGATGCAGGGAGAGGAGAATGAAGGGCTGGTGCAACTGAGCTTTTCCTCAGTTACCCCATACCATCGCATTTGCAAGTCCTGACGGGCTGCTCCGGGAAGCAGAAGACCCCAGGAGAATCTAGCAGAGAGAAGTGATCAAAGGTGCTGAAGAGGAGGTTGGCTTCTGGTCTGGAAGTGCCTGGCTGGAGAGGAGGCTGTGGTATGCAGGGGGTGTCTTTCATCTTGGAGATGAAGACCTAAGAAGATCCCTGACAGCTAAAGACATCTGAAGTTGAAAAAAGGTGCAGTGTTTGAGAAGCAAAGGGGAAGTTCATGCTTGGAAGCAGTTCGCCAGCAATGTGCTTCGCACACGTTGGAGCCTGGGCTCAGTGCAGGAATTGCTGGGTGCATTAAAAACTGTGTGGGAAATTGCAGCAAATTACAGCTGCATCCCATCTGCAGGTGGAAATCTCTGCTTCTGCAGACTGCTCTGAAGTGCTTTGCTGGGGCAGGAGCTCTGGTGTGTTGGTCCCAGCCAGTTTCCCCAGCAGCCCAGCTCCATCCTAATGGCTCTGCTAGTCCCAATGAGAGCCAACATTTATTTTGTGCGTTGCACAGGGTTTGAGTTTCCCGACCAAGGTCGGGCCGTTTTGCCAAGCGCTGCACTAATACAAGGATCACCCCAGAAAAACAGCTCAACAGCTTTGAGAGTGACAGGCAGATCCAGGTAAAACTGGCAGAGGGGCAAAACTGAAGCCTTTGGATAAGAAGCCAGAGGGTATTCGAGCAGCTGTGTCTCATGGCATGTATCTGCTGCGGATGTGAGCCTTCATCCTGAGAGCCTCCGGGCTCCCCTGCAGAAGAGGCGTTGGGGCAGAGGTCCTCTTGGCACGTCCACGTCAGATGGGAGCGAAGGATCCTCCAGCCACGGATCAAAGGTTTAGAAGCACGAAGTGTGGGGTCTGGCAGCACTGACTGTTTTCTGTGAGAGGAGGGGCTGCAAATTTTTCCCTTGTGTCTGCAGATTGACAGTCTCCCATTATTAGCCCCCTGGAAACAGGCACTTTGACTGAAAGAGCCATCCCAGCCTTTGCTGTAACAATCAAAGCAGCTCAAGAATAAACATGGCTTGGCAAGAATAAACACAAATTGGAATGCTTGCTGTGAACAGTGATATCCAAGGGAGCAAACATCAAATGAAGGATTAGCCGTCTTTGCAAGGAGGCTCTTCTAGCAAGAGATTGAATAAGGACTGTCTGCCGCCTGGAGCAAAGGGGCCACCAGGAGAACCTGCTTGTGCCACCAGGAGTGCTCCTGCTTGAAGTTTGCTGTTAATGGGACAACAGAGTCTTTGGGCTCATGTATCCTAGGCAGGCTTCACATCTCCAGGCAAGTCCCACGTAACAGGAGGGTGTCAGGCACCACCCAGATGGTGCGGTCTGCCTGGGACGAAGGGGACACAGAGCGAGGCCTGAGCCGTGCGGCAGGTCCACGTGTTCGGGCAGCCTTGGGGCTCCATCTCCGCGTGCTGGCAGGAACCGCGCGGGGCAGGGCTTGTGCGGTGCCTCTTGCCCTGCCCTGGCCTGGGCTGGGCTGGGCTGGGCTGGAGAGCTTTTGCAGGTGATATCTCCTTTATAATAGTCTTGTTCAGTCTCTCTATATAGTCTTGTTTTATTTTAAGAGAAGCGTGTGGGCTCCTTTAGGCAGTGCCTGGTTTTACTTCATGCAGCATATTGGCCGCTCGAGCCCCGAAGCTCTTTTCAGCTGCCTGCAGCTTGCAGCCGGCGTGGGCAAGCCCCACACCGGGGCCGGGGCGGCTGCCAGCAGCAACCCTGCACCCCGCGTGGGCCGGGAGCGGGTCACCTCCGCCAGATCTCGGTGGGAAGCTCTGCGGTGCCGGAAACCCCGCGCTCTGCTCTCGGCAGCGATGCTGCCGGCCTTGGGGCACGAGTGCCACGGGCACCTCTCGGGGCCCCGAGCACCGAGCGCGAGCGAGCCCTCCTCCCCGGCCCTCGCGGGAGACAGCCCGCGTGGCATAAATCAAATTTGGAGGCACAGAGGTTCCATAAACAAGCTTATTTTCTGAAGCCAGGTCCCATTATGTTATCTGTCACTTTATTGGGGTTTCTGAGCCATTTATTTTTATGTATATACATCGGAGCTGGTGAGCCGGCGTTGGCCTGAGAGTATAAAGCTGACAAGACACGGCGGCAGCGTGTGAAAGCTGTCAGCAAAGCAGCCGCCTGTGAAATTAACACCCGGCGAGAGCGTCCCTGGTTATTTACGGGGCTCTCTGGGCCGCACCGCCGGAGCCGGGGATGCCGGCACCCCGGGGTGCTGCTGCCGGGCACCCGGCCCCTGCGGGACCGCGCCGACGGGCTGGTGGCGGCTCCCTGGCGGGGAGGGACACGACCGCGAGGCTGCTGGAGATTCGATTTTCTGCTCGAGGAATATGTTAAGCTGCTGAAATACATTTGTTGTCAGCCAGAATCCGTATAAACAGCCAAGTCTTCTCTGGGTGGAAGGGAATGAAAACAGTCGTGGAGCACTTTGCTTTTGGATGCTGATCTTTTTGGTAATGCTTTTTTCTTAATTTTTGGTTTGTTTCTTTGTTTTTAAACTAGTCAGTTTTGGTACAAGAAGTTGTTCTGAAATGGAAAATTGGAATTTCTGTGTCTGAAAGCAGCAAAAAATAGGGTTGTTAGAAGTTTTTGAAACTTTTTTCCTGTTCTTTTTTTCCTGTTGTCCTGGAACAACATTTTGCCAGATTCAGTAGTCTTTACAGCACCTAAATGAATAATTGTTTCTGACATGTTCCAGGAGAAAAGTATTTCAATCAGCATTTTTTCTTCCTCATTGAATCAAACGTTTGGGATGTCAGTTTTGTGGGTCATTGAAAACCCTGAAGAATCCTGTGGATTGCTCTGAGTGATAGTAAAAAACCCAGGCCCTAACAGTACCCCGATCAGGTCTTGCCGCAGTCCTCTGGCTTGGCGCGGTGGGCGTTGCTGCCACGGGCTGCGGGAGAGGAGCGTGTGATGCCCCTGCGTTGCTTTGCGGGTGCAGCTGGAGAGTGTGACTGGCCGTGTTGGGCTCCTGCAAGCCCAGGGCTTCTCCTAGACACCCCGCTGGCGTCTGAGCTCCCGTTCTGCTGAGACCCCAAAGCTTGACTCAGACCTGGTCTGAGCTCGTGCAGCCGCAGACAACTGCCCTTGCCATTTGGTTAGACTTGGGAAGAGCATGGGAGGAGGGAGGGAGAGATAAAACACTGGGACACATCTGTAGGTGGGGAGAGGGGGTTGTCCAGGTTCTGTTTGACAGGAATAAATACCTAAAAGTATAATCTAGGCTCCCACCCTGCCCTCCTGCTTCATAATGGCAGCAATGTGTCATCTTCTCAGAGCCACTCAAGCAAACGCATCTGGAGCAGTGGCAGCATCTCATGGTGCCTGTCAGAGAGCTGAAGACCATGGCTTAGACGGTGGCATTTCTCCTCCTCAGAGCAGCAAGCCCTGACCCATCAGTGGGAAGTTTCCCAGTACTGCTCTGCTGCCAGCTTTGAAAGTGAGTGGTATTATTTGAATCCTCTGCTTGCTCTCTGATTTTTGTGATGAACAGATTTCCCTCCCTGGTTTCACTTGCAGTCTCTCTCCTCAGCACGTTGCACGTAAAGGCGAAGCCCTGTGTCCCCAGCCTGTTGCAAAAAGGCCCTTTTGTCCTGTCTCCTCTCCCGTGGGTGAAAACAGGCAGCTCTGCCTGATTGATCTGCTGCCTTCCAGCCTGGATCATTCCTCTGCAGGTCTGTCTCTCACCTGCCTGGGCGCTGCTAAATCTTCCCTAGAAGGAATAGCTATTTGTCAAGTAAAATAGGAAGACTCAAGTCTCACGTTCCCCAAGGCCATTTAGCAGGGCTCTGGCTGCTCACGGACACTTGCTTTTCTGTCACTGGAGTAGTACGAGGGAGAATTAAGCTCATGAAGCTTTCCTGGAAAGCAAGCTGCCTTCATCATGCCTCAGAGCCCTTGCGGGGGACATTGAACGCTCTCTGTCTCCCCCAGCCTGGGAAGGGGTAACACGCCCCAGGTTTAACCACCGTGGAGCAATGCCTGTGGTCCCCGCACCGTCGCCTCGTTGCTTTGTGTTTCTCTGCACCAAGCCACTTATTGACGAGGAGCGTAATTGTGCTGCATCACGTCTAATTGGTTTGCTCCGTCGCTCTCCCTTTGCTTTCCCTGCCTGCCTGCCGCCCCCCGCCCCTGCTGCAATGCGCCGAGCGGTGAGCGTGATCAGGGCACCAGGCCGCCGTCCCGATTCTTGGAGGAAAAAAAGGCACCCAACTTCCTCCTTTCTTCTCCTAAATCCAAATGACAAGAAACAGAGGAAAACAATTTTGCAAACCCTTGGCAGAGGGCCAGCTCTGATAAAGAGCCGTAATTAATCTCCCCAGCTTTATTAGAATATCATTACAATTAACTCAGCAATCTTCTGTTGATCAAAGCCATTGTTCCCCACAGAGCAGAGGAAGCCAGTGCGTGCATGTGAGCCTGGACTGAGCAGGCTTTAAAGCATCTAGAGCTGGATCATTCATGCAAACCAAGCAGCAGCCCCTCCATGGCTCCTGTGTGGCAGGCCAGGAGAGCTGTGCTGCCCAAAGGATGTGCCCAGCAGACCTGTGTCCTCGTCCTGGCTGCAGAGCCTCTGGGAGCTTTGGTTCTCTCAGCTCCTCTTTTCTTGCTGGATTGCATGGCCCAGAGCTCTTGGAGGCACCTACGTACATCTCATTCCTTATGTAGATGCCTTTGGGTCCAGACTCTTAAGCAACGGGTTTATTCCTTTGTATGTGCTCATACAGCTCTTTGCATGCCTGCTTCTTAGTCTCAGCTGGAGAGATGGTGACTGCTGCAATAATACAGCTAACAACAGCATAGCGGGTAAAGAAACCAGGGGAAACATTTGTGGAAACCACATTTTAGAGAAAGGAGAGTTGTCAAAATGAAGCTACGTAAGTTCTACAGCTAAATAGCCCAAGATGTGTGCTATTAAAAAGCAGAGAAAATGAGCACAGTCAAACTACCCCTTCCCTCCTTTTCAAACTGTTCTCTTAATATCAGGTATTTATCTGTAATTTAAGCCCATGATTAGTTTTATCAAAAAGATGGTATGGAGATAGAGATCTTAAAATGATTAGGTGTGTTGTGTTTGAAAGACAAGAGCAGCTACAGTTGCACAGCAAGATAAAGACATATCTGTTTGCTTCTTTGAGCCTCCATCTGTGAGGGCCTCGTGCCAAAAGGAGCCTCCAGGTTTTACACAGATGTAAACCTACCCCAGTCTTTCGGGGGAGATCTTGCTCTCCTTTGAAGCTGCCAGCACTGGATCCTGTTAGAAACATGTCACTAGGCAAGATCGTTTGCCTGAACTGATTTCATGAGGCCCTTCTTCTTCTCACGTGCGCTTGGGGAGGTATAACCCCAGGCACCAGTACCAGCTGGGGGCTGGCCAGCTGGAAAGCAGCTCTGCAGAGGACCTGGGGGTCCTGGTGGACACCAAGCTGAAAATGAGCCAGCAATGTGCTCTCATGGCAAAGAGTGATGGTGTCCTGGGCTGCATCAGGAAGAGCGTTGTCGGCAGGTCGAGGGAGGTGACCATTCCTTTCTGCTCAGCCCTGGTGAGGCCACATGTGGAGTGCTGTATCCAGTGCTGGACTCCCCACTACAAGAGAGACATGGACCTACTGGAGCGAGTCCAGTGAAGGGCTTCTAAGATGACTGAGGGACTGGAGCCTCTCTCATACGAGGAGGCACTGAGAGAGCTGAGACCAGTTAGCCTGGAGAAGAGAAGGCTCGGGGGAGTCCTAGCAACGTGTATAAATATCTGAAGGGAGGGTATAAAGAAGATGGAGCCAGACTCTTATCAGTGGTGCTCAGTGACAGGACAAGAGACAATGGACGCAAACTGAAACACAGGAAGCTTCATCTGAATCACTGTGAGGGTGGTTGAACAGGTTGCCCAGAGAGGTTGTCATGTCTCCATCCTTGGAGATATTCAGAAGCCATCTGGACAGGGTGCTGGGCAACCTCTTCTAGGTGACCATGCTTGAACAGGGGTTGGACCAGATGATCTGTAGAGGTGCCTTTCAACCTCAGCAAGTCTGTGATTCCTCCTCATCATTTCATTTTGCTCTTTGGAAAATACTCTCAACTTTGGATATCACTGGGTCCTGACAACACAGGCTTACTGACACCTCAGGATGCAGGGACTTGGAGGTATCTTGGTCATGGAGACACTTTGCTGCTTCGCTTCAAGAGCACCCCCCCAAAGGGGCTTGATATGGAAGAGGTTAAAGAGGCTGCATCCTGTTTCCCATCTATTCCTGCCTCTTTCTGCATGGTAAAAAGTTTTCTGCCAGGCTGGAGCAATACGCAGGTACTCTTCTGCCCTCTGGTATTTGATGTAAAACCAAGGAGGGACTTAGAGCAAATAACCTGCACCTGCCTTTGTTTGCAGCCTTGAATTTCAGGATTCTATGTAAGAGCAGGATGACGCTCAGATTTTATCCCTAGAATGGCTGTGTGCCGCAAAGGACTTGTATTCCACCAGCAGACAGAGTAAATGTGAAAATGTGCCATTCAATTCCATAAAGAAAGAGAGGTGCAGGACTTTAAAAGCCTTGGATCTCTCCTCCCAAGTGGTGGCTTCAGAGCAGGCTGCAATGGGCAGGCAAGCTGTAATGGGAAAGGCAGTGCTAAGCAAGGGAGAGCACACCTGGGAGGCCGCGCTGCAGGGAGCTCCATCCCATCCCCATGCACAGCTCAGCTGCTGATGCTGCAAGCTCGGCTTGGCCAGCTGACACTGACTTTTTTTTTCTTTTGGAAAGTGGTGAGAACATTGGAATAGTCATTTCTTGAAAGCAAAATGCATCAAGACACAGTTGCCTGAGGAAGTCACTGCAGGTAGAAACCAGAAGTGATGGTTGGACCTGGTTCAGTTCTCTTTTGGACTGTTGCATAATCAAACATAAATCCCTGCAAGTGAGGGGAGCTGCCACTGCTCATGCTGGTGGACATGAGGCCTGGCTCAGCACGTGTGTTGCCATCTGCAAGGCCGTGTAAGTCTACGTGAGAAGTGTTTGTTAAATGGAGGCATTTGAAGCCCTCACTCTACCTTTTGTCCTCAATTCTCATCTGTTTGAATTGTCATCACTCATGAGCCCTGGAAAAAAGAAAAGAGAAAGAAAGGGAAGGTCCAATTTTGGGTCTAATCAACCTTGGTAATGTCCCTTTAAACAGCCACCTAGGAAAAACGAGCAGCTGCTTCAATCCATTAGCTCGGTGCAGATACACCGGTACCGCACAGCTAGGCTGCCGTGCTGGCCACGCTTCCTGTACCTGGTCTCTGCAAATCGTTAACCCCCGAGAGGCAGAAGAGGAAGGCAGGGCTGCGTCTACAGCGTGGGTTTCCTGTGCTCGGCGAAGGGCGTACTAGAGACGTCTCCCAGCTACGCTGAAGATGTGCACTGCTGAGGAGCGTGCGGTGCCTGAGCTCCCCGTGCAGAGCGCTGGCAGCAGCAGGTGTCAGCGTGGCCAAGGCAGGCAGCAGGCTGGGAGGTAGGTGGCAAAAAATGCAGAGCGCAGGTTGCCCCAGGCGGAGCCTCCTCCACCCACCAGAGCCACAGGTGCAGACCTGCGGTGGCAGGAAGCTGCCTCTGGCGTTTGCGATGGATGGGGCCCCCCGCGGCCAGCCACGTGCCTCGAGCATGTCCTGGCAGGGGGAGGACCTCTTTGCCATGAGAGCAGCTTCACACCCATCTCTCCTACCTCCCCCACACTTGAGCATCCTCGTTGCCTTTGGGTGCTGATTTTGGTGCTGGTGTGGGGCGGGAGAGCTGTGTGTGCCTCCCGTTGAAATTGTTATCCTGTGCAGCAAAGGATACGTGATTGACTGGTCCTGAGCCAGGAGGAAGAGTGAGCCTGGAGCTCTAATCTAGTGGCTGGGGCTGATAAGGCAGGATCCCTGGGGTTATCGCCCCAGGACTGGTTATGTATTTTATGCGATGGTTTCTAACGTAATGTGTGGGAACAGCTTTCTGTGACGGGTCTGATCTCCTCTGCTTGTGTTAGACGTGCTTGGGGAGTGTGTCCCAAACGGAGACCTTCATGGAGCACAGGTGGAACAGTGCAGGGATAAAAGTGATCAAACGCAATTCACTGGCAGCTGGTGTAAACCAAGCACAGTGAATAATTTGAGGGTGGCACGCACCGCTACAACGGCTGCTGCAGGCCAAGGGTATGAGTAGATTAAAAAATGCAATCAAACGACTTCATGGAAGAAAGGTTCGTTAAGGACTAATAAGAAAATGGTGCAGAGATATTCCATGGCTCAGGAGCTCTCCACCCTTGGCTTGCCTGAGGCTGGGAGGGATTATGCAGAAGGAGCATTATTGTGCACTCACCCCGTGCTCCTCTCTGCCCTAGCACCTGCTGTGGCCGTGACTGGGGACAGGCTCCTGGGGGACGTGACGCCGGCTCTCTACAGCCGTTCTCAGGGTGCAGACCTTCCCCACTCCCCAAGCCCTCTTACAGTGGAAGGATGAAGTTTCTCATCCTCCCCAGGCCTGCATCCCGGGGTATGGCATGGGAACCTCCTGTGGGTTGTGGACACCTGGACCTTCACCTCTCCGGACCACTGAGGAGGAACGGTAACTGGATTAGGATTGGATCCACTTTCCCCAGCGCCTGCTGTAGCACAGATTGGCTGTGGCACAGCCTCCAGTGCAGAAGCAGATACGTCCCCCTGACAGCCTGCATCAGGGACCTTAGCTGCTGAAATGGTTTGCTCAGGTTTGAAGGTAGACCGCCAGTCAGGACACGTTTCCCTGCTGCCTTTCCCTGCACCTTCTATGGCTGTGGATCCGGGCAGATGATCTGAGCCACTAGAAAGCCCTAAGAAGGGAAAGACAAACCAACCTGTAATGCCATAGAACCTCTGATGGCAGGGAGCTGTGGTTTCATATATGGTGCTGTAGTGTCCATGAGGTCCTTTGCTGGTCTTTCCCTAAGACAAGAACTTGTCCTTTCCTATGGCGAGGGGAAGCCTCCAGACTTTGGGCCTGTCAGCCTGGCACCTTCCTGGTGCATTCAGACTCTTCCCCGTGCCCTCCTGTAGCAAATGTTTGCTGAGTGCAGTGAGGAAGACAAAAGCTGTGTCCGTCCACGGGCTCCAGGGAGGCTCCGTGTCCTCAGAAGCAGGTCACAGGCAGCTGTGAAGGAAGGGAGAGTGTTGGCAGCAAAGGGATGAATTATTCCGGTTTCCTGGAAGGGGAGAGCAGGTCCCACCTCAGCAGCAGCATGGGGGAAAGTGCTGAAGGGGTGGGCTGAGGACAGTAGGCCCCGAGGGGATGCTAGGTCTGGGCTTTGAACCCGTGGAGGAGCTGCTGCTGAGTCCGGTGCTGTGTGCCGTTCTCACATGTGAGCCCTGGCCAGGGTCAGAGGAAGCAGGAGTTGGGCCGGAGGGTCTCTTCTGAAGGCCCTCGCCACCCTGTGTCCTGGTCTCAAGTACTGCTTGACCACGAGCAGTTGGGGATGTTAGTCATGCTTCTGGCTCTGCTGTCTCCGATCTCTGAGTGAGATGCAGGGACTGAGTGTCAGGTTGTTATTAAATATCATTAACAAGTGACAAAACTGCGTGGAGCACTTCAGATGCAGACAATGGCTGGAGGAGGCATCGCTTGCAGCACCGGGGAGAGATGAGCAAGTGATGAAGGTCAGAGACATGTTGTTGAGTGCTTCCTCTTTCTCCCTTTCTCCTGGCCTTCTCACCTCGAGGAGGTAGGAGGGGATGGATGTTCCTTCTGGGGAGGATGCAGGTTTCTGAGCAACCCCTGGGTGGCTCAGGGAGTCTTTAACACAGCAGAGCAGGGGGTCCCCACATTGACGTTGTGTGCAAAGGGGACCTGTGCAGCCCCCCGACCTCCCCCCTCTGGTGTCAGTCTACTTTTGAGGGGCTCCTGTGTGGGGCAGGACAGAATGCCCATCCTATCGTGGTGGAAAGGCTCTCTGAGCAACCTCTCTACCCTGTGGAAGCCTCTGGAAAAGAAACCTTGTAATCAAAATACTTCTCTTGCTAAATAGTTTTCATGCTTGGTGCTAGCTTTCCCCTGCTACTCCACACGAGAAAGCTGGAGCTGAAGGAGGGCTGAGAAGGCAGCGTTCAAACCATCAGCCCCAGCACGTCTGGGAAAGCCGCCCGCTTGCTTAGGTGCCCTGGATAGAAGCAGAGCTCTGTGGAAAATGTGGCTTCAGTGATGGAGACATGAGCCATAGGAAACAGCAGTCGTATAAGGGGAAGGTGGAGGTAGGTAAACCTGTGGTGAACATGCCCAGGAGTGGGAGCGGAGGGCTGGAGAGTCGTGTAATTATCTGCTCGAAGCAACAGCAGGTCATCAGCGGCGCACAGAGATGCTTCCTTGTGTTTGTTTAAGGCGAGATGCCCTAGTTTCATGCTTTCAGTGGAGTCCCTAATTATTCCTCAGTCTTTGTAGTGAGCTAATTAGTTTAGCAGCACTCAAGCCTGGGGAACACTGATAGGCTTGGGAAGCACAGGCTGGAGAGACGAGGAGGAGGAGGGAAGTGGAAGATGGCGGACTGATGAATGGGAGCAGGGCAGGGGTTGGAGAGCTGATGGATGATGGCCGGGGAAGGATGGTGGAGGAGGGAAGAGCTGTGATCTGGTGTCAGGCAAGGCGCTGGGGTGTAATGATACGGGGAGCAGTGATGAAGCGGCAGGCAGTAATTGTGGGGGGGACACCGAGGTAGACCGAGGTGGGAAGTGAGCGAGAAGGCTCGTCCCTGGGAAAGCAGCCGCGGAGCACGGCACAGGCCTGGCCGCTCGCCGGGCCAGGAGGGATCCCGCTTTCTGCCCAGGGACCGCGTGGCGCGGAGCTGTGGCCGTGCACGGCAGCCGTGCGGAGGGCAGGGCACCAAGCGCCGGCAGCACGGGGAGAGCGTGGCACGGGCGCTGCCATGCCGGCCAGGCCTGCTGCAGCTGAGGAGGCGCTTGCTGGGGCAGCTCCTTGTCCTGGGGCACCGCTGACTTCTGGCCTGCAGGACATGCAGTGTTTTCTGACTGTCCCACCTCTTTTCTAGCTTAGTAGTGACACCAGGGCCCTGCAGAGCGGCTGATCCCTGAGCCTGGTCCCCGGCGCTTGCCTTCCCGTCCCGTCGGCACTGATTCTTGTAGCGAGGGCCGCTGCAGGTAAGTACCCTCACCGTAACTGACGTGTCCTCACGTAGTCCACCGTGCTCCTGCCTACACGGTCTGCTACAACCGACCTCCGCGTGCGTGTCTGGGTGCCCCGCTGCTTTCAGGTATTCTCTAGGCTGCTCAGGGTTGTGGCCTGAAGCCCGTGCTTCCTCGGCCCGGCCCACGAGCCCGGGAGCCCGACGCTCTCACTTCTATCCTCGCTGTCGTTGTGGAGTTCCCAGTGGCCACGGAGCACCGTATATGTCAACTCTGAAGTGCCCAGATGGCCATGGATTTATGATGGTATTATCCTACCAGTGCCACAAATGGTGTCATCCGTCTTCTAAACTTTGCGCTTTATTTCAGGGAGAGAATTCAGTATATCCAGGCAATACGCTGTACTTTTAGCATATGATAAAGCCTTGCTAGGAAGTGTAGTTTTATCAATTTTGCTATTAAAGTGCTGCTGGAATAAATCTCCTCATTTGAATCAAGTGTGACTGGTACAGGATGAAATCTTGGAGGTGCCGGAGCTACCCCCTGCCTGGTCCTGGGGACCTGAGAGGGAGCCGCTGGTGGCGACCCACGACTCCATCCCTGCTCGCTCTGGCGGGATCCCCCTCGTGTCCGAAGCCACCGCAGCCCCCAGGAAACTCGGCTTGGGAACCTCGGGAGGGGAACGAGCTTTGGCCTGTTGTGGTGGCAGGGGGTACCGTGTTTTAGTCAAGTTTGGCATTGCTTCCCTGGTCCTTTGCTCAGGTAAGCGCATTGTTTTAAAGGGAACTGAGGAAAAACCTCTTTCACCGGGTGGTATTTCTTTAGTGCCACCAGTAATGGAGGTGGACTGGGAGATGAACCATTGCCCGTTACATTAGGGCCTGACTGCACAGCTCGTGCTTTCC
The DNA here is from genome assembly GCF_036370855.1 of Dromaius novaehollandiae. Taxonomy (NCBI): domain Eukaryota; kingdom Metazoa; phylum Chordata; class Aves; order Casuariiformes; family Dromaiidae; genus Dromaius; species Dromaius novaehollandiae. The sequence goes on from NC_088107.1 coordinate 22,409,407, forward strand.
AGGTAAACCTTGATTGCTTGGAATCCTGAGGATTATGGAAAATAAGAAAAATGCCTAGTAAAATTTGTGGGTTTTAATCACAACATGATAGAATCGCAGTAAATCTGTCGTAGTCATGCAGGTACGGACCCAGAAAAGGAGAGGAAAGCAAGAGGCCCGCTTTTCCCAGGAGCAGTAGAGGCTGGGAGGCCGGAGGTGCCGCGTGTGCCCGAGGCAGGGCTGCGGGAACAACGCCGGGGCTGCTCCCGCGGCATCGCCTCCGGGCTCTGCCTGCCGCTCCGGTGCCGAGGGCTGCCGGGGCTCATCCTGCCGGGGCTCATCCTGCCCGGGCTCCCGGGCGAAGTCCTGGCCCAAACGCAGCTCCCATCTCCTCCCCTCCAGCTGGGCAGCGACCGGTTCCGCAGGGCTCGTTTTGGCCCCGGGTTTACGCAGGCGCATGTTTGTGCAGGACGCAGGGGGACGGGGAAGGAGAGGAAGCGCGGAGCGAGCAGCACAGGGAAGAGAGATCTCCCCCCTCCTTTCCGTGCCGTTTTGCTGCTCGCTGTGGCGGGAGCAGGATGGGACCCTGTCGGAGAGGAGGGAGGCAGAGCTGAGGGAAGGATGTGCACGGAGCGGGGGGGGAGCGCGGAGCCCCTGGCAGGGAGAGATGGCAGGAGAGGCAGAGCAGCACAGGCAGCAGAAAGTTAAATTAAAAAAAAAAAAAAAGCGATAAGGGAGAAAAAAGGGTGAGAGTAAAAAATTGACTCTGAAGCTGAGATAAGAGAGGGAGGGTAGTTAGCGAGAGAAGGAGTAAAATTAAGTGCGATAAGACCGGATAGAAATGGGAAAAGGCAGCAAACCAGCCGGGCCGCGGTGGAGGCGGGTGTCGGGGCTGCCGAGGGGCTGCCCCAGGCCAGGCGCGGGCACCGGGCGATGGGGGGAGCCGAGGGCCGGTGTGACCCCCCGCCTTCGCTCCCCTTCTGCCCCGCGTAGGCAAAGGCACTGGTTTTAAACCTGCCCCAGTGTGGAGATCCCCGTGGGCTGCCCGTCTTGGGAGCCGAGGAAGCAGGGCACGATTTATAAGCAGCCTCCCCCCGGGACCCCCAAACACACCTTTCCCTGGCTCTTTGGTCTGTGGTACCCCGTTAGCCTGTTCATACAGCGCTTTGCATTTATCCTTGTTCTGATAGACCAGCTAAAAAAACAGTCTGGCTCTGCCCCACGTTTCCTTGATGAGCAATGCTGGAATCCAGCCCCCTGCTCACTCACCCCTGATTAAACGGCAATAAAAACACACTGTAAATTTCAGCAAAGGAGAGAAAGAGTTTATTCTTTTTTTCCCCATCTTTACAGCCATGAAAATTGCTGAGCTGAGATGCTGGCCACTCTGCGAGGCTTTTCTTCTGCTCCATCCATCTGCTTTAATCACATGGTGGCTGGAAAAAAAAAAAAAAAAAAAAAAACCTATCCAGTTCACAAAGCATCGAAGATTAAAAAAATCGGCGTGGATAATAAACTGTGCAGCAGCAGCAGTGCTAACGAGTAGGGGCGAAGTCGCTAACGAGGGCTCCGAGGTGGGGCCGCCGTGCGGGGCGGGCGGCCGGGCTGCGCGGGGCGGGCGCTGGGGCTTACGGGGGCGGCGCGGGCGCTGGGTGCTCCCCGAAACGGTCTGGTTTCGTGCACCGGTGCCCGGCGGGCGGTCGGGGCAGGGGCCGGTGGGCGCAGCCCCTGCCTGTGCTGGCAGCTGGCGCTGGGGAAGGGCAGCGCGGCGGAGACGGGGCCGAGGGCCGCGAGAGATGCTGCGCCAGCACAGCCTGAGCCGGTTCGCGGGCGAGAGATAATTCTCTTTCTCTCTCCTTTTTTGAAGCTTCTTTTTAACGGTGAAGGACTCCTGCCTCCCTTTGATTGCTGGGCCACGGCTGCATGCAGCAAATACCTTGTTGGACTTGGTTATTATTATTTTTTTTAATCTGTGTGTTGAATTAGCTCTTTTAATTACGGCATTAAAAAGGATAACGGGAGTCAATTAAAAAGCTCTCTCAGATCACTGGTGTTAATAGCTGTCCGGGAACATGGAGAACCCCCCCCTTCCACCTTTCTGCCGTCTCATGAGCGGCTGTTTGAATTATTGTCAGTCCTGGCAACGAAGCTTAAGCAGAGATTTCTATACCTAATGCGCAAGGCGCTGGCATTCCTCTCAGTCGGGCTCAGGCCGTTTCCCAGCCCGGCCTGGGTCCCCCCCTCACCCGCGGCAGAGCTGCTGCAAGCGGGGCACCGGGTGCCAGGCTCGCGGGCGTCAGGGCCACTGGCCTTTCCCGGGAGCTGGGGCCTCGTTTTGTGCATTATTATTAGTGGTTTAATATCAAGCCTTTAACCAACTGAAAAAGTTGGTTAAAGATGGTGTGAGGAGAAATCAGGAAAGAAGCATTTTACTTTAGCTCTTTTAAAAAGAAAAACAAAAGCAAAAGGCTTTAAGAAAATGCTTTGGTTTCAAAGGTATACTAACAAGGCAGATGGTTAGAAATGAGAAGCTAACAAATCAAAGCCCATGAAACCCACTGTGGAGAAAGAAACGCAAAATATGTTGCTTCAAGATGAATGCAACGCTGAAACCAGCAAAAAATACTGCCCTCCCAGCAAATGCAGATGTTTCAGCTTGATTTTCTAGATTGGCACGTTGCTGGAAGAAAAGGAAATCCGTTCCTCCCTGTCTGCGCGCCAGGTTCCTGTCTCTTATTTTTGTAGCGACTTTGATCCCCGAGGACTCCTTAAGCGCACCGCAAACGAAGCACGCGAATCTCCGCTCTGGTGAGTGGGACGTGGGGCAGTGGCCCGCGCGTGTCCCCCGGGCGCAGGGTAGGGCTCGGCCGCGCTTTACAGCCACGCGCTGAGCGACCGGAGCTGGCACCAGCCCGGCGGCCGCTGGGCTCGGTCCGGGTCCGATGCCGTTGCCTGGAGCTGCTTCTCGGAGCGCCTCCCTCAGCAGCCCCTGGGCCGGCACCCGGCAGCGGGCTGGTCCCCATGTGACAGGGTCAGAGGTTTGGGGGTTTTGGTAACTCCTGATCTGTTTGGGGGCATGATCTCGCCTCTGTGGGGCCGGGTCACCCAAGACTGGGCTGGAGTCCCTGGTGCCCAGGGTGCCAGGCAGAAGATGCTGCCCGTGGGAGGAGGCTCCCAGGCCAGCACCGGCCCTCGGGCTGCCTTGGCAGGACAAACCCTTCTGGAGGTGCCCAGCGAGCCAGAAAGCTGCCCGTGGCCTGGCCCTAGCCACGCGCTGGCCCCTGCCCCGGCGGCCGTGGGGTCCCGTCCCCTCGGATGTGGGAGCCGCGTGGCGGTGTGCCTCTGCTGCCGCCAGGCCTGCACCAAGGGAACCGCTGACGTTCCCGTCAGGAGAACTGCTTTTTAATTAAATTCTTGTGGAGGCTGGGATATTGGCAAAGCCCAGCTGGGGAAGGGCTGAGCCTGTTTGATGAAGCTTCACTTGTTTTCAAAGCTAAACTCACACATCGTGTTCCCCATTGCTCCCCGTCTCTTAATTTCGCTCTCGCCCTCTGCGCGTGCCCTCCTGACTTGCTCCTTTTAATTCGTTTGCTCTACAAAGCCTTTACGCCAATGCGTTCTGCAGCACGTGCCATAGCCTCACTGTGCTGGTCACCGGGAAGGCCCACTGCTCCCAAGGACCAGTGGCAGCCAAGACACCACAGTGATGGGCGCACTGGGGCTGGCGCTGGGGGCAGACAGGGAGATGACAGCCTGCACCACCTCCCCGCTGCAGCCCCGTGCCTGTTCTCCTCTTGCTCGGCTCTGTGTGTGAGTATTCATGTCTATATTTAATTTTATTTTTCCAGGCAAGGTTTCTTGCAAGCCAAATAGCCTCGGACGTGCCGGAGGGTGTGCGAGAGGCTGGCTGCCAGCGGTTGGGGGCGAAAGGCACAGCGGGAGGCATTGCAAGCAGGCAGGGTGGGTGCTGAGGGTACCTGGATGCTGCGAGGGGGTTGCCCAGGGCTCCGCGAGGCACCGAGTGCTGCCGCCACCAGTGCAGGGGGACCATCACGCTAACGGCCCCGCAGCATCCGTCAGCCCTGGGCTGGGGGATCGGCTTTCTCGCTGCGGGCACCACCATCCGCAGAGCCCAGCACGAGAGGGGGCTGATCCCGTGAGCGAGGAGACGCGGTGCTGCTGCTCACGATGGGTACCGCGACATCCTCGCCTCCCGCACGGGCAGCCCCGCTCCCGGGACGCCTGGGGCGAAGCCTGGCATGGCGGCTCGCAGCCTGCGGGCACATGCTGGTACCTGCCCCTGGGCTGCCCCGCGATGGGGCTTCACATCTTTCTCACCTTGCGGAGGTCAGGAGGCCGGCAAACACGGCTAATTACTGCTTACGCGGGCACATCGGAGCTGCTGCTCGGCCTCCCCAGGGCTTGCAGGGCTGAGCTGGCCAGAGAGAAAGGTGTTAAAGGGAATTGGCTATAAAAACACAACCAGTCATCAGAAGAAGAAAGTCAAACTCCTTTCGGTGCTGTGCGGGGCCTCAGACCCCGTGGAAGGTGCCTTTTCTGAGCCCTTTGCGTCAGCGGGCGAACATGCCTCCGAGGTGAGAGCATCAGGAAGGGGAGAGCCCAAGCGCTAACCAGAGATACAGAACCGGACAGATCAAGAAGTCAAGATTTTGCATTCCAACTATCTATAGGAAATAGGGTTTTTTTATTATTTCAAGTTTTCATAAAAATCCATAATTATTGAAATCAAAGTTACAGAAGAAAGTTCGTAACTTTTTATTGATTTTATTTCTTTTCTCTTTCTTTTTCTTTTTTCCCCCCTGTTGTTTTTCCCTCTTAGAGTTATATCTGACACCAGAGTCCATCAGACAAAGTCCTTACAAACATGGGAGTCCTGAAGACGTCAGCTGAATGTTTTCCTGGTATAAAGAAGAAGAGGAGGAGAAAGAGGTGGTGACGGTGCGGGTGCAGTGGGTTTGGAAAAGGGCGAAGGGTGTGGTGGAAGGAGAGAGGTCGGTATGTTTGTAGCAATGTTTGTTTTTTTAATAATTTTTTATTTGTTCGTTTGTTCTTTTTTTAAAAAAAATTATTATTTGCAAATTGTTGCCTGGTTAAATCATTTTCATGTTGAACTTACGCGGCGCATCGGCAGAGCTGATGCCCGCGTCGGACTTGCGTGGCACGTACTCAATTTCAATGTTGTGCTTGGTGTTGCCTTTCCCCCGGCTCCACAGGAAGAGGAGCACCAGACAGAAGAGCACGACGCCCAGGAAGGAAATGAAGCCCATGGTGGTGGCGATGATGAGAGTCTTGATGTCAAAGGGGAAAGGCACGGTGGCACGCGTGCTGTTGGCATCGCTCTCGTTGGGCTGGTTGGAGATGAACGCGAACGTCTTGTTGGGCTGGTGGGGCCAGTCTGGGGAGTAGCTGCGCACGTGCAGGTGGGCCAGCATGGTGTCGTTGCCACCTGCGTTGCTGGCGATGCATAGGTAGGTGCCGTTGTCCTGGATCTGGGCGTAGCGCACCTCTAGCGTGCCGTCAGGGAAGACAGTGAGCCGCCCATTGGTTTTGGTAGAGATGAGGTGCTTCCGGGGAGAGAGCCACATGATGGTGGGAGGGGGGTCCCCATCTGCCCGACAGACAAAGTGGACCGTGTGGCCTTCATCCACAAAGATCTGCTGAGGTTTGCGGTCCCGTATCCGTGCTCGGCGGCAGGTGAAGTAGTTGGGCAGGAGGACGTCAGGGAAATCTTTGAACTCCTTGCCCTGGACAAACTCAGGGGTGGAGCAGGTGGGCTGCTGCTTGTTGAAGTTCAACCTCCATCGCCGCCGGAAAACCCAGAGCAGCCGACAGTCGCAGGCTAAGGGGTTGTTGTCGAGGATGAGCGTCTCTAGGTTCCCCACCGAGTGGAAGGCTGACTCCTCCAGGGTGGTCAGCAAATTGCCCGACACGTTCAGGATACGCAGGTAATTGAGGCCGCGGAAGGCAAAGGGCTCAACCATGGTGAGCTGACCTCCCACTAGCTGAATCTCCTGCAGCCTGAGCAGGTCATGGAGCATGGAGCCCTCGATGGTGACGATGGGGTTGTAGGACAGATTCAGGAACCGGAGGTAAACCAAGTGCCTCACTGACACGTACGGGATGGACGTCAGGTTGCAGTGGGTGATGGACAAGGAGGTCAGGTTCAGGCCATAGAGGCAGTTGGATGTCATGGTATCCAGGTAGGGCCAGTGTGAGATCTCAAGGACCTTGAGCCTGTATAACCTCTTGAATGAGTAATCCCGGATGGCGTTGATGTTCAGGTGGCGCAGCCGCAGCACGATCAAGCCGTGCAGGTGAGACAGGGCCTCCGTGGGGATGGAGGTCAGGTTGCATTTCTCAAGGGTCAGCTGCTCCAGGCTGTTGAGGCCACTGAAGGCCCGGTGGGAGATGTAGACAAGGTCGTTGTCCCCGACCTCCAAAGACTTCAGGTTGTACAAGTCCTGGAACATGTAATCTAGGAGGATCACAATTTTGTTCTCACTAATGTCTAGCTTGGTAAGGTTGCTGAGTCCGGTAAACACCCCCAAAGGGATCAGCTTGAGTCTGTTACTCCTGAGCCCCAGTGTCCTGAGGTTGAAGAGGTTGTTGAAAGCCCCAGGTTCAATGGCACTGATAATGTTCTCATTTAGCTCCAGCTCCTCCAGGTGAGGGTAGTTGGCAAATTCATCCTGGTTGAGCGTCTTGATGCGGTTCTTGCCCAAGTCCAGCAGCCTGGTCTCAGTCGGGATCCCCTCCGGGACGACCATGAATCGCTTCCGGTGGCACAGCACGGAGCGCTCCTGGGCAGAGCACTCGCAGCGCGGCGGGCAGCCCGTGGCGGAGCCGGACAGGATGGATCCCAGCATCAGGAGGAGAATAGGCTGCCAGCAGGCCAGGATTGGGCTGCGCATACTCGCCTCCCCCGCTATCATCCTATCTCTCACCTGCAGGTAACACGGTGCGGGAGGGGAGAGAAAACAAGAGTGGACGTGAGCGACTGACAGGCACAACCATGGCACAAGGCATCTGCCGCAAGCGTGCTGCTAGGTTTATTGTACCAGCAGAGCTGACATTAACAGTGGGCAAGATCAGACCTCTCTAGGCACTTAACCCCGACATTTCGGTACACACGGCAAACGCGCCCCACCATGGGACACTGTGCTCAGGTTCGTGTGGGGTCTGCATGCTGTGGGGAGGCCCGTGGAGCAGAGAGGACTGCCTGGCCTGGCACAGAGCAGCAGCTCACGCCTTGGCTCAGCCCTCCTAGCTGTTTGTGGAGCTTGGGATCCCCCACCCTTTCCAGGCTCACCTGGGCACTGAGCAAAGGAAGGGACCTGGCTAACAGGGGACCATCCCTGAGCCGCGGGACTGCTGTCCCCCGGCTTCCCCGCTGGTTTGGAGGACTTCAACCCTGCGAGCAGAAGGGGACTGAACGGTCCGTATCGCCCTTTGCCGGCAGGCGGGAGCTGCTGCTCTGGGTTAGTGAATGTGCCGCGCGCTGGGCCACGGGCACAGCAGGGCCCCGCCTCGGCCTCGTTTACCGCTCGCGCCCGGCTCCTGCTGACGCAGGCGGGTTCGGAGGTGCGGTGCGAGGCTGCGGTTAGCCGGTGCCACCCCGATGAGCCCTGTTCCCGTGGCCTCCCGGCGCGCGGGCTGCCCTCGGTGCCCCTGCCTGCGCGAGGGGACGAAAGGCACGGTGCGGGGAGCCGGGTGAGGAGCTCCGCGTTTGCCAGCAGAAATCCAGCCTTCCGGCTAAAGCACTGTCCCCCCCGCCCGCTCCCCAGCTTTGGACTGGGTGATTGCACGTGCGCGGATTTGGGCAAAGAGCCTTGCGGAAGCTGTGTCAGGCAGCCCGCGCGCCCTGGCTTCTTAGGAGAAAAAGAGGAAAGAGCTAAACACATCTATCTACATCCTATTTTAAGCTCTTGAAATTATTCAGTTCCCTGTAGATGGAGCCTGAATCTAAAGGCGGCTCTGCAAATGTGGCGGAGCGGGAGCAGGAGCGGGGAGCGGGCACACCGGGGGCCCTGCGTGGGCTTGGCTGGTAGCAGGGGCCGCGGCTCCTCCTGCGTGCCCGTGCCAGTGCTTGACGGGCTCCTTCTGCCTTTTGTTGCCTGGTTGCACGGCGGGGAAGAGCAGGGGCATCGCCGGAGTCTGAGAGAGGCCCCCCCCCCACCCCCCCGGCTTGGCCATTCCCGCTCAACTCAATGGCACGGGCGGCCGAGCCGCGGGGCCCGGGCGGCGGGCGGGAGCTCGATGAAGTTGTTCACAGCGAGTTACGGCCTGGCGAAGGCCGCTTGTGCCTCCGGACCATAAACAACCCCATCCCAGCGGCCAGCGGACGCGAAAGCGCCTGTCACGGTGCTGCTGTTGCATTTATTTTCTGTGTTGTTTGAGCTGTTACGAGGGATCAAATCATATTAATATTGCATATTAGATGTATAGCTGCGCTGGACTGTGTTTATATCTATTGTAATGTGTGCACTCTGTATTGCTTCCACTAGTGCTATTTATGGCTATCGCTGAATATACCCAATACATTACTTTCACTGGTTCGGTTTATATCCATCATTATATATCCTGTGCATTACTTTCCCTGCTCTAGCACTATTTATGGGTCCAGTACGGATTTTGTGCATTACTTTCATTGCTTCTGTTTATGTTCATCATTTCATATAGATATGTGGCCCAAGTATAACTTTTGTTCCAAAAAAATTATTCAAAAACATTATTTTTTTTGCAAGGCACAAGGATGAAAGAGGAGGTACCAGCCATAAAACATCCACCGCCACCACCTCAGCAACCGCCGGCCTTGGCACCGCGCATGGCCCTGGGGCCTGGCACGGGCTCGGCTGCGAGCCGCGGGCGGCCCCACAGAAACCCTCCAGTGGTTTTCTCCTGGTTCCCCATCCATCTCCAGCGGCCTGTCCCCTGTGCTTCCCCATGGGCTGCCAGGGTCCTGGCGCTGCAGACATGGCAGATGCGAAGGCCGCCTCCTCCTCCTCCTCCTCCTCCTCCTCCTCCTCCTCCTCCTCCTCCTCCTGCCGAGACCCACTTGCAAACGCGCGCCGGCCCCGAGAAGCCTCCCTCGGCCGGTGTTCCTCAGAAACCGACTCCTGCTCCTCCCAGCCGTGCCGAGAAGCCACCAAAGCAAGCAAAACACCGCGTGCAAAACAAAACGCGGTCTGAGGGGCTTCAGCTACATCGGCTCGGGAGCGGGTCCTCAGCCTCCCAGCGTGATGGTCTGTCTGGTGAGGGCTAAATACCCGCGGCGCCCCAGAGCTCGCACGTCTGCAGCCTGGGATGTGAGAGCCCGCGAGACGCGGCGGCCAAGCCTGCGCGCGCAAGCAGCGGCTTTGTGGCCCAAGAGGTAAATGATAAGCAAACACATGATAAATGAACAGCGCAAAATGTGCATGTCATTAAAGCCCAGACAAGCCCACTTGCATGGAATTAAAGTCTAGACACGCCTCACGTGTTATTAGTTCTCAGCTAAATTTAAATCCGTGATAAATACAATCCCTGACAAAAACATCCGTAATCTTAATAGCCAGAGTCACATAAGAGCTTTGAGAGAAAGACAATGAATAAGCTGAAAAATTCAGGGCTAAGATGAGCTTTAAATCACTTCCATTTCCCATCCACCTCTGGGCACTTTGGAGAGGAACAGCTATGCCTCAAGGCGTGGTGGGCGCTAAGAGGCACCTTCCAAAAACGACTGAAATCATGAGCCGCGGTCAACAACCAAGCCCCGGTTTTGGCAGCTCTCACGCATGCCCCCACCATGGCGGGATTCCCCTGGCGTCAGCAAACCATCACAGCCCCCAGCTGCAGATGTCCACGTGTTGGTCCTTCTGCTGCAAGAAGCCACCACGTTTCGGCAGGACACGGGCTTGTCCCTGCCGGCTGGGCCCGACCGGGCTGCGGCAGCGCCCGAGCGGCCTTGGCACCTCCGTTAGGGCAATCTCAGGGCAAGGGCTTGGCGTCCCCGGGCAAGGGAAGCCGGTGGCTGCTCTGGGGCACTCGGAGCCTGCAGGGAGCTGCGAGGTGGCTGAGACGCAGCACCACGGGGGGCTTTGCAACACGCGCCACCTCCCGAATTTGCTCCAAAGGAGGCCATGAAACCTGCCCGACACTTGATCGCCCAAGCGCCTCCAGGTGCCCCAGCGTGTGCTGCCCGTCAGGATCAGGCCGGGTGGCTGAGTTACCCACGCTGGGCACCGGGACGGAGTGACGTGGCCCTAACGTGGCTCTCATTTGTCACGTTAAAAAAAAAAGAATCGATAAGAAAGGAGCTGCTGCTGGATTTACTGATGTTAGACAAAGATCACAGTGTGAACCAAAGAAAAACTCATGCCCACAGACGTGGCATTGAGTGCCCCTCCGTGCGGGGCCCCAGGCGCAGCCCCCTCCCAGGCAGGCAGCCCAAGTCCGTCAGCACGGAGCAGAGCACAGCAGAGGGGAGCGCCTGGCCGCACTGCCGCCGTGCCGCATCCCGCAGGACCTGCTGGGTGTCCCCGGCTGGGCGCAGAGCCGCGGCAGGGAGGCTGCTGGTCTACAGCCTGCAAACGCACCCCGAGCGCTGCCTGCCCCGGGGTGTGAGCACAGCCCTGCTCCCAGCCAAGCCGGCCCGGCCCCGGCCCCGGCGGGTGCCCGGCTGGGCACGTGGGCTTGCTGCGCAGACAGCGAGCGCTCAGCAGCTTCTGCCGGCCAACAGCAAGCAAACAGCAAAATCCCTGCGTCAGCTAATAACCCCCCACCTGGCATTCATAAATTACAGCGCAGGCGACGGTCAGCCTCGGACCAGATGCTTTTGAGAGCCTCTATGATGACGACGGGCAATTTAGGGTGAAGCCAGCCAAATCCCTGGGGCCCCGCAGTGCTCTGGCGGCTCAGCCGGGCCTGTCGGGGAGCACGGCAGCGGCCCCGGCCCCGCGGGAGCAGCCCTGGCGCGTGTCCCCAGCCCCGTCCTGTGGCGGGTCCCCAGCGCCCCGGCCACGGAGCTGCCCCGGGCCCACCACCAGCCCCGGCATTGCACGCTATTCGGAGTCAGTGCGCTCGTCTCCTCCCAGCTGCTCCGGCTAAATCAAATTTTATTGAACTTGACTACATTTTAGAGATAAAGACTCCAGGTTTACAAATAAATATTTAACAACCTTTCCTGCTGCTAAAAGAGTTGCTTATCCAGACCCCGGGCTCTGCACTAAGTGTTCCTGTAGCTATCTGCAAAGCAGCAAAACAAAGGCAGCAGCTTTAATTTGCCAGACACGTTCGTGCCTATTTCCTCCGCTCTCCATCATTCCCTCCACGGCCAACGTGCATTTGTGGGCCCTGGTTCTTTGTCTCTCTCTCTCTCTCTCTCTCTCTCTCTCTCTCTCTCTCTCTCATTCTCTCATTCTCTCCCTTCCCGACTTCCTCCTCCTCCTTTCCCACGCACTCGCCAAAGCCCAGAAGGCAGCACAGGCTCCCCGGGGCGCACGGGGGGCAGCTGGGCACAAGGGGCCGGGGCACAGAGCACGGAGGAAGCCCGGTCCCTCGTGGCGGCCCGGCCCTTCCCCGCTCCCTCGGCCCCGCTCGTGCACCCCAGGCAGGGGCAGCGCCGGCCCGATCCTGCTCCAAGCACTGCTGGTTGAGGCAGAGGTGGTCAGAAGTTTCCTTTGCCTCGGGGCTCCTCTTTTGTCCTTCAACTCTTGCTGCCGCTGTTATTGCTGCATAGCTCTTCCCTGCACTGTGCTGCTTCGTGCAGGAGAGAAGGAACCAAAATGCGAGATGCTGCATGAGCCCTGCGCACGCCGCGGGCTTGCTGCAGGGAATAACGACTGGACAGCCGGCAGCACAGCGCTGCCCCACGGCTCGACTGGCAGCCAGAGCCGCGGGGTTTGGGCACCCCTTGGCTTAGTGACACCGAGCGGCTGCCTTGCTCCCTACGGCGCTGGTTCACCCCTTCCCGTCGCTCTGTGTTTCAGGCTGTCGGGGCCCTTTGGTTTGGGCAGCAGCTGCCCTGGTCCCATGGGAGCCTCTTGACAGCTCATGGAAATCCACCATCTTCCATAGGGCCTTTGTTAACAGCTGGGCTGCTAACGGAGGGCATGAAACCTGGTGGCTGCAGTGCAAAGGGTTGGTCTTTCTTGGGGGCCTTGTGCTGGCCTGGTCTCCTTGGCTTGAAACCCTCCAGATGCAGCATTTTGGGGAGGTGGAGGAGGCTGAGAAGGGTGGAGAAAATGGTTAGCAGCTCAAACGGTTCCTCGAGGAGCCAGCGCCAGCCACAAGCAGTTGGGGGTCATGGGGTCCCCTTCATCCATGCGCTTGCACAATTATGCAGCGGGGAAATTTTGCTCCGGCTGCTGAAGTATCTGCTTTCAGCTGCTGCGAGGCGGGAGCCTGGACTGGGGGTGCCGCAACCCGATCTGCTGTGGCAGGTGCTCCGCGGCTGGAGAAGAGCCCTGGGCTGTGTCTAAGCCACAAATCTCCTCCCGGCACCCACAGAGCCCAGCTGGCACCAGGTACCCCGCTGTTCTCGCCCCGCGGCGGCACCGCCGTGCGCACACGACCTCCTCGTGGCCCGGGCTCTGCCACGCCAAATGCTGTGCCCCACCGTGCCACGCTGGTTAAGTCGGGGACGCATCGAGCCAAGTGACGCAGGAGAGCAGAGTAAAAGGGGAGGGAAGGCGGCGTGGAGCAGGGCACTGAGGTGGGCTGCGGGACCAGCAAGTTGGAAGAGAGGCTTTGGGGTGGCCGTCCGCCGGTTTAGCTCCGGGCTGCTCCCTATTCAGGACCCCAGCTGCGAATCTGTTCCCCTCGATGAAGGGATGGATGTGACCAGTGGGGAGATAAGCAACGATGGCCCAGAGCCAACCCTGGGAGAGGTCTGCAGCCCCAGAGGGCAGGCGGCGAGTCCTAGGTCGGGGAGGTGGGGGGGAGACCTCGGCCGTCTCTGCGGGCTGCTGAAGCTCAGAGCTTTTTGCTGAGGCCGCTTCTCGCTGTGCTAGCGCTGCTCGCCCTCCACACACCTTTGCTCCCTCATTTTTAAAGGCTTTTTGCTCTCTTTCTGGCCGCGGATGCTTCAGTGACCCATCAGCAATGAAAACATCCTGACAAGTGATCAATAAGTAATTGCAAAGGCAGCTGTGGGTGCCTCAGGTGTAAAGCCCTGAGCTAGCAAGAGATAAATGAGACTGTGAGGGCGCAGAGCACCGTGGAGCCGGCGCGGAGCCAGCCCCGCTCCCCTACACGTCGGCCGGGGGGCCCGGGACGCGGGCTGGCCCCCACTGCCCAGGCGGGTGTCATTTGTCGGTCCGACGTTTTCCATGTCTGGCAAGTGGGAAGAGGCTGGGAGTTTTTCTGCTGGCAGACAAAGAGCAGGAGAGCTCGGTGCGCCAGGGGAACATCTCCCAAGGGTTGGCCTAGAGGCTCCATCAGTTGAGCCATCTCAGACAAGGTCAGTGGGAGACCAGGAGGAGGACGTCTTCTTGGGACGGGCTGGAAAGGACATGGACCAGCTAGTCGAGTGGGGTTTTCTCCTCCTTTTTTTTTTTCCTCCAGCACATCTCCTCCCTCCTGGGACTGGGTCACCCGGACATTTTGGTGGGCACCCGAGCGATGAGAGAGCGCTGTGGAGAAGAGGCATGGCTGCACCCAGGCTTCAGCACACCATGAGGGTCTCTGTAAATGTTTCTCTCCCCAGTCTGCAGCTGTGCAAGAAGGACTGGAAAAAACCTCAGCCTTCTCTAAGGGCTATGGAAACATTTGCACCGAGGTGAAGGAAAGGTCTGTCAAAAGAGTGTCTTCTGGGAGTGCTGCCAGGGTCAAGATGACATTGCAGAGGCATACCCCGCGCTCGGCCCGCCGTGCCCGCAGCCAGCCAGGCGGCTCGGGGTGAGGCCTCTCCCGAGGCAGCGCTGCAAACGTCCCTGCCGGGAGCGTGGGGCGGCTGCCGCTGCCGGAGCCCAGTCCATGGTCCCGCTCCTGCGGACGCTGGAGAGAACTGCCGCCTTGTCCTGGCCCAGGGTGCCGACGGCCTTGCAGGACCGGGGTGCTGGCACCGTGCTGAGGCCGCCGGGCCGGGCGCTGCCGCGGGCCGGGCACAGTGCAGCTGGCTCAGCCCGCTATCGCGTTTCTGCTGAATCAGCCGGAGCGCGGCAATACGGCGCGCGCCAGGTCCCGCTTCTATGTCAGCGGCAGGACAACACCTGATCCAGCACTGAGGTGGCGGCTGCAAAGTCACCCCGCTGCCAGCACGCTGCCTCCAAAGCAGGTGCGGCTGGCATTGCTGTGCAGCGTAACCCGGCAGGGGGGCCGTGGGGGGGCTGCCCTCCTCCCAAGCTCTCCGCCGCCGCCAAAGCATTTCTGACACCGCCACGTCCCCTGAAGCAGCACCAGGCTGGGGCGGCCGCCAGCCCTCCAGCGGCTCTGGGACGTGAGTCCCAGGACAGCCCCAGTCTCAGCCACCGCATCGCCCCGCTTGCTGCCGGCTCACCACGGCTGAGACCCTGGCATCCTCCGTCTCTGGCAGGACGGCGTGATGTTGCTTGCAAACACCATGCAACCACCAAACTCGCGCTCAATTTAAGGTTAGGCTGTACCGACGGTGCCCCTTCCGCTCCCACGCCAGGCTCCCTGAACACCCCGCCAAGCAGCGCAAGCCCTGCTAGCGCTGGAAAGCACACGGGCTCATCCGGAGTGCTGCATCTTCCGGAGACCCACCTCCGGGATAACAGCGGGAGGCCCTCAGACACCATAAACTCAGCAGCTTCGCTGGCTCCAGGGAAACCTGCTGATTTACCTCCGCTTAGGACCGGCCCGGATATTTTTATACCGCTACCTAAAATAGGCAGCCTCAAAAGCCTTTGCACAGCGGCAGCCCCACAGCCGCAGGGCAGCCCGGCCAAGCTGGCTTTGGGCTAACGCCCCGGCGGTGCCAGCACGGCCCCGGCTGCCGAGGGTGCGGGAGGCACTGCCAGCCCTGCGCATGCCGAGGCAGCGCCCTGCCTGCGCTGGCCGTGCCACCGGCATTGGGGCGGACCAGGCCTGCCAGCCACTCCGCTGTGTCCTCAGGTGCTGCCGGAGACGAAGGGCTCCAGTGCTCTCCATCCATCTCCTCTCAGGACTCTCCCCCGCCGGCCAGATCTCCATCTCTCTCCCCAGTATTATTAAGTTTAGTTCACGTAATAACAAAAATACTGCCGCAGGAATTTGCAGAAAGAGAGAAGCAGAGAAAAAAAGGAGGCAGAAGAAAGCGTGAGTGATGGAGACTGCGGGGGGGAGAGATCCCTCTTCCCGGCCTGGCTCTCTTTGTGCCGGTTTTACATGTATAATCCTTTTTTCTTTCCCCCTTTCTCGCTTGTTTGATTTTTGCATTATTTATGGCTTGTCTTCAGGGCCTGTATTTGTTGTTATTGTTTCATTCAACAATAAAATAGATTAGATAAAAACAAACTGCACTAAGCCCTGGCTAAGCCTGCCTGTCCTTCAGCCGGCGGCACCCGAAGCGCCGGGCAGCGCGGGGACGAGTGGCCGTGCCGGGCTGTGCCGGGGTGCGCGGGCTCATGCCGCCACCGCCAAAGTCCTTCGCCACCCCAAAGCTCTTGTGCGGGGAGGCAGCGCTTGATTTTTTTTTTGAATTCCTGTCTTTTTTTAGGGCATTTCCAGGAAATCCGAGTTAGCAATTTTGCCTGGAGCACGGCTCTGCCGACGGCTCCGGTGCCGGCAGCCCCCACTTTCTCGCCCACCCGCCAGCCGGCGAGCGCCCCGGCCGAGGCCGAGGAGGCAGAGCCTCCGCGAGTGCCCGGGCTCCGCGAGGCGCCTCCCGGATGGCTCCGGGGCCTGAACGAGTTGGTTCCCACTTCACACGCAACGTCTCCAGTCTAAACAACGAGCTGAAAGAACAGAGCACGTCAAAATATTTCTGCTTCGCCCTCCCATGAGAATTCCCCATTGGAGCCCAAGCCAGTTAAGGTGCTGGTTACAAAATTAACCGTAATTACAGGACAGATATCTGATGGTTTGCATTCTGATGAAGAAACAGAATGGAAATTAAAAAAATATGTATCTACATATATCTATATATCTCTATATGGGTCCCACCAGGATAACGAAGAGCGAGGCCGGCGAGGCCGGAAGGCGGCGGCGCCAGCGGAGGCCGGGAAAGGGCTGGTGCGGGGAGCAAGGGGACGCGCGGCGCGGAGACGGGCCGGTGCCGTAGCAGGCAGCGTGCCTGGGGCGCCCGGGCAGCCCCAAAGGGAGCAGCGGAGGCGGAGGCCGAGGCCGCGGGAAGCGTGGGGGCCGCTCACGGCAGCGCCCGGCTGAGGCAGCGCGTGCACTGGGAAAGGCTGTGCCCCCTCTCTGCCGGGCAGCGGCAGGATCCCATCCTGCCCGTGCACTGAGCCCGCGCCTGGCCATGCTCCCCGCAGCGGGGTGAGGCAACCGCCCCCCCCCCCCCCCCCATCCTCGCTCGTCCTTCGCCTCCTCCCGTTCCTGCCCGATTTCAGGCAGTACTGAGACTTCATCTTCAATGCTCCAGCAACGAGCTTCCCCCATCCCTGCACTTGAGGCCCCCATAATATAAAGGTAGAGCAAAGCCTAAGCAAAGAAGTGTCCCAGTTTTACCGCCTCTGGGAGCCAGAGAGCGGACGGGGAGAGCCTGTTTTCCATGCCCAAGCTGTGCTCTGATGTTAAGGCGGAAATTTCTGAGCGTGAATCTTCTCCGGAAAGCCATGGCCAAGGTAGCGACCCCCCCCCCCCCCCCACCGAAGCCTTGGAAAGCCCCAGCCTGTACCAACGCGTCTTAGTGCCACTGCTGTGCCAAACCCAGGGAGAGGGTGAGACTCAGCTGAGCACCCCTGCACGAGACCAAACGTGCTGCTGCCCAGCCCGGTCTAAGAGCCTTTGGGCTGTTTGGATGGGTTTTGGGGCTGTGGGCAGGAGGTGGTGGAGGCTCAGGCGACAGCAGGGCCAGCAAGACGAAAGAGGGTGGCCTGGCTCACCCAGGAGCCTGTCGAGACTTCTGCTGGGTGCCAGAGCGCAGCGGTCCCGGGAGGTGGGAACGAACTGTCCCTTGAGCCTGGGCCATTCCCCCCCCAGCCTCGGACTCCCAGAAGCGCCCACCGTGAGCCGGGTCCTGCACCAGCCCTGCCTCTGCCCGGCGCCTCCCTGAGCCAGCTGGCACGACCTGTGCCTCGTCCCGCTGCTCTGTGCTGCGTGATGGATGAGGCTCCGTGCTCCCCGCCCGCGCTAAAGAGGCGGCAGGGCCCTCTGTGGCATTTATTAGCATTTATTCAATTGCCCAGGTCAAGGCAACAATTAGCACTGCCTGCTCAGCCACCGCCACCTTTGTGCGAGCTGTCTTTCTCCTCGCTCGCCGTGCCGAGGGGGGAGCGAGGGGAGCAGAGGACACCTGGAGCCTGGCTGGTGGAGATAACGGGGCTCATCCAGCATCCCTGCCCCTGGGGCCGAGCCGGACCGGCTGCGGCGCAGCAGGGGGGCTGAGCGGGCCGAGGGGCACAGAGGGGTGACGCTGCCCTCCCTGCTGGCAGCCAGCCCCGGCATGCCCCGGGCTCCCGGCACGGGCGGACCCCCGCGGACGGCTGTGCGAGGGGCCCAGGAAGAGGCGGCCAGGTTCAGGCCCAGGGCAAAGGCCTCGGAGGCTGCAAAATGACCCCGCTGCAATGTGGGACATGCAGACGCCCCGGGTGCAGGCCCAGGGCACCGGCACCGCGTGCCCGGCTGAACTACGTGAGCTGGCAGCAGCCCTCCTGCAGCGCAAGGGGCGAGCAGGAGCCCTCCGCGAGCCACCAGCCTGGGATTATTCACCTTTTGCTTTCTCCTGCCCTGGCCTCAAACCACGTCGCCTGCTCGTTCTCAGCCTTGGAGCAGAACGGGTCCTGTCTGCCCCGGCTCACCGCTGAGGCAGGCGCTGCTGCTTCGCCCCGGCGCTCCTGGACGTCGGTCGAATTCCCAGCCCGGCGGCAAGGGCGGGTGCAGGGAGGGACCAAGCCACGCGCTCAGGCTGAGCAGTGCGACCGGCTCCCCGCTGCCCTGTCTCTGTGCCCCCCAGCCCTCCCCGGCGCCCTGGCCCACCACGTCCCCCCAGCCCCCATCTGCTCCCGGGGAGCCCTACGGGAGACCACGCGGTGAGAAGGGGTCCCTGCTCTGAGCAGGGATGGCTCCTCCAGGCCTTAGCAAGAAAAAGGCCCAGCAGAGGTGGGGGGAACCCCACGTGTGCAGGGATGCGGGGGGGGGGGGGGCTGCAGAGCCAGACAGCCAGCAAAACTGGGTGCTGGGAAGGCACCGCACACCCAGGCTCGCGGGGACCACGGACGTGAGGCCAAGGCATGGGAATCCCTCTCCGAGCAGCCATTCCCCTCTGCAAGCTCCAATTTTTCCTCCCCCAGATGGAGGGCGGGGAGGAAATAGACTTGGAATAAAATTGAGGCCGTGGCCTTCAGTTGCATTTCTCCCTTTGTTTTTCTTGGGTTGTTTGATTTGAGTTAAGCATTTACAGCCCTCCTCTCTCTCCTCCCGGCCTTCCCCGCTACCTGACGAGCTACTCTGGCTCTTTTCCCACCAAAAGCCATTCCTGCTCATGCCAGAATAAGCCCTGCTCCCTTTGCTTCTCGGGATTTAGCCGCCAAGGGAGGAGACGTGCTGGCTTGGTGCATTCGATGTGCTCAAGAGCCAGGTAAACGCGCTCGCGCCACAGAGAGGGGAGCGCTGCCTTTCGACAGTTTGGAGAGCTCGACCATCAAAGCACTTCAATTCGGAAAAACGGTCGGTTCGCGGGGCTGCCCTGCGCCCCGGCTCAGCTGCTGCCGGCGACCTCGGGCATCTGCCCCGACCTGCTCCCGCGGGCCCCCAGCACGGCCGTGGCTTTGCCTGTTTGGGCTGCTTCAGAAGGCGGCTGTGTGAGCACCAAAACGCCCTGTGATGCCGTCTGCCTCCCGCCGGTGCCCTGGCCCCCGTCCCGCTCAGGAGCCGTGCGCGGAGCGCCGCGGCAGCACGGACGGGGCAGATCATGCAAACCCTGAGGCCAGATGCTAATTTTAATCACAAGCTGAAGAAGATGAAGTTAACGCTGCCTTCGCACCTGGGTCCCTGCAGGCAGACTTGTCTCCAAAGCCCACGCTCAGTGAGGTGCCGGCCAGCGGGTCGGGCCGGGTCCCAGCCCGCGGGGGGCCGCAGCCAGCAGGCCGGGCAGCTCCGGGCACCGTGTGCCAGCTCTCCCTGGCGGGACGGGCCACTGGCCGCGGCTGGCTTGCCGCGATGGCAAGGCGAGCTGGGAAGCAAGAGATCCCCAGTCCTCACCACCAGGACCCACCGGCGCAGGCACGGGCCATGCGGCAATGGCCCGGGCATCACCGCGGTGGCCCGGCAGCCAAAGGGGGTTGAGCAGCAGGATGCAGGGGCCTCTCTTGGGGCCACAAGCCTGGAGCACCTCAGAAATTCCCCTTTTCTCCCTGTCTCGGAGAGAAGCTGGCCCCATTGCCATGCCAGAAGTCGAGGAGCATTTCCTGAGGGAGACTGGATGGGCTGAGCCCTGTCACGCTGGTGAGACCTGCTCCGCCTGACCATGCTTCCCCCACACTCCCAGCTCCCCTCTGCAGCTGGGTGGGAGAAATGGGGAACGGGGGGGCTGGGGCTCCCCAGCTTCCTTCCTCCACCACATCTGCTGTCCTTGCAGCCGTGGGGCAGGCGCGAGGGAAGGGCAGGCTGGAGAGGTGGAGCGCAGGGGAAGGTGCCCTGCCCTGGAGCAGCTCTGTCCCACTGCTCGGTGCCCCTCTCAGCTGAGGGCCCAGCAGACTCGGCGGTCTCCTGCGTGCCCGGGGCCGGTTCATGTCCGGAGGCAGGGCAGGCCCTCCGAGGAGACATGCTCACTCTCCACCTGGCTGAGGAGCCCCAGAGGCTCGGCCAGGCACAGCCTCCGCTCCAGGATGCCCTGACAGCAACTCAAAGCAGGCAACGGCAAACCCGGGCTCTTTGCTCCCACACGCTCGCTGCCTCCAGCATTAATGGTCTCGTCTCATCCTCTCCCTGCTCAGCCCGGACGCTCACGCCTCCCTGTGAACCTTCCCTCCTGCACACAGCGCTCGAACCACAGACCATCCACAGCCCAGCCAGGGCACTCTCGCCGGGGGGGATGTACGCGGACACCAAACTCACGTTAGCCTGCACCACGTACGGAGGTTCAACCTGAGCCGACGGCTTAGACAACGGGCACCCTCAGTGCTGACCACGATGCAGCCACCAGCCCGTGCCCAGGCCACCTCCCCAAGGCAAGCGGAGGCAGGCGGGCCCAGCGGTTCCCAGCCTGGCAGCTCCCGCGTCGACGTCTGCAGGAGGTGACACGGGAAAGCCCGTTCCCATTCATGCTACTGCAGTCTCCACACCTGAAGTCTCGCCAAAGCAGTGGTGGAGTTGCACTTTCCACCTGGACATTTTGGAGAACTCCCCACCGCAAACACGTGGTCCCCAGGCTCATGGCGGTGGGGCCTAGCCCCCGACGCGGACACGGGTGTCACCCCTGGAGTTGTCACAGCAACCCCCATCCAACAACCGCTCAGCTCAAACAGGCCCGTCACTGTCCGGTGACAAGCGCGCAGACAAGGCAGCACCTGCCGGGGCGTATTAATCCTCATCGAGCCACAAAGAGTTCAGTTGCGCTTTGTAATTCAGCGACTGTAATTACACTATAATTACACTATAATTGTGGCATTATTATAAAGTGATTTATCAGTCCCTGAAATTAAAGCTCAAGTTACTGCATTTTATACCTGTTACATACATCAGGCAGCATAAACTTCAGCATCATTACAGTGAATGTATTAAGGAGGAAACTAAAGGAATAATAAGTCATTCAGTCATGCTGTTAACCTTCCAGTGATATGAAACAGTGGTAATTAGAGGTATCGCGGAGTAATTACGTTATAGGTGCAGAATAACTACAGCACGTTACAGTATTACAGAAGTATAACCATTAGTTTTGTAATTAATCCCTCCACTCGTCTTCCACAAAAAGGCTCGGAAAACCTGACGCTTCCCCGAGCTGTGTAAACTCGGCTCCTCTCTCGCCTCCAGCACGGAGGCGCTGCCGGCCGGGCCCCGCGGCGCCTGGCAGGGCTCCAGCGCGGGCGGCCGCTGCTGGGGAAGGGGCTCGGACACAGGTTCGGGCCGTGATGCCGGGGCGGGATCGCCGCTCCTGGGTGGGCCGGGGGCTGGGGCGGGCCGCCCTTGGCGGCGCTGGCACCCTTGCGGCAGGACCCTCGCAGCCCCTCGGGCGGCTGGGGCGGCTGGCGGCAGCGCCGTGCTGCTGCTCGGCACCGTCGTCCCCGTCACACGTGAAGGTCAGGTCGGGGCTGCTGCGCGCGGCAGAGCGCGGAGGCGAGGGTTAAGCCTGGCGGCAGGACTGGGATGGGGATGCGAAGGGGATATCCTCGTTTCAGAGCAGGGCTCCGGTGGGTGGTGCGGAGGAAGGGGAGCTGCAGGGAGGAGGGAAAGGGAGCAGGGATGCTGTGGAGCAGGGATGCTCCGGCGGCTCCCCCAGCCCGTCTGCCCTGCGCTTCCCCAGCACCTTCCCTTTGCACGCTGGGACCCCGGAGAACCGTGCGTGCCGGGAGGCGAGCAGGCGGCTATCACCCAGGGCTGCCCCACGCCGCAGGCCAGGTGGGCAGGGTCGCTTGCCGGGGAGGACCGGGCATGGCAGCCGCTTCGGCAGTAGCCGGGCTGGCGGGAGACGCGGGGAGAGGCAGCAGAGCCTCAGCTTTGTGAAGCAGCACACACCTACTGCACGCAGAGCTGCTCACACTCGTGCCCACACTCACACTCGCCCTCCCGCTCCCCTCCCTCCTGGTGCAAATCACTCCAGCGGCACCAACGCTCCCATTCGTTCCTGGATGCTGCAAGCTCGGGCGTTTGCAGCCAACTGTGCCTCTACCTTTTGTCTGGGCTATTTATACCTTCGAGTCGCAAGGTGAAAAATCCAATAGCCTGAACACGGTATCAGAAAGCAACAAGCAACACCACTGCCCGGGAGAGCTTCCCAACGCCCTGCTGACGGCCGGCTCCCCGCCTGGCATCCCGGCCATCCTTCCTGCCCGGCAAAGCCCCGCTACCGCTAACCCCTTCTTTCTCTGCCAGACACAGAGGGCTGAGCCCTTGCTGGGCAGCCAGACTCCCCTCAGCATCCCCTCACCTCTTCCCCTCCTAGTCTCCTTTCTTGCTACCGTGGCTGGGGGCTGAGCCCAGGTGGAGCAACCCTTCAGTGCACCCAGAGCTGCCCCCGGGCTCAGCGCCCTGTGGCTGGGGAATTGCCCCGGCCGGCAGCAGCTCCTCGTAGCCCTGACCCACCTACCTCCAGGCTGGGGGGCCGGTGATGGGGGGATCAGTCCCCGCCACCTCGAAAAAATTAACCCCCATGGCTCCTGCCTCAGCTGGGCATTCAGTGGTGAGGGCTGGCGAGCGCTGCCTGTCTGTGTTTAACCCTTCCCGTCCCTGCCTCGGAGCTAGGCACACTGAGAAGGAGGGTTGAGTCCCCCTCACACATTAACCCTTGCTGGTCTGCTAGGCAGCCCGCCTGGTCCGCCTGGTCCTCAGCACGCCGGGGCGGCAGCGCTGTCCCAGCCATACCCCACCTGAATGTGTAATCTGTTCCAGGCCAGCTAACTCATCCGCTGAGCTACGCGGGGAGGAGGAGGAGGAGGAGGAGGAGGAGGGCTCCCACATCAAGATGCAGCTCTGCACTCGGCTTGGCTCAGCACCGCCGAGCCCAAGCCCCTCCGCGGGGCCAGTCAGCCACGGGTGGTCGGCACCCAGGCCCCTGCGCCCAGCGAGCCCAGCGCCCTGCCTGGCCGGGGGCTGCCGTCCCCGGAGGGCCTCCCTGGGCAGGGGCTGCCTGGCCAGCTGATGTGCGGGGAAAGGCGGGGGAGAGGGGCGCAGGGCAGGAGAGAGCAGGCGTCCAGGCAAGGCAGGGCGGAGGAGGCAGCTCAGGGCTGCGAGGACGGAGGGGTCCGGGACACACGTCCCCCCGCTGCTGCCCACACCCCCGCGGTGGGCAGCCCGGCCGGGAGTGCCTGGCCCCGCTGCCCCTTCCCTTGCCTTCCCTTCCCTTGCCACCCGGCCCAGGCGGTGCCAGCGCCGCTCCCTGGTGACCCGGACCCAGCCCGCGGCCGGGCACTGTGCACACCTTGCACCCGCGGAGCAGCGCGCCCACACGCACACGCACGCACACACACACATGCACACACACACACGCGCACACACATGCACACACACACATGCACACACACACACGCGCACACGCACGCACACACACACATGCACACGCGCACACACACACGCGCACACACATGCACACACACGCACACGCACACACACACATGCACACGCACACACATGCACACACGCACGCACCACCCAGCGCACTCTCCCCGCTGCATGCACAAAGTTCCCAGCCCGAGGCTCCCGGCACCGGCTCGGATCCAGCCCCTGGCTCTCAGGCATCGGGTCGGATCCAGTCCGAGGCTCTCGGGCACCGGCGCAGGTCCAGCCCGGCGCTCCCGGGCACAGGATCGGATCCAGCCCGAGGCTCCTGCCATCGGGTCGGATCCAACTCGAGACTCCCGGGCACTGGGTCGGATCCAGCCCGGCGCTCCCGGGCACGGGATCGGATCCAGCCCGAGGCTCCTGGCACCGGGTCGGGTCCAGCCCGGCGCTCCCGGCAGCGGCGCGGATCCAGCCCGAGGCTCCCGGCAGCGGCGCGGGTCCAGCCCCGGGGCTCGCCGTGCCGCTGGGCTGCTGAGACGGAGCAGCGTCCCCGCACCGCCGGCAACGCCAGCCCCAGCCTCCCCCCGCGCCCGCCCCCCCGCTCCGGCATCTCCTTCTCGCTTACCTGCATCTCATTCTCGCCGGCGATCTCCTTCGGTCAGAAATGGCATCTCCCCCGGCCCCCACCCCCTCCGCCAAAATCTCCACCTGCAGTAACGCAGCTCCCCCTCTCCGCAGCGACGGCGCGAGAGGCGGCGGCGCTCCCGGCTTGCGGCTCCGAGCCGCCCCCAGCCCCGCGCCGCGGCGCCCGGGCAGGGACGGGCAGGGCGGCTCCGGGGCCGCCTAGGGACGCGCCGCTCCGCCGGCGGCCGGCTGCCTCCCCTGAGCGCCCGCCGGGCGGCGGCGGCCGGCGGCGGCGGCGCTGCGGGGGGGCGGCGGCGGCATGGCCCCGCCGGGCGGCTGGCACGGCCCGGGCGCCGCTCGCCCGCTCCGCTCCGCTGCGCTGCGCTCGGTCCGGCTCGGCTCGGCTCGGCGCGGCTCGGCTCGGCGCGGCTCGGCGCGGCTCGGCTGCCGCCGGCCGGCGTGCTGCGGCGGGGCCGGGCTGCGAGGCGCCAGCCGCGCCGGCCCCCGCCTCCCCTCCGGGAGGAGCCGGCGGCGGGCGCGGGGCGGCGCGCGGAGCGGCGCGGGGCCGGGAGCCGCGGCGAGTCCCCTCCTCCCGCCGCCGCCTCCCCGCGCCGCCAGCGCGCCCAGCGCCGGGGGCGGCGGCGGCTCCCGCTGCGCCCGGGAGCAGCGCCCGGGCCGCGCAGGGGCCGCGGCTCCCCCCGCCCGGCGGGCGCTGCCTTCGCCAGGCCCGGCGAGGGCGAGGTCGCGGTCTGACACGGCCCGGCCCGGGGCGATGCAGCCGCCGGGGCGCGGGGAGCCGGGCCGCCCCTTCCTCCCCTCCCTCCTTCCTTCACCGCGGGCGAGGGCAGGAGGCAGCGCTGCTGCCTGTGCCCGGCAGGAATCCCCGAGCCCAAAGCCGAGGGGTCGTTATCGCCGCTACACGGATGAGGGTGCTGTGACACCGGCAGACTGAGTGACTGCCCCGACAGCAGGCTGCAAACCGGTCAGCTCTGGGGACACTTGCCGGTGTCCCCTGGGCCATGGGGAGCCCCTAGCTTTGCAGACAGGGGGGTCACGGCCAGACCCCCACCTCTCCGCTGACAATTCATGATCCCGTTGCTCACGGAAGATGAACTAGGCAGTGAGAAGTGCTGTCTCTGGCCCTGGCTTCAGAGCCAAACCAAACCCGAACCTGCTGAGGGAAGCTGCCGGGCCATCCTCGAGATCTCAGAGCGGTCAGTGCTACGCCGGGTCCCCTTCCTTCGCCCCCCGCCTGCCCCAGGCACACGCGGAAAAGGGCTGCAGAGGGAGGGAGGCGACTGCAAGGATTGATTGAGACCTCGCCGTCTCAAAGGCATCAGCGGCTCAGCGCACGCTGAGCTGGTAGCATCTCATTCAGGACTAAGTGCCCGACTTTCGGAGCTCTGCCCCCTTCTTCACCCCCCGCTCATAATGGACACCGATTTATCGAGCAGCATTAGCAGATTTGCCCGGTGCTGGCTCTTCCATCGGAGGCTCTAGCAGTAATGGACACAAACTTTGCTTCTAATGTGCACTTTCTCCTGCTGTTTCCTCCCAGCAGGGCTCTTCTGGGACCCTTCCTGTTCTATCTGCTTCCTTCCAGCAGTCCCCCGCCCCGTGGTCGGCCGCGGGCCAAGCAGGGCCGGAGGCGGCCGTGTTCGGAGCCAGCAGCAGGGCTCCGCGCTGGCACAGGCGGAGCCGGAGCCCGTTCGGAAGTCCCTTTGCTAAGTCCTGCGAGCCTTCCTTTGGACGGCTCTTTCAGCCTGTGGGAGCTTTCGATGAAGATGATGGCTTGGCCTCCATCCAGGAGCCGTTAAACCAACCCGAGGGGTGGGGATTCCCAAGCAGAAAACCACTCTGGACAGGTTTCCCTCCCTCCTGCAGAAGCGGAGCAGAAGACCTGCCCTGGGCTGCAGGCAGGGTGTCCTGAGCCCCGAGGTGGACCGGGCGCGAACCCCCCCACCCCCCCCGGGCAGCAGCAGCCTCCCTGCGCTCTCGGCCAGGTCGAGGAGCTAATCTTCCTCCTCCTCAGCACACGCAAGCTCCTGAACGGAGCAGAGATAAACAAAGGGTAGTCAACAAGAACTTGCCAGCTGAGCTCTGAATCACTGTGCTAATAGCGCCAGCTTTCTTCTGCTCCCTGCTCGCGCTTCCCCGCTCGTAGGCTCTCTGCCTTCCCTCACGCTCCACCCTCTGGCACAGACCCGGCGGTAGCTGGGAGGCGCGAGATCAGCTGTGGAACCGTACGTGGGCTCGTACGGAAGATCCTCGTGGCGAGACACACGGGGCGTGAGAAAGCGTGTGCGCGCGTGCACCCCGCTCCCGGCACCAAGGAAATCCAGCGTGGCCCCTCTCAGTGGTCCTCAGACCTTTGCTCAGCACCGATCGATGCCTCCTGTTATTATGGCTATTTCAGCGATGCCATCAATGTTAATAGCACTTCACAAATACAGACAAAGCCGGCAATCTGAATGAGCCCAGGGAAACCAAACACAGGACAAAAGACAGGCTAAGAGCCTTCAGTGCTGTTTTTAATGTTTTTTCCCCTCCCCGCTGTTAGGGCCCCACTAAAGTGTAGGGCACCAGCTATTCAATAACAACACTCCAGAATAATTCCTGGCATTGTCTAGTGCGAGAGGGGGACATTCACCTCAGTCCTTCCAAAAAGATATGGCAAAAGCACCATGCAAGCCGCGCTGGTGGCAGGGACGAGAGCAGTGCTATTCAGCGCGTGGAAGCGGGGCGCCTGCCAAGGCCATCGTCCCCACCTCCGCTCGGCTGCTGTCCCCACCCCAGCACAGCTGGCAGGGACGGAGGACCAGGCCTTCACCCGGAGACGCAGAGATGAGCTTTTGGGATAAGATGGCATCCACGCACGCTTGTCATACAGAAAAGTGGCGGAGAGCACGGGAGGCAAGGGGAGGTATGGCTGCGCGCTGGTGCTCGCGAACAGCTGAACGGCTGCTAGGAAGGAACAAAAACCCGCCGAGGCCCTGCCGAGCCCCACAGCGCCAGCGCGGGGAGCTGAGCTGACGGGGGATCAACGGCCTTTGCAAAAGCTGCATTTTCTGTAACCTCTGCCAAGCGATTTCTGACTCGGGCGGGCGGATGAAGAGCCGCAGCAGGGGAAGAGAAGAAAGCGCGGGTGCGCAATGCCAAGCGGGCCTGGGCTGCTCCTGCTGGCAACGGCAGGGAGTTTCGGCTGGCAGCAGGCAAGGCGGGGAGAGAAGCAGGCCTGGAGGTGGGGATGCTCCTGCCGTGTGGCGGGGGATGCCCCGCACTGCTCCCTGCACGGCTGTGTTAAAGACGAGGAGTAATCTTGGGGAGCTGAATGACCCCATAGATCTGCCAGAGACCAGCTCAGCTCCCCCAGCTGGGACAGGACCGACAGGAGACTGCGCTCGACATGGGGGAGAGGATGTGAGAACGGCACAAACGGACGCTGAATCATAACGGTGCCTTCAGTTCCTGCCCCCCGGCCTTGGGGGTGCCCAACACGTCTGCCTGGCTCTCCCCAGTGCTGCTCCTGCAGCCCCCTTCACGCCTTGCCAGCGACGGTACGTCTGGCGGGCGATGCCCGGCCGGAGCGGCTCAGCTGTCTGAGTGCTGCTCCCTGCCTCGCACGGCCTGGCCAGCCTGCCGCTGTGCACCACTGCCGGGGAGGCCTCTTGGTCTGTCCGCGAGGGCTACGAGATCCTCCGCAAGGGAGCCGCAGGCTGCTTGAGTTGTATGACAGGCCCTCGGCTGGTGGGAGATGGCCTCCTGGCAGAGGAAGAGCCCTCCAAGGCCACCCTGAGCTGTGCACGTGTGGCCCACAAGGGAGAGCCCCCTCGGAGGTGCTTTTCGGTGGCTGGTTAATAGTGGGAACAGGCCATGTCCTTACTCTGCTCATCAACAAGTCTAAATTAAGAACAGATATTCACATGTCCTAGGCCTTAGCGGTGGAGCTCAGTTGTGGGCCGGGCTGTATCTGCTGTGGCCAGAGGGGTTGCAACTCCCCTGCCTGTTCCTGACCCTCAAGGTGGGAGTGTTGGACTGCTTTGGATCAGGGCTTTTCCTTTTCTCCAAATTCACAGGGGTAACTTCTCATCCCCGCCTCATGGGTAACACTTCCTTACTCCAACAGCCCCCAAGGAAGTCTCAGACAATGGCAGGGTCCAAGGCTCACGACCCAGCAGGTAAACCCAGCTGACATCTACCAGGGGAATTATACTGTCCCCTGCTCACAGAATCCTGAAAGATTTACATATTTCACCATTTACTGATCCTGTCCTTGTAAACACTATCATGGCTGTTTGCCCTTATTGCCTTCTTTCCCCCAAATGTTGCTGTCAGGTGGCCCTGGGTGCAGCAACAAATTCACAGGACTGAAGCAAGCAATCAGGACAGCTCTCCTGGGAGTGAGGCCAAAGCAATTTCCCTTTGTGACTGCTTTGGAGGAGCACAACTCACCCCCACCCAGAACCAGGGAGAGACCCACATCTACCTGCGACCCATCGGGTTTGATGCCAGCTCCTCATGGGATGCTGCTGGCCAGCAGCTACCACCACAGACAGAGCTACCATCCCACACACTGACAGCTACACAGCCCACTCTTCACAAATGCACTTGAAGAAAGTCCCCTTCAACCAGGAGAGGCAATCCAGCTCAGAGGAGCTAGCTTTATAATGCATCTGATTAGAAACATCTCAGATGCAGAGAGCTGCAGAGGAGGTAGACTGGCAACACTTTATGAAGGATGCACACCCATCTGCCCCCAGCTCTTGGGCGGCACCATGGAGAAGTGACCTGTTTGGCCCATCTCCAGGGTATTATGAAAGCAAGTTTCCAAGCTAGCTCTCTGAATATGGAGTGCAGCAGCAGGTCTAATTTGCGTACACCAAAATCTTTATGCACCCATTCCCACCCTGGAGCGATGATGATGTTCCCGGGGCTGGTGATGTTCTGCACAGGATTGGTAGCTGTCATCCTTTCCCATTCATGCAACTGGCACTGGGAGAAGGGCATTGGTGTGACATGAGGAAGAAGAAAAGGATAACTGTGGTGCTACCATGCCTGGCAAAGGGCTGCTTTTGTAGAGCGATTTGGAGTTAAGCTAAGGATGAGCTTACTACTAAGGTTAAAATGTTCAGCTATGTGAAGGTCCCCAACGTGTTCTAGCAGGGGTGACAGAGAGCTGGGACAGCCAGAAGTAGCCACTCAAAAGTCAGTGGAAGTACAGTCCCTCTCCTGTTCCCTACCAACAGCCCTTATCTATTTGCAACTGCCTGCTTTGTAGTGGACGTGGATTTTTTTTCCTCTCCCATCTCCTCTAATGGCCCCTTCCATGCTGTGGAGATCAACTCTAGCTGTTGTGGGAGGCCACAAAGATTGCTCCAGCCCCACTCGACTGGGTCAATGTCCTTCTTGCAGCATGGAGTCACTCAAAATGAGTGGCTTCCTAGCCCTCCAAGTGTGACTGTCACGTCCTGACCACTGCCTGTCCCCAAGCTGCAAAGGAGAGGAGAGGTCTGCTCTCAAACCTGCACTGAACATCTTCCTCTTTAAAAGACACAGGGATCAGTGAGAACATTTGGGTGTCCATCTGTGGGGGCTCATCCCTCAGACAGATGCTCAAGTTCTTTGCCACTGTCATCCTCAGATGATAACGGGCTGTGGCAGATGGTTCCCTTCTGTTGGCAGGAGGCAGGGATTTATCCACTCTCTGAACTCCACTCTCGGAGAGGCGGCACCTGCGTGCGGCATGAGGGATCCTCCTACCAGGGCGAGGGCGACGGGACCTGCCCTTTGACGGCGCTAGCTCGGAAGCTCTCTTTGATGTCCCCCAGCGGAATCGCTCTTGTTTTTGATGCACGTGCCCAGGAATCCCAAAAAAGGTTCAGAAAGGGCTGAGCTGGCAGGAGGGAGACGGATTTTAATTACTCCCATTATTATTATAGCTCCTTTTCTTTTAAATTTTCACACTTCTGTCGTAACAAGCTGAGCTGAAAAAATATGTGCAAATGCCAGGCTGTGATAAGATGTACCACACCTTGAAGTGCTGCCAGCACCAGTCCTGGGAACTCTGGGATCTGCTGTCTGCCCCTCCTCCCTTTTGTCGGCAAGGACAGAGAGGGGGGCTGCACCCGCTCTGCTGCTTCCCCCGCTGCCCGGTGAAGAAGGTGGCATTGCGTTTCCCACGGGCTCAGCAGGCAATCGACTTCTAGATCCTGTCCAATATTAACTGGCACCTAGAGGTGGCTGCCATAACCTCCTGGCTGCTCAGGACATGGCTGGAAAGACAACCCAGATGTCTTGTGTTTCCCTTGCACAACACATGTACGCAGAGCATCCCCTCCCCACCTCCGAGCCCTGCTGGCAGGGGAAGCTCTGCACGTAGCAGGACTTGTTTCCAAGGATGGCTGAGAGTCCCCGGCTGTGCACAGAGCTCTCTCAGCCCCTGCGGATGCGGGGAGGGGAGAAAAGTGCTGTCAGATTGCGGGTGTTTTCTTCCTCGGAGGTGGTGACATTTCAGGGTGTGTGTGGGGGGAGAGGGATGAAGGGGCAATGCAGGATATTCTCGCCACCCCATCCCCACGGCCATCTGGATGTGTACTGATGCCTCCTCACAGCAGGCTGAGTCAGTCCAGTGGCTTCTCATTATCAGCTGGAGGGAGTCCAAATTCTGCATTGTACGGCTGCTCCCAAGTGAAATTGAGGATTGTTATCAAGTATTATCATAATGGTTTCTCTCTGTACTGTCTTGTACTGCTCCTTGTCCTGGTCAGCTGATTGATTTGGAGCAGAACGAGGCAATGTACCAAACATCCTTTGACCAACGGCCGCACGGTTTGGAGAGCTGCACTGGGAGACATGTGATGACATGGGCTCAAAGTGTGCAGCTCATTGGGGTGGTCCCATCCTCATCCCATGAGCAGCCCTGGGAGACAACAGCCCCTCTGGCAGCAGGACTGTGGCTGAGCACATCTCCAAGCACATCTGCTTGGGGATGTGAGAGGCGGGTGGAGATGCTGTCCTTACGGCTGCCTTGGGGCCTGTGCTTTCAGTGCCATGATCTCAAATCATAATATTACCCCTGTGATACTCCAGAGAAGTGGTGGAAAGAGGGAAAATGCTCCTTCTCCACCTTGGCCTTCCTCTCGCCCACCTCAAGGTGGCCCTGCCAAAGGTAGAGTTGAGATGCCGGTGGCAGCGTGGCTGGCACCAGGGTGCTGCCGTGGCCCAGCTCGCAGAGGTCTCCGCCAGGGCCACCTCCGTCGCCCCGCTCCTCCATGAGCTCAGCGTGCGGAAACTTGCTATGAAATGATCTGCGTCGGAAAGAGGCCACACGCACTAATGTGAGCCTGCCTCGAGTGCCTGATAGCTCGGCTGCCTGGCTGCTCTGTCAAGCAGGCCAAACACGCTGCGTGAAGGGCTGCAGGAAAAAGCTCCATTAAATTCTTAAGCTCATTGACACATATATAGAAGGTATTAATAATATCAAGCATCTCAATGGCTATTGTAGCCCACATCCAGGAGATGAAAGATAATTTCTGGGACAAGGAAGTTATGACGGTGACAGCTTTTTAACAGCTTGGTGTAAGAATAGGAGCCGCACAATGGGACAAAGAGCAATGATTAAAGATCTCTGCACAAAGGAAAGAGGGATGGGAGACCACAGTAAGTGTGGAGGACATCAGAGTCATGTCAAATGCTAATGTGGAAAGTAAAAAGACTGTGCTGGACAAGAAGGATCAGAAGGTGGTGGGGGAGACATCCTGCTGGGCTTACTTGCAAATGCTTGGCAACTCAAGGAAAGGGGTCAGGGTGCCTGGGGGGGATGAAAGAGGCTCCTCGCCTTGATGTTTAGAGAGGCCTGGCTCCTGCCTGGTGTGCACAGACGTGGGCATGCTTTGGCCGGAGGGTGGAATGAGACTGGTAAGCGGAGCAGGGGAACGCCTCCGCTCAGATGCTGTGGAGCATGGAGGGGAACTAAGCTGTGCTGAAGGCCAGGGAGAAACGGAGGAGGAGACACATCAGCAGGGGAAAGTGAGGTCCTAGGACAGGGCAGGGCTGCAAAAAAACTCTTCTCCACAAAGGCCAGAGCTAGAGAAGCTGGGGTTGATGAACCCAGTACCTGGAGACCCTTAGAAGAACAATTATTAATAATATTCTCTGTATTTCTTCACACGTATACACGCTCCCCTAATGTACACTGCACATGTAAACAGCTGCCTGGTGACATTTGCACGCCCAATTACACCTGCAGATCATTGATTTACATGCACAGTTGGAGAGCAATTAAAAAAACTGGAGTCTGCTTTGCACTTTACCATGGCCACCTCACCGAAATCGCACTGAGGAGTAACAGCACCTCCTTGCAGGGCTGGTCCCCTCTGCCAAACCCTGGCCTGGGCTTCTAAGGCGGGGTGCGAGGGTCTGCGTGGGGCGCCCCACACGTCCCAGCTTAACCACAGCCTCAGCAAGGAGCAGCGGCTCTGCTGCGCGGCTGCACGAGGCTGCCCTCCGCCTGGGCAGAGGGACTCGCTCCGCGCCAGGAACGCGGGGGAGAGCCTGTCCCGGGAACCTCTCCGCTCCCTGGCTGGCAACATGAGCATGGTGTTGGGACAAGAAAGCGCAAACCCAGGACCTTTTGGAGAGTTTCCTCCTGGCATTGCCAGCCCTCGCTCAGAGGCAGCTCTGCCAGCCGCCTCCAGCCGCCTGCTCCGTGCTCCTCCCTGGCAGCTCACGCAACCTCCGCTGGGCTCGGATGAGCTCTGCGCCCCACGACTCCCATCTTTGCCCTTCTACATTTCTCTCCCTTGCACAAAGTGACTTTGTTTCTTATTTTTCCCTGCTTTTCCTTTCCCTTGGTTCCCCAAGACCTGCTTGTTGCCAGCAGCCTCTGAAGGCAGCAGGAGCAGCGCGAACCCACCCTCCGCGCCCCAGGAGCAGCCCACGGCCTCGGCGCTGGTGACCTGCTCCTTTGCCCTGCCCATTATGCCCCGCGGAGGCGAAGCGGGTTTGGCTCGCACTAGTGCCCTCTCCTGTAACTACCATCATCTTTAACGACCCTAAAACCAGCTGTAACGTTTGCTGTTTGCTCAGCTTCTGTCATAAGTGACTGGCGCCTTTCCAAAAAGGATTAAATGCAGGGAGTGAGAAACATAAAAGCTCGTGTAATTACGTGCAAAAAGCCCCTTAATAATTTATAGAGGGAAAGGGTAAATATCTTCGTGTGTTATTCAAATGTAGCTCATTGTCCCGTTTGGCTAATACCCAGAGTGCACGCATCACAGGCTTTATCCAGGAGGCTGTTTTGCCTTTAATACCTTTCATAAATTATTGAATTTATAAAGAGGAAAGCAGGTGTCATGTCGCTCCTATAAACAGCTCGTTAGTTAAAGCTAACGAAGGTGGGGAGCAACAGTTTCCTCTCCTGCCTTGTCTCTCTCCCCTCTTGCTGTCTCTACTGTCATCTGTGATGTGATGCAGATAGCGGGGTGGAACGAAGGAGTGGGATTTGCCTAGAAAGTGCGGGGAAACACATGGTTCATCATGCCTTTCGAGCAGTCATGCCTACCGCGCTCCGGGCCCCGGCCCCCGCTGCCGACTTCCCGGTGGAGAAAGCCACCGCCAGGCAACGCTCATTGAGCTAGCTGAAGAGAGGAAGGCCGTGCTGCGTTGGAGGCCCTATGGGCCATGTGGCTGAACCCCAGACAGAGGCCTTGGACAGGCCAGGATCTCCTTGGGACATTTGTCCTCTTCTGTTCATGCACATAACTCAGCAGCAAAGTAAATACTCCCTGCGGTGCTCTCCTGCCTGAGCAGAGCTCATCCCGAGGCATCACAGCTCCAGCTCAAGGATGGGCATGCTGGGCCCGTCGGGACGCACAGTCCAAACCAAGCCGTGTGAACAGCCTCAGCCCTTGCAGTTCTCTCACTGTTAGATCAAGCGGCAATGCAAGAAACCCTGGGCTGATTTCCAGCTTTCCAAATGTGGGCCAAGTCCCTCTTTCCCCCGCAGATCCTGTGCAAGCTGGCGGCAGAGGGGGAATCTACATGCTGCAACAGCGTGACAGCAGCTGCTCCACAGCTCTCGAAGGAGACAGAGGTGTTACCCAGCAACCTCGCACCGGAAAGGCCCATACTTGCCTCGCTCCCACCCCTCACCCTGGGGGAAGGACCATCGATTAGAACGTGACCATCCAGATGAACACTAATGAGGATGATGAGAACCCAGCTAGCGCCGAGCTGGGCAGGCAGACGTGGCAGGAGCGCGGTTGGCGTGCAACAGGCGCAGAACGGACCCCCGCGCTGCCGCGCAACCCCCCCAGCGGGCAGAGGCACCCGTCTCCACCGCTGCTCACGATGCATGAGCAAGGCAGAGCACAGACATGTCTCTGCCGCCTTTCTGCATGGGTCCCCTCACCATAACAGCCAAGCACCTCCTCCTCCCAACAGCCCACAGCTTACAAAGGCTGATGGCTGCTCCCCTTGTGCGAGGAATCAGGGTTCCAGCCCTGTCTGGGGGAAGCAGAGCATCTCCCTGATTTTTTTGCTGAGGCAGGGTGTTAGAAAGCAGGCTCTAAAAACAGCAGACGTGTGAATGAGTCAGGCAGCATGGGTTTGCATGAGCTAGCATGTCAGCCAGCCTTCCTCCTCCCCGCTGGAGCACCGCAAGGCCCTGCACGTGGCAAAATCGGCGTGCAAGCCTGCTCCCCCAAGCCTCGGCAGGCAGGCCAGGCCGTCCCGTGCCTCTCGCGCCCCTGCACACCTGTGCCCAGGGACAAGGCTGTAGCGAACACGTACCCCCACGGGGGCAGAGAAAGCCGGTGCTCAGGGAGCAGCTGGTTTGGAGGCTCAGCTTTCACACCCCTGAAAGACTCACTTAAGAGACGAACCCCCCCCCCACACACACACCCTCTCCAAATATAATACATATGCATTAAAAAACAGATATGGAAAGGGGAGCTATCAAAAGTATTTTAAATAGTGTCTAGAGCAGCTAATGCCAAATCAGGGTGACAATGCCGGGGTGTTCAGGACCCACACGGAAAAGTGCCAGGGCTTTGCTGCAGCGAAGCAGCAGCAGCGGGGTGCTGGGATAGGGATGCACAGGGCTGCAGGAGCGGCAGGGCGGTGGGATGGGGATGCACAGGGCTACTGGAGCCCTTTCTGTCCACGAAACGGCTGGCGGCGTTGGGCTTCGCCTGGCCGCCGCAGCCCGGCTGTCAGCGGCGAGGTGAATCGGAGCCCCGTGATGAATGGTAGCCCCCGAGGAAGACCCAGCGGGGCCTCGCGAGCACGGGAAGAGGGAACGGAGACTATTGATAATCAATTAACTCCTTCAATTACAGAAGCCTAATGAGGTAGTGCAAAGTCAGTTTTAATGAACATCAGTTTAACCGAGGCGGTTCCTCGGGGCGCTGGTTTTTGACTCAATCTTTACAGGGTGGGAAACACTAAGAAAGTACCAAGCAATTAGAGCCACTTGACGAACGCCGGCTCCCTGTTCTCTGCAAAACCGGCAGATTCGGAGAGCAGGTGGCTGTTAAACCAGCGCAGGGACTCCCTAGCCCATCCATCACAGGGAGATACCGCCTGGGAAGGGCCCTGCCCTACGTCTTAGTCTGCGCCTAAGTGCTGTGATATACCGCGCTGGCTGGCAGGGCCTTGGGCTGGCTCACCAACGCTGCTCATCTTTCTTGTGGTGCCTGAGCAGAGCATCAGCTCCCCTCATCCTCCTCGCACTGTGGCTCCCCTCCCTCTTCCCTCCTCTCCTGGCCCAGTTCGGAGCTGGTGAGTCTTTCTAGGGCCAATTTTTCTGTGGAAATGCTAATGCACACAAACACATATGGCCGAGATGGAGATCCAGCAGAGCCACTCCGGGCTGCGGGAAGCCACCCTGCCCCTGAACCGCCGCAGCATCCCACGTGGCGCAGCCCCAAGGCGCCGCGGCTTCGCGGGAGGCCTGTGGGGTGGCCGGGCGGTGAGCGGCTCCTCAGCCCGGCCCGTTGGGACGCTGCCGGGGAGCGGGGAGGCTTTGCTGCCAGGACGGAGATGGCATGGAAGGGAGCATTGCTGCCGCTGCTTCGCTGGCAGAGCGGCGCTCCCTTATTCCCGCGGAGCGTGCGGTTTCTGGGGATGCTGCCGGATGCATTAGCTGCCATAAGACAAAGTGGATCTCACGGGGCCCAGCTCTCCCCTACACACAGCTATTTTTATTTTTTCGGTGGCGACAGCATAAGCATAACGGCTGCACCTAGGAGCCAGCCAAAGCCCCCTTAGCCAGGAGCTCCCCTCCAGGGGCCGCTCCCCAGAGCCCGGCAGGGAAACCTGCTTGGGGAGCAGGGAAGCGCAGTGCAGGAGAGCACAGCAGCAGCGGCTGCGGTGCCAGGGCGGCGGGGTCACCCGTAACGCTGGCATCCCGGGGCCGCGCTTCCCTCCGGAGGCACAGTGCCGCACTGGGCTGCGTTCAGCAGGGATTTACATACTAAAGAGGCGCCAGCAGAGTAAAGGCACCCGAACATCTATTTTGGGTCTCAAAGCCAAAGACTGTGTTTTAAATCCGCTAATCAGGTGAGGATACAGCAAATTTGTGAAGAGCGCAGACGGGGAGGGAGGGCGAGCGCCTCCAGAGCGCGGGCAGTGCTAGCCGGGCCACGGCCACGGCCACGGCCACGCGCGGGGCTGGAGGCAGCTCGTGCTGGTGGCTGCCCCAGCGGCACCGCAACCCCACGGGGGCTTAAGGGGGTTTCCTCCTGACGGCTGCGTTGCTAAACCTGAGGACGGGATGCCGAAGGCTGCCCTTCCCGCACGCGGGCTGCTCCGGGAGGGCCTCGCCAGCCCCTAAAATGCCCCTGCCGCAGGGCCTGCCGCTCCCTGGTGCCGCATGGCGTGGAAACACAGCGCAGATGCCTCGATGAAAGCAGAGAGAGGAAGGGGAGCCCCCCCAGCAGCTTGTTATGACTAGTAAGAGGAAAAAATATGACAAGCCGCAGCACCCAGTCATTTTTTAAAAAGTGATGTCTCCGCCTGAAGGAGCACTTAAAGCGCAGAGACGCTTCCTGCGCAACCGCGCGATCCCCCCGCTCCCGCGCGCTGCCGGGGCAGCAGACGGTGCGGGCGGGCGGGCTCCGGACCGCAGGTGCGTGGCGCGGGGGCCACCTGGGCCGCTGGGACGGCGCGTGGCAGATGGAGGGGAAGGCGTGTGGGCTGCCGGGGACCGTGCAGGGGTCTGGCCGTGCCCCCCTGCCGCCCCAGGGGCTTGGGAGCAGCCTGGGCGCGAGGGGACGTGGGAAAAGCCCAGATGCCGAGAGAGGCACAGGCCCGGTAATTTGGTCACGTGTCCGTGCGCATGTGCAAAAGCTCCTGGGTCGTGGGATGCAACGCACGGGGCGTCCCCAGGGTGCACAGCCCCGCGGAGCTCGCCCTGGCTCTCCCACGGGCCCCAGGCAGAGCACAGCATCCCGTGCCCACCCCAGCGCCAGGAGACACCCATCTGCTGCCGGCTCTGCACGGGGGTGCCCACGGCCCGGCTCGCACAGGGAGACACGTGGGGAGACCAGGGGGAGGAGACGAGGAGCCCAGAGGCATCTCAGCTGCCCCTGCCCGCAGCACTGCCTGCCCAGGAGGAGCCAGCGCAGGGGCTCTGTGGGCAGAGGGACCCGAGAGTCTCCCAGGGTCACCTGCGCTGACCTGGATAAGCCAGCAGATAACTGCAAGGTAGTGGATCAGAGGAAGCAAGAGAGACACCGGTAGCTACAGACAGGGAAGATAACAGCCTCATACAGCCGCTGCTAGACTCGCATGAAAATCTGAACTCCTCAGTTTCCATGAGCAACCCATCTGAGACCAGCGCACCCAGCCCCTGCCCCAGGCTCTTACAGGACACACCGCACCAACGGCAGATGCCCACCTTGGGGGGCATGGGAGCCCCGTGCCTGCTGGCTGCTGGTGCTGGGGGCGCGACAGACCCAGCCAGGGCAGTGATTGCTGGCAGGGCACCAGCACCAGCCTTGCAGTGCTGGGCAAGCCCCATCCTAGCCCTCGGGGGAGACCACGGCATGGATGGGGTGAGCAACCTCTCCCGGGCTGCCTGGTGAATCAGTGGTAATGGTGAGAGGTAAGGCCAAATTCTGCTCCCCCCACTCCCAAGCCAGCAGCTGCAGAGCCTCCTGGGACCAAGCAAGGAGCAGCGCCTTTGGCAGTGCCTGGTGTGGAGGGCCAGGTGTGGTGGTCAGAGCTCTTGGGGTGCTGAGGTGCAGCCGGAGCAGACCCCTGACTAGTCGCCGAAGGTTCCTCCCAGCTCTTCATGCTGTGTTTGCTCTTCTTTAATTTTCTGATCCTGATGAGCAATGCTGAGACCTTTTCTCATTAAACCAGGCAAACCAACCAGTGAGTATTAGCGCTGAGGTCTGCAAAGAGCTCCAGAAAATGGCCTTCCTTGGCTGGCTGCCTGCCATCCTGCTTCCAGGTGGGCAGGGGCACTCTAGTCCCTTGGCACTCTCCAGTTCTGGTCTTCCCTGCCACGTGGAGGGGAAGAGGGATGCTAGTCTTGCCTGGGCGCTCCCAGACTGCCTCATCATGGTTCATAAGGGCTAGAAAAGGTGCTGAGACTGGGTCTTTGGAGGGCAAAATGTTCAGGGAGGGTGGGGTGCAGGCTGTGGGGTATGGAGGATGCTCAGAAGATCTGGTCTCATTAATAACTAGGCAGCTCGACGCCCTGGAGATTACTCTCGTCTCCTTTCTTGTTTGGGTGATTTACTCTAAGACTATTAGTGGATTAACCGAAGTTCTTATAGTGCTGGAAAACCATCTTTATGGGTGTTTTAGCGACACAGAAGGGGTAGCTTTCACATTACCCAGGAGCAAGTCTGCAGCTGGGCAGCCTTGTCAAGTGAACAACAAGAGACACAGGTTTCTGGCAACAGTCACTCTCCTCCCCAAAACTGGCAGTGCCGGAGAGAAACAGTGCTGTCTGGAGGGCAGCGATGTCAGACACTGGCAAGCCACGCAGTCCCTCCAGCTTTCTTCCCTCCAGCACGTTATGGTTTGCAGCTTCTGGGCTCGATTTCACAGGGAGGGATCTGGGAAGCAGGGGACTGAACCCAGTGAAGTGGGAAGACTCTTCCCACCATATGTTGCTGCGTCCTCCTCTCTGCATGCAACTCCCGTTGGGGCTGTTTTTCTGAAAAGCTCCATTTCCTTGTCCCAGAAAGCCCTATGGCCATGCCCTGGTCTCCCCGCAGCCCAGAAGAGCCCACAGATAAGCCACCTCGCAGCATCTCTTATTCTACTGGGCTGTATTGGCTCATGTGGCAGAGTCTTCCCCCTTCCTTTCCCCCTCCCCATCAACTGGCAGAGCCCCAGTGGTCTCCCCCAGAGAGCATGCGGTAAGACACAGCATGAAACAACTGCAGATAATTAAAGGACTGAATGGAGTATCAGAGAAGAGAAGGGAGCCTGCAATAGCCATAAATAGCTCGCCTTGCCGAGCTGCTTAACTCCTTGCTTGTTCTTGCCAAAGTGCAGACCCCAAAGGGATGGAGCCTGTGCATGAATAGGGGTGGAAAGTTCAGGAGCATATTTTTAAACCATTCAAGTTTTACTCCGGCTGGGTGATACATTATTGTGTGTGTGTCATTTGAAGTCTCTTTTGAATGCAAAAAAAGCACCATTTTGTCTCTCTAAACTCCCACCCCTCTGCTCCTACCCAAATAACGTCAGGCTAGATCTGACAGGCGAAAGGAAAGCAATACGAGGTAAGGCTGGTTAAAAGCAGCACGAAATGCTCTTCTTTTCCTCTGAAAGGAAGAGCTCTGGTTTGCAGGGCTGGAGGGCAGCGGGGACAAGAGGCAGGCGTGGGGGGGAGCAGGCACACGTGAGGTAGGTCTTGCAAGGCCCAGAGAGCTGCTTTTGCCAGGCACCTTAGAAGGGCCTTGCAGCGAGATGATGAGGGTGAAACGGCATTGCCGGGGGCAATCTGTGCTGGCTCCCCTTTGCTGGGAACCCAGCGAGGATGTGGGGCAGCTGTGCTGTCCAGGGGAAACGCAGTGGGTGCGGACGAACGGGTGCGACTCAGCACAGGGGAAGCGGGTACCAGGGAAGTGCTTGCTAGCAAATGGCTGGTGTCCCCAGGGAATCCCCCAGGAAGGGCAGTGTGGGTATGGCTACCCCTGCTTCCAGTTTCTCATGGAGGTAGTGTTACATGGCAACAGATCTGTGTTGCTCCTGTGGGCCTCCTGTGAAGAACTGCATGCTAACCCAGCTCTTTTCTTAGAGAAGTAGCAGCCCATCTTCTTTCCTGTTGCTTATGGCTCCTCTCGGGCTATGGAGACTACCTGCTACCCTGCACACTTCCCCAGACCATGGGAATACTGGAAATAGTTAATGACTCAATGCAGCTGAGACTAGAGTAGACCCCAAAAGCACAAGAGGCATCAAACTATTGTTCATCCTTGCTACCCAGCCCTGGTCACCTATTCATCTGCTCAGAACAGGATGGTGGTGTCACCTCAGTCCCAGTGGATGGAGGAAGAGCCCCCGTAGACCACAGGAGCATGTGCCCTGCTCACATAGACTTCAACAAGCCCTGTCTTGACTCACGTCACATAGGACACCTAGACACTCGCAGAATAGCCCTGCAGAGATGGGCCTTTGGTTCGTGCTCTGAGTGTCACTGATACTGGAGTACCTCTTAACATTTCCACGCAAGAACAGGGCAAGCCAGCTGAGACATGACAGGGGTTCAACAGCGAATGGAGGCCAGGTACCAGAGAAGGAGACCTGGCAGGTTAAACTGCCAAGGGCTGTTGCCTGTTGCCTGGCAGGACTTGAAGCAGAATGGTGTAAGTCCCCTGCATGGCTGCAATCTTTTTCAGTGATCGAATTACACAGCACAAACTGATTTGCCTCAGAGTTTAGCTTGCTGGTAGGAGGAAAAGTAGGGGAAAAGAAGAGTAGAATATTTGCCTGTGGGAAGGGGTTGAGCCGTGAAGACAGAGACCAAAATAATCACTTGGATTTTGGTTGGTGGGAACATCCCCAAGACTAACAGATTGCAGTGTGCCTGGGGGAAGGTGGAGATGGGACACGTTGCTCGCAGGAGAGCTCCCCTCCTTCCCTCCTTCCTAGGCCCTGGCCTTGGCCCGGTGCCGCCTAGCAGTGCTGCCTGCCCCAAGCCGTTGGTGCGCCTCTTGGGGCACCAGCAGCAGTGGCAGCTCGTCAGTCCGGCCACGCTCTGTCCCCAGGGCCAGCCTCTCCTCAGGGGTGGGAGTGCATGGGGCCTCGGAGGAACTGCCCTGCCAGCTCACACAAGTCAGCCGCTGCCTCTCGGAGCGGCTTTTTGATACACAGAACGGCCTGAAGGCAACTGGCACGGGGCTTCCTGGTGAGACGGGAGACGCTGGTTCTTGCATCAGTTAGGGCAAGAACCCAATAAGCCAAACGGGCAGGTAGGTCAGACTGACACTGCCTGAGGACCTGCCCGAGGATCCGGCCCAGGCTCTGTGCATTAGAGCTACACGAGGGCAGGAGAAAAGTCACATTCAATCCGGATGCTGGGGTGAGGTGGCTCCGTCACCATCTCCCCGCCAGCCGTGCCAGGGCCACGTCACTGACACCAGTGGAGAGCATCCGGATGAATGCCAGCACTAGCCGCAAGGCAAATTAAGCCTGACAAACCTGCCCTCGCTTCTCTGATGAGGGGATGCCCTTTTCTGCCTGGGTGTGGAGTTAAAGCCTCTGCCTTCCTGGCTGCTGGCTCCCCCAGCAGCTAGCTTCAAGCCGTGGCTGGACACAGGGCTACCAAGGGGGCTGACGAACGGCTGGAGCCCTGGCGAGATATACAGCAGGACAGAGGGAAAACAAACCAGGGACTGACTGGGAAATAATTCCTCTCTTAAATGGTGCTGATGCAATTAAGCAGCACAGGCTTTATGAATGATACCATCTCTGCTTCGAAACACATCATTACCTCTCTCTTTTAGGGCAGTATTTTTAAATACATATTTCCTCTTTAAATGCCCAAGAAGAAGGCTCCAAGGCTGAGATACGTTGCTAATCGCATCTTATTTCACTCAGTGGCAGGGAAATGTTTCGTGCAGAGCTCTCCCTCTACTGCACGCACACCTCTGCTCTGAGTCATTGTTTTGGATTTCTTTTCTTCCTCTTCCCCCTTCTTTACCTTGATGGAGCTCTCATATCTAATATAGCAGGTGATGAATCCATCTCCACCTCCCCTTGCTCCAGCAAGTGTGAGTGCTTGGCTGCTGCCTAACTCTCCACCCCAGGCACTCAGTGCATTCAGCCTCCTCCCCTGATGCAGAGGAGCCACCTAAGCAACACTGGGGCATGGCTCTGGGGCCGGGGCCTCAGTTAGACAACGTATTTTGGTGAACTTTACTCGGAGCTGGTTTGCCAAGCCTTTGCCTTGTGCCCTCCCCACCACAGTGAGGGCATGGTGACTCTCGCTTTGGTACAGTTCAGGCATCCCTGTTTCCCAGATGACACCAGGCCAGCCTGGGCCACTTCTGCCCATGGAGTGCTCACCGCGAAGGATTAGAGAGGCCTGAATGGGAACTAAGGGCTTTTGTTCTAGAAATTGAAAGTTGATGGAGTG
The DNA here is from genome assembly GCF_036370855.1 of Dromaius novaehollandiae. Taxonomy (NCBI): domain Eukaryota; kingdom Metazoa; phylum Chordata; class Aves; order Casuariiformes; family Dromaiidae; genus Dromaius; species Dromaius novaehollandiae. The sequence goes on from NC_088107.1 coordinate 22,451,888, forward strand.
TGTCATAGGAAAATGACAACAACCTACTGTACCTCAAAAGACAATTATTTTTCCCTCATTGGAAGTGATCGATTTTCTCCATCAGTGACACTACTAATGTCATCAACACCAACAGCTCTCTCAAGGAAAGGCCCTTTCTCAGCTGCACATCTGAAACTTCCTTAGATCTGCCCTTTATTCCTCTCCCTGCTTTGCTGCTTGCTCTTCCGCAGGACGTGCTCAGCAGAAGAGCTGTCAATAGAAGGCTGAGACCTGCTTATCAGAGCAGCTCGCTCGCTTTCCCCGTCCCCGCGACTGCCGCAGATGCATGCCTCCGTCAGATGTACTCCTCCAGACTATTTCTGAATATGCTACGGCTGGAAATTACGAAGTTGAATCATGTTGCTTAACTGCAATTGGCCATGCTATCGCTATCCGTGTTACCGCGACTGGGGGCCTCCGCTCGGCTATGTGATGTACATGCAGAGACCAGGGAAGGGAAGAGGCCAGGAAACACACAGCCCTTGCCAGCTGCCCACATCCCAGCCCTGCTCCGCGCAGGGGTGCTCCGCGCTTTCCGAACCCTCCGTCAGCCCAGCGCTGGGCACATGGAGCGGGGACATCCTGCTGTCGCTGCGGACTCCAGCCCTGGACCGCCCTGCCCGGGTGACTCCGGCCCCCCCGCGCAGAGCACAGCCGGGTGAAAACACCTGCTGTGACGAAGGGGGAAGGCGATGCCACGTCGGGGCAAGCAGTGACGGCAGCACCCGCTCGGCGCGTCAGCTCCCGCCGCTCGGCGCGGTGCCGCGCATGCCAGGGGTTGGGAAACGCACACTCGCTGATGCTTTGCAGAGTTACATATGTTGTGTGGGCTGGGAGCACATACGTTAGATATACACACATCTACGTGTGTGTGCGTGTATATATATATATATACACACATATATATGAGAGTCTATTATAGATACAGATTTACATATAAAATCAACACCAAAACATACTGCAGAATTTTTAAGACAGCAGAATCAGTACCAGATATCACAAAACAGATATCTTTATCTCTACAACCTTTCAGCTTATGTTTCTGGTTAGGCTAGCAAATGCTATGTGCTAATACCCTGCAGGGGATGGTGCTGGCTATCTCCAACATATGCATTTTCACAGTGCCCCGGGAAGGAAAAAGCACTATTCCCTTGAGTGCAAGCCAGGAGCCACACACAAAGTGCGCAGGTACCGAAATCCTGCAGCCTGAGAGGCGGCCAGAGGGGATCCATCTGCCCACACGCAGGCTGGGTCCGTGAACTAGTCAGATGAACTGCCGTGGCACTAATGGAGAGAAAAGGCCTCTCAGAGGCAGGATTAATCTCTTTCTAAGGTGGATGCCTGAGAAAGGTCAGCTGAGTTGTGCCTGGACGTACCTTTTTTCTCTCTGCTGACTATAAATGTCAGGCAGCCAACCAGCTCGGAGGCAGGTACCTACAGAGTGGACATGTGAAGTCAGGCGAAGTGAATCCAAGCCCAGGTACCTAAATGCTGTGGCGGATGCAGCCTGGAGTTACACACAGCCGCAGAGACAGGAGCCGGGGCAGGCAAGCACACGCTGCTGGCAGAGGGTTCGAAAGCCGAGATGCTCGTTCCGGCTACATCGGGGGAAAATGTTCCTCTCTTGCCCTGGATTTTAGGTGCTCCACCTAAAAACTGAGTCTTCAAAACGTTGGCCTGGTGTCTGACCCAGCAGATTGCTCCTTCTCCCTTAGACTTACAGCACCGCAAGGAGTGCTCCGCGCAGTGGGCTACGTTTCCCTTCCTCCCAGTCTTGTATTACCAGCGTTAGCATATTGCGCTGAGTCTTCACATGACTCGATATCTCAAAGTTTCTCACAGGTCTAAAAACAAGGCTTGTTTGAAGGCATGTGGTTGAGCAGTTAAAAAGTTATGAACAGTTAAGCTTGGTGAGTGAAACTTTTGCATTCATCATGGCCCCAAACTTGGGGCATCACCAAGCTCTAAAGCACTTTCCAACTGACTCAATGTCACATTTAAGTGCTGGATGCATCAGAAGTCAGGATGCTTCAGAAAGGTTATGTAAACCATTACATCAGATCCTATGAGGGTTATTAAGGTGAGCGGCAGAGCATGGGAAAATGGGTGATTATTTCACAGCAGTATTGTGGAACCAAACAAGCAATGTCCAGCTTAAGGATGTAACTCATTTAAGAAATCTACCTGCCAAAATTTTCCTTATTCCAGAAAATAACTATTCTAGTCTCCAGGTAATCAGCTGAGGTGCTGGGGAGATAGAAAGGCTTGAAAAATGGGAAGTTTCTCACTATTGGAAAAGTCTTCTATTTTCTTCCCCTTTTTGGAATGTCATATTTTAAACTGTGTGGTCAATTAACTCCAAATTTATATTATTCATCTGTGCTGGTGCCTTTGAGTATTTGGGGGAGGACTGCATGGTTAATTTTGGAGTTATTTGCTACGGACTCTTGAACCTCTCCAAAGTCCATGGGTTCCCCATGGAGTTTATAAAGTCTGCAGCACTCGTCTTCAAGGACATTAAGACATCTGCAGGGCCTTGCAATTTTTCACAGTTTGGAACTGACCCAGCCAGGCTGAAAAACGTTAGGAAATCTTTAGGAACAGAAAAAGGCATTTTATGAAGTCCAGAGCTGTTCTGTTTGGGTTAAACAACTTTAAGAAGCCTTCAGGGGCAACATGGACACTTCTGAAATTGGAGGCCCAGAGCAGCCAGGTTGAAGGACTTTCCTCAGTCAGCAAATCTCTGAAAATCTTCTGTGCTATTGTGATAAAGCAAGCAAGCAAGATATGCTAATTATAAAAACGTGACTGATGAAGTCCTGCACTTAATGTGTTTGATGAGGAAAAAAAAAACCCAAACCAAACGACTGCACGGTATCCAGGTCATTGTACTTTTCTGTGACAGATTTATAAAGAGTCATTAAGAAAATCCCCGAGGAAAACTCTGTTGAAGCTATAAACTCACACCAGTTGTTTGAGATGCCTTCACGCCAGAAACCTCAGGTCCTGCTGAGTTACTGCCCAAACGCAGTTGTGCAAGCAACCTCCACTCGGACGCTGCACTGCCCCTGCTCTGCCCACGCGCCAGCTGTGCCCGCGCTTACTGCCCCGGGCTGCCCGCCATTGCCAGCGCCTGCAACCCGGGATCCCACAGGATTTACACATCCCGTTCTCCTGTTAGCAGTCTGCATCCACGTCCAGGCAAACCACCGGAATATCGCTCCTCTGTGTGCACAGGACAAAGCGAGACGGGGAGCGGATCCAGCCCAAACGCACGCTTTTAATCCAGAGCCTTGCACGTTCCTGCCGGGGGGCCCCAGCCCTGCAGCGGGCAGCGGGCCGGCCCGGGCCCAGCGGTGCGCAGAGCGCGGCGTGCGCAGGCGGCCGCGGCAGCATGCCCCGTGCACACGCCTCCCTCCCGCGTGCCCGCGCTGGCACACGGCCCCCGCCGCTCTGCCCTGCGCACGCACCTGCGCGCCGACCCCTCCGTCCAAAGGCAAACAAAAGCATCGCTAAGCAGCGCCGGTTACTTGCTGGACAATCTGACAGCGTGAGCGGCTTGAGCTGTACGATAAAAGGTTCAGACCTATTGTTGTGCCGCTGTCACCCCCCCTGGCGGGTTGTGAATGTAATACACGCCACTGGCATCTGAACACTCATTTCCATTCGGCTGTGCATTCACCAGCCGGTAATCACCGCCGTGTCGAACAAGGGGGCAAGGACTCGCGCGCGGGCTCCTGCGGAGCGCGGTCACTGGCCAGGGTGAGGTGCACGATATTCCTGCATAGCCCGGACTTTCTAATATCACAGCATTGCTCCTTAAATCCTAGCAGCACTGTTATTTACACACCACACACAAGTCCCGAGCGCAGGAACCTGGAGCTAGGCTTGGCGGTGACCACGGGAAAGCTCACTGGAGGGAGCCCTGCAGGGTCTCAGTCGTGGCGGGATCGGCGCTGGCACGGAGCAGGAGGGTGCCGCTACAGAGAGTTAAACCAGACCCCGCGAAGGGGTGTGGGGGCTGCCTCGTCCCCGGCCTCGCTCCCCGAAGGCCGCAGGGGAGCTCTGCCCATGGGACGGTGCGGAGGAACATCTGAGCTGGGGCCAAGCCCAACCTGCTCTGCACACAAAAGGCCTCCAGTCTCCTGGGCTACCAGTTGGCACTTTGCACTGATGTTAACATTCATTTAAGAAAAATTACAAAAAACCCCAACATGGGCTAATTAGCTAATGACATTATTTTGGCCTGATGTGCCATATAATTAAACAACTAATAAACGGCAAGAGTCCTGCGCGGCTGAGGCTCCTGAGTCAATACCATGCTATTACCACAGCGTAATTGAGTTTACAGAGCACCTCAGCACAGGCGTCCCAAAGCCCCATGCAAGGAAGGGTATTGAAACAGCCACCAGAGACCTGCCTGCTGGACAAAGGAGAAAGACAAATCTTTTAATCTACCACAGCCCGAAGTCCCACCTGGAGAAGACAAGTTTGTGCCTCACGCTGTGGTAAATGCATTTGCTAGACAGGAGGGTACACGCAACCCAGAAAGTGTTAAACACAGGCAAATTTCTCCTTTGGCAGCAAAAAGTTACCTGAACGGCAGCAGGCGGGACGGGAGTGGGATGAAACATGGCTCGTCCTCACTTTTGCAGAAAGACTTCCAAAAGTCCATTCCTTTCTATCCAAAATGTTTACATTTCCCCATTAAAAAGGCATATTTTGGGTGACTGAACAAAATGGGGCATGAGGGTCACTGACGGTTATCAGGGATGGATAAGGGTTTCTTTCCTCAGCCCTGGCCTTTGGAGACAGGGTGCCCCAACTTAATACCCTGCCAGCATGCTGAAAATGGGCCAGGACCTCATTTTAGGCTTGCAAACTCCTTCCTGAGTTTTTTACCGAATGTGGGAAAGCAGGAGAGAAGAGCAGTGGCTGGGGCAGCAAACAAGCGCTCTTCGACTCGAGCCACGAAGCAGCTACATATGTCTCGTTACTATGTGCTGCGCCTGGGGCAGGAGTCCTCGGAGGTGACTTTGTTATATGGACGTTTTGTAAGTCTAATACACTACACACGTGCTCACCAGACACCCGCACAGCCTGCCCAAGCCGTCCGCCACGTTCACTGTCCCGGCTCACCCCACATGCACCCACATGCGTGTCCCCACATGCACCCCGGCCCCAGCTTGTCCTCGCGTTTCTCTTCACCTCCCTCCTCCAGCAGTGCCACGCAACAGCTTCTTACGCCCCCGACTGCTCTCGGGACGAGCCTGAAAGCTTAGCAGCAGCATGGAAACATCTGTCATCCCAAGGCAGTTACAAGCCTCCTGCACCTTGCTGCCGTCAGGTCCCCGCACGGCAGCAGCGAGCAAGGCCCGAATCCTCCGGGCAGGAGCCAGCTCGCCTGCTTCCTGACAGACGGCTTCTGGTGATCGTGCAAGAGGAGAAGGAGGAGAGGGCACGGCGAGGGATGGACATCGTAGCTGCGGGAGCCACGAGCCGAGCGGAGACCCCGGGAATGCGCGGGTGAGCGGCTGGTGATCTGATTCCTGGCTCCAAATTGCATCCGGTGCCTGAGTTTCACACTGGAGATGAATCAAACGGGCCTAAATGCAACAGGAATCTGGCCAAAAAGCCCTGTCTCCCGGGACTGCTGCCAAACGCAGTGGAACCTCGGAGCTCCTGGAAAGCTGTGGGGAGCCTGCGCGGGGCAGCCGTCTGCAGCAGACTTGCAGAGCCGGGCCCAGCAGAGCCAGGCTGGCCACTCGGGCCACCAACGCAGCCCGGACCTGGCTCTGCCGCTAACCTGCGACCTGGCAGTGGACCGGAGAGGCCGGAGAGTCTCTCCTGGGCCTCATCGCCACCGCTCAGAGCACTGCAGGAAGAACAAGACCAGAGATTCATGGATCAGAAAGCCAGGAGGGACCTGTTTGAACACATTCTCTGAACTTCTGCATAATACAAACCACGTCATCGCCCCCAGTAATTTCTGCGTCAAATCCACACGGGTTTCTCTGTTAAACTGCAGCCTGTCTTTTAGAAAGACATACGGCTCTAGCTGAAAGGCTGCAGTCTGCAAGCAGACTACCTCGCGGTAGCGACGGGCGGGAACCCCACCGCCCCGCTCCCGGCGCCGTGGCTCCAGGCCAGCGCACGTCCACGGCCGCGGGAGGAGGATGGCGGCCGGCAACTGGGAAGCAGTGAGGTGACACTGAAAGAGGGGCAAAAAACTGTCCTCAAGAGAGGGGAGAGAAGGCGGCAACCAGAAGGCAACCAGAAGGCGATGTCCTGCCTCAGACTGCATCGAAGGGATCTCCGGCACTGCAGTGGGACCAGGACGACCCACTCCACGGAGGTGGTTCGGCGCTACAGATGGAAGTGTCATCAGACTAAAGTGTCCTGAAATGAAGGGACCGGGATTTCAGCCCTGCAACACTGCACTGACCGCGGGGGTCATTGCAGCCACCACTGCGCTGCCGAGGGCAGAGGTCCACAGCATGGTGTGCAGGGGCGGGAGCTGCCACCAGAAGAGCAGGGCGTGAGAGGGCTCGAGCCGGGGAACCACTGCTCGAAAGGCAGCTCCTGTCGTGAGCAGGAGCCCAGCTCTGCCAACTCAAACACGGAGCGTGCCGGAAAGGGGATGCGTGGTCGTGCATCGTGGCGGCACGCAGGGAGCGTGCTGCTGTCGCTCTGCCTCCGTCTCTGATGTGTCGCGGCATCGCTCACCTGGGTCAGGAGGACAGACGGGCCCAGCCGCTGGCCCGACACGAGAAGGGCCCACAGGAACCGCGCTCCCAACACCCTGCTCAGCTCAGCCGCCGGCCACTGCCTGGGGAAACCCTCCCCATTGCCCGCACCTCGGGTTACCCAGGTGGCCTCCCACGCCGGGCGCCTGGAGAGGGGCAGAGGAGAAACACCCGACGCTCAGCGCTGGAGCGCAAGCCTCAGAGTGGTGCTTGTCTGGAGAGCAGTTCCCGCACTTGAGGATTGCTCAGAGCGCTCGAGAGCCATGTCTGCGCGCGGGCGGCAGCCGTGCGACACGGAGCCCTTCGCCCCGGCTCGTCGGCTCCGGCTGGCTGCGGCGCGAGGCACAGAGAGCTTGGGCACAGGCCGTCCCCGCCGCCGGGAACCCAGAGGGCAGGAGCGGGGAGGCAGAGAGAAAGCACCCGGACACCTGGGCCGCTCAGAGAGCTCCTTCTTGGGAGAATCAGCTGGGCCTGGCTGGCGGCTTGTGCTTGCCGACTCTCTCGCTCCATCACAGCGGCCGCAGCGGGACGGGGCCGTGGGTAAGCGCCATCCTCGGGGGGCAGCACTGGGGGGCAGCTCCCAGGCCCCCACCTACAGCTGGGGTGTGAAGATCCCAAAGACGTTACGGTTCCCTGGAAACGAGACTCGGCTACAACGGTCGCTCTCGTATCTGCTGTCCCACACTCTCCTCTGAGGCCACCAGCCCCGTTTTGTTCCAAATTCAAAGTTTAAGCAGCCTCTGTGCCTTCCCTTTTATCCTTCATTTCTATGCTGACATTTTAAAGGAAATTTGCTCTCCTCCTTCAAGTACGAAAATCCATGTCCAAAGAGCACTCAGGCCCCAAAAGCTGAGAAGATAAACATATTTGGACGTGTGATTTCACAGTCGCTATGCTGATAGCTTTCAGAGGCTGGGTCCCGTCCATCAATTACCCGCACTGTGCATTCAGACGTGATACGGGAGAACAAAAACTACTCGTTAGAGGGGAAGAGAGGTGACTGAACATCAAGACTAGTTAAAAAGAGCAGCTCGCATTGCAAGGAATAAAGGCAGGTATTTCTCTCCTGCTCTCTCCTCCCCACAACGGACCACGACATCTCAAAGATAAACTACGGCCAGCGCATGCCCACCGCTTCACTGACCAAAGGGCAGGACACGGCTACCCAAACCAGGTTCACACCGCACTCATCGTGTCCCCAGAACAGCTGCTGGAGCCGACTTTTGGGCGAGACACACAACGTAGAGCAGCATTTGCAACAGAGACTTTGAAGCGAAGATACCGAGAATGGGAGCGTTAGAGCTGTTCAGGCACCTAACTTCCCCCGGCCTGCAGGTACTTGGGAATGCTTTGCACATAAAGAATTATTTGTCTAATATATCACGCTGGAGTGTGAAATGACATATCCAGGACAGACTTTTGTATTAAGTGGAATTTTAAAAGCAGAATTTTAGCAGTCTCAGGAGGGACTAGTGCATGCAAAGTATGCAGCGGAAGTAGCACTGATTTCTGTTTAGCCTGGGCAAGTATTTTTGTCTCAATTCCCCATCCCTAGGAAGGATAACTGTCATTTACGTGCATCACTCAGGCACCTACTCCTCTCAGCCCAGATCAGCCCCTGGCCCCTGCCGGGGGCTGACGAGAGACGCCGTGGGAGAGCTGCCCGGCCCACGGGGGCTGCAGGCAGGCTCAGGCAAGGAGGAGTTATTTTCAACATTGTACAGATGGGAGCGGGAGACAGCGAGTGATGGAAGTTGGCTCTAATCCGCCAAACCACTTGCCTCTCCGTTGGCTTCCAAAAGACTTAAGCACTCACTTGACAGCGGGATTAAAAAATAGTAATAAAGGTCACCTGAATCTCATAACTTTCCAGTAGGGATGCCACGGGTGACAAAGGGCAGACCTCCCGCGCGGGGTGGCTGGCCAGGCTCCCGCAGGGCGCAGGCTCCTGACACCTTGCTCCCTACGAGCTCTTTGGCAATGCAGACCGAGGGCCAGCGCAGTCCTCGAGGCCTCTCCTGCCTGCCCCCGCTCTCCGGGTCTCTCCCTCCTGCCCTCCTTCTCCCCTCCGCCTCCCTTCTCCCATTTTCTCCTCTTCCGCAGGGGTTTTTTGAGGACTTCAGTTCCTTTTCAGCACTTTAATTGCTCTCCTGAATGCAAACAGCTGCAGTATTCGTCGGGGCAGGGAAGTATTTCTTTTCTGAATACTACACAGATCCTCCTCTGTATGGAAACGGACACTATCATTATTGGTATTTCTTTCTTTAACATCTCACTCAGCTAAGGAAACGCTCTTTCTCCTATTAACGGCAAGCCTTTGCTATAGCAAAAATGAGGAGGAGAGGAACAGGTGTAAAACAGCCAGATTCCTGCTGGGAACCTCTCTTTCACGCAGCCCAACAGGGAGCCTCTGATGCTCTAGCAGTGGGTTTCCATGCTGGGAGAAGGTGCGGGACATGCCCGGAGGCCCCGGAGCTCTCCTCCCCGGCTAAAGGGTGACGGCAGCAATGCAAACACCCTGCGTCCTGCCGCAGCCCCGAGGGAAGGGAGCCGGCATTTGCGCGCTAGCCCCAGGCAGACCCAAAGCAGGGCCCGGGCAGCAGCCAGAGCCACCGGGTGCCACTTCTGCCAGGACGACCACAAACCTGGTGGGGACCTCCCTCACGCGAGCAGCTCTGCGTGGCGGGGCCGCCCTGGTTTAACAACCCTGGCACCAACTAGATGAAACTCATTCATGAGCGAATGGATTGATCAGTCGGAGAAGAATTTAAATGAAGCAATCACACACCCCAAAAGCCCCAAGGTCGGCCGCCGCCGAGCGGTTCTGCCCATCCTTGGCTTGCCGGGGTTACCGAGCTGGCTGCCGGCACGTACCCGCGCAGCGAACGGCCGCGTGCCGTTATCCCAGGCAGGGATTGCTTCGCAGCGTCGCGGTGCCTACAGCCCGGCTTTCGCACGGCTTCACAGGTGACTGGTTTAAAGTATTGAACTTCACAGGTAAAGGATCATATTACTCTGGAAATGGAGGATCAAATTATTCCATTATTCCCCAGGGAGGGGATTAAATTACCCTGGAAATAGAGGATTAAATTACTCACCAAGGGAGAGGATTGAATTACTTTGTGAGATGTGGGATTAAAACGCTCCGCAGGTGGCAGGCTCAAAATAGACCTTCACACAGAAGGCAGGATTAAATTATTCTATGGCTGACCAGAAAAAAAATCAAACCGCCATCCTCTGGAGGAAGCCATATTAAATTATTTCTGGAGATTAAATTGCTCCACAGGCTTGTTGGATCCCCATGCTCTGGAGCAGACCATCTGCTTGGTGTAAGGTATGCAGATACCCAAGCATAAGCAGCCATCTGATGGGGTCCCATCCCTGGTACCCAAGCGTCTCTCGTCACCACGGTATCCGAGCACCTGACAGTTTTGACTATATTTATTCACATGCCGAGGCTGCGATGCAGCGCTCTGCTCGCAGCCTCCTGCAGAGTCAGGGAAAGCCCCGAGGGGCGAAGCCGGTGGCCCGGGTCACCCAGGGAGCCCACGGCAGACACGGGGAACCGAGCTCGGTCTCAGTGCAATCTCTTCGTGGGAGGTTATCACATTTTAATTTTTATGTAGATGCCAAAAACACAGACGTGTGATGGGCAGACCTCCTCTCTTGAGGACCGGCCCATGCCACGTATGAGGGACCGCAGAGCAAAGCGCTTGCGGGTATGGACTGGGTTGGCCGTACCCCCAAATTCTTCACTTTTCACTGTTTTTCCCTCTATTTCCCTCTGTTGCCTCCTCTCCTTCCTTCCTCCCGGCGGGCCTCGCTCGCCTCGCAGCGCCCGCAGCTCCCCTCGGAGGTCCCGGCAGCCGGCGTGGCTCGTGGCGCCGTGGGGCAGCCCCGGGCGTGCGCCTTCGTGCCCCCCTCTCTTCTCCTAAACGACTGCCACTGCTTGTTCCCGGCGCTGGGGACAAATTGTTATTTGAAACGTGTATCGGTATTTTTTATGCTGATTTCTTTTTGAGGCTCCACTGCTGAGATTTAGAGAGCAAGAGAAAGAGAATGAGCGTTTTAGGCTAATCTTAAAAGCAGAAAAATTATTACATGTCAAACGCCGAACGGGGAGTTTAAAAGGCTCCCAGGTGGGCTGCAGAATTAAATGTTTGGAGGCTTTTTTCCCCCTGGCGAGGTAAGAAATGGCGATGTCACCATAGCAACCGGAGGGCACACGGGCGTGCAGCGGCTCGGCGCCTGCCTCGGCGGGCCGGAGCCGGGCTCCCGGCACCCCGCGCTGCCCCGGCGCAGCGGGAGGACCCAGCGACGCCCGCGGCGGCTCCCGGGCAGCACCGTCCGTGATCGATGCCTCGGGAGCAGAGGAGAAAGCAATGAGCTGCTGATCACCGCGAGCACCGCGGTGGCCCGAGGACCGGCCGGGAGAGCAGAAAACCAACCCTGCTCCGCGCTGGGGCCGGTCATCAGCAGCCTGGCTGCTCCCTGCCTGCTGCCGTGCACGTGTTGACTTTCCGACGGCTGCTGGCGACGAAGGCAGCAGAAGCAACCGGGTTAATTGAGCACTAGTTAAGTGCTGGCGCTCCAAGCCGGCCCGCGGGGGTGGAGCACGGCACAACCGGAGCTGGCTCCTCCGTGGGCTTGCAAGCAGAGTCGCAGGCAGCAGGAGGGTTAAACCGGCTCGATTGCCTCCGTTCGGTAGTGCTGCCATCTCCAAAAAAAGATTTGTGGGAGGGAAACTCTCTCCAGATCAGCCAGGATATGCGTTTGCTCCGTGGGAATCGAGCAAAGCAGAGGGAGAGGGGAGGCCGCCCGCGCGAAGCCAGCAGGGGCTCCCGGACAGAGGCGCGCGACGGGCGTGCGGAGGGGGTGGGCGGAGGCCAGGGCTGGCGCGGGGAGCAGAGCCTTCCCGGAGCAGCACCCCCGCTGCTGCCGTCTCCGGGCCGCAGGATGACGGTGGCGGAGCCCGCCGCGAGCCCAGCGCCGCGGGCCAGACGCGCCAACAAGCTGCAGCCCTTCCCCTTCCTTGGCCCCGACGTGGGCACTGGGAGCCAAGCGCAGCGCTCGCGCGAGGTGCGTTTGAAGTCAGCGGCAGACACACAGCCTGCCTGCTCGAGGGCTGAAAGCTGCCGTGACCATAAACAGTGCTGTTGTTTAGTTGCAAATGATGATTATGAAGGAAAATATTTTGCATTTATGAAGGGCTGTCATTTTGCAAGGGCTCCAATTCAATTTGTGAGCCGCACGCAGCTCACATCCTTGCAAGTTTGTGCACTGACAGCAACAGGCTCGATTCCTCTCTGCCCGCGGTATTCAATTAGCTACAGGAATTGCAGCCTGGGTCTGGCCGCGACCTCAGACCGCGAGACGCGGGCCTGGAGCTTGCAGGCGGTGGGGGTGACAAGGGTGTCCCGGAGCCGGCCCCAGGCGCCGCACTGCCCTCCCCACCCCAGCTAGGCAAGGTAAAGAAGTCTCAACTTCTAATCACCGCGTAGACGTGCCCAACGCTTTCTGCCTCTCCCTGCCCCACTGGGGAAAGCAGCACAGAGCAGCTGCCTACGCGGCAAACACGGCCCGAATGTCAGAACAAGCTCTCGAGTGGAGATCGCTTCCTACTGCCTGCCCTGCACCCGCGCGCACGAGGCGCAGACGAGCCGGGATGTGCGCTGCGCCCCGGGGTGGGGGTGGGGGCGGGGGCAGTGCCCTGCACGGCCACCCCCATGCACTGCCCTCCCTTCCTTTGGTCCCCCCTGCCCTCCTGCTCCTCCTCTCCTTCATTTGTCCTCTCCCTCCTCAGCTGACAGGCAGAGCGGGGGACGCTCGCAAGCCCACGAGCGAGACGTTTCACGCTCTCCCCCGTCTCCCTGCCCCTTCCCTCGTCCAAGCAATCACCTCATGACAAAATGTGTCAAATTAACCAGAGGAAAAATCCCAGGCCCTCGGCACCCCCCCGCCTTCCCCCGGCGCGCGGGAACCCCATCTGCTCGCTGGCACTTCTGCGGAGGAGGCCGGGAGATGGCTGGCCGCCCGCGCCGGCTCGCTGACGGCCGGTGGGCGCCCCTGCAGCCCGACTGCTCGCCGGCTCGGCCACGCAGGGGACGGCAGCCCGGGCCCCCGCTCGCCGGCCTGGGGTGCCTCGGAGCGGAGGCCTCGATGCCAGCGCGGCTGAGAAAGCCGGTGCCTCTGCAAGCCGCGCAGCTCGTGCGTTGCAACCCGCAGCGCCCGAACCCCGCGGCCCTTGCTCTGGCGAGACGCAGGCAGGGACGAAGGGCGGCGCCGGCCCCTTCCTCCCACGCCAGCTCCTTTTTCCCCGTAACACGAGGCTTCACGGGCTCGCAGGAAGGCAGACGCCAACTCAAACTTCTCTGCCTGTCCTGGAGCCACATTTCCTGGCTGCTGGGGACGGCAGGTGGAGGGGCGCGTGGGGTACCCCCAGCCCTGCTGCAGACCCCGCGCCCACTGGTCACTAAACACCAGCCGCACCAGAGGCTGCGACCTGCCTCCCGCCAGGCCCGTGCCGATGAGCCGCCCGGGCTGCCCCTTTCCCGGCTGCTGGAAACAGCGAGGGAGACCGGCCGAGCCCACGAAGGGACAACAGCAAACGCAGCCACAAAGCAGCGCAGGATGCGTGGAGAGGGCAGAGGAGAGCAAGCACCAAGGGCAGTCGCGCTCCGAGCACCGTCTAGCGGCGGCAGGGAGTGATGGGAGCTCCCCTCGCCGGCAGCCGAGGCCGGCTGAGCCAGGCAGGATGGATGCCGCTGTCGAGAGCCAGCGGGGAACGCTCCCCTCGGCCGCGAGATTTATAGCGAGGCTGTGGATCAATTACCAGCAGCCTCCGACCTTGAGAGCGGCGGCGCGGAGGGCTGCGGAGCCCTTCCCTCCTGCTTTCGGCAGGAGGTGCCCGCGCTGGCAGGCTCCGTGACGCACCGCGGGGGCAGCTGTGGACAGGGTTCCCTGCGGTCGCCGGAGCAGCCGCACACATACCCCGCGCACGTCCCGCCGGCCCCGCATGCAACGCGCCTGCATGGCCGCACCCGTGTTCTCGCGCTGCACAAAACAGGTCTGCTCACGCGCATGCAACACGCTTCCTCCGTCCCACACCCCCACGCCCCTGTTTCCTCCCTCCCTCTGGCACCAAACACGTGCACGGCCCCCGATCCCCAGGCAGAGGCAGGAACTCAGCCCTCAAGCCTGCTGCAAAGCGGCTAGCAGAAAGACTCATTGCACTTGGACCTAGGAGGAGTGAGTAGAGAGAGCCCAATTTGTAACTTCAGTCTTCTGAAGGCCAGGGATGTCCCCAGTGAAAAGGTCTGCTCCCACATCGGTGGCACCACCAGCTACAGCGGAGACCAGACCATGACTGGGCTAGGTGCTGGCCAAACACCGAGTTGGCCAAATGCAGGTCAGCTGAGGAAAGGTGCAGAGAGCTCTGTCCTGGTAACATGAGCATGGTCCAGCATGCTCCACTAGGCCACACTGCTTCCAAATTACTGTTTTCTTTTCGCCTGGAATAAGGCTGGATATGAACAGATATGGAATACCACCTTCAGAAATAAAAGAATCTGAACCAATATGACGTTGATAAGCCTCATTCTAGGGTGTAAACATATTATTTGCTTGAAAAACCAAGCACTGGCCTTAATTCTGGAGCTGCTGACAGTGGGGTTGATCCTCCTTCCAAATGCACGGTTGAAGTATGCAGAAACAAGGGCATTTCACTGCATGGATGACAGAAATGCCCTGGCCTCTTCCCAGCACATTGCCAGAAGGAAGGGATGCTGCAGCCCAGCTCCCTGCTCTGTCCCTCCCCTCCCCTCTTCTCCTCCTTCAACCACCAGGGCCTCAGCTCAGAGGGCTTTTCTTTTTTTATTGTGGGCAAACAAAGTGGAAAATGAATTCCTTTAGATAGCAAATGAGTTTAATAGAAATGGTGATGGAGTGACTCTGTGCTGGGAATGTTAATCCGGTACCTGATGTGGCCAGACTCCCAAGCAGGGCAGTGCTCGAGGAGAAGGGCTGCACTTACTAGCAGAGATGTCAGGTCTCTGCCCAAATGGTGTCCCCAGCTGCTGGTCACACCTTGGCAGGCCACGCAGGACCTGGGGATGCTGAGCAAGATGGGACCCATCTCTTCTGCCTCTACCTTGGTTTTCAGGGCTGGGTGTAGAGCAACCATGCTAAGGCCCTGGATGACATACATGCCTGTCAAGGGACCGGCATTTCGCCTTCCTGGGGATAGGCTGAAACGATAAGCAACTCTGCCAACTGCCAAACACGTGCACACACCACACACACATCTTGAAACCTGGCACTCATGCTGGAGCCTTCAGCTTATGCCCATCAGGTCAGTTGGACAACTGCATGGGAGATGAGCTGCTGTTTATCCACAAGACCTTATAGGCCAAGACAGAGGAAAGCAATGCAGAGCTGGGAGGATAACAAACATCATCCATCCCTGTCTCCTCCCTGTGTTAACCTGGGATCTGGGTGCTAGAGGGAGTCACTGGTCACTTGGTAGTCTGGTAGGTCACCGAGCTCATCCTTTCCCAGTACCCAGATTCGAGCACAAAGAGCTGCGCTGCGCAAGGCTGAGTCTCAGCACAGCCTCCTCCTCCCGCTCCTTCCTCACTCCCATCCTGGGTCTTAAACTGAGAGGAAGTCCAAGAGAATTGGTCCCTCCCTGCAATCCATGAATTTTAGGAAGTTTAGGAGAGAAGAGTGCACTGATGCCAGCAGATGAGGACACCCGGCAGGCTGGGGAGTGGATCCTGGAAGAGCAGTCACTCCCAAGCCTCAGGCTCCCCGTTCACCAGGGACAAGGACTTGCGTGTAAAGTGGGAAAACATGCCCGTCTGGAGCATGTCAGCTCTGCTAGCATACAGACAGCTCTGGAGACGGTCCAAATCCACCCTGGGGCAGTTGAGAGTTCAGTCTAGATCTTTGTAAACAGACTCACACAAAAAGAAGATGGCAATGTCCATGTTTCTACTACTCACTGAGACTTGCCCTCAGATTACCCCTCACAGATCACCAGCCTGCAGGCCTGCAAAGCTGGCCACTGCATTATGTGGGCCACCGGCTTCCCCAACCCTAGGAGCAGATCTGTCTAGCTAGCAGCCCGTGGACTAAGTCCAGCCTGCAGAACTGTTCTTCCTGCCTGCCTAGGGTGGTTTTCCACCATTACAGGGTTTATCTGCCAGCTGGCCCCTGAAGAGACTGCTACTAGTCTGAGCCCTGGTTGTCAGGTAGCTGGATGTCAGGGCTGATGGAAGCACGGCTTGTTCCCATATGGCAGCCGCTCCATTTGTAACGCTTATGACTCTGATTCAGCAAATTCAACCTCGACCCAGAACTGCTGGCCTCCTGCAGCAACATCAGAGAGCAACTCAAGCCACAGAGAGGAGACTCGAGGTGCTGGGGACAAGTGGGACAGACTCTTGGGGTTTGGATCAGGCCCACCCCAACAAAGAGTGGGACAGCCAGAGCCATTTGCAAAGGCTGTGCCTCCAGCCCCCTTTCTCTCTCCTAGGTCAATGCTACCATGGCAAACCTTCGCTGAGCACACCTTCTAGCAACTCCTCGCCTCGTTCCTTGGTCTGGCACCTTCACGTCATCTCGGCACCCTCTGCTTCCCCAAGCCCAGGCAGACGCCTGTACAGGCCCGTCACTGCTTGCTCCCCTGGTCCCAGCCTGAGCACGAGGCCATGGGGAGGAGAGACCAGGGCTGGCTCTAAAGCAGGGCTCCCCACTTCCCGGCAGCTTCGATGCTGACAAGGTGACTTGTGTGTGAATTCAATAAAACCTTTCACAGGCGGGTTGGCTTTCCTCTGTGTGTGTTTTTTCCTCATCCTTTTCATCTGGATAATTTATTCCCCCTTCCTCCAGTACAGCTTTAATTGAGTTCACAGCAGGATCCCGGCATCGGAGCAAGGCACCAAACACCATCATCTTTCCTGGGCGGGGGCCTCACAGACAGCTGCCGGGCAAATGCTGTTCCCAGGCAAATCCCGGTTCCTTGACGTCTCCTTGCTCATCCCCACCTGCGTGGCCTCCCGGGCAGGGTGGGAGCGGTGCGAGCGGCTCCCGGGAGCTGCGGTTCGGCGCGAGCCGGTGCGGGCAGCAGCCAGACCCACACGAACACGGGTCCCCCCCGGTGCTCCTGATGCGCTGCTTGGGCTCGGGCCAGGAACAATTAAAATGCAAGCCGACATTAGCGCCGTATCTCTAACTGTTTTAATCCCACACGACGACTCCTGCCAGGCGACGCCAAGGCTGGAATAACCACAGCCCACGGCGAGACGCTCGCCGCGATTCGTGTGCCTCGGTGGCAGGAGCGGGCCGGTCCCCGAGGGGCCCCTTCCCTCGGCCCGGGGCATGGCAGCACCCCGGCGTGGATCAGCTCTGCCACGGCCGTCCCTGCACGTCTTCAGGTGCTTGGCTTCATCGCCCTCTTTCCCTGCAGCCCATTGGGGGTCACCCCCATTTCCTAGCAGCTCTCCCTGCAGTGCCTGGCAGGAGCAGGGTGCCATACTTTTCTATATACCTCTAGAATTATACATATGTACACACAAATACAACTCTCCCCCGGTCCGCACACACCTCCAGAGGCCTGAGGTTATTTTAAAAAAGCAGATATTAAAACTAACAAACATTGCTGCGCATCCTCCCCCGGCTCAGCCCCTCTTGGGCTCGCGCAGCGGGACGGTGCCCGGGCACGGGGAGCGCGAGGCGCCGGGGCTCCCGCCGCTGCTTTCTGCTCCGCTCAAAGTTACGAGGAGAAGCCCACGCTCCTGCTGCCAGAGCGGATTTGATTCTCCTGCTAACCTGACCTTATTTAGTTCATTATAAGCCCCCAGGACACTGCAACTGTAACTTAAAAAGGAAAAAAGAAGAAAAACCCCAAGAAAAACACAAACCTTTCCTCTGATCAATAGTGCAGGCAACTGGAAAAGGTATAATTCAATTTGTCAGCGCACAGTTATTAGTTACTGTGATGAAGCCCTTCCTCCCAGCCCCGCTCCACTTGCCGGCCCAGCGCTGCCAGCCCTGGAGCACGGGACCGAGGCGCCACGCGGCAGGGGGCCAGGGAAGGGGCCGAGACCTCACGGCCAAATCTGGGATAACGCAGCTGCTGCTAGGAGCAAACACGGGGTTTAGGGGCTGCCATCTACAACCCTCCTCGAAAGGCTAGCACCGCAACGTTTCCCGGGCGTGCAAAGCCCGGCCCTGCCGCGGGGGTCCCTCGCTACGCCGCGCCGGGATGCCGGTGCAACCGCGTCCGTCCTCGCGAAGGGCCCCGGCGCAGGGCCGCCCCGGGCTGGCGCTGCTGGGGCTCCCCCTGCTCCCCGGCGCGCGGGGAGCCGCCTCCCCTCCGAGCCGTCCCCGTGCGCTCTGCTGCGGTGGGGAAGCAGCGCCGTTACCCAGATGGGCGCAGAAACAGATAGCTTGGTACAACCACACAGGACGACGGTTTAGGCCTTTTTTTTTTTTTTCCCTGTGAGTAGCTATAAATTAGCACGGTGGAGTGAGCTCGGGAGGGGAGCAGATTTCTGGGGGCAGGTTTGCTGGTGCCGTGAGACGGGCCCACGCGGAAGGGACGGGGCAGGGGCGCGGGACTGGGCCAGCCCCAGACCTCCGCTGCTGGAGCAGCTTGCAACCGGGGACCGGCAGAAAGGGAAACACGCTGGGGCACGCACAGCCTCTGAGAAAATCAATTACCGTACCAAATGAGAGTCTAAGAGGCTTTGGGGAGCCTTATCATATGCCTTCGATTCCACTCCATCCGCAGCCTAGCCTGAAATTACCTACCCGACGCTCCGGAGGTACCACAGCAACGGGGGGGGATGCGCGGGGCGGGCAGTGGCGAATACAAAGTGGCTTCGGCATGTGCTAATCCGTGCTCAGCCCTTGCTCTTCCCTTGGCACGGGTGTCTCCCGGACCGGCTAGGCATCCGGCTTCCCGTGAGCCCCGCTCCCAGGCACGAGACCCCGCCGGGACCAGAGGGTGCCCGAACGCGCGCCACAGAGCCACGCACAGAAACACATCTGCTCATCTCCCTTCCAGCTCTCCTCCGCCAGCTTCTTCATCGGGGAAACCTTGAGACACACATGCACAGACGTCTCTTCCCATTTGTTGATGTCGACAGGCATATCGCGCACACATTCATTATTTAATCTACCTTTGAATTGGGCTAAATACTTCTAACAATAATTACAGAGCATTTGTATTTATAGAAAACCGTCATGCACAATCTGCATCCACATGGATAATGCTGCTGTGATCTATAAATACAGTAAGGGATGGTGTGGGAAGGCAAACAGTGTTCTTAGTCGCCATGAAACTCAATACACGTGGATGGTCTAACCACGAGGGGAGCTATTAGAGCTCTTGTCGTTTAGATCATGCCGCAAATGGAGAGCTGATGCACAGGCCTCCGACAAATCTGCAAGGACAAGAGCAGGGTACAGTGCAAGAGCAGACCTGCGGCCGCAGGGCACGGAGAGGCTGTAAGCGGGGAAGAAGCAACAACAGAGCAATCCAAGGGGATGCAGGCTCGAGGGAAGGATGTGGAGAGGATCAAGGAGAATGAGAGCAGGAGAAAATGAGAGATTGCCTGTGCTGCTTGGAACAAAAGCACAGGCCCACGGGAGGAGGCAGAGGAGCGAGGCCTGGGAAGCACACAGAGAGGGAGAGGGGAGGGAGAATTCGCTTTTCCTCTTCACACAGCAATAAAAGTTTTACAGTAGTGTAGCCGACTCTTACAGTTTTATTGCCAGCAGTACAATGGTAGAGTCTTGCAAAGCTCCAGCCCCTGGAGTCAAGTTAAGATGCAAGAACCTCGGCTTTCATTAGAAAGCAAACCGAGAGGAAAGGGCCCAGCCCTCCTGGTTGCATGGAAAAGCCTGAGAATGGGAAAATGATAGCTCAGCCTCCAGATGGCAAATAAAAGGAAACCAACATTTATTAGTTTTAATATCTACTTGTTTTTAAAATAACCTTCTGCCTCTAGAGTAGAGGTGAGCGGGGCGCAGAGGAGAGTTGTGCAGCCCCGTGATTTGTGAGGTCTCTCCATGGGCAGCAATACTAATTTGATGAGAGTCTCCCTGAATATCTGTGTGGTTGTGTCCCCTCCCTGCAACCTTTCAGCACGTTTCAAGCTTTCCTTCCCCACCTTTCACCCCCAGCACAAAGCCGCAGATCAGGCAGGGCACAGAGATGCCCCCAAATGAGGAACGAAGCCACTTCGCGGACGGGCTTGTGCCTGTGAAGGGCAGGCCTGCGCGTGAGACTGCTCAGGGCCGTGTAACGCAGTAACATTAACATTGCCTATCCCTATGCATGCACACACACAAATTAGGAGTACTTATATTGCATTAGTGCCTGGAAATTTCATTCCAGTCATATCCCATTCAGTCAGATACTACACAGCTACATAACAAGAAGCATTTTCTTCCTAGAGAGAAAAGCTGTGTTTCTCTGTATATTGGTTTAAAGGAAACACAGCCAGAGGCTGAGCATGCTTGAGTAATGGCCCGCGACTGTGCCAATGTGCAGGAGAGAGATGGCAATGCAGCATCCACCTTCATGTGCTTTGAGATCTTGTGCTGCTCCAGTAATGGACCGATCCAAGTCCATTCGGCAGAGACCGTCTTCAGCAGGAGAAAAAGTCCAGTCCAGGCCCTGTGTTTCTTCAATTTAGGGCTTTATGTCTAATGTTTCCCATTGCTATTTTACAAGCAAATATTTAGCCATCTGGCAGCACCATCCACTGGGCAGCAAAGCAAACCATTTGGCTTCGCTGCTGAAAGGGCGAAGACAACATTAAACTTCTCTCCCTGAACACTGGGCACCCCCTTCCGACGCAACATGGCATCCACCATTTGGCAAGCCGTCCCTTCGCCATCTGCTTGGAGAACTCTCCAAAGGGCATGGAGGCTGCTAAATATAGCAGAGAAGCTTAGCAAACATTTGCAGCCAGGCTGAGAAGACTTCTCTCAAAGTTGCATCTTCCCTGGAGTTTCTGCCTTGCCCATGAAGTCTCTGACATCTTTAAGCACCTCTGCATTTTTCAGTCCCGCTTCCTCTTTGGAGTCATTCCCTTCTCTCTCCCCCATTCCCTTCTCACTACCACTCTTCACTTCTCCCTTTGCATTTGATTTCTCCTTACACTTGTTTTCACACTCAGGCAAGGGCTCTAGATGCTGACAGTGTTCCTTTGTCAGCCCACAGATCCTCAAATGCGCAGGGGGAGATCAGACAGACTGGAGAAGCTTGCATAAGCCACCCGCCTCTTGCAAGCTATTGCCTCCTCTTTGTATGTAAGGCACCTTTAGTTCCTTCTATACTTTCATGCCTCTAGGCCTCCTCTTAAAGTGGCCCATAAACCTATGTAATGGCAATGGGAGATTTAACTGCTTCTGCCTGTATGGAGTTATTCACCCTTGCTCTCCACCAGCCTCCCTTCTCTCCTCCGTGAGTCCCAACATCCCTGCTTTTGGCAAGCGACACAGTCCAAGGCCAACTAGACAAGAGGGTCTGTTTCCAAACACATCTGTATGCATGTCCCAGGCAACCCACCAGAAATAACTGTGGCTCTCAGGAATCACCATAATCCAATCACTACCAATCATCAACCAACTTCTGCACATGACATCCCTACTTTCAGCTCTTGTCCATGGAGGGCCTCACTGACAGCCTCTTGCATCTGGGCTTGCATAGGGTTTCTCCCATTTCTGCATGGAGTTCCCTTTTCCTTGGTTACCCAGTTAGCATCTGGCAGTACAGGAGAGGCTGATGTTTCCACTCCTTGGTCAAAATCCATGGCCTCAGCAACCTATCTTCTACCTATACTTTGACTACATGCAGTGCCTTACTCCTCTTTTTCCAGGAAGGCATAAAGCCAGATGCCTGTTCCTGATCCAATTTTAATCTTTCTCATCTAGAGATGAGAAAAATATCTCCTAGTCTCTACAGGAGAGACCAAGAGAGAGGATCTCTAGAGAGACCAGGAACAGTATCACTCACGGCACCACTGACCTGCTTGCTGTACCTTGCATGAAGCCAAAGCTACTAAGAATAAGGAAAATTATTGGACAGTTTGAAACACACAGTCATCTTTTCAGACAGTTCTATTCCACTGTATCTTTGCTCCCTGCAGAAGAAGCAGCTGTGTCTACTTGTGTTTTATCATAGCAAACAAACTAAGCAACAGAGAAGAAAAACAAGCACCCAGCAACCTGAACACGGACAAGCCTGGCATGAAGACAGCCCTTGCTGTTTTACAGGTCTGAGTCGTTAGTGGTGCAGCTCCTGTAGTTTCCTCATCGGGAGAACAGAGAAAGGGAAAAATAAACAAAACAAAACCCTTTTAACAATGAACTCTCATGTTCAGTCAAACGTAAAAGACAGGAGAAGGAGGAGAGAAAGAGAGAGAATAGGAACACAGACAGTAGAAGACAGAGTACTATTTCCTCTTCAAATATTTATTTTCAGGTCTGCCTCAGAGTGCTGCTTATTGAGACATAGAGCCTCGCTGCGTGACAGCTTGTAAGTTCCTGCCGCATGCGTGTACGGCACTGCCTTATCCTGGGAGGGCTGGAGCTGCCAGGAATTTCCAGCAGCGCAATTCCAGAAACTGCAGAGGGTAGCTTGCCTTGCTCTTCTCTTTGGATCCCTTCCCTGTGCCTCCATCTCCAGGCATCTGTGCCAGGCCTGCTTTCCTTCAGCTGGATTATCCCGTGCCCATCACTAGGTATCAGAGGAGCTCATTTTCTCCAGGCGCTGTGCTTCCAGCTGGGATGTGTGGGCACATGGCCTGGCTCCATCCCTTGACTCTGGCATGTCAAAGCATGGTACACAGTTGGAGTGGAGACCCTGTAACTGGACTCAACATTTGAAGTGCCCAGGCTGCTGCCACAGCACCCCTTCCCTTGCTCAGAAAGTGATGCCCTCAGCGAGGTGGAGGTGGCCCACATAGAGATGGGACGTTCCCCCAGCAGGCTGAGCGGGTGAGCTGACAGTAGCATCCAAGCAAGGTGGTAGAGAGCCCTGGGCTGCTGGAAGTGACATATCTTGGAGGAGAGCCAGAGCTGACATCCTGATCACAGACAGCAATTAGGAAATTAAGCTATCAGAGAAGCTTTTTGGGAGGGGCGAGTGTCCGTGGTTTGGTTGGATGCCAGAGCAGGTCAATACCGTTTGTCCTTCCCCTCTCCGCTGCAGATGGATATCTTCCTGTATTTCTGATCCTAACGCAGTCATGCAGCTCCCGCTTCCACAGTCAAGTGCCACGGAAGAAAAACAGCTGCAGAGAGGGAGCACACCTGGGACTCAGCAGAAAGCGACGGCGAGGAAAGGGGGTGGAGAGAAAACCACCGGAAGAATTTAGATCTCCAAAATCATCTGCACCTCTCCCCCGAACTGCAGCCCCTTGCTATAGCTCCAGCCGGCCTGCCCTTCTCGGCCTCCAGGAACGGCACGAGCCAGCAGGGCTGGGAGCTGCCTGGCGGCGGCAGCCCCCTGCTCCGGCAGCGTGGCCTGAAACGCAGGGTCCCCGGTGCCCAGGGAGGTTGGTACGAGATTGCAGGTAGAAGAGGAAATGTCCCCGCTACTCTCCAAAGAGAAGATTAAAACATCAGCTTCCACAACAGAGCCAGCTCGCTCCTTCGCACACGCTGCCCGCTGAATTCATACCTGTCCCTCAATTTCTCTCGATCTGCAAGTGCCGTGGAAGCCCCGAGACCCGCTCTGCCACCCAGAAACGGCAGCTCTCTGGTGCTCCAGCCGCATAGAGCCCTGTAAACTCTTCTCGAAGGTGAACTCTGTGGCTGATGGGATAAACGGCTCTTAGAGATGCTAAAGACTGACAACAGCCAGCAGCCACTGATTTCTTCATGTTCCTTTTTTGTAGAGAAGGACAGGAAATCCCAGTGAACCTGTGGGTTCTGACCAGCTATGAGGGGCCATTCCCCAGGCAGCCCAGTGTCCTCCAGGCAACCAGCAGCCCTCGGATGAAGGATGGCTCTGCCCAAGGCACCTGGCACCGAGGACACACGGACCCGCAGGTGGGGGAAGAGCAGGCAGCGTGATGGAGCACATGGTGCATCTAAAGTGGTCCTCAGAGTGGGAGGCCCTGCCATAGCACAGAAACGTCTGCCAAGTGATAGATGACACACACGACCGACGGCAAGAACGCACGCACCCCATCAGTTACCTGAAACACCCTCCTCCTCCAAACGACAAGGCCTGGACACTGCGAGGGAAATTCCTTTGCTTGTCTAGAAACCTTGACTAGTCCTGATTATCCCAGGATCATCGCCATTGCATCCTGCCCACCAAGACAGGGTTTCTAACCCCCGTCCAGGCACGTCGCCCATACCTTTGTCCAGCACACACTCACAGACACAGTCCTAAGCGTAATGCAGGGTTATACATTCACTCAGGGGAGGGACAAACAGGCAGACACACACACACGCTCACAACTGCACTTGTACTCAGTTGTGCATACATTCACACCATTTTATAAGGAAAACTGCTTCTCCAAAGGCCCGGATCTCCAGTCTGGATTAGCAAGATCTAAAGTCCAGCTCAGCACACACAAGGACCTGCTCTAAACATGTCCAGATTCATAAGCAAATTTGCTCTCCTTGACCATGACCCACTGCCTGTAAGTGCCCTGCCCAAACCCCCACTCCCCACCGCAAGGCCCGCAAGCCGAGGGGGCACTGGCCCGATGGGGTCTCTGCCCGCGGGGCGCGATGCAGGAGGTGCAGACGCAGGGGACGGCAGGCAGCCCGGGGCTGGGCTCCCAAGGTCGACGGCTGCTGCACGGCTCAGCTCTGCCGGAGGAGCGCCAGAAAGCAGGGCAACCACAGTGCGACCCCCGACCTCCTGCCGGCCGCTGGATTACATTTAATGAAACTGAGAAAGCTGCATTTTCTCCTTAGACAACTACATCTGAAAGACGGGACTGTGATGGGAAATTCTGCCTAGTACCAGACTGAGAGAAATGCAGCCGTGTCCCCCGGACGCACACGCACATACGGTGTGCAGTGAATGCAACGGACTCACATGCATGCCTCTCCCATAGAGACACACTTGGCACTCGGGCACCGCTGACACCGTCCTCTCCTTCCCTTCCTACCCGCTCTCACCCACGTTTCTCGTTTTTCCAGGCAGACTCACGTGTGCAGCTTGCACGCTCCCATACCGCCCTCCCGCCCACCCGCGTGCACATCTGCCCTTGCGTGTCAGCGCTCGCAGGCCTGCAGCCACACGCAGGCAGCTTCCTCGCCTGTGCTTGGCCGGAGAAATATTGATTTCTTTCCCCCCTGTAATATTTCGCTTGGCTGAGCAGATTTTGAACTGAAGAGTCAGACTCTGCCTAGAGACCAGAACCATATTTAACTCCATGGTTTAAGGTGCCCTGGAGCAGGTTATTCTTATTTTAAACTACCAGTGTATTTAAAAGCAAGTGACATTTTGGGGGAAGGGACGGGAGGTGACTGGTGCCCTCTGCCTTGGTCCAGGCAGCACCGGGCAGAGTTTGCCAGCTTGGTTTCTGCTGCGCAGCCTTCCCTGCAGCCCAGCTGCTCCACATTCGCCAATCCAAGGCAGGGGGTGGTGGCAAGCTTGCGATCAAAACTCAGGAGACTGTTCCCATGTCTTTAACAGAGGAGAAGCAAGAAAAAGAAAAGAGGGGAAAAGAAAGGTGTGAAAACCCCTGATGAAAATTGCTAGGTGCATTGAGGTTTCATGATTCATATTGTTTGGTCCCATATCCAGACCCTGCTCGTGGAAGAGCATCCTCAGTGGTGCGTAATTTGCAGATATAGAACAAAAATATGGGGCTTCCTCTTCAGAATGGTCTCTGATCACACGAGATCCCTGAGCAGCCCAGCCAGAGGCCAGAGCCGTCCACAGCAGCCTCCCAGATAAACGGCCTCCTCCAGCCTGTAACAACCCAGGGCCACCACTTGCCTCTATGGCCAGACCGCGACAGCTCCAAACCCTTCAGCCTCAGCCTGGATTCCGGATCGCTAAAGGGGGGGAGCCCGTGTCCCTCGTGCCCGTGCACTGGCCCCGCCGCAGGCTGGCACAGCCCGGGAGCGAATAAAGCCTGCAGCACTTTACGTGGCTGGCGCTGAACCGGCAGCATCGCCCCGGCGGGCAGAGTGCCGCCCGGCAGCCCCCCGGCCGTCGGAGCGAGCGGTGCCTGCGCCGCGTGTGCCACCCATCGGGACCCAGCCCTTCGGTTCGGCACCCACCTGGGACGCTACAGACACAGCACGGACTTTCAAAGGAGAAAGGGAAAAAGCACAAAAGAGAAGCCAAACCCAAACAGACCACGAGCAGCAACACAGCCCCCAGCCTGTCTCTAAAGCAGCTGCAAGCAGACGTGCAAATCTGCCTTCCTGCACAAACTGGGACATGTCTGCTGCCCTGAGACGGGTGCAGAGAAAAGCCAGATGTCCCCAAAACAGAGAGTCTAGCTCAACACCAAGGAACTGGGGGGAAAGATACCCTGAAGGGAGAAAGAGAAAGGAAATGTGGGTCCCTGCAGATGCCTCTCATCTCCCCACATCTCTTAGGACGTAACGGCTTGGGCCCTGCTGTGTAGCACAGCGCTGTATCACTCGGGGTTGACAAAGATGAGGGACCTATCTGACGGCCCGAGCCTGGTAAGCCTCCACTGCCTCCCATTTGCCTTGGGTACCAGACCTCTCACCCAAGTCAGTGCAGGGTCCCCCTCCGTGCCCCTCTCCAGCCACGGAGCCGTCCCCACAGCCCTACAGCATGTCATGGAGTGACAGGCAAACAGAGACGCTCCTTATAGCCTCTAAATAATGGAGATGAAGACGTCAGATGCCAGACGCTTCAAGGGCACTCTAGTAGCCCGGTCTGGGGCTCTGTGTGTGTGTATGCACGCGTGTCTGCCAAACAGAAAGAGATCATCAGCAGCACAGCTTGACAAGACAGACAAGAAAGGCGCTGTGTGCACGGATGAATGGCAGAGGGACAAATGCCCTGAGGACACAAGGAAAGGCAGTGGGTGAGC
Organism: Dromaius novaehollandiae; assembly: GCF_036370855.1. NCBI lineage: Eukaryota > Metazoa > Chordata > Aves > Casuariiformes > Dromaiidae > Dromaius > Dromaius novaehollandiae. The sequence goes on from NC_088107.1 coordinate 22,478,718, forward strand.
CATGCTGCGCCATGAAGCAGGGCAGCTAAGGAGCCAGGAGGTTTGGGAGCAGCACCTGCTGCTGGCCCTTTCCCCAGCCTTGCCAGGGACCCTAGGCAGCCCCAGGGGTGGCCCGGGCTCCCCTGCTCCCCCATGACTGGGTCATGCCTGGATCGTCTGCAATTGCACCGCTTCCCGAAGGCAACACAAACGGGAGGCTCGGCAAGGTGGGTGCGAAGGAGCACGCGGCCGGGGCAGGGATGCAGCTCGGAGCGTGCCAAGGGGGCAGCCCCCAACAGCAGAGGCTGCGTCAGCTCTCGGGAGACGTGGCCCAGCCTGGCAGGGCTGTGGCTGGCAGCGCTGGAGCTGCAGAGCCCACAAGGAGACACAATTCAGGGGGAAGACATGATTCATCCTGGAGCAAGCTGTGGGTTCGAGGGGGGTGGAGGTGGGGAAGGCAGCTCCACTAATGTGCGGTAGTGGCTCAGGACAGCTGCGGCGCACAGAGATGTAGCACGTACCACAGCAGCCCGTACATTAGCTAGCTGTGGTCTGATACGACGCAAAACATGGTTAACTGTGGCCTTATATTTTGACTGAAGCAGACAGGCAGGAGAATGAAAATGGATCCCTTTATATAAGCTCACTCACATCTAACAGCTCTTGACAACTTTCCTCACCTCAGCTCCCTGCTGGTGTCCATGCATGAGACGTGGCACACGGGACAGGCCGGGAGCCTGGACCACCCTGCAGCGTGGAGGGGATGGGCTGGGAGCTGGAATGCGAATTTGCAGACGCAGAACAAAAATATGGTGCCTCCTCCAAAGAACGGTCTCTCATCACGTGAGATGTCTGTGCAGCCCAGCTCAGGGGTATGGGCTCCTTCGGGGCTGCAGGATGCCCTCGGGGCACAGCGCCAGCTTCCCCCCGCTGCGTACACCCATTCAGGGGAGACTGAAGGGCTCTGCAGAAACGCACCATGCCACCACGCTGCTGAGCAGAGCATAGGGAAGATGCTGCAAAAAACCCAGCGTCTGGGCCCGCGAGCACGGGTGTCTCATTGGGATCAGCCTGCTGCTGCCCTGCACCAGCAGCCGGTCTTTCTTACCACTTGCCAGCTCAGACAAGGTTGGCCTGGCCCCAACCTCCTCACCCACATGTCCTCAGGCCAGAGCAGGGGGCCACTAGAGCCAGCTAATTTCCAACTACAGCCAAGCATGATATCAAACCGGGGCAGGAGAAATCAGAGCTTCAGCTTTGGGATGGGACAGAGGTTCTGCAAAGTTGTGCACCGAAAGCCCAGGCTGAATGCAAGTGCAGGGAAGCTGAGAATGGCTCTGTTAAAATTCATGCTCATCTATCTGGCAAACCACAGGCAGAGGCAGCTCTGGCAAGAATTAGTCGCTTCAGTGTGTAACCAGGCCAGGGCAGCTGTGAGTTTGGGTCAAGGTAACTCATGGTGATGGGGGGACTGTGTGGACCTGCTGCCCTCATGGAAAGGTTCGAGTTGAGGGGAGACGGATGAGACACAGAGCGGGAGAAATGAAAGAGCGCAATTAGTAGTGGTAAAGGCCAAGGCTGTGAAACTGCATCATCATTAGTGCAATTATTATTATTTTTCCATTTTTTGACAATTTAATAAGAACTAGCTTGGATAGATCAGAAACATGTCATCTTTGAAATTCTAGTGAATCCAAAATGTACAGAAGTGTGATAGTATTTCACTTTAAATTTTGGCATTCATAAGGATTTACCGATTTCTTTAAGATAAAAGCCAAGGAAATTTCCAACATTTTCTTTCTAAAGGAAAATGACAATTACTTCATTTAGAAAATTCCAAAGTGAAACCCTGGGACATTTTCTGACCTTGCTTTTGTTTTCTACCCTGAACAAACAATATGGCAGAATCGAGACACGACTGCAAACTCTTAGAACATGGACTATCCTCGCCAAATCGAGGAAGAACGGCAGCCAGAGCCGGGACAGGCAGGATGGGCGAAACAGCCGGGGCAGCAAGAGCTGCAGAAAGCCTCAGGGCTCGGATGCGACCAGGGAGGGCAGGGGAGAAGCTGCCACCGCGTGGTCCTGCTCTGAGAATGGCCCAATACACAGGAGAAATTGCAGGGCAGCCCCGCTCACTCCCAGTGTCCTGGTCACAGAGAAGTAGGGATGGGACCCAGGTCCCCAGGAAAGCCAAGGCAGAGCTAGGAACCACTCCGAGACCTCCCCGTTCACCATACCCACCAGGAACGGGGCTGGTCCTGCCTGCTGGGACATCTCTGGCCTCTCACAGGTCCTGTGAATTCAGCTTTGGCAGAGCTGTTCCAGGAGGATTAATGACAGTGTGAACTAGCTGAAAATCCTTTGAGGTGGGAAACCCTCGAGCCCCTTTCCCATCCCATCAGTCCCGACGTTAGGGGCAGATTTCGGCATTAGGGTCTGTGCTTACATGTTGAGACTTTGAGAACCTTTCCTTGAACCTCCACAAACACAGATCCACGTTCATCTTTAAATAACCACCCAGGCACGTGCATGCAGCCGAGGCCCTGCCTTCATGGGTCCCTGCGGAGGTGCACACGCACGTGCGACGTCCTGCCCACGCACGCTGCACGCACACAGGCGAGCACGCTCACCCGCGTCCCCGGCTTTCAGGTCACTGGCACCCCTCCTCCCGTCCCGAAATCCTCCTGCAGAACCGGCAGAAGCAATAAATAACCATAATGAAATGACTTTAAAGAACAAAGTGTATATAAGGACAGAGACAGAAGGAATCAGAAAGTATATAAAAATACCAAAAAAAGCACTGCAATTAGTTAAACTGTTAAACGAATAAAAAGGTATTAAATAAAGTTTCCTGAATGTCAAGTTGACACAGTTTCTTATGAAAGGGCTGATCAGGAAAGGAAATGAGTCCCTCGTGTAAATCCCCCTGCTCCAGGGCTAGGCATTAAAAGCTTTCTGGCGGATGTCGCCTGTTGAGGTCCCTTTGATCTGGGCTGCTGCTGTATGCAGTGAACATTTTCTCCCTGCCAGCACGACCCCGGCAGCGCGCCTCCCCTTGCTGATCAGCACGGGCCCTGGGACGGAGCAAGGAGAGCCCCCGGCACGGGCAGGGCTGCCAACGGGGGCTCCGCGGTCGCTGCTTCGGACGCAGGGTGGAGGGGAGCCGTGCAGTTTCTTCTTCCCCGTCGTTATCTAAATCCAGCCAGTGGGTCTGAAGCACACGAGCGGGTTCGCACTGAAAGCCAGGCCACTGGGAACGAAAACGTGCTCCCACGGAGGAGAGGCCACAGCACCGGAGCACAACACGCGTTGCTGAGGATGGAGCTACATCTCCCTGGCTGTGACATTACAGTCACGCACTATATATATGCTGCTGATTGTAGCAGATGGTCACAACAGTTTGCCCTCTATCTACAGAGATACGCAGCCCCTCTTCTCATTGCAGACAATTTATAAACCCGAATGACAGGATCTTTGAGTGGACTTCTTACCCCAGACGTGTTCTGGTAGTTAAAACTCCCCATGACCATGCAGGATCTCGGAGCACCGTAAGAGCGACTACAGGAATTTCCCTTCAAGCGCTGCCTCTCAGTCTGTATTAGTTACAGGTAACACTGAATTGCCTTGTATCTTAGGAGTTATGACAGCCCAAGGAGGCTATCCCCTAAGAGAAGGGACCAAGGTCTCGCAGGAAGTCGATACCGAAGCTGAGAGCCTGCTCAAGGTCTTCTCACCCAGTGCTGTGCCTGTAGCACAGAAATTTAGCTTCCACTCTGCTCAAGGGATTTTCATGTCAATCAAGAGCTATAAGCATGGTTCAAAGGAGATGTTCCAAAATGGGGACAATTTTCCCTCGAAATCTCATACAGCTGCTTCTGCCCTTGCATCAGGGATGCCTCTGTGCCCCTTGCATGCCATCTTTCCTGCGAGCAGAAGGAAACAGCTGGGTTGCTATCTGTCACAGCTCTACCTTCGCCTCTCCCGTGGGCACCAGGAACAATTTTTCCTCTACAGGGAAAGCAGCTTTGTTTGGCAGCATGCTACTTGTGAGCAAATGCTCGTCCCTGAGCACCTACTGAAGCGAGCAAAGCCTTTCTTTCGGGGGAGGAGGGGAGATGCTCCCTTTTGCAGCAAACGCTCCCACCCCTGCTCGAGGGGGAGAAAGCAAGCTCCACACAGGTACCGATGAAACGCGGGCCAGCTCCCAAACTCCGTGCACCTAAAGAGCAAACATCCAGCTATTCATAAGCACAATGTAGGCTGATGACATCATTTCGTGCCTGCAAGGTCATTCAAGAGAAATAACTACAAACATGAATATAGACCCATGTATAAATGTGTGTATGTATATGTATTTCTAGGTTTCTTCTATGCTTTATATATATATAACCCAGAAACTTAACCAGTGAGGTACCAGAAACACATCAAATAAGGCAATTTGTCTCAGACAATTGCCTGAGTTGCCTCTGATGTCGCTGTCTCACCACTGACAGTAAGAGGCTCTTAAGTGTCCTGAAATTGTACTGCAAGTTTCCGAATGCTCTCACCCCCGCCTTCGCTGCCTTTCCCTCGAGCGCCTTTCCTGTGTTTCTCCAACAAAACATTCTCTTACGCAAATAAACATGCAGGGAGGCACAAAAGGCATTTTGTTGAGGATTGCAATACAACCGTGTATTTCTCATTCAAATATTCAGCTATATCCTTCAGAGATCAAAAGCATAACACTGAAATGCCGCAAATGAGGCTAGGCACAAATATCCCCAGCCAATAACTCAAACTTCGCTTTCGTTCCTGTCCTGGCTAACGGAGCGGATGGAGGAATCCATCACGCCCCCGTGGCTGTGATTCCTGGGTGTCACAAGCCCTGGGACGCACGCGGACAGAATTATAGCTCTGTCATGTCTCCTGTCTCTTCCCTCCATCTCTGCACAAAGCCCTGCAGCGTGATATATTACAATAAAGGCCATTAAAGCCACACATTCATAGCACGCTGAGTGATGTCCACGCAACAGGCTGGGGATCCAGGTGCTACGTGTCTCCCGCGATGAGCAAGCTGGGTCTGGCACGCACAGGGATGGCCGACCAAAGCAAGCTCAGCTGCTGCCGGAGGGGACACGGATGGAAAGCCCCAAGAGCTGGGATGCCCGAGGCGTGGCATACGCCACGTCCACGCTGCCAGCCCCGCACTGCTCCCGGGGTGCGTGGAGGCCGAGGACACGGGGCACCTCACCCCGTGCTGCTGGCACCCTCCCTACGGGCACTGGCCGCTGCCCCCAGGCACCCCCGTGCCGCTCGGCCTCACTCCGGCAGCAGCAAGACAGCAGCCCGCGGGCTGCCGAGCCCCAGGAAAGCGCTGCGGTGGGGAGGGAAGGCTGGAGGGGACGGCGGGAGCAGTTTGCAAAGCGATCTTTGCAGAGATCACCTCCCAAGCCCGGACAAGCTCAGGCCATACTGCAGGGAGCACTCAGCGCTGCTGCCCACGGCAGCCCTTCCCCGCTGCGGGGAGCCCTGCGGCCAGGCTCGGCCCCGGCAGCCGCCCGCTCGCTTCCCTGCCTTGCTAAGGAAGGCGCTCGAGTTGGAGTTGTGGGATTTGGCACATTTACTGTATAATATATGAACTCATACCAGTTTTATAAGGCCCTCTTGGCTCAAATCACATTGTAATTCTAAACAGCCCTAAACTCATTTAAATCCTAATAAAAACACTGCCCTGCATTTGCATTCACTGCTTGCTGGTCCCTGCGGCTGCTGCGACAGCGGTTCCCATGGAATTGATAATGTTGGGGACTTTGTGTACCGGAAACCATCTCTCATAGGCAGGGTGGGGACTCGGCTTAATGGGACAATAAAAAATAGATGCAGGAAAGGGACCCCCAGACCGACTCGGGATGATGCACAGAGCAGGCGGGTGCCAAAGCTACCAGGGCAACGCGGGAGAGTCAGCGGCACCAGCACCACCACCTCCACCTCCCACTCCCACCTCCTCCGGACTACGTCCTGAAGGTCTCCGATCCCTTCCCGGACCGCCTGCCTCCCTGGCCCACCGCAGGGAGGAACGAGCCAGGCACGTGGCAGCGCCTGCTCCAAGAGCAACGCGAGGCACCTACAGGCAGCACAGCGAGGATCTTTAGAAGAGGACAGGGAATGACCAACGGGAAGAGCCAGGGAGCAACAAGCGCCGGGGGAAGGTCAGAGGCGTAACTGGAACGGGAGCCCAGGGACAGGACGCTTGTGCTTGCCCTGCTCCCCCCAAAGCCTTGCGTTCCCTGCCCGAATGCAAACCCAGCAGCACAGGCTGCTTTGCGCCGGGTGCCAAGGATGGTACAGCTGCACAGAGCATAGCAATGACGGGGGAGACACGGGGTGGGGGGGATTCATCCCAGCCATGCCAGAGCAGGCCGTGGTCTGCTCAGCCCCCCGCCCCTCCCCGCTCACAGCGGAAGCGTGCCAGCCCCAGCACCGCAGAGACAAGGGGTGGCAGCGGCCCTGGGGGAGCTAACGCAGGCCTTGCCCGTGCCCCTGGGGAGCACTGCACCCCGGCCCTGCTCCTCCTGGGGCCCACGTGCCTCTCCCCAGCCCCTGCCACCTCTCTCCCCCCACAGCCCCCTCAGCTCTTCTCCAGCCCTCCGCAGCACTTGCCCAGAGCCTTCTGCCTCTCTGCTCTTGCTGACGACATTAATAAGCTCCCCTGAAACAGTGAGATTATGAGCTATACCCTTGCAGCAACAGAATTACTAATTATTACTGAGATAAATGGGAATATCAATGATGAAAGTCAATAATATTGTCTTCTTTGTTCCTGTTTGTTTTATTTGTAGATGAAAAGACCACTCAGCCTGTCTCCCCAGGATGCGGCCGGGAGCTGGAACGGCTCCTATTGGCAGGCCGGGCCAGAGCCGGGCTCTGCTAAGAAATCATATTACACACATGCTTGCAAAGGGCGCTCTAAATCAGCAGCTCTCAGAAGCCGGCATTGTCTTTGATTAATTCATAAAACTGGAGCTGCCTCCGCTCCCCCCTCCAGTCCCAGGCGAGGGGGGACGTGGGTGGAGGTGATTAACAGTGGAGCACAGCACGGCGCTGGGAGCGCTCCTCAGCGCGGCCGGGTTCGACGCTCATGCCCGCGGCCTTGGGGACGGCCGTGTCTCGGGGCTCTGCCGCGGAGCAGGGGAACCGCAGGCCCCGGCACCGGCCAGGCGAGTCGTTTCGACAGCAACAGTGCCTTATTCAGCCAGCCCGCTCCCCCTGCGCACCCTGAGTCACAGCTGCTGATTTCAGTGACAAGAGACTTTTTTTTCCCCCCCTTTTTTTTTTAAGCACTATTAGCCTCGCAGAGCTCGCACAGCAAAGAGTGAGTGAATGGGATGCTAATTTGAGTTTAAGCCTAGTAGCGTCACGAGAAGGCTTCCCGGCACCCGGCTCCCTGCAGCCCCACGCCGCCCTGGGACTCACGCCCGGCCCCGCAGCGAGCTCACTGTACCCCAAGGCATCACTAAAAACACCTCCGTTCCCTTCTGCGTCCCCAGCCCAGCATGGGGAAATGTTCACAGCAGCAAATAGACCCACTGACCGCCAATTTGCCCATCTCCAAATATTTTAATACAGTGATAAGCGCTCTCTCATCAGCACAAGCCAGCCCAGCTCCTCTCCATGCTTATGAGGACAGACTTCTGCTAGCACTCTCCAAACACAACGAAATCAGAGAATTGGAAAAAGCCTTGCAGGAGTAATTACGCCAGTTTTTAAGAAAGAACCAGCCTGTCCTGAATATTTCACGGAAGGTAATTTTTTCCAAGCTTTTTTAAAAATCTCTTTTTCCCCTCTGTGCATGCCAGGGTGTAATTCAGCAGAAAGCTGAACAAAGTGCCATGCACATCCAGCTCCCACTTGCCCTCGCTTCCCCCCTCCGGCTTCTTCTCCTCTTTTAGCTTAACGCGACGTCCTGAGCTGCGTGTACAGGATCCCATCTCCCACCCCTCGACTGCTGGAAAGCCTCCAGCACCTTTGAGTCTGACTACCACAAGCCCTGGGCCGCAGGGGCAGAAAAGATGGGAAGCCAGGTTGCATTCAAAGCTGTAGAGCAGCTATCCCCCCCAAAACAGTGCAACGCCTCGCACAGGATAGGCAGAATCGCTCGAGCTAAGGAACATGCTGAGTCCAGTGGTGTTTCTGCAACCGCAGACCTGCTGCTGGGGAACTCTGCTTCCCCAATTCCTCCGCAGGGGCTGCGCCCGCTCGCCCCAGGGACGCTCTCAGGGTACAGCCGTGCTCTCCCGCTCGCCCCAGGCCACCCAGCCCCAGGAGCACCCGCACAGGGGCATCCCTTCACACCAGGACGGCCCCTGTGGGCATCCGCCAGGCTGCCCGAGGCAGGCAGAGGTCAACGTCATGGCCAAGCGCTGGTCATCGGGCGCCCAGCGTGGAACGTTGGCACGGGAAAGCTCGCCAGAGCCGGCGTCTCCCAGGAGCAGCTCACGCACGCCAGCAGCTCCAATGCTGCCAGCCCCGGCCTCCCAACACAGCACGGGCCACGGCTGCACGCACAATGCAGTCGTGGCACTGCGCAGCCACCTCCCCCCTCGCTTCTTAGCATTTTGCACAATTGAATATTCATTTTTGCTAATGTGCTAGCAAAAAAAAAAATAATAGAAATCTCTCCATTCTAATGACTTTGTCAGCCCTCCAAGCAAGACGCCCCAAGAGAAACCTGGTTTAGCCTAGAGAGCTGGGCAGGACAGAGGCGAGCTCTGGAAGAGAAACTGGTAGGAATTTGCTTGGCCTGACGGGGCAAAGGCGCAGGTTTGCGTTGCTGGCAGGCAGCTCACCGAGGGGTCGCAAAGGCAGGTTGCGCGGCCCGGCGCAGGGACTGGCTCCCAGCCTGCTGCACACAAGCCACAGCAGCTGAATCGGACCAGATTCGGCAGCACCAGAGGCTCAAGGACGGCTCTGGACGAGGGTAATCCCAGAGCCGGGCACGGCGGGGAGACGCTCCCCGTGGCTGGCCGTGCCAGCTGCGACCGCCTGCCAGGTGGCCAGGTCAGGTTAAAGCACACCACAACTTCTGAGAGCAGATGGGAGCCAAGAAGAGTCAAGTCGCAAGTGAACCTGACTCATTTCGCCTCCCCACTTTTGCCCACCCTGGCTATCAGTGCAGCAGCTTTTAAGGCATGGGGCACCTCGACATCGGCCCTCGAGACGCAGGGCTCAGTGCCAGGGACACCCAGGCTGGCACGGCCCTGGTGGACGGGAGAGCTGCAAAGCTCCGGGAGGCACCAGCTGCCTCCCGACTCCGTCCCGCAACACCGCGCAGGGCAGGCGCTCTGGCACAAAACCTGCCAGGGCAGCGGCCCGTCCCCGGCAGCGATAGCACGGGCAGGTCCCTGCATCGTGGGGAGCCTGGCTTCCCTCGCGCCGATTCTCCCTGCTCGGAGCAAGGGCATCGCTCAGCAAAATAGAGTTATTGGAGGAGGTAACGTTTTCCGCCTGACAACGTACATTGCTCATTCTCAAAGAAGTGCTGACCAGCACAACGCTGCGCGCTCCCGGGACAGACGTGCTCCTGCCAGTGAGCTGCTGTCCCTTCCGGCTCCTTCCCCCCGGCTCCCTGCCACGCCAGGCTCTTTTCTGCCTTTCTTTCCTCCTGCCGACCTCGGAGAGCCCCTTCCCAGGCCCACGGGAGACCGGCAGCACAGCCCGGCAAGCTGCTCCTGAGCAGGGCACGCGCTGCTCAGCCCATCTGCCGAGGCCAGCGGGGCAGCCGGGCCCAGTGCCCGGCCGGAAAACGCGGCACTTCGGGAACCTCCTGGTGGATGGGGAAAGGGCCAGGGGACAAGGGAGAGTGGCCAGAGCCGGCTCCTTCCCGGCACTGCAGCCTAGGGAAAAGGCTCCATGCTCTGGCAAGGTTTTGGGAAGGAAAGCAGGGCAGAGGGATGGGAGCAGGGAGCTACCCCCACCCTGCCTCTAGGCAGGGGGGAAATTCGAGAAAGGGCTGTCATGGGTCAGACCTACCTAAATCTACCCTAAAAAGGAGCAGCTTTAAAATACATACGTAAACCTGCCTTTCAGCCTTCTGAGCCCTGGGTGGCTCCTGTCCACTTTTATAGGCTTTTTTCATAATCCTGATGTTGGAAACTTACTTAAAATGAAAGTCTGAGAAGCTCCTGTGACACAGGGGCTTAATGGAAAACATGACCTATTGCAAGTCTGTCTGCAAGTGTATCACGAGAGCCAGCAATACTGAAGAGGAGGAGGAGGAGGATGTTTTTGGAGCATTTATGGCACGCACATTCAGAGGAAGAGAAACATCCCTCTGAAACCACATAGGTTCAAAGATTTGTTCAGTTTAAACACTCAAAATTCATGCATTAAAAATCCACTCAGGTTCAGCCCTACCTCAGAGTTAAATAAAACCTCTGACCACATCATCCGGCCCCAAGTTTCACAGTCTCCTTGGGGAAAGAGTTTACTCATAGGCTTGAGGCTCAAATTTAGATCCCTTCTTCCAGCACTGGGTCCTGCTGGCACTCAGCCAGGTGACGCCAGCTCCCTGCCGCTCTTTCCGAGCTGGGAAGAGTGGCTCTTCCCTCCGCCCATCGCTCACAGCCTCTGAAAGGAATTTGGTCCGCCTGGACCGGACACGGACCTGTTAGTGGAGAGATCTGGCTGAGAAATGCAGATCACATTCCCCCATTATCCCTTTTTTTTTAAATAAAGGAAAAAACACAAGGAAAACCAAGCCACCTGAGCTTCTCAATATCCTTGAGAGAGAGAGAGAGAGAGAGAGAGAACGAACCTTCAGCTTCTGCAATTGAGACTCTGGAAGAAAACATCAAAATCCAAAACAATCAAATGACTTTCAGCGCTTGTTTTTTCAGAGCGGACTTCAACCAGCCTGACGATTTCCCCCGGGAATTCCATTTTGATAAAAGATCACTAAAAATAAATGCGTTTCAGGGCTTACTGCTGAGAACACATTTCAACAGAAAACTGCCGACTATTTCCAGGGTCCCCGCACCTTGCCCTGCCAGCATCTACAAACTCCAGCCCCGACACTAGGCGAACTCCTCATAGCTACATCCTTGGCACGCCATCTTCCTTGCAGCCCGGCACGCCAGGGTTTGCTCTCAGTTAATTAGATGATAACAGAGGTCTCAAGCACCCTTAGTCATTGGATGGTCGGCTCTGCTCCTCCACAGCTTCTGCATGCTTGGGGCACCCTGTCACGCACGTCTCCCTTTGGGTGACAGAGGGCAGGCATTCTGTCCTCCTTGCTCAGCACCCTTTCCTTCACCAGCCGAGGGCCCTACACACACGCCCTGTCAACAAATGAACCCGCTCCTCAGGCATTTGCTCCTGATAACACAATGATGGAGCGCAGGCCCGATGGCTAATCACTGCTCTTGTCCCTGTCATCCCCACTCGCCAAGGCTGAGCATGCTGCTCAGCGCACCATGAGAGCCTCGGTCCAACCTGCAAACAAGCGCCCATGTGAATAAGGGCGAGCGGATCTATTCCTGCTCTGCAGCCCAAAGGCAGACACCCATCTGCCACCACAGCACAGGCTTTTCCCGGCTGGACAAGCACCCCTTTTTCCTCACTGCTTCGTCAAGGCTCTTCTGGCATCCCCGGACTCGAGTTTTCTGTCGCACCTCGATTTCCTCCCAAGAGCAGTGGGCTCTTCCCTCCCGGGGCCTGCCCGAGCCACCTGCCATCTCAGTCCACCGCGAGAGACCTCAAAGCACAGGTGAGCTCCCAGCTGGACTCTGGGCTCTGCCACCTTGGGCAGGTCACTCTGCATGCCCGGCTGGGCTCTCAGCAGAGCCGAGCAGGCTCGGCCTCCAACCCCCACTCAGTCTGGAAGGATGCGAGTGCTCGGCTCCCACAGGCTCACTTCTCTTGTGCTCCACACGCTGTAAAAATGGCATAAAACCTCACTGTCATTGGCTGGCTGGTCTCTTTTGCCCAGAAACCATTTTTGGGTCCCATTCTGTGCTCACACATAACATGGCCTTACCGTAAAATAGGCAATGACAACAAGAAGCTAGAAATACCTCTCCACAAGCCCCTCTCACAGAAAAGCACGAGGCAAGATAAGGACATGGGTCCCTTTTTTGCATGCATCAGGTTGAGCCTATGCAGCCCGCTCTTTGCTTTGAGCAAAGAACATGATGTAAAGGGGAAATTATATATCCGTGTGCATGTGTTTGTGCATGAAAGCCAGTTTGGGCTCGCTGTTTTTATTCCCTCTCTTCTGAACTCAACACAGACATGGGATGGTGCCTCGTGGGCAGCCCCAGGTTAGCGCCTCTGCTCTCCCTCTGAACCATACCCAAGCAAAAGCTTCTCTCCCAGCGGGCCCCCCCAAACTGACAGCAGCTCTCCCTCTGTGGGGACAGATCAGAGTGAGCTCTGCCATCTCATACCAGGTTAGAGAAGATCCAATTTGAATAATTTCTGCACCCCCCTCCCCCCGGCTCCACTGTATAAAAGATGCCTGAGTCATCCTGTGCCGCCACCCCCCCCCCCTTTTTCTTCATTAGGGAGCTAAATTCTGTTCTTTGCTGAAAGATCCCTTTGTTCTCTCCAGAGGACTGACATTCTGGGAAATTGCCTAAGCCCAGTCAGCTCTGATGTTTGCTGTCTCACATGTTGCCTGCATCAAACTGACAGTTCACAGATTTTAGTCTGGGATTTTGTATGTACAGTACGAGCTGAAACCTGCTCCTGACTCTGGCTGTCCTGGCGAGAGGGCTGGGAAGCAGGCTGAGCTGGAGCGCGCGCAGCGCCGTGCCACAGTAATAGAGACATCTGGCACAGCGCTGGCTTTTGAGGGCACTCTCGCTTGCCCTCTCCTGGAGGATGAGAACTATTTCTGCCCAGCATCGTCCTAGGTCACTACACACGGCCGTCCCTGCAGGCAGCACGCAGACCCGTCTGCCCCTTGCCACCACAACATAAGCTCGAGTGAACCCACCTGCCTAAGAGCTGCAGTACGCCCAGATGACAGCAGCCTCTGGACAAAAAACCCTTCTCAGCTGTGATGATCTCAAAGAATTGTCCAAAGATTGCAGACATGTCACATGTCTTCCTCAACTGCCCTGGGTAAAATCCATTCATGTGCAGACACGATGGATGGACTGTTTCCTACCTCCTCCAGACACGTGGGTAGGGTCTTCCCCAGTCCTCTTGCCAAAATCTGCATCAGCTAATGCCCCAGGAGGACTGGGTAGCACCCCAGACCCTGAGAGGAGGGCATTTCTACCACACTTCTGGCAACAGAAACTAGTCCAGATTTGGACGTGGCATGACTGACACCTGTGAGCACCATACATTCGGCAATACAACCGCATCCGAGCTCGTGCATCACCTACCCGAGTCAGATGAAGTCAGGACGCTGGGGGATTGGATGCCAGAGGCTTAATGGGCTTCGGTGTCTCCTTTGCTTTCCACTCATGCACTGTGGAGGGAATGATATAAGTTAGAGCTTTAAACCTGGCATTTAACAGAGGCAAGCAGTAGAGAAATTAAAAAGCTTTGAATGCTTTTCCCCTCTCCCTCCCAAAACAGGAGCTCTTCTGAGCATAATCTTCATCCAAGCTGATATTTAAAAGCTATAAATCAGGCTGCGAAGCACAAAAAAATGACCACCAAAATTCAGTAGGCCTGGGACAACTATATTACAGCTAAATCTCTCTTAAGTAGCTGCTGAAAGGACCAAAATGAACTGGTTAATAGAAGCCATTTTCTAATGGAAATGGAGCAAAATTGTTCTTGGCGGGGCATTGATCCACTGACAGTTACGGGGCTGGCTCTGGGACAGATTTGGGCCAGGATACTAGGGAATCATTTGCAGCGGTCTCTCAAGAAATACATGCATGTAAAAGTCCTCTTAAAAACTCCCCTCATAAAATTATGCTGTGGGAATTTTTGCCTCAGTCCTCTGCAAAACCTGAGACACTTGCTGGGCAGCTGAGGCTCGCGGAGCCTCCACCAAGCTCCCAGCAGAGAGTGGAAGTTGGGGCCATGCTGTGACACCAGCTCAGGCCCCCAGCCTGCTTTTGGCTGCATTCATGTCTGCTCCAACATTCGAGGCTCCACGGGCTGTAGGAGCAATAAAACGCTCTCGCAGACATGACCAGATCAGGCAATACCACAAAAGCATGAAGTTGCAAAGGGTCCTGCAGATCAGGATCTGAGCAACTAGTCCAGGAGGTCTTGCCTTAGGGAACCACAGGTCCCAGGACGTTTCTGGGCTCCTCTTGCACATTTACTGGGGATTTGGAGTGGCTGTGTTACAACTAGCAACAGTCCAAAACACAGCCCTGAACAAAGCACGATCTGTGGTCCTTTGAACATGCTGGCCTCAGGCTTCACTTATCAGCTTCACTTCTGCCTTTCCCTGTTTCAGTCCAGCCTCAGAAATGCTCAAAACACCCATGTAGGAGCTGCTGGCATATGTCCAGCTTGCACTGCACAAGAAAGGTCCCTGGTGTGAGAACCGGGGCTCAGTCCCAGGGTGCTGGTAAGCCTGGCACTGTGATGGAAACGGGAAAGCTGAAGCACCAGGGCTGCCCCAGGGACAGCAAGGCTGCCCCAGCTTTGCTCCAGGCACCGGAGGTCTCAGCTCTGCCCACTCTGCGTGTCACTGCAAAACTGCTCCACAGCGCTCATGCAGGTGGCCCGGATGGGCCTCAAAGCACTGAATGAAACAGATCTGACATTCACCAAATCAAGTCCTCAGGGGCTAAAATTACTGACAAAACACTCTTCAAATACTTGGGAGAAACCCACCCACATCTTCAAATCCGCAGCAATCACCTTGTGAGACGCTCAGTGCCAGGCCTGGGAACGAGCACACTGCTCAGCCCCTCCAGGGCTGTGCTCCCCAGCATCGGCTGCACCCGTAAGATATATTTCCAGGGATGAACTGAAATGCTGCTTGCCTGGACTTTGAGGGGTACGTGCCAGTCTGAACTCTCTGCCCTGGGCTGATGGCCTCAGCTCGCAGCCCTTACTCTCTAGCCGTAAGCTTTCACCCTCAGCAGTGGTGAGCCTGGTTCAGGCCCAAGCTGCATTTGGCTTTCTCCTTTCCTCAAAAGGTGGGTTTGGACAGAGGGAAGGAAGGAAGGAAGGAAATGGTAAACTAACAAAGGAAAGAAAGAAAGAAAGAATAAAGGGAAAGAGAGAAGGACAAAAGGGGAGAGGATAATAGAAAAATACCCCAAGGCAGGAGAAAGAGGAGGAGGGATGAAGAGGAAAGCTGAAGGGAAGACAACACTGTACAGCCTGGCCAGCAACAAAAGCTGTCCATCCCGGCCACTTCCCGAGATGGCAGTGCCCCAGAGCACACCGGGCCATCGTTTCCTGCCACCAGCGATGGCCCCAGGACCAGCGCCGAAGCATCACCACCCTTGGACCAGCACCAGGACCCCTACGCTTCACCCAACCCCAACGCTGCCCATCAGCTGAGCTGACTTGCCCGGGGGACTGCGCTCTCCTGGCCCCTCACAGAGCACCGGTGAGCCGCAGGAGGCCAGGGGTTTCCCATTCCCTCCCCAGCAGGCAAGGGGAGCAGGCCACTGCCACGGCTCTATCCCCGCAGCGCAGGGTCCTGTACATGGCTGATGGACCGCTGACCTGCCAACCTCTCCACCTGCTCCTTGCCTCATCCCATAACCACCCCATGCATGGGAGATGGCACAGCCCAGACAGACTGCCAGTGGCTCAGTCCCCAAATCTGCTTCTCAACAGCCTTTGGCCTTCCTTCCTCGCTCCTGCCCACAGCGAAGGTACATGCTGGGGAGAGGAAAGCAACAGGAGGATGACAGCTTTGACTTTGTCCCATGCATTGGAGGAAGAGTAATGTCCCACATTCCCTTTTTTCTCTCCTGGAAATCCTTTGCCATCACAACTTTCACTGGTGCAGGGGATGAGGTAGAGGCTGGGGGATGTTTTCATCCTTTTTTGGAATAAGGAAGTCATTTCTTCAAGTCCCAGGTAGCTCCACAAGCAGGTTGTGAGAAGGAGCCTCAGGAGACGTTCACGCTGCCAGAGCGGGCTCCAATCCTGCCGTGGGATCCCACGTGTCCTCTCCAGCCTTGGCAGGTGTGCAGCCCCACATCAGAGCCAGCGAGGTCTCTCCAAACTTTGCTGCTCTCCCTGGCAGAGGGACACCACGACCAACCACCAAGACAGACTCTCTGCCACCTCCAAAGTTGACCTGCAGGCCCTGGCAAGTACCTACAGAAGGATGCAAGAGCTTTGCCAGGGTCACCTACACAGACTGGCCCTGTTCTCACAGGAGCAGGTCCTCCACCATACCTCCCAGAGCCGAGATGTGTTTGAGCAAGAAGGGAACCATTGCTCCTTTCAGCATCTCACAACAGTGCTTGCAGGGCCCCCTCAGTCACCATTCCCACTGCCACATTCTCCCAGAGCTTCAACAAGTGCCAGCAGGCAACAACACAAGTATTAGCAACCAAAACCGAAATTGCAAAACTCTCCCATCTCCAGGATGGTGGGTAATGAGTGCAAAATCCTGCACAGCATCACAACTCCACATAATAAACTCTGGAGGAGCTGCTTGATTTTCCCCCCTGCAAGAGACACGCAGCTGCAAGGTGCTGGGCCTCCGGAGCACCAAGAGAGCTGCCCTGCCGGTCCTGAAGCAGGGGCAGGGGGGACAGCCAGGCTAGCAGTGGCCTCCCCCCCCCCCCCCAAGCACTTTCTGCTGCTCACATTTCCAGCCCTTGCACACTCTGCTACCCTCATACACTGTGCCTGTGCTTCCTTTTCCTTTCAGTTTGGCAGCTTTTTAACTCTTCCAAGGATGGTGGTGCTGTCTTTCAGCAACAGCACTTTGCTCTTCTACAGCCCTTCCCGTTTACGGCAGCCCAGCATAAGAACGAGTGAAACGTCACATCACTGCAGCACATTCTCCTGTGATGGGATGGATGCAGCTCCCCAGAAATCAAGGGTTTAAACCCAATGAAGATCTGGTCTGCACCAGGCTTTTCAGAAGCAGTTATCATATGAGATAGTCCATAGAAAGCAAACATCTCATTTTCAGAGGTGTTGAGTACCCTCAGCACCTACTGGCTTCCAACCAGGGTGCTCACAACCCCTGGCTGATTCTCACCATCAAAACATCCCCACAACAGCAGCAAATGAACAGATGACTTGGAAAACATGAGTGGCAGAGAGGGCACAGGTGAAGTGGGATAAAGTGTTCTCTCTCCCTCCTTTCCCATGCACAGCCACATGAGGAAGCTTTTGTACCCAAGTACCTCCTGCACACACACAGGATTTATAGTGCAAGTTAATGGTTTTTTGTTTGGTTGTTTTTTTAGGCACATTATTAAGGACAATTCTGTGTGAACTCATATATACTTAGCAAAGATTTAAAACAGTTCCAGGAAACATTTTAAACCTCAGATTATTCACTCAACAGGCCACTTCTGAGCTTCATTGTTCAAAACTGGTGTGGAAATTTGCAGTGTTGCAAAGTAGTCTGGAGGACAAAGATGCTTTGGGACAGACTGTACAGTGATCCCAAAAGCCACCAGAATCACCCTAGAATGTAACAGTCAGGGGCAAACCAATGGCCCTACTTCAGGGGAACGTAACCTGCACAACTGTGCTTCAGAGGAAATCAGAGGTCCCAGCATCACTGCAAGAGCCTGGAGAAAAAACTTATTTGGTCTATTAATATTTTGCTTGTACACATCAGTTACTTTAAAAGACTAAAAGCATGTACATGAATTTAATGTATTCAGATGGATCAGAATCTGTTTAGCAAGGAAGGAAAACAACTCTCCCACCCCAAACTTGTTGTGGGCTGGGATCTGCTTTTCAATCTTCCACCCACTGCAAGTATTTCAAATCCCTTTTTAAGCAGAAAGGCCACTTGCTGTGACAGATCAGGGGACAGGGCCTGTGTGGGGAGCGTGATGAGAAAGCAGAGCTGTTCTCGCCTGGTCCCCAGGGAGATGTTCCTGCAGGGAAACCAGCGGAGCCAAGAGCCTCCTCACAGAGGGAGAACCTTGCATTTTTCTCTTGAAGATGCCATCAGGGAGACACTGGGGTTTCAAATGGCAGGAGCTCCCTCCCATAGACTTACTGCCCAGTTACCCTGAGCCTCCCTGACCAAGTGGCAAGAGAGAAGAGACGAGACATGGGCAGGCTGTCAGCTAGGAGATAGGAAAGAGTAAAGCACATGTGTGTGCGGAGAGCAAGCCAGGGAGGTAGTTGGGAGAGAAAATACAGGGAGAGGAAGCGGGAGACAGGGTAAACAAGGCCACGGTGAAGAAGAGGGGGGAGCAGCAGGAGAGAAGACCACAAAAACACACACTCTCTCACTCCAGCATCACTTACAACTTCACTCATTTGTTTGCAAAGGAGAAAATGGAAGACGCTGAGCTGAGTTCCTCCCTCAGGCTCCAAAGCCAGCCACCTCTGGGGCCTGGCAACCAGCACACGCTCGCATGCAGAACAGCCTCAGACAGCACCAGTGCTTGTGAGCAGGGTCTTTGCTACTCACAGGCCTCTGCTTCCTCCCAGTTCATTTCCATTCTGTCCCCATCCCCTGCCAAGGCTGCTTTGCTCACCCCTCGCTCGCCAGGGCTGCTGCAGCAGCCAGGCCATCGCCGAGCAGCCGTGCCGGGCTGAGGGGCCGGCAGCCAGCGCCCATGCGTGCTGGGCTTTCCCTCCCCACGAGGCTGAAGCATGCTCTTGTGCCCTTCTCTGGGGCAGTCGCAGCCGGGCTGTGGCAAGAGAACTGTCAAATTCTTGGCCTAAATTGGGAATCCAGTGCCCCAGAAAAGCCTGCTGGTCTGGGTATCTCCAACCACAAGCCCAGCTCATCCAGAAAGGTCTCTGCTGTCACGGCCACTCACCCAGTACTGAGCCAACAGGACTCTTCCGATTGCCTGGAAGAGCACAGACCACCACTGCCAGGCCCTGGGACCAGGCACCGCTCCTCTACCATCAGCGTCAGTGCCACGCTGCAGACCCATGCCACACACTGCCCTTCAGGATCACCTCCAGATGTCAAGGGACTTTCTACCACATCTTTCCACAGACCACCCCTCCACCAGAGGTTAGCCAAAGCATAGATTGTCTTTTACCCCCTTCATTCCCAGAAAGCCATCGATGCCATCCCCAGGTCCTCTCGCTGGCCCTCTGATGGCATCCCAAGCCTGACAAAGCTCTCCTCCTTTCCAGGGTATCCAACAGCCAGAGATGGCCTGAAACAAGCAGTTTCAACCCCAAGTGCTGCTTCTTAGCCTGCTTGCGGCCCCCTGCGCTCGCTCAGACAGGCCCTGAGACACTGTGTCCTGTGGGGGTGCACAAGGCACAGGTGATGCCCACACCTGGGGGATGAATCTGCCCCAGCCTCTTGGGCTGGAAGGGGCACAGAGAAGCTGCAAAGATATATACACAGCCTGCAGCAAGGATCTAAGAATAGAGGATGCTTCTTTTAAGGGAGGATAAGAAAAAAACCCACAAAATCAGTCCTTCCTCCTCCTCCATCAGCAGCCTTCCACAAGGAGGATCAATGCAGCCCACTGTAACTGCACTGTTGTTCCATTTTTAATTAATGAAAGAAAAAACTAATCATTGAATTAAACTTCTCATTACTCCAGCTGAATACCCACTAAGTAAATTTAATTACTGCACGAATTGGGTTTCTCCCTGCCTGTTTCATTAGCTACTGATAAAGATGAAGGGAGGAAAAAAAGAAAGAGGGAGAGAGAAAAAGAAAGAATGAGAGATAGGAAAAATAAATGCAAAAACAGAGGTAAAGGATTCAGCAAGTTTCAGGAGACTTCCAGTACTGGACTGGGCAAAGTGGTTTTGGAAAGACCCTTCCATTCCCTCTTAAAGCAGCCTGGATGGTTTCCTTGTGGAACAAACACCCCTTTCTTCAGCCCCTCCCTGCTTCCCACAGGAGATCAGCTATCTTCCAGATTCACATCATCTTCCAGAGTTTACAGTCCCACAAGCCTCTGCACCCATGTGTCTGACAAATATCTGAGGCCTGTTCCTCCTCCTCCAAGCCAGCAGAAGCAAATGCTATCCTATGGCAACGCATATGCTGAACAAACACTGATGATTGGAGGACGCTGCACTGAGGTCCCTTCCCGAACATCACTTTCTACCATCTTGCCCAGTATGGCCACTTATACAGTCCCAGAATTAGTCCCTTTTCCTTAGAAGACCTACATCCTCTCCCCATTTCACATAATCATGAAAACCAACTCAGACCTTCCCTGAGGCCTAACAGCCCAACAGGCAAGAAATAGGTTCAAAGGCACAGGATCCTTGGGTTCAAGCCCATCTGCAAAGTGACAGAGGTTCAGGCAGAACTGACACCCTTCCAAAGAAGGGCAGACACTGATTTCAGAGCTGCAGCTCTTCATCCCTTCCAATCTCAAATAGCTCTGAAAGGCCAATGTTTGCCTCTGCAACAAAGGCAGCAACCCTGAAATGCTTCAGAAAAAAGTTAGTGCTGACAAAAGCATGAGGAGCACATGAGAACAGATGCCAAATGCCTGCTGTCCTACCATGTATCCCAAGTACCAAGACACCTGCCCAGTCTCTTTGTATTTTAAGCCTTTTTGCTGGAGTGGGAGTCCTGCAGGCTCTGAATGCTGGGAGCTGGGGGATGTGCCAGCAGCAGGCTCCTCCTAAGAAAGCGGTGATGAACGTTTTCCAGTTTCCTCCCCGCACGGCAGCACAGATTTTGTTTATGTCACAATTTTGGGTCTCTCCTACTCTCCCACTGTGATCCAGCCCTCCACTCCTCCTTCCTGATGAAAGGCGTCAGCCAACGTGGGGCACGCACAGCCACATACTGGGGAGGAGTCTGGGGGCCTCTGCCAAGCACAGCAATCTGACTTCCAGCAAGTGCTTGGCGAAGTGCACACACGTGCGCCTTGGTTTCCATGACCACTTACGCAGCATGAATGTTGCTAGGGTCACACTTAGGATAAGCTGGGGGTGGAGAGGGTGTAGTCAATGGAATATACAGCTTCTTTCTCTAATTAAGTAACTTTAGATGTTCAGCTGAGCAGAGAACATGGTTGGAAAGGCTATCCAGGTGCTAACAGTGATGGGATTTGGCAGGTACCACCAGTCCATCTCCTTCTTGTCATTAATGGGAAAAGAGGAGACCATCCAGTCCTCTTCTGCAGCTGGGATGGGTGGGGGCTCTTGGGCACAGTTTAGGGGAGATGGCACCATCCATCTTCCTTTCACTGGCAGCTTGTGGCCACCACAGTGTCCAGCTACTGCTGCTCTACAAGCCAGAGATGCTTTTGGGGGGAGGCATTTCTCCCTCATTCCTGTGACTTTGCTACATCTTCTGACCCCAAACCAAGCCTACATGTACTTGAACCCCAAATCATACCTTTCCTGCCATGCCTGCAATGTAAACCAACCCTTCATTTCCCTTCACTACTCCAGAGTCCTCCTGTCCCTTCTTCCCTGCAACTTCCACAACCCTTTCCTGTTCTGGGTCCTCCCCGCTCAGGCCAGCCCAGTGGCACAAAACCCTCCAGGCAGACAAGAAGGTCCCTTCAGCGTCACACTGATCTCCCCACCTGCCCAGCTCAGCCCCTGTTTTGACCGAATTGTGGGTTCCCGCACCAATGTGGGCAGCGGGACAAGCTATGCAGCTCATATCACAAAACCAACCTCTGTGGATGGCAGGAGTTACACAAGCCAAGCTGCTTCACCGTGACTTCTTCGACAAGTCTGTTTTGTCTGTGCCGGCAGCAATCAAACTGGTCCTAATCCCATAAACGCTCTGTAGCAGTCACTGCAGTAAGGCAGTCAGCTGGAGCTGGCCAACTTTCTTGCAGCTTTAGCCCAGCTCTTTATCCAGCAAGTGCTGTCCTGCCCTCAAAGCACAGCAAGATTGCAGAGAGAAGATTAGTGTCCCCCTTTCTGCCTCCCCGAGCTTAGGAGGGAGGGTCAGAGAAGGGAGACGAGGGAGACGGGAAGGCATGGATCCAGTTAACACGATTCAGGAGCATTAGGAGAGCAGAAAACGTGCAGACAAGCCAGAAATTGACTTTGTGAAAAGATGGACTTTCTCAGATGCTCGAGGGGAAAGAAATAAGATACAGGCACACACGGCTTTCTGCAGGGAGTAAACCAGGCTGGCTAAGACCTGCCGGGCAGGTATCACCCCAGCAAAGGGGGCTGGCACAGGGGCAGCCTGCTGCAGCAATCCAGCCCTGCTGCTTTTGGCCAGCCCTGAAAGCCCCCCCGCAAGAGCAGAACCAGAACAGCCGACACGGACCCTGCCCCTCTGACCAGACGCAGCCACCCCCGACCTCCACGGGGCTGCAACAGCCCCACAGGAACAGCGGCCCACGGAGCGGCTTGTCGCTGAGCACTCCCTGCACACGCGCCAGCGTAAACTTTCTACCTCATCTAAATTTAGCTTCCACAAAGTCTCTCCTGCAATCCCCTAAGTCACTGGTACAACATGTTCTGCCACCACAGGCTCTTCCCAACTTCTCTTTAAAAAAAAATCAATCCATAGTACATGCCTCAGATCTGACGCCCTCGCACACACACAAAGCAAATAACCTCGCGGGTTTTACGCCCGTCACACTCCCCGCTCTCTACACTGTATCACTAATGACAAAACTGCCTCCTACCACTGCAACCTGTTCCTCAGCAAGCCTGGCCCCGTCCCCAGCGAGGGACGCCCAGGAGCGGAAACCTGCCCTTCCCCTCCGCCCCGCTCCATCTCCAGCCAGCCCGATGCTGGCTTCACGCCCTGCTGCCCAGGGACGGGTCTCTCTCGGGGCCACGTCTCCTGTAGCTGTTCAAACCATCTCAGTGGCCCACCAGTCCAGAAACCCTGCTCTAGAAACACGCTTCTTCAGCTTTCGACCCCAATAGCAATATATTTTCAAGGACCTGGGCTGCAAAAGCAGTTTTTGTTTGGTTGCTTTGCTTTGGTGGCCAAAGTGAGAAAAGAAAGTAATTCAGGTTGACTGAAATCAGATTTTTTTTTTTTCTTGGCCAGAGGACAAATGGAAAAAACTCACCCCCCACACCCCAACAATAATCTGGGACTGAATGAAACATTTTGTTTGGTCTGAAATGAAGTTTTCATTTTGTTTGTAGGTGGCTTCCCCCCCCACACTTAAGAAAAAAAGCTTGAAAAATTTCAAAATGAAATGTCATTTTGAAACAGATGGTTGAAAGGTTTCATTTTGAAAATGTCAAAATGAAACTTTTCAATGTTTCACATTTTTTCTTTTTTTTTTCCCAGCCAAAACCACTTGCTAAATATGACCTGAATTCGTGAGCCGTTTCTGTTGACTGAAACCTGAATTATTTGGTGCATAAGCTGTTCACTCAGAACCTTTTGCCCAGCCCTTCCCTGTGCATCCTGCTGGGGCAAGGCGAGGAATGCATGCGAAGTGAATGGGAAAGTAAAGCAGCAAGTCCTGCTGCAGGGAAGCAGCGCACGTGCCAGCTCCCTCCATGGCTATCCGGTCCCTTCTGCAGTCACCCCGCGTTCTCCCTGCAGCATCCCATCCTGTCCCCTTCATTCCCCTCTGGGTTTACCATCCCTTGTTACCATCCCTTCTGCCAAACAGTTCATTCCCATTTTCCTCATTTTTAACCCCGGAACTGATGGGTGATGCCAGCTCTGCTCCCTTCCACGGAGGCAGGGCTGGCTTCCCCGGCTTCGGCCCGCTGGCTCGCACGAGGCACGGTGGGGTGGGAGCCTCAGCACAAACGTGCAGGAGGAAGGCCAGGTTGCCAGGAGAACTGGCTGAACTCCACAGGAGACACGGCTGGCAAGAAGGGAAAAGTCCAAGGACCTACCGTTGCAGCAGACCTTCACGGCTTCGTTTCAGAAAGCAGAGGGGCTGCCCACGCAGAGGAGGAAGAGGATGGTGCTGTGTCCCCGTGCCCAGGCAGGAAGGACAGGGCTGTCTCGCCTGTCTCATGGGACCCAACGTGGTGCAGCTCCGTTAACCCTGGACACGCTTCCCTGCAAGACAGGAGGACAGGGAGAGGATGAGTAGGTGCTGAAGGGAGAAAGATTCAATTTGGGCACAAAAGGAGGTCAGCAAACCAGGCCAACCAGTGCTGACAAGTCAGTGCAGCTCCTAGGCCCTGCAGACCCAATCCCGACAGGTGTGAGAGGGACCTGAGCTTTCAGTGCATCCAAAGCACAGGAGGAAATATCAGCTGGAAACCTGGTATGATGGACTGCAGGATGGGGAAAAGCTTCCAGTCACGCTGAGGGTTGTATGGCACAAATGGGCCCAGCTAACCAAGGCAGCAGGACCCAAGGGAAAGCCAGAGCCTAACTTCAGCTCAGGCCCCTGCCCTGTCAAAGTGTCCCTACAGTAAAGTCATATCCCTCCCTCCTTGGCTTCTCTGCAGACCCGCTATTCACCAGTCCTGGTAAAGCGGCTCTAAATCTGGCCTGGCAGCCAGGAGCCCTCGCAGGATGTGGCACGCTGCAAGCAGGTGACAATATGTTTGGAGGAGAGAGGTAATAAAATAATAATCAGCACTAATGCAGTTCTCCCCCTCCACAGAGGGCTGGACCCACATCTGCCACCTAGTCCTTCTGACCCTGGGTGCCAGCGAGCACTAGTGCCCACCTTTCACCCAGGGAAGGGAGGACCAAAGCCAAGAGGAGGTTAAGGGATTAGAGCAAGGTCACAGCAGCGAGCAGTGTCAGAGCGATGGCGCAGGCCCTCGAAGACCTGGCTCTTTGCCACCTGCTCAGTCTGTTCTCTGACACCACGCTCTCCCGTGCCAAGGATTTTAATCTCTTCTTGCCCTGCTCTCAAGGTGCACTCGTCCATCTGCTCTCCAGCACAGGGCTTTTTGTGCCCATGGCTATGAGAGAGAAGGAAGCAAACAAGCACCACACCAGAAACAAACCCAAGCGGAGGACCTGCACTGCTGGAGAATATGTACAAGAGGGATTAATCCCTCCACCAA
This sequence comes from Dromaius novaehollandiae, assembly GCF_036370855.1. NCBI lineage: Eukaryota > Metazoa > Chordata > Aves > Casuariiformes > Dromaiidae > Dromaius > Dromaius novaehollandiae. The sequence continues at coordinate 22,503,693 of NC_088107.1, forward strand.
CAGCCCTGCCTATGGCCAACAGTCATTACAGCTAGCCCAACACTATGACAGTGCTCACAGATGATTGAGGAAGACTTTGCCCACACGGCCTCTCTTGCTCAAGAGGAGGGATGATGCTCATCCTGGAAACCTGGCCAAAATCTAATCCCAGGGAGACTATCTAACCCCCAGACAGGGAACTGGCCCAGGGCTGGGCAAATCTTACCAGCAGCAAATCCATGGCCCCCTCCCATGCCCTGAGCCCGAAGGAGAGGCAGGCGAGTGGTCTAGTGCTATTCCCTGTCACTGCCACTAACTTGTAACAGACCTCAGCAAGTCACTCCATCCCTACATCCCGAGGCCTTGACTTCAGTTGGATGTCTAGTGGATACTGCAATGCAGGAGGTTAACGAGCCTGTTGAACCATGTGCACAAGCCTGCCTCCAGCTTTCAACAAGCAGGAATCAGATTTTGATTGCAAAGTTCACAATCCAGGAGCTTTCAAGCATGAGTGAAGTCCAAATGAAGTCTGGCAGCCCCAAATTCTTCCTTGAATTTGGGCTTTCAGCCCTCAAGGGAAGAATGGAAATATTTTTGAGAAAGGGAAATTTTAAAATAATTTTAAGTTTTCTTCTCTGTCTTAAATTACTCCCATGTGCTGACCTTACAGACCCTGCATTTCCATGGCTATACTCCTGTAGCTGGTCCCCCAAAGAGCTGTAGGATTCCCCAAGGAGCATAACACAATGGGAACAAAGAACATCAGCAGTACACGGCAGGGATGAACAAAATAGCTTGGATTCAGAAGAACATTCTGAAAAAGTTTTAATCCAAAAGTCATGGCTATAAAAATCAGGTTTATACGATGCAAGAGGAGGCCAGCTAAGAAAATCATATGCCATAAACCCCTATAAAACAAAAGCTGATACCTAAACCTGAGATCCAAGAGTCACACAGAGTTCAGGGGAGAGATTTTGGTTCATTTTCTTTCCCTCTTGCCTCTGGCTCAGCTCAGAGGCAGTGGAGCACTACAAGAAGCATTACCCTTCCAGCACGAGCACACACCATGAAACACCGCGGCTGGTGTCAGAAAACCTGTTCTTGTGAGATCACTAGCCCGATTTCAAGATGAAAGAGGATTAGATGAAGCTTAGACTAAGCATCTCAACAGTATCAAGCCATGTGATGATGCCCAGCCACTACTACTGCTTAGGTGACATGGAGACAGATTTATCTGTTAAGAGAGAAAACATTCGCTCTGAGAGCCCTGCTTGGTGCAAAGACAGGCATTTGCCAGGTCCTCAGTAAACCACTCCGCATCCATCGGGGCAGGCAGGATACATAGCTGTCTGCAGACAGGAGTCTATCAAATTAAGTCACACGGAATAAGAGACAGACTTGATCTAAACCCAAACCTCCTCCAAAGTTCAGGGGGTGGGAATCGGAAATTAAGCCCATCTGTTCCCAAAATATTGTGTTATCAGCGAGGTGAGAAGGCTGAAAAATCTAAGCTATAAAGAAATCCAAAGCACTCAGAAGACAGAGCAAATGAGCTGTCCATCAGGAAAGAGATGCTGAGTCTCAGCTCACTAGTGGAATGAGTCTGGAGATCTCAGCGCAGACCTTCCCTGCCACCAGAAAGTAAAAAAGGAAATATCTTTAGGAAGGGAGCTCCAGCAGCACACAGATCCCCTGCATTAGCCAACCTTGGCAGAGGGGAGAAGAGACAACTTGGACTCCCCAGACCCCACGGACTAGCTGCGCAAAGGGCACCGGCGAGGGAAGGGAAACTGAGGCACGCGCCAGCGAGGCGAGGCGGCTCGTGGGAGGTGCTCTCCTGGGCAGCGGACGGAGCGGCAGCAGCCCCGAGCCCGCGGGGCTGGCCTTCCAGTGACCACCGCCAGCGCAGCAATGCCAGCATTTGGCAAACGCGCCTCATAGCGTGGAGCTTTTTTCAGGAAAGAATATTAAGTGATCAGTCATCAGCATTAAAAAACGGCCTGTTTTGACATGTCTAGAAGAGAATTATTCTTTTTCCTTGAGCCCACTTTTCATTTTGAGAATCTTTTTTCTTTTTTTAAAACATCCCCCCAAATTCCAAAGAAAATCCTTCAGTCAAGTCCAAACACTTGCGCTGAATTTCTGACACATTCGTTAAAATAAATCATTCTGAACCCAATTTGAACCTTTACATTTTTCTCTTCCCATGAAGGAACAATGTTAAAAAACCCCAGCCAGCCCGGAAATCCATTTTCTGCCCAGTTCCTGCTAAAAGTCAGGACAGCAGAGCGTTGGCAGGGCTAGGCTGGGAACGGAAGTGTGGGAGGTAACAGCCAGGTGGGATTTGGAAGTGCTGCCTACAAAGCACCTCTTGGTGCCAGGACATTAAAAAAGCAATTTTTACACAGCCTTTATCTCTGAGAGTGAAATACTGAAGCAGCAGAACTGGAAGAGGAGCAGGAAGGCAGCTCCTGGAGGGTTAGGGAATAGCATGAGGCTCCTTGGGGAGCTTGCAGGGAAACTGAGGAAGATCTGGGAGTCCTGCCCAGGCCAGGATCACAGGTCCCACGCACCACACGGGGTACCTGGCACCGGGGTACCACGCAGCACTGCAAGCCAGGCTGAGCCAGGCCAGCAAAGGCGGTGCAGCCCCTCATGTTTACAGGGAGTAAAACTCATCAGGTTTAGCATAGAGTATTTATGAGCATTGAAAAAAAAACAAGCCAGAGGGAATAAGAGGGCTTTCTTGTGGCTGGCTGCTAAATGGAATAAATCTATCCACTGGGCATAAATTGTTTAAGCAAAAATCCCTCTCACTTGAATATTTTGGAAGAAAAAAAAAGCAACAAAAAAGGAAAAAACCTCTGAACCCTCATCATTTCTCTCAAGGTCAGAGCTGTTATTCTCATCTGTGAGAGATAGAAAAAAACCTTTCACTAGTAAGTTTAGCCAAAAGAAAGGAAACATTTGGGAAGGGAGTGCATTACTGCCTGGACTGACCTGCCTGGTCGTATTAGGCTAACTATCTCTGTTTAACAGGGAATTATCTTTTCAAAGTGAGTTATGGGGAAGCTCGGTCTTGGGGCAGACAGGCCCGGTACGAGGAAGAGCACGGTGCTTCAGCGACAAGCTCAGTCACTAGGGCAGGGGGGCCATGGGAAGCCCCCTGGGCTGCAGGATGGGGAGGGGGCACAAGCCCCAAAGCATGAGCATCGCACCCAGGGAGCCCCGCTCTGCACTGCTGTCTCCTCAGAGCCTCTTTCCTCACCACTGCCCCAGCCCAGCCCTGGCACAATCCCACCCCATGCCGGAAAGGGGCTCCGAGAGCAGGTGGAGGAGACACAATGGGGACAAAGGAACACTGCAGGGATTTGATGGGGATAACATCGGGCCTCTGCTACCTGAGTGCTGCAGGGAGGGCTTGCATGGCAGTCATCTGCACCCACAACACCCCATGCATCCCCACCGACTCCGCAGGAGCCTGCGCCCTCCTGGCTGCTTTCCTAAGGGAGCTCTCTCCTTGCTTCCCTGCTTTTATCTCCTCCAGCCCCAGCACTGTGATTTTCCACCAGATCCAGTCCCACTCCTCGCTCAGCAAGCAAAGCACCCAGCACAGAACAGGCTGCTCCACAGAGGCAAGAGCAAAAGCAAAGCCAGGAGCAGCCCTGAGAAACCGGACAGGGCACTCACTGATGAGAGAGACCAGAGGCAGAGGAAAGCTCATCAGAGAAAGCCAGCATATGGAAGGAGTGTTTGGCAGGGAGACCAGTGGGAAGAGAGCTTCTCCATTATGGGACAACTTGATTAATTGTGGGCTGCTGCAGATGTTGTGGGATACGTGTGCATCGCACCCTCTGCTGAGACAGCTGACGAGGGGCCCTGCACGCGCTGGCTGCAACACTGGCAGATGTCTTCCAGACACCGGACAGAGTACCAGCACCTCCCGTCATCTCGGGGAGCAAACCTGGCTGCGGCACAAAGCAGAGGGCCCTGCTGTGGTACAGGACAGCAGGACCCAGGGGTGAGACGTTAGCCACTCAGGCTGCAGCACTCAAGGAGAGAAGCCATGTGTGTGAGACAACAGGATCCCGAGCCTCCTCTGCTATTATGCATAGGCTCTGCTAAGGCTGCTGCTTTAGTGCACTGCAGGCACTAAATTAAGGGGACATTTACAACCCACAGTGCAGAGAAGCAGCTGCTAAAGGTAGCCACAGTGAGCACCTGGGTGAAAGGTTCCATGAAATCTCAGCTGAGAGGGAACAAGTTGGGAAAAGAAGTCCTTCCTCCTACCTACTGCCCTGGAAGGGCAGTGCCAGGACATCTCTGGGCACCTGGGGCAAGTGGGGAAAACAGTAACAATTGCAGAGAGCTGAGCTGAGCTCAGTGCCAGACAAGGTCTCTGAGAGCTGCCATGTTCAGGGGGGGATGCAAAACCCACAGGATGCTGGATTTTGCCCTAACTAGCAGAGCCCTGGCATGGAGAACTGCACCCTGTACCACTGGGAGAGCGCTTGTTTGGAGCAAATGCAAGGAAATGCTCCCTGGAAATGATACTGCTCGAGTCCGAGCCTTGCCAGGGCTCTGCACAACAGACTGGCAAGGCAGCAATCTAGAGCACTGAGCGGTTTCTGGTGGCAAAATAAGCCTAGCTGCTTGCTTTGCCTTTTTCACTGTTCTCAATAGCCAGGCTGGCTGCAGCTGCCAGAAAAGGGGGCCCTACGGGGTGACAGCCCCCATGGGGAGCAGAGGGTGGCTCCTAGGAGCAGCAAGCATTGCTCCTTTCTTCCTCCTGTCCCAAAAGCTAACCCAGCACACCAGGGCTTTCCACCCAGCTCCATTCCTTCCTCCCCCTCCTTCCCTGGCCATGTTCCCAGACCTCCCCTTCCCTCTCAATTTCTTCCCTTTCCCTCCCCTCCTCCCTGGCGCTGCAGCAGTTTCTGGCTTGTTTTCTGATGAGCGAGGAGGGGGAACCCTTTTCCTTGCAGGTTCAGGGAAGCACGATGCTGCGCTCGGCCACAAGCGGAGAGGTGACTGGCTCTAGCAGAGGGCTGGCGGTGTGAACAAGCAGCCAGCAACATCTTTGCTGTCTCTGCACAGCCAGCAGATGCGGCAGGACAGCACCTCTTGCCCTGGCCTGGGATCCTACCCTGAGAAATACAGCATCAGGCAAGGACGGGGCACACCAGCCTCGGGCTCTGCCTCCAGTGCCTGCCCTGCTGTGTCCTGCCTGTAGACCTAATGGCTGAGCAAGGACAGGTTGTGCCCCACGTGTGACAGCAGCTAGCTCAGCAAAGGAGCACTGGCAGTGCCAAGCACCAGGAGGGCACCAACGAGGTTAAAGCTGCTGGAAGCAGCCCCTGGCTCAGGCCCTGGAGCGGGGGCTGGCACCATCTCATCCCTGCCCAGGGCACTGAGCCCCGGGGACAGTCACCTCCTGGAAGTGGCTGCGGAGAAGGGGAGGTAGAGGAAGGTAAGGCAAGAGCACGAATGAGCTGGCACACGCAAGTGAGAAAGGAGAAGAAACAGATTATCTCAGCTCTGACTAGCACAAAGGCAGGAGTGGAGGCAAGGTGCACTGAAACAGGATCTCAAGGTCACAGCATGTTGTGCCAACCAGCACACACATTAGCTTTCGTCAATAATTCAGCACGCTGGGTCAGCGAGCGGAGCCAGGGAGGGGGCTGCAACCAAAGGAGGGCTGCTTCCTTCAGCGGCTGAAGGGGGAGGGATGAAGAGCCCCCAGAACTACCCAGCCCCCTGCTCCCCCCCCCCCAATGCCACAGCAGGGCAGCAGGCATCAATCTCCAGCCTGACAGACTGAAAAGGCCTTCTCCAAAACGTCTGGCTGACTAAGGCTAAACATCTACAAGACCTCTGTAACAAAGGGAGTTCAGGGCTAAGGGCTTTTTTAGCCAGTTAGGAAGACGGGCTGGAAGCTGCTTGGCTGGAGCGAGGAGCCTTTTCTGTTCCTGGCCACCACCATAGCTCCTTGTTGTTTTATCCACCCATCTACAACTCATTACAGCTAGAGCGCCCTTGTCCAAAGCGCCGAGAACGCACAACCCTGTGCAGTCCCCCAGGCTCCACCCAGACAGACCAGAGCTGCCAGCTTCCCCCCAGCCCCTCTGCTAGGGCTGATGTGTCCGACACTGCGGAACTGCAGTGGCAGGAGTGACCAGGAGGAGAGACACCAGCAAGGCTGAGGGCTGTAGCACTGCTACAGTTGCTGGATTTTATTCTCTATAGCTTGGCATTGTGTGCCTTTTTACCGGAGTGAAGGGAAGGCCAGGAAGGCACCCCACTGCTGGAAGGTGATGGGCAACAGGGAAACTGGCCCACCTGCTAGCTGGAAAGCACAGACAGCATTGCACCCACAACCTTGCCTCACAGAGATCCTTTCAGGAAAGTGAACTTAGTAAAGAAAAAACAAACGCCACCAAAGCCATCATTTTTTCCTGTCTGTAGCAATCTACAGCCACTGTAACTGCCTCCTGCAATGGGAGACATTTCCTTGGAGGGGCCATGTGTTAGAGATATTTGAACACTCAGTCATGACACTGGCCCAGTGCAGCTTCCGTGATCTCTCATCCAAACAAGCTGCTCTGCCCCTCCGCAGCCTCCCCACCAAAGCAGTGTGTCAGCAGCACTGACCAGGCTGCACATGCCACAGGCTGTCACCAGGCCCAGCTCCAAGGATTGCTCCAAATATCTCAGGAACAAATAGCTGCTCCTTTGCAGCTTCAGAGACCTCTCCTGGCCATCAGCAGCACCAAGACCCTGCAGCTCCAAGGCTATGGGATGGGATGTCTTTGGAAACCATACACCTTCGGTCCCCCGAGACTTGCTGCACTTGACAAAAGAATCATCAGGGGACAATTTCTGGCCTCTGTTGTGTAGCAGATCAGACCAGTGGGTCATGAATAGTCTCTTCTGGCCTTAAACATACAACAGGTGGAATTTAGAGGTCTTGAACTCCTGAAAGACCAGCCCTGACCATGGAGGGCTCCCCTGGAACAAGGGATCCCATATTCTCAGCCAAAAGCCTAGTTGCAGTGGGACACTGGGTGAGCATGCTGCACGGCACACATCTGATGAGCCATGGGGAAACTGTGACACCTGAAGCTGAGGCCTAGGCCTGTTACAGGAATAGAATTGGCTCAGATCAAACCAGTGCAACTTTCCACCACTTTGCAACCAATCATCCATTCTGCAGGCCAGCTGGCTGCCACAGCAGTGCGCTTCCCATTCATTTCAAGTGTCCTGATAACACTGATGCTTTACAAGGCTAGCTCAAGAAGCCTTGGGAGAGTTATTATCCAAATCCAGGTGGCTGGACCCAGCCCAAATCTTAGGCAAGTGATTAAAATGATCAGCATATTTTTGGAAACAAAACTGCTGTGCTATACCTGCCATCCATCTTCAGAGAACTACTGACTACATGATCAAAAAACTGGATACACCTGTAAACCTACTCAACTGCACAAGTGCTTGTAGACTAAGGAAGCTCATCCTTCTGTCTGCAGCCTCCCTGGACCAGCTACCCTTCCTGCCCTCACAGGCTCAGAAAACAGGGCGCTTTAGCCAACACAGTCCTCTGCAGCATCGTGTTGCTACACCTGGGCAGCTCTCGTTACAGGATCAGGGAAGGGAACACAGAGCAACAGGGATGAGTCTGCTGAATTTCTGGCCTGCGCACTCCTAGCAAGTCAGGCAGGCAGGCCCCTGGCTTGGACAGATTTCTCCATAAGGGTCACCTGGCAAGTCTGCTCTGGCTGGGAACAGAGACCCATATAACTCTTCTCTTAGTACCTGGATCCAGGTACTATCCAGACCCTCCAACGATGTCCCCTTGCTCCTACGGGGCACAGTAATGTTGCTAACAGAACTCTCTCCCCTTGACTACAGATATTTGCTAAAAATCAAGATGCCAGAGAGCATCACGCAAAGCCCAGCTATCAGCAGTGCCCAGGATGAGCCACAGGAAAAAACAGCTCCACAACCCTTACCCCTGCTCTAACTGCTTCAAATCATTCATCCACAAGACTTTTGGCCCTGAAGGACAGAAAACATTTTCTTCCCTTTTTGTTGCTAGGTGTATTAGAATAGTTTTCTGTCACATTCATAGAGGTATCACTCAGATGTCAGGGAAAATGCTGTGCCTCCAGCAGGCACCATGGGAAGCTTACAAGAGTGGTGAGCTACTGATTTCTTTGGTTATCCTCAGAGGACATGTAGTGGCAGGAGAGCAAATGTGAGTGCTGTTCAGAGACCATACAGTCCCTCTGTGGAGAACAGGCTTAGGAAGTGCACAACCTTTGCATTTTCAGTTTCCACTTTGAACAGACAGGTGAAGGAAAGCAGTTATCACTGTGTGAAAAGCCTCAAATTATTCAGCAGAGCCTCAGGAAACCCCTGGAAGCAAAGCTGAGTGCGAGACACCTGACCAGGCTGCAGGAGCGCTGGGCACACTGCTCCCAAGCAGGTGGGTTTCTCAGCCTGGCTTTCCCATGAGCACAAGCAGCTGAAGGATGCTCCTGCCCAGATCCCTTTTGCCTTCACACAGCAGAAGACAGTGCCAGGCCTCTGATCTCAGCTTTTAATCCATTACTCCTGAGGGCCAGAAGTTAAACTTTACACAAGACAGCATCTTTTATGTGTGGACATAGATGTGTTAAAGACCAGCCTTAGTGTTTAGGAACAGACTAAAAGAGGGACTATAAGTAAGCCTTGTCTGTTTGAAGAAGTGCAGTCTCAACAGCCCAAAGCTGCTTGGATCAGTTTACCCTGTTCCCCCAAGGACTGGAATAAGGCCCTAGCAGGCTTTTTTGACTCCCCAAGGATTTACAGAGCATGCTTGGACAGGGGTTCATGTGTTGGGCTTAGGCTTACCTTGTATGTCCACAGCACCAGTGCCCAATATCCTGAAATCTAACAAGAACTGAGAGAGGTCATTCAGGCACAGTTCTATGTCCCATAAGTAACCAACCTGTGCCAAATGCTCAGCTAGGGCACCAGAGTGGAAGCTGCCAAACTCTGTGCTTAGAAGTTGAACTGTGCTTAGCTTGGGATCCCAAACAGGGTAAAATCTGCATTTAATACCTATTATCCTAACATCTCCCCATCTGTCCACTTTCCTCACATGCCTGTAACTGCAGTGTGCCAGGGCTGCCTGATATCAATGGCACTTTAATTTCATCATTCCCAACTTATTTAGAGCAATTAGGAGGCAATGAGCACACACCAGGGGCCAGGATGCACTTGAATAGCATCCAAGGGTTACCGCAACATCACAGGAGACCTTCAGATGGAATTACCCATCTGCAAAAAAACTTAAAAAGGAAGGCAATCCCCAGAGGGAGGATAAGGTTCTTTTTGGTCCTATAGGTCCCTTAATTTGAAATTAGCTGACAGAAATGTAAAGAGATGATATTCCTCATTTAATCAGTAAAAAGGCAGTGTCTCAGGTTGGAAGACAAAGCTGGATTTTACCTGGGCATCTGGCTGCAGAAGTGATTGGGGAGTGAGGCAGAGATTCCTGTGAGGTCGATTACCTAATCCCATTTCAGGACAGCAAGTTTTGCCATTGACTTTCCTGGGAGCAGAGGTAAAAGCTGAACAGTTTAGGAAATCGCACACAGAAAGGCAAAGCAACAAGGAAACGGTTTCTCCCTAGTGATTTCTGCTGAGTAGTTGGAGTGCTGCATGAAGCCAGCGCCACCAAGAAAACTACCAAACAAGCCAGCCAGCCTGTAGCCTGGCTTCTTCTCATCCCTGTTTCATAGCAAGGCAGGTGAAGTGCCAAAGAAGGGAACGGCTCCTCACTTCTGATTTAGCCACATGCCCACACTCCTCCTGCACAGTCTCTTTAAATGTCTGCCTGCATGAGAAAAGCAATGCCCTGTTTTTTCCTGAGAAGCTCAGTGCAGCCTCCACCTCAGAGCACAGCACACACAGGTCTTATTTAGGATGCTCCAAATGCATCCAGAGGGACTTTGGTAACAATCTGTGGAAAGAGAAGACTAAGTGGGCAACCTGAGTCAATTCATTGCTTACAGGAGTGTAGACAAGCATCTTCCATTTGAGCAAAACTAAGCGCAGCTCCTGTTGACTCTAGGGAGCAGGGAAAAACACAACTTTCCTAGCATACTCCATGGATGCAAAATAACTGCACACCACCTTTCATCCTGTCTTACAGAAACAGGAATCCTCTCCTGAAGCTACGATCCCAGCTTCTGATCTTGGCAATTTCTTCAGAGCACAGAAGGAGCTGAGAGCAGCCTAATCTGCTCTGATGGGCAAGAGCTCTGGAGGAGATTAGATTCCTCATAAGGAGGAGAAAGCAGAGCAAGATGTGTCTGTGAGGGGAGCAGCATGCAAGCGCACGCATGTGCATACACTGAAGAAATGATTATAGCTGGCTGTAAAACTCAGCTCTGAACTCATTGCCAAAGAGCCTGACTCATGCAGACAAATCAACCGAGCATCATATCCCGCTGCACATGGAAAGAGTAGATCAGCACAGGAGTTATGAGAGAACCTGCTCCAGAGTCAGAGTGAGACCTGACCTTTACCTTGTGTCCTGTCCTCAAGGAAGTCACTTTAGCTGTCAAAAGATCTGCAAAGATCACCCCCCCCCCCCCCCCAACTGTTCCTGCAAACCAGAGGAATCGCTGAGGCAAGGAAGCGCCCTGCCTCTGGGGGCTTCTCCGGTTTCCTTTCCTCATTAATGCTTCAAGCAAGTGTCCTGCCGGTAAAAGGTGCTGTTTTACAAGCCTGAAAGTGTAAAGCTTCTGCTCATCTACCCACCAGCACAGCCCAGGCTTAGGCCACATAAGTGCTCTCCATGCTGTCTCTCCCATGATCCTCTGTCCTTATCTAGGACAGAACAGAGACATCAGGCTCCCTTCTGCTCTCCAACACTGATCTTTCTGTGAGAAAGATCACAACAGCACCTCGTGTACCACATCAACAGCAAGGCATCTACTGGAGATTTGGACACTGAGCTGCCTGGGAAAAAGCCCTAGTCTCTACAGCTGCAAGACACTAATGGCTTCTTGTCACTGTACTGCGGTGACCAACAGCACTTCCTTTCACCTCTCCCCATCAGTGTATTTAGTTTCCACAAGATAAAAGCCACAAACTGGCACTCAGTGCAGGTGACACGATTTCACAGAACTTTCCGATGCTGTCAGCAGCCATGCGCACAGAAGCTCCTCCGGGGGGATGGGGGATTCATGGGAATACATGCGAAGCACCAAAATAAGAACTGCTAATAAGATGTATTTTCAAATGTCACCAAGTTATGATCTATTGATCTCACACCAGAAGCTTGACTTTTTCTATGTAATATTAATCTATGTCACTTACAACACATTCTGCAAACTGCAGATTGAATGAGTGCCATTAGACATTAGAATTATTATCTGCTAGGGGCCCAATCCTGCAAAGTGCCAAAGAGCCAATCCAGCATAACAGTAACTTCTCAGCCTGCCAGGAGAACCAATGCACACCAGTGAGCAAGCTCAACCACCCCAGGTTAAGCCCCAGTGCCAGGTCTATGCACAGCAGGAGCATGGTGCTCAGCATGGAGCAGGGCTGAACTCCATGAGTGCGCTTCCACAGCAATTTAAGCATATCCAGATCAAGACTCCTTACAGCTTCACCACCCAGCATCTTTGACCCCATCCGACACATTGGTAAGACAAGAACATAATGCCCCCACAAGCTAGCAGCATGGCTGCCACCTGCATCACCATGGTCAATGGATCCCCCTGTGTGACCTGCTGTGCATCCAAGCACTGATCTAGACCAGAGGCCCCTGTTGCAGCCTCCCCCTCTCCTCCAGCCATGCAGTCCTGTCTCCTCCCACACCAAATGTGGGTGGGGGCAGGAATATAGGGCTGGGGCAGGGTGCAGACAACACCAACCAGGCTGGCTGACACACTTATGAGTACCCCCTCCCATCTCCCCATGGAGGTTACCATGAACCTGAGACCACAGTTCTGATAGGTGCTCTAGAAACAGGGAAGCCAAATTGTTTAGCAGAAGGTTTTCCAAACATTTAAAATGCTCCAACTGGGTTTTGGCCAAATGTTTTAGACCCCTTTCAAAAAAACAAGGCCAATCCATAGCCACTTCTAATGATCCAACTGACTGTTCTACGCTGTGTGCTAACAGAGACAAGGTGCCTCCTTTAGACCACTACATCATGGCTGAGAGCATCAGGAGGGGAAGATGATGGGCTCGGAGAGGAAGAACATCCTTCCTTTGTGCCGCTTCAGCTGCTAATTGGAGTGCCAGAGCTCTCTGAATACCGTTACAGCAGCGCTCCATAAAAGCAATAAAGCCCTAAACTAACACATTACATATTTACTGAGCTACACATCACATGAAGGACCATCTCCAAGACGCCACACGAGCATCTGAAACAGAACCACCACAGGCTGTAAAAAAGCAACAGGCTGAGCAGGCATCCATGGTGCCCACAGCCCGGGTTAAGGTGCCTGCAAGAGCTGGGCACGCAGGAGCTCGGCTGCAGGGAACCGACAGGATGATCAAGCCATCGCGTTTAGCTAAAGAGGCATAAATCAGTCTCCCACCCCAGAAACACGGGCAAGCCCCAGCACTGGGCATGAAGCCTGCAGAGGAATCAGCATCCAGATGAGGAAGGCAGCTTCTTCCAGGGCAAGTACCTGCTGCCGAAGCTGGCACACAGCCTTCGGGGAGCCCGAGGAACCAGCTGCTCCCTGCCCCGCTGCTGGCCCCGCGGCACCAAACCGCTATTTTGCTCTGCTCCTTTGTTTTCACTTCTAGCACTTAAAAAATGTTCACTTCTGTGCTCAATGAGTTGTCCTTTCCAAATGCCTCTTGCCCACAGGAGAGCGAATTACATCAAGTGCCGCTTGATGTCTTCAATAACTGTCATTGCAGCGCAGGGCCGATACGGAGCCTCCAGTGGTAAATTGCCATGACAGTTTTGGCGGGATGAAATAAATGGTGTTTAAAGGACCTTTTTCTCCCTCTGCTGCTCACACCAGGCTGCCTCCTCACACCCCGCGCCCGGAGGTCCCCACCAGCGCCCTGGGAAGGGGCATTTCTGCTCTCCAGCCCTGGAGGAGCCGCTTCAGGGGCCCCAGGGACCACAACTAGGAACAACAGGGCGAGGTGCCTCCATCCTGCTGACTGCCAGGAGAGCAGTGCGTCCCAGGAGCTCACGCATTCCAGAAGGTGCTGGAAGCTGCTGGAAGGCGCCGGAAGCTTCCAACCCGGCTGCAGTGCCTGGCCTGCATGGCCACCCCCCAGGACACACAGATGGCAAAGCAACAGGGGACAAACAAATGGCATCGGGGCAAGGCTGGGACAGGAGACAGCAGACCTGTCTGTACACCCGCAGAGCTCGTGAGCTGTTCCCAAAGTGGGGGGACATGGGAGAGCCCTGGAAACAGCCACAACCAGCACAGTGGGAAGTCAAGAGACACCTCCTCAGCGCCTTGCGGTGGGGAGAGGACAAGGGACATCTAGAGCCTATGGTGCACCAGGAGAGCGACAGCAGGTCCTAAAGGGGATTAACACCCACCTCAAGCAGACATAAGAGGCAGCTGTTGGGAGGCTGGGCCTCCCTCAAGGCATTTAGGTGAGGGCACTGAAAGGGAAACAAAGCTCCGAAACCGGGCTGTGAAGCGGGTAGAAAACCACAGCATGGCAAGCAGAGAGTGTGCGCAAACCAACAGCACAGACCCCTACAGCGCCTTCGCTCACAAATGTCTTGGGAGCCACAACCCAACACGGGCACCTCTCCTAGGAGCACGGCACCCGCGACAGGGGCTCCCGCCACGGGGAGGGGTCCCTGACTGTGGCTGCAGTAACACTGCAGGTCCCAACAGGCAGCACCGAGCAGGCAGCTCTCCTGCCCCGGCTTGGTTCTCTGTGCTGGCCAGTTGCTTGGTGCTATACTAGGTCCTTAGTGCAACCAGAAGTCACATCTACAAAACATAAAAAAATAAATAAACAAACAAAGATACCCCCGGAAGCTTCAGACAGTTAATTGCTAACCAAACACATGGTAGGAAAGCCTACGCCTTCCCAGAGTATGGCTATTAACCCTCTGCTGTGGTTTCAAAACTCACCTTATATTTTCAGAAATCCACTGCCCAGGCCAGCTGCTCCCTCAGGGAAGGTGAGCCAGGAGCAGAGGGTGACCCCAGCACAGGCAGCACCCTCCTCAGCAGGGCACAGTCCCACAGGGTCCAAACACCCTGGGCAGAGCCAGGGGCAGCTAACAGGTCCCTCAACAGCCCCAGACATGGGGGGCAATGAACCAGGTCCATCTGGGGAGCCCAGTCAGGAGCAAAAGCAGACAAGGCTGGAGACAAGCCTACCTGCAGCAGAGCTCAGAAAAACCATAGAAACCCCAGCCCGAGCTTAAATACAGCTCCTGGGCAGGGTGTGGGTGGAGCCCCAGGTGAGGCTCATCAGGGCAATTAAGGTCTATTAGCACCCTCGGAGCCCTCATGCAGAGCACCCAGCCAGCCTGCTGTCTGCAGGAGCTGGGCTGTGAGCCTCCGTGGCTGCTGTTCTTGGTGTTGCAAGAGAAGTTCAGTCCTAGCAAAAGCACAAGTGCTGTATTTTGGTGATAGGGCCAGATATAGCAGCTGACCAACCCTACCTACTCTCTGCTAGAGGGGGGCTCTGCATGTCTCTTAGAAAGCTCAGCCTCAGGTGTAGAGATTATCAGCTCTCGGGGGGGGACCCAGACCAAGACAAATGTGCTGTGGTATCATTTGGGTACAAGGGTGTTGAGGGAAAATCCTGCTGTTCTGGCCTCATTGCTGCCCACTGACATGCTCATTCACTGCAGAACCAGGCCCACGTGGGAATAGGTGTTGGGTGACGCACGCAGCGTCAGTGTCTAGTCTCAGCTAGTTCCCTAGACTTTTTCTTCAGATGAGCACCTCCAGAGGAAGGGTCTCTACTGTGGGCATCTGCTTCAGGCACTGGCAGTCAAGACAGGCATAAGCTATGTCCTTTGCTTTCAGATGACTTGTGAGGCACAAGGAAGCACTGTGTGAGCCCCTGAATTGATTTCAATGCGAGGTAAAATCAGTTTACCTATACCACCAAGAATGAAATTAGAGTGAATTTCAGCTCCAGTGCTGAGAGGTTCAGCAAAACCCCAGCACAGCTCCATCCTGAGATCTGACAGTGAACAGTCCAAGTACCTGCCACTGCCTTTAATGCTCAGCTGGAGTCAATTATTGGCACTCCATTCAACTCAATGGAACAACACTAATTTATGCTAGTTGAGAATATACCCATACATGTATAAATATTATTATGGGCTCAGCTTCTGGGAAAATACACTACATGGTTCTTTTCCCTTCAATGCAGCTCCCAGGCTGGTCTCGCTGCAGAACACCTAGAACTGCAGTCGTGCCATTCCCTCGCCCTTACATATATGTGCAAATAAGGTATTTTGCATTATATCACTAAACAACAATGCAACTTTATGATACCATGTTTATATGTGAACCACTCAGAACCTGGCACAGTGGTGTTTTAGATCAGGTTAGGGGAATGTCTATCAGGAATGGTCTATACTATGTAGCTCTCGCTTTAGGATTCGAAAGACTTCCTGCAGGGCCTTTCAGCCCCTTCATGTAGGAGTCTGTAAACCGCAAAAGGTGAACTTGCACAGTCATTTAGAACCTGATCTATCTAGGCCAGGGCAAAGGAGAGCTTTATGGTGAATGCAATGGGTCTGGCTGTAAGATAGAATCAGGCTTTTGACTCTTTATTTGTTTGTAAATGTTCATAGCTCGGGGAAATATATGGCAAATACTTTATCCAAATGTAATGCTAGTATGAATAGTACTAGAGCTGCTCAAGATGGAAATGTTGGAAATGGGTAAACAGCACTCAACTAGCTTCTCCTTTGTTAATGTGAAAAAAACAAAAAAACCCAAAAAACTAGAGGCAGAAAAGCTAAAGGATAGCAAGAAATAAGGAACAACCAGAAAATCCACAAGAAAGAAATGATAGTGAGAGGCAGAATTGTCTATGATAGGCAAGGGCAGTGGAGCCTCACAGGATGAACACCAAGGGTTAAAAGTTGCAACAGCTACTTTCTGAGAAATGGAAAATATCACAGCTCTGGCAACACATACTCAAATTTTTCTAAAATAATGTTAGATTTTAGGATTTTTTTTAAACTGGATCTGGGCAAAGGAGTGCATTGACATTAGTGACAGATGGGATGGAAAAATTTTGTTTGGAAAAAATATCTTCTTTTGAGTCACATGCATGCAGAAATGAAAACAACTTAACCCCTCCAGTTCCCACCTCTCCAAGTACAAGTTATAACACACCAGCAAAGAGACAATTTCTGATGGATGTCAAAGACAGACCTTTGACCCTTCAGTTAAGTAGAGGCCAAATCTGGAACTAGCAGAGAAAGGGTAGAAATGCCCTGCAAAGAACCTTTCTTCCTCTTCACTGGATGTCCTTCTCACGAGCCAGGTGCCTTAGCCCGGTGTTTTCAGGCGGTCTGGGGTTTGGGGCAGAGCCCTTTTAGCACACACACAGCATGGGGAGGGCCAGCCCATGCTCTCCCAGGCTGGCCTCAGACAGCGCCATCCTCGCCAGCAGCTCCAGCCAAGCTGCATGCTGAGGTGCAGAAGACTCCTGCAGACAGAATCCTGAGCACAGGAGCCACTGGCAGGGTTCAGGCCCCAACCTCTGCACATTGCCCCCCCGAAGTGGCCAGCTGGAGCTCTGCAAGCCCGGCATTCAGGAGGGGTGGCTTGGGCCGGGCACTGGGCTGCCATGTGCTGGGAGGCACTGGAGTGACTGGGCTGAAAGCAAGGGGAGCAGTGGAGACAGAGCAAGGGGTCCCCTTAAACCTACCACTGCTGGTGAAGGAAGGCTGGAGTTCTGCAACACTCTTGCTGCAGGAGAGGTTTCACTTGCACACCGGAGAAGGATGCTTGGGACATGCCGGCAGGGATGGCTCTTTCCCAATGCTGTCTGCGTTAGGGTCTTGCACAGGGACCTAGCTGTTTGCTCAGAGCTCTGCCAGCAATGGAAGCTGTCAAGGATTTGTCAGCATAGGTTGGACTAAGAGGCTATATCATCCCTGCAGCCCCAGCAGCGACTGGATTCTAGCAAGTCCTAGTAACCACATCATCACCTCCCGAAGAAAGCCACTTGGCGAAGCACACACCACAGCCCAGTGATGCAGAAGCCCAGGACCAGAGTCCTTAGCAGCAGCCACTGGCTATTTCAGAGGGGTACAGGCCTTGCAAGAGCCTTGCTCAGACTGCAGAGGCAAAGAGCAGTAGAGAGATGAGACCAGGGGAAAACAGGTTTTGTCTTGAAAAGCAGATGCCTAGCAAGAAGTTGTGTTTGCCCACCTAAGAGCTGAAGCCTGAATGGGGAGCTCCAAAATAAAACAGTGAGGAATCTGGAGCCTGGCTCCCCCCATCATGGATGCGGCTCACTTGCAGTTTGGGCTGAGTCTGGGTTGTGACCTGGTGCCAGCTCAGCCCGCTGGCACACCTCAGCAGTCTCATGTCTGCGCTCTCCCCTCCCTGTCCCACCGCCACAGTGCATGATTTAGAGCACGATCCAGAAACCAGCTTTTCCCTCCATGCTCCATGACAACTCCCACACATCTCAGCTACCTAGTCACCAGGTACCTTCTCCTTCCCTGTCCCTCACCTCTTTTCAGCTGTGCTCACAAAAGATGTCAACAGGGCACTGCATTAGCAAAACTCCCGCAGGAGGAACATCAAACCCGACCACAAACCCACCGTAGATCAGAGTCGGGGCTGGCGGGGAGAGGGGAGGAGTAAGGGGCAAGAAGGAAGGTTGTGAAGAGGAGTGGGACAGGGGAAGGAATTACAAAGCGTTTGCCCTTGTGGTAAAACCAGCTCGCGATGAACTCCCACCGCTGCTGTTTTGACAGCCCAAACGCACTCGCTCGCACAATATCTCTGTCTTGTTAAAGGTAATTACAGTTCTTCCTGTGTAATGAGATGGTTTTTAAAGGCCATTCAAAAGAAATTTTCTATAATGAGGTTAAGGGTTTTATGGTGTTATACATCAAGGGAGCTGGTAATTGGTCGGATCCAGGCAGCATCCTGAAGCAGGGAGATAGGAGGTTTTGTGAATAATAGGCTAGCACAGAGTGCAGAGTCTCCAAAATGTTTTGGTTCTGCAAAAAGAGGGAGAATAAAAGTGGAGGAAGGAGGGGAGAAAAGAGTGAAAGAAAAAGGAAGAGAGTCAAAAGCTGCCAGCTTCTGCAACACTAAGGTGGTTCTTTCCAGGACATTTTGGGCAGGTTTTGGGGAGCTTAATGGGAGAAAAAGGACGTGTGTGTGTGTGTGTGTGTGTGTGTGTGTGTGTGTGTGTGTGTGTGTGTGTGTTTGTGTAGCAGACCCCAGGTTAATCAAGGGCCCCCCTGTAGTGCTTCTGGTCCATGTGGGAACTGTCACTTTGGAGTAGCAGCCAGCACAAATCTTGGGCCGGCAGCAGGGAGAGATCAGGCCGGACTGCCCTCTGCACCGCAGGGTTGGAGCCTGCAGCGAGGCTGGCAGTCAGCATGTCAGGCTTTGGATGATGAAGGACCTGGCTGATCAAGACTTGCAAATCACTCCAAGTGTGCTCCGCAAGCCTTTGCCCGCACAAGGATCTCCCTGCTACACACTAAGGCATGTTATGGTGGTTTGAATGCTATGAGGATTAGGTGTAAATTGCTCCCTACTTTTTACTTTTCCCCAATAAACCCTAGGCCCCTCTCTCAGCATGTGCAGGAAAAAACACAGGCAGTCCTGTCACCCACCATTCAAATCAAGCCTTTCACAATGCTCTCAAACTCTGGAGTGCTGCTTGTTTATTATTACTATTATTGCTGCTTCTGTTCCCTCCTGATGCCTCTGTTCTTGCAGGGCCTGGAAGCAGCAAGATCATTATTCTTAAGCATTTAGCAACAGTTCTCCTGTGCTGTTGTGGGAAGGCCTGCAGCATTTCTCCATATTTAGAAAACGCTGATGGTAGCTCAGGCACTGTTGTGTGTGAACAACAGGGGAGCCATACTTGATGAGTGGCTATTTTCGTGCTACACCCAACCCGCGAGCCCCAAGCACTAGCAGCTTCATAGGAAAGCTTGTTCCCTCAGGATCTCCAGCCCACTTGTTCACGCTGAAGAGGCAGGAGTGGCAGTGGAGAGACAACTACCTGAACTTTGGGATGCTTAAGTGCTCATCTGATTGAAAAGTCATCCTCTAGATCTATGGAGGTTCACCCAGCACTTGTGCTGGCATCGCTGAAAGAGTTGGACAAGTGTGCTAGCTGACAGCTCTTTGCATTACTCCCACCTTTGCTGCCAGGATTACTAGCTCGGATGGTTGGGGGGAATGACTGAACCCCAGGCTCTCTAATAAAGCTAAATTTTCCCTCGACACATCAGTTGAATCTCCTGTGAACTTCCAAAGATGGTTGAGTAGGGGCTTTTTAGGGCTTTTGAAGTTTTCCTGAGTGTATCTGCCCATACAGCTGCTTTATCTCCGTAACTTGCTCTTCGAAACAACAGCCAGGTACAAGCTTTGGATTGTGATTCCATGCCAGTGTCTCACTGGGGTAGTGGAACTGACTTTCCAAAAGATGGACTTAAGTCAGGATGTGTAGGGTTGAAGTCCTGTGAAAACGTGGCACAATTGAAGGTGGGAATTCACAGGTAAATCCTGCAAAATTGTGAGCTGAGGTAACTTAGCACTGTTGCACTGCAGCTGGAGGAACTGCCGCTGCTTTCCTCTGCTGAGGATACAGCCCAGTGGTTCAGTCCCCTAAGTTGGCTCCGTAGCCTTATTCGCAGCTGAACTTTCAGGTGTTTAGGATCCAGGGCTGTCTCTCATCACTACCTGCTACTGGAAATTGCATAACTGCTGGATCCTCAGGAAACATTTTTTTAATGGACAGAATTAACAACGCCCATTCAGCTAAGGCAGCCCGCGGGGGTCAGAGCAGAAGGGATTGTGGTGATCTTGTTAGCATGCAACATGGCTTCAGAGGCACCATGGAGGATGCATAACTAATGTGCATGTCTCATTTCTGGAGACAGTGCAGTGCCCACGTTTTAGCACCTATAAACTCCACTCTGAGGAACAAGCCATGCATCAGCTTGCATGTGTCAATACCAAGCAGGGCGGTTTCTGTGACTGGATTATTGATGGCTCCACCTCCAGATAAGAGAAAGTTTGCTCCCACTCTCCAGTGGGAACATGAGCACGTTACTCTGCCTTGCTGCAGCTCCTTCATTAGCTGCCCATTCCTAGATCTCTGCCCATCAGCACAACAGCCCACTTGCTGCTCTGCTTGGAAACTCGGGTCATGTAACGTCGTGTCAAGAAGAGACTGCAAATCCTTTCTGCAAGCTGGGCTCTCCTATCTGCTGGAGGGCCATGAGCACACCTGGACTTTCACAAATCCACTTATGATTGAAAACATAGCTGGATGCAATAGGGGTCCAGCTAGCAGCTTATATGCAAGCCATTATTCTGGCTGCCCACAGGGTGCAATTAATCATTTAACCCACAGGCTGTTGTTCCTGTTCCCTGCCTGGTGTTTCCTTAGGCCAAGGGGGAAGGATCTCAAAGAGAGTTCAAGCTGAACAGGTAAGCCAAGGCTGCCAAAGACAATGCCTGTTCCAATTAGCCATGTCCTCTGCACTCAATCCTGCAAACAAAATTTTCTGGAGGTATAACGCAAATACGAGAGATGTCCTGTGCTTCTGAGGCACAAGCATTATTCCAGCATTCACCACATAGTCACAAATGTCTCCTTCTGCTCCCTCCTTCTTCCCTTACCACCAGCCCAGGCTTCAATGAATCCACTCGCTTGGGCAGAGGGAAAAGTTTCAGTGGGACACAGACTGCAAAGCCCCTACAGAGGTCACTAAGAAAGCCAGGGAACATCCCTCCTCACCAGAAGTCCCCAGGCAGACCTTGCTGGTCTCTCCTCCAAAGCCGTAGGCCACACCAGAACATCTCAAGTGATGACTGCCGAGCTTGGCACCATGGGACTGCTGCTGCGGCTGTGACACCAAGTGGGACCCCACAGTGGGGGGATTCCCAGCAGGCAGCGGAGATCCCTGCTGCCTGCTCAGCAGCATGGCCTCCCCTCGCTCCCTCATTCGGGGCACGGGGAGACCCAGGGGTCTGTGCAGAAGAGCTGATGCATCTGCTTTTGCAAGTGAGCAGGAGTCTGGCCTGCCTTCTTGCATCATCCCTCCCTCATCACACCGCTCTGCATGATATTCAGGTACTCCACACGGGCTACAGCTGGGCTGGGCTGCTCTTCATGGACACGGAGGCGGAAGGAAATGGGCTTTCTCTGGGGGCTCTCAGCTTCCTGCTTTCACAGACATAAAGAAGAAAAGGAAATCTCTCCTAGGTCCTAGATTTCAAACCACGCTAAGTGCATTTTGCAGGATGCCACCGGTCGCTGGGTAACATATATTACTCGCCTTCTTCTGCCTGAGGAGTTGCATTTAATATCCTGCCTATTTATGTTTCTTAAAGACCAATTAAATATTAAAGGCATTTATCAAGGTTTAACGCTGCAGTGAGTACAACAGCTTGGATGCCAGCGATGCCACTGCGTGTGGTTTCAGAGGGGAAGTGTGAGGGGAGCCACGCGTTTCGGAGCTGCCACCCGTGCCAGCCATGCCATTAAGCAGAACAAGGTGGGGATGCAGATGGCTCAGCGGACTGGCGATGAGATACTACCACCCTTTTTAGCTCTCAGTCACAGCTTTAAAACTGGCGGAGGGAGGCAGCAGCAGCAAGCTGTTACCCTCCCGTTGCCGTTTGCTGCCCCTGTGAACTCCGCTGCAGGGACGGTCCAGCTTCCCGGGAGGAGGCATCCAAAAGCACAGGTGTCCCCATCGCTGCCGCGTGCTGCAGCTGGCAGTTTCCCCAGGAAAAAAACAATGCCTGAAATGCCTGGGAACCCGAGCTAGCTCGGCCCTCCTGGCCCCACCCAGCTGTGTTGACTTGGCCCCAAAACAAAGGCCTTTGCCCTCCGTGCAGGGTGTTGGCTCGCGCGGATGCTAAAACCGCTTCACACGGACGCCAGCGTTTCACACAGAGGAGCAGGCGGGAGCGGGCCGTGCTCGCCCCGGCACTGACGCTGCAGGACGGCCACCCCGGCCCACGTGGCAGCGCCCCGTCTGCGTGCCCCGGCACCGCACGGCTAATCCCGCAAGCGGAGGCCTCCGCGCGGAGCCAGCCTCCGTCCCGGTTACCTCACTTCAGGTACCCTAAACACTAGCTGCAGCTGCTCACATGATGCTTCCCTGTGGGGTACCTAAAAGCTCCTAATCATGTACCAAAACCTGTCTCCGCTTAGCTCTGGAAACCTAAAATCACAGCTATAGTCTGAATAGAGCTGGTTTGGGAATTTGTCAACTAATGTGTTTTCATCAGAAAATACCAGTTTGTCGAAATTCAAAGCCTTCCAAGAAAGGATCAATTGTGACAAATTACCCATTTCACAAAACTTCTGGGAAAAGGCTCCAAAGGGTCAAAATGTCCCATTTTTGACATGTTCAAAGTGAAAGAAAATCTATTTTTTAGGTTAATAAACCTAAGGTAATTTATAGTTTTGCAAAAAGGCCTGGAAATGAAAAGCAACTATCAAAATGTTTTGAAGTTATTTTAAAAACCCTATTCAGTAGAAGCAAAAGGGTTTTTTTAAGGTTTCTTTTTTTTTTTTTTTTTGCTTTTACTTCTTACTACTGTTGAAATTTTACATCCCCATTTTTGCTGCTGGTAGGAATTCATTTCCATTAAATCTCAGAAATTCTCAGGGGTGGGGAGATATTTCCTCAGCAGGTTCTGATTTTGCTAACATGACCTCACATTGATTATCACCGTTATGGACATTACAACAGATGCCAGAGACCGGCATTAAGCTCCACTACCCAGGAGGCTCCAGATAAGCATGTTTTAAGGCACATTTCTACAAGCCAGAGGCACAGCGTAGCAGAGGAAAGGAGGCACAGGAGCTGCAGGCATCTGCCCCAGGCTGCACACCCTACGCCCTGCCACGCCAGCACCCGAGCCGGCAGGCTGCACGGCCCCTGAGCTTTTGCATGCATCCCATTCCCCCTTGCGCTCCTGCGGCTCCCCAGGGCCAGCCCTGCTGCTGCGGGTGGCCTCCCACCCCAGGATACAGCTCAGTGTTGCCTGGACAATCTCCAACCTGCTCGTTCCTGAGACCAACGGCGTTTTCCCTGAACGAAGGCAACTTCCATGAACAAATAAGACCCATCAGATCAGCCACCACCGTCATGGGATGATTGCACAAAGCAGACAGAATGCAGGTTATAGAAGGGGAAGAACAAGACTCCTGACTGCCGTCAGTCTGTAATAGTTTAAATATAGCCTCGGTGAAAGTAGCCGCGATGAAGCGGTCCCTCTGGAGCCCAAAGCTGTCTGTCTATTCGCAGGCTCCCCATTCAGCAAACCCGAAACAGATGGACAGGCAGCAAGCCCTTGAACGCAGAGCAGATGATACCGCATCTCTACGTTCTCCACTGAGCAAACAGAGAAAGGAGATAACAAGCACGTTCTCCTTTCATTCCTCTTCCCTGTCTGCTTGGTTAGACGCAGTTGTGCTCCTCGCCCTTGGATGTGCAGCATCAGACACAGATACCTGGCTAGAAGCTGTCCTGGGAACGGACAGCTTCCCTGCCAGGCTTGCGGCCTGTCCCACCGCTGCCCCGGCAGCCAGCGTGCCATGCTGGGCCACGCTGCTGCTGGTGTCCCCCGCCGCCGGTATCCCCCACCGCCGGTATCCCCTGCCGCCGGCGCCCCCCGCAAGCTCCCGCTCCCCACCACCCGCCCATCTACCTCGCTTTGGGGTGGGCTGCGCTGGGGACCCGTGGGGACAGGAGCGGACGTGGTCTGTCTCGGGCCTTGTTGGGCAACACACAGGTGGGCCAACACTTTGCCATAGACATCTGTGCAAAGATAAAGCACCAGAAGGAGAAAATGTGCTGATAGACATAAATGAGGCTGCGATAATGAACCAACATCCAACATTTCCAGCGATGAGTAATAGGCAGGCAGATCAAACAGGCGCCCTGTTAGAGGTAGGCAGCAAGAGAAAGAAAGAGAGCCCTGCTCCCTCCCTCTCCACACGCTGCTTCTCCCTCTCTGTCCCCTCTTCTCTCCCTCTCTTTCCCTCCTCCCCCTGCATAAATGTTTCATCCAGGATAACGTCTCTCTTCATGAGGACAGAAAGAATTAAATATTTCACGAGACTGCAGTCAATCTTGCAGGGCCCTTCTGTTGACATTTCAAACATATATTTGACATTGCTTTCTCATTCCCTCTTGGTGGAGCAGAGAGCTCTACAGAAAGCACATTACCCTCGGAGAGCGGGAACGCTGCGTACCAGCCACGCCATCTTAATGGGAAGCAAAATGGAGGAAGCAGGCTTCCCCTACTGCCCCGCACTGCCTCCCTTTCCTCTGTCTCCCCTTCCCTCTCTCTTCTTCCTTTCTCCTCCTGAGTGTCCCTGTCTGTCTGCCTCTCCCTTCCCAGCTCTTCAGGAGCACAGTCAGTCCCTGCCCTGCTTTTTGACCCTTTCTTGCAGCAAAGCTTGAGTCGCGCCCCTTGCTGTGTTCAAGGCAGGACCTAAAAGCCAGCTGCTTAGTCGGTGATGAGCATTTGATAAAGCATCCCTGAGCCACAGCATGGGGAACAAACCATCTTTTGTGGCCTCACCTTTGGTCGGTGGCTCAGAGACTGCTTGTCCCACTCCTAGCCACTCCTCCCTGGCTCTGCATCAGAAGTTTCACTGCCTCCTCTGTCTAGGCCACCTCACCCCCTCACAAGGATTCATGTCAGACATTCAGATAGACAGGAGACTTTGGAAAAATGCTCTATTTCAAAGCTAGACCTGTCATTTTGCAAGGCTTATTCCCAATTCCCAGCCACTGTCTTCTTTGCGAGCAGGTCAATCAGACGGACAACACCGCCTCCAACACAACACCGGCAGGCACCGCAGTGCGCAGCCCGCAGCATCCCACCAAGCACAGCCGCAGGGTTGGAGGGACCGCTGAGACCTCACCTCAGCCGTATGACAACACGGTCTGGGGGGCAGAGTCTCTTCCATGGAGCAAGAGGATCTCTGCTGCATTCCCATAGCAATATCAGACCCATTTTAGGCGAAACCGCTGGGGAGAACCTTCCTGTGTCCTAAATTTCCCCTGTATTCTGGAGAAAGGCCTTCTTTCCAAGCCTGTCCACCCCATGCACATGTGACTGCTCTCCTTATGCAAAGACAAAACAAAGACCACATGGGGATGAGGATACAAGCTAGGATTTCACTCGGCTGCCAAGTTCTACATGTCAATTGGCCATTAAAATCTGGAAGGAGGGTGGTTTGAGCCCTTCTCCCAGAAAACCCATGTCCTTCTCCCTAGGGCACTTAGTAATCTTTGGTGCTCCCATGAAGCTGTCTCAACAGTGAAAAACAAGGACTTGGAGACATGAAGACAATATTAAATGTCAGCGGAGGCTGCAGGGTTTACCTGCTGTATGAGAAGAGTGTCTCTAGCCCAGCTCTGTCCCCCACCGCACATCCTGAAGTCAGCAATGTACAGCATGGCACCAGGCAGCCAGGGGTTGCTTTGCTGGCACACTGGGAAGTGTCACCACAAGACTGGGGAACTGCTGGGAGACTAGGAGAGCTGTGCCGGAGGAGTGCCACTCCCACGGCTCCTTCACTCACAACCGGAGCACCAAGGAGTGGTAAACCACCATCCCCCATGCAAGAAACAAGGCAAAAAAAGGTTGAGACGTTTCTTCTTCAAGCACCAAAAGTTTCATCTGCAAACACGTAAACCATCTTCAATAGCTTCATGGGTGCCGGAAACCCCAGCTGCTCTCAGTGCAGCTGCCAAAACCTCCAGCGTCCCTCTAACATCCTAGGAGGCAAAAATCTGCAGCATGTTGAGCATTTGCAGCAAGCCTGGAACAGGTTGGATGGAATATCAGTATGAGCCCGCGGGAGCAGCATGGGGTGCCTTGACTGCGGCATGCCGCAGCGGGGCTGGGCTGGCCGACAGAGCGGAGGGTGCCAGGTCCCCCCCTATTCCTGTGGTGCTCAGCCTATAAATATGCCAAGTGGGTCTGACCTTGTCTATAATTTAGGCAGCAGGCATGCCTGTAATTGGATGCGGGTTGACACAAGGCCCTGGGCAACCTGCTCCAGTTGATCCTGCTTTGAGCTGGGGGTTAAACTAGGCGCTCTCCAGAGGAGCCTTCCAACCTCAGCGGTTTTGTGACGCAAAGTAAATGAGCTGCATGGACGGGGTGGGGGGTGCGGCAGTGGAGCAGCCAAATTAGCACGCCTGACTCTGTCTCCCTTGCTGTCACTCACTGCACTCTTGCAAATGATGAGAGGTACCAGGAAGAGGTGGCAACACATGGGACTCTCTGAACGGCAGTGGCTAAGACGCTGCTTACCAGGGTGACAGCTTATGACTCCAGCGGCTCAGAGATGGAGCCAGCCTCCTGGCAGACCGTCTTTCAGAGACTCTGTATTCTCAGAGAAAGGCAGCGATTAAGGGCTGCATTATGCTTGACCTCCCCTGGGAAATGAGTTTCCAGATGGTTGATGGGTAAAGGAAGGTAAGTACAGAGCTAGGGGTTCATACAATGCAGCTAAGGTATAAAACAGCTGTCTCCACTAGCTCACCCACTGAGATTAAGCCTCCTTCCTGATCAGAGCCAGTGGGGAGAGAGGTGGGTATTGGTATTATGAGGGAGAAAGAAAAGGAAGTGGATTTGGGGATGATTCACCTCTGATTGGGGATGGTCCGGCATCGGAGCAACTGCATCAGATGGCAGGAAAATCTGTGGGGCAGGAGGAAGAAGAGGCAGACTGGGGGCATCTATCCCTCTGTTGCAAACTGTGCCACCAAAAGAAACCATGCCCCAGGCTGGAAGGGGAGGCTGGAAGACAGCAGCCTTCACTTACTCACATCCTGACCTGAGGCATTGCAAGGTCCAAATCCAGTCAAAGATGCCACTCAGAACATGGGCTGCTAGCTTTTGCTGTGGCTTGAACACAGCAAGAGGACAAATATCTTCTCCCTCTAAGCGTTACAGCTGCAATGGTTGCTGCTCTGAAGGCAACATATCTCAGTGTCTCTGCTGCTTTTCTCAAAGCAGCCTGACAACATCTATTGTGGACCCTGGGCTGGTCCCCATTCCGCCTGGTCACCATCCTTGAGCTTTCCTCTGATCCTTGCTGCTGTGCCCTCCCAGCCTGTTCTCCGGAGAGAGTTCCTCTGTGTGCCCTCCCAGCCTTTTCTCCAGAGAAGCAAAAATGGCAACAGCATCATTGGTTTCTCTTCTGTGATGCCTCCAAACAGAAGATGAAGGCAGCAAGACAGTTTATGGTGGAGACACCATAAAGTAATATTTACAGGGGAGGGGAAGGAAGATCACATCTCAGCCCCCAAAAGTCCCGCCTCCAGATGCATACATTCCCCCTTCCACTCATTCTTTCATGCTGATGAGTGTCTCATGGAGAAAGCTGTTGCTTGGAGAAACTGGAGAATCAGACGTGGTTATGGAGGAGGGAACCTGATCCTGCCTGCATTTATTAGCATGTGTCGCACCTCCTGCGGTGTGTGGAGCCCATGAGCAGCTCCAGGACGACTCCTGGTATCCGGCATTGTGTCTTGCAGTGTTTGCAGCTTGGGCCTGATGTCACCTCGCTGAGGCAGAAAACGAATGTAACTGCAGGTTATTGCTCAGCCGCTACGGGGGCAAATAGCTCCAAACTGGAGTCAAGAAAGAAGGCTCAAAGTTCTTAAGGAAAGCTGGATGGATTCACGAAGCTTTTTCTTTTTAATGAGGTTTTACAAATTGTTTCTAAGGTCCTATGATTCCTCTGATGTGTCAGCTGAACAAATCCCTCCCTTCTTTTTAAGTTGTATATTTAAAGATACATTTAGTCCCCCTGTTAAAAATATTTCCCAAATCTTAATAAAATTACAGTACTAGGATTTTTATCTAGTTCTAGCCCTCTGACTCACGCTCTTACTGTAACCTTTGAATCTTCTTTAGATCAGCAGAGATTGATGTTTGTAGATCAAAAGGAAAGATTTATGATCACTGGTATTTCCCCTAGAAACACCCGCGACCCACACAAGCTAACATAATGAGATCCAATGGCTTGAAGTCAAAGCTAGGCAATTGCAAACTGGTGAGATGATACCAGTTTTTAAGAGCAAAGGAAATCGAGTAACAGAACAGTCTAGCAAAGAATAAGTTGTCTTACCCCATGGGACCTTTCAGTCGGGAGCAGAATTTCTGAAAGAAAAGCTTTTCCCTTGGTGATGCCCGAGGCCACGGCTGGCCTCTGCAGCTGAGCAGGGACCGTCGGTTGAACACCGGCACTGCGGTGCCGCGGCCGGTCGTTCGGCTCAGGACCCCAGCACCAGATTCGCGGGTTTCCCACCCACCCCAGCAGCTACCAAATACTGGTTACTGGTTACAAATTGGTCCCTGCTAACAGCAGCCTGGGAACCATCCCTGCAGGCAAACCACAACCACGGGGCTGAAGCTGTACGGCATGCGCTGTGCAGGAAGGTTAGATTAGATGATCACATTGATTTCTTCTGGCACTAAAGCTCCAAGAAGAGAAAAATATCTTACGTTGCAAGGAAGTATTCTGCAGTGAAGCGTTTATGTGCCTGTTCTTTTTCCTGCTAATTTTTGCTTTGTCAAAGATACTGGAAAGTATTTCTTATGACTGACAAAGCAGTAGAATTTATGAATAGGCAAATTAAGAATAAAGAGGGAAGAAATAAGTCTGTTGATAAAAAAGCTGAATTACTCAGTTGAGGATCAGTTACTTGAATCGATTCCCCCAGAATTTGAATGAAATCATTTTTACTTAAAGTAAGTTTGTCTTTTGGTTTGAAAAGCTGCGAGCCGGAAAGCAACATATTTGCATTTTGCTTTCCAATACATAAACTGAGACTTCATTTTGTAGGCTTTCTTGTTGAATAATCTGCTCTAATTTAATTGGAATTTGAATCCTATAAAAAGCATTTTCTACTTAGTTTTCTACTGATCTTGGGTATAGAGATTTTGTGATCTGAAAAAGCAATACGTCTGTGTTTGCTTATTATCATACTCAGAAGAGCTTCATTGTTTTGGCTTTTTCTGCTGAATAATCTGTTAAATCTAAAATGCAGTTTTGACTTCGCTCCTTATTGATATTTTTGTATTAAAATGTTACGATATGAAGAGCAATTTGTTTGTATTTTCTTCCGGGAAGTGTTTTATATTGACTAAGGGGGGGTTGCTTCTGTCAATGTTTACGGGAGTAACTAAGTCAACAGAATTACTCATACAATTAGCATTACCTGGCCCTAATAGCCACATATTGAAAGACATTTAAAATGCAGATAAGTGTCTACTAGGATAATTAAAAGGGTGTAAACACATGATCTTACTTGGTTTCTCTCTGAATCTTTAGGTGCCTAATACTGTTAAAATTCTGGCCCTAAGATGATAATTGTATAGAAAATGAGATAGGAAAAAAAAAAAAAAAAAAAAAAAAAAAAGCAATGCCACAGTCTGGATTTGGTTATGCAGTAAGTGAAAAAAACCTTTCGAGAGCCCTTAGGTACCTGGTGTTTTGAAATGATCCATTTTCACTCCACGACTGCCGCCGGGTGTCAGTGGAGGAATCCGGGGGGCTGCGAGGCAGAAACTCCTGCCCCGCCATCCCGGCGCCTCTAGGAGGGGGCTCCTCCCGGTCGTGCTAACGCACACTCGCTCGGCAAGGCAAGCTGAAAGGGAGGTCAGGGAGGTATTTTATTGCCTTGGCAATTTCAAAAGTTTTCTATATATAAGGTTTTTTTCTTTTTTTTTTAAAAAAAAACAGGTCTTGGTATAAAAGATGGAAATTATAGGTTTAAAAAAGAATAAAAAAGAAGAGAAGCAGCAGTGTCCCTCTTGCCCTTTCTCCAAGGCTCAGCAGGATCCCCTGGCTCTTTTCAGAGCTGAAACCCTGTGCCCAGGGTGGCTCGGGCTGAGGGTGATGAAGGAGCCTAGCCCTGAGGAAGGCCTCGCTCCAGAGCAGCTCCAGAGACCTCTGCCCTGCCCCGTGCGGTGCCTGCAGGGCTCTGCAATGTCACTCTCAAGGGACCTCCACAAACCCGGGCTGACACCTGGGTTTCCAACATTTCAGCTCACAGGGAGCTCATGCCCAGCTTCGCTTTTCTTTCTTCATCTTTTCTTTTTTTAATGCCAGCCTTCTGACCTGGGACCCAAAGAGCAGCCTCCAGCCACTGCGGTGACCAGCCCGCGCCTCTGCTCGACCTGCCGTGGAGGAGCAATCGCCCGCCGGGACGCCAGGCTGCTGTCACACCCGACCGCTTTGCCAGGCCCCCGAGCTTTGCCGTGCACACTTTGGCAAGCGGACAAGCCCGGCCACGAGGGGTGCCAGCGTGTCCACGCGTACGCAGGGCGCTTTGTCGGAAGGAGAAATCTGTGGACGTGGAGTGAAAGCACAGAGAAGATGGGCTGCTCTCGCTCTGGAGGCAGACCCAGGACCCAGCGATCTCAGGGGCACAGAGCAATTTCTAAAGGGGCTGCAAAAGGGAACTAAGCAAAGAAAGTCTGTTTCTGGAGCCTGCAATGTGCTACACAGGGGCTACACCTCTGCTGGGAAACATGTAGGAGCCCACAAATGAAAAGCGATTGCAATCCACTGGCCTAAAGCCCGGGACCCAGGCCAGCATGAGTGAATAGTCACCAAAACTGGAATCAATCAAAGCAACACACCTAAATGCCTCCGCAGGCCTGCGCCAAAGTCCTGCACAGGAAAAGACGCTCTTTTCTCCGAGCCGAGTCTCATTATGCCAGGCTCTGTACACAAACTTTGCCGCGGCTTGTAGAGGCTAATTACTGCAAGGATAACTACAACCTGGCACATAACCTAATCGCAGTAGCAACCATAAGAAATTAAAAAAAAAATTATACACATAATAATCACTCAGGTCTGGGTTATCAATAAGATAACAGCAGCTTGTGAGAGAGCAGAAGATTCAATGAATCTGTACCCCATCCCTATTCTGCAATATCAGATCATAATTCACAGCAGCAGATAAACCTTGCTGCCCATGAACGGTGGCAGCTTGCTGCTTGGAAACAAAATGGACAGCAGGAGTGCTAGGGGGAATAAAGCATTTTATTCGGTGCATCAACAGAAATGGATTAATATAAGACAGCGATCCTTTGAGCAATGTCTGGGTAAAATATCACCGAGAGGACAGGAAAGCTACATTGACTGTAAGATAATTCCAAAGGGCAATATCATAATTTTGGTATCATTTCTATCCCATGGGTGTTATTTCACCACTCCTGTCATCAAAACAAAGGCATGCAGTACTATAGACCAAATTCACTGCAATTGAGACTTACAAACCGACTCCTGCGCAGCTGGGCTTGTAACACTGATGAAGGCACGGAGGTGCGTGCAGGCCCCAGGTCCTTGCTGCACCTGTCCCAGCTTACGCCACCGATTTAAGTGGTGTTGCACCAACACAGAGACTCAGCAGTGCCCCAGCAAATACAGGAGGCATGCATGTATCTGGGTATGGGCAAACAGAGACTGGCTAGATTAGCAAGAGACTGAGGGCACCGTGGCATGACCTTCAGCAGGAGAAGAAAAGACAGATTTGGTGCTCTTGTAAGCAGCCACAAATCCCACTGACCTCAACAGACACCGTGCCTGCACTCTCCAGAGCAGAATTTGATTTGAAGAGTTTAGGAGTTCAGGAGTTCAAGGCCAACCATTCACACATGCATAATCCCCCACTTAACTGCAGGCGAACGCGAGGTGGTGTGGCTTAGAGGTTTTATCAGGAGGAGCCTGGGACAGAGGCGGCTCTCACTGGATGCAAATCCATGAATGGTCAACCCCAGTCCCCTCCGACGAGCCCCTACCCCGTGCTGTGCCAGTGACAATCCCCTCCACACGGTATGCTACTCAAAAGCTACCCCAGAAGATATTAAGGTTATCAGTCTGCTTGTTTACTTTACATTGGGATATTTTTTGTACCACTGTGCTCATACAAACAGGGGCTGTCATACCCATCAGGAGTCACGGGATGCAGGAGGCAAGAGGAAAGGATAATTTTCCTGCTGCCTCCTGACTGCCCCCCCCCACCAGCCCACCTTCATCCCCGAATACCAACACACAGGCCTATCCTGGCGATCAGATGTAACCCAGCAATGCATAAACATACAGAGATTTCTGTGCTAAATATAGAGCAATTACCAAGTGTAGATTGCCCATACCCATACGTTTCTCTAAACATCAGAGAAAACAGCTCTCCCCAGGACCTGCAGCTCCATGCTGGTCCCAGAGCTTTATGCACACGGATGAGGTCCCTCGCCTGGAATGAGTGACAGCACAATTTAGGAAAACCACAGCGTTTTCATGTTAACAATCAAAACACAGGAGCCGACAGGAACAGTGCTAGTGCTCAAAGGCTTGGCTGGTTGATGGAGGCAGGAGGAGAGACGTGTTGGGACAAAAAGACACAAGCTGATGCAGGAAGGCTGCGAGTCCATGCGAGGCACGGACAGGGTGCTGAAGCACTGCGCTGCTTTGGCTAAGTGAGGCTCGCCCTGGTACGGGGCACAGCCATACCTGCGAGCTTACAGACACCGCTCGGTACGCATTCCCCTGTCTCTGCGTGAACAATTAGACCCAGCACAACGAACCGTACAGTCAGTATGTATTCGGTATGTATCTTTGGCACACATGCATGCACACATATCTATGTAATATACAGTAGCACAAAATCCAGGCTCCAGACTTTAGTCAATAAACAGATGGTTCCCCAGCACTATCATTTTACAGCATTACAGCTTCTGCCTTGTTCATGCAGTAAACATTTTCTGGTTTATTGCTTGAAAAAAGGTGGAAACCATGGTTTTGCAAAATTATAAATCTCCTACAGTATCTGTTTACTGAAAACTTTCGGAGGGATGGGGGGAGCATTTCTATTTTTCATGATTGATTTACATCCTGTGGGACTCAGATTATTCCCTGGATTGCAGTGGGATTTTGCTTCTTGTTTGCCTCTTTCCAGACTGTTATAGTTCTGTCATTCTTCACGGAGAACTGGGAGATGGAAGGCTGTTATGTAGACATCAAGGGGTTGTGACTGCATGCTGGTAAACATGAGAGCAAGAGGGATTGCTGATGGTATTAGAAACCACAAGATATCTGCAGATGTAAGTGCTCCTGGGGGCAGCAGATCTAGCTGTTAGCAGAGCAATTAGACCTGGTTTTATTCCCAATGCTGCCACTGCCTTGCTGAGTAACCTCAGACGAGTCCCTGGCGCTCAAAGCCCAAGCGCCCGTCTCCCGCTGTGTCCAGTGGCCCAGACCCTCCCCGAGGCAGGACTTCACCTCTCTGAGCTCCAGCCTCCCTCATGGGGGAACAGGGACCGGCCTGGCTACATCCCACCCCTTCAAACCAAACCCACCCCAGCAGCAAACCACCAGTCACTTCCAATTGGGCCTTACAAGCTCAGCAAAGGGGGAAAGAGATGATTTGAACAATACAGCACAATACCTTGCTTTACATGTACTGCAATTACCGTGCTGGCATTTTCCCTGTGTTCTGAAGAAAAATGTCAATAAAGAACAAGTTATTAAAACAGCAAGAGAGTGGAAATGGCAAGAACTCCTGGAGGGGCCCGGGGAGCCTGCAATGCTCGCAGGCCCCAGCAGCAGGGCCCTGACCTGCGCGTGGCAGACGGGGAGCGTTCACGGTGTCCCCTAGCTCGGGTGTGCGGGGACAAGGCTTGCTCCTCGCGGCCTCCCTCCTTGGCCATGCTCCTATGCTGATCCCCCTGTTCGGCCTCTGTGAGACTCTCTCTGGAGAACAGAGTCCTATTTTGGGCTCCCCAGTACAGCAAAGATGCAGAAATACTGGAGCAAGCCCAGCAAAGAGCCATCAAGGTGGTCAGGGGCTGCAGCACATGGTGTCTGAGGAGAAGCTCAGAAAACCGGGCTGGGTTTTCAGCTCAAGAAAAGAAGATGAAGGAGAGACGTTATTGCCATCTTCAACTACCTAATGGAAAAGTGCAGAGAAGATGGAGCCAGGCTCTTCTCGGAGGCGCACGGGCACTGAACGGGCACAGAGCTCAAGTGCTGCCACTCTTGACAGCAGCTGAGCAATGGCCAAAAGCCCTGATCGTAGGCAGAGGGGTCAGAGCAGCAACGTGGGAGCATCCAGAGAAGACAGACCACTCTGGAGGCCACTCTTCCCTCCTGCCCCGGCTCTGTCCCAAGCACCTCTGCTCCAGGCTGCCTCCCACACAAGGAGAGGGCCACAGCCAGCATGCAGCAGTAGCTGGGTGCTTCCTAGCTCCTCCCGGTTATGCCAGGAGCAGTGCTCGTGGCATTAGCAGGAGCTGGGCCCACAGGTGCTACCAAGTTTTTTAGCAAAGGTACTGCCCCATCCCTGCAAAGCAAGGGGCCTCGGCCATCAGAGAGAACAGCCAAGCCGAGGTGGCCTTACCCAAGCTCTCTCGAGGTCACAGGTGGGCTCCCATCACACACACTTGCCTAAGACCCAGGCAGCAGTACATGGAAGACCAGCGCACGGGGCAGCAGTCCCAGAGCCGTGCCCAAGGCGGCCATCAGGGCGCAGAGCTGCGGGGGCTGCCCGGCTGGGCTCCCCGCTCCACTACCTCACCCTGACCGGGGCCCTCCGTGCAGTTACGCAGCATGGCCTCCTCAAGCAAGTCACAACGTCACACACACACGTGAGCTGACCCGGTCAGCCCCAGCCGCCCTCTGCCCGCCGGGGAGCGGGGGACAAGCGCGGGGAGCAGGGCCGAGCGTGGAGAGAGGCAGGAGCGCTCTGCGGGGAAGAGGCTCTGCACAGTGGGGCGCAGGAGGGAGACGAGGGACAGAGGGCAGCTCAAAGCAAGAGGAGGCCTAGCAGGCGGGACGATGGCAGGGGTCCGGGTGCCGACGCAGAGCGGCAGCTACCAGCAGCATGTCGGGGCAATGACGGGGTGGCCTCGGGGGTAGAAAACCAGCAAGGGTGCGGGAGCTGCTGCTGCATCCCGTTCCCTTCGGTGGGGAATGGGGGAGCAGCTGCCCTCACGCGCCCCAAGCAGGGCAGCCCCAGGGTGCCCACGAAGGGGCCGAGGGTGTCTCACCGAAGGCGACAGCCGGCTGCGCTCTTCTGGTGGGGAAGTGCTGAAATGGCTCTGAATGCACCTTGGCTCTCCTGAACCTACGACGCCTCCCTCCCTCGTAATTATTAAAGTAAAACAAAAAAAAAGTCAGGAATTAATTAATGATTCACGTTGGAGCCTTGGCAAATCACTCTTTGCAAAAGTTCACAGCAGGAACAACAAGTATTTGGCAAGAAGGTGGCAACGGGCTCGTGCTTGGTGGCATCTGGTGCAGAGCGTTGGCAGTGCCACTCACAGCGAGCAGCCCAGCACTACCCGGGGACACTGGCCAGCCTGGTGCCGCCAAGCCAGGGTGCAAGCGAGGAGCAGGGGGAGGAAAGCACCCCCAGCAGTGGGGAGGACACCGTGATGGTGGTGGCTTCTCCAGCTTGTAGGTGCTGGTGGGTTTCCGGGCCCCAGGACAAGGCGGGGAGCGGTAGGAAGCAGCCCCGTGAGGACGCCGTGCCGGCTGCCCTGAGCTCCGGGGCCACACGGCCTGACGCTGTTTGGAAGCGGGCTGCCTCCCCGGATTGGGAACACCTACTGTGGGTCTCAAAAGCACTGGAATATCACCCCTGCCGCCTGCGAGAGCTGCCGGTGCCAGCAGAGGCTGCTCTTGGTCCCTCGTAAGGGAACGGCGCTTGAAATCGAGGGAGAGTTTCGCCAACAAAATGCTTCCCTGGTTTCATCTGGAAGCAGACTCAGGCCTAAGAGCCAAACAGACGAGTGATCTCTCCTCCCTGTTCCCTCAAGGAGCTTGCAACAGAGAACGAAGCTCCGAAGCCGGGGGAGTCGCTGAGATCTGTTCTTCTCCAGGTGGGAAGCGACATGGATACCTGGCAGGTCTGTCACTGGCCTCCTGTCCCAGCCTGATGCGCCTTTTCCCCAGCCAGACTTGCATCCTGCCTAATGGATCATCATGTAAAACAAACCAACTTTACTACCAATAAATACATTTCTTGTGCTTGAGGGCAGAGGTCTGAGAGGAAAACGTTACTGCTGTTGACTTCAAAGGGTTCAAGCCCTGCTGACAACAGCAGTTGTGCATGCACGTCCTCCCGTAAATTGGATCACTCTGTACCTGCCTCCTCCTACCAGCAGCTGTGATACATGCATGCCCTCCAGAAAACCTGAGCCTGAACAGCTCCAACTCTGCATCATGGAGATGTAGGATAATGAGAGATTTTTAATGCAATTAATAGATGTCATGGGACATGGTCTTGTGAGTCTAGCGCAAATGAGGCTTGGATAATTGGAGTTGAAACACATATATCAGGGAGATGATTTTTCCCCACCTGACAGAGGTAGAGGCTGGAACACGCTGCGGACTGATACTGTACAAATGGGTTTATTTGGCTATTTGCTGGCTGCGTCTTCCAAACAAAGTTCTGGTATACCGGCTCTGCCAGGGAGCCCTGCAATCCTAGCAGCAAGCAAGCTGTCATCTGTTTTTTAAAAAAATCCCTGGGAAGTGGCTTTATCCCGATACGCATGCACAAACACAGACACACGCTGGTGCGTGCACACAAGCCAGCAAGCAGCGGGCAGCAGGAGCCGAGCCGCGATTCGCATGCCCTGGGCAAGAGGCAGCTCTGCCAGCCCTGCCTGGAACCTCACTTCTTCTCCTTTGCTCTAAACACCCAGAAACAAACCCACTGAGGAGCTTGTTCACGCTCTTAAAAGTAGTCACATTTCAGCAAAGCCTGGGGGAAGAGGCTGGTCCCTTCCAGGTATTGGAATATCTGTTTTGTGAGAGATTCCTAAATTTAAAACTTTTGTTTTGCACTGAACAGAACAGAATCAAAATCTTCCGTGGCACGGACCTTGGGAAAACCCACACCCCTCGCGTTTCACCGGGAAACAGTCCAGCATTCTGCTGCAGTAAGGGAAAAAGTATTTCATTTCTCAAATACGGAACCGTAATAAAATGTTAAATATAACCTGAATATTACATTAAAACATAAAAGTCAAAACACATCGAACCAAAATGATATATGAGGATTTCCTGGACACTGTCCGCAGACGGAAGTCAAAATGATTTGTTCAACACTCTTCCACGCGGATGTTCGTTTCATGGGTACGTGCTGATTTTGGTAACGCAGACTGATAAAAACAGCATTTTCCAATGGAAAATTTTATCCCTGAATCTCTGCCCTGAATTCCAGAGGGTGGAGGCAGAGATGTGCCGGTGCAAAGAGGCTGCTCGGCGTTCCCGGGGCCGGGAAGCGGCGGCTCCCGCCCGTCCGTCTGGCGGCACGCGCTGCACCGCGCCAGGAGACGCGTCCCCGTGCGCCGCTTGTGCCGGACCGGGGAAGGGGCAGGGGCAGAGCAGCTCCTCTCTGCGCCATTTAATAAGCAGAAAAGCATTACTGTGGGCTATTGAGCATTTGTGTATGGGTTTGGAAACTGCAGCCACCTCGGCCCATTATAATTATGGATAAACGCAATGCGGGCCATCGGAGCGCAGCGAAGCGTGAGGCTGGAGGGAAAGAGGCCCTGTTCCCCCATCCTTTCCCCAGCTCTTACTGGGAGCGATGGAGGCGTACTGGGCAGCCCGCGCTGCTGGCTCCACGCACGAGAGCGGCCGTGTCGGCAAGCTCTGCGACTGCCGGCTTGCCGAGAGCGAGCTGGCCGGGGCCAGGGCGGCGCAGGCCAAGCCCAGGGCACTCCCCGGGGATAACTCTGCTCTGACAGCCGACCTGCAAATCAAACCTTGGCTGACCCTCGTCCCCTGTGGTCCCAGGCACCAGCAGCCGAGCCCCAGCCCCGTCCCCTCGCGGGGACCGATGCAGAGGTATTCACCCGCTCCAGCTCCCTGCAGCACTAGGCGCGGAAACGCAGTTTTGAAGATAAAAGTGTTTAAAAAGACAGGGTGGGGGATATCATAGCAATAGCCTCTTGTTATTATTATGCGGCCTGGTATTTTTGTAGCAGCGGAGAGGTGTCAGGGGAGACGTGCCTGTCTCAGGGACCGTTTAATGAAGCTTCGGCACTTCATTAAGCAGTCACGGAGACTCACAAGCACGTGCTGCCCGCACGGGGCAGCGGTGGTGTGCAGCTGCCTCTGGCCTCCCGCGGTGCCCGGGCAGGGCGGGCAGGGGCAGCGCTGCTGGCGGAGCTGGGGGGTGCGGGGAACAGTGCTGCCACCGCCTCCTGCCCCTGCCCGGCGCCGCCGGTGCTCGCTGCAGGGTCCGCCAGCACCCGAGGCTCATCCCTGTGCTACCGGCTTGCATCGCTGCACGGCCCTATACCTCGTCCTTGCATGGCCAGCTTGCATCCCTGCACAGCCCCGAGGCTCATCCCAAAATGGCCAGCTTGTATCCCCGCATGGCCCCAAGGCTCCAACTTGCATGGCCAGCCTGCATCCCTGAGTAGCCCAGGGCCCATCCCTGCATGGCCAGCTTGCATCCCTGCATGGCCCAAGGCTCAGACTTGCATGGCCAGCCTGCATCCCTGCATGCCCAGCCTGCTTCCCTGCACAGCCCCACGGCTCATTCCTGCACGCTGCTCGGCCGGTCTCCAGCACGTATCCCTGCACGCTGCACTGCCCGACTGTACAGCACCGCAGCACCGCAGCAGCCTGCAGGGAGCGGAGACTGAAGCTGGCAACTGGCACCAGCAGCACCGCTGTCCAGAGCCCAGCCCGCGCTGGCCTCACCACGCTGTTAGCACAGCTCACCGAGGCTACGCAGGCCAACTCCAGGTATAAAAGAGTGGAAGCTAATACCAGCAACACCTTCAAGATAGAAGTCAAAGAACAGCTGAGATATACATCCATGGCTGTTGGCCAGGTGATGCAAGCACTGCTTTCATAATTGAACAGGCAGTAAAACACTACAGCAACACAGACCCTGCAGCCTGCGTTGGGGAAAGCAGCTTAGGAGCAGGAGTAGCACCTGAATCCTCAGGCATGCAACTCTGCGGGCACAGGCGAAGCTGAGAGGAAGCACGTATGCGCGGTGAGCAACTTGCAGAACTCTGCTACAGGAGGTCTTAAAAGCGTGCAATTCCTTGAAAGGATCAGATGATATCGATATGAATAAGAACTGTAAATAGAGTTGGACAAACCAAGAAAGCAGTATGGAAAGTCCTCTGTCCTTGTGGAACTAGAGTGAATAGTTGGAAGGAGGATTTACCCAAGGTCTGCCACTTCCGGTTAGACTTGTAGAGCAGAGCACATTCTCCTGTGCCCGAGGTTCATCTTCTCCAGCTGCCAGTGCTAAATGCGAAACGGAGACTGGATGCCTTCCTAAAGCATTCCTCTAGTTCTGCCACAAGTTACGGGGCTTGGGAGCACCTGTGTAAGCAGCAGGGAAGAGGCATTTCTCTGGATGTAATTCCTGCGGAGTGGAGTCAGGGGTCTGGGGGGCACCGAGCTGAACCTGGCACTTGTCTGCTCCAGGCTGGCAGCCGCTGCCCGCCCCCTGCTCCTGCGGCAGGAGCTCCCCGGGGCTCTCGGTGGAGCCGGCACGCGCCCCAGCCGGCCAGCTCACCTTGCACTTGTTTCTCAGCTGCTCGGAGCTCTGCTGATTTGGAGGCATGTTTGATGCGGTGCCGCCAACAGCAGGGGAAGGAGACACAGCACGTAGCCAGAGCTTTTACGCATCTTAAAGATGCAGGAGCCCTCGGCTCGGCCAGCTGAAGAGCGGCCAAGAGCCTGGAAAGCAGGCGAGCCCCCGAACGCAGAGCGGCGCGGGTCTCTGCGTGACCTGCTCCAGCCGTCCACCCTGCAGACAGAGCACCCTCCGCACTTCTGCCTCCGCTCCACGGGCAGCCTGCGGGTCTCCAGCTCTGCTGAGCCTCCGGCGCTGCACACTAGGGCCGGTGACAACAGCAGAGGACAGCAGGTGGCAGCCAGCTCATGGAGACCATGATTTAAGGCGCAGCCCAGCTTGGGGAACCCCAGGGGCCTCCCATCCCACGCCTTCTAGCCAAAGGAAACAGGGGGATGTACAAAGCCTGCACAGACAGCGTGCAGATACTTGCTGCTTTTGCACCCAGAGCGCGGGGAGCCGGGCGCCGGATGCATCCCAGCACAGCCAACGCCTGCCTGGCTGCTCCAGGCACGGGGACGCACCACCCAGCCCGGCGCCAGGAGCCAACTGCTGCCGCGGCACGTGGGAAAGCAGCAGGAGAGGCCAGGCAGCACTAGGAGGGTTAACTCGCAGGCAAGGGAGCAGAAAATGAGGTTCCAGTTATTAGTTGATTTATTGGTCTGTCCTCAATTGGCACTCAGGACTCGGAAGAAAATGTTCCACTCCAAAGCATTAAGCATCTTCAAAGAGCAGAAGCATTAAAAATTGAAATCATAAAATAGACATGTAAATATAGCAGAGGTAAACGGGGCAGCGAGGAGAGAAGAGGAGCCGAGCTAATCCGAGCTGAGCCTGCAGGCCATGGAAATGGCGGTGCTTCGGGAGCCCGAGCCTTGCTCCGGCAGGACGGGGGCGGCCGCGGGCCCCCAGGCAGGGCGATAACCTCCCCGCGAAGCTCTGGGTGCTTTCACTGTGTGACCATCCCATTTCCCTGCCTGTCTGGGCTGCAAACGCACCCTGGGCAGGCGGCACCAGAGGGGACAGGACCGTCCCTGCTGCATGCATCCAGGCACCCAGCGCCACGACCCCTCGCCTTCCCTGCATATAGATACCCTACAGCTGTATGCGTTTACGCTGAGCACACAGGGTCAAGGCAGGAGGCCCCAGGGCTTCCCCTTCTCCCCCACAAGTGTAAGGTGTTTCCATGAGCTGCTTTTCCCAAAGGGCTTCAAATGTAGCGTGAGAGAGGGAAGAGGGACGAGAAGGAAAGATAAAGGGGAGGAAGAGGACAGCAGGGGTGACAACAGGACAAGGAAGCAGGGAATCAAAGATGGAGGCAGTCACCGGGCTGGCAAAGCCTTCACAGCTCAGGGCTGAGCCTGCCAAGCCTTGTAATATTGACGGGATTAATCATCTGTAAGAGGTTTAAGGGGCTGAGAAGAATTTGGGGGCTCGCAGTGTGTGTTTGCATGGCGAGGCACTGCCGGGAGCAGCCTTTTGGTGGGGTTTACAGCACAAAACTACTATTGCATGGCTGTGGGGGGGGAGGGTGTGTGGGGGGGTGTGGGTGTGTCATTGGGCTGAAGCTCTTCTGCAGACCCTCTCCCTACACTTTCCAGCAGCTCCCCCAAGGAAGTCCATCAGGTCAAGTGAACCCAATGAAGTCATCCAGTTGCCCTGCTGTACGTCAGAGGTTACAGCTGGGTATCAAACCGGTAGCGTCATTCCTCCGAGCAAGGGTGGCTTTTCATGTCTAGTATTTCACGGAACTGGAGACAAGTCATCACTTCCCCTCCTCTTTTACAGGAGCGAGGCAGAATAGAAAACAACGTCCTCTGAGACCCCCTGGCCACTTGCGTTTGACAGCATCGCCTATCCCCAAGTCCCTGTCCCAGCCCGGGCAGCTGTGCCCAGGGGCCGCCGGGGACCGGCACATGGGGACAAACGTGTGGCAACCCTGTTTGCACTATGGGCAACCTGCGTGGCGCAGGGCTGCCTGCCTCCAGGCGAGGATGCTGGTGCTGGCTTCGCCCTGGGAAGATGCAGTGCTGGCGTCTGCTGTGGCCTGAGCGGTGCTGGTGGTGGAAAGCAGGAGGAAGAGGGTGTGTGGGAGGGAAAGGCTTGAGGAGGGAGCGAGAAAAGTGGGCAACCAGCAGGATCAGCACTCAGGGCGGGGAGGAGGAGGAGGAGGAGGGGAAGGAGGAGGAGGAGGAGGGAGGAAGGCTTACAGGCGGGCGAGGGAGAGCATAATCACAGACCTGGGGACTGCGGAGAGAGACCAGCAAACCTGCTAACCAGCAGTCTAGAAGGACAGAGGGACGAGGGCAAGCAGACAGGCGATACCTGCGGGAGGGCCGAGCCGCCGCAGCCAGCGAGAGGGACCACCGCCCCTGCCCCTTCCCTCCCGTGCTCTGGCACCAAACCCAGCTCTCTTGGCACCGCTACCTGTTTTTCCCCCTACATGTAATTTTTCTTAATTGGGAGCTTGTTAATTATCCCAATACTTTGCAGAGGAAATAAACAGCAATTAGAGAAATAAGTGGTATTTTTATTCCCTGGCAATGGCACAGCGCTACGGAGCTCCCCGACGCCTCCCGTCCGCGGAGCCCACGCGGGCACGCGCTGCCGCCGCCCCGGCTCCGCCGCCCCAGCCTCTCTCCTCCCGGCTGTTCCCTCCGAGCCGGCCGCCGCGGCGGTGGGCTGCGCGTTTTTTTCCCCCTGTGTAGGAAGCGTTACTGCGTGAAAGCAGCAGGCTGTCCCGCTGTAATCTGTTTTAAAAGTCATAAATTGCTGAGAAAAGCCAGTTTTCCTGCACAACAGAAGGTTAGCGTGCTTAAAGAGAGCACTGGAAGTGTTTTTATTAATCAGAAGTGCGATAAAGAAAGCATTTTAATTAACATAATTATCCCGTTTGAGAGAAGCAGCCCGCACCTCTCAGATACTTTTCAAACTAAGGATGCGGGCTGTCACCGTCACTCATAATTAAGTAAAACGAGCCGTTTCTCCTCGCCTTACCACCCCCTTTTCCCCGTCTGCACAGTTTCGCCTGCTTCGCACCAGCGAGCGCCGGGAGCCGAGCGGAGGCAGCTGCCGGGAGCCGTGGGGAGAAGCTGCTGATGGAGGAAAGCCCCTCGGCCGGCTTCTCCCCGAGCCCGCTCCCTCCCGGCGAGGGACCCCCCCGGGGTTTAGTGGCCCTCCTTCCCCACGGGCTTTCCCAGCCCTCGGCCGCCCCAGGGTGCAGCTCGCTCTTGGCCGGCGGCGCTGATCCAGGGCACAGACCGAGCTGCGGCAAGCGACGTCGGAGACAGAGGTGGCCGTAAAAAGTGCGAGATTTGTAGCACCGTGTTTCCAGCACGATCTCACAGTCAACAGAGAAAAGATTTACTCTCGCTGAAAAAGACCAAAAATTAAAAAAAGGAAAAAAAAAACATAAAAACCCAGCTCTGGGCCGCCAGCCAAAGGGGAGAGGAGTGGGGAAGGTGAACAAAAGCAGCCGCGAGAACATGCGCGAGAGGAGACGGCGGTGTTTGTGTCTGGGCGCCTCTGAACATCACCCACCGCCGGGGAGGCTGCCGCTCGCCCGCAGCTGCCTCTCCTGCACCTCGCGGGCTCTCCCTGCCTCGAGCGGCCCCGGGACGCGCAGGAGGGCTGGCTCCTTGCAAGTCACGGGGGCAGACTCGTATAATGTCCTTCCCGAGCTACCAGTCACGCGGTGCTTAACCCCTCTCAAAGGATGTCTCCACCATGGGTTTGTCTTGGACCCATCTTTTTTCAGTGCAACAACGTTTTGCACTTTCACAATGCCCATCCTGCCACAGCGTGCCCCACCGCCTCGTACCGCGCTCCGTAACCGAGCTGCAGCAGCGCGCGCCCAAGGCAGGTACGCCCCAAAGCCGAGCTCAAGCTCATCCCTACTTCTGGGTCCCACACCTTCCTGGCTCTCCCACCTTTTATGCCTCCCTTAGATGTAGCAACAGACCCAGTAATTTTCATGGCACATCCCCACCTACCTTTCACCTGCTGAAGTTGGTGTTCCCTGTACAAACGGTGAGACGAGGCACCCAGACTACACGGGGGGCAAATTCACCCTGGAAAACCGCAAAATCAGGTGTCGCCTCCAAACCCTCAGTTTGCTGCTCTAACCACAGGAGCTCCCTTCTCACCAGTGCATCCTGGAGCAGGACACCGAATTACTGCTGAAGGTGGGATCTTCAGTAACTACCCAAAGTCACTTCAATGCCCAGGAGCACCTAATAAACTCATATCAGTATCTTAGCAGATATTTTTATGGATATTATGCTATTTTGCTAATATCACACCATAATGCTCTGTATAATAGACTGTTAACAATTAGTGCTTTTAATTAAAAGCTCCTTTATTTTTAAAGGATGGCTCT
Source organism: Dromaius novaehollandiae (assembly GCF_036370855.1). Lineage (NCBI taxonomy): Eukaryota > Metazoa > Chordata > Aves > Casuariiformes > Dromaiidae > Dromaius > Dromaius novaehollandiae. Next base: position 22,547,906 of record NC_088107.1, read on the forward strand.
AGCTTGATGGGTCTGCCCTGAAATTGCCCAGCGTAATTAGAGATGCTGGTGCCATGTCTGTAATGCAGATGCAGTGCCCCAACGGAAGTGGCAAAGTCACAGTGCAGCGCACTCGGCACTGTCTCCCTGTGCCCTGCTGCGAGGACAGCATCCGTCCTGCCCAAAGCGGCAGCAGCCCGGGGCGTCACGGCCCGGGGCAGCCCAGCCTGGGCCCACGCACACGGCCGGGCACGCCGGTGGCAGGCTGTGGCCATTGGCAGTCAAGGGGAAAGCAAGAGCTACCAAACAAGGCAGAAATTTTCAAAAGACGGAGTTTTAGAGGATTTTTTTTCCCCTTAAGAAAACAAGGTTTATGCAATCACATGCTCCACGTGTTGTCTGTCTCCCCTAATTACGCTCAAACACAGCAGTCAAATTCAACAGAATTTGAGTGACAGGTGGAAATCTCAACGATATTAAATTCCTGGAGGTTTCGTGAAAATAGGCAGGTGGATAGAGATGAGAGGCCTTCTTAGTTTCAATCGAGGGAAAGCTGCAGCAGGAACCCGTGTTTTGTGAGGCTCTTAAGAATCCACATGCGACAAAGAAAAATCACAAAAGCCTCAATCCAGGGAAAAGGTTGAATCAGAAGATGACATTGAATCAGTCAATCTTCAGCCATTAGCCCCTAAAAAAAATCAGCTGTCTGTAGTGCTGATAGGCATATGACAACCTGTTTCCAAATAGGAAATGCAATATCCATGGGAAATTCAATTGTTCTTGGTAGAAGAATTAAAATATTCAGAAAAATCAAATATATCTTTCTACTTTGGTTCAGCACAGACCAAAACGTTTCAGATGACAGAAAAAGACCGCAAAGTTTGGCTCTAGTTCAACTTAACATTGAATTGTGTCCCTGCTCCAAATTTTCACAGTGCCACGTGCCCTCATCTCCCCAGACTGGAGGTGCGCTCCAGTCAGTGGGGTCCCAGTAAGCCCATGAGAGGCCATGGCTGGTCAAGGGGACACAACTCAAACGTCCACATTTTGTAGCAGTCAAATGATTCTCCTGAAGCGATCTTAGGTTTGCCATTGCTCAGGTTTCTCACAGAATGAAAAGGCCAGTTGTCCACAAACACCATCCATCTGGCACGTGGAGAGCCACCATAGAAAGTCCACAAGCAGCTCCTACAAGTGGCCTCCACTTCCCACATGCCAGTTTAGGAGGCAGTCTGCTACAGGCTTGTTCAAAGCAGAAGTCTCTGCTAGTGGCACAAGGGGACATGAAGAGAAGGGGGCAGATAAGCGCAGGACAGACGATACAGGCACCGCTATGCAACTACCAAAATAACGCCTAGGAACTGGATCCAGTCCAAGATGTCAAAACCCTACAAGATCAGCTGGTGACTTGTCAGTATTAATGAACTTTTCTCTTTAGCCTTGAGCCGGCCCCCCCAGCTCAGCACCCGCGTCTGATTTTTTCTGTTAATAACCCCCATTCTGCATGTCTGCAGCTACCTTCCCAAAGCGCGGGTTCCCTACGAGGAGGCAGCTCCAGAGCGTCCCGGCTCCCAGACGGCGACGGACGCAAGGGAACCACGGAGAGCAGGAGGTGCTTCTGTGCACATCACCGCCCACCACGGGCTCTGACAACAGGGCACTGTGCCCAAAGCGAACGTTTATGGAGACACGGAGTGTGCTTCTATGTCTGTGCAGTGGGAATCAGGGAGCTTATTTGGGAAGATGGGAGGGCTGCGTAGAGCATGCGAGGAAAGGGAGAATGCGCAGCACAAAGCCCCTGGCTTGCTGCTACGAAGGGTTTTGTATGGTGTACGAGAGGGTTTCATTCACATGCAGGCTACGAGGCACCCGTTTCAAGATGTCTGCAGACCTACTTGTGCCAAATAAAAAATACTCCTCTGAGACCTGGATGTAGCCTGGGTTCACAGGGAGACAGCTGGGAAGGAGGCTTCCAAAATGGGATTCTCTCCCCCTGCCTTTGTAGAGGATAGGTTTGTGACACCAAAGAGAAAGTTGTTTGTCGGTCTCCATTCACAGATTACCCAGATACAATCTCTCACACTCACTCAACCAGGGCATTTGCCTTCCCTCAGCTCTTTAATCCCTGGTATAAATAGGACTCTTTCCTGGAAAGAAGCGTTTGGGCTGATAACATTACACAACACGGCATGGCTGCTCTCCCAGCCGCATCGCCTCCCCCTGCCACCACTTCCACTGGCAGGGCAGCGTGTACGGGCTCCCGAGCCTCGTTCAGAAAGCCTTCCCCACGCAGCCAGCCCAGGCACTCTCGTCTCAGCAAAAGCCAAGGCTGCGGCAAGATGAACAGTGATGCTTATAAACGCCTTAGAAGGGAAATGTTAATGAGCGCTGAGTGGAGGGTGAGGAAAGCCCTTAATCGCATTAGCTCCACTGCCAGAGCTGATGAATGTCCCCAAGCCTCATATCCCTGTCCAGTCACGTGCAGCACAAGGGGCTGGATCAGAGCTGGCCCCTCGGCCGCAGCCCTTGCCGCCTCCTCCCTCCTGCCGCAGGGGCTCCCGGCACGGGTGGCGGGGCGAGCCAGGAGCCACGGGAGGAGGCCCCCGGCCGCAGGCCTGCAGAGGGTGCTTTGCTAGGACCAGGAGGGAAAGACACCAATTGCCTCCCAAGCAAAGTTTCCAGAAGGGAAATCTTTCCCCCAGAACTCAGCTGCATCGCGCACAGCCAAATTTGAGACTGAGCCTCAGCACCCTCGTGAGGGTGATGCGAGTTTCCAGCCAGGTGCCGGGAAAGCACAGAGAGGCCGCGTGTTTGGGTGGTGCTGTCCAAGCGAGAACGTACTGCAGGTGGAACTGGAAAGAGGAACCCAAGCCTGCACCGTCGGACAGGGGTTTTCTGCAGCAAGGTGCCCCAGGACCCAGAAGTCAGCCACAGGCGGGTGGAAACCCTGGAGACTGGGGTAGCAAATGCTCATCTGCCAGAGACACCAGAGCCAGCGCGCCCAATGGAGAAAGCAGATAGGTATTAAGTCTGTTGCATCTCTAGCTTCTCTGTGACCATGGGAAAGAAAAGAGCCTATCAAAACCAAGCTGATTCCACACTGAACCTCAAATGAACATCTTCTCAGAGCTGACAGCACTTATGTAACGTGGGTCCGTAATCACCTGCCCCACCAGCATTTGGAAGGTCTCTTGCTCTACCTGAATAGAAGCAGCAAGCACTGCTAAGAAAGCCTGTCCAGTTCCCCGATAAGAATTACAGATAAAAGGGAGTTCGACGGTTTAGAGAGCAAACAGGTAGGAAGGTGTGGACCATAACCAGACCGATATTTCAGGGATAAGTAGGTAGGAGATACTGTCCCCTTCCCAGCTCACACTGACCCCATTATAAACATGGCTGTGATCCTCCAAGCATGTCAGGGACTTCTACCACCTCTTCCCCTTCTCAATCACATGGAGGTAAGAAATCTGGGCGAGATCCCTTTGCAGGTAGGCAATGGGGAGAAGCAGGCCTCTCAGCTGGAAGGAAACAGCATAGCTGGTCTGGGCTGAGGAGAGGGGACACCGGTCAGCAGCGACCTTTGCAGGGAGTCAGCCCGACTGCAGCAGGGAGTAAGGTTTTCTCCCAAACGTCATACTTCGTGATCATAACGACATCTCAAAATGGCTGGAGATGGAGGCGAGGGGTACGGTTTATGCACTGCAGCTTAGGTTGTACAAATAAGACACGTGCCAAGTTTTTATACTGGAAACTCTGTTCTGGGCTTGTGTAACTGTCTGATTTTTTATGCGGCCAGGAAATTATGATATAAAAAAAATATATAAGGAAAGATTTTTCTCAGATAAACAGCCATGTGAGTTGTGCCTTTTGTGCTGCCCTGCATTTCAATCCCACTGTGCTATATATCCGCACATGCATGCTGCTCAACGACACTCAGGGACATTTTTTACAATGACAGTCTGCAGTTTCCCCGTGGGGGAAAGTGTTGTTTAATTTTTAGTATAATCTTAAAAAGGAGACTAGCGAGGCATCTCTTTCATAAATTTTGTAAATGACATTTACTTCTCTGTGTGTTATAGCTAGTGATGGACAAATCCCAAGTTTAGGGTCTTGGTTCAGAGGAGCAGCCATCTTATCCTGCCAACTCAACTAAGATAAGGAGGTTTTTACTCCGTCTCAGCATAGACTCTGCATGGAAAATTTCCAGCAGCTGAGCCCTCCTCTCCCTCCAGGACCACAGTGCTGTGCCTCACCTTCACGTATTCTGTTTTCCTACTGCATGGTCCCTACATGCCTCAGAGGGGTCTGGGGTTTCTTTTTGCTTTCCAGAAACTCCATCTCTAAGGTTTATTGTGCCGTAACTTTGGTGAGATAAGCAGGGGATTGAGGGCTTAGGGAACCCAAAACTCATCTCCACCTGTGAATTAGGTATCAGTAATAACATGGCAACACTCCTCACCCAATCCAATCAGCTCAGTCCATAAAAGAACTTCTGGCAGGCTCAGATCCCTGCCCATCCTGGCCTGAATACAATGGAGTGCTTTAAGAGTGCAATAGATCTTGGTCATTGAATCCAGCTTCCTGCTAGTCACAAGCCTGCCAAGTTTCAATTCGAATACACATAAAAGATCTCAACAGCTGGGTGTTTAATTACAGGGACTAGAAATCAGGCTCCACAGAGTCGTATCAGGTTATTCCAGCTCCCTCTAGTTGGCTTTAGAGCATGCCAAGAACGGCCTCCCCCAGGGGAGCCTGGCATTTCCAGTGCTAGCTAAAAGCGCAAAGACCCAAGAAAACACAAAACAAAACAAAACAAAACAAGGCAAAGCTCAGAGGAGCGTTGGTGGCTTTAATAAAGGTGCCGTTCATGTTTGGCTAGCGGTTCAGAGGCAGGTACCCGGGCACACTGCAGCAAAGGCCCAGCTCCAAACACCAGGAAGATTAGCCAAAAATCTCCAGGGGGTCCCAGCTCTCTGCCACACGCTGAACCACAGGGCAGAGAGACCACAGATTTTGCCACTTGGGCACCTCAGGAGCACTGTGGTCTCAATGCATGCCCCTAGCTAAACCCGTGCTTTTCTCCTGTGGCTTCCTTGAGAAGCCAGAGCAGCAGGGTCCTTTCGCAATGCCACCCTGCCACTCGCTGCTGCGGAAAGGCCCGCGGAGCCATGGGCACAGTCTTCACCCCTTCCTGCTTCCCCCAGGGCCACGTAAAGCAGCAGGACAGTCACGATGTGGCTGCAGCTTAGTGCTTGTGCTCAGAGGGACATGCACATTCCCCGGACAGCACGGTGCACCGTGCTGGTACCAGCATGGCCGCTTGCCTAAGCGGGTGTTTTGCAGCCTACGGCCTGGCCCTGCCACCCGTCGAGCTCGCGGCAGGCGACGGGCTCAGAGGGCAGTGCCCACTCCATAACACGGGTATTTGAGGTTTGCATCAGAGCGAGCCTCATGACTCCTTCAACTGACTGGCCCAGGGCTTGACTCGTACGGCGTATCTTTGGGTATAAGTACAGAATATCGTTATCTGTGACTTATGAAAGAAAAATACAAGATGCCACTAAAATCCATGACATCCACACAGACACTAACAAGATACAAGCGGGAAAGGAGAATTCACGAGCCCAGCTTGGATGCATTTTGTAAAGACCAGCTGGAAACAGCTCACCACCACCTCCCAGGGCTGACGGAGACACAGCAGTGTCCTCTGCTCCCTCGCACTGCTCTTACTGACCCCTCTCCCTGGCAGTGGTCTCCTGTAAGACCCTACTGCTCAAAGGTCTTTCTCGGTACTACCTGCCCCCTCTGAGCCCTCTCCTGCCAGTGGATATTCAGTATTGTGGGGCCTGACTGGAAGGAGGGAGGGAAATAAGAGTGTTATATTCACGACCAGCAGCAAAACTAACTTATTAAGATTAAACTCAGATTCTTCGCTAGCGGTAAAAAGGAGAACCAGAGAACCAAAGAAACACTTCCAGTTCTTTGGCATTGATAAGGCAAATTGAAGGAGCTGGAAACAGAAAACTCGAGGGTCAATGTTGCCTACTGTTCCTTTGCACTCATGAGTGGAGAGCATCAAAACTATATTGCATTTTCTAGTGGAACATGAACTATCCCACCACCTCTCCCTGACTTTTTCACTGTAGACAGTGAGAACATCCTTCTTATCTATCCAGTTCTGCAGGGCTCACAAGTCAGCCAAGGGTTCTCCCACCTCCCAGGCAACTAGCAAACACTTGCAGCCTGCTGCCGCTTCTGCTTGCTCGACGATTTCCATTTCAGCATTTCCAGAGCAACACTTCTCAGAACACCTGCACTAGCACAAGCTTCAAGTTCATCCCAAACTGGGCTGGAAGTAAGTGCTGAAACAGTGGCATTTGCCAAGGGAAGCAATTACACCCAACTCTGTGTTTATACCCAAAGGACATCGTACTGGCTTCTGGTTTTATCAACCTGAATAATTACAGGAGCTGTTGATGTTATTAGGATACCTGACTGATTCCTCAGCGAAAATGGATAGTTAACGGTGATGTAATTTGTGGCACAATTATTTGCACCTAGAAAAAGACAGGCGGCCAATTAAGAGGTGTCAGGCCTGCAATCACAGTTCTTTTAGCAGGCTGCCATGTTGCCCCAGATGTTGGCACATGGGGATCTGCACGTGGTTGCAAAGAGATGTTTCAAACAAATTGATTCCTAGAGTGCAGGTCCTTTTGGAGACTTAATTCTGAATCCTAAAAGGCCTGGGCACTTCAGCAGCAATCACTGGAGAGTGTGGCAAAGTGCTTGAAAATAGTTACAATTAACTGGCTGTCCCTAACTTCTGGCAGGCGCTGGAGAGGCTCTGACAGACGTCTGAAAAAACCTTTTCTCCAGGGCAGGCGAGCACTGCCCTCCACCAAGGTTGGTCAGTGCCCCAGAGCCTCCTGCCCTCAGGCTTTTTTGCATGCCCCCAGAGCTCTCCTACACCGCTGTCCCCGGTGGGACCAGCTCCCCACCACTGCTCAGCTGGAGTCCACCCGTGGCGTTCAGAGCCACGCTGGGCAGCAGCAGTGGCCCATGGCTTGTGAGTGCCGGGACAGTCCACACCTCTCCATCTCCCTCTCACTTCTCCTCTCTGAGCTGCAGACGCCTCTGCCAAGGGGACTGCCAACTCTGAACGGAGCCATCAGTCACCTGAGGTAAGAGGGGGTCTTGCTGGTTCCCATCAGCTGGAGCTTTTACTTTCTGCTGCTCTCCAGCCATGAGGATCACACAGACAAGCAGGCAGGAGGACTAGTGACGTTTCTGCGTGGCTGCGGTGCGATGCTCTGTGTTGTGCCTTACTGGTGAAGGATGTGGGAGTGGGGAGAGGTCTGCTACTTCCATTCAAGTAAGAAGGGAGAGGCAGCCGGCAAACCTCCTAGAGAGGTGGCAGAGACCGCGGGTGGGATTTCTCACTGTGTGCTGTCACTGATGTGAAAGCCCAAGGGTTAAACTTCGTTTTGACTAGGGGCGCAGTGACTCCTCTCCCTTCCTTAGCTGCACCTGTATTCAGAGAGGGAACCACAGGCACCGAGCATCAACACGCGCACGTGTGCTGTACAAAGAGGAGCACGTCTGCCACATCGTACACTGGGCACGCCGGCGGCTGTCACCACCTGTTCCTTGGAACCAGCAGGACCCACCTGTCCTGACACTAGCATTGGGCAAGCCACCTCGCCACTTTGGCTAGTCCTGTGGCTGATCTTAAATCTTCCATCCCAAATAAAGCCAGCTCAAAGCCATCTCACAGAGTTGCCCAGCATAGCTTTTTTTCTGCTGTCAGGCATCTAACAAGGCAATCTGAGCTGCCACATGCAAGGCTGTCGAACCACTTCTTGCATATGTGTCGCCACACAGTTGCAATACCCATACAACGCCTCAGTGCTAGCTCCCTCCAACCCAATATCCCCATTAAACCGGGGGTGTAAGCCAGCCTGTCTTGCGCTTTAACAGAGGGCAGAAGAATACATACAAAGCCATGGGTCAGTAACATCATTCCAACTAAAATGGTCTGGAAATTTGCATGAAATAGTTTCATGTAAATACTGCACAGTCAGCCAAAACAGTTTAATGAAATGGGTGCCCTCATGGACTGTATGCAGTACAGCCGCCCTGGCCACATGTTCATCTCAGCCCCTCTGAGATCACATTGTATTTCAAGATCAGCAGTCTGATCAGAAACGCACCACCCTAAAGGACAAGGGCATGCTCTACCTAACTGCAAGACGCCAGAAGGCCTCTGGGAGAAAGCTCTGAAGTTTTTGCTAACTTTTCCATCAATATTTTCTGGAAGAAGGGGAGGGGAGACTGAGGAATAACAAACACCTTGGCTCTAGTCCTGACTTTGAGAAAAAAAAGAAGAAACTTAATAAAATAAGGAAGCCTGATAAAGTAGCCAGCCTTGGAAAGTCTGAGCAACACTGACCACCAAGACCCATTATGGACGTTACCGGGACGAGCAGCAGCACCTCTGGGAGTTCTTCTCCCTGTAGCGGCAGCTCCACTCCGAGAATAGGCCTGAGCAAAGACTACATTAATTCTTCTTCTGCATTAACTGAAGGCTAAATCATACCAGACAGGATCTCAGGGGATTCAAAATATGAATGAACATCAGGATAGTAGACACCAGGGGTCAAGTCAGCAAAGTGTCTTCTGTCCCAGGAGGGGCCATGATCAGCAGTCTGGCTGTACACCTCCTTCTCCTACCTGGCACGGTGCATAGAGCAGTGCAAAGAGCCACCTCTCCTGAGCGCTTTGAAACAGTCACTTAAATGATTAGAGGTCCCAGGGAAGGGTAGGAGAGCAACCCAGGCCAGCTCTGCCTCAGCACAACACTTTCAGCCCCTCAGTTCCTCGGCTTGCTTAGGACACTTCTCCAGCCAGGTGCCTTCTAGAGGCCTGTCCTGGCAGAAGAGCAAAGGGAGTCTTCTCCTAAGAGGTGTGCCATGGATTTATTTCTCTGAGCAGAGAGTGAACTAGACTTGTTTTAAATAAATTTCCAATTAGAAAGCACCTTTTGTCCCAGCAGGCTTTAAAAAAGGATTACGGGTTGTCCCTGGGAAGCCCTATGACCCGGTAGCAGCATGCAGCCGCGGTCGGGCTGTGCTTGCTGTCTTGAACACAGCTCACAAACACTTTGGAGCATGCAGATCAGGCAGGAGGAAAAGCAAATCGACAGAATGACAGGCAAACTGACAGGCTGCAATATTTGAGAATGGAGCTTAGACAGAGATGCTTAGACTTGACTTTGTGGTTCCCTCTTACTCTGTTGCTCACAATTAATACCTGTTTGCCCAGGGATTGCCATAGACACATGTATAAAGGAGACCAGAACGAGGAGCACCTTTTCTCCCTCTCCAAAATGCTGTATTTATCTGGAAGCCAGCTTACTGTGGGCTTAAGGGAGCCCATGTCCTTATGAGTTAAGCTCAAGGAAAAGGTTTAAAGTTTTGAAAAAAACAATGCATTGTTTTGTCTGGAGGAGCTGCTGGAAGCACCAGCAGCTCAATTTTTATTGATAAAACCTCTTTCTTCTGAAAATAAGGGACCAGTTCTCCTTACAACAGGAAAACGTGGGCAGTGTGGTACTTCAGATCACAAAGTACAACTGTTTCAGTATATTTCTGCTGAACTACAAGAAAAAAATATATCTGACAACATCTGCAAAAAGAATCATAGTGAAATCTTCAGAGACCAGTGGCCTGAGTGACTGTTTCCAGCCGCTTCCAAAAGACCTGTCTCCAGGCTTACAGAGGAAAGCCCCTTCAAACCAAGCTGAAGCAATACATCAGTTACAGGACATCTTCAAGTTGCCTTACTTTATTCTCCATTATTTGGCATCCCAAAGCAAGCATCCACCCACAGTCCTCTCATATTTTTAGCAGCTCTCCCTTCAAATCATACTTGATCTTCTGTGAAATATAGCGAGTTCAAGCTACATCCTCACCGTAAGTCAATAAATTATGGAACCACAGTATGTTGCTACATGGACCCTTCCAGGGTCTCTGGATAGGAAGCAACAAATGAGGAAATGGCTCGTTCCTTTATATCAAAAAGTCTCCGTGGAGTTTGGGGACCAACAAAAGCAGGGAGCTCTGAGGAAAACCTTCTTTGTAGCTATAAATGGGCAGAAACATGCTGCTTTGGTGACTTAACAACACCTCTGTTTTGACAGAGAGCACGTGGAAGAGAGAGGGCACAAAGCTATTCCAAATTCACCACACACGAACAGGGAGCAGCAAGAGGACACTTCCCAAGCTGTCCTGGCAAGCAAGCAAAGACAATGCAAAGTAAACAGGACCAAGCATGTGCAAAAAGACCCTCAGTTGCAGGAAACAGAGCAGGTGTGCACTTGGTGATGACAGCAAAGAGAAGAACAACAAATTCAAGGAGACACCTGATAGACGTATGAAATACAGCTGCAAACCAGCGGGACTTGTACCAGCAACAAGTCTACATACAGAAGCTTGCTCATATTTCACAGCCGACAGCCACAGCTGAGCTAGCTAATGCTGTAGCAGAGGCCAGGCCTACCTGCACCGCCCCAGATGAGGCAGGGAACTGTCAGTCATCAAATGTCCTGCTCGTCTCAACCAGGGACGGTCCTGGGGACTTGGGACAACTCAGAACTTAAGCATGCACTCAAACATAACGTCTTTCCTAAGTAAAATGTAATAGTAGAAAATATTTGTAAAATGGCCAACTATTCTCCATACACCTCTCTGGCTCTTTCTCAGTCCCTCCCCAATATATCTCCCTCTCGAGCTCTTGCTCCAGGAAAACAGTCTCAGTGGACTTCTTCCAAGATGCTTCTATTCATAAAGTTGGGACAAAGCAATCAGAAAGCAGACAATGAGCGTGTGACTTTGTTGTCATAGAGGGATTGCAGGGACTCATGGGAAAGTGTCCAACCAGTTAATGAACAATCCAGAGCTGAATCTTCTCTGGAGTTCATGATTAGTTGCCACAGGACAAGTGACAGTGAACACATTTGAAGAACCCGCATCTCTCCTAGAGATGAGTCTAAGCAAACAGGATCCAGACTGGCCAGGCAAATTCCTCGCTGTAGCATGAGCTGGTACTGTGGGAGACAAGCCCAGCTTCTGATGTGAGTGGACGACCAGCACTTTCCATGCTGTCTTGTTTTGCTTGTGCCTAAGACAAAAAGTAGATGACCTCCCTGGCCTCCTTCTGACCATGTTCCAAGGCAGCCTGTGCTAACGATGGGCCACCAGTCCTCCAAAAGTGTCAGAGCTTGGGAAGCTCTGGCCAAGGTCGATCACAGAGCCCTGTTAGAGGGCCGAGTCACTAGCACTGACAGACACAGTCTCCCAAAATTCCAACACAACACACAGCTGTATCTGCTGGACTCACTGTCCAATCCCAGCACCAGGCAAAACTGTACCAAATCTGCTGATAAACAAATCCTTTCAAACATACTGCCGTTTTGTAATGAGCAGTCTTGAAGCCCCCTGACATAGAGAGACACCAGCAAGAAATAAGCTTTCTAAACATTATCCTTGTATTTGCACATGTGCCTAAGCAAAAGATGCGGTACAATGAATTTCAAATGGCAAGAAAAGACAACATGGTCTGCTCAACCAAATCTGTATTGAAATGGAGAGGAACAGTTGGCATTAAGCAAGCAGGATTTTTTGAATGGATGATCTGGATCCCAAAGAGAACTACATCCCTCCATGCAACACCAGAAGCAACCAATAAAGCATCCAGCTCCCATCCCTAATGTTTTGTACTAGAAACTGGCATAGATCCATTAGGTAAATGGAGCAGCAGATGAGCAACATCAACTCTGGAGCTGGTTGTACAAGCATAACACCCAGCACATCACAGGCACGCACGTATGTTGCGGACAACATTGCTGATGTAAGTATTTTTTCTGATAAGCAGCACACTAACAACTAAGAGAACAGGACATATCAACCTAGCCAGGCAGCTTCAAGCTCCACCATTAGCAGACTGTGTATCTCAAAGACCTGGAATAATTTCTTAAAACCCATTTTCATCATTAGTCTGCTACTCACCCCACAACTGTTACTTCTGCTGGAAATGTAAAATATGCCAGATAGTTCTGCCTGCACGGGCTTCTTTGGCATAATATTGTCTGCAACAAAGAACAGAGTCAAAAGCGAGTGCACCGAGGGGCTGCTCCATGCCAGTGGTGAGGTGCAGAGCTGGGTGGGCTGGCAGGAGCTCTCGGGGATCCAGCTGTGCTCACCATCAACTCCCTGGGACCAGGGGGATGAGCAGTGGCGGCAGAGCCTCTTTGTCAGCAGTGGCTTTGGTGCTGCCTTCTGCAGAGAGGAAAGTTTTGCCATTGTAAGCATACCTGGGTTTCTGAATGTCCTTCCAGCCTAAAAGGACATGAGCAATTTGCAGGTTCAGGTCATGGGATCACTGTGATGACTTACAGGCACCAGACCCATGCAGAGAGCTAGGCCATCATTAGCAGCCTCAGCCCTTCGGCTTTCGGACACTAGCAACCTCTTGCTGGATTCTCTTTGTTGCAGATCAATTGCTGAGCTACAAAAAGTCCTTCCAGGACATTTTGAGGAGAAGAACTGCATCCTAAGACGTCTGCCTCCAGGCCCAGCCCTCGTATTCGTACTAAGAGGCTCTCTTGCCCTGGCTGGCTCTACTGAGCATGTCCCCACGCAGCAGAAGTTGTTAAGCTGCAGAGTGGTTCTGCATCCAGCCATTGTGATAAATTAGCCAGAGATTCAGGCATTTCATGCAGCTGCCTCATCCTCTGCCAGCATGACAATGTGATTAATTTTCAGTGCAGATGAAGCTCATTTATCACAGCCACGTGACGGCCATGCAGCCTGCAGGGGCGTGTGGTGTGTGCTGGGGGAGGAGGGCAGGCGTAGGGGAAAGCAGGAGTGAAGGGAAAAAGGCAGGAGGCACCCAGAAAGGCAGGAGCCAGGCTCAGGGCATCTCCCAAGAAGACTGTTTGCCACATTAGGTTGCAATTAACCACGCTAAGGGAGAAGAGCCCAGTGTGGGAAGAGAGCTTTTATCTCTGCGAACACACACGGCAGAATCTGGGGAGAGATGTGAAATAGGAGGAGTGTAAGAGGATTGGGGAGAAGGAAGCTGTGAGCTGATTACTGCACTTCAGGAGACTCAATTCTACCATTGCTACTACTTCTTCCTCCTCTTATCCCCCTTCCTCTCCTCATTGCCCCCTCCTTTAATCTGGTTTCCACCTTCTCATCTTTCCTGGGGACTGCTCTATCTCATTCTACATGTTCCCCCTTCAAATTCAGCCACGGGCTCTCCTTGCTGCTCTGAAAAATTGCTCTCCCAGCTCCAGGCATGGAAGCCCGTGCTGTTTCTCAGTGTTTGCTGCACCCCCAAGGATCTTCTTGAACAGTGTCTAGCACCTGCAGGACCTCAGGCTCCTTCCCCTCCATTTAGTCAGCAGCTCACTGAGAAGAAAAACCTGGATCTTCCTCTTACCCCACATCCTGCCTTGCTGAAGTACATGGAATTGAGGCACGAATTACTGTGAGAGCTGGCCCCTGACGTAGGAAAGATATACATTTACTGAACCCAGGAGCAAAGCTTTAAGAGCAGGTACATGGCAGCACAATAAGAACTTCTTCCTATACTGCCTTAAGTCTCCTGGAGGAGCTGCCTGGGAAACAGATCTTTATGTTAGCTTCCTGGTGTAATTCAGTCCTGACATGGAAAAATCATTCAAGTCTGTGCATCCACCCATTGAATGGAGTTCCTCCACTTGCTGGAGCAGTACCTGACTCAGCAATGCTGCTTGCACAGCATGGCAAAGCTCTCCCAAAGGCTGAAGCAATCAAACATACTGATTCAGAGCAGGAGGCAAACTCTTCCATGGCTCCAGGGTTTCTGGCTCCACCTTTTGATCAGAGAATTGAAATACAACCCCGTCCTGTGCGGGGGTTGGCAGCACTGGAATCTGCCAGAGTTCTGTTCCCGTTTCCCCACTTGCTATCCCCAGTGCTGGGCAAACACCAAAGATGGCAGCTCTGCTACAGCTGCAGCTGATCCTTGCTGGAAGCCTTAAGTGACCTTCTCCATCTTTACTTCATACTGTGGAAAGAGCTATGGGGGTTACTGAGGCAGCCGCTGGTGCTAACATAAGCCAGACAGAGAGACCCGCACTGTTGATGCTATGATGCAGCTTGGGATGAACTCTTTAGGATGGCTGTTCAAGCCAGAAGCACCCAAAGACACTTCTTGTGTGTCTTCACAAGGTGTTGTTGGCTGTACAGATCTAACAGTCATCCTTATGCACTGACATTAATGGGAGTAAAAACCTTGACTTCTTCAGATATGACTTCATGGCCAGCAGAAGAGCAGGAAGAACATACTAAACTGTTGTGATGTATCTGTGGCTGGTCAAGAACCTGCCATGCCCAAGTCTCTAGTGTGATGGGAATTTGGGAAAGGCTGTTTGTTAGGCAACAGCCAGAAAGGATCACAGAGGACAGAAGGCTGGCACAAGGCACAACAACACAGCTGTTTTATTACATAACTTTGCTGCAAGCCATCCCATGATGGGCTACCAGCATGATACTTGTCACCACGGTTTCCTTTCACAGCCCAGAGCACTCTTCCTAACACATCCTGTTCTTCTCTGATCCCAGCAAGTTCCTTTTCTAGGAACTTTTAGTTTCCCATTATACCTAGCGCTCTACGTCCTCTGCTTTGGGTGGCCTCAAGCCATCCCCATTCACACCTTCTTCAAATACAGACTCTCAGCCCTCCAAACCCTTCAGCAAGGCAGGACAGGATTTCAGTGCTCCCCTCTCAAGGAGCAGCTCTCCAGTCACTGCACCCGAGTGCTCGGAGCCGCTGCCTGTTGTACCGTAGTGCTGCGAATGCAGGGTCGGCCCTGGCACACCAACTATGACTGCTGAGTCTCTACAGTTCACTTTAAGCAGGAGGTTTGTTCCTACCGCAAGCATTTAGGCACTGCCAGGTCAGCCCTTTTTTTCTTGAAATTACAGTTGTGACATGGCCTCCTACACCAGTGAGTTCCCCAGGTTGGTGTCTATCCCGCCTGCAGCAGCAAAAGCAATCTCTGCAGCAGCTCTCTGGAGTCTCCTTGCTGGCGATCCCTTTCATTAGCAGACATCACATTCAGAGTGTCACCAGGCATTAGATGCAAGCTGCTGGCTTCAGGCTGCACGTGTCCTCAATGATAATCGCTGTCCCAAACAATTGTGCGTGCACAGGAGATGGGATAGCCAAGGCAGCAGAGGCTTTTTAAAGCAGAGACTCAACCAAAGAGGAAGACGCGCGGCAGCGTAACCCTGTTCAAGTCATCTTCTTCCTCTCCACTCTCAGCCTGTGGCTTCCACTCTCTGCCCCCAGTACACTTTTTGCACCTTTTCCAAATTGGTCCCAAGGCTGTGGGTCCAACGTGGGTCTGCAGGAAGCATGTATTAGTCCCCGCACCCACGGTGCTCTTTCTGCCTCCCCTGCTCTGGTAGGGCTCAAGGTCTCGTACTGAACGCGAGAGCAGACGTCGTGCGACCGGTGGCAATGGGCTGTCTCACTGCAGGCTGAGGCACCACCCAGCCTCCTCGCTGAGCCCTTCTCCCAAAAGAGGAACCTTCGAACAAAGCATTTTTCCATAAGCTCAGCTTTCTCCTGTCATCAGGTGCCTTCTCTTCACTGGCCAATTGTGCCTTAGTAACCTGCTGCTCTGGTGTCACTCTATACGTATTTATTTCTCTTGAACATGCGCTAATAATGTCCCCTGGGGACAGGCACAGGCAGCAGGCTGCACGGGGCTCCTCCACCTCCTCGAGCCAGTGCCAGCCGCAGAGCGAACCTGCCAGAGCTGTTCCCGACAGCAGCTTCCCAGCTACAGGATTTCAGGCCTGCCTGATCTTTGATCAAAGCCCTAAAAATGGCTTTGAACCCCCGCCCCAGTGTCTCCTGTCTCAGCTGAGTCAGACTGGTCAGGAAGGAAGGGAGGGGGGGCTCCGCTTAGGGAAAGTGGAACAGGCCACTTGCTGCGCAGCCCTCGCTTGGCTGCCTGCTTTCGATGGCAGGGCCAGGCAGGCCACGGGGAGGACCAGGGGCTCAGCAGTGAGGCATGGCCGCCCATCACACGCCGGGGAACACAGCTGGCCCCGACAAAGCTGGGTTTGCTACCACCCACCTCTAACAGCTTGCAGGGTAAAGCAGACTCGGGGCAGATTACAAACAGGACGCTGCTGAACAGAGGCTCCGCATCACCCCCCGAGCAGCGTGCTGAAAGCAGAAGCCCACAGACCACCGCAGAAGTGCCCTGCTGCCCGGAGGAAGGCTGGGCTGGCGCCAGGCTCACCCTGCCACTGGCTGGTCCCCTCGGTTTGACGCGTGAGCACGACCGACGCTGTTTGTCTGGACAGACGTTCACGGAGGGCATCTGCCTGTGCCACTGGCAAGCCACCAGCTGCAGAGCAGGGAGAGGCGACCACTCGATCCATGCAGGATAAGAGATTGGGAATGGGCCCCTCTCCCATTTCCCCAGCAACCAGAGAGAGGAACAGGCTGCAGGGAGAGGAGAGAGCTGGCAGACAGGAGAGTCAGGAAGTGGAAGATGTGTGAAGGTTGGACCATCTCAGACAACCTTGCTCTGCTCCCCCGTTCCCTCTCATTTCAGAGCTGCCATCACTGCCTTTAGTCAGTGGCTGCATCATGCACAGGGACAGGAGGGAGGGATGAATCCACCCTAAGGCTGTGGGGCCAGGCTCCAGTGTGTAGTTCAGAGGTAGGAAATTTTCAATGGGTAGAGGATATTCAATGGGACGAATGCCAGAAAGAGGCTGCTCTACAAACTTGCTCCTGAACACCTCCGATACATACACCTTTGCCACCTGCACCCCTCTGGCTGTTGCTTGTCCCTAAGACAGTAGGATTTACAAGCATTCACATTACAACTCACGTCATTAATGCCAAACAAGGAGCAGAAAAACCACATGACTCTCAACAGGTCACAGCTGCATCTCAACATTCCCACATTAACAACAGCCCAAGGACCCATGAAACAACGCATCTGACACATCATTTGGATGAACTGGAAGGAACTGGGATGACCAGGGAAAATCATGTGTGATCATCAGCAAAGAGGAGTAAAGGTCATTAAATACATTTGTTTCCAGCTGTTTGTCCCGTGTCCAGTCTCTGGCACAATTGATGCCAGACGATGCAGCCAAATCCACCATACTGCTCATATTGCCCTTTCTTGAGCGTCACAAAAAGCCAAAAGCAGAGAGCTCTGCTGTGTCACCTCGTTATCATGGCCAACCTGGGGGAGTATTTCTGCAAACACCTTCTTTACTCAGAATGCAGCAAAGAGTTGGTAACAGCCCCACTTCAAAAGCCTGGTTAGATGATCCAGCACAAAGCTTTGCTGTGTCCCATACGCAGAGTCCCACATCAAGAACACACAGCTAAACTCACATCCTCCTGACTTACTCATCGCCCAAGATCATTAGGAGGCCCTGAGCAGGCTGTCCAAGAGTACAGGTCGCCCCTTCCCACAAAGCTTGCAGCCTCCAGAGCACTCCAGCAGTAACTGAATCCCTGAGATCACCATAAAACCCCGCTTCAAATGTGAGAGCAACATTTTTAGGCCCCATCCAGTAGCGAACCTTTTTCTGCTAAAGAAGTTTTCCCTTCTAGTCTGTCGATGCTGCTATTCCCATCTCTGCTCCTAGCAACGGGGTGGCACCAGTGGCGGGTGGCATCCACTTCTCCTCCCACCCATATCTGAAGCAGATACAGAACACGTTGAGCCAAAAGGGCCTAGTCCACGTTTGTGTAGGGCTGAGCAAACCAAGTAGGCAGGAATTGGCTGCGGTCTGCTCACGCACTCATACCCAAGGCACCTTTCGACAAGCCAGAGAAAAGCCAAGCCTGCCTGTTGCTCGGAAAAGTCTGATATAGTTTTCTACATTTAGGAAATAACAGCAATGCTTTCCAAGTCTTAACACCTTGTCTCAACTTACTAACATGGAAAGAGTCCAGAGCCTGGAAGGAGTCTGACACAGAAAGAGCTTTTTGCCAGAGTCTGTGGGTAGCAATGTGGTGGGAGAACAACCAGGAATTCAACGAGGCGGTGTGGGCCCAGGGACAACGCTGACAAAGCCTCGAGCGTGCGGTCGGTGTCAACGCTTTCAGTGGGCCTCAATTATCAACCCTGCGGGATGTTGCAAAATAGAGAAGCTGCTTTTTCACTAGATATATTTTTTAAAGAAAACGTGTCAATAGGCCACATCTGAAGATGATGCAATCTGCGGTAGCCCCACTGACTTCAAGCCAGCCCTGCTAATTTACCTCAGCAGAGAAGCAGGGCCCTTTATGCTGGGTTAAATGTATGTTTAGAAAACCCACAGTTACTTTGAAAGTGTGAAAACATCAAAAAAAAGGTGGTTTAGGGTCCACCTTGAGAAAACAGAGACAGTCTCACCATATCTGAGGAAGGGAAAACTTTACACATGTTTCTCCCTGCTTCACAACTGCAGGGCTTTTCTGTCCCTGCTCTGGAGAGCAAGGCGCAGTGCCTTAGCTGTGCTTCCCCGTATCTTTCTCATGCCTCTATGAGGAAGTTGCACACAAATGCAAACACTCCTTGTTCTGCCCTGTCCCTACACCAAGTTGCTCTGCAACCTTAAACGCCAACCAGAATTCACTTTTTAAAAGCGAGCTGTCACAGTCAACGTGATACTTAAAATACAGCCTGAAGAACTCATACCTTAAAAGCCATACCTCCATCACACATCCCTGCTTTCCCATGGTACACTAAGACATCAACTTCCAAGGGCCATTTCATCTTGAGAACTATATTTTTTCTTAAAGCAGCAGCATTTTCAGACAAGGCACCGACTGGAAGAATGTGGATCCTTTTTTCCTTTTTTTTATTCTCAGTAAAGGATTTTTGTCTTTGTTTACCATTGCTAGAGCAGCGAATCTGCCAGGGCTAATACAGTCTGCGAGCACTTTGCTGTGGCAAACAGAAAGCCAACAGGGAGGCTCGCGACTGAAGCGGACGGTCTGAAACGAGCCCGTTACTGGAAAGGTTACGGATGACGACACTAACTTGCCCGGCACAGGTAAAACCAGGACTTCAACCTCTGACTTTCACATTTCTTCCAGATCTCAAATTCTCCATGTGCTCTTTGTCCAAGCCTTGCTCCTCTGCAAGGACCCTGGGGAGATTTTGCCCTACTCCTGCGTATTGCTTTGCCCTCTGATCTTTCAAAAGGTCCTCTGAATCCCACACGCCAGAACGCCCTCACCGCGACAGTGACGGAAGAGGCATCCCTGCTTTTATTTAAATCAGCATGTCAATTACTCAATTAAAGTTTTCAGTTCTCATCTGTCAGAATTTACCTAGGAAGGATAGAAGATGCCCACACAGTTTCCCTTTGCAGATTACAGAAAGGCAGTGATAAATGTATCTGAGGCAATTTTCACATGGAAGGAAGGGAAATAATTGCACTAGCATGCGTGCCTCTATTTGTGCTCGGTTTAAATGCAGTGGGGGCTGGATCCTTGGCAGAGGCGCGCGTTCGTGTTCTGGTTCCTACACCCACCTGGTGAGTAGCATTTGGAGAGCAGAGCTGTTACGAAGCAAGCTCCAGCTCGCCCAGCGCAACGCAAGCAAATCGAAAGGAGGTGAGAGGGTGACACTGCTCTAGAGTCCAGGTAATTAAGAAGATAGCCCAGCTATCACAGTATTTCTTCCCCCTCCCCACTCTTATTTAAAAAACCTCTCTCAAGTAGGAGGAATCAACATCTCCCTTGACAAACCCAACAGCAGCAACACAACAAACGGCAGAGCGGGGCTGCCTCACCGCTTGCCTGCCCCCAGCGCTGCTGGGCTCTCCCAAGCCACACACTTATCTGGCCTCTGACCAGGTGGAAGGCTATGGCTTCGGCGCTCCTCCAGCATGACACACGGCCTAGCGTTCATCACAGCAAGAGCGCTAGCCTCCAGCTCGAGATGCAGCTCGACCTCCACATCAAAGGTTTCTCAGCCATTTGTAACCTGCCTGAAGGCTTCTGAGGACCACGGCTTAGTTAGCCTGTAGGTATCAAGATCAAATGTATAGATGTACCTTACACAGAGCAACAAAGCAGATGCTTTAGCACCAGCCACTCGTTGAGAGAGGAGGAAATGCTATTGCACTTACCCGAGACGAAATCTTGCAAGGGAAAGGACCTGCTGGCTAGGCAAGAAACCTGAAAAGGAGGAGAGAGGGAGGGAGAGAGAGAGAGATGTGCTTCAGTGGGTTGGCTGTTGACAGCAGCAAGCATTTTAAAAGGGTAACATGGGGGTGTTGGCGGTGCATCAGCCCCAAATGGGTGGGATCTGCTCGGCGTCTCCCCACGCCGCCTCGCCTGCGTAAGCGCTCAGGCACAGTCTCCATCGACAGCGCCGAGCCCCTTCTCCGGCTGGCGCGAGGCGGGAGGCGGCCGTGCAGGCCAGCAGGCAGCACGCACACCTCTGCCCTCGGCTTCAGCGCTGCCTCCCACCCTCCCCTGAACGGCACGTGCAGCTACGGCACGGGAGAGCCAGCCTCAGCCTCAGCCACCGACTACGCGTGACGAACGCCCAAACCACCCCTCCAGCTGGCCAGAGCCGCGGTCCTCCATGCAACGGAGTTTGATGGGGGTTTAGACAAGATGTCTATGCGCATCCTAAATAACTGACACTGGTGCAGGCCCCAGACACAACCAAACGCGCTTGGATTGAAATGCTGCTGGCTGCGCTCTTGGCTGTAACCTCCAACCCGACGCGCTCGCACGTGCAGAGACGCGCGCCGCGTGCGACACCCGCTCGGGGAGGAACGTAGCTGCCCTGAGAGCAGGTTCGGCCGTGCCCGCCCGCGAGAAGCCTGCTTGCTGCCCGCGCTGCGCCCAGACAGGACCGCGGCTGGGGGCACAACCCTGCCTGGGGAGCGCGGGCTCAGGCCGAGGGACGTCAGTCTGGACAAGACTCGGAGACGTGCCCCGGCGAGGAGGCGGCAGCGAGGCCAGCGGCTAAGGCACCACCTCCTCCTCCCGCGCCGCACAGCGCCAGCGGCCACCCGGCTCAGCGCTAAAGGGATACGGGGGCAGCGAGCGCTGACCCCCAACACAGCCTAGACCTCCACGTCACTCTGGTCACACGCCCAGTTTCCCAAGCTGTCAGGAAAGCAAATCCCCGCTTCACCAGAGGCTCGCAGGGTGCGTCACGGTGCAATTATTACTTGCTTTTATTTGCAAATTCCCTTCTGCACGCAGCTGTGGCGGTCGCCGAGACTCCGATGCCCTTTCCGAGGCAGCCGAGGCGATGTGCCGGCACGGCAGAGCCGCGCTGGTGGCTTCGGCTTTTGCTCTTTCTCCTTCTCTGAATTTCCCCGTGCCGACATTTGGGATCAGAGGCGCGACGGCAGCACAGATGGGCACAGGCACGGCGGCTCTGGCCTGGCAAGCGCGGAGCAACGCGCGCCGCCCCGGCGTGCTGGCGGCGGCCTCAGGGAAAGCCGAGCCGCTGGGGAACGGGGCGTTTGCAGGCTGCCACGGCTAGGAGGCTCCGAAACGGATGGGAACAGCCCAAACAGCAGCAGAAGAAAAGAGAAGAAACCAAGAACAGCGGAAACCAGGCACTGGGCCCTGACCCGACCTCCGGCGCTGCCCACCGCAGCACCCATGGGTCCCGGCAGGGATTGACCGTAATGTGTTTCTTAATACCCAATTCAGCAATTAAAGTTTATGTTAATTGGCAATAAATCGGGTGAAATTCCCCAAGTCGAGGCTGTTTTGCGTGTGACCCCACCCGCCTTGCCCCAGACTCCAGTGCGCCAAACCCCTTGCACCAGCCCAACGCAACCCGAGCGCTCCCAGCAAAGGACGCTGCTTGCCCTAGCGATCGAGCAGCTGCTAAAGCTCCCATCGTGGCAGCCTCTCCTCCCCAAACCCTCAGCGCAGCGCGGTTCCCCATCAAGAGGTGTGGGCAGAGCCGCAAGCCGTGGCACAAGTTGGGAACTCATCAAGAGATTACGGAGAGATTTGCTGCCGGCGCCCATCCCGGCAGAAGCCCAGGGCTGTCCCGTTAACGCTCCCCTCTTCCAGGGCATCGACTCACATAACACTCTATGCAAATCTATGCAAAGGAGTCACGGCAACGCGTCTGGGAAACTATAAATATCTGTGAAAAATCTTCCCATAAATACAAGGGAAGGGGAATTTACAGCGCTTGCTTTGGAGGTTTCTCCAGGTGTTCCCTATTAAGCCATTGTGTTAGTTTGCATAAGTAATCCTCAGACAATAAAGTATTCTCTGCAATCAGTTATCGGCTCTGCAAACAGGGGCAGCACCAGGCACGGTGCATTCAAACAGCCAGCCATAAAGATGACAGACTGGGTCATTGCGTCACCAGCTCTTCGGGGGCGTTGCTTTAAATCAGCCTCAACGAGCAACAGGCTGCGGTGGCTCGGCCCCGCTGCGGCGGCTGCACGCGGCGGACGAGGCAGGACGGGCCCCCGCGCGGCACAGCCGGGCGATGCGATGGGGATGTCGGGGCATCTGACAAACAAGGAAGACTTCTCTACATCTCATGCGATTTAGAAACGGGCCAGGTTTTCTCCTTAGGGGAAAAAAAGAAAAAAAAACCTGCCTCACTATTAGGTACTACATTCAGCAAATTTCCTCCTGAACAGCTCTTGCAAGGCTGCCCAAGTTAATTACCAGGAGAGCATGTTGTAGTTCAGATGTGACATTTCTTTGCGTGTTCAACGTATCCTTATCATGACTTCCATGTATTTCTGTGCAGATGGGTGGCAGGCAGAAGAAAACGAATAATACGTTTTCTCCCAGCATGAAATTCTGAGCATGTCCTCCGCTGAGTGCAATTACTGTGTATATGACTCCTGTAATCTGGCTACTACAGTTAAGTATACCGGAGATTAAGGGATTTGGGGCTGCGAAGTCCATTTCATCCATCCAGGCCCGTGTAAGGGAACACGAGCAGAGAAATGGTCTTGCAGAAACCGCATACCTGAACAGCGTCTGGCCTGCAGATGACAGTCACACCACGTCCTCGCTGCTGGGATCTCTCCCAGGAGGGTCTCGGTTTTGTGCAGGGAGGAACGCGGAGAAAGGCAAACACAGAGCTGCCGAGAGGCCAGACGCCATTCACCGGCACTGCGGGAAATCTTGCCCCTCTCAGCAGCTTGCCCAGACCGCTCGGAGGTCTACCCGAACCCCAGGGAGGGTTCAAAGCGTTAGGCTGCCCTTGCCATCTTCCCGCACTGATACGACGTTGTAAGGAGCCTGAGACGCCATTGCTTCATCGATACCGCACGGGGCAAGAACGAGGGCCTCGGTGAGCCCCAGGACCTCAAGAGCAGCCCAGGCCCCCCCTTCTCCCTACGCGGGTCCCCAGGGGACGTAGCCTGTCCTCCACGGAGATCGCGGCACGCGAGGCAGAAAGCATTTACAAGCACCACTCGCCTCCCTTGTGCCGAACACCACGTTAATATTCCTGACCACGTAACACGCCAAGCCGTTAGGGGATGTTTACTGCTGACGGCTCTGAGCGAGCGGGGCTGGCAGGGCAGCCAGTAAATTGGTGTATCATCTGCATAACAAGGGAACGGGAGAGGGTGGGGAAAATGAGCCACCAACCCTGCCGGCCGCAGAACAGCAGGCAGGCAGAGGCGGGAGGCCAGGCAGCACCACCCAGCAGAAGCCCACCCCAGCTCGCAGACCCCGCGCCGGCCGGGCAGGAGGGCGGCGTGCCCCTCCCCAGCCCCATGGCCGCCCCCGAGGGCCGAGCCATCCTCCGTGGCACGGCCGTCACTCCGCGCTGGAGCTCTGCGCGCTGCCAGGGGCTTCGAGTGGACAGCTGATATGATGACACAGTGGAAGCGGTGAAGGACTTAAGCTGTGGTGGTATTGCTGCTGAGAGTGCTCTCCAGGCACTAGGAGAAGAGCCTTTATCTCCAAGCTGGAGAGTTAATAACAGCACTGGAAAATTTCTGCTTTAGCTGAAGCAATGGACTCTCTCTGCCCTGTGGAGAGCAAAGCCCACGCTGCCAGCAGGCCTAGCGGGGCCGTATCCAGCGAGCAAGCCCAGAGCCCGGGCCATCTCACAGCTCCAGGGGCTCACTGGGCCTCAGCTGCCCCATGGGGCGCAGCCTGTGCCGGCTGCGGTGCAGGGCTTGGACCCACCAGCCTTTGGGCCAGCCCTTTGCCCCAGCACCCCTCCCTGCTTCCCAGGAGTTACACAAAATCCAGACTCAGGTAACCAGCACCAGTGCCGGATTTCCACCCCATCCTAACCAGCTGTCTTCCATCAGGGATTTGGATGGAAGGAGGCAAGCACAGGCAGCCCCAGGAGCATCCTTTAGCGAGGAGGAACTCCAAAGCCACCGCTCTCCCTTCCCAGGGGTGACCCTCTTTGTAGAAACCCTACCCTGTTGTTTCCTAGGAGCAGACAAACAAACCGCAGCTTCCAGTTCTCCTCTGTAGACCTCGTGCCTGACAAAGCCTTCAAAAATAATCTTCCTCTGGAGTCCACATCCTTCCCCAGTTCAAACAGGGCAGAGCCTGTGCTCCCACCCATTGCCATAGCTTCTAGGTCAGCAGGATCTCCCAGTCAAGCACCTGAACCTGCCAGTCCGGGCAGAGGCCAAGGAGAGCTTCCTCCAGCTCCTCCCAGCTGATGTAATTTGAAGCAGAGGGGAGACAGGGTTGTTCTGCAAGCACAGATGAGTAAAGCAGAGCAAGGAGATGGCTTTAAGTGTAAACACTGCCCATATGTGTGAGTTCAGACAGCACTGTATGTCCCAAAACAGTAGAGAAACCATCTCCGCTTTCATCTGTTTTCAATTTAAAATGGAGCATCCTCCATAGCATTACAGGGCCAGCAAGTTATCAACAAGGTAGCCTTGCATTCCCCCTGCTTTGTCCCTTCCTCTGCCCTCTGCTTGCCGGAGGTCCCCGAGCAGTGCACTGTAGCTGCAAACCAACGCCAGGGCCACGAGCGAGGACTGAACTCACAGCCACATGTCCAGAAAACCACCCTCACTGCAGCAGCTACAAACTCCCCTTGGCCGCCGCACCCCGTGCAGTGCTGCCGGACGGAGCTGCATGTTGCGACGCTCCCAGGTTTGCACACACCAGCAGCTTGCTGGTCACGGGGCTCTTGGGGCTTGCCGACGCGATGGGCAGACGCAAGCTCTGGCTGTGAACCTGCTCCAGGCAGGAAGCTCTGTCCCTGCACTAGCCACAGTGCCAAGTTTGAGCAAGTTTTCCATGTCCCTGCCAGAAAACCGATGTACCTGTAAGACAGTTGTTGGGCTGAGAAGACTGCTAGCGCCCACTCTTGCTGGTTGCTCTCCTGCAGACAGGACTGTACATTCCCAGCCTGGCCATCGTACACGATGACAGCAGCACAGCCACAAGCAAAGCAACTCAACGGACTGCCAACGTCTCTTTGCCTTGTCTTTGCAACAAGCCTTGCACTGGGGAACTCATCCCCCCGGCCAGCCATCCCCGGAGCAGTAAGGCTGCAGCTGGGCCCCCGAGAGCGCAGCCCCTCGAGCCGTAGCTCATGTGCGAGGGCACGGCCTCGCCGAAGGCTAAGCATCCCCAGCCGCACACAGCTGCTACTTGGGAAGGAAAGGCCAGCGCTGGTGCTCCGGGGAATGGCACAGGGTGGTGGAGAGGGAAAAGGCAGGCTTGAGCTGTGCACTGGGAACTTAGCGGTGTTAAAGGAGGTTTTAAACCCTGCTGCCTCGCATAGTTCCCCTTCCTCAGCACCTCGCACCACCAGCTGCTTGCATCGCCCACAGCGGGAGCCGGTGCAGGGAGAGGTCGCGGGGGCCTCTGCGGCGGCTGGGAGGGTGGGAAGCCTCCACAGTGCTCGTGCAGCGTGGCGAGCAGGTCCGCACGCTGCTCCTCACTTTGCGCTATCAGAGCACCCTACCTGGCCCTCCGACCTGAACGTCTCTCTTCCCCACGGGCCAGCTCCTTCCCAGGACATCTCTCACACGCACAGCACTTCGTCCCGAGGATGCCAGTTTGCAAGCAGGAGAGCAAGCTTGCACAGCACACGGCTCTCCCCGCAGCCCTGCGCGCGGTCCTCCCTGCCGTCCCTGCACCTCCATCTGCTCAGCCCTGGCTGGAAGACGAGTTCTCCACTGCAGGTCCCTCTGCAGCAGGTCCCTCTGCAGCCTTCCTGGTCAACCCATGTCCCCATTTTCAACGCTTATCTCTTCCAAGCCCCCGCCATGCACACGTACACATGCCAGCCCAGCTACCCCTGCCGCCTGTCTCCGTCCGAGACGCTGATTCCCTTGCTATGTTAGGATGCAGACGAGCAGCTAGCACAGAGTCAGAAGAAACGAACCTCCTGGAGCTTCATGCCAATTCACTGCCAATTAACTCCCCGCAAATCCTCTGGTCCCCGGCCTTATCTTCCTCTGCCACTTCCTCTCGCTCCCCCTTCCTCCCCTCCCAAGCTAATGGGCTTTTTGGATGTTTTAACACATGCATATTCCAAGGAACATTCGACTGTTTGGTAGCCCTTAAATGACCATACTCCAGCACCCGCTTCTGCATCTAAAGGGTTTCACAGGAGGCAGAGGAGCATGGGGAAGTCTGATTCGAGGTGGACATCCACTGCACCTCTCCAAACAGGCCCCAGCAGTCCTCACCCGCAGCCCCCAGCCGAGAGCCCCGGCGCAGAGCCCCGCTGCCGCCAGCTCTGCCCGCGGGCCCTGGGCACCACGGCGCTCAGCGCTCCAGCCAGAACCGAAGCAGCAGAGCGCTCAGCGCCAAAAGCTCGCTTGCTCTTGTGCATTTAATGTCAGACTCTGAACATTAACTTTTACGGCATAATATATACAGCACAAACCCACATTGTCGGGAGATACCCCAAAGCTATTAACACATCTGGATGCAAATGATAGCTTAAACACCCCACATGGTCCTGTGCATACATGATAGATTTACTGTCACTTCTTGTAAAAACGGAGGGATAAAATAAAATAGCTGAACAACAACATCTGATGCGGGGCGAGGTGGGGGGAGCAACAACCAGCATGACTCAAGGGCTTTGGCTAAAAAGGGAGCTCTGGAATAAATAGCAGAGAAGCTCCACATGAGCCATCTTTGCTTACAGCTCCTGAGCGAGCAGCGCATTTGAACTGCAGACCCGCCTGACCCTGTCAACCCCGTGGAGCACAAACAGCATTTTGAATCAGCAGTTTCTGAAACCAGCCAGGGAGAGGAAACGCTTCGGTCCTTCACCGAAGCGCGGGCTGAGCCGCAGAGGCAGGAGGGGCAGCTCAGCTCGGGGGCCCGCGGAGGCACCCCGACGTAGGCGTGGGTGAGCCGGCCCCGCGAGTTTTAATAAAGTTCCCTTGATCGACAGTGCTTGGAAACCACTGACAGCCGTGTACACAGCGAGCCCCTCGCACGTGCATCCCGGGCTCGTTCCGCAGCTGAGGAGGTTCCCTGATGCCGAGCGGTGTTGACCTACGCCTGACGAGCAGGACCGATTTCCACCAAACCTAGTGCAAAGCGCCCTCGCTTTGTTCCTCGCTCGCGGAGCCGCGCTGCCCACGTAGCTTGGCTTGGGGACAGGCTTTTCAAGCAGGTACAGCAGGGCAGACCCTGCCTGAGGGTCGACGCTGGGTTCATTCAGTTCATCAGAATATGGAAGCTTCCCCCAAAGTACACTCACACGTTTTGGCTTCCTAATATCTTTTCTGGCATTTCCAGCCTCACAGGAATTCAGGAGCAGTACACAACACCCAGGCAACAGCAAAAGTGAAACCGTGCAAGAAACAGCTCCTGTTCATCTGATGCCCCCTAGTTCTTCTGTCAGGAGGATAGAACTGACACTTCGCTCTTCCATGAACTAAGTTTGCAGGCTTGGAGCACTTGTTTTTCAGAGGAGAAAGTTCACCTCTCCAGCAGAAAGCACATATTGTACACAACAAATCGAGCTCAGCTGAAAACTAAGTTTTCATCAAAGACAGTTAGCACAGGAAATTTGTGTCTAGCCCTTTTCATCAGGCTGCGCAGCCTCCTACATGAGGAAGCGTTTTCAAATAGCAGAGCATTCTTCAAAGAAGCAGATAAATGTCTAACTAGAGTTAGTGGCTAGAAGCTGAATCTAGACAAGCTCAGACTAAAAATAAGGCACAATTTTAAGACAGTCACAAGTACTAGCTATTGCAAACACTCACTTAAGAGCTGGGAGAATTTTCTGCCTTCAGAAATCTCAAAGGAAAGAGAGGATATTACTTTAAAAGAGATGCTATAAAGACAAGTCCTGGGTCCGTACTCCCAGACCTGCCCCTGCAGAGAGGCGCATCGCAGCGGTGCTTCCTGCTGGGTGCCGGCCAGGTGGGCAGCCAGAAGAGCCGAAGCACAATTCCGATTCCCTCAAACCTTGCCATGACTCACGGATGAAATCCTCACCCCCGCTCTGGCCCTATTATGGCTAAAAGGTCTCTAAAAGCGTGGAGACGCCACAGTAGTCTGTATGCTTTCTGCTAAGGTCACATCAGAGCTTGGTCGCAAGCCCAGGCTGCTCGCTACCCACGAGCCTTACGCGCAAGCGCACACCGTGGAGCTCGCTGCAAAGCCAGCAGCTCGTCACTGATCCCTGCTCTTTCCTCCATGGCCCAGAAGGCTGGGCACAGCAGGGCGAGCACGCGCAGCCCAGCCGACCTGCGGAAGGGAAGAGACTGGGCCGAGCACAGCATGGTTTCACTGAGCCCAAATGACATCCAGGCAACATGGATGGGAAGCGTTTGGGTGACGGGACCCACCAAGCCCATTGCTCAAGCCTATTCTTTACCTTATAAGCAAAGTCTGTGTGTTCCAACTCTGGCCATAGCAAAGCTCTGCCAGTAGGAGCCTGGGGAGGACAGCAGCAGAGGTCTCGCTTCCCAGCAGCGCTGCTGGAGGGGCACTGGCGGAGCTGGGGGAGAGGGGAGGGATGCTCAAGGACCTGCTGCTCATGTGCGGTCTTGGAAGGACGTCTCCCTCCTCAGGGAGCTGCAGCACCCAACGTCACCAGCTGCCTTTGTTCAAGCCCAGCAGGTCAAATCCATCCCCGAGGGTGGCAGAGAAGGGGAAGTGCAAGGATTTACATGATGGGAGAAGGTAAAGACCCTTCTCACTAGGTGCCTTCAGAGCTTATAGAGGCAGCAGTAACCGTAACCTGTAGGATAACAGTCACTACTATCCCCCGATCTTCCCTTAATTGCAGCTCCCCAGTGACTACTATCCCCTGATCTGCCCTTAATTGCAGCTCCCGCATTTTATCTTTCAAAAGCACAACAGATAGGGTTAAAAAAAAGAAAAACAATGCAAGGGAAAGACTAAAACAACATAGCCCTTAGAAACAGCACCCTACATTTGAAAGCAAGGGCTGGAGGCAGGGAAAGAAAGCGTGCGCAAGGCTCATTACCATCAGCATTTCTGTCTCCCTGCTCTCACCTCCCCACTCATCTCAATATCCCAGGCTACACCATCCTTTCCTTCCCCCAGAAACGTCCCATTTAAAGCGCCTGGCAGCCCCCACACCCAGCACGGGGCGAGCGGGATTACAGGCCGGCAAAGAGCACAGGGGCTCACACCTGGCTTGCTGCCTTTGAAGGCAGCATTTGCACCGTAATTCTTAGGGCCCTTATCGCGTTTGCAGGAACAGGGTTTCTTATTACTATTAGTCTACTTTATTATTTTTTTTTAACTCAAAGATTCTCTAGTCAGTCAAATTATACTCAGACATAGCAAAAGCAGCAGAAAATAAAGCATTATAAGGGGTTCAGGAAGTCATTTTCATCTTAACGAGCGTGTAAGAAGGGCTGACAAGTCTTTATTCTACTGTTACGGGCTAAACTGTAGCTTCCCAGCTGATATGGGGGGGAAAAACTAAAAGCATCAGAAGAAATTACAGGAAGAAGTAAAACCCAGGGCGCTGTGCAAATCTAAGTAATGTGCACCTTGCCAGACAGCTGATTGCATCTGAAGCTGAAATGTCAGCGCAGGGAAGAAAAGAGGCGAGGAAATGGGTTCTCCTCGGCCACGTGGGTCCGGGACCCGGAGTGGGGACAGCGAGGCCGTGCTCGGCAGCAGGGCGCTGGCGCCCGGGATGGGGGCAGACACTTGCCACAGCTGCTTTGTCTGAGGCCAGAACTCAAAAGCGGTGTTTTTCCCCCGTAAGGCGCCCTACGCGCCAGCTAGCTCCATTTTCCGGCCCTGGTTATCTGTCCTGAAAGCGAAGCCCAGAGAAAGGAGAGCCAGCCCCAGCCCCGAAGGGCAACCGCGGCTCTTGCAAGCAAAGGACTGCGATGAAAAGATCCTGCGAGACGGCCGCTAAGCAAACACAAAACAACAAATCCAGAGGTCTGATCTAATCTTCTCCCGTGCACGGACAAAGAGAAAGCCCCGGCTCCGGGGGCGGCGGAGCCAGCGATCCCCCAGTTTGGCAGCTCCCCCGCGGGCGCCAATCCTGCCCGGGGCAGGGGGAACTCGCTCCCAAGGAGGAAGGTGATTCGGCCTCCTCCTTGCCGGTCTTTCTTCACGATGGCTAAACAGGACCGTCGTCTTCACAGTCTAAAGCGCGGCTGACAATAACAGCAGGAGGAGGAGGAGGGAAGAAGGGAGGGAGGAGGATGAGCAAGCCAGCTCAGACTGCCACAGCATCTCCCGTGCTGCCCCGGGTCACGGGATTAGCTCCGGTCCCGTCTGCTTGCTCCGATAAAAGCAGCGAGAGCCCAGGCAGGCACAGCCCATTTTCCCAGCAGGGATCTGCAAAAGGGGAGCGTGGGGGGCCAGATTTGCTGGCGGAGCGTGGGGCCGGGAGCGTCGCTGCTGCTGGCCTTCGTGCTCGCTCCCCGGCGGCCAGGGGCACCACGGGGCTCGGTGCCGAGTGGGGCCACGACTGCTGGGCGCTTTGCAGAGAAGAGAGAGAATTATTATGAATTATTACGAACGACTTCGAGGGTGAGGGGATGAGGGGAAACACTGCCATCCAGCCCTGACCCCCCGGTTAGCCTAAGAAGCAATTGCTTTTGGAAGGGAGTGAAAACTGGGTGGAAAAAGCATTGAGCAGCTATTCTGGGGTGATATTCAGGAAATCAGACCTTGGCTTTCAATCAATGAAAAATAAACACGCGTGCCCCCGCCGCATGCCCCCTTCCCTCTGCTTCTCAAGGTGAGTGCTGCCCATCGACTTATTTCCCCACAATTAGCCGGCTCTGCGGCAGCCACGATTGATTAGCGATGGATCAGAGACGAACCGGGCTGCCGCCGTAACGCAGGCGCTGCCTGGCTCCGCGAGCGCCCGCCGCGGGACCGGGCACCCGCCAGCATCCGCGGTGCGAGAGGCCAGAGGGAGAGGGACCCCCGCTTCCCGCGCGGGACCGGCTGGCCAAGCCAGACCCAGGAGCAGGGGGGCGGCGGGGACGCGCAGGCCCCCGTGGCCCTGCAACGAGTCGGCACCGGGAGGCACCGGGCGGCCCCTGTCCCCGCCGGCGTCCGAGCCGGGCTTTTGCACGGCACCGAGGCGCTGCTGTCGCTCGTGATTGATGGCACGGTTCAGGAGGAAATAAATTCCCGGGCTCCCGCACGAGGTGAATCGGGGGGTGTATCCATCTTAAAGATACTTAATGAATGTGCCACAGCCCGCCGAGTGGCAGCAGATACATCTCTGCAGCCGGCACTCCCTGCACTGCTCCTTGCAAGGTGCAGGCACAATTTAACAGCTTCTTATTGATTTTATTTACGCTTTCCAGGCCCTGGCAGTGTCTATCTTGTCCCCGCCTAACAAGAGCCCCCGTGGCCCCTCTGCGCTTGCTTTGCCCTGCTGCTCCCTACCTGCACACCCTGCGAGGCCTTGGAGGGGCAAGGCCACCAGGGCTGGCACCCGTCACGCGGGACTCGAGGCACCAAACCCCTCCTTTGGCCAGGAAACGTGGTTTTGGCCTCCTGGAAACATGCTAAGATTCACCCCGGTTTCAGCTCAGCTTTTCAGGCCAAGAGAGACGGAACGGGCAGCCCGCACGGAGAGGAGCCACTGGGAACTCAAAGCAAAATAAAACACGGACCTCAGGAAAGCGCACCTCGCAAGAAAGACTTTGCAAAACCTTTGCTTTTGTTTAGCATAACAGATCTTCATTTTCAAGGCAAGAGAAGTCCAATCAGCAGTTCTGGTGTGTGATTTTTTGCTTTGTTTTTCCTGTCTTTCCCTTGGAAAAGAAAAAGAAAAACAGCAAAGAAAAAAAAAAGGGACCTTGCTGACCTTTCTGGCGAAGCGACCTTGTCTGAATCACTGGATGGTAACAATGAATGAAATGCCAGTGCCCTGGCTTATAAATACCAGCTTCCTCTTGGGGTGAAATGCCAGCTTTCTAATGTGTAAATGCCGCAAAGAAAATGTCATCCTCCCCAAAGTGTGAAATGCCAGTCTGCTGTAAGTGCCCGGGCTCCCAAGCAGGCAAAATGCCAACGCTGGAACATGCAAAGGCTAATGCCTACTGCCAGGTCCTTCTTAAAGGTCTGCAATAAAGCATGTGTGCGAGAACAGCCTGCGTGGGCCCAAATCTCCTCCCACCCCAGGTCTTCTCCAAAGCTCGTTGAGGGCGACGGGTTGAACAGTACGTTGCCGTCACCAGCCTCCGGCTCGGAGCCTGCCCCGCGCCGTCCCCCGGAACCCCGCGCCCTCCCGGAGCGACGCGCCGGTGACGGCCACGGTGCTCTGCCACGCACGGGGCAGCGTGCCACCCGAGGGCCTGCTAAAACGCAGCGGGCCGAGCAAACGTGGGACAGCCAGAGCTGCAGCCCTCGAGGACGTCTTCGGCATCTCTGCAGCAAGCGGCTCCGAACGGCCTCCGCTGGATTTTTTTTCCCCTTTTCGAGTGCTGCTCCCCAGCAAATTGGCTACAAGTTTTTTCAGCGTGGCCAATGAACCAAGCTAATCAAATTTAAGGATTGCTTTGGATCAAGCCAAAACAATTATTTTCATTTTTTCTCAGCTAAATAGAAAAACAAGCAAATATAAAAATGAACTGTCATCTAAAGAGTCTCTCCCAACCTGAAACTCCTAATTTTCAGTGAGCGCTATTGTTGTTGCTTTTAACCGTGTTTATTAAACACAGGGAATCTTCAAGCTTGCTGTCACTGTGCCACCAAACAAAAGCAATGCTTCATGGAAAGCGCGTGATGCTCTCAAAGCGTGTCCTATCCTTCCCAGGGCCAGGCTCCATAACGATTTTGGTTAATCTAGAGCTACGTTTTTCAGCAACCCATCCTCCCTTTCTCCGCAGAGACCGTGTCTGGCTGCCTCCTGCCACAGCCGCTCCTTGGGGGAGCAGAAACACACGCGGACACTGCCGATACGAAGGCTTTTACGCCAAACCTGTGTCAGATTAGCGCAGAAAACCGAAAGGGGCAGCTTCCCTCCCCGGGGCCCCGCGGCGCATCCCTTCCCGGCCGGCTCTGGTTCTGCACCTTCGCCCTGAAGCTGCTGCTCTGCCCCGAGAGATGCCGCCTGGGGCGGCAACCCCGCGCGGGACACATGCTCCCTGTCCAACATCAGCCTCACAAACGCATTTTTTACGGTTTTCTCTTCCCGCCAGCCCTACCGAGCCGATGCACAGCAGCGGGTACACGTCTGGAGCAGATGTGTGTACCGAGTCCCAGTCAATGGGCCCTCTGAACAGCCACCGGGAGCTGCAGGGCTGTCGAAATGCAACTGCACCTTTCTACCTGCCGGCTAAGAAATGATAAAATTGCGTCGGGAAATGAATGAAGCTGCTTTTTGTCTTGTGGGATTTGGAGCTGTTCTCTTGCCTCACACCCACGCCTTTTTTTTTTTTCCCTACCATAAATGTGTGAAATAATTTTACCAGCCTTTTTTTTTTTTCTCTTTCAGTTGCTCCTCCTTTCCTCAGATCTCACCCTTCCTGGCATTTGAAAATAGCTTGTGAAGAGGAGGAGGAAAAGGGGAGAAACATAAAAGGAAATGAGTGGGGATGAAAGAGGGAAGGGGAAAAAGGGAAAAATACAAGAAAAATGAAAATATGTACTTTTAAAAGCAAACCAGAAATTGTTGTTCTGACTCAAACACCCATTCCAGGGAGAGGTCTGTGCAAGGGGAGGGCATATTCGGGTGGAAAACTGCACTTGCAGAGTGCGAGGTAGCCTTCCCAGTGGTGACGGAGGGCGGAAGAACCCCAGCTTGCCTCTCAGCTCCCAGACAGAGTGGGATGGGCCGACTGCTGCAAAACCTGCTCCTTTTGTTACAAAACAAGCACATTTGCCTCTCAAATCACCAAATCAAAATTTGCATGAACTCTCTCCCTCAATGCACTCTTCTATCCTTACATCAACCATTCTTTCTCCAAGCACTACAGCACCTGAACATCTTAATACCTGTCCTTGTTGAGCCAGCTTAGTCGGTGCGACTGCCCAGTGGGATTTGATAGTGCGAACTGCACTGTTTCCAGCCTCCGAGGATGGGCATTTCCCAAGGGGAATAAAGTCACTGGATACCTGCGTCCCTTGGAAAGTCCCATCCCAAGTAACTACACCGTCTCCCTTTGCCACCCTCTGCAGCGCCAAAGTTGCCCGTGCTCGAAGAAGGCATCCCGGTGCCCCGGCGTAACGTTAGGACCTGCTCCCGCCACCCCAGCCATGGGACGAAGCAGGCAGCAATCGCCGTCTGCAGCACGCCAGCAGCTGCCCCCGTCCCACCAGCACCCCCAGCGGTTAGGGGTGCCCCACGCTGCCGGCCCGCACCTGGGAGCAGCCCGGGTTAAAGCAACGTGTTGCAAGAGCCTGGGGGGCGGCAGACCACCACATGTTGGTCCCTGCATGCTTATCTGCGCTATCAACACTTCTTAACCTCTTTTAATTCCGCAGGCAGAATTATATCTGCAATACGAGCCGCACACGTGGCCGGGCAGGGAGCACGCAGGCCTGCGTGACCACAGCTGAGGAGCTACAAAGGGTGTAAACTGCAGAGACACCCGATAGATTCGCCCCTCTCTCCTTGCCTCCCATCGACCACGTCCCACCGGCTCTGCCCCAGCCGCCTGGGACTGTGCACCCATTTCCACACCAGCTGCCTCATCCCTCTGTAGGAGCGCAGGGCTTCCTTGGAGAGCACTGGAGGAGCTCAAACCTACCACTGGCCAGGGACGGACAGGACTCGGTCCTGGAACCAGTGAAGCCTTGTGGGTCCACACCACCACCTTCAGCTGGAGAAAAGCCTTGGTGTCCCCACGAGATGGGTAACGGGCCCCGCTGTCCCTGGGGAAGCCAAAGGAACGGGCTTCCTAAACTCTGCCATCGCCCAGGGACGGCAAAGCATCTCCAAAGCACCTGCGCTGCCTCCCTGGCCTTGCACGGTTGGCTTGCCACTAACTACAGCTCCCGATGCCGGGGCCAAAAGGTACAAAATCACCTCACAAATGGTTTTTAAACTGCATAAGCTATTTCCTAAGCAGTTTATCCTGCCCACACTGAACGTGGCGTACACCAAGTACATGATAATGCGGCGCTGGATAAAAGGTTTGCTCGCCACTCATGTGGGATGACCTGGATAATTCACCAGCAAGATGGCAGCTGAAGTTCAATGTTGACAAATGCACTGCAGCACTGGGTGGAAGGAATAATCTGAGCGCTCATACACATTGCTGAGCTCTAAATTAACTGTAATAACTCAGGGAAGAAAGGACACACATGTCATGGTGGACAGCTCAATGAAAACCTCTGCTTAACATGCGGTGGCAGTCCGGGAAAAACGCAAACAAAATGACGAGCGACAAAGATGATTAGGATGTGGGAGACAGCGCCTGCGAGAAGGGATCGAAGAGACCAGGGCTGCTGGATTTCAGGAGGAGATGAACTAGGAGGGACGTGATTAAAGCGGAGGAAGCAGCGTGTGGTCGGAAGAGGGTAAGCAGGGCCCTGCTTCCCCTGCCGCCCCGGCAGAGTGGCTCCGCGCGTGACCCCGGGCACTCTGCTGAGAGCACGTGCAGCCGGGCGCTTCTTCAGCTCTTATGTTCTCCACACACCGGTAGCAGCATCTATATCTAGTTATGATAAGGAGAGAGGCAAGAGGGACGTACTGGGGGACGGGCGCCAGTCATTATAAAAGAGCCATCTATATCACAAGGGAAGTTGTTTACAAAGTATAGATGTATATGGTTTAAAAGATACATTGTGCAACCTCAGCTGGACCCTGCTCCTGTTCACGTATTCTGGTGCCACCTCCAAAGACAAAACCCTCGTTTCTCTGCAGGACCCGCTGTCCTGTTCGCTGCACAGGGGAGATCCCAGAAGGGAAAAAATCATAAACCATAAATGCCTGAGGTTTCCTAGCCCTGCTCTGCTATTTTTGCAAGTTTAGGGAGGCTCTTTGCATCTTGTCATTCACTGGGTAACGCACACATAAAAAGAGGCATGCGTGTACCCACGTGCATCCTTACGCACACGGACGGGCCCCCACAGACTGGCTCCTTGGCAGAGCAAGGAGACCTTCCGCTGAATCCCAGTATCACTGATGATTAGAGCCGCTCGGGCACCGTCTGACTAAATGAGTTTTTCCATTGCACAATGGCTAGTGCTGGAACTGAAATGTTTTGAAAAAATGTGTCGCCTTTGATAATCCTCCAGCGGAGCGAAGGCGAGTTTGCATCCCTGGCAGGCGGCTGCTCACCGCGGGCTGCGGCTGGTGCCGCTGCGGCAGCGGCCCCGAGTGCGGGCGACCACGGAAAGGCAGAAAGCCCCAAGAGGCCCCTCGCGCGCCCAAGGTGGTGCTGCCAACCGTGGCGAGGGCTGGCCGCGATTTCAAGAGCAGGTTTTACTGAACCGCCTCCCTTCTTGGGACTCCTTCCTGTCCTCCCGGAGGCCAGCGGGAAGCAGGACGCCTCATCCCACCCTCCCAGGCTCTCGCACACCACTCCCAGCCACAGGGAGCGCGATCCGGAGGAGCCGACGGGCCCCCGGCAGCCCCCAACACCCTGCGGCGGTGCAGACGCCTCCGCGGCGAGGGCATTTCTGGAGCACGGGAACCGGCGGCCCTTGCTGCTTGGAGACCGCTTGGGTAATCTCTGCCTCCCGCGATGCTCGGGCAAGTGTACGCAGAGACGCTTCCCCTTCGCGACACCTTGGCGCCTTGGCCACGAGGCTGTCAAACGCCGCGGGACCCGCGAGGCTCCCGGCAGCGCTGCCGGCTCGCCGCCTCCCGCCGGGTTGCCTTCTTCCCCCGCATCACGGAGGAGAAAGAGGAGAAACAAGTGAAAGAGAGAAATGAGGAAGAGAAGGGAGAGCATAAATAGCACAAGAGACTCCCTTGTTGCCTGTTATCCTCTGCTTAAGATTTTTCCTTTTCCTCGCGCTGCAGCAGCACTCACCCATCCCCTGGGAGCAAACGTGCTGCGGCCACAGGAGAGGAGGCTGAGGTTTCCTCCTCCCTCCACCCGCGGCTCGCAGGGACGGCCGCGTCCCCCTCCCGCCGCGGGGCAGGGCAGCACGCGAACGCCCGCCGGCGCCGAGCCGGAGCATCCCTGGGGAAGGGCACAGCTCCCGCACGGAGAGGCAGCCCCGGGCCTGAACAGAGGAGGGGAAGCGGAGAGACTGTTTGCGAAGGAGGATTATTTATGAGGGCTTCGGAGCGAAACCTGAGCGGCAGCGAGTGGGAGCGCTTCCCGTCTCCGAGGGATAATATTTGTACGGGAACAGAGCAATTCCTCCCCTCTCGCAGGCTTCCCCTGTGCGCGCAGCGCTGCGCCCGTCGGCAGCGCCCCTCGGCTTCGCTCCACCCGGCTGCTCGCTTGCCCCCGCCGGGCGACCCGGGAGAGGTGGGCAGAGGAGCGGGATGGGGAACCTGGCACGGGGCAGGCAACCAGAAGAGATTCAAAAGGAAGAAACGGTGCTGGGAGACTGTTTTGGAGAGATCCCTGAGCATGGGACTGTTGCAGGCCATTGGGAGCCAGCAGCGTGTCCAAGGCAAAGCAGAGGCCACGAAACCTCATCCAGCAACCTGCAGCAAGGGCTGCAGCAGAGCATGAGGTCTCTAGACAGCAAGCACTGAAGAACCTGCCCTAGGATGATGTTTCAGTCATTAGTTACCCCAAAACAGAGCTGCACTTTGTCTCTCATGAAGGACCATGTCTGGGCTGAGGGAACTCTGCTTATCGCAAAGGTTGTTAGAAGGAGTCCAAAGGGTTTTAGCATCTTCTCTCTCCCTGAATGGTGCCTTCCACTTCCTTCCTGCCTCCTCCCTTTGGGTAGCAGTCCTGGATCCGAGTGGGAGCGAACATTGAAGGGATGCTTTCCAGCTTTTTTTTTTTTTTAATCTAATTCATTGCAAAGCAACCACCTCATGTCTGACATGGAAGGGACTTGGGGATTTATGTTAGCAGCAACACAGAAGGGAATCCAAGGCTGCACTGCAGCAAGCAAAGGCAGCGGGAGCACTGGCTGTGTCAGGTGTTGCCAACACGGCTGTTGTACAAAGCCCCGGGGAGCGATCCCCTGCGGAGCGTATCTCCATGGGGATGCACATACTCCGTGCCAAGTCCAAAAGATGCTTCCCACATTGATCAGGAGCATTGCAAAGAAAATGCTCTCCGCCTTGAAAGCAGTGTGAGCAGAGAAAGGAACTAAGTCTCATCTTGTGCAGTGTGAATGCCTAAAAGCATTGAGAAACGCAGGCTGGGGCTGAAGCAGGCAGCAGTGGAGACACCAGGGAAAGTCCAGCTGCTTCAGGCTGGGTTAAATCCAACCAAGAGCTTCCCCCCACCCTGAGCGCGAACACGGGGTGTCTCAGCCCAACACCAGCATAGCCAACGCTGTGTAGGGAGCTAGGCAGACCCTCCAGTCCCAACCCGAGCTGTTATGGCGAGAGCACCGAAACCCAGCCGAGGTCTGATTAAGCGGTCTGCGTTAGCAACGGGATTTTCAGCAGTGAGGTTGCATAAGGGTCCTACGCTGAAAAGGGCAAAACCCTACGGGAGTCCAGTCCTGTAATGAATGAAGTCAACGCTATCTGGATTACTGACACAGCTGAACTAAGGCTATGCTGAGTCCCTCAGTACTGAGCATCTCTTTGAAGCTGGCCTAATCTTGAGATTGCTGCGAGATACTGAAAATTTCTCCGTTTGAACACCTGAGTCCAGTGATCCACTTCTTTTCTCAGGAGATGTCACTCTAAGGTGCTCCCTATTTCCACCCTCCCATGGGGCCACTCACTTTTTCCAGCTGAGATGGGAAGCAAGCCATCCCCCAACTCCAAGCAGACGGATTGGCAACTGCAGAGGAGAAGATGCTTTGTGCTTGGCGACAGTCCACGGAGCTAACTCAGCAAAGCCAGCTGATACCCGGCGAAGCCGCCCCTTCCAACAATCGTACTATGTGACGGGCCGATAGCTCTCTCTCAAAAGATCTCTAAGGGCTTAGCGTGAACTTCATAATACGCCAACTTCCAGTGCACAAGAATGACGCTTGCAAAGCTGATCATTTTCTCGTGTGCCTTCATTAGCCTTTAAACACTCTGCTCTGGGCCTCCAATATCTCCACGGGAACTGGAGCTCCCAGGCCAGATTCTCCCCTCGTGCGGGTCAGTGTAAACGCACTCGTCTGCAGATGAAAGTGGCAGCGTTGCAGGAGGTTACGCTAACATATGCTCACCAGGACATCGCTCGCTCCCTTTGCTTCTGACCTGCAGAGGAGGCTGCAGGACACGCCATGGCCAATGTAACATGGTCCATTACAGTTCCTCCCCTGGGCTTAACATTTTAGCTCAAGCAAGCTGCAGAGGTCTGGAGCCCTTGAGGTCAGCAGCTAAAATCCCTCCTCGCCTTTGCTCATACTAGACACCTCATCTACAGAGCCTCGAAATAAGAAGCCAGCGCACCTTGCTCTCTAATCTGTGTTAGTGCCACGGACGAGGAGGCAAACATTCAGCAATACACCTTAATCCTTGCTAACAGAAGACTCTCTTGCTACAGTAGCAAAATTATTTTTATTATAAAAAACGTGCAACCAGAGACTACGCAGTAAAGCCTTCCCAAGCCCCGTGTAAACAGTGGGCAGGTGGATAGCCAGCAGCCCAGACTCTGTTTGGTAGGCAGTGGCACAGGGCAGCAACGGAGGTCTTAATCAGAAACGTCAACTCCACCCAAGGTGTCATTAACACTGGGCTCCCGATGACCTCGAATTTCAGCATCTTCCTCTCAGCGCCCTGCACCCACAACCAGAGCCCTAGACCATCCCCACTGAGCGCTGCTCGTGGGCATCTGCTCGTCTGACTCCTTCCACAGTTTATGGGGCCCTGGGAAGCCGAGGGACCTCTGCTCTGAGGCAGTTCACGTAGGGCAAAAATCTCAACGCTGAACTCCAAGTCCACGCGCCTCAGCAACCGCACAGAAGGAGCTCAGAAACATCAGAAACCTCCCTATGTTTCAACACAAAGTCCCACAAGTGTTTTGGCTTGGATGAACTGGCTTCCCCCCAGCAAAGGAAGCTTTGATGGCAATTTTCCAGCCAGCTGGATCTGAGGGGTTTACAAAGAGTCTCCCATGCCCTGCACCCAACACAGGCTGCGGGAACAAGCACGGTGCCTACCACAGCTGCCAGCCTGGGAGCTGGGGCTGGCAGCCTTCCTTGAGCTGGAGGCCAGAAGAAAGGGAAACAGCTCCACTTGATGGTTCCTTGTGTGGCCTTGCCTACGTACACCCACGTATTGCACACACCAGTGCCAGAGCTGATTCCTAAGCCGGTAATAAAGCCATCAGGCAAAACCCTACTGCAAGCATCACTTAAATGTCAACTCATCCCTGCCAGCACCTCTACAATTTGGGCTCAGCTCCAGAGCAGAGAGAAGTCCTATAAGCACATGCACACCCCCTAAGACCCCACAGCAGCCTCCCTGCTTCGGGGTCACAGACGTATGCAGAGGAGCTTCCCAGTTTCACTGGCCTGGAAAGAAGCCTGAGGCTCTCCTACGCGTTCGGTGCCGGCAGATCCCGGGCGCTGCGTGGGGCAGCCAGCAACCCAGCTCCCTGGGACACCATCTGGTTTGAAGAAGCCTCCCTCGCTCCCTCCCCAGAGGTCCGTAAGGGACAAGGCACAAGCGTACAACAGCATCCAACAAAAAGCCTGTCACAGGCAGTCGCCGAGCTACACTCAACCCGGTCACGTGCTGGTGACAGGAGGCGAGTTAGGAAAAATAACCTGCGGGTTTTCTCACCAACACAGATGGCCTCTCTGGCCATTGCTTAGCTCCCCCGTCACTTCTCAGTATTTTTGGCCCTTTTTTTTTTTTTCTTCCTCTGAAAGCTACCTTGCAGAAGGTAAAACAGCCGAGACAGGTTTCCCCCCCAGGTGGGGAACATCCCCCCAGTTCACAGCCGTATCGTGATTCATTTAGCTCCATCGAAGGCGCATACTTGCGACTGGCCCCTTGCTTTCCCCACCAAGCCCGCTCGCTCACAGCCCTCGACAGGGCGGTGGGAACCCGAGAGCCATCCCCGGGACCCAGGGCTGACCAGAGGGATGGAAAGCCACCTTAGGTGCCGGCGGCGCGAGGGAGGGCCAGCCGGCGGGACGGGACACGGCGCAGGCAGCCTGAAAGGAAGCAAGCAGCTGAGCTGAGCTGAGCAGCAGCGCCCGGCTCGCCGCCTGACGAGCGAGGGCACGCGCGGGGAGCGCCGAGATGAAAGCAGCTCCGACGCTGAGATCTTATTATTTCACAGATGCTTTTCACATAACTTTTTTTTTTTTTTTCCTCCCCTGCTCCTTTTTCTAAGACTTCTCTTTGCTTTAGATAAACGGTGCCTCCGTCACCGCAGAGGGCCGGGAGGGAGGGGAGCCGGCATGGGAAGGCAACCGGCTGCGGGGGGTCTGGTACATACGCGGGAGAGGAGCTGCTCTCCGTCAAGGTTGCTTGGCAAAGCCCGGGTGAAAAGGTGCTTTTTGAAAGCAGGGACTACACAGCTAAAAACGCATCATCCTCACGGCCCAGAAAGGAGAGGAGCGGGGCCAGCCGGGGACGAAGCCCGGCCGCCCGAGCCCTCGGCCTCCCCCAGGCCCCGTTTTTGTGAGGTTAGCGCAGCAGCAGCAAGGGGGGCGAGGGAAAGAATTAAAAATAGATCCCCGTTTTGTTTCAACTATTGTAAAATAAAAGGTTCTGCAGCAACTAGCGCTGAGCAAAAAGCACACCTGCATCTCGGGCCACAAGGCGTCAGAACGGCAGACGCATTTTTTATTAAAAGGCTCTTTCAATCTCGCAGGTCCCTGCTGCGGACCTGCTTTCCCGGGTCTGGCTGCTTTCCGAAGAGCCGCTGCTTCCCCCTCCCTCGCCCGCCTCGGGAGCGCGGCCAGGCGAAAGCAGACCTTTCTCCAGCTGTTCCCGGGGGGCAAAAGGGTCGGTTTTCCCAGGGCGCGTGGCCTGGCGAGGGGAAGGCAGCGGTGCCGACCCTGCAGCCGGTCCCACCGCACCGTGAGCGGAGAGGAAGCACGAAACAACGGCCGGGCTCCAGGCAGCGCGCGGGGTGCCACGCAGCCACCCCAGCAAGCAGCGGGACAGCACCGTAAATAAGAAATAAATTATCTGGGATTTCAAAAAAAAAAGAAAAAAGAAAGGAGAGCGAGCTCCCAACTTTACAAGTCCAACGGCTGGTGGTAAAGAGAACTCATTTTCCTGTAATGAGAGACGACTACACTTCGTTAACTCAAACTTTCTCATTAATCACCTTTGCATCGCCTCTGTCTGCCTCATCGCTGTCAGGCCATAATAATATATGAAGAACTCATTTATTCACCAACTTCCCACTCAGTAAAGATATACGATGCTGTAGAAATGGATTTATCCTGACACCCAGCTCTCAGCACAATAAGGCTAATTTAAACACGCATTTGAGTCAAACCTCCTTTCTTCTCTCTCCTCCTTTTATTTGACTTTAAAGCCTGCAGGTGCCGAGCGCGGCAATTGGAAGCGATGGGCGACCGCGGGGAGCGCATCCGCTGCAGGGGGGTTCAGGCGAGGGCTCGTCCCCGGCGGCCAGATCCCGAGCTGGAGCCGTCCCCGACGCGCAGTGGCCTTTCACTCCGTTTCCCAGTGTCGGCTCTGACACATCCAATGTTTCGCACACACATTGCATTTCACGGAAACCGCATGCAAAACGCTCCCTCCGTATCGCTCCGCGTGGCTCCGCTTGCTCGAGGCTTGCTCGCGCAAGGAGGGAGGAGGGCAGAGAGATGCCACTTGCCAGCGGGGACACGTTGGGTTCCCCAGGTGTTTCCCACGCTGGTGGCTACCGGGCCAGACCCCGACGGATATTCCCACCTCGCGAGCCAGGCGCCACTTGTTGCAGACGAACACGTCAGCTCGTGCCGTAAGGGCTCAGCGCCGCCGCGGGACGGGCGCAGCCAGCGAGGCCACCCGAGCCCGCACCAAGCACCGAGGCCCAGCGCTGACTCCTGCTAAACAGCCAACCCGTAAGTAACGCCTAGAAACAGCGCGAGCCGGGCAGACGGCCTCCCTGCCTTCAACCCGCAGCGTCCCCGGGAGGATCGGTCACTCCATTTCACGCGGTGCAAGATGGCCCTGGTACCTCCTGTAACTACTAATCCTTTAAGGATTACCAGTAAAACGCAAATTGCTGCTAAAATATAGCTTTACCAAGACCAGGGCTGCTCTTAGTGAAAGGAGTAAGAATTGATTCTTAATTAATCAACAAGGACTTCAGTGTTCGTAGAGGGAAAAGGTAGCACAAAAGAAAAAAAGGCAAAAATCTCTAGTTGTTTCCTCTTTTATCCCAAGTTTCCTCTTTTCAGAAAGCTTCTTTTAGAGATTAAAAAGTAAGTCACATCTGAATGATCCAGAAACCAGGAAGACCTTGTCCGGGCCCCAGCTGGATCCACGCAAGCACCATGCGGGCGCTGCCGCCCGGTCGTGCTGTGTGCGTGGACACCCGTGTAAACACACGCGCGCCCGGCACTGCAGCCCGCCGGCCAGCACTGGTTTCCAGCCCAAGCGGCTGCAGCGCTGACCGGCGGCTCCCCCCGGCCTCGCTTCACGGCATCTCCGGGGGATTCACCGGCTCGTGCGTTTTTCCCCGGCCTCGCAGTCCTGCCGGCGGCGGAGCGACGCGGCACCGCGCCTTCAACGGGCCGGAGCAGAGCGGTGCTGGAGCGAGAGGCCGCCCGAGTCCCCGCGGCTCGCTGGCGTGCCGGGAGGGCAAGTTTCAGAACCGCCTGGAAATCAAACACCAGAGCAGGGGAGGAAAAAAGAAGAAAAAGTAGGGAAAAAAATCTAAGCTGACACCTTCCATAATTGAAAGCATCCAATAAGAATAATCCTACCCCAAAAGACTG
Organism: Dromaius novaehollandiae; assembly: GCF_036370855.1. Lineage (NCBI taxonomy): Eukaryota > Metazoa > Chordata > Aves > Casuariiformes > Dromaiidae > Dromaius > Dromaius novaehollandiae. Next base: position 22,592,306 of record NC_088107.1, read on the forward strand.
GCAAGTATAGCTGCGAGCAGTCAAACAGATTCAAAAATGAGGGGTTTGGGGGGTTTTTAAAGAAGCTTTTTCTCATGAAACTACAGTCACGAGATGGGACGTGGCTGGTGCTGCACCCCCGCCCTGGGGGTCATTCACTTTTGCTTTTAAAGATGCTCCGTACGTGCTCTCTGCCAGGGTTCGACACGCTCCTCCCTTCTCCTCCCCTCTGCTCTTCCTTCCGAACCCAGAAGGAAGCAGCACCCGGAAGAGCCAAGGGGAGGGCAGGTAGCAGCGAACCCCGGGCATGTGCTCGCCTCCCACCACCGTTCACCATGCGTCAAGAAAGTCCTTGCAACAGTCCCTCTCCAAGGAATGGGTTGCCCAAAGCCCAGCTCAGAGGTCCACCTCGCAGGTGAGTGGGCTCCTGGGGCAGCAGGGAGCCTCCGGAGCCCTCCCATGGGAGCGGAGCCAGGCTGACGATGCCTTTCCGAAAAGCATCCCCACTGCCGCAACGCGCCTTCCCCGCGGGTGTGCAACGGAGCCGACCTAGCTCGAACCTTGTCTCCCACCCCTGCAGCTCGCTGCAACGAGCAGAGACCCAGGAAATCTCGCAGTGAGCCAGGAAAAGCCACCAGCGACATCCGGATGTAAAACAGACCAAAAAAACCCTGAGGATGCAGATTTCATGGCTCACTAATATCTCATTGGAAAGCACTCTGATGCATTACATTATCCTGAACATTAATGGAAGCCATGCAAAAAAATAATAGGTGTTAAAATTGGAAATGGGATGCTATTTCTTTGCTCATCTTCCCCATGATCTCTTGCTGATCTCCAAGCAGAACCCAAGCTTAAAAAAATTCAGTACTCAATGTGGGCACGTGAAAAGTGCAGAGCACTGTGGAAACAGAACCTCTGGCAATTCACACCTTCGCCAATTAAAAATACATATAGGAATTGAAAAATCACAGGCAGCACAACACATCTTCAGTCTAGCTGAAGTATTTTGCACCGTCCTCCAAGCCAAGGTAGATAGAAAACGAGGAAACGCAGCAAAGGTTTGGATCAGACAGATGCTCACGTCCCCTGATGTTCCTCCAAACCACCTGGCAGGTCCGGGACACGTGCCTCCGAGATATTGCCTTACTCGCTGGAGGCAAGGAAACGCAAACTCAGGCCCCAGCTCGACTAGTCCACTATGGGGAAAGCTTTACGGAGGAGGAGGTCCCAAGCCCGCAGCAGGGCTGAGACTGGCTTTGAGGTGAGCACAGCCCCAGCTGCTCAGCACGCTCCTGCCTTCTCGGGGCAAAGCTGTGCCCTTGGTCCCACGCTGGCCTCTGCTGGAGCAGCCCGGCTGCTCAAGCTCGCTCCCAGCGCTGGTAAGGAAGGGACCTCCTTGCTGGCAAGGAGCTGCCCTTCCTTCCAGCTCCTTCTTTTGAACCTCTTCCCACTTCTTGCATGGCCAACACAGCAACCCCCTGCTCACCATCAAACGCGGAGGAGAAGGAGCAGTGTAACTATGATGGATAACATGGGATTCTCCACCCCACGGTGCTTGCAGCGACGCATGCCCGAGGTTTTGCTGCTGGGCCGGACCCGGCACCAGGAACCGCAGCGCAGGCTCTCCTGCAAGGCCGCGGGGCCAGCGGGAAGCCACCCAGGGCTGCCGTCCCCAAACCGGGTGCAGAGCTGCCCCTCGGCGCAGGGCTGCACACGGACGGAGGAGCCTGCAACTGGCACGCAGCGAGGGTGCTCGGGAGCCTGCTCGGTCCTCTTTACCAAACTGGATCCCAAGCAAGACAGCAGAATTAAGTGCAAGTTATAATTAAGACTGGATGTTTGAAGAGAAACATAATCTCCGTTCCGTGGGATTCGCCGGCACAACAGTAATTAACGTCTCATTAACATTCGCCTAATTAAGCAGTTTATGAAAGTGGATAGATTTGCATACTGCTCCACTTCAGCTTCACTGAATTCAGCTATATTCAGGCACCAAAGTTAACCCTTGCGCGCAGCTCCCACACCCCAGCGCCGTCCCCTGCCTCCACAGGGCTCTCAGGGATCTTCTCAGAAGGCCCCAAAACGCCAGGCGGTTGCTGCAGACCAGGGCTGGGTTGGCCTGGTCTCACGCCCAGCTGTGGAGCCCTCAAAAGCACCAACCTGCAGGGACACCACCTTGCTCCGTTCTGCCCAGCAAGTCCACCTCAGGCTGCTACCCAAAGCCAGGGACGAATTCCTGAGCAGGCAGAGTCTTTACTCTGCAGCCTGTATTTACCTCTTCTCCATCAGTGTCCAGCTGCGCAATTGAAACCCCGCTGCATTGAGAGCAGAGTCCAGCATCTCTTAGGAAAGCTCATGAGCAGGCCCCATGGGCCTTCAGCTATCTTTACCCTCACAAAAAAGGTTTCCCAGCAGGTGTGTCTTCAGCTTGGCTCAGCCCTGCGACATTTCCGAGCAGTTGCTTTGGACTCAATGTAGATGAGCAACAACCTTCGCCCTTCAAACTTTCTCCAATAGTCTCTAAGTCTTTAACTGTTCTCATTGCTTTCTCCCCAACTCTCTCTACATGTTCAGATAAGGCAAAGAGACTTGTCAGAATTATCTAAAAACTTGCAGAATTAATCTTCTAAAATGTTTCACTTCATACTCATTCCCAAATGTTCTACTTTGCCTAACGACTAAAAACAAAGAGTTCAAAATTAAAGAGTCGCTTCAAATCCCAAAGAGCAACTTAAAAGAAAGATGCAACCAGATGTCTCAACCAAGCTGACTTCCAGAAAAGTTCTGAAGCACAGGTTATGCCTTCCGGTTTTAAGCTCTTCCTGCTGCTGTGAGGAAGATGCCTTCCCTCCAAACTGCAAAGCAAACTTCGGACAGGCAAAAAAAGTGAATAAGGAACGTTTCTGAGAAATCAAGATTTTCTGAAACCCTCCAGGGCTGCGCCCAGGCACTCCCAAACCAGGGAATATTCCCCAGACCCTCCGCGCTGCTGTAATACCCTGCTTAAGGAAGGAAACCGGGACATCGGGATCTCCCTTTCTGCGCAGCTGCCGGCGCGGGGAGGCAAAGCGTACCGCAGCCCGTCGGACAAGCAGCCCATTAGCAATAAGTCACTCAAAACACTGGACATAATGTTTTCCACTGTTAAAACCATCTTTCTGTTCCAGTGCTGGGTAAGTAAAGCCGCTGCATCCATCATGCTCTTAAAAAGAACATGTGCAAACTTTGCCTTTTTTTTTTTTTTTTTTTTTTTCTCCTCTCTCCCCTTCTCCTGAAGGGGGAAAAAATGAGCTCTCTAGTTAGTGGTTAATGCTTGGAGTCAAGATGCAACTTTGCAGCAAATACAGTGGGAGAGAAAAATTCATGACACAGCCTTTCATTGAAAATCAATAAAGCCCAGACCTGCCTGTAATATACACACTCAATTTATTCCCTGCCTAGCTTGCTGTATCTTCACCGCCAGGCCTCACAGATAAGTCCCTCAATGGCAATTACGGGAGGGAACGGGGATTTTTCTTTTCTTTTCTTTTTTTTTGGCTTAGAGGGCACAAGGATCCTTCCTTTCTGCTGGTGCCCTGCAGGGAATAGGATCTGCCAGAGCCCTGCAGGACAGGCCATGGGGCAGAGGTCCAGCGTTTGGTTCAGTTCGGGTCGAGCAGACCAAGAGGGTGGACCTTTGCATGCTTGCTATGTGCAAAACCCTCTCTCCCGCCGTGATGCTCCAGGCCCACCCAAGGTGGGGCGGTAACAGGACTGAGCTGCTACTGGGTAACTAGAGTATATCAGTCCCTAAAGGTTAAAAGCAGAAACGGACTTTGGAAAGGACAGAAGCCCTCATGCTTCAGGCATAAAACCAAGCTGGGGGCAGCGAGGGTCAAGAGGAGGCTGATGCCCAGGCCGGCTCCCTCCCCGCCGCACCCGGCTGCAGAGGCGCGGGGGCACACGGCCGCACCCGTGAAGGACAGAGGCAATTTCCGAAGTTTTCTTCTGTCTCACAACAGGCGCCTACAGCTATAAGAAAGTGCTGCTCTCCGACGCCGTCAGGGAAATGCTCCCGATTTGCACTTAAAACACCTCTGACTCGAAAGCACGTCTTAATTTTCCCCTCGCCGAGCGGCTGCGGAGCCTTTCTGGAAGTGCTGATGGATGATGCCCGCCTGCCGCCGCCGCACGCAGCGCTCTGCCTCGCGCCCGGGGACCCCTTCTGCCCCCAAACGCCTTCTGCTGCCGCAGCCGGCCGGGACCCTCGAGCCCACCTCTATCCCACCTTGCAGCCTGCACCATCGCGTGCACATAGCGCTTATTTACAGCCTAGTAAAAAACAAAACAAAACAAAATGGGGGTCGTTATCTCTCCTTCTCAGCTGCTCTTTCCTTTCTGAAAAGGGCTGGCTGAGGGGAGGTTTAAAAAATAAAAAAGGCTCAGAAAAGCTGGAAACAGAGTGGGAACAGTGGCACGGCCAGGAGGCACCAGCACGCCCCGCGGGCACGGCGCCGAGAGGGGGCCCATGCCGCGCACCCCAAACGGGACCCCCTCCTTCCCCGGCAGCGCCCGGCCGCCATCCCGGTGGGACGCCCAGCCAGCCCCGAGCTGGCCGCGGGGCCGGGGACCCGGCCGGGCATCGCCGCCTGCCGCCGCTCGCCCAGCCCGGCCGCGGGAGCCCCCGGCCCGTCCCGTCCCGGCGCAGGCTGCTGGCTAGCGTATGGCGCCAGCGGCTTGCGGGGGCTCGGAGGGACACCGCGTGCTTTCAGAAACAGCTATTTTGCAAAGCGTGGTGTTCCTCCCTCGCAAGCAACACCTGCCTGCTTTCACAGGAAGCGAGTGAGAGGCTGCTCCAGACCGAGCTGTTCAACCCTGCGCTTAACCTTTCCTTTCTCCCCCCTCCACAAATCTCTTTGCCCGTGGGGAAAGGCTCTGGTGAAGAAGTGGGCTAGTCCCACCCTTGGTGCCCCCCCCCAGCTAACAGAGGACCCTGCAGGGCTGCTGCTTGCTTGCTTGCTTTTCCTTCCCTGCTGCCCCGATGCCACAGTGATGGGCTGATACCCGCCCAGCCCCTCTCCGCAGCCACTGCTGCCCCCGGCCCCTTGCACGACAGCCCTGGGGGGCACCCAGAGGAGCTGGGGCGCAGGTGGGTGCCCCACGGCGGGGCACAGAGCCGAGGGGCCATGCGGCGGCCGGCCGGGCGCTCTGCCTTTGCGCGGGGCTCTGCAGAACTGCCTGACCTACTTTCTCCTGCGGCACGGCCATTATCAGGCACAGCAGCGCGGGCAGCAGCGGCGCAGGGTTTCTTGTCTTTTCTAACACATACAGATGTCTCGTTATAAACCAGCAGCTCAAGCACCACACGGCCGGCAAGAGCCCCCTCCCTGCGCCGAGCGCCAGCCGGGCAAGGGAGCGGAGCCAGCGCACGCGGGACAGAGCTCGACGCCTCCGACGGGCGCCCTCCCTTCCGCACCCTGCCCCGAAAAATTCACGGCACATCTCAGCCGAGAGGAGGATTTATTGATCATCTTATCTGCGTCTAATCCCAGCCGGAGCTCTGTGATAAACGAAGCCGGCTAAATAAAACGCCTTCCCGCAAGGTCCCCGTGCCGACAGCAGCCGGCTCCCTCCCAGCTGCAGATCCGGGCGAGCAGCCCCAAAACACCCCCCAGTCCCGCGCGTGCCGAGGAGCGGCCCGAGCCGAGGGAGGCGGCAGGGAGGATGACAGCGCCGTGCCGCCAGCCGAAGCTGGGGGGACACCGCCAAACCCAACCACTTCGTCTAATTGAGCATAAGCAGTTTAAACACTGTTTCACCGCAGTTCAGGGAGCCCTAATTCCAGGCGTGCCCTGAATTGCTCCAAAAGCGAGAAGGGAGGTGGGGCAGGCAGGCAAGGCAGGGCGGGGAGCCAAAACCGCAGAGCACGCTAATGTGTCCCCATCCCCTCTCTGCAGAGCAGTGTCTGGGAGAAAAAGCACCTGCGGAAGAGAAGGGACCCCACAGAGCAGGGACCTGATTGCCTGCGCTTGGAGAAATCCTCCTTTATTATCCTGCCTGGCCTGAAAACATCTAACACAAGAGAAGGCAGGAAGACGGATGCCGCCGTCTTTGCAAGAAAAGGGCCTCCAGTGCACGAGACGCAGGAGCGGGCCGCCTCCTCCGCGCCGAGAAGAAAGCCAAATGCCACGCAGCCCATCGAAATGCAAGGGGGGAGCAGTGGAGATGCGAGCAGCCGAGCCCGAGCGCCTCGCTGCCGTATCCAGGTCAGCCCGCGAGCCTGCAGAGCCGCGCGCCGCTCAGGCTATAAAAAGCAAGGGCGAGATACGCCGAGCTTCCCACGGTCATTGCGAGGAGGTCAGCGAAGCCGGCGCGAGGGAAGGCGCTGGGAGGCCGGAGCACCGACAGCGCGGGACTGGGGGCCGCAGGGCTCCCCGGCATCTCCAGCGTGATGATCCATAAGCCACCAGCACCCAAGAGTGAATGCCAGTTTTTGACAGGGAGACGGGGGGTGGAGGAAGCGAGCGATCTCCAACTGGCAGTGACAGCGAGGCGGTCGGGGAACCACTGGGTTCCCCCCGGGGAAGGAGCAGGGGAAACCTCGCAGGGCGGCAGGTGCTGGCCGTCTCCTGCCTCCAAGCCCGGGGAACAGCGCGGGGCACAGCACGCGCTCCCAGCTCCACCTGCAAAGGCTTTTAGAGGAAAAGGCCCGACTTTGCACCCAAAGCTCCTGCACGACCTTCCCGGCTGCCCACCGTGCACCCGCCCCGGGAGCGCCCGCAGCACTGCGCGGTTGCGTGAGCCAAGGGGCGATGGCTGCGGACGGGACCCACGGCAGGACGCGTGCAGTCGGCACCGGACAGCGGCTCGCCCCTCGCAGCCTCCGCGCCGCAGCAGCCCCACTCGCCGCTGCCAAGGGCCGTCCCTCCGGGAGCTCGCTGCCCAGCCCGGGCAGCCGTGGCCCTCGCGCCCGACCTCCAAGTCCTACGACAGCGCAATGACTCCCTTTCCAAACAGCAAAAGGTGCCGCGTGCCAGATCCTAGGCTGCCACGGAAACCTCGGAGATGCTGCAAGGGGCAGAGCGGGAACGCCGAGCTTCCCCCCCAGCGGGACCAGGCACCTCGCCACGCTCAGCCGAGGGGAAGGAAACTGCGGCCGGCCTGGCCCAAACCGCCCTACAGCCCCACGGCTCGCAGGGGGCTGAGCACCGATCGCCCCAAATATTGAAGAAAAAAGTTAAAAGTAGCTTCAGAAATCAAGTTAAAATCTAGTGTGGCACTCGGGTAACAAAGCAGCCTGCCTGGCTGGCAGAAATAGCTCCATTAAAATACATGTATTTTTTTTGGTTGCCTCTCCCAAATGAGTTCAAGAACAGGGAGGTTTCACAGTCCCTGTGGACAGCAAGTCTTTCTTTTCCCTTCTCCGAACGAAGCAAGGTAATTATCTGTCAGGAGCCCCGGCTCGCGGCGCGGGCTTGCGGACGGCTGCTTACAGAGCTAATTAGAAGGAACAAGCCGGCCCTCACAAGGGCAGTCTGGGCTCGTCACCGTCTCACTCTGCCTTCCTTGCTGCCCACTCCTCCTCCTCCTCAGCACCCCAGGGCGCCCGCAGCGCTCCTCTGCCAGGCCATTAGCGGACGGCACCGGGTCCGTCTCTGCAACACGCGGCTCTCCAAGCACGCTCAGCGCAGGGGAAGCAAGCGGAAGCAGCCCCATGGCAATCCGTCCACCCTCTGCCCCGGCCGATGCACTGAATAGCACCAAGGGCCGAGATCCGAGCTGGCACGAGGCCTCGGCCCGCAGCCGTCACCGAGACCATCTGCTGCACCGGCCAAACTGGGCTGCGGCAAAGCCCCACGGCAGGACCCAGCCCTGCCCTCCCCGCTCAGGGCTGGCTGCTTTGGCAAAGAGCATCCTCTGCTCGGCAGCACCGCATGCTTGAGACCTCCTGACCTTCATGGCCAAGGCCACGTGCTCTTCCCTTAGACAGCAGAGGTGGAAAGACCCCCCCCTACCACCCATCTGAGGCAGAGGCACCCCCAAAACCCCAGAGTTGCCAAGAGCCTCCTCTTGGCTGCGAGGTTCCCTTGGGTCTGAGGACACAGTGAACAATAGCTCTCCCCACTGGTAGCAAAGGATTACAAAGCTCCTGAATTTAGAGCTGACTTGGCCACCTCTGGGCAAATGCTTAGGAAACGGAGGCTTCCCAGGAAGGCTCGGCTTCCCCAGGGGGAGGAGGGAGCCCTGCACCCAGAGCCATCCTGCTCGTGGCCAAAGCAGACTTGCTTCCCACATCTACTGCTCTTTCCAGTTAGCTCTTTGCAAGCTCTCCCCCTCCTCACCATCAGCTGCTTCTACCATCACACAGAGCAAGTTAATTAGGAGAGAAACATGCTGCTGGGGGCTCAGGGCCAGGGGATTTCGTGTTCTGCAGAAGGCCACGGTAAGCCTCCTTCTCTTCCGACCTCAGCAGAGCACTGCGTAAGACGTGCCCTGCCTGCCCTGCAGCCCTGGCTCCAGCTAACTCCCATCCTCTCCGCAGCAGCCATTTGATGGCCCAGTGCCCACCATAGGATGGAGGCTGTGTGGGCTTCCGGGTCAGGGCCCATCTACAGGTTAAAAGGGATGGTTATATGGAAAAGGGGGAGAGAGAAGGCAGGGGGTTGCATGCAGAGGTCTTTGCAACTGGCACAGGCTCCTCACCTCCTTGATCCTGACCATTCCCCTTGCAATGGCAAAGGCAGCCCAAACACCACACGTGAGCGGAGTACAGCCCAGGAGCAGCTCTCCCCGTGAACCACTGGCTTCTCAGCCCTATACCAGAAACTCCTAGCAGTCTGGGTGCCTTCCAGTTGCATGAGTTAAGGAAAAAGTGATGTTTAAAGAAGCCACCAGCTTTGTCTGTATGAACCACGCAGATGCCAGGGCAGCTCTCTGGTGAATGATATGAAAGGAAAGCCACAGAGGAAGAAAAACCTTTTCCCAGCACATTGGGGAAGACACCCCTCTTGCACGTGATCCATCAAAAGGAGCGTTTCCTGGTACCTGCTCCAGGAGATGTGCTCTTTACTGGCTACAAGGGAGCTGTCATCAGAGCTGAGACCCACCTAGGAGAACTGCTAGGACTTCACACTGTTTTCTTCAAAGGCAGCAATAATACCTGACGTTTTCTCCTTCCTCAGATCTCAAAACACAGACCAAAAGCCAATGCTATTTTCTTTTCTTGGTAAGCTGAGGAACTGAAAGGGCACCTCACATTCTCCAAATTCACCCTAGACCATTAGGAAGGGACATGTCCAAGACCTCTAAGACCCCACATTCCCAGGAGCAGACACCCTTGAATTTCAAGGGTGCAGGAACAGCAAGGATTGAGGGATATTCTCAGCACTTCTGAGCGTGACTTTTAAGATCTTTTATGCTGGTCACACAATACCAGAAGCCTCCCAAATAAGGAACACAACCTGAAGCAGCATGTCCAAAGCTATAGCATGATTTCAGTGAGAAAGCCCCAGCTCTTGACTCCAGGGCTGTCTTCACTGGACCGTACACACACACTCTTGGCGGCTGTCTCCAAGCCCCAGAGGTTTCCCTCTCTGGCTCGTTAGCTTGAACATCCCAGCCTGCCTGAGGAGCAGACCTCCAGGGTAGGGCAGAAATAGTCCTCAGATAGCTGGTGCAAGCATCCGTCTCGCGTGTTCCCAACTGCAGCTCCCACCCACTGCCTGCTCGAGCTCCCCCAGGGGATGCAGACAGGGATGACGCTCTTCCTTCGAGGGCTGCCCTCAGCCTTGCAACCAGGGAAGACAGCAAGGTACCTCCTGCCACCGAAGTGCAGGGTGCCAGGCAGCTCCTGGGAGCGAGGGAGGTGGGATGAGCACGGGGCTCGTTTCCATCCCCTCCAGGAGGATGGCTCTGCCCTCCACTACCCCCCTCCCTGCAGGGCTACGGGGCCTGCAGGGAAAAGCAGCCACAAAGCCGCAGGATCCGCTTCGAGGCTGAGCTTCCCCAGACGAATGGTAGGAACAGACACTCACCCAGACATAGTTCCTGGATAACTCAAGCTCCTCTTCCTATTTCCCCCACTCAACCAGGAGCAGGACCAGCCTCTAATCAGCTGCACGGTAAGCCAACGACCACTGCTCACCTGGGCTCTGGCTCGCTGGAGAGCGAGGCTTTGTGCTGCTCGAAACAAGCTCCCCTCCACAGCGAGGCATCAGCTCATGGGTGCCGCTCGCCCTTTCCAAGCGCTGGGTGCTCTGCCTGCCTCGGGGATTTTTCCTTCTCTTTCTTTTTTTCGGAGCGTTTTGAATGTGCAGATGCCCCAGCTTCTTAAAATTCAGCCGCGGGGCGTGGGAAGTGTTTTGGAACATGCCCAAGCTGTCTGCTCTCTGTGCGTGCGTGCTGCTAAAAACGATCCACCTACAGCCCCCATCTCCAGCACCGCTTGTCAAAGTGCTGTGCATTTCCAAAGATAAGCAAGCTTACACATGCAACCCGGCGGCACGGGGATCAAAGCACCGGCATCAATCCGTTCCGGATGGGGGGAGCCCTCACCGAGGGAAACTTCTGTGCTCGGAGTCGCTAGGCAAACTTTTTATGTAATCTTTCAAAAACGGTAAGCGAGCATCATGCCGCTGAAGGGTGCCAGATTGACAGCCCCAGGAGCCGATGTCCTTGAGCCAGCACTACAGAGGAGTAGTTTAAATGCTCCCAGAGCATTTAAATGCCTCGCCACTTCTAACGCCCGATGCTCATGGCATCGCAGCAAGGAACAAGCACTGCTGCCGTAGAGGTAGAAGGCTGCAGCGCCAAAATAAAGACAATTCACCTGACGTCAAAGGATGCAGCAGAATTGGCGGTGAACCCAGGCGTCCCGGGTCCGGGGCACCAGCCTTCGGGGCAGGCCCGCTCTTCGTAAGGCGCATCCCAGCTCGGGGTGGGGAGGCGACGGCTGGGCCGTGCTGCAAACACGTGTGCAGGACGCCCAGCCCCGGAGGCCTGCCCTCCCACCGAGCAGCCGCGCGGTGCCGCAGCCCAGGCGAGCGTAACGCTTCTCCTCCCAAGCAATTCCCAGGAGCTCTGTGAACAAATAAATGAGCTACAGGGATATAATGACTTAACCTGTAAAAAAAACACCGGTGAAACTCATCAGCTTATCTAACAGCACAATACACTCGTTTGAAAAAGCAGAAAACCATAAAACAGCAAGGCAGATTCTCAGCAGCTCTCGGTGGAGCAACCGAGGAAGGTGATGGTAACACCAATTTACACCAGCTCAACATCTGGCCCCCAGAAGCCACCACACCTGGCAAGATTTCAAAAGAAAGGGAATATAGGACACCGAGGTTGAGATGCATCCAGGAGAGCCAGGAGGCTGATTCCTCCTGCCACACGCAACGGGCACTGCGCAGGCCCCCGGGCCCGCAGGGGACACGGGCCGTTGGCCCCTCCAGCTGAACAGCCACACTTCAGATGCACAACAAAAGCTGTGAGAAATCAGTGACGGGTTTGCTTTCTTTGTTTTGTTTTAAACCCCTTCAGCAATCTGGCCTTAAGGTACTCCTCAATTCATTCAGGGCAATCTCTCCACTTCCAGCATCATTTTTCTGCAAATCTGTATGAAATTGATATTTTCCCATCAGAAACACGATACTTCAAAACAGACAAAACCCCGAATCTGAAAGCTGACTTCTGCTGGGAAGGTGCCTGTCCCTTTGTTCACAAAAGGGCTCATTTTTCCTGGAAGAAGGCCCAGATTTTGAGTGAAAGATCAATAAAAAAAGCAGAAAATGGGTCCCCTCTATTTAATTTGCCACAATACCAGAAGAAAAAGGAATCTGACACTTAGAATGAATAACTTCAAAATATTTTGCATTTGTGTATCCCAATGCTATGCTGAAGCAGCTACTCAATGCAGGCTGAACGGGAGGGCGCAGCCTCCGGGGTTTCCTTACAGCATCTCCCCCTTGTCCTCCAATTTCCCATCGGAGATCACCTCTGCTCCAACCCGACTCTGGCTTGGACAGAGCCCAGAAAACCAGATAGCAGCTCCTTTTCCACGAGAAGCTCGACGATGCCCCTGTGCCCGTGCCGAGCAGGGCAGGGACCTTGCAAGCAAACTTTTCTTTTGCTCGCGGCTGGGCAGGGCTGGGGGAAATGAAGGCACAGCACTTGAGACGCTGCACAACAGCCACGACATGCTGCATCCTCGCCAATCCATATGGGGGAAAACTAACGCTTCGGCAAATTTATGAGGATGTGTGAAAACGAATGCATTCCTGAAAATATCTCAAGTGGAGCGGCCTACCTGGCATATTTTGTTAGTCATGAAACATGATCCGCACACCGACTGTGTTTGGTGACTTCCCATCTGCTTAAATACTTTAAATACTGAAACTTTTTGGTTTTTTTAAATCAAAAGAGCACGACGGCAGCAGAATAGTGCTGACTCAGGCTAGCTGGGGGCGCTGAACGGCGGCGCTAGTGCCAGAAACGAAATGGGACAAAACCCACCTCTTCTGCTCGCCCAAGGTAGGCCAAAATGCAAGAAGGGGCACGAAGCGAGCAGAGGGCATCTCGGGTCTTTGGCCAAGCGGAAACACCGAGGAAGAGGAGGTCAGGTCAGATTAACCGAGTTGAGGCTATTTGGCAAGGAGAGTCCCGCATCTGGTCGCCAGGACCCCCTTTCACCGTCCCCTCCCTGCCTCGTTTTCCCCTCCATTGGCAAACGAGCATCAGTTTAATTTATTTCCTGCCCCAGGATGGTGCAAACAGCTTGCTCCCCAAAGACGGAAAGCTCCCGGTGAAGGCAGAAGGCACCGGCGTGCCGACACACCGCAGCTCAGCCGTGGCCTGCAAGCAACCCGCGCCCAAAGAGGCTTTTTAGGGCTCCAGCTTGTTAAACTCCGGCCTACAATACTTTAGGAGACATCTGGCTTTTGCATCAAAGCACCTCAGCCAGCACAAAAGAGCTACACAATCACTTTTTATGGGTTTCACCAAAACACCTCTAAAACTTTCTCTTTTCCTACTCATCTCTGCTAATACCTAGTAGCTAAGGCAACCTGGCTTGGCAGGCAGGCAACAGGAAACAGGTCGCACTTAAAATATATATATATATTATATATAAAATAATCCCTCTGTTCTCTGTGCCACCAGGAAGCCGCACAGCGGGCACCGCAGAACTGCTGCACTGGCGTTTCCAGAGCAGCCCCCGCCGCACGCATCCAGCCCGCGTCAGCACCACCGTCCCGCGCGGGATCGCGGCAGCCTCGGGAGACGGGCGGCACCGGCAGGAAAATGCAGACCCCCACGAGGGAGGAACATCTTTCTGCTGCCCCTCTATGCCACGATAATAGCTGAAGAGCAAAAGGTGCTTTCCCAGTGCGGTCACCTTGCAAAGCCACCGTGCAATGCCAGGGAGAAAGCTCCAGGCTACGCTGATTCCAACAGAGCATTAACCACAATAGAGGGATAATTTTTAGTAATTTTTAGTAGCTTAAGTAGTTATCTTCTGTTTACACAAGGCAATGGCAGCTATGCAGGGCAAAGCAGCAGTGCACAGTACTTACAGTGTAACTACATTGTAATTGCTCCTGGCCTGATTACGGGGCCGACCAACCTAAACCAGAGCATCTCAGACACATCAAACTCCTCCCAAGCGAGCGCGGCTCCTCAGGGCTGTCACACCTAAAACCCCAGCTATATATAAGGAAAGCAGAGCAAAGACCAGTAAAACATGATGAACATTTTCCCAAAAAGAAGCGCAAAGCTGAGTATTAGGTGATTTATGGTGGATTCCCCCAAAGTGGAAAAACCTCTTGTACCATGTTGCTGTTTTTTACAGCTCATTTGGCTTTTCATTTTCTGAGCTCCTTTGTGCTGTTTTCTCTTGCACGGTGGTGCCTCATCATTTGTGTTTTCTTACAGATGTATTTTTTTTTTTCCCCCTGCAAGAAAACCCTCCCTGCTCCTGCTCTGCAAGCCTAATTCAAGCCTCCAGCTAGTGTGTGACAGTACTGGAGCTGCTCCCAATTTACACTGGAATAAATCACATCAGAGGCAGGGCCTCTTGTCCAAGGCCCAATACCTGCAGGAGGACTTTCTCATTCCAACTTGAGATGGTCCCCGGGAGAAATAATCCCACTGGAAATAATCCAGCGCAAAGAGGTTTTATTGCATCTTTTCAGGGGCTTTTTCTTACTGACAATTGATGAGTTTTTATCTACCGATATCCATTAGAGGGCTTATTTTATTTCTTGTTAAAAAAAATAAAGGCAGAGCCTGGGAAGAGTAAAACCAGCAACGGAGACGGGAGACTGACAGCAGCTGCCTGGCAGACAGTGAGTGAAAATGCTCTGACAAGATGAAATGTTTTTTCTTTCATTGAAATCACTCCCCTTCGGAATGACTAATACACAGCTATCGCACCATGGATATTTCCAGAGTGATGAGATGTTTTTAAAATATCATACTGCACCTCAAAATATCTCACTCTGGCTCAACAGATCATCCAAAGCACCACCCACGGAAATCATAAATAAATAGATACTATATAGCCATAAAAGAGCAGGGCTGCCCAGGGCCAGGTTAGCATCCTTCATCAGCAAGCAAATGAGGCCGCCGAACCCACCGCGCAGCTCCTGTGTCTGCATGGGGAGAGTGCTGCCGGCTCCTCTCCCAGCACCCGCCGACATCCCCGTCCCGCGCGGCTCGGCTCCGTGGCCTTCCCGGCACGCACAGTCGGGATGCAGGCGCCCTGGGAGACCCCGCGGAGCTGGACCTCCTGGAGGAGCGCTTGCTGCCACCCAGCACCGGCCACGGAAGAGCAGGTCAGAGCCTCTGCAGCACCCCCCCACCAGCCCAGCTCGCTTGGGGGAGAGAGAGAGAAAGAGGAAAAAGGCCTCAGAAGAATCGAGACACAGCAGTCGCTGCCAGTTGCAAAACTGCCCCCAGGCAGCTGATTTTTTTTTTTTTTTAAACACATTTCAGTGCACTCACTCCAGGCTCAGATAGAAAAAAGCGGCAAAGCAGCTTCACGAGGGAGCCCCTGGGCTGGCTTGCATGCCATGCGTCACGTGCCGCCCAGGTGGAAGAGGGCTGGTCCTGGGCCCCGCGTGCAGTTATCTCCCCCGGAAAAACGGGACGCAGCAGCGTCAGCCCTCGCCACCCAGCCCGGGCACAGGTTCAGGTCCAAGGGCAACTCCACCTACGCAAAGTTCAACTCCCAGAGGTCCAAGTGTGGACGTCCTGAAAAGCTCCCTCATGTCCCCCACACGGCGAGCTGTCCCCAGCCTGCTGGCAACACGGCCACGACCTGCGCTGGCCACCAGCACAGGGCAGCACCGCTGGGTCATCTCTGGCTCTCTGCCATGGCCTTTAGGAGCTGCATCTGCTTTTTGTCCTCTCTAGGAATCAGTCTACACTTTGTTTTGCTGATTGAATGAAAAAGAGGTCATTTTAGAGGAACTCAAAATGGGCATCTTTGCTTTCCTCAGCAAGATTAAAAAAAGTTTAGGTCCCCCAGGTTATGTCAGTCCCACGTCGTTTCCTCCTTGGTGACGCTTGCAGAAGTATGTTTTTCAGACTTTGGAAATGAAGTGGCATCGCCGAACAGAAGAGTCAAAACATTCTGCTTGGAACACACCGACGCCCTGATGCATGCCCTGCTTTTCTCAGGGGGGCCTGAAACTACTGGCCCAACACAGCAAGAAACCCTGAAGCTTCTGGGGGTCCCAAACAAGGACTTTTGATAAAGGCAAACAACTTGCCTGAAGGGATTTGACCCTGTTACCTACAGACCCAGGGCCAGGGGCTGCCCGATAGCCTCACCGTGGAGCGCCTCTTCCAGCCGAGCCTCTCCTAGCCCTTCACAGCCCAGCTATGCCCTCAGCAACCTTGGCTTGGCTTCTTCCTTCAGATCCCCTTCTCCCCCACTAAGAGCCACAGCATTGGGGCCGGCAGCTTGGAGACATATTAGAGCTATTGCAAAGGGTGGAGAGAGAAAGGCAAAGCCCAGCATCCCCAATGAAGACAGCTCCAACATCTGTCCTCACACAGGAATGTATTCGCCCGCACAGACACACTCATCAGATGAGGTTCTAAAATATTTACTGCCCAAATATCAATCCTCATAAAGCGAGGCAGCCATGTGGGCTCGGGGAGGGGGAAGGAGACGGGGCGGATTGTCAATAATGTCATAAACACAGGCAATTTTATGTATCTCTGGAAATGGCCAAGGAACATGCAGTTTGACAGATGTGCAAACGGGTAATGCAGGCTCCCTAGTTATGAGCGTGAGGATGTCAAGAGGAATAGATGAGCAGTAATTCAAAGTATATTGGGCTGAGAGAAGTACATGGGCATTGTAATGAATACGTGATGGGCACCACAGTGGAGAGGCGACTGGGGAAGATAAACTAGGCACAATAGTCTGAGGGAATACATCCCACTCGAGGGGAAGCTGCTGATGCCAGGGCCACCCCACATCAGCCATCTTGCGCCAAAGCAAGAATGATGGGGAGGAGAGATGGCACAGCAGCTCCGTTAACCACTGTGCCTTCACACATACTGCTCCCATGCACCATGAGCACAGCTATGGCACACATCACCCCAAGAGCTTCTGGTTACCTCACACCATCAGTGCTGGACCCCTTACAGGACAAAATCCAGAGACCTGCCCCGTACCACTGCTGTTCGCTCTCATGCCTTTACTAGCCTCATGCAGGGCACCAGATCCTAGAGAGAGGTGAGCAAAGTACCTCAAAGGGCTCCAGTGAACTCAAAAACCAATCAAAAAATCCCCCCCCCCAAACAAAAAAAGCCCAACCCTGGCTGATGACCCCATCCGAGTGGTTCTTCCAGGCCATCATGCCAAACCATGGGGTTGTGTACTCAGCCCTTCGCACTGCCAGGAACATGCAAGCCACACATGCGGCTCCAAATTTACCTCTGCAGGAAGCCATTTCTGCACCCATCAAGTTTCATAGCTGAGTTTTGTGAGGGTAGGTGAAACCACTTGAGAGGCAAACAACCAGGCCTGTCTGTGTACTAAATCCAGAAGCACTGTTTCTTGCAGGTATCAAGTCTTCTGCATTTAAGGAAGCCTCTGCAACCAGATCCTAACAGATATTAGTTAATTTTTAGAGGCCTGCCTTTGTGACTGAGAATCAGCACCCTGCAAGGCTGCTCTGTACTTGGTTTTCCTGAAAAAACTTCAAGATCTCTGCTGTAGCTCAAAGTCCTTCATGTGACATTGTGCAGCCCCAGGGCTCTGACCACCACACTGCAGACTGAAAGAAAGGCCAAGCCACAGCATGCTGCCAAAACCAAAATTCAGGCATCTGCTTGGGTGCAGGACCACCTCCACAGATGGAGCCTGGGAACAGCCACAGGATGGACCAGAGAGGAGCTGGACCCCTCTGATTAACCACATGCAGCATCTGAGACCTCCCACCCCAAGCCCATCCTGGTTGCAGCACCGCCCTGCACGTTCCTGTGATTTATCCCGACTCCACACATCAGGGGAAGGTGAGCTTCCTTCCCTACCTGCGGCGCACTGCCATCAGACACTGCTGGGTTTCCTTCCCTTTCATGTCACATGTCTGCAAACTCATGGTTTTGCTCAAAAATGTGTTTTTTGTCCAGTTCAGAGAAGAACAGTCAAAAAACCCACCAAGAAACTAAGTTATAGTTAAAGGTTAACCCCAACAAAATCTTTTCTTTTTCGCTTCAGTCTCCAAGTTAAAAACCAAAGCCCCAGTAAGGGACACCGCCTCCAAGGCTCCAGCATTGCTCCCACCCACGGCGGGTGTCTCGCCCCAGCCTGTTTTAAAGCAGCATGGCACGCAGGAACACGCACACGACACCGAGCAGCACGCAGCCGCCTCTCGCCTGCGCCCCCGAGCCACGCACGCAGGCAGAGGCACGCGGCCCACCAGCGCTGCGGACCACGCAAGGCTGGGGCTGGCGGGCTTCCAGCACCAAGGTACACAGGATAAAAAAAAAGGATAAATCATGCTGGGACACACTTCTCCCTGGGGGCTTGCTTTGCTAGCCGAACGCTGCAGCACGTCACGAGGTCCAAATTGACCTCGCTTAACCGAGGAGAAGACAGCATGGGCAAAGGGCGTCATCTCCAGGCTTTCTGCCGAGCTTCTCCTCCTTCAGCATTTCTCATCGCAAAGTTCCCACTCCTCCACCTCCTGCAGTGCTCTTCGAAAGCATGCAGTCATCAGCTTTGGTGTTAGAGCCAAATACACCCTTCCTCTCTCTGAAGTCCCCCCTGCAGTTCTCTGAGAAGAGTTTATCATTTTTATACACCCTGGTGCTTTCTTTGGGGGAGGTGGGGAGCCGACGGGGGGAATTGCTCATGAAGGCAAGTAGGCACCCTGCACGCACGCAATCCCCACAGAGGTGATTTTCCTGCAGAAAAACCCATGCATCACTCCAAAAGTGGCTCAAGCCTGAACCAAGACACACTGCCCACCACTGTTTATTGAAGCAGCAATCTTTTTCCTGGCTGATTTTACGAAATATGTCTCATGCTAACTGTTAGCTAATAAATTATTGCAACATCCAGCTGCAGACTTCCCCTGTTGGGGCTCCAGGAGCTTTTCCCATGTTTCATGGAGTACTATGGGGTTTTGTCAGGTCAAATGGAAGAATACTGAATAAACAAGAATCTTAAGGAAGCGTTTCCGACAAACACAGCTCAGACCTCTTCTTGTCACTCCTGTGCACAAAAGCTCTACAACGACGCGGTACAATAGCAACAAACTCCAACACCCAGGATCACAATAGCAGAAGACAGACAGTTGCCACTGCTGTAAGAAGTGTAATTATCTCCAGGAAACTTTCCCCGGTAATTAGGCTGTTGTAAGCTGAAAGTCAGCAAGAGCCCAGAGGGCTGGCCCTGGTGCCAGCCCGCTGCCACAGAGGCACAGGGAACGGGCTCAGCAGGAGCAGCCCAAAAGCTACTGGGATGGGCTTCAACCTCCTTGATTTTTAATTTACTGAGTTTAGCTTCCCAATACTAACACTACCAGTGATCTACGTTGCATGGTTTCTCCTTAAAAAACCCTCCCTGTATGAACTATTTTTTCCGCCTCCTTTTGCCTTTGGCTATATGCTGGTCCAGGGTAGCTCCCAGCAGAGCTGCACTCGGCCTCCAGGCTGATGATTTTATGCACTGCTGCAAACCCGCTGGCGAGCAGGCCAGCCGCAGCGCTCAGCCCGCCCCGGGCCCCGGTGAGCCCTGCCACGCCGCACCGGCAGCCGGCCGAGCCTTTCCGCAGCCTGTGCCCAAGGGAGTCCCCGGGGTGGCGGCAGCCGGGGCTGCGGGCGCTCGCCTGGAGAGGCAAAGATCCTCCCGGCCCTGCTGCGACACCTGCTCCCAGCCTTTCCCCCTCCTCCTCCCACCACAGCCCAGCACCAGCGTGCTTAAACTAAGGACCAACGGGCAGGAGATGCCTGACCCTTAGCAAGGGGCTGCTCTTAATCACCATCACTTCACTCAAGTGGCAGCAGCAGGAAGGCTGGAAAAAGTAAAACAAGAGGGAAGGATGCTGCCACCCGCGCCCGGGGCAGCCTCCAGCGGCACAGCACAGCAGCTCGCACTGCAACACCGGTGGCATTGCTCCGGCTGCCTGCACGACCTCGAGGTCCTGGGGCCAGCTGCAAACATGAGAAGGGGGAATAAGAGGGAAAAACTTCCAAGGCAGCTCTGCTTGCTGCTGGGGGGTCAGCAAAAATGAGGCGCAATACAGAGGGAGGCTGCTACCTCTTCGGGATGTGCCATACCACGGACGGGGCTTGTCAAAGGCATCAAGCTGCTATTACCTTTGGATCTGGGCCCCTTCCCCAAAAACAGAGCTCACAACCTGGAGCCTTCCTTGTACAGCACATCTGCGTCTTGCTTTTTACTCTCACGTGCACACATGCACACCCAGGGAGACAGGTAAATAGCCGGTTTCAGCCCTTTAGGACCCAGCTCTCGCTCCCATCTCTTCCCGCCCGGTGGCAGGGGTGCTCTGGCATTGCAGCCACTCTTCAGAAACATGGGTGAGAGCAAACACGCACCCAGGCTTCGCCAGCGCTCCCCGCTGTTCTGTCATTGCTGTGCTGTTCACTCTGCCCTTCTCCAGGGTCTCGCTCATTTTTAAGCATCAGCTGCAGCCCTTCCAGGGGAGCAAGCCCCTTATTCCTCAGCAAATCCCACCTCTGTAACACACATCCCTTCCCCAGAGGCTTCCTGCACCTCTGAACCCCCTTCTCCAAACTGCATCCTCTGGGGCTGCCCCCAAACCTGCTGCCGGAGACACGCCTTCCCCGCGCACCCGGCCGCGGCCTTCCTCCCAGGACTGCCCAGGTCACCACGTACCTATCCTGGGAGCTCAATGAATATTTAAAAAAGAAAAAAACCCACCCTCCCTGCAAGCGAGTTCCTGGTCTTTGCTCTGGGATTTGAGGCAGAGGCAGCCAGAAAGACAACAAAGGAGACGGAGGTTTCGGCGCATCATTAGCACATCGGAACCGGGGGCTCTCAGACGCCGGCTTTGCTGCAGGATAACTCCCTCCCGGCCAACGGGCCCCGCGGGACCGGGTCCGCGCACGCCTCCCCGCAGCCCCGTCCACCTCGGGGGCTATGCTGAGAGGGCGGGGGGGAGCCACGGCGTGCCCAGCCAGGGCAGAGCCATGCTGGGGCGAGCTGCCCCCACACCGCGGACCCTGGGCGGGCCCAGCAGCAGGACGGGCTCTCTCCAGCTCTGCAGCATGGAGCCGGAGAGCAGAGCGCGAGCCCTGTCCCTTCCAGGCTGTCAAAGAGAGGGGCCAGGCCTGCCCTGGATCCCTGGAGGCTATCACAGCTTCCAGCTTGGTATCCACGATCCCCTGCAGGCTCAGAGAGCTTTTTTTCTTTCCTTCTCCCCCTCCCTTTTATTTTTCTTTGCAGCTTCTCAGTCTCCAAATCAGCCTTGGTCACAGCACCAAAGGTCCCAGCTTTGCCCCTCGCCTGAGCAGAGCCCGTCTCTGCACCATCACCACCACGCTGCAGAGGGGGCCCAGGGAGAGCCCCGCTCCATCCCGGGGCTCCCGCACACCACGCTCCCACCCACCCCGCCAAGGCACACCTCGCCCCGAAACAGCGACCCGGCTCAGCTTCAGACCACGGCCAGGGAAGAGGCCGAAGCAGCCCAGCTCAGCGCCCCAGGGCATTGCTTGGAGGTGGCGGCAGGACGACTTGCTCTGCATGGCAAGGCTGTCCTTTGCCGCACGCTGTTTCCAGAGGGCTCCTTAGCTCAGGCTGTGCAGGGGCTCAGGTTTTCTCCCCCATAGCCGAGCGCTGGAGAACTGCCCTGAACCACAATGCCTGAAGGCTCCCAGAAACGTCCAGAATGCCCCCCGCACGCCTCTCCCCGCTCCTCCAGCGTGTGTTATAGAGGATGCAGCCTGGAAACCACGCATCAACATCAAGAGATAAGCCAGCTCCCCAGATACGATCGAGAGGCCCATTATCTCCTGAAGCCTTCTGCGACGCACTTATCCATCCCTCCCCGGGAGCCTGCTGCTGCTCCTCCCCACTCTCACGGCACAGCTGGCCCGAGCGGGGCACAAGCGCGCGCTCAACGGCGATGCCCGCCCGGACGCGAGGGAGACCGCGGGCAAGTCCGAGTCACCAGGCTGCCGTTGGCAGCAGCTAGTGGGATAGACTCCCATCGACCGGCCCCAGAGATTTGAAGTTAATAAAACTTTAAAGCAAGCCCATAGATGGCATGCACAGGAAGCGACCTGGGCAGGAGACCTAACGAGTTAGCAGAGGGTTTCATTTAAAAGCCATTTGTCTGAGAAAGTGCAAGAGTCAAATAACCCTTTGGATAAACAGTGCTGCTGGAGCTACAGGGCAGGTTGGGTCGCCACCAGGGAGCTCCCAGATAAACCACGTGGGTCCTAGGAACGGGGGCCCCAAAGGTTCCCAGGTGGCCAAGTCCACATCAGTCCCATCCCACAGGTCCAACCACACGCCTGGGTCGAGGCCAGCAGCCCCCAGGGTGTCAGCGTGAAGCCCTGCTCCCTTTGCTGGGGCATCACAGCACAGCCCTCTCTGCCCCGGCAGTAGCAGGATTGCACCAGGCAGCACAGCATCTCCTCGCAGGAGCAGAGCCCAGACCATCAGGCCCTGTGCACAACCGCAAGGCGTTATCCTGAATCTGTGCCGCTTCCTGGTCTCTCCACTTGCCCCACAGGAGTTTTTGGATGAACTTTCCCCAGGGCTGTTTGCACACAAGCAAAGAGATCACACAAGCAGAAACACAGAGAGCACTCCAAAACACCTGGGCTGAGGGGAGGAGTGCTCCCTTCCCCGGGCAGGTGCATCCAGTTCCTCAAAAAAGCATTAGGCACAGGTGTAGCAGAGGAAGGGCCAGAGCTAACTTCAGAGATGCTGCAAGAGTTCAGCAAGGAAAACATCACTGTGGACTACACAGCTTAGAGGTTTCAGAGCAGGCTTTAGAGAAGAGTTGCATGAAACCTGTCTGCAGAGATGAGCTATGAAAACCCAAAAGGGAATCGGGCTTTGGGTTGCGTCCACTTTGTCTCCAGGTCTCTGACCCCCCAGGGAATGGGTCAATTCCCCATCACTTTACTAAAGGGCACCAGCACTACCAGGAGCCGCTCAGGATCAAACCGAGCCAGGCCAGGCCTTGCTGCAGGCACAGAGAGGAGCCAGGCTAAAACTCTGCACCCTGCTCCAGCTGCGACTTTGCTCCGCAGGAGGGAGCAGCAGTAGTGCATCTTCACTTTGTGTCTCAGCTCACTTGGGCCACGGTGCCCATCTTTGCTGACCCCCTGAAACAGGCCGTGGAGCATCGCCTGCCCTGGGCTGTGCTCCTGACATCCGCATCCCTCTCCAGGTCCCAGCTCCTGTGGCCAGAGGATTACCCAAGCCAAAATTAGTGGTTCACATGTATTAATGCACACAGCTGACCCCTCTGATCGCAAGGAAAGCTTGAAAACAAGAGCAAAACCCCAAACAAACCCAGAAATCAAGTTTTAGGTTTATAAATCACGTTTTCCATTCCTCCTTAGCCACAAACACCGATCATGCACCCTGCTCACAGTTTTCACATTTCAGGACAGCAGCAGTTCAGACTGCATCATTTGGACCCAGCCAGGAACCGAGCTCAAATTTCTTTACTTTTCTTTTTATATATGTAAAAAAAAAAAAAAAAAAAAAAGCAAAGTCTACTGCGAAGTGCAAAAGGCCCATGAGGGAGACTGACAACCGAGCAAGAGAGAAGCCAGCGAGAGCAGGCGGGAGCACCCCGCGCACCGCGGCAGGAGGTGGCTGGGCCCACGCTGCGGGCGCCCCTCGCTCCCCTGCGACGGGAAGCCTCCGATAAACCCCAAAGGCCTTTCACCGTGGGAGAAAAGGCTGCGTGCGCTTGGAAAGCCTCCAGAGCATTATTAAAAGGCAAATTACAGATGATTATCCTCAGTGGCACATCAGCGAAGCCGAGCCAGTCACAACAAGCCGGTCCCCCCCAGCATGGGCTCCCTCCAGCTCCCGAGGCAGGGGCTGGGCTCCCGCAGGAGCGTTCAGCCCCGGCACTCGATGAACCTCCTCCTGGGGTGTCCTCTGCCAGCGGGCTCCCCATCTCCCCAGCTTTGGGGGTCACGCACCCCTCAAGCACCCCCAGCCACCAGCAGCCAGGCTGGCTCACGCCCCGAGGCCAGCCCGTGCCTCCTGCCTGCACCACACAGGTGTCGCCAGGAAGGTCATGGCTCTGCTGATGGTCTGCAAGAGGTCGGCTCCAGCTCAGGAGACCTGTCAGAGGCCCCTTGGCTTTCCTTGGACCTATTTCCCCACCATCTCCACTCAAGGGAGCATGCCAAGCACTGTACTTCCACTGGAGCAGAGCCGAGCCCGGAGCAGAGCTGAGGCCAAGCGCTCCGGCCTGGGGCTGACGCCACCTCCCACCACCCCCTCCCCATCCATCTCCCCAGCAGCTGCTTTAAACTACTGGCAAATTAACAACGCAGACTGGGTATGCAAGCAACAGGTTAAATTAGGGGTTACCCCAACTTCAAAAATGACTTTTATCAGAAGACAACTGCAGTTCTCACCCAGCACACAGCTGACCCAGCCCCTTGCTCTCCCTTCCCAGACCAGGTCTAACCGAGCAACTAGTGCAGTAGCCACTGGTACACGCTACTGCAGACATCTCTGGAAAACAGTGCCCACCTGGGCAAGGCAAGAGACAGCAACCCATGCAGTAATTAGACTTTCGTTAGCAAAGCAGCTTGTTTTTGCACAGAAAGGGAGGATGCAGTCCTTACCTTGGGAGGGAGGCGAGACCCCGGGCGCAGCCAGCGCTGTCCTCCAGCGATGGGCGACCTTCTCCTCGGAGCAACGGCGTCTAGCAGAGCCGAGAGGCCGAGGAAGGGGGGCTGCTCCGCTGGCTCTCCGGAGATGGAGAACAGCTCATGGCTCTCGGGCGCAGGAGGCTGTGGATAAGAAAGCACAGGAGAGCTCAGGCTGGGAAAGCACAGCCCAGAGCAAGCGTGGAGCAGCCCAGCAGCAAGGAGGGCGCAGGGAAGCAGGGCTGGCGGGTGCTCTGCCACGCTAAGCGAGGCTGCGGAGGCAAACCACCTGCTTCAAAGAGATACCAGCAATACGGGCAATAGCACCGTCGTACACAGGCTGCACAACAGCCTGGCTGCAGCAGAGGTCACAGCGAGCACCCAGGGACATGCATCCAAGCCCCAGGCACTCCGAGCAGGATGATCCCATGTTGCAGAGATTGAGGGCACACAGGCTGCAGCTGGGACATGGTAACGAACCCGAACCCAGCAGGGCTGGGGCACCACAGGGCTGGCCCATGCGCAAGGGGCTCCAGACAGAGCCCCTGGCAATTAGTGCTCTTGTATTGGGCATATTCCTTCCAGCAGGATTCCTGGCCTGGGGCTTTCAGGGCAGCACCCCACTTTCCAATAAAGAAAAAAAATAAAGCAGAGAAGCTGCAGCTTGAAGGCTGCTGGAGAACAAGTAATAAAACCAAGTGCTCTTTCAGGACTCAAGCTGGGAAGCACCGAAACCCCTACACAAGTATAAGGCTTAAGTCCATCATGAGACTGACTTTAAAGGGAAGTCAGGAAGGGGATTTTTTTTTTAATTTTGACTTCTTTTTATGTTAGTCTTAACCTTGCCTCCCTTCTCATCAAGGAAGCTAGAAGTCAGGTGGGACCTTCTTGCCAGTCTCATGAAAGTCTAGAGACTAAGCAGACATGAATAGTTAAAGAGGTCCATCACCCCGGAGGGATCCCTGCCACACGCAGACTGACGCACAGGGCAGACTGCTCCGGGAGCCCCCAACACAGCAATTCCCACAGGATGTTATATGCTATCAGTATCACTGCATTGCAGGGGGTGGGAAGGGAGCACAAGCTCACAGATGCAAAAACCAACACTAGCTTCCAACCATGCACAAGCCTAGCCAGCTGCTGAGGCTGGAAAGCTGCAAGGCGCTGAGAGCAGGGCTCCCCTGCCCCATTTCCAGAGAGCCAGGACAGGTCGTTGCCCTTTCACGACACGGGGTGCAGCGGAAGAGGAATTCCTGTCAATCCAGCTCAAAATCCTGGAAATTCGGCAGATAACATGGCACAGCATAGCCACATGCAGACAGGCCTTCCAGACTACCTGCTCCACAAGCAAAAAGAAGGTTTAACAGAGAGGAAATGTAAGACCCAGGCAGGCAAGGACCACAGGTCTGCATAGGGAAAGGGGCCCTTGACCTGCCGTCTGCAAGCGCTGCCTCCTCTTCTGCAGGACAGCCTCGTTTCTCCACTGAAAAAGCAGCAATACCATCTCCTGATGCAAAAGGAGGCATCTTCACCCCTCCTCTAACCAGTTTCACCTTTGCGTACAACACTATCATCTCCAGCATGGTTTTGATTTAATAGATTTATTTAGCACTGCGGTCCCCAAGGCAGAGCTCACATCCTTTTTGGCGTCTCAAACAGTTTGGAGCAGTCAGTGCTTAACAAATTAATAATAAAGAGACTGTGCCTTGAAAAATAGTCTCCTGTCCTCAGGAAAGGGGCCGCCTCTCCCAATTACTCTAAAGGGCACTGCTTCAGACCTGGCTGAGCAAATGGTATTTAGCCATAGTCACCTTTTAATGGGAAGGAGATGATCCTACAATGGATGCAGTCAAGTGTATCATACCTTAAGATATTCACCCAGCTGCATACCAAGCAAGCAGGAGGGAGGCTGGGTGTAGGCAAGCACTGTTAGTTTAGTTATTTTGTAGCAGCTGCTCACGGCCTCTTCCCAGCAACGTCCAAGGTCTGGCATCCTATCTGAAATTGCCAATTACACTCAGCATCTAGGTCACGAAAAATATTCGCAGGGTTCACCGTGGAGGCTGGCAAATATTTGCCAAGGATTCATCCAAACCTCTAGGCCCGCGATGTGCTTGCTGCAAATTTATTTGCTGAGCATGGTCCTTGCACAATTTGCAAATGCAGAGCAAAGCTTCCCTATCGCGTACAGGAACACGGGTTGCAAGGGAGGGAGATTATACTCCAAGGGGAGGACAACTCCGCCGCCTTGAACAAGGGCTCAGTAATTAACACTTGAAATACTGGAGCACAGGGTGGTCTAAAGCCTAGCCATTGAAACTAATTAGATAACAGGGAAGCAATCTCTCACTGAAGGCAGCAGAGGGGGAATAGCAGGATCCTGCTCAGGATAGCGATAGCTGCGTGTAAACAGCACCTCCGGCTACCTCCGAGGGACACAAGCAGCTGCTTCTCCTCTGCTCCATGGCATCATCCTCTCTCCGTGGTATTTTGGTCTGTTGCTATGAAACAATTACGGTGTCAGGGAGAAGGGAAGGATAACTTCCGGAGGAAAACGCCACACACCTGCCAGAAACCCAGATCCCCAAATCCCCGCATACCCGGAGACAGAGCCGCAGAACGGGGGGGTCCGATGCGGCTGGGAGCCCTTGGAGAGGCACCCACCCAGGGAATACAGGTCTTATTTTACACACAAGACCTGGCAACCACAGAGATCGGCACAGTAAAGCAATTCAAGCAGGAGGCTTCAGCTTCATCTACAGGTGCTTTCTTTCTGCTGCCGCTGGCAGCAAGAGCAAACAGCGCAGCAGCCCCTTGCGCGCACCCGCACCGACCCTGCGCCCGCTGCCGTGCGGAGAGCCCGCCGGGGTGGCGGACACAGAGGACCCGCGGAGAGGAGCAGGCTGTCGAAAGGCAGCAATTAAAGCAGGTGTCACCACTTTCCAGCTCCTCATTCAGCCCCCAAGATAAGTCGCCCCAGAGTCCTTAGCTTCTTCTCCAATCCTGACACCTTATCCTCAAACTCCAGCCTGTGCTAAGCACTCTGTTAATTAGCTTTGCTAATTAATCACAGTTCCCATTGTTTATTCTTTTGTTCTTTCAACCCCCCCCCCCATGGCCACAGCCAGGCACAGGCCAGCACTGCCTGGAGCCGTACGCTGGCATCCTTTTCAGCAAGCGCCGACGCAGCTCCAAAATGAAGCCATTAGATGTTAACAGCGATGCCCGCATCCACCTCGCAGTAAACAGATGGTCACTAATCTCATTAGACCACTGACACCGGGCATGAAGCGGACAGGCTGGGAGCATGCACACCTCCATCTCAGCTTCGCAGTGGCCTGTCTGCAGCCCCCCAGCACCACAGACCAGGGGAGCTCCTGGGCCAGCTGGAAGCAGCACCATTTAAGAGCAGACATGGGGCTGAGGCAGGTGGTCTCTAGCTCCAGCCCATGAAAGGATGGTGCCAGGAGCCATTCCTCACTCCTCAGCAGCTCTTCAGCCCTCCTCTTCTAGCCTGTTAATGCCAAGGATGGAGATGCCCAGGGTTCATCTGTCCCTCCTCCACCCTGCAGCAGCGTGGGGGCCACTGCAGGGGCCACTGAAGACAGGAGCTCTGGGGATGCAGCCCCAGGCCATCACCAAAAGCTGGTGCACAGCACTTGGCATCATGCACCACTCCTGCAGGGCAACAAGAAGCAGAGACCCCAGAAGGCAAGACCAGGGGCTCCAGCTCTAGCATCAGCCACAAGCCAGAGCATCTCCCCTCTGAGCAGGGTCAGGCAGGAACCCCCTTCTCACCACCCGCACCGCACACCGCAGCACACCAACAGCAATCCCACACTGCCACTCCCCGCTAATCCCCACGCCCAAAGTCCTGCCGTTGTGCTCGCCGACCCCACTGCCTGAGCATTAGATGCTCGGAGATTGCAGGCTAATCTCCAGAAAGCCTGGCTGCTGCGGGCTGAGCTAGACCACGAGGCGAGGTTCCCGGCAGGCCAGTCTCCGCTCTCCCTGCTGCTGCGCCCTGCCACCAGCACATGGGCCGCATCCCTCTGCAGCACCCCGGGACCTTGCCATGCGCCCCACAACCAGCCCTGCCACCACAGCAAGCACTAAGCCCTCACCACCACTGGCTGCCTCCTTGCCCACTGCTCGGCTCTCCTCTGCCTTCAGAGACCCCCAGGTGACAGCCCCATGCAGGAGCACAGAAGCCTGCTCTGATCATCCCCCTTGAGCTCGGGGCCTCGCTGCATTCGCTCTCCCTTCCCACCAGCTAGGAGGTTGGGGTAACACTGATGGTGCTGATTAGCTCAGCCTTGACCTTCCTCCAGCTGAAATAAATCCAGCAGCTCTCTGATCCTCTCACTGGGAATTAAGCCATTTATATGCATTTTTCTAAGCCATCACCTCCCACCCTCCCTTCATCTGCATGATCAGGGCAGCTCAGTGGGTTTTCCCGCCCGCCCAGGGGGCAAACCCAAGGCCAATGGGTCTGGTGGGCACAGAGGCCCCAGCACCACAGCTCAGGTCCCTCACCAAGCCCAGTGCACATCTTTTGGGTGCTGGATGGCAACTCCTGGCTCTGCCACCAGCACAGTCCTGCTGCTGAAGGACAGGGACAATGCCGACAAAAGCAGCACATCCAACTTGTCATGGCTTCGGAGGAAAGTGAGCTTTTCCTTTCCCCGAGAGGGAATCCCGTTGTGTCAAGTGCTCAGCACACCGCAATGGGGGAAGGAGAGGAAACCCTGGCTTTGACTCAGTCCTTGCGCTACCCAGTGCTAAGAGCCAGCGCTTTCAGGCTGTGCTGAGGACAAACCTGACAGGCCATTGCCTCTCTGCTTGCTCCCTTTTGTCAGGGCTTCTTTTAAATAGGTATTTTTGCAAAAGAAATACCAAGAGGAGAGAAAAGAAATGCTAGTCCAAGGAGAGCCTGTGTTGTTAAATGCAGAGAAATCCAAGTCTAGAGACCGAAAGAGGCCAAGGTTTCTAGGCTTTGACACAGCTGACAAGCTGTAGCACAATGAGAAAATACCCACACAGAAATAGCCAGGCAGGATAAAGGATTTAGTGCTTCCTTCACAGAAAAGAAAAGAATAAGCTTAAACACTCCATTTAGGAGCTGTAAAAAAAACAGATCTGCAGGAAGAATATTTGAGCAGCAGGATTACCGAGGTGAAAAAACCCAAATCCTGCCTGTCCAGAGTGCAGGAAAGGATGCTGGCCCCAGCCACCCAGGCAGAGCAGCCACAGGGCCACAGCTTTTCCGGGATGCTTGTCACAGGCCTCCCCTAACCTCTGATCAGCACCTTGCAGCAAGAATATGATACACAAGTCTCCTTTCAGAGCCACCCTCTGCCTGCCCTGGGTCCCTGCCTCTGCATGCATAGCCCAGGCATTATCTGCCATTCACACATGGCTTTGGGCATGGTCACAGGAGCAACCCCTCCACCTTTGCTCCAAAAGCTTCTCTGCACTGTCCCTGATGCCACAACCCCTGTCCCCACATCAGCACCACCCTCCTCCAGCCAGTGGTCCAACAGCCTCCCCAAGAAGCCCATTCCCAAGGTAAGGGGACAGCAGGGACCGGTGAGCACTTCAAGATCACAAGGCTCTAGCCCTGCACTAGAGTTGGCGAGAAGACATTTGGAGCCACTGCTCAAAGGTCCCTTTTGCTTCCTAGCTGGGCAGCTGGAGACCTGCCACCCAGGCCCTCCACCCTCCTGCCTTGGCCTCACTGCCCAGCAGCACCCAGGGCTCAGCTGTCTGCTCCTGAGCACCTCAAGCCCTGCTTGCCATGGTGTCCTCCCCACTCGCACACAGTCACTCAGGACCAGCTCCCTTTCTCTGGGGGGTTTGGTGCCACACAAGGGGCTGCAGCAGAGGGGATCAGCCAGGACACAGCTCCAACAGACAGAAGCTCCAGTTTTCCCACCCCTAAGTTTGGGCTGGATGAAGGACTCGCTCTTCCTGTCTGGACTCTCCTCAGCCTACTCCTTTCCCTATTTGTCTTCCACCTCATCCCTCTGGCAAGCCAGCTCACCAGCCACATCTAGTTGTCATGCCAACATCTGCATGTTCTCCTCTGTCTGGAGCATTTCTCCTGGTCTGATCTTGCAGAGAGATTGCCCTCTAAGCTCAAATCCCTCCTCAGGGACTAGGGGTGCTGTGACATCTACTAGAAACCCTCCAACTAATGAGGCTGGCCTGATGGAAATAGTGCCTGCCTTAGCTAGGGATGACAGCTTAAACACAAGCAACCAGGTGCAGAATTGCATCTATTTAACTGCCTCTCTGAATATATAGCCAGTTTTCCTGGGGCTGCAGAGCCCCTTCTCACCCCACTGAAGGGCTCTGCTTCAGACCCTGCTGGCTTGCTGCAGTTCAGCCCGCGACCTCAAACAGAAATAAAAAACACTCCCTGACTCATCTGAACACTTTTCTGCAGTGAAAAGGCAAAGGATTCTTTGCTGCCCTCCGTTTCATGAAGAAATGTGTACCGGAGGCCACCTCCATCAGGCTATTGAACTGAAAGCCTGCGCTGGGCATGAGGGAGAGGAGAGCAAGGGCTGGCAGGGGGCTTTGGAGCAGCGCTGCCCTCCCACCGTCACTCAACACTCATCTTTGTTGAAGTTACAGGAGGAAAGTTCTGACTTTCCTGAAAGTTTCCTCCATCTTGCAATGAAAAAGAAATATCTTTAGAGGAGGATGAGCACGCATTTAGCCAACAGCCCAATTTCTCCAACAGAAATATTTTAGTAAAACCTTTTTTTTTTTTGACTAACCCCAGTCGGAACAGAGTACTGCAACCAGCCAGGCAAAAGGTCTTACGCTCTTCACAGCATGAAACCAAGTCTCCCAACAGCTGGAGAACCAAACACTAGTAGAACCCATCCATGGTCCTGTGGGGAAGGAAGTTAAAAGACACAGTCATCATTCCTGGGCTGAAGCAGTACCAGCTTCACACTTTTACCCCCCAACCCAAAAATACTCGTGGCAGAACAGTTCAAAAGATATTCCTGAAACTACTCTGTTGGAAGGGGACCTGCTATTAGGTCATTTAACCCATTCACCCTCAGGCACCTGGAATTTCTTTGTGCCTAAGGCATGCCTGATGAACACAATCAAGTCTAGCCTTCAACATCTCCAGCCATGGTGAGTCTACAACCCTCCCTGGCAGTTTACACACTGCTTAATTGCCCTGATAGTTATGCACTGCAGTTTGTTTGGGTTTTTTCTGTTTTGATTTTTTTTTTGAAAGAGCAGCTGATTTCTCAGTGGCAACAAATACTCGGGAAAGCTTTCTCTGGCATACTCTCTCTATTGTTCATCTCCTTCACATAAAATGCTCCTAATGAAGAGGGAAAGAAGGATCTTGGCTTCTTTCAAAACAATCTGAAATATTATATTAAAAACATGCGCCGAATGTTGACATATTTAGTGCGTTGCTTTACAAAGCAAATTGCCCGAGCTCATTCAGAGCTTGACACTATTAAGACAACATACAACTATGTAACTAGAAGGATATCACTGCCAGAAAGGCCCAATTTGTGAACTGTACAGCACCTACCCAGGCAGCAAGGCACCCCCAGCTCTGACTTCAGCAGGAGCTGAAAGCAATCAGCTTCATTCAGCCTCTCACAGAGCTGAGCCCTCAAAGGAAAAAGGGCAAGGGATGTTCAAGTACCACTAAACAGGCTAACTCGCACGTGAGGATCGCAGCAGGTTTCAGACCCGTGACTCCTCCTTGCCCAACATACCAGCTCATCAAGAGATCTTCAGACTTTCAAGGCTGGAAAGACATGCGACTTGGCATGCCAAACCCTACTGACGACTGCACTATGGAAGCAAACGCCGGGATTTCCCTCACCACACCCAGCCCAGCCCCTTGGAAATGGGCAGAAAGTTTCAATTCAGTAGGTTGCAAGCTGGGAGACATCCGGGTTTCTCTCTACTAAAAGAGAGGTGAGAAGACAACCCACCTTCCATGCAGGCAGTTAAGAACCTGTGTGTGCACATGAACTGTCTAGAGCTAGAAACACCAAAAAGCTGCAATTTGTCTAAGCTTCAAGTGAAAACCTTTTAACAATACAGCAGTCAGATCTTAAAGCCACCACAGACTTCAATCCTTCCCGCTACAAGTGCTAGGCACAGTCCTCAGATCTGCCTTTGCGAGCAGGAACACATAGCACAGCTGCAAGCAGTGATACCAAGAAATCCACACACATTTCCCTGCTCCGAGGAACAGAAAGACGCAGAGCTGGGAAGCGCTCATCAGGAGAGCAGGCCAGAAGTTTTAATAGCATTTGCCACAGTGGCTTTGACAAAACTTTCATTAAAAGTAAAATCCACATTGAAACATGCGCACACAGAACTCAGCCCATGTCCAACCCCTAGCAGTCAAGGTGGTGGGTTTTTCTCCCTTATACTTTTAATGGCAGGAAGAAAATCAAGGTGGGGTAGAGAATACACATCTGCCTGGATGTCTGGGGGGCAAGCAAGAGGCAGGGGAGGGCAGCAAGCCCTGGCAGTACCAAGTGATACCCTGGGGCAGATGAAGAGAGGGACAAAAAAAAGGGGAGAGATTTGGGGTTTCTCCTCAAGCTTCCAAACATGGGCAGCCACCTGTCAAGGCCTCCACCCAGCTGGGCTCGCCTCAAGCCTGGCGTACGCAGGGTCCCTGCAGAGCCCCGTTCCTATTGCTGGATGCCTTTGAAATACTCCAGGCTCCACTGCAAAAGGGTTTTCCAGACATAAACTGATGCTCAGAAAACAAATAGACATAGAAAAAGCTTTCATTACGAGGCTGGTTTGCATCCAAAAGGAGCCCAGGGGCCAGACTAAGGTAGGAAACAGTGCCTTAACAGCCTCTTGCCAAAGGCAGGCAAGAGATACGACTCTCTGCGGATTCATGGACCACTCCAGCTACGTGTTGTTTTTCCAGAATAGGGGCAGGAGAGAGAAACGGGTTTTCCAGCACTATCTTCTGCCCTGATCATCAGCCCCAACTGAGGCCGTACAGGACAAAAGCCCAGATAACCTCAAAAGAGGCTCTGCATTGACCACCTCGGACACAGGCGCCCAAGCTGAGCGCTGACCATCACCTCCCATGGCCCTGTCACAGCACCTTCTCCTCCATCCCAGAGCATGAAGGTAAGAGCCTCCTACCTCTCTAGGGAGGTTGAAAGCCAAAGCTGGTTGCAAGACAGAGATAAGGCCGTTTTAAAGCAAAGGATAGAGAACTGCATTCTTACTTTAATAGCACATACTGCCATAGTCTCCAGCTGACAGGAAGCCTTTCCCACCCACGCATCATGTACATTGGGTGTCTATCAAAGACTATCCTCACACCAAAGAAGAGCTGCCTAAAGACAGGGCACAGCCAGGATTAGACAGGTAGCCAGCAGCAACACATGCCAGGTATGCCAGCTCTCAGTCACTGCCCCACCAGCACGTCAGCTCTCCTCCAGAGGCCAGATGTTTTGATGCTGACAGAACTGCCATATCCTGCCCTGCCATAAGCAGCACCCTGGCAGATATCTTTAAGCACACCTTGAAAGGCTGCTGGCATCAAGACAGGCATCTCAAGAGAGAAGTGACCAGCACTGCTCTTCCTAATGTGTGAGAAACGTAAGGGAAGGGGGGGAGTCAGGAAGAGAGGAAATCTCTGAAAGCCACTGTAAAAGTGTCAGCACGGAGAACATGGTATGATTTTCTTTATCATGTTCCCATCTGAACAACCTGCAGTGCTATTAATTATTCAGCCATGGAAAGTCACATTTAAGGCAGCCACACGCACACACCATTTGTGATGGAAGGGCAGAGCTCTACGGTTCTTCTGACACTCCTCCTTGAGGCTGAGCCTGCTTCTGCCAAAGCCATTGGCTTTGGCTAAGATACACAGCAGATTTTACCCTTTCTAGGCTCAAATTCAGTTTCTGCAGATCATCTCCCCTTTCACGCAGGTAGGAAATGTTCTATACCTGTCACCTCTCAGAGCTCATCTTGTTTTCAGACCTGATACTTGCAAGGATGACCCTTCCCCACCAGCTGCTCAGAGGGATCTCAGGTTCTCCACATCCAGCTCCCTCTCTCTGCTCACAAAGCTGGCCCCAGCACCTGCCCACTGACTGGGCCACCTGCACTGGGGACCAGAGTGTCACAGGATAGGTCCCAGCCACAGTCACCACTCTGTAACACTCCCCATCTCCTCTTGCCCACACCTGTCCAGAGCCCTTAGAAAGGCAAACAAGAGGGATATGGCACATCTCTTTTGCAAAAAACCTCCTTTTCCACCCTCCTCTGGAGACAGCAGCTCTTAGATGGCAAGACAGGATTGCCATTGAGGAGTCATATATTTGAGAGAGGTCTCAACATCTGGGCAGAGAAAGATGCAGCCAGAAGCCTTGACCAGCACGCAGGGGAAGTCCAGGGCCCAGAGCTACAGAGGCAGCACCATGGTCATACAAGGGGAGCCTGAAGAAGGGCAACACAGTGATTAAAACATTTGTCTGGGATTTGGGAGATCGGGAACCAATCCCAGATTCCCAACTGTAATGTCTGGGGAGGAGTGGACAGGAGGTGTCACAGACAGGAGCTAAAAATCCATAAAGTACACAGATCATTTACCCATGGTCTGACTCCATCTGCAAGATCCAGTTCTTCCTGTGAAGTCCTTTTTACCCAGGACAAGTTGGCACAGCTGGGGCAGGACTGAATTGGAGAGCTCAGGATCAGCACATACTGTCCCACTCCAGAATGCAGCTAAAGCACCTCAGCCACCCGAGCTGCAGATGGACCTCCAGAAGGCCCCAGCACACAGCAGACCCCTAGCTCTAATCTCTTAGTTTACCATGAAAGTGTTTCACTTTGTAAGGGCCTACTTCCCATCAGTCATGCAGGGAGAGACCGTCTTACAACTCAGAGCCTGGAGGCCCTTGGAGCAGGTTCAGCAGTGCCTCTGCATTTGGTCACGCCTGCCGCTCCTACACTTCTGTTCCTCTCCAAACCTCCGCGTGTTTTTATCAGCGCTAGCGACCAGACAGCTTCCCTGCAAAATCGTTTTCTTTGGAGAGACCCACCGAGCAAAAGGCAGGCATCACGATAGATTAGAGGGATCCAGGGCTCGCTCTCATTTGTATTCCAGCCCAGGCACAGCCTTCAACATGGCTGAGAAAAGCAAGGCAAGACAAGGCCTACAGAGAATGCCTAAAGATTATTTCTCTCAAATTCCAATTTATTTTCCATCATTAATGCTTTTGAAAACCCAACACGTCCTGCAAATGAAAAGAGCATGTTAAGCATTCAGAGTTGAAAAGGGAAAAAAAAAGAGTACATGCCTAGCACACTCAACCATTGTATCAAGCTCGCCAGGGAGATTTGGCAATGGCACCAGACGCTCTCCTATCAATGCAGCGAAGAGATGAGGCTTTGGTGCAAGCTGAGCACCACCCTCTCTCAGCAGATACTATAACAGTGCTAATCCGCCTCCACTGATTTCAAAGATGTCCATCACCGCATGCCCATTCAAGCCTCTTCCTACGGTCCTGAAAAAGCGAGGACATTAGCCAAGAAAGCAGAGGATGATAGTGCAAGTCAAGGCTATGAACATTTCACATTGACAGAGAGAAGGAAGTACTAGGGGGAGAGCAACTACAAAGGCTTGCCTGAAGAATGAGACGAGCTGGAGTTTTCCATAATACAGAGAAAATTGCTTTCACCAACTATCTGCAGTTCTAAAGCAATTACATTTGGGGGAAAGCCGAGAGCACGTCTGAGTGCTGCATACATGATGTGTGTGTTTTAAAATGTAAGAACCAAGCAAAAAAAGAGGAGGGTGGAGGGGAGAAAATGTCTTAAAAAAAGTGATGCAGTAGGTACTGAGAGAATAAAAATATCTCAGTGAAGGGACACAGCTTGGAGGCACCCAGACAACCCAGCAATAGGATAACAGTGTGCTCAGAAAAGGAGGTGGAGCCTGCAAGATGCTCAAGGCTTGTCAGGAGTATGAAGTCCCACCATAATATGACTGCCCTTTATTTACCAGGACATACCATAGCCAGCAACCAGACTGGAGGGCTGTCTCACCTTACGGCAGTCAGGGCATGAATTACAGGCACTCAGAGAAGGAAGTTACTCATGAAAATACTTCCTTGAGCAACAAACACAAACCAGGACCACCCGATGCTGTCTGTTCTTTGGGGAGAGGATACTAACACCATTTAAGGCACATCCCACCCTCTGACATGGAGCAATTGCCTCCAGCAGTTAGCCCTGTTTGCAGTCTCCCAGATGTCCTATGCCAACTAAAGCAATTTCTTAGCCTGAAGTGTAACCTTAGGAAACCAATACAATTTCAGCATCCTTTAATGTAGCTAATTAAATGAAAACAGGAGACCTACAGCTCCTGCCTAGGGACTGGCAGCTCCTGGAGCCATTCAGAGGGCAGGGCACTGTGGTGGTTCAGCGAGAGCTGCCCTGCTTTTCCTTCTCTACGCGTAGCACTTCCTTGCAGATCCAGTAGACTATTCAAGCACATTCAAGAGACTGAGATCTTTCCCAGCCATATCAGTTTCCAGCCCTGCAACCAGAGACCACAACGGGATTGTGGTCACTGTGGTACATCCTTAAAGGAGTCTGCTAAGAACAAGGCTTCACCAGCAGGTTCTACCCATTGCCAAAGCCCCTGGACTACCTGCCTCTGGCTTGGCTATGGAAAAGCCCCAAAAAGCAGAAAGAGGACACAGCTGGGACAGCAGCAAAAAATAGGGTCTCGAGCACCAGAATGGTACAAATCACAGCAGATGCAGGGTCAGTTATATCTCCCCTCCCTGAAAGCAGCAAAGCCAGCAAACAGTGAGGATCATTTAGTTTGGCAGGCGAACAATGAACAACCGCAAGCACAATTACAGCGTTTTTGGTACCGACTCAGCCCAGGGAGCCCTCAGAGGGGTGGAGGTACCCAGCGTCCGCTCCACCTGAGCCCAGCAATCAAGGGAGGCTTCCATTAACAGCTCCTGTTTCAACACACAGAAAACCCCTCCCCGAAAGCTCTGACAACACAGCAGCTGAGCTTTGCTGGGTGGAGCCGAGACAGTGTTTGCTTTAATTAAAACGCCATTCACCCTAGGCTTTCGCACTCTGGCTGTTCACACGGGAGGATCAGTAACAAGCCAGAGCCGCTGCGGCCGGCAGGGATCAGGGCCAGGTCTCACCGTGTTTAAGCATCTTTGATAACATGCTGCTGCAAGATGAAATATTTCAATTGGAGCTGCCTTAGTACTTCTGTTTAAGAACCTGTGGGCTGACCCAGAAACCCAGTAAGCACCCCTCCACCCACCAATTAAAGCCTTTCCAGCTCCAGATTTAGACAGGGAGGCAACAGCTTTATTTGGTTCTAGATGAGAAGTTCCTTGAAGCTATAAGAAATATTTCTCATCTTTCCCCTATAAACCCTCACTCTTCACTCTAATATGCTGGAATTAGAAAGGATCCCCAGGCCATAAACACGTCTTCTCTAATTACTAAGGTGGCAGGGGCTCAGCTGCCCAGATCCCCAAAGTTGCTGTATTGACTGCTGCCAGCACCGCTTAGACATCCAATTTATCAGCTGGATGCCCCTTTCACTTTCTGGCAACACATGCTCCCCTTGTCTTTATCTGTTTCAGGGACAGGTGCAGGAAGAAGAGAAGTGGCATCTGCAGCTGCTGGTGAAAGATCCCCTTCTAAAAGAATCATTGTTTTGCTATTATTACCAACTCTTACCAAGTGGAATTGAGACATGAAGTAGATTTGTGCCCAAGATAATGACATTTATTAGACAAGCTATTGAGAAGAAAACAAAAGGTAACAGTGGAGAGCCACTAACAGCAACACTAAAGAAAAAAATCCATTGAAAATACAAAGCAGAGCAGTACTAATAGCTAGTGCTTCCCATCAATGATTGGAAACCTTGAGTGGTCTCTTAAGAACGCCAGGGGAGAGAAGGTCAGAGCCACTGAGCAAGAGGTGACAAATATCCACCTAAACAAAGGTGGCAGCACCAGCTTGCTCAGTGTCACCAGGGCCCCTATGAGGGACAGCACATGCAGGAGCTGGCCAGGCCGCTCGCTCCCAGCACGTCAGGGTACATGCACCTACCGGGGGGCTCACGAGACTGCCACCCTTACTCTTCCAGAGCAGTACTCCGTTTCATGGAGCCTCTCTCACATGGGGGTCTCCCAAGGAAAGGAGCTGCTCAGAAGACCCCATACCTAGCCTCATCTCAGCCTGAAGATCACCAGGCCTTCAGAGCACGCAGCTCAAGGCATGGGATTTAGTTGAACACTTTGGGAAATAGTCAGCAAAATAATGCTAATAAGACATCTCAAATTTCTGCACAAACCCCACCCCAAGGTTTCCTCCAGCTTCCCGGTTCTGGGTTGCCTCCACCACTCGCAGTCCAGGCAGGACTTGCCCGCATGGGGGACTGTGGCACCCCAGGCGCTGGCTGTGCTAGGTTTCAGCTCTACCTCCAGAGCAGCCTTCTTCCCAGGAGCTTTGCTTGTCACTCTCCTGAAGCAACCTGCTGTCACCAGCACTTTGGTACCACCTTATTTTGGTCTTTCAACAGCCAAGGTGATCCAGAGCTCTCAGAACTGAGTTTCTGCAGTCAGTCACAGGTGCTAACCAGTGAATTTTGCAGTACTCAGCTCTCCCACCTAAGCCACCCCTGCCCACCTCTTCCTTGGAGAGTGGCCCAAGGGGAAAAAGCAATACTTGGCCTAACATTTGACTTGCTCTTTACAAGTCTGACAGGTCTCCACACATCTTTGCTCCACTGCACCAGCCCAGAGCTTACCCACAACTTTCTCCTCAATTCTTCATATAAGAATGCCACAGGACACCTACACCATATGCTCTTACTACATTCAGAGATGTCACCTCCAGAGCCATAACCCAGAGGTTGATTCAGTGCATGTTCTCATGTCCCATGGCCTAGTCCCTGTAGAACAGAGCAGGAGAAAATGATCTCATCTTGGCAGCTCCCTAGAACAGCTGGGGCACTTCATTAATGCCAGATTAATCCTGTGATTAATCCCACAGAAAATGCCTCAAAAATCATGAATCCATTTAGACTCTTATTGGATTAAAAGGAAGAGAGCCCTACCCCTTTCCTCCTCGCTGAACAGATATTCCCACAAAACTGTATTTCTGATGGGAGAAAAAACAAACAATAAAGTCTTCCAGGGACATTAGCTGGAGCCTGGCAGGGTGCTCACACCTCTCCCACCAGCACAGATCCAGGTCATTTTGCCCCAAATCACACAAGGGTCATAGCTAAGCCTACAGCCAGCTGCAGGGGAGCTTGCAAAGACTTGCTCAGCTCTTGAGACAACTGGCCCTTACTGAAAGGCCAGACCATGGCAGGGATCTTTGGGAAAACATAGCTGTGATTGCGGCTGCTAAACAACTGTTGGTCCAGACCTTGGCGATTTCTTCTTTTAAGTTTCCAACCCAGGCTTAAAACATAAGACACCATCAAATGCCCAGTCGCAAAGCCAGCCCCCAGGGAAACCCATGTTCACACCAAGACCTTCTCATCCCAACCCCCCCTCCAGTGGAGGCTGGCGTGGCAGGTCCAGGTAGGAGCCAGGGGCACGGGATGGCAACACGAGGGTGTCCCCACAGCCGAGACGCTCCGGAGACATTTATTGCTTGTGACACATTGTCAAAGTGAGATGTGCCTCATTAATCAGAGCTGAAGCAAACAAGAACGCTTCTTAGCAAATTGGAAAAAATTAGGGAGGCTCTCGGGGGCTTAACAGCCTCCCCTCGTCCCCTGGCTCCTGGGGGACAGGCCCACGACTGCTTAGCACCACCCCATCCACCCCTGTCTACCCGGGGCCAGGCAGCACGATGCCAGACACCTCCTCACCCACGGGGCTCGCGGTCCTCGCCTCTTCCCCCCGCCCCGGGGAAGAAAACAACAACTTCAGACACGGCTTCTCCTCGGCAGCAGCCGCTTTGCATAAGCTATGCAGCAGGCCGCCTTCATTAGCGCGCGTAACCGCAGGGCAGCCTGCTGCTCCCCGCACCGGAGGGCCGCGCGGGGTTCACATCCAGGGATCATGCCGGCGATGGCGTGAGCAGCGCTTTGCTTCAGGTTTCGCTGCCTGGGCTGTGGCGAGGTGGGAGCCCGGGAGCACAGCCTCCTCCCCGCATGGAGATACCCAGCTTAATTCCCCTCTGCTTTCCAGCCTCCCTCCGGCTCGGCCCCGCGCAAGGCCCCCTCCCCTCTCCGGCGATCGCGGCTGTGAGCGGGTAGGCGCAGCGACACCGATGCCGCCTCGCAGCCAGCTTGCAGCAGCAGCAGCTCTCGGTGCATCGACTCGGAGGGGCCGAGCAGAGCCCAGGGAGAGGAGCTGCCACTGGCACAGCCCTCGCCTCCCGTCAGCCCGAGCAGCGGCCGGCACATCCCCGCGGCCCCTGCTTGCTGCCGGCGGCTCCGGAGGGTTCATCAGACAAAGCCATGTGCATACACCTGAGCAGCAGCTCTTCCCCCCCCCCCACCCCCCTTTGCTGAAATAGCTGATTCCCAGGTTTAGATAAGCAGCAACGGGTCAGAGAAGCCAGCAACCATCGCAGAACCAGGTCGGATTCAACGCACGCCGGCTGCAAAAACACAGACCTCAAGCAGCCACGCTGGGCACTCGGAGAGTTTTCAAATAAGAGGTTTCAATTCACAGTTCCTAGATCATTTTGTTTCCCAGCTCTTGAAAAAGAACTGATTGACTGCTCTGAAGTGGCATTTTCTGCTAAGGAAAGAAACAAAAAAGACAAAACTATTTTTAAAAGCTTTTTTTTTTTTTAAATGACATGGTTTTCCTTTGTCAGCCAGGCTGAGCTGACGCAAGCTTTTTTGTTTGTTTTCCAAGATTTATCAGCCCGGGGAATCCTTTGGGTCATTTCTGCCTTGCCCGCAGTGCCCTCAAGTTTTGCACCGCCGCTCTTTGCCCCAGCCTTCTCGCGAGCGCTTTCGCCGCAGGCAGCAGAGGCATTAAAAGGCAGAGGCTGCTCCGATGCAGCGGGCATCGCGGGAGCCCTCCCCGTCGCCAGCCAGCCCGGGACGCCGCGAGCGCCCCAGCCCTCCGCTTTCTAAACCCAGCGCCAAGCAAAGCAACCCGAGAGCCGAGGCCAGGCCCCCGGAAGCCCAGCAGATCCACCAGCATGAGACAAGGCTGCTTTTCTCCGCACAGGGATAGAGGGACACTGCGGAAAAGCAAGCAGCTTTCCCCTGGTAACACCTCCAGTCACCAACCCAGGAGCCCAGGGAAGAGACCGCTCTCCTCCAGCGATACAAGCATCAAGCACGAGAAGGCAGGGCCTGGATCTGGAGGGTTTCCAAGATAACATCCTCACGGCGCTGCCCCTGCAGCCGGGCGGAGGGACGACTCACTGCCCACGGCCATCTCCTGTCGGTAACGCACGACCGACGCTGCCGAAGCCCTTCCTAGCGCACCGCAGCCGGGGAGGACTTGGGAAGCAGAGCTGTGCACAGACACGTGAGCCCGGAGCTACCAGCACGCACAGCCAGCAACTCGCAGGCCACCAGGCAGGATCCCCTCCAGAAGCGACAAAGCGGACACGTGAAACAGCTGAGCAAGGCCAACCCGCGGGGACCGCAAGGAGCAGCACACACTCACCGTGCTGCCTGAACACCTGCTGGGGGGGGGGGGGGGGGCAAATGCCCACCCACCTCCGCCAGGGCCAAACCAGCCCCAGGTGCTCGCCCGGGGCCCCTATAGCTCCTGCGGGGAGCCACCCAGGTGTCCCGCATCTCCTCCCTCCCGGCTGTGCCCCTGCCCGGGCTGCAGCCGTGCACAGCTGCAGCCCGTCCGGCTGCCCACATCGGCCCGAGCTGCTGCCCCGCTCCCCAAACCAGCTGTGCGGAGAAGGGACAAATAGCAGCGCTGGGCAGGCTGAACCCAGCCCTCGGTGGCGTTTTCCTAAATAAAACAATAAACAAGGTGCTGTTTCTGCTTTTCCTTACGCTGCAGTTCCTTATTAATCCCCACAGTAAACACAAAGGAAAAAAAATACAGTTTACCTAAGAGGCACGCTTTCTGCTTAGAGCTACGAACGGACGCTAAAGGCAGACAATGGTCTCACAACAGCAAACCGTCACCGCGTTGCAGGGTTTGCCACCTCCCGCGGCGGGCGCAGGAGGGTCTCGGCACGCCGTGGTGCCCTGGCAGGGAAGGGACGGGGAGCACGCCGGGCAGGGGGGAATCGTCAGGAGGCAGAGCGCAATTACATGCCTGGAAGCGGGCCAGGACGTGGGAACTAACACCCTGCTCGCGGTGACTAATACGGTACAATGCTGTTTTAATGAGAAATGGTCATTCGAAGCTTAACATCGCTGCTGGTAAGTGCCCCCTCTCTTTCCACTGCAGCGGTTTCCTGGACAGTGCACCCAGCTAATTAATTACGGAGCACAATCCAATCAGTCAGGCCATCCTATTTCAGTTAAAGGCTTTTAAGAGATAATGCCATGAAACTCCAGATGGACTGGGCTGGCCCGAGCCTCCGACAGCGCTGGGGTGCTTCAGGAGCCGCCGCTCCGCTGTGGCTCCAACTGAAGGCCCAGATCCAAACGCGCTGGGAAAAACCAGCTAGTTGCAATACTACCTGGGCGTTGGGCTCCTACGGCCATGTCTACCCGACTGAGACGTTTGCCATCTCCCTCCACTTGCGTCTCACCTACGTGTGGCTGGTTACACCTAAGGCCGGAGCCTGCCCGGAGGCTGCTGGCTTGGTTTTGGCCGATCCTCGTGCCCCACGTCTGCGGGCCGGGTTACGTGGCCGCAGGGTGCCCCGGGCCCGGGCGGACTCTGCCAGGCTCCGGCCACCTTGGCACGGCCCCGCGGCACCATGCCCAGCGTGTGGCTTAGGAGCTGCCTTGCAAAGCCAGGCCTGCCTCAGGGAGGGACTCTGACACTTCTTAT
Organism: Dromaius novaehollandiae; assembly: GCF_036370855.1. Taxonomy (NCBI): domain Eukaryota; kingdom Metazoa; phylum Chordata; class Aves; order Casuariiformes; family Dromaiidae; genus Dromaius; species Dromaius novaehollandiae. The sequence continues at coordinate 22,635,610 of NC_088107.1, forward strand.
GGCCTCTGGAAAGCATCGCCTGCTCACCTCCTCCCTCTCCTGGCTCTGGTACCCATGAGGCCTCTCCCAGCAGCTCCCCGCTGGGAGAGAGGGAAAGGGAGGGTACGGAGAGATCCCACTTCCCTCCAGACCTGGGTGCAGCCACCTTGGATGGCAAGCGGGGACGGGAGAGTGGCTGAAGCGATAGGATGCTGGAAAAAGCAGCCCCTTCACCATTAGCGGTGGTGGTGTCACTGACGTGCTAAGCTCTCCCTAGGACGTTCTCAGCTTTGCAGTGGTAGCTTAAATCTCCTCCCCAGGCTAAAAGTGTGGGAGCTCAACCAAAAGCTCAGAAGCACTGACAAGAGGGGAGTTATCACATTTGCAGCCCTTTGACCAAGGTGGTGGCTTGCATTAGCTCAACCATTTGTTCCCAAATCAGCGACTGTCCCTCCCCCTGACCATGGCAACGGATTTGTTCAATAGGCTCCCTTTGTACCTCAGACCGCCTTTTTTCCTTAATCACACCACATCTTAGGTCCAACTGCGATCAGAACTGAGTATCTCCTGCTGGCTCCCCAAGCCACTCGCTGGAATGGTATTAAAAAATTTTAAAAAAAGACCTGGAAATTCACAGATTCCAAATTCATCTTTTAATAGGGAAAAGCAAAACCAAAGGGCAAGATCAGTTCAGCTCGACTGGCAGTTGGTGACACTTGGATGTCATGTTTCCCTCTGCCTGGTCACATGGGAAGACGGTGTCAATACTGCCTGAGCAGCCAGAAAAACACCTTTACTGATACTTAAGCAGACGGCTAACATACAGGGAGGGGAAGTCAGCCTAACACCGAGGCAGGATCAGGTCTCCTTCCTGTTCTCTGATGTTGGTCCCTGTCCCTCCAAAGTGCCAGCATCCCAGAAAGCTGAGACCCAGCCGCCTCTGTGAACACGGAGCAGAGCAGATGCCAGGGCCAGATCCTGAGTGTCTTCCAACAGCTCAGTATGGTTGTGCTGCTTTATGCCAGCTGAGCTTGCAACTTCTCGTGTTCAGTGATGAAAGCGGATGATTCTACGATTTACTGATCCTACACTTGGTTAATTTTGCCATCCCTGAGTGAGGATAAGCTCTCGGATTTGCAGACATTTTGAGGATTGTAGTATTAATTTTTTTTTTATTATGTGTGCATGTGTCAAAAAGTCTTGTGCTTTGATCTAAAGCCCAACAAAGTCAATGCGGAGGATATACATCAAGTCTAAACAAGCTCCTGTCACAGGTGGCATCAAAAGCTCGTTGCAGTTGATGAGCGTGGATTCTGTTCTCTCTTGGTCCAGCCCATGTCGCGGCAGCTTGACCTCCACGGTGAGTTTGCACCATTGTACTGGCACAAGGAGAGCATAAGCCCCAACTCCGGGCAAGAAACATCCACACCTCATTTGGGGCTTTGCAGCACCCTACAGCAGTGTAATGACTGGAGGGACATCTGTGAAATAACCACTGGGAGGGACAGAGAGCGTTTTCTCAGAGCCATCCTTGGCCAGACACCCAGTAATCCTGCATCACGGCCTTCAGCAGATGCGAATGGCTCCACGCTAGCTGGATCAGGACCACGCAGGCCACCATCATCAGCCCCACTAACATCAACGAGGGTTTGTGCACAGACAACAACCTATGAGTTTTACTAATGCGAATTCACAAAGGAATGATCTGACTTTGGCAGAACTGGAACACAAATGCAAGTGAGACAGTGACGTTCACATGGCGCACAAATGGAAAGACGATGCCATTGAAGTGACAGCACCACAGCAAGCCGAAATGACATCAAATAACTGGGTCCTCACGAATACACCATGCTTTCACATCTACGAAACTCATTCTCTCACAAGAACATTTAATGAGTGTCTCCCTACAACGTCAGGAACAGACATCAGCAAGCAGCAAGGAGAGGAGCCAGGATGAACTGGGGGCAGTGAGAACAAGAAACGACCAATTCCAGACCTCTAACGCCAACAGCCATCACATGCTGATGAGAACCGAACGAGGGCTGAATCGTCGCACCTAGCACAGAACAGGCAGGGAACTAAGTCATCGTCACGGGGGCCTGGGAAGGAGCACCCCAGAGAGAACGGCCACAGCCTTCTCTACCGGTGACACCTACCCTGCTCGCCGGGTTACCAGAAGGGGCCCAGCTATCTGGAGAACAAATCTCAGGTGTGTGCTCAAGGCAGACAATCTCTCAGACCCATCCACCTGTTTTAGACCCTAAAATGCTGAACACATGTACAGTGATAACACTGAAACATCACAGCCTCATCCAGAAAAGCAGCAACACCACTTCCTCATGTTTACATCCCACGCCAGCGAGTCAGCAGGCAGGGAGGGGGGCACCGTTTCTCTAAAACATCTGTCCCATACCACCCTTGAGAACACTCAGGAATGGGGACGGAGAAGAGCTACGCGCATCTGGATGAGCTGTAAAATGAAATATGTCCTTCTTCCTGCTGCCGCTGTGTCCCGCACCAACACGTCGCAGGCTCTGGCCACAGAGGCCTCGTTTCCTGGCAGCAACGCAGCCACCGTGGGATCCCACAGCTGGAGTAACTGCGTGGGGGAGGTTCTGCTGCCTGATCCAAATCTGGCTCCAGCGGCCGATGAGCAAGACCCCGACAGGACAGGGAGACGAGGAGGCAGATGCTCCGTGCATCCCCGCGCTGCAGTCGTGGCAGAGCGTGCACATCCCTCCAAGCTCCCCTGCTGCAGCCATTCGGAGGGGCTTTTCCCCATGGAGACCGGGATCCAAAATTCCTCCAACACTTATCGCAAGCTCCTGGCGTGCATTTCAGGGATTTAGGCAGGAGGAGGAAAAGGAAACTGTTCAATTAATCCTGAGGCCATCCCACTTGAATCCCTAGAGGACAGCTCCAGAGCAAGCTGGTTCGGGAAGTAATTCGCTCATTCTCGGTGCTGTGGGTGTCCCATAAAACACAGCATAGCTCATGGCGGCCAGGCCAAGGGCTCCCTCGGGAACTGACCGGTTCAGTGTGGAAAGACGAGCAGAAATGGAGTGGCGAGGGAAAGGCCCCAGCCCCTCAGAAGAGAGCATCGACTGGAGTTTCTGCTGCCAGCCCACAGCAGCTGCTCTGCACCTGGAGGCACGAGGAAACGCACCAGCGAGTGCCCCTACCCGTCAGCATCCGTCCTCCCTTCGCCACAGCTGTACCGGGATCACTGCCGGAGCCTGCACCACCCCATGTTCTGTACCCTGACATGAACCTTCCTCGGAGCCGCCAATTAAACCAGTGAACTGTTCTCAGCTCGGTCTCCCATGCATGAAAATGTCCTGTTATTTTGCACCTGCCAAGAGCAAGAGCGGTGTCCCAGCAGATTTATCTTGAGCTGACACTTGAGGACAATTAAACCCTTCTCACTCCTGCGTTAGCAGCGCAGCAGATAAAAGAAGAGCCCCAGAGCCCTCCAGTCGCTGTTGTGGTGGGTTGCTCCTGTACGAGTCAGGTAACATGAGAAGAGACTCTGTTTCTCAGCAGAGATGGGGGGGCACTTTTGCAATCTGCCCTCATTCAGAAGGGGAATCGATCTAGATCTAAGATGCATGCAGGCAGTTTCTCTAACGGGGAGGATCATCTGGTGAATGAACTGTGCTGGAAATCCAATGTCGAGGATCAAAGTGAATCTCCTTCATCACTAAACCAGGGGATCATCACTGAGCCTCTGTCCCTAGAGCTCTGGGCACTCCTCTCTGTTCTCCTCTCTCCGGCTCTAGCCTGAGCTGCCCAGGGAAGACACTGGCTCCCGGTCACTCTGCACGCACCGCACGGTACCAGGGGCCCCTCTAGAGTCAGCCCGAAGTTGGGCCGCCTTGGGGAGCGGGTAGCAGGGCGGGGGGCCGGCATGCCCCCCCGCAGCACGCAGCCCCTGCGGGAGCTCTGCCCAGCTCCCGCGAGCGCTGCCTGAGGTTGCTGGATGCAGCCAACCTCAAAGCCGAGCTTCGATCGCGGTGGTTTTGAGGTCGGTGCTGAGCATCTGCCATTGCTCCGGGCCGGGAGCGGGGCGGGGGGCGATGGAGACCAGAGCGACCCCCACCTGCCTGCCCCAAAGCGGCCCCCCCCCCGCACCGGGGCCGGGTCCACCCGCTCCCGGAGGCTGCGCCAAGCCCCGCTCTCCCGCGGGTCCCCGAGGCGGCGGCAGAGCCGCCCGCGCCCCCCGGCCGCGCCCCTCCCCGTCGGGTCGGTCCGCCCGGCCCCGGCCCCGGCCCCGGCCCCGGCCCGGCCGCGGTTACCTCCGAGGGTGCGGGCGGCGGCCGGGCGAGACGCGCCGCGCTGCTGCTGGGCTCGGCTCCGCGGCGCCGGGCGCATCCTCCGCCGGCGGGCAGCCCGCTCCAGCGGCACCGGCGGCGGCGGCGGCGGCGGGGGGCAGCGCATGCCCCGGGGCTGCGGCTGCGGCTGCGGCGCGGGCGGCCCCGCGCAGCGCGGCTCCAGGCTCCGCTCGCCGCCGCGGCGCCGCGCAGCTCCCGCAGGCAGCCGCGCTCCGGAGGCGCCGCGCCCGCCCCCGCCCCCGCTCCGCTCCGCGCCGGCCCCGGTGACAAATCGCGGCGCGGGGCTCCCGCTGCCGCTCCGCCGCCGCCCGCGCCGTTAAAGGCAGAGCGCCCGCCCGGCCCCCGCAGCCCCCGGGCTCCCGGCGGCGCTGGGCACGGCCGCGGCGGCTCCCGGCTCTGCTGCCACCGCAGCCATCCGTGTGACGAGGTGGCCGGGCTCAGCCGAGCCGCCGGGTGCTGCCGGGCCGGCAGGAAGCCTGTCGCCTGGTCCTGGATGGGTGTCAGCGGTGAGGAGGCGGATGCCCGGAGCACGGAGGGTGCCGGGCTCGGTGCAAGGGTCCGAGCAAGCCTGGGTTACTGTGGGACGAGGCACCAAAGTGCCTGAGAGACCCCAGCAGCTCCAGCGGCTGGTGAGGGAGAAGAGCAACCCGTGCTAGCTGGGAAGAAATGTTCCCCTCCATTGCCTAGGGAGACAGGCCGTAGCTGGAAAGGTCTTCTCCATCGCGGAAATTCCTGGAGAGAGAAGAGCGGGCCGTGGCCTGGGCCAGACAGGCTGCCCACTGCCTGCTCCCGTGCCTTCGGAGCAGCAGAATCCACCCCCATCCCCGGGATAAAGCCCATCCCGCTGCAGTCAGGGGGATCATGGCCGGGCTGTCTCACAAGGCTCGCAGCACTGCCAGCAGCCTGCACCCCGCCGGAGGAGCGCTCCAGGGCGCTGGGTGTTCAAAGAAAGACTTCATCTAAGCAGGGTCTGAAGGGAGGCCGTAGCCTTCCCTGGTGCTTGGCACATTTGGCAGTGATGGATTCAGGCACGTCCAGCATGGACAACACTGCCTGGAGACCACAGACCTGGGCAGCCAGCTCTGTGGGGCCTGGCAGCCCGGCGAGGAAGCTCCCCTCCTTGCTCCCCGCTGCCCAGGCAGCTCTGCCTGCCCTGCAGGAGCGTCCCCAGCATTTGCTCCATGAGACCAACGTCCACCACGTCCTGCGCCCGCGTGGCACCCGTGGCTGCGTGCCCAGCGCAGGGCGTACAGCACAGCAGACACTAATCCTTGCAGAAAGGTGTAGACCTGAGCAACGCAGACCCTGCTGCCACAGCAGCCCTCATCCTCTCTGCAGGCCCCGTTTTGTGAGCGCTCCCTCTTGCACAGAGCTGCATGGACACGCTCATGCACTCATCCGTGAAACCCATCGCTGTGCAGCGATCAGGGTGCTGTGTTGCAACTTTGCAACGTGATTGAATTGTGCACTCTTCTGTTCCCAGACCTAATATTATCTCCCTGGCCGGGTTTGCCGCGTGGAGGGGTGGGGGGCGGAGAGCAGCCGAAGGCACGGCACACGGGAGGTCAGCAGGGCCCCAGGCAGGCGAAAGGCACGGGGGCTTCCCCTTCCCAAAACTGCCACCCTGCCAGATTGCTGCTCGAGATATCATCAGATGTTTTCTCATGCCAAAATTATCCTCATACGTATTCAAGAAGGAGCAGAGGCTTGCAGGTTTGTGGGTTTTAATCAAAACTTGAATTCTCTTCACACATTTATGTTATCTCTGCTTGTCTCGCCCAAATGAAACAATGCATTTTGGTAGGTTTCATAAAGCATCCCTGCTTTTTTCCTGGGTGTGTAAGGAAGGAGGACGGTGGTGTAAACCTGCCCCCAGGATTATTGTCTGTATTGCAGCAGCACCCAGTGGCTAGAGCTGGCACAGGTGCCCGGCTGTGCTAGGTGCTGCACACGCCCCGGGCAGGAGACAGTCCCTCGCCCCCAAAATGTGCGGCTGCGATGGCAAGCGAGGCTGGGAGCAGGAGCCGGCCTGCCGTGCAAGCAACGCGTCCAAGGTCGGCCGGGGACAGCCAGGAGCGGGCGGCACGCGGGGCACTGTGGCCCGGTGGGCAGAGCACACGCCGTGCAGTCCCGCCTCAGCCCCCGGCGTGGTGCACGAGCAGGAGCAGCCTCCTTCCTCACCTGCGGCAGAGGAGTAACGGCGCAGGAACGGTACTTACTGCTTTTGCACTTCGCGTTTTCCATCAGTGCAGATCTGTACCAGAACCGTGTATTATTATGACCTTCGAGGCTCCATCCAGTGGTCACTCCATTAGATGCTTTTGTGTCTTACTATGATCCCGGGCACGGTGCCAGGTTCAAACGCGGTGAAGGCAGGGAATGCCTTCCCTCTGATTTCAGGAAGCAGCGACAGGGTCGGGAAAACCTACCCAGACTCCAGGACTGCGTCTGGAACTATTCTTTTCAGTTAAAACTAGAGTTAAGTGAGACAGGAAAACCCACCTGGCAGGAGGATCATAAAGCAATTAATACTGAATATCACTGATGATCTTCTTCCGGCTCTGCTTGTCGTTACAACGAGCCTTCCTCTCGGCCACCATGATGTGATACATAAAGCAGCTATCTCCCGAATCTGATTTCCTGTTTGGAGATGATCTCTAGCTGAGAAATTACCTGCTCTCCAAACTGATTAGAGTCCTAATCAGTAGATTCTTCACCAATCCTTTAGACAGGCCCTAGAATATACAGGGAATTCAGAATAATTTAATGCACTTTCTTGATCAATAATGAGGCACACCACGAGGACGCTGCAGAAGGCAGAAGCAGCTGGTCTGCAGTAGCCTGGCGGAGTTTGGCACCTCTCGGAGCAGCGGGAGGCTGGACCGCGACAGCCGGCGCAGCCTGGACCTGGGGCCTCGGAGCACATGGACAAGGCACGGGCACCCCTGTACTGCCCTTGGCTGCCTAGAGACCCTCCTGGGGCTTCGCAGCTGTTTTGCACCTGGGGAACAGCACAACCATGGCCTGATGTGCGGAAGACAAGAAGCAGACAGAAGCCAGGGGCTTCTGCTGCACCTTCCCCCCCAAGGGCCAACACTGGCCTGCCTTCAGCTCACTGCCCCTCTCGCTTGCTGAGCAGTCTGGGAAGCTGTTCCAAAAGGCTCAGTGCCTCCCAGCCCCTGTGAAGAGGGAAGCTAGCTTTCGGCTGTCCCATCCTGGAGGAATGATACCACCTGCACCATAGGTGTTGGGGACATCAAGGGATGTCCACTCATTGGCAAGATCCCTCCTGTGGTCAGCAGGGCCCAGGGGAGCCCAGCAAAACCTGGAAGGAGGTCGGGGCTGGAAGGACCCCGCAATTCTCACTTCAGGCCCTGCAAGGGCAGGCGGCCAGGTTTCTGCTCCTTTCATGCGCCAGCCCAGCTCCATCCTCAAAGCAATGAGGTATTTTTCCTCCTCTGCTTCCAGAGCCTCACAGCTCCCATCGTTAAAAACTGTCTCCTAATTTCCAGCCTACAATAGCCAGTTTAAACCTATTTGTTCTTGTGCCAACACTGTCTTTTAGCTTAAATGGTTCTTTTCTGTACCTGATGTTTACTTGCTTGATATATTTATGGAGAGTAATAATATCCCGCTTTGCCTTCCCTTTGCTGGGCTAAACAAGCCAAATGCTTTCAGTCTCCTCTTGTAAGACAGGCTCTCCATTCCCCTCGTCATGCTAATAGCCTTCCTCTGCACCAGCTCCAAAGTGAATTAATCTCACTGGAAGATGGGTGATCACGGTTGTGTGCAGCACCTCCAGTAGCATCTCCCAGTGCCCTGCACGGCCACGACTGCTCCGTGCCGCCATCCAGCTGGCGACGCCGCACCGGAGAGGAGCGACTGCCTCTTCAGTGGGTCCTTGTGCAGCTCTGTGCCCTGCTCGGCAGCTGGGGTCCTCAGGGGCTAAGGGAGCCCCAGTACTAAATCTGAGGTCTCACCAATCCTGAAAGGCACCTCCATTGCAGGACACCTCGGCAGCCCAGGGCTGGCCGCGGGAGCCGGAGCTTGCTGAGTCTCTGCAGAGGACCACCAAGCGCCAGGCCCAAGGTAGCTCCCGCTCGGTGCTGATTAGGGGCATTTGGGCCGCTCCAAGCCCTGCTGCTTCCCTCACCCCGAGGTGCCCTCTTCTTTGCTGGAGACATTTGAAATCAGCAGTGGGTCTCTGCAGAAACCAAGGCGAGCAACTAAGAAGAGCCTTCGAGTCTTTCATTTCTGCCTCGCAGGCTGCTTCGGCTGGGCTCTGTTTCTCCTGCGTGCTCACCTCCCCGGCTTTCCAGCCCTCGGTTTTAATCAGCCTCACTCTCAGGAAGCGCCTCCAACACTCAGTCTGGCTCGCCTGGTCCTGGGGACGGCCCTGCTAGAAAACTCCTTCAGCGGGAGAGCAAACCTCAGCCGGGCTCTGCATCCCGCCCTGCAGCCGGCACTGAGCGGTCCTGAGCGCCTGGAGCTGTAGGACCAGGCCACAACACACAGCTGCACGCTCGACACCCAGGTGTCCCCTGAAACCAAGAGGCGACACCGGCAGCAGTCGCCTTAAATGAAACTCACAGAGGACGCACAGACTCATGCCACTGAACACAGGAGGGAGATGGTATCACCATGCTCTGGTGGGCACTAATAGCTTTACCTCTCCTGCGCTATTCACAGCAGAGATAAACCTCCAGTGTCTGATGAGCCAGAACAGAAATATCCAGTGGCTCTCCTTTCTTTTCTATTTTTGCTGCAAGCTGGTTAACCCTGAAATCCAATTACTGCTCATTATTCAGTGGAACTTTCCTCTTACCAAACGGACACGTTGCAGGGCCCTCGCGCCGACTGTGAGTGCTAGGAGAGCTGCAAATCACTCCTGGCACACCGCGGCCCGGCTAGGCACGGACCGGGGGCTGCTCCGGCACCCGGCGCACGCGGGGCCCGAAGCCGCGTGCCCGCGCATCCGCCGCCCGGGCTGCCCAGCCAAAACGCTGCCTGATTCACATGCGCTGCTGAATTCAGCAGGTGGGGGAAAAAATAAAAAAAAAAACCCACAGCTCTGCAGTTTTCTTTGCTGATTAAAGTCATGGCGCAGCACATTTCACCTACGGTCATTAGCAAGAGGGGAGGGAGGAGGACGGCCCCAGCCGCCACGGCAGCCGGGCGCAGCACGAGCCTCCCACCTGCGGCCCCGTTCTGCACGGGCTGGGTGCGACCCCCGCGGGTTTATCGCCAGTTTAGGGTAATCTTTCTCGGAGATGGGCGGTGGAAATTACACGCAATATTGCAGATGGGCCTCCCGATGCCGCCTGACGGGCCTCGGGCACTTCCCGGCGCAGGCCACGGCCTCCCTCCCCGGGCGAAACTGGAGCCCTGCACCATCGGCGACCTCGCCGGGGCCGGTGTCCTGCTTACGGCTGATTAATCCCCCGGGCCCCCCCGGCAGGACGGAGGCACTGCCGTCCGGGCAAGGCACGGCTGGGGGCACACGCGCGCCCGGGGGCTCGGCAGAGGCAGCTCTCGGAGGAGGCTCCGTCCCTCCAGGTCGCCCCGTCCGGCCGCACCGTGCGTCCCAGCGCTGCAGCGGGCTGCTCCCCGCGGGACCCTGCCCCGTGCCCCTCTCCGCCCCCGCCTCAAACGAAAAGGAGGAAATCCCAGGGAGCTGCAGAAAGGGGAAGCGGAAAAGAAGCCAGCGAAGCCCAAGTAAGTGAAAGATTAAACATAATACCAAGTAAATTAATATACAGGAAGAGAAGGTGGGTTTTAAATTAATTCATTGCACCGCTCAGCTTTCAAAGCCGTTTATTTACCCCATAGGTCCTGCAGCTTCATATGGAAAATGGCTTCTGCTTGACTGCTGTTAAACCTCGAAGGCGGAGAGGCTTTGCCGGGCAGCAAGAGCCGACGGCTGGCGCGGCACCCGAGGCCCGGAGGTGCGCCAGGACCAGCAGCTGCACATGCACCGCGCTCAGCCACGGCAGCGGAAACGGGGCTCTGGTGTTTAGTACAGGTTTGCTGTGATCGCGGAGCAGAGGGCTCAACACAGCTGTTTTGGGGGTGGATTTACTGGGAAAAGGGGAAGGGGGAGCGGATGGTCTAAGCCCTTTGTTTGGGAAGCGTCTGTGATTAGACGAGGATTTTGCACAGCGTCTCTCTTATTCCGCTACTGCTCTTCCCCCAGGTTCCCAGGACCAGCTTGCAAGCCGGAGCTGGGTCATAACAGACGATAAACAAAAGGGCAAGAAGGAGAAACGCCGGATCTCATCTCCTCCCCCCTGCCTCCCCTCCGGCTCTCAAAGGCACACCGAAGTGGTGCGGAGGATGCTCGGGTCTATCTATCTGCCTTGCCGGACCGTCTCCCGCCCCGGGCCGTGCTCCCGCCAGCGCCGAGAGCCTGCGTGCGGGTCCCCTGCTCGCTGCCAGCCGAACCGCACTACAATTCCCAGCTGCCTGCAGGAGGGTCCATGCCTGGGAAAGCAGCTCCAAGCTGGGAGAAACGGATGAAGCACCGGGGGCCAGGGCCAGCGTGCCGGCCCCATCCCGCGCTCCAGGGCCGTGGCGTGCCAGCTGATCCATGCCTGCCGGAGGCCCCAGGGGCAGGAGCATGCCCAGACCTCTTTGGTCAGCTGGGACAAGTCCGGAGCCCAGGCTGGTGAAAATCCCTGGGATAATGTTTTTGCACACTTGCATGCTCCCACCTCATCTCCGGATGCCCGTGATGCTTCACTCTCCCCTCTGGCAGCTGATGCCAGCCGGGAAGGGCCTGGCCTGACTGGTGCTGGGAAGCGGGAGGCACCGCCAGGCTGGGGAGGTGCGAAGCAGCGTCCCGGGATGCAACAACGCTGCTGGCCCAGGCTGCGATGGGTCCCTGCTCGGAGACCCGGCGAGCAGCCCCCCCGGCACGTCTGCCCCCCTCGGGCCTGTTTGGCCGCGGGAATCGCCGCACGGGCCGGTCGCGAGCCCCCGCTCCGCACGCACCTCCGATCACGCCACCGTCGCCTCCGGGAGCTCCCGCCCCGCTTCCCCCATCCGTAACTCAGCCTGACACAGCACAGCAAAAATCAATTCGCTCCTTTAAGAAAGTGCCAAGGCAAATTACTTGCTCGAGCCTTCGACGGGGCTCGCTTCCCTCCCAGGGGCCGTATCTGTGGTGCTGAGCCCTGAATTACAGACAAGGCCCCGGGTGTCCCTGGCCGGGCAGCAGGGCCTCTCCGAGCCCTGACCGGTCCCAGCGAGCCGCGCTCAGGAGAGCCTCCCCCTTTCCAAACGCCCTGTCCGCCCCCAGCACCGCAGCCGCTCGCGGCGACGGACGCGGCTTCCCGGCCAGACCACAACCCGGCACCCGCAGGCTTGGGCAGGACACTCGGGATGGGGACGGTCACACCAGAAGTCCCAGAATGGTCTAAAAAGCCTCTGTTAAACCAAAACGCTTCCCCCAGCCTCCGACCGCAGCAGATGGAAACGGGAGGAAGCTGATGAAGGAGCAAATCTAATAAAGGGAGTTTTAATCAGCGCGCAAAGCCAGGCTGGGGGAGAGGGAGAACGGATCAGAGCTGTAAACTGGCTGGAAATCAGCCTCTTCATTATCACAAACACACAATCAGAACTTAATAGTATTTGACATTTCATTAATTTAAACCAGGCGTCGCGGGAAAAGAGAAAGAAAGAACATTATTAATTTTAAAGACCTCCTCCCGGAAGGGCTCGTGCTGAGAAAGAAAAGGGAAACGCTGGAAGAAAATCGTTTCCTCCCGTTGCTGCCCACCTTCCTCCTCTGCCTCTGCTCGCCCAGTCGCAGGAGAGCGCGTGAGCCACGGAAACCGAGGGCGAGCCCCCCCGGGCCGCCGTGGCCCCCGGGCGTCGCGGGGTCTCCAGGAGGGGGCACTGGGGTCGCCTGGGCCAGATCCTGGCCATAGCGGCGGCGGGGCTGAGTGCGGCTGCCAAAAATAAGCTTCACGTCGCTATTGCGAGGGCAGATGGATGTGGCCAGGGCTGCGCTTTTTCAAGGCAGATCTGAAAGGACGGATTTAAAGAGCCTTTGGAGCACGGGAGCCTTTCTGCTAAGCCCGATATGCTCCTTTGCAGATAAGGCTCCGGCAGGTGCAGCGGCAGGCTGTGGTTTACAGCTAATTGGAGAAGAAGAAAAAAAAAATCCCCCCCTCCTGGCTGCTTTCCACCGTGCAAGGTGGCTTCACCCTCGCCTCCGACTGCCAACTTTTTAAAAAAGCACTTCCCAGATCTTCCCCTGGTATTTTAAGAGACTTCAATAATCTTAGGCGATTATTTCAGAGGATTTTTGAAACTGTTTTTTTCTTCTTCTTCTTCTTCTTTCGGCGGAGCTGAACATTTGCGCGTGCGAGAGCCGAACCGATGCCTGCAGGGCAGCCAATTTAGCCGCACGCGTTTTGACCGCTTCCTCAAGTCCCGCTATTGATTTTTCTGCCAGGTCCAGCTGAGGATTCAGCTTATTAAAACTGGAGCGGGGACCACGCCGCGGCGCCGGCGCCTGCCTCGGGACGGGGGCCGCTGGCCCCGCTGCCCGCTGGGGTCCCACGCCGCCGGCACGCGCTGCTCCTGCCCCGGGACCCCCGGGGAAGGGCCACCCTGCTGCTCTGTGCCCCGGCCGCAGGACCCGGGCACCCTCCTCCCGGGCCGGGCGTCGCGTTATTGCGACTATCGCTGCTGTTATCCGGGAAGGGGGGAGGGAGGGAGGCAGAGGCTGCCGCCGACCCCCCCACAACGGGTTCAGCTTTGGTTCGCTTTTCTCGCTGCCTCCTGACGGAGCAGGAGCACGAAGGGGTGTTTAGGCACTCTAGCCGGGTTGGGCCGGGTCGGGTCGGCTCTGGGCTGCATTTAAAGCACCTCCGTCGTTTCAGAGCATCCACTGCCCCGAGATATTTACAGCGTTTGACAGGTGGAGACAGACAGAGGTTAGAGCTCCCGGCTGCTCGCAGTGGAAACTCGGACCTTGGGCAGGAATCTGTTAGCTCAGGCGGGATGCAGAGCTGCTGGATGAAAACGTCGGCGCCGTTCGCCAGGCTGAATTGCTCCTTGCAACCCCACGCGCAGACGGGGCCGGGAGGCGGTGGCAGGGATGCGGCAGGGCTCACGGGTAGGATGCTGACGCGGGATGCAACCTGCTCCAGCTGAGGCCGCTGCCCGGTCCGGCTCCAGACAAAACGCAGAGGTTTCCCATCCCACGACGCCTCTCCCTCTTGGGGGACCAGCGCTGGCCATGCCCCCCCGGCTGCGCTGCAGCAGCCCTCCCCGCCTGCCTTTCTTCTCTCCCTGTTGCCCGTCCATTCCTTGCTCTGCTCTGTCTCTGCTGCTGCCCGGCTCTGGCTCGGCCTCATCTTTCTTCCTCTCCCACGCTCCCTTTATCTCCTGTTTATTTTTCGCCACTGCTTTTGCATCCTATTCATCTGTTTCTCTTCCATCTCGCCTCCCTCGCCCCGAAAGGCTTGTCAGGAGGAAAAAGCGCCAGCCCACATCCTCCCAGCTCTGCTTACCAAATAAGGCTGGGAGTCAGGTTTTACTGAAGAGAAGGAAAACGAACTGGAGGCAAGTAGGCCAGGAGAAGCGCCGCGAAGGAAAACGGTGGCAGCAAAGAGCAGGGCGAGCGAGGGAGAAGAGGCAGAGCCACCCCGCGACGGCAGCCGTGGCTGCCCGGCCGACCACGGGCTGTCGCGCTGCCGCCTGCCCCAGCACCTCCCGTGCAGCTCGGCAGCCCCTTGCTGCCCCAGCAAGCTGCCTCTTGTCCGAGGGACGAAGCAGGGATGCGCGTTTTCTCCCGGGCAACCTTATTGCGCGCCGCACGCGGCTCGGACCCCGGGGAGGCGGGTACCCAGGCAGCATCACCCTCCGTCTCCTCCCACGCCGCCGGCCCCGCTCTCCCCGGAGGGAGGGAAATGTGGCTTTGCACAGGGAGATACTTTTTGCTGGTGGCTTTTGCGGAGGATTTGGGGCGCGGGGGCTTAAACCCCGGCCTGCCTGGCAGAGGCGCCGCGAGCCTCCTCGCAGGACACCCCAGACAAGCCGAGTGCATTGGCGTGGGACCAAGCCCTGCCGTCCCAGCGTGCTGAAGATCCTGCAGCCCCACACCGCTCCTCGTCAGCCACGCGAAACGCGGCAGCGGCGCTGAAGGTCGGGTGTCAAGTGGCTAATTAGGTAGTTTATAGCGGCTTTGGTTTGAAACCGAAACAGCGCTTTTTCCTCCCTCGGAACATAACGCAATTAAGCGGACAGCAACCATCGGTGGTAACGGCGTTGGACGGAGGGCTGCGGCGGGGTGGGAAAGGGCAAAAAAAACGCTGAAAACGCCCCAGGCCCGAGCCCCGTGCGGCACCCGGAGCTGCATGAGCCAGCAGCAACGTCAGTGCCCGGGGGCACAGGCAGCAGGGACTAACGCTTGTGCGAGCGCAGGATCACGTTGCCTTGCCCCACGCGGCTTCACTGGGTGGGTACATTCAAGGCAGTTGAATAAAAAGCAACCGAAAATACATTTTTGCAGCCAATCCGCTGCCTTTCTGGAAAATAGGGTCTAAAGAGGGGCCTGGCCCTGTGCCCAGTGAAGTTAACTTCAATTGACTCGAATGCATTTTGCTTCGGGCCCTCTCCGATTTTTTTCTGGAGCGCCTCGTAATAGCAAAGCACTATCGCAAGTCAATTAAATTCCCTGCACTTAACATCAGCGCCAGCCCTTCTGCACAAGCGGGGCTCTCATAGAGACCCCTGCGCGTCCCTACCGGCACGGAGCCTGTCCCCAGCCCTCACAGGGTCAGGCCACGGCTCTCCTGCCCGGAGCCGGCCGGCTACGCGTGGCCGTGTTTTCCCGTTTTCCTGTGCTCCTGCGACGGCAAAACTGAGAAGAGCTCCCCAGCAGCAACGCTGGTGAAGGTAGATTGTACGTTATATGCTTAGCCTCTCCCTCCTACGCATAGCACACAGTCCCCAGCACAGCCATGCCAATGCAGCAGAAGTTTTCCTTGTACTTCCTCTAAATTAAGCCCTAATTTGCCCAGGTGAGCAGGGCCTGGGTGGGAGGCTGCCGATTCCCACGGCTCGTTGCCATGCTCACCTCTATTAGCTTTTCCTGGCCGTCAGCAGCTAATTAAACTCTGCCTGTTTCATTTACCGGGGAAAAGCACAGCCGCAGGAACCAGGGCACTCGTTGCAAAGGCTCGGACGGGGTCGCAGCTCCCGGCCGGCTGGAGGAGGCCGGTCCAGCCGGGTGGGCTCACGGATGCACCCGGGCTCCTTTGGGGACAAGGCGGAAAGCCCGGCGTCGTGGGACCGCCGCTCCCGCGGGGATGATGGGGCGGGCTGATGCGGAGGCGAGGGGCGATGCCGGGCTGCGGACGCGTGCCCGTGGGGCTCGGAGAAGCGTTTCAGGCAGGAAGAGGAGGTTTTGGGGGTGTCTTTGCTAGCGGTGCTGCTGCCTTTCCCAGAGGCAGGTGAGCTGCCCAGCACACGCGCTGCCCCCCCAGCGCTAGCACTGCTTAAAAGAAACGTGCTTGGCCTTAAATCCCCTTTTTCCATCCTCCTGGTGCACAAAGGCGGCCGCAGAGCCTAGCACTCCCCGACAAGCCCGCGTAGGAGGAAAGCACATTAGCTGCTTGCAGGAAAGTTAATTATTGAAGTCGAGGGAAGTTGCGACGAATCGGTTACCGGGACCAGCCGTGCTCTGCTGTAAACTCCTGGTGAATTATTCAAGGTTTGATTTTAAGTGAGTCCTGAAATAAAGATGACAGAGACGGGGAGGCAGGAAAAGCGCTCCAAAGGGCCACCGTGACGACACCCGCAGAGCCCGGGCCCTTTCCCAGCGTTGCCTTCGCCCCAGCGCAGTCCAGCAAGCGCTGCCCCCCGGGAGACAGGGCGGTTTTCACAGCAAGGCCCCGCTGGCTCCAAAAAAAATAAACAAAAATTATCCAAAGCCAAGCGATCCCCAAACTCTGTGTCCGTCAGAGCTTAATTTGGATCCGCAAAAATCAATAGCCATTTAAGAACACGTCCGATCAAGGCAAGGAGAAGAGCCGCTTCTACATAATGCAGGCAATATATCTTCTAACGATATTTTGTTCCAAAGGCCAAGCACTGTGGTTCGGAAGCCGCTGAGCTGATCTAAGCCCGGCGGCGCGGCTCCCCAGCGCCCCGGGAGGCAGCAGAGCCATTCGGAGAAGCGGCCCGCGGCGCCGGCAGGGCAGGGCAGGGCGGCAGGCTGGGTTGCCTCCACCGCTCCGAAAGCGGCAAAGCCGCAAAGGAGAACAAGAGCGAAAGAGAAAGTGTTTTATTTCATTTGCTTGAAGAAAGGAAGATGCAAAACAGTTTGGTGTTTGCTCATTTCTGTATCTGCTCACAAATGAGCACGCTGCTGAGCCTAATGGGATTTTAGATTAAAAGATTTAACGAAAAATAACAACCACCTCCACAAATAGAGTTTTATAAGGTCAAACAACAGATGCATGCTAGCAAAAATATTGCCAGTGTTTTGTTCTCCTTCTGCAGGGATGCCTTCAAGTCTAAGCCCCAGTCTTCAGGTCCCCTCATCTAATTCCTTGCTTTATCCTCAGCAGTCGTGTTTCCAGCTGAGGATGACTGGATAATAATCCTCTGGGATCCTATTTCGGCTGCCTTCTCTGAGCAGGGTTTTGCAAGAAGTTTGGCGCCCTCAAGCAAAGGCCACATTTGCAGAATTGCTCAGCAGGGTTGGGGTAGGGAAAAAAAAGCCTGGCCCAGGCGGCAGTGCTGACATCTTGCAGGGAAAGGTATTTCCGAGACGTTTCCACAGCCCCTGCAAGGTTAAACCTGTCATTCTGGGCATTTCCGTGTCCCTCCCAGGGCTCCCCAAGGCAGAGGGTTTTCCAGCGCTTCTCTCCACCAGGCTGGGCAAGGTTCTCCTGTGGGACAGGGCTGCGGTGGTGGTCACGTCAGACAGAGCTGGCCCGTGTGGTGGTGGTCACGTCAGACAGGGCTGGCCCGTGCGTCAGGCAGACCGGCCTGACGGTCTCCACATCAGGTCCAAGGTGCTCCTTTGCACACCTCTTTCTGCTGGACATCAGCACCATCATTTTGGTCTCTAACACCTCCAAAAATGTGTTGGTAGGTACCTTCAGCAGCTACTGATTTCAAGGGCATCTGGGGTTTTTAGCACCCTTGAAAAATCAGGCCACTTATAAACACCTAAACAGATGCTTGATGATAGACACTCACCGGTGAACATATTGGCAGGAGCCCAGAGCTGGAAGCAGGATGGATCAGATGCCGCCACACCAGCCTGGTCGCAGCCCAGTCCCGGCTGAGGGGCACAGGGAGGCTCTGGAGCCCCCGGCATTGCATTACGGACGGAGGCATTACCCCGTGCCAGGCTGCCGGCTCACCTATCAAGCCTTCCCTCTGAACAAGCCACGGCAGCCCCTCACCCAGCAAATTCCCCCGAGGAGGAGCTCACACGTTCTCGGCTCTGCCGGTGACGGCAGGAGATGATGAAGGACCGCTCGCACCCGTTTCTGTTGCCTCTGCCCCCCTCGCTCCAAAACAGGGCTAATAATTCTTACTCGCCTCTGCAAGCCGTTATCTCTAACGTGCTAAATGCCGTAATTACGACACCTTTGTGATGCCGATGAAGCCACGCAGTATTAACCCAGCGCTGGAGCTGGGCCCTCAGCGTCTGGAGTTTTGTAACTAAGAGGCCATAAAGAGTTTTACAGCTGTCCTTAAGTGCGCTGGGGAAATGCATTCGGCAGGCTTCGCCATCCATCAACCTGTCACGACCCGGAGAGAACGTTTCAGCCGTTTAACCCTGCAACAATCCAGAGAGAAATTAGGCAAATCTCACAGGCAGCCCTCCCCCGCGATTGGGGAAGGCAGATGCTGCCGGCGGAGCGCGCGGCACGGCGCGGCACGGCACGGCACAGCACGCACGCCGCTCCCGCCAGCCGCCTCGCGCCCGGCCCCAGCCGCTCGCCAGGCTCGGCTGTGCCACGCGGCTCCCGCTGGGGTAGTTTAGTACATCCTCACCCCTCCTGCACGCCCACAACCAGAGCCCGAGCTGCCTCTTCCCAAAGCTCGTTCTCCAGGAGGGTGGGATTTGGTTAGAGAAATGCCATGGCTGCTTCTTGCATGGCAGCTGCAACAGGTGCCGGCCACCCTGGCATAGCTGAGAACTGAAAAGGAAAAAAGTCGCCAACTTTTGCATGCCTATAACTGTCCTCCGTGCTCAGCCTGAGCCACCTCACACATGGCCCAAGCCACCCATCCCGTGTGCAGAGCCCGGCTCTTCATCCTGCAGGGCTAACCAGGGCTTTAACCCGTCCTGGCATCGGTACGGCACCATGCAAATCACACGGCCAAAGCCCTCCAAGGGAAAAGCAGCGCGTGCAGTGGGTCAAGGGCGCCTGGCTTTCCATCCCGGGGGTGCAGAAGGAGAGGTAGGTAGCGAGTCCCAGGTGGCCCTGGGGACCTGCCCCCCGAGCCTGGCCTGGAAAAGCGATGCTTGGAAAGACCAGCCCTGCCCGCTCCAGCCTGCTGGCATCTCAGCGAGACGCAGGCGCCTGCGCCCGGGGCTCTCCGGCGGGTCTGGCAGCCCAGCGCTCGCCAGGGGCTCACGGCGGCTGTGGTGAGCCGCTAGCACCAGAACGGAAGCAGGGATTTTGGTCCGTATCGCAGAAACGAGGCCAGGCCTCGGGATTACACACACAGCGTGCAGCTCCCCGGCGCTTCAGGAAATCTTTGTTGTTATTATCTGGCTACTCTGACCTGGCAGGATGCAAAAAAGGATTAAACAGAGCAGGCTGCCAAAATATCTGCTAATTAGCTTTGTTTAACTTCTACTATCAGCCTATGAGCAGGATAAAGTTTGAAGCCATTAGGAGACTGCTAAGACTCAGTTAGCTGTTTTGTTTCTAACTGCTTTGCCCCAGCTGGGCACTTCTGAACCCAAGGACGTGCCGGCACCGCGGTGCTGCTGCGGGCCGCTCCCGCGGGGCGTTCGGTGGCTGCGTTTCTGCAGACGGCAGGAATCAGCCGTCGCCGTCGAGTCCCGGCTCAGGCTAAGCCGAGGGACACCCAGCTCTGTGGGGCACCGCACAGCAAAACTCTGCACAGGTCCCTCCGGAGACCAGCACCCCCTTTTCCTCTCCAAGATGCTGCACTTGGACACCACACAACTGCAGCCCTCTCCCTTTCCCTCCCTGTCCCCCAGCAGGCAGGTGGCACTGAGAGAGACTAAAGGAACTGCCTGATGCTCTGGACACACCGACAGCAGTCTAACCCTCAGAGGGAAGATTTTTAACCATCTCTCTCAGAGAAAACCCCAGTGCGGGATGAATTACTAAAGGACTCCAGACAGACACAGGCAAACTAAGCGGCCAGGCTGCACCTGGTACTCGGGAGCTGCTCGCGCCACCAGCGCTCGCGCTGCCCGGCCGCTGGAAATCCTGCGTGAGCAGGGGCCATGGCGAGGTCCCACCGTCCGCTTTCGGTGCCTTTCTGAAGCGCGTCTGCTCCCTCTCCAGCCCCTTTCCTCTCCTGCAGCTAGCACAGCGAACACCGCGCTTGCTGCGATTTGCAGTCCGGACGTAGTCTCACTTAGCCTGGCCTGCGGCACGGGGCTGGGATAGCGCGGAGCTGAGCGGGTTCAGCCTGTGAATTTAAACCTGTTCTCTGCCTCTCTCTCCTTCTGCCCCTTCCGCAATGACCTTGAACTTCACTGGGAATGAACGGGAGTGCTCTTGCAGGCTGTTTCCCTTTGCCCACTCCCTCTAGGATTGGCCAGACCGTTGCCAAATTCCTCGAAACTTTGAAAGCCTCAGCAGGACAAGCAGCTCGGCTTTTGTCGGGGGCATTTCTTCCCCACCAGCAGGCACAAACGGCATCACTTGTGCTTGGCTCCCTTGGCACAGAAGCCCAAGGCTAGAGGCTGGATTTGTCCCCGCACGTCACCCCTGGGGCAGGCCAGGCGGGTGCTGTCTCAGGGCCACCCTGCCTGCCAGGGAACCAGCTTTGGCCTCATCAGTCTAATTACCTTGGCAGAGGGGGGCTTCATGCAGAAGTTACCTGGCTCATCTCTCTGCAGAGCCTCAGCTGAGCTCTGGTGTGGTCCTTTCCTGGTAGGTGCACATCATCTTCCACGGGAAATCAGACTGCCTCTACTCCTGCACTTCGGCCCATGTCTTCTGCCCAAGTCCTCCTCCCCACCAGGGATGGGGGGCTGCCTTGGGCCAGCCAACAAGGTCGAGCCGTGCTCTCCTCACCTGCCTTTGGGAAAAACCCTTACCGGCAAAGCAGAACGGGAAGAAATTCAGCCAGCACTTGCCTTCGTTTGGTCAGATAGTGGCTGATGATACAAGAGCCCGGTGGCTACTGGCTCCCCAACCTGGCCAGCATGGCCGGGGGCTGCCCTTCCACAGGGCATCTCCAGAGGCGCAGGGATGCTAGGGGAACGGATTGGCAAGGAGCGTCCCGGGCCTGGGAATGAGTTCAATTGCATTCCTCCCAGATTAGTAGTAGGATGTGCTTTAAGTCATGTTTATCCGCTTAAGCTCTTATTTTCCGAGTGCCCCAAGCCTGCCTCCTCCCGCTGCACTGCAGCACCTTCCCAGCAAGGGTCCCACCAGGAGGAAGCATGCTGTTACCTGCGCGTGCAGAACAGATGAAATCCCCTGTGTGCTCCTGCTTCCCACACCTCGGATGCAGCCTGGCCACCCCACCAGCCCGTAGGGCACCCAGGGGCTCTGCAGTACCCGGGTGCACGTGCACCCTGAGGAGGTGTCTGCGCCCATAGCTGTGCCAGGCAGGGAGCTTCCTGCCAGCAAGTACTCTAAATTCCCACTTTTCCTCCTGCAAGAGCCCCTCCGGCTTCTCTCCCTCCCCTGTGTCTCCAGCTCAGCTCGCAGAGGAGCAAGGCAGGCCTTCAGGGCCCCCAACCCATAGTTCCCCATGGCAGCCTCCCGCCCTTCCCGGCGTGATGCAAGGAAGCAAAAGGCCCACGAGTTAATAGAAAAAGGCATCTCTGCTTGTGAAAGCAGATCAAAAACATTATGCATAAGCACACGGGAAAGTCCAGGTCTGGGAGGAGGTTTGTGAGCTCATTAAAATTCACCGGAGGCCTCGCTCCCCTTCCAGGTGCCACAGGCAGCATCCAAACCACCAGCCACGCAGCGCAGCCCGGCCCTGCGCGGCGGGAGCTTCGCCCGCTCCCGGCGCTGGGCAGGGAGAGACAGGCTCCCCTGGCTGCGGGGGGGTCCCCAGGGTGGGGGCGGCAGTGTGAATGCAGAGCACCCGCTTGTGCGGGCTGAGCTGGCCCCTCGCGCCTGTCCCCATGGGTCAAGGTGGAGATCAGAGCCCAAGTTCCCTGCACAGAGTGAAGGGAGAGCGCAGCGCGCACCTCTTGCCATTCCCAGCCCGTAGCAGAGGCATGGCATAGCCAAGCCCAGGACGAGGAACGGCTGGAGGGGATCCCAGCTGGACAGCAAGGCCCTTCTCCTCCAGTCCATGCTGCTGACCTTGCCTCGTCCAGGCAAATGTCCTCCCTCGCGCCCCTGCGCTGCCGTCCCCGGGGCAGTGCCAAGAGGCGCCGGGAGGGCTCCGGGAGCCAAAGGCGCCCTCACCGCGCTGCCGGGCCTCGAGAGCCCGCTCCCGCCATGCACGCCGGTGCTCGGAAGCGGATCCTCTCCAGCAGCCGCCCCGGGCCACCGAGTGATTGGGGAGCAGCCGCAGCCTCTCCAGCGCTCTCAGCACCGGCTCCCCTGCTGATTGCAATCAACACCTCATTCACACGCTTCTGTTTACCAATTTTCCAGGAGATATCACCCTAATGAGGGAGCCAGGCAATCAGGCAGCCTCCCAGAAGTGGGGAAGGAGGAGAGGTGAGGAAAAGCAGGAGAGAAAGGGGAACGGGCTCAGAGCCGAGACCACTCCAGCTTTGGAAACAGGGAAATTCATTTGCAAGTGTCCATGGTTCAGCATGCAAATGCCTGGACTCTGGATGCTGCAGCCCACTTCCTAGTGAGTTTTTCCCCTCTCCAGTGAGGGATCTTCCCCTATTCCAGTAGCAAAAAAAAACCAACCAACCAACCACCCTGGGTTTTCAGACTTTGAAAACAGGACCTCAAAGTCCCTTCTGGTTTCCACTGGGACAAGGGGAGGCCATGAAAGCTTGGGCATGACCACAGACAGTCTGTTGCCTCTGCATGACAAATGAAGGGGAGAGCAGCTTGTTCGAGGGGTGGGAGGGGAGTCAGCATGAGGGAAACACACTGCTACTTCACTCAACATGCACACACACATTTTCCTTTTCCCTTTCCCAGCCCAGCATTCGGGAAATAGGCTGGAGCTGGGAGGCGAGAGGGGAGCCCCTCATGGCTCCGGGCTGCTCCCAGGGCCAGAGCCCATCAGCACACCCCATCAGCACACCCCACCATGCTTCTGCACAGGCCTCCGTCACGACACAGCTCTCCAAACCCTGAGGCAAAGCAGCTAGAGCAGCACACGAGGGAGGACAAGGGTTTCCCACGCTGCTCGGCCAGGTTGCACGCTTGCTGTGCCGCCAGCTGGGCTCCCAGGAAAGGCCAGCTGCTGTCACGGTGAGCAGAGCTGCAGGCATTGCCCCAGGTCTTCAGTCATCTCCAGATCCCAGCAACCTGAGGACCTATAACATGCATGGTTGCTATACTCTATACTGTAGATTACATACTGCATATATGCTATACATAGTATAGCTGCTATACTGCAGCACTGTGGCAAGTTTATCACAGATTCACTGCAGCAGATCATTTCACAGATATTAGAGGGCCTCAGTTAGTTGAGTTCCTCCTAAATTATTAGGATTTCTAACATATCCTCCAGCTTTTATGCACAGCAGGCGCTGCCAAGGCACAAGGCTGCCCTGCTACAGCAGACCCAGCTCTCCCCTCGGTGCTGAGGGCTCTGCAGGGCCAGCACGCACTCACCATGCCCAGACAGACCCACGGGTGCAGGGGAGAGCAGCCTGGCAAGCCCAGGGGTGCCCCGTGCAGGGGAAGGGGCTCACAGAGAGGCCAGAGGAGCCACCAGCAGTGCTAACATTTCCCCCTCCTCCCCATGACCAGCCTTCCCCAGCTCCAGGGAGCCTTCAGGTGCCTCATTTATGCAGCTAATGAGTGACAGGCGCTGCCAGCGAAGGCAGCAGCACCTGAGGCCCCTTCCCAGCTCTCACCCTGCTTATCTGTCATTTAGCAGGGAGGAGAGGGGCAGCCAGCCTGGGGGTGCACGGGGGGACCCTCCGCACTGCCTTGTCCCGCAACAGGACCTGGGCCAGCCTCTCGGTGCTGCAGAGCCGCTCTGGGGTGCCCAAAGCGATGCCGTGCAGGACCCCGCTGCAGAAGCGAGAGCTGCGGTTGCTCCTTGCTCCCATTGGGTTCGTGGTAGCACGAGCTCCTCCGGGAGTCCTGCCCTGTCCCCGTCCTGGGGACACGTGGCAGCTGTCCCTCAGGCTTCAACGGCTGCAGGATCGGGGTCTCCCGTTGGCAGAACACCAGTGTTTTTCTCAAAAGACGCAATAAGGGGTTGTGAGCCAGATTTCGCAGACCCCAAGCTGCCCGCGATGCTCCGGCGGCAGCCGCTTGTTCTCCCTCCTCCGAGGCCGTGCCTGGCCCCCAGTGCTGCCAGCCGCCTCCTCGCGCGCCGGGGCTGACGCCAAACCCGCTGCAGCTGCAGGAGCCTTTCCGTCGCCCTCCCCGCTCGCGGGAGCGTGGCACGGCCCCCCGGCTCCCCGCCGCCCCGCCAGCGGCCACGCGCTCCCGGGAGGCACCGGGCGCACGGCTTCCCACAGCAGCCGGCCGAGGGGGCTCTGCCGCCGGCGGAGGGGTGCCGGTGGGAGCAGGGTCCTGGTTTAGCAGCAACGGCACATGGTCGCCCAAGGCAGATTTTGCAGCAGTAGCGGTTTGGGATCCCATACGGAGCGGCACCACTTTATTAGGTCCCGAGGGCTGCATGGGACTGGCCACTGGGACCACACCGGTGAGGGCTTCCCTTGGCACAAGGGAAGGAGAAACGATGGGCTACAAGCTGCGCCTGGGCAGCAGATAACACCGAGGAAGATGGACATTATTCCAGGAGAATGGAACAAGCTGTCTCCAGCAGGGAGGCCCTGGGGGGCTGCGACACCAGAAGCGGGGGAGCATCCGAGGACCCCTCCTCGGAGCGACGGGGAGGGGAGGCCTCCGGGGCAGGCAGGCTGCCGGCGCTGGGTTACCAGCACGCGTGCACGGCCCGGGGGCAGCAGATGCCGCAGAGACGCAGGGAGGGCTGTTGTCCCCACCAGACACAGCGCTACAAATTGGACTCAGGCTTCACTAAAGGAAACATCCCGCTGAGAAGA
The DNA here is from genome assembly GCF_036370855.1 of Dromaius novaehollandiae. NCBI lineage: Eukaryota > Metazoa > Chordata > Aves > Casuariiformes > Dromaiidae > Dromaius > Dromaius novaehollandiae. The sequence continues at coordinate 22,660,288 of NC_088107.1, forward strand.
AGGAGAAAACAATATCTGCTGTGGCCCTTGGGAAGCAACATCATAATCGATTTGTGTTGGTCTTCATGCCCGGAGAAAAGGAAAGTGTTGCAATGCAAAAGTCCGGCGCCCTGCTGAAGGACGGAAGGACCAGGACCATGCGAGGGGAGCTGCCGGCATGAGCCCGGTGCAGCCGGACAGTGCTGCCATGTGGGATCCATGACTTGCACCAAACTGAGGGCTGAAACACTTCTTTTTTGCCTCCCAATCCGCCCCACAGGGAAATAAACCCTTCCAACAGTTCAGAGCTCTTCCACCAGACTGGTCTGGTACAACATAACCGTAACGCTCCCTCATTCCCCCCCCCCACAACGTGGCCCCTCCAGCCCCAGTGCGACACGATTAACAGCAGACTCGCGACGGGAGAGGGCTGCTCGGCGGGAGCCGGGCTGGCGGACGCTCCCCCAGAAGCGCGGGAGGCTTTGGGGACCGCGGGGCGCGTTGCGCCGAGGGCTTTCTGCAGTTCCTCCCCGCCCGCCACGGCGGTGGCACAGCTGGGTGATGAATAGGCTCTTGAAATGATTGATCTCTTTGACGTTATGAAACGCGGTGATTACCTGGTGCTGGCAGGTTTTAATAAGTGCACCTCACGCAGGCCTGGGACATTTGTATCATTATCGTTATTAACTGCATTGTTAGCAACTGATCGACGCAGAGATTTGGGCTGGCCTGCTCGAAGCCAGCAAGCTGACAGCTGCGTTAGCGTGTCAGCAGGCTGGAGACGGACCCCGGGACGGGAAATGGGATTTTCAACAACGCTATTTTCTGGGATTGTCCAAACCTATTTGTTCCAAACCGTAAGGGGAAGAGCGAAGCCTGGCAGGGTGGGGAGGCTTCGGCTGCCGGAGGGGTTAGATGGGGGGAAAAGCCGGTTGCAGCAGAAGAGGGCGACCACAAAAGGGCCAAAAAGCAGCTGATCCCAGCTAGGTTTGTTTGCTGGTAGTTTTCTTCCTAAGGGCAGAGACTATGTGCAAAGCGCATTTGTGGTCATGAGTATCCTTGGGGCCTCAGCATTTACCCTCCCTTCATGTTTTTTTACTCCTGATAGGATCTCACCAGGAAAGATGCTGAACAGCTTTGCTGGGGGCTGATTTTCCCAGCCCACAAAAGGAAACTTGGGCAACTCTGCAATTCGGGAGCAGAGGAGTCCACAGCAGGGAAGCAAGCAGGCTGTGGGAGGGATCCCTAGCAATCCAGCAAAACCAGCCAGAGCCTCTGAGGAGCTGCTAGTCACCGCCCGGCTGCCCGCAGAACAAGCCCAGGATGCCATCCCTGCCTCTCCGAGGCCAGCGTCCCTGGCCGGGGGAGCCCAGCAGGAACTTTGGCTCCCCGGAGCAGCTCTGATGAGCGCCAGCCCTGGCTTTCACCCGTGTTGGGCACTGCCAGCGGTCGAGGGTCTCAGCCCCGGGGATTTCGGCACGGTTGAAGCTCGCACCACTTCTCCTCAACCTCCGTGAGCAACCTGCTCTTCCCTGTCTTCACCCACTAAAATCCAACACAGCTCTGAGCTTCCCACCAAAGAAGATGACCAAGCTTTTTTCTAAAATGTTCTCTCTGCAAAAATCTGCCATTTTCCAAAACTAACTCTGTGTCCACCTTCAGCCTGGAAGTTTAACCCAAATACACTAAATGAGAGCAGGGCTGCGAGGAACCCCAGCACCAGGAGCCCAAAGCCATTTTGATGCGTTTTGGCCATTTGAGCCCAAACGCGGCGCCCGGGAAATCAGGAGGAGAACAAACACGAAGCCTTTAAAAGCCCGAGAGCTGCTCATAGCCGCTGGTCGCAGGGCAAACGGAGCAGCTGTGTACGGAGCTCCGGCTTCGGTGTGAAGGCGCCCGGGGGCGCGGGAGCAAGAGCGGTCCCGCACTGCGGAGTACGCCTTTCCCAACAGGCCCCGAGGAGCTCGGCTGCACTTCTCCTTTGAAGGCGGCAGTCAGCCGAGACCCAATCAAAACCTTTTCAAAGAGGAAAAAAAACCCACAAACAGCATCGTAGCTGGCGCTCAAGTCAGGGGATAATGCAGGGAATGATTTATTAAGTAGAAAACAAGTAAAAGAGAGCTTGAGCTTAGGGGGGAAGACATGACAGAAGAGGAGGGGTTTAGCAATGAGGCAAAAATAGCCCAAAAATATGGCAAATGAGAAAATCATGCCAGTGCCTATGACCAAAATCCTGGCTAGGGTAATTCAGCGGAGATCCCAGGAAGCCAATGGTGCTGCAGTAATTTACAGTAACTACTAGTCTGATTTAATTTAAATAGCTCAGCTTTATGGATACCAGGAGTGTGTGTGCATTTGTGTGTGTCCTTTCGAGAAAGAGGAGAGGCAAGTTGGGAAGGTTTTATTTATACTGCAGCTTAGAAGCTGCTTAAACTGATTTGGAAGCAGGTGAATAATTAATTGCATCTTTAAGGAATCGAGCTGTTAATAATACTCCCCACAGTGGCAGTTTATAAATGTTCCTGTCAGGGCGAAACATGGAGCATCGGCGAGGGAAGGGAGTGAGGGAAGGCAGGTGGGAAAAGCCTGGAGGAAAAGCATCCCCCCTCTCCCGGCTGCAAAACGAATTAAAGTTGCAATTCTTTCTGCCATCCAGCTGTTCCTGACACCTGGATGTCAAATCAATATTATAATGACAGCACCACAGAAAAAAAAAAGTCCTATTACTACACGGAAAATATTTATATTACCTCCCACTCTCCAAGGTATAGTCTGTTAATTGAGCACAAAGGGTAGGATTTGCCTGGAGCCTGCAGAAGCCATTAGAGAAGCAACTGATAATGTTGCGATTAAATTGGGTAAACCCGGCGCTGCGAGGAGCTGGCACCCTGCGCGGGAGCGGCCAAGGCGTTGCGGGTGCGTTGAGCCCTGCAGCACCTCGGCCCCAGCAGCCGCCGTCCCCAGCCGCATCCTGAGCGGTGCAGAGCTGACACGCGCCAGCTCAGCATTGAGCCTCTCCTGACCCAGGGCAAGTGAAGGCGAAGTGAATCAGGCCCCGAGTGCCGGATTCGTGGCTGAATCAGTGGCAGGATGCTGAAATACCGCACTGATGAGCTTTTAACCCGTCTGGTATTTCTCAGGATCTCGTCATCCAGGTTTGTGTGCAGAGCTTTAATTCTGCGCGTTCCGGGGGTTTAAGGTCCCAGAGATGCTGAACAAAACCGGAGCTTGTTCTCCTCCATGCCAAACCCGCGGAGCAAATTCCAAACGCAGAGGAGCCAAGTTTGCCTGGTTCCCGAGCAAGCGACCTGGTGCCTTCGTGCGGCGTTCGCCGCTTGCCAGTGCTGCTGCTCCCCTCGGATCATTTCCATGTCCTGGATAGCCTCCCAGGCCTGGGACAGCCCAGAGCGAGGTCTGCAGGAACAGCCAGGGTTACAGGATTAAAACAAAACAAAAATCTCCAAAGCCAGGATTTTTTGAAGGAATCGAAGCCCTTACGCTTCAGGACAGAAATAAGCCTCTCATAAGAAATCAAGAGGCAACATTTTGGGGAAGAAGCTGTTTCCTGCATGAATCTTTGACCTTTTTCTAAGAAAGGAAGCTGGCTGCTGGGACCCCCCATACCCCTAAATCCCCTGTGCAAGCCAGTCCGTGGCTGCAGGGACAGGGTGGCCTGAGCTCTCCAGCTGCCGGCTCCATTTCTCACACCTGTAAAACACACAGCAACACCCAGAGGAGGAATACCTTCTTCTGACCCACCAGAAGCACCATGCTTTGCAGGGGTGGGCGCATCTCCGGGGTCTCCATGCCCTGAGCTGCTCCTCGCCTCCATCCCCACCGCTTTCCCCACTTCCCCTCTCCATCTCCTGCACTTGGCTGGCGTTGCACTCTCTTTGCAGTGGTTTTTTGCCTACTTAGTCCAACAATGGGCAGAAACATCAGTCCTTGCCTCTCCTTAGGCTTCCCCTGCAGCTCTGCTCCGTGGAGCTGCTCCCCTTCAGCCACAGTAGCCAGAAACCCGCAAATCCCCTAAGCCAAGCACCAGAACCTGCATTCAGAGTAGGGCATGGCCCACTCCCAGCCTCTCCTCCTCTCCCAGCCCACTTCGGTGGTGGAAAACCAGCACCTGCAGCATCCTGCTTCATTTCCTGTGATTAATCAGTTTGCCCGAGAGCAGCAGGACTCCCCCCCCATACCCCCGCCCCAAAAGCCACGTGCGAAAGCTGCCGTTAATCAGAAAAATTCCTTTGCAGCAGCACCAACAATTTTTCTAAAGCACAGTCTCCCTGGAGCTACTAATAATTACTCCAGACCCAGACATTAAAGCACTACCTAAAAAAAAAGTGTTTTTAATTAAAAAATTAATTTTTCTGCCAGACCCACTGATGCTCACTTGGCACAGCACAGCATTAATCAGGAGGGAAATAGGAGGGACTGCTCTGTCCTGCTCAGAAATCCCTACTGGGAAAGGGGCGAAGAGAAGGATGACATTGCAGCTGAGGGACCTCTCCATGGACAACAAGAGGGGGCAAGGAGATGACAAGTGGACCTTTTCTCTTGCCTCTTCTATTTGGGGTGTTTTGCACATCTTTGGGGTCTCAACTCTTCTAGGTAAGAGCCCTTGGGGAATGTAAGAGATTGCTCTCCATGCAATTAAGCTGTGTAAGCATTAAGCTATGTAATAAAGCCTATAATAAGGCTATACAATAAGGTCAGTTCTGCCAGGGGCTGAGTCTCCCTCTAGTATCCATTGCCTTCACCTTTCAGAGCTGGAAAAGCTGGTTTTATGGAGGGACACAAGTCTGGAGACCTGCATGGGAGAACGTGTGCCAGTGCACTCCCAGCTCCCCTGAGGGCCGTATCCACCCGGGCAGGGCCCCAGCATTTCCCCGTGCGCTGCCTGCGGTGACTCCAGCAGCCTCTTGCGTGGGGTAACACAAGAGCATTTCTAGACATGGGATGTACAACACAGCTCAGCCTCCAGGAACAAGGACAAGGCTGGAAACCCACCTCTGTCCTCATTCAAACTCACACACTCCGAATCAGTAGGTCCAAATGCATGAGAGCTTTTTCAGCCCAAAACGTCCCTCATGGACCGGAGAAGGGCTGGTGCTTGGGCAAGGAGCACAGTCCCTCCTAGAGGCTGCCAAGAGCTCTTGGATCGATCTGCTACATGTTCGCAGGAACCGTGCCTCTCGGGCTGGCCTAAGGACTGCCTCGTAAAACAGCAAGGAAATGCATCCCCACCAAAGCTTCATTAAGAGGAAGTCATGACTGCAGTCTTTAGTGCTTTGCAAAAGTCACTTGCACTCACATCTGCAAAAACAACCTTGGACACGCAAAGCAGCCATCGTTCCTGCGTAAACACAGGGCCCGAGTCACCTTAACTCTCCCCAGCAGTGGCTCTCTCCAGAGCATTGCGCCAACCTACATTAGCCAACCGCAGCAGCAGTTTAATTTTATCTTTGCTCGTAAAAGTTGGAATGCTTCAGTCTCAGTCCTAGAGTGGTTGCGCGCCTTTATAGCCGGTATTACTGTCAGGCGCTCTGCACAAATAGAGCTATTTGCATTGCTAATTACAGAAATTGATAGCAATTGCTCCCTGGCGGGGCAGATCCGGCAGGGCGCAGGTCCCCAGGGCCCCGGGGAACATTGCAGGACGGGGACAGCCCACGCAGCCGGCCCAGCCGCACGGGCTCTTTGGCTCGGAGCTGGCAGGCCTCCAAGCTGATATCTCTCAGCCCACATCAGACAAGCAGTGCCCCAACAGAGGACGTTTATTTTACAACACAAAAGCCAAGCTGGGGACAAGGCATTGTGTCTCGCCTCAAAAATGCGAGCGTGTGAAGCCACTTAGGAGGCCATCTTACATGGTAGGTAATTTTGCTCCTTTACACGGCAAAGACGAGGCAGAGGCTCAGATCTCAAAAGGGGCAGAGTTAAGGTGATACCTGGTTCAGTGGCTGCAAACCTAGTTACACCTTTCCCAGTAAATCCCTCTGTACTGTGGAGATTTTTGGAAAAGGCAACAAGGGACAGGAGAGCTAATTGACTTCAAGCTAACTTGCAAGACAACACCAGCACATTATCTTCCTAAAAAGTGAAGGAATAGCTCCCTGAGACACCAGCCCTCTCCACCAAGTAGCTTTTGGGGCAGGGTCTCTCAGGCCGTCCCTGAGCCTGGTGCTCACGGAGCAGGGGGCTGATCTCCAGAGCTCTGTGGTCCCAGCTGCCCTGTGACACCCAGCAATCCTCCCTGGGTCCCCTGCCCCTGCATCCCCAGCCCAGCAGCGGGTGCCCATCACGGAGGAGACAGCGTGAGCAGCCACATAACGCTTCTGACGGCAGTCTGGCAGCAAGGGGTGCCGAGCCAGGCTGCCCTGCAGGAGCCTGTGCCCCTGCGAGTGAGACCCTGCTGGCGAGACCCCCGCCCCCCCAGCTCCAGCCCTAACTGCAGGTGGGAAGGTGCAGGATGAGACCTGCAGCTCAGTCCCCTCCCCTGGAGAAGCCTGCACTATCCAACCAACTGGATTTGTTATCCTTGGGCTGGGGAGGGAGGGGAGGAGAGAGGATGGAAATAAAATGTGTCATCAGTGGAAAAAAATTCCATTACCTCAAAGGGTTTGTGATGGGGAAGAGAAAAAAGTGCAAATTCACTCAGCCCCAGTTGTAGCTTGATCAATCGCAGGGGGAGCAAACGTGGCAGAGCTCCGAGATGCAGCTGAAACCATCGCTCCCCCGGGCGCCATCGCTCAGCGCTATGGTAATAAAGCGGCCAGCGCTAAAAAGATGCTACGTGGCTCTGGAGAGCGCTGTCTCCTCTCAGCGTGTTAATCCCCGTTAGCCGCGCTCTAGGGCCTTATCCAGCTCCGTTGGGCAGTGGTGGCCCTTCAGCTCCCCGTGAGACTCATGGGCTTGAACAGAGAGCCAGACCCAAGGCCACAGCACTGTCCTCCATCCCGCTGCGAGCAGCAGCACAGTCCCCTCATCCGCGATCTCAAGCAGCCCCACTGCAGGTGGACTCAGCCCAGTCTGGGAGACTGGATCGGATCTTTCCAGCTCCCTCTTGCACTAGGCACCACCAATCCCAACCAAGCTGCCAGGCCTGGGACAGGGCAGTATTTTAATAAAATGTTAGGAATATTTGCTGTTGGAATTTCTTTTCTTTTTTTTTTTCTCCACATCAACATTTTTCCAGCTGATCCTAACATCACTTGAGGTCTCCATTCATTCTCCTCTCTCTGGCTGTCTCTCTCATCTAGGGGTCTCAGGCTCAGGTACCTACACAGAATATAATGAATCTCTTCCCTTCCACTTACTGGCAACAAGGTTTGTAGAAGAGGGTAATGAACATTTTTATATAACAGGTTCTGTGAATGTTTCTCACAAGCTTTATAGAGAAACACAGCCTGACAGTGAGTCGCTAACAAAAGATGTCTTTATTGTGGGAAGATAAAAGGCAGGATACATTGAAGCAAAATGATAGTTTGGTGACATTGGTTGAATTAATTGGATGTGGGAAAATACCTAAATATATAAGTGGGAAAGAAATAGAGAGAGATGCTTGTGGAAGATTGCACCCAGGAAGAGCCAAACCAAGGGGATTAGATAAAGATAAGGACACTGAGGTCTGATTTCTCAGCTGGTACAATGCTGTTAACATCACTAGAGTAACGCCAGGGAGAGCAGGGAAGAGAGTTTTGCACAGGCTCAGGCAAAAAAGAGTGCTAAACTGCTAGAAGCATCACATGCATGTTCCCAAGTAGGATGTCAGCCTGGATGATGTGGGGCCAGCGCATGTGGGACTTAACCTGCCTCCTACGCCCACCCGGTGCCTGCTGGGCAAGGGCAGAGCCCTGTCCCCAAATGCCATCTGCCGCAGCCTGGGGCGCTGCTGGGTCACAGGGAAGTCCTCTGCGACCTGAGATGACAAGTTGCTGCCCAGAGGGCTCCGGAGCAGCTTGCATTTAAAAATCATCCTCCCCTGTGAGCCAAGTCCCTGGCCTGATGCATTTCCCTCTCCCTGCTTGGAAGCTCTTGGGTGATTCTGTTCTCCAGGAGCATTTTGGCACTTGCCGAGTTTCCCCCTCCTCCTGCAGGCAGCAGCTCACAAGTAAGTCACTCGTTGTAATGGTCTTGCTGGGCTGGGGAGTGTGGATCGAAACCTGGTCCCCACATGCACGTCCTGCCTTAACTCAAGCTACCAGTGAGCTGTTTCTGGACACTTCTGGCCAGGAGCCTGTGCATCGAGGCAGGCACGGGGGCACAAACACCAAGCGCCAAGGAAGAACATCCCTTGCCCCTAACAGAGAGCCCTCTTAGCTTGCACTATAAAGTATCGAGCTGGGGCAGAGTCCCGCGGTGGAACTCCCACAGTTGCTGCAGCCAGAGGAGCAGAGACCACGCTGACCGTCAGCAGTCTGGATACTCTGAGGAAGGCTTCGGAGAACAAAACGCCAGTGACATGAGTGATTAGCTGGAAGGAAAACAGGAGAGCAATGCTACGGGTCTCTGGCTGTTTCAGTGCCACTGATTGAATAGGTTGTGACTGTGCGGTTGCCTTGAGAGCTCCCCACAGACACCAGCTGGTGACTCACTGATATTATCCTCCCTGGGTGAGGGCTCCAGAGGCAGGACCGGAGGCTGGAGTGGACAACACACTGGAAACAACCTGGCAGCTGGACGTGGTGGCAAAGGTGACAAAGCCTCTGGGACTGTGGGTGGGCATGTTTCCAAAGCCTCTTGCCAAAGGACAGAGACTGTTCTTCCTCCACATCGCATGGACACCAACACCCAGCAGCCACCGCCAGCATCTCAGCAATACCTCCCTGGAGAGCACAGGGGAGAGAGGAGAGCTTCTGCCTGGCAGGGCTGACCTGGAAGTGGGGGGAGACACAACAGACCAAACCTCAGCAGCTGATTAGCAGGAAAGGGGAAACACCCCAGCTGTCATGGAAAACAGGGAGAGCAGCGAGACCCTGAGCATAGCCCAAACCAAGCTGCAGGAACGCAGGAGGGGGTGCTCTGGCCCACCTGAAGGCCTGTCTCCCCCCACGTCCAGGCTCTGACTGCTGCCACCCACAGGTGCCCAGAACAAGGGCATGGAGAAGCCAAGTGCACAGCAATGCTTCCCCCAAACACCCTGCTGACCTTCAGTGATTTGCAGCCCAGGGCCTTCCTGAGCTAGCGATGTCTTTGAGTTTAGTAGGCTCAGATGGACTTTCCTCCCCCAGAAATGGGTACAGGAAGGTTGTGAAGTCCATCCTGAGTACAATGTGGACATTTAGCTCCAGCACTAAAGGGTTATGCTTTCTGCTGAAGAACATCCCTGAAGCTCTGCTCGGGGGCATGGGTGCATCAAGGCAGGCACGTAATGCAGAGGAGAGCAGGACAGGAGGGATACAAGACTGTGGCAGTGCTCAGCATTCAGGCACAGAGCAGCTGTAGCTGTCAGGGTGCTGCTTTCCAGGGGACACTTTCGTCTTAGAGAAACCCAGCTTGGAGGTGATCATCCCTCGATGCAAACCGATGGCTGTCAGATGCAATATCTCAATTCCCATCAGTGTGACAAAGCCTTCACCCCTCAATTACATTTGCCTGCTTGCTTTTGAAATCTTCCTCCCTCCCGGTATCCCTCCAAGCAGCTTTGACTGGTTTCATGTGCTTTTGCAGGATTCTGCTGCACTATACAAAAAATTTATAACTAACTAGAAGCTCTCAGCAGGCTGGGACATGCAGGCTTATGTCTGACCACATCCGTCAGCAGGCTTGAAGGGACAAGCCATGCCTGTGCCTACCAGGAGTAGCAGCTAATCTCAACCCCTCAGCCCTCTTGGAGAGCCAGGAGCAAAGCACATGCTGGTGTGTGCAGGTCACAGGGCTGATGCCTGGTTACTTCTGACTGGAGAGAGGCAGAACAGATTTCACCCCAAACTTCAAATGCATTTTGGTTTTCATTTCTCCTGGCATGCTATTTCACTCTAGTTTCCTTCCCCTGCCCACCCAAAGCAGCACCGCATCTCTCCAGCCTGGGGGAGCTTGTCTTCCCGATCCTCGCCAGCTGCTCAGCTGTACATGACACCTGCGTGCCATTCCCCAAGGGCATCGCTCGCCTGCCGGAGACCACACGGCCCAGACACGGCTGGCAGCCAGCTGCCAGGGGAGCAAGGGACAGGCAAGGGCAGGGGGACCAGAGAGAGAGATTACTTTATTTGCTGTTGGCTCACTGAACAAGTGAGCAAACAACCTGCAGATCTACTCTCCTTGGTATACATGGAGGCAAGAATAAAAATGATTCATCTCAGGTGCTTCCATCAATAAACTTCACCCTGTCTGGGTTTGGGGGGACCCTCACTACTGCAGGGCTCCCCTCCAGGAGGAACAGCCATGCTCAAGCCCTGGCCAGCACAGCTGCCCCAAGCCATAGCTCAGGGAGCAGGGAGCTTTGGGCTTGAGCTCTGATTGGACCAGAGACCAGGAGTGAGAACTGGTGCTCCTGCCTTTCTTTGAGGACATTTCAGTGGTTAAACTCTTTTTGAGACCTGCGGCCCATCACTCTACCTTCCCATGCCTCACCATGTCCTCTGTGGGCCAGATCTGACATCTCCCCTTTCCTTAGTGCTTTGAGGCTGCCCATCTACATCTGCTCCTGAGAAGTAGTAGCAATGCTGCAGGTTGGAAACAGCCCTGCACATCTCCTGGGTGCCAAACAAGCCACAGTTTTGAATTAAAAAAAAAAAATTAAAAAAAAAAAGATGCAAATGATTTAAGAGGCTGGTAACAGACTAGGAAGTCTTTCACCTGGAGATCACTGGGTTGACTCCAGCCTTGATCAGCAGTGCCTGAAAGTCATGTCCCATCACCATCTGGGCTTCACAGCCCATGTGAAATGAATCGGAGATGTCAGCAAGTTCCTCGAGGACAGCTGTCCGGCTTGCACGCAGCCCAGCGCAGCACATGGTCGTGGCACTGCCAGAGCAGCCAAGGGCATGGATGCTGCAGTCCCAGGTGTCCCTGCCCCCTCTATGAGCCACGCTCGACCACGCAAAGGAGAGAAAAAAGGCAGCTTCAGGCTCTGGGGCTGCCAGCTTACAGCTTTCACCTATGCTAAATTCATCCTATGGATCAGGCTTTAAATGGAGGGAGAGCAAATTTGTTTTGGTGCGCTTTTCCTCTTCTTTAAAAATGGAAAAATAATTTTAAAAACCTTGTCTTTTCCATGATGGGGGAGAGTTTCTGCTCATCTGAAAGCCTTCAAAATCAATATAATCTACCTGTAATAATCTCTCACTTAAGGAAATTATTTCAAATCACGTCTATTTGGGGAGATGGTAATTTAGATGGGCTTCCTCTGGGGATTACTCTTACCATATATATCTGGCTCAGCCCAGCAAGCAGGAAGTTCAGAGTACAACAGCCTGCTTCACACCACGTGGGAGCACAAGCAAGATTGAAGGAAAAGTTTCCAAATTCATCTGGGCATTTAAGCCTCCTGCTTGGCTCTGCTGTCTCCGCGGAGCGTCTGTTCCCAGCATATTGCCGGGTGACGGCACGAGAGCAGCCGGCCCCTTTGACTCCTCTTTGAATTCGAAAGTCCTTCCCCATGTGAATGGAAAAGCTAAATCTCTCTGCAGAACAAGCGGGGATAAAATGGTCATTTTGCCAAAAATCTGAAGCCAGCTTCAATACATGTCTAAAATAGACATTCAAGTGGTATTGTCAACACCAGAAATAGGTACCAATTACGGGGGGAAAAATAATCACTTGATATTGTCTTAAATCCATAAGGGAAAGAGCTGCATGTTTTTCTCTGTCTTACAGCATTTAAGCCTCTCTCCCACTCTTCTTGAGCATCTTTAAGCTTTCATGCAGTGCTCACCAAAGACAGAGGCTCATGCTAAAATAAAACAAAGTCAGACAGGATTGCTTCCTTAGAAATAGGGAAGCTGGGCAGAAGGGACAGCTGGCTCTTCAAACAAGATAAGACTCACTATAAGCACTCTGCACTGGATAAAACTCCAGTCTATATTTTTTAATGACTGATGGGATCACCACTGACTCCTCTCAGCAAGATGAGATTATTTCACAGAGCAGAGGATCTTCTGGTAATGCATTGTGTTGGGCAAGTCTTTCACAGAACAGCAACCAAGCATCATTAACATGCCTTTGGGGCAAGAGACCAGCTTTGATAGTGTTTATCTGCATTTGGCAGTGCTCTCTGCGCCAACCTGCTCTTCTCTGGGCCCAGCCCTCATTCCCCTGGACTCATCTCGGGAAACACAGAGCAAACCTGGCATTGCACAGGGATATACCTGGCGTGTTTTCCATTGGGGTTGGTCTTTTGCACAAGGACATTTCAAAGAGTCATGAAACAAGTGCCAGGGACAACACAACATCATTTAAATAAACTGTGCTGGTAAAACTGGGACTGTACTGGTAAAACTGAGATACCTATATTGCTTTAGTTAAAGCTCTCTCAAATGTGAAGTTACAGGCAATGTCAGAAGGCCCAGTTCCAGCTGCTTCCCCTTCACCTGGGCCTTCTCCCAAAACAAAGACTTCCTCTTTGCTTTGCAAAGGGGCATATTTACATATGTGTAGTGTATGTGACTAAATATTTTCCCATAGAAGAGATATTCAGATTAATCTGGAATAATGACCTATTGGGAAACTCACAGGAAATGAATTGCCTCATATTTGTAATAATGCAGCTGATTCCTCTGCCGGCTCACAACTGACACTAATACAGCAGCCAGAAGCCCATATTAAATACAACCTTGTAACACTCATGGGCCCCAAATTCTGCTGACATTCCAGTTTCACCCTTTTTTAATACCAGCAACATTTGCATTAAAATAGGATTGCTGATTCTTTGGCAATCATCTGCTCCTTCTGCATATTCCTCACCTAAAAGCAAAGGGCCAGCCTTGTCCCTGAGGCAGCCTCAATTACTGCTGCTACTGCTTGTTGCACAGTGGTGGTGTGCAGGGCATGGCACAGAGGCAGCCCATGATTATAAACCTGTGCCATTGCCTCCCTCCAAATGCAGACAGCTGGGGAACAGGAGGCTTTTAGGAGGATTTTTAAACCAAATTGCAAGAAATTACTTGGCAGATGAGAATTTCCAAGGCGCTTCACCTACAGTGTGGCAGACAGACTTATTAAGCTGGAATTATCAGTGGGGTAAAAAAAGGCTGGATCTGGCCCTGGCTGCTGTCTTTGGGTCAGGTGCAGGAAGAAGCAGAAGAGCAGCAATGCAAACACTGGGCTAAATCTGCCCCATCTTCCTCCCCGGTGCTGGCACAGACCTCAGCAACACTGAGCCCTCCGCTGTGCAACCACCTCCTGCAGAAGGCAGCAAAATGGGAGGATTTCAGCAAGGAGCTGATGCACAGACAGCCTTATTCCTCAGATTGTGCTTCTTATTTTTCCCTCAAGGTGCCAATAGAAAGAGAAAGAAACCAAATCCTTAGCTGTGAAGTTTGGCTCCAATTTGGCTTCTCCACTCCCCAGCCTGGATTGCACAGGCCTCTCCAGCTATCAGAAATTTCACATCTGGCCATGCCTCTCAGATCTGCAGTCTCAGCCAATTTCCAGGCCTCAGTGACTTTTTAGAAATTTTTTTCTGGACTCTTGTGAAATTAAATGTTGCTAATTTACTTTGCAGAAAACTCTGCATCCTGCTGGTACTTCTCTGCCAGCTGTGACCTCATCCCCCAGTGATTGTATCTGGGAGCAAATTAATAGAACCAGTCAATTAATTAATTGTGAATAACTTGTGCAGTGAACTGGACCCATCTTTCATGTTCACGAATTGTCCAGGAACTGCTCCAGACTTCTGCTCAGAGAGCACTTACAGTGTTCTAATTTTGGCTGAGTGGTTTGGATGAGCACTTTCCAGTGCATAGGTTATTAGCGAACAGTGAACCTTTAATTATTCCCTGTTCGCACTGAACTATTGGCTCCTCTGTCTGAACTCCAAGACAAAGTAGGAACCCTATTAGAAACAGGACACTAGTGAGCAGCAGTTTGCAGAACAACAACCATCTTTTGCTGCAAATTAACAGTCAAGAATCCCCGAGAGCCAGTTGACATGCGGTACATGGCCTGCCCCTGCTGACAGCACCTCTCTGCAAAGCTCAGCTCCCAGCAGCTTTGCAAAGGGGAGTTTGCAGGTAGGGAAACTGAGGCACAGAGCAACAAAGCAGCGCATTCCCGGGGCTGTCCTCGCAGCTGCCAGCGGTGCAGAGCCATGCATTAAAACCCACATTCCCTCTCCCATATGCGCATGCAGACACGCTTGCAGCCTGTACACAGGGAGCTGCCTCTCCCTCTGCAAACATCTAAAGGGCTTGATGAAAGGGACGGCACAAATGCCAACAGCAGCTAGGAAAATCGCTACGCCCAGCGCTCTCTGTACACCCATAACTGCCTGTCAAATGGGATTATCAGGATTTCCCGTGACGGACAAGAGTCACTTTCTGGGAAAGACACGATGCAGACAGCTTCAGAGAACCGCTCCTCTTTGCGGGCCCTCCGACAGCAGCCTGCTATCGGCCGAAGCCTTTGAAGCGTGTTTAGCCGAGGATAACACAGAGCATTACACAGGCGCGCTCGTAGATAGGAGCCAGCAGAAAGTAAATGCTCCAGCAAAGTCTGTAAACAGCATGCATGTATTTTAGGTTTATTCCTTGGGCCTACTACTGAATCTTATTTGCTGGCCTTTTCTTATTTTTTTTAAATTCTTCTCCTCCCTGGGAGAACTTAATAAATCTCTGCAATCGTCAAAAAGAAATGCAGCTTCAACACTTAGCGAGCACATTTAAGTTACTTCCCAGCAACATAAACCGAGGCTATAAAGCCAAATGCTTTCACTCCGTAACGCAAGGCAGAACGGAGGCTTTGGGCAGAGGGGGAACAGCAGCGGCCTCATGTTGAGCATCACATTAATGGGGACCACAGGCAGAAAAGTGGGAAAAGCCTGCAGCTGGGTTAACACGGGCTGGGACAGGGCACGATGGCCCAGGCCTGCAGGGCGAGGAGGGTCGAGGCCTCTTGGGGGAGCCTCTGAGGTGCTGGGAGGACAAGAGAGGTGATATTCCCTCTGCCCCAGGCAGAAATTTCATTTCTTATCGTCGTTGTCTCCAGGTGACCCTAAAGACGGGCGCCAACACGGTGAGACGCTCTGTGCTGAGGCACACGCAGGGGCCGGGGCACCGCGAGCGCCAGTAGACGCCCAGCAGAGGCAGATTAAATAACCCAGAAGATGTCAGCCTCCCTCTCCTCTCTCCCCCACCCCTCTTTTTTTAATAACGTTTTATTGCGGATTTGAAGAGACGGGGCCCAGGCGGCCCGAGGCCTGGCACTCTCCCTCCGGGAGCGCTGCCGCAGCAGGCCGCGTTACCATGGCGACAGCACAAAAAGGCGGGAGGAGAGCTGGGCGGCCGGGCCTCCCTCCGGGGCGGCAACGGCGGGGCGAGGGGCGGCCTGGCCCCTCTCCCCCAGCCATGTGGTGCCATGCCGCCCCGGCGGGTCACCCCCCAGCCCAGCACCGCCCCTGCCAGGAGCGCTGCCCCATTGCCATGCCAGTCGCAGAGGCCACACTGGGCCCCCCATTTATTTCCTTGCGCTTCCTGCTTTCTGAATCTCGCTCTGTTAGCATTACCGCAGAGCGGGGCACAGTTAGCAGTATATTAGCAATAAAAGAAATAAATTAAGAAACAAGAAGTAGGCAGCGCCAGGAGCAATGCAGGTTTTTAACGCTGCATCTGGCGGGTGGGCTGCCAACACACACCTTCCCTGCGGCCCCTCGCTCAGCCCCGCTCCCTCCTCGCCTGGCCTGGGTTCTGCCCTACTGCTGGGGCAGGTACCTGTCTGTCTGTCTGTCCGTCCATCCGTGCATGCTGGAGCAGCGCCTCTCCCTCCATCTTGAACAGTCTTCCCCAGCACCACTGCAGAGCCAACACTAATCCTGGCCATGTTTAACCGCTTATATTGATTACCCTGTCATCTCATTTGAATAATTAAAACCAGATGGAGCCCTTTTATGTGTTTAAGGGAGCAGCACTGGGAGCATCCCTGGAGCTGTGAGGGTGGGGGAGGAAGGCTTTTGCTGTCAAACCCAATGGGGTGTCCTGGGGTCGGCACCTCCCGTCAGACCCGTCCTCCTGCCACCGCCGGGCTCAGGACACTGCGGCTGAGGGGCAGTGAGCCTCCTCGTCGAGCCCGGCAGCATCCTCCCCGCTCCCCGCCTGCAGGAGAAAGATTTTCTGAGATATCAAACGCTCTTTCCATCTCAGCGCCGCCGGAGCTGCGCCCTGCTTGAGGCTGTGCCCCGGGAGAGGACGCGGGTCCCCGGCGGGAGGCTGCCGGTGCAGGCAGCGTGTCCCCACGGGCCGGGAGGGCAGCCGGCCCGGGCATGCCGCCCCTTAGGCTGCGCCTCCCCATCCCTGCGACTTCCCAATCGCACGCGAAGGGTTTTTGGCTTTTTGACTATCCCCTGCAGCGCTGCCCAAAGCAGAGACTTGATTTGGTTAGAAAGCATGGGGAGTGATGACTTGCACTGCAGTAACATTTGCAGGCCAAAATTAAGGGCCTGCCATCTCCCTGCAACCGCACACGTAGAGGTTGTCCTCTCCTACGAGAAGCTGCGTGTTGGTGCCACGCCGGGAAGGGAGGGCTGGGGGCAGCCGCGCTTCGCAACCCCAGGTTGGTGGCCGCACGTGCCACAAACCCGGCCCCGCCGCAGAGGTGCTGCAAGGAAAATAGACGCCCAGGAGGGAAAAGGGGCCTCAGTTCAGCTCCCTTCCCGGGCAACAGAGAATTACACTGGTGTTACCCCAGCGAGGGGGGATGAAACCTTAAACTGAGCAAGCGGACCCAGGAGGGGACTGTATTACGGTGTATTGCTGACCGTCGGGGCAGCTGACAGCATTAACGTTCTTATTTATACAAAAATAATTGCTGTCTTACACTGACGACATTCCTTATATAAACAGCACTAAAAATGCCAGCCTGCCGCAAACCTGATGAACAGCAGCAAATAAATTAATCTGGTGCCAGTAGCCGAATGGATCAGAGCCAGCGTGCGAGAGGGGCTCCGAAGCCACAGAGGAGGCATGGCAGAGGGGGAGAGGCGAGCCCCCGGCGTACAGACCAGACCCACCGACCCCGTCCCCGTGCAGGTGGTGTCCCTGCCCCTGCCACCACCCTGCTGCTGCGCGAGCACGGCTGTGCCTCCTCCTTCCCGGCGTGTGCGTGGCGTGAAACCCTTTGGCAAAGGCTCTGTTTTGGGCTGTAAGAGATGTTCATACACTATCAGGTTCGCTAGCCATGCCCGTATTTCAGCCCAAGTAGTAATAATAATAATAATGTTTCTCTAAAAGGCAATGAGATGTAACTGAGCAGAGGGAAAGCATGGAGCACACAGCTAGGAAAGCTCCTGCACTCCGTCTGTTGTTGATCTGGAGAAACTGCTCCAGAGAAAGCGGTACAACACATAACATGGAGCCATGGAGAACCAGGGGAAATCCCTGCAAGCCCTGCCTCAGAGCTGCCGTCCCTCTGCACCTCTGAATTTGCACCTTTCACTGGCTGGCGTTTACCCCAGCAAAGCTTGCCCTTCGCATCCTGCTTTGAAGCCTCGTGCCCCATACGCCAAGCGAGGGTAAAGCTCTTAAACCATCATCACCAGGTTAATCTCTGCAAGCGACCTCTGACTTCTTAAAATGTATGGGCGATACCTGCAAAGCTCAGATCACTTGTTATTCCACTGTCTTTTCAAAGCAAGTAAAATATTCCTGGCATGGCTCTGGTTATGCACTCCTGCGATCAAACAGGGATGAGTTATCTTTACAGAAAGAAGCATAGATTAATACGTCAAATAAAAATGAGCTATTGTCAGATTCAGATGAGAATGCAATGGCCTGTGATAGGAAGAAGAGGAGAAGAAGAAAGACAACTAGCCTCCTTGGGAGGGCAGAGACATTAAAAATTGAGTAACTAATAAGCATTTGTGGAGTTAGATGGAGTTTCAACATCCTATGAAAAACAGACACTTTTCTCCTCCTCCACATGCGGGTAGGGATTGGGAGGCACTGGTGGAGGGCAGCGGGGTTATGCCCTCATGAAGCATGGGGTGAGGGAAGGATCAAGCTCAGAGCTGCATTTGCTGTGCACAAAGGCTCGTGCATCTGAACCCGTGTTTACAAGGGGCCAACAACCTTAGCGGGAGCCTCGTCCGCCCCAGCAGCCCTTGAGCACCTGTGGCTGCATTGGTTATTCTGCACGCGTCCCCGGCTCTGCTCTGATCCTCGCTCCTGCCGGGGCTTTCTGGCATGCAGAGGGCACATTAGTGTAGTCCTGCCAGGGAGGGGCTGCCCCCAGGACAGGGACATTTTCATTACGGGGACACTCAGCCATCCTCACCTGCCATGTGGAAATAAATCTCTCTCACAGTACATTAACGTGGGCCTCGAGGGAATCATTGTCACTCCCAGGCCCACGTCCTCTGCTGTCTGAGTCTGTCCCATATATCAGCAGGATTTCGGAGGCACTGCAGATGGCCACCGCAGACCTGCACCAGGACGCGCTGAGATGCTGGTACCACATGCTCCGTGCCCCATCCTGCCTGATTGGGCTGTAGAGGGAGAGCTAATCTCAGCATCAGTAGAAGTGGCTCCATCTACTCATACAATTTCAGCTAATGAATGCAGCTAAACCTTTGGATCCCAAGCCCAGCATCAGCATTGCGAAGACTTCTTGATGCTCGCCCATCTCCATACACACCCTGTGTTGCCCTGCGGGATCCCATCCAGTCATCTGTGGGTCACAAGCAGCCTTCCCCTCACCCACAGATCCTTATCGCCTATGCCTTGGCACAAGCTATCAGCTGGACATGCTCGAAATGAAGGATGGATCATCCAGAAGAAATTCTGAGCATATGCTGTGAACCACTGGTCTGGGAAAAAACAGCAAACCCTTATCCCAGAAAGACAGCCCCAGACGGTTGTAACCCTGTAAAAACAAGACATACTCCTTCCCAAGGAGCAGCTGGTTGACATTAATGCCTGCTCAAGCAGTTTTGCAGGAACAAATGTTTTACCTACAACCTGGAGCCAGGAGCTAGGGTGGCCAGAGGCAATGCTCCCATCCTCCTCTGCTAAGTGGCTGTGGAACGCTTTCCCTCTGCCGCCTGCCACCGCGCTCCTCCTCAGCACTTGCAGGAAAGCTCATCAGAGCAATTCACGGAGCCTGGAAAGAGTAGCTGTCTCTAAGAGCAAAGACATGGGAAGCAGCAGGGTCTGTCACCGAGCACATGTAGACCAGCACAGGAAGGAAAGTGCTTTTAATCGCCTGTTGTTGAGGGGGATTGGTGATGTCTGAGATGCAGACAGAGCGCATGGTCTGATTCCAGTGGAGAAACTCATCCCTCCCTAGGCCAGGAGGCAGGCCCAGGGTAGGCAAGCACCCAGCAGGCAAGCCTGAGCATGCACCTGGAGCAGAGCAAGGTGCCAAGGCTGGGATTTGCCCCTCAGGACTTTGCCCTGCTAAGCACACAGCATCAAAACCATGCCAGCTCCCAGACAAGACCCTCCCTGGGGCAGGTCTGAGGCTGGTGCAAACCAGCGGTGCTCAGAGCACCTCCTTGTCTACCATACCACACATCTGCCTCACAGTAACTCCCCTCAAAATGATATTCCACATTGCTTTGAAGCTTCTGGACCAGATGCAGAAAGTTCTGGCAGCAGGTTGATTCAGTGGATCTCCATCCCATAGAAAGAGCCAAGTCACTCTTGTCCCGTCCTTTTCCAGCACCAGAATTCCACTGATCCACGCTCTTTGGATCCTCCCATTTGCCCCTCAGCACTGCATCCAGACCTGCCTCACTTTCCCAGCTACAGAGCCAACCGCCAGAGATAAATACCATCAAATGATCTCAAAAACATCTTTTCAAGCATAAATGTGTACACTCCAGCAGTGCGTTATAGAAATCTCACAATTTTCAGGTGTTTATTGTCCAGAAATAGACAGTAGAGTCCAGTTTATTTTATTTATACATACTTCCAATACCTGGAAATAGATATTTTTACAGTTCCAGTGTTTTGACTCACTTAGTTGCCCGGATTTTGACAGATCAAACCCACTAAGCAGAAGGCTGGCAGTTTTCTTTATTGTCCCCTCTTTTCTTACTAGACTCAAGGGGCCTCATTGTCCAAATTGTTCTGCGTTTTAACAGAGGACTCGTTGGACTTTTTCAAGCCAGAGTTGCAAGGCCTGGCCATTCGTCCAAGTCCCGCCATGTCTCCAGCCACGAGCAAATGGAGCTCTGAGGCCTGGCAAAGTGAGGGCCAGCTAGTGTGAAAAAGCAGTGGTAACAGGGGTTGGAGGAGGCAGGGAGGGCTTGGAGCTGCAGCAAGCCTTCTTCACTTGCCTCATGTCAACCAGTTTCCCACTGAGTGAGTGGCAGGACCCATTTCACACCATTTCTTGTAGCCTGTTTTAAAAGGGTGTCCCTAGAATCAAAAAGTTATCATTGCACTGTCCCATGCAATCTTTGAGGCATCCTGGCACTTACGGGGTCTGGCTGGGACTGAACATCATAAGGCATTAAATCCCCAAAGCTCATGAAAAGTCAGACCTTCTGGGTCACCATGGGCTCAGACTGGCCAGAGAACTCTCACCTGGCATGAGACAACCTTGGGGACACACCAGTGCTCAGACAGAAACCCCTGCCCCTGGTCTGCATCACAAGGATGTGTCATGAGCCACCTGCTTGTCCCAGAGACAACAGCCCCTTCAACAGTGTGAGATTTACCGGGAGCTGATGAGCAAACAAAGTAGCTGTGAGGTTCCTCAGACATCCCATGGACCTGCCTGGGCCCTTATACTTGGTAGAAAAATGGTAGCAGCAAGCAGCCTGCTCCCAAAGCATCCCAGAGCCTCAGAGGGAGCAGGGCAAGGGCATTTTCAGCCTGGTGGCTAGCTCACAAGCTCTGCTAGGGGATGATGTTATCTCTGTTTTACAGATGGGGAGCCACAAGGTGCAGCTCAGTGTCCTTAGACCCTACCATGGGCACTGGCCACTTCTGGAAAAAAAAAAAAAAAGCTTTGAACAATCCCAGCATCCCAAGTCTCAGCTGCGAAGCCCATCCCTCCACAGCGTCCCCCATCCTTGGGGGCGGGCTGGCCCGGGGGACCAGCACAGAAGCCAGGCAGCTCCTTGGGGAGGTGGAAGAGGCAGGCTGCCCACCACCCTGAAAAGATCCCTCCCCACTGCCTGTCAGGACTCTGCCTCTGTTGGAAATGATAACAATTAATTAAATTTGTCCGCCTTTCCTCTGGCCTTCCAACTGCCTTGGGGATTCATCAGCTGCTTCCACCACAGGGTCTAGCTGATTTAAGGGGGCATACATATATGATCCATCACATGTCTCTTGCTCCTGGGACAGTACCAAAGGGCAGCACCCCTTTAGCTTGCAACCCTCAGAGAAAAGGAGAGGAAAAGGGTGTTTTGCAGAGTTTTCGGCACCCCCAGGAGCAGGCCCAGAGCTGGGAGCTCAGCCTGATGTGGGCTCTCTCAGGTGGCTCTCAAAGAGAGCCCCGAGACCCAATGCAAGGATTTAAGAGGCTTCTAAGCCTGAAAAGGAGAAAGTGGTTTTCAGCCAGGGAATGGCTCTTATGCTGGAGAAAGTTGTTTCTCTGAGAGGAGCTGAAGTGCTCTCCTGACCAGTCGAAGGCGTCTGGAGCTGTTTTCCTTTGGCAGACGTTACAGGGCGGGAGCGCCCCATGCCCTCATCTTTGGCAGAGAAGCAAAGCCTTAGTTATTCTTTTTCCAAAACCTCGGCTGCCACAGCCCTCGCTGAGCTGCCAGTGGGAGGCACAGGAGATGTCCTGCCTCCGCCACTCTGCCAGCACCTAGAAAATGCTGTCCGGGACCCAGCCTGGGGGCTCGGCAGGCCATCCACCACCGCCCCCTCATCCGTGGCCGCCCACCACCCCGCACATCACCGCGTGTCTGTGCTCCCACTGCCTCAGCCGTGTTTATGACCAGGCAGGAGATTATAGAGCAGAATAAGGGACGGCTCCCTCCAAAAATCAATAAGTAATTTTACTCCTGGGGCCAGGTGGGGCTGCGCCATGCCGCGCTGCGGTGAGCTGCTGCAGAGCGGTGTGGCGAAGGGAAGCGAGCCAAGAATCACGGGCCGCCTCGCGCATCGGCCCGCACTGGTGCACGAAGAGACGGCCGGTGGGCTGCCACGCTCAGTGGAAGGGGCCAGGGCCACCTCAGGACTGTGGACCAGTCCTGTACTGCAGTGACATCAAGGCGTCCCAGCCAGGCAAGGACCCACAAGGTGCCAGGAGCTGAGCAAGTTTGGAGGAAGCACGGAGCATCCTCTGTGGCAGCTCTCCTGTTCTTCCCGGTGCTGCACCTCCAGGCACCGCAGAGAAGCGTGGCTGGGGCTGGTGGGTTCCCATGAAACCTCCTGCTCTCTTTCTGCTAGGAGGAAGCTCTGCTCACGTACTACCTGTGTGGACTTTTGGAGCTGAGGGCAGGTATGCTGAGCAATCCATCAATGCACAGCAGGGACCTGGCCTGCTGGAGCCCTTGCAGAGGCGAGCTATAGCCGAAACGCCAGCCGAGGTCCCAGCTCAGCGGCTGGGAATGAAGGCAGAGGTGTACCACAGAGCTCACACTACAGGCAGCACTTCTCTGCTACACCAAGCCAGGTAT
This sequence comes from Dromaius novaehollandiae, assembly GCF_036370855.1. Taxonomy (NCBI): domain Eukaryota; kingdom Metazoa; phylum Chordata; class Aves; order Casuariiformes; family Dromaiidae; genus Dromaius; species Dromaius novaehollandiae. The sequence goes on from NC_088107.1 coordinate 22,682,999, forward strand.
ATTGCTTCCATTACTGAAAACACGTCCTTGGTGCAAAGGGAGCTCCTAGGGTTTGCCGGCATGGGAGAGAAGAGAGAGGTTGGCAGGGACATGAAGCAAAAGCTGGTTGCAGCAAGAGGAAAATGGCCTGGGCCTGCCCTGCTCCATAGGGCAGACCCATAGGAAGCAGGGTCCTCCCCCAGGGAGGATACTTTGGCAAGCAGGATTTTCTGTCTGCAGCTCTGCTGAGCCGGGATCATCTCCCTGACAGGACAGATCATTTCACCCTTTCTGTCCTGCTCTCGCTCTGTGCCACGAGGAGGGCCAAGTCTTGTCCTTACGGAGACCAGGGCCACTCCGCTGACCTCCTCCACCACTCCCCATAACAGCCCTGCCCGTCCCACATGAGAGCTTTTGCCATCAGAGACCTGGTGCCCCAGCAGGGAGGGTCCAAAACCCTCCTGCACGGTGCCTACCACCCCGTACCCTGTGCCCTGTCTTCCCCACACAGGGTACCAGGTCTGTAAAAGCTTTTGGCTGAGGGACCTGCCATGAATCACTCTGAATTTACAGCCAAGCTCTGGGAAAGGGAATTATATAACTCTCAGGAGACAAGCTGGCGGGGAGCGAACATCTATCAAGTGCAAATTCTGGATTATTTACTGAGGCTGGATCTTGCCAAGAGAAACACCCCCTGTCCCGGACAGTCTGCAAGCAGATTCTGCCGTGGGGACATATTCAGCAAGCGAAAAATTTCTGCCTGGCTTGTGAGAATAGACTGGGCTGTTTGTTTTCACTAAAAACCCCTCTGCCTGCAGGGCAAGCCCCAGCATCCCCGTGCAGGATGAGGTCTCCTCCCTCCAGCTACCCCACGCTGCAGCATCAGCCAGGCCTGGGTCCTGGGTACAGGGCAGTCACGCAATGGCATTGACTGACTCTTTGATGATTACCATTTAATTATTCGCCCTTTTAAAATGTTTTGCATCATAAACCTGGGACGGAGGCTAGGAAGTGAGAGGCACAGGCAATTATTCTGCTGCTTGTTCTCGTCTTGTGGGCAGTGGGCAATGCACTTGTCTGCGTCCTTTGCTGGGCACAGGGCTGGCAGCGAGTCTGGCGGCGCCTGGTCCAAGCTGGGACACGGCCTCAGCAGGACCTTGCAGCTGCTTCAGGTCCCACGTTGTGCAGTGCGAAATTTCCCAGCCCTGTGCGAGCTGGGGGTAATTTGTTTTGCTTTGAAACATGCTATGTTATGGAAAGGAACTAACATTTTCTCAAAATGTTGCCAGTCTGCAAGGAGATCTCACACAGCAGCCAGCTCAGGCGCTTTTCTTGCCTGTGTTCAGTCAGAAAGCCAGGCACAGGGAACCAGGCTCTGCCAGCCTTGCTGCCTGTGCTGGGCCCAGCGAGGCCAGGCTGAGAAGGGCTTGTCCCCAGCCCGTTGTGGCTGGAGACCCTGGGGACACCGGGTCTCATCTGCCAGCCCACTACAGACCTATAGGAAGAGACAGGATTTGTTTGGAGAATTTTCTAACCTAAAGAAATAAGATGGAAAATTGGGGAAAGCAACAGGCACAGAGGGGTACAGGCGGGTGGACAAGACCCTGCAGTACGTCCAGGACAGAGACGTAGGAAATGCCCCTGGCTGTTAACACCTGCAAGGCCCCTTCTCCTCTCCAGAGGAGAGGACCAGAACTATGGAGCAAGGCAGAGCTCCCACGTGGGGAAAGGAAGGGGTTCCTGAGGGAGAAAGCAGGCACGAGCAAGCTTGTGTCCACCCTGGCCCTAGGCAAGCAGCAGCCTTCCTCCCACAACCACAAGGAAGACTAAGGGGAAAAGCTCACTCGCACAGCAGGAATCAGAGTGACATGTCCCCACTTTGTGCTGATTTAAACCCTGCTCAGGAAGATTTAAAGAGGTGCAGCATGAACCTCACACATACATCATGGCCATCAAGATCCACAGGATTACCTCACTACCCGCTGCAAAAGCGGGCACCTCCCTAGGCCGTGCTTTGGCTTCATCTGGTTGGGGCTGCCCACTACGCGGAGAGCTAGACCTCCGGAGGCAGCACCATTCCCCGAGATGGTCCCCGCCCTGTCACCGCACACCCGGGGAAGCCCAGGAGCCCAGGCAGCTGCCTCACCCCTGGGTGAGCAAAGGAGGGTCCCAGGCAACTTCATGAGCCTGAGAGACAGACTTCAGGCTCTCAGTGTTGGGGACGTATCAGTCTGAGGACATGGTCTATCCCTGACTGTCTGGGCATGTCAGTGCGACAGAAGGGGCAGGAGACGATCAGGTCCTGAGGAAACTCTGCAAAGCTCAGCTAAGGCTGCAGCAGGGGTCCTTGCGAAGTGCAGGAGCCGTCTTCCCACGACAGAGGCTCTGTTTTGCCCTCTTGAAGTCCTGACTGTACCAGGCCATTGACCGTTTGTCTGCTTGGTTCTGCCAGTTACTTTAAAGAGAGCTTTCATGCTCCTGTGTGAGAGGTCAAGAGCTAAACCAACCCTTATTTAAAGAAATAAAACCCTAATTTATTGTTTCATTTAAGCACATATCTAAAGCTAATCACATTCCTTGATCTGCACAGACTTAAGCCTGCATGGAAGCATCTCATCAGATAGGGAGGGATTTAAGCTTTAAAATTAAAACAGGATGTGCAAATTTTGCTGAAGTCTGGCATATTGTGCTTTCTTGCAGGACATCCCCAGAATTTGACCACTATGATACATGTGACTTGTCCTTGGGTTTGGCAAATGCCTGGAGCCCATAACGTGCCTTATTAGCTCACTGATTCTGATCTGTTTTTAAGCGGTACTTGATCACACAGAGGAAAGGTGAAAGTTCAACCCCAATTGCAAAATTCTTGTGTTGGCAGATGTCGAACACCCCCCACGCCTGACACAGTAGCACTCTGCCCAATTAAACCCTGGCATATAAGTTAGCTGCCCCGCAAAGTCTACCTTCACCCATGCTGGAGAGCACGCAGTCAGGTCTGCAGCTGAACATGGAGCCCGAACCACATCCAGTGGAAACCTCCAATTCTCCAGCTTCTGCAGATTGACTATGAACCAAGAAGTCTGCTAATTTGCACCAATGACCTGGGCCCCATTAAGAAAGGAATGAGTAAACACCATGAAAAGTAAAACCCTCATATTTATGAGAAAGAGTCAATGTGTTGATGCAACTTCCCTAGGAAGAGGTTCACACACCCCTTCTTGCTTCTCCAGTGAGAGCGAGAAGAAGGCTTGAACACCTCGTGATGTGTTAACCACCTGATTTGGGCAGACTGAGGAGACCGAGTTCTCTTAGCTGCAAAAATAAAATGGGGAAGCATGACTGCATGTGTATGGTCTTGTTGCACGGGTTTATGGCACTGCTGCTGGCACTCCCTCAGCATAGGACACCAGTGAACTGGACCTTTCGTCCGCCCTTATGTGGCTGCTCTTGAGTTCCTACTAGAACTGTCACAAAGAACAAATTCACAGCAAAATATCATCAAATCTGGCAGCTTCAAAATAGCCACACAACTACAGGCTTCACCTGTTTATAAAACCCAGTTCGGGTCTTATAATAGATGCCAGTAAAGATGAACAAAGACCCCCCTGAAACAAGAGCAGCCTCAGCCCGCTGAGTCTCTTCCACGTCACTAATGAGAGCAGAGGAAGCCGACGGCAGAGCCCGCCACGCACTGCTGACAGGGTGCCAGACCGGTTAACAAGCCTGGTGAGAGCAGAATTGACTCGCATCCAAGACCTAGAAAGTAGATGGTGCTTCCACTGAAAGTGAACTAGAACTGAAATTGCCGCACTGGGAATAGAATGAGAATGGTGTGAACTCACGACTGTGAAACTAAACTAACCCTACCCGCACGGCGTAGTCCTTCGTCTGATGCCCTGAGCCAGAGACAGGAATCTCTCCTACACAGACCATGATGCGCAGTCAGCCTGGTGAAGTCTCCGAGCAACTGCAATTAGCTGCTACGATTCTGCTTTCCAAGTACTTCCTCATCCCTCGCCGAGAAGGAAACAGATTTAATCTACCAAAAGGTTGGGTTTTTAGGAGGGTTTTGGATCTGCTCCCAACCTGGAGATGTTATATTGGTTCTTTCTTTCCTGCTTTCCTTAAATTGGCAGTAAAAATTCAAGGAGACTAAAAGTCTGTGATTTGTACTTTGCACATGGGAAGCAGAACAATCTTTTGTTCATTTACTGTGACAACTGCAGTTCAGATTTAATTATTTACGATAATGTTCCAAAGCACATTAGGGACTGTTCTGTTAGCTCGTAAAAAATGATGACGCCTGAGTACTGAGTGGCATCTAGCTACGGTCTCTGCTATTGCATGGGCAGAGGCAGCCTGGCATCTGTGACTGCAGGAACAGAGCAGAGTGCACAGCAATAGATTAGTTATCCCCCTCCTGCCTCGTGGCTGAAGCCCTCCTATGCTATTGCTATTTGAAGGATGTGACTCAAGCCTGTACAGGCTTTCATCCAGAGACGTTTCCCAGAAGCTCAAGGGCTCCCTTAGCTTCTGGTCTCCCTCCAACTGCTTTACCTCCCCACAGGTCCCAGGCTGGTCTCTTGGCAAGCAGATAAAATAAAACAAGGAAAAACAGTAGTGTAAGATGTGCAGGCAAGGAGAACAGAGGTAGCACGCAGGGATAGCTCTCCTCATGCCAGGCAGCGGGCAGGGGTTGGACGTGGCCCCGGCCTCGATGCTGAGCATGACAAGGCGTGCTGGTGGACAGCCTTGGCTGAGGTCTGCTGGCCAGAGGCAGCGAGTGAAGAGGGAGAGGTCTGTGCTGACCCCTGAGAGCACAGGGGCTTGCCAGGCGCTCTGGCTCACTGCCGGGACCACCACTGGTCCCGCCAGACCAGCTCTGCTTGAGCAGGAATGTGTTCCTGGGGGGGAGCTGAGCAGACCCCGGACCAGCTCCTTGGAGGGAAGCCTGTGGGCATGGAGGGTCTTGGCAGGGCATCCCCACCGGCACCCTGGGCTCTGCAGTCTCCTGCTTGCCCGGCACACGTGGCCAAGGCTCTCCCTGCAGCCTACCGCAATGATTCTTACCAAAAGCACCAGCCCCGCTTAATGTTCTCGTGGCTGGTTAATCTGAATGAGGCTTGTTGTATTTTCCTCTCCCTCGCAGCTTTATGGGTTTCATTTGTCAGCAGTAAAGGGAGAATTTCATTCCCCAGTTTTAATTGTTCTTGGCTTGTTCACAAGTGCCCGGCGAGCCGGAGCGGACAGCCGTGGCAAGGGCGGGCTGTGGGAGCGGGGCTGCCCCGGGCCGGGGCTGCAGGGAGCTGCTGGGGTGGCACAGCTCTGAGTGTCACCACTGATGCGGCTAGTATTTATCTGAGTACCTGCACCTCTCTCACGCGCCGGCATGAATCTTTGCAACCGATAAAGCCTTGAGAAAGTAATGGGAAAGGCAAGTTGTCTCCATGTATTTATTTTTACTGAGACACTCCACGAGATTGCTGGAAGAAAACGAAATGGGAGGCAGAGATAACTGAAAGAGGCAGAAGAGGCTCTTGCAGCAGAGCAGGGGATGAAGGAGAGGGGAGCGGAGACAGCAGGGACAGGGCTGCGGGGCTGGGGGAGCCCGCAGAGCCGCAGCCTGCCAGCGCACAGGGACGTCGCGGTGCGTCCTGCTGATGCTAGACACGGTTGTCAGGGAAAGTCTATCCCTTGCTCTGTGGAGCTATTTTCATCTAGAAAAAAATACCCAAAAGGCTCTAAAACCCTTTGCTGGGAGCTTTTACATAGACCTTAACGCCACAGCACAGAAAGAGGAGATGCGCACTCTGAAAAACACAAATCCCTCTTGCACCCCAGAATAAAGAGATGCTTTAAAGCAGCGAGCAAATACGAATGGCCTCAGCAAACAGCTGGTGAGCTGCTTGGAGGACGAGCACTGCAAACATTCACATGCGGAAACGCAGCGGAGGGCACAATTCACTCACTGATTTATGGGCATGAACAATTTGCATAGAAAATACAAACCTAAATATAATCCTCAGCTTCTTCCATGACAAGTTGGCAAATCATCGTCTAACTGCTCTAGGTTTTCCCCTTCCGTTTCCTTCCTAGCACAGAGCAGCCTGCCCTCCCCTCAAGGCTGCAGTATTTAAGTATCCTCCTTGTACATTAAATGGTGAAGCCGACATCTGCCACACATGGTTCATTTTTTCCCTTTTCTGTGGTCACTCCAGCATTCCCAGAGCTCTTCCCCTGGGAGACGAGGGGTTTTTCCATCTGCCGGGCTGCCCCCAGCCTGGGTCACAGTGGGGAGGACAGCAGGTCCGAGCGGGCGGGCGGGATTGTCCCACCGGCTCCACGCTGCCCTCCCCAGCGGAGACCCATCTCATGCGCCCAAAGGGAGCCGGCGAGCCCAGGTCTCCCTCCGGAGCCGCAGGCTGCCTGTGCGTGCACAGCTATGAGTCATTTCACGTTTGCTCCTGTCCGTTCGCGCCACGTCAATACACACATTCCCCTGTCTTGGTATTTCTTCCGGCGCTGACTGAACCAGCCTGCTCTCGGCCATACTTTTTACTATGTCCTTCACTATTAGTCACAGGGATTAGGAAAGACAGTTGGTATTTCATCATTAAATATATCACATCCAATAAATTGATCGTTATTCTCTGCTGATTAGCAGTTCAGTTTCCATCAGTTCAGAGTAATTATGGTTTTTTCTGTCTTCAAGGAGTAGCATACTTTCTCCTAAGATCTGCTATAATCAAAGGATTAGAGCTCTGGAAATGGCCTTTGCATACGCAGAAAGATATTTTTCTTTTTTGTTCGGATGCTCTCCCTCCCTTTCTGGAAGAGCATGCTTTGAAACCGCTGCTTCTTAGCTGTGTAATACTGTTTGTACCTGACCTGTTTTAATTGTCGTCTTGCCTGAATCTCCCGCTAGCTCATTTATTTGCAGCATTAAGAGCTCTCAAAAGATTTGGCCCTAGGTCAGCTCAAATATTTTTATTACAATCACTGAGCCCTCCAATGCCCTGCAGTTCTGACCTGGCCCTTCGCTGCGAGACACCTTTCCATTCAGGGCCCTTCAGCCCACGAGCCCCACTGTAGTGCTGCATTTCTGGTGTCCAGCTGCTTTTGAAGGGGAGAAAGGACTCATACCGTGGCCAGAGCCTGTCCTTTTTCATAGGCCCTGATCAAAGCACGGATGTCAATGGCAAGATTTGCATCACATCCTCAAATTCCCAGGCCACAAAGAAAATCTGAGGTGGCTGTTTTCTTTTGGGGCATTTCCAGCATTTGACTTGACAAGTTACTTTCTAGAAAGAGCTGACCCTGCTGCCCATTTAAAACCATAACGGGCCAGCAATACACAGGATTATGAGAATTGCAATGAATATTCATTTAAAAACTTGCTCAAATATTCCCAAGGTAAATTTGACCCTGTATCAGCATTCGTTCTGCATGCTAAGCACATTGTTACCGTGAAGCTAAAACTGCAGCTGAATAAAAAAAATCAGTTTGTGGTTCTCTCTCTTCACCAGCATACGAGGCTTTAAATGCCCAAGCTGAAATGGCTCAGGGAGCCAGGGAGTCTAGGGGCTGTATCCTGCTCTCCAGCATTTCTTCCACCCCCCCGGGGATGGGAAAGCGCTTGGTAAAACTGCCAGTCCTGCTGAGGGGAGCAGGACCCTCCCTGCAGGGGGGACTGCACCTGGCTGATAGGTAGCCTCAGGTCCTCATTCCCATGGGAGTCATGCACGTCCTTCCCGCTCTCCTTTCCACAAGGAGATTTATCATGAGAGACCAAACCACTCTGTTTAGCCACGCAGTTTAGTGCCACTGCGGAGCCATCACTGTCAGATTTGCACCTGTGACATATGCTTGGGTCATCTGGAACATCCTGACCATCAGAGGGCCCTTCTGGATTACCCAGATAAAGACAACACTACTGCATGGGTGCTTTTCCCCCACTATACAAGCCACATTAGACCAGAGAGACTGTATGGACAACTAATGAAATCTGTACTCTATTAATTAGAAGAAATTTCTCTTCTGGCTCCTTGCAACTCCATGCTGCTCAGCCTCACTCTGTAAAGCCTTTGAAGGTCTTGATGCCCAGTAGAAGTGCCATTTCAGATGCAGCTTATTTTCTCCTCCCTGGGCAATGCTGCTCCAAGACACAGCCCAAGCCTGGGCCTCTTCTGTGAGCCTGCGGAAGGGAAGGTGCCTCCACGGCAGGAGCCTCCCTGGGGCTGGCGCTCTCCAGGCCCACGATGCGGGTTAGAGGTGCCACGGGGTGCGATTCGCTGAGCCAGCCTTTCCCTCATCACTGCGGCAGGCCCTACACAGCAGTGATAGAGGCGTTTCAGATGTCGCTATAAACTGAAAAGAGAAATATGTCCCTCCATACCTCTTCTAATCTGCGTATGCAATTCCACCCCCAGCACCAAAGGGCTCTCCAGAGCTCTGGATCCCACCTTGGCGAGGGCAAGACAGAGGCTAGGGAAGACAGGCTGGCTGGCTTCTTCGTTTTGCATTTTTCCAAGCGTACAGAAATGCACACTCTGAAAATGGCCATGTAAACACACTCTGGAAATTCAATTCAATTAGTTTTGCTGACCTCCGAGGCGACCCTCGCAAAGGCTTTTGCTGAGCCTCACAAGTAATGAAGAACATGGCAACATAATTAGCCATCAGAGATTTTCATGGTGAACTCCAGCGGGAGGCAGAGGTTCAATGAACAGACACAACTGCACTAGCTCCTCCTTTCCTTAGGCTCCAAGCGTCTCCAGCTTTCAAGTTCCCGAGGTCACAGATCTTTCCAGCAGGCCAGAGCATGTTCCACTTCAGAGTCATTTGTGCCTCTTTCATCCATTCACATTCTTCACACTGAGCCAAGTGCTTTGCATTTCTTTGCAGGCTGTAATTGGGAAGATGGCTCCACTTGTGGATATATTTGTAATAGAGCTTGTCTTACTGTCCACTTGACAATGCAAGATCCACACATACACGCACACACATTCATCATTCCTATTTACCACTCTGACATTAATGTCCTTGTGAGTGTCACTGGATTGCTTGGGAGATAATGATTTTGCATCTTTAACGGCTGCTTCAATATTTGTAACTCGCTCAGTCTTTGCCTGGGTTGAATCTCTCTCTCTCTTACCAGGAGGTCTCTAATTGTGGCATGATCTGTCGGTTCAGCTAGCTGATCACCAATCATTTTGTCAGCCAGACCCTCAAAACGGCGCCTGGGGACCAATTCACTTCGGTGAAATCCTGGGCAGCTCTGCACAGTCCTGGTAACTGGCCGGTGCACTCGCTGTGCTTGGAGGCAGGGGGAGGACGGGGAAGGAATGGGAAGCCTCCCCGCAGCCTGCCGAGCTTTTTGCAGCTGCTGCTGCATCCAGCGTAAGGCAGATGGGTTACAGCAGAACCAGAACGCAAAGAATTTGAGTTAAACAATTCTGACTAGTTTTAGCAATATGCCGACTTAAAATAAGCAGCAGAGCATTGGAAATGCCCCTGAAGACCTCTGGAAAGGCATGTGGATTCTGTGTTATATTAAGAAGCTTTTAATCTCTACCACCTCTAAATAGGTCCTGGAAATCAATCCCTTCCACACTCAGGATCACCTGCTGCCTGGCTGCTTGACCTGTACTAATTCGCTTAAATCACAGCACCTCTCTTTCCATCAGTAAGTTTGGGACAGTAACACACTCACTCCATGGTGCAGCTCAATTAGTGAGTGTTTAGATACTGCTTCAGAGATGTGCTGTGCGATTGGGGATGGTTGTCAGGCGTCTCCATCTCATCTCTGAGGAACCAGGAGTGGGGCTGAGAGACAGGTAGGAACCCCACATCCGAGGGCACCGGGAGTGTCCTGGCACAAGTGAGACTAGCACGACCGTGATGTCCATGCTCCAAGTTCAGGTGCACTTCCGCAAGAGCCCATGCACCAGCATTGCCTGGTACCTGCTGCTGCCTGGAGCCTTTGGGTCACCCAAGGCACACGGTGGCAGGTGGACTGGCTCACCTTGCACGTGCCATGCTGCTTACTGAGTATTTGGGAGGGAGAGGGCAAGCTTCTTTCTTAAGCTGGAAGAAGCCTGTCAGATGACTTTTTGGTGGACAGACCAGTGAGAAAGCATAGATGGGTGAGGGTGTCCTAGAGCCATGGCTCAGGTCCAAGATGCCCTCAGGTCTCCTCTCTTCTTCCACCCAGGTGAGCATCTCAACACTTTCCTCCCCTATACTGCTGCTTGGCAGTGTCCAGGGTTTTGTTCCACTCTGTGCTCAGAGGGTATTTCAACCATTTCATGATTCTACATTGCCAAGAAACAAGTTCAAGCCTCCCGAGATGTGCCACGACTTGCGACTCGAGGCAGAGAGGAGAGCCTACCACCCAAAGGGCAGAGCCAACAGCCACCAAGCGGTTCTGCTCACAGCCCCTTCTCCCCATTTCTGGCGATGTTTTTAACCCCACGCATGGGAAGCTTTGGGGTGGAGGGTCCAGTTGGGCAGCATCCATGTGAGAGGAGAAGGCCTCCAACACCACTTTGCTGCACCTGGGTGCAGTACAGGAGCAGGTGGGAGGCTGAAGAGGAGGATGGTGCTTTTTTCGGTGCAAGGTGCCCAGGTAGGAGAGGCTGGTGGTGAGGGCAGACAGCAGGGGCTGGATGCAAGCTCTGGAGAGGGTGCTCAGGCCATGGCAGCCAGCCCCAGCAAGGAGCCAGGGAAAGAAGAGCCAGGGAAGCCATTTCAACGCTGCCTGGGCTTCCTCGGCAAAGCAAGAGGCATCGCGCTGCATATTCAGGAGTGCCATCTGCTGGCACCCAGCCCGCTCTCTGCTCCACCAGCATCCCCCAAAATCAGCGGGGTCCGCGCCGCCCCCCTCCGCGGGGAGCGGGCAGCCTCGGCACTCGCCAGCACCGAAACCCAGCGCAGCACACCGAGGGCAGGATCCCCCCCTCGCCGCTCCAGCTCCCACAGCTCCACTTCACCTCTTGAGAAAAATCACTTGTGGTTTTTCAGACTCCTGCCTGGCCTCTCCCAGCCACTCGTGCTGCCGGGCTCGGCGTGCTCCCCGGCTGAGCGGCTTGCAGGAACGCTGCTCGTGGATGAAGCTGTCTCTCCCACGTTGACACGTCCTCCGCTGTGCCTCAGTTCTCCTGCTATGCCCGGGCAGCTCGAGGTGGGGGGCCGCACGCGCGCCGCTCGCCTGGGCACCGACACTTGCACACGCCGGTAATTTGCCAGCATTCAGGTGAGCAGCGCTGAAACGATGGGAGAAATAATGCTGACAATTAGTCTTGACATTTCTGGGGCCAAAACGAGGGGGGAGGCAGAAACACAGAGACACGAAGTCTCAGCACCAGGCAAATCCAATTAAGCAGAGCAAGTTTCACTCCTTTAAAAATCCGTCATTAATTTTCCTGGAGAACACGATGCATTTGCACACAGACACCTTCCCTGCAAGGGCCTGAGAATCTGCTTTCTTCTCTTGGAGGGGCCACGAGGGACGGGGGTGGCGCGGAGGGGACACGGACGAGCCGAGGGGGAGCGAGGAGGGCAGCGCGGGCGGCGTTGGCACACGCACCGTGGTGTTTCACGAGCGGCAAGTGAGCTAATAGCCATGCTGAGAGCCTGCAAACTTTCATTACCGCGGCAGCATCACCAGTGATGCTCGACTCACGGCTCCAATGTTGATGGCTAAATTGCTCTGCGTTCGTTAACGGCGCAGCGTACAGAGCTCCCTAGGATTTTTGGGCTGGGGAAAGGTCATTATCATTTCATATATGTTAGCTTTAAATCCCCAATAACCCCACGCTACTGGAGTCTGTTCCAAGCGAGCAGGGAAATCCAATTTAGGATGCTATTCTCTGCAGCTGTATAACCAGAGCCCACTCCCCGAGGGCACAAAAATCCAGTTCAGACTCTTGGCCTCTCAACAGCCGCCCCCGGGAGACTGTCCCAGAGGGAAAACAGAAACCCAGATTCAAAGGTGAGGGAAGCCAACCTGGGAAGGCCGGTGCCTGGGAAAGCCAGCTGAGTTCGCAGGCAAGAGGCAGCACAGCACCTTCCTTTTTCTTCTTGGCATGGTGGCTCTCCTAGTTTCCACAGTTTTTCCAGTATTTTTTCCTAGGCAGCTCCTTGGGCTGGTAGCTTGTCGAGGGAAGCCACAGCAAGAGACGAAGATCAGCAAAAAGGCACCCTCATCTGCTGCTCCAACTAATAACAGCAGTTGCACAGAGAGTTATACCTGGTGGGAACCAGGTGCCTGATTCCCCTAGAAATCCTCCCTCTGGCCTCCGGACAGGAACAGCATTCTGGGAGCTGCCCCGAAATCCAGGAGCCGCGGGCAGAGGGGCAGGTGCCCTGTGCTAGGGCAGGCGGCAGCAACGCAGAGCACGCGGCCAGGGCTGCAGGGATGAACTGCATGGGAGGGGACAGAGCTGAAAGGACATCCCCTCCGCCCCAAGGTCCCCTCTTGCACCACGGCCCAGCTCCATCAGCCACTGCGGCGCAGAGCCCCGGCTGCGCAAGGCTCCCTCTGCACCCGGCTCCATCTCACACCACGGCAGCAACATGAACACAAGACACATCCGCACTCAGGGGCCTCCCAATAACTGGAGCCACTAACGATGCTGAATTAACATGCGCAGCACTAGCACTGCCCTGAGCCACTATCCCCAGCCCCTCCAAGGCGTCCCTTCAGCCTGGCCACCGCGGCACAGGCTTTCGCACCACCCTGTCGCTGCGCACGGCCGCAGCCAGGCTGGCATCAGCTCCCAGCGCTGCAGGCACTGCAGCCCTCCCGTGCCCGTTAAGGATCGGCCAGTGAAACGTTTCACCACGGCTCTGCTGTAATTTCTCAGGGCGAAGTATAGAGCAGCATCCAGCTCTTCAGCTTTTTCCGGCAATTACCTCAGTTTAGCACCAGGTTTCTGTTGCATTGCATAGAGCAGAGCTGGCAACAGCACATCTGAGGCAAAATATTAGTGGAAAAAACTCAAATTCCCATCCACAAGACAGGAGCCTGTCACAGGCACAGCAATATCCCAAATCCTGGCAGCCTGCTGGGGTGCAAGACCAGGGGAAGGGGCAGAGGGAAGCAGGTAGTTGTGCCCACATTTCTAACCTCTCTCCTCACAAGCTCGTGGCTTCAGAGAAATGCCAAAAAAGACATAAGTGCCAGAACCAGCCTAATAGAAGGGAATGGAAGACAGCCACATCAACAAGCACAGAAAATCAGAAGGGAAAAGGAGCTCTTAAGTCGAGGATACTTCTGCCCCCACCCTTTGGAGAGGCTGAGACATCCCGAGGGACACCTCACACCTGCCTCATGTTTTGGGGGCTGGATTCTTCCATAAGCTTGTTCACTTCAGGCCATGAAACAAAAGCACCTGCAGGCCTTCCCTTCCATGTGTTTTGGTGAGCTCTCCTAAAACTGCCAGAAAGGCTGGGAACAGCCTGCTCTGCTCCCCCTGTGCAATCGGTGCCCTCCCCAGGGGAGTCTCCCCGCAAGCTGCAGTCCTACCAGTCATGATCTGCTTCATCTAAGGCTTGATGTTTTGTTTTTTAATTATTTTTTTCTAGAGACATGTTGCTTGTGACTACAGGGCCAGTAAAAACTGCCCTTTGGCAGATTTTGTCTTGCCATTGTTTGGCCTGAACACATTTGTCATGGACTCTGGTTGCAGCTCTTCCCAGGATGGGGTATTCAGCAGGGTCACACATGTCCCCACAACAACCCTCCGCTATATAATTCACAGGCGTCTGCTAGTTTCTCCTGCCTTGCGTCTCAGGGCTGTGACTGTAGCATCACGCGTCCCCAAAGCACTGCCCTGCGGCTGAGGAGCAGAGTCTTTTGCAAGAGGTGAAAGCCATCATCCAGTCAGGTGTGTCCAAAAGAGCCAGGATTTCCAGCCATCCCCTATCAGCAGCTCTCACACAAATACTTCCCCAGCTACACTTACTCCTCGCTAACCCCTGCTCCCAGGAAGGTTTAGTCCTGCTAGAGCTTCTCTTCTAGTCATATTTAATTTCCACTGATCCCCACTACCACATGGCATGCAGAAGTCAATCCAGAGCAGACTATCCACAGAAGATTCCCACTATTTAGTGACTTACTGGGGCTTCCTCTGCATACAAGAGCAGGGGTGCGTGCTGGGTCCCGACCCTCGTGCCAGAGGACGCTGTGCCACTTACAGGTGCAGTTCCCACGGCGGCTGCTCCCTGCGAGCCTGGGGGTGCAACGACACATGCAGCAACAGGCCTGGAAAATCAGAAGCGTGGAGTTAATAAAAGCACCAGTGAAACCAGAGCTGGCATTTGCACTGTGCAAGACACATCAAGCTTTAAACACATTAGCCGAGATGCTGAAGAAAAGCTGGCAGGGCTCCAGAGCAAGCAGACTGGAACAGTAACCAGAGCCGGGCAACTGGACAAGGGCCATATTTTACCTCTCAGAGAAAGAGGCTAAGAATAAGTGAATGGTTGCTGGAGGTCTGAACCATCTCTTCTAGGCCCAGCCTCTTCTCAGAGACTTTGATGAGGCAGCAGCCTGCATCACATAGGGTATGCCAGAGGGGACGTGCCTGACCTAATTTCACGCAGTGCCCGAGGTTTTTGGAAGGGCGACCTCCCTCCTGGAAGGCTGCGCTGCGGAGAGCGGCTCTAAACTCCTATTGCCCGAAGGCTATCGATTGCCGAAGCCCTGGGGCACGGGAAGGCTCCGACGCAGAGCCCGTATTTCATCCAAGAACCACAACCCCCAGAGCCTTCCCACCAGCTCCCATAAATTGAGCCCTGTTAAGTGATGGATGGCGGACGCAGAGGCTCTGAAACCAACCGCGGGTCTGGCCAGGGAAGCCCGCGGCATCGGGAAGGCACCGTGCTCACCCAGGCCTTGCATAGGGAAGCGCCCCTCGGAAACGAGGCCTGCAGCCCTCCGCCGTGATCGGGCCGCCTGGCTCGCCCCGGGCAGAGCGACCCTGCGGTCCGAGCCCTGCACCCAGCGCTCAGCAAGCAAATACAGGCAGCTCGCAGGAAGATGAGCTTTTAGGTCTAAGCAGCTTCCAGTGCTGAGAGCTTTGGATTCCCTGTGAGAGCAAGAAAAGCAGCAGAGGGCAAGGAGAGGAGAGCCCATATCCTCCCCAAATACCTTGAGAAGGAGCTTTCACCAAAACCAGGCTGCATCCCCATGCGGCTGCATTTATAGGCATGCTGGCGAGCTGCACCCTCACTCCCTGCACCTGGGGCAGAGCAGCCCCACGGCATCAGGCCCGGGAGCCCTGCCCCATGCTGCAGGGACAAGGCACAACCCACCTGTCACCGTGGGCCCAGCAAGTCTCTCTGCCCAGAGAAGAGGCTCACCTTTGCAAGGGCCAGCTGGGCTGGAGCTCCCTGCCCATGAGGTTTGGGTGCTGCTGTGCTGGAGAGCTCTGCTCCTCTTCGGCTGGTCTCTTAGGTCCTCTCCTCATGGACTTTTGGACCTTCTTTTACCTACACATGCCCTAGACCAGGGCGGGAAACAGGTTAGTCCCCCAGAAGGTCAATTGCCATCCTGGGCTGTGCTGCAAGGACACAGAGATTGCTAAAAAAAATCTTGAAGTAGGCAGGAGGGAGAGGGAGTTAAATCAGGCACACCAGAAAGCACCGGGTGCATCAGACTGTTATTCATTTTTGTCTTTAGATGTCCTACTACAAGCTAGCGCTTTCCGGGCAAAAAAAAAAAAAAAAAAATCTTTTGAACCAACTCTGCCTCATTTTGTTCGATTACAAATCACCAAAATGGGACATTCCTGATCATTTTGGAACGTCTGCTTTCAAAATAGACAGATTTGTCAAACCTGACCTTCCCCACAAGCACTTTCTGCTTGACAGAGGAGCCATTTCCAGTGGGGAAAAAAAGGTTACTTGGAAAACCCATCCCCATTCTCACCGGAGACCCTGCTCTCTCCTCCTTTCAATGTCACTGCTGCCTGAGTTGACCCTTTCCTCCTTCTCTCTTACTCCTTCTCATTCATGTCTTTTGTTCTTCCTCCGTGGTTAACCCCACCATCACACCATCTCGTCATGTATCATTGCTACCTCCCTTTCTGGCTTTGCCTCCCCTTTTTTCCAGCTTCTTTCCCCTGCCCATCTCCTCTCCTTTCTCCCGCTAGCCCAGCGGGGTCTGTCCTCCGCCAGCACAGCTCCGCATGCACCTTGCCGTTACAGGGAAACAGCGCCCCTTCCCCTTTCGTCTCTCCCCTTCCCTGGAGGGGAGCGCACCGGCAATTTCCTGGAGAAGAAATAACATCTCCAACAAAAAGGGAGGGCGAGAGGTGAGAAGCAAGTGGGAGGAGAAAGGGGCCATGGGAATAAACCTCCCTCCTCCTCCCATGCACCCACCGCTGCCCCAGCCCCCTCAGAGGCACACCACGCTGTCGGCTCCTTTATTTCTGCTGTAATTGGAAGTGTCTACCGTTATCCCGGGAATAAAGGGTGGAAGGGAAAGAGAAACGGAGGGGCCACAGGGTGCACAACGCGCTCACCGCAGCCCCGCCGGGGTTTGCTTGCTCGGGCCATCGGCACCCCGCGTCCATCCCTGCCAGCAGGCAGGAAGGTGATAACGGAGCGGATCGGCTCAGTCTCCGGCAGAAAGAGCTGTTCCACCCAAAAGAGGGCGGCAGCGCACGGCTCGGAGAGGCTGGACCCCTCCGAGGGGCGGCTGGGGCTGCACCGCCGGGAAGCTTACCAGGCGAGGCCCCAGAGGCTGGGGGGGCTCCAAATATCCTGAGATGGAAGAAAAAAAAGAAAAGAGAAGAAAGGTAGTAGGGAGAAGGAAAAAAGAAAGAAAAGAGGAAAGAAAGCAAAGAAAAAGAATAAGAAGGGAAGGATCCCTTGTCCTTGAGGTGGACGTTCTCTGGCAGATGCCATAGTGTCTCTGTTCCGTCGGTGTTTTATGAACACATGAATCAAGGGAGGTTTTTCACGGCGCACAAAGTTTTACGAAGCACAGCCGAGGGAAAGCACAGGCTGGCACAGGGGCCCCACTCAGCAGTGCAGAGCACGCCCCACTTCAGCACATGCCAGCTCACCCGGCCCGCCACTGAGGACATGGCCGCTGCTGGCCCGCTCCCATCTCAGAAGCGGCATGCAAAGGCAGCCCTTGCCCGGACACCACGCTGCTCAGACAACCCCACCGCCAGCTCCTCTGCCCCAGGTGAGGGGGGACTGCAGTGCCTCGCTCCCACCCGTGACCCTCATGCCCAGTGACCGTGGCTGGCCTGGGCCAGGACCGGCTCTCTGTGCGTGCCAATGACGCACAAGGTTGTGCCAGTGCATTCAGCAGGGACATCCACTTACTTGCCTCCTGTCTCCACCTACTTCGTCTCCATTTGGACCTCCATCCATTCAGCCATCAGAACACATCCCTTCCATTTACTCCCATTTAGTTGCCTCTTTCTCTACTTCCTACACATTTCGATCTGCCTCCACCCAGCCTCCAACCCCCCCCCCCTCCACTTTATCCAGGCATATGCTCCATCCCAGCTACCTATCCATCTCCATAGGCATTTTCTACCCTTGATCCTACCTACCAATCCACTATCCCCTTCCTCTCCCTCCCTGCTCCCAGACACCACCTGTCCGTCTTTCCTGCTGCCCTGGCACGGGGCCTTTCTGGAGGACACGTGCACACTGCCCTAGCCTCCATCCAGCCCATTCCTTTCCAAGGCAATTCCTGCTTTCCTCATCCTTTCACTGCGTGGATGTTGGCACCGTTAGCTTACATCTCCTGGAGCAGGCTTGGCCCTTCTAGCAAGCATGGCAACATGGATCTAGAAAATAAAAACAACAATCAACTGCACAAGAATTAGATTTGATGCAACTCTCTAACGACATGTTGAATTAGCAAAATCAGTAAGGATCATGAATTTTCATCTGTTTAAAGAAATGGCTAGTGGGAGGAGGAGCGTGGGTCTGCATGCATGCCTCCCGCAGGGCTGTGAGGAGCAGACCTGAGAAGCAGGAGTTTAACCATCTATCCATCCTTCTTCTGTTTCATTCTGCGTTCATTCACCCATCCTCTTTTCCATTTCTTTTTATTACTCTCTATCATTTGAAACATTTTTCTCCCATTTCTTGCTCAGCCTTTTTCCTGGCTCTGTCTGGCTTTGCTCTTTTCATTTTTTTTTTTTTTTAGGAAAATTTACCAACCCATCACCCCTTTACTACTGTCTCTATTTCCCCTCTCTCCACCTCGCTCCGGTCTCGATCTGATCCGCAAAGCCCACGCGTGCACCTGTGTGTTCAGCAAGGGCTTCCACCAAGCAGCAGCAGCAACGCATTGAGTACAAATGCACAATAGTGGCCATTTTGGGGGGAAACGGCTCTATTTGCACTGCACCAGCAGCTGACAGCTTTCCCCGGCAGCTCAGCAGCGTTGCCATCGCCACGCATGGGCACATGGCAGGAGGCAAGTGTGACCCTGCCGGCCCCAGGCTGGGGAGCTGCCACTCTCCCTGACACTTTTTATATTATTATCGTCCCTGCGATGGAATTGCCCCCGCTGCCTGCTGAACCATTTCTCTCCAGCATGTTACATACCCTTCCCATCAGGGGCTTTTGGGTTTATGACTATATTCCCCAAAAGGGCATCGTCTTTTCCCCCCCCCCCCCGCTCTCTGCCTGGTGGGGACAGGCTGGGCGCTCTGATCCCTGAAGTCCCACCAGGGCCACCACTCCTGCACCCTCCGTTTGCATGCTTCCAACAGCATTTGCTGCTTGAAGAGGCTCTAGATGACTCTGGAGTATTTTTCATGGGTAAATAGACCCTTTTGCCTCTGTGTCACTGGCTCACCTCCAGCCCTGGGTCAATAGAGACAGAAAGTCATTACCAGCTGATGAATACCCGGGAATGCACTGTCGGTCTCCGTCTAGTTAGGAGGAGATGGATATCCACATCACTCGAGCTCCTGTCACGACCGTTGCTAACCAGCAGCCCCCACTAAGCAAACAGGCAGCAACAAAGGAGGTTTCCTCACCCCAAATACAGCTCTTGTCCTTCATCTTACATCAAGGCAAGTCGCAAAGAAAAACCCAAGCGTCTCCAGGTGCAGGCACTTTGCATCTTCTCCACTGCTTTGTGCCTTCAAACAGGACAAAGCAGCAGCTGGTCTCCTTGGTCTCTAACCTCCAGGACAGTTCCCCAGCTCTTCCCAAAGACACTAAGTTTGTGGACAAATGTCAAAGTCCAGTGAAATGTGGCCTTGATGCAAGATCAGAAATATTTCCATTTCCAAATTCCTAGTGAGATTTTCAGCTCCCAAATGTTGGGTAATTTAAGAAACCCGACTGTGAGCATGCTCTGGGCTTGGCAGCTGTTCATTGCATTTTGTTTATGTTTCTAATCTAAAGAGAGGTCTGCCTCTTTCTATACCAAGAATGCTCATTCAAGATCCAGCACTTCTCAAAATTTCACCCCCCCCCCAGAATTAAAAGCCAGTGGTATGAAAGGAAACCAGTCCATGAACCTCACGTTGCTGTTCATTGACTGAACCAGAGCCCTCGGCCATCCCAAAACAGACAACTGCTGCCCCAGAAGTTGCAGCTTTGACCCCGGCTATGAAGATCCTCCTCGCTGCTGTCCTTCAGCCCCCCTACGCCAGTGAGAGACCTGTTGCTGCCGCACCCTGGCAGCTCTCCGCTCGCTCCACCCCAGCCCCCAAAATTGCACTGCTTGGAGGCTGCAGCTGACGGGCAGGTTTAATTGAATGTTTCTCCCTTTACATTTTCCTTTCCAGCAAATAAACCCAAGTAGGATAAAAATATATGATGCTTAAAGGGGACACTGCCAAGTAATTTTTATCATTTCTAATTTCTGTTTTACTCTTCGTTTGTTTGCAATGCTGTCTCTCCAAGGCTGGAAAATAGCATTTTTTCCCCTTCCTGCGTTTTGACGTTTTTCCATCTGGTGACTCTCAGTTGGGTGCCCCTCTCCCTCAGCTCATCTCCCAGGCGAAGGGCTGAGCACCGGCGGGGCTGGTTCCCCATGTGCCACCTCAGGGTATCGTGTGCTGCCAGGATGAGCGGGAACCCAGTGCTGAGCTTCCAACCCGGTTAAGGCTCCAAGTGAGACAGCCAGGAGTCTTGCGTCCTGAATTTTAAAAGGAAAAATGTAGTTTGTCCCGCTCTTGCGATTATTACAGCAAGTCTGAAGGCTTAATTTATAGCCCAGCTACTGGAGTTAACAGCTGGAAGGAGAATATTAGCTCTCAGTTAAAAGCCAGGGATTGTTACCCCAATGCTTCAGAAACCCCAGCTACTCTGCCCTGTGAATTTTGATATAATTATTGCAGTCAGTCTCATGGGGATCAGAAAGTGGAAATCCCAGGCAGTGGTAAAAAACCTGAAGAGGCTCAAGGAGAGAAGCACCCTCCTCAGCAGCCCTTTACCTTCCAGTAGCTCCCAGCACAGCCCAGTACTTGTGAGACAGATAGCTCACAGGCACCGAGCTCCTTCCTCATCCCCACCTCAATCCTGCTGGATTTTTTCACAGGGCCAGACTAATGCACAAAGTATAAATGCTCCTTCTCTCTCCTCGCCCCAGGGAAAGGCCAAAATCTCTCGACCTTTACCTGCACGAGCCCCATTTCCTCCTCCTGCTGCTCCTCGCTGCTTGGCCGCTGCTAATTTTGCTAGCTGCCATGATGAATGGCTCTGCCAGCAAAGTGACATCTTTCTAATCTGCTCCAAGACAGATGGGTCCTGCTGCAGAGAGAAAAATTCACTGGTGAAGCCTGACCGGGAAGGAAACAACAGCACTGGCAGGGGCAGTTTGCATCTCCAGGTCCTTGGTTTGTGTATTCCCACCTGCCTCATTAAAATTCTGGGGGCATCTAGGTGTGTGCAAGGGAAGAAAGGGAGGGAGCAGGGAACCAGGTCCAAGTTCAGCCTCATCTCCAACTCTGCATCAAATATCTCATTCTCTCCTGAGCCACATTTAACACCCCCCCCCCCCCCCAAGGAAATGGGAATCTACTGTGCCTTGGAGGACAGAGCAAGGCCAACAGTTTCAAAGAGTCTATATTAAGGGGGTGCCCACTTCACTGCTGCCTCTCATTCTGGCCCAAAATAGCTGAAACATGCTTTAAAAAAAAAATCATACTAGTTTTTATCATC
Source organism: Dromaius novaehollandiae (assembly GCF_036370855.1). Classification (NCBI taxonomy): domain Eukaryota; kingdom Metazoa; phylum Chordata; class Aves; order Casuariiformes; family Dromaiidae; genus Dromaius; species Dromaius novaehollandiae. The sequence continues at coordinate 22,704,137 of NC_088107.1, forward strand.
AATCCATTTTACTGGGGGAAGCTCCTGCTTTTCTAACACAGCCACCATCATCTCAGCACACCTGCAGCAACCACCGTCTTTCCAGGGACACAAGCGATCTCCTTTGAGTCATCTTTCCCCAGGAAGCCTGGTGGGAAAGGGGCTGCTCCTGGGACTTGCCAGGTCCTCCCGGGGGTCTGCTCTCCCAGCATCCACCCCTCACAAGCTCAGCAGCCGCCCAGGCCCACGAGCAGGACAAACTCCAGACGAAAAAGCATCCTCTGTGTGCACACACATGGCTGTGTGCAGATGTGCACACGTGTGCAGGTGCAGACATGAGCACGCAGCTGTCCGTGCCAGGGCGCCCGCGTGCCCTTCCCGCAGCAGGACGACAGCTGGCAGCAGGGAACTGCTGGAGCCCTGCCAACACTGGCTTTCAAAACCCTTCAGGTGCAGGGAATTTGCAGAAGCTACAAAACCAAACAGAAGCAGCACCAGGCAGTAAATCAGGGCCAGCCCTGTTATTCATTTATTTATGCCTTTTAAACCAGCCTCCTTTGGGAGGGCTGCCAAACACTGCCTGTGAGGGCTGCAAGCCAGAGGCACCCGCAGGATACCTGCGCCATGAGAGCAGAAGCAGGAGGGAACCTTGTCCCCTCCGGTCAGGAGCCACGGGGCTGCTCACCTCCGCTCCCGGCTCCAGGGTGGCCGCAGCAGTGCCAAGGCTTCACCGGGAGTCACGGCAGGGGCTGGGAGCAGCATTACCCTCGGACCCAGCCAGCTGCCCCAAGCAACCCCAGCTGAGAGCTGCAATTATTCCAATGCAATTATTAAAAGAAATTAATTGCAATTATTTCTCACCTTGTGATTACCTAGGTTTCCCATGGAGCACATCCCCTCCCCACGGTGCCCAGGCAGGTGGGGCCTTCGGCTCCGCAACAGGGGAGCGGGCAGAGAGTTTCCCCTTGGGCTGATGGGTCAGCCAGCACATGACAGGCTGCTCAGGAGTCTATTCTACTCTCTATGAAATGTGAGAATTAGTTCTCAAAAATAGCAGAGAATTTTCAGGTTTTGGCTGGATGGCTATTTCTTCAAGGAAATTCCGATTCCAATGACATTTGTGGGCTATTTCTCCGCAAAACAACAGTTTTCAGATCCAGCTAAAAAAAGAAAATAGAATTAAATTATATACACAGTAAGACATGTAAAATTTCAATGGATACAATAAAAAACCATTTAAGCTTTCCCTAAAGTCAAGTTCCCCAAATCCCTGATCAGTTTTAGCCCTCATTCCCTTCCCTTCAGGGCCCCTTGAGGCGATGTGGGCCACCCTGCTGCCATGCACACAGCCCTGCTCCCTTTCCCGGCCAGTCCCAGCACTCCCCACCACAACACCTGGCTCTGAAAGGACATTTCCCCCCTCACCAGGATGCTGCCTGGCTGGGATGAGCCACAAGGGACACATCCCCGCTCCACCAGGCCATCTCGGGGCCCAGCTCTCAGGCCCCAAAGGACTCATCCTGCCTGCTCCCTGGCCTCCAGCCAGCAAGCTGGCCAGAAGTTCACCCCTCCTCTGGGCAGTATTTCCCTGTGTCCCCAGCGCCCATCCCCCTGTGGCCAGGCACCCTGCAAGGAGCCCCTCTAGGGCAGGCTCAGCCTCCCAAGCCCAGAGCTGTTCCCACCATCCTTCTCGTTCCCCAGGTTTTCCAGACAGGCTTTGCTGCCAGGCATCGGCGTGGCAGTCGTAGGTCCATGCCCTACGTTCACCCTGGCCTGGAGGGAAGACCCCTCCCAAGTCAGCAGGTGTTTCAGACCAGGAGCACGATGAAGCTCAGCTGAGATGGGTCCACAGCCCCCACTTCTTAGTCCTGGGGGGGCTAATGGGCAGGTGGATGCCAGGGCCCTGCTGCGCCTGGAGCTGTACGTTCACGCCGTGACCTGGCCTGCCCCAGACACCTCACACCCGCAGGGCAGAGGGGAGGACCTCAGACCAGGACTCCTTCCCAGGACTGTTCTCCAGGCAGGGATACGGGAGGTACCGCAGCTTGGGGCAACACAGAGCGGGGCTCTGCTCAGCAGGTCCCCCCACTGCACAGGGCACACGGCCAGGGCCCTGGGGACCCCCCAGCGTGGGGCTGGGACCCCAGGGGCTGGAGGGCCAGGGCCAGCAGCCCGGCGGGGTGAACGCAGTGCGATGGTGCCATCTCCTGGGCAGCACCTCCACCAGCACCAGGGAAGCAGCTCTGCTCCCCGGCCTGGCCCGCTGTCCCTCCAGGCCGGTGCAAAGCCGAGGTGAATCCCTGCGTGCCCACCAGCCCCTGCTGGTGTCCAGCTGGGATCCAGGACAGCATTATCATACACACACGGTATTGTACCCAGCTGGAATGGGCCCCTCTGGCCTTCCTCCCACATGATCCCAGCCAGCCTCTTCCGCACCTCTCCCATTCTCTGCCCTGAAGCTCCCCCCACTCTCCAGTCCCAGCTGGAGACACCCAGAGCTAACCAAGAGACACCCCTCAGCCCGAACTACCCCCAGCCCTGAGGCTACCACTGTGTTCAGGGTTCTGGGGCTGATGTTAGTGGGCTTTGGATCTAACTGATTGGAGAGTATTTTCCCAGATTAGGGTGCCCAGATAACACCTCGGCTCAGGCACAAGATGAGGAACATCATGTCACTTCAGGCAGGCACTGGAGTCACCAGCAAGATGCTCTCTGAACCTAAGCCAAGCTCTGTCACAGCCTTATAGATCCTCCCTTAGGCCCTGCTAGATGTCTAAAGTCAGCCTGAGTAGCCACCACAACATACCTGGATCAACATCCCTCCCCAGCACTCCCAAACTCTGCATGTAGCCACCAGCACCCTACATGCCCCACTTCGCACAGGCGTCACAGCCTGCCTTCACAGCTGCAGGACCACGAGGCTCCAGGGAAACAGGCACTGCACGCCTGTGCGTATCTCCAGCAGGTCCCAGCACAGCCTGGCCAACACCACAGCACACAGGGTCCCAGGGACGCCCAGGGCACCCACACCCTGGCATGGGGCAGCACTGGCTCCACTGGGGTGTCCTGGCCCTGCAAACATGTCCAGGACTCACCGGTGCCTGCACAGCCCCTGCCCCCAGCACGGCTGCAGGGCCACAGCACGTAGCCCAGCCCGACAGTCCAATCGAGAGCTCTCCCTCGCCTCCCGGCACCCACAATACACACAGAGCACCCATCACACAGCAGGGAACTTACCCCTCCAAAATACATTGGTCAATATTTGCCAAACATCAAAGGCTGGTTTGTTGGACAAGCCCTGGAGGAACCAGGGAGACTGCTGGCTCCAGATCACAGCTCAGTTTCCTCTTCCAAAGCACCCTAAATCCAGGCTAAAAATAAATGGGCTTTATTGGTTTCCTTTTTTAAACTAACCCTGGGGAGTGGATGTGCTCAGTGCTGAGCAGAGGGCTTCAGCCACGGTGAAGCACAGTCACATTGGGCTGTAGCAGAGGGGACAGACCCAGCTGGGAGTCCTGGCCCTGTGATGGGCATCCAGCTGCAGCTGGGGGGCCAGAGGGGCCCGCAGCAGTGGCACAGAGCACAGGGCCATGGGGCAGGCAGGCACACATGGCTCCTGGCAGCAGGGGCACCATTTCCCTTTAGCATGCATTGGCAGGGGGGCACCAGGGAGACCCTGCAAGACAAGGGATTAGGGGCTTGGTCCAGCTTTGCAGGCTGGACACCCCAGCACCCACCTGCCCAGGCAGTGACCACCCTGGGACCTGCAGCCTACAAAGACCCCAGGGCCAACACCAGGTAGGAGAAGGAGCAGGACGCAGCACTGCCATGGGCTCCAGTTCAACCCCCAGAGCAGACAGCACCCACAAGCGCTCACCCACCACAGCTCCTGGAGGGCCAGCTCTGCCCAGAGAGCAGCACACAGCAGCAACCTTGTGGCACCCTCCTGCTCTGGGAGCACCTGGGGGGCTTCTCCACCAGGGCAGGCAAGTCAAGGGTGGCAGCAGCCCCATGCGACCCAAGCAGGTCAGAGCAGGTCCCACAATGGCAGCCAGGGTCAGCCAAGAGCCAAGGCAAGTCCTCAGTGCCAGAGCAGGTCCCTACTCACACCAGGACAGCATGGAGTCAGCATAGCTCAGGCAGGGAACAAGGGCCAGAGGGGTCTGAGCTTAAATGCAGCCCCAGCCTAGGAGCAGGGTGGGGTGGGAGCCCCAGGTGAGGTTGGTCAGGGCAATCAGCATTGCTGGGTGCCCCCAGGGCCCTGATGCTCTCAACAGACAGCTTGCTTTCTCCTGGAGCTAACAGCATTGCAAATCTCTGCTAGACAGAGACTGTTTGCTGGTAGCTGCAAAGAGACCAGAGGGACAGACTGGGGCAGGGTGCTGAGCCCCAGAGCAGCTCGTGGCGGGACCAAAGTTTGGGAAAGCGCCAAGAGCAGAGTCCCCAGTCCGTGCCCTTAGCTTCAGAGCCCACTTTCTCCTTGGCTGCTCTGAACATGACTATTTGGCGTTCAGACGCGTCGCCGCCTTCCCCGCTCTCACCTGCCGGGGCGCCCCAGCCAGCCCCCCGCCACGGGAGCCACGGCACAGGCGTGCTCCTCCCCGCTCCGTGGTGCATGCCACCACCACTGCACTCCTCCCTGGCAATTTTTTATTGATAGTCCCTCATCTTTAATGTTGTAGGGACAATCCCTAGGACTAGATCATAAAACCAGAGCTGCAGAAACCTTGTAATTCCCCAGCATTGCTCCCACATGGATGTTGCCGTTCATCCAGGCCGCAGCATCCTCCAGTCCCCATCGCCTCCTCTACCTCCTTGAACTCTTTCGCTCGCTCGGAGAAGATGGGGCGTACCAGACTCACTGAACAAACCCAGGGACATCCCACAGCAGTCCCCTGGAAGAGCCTAACCACAGAGATATTTACACATCTGCCCAGCTGTTTCTGGCTGTTGTCACAAAGCTTCACATCACTTTCTCTCTGAGCCATTGGAGACGATGCAGCTGGGAGCAGTCAGCAAATAATTCCTGACGTAACTGCTAGCAACGCAGCATGCATCTGTCAAGGCGGGAGCAGCGCTCTCTAACCTGTCCCAACACTTAGCCGAAGCCTCGTTCCTAGGCAAACGTGAGCATGGCCAAGCTGCACGCCGGTGTTTCACCACTCTGTATTTCCCGGTTAACTACGGTGCTTTGGAGATGGGTCATCCTTCCCCCCAAGGCTGTTGCATCTAGAGGGTATGATCCGCATCTCCGGTCTCCCCACTGGATTTCTGCGATGGCCCCGCAGCCGGAGCAAGGGGGGTGTGCAGATGGTGTCCAAGCTACTGCACCAGTCATGGAAATGCTCTGCAGAAACGGCCCCTGGGCTTCTGCAAACTCCTCCGCAGGAGAAGTAGGTCACAGCAGTTTCACCCGTGGGTAGCAAACGCTCTGCCACGAGCCAAGGTGTTGGTGTGTCCAGCTCCTTCTCTGCCGGGGAAGGCACTACTCTCGTCCTGGGGTCTGCGGCGGCCGAGGACCGGGAGCTGCAGCAGGCCAAACCCGTCCCAGCCACCTCCAGCGGGCTGCCGTCAGGGCGCTGGGTTGGCCAGGCTGGATCAAAAAGTTTTTGTTTGTTTTGTATGAAATCGCTTGAGCGCTTGGGAAGACAGATGCTGAGAAGTGAAATCCCAGCAGCATTCATGAATTTGTTTCCTCCTGCCAGAACCGGATGGGATATTCCTTCCAAACCTCGCAGTGCGCTCCAAACACGCTTGCTGCTTTCCTCCCACTGCATGGGGGAGGCTGGGCAGGATTCGCCTCCCCAGCTGCAGCCCCTCAGCCATCGGGAACCCGCGTCCTTGCTACTCGCGCACCGAAAGACGTCCGCTCCCGGAGGTGGGCGGAGGGCAGGGAGGCCAGGGCCGGCAGGTAGGTCTGTCTGCCTGCCCCAGCCGGGTAGATCTGTACTACGACATCCAAACTCACGAGTGCCGCGGGCCACCCGGGTCAACGCCTGCCCCCAGCTGCCAGGAGCTGTGTCCGTGGAGCGAGCCGAGCACGGACGCCAAGGCAGGCACCCACAGAAGCTCCCTCCATGGGCTGCCCGCGCCGCAGGAGCAAGCCGAGGTCGCGCCGTGCTGCCCAGCAAGGGCTCTGCACTGCTGGATTTACCCAGTCCTGGGTCCCTCAGGCAGCGGCTGCTGGACACAGGTGGTCCAAAGGGTAGAAAAAGGTAACAGGTGAAATAGCTGCTGAGGAGGGCTTTTACGACCCGGGTGCCAGCTGGGCACTGCCTTGGCAGTCCCGCCATGCGCGGCGGGGCCGAGAAGCCTTCCTGAGGGGTCCAGTGCACCTCGCCGCCCCACGGCGCCGTTATCATCCAGCATGGGGTACAGCCGCTGCTTTCTAGGGCTTCTCGCCGGGCTTCTGGGAGAGCTGGAGGAGAGCCAGCAGCCCGCTGGGCGCTCTGCCGGGCCGGCCCTGCTGCGGTGGGACACGGCGAGCGAGGCGGGGAGGCCACGTGGCGCGGGGTCCCCCACGTCAGAGCTGGGATGGCTGTGGAAGGACCGTGGGTGTAGGATTTAGGATTTTAGCCCTGAGGGAGGAAAAGAGAGGAGAGAGCCAATAGTCTCTAGGACACGTGCAAGCAGAGGAGATGCAGAAACGCCCTTTCTCCTCCGCTCACACGCAAGCCGGCTGGGGCGCTTCTCCCCGGCTCCACTCTCCTCTGAAGCGGAAGGACAATAAACCTTATTGACTCGGCTGGACACTTCAGCTCAGGTCGGCAAAATCACCGAAGTGCCTAAATCCTGCCAGCCACCGGCGGGTCCACGCCGCGACACCCAGCCGCAGCCTCGCCGGGCTGCCCGGGGCCGGGGCTGCTGCTTTGGCCCCTCTCGCAAATCGTTCGGACTTTGCCGCGTGGCGGCCGCGTGGGCCGGCAGCTGCCGTTTCCAGCAAGGGCCGTCCCGATGCCGCGCGCACCGCCATCCTCCTCCGCGGGGCAGCTCAGGTGGGGGAGCGGGTCCTCCCCGGGTGCTCGGGGGCTGCTGCAGCATCCCGGCGACCCCTTTCCGCTCTGGCCATACCTGCTCCCGCCAGCCCTGCCCGGAGCAGCGCTCCGCTAAGGAGACATCGCTCATCCCTGACGCCTGGACCATGAAGCTGGGAGCCGGGCTGGGACAGGGGAATTTTTGTCACTGCAGTGGCACTTGCACATCGGCTCCGCTGGCAGCCCCGCCGCCGGCCAGCCCCAGGAGCGGGCATGAAGCGTTGGCTCCCAAGCCGGGTGGTGGTTAAAAACAAAGAGCACTTGAGATGCGCATCCCACCGGGGGCAAATGTCAGACCTCACAGAAACTCTGTTTATGAGCTCAAAACCTCTGAGAGCAGCAAGGCGGCAGGCAGCGTAAACAGCACGGCCTTCGCCGCGGCCCCTGGGCACCCCGGGGTGGCGGGGACCCGACCCGGCACGGGAGGTCCCCGGAGGGGTGCCGGGGATGGAGGGGAGGCGGGAGGGACGCGGCGCGCCGCGGGCGCTGCGCCGGGGCTGGGGCGAGCCATGGGGCAGAGCGCGGGTAAAAAGCAGCAGAGGGAAACACTCGGCAAAACCGAATCTGTACAAATCCACCCGACTGAATAAAACATAACCCACAGACTAAACAGAACAAGCTAATGAACCTAACAAGCCCCTGACAATTGCTCATAAAAAGTCACTGAGAAAATGGCACGTCCCAGGTTTATTTAATGTCTTTATTAATGATCTGAAAGCAAGAGTAAACACCACAGTAATTACATTTGCAGATGACTCCGAGCTGGAAGGTGTTGCAAACACCGCCGAAGAGAACAAAGTCACACCGAGGGCCCTAAAGAGGTTCAAAATAAACCAGCCGCTGTGGCCTGTCACGTGCAGCGGTGGAGGTGTGAGCCGCTGAGGGGAGCTCAGCCCCGGACAGCTGCTAAAAAACACAGCAAACCTCCTCTTTTCCCTTCAACATCGCTCTTTCCGATGCATAGTGCAAAAGCTTGTCACCGCAGCCGCCGGCAGGGCCAGGGCTGGTGGGGAGCAGGCAGAGCCCCTGCGGGTGGGCGAGGGAGCTTTTGGCACCCGGCCACCGGCAGCGCCACGCCGGGCTGCGGGGACCCCCGAGAGCATCTTCTTCTTCAGCCACATCCAAAAAGCACCGTGCCAGGGCGCTGGGGAGAGCCGGCGTCCCGCTTTGCCCAGCCGTCCCGGGAGGCATCGCTGCCTGCGGAGCCGCCCGGGGCGCGGGAGCATCCTCGTCCCTCCCCGGCGGGCGGGCAGGCGCGGGCAGGCGTCGCTGGCCATGGGCCTGGCAGCCCGCAGCACGCTGGCGGCAGGACGCGCTCCTCCCTGCGCATCGCCCCGGCGCGGACAAGGGCGCTTTGAGCGGCACGGGGGCGGCGGGGGGGGCCTGCGGGGGAGGCCTCTAGCCCTTTAAGAGGGGAAATTCGCTTTGCAATTGGAGCGAATTCCGCGTCTGCGACAGGCGGGAGAAGTTGCAGGTCCCTCCCTCGCAGCACTTTATTTAATATAGTAGTAGCGGAGCAGCGGGCTGGCAGCAGGCTCCGGCTGGGCTGCATCTCCCTGCCCGGCCCTCGCGGGGACACCATGGGCTGCCGCCGGCGTCCCGCCGCCCCGTTGCTGCTGCTGCTGCTGCTGCTGGCCTGCCAGCTGAGGCCCGTCCGCGCGGGACCCCCAGCCGGAGGTAAGCCCGTCCCGGGAGCCCATCGCCCGCCGGAGGCTGGCGGGAGGAGCGAGGGATGGAGCCCATCGGGGAGGAGAGCATCAGCGTGGGCATAGCAGGGGCTGCAGCGGGCGGGAGGGAAGGGGACCGGGGATGAATCCCCTCCGGACCCGGCCGGGCAGGCGCCCAGCCCCTTCCCGCACCCCTGTCCGGCAGCTCGGCCGTGCGGGCAGCGCTCCTGGGGGCAGCTCGCTTTGGGCTCAGATCGTCCATCCCGGGGCCGCGGGACGCTGGCAGGCCTGCCGCGGAGCCGACGGGAACTGCTTGTTTCAGGGCAGGGTTTTGCAGCAGTCAAGCGCTCTGCAGACGGGTCCCGCTGCGGGACGGGGCTCCGCCGCGGTGCTCGGCAGGGAAGCCAGCGGGCCGGGAGCAGAGCTGTCTGCTGCCGGGGGCTCTGGGGGCAAGCGGCAGCCTGTGTGGGATGCTTTCCTGGGAGTTACGTGCTGGCCTGGAAGCAGGCAGCAGTGTGGGGCAGGACGGGGCTCACTGCCCCTGCACCCGCAGCCGCCAAGGGGTGCTTGGTTTGCAGCACGCGGGACAAAAGCCCTTGGAAAGCAAACAACTTGGCCGCTCCGCAGGAAGCACCGCACTGCGGGCACGAAGCACGGACACGTCCCGTAGCCCTCGTTGTGGAGAGCCGGGCACAGGGCACTGGTGGGCGCGCAGGGCCGGGCGGAGGGGTTGCTGCCGGCGCCGGGTAGGCGAGGAGCAGAGCCCGTGATTTATATCCAGTTTTCCCCGCGGAGTGGCCAGGTTTGACCACACGGCTCCTGGCGCTGGCGTTCGCTGCTTCAGCATCCTGCTGGTGATCCCACAACCCCGTCGCCTCCTCCTCCTCCTCCTCACTGCGCCGGTTCTGCTCAGCCCCTTGCTCCCTCCTCTGCTCTGGGACAGGGGCAGAGATGAGAGAGGTCCGAACCTCGGCAGGCTCCGCGGGTCTCATCCTGCTTGGGCCAGGTCTGTGCCTTAGCCCCAAAGCTCCGAGCATCAGCTCGGTGTTCGGTGGACCATTTCGCTGTGGGTGGCTGCTGTGCGCTCGGTTAGCAGCCTCCGCCGCACGGTCCCGGGCATCAGCCCATGTCGGGGCACGGCATCTCCGCCCGGCGCTCTCCGGTGCCCACCCGGGCACGCATGGGGGAAACCGGGATGCACAGCAGTGCAGACTGCCTTCAGAAGCATGGGGGATTTAAAAACACATTTTCTTCTAACACAAAGAAGTAACAATCCCCTGAGCAGTTCCTCCTCCCCGGCCCTCACCCCAGCCCCACGAGCCCGGACCCCAGCCAGCAGTAGGTGGGAGCAGGCACTGGGGTAGCGGTGGCACTGGGGAGGTGAGGGGACAGCACGGACCCGGGCAGGGATCCTCCCGCCTCGGACAAAAGCAAAGCCTGGCCCCAGGCTGCCCCAGGGGCTCTGCACATCGCAGCAGGGTGCTGAGGACCAAGGTGCAAAGCCCCGGCGCTGTGCGGGTGCAGGGCAGCTGCCCGGCCGGAGCAGTGGCCATGGCACAAACCCATGGGGCTCCACCTCGGGCGATGCACAAGCTCGGCAGGCAGCAAGGAAGGTTCTCGCGCATCTCCCACCTCCGCCAGCGGCAGGGATCCGTGTCTGAGCGGCAGCCGCAAACCCGCACGGAGGGCGTCCCTGACGAGGCAGCCGTCGCCTCCTCCTTGGGAAGCATCCCGCCCTCGGCCGTTTCGCCGCCCGACAGGCTCCTCAGATGGGCCCTCGCTTGATTTCCACGTGCTGGCACCGAACGCACCGCCAGCCCCTCCCCTGCGCCCCAGGCCTGCGGGGAGCTCCCGCCGCCCGGCCCGCGACAGCCCTGACTGGCGGGTCGGGCCCGCTTCCCAGCTTCGACATCCGCATCCCCTCGTCTGAGCCACGAACGCCCAGCAGGTTCTTGTCTTCCGTGACACCAGCGAGTCCGCTCTTGCCGGCAGAAATGTCAGGAGGAACAAACAAGACTGTTCATTCTCCCCTTTCTGGAAATGGAAGAGTTTCAGGGTTCATGTGGAAAGAAACCATTTGGAAAGCAATTAAAAGCTTCCTGAGAAATTTTGCAGAAGAAAGGCTGCCTTGAGCTTCCTTTGTCTCAAGGTTTTCTAAATGAGTTATTGACCATGTGTAGGCTTTTGCTTCCCAACCCTTTTCTGCATCTGAGTCCATGTCAGTGCGGGGACAAGGATTACGCTCGTGCCCAGCCCTGTTAGAGCCCTCAGCACCTAGGACGTACCTGCAGGTTTCCTGCTGTCCCTGTTCCCTTCCCCGAGAGGAGGTGACCTCCCAGGGAGGTGACCTCCCATACGCTCGTCTCCATGCCTCCAGGCTTTCTCCTTTCTTCCTTTTTCATGCACCAAAATATTACGATGCCTGGCAAGCCAAGTGGAAAAAATCCCTTTTGTTACCGAACAAAGTGGTCTTCTTCCTTCCAGTGCTGACCTTTAGATCCTGGACAGGGATCTAACCACGCAGTGCTGATACCTACTTCTCCATCCCAGATGACTCCAGAGGCTCCCCTGGCACTCTCGGAGGCGTTTCGTTGTGCAAACACCTCTATCGCTTCCAAGATACGCAGCATTGCCAGACGGCTGCTGCCAGATTTGAACGTACTGTGGATGTTTGGCCAGTACCTCTCACTTCTTTGCACAACTTTCTTTCAACAAACTTTGCTGTTTCAGCCTTCCAGGGCGCTCAGCTTGGCCCGGCAGCGCCGTGTGTCGAGTGAGCAGGAGGATGGGGTTGGGGAAGAGCTGGGTTCATAGCCAGGAGTGCCTGATGCGCGCCGAGTTCGGGAGCGTAGCCGTGGTGGAGGATGCCCTCCGGCACGCAGTGGCACAACGGCAAAGGAAGAACATGAACAGACTGGGGGCTCCTTGGCCCCCAGGCTGGCTACGGGGATGGAGACAGGCTCATGCTTAGGGGCACAGCCTGCGTTTCGCATCGCCTCCCAACCCGCGATCGGGGCCTGGGCGTTCTGCCCACCCCAGAGTGTAGAGAGGCACCGTGCATATCAACAAAGAACAGATAATATCAGAAAGAGAAAACACTTGTGAAACTTCTCTTGACATCTGAGTGTGAAGCTTTAGTAAACTGTTTTTGAACAGACAGAACCACTCAGCTCTCCACCAGTTTCCAGTGAGGCCACACGTATGCTGATTTTCCCTTTCTTCGAAAACCTTCTTGCAGGGTTTTTTTTAATGAGGATGGATCCAGGGGGGCATAAGACCCTCACAGCGAAGCAGATCCATAGGGTCCCTGCAAGGGGGGTTCACAGCCAGCTTCCAGGACTGACTATCCAGGAGCGGGGACCAGAGGAACAGCTAATGCAGCCCCAAAGTCTCCATTAACGCCAGCAGTCACCGCTGACTGTGCCCAGTGGGGTCTGGGAGCCCAGGCGGGACCCCCAGCAACGCAGGCTCTCGATTAGACCAGGGTGCCACCATTCACCCCCGCTGAGGCTCGTGTTGCCCCAACCCGGACTGCTTGGGTGCCAATGAGGGCAGAGTTTGAACTACTGCATGTCTTGAGAAAGACGTCTTGAAATAGTCTGAGCTCATGCCTTGGTAAGCAACATGCTGGAAGAAAACACCTCCAGGACTCCCCACGCAAAGACATAGCTCCTGGAGAGGCTGAGGAAGCGCTCCTGCGGCATGGGGCTCGCGGCTCTCAAGGGTGATGCAGGTGTCGAGCCAGGGCTGAAGCGACACCGACTCTCAGCAGCAAAACCATCCAAGTCAGCATCCACGGATGGCTCCGGGCTCTGAAGCCGGGCATGTGCTCACGCGTGGTATGGCAGGTCCCCACTCACCATCCTCGCCACGCTTTTGCAGGACTAGATATGTCCTGCTGCCCCTGCGTCCACCTGCCTGGGGCTGGCCAGCATCACGGAGAAGTCACCGCAGCTCTTGGTGTTCAGTTAATTGGATGGATAAAGAAAAAGGATGAGATTCATCTCACTTCGATTTAGCTACCTAGAGGCAAGGCTACTAGTTGAAGGCCCTTAAAGGAGATAGAGGCGATAGCTGCACCCATCACTCTCCTGGGACCATAGGACAACCTGCACCGCGTAACTTGTGGATGGCCAATGCGTGATGGGCCTCGCCCGAGCCCCTCACCCAGCCTTGTCCCCACGGTGTCGCCGCCCAGCGAGGCTGGGTCCCTTCCGCCGGGCGCAGGCCAGCGAGGAGCTAGCTCACATTGATGGCACCAGGGAGTTGTCTCAGATATTCCTCTCAGCTACTTTTGGAAATCTAAACGGTTTATTCATACTTTCTTGTTGTAAATGCTCCACATGTTTTGAGGTCATAGTTCCAAGCAGCTGGAAAAGTTTCCAGCTGATGGGAAAGAACAGGAAAAAGTATGAAAGGGGGAGAACGCAGACTGGTATCGTGGGAATCGTGGAGGAATATTCTTGTCTCACTCTTAAATTTAGCAGCAGAAGGCTGCAGGCAAATCCATAATAAGCACAGTCCTCAAAGATAGCAGCACAGGGTTAACCTCAGCCTCGAGGAACTAACGTCAGGTTGAGAGCTGGACAGTAACACGACTTCATAGGCTTTAGGCTAATGTTGTCTGTGTGCCTAAATTAAGCTCAAAGCACAGACTGTTCACAACAGGCGTTGAATCCAGCCCAGCGCTTCGGCTCCCAGGGGCCGCTCTCTGAGTCCTTTCCAGGTGGCTAAAGAAATCCGGGCTCAAGCTTTTCTCCTTTTTGGGAATCCAGACGCCCCAAGCGTTAGGGCTGTCGTGGGTTTCATCAGCCCACATTCTTCAGCTGGGAAAGTCCTGGAAACTCCTCGGCTCATGCTTTTTTACTGCACAAATGAGACGCGGATGCTGCCTGGATGTCCCACAGTGGGCATGGGAAAACGTGCCAGGAGTGACCCCAGGAGCAAGCGCGGCTGCCTCTGGACAGCCGCTCTGTGCTCTGCCGACAGGAGCACGTGGCAGCTTTGCCTGCAACTCAGCCCAGTTTTCATCCACCCCCTTTACTATTCTGTGTCTCCAAACTGCCCAGAGACATGGAGCAAGGAGGGCACCCATCAGAGGCACCTCATTCCCAAACCAGACCTTCCTCCAACCATCTGCATCTTTCCTGACACTGCGGCAACACACCACCGCGCTGCCCCTTACCTGGCAAGGCAGCAGCGTTGCAGCCGAGGCAACAGCAGCCGTGATGCTCGGGGGGCTCTCGGCAGGTAAACCCTGCGTCCCCTGCGCATCTGCGAGCCAGGCGCCCAGGTGGCCCGGCCACAGCAAACGGGAAGGGTTTAGGTGACCCCTTATGGGGAGACTCCAACTCCATCAGTATTCCTGATCCCTGGAGATTCCTGCAGATTTGTAAGGGCTCAGCTGCGGTTTCAGGTCTGTGTTGGCAATGGGGAGTCCATCACAGTTTTGCCAGGGTAAATGCAACAGAAAAACTAAAATCAAGACAAATGTGTTAATAATCTTTCTTCCTGAACTGAAGTGAAGGCAGAAAGAAGACAGTCCCTTGTGATGTTTATTTTACTTGTAAAGTTTGCAGATGGACTCAAAGCTTTTTGTTAATGTGCAGGAACTGGAGAAAAAGGAAGCTCTAGAAAGCAGCCTTAAATAAGAAAGAAATTAGTTATCTAACTGCTTTCAAACACATGGATCTTCAGCCATGCCTCAACTTACCAGATCAGGGAATTGGTTAGCCGTGCATTGGCTGGAAGCTGTTCCTGCCCGTTTGCAGACACACACACACACACACACACTGCCTTGCACATGCCAAGCGGTTTCTGCAGGTATAAATACTTAACTAGAGGTGTTTGCATCTGTGCAGGTTGTGTGAGTGCCTCTACGTGACCACGTCCTCACGTGTTTGTGTCTGCTTGCTTGAGTGTCTATCGACAAGGTCTTGAAGCTGCAAAGACCCGATCCAAATCGAGGTCCAGATTTCAGGCGCTCGTGTGAACAGTGAACGTGCCTTGTCCTGTTCCAAAGATAAAGCTGTTGTGCAAAGTAGAAACCAGAGTCAGGACGCCCTGGGATGCTGCAAAATTGGGCTTAAAACCACATAAGTAGGCTTTCTGCAATACTCCAGCAGTTCCATTTCTAGACCTACCTTTTCCAAATCCAAGGACAGGGAGAATTCAGGTTTGGTTTGAGTTTGGGGCAGTTTGGGCTGCAGTTTGTTGGAACGAGCTTCCCTGTCCGGGATACCAGGTCTGGCAATGCCATGTGTGCTGCTTGGCTTTGGGGGGGCAAAAGGCTGGCTCCAGCTAAGGCCACCACGCTGTCACCAGCTGAGCCGGCACCAGGGCAGACACTAAACAAAAGGAGCAGAGACTGGGCCAAATCTGCAGGAGAGCAAGGAGGACTGGGCAGATATGAGGGAGCAAAATGCTTTGGGATGGAGTTTTGGGATGGAGCTTTGGGAAATTCCTTTTCCCAGAGGAGACCAGCAATCTCCTGCCCTTCTCCCATGCATTTCGGTACTATCAAATAGGGACTAAGCCACATATAATGGCTTGCAAAAACTTCTTAGCTGCCATCCATCTCTCTGAACAGACCCTCCAAGCATCCTTCTACGAGCTGATAGAGAGGTGGGGCGAAAGACTGCGGCCCTGTTTGTGCCCCGTGCCCCATATCCCAGATTCAAGAGTGTAATAAATTTGTATTTTCCATTCCTTCCTCTCTCTCCTGGGTGTGTCGCATGTTCCAGTTTTGCAGCGCTCCATGTAATACCACTGGGTATTGCAGTGTGCTGAACGGTTGCTCTTGGCTGCCTGACAGACAGACAAACAGTAGCAGACAGAAAGGCATCCTGGGGAAGGGAGGGCATCGCTAAAAATTGACAGGAGCAGAGAAAGTCATGGGGAGAACCGCACAGATTCGAGGTGGCTGGGGCCATCACTTGCCTCCGTCTGAAGAAATGATAAAAGTAACATTCATCCTTCACCGTGCCGTAGCGCTCCAAACTCCCAGCATGATACCATGACTCACTGGTTATTAAAGGAGCCTTTATGGGCAATGAGTCAGTTAGGAATGGGGCTGGTGAATATTTTTTTCTTCTTTTGCCCAAATCTTGGGTTTTTTAGGGCGGTTGTTTTTCCTGCCTTCTGCGGGTGGGTGGAGGAGCCCTTCTGGAGAGGGAAGGTGGGGTCTCCACCGCCGTGTGCACACACCTCCGGCGTCTGGCCGTGCCACTTCAGCCTGCGACTGTGGGGAGGGATGTGTTTTTTGTGGGTTGTGTGAATCAGAGCCTCCAGCCGTTTGGGGTGGTGTGGGCATTGCTGTTAATTTTGGGTAATTTTCACAGCAAAGGTTACTCTGTTTTGTCCCTTCCCTCCTGTGCCCGTAGGAGGGGAGTGCTCCTGTCGATGCGACACTGGAGCTGGACACTCGTCTCCGCTGGTGTTCCCAGGGTGACACCTGCGTTAGGTTAGCCTCGGCGCTAGGAATGACGCTGGCCAGTGTCGCAGGGCCGCAGCCCGGCTGACGAGCCGCTGGGACTAACTCGCAAGGCTGGATGGATGCCCTGTGACTAGCATCCTGGTACCACCTCTGGGACCCCTGCTCTGGTTGAGGTGGTCATGATCTGGCAAAGGCCTGGGCAAAGACCTGGCCAGGCTGGTGGGCCGTCCGCTCCAGGTGGCTCTGCTGGAGCACGGGGGTTGGGCTAGATGGTCTCCAAAGGTCCTTTCCAACCTCAGCCGTGCGGTGACTCTGCGATTCTGGGTCCAAGGTGCTGTGGCACGGCCAGTCTCATACGGTGTGAATGGCGCCCGGCTCAGCAAGGTGCCAAGTTAGGTAGGAAGAAGCAGGTTTGCAGTGACTACAAACCCAACTTTCTATTCAGATTATCTAGTCTTGCTTTCCCCACCCTCTAGATTACTTTTTTTTTCACGTGGGGCATAGCTAAGCTCAGTCCTCCGGTTTCAGTGGAGACCTCTTCCCGCTTAGGCCAGGCAGAGATCTGCCCCAGGATGGAGGAGCGGCCAGGAAAAATTCCCATCACCTTCCTCCTTGCGCTACTCCCACTCCTGCCCCGAGGACTCGTGTTAGCGGATCCGTTCCCCAGAGCCACTTCCGAGCTCCCCGAGTGGCCTGGGGCTCGGGGCCGGGGAGGGACAGGGATCACAACAACCCAGAGCCCATTAGCAGCTGGGTCATTTTCCAGCAGTTAATGAGCCATAAAAATGAAAGGCCTCCCCAGTGCCCCTCCAAAGACGAGAAGGTCCTGGTGCACGTGAGAACGAGGGGTGCCGGGGGCTCGCGGCCCACGGGGACCTGGCAGGAATTTTCCGTTTCCTTCCCTGGCTGGTCCTCAGTGACACACAGATCCTCCGGCTCCACTTCAGCCGGGCTCGGAGGTTTTATGTGTCCTGTCCCACAGAATTTCTGGGTCCGCTGGGTCATTTCCTCTGGGAACGGGGGCGGAGGAAGCTGAGAGAGGAAAGTTTTGGCCCGAGGTAGATGCGGCTGAGAAAAGCCTTCTGTGCTGCCCCGCAGCCTGGGAGGGGATGTATACACACACTTCCACACCCCCACAGGCTCGCACGCCCAGGCCCCTCCGCATATACATTCACCCCATGCTATAAATAGAGGGTGGGCAAGCAGGCATTTATTTTCTCTATAAACATAACTCCTCGGTTTGTTTCTCATAGACAGAAAAGCCATAGGGATAATAAATTGTGGTCTTGGGAGGCACAGGCAGGGCGGGGAGGGGGACCTCTTCGAGAGGCACGAGGAGGAGAAAGAAGAGAAGAGCAGAGCAGAGAAGAGAAAGATTCTGGGATTTTTGCTGCTGAAAGGGGAAAAAAATAATTTCTTTGCAGTTAGAACTGCAGGGCTGGACCAACAGACAGACAGTTCAGTGTATATCGCACACAGAAGGGCAAAAAATACCCTCTTCTTCTTGCTGCAGCCCCCCTCCCCATCCATGCAGGCAGACTTTTCCCACCCGGGAAAGCCCTTCCCGGACGCAGGGATAACCTGGCATCCACGCCGCTCAGTGCCTCCCCCCAGCCCCTCACGGAGCCTGAAACGAAGCCCAGCAGGCAGCTCCCGGCGGAGCTCCGAAGCTCCCTCGGCGTGCCTGCCCGCTTGCTTTTCTTTCGCACACCTCTTCCCCGCGCCCCGAGGCTGGCTGATAAGTCCCCCCTCGTCTTGGCACTTCCCAGGCAGTTTGCTACACGCAGGCTGGGAAAGGGCCGAGCGGAGCTGGGGCGAGTGGAAACGGGCCCCTCTCCAGCCGTTGCTGTTTGTTTACGCCAGGCAGGGATCGCTCCGGTAACGTTCAGCCATTCCAGGGATGCTTTCGAACGTCCTCTGGCTCTGCTCTCCCGGTCCTTAGGCCGTGTCCTGGGAGGACACCTTCCCACCGCCACCCTGGCTGGGCCGGGGAGAGGTTGGGAGTTGGGGACCAGGTCTCCTGGGGTCGGTCGGCCCAGGAGGTGCGGGGACAGGGCTTGGGGAGAGGATCTGGGCAGGTGGGATCTGCGCAAAGCGGGTCACCAGGTCCCAGATGACCCTGCCTCCCCGCTCCTTCTCCTAAGCCCTTGCCTGGAGGTCCGTCCCCCTGCCGACCCTGCTCTCTGCAAGCCCTCAGCGTGGTCCAGGCTCCTCGTTCCCACCTTAAAGCACCTTAGAAGTCGTGGGTGAGCATGCAGGAGCAGGGATGAGCCGCAGCGGGGATTTGGTGTGCGCATGGCCTCCCGCAGCCGTGCACACCCCCCGCCCCAGCTGCCCGCTGCCGGGGACGCCCGCTCCGGGGGGCTCCTTCGGCGGCCCCCGCGGCAGCCCACGCCGAGCAGGGAACGAATGCCACGGGAGCGCCGGCCAGGGCGGGCAGGGTGGAGTCGGGAAAACCGTCCAGCCAAAAAGAGAGAGAGAGAGATGGCCTGAGAGAAAGAAAGAAAGAGAAGGGAAGAAAGAACAAAACCGTCTTGGGATGGTTTGGAAACCACGTCCTCTGGGGCTGATACAATCTTTCCAGGCCAACTTCTGCTGGCAGCCGGGCGCCTCCGTGAGCCTGAGTCACGCTGCAGGGGACGGCACAAAAGCCCCATTTAGCCTCCCGCTTCCCCCCAAACCTCCCACTTTCTCCCCCCCTTCTCCTCCCCGAGCAACAGCTCCAACCGCCGCTTCCAACTCGGGCTTATTTCCTAAGTCCCTGCGGAGTCCTTCAGCCGCATGTAATTAAAACCCTCCGTCTCTGCCTGCGGCGCGCGCGGGATGTGTGCCGCCAGATGTGCGCGCGCCGCGTTGCAAAGGCCGCCGGCTCTGCCAGCGTCTCTCTGCGCAGCGCCCTCCCCCTCGCGAGAAAGCTGATTTTGACTCCGGAGCCACGGCGGGGGTCCCGCACCGCGGCACACGGCTCCTGCGGCCGGGGTCCGAGGCGCGGGGAGGTCCCAGGGCCGGGGGAGGTCAGGCTGGCCTACACCTGCAATCTATCTCTTTTTTTAAGAGCAACATGACCTTTGCGAGGGCGACCCAGCCAGATGTGGAGTTTCGCGCCGGATGGGAGCTCCGTCCCCGTCCCCCCGCGGCCGCGTGTCTGGCAGGGCAGGAGGGTGCAGGAAATACCAGCGGCTCGAGGGCTGCTTGAATCATCCGAAAACCACGCTGGATAAGGCAGGGCTGGAGCGAGAGAGCCCCGGCCAAGCCTGCCAGATCCCGCTCCGTGGCGCGCGGCTCGTGGGGCAGTGGGAGCTTGCGCGCCCCTCACCCGCCGGCAGGGCTGGCCCCGGGGCTGTGGAGGCGCAGCGAGCGCGGGATGAGCTGGTTTTGGCTGACCCAAAAGACCGTGGGCTGCAAAAAAGGCTTTTTTCTAGTCCAAGCTGTCAGGCAGCAGCCCAGGAGGCCGGGGAAGGAGAGCAGGAGACGGAGGCAGCGAGAGGGAGACCAGCTGGGGAGGGAGCGGGAGGGAAGGAGGAACCAGAATAATAAACACGAGCGGAGGTTTGCAAAGAGGCGCAGGGCAGCCAGAGGCAGCGGGAGCCTCCCCGGGGCCAGAAAAGGGGCTGCGTGACGCCGGCCACCTTGGTCGAGCGCGTCACGGCCAGCAGCCTCGCTGTGCACGCTCCCGGAAAGCGGCTCCCGCGGCGCACCGGGAGCCGCGCGGCGACGGAGGCCCGGGGCGGCAGGAGGGGAGCAGCGGTGCACGGACTCGCGGCTCCGTAAAACCGGGAAATGGGGAAAAGAGCAAAAGTGCTCTCGTGCAGCGGGAGCTGTCGGCCGGCGGGCGCTCCCTTCCTCCCGAGCCTTTCTGCCGGCTCGCACCACCCTGGGGCACCCGGGGCTGGAAGCGCAGCCCAGACGCCAGCCTGATGGCCGCAGGCAGTGAGCGCCTGGGCGGCCCGCGGGGAGCCGCAGCGGCTGCAGCGGGATGCACACAGTTGCACGCCTGCCCGTGCTGCAGCGTAAAGCCGGCGTTCGGGCATCCCACGCCAGGCTGGAGGAGACACCGGAGCGCCTTTTTCGGCGCCCCCTCCTCCTCCTCCTCGCAGGGAGGCCCCAGCGCAGTCCGGGGCCGGTGTGCCGTGGCTGTGTTTGCCTTAGCCTGCCTTGCAAGCTGCTAATTTCCTTCCCCAGCCATAAATAAACCGCTTGCATAAAACGAAGGGAATGTGCAGCATAATGAAGCCTTTCAGGGCAGGGCTCTCCCCCCAGCACGGGCTGCAGCCGGCCCGCGGCTCCTGGGGGCTGCCGTCCCGGCGGGCTCGCGGGGAGAAGGGGGCTGTGCGGGCGGGCGCTGCCGCGGCCCCAGCTTGCTGCCCGGCCACAGTGCCAGCGGCAGCGTGCCTTCGCCGGGCTGGCGCGCGGTGTTTGCACAGCGCTGTCAAACAGACGGGCTCGGTGCAGAGCAGAGCCCGCCGGGGACCGAGGCTCCTCGCTACCTTATAAAGTCATTAAAAAAAAACCTCGGAGGGCCTCGAAGCAGGCTGCTGCTGATGCTGCCGAGGAGGAATGCAGCCGGTGCGGCGGGCGGGCTGGCCTGGGGGTCCCCCGCGCCCGGGGGGCAGTGTGGGGCCCCCTCCCTCCCCCCAAGGCTCCGTAGGGGCCGTGGCGTGCCCCACGCCCGTCCCTCCCTTCCGACCTCGGGAAGCGGACGGGGGCCGCGGGAGGCAGGTGCGAGGGGCAGCGGCGGCCGCAGACACAGGGCTCCTTGTTGGAGCGCCGGCTCCTCGTCCCGCGTCCGGAAACGGGGCGGCCGCAGCGCACGGGGCCGTGCACAAGCCGGGGCTGTTCCCGGCAGCACGGAGCCCTCGCTCCCCGCCTGCTTTTCCACCGCGAGGAAAACGCGTGCGGCTGGGGCAGCAAACCGCAGGGACGCGGTGCCGCCCACACCCGGAGCCCCCCAACCTGCGGTGCCCAGACCCCACCGCAGCCCCTGCCCCGTCCCTCCGTGACTGGCACCCCGAAAGCCCCGGGGGCCCCTGTTTGCACCCGCTGAGGCTCGGAGATGTCTTGCAGGCGCGGATGCACTGAGCCTGCCTGGGGGATGCACAACGTCCCGGCCAAGGGAGCTGCCAGGCTCTCGCTCCCGCGCTGCGGCGTGGGGCTGCCCAAAGAAAGGCCAGGCCCTGCGGCTGCAGCGGGCCGGCGCGGGGGGACGGGCACTGCGCGCGGCGGCTTTGTTGCGGCGGTAACCGAGGCGAAGGCGGCCACCCGCGAGGCGGGGGAGGCCCCGGCGCCGAAACGCAGCCGCCGGCCAAGCGGAGGGGCCAGAACCGCTGCGCGTGGGGCGAAGGGGCCGCGGCGGAGGGGAGGGCGGCGCACACCGGCCCCGGGAGGAGGGCACGGCGCGGGGCGCTTCGGAGAGGCCAGCGCCCGCCCCGCGCTTCTGCTGCTGCTTTTCTTTTCTTTTCTTTTTTTTCCCCCAATGCAAAAAACGACGCTGCAGCCTCTAATCTGCTGGCCGGCCGCTCGGAAAGTGTGAGCGAGGCTGCCCCGCGCCGCGGACGCCTTCCTATCGGCCTGGCGCGGCGGCGGGAGCGGCTCCGGCGGGACGCGTGGAGCCAGGGGCGCGCGTTACTCATGGCGGGGCTGAGCCCCCGCAGGCGGGGTGGCCGGGGCGGGCACCAAGGCGGCAGAAGGACGTGAGAAGCGAAGACTCCTTGCAGAAGAGCAATAGCACGGATCCCCATGGCGGGGAGGCAACCCACGGCCGCTTTTTGCTCGGTGTCGCCCCACCGCCTTCGAACGGGCCCCCGCACCCCGGGCGGGCTGCGGAGCGAGAGCGGGACTGGAGCAGAGCAGGACTCAGGAGGAGAAACCGCAGTAACTCACACTGATGTGACCCGCTCGCTGGAGAAGAGTCCCAAAGCCCTGGGAGCCCAGGCAAGGGTGCCTCCTCCACCAGCGAACAGCAGCGCTCCCCCGGGCATCAGCACGTAACTTTTTATTATTATTATTTTGAGAGAAACCGAAGAAAAGCGTCTCTGGCAGCGGCGGGACAGTTAAGGCGGGACTGAACGTGCTAGCTGCAGGACTCGCTGGGCCAGGTCCCCTGCCCCGGGGAGGCAGCGCAGAAGGCTGGCTGAGCACAGCCATCCCCGCCAGCCTCAGGAACGACTGACGGGGTCCCCAGGGCCCCGCTCCCTGTCCCCTCGGGTGTCAGGTCCGCACAGAGGCGAAGGCGTCGCGAGTGGGTGAGGCGCAGGCCCAGCCGCAGAGGAAGCAGGACTCTGCAAAGCGCTCTGGCTCCGTGACAGCAGCCACTCAGCACCCATCTGAAGGCCATGTTTTTCAGATTAAGAGAAGCCACAAAGCAAAAAAATGTCGAAAAATCGGAGTGGGAGCTGGAGCACACACTGTGCACGCATGGGAGAAACCTCTGTGGGAGCCAGGACACGAAGTGCATGCGATGTCTCCGGGGGACCAAAGCCCTCCGCCTGCACGTGTGCACGCAGCTCGGGGCCGGAGCACAACCACGTGTGTCCGTGCGGAGAGGAGGCAGAGCAAAGGTCCCTTTTGCAACGCGCCGCAGCGGTTCTGCTCACAAGATGTTGGGCGGCCGAACGCCGCGGGCGCCACCCGTCAGGGCAGCCCGCGCCCCGTGCCCCGAGGGCCAGCAGCACCCCGCGGAGCACGCCGGGGCTGCTCGTCTCCACCAGGACCCTGCAAGGAGGGAGCGGGTCAGCAGAGGACAGTGACCTTTAACGTCGGTGCAAATAATGGCAAAGCTGCTGTGATTCACTGGCTCAAAGAGGACCGGGATGCCAAAGCGACACATGCCAACTGCATGCGCAGGAACCAGGAAATGAGCAGGCTTGAGTAAGCCCTGCTGGCAGCCCTGCCCTGCGCTGAGTAAAAGGCACGGTATTAACGCAAGCGCTCGATATTTCCAGGCTGCCGTTTCAGCCCTGCCCCGAGCGAGTGGGGTTACAGCCCTCGCAATGCCCCGGTTCCCCATGCTGGATCGAGGAGGGAAAGTGAAAAGCCGCAGCAGAGAGTGTGTCCCCGCTCTACCTGCACCAGGCAAACCGCACCGTTACCTGTAACCCTCCCGGTGATGGGCTCATCTCAAACCGCTCTCTGCGGGGCTGCTTCTTGCTGTGCTAGGTTCATGTCTGCTGCCCCAGCCCGCGAGCAAATCCCACCCGCAAGAGCCCAGGGTCCTGCCCGTTCACGCCACCACCCCTTTCGGCCCTACGGAAAATTGGGCTCAGCTGCAACAAGAAAAGGCAACGAGGGGAGCAGCTAAAACACCACACACGTGTTTGTTTATGCCCATACTGCACCATGCAAAGTGCAGGAGGTTGGTTCCCCCCCAGCACTCGATCTCCCTCACTGCCCTCCTCCAAAAAAGGGCGAAGCATCTGGGAGGCAAAGGCAGTGTGACTGAGTCACGCAGCCTATGCTGGGCTCATTTTGGAAGAAGTCGTGCACATATATAAACTTGAACATGGCAGACTTTACGCATGGTGACCATATGTGGACTGAAACTGTGTGTGTTCACCCTCCCCGAAACATCCTCCCCACCTTTTCATATCTTGTGGGTCTTTTTAGTGTTCATGCTTCTTAGTGCAACTGCAGAGTTAACTTTACCACTGCTCACTTGAGGTTTTGTGGAGCGAGGCAGAATGTGTAGCCACGTATCACACACACATTTACGGTGTGCTCTGGGGGTGCGCGTACAACGCACACGCGTGCACACAGCCAGTTAAAAAGTGTGGGCGCTCTAAAATCAAGCTGTGCCAGCTCTACGGTTACCTCATCCCTTCAATTCTGCCCTTTTCTGCATATGCACTGTGACACAGTCTTTCATTACACGATCACATGCCATTGCGCTGAGTCCCTCTAATTCTAACGTATACTGGCTGCTGAACACTTTCCAGCAGCAACTTCAAACACTGTATTTGAGTGCAGGTTTTTCTGTGGTCTTGTATCCACATATGGATCGCATGCACGCACATTTATTTCTCCAGCACTGTCAAAGCAGCCACCTTTGGGGTGAACATCAGCGATGTTTCGGCGACATGGAAAGCCATCGTAAAGTAGTTCAAAATAGGGAGCAGGCAGAGCGCGGTCTCGGCTGACCCCGCGGAGCTCCCCAGGGCTCAGGGAGCGGCGTCTCCCCGCATCCTGGGGCCGGGTCGCTGTTTGGGCAGCGCAGAGCGGTGATTTGCACCAGCCGGGGAATCCGGCCAACGCATGACACAGCCACCGCTGGAAGGTTTCGTATTCATCCGAAGGGTGACGGTTGTGGCAGAAGTGGAAAGGCCTCGTCAGGCTAACGACTCGGCTGGGGAACCTCGCCAGAGGACGGCTGCTGTATCACATCTGCCCCCGCCGGGCAACGAGACGGGAGCTCCCTCCGGCGACCAGCACAGCCCGCGGGGGCCCCGCACCGGGAGACTCCCGCGGGGAAGGACCGGGGCCGCGGCCGGGGCCGGGCGGAGCCGCCGGCCGCTGGCGCCATCTCGCGGCCGTGGGCGGAGGCTGCAGCTCCGCGGCTCGGGCCCGGGCAGCACCGTGCAGGAGGGGCGGGCGCAGCCCGGCGTGCGCTCCCGGAGGATGGGAAGGCAGCCGGGAGGTCTGAACCGGCATTTAGGGCTCTTGACTGTTGTCATTAATGCCCGTGACTTCCGACACAGAAGCTCTCTTCACGGCGGGGGCGAGGACCGAGCGTGATCATAGGCGCCTTGGGGTGTTCCCGTGTGGCAGTGCCGTGCACGAGAGGTGGCTCTGGGCCCAGCCGCTCGGCTGGCCGGCCTGGCGCGGTGATTGCAGGGGCAATGGCGATGCAGCGGCAGCCCTTCACCAGAGACCTTTGGATCTGGGCAGCAGGGCAAACACAGAGCGCGGCAGGGGAGGGACTGCTGAAGTGCTCTCAGAGGGGTAGAGACCTGGGAAGGGGACCCTGAAACCAGTCCCCCCGTCCCAGCCACAGGCAGCAAACACAGCTGGGGACAAACACATGGGGCCTGAGGGAGCTGCTCATGCGTCCTTCCTTCCCTCACCCTCTTCTTTTTCTCCCCAGCCTCTTTCTTCGGGGATGGCTACGTGGAGATGCCCCTGGCGGACGCCTCGCGCACGGTGCGGCTCCAGCTGCAGCTGTACACCAGCCAGCAGAACGGGCTCCTCTTCCTGGCCGCGGGACAGCCCGACCATCTCCTGGTGGAGCTGCGAGCCGGCACCCTGCAGGTCAGCGTGCCACCACGGATCCGGCCACATCCGCCATTTGCTTCAGCGGCGGTGGGTGCCCCAGGTCTGGCCCTGGGGCAGATGGGGGAAGAGGCCGAGTTCACTCGAGGCAGCCTTGGCTCCTTCCCTGCTCCCTGGCAGTGGAGCAGACCCTCCAGAGCTGATTCAACCCACTTAAATTAGGTTTCTGGTCTGAACTGACCTCTCTGCATTTTTCTCTCCTTTGGTTTTAAAAGGACATACAGGCAGCTTGGCTAGAGTCTATGGGTCAGCGTTTCTTTTGGTACGAGGATGAGGGAGCAGCACCTGAAACCAGCAGCCGGCAGGGTCAAACAAGCCACAAACGTGGGTAGCTGAGCTGTCGAAATCCCTGCTAGAGCAAGTTAAGAGCTCGAGGAGCATGAGAGGAGACTGGACACAATCCTGGGAGAGGATCAGTTCAGGGCCATTGGATACACAGAAACAGCCTCGAGCTCGGGAAATTCCTCACCCACACACCACTTGTGGGCAGGAGAGGACTCAGGAAGGAAGTCTCACGTCTGCCCTGCAGACATCGTCGCTGAGGCTTCCCTGGCTCACCAGCCTCAGAGGCGACGGGTCCGGGCTGCTCTCATGCCCTGATGTCCAGCGGCACCCCAGGGCCGGGCCCCGGAGGGAGGCCAGCAGAAGCAGTGCAAATGGGCTGCTCCCGCTTCATGCTGGGGACTGCAGACGGAGACACCCAAAAACCTGCACCCCATGCACTTGGCACTGCCAATGTCATGCAAGGCACCCCTGAAGCACGAGGGGTCGGTGCTTCTCCAGTGGAGACAAGGGAAGAACAGAGGAGAGGACCCAGAGCAGTAAAAGAGGCCCCCCAGCAGTCTCTCCCAAGGGCCGAGTCCAGCCAGGGCACAAGAAGGGAGCAAGACAGAAGAATTAAAGTCCCTCTTGTGGTTATGGCGTTGGCGTCTGCCTTGAAAGAAAAGAGCAGGGCACATCCTAGCAGACGTCCCCTCCTCTCCCGCAGCGTAGGAGCCACCCGGGTAGGGCCACACGTCACCTCTAAGCGGAAGCAGAGGACGAGCCAGCGAGCCAGACAAGCAGCTGGCCAGAGGTTTCTCTAATGCAGGCCATCTGTCAGGAGAGCTCTCGCCGGCTCGGCCCTTGGGTCCCTTCTGCTAACCCTCTACTTAAGCAGGCTCCAGAGCTGCTCCTTGCGGGGACAGCATCCCCGCCGAGGAAGCAAAACCTGCTATTTCCCTCGCTAGTTCCCAGGCTGATGGTCGGGAGGGCTATGGTTGTGGAAATGGGCCAAGCCACAGGAAAGGAGGGCAGTGGGCAGGGATGGGCAGGAAACAGGGAAAGCAGAGTCAGCACCTGGCAGAGCTCCTCTGTGGGAGGAGAGGAAAGGCCTGGTGGCGAGATGGGAGCCTTGGCGTTGGGAGTGGGAGGTCTATCACCTTGGGGTTCTCATGAGTCTGGAGTTCACTGAGGAAGAGCAGGCAAGGAGAGAAATTTGGAGAGTGGGAGGGAGAGTGGGCATGTCTGCATGCTGATAGACATATGGGTATAGGGGGAGGAGGAGGAGTACGCAGAGAGGCAGAGGAGGGCAGGGTATGCAGGAGCGAATAGGTAGATCGAAACACGTGTGAGGCCCGGGGGTGGATCCATGCTTCAGCAAGTATTTCCTAGGGAAATAGTGGACTGCTGTGCTGCAGGTAACAGTGCTCTTCCCAGCCTACCCTCAGCAGTGCACATCTGGAAACGTATGCAGTTAGAGGAACTACCCCTGGATCTTTAAGGTGTCTCAGCATGCCTTCTGCTTTATCCTTCTTCTTTGGGTTTTACTGTTAAGGCTTGTACGAGCCCTGGGGATGGGGACCAGCTTCCTCTCATGTACAGGGACAGGTCTGTGAAAGAGGGGAGCTCATGATCCCAGTTTTGCACTCACTCTTGTCTGGCTGTGGCTGCCCTGACCATTTCGAGGCCACGTCCTCAGAGGTGGGGCCAACCTGCCAGGGCACTGGAAGGGATAAGTGAGAGTGGCCCTGATCTCCCAATCCTACAAAGCTGGGCTCAGGACAGACCCCGGTGGAGAAAAAGAACCTCAGGGCTACCTTTCAGGCTGGTTTAGAGCCAGGCTTAGAGCTGCACTGATGTTCTGCAATCTCAGGAGTCTGTTCTGCAAACAAGGGGTTTTCAAGACGTAAACAACCCACAAATGCCAACAACCTGCTCCTTTGTTTCTCCCAGATACTGTCTTGCTTGAGCTGAGGTCCTGACTCCACTTTTTCTTTCCTCTGTAGGCCAAGCTGCGGCTAGGCTCGGAGGAGGTGACGCTACAGTCCCCAGCAGAGCTGCAGCTCAACAACTTGGCAATGCACGATGTGGACCTGTTGGTGGAAGATGGCAGGATGACGCTGACCATCGATGGCCTCTTTAACAGCTCTGTGGACATCACAGGACCCGTACGGGAGCTGGACATTCAGTATGGCCTCTACGCGGGTGGGACGGGGAGCCTTGACCTGCCATATCTTTCTGGATCCAGCTCTCCCTTCAGAGGTTGCCTCCACTTAGTGACATTCAATGGTCTGGACGTCCTCTCCCCTCCAGCTTCTGAAGGTAGCTCCAAGATATTCCACCGGGTTCAGGAGGGGTGCAGCACGCAGTTCTCTGCCGAGCCCGATGACCCCTTTGGATTCCTAGGACCACACTCTTACATCGCATTTCCCACGTGGAATGCGAAGGAAGAAGGGACCATTGAGTTTGTGATAACAACAAGCATCACCCAGGCACCCCTCATCTACCACGCGGGGATGGAGAATGACTTCTTCTACCTGGAAATCTCCAACGGACGCCTGAGAGGGTTTGTTGAGAAGGGGAACGGCATCATCGTCCTGCACAACAACATCTTCATCAGCGATGAGCAGCAGCACTACGTTAAAGTCCACACAGACGTCCACAAGCTTGAGATCCTGATTGACTACTATGCCTCAGCCACATCCAACCGGGGCATCAACAACTATCTGGACCTTCAGGGGAACCTGTTCATTGGAGGTATGGATGAAAAGGCTTTTCAAAGGCTGAGGGAGCATCATCTTGCCTTCATGTCGGTGGGCAGCACAACAAACAACTCATTTGTTGGCTGCTTAGAGGATCTGCGGATAAACCTGCAGAGGAGGAGTCTGCAAGACGCTGTGGTCACAAAGGACATCACATCTGGCTGTGGAAAGCAGGAGCAGTACTGGGAATATGATGAAGTATATGAACAGGATGAGGCACCCACCTCCCCACCTCCTGATATCTGGCAGGGAGCACCCGGCCTGGTAGCGGAACCATGCCGGCCAGACAACAGCTTCCCTCCTGCCTTCGCTAACATCAGCAGGCTGCTGCACGTCAGCCCCCTCATTGTCTCTGAAGGAGGCACAGCCTTCTTGGAGTGGAAACACGTCCAGCTGACGATAGACTTGAACCTCGCAAACATCCGGCAGTCCCAAATCCTCTTTAGCATCACCAGTGACCCTAGGCACGGTCAGCTGGAACTAGATGTCCCTGGATCCAGAAGCAGAAGGAAGTTTACTTTGTTGGACATTGTGAATCGGAAGGTTAGATATGTCCATGATGGCTCCGAAGGACCCATGGACCAGCTGATGCTGGAGGTAGCTGTGACTGCCCAGCAAGGGATCCCCGAGTGTTTGCGGCAGGGACAGATGTACCTGCTACCCATAATGATCAACCCCATCAACGATGCCCCTCAGGTAATATTTCCTCATGGGGATCACATGACGATCCTGAAGCACACACGGAAGCATCTGACCACAGACATCCTGCAGGCCTTGGATGATGACACATCCTGTGATGACCTTGAATTTCAGCTGCATGGTGGCCGACTGATGGAAGAGGGTTATGTGGAGTACGACTTTCACCCTGGAGTGCCCCTTGAAGAGTTTTCCTGCAGGGACTTGGAAGCAGGCAACATAGTCTACGTGCACCAGAGCGGGACAAATTTGCAGCTCACCTTCCAAGTGAGCGATGGGTCTGTCCCAAGCCCCACAGCCACCCTGAAGATCCTTGCCATAGAGCCTGACATCCGCATGCACAGCAACACCGGCCTCTTCATCTCCCAGGGAGGGGCTGCACGCATTACCACAGCCAACCTATCAGTGGAGACAAACGCTGTGAAACAACGTGTTGCCATCCTGTATGGCCTCACAGAACCTCTCAGGTATGGTGAAGTCCAGAAACAAGGGAGGGTGGGAGGGGAATGGCAAAAAGTGGAGTCCTTCCACCAGCAAGACCTGGAGCAAGGACGCATCCAGTATTTCAGCACAGATCCCGAGCACCGGCTGGAAGATGTTGTGGAGAAGCTGAAATTCGAAGTCCAGGTTGGACAGAAGACCTTGCAAAACAACACCTTCCTCATCAGGATCAAAAGAGCTACCATTAAGATGAGAACCATGGTCCCTCTCCAAATGAAAAACAAGCGGCACAAAAATATCACCAGCAAGGAACTGGAGGCAATGTTGGAAGATCCAAACGCTGCCCCAGTCTCCTTCCAGTATGTGATAATCCAGGCTCCCAAAAAGGGAAACTTGGAGTTGCTTGGCAACAGGCTGACTGAAGGCTCTGGATTTACCCAAGATGATCTGCAAAGAAACCATTTAAGCTACAGTGCAACCATCAGGAACTCTAAGCAAGCTGAGGATACCTTCCAGTTTCGTGTCCGTGCTGGGGACCAGCACTCTCCTGTGTACACCTACACAATCAGCATAGGTGGAGACCCCGATGCACCAGCCCTGACCAATGTCCTTCTGTCTGTGCTGGAAGGGGGGCAGGCCATCATCTCCAGGGACCACTTGTTTGTACAGAGCATGAACAGCATGGACTATATCTATGAAGTAATTGAAGGGCCAGCACACGGGAGGCTGGCCTGGGCCACGTCCGCAAGCTGGCCCTCCAGTGAGGAGATCACAGAGTTCACCAATGAGGACATCCTCCAGGGCAGGCTGCTGTACCAGCATGATGACTCCGAGACCCTGGAGGACGATATCCCCTTTGTAGCAATCAAGCAGGGCGAGGGCAGCACTGAGCCTGATGCAGAGGAGGTGAGAGGTGTTTTCAGAGTATCCATCCAACCCGTCAATGATCACCCCCCTGTCCAAGTGGTGAACAAGGTTTTCAATGTGGTGCGCAACGGACAGCACCTCCTGACGACGGACGACATTGCCTTCACCGATAAGGACTCCGGCTTCTCAGACACGCAGCTGGTGCTGGCGAGGAAGGACATTCTGTTTGGCAGCATCGTATCCGTTGATGACAGAAACCACCAGGTCTATCGGTTCACACAGGATGATTTGAGGAAGAAAAAGATCCTATTCGTCCATTCAGGGGCTGACCGGGGCTGGATTCAGCTGCAGGTCTCAGATGGCCTCCACCAAACTACCGCCCTCCTGGAAGTTCAGGCTTCGGACCCCTACATCAAAATAGTCAACAACACCGGCCTAGCCATCCACCAAGGGAGCCGAGGGAGCATTGACTCCTCTGTCCTCAGCCTGGAGACCAACATGGACATCAGGTCAGATGAAGAGATACGGTTCCTGATAACTACTCCCCCACGGTGGGGGACTGTGCTGAGAGGGGAGCAGCCAGTCATGGCTTTCTCCCAGAGGGATCTGCTAGCAGGAGAGATTGTGTACCGCCACAACGGGAGCAGGAACACCCGGGACGAGTTCCAGTTCACAGTGGAAGCCAACGAGGTGGTGGTGGAAGATACGCTGGCCGTTACTGTGTTCTTGGACACCCATCCCAGCCCCCTGCACATTGTGAACCTCAAGGAGATACGTGTCTTCCAAGGGGAAGCAGCTGAGATCAAGGAAGAACATTTGTCAGTGAGTATCCCCTTCTCTAACAATTCCCCAAGCCCGCATCTCCTCCCTGGTTACAGATCAAGGGAAAGCTGCATCCTGCACATAGACCCTGGAAAACCTTCCTTGAACGCTAAAATGGAAAAGGTTCAAAGATGCATGAACCCCTGCAGAGAATTATTCCTGCCGATAGGGTGGAAACCCGTCAAAGCAAGCAGGTCACCCAGAACAGAGCACTGCCTTGCACAAAGCACCTTGAAAGCGTTAGAGAGAAGCTCTGTGTACTGGAGGAGGCATTCCCAAATTCAGTCCACACTCAGTACTAGGGGACATGTCTTTGATGCAGCCTGTGTCCCCCCGTCATGGTACCTGTTTGGATCACTCATTTGTATGAGAGGGACAAGACTGGCAGAAGTAGCTCTGTAGCTCTTCTTTAGCCCATCTTTGTAGGACTATTTATTAAGGTGAAGCCATGACTTGAATAGTGAACGTCTCTACACATAACAGTCCCTACATTGGTGCAGAGCAAAAGCATGCTAAAGGCAGTGCAGACACTCCATGGCCGTGGTCCCCTGAGGCTGCTCAGTGTTTCAACTTCCAGGAAATTTCTAACTATCACTGGAATAAGTCCGGGGTGGGCCTGGTCTAATTTTGCCCTAGGAACAGCCAGAGCAGCTGAGCAGAAGCTGTTTCAGCTCCCAAGGGACCCATGTGGCCATTATGAGGTGTATGTCCCAGTGTTGTGGCAAATAAGGACAGCTTTCATGTACAGCTGTTACAGGAGAGGTTTGAATGGTGTATTTATGGTCACCTCCATGGCTGGGGAGGTGCCCAGCCTCCTTGCTCACCCCACGTCTCCTTGCACACACAGGTTGCCCATGAAGAGATCCCTCCCCAGGACATCATCTACCTGGTAAGCAGCCCCCCGGTCTCAGGCTTCCTGGTGATGGTTCAGCACGGGCAAGACTCAAATGAACCACCCAGCTTGGATCCCATCCAGTCCTTCACCCAGGAGGACATCAACAGCGGCAAAGTGCTCTACCTGCACTCCAGGCCAGAGGAGCAGCGTGACCGGTTTGTCGTGGACATCACGGCCAGGGGGGCGGACCCACTGGAGGGGATTGGGGTGAGCCTGGCCGTGCTCCCCGTCGCAGTCCCCCTGGACATCCGCAACATCACGGTGCCGGGGGGCAGCTCCGCCACGCTCTCCACCGACATCCTCAACATCCCCAGCGCCTACTTTGCAGCTCTCAGCGTGGAGTTCAGGGTGCTGGAGCCCCCCAGGTTCGGCACCCTGCAGAACCGCGAGCGGCCCCGGGAGCGTGGGCTGCACGCCTTCACCTGGAGCGAGGTACGGGGGGGTCAGCACCGCGGGGTTGCACTGCGGACAGGGCACACGCCTAGCACAGGACTGGCTCAGATCTGTGTGTGGCAGGGCACAGCCGAGGTGCGCTTAGACAGCTCTGGAGGAGCCAGAGCAGAGCTGGTCCTTCCGCATCACGTCAGAGCCAGCCTGGGATGCAGGGTGGGGAGGGAGGCAGGCAGTGGGCAGAGCACCCACAATGGGGTCCAGGCTTCCCCTTTGGGGTGAGGGACTCCTCTCCCCAGCTTTGCAGCGGACCTGTCCCTCACGGGCTGCCTGGAGTGCGCATCAAATACTGGCTCCCTCGCTGCCCCCGCCCCGGGCTCTCCCTCCCCGTGGGGCTCCTCACGCTGCCCCTGCCTGCAGGTGGAGAACGGGCAGATCCAGTACCGGCAGGACGGCCCCCAGGCTCTGGCCGACAGCTTCACCCTCCTGGCCAACGCCACCGCCATCGACCGGCACAGCCAGCCCCGGACCGTCTTCGTCACCATCCTGCCCCACCGCAGCCGGGGCCCCCAGCTGCGCGTCAACGCCGGGCTGCAGGTAACGCAGGCGGCTGCGGGGCGGGGGCACCGGGGCGGAAACCCGGCGAGCTCTGGGCTGCCGCAGGGTTGTTACGGCCCGTGGCGCTGCGGCTGGCGCGGTTTCCCCGGGACCTTTCCCACAGATCCAGGCCTCACTCGAGGCGGAAAAGCCAGGGCCGCGCCTGCGTCCCTCGTCTCCCTCTCGCCGGCGATGCTGAAGTCGTCCACAAGATGGGAGCATCCCCGCGCACCCTCCTCCGGCGCCTGCCGCCATGAGCCTGCCCCGCGGCCTGCCCAGCGCTATCGCCCCCTCCATCCGCCCCGTCAGGAATTCAGCCACCACCACGGCAGAGCCAGAGCAGGCCCGAGGGCCCCCTTAGCACAGCTCTCCAGCCGCACAGGCCACGGGAGCACTGTCCTCCCCTCCCTTCCCAAAATCATTGCTGAGAGCACTATCATCATCTTGTGAGTTTGCAGAGAGATTGGAAATAGCTAACGGGTTAAGCAGCCTTCACCCTGCCTTCCTCTGGCTATGCCCAGGCTCTCCGTCCCCTCCGCAGCAGCTCTGCGTTGCCTTAGATCACCAAGATGGGAATCAGCTGAGGCAGAACCAAATCAGTCTCACCTGCTGCTTGAAGTCCCACCTTCAGGAGCTACAAAGTCTGTCTTTAAGCTTTCCCCTCACTATTTCAGACACCTCCCTGCTCCATTCATGGGAGCTGGTGCAAAATTATGGCAAAGCATGGTTAGAAAATAGGCAGAAGTAACGGTCCAGCTGGATCATTCTCCTCCACTTTCAAGGCTATCATCACAGCATCCCTGGATGTCACAGGGCTAGCAGCAGGGAAAGCAGCTCTTCCCGTCAGGCAAAGCCAGGCTGTTGCAGCGATATTTGGAGGATGCCTAGGAGCCTGCTCGCCTTCGCTGGGCTCCAGAGGAGGTGCCCAAAGGAACCTCATGGGCTTCACTGCATTCGGAGGGCACCCACGCTACGTATGCCTGCGTGCAGATGTGCACGCAATAGGGTTTTCAGCTGTGCTGGGACCCCCCCTGCTCCACCCAATGTCTCAGGAGGTCTCTGCTGAGCTCGGCAAAGCAACCAGGACTCCTGGGTTCTCCAGCAGACTGTGACCTGCAGACATTTCCCCTCTTCCTCCCAGTAAAGCCCCAGCACTTAGACAAGGCTTTTCACAAGTAGAGCTCAGAAGTTTTAGAGATACAGAAAGAGGACAAGGGTTGGTTGGATCACTCAACAGCCTAGAGGAAGCAGAAATAGCTGCCAGGGCTGGGGCACCTGGCTAAGGACAAGCCTTCACAGAGATGAAGGGCCACAAGGAAGGCTGCTGAAGGAGAGGCACAACCCCAGGCAGCCCAAGAAGCAGAGAGGCAGGGGGTGCCCAGTAGAGCTCTGGGGTCTCCATCCACCACCACCAGGCAGGCAGGCAGGGAGGGAGGGAGGGAGGCAGCCCCAGGGCCTGCACAGGCCTGTCACCTCCCTGCATGGCTCTCATTTATGCCACCAGCCACATACCTTCAAGCTAGCAATAATGTAACTAGCTCTGAGAGGAGCAGAAGCACCCCTAGCCCAGCATGCTCAGCTCCCTTCTAGCAAATGCCTTTTATAGTGCATTATGGGTGACTCCCTTAGCTGCCACAGCTGTCCCAAAATCCCCTGCACTCCAAGCAATGGGAGGTTAACCCCTTGGCTGCTGGGCTCCACAATAGCCCCTCTCCTCCCCACTCCAGCACACACACTTCCCTCTGCCTCCTTCTCACCCGGGTGCAAAATCCACGCTCGCCACCAGGCACCATCACACCCCAATAGCGAAGGGCCTCACCAGTTGGTTGGTGCTCAGCTGCTGCCCAGCTGCCTCCTCCGGGCCTTGCTCTCACTGTCTGGGAGGAAACCGGAGCGTGGAGAGACACACAAAGCAGACCCTGTGCAAGGGGAGGAGGAAACTCTCTCTTGGCCTTGTTTTTAGCCAGTCCATTAGCGAGTTACTTAAAGAAGCATGTGCTTCCCTCCCAGGCATGATGCTAAAGAAAAAAGGTCAGAAGAAAGAAAGAGGTCCCAAAATAAACTCAGCCCCATTACAGAGGCACAGGTCCATCTGCCTTTCCATTGCGATTACCACCCTCCCCCTTAGGGCTCGGTTAACCACAGTTGCGTGCCGCGAACGCTCCCAGTCCCGAGCGTCAGCCCTAGGAGGGGCCCTGGAGCAGAGCAGGCTGCTGCCTTGCTTTGGAGCGAGAGAAACACTAAAACAAACCAGCACCCGGGAGACACCAGGGCATGCATGTGTTTGTGTTCTTGTAACAGATGACTTCACCGTTTAAAGGTCAAGCTAGGTCCAGGACATGGATTGCACAAAGCCTGCTGCTGCCGGATGTGCTCGCCAGCTTTGCATGGGCGTAGAGTCCAACCAGAGCAGCGGAGCAGACAGGCAGGACTCAGACCCTGCCAGGCATTTTGCAGCAGGCCACATCCATCCTCGAAGACACGAGGGGCTTTGACAGCTGGCCTGTCCCAGAGGAGCTGGCACAGGCACCCTGCGGTTACCTCCAGACATGGTGCGTGAGGAGGTCTCCTAGCTCCTCCTAGCCGCTGGCCCAGCCTTTGCGGCGAGAGGGGGAGCAGGCCTTGAGCTGCTCCGCTCTCCCACGGGACCAGACCGCCCCAGCCAGCACATGGGTCTCGGGCAGCCCAGTGCACCAGGCAGAAACACAAAGTGATCAGCACCAGACAGGCTTGTCCCAGCCCACCTTTCAGGTTGCCTCAGGAGAAAAGATCATGGGACACCGTTGGAAGGGAGGCTCTGACCGCCTCACCCCTGGAGGTGGCATTGCTGGGGACCAATCCTCTCCCAACTGCGGGCACCGTGCCCTGGCGGCTGCTCCAGTGCCCCCGTGCAAGCTGTCACGGAGAAGGGAGGCGACACAGAGTCTGAGCAAACATAATGAGCCGAGTAACCGAGAACAGGAACCCAGTGGAAGGTTCGAATAACTCAGCGAGGACACAGCATACAGCTAAGCAGGCCCACGACGGCCGAGCAGGCTCCAGGCAGCAGCGAAGCTGCTCCCGCTGCCGGGGAAGCAGCGTGGCAGCCCGGCAGGGCACGGTGCTCTGCGGGGGCCCAGAGCCCAGCATGCTGCAGAGGCCCTCCCACAGCCTCAGCACTGCAATCACCCCACTTTGCTCTGGCTACTGGGAGTTTTCCTTGGCACCAAATCCAGGGTGTGACTGCAATTTAAACAGGCGCTGAATTAACCTCGTTTCCTCACCTGGCTGCAGGTGCTCAGGAGAGGGAGCAGCCTGAAAGCCTGAGTGAGCAGAAATACAAAGGCAGCAGCTCCCAGTGCAAGGACTTCAGCTCCCAACCGGCCTGCAGCGCCCAGCTGGGCTCGGCCATGTATTTAGGCAATACATCTTCCCTCCGGCTTCTCTAAAGCTGTGTTTTTGAGCCTCTCTGCTGCAGTCTCAAGGCGTCTGCCGGTGGATGTAATTTCACTGTCAGCACCCACACCCACTCAAGCAATGCTCTGGGACAGGCCAGCTGAAAAAAGCAGAAAGGAGCTAATCTAACGTAGCAGGGCCAGCTGAGTAAATCTTCCTGTGCTCAGGGTGGTGGTCTCCTCGGGCTTGGGCCACAGGCAGCTGGACACACGCCCCAAGGCTCCTGCCTGCACAGGGGGGACACCAAGCGCTGGTGGGGCTTGGGTCTGCTCCCGGGGCATCCTCGCCTCCGTGGCCGTTGCAGTGCCCCACGGCCACAAAAAGGAACCACGAGCCATTTCACCCTGCTTCCGCCCGTGCTGGGGAGGCTCCGGGGCGGCAGTGGTGTCCCCAGGGCCCGGCTGGCTGGCTCGGTGCGGGATGGCTGCTCTGGGGAGCAGCTTGGCCGCGTGCTCGCCGGGACGGCCTCGCGCGGCAGCCGGCGGGAGGGACATTTTGCAGGCGGGGACGGGGCGGCTCGCGGCAGCTCACCGCTCCCTGCGCCCCCAGATGCGGGAGGGCGCCACGGCCGACATCGGCCCCCAGCTCCTGAGCGCCGAGGATGAGGACTCGCCGCCGGAGGACGTCATCTACTCGGTGCAGCCGCCGGCCAACGGGAGGCTGGTGCTGCGGCCGTCCCCCCACGCCGAGGTGCGGCAGTTCAGCCAGGCGCAGATAAACCGCGGCCTCGTCCAGTTCGTGCACCGAGGTAGGCCCCGGCGGGCAGAGACGCCCCGCGGCGCCTGGCGCGGCCCCCGCCGTCCCCCGGCCCAACTCCGCGCTCTCCGCAGGGCCCCTGGACGGCGGCTTCGCCTTCGCCTTGTCCGACGGCGAGAACCTGTCCCCGGGGCACTTCTTCGTGGTGCGGGCCCAGAGGGAGGCCGTCGTCAGCCTGGCGAAGAAGCAGAGCCTCACCGTGTGCCCAGGTGGGTGCCGCGGCGGCGGGGCCGAGGGGCGGCACGGCGGCGGGGCCGAGGGCGGCGGGCGGCTGAGCCGGGCCTCGCTGTGCCTTCCAGGTGCCCTGCAGCCCATCACGAGCGAGAACCTGCAGGCGGTGGCCGGCGGGGCGGCCGGCGCCGCCTCCCTGTACTACAGCATCGAGCAGGCCCCGCGCCTGGGCCGGCTGGGCGCTGCCCGCGGCGGCGCCGAAGTGAGGAACTTCACCCAAGCCCAGGTGAGCCGGCGCCGGCCGCGGGCGGAGCGGACGGGACGCCCGCAGAGCCGCCTCCTCCCTGCGCCCCAGGGCCACCCCAACCCAAAGCGATGGGGGCGGCTGCATGGGGGTCCCGTCACCAGACCCCCCAGCCCTGCAGGGCTGCTGGCACCAGCACGGCCACAGCTATTCCCTCCCCGCTGCTCTGCGGAAGAGGCAGCGGAGGCAGAATGACTTTTCCAGCCCTGCCGACGGATGCTAAGAGGGATTACGAGGCTGCGCTCCCAGGGCCAGCTTTACTGCGGCCTCCAGCCTTGGCTGTAGCTGCAGGGGTTGCTCAGGGAGTTATAATCCCCTCCTTAGGCTCCCCCGCAGCAGGCACGTTGTCCACGGGAGGTGTCAGCCCTGGCGGCGGTGGCAGATCACCGTCCCCAGGCCACATGGCAGGGGTTTCACGCCGCTTGATCCCGCACAGTGCCAGAGCATCTGCGGGCAGAGCTCAGCACCGCTCCATCACCGGCGGGGTCGGAGCAGACCGATGCAGATGTGAAGCGGCATCCTGGCCTGGCAAGAGCCAAACCAGATGCTTACAGCCAGAAACACTCTGGCTCTGAGCAAAACCTCACTTCCACATCTCCTGCATAGCCAGGCTTCACCAGACCACGATGCAAGGGGATATTTCTACAGAAAGCCCTGCAGCAGTGGCCAGGTCAGATAGCCCCTCTAGAGCAGACCAGCTCCGGAGAGGGCTTGGATCCACCCTCCACGCAGCCCTGGCTCCCATCCCGTGCCGTCTCTCTGCACCCACACAGCGCAGAGGGCTTATGGCCCTTGGCGTAATTACATTCCTGCGCGCTTGGGGAGAGCTGCATCGTGTCCCCATGCATGGTTCCCCTCCTGCGCAGCTGCATTGCTGGGTTTGGTTTTCTCCCTTCCTTTACTTGGCAACATGTGGAAGGTTTGCCCAGCCCAGCTCCTGCACTTACCTGCAAGCCCTGCCGCAGTGTGTTTGCCCTCAGGGGCAGCACCTCTCTGTTGACCTGCAGCGGATGCTGAGCAAGTCCAGACCTTTTTCTGAGCCTCGGTTTCCCCAGTTGCTGGATGGAAAAGGCCTGGCAGAGCTGATGGGAGAGGCACTGCGAGCTCTGTGCAGCAGCTTCAGCTCTGCGTGCCAGGAGCCGCACGGGCACAGCGGGCCCTGCAGTGCTGGCTGGCAATAGTCCCCGTTTTACTGCATAATGAGGGCTTGGTTGCTGTCTCCTTTGAGCCAGAACAAGAGTTCATGGTCCACGGCTTGGCTCTAGTGCAGTCTGCTGCCTCCTCTAGCACCTGCTAGCATTTGCCAGCTTACCTAGCTTTGGTGATCCAGCTCTTCTGGCCTTGGCCCAGAGATGGGGCACGGGAGACATCCAGAAATCATGGTGTTTACACCCTGCTCTGCAATGTAAGGCAGGGCTTCACCCCCGCTTCCTCCCCCCTCCAGCGCTGCAGTGCCTGTCATACACAGTGACCCGAGATGAGATGGAGGACAGGGCTCCCGCTGAGCTCAGCGGTTCCTGCGTGGTATTATTCACGTTGGTTTACTGTGCCATTAAGCAGAGATTGTTGCATTTTGTTCACTGCTAGGTGGATAGTGGGATGATTTTCTACCAGCATGAGATGCCACCAAAACCATTCTGGCTTGCCCAGGATGCCATTCGCTTCCGGGTCGTTGCTCCCACGACCATCTCAGATTCCTTCATCCTCCTCGTGCTGATATCATTCGAGGCCAGATGCCCCCAACGCTCAACTCAGCTCTGGAGAAATGCAGGTAAAAAAAAAAAAAAAAAAGAAAGACTCAGCCAGATTTATAGTGCTGGGCCCATAAAGGCTGAGGGTGGAGGAGAAGCAAGGGACAAACAAGCTCTCCTGAGGTTATTGCCCTCAAGGAGAAAACTTCAGGAGAGCTTGTTTGTCCCAGGAAGAGGGACTACCATCCAATTTCCCTGGGTCCCCCAAGTGCGAACTCTGATGTTATGTCAAGTAACGTCCAGCAAACTGCTTTAATCTCTTTCCTGGATCTGTCTGCACAACTCCTTCCCCCATGGCCTTGCCAAACTAATAAATCACTTCCCATTTCTCCTCTCTCCCCCCTCCATTTCTTTATAACCGTTCTTTCTGTTCTCTACTCCCCTTTTCTCCTCTCCCCTATATCACACACTCTTCTGGCTCTGCTTTCATCCTCTCTACCCTCCAGCCAATTCCCCTACCTGGGTCTTCCCTGTACTCACAGTACTCTGGTTTTTCCCTTTTCTTTCAGGCCTCCAGGTTGCGAAGGCTCAAAGGGCAGAGATCGACACCTCCGTGCTCGACGCCTCCAACCTCCTGAGCCAAGTCCCAGCCCCCGAGAGGGCCACGCACGACGTCGTGTTCCTGGTCACGGGGCTCCCTGGGCATGGGCAGCTCTCGGTGGCCGGCGTGCCTGTGGAGAGGGCACGTCCCGTCTTCCTGCAGTCGGATCTGGACGCGGGGCGCCTGGTGTACACCCACCGCGGGGACAGTGCCTCCGAAGATCACTTCCAATTTAAGGCTTGGCTCCGGCCCCGGGCAGAGCAGTCTGTTCACCCTCCTCAAGAAGGGGTGGTCATTTCTGAAGCTTTTAATATAACGGTGACGAGCGGCAATAAAAAGGTGCCACAGGTGGTGAAGCGGCGAGAAGTGCTGCAGGTCCTCGTGGGCTCCTGGGTGCTGCTGTCCCAGGAGTACCTGGATATAGCTGACTCGGATAGTTCCCCGGAGGAGATGGAGTACCGCCTCCTCCAGAGACCCCTCACCGGCTACCTGGCCAGCACCCGCAATCACCAGGTGCCTATTGACCACTTCACCCAAGCAGACATCAACACAGGCCACGTGGCGTTCGTTGCCTCCGGGAACCGTTCCCCTGAGTCCTTGGTCCTGAGCCTCTCTGATGGCCATCACGCACCCATCCTGACCTCTCTGGAAATCATGGTGCTGCCTGCGGTGACAACCCCAGTGAACCTGGTGCCACTGGAAGTACCTCAGGGCCTGAACAAGGCCTCCGTGTCCCGGGATCACCTCCTGGGAGCGTCCCAGCTCGGGCAACAGGACGTTGTTTACAGGATCACCAAGGACCCAAAGTTTGGCCAAGTGCAAGTCAACCAAAAGCCAGTGCGGGCGTTCTCACAGAAGCAGGTGGACCATGGGGAAGTAACTTTTATTTTTACCAACTTCTCCTCTCCTGAGGATGAATTCCACTTCCTCGCCACATCCCAGACAGCAAACAGGACTGGGGTGGTGAATGTGACTGTCAAGGCCTGGGTCAAGGCACAGCCAGGGAGCCTGTGGCCCAGGGGCACCACAGCCCTGATGGACACCAGCATCCTCGACGCGAGCGAACTGGCCAACCAGACTAAGGGAGTCCCAGTATTTAAAATCCGCAGGGCGCCCAGTAGCAGCCGTGTCATGAGGGTCTCGAGAGACCCGGGGCAACACGCCACCCCAGTCGACAACTTCAGCCAGATTGAGCTGGAGCAAGGGCTGATCGGTCTGGAGGTGCTGGACACCACGGAGGCTGGCCAACCGCTGCAGAACGACAGCTTCGTCTTCGAACTGGCAGCTGCTGGCGTGCCGCCGGCACTGGCGTCCCTGGTGTATAGCATTGAGCCATATAACACCTCCAAAGCCTACAGCGTCACCCTGCTTGCAGCCCCCCAGGTGCCCTCACCACACACGCTGGGCCCCCAGCCACAGGGCACGGCGTGGAGCAGCCCCAATGCCAGCGAGCTGGGCGTCCCCCCCACCGCCTGGCACGGCCACGGCGCCACGACCAGCCCCAGCCCCGTGGAGGGGGGCACGTTCCTCAGCTTCATCGAGGCCAACATGTTCAGCGTCATCATCCCCATCTGCCTCATCTTCCTCCTGCTGGCTCTCATCTTGCCCCTGCTCTTCTACCTGCACAAGCGCAACAAGACAGGGAAGCACCACGTCCAGGGCGCCCCGGCCGCCAAGGCCAAGAACGGCACCGTGCTCGACCAGGAGACCTTCCGGAAGACGGACCCCAACCAAGGCATCCCCCTAACAACTGTGAACGCCCTGGAGGCCAAGGGAGAGGGCCCTCCGCCCCCGGGCACGGGGCCTGGCGCGCCGCCGGACCCTGAGCTTCTCCAGTACTGCCGGACTTCAAACCCCGCCTTGAAAAACAACCAGTACTGGGTCTGAAGGGCTAGGCACGGAGGCGAGCGGCCGGACCGTCCCCAGCCAGGGTCCCTCAGCCTCTCGGGTCGCCCCGAGCACCTCCATCCTCCTCCTGGTTCTCCTCTTCCCTGGAGGCAGGAGGAGCCCAGCGATGCGGGGGCTGCCGGTGCCGGCACACCCGGGAGCCCCAGATCTCCGGGTTGCTTGGGGCAGGGGAAGGGGTCACTGCATAGGCAAGCGGGGTGGGGGGAGGCCGTACTTCAGCAGCCCTAGGAAATGCTTTTTTCGGGTGCTTCTGGACCACCCAAACGGTGGCCGTGGGGCAGGAGTGGAGTGCCCGAGCCGGTGCCGCTGGCAGTCCCCGCCGATCCACCCAGGCGGGTCTGGCCGCGGCTCCCACAGCGCAGGCGCAGGGCCAGGGAGGGGGCAGGCACGGGCTGCCCCACGGGGGCGTTCGCCGCAGCTCTCGGCGCGGGAGGGAGGATGAAGAGCGATTCGCACTGAGTCAGGCTCTGGATGAAGCTGTCCAAAATCCCCAGGGCTAGGCGGGCTGAGCCACTGGCGCGGAGGCTCGGAAAAACGCCGTGGCCAATGCCAGGGGAATTTAAGGAGTCCCCACCCATCTGGAAAAACCGAATCGCTCTTTCTCCGAACGCCCGTCGCGCGTTTCACAAAGCAGAGCAGGCAGCGCCCGGGGGGAGGTTGCACAACAGGTAGGCTGCCTGTGCGAAACCGCAGCGCGCTGACGGCAGGCGACGTGGGCAGGGACACCGCGGGCAGGGACACCGCGGGCGCTCACCTGGCTCGCGGCGCTCCGTGCAGGAGATGCGGTGGGGGCGGCTCTCGGCTGCCGCGAGCCGGCCGTGCCCTGCCCTGCCCTCCGCGCGCTCCCCGGGGCCGGACGGTCAACGCGCCGAGCGGGGCCCCGCCGGACACGAGAGCAGGGACCGGGACCCAGCGCGGTTTTCCACTGTATACTCCAATATGGCAGAAGTAAAACAGAATAAAGTGCCTTTTCCGAGGTGCCTCCTGGAAGAGGTTGTCGTAAAGGAGCTCTCTCGCACCGCCTGTCCCCGCCAGCCCTCTTCCATGCCCAGGCAGCTGCGGAGCAACGTTGTGGAGGTAACGGACCAAATTCTGGGCTCTTGCTCAAATTTTCCTCAGACGAAAGGCCTAATAACTTAAATAGGAATTATCCAGGGAAGAACAGAGGAAAAACTGAGCTCTGAGCTC
Organism: Dromaius novaehollandiae; assembly: GCF_036370855.1. Lineage (NCBI taxonomy): Eukaryota > Metazoa > Chordata > Aves > Casuariiformes > Dromaiidae > Dromaius > Dromaius novaehollandiae. The sequence continues at coordinate 22,747,298 of NC_088107.1, forward strand.
AGGATGTGACCCAACAATAATACCCTGCATTGCTACAGCTGGGAATCTCATCATGGGTCACATCCTGCCCTCACAAACTGGTGCAAAAAAGGAATTCCCCAGGGACCACGGGGAGGCTTAGGACTTGCACCCCTCTGACCCGAGGAAGATCTGGCCCCGCTGTCTGTGTGCGCTCCCTCCTCCCTCCCACCCCAGCCTCCCTGTTCCCAGCACCCCGGGACGCTCCCAAGGGCTGCGCTGGCTCCGCCGCTGCTGCAAAGCCAGGCGACATTTAGCACGACCGCGCAGGCAGCTTTCCTAGCCGTGTTTATGGGGCCAAATGTTTGCCAAGCGCTGAATCGCACCTGCCCCACTCCAGATGGCTGGTGCAGGCGCGGTGGCAGGGCCGGACCGCCAAGCGCCCACGGGAACCAGGGCACGTGCCTGCCTGCCCCGGCCCTGCAGCCGCGGTGACGTGCTGGGACGAGGCCCCGGCTGGGCGAGCTGCTGCACGGGCAGGAGAAGAGGGGCTGCTCCGGGGGCTCCCGCCCCGCTCCTCGGAGCCCAAGGGTTGCAAGCCAGGCTGGACACGGTGGGGGCAGAGCAGAGGGGCCACTGGGGCAGTGCTGCTCCAGGGAGGCCAGGTCAACCTTGCTCCACAGCACAGCACAAGCCTCTCCGATGCTAACCCTGATTGCAACCCTGTTCCTCACCAGTGCTGTTCAGATGAGCACGTGTATTATCTCTGCTAGTCCCACTTTAAGGAAGAGCAGCCGGGGACGGACGGAGACTCTGCGAGGAAGCTGGTGGCCGAGGGCCCTGCTGGAAGCATTTGCTGCATTTTCCCTCTGAATCGTTTTTGCTTCGCACCGAGGGATTAGACAGAAGGAACGTGGCCTACTTTGGAACCAGCCTTGAAAAACGAAACAGGTTATTTTTAAAGCATGTGCTTACATTCCCACTGCCGGGAAACATCCACTTCCTGGGGTCAGCAGAGGACAGGCAGGAACCTGGAAAAAGCCAGCGTAGAGTACGTTTTTATAGGGCCAAGTTCTGCTGGCAACGGCAAGGCAGAAAGCCGGAGCGAAGCGGCTGTCTGCGCTTTGCTCACGCAGCGGTGTAGCGCTCCGGCTTGGGGCACTGGAGTCACGGAGAGCCCCGCTGCCCGCTCCGCCGGGACACCCTGCCTGGCCCTGCGCCCCCCTGCCGGAGCCGACCAGCCGGGCCACTGGAGAGGCGCCGGGGCAGGTCCGGGCTGGTGCCCGACAGCGACGCAGGGAGACGGGACGCAGCTCCAAGGGTGACCGAGGGTGCTGGAGTGATGCCACCGGGGAGATGAAGGTGCATTTGGCCCCACGCCGGTGGCATCGGAGCGCAGCAGCGCGCCACGAAGCAGCTCGCCCCACTGTGCGGGGGCTGCCCTGGAGGACTGCTGCTGCTGGACCCCCTCCAGGAGCAGGGGGTTTTCCGCCTGCCCGCTTAGGAGCCCTTCCCATGTCCATCCTCGGCCCTTCCAGCCTGGAAGCGGCCGGGAACTGAGCCTCCTCGTTTCCTCGGCGCCTTTAGCGGGCCCGGAAATGCCGCCTCGGGGGCCGCGGCCGTTCCCGAGGCAACGCAGCATCCGCTGGAGCCTGGCCTGGTGCAGGCCGCCCGTGCCAGCCGCCCAAGCGCACCGGGACACGGCTCTGGGGACCGCAGGGGAGGCCACCGGAGCCCTCCCAGCAGGGACTGGTTTCCAGGCACCTATTCAATTGCAAACAAATAGTAATAGGCCAAACAGGTTCCTTCACATCCACCCCCGGCAGGGAGGATCGCTTGGCTTTGAAAACCCTCCCCAGGAGCTTTAACCATGCAGATGGAGGCGTTGCAAACAAGGAGGAACTCATTCCTGTCCCAGCTTAGGCCGACGGCCCGAGGGCCCCGCAGGGGTTCGCAGCGCAGGGGTTCGCGGCTCCGGTGCACGCACAGCCGGCCTCTGGGGCCCCCAGGGATGGTGCCACCCTCGGTGGTCACAGGGGAACGTCGAGGTCCCTGCAGCCGGCTGCACCTGCAGCCCCCCGGCCAAGTTCAGAGGTGCACCGTCAGCAACGGTGCTCCTGGCCAGAGCCCCGCTGCAGCGTCCCCGCGCGACCCTGCCAAGGCTCCCGGCAGCATGCGAAGGAGGTGGAGGCAGGGACCTCTTCCTCTAGCTTAGCCTGGCGGGGAAGCAGGCGAGGAGCTCCCCAGCACGGGCCCAGCACCAGCCTGGTGCAGAGCGGCTGGGCAGGGACGGCTGGATCCTCCCAGGAAGAGCTCTGCGTGGGAAAGCTCGGCCCTGCCCCTCGGCTCAGCTGCAGGCCGCAGAGACGAGGCTCAGGAGCTGTGCTTGGCTCCGAGCCCGACCTGGCATCCTGAGGCCGGGGATGCTCGGAGCCCTCCCTCCCTCCCTCCCGCTACGTGCCTGCCCGGATTTTGGCAGCCCGCACCCGCAGAGCGGGCTCAGCCACGGCAGGGCCGGCGGGACGAGGCGGCCCAGGGGGAGGAGGGCTGTGGGCGCGAGCAGCCCTGGGAGTGGTTGCGGGAGGCAGGGAACGGCGAGCCCGGACAGGGACACTGCTGTCCCCAGGAGCCAGGCGTCCCCCTCCACCTTGCACACATGAGCCAACGAGCATGAATTAAGATTCAGGGGCCCAGAGGATCTCCCAGGCCAGCAAGTGGAGGGGAGCGCAGAAAGATGAGGACAGGGCAGAAAGCATCACCCCAAGCAGCTGCTGCCCGTCCCAGCACGGCAGCCCGGCTGCAGCGGAGGTTTAGGGCAGGGAGCCCACCCCGTCTCCATTCCCGCACCCAGCAAACCGAAGGCAGGCAGTAACAGGGGGACAACCACCCCCAGAGCCAGGGCTCCCCAGCCCAGCAGATCGGGGCAGCCTCACCCCTCCTACAAGAGCGACGCATCCCAAGACACAGCTCCCCCGCAGCACAGGACCTACCTCCCCCGAGCTCAGCACCTTCACAGAGATCGGAAGGAGATGATCTGTCCCAGACGGGCTCCTGGTGCAGCGCAGGACACCAGCACACTGCGAGGGGCACCCAGGGCATCACCCCAGCCCAGACTGCCAAGAGACACTGTCCTGCTGAGTCAGGATCATGCTTTGGAAATATTTGGGAAATGCAGTGATTCAAAGGTTTGAGTTGGGAGCCCGAGTGTTTTGCTCCGTTGCACGACTGCAGGCAGCATGCTGCAGCCCTCTGCCTCGGCAGCCCCCCCCGCTCTCGGGGCCGGTGCAGCCCCCGTGCAGAGCCGTGCAGCCCTCATCCAAAACCCACCCCCGAGGACGAGGCGGCAGGTCCAAGGACCCCCCGCCACAACGCCGGCGGGCGAGGACATTGCTTGCAGATGCTGACGCTGCTGCATTCGCTCATGCGCCCCAAAGTTGCACCGAAGCCACCGGATGAGCCCCAGGATTTAGGGACAGGGAGTGTGCGACGGTCTGGGTGTGCTGCTCTGCAAACGGCTTTCCCTGCCTTTTACGGGGCCGCAGTGAAGCGGCTCGCTTCAGGATAGCAACAGGCGCCCCGGGGAACCCAAACCGCCTTACAGCCCGCAAGGGAGAAACCCTGCAATTACAGCATGGGGAAAGGAAAGGACAGGAAGGGCGAGAAGCCGCGGGGAAGGGACAAGCCAGGGCCCCCGTGACGCTGTGATGTGCATCAGCTGCCCCCCGGCCCTTGCCCGCTGGGGACCAGTGCCCGGGTCCCCACTCCCCGGGTGACTGCCCCCCATCGCCTCCTCCCACGCTGCAGCCCGAGAGAAAAGCCCAAGTCCCCAGCGCGGCCATGTCCTCCCGTGCCGTGCCGCCATGCAGGCCCACGGCTCTGCTCCTGAAAAACCCGCAGCACAAATTACTCCGTCGCTTTTGCTTCCCTCCCCTCGGGGAACCGCTGCCCAGAAAACGAAGCAGCCAGCCCATCCCGCTTCCCTGCGTTAGCAACGGCCGCGTCGCCCCGGGAAGGGGGGAGTCATGCGGGGGGGGGACGCGCGGTCCCACGGCGGCTACCCAGCACCGCTGCTGTTTTAACGAAACCCTGCCGGCCTCCGCGCTCGGGCTAATTTTAACCCTGGAGCGGTGCCGAGCCGGCCCCGACTTTCCTCGCTGTTGTTTATTCCAGCCGTTTCCCTCTGAAACCAAGGCGCCCGGGGCCGGGCCCGCTCGACCCACAGGAACACCGCAGCCCCTCGCGCCCCGTGGCCGGTGGGGGCGAGTACCGGCAGCTCCCGGGGGCCCCGCGGAGATTCAGCCCCCCGACGCCCACGGCACAGCGTCGTTTTTTTCTGACAGCTGGCTAAAGCCCAGCGGGATGCTCAGGCGGGCGTCCGCCCTCCCCCGGCGGTCCCTTCCCAGGGAACCTGGAGCAGCTCCGTTCTCTACAGACGCTTCTGGGATGTTTTGGGTGGTTTTTTTTCTACCAATGATTTTATTGAAAATGCTGTGGGGCTCTTTTTTTTTGGCTTTTTTTTTCCCTTTTTCCAGTCAACAGGCGTGCTTGAGAAAGAGATTTCCGTTTGCCTCTGTGCGTCTATTAAAAACTGATTGTTAAAAAGGCTGCAGAAACATTCGCGAAAAATGGAAAATATCGAAAATATTTTGTGGAAAAAAAAAATTCTCTTCCAAATAAAGATCTTTTTCTTTTCTTTTTCCCATCAGAAAAGCTTGTAGTGTGCAAAATGTTGACCGCTTCGATTCCTGTTCCCATAGGGCTGGGACCCACCTCTCTGCTCTGGGAGGATGGATTTCCAGAAAGCTACAAATCACTAGACAGAGATACCAGCACCGTTAAGCCAAGGTCCGTTTCTCCCGTGGAAAACACCCACGTCCCCGCCAGACCCGCGGCAGGCTGGGAGGCGGGGGACAGCCATCCCCCAGGGAAAGAAGCGGCACGGCCGGCCGGAAGACGCGAGCGCGATCCCCTCCCTGCGGCACCGCCGCCTGCCGGGCCCGGGAAGACGGAAGAAAGCCCAAAGGTATTTGGTCACTAGCGTCGTGAGTTGCCGTTCGTTCTCAGTCCATCACAGAAGTGGTCTGCAAGGCTCCGGATAGAAAACTGCGTGATTGCTGAGCGACAGCAAGCAGATGCGTCGGGCCCGGGGGCGTTAGAGGTTGTCGTACATGCGCAAAGTCTTCTCCAGCTGCTGGCTCACCCGCTGGTAGAAGATGATCTGCTGCTTCAGGTAGGACTGCATCATTCTCTTGAAGTCGGCGACGCGCCGCTCGTGAAAGTGGTTCATCTCGGCCTGCAGGGCGAAGCCGACCACGCGGCAGCGCTTCCGGATGCCGTCCGCCTCGTCCTGGTCCATGCGGCCCTCGTCGCTCATCCGCTGGCTCTCCTTCACCTTGGCGAAGGCGCCTGGGGAGGCAGGGAGAGAGGTGAGACCGCGGGCAGTGGCGGGGGCCGCACGGACGCCCTCCTGCCCCTTCCTTCGGCCTCCCGGGCGGCTGCGCGCGCTGGGCGGAGGGACGAGGGAGGGCAGCAAAGTCCCAGGCGGAGGTGGCGCCGGGCAGAGCCGGCCAGCCCCGCGGGCATCCCGCCGCAGCGCTCCGGTGCTCCCAGGATTATCAGCTCCCCGTGCCTACGAATCCCCCATCCCAGAGAGCAAAGCCCTCGAGGCAGGGCCGAGCCCCGGGATCGCCACGTCTCACGGGGGGGACGGTCAAACGAACAGGAGCGGTCCCAGAGCACCGCGCTGCTGGTTCCCAGGAATGGTCTATGGAGGAGGGAGCTCAGAGAAGGGGAGACGCAGCTCAGCCCAGAGGTTCCTGTTCGGGACCAAAAACCCTCAGGAATCTCTGTCATTGCCGGCCGCAAATGTGGCACAGCTGGAGCTGAGTGCCTGGAAACCATGGGAGCCGGTTCAATGTCCGGAGGTTATTTAGGGAAAACCAGTAGCCTTTGCCCTTTTCCTTTCTCCCCCTTTTGGCCCCCGTCCCTGGGAGGCTGCAATGCGCTGGGGTTCGCGACCAGCAGCGGGCTCACGGCCATGTGCCCCGGGCTGGGCTGGCGCCAGCTGCCGCGACGCCACCGAGCGCGGGGTCCCCCAAGAACCAGAGCCACCAGCGGCCGCCGTCACCCACCGCCAGCTCGCAGCTCCCGCTCGGGACCCCAAAACACCTCAGAAGAGCAGCGACAGGCTCAGCGCCCTTCGCCGCGGCTCTTCTGCCAGGAGAGGGAGGGAGAAGGGAGCAAACGACTCCCGCACCAGCGTCCTCCCATTTCCCGACCCCAGTTCCGCCCACGCTTGACGGCACCGGCCCCAGCAGATTTGCCCCGGCCCGTGGGGATGCGCACGCATCCCGGATCCCGTCTCCGGAAGGAAAACGTTGCAGCTTCTTGCTGCCTTGGGCGAGTCCGTCGCAGACTGCACCTGCTGGGGCCCAGCTGGCAAAACCAGCCCGCCGCGGCAGCGAGCACGCGGGCCGCCGCCAAGTCTGCTCGGCAAACGGCCGGCACCGGCCGCGGGAGAGAGACGGGGGAGACCGGGAGCAGTCCAGCCCGGGAGCCACGGCCAGGATGCGGTTAAGCGTGGTGCGGCGAGGGTTTCCTTCGGAGGCCGGCTGGGAAACCGTCTCCCCTCTGCGACGGGGCCCTAGCGCAGGCTGATGCTCTGACACCAGTTTCTCCCCTCCTTCCACTTATTTTTATAGTTCAGTTTCGAAAGAATCCAGCCTGGCTGTCGCCCCGCATTCCTCCTCCCGTGTTAGCGCACGGGCTGTTTGCCGAAAACACGAGCTCTCCTGCGGGAGCTGCCGGGCCTCTTCCCCGTCCCCCTGCGCTGCCGGGAGCGCTGGAGCCGCGGTCGCGGCGCCCCGCTGCGCCGGCCCCGGGGCAGGAACGCGGCTCCCGGCCCGCTGCGGCTCGGAGCGGGGAGGAGGAGCTCCGGGCAAGCAAAGGTTGGAGGCCAAATCCTGCCTTCCGCTCTGCCCACGCGGCCTCGCTTCCGGCCTGGATCCGGCCCCTCGTCCCGTGCGGACACCCCCAGCCATAAACAAAGTGTGTGGAGAAACGGGAGGAAGCGGCCGCGGCTCAGCTGCCTCCTCCCCTTGCCCCGTCTCCTTCCCACGGTGCCCAGAGGCGCCACCATCATCCTCCCGGTGCCCTGCTCTCGCGCGGGGGCACCCGCCGCCCCCTCCTCCCGCTCCCGCGCCACGTCTCGGAGCCGTGCCTCCGGCCCCGCCAGGGCGGGCGCGCGGACTTCAGCCCCGCTGCCACCCCCGACTTGCCGCGGGCGTCACGCCCGGCCACCTCCGCGCCGGGGATGACGCCAAAAAACACCCCGAAAACAGCCCGGTTTGGGCCTGGCTGTCCCCAGACGGCTCAGCGTGTCCCCTGCCCGGAGGGCAGGAGGAGGCAGGCGTGGTGAGACCGGTGGGGAGGAAGGGAGGGCGTCCACATCCCGCGTGTCCCCTTCAGACCGGACTCTGCCCCATGTCCCCGAGACATGCTGTGCCGGGCGAGGACAGGGGCCACCAGGCTGCCCCCAGCAAGCACCAGGCTGGGGTCGACCCCCCGGGGAGAAGGACGCGCTCCCCGGAGAGCGAGGCAGCCCTCTTACCTTTCTGGAGGTGGATGATGTCTGGGAAGTTGGAGAGGAGCCCCTGGTACAAGGAAAGAGTGTCCAGCATGAGGAAGAGGTCGTTCTTGGGCTGCTCGGCAAACATCTCCCCCACGGTCTCGTACGTCTTGCCCGTGTGGGAGATGGCGTTGTTGAGGGCGTCCGAGCTGTACGGGGGGTCCATGTGGAAGGAGTGGCTGATGGCTTGGAAAGCATTGCCGAGCTTCTGGAACTCCTTGCGGAAACCCCCCGCGTGCTTGCGCACCAGCTCCGAGGCCACGTTGGTCAGCTGCAGGACACTGTCATCCATCTTCTTGCTGAAGGCCTTGAAGGCGTCCACGCGGTCCTCCACGTCCTGCAGGTCCTGGTGCTCCGTGGGGATCTGGAGGGTGAGCAGGAAGCTGGCCCCCACCATCTCGTCCTTCTCCGCCCGGCGTTTGCCCAGCTTCCACTGCTTCTCGTCGCGGCAGCAGAGGAAGTGCTGGAAGCCCTCGTACTGGGAGAGGACGGGGTGGCTGGTCATGTGGTCCATCCACAAGATCAGCCGCCGCTTGCGCTTCTCAATGAAGTCCTCCTCGAAGCGCCCGGTGGCCTGCTTCTCGGGCAGGTGGGGCACCGAGATCACCGTGAACTTGTGCAGAAGGCGGTTGTACAGCCAGTCAAAGTGCTTGTACCGCCGGTAGACGGGGGAGTTGATGTTGCTGGGGGTCAGCTTGTAGGAGATGTAGCTCTTGATGCCCTTGAATTTGGTTTGCTTGGTTGGGTCCTCCACGGAGCAGATGAAGGGGTGGGGGTTTGCCCTCCACTGGGGACCTTTGGAGCCCATCTCGATGTAGTACACCTCCGCGATCTTGGACATCAGAGGCACGTCACCCAGGATGAAGGCTTCCACCCCGGAGCGGACGAAGCAGGAGAAGCGGTTCAGGTTCCTCCCCACCACGCTGCCCCTCTTGGAGGAGCTCATGCTGTCCTGCCGCTCCAGCGCCGGCTTGGGGCGGTGGCCGGCGTGCTGGTGGGAGTAAGCCGCGGGGTACTGCAGGGTGGGCGAAGGGTGCCCGTTGGTGCCCGGCGGGCTCCGGGGCTCCTCCACCACCGTGCAGGCGTCGTCCCAGTCGTCCCAGTCATCGTCATCATCGTCCTCAAAACTGCCCTGGTAGGAGATGCTGGGGTTGGTCGGGGCCGCGTAGAAGGAGGAGTCGTGCCTGGGGGAGCCGGCGGGGCTGTTGGAATAGTCCGTATAATTGGAGCCTGCCCTGGACCGGAGGATTTCGACGTAGGAGGCAGGGAAGAGGCCTGTCTCTCCACGGCTGTTTTTACCCTGTAACCACCCGTCCAGGGAGTTCTCGCTGAAGATCACGAGCTCCTCGTTCTCCTGGATGCTGATCTCCTCTTTGTTTTCGCTCTGGAAGTTGTAAAGTGCTCTGGCTTTCAACGCCATGGCCGTTCCCAGGGGGACGGTGTAATTCAATCCCCGCAGTGAAAAAAAAAACCCTAAAAACAAACACAATACCTCCAGAGAGTCCGGCGGCTGCGACGCACTTCGGTGGCTTAGGACCCACTCCCGAGCTGTGGGAAAAGGTTCAGCCGATTTCACACAGAAATAAAAAATGATATAAATCCTCTAAGGCCAGACACCGAGGTCTGTACATTCAAGTAACTCCGGCAAGCTAAGTGCACCAGTTAAGAAAAACATTCCTCGGGCGATCGAGCATGTTTCGCTCCCTCCTTCTACGTGATATAGACCTCGGTCGGACAAACAGACACCCCAAACTCAGCCATTTCCCGGAGATTTTGTCTTGCTGGGTCGTTGGTCCCGTCGCCGTCTCGGGGTTAATTTGCGTTAAGGGAAGCTCTTGATCCCAGCGAGGAAAGCCAGAGGGACTTTCGCAGCACTCCTCTCCAGATCCGTGCTGAAAACACCCAAACCCACCGCCCCGCGAGCAAACCGGGCGCAGCGCGGAGCCGCGGCGCCGCAGCCTCCCGGTGAGCCCGGCGCGGCTGTGTTGCAACTCCTTTCCGGCAGGACGGCTGCGTTGGTTTTTTTTTTTGTTTTGTTTTCCCGAAATCCGCAGGCCTCTAGTGGGGCGGAGGCGGCGAAAAGCGGGGAGCCGCGGGCGCAGCCCGGCCGCGGCAGCTGGCGGCGCCGGCCCCGCCGCGCTCTCCGCCGCTCCCGGCCCCGCCGCCGCCGCCGCCCCGCCGCCGCCGCGCTCCCGCCGCTCCCGGCCCCGCCGCAGCGGCGGGCGGAGCAGGGCGGGTCGGCGGCCGCCGCCGGCCCCGCCGCGCCGCCCGGTGCCGCTGCCGGTGCCGGGCTCGCCGCAGCCCGCCGCGCCTCCGGCAGCGCCCAGCTCCCCGGTTTGCGGCCCGGCAGGTCGCACGCTGCCCTCTGCAGGCAGCCGCCCCCGCGGGGCACCGCTCCCGCCCCCGGGCACCGCGGCCCCGGCCCCCGCCCCGGCTCCCGGCACCTGCCCGCGGCGGCCCCGACGGCGCCCCCGGCCCCGCCGTTTCCCAGGGGCCGCGTCCCCCCTTGCCCTGTTTGCAGCCCGCCCTGCCCGTCCGCACCCCCGGGGGTGTTTGCCGTGGGGCGCCGCGCCTGCCCCACGCTCGTCCTCGTAGCAGGGCCTGCGCAGGGCCGCCTGCTCCCCCAAGCTGCCACCCCACGGCGGGCGGGGGGGGACCTGGGCCACCGGGGTGGCGGCTTCCGCGGGTGCGCTCGCACGGGGGGCAGCCACCGCACGACCCCCACCGGGACAGGGCGCAGGTGGGGTGCCGTGGGGCAGGCAGGGCGCTAAGGGATGGCACTATGGGGCAGCGCTTTGGGACAGGCAGGGTGCCAAGGGGTGGTGCTGTGGGGCAGTGCTATGGGGCAGGCAGGGTGCTATGGGGCCAGCGGGGCACTATGGGGTGATGGTGGTGCCACAGGCAGTGCTGTGGGCCAGCAGGGCCCTGTGGGGCAGCCAGGGGGCCAAGGGCAACGCTGTAGGGCTGATGGCAGCGCTGTGGGGCTGATGGCAGTGCTGTGGGGCAGGCAGGGGGCCATAGGCAGTGCCGTGGGGCAAGCAGGGGACCGTGGGCAGCGCTGTGGGGCCAGGAGGCCCCTGTAGGGCAGGCAGGATGCTGTGGGGCAGCACTATGGGGCCGGCAGAGCCTTGTGGGGCTATGGTGGCGCTGTGGGGTGATGGCAGCGCTGCTGGGTGATGGCGGTGCTGTGGGCAGTGGTGTGGGGCAGGCAGGGGCCGTGGGGCAGGCAGAGTGCCATGGGCAGTGGTGTGGGGCAGGCAGGGGCCGAGGAGCAGGCAGGGTGCCATGGGCAGCGCTGTGGGGCTGGCGGGGGCCATGGGGCAGGCAGGGTGCCATGCGCAGCGCTGTGGGGCAGGCGGGGGCCGTGGGGCAGGCAGGCTGCCATGGGCAGCACTGTGGGGCAGGCGGGGGCCGTGGGGCAGGCAGGGTGCCATGGGCAGCGCTGTGGGGCAGGCAGGGGCCGAGGAGCAGGCAGGGTGCCATGGGCAGCGCTGTGGGGCAGGCGGGGGCCGTGGGGCAGGCAGGGTGCCATGGGCAGCACTGTGGGGCAGGCGGGGGCCGTGGGGCAGGCAGGGTGCCATGGGCAGCGCTGTGGGGCAGGCGGGGGCCGTGGGGCAGGCAGGGTGCCATGGGCAGCGCTGTGGGGCTGGCAGGGGCCGTGGGGTCATGGCGGCGCTGGGGGGGGGGTGTAGAGGGGGTGCTCGGTGCCGGCAGGGGCCGGTGCCGGAAGGGGGCGCTGAGGGGCGGCGCGCGGCCTCATGCGCCACATCCTCCCGTCTCCCTACTCCACCGCGGCGGCCGCGCGGCCGGAAGTGCGTCAGGCACGCGGGCGGAAGTGCCGGCGGGGGCGCGTGCGCGGGCCGCCGTTGCCATGGAGGAGCTGAGCGAGGCGCTGGCGGCCCGCGTCGCCGTCTCGGCGGTGCCCAACAGTCCCGCGGCGCCGCACCCCCGCTTCGCCGCCTACAAGGCCCGCGGCCGCGGCGCGGGACAGGCCGAGCGCCGCCAGCGCCTTCTCCGCCTCCAGCGAGCGTAAGGGCCTGCGGGGCCGCGGCTGCGGGCGCTGTGCCGGGGCCGGGCGGCGGGAGGGGGCGGCCCGCACGCCCTGGGGCTCGCGGCGGCTCCCGCTGTGCTGTGTAGCGGCGGAGGCGCCGCGCTGTGCCCGTTGCCTGGGGTGTAACTGCCCTCTGGCGAGCGAGCTGCGCCTCGTTCCTGAGCGCGGGGGGCGGGTGCGTGACGCCCGCCGACCGCAGAGGGAAAGCGGGGCTGTCTTCTCCGCAGGAAGCGACTGGACTACGTGAACCATGCCAGGAGACTGGCAGAGGATGACTGGGCAGGGGTCGAGAGTGAGGAGGAGGAGGGAGAGAAAGATGCGAATGAGGAGGAGATGGATGTGGATGTTCCTAGGAAGCTGCCCAAGCGCTATGCCAATCAGGTGAGGAGCTGTCTGCAGCACGGTGGCAGGGGTGGGGATGGGCTTGTAGGGCTGGGCAAGGTGAAGAACATGGCACGGTTAAGGCTGGGGGGCTGCAGTGGATATATTCCTGTGAGGTGCCCTCTAGGTGATGGCTGTGTTGGGCTGAGAGCAGTGCGTCCTACTCGGGTGCTCAGTGTAGAGCCATGCCTCACCTCTCTTGCCTCAGAGGCATGCTGCCTCCAAAGGGAGGACAGGCTGAGATGGACTGGCTGGGTGCTTTGAGAGATTTCAGCTCAGCTAGAGACACTTACATCCCACTGTGCAATACTTGATTAAAGATTCCATCTTCCCCTCATGTGGGACAGCTGGGAAGGAAGGGAAACCTCAGCTGATGGATATTCTTGGCCTTGGCACTATATTGGTTCTAAAAGACATAGAGCCTCCGAGGTGTTCATAGGAAATGTTAGGGATCTGAAGAGGCTGACTTGTCTAGTCCCTTTACTTCTGATGCTTCGGGATCCCTAAGGTCTGCCACACATTTAAAATAATAAAATAAAAAAATCAAGTGCTGAAGTGAGGCTGGAACAGGGACCAGGCTACTGGGATGCACAGGTGAGGATTGTGGGTCCCACGTTGTACTCTGAATTTCAGCTGGAAAGCAAGAGGAAGACTTGGGTGAAGTCTGCTAAGCAGGCTGGTTAGAAGGAGCCATGCATTGCAGGTGCTGAGCAATACAGGTTGCCTCTGTAGCATCCAGTATACCTGTGGAGACCAAGTCAAAACCTTCTTGCTTTGTTCCTGAGCTGTAAGTTTTCTATGGCTTCAGCAGAGCTGTTACTAATTGCTTTTTTTTTCTTGTGCATGTGTTTCTCAGCTGATGCTGTCTGAGTGGCTGGTGGATGTCCCCTTGGATCTGGAGCAGGAGTGGGTTGTAGTGGTGTGTCCCGTAGGGAAAAGGGCACTAGTTGTGGCATCCAAGGTAAGCAACAGCAGTGGTGAAGTCTCACCAACCAGTAAAGGAGCTGAATGGGTCTGTCATATCATCACTGTGCCAACAAACCAAGGGCTGGCCTGCGTGTCCTGCCTGCCTCGTGCTGTGGGAGCTGTGTGGGGCCAAAACTCTCCTTGAACTGAAAGAATTTGGGCACTGGGAGATGTGGTAGTAACAGAGCCGTATCTAACAGTTAGCACTGCTCCTCTGACCGGCTGCTTGGAGCTGGTTGTAATGGAGACCTGTGTTTCGGAGCCTTGGGAGCAGAACTGTGGCATGAGAGCGGGGAGACTGGCCTTGACTTTTCTCTCTGTTGTTTCCTTGCAGGGCTCAACAGCGGCTTATACCAAGAGTGGATTCTGTGTCAACAGGTTTCCATCCCTGCTGCCGGGGGGGAACCGGCACAATTCACAAAATGAGAAAGGTAACAGTCGAAGGAGGCATTTGAAATAGAGGGAGGAGAGCAGCCTGCTTCTCTGAGTAGTGTGCCTGCCTGCCTGTATGACAGGCTCAGTGCTGTTCCTGCAGCTCCCCCAGGCCCAGCAGAGCTGTGCCCTTTTCTGGTGCCAGGGTTGTTAGCTTCAGGCCTATTTATGAATCTGTGGGGATAACCTGACATGGACAATCTCAGATGCCTTTATGCTACACAAGAACGACTTTTATCAGCTGCCTGGCTGACTGATGCTCTTAAACCTCAACATCTCCCTCCTTCTTAAGTACCAGAGCTGTGTACAGTATCTTTCCAGTGATCCCTTGGTGCTGGTGTTTCTTGGGTTAAAGGGTGTAGCTTTTCTCGCTAAGAAAGAGAATGGCCTTTCTTAATATCCCATGCAGTTGCGTTGCTTGTCCTCAGGAGGGATTATCGATGGATACGTGGCTTGTTCTGAAATGTGCCTTTGATTGAAGCTCTTGACTTTGTTGGCCTCCGAAAGCTAAGCTTTTTGTGGCCATAATTCCTGTTCAGCCCAAGGAAGTCTCTCTGCATGTCTCAGGCTTCCATCAGTGCTAGGGTTTACTGCAGGAGAGATTTGATCTAGCAGTGCCTGTTGGGTTTGGTAGTATGTGGAGCACGTCTGGATCTCCCTGTGTCTGTGTGTGCAGCTTACAGCATCTTGGACTGCATCTACAACGAGGCAAAGCAGACGTACTATATCCTCGATGTGATGTGCTGGAGGGGACACCCTGTTTACGACTGCCAGGTACTGAACCCCTCCCATGTGCCCTGGCCTCTGTTTTGTCACCGTTCTGTGAGCTGCTCTGCAGCCAGAGCTGGATGCAGCCCATTGTGCAGTCGGATGGTTCTTCAGTCTAAACACCAGCATCTTTACAGCCTGTGGGCCAGTGGTTACCGAAATAACTGGGCAAATCTTTGGGGGATACCAGGGGAGGTAGCAGAGTTTGGGGTGCTGGCTCTACAGAGGAGAGTTGAGTTCCTAAATCTCCTGGGCAAGTGTAGAGGAATGGAGAAACAAAGCTCCCCATGCCAGGCACTCAAAAAGTCTGAGAGCTACAGCAGCCCAGATGCGGATTGGTGGTGGATACTCGCTAAGTCTCTGTCTCCTCCCCCAGACTGACTTCAGATTCTTCTGGCTCCTTTCAAAGATCCAAGAGGAGGAAGGGCTGGGAGAGAAAAGCAGGATTAATCCAGTAAGTTCTTTTGTCCTGAGAGCAAAATGAGAATAGCGGGGTAAGCTTTCCTGTTCAGCTGGCTTCAGCGTATTTGTTCACCAGGGGAAGCTTTTTTTCTGTCTTACAGATCAGGCCTAGAACTGTGCTTTTGATGAAATGGGACACCATGTTCAGGATGTAAATAGAAGCATAGAATATTGTAAATGAGATGTGGTGGAGTTTCTTGTTTTGTTTTTTCCAGCCAAAGTGCTGAGGGAGATCAGACTGCAGGGTATCAGCTAACTTCCATGCCATTTTTAGCTTCCCCTTGAAAAGCAATGGAAAACCAGTGTGGTTTCTGCAGGGACAGCCTTGGTGGGCAGCCTGACTACAATGGGAATTATGCTTTGATAGTCTCATGGGCTCCCAAAGCAGGGCTAAAGGATCATAAAGCTTTAGCCTTCTTTCCTGCTTAAACTAGTCATTGCATTTATAAGGATGGATGTCAGATTGCCGCCTGAAGTCCCTGCTGAGCAGTGATAAGTCTTCCTGTGAAGACTTACGAGTGAGAGTCAGACCTAGCACCCACAGCAATATGGAAAGTGATTTTGGGGGGCAGGTGTCAAGAGAAGGATGTGGCAAGCTGGCTTACGGAGCGCAGTTTGCAGAGCAGGACCTGATCTCTGTGTGTCCGTGCTGTGTGCTCAGGCACAGCTAAGCAGAGCAGCTCCTGCGGGTTAAGCAGATGGGTCGTTAAGGGAATGAATGCTCCAGTGCCAGCAGCGAAGCTATCAGTAGTTGGAGAACATCCTGTTTTGACTCCCAAGACAAATGTCCAGAAGACGAGTACCTAATGAAGGGGGAGTCGTTTCAGCTTTCATTTCCTGGGTGGAAAGGTTTGCTCGGCTGAGCCAGCAACCGAGAGCAGACATCTGTCTGCTTTGCATCCTGCCCAGAGGTCATCACTTTCTATTTTGGTTAAACGAGTGTCTCGGGGTCAGCTCCCTTGAAAAGTCCTTCCTGCAGCCTCAGATACTTGGGAAAAGTATCAGAAGTGTGTGGGAGCTATAAGCTGAGTCCCTGCCATCTGCATCTCTTATAAAATGCCAAAAGGTACCAGAGAGGGGCTCATTTGTAACTAGGATGACTTAGACGCAAAATACTTGAAACAGATCATTCTAGGCATGTTAGATCTCATGCTCTCCGGGTGTTGGCAGTCTCCGGGTCTTTCTTTAAAGATCATCTGTTACTGGAATGAGATTTCTAAAATTGCTCTGTGGAGGTGGCAGGGGTGATCTCCAAAGGCTGTTCCTACCCCTGGCCTCTCTGATATTTAGGCTGACTTTTTTTTTTTTGTGGGTTTTCATGAAGTTCTTCTTGTTGCTTTAGTGGGATATGATTGGCACAGCTGAACAGCTAGGTCCTGTCATTTTGTCTCTAGACCCAGAGTTTGCTTAGGAGTTGCTCTGTTGAATTGCATCAAAGGTTTGTCTGTCCCAGTAAGTGGTGTCTGTGATTACTAGGGGATGCTATGGAAAGAGTAAGGATTTGGGGATACCTGTTCCTTCTGACTTAATGAGCCAGTGGTTGTACCTAGACCATGGCATTAATAGCTGCCAAGGGACCTGCCTTTCAAGAGCTGGTCTAACTTTCCTTTAAGCCTACTTGTGCTTTTGGACCCCTGATATCCTGTGGCAGGAAGGTCAGCAGTTTTACCATGTGTTTGCTCCCTGTTCGAGATCGCTGCCTAGTTACTTTGTCCACTGCCCATCCTGTCTCCTCATGCTAGATCTTGTACTGGGAGAAACACTTCCTTCTTAGCCACCTCCACACCAGTGCTTGATTCAGTGAATTGTCATGTTTTTGGTCATGGAATTGTCTCTTCTAACCCTCTCTTACTCTTTCAGTTCAAATTTGTGGGCCTGCAGAACTTCCCCTGCACCTCGGAGAGCCTGTGTAAGGTGCTGGCTGTGGACTACCCTTTTGAGGTGAGAACCTCAGCCGGGGGCCTGGAACTTGGGCTTGCAGACAGCCCCGCAGTGTGTCTGCCAATGCTTGGAGGGAGGCGCACCCAATTCAGTTGTGGCTTGTGCTCTCCCAAGGACTGCAGCAAGCCAGCAGAATTGTGGTGGTGTTTCTGTGTGTGAAGGATGGGCGCCTGTTATGCGTGTGGCTGATCTGTTACCCTGTCACCAGGTAGAGGCCATGTCCAGCAACGCTAGTTAAGCAAGCACTGAGCGCCATGACAGTGTTCCCTGTATTTGGACTGTCCTCATTGCTGTTTGCTGTTGCTCCCCTGAAAGAGGACAGCTTGGTGAGGACTGTGTTAATGTAGAGACACCTAGGCTGTCTCCAGAAGCAGCACAGCTTATGTTCACGTGGCGGTGTGATGGAAGGCTGTCCTTTTTAGGGCTGAAGCTGGCACCATGTGCTGCCCCAGGTGAACTTGCATGGATGCAGGGCATGAAGATCTCTCCAGTGTGCTCCATCATGTGGTGGGGTTTCTTGGGAGGTCTGCAAGGTAGACAAACTGGTACCTTTTTACGACCTCTGCCATAGACTATGTGCCTTTGGTTTAGTTACTTCATCTGTCTATGCGCAAGGTATGTAGTTGTCTTCCGTCTTGCAGGAAGAAAAGAGGATGGTGTGTTGAATTCATGCCAGTTTTTGAAGGGTTCAGGTTTTAGTGATGGACACATGGAACCTACTGGATCTGGGGGCAGGTGGCCATTGCAGAAATGGCTGGAATGGATTCAAACAGGTCGATCTGGCTGCTGCCATGGGATGTGGCACCGATGATAGTGCGAACTCTCCTTTTTGCTTCAGTGTGGAACCGGCAGCTTTCTGCCTTTGACTCGTGCTATTTCTGGCTCTTTATCAGAGATGATCATTCCTGCAGCAAGAGTGACTGAATGGGACAAGTCCGTTTGCTTCATCAGCTTTAGGAGCGAGTGCTCTTCCACAGTCCCTGCTGACTTGCAGAAGATGGGCTGGACAGGCAACTAGATGTGTCACCCAGTTCAGCTATGTGTGGTCGTAAGCAGCGAGTCAGAGGCTTTAATGTAAACAGCTTGGGCTGCTTTTGGTGGCTACCCTGGGTGACTTGGCACTGAAGTGGAAGAGGATGGAGGAAGCAGTGACATTCCAGCAGAATGGCAGTGACAAACATCTGGGAACCAGAAGCCTTTCCAGTTGCAGCAGTGCTTCCTGCAGAGTGCCCAGTTTCAGCCGTAAATCAGGAACAGCCTTTACAGAGGCTGCTTGTCCTGCTAAGCCAAAAGCCACCTTGATTTAAAGGTGTCTCTTGTGCCCTCATGGCCCAGGTTAGCGATTAACCTAAGTGCAGGTTTAAACCTAAGTGACAATAGTTTGGTGGTGAGGGCTGACTTTGCCTTCTGTTTGTCAAAGCAGAGAGAGTCATCAAGAGAAGTTAGAAAGTCTCAGCCCCTGGCTGATGCTGCCAGATCATGCTCCGACCACAGAACAGAGCATGCAGAGTTGTTGAGAAGGCATCCCAGGATTTTCATCTGACTTGCTCAGTGACAAATGCTCTGACTGTATCTGTAGAAACAGTCATTCCCAGCTTTCCTGAAGAAAGCTTTGTTCCTTCCTGAGGCATCTGCTCCCGTGAGAAAAGGCTGAGGAATATTATCCTACTGTGGTCAGAGCAGAAATGTTTCAGCTTGCTAAGGGAGACAGTTGCGAAATGCCTGAGGAGGAAGATGGAGTCACGCAAACTCTGCCTTGTAATGCAGCTGTGATTTGCCCCCAGGTTGTCCTCTGGTCCGTACGTCAAGGTGCGATCCCATCAAGGGAAATGCGGTGTCTTGTGGGGTCGCTGGCTCAGAGACAGCCAGTACGCTCACAGAGGCATGGTGCTGTGTTTCCAGGAACTAGAGTGAACCGTGGGTCTTGTTATACTGTGCCACAAGAGGGAGCCCAAGAAATCCTCATAAATAGCTTCCAGCACTGGGACAAAAAGCATGAGGCTTTGCAGGAGGCAAAATATAGCCTTGCTATAGATAATACAGCATAATAGAGATCTCTTTTTTTGCCAGGGCCCAGCAGCTTGTGATGATTCATGCTAAATAAATTTGTGAAACAAGGGGAGGTTTCTCTCTTCTTGTTCAGCATGGAGTGGCCTGTTGCTATTTAGCCTGTTAAGAAAATCTTGTGTGTGTGGTGGCAACAGATCTGGTCAGTGTTTTCAAATTTGGGTCTCCAGAGTTAATCTGTAACCTTAGAGTTAGGACCTGATCCCTCATCTGCTATATTTAGTGGCAAGTTTTTCCACTAAATTAAGTGGACTTTAGGTCAGTCAGCTGGCACTGAGTTTTAAGTGTTTTTGAAGTGGATCTTAAGAGCTACTGACCTCCTCATAGATCTGAGTAAAACAACCTTCAGGTGTTCATAAAGGCTCAGGGAGCCAAAGTTTCAGATAAGCTCCACTATCAAGGAATCGGCATATCTTTAAGCCTCTAAAATCTGAAAAGCATAGCCATGGAAAGTGAAAATCCTGCCAAGCCAGTTTCTCATTGGGTTCGGTTGTACAGAGAGACAGTATCAGCCTTTACTGTGATGTGGCTAGTGCCAGCACAGTGACTCGGAGTAGGGACACAGCAAGCAACTTAAATGGACTGGAAGGAATATGGGAGCTGTAGTAACTTAAGGGAAGTCATGGGAAGGAAGGACGTGACCTAACTCTTCACCAGACTGAACTCCTTTGACTTCTCCAGCTTGCAGAAGGTACTTGGAGAGTCCAGAAGGCAGAAGCCTTTCCAGGCCCTGATGTTACTCAAAGACTCCTGTGGGCGCTGGGGAATCCCTCTTGCTCACAGAGCGTTGCGTATCAGCTGGAATGTGTTGGATGTGCAAGCCCCAGAGAGGGTGATGGTTTGGGAATGGGACAAAGCAGAATCTGGCTTTTTTCAAGCCCTCCCAGGGAGGCGGGGGGGAGCTTTGTACTTTAGATATCCAGAGGGTTACATGTTACACAAGCTCATGATGTTTACTGTTCTGGTTTCATGTTTTCCTAGGATAGGAATCCCCCTTTTGGGGGATTATTTTGCAAGCACTTAACAGTGACCCGGAGTTATGGACTGTGGTAGTGTAAGAAGCCCTACTCACTCTGCTCGGGTTTAGCATCCCTGTAGCAAAAATGGACATGTGCCTTCTCGTTGGTCCGCGTGGTTCACAGTCCAGCAGTGTAGCAGAAATCACCTTGATCCGCAGTTCAAGCTGATTCATTCATGCCTCAGCTTGCTGCGCATGTAGGTACTGTTCTGCTGTGTATATTCTGGGGACTGTAGGCTCCGGGGGGGCCTGGGAGCAACGCAGACCACTGCAGCCAAGTCTGCCAGAGCCCAAAGTGAGCTCTTTTCCTCATCTGTTCTGCCCACTCAGCCAGTCCTACAGGCAAATGGCCTTTAAGAGCCTGCGAGGCTGTGCTAGAAGGAACACCACCTTGAATGTTAGTCAGTCTCACAGCAGGATCTAACCTTGCAGAGTACACCCATGGGAAGCACAGGAAGAGAGCTGAGAATCCTTTAGTGTGGTGGGGAAACGGAAAACGTCAGCCAGCTGCAGTGCTGCAGAGTGTGGAAATAGTAGCACAAGAGTTGGGGCCTAAACCTTCAACGGCCTGAGTGCCCTTAACTGTCATTGATTGCTGGAGAAGTTCTCTCTTGGGAAACATTAAGAATTTATTTTGCATAAGCAAGCTGAAAGAGCTGTAGCACTGTTACGAATCAGGGCTCCTTGGCGTCACACACTCCAGCTAATTACTTTCCAAATGTATTATTTAAAATAATCTTAATCCAGTAAAATGGCCTTTTTGTGTGCTGCCTTATTCAGAAACCTGATGGCTTTTCTGAAGAATGGGATCATAGCAACCAGACAAAAAAATGCTGGTCCATACTGACATCAGTCTAAAAAAGTTTGCCTTCGATGCTTTAAAGCATAAAACCATCCAGCAGTCATCAGACTTACAGAATTTCCGCTGCTCTTTCAGGACAGGAACTGTGCAGGTTTCCACTTTCCCTTCCCCTATTTATTGCACTGCTTGAGAAAAACGATCCAGCTGGTAGATTTGGCCTGTAAATGGAGAGTGGTGCTGTCATCTGGCCTTCTCTCGTTCACCTGCAAAAGCCTCCGGCTCTGGCCCTTTATTCGTTCTCTCTCCTTTTCACAGGTCGACGGACTTCTCTTCTATCACAAGCAAACCCACTACACGCCCGGCAGCACCCCGCTGGTGGGCTGGCTCCGGCCCTATATGGTTCCCGACATCCTCGGGCTCGCTGCGCCCGCTACTTTGCTCACTGCCAAACCGGACTATGCTGGGCATCAGCTCCAGCAGATCATGGAACACAAGAAGAATAAAAAGCTGGCAGCAGGAAAGAGTCACCTGAGCACCAAGGAGGCCGCTAGGAACGGATGTTACGAGTTGGAACACTTGTCTACCCCTCGGCCAGCAAACTCTCCTGAGGGCCAGGACGAAGCAGGGAGCCAGATGGAGAATTAGGTTACTGTAACAGACTGGCTGGGTAAGGAGAGAGCGAGCGTTTACCTGGCTTCCCCAAGTCTCCCTGTTGCTTGTGCTCCCTGAGAAGGGGGGGGCAAGGGTAATTATTGGATGGCTTTGTTTAAAGGGCCTGAAAGTGGAATATTTTGCTCTTGAGGGGTTTTCTTGTTTTGTTTTTTTTGCCAGGGTGCTCACTTCGGTGAGGGGCTTCGACAGGATTGTCTGGTTCTTTGCTAAGGCGGTTTGTCTGTTGTGGGGGGGAATAATCTGTCCAAACTGCAGGGTTCCTGGTTTAGCTCCTGACCCTGTTTCTGTTAAAGGCTCTGGCAAAACTCCAGCCCAGGAACAGTGCTCAGGCCTCGTGGATGCAGATCCCACTTATAACCTGAGCACCAAATACAGACACTCCTCCTCAGGCCAGGAAGTTTGGGGCATTCCAGCCTTTGATCCAGCTGTTTACACTGAAGCCTTTTCAATGAAAGTTTTGTGGTCAGTCTGCTTCTAGTAAGAGACTTTTTTTTAATGACTGCTTTGCAACAGACTTCTGTACTCTGAAGGCTCTGCTTTCCACACCCACGTTACTGAGAAACTACATTTCCTTGCATCGGAACTGGCCCCTGCCTCCAAGCGCAGCTTTGTGCAGAAGCAACGCAGAACTGTTCTCTAGGCTTTTCTCAGGAGGGGAGGAAAGGAACGGTTTGTTTCTTGACATTAGCGTTGATGGTGCCAAATAAAAGGTTTCTCAGAAACCTAAGTTCTTAAGCATCTTCCTGCTACCTAAGGCTTGATCCCTGCTCTGCCTCACAAATACGGATTGAAAAAATGGTTGTAACTGAAACAGAGGAAATGTCTGTTCATGTTTGATTCTCATCAGTGCATCAAGGTGCTTCAGGCCTTACCTGCTGTGGGGTCTCTTAGCCCAGCCCAGGCTCACGCTGCAAGCATCTGTCTGCTGTTTCCCCATGTCGGTTTTATCAGGGATGAAACCCCTATATTCAACTTTCCCAAGTTGTTTTCCAGAGAGAGATTAAAATGCCAGTGCCTTCCTGCAGAGCGGGACCACTCTAGGGGTGATGGGGGGAGATGAGACATCGGGCTATAAATGGCACTGCCGCGTCTCCTCCTAGCTGCCTCCGTCTGGCTCCGAGGAGAAGGCCCGTAAGCAGCAGGCGGTACTGAGAGCAGGAGCGGCTCTCTGTGCAGATAGTAGGGGCACTTATATTCTGCCCTCACACCCCCATTTTTCCCAGAAAACGCTTGTTTCTATGCCAAGCATGTGGGTTGCTTGCGATCATCTGACTGTGCAGCCACTATTGATTATACCAGTGGGCAGCAGGAACTGTCATAATTGCAGTGAAAGCTCGCTGTGGGAGCGGTGGTTGGCCTGCCGCTCCCCCTCCCCGCGAGAGCGGCAGAGGAAGTGACACCCCGGCTCTGTCACCGAATTCTTGTTATTCAGATGTGGCCTGAATGTGCTGCAGGCGTCTTTGAGCCGCTGGCTATATTTAGCGGGTGAAGCTGCTGGCCTGGGGGAAGAGGACAGACACCTGGGCTGCCTCTCGCCAGGCGCAGCGGGCAGAGCAGGGTGCGCGGAGGAACGGCAGCGACAACGGTGGCCTGGGTGCAGCAGCCAGCCTGGAATCAGCGTGATTTTTCTGTTGTCAGGTTGAACGCTAATTAAACCCTGGGCTGGGCATCTGGCTGTAAGATTTGTGCATCCCTCAGGGCAGCAAAAGCTGCAGCTTGGGTTACAGCCTCTGGGCTGTCCTTCAGCAATCTTTCAAGGTCCTCCAGCGAGGGGAAGGGAGTGGGCAGGAGCTGAAATGCAGCTGCAAAGGGGGCTTCCTTCAGCTGCTGGCTCTGATCGATGGCGGAGAGCGAGAGGGAAGCAACTGCAGCTCGCCACCGCTCCAGATGATGCTGCATAGTTTCCCTTTTAAAACCATGAGCTGGGTCGGAGAAATAAATATTTGCGTTACAATTCCTGCTGGAAACGAAAGCCTGTGTTTGGAGAGAGGGTGTCAAACGGAAGTCACCGAGGCCAGCGCAGTTTGTTACTGTGACTATTTTATTTACTGGGTGCGATCCCACTCCCAGCTGTTGCCTGCCCTGCTCCCAACTGGAAGAGGCAGCAGCTTTGGCCGTGGCATCCGCCGGAGGCTGAAGCCGAGGGCAGAGCGGAGGAGCAGGCAGCTCGAGCTGTAGATGTGGCCTAGGGGTGTCTCGAGGCCAGAGAGAGCCCTGGCGGTCGTGTCCCGCTCAGAGCTCGGCCCGTCCCCTCTGGCCTTTCTTCCATTTTCTCCGAGCGAGGTGCAAGCGCTCCGGCTGTGGGCGAGTTGCCAACGCGGCCCTCAGCGGCTGAACAAAATGTCCCCCCGGCCCAGCCAGGGAGGCCCGGCGGCTCCCTGAGGCGCTCTGGCCCCAGCGGCACCTTTGGCGGAGGCGCCGGTCTGCGGATGCCTCAGCCCGCGGGCTGCGATGAGCGTTTGGCTCGTGGGGCCTGGGCTGCTGGTCTGCAGTGCCGGGGGGGGGGGGGCGGGAGAAGGAAGGCCAGTGGTAGAGTTTGCTGCCCTAAGTCCTGCTCAGTGAAGTCCTCCTCAAACACGTGCAGAAACTTCCGCAGGAGCCACGGGGCTCCCTGCTCCAGGGCCGAGAAACGATAGGTATTTGTCCTATTCCTCGTTTATCGGATGCATATAATTAATACCCACGTATCTAGGCAGCGGCACCTGTCCCCAACCAGGAGACGCTATTCAGGGACCGCAGAGGCGGGAGCGCGAAGACAGGGCTGGAAATCCTGGAGCACCGTCTGCGCGGCGCGGGAGGACGCCTCTGCCGGGAGCCGCCGGGGCGGGCTGACCGCGGGGCGCGCTGATCCGTGGGGCGCGCTGACCACGCTCGCCGGGCAGCTGCCAGCGAGGCTCCGATGCGCTCGGTGCTGTACGAAGGCCGAACAAAGGCAGCGATGTTTCTGCTGGTACCGCGTTTGGCGGCGGCCTTGCAGAAACGCGCAGCGCGGCCTCGGTTCCTCTGCCCGGGCCTGGCTGCGAGGGCGCCCGGCCTCGGCCTCCCCCAGACGGCGGAGCGGGGCCCGGGGCTCGTCCCCGGCTCGCCGCTCCCTCCTCTCCTCGCGGCGGTCCCGGCGGGTTCGAGCCCCCGCCGCGCCGGGAGCCCCGCCGGGCCTGCCGGGCTGGGCGGCGGCGGCGGGGCCGGGGCCTGCCGGGCTGGGCGGCTGCCGGGCCCCGGGAGGCGGCCGGAGCCCCGCGGCGGGGCGCGAGCCGGGGCCGCCCGCCGCCGGCGCCCCCCGCGCCCCGCCCGCCGGCGCGGGCTTCCTGTCTGCTGCCTTCCCTGGCCGCCTGCCCGGCTCCCTCCCTCCCGCCGCCGCCGCCGCTCCGCGGGGCCGGCCGAGGAGGGGAGGGGGCTGCGGGCGCTTCCTGCCGCCGCCCCCGCCGGGCAGAGCGGCGCGGCGCGGGGAGCCGAGGCGCCGGGCACGGCGCGGCCCAGCGCGGCGGAGCGGAGCGGAGCGGCAGCCGGCGCGGCCCCGGCGGGCGAGCGAAACTTCCCGGCGTTTCCTTCTTTCCCTTTTTTCTCTTTTTCTCCGCACTTTAATCGCTGCCCCGCGGGGGGAGCCTCCCCCCCCCCCCCCCCCCCCCCCGGAGCGGAGCCGCCCTCGCCGCGCGTGTGGCCTCGCCCGGCGGCCGGGAGGGGCCGGTGCCCGCAGCGCCGCCGGCCCCGGGGATGGGCTCCGGCGGGCCGCCCGCCGCCTAGCCCGGTGCGGAGCCGCGCAGCATGGCCGCGGAGCTGAGCGCCGAGGAGGAGCAGGTAGGGCCGCGCGGGCGCCGCGGGTTCGAGCCCCGCCGCGGGTCGGGGCCGCTCTCCGGAGCGGGGCGGCGCGGCGCCCCCGAGGCGAAGCCCCCCGACGGCCGCGGCCCCCGACGGCGGCTCCCGGCGCGGCGGGACCGCGTGTGCGTGCGCTGCCCCCGGCGCGGCCGCCCGCGCCGCGCCGCTTCCCCCGCCGCCCTTGCGTCACCGGGAGGATGTTGCTGCGCCCGGCGCTGATAACGCGGCCGGCGGCGGGCAGGGCGCGGGGAGCCGGCCCGGCCCGGCCGCAGCCTCCGGCGCGGCTTAGCGCTCTCCCGGGACCCGTCTGCATCTGCGCCCCGGCCCCGGCGCCGCTCCTCCCCAGCGCGGCCTTGCCGTGCTCCGCGCCGGGAGCGGCTCGCTGCCGCCGGGGCCCCCGTCGCGCCGCGGCGGCCTGCGGGGGGGCCGGGGGCAGAGCCGCGGCGCTCGCTCGCTGCAGCCGGCCGGGGCTCTGGCGCGGGAAGGGGCTGCGGCGCCGCCGGGAGCACAGGGAAGAGGCACTAGGTTGTCGGGGGGCTGTTGTTCTCCTGCCTGTTTTTTTTTTTAAGCGATGCTCGGTTCTGCGTAATTCGAGGAGCGATGGTAGGAAGCGGTGGCTCCCCCCTTGCGGGGTAGGTGCAGAAACCCCCGGTTCCCCCAAGCCAGAGGCACCTGAAGCCGAGGGCTTGCATGGGAGTCTGTCCCGGAGCCCAAACTGCTCCTTGGAAATTGGGCGCTCCCAGGCCTCCACGATGTCTCCGCCTTGTCAGCCTGGGCCTGGGAGCGGGGATGGTACCCTCGGGGTGAGGACACCCCGCGCCTTGGGGCAACAAGTGAGCTGGGGGGGTTCGTTCCTCCCCGGATCGCTCGGCTGTGCCAGCCGGCCGCAGGAGGTGGCTCAGTCCATAGCGAAGGCTTCCAGCTAGCGCAGAGAGGCCGGGCACCTGCACCCGGCACAGACCTGAGCTGCGGCTGCCGGGGCAGTCCTGCTCCCCCGGGCCGCGGTCCCCCCGCTCCTCCGTGCTGGTGCCACCCCGGCGCAGAGCGGGGCCGGGGGGTCGCTCCCTGGCCGAGCATCCGTCCGGAGCCCCGATCCTCCCGCAAGCATCGGGAGCGCTGTGCCGGTTCAGGGGAGATCCCGGTTTATCGGCAAAGGAAACGGCATGGACGCAGCCTTCGAGTAAGCTATGGGCCCGCTGCAGCACTTAAAGGATTCGCCGTCAGCGAATGTTTGGATTTCCTTCTTAATCGCGCTGGAATCCGCTCCTGCAGGGGAGGCTGGTTTGCAGGGAGGCCGCGGCTGAGCTCCTCCAGCCGGCGTCCCGGGAGAGAGAGCGAGATCTTTGGTTTCTGCCTGAATGCTGGACGGGGAAAATAAAAGGATATTTGTGCTAATAGCTCCCAAACTGGAACAACGGGCTGGGGCGGGAGGCGCTGAGCGCAGCGCTGGTGGCCTCCCGGAGGAGGAGGAGGAGGAGGAGGGGGCTGGGTGGTGGCGCGGGAGCGAAGGAGCGGGAGTTTCTTTCTTCTCGCGGTGCGGTGGGTGAGCGCCGGGTGGTGCCGGGTTATCCCGGTCCGGGCTCTCTTCCCAGCGCCCCGCGAGCGCGCGCCGCCTTTCTCCGTGGCCCATGGGGATGTCCTCGCCGGAGCCTCTGCCGGGCCGGAGCTGCTGTCGCTGGCTGCCCGCGGGGTGGAGGACGGGGTGGGATCTGAAGGAATCCAAATCCCCATCCAGAAAACCGATAACAGGGCAAGAAACGTGCTGGACCTGGAGCCCGGGTGCCCCATTTCGGAAGGGAAACCAACCCCGGCAGCGCGTCGCTGGGGCGTCCCGCGGGGGCGCAAGGCCAGCTTCGCGGCGGGGTCGCGGGGGTTGGCGTTATTCCCCCGCGTGCGCGTGGCTTTCCCGGAGGAGCGAAGCTGAGGAACGTGGGATCGTGCCGTGCCGGCGATTCGTGGCCCCCGGATCGGAGCGGACGGCGTGCGCGGGAGGGGCGGCGCTGCGGTCGGTGGTTCCCGGCAGCGTGGTACCTCCCGATTCCCGTGGAGCTGAAGCGTCAGCGCGGGTGAGTTCGGGATCTCGTTTTCCTCTCAGAGAGGAGAAGGAAAAAAAAAAAAGGGCCGTGCGGGAATTGTTTGCTGAGCCGCTCTGCAAAGCCAGCACTTTTCCTCGTAATTCTTCGCCCTTCCAAGGAAAACAAACCCAAACGCCTGTATCTGTGGTGATGGATGCGCGAGGCGGGGTGGCCCGAAACCTGCCGGGTTCGGTGCTGGGAGAGGAGCCCGGTGCGGCTCTGTCGCGGCCGAGGGCTTTCCCGCCCCGCGGGGGCCCTGGGGCGTTTGGGTTTTGCCGCAGTGGGAGTGTTTCCCTGCCTTACTGATATATCTGCGCGTGTATGCGGTGTCTTAGTGCCGAAGGTGATTTCTGTATTGCCCCATTTCTCTCCTCTCTCCAACGGGGAAAAATCGTTGGAAATCTCGGCCCTGGAAGAGCTGCTTGTCTCTTGGCAGAGCGCAGGCAGTCGGGGATGGAGCCTTGGGAATGAAGGTAGCCGATAGCTAAAGCGCCGAGCAAAAGCCAGGCGGGAGTTTTCAACGCACGGGATTAAAACTGCCTCGAAAAGCGAGCGGGGAGCCCGAAAGCTCTTGCAGCCGCGTTTCCTCACCCGCGGTTCTGAAAGCGAGCCAGATGTGCGAAAGCTGACTTTTCCCGTTTCCTTCCCCAAATCATTGCCGGCAGGGTCATTAGGGCCGACCGGGATCTGCGGCCACGGTTTCGCTGCTCGGGCGCGATCGGGACGGACAGAGCAGAAAGCCGGTGCCGAGGGTGCCGAACCACCGCCGATGCCACCGCGGCGGCGGCCCGGGCTGCGCTGGCCCCTTCGAAGGTGCCCGTGGAGCGGAGCAGGGCGCCGGCACCGCACGGCCGCCCCGGGCGCGGGAAGCGGGGCCGCACGTCGCGGGGGTGCATGATGCCCCGCGGCCCCTCCTGGCGTGGGAAAAGCTCTTTTTTTAGCTGGGTTTCCTAAGGAAACGAGCCTGTGAGGTCACTGTCTGCGTGCGCGTCCGTCGCTCCCTGGGGAGACGCCAAATTTGGGCGGTTTGGAGGCACCAGGGCGTTTGCGGGGCGCGCTGGAAGCGGGGACCCTGCTCCGGGGGAGCCCTCGGCCCCGAGAGCCCGGTGAAACTCGAGTTACCGTGTTTCTCACTGCAGTGTGAGCGGTTACATAAATCAGCCCCAGAAGAGGGGAAAGCGGCAAATGCAACCCCAGCCCCTTTTAGAAAGGATTTGGGGGGTGACGGAGGGGGGGACGGTGCCCCCGGCCCGGCTTCCGCGCTGGGCAGCTCGGCAGCGGTCGCCTGGAGGAAGGGAAAAGGCCGGAGCGGAAGGCGAGGAGGAGCCGCCGGGCAGGTGTGAAGGCCAGTCCCGCTGCGCTCATCCCGCATTTTCTTGGGAAAACCTCACAGTTTTAATAGGTCCATCTTGCTTATGAAGTGCTTTAAACTTTCTCTCTTTTTCCTCCTTTCCTCTTGTGGCGGGAGGCAGCGGGGGGGGGGGGGGGCGATGCTCGGGGCGCCCGGCACGTGCTGGGCCCCTTGCTGGGAGCTGACCCGCCTCGTCCTTTCCCAGAAACGGCTCGGCTGCGCTACGCTGCCCTAATTTATTCATCTGTGCAACATACTTATGCATGTGCTACATCATCTGATTTTCTTGCACAAGCTGCTTTGCAGTGTAAAGTCCAAGCCCGGGCAGTGTTTACCCCAGAAAGCACAGGCGCGCGGTCCCGAACGCAGCCAGGCACGCGAGCAGAGGTGTTCAGGCACCTGAAACACTTGCTCGACCTGGTGTAAGTCAGCGTGGAGGAGAGGAAGGACCGTTGTCGCTGCCCAAGAGCTGCGCGAGTGCTCTGGAGGCTGAGAGGTGGCCGGGTCCGAGACGCTGGGGCTTTGCCCCATCCGTTAGCAGTTCCCGACATCCAGGTGAGCGATGTCCCCAACAAAACCATGCGCCGCAATGCGTGGAGTCGCGTGCGTCTGGATGGGACACGCGGCCCCGCTCGGGCTCCGCGGTTTAACCGGAGCAGCTGGCGAGGTTGGTTTCGGAGGGGGCCGCGGGCTGCCCCGGTCCCGGCTGGCGGGGACGTCCCGTGGCGCTGCCGCGGCTCCCGCGCTCGCTGCATCCCTCCGCCTCGGTCGCTCGCTCGCACAGCGCCTGCGGGAGCGGAAAATCCCCTCGTTTCGGCTGTGCTTTTCCCGCCGGCGTCGCAGGGCGGCCGCCCCGGGTCCCGGCGGCCGCGGGAGGCAGGCGAGCGCTGCGCACGCTGCATCCTCCTTCCCACGGGCATCGGGAAAATCCGATGGGGTGAAATGGGATGGGGAGGGGAAAAGACTCGGACTGACGGCGTGGAGGCTTGTGCGGTGTTACCTGCCCTGCGGCTCCTCTGCAGCCACTCACGGAGCTTAAATTGGAGGAAAAAAAAAAAAAGCAGGATTTAGTTTTCCCTTTCCGGGAGGATGTTTTCCTCCCGGCGTGCTGTTCAGCGTGGGGTCTGGGTGCCGTGGGGCAGGTAGCAGCGTTGTCCCCTGGTGCTTAATAGATGTTTTAGGCCACTCTGCGGCTGTATCAGCCAGATAAACCCGACTACAAGCAAGCGACGCTGCTGGGACGCGGCTGTGCTCGTCCCTAACGCAGCGCTCAATAAAACAGTGAAGGGATGCCCAGGGCAAGGTGGTCTCTGTGTGTGTGTATATATATATGTATGTATGTGTATGTATAGGTATATATGTATTTTTTTCCCCGTCCTTCTGGTTTGCTAGCGGGGCCTGCGCCGTCCCATTGCTGCACCATCCCCGACCGCCTCGCGTCAGCGCAGGGATGTCCGCGGCGGTGGCTCCGGTGCCGGGGCTCGGTGCTCACCGGCGTCGCGGTGCCCCTGCGCTGCCTGGAGCACAGCCAGGGTCGCGGGGCGGCCGCGATGCCGGCACCTTCGGTGGAGCTGCAGCCCTGGGATCGCTCTTCCGCCGGGGCCCCGACTGCCGGGGCTGAGAGTGCTCGGCGCTTCCCCGGGAGCGGCGCGCGGCGGCTCGGCTGCCCGCCTGCCTCCCTTATCTCACCGCGCGTGTTATGTCTCTGTCTCCCGAACAGGCGACCAAACAGTTCCTAGAAGAGATCAACAAGTGGACCGGCCAGTACAATGTGTCCCCGCTTTCCTGGAACGTGGCCGTCAAATTCCTCATGGCCCGCAAGTTCGACGTGCTGCGAGCGATCGAGCTCTTCCACTCCTACCGGGTAGGCGGCCGCCGCGGCCCCCCGCTGCGGCAGAGCGGCCCCCCCCTCCTCCCCCCCCCCCGCTGTTCCTTCCTGCTGACGGCATTATCGCGCCGGCAAATCCCAAATGCGCGTTGCAGCCCCGGGGAATCTCTGCGGGGCTCGCTCTGCCTGCAGACCCGCGGCTCCTCCGCGCAGAGGCTTCCAGCACCGCGCTTTCCCTCGGCGCCGCGGGGCAGCTGCGGGCCAGCCTGGGGCTGAGCGCCGGTGTCCCCCCCGTAGCTGAGCCAGGAAGCCCTGGATCACGCACCACCTCTGTGCGCGGTTGTCCGGGCCGGCTTGACCCTGTCCCTGGCCAGCGGTGGGAGCGGGTGGCCCTTGGGGTCTCTGCTAGCCCGCCCCGTCTGCAGGCGCCGGTGCCTCCGAGGTGCCCAGCGGCGGGGAGAGTCGGCCCCGCGGCCGCGGCGGGGATGGCTCTGATGCTCGTCCGCGTGCGGGGGGCTCCTCGCGTTGTCACGGGCTTCCTTACGCCTCAGCCAGCGCGTTTGTCCCCGCTGCTAACTTCCTCTCGAGGAAACACGTCCCTCGGCCAGGACAAGGCTCAGGCCGCGGCTCAGGCAGGGTTGTCTTCGTGGCACCACGTTCGGCACGTGTCCCGCTTTCTTGCAGAATCGGGGAAGGGCAGAGGCAGAAGAAAATATTGACATTTTTTACCCCCCTCCTTTTATTTATTTTTTTTTTTTTTTTAAGGGACTTTTGAGGAAAACGCCTGCCAGGCTGTCTGCCCACCACTTGCAGCCAAAACTGGACTTTTTCTTTTCTTTAATGGCCCGTCCTGCAAACCCTGGCATGGTCTGAGAGTCAGGCTGGGCTCTCCCTGCCTCTGCCTCTGCCCCGTCCCCACGGGCGCCGTCCCCAGCGACCAGGTCCCAGCAGGGCAGAGCCTGCCTCGAGCCGCAGCCAGCCCGCCCCGTCGCCGCAGAGGGGGCTTTTACCCTGCAGGATGGGGGCTGCAAGTCTCTCCCACCCAGGGACGGACAGGCAGCAGCCGGCTCTCCCCAAGCAGTGGTGGCTTTGCGGGACCGGCAGCTTCCTCCCCCCTCACGCAGGTGTGACTGTGGTTGAAGGGATGCAGAAGGTGCTTTTTGAAGCAGGTGGTCCTTTTAGCTGAAAACCCGTTTTAAAGTGTACATCCAGCATCTGGATCTCTCCTTGCCCTGTCTGCCGTGCCGGGCACACAGGGAGGTGCTGGGCGCGCGTCACCGGCGGCATGGGATGCTGCAGGGAGCCAGGTTCCCCCGGCGCGGTGGGAGGGGAGTGACCGCCGGCGCTCGCCCCGCGTGCCGGTGCTCACGGCGGGCGCTTTCCCCGCAGGAGACGCGGCTGAAGGAGGGCATCGTGAAGCTGAAGCCGCACGAGGAGCCGCTGCGCTCGGAGCTGCTCAGCGGGAAGTTCACCATCCTGGTAGGGGGAGAGCCTGCGGTGCCGGGGGGCGGCCGGTGCCCCGGAGCAGCCTCGCGCCGCGGTCCCCGTGCCCCACAGAGCCCCTCTGACCCCCTTCTTTCTTCCTGCCTTCCCCCAGAGCGTGCGGGACCCCTCGGGAGCCTCCATCGCCCTCTTCACCGCCAAGCTGCACCACCCCAGCAAGAGCGTGCAGCATGTGGTGCTCCAGGCCCTCTTCTACCTGCTGGACAGAGCCGTGGAAAGGTGAGGCTGCGGCCGGGGGGAGCGATGCCCCTGAGGAGGCCCCCAAAAGGTGCCCGAGGTGGAGTTTGGACCCGTTTAGGCAATGGGCTGGGAGACGCGGGGCTGGAAGCAACGGCCACGAGAACCGGTCGTGGCCCCACAGCACTTCCAGGAGCCCGTTTGAACGTGCCTCCCGCGGGGCCAGCCCGAGCCGTGCTTGGGGACAAGGGACAGGCAGCAGGAGGAGGCTCATGCCTTGTTGGAGCTGCCTTGAGACGTGGGTCTAGGAGAAATCCAGCCAGGAGCCTCGTCCGCTGCCCTGCACGGGGGCCGTCGGTCGTTCGCTTCGGGTTGCACCGCTCCGATTTGGTGGTGTAATCGCGAGCTTGGTTCTGCAGCGATCTTACCTTGTACATGTCCCCTGGCCCTGACGCGAAGGCACGAAGGGCTCCGTCTGGTCAGGGCAGCGCTTGGCCCCGCGGTGCCTGGGGGATCTGCGTTCCCAGCCGTGGGAGACTGGCATCTCCTTCGAGCAGTTCGGAGCCGGGCTGATGCCAGGAGGTCCCGTCTTTGTGGGGAGGATGCCGCTCATTGAGGTTTTACTAATTCCCCTTGAAAGGCTTTGATGTGCCGTGCCGTCTCCCTCCTCCCATTGATTTATTCGCCGAGTAAAACCAAAACCGCTTGAAGCCTCCGTCCTGCAAATGGGCCTGACCCGATGCCAGGATCCGCTTGCAGGCCTGGGGCTTCGCTCTCCGAGTGAACCCGCAGCTGGGCTCTGCCGTCCCCTCCGTCGGGGCAAACGGGGGGCGATGGGCCCCCGTCCCGCTCGGGAGCGCGGCGCGGCCGAGGCGCACGCCGGGAACGCGCCCAGCTCCGTTGTGCGAGTGAAAGCTGGCGGGTGCCTCGCGTGACAGGGCACCGGGATTTAAGTCGGGCTCAGCCGGCAGAGCGCTGGGATAATTTGGATTTTTCTTTTTGGCTGATGTCCTCTGCTCTCGTCCTGCCCCCGGCCCACCCGCCAGCCCCGCTGCTTGTATGGCAGCTTAAGTCTCCGGCGAGCACCTCCGCGCAGCTGTAGGTGCGACGCAGGTGTGACGTGCGGCGCGGTGGGGACGTGACCCCCCCTCGCTCCTCGGCCCTCCGCTGTGCCGGCGCGCGGCTGCGGCTCTCCGGCTCGCCCTTGGAAAGCCCCACGTTCAAGAGCTCTGAGCAAACGTGAAATTGCAACCAAATCCGTCTGCGTGATTCCCGGTTCCCCGAGCTACGGAGGCAGCAAATCGAGGCAGAAGGGGTCGCGGCTCCTAAAATTCCCCCCGCCTCCTTTTTGACCTTTGCCCGTCATCTTGATGGAAACATCCAATAGCAGAACAAAATCCCCTCTCCCTGAGCTGTTTTTTACCAGCTTCGAGTTGATTAAGGAACTTTTTATTGAAGAAGCAATTGCTTTAAACAGATGGGCAGGATGGCCCGTGCGGGGCAGACGGGGGGTTGGCGTGCTCGCCGCCCGGCACCGAGGCGGGAGGGTCCGGGGGGGGTTGCTGACGCGCCGCCCTTCTCCTCCTCGGGAATAGCCTGCGGATCGCACAACGCCGTCGCACAGCAGGTTTCAGACCCTTGTGGGCTCTCCGACTCCGTCCTGGCGTTGCTGCTCCCAGCCGCTGGGCGCCTGTCTCAACGTTTCGGTTTTGCAGAGCGTGTAATACCTGGGAGAAAGCGCTCCGGCTGCCAGGGAGACGTAACGTGAGCCCTGCCAAAAATACAGAGCCCAGACATCCCATTCATAGCGCTGGGCTCGCTCTGTTTTCGCAAGCATAGCTGTCGTGGGTGTTGCAGCCGGGAGGCTCAGGATAGAAGCCAGGCTCAAATACGGCTTGTGGGAAGAGGTTGTAGAGCAGCTAATGCAGCTAGGAAATGCAGGAGCGTGCGCTGGGTACGTGCGTCCTCCTGGAAACGTGGGAGGGCGAGCTGAACGGTGGGGCGTCGCGGGCCGCTCTGACGTCTCCCTCTCTCCGTTTCCGCTGCCCAGTTTCGAAACGCAGAGGAATGGCCTGGTGTTCATCTACGACATGGCAGGCTCGCAGTACACCAACTTCGAGCTGGACCTCAGCAAGAAGATCCTCAACCTGCTGAAGGTAAGAGCTCCCGGCGGCTCCGTCCGGGCCGCGACCGGCAGCGGGGAGAGGCACTGGGCGATGCCGGAGGCACCCGGCGCTCTGCAGCCTTCCCTCGGGCCCCCCCGGGGCCGGCCCCGCAGCTCGGAGGTGGCTGCCGCTCTGCATCCCCCTTTTCCCAGCGGCAAAACAGCTCCGAGGGGCTCTGCCGGCCCCGCGTGCACCCGCCTGCCCCCCAAACGCCGGCTCTCCCACTGCTGCCGGCTCCACACACGACTTGCTGAGCGAACGGACTCGAGTGGTTTTGCGTGGTTTTGCCGTGCATGGTCGGTTTTACCCTAACTCGGCCAAGAGGAGCCGGCTCAAGCCCCGGGGGTCTCCCGAACCCCCCAGGAGAGCGTTTGAGCGCGCGAGGCTGAGCGCGGAGCTGGCTCAGTGGGACGCTCCCACCGCCGGCCGCAGCAGCTCCGGCCCGGGCCCGCGGAGTGGCAGCTGCGAGCGTGCCGGTCCCTCCCGCGGCAGCTGGCGACGCTCTCCTGAAAACAGATGCAAATTATTTTTTAATCACACTGGCATTTTGTGCCTCCTCCCTTCTCCAGAAAAGCGGTAACAGCATGCATAAGCCAGGGCGTGTTCTCGGCACGGTCCCCGCTCCGAGGCTTCATCTTCCAGGCGCGGAGCCAAGCCCTCTGCCGACTGCACACCTATTCCAAAGAAATCATCTGTTTCCATATCGGAGAGTAAAAATAAACCTGTCAGGGCTCCTGGGCTTCCTGCTGTAGTGCTTGGAGACGCTTTGGATGTGGCTGTTGGCACCTCCGGCTACGGCAGCCGTCCGGAGCAGGGAGCCAGCCCCCGAGCTGGCCGCAGCAGCCAGACCCCCGGCTCCGGGACGCGCTGCCCCCGCGGCGGCCAGAGCTTCGCGGCTCTAACCCCGTCCCCGTTGTGCCCGCAGGGCGCCTTCCCGGCTCGGCTCAAGAAGGTGTTCATCGTGGGAGCGCCCATGTGGTTCCGCGTGCCCTACTCCATCATCAGCCTCCTGCTCAAGGAGAAGCTGCGGGAACGGGTGAGCGGAGCGGGGCCGGCGCGAGGCTCGGTGGGGACACGCGGGCTCCGTGGCGCTCGGAGCCGTTCGCCCGGGTTGCAAGCGCCCGCCGGGCCGGCAGGACTGCACCGCTGTGCCCGTGGCGAGCGCTGCAGGCAAAGCCGGGGTCTGGCCGCGCTAGACGCTGTGAAGACGCGGGACAAGTGTTGAGGAGGTTGTTTTCCGAAGGGGACAAAGCTAACAGAGTCGCGTGAGCAGCGTGTCTGTCGGCCCCTCCGCGAAAAGCGGCTCAGCCGTGGGGGATCGAGGCTGTCTTAGCTCATTTCTTCGGGGCCGACCTGCTTGGGTGTTTTCAACAAATCTTTGAGCCCCTTTTGAAATCACCTTCAATGTCTTCCTCTGCAGTGAGGCTGCCAGCAGCAGCAGCAAGTGACAAAAATGGTAAATGGCTAAAGGGAGAGGAAATGTGTTTTGAACATGCAGGAGGAAAGGGAAATGTAAAAACCTGCTCTCGGTCTCTATCTGGCAGAGCAGTTAAGCCCATGCATCGTTTAAAGCACCTAAAACCCCCGTCAGCGTCGCTGCTGATGCGGTTCACAAAGACCAGACCTCCTGGCATCAGCCTGAGCTCCTTCTCCCCCTGCGGAGCGGAGACGTCCCGACGTAGCCCAGCGCCCGCTTCCCGTGTCGGCCTGACCTCCGCCGGCCGGCTCTGCCCGTGCGGGCAGGACGCCCTCGTGGAGGGGGCAGCTGCTCGCCCGCTCGCAGCCCCCGGGGCCGTGGAGGGGGGAAGAGCCTCAGCGCCGTCAGGAGGACATCCCGGGGCGCTCCAGCAGCTCCGCCGGCACCGCTCTGCTTCCCGGCCGGACCGTTTGCACCCCAGCCCCGCGGGCCCTGTCCTCCCCCGCTTTCGCCCGGCGCTCACGCCCGGCCCCCTGCTCCCTCCCGCAGGTGCAGATGGTGAAGATGTCGGAGCTGAAGGAGCACCTGCCCCGCGAGTGTCTCCCCGAGTACCTCGGCGGGTCCCTCAAACTGGACCCCCTGAGCTGGAACTGCCGGTTCCTGCCGCAGCAGAACGGCCACCCCGACCCCCTCGACGAGCTCATCCTGGTACCGCTGGTCTCCCCCAAGGACAACGGCTCGGTGCACGTCCCCGGGCCCAGATCCCTCACCCTCCAGGAGCTGCTCGAGCACGTCACCCACAAGCAGAAGCGGGGCATCTACGAGGAGTATGAGGATATCCGGCGCAGGAGTCCCGCCGGGACCTTCATCTGCTCTCTGTAAGTCGCAGGGGAGAGGAGCAGGGCGGGGGGAGCGCGGGGGCCAAACCGGGGCGGCGTTGCCTGGGCGCCCGCCGGTCTCCCTGCCCCTCAGCGGCCTTTGCACGGGGCTGTGGAGGCATCTCTGAAGGCTCGGGCCAACGCGCTGCACTTGGAAATGGTTAATAGAGGGTCTCTGAGGGCCAGAAAGCGTTTGCCGTGGCCGCGGCCGTTTTCCTGCCTCTTCTGCGCGGCCCTCTCTGCCCTTCGGAGCAGCAGCCGGGGGGCGGCCGCCTCCGCTTGGGGGGCAGAGCCTGGGGCTGGGGAAGGGGAGCCGCCGGGAGCCCTGTGGTGCCCCCGAGCCCCGCCGGGCAGCGGGGACCCGCTCCCGGGCGGCGGGGCGAGGACCTGGCCGCGGCTCCCGTTCCCGAGCCTTTGGCCAGGTGATGGCAGCAGAGCCCAGGCGACGGGCGCCGTAGGCTGGCGCGGGGAGAGGGATGCTGCCGCCGGCTTCCTCCTGTGAAAAGTGTCCTTGCTCCGGTCCCTGCCCTGCCCTGCCCTGCCTCCCAGGGCGCCCTACAACCAGGAGAAGAACCGCTACGGGGACGTGCCCTGCCTGGACCAAACGCGCGTGAAGCTGGCGAAGCCGTACAGCCGCCCGGAGGTGAGCCAGCCGCGGGACCCGCCGGTGCTGCAGCCCTTAGCCACCCTGTCCGGCGGTTGGGTCTCGGGTCCCCTGCTGACGTGGGCTGTGCAGTCGCCCCGTGTGGGTTCACGCCGTCGCGGTCCGTGCCGACCCCGGTGGCTTGCCACCGCCACCGCGGCAGCAGCAGTGCTCTGGAGGAGTCATGCTGCCTGTGTCTTCCCCCCCCCCCCCCCCCAGCTGACCGACTACATCAACGCGAGCTTCATGGACGGCTACAAGCAGAGGAACGCTTACATCGGGACTCAAGGTGCGTCTCCGGGCGAGCCGAGCCCCCACGGGAGCCGGGAAGGAGTTTTCCCCTTGATGCGTGTGTTGGCTTCTCCGCGGGCTTCGCCTTCCTTGCGGGCATCAGCAGCTGGACGCGGGGGGAGATAGACCGGGAGGACGGTGTTGCCTGGCAGGTCCCCTCGCCTCTCTGGGTGTATTTTCTCCCCTCCTGTTCGTTGTGCCGGGCCCCGAGCAGCAGTGGGCCCTGAGGATGGCGGTTCCTGTGCTGAGCTCACAGAGTTTGCGTGCAGCCTACGGGGACAACCCCGGCGCTCCGGGTGCCCCGAGTCTGCGGGCTGGGTCTTTGCAGCCCGGCTGGCAGGAATAGAGGTTTTCCCTGGAAGTGGTGTGAGTATTGCTGTCCTTCAGCCGCGAGAGCACGCGGCACACACTGTGAGTCCGGGCGGAGGCAGATCCCGTCCTTTGGTGACAGTGGCAGCCCCCTCTCTGGGGCCTCGCACCCTCTCCCTTGTTGTGCCCCAGGAGCATCTGCCTGGGCTTGAGGGATGCTCGGGGACCGCTTTGCCATGGGGTGGCCTGTGCACCTTCTGCCACCTCCTCCCACGGCGTTAGGGCTGGTGCAAGCTCTTATTCCAGGGGCCCCCAGCCACGTAGCGTGGCTCCGTTTGGGCCCTTTGGGGCGCAGAGGCAGGATTCACGGTGTGAGCCCGCGGGCTGAGAGTGCTCAGGGCGCCAGCGCAGAGCAGAGATGGGCAATCATTGCCAAGCCGTAGGGGCTTGGTGCCGTAGGGGTTTGGTGCCGGGAGGCCGGACCGGCTCCAGGTGGGACTTTGCGGAGCCCCGTGGGCTGGTGGGTCTGCGCCGGGGTGCCCGGGGAGGAGCGCGGCCTCTGCGGGGTCGAGCGGGGCTTGCGCTGGGCCGAGGGGCCTCCCCATCCGGGCGGTGGGCTGTCCCCGCAGGGCCTCTGGAGAACACCTACGGGGACTTCTGGCGCATGGTGTGGGAGCAGAACGTCCTGGTGATCGTGATGACGACCCGGTGAGTGCCCTGGCCCCCTGGACTGCGTGCACCGCCGCGGGCCACGTTCCTCGGTTTCCCCGCGAGTTGGCTCGGGTGGGACAACAATGAGTCGTGGGACGGCTTTGAAGTAGTGGGTGGTGCAGAAAGTGCGCGGGAGCCGCGGGGGCCGTGGCGGGGGTGCGGGGCCCCTCTGCGCCAGGGCCAGCCCTCCCTTCCCGTGTGCCCAGGCTGGAGGAGGGCGGCAGGAGGAAGTGCGGCCAGTACTGGCCCCTGGAGAAGGATTTCCAGGTGTGCTACGGGGCCCTCACCATCACCAACCTGGGCGTGGAGAACCTCAACCATTACAAGAAGACCACGCTGGAGATCCACAGCTCGGAGGTGCGTGGCCGCAGCCGCCGGGCAGGGATTGCGGGAGGGCGCCGGTCCAGCGTGAGTGGGTCCCTCTCGGCCTCGGGGCTGGTGGGTCCTCGGCACAGAGACCACCCGAGGTGGTGCCAGCTCGGGGCGGGGGTGGGGGGGGAAGGAGCTGACGCCTCTGCTCCCGCCCAGACCCGGGAGCGGCGCCTGGTGTCCCACTTCCAGTACCTGAGCTGGCCGGACTACGGCGTGCCCTCGTCCGCCGCCACCCTCATCGACTTCCTGGGGGCCGTGAAGCAGCAGCAGCGGGTGGCCGTGAGCGCCCTGGGGCCCCGCTTCAGGGGCCACCCCGGCGGCCCCCCCGTCGTGGTGCACTGCAGCGCCGGCATCGGCAGGACAGGTAACGCCCGGGCGACGCGGGGGGCTGCGGCGGCGGCCGGCAGCATCCCCACGGGTCGGCCTTTCCCCGCAGGGACCTTCTGCGCGCTGGACATCTGCCTGGCGCAGCTGCAGGACGTGGGCACGCTCGACGTGCAGCAGACGGTGCTGCGCATGAGGACGCAGCGCGCCTTCAGCATCCAGACGCCCGAGCAGTACCACTTCTGCTACGCCGCCATCCTGGAGCACGCCCAGCGCCAGGGCCTGCTGCCCGCCCGCCGCGCGCCCGGCCCCCAGGAGCACAGCGCCCCGGGGCACTGAGGGCCGCCGCCTCCCCGCTCCCCAGCCCGGCGGCTGCGGCGGCGCCCCGAGGCTCCGTTATCCCCCCCGGACTGTGCCTTACTCCACCCGAGCGGCGGCCGCCACGCGGGAAGAGGCTTTCGCCCCCCTCCGGGGCGCTCCCACGGCACGGGGGGGTCGGGCGCTCGGGGAGGTGGTTTTCTCCTTTCGTTCGTTCGTCTTTTTTCGGTGGGACCATCTGCATTTTACCCGGGGAGGGGCTCGGCTCCGCTGCGAAGCCCTCGCAAACGTATTTCCAGTGCCGCCCTCACCCGGGGCTGGGGAAGAGGCGCCTACTTCAGTCTTACCTGCCCCCAGCCCGCCTGTCTCTCTGGATGTGTGTACATAATGTAGGCTTGCTGTGCCCGGCGTCGGCGGTTATAGATACCTATGTACGAGCACCCGGCCGCGCGGGTCCCCATCGCGCTGCCACCCAGCCACTGCCGGAGCAGCCGGCTCTACCTGGGCCTCCTGAATTTTATACTGTAATAAGCTCTTTGAATGTGTATATTCTTATTTTTTTATAATCTGGAGGGAGGATGGTTTTTGGTTTTTTTGGTTTTTCTTTTTTTTTTTTTGTATTTAACATTAACTTGCTCCAAGCCAGAGCCAGAAGTATTTGTAAATGTTCCTGTCTGCCGTTGGGCAGAGAAACGGTTTTGTTGTTGTTGTTTTGGGGGTTCGTTTCGTTACGTTTTCATTTGTATCGGCACCTCTAACCGTACCGCACGCGCACAGTCCTCTCCCCTCCCGTGGGGTACGGGCGCGCGGAGGGTGTTTCGGGTCCCTGGCACCTCGCAGCATCCTCGCGATGGGGTTCGGGCCTGGTGTCGTGCCGCCGTTAAGGAAGGCGGAGGGGTTTTGTCCCGGACACCAGGTTTAGCAGCTCACAGTCTTCCTCTTGGCGCCGAAGGCGTTGCTGGCGCCCGAGGCTGGACGCAAAGCTGGCAGCCCCGGCGGGGTTTGCATGGGGGGCAGCAACAGCGGGGAGCACTTTTGCTGCCCTTTGGGGTGGTGGGGCTTAAAAGCAGCTTTGCAGCCCCCAGTCCCCCCGCGCAGCATCACTTTGTTTTGCTTGGTTGGTTTTTTTGTGTCCTGAGCCGTAGGTGCCGTGTGCAGGGACAAGGCTGGCGCGGAGGTAGTTGGGCCGGTGGCGGCTTTCCTGGGCAGGCGCGATGGAGGCGAAGGGAAGGGGAGGCGGCGGGCCGGGCTGCGCCGGGAGCGGGGGCCTCGCTGAGTGGCTCCCGTGCCCCTTGGAGCGGCGGGAGCACCGGCTCGCCGCTGATCCGGATGCTGTCTGCAGCATGAGGGTGCTCGCCTGTTAATTAAAAAAAAAACAAACAAATAAACTTGATCCCGTTGCTGCTCCATGTAACGCTCAAGTGATGG
Source organism: Dromaius novaehollandiae (assembly GCF_036370855.1). NCBI lineage: Eukaryota > Metazoa > Chordata > Aves > Casuariiformes > Dromaiidae > Dromaius > Dromaius novaehollandiae. The sequence continues at coordinate 22,788,046 of NC_088107.1, forward strand.
TAGCGGAAATTAAAGGAAAGGAGTCATTCTGCGCTTGCTTGTGTCGTTTCTCGTGTCCCGGCGGCGATGGGGCAGCACCTGTCCTCGGCCTGCGTTGGGGGTCGGTGTGCGAAACCGCCCTCGTGCAAAAGCAGACCAACGGTGACGGAAGACGGGGCAGATCCGGGACGCCTGCCCTGCTCCCCGGACGCAGGCTTTGCGGAGCCCTTCTGCTCCACTGCAAATCCCTGTCCTCTCTCGCTCCAGCAACGCTCACTGCTGCTACAGCGGCGGGTTTAAAAGATTTTTTTCCGTGAAGGTTTATTGCAGGATCGAGGATTTATTGCCTCCCCCCTTTGTCCCCTCCCTGAGCCACACTGCTTTGCCTTTTAATGCGTGTTGTTTGGGCAAAAAGCCTGGCTTGGCTCAGGGTGAGTGTGCCGGGGCTCGTCGCGGCCCTCCCGCGCGGGAAACCACTCAGCTACGCCGGTGCCTTGGACCCCGGCGGCTCCCTTCGAAGAGGAGGCAGCTCCATCTGTGCTGGAGGCGGAGGAAAGGTTTGCAAGGGTTTTCCATGGGAAAACAAACCGAACACTCATCCTTCCCCCACGGATTTCCAGGATTGTGTTTCTAGTTGAAGCAAATGTTTTCAGTCCCGTAACGCAACCCAGGGGTTGTTCCACCCGCTCCTTCTGCCCGGTTTGCCCGGGGACAGCGGGTCCCACGCAGCAGCAGTGACAAACCACGGGCTTTTCCATGGAAAGGTCTGCTTCACAGGGAGGGCCAAGTTTCACTGGAAAAGTTGAAAGTAGGGCAGGCTTTGCAGGGTGGCCCGGCGCCTTCGGGTGCGGGGGGGAGGCCGGGGAGCCCCGAGGGTGCCCAAGCAGGGTGGCTCCTCTCATTTAAAACGAGACAAGCCAAAGGTTGAAAACGGGACTTAAAGGCAGCCCAGGGAAGCCCAGAAGTGACGACGCCGTCCCCGTGCCCACCGGTCTTACTTGGCTTTCTCGTTGTCTCGGCTGTGGGCGACCCCGCTTGCTAGCTGCAGTTAACGTGCCCAGGGCGGCAGCCGTCGCGCCCTGGGAGCCTGGACACAGCCCGACTGGAGCGCTTCATTTCCCAGCCCTGCTCTTTCCTTGCCACGGTATTTCTGGACTCGGACTCAATCCCGAGAAGCCTGGCAGGCCGCATCAGCCTGCCCTGCAGCTCGGGTCCCCTCGGACGCCGGCTCTCTGGGGGCTGGAGTTAGGGCTCAGAAAGGGAAAAGCAGTGTTTCTGTGAGCACCTGGAGAGGAAAAAAAACCACAAGAGGTTTGACCTTGTTTTCCTGTTTGTGTTGAATGAAGACACTCGAGATACACACTTTGACAGCAGAAGTTTGGATCTGGTCAATCTGAATTTATTTTTCCCCCGGCGCTCTCGGGATGACCGGAGACTCTTCGGGCCTCCATTCCAGGCGTGCTGAGCACCCCCGGGTCCCGCTGGGCTTGGCGGGAGCACCGGGAGCCCTGGGGAGAGCTTTCCCAGGGAGCCCCCACGCCCGGGGCTGCTGCAGGCTGCGGCACCTCCCTCTCTGGAGCCGGAGGAGCCTCCGGAGGAGCCTCCGGAGAGAGGAGTGGGGTCTGCGACAGTGCCTCCCGCGCAGGGAAACGACGAGCAAGTCCCTTCACAACTTTCTAAGCCCTGGGAGGAAAAAAAACCTGGCCTTTGTCCTTTTTAGCTAGTTTCAGAGGAGACTCGGGGATGAGGTAGCGCTTGCCGGCCCCCGTGGCGAGGCCTGTGTGGACATGTCCCCCCACCGGGGTGGCTGTGCCCTGAGACCTGTGGCAATTCATCACACGCTGCGCGGTGAGGGCTCGGTGTGGACGCAGCCGAACGGCTCCGATGGTAACACCGGGGGCCACTGAAGCCCCCCAAGAAACTTTGCCTCGGTTGCGAACCCCGCCTGGGGCCGGACGGGTGCTGCCCAGCCGCTGGGAGCCGCAGGGCCGGGGCCCGCTCGGACCCCAGGCAGCAGCCGGCGGGAACCGGGCCCGGTGGAAACGAGCCAGGGCGGCACGGGGGGTGGAAACGCCGCTCCGCCGCCGCGGCCTCGCAGAGCAGCGGCCCGCCAAGGGCGCCCCCGCGGCCCGGCAGCCCCGCCGCGGGGAGGGGGGGGCACGGCCGCCGCTCGGCGCCCGCCCCGGGGGGAGGGCCGCCGTGACGAGCCGCCGCGCCGGGCCAATCCGCCCCGGGGGGAGTTCCCGTCCATTCAGGACGCCTCGCCTGCGCGCTGAGGGTATGTAACAGCTGCTTTCAATTTAGTCCCCCAAATATCGCGCTTTTCGGCCCCGGGGGGCGAGCGGCGCCCGGCCCCGCCGCGGCGGAGGGCGGCGGCGAGGGAGCAGGGGGCGGCGGGGCTCGCCCGCCCGCCGCGCGGGACGCCGCTGCGCGGCCGGCGGGGGCCGGGCCGGGCCGGGGCGGGCGGCGGCGCCGCGGCCGTTGGGCCGGATGTTTCGGCGGGGCGCCGCGCCGCGGGAAACTTGTTGGGCGTGAGGGGAGCGGGCGGGCCCCGAGCCGGCCTCGCCCCCGCCGCGCCGCGCCGCGCGGGCCCGGCCCAACGGCCGCGCCAACGGCCGCGGGGCGGGCGCGCGCCGCGCGCGGGGGAGCGGCGCCCAGCTGACCCCCCCCTCCGCCGCCCCGCGCAAACATGGAGCTACCGGGCCGGGCCGCCCCCCGCCTCCTCCCACAATCCCGCGGCCGCACGCTGCTCCCGGAGTAGTTGGAGGGAGGGAGCGGGGAGGGCGGGCGCGGCGGAGCCGGCCCCGCGGGAGGGGCGGGCGGCGACGGGGCAGGCCGCGGCCCGGGGCAGCCCGCCACCGCCGAGCGCGCAGCGAGCGTGCGGCGCCCCCGCCCCCCCCGCCCAGCACGGCCACCGCCGGGGCGGCCCCGCGCCGGCCCCGCCCCCCGCCCCCATTGGCTGCCGCCCCTCGGCCACGCCCCCGCGGGCCTGGCGGTGCGGCGGCGCGCGCGTCCCCCTCCCCCCCGCAATGGGGACAGGCTCCTGGGTGACGGCGGGGAGGGGAGGGGGGGCGCCTCTCCTTGCGGCTGATTGGCGGGCGCCGAGGCGGCGGCCACGCCCCCCGCGCGCCTCCCTGCCCGGAGAGGCCGGCCTGGCGCGCGCGTGTGTGTCCCCCCCCCACGTGTAATCGATCCGCCCCACGTGGGGCGCTGCCATCCCGGAAGTGAAGCGGCCCGGCGCGCGTGGGGAGGGGTTTGGGGACAAAAGGCAGCGCCGCGCGCGCTCCCGCCCCGTCGCCCCGCCCGGGGGCACGCGCCCGGCCCGGCGGCCCCTCCGCCCCGCCCCGCGAGGCGCAGCGCGGGCGGGGGGCGCGGCGGGCCCGGTGCGCGCGGGCTTCCCTGCGGCTGGGCGCCGGGCCGCGGCGGGCGGGCGGAGCTGCGCGCAGGGGGCGGTCGCAGGCTTCGCGTGGCGCCGGGAGTTCCCCCGCGCTGCGCCCCGTTTCGTTGTTTGGCGGCGGCTTTCGCGCGCGGGGAAGGCCGCGGGGTGGCGGCGGCGATCCCGGCGTGGGCCGGCCGCGGGGAGCGTGCGGCGGGCGGGCGCGGGCGCCGTTTCCCGGCGCATGCCACTTGTTGCCGCGGCGGCGGGAGCACGTGCGGGGCGGAGGGGCGGCGGGGCGCGCGCCCCCCCCGCGCGGCTCGGCTCCGCTCCCCTCCCCCCGCCCGCCGGCGGCGGCCGCCGATGTAAACATTCCACAAAAGGGCTCCCAAGAGGGGGGGCGGGGCCACCGCCGCGGGGGCGGGGCCGCCGCCGCCGCGGGGGAGGGCGCCCTGCCGTCACGGGCGCGCTCGCCGCGCGCTGGTTGGCCGACGGCCGGCGGCGGCCGCCAATCGGGCGCCTGCGGAGGCGGGCGGGGGGCGGGGCCTGCTTCTTATACGGACATTTTTCTTCAGCGTTCGCCCCCCTTCCCTCCTCTTTCGCCGTCCTCCTCCCTCCCTTCCTCTCCACATCCCCTTCCTGGGGGCCGCGGCCAATAGGGGCGGGCGAGGGGGGCGGGCGCGAGGCGGCGGTTGGCCGCGGCGCCGACGGACGGGCGGCGCGCCCAATAGGCGGGCGGGGGTCCCCCCCCTGCGCGGGGAGGGGCGGGATTTCCCGGGGAACAGAGAAGCGGGCAGCGTTCCGCGGCGGCCGCCGAGAGACGGTTACTCCATCTTACCCCCCCGCCTCCCCTCCCCCTCCCCGCCGCGGCGGGCGCCCGCTTCCCTCCGCCGCGCGCGGGGCCCGGCGCCGCCTCCGCCCGCCCGCCGGCCGCCGCCCCCGCCGGCAGCAGCCGGGGCGCGGGGACCCCCTTGTGGGGCCGGGAGTGCCCGCCGGGCGCAGGGGCCCCGCGGCCGCCCAGCAGGGCCCCCGCCCCCTCCCGCTGGTGGAGACTCCGGCCGGTGCCAGCGGCCGCTTCGAGGTAAGGGGCGGGGGGTGACAGACCCGGCGGGGGGTGGGGGCGGGCCGGTGCCGGCCCCCTCCGGCGATCCGTAGGGGGCGGGGACTGGCGCCGGTGCCGCGCGCGGGAGGCGGGGGAAGGGGGGGGGGCAGTGCCGCCGTGCGCCTCCCCGGGGAGCTCCGCGCCGCACGGGCGGCCTCGCCCCGCCCCGCCGGGCGCCGAAGGGGGGGACCCGGCCGCGGCGTGGCGGGACCGCCGGGCCGAGTGCGGCCCCCGGTCCCCCCCCCCCCCACCGCGGCCCGGTGCCGCTCGCGGGCTGCGGCGGGGGCGGGCTGTGCCGCCCCCCGCCCCTTTCCGGCGCGCTCCCCTCCCGGTAGCGGCCGCCTCGCCCCTAGGCGCCGCCCCCGGAACCCCCCGCGCTCCCGCCGGTACCGGCCGCGTCGCGCGCAGGCCCCGCCCCGACGGCGCCGCCCCCTGCCCCGCCCCGCAGCGCCGCGCGCGGGGCCTTCCGGCCCTCGGCGGGGCTGGCGCGGGCGGCGCCGCCGCGGCCGGGCTTCCCCCGCCGGCCCCGCGCGCCGCTGGGGGCCTAGCGCGGCCGCCGGCCCGGCCCTGGCGGCGGGAGCTGCGGCGGGGCGGCTCCCTCCCTCCCTCGGCTCGCGGGGCCCGGCCCGCGCCCCCCCCTCCCCGCAGTCCGCCGCTGCCGGCGCGTCCCCACCCGCCCGGCCGGTCTCGTTGCCCTCGGTGCCCGGCGTGGAGCGGCGCGCGGAGCTGCCCGCCTTCCCGAGCCGCGGCTGCGTCTCCCCGTGCCGCAGCCGGGTGCGGAGCCTGCCCCGAGCCGCGCGGCTGCAGGGCCAGCCCAGAGCCCAACTTTTTTTAAGCGTTAATCTTTAAACGCTTCAGCAGCAAGCTGGCACCCTCGGCTGCGCGTCCTCTCGGCACGGCGTTACGCCTCGAACGCGTCAGAGACGCGCGCGGTGCTTCAGCCCCGGCCGCTGATTCCTCAGGCTGTTGCACATCTGTAGCGGCTACGGCAGGGCTTTTCCCGGGGTTGCGGATAACTGACCGCCGGGTTCATGTAACTTCGAAAACGTAAGCGTGCTTCGGCTCTGCTCTGCTAAATGGTGCCTTTTCTGGGTTTTGCTGGCCCAGATCCAGAGTGAGTTTTCATAGTCTTATTTGTAAAAAGAACACATGTATTCAGCGCAAGAAGGAAAGGGTACCTACCTCGTGTATTGTCTGTCAGAGAAGAAAAGCATTTATTTGGACTGCCAGAATGATGCAAAATTGTAAAATACTTTGCTTAAAATTGCACTGGAACAAGTGATCAGAAGCGTCTGGAGAAATGCATGGGTTTCTGATCCCGCGCTTCCCAGAGGAGTCGGGACCTGGCTTGTGCAGTAGGATGTAGTTTAAGGATGACTTAACAAATCACCTTTGTTTTCTGGCTTGTCACTTTTTATCAGTTGTGCCCAGAGGACAGTAAACAAGTGCAAAATGCCCAACCAATTTTAGTACAGGTTTATCTGTATTTCAGTCTTGCGCTCCTAACTTGATATTTGTTCAACACAGTTTCAAATAAACATGTGTTATTTTAAATTTTGTGCTGTTAATGCTATATAATAAAATGATCCCCTAGGTCAAAATACTCATTTTAAAGCAGCTTTAGAATTCCTTCATTGCTTACAAATGCCTCGGCAGCGCAGCACTGGCTAGTGCTATGGGAGCTCAAGTCCTGCTTAGGGTCTTTACATGAACGAAGCTGGAAGTTTTGCAGTCTGGTGCGCTCTTCCTGCAAAAGGAGGCTGCGCTTTCTTGCCCAAAGGTGTTTCTCCTTTGTCGCCTCCTAGCCATCCCTCCCAGTTAAGATACAGCTTTGAAAGGCACCGGAGGGATGTGTTTAGCCAGGTTTAGATAAAATTAGATAAAATCAGGGCTGCGGCAGGGAAGGGAAAGTGGGTGGTATGGTTGGAGAAGCATCGTGTCCGGCTGGGATGGTTATTGCACTTAGCTTTGCGTGGGGAGGTTATGTCGAAACTTTCAGTATGCCTGGTAAAGAGGAAAACTTAGTATGAAAGCAGTCATCTCTGTATTAAAACACTTAGTAATATAAGGCTGCTGCCTTAAATGGGTGTCTTAAATAAAAAAAGTGTGCAGCAAGGTAATCGTGGTCTCCAGCATGAATGTGTTAGAAAAGCTTAAAAATGACAGTTCACCTGATGAAAAGGCGCTGAGTTGCTAAACTGTGGGGAACAGACCTGACGAGTGAGGAAACTCCGGGCTGATTCAGACCGCCGGGGAAGTCGGTGGGGAGGGCGATGGCTTGGGGGACCTCTGAGCCCGGCGCGGCGGGCGCGTCCCTGGGGTGCCTGTGCTTGGCGCAGGGGCTCGCCGCGCCGCGCGCGAGGCCGAGGAAGGCGCCCCCCGTGCAGGGCTCGCGGAACGTGCGGGTCTGGGAACGAGGAGCATCGCGTCGGAATTGGCAGGCGGATCATTTACGTTTCCAGGATTTATGAATCGTTTTCTGTCCAGATTGCTGTTCTGGTCTTCTCCAGCACTGGAAAAGCTTTTATAGCTGTTAAAGCTGGAACAGCAAATACAGTCCTGTAATAGCTGTCACTTTATTTTGCGAGGCTGGGGGTGTACTTTTGGTATCACACTTCTTTCTTCCAACTCCTTTGGGATCTCTTTTTTTAATGAATAAATAAAAATATTCTGATTTTTCTGCGTGTGCGTGGGGAAAACGTGCTCAGGGAACTCAGCAAAATGATCCCAAATTTTGTATTTGCCGTGAGGCTTGGTCTGCATTGTCTCTCTGCAGCGGTCGCGATGGAATTTAAAGTTCAGCCTCTTTGCTGCTTCAGCATAGCACAAGCCAGCGCTCGCCACCTCGCTTACTCCTCTGGATGGAGAAGAGGGGGTTTCACTTGTGCCATATCTCCTCACGTCCAGTGCTGGCACGTAGTCCTCAGGGTGTCATCGTGTCACTTTGCAGGAGAATCCCCTAACTGTTAGGAGGGTTTCACGTAACGCTCCTCTGGTCGCGTTTTGCAATGCCCAGGGCTCTCCAGCCGCGACCGTGCCTGTCCGCGCAGTGCCCCTCCGCAGCAGGGCCCTGAGCTCAGTCCCGTTTACAGGTGAGGGAGCCGAGACCCGGGAGAGAACGGTCTGCGCTGTGTGGCGCTGGGCAAAACTGTCAGAGCCGCTGCTGAACAAGCTAGGTCATGTTCTGGCGGCAGCAGCACGGCTGCGGGAGCTGCGCAGGCAGCAGCGCGGTGCTCTCCGGCTGCCAGGACCCGAGCTCGCTTCTCCGTACCCGCGTTGAGCCGTGCCGCGTAGTGCCGCGGGAGGGGACCTGCTCGTGCCCGCCCCGAACGTCTGTGGCAGGAAGGTCCGGCGTTTAAGTTGTGTTTTCAGAGGCTTGAGCCTTAGTCCAGACTTGCACTTGCTGCTTCTGAGTTTTGAGTCCTTTCTCTCTGTAAAGGAAACTAATCAGTCCCACACAGCGTGTTTTGGTACAGTCATTAATGTTTAAAAAGCAAAGTAACAGTAATAGAAATGTCAGCATTGAGCCTATTACAAGTTTTGTATTCAGGTGTCTTTAAACATATTCAAGCAGTAGGTGATTTGTGAAAGTACGTCTGATGTGTGTGGTTTGCCTTAATCCCTTAGACTTAGTGGCCGGAGAGGGCTATTCCTTAGTATTCCTTAGAGCAAACGGGTGCTTGTGGTCCACGACAGCCCCTAAGCGCTGCTTAAAATGCCCACACGTATGTTAAACACTTCACCTGCACCTGGGCAATTGGCTTTTTTTTTTTTCTTTCCCCAGACATGTCCAAAGTCTGCAGGGACTGAACTCCTCTCTAGTGGAGCTTTCACAACTTCTCCTTGAGAATGTTGTTCATCCACGAGAGTTGTAGTTCCAACAGGTGTTGAGGCAGCAAACCTTTAAAATTTGCTTTCTCCCTGTTACCGATTTGCTGCCTTGGGTTTGGTTGTGGCGTGTATTTAACAGCTGATCCCAGTGCCAGGCGATGGTGCTTACATGATTGGAAAAACTGGAACAAATGTTCAGTGCTGGTTTCAAGCTATGCAGGTTTTTGTGATGTTATTTGATAAAAGATTGGCATAGAAATGGAAATTTTGTGAATAAGGAAAATAGTACTTTTTTTTTTCTTTTTTTAACCCATCACAGAAAAATAATTAGAAACGCTTCTCTTAACAAGGGAAGACTGGAGCGAGGAGGGAGCTGGGAGCATCTGCTCCCCAGTCCCAGCTCTCTGCTTTGCTCGTTTGCTCGGGCCAGTGCTGCTGCCTCTGCTCCCCGGCGCCTGGAGGACTGCGCCTGCCACGCCGAGGGGAGCGGACACGCTCTAGTTAGGTTTATTGGTCCCGCTGGCTTCGGCGAGGCGCATGGATTTGGAAGTCCTCTGCGGAAGCGGGCTGGGGTAGAGTTTCCTGGTGCTGGGGGGTGACTGAGGATGTGCTGTACCTTTCTGGTTCCCCGTCTCGCCTCGCCAGCGGAGGATGCTGTCTTCATTTCGAGCGCGTCTGCTGGACGCATCATCCTGCTCGTAGCAGGGAGCAGAACTGGTCAGCCAGGGAAGTCCCGTGGGGGGGAGAGCGGAGGTGTGTTCCCACTCGGTGTCCTTTCCCTGCAAAAGGGAAAATTTAAAACCTTGGAAAAGAAAAAAACAGAATGTGTCGTTTTCATCCTGCTGTAAACGGGAAGCGGTGTACTCTAACTGAAGTTACAGAGACAGTTTCGTTTGGGTAGGAGTGAAGCTGGGAAAAGAGGAGATGCGTTTCACCGTGCGGACTGCATAGAGTGGGACTGGAATAAAGGTGTTGCTGAGCTCCCCTGGGTGCCACAGGTTAATGTTTTTGATGAAGGAAAGTACCTGAAGGTCTTGACATGCTTTCACTGTGCTGTAAGGGCCTCGCTGCGTTTTGGGGGTCTTTTTGTTTTTCCAAATTAGGATTGCGGATGAGGCAATGTGAATTTGGACTTTCTAAACCTGAGAGTCAAAGTCTGTGAAGGGATGCCTGCGTCCGTCAGGGCTGTGTTTGCATTTCTAAGAAGACAGGATCACCATGGGAGTGTGTGTAATGTTGTCAAGGCAAAGGGCAGCTAACTGATTCAAGTCTTTGACCCCGCTGAAAATTTTTAATAGCTTTGCAACTGTATATTTATCCTGAAAACATCTTTCCATGCTAGCTGAGCCTTACAGTGTGCTTTGTCATCAACAAGGACACTGAGAGAAATCAGTTGTCAGACCAAGGCAATGAATGTGTTTTATAGGTTTTTTATTGTTTTTAGAAGATGTCACGTGTCCTGGGAGTCTTTCATATTTCAGCAATCTCACGACCGCGTGAAGTTGCCACCTTACAGTGCGCTTCACTGCCTTTTAAAAGACTCTGAATCCGATATCCAGCATATCTTTGTGTGACCCACAAGCTGATACCTGCAATAATTCTGGGTAGTAATAACTGTACACACAGGTCAGAGTTACCTCGCTGCAGGCCTAGCTCGTTCGTCACTGGGTTGTCGTATGGCCTGCGGTGTGCTTCGGACGGCCTCCGGCTGCTTCTGCACCGCTGCCCTGGTCCCGGGGTTCGGTCTTTAAACACACAACAAAAGCGTGGATTTGCACTTTGGGTGGGGGAAAGTACCCTTTCTGTGGCCACCTTCTCCCTTGTGGGAGCGTTACTGCAGCAGGGGCTTGGGGAGGAGACTGCTGGGCTGGGGAAGCTGATCTGCCTGAAGAAGAAGGGAGGAGTTTTCAGCTGGGTCAGGTCTCTGATTTGGATAAACTCCCCTGTGGGTGCAGGAGAGGTGGGGAGAGTGGAAATGGGTACGAGGGAAAGCAGAACTACCCCTTAAAGCAGCAGGCTGCAGTGAAATCAGTTAAAAATAATATGTCTAATCTTGGATGTCACCACAGCCTTTCAGGAGAGCTGTCTGAAAGGGCTCTGGAAGGGCTAGAACTTGCGACACAATAGATCTATCCACCTTTTTAATAGGGAAAGTCCTTGGGAGGAAAGACCAGCAGGACCTCCATGATGAAAAAAGTGCATTTTTGGAGCACTGGACATCATATTTTCTTCTGCAAGATGCAAACCAGTCTCTGTCCTAAATTCTCCGTTATAGACCATGACACAGACCACTGTTCCAGGAGGCGTGTGTGGTTCTTAAAATTTCTTAAACATGATACTCATCTCTTGGGCAGATTTCTGCGTATGACCGGGGTGCTCCCAGTCACCCACGCTGCTGTTGGAAGCGACTTTGTGTTTGCCGTTGGTTTGCTTGCCCCGTACACCCTTCTAGCACTTCTCCCTCTCCGTAGCACTTCGGTGGTAGTGCACGCGCAGTGAGCGTTGCTGGTCTTCATCTGGGTCTGGCAGAGTACTGACATCATCTCTCTGCTAGGAGTAAAAAAAGCCCATGAATTGGAAAACTTCTTTAAGTGATAATCTCTTGCGAGCCACTCTTATAAAAGTGGATGCTGTGCCGGAGAAGGAGTTTAGCAAGGAATCACTCAAAGGGTGCGAGCGGTGGCTCTGCTGCCCCTGGAAGGCGTAGGAGAGCTGGCAGCACGCATTTGGTTATCTTGACCTAGAGCCCAGAGGATGCCGTTTTCCTTAATTCAGCTAGTCCGGTAGGTGAGGAAGTGCTGGGCATCGCCTGTCCGTGCAGTAGTATCTGAAGGGATGGAGACTGCAATGTGGAGGGGCCGTTCCCTTTGGGATTCACACGGGAATAGCGAGCTCCGTCTCCAGAGGCTGGCGGTGGCTCCGGAGCGCCGGTCTGGGCTCAGCGTTGCCCGGCTCGCTCCCTCGGAGCGGGGCTGCCCTGGCCTTGCCTGCCTCTGGGCCCTGGGGGAGCTCGCCCACGCGCAGGGCGCTGGCGTGGCGGGTGGCGGGTGGCGTGTTGCTCTACCCTGTTCTGCCCTGCAGGCACTGTGCCACCGAAGGGAGGCTTCTTGGTGCTTTTTTGTTCAACCTGTTGGGTGGTTGAGAAGCCCGTCCTAGCCTACGCTCGGTATTCACTTACAAAGTAAATTAGGAAAATTGACTGACTCCAGTGCTAATACAGTATGACATTTTAAAGCGGAGGCAGTTACAGTGCTTGGATAGAAGTAGGGATTCCCGGGCTGCCTGAGCAGAGGTGAGGAGGAGAAGCCTGTTTGCGTTTTGTGGGAGGAAAGGGGGAGAAACCTTGTACCCATAAAAAAGGAGATGGAAAAGCCCCCCCTCCAAATTCTCCTACATAATATACAAAGTGTTTGAGCCTCTAGAGCCCTTGTCAAAAGTCTGCTGTGCTGCTTGCAGCATGAGTGTGTGTTCACACATGGGAATTGTGCAGGAAAAAATAACCTACAGGAGCATTAATATTCGCTAAGCAGAAGCTTTAGCGTGGACCGTGCAGCACGCCGTGTTTCTGCAAGGCTGCTCATTTGGTCTGCAAGAGTCGGGAGATTCAGAAACTGATGGTCAGGCTGCCGATTCGTACGTGGTGACTTGTCCGGGCTGTTACCAGGATTCCCATGGCCCCGCAGAGCTGGGATGTTGGTAGCTCTGCGAGAGGAAAGGCTTCTCTTAGCCTAAGGTGGCATTTTAATCCTCATAACTTGTAAGGGCACGTGACACTTCCAGCCATCTTCTGGCCTCAAACAGCCTTTTTCTGGCTCAGCATTGATCTTAAAGGTTGATTAGTCCCTCCAGAGTGACAAGTGTGGTGGGTCGCTTTGGGGAACTGAGACACAAGAGGGGGACTCTAGCAAGAGCCACGCCGCGTTAAATGGTTTGTGCAACTTCATCCTCTGCTTCCATTTCTCAGCCTTCTGGAACTCCTACAACATAATCGCAGACAATGTGCTAGGCCTGCTGGAGCTCTTTCATGTCTTTCGAGTAAATCACGTGTGAATTTGTTTAGCGAGGTTTCACGCTTCGGGGAAGCGTGTGCGTGTGCCTCTGAAAATCGGTAGCTCTTGGTGGCTTCCGGACAGGAGGAACGCAGTTGCACCGTTAAAAGGGTGAGGGGCCACCTGGCCTGGGAGCTCAGAAGGGGGTGGAAGGGCTGGCTGGGGTAACAGCCTTTAAACTGAAAAGGCTTTCGGGGCTGTTGCAAGTTGGTGAGCGTGTTAGGAATGAATGAATGACACCAAAGCTTTGCCCCGACTTTACTCATGCAGGCAGCCATTGTAATGCAAAGTCCTAGCTAGCTCCGCTCTCGAGGAGGATGAGGCACAGCCAATTCACCAGCATCGCTCAGTTTAGTCCCAGCCCTGTTAACATGAAACTGTAAGTTTTTACAAAGCTAAAATGCAGACAGCGCTTAAAGGGAGTAGCTCCAAGTTAACTTGCGCAGCTCTTAAGTTGTCTGCAGAGAGCGGTTGACTGAAAAGACAACCAGTACAGATACAATTAGGAAAAACGGCCCCCGGAGTTTGCTCCTCCTCCTTGCTTTCTGTGTGCATGCCAGAGATCAGATCTGCTTAGATTTTTGTAGCGTGTGAATAAGATCCAGTTAGTAATCTTTCTCCTTTATTTGAAGTTAGCAGTCCTACTTTGCCTCTACAGGCAGCCGTCTACCTGCCAGGCGCTCTGAAGACCTGATAAGGGGCTGTATTCTGAGAGGTTAAACTTGAAGAGCAACTTTGAAAAGAAATGAAGTAATCTTCCTTCGTGTCATACCCCCTCCGAGTGAAAGCAGAGACTTGTAAAGAGGGAAGAAGGATGCAAAGGTGAAAATGATTAGCTGGCTCGTGTTTTCAAGCCCACGTTGAGGTACTCCGAACCTTCGTGTTGCTGGCTGCCCTGTACACGGTTTTGACATATTGAGATACTGGTGAATGATCTTTGAGTCGTTTGGTTAATGATGGATTTAGGCTGCGAAGAGATGTCATGACTTAGTAGAGCAGAAGTGTCTTAGTCGGCTGGTGTACAGTTATTCTGGGGGGAGCTTCGTTTCCTCTGCTTCCACCTTATGTGCCTCCTCGTTAGCAGTGGGTGCATCTAGCTGCAGTGAAATTAAAAAGGCTGAAAATGCTTAATTTGGGGGCCCTGAAAGTGATCCCAGAGTCTTGACTGGACTTGCTGCTTTCTTCCTCCTTCTCCCCTCTTCCTCCCCACTTTTTTAAAGCATCTCTCAGGGCTGACTGTCGTCCTGCCTGGACTGTCCGGGAGGTTTTTGGAAAGGCTTCTGCTGTCAGTGTAGGCAGCTTTGTCCAGGCTGTGCGTGGGCAACACGTGCTCCCCCAAATTGCGTCGTGTTCAAATACTGCACTAAACGACCTGTGCTTGGTTCAGGGTCTGCGTATGCTTAAGATGCTTTAGGTGAGATCAAAGAAATGATTCACTTTCAAGCAAAGTATTTTATTTCTGACCATAAGCCATATTTTTTTATTAGAACACAATTGTATATTTTGTGCAGAAAGCTGGACCTTAATTCTGTTCTCCTATCTCAGAATACCGGCAGCATAACTTAAATGAAGAGACAGAAACTCGCCCTACCTGCTCGCGGTACACTTCGTGTTCTGGGTGCCGACAGGGAGCAATTAATCAATTACGCTGGTTAATTGGTCTGTTTTTAACAGGTTTTGTAGTGCTTCCCGAGCATGAGTGCAGAATGAAGCGGCGATTGGATGAGCAGGAGTCACCTGTGTATGCGTCGCAGCAGAGACGTATCACCAGCAGCACAGAGGCTTTCCAACACCAGCACCGCGTGCTCGCCCCCGCGCCGCCCGTATATGAGGCGGTTTCGGAGACCATGCAGTCTGCCACTGGGATCCAGTACTCGGTAACTCCCAGCTACCAGGTGCGTTCGCTTGTCACGTGGCTGGGTCTGCGCGAAGCCGCTGCGGCCGGGGCGCGTGAGCGGCGGTGACCTGCCGACGCCAGACTCCTCCTTTTCATTTCACAGTGGAGGTCTGCATTTGACGCTAGGGCTCATTTTGCTAACCGGCGCTTCCTAAAGGAACCCCCAAATTTGGCGATACACCTAAGCATATGTCTAATTCTAAGCACTTGCTTTAAGACCATCAACTTGACCATTCAGATGTCTCTAAATATGAAATGTGATGGGTATTTACCTTTTTTGAGCTAGGGCTTTGATGGTCCTCCAAGACCGTGATCTCTGAATCCTGTCAGCGAGCGTGTGCAGAGGTGTTTCTCCATCTTTCCTTTTTCACTGGGAAGAATTTTGTTCTTACAGTTGCTCTGTCACAGGTTTATGATGTCTTGGATGATCTTAAGCTTAGCAGACTGGGTTGGATCAGCATTTAGGTTGGAGACTTTCAGAAGAATTGAAAAGTTTCGGATAACATTAGCCTAGGGTCATTGGGTGGCACTCTTCCCTCTGAGAGGCCATCCACTTGCCTCCTTAGCAAGGAACTGTCAGCTTGGGGAAGAAGAAGTGTGCTTTAAGGATGCATTTAAGATATCTCTGAGGGAAAGACCAGGGAAAAACTGTTCTTGTTACTTGCCGTTGACGTGTTTTTGGCATATTGCATTCCACGTTTTTATTGCTGGTTAGCTACCCTTTGTCTCTTGTGCCTGATTGTAAACACAGTTTCTTCCTTAGCGCTGCAGAAGGGATAGTCACGCTCGTAGCAGCAGACACAAAGCTGAAGAGCTGGCAGGCAGACGCTTGCAGGGACTGGAGAGTGGCTCCAGATCTCTTTATTGCAGGCGATCCTTCCTACAAAGAACTCGAGTGGAGCAGCAAATAAATCTTCTTAATGAGAAGGATTTTAAAAAATAGAACATACTGTCTAAAAGATGCTTGACTAGAAAACTAGGATCATGTAAAATGATCAGTAGTTTTAATTATTCTAAAAGCTTTTTTTTTTAAAAGGTGCTTTTAATGAGTTTTAAAATTGAAGACTTTGCTTGTTTTAATGTATAAAGGAAGCCTGAAAAGTGCATGCCCTCTGTTTCCTTTTTCACTGGGAAGTTTGTTCTTATGGTCTCTGTTTTCTAAGGGGAAATACCAACTTGGCTCTTCCCTGAGTTTGCTGGGGAAGCTAAAGAACGGCAGTTTGGCTTCCAGTACCTAAATAAAACAACAAGAGTGTGAAAGTTCTTGTTAAAGATTCATTCATTCAAATTGTTGCTTATGATACTGTGTGTGTGCTCTTTAGAGAAAAGAGAGAAAATTGACTCCATCTGACTAAAAAAAAAAAAAATCCCTTTTCATACTCTTGCAGTTTGTTCTTGTTCTGTTAGTGTTGGTGACTAGACAAGTAGTGAGTCTTCTAGGCTGGAAAGAACCTGCACGTCCAGCCTGTATGTAGGGAGGGCTCTCATATGCCTGCAATTCGGGCTACGAGTTGCCTTATTTTTTTTGTTGTTGTGTTTTTATATCTCTCTGGGTCATTAAAGAAGCCAAAATACCCTTTTTGAGTAAGGTTGTTAGCAGTCATGCTTTAAGTTCACGCTGATCATACTCTACTTCATTAAACTTTTATCTCCCAATCCAGAAGGACTGAAGCATTTACCATCGCTGTTGCCCTCTGCCCGGGCAGCGAGCAGAGGTTATCGCCACGCCGTAACCCTAGCTGACGTGCTCTTGTCTTGCCAGGTGTCGGCTGTGCCGCAGAGCTCGGGCAGCCATGGGCCTGCCATCGCAGCCGTCCACAGCGGGCACCACCACACCACCCCCGTGCAGCCGCACGGCAGCCAAGTGGTGCAAAGCCACGCGCACCCCACGCCGCCGGCGGTGCCCGTGCAGGGCCAGCAGCAGTTCCAGAGGCTTAAGGTAATGTCGAGCGTTGCTGTGGGGTGAAGTAAGCGAGGCCTTTTGAAAGGAGCCGGGGGATCTGCTGCCGGTGGACAAGAGAGCTCAGCTGATAGTTGCTCTCTTTGTAAATGGGTGGTTGAAATGAAAGCACATCGAAACTGGGTGTATGGGGTGCGTGAGTAAAGTCCTTGGGTTCTGGGAGGGAGGAAGAGGGATGAAGAGGATCCGTGTACACCCAAGATGCACAGCACCAGCCACAGAAAACACTGTCCCACATGTTAGGTGCTCAGCAGAACTTGTCCCTTCTGGGGCCCAGGAAGCTTTAAGATGAGTTTTTGTAGCAGCCTGGAGGAATGGGGAAAGTTGTTGAAAATACTTCTTTCAAACTGCTGATCTGACTTGGGGAATTGCAGATTAGGCTGTAGTGTTTGAGGCCTGTGCTTGAATCCTGGAGGCAACTGAGGGGCCTTTTTCTGCTAAGTATGTAAGAGAAGCCTCCCTGCAAAGCCAGTTAAAAGCTTTCTGACAAGGCTTAGAAGCTTCACCTTCTTGGGAGACTATTGATTGCAGCAAAGGACTGCTGTTTCTGCCAAAAATGCGTTGTTTCAAATACCTTAATAAAACCTGGGCTTTACTAGCCAAAGATTGGGGCAGGGAGAAAAAGGAAGAAGTATTGATCAGAGTGTTCATATGAATAGGTTAAATTACAAAAATGTTTGGTGCTTTTCTGAACACATGGCTTATGTGGGTGGATGTGTGGGAGAAATCTGGGAGTAAGGAAGGCACTATTCTTGGAATACATGCCATAGAATCCTTAAAAAAGAGAAAAGTCCACCAAAAATAACCCATTAAAGTAGTTACATTTGGATCAGCTCTAGTGAGAGGCATATATATGCACTGATGCCTATTTCTTCCTCTCTTCCAAATATGGCACAGTCTCTTCCAGTTTTTCCCCTGCTGCTTTGTTGAGTGAAAGGCCCTTTTTTTGCTTAAGGTAGGACACTTTATTTCTAGAGACCGCTGAGAATGGTTTCATAACCTGTGGTTCTTTCTACCAATGAAATCCCGTAGCAAATCCTCCACTGACTTCGCTGATGCAAGATCAGGGCTGTACATCCTTTTCCTCCTTTGCTGACTTTTAATTTCAGTATTTTTTTATACAATAGAACAGGAACAACTTCAGAGAGAGAGCTCAGATGTTGCTAGAGACAGCTTCTGTGGCCTGTAAGATCTCTCATGTCTCTAGGCTGGTGGCTGATGAAAGAGAGGGCCTGTGGGTAGCTCCTGCAGCTTATTAGCATGTGGCCTGGCTGTCGGAGATGATCGGTACCCAGAGCTCTCACTTTAGGCTGTGGTTGTTCTTTCAGCATCTCTGAAAATTGGGTGTTGGTACATATACAGTTCATAAACTTCTTGCTGTTTGAGGTGTAAAACAATTTACCACCCACAGTTGCCATTTTCAAAATCCTTGTACATCGAACTGAAATGTCTGGCTTTTAGAGAAAGTGCAAGTGTGTACCTGGCAGACATCTACTACGCTGAGTATGTCATTTCCACTTTCTGCTTATTCTTAGACTTCCATAATAATTTCCACATATGAATGCAGGAAAAATACTCACTCTACTTCTGTTTATCCTAGCAGTCAGCTCAGTGGTGGTTAGATGATAAATTTGGAGTATGTTTTTTCTGACTAATTCTGCTGATCTGTGTATTTTTTTTTTAATACACTTTTATCTTGTGAACATCTCTTATTCGAATGATGCTGGGTAGTAAGCTAACCAGGTTCGTGATCTTGTGTTCCTTAACTCCCTGCCCGGGCTCAGGGTTAGCAGCTGTGTTTTCAAATACTGTGTGTTTTGCAGAACAATGGAGGTGAAATAAAATCTCCTCTGCCAGTATAACCTGTCTGTTTTGTCTCCAGGTGGAGGATGCGCTGTCCTATCTTGACCAGGTGAAGCTGCAGTTTGGTAGTCAGCCACAGGTCTACAATGACTTCTTGGATATTATGAAGGAATTTAAATCTCAAAGGTAAGAAATTGCATTCTGCGTCTTCCTTCCAGGTTAGAAAGAGTGTGTGCGTGTGTGTGGGCACAGAACGGGAGCTGAATTCTGTCCTTTCGTTTGCAGAGTAACACACCTCCAGTAGCAGAGTAGGAAAGCAGTCGTGTGCTTTCTCTTCTGAAAGTTAAATGCATCCCTTCGTTTATATTAAATCTCTGCTTCGAGTGGGAGTTCACAAGTTCAGCTTTGATAGCTGATTCATCTGCTGTCTGGTTGTCTGCCCACTAATAATGGTCAGACTTGTGACTAGATCTCATAGATATAAAATGCTGTTTGGACTAATAAAATGATTCTAATGTCATTCTTCAGTAATGTATTTATAGGAATCAATTTAGCCTTGTTTCATAGGTTCATCATAGATTAGAGGTGATAAGGTGGAAATTTTGTTGGAAAATTCTTATGTGGAGAACTTGGTGCACCACGAGAGTGTCTTAGAGGATTGACATTTTGATCTTATTCCTTCTTCAGTATTGACACTCCAGGAGTGATCAGCCGTGTGTCTCAGCTCTTCAAGGGTCACCCTGACTTAATCATGGGTTTCAACACTTTCTTGCCACCTGGCTACAAAATTGAGGTGCAGACGAATGATATGGTGAACGTGACAACACCAGGACAGGTTCACCAGATCCCCACTCATGGCTTGCAGCCCCAGCCCCAACCTCAGCCCCAACATCAGTCGCAGCCTTCGGCGCAGTCAACCCCAACACCAGCACAGCCAGCACCACAGCCACCACCTGCCAAAATCAGTAAGGTGAGAGACTTTGAATGACATCTGTTCATACGTGGGGAACTTACTGCCCCCGGCTGAAATGGGAGTGGAGGTGAAGAATGATAAAGGAAATTGTGCATTGTTTTTTCAGAGTATTCATGAACCTTGGTTTGTGCTTCATGCTTGTGTTGTCCTTCTGTTCCTGGATTAGTTTCTCCTTTTAAAACCTTTCAAGGTGCTTACCAGTTGATTTGACAGTGATACAAACATGCGACCTTAAACCTTGGAAAAGCCTTTTGCTTTCAACTGAAAACTGCAAGTTGCTCAGAGCATCTAGTAAAACGTACAGGCAGTATTCAGGGAGAGATCCAGCAGCCTGAGGAAAAAGGGCCCCTTTTAGAAATGCATTTGATTTTGCAGTAGGGGCTTCCTAATTAAAGCACTGGGCAAGTGTTGAACTGCCCCACTGCTTTTGTGTTTATTTGCTCAGAATAACTTAAGTTCCAAGAAGTTCTTTGTAAAACAGAGGCCATGGTAAAGATGTGGCTCTCGGTGTGAAAGTTTGTGTGTAGTTTCAAATGTTTAGGGTAATTAACCTTCTAGAAGAGCTTGCTTAGTGATGTGGTAGATTCTGCATTGCTTGAAGTATTGCTTTTGGATTAGATGCTTGCTGTAAAGAAATAGTCTACTTGAGCCATCAGTTGGATGGGTGCAGCAGTTGTTGGCAAAATCTAAATAAAGTGCAGGCTTCAGACAAGATGACCATGATGTTTCCTTTAGATTTCACAGTTGGTGTGTCTGAAACTGAGACCTTTCAATAACAAAGGGAGTTTGACTCTCCGCTTTAGATGTAATCCAGAGCTGCTGTCCAACAGATGTGTTTTATGTGATTGAAAACAGAATGGGATAATCTAAGAGGCATTTATGGAACTTGCTCTAGCTGATACGTCATGTATTTCACCCTCAAAATGTGGACGGGTTTGAAAGACTTTTGGAGGGGAAGAATCCTCAAAGTTTCGAGGATTAATTTCTAAACTGTGCAATTAGCTAACAATTGGCTGGAAAAGGAAGAAAGGAATATGCAGTTAGCAAATAGCAGGATTTACAACGTGACAATCAAATAATCTCTAGAAGAACATTGGTGGGACTTGCCTCCTCCTATTTAAAAAGGGCAAACAAAAATGTGATTAAGACTTGCAAAGCAAAAAAACTTAAAAGCTAAGACATTCCCAAATTAGCTTGCCTGTGCCAGATTTCAAGGTCTTTCCCCAAAGGATACAAGTAATACATGCCTTCAGTGAAGAGGCGAAACTTTAACATGAAGCTGAGGGAGATGCTAGATGTTGAGGTGAGATTTCCTTAAGACAGGTAAGGTTGTAGGTAGATAAAACAGAGTCTGGTAATAGGAAATTTCTGGCAACTGTAAGACAGTTACCTAAATTGTCAGTAGTGAAAACTCTGCATAATACAAGCGTTGAAGTTGGAAAGGCAACAGAAACGAATGCTACCATTTGCATTTAAAATTGCCACTTCAAAACTGCTACTAAATCTTCCTATGGCTGTGAGGTATCTATCAAGAGTCTGCTAACCAAGTAACACCCACCCCGAGTGCTAAGGTGATTAACCCGAGAGTCTTACCCTCCTTGCTCTTTGCCTGGATACGGAAAGAAGCAGTGCTTTTCTCTTGCTGTTGCCTTACTCTCTGCATCCCAGAATTCTTCACTAGGGGCAAAATAGATGCAATGTTGGAGCAAGCCATGCCTATGCATTTTAGCTCTGTTTTTTGAGGCAGTATGTGTTTCTGCTCATATTTCAGTCAAAAGCAAGTAGCGAGGCAAAACAGCTATTAATAACATCTTGAAGAGTCCGGTGTTTTCTCTTCCTGGTGAAATGTAGTCCCTGCTGGCCCTCTGAATGTTGATTCCTTTTTTTTTTTCCATTGGCTAATAGTTTTCTTCTGCTTTGCTTACCTATATTTATGCTTCTGTTGATTTTTAAAATGCAGTTTTGGTTGTGAAACAGGACTTTTTCATTTTGACTGTTAACAGCAGTTTCTGATGAGACAGCCACTAGGAAAGTTTGGTTTACTGAAGATATAGCTGCTTAAAATTGCCTAGGCCCGTGAAGGAAATAATTATTTAGTATTGGTTTAAATAAAAAAAAGTCTTTTAAGGAAGTGCAGCAAAAGGCGTTTAGGGTCATTATGTGGGTAGGGATTGTTTGACTGGATGTAGTAGCAGGGAATTTCATCCAGCTGCTGTATCCTTTCTGATACTCCAGCTCAGAGGTACCTCTACTGAATCCACGTTGTTCCACTGCTGGCATCAGTAATAGTTATATGCTGCGTTTTTTCCTCTGGATACGGTACATATGTAGACTAGAAGTGCCTTTATTCCAAACATAAAGGAATCTGCTAATTTCCGAAATGGCTTCTTTTCTTCTTAGCCATCTCAGATGCAGGCGCATACTCCCGCCAGCCAGCAAACTCCCCCAATTCCACCGTATGCATCACCGCGCTCTCCGCCGGTCCAACCTCACACACCTGTGACAATCCCGCTGGGAACTACACCGTCCCTGCAGAACAATCAGCCCGTTGAGTTTAATCATGCCATCAACTATGTCAACAAGATCAAGAATCGGTTCCAGGGACAGCCAGACATCTACAAGGCCTTCCTGGAGATCCTCCACACATATCAGGTTAGTTGTAACAATACGATTTTGAGTGTACGTAGACATATTTCTCTTCCTGTGCCATGGGGCTTGTCCAAGACTCTCATTCTGGTCTTGTACCGGATTAGCTGTGGCCAGCAAGCTAACCAGATTTCAGATGACTCTTGCAAATTACAATATTGTGTAGCAGCATGAAATAAAAGATTTACATCAGTCGTCTTTATTTGCAAGTGTCTGAAATAACAGGTAGGATGCCTTTTTTGAAATCCCATTTGTCATTTTGTGAGTATGTATCATGAAGAGAGAGCATGGCTGTTTTATTGATGTAAAAACTAAAGAAAACACTTGCTCAGTCAGTGTCCTAATGTTTATGGGCCAGCTGGGCAATTAGTATGATTTGTCACTGAAGATACTGAGACCTTTGTTGTTTCATTCATTCTGTTACTGGTTTGTTTCTTTTTCACTTAATAGTCAGGGGCCCTTTTTCTGACACCTCTGCTGTTTCTTCCGCAGAAAGAGCAGCGGAACGCCAAGGAGGCAGGCGGTAACTACACGCCGGCTCTGACGGAGCAGGAGGTGTACGCGCAGGTGGCACGCCTCTTCAAAAACCAGGAGGATCTGCTCTCTGAGTTTGGGCAGTTCCTGCCTGATGCCAACAGCTCTGTGGTGAGTCTTCTTGTAGATACGCTGGACTGACATACTTGATGGAAAACTGTGCAGCCAGAGTTCAGAAAAATGTGCTGTGGTGTTTGTTTGCTTCTTGAGTTTTTTGAGTGATCTTTTACTGATGTGGGAATGGGGCCACAGGGAAAGACTGTTTCCTGTCAATAGCTTGTCTTTTAAGTATGATCCCTTTGCCTAAAAGAGTTGTTCTAAGACTGCAGTAACTGCAGTGAAATACATTGGTTATCTAGAGCTAGGAGGATCAGGCATGTTTCTTTGCCTGGATACGTGGAACTCGGCTCTAATAGTCCTGTGGGTTTATTTCTAAATAAGCTGTTAAGTAAAACAACTGCAGAGAAAGTGGAATCAGTAAGAAATGACCATGGTGGCACCGTGAAGAAGCCACAGCTCAACAACAAGCAGCAGAGACCCAACCAGAACGGCTGTCAGATACGACGGCACTCAGGACCTGGAGCAACCCCTCCGGTGAAGGTAAGAGCGTGTGCTGTTTGTTCGGCAGTCAGGTTTTTTCCCAGAAGGCAGTGGCAAAATAGGATAAGTTTTGCAAACCTGTGTGATTTCAAGGCACAGATTGCAGTTTGAGAAAACTGAAGCTAGTGCTTGCCTTTAAAAGAAACCTTTTCAAGTGATTGTTTCTAAATGCAAGACTTTGCCTCTAATTTTCATAAACTGCTGCTGTTATCTGTACCCGAGGGTAGTAACAGTTATTTTGCTGGCTTGGGAAAAAAAATGCTTTTCCTCCCCTTACTGGAATGCTGCAGAATGCATGGGTGTGTATTTATCGGTTAATAAAGCAGTGTTTGGTGATGAGAGGGAGGTGTGGAGTCTGGAGAAAGAAGTCTCAGTAAAGTCACAAAATAAGTTTGCCCAGAATTTGTAGTGGTGTTTCTGAGGCACATGGGAGGATAGCTGAGGGAAACTTGGGAAACTTAAAGGTGTGCCCAAAAGCTTTATTAAAGCAGAACTTAGAGCAGATGCAATGGCATCATGTTTGTTCATCTTTGATATGATAAGCCTTATAATACAATGACTAATGATTATTCTCTTAGCCAAGTTTACCCTTTTCAAACTACCCACATTTCGGGGAGAACAAGGCCTTGCAGTCTAATAAAAATAGTTAGTGGCTGCGTGGTTTAATGTTTGTGCATTTGGAACAAGTTGTCTGCCTTATTCGAAGGTGGTGTATCTTGCTTTGTAAAGAAAAGCATTGTCACATCTAGTTGTATCATTTAATTTCACTCATTTACTTCCCCTTGAAGCCTCTCTACTCCTCCTCAAATAAAACACAACAAAATAAAACACATTTTGGAGGTAGCTTTCAGCCTTTGTCAGGATGTGGAGTGTTCGGCTGATGTGGGGAAGAAAAAGGATCTTGCAGTGGAGTGCAGGAAGAAAGACACTAATTTTAGGGAGCTGTAAGACTTGAAGAGCTGGGTGGGTGCTAGTCAAAAACTTTTTTTTTAATTCTGCAAATCAGTTAGAAAAATGAGATATACTATAACCAGTGACTATTTCAGTCAACCAGATAGAGAAAAGAATATGTCCTTGTATTAGAAATATTGGAGTTTTATGCCACTGATTAAAGATTAATAGTTTAACTTGGAACACACACTTACATGTAAACTTCCTTCCAGAAAAATACCTTTCTTTTATTTGAAAACATGTAGTATAGTAGAGAAGCTGAAACCCTTATGTGATAGATATACAAAATACAGCAACCTCCTCAGCTGAACAGCCTTTTTTTTGGTCTTGCCTTTTTTTTATGTATATGTATAACAGAAGAAACCGAAGCTGCTTGGTTTGAAAGACCAGTCTTTGGCAGAAGCCAGCAAGCATGGCGTGGGGACAGAATCTCTGTTCTTTGAGAAGGTGAGAAGTTTCATTCAGAGAAAGCAATCCTGTATCATTGATTTATGTTCATAGCATGTAGGTACCCTGATTTTTATCGCGGTGAAGTTTGTGGTATATATGCTGCGCTGACAGCATTTGTCAACTTGAACTCGGATGTATCAGATGACCTTTACGTCGGATCCCATGAATTTTTTAAAAGATTTGCCATCTTTTTTTACTCAGATATGTGTGTCTTTTCCCCCAGAATGATTCTCCTAGCTTTTCATCTGCTGCTGCTAGCCTTGGTGAGGGTGGCTTGGCATGGAGCACATGTCAGCGGTTATGGCTGCTAAATCTCCTGGAAATTTACAGGAATGCAAATTTTTTTCTGTAATTCGTGCTCCATAATTTTTTCAGCCTGTGAAATCCCCAAAACAACTGATGATGTGCCTAGGGTTTCTTGCTGTGCTGGCACGGTTTGCTGTACCCATCCACAACCACATGCCTGCAGGGTGGGAGCTCAGTTTGCAATGCAGCTGACTCGCGTCAACCTTGGTTTTCTTTTTTCTCCCTGAGAGATGAATCTAATTATTTGCACGGTTGTTACCTGTTGCTGGTTTACCGTGTAGAACAGATAAAGGCCAGGTGGGATGTTTCCAGGTGGTACCTTGGCCTCTTCCCTAAGATGTTCATACATTTCTTTATGGTTCGGAGGGCAGTATATAGTGAGAGCAAACAAGCTTTTTAAGTAATACTCATACATCGGTGAAAGTCTTGGTTGTTCTCTGATGATGTGGTGCATTTCACAGCACCCTGTAGATCAGCTAATAGTAACTGGGAACCAATCTATCGCTTGGAGAAATGTGTAGGTGTTAACATGAGTAAATGTAAAAATCCCTGCTGAAGGATTGTAATTGTAATGACGAATATCTTAATGATCTCCATTTGATGCGTAGATGCTAACTGTTCTCATGGGAAAGGTAATGGTGTTGGAATGAATCTTTCAGTTTTCTCTTAGCGAGAAATTAAGGACTGCAGAACCCGGTTCATCTGTGATAACCCGAGCTATAGAGCAGGTGGAGGCTGGCAGAGGTTGGCATGGTGTTAGTTACGGGTACAAGCCTCTTCCCCCTGCTCCATACTTGTGGTATTCTGCAGGGGTTAGAGGCAGCCTGGGTGGGCTTCTGGTGCTCCTGTTAAAGCTGCGTCATCGCCAACTGCAGAATTTCATAATCCAGCTGTTAGGGGTTTCTTCTGAGGGATTTCATTCTTCTCTTGCTGCTTCACTGTTCAAAATAGTGCACCCGAGTGTAGAGAGCTGATGTTGCAAGGTGTGTCCAGCAAGAAGATGGCTTTCTTTAGTAGCTGTTTTTCTGGCCCTATGGACTTGAGCAAGTTAATTTCTGTTCAGTTCATTTAGGCTTTTGTCCACGGTTGTGGATGGTCAGAGGCAATGTGTAAAATACTATTGCCTACTGTTCTCTCCTCTGAAAGATTTTTGCATTCTCTTTTTTTTGAAAGGTCCGCAAAGCTCTGCGTAGCACAGAGGCATACGAAAACTTCCTTCGCTGCCTGGTTATTTTCAACCAGGAGGTGATCTCCCGGGCTGAGCTCGTGCAGCTAGTTTCTCCATTCCTGGGGTAAGTGAAGCCTGGACAAGTTCATTTCTTTACAAGGTCAGCGCTAGGAGGTGAGAAGTATAATCCAATGGGTCTGCTCCTGTTTCAAAGCCAGGAAAGAAATGCTAATGTTTGTGGTCATTCGGAGGAATGCATCTTGCGTGGTTGTGTGTCACGGAGGAGGAACACAGCTTCGGTAGCCGGGCAGTGGTTTCTTGAACTGTCTGGGCCACAGAGTAAATCTGAGATGGAATCCCCCCTCTGCTGCCCACTTCCTCCACTGCTCTTGACCCGTTTTTTATCCGTGCAGCCTGCCACTGGCTGAATTTTCTGTCCACAAAAAGATTGCGTGAGTTACTTTATGGCAGTGCATTCTCTGAGGTCTCCTATTTCCTCCAGCGCAGTCTGAGGGGGTGTCATGAGTGTACATTTTAAGATGCCAAGTGCTACTAAGTGGCCTGTTGAGATGGGAAAGGAAGATATTGATAAATCTTGGGAGCCCTGTAGTGGCTAATGCTGCACAAGTGCTATGTGCTTTAGACTTTTATCGGAGCAGAAGAATAAGCATCCTGCGTTAGCTTTTCTTCCAATTTCATATTCTTGTACACTGCCCTTTTCTCATTCTTATCTAAGAGGAAGTAAAAAAGTTTTTTGGAGGTTCCTAGCAATGTCTTGGCAGGCAGGCAGCATTCAGGAGCAGTTCTGGTACTGCTTGCTGTGGTTTTTTCCTTTTTCAGAAGAGTAAACAGAACTATTTAGATGCCTGTTATTGCAGCCTCTTGGAATCATGGATTATTTCACTTGAGAAAAGATTGACCGTGAAATAATGTGGGATATGTCTCCTAAAAAAAAGTGCTGATACAAACCCATGAAAATTTCAAAAAAGCAAAAAACAACTGAAGTTCTGTCCAGAAGCCAAAAATGATATGGAATAGTATAGTTTAAACAGAAATTATGATTCCATAACTGCTAGTGGTGTGCAGAACTGCTCCATTTTAATCACTTAAAACAGACATAATAAATATCCTCTCATCAGCTTTGGGCTGCAAAATTAATATTCCTTATTCCTGTGAGTTGAGCTCCAAGTCCAGCTGGAGAAGGTAATAACAATGTAAATTGGGTTCAGAGCCCTGTTACACTAGCTACTGTGCAAAGAAACTGCCCCAAGGAGCTTACAGTTTATGTTGCTTCACTGGAATTGGACAAGTCAGGTATCATTAGGATACTACTTTTAGCTAGAAAAGGTGAAGTATTTAACCAGAAAAGTATGTATTTCTCCCATCCATCTTCTGTACTCCTAGCTGTAAGAATGAATATCTGTATTGGGATAGGTATATTATAGTTATCTTTCTTATTCTGGAGTTGGACATTATCTTCTGTCATGTAATGAAAAAGCAGTAAATGAGCAGTGATTCAATTAGTGTCAGTAACAGGTTCAATATCTCATGCAAAGCTTCAGCAATATGAGAAAAAGGAGTTGAACAGATGCACTATTTTAGACTAATAAGTTATTCACAAAACTTTTATCTACAAGTAGACTTTAACTTGGGCCATAAAAAAAAAAAAAAGGCTTCTTCATAGTTTGTGTTGGTCTGTTGCTGTCTGAGAGGCAGGGCTGCTTGAAGCTATTGCTCCTTAGCATAGAAACATTTTGCAGGACAGCTACAGAGTCACTTCTCAGTTTCTTCTTACTGCTTTCCAACTTGAAAAGAGAAGATCTGTTTTAAGGTTAAGAACATATTGGCAAACAACTAGGGATCTGGCTTGGGTTCACTGCAAGAGGAGTCTGAGAGACCCAGATTTGATGCCACATCTTGCAAGAGGTGCTGCCTCTGCCGTGAAAGCTGTGGCTGCAGTTCTTTGCTTGTGGGGACTGTACCAACAAGGCACGTGGAGAGTATTCTGGTGCTTGTCTGTTTATCCCTGACAATACGGGGTGGTAATCCGAAAGAACCTTAATTGCACCGAAGAGCAATCTGCAACCTGAGCAACAGGTACTAGGTTCCCTTTTCCTCGGACTCTGTGGAAGCGGGATTGAGCAGTGAGGGTCCTCCCTCACCAAGCTGGTAATTCAGAGGGCCTTCGTGGGCACGGTCTTTCCGTAGCAAGCAATTCTAGCCTCCATATCACAGCTCAGCGCTGTTTGATTTCTTCTTAGCTAGTTTTTCACATCATTCATTTTATTTTTAGGAAATTCCCAGAATTGTTCACTTGGTTTAAAAACTTTCTGGGGTATAAAGAGTCTGTTCACATGGAGACGTATCCAAAGGAACGGGCTACTGAGGGGATTGCCATGGAGATAGACTATGCCTCCTGTAAAAGACTGGGCTCCAGCTACCGAGCCTTACCCAAGAGCTACCAGCAACCCAAGTGCACAGGGCGGACTCCGCTGTGTAAAGAGGTAAGACGCTTTCACGCAGGAGTTGCATGGCAAAGGAAGGCTGTTTCCAATCTTCTTAGAGGGAATGAAGCACCGGTAAGTGGAATAAAAGAAGAGGACGAGGATTTACTTTGTATCCTTGAGGTATGCTGAAAAGGCTTCTGGGGGCATCAGGGCACGTCCGCTCTTGCACAGCAGAGTGCCCTGAGTTGTGCCACCGCGTGTGCCCCAGAACTGGTGGGTGTGTTGCCCGGTACGGAGCCTGGGCCTGGAGGCTGCCGCTCCTACAGGGTCTCATTAGCATTGAGGTCCAGCGGCTATGGTGCTTGGGGACCCAGGCTGGCATCTCCACTGACACGTGTGGACATACCAGCCTGGCTCGGGGTCTCTGCAGTAGGCGTTGGAGCCCAGGAGGAGTACACCCTCAGGTGTTTCTAGTGGCAAGGGAGCACTTGGCATTCTTGGAAGCGTGGGGATTGTAGCCAGAAGCTATTTTGTAGGGTAAAGCTTCAGCCTAGGAATAGGCCATACAAGAAGCTGGTTGGGAGGTGGGGAAAGATTTGATACTCATGTGGCTTTGATGGCTGGCCTCACCTCTTTGGTGCTTGTGAAAGGGTTGCATGATGCTTTGAGGAGCAGCTGGAAAAAGATGCCAAATAGTTGTAGCTCTACTTACGTAAAACTAAGGGGCATTAGATATATAAGATTTTACATGGCATACAGTCTGTGTGAGAAAGCATTAAGGGTAAAAATGCAAAAACTCTAAAGCTAGGAAATGGCAGAACTAGTTTTCTGTATGGTCTTCATGTGATCTCAGGGATTTGTAATAAGGGAGTATTTAATTAAAGATTACTGCTACCTTTTTAACTAAATTCCCACTTAGTCCACTGTCAGGGTTGTTTCTAACCCATCCTTAAGATCACGTTTTTTGTGGATAAATTCTCCCACATATCCCCCCCGTTCTTCTTTCTTTCTACCCGAAATGCTAAGATGACTTCCGTCTTGAGAAACAGCGTATTGTTTGGGGAAATCAGCTCCCTATAGGGAAATTTCTCCGTCAAGAGCCAAAGCTGGTCTCCTGAACGTGTGCTGGGGGGTCAGATGTACTCACCGAGTCCTTTAATGTGTTTAATGACCTTTTGGTTAAAGTGGGAAAGGTACTGGCTGATCCTATTCCTTCATTGGTGTTGAAGGTAATGCTTGGAGGGAGGCGAGTGGGCTGGACTCTTATTGAAGGCCAGTTAGGAAACATGCTGTTTAAGAGTGTTCACTGGAGGAGGGGAGAATCCCAGAAATCCCTTCCCGAGGGAACTGCAAACTTCTGCAGCACCTAGGACAAACAGCCAAAAGATTGCAGTTTAGGAACAAAACATTTTTTTTTGTGCTTACATTCCCTGAAAGATGGGGAGGATGAATGTGGGTGACCAAGACAAGCAGTTAGCAGTGGTGATAAGTGTTCAGTTGAAATGATGGTAGGATAGTGAAAACTGCCTGGGCAAGGAACAATTAAAAGTTTTTAAACTAAGTCCTAACGTGTCTCAAAGTGTCTTGTGTGATGCAGTTATAAACTTTTCTTCATATGAGAATCTAGTTACTCAGTTATTTGGGCTTCAGGTTTATGAAAATCGGGCCTGACATTGAAGATTTCCTGCCAAAATGCATGTTTCTTTGCCTTTGGCCTCTCTGAGGTTTGGGGAATGCTCTGCTCCTGTTTTGGAGGTAGTGAAAGCTGCTAAGCATCTCTGTCAGGAAAGGTGTCACTGGGCTACGGGTTTATATTCTTTATTAGCCTTCTTCGGAGACAGAAACCGCGTACTGCGTAGCAGTCACGTTTAACGTGATGACCACCCAATATCGTCAGTGGTGAATCATACGTATGATTAGTAAACCACAGCCAGCTGGTTCATCCAAAGTAATGGAAAAGCTTTTTTCACCTTTCTTTTTTTCCTCCCTTGCAAGTTTTCTCTCGCAACTCCAACTAATGAATTTTTCAGACTGCCCAGATGTTTCCGTCCCGGCCATTTGGGCTCGCCCTGTGAATGCTGGGCAGTATCTTTGCTTAGGAAGCAAGAGACAGTTTGTAAGACTGAGGAATTAGACTCTCCTATCAGAGGCCTGGGCTCACAGACAGCCAAGTGTCTCGCAGTCCTGTGACCCCCTCGAGAGACTCACTGCGGTCGTTGTCTTTCCCTGTCTTACACAAAGGTTTTGAATGATACCTGGGTCTCCTTCCCTTCCTGGTCCGAAGATTCCACATTTGTCAGCTCCAAGAAGACGCAATATGAAGAGCACATCTACAGGTGCGAGGATGAGCGTTTTGAGGTAAGTTACTTTTCCCTGATTCATGACTTGGAAAGTCTGGGGTCCTGTGAGCAATTAATGATCTTGATATAATTTTATCTTAAATACTGCTCCTTAGAATCTGTTTTTATTATGTTTCTGTCATCTGGTTTCTACGTGAGAGCTTGTGTACTCTTAATGCAAGAAGCAGCATCTGAATAACCATATCTCACTCTAAGCTACCACCCCTGCCTCTTGCTTTTTGTGCAGAGCTCTTCTGTTCAATTCACTCCAGATGAAAATGTTCAATGGCCAGTGTACCATCGCTGCTGCTTTTTTTTTTTTTTTTTTTTTTTTTTTTTTTTTTTGTCCTTACTACCTCTGTAAAGCACAGAAACGTGCATTCCCGTGTAATAATCTGAAAAAAGATACGTTCAGGATGTTAAATGATTGACATCTTGACTTGAAATAGAAGTTAGCTTGGCAGTTACCTGAATATGCTCAGATTTGTCGCATCCTTTTGTAGAGTAACTGTCAATTGTACTCTGTTCCCCTATGGAATATGTAATTTGTTAAAAGTATCATTCTGGTAGCCTTTACATTCTTGCACAGTATTATTTAGGTAGCAGACGAAATATATAATTGGATTATTTTAGAACAGCCAAACGTGGAAACCGCTGCTGGAGTACACCTTGTTAAACATGCATGGCTTCTTGTTTCATGTCACTTAAACGTTAGTCTCTGTGAAGTATCATGTTTTATCTATTCAGCTATGGCTAATGCACCGTTCATTTCAGCTGGATGTTGTCTTGGAGACCAACCTGGCAACAATCCGCGTCCTTGAGGCAATCCAAAAGAAACTCTCGCGCTTGTCTGCTGAGGAGCAAGCCAAATTCCGACTGGACAACACTCTCGGTGGCACTTCGGAGGTGATCCACCGCAAGGCTCTGCAGAGGATATATGCTGACAAAGCAGCTGACATCATTGATGGCCTTCGGAAGAACCCATCTGTTGCTGTTCCCATCGTGCTGAAAAGGTAGTGCTCTGGCACCGTGCCCCATGGGCTCTACCAAAGTCTAATGCGTGATCCACGATCCAGATTTATATAAAAGTACCTAATTTCTGCCCCTAAAGTGTTTGACCTCCAGGGCATGTAATTTAAGAAATGCCATTTATGTTCTGATCAGTTGCTGTATTTCATAATAATCACCTAGGAAAAGGTCATTGCCCTTTTGAAACAAAAATGTCACCAGCTCAGCTGGAGGGATGTAGAACTTTTATTGTCTCCTTTCAAACCCTGCTTTTTCCTAACCCTGGACAAAATGTGTCAGGATCATATGTAAGATGAAAACAATCTCTCTGCTGTGAGGATTGTTACAGGGTAAAATTGATTTTTTTTTTTCTTTTTTTCCAAATCCCACTGCTGCAAGTGACCATTGGCTGAAATTGCAGTGTCTGTACTACACTCAGATTCCTGTTCAGTTTTCTTTTGTCAGCCTCACTTGGTCAAGGAGAGGGAGCAAATACTGTAACTCTTGAGGAAGCTTGAGGAGATGTGTAAGCAGGAGGCTGTATGGAAGCATAATAAAGCAACATGTTCTGCTTATCCTTTGGGCATGTAAACAACGGGACGTTTCCTGAAAATGGAAGGCAGCAACTGTAAAACCAGCTAGAAGGAGAGACACTTTTCCAGCTACTTACCATCTCTGCAGGACTGTTGCTCCCATGTTTCAGGGCTCTGACAACTGAGAGAAACAGTTTTGCCTAGGATACCTGCAAGGTCACGTCTCCCCCACCTCACTGCAAGGATGTTCTCCCTGTGGGTCAGGTCCTGAACTGCCGTGGCTGCATTGCCTTAGGCAGGCTGCAGCATGTGCTTCAGCTTGAAACACTGAGTGGTGATTCTGAAGTTGATTCCCAGGAAGCTCCGGTGTGCTTGCTGCGGGGTAATAACTTTGTTAATCAGCTGGACTAAGCTTCACCTTCTCAGCAGCCAGAGCTCTGCAACTCTTTGAGGATTTCCAAGAGAGTTGTACCACTTCCTGTGGCTCTTGCATCCCTTCAGTCTGGCTAGAGTGATGCCAAGTTGCTGCTGGCTGTGTTACTTAGACGTGAAAGACATCCAGAGGGGTTTATTCAGCAGAGCATATGCAGGGTGCCCATCCTGTAAAGCTATGTCCATAGGATGGCCTTCATGCACCTTTCATGAGGGATTCAGCTTTTCTCAATAGTGTCCAGGAACCTGCCATTTTACCATGGTCTAGGTTTTCCATAAATGCTCAGAATGGGACTTTTATATCTCTTAATTCACCCTGGTCTTTTGTTTTCTTGATTCAAGGTTAAAGATGAAAGAGGAGGAATGGCGAGAAGCCCAGAGGGGATTTAATAAAGTCTGGCGAGAGCAGAATGAGAAATATTACCTGAAATCTTTGGACCACCAGGGCATCAACTTCAAGCAGAATGATACCAAGGTCCTGAGGTCAAAGAGTCTTCTCAATGAGATTGAAAGTATCTATGATGAGGTAAGACGGTCACCAATAGTTTCCTTCCCTCAAGCTTATGTACTCTGCACATGTAGTTTCCCTTCCTGTTCTTCACCCTCGATGCTGGTGCGGTTGGAGGAAGTGGGATGCTCACAGAGAAGGGCCTGTACCCGCTGCTTTAGGCTACGTGTAGCTGCCTGTGTCTGAGGAGGGAAGACTGCCCTTTCCTGAATGCAGCCAGCCTGCGCAGTCAGCGTAGCCGCGAAGTGACTGCTGCTATGTAGCAGCTGAATTAGTAGGGGTAGATGGCTGAGCCTTCTGGCGACAGACTCATTGTCCTGTTGGTAGCAGTAGCCACAGGTTCTTGAACAGAAATGGGATGATGGTGTGCAAACAGGAGAAACATTTGTCAGCTTTCGTTATGTGTTGTGAAGAGCCTACTCATCTCAGTGGGAGGTTTGGTTTTTCCCTCTGTCAAGGGGATGCAATGAGAGAGGTAGTCTGCGCCACTGTGGGAGCTTTCTAAAAGGTTCTTGAGCATAGGGAGGTGTTTGTGGAACTAACTTGTGTGCTGTGCTTTTTATTCCTAGAGGCAGGAACAGGCTTCGGAAGACAATGCTGGAGTACCCACAGGCCCACACCTATCATTAGCCTATGAAGACAAGCAGATCCTAGAAGATGCTGCCTCTCTCATCATCCACCATGTGAAACGGCAGACAGGAATCCAGAAAGAGGACAAGTACAAAATCAAGCAGATTATGTATCACTTCATTCCAGACCTGCTGTTTGCTCAGCGAGGTGAACTCTCAGATGTGGAAGAGGAGGAAGAAGAAGAAATGGATGTGGATGAAGCTACTGGGGCTGCAAAAAAGCACAATGGTGTTGGAGGCAGTCCTCCCAAAACCAAGCTGATGTTCAACAACACAACAGCCCAGAAGCTGCGGGGCATGGATGAGGTCTACAATCTTTTCTATGTGAACAACAACTGGTACATATTCATGCGACTGCATCAGATCCTGTGTTTGCGGCTGCTGAGGATCTGCACCCAGGCTGAGCGGCAAATCGAAGAGGAGACGCGGGAAAGGGAGTGGGAAAGGGAAGTGCTAGGCATAAAGCGAGACAAGAGCGACAGTCCTGCGATCCAGCTGCGACTGAAGGAGCCTAGTGAGTGACTTCTGATGTGAGGTTTGGGAAGATAGCTGCTTCTATTCATAGTATGTTGATGAAGCTTACTTGGTTTCTCCAGGCGTGTTATAATGCTGAACCCTTTTTGACAGAGGGGAGTGGAAATCTCTCTTTTGTTATCATTGTGCAGCACTGAGTTGAGGGAGGAGATGGGAAGGTGTGGGCATGTGGGACACAAATAGCGATCAGCAATAGTAGAACAGTAATGTGCGGCAGTTACTTCATAAGAGCTTTCATTTTTCACTTACTTATCTAAAGTGTCATCGAGCTCCCTAAGTGTTTTAAAAAGAAATAAAGCCCTCATGGAGGAGGCCAGAGCCAGAAAGCAAGAGATTATGAAAGTACCTGGGGCCTTAAAAAGTCCCATTTAAATGTCTATAAAAGATAAATTTAAGACCATCCCAGTAACTTTCTCCTTGACTGGGTAGAGTAGTCTGAGGACCAAAACTCCTTGCCTGTTTGCTCCTAGAAATGGAGCTGTTCTGTGAGAATGATCCTTCTTGGGGGTCATGTGTGTTCATCTCTCCCCTTCTCTCTTGTTGCAGTGGATATTGATGTTGAGGATTATTACCCGGCGTTCCTGGACATGGTGCGCAATCTCCTGGATGGGAACATGGACTCGTCGCAGTACGAGGACTCCCTGCGCGAAATGTTCACCATTCATGCCTACATCGCCTTTACCATGGACAAGCTGATTCAGAGCATTGTTCGACAGGTAAGTGCCAGCAAACCCTGGAGGGTGGATGGACCAGGGTAGAGAAAGGTGGCAGGTCTTCTCCTGAAATGAGAGCCCTGGTCCAGACTTAAGGGGGAGTATTGTATGCCTGAGTGTGGGATTTCAGCTTTCAGCAAGTGAAATGTGGATGTTTTTAAACCCTGCTCTAGGGCTGATATAAAGAGAGGTAATAAAGGATAAAGGATACGTTTTGATGTATTTAAATTATTGGGAATATCCTCTCTGTTCATGTAGAGTTCTGTCTTTGTTCTCCAGCAGCTTTAGGATGTAAGTATTCATCTTCAGAGTGTTTCCTGAGCTAATCTTGCTTTAACTTTGAAAAAGAATTAAATGGCATTTGAATAATTCATTTCACCAGTTTTGTAAGGACAATGGATGCCTTTTCTAAAAAGCTGTGTGTCTTTTATCTGGTTGTTTGAGAAGCTAATTTTAGTTGTTAAACGCTAGCCATTTTATTGGGCAGGTAGGAAGAATGTGTGACCAAGGGATTTTCTATTTTATAGCAGAAAGAACAAAAATACGTGCAAGAGGCTGGAAGTAGAATTGCATGAAAGGTATTTCCTCTTTCACAAGGATAGAATTGCTTTTCAAACATTCTTTATTTCAATCCATAGACAAACTGAATTAAAAAAACAGTCAAGAGACTTGATTTTAAACTTGTGCAAAATGAGAATTTGATTTAAAATCTTCCATGCCTCTCAAACAGAAGCGAACCCTTACTGTGGACAGGTTATGCTAACTTAACCTTACTTAAGGTTATGCTCTAAACCTTTCTACCTTACTGCTGATCAGAATGTTACCTGCCTATATAGCTTTGTACAGATTGCTGTACTTTGCTACCTGCTGTCTTTTGAAAGATGCCAGCTATGTAAAAGATACTGTGGCTATGTAAAAATCCAGAGATCATTTGCGGCTGAAGAAGCTACTTGCCTTAAATCGATGCTTTTCTCTTCCCCCCCACCCCCAAGGCTAAAACACATGGTTATGTGTTTGCTTCTTTCTAGTCTGTGCAGATGGG
Organism: Dromaius novaehollandiae; assembly: GCF_036370855.1. Classification (NCBI taxonomy): domain Eukaryota; kingdom Metazoa; phylum Chordata; class Aves; order Casuariiformes; family Dromaiidae; genus Dromaius; species Dromaius novaehollandiae. The sequence continues at coordinate 22,823,856 of NC_088107.1, forward strand.
CATGTCCTCTGCGGTCCTCTGACTGAGGCTTGTTCTGGGTGAGAAGTGAGGTTGCCCAGTTCTGCTACTGTGTATTGGTATTCAGGAGATAAAAAGAATGCCTTCTTTCTTATTAGTTGTAGTTTATATTTACAAAACCTAAAATGCTGGCAAATGAAGATAGAGACTCAGCTTTACTTGCTGTTTTCTTTAATGTCAGAGTCTATTGATAGCAGTTACAAAAACGTATTTTTGGAGACTTCCTCACTCTTCAGGTGACTGCCTTGCTCAGGGTTTTGACACGCCATCCAGGTTTTGCATGTCTCCTAAACAAGGTTTCCTAAGCGCCTTAGGCGAGGAGAAGTATCTTCTGCAAGACGAGAGGCATTAAGCACAAAGGCAATTTGTTTTTTTTCCCCCGAGTTTTAACACCATCCTCACGAAAGCCTTCTCTGTGTTCTTCCTTCTCGCAGCTCCAGCATATAGTGAGTGACGAGATCTGCGTGCAGGTAACAGATCTCTACCTGTCAGAGAATAACAATGGAGCAACTGGAGGCCTTCTCACTTCTCAGTCTTCTCGTACTGTTCTGGAGGCCACATACCAGCGCAAAGCTGAGCAGCTCATGTCAGAGGAGAACTGCTTCAAGGTAAAGCCATGGCTGCAAACCTTTGTACAAAAGCAGCAAGCAGTGAGGTTTGGGGAAAGCCTTGTAAGAAGGAGAGACACCAGCCCTTTAAAAAAGGAGCTTTATTTAGCCACCCAAGAGCCCTGAGACCTCTGAGACCTTTTGTGGCTCTGAAACTTAATAGGAGAATTTTGGTGGCAGGTCCCAAGCTTTTGGCACATAGTAGCATCTTTTCAGTGATGTACTGAACCCACTTACTGCTGGTCTAACTACGGTCTGGGGCAGAACTTACTTGAGTCCAAACGGGCAGAGTGGAGCTGCGCACGGGAATGTTAATGTTTCTGTAAGGACCCCTTAGAAATGAGGTTTTGAGGAGAGATGAAGCCAGGGAGAAATATATTTCGTGGAACAGCAACGAATATCCCTTGTGCTTTACAAAGTCTTAGGGCTGTGTCACGTTGATTGATTTGCTCTCACAGATTTTAATCTTTCAGATAAAACCTTCCCATTTCTCTGATGTCTCAACCTTTGTAGACTGTGGAGAGATCTGCTAATAGTGACTGGGCATTAAATCATTGCTGACTACATACATTGCTAAATAAACCTGGTGCACTGTTCTAATCAAATCCATACTTCCTCTGCCTAAGATGCAGGAAGTGGTCAGGCCCTTTTTGAGCTAGTAAAATACTTTGGATAAAAGCCTTCATGTATAATCTCTCTTCCCTTGCCCTCAAACTTATCTCGGGGGCTCAGGAGGGACCGCTATCCCTCAAAAATAAAAAAAAATAAAAAAACAAAAAAGAAAGAAAGAAAAAGCTTTTCGGAAAGCTTTAAAACTTCTCTTCCTCAAAGATTGTGCAATTTGGTTAGCATTTTCCCTTCCCTTTGCCGTCAGTAATGTGGGAGGCACAGATTTTTGCCTTAAAACTATGCGATTTGCTTCATTCTCCCTTTGCCCTAGTGAGAAGTGGAGGGTTTTTTCAGTTTGAAACCTCTTACTAAAGCCCCTTCTGCCTTTTGCTTTTTAGCTGATGTTCATTCAGAGCAGAGGTCAAGTTCAGTTAACCATTGAACTGCTGGACACAGAAGAGGAGAACTCTGATGACCCAGTAGAAGCAGAGGTAAGAGCAGCTTGTGCAGAGAGTTGACTGATTGTCAAGGGTGCACTGGACAAGGATGTCCAGTTGACTGTTGTTGTGGTCCGGAGTCTGTTAGCACAGGAAAAAAGAAACTTCAGCAACACAACACACAGCTTTCAGTGATGTGAGTAGCCAAATCCTTCTTGTTTTTTCCTATGTTAGAAAGCCCCCAAAACTGCATAGTGATACGTTGTACTTGCCTTTGTGGGAACAAAATGCATGGAGTCATCAAAGGTGACCTTGTGTTCATCATATAACTTCCATCTTGGCCTCCTTAAGCATCATTCATTGTTTGGTGGGAAAGTGGTGGCTAACGTGTGTTGTGTCGTCACTTGCAGCGCTGGTCAGACTACGTGGAGCGGTACGTGAACTCCGATTCTACCTCCCCTGAGCTCCGGGAGCACCTGGCCCAGAAACCGGTCTTCCTGCCAAGGTGAGTGGCAGGCTGTGCCGTGACACTGCCTGATGGACTGTATTTGGCCATAGAGGGCAGAGCAATGGTGCTCTATCGCAGTGTTGGGTGTTCAGTCTTGCCTGTATTTTGATGCCACTATAGAAGCCGTTACCCTGGCAGTGTGGCATAGTAGTACCGTGCTGCTGTTTATCCTAAAAGCCTGTGGGTCCACCCCAGGCTCCTGCTCTCCAGTGACTGAGAGATGGCATGGTCCACAGGTGGCAGAGAGGGTGAGGGCTGTTGACTCGCCAGATTGTTTTCTGGCAGTCCTGCCTTGGCTTACAGTAACCCTCTATCTAAAAGCAGTGGGTGCCAAGGCAGGGAGCAGGGAGCTGGTTGTACAATAGCTGTCATTTCAGAAAGAGCTAACCCAGTGGGCTGACTTGTCGTAGGGGTCTGAGCCTGGATGACTTTAATCGGTGGCAGTTGTGCTCCAAGTTGTATGTCAGGTTCGCGAAGGGTCAGCACAGATCCACCAGCTACATCCAGCCTAGTACTAGAGGGCGAGCACTAATCCCAAGAGGGGTTCTCTGGTTTGCAGGAATCTGAGGCGGATCCGTAAGTGTCAGCGTGGTCGGGAGCAGCAGGAGAAGGAAGGGAAGGAGGGAAACAGTAAGAAGTCCATGGAGAACGTGGAGAGCTTGGACAAGCTGGAGTGTAAATTCAAACTGAACTCCTATAAGATGGTGTACGTGATCAAATCGGAGGATTACATGTACAGGAGGACCGCTCTGCTGCGAGCTCAGCAGGTAGGAGTGAGTGAAAGGACTGGGGTGGGCAGCTGGTGTTTTCTGGGACCTCTTGCTCAAAGGTCAGGTGGGAAGAGTCAGATAAAATGTCTTGGGGATCCCATTTGGTAACATTCAGTGATCTTTATGTTGCCAGGAGGATGATGTGCTGTTTTTGTCCTCCCAAGACACTAAAGATCTTCTGAATGTTGTTAAGGTGTAATCCTTTGTACTTCTTCATCTAACTCGTCATCCTCCCATCCCTCCTCCCTTTTCTCCAGAGAGTTTTACTATGGTAGGACAGTGGTTTCAACTGTTAGCTCTCAGTTTTCTTCCAAGAGGCACTTCCTGTGGGTGGTTTGCCCCTGTTTTAGGGAAAGCCTGTCTTTTGTGTGTTCTCGTGGTGACTTGTGAGAGTGCCTGTCCTTCCAGGGCTTCTCCAAAGAGGAATCATTCAGAGTGCAGAGCACCAAACGCTTTCGAACCCAGCGAATCCCTCTGGGTACCATCCCCTCAGCGTCTCCTGTCCCCAGTCACTGAGAGCGGGAGTCCTCAGGTCGCTCCCGCACGGCAGAGCGCTGCAAACCTACGGCAGCTGCTCTAGAAACACTGGTTTTGTGGCAAAGACGGGTGCAGCGAGGTCACGGCTACAGAGGTGTCACCGTGGGTGTTTTCCCAGGGCTAGGAAGTCCTGGGTGCAAGGGAACAGTCTGTCTCGTCTCCTGCACAGCAGTCAGTGCAGGTGATGCCTGATATAAATTGGAATTCAGCTTCTGCTTAACCCTTTATGAAGTTACTCAAATTTGCTTTTGGTCCAAGCTGTTGTGGTACTCTGTGCCAAAAGTAACTGCAGGGGTAAAGAAAGGAGGGTGTGAATGTGTGTGGGATAGGCTGGGAGGGAGAGAGGGGAGCGGGGAGGAAGTGTGAACTCTCCAGCTGTTCTTGAGCTGTACAGGTTGGGGAGTTGCTTTTATTCACGGTGATAACAGCCAGAGGAGCTGAATTTGCAATGACTCAGTCGAAGAAAATTGATTTGGTGTTCTGAGTGCTTTGACACTTGGTTACTTTTCTCATCACATTGGAATATTTCTGTCTGATAGAGAAGAATAGTAGGTTGTAACAGTAAAATCCAATTCTAGTATGGTTATTTAAACTTGAGGATTTAAATACTTGACTGTAATTTTATTATAATCTACTTGAAACAAACTGTCAAACAGAATGCCTTTGTGTGCAAAAAGAAGGTGAAACCTGCCAGTTCCAGGCAAAAGTTACTGGCTTGAGCAACTGGAACCAAAGGTAACCAAGAGGCTCCGTCAGCAATAGTCCCTCCTATAGCTGCAGAGATTGTTTTCAGTTTATTGAATTATTTGCTTTTCTCAGTGAAATCCTGACCACTGAGAAAATTTACTAGGAGATGAAGGAGCAGGAGGGGTGTTCATTGCTTCCTGTCCAGTAAATCATCCTTCAGCATCTCCCGTTTTATTCATTTATTTAAATTTACAAAACAACTACTTGCCATCTGTTTCTTGTTGATGAGACACAAATAATGGTTTTACTCAATCCATTTAAAAGTAATTTTGTTAAACTTCTTATATCCACATCAGATGTTTAGTTAAATAGCAGTTCTTTGAAATGCCAGTTTTGAGGATTGTGATTGCATTCCATCTATCCAATTCAATTGGCACAAACTGCAAGGAGAAGTTATCTCATAAGCAAGATACAATTTGCCACTGTTTATCACAAAGAATCTGAATATAGGTCAAACTATTGAACTTTTAAGTACCTAGAATGCGGCATAACCTCTTCATTAGTGAAGTGTACTGAAAGGGCTGCAAAAGCTGCATTTAACTACAAATTGATTGGATTTAATGGTTAGCAGCCAATGAGAAGACATCATTCTTTGGGAGAAGAATAAAACAAAGCATAAAATAAATAAGTTAGTTTTGATCTTGAGGTTTAATTATATTTACTGTTTTAAATTATGATGGTAATCGTGAGTTTCCGGCCATGGTTTTAAACCATCTGTCCCAGATTCTGCATTCTTTAAACAGATGCTCTTAGTCAAGAACGCACACAGGTTTTTCTCTCTTGACACTTGTGTTAAGCCAGTGGTTCTCAAACCGTTCAGATCTGGCCCTGTTCTTAATTTTCCGTAGCAGTCGGGTCCCCCCGCACGTATAACACGTGGTAAGCCTGCCCGAAACCTCCCGGCCGATCTCGCTGCGCAGCGTGCTGCACACGTGCAGGGCCGTGTCTCAGGCGGGCAGCTCCGCTCGTGGGCTCGCTCTGGGGACGCGCATCGCTGTCTGGGGGGCGCGGGGGGCTCGGCAGCAGGGCGAGCGCGCTGTGGTCGTCCTCCAGCTGCCCTGGCCCAGGGCCTTTGCAGAGCTGCCCGCTCTTGCTCCCTGCAAATCCCCTGTCCCATTCCCGCACGCCTCTGCGTTCCCAAATCCCTGCCCGCCGTATTAAATGAAGAGCATAAGGTTATTGCAGGGGTAGTTCATGAAGTCAAGCCCTGAAGGAGGAGTTTGAAAAGCTCCTGCTGTTAGTGCCTGCATGCAGCTCTGTGATGGCACGTGTGCCGATCCCTTCTCTTCATCAGATCTGAAGCACTTGCATAGTGGGGTACAATGAAATACAAAAAAAGGGGGGGGTGGGAAGCACTGTGACATAATTGGCAGTCGTTAGCACAATCTTTTGGTATTTCTGAGTTTGTTTTGTCATTGTAATTTCCTTAGAGCCAGGCTTGGTAGAAGGGAGACCTGAGGGGGCTTTAGCAGGATTTTTCCTCTGTTGTTAGCGAGGGCCAGCGTCTCCCTGACAAATTCCCTCCAGCCACTTGTGTTGACTCAGAAACTGGTTTGCTTGCTGAGCTTTGAATTCTGTTGCAAATCAGTGGTCGAAGCCTTCTTTTTTAATACCCCTTCCTATTTCTGCAGTCCCACGAAAGAGTGAGCAAGCGGCTGCACCAGCGGTTCCAGGCCTGGGTGGACAAATGGACCAAGGAGCACGTGACCCGCGAGATGGCAGCCGAGACGAGCAAGTGGCTAATGGGCGAAGGCTTGGAGGGCTTGGTGCCCTGCACCACCACCTGTGACACAGAGACCCTGCACTTTGTGAGCATTAACAAGTACCGCGTCAAATATGGCACAATATTCAAGACACCGTAAACGCCCTGGGCGAGGGAAGACCCCGGGATATGTGTGTGTGTGTGTGCGCATCAAGGAAATGAGGAAGATGCCTTTCTCCCCTCACTGTGTATCTCCGTAACATGGCCACTTGACTAGGGGGTGGCTGGTACAACCTGACACCAGCGGGATTCTCCGTAGGAACGAGGATCTCCGCCGACGCGTGCTGGGACTGCTGGCCGCCGGCCTTTCGACTTCAGCACGCGCCGCGGAGGGAAGGACCCTTCTCCAAACTGAGCGATCCCAGAGGAACACAACTAGCTCGTACACACCAGCAGTGTTGAGGCTTAACTCCCCGGAGGCCTGAGCATCGAGGGAAGAGGACCGGAGGCTCGCCGCGACCTGAGCAGATGGGTGCGTTTCCAAGCTTGCTTGGGCGCGTGTCACCAACCCCAGAGGTGCCTGTCACAGCTGGCGTCTCCTCCGCTGCGGCGCTGCGAGCTCGCGAGGAGCTCGCGCGGGGCCCCAGGCGCTCCCGCAGCCCGACGCCACCCCACGGAGCTGACCTCGGTTCCTCGCTTCCCTCTCCGCCCTCCCATGCTGGACTCAACCAGTGCAGATTGGTCTGTCCTTTCTAGTGCCAGTGGAACTGTTTTTTGTACCTGCTTGTTTACTAGTCTCTCCTAGTGCCATGCACCAGCTTTTCACACACATGTCCGTACACACACACCACAGAAAAAACACAATTTTAACATGTTCCCCTCCTTTTTTGTAAATAAATGTACAAATTGTCAATTTTTTTTGTTTTTTATTAAAGGAAGTATGCTTGATGTGCTAGCATAACTGTACTAGCTTCTTGTGTACCATAGTACCAGGTGGCTTGAGAATTAGTACCTACAGACAGACCTACGAAGACATTTATTACACTTTTTACCAAAGGGAGTTATCATTGTAGTGCTTTTGTGTGGAAACTTTTCTCTCCTTTTTTTGTAAATAAAAATGATGTCTTTGTTCTTACTGGAGGAAGACACTCGCTCACCCACAGCCCTGTTCCTGGTCTGAGAGGCACCATGCAGCATGCAGTTTTTGGGGTGGGGAAGAGGGGGCACCATTTGATTATTGGCTTCACAATCTGAGAGGAAAAAGCAGAGGCAGTGTGTGTGTTTTGTGGTTGACACAACCGAGTTATAAGCAGTCTGTTAAGATATATAAATATATATTATATAATTTTTAATTTTTTTAATTTTTGTTTCCTGGTGGGTAATTTTTATCCACCTAGTCTTCCAGCTCCAAGGACCTTCGCTTTTGGGAAGTGTTGCTGAGCTACTTAGCTGGGGTTGATTGTGCTTATGTATTTTTCCCTCTCAGTATTGGAGAAAACATCTTAAGTACCAAACCAGTATTTGATAGAGCTGCTCTGTGTGTGTGTTTGTGCGTGGTGCGTGCGTGTGTGCAAGAGAAGGGCGAGGGGGCGGGGTGGGTTTTGGTGCATTTCACTAGTGAAATCCACATATGGGATATATATTTTTTTAAGTATAGAAGTTTAGCGCTGGCAGATATTTAAACACAGGGAAGATTCTGATTTTAAAAAGAAGTCGGCATGGACTTCGTAAGCCACGACAGACACAACTGCACTGTCTCTCCTCCTCAAAGGAGGCAGCTTTCCTTGCACAAACCAATGCTGCCAGGCCTAAGCGCCCAAACTGCTTCCGCTGTCCCAGGCGGGGAGCCGTGAGCTGAGCTGCGCCGTCGCTCCCCTCGGGCCCAGGGCTTTCGAAGAGGGCGAGTTGTCTCCCCGCGGGGCTCGGTTCCCCTCCTTCCCGCAGGCAGGGAGCTGGAGCAGCGTGTGCGGAGGACGGAGAGGGGAGAGGCTCGGGCGAAGGTCCGGGGGGGGCCCGTCCCTCGCGGACCTTCCCACGGCCCGGGAGAGCGGAGGCGAAGCGCATGGCCCGGAGGGGCCGCTACTCATTGGCAGCCAATGTGCAGAAGGCAGATCTAGCCGTGGAGATGAACGGGAGCCTCCTATGGAGAGAGGGCAAGAGAGGGAAGAGCCCATCGGGGAATATTCAGAGTTTGCCAGCAATAAGTTACCTGTCTCGTTTCTCCTCCTTTTGCTGTAAGCGGACAGGAAGGGGGTCTCGTGTGTCCTCTTCCGTGGCAAAGGCTTTATGTGCACTCCCCTGCTCCTCTCCCTCCCTCCCTCCCCCGCCGGTCTTGATCCCCCCGTTTTTCCTGTGTATGCTCAAGGTGATCTGGAAGCGGAAGTCTGGGTGATTTAGACTTTTAACCAGCTTGGAAGTAACAGCTGCTGCTGCTGCTTTGTGGGTGTCTTGTCCCGAGTCTGTGCCTGCATGTCCTCTGAGCGGAGGGGGGCTAACGCGGACTCCTGTTCTCTGCGGTGCCCAGGAAAAACCAGCCAATAAACCACACGGAGACCTCCCCCTTTCGCAGCAGGGTTTCCACAAGCGGCTTTCCTCCCTCCCCGTGTCTGACATCTGAGCTCCAAGCTCTGATCCCAGCCTGTACAATAGCAAAGATTTTTTCTTTTTATTTGAACTTGCTTTTTGTATTCTGTAATGTGATCCTTGGCCCACTATCCATGTGATTTCTATACAAATGTTGTAAACTTGACTGTAGTGCAGTATTTCCATTAAAATATCAGGGCTAATCATTGTGCACAGGTTTTTCTTCCTTCCTGATCATACACAATGAAATCTGGGGGTGCTGCCGAGGGAGAAGGGTGCAGGGAGGAAGAGAGGCGGGCGCAGAGTCGCTGAGACCAGGAGACGATATGGCCCTTGGGAGCGCTGGCTTAGTGCTTGCCTGGCTATAAACACCTCTGCTTGGGTATTGCCTCTGGTTTCCTATTAATTTACTAAGACACACAGTGTTTTGTGCTGGCTGGAGGCAATAATTAGCTGCTTATTTGTCTCCGGGAGCTGGGAGGGAGGGGAGGCCGCGGATGCCTGCGGAACAAGCAGCGTCATTTTCGGAAACGCGCTTCCAGCCCCGTTCAAGCTGCCAGAGAGAAGAGGGAGGCAAAGCGAGCGCACGGCTGGATCCCGGGAGCGCCCTGTCCCGGGGAGCGCTGCAGCACCTCGGGGCCCCGCGCGGGCTCCCCACGGAGCCGCATTTCGGCCGGGCACGGGGCGCCCTGCGCGGCGCGGCTTCTCCCGGAGGGCCGGTCCCGATCGCGGCCGGGCCTGCGAGGCCGAGGGGCGGCGGCGGCCGCTTCGCCTCAACGCAGCGCGGCCCTCGCCGCCCCGGCGCGGGTTCGGCGGCTTCGTGTCGACGACGAGGCATCACCAGAGACGACGCCGGGGCCGAGGCCGCGCCTCGCAGGCTTCTGCGCTGCCCGCGGCCCCACCCGAGGGCCCCGCGGCTGCCGCGGCCCGGGGCCGCCGCGCACGACCGGCCCCGGCTGCAGACGACGCCCGCGGCCCCGCCGGCCGACCTGCCCCTCGCGCGCATGCGCGGCACCCGCCGGGCGGCACTCCGGCACGTCCCGTTGGCGCATGCGCGCAGCGCCGCGGGGGCCGCAGCGTCACCGCCGGGAACCGCCCCGCCGCCATGGCCGCCGCCGCCGGCCTGAAGCACCGGCGCACCGCGCTGGAGCGCGTCGAGAAGTTCCTCTCCGAGACCTACTTCACCGACTGCAACCTGCGGGGCAGGTGGGCGCCGCGGCGGCGGCGGCGGGGCGGGAGCGGCGGCGGCGGGGTCTGTCGGCCGCCCCGGGGTGGGCGGGCGGGCGTCGCTGGGAGACGCCCTGAGGGGCGGTGCCGCCGCGGGGGGGGCGGGTGTTGCTAGGAGACGCCCTGAGGGGCGGTGCCGCCGCGGGGCGGGCGGGCGTTGCTAGGAGACGCCCTGAGGGGCGGTGCCGCCGCGGGGCGGGCGGGCGTTGCTAGGAGACGCCCTGAAGGGCGGTGCAGCCGCGGGGGGGGCGGGTGTTGCTAGGAGACGGCCTGAAGGGCGGTGCAGCCGGGGGGCGGGCGGTGCAGCCGGGGGGCGGGCGGGCGGTGCTAGGAGACGCCCGGAGGGGTGGTGCAGCCCCGCTGTGTTGCTAGGAGACGCCCGGAGGGGTGGTGCAGCCCTGGGGCGTTGCTAGGAGACGCCCGGAGGGGACGGACTGGGCTCGGCCCGCGGGCGCGGCGCGGCTCCCTGCCTTGTCCTTCGTTTAATGCCGGGAGCGCCGGGGAGGGCTGCCGGCGGCTCCCCGCAGCGCTGCTCTCGCTGCCCTTCACAGGCTCTTCGGGGACCGCTGCCCGGCGGCGTCCGTCTCCTGCTTCCAGACGCCGCGGCGGGTGCCCTACGCTGAGGCCGTCGGGCAGGAGTTCAGGCCAGCGAAAGTTGGAGACAGCTTCGGGCCCACGTGAGTACCGGCTCGGCGGCCCACCGCGCGCGGGGCAGGTGTCCCCTCCGCATTGCCTGTGCACGCGGCCCTCGCACGCTCTCGGGTCGAGCAAATGGGATGGCATTTGCAAGACATTGCATGTCTTAGGTAGAAACTGGTTGCCCAGGAAAACTAGTTCAGCCTGTGTCAGATGTGAGCGTGTTCAGAGGTGAGGACTGGTCCGGGTTGGGGCTGGTGAGAGCAAGGGGTTGAGTCACGTTTTAGTGGGGTTTTCCCAGAACTCCGTGCTGGAAGCCGAGGGCGGCTGTCCATCGTTCGACGGGACACCCTCACCGAGCTTCGTGGGGTGGCAGGAGGTGCTGTCTCTGCTCGCGACGGCAGGATAGGGCTGGGTGAGGATTTGCGAAGAGCCCAGTTTGTTGGTCGTCCCTGCTGAGGGCTCACGTTAGCGGCGTCGTAGTCGTTATTCTGTTATTTAGTGCTGCGTGGGATTTGCAAGCTTTGTCAGGGCTGGGGTATGTTTGGGGCCTTCTCTGGCGGTGGTCGGAGGCCTGGTTTTATTGTCTGTACCTCTCAGGTCTGAGAAGAGCCAGTTTGGGGTTGGTACCACGGGGTTCGCAGGCTATCAGCCTGCCTGGTCCCAGGGATAATTCCAGTCTTGGCACCCTGATTTTGTCATCTTCCGTACTGCTATATGGCATTCCCACCCTGCAGGCTATGGCCTGTCTGGGGGTGTAGATTACAGCAGGTCTGTTTGGACACGTAGCGTCATTGCAACTGAATCATCATGGAATTGCCTGTGTGGTCCCCAGCGTGCTTTTGTCGTGGAGGTGCCAATGACTGGTTTCTGGTCTCCTTTGGGTCTCAGCAGAGGGGTGAACTTGCTGCATGCTCTCTTCCAGGTGGGAGACCTGCTGGTTTAAGGTGGAGCTGAGCATCCCCCAGGCATGGGCAGGGCAGGAGGTGCACTTCATCTGGGAGAGCGACGGCGAAGGCATGGTGTGGCGAGATGGGCAGCCTGTCCAGGTAAGGAGGCGTGGGTGAGGTGTGTGCCAGTTGTGCCAGGCACTCCGCTACCTGCAAAGCCGTTTCTGTAGCACTGCATCTTCTTGCCTTTCTCTAGTGGGGCAGTAGAAACCCCTTTCCATTTGTGACGCACTCTTCAGAGTAATACCTGTATGTGTTGGGGGAAGTAATGTAACAAGTGAACTTAACAGGAGAGAATCAAGAACAATTGGAGGTCTAGACTGTGATCATGAAGAAAAACATAAGAAGGATACTTACTTGTAAGGTTGTTAAGCCTCAAGAAGTAGTCCCTGAAACAATAGGAGAACTGTCTTCAAATACATGAAAAGCTGATGTGCAGAGGTGGGCAGTGCTTGCAAAGAGGCTGGTATGCAGCATGGGAGGGAGGGTTACACTAGGCGCTTGCATGCTGTGCTGGTGATCAGGCAGGACAGGGTGCAGGCCCTCCAAAGGTCTGCTGAGTATTTCCAAAGAACCTGGGAATTCAGCCCAGAAAAGCAAGCAAGGTGGTGGGTTTGAGTCTGTTTCCTAGAGGCTGGCACCTCCAAAGGAGTTAAAATTCAGGTCTGCAAACCAGTAACAGCTAAATATCTTTTGCTTAGGCATTAGCAAATCTGTCTTGCAGGGCCCATAGGCAAGCACTGGGCCTGAGATGTAAATCTCCACCACTGTCAAGAGCAGTGGGACAGACTCCTGTTGGAACTACAACAGGTCAGATCAAGTCCTGCTTTGGGGCAGTGGAACAGCCCAGGTGACCCTTTGCAGTCCCTTCCTGCTTTCTTCTCTGTGGTGGTGTCCCCAGGCCTGAAATATCCTCAGGGTTTGCGTCACTGCTGGGTAGTAGCCGTTTCTGTGCCAGCTGTTGTTGGGGGAAGCTTTGACCAAAGGGGATCAGACCCCTTCCATCCAGCAGGGCTTTGCGGTGACTTGTCCTGCCCACCTAGCAGCTGTCAAGCCCAGTGTCAACAAACTGTGGAGCTTTGTGTTTAAATGTGCTATCTTCCCCACTTAGGGTTTGACTAAGGAAGGCGAGAAGACCAGCTACATCCTGACCAGCAGCCTGAAGGAGACGGAGCCCCACAGGTGGGTGGTTGTCTGGCTGGAGCCCCCTGTCAGGGGGGAGCTTGGAGTCATTCGAAGCCAAGAGGCTGGGGTGAGATATCCATGGAGATATCCATGCCTGCCCAGAGCTGTGTGCAGCCAGTGCCACCTTCTGACCATCCAGCTCTGGCAAAGGCAGTCAGCTGGGCCATGACCAGGTTATCATTGGAGTAACCTCTCTCCAAGGTAGTTCCCCACAGTGAAGGTGGTGTCTTTTGTCACCTAGAGAGACAAGCTTACCTGCTGTTGGGGTGTTAGTCTGATGCTGTGCCTTTGGCGTGCCTGTTCTTAGCTGCCAGGGCAGTGCTGGGGTGCTCTGGGCTCTGGGAAGGATGCAGTGTTCAGTGGGTCTGTCAGGACTTCAGGTCAGGCTGATCCTGATGTGGGGAGAGGAATGGACTTTTGCAGCCGATTGCTTATGATCTGCTCCCTGACGGTTTTCTTTTGATCTTGACAGCCTGACGCTGTACGTGGAGCTGGCCTGCAATGGTCTCTTTGGGGCTGGTAAGGGCAGCATGATTGCCCCTCCGGACCCTGACAGGAGGTTCACCCTGGGCAAGGCTGAGCTGGCCATCTTCAACAGGGATGTCTACGAACTGCTGGTGGATCTGGAGATACTGCTGGACATGGCCCAGGTCTGTGTGCTCATTCTCTTCCCTTCTCTCACCATTCACCCCTCCTTCTGCAACACCTTCATTTCATCTCTTTCTTTCACTGTTCCCAGAGCTATCTGCCCCCACCATGAGGCCCTGGAGGAACAGGCATTTGCTAGTGCTGCCTTAGCACAATTGACATTTGTCTAGAGTGGGAGAAAACTGAGCAGAGAGAAGCTGTGAGAGGTCATTTCATCCACTACTTGCTCCAAGGCAGGATCTGTTTGACCAGAGCCATCTGTGATGGGTGTTTGTCTAACTTGTCTTTAAAAGACAAATGTGCAAAGACAGGAGGTTGTGTCTGTGAGGCAGGGGGTATGGTGCTTGCCTGGCACCAGTAGCAAAGGCAGATGCCAGAAGCAGGTAGCAGGTTCTCCCTGGGGCAGGTGGCTCCCATATTGGTACGGAGAGCTGCTCTGAGCTGAGGGATGTGCTGAGCTCAGGGTCAAGCTATTCTCACTCCTGACCCCAGCTCCTCGGGGAGGAAAACCAGAGGAGTTTTCAGGTGCTGTACACTGCCAACCAGATGGTCAACTTGTGTGATGTTACGGACCCGTCCACCTTCCCCGCTGCCCGTCGCTTGGCTGCGGCGATCTTCAGCCAGAAGAACGGCGAGAGCCAGCACACCATCCATGCCATGGGTCACTGCCACATTGACTCCGGTGAGAGCAGCACGGCGCTCCCCCTCTGTTGACCAGCAGGCCGGTGTGTGCTGCCCAAGGGAGAGCAGCTGCTCTCGGCCTCCAGGCACCAGGGCACCGAGCCCCGAGGGAAGGGAAGGGGACTGCTGTGCTGCCGTGCGGAGGGTCTGCCCAGTGCATCAAGGCAGGGGAACGTGTGTCTGGCTAGCTGTGCCCTTTGGAGCCCTGATGGGGCTAGTGGTGAGGGGTGGGTTATAGCCCACTCTCTCCCACCTATTGGATCTCAGCCCTCAATTTCCAGTCCCTGGAGAGGGTTTCAGTCTCAAAGGCAGCAGGACAAGCAAGAGTGGGGGTCCTGGACTGTATTGTTATCAGGCACTTCAGTCAAAAGACAGCACTTCACTCTAGCATTTCTCTGGCTGATCCTTGAAAGGCAGCACAGCCTCATTGCCAGAGGAGTCTGGCTCTGCCTCACTCAGGTAGCTTGTGGCAAGTAACAGCCATCGCAGGGCCACGTGTCTCTCCCCGCAGCCTGGCTGTGGCCGTATGAGGAGACCATCCGGAAGTGTGCTCGGAGCTGGGTCACAGTTGTCCGGCTGATGGAGTGTAATCCAGAGCTCACCTTTGTCTGCTCCCAGGTGAGTGACCTCCTTCCTGCCAGGGGTGTACTGGGGGGATGGGATCCCTGTACCGACAGCTCGGGGTGACCAGGTTCACAAGCAGGATTTGACTTGCAGGACTCCTGGCTTTGGGGCCATTGGGTGAGCCAGACTTTTGCCTGAGGGACACAACAAAGACCCTGGAAGCCAAGACTGCTGCATGTGCAGCTCTCCCCTTGCCCGAGAGAGTCAACAGCACTCCAAGGAGTTCTCTGAGGGATGAGGGTTGTCTTGAGGCTCTCAGCTGGGCAGCTCTGAGAGTCAGGAAGGTTGTGTTTGCTCTGAACAACATGGTGACTTGTTGCCAAGCTCTCTGAGGAGTTCTCCCTCTGCTTGTAGCATATTGCTTCTTCAGCATGACTCAAAATGAGAGGTGGCGGGTGACCAGGAGCATCCCGTGCAGTTGCAGAGAGCAGGGACTTCTATATGGAGTGGTGGAGTGGGAGCTGAGACTGATTTCTGTGCTCTGGCAGGCGCAGCAGTTTGAGTGGGTGCGATGCTGGTACCCTGGGCTCTACGCACAAATTCAGGACTACGTCGCAAAGGGACGGTTCATTCCTGTCGGAGGCACCTGGGTAGAAATGGTGAGAATCACGGTGACCCTGGCTCAACACACCTTTCCTGGGCTGCCTCTGTCTGGGCCAAGTTCTGTAACTAGTACTGGCCAGAGCAGAGACTTATCTGCACCTGTCTGTTTGGTGGTGCTCTCAGGAGCCAGAAAGCAGCAACTGCCTGCAGCATCCAGCCTAGCAAAAATACCCACCCCCTCACCCCCCAGATCGTCTCATTGCCTGAGAAAGGACCTTTGGTCTAAACCGACTGAGCTCTGCTCCTCCCGTTGCCAGGAGCCTTCCTCAGCCTGTCAGAGCTGCACATGACTGCACTGTGAGCTGGAAACTGGTCTAGGGACTCATTTACCTCCTAGGCAGGCAGAGAAAGAATTGTCACAGATCCTCACACCACCCAGAATCCCCCAAGGCTGCTGTCCAGACTCTGCTTCGCCCTGTCTTGGGTTGGGTCTCCCTTGTGCAGTGCTGAGCTCTGTCCTGTTAGATGCTTCCCGTGCTCTGCCAGGGCAGGATGATAAGGAACGGGATGCTTGCAGGACCTCCCCTTCCTCTGTGCCCCACTTGACACGCCCTGGAGACAAGGACACTGACTCCCTCTGCTTTTCCCCTAGGATGGGAACCTGCCCAGCGGGGAGTCCATGGTGCGGCAGTTCCTCCAGGGTCAGCGGTTCTTCCAGCAGCAGTTCGGCCGGATCTGCTCAGAGGTACCTGCTCCTTTTCCCCATGCCTCCCTTGCGTGTGCTCTCCCTCTGTCCCTCCCTGCGGGTAAGGGTTTCTCTGTAGTTTGCCTTCCAGGTCTGATGTTTGGGTGCCTCACATAGGTCTGCTCTTGCCAGCTAAAGCCCTGATGAGGGAATACACCATCCCCCATGCAGAGCTTGGATCAAGCCACTTAGCGCAGGCCTAGGCCTTGGTTGTATTGCCTCTTGGTCCCTGACAGGTCCTGAGAGTTGCTGTTTGTTTAGCACCCCCAGGGTCCCCTTTGCGGCAGGGTCTCAGAGCCTGAATGCCAGGCTACCCCCCTCCGTGCTTAGGCTGTGGTGTATGGCCAGAGTGTGACTCCTGTGTTTCTCTTCCTCTGCTGCTCCCAGTTCTGGCTGCCGGACACATTTGGGTACTCGGCCCAGCTGCCCCAGCTGATGCGTGGCTGTGGGATCAGACGGTTCCTCACCCAGAAGCTCTGCTGGAACCTGGTGAACACCTTCCCGGTGAGCTGTGCTTCCCCTCTTCCCAGGGGATGGACATGTGGTTGCTGGAGTCTGTCTGCAAGGCTGGACCAATGTTCCGCAGGTTAAGCCAGTCCTTTAGCTCAGCCGACATAGGCTCTTTTTCCAGAAGCTCAAAGATGTGGGCAGCTTGTGGTGGTGGCAATGTCCTGTCAGGCCATAGGGTGAGGAAAGACCTGGTTAGAGATCCCTACCAGGCCCCTGGCCTACAAATACTTGCTGCCTCCATTTCTCTTGTTCTCCCCACACCCCCCCAGATGGGAAGTTGTGATCTGTGTGCAGGGCTGGCAGACAGCAAACCCAGCCTTTCTGCTGCTCTCCCCTGCCCTGGTAGCACTCCCCATCCTTGTGCAACCTTGGGTGGTGCAAAGAGGAGCAGTGGTCAGCCTGTGGGACTCGTGCACGTAGACGTCCTATGGAGGGGAAGCGAAGACCCAGGGATTCGTATCCTCAGGGGCGCTGAGGTGCCTGACCCCTGTGCACTTCCCTGGGGACATGGGCGCTGGGCTTCGTGTTTTTGACAGGGCTTGCAAGGGAGTGTGGGCTTGATGTGGTTGAGATGGGCCCTCCATGCACATGCTTGTGTGTGGGAGCTGAGTTTGGGAGCTTTGAAGCCAAGGACAAAGGGTGAATTGAGCACTGTAGGTACAGGCGTCACCAGAGATTTCCTTTTGGGAACTCTCGGGAATAATGGCTTGTGCTTTAGCTGTTTGGTACTGTGTGATAGGGAGAGGCTGTACTAGACACCGCGCTTTCCTTTGGCTCCCCTCCAGCATCACACCTTTTTCTGGGAAGGCATTGATGGCTCCCGAGTCCTGGCCCATTTCCCCCCTGGTGACTCTTATGGGATGCACGGGCGAGTGGAGGAGGTGAGTGAGGTTGCCAAACCTGCACGCTAAGTGTGGTGCCAGCCCCTTGGGGCCCGATCTGAGGCTCCTAGGAGAGGGCGCTGCCTGAGAAAGGAGTGGGAAAGCCAGCAGCATTGCTGGCAGCTGATTGCCTACCTCTGGGATGTGTTTGTGCCTGATCCCTGCAGCTTGGGGTGGGAAAATGGGGCAGGGCTGGGCTTTGCACCCCAAAGACTGACCTGGCATTGTTGTGTGGGTCTGTGGAAGCTGGGGCTGGGCGCCTGAGGAATGCATCTGCCCAAAACCCCCTCTAGATGTTGAAAACGGTGAAGAACAACAAGGATAAAGGACGTGTGAACCACAGCGCTGTCCTCTTTGGCTTTGGAGACGGAGGAGGGGGCCCCACGCAGAAGATGCTTGACAGGATGAAGAGAATGAGTGACACAGACGGGCTGCCAAGGTGAGAAGGCAGCTCCCTTCCTCCCTCCTTGTGCCAGCACAGAGCACTTGTTTCAAGCTGGGCCTGGCCTTCAGCAGCACCGAAGGAAAGAGTGTGCAAAGGAGGGCAGGGAGCAAGTGAGGCGAGCGCAGCGCTAAGAAGGATTAGCAGGGAGATGAGGTCTCTCTGACTGACTGCTCGTGAGCCCTCAGCGGAGCCATGGGGTGGGTGGCCAGCACAACAGCGGTGTCCTGCCTGGGGTACGGCCCTTTCCCCATGGCACGCAGTGAGAGCAGGTGGGAGTGAGAGGAACGCAATGTGTGTGGAGGGAAAGGGTAAAGGCAGTATGTTGGTGAGGAGCAACCATGGTCCTAAGTTGGGAGTGTATGTGATACAAAGATGAGAAATAGCAGATGGAGACCTCTTTCTACTGATGTAGCTTTGAAGGCAGCTCTGTTTGGAGCAGTAGGTTGGCCTGGACACTTCCAGAGGCCCTTCCAACCTAAACTTTTTGAATTGTGTGCATGGGCTCTGGCACAGAGTTGGTACCATTGCAGCCTCCAAAGGCTCCCATTGCTTCTAACAAAGCAACTGTGTTCAGGAGCTCTGGATTAGGCAAAGGTCTGTTGGGCCTGATTTGGTCAAAACTGCTCTGGCCCTGGACTAGCTGCTGCCCCTCAGCTGGCATATCCCATACCAGTCCTCTGGCCTTGCTTCTCTCCTGCCTGCAGTTTGTAGTTAGGGGGATTTCTGAGCTGAAAGTTGCACCTAGACCTTTGTATTTAACCACCAGCACTGGACATATGCTCCATGGGTTTGTCTTTTGGGTTTGTCTGTTTTGGGCATGTGGCAGGGTGGGCGGATTGGGATTTCTGAGGCTGTTAACCTTTCTGGTTGGGATCCACTGATAGCTGTGTCGTGGGCTTCTCTCCCAGCTCATCACTGTCTGTGTGTCTCTTCCATAGGGTTCAGATCTCCACTCCTGACCGACTCTTCTCTGCACTGGAGAAGGAGTCATCGCGGCTGTGCACCTGGGTGGGAGAGCTCTTCCTGGAGCTGCACAACGGCACATACACCACCCAGGCCCAGGTGAGTGTGCGCGCTGGGACAGGGGGACAGCAGTCTCCCTCACTGCTATGGAAGGTGGCCATTTTCAGTTCTCTTTGCTACTGCTCAGGTGGCATCAGGGTTTGGGCAATGCCCTTTAGGTCTTGACAGTGGGAGCCACTCTTAGTCTTTAATAAGACTTTCTGCAAGGGGTGAGAAGAAAGCTGGGCACAGCATTGACCCCTTGGTCAATAGCTGCCACATCCTTCACTTTGGCAGGGACCTGATCGCTGCAGAGATGGGATGAAGAGACAGGAAAAAAAAAAGAGGAGGATGGTGGGGACAGAGACAGGAGAAGTTGGGCCTGGGGTTTAAGCCATATCCTCTGCTGGCAGTTGCAGGGCTGAAAGCCAGCTTGGGCTATGGGGAAAAAAAAAAAAAAAAAATACTCACTGGTAATTTGAAACTCATGACACCTATGACTAACCAACCTTCCTGCACTGGAGCTGGGTTTTTGCTGCTGGGGTGAATGATCGATTCCCAGCTACCAATTTCCTAAGCACCTTCCTTGTCTCCATGCTTTGGTCCCAGATAAAGAAGGGGAATCGGGAGTGCGAGCGCATACTCCATGATGTCGAAGTTCTCAGCACTCTGGCTCTGGCACGGGGAGGCAAGTTTCAGTATCCTGCCAGCGAGCTGCAGCGGCTCTGGAGGTGAGCACGTAAGGGAGGGCTGCCAGCACTGGGGAGGATATGGTGAGAGCTGTGCCCAGGGATTATAAAAGTACAGCAGCATGTGACAGCTGGGGACTTCACAGGGGCACAGGCACAGGTGAGCTGGCTGTTGTTGCATTCCCACTCCCCATCCCCTGCAGATGCTTGTCCCTGCCTGAGCCTGGTTAGAAATCCCTGCTGTCAGCACACTGAAGCTGGCCTGGACCAGCTGGACAGAACCAGTGCAGGCAGTTACCTGGCAGCTCGATGAAGTGACAGTGGGAGATGGCCTCTTATTTCTCAGCTCTGTTCAGCTGTAGCCAGAACGGTGTCTGACCACAAGCTGGGTTCTTTTAAGTCCCTCTAGATGTGAGTGGAAAGGGGGAGCATAGTTATGATTTAGGGACCTTTGTAGAGCCAGGACTGCACTGCTGCATGTACGTGACCTCTTCTATAAACAGTGTCTCAGGGCTTTGCTTGATTCTCCCACTGGAAGACAGCGCCAAACCCTGAACTCCTCTGATGGCTGGAAACTTAGTTTGCAACCTAAGCTTGTTCCTAGCCAGTTTTGACTTGTCTGAACTTGTGCTACAACATATTTAGTAGCCCTAAGCAGGGGGGAAAAAAAAAAGTAGGTCTTTCTTATGCCCCAGGTTTGTGGCTTACTAGATGGCAATTAGCAGGCCCTAAAATAAAGGGATTTAAAGAGTGCTATGGAGGGAAAAAAAAAACAAAAAAACCCCCACTTTTCTCTCATTTATTTGCGAACAGGGCATGGGAAACAATTAAGTGTATTCATCTTGCAAACAGGGCTTGGTAAGCTAGAATAAATCTGTTGTTCTCCACTGCTTCCTCACATGGCTTCTCCTCTTTGTTTTAGGTTGTTACTCCTCAACCAGTTCCATGATGTGTTGCCAGGCAGCTGTATCCAGCTCGTGGTTGAAGATGCCCTCCGATACTACACAGGTAGGCAGGGAGTTTGGCTAGGAGGGGGCTTATCCATTTGAGCACACAGGGTCCTGGATAACGCTTCCTGCCTTGAGGGGCTGCAGAGGTTTCATCCCTGCAGCTGGAATGCCAGGCACTACGGATCACACAGCTGCAGGATGGCATGTGTGGGCAGGTGTCAGCAGTAGTGTTAACCAAAGCATTAGCAGGGGAGTTGATAAATTAAATAATGTCCTGTAGTAGTTACATCGCTGCTTGCTCTTTGCTCTTCTGCATGCCAGGATAGACCTTAGCAAAGGCAGGAGCTGCTCACAGGCAGTTACAATGGCTCACTTTATTGTAGCTTAACAATTTTCAGTTGAGCTGCAGTAGCTCATTGTAATCTTGTAATAACAAGGTAAATAAATAATTAAAGTTTACAATTATATGTAGTAGATAATAATTAATATTAGCAATAATAAATAATTTTAGCTTGGAAGTAGCAAAAAGTGTGTGCATACTGCACGGAACCGCCAGAAACTATCTCAGACATGCGAAACAGCCTGGCCGGGTCCAACCCAGGCCTTTTTTTTGCCCAGAGATCCGCAGGGCTGGAGCTCAGCTCCAGGAAGAAGCTGTACAGGCCTTATGTGGGGAACTGCTGCAGCCCAAGTCAGAGAGCGCTGAGAGCACCCTCGTGTTGAACACTTTGCCCTGGGACCGGACTGAAGTTATCTCCAGGACTGGGCCAACTGGAGCAGAGACTTTAGGTATGCCTAACTTGGGGTTACTTCTGTATCAGAAGACAGAGACAGATAGCAGTATGTTCTGCCTTCCCTGGCCGTGGAGAGGATTCAGTGCTTTGGCAAATTGCTCTTTGAGGCTGATTCCACTTTATTTGTCCCTGAACTACGGCTGTAGATGTGTAGGATGTGAAAGGAGGTGGGAGGTCTGATTTGAGAGCAGGAGGGCAGCATAGTGTGAGACAGGGATGTATCGGGGAAGATGGTGGAACAGCTCCTCTTTCCTTTCCAGCTCTGGTGACAGCCCCCAGCATGGGCTACGCTATAGCCAGGGAGCCCTTGCTGCTCCCTCAGCCTGTGTCGGTGGTGAAACAGGTAAGCACAACTGCAGTTTCATTGGGTTGATGTACTCCACATCAAACACTTTGTTGGGGGCGGGGATGCCTAGGGAAGCTGGCACACAGCCAGCATGCTCGATTTGCAAAAGGGGCGGTTCAGATCCAGTCCAGCTCCTGCAGGTTTGGATCTATGAAATCTCTTTCTGCGGTCTCCACTCAGGAGGATGGCTCCATTACCATGGAGAACGGGGTGATTGCCGTCTGCCTGGACACGATGGGACGCCTGACCTCGCTTCGGCTGGCATGCTCCGAGAGGTACATCTCTCACCCAGTTCCTGGAACCAAGGCTCCCCAAAGGTGCTGGGGGCTGAACCAGAACGTCCTCCACTCTACTTCCATCCTTCTTTCCTCAACTCAGTTCTTGGTGAGCTGCTTGTGAAGCCAGTTCTTGTTAAGCTGCTGTTCCTGTGTTCCACTTTGTTCCAGAGAGTCAATCCTCGATGGATGCTGTGCCAACCAGTTTGCTCTCTTTGATGACATTCCCCTGTACTGGGATGCATGGGATGTGATGGATTATCACCTGGAAACCAGGTAGAGGAGCAGCACATGCAGTGCTCAGATCTTGACTTACCTTTGAGGTTCTTGCTTCCCTCTCTGTCAGGCCAAGCTGTAAGAAAACCTTACGACTACTCCTGCACTTCACAGGAGGCTCTATGCAGTCACTGTGGGGGAATCAATGCCTGCTGTCTATGGGGCTGAATCAGGATTTGGGAATCCCAGAGCTACCAGGCTTGTAGACCAGCTCTGCCTTTACCCTCTTTCTCTAGGAAACCAGTCACAACTCTGCTAAAGCCTCTGGAAATCACCTGGGCTGGAGGGCTGCGGGGAAGCGCAAGCTTCTCTCTGCGGATTGGGGAAAGGAGTACCTTAACCCAGGAGATCATCCTGGATGCCACGTGCCCATACATCCGATTCCTGACCCAGGTTTGGCTTGTCACTGTGTGATACAGACCTCTGTGCTACGCAGGAAGGGCCTTGGGGAACCAAACCTTGCTTGTGAATTACATCTCCCTCCCGATTCCTCCCTTGGAGCCCACTGCCTGTCCTCCTCCATGTCAGGGAAAGGCAGCCCAAGGATGGGGGCCTGCAGCTGGTGTATGATCCAGGAAAGGAGCCAGGCTCCTTGGCTAGTGGTGGAGTGGCTGTACCCTCCTGGCCCTGAGATAAGAGAGCAGAGAGACCCATCAGTGCAGCTAGCTGGGCGTGGACTTGAGTGCTGTTGTATTGTACCTGGTCCAGCCTGGGTGGGAGCTGGTGCAGTGCACAGGGGAAGGACAGGAGTGCAACCTCTGCCTGTCAGCCCTCTGCGATGATGCTGTTCTGCTGCTGCATTTAGGTTGAGTGGAAGGAGGCTCACAAGTTTCTGAAGGTGGAGTTCCCTGTGCAAGTCCGGAGCACAAACGCTACCTATGAGATCCAGTTTGGGCACCTGCAGCGGCCGACTCACTGGAACACATCGTGGGACTGGGCCCGATTCGAGGTGAGAAGGAAGGTGGTCTGGGCCCAGGGACAGGCTCGTCCTCCTGTCCCCAGCCCTTAGGGCACACAGCAAGGCAGCTCTTTTCCTTCCAACGATGGGACAGCCAACCTTTGCCCAGTGGAGCTGCTTTTGTTCTCAGGCAGATGCCTGGTGTCTTCACACAGTATCTTTATGTGCAAGTTCTTGCCTTGATACCTCCTGCAGGTGTGGGCTCACAAGTGGCTGGATCTCTCCGAGCATGGCTTCGGCGTGGCATTGCTGAACGACAGCAAATACGGTGCCTCGGCCCACAGGAACATCCTCAGCCTCTCGCTGTGAGTACGTCTGGGGTGAGGGTGGCGCTGCAGCTGTTGCTTTGGCCTCTGAAGTGTCTCTTTGAAGTCAAGGCAGTGCCTTGCCCTAAATGATCACAGTTAATAAGGAAATACTCTAGTATTAGTCAAGCTGGCTGGTTGTCTCTTAAGAACTTCTGGCTAACTTAATTAAAATTGATTAAGATAATATAGAGCAGCTCAGATCATTCAGGAAAGGAGAGATCAGATCCATGTTTGAACCACATAATTTCTCTATTGCTGGGCAAAATACACCCCAGGAAGGAAGACATAAGGAGAAGGAAGGAGTGGCAATGTTACAGATGCACACAAAGCTAAGAGAAACACCACGTATTCCAGTTTGAGTCCATCAGCTACAACTTTCATAGGAGACCACCCTTCGCAGGTCACTTAACATCTGGGACACCTAGTCCAGGGTCTGTTTCCTGCTGCCAGAAGCCAGAGGCACACTGGCAGTGAAGGCAGGGCCCAGTCTCAAGGTAGAAGAGGGAGACAGCTGACGTGTCACAGTGCTTGTCTGACACCAGACTGGGTGAGGGAGGGGTAATGGCAAGTTCAGGGGCTGCAGGACTAGAGGGTGCTGCAGAGACACCAATCTCACCCACCTCTCACCTTAGGCTGAGAGCACCCAAGTCCCCTGATGCCATGGCAGATATTGCACACCACCAGTTCACCTACGCTGTGATGCCTCACCAGGGTGAGTGTTGGGCTGAGCTGGACCCTGTCAGGAAACGCAGGGTGGAGGACACCCCAGCGACCCTCGGGGTGAGCACAGGGTGCAGCATCTCTGGGTATGCTTGTGTAGAGGTTGGGTGATTGTTCTCATGTTGCAGGTTCCTTCCAGGATGCTGGTGTGATCCAGTGTGCCTACAACTTGAATTTCCCTCTTCACGCGGTCCCAGCCAGCTCTGCCCAGTGCTCAGCCTGGAGTGCCTTTTCCGTGAGCTCACCTGCAGTCGTGCTGGAGACTGTCAAGCAGGTCAGTACCCAGGGCAGAAAGGGTGAGGTTGAGGTGGGGGTCTTTGACCAGACTCGTGAAAGATGGCGGTGCAGCTGGTCCTGTAGGTAGCAGCAGGAAAGCTCCAACACAGTGAAAACCAGCTTCCACATAGAGTTTTCCTCTGGCATTTGGGCTTAACTGTTGTCTCTTTCCCACATTGTAGCAAAAAGACTGCTGCTGTGGGTGCTCGGGGCTCAAAGGGAAGCTGTTGCCTCTTCTACCCATCTTCTAGCCCATGTAATTCAGGCAGGCATGGTCTGCTCTCCCCTGCACTGGGCAGCCCTCAAGCTCGGTTGAGTAGACATAATGATCCCTCGGGTTTGCACGTCCTGTTCCGTGAGGACAAGAGGGGGTCGGCGTGCCTCTCGCCAGCCTGGACAGGCCCTCACCAGCGGTCAGCGTAGCATCTGCCTCTGTATGTGGGCACTGCAGCCCCTGTCGCCACAGGCGTGTAGCACTGTGCACCAGGCAGGTCAGGAACGCACGCGCACACAGGCATAGCAGCTCAGCCACGGTCACAGGGGTCTGGCTAGATCCTGAGCTGTAGGATAGGATGCTCCTGTCTTTTTATGCGAAATTCCTTCTGCTCCATCCCTGAAGGCTGAGGACAGACCTGAAGCTGTGGTGGTTCGACTGTACGAGGCACATGGCAGCACAGTTGGGACCTGGCTCCAGACCTCCCTCCCAGTTAAAGAGGCGATGCTGTAAGTCTGCACTGGAGAGACGGGCAGGCAAGGGAAATCAGACACTTGAGCCTCACAAGCTGCTTCCTTCCCTAGCTGTGACCTCCTGGAACGGCCGGACGTGAAGAGCTGCCTGCCGCTGGAGCAGCGGGGCGTGAGGCTTTTCTTCATGCCATTCCAAGTGCTCTCTGTCCTCCTGGTCTTGAGGCAGTGATGCTGGTCACCCTTGCTGGTGATGTTGCAATCTGGACTAACACTGTGGGCTCAAATCGCAGCCTGAGGCTTCCCTGCCTTCCCTGCAGTTAAGGTGCTGGAGGTGCCACCTTCCCTCTCAGGCCTGAGCCCAGCCACCAGTGCCCTCTTGCTGTGGAGCAGGGAGGAACAATAAGAATAAGGCATTTTCACTTACCCCGGTTCAGTAATGATGTTTCCCCAAGAGCTGGGCAGAGGGGGCAGTGGGTGCAGAGAAGGGCAGTCTCCCCCCCTGCTCTTCCCTAGCACTGGCCAGCAGAGAGCAACAGTCGTCAACAGCTGGGAACAGCCACCTTCTGTGGGAACGAGCAGTAAAGTTGCCCCTTGCCTGAGGAGGAAAGCGCCGTGGTGCACAGCGTGCTTAGCCTGTTGGGGCGGGGGAGCCAGCTCTGACTAGTATCCAGGTACCTGTAGGGTCTTAGGCTGGTGTGCTGCCCTCAGCCAGCTGCAGCCTTGGGGGGGGTGGTAGGACCACCCAATCCACCCCCTCACAGCACAGCAGCCATCATGAGCACAAAACAGCCTCATCAGGCCCTGCTACACCAGCTCTGCTCTGCCCCTCTCCTTTGTGGACCGTAGGATTAGAGCCTCTGGTCTCCATGCCAAGACCTGCCTCAGGCCCAAGCAGCAACAAGCTGCAAAAGGCTAGCAAATACAGAAGTACACCAGACTCATTCGCCTTTTGCCTTCTGCCCCCATGAATTTCCTGCCTCTTGCACTGGCCTTAGAGACAAGACACAGATAAACAAGAGAATTATACAAACAGGAGCAAGCCTGTTTTCTTACCTTATTTCCAGATGCCCACAGTGATCCGCCTTGTCCCAGGGACTCTATTGCAGCTGCTGTTCACTTAGTGTCCTCTGCATCTGGCTCTCACTCATGGCATGGGCAACAGGGTGGTTTGGGGGGGGGGGGGGGGGGTTGCAGGGCTGCTCCAGCCCATCAGGGAAGATGCTGGGCGCTGGGAGGGAGTGGGGGTTACCCTTGGCACAAAAATGCACACAGGGCCATTTCTACACAAGATACTTTATTAGTCAGCTAAAAAACACTTGTGGCCTTCTCAGTGATTCCAGCATCAGCCAGAAAAGGGGGAAAGGAAAGCAGCAACGCACTTAAGCAGAGGGATAGGACAGAGTCCAATGCAGTGTGCAGCCGCTGTCCCTTCCTCTTCCCCCTCCCACCCCCCCACCCCCCCCCCAAGCCCTGGGGACGGCAGGAAGAATTTGGCTAAGTGAACACCAGCAGTGACCCCAGCTCCAAGCCTCTCCTTCCCACGCTGGCAGGATGCAGCAATAGTGAGCAGGAAGGAAGATGGGTGCAGAGAACTGTTCCCCCTGAGTATTAACCCAGCTTGCTCTGCCCAGGCTCTGGCCCTGTCCTGCCTTAACCCCTCCTACTGATCTAAAATACCCCTCTGAAACCCCAGATCAGGGCAGGGACATGACCTGTTCCCCCCACCCCCAAAACCTGTGAGGGTGTCACTTTCTGTATCAGGCCAGTCTGGTCTGGGCCTGACCTTACACTTAGCAAAGGCAGTGTAAGAGGGGTCCCACCAAGGAACTGATCTAAAAACCATGCTATCAGGCCAGCTCTAGCCAAGACAGCCAAACAAAGTTTAAAAAAAAAAAAAAAAAAAAAAGTTTAAAAAGCGAAAGGAAGGAATGCACAGCTTCCCCTACCCTGGTCGCGATGGCTGCAGGGCAGTGGGGTTGCAGCAGGCTTTGAAAAGCAAGGCTGGAGGCTAAGGGAGGTCTGCAAGCATCACCTGGCAGCCCAGGCCGGCACTTCTGCCCCTGAGGCTGCAGCAGAGGTGGCAGCACCGCACGCGTTTCCCGAAGCCAAAGCGCAGAAGGGCAGCATGTGGCAGTCTCAGTCACACGGCAGGGGCTGCACCTGACAGACGAGAGGGGAAAGGAGTGAGAACGCAGCATGTGCCAGGTTGCCTGGTTCTGCCTTGTGAAGCCCCCCCCCCCCCCCCCCCGGCCAAGCACAGCTCCTGTCCCTGGCCGTATCCTCAGCCACCCAGGACACAAACAAGAGCTCCCACAGCCCTCCCCGCCTGCGCATTTGAGCTGGTCTGAAAGCCATGCGGAAACAAGCCTCACCTGCGCCCCTCCGTGCAGACACCCGGCTTCTTTTTGCTTTTACCGGCGCCTCAGGCTCAGATGAGGCTGGAGCAGCAGCAGCTTTCCTCCTCCTTCCCCTGCGGGCACGTCCCTGCCCTGGCTCATCAGCCACCACCTTCTCCTCCTCCTCCTCAGTTGGCTTTGGGGCGCTCCCCGCTCTCCTGGGACGCCGTTTCGAGGCACGTGTGCTGACCTGGGTTGAAGTCAGAGATGGAGCTTAGCTGTAGCACTGTGTATGAGAGAGGCCAGGGCCTACCCTGGGGCAGCACTGAAGTGGCCCAGGACAGACTGCTCTCCTACTCAGACAAGCCAGGCAAGGCAAGAGGGCTTTATCCCACCTGCCCGCACGCCTTTTAGAGGGGCAGAAGTGAGCCTGAGATGGGGAACAGCAGGGCCTCTGGACCCACAAGCAGACATGTCAGCCACAAAGCTTTGTACCTCGGGAGTCAGAGCCTCAGGATCTGCCTTCAGCTGAGCGCGCTTCTTGCGGGTCTTCCCTCCTGCGCGAGAGGACGTGACCAGGTTAGACGGGGTCAGGAGGACATGGGGCAGGCCCTGCTCTCTCTCCTCCCCCATGCCAGCTCGTGGAGCACCAGGTTGTAAGGAGGTGACCTTCTGGGGACACCACCCGGGATGACATGTGAACTCAGCCGAGACGGTTGGGGCAGGGAATCCT
The DNA here is from genome assembly GCF_036370855.1 of Dromaius novaehollandiae. NCBI lineage: Eukaryota > Metazoa > Chordata > Aves > Casuariiformes > Dromaiidae > Dromaius > Dromaius novaehollandiae. The sequence continues at coordinate 22,851,800 of NC_088107.1, forward strand.
GCACTCACATGGAGGAGGGGCTCGAGGGGCTTCCTCTCCCCTCCCAACAAACTCCCCCCAAGACACAGTGACTGCCAGGCTCCCTCATCACCAGCCTGAAGGAGAGCACCCCCCTCCTGCTCCGAGCCTGGCAGGCACAGGAGGGGACACAGCCGCAGGCCTGGAAAACCACCCTGCAAGTGCAGCAGCCGTGCCCAGGCCAGGCAGGTGTGCTGGCTCCACTCCCCAGGGCCACCACGCTCTCACAGGGCTCTCGGTGCCCCCCAGAGAGAAGGGCTGGCACCCTGCTCCTCTGGCTGCGAGCTGCCTTGCTCCTCCCTTGGCCTCCCTGCCTGCAGCACAAGCACAGGGCTTCGCCCTTCCCAGCCCTCCCAGAGCAAGAGCAGGTGCCCAGGGAGGCGAGAGGACACTCACCTTTGGGAGCCACGGGACCAGGCTCTCCCTGCAAGGAAGGCGACAGAGCATTGACTGGACCGCGATCAACCCACAGGCACTAACACGACCCCAAGAGGGTTTTACCCCACCCCCCCGCACACCTTTCAGAGGGGCAGAAGTGAGCCCGAGATGACATCGCCTACCCTCAGAGGGAGCTTGGGATGGAGGAAGCGGGCCTGGGGCACTGGGAACACCCACACTGCCTCACCCAGGGCCCTGCTGCCCCCCTCTTTGTTCACGAGCCGCTTTCCTTCCAGGGCCTCCTCACCCTGCCCCTTGCACGGCTGCCCAGCTTGGTTTGGAGGGCTGGGTGGGGAAAGGAGGGGTGACTTTCAGGCTAGGATGGATTTAAGGACCATATGCAAAGAGGCACAGTCCCAGCTGGTACCCCAGGAGGGGCAGAGGCAGCCTCTTGCAGCCCTGCTCGTTCCTCCAACAGCAGGGAGGACAGAGTCCAAGCTCCCCTGGCAGCAGAAGAGAAAGGAGCACGGAGATTTGTGCAGCACTCGGACTACTGGCTCACAAAAACCTGTGGGGAAGAAGCCCCCAGCAAAGCAACCACAGGACCAGTCTGAGCAGGGCACGGGAAACAGCAGGGCCTCTGGACCCACGAGCGGACGCATCAGCCTCAAAGCTTTGTACCTCAGGAGTCAGAGCCTCAGGATCTGCCTTCAGCTGAGCGCGCTTCTTGCGGGTCTTCCCTCCTGCGCGAGAGGACGTGACCAGGTTAGACGGGGTCAGGAGGACATGGGGCAGGCCCTGCTCTCTCTCCTCCCCCATGCCAGCTCGTGGAGCACCAGGTTGTAAGGAGGTGACCTTCTGGGGACACCACCCGGGATGACATGTGAACTCAGCCGAGACGGTTGGGGCAGGGAATCCTGCACTCACATGGAGGAGGGGCTCGAGGGGCTTCCTCTCCCCTCCCAACAAACTCCCCCCAAGACACAGTGACTGCCAGGCTCCCTCATCACCAGCCTGAAGGAGAGCACCCCCCTCCTGCTCCGAGCCTGGCAGGCACAGGAGGGGACACAGCCGCAGGCCTGGAAAACCACCCTGCAAGTGCAGCAGCCGTGCCCAGGCCAGGCAGGTGTGCTGGCTCCACTCCCCAGGGCCACCACGCTCTCACAGGGCTCTCGGTGGCCCCCAGAGAGAAGGGCTGGCACCCTGCTCCTCTGGCTGCGAGCTGCCTTGCTCCTCCCTTGGCCTCCCTGCCTGCAGCACAAGCACAGAGCTTCGCCCTTCCCAGCCCTCCCAGAGCAAGAGCAGGTGCCCAGGGAGGCGAGAGGACACTCACCTTTGGGAGCCACGGGACCAGGCTCTCCCTGCAAGGAAGGCGACAGAGCATTGACTGGACCGCGATCAACCCACAGGCACTAACACGACCCCAAGAGGGTTTTACCCCACCCCCCCGCACACCTTTCAGAGGGGCAGAAGTGAGCCCGAGATGACATCGCCTACCCTCAGAGGGAGCTTGGGATGGAGGAAGCGGGCCTGGGGCACCGGGAACACCCACACTGCCTCACCCAGGGCCCTGCTGCCCCCCTCTTCTTTGTTCACGAGCCGCTTTCCTTCCAGGGCCTCCTCACCCTGCCCCTTGCATGGCTGCCCAGCTTGGTTTGGAGGGCTGGGTGGGGAAAGGAGGGGTGACTTTCAGGCTAGGATGGATTTAAGGACCATATGCAAAGAGGCACAGTCCCAGCTGGTACCCCAGGAGGGGCAGAGGCAGCCTCTTGCAGCCCTGCTCGTTCCTCCAACAGCAGGGAGGACAGAGTCCAAGCTCCCCTGGCAGCAGAAGAGAAAGGAGCACGGAGATTTGTGCAGCACTCGGACTACTGGCTCACAAAAACCTGTGGGGAAGAAGCCCCCAGCAAAGCAACCACAGGACCAGTCTGAGCAGGGCACGGGGAACAGCAGGGCCTCTGGACCCACGAGCGGACGCATCAGCCTCAAAGCTTTGTACCTCAGGAGTCAGAGCCTCAGGATCTGCCTTCAGCTGAGCGCGCTTCTTGCGGGTCTTCCCTCCTGCGCGAGAGGACGTGACCAGGTTAGACGGGGTCAGGAGGACATGGGGCAGGCCCTGCTCTCTCTCCTCCCCCATGCCAGCTCGTGGAGCACCAGGTTGTAAGGAGGTGACCTTCTGGGGACACCACCCGGGATGACATGTGAACTCAGCCGAGACGGTTGGGGCAGGGAATCCTGCACTCACATGGAGGAGGGGCTCGAGGGGCTTCCTCTCCCCTCCCAACAAACTCCCCCCAAGACACAGTGACTGCCAGGCTCCCTCATCACCAGCCTGAAGGAGAGCACCCCCCTCCTGCTCCGAGCCTGGCAGGCACAGGAGGGGACACAGCCGCAGGCCTGGAAAACCACCCTGCAAGTGCAGCAGCCGTGCCCAGGCCAGGCAGGTGTGCTGGCTCCACTCCCCAGGGCCACCACGCTCTCACAGGGCTCTCGGTGGCCCCCAGAGAGAAGGGCTGGCACCCTGCTCCTCTGGCTGCGAGCTGCCTTGCTCCTCCCTTGGCCTCCCTGCCTGCAGCACAAGCACAGAGCTTCGCCCTTCCCAGCCCTCCCAGAGCAAGAGCAGGTGCCCAGGGAGGCGAGAGGACACTCACCTTTGGGAGCCACGGGACCAGGCTCTCCCTGCAAGGAAGGCGACAGAGCATTGACTGGACCGCGATCAACCCACAGGCACTAACACGACCCCAAGAGGGTTTTACCCCACCCCCCCGCACACCTTTCAGAGGGGCAGAAGTGAGCCCGAGATGACATCGCCTACCCTCAGAGGGAGCTTGGGATGGAGGAAGCGGGCCTGGGGCACCGGGAACACCCACACTGCCTCACCCAGGGCCCTGCTGCCCCCCTCTTCTTTGTTCACGAGCCGCTTTCCTTCCAGGGCCTCCTCACCCTGCCCCTTGCATGGCTGCCCAGCTTGGTTTGGAGGGCTGGGTGGGGAAAGGAGGGGTGACTTTCAGGCTAGGATGGATTTAAGGACCATATGCAAAGAGGCACAGTCCCAGCTGGTACCCCAGGAGGGGCAGAGGCAGCCTCTTGCAGCCCTGCTCGTTCCTCCAACAGCAGGGAGGACAGAGTCCAAGCTCCCCTGGCAGCAGAAGAGAAAGGAGCACGGAGATTTGTGCAGCACTCGGACTACTGGCTCACAAAAACCTGTGGGGAAGAAGCCCCCAGCAAAGCAACCACAGGACCAGTCTGAGCAGGGCACGGGGAACAGCAGGGCCTCTGGACCCACGAGCGGACGCATCAGCCTCAAAGCTTTGTACCTCAGGAGTCAGAGCCTCAGGATCTGCCTTCAGCTGAGCGCGCTTCTTGCGGGTCTTCCCTCCTGCGCGAGAGGACGTGACCAGGTTAGACGGGGTCAGGAGGACATGGGGCAGGCCCTGCTCTCTCTCCTCCCCCATGCCAGCTCGTGGAGCACCAGGTTGTAAGGAGGTGACCTTCTGGGGACACCACCCGGGATGACATGTGAACTCAGCCGAGACGGTTGGGGCAGGGAATCCTGCACTCACATGGAGGAGGGGCTCGAGGGGCTTCCTCTCCCCTCCCAACAGACTCCCCCCAAGACACAGTGACTGCCAGGCTCCCTCATCACCAGCCTGAAGGAGAGCACCCCCCTCCTGCTCCGAGCCTGGCAGGCACAGGAGGGGACACAGCCGCAGGCCTGGAAAACCACCCTGCAAGTGCAGCAGCCGTGCCCAGGCCAGGCAGGTGTGCTGGCTCCACTCCCCAGGGCCACCACGCTCTCACAGGGCTCTCGGTGGCCCCCAGAGAGAAGGGCTGGCACCCTGCTCCTCTGGCTGCGAGCTGCCTTGCTCCTCCCTTGGCCTCCCTGCCTGCAGCACAAGCACAGGGCTTCGCCCTTCCCAGCCCTCCCAGAGCAAGAGCAGGTGCCCAGGGAGGCGAGAGGACACTCACCTTTGGGAGCCATGGGACCAGGCTCTCCCTGCAAGGAAGGCGACAGAGCATTGACTGGACCATGATCAACATGCAGGAACTAGTGCCACCGCCAGGGGAGCTTCCTTGCAGATGCTCTCACCAGGACTGCTGGGACCCATCTGTGCCCTTTTCCACCCCGCAGCCAAGCTGGCATTAGACAAACAGCCACGCTGCCCAGGAACCTGGAGGAGCTGGGCTTGCTCTGCCTGTCCTGCAACCCCCCGCGTCTAGGGGGGACCCTCCCATCAGCCTGTGATCGTTCTGCAAGGCACCATCACGCCACCTCACCTAGGGGATGGGGCTCGCAAAGGAGGAACACGGCTGCCAGACCACCCTGCAACAGCAGAGCCCCCGGCTCTTGCGGCCAGCCCCGCTGCCCCAGCGGGCACACCGTGCCGCAGGGGAGACAGCTGCTGCTTGGTGGGTCCCTGTCACCCCACCTGCACCTCCAGTGATCACACCAGGCTGATGGAGAGGGAGGTCTCCAGCGACGGGGTCACAGCACGAGGCTTGGTGACCGCAGGAAGCAGAGGGTGAGAAGCTGATGCCCCCGGGAGCAGTGGTGGGGGAGACCCAGCCCCAGGCCCCACACAGCAACCTTGGACTCATACCTGGAACCAGATGGTCCTGCCCTTGCTGTCACGCAGAGAGTTCATGCCAGGCACGGAGTAACACTGCAGCCAGTTCTTGAAAGCAGTGGAGTAATTCGAGTGCTCTGCGTCATAGCCCTTTTTTCCTGGGAAAGGAGAGATGTGAAAGGACAGAAATAATTAGAGTTGGAGAGGAAGCAAGAGCCAGTTTGGCAGAGCTCTCCAGCCAGACCCCAGGCCAGGGGAGGTGTGGGGCCACAGCTCAGCAAGCAAGCACCACCACGGGCTTCTCCTGCAGCAGGGCTCCAGAGATCTGTCTTCTGCCATGACCATGATGTTGGGGCACCCACACTCCAAGCCTTCTGCTGCTGGGAACACAGGAGAGGCAGATGCGATGCCCAGGTCTCCCCCGACTGCCCAGCTGTCCCTGCCCCCGGCTCGCTGTCCTGCAGCCTCACCCATTTTGACGACCTCCATGGGCACAGTGTGGCACAGCTCGAGGAGATCTGGGGTCTCCCGCTTCAGCTTCTTGCTCAGTGTCAGGGAAGGATCCTGCAAGGGTGGATGAGGGAAGGAAAGTTACCCACCAGCCAGGCTGGCCTCATCTGGGTCTCTGCTCCTGAATCCCAGCCAAATACCCCATCGCATCCTGCCGTCCTGAGGATAAGCGGCCAAATCCCCCACCTGCCGCGCTGCCGCAGCACACGCCAGCCCTGATCTCACCCCACAGGTGCCCTAACACTGGGTCGGTCCCAGCGCTGGCACGAGCGAGGCAACTGTGGGATGCAGCCTGCTCCACAGGAAACCGGCCTTCACCTGAAGCTTGCAGTATTAGCATGTTCCCCACAGCTACAAAAACAGGAAAGCGGGGAACATGCAGGAATTTGAGCAGTTTGCAAAAGCTGTCCTTGGGTCATGTGGGTTTTCTCAGGCACCTTAAAAATAGCCACCCCCTTCTCCCCCAGGGCCCTGAGATCAGAGTAGCCCGACAGCAACTCAGCTGTGGGCTCTACTGCAGCCTTCCCCAGAGGTTTTAAGCTTGCAAGGTGTTTGTTTTCCTCGTCCTTTCCTTTTTACCCTTTCACCCCTCAGCCCCAAATACACCCAGAGACTCCCTGAAGGCAAAAACGTGCACAGGCTCAGCTGAGCGCAAACGTGGCAGCGAGGCACGTGTCCTGGGAGCTGTCACAGCTCGCCAGCTCAGCCACGTGCAAATGAGCTCTGTAAGTGTGATGTTACAGCAGACCTGCTGCACGTATTTGCCGCTTCATCGGAGGGGCAGACACGCTCAGACATGGGTGTTTATGGCAAATGACAGCAAGAAGCTCAACAAGAAAGATCCCAGGCAGCAGGCACTGGAAAACCAGACTGTGGCTGCTGGACAGCGAGGCTTTGATCACAGGTGTACCCCGAGCCCTGGGGAAACCTGCCCACATGGTTCCCAGAGCAGTAAACACCTCCTGACAGCAGTACGGGGAGAGGCGACGGGCTGTGCGAGCTCTCCAAGGGCCCCGTGATGGTGTTCCACCCCATCGGAGCGAGGAACCAAACATGAACCGAAACCGGCCTGAACCCTGGGCTGGAACAAGTCTCTGAAGCTGAGCTGAACCAGAGCCACAGCCTGGCACCCAGCTAAGCCTGGAGACACAGCAGGGCACCCAGCTCAGCCCAGACTGGGATCTGGAAGCAAACTGAACTACTTCCAGCATTCCTGAGCCCAAATCTGAACTAATAACGTTTCTCAGCTCAGTCCTGCTCCCTGCACAGAAGGTGAGAGAGAGGCTCCTGGGGCCCAGGACAGCTGGTGAGAAGTCCTGCAGGGCCACAGGCAAACAAGTCCCTGAAATCACACTTTTCTGGAAATCTGCCCCCTCCTGGCCCAAGGCAAACTAACCAGTATGCAGGCTGGAGCACTGCCTGGCTCAAGATGAGCTGGAGAGACACTGCCAGCACTTGTTCCTGCACAAGGTTCCCCATGAGAACAGGGCTGAACCAGACAGAGTGCCCCAAGGGCTGCAAATCTCCCATCCGCTCTCTCAAGGAAAGTCATCATAAGAAGTCAACTGGGCCCTTAAATCACAGCTCTGGAACAGTTTTCCCTGAAGAAACTTAGGGTGAGAAATCTCACAGAAGCAGCAGTTGCACTGGAAGCTGGAAGGGAAAAGGCAAGGCCTGCACTCACACGGATGCCGAGATGGGGCAGCACTCCAGGCTGCCGAACAAGCACCCTGCTCCCGCGATCCTGCACAAAGAACTGGAGCGATGCTGCGCACAAGAAAGCACCCGCATATTCCCCCCTTTCCTCACCTGCTTCTCGTGCTTCAGGGCCTCCAGCACAGTCCGAGCCTTTTCGAAAGGAGGGATCTTCAGCCTAGGAGAGCCCATCTGTTACACACAAGCCCCATCTCTCCCTGAGGCAGCTGAGCACTAGCCCATGCCACCAGCAGAGGAGGCCCAGCTGCCTTAGCTGAGGAGCCATGAAGCTCCGGCAAACGCCTGGATGAAACGTGGCTTCCAAGGAGTGCAAGACTAAAGAGACCTCAAGGTTTTTCAAGTGACATTGTAGCCCTGGAAGCCGGAGCAATAACCTGACCAGAGAGAGGATCTACTGGCCCAAGGGTTGATGCAGTCAGTGCCTACAGCAAGCAGACTCTCTGCTCTCGCAGAGAGGCTCAGCGGGGCAGGCAAAGACACCAGTCTTTTGCCTTGGAAGGTGCTGGATCCAGCGTGGCTGCAGCACAGCAAAATGCTGGCATGTGCATCGCGTAGCCTGGCTGGCTGCGGGAGGAGCTACCCTGGGCAGAGTTGGGGGTCCCAAGGACACCAAAGGCCGGGGGCACGGGGAATGGGAGTAGCAGAGCGAGTGTTGAGCAGCTCGGGGCTGTAACGCACGCCTAGGGCTGCAACTTGCAGCTTGGGGGACCTCAGACAGCTAGTCTCCAGCTCTGGACAGAAACCACAGGGTTTTCCTCTTTCTGCTTCATCCCCTTGGTATGACAAGGGGATGGGACAAGAGAGGTGGCCGTGACAGAAGTAGGCACGGGGCGGGGGGGATGAACGCGGCCTCCCAAAAACACCGGTGCCCGGCCCCGCTGACCTGTAGAGGATCTCCGCGCGCAGGTAGTTGCCGATCCCGTTGAAGTACCTCTGGTCGAGGAGGGCCTCGCAGATGGGCCTGTTGAAGGCCTTGTCCGCCAGGTTCCGCAGCACGTTCTCCCTGCCAGGGGCCTCGTCAGCCGGGCCCGGCCGTCCCGCGGAGCCGCGGGGGGAAGGGGCGGGGGGGGGGGCCGCTCACCTGAAGGCCGGGTACTCGCTCAGCACGCAGGGCCCGCGGCCCGGCTGCCAGTCGGCGCCCAGCTGCCAGCGGCCGAAGCGGCGGGCGTCGACGAAGCAGAGGGCGCGCGGGGGCCGCTCGCGCGTGCGGAAGCGGAGGTGCGCGTGCCGCGGGACGCCGTCCGCCGCGCACAGCCGGAACGAGCCCGACATGCCGAAGCGGAAGGCGAGCGCCAGCGGCTCCCCGGCGCCCAGCGGCGCCAGCGTCAGCCGCACCTCCTTGCCGCGCGCCGCCGCCGAGATGCGGTAGGCCGGGCTGGAGAAGGGCACGGCCGGGCTCTTGCTCACCGCCGACCGCTCCACGCCGCCCGCGAACACCAGCCCGGCGCACGCCGCGTTCACGTAGCGCCCGGACAGGTGCAGCTCCGGGCCCTCCGGCATCGCCGCCGCCGCCGCCGCCGCCCGCCGGACCCCGCCGCCCGCCGCCGCCCGCGTTACCTGGCGACACGCCCCCCGTCACCGCCCCGCCCGGCTCCCATTGGCTGCCGCGGTGGGCGGGCCGCCGCCGCGGGGCACGCCGGGAGCTGTAGTCTTCCCCCTGCAGCACAGAGACAGCCCCAGCAGCACCGGCCGCCGCCCCGGCGCCTCCCGCCACCACGCCCCAGTCCCGCGACACACGGCTCCAGGACGCGGCCCTCGCTCTCCCCACCGCCTTTATTGGAGCTCTCTTACACGAGAGAAGTCTCGCCAAAAGCAGGTCCCCACGTCCGGGATCTGAGGGCCAACGTGGCAGGGAAGGAGAGATCCTTGCCGCAGTGGGATCCCGTAGGCAGGCAGCAGGCCAAGGAGAGAAGGGATCCCGCCAAGGGACCTCAGAGAAGGACGGGGGAGCAACCCACAGACACAACAGCTCCCAGGACACATCATGCAGTGCCCAAGAGGGCATGAGGCCATCAGAGCCCAGGGCTGCTCACTGCAGCACTGGCAGGACAGGATCCCCCCACATGCCCAACCAGAGACAGAGGGGCGCAGAGATGCTTTTACAGCAAAGAGCGGAGGGGCACGTCGGTTTCTGCAGGCTCTCTGGGAACAGAGCGGCCTGCAGCAAGGCAGGCTAGGCAAGGAGCATCTGCAGTCTGCAGGGCATCGACTGCCGATGGTGCGTTTAGCCCCGCTGCTGCAGGGCAGTCCTGCTCAGGGGAAGGCGGTTTCAGCCTTGGCCCTGGGAACAGGGCTGGGGCATGGTGGGAGGGCAGCTAGAGAGTGCTTTGAGGAAGGACGGAGGGAAGTAGCAGTGGGGAACACAGCCCCCAGCACCAGCCTGCAGGCAGGAGAGAACGAGGGTCATCTTCCCCATCTCCACTCGGGCAGTACCCAGGGCCAAGGTGGTGCACTGAGTCCTGCCATGAAATCCAGTGGCAGGTAGCTCCTGTGATTGCTCCTCCTTCCTGCTCCTCAGAGGAGGGTTTTCATCAGGGCCTGGGCCTGCTTCAGCTCTGAGGAGAAAGGGGGAGAGAGGGGAAGAGGATGGGAGTGAGACTGCAGTGCTAGAGACCTCAAGCGGGGAAGAAGTGTGGCAGCAATTCCTCTCCCAGGAGCCCTGCCTACACACCCACCCTCTGCGGGGAGAAGGGAGGTGTTTGGGGAGTGAGCAACACTGCAACACCAAATGGAGAAGCTGCCACCCATGCTGAGGGCTGGGGACAATCCGTGCAGCGCTGTCCTTGGCACTAGAGAGAGTCTTGACCCCCAGTGGACAGCAATCTCCCCCCTACAGGCCCCCCCTTGTCCTTACCTGCCAGCAGGACCCGGAACTTGTCTGCTGACACAGCCATGGGGACGGTCTCCGTCACCCCGCTGTCCCTGTCCCGCACACTGAACATCAGGTGCACGAGGGGCTCGTTGACCTCCTGCAGCTCGCTGGAGCTGAGCGTGTAGTCCACCCTCCAGGAAACCGAGGCCAGCTGGCTCACTAGGGCAGGCAGACAGGCGGAGTGAGTACCCGCGTTGCCCAGGCAGGGCGATCTCCCATCAAAAACAACCCAAAGACCTCCTCAGTTCTGAAACGGAGCAAGCTTTGGGGTGGCTACAGCATTAACAGTGATGCTACGGGGCTCCGGAGGAAAAAAAAAAAATGGGATGAGCAGAATGCAGCTCCTGAAGAAATAATCTGATGAAGGTGAGGCACCCAAGGTCCTCCAAGAAGAGATTCTTATGGGTCTCACTATTCAAGACCCTAATTTGGGCAGTCAACAAGCAGTGGTTCTCAAATACATCCTCCCAGGAAACAGTCTCTGAGCCACATCTCCCCCCGCTGCTGAAAATCAATGGCTCGTTATACTTGTAAGACTGAGAGCCGCACTCACATCTCAGGCTGCAAGCCCGGAGGCTGTCCTGGAGAGGACTCTGCTTCTCCTCGTAGGATCGGCACAGCCCTGTGGCATGTTCTGCCCAGAAGAGAAGACAAAAAAAACCCCACTCATTAATGCCAATTCCAGCCCTGGGACAGCCAAAGCCTGGTTCTGAGGAAACACGACCCAGCCCCAAGCACCTGCAGGAGACCCCGGGGACAGAGGGCTGGAACGGGAGGTAACGGGGGGAACGCAGGCATCATCCTGCAGTGCTCGCTGTGGGGCTGAGCAGGGTGAAGGCAGCACCCAAGGGCACAGCCCACCGAGCGTGGGGCTTGCACGTGCCCTCCCGACACCCCCGGGTGCCCCCACTCCGCCTCCTACCTTTGGGCAGCCCCAGCTGCTGCAGCTCGCTGGACAGGGACTCGCTGTCCACGTTGTGCTTGGCTGCGCTGGAGAGGATGAAGCTGAGGACGGCAATGGTGGCTTTCACATCCCCAGACTCTGTGGAGAGGAGGGGATTTAGCTCACTGGCAAAAAGGACCTCTCCCATCCCCCCCCCTCAGGAGATGCCACCTCTTGCAGAGCTGGGAAGTGGGGAGAGTATGGAAATAAACTGAAGGAACGCAAAATTCCCTTCTCAGAGAAGTTTTTGGATGGGTGATGTGCTTGGGGAGAGAAAGGACTACGTGGCATGGCTTATAAATAGGGCAGCAGGGTCCCGGGTTGCTTCCCAGTGACTCCAGAAAGGTCTCCCAGCTCCAACCAGCGCCGTGGGAATGTCATCAGCTCCCGTGAGGAGCAGTGCTCACCTAACTTGGCGTCCGATGTCAGCTTCAGGATCTTTTCATACTGCGGGAGGGAAGAGCAAATCCCCATCAGGGTGGTCATGGGGAACCCTGCCCCGGCACCCCCTGCCCCTGCCCCAGCCGTGCTAGGGGCCGCAGGCTCCCGGTCCTCCCACCTCCCATGGCTGCAGCCTCTCCAATGGCTACAGCCAAAGCTGCTGGATCTAGGCTGGGTTTACGACAGGCCAGGAACCACCCCAAGGTCAGACATCCCTTGTGGTGGTCCAGAGCCCTTCCCTCTGCCTAGATACGAGGGGACAATATAGCCATATGATGTATTAACAAATAACATGAATGCTAATAATAATAACAATAATATTAATGCTATTAGCATGAATACTACTAATATTTGTAATTCTAACGCTAGTATTAGTACTAACGCCAATAACTTCACCTACGCTGATAAGACAGTAATAGTGTTATACTAAAGCTTAGGATGACCCGTCTGTGAGGACGTCGCAGCGGGACCGTGCCCGGACAGCGTGCCCGAGAGCCGCCCGCGCACCGACGGGGCGCAGCTCCGCGCGGGGGCTCCGCGGCGACCGAGGGGCGCAGCTCACTCACGTCGATGGCCTCCCCCAGCAGGTCCCTCAGCACCTGGGCACAGATGAGCTTCAGCTTCACCGACGACTGCGCGGGGAAGGACAGCGGTCACCGGGCAGCCCCCGAGCCGGGCCCGCGCCCCCCCCTCCCGCCCCGCCCTGGCGCCGCTCGGGGGAGGCTCTGCGGACGCCGGGGGAGCTCGCGAGGGCCCCGCCGCCGCGCGGGCCGCGCCGGGGCGGCAGCGGGGCCGGGCCGGGCGCGGCGCGGGCACTTAACGATTTTGGCCAGGGTGCTGATCTCGGCCAGGACCCAGTCGGGGCAGTCCAGGTCCCCGCAGAACCGGAACCGCTGCGGAGAGAAGGTGCTATGAGAGCCCGGCCGGCCCCCCCAGCGCCTCCCCCACCCCAGGGCCTCCCCCTCCGCCCCGCGCCCACCATGGTGGTGGTGGTGGTGGTGGTGGTGGTGGTGGTGGTGGTGGTGGTGGTGCCGCCACCGCCGCGACCCGGAACCGCTACCGCTACCGCGGCGCGCGCGGGCGAGCGCTTCCGCCTGAGCGTGCGTGCGTGCGTGCGTGCGTGCGTGCGTGCGCGCGCCCCGCGCGGCGGGTCGCGGCCTCCGCTGGGCCTGGCGGCCGCCATGTCTAAGCGCTGCTGTCCTGCTGCCTCGGCCTCAGCTGCCGGTGGCGCCGCGCCTGCCTGGTTTCTGGGGAAGTCATGGCGCCTTCCAAACGCAGTCATCCCAGAAAGTGCCGTAAAACCAATGACGTTGGATAAAGGCAGTTTCTAGATTTACCAGGACCCCCCAAATGTGGGCACTGCAGTGTAAAGCAGTGTGCGCGCACCCCAGCTGTTATGGCGCAGTCGCGTCCCCCCGCCCCCGATCAGTGCTTTCGCCTCTGGTCCGGTGCGATGAAACCCAGGGGGCCGCCTCGCGACTCAGCCAGCATTAAATCAGGCCCGTTGTTCAGGAGATTACAGCGGGAAACTGCCTGCTTTTGCACCAAAATCGGTGATGAAAGCCAAAAAACGTCACAAGCTACCCAGGCTCCCGTACCACGTCCCAGTCATTCAGCTTGTGGCCAGCTCAAAAGAGGAACATTGTCACTATGGGGTTGAAATCCAGTTACCTGTTTTCTTGTTAAACAAGATGAGTAAATACCAGATTGCTCTAATGTGACTTCACAAACCAAATATTTATTTCTAGTGTATAAATATTATGCAATATTCATTTCTTTGCTTTTTGGGGAAAAAAATCTATAAAGGAGGCCACTTTAAGTAGAAAAGCGGGACTGCTATATATTTTATCAAAAGTTGCGCTAAACAATCGTCTGCACCAACAAATAAACAGCCAGTGCTTGGCCGTTGTAGAGCTTCACGTTTAAAATTGTCAGCTACAAATATTTTCTGTATATAGATGTGTGTACATATGTATTTCTGGCTGGAGAGGCTGCCGTATCTGCCCTGTGCAGGACTTGCTGGCCGTGGGCAAAGCGTTCCCCGTCAGCGGCACAGGTGGGCAGGGGGGTCCCGGGAGCGGCGGCGCTAGCAGGGTGCTCATATGACTTAGTGTGAGAAGAATTACCTAGTAATGTAAATGCTGCGTCTTTTATTTAAAAATTTCTTTTTAGCTCCTTTTTTTTTTACTGGGCTTTAAAAAATAGTATTAGCTAAAGGAAACGTGAGGGACTGGAACTGAATCTCTGCAGTTTCTGGAATATCCCCCTTTAAGCATGAATGCTCTAACTCCCGGTGACCTTCAAGCAGGCTCGCAGTGACCAAGCCACCTGCATCGTGTCAGAAGATGGACAGCTTGAAAAGTGTGAAAGAATAAAATAAGAGAAGTTCAAAAAGAAGAACCACAGATTGTGGATACAGCCACTTACTAAACTACTGTCAAACTGTCCCTTCCACTGACATATATAATTGCAACATGTGATGGTCCAAGCAGGGATATTACATTCAAATAAGTCCATTTAAAATTGTATTTTGTTCATACACATGCTGTGGAGGAAATCACAAATTTACATTTTATCTGCAAGTTTACCACAATGCAAATCTCAGAGTATTGATTTTGGAGATGCTTAGCTGAGAAAGTCTGAAAGATTAAAAAAAAAAAAGCTTTTCCATGCCTTCTGTGTCCCAGAGCAAAGTTCTTTCTAGCAAGTGCTTGGCTGCATCAATAAACTGCCCTTCAATTTTTGCAGAACATTTTCGTAGGTATTGCAGAAGCTGTGCAATTTCCCTGAAAAAATTAGAGTGAGGCAAGTTTCCTCTGAACAGCTGGCCTATTTTGTGTGTTGTCCTGACTAAATCAGCCCCTTTCCTGCCCCGATGGCCTCAGCAGGAAAAAGGCACACGTTTCACTTAAGCCGTATGCTAGGAGTACGCCACCTCCCTTCGTCTGCCTCAGCGCGCTGCGCAGGATGAGGGAGGAAGGAAGGTTAACCCACTTAGAGACAACCGGCACATCAACGCTCGCCTTTCCAGAGATGCCGTGAAGCCCCAGGCACAGCTGGAAATGGCTCTGACCCAGCCCAAAGACCAGCACCCACAGCTGAATTCGTGTTTACGGATGGAAGACATCGGTCACCACGGCACTCATGCTGTCGTCCCAGATATTTAATGGCAGCTCTTTAGTACCTGGCTTTGCAGCACAGAAAGGACTCTGGGTGGCACGGTGCAAACCTGAGGAAGGCAATGCCACCCCCAGGCTGCTGCGTGCGCAGCTTTGGGCTTAGTTAGCTGGAAGTGTGTGTGTGTGTGTGTTGAACCGGGAGACACCTTCGTGCCCAAGGAGGCCGCGTGCATCTCTGATTGCTCAGAGCCAGCGATGAGGCTGTCACCAACGCCTGAAATATTGACGTGGCAGCAGCGCTCGAAGCGTAGGCTTTCCAAAACACCCAGCTGACACAGGCTGGTTGCAATGTAACTCGCCTGGCAAGCAAACAGCAGCCGGTGCGCGAAGAGCAGTGGGGACAGCGCTGGTGTTAGCGGTGTAGCTGGGTTAAGAAAAGCCCTGCGAGCTGTTCTCCTGGGGTTGGAGGCAGGACTGATGTGAAGACCATAATTTCTGGATGGGCAGTTGCTCGGGCTCTGTGGCCCCTTGCTGCCTCCCTGGTCAGCGGTGCCATCCCTGCACCAGTGCATTAGTTTTTTAGAGCCCGGGGACCTGCAGGGCAAGCAGCACAAGGTGGCAGAGGGGCTGACGAGCACCTTTCATGGGGACATGGCCAGGTTCAGGTGACCAGGACCAGGACACTGCTAACAGGCCATCATGTCCATCGTGGTGGGCATTGCGATGAGGTGCCCCGGTGCACCTCTGAGAGGCGATGGATGGGGAGGAGCGGCTTTGGAGTGGGGTTTCCGGGGTGGATGCCTTGGTGGCGGGTCGCCTTCAGGCATTCATCTGGGCCGTGCGCTGGTGGTCCCTGCTGCTCTGCGGGCCACGCAGGACCGGCCCTGCTGCTGCGGGACACCAGGCAAAAAAACCCACTCCAGGCTGAGATCCACAGGGTTTTCAGCTGGGGAGCATTAACCTGGAGATGTCTAGTCCGGCCCACGGTCTCCTGAGCAAAGTGAGCTGAGGCTAATGAATGCTTATGCGATAAGTGCTCGTATTTCCGTGAGCGTAACGAGGTTTCCCTTGGGCGGGAGGTGCACGCCGGGGCGTCCCCAGGACGGCTTAGCGCGGCCTCCATCGCGCTTGGTCTCGCTGAACAGAAGAGCTGAACGAAGGGGTTGCTTCCAATTAGTGACGGGAGAGCAGATGAGACCTGCTATGGCCAGGACACAAGCACACGGCATCCTCCGCGGGCAGCAAGCCCAGCTACGGCGCTGGCACCCGCCATGGTGCTGGCACCCAGCACCATCAGCTCCTGCAGCTTCTGCCAGGGCTTGCAGTGCCCGTGACCTTCGTGACTTGCTGAGCTAGTTGTTTGCCCTGGCGACCTTCAACTGCCAAACAGCCCCATCATGTCATTTCTAGATTGACCAGCACACGGCAGAGGGGTTTTCTTTGCCCTCCCCCCCTTTTTTTTCTTTATTACACTTTGTTTTTTCCTAGCTGACATTTCACAATTGGCTCGAACGATCTGTTGGAATTTCCCTCTTTTTCGCATGCTTTCTTTCATCAGCTCAAACCAGTAGTTCCTTCCTGTGCCTTGGCGTAAGTGTCACTTCTAGAAAATACGCATTTGAGGAGAATTCTACAGAATTGTTTCCTTTTTCCCTTCTAAGCACAGAACTGTCCCGTTTGGTCCTTTGGTTTATTGCCCTTTCATTCATGCACTCCAGGGCAAATAACATCAAAGCAAGGAGATGATTCATTTCCAAGGAAGCTTGCAGCCCTCAATTCGCAAAGTAACACATCCAGATGTGAGTTGACAGCCAGCAGCCTTGCACTGCTTTGTGCCCTCAGCAGCCTGAGCTCTGATTTTGTTGAGGTTTGGGGACACAGCAGGATCCTTGCTTCATGCATGGCATTTCCAGGCAGGACATGATGCAGGAGGGCAGCCAGAGCCCCTTGCTCCCCATGGGGGCTTGCTAGGACACAAATTGAGAAGTGCTGAGCCCATATCTTGCTTGCAGGGGGCAGGAACAGTGACATCAGCCACATCTCAGGGGCACTCTGGATTTTTAGTCTCTCACCTCCCAGTGCCTTGCTCCCAGCAGCCTGCTGGGCTTGGAGGGGAAGGAGGCTGCAGGCAGCACACAGACACCCTGCTCCTGGGGGAGTGAGCCTCACAGGGGTGCCAGTGGCCAGCAAGAGCTGCCAGGTGACATGGGAACAAGCACCCCAGCACAGCAGGAGCATGCTGCAAGATAGCTCTGCCCCTTGCCTGGGGGTCACAGCCTGGGCTTCTGCAGACGACACCTGCAAAGAGGCTCTTCCCTGGGTAGAGGAAACTAAAGGAGCTTTAGCCATAGATTAAAAAAAATGAACACCCACTCAAAAACACCACACTTCAGGCCAATGGCTTTATGGACAGCCAGTCCTCCACTACAGAGGACAGGCCTATACCTGGGTTATTGGGGGGCAGGGGGAAGGGAAGGGGGGAAGGGAAATAAGCACATGGGTGAGAGCCTTAACTTCAGTTGAGAGATGGGATTCAAAGTGGCCAGCAATGATAACAGGGCCCCTGGCCCAGAGCACCTGGCTGCATCTCATCAGCTGCTGGGCTGAAAGTGCTGCCTTGCCCATGGGCAGGGGCAGCTTGGGCTGCCCCCACTGCTGCTGCCCAGGGACATGCCCCCATGCAGAGGCTGCCTGGGTCTTCACCCAGGGTGAGAGGCAAAGCATGCCAAGCTGTGAAACACCAAGCTATCCCTCCACAGCCCTCAGCCACACTCACCAAGAGTGCAGAGGTTACAGCTCTTGTCCCCAGAGCCACATCTTGGGCAAGAGCCACCTGGGGCAGGTAGCAAAAGTCCCAGCAGAGGGGAGGGCTTTACACCACCATGGAGAAGGGGCAAAGGACAACTACAGTGATTTTGATGTTTTTATAAACAGTTTATTAAAGTTAAAGATACAAAGGTGTTCTTTCATACCCCAAAGACAGCCTGCACCCTTTAGGGAGCAATCGACAGTTTGAGCTGAAGTAGGGGTGACTTTTCAGCATCTCTCTCTGCACAAACCCCTTTGACTCCACCACAGAAGCCCACCTGGGGCATCTTCTCTCAGGCAGAGCTTTTTTGCCAGCGTGTATGCACATCCTCACCACCCTGCAGGCAGGAGAGGAAGAAGTCACTGCATGCAAAGTCACAGCTCCAAAAGCAATGGGAGACTCAGGTGCCACATACCACAGAGGGCCCCTGAGCAGCACAGAGCCCACAGGCTCCAGTGGGAGTCTCCAGCAGGTCCAGGACCCCACTGATGCTGCTAGCAAAGGTCAGTGCTGTGTCCAAGGCACAAACAAGTTCAAGGAAATATTTGCCCCTCCTAAAGGCCACTTGCCTCTTCAGAAGCTGCCCAGAACCCTTGGTTGTCCATTTCCAGAGTCTGGGTCCCAGCTTCAGGGTCCCTCCTGTCCCAGAGGGCTGCCACATCCTGCCAGCCAAGCCTCTTGGTCCTCAGGCACTGCAGAGAGGAGAGCACCATGGCTGCAGGCACCCCAGCACTGCACAGGCATACCAGCTCCCTGCCCTGAGCTCTTCCCCCATAGAAGAGAGGCTAGTTTGCTGCCACTTGTTTCCCTGCTGGTCTTTCACCCAACCATCCTGCAATCCTGAGCAGTGCTGTGACATTAGCAGCTTTTGCAGAAGCCACTCTGGCCTATTTGCCTCTGCATTAACCAACACAGCCCTCCTCCTACCACCCTCCAAATCACTGTTCGAGCCTAGATGCTACAGAGACCGCAGCAGTTGTATCATCACACAGAGGAGACAGACTGATATTACTCTTACCACCAGCAAGACAATGGGAATAGTAATGATGCCAAGGCCACACATGACAATGACCACCACTCCATACTCGGGAAAGCCTGCATCATCAGGAGGCGGCTCCAGGGTGTCCTCTAGAGCAGAGCACAACAGTCAGCACCATTCCTGCACAACACAGGAGCTCTACCCAGTGTTACTGCAGCCATCCACTCTCCTTTGGGGCCACAGCAGAGAGTATAAAGGGCACCAATAACATCTCTAGTTCAACACCCTCACACCCTTTTCCAGACAGCCCTTCCCTCTGCCACCACATCAGCCTTCAGCAGACCCATCTCTCCATCTCCAGCTCCTGTAGGCTGTGCAGAGGGACAGCAGAGCACAGTTGTTACCAGCATTTGTGCTTTCAGATCAGCTATCACAAGCTGTGTTGTCTCCTCATCAACCCAGACATCTCACCCTCCCTTCGGATAACAGGTAGCACAACACACTGTGGATCTAACTCGCTCACACTCCAACCACAGAGCTATGAGCTAGGGAAATGCATGTTCCCACACACAAGGGGAAGCTTACCTCCCACAGCAAGAGAGTATGGGTCCACCTGGAAGCCTGAACCTGCCAAAGCCTTGTCTGGCCCAACTGAGACAGCAAGTGCCTCCAAAACCTCCAGACTGGTTGGAGCAGGGTGCTGGAAGATCACATCTCCGTGACAGATCAAGGAGCCAGGCCTGTGGACAGGGGTGGAAGAGCTCCAGCAGCTGCCAGCCTCACTGTGACCTGGTAATGGCCCACACTTCCTGCAGGTTTCACCCAAAACAGCATCCCTGCACTCAGCTATGAGGCATTAAATTACCATCTGCTTTTTGTGATGTTAGGGACATCCCTAGGAATCTAGAAAGCTACTCCTCCAGTTACACTAGGTAGCTCAAAAGCCTGTAGTTAGATGCATATTTGAGCTCAACTGCCTGCTGCAAACCCTCCTAGGGCTGAGGCAATAGGCCTCAAGCTGTTATCTTTTGAATAATGTGTATGCATATTTAGGGAAACCTCCCTGGCTCTATACCCTCTGCCCCTCCCTCCAGCTCCTCTGCATAAGTCCTCCTGCCCCAGCAGACCCTGTGTTCCAACTCACAGGAATCCTCTTATGACCACTTGCAGGAAGCTCCTGTGGTCCCTCAGGGCTCTTCCCACCTGGAAAAGAGTTTTTGCTCAGCTCCCCGCCAGCCTTTGAGCATTTCACCCAGCCAGACCACCAGTTCCACAGCCATGAGGCAGCTGGGACAGCTATTACAGCAAGGACAGGGCAGATGAGCCCATCTGTGGTCCTGCAGCATTTCCAGGTCCCTGGTTGTATTGTGTGGCCTGAGCTACTGAAACACTATCAGCATCAAGAGAGCATCCTAGCATTGGAGTCCCTGGGGGCAGTGCCCTAGCATGGGACAGGTCACAACAGAGCTCCTTCTCCACACAGGAGGCATTTAGCAAATGCTCTTAGCTGCCATCCTTGATCTAGAACAAAATTTGTCCTTAATCTTTGAGCAAAGGCTTCAAGGACCCCAGAGCTCAGGATCTTGCTCTTTCAGCACATTTCAGCCATGGTACTGGAGTTGTAAGGGTCTGGTTTGGGCAACCTTGAAGCATTTCCTTTCCTCCAGCCCCAGTAGCCTCCTTTTCTCATGGAGACTGCCCCCCTCCCGCCAGCCATACCTACCACATCACCAAGCTCTCTTGTGAGCTCCTGGTGCTCTGCAGAAAGTGGATCCAGAAGGTCCTCACTAAAGTGTCTGTTGATGACCAAGAAGGAGACTGGGTAAACCTTCAGATGAAGCCTGGCTCCTGAGGAGGAAAGATACCACTGCTGGGTGACTGTCCCTGTCAGCAAACCCTGCCGCAGAGGGACTGTCCTTACCTTCCACTGAGAGGGAGATCAGGTCCACAGAGGAGGTTGTGAGAGCCTTCAGGGCTTGCAGGACCTTTGCAACATCAGCATGGACAACTGTGTCGAGATAGATCTCACCGCTGATCTCCAGGTCCCCTCTGAGGTTTCTAAGGGAAGAGAAAGGCTTTAAGCAAGGCAGGAGGGCTAGAAACAGGCATCGAGGCTCACCAAGCCTCTTCAGCCCACTCAGTGCAGCAGCTCACATCTATTCAGCCCAGGAAAGATGCTCAGTTAGGACCTGGACATTTTCTGCAGTGGGATCTAGTGGTCATTCTGTCCCTTCCATCCATGGGGAAGGGTCCATGAGAGGATGGCCTCCACCCACATTTCTGGGCCCATATCTAAGATGGTATGAGGATGTTTCAGGTCATCTGTATCCTGCCTTGCTCAGGCTGATAACTAAGTGAAGGGTCACTGCATCAGGATCAGTGCTCCAGTTTCCCATGTTCAGGAAGGGAGACAGTTATAGTTATTTCATACCAACTGCACATCACCATAGTCCCTACCTTTACAGGGAGGGTACCTTCTTAAGACAGCCTGAGACATTAGGATCCATGCCTCTACATTTCCAGCAGCACAGCAAGGGCAGCTGCGAGGAGACCCTCCCCAGGTCTCCTAGGACAGGAAAACCTCACCCTCCCCACCTTTGCAGCATTACTAATTGGCTGCTGAGTGCCTTATACAACACAGGGTTTAATGAGTGAGACTTTAATAACGTACTTCAGAGGGGTAGTCATCTCCCATACCTGAGCTGGGCAATAGTGAAGTTCTTCACATGGTATAGGACACTGAGTGACTGGATCACCTATAATAAGATGAGACAACAGCTCATACCCCATCTCTGCTTTCAGTGGGCATTATATTACTTCACAGAAAGCTGAGTAGTCAGCCTATGTCCTCTTTTGCCAATGGGCCAAGTTCCCAGCACCATCCTTTGGAAGAGCCACCATCATTCCCCCCCATATCCTTTACTGCCAGTTGCCTATTCTCCAGTAATAGATGCTTTCCTTTAGGAGGTCTCAAATGACAAAGCATCCCTTTGCCCAGAGACAAAGATCATTAGTGAGGCAGATAGGTGTTGTCCCTCCTTGCAGGAGCAGCTCAGTGCTGTCTCCCTCCTCCCCATCTCACTCCAGCTCAGCATGGAGGGCGTAGGGTCATCCAGTCTCAGCATGCAGACCAAGACCTGCCATACCTCACTGATCAGTCTGTCCAGAGGGTCTGTCCTGCCTGTTCCACCAGATGCAACAGAGCCAAGTCGGAGAGCAGTGAGGGAGATGGACAGCTTCTCTGGGTCCAGGTTCTCTAGACTGAAGCCTGAAAGATTTTAGAAGACTCATGCCCTTACCTGTTCCTTCACCTTGTCTGGGAGATACCAGCCAGCTTTGAGTTCAGCTTCTCCAGCACGCACTGAAGGCTAAAGCTGAACTTAACAGGTCAGCTAAGTCCAAATCAAGACCTAACCTTTTTGTGATAAGGGCTTTGAATGTACAGCTGCTTCCCAGAGCAGAAGCAGGTCAAGGAGGGGAAGTCAGAGTTTAGCAGAAGTAGTGGGCCATACAGACATGACTACTGCAGAGGTAGTCTCCAGCATCCTTTGTACTGAGGAGTTTTACATGGGTCAGGAGAGGAAAAGTTAAGCAAAAGTGAAGACTGAGATCCAAGCTGGTCAGGTTTCAGCTTTGAGGGATCTATAGGGAACAGAATTCATAGCAGCTGTCCTGCTGCAGTAGGAGCTCCATGGCTTACCACTTGACTGGATGGACTGTGGCTCCAATTGCCAGCTGAAGGTGTCTCTCCCTCTGCTCACTTCTGTGACAATTGTACGGATGAGGTGAGAGTTTGTGGGAGCTGGACTGTCCCCCTGGAATAGAGCCTCTCCTCGCACGATGACAGAGCCATTCCTAAGAAGGACATGAGCTGACAGCCTGGTCCAGATGCATGTGCTTTGCACAGGCCCAGCTAGGGAAGCTCTGCTCCCCTTTGGGAGCAGGTTACAAGGCACATCAGCCCAGCATTAACACCCCACCCAGGGAGCTATTAGGAGCCAAGCTCCTGGGAAGCTTTGTCTGGAGCTGAGGACACTTTTGACCAGGGACCCTCTGGGAAGATGATCCTGGGGAAGGAGCATAGCCCCTCACAAAAGCTGCTTGCTTTCTCTGAAGCATTTTGCTGGAGAAAGCCCTTCCTCCAACCCAAACTCACCCATCTCCATCTGTTGTCCCAGAGTGGGGCTGTGTACTCACATGAACTCAAGGATATTTGCTTGGAGGAAGTTCTCATAGGTAGACAGCATTTTGTTTAGCTGGAAGAAATATCTGTTAGTTGAGAAGCATTTGCAAGTTCCCTGGCATAAATGGGGCATGCACCAGGAAGGGCATAATAAAGATAGAGCTGGGAAGGGAAGTGAGCTTAGCTTGCCCTGGGAAGGGCCAAGGCCTAAAGATGGCTGAGCTAGCCTATTGAGGGCTCCAGACAGCCTGAGCTAAGCCTAGGAAAGCAGTCATAGAAGAAACACCTCTGTCACCAGCACAGCACATGATGGCCCCACAGACCCACTATCTGGGCAAGGTTAGGGGAGTCCAGTCCCACCTCAGGCCAAGCATCCAGGTTCAGCTCCAGTGCAGTAGTGCCAGGACTTACTGAGGTGAGGGGGGGAAAGGTGTCTCCACCACAGATGGTAGGAGATTACAAGGAAGAGAGGGGTACAGTAGCTTTTCAGCTACTTTGCTCAGTCCCATTCACCCAGAACAAGAGACACCACCACAGACAGGGTAAGGTACCCCAGCCAGCTCTGGAGGAGTCAATCCACACTTACCATCAGCATCACTTCCTTCTCAAGCTTCTTGTAGCTCTCTGAAGACTTGCTGCTCAGAGCCTCAGTGTAAGCAATGCCTGTGAGCCTGAACTGCAAGGGCAATGCACACATGGGGAAAGGCACTGCAGGAGAGAGGGGTCCAGGGGCCTGGGACACAGGGGGCTTTGCCTCAGGGGAGCCCAGCTTGCTTGCAGTCATGTGCTCAGCTGGGGGTGCAGCTGCAGTGAAGCCTTCTCCTGCAGGTGCTGGTCTGGTGGCCACAGAGGGGTCTTCTCCAGCTGTAAAGGAGTGCTGTGAGGCAACAACCAGGCGACTGGACACAGACTGACTGTCAGGCATGAATCCTGTTGGTGCAGTCATGGTCCGAGAGGTTAGCAGAGACCTAGGGCCGTGTATAGCTCTGGTGGAAGTCGATACATAGGACAGAGGTGAGAAACCCATTGTGCTGGTCTGGATTGCAGTCCTGGCCTCAGGCTGATGCACTGGAGTAGGGTGTTTTGAGCTGGGAGGAGGTGCGGAGCTCTGAATAGCACGGGTGGGCTCTGGAGGTCCTGGTGGAGCAACAGCTGCATCTGCTGAAGTCACCCTGGGCTTCCCACTTGTGGCACCTGCCACAGCTGCCTCTCCAGGCAGCACACTTCTCTCTGCCACCTCTGTGGCCACACATGTAACCTGGTCTTGCCCTGGAGTCCCAGCAGTGGGCCCCTCCTCATGTGCTGTTGCAAGGGAGACTGTGGGGAAGAGCTTGGGGTGCAGAGAAGTCCTCTCAGCAGGTGGACTCAGCAAGGAGCCATCTGTCACACCTGCAGCTTTTGGAGAGGGGGAAGCCACTGCAGCAGCTCCATTCTCGCAGGATGTTTTGGAAACTCTGGGCTCCGAGACAGTGTCAAGGGCTGCCAAGCTCACTCCAGCCACAGGATCGCCTGCAGCTCTGGGGCCCCTTGTCAGAGCCGAGGAAGGAGGACCATCAGTAGATGTAGACAGAGCCTGCTTTGCAGAGTGGGAAGACAGATTGCCTGGTTTCTCTGAGGTGACAGCAGGTCCCCTGAACTCTTCTGCAGCATGGAAGGGAGCCAGTACTTGCAGGTGCTTGACACCACCAGTAGCTGATGTGACACTAGGAGGTGATATAGAGACAGTGGCTGGAAGGCTGGACCCATTTCTCAGTGCCTTGTCCAAGATGTTGTCCACCAGCAGAGCAGCTTCTCTATGCAGGATGATATCAGTAGGATGTGTGTCCCAGGCCCTCTTAGGCTTCACAGTCGAGGGTGCCCACATGGTGCCAGGATGCATTTCAGCCAAGCCAGATGTCCTTTCTGATAGAGGTGGAAGCACCCCTGGAAGGGGTACAAGCCCAGAAGCAGCAGTGTGGTCTTTGCCCGTAGCAAGGTCAGGCAGGCTGGTTGAACGGCTGGAGGACAGCTGGCCAGGGCTTGCTGTCACTACTTGCTTCTGCCTTTTACGACTCCAGCGGCCCATCAGCAGGGACCCTCTTGTGGCTCCAGCAACTGAAACTTCATGTTGGACAGAGAAGCCTCTGGCTGTAGACTGGTCCAATGAAGGCATGCTGTTGGGAGCCTGAACCAGTGTCACAGCTTTGGCCTGAGAAGGTAAGTTGTAGGCTGCGACTCCAGCAGGAGACTTAGAGTTCACCACCAGGCTGTGGTCAGCTCTGCAGAGCGTGGTCCCACAGTCAGAGGATGCCCCAGCTGAGGCCGTTTGGAATAAGGCTCTCATCACATCTGGGCCAGCAGAAGTCTTAGGATCTAACAGATTAGCAGCAGGCCAAGCTGACCAGCCAGCTGGCCTCAGGGACAGCACCACACCAAGGCCAGACTGGTCTGTTGTGGCATGGCTCTGGGAAGGAGTACCTGCCAGTATCTCTGCTGAACCTGCACCTAGTGGGGCATCAGATGGGACATGATCCTCCCTAGCAGCCCCTTCTTCAGGTGAGGCCAGTTGTGTGGGCACCATCTCCAGCAATTCAGTCCCTGCATCAACAGCAGCCTTCTCCTCAGTCCCTGCAGAGGCACCAGAGGGAGCTGCAGCCAAGCAGGGAGCCTGCAGTAGTGCTGGGGAAGAGGCAGCAGGGACCCAGAGCTGCCTGTCCAAGGCAGCTGTGGAGCTCTCCACCATAGCAGGTTTCTTGTCAGGCATCCTCATGGTCCAGAGGGTGCCCCGGGGCCTCCTCCCTTGACTCTGCCTCTTGGATGTGAGCCATGCCATGCGCTCTGGAGTGAAGCTGGGGACAGCCTTGCTGCTCAGGAGAGGGGAAGACCCTGGCCCTGCCCTCATGGGCTCCGTGGCTGGACCGAGCTCCACAGCCATCCGCCCAGGGCTGCGGGCTGAAGCCATGGCCACCGCAGGCAGCTGCATGGCTTTGTGCAGGCCTGCTCCCTTGCCAGGGAGGCTTTCCAGAGCAGCGCTGAGCCTCAAGCTAGAGCCAGAACATGAGCAACCAGCAGTCGAGGCAGCCGTGGGAGCAGTGCTGAGGAGTTGAGCCGACACAGCAGGCATTCCTGTACTGAGCTGCAGTGCTTGAGATAGCGTGACAGCGATGGCTGTGACACCAGACCCCTGCACTTCCCCTGCCAGGGATCTGGGCTGTGGTGCCAGGAGGGTCTGGGGTGCTGAGGGAACAGCAGTGTCCCCTGTTGGTGCCCCCAGGCTCAGTCCCTCAGCATCTGCATTGCTGTACAAGTCTCCCTCCACTCCTGGGAAGGTGCCTGCAGAGCCCACCAGTGCCCTGTCAGGCTGCTGCATCGCTGGGGAGGTACGTGGGTCCTGATACACTGCTACCAAGTTGTCATTCACCCTGCTCTGGGAGGGCTGTAAGCCTGGCTGAGCGGGAGAAAGAGGCAGGGAGGCAGGAGGGGCCTGGGACAGGGCAGCCCAAGACCCCATGCTGTACGGGAGTGCAGTAGCAGACAGGCAGACAGCCAGCACCAGGAGAGCTTTGCATCTCAGCCCACCGGTACCAGCAGCCACATCTGCAGCAGGACACAGAGCTGCAGCCACATCCCCCTCTCTCTCGCTCCCAAGTGAGATCTTCGGCCACAGGCCAGTGGCATCAGTAGGGTTCGGTGGTCCTGCACCCCGGCTCTGCTTGGGGGATCCCATGGCAAGAGCTCAGCTGTGAAGAGTTGCAGCAGAAGCTTTAGGTTGGGTCCCACCAAGGTCCCTACAGTGGTGTCCCCCCCCACCCCCACCCAGGGGATGCCTGCTAGCCTGACCACACCAGCCTGCCTCCAGAGCACCCACAAGCCAGGCCAGTGCTGAGCTGTGGCCCTGACAGCCCAGCACACCCCAGTAAAGGTCTACCTGCCACAACAGGGAGAGCCAGAGCCAGTGAGGACAAGATGTACCAGTGTCAGGACATCTCTGGGCTCTACTTGCACTAAGTGATTTTTCTGTCTCAGGAACACTTGCACCAAGTCTCAGCATCAGGTGTTCACTCTCCCAAGAGCCTGGGAAACACCTGCTGCAGAGACCTGGAACCAGCCTTGGACTCAGACATTACCTCATCCCCCACCTGGGGCACCCACCTTCACTCAAGCAGCCTCATGGGGAAAAGCAAGACATGTCACCCCCCCCCCCCCCCCCAGCTAGTAATCCCTTCTTCTCCTTCCAGCCTCTGCCAGCAGGATGGGGGCAGGTTCCCCCATAGCTTTCTGTGGCACAGCCTCACCTGCACCCCACTGACATCATTCTGCCCACCCCACCAACACAAACCTCACCAAAACCCTCCAGCACAGCACAAAACACACCACCCCAAGCCCACCACTGAGCCAGCAGGCTCCTACCTGGCAGCACCCAAGCAGAGGAGAGAGCACAAGCCCCCAGCCCCAGCCCTGCACTTTTATCTCCTTTCCCTGCCCCGTGGCCAGGCAGCTGGTCCCAGCTGAGCCCCATTAACCCACTCACCCATTCGCACTTCCCCAGATGACGCTGTTCCCAGCACCCCCTCACTTCCCTCTGCTCCTCGTTAAGCCTTGGCACAGGGAGGGTTTTCCGTGACTGTTTCTGCAGGTGGGTTGTTCCCCAAGCACTTTCCCCAGACACCGTGGCTGCCCTTCAAAATGCCGTGTTTGCCCAGACGAGACTTGCTGTGATAGGCGAGGGATGGGGAGAAATGTTTATCCATCGCGGGGGATGCAGACACGCAGCGGGGGGTTGAAGGCAGCTGCGTGCTGCTGCTCCCCTTTTATTTGCAAGGAATTGGGAAGGAAAAGGAGCCTCTGTGCAGCTGCGAGGGGGCTGTGGGGCAGCAGGGATGAGCTCTGGGGAAGAGAAAGTGCAGAGCAAGCACAGCAGTGGGGTGACCATCAGTTCTTTGGTTTTCAGCTGATTTAGCCATCCTGGGTGCTGGGTTTTCCCTCGGCGGCACCCATGACGCCTCCCCCGTTGAAAAACGTGGCTCGGAGTATTCGCCTCTTGGGACGGTGAAAAGCTTGTGCAGGCAGCCTGCTGATTTGGGACTGCCTCCGTCCCCAGGAAAGTCCCGGGTGCCCGCTGCTCCCTGACCCATCGCCGGCTCCGATCGCGACGCTCCCTCCCCACCCGCGCCGGGTGAAGCCTCGCGCGAGGCGGCCGCCCCGGCACGCTGGCAAGCAGAGACCCAAGCCAGGCCTTCCAAAACGAGCCAGAAACACTTTAATTAGGTGAGGCACCTCTTAAAACTCATATTCTTACAAAACATTTAAATAAAGTGAAGGAACTTTCTTCCAGGGAACTTTATATATATATATATATATATATATATATATATATATAAAAATTACAATATTATTAACAAACACGGCTTTCCGAATTGCTTTACAATGCTACTCGCAGACTCCGCGTGGCAAGAGAGAGCAAGGAGAACAGAGTGCCCCCGACTTCCCGGCATCTGCGTGCTCAGTACGTCCCCTCGGAAATCAAAAATGCCCCTGCACTGAACGACACAGCAGCCACTGCCTCCCGGAGCTGGAAAACACAAAATTTGGCTAAGACGAGTCTATGGATCGGTCTGGGTTTTTTATTTTTGGGTTTTTTTTTCGTTTTCTTAGTTTAAAATAAATACTTCCTGTAGTGAAAAAATCTCAACTTGTTCCTCCACTCCCTGCAACAGCTGGAAACACCTGAGTGTTGAGTTTTTAAGGCCTCTGCTCCGGTCTGTACATCTGCAGCGGGCAAAAGCCAGCCACGCTTGGCCGACTGGGCAAGTGCAAGTACATCCGCTCTTAGCTGGCCGCTGCCTGTGATGGGGCAGCGGCTCGGGCACCCCGAAACACGTGGGGATGGAAACGGTCTCCTCCTAAAGGTCTCACAGCACCAGTCCCCTCTCCTTCCCCTCCGCCTCCGTGCAATAGCATCGCCCATCGCTCAAGGGTCGCCGCTTCTTCGTCAAGTATAAAGGATCACCACCAAACACACGTCTCTGCAGTTCTCATTTAGGACATCCAGACTCTGCGCTGTAACGTTTCTGGGGTTTGTTTTTGTTAGCTTTAATAGTCTCTAAAAACATCCTTGAAGCCTCTTTCGGATATGATCCGGGACTGAACCTCTCAAGCACGACAGCATCTCTCGCTCCACCTTGGTCCAGCATAGTAAAAAGGTGAAGCCATAAGTTTAAATAAACAAAAAGACAAGTATAAATTACTATTTTTTTAAAAAACCACGTAACCTGAAGGCAGCAGCTCCTTATAAAGGTAATTCCATAACATTTTTAAAATGTCTTCGTTTAAAACAACAAAACGATCAGTCCTGTAGCTGCGGGGGTCGCGATCGCCCGCCCCTCGGTGCCGTTTGGCGTCCCCGCGGCGCTTGCACAGTGAGGACGCGGCAGGGCGGGTGCGGGGAACGGCGTGCGCAGAGCGAGTTTCGAGGAGAGCGGCCGGACAGGCCTCACCCCGGAGCGCCGCGGCGTCGTGCCGCCCCCCGGCTCGCGGGGCCGCCGGGAGGAGACCCCGCTCCAGAGGCGATGGGGAGCTTCCTCCCTGCGCTCGGCACCATCGCCATCCCCGGCGCCTCCTTTCCCTCGTGCCACCTGCGGCCACGGCTTCGCCATCGGCTCCCGGTGTCTCCCCGTCGGCCCTACCTAGGGGAGGAGAGAGCATGAGGTTGGGGACGTCGGCGCTGCACCTCCCCGTGCCCGTGCGGACCACCGGCCGAGCCCCCCGCTGCAAGCGCCCCGGCACACCAGCACGCAGGGTGCTCCTGCTCCGGCGATGCCACGGCCGTGATCAGCATGGAGAAACATGACTCCGGTACTGACTGCCAGCGTGGGCAACACTGGTGGCTCTGGCTTTGGGTTTTTTTTTTTATAATTATTGCTGTCAAAGCATCACCTCTGCACGTCAGCCAGCCTGGAAATGCTGCTCTGCCGGGTTCGGTGTGCTTCTCTCCCTGCTCTGTCAGACTTAATCGTGTCCACATCGCTCTACAGATCTCTGTCCCTGGTGACCGGAGTGGGTGGACAACCCCTCCCCGGCGAGCGGCAGGCATGCTCCACGGGGATGCTGGCGGGCCGGGCGGGAAGGAGCCCGGCACGCGGGAACGGCAGCAAGGGGTGAGCGAGGGGCGCAGGGACGACAGGACGCAGGTCCCTCCCGCTCCCTTGGGGACCCCTTTGGCTGGGATTTTTCAGGAGAGGGACAGACCCGGCTCCCTGCGCGAGGAGCTGGGTGGATCCTGCCAAAGCACCACAAGCTCATGGAGGCTCGGGCTCCCTCCCGCCACGGCTTATACATATAGAAATGTATTTTTATAACCATGCACAAAGAACAGTTACCTACTTGGAGGCGTGCTGGCCAGCCTGTGAACTTGAACCTGCAAGAAATAAAGTTGTTGGTAGTCTCGAGCAGCAGCAAAGGGGACAAGGGTGAGGAGCAAACCCGGGGGGGCGGTCAGCGCTAGCGTCGGTGAGATGAGACGCTCGGGAGCGGCCATCAGCTTTGCTCCAGCGCACCGCGCACATGCTGCGATGCCTCCAGCGTCCTTCCCAAGCCTCCCACGCCCTGGGAGCTCTCGAGCCGCTGCTTCTAGGACTTCTGCCTCCTGTGGTGGCATCTCCGCAGCCTCCATGCTGCTTGGCTCCCCCATCAACGCCCAGCTCAAGACTTCTCCCTCCACAACCCAGGGGAAGAGGCTAAATATGCTGCCCTGCGGTGTTCTCCAGCCCTGCCCTGCAGCTCTCCCCAGCCCAGCAGCTAAAATGCAATACAGGGAGAGAGATGAAGAAGACCCAGGGACTGTGGCCGCTTTGTGGGGACAGGCCCACCAGCTCAGCTGGTGGCTGCTGAAAGGGAGCGATTTGTTCACTCTCTGTCACAGCCAGAGCGAGCTCAGGGGCACCCCGAGCTGAGCTAAAGGGGACCAGCAACCACAGGTCTTCACCAGACGCTACGTGTCGAGGTGAAGCGGGAACCCACGCGGACTTCCCTATGCACCAGCCCCGCTCGCAGAGGCACGTGCCGGGCAAGCCTCCCGCCGGCGCTTCCCCAGCGCCCGGGAGCTGGCAGCGCTGCCGAGGGGCCGGCTGCCTCGCTCTCCCCTGCGACACCGGGGGGGAAATCCCACGTTTGCTTTCCCTACCCCCATCGCTGCCCTCCCCCTGCTCACTGCCGCTGCTTCTCAGCATCTCTCCAGCCTTCCTCTGTCCCCCAGGTCCGTTCCTCTGAACACGCCTGCAAAAACATCCGTGACGGGTCGCTTACGCCTCTGAAATGGCAGATGTAAGATCTGCAGGAAGGGGGAGAGGGGAGCAAAGCCACCCCCAACGGCTGCAGGTTGGCTTCCCGCCGCCGCGGCCTCCTTCGGCAGCCGGCGCGCCGGGGAAAGCCGCCGGGGAGGAAAGCCCCGCTCCCCAGCTGCGCCGCGCAGGACGGCCCCGCAGCAGCAGCGGCCCCTCCGCTCCAGCAGGCATTTCCTGACAGCGCTCAGGGGAGCCGCGCATTCCCGTACGAGTTTTACCGCTGCCAACGCGCGAGACCACAAAAGCTCCTCTGCCAAGAAGTTACACAACCTCCCCCCGTCTGCCGGCATCTGGGAGGCAGATGCAGTCGGAGCTTTCCTGGAATAGGTACAGCGAGATGTCCGCAAGCACGCCTGGGAACTGCTGCCACCACTGCCGGGCTGGATCCGCTCTCATCCCGGACGGCGGCTTTCCAAAAACAACCAGCGATTTGGCAGGTCTCGTGGTTTTGGAGCGCCTGCCCTGGGACACCTGGCTGGGGCTCTGGCCGTCACAGCAGGCACTGCCCTTGCTGGTAGGTCAAGGAAGCCCTCAGGGGATGAAGGCACCTGGGGGATCACCTAAAGCCTTGCGGGCGGTTTTTGCAGTGTCCCTGCCATGTGGAAGCCAACTTTGGTAAAAAACAAAAACAACGACAACAAAAAAACCCTTTGCTCTGCGGTAAATCGCCCTCCCTTGCCTTCCATCACCGTCAGAGCTGCAACACGTCAGGAGCAGCAGACTCCAGCCCGGGCCAGCAGCACCGTCTGCCCAGCGCATCCAGGAAATTTCACAATTTAGGAACTGCAAGTTCAAACCATTTCCATAGAAATGCAGAAGGTGGTTACAAAGATCCGATTGTGACACCGAGTGAGTCAGACGGGGACCATGGCAGCGGGACCTCTCAGAAAGGAAACACATCTACGAACTAATTCACCTTGGTCAACTAACGAGAAGCAGTGGGGAAGAGAACTCAGGGAAGGAAGAACAAAGCACTGGATTTATTTCGTTACTAATTCCTTGCATAGACTATTGCTGCTATTTTTGGTGTCTCTGGTTGTTTGCTCCACACGGGAAATGCTGGTTTCTGGCAGCGGGTAGCTGCCTCCTGAGAAGCGGTAGCATCCCCGTGGCAGCAAGATCTCAGGGGTGGGGAAGGGCTTGGGGAGAAGCAGAGCTACCTACCAAGCTGTTGCTTGACAGAGTCATGCCAGTGAAGGTTCAGCAGGTCTGGGTAGATGTCGGGGAGCTGCTTCAAAGCCAGGAGCTTCAGCATGCGGGAAGTGCAGCTCTTGAGCTCCAGGTCCCTCAAAAGCTTCTCTTCCGAGAGGGTGGTCGGGCGCAACTCCACCTTGTGCTCCTGCAACACTTGGTCGACAGAGGCCCCAGGGAGCTTGGGGAAGAGCTTCTCCTTCACCACGTGGATGGGAATGAAGATGGCACCCGCCCGAACCACATGGGGGAAGGGGCACTTGCGAGTGAACATGAAGGTCTCCAGCTGAGACAGAAGCTTGCTGAGGAGAGCAGCCACGTCCTTGAAAGCCAGCCAGATCTCCTTGCCTTTGGTGGGCTTCTGGGGCTCAGAGAGCCTGGAACCGTTCTTGGGTTTGGGGGGAGACTTGGGCATCTCTTTGAGGTCCTCCTCAGGCTCTGCCCTCTTCAGCCACTCCTGGAGCAGCTCTGGGGAGGACCCAGACACCGAACACGAAATAACGTTGCAGAGAGAGGCGTGCAAGGCAGTGAAATACTGGCTGGCGGAGGTCTGCTGGGCAGGGGATTCACAGTGGCTGGGCAGTGAGACGTTGTCCTCTCCTGGCGCACGGGGGGCTTCCGGCGCGCCGGGCAGCAGGGGCTTTGAAATGTCAGGGAGATGCAGGTTGAAGCAAGTCACCTGAAGAACGGAGGTGCCGGGCTGGGAGTCGGCGTGCAGCGCAGGCGGCGCGGGGGGGCTGCGGGGCTGCGGCGACGCGTGCGGACTTTGCGGCGTGGGGACGCTGCCAGACGGAGCCGCTGCCGGTGGGCTGGGCTGCGCGGCCTGGGGTCTGGCAGCCTGGCGCGGGGGCACGGCGCCGGGCGGGAGGGATTTCAAGATCTTGTATTTTTTGAACATGAAGGTGGCCGAGCTCTGGAAATTGCTCTTGTCCCCAGACCCAACCTCTATCAACAACGGTAACGTCTGAGCCCTGGCTCCCTCTCCCGTCTCCACCTTCCTGGGTGGCTCCTCTTTCTCTCCTGCTGCATCTTCTCCTTTAGATGTCCCCTTCGCGTGGCCAGCAGGGCCTTGGGTTTCTCCCGGTTTCACTAGTCTCTTTTTCAAGCTAAGATCCAACACAACCTCGTCGGGGGCTGGCTCCCTGCCCCCAGCACCGCCAGGACCGCTCAGGCTGCCATGCTGAGCTCCCAGGTCACCTTTTGCCAACCGGTTGCGGGGCAGAAGCCTTGGCTTGTGACTCTCGGGGGCCCTTTTGTAACAGCTGCCCCCTTCACCAGCCATCGGCTTGCAGCTCTGACCCACGCTGTTCCCCGCTTGTAACGCCTGGCTGGCCTCCTTCCCGGCGGGCAGCACACCGGACGTCTCTGAGATACCTTTGACTGCAGCTGGCTCTGACGGAGACCTAAAAGAGTCCTTGCTCCCCGAGCTGTTCCCTGTGTTTCGGAGCGGGGTATCTACCTTTGGATGGTCCTTTGAGAAGGGGTCCGAAGGCTCAGCCGAGGACCCTTCCAGATAGTCTCGGTAAGGTGCCAAGCTGAAGACGTTGTTGATAACTGGCATAGGTGGGGACAAAGGAGAGATCTCGCCACTTTGCGGGTCTTTCCGGCTACCCTCCGGAGATGCAACCTGAGAAGAAGAAACCGGCTCTTTGGCTACATCTTTGGCCTTGGGGGCCTCTCCCTTCCCCAAATGCTGGTGGGAGACCGGGCTGTCAGCTAAAACAATCGGAGCTGCTGGGGGGGCTTCGGGTGCCCCCCGGGTGCCATGGGTGCTCTCCCTGAGGGCCAGGCTCGTCCTCCTCTTCTCCAGGAAAGGGGGGTCCTGCTCCCGCGTGGTGGGTTTTGCCGCTGGGCAGAAGTCCAAGCTGCAGCCCAGTTCCCCTCTGGGAAACGTTTCTGGGAGTCTCTCGGAGCCGCGGGGCAGCTTGTCCAGGGCGCAGACGGGCTGGAAGGCGCTGTTCTGGCTCGCCACCGCCTTCCTGCGGGAGCCGTCCGGGGGCGCGGGCGCCGCGCGGGGGGCAGCGGCTCTGCCGTCACCGAGACCCTCGCGGGCCGGCTCCGCGCCGGCGAAGGAGGCGCCGTATAAGGCCACGTCGGGGGGTGCGAAGGCGAAGCCGGGGCTGGGCTGCACGAAGTCCACCTTGTAGGCGGGCGGCCGCTGCCGGGGCTCGGCTTCCCTCGGCAGCGCCGCGGCCGTGGAGGGCGGCGAGGCCACAGCGCCGGAGCCCACCGCCCGGGGCGCGTAGCCCTCCAAAGAGCCCGTGAAGTAGCTTCTCGGGGCTTGAGGCTTCAGGTAAG
Source organism: Dromaius novaehollandiae (assembly GCF_036370855.1). Taxonomy (NCBI): domain Eukaryota; kingdom Metazoa; phylum Chordata; class Aves; order Casuariiformes; family Dromaiidae; genus Dromaius; species Dromaius novaehollandiae. Next base: position 22,886,146 of record NC_088107.1, read on the forward strand.
TGCTAGGAAAAGGCTGGGGTTCGCCGCTCGCGGGAAAGCCGAACCCTTTGTAGGTGCCGGGCGCGGAAGAGAGGGCGTTGGCCGGCTTCTCCAGGGCGGGGGCCTCCGGGTGGTAGAGGAGGGCCGGCTTGTGGAGGGGCAGCGGGTAGGGGCCGGGCGGGTAGCAGCCCGGCGGCCTCTCCCGATACGCCGGCGAGCGGGGCAGCGGGCTGGCGGCAGGCGCGCGGAGCTGGCACCAGGCGTCCTGGCCCAGGGCGCTGCTGGGAGCCTCGGGGCCCTGGCCGGGGTGGCGCGCGGCGGGGCAGCCGGCTTCGAGGAACGGCGGCCGGTACTTCTCGAAGGCGGCGTAGTAGGGCGAGAAGGCGACGGGGGAGCCCAGCGGGTCCTTGGCAGGCAGCACCAGGCCGGGGGGCAGCGGCAGGAGGCCGGGGTCCGCGGCGGGGCCCTTCTCGGGGCCGCGGTGCAGGGGGTGGCCGACAGCGGCGGCGGCGGCGGGCAGGGCCCAGTCCGCATCCCCGGGGCTCTTCCGCAGGGGCAGGGGCGTCCTGGGCTCCACGTAGCAGAGCGGCGCCCTGTAGACGGGCTTGGGGACGGCCAGGGGGGCGCAGCCCGCCTGAGCCCCCGCCTTGTGCACAGCCACCGGCTTCTTCACCGCGAAGGGGTGGCCCGGGGCGGGCGCCGGCGGGTCGGGGGGGCCCAGCTGGCCGGCCCACTTCTCCCGCGCCACCAGCAGCTCCCGCACCAGGCTGTCCTTGCCCCTGTCGGCGCGCGGGGGCTGCAGCCGGGCGCCCAGGCTCTCGGCCTCGCGCCGGTACAGGAGGCAGTTCAGCAGCGTCCCCTCGGCCCGCGGCGGCTGTCCCGCGGCGCTGCCGGCGTAGTGCAGGTAGGCGGCCGCCGGGCTCCAGCGTGCCGGCGGCTCGGCGCCATCGGGGCTCGGCAGCGGGCAGGCGAAGTAGGAGCCCTTGTAGCTGCAGTGGCTGTCGGGGCCGGGCGCCGGCAAGGGGCTCGCTCGGCAGAGGCTGGCGGGGAGCCCCAGGCCCGGCTCGGGCTCCAGCCGAGGTAGCTTGTTGAAAATCACGGGGTCCAGAGACTCCAGGTGCCGTTTCCCGGCCATCTATGGGCTGCTGCCGGCGTCTCGACCCGGGCGCGCGACGGAAGAGGTTGGCCGGCCTTCCTGAGGAGGAGAAGAGGGAGAGAGGAAACCACAAGCACGCTCGTTATTCGGAGTGAGCACAGCAGGTCGCAGACCCGCCGCAAGCCTCCCCGGGCCGAGGGGCGGCCTGAGCGGGCCTTTCCGAGGAGCACGCCGTCTTCCCGCCCGAGACGGCCCGCAGGGAAACGGCACCGAGGATGGGCCTCCTTGTCCCCCCATCCGCCAGCACGAGCTCTGCTGCCACCAACGCCGAGGCCGTGCCAGCACCGAGCGGCCACCGCAGCCTTGGCCACTGTCCCCACACGCTGGCCAGAGAAAGCGCCCTGGTTTTCACCCGCAGCTTTCCCTACCCTTCTGCAACCTGCACTCATCGTCTCACCGTGAGGCTGAGGAAGACGGCGCAGGGATGGAGATGGAGAGGACGACGGCCACGGAAAGCCCTGCTGGTCCAGCGCTCGGTCCCTGGCAAGGGCAACCGGGACCGACCCCCTTCTCCCATTGCCCCAGCACCTGGCAGAGGTCCTGGCACTCGCAGCCATCTCGAAAAAAAACCAACTGAGCAGCAACGTTTGCTCCTCAGTGCGAACGACGGGTGCACATCTCCCGCGGGGCTGGCAGGGCCACCCAGGCACGAGCCAAGTGCCACGGACGCTGCTCGTGGCCAGCGGCGTGACATGTATTTTCCTTTCACGCTTCACTGACCGAACAGCCAGGCGGTTATCAGAGTCCAGGTATTTATTACCTGTACCAGTATCCTTAAGCAACAGAGTTTAAACAATATAGCAGGTTTCGTATTGAACAAGATAAAGACAACACGCTACAATACATAAGGGAGATATCGGGGTAATATGACCTGTTCCACGTCGGGCAGGGTCACGGGTAGGTGCAGGATGCAATAAGGGGTCCCAGACCAGCTGAGAGGGAGCTCACAAAACTGCTGTGACTGCCACATTTTATATGTTTCTAAGGCGTATGTCTGTTGCGATTAGGTTTCTTGGTGTCCTTATATCAGTAGGCAGAACCTATATCACTCTGACACACTCCTCGGGGCTCAGCCCGCCGGCTGGGTCTTCAGAAGGGAAGGGAAATCAATGAACCCCCCTCGTTTCTGCAGATTTCAAGAACTAAAGAGTGGCGACCTTTATCACAAGTTTTCACGCCTGATCAGCATGTGGTTGTAGGTATCAATTCCCCTTTCACTTGATGCATGGGGCAGCTCCGATGTGGGTCAGGCTCTTGACAGTGGTTTAGGCCACAAGCGGCGGGTAGCAGGTGACAGCGGAGGTGGTGACAAAGGCCTTGTTATCACAGCCCGCACAGGCTGCAGCACGTGCCCACAAGCAGGGAGAGAGCACCCAGCCTACGCCCGCTCCCCGTCTGCGACCAGCGATACCTTCCCCTCGGCAGCAGGCCTTTGGTGTGAGCATTGCCTTGCCTGTCCTCCATCCTCCCGCCCGAGACGGCCTGCAGGGAAACGGCACCGAGGACGGGCCTCCTTGTCCCCCCATCCGCCAGCACGAGCTCTGCTGCCACCAACGCCGAGGCTGCGCCAGCACCGAGCGGCCACCGCAGCCTTGGCCACCGTCCCCACATGCTGCCCAGAGAAAGCGCCCTGGTTTTCACCCGCAGCTTTCCCTACTCTTCTGCAACCTGCGTTCACCGTCTCACCGCGAGGCTGAGGAAGACGGCACAGGGATGGAGATGGAGAGGACGACGGCCACGGAAAGCCCTGCTGGTCCAGCGCTCGGTCCCTGGCAAGGGCAACCGGGACCGACCCCCTTCTCCCATTGCCCCAGCACCTGGCAGAGGTCCTGGCACTCGCAGCCATCTCGGAAAAAACCCAACTGAGCAGCAACGTTTGCTCCTCAGTGCGAACGGCGGGTGCACACCTCCCGCGGGGCTGGCAGGGCCATCCAGGCACGAGCCAAGGCATCGGCTCTCGGCGCACGAGGGGCCTGGCTCGCCCGCCGAGCACTTCTCCGCGCGTCTCTAGCCGCAGCACGGCCACTGTGGAAAGCTCCCGGCAGACGGTTCCAAGCCGCCAGGAAGGTCTGTTCCAGGGAGCCAAGCCAGGTCAGTCGAGGTGAGGAGCCTGCAGGTTGCACGAGATGCCCGTGGCAAGGGACAGAGGCAGCCTGGCTCCTGGACGGGCAGCCCGAACGCTGCCGCCGCTCCCACCCGCACCGGCCCGGCGCGGCCGCAGGCGGGTGCAGTGCCATGCCAGCAGGTGGAGCTGCCAGACCGGCGCCCGGCGCCCGCGTGGCCTGGCATCGCCCGGCATCGCCCGCATCCCGCCCGCATCCCGCCCGCATCCCGCCCGCATCCCCCCGACACCTGCTGAGCACTGCCCAAGCCTCCCCCCGAGCATCGCCCCCGCGTCGCCCCAGCATCCCCGCGGCACCGCGAGCATCCCCCAGCACGGCCTGGCAGCCCCCCAGGGGCTCCCCGCTTCGACGTCTGCCCTCCCGTGGCATCTGGTGTCTGGTCCTCCCCTTTCCTTCTTCTACTTTTTGTTGCAAGAATTAGTGGAGAAACAAAGAGGGAAACGGAGCAAGAGAGCATGGAGATAAGATAAAAGCCTTGTCGGCAGAAGGGGAAGCAGACCAGATAACTCAGTAAACCTGCTAGGGTAGATAAAGGGGCCGAGTACAGCGGTGCCGCTCTGCAGGGGGGTTTGAGCCCAGAGCAGAGCCTGCCTGGAGGCTGTCCCGCTGCTCCTGGCAGCTCTTCCCGCTGGCTCCGCGGGTGCAGCCCGAGCCCTGCGAGCGCAGCTGCCAGGAGTAGTGGGGCTCACGCTCCCCCCAGTCACCGCCATGACCGGGCAGCCCCGCGTGGCACCAACGGCTCTGCTCAGGGAGACCCAAGGCGACCGAGGCCAGCCCCGTGCAACAGCACCCGCCGCCCGCATCCCACGCCCGGCGCAGAGAGGGGACGGCCCGCACAGATGTGCCGCCCTGGACGCAGCACGGGGGATTTTCGCAATAACCTGCCCAAGGATTTCCTTTTTTTGCTTGGAAAAAGAGGGATCTTGAAGAAGGCTTCCTCTGCGCGCAATGGAAACGGTGGTTTCCTTGCAATACCCGCAGCCCCGGGGGGATTTGGCAGAGAGGAAGAGCCGCCTCCCCAGCACGTGGCTCCGAGAGGGACCCGGGCGAGGGGACATCCGCAGGGAGCCGCCGCCAGCCCTGCCCCGGGCTCAGGTAGTCGGCCGGCTGCCCCGCTGAGATGCCCCTGCCCCTCTCTGCCCCCACCGTCGCAGAGGGAGGCAAATCCGGCTGTTTGCCTCAAACCAGCGGTTCTGCCGAGATCGAGGCGGGTGACAAACCTCGGATGTTTTCTTTTTTAAACTTCAACAATTTCTCCCTTTCCAGGAAGGAATCTACTCTCTCAAATGTGTCGGTGTGTCAGAGGCTGCAGGAAGAAAAACTCTTTGGTCATTTCTTCCTCGCGGCTGGGAACGAAGCCCAGCTCCCCTCTATCCCTCTCGGAATAAGCTCTCCAGGGAAGCGGTGTCCGGGGAGACCACAGGCTTCCCGAGAGGGCCCCTCCCGGCCGGAGCTCTCTCCCTGCCGCGGGTGCCGCCACCACGCACGCGCGGGAGGCCGCCGGACCGCGGGTTTCCCCTGCCCGCGAGCCGCTCCGGGGCGCCGCGCGGGGAATTCCCGCGGCGGGCTCAGGCGGGGGCGCGCGGCGGCTCCGGGCCCGGAGGGGGCCGTCGGGGGGGTCGCGCGGCCGCCCACGGGCACATCCTGGAACAGGACGCGGCGCTCCTGATAAGCCGGCCGATAAGGGCAGGAAGGGGGTGGGGAGAGAGCCCGGGCTCGGAGCGAGCTCGACAGGAACCGTCCCGGCGGGAGGCTGCTGCTCGCCGCTCCGCTTCTTCCCTTCGCTAGGAAGCGGCGCGCAGCACCCACTTCCTCACCAGAATAATAGGGTGATTGTTAGGCTGAGGCCAGACGCTGGCGTGACACAGTTGGGCCCCGTCTGCATCGCATTATCGGCTCCGGGCTGCCGCAGGCCTTCGGTGCGCGGTGAGCTGTTTGCTGCAGCGGTGGGGAGAAGGTCGCTGCAGAGCCACTTTTAGCCTCCTTTAATAGTAATGCTGTCGCCATGACGGCTGTTTACGGCTCCAAAGACCTGGGAAATGATGCTCAGCTGCCAAAATCCACTGAAAGACCTTCCTCACGCCCTCTGCCCGGAGGAGACGGAGCCGAGGAGCCAGCTCGATACGTAACGATGCACCGCAGCTTCATCGGAGGATCTGCAGCACCGTCAGGCACTCTCAGACTTCACATCAGCCCAGCTGTCAGGCCTAGCCTGGATGGGGAAACTGAGTCATCGAGCCAGATGTGGTAATACGCCCCGGGGCCCAGCTGCGCTGTTGCAGGGCAGGGACGATGCTGGATGCGGGCGGCAGAGCGTTGCAGCGGGCTCCCCTCCCCAGCACCCGCGGGGCCGGAGGCCAAGTGACGGGGCTCGCACCTCCCGGCAGAGGCGGCCAGCGCCCACGAATTCCAGCATTCGGCCCCGGGCCGCACGCTCCGCCGCCACTGCCCCTGCTCTGTCTCAGTCTGAGAGCGGAGTGCACAAAAACGGCTTATGTCTCTTTTCGGCCAGCCGTTCTCCCACCCACGAGGGGCCCCGCGTGGCCCCGCAGCCCCCGAGGCTTCCCGGCGTGCATCCCAGAGGCGGGCGGCCGAATCCTCTCCACGCGGGCGGCTGCGCGGCAGGGAGCTCCGGGCGGGGGATCCTTTTCCACCGCGGTGCTTTTTCCCCTCTTCCCACATGGCGATGAGACTCGGGATGGAAAAGCTGAAAGTCAGCATAGAAAGTGAAGATCCTGTGATTTCACACGTTTCCATGCTTCTTTTTCCCCTTTCCCTGAAACGCGCAGATCTACAGGACCTGCAGCTTCGGGGACGTTGTGTAACCGTCACCGCAGCAACGTCAGGGGACCGAGTTACGCTGCCGCCACATCTGCAGTGTGAACGCAATCACCCCGTTTCCAAATCACCCGCAACCAGGTCCCGGCTTCGCCGCGACTTCCCAGCACGGCGAGGTCCTGACTGTGCCGCTGGGCTGTTTTGCAAACGCCCGTCAGCGGGACAGCGCCTCTGCTCAGCTCCCACGTTTTCTCGCCCGAATGACCCGACCCACGGCAGCCGCGGCGGTGCCGAGCAGCGGGCCAGCTCGGGAAAGTGCGGTCCCACGGGCTGCTGCAGGCAGCGGAGCTCCCGCTCCTTCTGGGCCCCCTTTCCCTTCGCAGGGAAGGAAGGAAGAAGCATTGTAACCCCGTTCGGCAGCTTGAAACAATCGCGTCGCGCGGAGCCAATTTAGAAAAAAAGAAAAAGGTGCCCGGCGTGCGCGGCGCTGAGCAAGTGCCCGCGTGAACGCCGCCGCCAGCCGAGCGGAGCCCTCTCGCCCCCCACTTCCCCGCGGGGGGGGGCACGTCCGAGCGCGTGGCTTTCGGTGTGTGTGTTTTCAGCCAAATTATCAGAACTTTTCCATTTGATTGCACGGCGACGTAAAGACTTGTTGTCAGCACTGGAAAGTTGGCAGTCGTTAGCAGCCCCTGCACTATCAGGTTTTAACCTCACTATTGTACAAGGCTCGGGGATAAGCGGCCCTGAAAGCCGTAGCCCTGACGTTGCAGCGCAGGAGGCCCCGGACTTTCTCCCCGCGGAGGGGCCGGGTGGGCGCCCGCGTCCCGCCCTGCGCAGGCCACGCGGGGCCGGGGCCGGGGCCAGCACGCGGCGAGGGGAAAGGCTCCCACGCGGGAGCGACCGCAGGCCGCCTCCCTCCGCTCGCAGTGCGATGGCGCCCGGCTCTGACCTCCAGCCTCTTCCAGGGGTCCCAGGGCAAAGCGAGTCGCCTCAGAGCAGCGACTCTGAGCAGAGCCAGGCGCCCCCCTGCCGCCCCCCCACGTGGGTTCTCTGATGTCTGCTAGGGGCTGAGCTCAGCGGCCTCGCACTACTGGGCGCTCGCTCTTCCATCCAGCTGCCTCTTGCTGTGCAATTCAGCGGCACTTTGCACCTCGCCTCGCTGCCAAACCTGGCTGCAACTGCCCGACACGTCTAGAGATTACCGGCAGGGACAGGCGGGCGGGCAGGCGACAGAAGACGCACAGCCAGCAGTAACCCAGCTGGGGCGCCCAGGTAAGGAACCAAACCCGTGCACGTTGCCCTCGGAGGCTGAGGAAAACATCTTTGCTTTTGCTTTCACCCTTCAGCTCTCCCCCCACCGGGACTATTTGCCTGGGGGCTGCCGCTGCAGTGCCCTGCTTCCCTGGAGCCACCGGAGGGGGGGGAGGCACCCGGGCAGGGCCCTGGGCCTGGATGGGGCCCTGATCCTGCCCGAAACAAAAGCTCTCGGCGGGTCCGCGCAGGAAGCGGGGGCTAGGGGAATGCCTGAGCGAACGCTAACACGTGCGGCGTCCTCCGCGAGCAAGACTGAAACCCCACTGCAAATACTGGTCTGGGGAAAGCAGTGGGCGTACTCAACACGATTGATTTATTCCTTTTTTTTTTCTTTTTGAAACTTCTTTGCAGGGGGTTTTCCCAGAAGCAAACGTTTTGGCAGCGGAAAGCAAGGGAGACCAGAGCTGCAAAGGGAGAAAAGTAAAACCAAATAAAACAGAAGAACACGTGCGACTCCGCTGCGTGCAGACTAAACCTCACTGATAAGCGCTTGCAGGCCACAGCCAGCTTTATCTGGTGCATTTCGGATGTTTAAAGGGCACCGGAGAGCCCCCCCGCCCCCCCCCCCGGGACTCCTTGGCTCTGGGGAGGGCACGGGGGCACACACGGGGGCACCAGGCCCTGCCGCCAAGGCCGCCGCGGAGCTTTGAGGCGTTTACTCGCGCTCTGACAACTCGGGACAAGCAGGGCTGTGTGCGCTGTCGCTTCGGCCCGCGGCGGCGGCGGCAGTCACGCGTGGCCTCAGGCCTCCGGCTGTCCCGCCGCAAGAACAAGCGGCGGCCTCTCACTGCGGCCGCCGCCGCCTCCCGCCGTGGGACGCGAGGAAGTCGCTCCCGGCCAGCGCCGAGGAAACCGGTATCGACAAACAAAGCCCGCAGCGGCCCCAGCCCTCGAGCGGCGCCCGGGGTCCCCGCGGGCCGGGCGGGGAGGCTCTCCCGGCGCTGCCGCGGAGCCGCCGGGCTTCTCCCGCCGATGAGCCGCGGCTCCCCGCGCCGCCGCCGCGCCGCCGCCGCGCTGCCGGGTCCTTGGGCGGCTGCCGAGGAGGTCACCTTCGCGACGGCTCCGCCGCGCTCGGATGCGGCCGCCGGCGAGGCTGCCCCGCTCCGCCCCGACGGCGCGCGGAGGGTCAGCGGGAGCCGCCGCGGTGCCAGCCCCGGGCCGCCGCGCCGGGGGACGAGCCCCGCAGCCCCCGGGCCGCGCATCCCCACCGCGGACGCGCACGGCTGCGCGCACCCGCACCGCGGCCGCCGTTTCCCTGCGACCCGGGAGGCGGCGGCTGCCGCGGGCGCGCGAGCAGCGGCCCCGTCGGGAGCAGGGGCCGGAGCGGCCGCCTCCAGAGCGGCGGCGCTGCCCGGATATTCGGGGCAGTAAAAGCTCCCGCACAGCGACGGGCGTGTGCGGGCACCGGCTTCAGACCCGGCGCCAACCCCTCGGGCCAACGCGCCAGGCTGGACGGGGCCAGGCGCGGTGCTGGCGGGGCCCCGCGGACCCGGCGCGGGCGGCGGCGGAGGCTGGACGGCGGCGAGCGCGGCCCCCCGGCCCCCCCGGCCCCCCGCACACTCACGGCCACGGCATTTCCTCCGCGCTGCCGCCGAGCGCTACGGTTACCGGCAAAACAGCGCGCGGAGCCGGCCGCGGGGGGGACGCGGCGGGGAAGCGGCCCGGGCAGCCCCGGGCAGCGTCTAAACTGCCCATAAATGGGTAAAACGCTGCAGCCCCGGCCTGGAGCCCGCTGCTCTGCTGACCGCCCAACGAGAAACAGATGAGCTGCAGGAGGACGGGAAAATCTGGTCCAGGCAAAGGCGGGGGGGTCCCTGCGCTCCGCACGCCGCCCTGCCCCGCCGCCGCTGCTCGCCGCTGCCCGCGGCCCCGGCGCGGCTCCGCCGGCTTTGCCGCCGCGGAGGGGAGGCGAAGCCGGGCACGGCCCGAGCCGCGGCTCCGCGGCCACCTGCGCCGAGCAGGCGGCGCAGCCCGCTGCGGGGCTCCCCGGCCCCCCCCGGCCCGGCCCCCCCCCCCGCTCACTCACCGGCGGCGCCGCTGCGCTGTCCCCGCCGGCGACGCGCTCCTGCCCGCGGCGCATCTTACGCGGCCGGGCCGGGGCCGGGCCGGGGCGGGCGGCGGGGGACTCCGCTCCTCGGCGCCGCGAGCTGCCGCTGCCCCGCTCGGCCGGCCGCCTGCATTGTGCGGAGGAAGTGGGAGGAGGAGGAGGAGGAGGAGGAGGGCTGGGTGTGCGTGTGGGCCGGCCGGAGGAGGGGACGCGGCGGGACGGGACGGGACGGGACGGGACGGGGCGCGGCGGGGCGAGCCCGCCACACGTGCGCTGAGCTCGTCGGGGCTCGGCCCGCCCCCCGCTGCCCGTGTTAGAGGAGCCCCATTTGGGGGTTCCCCGTTACGGGGAGGCGATCACCGGGCCCGGTGCAGGCGGGCGCCAGTCCACCCCTCCGCACACAAGCACCTTCCCCACGTCCCGGATACCAGCACAGACGAGAGCCGGGATCTGCCGAAGACACGGGGTGGTTGGATTTTTAAAGGGTTATTTTCTGTTTTGAAGTGATCTCACAGCAGCTCCTAAGCCCTTTTTTCTTGCTGGGCAAGCAATGTCCGGCAGGGAAGGGACTGGCCTCTCACGCATCACTGGGGGCAGTTCTGCGGCTTTCAAACTCTCCTATTAAAATCGCAAACCCACCTTTGGCAGAAGAACAAAAATAAAACCGAAGGAGGACACCTTCAGTGCGAGAGCTGGTGGGAGCGGTCGGAGGCTGGGCCTTGCCCCTGCTCCTGCCACGGCATCACTAGCAGCCCCGCAGGCTAAGTCAGCGGAAACGTCCACGCGTGTGCCTGGGAATGCAGGTGGAGCGTGTTGATCCTGGAAGGAGAGCGGTTGGAGCAAACACACGCTCCCTCGCCCCCCGCCCACCCGCTGTCAGCGCCAGCCTGGTTCCCAGACACCGGTTCCACCTGGCAGCCGGTACTAGGACAATTCAGTTAGGATAAACACAGCAACATAGGCGCACACACGCAGTCCCAGCACTCCTGCGAAGCGGGCTGTGAGGCGAAGGCCAGCCGTGTTGGGGAAACCGGGAGTAACTGCTCCTGCTCCGCTATCACAGGGAAAACGCGGGCTTTACTCTCTGAGCTGTCCGGTGAGGTTCTCTGCTTCCTGCTGTCTCCCGCAGCCACGGGAACGGCCAGTTCCCACCCGGTGGCCCCAAAACACGTTGCGGTGCTGCACATCCTCTCCCTCCTCTGAGAGCAGCACCCCGGGGCGGTGGGTCCCCATGAGGCTGCGAACCCGGGGCAAAAGCCTCCCCTCCCGGATTCAGCATCTCCCCTCTGCAGGGGACCCCCGCAGCGCGACGGGTCCAGCCCGCAGTCTCACTCACCAGCGCTAACATTTGGTGTTTATCCAGGACTCACATCTTGAAAGGACTGCGCAAACATTCACCAACTAATAATTAACCATCATAAAGTCCTGTAAATACTATTAACCCAGTGACACAAATCCTATGAGGCAAAGAGAGTTGCCCAAGGCCACAGAGGAAGGCAGTGGCAGAGGCTGACCTGCACCTCTGCGCTCCTGCCCACACGCCCATGCCCAACGCGTGCTGTGTCCGTGGTGCGCCGTATCCGCCGTCAGCCCGCCTCCGCGGCCTCCACCTCCCTCCCTCGTGGGCTCTCCGCTCTCCTGCTCTGGGTCAACGCGGAGGTTTCTCCCAGGCCTCCCACGATGGGAGCTGCGCTGGTGTCGTCTTCTCTCGCGTTGGACCAAAACGCAATGTTTTGGGCCAAACGAGTCAGGTGTATGACAGCAAGACCTAGGTCTGCTCAGACCCAAGACGGGGCCAAAACGCTCCCACAAAAAGGGAGAGAAATAAAGATTTTAATGTAGAAAACCATCTTCTTTTCAAGTATCCTTCTCTCCTACAATAGCCAAAGTTGCTGCTAATGCAGTGTGGCATAAATTCATCTGGGGATGATGGAAAATGCTTTCATCTGAGCATGTTTTTATTGAACAACAAAGCCTTTAAGGATCTTCAGATGGTGGTTGGCAGGAGGAAGAGGAAGAAAACTATTCCTTTGGACGTTGCCTGAGAGAGTGAGCATTTGCACTGAATTCAAATGCAATATAATAGTTATGGATTAGAAGTGGAACATATATATTCTTTTGAAAAAGAGCCTGCACGCCTCCCCGTGGAAGGGGCCTGGGGACCACGGCAGAGACATAAACTGTGCCAGGGCCTGATTCGATTTCTTCTCCTGGGCCGTTGCCGTGCCTGTCCCTGCGGCCAGCGGGTGCTTGGCGGTCCCCGAGCCGCCGGCGCTTGCCGGGCGGGTGGTCTGCACGGCGGCTTGTTCTGTGTCCCCGAGCCCGCGGTGCCACTGGGGATGGGGACACTGGTGCCTGGCGCCGGCGAAGGAGCCACTTCACATCCTTGCCGGCCCTGGCCCCGCGGAGCACTTGGGCACGTGCCTGACTGCAAATATTTGCAATTAAGCACGCTGTTGAATGAAAACCAAAAAGCCATTGTTTGAATGCTTCTCTCCCTCCACTCACAGCCAGTTTCCCCCCAGACACGTACTTGGAGCTGATTTAATTTATCGTATTTTTGTGGCGGCGACAGCTGATTCTGACAACAAAAATAGTTTGGAGGGGCCAACTCTGAATTTACACTATCTTAACTCTAATGTTTACACATGAGCGCTTTGTCTGGAGTTAATCAGTTATGCATTTTTATAATATTTTCTTTGGTCAAACTGTAAGGCAAAAATGCAATAATTATTATATATTAAAATCGACAGACAGGAGGACAGTGAAGATTATTTGGACTTATCATCATGGGCATTTACCAATGTTGATTTTCAAGTCTCTGTATAGAAGTGCAATTCATTGCTTAATGGGGCAGATAATCCACCTAGGCTTAGGCTGGTTACCACATTTGCTTAATTTTATGCACATGTCAAAAATACTGTTCCTCATCAAAAAACCTCCCTTTGGCATGATCCAGGCTCATAGCTCAACATTAAAACACGTTAAAAATAGCCCCAAACACGTCTGCCTCGCAGCTACCCAAACACAGCCACCGCTGTGCACAGCCCCACGCCGCGTGCCCCACAGCCCTTCTCGCAGCCGCAGCTGGTCCCGCGTTGCAGAAATGCGTGGGAAAAAAAGGAGTACTGTTCTCCTTCACCATTTTTTTATGTTATAAACCTAATCTGCAGCGCTGTAAAGAAAATGAAGACCCTAAGTAACCCTATGGGGTGTTTTGGTCTCTAGATGACACCCGCAGCAAACTTGCCTGCGGACCGATTTATCTTCCCGGGTAGTTTTTGAGCACACAGCTGCTTCCAGTAACTCAGCTAAACTATCAAAACTCAGTCTTAGTGAAATCTTTCATTATTGTCCCCCAATTTCTTAGCAGTTTTAGGTGTGCTCAGTTTAGTTTTTATCTGTGATTTCTATAATATCATTTTCCTCGTAAAAAGACTGTTAATTGCTGTGACGTGTGACAGGCAGTTTTCGTGACAGCCCCCTCTAATTTCCAGAGGATGTTTTTACACTGACTTTTTCTAAAATACACATTATTGGTCACATAACCTCCCTTTGAAATAACTCACGTTCTGACATTTCTATGTGTTGGGGTTTTTTTCTTGTTTTTTTTCTTTTTTCTACCTGTGCTCTAGGGCGATATCTCTTTGGTTTCTTCTGCTCACTGCAAATTTCCTTCTCTCTCTACTTCCTGCGTGATTCATCTTTTCATTAAACGCAGCAACCGAAATCGGCCGAGTGGCTCCCAAACCCGCGGCTGCCGATGCCTCGAGCCCCGGCGCGGCGGTGGCCCAGCCGCGCGCTCGCGGGAGCCGCCGGTTTTCCTGCCGGGGCATCCCGGCCGCGGCAGCCACGGCGCCTACGTCCCAGGAGCTCCGGCTTCGGTCCGCTCCTCGCCCCAGACTCCCCGATGTGCTTCGCCTGCCCCCGTAAAGCTGCGCTCTGGTTGCGGCAGAGCTGATAGGCTTCGGCTAATCTCGCGGCGACAAGGTGAGGCAGGATCTGAAGGTCGTTGGCAGACGCAGAGCGCGGTGCTCAGGCCCGGCCGGCGGTGGAGGCCGCGCAGAGCAGGGAGGCTCTGCAGCAGGGCGGCCGAGCCCACGGCAATCACCTCGCCTTGAAAAATCAAGCACCGACCTCTGCTTTGGCAGCAGAGAGGTGGCCTCCATCGCCGTTGGAGGCGTGTGGTACCGGCAGACGGTCGGGCCAGAAGGCCGATGTGAGCGTGTCCAGCTCGGTGACATGCCGGCAGGCTGGAGGCGAGCTGCCCAACGGGGAGGTCACGGCTCCGCTCTTCCAGGCCGGGCAACGCGGAGCGGATGAGCTGTCCGATGAGGTGAGCAGACTCCGGTACCTCCTTTCTCCCTGGGCTCCAGCCGGGTCGACAAAACCTTGAGACCCGAGCGTGTCCAAGGGGCTGTCGGTGGTCGGACGAAGGTCCGTGTCAGCCTGGCTCCTTCTCCAGCCAAGCTGCAGAAGCAAACGCAAAGCAGGGACTGCAGGAGCAGGGTGCGTGTGCCACGGTGGTGCCTCTCCAGCCGCTCGCCCAGGCTAGGACGGGCTGTGGTTCCCGAGCTGGCAGGTCCCCCTTTTCACCGCGTCACCCCCGATGGGCTCCTTGGCCGTGCTCTCCAGGAGGTCTTCCAGCTTCCCCAGTATCAGGGACAATTTTTTAAATTCCTGATTAAAGTGTACCTCCAAAAAGGCATCTGTTTTGGCTTCAAAGGCCTCGCCTCTTCACATCGTTTAGGAACCACCAAATCATTCATACTGGGCCCAAATGGGAAACGGGAGATACCTGAAGGAGCAGCGTCCCCGAGACGCACGCGGTGAGGTCACCGCTTGGGCCCAGGCCCCGGCTGCGCTGGCTCGCGAGTCCCGGCCACCAACACCTTCTTCCTCCAAACCAGAAACACGGAGAGGTGGCGCTGGGGCCAGCACAGGAGCTCGCCGTGGGCCAAGCAGCAGTTTGGGGCTCAGCAGCAGTTGTCCCTGCTTTCCTCAGGGGCCCGAGGAGATTTCGGTGGAATTTCTCCAGATTCTGCTAAGCGTCAACTGAAACAAAACCAAACGTGACGCTGGCAGAAGTTTTCAAGCTCTTGATTTTCCCAGCCCCCGTCCCTGGTGGGACGAAGTGCCCGTGGCCAAGCTCGCCGCTGAAGGCAGGTGCTGATGGCAGCGGAGAGCTGGGCCGGGCACGGGGGCATCGCTGGGCACGGGGGCATCGCTGGGCACGGGGGCATCGCTGGGCGCATCACCGGGTCCGAGCGGTCGGGGGGTGGCCGTGACCCTCCCCACCCCATGTCACCGTGGTGCCGCGGGGAGAGGGGACCTTCGGAGGCTTGTTAGCACCTGCAGCCCGCCGGGCCTCGGGGACACCCCCGAGGCGGCGCTGGCCTCGAGGAGGCTCTAACGCTCGCGTTAATTGGAGGGAGGGAGCTGCACAGATGGTCTGGATTTACGCTTTGCCGTTCCCCAAGCTCACCTGGGCCAGGGGAGAGGGGCTGGGTCTGGTGTCGCTCTGGAAAGCGCAGGAAAACACGGGATGAGGGGCGTGGGGTGGAGGTGGAGAAGAAGCAGGGAGGCAGAAAGCGGGTCTCCAGAGCTGGCGGGCCGAGCGGAGGCTGCCGTCCCGCGTCCCTGCGCGTTCCTGGGTGCACGCTCGGCATGGCACCAGCAGCCCGGCACGCTCCCATGTGCAGATTGGGAGCCAGACTGTTTCAATGGCAGAGGGGTGTAAAAATTATTTTTGCTTGCGTTTAATTAGTAAAATGGGGGAGAAGGGGCTACTTTAACACCGTCTCCCCGCCAGCCGGCCCATGCCTGTGCCCGGGACCGCTCTGCGGGCTGCAGAAGTCGGAGCGGAGACCTGGGCGAGGGCGAAGCGGCGGACGGGGAGCCACCGGCTCGCTTTGTTCTGCCTCTCCTCGACAAAAGGACTTCCTCCGCCGCGTTCATCTCCCCTGAAACTCCGATTCAGGTTACGTCAGTTCCTCCCGCTATTTATTACCAAAAAAGCAAAAAAAACCCACCCAACCTGCACAACTCCCTGCCCCGGGAAAGTAATAAGGACGAGACCTGGTTAAACATCACCGTGGATGTAGATATCTCATTATCGGCAGATAATTACCTGCCGCTAACGAGATGCCCCCCCCCCGCAGTAGCGGAGCGGGTAGAAAGTCCCAAGGGATGGAAGCGGCGTCCCGCGGCCGGGCGGATCCTGGGCCGGGCGCTCCCGGCGCGGGGAGGTGGGGAGCACCGCCGGGACGGCTACGACGTGCCGTTTCTTCTCTTTCCGCCCCAAACAGTGGCCCTGGGCTGCGGCCAGAGCAGACCAGAGTGACCGGCCAGGAGGGACTTCTTGTGTTAAAGCACATCCCCAGCACGTTGCTCTCCGGGGACTTCGAAAACAAAACGAGTCCTGCTCTCCCGGGGCAGGAGGAGAACACAAATCCCTCCCGGAGAGCGGGGCGAGCTGCTGGGGCTCGGGGCGGTGCGGGAGCTGCGAGCTCTGCCGCACCGCGTCCCGGCTGGAGCTACGGCCTCTGCGCTCGCGCGACGTCTCTGCCCGTCCAAAAAAAGCCTCAGCGGGTCTTTTTCCCCTTTTTTTTGACAGTGAGGAGAAGTCACCGCGTGGACCTGCGCAGGCACCCGGCGAGGGAACCGCCGGGCGCTGCCGCTGCCGCTGCCCAGCCCGGAGCAGCCGTGTCTCCGCCAGGAGCTTGCGGTGGGATGATTTTACAGTTATCTCTCCACAAAACACAGCCTCTCCCCCTCTCTCTTTTTTTTTTTTTTTAAGTGCAAAAACAAAGCCACCATTTGGCAGTTAGGGCCGCGATGAATTAGGGCTCCTGACAGCTCCGTGCTCTCCCAAGGAGGGGAGCGGAGCGGGGCGGCTTCCTGCCGCGGGGCTGGCGCGACACCGAGCGCATTGGCGATGGTGGCACCGCTGCCAAGCGCTTGGCAGCCCCGGCCGGGCCAAGAAACTGCCGCCTGCTTAGAAGTCGCGGGACGTTTCCAGGCAGCTCCCGGGACACGGCTGGATCCGGGAGCTGATGAAACCCCGCCGAGGTCTTGCCTGCCGGAGAAAAAAAACGGCTCTTGCATCACAAAATTGGTCTGAAATCCTTCCCGTGGCGCCAGCACCAGTGCCGAGCCCCGATGGCCTGTCTCGCTCGGCCGCTGCGCTTT
Source organism: Dromaius novaehollandiae (assembly GCF_036370855.1). Lineage (NCBI taxonomy): Eukaryota > Metazoa > Chordata > Aves > Casuariiformes > Dromaiidae > Dromaius > Dromaius novaehollandiae. Next base: position 22,902,734 of record NC_088107.1, read on the forward strand.
GGTTTAGGTGCCTTTGTCTTGGTAACGCGCTGGGTCCCCTCTTTGGGTGCGCGGGGGCCACCCACGGCTGCCGGTGCTGCCTGCGACGGCGCGGCAGCCCGCTGCGCCCAGTGCGGGAACCGGCCCTGGCCCCGCTCCCGCGGCAGCTCCGCGGTCGGGGTGGGCGGCTCCGGCCGCGGGCAGCCCCGAGGGAGTCCCCGGCTGCCACCTCTCCGCATCGGGACGGGCTCTGCCGCGCTGCAGACAAACTCCCTGCCCTTCCAGACGGCACGACTCGGGCCCGCATGACTGTAATCGAGCCTCTCCCCCGCAGCGCAGGGAAAGCAGTAACCCCAGAGCCAGCCGCCCGCTGAGGCTGCAATGGCCTCAGCCAGGCTGGGATGCAGCCCGCCGCGTTTCGGACTCGCGAGGCCGGTTTATCCCCGCTCCCCCGGGAACAGCCTTTCCCGCTGCCTCCGCCTGGCCGGGGAACGGCGCAGAAAGCCCGGCGGCCGGCCAGGACCGCGCTGCATGGAGGCGGCCGGCGAAGCCCGCGGGGGCTTCCTGCCGCGCCGGGAGAGGAAGAGCTGCCGGGGCCCTGGGAAAACCCTTCCTCAGGAGTGCTGCAGCTGGGAGAAGAGATCCCCGGCCGGGATTCCCGGCCGAGGAGGCAGCCTGGGCACGGCGGAGGGTTTGAGCCTCCCCTGGGTCCCTCCGGATCGTCCCCTTCCAGCCGGAAAGCACGGTCCCCCACGCCGGTTTTGCCCCCGCAGGGAGGGAGGTGCACGGTGAGCCCACGGATGCGGGCTGGGAGGGCAGCAGGGCCTGGAAGCAGGGAGGAGAGGAGAAAGGGGGCAGGCAGAGCAGGGAAACTGCCTTGCTCAATATTTCACTGCAAGGAATAGATCTGCAAGTCTTACGGGAGGCTCGGATGTGGCAACGAGGGGGCCTGGGAAGCTGGCCCGCTGCCCGCCTCTCCAGCTAGCGGCAGCTGCGCTGCTCCGGGCTGCGGGAACGCCGGGATGAGCATGCACATGGAGCAAGCCCAGCCCTTCGGGGAGCCTGCTGCTGCTGCTCTCCCACGCCGCGTCCCCCGAGTGCCCCAGCTGGTGTCCCGGCTGCCCAGCGGGCCCCGGGCAAGCAGGAGCGCTCCCGCAGCTCCGGCCCAGCACCCTGCTCCTCCTCAAGAGCAGGGCAGCCTGGCTTTAGTGAGCCTGGCTCATTAACCCCTCCTTGGCTGGCAGGATACTTGGCCATTCCTCTATCTGAGCAGTGCTAATTTGGGGCAGAAGCAGCGTCTGGGACACTGAAGCCGGGGAAAACAGGTTCCATGTTGTTTCCAGTGCAAAATGAGGCTTTTGGGCAGCTGGCCATGACCGCGTGGCTGTGACGGCCACTTGCTTGCTGAAGCCTGTGGATGCTGCCCAGCGCCGAGCTGCCTTCCCCTTCCCGCGCCGCGTCCCGGCACGGCGGAGGGCTCCGAAGCGGCGACTATTGGCGAGGCCGACATTTCCCGGCGTAGCCCTCCCTGCAGGAGCGCTTGTGGTGGTCGGATGTGCTGAAGCCCCCTGCTCCTGCCCAGCCTCTCCCGGCCGGGGCAGGACGAAGCCACCAGGACGTGCCGACATCCCTCCTCCTTCCCTGCCCTTGCGCCAAGGTGCAAGCAGCTCCATCAGCCTCCTCCCCATCCCTGAGCAGGGCTGAGCTGGGCAGGAGGACGCCCAAAATCCTCTCTCAAGAGGAAAATTGAGATTTGCACAGTAATCCCTGGCTCCCTCCAAAGTCTGCCCGCTCCCTGCTGTTTTCCCTCCCATCCCAGGATCCCCAAGGGATGGTGCCTAGGGGATCCCACACGCGCGGTGGCAGCGGCTGGAGCCTGCGGCCTGGGAGGAGAAACTCAAGAGGCAGCAGGGAAGCGTCAAAACAGGCCGTGAGGCGTCCCGGGAGAGCTCCTCCCGCGGAGCCCGGGGGCCGTCTCCCGTCTCCCGGCGAGCGAGGCCCCGGCAGGCTGGGGCCGTGGGATCGCGCTGCCAGCTGCTAACGAGCACCGTGATGTAACTCGGGGTAAGACTTGCAGGAGAGCAGCCCGTGAAAGCCGCAGCTTCTTTGCCAGCTTTGTTTACCTCCTTTTTCTGTTTTCTGGTTGAGGTTTGAGCCTTCCTCCCGCTCTGCGTGGCCGCACCGTGCACATCTGCTTCACTCTGGGAGAGAAGCCGCCGACCTCTCTGGTGTTTGCCACGCTCTCGGGAGCAGCTGGCGGCTGCATTTCTTGCTAAACTTGTGGCTTGGCCGCCTTGGAAGTGCCACCTATGGCCACAAATGAACTCGATGTGCTGATGAACCAGACAGCTCTGGCTTATACGGCCTACGGGCTTTATTGCTGCCAAAGGAGCTGTGGAAGTAAGGGCGGACCATGGACCTAAGGGCTGATGAAGCTGAACATCCCCCTTTACCTGACCTGAACCCAGGCAATGCTGAGAGTGGTGGGAAGCTTTGCCGGTTTTTGGCGTGTTTGGAGAGGAGGCAGGTGCCGAAGGCCTGGGTCAGATGCCTGCCTGGACGTGCTGGGGAGAGAGGAGCAGAGGGAGGTGGCTGCTGGGGGAGACTGGTGTCTATCGCTGGGTCTGAAGCAGGGGTGGTAGAGGAGAGCAGCGCGGGGAGAGCGGCAGTGAGACGAGAGCAATTTTGGCTGGCTGATCCCTGCAGCGGGTCACCAGATCCCAGTCCTCTTTTCTCCCCCAAACCTATCCTGGGTGAAACACTTCAGCGTCCTGATTTTCTGCCCCAAGGCGGGTGTGTGTAGGCACCTTGGGGGGGCCCGACCATTTCAAAGCCCTCTGTTGCTGGCAACTTGAGGCCCCCTCTATGGGCGCAGAGCCTTGGAGCTGCTTGGTCCATGCTGGAGCTGGGGATGGGCGCCAGGGGCAGCAAAGCTGGCCTTGTCCGGAGTGATGCTTGAGCCATGTTTCTGCGTACGTGTACTCGTGGCTTCCACCCACACGCAGCAACACAGTCCTTGGGCCAGGAAAGCAGTGGCAGGAGATGACTCACGCTGGCCTGACCGCAGCTGGCACAATTTCTATCCAGGTAGTCGGACCAGGGAGAGAGCAAGGAAATTGAGGGAAGAGGAGGTCTTCCTCAGCTCAGCACCTGACCTGTGAGTGAGAAAACATCCCTCACCAAAACTCGACACTTCTCTGTCCCGGTGCAGACCCCTGCTCCATGCAAGGGGAAATGGGTGGGTGCCACCCAGGAGGACCGTGCACAGCCACCGCCTCCGCCCTGACGGCCTGACCCGGGGCTGGTGTCATCGCTCAGGCAGCCGCTCCGCAGGGCTGCAGGAGACGGTGCTCTTTGGGTCCCAAGGCACTGTGGTGCCATGCAAGTGGGGAGAAAGCAGAGGAGGAGGAGGGCTGCAGAAGGAGACACAGCCCCGGGAATGGGAGACTCTGTTTTCTTGCAAGTCTGACCCATCCTGGACACAGCCAAAGGTGAACTGGGGAGCCATGAGACTGGGCGGGGGGGAGGTGTCAAAGCAAGCAGTACACAAGTTTGTGGAGAAGAGACACAGCCTCTGCCAGCTGGGCTGGAGGCTTTTAAGCTCCAGAGAGGCCCTGGCTTTGTTTGAGTCGCTGGGAACGGTGACAGTGCAGCAGCACAACCTGCTCCTGCAAGGCTGGTGGGATGTGAGAGCATGTCTGGCCAAGCAACCACGTCCAAGCAGCTCAGCTCACATAACGGTGGCAAATGAGGGGCAGCACCATGCGTGGGGCTGTCTAGCAGGAAATATGAGACACGGGGATGGTGGTAGGAGTTAATCTGGCAGAATTCGGCCCCTGGAGCGGTCTTTCGGGGCCGACCGAGCGCTGGGGCATTACGCTTCTGAGGCCAGGCACCTCTCCAGGATAGCTCCAGGCCATCCCAGACCCATCCTGCTTCCACCTTCTGATCTGCCCGTGCCCATCTGCTCCTGCCCTTTCCCTTCCACTAGTGATATTTCGGGGGATCCTGTGATGAACAGGCCCGGGGAACAGATCCAGCTGAAAGATCAGCCAGCAAGAGGGGAAAAAAAGAGGTGACTGGTTTCCAGCCAGACGAGCTCCACAAAGCAGCTCCCAGGGTGGCTTCTGCTAGTGTCAGAGCAAGGAGAGGAGCTGGGACTGTGCAGCCAGGACACGGGGCGAAGGGGGGCTGTGCAAGCCCTGAGCTGCATCATCTCATGCTGCTGATGGGCCGGGTTGGTTTTCATCTGAATAAAAGAAGAAATAAGCACGTGCATCTATGTTCACATCTTCTTAGCCTCGCAGTTTTCAAAACAAAGCAAAAAGCTTGAACTATGACCCGACACGTGCTTCAGTCTGCAGGCAGCACCACAGACCCGCGAGGTGGGACTCACTTGTTCATCTTAGTTTTGAAAACCATTCCAGCAGCAAAGATTGAAAATGCAGAGTTATTTCTGTACCTTGGGGGTGGAACTGTGTACACCTAAGGCCCAGGAGTGCTCGATTTCGGCAGCGTCTGTGGCACTCCTTCACCCAAAGGCAGAGGACAGGCTTTGTGCACTCAGCTGGTATGCCGCTCTGCAGCTGCAGGGCTTCACGGTAAGTTCAGTCATATTCTCCCTTTCTGCCTGCAGAACTTGCTGCGTCAGAAGAGCCTAGAAACCTCTCTTACCTTCGAAGTCCTCTGAAAGGCTTACAGGCTCTCGACTGCCTCTGTTCCCGCTCAGGAGTTTGCTCTCTTCCCTCTAAGACTGTCTAGGGTGGCTTCTCCTTTTCCATGGGGAATCCTCAGCAAAGGGGAAAAGACACTGAAACAGATGAAAATTCGCTAGAGGAGAGGAGGCCCCGCCCCACCCAGTCTGCCCAGCCAGGTGGTACCCGCCAAGCCAGGTGCTGCCAGCTACGCTGCGCTATGGGCTGGAGGCCTCCTGAAAGCTCCTGCTTTGCTGGGCCCAGATCCAAAGTCTGCCGAAGGCAGGTTTTCCGGAAACCTCAAAGACCGGGGTGGAAAGAGTCAGGAGCACGGCAGCTAATGGGATGCTCGGCTGAGACGGCGGCCGCCAAATACCTGGGGCCCAGAAGTTTTGCTGCCCTAGCAGGGAGGTCTCTTTTGGGGAGATGGTCTCTTCTTGTGTAGCTCTAGGGAGTTGTGCTGGAGCTGCTGGAGAGTGACGTGTTTTCTTATGACCTGCCTTCTGTACACATTTCAGTCTGGGCTCCATCTAATTTCCCATGCCAATACAGGGAGATTGCCTCCAAATTCTGCCTGGGCCGACGTTTCTGTGTCCTGCCCGTGGCTGATGCTGGGTGCAGAGGGGAATGCGGCCCTGTCCCTCCACTGGGCTCTGGCCAGTTTGCTCCGTTCCCCCCACATTGTGGAGCAAATCATGAGCATCACTGCTCCTGCATGACAAAGAGTGGGACGTGGTGCTGGCGATAACAACACCAGACCTAGTGGGGATCGGCTGCTTTCCCCCCCAGGTGGGATGTCCTCAAGGAGCTCCATGCAAGAGCCAAGAGGGGATGTCACGGGAGACTGTAACTGGAGCTACATGTTTTTCGTCTCCTGGGTGGTTTGGCTCTAGGTCTTACTGGCAGCACAGATCCTTGCAGTTCCCAAAACTAATGCTATGAAGTGATTACAAAAAAACCACCAGAAGAGTTAGCAAGACCATCGCCTTTATCTGCTGGGGTGGATCAAGGATTGTCTCCTCCAGCCTGCAGAAATGCAGCCTAATTGCTGAGGTGGGAACAGGAAGAGGAGACTTCTCTGTTTACTCACATAGTTTCAAGGTGAATAACACATATATATCCTGGCTCTGGCTTGACTTCAGTGGGGCTATTCATAAAGCGAGATGTTCTTTTTTCTTCTCATACATCCTGGTAGTGATTGAAATGGGCTCTATAAACCACAGGGACACTTGTAGCTGCTGCGGTATAGCAGGGTATAACAGCCAGGCTAGTCCTTCTCAAATTCTACTTCAGTCCCCAAAATAAACCCACCTTCTCCATATCACTGTTTCTGTGATTCGGAAGATGCCGAGCACCCTCCCACTGCTGCACCTGCAGCCTCTGGAGACCAGGTGAGTCTCCAAACCCCTTCTCACGCCAAAACGCTGGCCTCTCTTTGAGCAAATACCCGTGCCTCCTGCCCGTCAGGAAATGGATTTTCAAGCTAAACAAACACCAAGCCCTCGGCTTGACAGGCCGTCGGTATTACTCACACACAGCCTGATCCACTGAGCTGTGTTTGAATGACTTATCTTATCTCCCCGCGGCACAATTCTGCTACATCGCCCCGAGTGTCTGCAGCATGTGACCGGCCCGCGGCGGTGGGGCGGCCGAGGGAGCGCTCTGCGTTGTCCCGGACTCGCGGTGTTACACGTGACCTGCGCCGCTGTGCTCAGGCACCGCTAGACGGACGGATGGAGGGGTGGGCAGAGAGAGGAGAGCAGATGGGCAGATAAAGCCTGTAGGCTGAAGGACGTCTGGCTTTTAATGCCTCTTCCCTCCAGGAGCAGGGCTTGGAAAGGGACCGTCGAAGGTTGGGAGCTGGTGGCCACGAAGCCTTTCTCGCGGCCCCCGGGGCCTGCCGGGTGCAGGGGCGCTTTGCCTTTCCTTCTCGCCCTCCCCCTTCGCTTTGACAGACAACAGCTCGCTTTCATGCCCTCGTGAGAAAGATTTTCCACCGACAGCCGATCTCTGTGGTTGCTCCTGTGACTGACTTCTACTGAGTCACTCCGCTCAGCAGATGAGCTCCTGGAGGCTTCGGTTCCCTCCCGGCCGCCCTGGGAAGCAGGAAATGATCCTTTGCTGGCCTCCACCAGCGGCAGATAACCCTCCCCTGCTCCCGACCCGGCTCGGGGGCAAGCGGGCTTAGCCGGCCCCAGGCCAGTCGGCCCCCAGGGCCTAGCTGCTGCTCGGTGCCTCGACTCGGCAGCACCTGGGCGCGCAGATAAGCGGGGGGAGCCGCTACGTCCATCTCGCTCAGTATCTGTCTCCTGACCGTAGGCAGCAGCAGTTGGCCAGGGGAAAACGTAAGATGTTGACGACCACCAGCTCCTTCCCCAGTAAAACCCCGCGGCCTCCGGCAGCCTGTGGCCAGGGACTTTCTGAGCTGGGGACGCTCTTCGGGCCCTGGGTGGTTTTTCTCCCCCAGTGCCTCCTTCTGAACCAGGGTCAGCTTTCAGCATCGCAGTGCCCTACAGCAAACGGCTCCGGGGGTCAATCGCGCGGAGAAGCATCTCCTTTGCTTTGAACCTGCCAGTGGCTGGATACGTTCAATGCCCTTAGCTCTTACATAATCAGGTAGTGAGCAATCACTGCCTTATTTATGTTCCCTGGACTCGGTGTGGTGTTGCAGACCTCAGTCATATCCACCCTGCTGTCTCTTTTCCAACCTATTTCATCACACTTTGCACAGGAGCCATGCCAGACCTTCCCCCTTCTCGCTGTACCTGTTCCAGTTTTATTACACCGTTTTGAGTTGGGGCTCAGCTTGCACAGAGTATGAAAGAACCAGTACTAAACACAGGCTTAAAGGGCTGAACTCGGCCCGATGAGCCTGGTGTTGCTGATCTGCCTGTGCCGCTGCTTGGGCTCGGGGCGCTCACACCGCCGTGCCGGGCTTCGGAGGCTCCCCCGAGGCCGGCAGCAGCCCTGGCGGTCTCGGCACCGGGACGATTCCCGCCGCGGTGCCCAGCCAGCCCTCGGCAGCGCGGCCGCAGCCCCGAGGATGGGACCTGGTGGAGGCAGGCGGGGGTCTGTGGCTCTCCATGGGCGTTTGCCGCCGGAAAGCCAGCTTTCCTGGGAACACTGCTGGGGGATGGATAGTGCCCGGCTTCGGAAGCCTCCCCTGTCTGCCGGAGCCACGCACGGAGGAGCACAGCGATCGGAGGGTGGGGGGAGATGTGGCTGGGAACATCTCGTTCTCTCCAAGTGCTGGCAACGGGACGTGCGGATGGCTCCTTCAGCGCTGTGCCGTGAGGTAAGCTGGATTAGCACCAGGAGGTTAGGAAACGCCCCTCGACCCTTTTGCCCGGGCCGGGGCTGGATTGCTGCAGGCCCGAGAGCGGCTGCCACTGCGCCCCGGGCCGTGCACACCTAAGTCCCGCCGCAGCGCGCTGCAGCACCTTTTGCCCCCGTAAAAAGCTCGTTTGGGTCCTTGGGCTAACGTGCACTAACTTGTACAATTACAGTCTCGCAAACGGACCACTCGCCATCTCCTGCCGACAACTGCATCTCCCCTGCGTCCTTGAGCCTCTTTTATCCTCTGCCCTCACCAAGGCCTTTGGCTTGGCTGCAAGAAGAAGGGCCAGGTTTTTTCTTCTCCTCCCAAAGGCAGCCTTTAAGCCCATTCACTCGGTAACAAAAAAAAAAACAACAAAAAAAAAAAGCAAGCCTTTTTTTCCTCTCATCTTTCCATGCACCAAACCCACGGGCACAGGGAGCTGTTGGAGCAGGAGCGTTTTCTGCTCGGGGTTTTGGCACGGCTGCCACGCAGCGAAGTGCAGCTGCTGCTTTCTGGCACGTCCCATATATGCGCGGGGCCGGCTGAGCGGGGAGCAGCTCCCGGGAGCCCGCAGCCCACGCGCAGCGAAAGCACCGGCGCCTGCCAAGCGGCCGCGGCGGCGTTTGCGCGAGCGGGCCGGGCTGCTGCAGGAGCCGCGGGAGCCGGGGGGAGCGCGGGAGTGCACGGGGAACGACGGGGGGACCTGAGGGGACCTTCCTGCAGAGACCCCACTTGCTCGGGACAGACTGCTTGCTCTGCATGGAAAAAGAGAGAGAGATTGCTTTTCCCACGGAGTATTTTTCACCCAAGCATCACCCACAATTGCTCCCGGCCACGGGGGGAGCCGTCCCCGAGCAGCCGCCCCGGGGCGAGGAGCTGGCCCGGTGCAGGGCGGCGAGGTGAGACGGCACTTCAGGTCAAAGAGTGAAGGCTCCCATCGCCGGCTGCGGTGCCAAGAGGAACATTAGCTGAACCTGAAGCAGTTCCTTGACTTGAGACCTGGCCAAGCTGCGCTGGCCAAGTGTCTTCCTTCCCTTCCAGGCTCTTTCCATGCTTTGGTGTATTTCCATGGTGCAAAGCCGTACGGAAAATTACTGCACTGCTTCCACGCCAGATCCTCTCCCTGGCACAGTGAAGGTAACGCTGTGCTCTGAGCTGTGGAACTCCTCGCCACGGGATGCCAAAATGTCACGGGTGTTGAAGAAGCAGTTAGAGAAATTAGGAAAAGAGACTGAAAGCTATTACAATCAAAGATGTCAGGCCTTGCTTGGAAACGCTTCTCTGGGGGCTGGGTGAGGAGCTGGGAGGAGTTTTGCCATATGCTTTTCCTGCTCTTGGGTAGACGGTCCTTTGATCCAGCCGCTGTGGACATCGCCATATTCTGATTTGTCTTTGGCTGCCTGCCGCGGCCCCGGAGGGACAGCCCTGAACGGCTCTCCCCGCCGCTCGCTTGCGGGGGGAGCCTGCGCGACTGCCCTGAAGGCAACGAGTGAGCTGGAGGACACCAAAGCTGTTAACGGGCCCAGGACAGCGCGGGGCACAAATGGATGCCCCAGGAGTGGCCCAGGGCTGTGGGTGACCCTATTCCCCCAGGACTGTCCCCGTCCCCATCCCATGGGGCACATGTCTCTCCGGCACCGCAGATGGTGCTCAGGCTTTCAGGAGCCGTGGGTTAAACCCCCGGGAGCAGGGCTCCCATCCCCAAAAGCAGCTCTGCCCAGCTGCCCCGGTCCACGGGAGCCTGCCCTGCCCAGCCCGGTGGCCGTGGCACACACCGAGGGCTCCTTTCATGTGGCAACTGGCCGCCAAACGGCTGGCCGGGAACGGAGGCTGGGAAGCCCCAGGAACGCCACCGCTGCCCTCTGCTCAGCTGGCAGGGGCGTATCAAAGGGTGCCGCTCGTGCCAGAGCGAGCCGGGCTCGATAACGGCGGTGGAAACGTGCCACCAGGACCAGGCATGCATCCAGCAGGGCCAGAGCGGCCGCGCGCGTTCCTGCCCTGCGCTCGAGGTCACCCGCTGGAGATAAGGCCAGAAGGTTTAGGGGCCTTCGCGGCGTAACGGGAGAGGGGAGCGGAGGCAGCAAAGCTGCAGCAAGAGGGAAACAGTGCGGCCATCCGGCCCTGCGAGCGGTGCAGACAGGCGTGGAGAGCCCTTGCACGGCCTCGAGGACGCCGCCGGGGCTTGTCCTGGGGTGCACCCGGGCCTCCCGCAGCGCTCCAGACCTCAGCCACGTCCTGGCAGGGTGGTTTGGCCAGGATTTTGCGAAGGGGCAGGGATGGGGGGGCGTAGGGAAGGCGTCCGTCTGTCGCAGCGCAGTGCAAGGAGGTTTTTACAGCATGACAGCCGCGGGGTGCATCGCAAGACTGGCGATGGGGACAAGCAGCGCCATCAAGCCTGGCACAGGCATTTCCGTGCGAGAAGGAAGGAGCAGAGCTGTGCCCGGAGCCGCGAGCGGGCTCCTCAGCTGCGGAGGGACCCCTGGTGCTGCCGAGTCGAGCAGGGAAATGGGGAGGCTTGCAGCAGCCCAAGCACCCGGCGGTTCCCCCCGGGAGCTGGCATGTGCTTCTCTTCGGGTCTTGGCGCTGTGGCCAGCCCTAATCGCAAGCATCTCCGGGCCCCTCCTGGGCCGTCGCTCCGGGATGCCCGTGACCCCCCTCCAGTGAATTACCCTCGCCTGGGCCAAGCGGTCTCCAGGGAGGTCTCCAGGCCAGGGCTCTGGAGAAGCGGTCAGGAGCCGAGACCAGCGGGGCTCAATTTCCCAGACCTTTCGCGTGGGGAGACCCCCAGGTGGGAAACGTGCAGCCCCGCCACGGGCAGCCCCGTCTGACGGGAGCCAGCACGGGTGTCCAAAGGGTCCCTCTGGCTAAACGGATGGAGCTTGGTCCTCAGAGGTACCACAAGAAACGATTAATACCCCCCGGACGGCACAAAGAGGCAGACGAACCAAGGTAAACCAAGCCCAACAATGTGTACCAGCTCCAGCAGTGCGAAATCCCAACCGAGGCCCTTGCAAACAGCAACGGTAGAGAAATACTTCAAACCCGAGGAACAAACAACCCATCAAGTTTCAACCTGCGATCTCGAGTTTCGCAACAGGCCTTCAAAGTGAGCAAATGGCTGGTACTGCTACGGGAAAGGAGATATAAGTCCTGGGAAAAATAAACCCCCGCACCAGGAGGAAGACAGAGTTCCCTGCAAGCCAAGAAAGCAATCAGAACAACGGGTATCTCATGGCTGCGCTGAGTTGGGTGGGATGGTCCAGAAGTGCATGGGCCAGACTGCACACCGATAAAAGAGCACAGCTGAAACATCTGGCAGGAGGTTGGCTGGATGACTGCAGGCGTACGGAGCAGCCCACAAAGATATCTCTGCTAATCAGCGCAGGAGCTACAGACAGCAAGGAGAGCCAGGGCGCCTTTCCTCCAGGAACACATCACAGAAAACTGCAATAATTCTGTTACACAGAAACAGGGAAATCCCTGATTTCCAAATGCAAACGAGGGAGCCTGCACCAGCCTCCTGCTCAGCAGCAGGGAGAGCGCGGGAGAAGGCACACCACCCGCTTCGGGAGCCCTGGCCTCCCCTCCCCGTGTGGGCACAGCTTCCCCGAGCCGGGTGAAGCCCCCGCCGTGGGTGCCGCGGGACCGGGCGGCCGCTGCGGCTGGAGGACTCGCGCCCGATTCCTTTGATGCTCCCTGACGCCTCCCTGGAGGGAACCCTGCGGGCGCTTCGCTCATTAGGAGGGGCAGCGAGGAAGGCGTGGGCGAGCTCTAATGGTCTGGGGCACGCCGGGGAAAAAGCACCTGTGTGATCTAGGAACTTCGCCCCCCACGTCCAGCGATTTAGGGCCTCCTGAGTGTCCCTCTGCGCTCGCAGGACTGGGAGCAGACCAAACGCCCGGTTGGCCTGGCTGCGAATGCCGTTTGTCAGGCCTGGCCACAGGGTTTGGCCGGGGACCTGGTTTCTGCGCCGTGAGGCTTCAGTGCATGACGAAGAGCCGCTGAGCGAGGACCGGGGTTAAAGCAGGAGCATGCTCTAATTATGCTGCGGTCGGGGGAAAATCCCCTGACTTTGGTGGAAGATGCTTGCGGCCATCGCAAGCCTTGGAGGGCCGGGCCCAGCGGCCGCAGGGGAGTCTGCGGCGGCACATTCTCCCCCAGACACAGGGAAGCAGCACGGCCTCGATTTTACGGCGTTTCTCTGGCCCTGCAGCCTGCCTGCCGGAGAAGTGGGTCAGGGCGGAGGGCAGGGTGCTGCCCAGGCAAAGCTTTCCGAGAAGAATAAATACAAATAAAGCAACTTAGCGACAAACTGAAAATCTGTTCTGGCTGGTTCTCCAAAGCCAAGAGCACCTGGAAAACACTGTTTTATCTAATGCCTTTTCAACCAAAGTGAAGCACGGGGATTGAAGGTCCAGGTGGAGTCAATTAGCAAAACCGGGCAGAGGTTGTGATCCTTTCCCTGGGAGCTCAGGGTGGAGGCTCAAACCCTTTCACCACCCGAGAGGGTTTCATGCAGGAGAGCTCCCACCGTCGCCTGGCTACAGGCACCAAAGGGATGTGCTCATCCCTAGAGATGCTGATAAAGCACCTACAAATTGCTGGGACTCACAGTTCCCTTCTCCGTGGGCGCCCATGGTGCCCGCAGGCATGTGTCACCCTCTCTCCACACCTCAGTTCATACGTCACCACTTTATAAAAGTGAGACCTGCAGTGTCCCACCGCCCGGGTGACACTCCTAACTGCTGTGTGACTCTACGATGAGCAGAGCTCTCCCCTCAGCTCCTTGCTCTGGGGCTCCAGCCTTCCTAGTTTTCTTCTGAAAGGACAAATTCTGCTGTTATTTGTGAATAGTTTCTGGTCAACGGAGACAACGTGTTTCTTCCCCCAGCGCTCGCAGCCCTACCATGCAGACCTCAAAGAGTGCAGCGCATGAGCAAGTGGCCAAGCAGAGAGGTGCTGGTTCCTGGCCAGGCAAATCTACAGAGCAGCAAGGCCAGAGCCTAGGACAAGTGACCTCTCCTTGAGGATCTCAGTGGTGGAAGTGGTACATTGGCCCAAAAAGTTGAGCAAAGAAACCTCCTTTCTCAGACCCATCTGGCTGCCGCTGTGCATTAGCTCTGGGCTTGGAAAGGCTACCAGCACGTCCTCCGAGGCGGTGTGGGATGCAAGCTCCCCAGCCAGCAATAGCCTGGGACTTTGCACTTCCAACTAGGAAGGGCAAGCCCAGGTGTTTGATACCCATAAAAAAAAAAAATCTGTTTGGCAAACATAGAAAACCCATTAATCACCTCTAAATCCCCTCCTTCCCACGCAGCAATTTTCAGTGCCTAGAAGGGAAAAAATAAATGAGTGAACTTCTTGGCACTGCCAGCCATGACATTTCTGGATGCAGGCCCAAAAACTTGGACTGCTGGACATTCTCCAGCCTGGTACATGAGTGGAGCTCTTGTTAGCCAACTGCTTTGAAATCCAAGATCTTTTGTTCCAACCCTCTATCTGTTACTGTGGCAGGGTTGGGGAGAGCCTGCAGGCTCCTGCATCTGCCCTCACACAACATCCGAGCGCTCCTGCGGAGCAAGAGTCATGCTGCGGGAGAGGCCAGAGCTTCTCACCTTGCTGGTGCCCCGAAAGCAGCACGGGCCAGCGTGCACGGCGAGAAGGAGAGCCTTGGCAGAGCCCGCGGCCGGCACCGGGGCGTCTTGGCCCGGCTCCTGGCTCGTCATCTCCTGCCACGCCAGTGCCGACAGGCAGAGCCCGGCCTTGGGGTGAATCACCACCGCCTGGGAGGAGAAATGTCCCACAGGTTTCTCTCTGGGCATTCGCGGCACCGAGAAGAGGTGAGACCCTGTATCTCCTGGAACTGCACAGGGTAGGAGCTGAACCAAATCCCTACTGCGTCCTGGCCCGGCGGGTTAGTAACAAGGCCGGAGCTCCACTACAGGAGCTCAGAAATGCTATGAACTGCGCTGGCAGCCATAGGATGGGGGTAGCTGGGCAATCTACAATAACACGTGTGGTGGCCGTCCGTGAAAGACGTCGAAGCTGTGCCCATGAGCCTCCTCCATCTCACAGGTCCATGCTTGGTGGCAGGCTGCTTTCCTGCCCCTTGGCAGTGGGTGAGGGATGGCTGCTCTCAGCTTAGGTCCCAAGTGACTCTCTGGCCCACATCTTTCCCAGTGTCATTTTATGGCTTGTGGAATGAGCCTCAAGCCAGACCTGTTCAAAGCAGGAGGCTCAACCCCTGGCTGAGCCCTTGCTCTTGCATGTCTGCTGGCTGGGTCATCTCTCACCCTCTGGTTTCCCACGTCTGGATCAGCCCTTCCCACCTCCCGCCTTCATCAGCCCTGCAGCAGGTCCCCGCGCAGCCTGGGCCGAGCGTCTTGCCCCGGGCTGGGACTCCCTGGCCCCAGCTGGCAGCCGGCCTCGCTGCCACCGACGGCCGGGGACTTCCCAGGCTGGCCCGGCTCCGCCGGCCCTGGCGCGGTGGGAGCAAGCCCGCGTGGGGTGGCCGGTGAGTCAGAGCCGGCACCTGGCGCTTGGCAGCCTTTGAAGGGCCGCGCATCCGATTGCCGAGGCTCGGTGGAGCCAGTTAACCGGGCCGCCCCGGTGACACCCGGCGATCCCTGCACCGCTGAGGCCTGGGAACTCCCTGCTGCGGCCGGGAATGGCCGCTGGAGAGGCCAGGCAGGAGGCAGGGCGGCTGCAGGGCGGGAGCCGCATCCTCCATCTTCTCTTGCTTCCTTATTAGCTTTCCCTGCTTCGCCTTTCCTCCTTTAATGCGGTTCAGCAGCTGGGAGCGCAGGGACCATCCCTGGGACACATGCAAGGGCTGCAAGCTGCCATCTCCTCATGGAGACGGGCTGGCCAGCAGCTCTGCGACGGCCAGGGACACCTCCTGGCTGGGAGCCCCGAGGTTTCGGGTGTTTGAGGCCAAGGGAAGGGCCAGTTCAGATCCTTCTACCTCCCAAGCACCCCCCCCCCACCGCATGATCCCCCTCTAATCTTCGGTGACACATGCTGCTGCTTTATAGGACGCAAGCCAGACCTCAGGGATGAGCAAAGAATTCCTGCTCTCGGTTGCAACGCGTGTAGGGATCCAGCCGGGCTCTGCCCATCCAACTGCGAAGCAGTTTTAAAATGCTCCTGCTAAAACCTCACCAGAGAGTGTTTCTCACACGCTAGGTGCAGTTAAGTCAGCCCTGGAGCAGCGCAAGGGATGTGACTGCACCTGCAAAGGCTGGAGTCTGCCTATGGAGGAGGTGGTGTTTCCACTGTCAGGAGGAGATCCACGTGTTAAAGGTGGCTGAGACCCTCTGCTCTCTTTCATTGCTTCCCATATTTATTTACTTACTTTCTTTGCCATTGCGAATCACCTGCAGTTACAGATTTCCTTTGATTTTCATTGCAGTTGAAAGCCACTTACCGAACATTTTCTTGGTCAAGTATTTTTATTGCACCATCCCAGTGATTACTGATATTTAAAAGCTGTCAGAGAGATGCAACTGCTACTGGAGAGGGCATGTTTCGACCAGCCCTGGGGTCGCTATTCATTTCTGCTATTCTACTCCTTACACGTTGCTGGCCAGTTTAGTGTCACTCGTGCCTGCCTTGCCTTCTGCTGGGGACCGGGAACGTGCTTAGTGCTGAAGCCATTTCAGCAAGCGAAGTGGGTTTGCGGCAGCTGAGGGCTCGGGATCGCGCGGCCGCGGCAGAGCCAGCGCGGCGCAGGGCTCGGGGCCGGGATGCCCCATGCAGGGAGCGCAGCCCGCCTCTCCCTGCCACAGCTGGAACAAGGCACCTCCCTGTGTGGCAGGGCTGGGAAAGAGAGGGTCCATCCCAGCGAGCTGGGAGGGATGTTCGCGCTGGTACCATCTTACCAAGCCTGCGTCCCGACGGGCCATCCCGGCCCATCAGCTCAGCTAGAGCCGCTGCCTACTCAGCACTTTTTCAGTTCAGCCCTGTGTCTCTGGAAGCCTGAACGCAGCCTTTGCTTCCTGTTTTGGGCTGTTTTTTTCCCCTTTTGGTTAGACCTCTGCTTTTTTGGGTGCTTTTTTTTTTTTTTTTAGCATTGCGGTCGGCGATTATGAAATCAGAATGGGTTCCTTGTGGCGAGACGCCGCTCGCCGCTGGTGTTTCTCTCTTTGGCTGCAGCGCAGCCGCCCCGAATCCCGCGTCCCACCGTGCTGGCAGCGTCCGGGCGCGTTCCGGGCTCCCACGCCAGCGGCCAGGCCGGGAAACAGGAGCTGCACCAAGCCCAGCGGCGGGACGGCAGCTCCCTCTGCTCCTGTCCACGGCCCCAGGGCTGGGTCGACAGCAGCCAGTAACACCTCCCAGCACAGGCCTCCCACCACCTTCCCACCCAGCTGAAGGAGGGAGAAAGACAGCAGAGCTGCTCCGCGAGCAACGAAACTGCAGCAGGCTCCAGCCCACCAGCCTGTCCTGAGTGTGGGACGTTGTGAATAAGATGAAAACGCTGCGGCGAGGCTCACAGCTCGGCACATGAATAAACCTGCAGTTCCTGGGATTAGTGCACACAATGCGACCAAAGTCATGCAATATTTCAAGCGGGCAGAACAATACACTATAGATATGCTTATGATTAAATACACATTGATTCAATACTCATTCAACAGGATTAAGCAGTGGCCACATGGTATTCGTGATACAGAAACAAACACTTGGCTCGGCCGTTACGCGGATCCCTAACTCCTTGTCCAATAATCTCCCGGGCTGATCACCGCAGCGGGCTGGGGCGGCTCTGCCTGCTAAAACGTGAAGGCAGAAACCCCTCCGCCACCAAAACGAAGCCAGGTCTCCCCAGACGCACCAGCCCTCCAAGGAAGAAGACGGGATCTCCCGGGGACCTCGCTGCCACCCAGAACTCAGCCCACGGCCCGGCTAACGAAGCTGCACACAGACGTGGACGCAGACAGCCCGCAGGCCCAGGGCCGGGCCGAAAAATCAACAGGGGAAGGGAATAAAAAGCCTCCCTTCTTTTTTGGTGCCAGATGCCGAGACATGAAAACAGCCCGGTGCGCGCCGGGCTCAGGCCCCGAGGCGACAGGACTCCGAGGGTTGTGCAACCCACTAGACTGAAGAGCAGCTGAAAAGCAAGACCGACTTTGACTTGACATGTCTCACCGTCTAAGGAAGTTGTCTCATTTGCATAGTTCGGCTTTTGTGTTTCCAGGTTGGGGGGGAGCCCGTACACACAAACTTTGTCCCCAGGCAGGTGATTAGTGAGCTCCGTGAAGCCTGGTGGCTCTGGCGAGGCATGGCAGGCCTTGGCTTTCCCAGACTGCGCAGCAGCGGGTCGTTAGGCTGGTGGGAGACATAAATCCCAGCTCAGGGAAATCGGTTCTGCCCGGCTGAGCACTCCCTGTTCTCCAGGGCCATAAATCAGAGCGAGGAAAACAGCTCTGGCTTTTCCCATCAAAGCACCAGGCAGAAGAGCTGTGTTCAGTCCGTGCTGCCAGGACCTGGTTCCCGTCAGCCCTCGGGCCGGGCACTGTGCGAGGGGCGGCCCACGTGCAGCACGGCGGCCCACCTGGAAAGGTGGGAACAGCTACCCCTAAAGACCTCCCAGCATCAATTCCTGGTGCTGCCGATGGCCCAGACCCACAGCAGGCTCAGGGGAAAGATCAGCATCTCCAGAGGGCGATTCCCAGCTGCGGCGCCCGCCTTGGGGTGACCAAAGGACTGGAAGGCGGCTCTACCTTCCCTTGGGCTCTATGGGACCTTTTAGCCCAGGGTGGGGATGATTTTTTAAAAGATTTTTCACCCAGGAATAAAGAAGGGACACAACTAACTCTGAAATCATCTGGCAACAGGCTCCGTCTCCGAGCAGGCCCTCCTGCCACCACTTTCACACAAGCTGGCTAAAACCAACTCCGAGCCCGGTTACCAGAGCTGATGGATTTTCTCGTCCCCAGATGTCTGCCCTAGCTGAAGTTCAGCCCGTCTGAACTCAGCGGCAGAGCTCTCCCTCCCAGACTACAAGCATGTTAAGCAACAGGGTTTTTAATTGTTTTGCTTTGTTTTTACAGAAAACTCTCTGTCACATTCAATTGGGAAGGGTGGAGGCTTCCTGATAAATCTTCCAAACCCCCTATGGCGAGAGGCAGAATTCCCCACAGCCTGTGGTCCTCCTGTCATACCTCAGGGCAGCAACACCTCAGAGGCTTCCCAGGCAGACAGTCTGACCTCCTCATTGCTCTCAAGGTGGTCAAACATCTCCACGTTTGCTAAGCCAAGTGGGTCACGAGGTGGCCTGGGGCTGGGTTCGCCTGCCTGGCTGGCTTTGCCTCCCAGAGAATGGGGACGGGGCTGGTGAGGCAGAGCAGGATGCCCCATAGTCAAGTGTGTGTCATTTGTCCATACTGACCAAAGCTTGGAGTACACTATCACGGCCTCCACACTAAACCTGGGATGGTCACAAGATCATGCCTGGCCTTCAACACTGCCCAGGGTCCTCCTCAATGTCTCCATCATCTGCCTCCCCCCCCAAATCTGAGTGTGCTCAGCGTGAGCCCAGCTCCCTGGGAACTCCTCCACCAGATCACCGGGAAACATCATCATGAGAAAAGCAGTCAGAAGTCCAGGAGGAAAAGAATCAGTGAGGATAAATCAATAGACTACTCCCAAACATGGTTTTGATTATCATTATTAATGCAAACTTTGAAGGGAGGATGGAAAGAAGAGAGATCTGGTCAAGTGCGGTTAGCAAAGCTGGCGGAGCCCAAGCAGCTCTTTGATTTGGCCAGTTAGGCAACACGCATTCATCTCCAGTTGTTTGCAGGGAGCAAAGATTGTGAAATTGATTGATTGCGCAAATCAGACATTAACACATTTGTAACCCAAAAAACATGAAGGGAGGGGAAAAAAACCCACACATTCCTGCAGTGACACCCATCAGCTCCTCCCAAACACACATGGAGCCTGTTGACATCAGTTCAATGAACACAGGCAGGAAGCTGGTGGAGGACCTGACCAGCCACTCCGATGGGAAGACGGCCTCTGAGTGCCCATCTCTTGGGGCCAGCAGGAAGGTCAGGGAGCTCCTCCAGTCCCACGTGTCCCCGGAGGGCCACATGTCTCCTGCAGGCACTCTGCGCAGTGTGTGAACTTCAGCAGCAGAAGCTGTGTGGTTTTTGGAACAAACCTGTCTGCCTTGGAAACACTCATCTTTATCTTCCTAATTTCTGGGGGCTCTTGTCAATGCCAGCTTATCTTGGGTGTTAGCCTCACCTTTATCTGCGGCTTCCCCATCATCTCTGATGCTGCTCCTTCAAGACTTACCCCACTGATCTGGCTGGGTGGTTGCTTCTTATCTAAAGAGCCTGGGAACGTCACTTCCCTTCTCCCCTCCAGGGACACATGCCAAGCAAAGATAAGTATCTGCTGGCTCTTGCTCAACGCCGAGGCTGGGAGGGAGAGAGGCCCTGAATGAAGCAAGTCCTCGCCGCCCATGAGTCCCGCTCAGCATCGGGTTTTCGGGGCTGGTGACTGCCACTCATCCTTCTGCACCATCTGCCATCAGACACCCACTCTGCCAAAAAGCCTTAAGACACCCTGTACATGGCGCGCTCCACCCACATGGCTGTCATGTCTATCACCGCAGGGTCTCAGTGCCAAGGCGTGCCTGCAAAGCCAATCCTGTGGCTCATTGAAAGGGAAATAGCAATGCGAAAAACACTCATCAGGCAGGAGATGGGCCACAATCTCCCAGGAATTCACACCCAGAGCAGTTGATCAGCCAGTGCTGCATGGCCCAGACAGTTGATTTACACTTCCCGTCCTGGGACAACTTGCTGATTCTGTAAGTAAGGCACTGGAAAAAATTAAATAAAAATGGAAGACGAGTTAAGAGAGAATCTTTGCACTTAGCAAGTCATTTTCAAATCCTTTTTCTCTAGAGCTTCAGTGGGGGGAAATTGGCTTTGCTCCAAAACTGTTCCTGCAGCCTGACACCAGCAGAGAACTGAGTTTTTAACATTTGCGTGAAAAAAAACCCATAAACATGCAGGTGTTTTGCTTCTCATCCTCTGCAGTGCCTGGAAAGATGAGGAGGAGGTAGCGTAACCCTGAGAGGAGGAACCCAAAAGCCCACCTAAGGGGGCAGGCTCCATCTCCATGGCCTCTGCAGCCAGGACTGACCCTGCTCCAGAGAGTTATCTGTCAGCCTGCCCAAAGGCGAAGAGGAGACCAGGAGCCCCCAGTCCCTATCACACACATACAGATTCTGGGGTTGTTACTTCAGCCAGGCAAATCTCTCCAAAACCTCAAGGCCTCAAGTTCTTCTGTAACATGCTCCACATAAAAAAAGTGGAAGCAGAGATCTTGGGGTGAAGGACCCCAATCGGGACTTTCCCATGCCTGGGATGAATAGGGATGCTGCTGGCTCCGTGCCATTCTCTGCTTCCTCTTCTGGGTCTGGGCCTGTGCGGTAAGTCTCCGGCCGGACCCAGCCCGGGCACCGCTGAAACACAAGCTCCGGCAGAGCAGCGGAGGGGCCTCAGGCTCCCAGAGCCCACCGGGGTTGCCGCAGCAGCAAACGTCCAAATCCTCTGAAACAAATGTTGTTTTGCCTCCCTGCGAGCTCTTCAGTCATCCCCAGCAACACTGAACTTCACATCTGCAAGGGCAAAACTGGGGAGATCTCAGCTCTGATATCATTCTGCTGCCAGCTCTAATCTGTCAGGGAATGACTGCAAAATAAAAAGGAAATCCTCGCCCTGCTTGGCCTTTGTGCGCTGGTGGGGAGGGCTGGGGGACGGTGCTCTCCACGGAGCAAGGCTTGAAACGGGCTGGATGGAAACCACCAGGGTTCCTCTGATGAAACCGAGGAGCAGGAGCTGCGAACCAGACTTCCCCGGCACAAGGGCCAGGCTGGAATGCATCCGTCCAGGATTTTCAGAAGCTGACTGAGCCAGCAAAGCAAACATCAGCAAAGAGCTCCCGAGTCATGTAAACAAACAACCAATTAAAAGATGAAATAAATCTCCCAGGTACATAACCTTTCTATTTAAACATCGTCCAGGCCTGGAAGAGCTCCAGAGCATCTGACCCAATGACGCCTGTGAGCTATCTGCTGAGTGGTGTAACCTAAGGGCTCTTTCTGGATGAAAGCAGTTGAGTTTCAGGGAGTGGCTTAAACTTTTTTAGCATGTAAAAAATGCTGTCCCCTTCCCCAGGATGAGGGCAGGGACTCAGAGCAGGTCCTGGACTCATGGGACCTGGGTGTTGCTGTGAGTTCAATCCCAGGCTCACAGGGCCACCGCTGGTAAGTCACTTCCTTCCTCGGTCTTTCGGTTTCCCTGCCTGTGGAATAGGACTGATGGTGCCGACCTGATAATTATGAGATTTAAGACTGGCATATGGGAGAAACAGCATAAAGGTTAATATTCAGGAGCTGAATTAACCCAGCAGCATTAGACAAGGGAGGAAAAAAAGCAAGGCTTAAAACAGACTCAAGACATCTTTAGGGAGAGTTCAGCATGAGGTTTCATAAGGATGCTGGTGCTCCTTTCACAGCAGGACAGGCCCCGGGCATTTTAAAATCACAACTCAGAAATCCTGAATTATGAGGACTATAGGTGTATGTGGGAGAGATGCTGATTTTTTTCAAGTCCTGTATGTGGGAAATGTTTAGCTTTGCCTTAAAAATTTGGAGTAGCTTGGCGTTTAAGCCTTACACTAGCAGGGCAAAGCAAGCTAGGAGCAGTTTTCTAAAATAAGAGCTATGAAAAACACCAAGGAAAAGCAATGCATTTTGCAAAGCTCACAATTACCCAGCGCGAGCTGGGAGCACAGCTTTGTGGAGGAGCACAAAGCAATTCAGAAACGCGAACTGCTTCCCCGCTCCATGAGCAGAAAAGGCCGTCCAGGGTGCCCACGGCACCTCTCCTTGTGCGTGACCACTTCCCTGAAGCACCTGGTCCCAGAGTCATCTGAGGAGGTGAGAACTGCAGCTTTTATTTGAAGAAACAAAGAATGAAGAGCATATCTACCAAAAGGGGAAGAAAAAATGTTGGAAAAACACATCAGAAAGCAGGCTTAAAAATAACAAGGGCCACCTTTCTCTCTCTAACATCTCTCCTTTTGGAGGTTTGTGATCTTGGCTTGACTTCTGGCTTTGGATTATTTGGAGCATCACAGGCCACAGCAAGGTGTAACACTGGGGAAAAAGAAATCATTTCACACCCACAACAACAGAGGTTGAGATGGCGCAAGAGTCTAGAAGAGGGATTCAACAGCGATTCCTGAAGCCCTGGATTGCCAGCAAGTCCCAGGTAAGCATGAGTGACAGAGAACTGTACAAGTTGGTGCTCCCAAGGAAAGAGAGGTCCCAGTTTGACAAGTCCAGCTCCTAACCCTTATAGTCAGGAGCTGTGTGATGCCATGCACTGACCTAGGAAGGCTTCACAGGGCCCGTTCAGGCTTGTTCCCTGACCTAGCAGGGATGGCTGGGCTGGCGGGATGCGGAAGCGCCCGGCTCCTGGTGCAGGACTACCCCTGTCAGCCCCCAGCTCGGCTGCAGCCCGTGGGCACCAGGGAGCAAATCAGGGTGCCCAGCTCTGCTTTTGATGATCTGGGGTCACCTGACCACGTGTTTTTCCCTTCTCTAAGGTGCATTTACCTTCTGGCAAGCACGCACCACACCTCAGCACCCTCCGTCAAGCCCCTTCCCCGTGGTGCGCACGTCTCCGGCCTGGGAGGCAGCCAGCCTCCTTGCTTTGCCTGCCTTGGCTCCAGCTTTCTCAGCCAGGTCCCCCAGGCCGAGGCGTCACGCCAGCGGCCGACCCTTGCAGGCTGGTGCCTGCCGCTCTGCTGTGCTCTCACCGGGAGCTGGAGGGGCCTTGCCAGAGCGGCTCGCTCTCTGCCTTGCCAAGGTCCCGCGGCCTCTTCGTGGCGGGGAGACAGAGCTGTCAGAAACGCCCAATTACTTTTGCATCCTGTGAACTCGCCTGGTGGCTTTCCTCAGCTCTTGCTTGCCTTGCTGCCTTTGAGGTTCGCTTTTTGGGTATTTCCTTGCTGCTTTCATGCCGGGGCCGGCCTGGGGTGCTCGAGCCTGACTGAGGACCTCCGACAGTCACTACAGTATGAGACGTTGTCCCTCTCCCCCCGCCTCAGCAATTCCTTGCTCTGGGAGTCACACCGAGCCAAGCCACAGCTACACACATGGGACGGCAAGTCCCGGAATGACACGGAAGTGTCCCTTTCCCGGGGACTTTGCAGAGCAATGCTGTGATTCAGCCACCACCGTATTGTCACCAGTGCCAGCGCCTGCCAGCCTAGTCTCTCCCGAGGCCCACAGGGCCATGGCTCCATGCCATGCTGCATGCACCAGCGGTTACAAGGCTGGTAAAAACAAGAAGGCTGTATCTGAAGAGGGTTGTTCAGTGCTTCTATGGCATGGAGACATCTGCGTCTTATATATCACCACCTAACCAGGCTCCTGTCCAGATAGGAGCCCCCTAAGAACCCAAAAATGTTAGGGCTCAGCAAGAAGCAAGAGCAGACCACTGTCAATGCCCAGCCTGGTGTTAAGAGGTGCCATTGTGGGGGATAGTGAGGACTGGTTTTCAAAGGACATCTAAGGAAAAACAGAAAAAATGGAGAGTTCTGTCATTTTTATTTTCCTGTCCTATGTCCTACCAGTAAAGGGGTGTTCCTGCTGCCTTAGCCAAAGTCCAGTGAGGGTAGCTGTGTCCTTCCCACAACCTTAAAGTTTCATTTCAGGATTGAATCCCTCCTTTCCTGTCCTGGGCTGCTATGCGAAATAACGGTGAATTACTTAGTTAGCAACTGCAGTTCAGTAGTAACAGCCAGGGCTCCTATGTGCTTGGTGGTCCTACAGGGCACAAAATGTTGCTTTCGTTTCCTGTAGTCATTAGCTCCATTTTAATGGACACAGTCGTTTCCTTCTCCTCCCCTCTCCCCCTGTGAGGCAGGAGTCTGTGTCCTGCTCAGCATCTCTTGGCTCTTTCAACAGCAGGCTCAGCAGAGAGCCCCGGGACTTCAGGCACTGGAATATACACCCACCCTGGCCAGAGTGGTGGCATTCTGCAGAAAGAGAATGAAGGTTTCCTTGGTCCTGCCCATATGGCTGTGGAGCAGACAGCAGGCTCCACTCTCCAGGGCTGGCTACCTCCTAGACCAGAACGTCCTTTCGGAAAACATACGAAGGAAACTGAGAGACAAGCAAGCCTGCCAAATCACTGACTGCCCTTGCTCCCAAGTGGCACCGACTGTCAGGTGTCACTCAAGGCGACAGAGGAAGACCCATTCCTTTGGGGACCCTGGGCAGAAGCTGGGGTGAACCTATGTGTGGCATTCACAAAATGGGCGTCTTATCTGATTCTATCCCAGACCCTACCGGGACTCTCTTTGTCTGCCAGAGGTGATTTTAAGCCAAGGGCTTGACCGTCCACAGGATTACTTAGTTCTGCCCAGGTGAAAGATGCCCATCCTGGAACCAGCTACAGATCACGCTGCCTGCATCTACCACAGCTGTCAAGGGCACAGCACAAGCTGCCCTCAAGACGGAGCTTGCCTACCTCGTGTCTAGTGAGCCGCAACCTCCAGCCCCGTCAGCACACGTCCTCGAAGGTGTGCAGGACTCTGCATGCCCATGCCCAGCCCCGTGCCAGCGCGGGATGCCTGTGGGCTGGCGGCGAGGCAGCATGCGGGGAGGCAAACAGGGCACACGGGCCAGCAGCCCCTCCAGGGCTTGCTTTCTCTGAGCACTGGGCAGCGCATCCATCTGTAATCATGAGGTTGGTGTGAGCAAGCTGCAAATGGCTCCCAGTGCAGTTAGGACCAAACAAGCATCACTCATTTAGTAGCCAAGGCCAATGTCTAGTAGCCACGTGCTGGGAGGTGAGATGAAGGTTGAGGTGTAGGGTCCAGGCTTAGGGCTTCTGGGCCACTCCAAGGTGTTGTCATGAAGCTTGTGGAAATGGATAATTCACTAATATCCAGGAGGGAACACACCCCCTCTCTTAAACCATGCCTGGACACCTTCCCAGACAGTACAGGCAGGCCCTGCCAGAAATGTGGTTAGTTCCACAAAGCAGTTGTGGTTCTGCTTTATGCAGGGGGACAGAGCCTGGGATCACAACGGCCTTGAAACCCAAACCCTCTGCAGCAAACAGAAGTTGGTGCTTCAGCACAGACACAAAATTTGGAGTGTTGAGAAGGTCCCTTCAGGGCCAGGGCTGGCATGCAGCACAGTGCAGAAGCGGGGAGCCTTCCTTCTTCTGCACAGAAGTATCCTTCAGCTGTGGCCCTCAGTACAGCGTCCTCCATCACCAAGAACTTCATCCAGTGCCCTGCGAACAGTGACGTGACCCCACAGATTTCATGGTACTTTCTGTCCCCTATGGTTTGGTTGACGTATGTGGGACGGGATCATTGCTGGTCTTTTCAGTCCCACACCCCGGTTCATGCCATCCCATCCTTTCAGCATTTGACAATGTGCTCCGCGTCCCATTCATCTGAATAAACCTCCCTTTGAGCCATCAGATCCCTCGTTTTCTCTTGGTCTTCCTAGCACGTCGCGAGGCCTCTCTGCTGATTCAGGAAAGCGAGTGACTCATCCCATCCAGCTTCAGCACAGCCTCTAATCCCAGGCTTAACTTTAAGCACATGTTTAGGTCCCACAGAGGACAACGTGCTTCTCCCAGGGCAGAAAGAGGTCAAATGACTGAGCCGAGGTCAGGGACAAGCTGCATTCATGCTCTCCAGGGGAGGGACAGGGGTGCATTATTTTACTTAGGGATTGTTAATTAGGCTTAAACCCACGCACCCGGAGGCCTTCACTGCCCAGACTAAGCATGGAGGCTCCAGTGAGAGGGACTGCGGGTGGAGGCACTGAGGCTAATGGGGGAGATGAGGGCCGGACCCCCAGCAGTGCAGACAGCAATGCTCCCCCAGCGCCCGAGCAGCTCTGCTGGCTCCTCTGGCACAAGAGTTTCCTGCCTGCTTCCCTGGCCTGGACAAGAAGTAATTTCTGCCTCCCTAACTTCATGGCCTTCTCTCTGGCAGCACAGAGCCATTCCTCCTCCTCTTTATTTTACCGAGAAGTCACCAGTGAATCCATTAACTAGCCTGTAACTTCTCATCATTTTTAAACAGGCGCTTTGTGAAAACATCTTGGCGAGACTCGCGCTGCTGCCAGCCACAGCCATAACTCCGAGCGGACCGCGTCTGAAGCAGGTTGGGGATAGAGGAATAAACACCTCACCCGGAGGCCTCCGCTCTCATCCTGAGTTCAGAGAGCTCGCGGGAAGGCTGCAGACTGTTTTTCATGGCTGAGTGCTTATTTTCCGTATCAGTTCAATGCCAGAGCCTCTCCACACAGCCAGCACATCAGGTTTTGGCCATCCCTAGGTTTTTTTGAGAATGAAAACACTTGCTTGACTTCAGACTGGAAGTTCTTTGAACCCACAGTGGAGCAGCGACAGCATTTAATCTTTAACAAACATGGGTTTTATTGAGGTGCTTGAGGTAAATAGGGGCAGCTACCAAAGCAAACAGGAGGCTGAAAGGGTCGGGCTGCACCTCCCTCTGCCTTGCCACCATCCAGCCCCTCCGCTCGCCTTGGCTGGGCGCCTCTGGTGCTGGCCTGCTCCCAGGCCTCCAGTTGCACATAAAATATTTGGGGAAGGAATAATGGGAGATGAAGTCTGTTTAAGAGATTAAAATATGGCCCTGTTTAGAGGCCAAAACCACAGAAGAATATGTATAAAAAGTCTGTGTAACAGGGGCCTACTGTATGGTTGTCTCTGTTTACAGACTGTCCTGCGGGAGAGGTGACAAACCATGGGGCAGGTCCAGCCCAACAAAGTTTGCAGAAATATAGCAGCCTTTGTTCTCAGCTCCACAAAAGCCACTTTAACTCACCCTGGCAGAGAATAGGTACTTGAAAAAGGGTGCAATTCCCTCCCTATCCCTGTCTCCTCCCTGTTCTCAGTCTGTGGCCCAAGCAGAGCCAAGGGCAGAGCCAGCAGGCTGCATGCCGGATTATTCCCCAGGGAGTGCTGCGGGAGAGCAGCGCTGTTCAGCTCGGGGCCAGGCACAGCATGGGATGGCTCCAGAGCACTGCAGCTCCCATCCCCTCCGTATCCTTTGCAGGTCTGGGCACAGGCTGCTAGCCCCTTCCCACGCAGGGCCAGAGCACGCTCAAGGTAGCAGCTTAGCAGGGACCGTCCCCCCTTCTTTAACGCACAGGTACAAACTCACTCCGAGAGCAGCAGGACATTTGCGCAGTGCAGATTTGTAGCATCTCTCAAAACGCATCACAGCAGCGAGGGTCAGCGTGCAGGAGGGTGCCTCTGGGTACCACCACAGCGGTCCAGCAGCAAGAGGTCCTGTCCCTCCAGCGTGTGCAGGGGAGATTAACCTTTTCCTGGAAGAAGAGGAAGAACAGTGACGGCTGGCCCATGGGATCTGCTAACTAAAACCAACCTGGCAGCAAGGATGGGGGGGCTGGGCTAGAGCCAGACACGGAGGGAGGATGGGGGTGGGCAGTGCCTGAGGTGCCCCCTGCCTCAGCTCACCCACTGGCACCAAACCTTGGCTTCTTTCCCTCTCGGTGCCCTGAGCCAGGGCTAGTCAGATGTGCCTGGCTGGCATCATGTCATGCTCCAGCTTGCGCCACCTCCTGCCTTGCACCCTTTGGCATCTCTGGACCTCGGGGGCCCCCTGCTCAGGGATGATTTGCAAGCAAAGGCACCGAGTGATGGAGTCAGGACATCTGCCCATGGAGCAGTGTCCAAGGCAAGACCTGGTGCTGGTTTCTAGAGTGCTCCTGCCCTTGCCCAGAGCCGACAGCCATCTGCAGAGGAGCTGCCCACCTGGCTTTTGCCCTCTACAAGTCCCCCTACGACTCCTGCGCCGCTGAGCGGGGTCAGGGAACCAGCCCAGTGGATGGGGCACCCTCCTACTTCCACCAGATCATCTCAGCCAGAGCCCACAGAGAGAACAAAATCCCGCACCACCAACCCCACCCACCCTAGGGAGGAATTTATTAGCAGAGACTGGGGGAAAAAAGACTTAAGCCAAGAAAACCTGCCCAGACAGGGAAGTGAAAGAAACAAAGATAGCACTCCCATTCTTTCACATCAGAGCTTTCAGTAATCACAGCTGTTTTCACTTCTCCTTAACTCCTCTGATCGTTCCTCTGTGGGTTGGTTTTGGTTCCTCTTCACTCCCCCTCCACCTTCCCTATTTCAAGGCCGAGCCTTCAAACCACTTCAGTGTTTATTTCCAGTTTCTAAACCGCAGGGATCCCACCAGTTCCCATGTCCTGTGACGGTCAGGCTCTACAGCCTGCGGGCCCTGGGAAGGGGCCGAGAGCCTTGCAGCAAGCTCTGCCCAGCTTTGGGAAGCACCTTATGGCCTGAACCGGCTCTCCTCTGAGCAGCTGGAGGACAAAGCGGAGATGGGAGGACTGAGCTGCAGCCATAGCCAGGATCTCTCTCACTGTGGTAGTCCAGCTCTGATGGATGCTCTGGGGGAAGAGGAAGTTTCCGAGGAAGTCAAAGATGAAGCTGGGTAATGAGGAGGAAGACAGGGTAAGGAATAATGACCAGATCAGAAGATTGAGCTCCGTTTCTCTGGCAACCCTGGCATCCAACCTTTTCAAGATCTTTGAGCTCCAAAACAACAAACCAAAGCCAAATTCAGCCCTCATGTGGTAAGTCAATGACTTGTGGAGTTGAACTCAAACCTTACCCCCCAGATATCTGGCAGAGAAACGATTCATCTAGGGGAAGGGGCGGGCCCTCTGCTACTTTCAGCCATGATGTCTTAACTGTGGACACAGTCAGTGTTGCCCCAAAGCAGAGAAAGAGGAAGACCCCAGCCCAAGCTGTCTTCCGTGAGTCCGTGGAAGCCACCCCAAAGCCCAGAAACGTCGCTGCTCTGCTTATTTCCTCCCTTTCACTTCCTTGACATGTGATCCCATTTCGCACACGACAGATGAATCCAGCATGAAGGATTCCTGGCTGCCGAGTTTCTGAGGACTCCTCGGAGATCATCAGCCAGCTCCTCCCTGCAGGACGTGTGAGGAGACCCTGGGGAGCCAGCAGCCACATCAGCATTCACCAAAGCCACATGCAAGTCCAGAGCTACTGTAAGGAGCTCTTCCAGACAGATCAGCATCTGTCCAGGCCTGAAAGAGCCACTTTCCCTCTGGCTAACGTTTGCTTTGCTGCCTACCAGAGGGGCCAGGAGCCTTACCAGGTGACTTGTCTGAAAGCCGAGCAGGACAGAGCAAAACCCAGTCAATAAATATGACTTTTTTTTTTTTTTTAAATAATCAGCACAACAAAACTAACATTGGAACAAGGCAACGGCCTTGTTCTGCTTTTGTTAATTTTAGTGCAGACGCATGCAAACGATCGCTAAGAGTAAATATTGACTTTCCACTGCAGCAACCAGCAGGGTTCATTGACTAGAGGGGTAAAGGCGCCAGAGTCATGCCAATCTTGATACTCATGGCATGCAGCGCACCAGGCCGCACCCAGCCTGCGCGCAGGGCGAGCAGAGAGCAGGCCAAGGAGCTCGTCCCAGGAGGCTCTCGGCCCCGTGGAGAGGAGCTGGGTGATGTCTGCATGGATGCACTTTTACTGAGCCCCAGGGCTGCCCGGAGCCTGGAGATCAGCCAGCTCCATGGCACTCCGAGTACGCGACAGCCCAAAGCATGGCTCAGCTGCTTTGCTATATGCCCTCCATGTCTTTTCACTAGGGTCGGGGGCAGGGGGCTCCTCAGGGCACAGCAGAGGAGTGGAAGAGGTTTCCACCCTCAATTATTCACCAGCAATCTCTGCTTTTAGGGTGTGCTTCTGCCAGCCTGCCTCCAGATGAGGGCATGCATATGGGCTACTACTGAAACCGCTTAAGCTGATCCCAAATGACTTCAATAGAAGCGGGCTGGAGACCATTCACACAGACAGCTCTGCTGGCAGACCTGAGGCAGGGTAACTTCTGTGCAAGACAGGCAGCCAGGAGCTGGCAGACACAAACTCGTCCCCCAGCCCAGCCATTTTCAGAAGACACTTTCGTCCTAGGGGTGGGAGTCCTTCAATCTGAGAGCAATTTTGTATCAATGCAAAAATGCCACCATTTGCACAGGCAAGTAACCCTCCCCCCCCCCCGGACATGTGACAGACAAAGCTGCCCTAGAGGCATGCAGAGTGCAAGAGTTTTGCTCACTGACATCTCACTTTTTGTGGGGATGCTCCCAGCATGGCCACTCCAAGGACACAGCACAGGCAGGAGCTTCCTTCACTCGGGCAGGGGCAAGAGCATGCAAAGGTTATGCCAGAAAAGTCATGAACAATTTCTATCCCTGTCCCAAGGACGTACTTATTTCCAAATCATCCACTGTGCCCATAAAAGCCTTATTAACTCTCCTTTGTTTTCCTAGACTTCATACAATTAAGGCTGCTTAAGGATGGCAGCATGGAGCAATCACCATACAAAGACTAGTTTTATCAAGTGTTTCTCCTTTCCGGCTGGGATTTTCCCTCTGTAAAACATGTTTTCTGAGGAAAAGATGACTTCTGGAGTCCAGATGACCCTGATTTGGGAAGTCCCTGAAATTACTGGCAGGAAAGACAAGGAGAGGGAAGTTCCTATACATGGTTTCTCCAGCCAGCTGCAGGTGGATCTTGATCCCACAGGTTGTCCCTTTGGGGGGAGCATACGCCCACCCCCGCACTCTCTTAGAGTGCCCTCTCTTAGGAGAGGGACTGAACGACAGCTGGGTATTTGTTTACTCCCAGGTTTCAGGAGGTGACAAATAGGAAAGGGAGAGAGTCAAGGATCAAAGGATTAAAAAGTGTAAGCAGAGGGACCTGGAGGGCAACACAGATCAGCATAGCCCAAGAGCACCCACCATTCCCCCCAAACATCCAACCGGCTGGCAAACATTGCCCTGCTCCTGCTAGCAGGGTGGGACAGGGACCACAGCCTGGGACACGAGCTATTTGTGCTGGTCTCCAGCAACATCACCTGGGCGCTTTCCTGCGCACGGAGCGTGCCGGACACGCACCGGCGGGCGAGACCACCTCTGGGGTCAATCTCAGCATATCCCGGCCAGGGAGACCACCTCTGGGGTCAATCTCAGCATATCCCGGCCAGGGGCTGCTCACTGCTGTTACCTCCCCTCCGCAGATGCACTCGAGCTCCCAGGCACTTGCACCACAGAGTAAAACAGCAGCTTGCAAACCTTCCTGCAGGCACGACGCTTAGTGCAAGGTTGTGCAGGGGGGAAGGTACCGGCAGCCAAAGCTGCAGCTTGAATCAGCTTTCACTGGGGCGACAGCAGGCACGGTTGCCTTCCAGCAAGCATCAACAGTGCTTTCGGCTGGGCACTATTCGGCTAGGTCGTGCTCCCCAGGGGAGCTGAGCCCCCGGTCCCAGGGCTCGCAGCCCTCCTTAGCAGCTCTGGCCCCCAAAAGGAAGCAGCGGGAGCCACAGGTCGTCCTCCAGCCTGGAGTTAATGATTTGCCAAAAGTCTCTTCGATATGCAAAACCGCTCCACAACCCCAACAGCTTTATCTGCTGCGGTCTCCCCTTTAACCGCTGAGCAACACTGGCCAAGCCTTGCTGCCTTTATAAAGGGGCTGCCTTTGCCAGAGGCCAAGTCACGAATCATTTCCGTGGGGGATGACGTTCGCCAAGGCAGCAGGAATCCCTGCCTGCAGCGGGCACTGGGCCAGGGCCTGCCCTGCCGCCCCACCGCTCAGCTCGGCCGCTGCTCGGCCAGAAACACTCCTTGCCATCGCTAAAGAGAGAGGAAGTCTCCACACAGCGTTAGCCTCCCCAGCCCACGTGTCTGCCAGGCACATGGCACCGTACCCTCGGACGGCAGCTCCCAGCTCACGGCAGAGCAAAGGCAAAGAAGGGACAAGCAGCCCCGTGCTTCCCTAGCCTGCAAGTTATGCAAGAGATTGCAGCCAGTCTGCTCCCCCGCGGGCTGAGCGATTGCTCTCTCGGGGCCGAGACAGCCCGTTATGGATAAGTGGAAAGGGGCCGTGTAGCTCCACAGCTGCCTTTTTTGCAGCTGGATCGAGTGACAGGACAGAGCAAGGCAATGTGCGCCAGACACGGCACACTGGAAGCTTGCACAGCTGGTCGACATACTCATTTGCTGTGGTGTGGGGTCGAGGAGCTGGAGAAAATTCCTTCTCTGAGCCAGCAGCAGGTCTTGGAGGCAAATACAGAATTAAACTCACCTTCAAATTCGTTTCCTCCGTCTCATAAGAACTGTGTCTCAGAAATACTTCTGAGCTCGGCCACTGCAGGGAAGCGTTTCCTCTCCTTGTAGCTGGTGCGTTTATCTAACGTGAAGCACGTAACACAGAGCCCCTCGGACGTCTCAAATCCACAGAGTACTTCTCTGCGGGAAGCAACCGTGGGCAGCTTCTCCAGGCAGACAAGCCAGAAGCAAAGCACCCCTGCTGCCTGACTGCTCTGGGGTGCGTGTGGCATGTGGCTTGCACACAGCTCGCACATGCTGGATTTGTTATCTTTGGAGAAGTTTGAGAGTGGTCTGGAGCATGGCTGCAGTCCCTTGAGGGTCTGCAGAGCACAGTCATCACTGTGTAAACACAACAGCTCAGGTCATAAATTGCTTCCTGTTATGAAGCCTTCTCCCTGCTTGGCAGATCCACAAGATCTGCGTTAACATGGATCTGCTCGTGAAGTTTGCCTGGAGCTGTCCTGCAGCCCGAAGGGGGAACCTCGCATAGGACAGATTTCCCTCAAGAGCAAACTGTGCTATGATGATCTTGCAACAGGCTGCCCTCAGCATGTGTCCTCTTTCCAGATGCTTTCCAAATGGTTCCGGGGGGTGCACTGTCCCTGCTGTTGGTGCCCACTCCAGACCTCTCTGCAAGCAGAGACTGATGGAAGATCCCTGCAGCACCCGGGGCCAGCTGAGGAACACTGCGGCTTCCACGTGCAGAGGAGATGAATGATAGCACCTTGTGCTCTTCTTTCTCATTCCTCCACATCCCTCTCCAGAGTGCCAGATTTGGTAGGCAAAGAACAACTCTTGCCACTTTGTAAAGGGCCAGGCTCAGCTGTTTTAGTTTCTGATCTCAGAAGGAATGTGTTTCTCCCACTGAAGGTCTCTGTGGTTCAGTTCACTTGCCAAGATGCAGCATGGTGAACCTCACTGCAGCAGCTGGCAAACAGCT
This sequence comes from Dromaius novaehollandiae, assembly GCF_036370855.1. Classification (NCBI taxonomy): domain Eukaryota; kingdom Metazoa; phylum Chordata; class Aves; order Casuariiformes; family Dromaiidae; genus Dromaius; species Dromaius novaehollandiae. The sequence goes on from NC_088107.1 coordinate 22,935,943, forward strand.
TTCACCCTGGATAATGTGACACCCCTTCCACAACTCCTGTTTGAATCATCCCCAACTTGTCAAGACTTGGCCAAAAGGTGATGATTACTCTACACTGAGTTTCCAGAGATCCTGCCTGCTTTAGGAACATGAGCCCGGGCAAAGAGAGGAATAAGCAGCAGGAGGAATCCCCCAGTGGATAGGCAACAGTGAATTTTATCAGCTCTATACTGATGGACTTCAAGAAGAGGCAGTTTGGCCCTTGGGACAGACAAGAGGCTGGATGACCAAAGAGCATCCTTGGGGACTTCCAGCAGCACACAAGTTTCTGTCCTCTGCACTTCACACACTGACCTTGTCTTTTAGCCAGTCCAGAGCAACCCAACTGAGTTAGGACCAGATCCTTCCATCATATCAACCAGACCCCCAAAACACAGTTTCTTCTCTGCCTCACCCTGCGCTGGGGGCAGCTGCCCTGTGCCACCCTGCTCCGGCAGCCCAGTCCTTCCCAGCCTTGCTTCTTCAGGCTGGGTTACTGTTTTGCCCCGTTTTAAGTGGGATCCCCCTTCCCAGGGTTTATGCCAGACACACACTGACTGGGCTCTCTACCAACTGCATTCCTTTGGGTTGACGTAGTTTTCTTTCTTTCTTTCCCCCATCCTTATCGCATTTGAGTTTGTGAATCGCATTTCTCCAAAGCTATAAACCACCCAAGTGACCTGTGTAAATTAACCATGACAGAAAGCAGAGTCAAACGTGGTGTTCTGGGCCGCTCGGGGGTGGAGGGGGGCACAGCTGCCCCTCCTGGGGTGGGAGCACACAGGCAACATGACTCTCGGAAAAGCCATTTCAGGCACAGCACTTCTAAGCGGGAAGCTTGAAAGGAACCATGTGAAAAATAAATCCTTCCTTCTCCTTTCCAGCTTTTATCACTGCACTCAGACCCCCAAAGGCCATGAATTTTTCTTTCCTTTGCTTTCACCCCTTTCCCGACTGACAAATGCACCCCAGGAGGCAGCTGGATGACTAGGAGGGTGTGAACATGCAACAGCATGTTACACGCCCCATCATGCTTGGCCGTTCCAGCGAACTGGAGGCATTTGCTGGATGAAAACCACTTCGGCACCAGCACTGGCCGTTCTTGCGGTTGGCACAGCACCGTCCCCCACGCGGCAGCTGGCAATGCTTCCCCAGCATGCTGTTAGCTGCCTCAGGCAGCCTCAGAGCAGGGGAAGCCTGGACTCACCGCCTTGTTGGAGGCGCTGGGAGAGACAACTGCTGAGGGATTTTCTATTCCTCACTTCTATTTAGCTCTTAATAGGGATGGCATCACCCAAGGATCATTTAAACTCAGGGCGGGCTGAACGGGTCCTTGAGCTGCTCATCTCCCCGCAGATCTGATGCGGCACCTTGGACTAGGCGCCAGGCTGTGAGCAGAGCCCCCTTGCCAGAGGATGCACGGGTAGTCGGCATGGGGGCTCGGAGCTAGCTGTGCTCCCCTGACTTTCAGGTTAGGGTTTCAAGCACAGGATCTGCCCTCTCTGCAATTGCAGTTGGCCAAGCCTGATTTTATGACTCAATAGCGGAGCCCTTCTCTCTTTTCATACTGCCTCCAAAAAGCCCAGGAGTCTGGAATCGGGACAAATCTGCATCTGTTCCTATCTTAACTGCAATGACTACAGGCCTAAAAGTTGCTTTTATTCTTCCTCATCTTTTTTGGCCAGCATTAAGGCTTTCTGCTGTTTTTGTACCCTTTATCCTCTGTTTTCTCCGCAGACAGTTTGAAAAGTGAGATACAAAGCCAAAGTGAAGATTTCCAGAATACAGCCAGTACAGAAATAAGTCCCAGTCTCAATCTGGAGGAATGGATTCGGGTAAAACGCAATGAAATACATTTGCATTTGGAACCTTACACACATCCTTGTCTTTTGGCACATGAACATCTCAATAGTCACGTGTTTGACTTGCAAGGATGACAGCTAAGTGCAGGGCTGACTCATGGTCCCAGATGGGCCCTCCATGCCATACAGCATCCCTCCCTGGGACTTGCTGCCCCGAGAGGCCAAACTCACTGCAGGACCAAAATAGGCAAGGGTATTTCTCTAAAAAAACAAAAAAACAAAAAAACAAAAAAACAAAAAAAACCAAAAAAAACAAAAAACCCAAAAAACACCAAAAAACCCAAAAAACACCAAAAAACCAAAAAACACCAAAAAACCAAAAAACACCAAAAAACCAAAAAACACCAAAAAACACCAAAAAACCAAAAAACACCAAAAAAACAAAAAAACAAAAACCAAAAAAAACCCAAAAAACCAAAAACCAAAAAAACACCAAAAAAACAACAAAAACCAAAAAAAACAAAAACCAAAAAAACAACAAAAACCAAAAAAACAACAAAAACCAAAAAAACAACAAAAACCAAAAAAACCAAAAAAACAAAAAATACACACACACAATTGTCACGATTTATACTGACACATGTGGAAATGGTACAAAACCACATCCCACTAACAAAAAAAACAGGCTGAGACCTAGCAGGGAACAGACTGCCCTGATCTGATTATTTTTGCATCCCCTTTGGAGGGCTGACAATATCCCCTGCTGGAAACAGGAGCCTGTGCTCGGCAGCCCAGCAAACCCTGTGGTCTTGTCCATTGGAAACTGCCTACATTTTAGTTCTGCTCTCAGGGTGTCTCTAGCACAACGCGCTCTGCAGCAGCCAACACAACAGCGTCTGGGTCTCAGACAATCGAGCGATTGCCAGTTTCTCTGCCAGGCAGTCATTCAGCAAACAGTTCCCCATCTTTCCCCGCTTTTGTTACAGGAAATGTTTCCTTGAGCAATCGCCCTGGATAACAGCCAGGCCGCCTTTCCTCCTACCCCCAGAGGGGGTTCATTGAGCACTCCCTAGTCTCACCCCAGTTAGGCAAACACTTGCCAACTGTTTCAGCCTCCCCAGCACTGCTGACAGCTAACACCTTGCAGAGCCACGTCCTGCCGTCCCATCCCTCGGCATTAGGATGTTGAGCTGGTTCAGAAAGCAGAGGCTGCAGCTGAAACCAGAAAGAGAAGAGCAGGGCATCTCCTCTGCACCAATCCTCTCCTTCCTCTACCCCCTCCAGGCACCTCTGGGCATCCTACACCTTCACCTAAGGACTCCAGAACATCTCCAGAGCGAGGCAAGGCCTTCACGGCTTGCCCAGTAACACCAGCAAGCCAAGGAGCACTTCAGCCCCCTGCATGACTGCAGACAGGGAATGAACCACTGGTCTCAGCGCAGTAACACTGAGCAGCACAGCCCCAGGGTATTCAGGCTTCTAATTAAGCTCAATTATTGCTGGAAACAATTTTTACACTATCCACCAAGGCTGCTGACCAGGGCAAGAACACTACACCTGCAAGATTTAATTGCACGGTTGTCACCACCAAAGCAAAGACATCAGCACGCCTGGTGCCAAGGAGTCTGCACAGAGCATTGCTGGGTCCTTCAGCGCTGTTCTTATCACGGGCCTGGGCAGCTCAGCTGGCTCTCTAATACACCCCAACCTGAGAGGCTGGAGAGAAAAAAAAAGTTGATGCAGATGGGAGCAAAAACCACAAGGGCAGAAGAACAGATGTGGATCAGACGTGAGAGTGCACAGAATAGACTGAGCACACCTTGAGGGCAGGTCCAATAAGTCCCTATGCAGCAAGCTAAGGGACCCCAGCAGGAAACAGCCTCTGACTTCACTAGCGAAACCCTTCTGGCAATGCCAATGAGCACTGCTGGGACAACAGGATCCCTTCAGATCCCTTCCTACAGATCAGCAAGAGCCAAAAGCTTGCAGCAGAAACACCCAACGCCAAAAGGGAAGCAGAGCAGGAGCCTGGATTAGCAAGCAGAAAAGAGACCAAATCTGAAAGTCACAATCATCCTATGTGGCAAACAGCAAGGAGATACACTAGTGACTCCTCGGAAGGACCTGGAGATCCACTCTGCTGCCGGCCTTCTGGCAAAGGCCAAAACGCACCTCTCTCAGCACCGCCCGACACGCGGAGAGCACAGCCAGCGTCCGTGCACGCAAGCCCCAGCGGCTGTACCCGCGGGGGTCGGCTGACAGCTCCTCTGGGCTCTGAAGCACTAAGTGAAAATCTTCCAGCCAAGCCTGTGGCTGGTGCTCCGCTGCCATTCCCTGGGGCTGCAGGTACTGCGCAATTGCCACTCACCTCGCCAGGAGACACCAGACTATCTCAGGCCCTGGGGCTGGGAGTGCAGCGGAACAGAGAGCAGGGCATGGGGCGTCTCCAGACGACTGAGGGAAGCTGCTTTTCCTTATTTTCCCTGGCATTACATTTTCCTGCTGCACGTCCCCACGTGGTGCACACATGCTGTCACACTTGGCCACAGGACTGAGTCGCTGCACTCTGATGAACTGCTGAATGTGAGCGGAGTCATTTGCTCTGTGCTAGCAAGGGCAGATGTGCTCAGCATCTTGGCTCCGCTGACAGGCAGTGGAGCTTCTTCGAGGCTAGGTCTCCCCCAGCAGTACCTGAAGGTATGGAAAGAGACTTTCAGGACACAGGATTTGCAGCGACACTGCGTGTGCTCTGACAAGAGAGCTGTCTGGGAGATGGGCACATCATTCCCCTGTTTGATGCAAGCAACTATCAATGCAATACTGTCTCGTTAGGGTGAGACGGTGGTGCTATAGATGCACTTGCCTTCACTTATATTATAAAGCGTACACATGCCAGGAAGCAAACCTGACAGAAACTAAAAATAGCAGGTAATTTCCTTGCTTTAATACAGCAGGACTGGTGCCCAGGAAGTGCTCACTCACTCAGCTTCCTCCCGGGGTTGAGCTCACACCTTGCTCAGGCTCAGCCTGCAGCCTAAAGCTCGGTGCCTAGGGTTAGCCAAGACCCCGCGGCCACTTTCTCCGGAGGCAGTGTTTTCCTACTGCATAAAGAGGCCTGGCTGGAAGAGCATTTTGCTCTGGTGTCTCCAAGGCAATCACAAGATTCACAAGTGGGATTTTAACCTGAGATGAACATTCAGTTCCCAAATCAGTGACTGAAGGTGCAAGTTCACTGTTAACTGAGGCAAATTAACAGCTCGTCACAGCCAGAGAGTTTAGGATAAGCAGGGAGGAGGTCTGGGAAAATGATGGGAGCAGTTCTCACCCTTTTAGCAGCAAAATCTTAATTTGGCTCCAGCCGCATTGCAAAACCATCACTTGAGACAGTGGCCACCTGCAGCTCTGGTCATAGGGAAATCCGGCTGGTTTTAGGTAGCAGGCTGCAATCACCCCTTTGTTGCTGCTGCAATCATCCAGCTGCGCAAAAGTTTGAAGCAAGGTAGGGTTAACTAGGAAGTAACACATTGATTGATACCACAAAAGACTCTGACCCCCCCCCCCCAAAGCTGATTTACAAATGGGCAGATGAAAATGAGAGGCTGTAGCAAGCTCTCTCCTACACCCAGCGTTCACTTTGCATCTTTCTCAGCCCCCTGACCCTGCTACAGCGATAACAGTGGGGCTTTGAATGGACATGCTGTGAGCTACAGGTGGACAGATTAAAACCCAAAGCAGGGCTCACTTTCTGGAACACAGTGGGTGTTACAAAGGGGTGGATCAGCAGTTCCTTTGCTAACGGCAGTGCTTCCCACTTTGGAGCATGACACCTAAAAACCAGGTCCCATTCTCACAGACAAAAGGTGACATTGGGACGTCAGTCTTGCAATCGCTGCGTAAACCTTTCAGAAGAAAGAACCACTTATTTTGGATTTATCTAGGTACTTTTAATTCTGCCAGTGCAAGGAAAGACCACTGGGAATTAACCCCAAGTCAGGGAACGCTGTTACCGGCCTGCATTACAACGAAAGGCAGCCCTTTGGGATTTGACTCTCCTTCTGTCACTGAGGCTTGCCTACAGCGCTCAGAGCACAACAGGTTGACACCAGGTTGCTTTTCCTCTTTCAGATACGCCCATGTTAGCCGCACTTCGGCCCAAGCGCTATTCTCACTTGCCACCACCAATTTGTCACCATCAGCGCTGCCTCCCCCAGCCACCGCCCTCCCCCAGCACCCGGCCTCGCTGCCGGCTGCGCTCGCGCTAAGCTCTGCAGCCTGCACACGCGTGTTGGAAAGAAAAACACTTCCTGTCGCACCGTGCTTTCGAAGATACAAACCGCACCGCTTCCCCGTTCGCCGGGCACGCAGCAGGGCCGTCTCCAGGCAGAGCTGCAGAGGTGCGAACCCCGCCGCCAGCTGCCCGGCTTGCTGCAGGCAGGTGTGAATTCCGGAGCCCAGACACACACACTCGCTGCGTGAGGGCTCTTGAAAACAGGCACTCTGCACCACTTGAGAGAGGTGACAAACAGCTTAAGAAAGATTTGGAGGAGAAACAGGGGAACTTACTGTCAAACTCGTGCCTGGTAACTATCAAACGAACAAGGGTCAAAGGGACGGACGGATCTCGGACCTGTGAAAGGAATGAACAAATACGTGGCTTTAAGTGTTTTTGCACAACTTTTTCATGTTTGTTAATCACAAAGTCTGGAAGTGGGGAGTTTTTCTTTGCCTTCTTTCTTTTTGCAGTCAAACTTGGGATTTTTTGCAGTCACTCTTGCATTTTGCATTCCTCAATTTCTGCTGAAGGCTCCCAGGACAGATGTGCGAGATGCAAGGAGGGTGAGGCAGGTGGGACGACATAAGGGCTCCCAACTCGCACGATGGCGGTGAACTTGAAGGACCAGATTGCAGCTGGGGAGCTGACTCTTAACAGGGATCTCCCAACAAAAGAACTACCCTTGAAGCCACACTACCAGGGTGTAAGGCAGCACCACAGCATCTCTGTCCTTCTCCAGGACCCCACAAAACTAAGCAGTAAATAGATCACTTCGAGTTTGAGGCGGAGGGGAGGCAGCCAGAGGAATGGATACTCAGAGGCATCTGACAAACTGATCAGAAGTCATAGATCCCTCTAAGTAAAATTGGGTAGATTTCTTTTCGGCTAAAAAGTGTTAAACACTCTTAAAGCACTCAACTCCTGGTGTGAACAAAGCGGTAAGCCAGCAGGATCGCTTAAACCTTTCCACGTCCTAGTCCAGATGAGGCTGAAAGCCTTGATCTAAACGCAGGAAAGGAGCAGGGCCACTGCCTTAGCAGAGCTTTTATCCCAGCTGCTTATCACTCACAGAGCAGTGCTGAGAGAAACAGTTTCAAGCAGCATGAATGAAACTGCAACGCAGCACATTTCACTGGGATGCTGCTTCTGTCATCAGAGACTTTCATGGGAAAGTGCAACAAAATCAGCAGTTAGTGTAAGAGGTGAAGAAAGAGCACACAACTAAAACTTCAGGCCTTCTCTATGCATCTGATAAAAAACACAAAAGCACAGAGGATTGAGACGTCAGCCTCAGGCTCCCTTGAGGAAGTCACCACTCAACACCTCACCAGGTCCTACCTCTTTGCAGCCTCGATGGCCAGCCAAAGCCCAGGCTGTTTTTGGTTCAGAGTTGGCAGAACCGGGTGGTGCCGCAATCCTGTTTGTCTGCAGAGACTGAACAAAGTCCTGTTTCCTTGAACACAGCAGGAATCAGGTCCTTTGCTCCTAACTCCATACCATGTCCTAGAAAGGCCTCAGCCCGAAGTCCTCTCCTAGAGGTGAACAACTTGTATGGCTGCAGACAGGGCTTCCTTGCGGCTTGCTCTTTCTGCCTCTTTTACACAGAAAGCATCAAACAAAACTTCCCTGCCCAGAGGCTCCCTGCACATACCTGGCCATGGGCGGGGACGCTTGTCTGCGTTAGGGGTGGAAGCTGCTATTGCTTCAGCCCTCTGGTTCCTAAAAGGAACTTAACTGTTTCTTCTATTTGCCCTGAAGGAAAGGTGGTTTCAGCAGGGTTTATTCCAACCTGTAATGATATCACAACCTGCCTCCAATTAGAAATTACAGCAATTATGCAGAGGATCATTTAGCGACACAATTAGTATCTGTTTTTGCAGCACAGATGAGACAGCCTAGGAGTGGTGTCCTTTACAGATGAGCTCTTTGTGTATTTTCCAGGCAGTTACCCCAGGTTGTTGTGAAGTGCTGGTTGTCATTGCCTCAGGCTCTACTTAGACATACATACACTTCTATTGCTGTTCGGGGTCTGCTCTACATATTTGCAAGACAAAGAATTAACTCCTTTTACTCAAGGATCTGCAAATACTTTGCAAGCATTAATTTAAGCCTTTCAAAGAGCTCAAATGGCTTATCAGTTTCTCACTACCTTTTACAGATCAGCTCACTGAGATTGGTGCTAGGATCATTAAGTGCCAGATCTGTGCGCTATCATCAGGTGATCCAACATAAATTCTGGATCTAAAATAGGCACATTATCCCATTTCTGTTCAAATACCAGAGTTCACACCCTGCAGTGCATGCTTTATACTTTCTCACCTACTCTACAGTGATGGAGGAAGCCAGACAATACCTGCTGAGGCTTTTGAAGCAAGCTCAAACTAGCAAAATGGGCTAACAAATGAACACTCATATCACATGCACACAGGGTTTTGATCCAGTTTGAGAATGTCAGATTTACTCTATTGCCAAATCACAGACTAGGAGAGAGGATAAACAATTGCAACTATATGGGATATCCATAGCAAAGCTAGGAGGAGAACCCATGAGGTCTAGCTACCAAGGTCTGGCGGTTGCAACTACCAGAACACGTATTTCTTTGCAAGTGCCAGAAACAACGCCTACTACAAAACTCATGGAAATCAAGAGGCATCTCTTCTACTGCCTTCCATAAGCTTAAAGCAAAAACTTCTGCTAGGCAGACAGCTGTCATCAGGCTAAGAATGAGAGCAAACTATGCAGGTTATACCACAAAGATTTCACTGGTGCAATCTAGCACCACCACTGGGAGACAAAACGCAAAACTCAGCCACTAGTATCGCTACGGCCCTTCTTACCGCTACTGAGCCAGAAGCTCTGCTCACACGCGGCTCCTTCTGACTTTATCCCTAGAAGCTCTGAATCCTCAGCTCTCTTTCTGCAGAAGAGCCAAAAATGGGAAAGTTCAGAGGTTTTTATTTATGTGGAATAGATAAGGACAGTAAACATACCCCGATAACCTCTTCCCTTGTGTTCAGCAGTTTGAAGGTTGCCCCCCATAAGCAGGATGCACATTCTGTACTGAAGGCCTTACATTTGACTAGGTCTAGTTAAAAATAAACTTTCTGGTCAGCAGTGCTCTGTTGTGGCGACGTATACAACAGCCCCAGCTCGCTCCCATTCTCCCCTGGTGCAGGATCATGTTTCCACGGAAAGGCTGGACTGGGGGAGCCCTGGCTGGTCTGGCCCACAGGCACAGGATTTCCCAATTTTTTCATGCCAGTCAGTTAATTTCCAAGCTGAAAAGGACTGTCATAGGCAAAGCTTGACTTCACTGCCTTGGGAACATTCCCCCTGGCTTTGCACAAGGGCCCGGCCTGTTTGCTTCCTGACTCAAGTAGCCAGAGGGACAGGTGTCATTTTGGTTCACAGCTGACGTCTGCATCCCTATCCAGTCCACAGATACAAAAGGGCAAAGGCTAATGCAGGGACAAGATAGCTTCTTTCAGTCAACTTTTTTTCCACAGCTGATAAAAACAGCACCAGTTAGCTATGACGTTAAGCACAAACGCCCCTAAAACAGCTACAAGAGGCAGTTCTTCAGCAGCAGAATTAAAAGTTCTCTTTTATTAAGTTCCCAGAGAGAAAATGCTTTTTGGATAGTGACTCCTGCTGGAAAGGTGAAGCCAGAACAGCTACAGACCATGCTTTGAAGACCAGTGATCTTTCACCACCCCCATACCGACCGGCTCGAAGGAGCTGGTATTATTTCCATCACCAGCACTCTCACACCACCTCCTCTAGCTCCCCTTGGGGGAACTGCTGGATCTGGAACACACTGGCAAGTCCTTCTGCAACCTCCTAAGAAGGGATTGCACATGAAATACTAGGGGTTGACTAGCCCAGTGGAACGTTACTCCCTCTCTGTAAGATACCACAAAGTTTTCCCACACTAAAGATACGTGCTCTTGGCTTCAGTTTCTGAAAGTCTGCAATGATGTGCCACATTTCAGTTCTGCACCAGCTGGAACACAACCGTCTCACTGCTCCGGTTGAAGAGCGTGCTGCAGGGACGCATGCCATCTCAACTCAGCTTCCTGTTGGTTTCATCTTCAAACCATCAGGGAGGGAAACAAATACAATTCACATGCCAAGCAATCAGCTCTGCGCTGGCAAGACCCGTTCTGCAAGGATCCTTTTCACATTCTCCACAATGGTCCACACTTCCGCCATGGCACCTCGACCTAGAGGGCGAGACCAAACGTACAGTGTAACATCCAGGTCCCATGGAGACGGCACGAGCCCCATGCTTCCCCTACCCCACCTGCTCTCTTCTACCCACTCAGCAGCGTTGCAGTGAGTTACATGCACAACAGTGCCACGGCACAGCAAGGCTGGGGAAGAGCTTGCTCTCACTGACAACACCTGCTAGGCTGGACCCTGCCATTAACCAAAGGCCTCTAAGCATTCCTCATGTATTTCCTCATGACATGCCTAACAGAAAGCAACTGCAGATCCTGTGGGGAGGCCACAGGATCTGCTCAGTCCAGCTGAATCTGCATGGATTTTGTGGCACGGCTGAGTGCCACTGGGGAGGAGAGCGAGAAGAGTACTTACACTTAGTCTGACTCCTAACTTAGAGGTCTTAGCAGGAGCATGGGTTCCCCAGACAGTCAATGGAGAGAGGCCGGAAACCTCAAAAGGCAACTCATATGACCTTAATAAGTACCTCATGTTCTGAATCATCTCCAGAGGTGTCTGCATCTAACCCTTGACTGCGCAGGGAGCTGGCATCTTACTCACACGACTGCTGCAGTGGGTGTGCAAAAGTGACCAGAAAAAGTGTGTTGGTAACAAGATACTCTATTTCCTCTTCTTTCTCCAGCGTGAACACACTCACGCTGTGTGCATTCAGGATCTTTCTAAAATAGCTTTTGCCTATTAAAAAAACTTGCTGATTTCATACCATTCCAATGACTCTGCAATTAGACCCAGACTAGAGAGAAAGCTGTCCTGACTTTGCACTGCCTTGAATCTTGGGAGTAATTCTTGGAGAAGATTAAGTGCTGGACAGAACAAAATGTAAAAACTTTTCCTTTCGGACTGGTTAGTTGCCAGATGAACATCTAGTCTACACTGAAGCTGTTGCTTCCCTCTGAAGTAATTTTTTTAACTTAGATTCAGAATTCTAAGGCCAGCAGAGATCATTTAATCATCTAATCCAGCCTACTGTCACAGAGCTCTGCCCATTCACTCCTCTAATATGCTTGGGGCTGAGGAAACATATTTTTCCCACCAGCGTCTGTCTCCATTAGAAAGTACAAAAGATGGAGTCTATTGATCTTTTGTGCTGGTGGTTAGTTCCTCTAATTATTTCAAACATATGCTTTATTTGTCATCAGAAATTAGTTCTGGAAGGCTTTGTTCTCCCCTTTTTTTCCTGGACTGCTTACACAACTGGGTGAGTGAGTGTGCAGATGAGCAGATAAACCAGCAGGCTTGAAAAGACAGCAACAACTTGAGGGCAGGGGAGAGACCGGGGAAGGGGAAAGGCAGTTCTAAACAGCAGGGAGAGGTGCTCTCCGTGGGCAGATGAGAGCACTGAGTCTCACCAGGCTCTCCATTTTCCAGAGACACCTGAGCTTTGCCAGGGATAGAAGGCATAGCTGGTTATAACCTGTGAGCATCTGAGATGAAGAATGATGATTTCGGAAGGACAAGAGAATCGAGTCTCCCTGCAGAGCAAGACTGTCATTCTCCACAACACGTCTTTCAGACCCATAAATCCCAGGAGGTTTGAAGCATCATATTTACAAAAGGCAGGCAGGTTTGGGCAGCTCTGTCTTCTAATCTCAAGTGGAACTGCACTTGACAAGTCCTTCTAAACAACAGAAACCCCTTGACTGACTCCTCACAGTTAGGCAAAACTGCATCCTTTGAAAGCATTTCCAAGGCCCGCTTTTTTCCTCCATGACCCACATCCTCAACCTCTTTGGCAATTCACAGCTGGATTTTTAGGTTTAGCTGAGCAAAAGCTTGCTAAGCAGCCTGTCTTACAGCACAGATCATGCCTACAGGTAAAAATCCTCCTGTCTGCAAGGCTCTAGAAATCCAGCCAAGGATGACAAAGACACTAACAGTTTGGAAATGTTTTGCAAGGGCAAATTGCTGCAGGCCCAGGTGTGGTACAGTACCTCTCAAAGCTCTCTTTATATGGTGGCACATGGATATATATCATCAAGGCCAACAGCTAGAACGTTACATTTAGCTATCCAGTCAAGGAAACTTATTTTAATTTTCAACTCAATTTAGTCAGTCATTTTAATCCTTTTTTTAGCTGGACATCTCTATGTCTAGGAACACTCACTTAGGGAGAAAAAATTATCAGGAAAAGCATGTCATATAGAAACTTGGTGACAGTCAGGATCTGGCCCACTTCAGGTGGGACCGGTGACACAAGTGGAGGAAGAGGAACCTCTTTTACAGCAATATAAACCACAGTGTCAACAGTCAAAACTGGTGCAAACTGAATCTTTTTGCTTTTGAACCAGATGTTTGAGCTTTGCTGCCTACTGCTTGGGTGGAAGCCAGGCAAACCCCTTTGTGGATGAAACACATGAAACTGAAATTAGTATGGAAGAAAAGGCCTTGGCGTGAATGGCTTGAAAAAAGAGGGAAATTAAGGAAGAAGCCAGCGGTGGCAGCTGCCTTGGGTCTTCAGAGACCTAGAGTCCATTCCTGCTTTGCCACAATTTTCCTACGTGCTGCCGGAAAATCCTGGCATTTTCCAACAGGAAAATCCTGTTGGAAACTGACTCACAAAGACAAGCAGACTCAAGTCAGATGTGGCTACTACCGCCCCAGCTGTCTGTACCACTGCTTCAGGAGTTTGTTCCCACAGCAAGGATACTTGAACCGAATATGAAGCAGCTCCCAAATGACTGCCAGTGTAATGAGGTGACTCCTGATCAACACTGGTTTACTTTGCCATTCTGAGCTGCAAACCGCAGCGATTCACATGCTCCTTCTCATGTGGCTCACACATTCCTGCCGCAAGGGCGGCAACCCCCAAGAAAGGGGCAGGGCAGAGCAGCAGAAGGTAAAAACCACGTTCGCCATCCAACTCTGCTCTCTTTGCGTTCGTGAGTCACCACACGTGGCCCTTCTGCACCTCAGATCCCCATCTGTGAAAAGGGGACAACAACACAGCCTTGCCTCAGATGCATGAGCCTGCAAGACTAAGCACATTACCAATTATAAGGCACTCTGATGCTTACTACAGGAACAGAGACCCTATATATGTACTAAAAAAGATGAAGAAAGAGCAATAAAGGACAAAGAAGATATGCCAGATGGCCTTTCCATATCTGCCAAAATGTCTGCAAGGAATGACCTCTTTTGGGCGTTATCCCTTAACTTTATTACAAGTATGCAAGAAATTTGATGTAATGAGGTCTAAAACCCCAGCGGAAGCAAAATTGTCCAGGGCATTTTAACTAATGCCTGATTACTTGACTACACTTACCTAACTATAAATATTTCTTCGTCTTCAGCTCCAAAATATGTTCTCTAGATGCATTGCATCTACCTAAGAATTCAGAAACGATGAAAGCCAGCCCTAGAATTTAATCATGAACACTTTAACACCCTGTCTTCACTACAGACTGTTTACTGAACTATGCAACAGTGGTTAAAATATTGCTGTAGTTGGGGTTATTAAGTATGAATATATTACTGTGCAGATAATAACACAATTCCTAGTATAGCTAGAACTGGGTGACATTTGACAGACTTTGTCCAAAAAAGTTTGTGTGAATAAAAAAAGTGAATCCATTCATCTAAATTGCTTGTATGAAAATCCTTCCAAAAGTCTCCCAAAAGTCAAAATACCTTTATTTAAGGCAGCTCCCAAAATACAAATGAGACTATGTAATGTTATGCTCTGCTATTAAAAAAGTCAAGTCATTTGAAACTAAATGCGACAACTTGCCCCACACCCCCCTCTTTCATTTCACTGACAAATCTGATGTCAAAACCCCAAATCAAAACTAGATTGGGAAGCTGATTGATCTGAAAAGTAACCCGGGTAACAAACGACAACAAATATTAAATGCATGTCCAGCTACACCCTCAGCCACATCTGCAAAGCATTTATCCTCCCTGCCTGCTCTGAGGGATAAGATATTACCCTACCCCTATGTTAGAGATGAGGAACTGAAGCATGCTGAAAACGGTCCACAGCCACAGTGCAAGCAGAAGGCAGGGCAGAGACACCCAAATCTCAGGTTGATATGCTCACCACAAAGCCTTCCTTCTTCTCAGTTTACTCTCTTCCTGAATGGGTATTTCTTTTAAATATCAGGCCAATCTAATGGCCCGTTTGAAAGCCTGGCTTGGATAGTCTCATAAGACTACCTAAGAATTAACGAACAAGAACAATAGAAACCAGTCGGCACAAGGGCAAAGCTTCAATTTGTTTGTATAAACCTTTGCAATGGAGTTACAGCACCTTCTCACCACAGTGCAGCATTTTGAAGGGCACAGGGCAAGAGAAGGCACATCCCTTCAGTGTAACAGGAGCACTTGTGCAGAAAAGCAGTCAGAAGAAGTGCAAAAGGACTGACCTTCATCTCCACACACCAGCTTCTTCACCACACAGGGGATCTCGGTGTAGCCAAAGCCCTTCAGCTGCTCCACCTGCTGAGCTGTGATGGGATGTTCCCACATGGCTGTGTTCATAGCTGGGCAGAAGAGCAGAGGTTTGCTCAGATCCCAAGCACGGATTACACAGGTCTGCAAAAGAAGCCAAGAGTTTCAGCTCCGCGATGTGATTACTTTCCTCATTCCTTCTCATCACCTTGTTGCACAGAAGCCCTTTCCCAGCCTCAGTATCCCTAGAGGGCCAAAATCCTCCATCTGCCAGTGCAGCTGGGCTAACCCACAAGCAGATCCACAGGGCTGCTACTAATGTGTATTACATTCCAGCAAAGCTCATCTCTGACAGGGAAGAAGGGTGAGGGAAGCTACAGAAAGGACAGATCCCATCCTATGCCAGCTTGGAGCCAGGCAAAGAGTCCAGTCACTGGAGCAAACCAAGCTGGAACAGGATGCGTGCAGACCGACAGCCCATGTGGGAGACCAACAGAAGCTGAAGGGTGGCCACAGATCATATCAGCTAAAGCAAAATCCCCAGACAGCACTTCAGATAAACCAGCTGTAGAGCTAAATGCAAGAAGTTGGCAAGTGAGTCTTTTTAAGCAATATGTCAACTGGATCCAGAACTCCTCACAGAGGAAGCGCTGCTGCTTCCAGAATATAAAATGAGGATAACAGGAACACATTTGGTCTGTTATAGAAGATGCTGGCAGATTATAAACCATCTAGCAGCTCCTGCATGCTGCAATGGATCATACCTGACTCTTCAGTGATACAGAGCTTCCAAACAACCTAGTATCACCTCACCTCGCCACTTTAACAAGATAGATGACAGTTGTACCTAAACAGTGCAGCGTCCAGCAGTTTCCCTAGGCCTAACAAGGTCTAAATCACGCTAAGGGAGATTCCTAAGTAGTAATAGTTCACATCAGTCCCTGGTACAGGATCTCTGCTCAGTTAATACAGTGCTTACAGGGTACTTACAGTACCCTGCCCATCCTTTTTTATGCCCTGTGATTTGAACCCTTCCCAGCACAGGAAAAGCCTGTTAGAATCTGTTCTGACTTGCCAATCAACCAGCACCTCCAACACTTGCTTTCCTTTCCTGAGGTTCTCTCATCCCTCCACAAGGCTCTCCAAAAAGGCTAGCAGGAGTTTTTGAAGCCATGTGTCACTAACACACTTCCAGAGCTCTTCTGCTGTTACTGCTATCACATACATAGTACTAAGAGGACAGAGAAGGAGAAGGCATTGCCTGTCCCTCTCACAGCTCTTTCCAGCATGTCCACTGACCCGCTCATACAACTGAGGGCTGTTGTTTGGATGTATTTTGTTCACTTATATGCACTCTCTCTTACCTGAGCAGCTAAGTTGGTTGTGTAGGGCTCCCCGGCCAGGCTCATACTTTCAGGTCTGATACACTGCCTGCCATTCCTAGTTCTCACCTCCTTGCATTACTGAAGGGTGATGCACCACAGCAGCATTTGCAGATCTGCAGCTTTCTGGCAGCTCTGCTGGGTGGTTAAAAGCCTACTACTTTTCCTAATGAACCTCTAATGCCTGGACACAAAAGATTCAGGCCCACTTAAGTTCCCCATCACCAAACAGAGAAGCATACTCTTTTAATACATTTTCCAATCGGTCTTTTTGCCAGAGCCACCTTCAATACCAGAAGACATGCCTGAACAAGCAAAAAAACCCTACAGCTGAAAATGAAAGGTAAATAAGTGTGCACATGTTTGAATTTCTGTGCTATGCAGTTAGGTGAGGGAGGAGGTAAGGTAGCAGGAAGTAAACAATTTTATCTGATCTCACAGGTGTCTTTCTAGATTGCATCTAAAAAATGCAGAGAGGAACTTGAGTGTGTGTGCACACACGTGTGCACAACAGACAGGGTGGAGGTAGAAGGGGAGAAATATTACCCATCAGAAAAAGCAGGAAAGGCAAAGCAGGGAGTGGGGAATAATGGGAGAGCCAGGGATAGCCCAGGAGCGGAAAGGGATGTAGGTCAGGGAAATAAAGAAAGACAGCATGTTTGAGAAGGAATAGGGGAAGCATACTAGAGGAAGAGAGATATGTATACAAAGTGACAGCAGAACATGCAAGTAGTCCCGCTGCTCTTGGTGCTGCACAGTCTAGGAGTTTCCAGGGAAAGAAAGGCCAGACAGACACTAGGAAGGGCGAGAACTTGGAGGCTGTTCTCAATCAGAGCTCCAGATACTCACCAGCAGGTTGTCACAGATACCATTCGCTAGCTTCGCCAGCGTGTTTGCATCAAGAGGGGCCACCAACATGAGGTCAGCCCACCGTCTGAGGTCGATGTGCAGGACCGGGTCCGAACGGCCCTTCCACAGCTGTGGGTGAGACAAGATGCACATGACAGAACACTCCGATGCATGCTGTGAACAACTTGCACCTTATCAATCCCACATATGTAACCACCATGTAGACTTAAGGGGAAAGAATTACGCACACATCAAGCCAGATCTGACAGCAAGGGGGGAATCGGGGACTGTAGCCACAGCGCTCACTTTTCCAATTTCTATTCTCCTTTTTAAGTGCTCTAGGCACTTTCATGCCTTCCACTGGCTTTAAATGAGATTCAAATCTCTAACTGTACAAGTCATTTGCAATTAGGAGGCCTGCTCCTAAGCCATTTACACACAGTAGCAAAGTAAAACCTCATGACTACAGTAGGGAAAAATCTCGTTGGCTTTCTCCAGGATGGACTAGACTTAGCTAACTGGGCTCTTCCTTGCTCTCTTGGCCCTCAGCAAACACTTTTATTTTCACCAAAGCTCTGTGTTGCTCAAGGGAGTTCTTGTACTTTCTTAAGAGCACAGTTAGCCGGTAAAGTGTCAAGAGAAGCAGCAAACAGCATTAGGTGTTTAATCCCCCGAGGCCACACACAACCACAGGCCAGCAAGGGGTGTGTCAGGGCCACAGACTGTTCCTTCTTTGAGTCACTGGAAACCACAACAAAAAGGCAGCATCCGGAAAGCTGGCGCTCCCTGAAACCTTTCCCAGCACCTCCACTCACTTTTATTTTTTCTAGAAACACTGAAGTTTGTAGTTTTATTTTCAAAATGAAGCGTCTCACAAAGAGATGCCGACAGGACGTCTTGCCTGCCATTCTGTCAGCGTGGCCCGTTATAATGGCTCCACGTCCCCTTTCCAGCTCTGCCAACGGACCTCACAGATAGCTTTGGGGTTCCCCACTGTGGCGGAGCGCAACTACACCCCACCCCTTATCTCGGGCCCAGTCGACCACAAATAACCGACAGCATCCAGTGCTGATCAGGAGGAACTAGGTGATACTGGTTGCAATTGGTGAGGCCAGAAACAGGCATGAGGTCAGCAAAAAGGTATCTTTTCTCCAACACGGCATGAGGTCAGCAAAAAGGGTGCATCTCCACACCAAATATCGCATGACCACGAGTCAAACTCCGTGCCCATAAATAGCGCTGCAGCCTAGAGCCCACTGAGCTCTCCTGCACGGCAGCGGGCTGCACGGCGGTGAACCTCCCTTTGAGCTGGGACGCCTCTCAGGGTTGCTCTCCGGGAGTTAAGAGAACCTCTGACAAGAAATTGTTGGAGAGGTAAGAAACTGAGACTCGGCAATAACAAATGTGCAATAAGATTTGCTTGCTATGACTACACTGTGTTGCCACCTTCAATACATTTGTTTGCAATAAACCCAGAGTTAATACCCCGCCTCCACGACACTCACAGACAACTTTGCCTTGGGACCCAAGAGATCTCCACCGGTTTCCAATACCAACTGGAAACCTTCCTGGCCATTGCCGTTAACATGCCTCTCTGCACGTAAAAGTGATGCTTGCTTCCAAGTGTATTGGCAAGAATAGTGGTAATGAGCAGATCACCTTGCACCCTCTCAGACCGCTACTGCGAAGCTGAGAAAAATCGTGCAGAAAAACAAAACTGGATGTTTATACAGCGAATCTCTCTGTCCTTAGGGAGCCTCAAAGCATGTCAGCAAAACTGTGGTCAGGAGGAGAAGACATTTTACAGAGCTTGGAGATATTTGCAACCCTGACAACTGGGTTACTCCTTAATGGAATGCAAATGTGTGTGAGAGCTTCAGCTCATGCTGGAGAACCTCTAGAAAAGGCCCAGAAAGAAGGCCACTGTCACTGCTGGATCCTGTAGGGTGCTTTCATCTATAACTCATTTGAGGGGAAAACTTGTGAAGAAGGTCAAGTTGATCTTAGATCCCTCTGTAAATGTCAAAGGACAATCAACTGGTCTCTTCTATGTATGTGCCCCAGCAGATGCAGACAACTGAGATGAATGCCACTTCCATCAGGAGACTTTCAGTTTCAGCCACCTTTTCATTGGTGCAAGACATCTCCAGGAACTGCTCTTCATCTGTACCACTAAACCAGGCTGGGCCTACTAGCACAAAGCTCTCCAAAGAGACCCAATCCTACAACCAAATCAGACATGTCACACCAACTTTTTTTTCCCCTCCTGAGTCACAGGCAGATTCTGAAAACGCAGAGCAAGAAGTTGTAATACACAGTGGCGCCCAGGGTTATCCACAGTCAGACATTAAGCTGGTTTTAAAGCAGTCCAAATAGTTTTGTGAGGCGTCCATAGATTTAGAACAGGTAGTAATAAGGAGAATTAAGCTGCTGCCTTGGTGACGAGCATGACTCATGACAAGTGCCTTACACCCTCACCATGGCTCCGCAATGGCTTTTTTGACATTTCCTGACACTCCTCTGACAGTTGTGGATAGCTGATGAGCCCAGTGTGGTAAAAGACCACTTCTTCCCATACAGCCTGCTGCAAGTCTGCTAGGGTGGTGCAAAGCTCTCTGGTACAGTCAGGGCAGTCCTCTTCATACTGCTTTACAACACGGCTGGAAGCACATTCTTTGAAAGCCATATTCCAAAGCATACATACAATAAAGATGCAAACCCAGGCCCAGGATAAAAAAAAATGGTCTCTTGCAAAGGAACTTGAAGGGACACGTCTATTTGCTGTTCAGCACCTGAACAAGTTTCTAAGTGAATCCCCCAGGGAGCCTGCTTTTCTTCTGAAGCATGACCCACTGGCCATTGCTGGAAGCAGAAAGCACGAGTGCATGACAAAACTACTTGAACCACAAAACATGCGGCTAGTGAGGGCAGAAGAGCCCTTGCAATCTCCAAAGGAAGAACAACCCACCTGCCATTCATCCGCATCACTGTAGAGGGTGACAGGAATCTCCTGGGCATTGTAGAAATGCTTTGCTCTCTCAGTAGTGACCACCTTCACTTCAAGCTAATCAGAAAAGAAAGGGAAAGAAAGAACAACAGTTACAACTCGAGGACAATCCTCTAAAGCTGAGTAGAGGAGGGTGGCTCGAGTGGCAAACACTTTGAGAATTGTGTGGATGCTCAGAGGACTCTTCCCTACTGCACACAGTGCATAACTGCACCTATTTTTAGCTGAAAAGTCAGGCCGCTGCAGGTGTTCATGGGAGATGAACATTCATTTCATTTCCACCCTGAAACAGGCAGGTGATGAGTCACTGTCTGCCAAACATGTCCATGGCCAGTTCACAGCAGGGACAGCAAAGAGGACAGAACAGGTTAGAACTGAGATGCAGTTCAGCACAGAACTTCAAAGAGACAGTAAGCAGCAGCAAACCAGAAGTCTGTGAAAGAGGTCCTTTAATCACTAAATACACCTGTAAAAGGGAACAGGAGAGCATCTTGCCTTAGTGGATTCTCTTAACCACAGCACAAAGGGCTGCCGCAGGGTGGCATGCCTACGTGGCGTTTGTAGGGTCACTCTTTCCACGCTCGGAGCCAAGGAAAAGCACCGTGAACACACGGTGCTGAGCAATCATAAGTCCTGCTGAGAGACAGGTGGGCTGGCTGGGGCTCAGCACCACCAGCGCAAAGTAAGCCCACCTCCGCTGCACAAGGCTTCACAAGGCCTCAGAGTTCTTGTTTCCTGAGGCTATTTTGGAATAGCAGGATTTTAGTTTACTAACGCCTACCTGTAGATGCTATAAAAGCTATCAAACCCCATACACCAGTGCTTCTGCCTTGGGAGACTGAATATGATACCTCGGTCCAACAGATCACGTTGGCTTTCTCCTTCGGTTCATCTGTCTCTGTCTCTATGCCTCTGTCTCTCTGGATAAGAGTGCTACCTTCGAGTGCCAAAGCTGGGGAGGAAACTACAGACTACCGGTTATATTTCTACAACCATGTTAATCTGACCTGCTCCAGCCTGGGGTAAAAACACCAGAAGGAAATCTGGGGTAGTGTCTTCTAGCTGTTGTCCCTAACACGGCAAGATGCAGGAAAGAGGAAAACCTCTGTGTAGCTGTGTTCATAGCACAGGGCATCTTTGCATCTGAAATGGTAAACCAATGGCTTCCACGCAGAAAAGGAGAGAGGGTAAAAGTATGTAAGTATTCTCTCTGTTATCTTAGATAAATCTGTCTGCCTTGCTGAAAGGCAGCTGAAGTTTCAGTGATATGGTATATACTGGGGAAATTCTTTCAGGTTCCCTGGACATGGGAACAGTTATGAGGCAGTAAGACATGCGATCCTTTTATTTCCTCCTGCAGAAATCTTTCCCAGTGGAATCTGCCCATTTGTTCTGGTTTCTACAAGTCCCATAACCTGCTCAAAGCTGTAGCTCTGACAAATGTCACGGAGAGCTACTTGGTGCACGCAGCGAATCAGAGGTGTTCCGCACACACCAGGATCGACCGCAGAGCAGCGCCAGTGGGGGACTGGCTGCACATGTGTTGATCGCCCGCACAGTGCATGCAACTTTATTTCCACCCACAATTCCTCCAAAGGATGTGCCTTAAAACCGGTCAATACACTGGCCAACACATGGCAGGAATGCTCCAAAAAGACTGTTAACGTGGAAGACCCACCTCAGG
The DNA here is from genome assembly GCF_036370855.1 of Dromaius novaehollandiae. Taxonomy (NCBI): domain Eukaryota; kingdom Metazoa; phylum Chordata; class Aves; order Casuariiformes; family Dromaiidae; genus Dromaius; species Dromaius novaehollandiae. Next base: position 22,957,586 of record NC_088107.1, read on the forward strand.
CCATAGTCATACAACCCAGGGAACATGAGGGCCTATCCCAGGCGAGGAAGGTTTTGCCCTATGCCCAGGACATGCCACCCACTTGTGCTCACACCACCATCTGTAGGGCAACGCTGTGAAGCAGATCAGTGAACTGATCGCAGTGAGAAACACTGCAACCCACGGCATGGCCCTACTCACCCAGCAGAGGGGCAAGGGAGAAACTGGCCTCACCAACAAACCCCTCCCACTAAAAAACTGGGGCCTGTGGTACAAAAGTGATGAAGTAGTCAGTGCGTGCATTCTTGCTAAAATAGACTGCTCAAAGCTTCTTAGAGGTTGGAGGTTATCTTCAACAACAGTGGTTGAAGTGACAAAAACATGTTAACCTATCTCCCTAACACTATCTACTCTACTGTCAGGCAACTCCTAAGAAGGGAGCAGTGCTGATTATATGCACCCTACATAACCAGAATAACAGCTTGGAGCAGCAGAAACACCAGCCTTAAAATGTCATTGTCTTCGGTAATTTTCCCCCTTTCCTGCAGAAAAAGTAAAAGGAAAATTTAGCTGCACATCATACCAATATTTGGTACCATATGCTTGGTTCTTTGACTCTTCTGAAAGTTCTGCTCTTTTTCCAAGGATCCTGGTTGGATGTCAGTCATATTTCTAGCTCTTTACAGTGTGAAGTTCATATTCACAGCAAATCAGCATTATTTCCGTATCAACTTCACTTTGCAGAAAGCTGTTGGAGCCAAACAGCAACACCAGCAAAGGTGCTAACGCTGCTCTCTGCTATCCCAGAGGCTTCAATGAGGCGCTAACCTTACAGTCTGCAAGGTATTATTTGTATGGCGATTCTAAAAAGCAACGTGCACTTTAAAGATGCTTGTCTGCTCTCTGAAGCGGTACCACTATAACTGAGGCCAGGTCCACCCTAAGTTTTCACCAGTAAGGTTTGTTAGTGGTATTCTTATTTTAGTTAACCATAACAATGTAAGGATTTTTAGATGACGAAACCTCACGAGATATTGTGTTGCTTGCTACTTCAACCACCCCAGCACTGAAATTTTTCAGATCTAAACCAGAAGTGCCTATCTAAGGCTAAAGGAGATACAAAAATCCCCCCCCCAAAAGACACTCTTCCTTTTTTAGATAGTTTCCCAGTCATCTTAAAAACACACATTTCTTACAAGGCATAAGCCCAGGACAGGGAATAGGTGGGTACTGAGTACTGCATCCAAGCCATTATGAGTTGGAGCGTATCAGAAGGACGTTCAATGCTCTGAGTAGTGGTGGTGATTCCGCTGCTGCCCGTGGTAAGCTGCTCTAGCAGTTAAATAATCTCTCCGATTAAAGTTTTTGTGGTGGGGTGGGCTCCTGGATCCTTGTTCTGAGCAAGTCCTTCAAGTCCCTCCAGCTATGTTGGAAAGAGATCAGTGTTCTCAAGATCACTTTAGCCTACATAGTTTTTCCTTCTATTTATCTGGCACACCCTCTGTTTGCCTGTGGATATATCTCTGCTTATACAGTACAGTCAGTCTAGCCACACTCAAACTCCTTTTCTGGAGACAGTTTAGACTAGTTAAGAGTTCTCTTGCTTGTATAGTTTAAGCCAGTCCTCCAAAATAAACTTTTTTTGCAAAACTGCTTTCTTGTTTTCATGCATTATTGCTGGCCTCTGCTGTCACAGCTATGCCACTTAGAGAAAGGGTGCACCTATGATTTTTTCAAATCTTTCCCAATTTTGACAGCAAAATCTTTAAACCTAGACCAAACTTCAGTAACAACTGCTACAGAAGAACAGCTCCTCTGTTAAACTGCACCTACAAGCTGAGGTAGACACTACCTGGCAGTAGGGTAGCGAAATCACACAATACGCAATTTAAACCTAGGAGCCCAGATGACACTTTGAAGCTTCAAGAACAATGGGTTTCACCCAGAGAAAGGTTTGCCGTTTCCTTTCTTTATGGCTAAATGATAACCTGCCAATCCATTTTTTTGTTATTATTTTCCTGCCAGGCCCTTCAAAAATATTAGGCATCAGACAGATACAGCATGCGTGAGAGTCTAGTACAATCATGAGAATTACCCAGTAGTCCTGATAATGCAGTATGTTTTGTCTCCCCACAACAGATGCAAGGGTAACAAACTGAGAAATGTAAGCTGATGCAGTATTAACTTCCTAGATCTGCAGAGAACTTAAACAAAAGGCAGTAAGATGCAGTCACTTCCACTATCAACCTCAAGGAGATGTTGAAGTTAAATGAGTGCAAAATTCATACCACCAAGTTGTTCACTGAGAATCATTTTAGCAGAGCTATCAAGTTAAACTAACAACTCCAAACTCAAACCTCTGATCACATCTCCTTGGGTATCAAAAACCTTACTCTGCTTCTGCCCTGCTTCCACTGACAGTTTTTTTAGGAGGTTCTGTTGTGTCCATGAAGAAATTAATGCGATGGGCTTGTGCAGGATTTACCAAACTCAATGGAAAAGTTACCTTGACTTCAGCAGGCTTTAGATCAGACCTTGAAACCGCATCAGAATTGAGTAAATAAGTACATATAATTTATTACAAAGTAAATACCAGAAGCCCCTGAACTGAATGGATACCTGACTTTCACTTTTCATGCAATGAAACCCTAAAACCACTGGCCACAAAGCCTGCAACAATGTCTCAGCACCCATGGGCCTTTGCACAGAATTTAGGACCAGCTTTCAGCAGTTTTTAATTATGAATCAAATACTCACAGAGAAGGAATGTGTTTGAGCTAGATTCCTATGGAGTGGATCATTTACTTTCTTCCCGTCAGCTGCAAAAAAGGGTGATCCAAGCACCAAGAGGAAAAAAAAAAAAAGAAAAAAGAAAAAAAGAAAAGCAACAATAAAATAAATCCAAGAGTATCTGTGAGGAACTTGGTATGTCTTAGGGTTGACCCACACATGAAGATCCAGGAGACAGGGACAGGATTAGAGGAAGACACAGTTCCCACATGCGGTGGGTGAACAGCAGAGGATTGGCGAGGAGACAGGAGCATGTTGACTGATCAATTATTCCAGCTGCCAAAACACTTGGTGTGCAGAACCCATAAGGAACGGCAGGTGGCACAGGTCTAAGGGTCACAACCTAGGCGTCAATCTGGACTTGTGTACTCCTAAAGAAATACTGCTTCCCTTGTTATCTGTACACCTAGAGAATACTGCTTCCCTTGTTATCTGTAGCGCATGCGCAGTACCCCATATTGTAACCTATTAATTCACCTTAAACCCACGACCCCCCCGAAACCTTGCCATGGACCAATGCTCTGTGGTGCCTGGGACAGCGCGGTAGTTTCCCCGCAAGGTTTCTAGGGCTCCTGTTGCAGTTCAGGGATTTCAAGGCAATAAACATCTAATAACCTTACTCCAGAGCAGTGTCTTCTACCTCTGCGTATTCCGAGCGTCTGTTAACAGCACATATCCTGCATCCCTCATCAACTGCTGGAGCTGGTTCTGGGTCTAGCCACCTACTTCCTCTGCATCATTTGTCTTTGACCCTCTCAGCCCAGGCTAGGACCATTAGCCTCACGAATCATTTCGGGTCAAGTAATAAATTAACTGAGGCCTCTCTCTGCAACCCACAAAGCCAGTTGAACTGTCCTTCCAACAGCTGGCAGAGACAGACAGCACAGGTACGCTGGCAGCTCTCCACATCTTCAGTGTCCTTACTGGCTTGGATATTAGCATCAACCAGGTAATTCAGAATTACCCAGAGAATATTTTATTTCTTCTGACTCCCTTTTTAATGTATCTGTAACTCTGAGGCTAAGCTTCCCAAATCATCCAAAAGGATATTCATTAAGCATTCTAACCAATATATGTGGATATTTAAGTGGGCACTTCCCCGCCCCCCACGCACACTTCCATTTCACTGCTCCAAAACAGATGATTCATTTCTTAAAAGTTTCTGCATTTTCCTCTAACTTTATTCTAAAGCAAAAGTTAGCCACATTTTCCTCCCTGCTTCTAGTCAGTAGTGGCCTCTGCTGGACGCTTCTGTTACTCCAGACAATAAACTCCTGTAAAAAAGTACACGGATGCATATACTGGCTTGTATTTTCTATTTCTGTTTTTACAAGATCTGGTTTCCCTTGTAAATTCCACATTTCAGCTTCTGAAAATTGCAAGATCTTAATTCAAGATTTCAAGTTCCAGACAGCATCTACTTTGTGTCTGTAGCCAGATCTGTTAATTTGCCCAAGAAGGACGTATTCCATAAAACAAACAAACCAACCAAGAAACTATTCAGCCATTTTTGAGCAAATTAAACAAGCTGAACTGGAACAAGCTACTTTCATATTCCAGAATGTAAATGTCTGCTCATGAAATTATTCAGGAACAGCTATTGCCTTTTAAACTGACACCTTACCTGATTCCAAACTAACATTTGAGTGTTGAAAAGTCTAAAATGATGGGAAAACTTTTTAATCAACATTTAAAAACAGAAGGAAAACTCCACAACAAATCTTCAAACTTCAGGGCTCAAAGCCAGAGGGAACTTTGCATCTCAACAGAGGCCATCCAAACTCTAGTAGAAACAAGAAACAGGGTAAAACCAACTTCACAATATTGCTACCAACATGTGATTTACTCACCCCAGGGATTTCCAGCAACTGAGAGACGAGGAGAGGCAGTTTCAGGGCAGCCACGCTTCCAGTCACACCCACCAGGACATGGTATTTTTTCTGTGGCACGGATGAGCTATTTTCTGAAGGAAATTGTGGATCTGGAAGCGATAAGGGCTCCATGGGCCAATCAAAATCTACAAGCATGGAGAAGGAAACAAACTTTGCTAAGCATCTTTCCAGCTTTGGGGTTGATTTAGCTAGTAATAATTGCACTGGGAAACTTATTTACTTATTTATTACTTAATTACTTATCTACTTCTTTTCTGACAACTCCAAAGCATAGCCTGAAACCCATCTTCAATCTGGAACACTCTATCTAAAATCACAGAAATAGCAAGACCCTCTCGTTAAGCGAGTGCAGCGTTCTGTCCCATTGACAATCAAACTAGCAGAGGTTGTATACTGAAATTAAGCCTGCATTTGCCATACCTATATCTATACTTCCCAGCTTTAAGCTAGTAGACTGGTACAGCAGGGTTCCAACAACAATATATTCCCAAGGGCACAGACTTCAGCCTGGCCTACACAGGACACACAGTAATTCAGTTCGGTGCCAACATTTAGGCCCCAATTTGCAACACTTCTAAGTGTCAGCTGACTTTCAAGCATGGGAGCAGTCCAGTCCTCCTATTTTTTTTAACTACACTTTTCTTTAGAATATCAGTAAGCAAAGCGTTAAAGCCACAAAAGCAGGCCATTCATTTGTTCTGGTAAAGGCAACGGCCCTAAAAACAAAGATACAATCTCACATGTTGAGCACGGTATAGAATTTACGACACACCTTTCCTGCTGACTGCGGGGAAGACAGGCAACTCGGCTGAGTCGGTCTCCCTCCACACTCTGATAAGTAGCAAGTGCAGGAAGACGTTTCGATAAGTAACTCTTTTTGGGCCATCAGGCAAGCATTATCACCTTACTGCCTATTGTATCACTACCTTGTGTTTATAGCAGCACCAAAATTACTCTCCAGGACGGTTTCTCCCTGATATAGCAGAAGGGGAAAAACAAAACAAAACAGAAGAAGAAAACAGCCAATAAGATGTAAAACAAAACAGCCAAAACATGAAAACAGCTTCTCAGGAATGTGAAAGTCAGAACTAATCACTCATCCAACCAGTGCCAACCAAAGCAGCCTACAGGCTTACATTAGATGTGGTTGTTCATGAAGGCATCCAAAGTGAGTAGTTTTGATTCACAAGGAGGCTCTTCTGCCTCCTCTGAGCCACTGCCATACTGATAGAGCATAAATTACTGTAAAGAAGAGCATTCACCTACAGAACAGACATGAATGTCTCTCTTTAATGAATCTCATAATTAACAGAGAGTAAATTCACTTTTTGAAGAAACTGAAAAATGTATTTCTGGTGAAGACATTACACTGAGATTCAGCAAAGTCTGTTCAATTTCATGGATATCTTTGTTATTTGGAGGAAGTTATCTGGAAGTGTTTCAAGAAGAAGAGGGAGAGGGAGAAAGAGACCTTCACACTACCTTTATTCTAGGTACCAAGCTGGACTTTGGTGGGAGGAGGCCAGATTCCCAAGGGAGAGGAATTTACCCCTTTGCTCATTCCCTGGGATGATTCAGACCAGGAGTTTCATTTAGGCTCCTTCGCAGGGTGATTCAGATCACATTTGCACAGCAGCTACGTTCAAGTCTGACCCAATCCTTGCTCAGTCACTGAAATGCAAGAGCACAAACATCCTTCCTCATACCTGTCACCTGCGACACAAAGGGAACAACAAAGGGAACACTGCTTCCTTTTTCCACGCTCTGCTTAGAATTAACCTGTTTAGCTTGGGCCCCCGAGGCTTCTCACCGTGTTTGTAAAAAACCTATTAGGAGAGGAGCAGATTTCAGCTTGGGTTTCTAAGCACTCATTAGCAAGAGTAATCAGAAAGAAATTCAGCATGTGTATTTACTAGGGTATCTCAGGACTATCATAATACTTCACCTGGCTATCTGTATCTAATCAAACTAAAGGCATCACAAATTATTCACCTGACATACATCTCATATGATTACCAAATGACAGTGAATTCACTAAAGCGTCCCCATTCTCAACTTCAGAAAATCAGATGTAACAGGTATCTCTTACAAGTAACTTTTAAAATGAACTATTAGTTTCAACATTAAGTGTGATATTCCGGGGGCCTCTTTTCTCTTATTGAAACATAGCTCCGGAAAATTAACTGAAAAATAAGATAATGAGAGAGTAAGCAATTCATAAGCCTACTCGGTTACTTTATGACTCTCTAATTACAGCCCTGGAAGCACTCTGAGAGGCGGCCAAGGCGGAACGCAGCCGGAAGGGACCCGGGGATCCCCGGAACACAAATAACCAACATTCACAGCCATAAGCACGCGCGGGAGGCTGGTCACGCGTCATTACGGTAACGCGCTATTACGGTAACGCGCTCTGACGCCGCCAGACGCGCACCGAGGGCCCAGGCGAGCGCGTCGCAGCTACGGGACCCTCCGCGAACGGCCCTAGCGGCTCCCGGGGGAGCGGGGGGCGAGGGCCGCGGGGGTGTCGACGGCCCGAGCCGCGCGGGGCTGCCGGAGAGCTTGGCCCTACTCACCGCCCGCCGCCGAGACGGGGCCGCCGCCACTGCCGCCCCCCACAACGAGCGCGCGACCCGCGCCGGAAGGAGAAGGGCCCGATGGGAAATGTAGGCCGCAGGGGCGCCACTGGCGCATGCGCGCTGCCGCCGGGCGGCGGCCCCGAGGTGGCGGGTTCGCGGCTGCCGTCGGCCAGGCCGCGGCCTGGGGGAGGGGGCGGCGGGGGAGGCGAGGCTGTGCCCGCCCGGAGCCCTCCCGTGTCCCTTCCACGGCTGGAAGCCGCCCCTCAGCCCCCAAACCACACGGTGGGGGCCCCAGCCGCGGCCCACCTCTGCCAGGCGGGTGCCTGCAGCCTGCACAGCCCCCGAAGAGCGGGCCAGGAGGACGAGGCGGCCTCTGCACCCGGTGCCGGTGCGGCTTGGGGCAGACGCGGTGGCTCAAGGAAACAGCGGCTCCCCGAATCATCGCAACAGTCCGGAGGGAGATCTTCCAAGTCTTGCAGCCTGTTATGGGGCTGTTAGTTGTATTTCCAAAAAGATAAATAAATAAATAAAAGTCCCCTAGGCCTCCCCCGGCGGAAACACGGCAGCCCGCACGTCGGCCGCCGCGGCGTGGGGGAGCGCAGGAGCGCCGGGGGCAGAGCCCCGCACACGCCTCTGACACTGCCTGGCCGAGGATCCCGGCTCGCGGCGGAGCTGGCGGAAACCTGCTGCCAGGAAAAAAGGAAAACAAAAAGGAGGGCGGGAGGGAAGGGACATGGGTCGCGAGAGGACGAGAGCAGAGGGCCAGGCTCAGAGCGCATGTTGGTGCCCGTCCTGCACTCGACGGACCTGCGCCGGGGTGGCTGGGTGCTTCACACCAAGGTGCGCGCAAACCCACCGGGGAAGGGGCGAGAGCGGCGGAGGTCCCTGACCCGGCAACGCTTGGGGCACGCTCCGGCCCGGAGCCGCCTCCCGCGCCGACGCAGAACGGAGCCGCCCCGCAGTGGGCATCCGCAGGCCTCGGCAGCTCGCACCGGGACAACAGCGGGGGCAGCCCAGGCGCTGCGCGGCCGCGGTCTGATCGCAGCCGCTGCGCCCGGCCCGGCTTCCGTGGGGAAGCAGCACGGCGATGCGTTTCGCCGGGGAGCAGTCACGCTCGCGCGTGTAGGAGACGCACCGGAGAGGGTGGTTAGAGGCTGAAGCGATGTCTATTAGTTATAGCTCGTTACAGTTATCATTTATAACTTACTATAAACGCAAAAAAGTGAAGTTACTGTTAATTCAGCATTTCTCACACATGGGATGACAGAGCACATGATTTGGCATAGTAAGTTTTAGGCTAGCTATAAATGAATTGCACAATATTTAAACCTGAATAAGTACATAATAGGCTCAGCAAAGGATTAGTTTTCTCTTTACGTTTTATACATATATATATATACACATACACACACACCGAGGCATCTCTATCATTAGCTGCATTTTAGTCTTGTCAAGAGACAACCGGCTACTGCAGGATGACTGAAGTGGTCCCCTTAAGAGGAAACTATTCTTGGTGTGCTTTGCTGGAAAAAAATAAATTCCTTTTTGGCATGATTCTTGGGGATGAATTTCACATACAAGCATCATTAAGCAGCTAGAGGGATGGGGGTCAAGAGGTTGGCGACTTGCAAAGCTCTCGCTGGCGAGGCTGGGGGAAAGATTACAGCCAGGCTGTGGCACACTGAGCTGGTAACCCATAGGGCGAGCGTCTGCCTGCGGCAAGCGAAACTTGTGGGGCGAGAGAAATTTGAGCAAAGGGGCCAGATCAGCCTGTACTAGGGCTGCTTTTCCATGAGTTAGAGAAAAATCTGACCGCTCTATTTAAAGTGCAATTAGAGTATGAAAAGCATCTCTGAGAAGGAGCATTTCCTACTCCTGCCCTGTGAAGTCCACTAGCTCCACTTATGAATCCAAGTCTTTTCCAGGATCTGCCGGCCACCTTTCCCCTTCCCTGAATCTCCCCCAAGACGGGGCAGCATGAGCTCACCTGCCTCCTGCTAATGTGCAAGACACTTCCTTGGAGCTCGACCTCCGCTGAGCGGGCAGGGTTTCAGGGCCGAAGGAGCTGGGACCTCTCTTACGGGCAAGGCAGGCTAGCGGAGTTACATAGCCAAGCTCCACTGACCTTTTTAGAAGTTGCAAGAGAGAAGGAATTATTGCCACCATCGTCTTTTAGCCTGGAGGTTCCCTAAAGGGCCCTAAATTAGTGCATGCTTCAAAAGGTAACAGGGCCAAATCTTGGTCACCCTGTTTAGTCAGTCAGTGAGACTGCTTTTATGTGCTTGCATATGGGGTGGCAAGATTGGACCTGCAGCCTTGCCCAAGAATAGGTCCTCTGAGAAACACTCCGCCAATTTTAGTCACTTTTCTAAATAGAATCCTTTAAAAAACAGACTCAGGATGCAGAATCTCAAATGGGCCAGTTTTACAGGGAAAATGGTCCTCACTCCAACATAAACACACACGCACGCACACACACACAGAGTGCACTGTGGCTCTTGGTCACAATCACACACTAATACTGGTTTTCCATGGCAAAAGTGTAAACTACTCATTTACAACACCACGTACTGAGAGAAGTTGTAGATCCTGAGCCAGGGGGTAGATTAGGAATCTCTCAGCTTCCAGCATATCAACAGCAGGATTGAGTTATCTTATTTGTTTATTTTTAAACACTAAATCAGCCAGCCACCTGCTAGTTAAAAAGCAAAAGAAGAGGAGAATTCCCAGGACTGTTTGCCCTGGGGAGAGACAGTGGCAAATGGCTGGACACCACCGACTGAAAGAGGAGGAAAAAAATAAAATCTGTAGTTCAGCTCTTTTCACAAGAACAGAGATGGGTGCTGGTTGCTATTTTTATCTTTCCTTTTTGGGGGGGGGGCTTTTGGCTGATGTACTTCTAACATACACCTATCACTACAGTAATTTAAAAACCACCACCATACACTATTTCACAGGGAAAAGAAAACACACGAACATACACCTACTACCACGCACAACAAGAGTCCTGCAGGTCAACTCACAGCCTCTTCAAAATGAAAAAAAATAAAATAGAGGAAAAAAAGAGCTGAAGACAGCAAAGAAAAAAAAGGAAAAAAAATGTTATTACAGAGAACAGAGGAAAGAATCATCCGTTATGGTACACTCTGCCTTTCCGAAACAGCTGCAGAGACTCGGCTCAGCCGTCTTCCTCCTCCTCCCTTCCCCCCCGCTGCGGCGCCCGAGGACAAGGTCCGGCTGCTCACATCTCGTTGGAGTAGGTGTAGTTGGGGGTGGCCGAGTACTGCGTCTCGTGCTGCATCATGGCCCCCTGCGCGGCCCCCGCCGCCGCGCTCTGCGCTGCCTGCTGCACGTGGGGGTTCTTCCAGGCGCCCGTGGTCCACTCCTCCTGCGCCTTGCTGAAGCTCCCGCCGCTCCCCCGGTAAAATTTATGCACCTGGAGCGGTTGGAAAAGGAGGGAAACCTGTCTGAAAAGGAGCATGATCCCACCCCTCTCCTCTTCCCCGCGCACCCGATGCCGGGAGGCGCTGAGCAACTCCGGCTCCCGCTGAGCTCCGGGGTAGCGGCTGGGACTCCCTCAAGCCGAACGGGACCCTGAGAGCAGGGGTGCGCGTCCCCACAAAACGGGCCGCTTAGCGCAGAGGAAGTCCCGCCGGCTCGTCCCCGCAGGGCGAGCGCAGCTCTGTCCCTGCCCTGCCCACCTCTGCCCCCGAACCCCGCTCCCTTCGCCGAGGGGACGACCTCCGAGCGGCGGCTACGACCAGGGAGCCTGGGCTCAGCTCTGCTTGTCCAGCTGCCTTCGCCCCAGAGCCTGTCATGGCCAAAGGGGGCCCAAGCACCAAGGCTGGGGCCCTGTCCTAGATCTTGCACTCTGAGCTGGACAAAGCCACTCCAGACCTGCTCAAAGTGTAGTGGGAGTGGTGGAAATGGCAAACTGGGAGTTTAACTGAGCTGGGGAAGGACATGGTACCACCAGGGCACCTGGCCTACAGACACTATAGTTGTCCCCCCGCCACTCCAGCCCCCCCGTCCCCCCTCCCCGCCAAGCCGCAGTCGTACCATCGTGAGAGCGATGAAGGAGAAGACCGCCATCCCTGTGAACAAGACGGTGGGGATCAGCATCACCACGGCTGACCCCACGTTGGTCCCAAAGAAGGAAATTGCTGCAATCCAGCCACTGCAACGAGATCAAGCAGCGATGAAGCACCGTCCCGCTGGCCCTGGCGTTGCAGCCTGCCAACATCCCTGTCCCTCAAGCCTCCCAGCTCCTGAGACCTTCTTCCCCCAGGTGGAAGCCACTGAAGCACCGATGATCAAGCAGCACGAGCCAGCTCACTCCCATTGCTTTCCTCCACATTGCTGGGCTTCCCCCACAAGGCACAAACGCCTCCCTTGCGCGCTCCCAGCGCTACCCCGGGGAGGCCCCAAGCAGGCCATGCAACCATGATGCTGGCATCTCCCCCACACCCCCGCTGAACCCTGTCCTCCGACAGCAAGCACAGCAACGGTGACTGTCTTGGCACCCAACACGAGAGCGGCTCCCTCCTTACCAGACACCCCAGCCAGGGATTCCCACTGCCTGGATAATGCTGATCACCAGCTGGGCCATGAAGGTGAAGAAGAAGGCCATGAAGCTGAAGGAGCTGTCTGTCCTGCAAGAGAGGGCTCAGTCACCTCCTAGGTCTCCATCCCTGCTGCACTCCTAGGGAAGGCAGATGCTCTTGCCACTGTGGGCTCCCATCCTGGACCCTTTTATCACAGAAGAGGCTGTGTTTTGTTCCCCCGGACGAGGTTTAGTGACTGAGAACAGGGGTGCGATAGGTCAGCGAGAATAGTAGCTTCCTGCAGACAGCAGGCACCAGAGCAACACCAAGCAGAAAGGAGAAAATGTGAGAGGCTCAAGGTGGAGAAAGGGCAGCTGGGAAAACCATCAGGCATCTGCTCTCCCAGGGACATAGCTTTGCAGTCACATCCCCGTGCTTGGACGGGCTGCCGTACGCCAGCAGAGCCATGGCAAGCATCTCTGTGAGCGTGAGCTGTGCCAAACACAGCTTAAATTTAAGACGCCTTTAAGGTGGGCCTCCCACTGACGTTTCTTTGGGGCCAAGTCAAGGCACCCAGACGCGCCAAGCCAGAGCACTCAACCAGACCCTTCCCAGGGCTCGGCCAGGGCAGCGGGACAGCCGAGGGGGTGTCTGCGTTCAGACGCGAGCGGCAAACCCCAGGGCTCTCGGCTCGCACGGTCCTACCCTCACGCTCAGCCTTCCCGCACGGGGAAGAACTATACCCTCAGTTTTGCAGATCTGGTAAAACTCAGACCAAGGGCAGGCAAAGAGCGCTTCCCGCTCAGCAACGTCGTGGCGGAGCAGTGACTCGAACCCATCTTGCGTGATGGGTTTAGCATCCTGCTCGTGGTTCGCAGGGGTCTGTGCCTTCCTCCCGGGGGGTCACTGCGCAGAGGGCCACAGGCAGACCAATTTACACGACGCGGCAGTGAGGAACGATTGATCTCAGCAGCATGTATAATCAATACAAATACCCCAGGGACTTATGAAAAAGTATAAAAGAGGCCTCAGGGATGGGCAGTAGGGAAGGGGAAAAATCTGTGTTTTTGCTGCAGAATATAGAGGTTTTTCAATTTTGTGCAGCTACCTGTTGCCTGGGGCAGGAAGAGAGCTGGGCGGCTTCCCTCCCTTGCGCTGTTGCTTTGCACAGCGCCCAGCCGAGCGCACAACGCACGCCCATAGGCCTCCCCGTCCTCCCAGCCCTGCGATGCTGCGCCGAGCCGGACACCAGGGCGGGCGACTGTCTGCACGCTGCATGGCTGCGGTTTGGGCTGTCTGGGAGTCCTGAACACCCCTACTGTGAAGGTTAGACAGTAAAGCTAAAAGGCCAGACAGAAAGAGCAGAAATTCCCCAAATGTCCAGGCAACGCCCCAAGCTAAGCACCAACTGGAAGGAAAAAAAGACTGTGAAAAGCCGGGCTCAGCTGTGAACACTTACTTGAAAGCTTTGTAAATAGGTCTAAACCAGCAGACATAGGAGCAGGGCGTAAAGAGAATGAGCCAGAGAATTGCCAGTCCAAAATTAACAGCTCCGCCGCCTCCAATGAGCCATGCGAGGCAGCCCACGAGATTCACCGCCAAGGTGATGCTGTTCACTGCAAACACACACACACAGAGGGAGCAGAGGAGCACAGGGAAGTCAGTGCGGCGAGAGAGCCCCTGCGGCAGCGCCGGCCCCCGGAGCCAGGGACGTCCATGCGGAGCTTTGGCACTTGCCTCCAGCTCCGGCTTTGCTGAAAGCACACGCTTCCCTTCCGGGGCCAGCTAACGCCATCCGAGGGTTTTTGAGAGCTGTGGTCAAACCCTGCCTGGCCGGTTCAGCGGGGAGCTCCGCTCTTTCTCCCGCCTCCGCGCGGTTAAGCACACAAGGGCTATTGCCACGGGACGGGACGTGGCTGAGCACACACAGGACAAAGCCGGGAAGGCTCATCTGCATTCTGACGCCTCCGAGTTTTAAGAATGATTCATTATTCTGATGAGAACCCAACCCCTCCCACCGCCGCCGTAAGAGAGCGGCCAGCTGCAGCTCTCCGCCGCGCAAGAAAGGGAGCTCAGTTGGGGAAGGCGACAGGGCTCGCTGCTTCGCAAAGCCCCGCGGACACCAAGGGGGCCTTTCACACCGTCCGCGTTGGCGTCTGGCTGGGTGATGCTTTGTGGGGGAGCTGGGAGAAAATCACCCCAAGAGGAGCTCCAGGGACAGAGCTCACTTGGAGAGCATCCCGAGAGCAGTTAGGGAGCAGCCAGCTCAGAGCCGGGGCTCGTGCCATCAGCGAGCCCGGCGCGAGAACCGACCTCCGTTAAACTGAGCTCAGGAAGAACAGCCAGAGCAGGGCGGCGAGGGAGTTTAACGCCCCAGATAAAAACATTGTGCTTCCCTGAGGCTCGGGGAAGTTTTTCCTTTTATAAAAAGCAGCTGCAGGAACCCTCGTGACATGAAGAGGGCAGTCACCCTAGGGTCCCCTTCCTGATGGATGCAGCCCCCAAGGGACCCCGGTGAGAGCAGGGTGCTGCGCGGCGCCGTGCCGAGCGCTAGCGGCAGTGCAAGCGCCCCGTCCCTCCGGTGCCAGCTCAGCTCGGCTCCTCGCGACCTGCCCCCAGGGCACGGGCCACTCCCGGGAAGGGAGCGTATCGTTGCCCAGTGGCAACCCAAAGTCCAGGGAAGCCGCCCAAGAAGGGAACCAGGTTCTGCCGAGCACAGACGGTGCCGGCTTGCCCTGCCCACGCCACCGAAGCACGCAGCCGGCTCCAAGGGCGCCGTGCCGGCGCACAGCCACTCTTGCCCCTATCCCTGCACACAGACAACCCGAGCGGCCCCAGCCCTGCTTGTAGGCAGCAAATTCGGGAGCCAAGCTGCGGGAAAGGTCCTCTGGCTACACAGAAGCCCCTAATTCGGCCCCAGGGAGGTGGCCTGAGGCTTCCCTGCGGAGGAGCTGGCTGCTGGGTCCCATCAGAGCTGCCCTGCGGCAGAGCACAGCCTGTGCCAAGCCGCACGCGCCCCCTCGCCCCGCTCCCGACACGGCAGGGACATCCCTCCCCAGCGCGGGAGCCGCCCGGGCAGAGGGCCAGGCCCGAGCAGGGCAGCCAGATCCATGTGTCCAGCCAAAACCCCGTCCTTCCCTGCGGAAGGGCTGGACAGGCGGACGCGACCCGCCGGCGCCCGCCCACCCGGGCCCACCGACTCACGCATCCAGAGGTAGTAGAGCCGCTTGGCCATGGTGCGGTGCTGCGGTGGGATCTCCGCGTCGAAGTCCTGGTAGAAACATGGCTTCAGAGGGATGAACCTCGGGAGCGGAGGGAAGTTGTTCACTTTTTCTGTAATGAAAAGCTTCATCAGCGTTGATCACCGCACAGCACTGAAGACAAATGCAGAGTCTTTCTAGTTAAGCTTATTCAACCTCCTAAATTGCCTGGTTTTAAATAGAAAATGAGGATTTCCCCTGCCACCAGCAGCCCACCCACAGCCGTACAGCAAGGCAAATCCTGCCCACGTGGCCAAGCTGGGACATGTCCCCCCAAGGACTAGCTGGGTTACGGTCAGCAGAGCCCCCGGCCTTCCCCAGGCCCAGCCGGCGACCGCCGTACCTGCCATGCCGGCGCGCTCTCAGCCTCTCCGGCCCACGGCAAAGGTAGGGAAACCGCAGATCTCCGCCAAAGCTGGAGGGAAACGAGAGGAGAGCAGCAACGTGAAGGGAGCGGAGAGAGAAGCCCTGCGGGAGGGCGCTCGCGGAGGCGGCGGCAGGCCGAGTGCGGCCGTCACCAGGAAGGAAAGTGCTCTCTCCCCGGGCCCTAGAAGGCAGGAGCGTCCGCCCACCACCCCGGCGATCCCCGTCGCGTTTTTGGGCGATCCCCATCGCAGCCGGCACTGCCCAGGCGGCAGCGCGGATCCTCCCAAGCCCAGGCGGGAGCCAGCTTCTCCCCCGCGCCAGCAAAGCGCCGGCTCCCTGCTCCGGAGTGTGCGGCGCATCCCGGCTCCTCCGCTCCCGTCGCGAAACCTCCCTGCAAAGACAACCTTCACCTTCCTCTGCTGCTCCAAAATAACTCAAGGACAGCGCTATAATAAGGCAGTTTGCTTTCTTTATGCGGACGCTCTCTCCTACGGTATTTACCCACACGGGCTTACCCTCAACACCTGCCTCGCCACGCAATAAATCCGGGCCACTAAGGCCCGAAGCTTATGTGCTAGTTAAAGCGCTGGCTGGAGCTGGGAGATTAAAAGAAGATTCAGCGACGTGGGGCAGGGCACCGGCTTAGCCGCGCACTCCTCCTCCTCCTCGAGGGACCCGCGTCCCCCCATCCCGGGGCGCCGCTGCCGAGCTCCCGGGGCGGCACAGCACGGTGCCGAGCGCGCCCACGAGCAAGCCGGCTTCGCAGCGGGGAAACCCAGCGCCGGCACCGCCGCCCCAGCCCGGGGCTTGCGCGAGGGCTTTGCAGCCACGGCGGTGGCACAGCCCCCAGCAAGGTGACACCGCATCCTCCGCAAGCCCAGGCCAAAACCCAGGCTGGAAGGGACGAGGGAAACCAGCCGAAAATTAACCATCGGTGATTGCCAGCAGCGAGTCACCTGAGCGGCGGCCTGACCTCGCTCGGGTACCTCGGCACCCCGTGCAGCCTCCGCGGGTCTGAATTTCGGCGCACAGACGGCACCGTGCTCCCGCGCGGGCCTGCAGACGAGAGCGGCCGCCCGGCCGACGTTTCTCCCACGCGAGCGCAGCCCCCAGCCCGCCGAGCGGCGACACTGCGCCCAGGGACGCTCCAGGGCACAAAAGCGCCACGCCACCCGCGGCCTCCGCGACGAATTTGTTTCCCATGGCTTCACAGCCCCCCTCCTTGCATGCGTGCAACCACCCACAGAGTAAGGGGGGGGTGCAACCCCCCACGGAAGGGGGTGCAGACCCCTCCTTACACACATGCCCCCCCACAACGAAGGGGGAGTGCAACCCCCCACGGGGGGGTGCAGACCCCCTCCTTGCATGCACCCCCACGGAGGGAGGGGGGTGCAGACCCCCTCCTTGCACGCATGCAACCCCCCCACGGATGGGGGGTGCAGACCCCTCCTTGCACGCATGCAACCCCCCCACGGATGGGGGGTGCAGACCCCTCCTTGCACACACACACAACCCCCCCACGGATGGGGGGGTGCAGCCCCCTCCTTGCACACACACAACCCCCCCACGGATGGGGGGGTGCAGACCCCTCCTTGCACGCGCACACAACCCCCCCACGGATGGGGGGTGCAGCCCCCTCCTTGCACACACACACAACCCCCCCACGGATGGGGGGTGCAGACCCCTCCTTGCACACACACACAACCCCCCCACGGATGGGGGGGGTGCAGACCCCTCCTTGCACACACACAACCCCCCCACGGATGGGGGGGTGCAGACCCCTCCTTGCACGCGCACACAACCCCCCCACGGATGGGGGGTGCAGCCCCCTCCTTGCACACACACACAACCCCCCCACGGATGGGGGGTGCAGACCCCTCCTTGCACACACACACAACCCCCCCACGGATGGGGGGGGTGCAGACCCCTCCTTGCACACACACAACCCCCCCACGGATGGGGGGTGCAGACCCCTCCTTGCACACACACAACCCCCCCACGGATGGGGGGTGCAGCCCCCTCCTTGCACACACACAACCCCCCCACGGATGGGGGGTGCAGCCCCCTCCTTGCACACGCACACAACCCCCCCACGGATGGGGGGGTGCAGCCCCCTCCTTGCACACACACAACCCCCCCACGGATGGGGGGGTGCAGCCCCCTCCTTGCACACGCACACAACCCCCCCACGGATGGGGGGGTGCAGCCCCCTCCTTGCACGCGCACACATCCCAGGAGCCCCCCCTTGCACGCGCAGCCCGGGTTTTGGGGGGGGGGGAGCGCTCGTGGCAGGCGCCCGCGCCGGCGGCACTCACCGTGCGCAGCGCAGTTCAGCTCAGTTCAGCGCAGCGCAGCGCAGCGCAGCGCGGCGGGCGCGGGGCCCCGCAGCGCCCTGCCCGCGCCGGCGGCCCCGGCTCGGCTCGCGCCTCGGTGGGGGCCCGGCCCTGCCGCCGCCCGCTGCTCCTGCCGCAGCGGCCGCGCTCTCGCGAGGCTGCGCCGCCGCGCCGCTGCCCGCCGCTATGGGCCGCGCCGTGCTCTCGCGAGAGCCGCCGCCGCCGCCGCCGCGCGGCGCTGTCCAGGGTCCTGCTGCCGCCGGCGGCGCGGGGCGGTGCCACCCGCCGCGGGGGCGGGGCCTCGCGCTGGGGCGGGGCTCCACGCGAGGCAGGGGAGACCCTCCATGGGGAGCAGGAGTGGGAGCTCCATAGGGGTTGGGGAGACCCTCCATGGGGAGCAGGAGTGGGAGCTCCATAGGGGTCGGGGAGACCCTCTATGGGGCAGGGAGACCCTCCGGGGGAGCAGGAGTGTGAGCTACACATGGTTCAGGGAGACCCTCCACGGGGAGCAGGAGTGGGAGCTCCATAGGGTTGGGGAAGACCCTCCATGGGGAGCAGGAGTGGGAGCTCCACATGGGTCGGGGAGGCCCTCTATGGGGCAGGGAGACCCTCCATGGGGAGCAGGAGTGGGAGCTCCATAGGGGTCGGGGAGACCCTCCAGGGGGAGCAGGAGGGGGAGCTCCATAAGGGTCAGGGAGGCCCTCTGTGGGGCAGGGAGACCCTCCATGGAGAGCAGGAGTGTGAGCTCCACATGGGTCAGGGAGACCCTCTGTGGGGCAGGGAGATCCTACATGGAGCACTGGTGTGTTGAGCTCCACATGGGTCAAGGAGACCCTCTATGGGACAGGCTCCATATGGGTTGTGGAGACCCTCTACTGGGCACACGGGGCTCTTTCCGGGGCAGTGGCGCAGCAGGATGGGCTCCCTCCCATCCAGGGCCCAGGAGCTCCCTGTGGGTCGGCTCCAGCAGGAGCAGCACCCGGCTGGGGCAGGGTGCCCAGCAGGCAGCCTGGGCTGGGTCAGGGCAGCTGCCTGCATGCAGCAGGCACTTGGGAGCCTGCTGGTCCCCCTGGCAGGACTGGATTCGGGGGCCCCTCCATGCACACTCGTACTGACCTGCCATCAGCTCCCTTTGACACCTGTCCCACCACCTCTGTGGACTTCTGCAACATTTTGTGAGTATTACTATTTTTTAAGCCACCTTTAACCAAGCACAGTGGAGCTGCTCAGGCAGCCGGCAGCAGCGCGCACACACACACACATTCCCGGGCGGCTCTGCACCATGCTTCCCTGGGAAACGCACAGCGCCTGGCACCTCTGTGCTGTGCTCCCACGCAGAAACCACTGGCCCTGCCTGCTTGGTGCACAGGCACCACGCAAAGGGCAGAGACGGGCACGATCTGAGGGCTGCACTCCCGGCTGAGAGGCCGCCGCAGCAGTCTGTGTTTGCAGGAAGCAGGCTGTTTTTATCTCAAGCAAGCAAGGTCAAGGAAGCCAGTATTTTAACGAGAAAACAGGCTAAGACAAGTGCGGTGCTGCAGCAAGCGCGCTGGCGATTCCCCAGGCAGCACTTCTCCCCGGGGCCAGCACCGGCCCCAGCCCTGCTCCCGGAGCCCATGGAGGAGCCATGGTGCCGTCACTTTTCCCATCTGTCAGGCCGGCTGCACAGCCATGGGGCTGCACGCTGGGGTGTCCGAAACCCCATATTCCTTCCTCGTGTGAGCAGAAAGTCACCCGCCGCCCTGGGCTGGCGCGAAGCTGGCGGCCCCCTCAGCCCGCCGGGCGGATGGACACGCCGCGTGGGTTCCCCAGCCGTCTGCCTCGCAGCCGTGCTGCTCCGTGCGCTCGCTAACGGCTTGGATGAAGGGCAGAGGATAAGCTGATTACATTTGCCAGTGATGCCCAGCTGGGGCAACGGCAGTTTGCAGGAATAGGTTAGCATTCAACAGGACCTTGACAAATTGGAGAAATGGTCTGGAAAAAATAGCAGGCAATAAAACAAGGGGAAGCGCAAAGCACTGCACTTAGTAGGAACCACCAAGGGCCGTGGGGAGCACTGCTTAGGCAGCAACCCTGCAAAAAGGGGTCAAGGGGGGAGCGACCTAGCTGGGAGCCAAGAGCACCACAGCATGGGGAAAAGGTTACGTTCATCCCTGCGAGCAAGGCGTGCAAATCGGTCCCCTTGCTCCACTCAGCACCGCTGGGGCCTCGGTAGAGAGCCGTGCAGGGCATCTCTTTAGGAGAGGCAGGGGGACCCAAAGAAGAGTTTGGGATCCCCCCAACACTCAGGGCAGCTAAGCTCCGGGATAGACTTGCAGAGATGTGTAACTGGATCAGGGGACTGGTGTGAGTAGCAGGGGGGGAAGAGGCACCCCAAGGGCCTCCAGCAGCAGCAGGGCTGTCAGGGTGGCAACAGCCCCTGGATCAGCAGCTCACCTGGATCCCAGCACCACAGCCTGCAGCTCTGGAGGACACTCACAAAACAAGGGGCTGCCAACAACGAGGGGCAGACCACCCCCAGGCCAAAGCAGAGGACAGAGCACAGACAGGAGCTGTTAAGAGGCAGTGGCACCAGCTGAAGGATGGGGCAGGAACCAGAGGACACCTGGGCAGGGCAGTGACAAGAGCAACTCACACAGGTGGGACAGGACAGAGACAGCACTGTCAGTTCCCAAAGGGGGCACAAGACATCCCAAACCAGCCCAAGCCCCATCTATGTGATGACTCCACAGGCAGCACCCTGCATCCTCAGCATCATTACAAGGGGCCCTGGGCTGATGAAGGCCTGAAACAGGCTTTATTTCACCCTCCCATTGTGGGAGGTCTGGCCCCAGGCTTTGCTACAACATTGTACTTTATCTGCCACAGAAGGTCTGCGAGGGAGGAGTCCCACAGCAGAAGTTGTGCAGAGCAGGCTCAGGAAGCAGCTGCTGGGAAGCAGAGGGACTTTCCTCCCAGGGCTAAGGCGACGAATGAGCACTACGTCTGCAGAGCCCTCGTCACCCAGCGACCCCCAGCAGCATGAGCATTGCTTAGTGGAGATGCTGCGGAGGAAGCTTGACAGAAAGGGAGGATGACACCTAATTCACATGCGGTAAAACAGAAGGGATCAGGAAAATTCAGGCACCACAGATACATGATCCCTTGGCAGAGCTGAGGACCCAGCTGTCTGCTAAAACTGCCTTTAGCAGCCAGGGTCCAAGGTCTGAGCTGTTGCTCCTCGAAGCGTGGCACCCCCATCCATTTAGTTCAGTGTCACAAGTAGCAGCAGGAAAGGAACAGGCAGAAGTGTTAAAAGCGATCAAACAACAGCAGATCCTTGCTCTCGCCAAGCGCCGCCGCTCACCCAGGCCACGCAGCACGGGCGAGACCTCACGGGGGTGCTCTGAGACCGAGCGCTGCGGCGTGCACAAGCTCCTCTGCATGCCCTGCACCTCCCTCCGCAGGGCGCAGCGCTGGGGTTGGGCCTGGGCACGAGCACCCCGAGGCCCGCGCCGCTCCCTGGGGAGGCATCTGTCAGCAAAGCTTGGCTCTTCTCTGGATTTCCCCACAAGTCAGCAGCACGATGGCTATGTCAGGCCCAGCACCACAGAGACTGCTTTGTGTCCCTCTCCTCTTTCATTCCTTGTCTCTTGAGCTTTCTCCCTCTCTCTGATCTGGATGCACTTCCTAGCTGCTTTGCCCATCTCCCCAGTCTCCCCTACCTGCCCATTCCACCATCTGTTCCCACTCTGCTCTTCCTCCTATCCCACCGTTAGGCTTCAGACTGCCAAGCTGCAGAGCTATTCCCTGCCCATCACCACCCCTGGCACCAAGTTTCCATCTGCCTGCAGGCAGATAGAGGAAAAGCAACTGATATCTCAGTATAACAGCTTGCTTAGACAACACTCCCTTGTGTTTGAGCCATATTCCTTCCCCTGCCACCTGGGGCTGGATGTTTAGCCTGGAAACCGGCCCCATAATGTTACGGCAGCAGCACTTGCCTTCACCCCAGGGTGGTCCCGGTGGCCTCCCTGGCCAGGAGGAGCATGAAAGGGGCTGCAGCAATCCAGCACCTTCGGGAGGTTTGGTACAGGGGAGATGCTGCCGTTTTCAGTATTTCAGGGCATGACCACATGCAAATGGGTTGCTGCAGCTGAGTCTGGGAAAGCAGGCATGCCAGCTCCCCTGCAGCCTCCAGAGCTCCCCAGCCACCAGGTACAGTCAGACATCTTCAAAAAGGAAAAGCTTTGCAAGCTGTCACCCTGCAGGGGACTGCACTCCTGTGACCAGCTGCCACTGAGCTCCATCTGCACCAAATCCCCCCGCAACGTGAGCCACTGCCCCGTGATGCCAGGAGGGAGAGGTGGCAGGTGCCTGGGAGCCTTTGGGGACATAGGAAAGCAACACACCCTGTCCTGCAAACCCTTGGGTACATGGGCCCAGGGGGAGCCAGAGGAGCTGGTTTCTCTGCAGGAAGCTGAACAAGGGCTAACCAGGAGCAAAGGGATCTTCCCCAGGGGCAGGAGAGCCCTGCCGCTGGCAGGACATGCCTGGAGGACAGCTTTCTTTTTGCACAGACCAGGGTTGGGAGGTGCTGATGGTGGGAACAGGCACTTTGGCTGGGGTGTTTGTTTTACAAAGAGAAGCCCTCTTCAGAGGCATTCACCCAGCTGATCAGGGTGACCAGCCCCTTTTGCAGCAGAAAGATGGCAGAATGGGCAAGCGACTGGTCACAGGAGTCCTTCCCAGCCATATTCCCTCTATGCTCATTTCACACATACCCTCCAGCATTTCCACTCCTTTCCCAACCTCTACCTGCTTCTGTCTTCACATTTTGCACTCCCCCAGGGCTTCCCTCCTGCAGCAGTTGGAAAGCTCTTCTCTTTCAGAGAGGGCTTCTCAGAAGGGTTGGTCCCATCCAAAGACACCACAGGGTAGCTCATAGGCTCTAGAGGACAGCTGGGCCTTTGCTGATCTCTTGGGGTGCTCTGCCCAGTCAGGCTGGCTTGTTCCATCTTCCAGTCCAGAGCTGAAGTCATCCTGCTTGTCTCCAGTGCTTGCAGAAGCTCAAACTCAAGTTCTTCCCCCACTTTGGGCACTTACCTTTGGTTCAAGGTGTCTGAGAAAGGGTCATTTCCACTGTGGTCATCAGGGGAAGACTAATGGCAGCTCTGCCAGGGCCAGCAGCTCCCTCAGGGCTAAAGAGGGCAGGTGCTTCACCAGCCAGGGACCAGCCCTGAGCAGGGCAAGCAGAACAGACCCTAAGGAGCAGCTAAGAGCTCAAATTAACAGCAAGCCCAAGGCAAAGAGGCAGAGCCAAAGCCAAGCTAGAAAGTGAGTCTATAGATTGCAGTCCAGATCAGTAGTGCCTCTAGGCAGGCATGGCTGTAGCCAAGCTAGAGAGCAGCACTCCTGCAGCACAGCTTAGGTAAGGGCTGATGGCCCTGGACAGAGCTTAAATGGGCTCTGAGGGTGGGTGGGAGGAGGCCCCAGGTGAGGCTGGTCAGGATTGTTAAGACATATTGGTGCCCTCAGGAGCCCAAGAGGTTCCTTGTAAGCTACTCTTGCCCTGTGCTGGGGACCTCAGCTGCTGCCCAGCCCCATAGGGACAGTAGTGCCCTCAACTACTGCTACTGCTGAGGGCTTTCCCTGCTGAGTGTGGAAAAACCAGCCTCTGCTAGGCCCTGTGATGGATGGCAGCTTTGCTGACTTGTGGGCTCACGCCTGCGGCTCCTGCCTTGCTGGTCTCAGCCCTGTTGGGTTTGCATGTGGTTTTGGACCCCCTGAGCATGCGCCGTCCCTTGGCAGCGCAGCCTCTGCTCCTGCACTGGGGATGTGGGGAGGCACCCTGGGCCCTGCGTCCTCTTGGCGGACGTGTCGGTGAGTCGTCCCTCTGTGTGTTTCCTAGACCGTGGTTGAATGCCATGGTGAACCCAGCTGCAGGTCTCCTAGTACTGCAGCCTGAAGGGGCAACCGCATACAAGCTTCCTTCGCTGGACAACATGGCTTGTGCTTTGGGCTGTTTCAGTGGGTCACCCTCGCCCTGGCAGCTCGGGTACGGCTTTGGCTTCCCCCCACTGCTGCAAAAGCCTTTGCTCTGGCTGCTAACAGCATGATGCACCTGAGCTGGATGCAGTGGCCCAGGGCTCCTGTCACTGCCCAGCCCTGCAGGCACGCTCGTGCGCTCCGCCTCCCCGTGCCCCGGGGCAGGAGGTGGCCCCGGTCAGGCTCAGGGCAGGGGTTTGTCCGTGGTGGCCTCGTGCAGCGCCCCGGGGTCCCATCCCGGCTCCCGCGCAGAGCTGCAATCAGGCCACGCATCGGCCCGGGTGCAACGTGATGACCGCCTGAGACCTGAGACGGGCGATGTGACGCAGAGATGCACGGCAGCTTTCCTTGTATCGGATGCTTCGACTTTCCGAACGACTCCCGCACCTCACGGGAAGGAAAATATGGAGAGGGCAGGCGGAGGACAGGGGCTCGGGTTACGGCACGTTCCTCCCCGCCGCACTCCTCTCCGTTATGAATATGTTTCCATTTTTCCCCCCTGCAACCGCTTGCGCTCCCCTTCCCTCCTCCCTCCGTGCCCCCGCAGCCTCCCCGACAGCAGCGATGCGCAGGGCGGGCGGGCGGACAGGCGACACACGGGGTGCCGTTACTTCGCTCATCCCTCTCCATCCCCGCTTTTACCATCTGCCTCCTCTGCATTTTCTTGGGCTCCTGCTCCGCGCCCTCCCGCCGGCGCGGCCCCGCTCTGCTCTGCTCCGCTCACCCGCTCCGCTGCGCTGTGCGGATGAGCTCATTGCGGCTCTCCCGCGCGCGGCATAACCCAGCCGCGCCGGCAGCGTAATGAATGGCGTCGGATGGCAATTAGCAGCCGAGTTGCTCGTAATGAAATGCATTTACATTTTAAGCGCCGCCGAGGAGAAGCAGGACCCTGCCATTAACGCCCCCGCCGCAGCCCCCTCCGCGGGGGGAGCGCGCCCGCTGAACCGTTTTCGCGGCGCGGGGACTCTTTGGTGTGATTGCACCTCGACTGCCTCCATTCAGGAGGCTGCGACGAGCCGACTTCGTTAAGCAGCAATTAGAGGGGGGGAAGCCACCGGGGATGCGGCATCCAGCCGGCGCGGCGCGCCCCGGTGCCACGCTGCGCCCGAAGCACGGGCCGCGGGCGTCAGTCCCGGCCGAGGAAGCCCTGGGTGGGCTGGCTCAGCACCAGGGACGCGTCCTGCTGCAAGCCCCAGCCCGACTCGCTCCCGAGCTCCACGTCCGCCCCAAGCAGCCCAGCGCGCCGGGCTCCCGCAAGGCGCGGGGCTTTTGTGCTGAAGCAAGGCGTTTCTGGAGCTATTTATTCGCTTCTCGAGATTTTTTTATTTCCACGCCTATAAAGTTTATGTGCAAAGTTGATGAGAGCTGCCTCAGCTTTCCCAGTCCTTTATTCCGAGCGGCTACGTTCTGGGAATGGCTGCCAAAATCCTGCCCGTTTATTTTCCTGGTCTTTCAGCCCAAAGATGCATCTCTGAAAGGCAGCAATTTCCATGAGAGCCTTAATCCGTGCCAGCCTGCCGGAGAGAGGAGCCGAGCGGCTTATGCAAGACTGTCACAAATATTCATCACATGTAAGGGGGAAAAACAACATTGCATTTCCCAGGGCAAGCGATTCGTGTCGGGAACGCAGCGGCTGGGTGAGCTTGCTACCGCATAATGCCGGTGCTCAAAGCCCGAATCTGCCGACGGCGCTGGGTTCCCTGCCTCAGTTTCCCCGTCTGCACCAAAGGGGTCCAGGCTGGTTTCCGGAGGAGGTGAGCTCCCGCGCCGCTGGTTTTGCAGCCCTCCGCGCAACGGGGCGCTGCTCTCCCGTGGGGCGTCCTGTGCCGCGTGGGCTGGATGTGGCGCTGGGCCAAACCGGGCCCGGGAGCCCTCCGGACCTCGCCGCTAGGCCCTGTCCCCCTCCCTGAACCTGGGTCCCTGGGGGGTCCCGCAGCCCTGGCGCTCGGACCCCCGCGTAGGAGGGTTGTGTGGGGACCCCGAGAGGTCCTGGTCGGGAGGGGACCAGACGGGACCTGCCATCTCGCAGGTTGCAGCTGCAGCGGCATCAGATCAATTGATTTATTTATGCCTTTTTCAAGCCCTGCCAGGGTGAAAGCAATCCAGGAGCCTCGGGAGGCCGATAAGATTTGAGTGCAAGTCAATACGCGGGATGTCTTTCCACTGCGCAACGATCCCCGAGCGGGCGCGGGGGGGAGAGGGGGGACGGGCACGCCGGGGGGTGACGAGGGCAGCCGAAGGGCCGGCCTTGGGCACGGCGCGCTTCGGGGCCGGCTCCGCGCGGGGCAGACAGGGGAAAGTTTGGGGTCCCTGGTGCCCCCAGGGCCGGGAGCGGGGCGCCCGGCTGCCCGCGCGCCGCTGGCATTGGCGCTGGCGTCCTTGAGCGGAGCAGCGCCGCGAGGAGCGACGGGGTCCGCGTTATGGGGCAGGACTCCGGCAGCCGGGGAGCCCCGAGCCGGCTTTGCCCTGGTCCTCCCTTCCCCGCCTGCCTTCGCCGCGGGCTCTCGGCAGGGAGGGCAGCGGTGCTGGGCAGCGACGGATGGAGCCCGAGCTGGGCGCTGGGATGGGAGGCTGAGCGAGGGGGGGGGGAGGAGGAGGAGGGGAGGAAGGGGAGGGAGAGGGGGAGGATCTGCTAATTACACACAACAGCTCTGGGGGCTGCTGAAGTCCAGAATGAAGCGAAGAGCAGCAGCAGCAGCGAGCGCTGCGGCGGGAGCGGAGGAGCCCGGGCGCCGCCGAGCGCCCGCCGCCAGCCGCGCCGCGAGGACGCGGGGGCACCCGGGGGACCCCGCCGCTCTGCCCCCCCGGGGACAGCCGCGAGCCAGCCGCTAGCTGCTCCGGCGCTCGGGCAAGGACGGCGGTAGGGGCCGGCGGTCCCGGGGGCGCCGCGTTAGGCTCAGCCTCCTCGGGGCTGGGCCGGAGCCGGGCGGGCGGCGGGGGCACCCGTGCCATGGTGGCCGGGGTCTAGGCGCCCCCGCGGAGCCGCGCTCCCCGCCGGCGAGGGCCGAGGGATGGCCGCCGGCGGAGGGGGGTGTGAGCCCGGCGGCCGGTCCAGGATGGAGAACTTCCGAAAGGTGAGGACGTCGGAGGAGGAGAGCCCCTCGCCCTTCCCCGACCTGCCGCCCGGCGTGGTGGAGATGAAGGTGAAGGAGGGCAGCAAGATCAGGAACCTGATGGGCTTCGCCATGGCCCAGATGGAGCTGAAGGGCAGCCGGCAGATCGTCTTCAGCGGCTGCGGCAGGGCGGTCACCAAGACCATCACCTGCGTGGAGATCATGAAGCGGAAGCTGGGGGGGCTCCACCAGGTCACCAAGGTACGCTACCAAACGCTGCTGGAGGTGTGGGAGAACAAGGACCCGCTGCCCGGCGCCCCGGCCCAGCACCTCACCGTGCACAAGAACGTGCCCTCCATCTGCATCCTGCTCTCCCGCGACCCCCTGGACCCCACCCAGACGGGCTACCAGCCGCCCGAGCCCGGCGAGGGGCCGCGGGCCGAGGCCGGCCCGGCGGGGGCCGAGGCGCCGGGCTCCTCCAAGGCGCTCAAGAGAGCCCTGCCGCCTCCCGGCGAGCAGCTGGCGAGCAAGAGGGCGCAGGGAGCCGAGGGCCTCCCGCCCCAGCAGCGCCGCTGACGCCCCTCCGCGCGGCCCGGGGGGCGTCGGGGGGGCGCTGAGCCCCCGCGCGTGGGGTCCGGCCGAGGCACGTCGAGACGTCGGCGGCTGCGCGGGCGTGGAGGGGCTGCCCCGAGGGGAGGCGAGGCGAGGCGAGGCGAGCCGGGCAGCGAGGAGGAGGAGGAGGAGGTGGAGGAAGCAGGGAGCCGTCTTGTTTCGCCACGACCTTGTTATCTCCCCCGGCAGACAGCTGCTCCTCGGGCCCGAGGCTCCCGCTTATCTGCCCCGCCACAGATTGAGCCGCTCCGCTTATCTGCTGCCGTGTAATTGAATATTAATTCCTGATTGTTGTTTTTTTTATTATTATTTTTGGGCTCTTCTTTTACCAGGCAGGGACAAAGGGGGGGTGGCATGAATAGCGGAGGGGACGCAACGGACCCCGGAGCCGAGCCTGGTCGGGTCCCAGGCGCCGCGGGCACGGGCTGATAAGCCTTTGCAGAGGGAGCTGTGGGGCACGGAGCCGGCCCTGCGCGTGCATCGGGAGAGCCCCTCACCCCTGCGGGCTCAGCACAGCGTCCCCCAGCTTCCCAGGCAAAATCAGGCTAATGAAGGGTGCCACGACAGGCAAAATGAGATGGGGAAGCTTCCCCTTCCTCGGGAGCTGGTTGTCAGGCTCAATGCCCTGCTCTGCTAAAAACCCAGCCTGTATTTCTTGGGTGAGTGAGAGTCCAGCCTCCCTCTCCCCCCAGACCTCCGCTCGCCCACCTCTTTGGACAGCTTTGGAGATGCCAAAAGATGTATTTTGGGGGCAGGGACAGCAGGGGCTGGGGGCTGTAACTGCCCAGAGCTCCTTTGCTCCTTTTGACGTTTAAGTCTCTCTGTTTTGACGCAGAAAAAAGTTCTTGGTGCTTTGGGACTCGTGTGGGAAATTATGCTGAGGAAACCCTGCCCCAGCGAGCCGCGGCACGAGGGACTTTTCCAGAGGACTTGGGATTTTTGTGCGCCAGCAGCGGCACGACTTTTGGGCTGGAGATATTTTACCCCTTGGGAGATGGCTGTTGCCCGTCTCTCCCAGGAGAGGGGGCTGGGAAGGCTTTGAGGCTCTTCCTTTGCCTTCGTACCCCACAGCAGTGCCTGCTCTTACTGTGGATGGATCCCATGCTAAAAAAATATGAATAAATAAAACCCTCTAAAAACACTGTCCCAAACCATCCCTGTAGCTTTGCGAGATGGCCCTTGATTCAGGCTTATCCTGGCTGCTGGCAAATACAGCAACACAGCAGCCTGCTGCCCGTCTCCTCCCCATGTGACAGTCCCAAATCCTTGCTCTTCCTCTCCCAAAACTCTTATGGTCCCGGCATCCTCCCCTCCACTTATTTCACCGATTTGCTGCTGAACTAACGGGCAGAGGGAGCCAAACTGATGGATGGGTTTAATTTGTGCTGGCTGATGCCGCTCTGACACCTCCGCAAGAGATGACAGATGCTTTTCCAGCGGACGAGCGGAGCCTGTCAATGAGAGCTGGGCACGTCCGCAGAGACAAAACGAGTGAAATCCACCCCGGGCGCCCTGGCGGGGTGCAGAGGGGAAGGGGAGGGAAGACAAGGCCCGTGCAAGAAGCGGAGCAGAGAAGTGAAGTGCGCCCAGCACAGAGCCTGAGGCGAGGGGTTGAGGAGCATCTGGGCAGGCGGGCACAGCCCCTGGCAGGGCGGCTGCAGAGCCCAGTGCCGCCCTGTTAAGCCCCTCTTTTGCTATCCCCACTATATCCACAGCTGTCTGACCCGCCAGCCAGCCGTCTGCCTGCCCCGCACTTACTCGTCATGGCTTCCCAGCACTTAAATACCTTGTATTTAACCGTCCATCCCTCCACGCATCTATCCCATACTCATTGCTGTCCTAGTCCAGCCCTTACATTTCTTACCTTCTACGTTAAGCATGATTGGGATGAAATTTGTGGCCTGTATTCATCTTGGTACCTGGCTGAGACCCTCTCAACTCACGTCACTTGTGCTTTACACCGTTCTCCAGTCAGGCAGGTCGATAGAGACATCTCGCTGCTCAAGAAACACTTTGATCGAAGCATGAAGACTTTCACAGCCGCACAGCTGAGAGCTGCCAGCCCTCCACCTCCCTCCCCAGCCCGCCCTACCCCCTGCTGCCATGTCACATTGCTCCCAGCAAGGAGAAGAACAAGGAGACAGAGAGAAAAAATCAGTCATTTCTCCTCATTATTTTGTTAATGTTCAAAATTATTTTTAATTGATTTTATATGCAGGCAATTTACAATCTTGGAGGCAACAGGAGCCTGGGGATTTCAAACTCCTCGCTCTGCTGGCTGTGTACCAAGGGTTCCCTGCATGAGAAAATAATTAAAAAAAAAAAAAAAAGACTGTAACCCAAAATACGAAGCATTTAAAAATAACTTGATGGCATCTGGCTCTGCGGGGTACTAAGGGGACGCTGCGAGTGAAACCGGCGTTGTGATCTCGTGCTGCTCTGGAGTCAGAGCCCCCGGCGCCTCTGAGAAACAATCTGCAGGGCCATCTTGTGAGCGCAGCGTGTCCCACGCGCTAGCCCTTGGGCTGGTTGACAGGGTCAGCTCTGTGCTGGCCTCCCGTGGCGGCTGGGAGCGGTGGGCTTCAGAGGCTGGCAGCAACCTGCAGCCAGGGTGAAGAGGTTGGGGACGGACTCGGTGACATGACGGAGGCTGTGATCCTCACATTGATGAACTTGCACACTGACGTGGCCACCTCCGGTCCAAGGTGACCCGCTGCTGCTTTCACCAGCTCATTTGATCAGAGCCACAGAAAGCCTTGGCACTACGGGACATTGCACCCAGGGCCAGACCGGCTGGCCGTTTCCCCAGAAGATGTGATTTTTCCTTGTCCCCGCTAGTGGTCGGCAGTGATGAGACCACAGGGACAAGGTCCCATTTCAGCCCCCAGGCTGATGACGGTTTGCAGACAGATTCAGGGCCATAGCCAGGAGGGGAACGTCACCCAGGCATGTCTGCATCACCCTGGGCGAGTATCGCGGAGGTGCCCATGGTGACGGTCAGCGGGCACATGCAGGTCCCTCCAGCAGCGTAGATTTGCTAATATCCCCAGGAGGGTTTGTCCGGCTTCAGGAAAGGTTGCTGGGAAGGCCTCTCTGGTCATCCTCCCAACAGCGTCCCGACAGCACAGGGACAGGGAGGCCCTGGACACTGCAAGGAGCACAGACAGAGGGTCATCAGTCAGCTCAGGCCACATCCCACCCCTCTGCTCTCCCCCAGGCTGTAGGACCGGCCCCTCTCCCTTCTCCCAATCTATGATGGGACTCACCTGGGATCCCGTGCAGGCGCCGTGCGGGCACCTCAGCACACGTGACAGTGGCATGTTCAGACACATGGCAGCCGGGTGCCACAAGTCCAGGCCACCTGGCTAGGGTGTTTTTATAGACTCGGCACTGCTGAAGAGGAACGGTTCTGCCAGCTGGGCAGGGCTGAGGGTCCTGCACTCGTGCAACGTGCAGCGGAGCAGCACACGCGTGCCCACGTGGACACGCCTGAGGCAGGTGTGCTCTGAATGACTGATCAGCGTGCGCGTGACCGCAGCGCCTGGTAAGAGCTGAGGATTTCTTTCTGGGAACCCAGACTGCCTTGTTGCGGTTCTGAGGGAGAAACAGGGCAGGCCAGGGCTTTCTCCTCCTTTCCTTCCCTGTGTGCGGGTGGGAAATGGCTGGCCAGATGGAGAAGACATGGCCACGGTAATAACAGACAGGAGGAGCCTGGGGTGGAGACGTGCTCGGACTTGGCCGCTGCACTGTCTGGGCACTGAATGCCTTCAACACCACATGGATGTGGGTCCTGCTGGCTGCGGCAGTTTCAGGCCTCTGCCTTCGGCCTGCGCCTCAGCACGCCCGCTGCGCTCAGCGCGGGGCCTGGCTCGGGCCCAGCGCCGCCAGGGCGAGCCGCTGCCTCCCACCGCGAGGCAAACATGTTCCTGCAGTAACCCAGCTGCCAGGACGCCGGCTGAGCCTCGCCTCCTGCCCGGCTCCAAATGGCAGAGCGCGGGGGGACACAGCGAGCCTGGGGAGCCGTTTCCCGGCCGCGGCAGCTCGGCCGAGGTGTGACCCTCCCCAACAACCCCGCTGCCTGCGGCCGGGCCCGCGCCGCACGGCTACACGAGGCACCGCAAAGGCAGCCCGAAGCCCTGAGGCGGCGGGAGGCGGGCAGAGAGACGCCGCTACGGGCTTCTGTTAGCAAGGAGACCCCCCGACGCCACGGCCCAGCCCGCGCGGGCGCCCCCGCAGGCGGCGGGACACAAAATGGCCGCCGGCGCCGGCCTCCCGGCGGCCCGCCAAGCCCCGCCCCCTTGCGGCGCTTCCCGCCTGCCCCGCGGGTCACGTGGCGAGGGCGGTTTGTCCCCGCGGCGCCGCCGTAGCCGCCGTCCCGCCCCCTGCGCCCTGCTTCCCTCCCCTCCCCCGCTGCGGCGCGCGCGGCCGTCTCAGAGCGTGGCCGGAGTGAGCAGCGAGCGGCGCCTGCCCCGCGCTCTCCGGTGCCCTCGCCCGCCGCCGCCATGCTGGCCGCCGCCGCGCTCCTCCGCCGCTGCGCCGTCTCCGGCCTCCGCGCCGCCGCCCGCCCGTCCGCCCGCCCCGCAGGTGAGTGGCGGCCGCCGCCCGCGCCGCCCCCGGTTCACCCCGCCCGCCGCGCCCCGGTCCGGCCCGGTCCCGTCCCGCCGGGCGTGCGGCGGCAGCGGCGGCGCCGCGTCCTTGCGGTGACCTGCCGCCGTCACTCGAGGGCAGGCTGCACCTGCGGCCTAGCGCGCCGCCTCCGCCCCCGGCGCCCCGCCGGCGGCCGCGGCCCGGCGCCAGCCCCGGGGCCCCCTCCGCGGCCGGGCGGCAGCGCGGGCGGCCGCCGGGGGCGTTGTGCCCCCTCGCGGGGCTGAGCCGCGCCCGCCCCGGGAAGGTGACATTGAGCCGAGGTCGGCGGTGACCTGAGCCGCGGCCCTTCCGGCCGGGCGCGGGGGAAGTCCCCGCCGCCGTTGCCCGCGCCCCCTTCCCGCCGGCGGGGGTGGGAGGCGGCTGGCCACGGTGCGCGCCTCGTGGGGGACAGCGGGG
This sequence comes from Dromaius novaehollandiae, assembly GCF_036370855.1. NCBI lineage: Eukaryota > Metazoa > Chordata > Aves > Casuariiformes > Dromaiidae > Dromaius > Dromaius novaehollandiae. Next base: position 22,990,061 of record NC_088107.1, read on the forward strand.
CTGCGGGTGCCACATCAGCGCCGGGCTCCCAGAGCAGCCCTGCTTCTGCCGCCTGCGCCCCTCCGCTGGCGGCGGCGTGTCCTTCCCCGTTGGCGTGTCGGGCGGAGGAGGGGAAGGAAAGCAGGCAGGGAAGCGCAGAGTGAGCGTGGCGATCCGTCGGTGCATCAGCAGCGCCGAAAGGCTTCTGTAAAACACTGAGACTGCCGCAGACACAGCGCGCGTGTCTAAAATAATAGCTAGCTATCAGGAGGCGGTCAGACCCAAAGGGCTTTAGCACATGGGGACCTGTTTGTGCCCCTCCTGTAGTCCATCTGAGCCATAGGTTGCCATGGGGAGTGGACTGCTGCAGGGTTTTTCGTGTGGCTTGAAGTGCAGGGTAATAAGTGACCGCCTTATTTGCATGTTAGGATTTCCTGGTTGTTTCCTAGGAATCTCTTTACCGTTTAACCCAAGTGTTAAAATCCTTTCTTTTCAGGGTGTTTTTATACTCACTCTGAATCCTGTCTTGTAGTCCCTCTTTCCCGCACGCCTTTTCTAGCGAGCAGGTTCCATGTTCTCGTATTCAAGGTCTTGTATTGCACATGCCCTACTTAACACTTCTGACCTGATTTGCCTTTTCTTTTAGCCTCGTGGATTTGTATTTCAACAAGTCTAACTCCTTGGATTCTTCTTACGAGTCTGTGTACTATTCCTCAGCTATTCCTGCTATGCTTTGCATTTTCACTTACCTTACATAACATTTATACGTTTCCACCTTTAGTCAGGCAGATTCTTCTGCCACTGCTACAAAATGTCCTGCTTGCTGTGCAGTTTGGACATGTACACCCTCATGCATCTTGTTTTTTAATATGCTCTTTTTCCATAAACTGGTGCTCCTCTTAACGTGTGTTTCTTCTGTGCTCTTTAACAAGCAAAGGATAAATTTCACAAATTCTGGGAATTAAGGAAGGTTGATCATGTGTTCATGTAATATGAGCTGTCCTGATTTTGCATTTCTCTGACTCTTGAAACTAGTTAAGTTCTCCTGAAAATACCTGTGCCACTGAAAATGTATGTGCCTTTTGCCTGTTCTTTGAATTGTGAATCTACACATGAATATGTTGGCCTATTTTGACCGTCAAGTACAAATCATGTTTGTGTGAGAGTGACCTTGATGGATCCTGCATGAAATGAGAGGCTCCCAGCTACTTCATACTGCACTTCTGCTGTGCCAAAGTGGCTCGTGGAAGTCTGGTTGCTGATATATGCTTCTGATAACAGATACAAGCATTACTATGGTAAACAAAGGGTCATAAAGAAACCTAGCAGCAGTTGAAGAATATATCCTGTAAATCCAGACTTCCTGAATTCTCGTGGCATTTTTTTTCCTCAGGATTCTTCTAGCCTAGCCATGGCTCTTATGGTCATCCTTTCCTTATGACTAAATGAAGTGGTTTTGTTGAGGACTTGGTGAAAAGAGAGAAACTTTAGTTTTTCAACTTAAAGATGGTATTTGAGAACTTCTAGGTTTTTCTCAGACTGTTTTTTTTGTTTTGTTTCTCTGTAGGGCTTGATGGTTGGCTGAGGGGAAGAATACTCTGTGTTTAAAAAAAAAAAAAAAAAAAAAAATCTGAGGGCTTTTCACTGGTGTCCTCTCATTCTCTGCCTAAGTACAGGAGCACGTATAGAGGAGTGTTCTTTCTCTGACATTGTCTGGCATGTGTGATGTATTGGAGAAAGGAAAGTTAAAGATATGTTTTGGAGCTGGGTAGAGGACTGCAGAAGAATACCATAATTTGGGTCTGGCTCATCATCTACCTTTCCCTTACCTGGGCTCAGATGAAGAAAAAGATTGCCATCTGTATTTCTTTCAGTTTGAAGCTTTGCATTGGAAGAACACTAGCCTAAAACTGACAATTTAAATTAGATAGTCACCATTACTAGATATGTACTGTAAGGATTAAATAAGAGGTTAACCTAGGGCAAAAATGATTAATTAGTGAGATAAACTTTGAGACTGTTTCTTTTGGGAAATACTAGGAAGGTGTTGTAAAGGTAAAGTCACTCTAATTGAGTCTAATGAGTTTGAACTGTGTAATTGGAAAAAGTCATTTCCAAGGTGTACATGAGGCTGTTAGATGCCTGGTGTGTTAGTGATTTCTGTTTCAATTATGTAGATACATTTTTTCTTTACCTCTTCATGGTTTGGGAAGCATGCATTGCATAAATCAGAATTGCAATTTAAATGCTGGACCACATTTGAAATGTAGATTTTTACCATAATTTATTCTGATATGGCTGTTGTGGAATCATGCTAAAGATATTCCTTAAAATAGTTGGAGTTCATTCTATTATAGTTTGTGCAGAACTAAAATTCTACTTCACAGTACAGTGTTCATTATGATCTTCAAAATGTGCATCTGGGAAGGACTGAAGAATGCAGCCCAGTCTAGTAACTAGCATGTAGAATGTAAAACATATGCTTTGGGTGTTTTGTTTTAAAGAAAACTTTGTCGTTGGTCAATGTGAGTAGTTAGCATTAGGTTAAGAAAGGACAAGTGATTAGCTCTATCTAACTTGCTCTGAAGTAGAGCTTCAGAATAGAAAGGTCATATTACACCAAGCATGGCATCTTTGCAAACAGCAGTAGAGTGAAATGAGCAGCAGAGAGGAGGAAGCAAAAACCAATACACGTGTACACAAAAACTGTGAAAAAGAATAGTGTTGAGGAAGGACATGAGATTATAATCATATCAGTTTTATTTGCCTGTTAGAGTCCACTTCAGTTTCATTATTAACTGTCAAATATTAATGCAGTTATAACCTTAAGATACAGGATTTTTATCTTCAATAGATACAGAGATGGCAGATTTTTTTTTTCTCCAAGTCTTCACTAGCCTGTTAGATGAAGAAGCTCTTTTTCCTTGTGCCTTTGAGGGCCCATATAGATGTTCTAAAGCTGTTTTGCATGGATCCCTAAACCGTTGTGGCTTTAAAAACAAGCTTTCATCGGCTCTGAACTTGTGACTGGACTGAATCAAAGACCTACAGTTTGTTACTATTGAGTCATCCCCCACAGCCACTTTACTAGTTGGGAAATCTTCCTTTCCTGGATTACCAAATCAGTTATTAAGCAATTTCAGGAGTTGTATACATTGGGAAGTTACTCCAGAATTAAACAGGGTACTCATCTTAATTGGAGAAATGTATAACTGATCTAGGACATAGGTATTCATTTCTGGAATGAATGCCACTGCAAAACTGATTAATTTAGGCAAACTCATTGCATAGACAAACCCCATGGTTTTGAGAAGGGTTGAGTTTGGGAATGGAACAACCATGCTACTTTAGAGTGTCTGTTGCTGAATTACATTTTAAAAATCATAAATGAGGGTTACACCACAAAAAGCAACGTTCCGCTGGCTTTTGTGGTTCTGGGGGGAAAAATTCCTTTGCCTTGCAGAAACAAGGGATCCAGAAAACTTCTTGTAGGGACTGGTTATATAGAATTGTTTTTCTCTTGCTTTTCCACCTCTCTCTCCTAAATAATCCTGCTCTGACGGAAAGATCTGAGAGTGCTTTGGAAATCTGTGCTTTGGAATAGAAAATACTTGGCAACAACAAGCAACTGATGTTAAATAAGCTATAGTAACCCAGTGTTTATCCAGATTGTGTGCTGATCCAGATCAAGTGTACTGAGTGAGAATATATGTTTTTATAGCTCTTGGTCATAACTAATCTCCACTTTCTTTCTTCTTGCTCAAACCATCTTCCTTTCTTTCCTTACTCAGCTATAGTGCATGCCCGCTGCTACTCTCATGGGTCACAAGAATCAGATGAAGAATTTGATGCTCGCTGGGTGACATATTTCAACAAGCCAGATATTGATGCCTGGGAGCTAAGAAAAGGTATGTTGGATGACAAGGAAAGGAGTACCTATTACAGTAATATGGAGAAAATACAACTGCTTTGCAATGATACTATGACCAGAAACAAAGTATTTTTGCTGAACTGCTTGAGAACAGAAGTGTGTTTCCTAGAAAACTTCTTGCCTATATAATTTCTGTAAATTGAGCTGTGTTGCCAAGTGATCCAAAGTAATTAGTATCTTTATAACATAGTAATGCCATAGACTTCACTGTCACTTCAGGATGTGCTTATAACTGAGAACTAATACAGAAGGGGCTAATCTGGAGTGTTTGGATCTTCACAATGATGAATGATTTTTATGCACTTGTGTTAAAGAATTGGTCCAATTCTGATTTGCTTCTATGTGCAATTGTACTGAAAGAGTGCCATGTATCCCAGAGGAATAGCATTCACAAACAGGCTGTTCTTGCAGACTGTCAAAACTGGGAATTTGGTATAGGTGGGAAATCTTGTAACTAACCAGTCAGGTCAAGGCAATATCTGAGCCCTTTCCTGTTCCGAGTCGTTTGGCTGATTGGCATGTGCGCATGGGTTGGCATGCTGATGTTTGCTCAGCTCTGAACCTGTTGCAGCAAGCGATGGCACTTCACCAACCACACAAGGATGTTGGAACTAGGATGTTGAGAATGAGGGAGGCTAGGGGTATGAGATGGTAGGAATCCAGGCTTTTTTTAATTCTAGTGTCTCCAGAATATACATTTTAATGCTGTATTCTGGGGGGGCAGGGGGAGACGATATTTGCTCTGAGAAGACTGTATTAGAGCTCAACTGTTGGTCAATGGATAATCATACATAGTGGTGTGTGGTTGTGTTGTGTGTGTTTCTTTTTTTTTTTTTGTATGGCTTGGCCTTTCTTCACTGTAGAATGTTTGATTGTCCTCAGCTATTGCTTGCTGTGGAGCTGCCAGCTCCTGTTAAACTACTCCAATTAAGGCTTATAAATGTTCACATAACAGCCAGAGGGCTCATCCAAGGATGACTTGGAGGAGTAGGTATTGGGCCCTTCCCTTTGAAAGGAGAGGAAGGGATTTTACTGACTTGCCACAGTGCATACATTGACTCCCTTTTGGAGCATGGGTGGAATTAGCCCACTGAGATTTCATGAAACCCACTTAAAATCTGGTTACAGCTATAGTAGTGAACAACAGTGAGATGGAGAAGAGCAAAATAAAACTCTTCTGGCAGGGGGGAGATGCAGACTAGCAGTGAAAGTTGCATTCAGGTTCTAACAGTGACTCGTGGTGTGGTAATAGTTAATGCTTTTGTGAGGTGGAGCAAACCATGCTCAGTAGGTTGCTTTTGTTTTCAGGATGAACTGATGACAAATTAGTCTTAATGCTTCCTTATATTCATAGGCATAAATACACTTGTGGGTTATGACCTGGTTCCGGAACCAAAAATCATCGATGCAGCTTTGAGAGCGTGCAGACGGTTAAATGACTTTGCCAGTGCAGTCCGCATCTTAGAAGTTGTAAAGGTAAGTGGAATGATAGCATAAGGTGTGACTGCTGCTTTCACATTGCTGAAAGCCCTTTAGAGGAAGAGAGATTTTCCTTGCTTACTGCAAACAGTAACCCACAATTTCCTGCTACCAGAATTAGTAGGTTGACTATGACCACACGGTTGATGATTTAAAATAGTTCTGAAGTAAAAGGGCTCAACAGCACAGGATCACAAGTATAATGTTCTTACTTTCGTAACACTGACTTTTCGATCTCTTCCTCCATTGAATAAAGAGGCACCTTTAACCATTGCAGTCCAGAATAGAATGGGGGACATTCCCTTTATTTTTCCCTTTTCTCACTATGCAAAGCTGTAGTGGGGAAGTCTTAAAGACTTTTTTTTCCCCCTTTTCTTATAAGCGTTGCTGGAATATCCTGGCAAAGGAGAACTTTACTGACTTCTTTGGTGCTGAATACTGAGTTGGCTGGAAATAATAACTCAGGAGGCAACCAAGGTTTGAAAAACAACCTTGAAACCTGAGTCCAGACTTCATTTGACAGGGAGTTAAAATGGATGGGGAAGGAGACAGGAGCTTTTTTATTTAAGCTTTGGAAGCCAGCAGCTCTAGTCTCTGAACTGATTTTTGCCATAACTGAGAAGGGCTGACATGGAGGACTTCAGTGCTAAGCTGTTAAATCCAGTTGCTTCAAACAACTCTACTCTGCAATTGCTTTCCTCTCAGTTCACTAGTTCTGCTTTCAACATCCTTCTGTAGAACCAAAGTTCTTCGGTGGCTTTAGAGACCTCAAGCTAACGGAAGAATCTTTGTGTGAGATGGGGGAGGGGGGTGGTCTTTGTCATTCCTTTTTCCTGCCCTTTCTGTGTAGGGGACAGCTCAGTTTGTGGGAAAACTCTGGGCCTTGAAGCATTTTTAGGCAAAGCTTCAAGGGGTGATATTTTTCCCTAATTCACTAGGAAGACAAATTTTTAATTGGGTCTGTCTGTAAACTGACTTTTATTTTTCCCTTTTTACTGAGTGAATATTGTTTTCATTTTATTTTATTTCCTAAGCAGTCTTTGGGCTGGTTTGCAAAGCATTCCTCCTTTAAGGAGCTACTCCTTTAGTTTTGTGTGTTGTAACACAGCACATCGGCCTGATGTTAAGCAAGGGAAAGGTGTCAGTGTTGTCAATACTCTGAAAATCCCCTAAATTGGGCATTCAGTACTGTTCTGGAGTGCTTCACAGCCATGATTGATTGGTAGGAGGACTTTTCAGTACAGATGTATGAAAACCTTGTTTATTTGACACACAGAGATAATGTTGGACTGTGCCCTCCTGTCCTGCAGGAGCTATTCTCATGAGCAGCAAGTGGCTCAGGCCACGGACCGTTTTGTGAGCGCACATCTTGACTGTAAGCATGGCTGGGATATGGTGGACCTCGACTTGACAACAACTTGCTGGTGAATTAACGCTGTTCCTTTTATTTAGGACAAGGCAGGACCTCACAAGGAAATTTACCCTTATGTCATCCAGGAACTTAGACCAACTTTGAGTGAACTGGGAATCTCCACTCCAGAGGAACTGGGCCTGGACAAAGCATAAACCTTACTGGTAAGGGATGCTGTATTCTTGGTGTGGGACTCCTGTACCCTGTAACTCTCCTGACAAAGGCAGAATACCCTTTCTTGCCTTTGTGAATCTGTGAAAGGCTGTGAAGTTCAGTCTTGGACCATGATTCTCTCATGAAACTTGCAGTATTTGGCATTGCTGAATTTGGTAATGAGGTAACTATTACTTTAGTGACATTGAAATGTTTATGGCCTTATGTCACCAAGTATAAATCTAAGGGGGATGTCTGCAGTTAGTTCCTTAGCTGTAGTATTTGCCTAAGAAATTGAGGCATTTGAGGAAGAATCAGGTTTGATTATGAAACTTGATGATGGTTTAAGAGGAAAGACTTGCTGCGCAAAACAACTTCTCTGGACCTGTTCAGTCCTGAAATGTTTGCTATAGTATCTGTTGCCTAAAAGTGAGCAAAACTCTGCAAAATCTGGAGTGCCCATTCCTTAAAGGGAAAAAATCAAGATGGCTCACCAAATGCCTGTAGAAGTACAGGTCTTCTAGAAAAGGTAATAACCTTTTTCAAAGAAGGTTTGAAAATAAGTAGTGCAGCTGCTTGAGGGGATGGGGAGGTTGGCAACAGTACTCAGCCTTCTAGAGATTTCTGGATAGCAGTTGCTAGAATCAAGGCAGAATGAAATCACATTGCCAAGGCAACAGATATTACAGCACTTGTTTGGCAGTACGTAGACCTGTGCTCCTCATTAGCTCTTACTGGCAAACATTTTTAGCAAATGGCAAAATTGCTTCCTCTGGAAATACACATACTTTCATTTTATTGTCACAGTCTAGCCAATTTAGAAAATTGGGAGATACTAATTACTACTTCATGCTAGGAAATGGCCCTATTGATGCTAATGATCCAAAAACACTGAAGTTTCTTTACACTGCACTTAAAGTGCCAGGTTTTTTTCTTTGATTGGAAACTAATTTGGAGGACTCTGCTTACAGAATAAACAGATCACCTCTAGTGTAGCCAGAGCTTAAGTGCTCTGTGAACAGGACTTCTATTTAGTCTCAGTAGATAACTTCAGGAACATTGCAGGTAGTATCTGAGGCCTGATGTCCTCAAGTCTTAGAAAGTGAGTAGCTTTCCTGTTAGGGCTGAGATACTGAGTATTTTCTGAAGTTGAAAACGAGTACAACTAAAACATCTGGGTTTCTATCATAAATACCAGACTCTCACCTAACATGCTATAATTCTAGACTAAAGTGAAGCCCCAAATAAAAATTCTGATAGAACTGAAGTTCTATAGAAGTAGTCTCTTAACTCCTGGGTTTATTCAGAAGGCCAGGTTGACATTGTCCAGCCCCCCCCCCCCTTTTTTTCTAAATATATATGTTGTTCTTAAAATTGATCTGTGAAGTCTCAGGGTGCACATAGTAGTTAATTCTGCGTCTTTATCTCCATGCTCTTCTTCCCTTGGGATATGAAGTCTTGGTGCAATGGGTTACAGGTACTGGGAATGCAGTAACTGTGTTTGGGGGCTGAGTGTGGTTAAATTGGGTTTTGCAAGCGTAAGAGTGAACAACAGAAATAACTTATTTGTGACCACATGAAATCATGTGGAAAGCTGCTTATCTAATCGCTTTTCTGTTCTTTTCCAGGTGGATTAGTCGTGCATTTTACTGATGCTATCTGATTGTACACAGTCATCTGGAGACAAATGTTAAAATATTACCTTATTTGAAATAACTTTTCTTCCTTTATTGAGTCACAATGTATGTGATGTGAAGTTGGACCTAATAAAGGAAAAACTGTTTTGACTGATGTGGTAGTGGTGGCCTATGTGATTTTGCTTGTTTTGTTTAGTGGGAGGAAAAGGGAGAGACAAAACAAAACGTACTCTCCCAAAAGCAATGTGAGGAGCAAAATTACCTGCCCTGAATGCTGTCAAGGAGGTGGCTGCTTTCCTAATCTAGCTGTAGTGTTTGCTTAGAGGTACAGCATGCCAAGAAACCTGTGGTCTTTGTAAGACGGTGTCATACTGACTTCATCATGCTAGTAAAACAAATGTTCTTGTTTGTTTTGTTTTTTTTTAATTGGAGAAAAACACCCATGCACTGTTCTGGGATGGGCATTAATGTGTATCCAACTTTCTGTGCTGATTGGCATCGGTGCTAGGCTTTGAATTGAATGGATAATGTTAATAATGCCTTTTCATGAATATTTCCTTCCACCTCTAGCAGCTTCTGCTGTAGCTGTTCTCTGCTGCTGTACCAGTTTTGGAAGCCCTCAGAAGCTGGTGCAATGAAATACCTTGAATCTGACTTTAGTACTGTCTAGCCAGCAAAGAAGGCATGATCCTTGTGAATGTGTTTGTAAGCTAGAGCCTCTGAGGGTGAGAACTGGTTGCTTTTATGCAATACAGCAGGCTGCTTGGTCATTATCTTGCTGGCTCTGTATAAAGGCCTTGGTCTTTGTATGCAGATTGATTAATGGTAGCCAATTGCTCCCTCTGTATGTTACAAGTCATGGTGAATTCTGTGACAAAGTGGATGGACGGGGGAATGAACTGTAATACTAGGCATTACTGTATTTGCTAGGTCAGTGGAATTTATCATTCCAACTGAAAAGGTTTTTCCCTAAACACTGAGATAGTGTGTCTTTCTCTTCTGCCTGCTGGGAAGTTGTTGTTTTCATAACTAGGTATTTTCCTGGTGCTGAGCCCGGAAAGCTCTAAAAGCTGCTGAAGTAGCTACCTGAAGCTACCGAGGACTGACTTTCAAAAGGGAGGCACGTTTGGAGCAAGCCTGCTGCGTTCTGGCGGCTCGGAGGTCGGGCTCCCTTGCGCTCCCCTGGTCTGAACGCCGCCTGAGCGCGGTCACAGCAGCTGAATGCAGCTGGACATCCTCACCTTGCCTGCGTGTTAGTGCGGTGCGCCCTGGCCCTGCTGTCAGGACAGAGGGAGGAGGGGATGCATGTGGTCTCTCATTCTTTCCTAGCCAGGAAGGAAGCAGTTACTTGTCCTGACTTCTGTCAGCTGAGCGCTGCAGGCTGTTGCTGTTTTGAAGCGATGAGTGTCCAGACGTGATCATGCAAGCACCGTTCCAGGAAGGAAGCAGTTACTTGTCCTGACTTCTGTCAGCTGAGCGCTGCAGGCTGTTGCTGTTTTGAAGCGATGAGTGTCCAGACGTGATCATGCAAGCACCGTTCCAGGAAGGAAGCAGTTACTTATCCTGACTTCTGTCAGCTGAGCGCTGCAGGCTGTTGCTGTTTTGAAGCGATGAGTGTCCAGACGTGATCATGCAAGCACCGTTAGCTGCAGACTTGCTAGTGCACAGGCATTCTAGCGAACCCGGAAGTCTAGAGATATCACTGTGCCTTTAGCATAGCGCTTACTAGCTTGAAATACCCTGCTGAAAACGTGCTCCGGCACCTAGGGGAGGGAGGAACGGGGATGATAAACCATTGCTCGTTTCCTGTGCTTTGTGCGCTGGTTCCCGGGGTTGCAAAGCCCGTGGCTCCCCCGGCCTTGCCTAAGCCTTGAGCTCCACCTTCGGGAGGCAGAAGGTAAAGACTTGGTTTAAGGGCACAATAAAGCATGCAGGTCCCGGTTGTATGCACAGCTTCGGAGGACGTGAGAACAGGTACCTGCAAAAATCTCCCTAACTTTGGAGATGTAACTTACCTTCGACAAAGCATGGGCTTAATGAGCCCTGGGTGGGTGGGAGGGAGGGAAGCTGCTGCTTTTAAAAGCATGCTGGCACCGCAGCAATTGCAGAGGCTCGTGCTCAGGAGGAAGGGGGGAGTCTCTTCTGTGCCAGTTAGTGGGCTGGTATTTGCACTCTTTTACCAAAGCCTGCCTTTCTGCCGGATTGTGGCTCCTACCGAGCTCGATGCGCAGGCACAGGTGCTGCATCTCTGCGTGTAAGTAGCACAAGTACCGCAGAGTTCAGCGGGTGGGCGGGAGAGGTGCTGCTGGCGGTGTGTGTTGGTGGTCCGAGGAGGCGCTGGGCAGCCCTCGGGCGCCTGCTGCACCAGGGTCGCGTTGCAGAACGGGGCGCTGAAGACATAGCTACCGCCTTTTGTACTGTATTTTCTGGTGGCAGAAGCATAGGCACGTGAAGGCGTAAAATGCGTCCGCAGCAAAGCAGGCTGCAGCCTCCCCGCGAGGCTGCCTGCGGGGCGAGCTCCCGCCCTCGCTGCGGCGGCCCCCGGGGCGAGCGGCAAGGGACCCGCTCCCCCGCCCCCGGAGCGCAGCCCCGCGCCCTGCCCAGAAAGCCCCGCGGCCGGCGGCGGCGCGCATGCGCGGCGGGGCCCGGCCCCCCCCGTGCCCGGTGATTGGCTGTGCCGCGCGGGGGCGGGGCCAGTGGCGGGGCGGCCATGGCGACGGGCGGCGGCGGCGGCCCCGGGCGCCCGGGCGGGCCGCGGGCCGAGGCGGTGAGGGGGGCGGTAACGCGGGGGCAGGACACGCGCGTGGGGCGGTGTGGGGTACGTGGGGGAGGTGACACGGGGCAGGATACGCGCGTGGGGCGGTGTGGGGTACGTGGGGGGGTAACATGGGGCAGGGCACGCGCGTGAGGCGGTGCGGGGTACGTGGGGGGGTGACACGGGGCAGGATACGCGCGTGGGGCGGTTCGGGGGCTGTGGGGTGGTGACACGAGCAGGCTACGCGCGGGGTGGGGGGTATGTCTGTAGGGTGACCCAGGGCTGGGGTACGTGTGTGGGGGGTACACGAGTGGGGTAAGGTGGGGCAGCGTGGCGGAGCGTGGGGCGCATGCCTGGGGGAGCACGGACGTGGGGCAGCCTGCGTGGAGGGGCGGTATGGGATGGGGGCCGTGGGGCCATGGTGTGGGGCCGGGGTACGGTCCCCGGCTGCCCCCCACGCACGTCGGACACCCCTGCCATTGCGCCGCTCTCCCTGCGCGTCCCCGTGGGTTCGTTACCCTGCGCCTCTCTCCCTGCGCGTCCCCGTGGGTTCGTTACCCTGCGCCTCTCTCCTTGCCCAAGCCCTGAGAGCCCCGACTGCCGCGAGCCGCCGAAGCGCCCCGGGAGCGTCCTCGCTGGGTCTCGTCTTGCTAAGCCGCTTTTTGCTCCCCTGCCGCCCCGACGGCCGTGGGTGGCATGCCCTCGTCCAGCGCTGCCTGCGCGCTTGCTCCCCGCTACGCTGCTGCCGGCACCCAGCGCTCGGCGTTTGCGCGACCAGCACGTTCGCTGCACGCGTGGTTAACCCTGCTGCTTTCGGTAGACCCAGCTTCCACTGCGAAGAGTTGTTGCCCTCTGCCACCGACTGTAGGGCTAATTCTGGCTTAAGACACTAACATTCATCCTCTCTGGGTTTTGTGCTCATCACCATAGTTTCTATATGTTCTTTTTTTCATTAACTGTTTTCTCTAATTCATTGTTTCTCATGTGCTGACTCTCTGCCTGTGTTGTTTTCTGACTGTTCCTCTATTTGCTTTAGTAGTAATTTTTGTAGAGATTTTTAGCATTTACCCATGCCATATCTTGTTGGTGATAAATGCTTTTAGCAGGGAGGAGACATTTTCTTAAAGCCCAGACTTTGAAACGTGACTATTTGACTCTGCTTTTGTTTTAATGATGTGTTTTTATATAGAAATCGTACTGCATGGGGAGAAGCTTGAAAGACTCAAAACCTGCAGGATAAAATAAAATATCCCTATTTTTTATTTGTTGACCCTGACAACATAAGAGTTAAATCTCTCCCATCCCATCTTCCCTTGTATTTTTATTACTGGAGACAGGCTTGCAAAGGAATTGACAGTCACCATGTGTGCCTTTAATTTAGCATCAGTATTTCAAAGTAATCCCTTCATCTGCTAATAGATCTGCTTATTCCTTCTTCTGTCTCCGCACTCAGCAGCAGTCACGGTGGAGGAGCCTGCCCCTTTCAACTCTCTTAAGCTGCCGTGAGGGAAGGTTGCCATGCTGACTGTTGACAGTACATTTAAGGGTGCTGAAGAATAACCGAGGCCAGATGCTCTTTGAGATGACTCTCGTGTACTTTGTTCCTGCGGAGAGGTGCTGCTAAGTTTACTTCTTCTCCTTTTTAGCTGATTCGAACGGAAAGCAAGAAGATGAGCAGGCAGACAGATGCAGTGGAGAAAAGGGGACCGTACATCATGAGCAAGCCGCCCTCCATTCATGCCAAACTGCGTAAGTGACAGTCTGTGTCACCGCGGGGACTCTGCTGAGATTAGGGGAGATGTGTGCACCTCTCGCCTCTGACTCGCAGCACGGTCCTCGCCCTGGTCCTCATTGCCTGGAAGCGTTATTATTCCTTGGCCGTCTGGTGAAATGAGCCTGGATCTTGGCAGATGTTGTCTCCCCAAAGCATCTGCTGACTTCAAAAGGGCTTTGGTCCCTCCAGAGCTGCATGCCTGCTGTGTAGAGTAGCTCATGCCCGAGGCAGAGCGGAAGCTAGCGATGCCTGCTCCTTGCCTCTTCTGTGGACAAAACCCTCAGTCCCCAGACCTCTGTGGGATGCTTTATTCTATCTCAGTAATGACTTAAGCTATGTTTTTAGGTAGAAGCAGTTGATGGTTATCTCTGCGCCTTGCAGAGTTTGCATTGTGGAGAAAGAAACAGCTGAAATTGCACTGCTTAGTAATTGCACGTACCAGCAAAAAGTCTCTTGCTCTGATGTTACAAACTGCTATTTTTCTTTAGGTGGAAAAAAAATGCTTGCTGGGTTCTTCAGCTTTGATGGGATTGAAATTTCTGCAGCCAAATAACTTCTAATAAATACAGCTTCTTCCTGTTCTCTTGGTCAGCCTGGCTAGCTGGCCCCGCTGGTCAACAGCTATTTCTTGCTCCAGAATGGTGCTGTTAAGTTATCAGGGAAGGGATTGTTATTCTGAGGGTTGACTAGCCTGAGGCTCCTCATAATGCTTGAGAAGGTTTTGGAGCATGAGTGTCTAACAAGGGTGGGCTTAACAGAGAAGAAATATCTCGAAAATCTAGTGGTAGTGTCTGCCCTCTTGTCCGGTGGCTCACTCTTTGTAAGGTTTGCAGATTTGGGGGCTCTGAATGGTAATGCCCATCAGACACCTTTTCCTCCTGTCCCCGTAGCTCGCTGACTCTAACACTGGTCACATCAAGAGCCCACAGACTTTGTAAATGAAGCGCTGCTAAATTTAGGCCTGCTTTTGGTCACTCAGACCAGCATTGCTTGCCTTTCAGCCGAAGTGTTGGCTGGCCTTCTGATGGGAAAGAAAACCATATCCAGTGACTGTTCTCTGTCCCTTCGCACCTGGCTGTTGGGAGTCTGGATGATGAAGAGTTTCGCTCCTCAGAAATGCAATTGCATTGCTCCACAGAACCGGGTGTGCTGTTAGCGCTGCAAACCCTTTAACTGGGCACTGGCAGCAGCTGGGAGCCAGCCCTGGACTGTGCCCCGCGGCAGGCGCTGCCACCTGCCGCCAGCCGTTTGGGAGCTTGGATGTACGTGGGATTTTACAGGCTTTGTGCTGCAGGTGACTCTCTGCTCTTGCACGCAGCAGAGGCTGCGAGGCCCTGGGACAGATGGTCCCAAGGTGGATTGCTCCCCCCGGGCAGGTGGAGTCGCAGGAATGCGTGATACGGGATCCACGCCTGCACTCCGCTTGTTCCCAGCTTTGGTTCACGCTACTGTTTGTGATATCCCCAGCGTTACAGAGTTCAGGTTGCGGGCCTTGGGCTGTCCCTCCTGCCCCCGCGAGGTGCCTGGTGCTGACCAGGTGGCTGCCAGGAGTACCATTTGGGCTGGTGATGGGGAGTATCCCCGGAGGGCTGCTGCTGGCAGAACTGACCTCCCCCAGTCTGAAATTCTCTCAGGCTTGGTATAAAAGAGGATAGGTTTTGTACCAGGAAGTGTTTGTGTGTGGTGTAAATTTTCATGCTAGCCAGTATACTTCTGTTGTTGGCATTAGATGCTTTTGTAATTTTTTTTCCAGTTTGGTGGTGTTCATTGCTGGAGCAGAGAGAGTTAGGATGGAATCAGAGTGCCTTGAAATTAAGCTCACACCAGCCCTGCTGCGTGCAGTCTGCACATATGGGCAGCAGGATCAACTGCTTCTTTCTGTCTGTCAAAGTGATAGGACTAGACGCGGTGGAACTGAAGTTTGGAGTGGCCTGTGAAGGGCGCTGCAAGGCAGCCGTGCTCTCCTGAGCGTGCCCTGCGGTGCCCCAAAGGACCGCGGGACCGTTGGACGCCTGCAGCTCTGACCCCTGGTTTGATTTTCAGAGCGGCAGCGAGAGCTGGCGAAGGCGGTGCTGCGAAGGCAGGGCCTGCTGGGGGGAACCGCTCCGCACCAACCAAAGCCAACAACTAAAAGGTCTGATCCCATTTTCTCTTTCTTTTACCAAGATGTGTTTTTACATGGGCTTGTGAGACCGTCACTTTGGAGGGTTAAGAACAGAGTTCAGGACCGTGGTCTGCAGGCGCCTGGTCCTGACCTGACCCAGGTATGCAGTAAGCAAAAGCCCTGTAGACCAGTCAGCAGCAGCCCATCTGAGATGTTGGTGTCTTCACCCTGCTCCCAGTTTGTGTCTGATACAATAAAATGTAGCACTTTTCAAGCTAGCATTGCACCAGTGTGCTGGGGCCTTGGGCTGGGGGCTGAACTGCTTCTCGCTAGAGACAGTCCCTCCAGCTCGGGGCTGAGCACGTTGGTGCTGCCCTGGCTGCTTCCTCTCTGTGAACGTGAGATGCTTCAGAAGCATCCCTTGATTGGGCTGTGGTGAGGCACTGGTGTGCTAAAAGCAAGGAGAACTCTGTATCGCTCCCCGTCCTCCCTGCACTCTCCCCTTAGATTGAGTCCTCTCTTCAGCTTTCATAACGTATATAAATGGTATAGACCAAGGGTGTGAGCACCTGACCGACATGCTGCTAGTTACGGTGGGCCAGCGAGTGACAGTCTAGGAGCCAGCAACAACTGCGTTTTCGTAGCTGGCCTTGACTGCCAGGTAAGCTGAGTCAGGGGAGATGGAGAAACCAGCAAAATACGTCTTGCTTGGGGCAGGCTAGGGCTGCCTCTGGGCTTGGTTTTGATGATGTAGCTGGTGGGTGGTAACCTAGTCCGCAAACTCGTTCCTGCTCCCTAAGAGTGCTTTCCACTGCGGTGAACATCAGACTGAAAACCTGATTTGGAATAAGGGAGTTGCAGGGCAGAGAAGGCTGAGAAAGGCTGCACCACAGTCATCAATCCACATGCAGAAGTTGGGAATTGTTCTACCAGGGTCTGTATTTCTTCTCTCTGTCTTGGAGATGGTCCGGTGTTAAGGATTTGAGCAGGCAGCCTAAGCAGAGAGCTTAGAGATGGAGTTTATTCTCAGCCGGTAGTGCCCCTGGATGGTGTCCGATGAGGCAGGCATAGCTTAGCATTTAGATGGGAGAGGACATGCCCGGCATCTAGCACAGGGATTTCTGCTCTCGCTTCTCAGTCTGTCAGATCTGTGACGACATTTCCACAGCAACATGTGTGTTGTGGGCTCACTTGTTTGCTTTTCTTCAGGTCAGTGAAATTTAACAAGGGCTACACGGCTCTCAGCCAGACAGCAGACGAACACTTGGTATCCCTCGATTCAGACAGGTGAGATCTCTGTGTATATGCCATGCTTGTGCTTTGGGTAGGTGTTTTTACAGGATGCTGACTGCATACTGTGTGTTGAATCTGAGCCTGCTGCGTGCTGATGCTGTCCTCAGCATGGAAGAGATTAATGGATTTGAAAAATGTAGCAGCCTTTCTCTATGCTGGGATTTGCTGAAGAGAAAGAGACTGAGGGAGCTGAGCAGGCTCTGCCAAGTCAAAGGAGCTGATGTGTCTTGAAAAGCAGTCTGTTCACTGCTATCGGTAAACCTACAGATAAAAAAAATCCCTCACCTTTTGTGTGATTGATTTTCCTTGTCAGTTGTAGAACAAGGAGTATAAGGATGCATCACTGATTGGATTGGACACCTATGAGCAATGAAATACCTCTGTTGTCCCAAATTTAGCAGATGACTCTGCCCTTGAATCCTTTGGGATTATGCTGTCAGCTCCCTTTGTTTGGAGATTCCCTTGTCTGGTCATCTAAGTAAAGACACAGCTTCCCTGCCAAGCCGACATGTAGCCCTGTGCTTTCGGAGCCGGTGCAGCAGTGAGCTACGTGCTCCACACCTCTGGCTCGCTCTGACTGTTGCCTTCTTCTCTTAGTGACGGGGAGCTGGAATCAAGATGTTCCTCTGGCTACTCTTCTGCTGAGGCAAGTCGAGGTGTTTCACTCCTGTCTGACCGTATGGTTCCTATCAGCTTCCTTGCCCTAGTTACACATCTGAGCTCTGCACAGAGAGTGGCATTAAGTGTATCCCTCTGTTTTGGGTACTGATGAGCAATGTCAATGATAAACCCAGAACTGTCACTGTTCTGTTCAGGCCCAGCCCTAACAGTAAGAGCAAGGGGCTGTTGCCTTGCCAAACCAGCTCTTGCTGTGTGAATGTCCCCTTCAGCCTGCAGCATTAGCTGAAGCTCATCAATCTGCTTTGCGAACAGCTGCCTTGGCTGCTTGATATTCAGGCTGCAAAAAGAGATGCGTTAAGCTCCCTTCTGCTGGTGCCAGTTGTATATTAATGCTTCATCCTTTGTGCCTAAAGCATTGTCTCCTTCCAGACCCCAAAGCGCTGCAGCTGATGAGCTCAGTTTGCGAGGAAGGAGTTGCAGCTACAGTCCTGCTGTGTGCAGGGCGCTGCAGCCCAGGAGCTAGAGATCTTTGATCTTTTGCTCATCTTCTCTGCTCTGGCTGTGGCGCTTTTCCTTGAGTGAAGCTGCTGGTAGCAGCCCTGAAGGGAGAACTTGGTGCTCTTTTTTCTTTTTTCTTTTTTTTTTTTTTTTTTGCTGTCCTGCCTTCTGTGGGAGTGCATGAGGCTAGCCTTGGGACCTGAATTTTAACTATTCTTTTGCTTTCAGTTAGAGGTTTGCAAACTTCTGGAGGACAACCCTGCTTCTAATCGTTGTAATAAGCCAGCTAGTTTTTGAGGTCATGCAGACTAACCTAAAATCTGCTGGGCTCTGGCTCTGTTCAGTCACTCTCTGGCAGCTGGTGCTTCAGCCTCTTCCTCTGTTCACCTCTGAGCTGTCACTCCTGAGTGTCTGTGTCCTGCCACGGTCGCACTAACAAGAATGCAAGTGACACTGACTGACAGGCGCTGGGCCCGGAGCGTTGATCAGGCATCATGTAGCACAGGGAACATTTCCACTGCAGCGGCCAGTGCTTCGGCTCGGGTTTTCCTGCTGTGCCGACGTGTTTCACCAGCTCTGTCTCCTCTGCCCCCACCCAGCAGGTGAACCAGGATCTGAGCCGGCAGCTGCTGCAGGATGGGTACCATCTGGACGAGGTCCCGGATGATGAAGACCTGGATCTCATCCCCCCTAAACCCCTCGCCTCCTCTTCTTGCCTGTGTTGCTTTGGAGACTCGCTCTCCTGCGTGATCCAGTAGGCGCTGCTCGGCCGGGTTGCGCAGAACAGGTCATAAGCCAGCACTTTCTTCTTCGTCCCTTGGGATGTTTGTGGGTGTCAGTGTCCTGTACTGGGACAGTGACTCAAAAACTGAATGCTGCTACATTGCTGTGCTGCTGCTCTTGGTGAGCAGCAGCAGCTGACCAACCCAAAACTACTTTTTGTTACACATAGCAATATAACAGCGATGTTTAGCCTGCCTGGATGGGACTTTTCACTTTGCCAGGCACGAGAAGCTCTTAGCTAGCTGAGGTGGGGAGAAAAGAGGCAGAAGGCAGGTGGCCTCCTCAAGGGGTGTAGAGGGGAAGAGCGTGGAGTTCACACTGATGAGGGGCAGGAATATGGACAGCAGCAGCAAGCACACGCTGCGTTGCCTGGCCAGCTCTTTCCTTCCTTCAATCTGCTGTGCCTGGGAATTAGGATCCGGCATTTGCCCTGAACCACAGCCTGTGGGTGCTGCAGTGAGGGGCTCCTGTGTCTCCCCAGAGACCTGTTCACAGCAGGACCCCAGGGCCTGACAGATGAGCAAAGGAGGAGTGAACTTCCATGCTGGAATAAGCTGTTTGCGAGCTGACTGCCCTGGCTCGGTTGGTCTGCAGGTATTGCTCTAGCCCTTCAGGAGCTCCCCTGCTTTGTCTTTCTGGGGTTCATTTTTAGTGGGGGTCTTCACTACAAGCATTAGTTGCCCTTTCCCAGACCTCCCTCACTCGGAGGTTGTGTTCGTTACCCATCAGCTGTGAAGACAGACGATTAAGGAACTCTCCTGTGGCCAGGCCCTAGCCTTTTCCTTCCCTGTGGAGGGGACCGAAGGAACCTTTTCTATTTATTTATTTTATCCTCAGCACAGTTACCTCTCTCCCCTGGCTGGGTGAGGCCAAACCACAGAGTGAAGGCTAGCAGAGTGCTTGGGAAGTGCTGCTGGGGGAGAGCTGCCTAATTAATGCATTTAATGCTGCTTGTAGTTGCTGCTGGGTTCCCTTCTCTCAAAGCCTGGACATGCTAATCTCAACCAAAGATTGCTGCTCTGAAGGATGAGAGAGGACAGTGCAGTGGTGGCTGCTAAGAAGATAAGATAGGAGGAAAGCAAATGGAGCAGACTGAGGCAGGCTCCGGAGCTTTAAGCATTCGCGTTTGTTATATGCACTAGAAGTTACTGCATTGTCTGCTGAGAACTTCCCTGCTTTCCACATCTTGGGGGGACCAGTTATGTGGTTGCTTCATGGCAGTCTGACTGGACCACTGGTACATGGTATTGGAGTAACTCCTCTGGGATCTCTGTGCTGTCCAAAGCCATCATTTCTCTCTGCTTACTCAGGAGTTTGAGGGAGTCCAGGGCCAGTTGCAGCCATGGGAAGCAGACTCTGGAACAGAGATGTAATTTCAGTCTGTTGAGTTTTCCTAAAACTCTCTTTGGGGTATTTATTCTCTGCTCAGTCATATTGTTGCTGTCAGGTCAGCACAACAGATGCACCTGTGGGAGCACGTCCATCCTGCTCTTTGGTAGGAGCACTGGGAAGTTGCTGCCGATGGCACATCCAGAGTGCTCCCAAGCCACAGAGTGCTGACCCTGATGAGGGCACAGCTTGCTGTGGTCCTCCATCTGTCCATAGGAAGTCAACTTTGAAACAACTCAACCTCAGAGTGACATCCTTCAGCACTCAGTGTCTGCCCTGTTTCTGCCGCTTGTTTCCCTGTCCTGCCGGGGTGAATGTAGCTGTTGAAATGGCTCTGCTTGGCCTGGTTGTCCCTCAGACGTGAGCAGTTGTTCTTTGTAGTGCGTCTGTGTTGTGGAGGAGGGTGACCAGGGCTGACGGCAAGGTCTGCCTGCTTTGTGCTGGAATATATGTTTTTTCATTTTTATTAGATACTCACAGAAAGGGATGAAGCTGTGCAATATCTCTGCAGATCTGTTTGTTTGTTTGTTCTTTGTTAGCAGCTGTAGGCTGTAGCCCGCAGGTCTGTGTGTCCACAGCGTGGTGTCCATCGCAGGAACACTCGTCCGTCCGTATTGCTGCTGTTCAGGGTCGTGGATCTGAGGACAGCAGATGTGAGGATTCAAAGTGGGGACAGCCTGTGGGGTTGCTCACCTACTGCGGTAACGCTACAGCGGCAGCGACTGCTGCATCCTGGCTTTAGTGGGGGGCTTGAGAGCAGCATGTCGTGCTGCTGACAGCCTGCCTGGCACATGGCACCATCTGCTGCTGATGGTTCTCTCTTTGCCTGATGAAGTCCATGTACTGTATTTATGAAGTGATTTATTTATTTTTCCCCTTGGGCCCCTTTCCAGCTGCAGCCCCAGAGCAGTGCAGCGAAGCTCAACCTTCTCTTTACATTCCCTTCCTTACAGGGCAGCCCTCTTCAAGGGCCACGTGCTCTCAGAGGCAGAAAAAGAGCATCGCACAAAGTGCTTGAACTATAGCAGATTGGGGTTTGCCACGTAGAAACCTGCTGCCTTACTGTAGTATGTAGCAAGCAGAAGCATGTTGTGGTCAGCATGCTAATTTGGCACAAGGGAAGGGCTTAGAAAGGATGTTTTCTTGTTGGTGCGGAGGAGTTAGTGTTACGGGGCTGTGCAGCCTGTGAGCATGATGTGTGTTTTGGGGGCTGACTGCTTTTTCGTATTTAACCTCTGACTTGCCTTCACTTTATTGAAACAGGGAGTTGAAAAACATTGTGCTCGCCTGCTAAACCTCAGGACCTTAATCTCAGCTTTCCATGGCAGGGGAAGTCGACTTCCTGGTCAGTCTGGTTTTAGCTCATAGCTTGTCCCAGGTCTTCCCAAACCTGCTTTAATGCTAGCGAGCTCCCAAGGCAGTAGGAGTGAGCTGTGGCTCCAGTGCAGGCTGCAGCACAGACCCTCTCAGTATCAGCTGTGCCCAGGTCAGTCATTTTGTGTGTGATTTTGGGGCAGGAATAGTCTGGGGAGTCTATCTGGTATGAGTTTAAAAAGCTGCCTTAAATCATGGTCCAGCTGTACTACATAGAGGACAATCAGCTTCTTATAAGGAAACCTTGTTTAAATACTTGATGTCTAGAGAACGGAACTGTTTTTTTGTATATTCCTTGCTGAAGGAAGCACTTAATAAACTGGATCTTGTTACTCAAAGCATGTGTTGTTATTCTCTGGCCAGGAGCTGCGTGAATGAAAGGGTCCTGGCTGGCAGTTAAAGAACTGGTTCACTTAAACCTGCAGCTGGTTTGAGCTGTTCTGGCCCCTCCTGAGTGGGGAGGGTCAAGTCTGAGCTGTGACCTAGCAGCCCAGGACTTGGGCTCTTTCCCTTGTTCCCTTCTCCCCTTGCTTCCTCAGTCCCACATGCAGCCGGGGGGGAGAGAGGGGAGGTTTCCGGAGCAGGGAGGAGAGCACCCCCAGCGCTCCGGCTCCGTGCGCTCTCCGGAGAGATCCAGTTTTCCTTTTTACAACTGCCCGGGTCTTGTGGCTTTGGTGTCCTGTTACAGTGCAAAGCTGTCACGTCACACCTTGCCCCTGGCTGTGCAATTTATAGCAGCGCGGAGGGTGAAGCAGGGCGGGCAGCGCCTGTGGCAGAGGGCTAGGTTGTACAGGAAAGGTCACGTCCACCTTCAGCCTGGCCCAGGGGAGGCAGGCACAGGCTGCCACTGCCCACAGTCTCCTCTCTCCCTCTGAGAACTGCTTTTGCAGCGCCAAAGACCTTGTACAACCGTGTACCCATGGCCTTGCTGGGCTGGAGGGAGCCCGAGCCAGGGCTCCCTGCCCTCCCGCCCAAGGCCGGAGGAGGAACGCAGGTCGGTCCCCGCTGCAGAGCTGAAGAGCGAGGACGGCAGCGCTCTGCTCCTGCTTCAGCACTCACTCGCTTTTACAGCAGAAGTGAATTTTTCTATTGCTTTACTTGATCCCTTCTACACTCACAGCTGTAGCAGGTAGACACCATGGCTCGTCCCCTCTCTCTGGCGGCTCGGTACACAATGCTTCCCGGTGACTCAGGACAAAGTTATCACTTTATTCATAGCACCGTTCATCTGAGGATCTCCAAACGTTCAGCTTCACACCACCCTGCAAAGTAGGACTGTGCCTTTTCCCTTTTACAGACAGGGAAGGGGGACACAGCTTACATGACTGCCTACAAGCAACCAGGCATGGTAACACTACCAAACACCCAGGAACAGGTTCCCCCCTCCACCCCCCAGGGCTGCTGTCCTCCAGCCCTGCCTTCCCCTGCTGTAGTGCAGCTCTGCACAACACGCCTGGGTGCTGGTGAGAGCCAGGAGGTGTCTGATGTGATCACACCCCCTCCTTTAGATGAGAATTAGGTGTTTCACAGTTAGTCGTCAGCAACAGGCAGTGATGTGCAGTGCAGAGGGACAGCAAATAAACACTCCCCCGCACCAGCCAAGCCCCCCTCCCTGCCTGCAGTCTCCTGAAGCACTTTTGATAAAGCCAGCTCTAAAAAAAAGCCCTATTGCAGCCCCAGTTTCCATCTCTTCTCCCAGGAGAAAACCTCAGCGTCACATTTGTACGGGCAAGCAGCAGAACATCCCTACAGGACGGGCAAAGGTGCTGCTCTCCAGCACCAGGTGAGGACTTCTCTTGTGACCAGGGGCACAGATCTCATGTCTCCCTGCTGCTTTTCAGCAAGAGGGAGGAAAAAAAAGTTGCCGTATGGCATTAGCAGCACTGGTAAGTACTGGCACGCAGGGATGTGGTTACAAAGCTACGAAGGGAGAGGTTCTTCCTCGCCCCTTTGCTCTGGGCCATGATCAAGGAGTTGATTCAAAAGCCAGAGGGTGAGTGTGAAATTGCTTTTTGTACAAATTGAGTGCAGGTTACTTTGGGTTTAATAGTGGATGAAGGGGCAACTTTCAAGCTAACACCCAACCTGGCAAGCCTACTTTGCCCAGGCCAGTTTCTATCTACTCTAAAGTGGAGTCACTGCAGGGGAGGTGTCCTGGGGTCCCCACTCAGAGGAGGCAGCAGGCCCGGAAGAGCAGCATCCCTTCTGGTGAGGAGAGGTGGAGGGAGATGCTCTCATTGGCAGAGATGAACAGCACAGAGCCACGACGCAGAGTCATTTCGGACGCTGCAGCTGTGGAGGTACCTACAGCCGTTCCTTGGATCACCAGCAAGATGCTAGCAGAGTCCACAGCAGAGACAAGGTACAGCTTGATCGAGGAAGGAATCTGCAATAGAAACAGTCACTGTGGCTTGGAACTCCTCCTGCAGCTTTTCTGCTCTTCAGAGAGCTGGAAGGGGTTTGCCCTGGTTCTCACCCCACAGGCTCTGCTGTGCCCAGGCCACCCGCCAAGTACCTGCGGCAGCCCAAGCCCAGGCAGCTCGGGGGCCCTCAGGTCACAGGTCAGCGGAAGACACCAAGCAAGCCCCAGGCTACAAGCAACACCAAGATCTCCTGAGCACAAAGAGCACAGCCAAGATGCAGAAAAGCTGGTGTCCCTCATGTCCCCAAGCAGACTGGTTTCACAAGGGCCAAGCAGGAAATAAAGCAGGAAGCAAACAGCAGCCCTGGCATGGGGACAGGCAGAAGGTGACGCAAGAGGCCACCTCAGCAGACCAGCTGGTTGTGGAACGGACACTGGATCATCACCTAGCCACGTGCTTTGGGATCTCTATGCGGCATCACAGGGCAGCCTGTTTTTTTAGCTCCAAGTTGGCCATTTTGGAGGAACCCGATAATCCTTTCCAGCTCTAACTGGCAAAGTGGGAAGGATGCAAGTTTCCAGCAAGCTTCCCTTTGAGCATGTGATCTCTCCTGCACACATCACCCTGCAGCACCACTACTAGAATCCCCAAAACCAGGGTTAAGCTCTTTGCAGAGCCAGTTTGCCCTGCTTCCCCGGCCCCCAGCTGCTGCACAGGCAAGCAGAGTTTTATAAATCATCCAGGTCTCTCTCACGCCTGTTCCACCCAGCCACTGCCAATACAGTCTGCAAGCTGCACTGCTGGAAGATAAATACTTCCATAATGCTGTCGGGCCTGGTTTCCCTCCTGCCCACCTCCCTGTTACGCTGCTGTCTGGGCCCGTTCGCCACTCACCTCTATCCTCATGAGCGTGAAGTCTGGCACAGGCGGGTCATAGAGGTAGACGCTGGGATCGAGCTGGCTCTGCGTGGCAGGGAAGATCTTGGAGCTGCTGGGTGCTGGCGTGTAGTTGAGCATCTCGCACAAGGTGAGCACGTCGATGAACTTCGGGGTGAGCCCGGCTCGTACGGTGTTGTCGGAACATGCCATGCACTCGATGCAGTCTGCAGGGAAGAGGCCTTGTTGTCAGTGCACCCGGGAGCCCTCCCCATCCGCAAGTCCTCCTGAACTGCGGGCCCTGCTCTGGCACATCCCAGGAGGACCCGACCCTACACAACTGCGTGAGACACCACAGACACTGTGGCTCTCCCCCTGCAAACCCACAACTAACAGGCAGAGCCTGGCAAGTGACAGTCCCTGCTGTTGATCCCTGTGTGGTCCAGGCTTAGATATGCCCATCGCAAGCACAGGGGCCAGTGGCCAGCAGGCACGTCCCCACACAGCTCTTCTCAGGGCAAGAGCGGGGTGGCCCCAGCCGGCCCCAGCGCTCACCTCCGTGCAGGTAGGCGTGCGGCTCGTTGGCTCCCAGGAACATGGCCTCCCCCGGCTCCAGCCTCACCAGGTTGAGGAAGTAAATGGTGAAGCAGCCGATGTCTCCTGGGTACTGGGAGTGCAGCCGCAGCAGCAGCTCCCCGTTGCTCCCCGACGTGTCCTTCCCTTCAGCGGCTGCAGCAGGGAGAGCCCAAGAGCAAAGCTTGGGTTAGCGGCAGCCTTGAAGTCATGGCTCCCTAACGCTGGGTAGCAGCGTCCTGCAGGGAGCTGGGGTGAGGGGCTCCCTGTGTTCCCTCTGCCTCAAACACACCCTTGGGCAGGGCAGCCTTCACTGTACCCCGTCCCTGCCAAGGAGGCAGAGGGCACATGCAGGAAGAAGCGTTTGTAGGCTAGAAGAAGCCTCTGTCCTTGGTGCACGTCCCTCTATGTCCCGATCCAATGCCTAGAGGGGGAGACATGAGCTGTGACCCCCCAAACCACCACCCCAGGAGGCTGCTAATGCCAGAAGATGCACATCTAGGGCAGTCCCATGCCCTCCTCCCTGCCTTACACACACCCTGACCACGCTCAGGCCCCCAGGGCTTGGCCTGCCTCTCCTCCACTCTCCTGTCCATGGAGACAACGGTCATGGGCAAGATTCCTACTAACCACAGCCTCTACTTCCAATTTCCCCAGGAGAGGGGGAAGCTCTCCTGAAGCATTCCCGTGGAGGATTCTCACCCATTCTCCAACCACAGCCTCCCCCTCCCAACTCTCACCCCATGGGCAAGCAGTGGGGCAGGCTGCTCCATCTGTGCCGGAGAGAGCTTCCACACCAGGCTTCCTCTAAACAACGCCCTGCAGCTTGGAAAAGACGTGCCAGGTACTTGGCAGGGTCCTCGGGGCAAGCAGTGTGCCTCTGCTCCCGCCAACTCATCCCACCCCCATCCGATGAGCACTGTGGTGAGCATAAACAAGCAGAGCCTGAGGGGTTAACAGCATTGCCCCTGCCCAGGTCAGGCTCTGAGGGCAGCAGGAGGAATCCTCTGCACACTCTCCCAGTTATTCTGTGGCTATAAATACAGAACTCTCCCTCCAGCCCTGGCTGGCAGCTCCCTCCTGTTTATTTTTACTGGATAAGCCCTGCAGCAGGAGAGACTGGAGCCCACCAGCGTCGGCCCCAGGCTATAGCATTACCCGCAGGCCAGAGCCCGGTTCGGAGCCGAGCTCTCAGGACTGGGAGCACTGCTGGAGCGTCCTCACGCCAGGGAGACCGGCCTGCTCAGACCAGGGTGGCGCAGCCACTGTCTGCCCGGTGCTAAGGGAGAGTCACTCAGCAACACCCTGGGACCCTCCTGGCCCAGGAGCAGCGAGCATCGACTTCTGAGTGCTGCACCTCCGTCCCCGACCCCACAGCCCCTTCCTGACACCCCTCTCGCTAGCCCGGACAGCCTCCGGGGATCGGCAGCTGGCAAGGGGAGCGGCATCTGGTAGAGGCCGACTGCTGCAGGGAGAGGAGAGGCTCTGGTCCCTGCAGTCCCAGCCTGGCAGGCAGCCAAGGGAGGAGAGCAAGGACAGCCTGGCGCTCCTGGAGCCGCGTCCCCACACGGCCTCCGCCAAGCCGGGCGCCAACTGGGGTGCTTCTTCCTCTAGGATGGGGGGAACTCACGTCTGGTGCCTCTCCCTCAGCCCCGACTCCCTGTGCCACACTGTACCGGAGAGAGAACCAACCTTCCTGGGAAATCCTCTTCACCAGCATGTTCAGCTGGTCTACGAAGAACTTCTTCTCGCTCTTCATCATGCGGGTGAAGCACACGCGCAGGGCAGCCGACACGCCACGGGGGTCATCGCTCACGCTGCGCTCCAGCTGCTCCGCGGCCACGTCGCCGATCAGCGCCCGTAACTCGGGGACGGCTGCGAGGACAGCGAGCGCCAGCGTGAACTGGAGCAGGGCTGTGCCTCTTCCTCCGGCTCCCGCCGCCACGAGGCCAGGCTGCCCGGCCGCAGAGCCCCCTGCCCCATCGTGGTCCCCCCAAGGTGTCCTGCCACCAAGAAGCATTTTGGGCCGCCCTGGAGGGGCTGGGGTCCCCCCGCCCTCCCGTGGAAGGGGCACAGAGCAGCTTAGCGCATGTGCCACAGTGCTCCACATCGCTTCACATTTGCTGCCAGGGCCCCTCTCCTGCCTCAGCCTCAGAGCGGGGAGAGGGAGGAAAGGTGCCAGCAAGGACAACCAGCCCTCCAACGCAGCCACCTTACAGGCAGCCTCTCAGCTTTTGTGCCAGCCAGAGAGCGGCTCCCCCCGCGGTGTCCCCCGCTGCAGCCGTCCCTTACTCTGCAGGAAGGACACGATCTCCTCGACGGGCCGGAAACCACATAAGCCCTCAAAGGGGGTCAGTGCAATGGCCATTTCTGGCTTGTGGTTGGTGTCCGGGTAGTGCTCAGGGAACTGGGTGTGCAGCTTTGCCGCGAGCTCCTGGAAAGGGAGAGAGCAGCCAGGTGACTTTCCCCGCCATCACCCCACATCTGCCCCCATCAGCAGGGACCCCGGGCACTCACCTCCCTACTGCATTTGGACCAGGGAACCAAGTCCAGTAGGAGCACGTTCTCCTCCGAGCCCCCGGACACACAGTTCGGGAGCGGGTGCTGGCCCAAGAGCAGGGTACGTGCTCCTGGGGGCCCAGCTGGGAGCGAGGGAGTGCTCCTGCGGGGAGGCAGGAGGGTTTCCGGGGCTCTTCCTACCTTGTTGGGGTGTGCCTGGATGGAGAGGGCCGTGTTGACCGAGAGCACTTTGAAGAGGAAAGGCAGCTGGCCATCGAAGGTGTCCTTGACCTTGGCCCCCAGGCAGCCGGGGTTATCCGTGATCCACTGGCCCAAGGTCTGCTGGGGGATGCGGTTGTCCCGGATCACGGCGTCGCCCTTGGGGTGTGCGCCCATCCACAGCTGGCGACAGGCAGAGGAGATGCCGCTGTCAGTGACTGGCTCTCGGTGGCTGGGAAGGCAGCGGGGCCGCGGGACGGGAGCCGCCGGGGATGACTGGCTTTTCTCAGAGCCATTTGGCCCGAGACACAACCGATGCAGCCAAGGTGGCTACTGCTCCTGCCGTGTCCCAGGGGCTGAGTCACCCCAGCTCCTCACCGTGCTTCCTCTCCCCTTACACCCACCCCAGGCACCTCCAGGAGCTCGGGACCGGTACGGACCAGGCCGGGCCATGCGGTTGGGGCTGCTCCTCCGGCACGTCGATGCCCCGCTTCCCACCGCGGTGGGTACGAGGCCCTGCTCCCCGCCCCGGATTCGCACCCCCGACCCCGCAGGCCATGCAGCCCCGCGCGGGACCCCTCCCCGCAGCGGGCACCGGGGGCCCGGGCACTCACCTCGGCGTAGGGCCGGTCGGGCTCTATGTGCGCCAGGGGGTCGCTGCTGGCCAGCAGCTTGGCCACCTCGCTCTCCAGGCCGACCTTGCCCCAGGCGTAGCTCTGCGCCACGCACGACAGGGGAAACACTGCGCCGGGGGCGACAAGTCACGGCGGGCGGCGGCGGCCCTCGCCCCCCTCCCCCCCCCCCAACCGCCGGCGAGGGCGAAGCCGCGGCCCCCGACCATGACGGGGGGGGTCGGGAGCAGCCGGCTCTGCCCAGCGCCACGGCGGGGGGGCCGCGCTCCCAGGGCCCCGCCGCCCCCCGGCAGCCCCCGCTCCCCCAGCAGCTCGCCCCCCGCCCGGCACCCAGGGGCCCTCCCCGCCCCGCCGCTCACCGCGCAGCTCCGCCATGGCTGCGGCCGGCCCGGCCCGGTCCCCTCGGCTCGGTCCCGGTCCCGGTCCCGCTGGGCCCGGCCCGGCCCGGCCCGGCCGCCCAAGTTCCGCGATCCGCGGCGGCTCCGGTCCCGGCGGCGCGGGCTGCGCTGCGCTGCGCTGGGCGGGGCGGGGCGGCGCCGCGGCCCTACGCGCGCCCTATAGCGGCCATAGGAGCCAGCCGCGCCCAGCCCCCGCCCTCTATAGGCGCTCTATAGGGGACCGATGAGGGGGGTGTAGGAACCCAGCCCCGCGCGCCCGGCACCGCCCCCGCAGACCCGCCCCCCCGACAGGTGCCCCTATAGACGCCCCCCCTATAGACTCCCCCTATGGGCGGCCTGCCCGCGCGCTGCGTCACCCGGCCCCGCCCCCCTGGCCGGCGTCGTCAAGGCGCCTGCGCGGGGCCGCCGCTGCGGTCACACAGGCGACGCCTGTCACGTGACGGCGCAGGCGCAAGCGCCCTAGCTGTCCCGGAAGTGCCTGGCGCGGCGGCGGCCGGGAGAAGGAAGCGGAGCTGTGGGCGGCCGCGGCGCCGGCGAGGGACCGCGCCGATGTCGGGCTTCGACACCAACCCGTTCGCCGACCCGGTGGACGTGAACCCCTTCCAGGTGGGCGCGGGGGCCCGCGCGCGGCCCCCTCCCTCCCTGCCGCCGGCGGGACGTGGCACTGAGTGACGGGTCGCTGGCCAATGGTGGCGCCGCTCCTGCCTGCCGCGACCAATCGGAGGGGGGGGCGGGACTCGGGGGGCGTGTGGGGGCCCCCCCCCATGGCCTGCTCTGCCCTGGCGCCCCTGCCCCCCCCGCCCCCCCAGTCCCTGCTTTTCCCTATCTTTCCCCTCACTTTCCCTATGCGCCCCCCCCCCCCCCGATCCAAATGCAGCTTTGGCATTGCTGTTTGCATTTAACGCAGTGGGGGGTCGCCACAGCACCCGTTATCCTCCACATAGGGGTCCCGCGCCCTATAGGTCCGGCGGTGACCCCCTGAGCAGCGCAGGGTTGCCCCGGGTTGTGAGCGAGTTTAGAAACGCGTCCCACCTCGCGCAGGAAATCCCTGGGGCGGCTGGGAGTCCGGCTTAGCTCGGAGGGCGAACTGTGAGACCTGCTTCCTCCCTCGCGGTCTTGAAGCGCAGATCCCCTCGTGGGAGAGGGCACTTACCCTTTTGAGGCGACGCTGCAGGTCACCCTCTGATTCAAGACCTAGCTGTTCCCTGCCTCTCTTTTTTTTACCTTTAATCATCTGTTTCTGTATGTTGTGCTAGCTGTTACCTGTTGATACCAACTTTGTTATTCCTTTGTGAGAACATGGCAAATAGGGAGGGTGGGAGATTTCTTTTCCGTCACAGAGGTTGGCGCCTGCTCTGTGTGTAACGAGATGGCCCTGGAAAATCACTGAGGAGCAGCAGAGAGAATCGTGACAAAACATCTTTGTCAGCGTGAAAATGAAGCAAGGATAACTACAGGCTTCTGCCCGCTCTGGCCCACGTTCATCCTTCGCTGTCCTGCCGGAGCAGGCAGTGTGCACTGCACTTGCCGTTGAAACAGCACTCTCTCAGCGGGTCCTGCATTGGCAGTCAGAAAGGGCGCTTTTGAAGGAGTTGCGGTGACAACCGTCTGCCCCAGCATCAAAGATGCTGAAATGCTTGCAGATGTCAGAACCTGAGCTGTAGATGTGTAAAAATAATCCTGTGAGGGGCTTCTCTTGGCTGGCTAACTGCCAGTGTGTTTTGCAGTCTGTTTTTGGTATGCTGTAGTGCTTTCTCTTAAAACTGAGCCTTAGGGCAAAACACATCCTCTGGCTGTAGTTTTGAAATGTCAACAGCAGTCAAAGTGTGGGCTTTCTTTTAAGGTTCTTGGGGACTTTGTCCACTTTCACTGGGTTTCTCCTCTTTGGGATTGATGTCTGTGCAGGCAGCTCTGAAACATGCATTCGTTTACGTAGGGAGTTGGCTAGTAGCTCCGGAAGTGGCCTCTGGACCTGGCTCAAATGATGGAAATGTGAAAATGAATGTCTAGGCTTTGCTTTTCAGAAGTGTGTCACTGCAGACGTTGCTTTACCTTTGCTATTTGACTGGGCCATAATTTGCAGGAAGAGGTGATTTCCTGTCCCCTTGTTCCATGACTAACCTGAAATGAAATCAGTTTGTTAACCAGGCTTTATGTTTTTAGAAAGCAAAATGAAATGAGAAAGAAAAATTTTTTATTTGCCTGAGTGAGGCATCCTAATTTAAAAGCACTCTTGTGTTTCTTGAGAATAGGAAGGATTTGAATGACTACATTTTTGTAATATTCCTTCTGTCTGGGACATGTAGTGGCTTACATGTACAATCACTGTTCCTGTAGGGATTTATTGCTTCAAATGCGGAGGAAGTAAATACTCTGGTTTATGCACATTAAAGCTGCCATAGTATCTGGCCAAACAGGGCTGTGCTCACACCTTACTCACTGTTTAAACAAAAGATTAGACACAGCCTAGAAAGAGGTAACTGATGTCAGACTTACTTTTTAATGACACTTACAAAACAGGTCAGAGTAGGAGCTGGATGTGTACGTATATGAGGCGTTTGCCACAAAAGGAATGCCAGATAACTCCAGTTTCTAGCATTCCTTCGCTTGCCACAGGCAAGATAACTTCAATCGTCTGCTTTTCCAGCAGGGTTTTTATTCAGCCCCTGGGAGGCTCCTCTGGGGGAAGAGGAGTGAGTTTTACGTGGCTAGTGTAATACGAGCCTTTCTGAATGTGGTTGTGTTGAATGTAGTGAGCAAGGTGTGCGTGCAGAGAAGGGGGTGTAGGGGGTTGAGTCTCGGACTCGGCACCAGAATCAATCGTCCAAGACGATGACAACCATGTTTTGTCCGACTGTGGCTTGTCATCAAGGGACAATGGGTAAAGAACAAGCAAGCAATGCTGAGCAAAAAGTTAGTGGAGTAAGGAAGAGTGTGTTCACTTGGCACAGTCTGAGATGTCTGCCTGCAGACTTCCCCAGCTCTCCTCCCACGTGCTTCCCTGCTAGAGATGTTAATGAATAAATGTAAGCAGCGCTGCAGATGCCACTGTTGTTATCTAACAGCTCTTTGTAGTCACAGCTGTTCGTTATGTGTCTGGTTTTTCTATTTTCCTTCCTGGAGTCTGAGATTCTTATAAGGCTTTATGTTCACCGTTGTTCCTTTTTAAAGAATTGCCCATGTCACTAGCCTGATGGGAAGAATCTCCGACTTCTGCTGCCTAAAGTCTAGAAGCTCTGTCTCTGGTTTTTAAAATTGCCTTTTGGGGTGTCGAATAGCGCTCCCCTAATCTGGTAAATCTGACGAAATGAGCCAGTTCCTTGTCAGCGCTTGAATCCATGTGTTGGCTTCGTGCTTAAAAGACTGAGGTGAATGGTTGGTTTTACCCAGCAGGCGCTTCTGATGTTCAGTTCCAAATGTTCTTGCTGAAAGACTGACTACAAGCGTGTTTGAACTTTCAGCATTGCCATGCCAATAGTTATCTCCTGGGCATGAGGACCAGGGCTGTCTTTCCATGTTGCAGGTTCTAGCAGAGCACTTCATGATCTGCAAATCCTGATGTAACTAGGGATATTTGCCTTTTAAGTAGACTTTGTTCAGTGGTCAATAAGCTTGACATGAAATAAGCTGTTTTGGTCTCATTAAAAATATCTGGCTTTTTTTTTTTTTTCTCCTCCTGTGACATATTCCAACTGGCTAAGGATAGGTGATTAATACCTTCATTTACACTGTAATCTGCTATAAATGGCAGAGATTTCCACAATCTTTGAGAATTTGGATGCGAATTTCAGGCAGGCCTGGAAGTTTCCATCCTCTTTAAAAATATCAGTAATAAAGCTTTAAGCTTTCTTCCAGTGCATGTCACGGTGAGTGGCAGCGCTCTGAGATGCACCGCAGGCACCCAAGCTTGTGGCTGAGCGCACTTCACGGCAGCGCTACAGGACAGACTTGTTTGGGGGATTACTGTGTTATTTGAACAACTATGTTAAACTTCAAGTGCTTCTTGTGTGAGCTCTTGTGCCTTGATCTCAAGTCCTAAAACTGTTTTATTACCTGTGGGAACAGAAAAGAGTAGAAGAATATCCTTTCTTGCACAAACCTGTTCCATCAAAATCTTTCGGTAGGTCTATCGGCTGGCATGCTGCTACAGCAAACGCTGCTACAGCAAACTTTGTATTTGGATTAAATGTTGCATTTGAAAGCAGATCAAAGCTTTAATTTTAATTTTTTTAAGCTTGGTCCAAGTGTGAGCTTATTCTGCGCTTGCTTATTCTGCAAAATGACATCACGCATACCAGTTGTAGAAGCAATGTTAAGAAAGGCGACAAATGTGGCTCTACTCATTGGCATTTTTACAGATCAGCCTAATAATTGACTTCTTGTGGACAAATGGCGTTGCGTTTGTGGTTAGACATACTTATCAAATTAAGTAGAATAGCTGGAGAAGTAAAAGAGCTGTCAGGTACTTGAGCCCTAGCTCTGAAATAAAGCAGGAGCCAAGTTGAGAGCAATTGCTGCAGGTTTAACTAGGTGTCCTAGCGAGTTAGAGCTCCTGAAAGGAAAGGCATGTGGGGCCTTTGGAGGAGAGAGGACAGCGTGGCTACTCCCTTATAGGAAGGGACAGCCAGGTAGGGTGCTGCCTGTGGAACGTGGAAAATGTGGTTTCAAGACATCAGACCTCCATGCGCCCATGCCTCGCAGCATATAAAATCAGTGCGTGCTTGTTTTCAAGAGGGTCAGCTGGCTGTTGCTTTGTAGCTAACAAAAAATAATCCGAAGGTGTGAAGCTGGTGGGTGACTTCTCATTTATCTGCAAAGCTCCCCTGTGTTTCTCATGCTTGCTTATCCTTCATGCTGTCTAGTGCAGGCTTGCAGAAGCTGATGCTTCTATGTTGCCCTCTGTTTAACAGCTGCTGTTTTCCTTCTTGCCCTTTCTAGGGTACATAAATCTGTGTTCAAGCGTACTTCAGTTTCATTGCAAATTCCCCACTCTTTGTATATCTTTATTTTAGACACATTTGCATAATAACATGTACATTAAGTTGAGCTGCCTTCGCTTGGCAGCACTGGCTAATTTAGTAATTTTTAAAAAACTATGAAGTAAGATTAGAGGCCATCTCCCTTTAAAATCAAACTCTTCCACAGCTGTTCTATAAAATAGTGAAATTGCTCTTCCTATTATGGCTGTTACCCCAGGGCAGTGCTGTTCCCTGCCCTGCCGCAGGCCACTGGCATCCAGCCCTTCAGATCAGCAGTGTTGTGCTGGCAAGTCTCACGCCAACTTAGGAACTTTATTTTTGTATGAAGATGGTGATGGAAAGAAAAATGTTTTGCATGGGTATTCTAGTGCTTCTCCTTATTTATGAGCACTTTCTCCCCTTCCTAACTGTTCAAGCTCTTTGAAAAGTTATGCAATCTTTGCTTTCTCTTCCCAGGCCTTTACCTTTAAGAGAGTTTTCCTTGGAAAGTTGTCTTCTGTTGGACTTCAGTCAGCCTCTGACCTTGTCTGGCCTGGATTGCAGGGTATCATGCTAGCGAGCGGTAGCTATCGTGCTACCGCACAGCAGCTATTGTGTGTTAAGCAACTTGTAAGTTTGTGCTGAAAGCACCTGCTGTCTTCAGCATCTGCTAAAGTGGTTAAGCTGAAGCCTGCAGAGGAGGTAAGAGAGTAAGCAGTGAAATAAGGACTTCAAGAGCGCAAGGCACATGTTTTATTTCCAGGATGGTGTTCTGCTGGTATCCTCCGCTTTTTACAACCCTGTCTGGCCAGGGAGTTGCACTTCCTCGACCAGCATCAGCAACCTCCACTTGTTTGAGAGTCCTCACCCCAGGGTGATTCATCAACTAGTGCAACCTGTTGCGTAGGGAGTGCCTGATATCCAGGAGGTGTGTGATGTTACTCATTAACTGTTCTGTGTGCGTCTTGTTCAGTGGACGGCTGCACTAAAAAGCCAGGGGGTCGCTCCGGTGCGTTTCGGAGGAACCAGCTGACTTTGCTGGAGCGCACAGACTCAGTCAGCCTTTGCAAACCTGAATTCCTCCCTCACTGTGCCCCCATCTCAGCCTCGCAATTGCTTCTCACCCCACTAACCACAGGACTAAAGTGACCGAGCACAAGACATTAGTTGCTGGGGGAGGGAGGGATAAAAAGTCTTCCCCCCCCCCCCCCCACTATATACCCACGTGCAAGCTATCAGGTTGTCTGGCTGCTCTTCTGGCAGGACTTCTGAGTTCAAACAGTGCCTCATTTCTCTAATAACTGGAAATAGGAAGACTCCAGAGGTCAAAATTTGGTTATTAAAGAGGGACCTTTTTATGGAAAATAGTGTGTGTAAAAGGCAAAATAGTTAACCACATTGCAGGTGAGAAAAGAGAGGCACTTTTGGTAGAAGTTGCAGAGAGCTGGGTTTTTATAAGCAAACTATTTGATGGAGACAAGTAGGCTGTGAGTAGAGGAGAGCACAGCTGATGTGTCAGCAAGCCAGCTAGGCTAAAGCTTCCAAAAGTGATTGGAGTGACACCTCTACCTCAGTTTTCATAGTTCTGTTGCCAACGACTGCTCTAGAAACGTATATCCTAGCTTGCTAGTCCAAATGCCATCGGTGGCAGCTCACACCTGTCAGCAAAGGCCACTTGTACTTGGAAACACATTTTGTGAGGCTCTGCTGTCCTTAGTGGAGCCTTGCTTGTTCTGTGGTAAAAGCCACTGCGTTATGTGGTCAAAGTGAGTTGTAAAGCCCTGAAGAAGTGGTGTACCGACTGGGCAGGGACCCGGCATGCCTGCTTGAATGAATGCATGCCCCAGGGGATAGCTTCTCAGTGGTTAGGCCCTGTTTGTGCAGAAGGAGAATAATTGAGACGCTTTCCCTGCTGGGAGAGCTGAAAGATGTGAAATGTTCAGGGGCTGGTGTCCTTAATTCACCTTTCCACCGAGTCAGCCAGGCTACCTCCAGAGATTCTGGGTCCTCTTGAATTTAGTGCATGCACAAATGAACTGGTGTCATTCTCCCACCTGGTCTGGAGGTATTGCCAGTTAAAGTCATCTGCCTGTGACAGGGATGTATTTTACTCCAGTTCTCCTATTCCCAGGGAAATTCAGATGTGCTTTTGTGCTTTTGTCCCTTCTCTTCCCACAGTGGAGGAAAGAGAGGCAGAGCAGATAATGTTTAAGCTAATGATAACTCTCATCTGATACTACCCTGTCTCTGATCTCTTCTTTCAGGATCCCTCGGTGACACAGCTGACACTTGCTAGCCAAGGTGGCTTGGATGAATTCAGTCCCTTTTCTGAGAGCTCCCAGCTGGTATGTGTGGTGCATGTTTGCAGTTATCATCTCAGTGGTGGTTTTAGCAGTCTAGAAGGTCCCTTGGTAGCTGCAGCTTAAAAGAAGAAAAAAAATGAATGAAGCACTCGCAGCTGATTTCCCCGTGGACAGTAGCTCATTGCATGCATGGCGAGCTACAAGCAAGAGACTCCTGCACTGGAGCACTAATAAGCTCCCAGCTGGAGTTCTCCACTCATATGGAACAGTTTTTCTCAAGCTCGCACTGATTGTACTGGCTCGCAGTAAAGCCATATGAAGTGTGAAGGAGAAAATGCTTTGTGGCAGGAAACACTTATTTGGTCTCTGGGTTGGGAGCTGAACTGCTGCTCTGATATTGTTGATGGATTGCTCCAAGAACTCCGTTCTTGCTTCCTGGCTGGTGTAATGCATGATATGGGAAAAGGAGAGCAGGAAACAGGGATACAACGATGTTTGCAGTTTAAACAGCTGATCAAAACCTCTTGTTGTTACTCTTTTGCTAATACCCATAATCCTCAGGTGCCATTCCCCCAGGGCATTAAGGAACTAACACATTTCTGAAAACATAGAACTGCCTCCTGCTAGTTGGTCCCTGTGCTTCCAGCTTTAGCAGTGCTAAAATCTGAACTGTTCTTTGCTGATAGAAGTGATGTGTAATGCTTTTCCCTTGTTATTCTTGGCTTGTTTGTATCCAGACAAATGCAGCACGGACGACGCCTGCGACACAGCCCTCCGGCCCCTCACAACCGGCTGTTCTGCAGACGTCTGTGGAGCCCACTCCACAGGTATGGCAAACCCCTTTGCTGCTGCCTTCCCAAAGAGCTGGGCTGGAGATCATGGATGAGCTCTCATGTGCCTTTCATAAATGCTTGTAGGAATAAAAGGGAGCATGGGTTTCTCTGGGATTGGATGCGGGAAGCAGCAGGTGATCTTCTTGGCTTTCATTTTTATCTACCTTATGAAGTAGATCTCTGTGGGGAACATATAAATGTAATTCAATTTGTGCCTTTTCCCTGTTCCTCTGGTGGCAGAACTAACTTAGCCTGGTGTCCTGTTTGTCCTGGCTTCCCTCTACTAATGCTGCCTACAACGTAACCTGTTAATGCTTTTAGCATAGTTCCGGTGGCTGGTCAGACATGCTTGGTTCCAGGAGTGCAAATGCAGTCTAGTTATATGTTGCAGCTGCTGCTTAGACAGGCCAGCAAGTACCTGAGTCCCAGGATCGCCTCATCCAAAGACTACTCAGAGAAGCAGAGGCTGCTAGGAGAAAGCTTCAGTTCTCAGAATAGCAAGCAGGTAAAAGAGATCCAAGGGAAAGATATGTGGTGTAAAGAGAAGAGGAATAGCTGCCTTGTCTTTCCTTTGAACCCCCTCTTCTTGCTGGGAAAGGGATTGACTTGGTAAACTCAGCAGTCCTGTTCACTGCTCTGTGTTGTAAAGAGTCACTTCCCCTGTTTCCTCGAGGCCACAGCCAATGTATGTCTGTTCTAGACTCTAGTTTCTGTCACCCACTAGCGTTCAGAGGCTGCAGGATGCAGCCAGTGTGTGAACAAACAGAGCAATTCTAGTGTGCCCCTTGTGATCTTACATGCCTTGCAGCTCAAACAGGTGACTCTTAAAGAGGTGAAGATTTCAAATATGAAATGAGGCTTTTCACACTTGGCCCTCTGAAGAGAGGAAACTCCTGACTCTGTATTTCCCCACTCCACATAGTAGTCTTAAAACACTTGAGAGCTAAATCAGCAGTTCCAAATTCCTCCATCTAGTGTGGATCCCCAGCAGTACCAGCTGTTCTCGTTGCTAGGCAAAAGAGGGTCCCTTCCTTGCCTCATTTGACCTCTGCTGGGGAAGAATAATGCTACTAGATATTTGTCAGCTGGCCCTGAGAGATTAAAGGATCTCCTTGAGACCACATGGTCTGTGGGGGATGGAAAAAGGTAAAGGTGGATCCAAAACCTGCAGGACGAATGCTTTGTCAGAAACAAGGAAAGCTGAAGTTTGGACCAGTAAAAGGGGACATAAAGAGATCCAGGATGTTAAGGCTAATCTAGAGGCACCTGCAAGACTTTGGCAGGAGCCTGTGGATGTGATATTGTCTTCTAGAAATTGATAAGAGGATGAGGAGGTAAATGCCATGAAGTGGAAGATGTGGTTGAGTTATTGGAAGTCACTTAAAACAATGAGGCTAACTAGGGTGTAGAAGAATCTGCAAGGGAGTATATGCCTCTGCTGAAAGGGAAGGGCATGGAGGATGGGCAGCAGACTAGATAACATCTTGAGGACTCTTTGAATGCCATCTTCCTGTGGGATAAGAAAGGAATGCCTGGAATTCTGCACTGAGCTTAATTAAGTCTTCCAGCAGGTAAGGCAGAAAGCCTGAAGACAGATCAGCCACAAGCATTTAGCTCTCTAATTGTCCTCAGTCTTTGCTGTAGAATTGTCTCTGTCCATGTTCGTATTTGGCATCTAGTATGTTTACTGGCAGGTATTGCCACTGGCTTTGTTGGGGAAAGACTTATCTATTTCTCCCCCTGCTTTAGGCTGTGGCTGCAGCAGCACAGGCTGGGCTCCTTCAGCAGCAGGCAGAATTAGAGAAGAAGGCAGCTGAGCTGGAGAAGAAGGAAAGGGAATTGCAAAGTAATGCAGCTGGCATTAATCGTAAGTAGTGTTTTGTGCCCTGTCTGCAATGAGCGTAATGCCCAGGGAAGCCTGGGTCACTTGATTTGTCAACACAGTGGCTGGTAGGAGTGGATTTGAAGACTCAGCCTGTCCAAATGTATGCTGTTTTTCCTTTTGTGCCTGCGTGCATCAGGTTTTTACAAGCCACGTGTCTGTCTTCTAGTCACACCTGTGGCAACCCTCTTGGGACTGTACCTGTGATCCTATAACTTATAATGTGGCTACCTATTGATGGGGTGGGCAGGAAGCAAGTTCAGAGCCAAGGTGCTAGAGACCAGCTCTGCTGGGTCTTTGCGACCCTGAGCATGCTCTCAGCATCTGTGCATTTTGGCAGGTTAGGGAGTTCAATTACCAGTTTTGTATCCATGCCTGATCTGTTGTGTGATGTTGCCATGTTAAGGTTTTTCACT
Source organism: Dromaius novaehollandiae (assembly GCF_036370855.1). Taxonomy (NCBI): domain Eukaryota; kingdom Metazoa; phylum Chordata; class Aves; order Casuariiformes; family Dromaiidae; genus Dromaius; species Dromaius novaehollandiae. The sequence goes on from NC_088107.1 coordinate 23,029,194, forward strand.
GGTGCGTGGAGTACTCTTGTGCACTTGCCTATAGAGGGCTCTTTATGCTACCAGTACCTGATGCGTTTTGCCAGACTTGCAAGCCTTTTATTTTCTATCACGGAAAGTTGTAAGTAGCTAAAGGTTCTCTGTTCTGGATGCCTGCCTTAGGCTGAGCTTGCTTTCAGAGCGCCCAAGAAAAACCAGGTATCTTCTGGGACATGGATGGGAATCCCTGTACTGGCCTTCTAGCAAAATTAAATGAATCGTGGTTTGGCTTCAGAGTATGAGGGCAATGGTGGAGCTTTTACCAAACAGCCTCAAGGCTCTCTTAACCAGGGCAAAACAGTGTATTTTTCTTCTACCCTTGGTTTCAAGTGGTTGAATCACTAAAGCTAAAACTTTCTTTAAATCTCTACCTGAGGCAAAGTGGGGGAGGAGGGAAAAGGTACCTTCTTACAGATCTGGCAATTAAAGATTTCATTGAATTCTGGCATTCCTGAACCTGAGCACCTGCCTTTGCCATATTCATTAGAGTTTCTTGTAACTTAGCCTCTGCGTGAGTTGTTCTTTTCTCCTCCTCTGAGTGTCTGCTCAGAGCATAGCGAGGCAATCGATCACCATGTGCAGCTTGTCCTCAGTTTTTTCCTCACTCGAGAGAAGAGGACAAAGACCCTGCTAAAGCCGCTCTTTTTAGATGCGTATTGCTGCAGAGCTTGAAATGTGCTCTGGACTTGGTGATGTTTGTGATGGTCCTTTGGCCATTGCAGGGAAATCCTGCCTCTCGCAGAGGACAGCCCTCAGACTAGGCTAACCTGTCTCGCTGGTTCTAGCAGAGTTAAAACAACCCTTCTCTGCCACCAGCTCAAACCTGATTACTTGCCAAGACCTAGCCTCTTCCAAGGTTTCAATGTCAGTGTATGTGAACCGCTACTTGTAAATTTTGGCATGCTAATGAATCTTTCAACGTGAGAAGAGCAAGTGAAGAATTGCTCCTTTCTCCTTTTCACAGCAAGACAAAACAATTGGCCGCCTCTTCCCAGAAAGTGTCCGATCAAGCCGTGTTTTTATCAGGATTTCTCTGCAGACATCCCAGCTGACTACCAGCGAATATGCAAGATGCTATATTACTTGTGGATGTGTAAGTAGCAACTTATGACTGTAACAGAAGTTTTTCTAAGGAGTTTCTGTATCACATACTGAATTTTGCCCTAAGGTACATTCTGTAGGTGTTGTCTGCTGGGGTAAGATTATGCTTTTTTTTTTTTTTTTTTTTTTTTTTAAGGAAGACAAATGTAAAGGACTCTCGTTTAAGTTTTTACTCTGGGAATAGCTCATTCATGACATAATCTTGGTTGTCCTTTAAGAGAGACTTTACAATCCCGGACTCTGGAAGATGGCACATAGCAGAACTCGGAGGTGCAAAATAGTCTCAACCCTGTCTGTCAGTTTTGATGTTCTGCAAAGATTTAAGACTTGGTTGTAAGTAGCAGGATCAGATGAGGGGTTTTTTTAAGCTCCATTTTTCTTTCAAGTGAGGGAAGGAAATTAGATGGCCCAAAGGCTCCTTAGTATCTGTAGAGCTCCATGTGTTCAGTGAGAAATTAAGGATGCTTGGGAGATTTCTGTGAGTTTTCCAAGAATTTGCTAATGTTTCTTCCTTCTTCCATCCTGAACAGTGCATTCGTTTACCCTGCTCCTAAACCTGCTTGCTTGCTTGGCATGGTTCACAGTCCAGACAGAGAGAGGAGTGGACTTTGGTCTCTCCATCCTGTGGTTTATTTTATTCACCCCTTGTGCCTTTCTCTGTTGGTACCGACCAATTTACAAGGCTTTCAGGCAAGTACTATTTTTTCCTGTAATGGGGATATAGCTTTTAGTGGGAGGAGCTTTTGTTTTATCTATTCCTGCTGTATATTGCCTGAAGGATTTTTCCAGCTCTTTGCGTTGTTAAATAGATCAAAACCATTTGTTCCAACATTCAAAGTATCCGATAGAACTTGGTGGTGGTGGTCCTATTTCATCTTAATATAATGGCCTAGCCAGTCATAGGGTCCTAGTTTTTATTCATTTTAAGAAAACAGTTTGGTACATTAATGTGCCTAGCATGCTATATGCATTAAGGAAGTTGTCTTCACCCCCTCTCTTACACTGGAAAAGTGGTGTGTTGCGATATGCAGTGAACATGTTGTAAGTTGTGTTGCTGCGTGATTTCCTCCTGAAATCGCCTCTGTCTAGCAGCTTTCCCCTGGCAGAAGTGGTTCACTGAAATTGTTCCCCCTTAGAGAAGGGAAAATCTGTACAGGGATCATGTCCCTGGGTTTCATGCCTGCTGCCTTCTCTCCTGCAGGTCTGACAGCTCCTTCAGCTTCTTTGTCTTCTTTTTCATCTTCTTCTGCCAAATAGCAATCTACATCATCCAGGCTGTTGGCATTCCAGGCTGGGGAGACAGGTAAGCTTGGCTTAACAGACTAGTATGTCACAGCCCCGCACTGATGCTTTCTCTCAACAGGGCTATGATTGTCAGAAGCTTTGGGGTCCTTTGCTCCTCTGTTTCTGAAAGCTGTCTGTTCTTTCTTCCATGTTTTTTCTCTCACCTGGTACATAGCTTTGGCAGATTTCAGCTGAGGTGCCTCTCTTCTCCACTCTTCCTGTCCTAATCCAAGCAAAGGCATGTACCTTCTCTACTACCATTGCCTGCCAGTACAGAAAGGAGTATGTGGGCTCTCCCACTCCTCCTCTGTCTTTCCCCTCCCTTAATATTTTCTCAGCAATTCTTTTTCTAAGTGTTTCTCATCCCTTTTTTGATGCTGAGTTTTCAGTGTTGACTGTGTCTGCCTTGTCTTAAAATGGAGCCCTCTCTGATGGAGGCTGTGCGTGTGGCATGGAGGTGAGGAATCTGTGACCCAGAGACTGGCTGCAGGTTAACTCCATGCTGCTGCCAGCAGCCTGATCGTGTCCCCACGCTCTTCCTGAATTTCTTTAATGTGTTGCCAGTGGCTTGTTCTTTGAAAAGTCCCCTTAGCAAGGGCTCTGCAAAGAGGGTTTTCCCCTCGCCCTTGCTTGTATAGAGGGGCAAGTGCAGGCTCCTGGAGGTGGGTCCAACAGGCCTCCTGTCAGCAGTTCCCCAATACAAGGGAAGCACTAGGTTTCTTTTCACCTTGCTGCGTTGGCTGCAGATCAAATTCCCAAGTTACTGGAGTGTTTGTGAAGAACAGTGGAAATGTTAACAGCTAGTGGTTTGTTCCTGAGGGGAACCTTCAGGTGATGAGTGCAATGAAACTGCTGTCTATTTTTGCCTGCTGCCTGCAGAAGGGCTCAGGGACAAAGCTGTCCTCATGCTTGCGCCCTCCCTCCCCTGCTGGCTGGTGCTGCCTTAGTTGGGGGGACTGGGAGGGGGCACTCCATTTTTAGTCTGGCTTTGGAGAGTACACGTTGAGCTTTCTCCTACGTCTTCTCAAGCCAGACAGTGTGTGTATTTTTGGCTGTAGTGCATAGTGTGCATTTCCACTTCCTTTTAATGAGCAAGAAGTTGCGCAGCAAATGAAGTGAGCCAAACTGTCCTGTTTGATCCCTTCTCTCCTAGCAGAACATGGCTTGCTCAATTTAGCAATTGGAGGGATTCTGTTCTCCAGAACTGCAAGAGGGTGTTTTAAGTGAGGCATCTTGGCATTCTCGCCCACAGCCAAGCACTGATAACTCCCAGAATCCTCCTTTCCTCTGCACTTCAACAACTGCCAGTTCCTAGAGAGCTTTTTCTGTAGCTCTTAATTCTATTTCTTCCTTCCTCTTCCTCCTCCTCCCAACACTTGCATCCTTGTCCATGCAAAACTGTCATGATCACACACAGATCTAGGCTTCAGATCTACCAGCTTCTCTTCAAATTTTCAAATGTACCAGCCTGTCTTTACAATACTTAGCTAAATTTTGGGAAGGTGTTTTGTCTGTTTAGGTGACTTAATTTATGATGGCACTGATCCTACTGACTGTTGCCTGAGGGGGATGATCTGGGGGCTCAAGCTGTAATGCGGGTGGGGTGAGCACGATGCTTCGGTGTAGGGATGGATTGCTTCTGAAAATGACAGTGGATATCCTGTCCCAGAAAGAAGTGCCTGACTGAGCTCTGGGTCCCTGTTTCCATAGCCGTTATGTTTGACTTTGCACTTCCCTGTAACCTTGACCCAAAGGTCCTTGTGCAACTGTCAGTGATGCTTCTCCCTCTACATCTTCATTGTGCAAATGCTTTCTGTGTGCCTCGTACTTGCTTTTAAAGTGTACTCTTAACTAAGACAGGGGTGGGCAGAGAACCCTCTGGCTCTTCTGAAAGCTACTCCAGTATTTGGCATGTTTGAAGGAACTTCCTAATGCATGAATGTGAAGACAGGGAGACTTCTTTCCCATGGCCTGACTGTCCCTTTAGCATGTCCCTTTGTGGTCACGTTGAATGACCCCAGTGAAGCTAATGCTTGTCCCGAGTCCTGTCTCTCCGTGTGCGCAGTCCTCTGAGCCGTGCCGCGCTCACGTCGCTCTCCCTCTGTTACAGCGGATGGATTGCAGCTCTGTCCGAGCTGCATGGAAACCTGGCTGTGGCTGTTATCATGATGATGGTGGCAGGATTCTTCACGCTGTGCGCAGTCCTCTCACTCTTCCTCCTGAAGCGGGTGAGTTGCTCAGAGGCAAGACAAGAGCCAGGTCTCAGCTGACTTGCAAATCTCCGGTCGGGCTGTTTGCAGGGTGGTTTTATCGTATCCTCTGCTGTTCTGGCCAGGGACTAGCTTGCGTTTGAAGGTGGAATCAGAGCAGTGGGCTACCTGCATTACTGTCAGGTCAAAAGCTTTTAGTGAGAATATTTTCACTTGTGCTTCTTGCATCAATGCCAAGTCTTTTGCACACTAAGGGAAGTCACAGGTGAGAAAGTAGCCTTTGGGGAGAGACCAAGGCTATCCTTCAGTACGGCATGCCATTAACCATGTATATAAAGGGCCTCAAATGCACATTAGAATAAAGGAGGGGATGGTAAAGGGAGGCTGTGTTGGTGGCTGTCACTTAAATTAACAGCCAGGAGAAGATGGCCAGCAAGGTCCCAGATGTCACTCTTGCCAAACACAGATTCAGCATGAAGTTTCTTCCACCTCCCTTTGGAGCTTATGGGTCTGTCCAGGCTTGCTGAGTGCACTGGCTGAGCAGAGAAGGCAATTCCTTTGCTCTGGCATTCAAGGCTTTAAAATCACTGCCACCACAACATTGCGGGGCTGTTCAAAGCGTGATGGGATATGAACCAGTGCCTTTCCTCTGGTCCCCAAATACAAGCCACCCTTCTTTCTGGCCAGCTGCATGAGGGTTGCATTTCTGCATTTAATGGCAGAAATCTAGATAGCGTTGAGGGAGGCAAGGACAGACTGAACTGGGCCTGCTTCTATTGCTGCTTCCTCTTCTAAACTGTCTTGAAGAAAATACCTGGTCCCTATAGTTCCAGGTACCCTCAGGTTCTGCCCCTGCAAAATGCAGGGTTTAAGTGTCTGTGTGTCACGGGGGATAGGAGTTTTTGATCTGGCATCTCCTACTGAGCTGGGAGCTCCACATTTTGCAATGGGTGAGGGTCTCCTAAAATCTGCAGCATCATGTGCTGGGTGAGGTGGAGCCAAGAGATGATCCAGCACATCCTTTCTAGCCGCCAAGGAGGCGGGCTAGCGATGGGGCCAAGGGGGGAGCACGCTGGCAAGTGAGGTATGTGCAGCAGCAAGGTGACTGGGCTTCCGTTGGCACCCGGGGGCTGATTCTCTCCTTTTCTGTTTGCCAGGTGCATTCTCTGTATCGGCGCACGGGAGCCAGTTTCCAGAGGGCCCAGGAAGAGTTTTCCCAAGGCATCCTCACCAACAGGGGCTTCCAGAACGCAGCGGCTGGGGCGGCCTCCTCAGCTGCACAGAGTGCTTTCCGGGGAAACTAGCCCTTTGCGTGGGGGTCTCCACCTTGCTTCCTCCTGCATCGTGACCCCAACCTTCCTTTTCTAAAGATGCACTTTCTGTGGGTACCACATTAGCTCTGTGATGCCGACTCCAGATGAGAAGAGGTCCTTTTTTTTTTTTTATTTTATTTTTTTAAGCTTCAGCTGGTCTACGTTTATGATGGTTAGGTTTTCCTTTCATGTTTTAGGGTATGGGGAGATAGGAGACTTTCTCTACGGCAAATATATTTCTCCTTATCCAGGACACGTTGAGTGTTTGTCTCACTTCCTCTCCTTGCCCTGTTTGCAGCAGAAAGGTGAAGGGAAGCAGGTTTCTGATTTTTCTTTTCTCTTCTAATGGCCTTTGCTGTGAAGAATTTGATTATCTGCTGTTTTGGGGGTTTTGTAACTTGCATGTAGCTAACATTGTTAATTTTAAGAGCAGGAGCTGTACTTTCGGTTTATTCCACTTACATGATGCTGCATTTTTGACCTCTTAACTGCCCAGCTTCTTGAGAGTCTGGGTAGCGTGGCACAAATGAGAGCGTGGGAGCAAGCAGGGTTAGAGAGGAAGGTGAACTTTCTTGTTGTTCCCATGTTGTCGATCTCCTGTCTGCTTCCACAAGGATCCCACAGATGATGGTCCTCCGGAGTCCTGTGACCTTCCCCGGCACTCATTGCCCCCAGGCGTGCAGAGAGTGGGTCTGTGGGAGTTCAGTCTTCACCACAGCCTTAAACCTGGGGAGGAAGGGAGGGAAACGGGATTCCCTTTCCTGACCAGCTCTGCTGTTTCGGAGCAGCAGCACTGAAGAAGCCAGCAGCCTTGTGGGGAAGCCTACAGGACCGCGTGTGCCCATCTCACTTAAAAAGCAGAGGAGTCTGTAGGTGGAGAAAGAAGCCATGGGAAGCAGAGCCAGCCAAGCTGGTTTGGACAGAAGGTGCTATTAGACCTTCTCCAATCTGCTCAGATCTTTTCCCCAAGCTCAGAACACTATTTGATGCCTGTAACATCCGTCTTGGCTTCCTTTTCCAATGAGAGCTTGTAATCCTAAAGTGTGAATGAATTTTTCCCCAGGGATAACTCCTTCCTGCACTCCTCCTCCCCCATCGTTAGCTGGGAAAGGCATGGTTTGACATGTTGCACTTGCAGAGCTGTCTATGCGAAGCCCATGGCCGGTGCTGTGGGCATGTGCTCCAGCATGTCTGGACCACTGGAATCGGGCATGTCCTCTGGAGATGCTCTCATCTCGTTTGAGATGCACATGGTCTGCATCAAATCGGACATGGGAAGAGATGGACGGGGGGTGCGGAGTTCATGTGGCTTTCTTGGGAAGGGATGATGTGGACAGAGTCTCCTCCTGAACGGTTCATATCTTGCTTTCCAGAGGCTGCTTTGATATCAGGTTGGGGGGAATTTGTTGGCGTGACAGTTCTGCGGGTGGTTTTCTTTTGGTTTTACTTACAAATTTGATTTCTGTGGTGCAACTTTGTCTTTTTTCCCCACTACTTTTCATCGCTTTTCCACCTCCTGTTGGAGGAGGGATGTTAAATTTTATGCCCCTCTTCTTGTTGGGGAAAGTACGTATATATGTGAGGGGGCCGGAGGGAAGGGCTACCTTCCTCCTAACCCATGCAGCGTCCTAGCGGAAGGAAAAACTACGAGTGCTTGTGTGCACCAAAAAACCCTGCATCTTCGGAAAGTGAGGTGTCCCATCCCCAAGCAGAGGGCGACTGCTCACAAACGACGTGGCAATAAATCCCAATTTAGACCTGCGACAGGGATTCCTCTCCCAAGCTCCGAGTGGATAGCGAGTTGTCCAAAAGCTGCAGGCTTTGCTGCTTCAGCCCTGAAGTTCCCGGTCGGTCGTAGGGCGTGGGGAGGCATTACCGAGGCTGTGGGGAAACGGAGGAGTCCAGCTGAGCGGGGGTGCTTTGCCTCTCTGCCCCCACTCTTGGGGCGCGGGGCCGGCCCTGCCAGCCGATGGTTGCCTGCGGGCAAGGGGCGGTTTCTGTGAAATTGGTACTCCAAAGCCCCCCCATTGTCCGTGTTTTTAACCCGAGCAGAGCGGGTGCCCAGCCTGCTTGGCTGGGTCGGGGCCCTGGGGGAAGGAGGAGGAAGAGCGCAGGTGCTCGACCCCCCCCGCCCCCCCCGGCTCTGGTTTCTGCTGTGAAGGCGGTGGGTGGTGGAGAAATGCCCCCTCGTGTTTTTTTTTGGGGGGGGGGGGGGGTTGGTTTTTTCCCCCTCCCTGGAATGGATGCTGAGAGAAACCTGAGATTTTTAAAATCCCCTTCCTCCTCCGCCTCTTTCTTTTTTCCCCCCGTCTGATCTTTTTCATGTAAAAATGTATATGTCCGGTTAAACTTTTGTGCTCGAAATAAAATAACCCTCTGTAACCCGCTTGGGCATCGGTGCTGCGGCGGGGGCGGGGCCGGGGCCCGCGGGGGCGGAGCAGGGGCCGGGGGCGGGGCCAGGGCCCGCGGGGGCGGGGCGGGGGCCGGGGGCGGGGCCAGGGCCCGCGGGGGCGGGCCGGGGGCGGGGCCAAGCCGTCGGGGGCGGGGCCAAGCCGTCGGGGGCGGGGCGGGGGCGCCGCCGTGCGCGCCGGGAGGCCGGAAGCGCCGCGCCGGGCGGCGGGGGGGGGCGCGGCGGCGGGGCCGCGGCGCGGGGGGGGCGGCATGGCCCGGGCCGGGTGGGCGCCGCCGCGCCTGGACGAGTTCATCCTCACCGAGCGGCTGGGCACCGGCACCTACGCCACCGTCTACAAGGCCTACAGGAAGGTAGGGCCGGGGCCTGCCCCCCCCGCCCCCCGGGGGGCACCCCCGGTGTGACACCCCCCGGGAAGGGCCCCCCTCCGCCTTTCCGGGAGTCCCTGCATCCCTCCCGTGACCCCCGGTGCGGGACCTGCTGCAGGGACCCCTCCCTGCCTGGGACCCCCCACCTGCCCCCCCCATGTGGGGCTCCCCTCAAAGCCCTCCCCATGGCACCTCCTGCTGCCCCCCCCAGAGCCCCCCGACACCCCTCCGTGTGCGGCCTCCCCACAGGACCCCCATCTGGGCCCCCCCCCGATCACCGGGCCCCAAGCGCCCACCCCCACGCACTTGGCCCCCCCCGCTTCCCCCCTCCCCACCTCGCTCCTTGGCTGCTCCACGCCTCCGTTTCCCCACGCTGGGACAAGGGTGCGACAAAACCCCCCCTCCGGGGGGAGGCCGGCTGCGGTGACGGGCGCTCGGCAGGGCGGCGTGCGGAGGGGTCCCTGTGCCCCCCCCGGGGACGCGCGGAGCTGGTCCCAGCCGGCGCGGGTGCTTTCCCTGCCCTCGCAGAAGGACGCCCGCGAGGTGGTGGCCGTCAAGTGCGTCAGCAAGAGGAGCCTCAACCGGGCGTCCGTGGAGAACCTGCTGACCGAGATCGAGATCCTGAAGACCATCCGCCACCCGCACATCGTGGAGCTGAAGGACTTCCAGGTGGGGGGGGCCCCGCGGGGCTGGCGGCTTCCCCGGGGGCTTGGTCCCCACGAGACCGAGCCACCGCCAGCTAGTCCAGCTGGGTCCCGCGGGGGCCTCGGCTCCGCCTCAGCTCCCGGCTCCACTGGGACGTGTTGGTGCCAGCTCCTGGCCCGGCAGCCGGGTGAACCGGTCTGGGCAGACTCCCGGGGCCGGCGCGGGCGCCCCCGCGGCTGACGTGCGGCGAGCCCCACCGGGGCGGCGTGACGGCTCGCCTTGCCTTGCAGTGGGACAGCGACCACATCTACCTGATCATGGAGTTCTGCGCGGGGGGCGACCTCTCCCACTTCATCCGCACGCGCAGGATCCTCCCCGAGAAGGTGGCGCGCATCTTCCTGCAGCAGCTCGGTAAGCAGCTCCCAGCCAGAGACAGCCAACCCCGTCTGAACGCCGGGCCCTTTTCCCCTTGGAAACCCTCGCGGGGACCTGGAGGAATGGGGGGATGCAGGGGGGCTGGGAACTGTCCGCATGGGGCAGGGGGCTTGGCAGCGAGGGGATGGGAGATGCTGTCCCCCCTGTCACGTGCCCCTCTGCCCATCCAGCCTGTGCCCTCAAGTTTCTCCACGACCACAACATCTCCCACCTGGACCTCAAGCCGCAGAACATCCTCCTCAGCGCCCCAGAGAACCCCCAGCTCAAGCTGGCAGGTGGGAGAGCCGGGGCCGGGCCCCGTGCGGGCGCCGGGGCTGCTCCCCGGGGCTGGGGAGAGAGGGGACGCTGGAGCTCCTCCTCAGCTGCAACGCTGGAGGCTGTCCGGGGATGTCCTCTGGAGGTCCCCAGCGGAGAGCGGCATGACCTGCTGCCGAAGAGGAGGGTCCCGGAGCCCGTCCTTGCTGTGGAGCCTCTTGCTGTGTCGGGCACGCGGCAGGAGACGGGCTGTGGGAGGGAGCCGTCTGACGGGGTGTCCCAGGGCCCTGCAGGGTGGTGTGTCCCCCCGAGGGCTTCTTTCCCCTCCTCCTGGACCTTGGCTGGGTCTTGGACCCGGGCACCTGGAGCAAGGAAGCAGTGGAGCTGCCCGCTGCTGTCCCCAAAGGAAGCTTGGTCTCTCTTTCACCCGTGGGTCCTGGCCGGGAAGGACTGCAGGGACCAGTCCTCTCTCCAGACAGCAGCTAGTCCAAGACCGTCCACCTTGTTGGGCAAGGAGCCTTTTGGCTGCATCTGGGCTGCCCTTCATGGGGAAAACCCTTCCCACGGCTGGTCCCGGCCCCCCGAGCGGAGCAGCCAGCCCAGAGCGAGCCCCCTGCAGAGCCCACTCCTTCCCCTGCAGCTCCTGCAAGCTTTCCCCATCGTGTCTCCCCGCAGATTTTGGCTTTGCTCAGTACATGTCCCCGTGGGACGAGAAGCACGTCCTGAGGGGCTCCCCGCTCTACATGGCGCCGGAGATGGTGTGTTGCCAGCAGTACGACGCGCGGGTGGACCTGTGGTCGGTGGGCGTTATCCTTTACGGTGGGCCTTGACTTTATTACTGGCCTCTACTGCTTGGCTCTGCTCCCTGCAGGGAGGTTTTCCCCGCTCCGTCTCTTGCCTCCCTGCACCCACTCGTGCCCCAGGGCCCGGCTGTGGCTGTTACAGACCACGGCCCCGCGGTGGGGTTGGAAATCGGGATCTCTCCGGGCGCCGAGTCCCTTTGCAGTCCAGGAGAGCGAGGAGCCCCCGTCCCTTCCCATGCTCCAGGGTCTGAGACCTCCTGGGCATCTCCCTTCCGCTGAAACGTCCTCCAGCCCCGCGGTGGTTTTCCCCCTGCCCAGACCCGGTGTAGGGCACTTCCAGCGCGCAGAGCCATGGGACCGGCAGCCGCCAGCCCTCAGGCGCCGGCGTCCCCGTCCTGGGGCAAGGTGGACCCAGGGGTGCTCCCGGGAGAGACTCGCCCCTGCCTGGGTGCTGTCGCCCTGGCCTCACCCTGGTCGCTGTCTTCCCCCGCAGAGGCACTTTTTGGGAGGCCGCCCTTCGCCTCCAGGTCGTTTGCCGAGCTGGAGGAGAAGATCCGCAGTGACCGGGTCATCGAGGTAACGCGGGTCGCCACGGGGCAGGGTGCAGGGTCGGGCCCTGCCTCGCGGGCGAGGGCTGGACGGCGCAGGGAGGATTTTGTGGTTATCCTGCAGCCGCCTGAAAACAGCCCGAGCACGGGCTCGGCCCCGGAGCCTGCGGAGGGGAAGGGGCTGGAGCATCCCGGGACAGCGGTGCTGTGCCCGGAGGGGCAGCGCGGGCTGGCCCAGGGGCAGGTGCCTGGCAGGGCCGTGCTGGCACGGGGTTTACAGCGTGGGATGGGGTCGCCTGCGGTCCATGCTGGGGGCATCGGTGTCCCCGCAGCCGGCAGTGCCGCCTCCTCCAGGGCTCTGGGCTGGGCCAGCGGGAACAGCGGAGTGGGGTCAGCCCCCTTCCCTCCCCAGCTGCCCAGCCGGCCCCGGCTCTCCCCGGAGTGTCGGGATCTCTTGCAACGCCTCCTGGAGAGGGACCCCTTGAAACGCATCTCCTTCGAGCAGTTCTTCGCCCACCCCTTCGTGGACATGGAGCACATGCCCAGCCCCGAGAGCCTCGGCAAAGCGGTGAGCGGCAGCGTGGTCGTGGGGGGCCGGAGCATGGGCGCGCGGGGCCGTGGGGGCCAGGCTCCCGGTGGCGTGGATCTGGGAGCGGCGCCTGGCCCTGAGCCCCAGCGCCGGCTGCTCTTCCCCAGACCAGCTTGGTGGTGGAGGCGGTGAAGAAGGACCAGGAGGGGGATGTATCAGCCGCGCTCTCGCTCTACTGCAAAGCCCTGGAGTACTTTGTGCCTGCTCTGCACTGTGAGTCGATTCCTGTCCAGCCCCGATGTGGGGCAGCGGAGGGGGCCATGGGGCGGCTGGCTGCACCAGGGCACGCTTCCCTGCAGAGGAGGAGCAGGCACTGGGAGAACTGGGGTGGTGTAATGGAGGGGGGGACATGGGAAGAGGTGAGCGCTCCCCGCAGAGGGGAAGGGGCTCGTTTTCACGTGGGCCGCTGCGAGGCCCCTGGTTTGCAGCCAGCCCAGCCCGGGATAACCCGGGGGCTGTGTGAGCCCCTCACGAGCGCTGGCCTCTGCTGTTTGATCGCTCTTTCCCCCAGATGAAAGCGATGCTCGCCGGAAGGAAGCCATCCGGGCAAAGGTGAGCAAAACGGTCCTGGTGGGGGAAGGGGTGTGGCACTGCCTGCTTCCCCTGTCCAGTTTGGCTTTGCGAGATCGTTTCCCCTCTCTGCTGGGGGGAGTCCCCCCCGGGCACTGCCAGGCTGGTGTCTGTGTGACGCTTCATGCCGTACTGGGCAGTTTTAGACCCCTCTGCTGCCTTCCCCAAGGCAAGCGGTGGAGGCGGGGAGGCTGGCCTGGCCCTATCTCATCGCGCTGCCCCACGGGCTGGTCCCCAGAGCCCCCTTAACCTGCCGCCCCGCTGTCGCCAGGTGGGGCAGTACATCTCCCGAGCGGAGGAGCTGAAAGCGCTGGTCCTGTGCGACAGCAAGTGTCTTCTGCAGCAAGGCAACCCTGCCCGGGAGATCCTCAAAGGTATCGTTCTGGTGGGGCCGAGCCGGCCCGTGACAAGCCGGAGCTGGGCACCGGCCCCTGCTAGGCGGGAGCAAAGCCTGAGGCTCACGTGGAGATCTCTCCCTGGCCGGCAAGACGTTGGGTCCATCTCTCCTCTCCCACGCGCCCCAAGCTGTTACGTGACGCGGGGTTTCGCCTGAGAAGGGTAGAAAGGCACTGGGCAGGGGGGCCTTGCAGAGGGGGTGTCAGTGTAGCAGAAAGGGCCTCTCTCGTGGTTTTGGGCTGAAGGGTACCTCCCCTCTCCCCTGCCTGTCCTGAAATGTCTCCTTGCAGAGATGGCCAAGGACAAGCCTCGTCTCTGTGCTGCGCTGGAAATGGCTTCTGCGGCCATTGCTAAGGTGAGTCCCGGACCTGGGGGCTCTCTCCACCCTTTGAACATCGGGGTTTCCGGAAGGGGAAAGAGAAAACCCGGGTGGAGAAGGAACTTGCGTGTCCCCCCAGCGTCCCTCCCGCCGGCAGCCTGCATTCCCGTGCGCGCCCTGAGCGTGACTGTGGCCCGCGGGCTCTCTTGCAGGAGGAGGAGGGCAAGGACGACGGTGACACCCTGGAGCTCTACCAGCAGAGCCTGGGCGAGCTGCTGCTCATTCTGGCTGGTGAGTTGTGGCGGGGGGGTCAGGGTGGGTGGAGGCCAGCGCTGCGGCCGGGGCTGCTCCTGCGCCTGGCGCACACGGCTGACAGCGCGTCTTCCCTCTCCAGCAGAGCCTGCGGGGAGGAGACGGGAGCTGCTCCACGCGGAGGTAAGTGCCAGCATGCTTTTTTGGCACGGGGGGTCAGGCAAGCTGGGCACGCTGGGGGTTGGCATCTCTCTAGAGCTCTTTGGGGGTAGCCCATGGCATGGGGGGCAGAGGGGCTGGGAGATGGAGGGGATGGTCAAAAATAGCTGTCCTGGTCACCTCCCTGCCCTGGGGTCCTTACCCTGCTGCCAAGACTCACCCTGATCCCAACCCTCTCCCTGCAGACCATGAGTTTTGGTGGTATCTCTAGAGGTGCCTGGTGCACCAGGTGCTGCAGGACCTCTGGTGTGAGCCTGTGGGACCTCCTCTTTGATGCCTCGGGGGCTGCCGGGTGGGCTTTGATTCTGGGGTTGCTTGGAGCACCTGGAGCCCGTCTCGCCGAGGGGGACGGGTGCTGGCTGCCCGCGTGCAGGGGGCTAAACTGACTGCCAGAAATGGGTCAGCAAACCTGCCGAGGTCAAACGCCCGTCGCCATTGCGGGATCTGGGCCTGGCATCGGGGCAGCGTGCCCCCCGCCCTTTGGCATCGCTTCAAAGGACTTTGCCTGTGTCTTTGGCAGGTCCAGACGCTGATGGCCCGAGCTGAGTACCTGAAAGATCAGATTAAGGTACGGCTGCCTGGGGGGGCTTTGGCGGAGGGCTGGGAGTGCCGGGGGCGACGGCGTTAGCAGGCTGGACAACGCTGCTCTCTCGTCGCAGATGCGGGAGGCGCAGTCCATGGGCAAGGAAGCGCTGGCAGAGTCCGTCCGGAGCTGTGAGTACGGCGTCGGTCCTGCCCTGTCCCCATCCTCCGTCGCTGGCCCCTCTCTCCTTGTCAGGAGCAGGGGAGGAGAGAGGGGGCTTCGCAACAGGGGTCTGGGAAGGTGCCCTCCCTCGGGGCCCTGGCTGGTTGTCCTGCTCGATGGGAAACCCAGACTTTCTAAGGCTGTGGCTGTGCCTTTGCCAGTGATAAAACAGATGGAGCTGTCAGACACACAAGGCAGCCCTGCTGCAGTGCCAGGGAGGACAAAACGGGACGTCATCCCCAGATCTTTGAGGTCTTTGCTCCCCCGCTCCCGGGAGCCATCCCTTTTCAGCCATGATCTCCGTCGCAGCTGGGGCAGGCAGGGATTGGAGTTACGGTAGGAGGATGTGAAGGGCTCAGACCGCCCCATTTGATGTGAAAATCCTTCCCTGTGCCCTCAGAGCGAGGGGGAGCATTTGTATTATGGTTATTATTTTAATCCTACGTCTTCTTGGCAGTAAGCTCCCAAAGCCAGCGGGGCTGGGGAGGGCCGGGTGTTCCAGCACTGTCCCCCCGCAGCAGGCACGCTGCCACGGCCCGAGCCGCCCCCGTGAGCAGCTGCAGGGCTGTTCCTGCCCGTCGGTCATCCTGGCCCCAAACAGCCTCCTCCCTTTCGATTCGGGGTCATCGGTGCCCAGGAGCCCTCAGTCTCTCCTGGGACATCTGTCTTGCAAGCGTGGTGTGGTTTGCAGGTCTTTGCGCGCGCTGTGTGTGTGTGTGGAGGGTCCGGGGCAGCTTGGGTTTGGGAAGAGCTCTGGAGAGCGTTTGACCACCGGAGATGGAAGTTACCCCTCCTCGCCTAGCGGCTTTCCGCTGGGGCTGTCTGGGGTGCGAGTCGCTTGCAAGCCTGTCGGTGGTGCGTTCTGGTTTTAGAGCAGCCTTTAACGTCCTTCCAAGATCAGGGTGTGATACTGTTCCCGGTGTGGAGCTGGTACTGTAACAGCGGTGGAGCAGCCTCGGATGGGGGTCTCCTGTCCCCCCTCTGCCGGGAGGTCCCTTGGGCACAGGGCAGGGGGGAAGGAGCTGCCTGCTCGCTGCCCTTGAGTCCCGGTGCGAGAGCAGCCGTCGCAGCTCAGCCAGCTCTCCAAGAGGGCCCAAAGCAGTTGTCCAGAGAAGAGGAATAGCAGGGCAGGGGTGGTGAGATGCTTTTGTGCAAGTCCTACAGAAATCTGTGTCCTGGAGGTTCCCTGAGATGGTGCCTCTGAATTGAACAGGCCTCAGTAGACCTTGACCCATCAGTTTGTCCCGTCGCTTTTTGAACCACACACATCACTAGCACCCGCACACGTGTCGTCACCCACGCCGTCCTGCGGCGGGGGGCCACAGCTCAGCTGCGCCGCGTCAAGGGCCCCGGGGTGCCTGGGAGCTTGCGGCCCCTCCGCTCGCAGGTGGGGAGGGTCAACTGACCCTGACCCAGCTGTTTGCACCAGCAGGTTTTCCCAGTTGTCTTAGCCGGGGTTGCACGGCCCCAGCCCCCCTCCTCCCCATGCCTCAATGGTGCCTTGGGACCCCCGGGATGCTCCCTTGGCCCCATGATGACGGGCAGCCCCTTCCCAGCTCCTGTCACCCGCCAGCTGAGTGACCGCGGTTTCTCTCTTCCCGGCACAGCCTGCACGTTGCAGTGACGCCCAGGGGAGCCGGCCCGCGGCGACCACGGCTGCGGCACGGGACGCGTGCGCTCTCCCGCCAGGTTGGTGCGGCTCGGCCTGGCTTCGCGTAGCCCTCGCTGTCCCCGGCTGGCTCCCGCGGGAGCCCCGCGACAGCGCCAGCAGCATCGGACGCTGCCGTCGGAGCGGAAGAAAGAGGCTTTTGTGCCGGATGCATCGGAGCAACCCTCTCTCCTCCTCGCGCTGCCCGGGGCGCACGCATTAGCGCGGGCCCCGGACGGGCTGAGCGGGCACGCGGGCACGGAGGGGCCTCGGGGCTCGGCGGCTGCGAAAGCCGGGGCGAGCGAGCGGGCGGCGCGAAGGCTGCCTCTCCCTGCCGTTCCCAGCTCGCGCCGGCTGATGCTTTCGCCCTTGCTCTGCCTTCCCCGGAGCGCCTCACGGACGGCTCTGCAGGGCCATCTGCCCCTGCCCCCGTGGGACGTGTGAACTCGTTTTCCCGTCATGAGGAGTTCCCTCCGAGCCCTGCCTCGAGCGGCTGCGGAAGCAGCCTCCCGTGACCGCAGCAGGCAGGTTATTCCACTCTAATTCCCTCTGCTGGCTGAAATGGGATGAGTATTTTTATCTTGGCATCGGGCTCCTGCAGAATTCCCCCCGCTGCGTGCAGGCTCCCGCCGGCCCCGTACGTCTCTTGCCTTTTCGGCTGGATGTTTCTTAACGCCACTCAAATCCTTTTGGGAGAGACCTTCCCCCCGATCCTCTCCCTGCCTCGGCCCCTGCGCAGCTCCCTCCTGGCCCGAGCAGGGATGGGAGCAGCGTGTGCCTGGTGCAGAGCAGTGCGCGGGAGCCAGCTCGCGCCCACGGGGAAAAAGGCTTCGTGGCACCTCGTCAAAAACCCACCGCTATTTACGGACCTCTGACTGCAGCAGGGATCAGAGCCGGCGGCTGCATCTGCTTCCGGAGCTGGCTGCGGAGCAGGGATCCGCCGCTGCTTCTCCCCATGGCCCATCGGCAGCTGAGAGGGTGGGAAGCGGGAGCGGGATGTGCCGGTGCCCGGGGAGCCGGGCGCGGGCCCGCGGCGGCATCCCGCAGCCGTGCCTTCGTCGCCGCACCGACTACCTCTGCGCCCGCCGCGGCTCCGCCACCGGCACGGGCGGGCGCTGCCGCGGAGGCAATTCAGGCTCGCAGTGTTTAATCTACTTGCACTGACAAAGGTGCTAAGCCAGTTTGCACCAGACTCAGGAGAGGCTTTAGCACAGACAGATCCTTACTGTTTGTCATTGGTGTCATAAGGTGTTACCAGTTCTCAGCCGAGGCAGTGATTTATTGTGCATGCTCCTAGTGATCGGGTACCGCAGAGGGGCAGAAGTCGCCTTCAGGGACAGGCTGTATGAGCCCAGGTTAGTCTGCGTTTCGCAGGGGCCCAGCAGCACGTCGAGGGCAGTCGCCGCGTCCCAGCTGAGCCCGGGGCAGAGCCTCGACAGCGCGCGCTCCTCTGCTCGGGGCTGGCAGGGCCCGGCCCTCGCTCTGACGATCGTACCGAATAGCGCTCCGCCGGGTCCTGCGGTCGGACCCCTCCTCCTCCCCGGTGGTTTTTCCTTTCCCCTCTCCTGTATCGCGATGGGGCTGGAGGGGGCCCGGCCGGGGCAGCTCCCAGCCCTGCACGGCCGCCCCGTGCCAGCGCCCAAGGTGGGAGTCGCTTCAGGGGGGTTCGCATGTCCTGTGAAACGAGGGACTTTTCTCAAAATCTGCTGTATTTCAAAGGAATGTAATTTATTGTCTTTATTAAATACCTTTTTCCTCTCTCCCAGTACTCCAGTTTTGGTTTTGTGCGTTGAAACAGCTCAGGCCGAGAGTGAGAGCGAGTGGGACCCCCTCCTCTCCTGCCGCTCTCGCGTTACCTCCTGTCCCCCCCCCCGCTCGCCCAGAGACCCCCGGGGACGCGAGGCAGCAAAGCGAGGTCTGACCTTGTTTTCCCTTTGCATCTTTCTTTGTGTAAAACATATAGCAGAACGGTGCTCTTACAAAAGCTTGCGTGAAAGTGCATTCCCGAAAATTGGTTTTTAAGACGGATGAAGTGAAGCCAGGCTGGGCGAGGAGCGAGCGCGCCGGCCTGGGGGCCCCGGGGGGGCCGGGGCAGGTGATTTCAGCTGAGCCTGGGGCCTCTCGTAGCCCGGCTCCTGCGGCCGCCCGACCCTCCCTGCCCGCTCGCTCGCTCTCCCGCGGGTTTATCCGGTCGCGCGAGTCCCGCTCGCCCGTGATCCGGGCTGCTCCGCGCGGCACCGTCTCCGGAGAGCTTCCCGGGCAGATGTGTCACGGCGTTTTGATGTGTTTTTTTCCTACTGAGCAGAGATTATGCCCTGAGGCTTTAAAGCGCTTTCAAGCCTTCTGCCCCCCCAGCCCGTGGCTCGCATGAGCTGCCGTGCCGCGCCGTGCTGGCGGGCTGCGGGAGAGCTCGCGGATAGGCACATATGCGTCCGCGCTCCGAAGCTGGAGCCTTTTCAGGAGCCCTTTTCCCAGGGGCTCATGGGGCGGCTCGGGGCGGCCGGCTGCGTCTGGGCGCATCCCGGTCACTTCTGCATGAGGGCCCGCCGAGCGCTGCCCAAATGTCACTGCGCACGCTGACGCCGGCGATGTGGCAGCGCGGCCGCCGCGCACTTCCCGCGCCGCCTGAGCAGCCCCCTCGCTGCCGGCACCGCGCAGAGCCAGCGCTCGGCGGGTCCCTTTGCAGGGCTGCTCCAGCACCCTGGTGTCACCCCGTGTCCTTCACCCGGAGCGATGCTGCTAGGGGTGTCTCACAGGGGAAATCTGGCTTAAAACCGCGCGTTGGGCGAGCAGTGATGCAGGGCTGGAGCACGGGGGTTGCACTAACGCCCTGCCCACCAAACGCACCCGAAACCTGGCCCTGTAGGTTGGGAATTATATGGGGTTTATCATGCGTAGATGCATTCAGCATGCATCTCTGCTTTAATCCCCTGTAACTCTTTGCTTTAAGATTTTGGGCCCCGTGTTTATGGCAGTGCTGCCGTCCGGCACAGCGCTGGTGCTGGTCCCCTCTGCCGCGCTGCTCGGCGGGTTTCCACTTTTTTCTCTCCGGCATCTTTGGCCCCGGCCGACAGCCCATGCCGCGGGCTGCTGAAAGCCGCCACGAGGCCCGGGGGCTCTCGGCGTGCTCTGGAGGTGCCGGGAAGGGGAGCAAGGGGAGAAGCGCTGGCAGCATTTTGGCGGCTCAACGCGTTCCCTGGCCGAGCGGGCGAGCGCGTGCTGCTTGCTTGTCGCATGCCTGCAGGTCACGGTGCCTCCTAAAATAAACCCGCGGAGCTGCACGCAGCCCCGGCGCTGCTGCACGTGGCCCCGGAGCCAGCGCGGCGTAGCAGCGAGGGCCCCCACGGCCGAGCCGGCGTCCGTCCGTCTGTCCGTGCCTCCCGCCGGCGCGGTGGCCGAGTGCAGGACCGCGGCTGGGGCAGGGGCTCTTTCACCCAGCCCTGGGAGGCACCGAGGTGCGAGATAACCCCCAAATTGGGGGTGCATCAGCTTTGCCTCCGACAGCAGGGAGGTATTGCAGAGGGGGCTGGGCCGGGGGGCAGCGTCCTCGCGGCTGGGGCTTGGCCCCGCACAGCAGCCGCAGGCATCGCCCGGCCCCGTGCCAGCTGCCGGCCCTGCTTGCTGCGGGGCTCCCGGCGCCCAGCCGCTCCCGCCGGGTCCACGCTCAGCCCGACGCCCGGCCGGCTTCGTTTCGAGGGCCAAGGCGCTCCGCCAGCCACGTGTGCGGACACAGGTGCTGGTGACGCTCCGGGCAAGCACGCAGCATCCGAGGGAGCTCTGCGAGAGCAAGAAGTGCATAGACATCTCCTGGTATTTATTCCACCGGCTATAAGAGTGCCACGGCACAGGGACAGCACAGGAGGTGCAGACACCCAAAGGAGCACAGCGCACAAGTACGGCACGACAGGTACGGAGGCATCGCTCCCTCACGCACGGGTCTTTTTTTTTTTCTTTTTTTCTTTTTTTGTTCTTCTCCGGGAAGGAATGAGGACCCCAGCCGATCCCACCCGGGAAGCGGAGGGCCGCGCTGCGGGAAGGGCTCGGGCGGGCGAAGCGGAGCACCCCCGAGCAGGGGTTTATTCCTGGCTCAGCACTAATTCGGGCTTTGCCTCGCTGGGCTCCCCCCCCACCCCGCGCACCCCCCCGGCTCTGTCAGATGGGGTCGCATGGCACGAGAGGGCCCTCGAGGGCAGCGCGGTTGCTGTTTCTGGCACGGGCAGGATGTTATCCCTCGGGTGCCAGGCAGCGGGGGGGCATTTCTCCTTGTGCCTCGTCCTCGCCGAGCAGACGGGATCCTCCCCGTCGCTCCTGGGAGCCTCCGCGTATGTGTAGGCAGAGGAACAGCACGCGGCCCTGCTCTGCCAGAAAGGCTCTGGCTTCCCACGTGCTGACGCAGTTCAATAACACGCCAAGGTCACCGGGCACCGCTTCCCGCAGCCCCCCAGCTCCCGCCGAACGCAGGCGCCGGGGCCGCGCGGTGGGCACGGCGGGGGGGGGGGTGGGCTGCCTCTCCCTCTAACCTCGGGCTGGGGACAGAACGAAACAGGAACGGCACGACGGGGCCACCGGCACGCACGGCACGGGGACGGCGGGGTCAGGGATTCGAGGCTGAACACGGCTCTGGAGCAGGACCCGGCTCGCGCGGGCGAGGGTGGCAACATGGGGGGGCCCGTGGCAGGTCGCCCTGGCGGCGTCCCCCCCCTCTCCCGCGGCGCGGCGAGGGAGAGAGCTGTCGCGTCGACGGGGAGCGGGGCTCGGCCGCCTCACATCACGGCACACTTCTCGGCCGACTGCTTGAGGTCCTCCAGCGTGGCCGAGGCTTTGTCCTTCAGGGAGTCAAGGTCCAGGTTCTGGATGTTGCTGAGCTGCCCGATGACGGAGTTCTTCTCCTCCTCCTCCTCGTTGTCCTGCTCGATCATCTTGGCCAGCTCTTTGGGCAGCTCCACGTCGCCTCCCACCAGCTGGATCTGGTTGTCATCGGTTTCGTTCTGCAACGGGCCGGGAGAAAGTGGGGCACAGGGCACCGGGCCGGTGGGACAGGGGCGTCCGGAGGCACAAACGGCGCGTGCAACGCTCACATCAACGTGTCCCACCACGGGGGCTGCGGTAGCCAGCCCAGGGCCTCGGTAGCCAGCCCGGGGCTCGGGGCTGTTGGCACTGCCATGCCCACGTGGGTCTGTCCCTCGCTGCGTGCCGGGCTGTGCCCACGAGCTCTATCGCTGAGCCCGAGGGGACACGGCGGAGCAGAGCCCACGCACACACCAACCGACCAAGCGGGCAAGAGCCGCCACGAAACGGGAGTGTGCTGACACTGTGAGCAGGCTTTCAGCTCCTATTTGAGCATCTGGCTGGACGGGAGAGGTGTAGGCACCCTCTCAAGGCACATGCATGCTCCGAGACTGTGCCCGCCGGAGAGCAGATCGGGGTCAGCGCCGCACCGAAGAGCCACAGGGAGCCTCCGCAAGAGGCAGCCCAACTGCCAAGCGGGATCAGTAATGAGCAGAAGAAACTTGTCTAGATATTAGAAGGGACATCTCAAGCATGAGGGAGCAGCGAAGGGATCGGGGGCCATGTCTGAACAAATCCCTGTTTCCCCTGGAGAAAAATCTCCATCTTTTCTTCCGTTCTGCTGCTCTTCCCTTTCAGCAGAGGAAAATAAACCCCCCAGCTTTTAATAGCCTCGCAGGAAAATGGGCGTAAGAAGACCGGGGTGTTCATCCGGGCTGGGCAAACAGTTGCAAACAATATGAACAATATGCCTTGGCTTAGCTGACCTTTCTGAACTAAAATTAGCCCAGCTCCAATTTGGAGTATTCACTGCCGGGCGGCTCCGAAGGGCTCCGGCTGAATAAAGGGTGCGCTGGGGGGAGAAGAGCTTGCGGTAAGGCCAGGAACGGCTGAATTGGAGCTGATTAGCTTGTTTCCAGTGAATCGCTCATTGGGCAGAAGTTCCGAAAGAGGGATTCATCCAGGAACCGTTTGCCAAATAAGCTGGGGAGGGCCGGGCAGAAAGCTGGCTAATCCACCAGGGACGGTGTGACTTCAGCTGCGCTGGCAGCGATGGCGCAGGGAGTCTGGAGCGAAGGCAGCTCGCTCTCATCGAGCTGGAGTTGGGGGGCAAAAGGGGGGTCAGAGGATGTGTTTTAGGGGTCCCGCTCTTTGGGACATACCTTGGGGAGCCGGTACTTGTCTCGGAAGTGGGACCTGAATGTGGCCCTCTCCGCCTTGCGCTGGGCAAACTGGGCATCTCTTTCCATCCTGCGAACCACAGGAGGTGGTTACTGGTGGCTGGTGGCCCCAAGCCCCGGGATGGGGCTGGGACCCGTGGGGACCCTCTGCCCTGTGCATCCTTCCCCCCCCCCCCCCGCCACCCCCTCTCCCCGGCTTGCAGAGAGCAGCGGGCGGCTCTGGGCTTGACAGCCCTGGCCAGCGGGACCGCGGCCGGGACCGGCGCTGGGGGGGCCACACCAGGCGGCCGTGGGGTGGCCGGGCTCCCTGCAGCCCCGGGGCTCGGCTCATCCCCCCCCCCCCCCCCCCGCCCCGCCGGGATCCACCACCTTCCCAGCGACACCCCAGTCCCCCCATTTCCTCCCCACAGCACCGGCACCAGCAAAATGTAGCCAGGGAGGAGAAAGCAATCCCGTCTCCCGGGCGAGGAAGCGGATTAAGGGATTATGGGGGTTCATTAAACTGCCTCAGGGCCGTGCCGCCCCCCCAGCACCGTCCCCCGCCCGGGTCTCCCCGCCGGCTCCCGCACGCCCGGGGCCCGGGGCCGGTCGCACTCACTTCTCCTCCACCAGCTGCCGCTGATACTCCTCGTACTCCTCGCGGGTCATGCCCTGCGCCTCCGCCGGCGACTTCTCGCTCTCGCTCTTCTCCTCGCCGCCCAGCCCGCCCGTGAGGTTCTTCAGCTGCCCCCCCACCATGCTCTTCACCATGAACGCCATGGCCGGGGAGCGGGGAGCCCGGGGAGCCGGGGAGCGGGGTGCGGGGAGCCCGGGGAGCCCGGGGAGCGGGGAGCGGGGAGTCGGGGTGCGGGGAAATCAAGGGAGCTGGGGAGCCCGGGGAGCCGGAGTGCGGGGTGCCGGGGAGCCTGGGGAGCCGGAGAGCCGGGGTACTGAGGAGCGGGGGTGATGAGTTACGGGGGAGCCTGGGGAAGCGGGTTAGCAGGGAGCCGGGTTGCCGGATTACGGGGAGCTGGAGATCTAGGCTACGGGGGAACCGGGCGGATTACCGGGGAGCCAGGGTGCGGGAGCGCGGGTTACCGAGCAGCCGGGGTGCCCCGAGCGCCGGAGTGCCGGGAAGCCGGGGAGGTAGGATGCCGGGAGCACCGGAGTGCGAGGTTACCGACGAGCCGGGTGCCCGGAGTCCCGAGCTACCGGGGTGCCGCGGTGTCGCGGAGCCGAGTTCCCGGGGTTGCCGGGGATCCGGGGTGCCCGGAGCGGAGCTCCCGGGTCACGGAGGCTCAGCGGGGCCGCGCCGCTCCGCCGCCCATGGCGGGCCGGGCTGGCCGGGGAGCGGGGCCCGAGCGGCGCGGCGGGGAGCGGCGCGGAGCGGCCGGAGCTGCAGCACCGGGGCGCGGACAGCTCCGGTGTGAGCGCGGCGGGCGGCGGCGCCGCCTCCCGCCCGGCCCCGCCGCCCCCCGGCCCGGCCCGGCCCCCGCCGCCCCCCGCCGCCGGGCGGAGGTGGAGCCGCCGCCCCCCCATGCGGCCGCCCCGGCCCGCCCGAGGCGGAGGGTCCCGCGAGCGCCGGGAAACTTGGCCGCCGCCGGGGTGGGGAAGGGGCCCCCGAGCCCCCAGCACCGCGGGCGCCGAGGCCCGGCGGCACCCCGCACTGCCGGCCCGCGGCACGGGGCGCCGGGGGGCTTCCAAGGCGGGGGGGGGGGCTGAGCCCCGAACCCCGAGGGTCCTGCGCCCTGAGCCCCGAGGGTTCTGTGCCCCGAAACGTGAGGGTCCTGTGCCCCGAACCGCGAGGGTCCTGCACCCCGAGCCCCGAGGGTCCTGTGCCCTGAACCGCGAGGGTCCTGCACCCCGAAACATGAGGGTCCTGTGCCCTGAATCCCGAGCATCTTGCACCCTGAACTCTGAGGGTCCTGCACCCTTGGGGTCCTGCGCCCCCAAATCCTGAAAGCCCTGCACCCCAAGGGTCCTGCACCCCGGGATCCCCAGGACTGCCGCGCTCTGGGATCCCCGAGGCTCCTGGGTGCCGCAGAGGCGGGTGCCGCCAGCCCGGAGGCCTGCGCCGTGCCGCCGGGGCACACATGCGCCGGTGTCTGTCTTGCGCCCGTCTCCACGTATTCAGCGACAGGCAGCGATGCTGCCTCGCTGTTTCACGCCGCAGCGTGCATAGCGAGGAGCTGCGCATGGAGCAGAGCCACAGGCTAATGGAGCATCTTTCTCCGTCGCGCTTGCCGCCCGTTGGGGCTGGCTGGAGAAGAGACAGGATTTAGCGCCCTATAAAAGCTGCACGCGGCATGCGTGAGTTGGAGTCTTTTATTTGTGCTGTGAAGATCTAAGGGCTGATGCACCCAAAAGCTTGCCCCTCTCTTTCCTGATTATATTTATTCATTAGTGCTAATAAAAGCTGCTACACTCCCTGCAAGTGCTGCCTTGCTGATGTACCAGAGCTGGCCTAGGGACCCATCCGCTCACTGCTCACTTAAATTAGGAGGCTGAGGAAGGAGCAGGCATCGATTTCCTTGCATAATTCTCTCCTGGCCCCCGTCCGTCCTGCCCTGATCCCACCCCCCCTCCTGCTATTCCCTGCAGCCGGATCGCAGGCCGTGGGGAGGGAGAGGGAGCAATTAGC
Source organism: Dromaius novaehollandiae (assembly GCF_036370855.1). Classification (NCBI taxonomy): domain Eukaryota; kingdom Metazoa; phylum Chordata; class Aves; order Casuariiformes; family Dromaiidae; genus Dromaius; species Dromaius novaehollandiae. Next base: position 23,054,139 of record NC_088107.1, read on the forward strand.
GGCATCAGCAATGGCACCTCCCTCCCAGATGGCCAGCCTGGCTTTAACATGCATTTCTCCCTGTTTTCTTCCCCTCGCATGAAAAACGAGTGCATATCCAAACTCCAATCCCAGCTTGTGGGAAATCATTTCATTTCTGAAATTTGAAGACAATCTCTGCAGATTAAAATGATGGAACAGCTGTGAAGCGATAGAATAAAACGAAAGAGGGAGGGGGGCCAGGCCCATCCCCTCCCTCCCCCCTCACCCAAGGTAGCATCGGGCGAAACTTTGTCTCAAAAGGAAAGGAAAAACCCGTCATTTATTTTGCTGGATAATACCCCAGAGTGCGACGGCCGCGAGCAGCCGCTCAGCAGTGACGCAGGGCCCTCGCTGCTGCGGTGGCTCTCGGGTGCCTGTTTGAAGTGACAAAGAGGATTTGCTCCCGCGAAGGCTCTCCAGGGCTGCAGCTGAACCCGGGGGCGCGGAGGGCCCGCGGCAGCCACGAGGCCCGGGAGGGCTGGTGGGAAGCACGCCGCGAGAGAGGCAGCGCCCAGCTTGATTGCTGCCCTTTCTCCTCTTCTTCCCCAGATTGTTTCAGCACTGAGGGCAGTCCTGGCGTTTTTCCGTCCGGATCTTTGGAAATCACTGTGCTCACGCGCACGCGCCGGTTGGCCCAGGGAGGGAGCCGCGCTCGGGGCACGGCCTGGCCCCGCTCCAGCGTCGCCCTCGGCACCGCACAGCCGCTCCGACGCGCCCGTGGCTGCTGCCGCCCTGAGTCCGTGCTGAGCTGGCTGCTCTTGAGACCTGCCAGCCGTCGGTGGCGGTGAGCTGCAGCCTCCGCCCTGCTCTGCAGGCCCGCCGGCCTTTTCCCATGGACAGCCCACGGAAAGCAAACCGGAGCCGCTGGCCGGGGGCTTTCACAGCTTGCTCGGCAATAGGCCGAGAGCCCCCGGTGCTCTGCAGCCCTCCGATCGCAAACGCAGTGTGTTCGAGTTTTGGCAGAGGCAGACAAGGGCTGGATGAAAAGAGGGGCAGAGAGAGGAAAAAGCCGCCACGCTACGTGTCTCAGCTACGCTCTGTCCTTGGGTGTAGGGCAGGTCTGAACGTCTGGCCAGGTTAGGGCAGACTCCTGATGCGGCTGGTGCTGGGTTTTGCTCGGTCCAGCTTTCCAGCGAAAGCAGCGGATCGGCAGCAGCCGCAGCGATGAGCAGCGAGACGCCCGGCTCGGGCGGTGCAGGAGCAGCTGCTCGCTTCCCGCAGCTGCGGAAGCCCCCGTCCGCCCCCCGGCTCTGGGAAAGGGCGGGCGCTGGACCGGCCCCTGCCCTGTGAAACCGCACGGCCGGTCGCTGACTACCCGCTTCACACTGTGGCGCGAGCGGCAGCAACACGCAACGGCGGGCGCAGACGCCTGCTCCGCCGTGCAGAGCCGGGAGACGGCCGCCAGACCGTGCCGGGAGAGAGCGTTAGCTAACAGCAAGAGACTTGAAGTCAGGACCGATTTTTCCAGCTGGATTAGACGGGTCAGCTATCGTGTAGCCTCCCTGTCTGAGGAACTAAGAGAAAGCAGCTCCTGATGAGCTGAGCGGCTCGGCCAGAGCAGCCAGGTGAAGACCAGCACGCGATTCCGGGCTGCCTGAGGCTCCCTGGAGAGCAGCGCAGCTTCAGCGACATTTGGGGGGGCACGTCAGGGACGTGGGGGGCAACGAAGGCCCGAGAGCCCCAGCAGTGACGCCAACGCGCAGTCGGTCGTGGCGGAAAGCTGAGCTTGGCCCCGTTATCCTGGGCCTGGGGGCAGCAGTGTTGGCTCACCGGCAGGTGCCCATGCCCCAGGCGGAGGGACCCGGCGCTTTCTGTGGCTGCTCCCCTCCTCCAGCCCAGCCCAGAGATGGCTCCATCCCTACATGATGACAGGGATGGAGCAAAAGGTGAAGGAAAGAGCCTTTCCTCCTGCAAGGCCTCGGCAATCCTCACGTCCAGCGAGGTCTTGCAGGCACCAGGCAGTCACTTGCAGTTCCCCCATCTCTTCAGCACGTGTTCTCCCTAGGGAGGCCAATGTCCCCTCTGGAGGTGATGGGAGAGGGAAAGGAGAGGTTTCCACACTCCTTGGCTTTGCAACAGGCTTTATGTATCTCCCTGTCACTTGCTCTTGTCACTAAGCGTGGCTTCATCAGCACCTGCATCCCAAAACAGGAGCCGGGGCTTCGTCAGCCAACAGGGTCCTCCGCCCCCCCCGCCCCCCGAGGCAGGGGCTGTCTGGACCCCTTCGCTCCCCTCCGCAGCCCATGTGCCCCACGCCTCCCGCGAGGGCGAGGAGGGCTGGTGGCCAGGCCCACAGCAACGCTTCAAGGTGCTCGAGTCTCCACTTGCTTTTCTTTGGGCAGCCGAACTGTTCCTTATCCCTGAAATATATTCAAGTAAGCATGACTCATCCTTCCTCTCAGGACTCTAACCTGCAATAATGAGATGTAAATCCTTGCATGACCTATTATATTAGCTTATGCTATATCACACATCTCTGTGGATTAGGAGGAAGGGAGATGAAACGTCCCCCAGCCCCAGACAAGCCGGTGGAAGTTAAGAGGATCGTTTCTCAGCATTGACACCTGATTTGAATAGGACACGAGCAGTCGGCTTCCCTTCGCCGTAAGATCTGCCTGAATGACGATTCGGATCGTTTCAGCTCTTCTTTCCAGGTGACAACGGAGAGCTGGCTCCAAAGCCACACCTGGCAGCTGTCTCCTCACCCAGGCTTCGTACGATGCTCCGGAGGGCCCTGGGGGGCCTGGATATCGCCAGGATTTCCTGGAATGGCCGGTCTGTGTGGTTATGGAGAAGATTTTTTGAAAGGCTTTGTGGAAACCTGCTGTGACACAGACTTTTCCTCCCCTCCACAGTGTCTCTCTCTCTGTCAGGGACCACATGGTGTTGAGAGCCACAAAAGGAACTAGACCAGCTTGACAGTCTGAGTATCCAGGTGTTTTCAGCTCCTCTCCGGCTTCAGTCCTCCGCCTGGAGGTGTTGATGGGGGGGTTCAGATGCGATGCCTGGTTAACGTGACACTGTCCCTCCACCAGCGCCCCGGAAAGCCACGTGGGAGACTCCCTGTGCTCTCTGCACCCGTCTCCCAGCCGGGTCACAGCTACCTGCCGCAACCTGGGCGTGTTGCTCCCACCGAAACCCCCTCCTAGGTGCGTTGAAGTCAGATCTCACCGGGGGCAACGGGGTGCAAACCACAGGCGTGACCTTGCCTGGCCACCCAAGTGCCTGCAAACCAGTGGCAGCACGGGGAGAGGCCATCAGGGGCCGCGGAGCAGCTTCTTGTCCGCCAGAAATGCAGGGGGAGGCGAAGGTTTAAACCTTCGGAGACGCTGAATAGGTGAGTTCAGTCCTGGAAGGATGTGTGCGTGTGTGTGTGTGCGTGTGTGTGTGTGTGTGTGTGCGCGCGCGCGCCGGAGCCGCGACGGGGGAGGAAATGAGAAGTCATTGCTAAATAAAGCCGACAGCCGCTCTGCTGGGAGAAGTCATGCTTGCACTTCGGCGTTGATTGTCATTTCTTGTGATCAGGCCAGTCACTGCAGACCCGGGGACCCAGGCGCACGGCCCTGACCCCGGGCGCGCGGCTCAGCTCGGGGAAGGTGCCCGGGCGCTGCCGGCCCGCGGGCCAGGCTGATGGGGCGAGGGGGAAGGGGCCACCCGGCACTCAGGAAAGCATGGCCATGCCTCCTTTTTCGGGCTGTATTCCCAGCTCCGTCGGCCTAGGAGGAGGGACGCCCGCCTGCCCTGTCCTGTGTGACCTCCCCAGCCGTGCAGCCCCGGCCGCAGAGCTGGCAGCCACCGGCGAGGACCGTGGTGACATCCAGGCCGTGGCGGCGGCACCTGGATCTGACCCAGGAGCTGAGCATCCTGCCAGGCAGGGCTGCCGCCTTGGGGCCAGCGGGGCCGTCCCCTGCCTTCTGCGCGGTTGTCTTTGCCGTCTCCGCCAGCTAAAACGCAGCAGAGCAGCCACTGATTAAACTTCGATACTAAGTAATCTCTGCTGAAACATCATTCTTGGTTTTTCCCTTTCTTTCCGCAGAGCAGCCGATGGAAATGACCTGGTATCGCATGCTCCCAGCACAGCCTCAGCTGCTCCGTGTAAACTGCTTACACAGAAGAAGGTAACTCTGACTAAGTGACAGTTATCTAGGCTGAACTTTTCCCTAAAAGGATCCGGCTCAGGCAGAAAGTTTGGCGGAAGGAGGTTTCACTGACCGCTGCATCCGCCTCCCGGATGCCCAGCAAGGCCCGGGCAGGAGCAGCGGGCAGCGACGCTCGCGGCCGCGCGGGCAACGTGCCTCCGTGCAAAGCGCGCCGGGGCAGAGGTGCCGCCGCTTCGCCTGCCTGGGGAAGCCGCAGGGCTTATGGGAAGGGTGTCGTAAATTATCAGACGAAATGACTTCCTTTCCTGCTACTTCACTGTAATTAAATAAAGCTGGCGGAGTCTGGAGTTCATCTCGGCTAAGCAAGACGAAGCGCGACCCAGCCGTCAGCTCTGTACGGGGATGGAAAACCTGCCTCCGCGTGACCTGGGAAACCGTTTTAAAGCCTTTCCTACCGCAGTATTCCCTGTAATCAAGCCTCAAAGCGTAGAAAATCTCTGTTGGCATTGCCTAAGGAAGAAATGTCACTGGGGGGGTGTTGTTGTTGTTGTTATTATTATTATTAGGTATTAAACTTGAATTAGATTCACTGGGAGCAGGGCAAGGGCAGGAAGGGTCGTGCCGAGTCGGCGGGCTGGGCTATGGCATTAGGACGAGGAGCAGCAGTGCAAATTAGTTTTTTTAGCAGAAATCAGTGTAAAGCTTGGGTCTAGCCTGGCCCAGGAGCCCGGCCCCGGTGGGGACGGCCGGTTCCCACCGTCTGCAGAAGCGCAGCCCCGAGCGCCCGGCGGGAAGGGCCCGCGGCGGCACCGCTGTGCCGGCACGTCCCGCGTTCCCGGTGCCCAGCCAGGGCCGCGCCGCCGAGGCCGCCCTCCGCTGCAGCCACCGCAGCTCCCCTCCCCGCCACTGCTTGTTTCAGAGGGTGACTTAAAATAGCTCCTTTGATGTCACCTTTTTTTTGCTCAGTGTTTGGGCAGCATCTACCACAGGCGACGTGTCACATGTTACAACATATAATGAGTTCTCATGGATTTTCTTTTTTTTTTTTTTGCAGCTGCTGTTTAATTGCACCTCGCGCTCCCGCGCCTGCACAGTGGCCCGTGGCAGGGCTGCGGCTCCCGCGCGTGGGGCCACGCGGGCAGAAGCCACGGGGTCCTTTCCAAGGTATCGGCTCTCCCTTCTCTGTTCCGGTACATGACAACTGAATTGTTCCATGCCGACAGTATTAGCTCGTTAAGGGATAGCCTGCGTTGTGCTTTTGTGCAACACTCCTCCTTCAAGAATACAAGCACGCATCCGAGCAGGGCGCATCCCCGCACCGTGCTGTCCCTGCCCTGACGCGTGCTGGGAAGCGGCACCGTCTCGCCGGGGGGGCGAGGAAGAGGAGGGAGGGGGCTCCCGGCAGCACCTGCCCCCAGCCAGTGACACAGATGCGCAGGGACACTCAGCGGAGTGAGCGAGCCGCGTAAACAGGCACGTGGGAAGCCCATGTGCCGCCTCGGCCGGGGTGCGGAGCGAGCCCTTGGCAGGGGCGCGCACCATCGGCGCCGCGCACACCCGGACACGCGCACACCCGGACGAACACACACGCCAGTGTTTTCCCGTCGGGATCTTTCCAGCGCTGTCTCATTTCGTGGAGGGCAAAGGCACCCAGGGGTGATGGTGATGCCTCGCTGCACCAGCCCCAACGCAGCCCCCGGCGCCGGCAGGGGCGCGGGGGGGGGGGGGGCACGGGAACGGCCCTGCTGGAGTGGCAGGGGGCTGCGAGCCCAGCCAAAGTACGCGGCAGCCGCGGGGGCTCCCGGCAGCTGGACCCGCGCCGGGAACAGATGGGGGCTCGGGCTGCCGCTGCAACCGCCGTCTTCTGATTGGGGGGTTTAAAGGCTCAGGGCTTCGACCCTGCCCGCAGAGCCGGCTGGGGACGCTCCTTGGTGGCGGTGGACACGGAGTCGGTGGCCAGCCCCAGGCGAGGGGCAAGGCGTGGTGCCGGGGCACGGGACCAAGCCTGCAGGGCACGTTCGCGGTTCTCGCCAGCCCCCAAGCCGCACTCTCGCGGGCTTTGCCCATAAATGACTTTAATCCTCCTAAGCCCGCAAAGCAAAGCAGCTTATCTGCCCGCGGCCTGCCGGCACGCTTGGCGGCACGGGGGGACGTGCCGCGAGAGGGGGGTTAGTCCAGGAGCTATGAAGCCCTGCGGACAAGCCGACACCCCCCACCTCCCCTGCACCTGCTGGGGCCAAGCACTGAGCCAGGACCCCCAGCCCAACGCTGTGCTCGACCCCATAGTAGACACCAGGGACTCCCCACCGCCGCCTCCCCGGGTGCCAGGGGTTCCGGGCACGGCCAAGCGCAGCCGAGCCGAGCCGAGCAGCCCCGCGCCGCCAGCCCCCGGCCCTGCCGCTTCCCGCGCCGCCGCCTCGTCCGAAATGGTTTTTATTACCGTTTTAATCTCACAGTCGGTAGCATTACATGAGATAAAGCACTGGACAGGACTGGAAAAAAGGCCTCTGGAGACAGCATGCAAACATTGCGACAAGTTTAAAGCAAAACAACCCAAAAAGCGGCTGCGGGAAGCCGGGCGCCCGTGCAGGCGAGGCCGGCCTCCCCTCCGGAACCATCACTTCTGTCGTCGGGGTTTTTTCTTTTTGCGTGTCCATTTCATTGGCTTATTTCTTTTATTATTCTCTTCCTTATTAACCGTCTTCGCTCCTCCCTTTTTTTTTTCTTTTTTTTCTTATTTAATTACATTAAAAAATAAGATTCGTACTTTAGTAAAACGCCCAGCGCTCGGCTGGGGCCGGCTTGAAATAATAAAAAAACACCAAAAAAAAAAAAAAGAACAAATGGAGAACAATGAAAAACACCCAAAAATCCAAAAAAAAACCAGAGCGTGGGAGAAACAAAAATCCAAAAAACCTGACCCAAAATAAAAAGACCGATTTGGAAGTTTGGAAGCGAGCGTGGGGGGGAGGGAGCAGGGGGGACCCCCCCACCCCGCCGCCGCTGTGGGGCTGGTCCTGCCCCGGGGCGCTGCCCCCGCTCCCCGCGGGGGACGGGAGCGAGGAGGCGGGGCTTGTGTGGGCGGGGCGTGCCCAAGCCCCGCCCCTCGCGAGGCCCCGCCCTCACAGGTAGAGCTCCTTGTCTTTGATATGCGCTAGCTGCTCGCGGAGCTGGCGGAAGGCCGGCCGGTGGCTGGGGTCCAGCGTCCAGCAGCGCCGCATCACCTCGTAGACGGCGGCCGGGCAGCCGTCGGGGGCGTCCATCTTGTAGCCCTTCTCCACGCGGGGCACCACGTCCTTCAGGGGCTGCGGGCACAGCGCGGGCCGTGAGGGCCGTCCCGTTCCCCCCCCCCCCCCGCCACGGCGGCGATGTCCCCCCACCCCGGCCCCCACTTACGATTCGCGGATAAGGCACTCGCCCGAAGGAGTAGATTTCCCACAGGAGGATCCCGAAGCTCCACACGTCCGACTTGGTGGAGAATTTCTGCAAGGGGGGGACACGACGCCGTGAGCAGGGCCCGTGGGGCAGCCCCCCCCCCGGCCCCCTCCGCCACGGCCGCCGCTCGCCCACCTTTTCCCTAAGTGCTTCCGGCGCCGTCCATTTCACCGGCAGCTTCCCCGTGTCCTGCGTGGACGACGCCTCCTTGGTCAGGCCGAAGTCGCTGACCTTGGCGATGTTGTCCTCCGAGACCAGCACGTTCCGGGCCGCCAGGTCCCGGTGGACGAAGTTGTTTGCTTCCAGGTACTCCATGGCTTCGCAGACGTCTCTGGGGGGGGCGACGGGGGGGTGCAAGGGCTCAGCGCCACCGTGCACACCTCCTGCCCACCCCCCCGTGGGCCCGGCGCCATACTCACAAGGAGAACTTGAGCAGGCAGTCCGCGCCGAGCACCGACCTCCCGCGCGACCGCAGGTAGTCCACCAGGCTGCCCTGCGGGCACGGGGGAGACGGCACCCTCAGAGCCCGCGTCCTGCCCCGCCGCGGCCCCCCGAGCCAGGCGGGGACGGGGGACACGCGCCGGGCGGGGCGGGGGCGCGCCGGCGGGCCTCACCTTGGCCATGTACTCGGTGACGATGTAAAGGCCGCTCTTCTCCTCCACGATCACCCCCAGGAGCTGCACCAGGTTGCTGTGCCGGAGCTGCCTGCGCGGCGGAGACGGGCTCAGGGCGGGCGTCGCGGCGAGCTGCGCCGATCCCCCCCCCGGGCCGGCTCTGCCCCCCCGGCAATACTCACGTCATCACGGACGCCTCCGCCAGGAAGGCCTGCGCCGTGGCGTCGTTCTTGATGCACTTCACGGCGACTTTGTTGCCCCGGTAGTCACCCAGCATCACGTCTGCAGGGCAGGAGAGGCGGGCGCTGGGACGAGCCGCGGCCCCCCATCCTCCTCCAGTGCCCCCCGCTGCGGGGGGAGGTCTCACCCCCGCCCCAGGGCCACCACGGTGCAGGGGGGACAGGGCCGAAGCCCCACTCACCTCCAAACTCCCCTTTGCCAATGATCTGCAGCAACTTGAGGTCCTTCATGTTGAGGGCCCAGCCGCCTGCGGAGGGAGGGAGGGAGGGAGGGAGGAGGGTGAGGGGGAGCCGGGGAGGAAGGCCGGCAGCCGGGGATGGGGCGATGCCACTCACTCCGGGAGAACTCGTCCTGCGCGGCCACCGTGCCCTCCATCACCTTCGGCTTGATGAGGCGCGTGCAGAGCCCGTCGGCGTCCGTGGTGTAATGCTGCGGGGGCACCGGGCTCAGGGGGGACCCGCCGCGGCCCCCTCCCGCCCCGGAGCCCCCCGTGCCGAGGGGGGGCGCGTGGAGGTGTCAGGGACACCCGAGGGGCTTGGCGGGGTCCCCACCAGGGCGATGCCAGGCTCTGGGATCCCACCAGGTGGCAGCACAAGGCCACAGATGGCACCAGCAGGGGCTCGGGGTCCTGTCCCCTGTCCCTCCATCTGTCCCTCCAGTGCATCCCGTCCATCCTGACCCCATCCATCTGCTTGCCCCAAGGGTCTGTCCCCAGGAGCCCCCCGGCCAGGCCCGACCCAACCCAAGGGCTCGGCAGAGAAGGTCCCACCACTCCTGGGGTCCTGAGCCATCGCCCCGCACCAGCTCCGACATCTCCGTCGTCCCCCCGCCCCAGCCCCCAAACCCACTGCCCCATAGCTGCTCCTCTGCCATGCCTGGATGAGGCCCTTCCGCCACCTGGGCCACGGCGAGATCCAGCCCCTCTCAGGGGACCTCGCCATCACTTGGAGGACTGCTAGGATCTCCCCACCTCCAAAACGCTAGCCGGCTGGGCTCGGCCTGGCCCCCGCCGGGAAGTCCTCACCTCCACCAGCTGCATGAGGTTTTCGAAGTAGACCTCCTCGTCGATGCTCAGCTTGCTGGAGGAGTAAATGATGCGGTAGTGCTCCACCTTGCCCTCGCAGCTCACACACAGGGTGTAGTCGCCGGGGTAGTTGGTGCTCTCGCGCACGAGGAAGAGCCCCGTCTCCGGCGGGTACAGCAGCCGCTCCGCCTGCTCCCGCGTGATCTTCCCGTGGAACCACCTGCGCCGGGCAGCACCGGCCTGTCAGGGCCCACGGCCGCGCTGGCCCCAGCGACGGACCCCACGGGGCCAGGGCCGCCTTCGGGGCTGGCGAAGATGCAGGGGCAGCCTTCCTCCCTGTCCTGCTCCCTCCTTTGGGTCGGATCTACTCCCCTTCTCCTCCAGCCCTTGCACAGCTCCCAGGCGGCTGCCTCCCGGCGGGACTTTGCTTCCTAGAGCTCTCTCTGTCTCCACTGTCCAGCCAACGCACATGCTCCCGCTCTCCCAAAACTGGTCCCTGCCCCGTCCCGGGCTGATGGGGAGGAGGAGGCACCAAAGCAGGCGAGGAAGAAAAAAGGGTGCCCAGAAGAATGGCCCTGGGACCACAGCACGCCCGCGTGTGCCCACCTTGCCCACGGCAGGGGCGAATGCCTGGGCGCTGGAGAAAGGCTCCCGGGGGGACTTTCCCAACGGGGCAAAAGCAGGTGGAGAAGGTGGATCTGGGCACGCACAGCCGCTTTGGCCAAGGGAAACACCGAGACAAGCCGGCACCCGCTGGCTGCGGAGAGGCTGGCGCCACGCAAGCCGGAGCCACGCAAGCCAGAGCCACACAAGCCACGTGCCCTCCCCAGCTTCGCCTTCACCCTCCTGCCAGCCCTGCCCGGGACACGGCCCCTCTGCGCTCCCTCGGGGCCCCTCCGGCTCCTCCAGCCTGGGGGTTGCTGGTGGCTCTGCGATACAGAAGGGACTTTAAATCTACCTATGTACTTTAATAACACTGATGTACTTTAAATCTACCTATGTACATCTATCTGTCTCTCTATCTACCCGTCTCCTGCAACCCCCCTGCTTTCCCTAGGAAGCCTTTACGGCCACAGCTCTGGGTAAATGGCCCCTTTTGCAATGCAGTCCAGCCATCCGTCACCTTCCTGAGCCCGCAGACAGCTCCAGAAGTGCTCACAGCTTTCCCAAGCAGCCCCAGATCCCAAATTAACGCGATCTGTGGCTGCCTCACTCTTCCTATTCCTAGCCACAGCAGCAGAGGCAAGTGCAAAGCAGCTCCAGCCTGCTGTCAGGAAAGCCCAAGCCCCCAGTGCTCTTGCATTTCAACACGGCTAAGCCCTTCCACGCATTTTCTTCTGGCTGCTGCTGGACACGGGTCCAAAGCAGCACAGACGCTTAGCATGTAAAGCTGGCGCTCCCCAAACCCCCTCGCAGAGCGCTGGGGCAGGAGCGATGGCTGGGGCAGGTCTTTGCTGCCGCAGGTACTCACGGCATGAGACTGAGTTTGATCCCAGCTTTCACTCCTTCCCGCTTCTGCACGTAGTTAGCAGGGATGATGCCTTCCCGGCCCACCTTGTTCTTCGCCTTGTACCAGTTGGGATCCTGTGGGGACAGCAGAGCTCTCGCACAGAGCCCCTGCCCGGGGCACCCGCCGGCCGAGCCCCCATCGCTCCGTGGAGCGGGCTCAGCTGGGCTGCAGAGCAGCCCCGAAGGGCCTCCTGGTCGGGCTTGGCGGTGAGGCCAGCAAGCCCTGGCGCCGGCGGGATGCAGGTAACTGCGGGCACCTCTTCGCCACGGCAGCCAAGCCGGGGAGGTGGTGGCAGCCGGGGCAGAGGGACAGCCTCCCCGTCCCCCTACTGCCATTAGCCCGCCCTGGGCTTCTGGGCACCTCGGAGACTCCCCGGCCTCTCTCTTTTTCTCCCCTGGAGCTAAGCACAGCATTGCTCCCAAATTACATCTCTCTCTCCTGCCTCCTCCACCCCCGGGAGGCACCTGAGACACTTACATTTCGGAGTAACTTTAACTAATGAGGCCGTGAATTAATTAACCGAATGCATGGCCTGATTCCTGGCCTGCTGGCCGTGGGGACGGGGAAGCCACCAGGGCTTTCTCGCAGGACAGCCAGATCCAGCACGGCTCTGTCCCCGGCACACTGTGCTGCGGGAGGCAGGGAGCAAAGAGCAGCGTCCCAGGAGCTCCGCGCATCCCGAGGAAACCCCCTCCTGCCCAGCTCCCTGGCACGGGATCTCAGAGGACGGAGCCCAGCGGAGCCCGTCGCCCCAGCACGCGGTGCCCTCACCTTGGTGACAGCGACGATGGTGAGGACGTCCCCTTTGCTGAACGGCAGGTCCTGCTCGGCGGTACCGTGGAAGTTGTACTTGGCGATACATTCTGTACCGGACGGCCAAACGGCCTGCGGGGAAGGCAGCGCCGGCGTCAGCCCGGCCGCGCACATCTCCCCTCCCTGGACACCGCGGCCCCGCTCCTTCCCCCCCCGGATGCGCAGGGCCACCGTCCTCGCTGCACCCGCGGGGCCGCAGCGAATGCAAACCCCAACGGGGTCCGCCTGAGCCGGAGGCAGTTTGGGGGTTCGGGGCAGAGCTCGGACCACGTTTTTCCACGCATCTCCAGATCACCGGCACGGACGCAGCAAACGGGCATCCCCACGTAACCTCCCATCGGCGGCCAGACCCACCGGACACGCGAGCCGGCGCCGGCCCAGCCTGCGCGCTCCCCGCGGGCTCACCTGCATCCCTGACATCTTCTCAGGGGGGTCGGGCCACCGAATCTCACAGGAGCCGCACGTCACTCGGTACCATGAGACCTGCAGAGGAGAAGGATGCCTGAGCCTCGGGCACACGCGGAGAGCAGCCCCCCGCCTCCTCGCCGAGGCCCCCCGTTCCCCGCAGGAGCATCACCTCGCCCCAGCGGGACTGCGGAGACGGAGGGACCTCGGGAGATGGAGATGCCCTGGGCGCTCGAGGCGGTCTCGAGCCAGACCGCCCCAGGAGGAGCTGTGCCCCCACCTCGTGCCAGCCGCGGCGCTCGCAGGGTCGCGGCGGCAAAAGCCCCCAGGCGCGGAGGAAAGCTGCGCGGGCCGGTCCCGCGCCCTGCTCCCACCTCCCCCCGCCGCGGCCGCCCTCGTCCCCACGGAGCAGGGCCGAAGCAGCAGCTCCGTGCACGGGGCCTCTCCCCCGACAGGAAACGCCGGGGAGGCAGCAGCCGCCGCCGTAGCCGGAGCACACCCGCGTGAGCGGCAGCCCCCGCCGGCGCCCGGCCCGCGCTGGATCCGGGCTCTGCGCAGGGCCCGGCGGGACGGGGCCAACCGGACCCCGACCGCGGCAGAGCCAGGGCGACCGCCACTGGATGGGGCGAGCACATGCGCGCGGGCGGCTGGGCCCGCCGGGAGGAGGAGGAGGAGGAGGAGGAGGAGGAGGAGAGGCGAAGGAAATGGTGTCACCCGCGGCGGGGCGCTGCGCCGCGCGGCACAGACCCAGGGGCACCGCCTGGGACAGGGCCGGGGGGTATGCCCAGCTCCCTGAACTGGTCCAACTGGGAAGCAGCCCTCAAGGGGGGACATGCTGCTTGAGGAGCAAGGGGGGTTGCGAGCGAGCCGGCAGCTCCCGCACAGGGTGCAGACCGCTGCCAAAAGCGGTGAGAAACGCTCTGCCGAGAGCCAGCAGAGGAGCCTGGCTGGAGGCAGGCGCTCCCGAGCCGTGCTTCGCCCAGCGCGCGATGCCCGTGCGGAGCGGTTTGCACCGGCAAGGGCAGCGAGCCGGCCGGGATGCTCCGGCTCCTGCCCCGGAGGCGGCGGCGCGGCTCCTCCCGGCGCAAGCGGAAGGACAGAGGTGCCCTGGGAAGGAAGCGAAAGGGGAAGCCCCGGGCGCGAGGCCCCGCACTGCCCCCGAGTGCGGCTCTCCGGGGCTTCGCTGCCGCGGCCTGCGCGGTGGCCGGGCGCGTGCCGCCGCGGCCCTGCTGCAGTGCCGGATCCGCCCGCGCCTGGCCCAGAGAGACGCGGAGCAGCCCATGGCAGCAGAGTGCAGCTCCCCGCGTCGCCGTCCCCGGGCGGCTTCTCATGGCCTGGAAGGACGGAGGAAGAAGAGCAATTCCCATGGGGGAAAACGCACAGCCCTCGGGCAGGGATCGCCGTTCCCAGCTCGTGCTCGGCACCAGACCCCAGCTCGACCCCGTGCAGCTGCTCTGGCAAAGCATCGGGTTCATCGAGCTAAACACAGAGATGAGAGCACGAAATCCCTGCTGAGGAGCAAGAGCCGTGGGCTGCAACGGGCGGTCGCTCCCCGCACACATCGGATGGCTCCGGCGGTCGCAAAACCGCGAGCAGGGCCGCAGCGGACTCCTTGGCACGGCCAAAAGCCCACAGAGAATCTGCTAGTGGCTCCGTCGTGTGCTGGATCCGGACCGCACTAGTGCCCAGGGTTATCCGGCAGCACCCAGGTCCAGCGGGAGCGACCGGAGGAGCGCCCCGGGGCCCCGGCGAGCAGAGCGGAGCGGCGCCGGAGCCGGGCGTCACACATCTTTCGCGAAGGCGAGGAAGCAGCGAGCGCACAGCGGCCCGGGAGGAGAGCGGTGCGGCCCACCCACGCGCCAGAGAGGGAAACCGAGGCACCGTTCGCCCCCAGGGGAGAGGCGGCCGCGCTCGGCTTCGGGCCTCAGCTCACTCCTGCGAGCAGCGGGCGCAACCGCCCAGCGGTCGCAAAGGTCGAGAGGGAAGCGGGAGCCAAGCTGCGTGGCGCCGCGCCGCGGGAGGCTCGGGGGAGCCCGGCCCGGCCCGCGGGCTCTGCCGAAACCCGGCAGCCTCGGGAGGCGCCGGCCCCGTCCTGCCGCCTCCGGGGCTCGGCGTTTCCCAGGGCTTCGCGAGGCCCCCGGCAGGGCCGGCCCGCGGCGGCGCGTGGGAGGGGGAACAATCCTGCCTTTATGCTCGACCCCCGGACGGGATGAAGTCAGCGGCGCGGGCCCCGAGGGAGGCTGGCGGGGGCCGGGCGCCGAGTGGCTTGGCCACCCGTCCCGTCCCGTCCCATCCCATCCCGTCCCCCCGCCGCCGCAGGGCTCCGGCGAGAGCCGGGCAAAGCGGCGCCCGGGCTCCGGCACCGCAGCAGCGCCGGCGTTTATTGACCCGCCGCGTCGACGCAGGGCAGCGAGCCGCTGCCGCTCCCAGCTGCTGTCAGCAGCTAAAAATATTTTGGGAAAGAGGAACCGAAACGAGGGGCAAGGCCGGCAGGGACGGGAGGAGGAAGAAGATAAGGGGCAGAACCGGGGGGAGGAAGAGATCAGATGCAAACAAGGCCCTGTTTCCACTGCAGCCGCGGCGAAGCGGGGCCAGGCCAGGTCCCCAGCGCTGCAGCGGCCGGAAAAGCCGTCACGCCGCCCGTGACGCTGGCTCCCGGGGCATCCCGCGCCTGGCGGCAGCCGTCACCCCCAAAAGAGCTCGGAGACACCCCGATTCCCGGTGTTTCGCTGGGAGCAGGAGGAGGAACGGGGGCAACCGGGTTGCCTTGGGGCAACCGGCCCTCGTGGCGCTGGGAGCCACCGGGCATCCTCCTCCCGCGCAGATGCCACCATGAAAGCAAAGATACGGAGCGAAACACCACCCTTCACGGAGCAGGTCCAGAGAGGGATGCTGCCGAGGGAACCAGCTTAGGAAGAGATGCCTTTAGCTCCCTTACAGCAATTTAAGAGCCGGCGGGCCGGGAAGCGGCGCGGCGGCGGCGCCGAGGGACGCTGCCCTTTCACCGGCCTCGCTGGGCGCCGGCGCGGGGTGCGGTTTTACCACCCCGGTCCAAAGCGCGGCTTTACGAGCGCGGCGGCACCCACGGCTCCCTGGCGCGACAGAGCCGGGCCGCTGCCGCCCCGGAGCAGGTTTCCACGCTCCCCGCTCCAGGAGGGAGCTCGCGGGGCCGGGCTGGTCAGACAACACGGCACCCCAGCGCGGGAAGCGGGGCGCAGGGCCGGAGCCGGCGGCGCGGTGCTGAGCCACAGGAGGAAGCGGGGAGCCGGCGAGGGCGCGAAGAGGAAGCCAGCGGCCGTTTTATCTCGGTGCCGCCTGCCTCTCCTCGCCTGGCCCCGTGTTTTCCCCACTACCTGCCGACCTTTGCATCCGAAACGCAGCGCTGTGGGGACGCGGACAGGGCCAAGGCGTATGTATCCGGGTATCCGCATCTCCAGGGCCGCAGCGGCCCTGGCTATAAGGATGTGCCCCTGTTTCTCTCCTCCTCTTTGCCTGAGCATCCTCGGAGCCGCTTCGGGTTAGCGGGGGGGAAGTGGAGGCAGAGGAACTAAAATAAAAACGACCAAAACCTACCGGAGCGGAGCAGAGGCCGAGGAGCATCTTTCATGGCGCGGCGGCAGAGTGAGGAGCAGCGCCCGCCGGCCGGGCTCCGTCAGTGCCCCCGGCTCTCCGGCGGGTCCTCCGGCGGGTCCTCCTGCCAGCATGGAGCCGGATGGCCGAACGGGCGCCCCGCTGCGAGGGGAACCGCCGCGACGGCCGCCTGCCGTAAGGGGCCACGGCGGCAGCCACCCGGCATCGCCGCCGCCAGCGGAGCCCGACCACAAGGGCGGCCGAGGGGGAGGAGGGAAGATGCCGCATTTGCATCGCGAACCCAATTAGCAAGTTTGCAGAGGGAGAGCGCCGCAGCCACCGCGGCCCTCGCCTCCCGCGCTCCCGGATCGCCAGTGCCGGCGGGAGGACGGGAGTGCTGCCGGGGAAGGTACGCCCACCGCCGGGCTTCGTCGCGCGCCGTTTGGGGTCCCCGTTTGAGCCCCTCTCTGCTCTCCATCCATCTCCAGACCCTGCTCCCGTGGGCCCAGGAGCTCCTGCGCCGCCGGCACGCCAGCGATCCAGCCGGAGGAGGGGTTCAGCCTCCAAACGCGCAGAGACCGGCTACTAGCCAAAAGCCGCAAGCTGCTAGCCACGGCCAGCCGACGGAGGGACTCCGGGGGCCTCGGCCCCAGCGCCAAGAGACGAGTGAGGAGGGGAGCTGCCAAGGAGCCGCCTTCCCTGTCTTTCCCCTGGGATCCTGGCGGCATGGGAAGGTCCCTCCCGCAGCACGGCTGCCGCGGGTTTGGGAGGACAAGCGCCTGCTCTCTGCAGGCTCAACGAAGGACGAGTCTCTTTCAAAGGAAGCTTGAACTCCCGAATGTCGGAAAGTTTCATTCCCGCCGGGAACGCACGCGCGGGCTCCATCCGCGCCCGTCCCGCTCGTCGCATCGCTCTAGCCCGCAGCCAACGTCCTCTCCCAAAGCTCTACCAAAGTTTCCTTAAACTTCAAAGAGGGGAAAAAAAAAAGCCCCAAACAGACAACGTCCTCGCCCCCTCCACGAGATCTTATCGGCTGTTATTACAAGTAACACCTACAAGTGCCATAATCGAAAGGAAAACGTTTCTCCTTTATCTCATCAACGAGCCGGCTGCGTCGGTTCTCAGAGCGCTGCGTCTCAGAGACTGCTCCTCTCCTCCGCAGCGCCGGCCGCTCGGCCGGGCGAAGGCCCGAGAGGGGAAAACGCTCTTGTTGTGCTTTTTCTTTTTAAAAAAACCCAGAAAACGCTGCTGTCAAACCACAAAACACGCCGGGGGGATGCTCGGAGGCAGGTGGAGGCCCCGAAAGCGCTTGAGATGCGGCGCTAGGCCTCGGCGGCTTTTCCTGCTCACGCCCCACCGGCTCCCGCGCCTCCCGCTCACATCTCTGCGCCAGGCATCGGCCAACCTTCGCGCGGTCTCAGCCCGGGGCGGCTCGGCCGGGCGCTTTGCGGCCGGGTTCAGCCCAGAAACACTTCGGCGGGCGGCACGTGGCCGAGTTTCCGCCGCAACGGCCCAGGCCTCGGCGCCGCACCTGGACATGCCTCTGCCGCCGGCGGGATGAGCGGGATTAGGGCATCGCGCGGCCGAAGCCAGCCGAGCCGTGCGTCCCGGAGAGGCGCGGGAGCGGCGCTGACCCGACCGCCCCGTCTGACGCGGTGCCCTGCCATCGCGCCTCACCTGCCGCCGCCGGCGCGAGCTGCGGGGTGGTTTTTCGCTTTCCCCCTGGGGTTTCGCATGCCGACCCGGCCCCGGCGCTCTCGGTGAGCCCGCGAGCAACAGTCGCTGCTATAAATAGCCCGGCGGCGCCGCACCGACGACACCCGCCGGCAGGGCGCTCCACGGCGGGGCCGCCGCCGCCCGCTTCCCACGGGCCGGGCGCTGCCCTCGGGCCGCGGCGGCCTGCGCGGTGCAGCGGCCGAGCCGAGGCCGCCCGGGGCGCCGGGGGCGGCGGCTCGACGGCGCGGGCGCCCCGCGCAGGCCGCCGCGGCGGGGCCGGGCGAGGAAGGGGCGCCGGTGCCCCCCCCCCGCGCGGGGCGGCGGCGGGGCGGCCCCGAGGGGCGGCGGCCGAGGCGCCCAGCGGCGCCGGGGCAGCGGCGGGGTCCCGGGCCGGGCGGGGAGGGGAGGGGAGGGGAGCGCGGCGGCCGCCGCCCCCCGCAGCACTCACCTCCCGCGGCTGCGGTGCGCCGCGGCCCGGCGGCGGGGGCGAGGGCAGCGCGGGGCGCTCAGCCCGCCGCCGCGTACTCCATGCGGCGCCGGCGGGGCCTCCGGGCTCGGCTGGGCCGGCGGCGGCGGCGGAAGGGGAGGAGGAAACAAAGCGGCCGCCGCCGCCCCGGGGTTCCGCTGCCCGCCGCGGCCGTGCGCTGCGCTGCGCCGCGCTGTGCCGCGCTGCGGGGCGGCGGCGGCGGCGGCGGGCGCGGCCCGTCCCGTCCCGTCCCGTCCCGTCCCGCGGGGCCGAGGGCGCGGGCTCCGCCCGGCGCTGCCGGGGCCGCCGGGGCCTGCTGCCAGGAAGCGGCGCCCGGAGTCGGTGCGGCCCGCGCAGCGCGCCTGCGCCGCCGCCCCGCCGCCGCGCAGCGCCGCCGCGCCCCCTGCCGGGCCGCCCCGTGCGCCGGGGCCGTGCGCGGGGCGACGGCCGCCCCCCGAGGGCCCCCGCTGCGCCCGCTCCCTGCGGCACCGCGGCGCGGCCCGTGCCCGGCTCCCGGGCGTCACACGCGGCCCGGGCCGCCCGGTGCCGTCGGAGGGGGCGGACGGGGCGCGGGGGAGGCCGCGGAGCGCGGGAGCTGCCCGGGCTGGCGGCGGGGAGGAGGCTCCGCGTCCCGCTGCACGCGCAGCGCTGCCCGTCAGGGCTGCCTCCGAGCCAGGCCGGCGCCTCCAGCCAGCCGCCTCGGCGGGAGCCCCAGAGAGCCTTGAAAAGAGGCTGGAAAAGCCCGAATCCCTTTTTGCTCGGTACGGAAGAGCTGCCGAAGCGGCGGGGGACGCGGGCGGACCTGTGCCTAGGGGCTCCCTCGAGGCCCGGCAGCGGGGGGAGGCTGCCGGCAGCCCCCGGCTCGGAGCGAGGAGGCGCTTGCCGCTTCCTGCCTCGTGCCGCGGTGCGGCAGGAAGCGCCGGCATGGGCCTCGCCGCCGCCGCCGCACGGTGCCGTTGCCGCCACCGCACGGGCGCGCTTCGCGGGTGCCGAGCGGATCGGCCGAAATCCGGCGTGGCGCCCGGCTTGCCGGCGGGTCGCTGGCACCTCCGAACAGCGCGGCGGTGTGCGACGGGTGGCCCCGGCGCGTCGCCCGTGGCTCGCGGGACGCGCTGCCCTGGAGCGGCGCGGGCGAGGCCCCGCCAGCCGCCGAGCGGAGCAGGCCTGGGAGGAAACGAAACCAGCTCGCGCGCCTGCTTGCACCAGAAACGCGCCCGCGGATGCAGGCGCCAGCCCACACGTGCACCCCTGCGAGTGCACCCGGCCGAGCCGGTGTGCACGCGAACGCACACCCGCGCGTGCCTGCGCGTCCGAGATGCAGCTGAGCGCGGGCACCTGCACGGACACCTGCACAAGCCGATAGCAGTCCCTGCTGCAGCCTTCGCCCCTCGCTTCTTGCCTCTCGGTGGCGAACGGACGCGAGCGGCCTCCATCGCTTTGGGCTGGTCCCATGTGCTCGTGGGCTCTGCTGTGCCAGCTGGCTTGTTGCGTGATGGCCAACAACCTCCCATGTCCCGAGGTCCTTGGCGGAGCGGCACCCCGCCGGGTTCGGAGGAGACCCCCAGGCGCCCGAGCACGCAGACCCCGGTGCCCTGGGCTGCGCCGCGGGGCTCCCCGGCGTGCCGTCGGGCCGCTGCTTCGGGCTGATTTGAGACCCTGTTCCTGCTGGAAATGTGGATGTCCTGCCTCGCGGGAGGTCCCGGGAGCTGAGCAGGCTCAAAGCTGATCCAGGTGGGAAAGGTCAGAGTTCTTTTAAGCTGGGCTTAAGCGGTCCTGATGACCACAAGCTGTGAATGCTGGTGCTGCTACAGGGAGGCAGGGAAGGGGGGACATGGAGCCAAGTTTGGGGGGAAGGTGGAGGAAGCCTGGCTGGGGGGAGTGGGGACCCGCCACGGTTCAGAGGAGGGGTGGGGGAGCGATGCTCCGGAGCTGGCTCGGGATGGCCCCCGGCTGCCTGGGAAGGGCTCCTGGCCCGCACCGCGCCGCGGCCCGGGCTGGCGGGTCCCTGCGGCCCCGTGGGGAGGGCAGCGAGGGCTGCGTCCGCAGGAGACGTGGGCAGCCAGCTCGTCGCTCTGCACCAGGAGAGGGGGCCCGTCAGCTGGCGGGATCAGCCTGCCGGAAAAGGGAAAGGAAAGAAAGGGAAAAGTGTGCGGTGGCAGCAGCAGCGGCGCCAGCAGCAGCGGCGCATGTTGTCGCTGGGGGTCCAGCCCGGGAGGAGCCGAGCTTCCTCGCGGGGCAGGGAGCCAAGGCCGTGCTTTTGGCGGAGCTGACTCAGCTGGATGGAGAGGAGACACAGGGCTGCTCCCGGCCGCGGTCCCAGGGAGAGGACGAGGAGGCAGGACGAGGCCTGGGAGAAGCTGGGCTCTGCTGGGACGTGGCAGGTCTGGCTTGCACAGGCCAGATCAGTGGTCCTGAGCTCCTTCGTCCGGCCCAGCAGGAATGGGCTGGGGCTGGAGGGGGCTCTTGACCCTTCCCCAGCCAATGTCCCTGGTGCCACCAGGAAGACAAGCAATGTCTCGCCCACAGCTTGCCCTGATGCACCTCGTCCATCGCCCCCTGGCTCTTGCTTCTTTTGGCCCTTAAACCCCCCGAAGTGCAGGCAATCAGCAGCCCTGTAGATCTGTCTCTGCTCTGGATCTCTGGGTTGCTTTTAACCCTGTCTGGCAACGGGGCTCGTGCCTCCAAGGCATTCAGACGGTGCAGCTTGGGTGAGAACCGGTATCCAGAGACATCCAGGCTGAGCGGCGCAGGTACCGGCGCAGCGGCTGGGGCGGATGCCACGGGAGGGCGTCCATGCCACGAGCCCGGGAGCCGGCGAGGCAGGTCCTGCACGAGGGCCCAAGGGACTTGGGAGCCGTGGCCGCTTCTCGCCGCTGTCCCGGGCGGCCCCGGAGCCCCCACCGGCACCGGGGGCAGCCTCGTTTCAAAGCCTCGCTGGGGGAGCCGTCATTTTGAGGACAAGTTTAATTAAAGTAGGTTGGCAGCGGGTTGGGATATTGCCTCTCGGCACACGGCTTTTCTCCTGCTGTGTGGGATTGGTCCAGATCCTGCTCTGCCTGAGTCCCTCCAGCGCTGGAGAGATCGGCATTCAGCTCTGTTGACCTGCAAGTAAAATCTGGGCTGTGATTTCGCCTGTGCCCCAAATTACCCCTTCCGCCAGGCCAGTCTTAGCTGCCCTGTGCTGCCTGTTTTTGGCCCGTCCCCAACAAGGGCGCGTGGGGGGGCAGCACGTCACTCCCTGCACCCATCCTGGGGCTTTTTGGCTCCCGCTGCCCGTGCTCGCTGGGCCAGGCTCTGCAGGGACGTGTCTCTGGGGCCCCCCTCCTCGCGTGCACACGTCCCCCCGGCTGCTCCCCGCTGCATCCATCCGTCCATCCATCTGTCCGCGCACCCCTGTCCCCTCCCTCCCTCCATGGACGCTCGTGCCCGGGCCCGTGGCTGGGGGCTTTGCTGCAGAGGGTCCCCGCGTAACACTGACCCCGTGCCGGGTGCGGATGGGAGAGGGCCAGCTCCCCGTGCCAGGCAGCCGGAGGGGAGACGGGTTTGGGGCAGCCCCCGGGAGCCCGGAGCGCCTCTCGGGCAGCCCCTTGTGTGCAGGAAGCGGTTATCTCGCCATCTCCTCTCTTCCCGTCTTAACCTGGGGCCAAACTCCATCCCCGCTTGCTTTTGTGTTCTCTGATGAACACGGCACTTAATTGTGCCTCTAACGACTTGGCGCAATCCGGCAGCCAAAACACCGGCTCCCTTCCAGAGGGAGGAGGGACGGGAGGACGGCTCGGGACCGAGCTGCGAGCTCTCAAGAAACAATAATTCCTGCCAGGCACGAGGAATAACTGGGGGCCAGATCCATGCCACGGCGCTTGGGGATCCGAGGGGATGCGGGTGGGCGGGTGCTGGTACCCGGCTGGTACCCAGGGATGGAGCAGGGGGCTCCCAACCCAGCGGGGGGGATGTGGGCAGCAGAGATGCCAGCTCGCATCCGAATCCTGCTTCCTCGGCGCTGCAGTGCTTGGGCCGGGGGCTCGGGGCCGAGGCCCTCGCGGGCTTAGGGGGCTCGGCCCGCTCGGCTCGAGCTCTCTGCCGTCCGCAGGTCCAGCCGGGCAGTGCCGAGGACCGGGCGCCTGCTCCAGTCCCCGCTCCGGCACCCAGAGACCGCTCCGTGCTGCAGCGGTCCTCCCCGGCGGGCCCGAAAGCACCGCTGAGCCCCGCTGCGCTCACTGCCACGGGGGCACCGGGCGAGCACCCCCTTAGGGGCTGCAGGGCCCCGCCAGCCGGGTCGACCCCCGGGTTCTTCCGAGGGACGAGGGATGCTTTGCACGGGAGCTGAGCGGGAGTGTTCATAGGACGGGGCGCCGTCACCAGCGCGGGGGACAAGCAACAAAGGGGGTGACACAGAAGGCAGGTGACACCCAGTCAGCACCAAGGAAATGTGTTTAAGCCCCCAGACAGGTTTCAGCTATATTCCCAACAACACTCAGAAAACTGAGCTAAATTTATTTTTTCTTTTCTTTCCTTAGCAGCACTGTGCAGCTGTTGGTACTTTTCACAGGCATCCAAGGGTTAACGCCCGAGGGCAGATGATTTCTGATAACCGATCTCACGGGAATAAACAAACAACACAACGAAATGAAAGAGGGAGCCGGCAGCAGGAAGATGGAGCTAGGTTAGAAATACAGGATGTGCTTTTAACGAGGAGGGTCATTAAGTGCTGAAGCAACTCCCCTGGGGAGGCGGTGGGAATGCCAGAAGTCGGCATCCGGGGAGGAAGAGCTGCTCCGCAGGCGGCTCCTCTCGCCCGGTCCCCTGAGCTCGGGAACTGGGATGTGGGGTGTCCTGGGGAGCCGAAGCCCCGGCCCGTGCCGCTCGCAGGCTGCGGCCTGGGGGAGCGGGGGAGCTCGGGCCCGCGGGACCCTGGGGGCTGCCTTGGCGGCGGTGGGGATCCGCGCGCAGCCCGGCCCAAGGGCGGCAGAGGCACCAGCCCGGCGTCGCTCCGCCGGGCGAGGAGGGTGCTCGGGTGCCCGACGCGGCAGGCTGCGGCGACCGCCGTGCGCCTTGGCGGCATGGCTGCCTTCCCGGGTGCTGCTCGAAATCAGTGGAGAGAAGGGGAGGAAAAACAAGCACCGAAAATCCCCGAGTGAAAAAAAGCAAAAGGGGAGGGGACATTTCAGAGAAGCGATCCCCCTCTACAGCATTTCCCAGGAACCTCGCCTCCCCTTCCCCAGGAGGAATGGGCCAGATCCTGCCTACAAAGCGCTCTGGACCAGCGTCGTGGAGGAGCAGCGGTTCAGCAGGTGCTGGCCAGGCTCCTGGTCGGAGGCACGAGGCTGTGTCGCTCCAAGAGGATGCCACCAGGCCTGCGGCCAGCTCCTGTCACGGCTGTGTGACTAGGCTGTCACATGCCCGGGAACCCAGGCGCTGGCACCACATGTGGCTCGCTCCTGCCCCTGCCCCCTCCAGGTCCCTCCTTTTGGGCTGTGTTTTGCACCGACCTAAAGAAGGGGCTGGAAAAGCTGGGTTCGTTCCTCTGCTCCTCTGCAGATTACCTGTATGACCCTGGGCGCTTTCCCCTTGGCCATCAAAGCTTCTGGTGCCTAAAATGCCAGATGCCCCGTGCCTCAGTTTCCCCTGTGGAAAATGGCACGGCTGAAACCGCCCTGTGGCCAGCTGAGCTGCCCAGCCCTCGAGCTGGCGAGGACATCTGGGCACCCCCGGGGGCTGCAGCATACGGCAGCCATGCCGATCACTGCTAACAGCAGCGGGTTTGGTACGCCGAGGCTGTGGGTCCTGGCCAAGCACGGCAATATGTTGTCAGCTTCTCCAGGGCACCCCTGGATGCGCATCCTCCAAGGTGGGCACCCTTCCACGCCAAACAGCCGTCCGCGCAGCCCTGCGCCCTGGCGGGTCGAGAGCCCGGCCTGGACGTGCCCCCGGCTCAGGGCCGCCTCTGGCGGGTTCACGGTGAGTCAGGGACGCTCCCACAGACCCACACGTCTAGGCTGGGGAATACTGCTAGCTCAGGGCTGCTCAGCCAGGCTCTCGAGGGACTCTAGAGCCCTCCTGTGAAGGACCCCAAGGCCAGTGCATCACCCCAAGGACAGAAAAACTACAGAAAGGGGAGCAGGACTGGGGCTACTGTGGGGAGGAACGTGTCTCAGCCCACGCAAAGGGAAAATGAAGACCAAAACTTCTTCACCAGCACGCCACAGGGTCCTCTACAGCATGCCTTGGCCTACAGGTTTACCTCCAGCAGCATGGGTGCAAGGAGGCCGCGGTTCCAAGGTCAGGCTCTGATTCCCTTTCCAGATATGACCGAGATGTTGCCAGAGAGAAACAAGAGCTCTGTCCTCTTTTTTTCTCCCTTGGGACCTACAGAGGCCCAACACATGTGCTGAGCCTGCAGACCCCCTGCCCTGCAGAGAGCTTTTTCACTGCTCTGCAGTTGTTTGACAGCTTGAAGGCTGATGAGTTTCCCTCCTCAGCCAGTTTTTGAAATGAGCGGCTGCTTCTCAGCGCACACCTGCCCGGGCCTGCAGAGGTGCCGCTCAACGGCAGGAGGTGCCGGCCCGGCCCGTTCTGCCAAAGCTCGGAGGGAGAAGCTTGAGAAAGGAGGTGTGTGGCTGCCTGGATATTGCCCTGCTGCAATGAGGAACCCATGAGCATCACCACCTTTGTAAGAGGATGTAGAGCCAAGCTGTGATGGCCTAATCAGCTGGTTCATTTTAAAGCCAACAATAAAAGCAATTGGCCGTAGTGTGATAAAAGCTCCCCTGGCTTATCACCATGCCAATTCCAGTAAAGAAATCACAGCACTTGAGGTCAACCCGGGGATTAGAGACTGGAGGGTTTAACTGAGGAAGATCGTTAGGAAAAGGCAAAGATAGGGGAGCAAGAGTCCCTTATCTAGTGCAAGCAATGAGAAAAATCGATGGATTTGTTTATCTGGAGGCTGTGGGGAAGAAGAGGAGGCAAAGAGCTAAGATCCCAGGAAGAGGGCACCCCAGAAGGAACCAGAGGGCCTTGCTCCTTCCTCGCAGAGGAGCCCTTGGTGCTGGGATCTCCTGACACTGCTCTGCTCCACAGTGATCACAGAGCAAAGAGCAGCGTGGAGCTGGAGTGCGCAGGCGCAGAGCATGGGACACCCTCGTTTGATGCCTGGCCTGTGCTCACTGCTCTCCTCCGGCGCAGGGCTGCTGGGTCCATGCCCTGCACCATCCTCTGTACCCTGACAGCCTGGCTGCATGCCTGGAGCCACCCGGTCTGCAAGTGGCAGCGCCCAAGTGTGTGGCACGGAGAGCCCCCACGTGCTGGGAAGCCTGCCAAGACGCATGGCTGAGAAAATGACTGGCAAAGGAGCCAGCTCAGCTTTGGTTTTCCAATGATATTGTCTAGGAACAGGCAGGACCTGTTCCTGGAGTCCTGGGCTGAGCTCTACTCTTGCAGCCACTGTGCTCCCGTGCTCAGGTGGTCAATGCAAACAGGAGAGGAGCAGAAGGCAGTGCGGGAAGACGAATGGCCTCTGTCAGCCTCAGGGTAGCTGGGTTTGAAGGGTCCCAGCAAGAAAACTGGGACCTCACCTACAGTCACGAGGCTTTTGAAGGGAGCAGGATACCCAAGATGTGTGTCTGCAGGGCCAGACTTCCGCAGTGGCTCTGCTCCAGGCACGAGTGCAGACAGAGGCCACAGCAGACGGGCTGCCGTTCCCTGCAGGGGCCGGGGCTCAACGCGGCTCCCCGTGCGCCTCGGAGGCAGGCGGAGAAGGCTCCAGCTCCCCACAACCGCATGGGATGGCTCCAACGGCCATTGAAGGGAGGGAGAGATGCAAAATGAAGACTGGGATTTTAAAAAGCGAAGTGTTTCCCCTCTGACACCAGGAAGAGAAGGACTGCTTGAGGAAAGGCACCTGGTTGGGGAGGCTCGGTAAGTCTGCCCATTTCTCTCCCCTTGACCCCTTTCTTTTCTCCTTCCTCATCTTGACACTGCAGTGACTTTTCACCCCAGGTCTCTGGTCTCCAGGTCCCCAGGCTCTGCCCCATGCAGATTGGCAGCAGTGACCCCCAGGAGATGACCAGCTCTTGAAAAGTGCACCTCAGGGAGGCCTTCTGCCGACGAGGGGCTGTTTCACCTCAGCAATGTTAATATTAATCTGCTTATCTGCCCCGGCATTATAAAACACCCGTCTCTACAGGAAAAAATTCCCAATGCTCTTTCTTTATATCTGCACTTGCTTATTGCAGGCCTTATCAGCAAACCCAGCCAGAATTCAAGGCAGCAAAGTCACGCAATGGCTCCAGCAAATGGGGCGTCTGGTCTTACACCAGGATCGGCATCGCGTACTCACACGCGGCTTTGGGTAGGGCTGCAGCTGGAGGGGAAGCAGCTTTCCACAGGGTTGCTGGGCCAAGTCCATGAGAGCCTCTCCGCTGCCTGGGGATGGTGTAACATGCTGCTGCCGGATCCCTGACAGTCCTGGCTCTCTTCTGAATCAGTGGATTAAGCACTGAGACCCAGACCCATCTCCAGGATGATCCCACCCACTCCACACTATAGCTGAATGCTGGCTTTGGGATGGCCCTTGTGGTGGGGGGCTTCGTGACTCTAGGTCCCTGCATAGGTAGAGGTGAGGTTTTTCAGCTAATGGACCTCATGGCTTGCACTAAACCATCCTTCCACATTTCCTCCAAGGCCCCTGAAGGGCAGCTGGAATACGCCAAAGCTCAGACCTCTTTCTCAAATCATGGTTTGGACCTCCCCGTCCTCACCCCTGTTTTTCCAGGGGATCGTGACATTGAATGGTGAAGATGAAGCCCATGTGGCACTAGGTGAGGCGACTCAGGCTGGTTAAATGAATTCAGGTAGGCCTGAGGCTGTATCGTTTCAATGTTTCATAACAAAATGATGACCCCAGATCCAAGGGACCCTGCCTCTTTCAGCAAACTTAAAGCGGCTACATCAATATCTTTATTAAATCTAACCAGAGTTTCCCTTCCACAGAGCAGCTCCACCCATCAGTGGAGAGCAGAGCAGAGACTGACCTGTCCATGCCTGAACTCCAAAGACATTTCTACTGCCTCGTCATCCTCTACAGCCATTAGTGAAGACCAGGCAGCACCTGGACACAGAGAGACAAAGAGTTACTCCTTTTCATTTAGGCTTGTTTAACGGGTCTGAACACCTCCCTTCTCTTGCTGGAATCTCCCTGGGTTCTTGGGCAGTCTGCTTCCCCATTTCCTTCCTCAGCATGCTGTTTCATTTCTCTCCCTTCTTGGAAGTTTTTGTGCAATGCATGATGAGTGCTTGGTATTCGGACCTGAAAGAAGCTCTTACTGGTCAGGGTCTGCGGTTATGGTTGAGCAGATGCAGCCCATGGGATCAGATTCAAGAGCAGTGTGTGTTGCACTGAATGGTTGTGCTTGTTCTTGTATTGTTGCTTGCCAGTTATTGGGTTGGCTAGGATATCTTTGCGTGCAAGCAAACAACTAGTAGTACTGGGACGAGCAGATGAGGCATCTGGCTCTTATGGCATGGGTTGACTGACAGCCAATGTAAACTTACGGGTTTGAGTTGGAGAAGGTCTTGTTTTCTTTCTCTGTCCCATTTTGAAAACACTGTTACCCCACCAGGAATACCAGCAGCCTGACTTTCTTAACAGCCAGAGACTGCCTGTTCTGCCTGATGGGCCATCTGACCCCAGTAGACTACAAAACTCACACCAGGTGGACAGTGGAACTGATGGCTGTCATAGTCATGGTAAGACACAAACCTTTTGCATCCCTCCCTGCCCCGGTATAGAAACATCTGGTTACCACAGTGGTGGGCAGAGTGGGAGGGATGAAGTTGTCCTTCAGGGCTGGAGTGACTATGGTGACCAAAGCTTAAGGTGGCTGAAATCCTCCAGAATATTGGTGCCTCCAGAGAAGCTTTCCTCCAGGCCAGTTCATTGCCCTCTTCTTCTTTCCCCTCTGTTAGGGTGGACTCATCTTCCGCCCCATCCTAAGACCTGTTTTTTCTTCCCAAGGGAGATCAGTAGCCCAGGCCATAGGTTGGCTCTTACACTTACGAGCATGCAAGACCCATCAGACCCCACGGGCTTTGCCCTTGAGGCAGCTTTCAGAAGCTTGATCAATAGCCTCAGGAATTTCCCGTGCCCATTTATCCTAAAAAAATGCACTTACTTGGGTGAGGAAAAGGGAAGTGAAGGCTGGTTATTCCTTTCCAAGAAGTAGGATCTGTTAGCAGCACATGCCAAGCAAGCCTGAAAACACAAGTGGCTTTACCATTTTTCATGGCATAGGAGACACTAGACAGCTTAATGTGATACTGCTGCCTTTTACAACCCTTTCAACTCACCAGTGTCCCAAAGTTGTGCAAGTTTAATTTAAAGCCTCAGAGCCAACAGGCCTTAAGTACCCTGCTCTTTTTATTTCTTTTTTTTTCTTTTTTTTTTTTTTAAGAAAGCAATTTGATCAGCAAGAGGATAGGCTCTCTGCAAGGTTTTATGTTAGATTCTCAGCCAGGCTCTAAAGTGCACTTTGAATTACACTGTAGATGAAGACAAAGCTCTCCTGAATGGGATCTTAGAGTGACATGAAAAGTCAGTTGGGCAATTATAAACCCATATAGAACAAGGGAAGAAACTATTCTTAAAGGACATGGAGAAATATTAGCATTTTTCCAAGATTTCTCCCCTGCATTAATATGTCCTGGCTACCTCAGTTAGCTCTTTGGCATTCCCATGCCAGGTTATGCTCTAATCAAAGACAGATGATGGATTCTACCGTCTTATTGATTTTTATCCCATGTGATTCTGACCCTCTTGGAGTAGGGATTCATCTCTGCTGTGAGAGGATCCGAGTCTGTCATCTATTCCCTGAAAACTTCCAGATTTATTTTAGTGAGATTATTTGAAGTCACTGGACCTTCATGGGAGAAGAAGCCTTCTCCACGTGAAAGATAACCTGTTGCTGTATCTCTTCTGCTGGGAGTGAGATGTGTAACTTCTTCAAACACCTGGGAAAATCCTCTGAAATGCCTTAGAGGAGAATGAACAGGAGAAGACACATCTACAGCAAAGATAAACTTCAACCAGGGAAGATCTGTTCCCTGAGTAGTCCAGAAACTGTGATACTGGCTGTACCTAGGTAATGCCATCCACATCTCCGCCCAAGGCTTGGACATCAGTTCAGCCAAGTTCTTAAACATGAATGGAGGCCATGGGAATATCTCAAGGTTTATTTGTCCTTCAGCTATTACAGAGTGATATGAAAGAAATACAGGCCAATGATATTCAGACAGAAATTCAGCAGTCAGTCTGTTTTTGAGTACATTCCCTTTCCCCATAGCAAGAGATGGTCCACACATGCCACAAATGTGCTTTGTGATGCTAACACTAGATGCGATGGAATATCCACCGCTAGAAATGCTTCACATTGAAAAAGCCAAGAAATGCTAGAAAGCGAGCAAGATAAAAGACAGGATCTTCAGTGGGTTCAGTGTATTAGATGGCCCCCATAGGGTTCTACCAGACCCAGTTTTACTGCAAATCCACCCAGGCCTTTGCCCAACCTGGCAATTGCCAGGGCAATGGATAAGCCCACAGCTCAGTTCAAGCTCTTCGTGGGGAAACGCAGCTTGGTCTGGAAGTCCTCACATCTTTTGTGCTTCATTGATAGACCATAGAGAGGTGTCATGTCCACCTTCTTGCCACCACGAACACTGAATTCCAGCCGCTGGAGCAGGGTGGACAAGAAAAGGAAGACCTGCCATCTGGCAATGGACTCCCCAATGCACTTCCTTTTCCCCAGGCCGAAAATCAGTACCTTCTCCCCCTCCACTCTGTTAACTTCAGTCCCTTCAGCATTGAGGAAGCGCTCTGGGTTGAAAACCAGTGGATCCTTCCAAAGTTTCCTGGAATGGAATATGTCAGATCCTGAGATGATGTGTTTCCTGTCCCTGGGAGTAGGGGGGCACTGGAAAGTGGCAGCTTAGGGAAGTCAGGAGGAGTTGTCAGTTATAATATCCCTGAAGACAGTAATGCCTTACATGCTCTCTTTTCTCTGAATCTTAAAGCAGGTTCACCCCACTTCTGCACATAAGGGTCACTATGTGAGCACCACTTTTCATCTCTTAGTACTTAGACCACATCTCACTTCTCCTTACAGCCCGCTTTGACCCAACTGTCTTCTCCAGCTCCCTGAAGCTGGGAATTCACTGTCCTATTGTCTATTTCCTTTTCAGACTTGTGCTGGCTCCTGAATATCCCTTGCTTTCCCTATTTAAGAAGAGAAACGGGAGAGCTCCAAATGGACCAGTATTTAGTGTACCTTTCTCAGGGTTTAGGTGACCAGGAAGAGGCCTGTACATTGCTGCAAGAGGCTTTCTGCCTCTGGAGCTACTTACTCGTCATGGTTCACTTGCCACTGATTGACAAACACGCAGCAGTCCTTCGGTACATAGTAGCCATTCAGCACTGTGTCCCTGGTTGTGCTGAAGAGAGAGAAGGTGACTGTGAGAATTTAGAAACCAAAGAGGCTCTTCTGCCTCCTCAGGGGACTATTAGTGTGCTCCTTGATGCTGCTGAAGTAGGGTTGTGGCCCACAGAGATGGCTTTATGAGAGGCAGTTGCATTTTCCATGAGCTGGATTGTGCAACCCTTACCTAAGCTGCGTGGAGTATCTTCAAAGAAGTCAACAAAGGGTAAGGATTGCTCTAGGGGAGTTACCAGGTGGGCCTGCCTAAGAGCTGTGAGCTCCCCCAGCCCATGATGTAGCCATTGCTCTGTAAGTTGATAGTAAGCTCACTGCCTCTCACTGTACAGCTGCCTGGATGGCTGTAACATGACGCCTGAGGTCATTACTTCAGCATATCCAGACTGTCCCTGCATCTCCTTTGCAACCTCGGCACTTGCCTGTGCGGGATAGTGAAGGGCATGAAGGAAGAGTGCCTGAACATCTCCAGGATGAAGGCTTCTGTGTACGGCAGCGTGCCTCGGTCGGACAGCCTCGGTCTCCTCTCCCGGCCGATGGTCTGATCTGCGGGTGGTCGAGAGGAAGAAGCTGGTTGGAATCAGCCTTTGGCAGAGACATTTCAGCCCTGGAGGAAACAGACTCATGAACTCACCTAGTTCTTCCTGGATCCTCTTCTGGATGTCAGGATACGTCACAAGGTACATGAGACTCCAGGAAAGGGCAGTTGTGACGGTGTCAAAGCCTGGTCAGAGAGGAAAAAGCATGTAGAGCAGGCCTGTATAACATGCAGGGCATATGCTGCGGCTTGCTGGCTAACCAGCATGTGAAGCAGTCTTGGATGACCAAGAAAGGAGAGGATATCCTGGTCACACAGTAAGGTTTGGGTTTTTTATCCTGTTACAGAGAGCTTTGCTAAGAAATACCCATGGACTCCATTCTGCACTCAGTCATCCTGATTCATTCCTGCAGTATGTCATGTTTGTCTTGCATAAATCCTTTGGAATCAGGGGAATTTCCTCAGAGTAACCCAAAGAAGAATCAGGCCCAGCGATGCACCTCTATCTCATGGCTCTAAGGAGCTTCATTTACCCTGATTGCTTTTTTGCTGTAATTTCCTCCTCTAACAGTAGCCAGGCATTGGTTTCACTGAAATGTGGGAAATCACCTTGATCTGGTTCTGATTAGAACTGGAGGGTCTAAGTATCTACAGAAAAAGGGGCTAGGACCCACCCAAGATCATTGTATGAAATGTTAACAGACATCTCTCTTAGGAAAAGCCACTGTGGTTTGTGAAGTTTTACTGAACCATGAACCATGCCCTTCACTTTTCCCTGAAGCCTCTCTCCAGAGCTCATTTCCCATGCAGGTCTCCTGGGTTGTCTCTGGAAGGACCATCAAAGACCAGAGAATAGGAGAATCAGTGTTCAGACCCAAACTGGCTGTCTGGTGTTAGACAAAAGGAATCACAGAGCTGTAACATGAGGAGCCTGAGAAAATCTGCAGTAGCTGAGGGACCAGTGGGGAAAGTTACCAGCTCCAAAGAGGTCATTCACAAGGTTGATAATTTTTTCCTTAGGGATCTGTGTGACAGTATTTGCTTCCATTTTTTTCTCCAGGCACTGCTCAATCAGGGAGTCAGTGATGTCTCGGATGTTGTTCTGAAAGGAAGAGAAGACAAGTCATGTCAGCCCAGGAAGCAGAGGACTTGGGTGTCAGCGAACAACAGCCTGCTGCTGGAAATTCTCTGCTGTGGCAGCCACAGCAGCACATGAGCTCTGGAGGATCTAGTCTTTTTCCCCCTTTGGCCCATACTGTTTTTCCAAGCTATGAGAACGGGGAGATGGACAGCTGTGGCTTGAAATTGCAAAATATCACAATAGCTTTCTTGGTAAACAGAAGAAAGATGACTCTCTGCCAGCCTAAGGAGAGGAGCTACTTATTAGAGGAATGTGACCACAGTGGGTCTTATGAAGATCCCTTTGAAAAGGCCCACCGATTCAGTTCCCAGAGGTGACAAATGTTCTTTTTGCTGATGTGGGGAACAGCAGTATCAGTTTTGGTAAACTGACACCATGCCTTTTCAGATCCATGCTGAAATGAGTGAGCTATAACTTTTCAATCTTTCTTGATTTGTATCTTCTCCAAGTTCTCCCAAAGGCAGAGTGCACCATGTAATAAAGAATATCTGCCTCCGGGCACTAGCTTGCTTAGGAATCTTTTGAAAGGATCCTTCAACAGTCCATGGGCCACAGGCTGTAAACCTAACCTATCCAATGTGCTTGAGGAGCACTGGTGGACACAGCTGGTGCTGATCAACACCTGGCACAGACCTGGTCAGGGAGTCCCAAGACAGGAGGAGGGCAGTGCCTTTTAGCAGAGCTCCACAGCCTATCTCGGTGCTCTAGGGCACATGTGGCGGGTGGTTCTGTTGACAGGTCAGAAGTCCAACCAGCAAATTGCCCCTATCACACAGGGCCATGGAGAAGGACTGCAGTGCTGCATTGCACATGCATGAGATTACAGGTGCGTGAGATTACAGCTGGACAGGGAAGCCTGAAGAATTCTTACTAAGTGCAGCAATATCTGCAAGAATTTAGATGTCCACTGATTTAACATGGCTCCACTTGACTACGAGTGGAAAAATAACTCATTAATGCAGGATGGCAGAGAGTGGAAACTCAGCCCTGGTGCAGTGAGGATCCTGCAAGCTCTTACCTTGTCAAAGGTCTCGTAGTGCTCTTTGACAATATTCTGCTGGAAACGAATGAATCGTTTATTGAAATCTTTAAATAAACTCATGGTGCGGCTGGGAAGATACTGGAGCACAGGGATGAAGTCAGCAGGATTGCCAGAAGCAGCCACATCTCCAAACTGATGGCTTACATTCACTATGTTGAGCAGCTCTTGGTTGTTGTGGTCGTAACGTCTGCCAAAGCACACGGCACAGATGACATTGGCCACAGACACCACCAGGTACCGGTAAGGGTCAAAGCTCTTCTCCTCTTCCATCACTTGCAGGAACTTGGTGACCAGGTAGTCAGCCTCCTTGGAGACGTGCTCCTCCAGGAGGCAGGTGGAAGAGGAGGTTGGGCTGGGGGCAATGGAGAAGGTCTTCAGGGCGTTCTGGGCCAGCTTTCTGCGGGCTTTCCACACCTCCCCTGAGTCAGGGCTGAAGGTCAGGCTCTGGCCATCTGTAACCTGGCGGAAGCTGTGGAGATCAGGGCGCCCCATGAATTCTTCTCCTTGCTTCACCAGGGCTTGCTTGATGGTGTCAAGCCCGCTCAGCACCAGCACGGACCGGGTGCCAATCTTGATCTCCATCACATCCCCATACTTCTGGCTCAGCTTGGTCAGGACCAAGTGCGGGTCCTTCCTCAGCTCCAACACATTGCCGAGGATGGGGTAGCCTCTTGGTCCTGGGGGTCTCTTCAGCCCCTTGGGGACGTGCTGCCTGAAGGACTGGATGAGCAGGAAGACCAGGCAGAAGACGGCAGCCGCAATGAGGATCTCGGTGGCCGAGAGAATGCCTTGGCTTCCCACCAGCGACATTGCAGCCTTTTTTGCCGCTGGTGTTTAGAAATCCTAAAGAGGTTAACCAGAAGGGTGGCATAGAGACAGGGTTAGTGAGAGGTAAAGTCCTGCAGAAGTCCCTAGTTCCTGATGCCGAGAATAGGCACCAATTGCCATTAAACAGTTAAGGGTGATTAAGCAAACCAGCCTTAATTAAAATCTCTATGTAATGTAGCTAAAGTTTGTGTTGTCTCCAGTTCTTTTGCTAAGATGAATGGATGTGTATGTATACAAATCTGTCCTTTCCTTGCCCCTATCAAATGCTCCTTCATAAAGTGACTTGGAGGTGTAACTGCCTTCAGCTCTTGCAGAAGCCTCAGCTCTAGGTCTCTGGTGTGGACCCATCCCAGGTGGTGTTGGACGCACTCACCCTTCTGCTCTGCATTTTTCAGAAAGGCACATGATGGCCAAACCTGGGCAGTGGCATCTGCTTTCAGTCTCTGCCACTCTGGCTGTCCTGGTTCAATCCAGAGCTTAGGACTCAATGGGGAGATCTGATCACTGAGCCCTTGCTCTGCCCCTGCCCTGCTTTGCCTGCCTCAGTTTCCCTCTAGGGCTTGCACAGCACTCTGGAACTTCGAGGGACAAAAGCTGGAGGTGAAAAACACATCTATCACTTATGGGGGACCTCAGCCCCTCTGAAGCCCGTGATTTACCCCTCCCCTTCAGCCTGCTAGGGACAAGGAAGAATGAACCCTGCCATAACCTGCTGGAAGATAGGGGATGTGTTATGCTGTTCAGTTTAGCAAATCTTTTTTCAGGGATTTTCTTAGGCTTAGCAAACTGTATTACTCTCAGAGCCTCACCTCCTGATGGACCCCAGGTTCCCAACATCTACTGGAACAGCCAGAGCTCCTGCCCAGAGGAGACATTTGCAATACAGAACAGAAAACTGCAGCCCAAAAAGCACAGGGAGGGAAGGATGGGAGAAGCAGTAACTCCTCAAAGAAGCTGCCTCCAAGTCCAGCAAAGACCTATCTTTGGGAGGGGTTAACAGCCCAACAACCAAACTGGAGGCACCCAGGCTCTCACTGTGGGGAGCAGCCAGCTCCTACCTGAAGGTCCGTTTGGTGGAGAGGGCTGGTTTTACTGCCCGTGGCTCAGAGCAGGGAGACAGCGCGTTCGGCAGCTTCCTGAGTAGCTGCCCTGCAGAGCGAACTGGATCCTCTTCTCCTGCCGCCTGGATCGTCCTGTCCCGCAGCTGGAAGACCGTGGCTTTATATACACGTTGCTTATAACTTGGCTGGGTGCTTATCTCTGTGGGGTCATAGGGGGATATAGATTAGGAAACAACGGAAGAATAGCTATCCATTAACAAACGAAGCTGAGCATGGCTGGAGCCAGCTCAAGAAAGCAGGGCAGATATTTCCCCAGCTCCAACAGCTCTGAGAGATAGATGAGCAGCGGTTTCCCTGGCCACCTAGGGCATGGCCCCTCGTAGAGTCTAGGATGGGGATGCAGAGGGGGGTAGTCATGGCACTGCCCTGAGGAGGAGTGGGAACGTGCTCTCACCCTGCTGCCCTGTGAGATGTGGCTGCTAGCCCTTCTGTGGACATTTCCCCAAAGACCTTTCCTGGGATGAAAAGACTCTTTCCTGGAATGAAGCAGCCCACAGACAGGGCTGTTACCTCCAACTCCACTTTGGAGGCACTTGGAGGTGCAGACAAAGCTGCTCAGATGGAAACTGAGGGCAAACAGGAGGCAGAGGAACTGGGGGAGTCTGTGGATGGGGAGGGGGTGCAATGAAGCACCTCTCACGCCAGCCTTTCTCCCTGCCATCCCTCCTTCCCCTCCCAGGGCACCTGCCAACAGGCTCAGGTTAACGATTGCCCAAGTTTGCGTGAGAAGCTGCCTGCTGAGTTTCACCACTCACCAGCCCCTGCGGCCAAATCAAGATCTGGGAACAGGGCGACCTGAGCGGGGAGGAAAGTTCAAGGAGAGCAGGAAGGGGGGCAGCAGAGGGGGAGAAGGAGGCAGGGGAAAGGGCACAGAGCATCTCCTGCCCTGTGCCCCATGAGGACATTGCTGGGCAGAAGGGTACAGCTCCCTCAGGGTCAGCTATGTGGCCTCACGAGCTGGTGCCAACTCTCCTCGGACCTCTCTCGGGCAGAGTGCAAGCCCACCGCAGACCCAAGAGCATGCACTGCTCAGGACGCCAGCAGTTCCTCTTGAGCCCAAGGAGATGAGCTAACTTAGGACCCCCTGACTCCAAAAAGGCTATTTTCAGCCCTGGTGTCCCCCTGTGGCTGGTGCTTCTCTGAGCCACAGGAATGATGCAGTGTGAGATCTTTCTTGCCTAGCGATAAATCTTCTCTAGAAGGTGGTGCCCAGAATCCAGAGGGGTTTCTAACCCAAAGACGGCTGTATCGGACAGAGAATCAGAGGGCAATGTGCCACCCTGGGGGGATGATTTACGTGAGGTGGGGAGTCCAGTGGTCCTGCTCAAGCTCAGTTTCTCCAGGCATCAGGTGTATCCATTTTGACCTAAGATACTCCTCAGCAAATTTCCCAGCGGTATCTCCTGAGATCACCAGGTGCACGAGGCCGGCTGTGTTGAGCTGGCCCCACTGACGAAGGTGGGTTTGATCTTCCCCGTGGGAGCAGGCACCGTGCTCCGATGCACGAGTCCAGACACAGGCCCAGCCAGTCCCCTGCTTCTGCCTGGGAAAGAAACTGAGCGTACAGGACCAAGACATCTCAGGAAGTCCATGCCATCAAATTCTTAGATGGTGGTAGGATATTTGGTGGCATTTTCCTCCACACTTCCCTTGTTCTCTCCTTCTCTCTCTGTTTCCCATAGGGAACAGCACAAGTCCAAGAGGACAAATATCCTCACTCCTGTGGTGGCTGGTGGTGGATGCCGTTAGAGTAGCTGTAAGAACGGAGGATACGTAATGCAGTAGAGCACACAGCCAAACCTCCGCCATCAGCACCCGTGCTTTCTCCACAGCTCGGACAGCTGCAAAGCAAAGGTTTCCCCTGCTTCTCCGGGCCCTGACTGCTACCTGGATCTTCCCTGGCTCTGGCTGAACTCTCCAGCTTCCCTGGAGCAGATCTCGGAGCAAGGCTCACTCTTTCAGAAGCTGTTGGGAGGAGTTCGGTCCCAGCAGGACTTGCTGCTGCTCTCACTGATGTCAGCAGGAGCTTTGCTACGAAGACGTGGGGGAATGGGGAGCGTGTCTTTTCTGGTGAAGAGCTGTTCCCCACGCTGGGCTGTGATTTTCTGAACCAGTGGAGCCCAGAGAAGCTCCCTGAGCTCAAAGAGGTGGAAGCAGTAGCAGCAAAGAGCCAGGAAGTATCGGCAATACAGGGAGGGATTCAACCAGATT
Source organism: Dromaius novaehollandiae (assembly GCF_036370855.1). NCBI lineage: Eukaryota > Metazoa > Chordata > Aves > Casuariiformes > Dromaiidae > Dromaius > Dromaius novaehollandiae. The sequence continues at coordinate 23,091,416 of NC_088107.1, forward strand.
GTTTGGGCCAGATGGCGTCTGCTGGCTGACAGGCCACCCTGCTCCTGTGTCCCCTGTTTCGAACTCCATCTGGCTCTTGTGAATGACCCTGGGCTGAGTTTTAGCAAATGAGAATCACACCTCCCACACGGATCCCAGATTTCCACCTTGCCCTAGGTCCTTCCTCCAGCTACGCAGTGCTTCCTGTGACGGTTTATGGACCTGGTTACTTAAAATGAGACTTGTGGCTACCTGGGAAAGTGGTGTGAGATCCCACTGTCAAGAGAACTTGGTTAAAGAGGCTTTTCTTGGCTTTGTGCCTTCAAAGCCAACCCAAAGGTAAAGGAACATGGTAGAAATAAACTTTGCAGGTAAAGAGAGGGCAGGGAAATGGAAAGGGAAGCTGTTCTGGGATTCATAGGTTTCTCCAGCACCGGCTTCCCTGCACCGTGATTTGGAGCACTGGTATCAAAGACTACTAAACGCCACTCTTCCACCTCACCAGCCAAACAAATGAGCACGGCTTCTCTGCCTTTCCCAATGTCTGCTGCCGCGAGGGACCACCCTCGCAGACTGAGCCTACCATCAGGGTGGCTTGGATGGAGGAGACCTGGCCTAGCCATCACTCCTCACCCGCAGCCATCCCAGGGCTGCAGTGGTCCATGTCCCCTTGCCTAAGTCTTTCCTTGCTCTGCTGTGTCCCTTGGAGCCAGGGCCAGGGCTGCCTCCGCGTGGGAGCTGCTGGGGCACCGTGAGGCTGTGCGGAGCAGAAGGATGCTCTCTCTTTTGCTTCCTTTCCATTTCTCACTCCTTTCTGGTTTGCTTCTTTGGCTGTTTCAGAGCACTGAGGTGATGCGTTCACGGGAGGATATCTGGGGCCAGAGGGCTGCGCCGGCTGCTGTCCGTCCCGGAAAAGCATCAGGCAGGTCTCGGTGGCAGGACCTTGTGGCCCCGGCGCAGAGGCAGGCCCAGGTTAACGATTGCCCAGGCTTGCGTGAGAAGCCGGCTGGCTCGCTTTCCCCAGCTTCGCCGGGGCAAACAGGCAGCGAGCGAGAGGAGTGGCGGGGCACAGGGGAGGAGGTGAGCCACAGAGATAGGAGAGGTGAAAGGGGCAGCACGGGGCAAGGCTAGAGGAGTTTATTCCTCCAAAAACACCCCATCCACAGCCTGCCCGGGACAGGCTTTGCGTGAGAGCAGAGCGAGGGAGGGGGATGCGGAGGGTAAAATGCTAGATGGCATGCGAGCACGCCGTGGCTCTTGGCTCTCAGCTGGCAAAACAAAACCCCTCTTGATTTTGCAAATGTATAATTCCCCTTTGCCCTGGGTGGAACGGGGACCCCTGCGAACAGCAGGAACAAACGCCCGCTGCGAAGTGCGGGGAAGCACGTAGGGAAAAGCGTGACCGTCAGCATTTCCAGCGCTGCGTGCTTGGCTCGTGTCTGCTTGGGTCAGGGCATCGAAGCGAAGCGGGGCTGTTGTTGGAGCAGTCACCCGCAGGACTTGCTCGGTGTGCTCAGTGTTTCGGCTGCCTGTTTGGGAAGCGCAACCTCAATGCACAGGTGAGTTGCAGGAGTGGGAATATTCATCCCTTAATCAGCTGTAAGGAATAAGCCAGACCTTGAGGTTCGGCCACAGGTTTCGCTCAGTCCTTGAAAACTGCAAGGAGCAAAGTGGGAATTTTGCTCAGCTTTTACTTGGGCAAGCAAAGCTTTCAACATCTGCTCTAACTGGGATCATTAATGACAGCGACTGCGTTCATTAGCACTTGTCAAGAGCAGACTGCTCACGTTCGTGGCAGGAATCGCACACCTCTGGACGGGCGCCGGGCAGGCGTCCCGGCCCGGGGTTCGCCTGGCTCCTGCCGAGCGGGCAGACTGGCTTTTCACAAGTGTCGGGCCGTGCGAGTCCCGTCTTGCGGGCCGGTGTCTCCCGTCCCCACGGAGCTACCCAGCACCGGCTGCTGTGTTTCACCAGTCCGGATGTCATCAGTGTCTCCAAGACGTGAGATTGCCTCCGACTTGTGGCTAGTCCTAAGGAGGAGACAAAAAGGCTTTTCCACTCCCAAAGAAACCCCAGGGGATCAATGTAAGGTAATGTCAAGCGGCTGAAGTCCACCCCGGAGCCCTCAAAGAGGGTTCGATATCCGGGAAGCCGTTATAAGGCTGACTGAGGCTGATCCTAGCCAGGCTGCCGACGTTCCCCAGAACCAGACCTGGTGTCGTCAGGTTTTGTCTCTCAGATTTTCTCACGCCACGAGCGTGCGGTTGATAATTTGGGGCAGGCAGGAGTCACGGTAGGGTTACGTTTTGGGTTCCCTGTTCAGGCTGACTACCAGTCTGGCAGCGTCTCGCACCCGGAGGAGCTTGCACCCCCGGGAACCCACGCCGGGCGCTCCTGGAGCGTCGTATCTAAAAAGCCTGGAGAAGCTGGGGGTCAGGAGGGTTTTGGGGTTGCATTAGGAAGCCAATGTGGGTGCACGAGCCTGTGCACATCGCAGGGCCCTCCGGCCCCCTTGCCCATCCCGGCGCCCCAGCTGAGCTGCCCCCAGCCGCCTTGGTGCCGGCTGCCAGCGGGAGCTGCTGCCAAGCCCAGGGAGGGCAGGGTGTCTCCTGGCGCGGGCGCCTGCTGAGAACAGCTTTAAGAGCTCCTGCCTTGCGTGCCAGGCAGAGCTTCACACCCCAAACACATCCTCCCAGCCCGGCTGCCGCCCCGCGCCGAGGCAGCGGGTCGGGGGCAGCCCCGGGGGCGCGCTGCCGCTCCGCTCGCTCTTGCCCGCCCTTGCGGGTGCACGCGGGCGCGTTTGCAAACCGCCTGCTGCTGCTGGAGCCGCGTCTCCCGGGGTCCCTGACCGCGCTGCCTCCTTCCTCAGGCGCTCCCGACCTCCTCCAGGCCACGGTGCCCTCGGCCGCTCGAGCCGCAGCCGCGCACCACCAGCCGCCTCGCCTGCTCGGGGATGCTGAAGCCCGAATTTGGGAGGAGCTGGTCTCTGCGGCGTCCGAGGCCGTGTGCCAAGGCAGGCAGCGACCCTCGGCCGTTGCACACCCGCAGCAGGCTCCTGGCTACGCCGTGCGCGTCCGTCTGCCCCACGCGACATGCTCGTCAGCGGGACGTGCCCGCAGCAGTGTGTAAGGACTCAGGCGAGCAGGAGCACCCAGGGGCCCGGCGCCTGCAGGTGCCACCACGCATGGCCGAGCGTGCGGACGTGCGCCTGTGCGGACAGGCACACGTGAGTGCGCGCGTGCCGAGCGTCGCAGGACGGCGTGCTCTCCGCGCGTACATGAGAAACGCTCACGTTTGCTCGCGTGAGAGCGTTAAGACACACGGGAGCCCAGCTGCAGGAGAGCGCAGAGGCGGGCTGGCTCTGCGTGTGCAACGCGCGGTGTGCGAGTGTCTCTGCAGGTGCGTGCGCGGCCTCCTGTGAGCTACAACGCGTGTGCACGGCTGTGCATGTGGATGACGGTGAGTGCAGGGACACGGACGCCGTCCCCACACGTGTGAGAGCAGGGCGGCAGGAGGGAGGCGTTTGGCAGGGTGTGGGCGGGTGGTGCCTGCACGCGTTTTGGGACAGACCTGTGTGTGTGCCTGTGTTTCTGCGTGTGTCTGGAGCTGCGTGACAGCGTGTGCGTATTAGGAGACACATCCGTGTGTGCGGTGCGGCTGTGAGTACCCCCGCAGGAACACCCGGCCGCAGTGTCCCAGCAGCCGGACGCTGCACTGTCCCGGGGAAGGCTGTCCCCGCACCCCCCGCACCCCCGCAGCAGAGGGGGAGCGGGCTCAGGGTGGTCTCCCGGGGACGGCCGGGTCCCCCTGCGCATGACTGGCCCGGGGAAGGGGGCTGCGCACAGGGTGCCGCTAGGGCAACCTGCACCCAGGGGTGCCCATGCGCCCCCGCGGCTGGGCTCAGCAGCACAAAGTGTCCCCCAATGGGGACACAGGCTGAGGACGGCCAGCTCAGCCCTGGGACAGCCGGAGCAGCGGGGGCACGGTCTGCACCCCCGACCCAAAGGGGACTTCACGGTGGCACCGCTGAGGCCCCCAACTCGCATCCGCGGGGGGACCATCTCCCCTCTCCCATCTCCTCCCGGCGGGCGCGATCCGCCGGGCGCCGCTGGGGTGGGGGAGGGCCGGACGCCTGGGTCCCCCCTGCTTCCCGGCTGCGGAGGGGGAGCTGGGACATGGAGGGGGGCTCGCTGGCCCCTTGCAGAGGCAGCTCACGGCGGCTTCCTCGGCTCCGACGGGCAGCGTGGACGAAGCCCTCTGCACCCCGACGGCGGTCGGCCGGCCTGTGCCCCGCCAGGGCCCTGCGGGGTGCCGGGACGGCTGCCACCCCCAGCCAGGCCGTGGGGGACGCGGGGGCCGACGCTGACCCGCTCCGGCGCCGCGCTGACCCCGGCGCCGGCTCCTGGACGGGAGACCGCCGCCCTGGCCCTTTAAAAGCCATTTCCCCCCCCCACACCCATAGCGTGACTACGAGTGACCGGGGCGTCCCAGGTCCGTCCGGCAGCCCGGGCCTTCTCACGCGATGGCCCCACCGTCCCCCGTGCCCTCTGCCGCGGGCCGCGGCGGTCGCACGTCCCCTTTGGGCACCCCGGTCCCAGCTCTGCCCCTCCGGCCTGTGCTCCCGCGGCGACCGGGGGAGGGGGACAGGCTCCCGCCCGGCGCCGGAGCCGGCGAGGGGCCTCGTGGCCACCCCGTGCCCACCGCCTCCAGCCCCGGGAGCTGCTGAGGGGGCTCCGGGCGCCGGGGAGCACCGGTAGCTCGGACCTGTCCTTCCAAGCCCCCGCGCGGGCCCTGCCCTGCTGCCCCCGGGGCAAAGGAAGAGAAGCCCCTGCCGCGTCCCGTCCCGCAGCAGAGCTGCTGCGCGGCCGGCGCCTGGAGGGCAGGGGCGAGGGAGGCTCGCTGCCGCGGCTCCCCGCCGTTGCTTCGCTGCCCGGCCGGCGGCTCTGTGCACAAAACACCGCAGCAAAGCGGGGCGGCAGGATTAGGCGGCAGGGACAGACCGGCGCGGACCCTGGGCTCCCGAGCAGACCGCGTCGCCTGGACCGGGCACGCTCTGCCTGCGCCCCTGGCTGCACCTCTGTCTCGGCCTGATGTTAAGGCAAGCTGCACTTGCCCGCTGGCTTCGTGGTAAAGCCTCAAACCCGTCCTCAGGGTCTGGGCTGAGCTCCGGAGCCGTCTGGAGGGAGCACGGAGCAGAGCGAAGCCCGTCTGCGGGCTGGAGCCGGGAGGGGACGGAGCCGCAGCCGCTGCTCAGCGCGGATGCCTGGAGCAGGAGCGCCGGCCGCTCTCCCACGCGAGCAGAAAGGGCCGGTCTCGGCGCTCGGGCCCGCTCGCAGGGGGTGCCTCGGGGACGCGCCCAGGGTTTCGCAGGCCCCCGCAGAGCCGCGGCTGGGGCGGTGCTGACCACCTCCGGCAGCTCCGTGCCCGCGGCAGGACGGCGGGCGCAGGGCGGGGGGCGCGGGCCGGGGCGCACGGGGGCTGGTGCAAGCCGGGGCCGGGGCACACGGGGCCGGGGCGCGCTGGCGGCGTCGCCCCCCACCCCCCGCGGGGGCTCTGCCGGGGGCGGCGGGGCGCGGGCGGCGGCGGCGGGGCCGGGCGCCTTTAAGAGCCGCCGGTAGCGTGACTGCGAGTGACCGGGGCGGCGCAGGTTGCCCAAACATCCCGGCCGCTTCGCACGCGATGCCCCTCGGCCCGCGCCGCCGCCCGGCAGCCCCGCGCCCCCCGCCGCCGCCGCCCGCGGGTGCCGGGGGGGGCCGCGCCGCGGCCCGGGTCGCCTCCCCGCCCTGTCGTTCGCCCGGGGAGAAGCGGGCGCCGCAGCCAAGCGGCTTCGCACGCGAACCGCCCCGATCTTTAACCCGGCGATGCCTCCCGCCGCCGCCCGACGGGCCGCCCCGCGCCCCCCCGCCGCCCCCGGCCGCGCCCCCCCCTGGGCGCCGGAGACCCCCGCGGCAGGAGGGCGCCCCGTCCCGGGGAGCGCAGAGCCCCCCAGGGGCTCCGCAGAGGCTGTCCCCCCCCCCCGAGGGACCCCCGGGCCCCGCCGCGGCCCCGCGGGCTCCGACCCCCTCCCGGGGGGCAGCGCTCCCCCTCCGCGGGCCGGGCGCTGCCGCGTCCCCCGCGCCGCCCCGGAGGTCCTGGGGGGCGGGGGGGATCCGGGTTAGTTATTTGGGAGTTTGGCCGCCCGTCGGCTTTGATTAGGCTTCGGACACGTGACGGGAGGCTCCTGGGCCAATCAGGGCGCGCGGCGATGCATATAAAGCAGGCGCGGAGGGACGGCGGGTACCTGCGGGAGGATCGGGCCCCCGCGCTCCTCCAGCCGCCTGGAGGGACCGAGGCTCTGCCCGCCCGAGAGGTGAGTCCCGGCCCCGGGGACCGTCCCCCCGCTCCGGGACAGAGCCCTCCGCCCCGAGGGGGGAGGCTCTTCCCCGACAGCTTTCCCAGGGGACCCCCGAAGGCTGGAAACCCGTGGGATGCCCCCTTTGGGGGGGGGGGCATAATTTGGCAGACCGCTCAGAGCATCCTTCCCCGAGCCGCCGGGAAGGCGGTTCCTGGCAGATCCGGGGGTCCCTGGGTGCTTGCGCCGGGTGATGCTAGTAGCCCCACTGCCCCGTGCCCGGGGCGCGCTGCCCCAGGGCAGCTCCGCTCCACAGCCGTGGGCCGGGAGGGGGTCCCGGCTCCGAGCCGGGCTGCACCGTCGGGCTGGCTCTCCCTGCCCGAGCGGGGCTGAGATGGCTCGTCCCCATCCCCGACCGAAGCAGGGACCCCAGCAGCCCCAGAGAGCTCCTTGCCACGGAAGCACCGGCTGGGCTTGAAGCCAAGGTGGTCCCATGGGACCTAGGTGCCCCAAGTCCCGGAGGGGAGCAGCGCGGTGGCTCTAGTGCCTTCACGCCAGGGAAGGTGGGATGTCAGACCCAGACTGGCTCAGGGTTTACCTGAGGGATTTTGGGCAGGGCTCCGAGCAGGGTGCCCCCCACCTGCCAACTGCAATGGCCAGTGCGGGTCCTGCACCTCCCTCCCCAGGGGCGCTTTGACACATCACAGCTGGTTAGACATCCCTGAACTGAGCCCACTGGCTCTGGGACATGCATCGGAAAAAGGTCTTTGCTTTTTCTAGCCCTTTTGGTTATCAGTGATGGAGCGTTAGGCACCAGGGTCCCACTACAGCACCAGCTAGCTTTCTTGGTCATCGGTCTTTAGTAAGAGTTGTGATAATCTAAACAACCCCCTGCTTGCTTTATTTAGTTTGCAGGCGAGCGATGGCTCAGTGCAAGCAACCAGATGACTCAAACCAGGACAATTCAATTCTCCCATAGTCAAATGCTCTTGAAAAGACTTTACAGTAGGAGAGAGAATTTCTTTGCTTAAAAGAGCATGTTTCTTACCCCAGCATGCAGAAAAAAAGCCATATGACCTATTGCTTTCACTCCTGGCTATTTAATCTCTGCTTTTAACTGCAAGTGATTTTCTAGAAACAGATTTGTCTAGTGAGACTTGTACTTGTTCTTGTCTGCAAGTGCAAGCTGCACTAGTGCATTTAGGAAGATACTTACATCTGACAGGACAATCAGTAAAAGGTGACAATAGACTATCACTTCATCCCCTAATGACTGGTGAGGACGAATGTGCAGCTGTTTGGATTTGGACGTAGGTAGCCTCCATTCATGATGTAGGGGGATGTTTCTCGGTGCTGAAGTATGCAAAGGGGCTAAAGTGCAGAAGAGCAGTGCAGAGACTACAGATTGCCTGCTCAGTAGCTTGTCTCTGGGTGGAGCGTTTGGATCAAAAGTTACACCTTGGTTTCCTGCCTACAGTCCTATGCTTCCACTACTAAACAAGTGTCTCAGAACTACAGCTGCCTCCTGGACCTTCCCCCTTCAAAATTATTATTATTATTATTATTTTTAATATTAAGGTTTCTAAATGCCAGCAGCAATGAAGGCTGCAATGTCGCTGGTGGGAAGCCAAGGCATTCTCTCGGCCACTGAGATCCTCACTGCGGCTGCCGTCTTCTGCCTGGTCTTCCTGCTCGTCCAGTCCTTCAGGCAGCACGTCCCCAAGGGGCTGAAGAGACCCCCAGGACCAAGAGGCTACCCCATCCTCGGCAATGTGTTGGAGCTGAGGAAGGACCCGCACTTGGTCCTGACCAAGCTGAGCCAGAAGTATGGGGATGTGATGGAGATCAAGATTGGCACCCGGTCCGTGCTGGTGCTGAGCGGGCTTGACACCATCAAGCAAGCCCTGGTGAAGCAAGGAGAAGACTTCATGGGGCGCCCTGATCTCCACAGCTTCCAATACATTTCAAATGGCCAGAGCCTGACCTTCAGCCCTGACTCAGGGGAGGTGTGGAAAGCCCGCAGAAAGCTGGCCCAGAACGCCCTGAAGACCTTCTCCATTGCCCCCAGCCCAACCTCCTCTTCCACCTGCCTCCTGGAGGAGCACGTCTCCAAGGAGGCTGACTACCTGGTCACCAAGTTCCTGCAGGTGATGGAAGAGGAGAAGAGCTTTGACCCTTACCGGTACCTGGTGGTGTCTGTGGCCAATGTCATCTGTGCCATGTGCTTTGGCAAGTGTTACGACCACAACGACCAAGAGCTGCTCAGCATGGTAAACCTCAACAATGAATTTGGAGAGGTGGCTGCTTCTGGCAATCCTGCTGACTTCATTCCTGTGCTCCAGTATCTTCCCAGCCGCACCATGGAAGTCTTTAAGGACCTCAACAGGCGATTCAGCGCCTTTGTGCAAAAAATCATCCAGGAGCATTACTGTAGCTTTGACAAGGTAAGAATCTGGAGATTCTCTGGGCAACCTTTGCTTTGCTTTGCCCCTCATTCTGTTATTGCCTTTGTCTTTCATAGTCTGGTTCCTTAAGACCATTGAAGCAAGTCAGGGAGCAGAAGTGAAGCTTTTACTCTACTTTCTGCCTAACAAAGTAGAGCTTCTCTGGAAGAAGCTCAAAAAATCAAATTCAGTGCTGCTATTTGCTGGAAGTGGCAAACTGCTCGGAGATACTGACTGTGCTGTAGCTGGCCCTGCTTTCTCTAACTATTTTCAAAGTAGCTCTCCTTATGTATAAGACTGGCTCAGTCATCCCGGGTAATACAGCCTTGCTACCCCTTGGCTACCTGGCAGGCCAGACAGCCGCTGCCTCTAACACTGCCCCGTCTCATTCTGCCTCTGCGGGCAGAGGTGTCTGCAAGTGTCACAGCTGCTGTCTGTCTGCCTGGCCTGGTAAGGGGGGAAGAGGGTGTTCCCTCGTCCACCCACCTCACAGGGTGCAGAGGAAAGCTCACTGGAGCTCCTGGGTCTGTAGCTAACCACCATCAGGAGCCCACATTGGCTGGGAGGAGAGGTTTTCCTCCAGCCCTTGATTTCTCTGGTCTAGCTGACTGCTCTGGCCGTTCCCCCAGGAGAACATCCGGGACATCACGGACTCACTGATCGAGCATTGCCAGGAGAACAGGGCAGGGGAGAACACCAGCGTCCCGCTCTCCAGCGAGAAGATCATCAATATTGTCAACGACCTCTTTGGGGCGGGTGAGAACGTGTCTGCTGTTAATGCCGTGCTGCGGTCCCTGTCCCAGCTACGCTCCTGACGTGGCAGCTGAAGAGCTGTAATCCACTGCTGCAGGCAGCCGAGCACGTCCAGGTCCTTCAGCAGCCTTACAGACAGAGAGGCCCTGAAAGTCCCGAGACAAGCTTTCGAGAGAGCTGCTGTTTAGCCCTGGCAGTTGAGCTTAGGGTCACAGCAGAGGGTGGAGAGGGGAGCCAAAGCCGTCCGGATGCACCTTTCACGGTGCTTGGTATCTGGGGCTGAAGCTGGGCTCGCAAATGCTCTTCTGACAGGTGACAAGAGCAGATGGCTTTTCAGTGATAGCTGGTGGGGGGAACAGCTCCAAGGCAAATATTAGCTGTGCATCATTGGCCAAAAAATCTAGAATGATGGGATCTGTAAATATCCTCTGGCTTGTCTTCTCTAGGTAACTAACTACGTTTCTTCTATGTCTATGCAGGCTTTGACACTGTCACAACTGCCCTTTCCTGGAGTCTCATGTATCTTGTGATGTACCCTGACATCCAGAAGAGGATCCAGGAAGAACTAGGTGAGTTCATGAGTCTGTTTCCTCCAGGGCTGAAATGTCTCTGCCAAAGGCTGATTCCAACCAGCTTCTTCCTCTCGACCACCCGCAGATCAGACCATCGGCCGGGAGAGGAGACCGAGGCTGTCCGACCGAGGCACGCTGCCGTACACAGAAGCCTTCATCCTGGAGATGTTCAGGCACTCTTCCTTCCTGCCCTTCACTATCCCGCACTGGTAAGCACTGTAATGACTGACACATTACTTGTTTTTTGGAGTCACTTTCTGGGAGGTGCTGTTTATGCTGATAATAGTCTGGGAATTGCTCCCTGTTACCGTTGTAGGCTACCCTTGCACAGGCTGTGGGGAAATATTCTGATGCATACCCTAAATTCCTTGGATTAAACCTCATTATGGCTTTGTTGACAGTGGCTGTTAGTGCAACTATGGAGTTGCATCAGTGCATGTGGCTGCTTTCACTGCCCAAATTGGAGGCCAGCAGCTGCCCTGCTTGTTGCTCTCCTGGGGCTGAATCCTTTAGTTTGAGGGCAGTTGCACTTCAGACCCTTTGCTAGTGGTAGGACAGTGGCTTATGACTAACCCACCTGGTTTCATATTTCCACCTGCCTTGGGAGAAACTACGTCATGATTCATTCAGCTCCCTGAAACTGGAGTCTTTCCACTTGAGGAAAAGCATTAACCAAGAATACTTATAATCTCCCAATTCAAATACAATTAAGGCAGGGTATTTCCTAGCAAGTCCTTAGAATAAATATAGGGTATTGAAAATCAAATACCTGCCTAGAACTTGCCTGCCTTTGTTTCACCCTAAAACTGCAGATCTCCTCTTAACTTTTCCTTCCCCACCCCTACCTCTTTCAGTACAACAAAAGACACCGTGTTGAATGGCTACTACATACCAAAGAACCGCTGTGTGTTTGTCAACCAGTGGCAAGTGAATCATGATGAGTAAGTATACCAAATCCCCGATTCCTATTCAGAGGGCAGTAGGTCTGCCTGGCATTAAGATCACTCAGATTGGTCCTTTGCAGCAACATGTCTAAAGCTGAGCAGGTCACGAGAACAGGGATGAGCAGCTCAGACCAAAAGCAGTGTGGATCTGATGCAGATCCCAGGGTCAGATCTCCTGTGTGCGGAGCTGCTCTGGGCTGCACGGGCTGACTCGGTCACCAGGTCGGTGACTCCCCGCCAGCTGGGGCTTACTGACTTTTTGCACAGCAGCTTGGACGTGTCCTCAGTGCATTGGACTGACCACATATTCGTGGTGGCTGTTTTCGAAGGGCTGGCAGCTTTGGCTGCTGAATAATCAGGAATCAGTAGATCCTCCTGCCAAGCAGCACTTGTGATCTGGGCTGACAGCTCTGAATGTGTTTAACGGAACTGTCTGGTTCCCTCTTTCAGGCAGAAAAATGTCCTGTCAGAAGGGACTGCTGACATGACCATCATTAATAGGGTCAATTCTCTTCTTGCATTAAGGATTCAATAGACTTGCGTCATTATTTCTGATAATCAGCTTTTGTGAATGAAAACGGCTCTGGAGCCCAAAGCCCCGTCTTACCTGTCCGCTGCACTACAGTAGAGACTCTCTTGGAGGGAGTGAGTTGACTAAAGGTGATGCAGGAGGTTGTTCCCCCATCAGTTATTTTAGATGAGAAGCTCAAGACTCGACATCTCCGTATCTGAGCAGCCCAGCTGCACAGGAGTATTACTTCTGCTCCTGCCTGTGCCAGCGCGCGTTGCCGCTGATTGCAACGGGAACACGCTCTGTGCCAGAGGGAATTCCCTCCCTCTGTGAGCAGCAGTCCCACAGCTTAAGGCACCGCAACTGCAGCTGGACAGAGCGTGAAGATTTGCTACAAAGGTTCAAGGTGATAAACCGCCAAGTCTGATTCCTTCCTTTTTAGAAGGTGCTGGCAGATATCTCTGGTCTCCTTTCAGCTGAAACTGCAGAGCCTCTAGATATTACACGCTGAACTAAATTCATTGCTGGTATCGGCATAGGCAAACACAATCTGAGTTTGAAATTGTTTGTTTCAATAGATTGAGCTGATAGGGGCTGACGTGCAGTTGGCATTTTAGATCGGTGATAAAGGCCACCACCGAGTGCCAGAGTTTCTGGATGGTGAAATGAGAAAACGTTGCAACACTTCTCTCCGCAAGGAGTTTGTCCTACTGCTGTCCCTGTTGTGGAGGGGGGAAGCGGCTTTCTCAGGTATCTCTCTTTTTTGCTCCAGGAAGCTTTGGAAGGATCCCTCAACCTTCAACCCCGAGCGGTTCCTCAGTGCTGCCGGGACTAAGATAGACAGGACGGAGAGTGACAAAGTGATGACTTTTGGCTTGGGGAGGAGGCGATGCATTGGGGAGTCCATTGGCCGGTGGGAGGTCTTCCTTTTCCTGGCGACCTTGCTTCAGCAGCTGGAATTCAGCCTCTGCGCCGGGCAGGAGGTGGACATCACTCCTCAGTATGGCCTGACAATGAAGTACAAGAAGTGCAAGCACTTCCAGATTAAGAAGCGCTTCCCGGTGAAGAGCTCTCCATAAGCTGCGGCGCCTGGGGAGGAAGTGCCACTTTGCGAAATAAAGCCAGCCTTTCGAGCCAGACACTGAGACTGCTTTAGCTAACACTCTCCAGAAGGAGCTGCTCCCCAGCCAGCACAGCCGGTCGCTGGGCCGCCTCACTGGGGGCTTGTTCATCTCTCATGTAAATGCGAGCGAGCGCCCAGGGACGGATAAAGACGGCGTTGTTTGGCTCGGCGCGCCTCGAGGAACGTGCCCGCTCCTCGCATCTCGGTGAGCCGGCTTTAGCGCCGTTGCCTGTGGGGAAGCAGAGCAGAGGTTCATCCTGACAAATCCTCTGATTTCTCTGAATGTCTTTGCAAACAGCTCTCGCAACCAGGGTTCAAACGCTTCAGCTCTTTGTGCTGGTTGGAACGGGCTCTCCCCGCTGCTTGAGCCGTGTTACGCCTTCTTCGGAAGGGCTTTCGGGCAGGCCAGGGAGACTCTGCCCAGGTGAGCGGCACCTGGGGCGTTGCTGGCCGGCTAAACCCTCCCCTTCCCCATGGAATAGCTCAAGTGTAGCTATTCGGAGTGCGCAGCCATGCAGCTCAATGCCATGAATAGAAATTCATGAAATGAATGAAGCCCCTGAACATTTCCACCAATCCTTGGTGACCATCTGACTACCACCAAATATATATATATATATACACACATACACACACATATATATATGTGTGTGTTCACAAATCTGAGATGTTATTAGCTCAACTCTTAACAAGAAGCCTCCTGGAAAAAACTGAAAGACTGAGAAGAAGGGACAGGAACCAACAAGGGGGACAGTAAAACACTTCTTGCTTTTGGACTATGTATTGCTGCTATTTTAACTATTTTTTGGCACACAAGTAATAGTTTTATATATTCAGACTAATACAAAGAGTAAAGGTTTAAGAACTGCAAGAGCTACGCTGCCTTACTTTGCAATCTGGTCAGCCAGTGTGAGATGAAATTATAATGGCAAATGGAGCAGCAGTTCCTGCTCGTTTGCACCTTTTTTCTGTGATCTATATGGGATGCATTCGTATGCCAAAATGTACCTGCACTGCACAATAGCTCTAACCCAATAAATACTAATGGGCAATTTGTTGCTTGGTTCTTGCTGGTGTTATTTTCCTGGGAAAAGATCCATCCTCAAAAGTCTGACTTAGATCCCCTTAGATCCCCTATCTAGATTTTTCCATTTTGGGAATTAACTGGCTGTTCCCTGACCGTAGGCACTGTCGCACTGCTGTTTCCCACTGGGGTTTTGCAGCCCGAGTGGCTGCGGGGCCTGATCCTCTCTCCGTGTATACAGAAGACAGTTGTGCTAAACCTCGGCTGGCCGTCGTGGAAGCGAGTGGGCAATGCCGAGTGCCGTGTGCCTGCTGTAATTCAGGATTTCGCTAAAAATCAGGACTAGCCCCAGTGCGATGGTCTTCTCCCCTGGGAAACACTGAAGCAGGTAGCGAAAAAATTCTTTCACGTGGCAGTGCCTCAGTTTTAGTTACCACCTTTGAGGCTGAGCTTTCCCGGGGAGGGAAGCGATCCGCCGAGGGATGCTTCTGCCGGCCGCAGCTTGGCCGCCCGTGCTGCAGGGCTGCTCTGCACTTCCCTATCTCCGAGCACGATTATTTCCGAGGCTTTGCATAACTTCCCTTTCAAAACAGGCAAATCACTTGAGTGACTGGAACTTGGCCACAGACCCGGCCTGCCACGTGACGCGGGAAGGTGGGTCCTCACTGGCACGGCACGCACTGGCGCGCGCAGCCCCGCGCGTCCCGCAGCCGGGCGCAGCGGACGCGGGCATCCTGCTTCGGCGGGGGTGAGGCGGGAAGAGGTGAATCCGGGCAGCAAAACCTGGCCCTGGATGCAGCGGACTTCCCCATTCGGCCCGCGGAGGCTGCACGCACACCGTAATCCTATGGGACCCGAGTGACTCACAGTCGCTGTGGGATTAAACTGCTTCTTCAAAAAGGCAATAAACGCTTAATTGTAGTGCAAATAATGACTGGCCTTACGTGACTCTGGGGAGAGACAAGGTCTGGGCAAAGTTGGAGTCATTTTTTGAGGGACCCAGCAAGATCTCCAGCCTTTCTAGCTCGCCAGTTCCAGATCAGGGACACTATCAAACCCTTCGATGTGGTGGCGAATCAAAGGGGCAAGAAGCCGCTCTTGGCAGCAGCGAGCGCCTGATGAACGGTGTGACCGGCTGCGAAAACAACCACTCGCTCAGGGCTAAAATCAGGGCTTGCGCCTGCGAGCGCTCATTAGCGCGGGGGGTTTTGTCGGGCTGAGGCAGGAGCACAGCGAGGGCCGCATGGACGGGGCGGCCGAGGGGCGACGAGGTGCCGGCGGGGCCCTGGCGGCGATGGGGGCATGACGCGCGTGCCGGAGGGGACGGCGGCCCCGGGGACAGGCGGCAGCAGCGAAAGGGCGTGAGGGAGAGGACGGCCGTGACGGAGGCGGTGTGACAGCAGCGGCGGGGCTGACGGGGGCGCGATGGAGGCTGCACGACGGCGGCGATGGAGGGGTGACAGAGGCCGTGTGGCAGCTGCGAGGAAGGGGGGATGGGGGATGGAGGGGTGACGGAGGCTGTGTGGCAACGGAGCACGGAGGGCTGATGGAGGGAATGGCGGCGAGCGCAGCCCCCCGCCCCCCCCAGCTGAGGCGACGCCGAGGGTGCGCGGCAACACCGCGCATGCGTGGCGCCTGTGCTCCGCCGCGCCTCTCTATGGTCTCCCGCGGGCGGCTTGAGCGGCGCTCCCAGGCGGGGCAGGAAGTGACGGCAGGCGCCGAGCGTCGCTGAGGCGGAAGGGTGGTGGGTGAGGCGGGGAGCGAGCAGCGGCGGCGCAGGTGAGGCGGCGGCGGCGGCGGCGGCGGCCCCCTCCCCCTCCCCCTCCCCGGGCGGGGCCGGGGCCGGGGCTGGGGCTGGGGCCGGAGCTCCTCGGGGCCCTCGGCGCGGGGCTCGGCGCGCCCGGCGCTCCCACAACGCGGGGCTGTGTGCGGCCTGCCGGGACCGCGGCGGGCGAGGCGGGGGAGGCCCCACTCCGCGGCCTTCCCCTCCCTGGCTCGAGGCCTCAGCAGGCCTCCCCTTCCCGCGGTGCGGGAGGACCCCCAGGGCAGCGCGTCCCTCGGGTGCAGGCGGGACAGGCCCGGTGGCCCCTTCCTTTTCCTGCGGGCCACTCCCCCTTCTGTCCCAGCTCCCCCTGGGTGCAGTGGGGATAGGCTTGGCGGCCTCTCTTTTCCAGAGCAGGTGTGCTCGGTGCGCAGGTGTATTGACTCTGCATGCTCAGTCGCTTTCAGCGTGTGTTTGCTTTTTCTGCGTGCCACAAAAATATTTGAGTAGCCCATGTGGCTGTTGACTTCCCTTCAAAACTTGCAAGACTATGGGGGTGTCTCTAGTTTACATTTTAACTTAGAGCTATGAGGGAATATATAGTATCAGTGACAGCTGTAGTGGCAAAACTCTGAATATAATTCTGGCAGGCAGTCTGGCTTTCCAGGTGTACATAAACAAACATCTGTTTACATTTGTCACGTGTGGCTAAGTAAATCATTCACTGCCTGCATAGTTCATTCACTCTTCTAAATGCTTTGCACGAAAAGTAGCTACAGAGTGAGGTCCTTTGTGATTAGGAGTTTCCCGCATTTGGTTTATGTTCGTACCCAAACATACCATATTGCTGAAAAGTGACTATCTTATTTTAGAAAAACTATTGCTTTAAAGTGCTGATGTATGTTGAACTCTTTCCAAAAGAGATATGAAAAGTAGGAAAGAGAATGAAATACTTGTTTTAACACAGATACTCTGAAATGTGTTATCTGTGTTTTGGAAGTGTATGTGTTTTTTTGGTTTTTTTTTTGTTTTTTTTTGTTTTTTTTATCAGCTATCAACTTGGAATCCAGACATTTTTATTGTGGGTTGATATAAAGACACAGAAACAGAAAAGAGGATGCCATTGCTAAAGAGTTTACGCTCTTAATGACGAAATTCAGTGTTTGTTTCTCTTTCAAGTAACCCTGGTGTCAGTCTTTCAAAAAGGGGGGAAGGGGCAGGGGAAGTGAGTTTGTTCTAGAAACATCCACGTACAGTAGCTATTTTCATTCTCTTTTGTGTCTTTTTCCAAGAAGATCAGGACGTGAAGGGCTTCCAGAGAATTAAAATGACTTCCTCAGAAATGTTGTATATACTGATGTTAATCTCTCTTTCTTTCACCCCCACTCTTATCTTGAGCTCTGTATTCTGTTGCTTCTTTTTATTTATTTTTTTTTGTTTCTCCAACTTGTGTTTCTGTTGATGACTTCCAGCCTGCAGCCTGGTTATTCTGAGAAAAGCAGCAAGTTATTTCTGGATTATCTCCTTCTCTTTCTGTCTTTCTGTTCCTTACAGCATGTCCCCCAAATGGAGCAAGTATCATCAGTGCAAGAAGGAGATTAAGAAATTCAGAATTCAGGCAGGGAAATGACAGTAAAAGTAGTGAATGATCTTCTGTTACAGTTATCAAGCCAGTTTTGTTGGTTTTTTTTTTTCCCGGATTGAGTGTTCTCCTTCTCACTGTTGATTACAGCATAAAAGACATGTATATACAGTAGTTATTTTCCTCTTTGAGTTTTTCACATCTTTCATGCTACTGTGATGCTAGGGAGCCTGTCACTTTCCTGTGTTCCTTGTCTGGAGGAAGTAATACCAGATCAAAAGATGTGCTTAGCTGTTTCAAAGTGTGTTGATTGAAATACAATTTTAGCCAGGCATCAAAACTGCAAGAGGTTTATAAGACTGAACATCTAACTACACAAAATGGGGTTTTTTTCCTTGTATACTTGTAAAACTAAATGCAATTGCTGGAAAGCAGCGCAATTTATTTATTAGTTTATTTTCGGTTATTTAATTGCGGCAGTAATACTAACAGTCCTGGGTGTGGAGTTCATGGAGACTTTTGTCACAGACTCTGAAGGTTCCCCCCTGTATCTGCCTGTTCTCTTAAAGGTGTTAGTTTTAAGCTGTGTTTACAGACACTAGTCTTCTCACTGCCAAGTTTTCATGAACACGATTTTCCTCCAGCATTTGTAGGCCAAAACTTTAAAATGGGAGCAGAAGATAAATTAACTGTTTGAAGCTGCTGGGAGAATTTATGGAGACAGAGCTAAATGCTTCATCTGGTATTTAAGCAAATAATATTGCTGTTAGAATTTTTTAGTCTTGAAGTCAATTACAAAATTATTTCCTCTATTTTTGGAAGATTACAGCACTGTAAGAAATTGGCCTGGGTGATACAAGCATTAGCTATCATTTATGTTGCAACAGAGCCATGGGCGTTACAAACAAATGTATAGGCAAAGCATTGTCCAGGGATTTACACGTTTGCTGTGGCTGTATAGATGTTATTTCCACCTCACAAAGAAGAGAGAAGCTGGCTGAGCTGGAGCCTGGGTGGGAGCCAGCGTTTGGGGCCAGGGGGATGCAGTTGACGCTGATTCAGGTTGTCAGTTTCTGCGTCTTTTACAGCCAGGCCTGTCTCTCTTTACTTTACAGCAACTGTGTGCCAGAAATATGGCTACAGACTGGCTTGGAAGCATTGTGTCAATTAACTGTGGAGAAAGCTTGGGAGTCTACCAAGGACGAGTGTCTGCTGTGGATCAGGTCAGCCAGACCATTTCCCTGACACGGCCATTCCATAATGGGGTCAAGTGCCTCGTGCCAGAAGTCACCTTCAGGTTAGTGTCTTTTTTTCCTGTGTTTTCCAGATGAGGCCTGTTTCCTTTTTTCTTTTTTTCTTTTCCTTTTCACTAGAACTGGGCTCTTTGCCTTAAATCTTATTACTGCTACTGAGTGTCTTGGATGAAATGCGCCTCTAGTATTTTCAAGAATTTGTGTGCAGAAGATTGTTATTTTCTGGCTCTGTGCTCAGTGTTAGAAGTGGTGTAGCTCACAGCTGGAGGATATTTGTGGCTGAAGCTATCTGTGTATGTCTATGTATCACATATGTGTACATGTTCTGTGTTGTTCAGTTTACAGATAGTTGAGAAGGGATTGGCATATTCTCTTAAAGGTCTTTCCTCAGCATATGTAGTGTATGTTTTCCAAATGTGATAGAAGAGAAGGCAGAGTAGTAGATCAGTTAAAGTTATTGGCCCAAATGCAATTAAATTTAATTAAATGCAATCATTAAATCCATTTCCATCTCCTTTGTCCCTTTTAGCACACTCTTCTCCAGGTAGACAGCACTTCTATCTACTAAAAGCTGTTTCCATTGCTTGGATAATCTTGTTGTGTAAGGGTGGCGGCTAGTGGGTGTTAAGGGTGGCGGCTAGTGGGTGTAGAAAACTGTTGGAAAAGTTTGGAACTAAGAAGCTGAATTCAGTGTAGCAGTATTGTAGTTCTTCTGAATTCCCTCCCACCAGCTCCTGGCAACATTGCGCTTGAAAGAATAAATATGTGAGAGAGATTAGTCACAGGATATTTTCCTGTTACCTGCGCAACTTGCATATTACAGTGACTCAGAGCCTTAACTGTACTGTATTTTTAAATAAGGTTAAATACAGATTTTAGGATATCACTTTTTCCTTGAACTAGGATTTTGAAGAGAGAATGGGGGAGGAAGAAGGCTGTATTCTTCCAGGAAATGTGTGGAAGTCTGTGGCAAGTCCTTGCTACTTTTAATGCTGTTAATTTTATATCCCACTTGAACAAATGCTTATGAAGTCTAAAATAGAAGACCATAACTTCCAATTTGTTTCTCACAATCTGTGCAGATGGAGGTCTTTATGATCTCTTCTTTGTTTCATTTTGGCTCTAACCAGTACTACTTTAGTTTCCCCTTCTGAGGAAATTGGAAGTGCCATCCTTGACTGAGCATGAATTGCACCAATTTAAGAATTGCTTTCTGTAGAAATGGATTACAAGAAGCAGCAGCCTGAAGGCTGAGATTAATTATGTTATCTAGAAACTGCTATATTAAGGCAGATTTTTGCAAAGATCTGTGCAAGTTGTTCGCATCCGCTTCACTGATTCCTGTTTCAGCTAGGAACAGTACCCTGAACAAAATCCAGGTGCAGTATAGAAATACGTGAGTTCTTATTCTGAAGATTCAGATCACTTCAGTTGAATATTTTGATGTCTGTGAGATGTGTCCTGTAAGTTTGTGTATTAAAATCCATTTTTTTCTCTTGTTTTGTTGATATGGGCAACAGAAAAAATGTTGTAGAATGTTGCATGTTTTCCTCTAGGGGGTGATTTTTATAAAAGTAGCCTGAATGCTAAATTCCAGAATGTCTGGTTCTCTTTTCCTGTTTTTAGGGCAGGTGACATTACTGAGCTAAAAATTCTGGAGATCCCAGGGCCAGGGGACAATAGACAATGTGGGGATCTGCAGCAGACGGAAATGGGCATCCCTGGTGTTGGATGCCAAGTGGGTCCCAGTCAGAATGGCACTGGAAAAGTGTTAAAGAAGCCCATCTCCAGCAGTGCCCCGCAGAATATTCCAAGGAGAACAGACATGAAGAATCAAGATGTTATCATCTCTCCACAGCAGCAGTGCTCCAAGAGCTACATGGATCGACATGTGGAAACATTGACTCAATCCAAAGGCTTCCGTCGTCGCCACAATTCCTGTGAGTATGCGTGACGTCCTGCAACTCTCCTTTTCCCCTACCTGAGTTACCGCTGCAACATCCACACTCCTTCAGCAAGCACATTTCAAACAGTGCTTTGTTTGCTTGCTTTTATACTTTTATTGCCCTCTAAAGGTCTGGAGAAGAGAAATCAAATGGTGATGATAGACATCGCAAGCTGTTCCTCAAAGTTGTATAAGTATAGGTCTTGCAGCTGTCTTGCACTTATCTGAAGTTCCTTTATGATTTGATGATTGTGTAATCTCACCCGTAATTCGGTATGAGTGTTCGCACAGTTTCAATAACGCTTGCAGGACTAAGCTTATAAAGTGTATGTACTTGCTAAAAGAACTGTAGAGGTGTGAAGTGTTCTTACTGGCTAAGATCAGGTGAAGTGGATTGTTTGACTGCATCTGCTGTTTCCTTTTTTATTTTTATTTATTTATTTTTGTAAAATACATTGTTTCTCTAGGCTTCCATATTATATTACAAGAAAGTCTTCAGGGTATACTAGACGCAGAATTGCTTCATTGATCTCTGTTGCCATCACACTGATGCAGACCATAAATTCTATCTCCTTTTTCTTCTCTTGGTGGATCTTAAAGTTATAGCTAGAATTCCTTGGAGGCAAATTCCCTCTACTTTTCCTTCTTTTTGTTTCAAAGTGGAATACCTTTCCCAGCTAGACAAAGCCTGAAAAATGTGATCCCAGAGAGGTTAGTCCTATTCGATTGAATAACCAGAGTAGATAATGGTGAAAACATTAAACTCATGTGCTGTCTGTGCCAGCTCCTGCACCCATGTGCAGCAACAGCTGAAAACAGGCAAGTCTAGTGGAAGCCAGATCCCTTTTTAGCATGGCACTTAGATCACGTGCTTGATTTTTAACAGTTTCCTTGGCTTCTCCAGGGTATTCCAAGTGGGGGCCTGAGGTGGTGTGAGCGTTTTACCCAGGGCAGTCCTGGAACTAACCCAGGTAACAAGCGGAGAAGGTTGTAGCAGACTTCTGTGATGTCGCTATTTGCTCATAAAGGCTGGTGGCATTTAAGTGCCTCACGGCCGTGGACTTACTGTTGCGGGAGTCCACCTGCTCCGAGTAACCTCCAGAATCTTGTAGGTAAGAGGAGGCTACGTATGTGGTTTTACTCATTAGGTTCAGGGTGATTTGTTTTATATATATATTTTTTTTAATGTAGTGTTGGTTGTGTCATAAAGCTTCGGACTTTGGCAGGCTTCCCATGACAAACCCGATTTGAAATACTTAAACACCGTGAAAGGAAATTATTCTCTCTGAGCTTTAAAATGCTGTGAACTGTTCTGTGCGATTCTTGTGACCGTGGTAGAACTTTGAAGAGGGATGTTCACAGAAGCTCTTTCATGTAAGACAGGAGTAAGGTGTTCCTGTGTGCTTCCAAAACGGCTTTGGATACAAACTCCCAATTCATTTTCCTGTTGCTAATATTGCTGAGAAATACCAGTTTTTATTTTCAGGATATATTAACTTTTATGATGCATGTAGGACAATATTAATAAGAAAAACATCCTCCACATTCTCTGCTACGACATCCTGGTCTGATCCTACCCTCCTCTTCTGACACTGCTGGCATAAGCTTGGTTTGGGGTGAGAACGCTAGGGGTGGATGCTATAGCAGTTTGGGAGATGATGGGAAAAGATGTGTATGGATGTAGGGTGGAGAGGAGCAGCAAAGACGTTAAAGGAAGTGGCTGGAGGTAGTAAAGAGAGGTAGCAGTGTGGGATGGTGTTTGGGAGAGACGCAAGTGATGTTTGAGAGCTTTTACGAAGATGGTATGTTGCACTGGATATGGCAGAGCCGAAGGGACTGGAGGCAGTGGATGGCTGCAGAGACAAATCATGTGGTCAGGCATGAGCTGGAGTATGCTAAAATTGTACCAGGTGTTGCTGATGTATAATTCTTCCGTTTGCCCATCCCTCTTTCAGCTTTCTGGAGAACAGCTCTGCTTGAAAAGGCAAAGAACAATCACACTGGTGTTTTCTTTATTGCAGTGTTTCTGTGAGGATTGTGCTTGGTGCCTATTTACATAAGCAAATAATTCTTTACCTTGCCTGTAACAAAAATTTTGTTAATATTCAAAGTTATTTTAATTAGCGAAGCAGAGATCTTTACCTTGCCACCGCCGGTGGTGTTCTGCTTCACCAGCATCAGATGTTGGAAGATGTAGAAGTGAGTGATGGCAGTTAGAATGCTTTCCTCAGTCCCCATGTCTTTCCTGATTGAAAACTGCCCAGTTGCCAGACTCCATCTTTCCTCTAAAAGGAACTAGAAACAAATTGCAAAATGGTAAAGCTTTTCTATTTAAAGCCTATATAACCGTAACCTATTACAACATCACCCTACAAATAGTTACAAATGTTATTTGCTGTGCTATGTTGTTAAAAATACAAATTAGCGCACACTAATGAGGATGATGTAAAGGTATAATCAGCATAATGTCAAAGTCAAGCATACGTTATTTTATTTCTGTTCATAAAATCTTCATCCAGCTCTCATGCTCTGCCAGAATTGAGTATGGCTTTTCCCTTCCTCAAAGACCCTCAGACTATGCTGCTTTCCAGTTTTTTGCCATGCAGTCATTGAAGCATCAGTATATAGTCCAGCATTTTCCCATACAGCTATATTGATTTTTCTGAAGCAGTTATGGTTTTTTTGGTGTCTGTTAATTTAATCTGACCTAACAAGGTTTATTAACAGAATTTTATTTTTAAAGGACAATTTCTTAAGATACATATTCAGATGTCTTTGGTTTGTTTAATGATCGTCAATGGTGGAAGGAGGAAGGCCAGAATGACGTGGGGGGGGGGGGGAAATGACACACTCCTCAGTGACCTAACCATCTTCGACCCAGTCTGTTGGAGAGTGTTTTGCCTCTCTCCAGGTCTAAACTAAAGTAAACTAAACTAAAGTATAGTACTTGCTATAGAGTGAGCGCTGTGCTTTTCTTTTTAAAGTTGTTTTTGGTTACCTAACTCTTCCTTAATTACAGCTGGCTGTTTGAGCACATTATTTTGAATGTTTTCCTAAAAACTTTTTCAAAATTCTCAGGTTCATCTACCTAAATGTTTAAAATAACCCTCGCTTTGCTTTATTCTTGCTGGATGTAATGTGTTGGGAGGTCTACCTCACTTAACGCCACTTTGCCAGCTTCTGGTAGGTCTGGAGTGAGCAGCAAGTGTTTCAAACCACCTCAACCCCCAAAGAGGCTGCATCATTTTTACATAAGCACAACAGCAGGTCAGACTTTTCTTTTACAGATTTTGTTTAAAACAAGTTGTGCAAGTACCAAGTGCTAGATGTATGTTATTCTTAGCCTGGATTCCTTTTAGGGTAAATGAGGTAAAAAACTGAACTCTTACTCTCCAAAATGTTCATATTTGGAGAGTAGATCAAACGATGTTTGACTCTTCCAGGAGCGGGACAGAAGAGGTCCTGGCTCTGAGAAGATGGTGAGTATAGGAGTCAAGGGAAGAATGGGCTGCAATGTCACCTAGAACTTAAGTTACATAGTGCCTGGGTTTAACACAGCTGGAAGCTGACCTTTCGGTACCCTTTGGCGTGCTAAGTCTGGGACAAAGTTCCCCCTTTAGAGTACTTGTGTGACAGAAATCAATAAACAACAAATAGCAATGCAGATTACACAACAATGGCTTCTGAGCCGTGCTGGCACAGGGCTCGCTCATGCCAGGGCTGGCGGTAAAAGCTCGCTCCCACTGGGATCTCACAGGAAGGCAGCCAACTCACTAGAGACTTCACATTTGCTCATGTACTATGCGTGGAAGGGTTGGTTTAAAAAAAAAAAAATCCCAGGAAGTATTGTTTATCTTTTGAGGGAGGTGCTTTTCTGTGCAGTGTTACGCTGCCAACTCGATGTGGAGCCATGTGCTATTCTCTTTAAGCTCCTCACATACACGCAGAGCAAAGTTGTGCTGGAAAGGAGCTGGACTTCTGTAGCTGCGTGGAAGGTGGATGGATAAGGCCGTGGAAGCATGCACAACTAAGAATAGCAACTTTAAGGAAATAGCCTGGGCTGTGTCAGCTGCTGCCCTTCTTGCCTCTCAAGACAGTAACCCTTGAAGAGGCATACCAAATAACAGTCTATAAAAAGACAGCCAGTTGTGAGGGTCAGCAGTATTTCAGAGCTGGCATCCGTTGGTGTGGATTAAAGAGCTGCCCACTACAATGCCGGCGTGTCTCGTTTTGATGGGGCATGGTCGTGGCTCCCATTCACTGCGTCTGCAGGGGAGCCGGCCGAACTTTCCAGCCATTGTTCTCCCAGCTTTTCTAACGCAGCTTTTTATGCTGTCAGCATTTACACTCTGTTCACATCAGCTGCTTCTGTCCCGTGCATCCAGTGCATGGAGATGCTGCTGCCCCCGTGCTTTGTTTCTCAGGGCAGCTGAAGGGTAGAGTGGAGCTGTTTGCAGAAGAATCTGGCAATGAGTGTAAAAAATCTTGTTGGGTAACAGGAACAGACTGAGTTGCTGTGGCACTTGACATTCACACAAAAACCACGCTCCTTTGGCCAGTGTATTCAGCATAAGCTCTAGTTTATTGATGTGAACTTTGAGAGGCCGTCAGATATTGCTTTGCCCTGCTCTGGTGTTGGTGAAACATGCTGAGAACTGGGCCTGTTGTGTTAGTAGGCCAGTTTTCGTTGCTTGTGCCACTGTTAGCAGCACTATTGGGTGCGGTTCCCTTGCTGGCAGTGGCAGTTGCTAGCTCCATAGCAAGTTGTGCGCCACTTTGGAGTGGTTTGTGTATCAACTTTGATTTGAGAATCCATCGTCTAGGGCAGAGAATGGAGAATGGAAGTTAGGTGTTAGTGAAGAGCTTTCCCTTTCTCACAAAACTGCGCGTGTAAATGACTGGTCCCAGCTTTCCTATATGTATGCTGGAACTCTTGCCTGAATCGCTCGTCTTCTCTCTCTCCAAAATTGCTTTTTGTCCCCAGCAACTCCTGAGTCCTGCTGTCTATCCTTCCGTGCCTCCTTGACTAAGGAGGTGTGTTACAGTAATTTGTTCTCACCCAGCTGTGTATAAAACTCCTTGAAGAAGTCTCCGTCAGCTTGAAAATCACTGTGCCTGAAATCGATCTACTAGCTGCAGTTAGGAACTTCAAAAATTATAACTAGAGGAGTGAATGAGCAGTATAGTTGAAGCCTGACAGTGTCCATGCAGCACGGTATTATTGGCTTCAGTTGCTCCAGGAAGTGCAATATAATTATTCCAAGCTGGCTGTTGTATTGATATTATTGTTTTGAAGAGGCAGATGGCTTTGTGCTGTGTCCAGCAGATTTTCATGACACAATGTGGTCAGAATAAATCCAATAGGCAGGTTAATTGTGTTGCCACAAGGGACTTGTGTTTTTAGCTATCTAATTTTTTAGATGCCTTTTGAAATATTGTTTCATTTAGTATAAGAGGGCTGTAGCTATAACAAGATAATGGTAAGGGAGAGGAAAGGCATTGCAGAGAAAGCTAGCATCTTTCATAAGGCCTGGTGACTGCTCGTTCTGGACACCTGGGCAGAACAGCTCTTAAACTGTTGCCATCTTAAGAAAAAAAAAAAAGTTAGAAAAGCAATAATTATGTTTTTTTGTTGTTGTTGTAAACTGTTTCCCAGAAACAAGCAAAGTCTTGATGGTTTAGGGTCTCACCTCCCACCTCTTAAGATTCAGGGTATTGGACTCTTGATTTCTTGTGCGTGTTGCTGGACTCATGGGTGATGACATGGCTGGAGCTGGCGCAGCGTTGAGGGGGAGCGTTTGTAGTGATCGGGTCTGTTTTGTTTCACTCGGATGCCTTATGCACGCTCCAGGGAGAGCTGCTGACCGTCTCAGGGAGCACCCTGGGTGTGGGGGCGGCGAAAGCTTTCAGATTACACACCTAAGTGGTTCTGTAGAAAAAACAAGTTACAAACTGTCTTAAAATGCGGAAATGTAAGCAAGAAAAATAAAAATTGAGACAGTGCTTTTCTAATTGAGAATGAAACCAAATGCCTACCCCCAGCAAGTCATATTTTGGCATGTATAGTGTTTAATGGATCAGTTCACTTCTCTTTGGTCCTAACCTTAGATTTTTGTCAGAACAAGCTTCAGATAAATTCAGAGGGTATCAGATCTGTGTGCACGCGTTTTTAAATGCCTTGAGAAAGATGTGCTGAACGCCCCCCACCCCCCAAACACATGCTTCCTCGCAGTATTTTCATTTCAGGCACTTACAACATGGAGTGTACATTTAAAAAAAAAATAGCTTCTTTCATATTTTACTGTGTTTTTGGAGAGGGGGTTCCTACTTTTTGGCAGGATTGATCCAAAAAGTGAGAAGCAGGTGGCGGTAGCATTGCAGGATTAATAGATACTGTAGCACAGCATTCAGTTATGCTATTTTTCACGGAGCTAACTTTTTTAGCAAAAACATCTGTTTCTTTGGTTATCAGTTCTGACTGGTTTTGTTAGGTTCTTTTAAAGTTTTGAGCATGCTGGACGGGCTTCTTGTGCGTTGTCATTTCAAGTCAGTAACTTGGATCTTGTTGGATAAAACTTGTTATTTAGCTCTTTTAGGCAGGCAATTTAGACACTGCCAAATGTGGAAGCAGGGTATAACAAGCAGATTAGTATTATCTGGACTTAAGTTTGTATAGGTCAATGTGAGTAATAATGTAACAAATAAGCAAATAATAGGGTATAGTGACCTCCCAACTGCATGTGGTTTTGTTTCACTCCTGTTAATCTCCAGGCATAAGCTAGGAATGTGGAGACTTCAGTGAATCTTGCTTCAGAGTAATCAGGCTTTTGCAGTTATCGATTGGAAAGAAGTCTCCTTCGTCTTAAATGTGGAAGACAATAAGTAGAGTAATGCAATAAAAATAATGAAAGGGACTTCATATTGGTATAAAATAGATGCATGTATTGATAGCAAATGAGAGAAAAAGGAAATACTTTGTTTGCAGTGTTTAAGTTTTCCCTTAGAGATCATTAAAAGGTGGCCAGCCTGTTATGGAGGAAAACTCTTATTTTAGCCTCTGAAATTTAGGGAAATTCCAAAGAAGGTCTTGGCGCATACGCCTGCGTGAACATGAGCTTAGTACAAGAAGAACACTGTCCTAGGCCAGGGCTCACTTATTATCTTATCACTAATGTAATACTATCTTAAATAAAATAAGGCCAGGAAAAATACTTATTTTGCTACTGTGGTCAAGCTTGTTTTTCTAACCTTGCTAATGGAAAGTCCCTGAAAGTCTCTCTCCTGATTCTTTCTGTTCTATTTTCTGTTAGCTTATCTTAGCGTGAGTAATGTCAAAGATGAGGTCTACAATATCTTTGGGAAGCAAGTATCCCTTGAGTAAGCAGAGTCCAGACGTGAGCTCTCCTCTCTTACAAGGTTTTACAAATAAAGTGTGTGAGCAAATGTGTTTTTTTCCATTTATGACACATTTTTAATGCATTTTTTTTTTATATTTAGGGTCGTCCAGTAGCCGTCATCCAAACCAGGTGACTCCAAAGAAGAGTGGCCTGAAAAACGGGCAGATGAAGAGCAAAGATGATGAGTGCTTTGGAGATGACATTGATGAAATCCCAGACACAGATTTTGATTTTGAAGGGAACCTGGCCCTTTTTGACAAGGCAGCTGTGTTTGAAGAGATCGAAACTTATGAGAGGAGGAGTGGCACTCGTTCCCGTGGTACCCCAAATGAAAAACCAGCTCGTTATCGGCATGATGAGAACATCTTGGAATCAGAGCCTATAGACTACAGGAGGATTGTTGTACCCCACAACGCTAACAAGGAATTCTGCACCGGTATGCCAGATCCCTTTCCGATAAGGATGCAATGTCTGTGGCTTTTCTGGGCACATATGTTGGATAGTTTTCCCCGAAGGAGGGGAGGGTGTGTGTGTCTCAGCTTGATGTGCAAACAAGGGCATTCATTAATGTGAGGTTGGATCCGTGCCTTATATCTACGTGCAACCTTTCTTGCGATATTTTAGAGATCAAGAATATTTAGATGGGGCAGCAAGGTAAGTTTTTCTTGCAGTAGGAAACAAAACTAAGTTGGATTAAAAGAACAGAAACGGAACATTTGAATCCTTGCTTTGATTTCAGTAGCATGAAAAACCTGCGTGGCCTCAATCACTGGCTCTTCAGGATTGTAGTACATCGTAGCAGGTCATGTCATAATTTGTGCTTTCTTGTTAAGAGGCAGGAGATTCATGAGCTTCTGATGTCTGATTCTGCTTCGGTAGTGCTTATGTATTTGTGTGCTTTTATAGAATTTTGAATGTCATTGGTGTAAAACAAAACCCATCATTCTTCCCACCCATAATTCTAAGCATCCATGTATGGATGTTGTCTTATTTCCTTCCACCCCCTCATTTCCGATTTGCTCTCCTCTGTTGCTGTGTGAAAGATCCAGAACGCGAGAGCGCAGAATGAACATGATGTTAGCTTGTGCCTAAAGAGTGTTTTTGGAGAGGAAATTGGATCTGTCCCTCCTTTGCTTTACATTAGTCTTAATAGTAAAAGGAAAAAAAAAGCTTTCAGGCAGGTTTTTGTGTTGAAGTATTCATCAAGGGTATCATGAGGAGAAGGTAGCATAGGACCTGGGCACTAGCTACTGTGCAAACGTTCTCCTGCATTTCTTATTTCTGGTCCTGTCTGCGGCTAGGTAGGCTGGTGGACTGAGCTGAAGGTAGCGTGATGGATCAGTGAGCTGACTGACTGCAGGGAGGCAGCAGTCTTAATATCTAAATATGGAGAATACTCAGCTATCTAATCATGCCTCTGGGGCACGGGTAGGATTGTTCCTTATTACATGTTCACTAGTACTTTTTGTCTTGTTTTAAACACCAAGTAATGGTGCTTTCACCAAGAGCCAAATGTCTAAGGTAATGGATTTTCCTGTTAGGAAATTTTATTGCATATTAGCGCACACATACGCAGTGGCATACATGCTTTATACTATACTCAGCTACAAATTCCCTGTGATCTTAGAATAGTTATGGCGTCCTATCTGCATGCTTTTTAGCACTTACAAAATGTAGGAGTAAAGGCACTTTTCCATTCCAGAAACACTTCTTTTCCACATGAGAATAGAATCAAATTTCAGATCTCTGTGGAAAAGATGGAGAGGCACCGAAATGACTAATATCCTGGTGGTCTAGCCACTCACCGAAGATGTGATCGAGTCCTCGATCTGCCATTCTTTCTCTCCCCAGAAATTTCATCTGGGGCGTGAAACACTCCAGTGAAGGCAGCTTATTCATTTGCAATGATTTGTTGCTTTTCAATTTAAAAAAAAGTCAAATTCTTCATGGTTCCACTATACAGTGATTAGTTTAATCTTCTGCTTGTGTCATCCATCCTCCTATTGATCAGTTCTGCTCTTGAATGAGTTAAAAACATACTGAGTCGTATCGAAACCCTGTCTAGAGCTCAGAATTGTGTTTCCAGTCATCATCATCAGACTTGGAGGGGAAAGTAAAAGAACAGAGTAAACATGGAGTGAGACTTTCCCCTGAGCACTCTGTAGCCATTTTAAGACTTCCTGAAGCAGAAGTGGTAGTTTAGTATTAATAGCTTTTGATTAATTTATTTTCTTCCACTTAACTTGACCTGTTGCTTCTTAAACCTGTTGAGGCTTTCACCGTCTCTACAGTGTCCAATGGCAAGACGCTCCACAGCCTGACTGCGTGCTCTGTGAAAAAGTACTTCTTCCTGTTTGTTTTTTATTTTAATTTGCTACTTGTCAATTCATCTTCCAGCTGGCTTGTTTGAGAGGAGACAGGGGCCTCTATGGATGTCTAGTCTGAAACAAAAGCTAACCTACTGCTAGCTGCCAATTTGAAAAGTGTGGCTAATGTGGTATTCTAGGAAGTACAGTTCTTGGGCGGAAAATTCTGTCATGCAATAACTAGCAAGCATCAGTAAGTAAATTCGGGAGATGAAAATGAAATCATGTTTGCTGAACTTGATCGTCCTTTACTCTGGAAAATCTTGGCTTTCTGTTAACAGTATGCAGGAGCAGACCAGTGAAAGGACTGCTCTTTCCTTGTTTTGTTCTTGGCAAGTCTGTACGGGGAGGGTGGGAGATGGTTCTTCCCTGTAGTTGCAGGGTCTCTCTAGCCTCATTAGTTCCTGTTTGGTGATTAGTCTCCCATATGGAGTTCTGGATTTGTTTGCAAGAAAAGCTGCCGTGTTACACAATGGGCAGGGTACTGACAACTGCAACTCCCTGTTGCCTGTGCTGAGCAGGGCACGTTCACAGTCCTGGGAATGATGATAGAAGTGTCCCATTGCTGTGTAGATATTTTTCCCACAGAGGGTGACTTCCTTTTGTGTCAGTTGAGGAAGTTTACTTTTGCCTAGGAAATGCTAATAGCTATCTAGCAAAAGCTCTTGTAAACAGTCGTAATTTGACTGCTGCTTCTGGCATTCAGTTTAGCTCTTTTTGTAGCAAGTCAGCACTGCAAAGGATAGAAGTATATCCAGTGCTCTTGCTCTGCTGAGATTTAACTGAGTGTGCCAATGGCCCTGAAAGCCATTATTTCGGGTATCTTCGATAGGATTTCTCTTTCTATTTCTGAACTCTCTCTAGGGAGTTGTATCTGGCCTCCTAAGGGGAGCTCTACTTGAAGAAAGCACTTTCTAGTTATAGAAGAAATAAGTACTTCATAATTCTTCTCCCTAGGCCTGTCTTGAAGATGACTGTCTTAAGAGCGCTGACTGATACAGTAATTATTCTGTCTGCTCTAACAAGAACATGAACAAAATGATGCTGGTGATTGACATGAGCTAATATCCAGCTCGTGTCATCATGGGAGAGGAAAACGTCTGCGAGTCCTCAGGATTCTTTTTTTTTTAATGCTGTGTTCCTTTGAGATAGGAAGTAACCAGAATTGTGCAAATAGTAGTAAAACCAGCAAAGTGGTGATGCCAGTTCTCCGACAGACTAATCTCTCAGGGCTTCTAGTCTGTATTTTTATTACTTGCTGGAATATGTTGATTTATGTAGGTTGTATGCAGGGCTTGATAAACAGCTCTTAGAAAAGTATCCTGCTGGACTGAAGTAATTTTATGGGGCCAGGCCATTAAGTATGGATACTGGCATGTGTTTTACAAGAAGTGGAACAGTAAGTCAATAGATCTTTTGAAGCCTTTGGTTGAAATTCAGCACTTGAGGTTGGATAAAAGTGTCTTGTGTTCATATTTCTTTGAGTCTCTCTGTAGTCATGCTTTCCTGCTCTTAAAGAGATTAACATGATTATCCTCTCCAAAGGTTTGCAGTTTAACTAGTTTTTCTCAGCAAACAAGAACTTTTTGGAAAGGAGGCTACAAAGAGCTTTCTTTGGCTACTGCTTGTTTGCAATATTTTCTGCACTAAATAATCCCTGAAATGTTACGGGCTGCTTGGTTCTTTCTCACTATATGCCATCTTTGGGTACAACAAACAGGCAGTGTGTTTTCCTTTCTTGCTTTAGACCTTTGTGTGTCCTATAAATGACTGAGAGACCAGAAATGGTCAAACTGTAGTCTGAATATAGAGCAAGAAGTTGGCTTTTCTTGCTGCTGCTAGCTTTTCTTACAGGGAAAAGATGCTGTTCTTTCTGCAGAACTCCCCAAGAATGGGCAAGAGAAGGTCTAATGTGGATGCCTGGTTTGGTGCAACTCGAACTTCACTAGCGCACTAAAAGCTATACAGCTATTCCGAAAATGCAGTGTGTTTTGGGATTTGCTCAAAAAGAGGTCGGCTGAATTGACTTTAGAAGTTATACTGGGATGGAGGTAAAGGGGAGTAAGTGTGATAGAGGCAAAGTGGTGCAGCATGTCTGATACGTGGCCTGGTGCTGTAGGGAAAGACTTGTAGTAGAGAAAGAGAATAAAGCTGAGGATCTCTGCCAGACAAAAATGTAAACCTGGAGCTAAGAGTTTATCGTCTCTTTGGTCATGACTGACTTGACCCCATCCCGGGGGATCCACATGTGACTTACTCCCAAATATATAATTAGTCTTCACTCATTTGGGCTGGCTGCTATTGATCTGTCACTGTTTCCCATTACATGATGCTTGAAAAGGAAAGTGCAAGTGTTTAATAAAAATCTCTCTCCCCCTGGGAAGGCTGATTGTTTATCCTTTTTACGAGGTGTGAGCTGTCTTTTTCTACTTCCAGAGCTGTCCAGCTAGAGAACTGAAGTGTGTTGTGGCATAGGTCTGTCTCTCTTCCTTCTGTTGGCTATCAACATTGAAACTATCTGCATTTATATGGTGGTATTTTGTGATCAGGTCTTTTAGCAGTAGCCTCAAAGCAAATGTTGTGCAGATATGTTAGAGCTTAGAGAAGCTTGCAGTAGGCTGGAGTGTCTCAGCTCATGATCATCAGCTCCTATAATCTCAAGCATATTGGGCTGTCCAAATGGTTCCTACTGCAGTTAATTCTCTCCTGTCCTCTTAAACTTTTGTTTAATCACTGTTAGCACACAGCACATGCATATCATGTGTTCTGGTTCTTGATGATTAAACTGGAATAAAATCTCCTGTGTCTGGACTGTGACCATCAAACTGAACTGAAATTCTCATATGCCAGGATACTTCAACTTCCCATGTTGCCGCATGGTGCAGGGGGGGAAGATGCATGCAGTAGGCTTGTCTGTGTTCCTGAACAGCCTGACTTTTTGAGCAGTGGTGTCTGCCGAGATAGTGTCTTTAGGAGCACACCGAGGTGAGTAAAGCGGAGAGCTGCATGCCAGATAGACAAAGCGTTCCCTTCTTCTCCTGCTGTACTGGTAAGACTTTGTCCAAAGTTGCTCAGAGCAGGTTCTCTTCTAGTTAATGCTATCACTGTAGAGCACGTTTCCATCAGTGTCACTTCTGGAATAGTAGGAGTTTTCAGGCTCAGATACTATAGAGGCTTACAATGGTTTGACTTCTGAGCGTATCCATTTGCCAAGAGAAAGCAAGACTCGGTGTCAATATTTATTTATTTCTCTGTGCTCCCCTAAGCAAACTTCAAACCTGTCCATCGGGAAACCTCTCCCACCCCATTGTAAGGAGATGGAGAAAGCAAACGTGCACTTCAGAGTAAATCAGTGCAGCAGGCAGAGCAACAGGGTTATGTGCCAGGGTCTGACTTTGAAGCCAAGGCTGTGTGTGTTCTGGGTAGATAATGCAAATGTCTGGCTCTGTCTGTTTGTCTTTTTTTGTTAGTTTTTTGTTTGTTTTTAGTACCATTTTGTGCTGTGTCCTTGACTGGCTTTTCTACTTTCTGTAGTTTTTAGCTCTTCAGTCTGTGGAAGACTGCCTTACAGCGATTCTGTATATTGAATGTGTGAAGTGATTCTGAAACTCGTGAGTGGAGCGCGAATTAAGTTCACTCTATCTAACAGCAGCAGAAAAGAAAGCGGTCACGGGGCGAAGTCTCTTTGTCCTTCAGACTGCTGCTCGGCCACGATGAATTGTGTATAACGCTGGGAACTTAAGCCAGAACTCCTGCACAATTTGTCTTAATTAAAAATAATTATAATTTGAAAAAAAATCTAGCCTTTAAGGTTGTGAAGAAAACGATTCATGTTTGGAATAATGTGTGGGGCAAGTAACCGTTTTTTCCTGCGTCCACAGGCAGGTGGCTGCAGCTTTGCAAGCAGCAAAGACAGCAAGCAGACTGATAGCATCTGATCTGCCTAAAGCAGACAAAGATTATACCCGCTTCATATAACTGCTTCTTAGGAAGACCATGAGCTGTTACAGCTATGAACAGGGTATTATTTATTGCTGAAGGCGAGGAATTAGTATCTTTATGGACAGCTTTCAGGAGATCCTACGTCCCGGTCCATCTCATCTGTTCCACAAGCCACTTGCTTATCTTCCTTTCAGCAGCTGGAGAGAGCTGGCAAGCGAGGGCGTGGGGCTGAACGTGAGGGCGCTGAGCTATTCTAGTAGCAACCCTCTCCTTTTCCAGTAACTGAGAGTATGGGAGGCTCTTTGGACTTCTCACGGCAACATTGTTCTGGGCTTTTGGGGGGCAAAACTCTTCTCCCCTCATGTTAGCCTCTGGAGAGTTAGCTCGGCCCTGCTGCTGGCGTGTGGTGCTTTTCCCCGCAGCCCGGGGTAGCCAGTACGCACACCGCGTGGCACAGCCAGACTTGGGGGGGTAACGTGTTCGCAGCTGCAGTGCCCAGGACAGGGCGTGCTTCAGAAACTGAGTATACTTTTTGGTTAATCAGATTTCAGCAATACTCTGCGTGTCACAGAATTGTTTGGTTTCTATCTGCTTCTTTTTTTTTCCAGGCAGCTGTAAAATGCATTTATTTAATATTAAAAGACCGTAGCTAATTTATTTTATTACCTTCATTACCAAACAATAAAGATGCACTGTCCAACCCAAACATAATTAGCGTTGGCAGGAGTTCAGTTTTGTTGCAGTAGTGTTATTGTTTGCAGGCTTACACGTCGCCTCCTTGATTCTTTCTGCCAGAGTTTATTTAACTCCCTCAGCCTGGTTTTGATAAGCCAGTCTGACTGGTTGGACCTTGCGTGAGTGCGAAGAGGGGAAGTTTTCTTGGCATTTAAGCCTGCTCCTGAGAGGGAGCAATTAGGACAAAGTGTAGCACTGGCTCGGGCCTGCTGTTTTGCATACAAAATGCAAGTTCATCTCATGCTTTTGTTGCCTCTCGGTGACCCCCTTTGCATTGAGTTTCATCTGGCTGGTAAAAATTCATCCGGTAAAATGCGTGCTTTCTAAATGTCATGGTTTGAGGGAAGTGACTTAGGGAAAGATGTCATGCCAACTAGGTTAGATAGAAAATATAGATTGGCAGCTCCAAGGAGGAGTTTGGGGCATTTGTGCAGAGTTTAAATGGGGAATTTGTGGCCCTGCAGTTCAGACTGAGTGAAACGACAGTTTGGGAGTCCCGTGTTTCAGGTGAGCGTAGGATGTGTCTTGTCAAACTGTCTGGCGAGATCCTGACCTCAGGTCTCTCATTCCGAGTCCTCCCTCAAGCTTGAAAAACAAGACTTGATGAAGTAGCAAAAACATGAATGAGCCAGAGCTGAGCCTTGCGTGACTCTGGAGGCTAAGAGGGTGTGTGAACACAAGGCAGGTGCGTGACTGGTGTGACAGGCTTAGGATTATTAGTGGCTTATGACTCTAAATGTTCAGCGACTGCTATCAGGAGTCTTAAATGACTTTGATAATGTGCATGCTTGCATGTGTGCTGCATGTAATAAAAGGTTATTAGCAGAGGTAGCTTAATCAGCTGTTAACACGCAAGGTCAAGTGTCTGAACACATTGGGTTCCTCCATGTCTGTAGAGAACTAACCAAGCTCAGAGATGATGGTCAGAAGGATTCAGCAGAGCATCTAGTCTGATCTGCTCTATAAAATGTGCCATGACATTTTACTCTTACCTTGCAGGAATACCTCGGGTTTGACTCTGGCACATGTTCTGAAAACCTCAAGATGTAAAAACCCACCATTTCCGCAGTAGCTTGACTTAGTGGTTTGTGACTGTTGCCCTGGGGGGCTATGGCAGTACAAATAATTCCTCACAATTAAAATACATGCTGCTTTTCTCATTTGAATATCACACTTACTTGTTGCAACTGGTTCTTGTTAGGCTTTTCTGCAAGAGAGGCTGAGCCCATGAGTAACTGTTTCCTCCCTTGGAGGATGTATGTGCTGTGACTGTTCCCCTTTGAACTCATACCACAGCGGAGCGTTTACACTAGGCCTTAATTATTTTCATGACTGTCTTTTCGGCTTTCTGAAATGTGAACAAGAAGATCTATAAAGAATTTCTAGTAATAATCTGACCAAGTCTGTAAAAAGACAGAAATAACTTTCTGCTTCCTTGTCTCTAAATAACCAGTAGCACTTTTGGTGCCCTGAACTGCATTGTTGCTGGTTCTGCAGGGTGAACAGTTTACATCAACTCGTGACCAATTCAGA
The DNA here is from genome assembly GCF_036370855.1 of Dromaius novaehollandiae. Lineage (NCBI taxonomy): Eukaryota > Metazoa > Chordata > Aves > Casuariiformes > Dromaiidae > Dromaius > Dromaius novaehollandiae. The sequence continues at coordinate 23,127,612 of NC_088107.1, forward strand.
CTTGCTTCCGTTGAATGTGCAGCAGGGCTGACTCCATGCAGATGTAGGCAAGCAAGGCTTCTCGCTGTGTTCATTCAGAGCGATGTTCCCATCAGTTCAGTTAGTTCAAGCCCTGCTGTCTGCTCTCAGGTCTGATGAGCACCTGGGTTGCTGCCCGAAGTCTGCCCCGAGTTCAGAGGTGGAGGAGCTGATGCAAGCGTGAACGTGAGTCTGGGCTGCTGGCTGTTAACGCTGCAGAAACGGAGCATCCTGATGAAAGTACTGGCTTGGTGCTCTGTAATCGTGCATCGTCTTGCTGTTTGGTGTCATCCCTAAGCTGTAGCAGACGTCGGTCTGAGCCCTGACGCTTCCCCCCGTCGTGCCCGACTCCTGTGCGCCTCGCCTGCCTGTCCCTCAGGGTAGGAGCTGACAGTATGTTCCCCAATAAGCCCCCAAACCTTTGCTCAGCCAGACGCTGCTAGTTGTTTGTTCCCAAATGCCTCTGGGACTGCTTGTTCAGCTCAGCGGGGCTTATGAACGCTCCGAACAGAAGGAGCCAAAACCTCTTCTTGCCAGCAGCTCTGCGTCAAGCTGTGGCCATCCCTTTATGGGGAGAGAATTACGCTGTGCCGCCCGGAGATGGGAGGCAGCTGAGGATATCCAGGTCTTGCAGGAATATGTAGGAGGGGAAGAATGGCATGTATTTCTGATTCTACATTGGTGCTGATTCTCAAGCACAGCGTGAAGGACAAGGAAGGGGTTTGGATGTCAGAATTGTTTTGGAGAAAAGCTAGAATAAAGAGACTGATTTCTGCAGCTGAAGACATTCAAGGATATCTTGCTAGCTGGCTTAGTAACTCTCTTCTTGTCTCTGGATCTTGCTTACCTGCTTCTTTCTCCATGCATCTTGAATAAGTAACTGTGTCCATTTTCCTGGTCCTTCACTGTTGCAGCATGCTACTGAGCAATTGCTGTGGCTCCTGTCAGAGCAAGCTGCCTGGCTGGGGCAAGGCATCCTTTGTATTTATTTCCAGGAGAGTTTACAGATGTTACTACAGGGTCTGTTTCTGTGAAATCGATGCCAGATTGGCCTGCTTGGAGAAGGAACATTTAAAGAATAAGCCAGAAAAGTTTTTCAGGCTTTTTTTTTCTTTCACCTGCTGATTCCATGCAGCTTCACTGTAGAAGCGAGCAGGAATGATGGTATTGCTGCCCAGGGCAGGGAATAATGCTGTTCTCAGCACTTAACAAAACCAGTCTTGTTTGTTTTTCCCTGATCCACATGCTGGAGCACTTCCTGGCTTACAAAGCGGCTGTGAAAAGTGTCTGAGAACCTGTATTTTTCTGTATGCTTTATTTTTTTTTTTTAGTTACAGAGTTCCCCTACTGCTTTGGTATATTGTGATTCAGCTGTTGTTTGAAGGCAGCCATCCTGACCTGGCACAGCCCTGCTGGTGGGGGCAGCTACCTAGTAATTGTGGGCTGTCTTGTTTTATTGTGGTGTGTGAATTAGGGAATTGGAAGTTTGGGGTTGGTGAGAGACCAGAGAAACAGCTGGTCCCTATCACTGACAGTGAGCATAAAGTCTCTAAGCTTTTTTGGTGGCAATATCTGGTTCACAGCTTCTATTGTGACTTGCTGTGATGAGGGACACTTAAGCACACTGAAGTGTGAGGAGCCAGTTAAAGTACTTTTGGTCTGGAGACCATTAAGAATGACCTTGCTATTCAATCTGTAAGTCAAAAAGGTCTCTGTAGAAGCTATTCTTTGCGAGGGAAACATGCAGTCTGTGTTCCTAAAACTTCCAGCTGCCTGGTGAATTTGCATGGAAATATGTATTATTTCAAGCCCAGCAGTTGTGTTTAGCTGTCAGTTACTGACAGTTTAGCTGTCACAGTTGCTTTGAATGCTTCGTGCATTCAAAGTACAGCCAGCACAATGCTGCACAAACGAGCGGTTTAAGAAATATCGGCTGGCTGTGCTGCATTTGGAAGCTGCTGTGTGGACAGGATGCTGCAGTCCAGCTGGGCAGCACAGATATGGCATGAATAGGAGTTGAGGGAAACCCTTCTTCACAGACTTGCTGCCTCTGCTGAGCTGGATTTGGTAGGAGTGCTACTGAGCCTGCAGGAATAACTGTATCTAAAAGATTGTTTTAGGCAGACTCCGAATTGCTTCCTGGCTGAACAAGGCAAGCCGCTTCCCAATTAGAGATTTCCAGACTCTCCTCTCAAATGCCTGGGGACAAGTCGGGCTTCAGTGAAGCAGCTGCTGTTGTATTCCTTGGGGTAGTACTTGCAGCGGTTGCGAACAGAGTAAGCTGACTGCCTGCCTCTGTTGCATTAGCTTGGATTCACGGGATGGTCTCTTAGAGGGAGTGTGGCTTACTGGGAGGGCAGCTGCTGCCCCAGTCTTCAAAGCTAAGCAGGCCCTTTGTAATGGCTGCTAAGCCCTTTTGTTGTGGTCGTTTACAAGGGCTGTCATATAGGATCTTACCAGACTGTAGCATTTGGGGAAAATCTCTGATTATATCTTTCTGTCTTCCTCCCTCCCCTCTCCTTGAATCGTAGACTCTGGGCTGGTCGTTCCAAGCGTGTCGTATGAACTTCATAAAAAGCTGCTTTCGGTTGCCGAGAAGCACGGGCTGACGCTGGAGCGGAGGCTGGAGATGACGGGAGTGTGCGCTAGTCAGATGGCACTGAGTCTCCTCGGGGGACCCAACAGGTAAAGCTGTTCCTTTGGCTCTGCTGTGAATTTGCCCCCCTTGATCTCTAAGCAGAGCTCACCTCTGTTATCTTGTTCCTCTAAGTGGTGGAGAAGTAGAAGAGAAGTTGGGAGGTTACTTTTGAGGTGAACGTAGTATAAATGACAGGAGGGGTCCACGCTAGTCCCTGACTGGTCCTGCAGTTGGAGACAGCTGTCTTCCTTCTTTGCCTCTGAAAGAAACACTCATCCAGATGCCATGCAGACCGTGTGTTTTACTTCATGTGTCATCTTGTTTCCAAATAATCATGAAAATGAGTGTGAGGCGCAGGCTCCTGAAGTGGGAGGAAGCCTGACAATAGGTTTCCACATTCTCACTGCATTTTTTTCTTCAGCTGCTCTTTGGAAAGGGCTGGTGAACATACTGTCTTAGACGATTGACTTATTAAGGGCTGCTTCTTTGCTTCTGTGTCCCAGAAGTGGAAGTGTCCCTTGAGTCAAAGACAAAAGGGATTTGTCTCTCTGCTTGCTGGGAAACTTAGCTCTGTGCAGATGAAACTCAGTGCAGATAAAAAATCATTTCAGAGTTTCTGTGAGCTGATCCTGTGCAATGAAAAAATAAATCCCCAAACAAACCACCTCTAAACCTTTCCTTTGGTACAGTTTAATGATGTCAATAAAAACAAAAGTCAGCTAGTGAAAACAAATGTGCTGTTTACCTCTACACAGTGTTAAACTAACTTTTAGCCATCTACACCTAAATTGGGAATATTCTGCTCTTTGAAGGGCCCAAATTGATAGATGGCTGGGGTGCATTTACTCCTGTTTGCGTGAGGAAATGTGCAGCCTCTTTTGAAGAGGTCTGCCTTCTGTGTGCACTTACCTTACTTGATGTGGACAGAGAATTGCACATGTGTTTTTATGCTGTTAGATGCTACAAATGATTTGTTCTTTAAATGGAAGATAAGCCTTACCAGTTTTCGTCTGCTCTGGCAATAATGCTTTACCTGCAATCCAGGATCTGATCATTTGATTGAAAGCGGGAAGCAATAATGTGCCAGGTTGCACTGACCCTATCAACTGAAAATATCAGTGTAAACCACCCTTAATGGCTTGCAGGTCATTTAAATCAAAATAAATCAACTTTTATTTTGCAGTTGGTAGGGCTTAGGGAGAAGAATGTTTTTAAGCTGTGGCTGAGCTGATGGGGTAGCTCACACCATATTTTTAAAGGTGCATATGTAGCATTGCTAGTGTCTAACAGAAGCTTATCTACGTGTTGGTAGATATAGTTGGTAGGACAGTTCCTGCATGAAAACCTGGTGCTATGAGGTTTTTGTTTCTTGTTTGGTTTTTTTTTTTTTTTTGAGGGCAGAATCAAGCTGCAAGCAGAGCTGACTTGTTCCTTGTGCTGGGTTCAGAGCATTCCCCATTGTTTATGCTGTGCTGCATCAAACTACTGCAGTTTTCAGTGTTTTCTTACTAAAATCATAGTGACAGGGGAGAAAAAAGCCTCCTAAAAGTGAAACCGCACAGAATTCAGGCTTGCTACATACTCAGGAAAAGTGCCCCTGCTTTGAAACGTACAAGCTGACCGTAAATGTAAAGAAGTTTTCAAGAGAACCTGCAAGCAGGGCAGCTATCTAGTGTTAGCGGCACAAAAGGATGTGGTTCCTTTTTCTCCAGAGACAACGGAAGATTTGCAAAGCCCCAGTCGACTTGCATTTTGCTGATGTATCTATATATATATATGTATTTTTCTCCTCCTACAGGAAGAAGGTAAGGGTTCTTGGGTTTATTAACATGCCCCTTTTGTCTGCGTTTCTGCCCTTCAGGCTGAACCCGAAGAACGTGCATCAGCGGCCCACTGTGGCCCTGCTCTGCGGCCCCCACGTGAAGGGGGCCCAGGGAATCAGCTGCGGACGGCACCTCTCCAATCACGACGTCCACGTCATTCTTTTCCTGCCCAACTTTGTCAAGATGCTGGAATCCATCACCAACGAGCTGAATCTCTTCAGCAAGACCCAAGGGCAGCAGGTGTCCAGTGTCAAAGGTAAGCGAGGAGCACATCTGCTCGCCGCCCCCTCTGCGGGGTGCAGAGACCTGTGCAGTTCAGTTCCACAGTGCCTGCGCGGTCGAGCCACCCCACCTAGTGGCAACACAGCACTGAGGCCGCTTTAGGCTGATGGCTGTTTTGAGGCTGGCCATAGGGCCTGGGACGTGGGGCACTCCAACAGCAGAACAGCTGTGCTAGTAAGACATTTCCAGTATAAATAAATACTGAAGAACTGCTATAGGGACCTGAGTCAGACTAGCTGTTCTCTTAGGATAGTTGCCTTCCGTGTCCAACATATCAAAACTTGAGGTAAATGAGCATCAAACTAGCGTTTCAGACCAAGCAAACTTCCTTGCTACACTAGTCTCAGTAGCTCTCAAAATTCAGATATCTTGAAATACCCCAGTAGGCACTGAATCTGAGGGAGCTGGTTTGTATTTGTCCTTTCACCAGCATTATTTTCAAAAATGAATTCATTTAAACTTTCTGGGGGAAACAAACCTGGGAATTAGGGCACTGCACAATATTTTTTTGTTGTGACAAGGTGGGGGGGCTGTGTTGTGCTGGCTGTGCTACTTGCCCACTATACAATAGCGGTCCTTGCACCATGGATCTCATGATGCATGTGATGGAGGGGAATGCAGCAGGCATGGTGCACAGCAGATGAGCAGATCAGTGAGACAGCCTGCCACACACCAGCTGCCCTTCCACAGCACAGGTGATCAACATGCTCCAGAATAAAGTGCCTTTTTTCAGCTTACAGATTGCAAAGTGTCTTTTTTTTTTTTTTCTTTTATGGTTTTTACTGGAGAGTGAGCTTCCCTGCTTCTGTGTGCTGTTCATAGTTGCCAGACTGGAAAGCCAGCTCAGCAGGTAGCATCTAGGGCAGGGCTGCCCAATTGCTGACCGCTTGATGAGAGCTTTGTCCCAGTATCTGAGTCTCTGTGGATGTTCTCCAGCATGTTAAAGAGCTGTTAAATATTGGCACCAGCGTTTTCTGCAGAAAGACAGCAATAATAGTATGTAAGGCCAGACTGTACACAGTGAGACAGTGGGTACTGGAGGCAAAAATATGACTAGGAAAATCTGTGGCTGTGCAAAGAGAGAAGAGACTGAGCCTTAGTTCATGGTTTCAGTGTGGTCCTGAATGCTCACAGTGTCTGTGTTTCTTTCAGATCTCCCAGATACCCCTGTTGATCTAGTGATCAACTGCCTGGATTGTCATGAAAATGCCTTTTTGAGAGATCAGCCTTGGTACAAAGCAACTGTGGACTGGGCAAACCAGAACCGGGCACCCGTCCTCAGCATAGACCCTCCAATAAACGAAATGGAGCAGGGCATTGATGCCAAGTGGTCGCTGGCCTTGGGCCTGCCTCTGCCCCTGGGCGAGAGGGCAGGGCGTGTGTACCTCTGTGACATTGGCATTCCCCAGAAGGTCTTTCAGGAAGTGGGAATAAACTACCACTCGCCCTTCGGCTGCAAATTTGTCATCCCCCTGCACTCCACTTAGAGCCCATCCAGCCATACGGCTCTGAAGGGAGAGAAGAGAAGGAGGAATTCTGTTGAATAAGCTGTCCAGTGGATCCTGACTAGTAAACTCGTGACGCCTTAAGGATGTGAAATTCTGGAGAGTTTCCTTCAAGAAGAAACATTGTGTATTTAAAAAAAAAAAATCATAAAACAAAACAAAAAAAGAAGGAAGCGAATGTTCCTGCAAAGCTGTCTTCATTCTCTTGTGCCATTGTATGAAGGAACATGCAGGAAGAGGGTATCTGTCCCCGGTGAAGGCAGCTCTTGATGCCCTGACCCAGCCTGGGGGCTGTTTAATGAGGGTGTGTGTGGGGAGGTTCTGGTACAAGTGACGGATGGTTTGGAGACTTGATACATGTTTTTCAGTCCCGGGCAGACAGACCCAGCAAGGGTGCCCTTGTGGGAACAGCACCCCTTGATTGAGTAGAAATGCCTTTTGTTGCAGTCTTACTGCGAGGGAGGGTTTGGTTTTGTTCTCTTGTTCTTTTTGATTCCCTCTCCCCTGTTTTATGTTCATGAAGGCAACTGTAGCTCACTCTCCTTCTTGGACCTTCCATCCCCTCAAGGAGAAAGCTCCCTTTTTAGAAAGCTTGTGTCAAGAGCCAGAAGTTCTCAAGTAGCACATGCTCTGGGAACATCGGTGTCCTAAGTTAGGTCTTGCTTGCTTGTCCTCTGGCTCTGTTTTGTTTTGTTTGCTTAATGAATGACCCCCAGGTCTGGGGGAGCAAGGTGTGTTTTGGAAAGGAGCTCTTCCAACCAGAGTAGGTTTGGCTTTATTTTTTTTTACTTTTTCCCCCCTTCTTCTTTCTGGCACAGTGATTAAATGAATGAGGGAAAGCATGATGGAGCCAGGGTAGTGTTACTCCGACTGTTTGTTACTTGGTGTATGGTGCAGATGGTGTTTGGGTGAGTTTCTGGGAGCACTAGGGCACTGCAGTATTCCTCCCACGCTCAAATGTGGCTTGGGAAGCAGGTTCCAAGATCCATTGGGAAGCAGGTCCCAATAGATCCATTCATTCCCTTTGGGCACAAAGCCTGTGTGAAGGGAGGGCATGTGTGCATGTGTCTGTGTGTAGCCATGTGCTGAGAACCGGGTTTAAGGAGGCCTTAGGCCCTCAGCTCCCACTGATATTAATGGTAGCTGGGTACCTATCACACTTCTGAAAAGAAACAAAATCTTCTGGCCTTTAATATTGAAGTGAACTTGAAGCAGGAGCCTAGGACATCTGCCCACCTAGTAGTGTAGGCAGTGAAAGGTTGTCCAGATACTGTTCATGTTTTAGTATTCATTTTCATGTGTGAATGAACACAGTTTTATATCCCTCCATGTCCACTTGGAGGACTAGGATGAGGGTCCATGCTGGCCTTGTGCCCGCGTAATGAGGCAGGGCTGCTTAGGCTGACTACAGCGGTGTTGCAGTGTTGTCCTCACATGCCCTTGTCCACTGAAATCTGGTCCCTTCTGCTCCAGGGGTTGCTATTTGCAGTGATCACTGTCATATTTTGCCATCAGAAGATGTTGCTGGGAGAGTTGCCCTCCCCCCTTTCTGGAGGGGTACGGCAGGAGATTCTCGTCTGAAATACTGCAGGAGACCAGCCCCGTGTTGCTTTGCTAACCGGCCTTGTGCTGCACTGGCTTCCCCTATGTTACTAGAAAGTGTTTGGGGTATCTTTTTCTGCATTCATTGCGCTGCCCAGGTGGAGTCCTACTCTGGTGCCTAGAGTAGAGACAAGCTAACAAACCGTGAGCTGACTTTGGAAATCGATTGTGCTAGATTTGCTCTTGCTCTCTGAAGGTGCTGAATTAGGCTGCATGCGCTGTAGCTGATGCAGGAGAAATGCTGAACCTGGAGTGACATAGGAGGCTCTGTGAGCATGAGCGGTTCCCCTCAAATGAGGCAGATGCAAGGCCAAGGGCCCTGCTCTAGCAGCCAGGTCAGCTTGGCTCCCTTCCTGCTTGCTGCTGATGCTGTTAGCATAGGCAGTGCTTGAAGTGCTGCCTTTTCTTTTTTTGCCCCCTGGTACCTTACCTGCCCCCAAAGCTTTTGCTGGTACCTAGATGTAATGTAGACCCTGTTCTGGGCAGCTGTGGAGAATTTCAGAGCTTCACATGGTGCCTTTCCTCTGGGGGGACTGGATTCCTTTAAAGGCTGAAGTTGTAGGGGCAGCTGGTGTGTGTGGAAATAGTGGACCTACTGTTTAGCTGTTGCGTAACTGTATGTGTGAGGGCAATAAGCAGGTAGGGGGGAGTCCTTCACGAAACTGTGGAGCCATTTGTGCTATGAGTGGTGATTCTGAAGTTGTCTCGACCCTTCATCTGCTTAGAACAAAGGCCACGTGTATCAAAGGAGGAGGAGGGAAGAGACCTCCCTGCTTGAAAAGAAGCAATTAATTCATTTACCTGAAAACCATGAGTTATGGGGGAGGATCCACTCCATGTTACTCTCTAGTACCACTGAACTGTCTCTTCTGAGAACATGGCAACCAGCTGCTTTGTACTACAGACATGAGACTCGTGAGCACTGGGCTAATCCCTGCAGTGTGCAGGTGTGTAAGGTCTCAGCTGCAGCACCTCCCCTGCCAAACTGCATCGAACTCGCCATATCTACCTCAGCAGGATGAAGGGCTCTGCCCCTCTTGGTTTCTGTGGGCTTCTTACCCAGCTGAGGGTTAGACTACTGAACCATGTCCACTGGCTTACGCTGAATGGCCTTAGTGCTCACACTGAGCCTCTCGATGACTTTTGTGAATTGTCAGTACTCTGACTGGGTGTAGCTCTGCCCTCGAGTTGGTGGTCCTCTTCCATGGGAAGGACAGAGCAAGGTCTCAAGCACCTATTCCTCAGGTGAACCATGTTTCAGCTTGAACTGTAGAGACATTGAACAAGCTGTGGTTCTGACTCAACCCCTGTTGGTATGGGACAGCAATGGGGTTGGTTATTTAAAATACAAATGCAAGGCTTCTCTCTGCCTTTTAAACTGGGCAGAGGAGCAGCAGCTGGGTTAACCAAGGTGGAAGAGCATCCACTGGTCATTTTTTGTAGCAATGTTAGTTTTAGTCCTCCTATTTTCACTTTCCTTGCTCAAGCCACTTGATAAGAGAACCTGCTGTTTAAACGTTCTGCTTTCCTTGAACCAGGCTGCAAGCGTTTCTTGGCTCTTCTGGATTTGGCTGTTAGACTGTAGATTGTACACTTAGAGCAGTTAAAGTGTAAAGCATTCAAGGCTTAATCACAAGGTCCTTTTCAGCTTCCAGGCTGCTGTGCCACTGGCTGGTTACATGCCCAGAATGGCACCAAAACAAGTGAAGACCCTGTTGTGGGGATGGCAGCTGGGATCACATCTGTACTCACTGCTGCATAGCTTCAGGAAGCACTAAGACTCCATGTACTGCCAGCCATGCAGCAATATGGTTCCAGAAGTTTAAGCAAAAATCCAGAGGGCAGTTTTACACAACAGGCGGTGTGTGTGTAAGCTTCTCTCGTAAGGGAAATGTTTCCTAATTTACCTGTGCAGAGTGCTTGTGGTACAGCAGGGAGCTTTGGGTTGTGTTCTGCACAGTTAAGGCTGGCATTTCCTAGGATGAGAGTAGATTTGGGCACCTGACTACTTTTCCTCTGAGACAAAAGCTTACTTGAGGAAGGACACACAGGCCTGACCCCCAGGCAATGCACCTCATGTGCAGGTGTGAGTGCTTCTGGTGGAGCACTGTGCAAGACAGAGAGGGGTCTGGCCCCTGTCTTCTCCCCCTCTCTCCCTATTGCCAGAGTTAATTCAAAGAATGCAACACTTTTTTATCCATGTCTGAGATAGTTTCTACCACAACCTTAACCACCATCATAGGAACTGCCCATGAGTGCTGCTCTGGTCACTAACATGTGAAGATCACTGCACTATGTAACTGCTTGATATTCCATTTGTGACCTAATGTTTGTAATGACTAATTCCTGCCGCTACTGGGGGATGCCCTGAAATAAAGTGCAACTATTCATGTGTGCTATTCATGTGCAACTATTCATTTGCCTGCTACTACTCTAGTGCCTGATAACACACCTGGAACAAGCATTCGCTCTGCTCTATCCAGTTCAGGAGAGTTTAGTCCACTCATCCTCACTTTTTGCCCTCCACTGCAACAAAGATTCCTGCTACTTACTTTCCTGATTATTTTTCCACAACTCCATCTTTCTTTCTTTGCAGAAAAGAGGAGAAAGCTGGGAGCAAAACAACCCTATGCATGCCTACAAGGGGAGTATCAAACAATAAGAAACACTTTATTTTAACTTTACAACATATAAATAGACAAATCTGTGCTTTCCAATGTAGCTTTTCTTCCCCTCCCCTAGCCAGGGTCCATGTCACAGTGTGCACCCATACCTCTGAACTCAGAGAGAAGAGGGTGACCAGAGCTGAACTGCAGAGGCCAGACCAATGCGGTATATACAAATCCAGCAGGCAATCACCCACCCCAACTGTCATCTGCTCAGGTCCCGGCTTGCACTTCGACCGCACAGCATCCTCTCCTCCGCGGATAGGCCAGCAAAAAAGGGATGCAGGAGAGCTTCGGAGAACGTGATCCTCTGAGAAGGGTCAAATTCTAGCATCCTTCTCATCAAGTCAAAGAGCTGTGCATGTTCCAGTGAGTCATGCAGCATGTATGTCTGAAACAGAACAGGGCAGGAGAGAGAGAGAGCTGTAACACTCCAGTAAGATAAGGCCTTGGATAACCTTGAATCTGCTTCTACTCCTAAAGCACAGAGGTCTCTGGCTGCAATTATGCTGCCAAGAGAATCCACTCGTTCCACACTCCGCAGTCCACCACTGCCCAAGCTCTGAAATTGAGGTGATTTGATGCCATAGGGGATGCCAAAACAAAAACACTCCCTTCTGCTGCAGCGTGGCAAATGTAACAGCGAGACATTGCAGCGCTGACGAGGGAGGGGAACTGCACAGCAATTCCACCCCCAGGAGCACACACACACACACATGCACATGCACCCCCCCCCCCCCCGCTTTAACAGCATCACAGGCCCCCTGGACATCCACACCTGGCTCTGGCAGGGGCCAGCCTGAAAGAGCAGCCCAGCTGTCACCTGCTCCAGAGGTCTAGCCTCCACCAGCAGCTGGGCAGTACCTACCCGCAGCGGCTTGCAGTTCTCTTGGACGTATCTCCCATCCGATGTGTTCTCATCCCACACCAGGTTCCCATTGTGGAAGTATTTTTGTTTCCTGTGAGCAAGGGAAAGTATTCAGTAAGGCTGTTTGGGGGACATATGCAGAAAATCTTATCCACACAGGCAGAGGGAAAGCAGCAGCCTGTAAGAGCCAATGACAATGCCTCCCCAGCCTCTGTACCTCTTCAGCGCACCTATCCTAAGGTAGTTTATCCATTGCAAGAAACAAGCAAAATGGTTACTCGAGAAAGAAAAAGCCAAGTCAGACTCTCTTGTACCTGAAGAATAAAATATTTTATCCATATGCTTTAGAGTGGTGAAAGAAGGAAAGCTGCTGTTTCTCAGAGTTGCAGAGGAAGAGCCACAGAACAGGGAATTGTTTCCATGATCCAAAGAGGCCAAGAGCAGGACAGAAGTACAGTCACCCAGTTCCCTCACAGCACAAATTACAGGCAACTACTATACTAAAAAAAAAAAAATCCTGTTTGGCTTGAGAAGGCTTCTCAGCAATAGCTGTCCATCTCAACATACATGCAGCACCACAGCTCCCTTTAGGTTAAGCCTAGAGGCTTAACACTACAATCTCTGCACTACATAAGCTGCTCAATCATTTCCGCAAAAGCCTATGATCAACCCCCCCCAAAAAAGCCACCACACCCTCTGCAACTCTTTTCTAGACTCCATGAAGTCTCCCCAGGGTTATAACCACATAGCTAAGATCTGGTATGTGGACAGAGGATTGATACTCTGACTAATTCACCACTATAAGCAGTTGACTGGACTGTCAGGATTCAGGAACAGATTCTTACCGGGTTTTATGAATCATGTGAGATGGAATTGGCCCAAGGATTTTTTCCATCATGACAAGATGTTCACGATTCTCATGGGTCTGCAAAAGAAAAGAGCAATGGTGCATTACTCAAGAACTTGGAGATCTGACAACAAAAGGTCTGTAACCTGTACAAGTACAGAGTGAGATGAGATGCTTCCATCAGGAATGATGCAGGTCCTTTCAAACTTCATTTTCTCTCTCTCATTTTCTATTCTTCACAGGTACAGTGAAGAAAACAAAGCAATCTGAACCCTGTCCTTTCAGTAAGTCACGAGTCCTCAACCAACAGGCTTTCCTGTGCTTATTTTAGCACGTAGAAAGTCAGTTTCTGATTTTCAGTGCCTGGTCTGCACTTCCCTTCCCTCCATCTAAGGGCTAGCCTTTTTAGATATTAAGGCTTCTTAGTTTGGTCAAAGGGTACAAAGCTTTTTGCAAGAGTCATACCTGAAAGAGTGTGAAGCCACGGTAATACTCAAACAAAATGCAGCCGGTACTCCAGACATCACATGGCTGTGCCCAGCCCAGCTCTGCAAAGAGAATAAAGCTAGCTTTGAGCTCCCAACAAAACCCACCAGATTTCTCCTATTTTATTTTTAGAACTGCTAGGACTGGATGAAGACATACCTAGAAGTTATCTGTGCACTCTGCAGGGCTGTACACTAGCAAGCGGTCTCACAAGAGACAGGCACTTCCATTTCAGCTTGTGCTGACCCCATGCTCCCTTGGAGCCAAGGTGAGCACCTCATAACTCTTACTGGCATTTCTTAGCCCTATGCACTCCTGGTCAAGGACATACACTACACATGGATAATTTGCATGCAGTCAGGGCCTTGGGACCACAGAGGGGGTGGGGCACCCTGTCTCCCACAGAGGTGGCATCACAACAAGTTTAGTTTCCTTTGCATGGAACAGGTTGCCCCCAAGCTGTGTTCAGAAATTGAGCTCTTTCAGCTCATTTTCCTATAGACAGCATCATCCTACAGCATCCTTGGGACAACTGTTCTCCTTCACCTGGCTAAGGCTCCCAAAATCCCAGCACTACTCACCAAGGATGACTTCTGGTGGACGGTAGTGCCGGGTAGCAACAATAGTGGTGTGATGCTCATGATCAAACGTGGCGCTTCCAAAGTCTGCCACACGGATGCTCGTGTTCCTAATAGATTTCTCCTCACAGCTCTGCAAAGAAAGAAGTAGTGCTCAGTGCTTCCGGTGGCTGGTTCAGGATTAAGGCAGGCTTTGAGAGGAGCCCCAGAGCTGCCAGGTGTGCATTAGTAATCAGAAGGACTTGAACTGTGAAGCGTGGAGCTCTTTACATCTCTGATCAGCATTAAGGAAAGCAGCTGAATGCTCCACTTTATGGACCAGAACCACCAAAGCAGAACCTTAGAGCTACTGGAAGACATGGGAAAAGAAAAAGACTCAACTTCCAGTTTGTTCTAACTAAACAGACCTTTGAGGTCCCTTAAGGCACATACAGAACAAGGAAGACCCAATTTCTGCCAGGAGAAAGAGGCAGGCTATATTCCTGGACTAGTCACCTCTCTTTCAGACGTAACCCACCTTTTTCTCATTGTACAATGTGTCAAAATCTGAGTTGACAAACAAGATGTTTTCCGGCTTGAGGTCAGTGTGAGTCAGCTGGTTGTCATGTAAAACTGCAGAGGTGGGGAAGAGAAGCAAAAAAGATTTATAAGAAAAAACACACAGCAAACCATCTATACAGCTCTGCCCAGCGAGCCAAGCAAAGCTCCCTCAGTCCCCAGGGGAGCTCCAGCTCTGGACTAGAGCAGCCACACACTGGACACCCTGACAAACCAGCTTCTTCTCAGCTCCTCCCAAACCATTCTGGTGAGCACACCCTCGCCTAGCTAGGTATTTCTGACACGGACAAGGCACCTTTTGCAAAGGAGAGCTTACAAGTCTTCTTTCCATTCCTTTCAGAAGGAAAAGGAAGCACATCTAAAGACTGCTGCTCCAGACCCCTTCCCTGCTCAATCAGTATCTCACATCTTTTTATATGCTTCACACAAGGGGAAAAAATACCTAGAATAGCTACTATTAATGCCTGGGTAGAAAAAGCAGGTACTGAGGAACAAACAGCTGCTGGCAAGCCCAAAGGCCAGCCCTAGGTAACTTACATCTCAAGGCATGGCAGAGCTGATAGGCCATGTGCCGAATCTGAGGGAGAGGGTACGGCTGGAAGTTATTCTCCTTCAGGAACTCAAAAGTGTTCTTGCCTAGAAGCTCAAAGGCAATGCACATGTGGCCATGGAAGTTGAACCAGTCTGACATCAGGACACACAAGCTGCAGAGAGAAAGATGTGAGGATCAATCATCATTCAGGGACCTGACAGAAGAGTGGTATTCCCAGCCTTTGCCTACTTCAAAAGCGGCTGGTAAGTAACTGCTATGAACCAGCAGATTCAGAAGCACAGCAACGCTTCTTGTTCCACAAGAGAGACCTCCCCTTGCTCAAACACCTTTACATAAAGATCTCCAACTCAAGTGGGACAAGGCAGCAAGCTCTTCTCAGAAGAGAAACTGGGTTAACTTATCCTTACTATGAACTGGCATGACAGTTGCTACAGTTAAATAAGCAAATACTCAGTAGAAGCGTTTGCATATGTAAGTAGAGAAAGGCTTTCTTCTCCCAAAAAGCAGAAGACGGTTCTTCTTTACACAGGAGGCAAGTAGTGGGTATTCCAGTCCTAAGCCCAGCACTACTTTGCACATTGTCTACCCAGATGGCTTGCCTCTAGAAGGCAGCACCGACTACCTCGAAGCCTCTGTAGGAACTTACAATTTGTTCTCCTTGTCCTTCTCTTTGATTTTCTTCAGGACATTGATTTCCAGCCTGGCTGCTTCTCGGTACTTTCCAACATTTTTTATGATTTTCAGTGCCACCTGAGATTTGCCTCTGTAAGGGAAGAGACAGAGCGATGAAGTCAAGGAAAATGCCAAGATCACCTCCACAGACACATCCTCAGTCCACTGAGAGTGCACATCCTGAGTAACCGTGAGGAAAGGGGTTTAGCCAATTCTGGGTCCCAACTGTCCTCTTGAGATTTGCCAAAGATTTACACCATTGTCCAGGGATGCTCCCCAGTTTATTTTGGAGCAGAGAACCATCCCCCTGGGCTTGAGGGGAGATCCACGCACAAGAGGTGGATCTGACACAACCTCAGTCTTCCCCACCTGCCTTCAAGAGCTCCCTTCTCCCATTTGCTTCAAGACAGCTTTGGCCCAGATCTGAAGCAGCTGCATGCTTGATGGGAGTTAGCTGCTCGGGAGGGAATACGCACAGAGAAGGAACTTCACTCGTGCAGTCTTTGGTAGGGACAAGAACTTCCCCTTTGCCAAAATCCAGCTTTGCTATGAGTTGGGAGTCCAAACCATTACCAATATTTCAAGTTAACCAGAACACACCTGTGATTTGAATATACATGCACCAATGTGGAAACCCAAGAAAATCAGAGGTAGTTTGTTTGTTCTGCAACAAGTCACAGAGCTACACAAATTGCCATCAAAACCTTATTTCTACCTTGGTAAAGGCCAAGACAGAAACTCACTGGGATGAAGGGGAACAGTCAAACAGCAGTGGAAGTGCCCAGACAGCAAAGAGGACGTTGCAGTAGCTCTTTAGGGGTGTGTGGAGTTTCCCAAAGGTACACAACAGACCATGCTACCGCTGACCTTTAGGTAAGCCATGCCACAGTGCACATGCCGTTCACAGAGACCTCTGAGCAGGCATGTAGCAATCACTAAATAAGAAATATTAATGGGCAGAAGGACGAGGTACCCTTCAGCAAGCTTGGGATGAACATCTGATAGTGTGTGTGGCGGGGGGGGGAAAAAAAGAAAGGTCTGGTCACTGGATAACAGATGGGAGGACTGGATGTTCTGCCCTCACCCCAACCTTGTCCAGTAGTTAAATCCTCAAACTGAAATTCAAAAAGTGAAAGACTACTACTGCTCAGTAACATTCCTCAGGGAGCTGCAGAAAGCCCTGCAAAGACACCACGTCCTGACACAGCAGCTGATAAGGTCACTGTGACTCCAGCAGACACCTCCTCTCTCCAACTGTGCCAGAGAGATTTCTGAAGAGGCAGGAGGAGCCCAGTAGCTCCTGCACTACGCTTATCCCTCGGCTCAGAGCCAGACGGAACGTCAGGAAGAGACAAGGGTCAAGTGTAATCACAGGAGAGGAGAAAAAAAATAGTACTCTGGCAGATTAAGAGGTCACTTTCCCCAGCTGACTGTCCCATCCCTCTGCCAAAATTCACTGCTTTTACAGTAGGACAGCAGAACAGAGTATGTGTCTAAGCCCTCAGCTCCTGAACTCCCCTGCTTGGCTTAACGCATCAGTTTGCAAACTTGGATAGCTGAGGTATGAACAAGGCTCCTTTCCGCTTGCTAAGAGAAATAACTTCTATCATGGTGACAAGTGGGAGGTGGCAACACTTCAGCCCAACAGAGTCCCAAGCCCACACAAAACTGGCAGCATTAATCCCGCGACACTTGTGAGGGCCTGAGCTTGTTCCACAAAGGACAGGCAAGTCATCTGGAAGCGAAAGATGCCTACCTGGCGTGGTCCACACACTCCACAACTTTGCCGAAAGTGCCTTCACCAAGGCTGCCGACAATTTCATCTAGGAGAGAAAACAAGAGCGGACGTGAACTTCCGAGACTTGGCGAGAGCTGAGGTCCTGCAATTTCACAGCGATAAAATGTCAAAACAAAAATTGTCTCTCACTGCTACACTCTTTAAAACTCAAGTGTCTATTGTCTGCCTCAGGCAATTATTGGTCAGTCCATTTATAAGCAATAAACACTAGAGACCCCTCCAGTACAAAAAAGAGAGATCTTGTCTAACATGGGGATAGAAAGTAGAGAGGTAAAGTTTTACGAAAGGTGGCTGTACATCGCTCTTGGAGCCAATCGCCGATCCTGCACACCAGGTGGCCTTCTTTGTCATCTTCCACGCTCCTGCTGCGCTTACTGCTCTGTTGGCTTCTCTGCACACACCGCCCCCCGAAACGGCATACGACCAAGCGCACACAGCGGGCAGTTCCGAATGGCAGATTGTGTTGTCATTCAAAGGTGGAGACGACGGTGCGTCGGTGGTTGGATTTTCCAGATCCCAGCATTTCATAAGGCACACAGCATATATAACGATAGGGATATTGCAAGGGACACGTCAAGACACAAACTAACTTCAAAACAGAAAAGTAATCAACAGCTACAGGTATGTAAAGAAAACTCTCTCATTAGCTACAGTGTCTGATGCAGCAGCCTCTAAGCAGGAAAATGCCCCCCTCTTCTCTGAAGGGAAGCAGCAGCTGGGAAGCTCCAGTCACTGGTTTGGCACCACCATTCCCCACAAGATTTGCCACAGAGGAGCAGCTTCCCCTGCAGCACCAGAGGATGCCACCAGAGGAATGAGGTGGAGGAAGAACACGGGCTTTGCCAGAAGAAGGTCATTTTCTCCGCTGGCAAACATGACGATGGGTATACAAGCTGTCAGTTTGGACAAGCTGTCCAGTAGAAGCCAGAGTAGCAGTTCTCCCATTGTGTAGTCTGCTCTCTCGTACCTCAATTAATAGATCGCCAGCTACACAGAGACGTATCCTGCCCCTGCTATGAATCAGCCCTTCCCTCCTTCACAGAACCAACAACAAAACTGATCCTATCTTTGCAAGCCTGACTGAATGCAAACAGACCTAGTATTGCACATCTTTCTCAGGATGCAAATTTAAGCCTGGAAGAACTTTAGGAACAGGACAGAGAGTGTTTCACTATTAGCTTCCAGTGTCCACTGAAGGTAAGAGGTCACAATTACCCCTGCTACTACTAGCTTCTACTGGAAAACCAGCCGAACATTCCCAGAAGGATCCAGGGACCACAAAGCAAACTGTCCCAATACCTGAACTTTTCTATTTAGCCTTAAAAAAAAAAAAAAAAGTTACAGTCTCTGCAGCCAAAGAAATGCTAACAAGGCTCTACACTTCCATGCCTGAGCTTCTATCCATCTTCTCTACTGCACCCCGCACCCCCTTACCAGTCCAAAATAACAACCTACGAACAAACCCTAAAAGGTCAGCTGAAACAGAGAAGAAGGTAGAAAGAACAGTTGAGACAGCTGTGAGACTTCAAAGGATTTAGATCACGCCAGCCAAAACCTGCACACTGTACCACCACACACACACAGGCAAACAGTCTTGAGTGTTTTAATCATAACCTTGCCTTTTTCTAAGACTCAACTCAAAAAGTCAACTGGAAAGAAATAAAACGAGGAAAGCAACAGACCATCAGAAGTTCCAAGCCATGCAGCTATCTATTATAACTGCAGAGATCAGGACTTGGTCACTTGGTTGTACTAATAGCTAAAAACAATGAACTTGTGAACGACAGACACGTTCCTTACTGGAGCGAGAGAAGCAGTGAAGCAGAGACGTTTGGTCTGATACCTCACAACACCTCCAGGGCATTCCAGGTCCTGGGACAAGTCTCCCCACCCAGTGCCAAATATTCCCTGTTAATCCTTCAAATATCTAAGGCAAGGGACAACATGTTGCATTATAATTAGAGTGGAAAACACTGACGTTTTCAAAGAAGCTGAAGTCCGAGGACACTCATGTGAAAATAGGCAAAGAGGACGTGTGTGTTCTCAGAAGGTGAAAGTCTCTAAGTACTGTGGGACAGGAGTTAATAACCACATGGCTAATGACTCAGAAGAGTAAGCCTTGGTATAGCTGAGCGGTCCCATAGGGTACAGGATCCTGGCACAAGTCAATCAACACGCCTTCACAGGAGTGCTTTGTACCATCACTGAATACCAAAAACCCCCAGAGAAGCATCAATATGCAGAAGTGAAACCCTTGTCATGCATAAACCTTAAAATGACCGATGCGGCAGCCAGGCTGGCCTGCATCCAAGACTCACCCTTGTTAACTCATCGTGCGTTTGCGCCACTTGAAGCTTTCTCCAATCCCCTCCCCTGGCCGTAACAACACAGCTTAGTTTCCTCATGTATTAGAGCTACAGGGGCTGGACTAGTAAAACCCGATAGCTACAAATGCTTCCAGCTTAACAAGACACAGATTTGGGACTATACATTCCACATAATCAAAACAAACACAAAAATGGGATTAGAGGTACTCACCCAAAGTGCTCAGAGCTGAAAGGAGGTAAAAGGACAGTTAAAAACCTCAACAATCCTGAACTCGTTCTGGATGCTACTCACCGAGGAGGCACTGCTACAAGACCTGGTCCTGCGTTTCCGGCAGTGATGCTGATGCTTCTTTGCGCGGTGCTGCTCTCTGCCTCTGGATCTCCGCCAGTTTCGTGCGCGAGTCGAATAATAGTCCTCTCCAAAAGACGGGCTTCGGTCTTCAAATCTGTAGGTGTCGCTGTCCCGTCTGTCTCTGTATCTCCTGTGGTAAGGCATCCTGTCATGGCTGCGTGACAGACAAAAACCCCTTTATAAGCCAGAAGAGCGGGAAAAACAAACCAGAGTCCTGCTGACAGCAAGAGCTCTTCTTCCCACTACCTGGTGGCAGGGAAACAGCAGCAGCATCCTAGCTTCAAACAACCACCCCGCTACAGCTCAAGTGCTGACCACTCTTCAGGCAAGCTTCTCCAGTAAGAAGGAGGAGAAGGTTAGCTAAAGAAAATGGTGTGGCATCTCCACATTTCAAGAAGCTGGGGGAAAACCACCCACGTACTCAGAGCTAGGCTTGAGCCGCCTGCCTTATCTGAGCCACCTCCATCACCATATTCAAGTATTTTTCTAACATCGTTTCTCTTCCCCCAGGAAGGACTCTCATTAGTTTTTACACAAATGAGAATTGAATGCAGCAGGAGTGCACTAGTGATCACCCCGGTGGGGATCAGAGTCCCCTAAACACTAAGCCTTCAGCGTACACATGCACAACAACTCAACAGATCATTAATGAAAGACACAGAAAGTTCAGGCTCTGCAGTTTAGCCAAGCCCCTGCCTCCAGTGACAACCGAGGGTTGCAAATACGTAAGGTAAACCATGCGTTAGAAAGGGCCACAAGACAAAGTTCCCCTTTTTCAGTAGTTATAAGCTGTTTTAGGTACGGTGTGTGCATATTAACTGAAGAATATTAACAGCTCCTCTGTGCTCGGTTAGAGAACATCTGTGAGTTGGAAGTGCCTCAAGCTAGAACCGCAATTCTGTAACTCCTGCTTTTTGCTCTGAAGGTCCTAGTTTAATCCCATGGGCTTTCTTGGCAGAACTGTTATGGTTACCTTTTTAAACAGTACAACAAATACAGTATCGCTTAACCATGGTTTGCTTGTACCTCCAAAAGCATGTCTCTCTTCCCCACCCCAACAGTTATTCTTGATCTGATAAAATACTACCTTCGCTGCAAGTCACAATTCACATATCACCGAATGAGAAGCCAGGGTTTAAGTAGGAGACGTCGTAACTCAGAGAATGAACAGCATACTGGCTTTCCATGAGAGATGATAAACGCAAAGTGTGATCAACAGCAGCATTTTGGGCACATCACTGGCCAGCTTGATGCTGTCTTATGTAGCCAGCTGAGAGCAGAGCAAATGCATCTCTGACCAAAACCTCGTTGCAACCGCTCCGCTCTGGAAATAGGAGCTTTTGTTGTTTCCCCCACTCTCTACTTTGGCAACAGTCAGCTCTCTTGCTGACAGCTTAACAGTACACAGACGTGTATGCAGTAAGCAGGTGGTTCACTTCATCTTGGATCAAGAGCAAATAGCTTCACACTGTCTGCCAAGACAGCAGCAGCTTTAGGTCACCACTAAACTATCCAAAACAAACAAACAAAAACCCTGCAGCTTTATTCCAACACCAGTACTCCACTCAAAACATACCTTTGTGAAATTTCAGCCTGAACTTTCAAGACACAGAGGATTCAGAAACAACAGTGGAGATCTGAAGGGCTCAAATACTCAGGAGACCAACAAACCTGTAAGAGGCTCACAGTCTGAGCCTAAAGGGGCAAAAGATGGTTTTCATCCAAAGCTGTTCTAAACAATCCATTAGATGAAAATGGAAAAGTCCATCATGTGCATCAGTTGTATTTCACAGTGCACTTCTTCCAAGTGAACAAAAACCAGAGCCAGAACAGAAATTAAACAACAGAACAATTAAGGAATTTAAAGAGGAACTCAATTCCCTTTTAGCTGCACCTGTCCTGCTAACGTCTCAGTTGCTAGTTGATCCAGTGGAATAGCACCTGGACAAGCTCCAGCACCACCGAGCAGCGAGGACAGCCAACCTATTTCAGTTCCTCACCATGAAGTATCAGCACACAGCTCCCTATTAACACTCCTGCCTCTATTCCAGAAGCCTCACCACAGATCCTTTTATCAGATGATAGTTATCCATTGTGCTTTTAGCACCTGTGTGCTAATTCATCTGTTCCCATGGAAACACTGAACAAAAGGAACAAAATTAAAATCCAGGGCCAGAATAGGAAAGTTCAGTTAGAGTTATGGTATAAGAGAGCAGATATTTATAATTCCTTTCTGACAGTATAGGTCAGGTAAAAGAATTTTTACTCTGAGTTGTAATTTCAGAAGAAAACGGGCTGTCAAGAGAGAAAGACTTTAATGCCTGCGTAGCATTAGAGCTGGGAAACATGATTCCAGGGCAGACTGTTCTGTCTCATTAATATTAAAGACATGCCATTATTTTGGGAAGAACTTTTGGCTAGATAGAGAGGCAGAAATGCACAAGAGAAGGCAAACAAATAAGCCATTTACTTCCATCTCTAGGATTTACAGTTTTAAAGCCTATCCACAATCAGGAAATGAAACTCGTCACCACTCAGTCCCGGCTCTGAAACGTGATCAGGATCAACAATGAACATATATAAAGAGCATAAACTCACCTGCACCACCAGCTGTAGCCACGTGCCAACACCAAAGCAGCTGCTGAGCAGAAGTGCCGACCTTTGATGAAACCAACTCTTACCTTCTAGACCGCGATCTCCTTGCAAGATCCCTCCGGGGTGGGTATCGCAATCTTCCATCGTAGTCTCTGCTACGAGACCTCTTCCTCTTCCATTTGTGACCCAAGTAGGTCTCCTGCTCAGGGGACCGGTATCTCTTACAGTGATGCATCTAAGAACATCAGAAATTTCCAGTTTAGCTCCTGCTCAAAACACTCACTGCTTCATGCTCTAACCACTTCCTGAAAGAATCACAAAGCTTCTCATCCCATCAAACAAGGAGGATGGGGACAGAAACCGCCCTAAGGGGTTCAGGAAAGAGCTGTGAAAGCCACAGCAAAAAATTCCCATAGAAATTAGGCTGAGACCTTCACAACAGAATCACAGAACGGTTGCGGCTGGAAGGGACCTCTGGAGATCATCCAGGCCACCCTCCCTGCTCAAGCAGAGGCACCTACAGCAGGCTGCCCAGGACTGCGTCCAGACAGCCTTGGAATGTCTCTAAGAAGGGCAACATTCAACAGCAAAAACACGCAGCCAACACCAGCACTACTAAAGAAACGCCATCATTAAATCATAGTTTAAGTTTCAGCTCTCCTCTCAGAAAGCTAAAGTCATTAGAAGAACTTTATCATTTATTTTTCCGGTGTGCCTCACAATAATCTGTACATAAATCAGCTCCACTAAGCCTCCTCCGCAGCTGTGTAATCTATCCTCTGGGGCTCTTAAACCTGACGGGGAGAAGAAAGTGTTTTTTAAAAGACGGATCATAAAGCTGTGAGAACTGGCACACGCACAGGACTCGGCACCAGACACAAGGCAACTTTGGTGTAAGTGTTCTTGTAAAAGCGCAGCAGCCTGGGCACGGAGAAGCAATACCTGGGTGACTAAAAGCGAAGTGGAACCAGACCGTTGAGGCCAGCTACGTCTAGACACTCCGCTACCTGAATTCAGCCCGCGTTACTCCCATCTCGGGGGAAGGCGCAGGGCTCTCGGGGCCGCCCCAGCCGCACGCAAACTCCGCCCGGCCCCGGGCCGCAGCTGACCCGCTAGAAGCCTCCGGCCGCGCCCGAGGCCAGGCACCCCGGCGGGGCCCTCCCGGGGACCGGGCCGCGGCCGCCCGCCCGCCCGCCCGCCGCCGCCGAGCGGGCCCCCACCGCCGGAGCCACCTTCGGCCCGAGCAGCGGGCGGCGGCGAGGCGCTGAGAGCCCCGCGCGGCCTGGGGCGGGTGGGCGAGCGGGCCCCGCTCCCCGCCGCCGCCCCGGGCCCGCCCGGCCGCCGCCCCGCGGCCTGCCCGCCCGCCCCCGCCGCGCGGCCCCGCTCACCGCCCCTGCGCGCCCCCTCGGCGCCGCGCTCGCCGCTGCGGCCCGGCCTGGCCCGGCGCGGCCCAGCAGCCCCCGCCGCTCCTCGCTCCCGCTTCCGCTTCCGCCGCCCGCGCGCCCCGCCCCGCCCCGCCCCGCCCCGCCCCGCGCGGCGCCGCTCCGGCCGCTCCGGCCGCCGCCTCGGTGGCCCGGAGGAGGCGCGTTAACCGCTTGCTCGCCGCGGCCTTGCGCGCCGCGGTCTGCCTCGCCCCGCCACGCCGGGGTTCGGGGCCGGGACCGGGCGTGGCCCTTCCCCGCGCCGTCAGGGCCTCCCTGCTTGGCCCCGCGGTGCCGCCCGCGGCCGTGCTCCGCACCCGCTCCCCTCCCGCCATCGCGCGCTCGCAGCCACGCGCGAGGCCTTGGTCTGTCGGAGAGGCCGTGAGCCGCGGGAAGGGGCGGCACGCAGCCGGGCGGGCTCGGCGACCGGCCGCAGCGACGCGCCTGCCTTCGCGGGGCGGCTGCCGGCGGCGTGCGGCTCCCAGCCTGGGGCGGACGCATCGTGACCCGGGATGGTTTCCGCCATCTTCCCTGGCACCGCGCACGAGGCCTCGCCGCTCCTCAGGGCCGGGCCGCCGCTCCCCGAGCCGCGCTGGCCTGGGCTCTTCCCTCTGTTCGCTGAGGTCTCGGGTTCGCACAGGACCCAGGGCCTGGTCCGGCTGTGGCTGATTCCCGGTCATTAAAGACTCTTCCCGCAGGCCGGGAGGGGGTGACGGGCGCCTGGGCTTCTGCAGGGTTTTGCACGGATTATTTATTACAGATTTGGGCCTTTGGGATTTAAACAATTGCTTTTTGAATGCGCAGTACTGTCTACAGCAATGCCCTGTCTGCCACCTGCCCTTTGGACACATTTGCAAATAATCGATCCTCACAATTCACGCATTATTACCCATTCGCAATAGCTTTGGGAGGATTTGTCCCGCATTCAGTGGAATCCCTCTCTCCCTGCACTCTCAAAAAGGACCCAGAGGGAAATTTCAGGGGCTGGGAAAGGAGTCCAGCCCTTTGGGCCGAATTCGCACCCCAGCCCCGCCACCGCGTCACTGGGTGACTCGGGCGAGCTGAGTCACATCCCAACGCGTAGCGCTGGTCCCTGGCCAGCCGGCAGCGTCACTCGCGCTGCCTTTGCCCCTGCTGGAGGCTGGTGCCACCGTCCTGCAGCCGGAGCACTACTGCTTTTATCCGTTAACGCTTCCAAGGGATGCTGCAGATGGATGTCGTCTTGTCTTTGCTGTTTTATCTTCTGATGCAACTGGGAGGGAAGAAAATCCCCTACAGGCCCTTGCCTCCCTTCTGAGATGAGGAACACGCTCAAGGTGCAGCCACACAAACGTGGTGAAACAAGATCGTGCGCTTCTGTTGGAGCAAGTTAAAATACGTCGGAGGCAGGCTGCCAGCGCAGGCATCTTCACAGACCCGGGCTCGAGCTGTGCTCGGTGCTGTACAACCGGGAACAAGGCCCGGGGGATGGAGCGATGCGCACAGCCTGCTGCAGAGCTGGCGGCGGGCTGTCGGATTTGCTATATTCCATGGTTTTTATTTGCTGTGGTTTCTCTGAAAACCAGCACTGTGCTCTCTTTGTCTTGGAGGTGGCTTCATGATCCCTCTCGTTCCCCAGTTCACGTGTCGGGATATCGCCGCTCCCCAGCTGCAAGGCAGTGACCGTGTCGGTGCATTTTCAGTCTACCGCCGCGCGGTACAACCTGCCCGGGTGGTGCCCATCAGCTGGGCCCTGGGCCACGGTGCGTCCCGCGTCTCGGGTGCGGTGTGGTCATCCTGCACCTTCCCAGGGAGGCGCGCAGCCCGTCCCATCACACCCATCGCCGGCCGCAGTCGTGAGCTGTCCTGGCATGTGTGATGAGTTCAGCAGTTCTGCTGAGGAGCTGCCCTGCCAGAGCAAGTCAGAGCCCTCTTTTTCGCTGGGAAAGGGAGGCTGTTTTGGGGTCCGTGTTGTGGTGGGAGAGAGGATAAGCACGTGTATCTATTACCAGGGGTTTCTGCCCTGTTCAAGGCTGCAGGTAGCTGGGGCCCCTCTTTCACCCGTGCCGTGCTCCCGCACTGCAGCGCTGCCATCTCGCTTGCTTGCAGCCAGACGCTGCTTCCTTTTTCCTGCTCCAGGATCAGCCGGCTGCGTCAGCGACGTGGGGTCCCTGGTGCGCAGCGGTGCCCAGGGGGACATGGCACGAGAAAGCCCAGCGCCGCGGGCTCCTCTGCGTGTCGGGCGTGCTCCTCCTGTGGTCCCTGGCCCCCACCAAACCGTCCTGCCTTCGGGCAGTGCCACCCGTCTCAGGTGCAGGTCAAGGCTATTGGGTTGGGGTGCCCGTGCCTGGGGCACGCCAGCTGCCCGCGCACGCTTGGAGATGCTCGGCGTGGTCTGCGCCCTGCCGGGAACGTCCCATCCGCCGGGCAGGGGGGCCTGCGCAGAGGTGCCCCCTTCTCTCAGGGGCTCCTGGGCCATGTGTGTACATGTGCGTGTGCGTGTGTGTGTGTGTGCGTGTGTGTGTACATGTGCGTGTGCGTGTGTGTGCGCGCGCGCGCGTGTGTGTGTGTGTGCTGGAGGGCCATGGCGCTGGCAAAGGTCCCCAGGCTCTGGTTCATGAGGGGCCCGTCGCAGCTCTTTGCGTAGGAGCCAGCCTGCCCTCCTGTCAGAGGGAGGTGCCCAGCTGCCAGCCTTGTGTCCTTGCTCAGGTCCCGCTCCTAGAAACATATGGTTATAACAGAGTTGCACCTTTCAGGACAAAAAAAGACATTTCTAGTTCTTGCCATTGGAGACAAAGCTTCTAAGTGCCGTGCTCGCTCACCTCCTCAAAGGCAGGAACAGGAAGGGCTCAGAGCACATTTAGAAAACAAACACTTGTGGGTTTCTTTAATCTTGTCTTGCAAATTTCTGAACACCTGAAACTCAGCAGCCCTTATCTCTGAGTCTCGCAAGGGCTGGCAAGGGCAGGGCTTGGGGGATGGAGTCCCACCACGGAGCCGGCATCCCCCTGCGTGCAAACACCACCACTGATAAGGAAAGAGCAGCCAAGATAGATGTGGAAGGCAGCTATTAATAGCCAGTGCGTCATGAGAAAAAGAGGTGATGGCCGTACTTGGGGGCGCGTTGCTCTGCGAAGGCTTGGGCAGGGGCGAGGGGCGGGATGGCCGGGGAGTTTGGGGCATGAAGCAAGAGGGAGGGGAAGGACAGCAGGCGGTGGCTGCTGGAGGAGTGGAGGGAAGAGGGTTGCAGGCCGGATTATCATCCTGAGCAGTTACGGCAGCAAAGTGTCAAGCTGTGGATAGTGGTAAGTGCCATCGGCATTATGTGGAAAATACTGAAACACAAGGAAAAGCACGGGAAAGCGCCGGCTCCCTTGCTCTGCCAGGGCCTGTGGGGTGTTTGCAGGCATGTCACTTCATCACTGCAGCCTCAGACCCATGCAGAGAGCTGGGGAACGGGTTCCCGGAGCCGCCTTGCCACCCGGGTTGCCTTGGCAGCGTCAGCAGTGTATTTCCTGGCTGCGGCGGTGCAGACGGAGAGCTGCCAGCTCCCTGGAGACTCAGCGGAGCAGGGTCGGGCCACCGGCGGGTAGGTGCCCATGGGCAGGCGTGCTCCACTCGCAGCACCCCGTGGGACATTCGCCAGCCCACGTCCCCAGCGAGGCTCTGTCCTGGGGGCCCGATGACAACCACAGTTTGTCACCATCCCTATCCTGGGCCCTGATAATGCTGTGAATGTGTCTCCCGTTTCCTTTCAGGCACCTCCCAAATCATGTTGCCTGGCTCCACGCTCCCCTCGCTGCCGGTGGGCACTCGGCTGGGGCAGCTGGGCTGTGCAGTTGCTCATGGGGGGGGTCCTGGTTGGGATGCCCATGTCCACCATGGGGTTGCCAGTCTCTCCTGGTGGGCCCTCCTTGTCCCCTCACCTGGCACCTCGGTGCCCACTGCTCAGCCAGTGTCCTGGTCCCGCTACCTCCCTTCCCAAAGCAGCAGGGAACAGGCTTGGGCGGCACGGCATGGACAGACAGCTGGGGGGGGGACACCCCAGGGCTCCTCCCCCGCCATCCCCAACCTTTCGTCTTGCAGCTCGGGCTCGTGCACACGCTGGATTGCCTCTGCTCCCTCTTGCCCCGGGTGCGGGGTGATTCACCTGGGAGTGTGCAGCAGGATCTGTGGCAGCCAGGACATGCCCGAGCCCCAGCGGTGCTGAGCAGCGTCCCATGTCGTGCTGGAGATGGAGCAGCTTTGCCACTTTGCCCTCCCAATATAGCGGCGATGGGTGCTACCAGCTCGGTGCTGCCTCGGGGCCTCCCAGCTGGGCCAGGCTGGATGCTGGGAGGCAGAGGAGAGACCTCTGGGCACCTCAGCACCCGTCTGTCTCAGTGCTGCACAGGAGCGACATAAAGCCCCTCTCCCGGCACCCCTTCCAGGCGGAGGTAATGCTGCTGACTGTCCTCTGCAGGGCTTCAGAGCATCAGCTTTGAAAATGCCCTTTCCACACGGCCTTATTGCATCCCGCGGGCTGGCCTTGGGCTGGGTTTCCTGGCGCACCCAAGCCATTCAGCGCAGCGTGCTGGCACGTCCCCCACTGCTGGCCACATCCACCGAGCTCCCTGCGCCCTGGCTCCCGCACTCTGCCCAGCCTCGAGTTACCCTGAGCACTTGTGGGGTGATGTTCCTTGGACCCTTGTGGGTGTCCTGGCAGTGATTCGGGTGCAAAGGGGCGGAGGGTGAAGGGGACAGGCCAGGTGCAAAGCGGCAGTTGTGTTTCCTCTCCCCTTCACCTTCAAACCACTGTCCCCTGCCTTGTTCAGACACATCTCAGTGCCTCAGCCCCCTTCCTCAGTCCCCGGCGCAGGGCCACCGGCAGATCCACGAGTGCCGTCCGCGGGATCCCCTCTGCAGGGACCGGGAGGTGAGGTCAGACAGAAAATGGGGCTGCTGGGTGGGAGGCTGGGGACCCTGAGCCACCTTCCCCTCCTGACATTTCTCAGACACTTACTGCAAATGGACACCCAGGATCTCCTTTTCATGGTAGCGTTTGTGCCAGCGGCTCAGACCGTGCTGAGGATCATGTGAGCCCGTCTGTGGGGAGGAGGCATTCGCTATCGCATCTCCGTGAGTGGGGCATGAAAGGAGATGGTGTCCCACAGCCCCTGGCTCGAAGGGTGCAGGGTAGATTTGTGCCGGACCTGCGAGCTGAGCTGGTGACTTCTCTGCGAGAGCCTCCCCGGGCGCAGGGGATGCACAGGGAAGAGCTGGTGGAGGGGGACCAGGAGGTGGATCTCAGCAGAGTGAAGTCCGAGCTGCTGTTCCTCAAGCTAAAGGTACGTGGGCATCCCCCCAAAGCCAGGAAGGAGGAGAAGGCTGCTGAGAAACGGGGTCCTTGAGGCCGTCTTCTAAGAGACATCTACTCTCCTGACACAGGGCCGAGAAGGGAAGGAAGTGCTGGTTGGTTTTGTGCCATCCATTTCATAGGGGACACTGGGCCTAGGATCAGATCAGACAGATGTACTCAGCTCGAGGTCTTCCAGTTTAGCCCAGCAGCATGGCCAGCCTTGCGTCTGCTGGGGAGACTCGCATGTGGGGATTCCTGTCCTTTAGAGGCCAGTTCCCAAGCAACTGACTGTCTTCTTTCCTGGGGGAAGAAAACTCCATTGGCCTTGATCCCGTCTCTCCTGCGGCAGATGGAGAACATGCAGGCCCACCTAGAGCGGGAGAAGAGGTGGCTGGAGCTGTCTCGCTGTGAGGACCAGGAGCAGAAGGGGGAAGTGCATGATAAGTGAGTGGTGACCAGAGCAAGGACCTGGGGGCCCCGCAGAGAGACTGAGCAAGGCGAGGGCCACCCGCGTGCCTGGAGCACCCTGCTCATGCCTGGGGTCACTGCTCCCCTGTGGTGCCGGATGGGGGGTTTCAGAGCCAAAGATTTAGGCACTGACTTTGGTTGGGAGTCAGGTCCCTTCTGCCTTTCGTGCCTCTGAAAACCCCACCCGGAGCTGTGGGTCCAGGCTCTGGACCAGGTAGCCCTGATCACTACCCGGGCTGCGGGCTCAGGGCTGGGAGCGCTGCTCACCATCTCGTTCCAGCCTGGCCGGAGCAGGAGGGAGCACGTAAGCGTTGATCCCATCTAGGGCCTACTTGGCAGGTAATGTGAAGTGTTGAGGGTGAAAGTGCTCTCCCCAGAAACAGCCTCCTCCAGCTGGTACCTCTCGCCTCCAGCCCAGCATGGCCAGTTAACCCCTTTCCCGGCCACAAGATCCTGCGCGATGGGGTTACGCATTTCACTGTGCCACCGGGGCAGCTGGGGCAAGTCCCGGAAACCCGGAGCAAAGGGCCAGCTGGGTGCAGGCAGGGAAGGGACCGGCCAGAAGGACATTCAGGATGGCTCTGGGGAAACCAGCCCGCGACACGAGGGCAGAGCAGCCTGCGGAGGGGGTGTGGGGTCTCTGCTCGCTCGCGGTGGCCACCTGCATGAGCGTGAATGTGTCCTGCCAGGATCCTTGACCGGGAGCTGGAGGTGGCGAGAGCCAGCACGGACCTGCGTGGGATGAGCTGCCCCCCCCACGCCAAGCCAGTCTGCAGAGCTGAGTATGCACAAGCGCTGTGGCAGGAGCTGGACCAGTGGCTCTGGGGCCAGGACTAGCAGGAGAGGGGAGAGGAGAGGACTGGGCTGTGATGCACTTTCAGAGGCAGAGGCTAGAGCTGCAGAGGAAGACAATTTTGTGCCAGCAGGAAAAAGATGAGCAGGAAAGAGCGGGAGGTTGCCGAAAGGCCTAGGAGATGCTGGGGCATCTCTCTGGGCTTCCCAGGATGGTGCTGTTTGCAGGGAGCTGCCGGCTGCAGAGCGGAGGGAGATGCAGGCGCTGCAGCCACGTGACTCTGACCTGGAGGAGGCTTTGCCGGGCCATGGGGAAGAGCTGCAGTGCCGGCTGGGAGAGCAGTGGCAGGTGAGCCCACACGGGAAGGACGGGCTACCAGGCTCGCCTAGCACCTCCCTCTGGGCCTTCATACGTGATTGCTTCCCTAAAAAAATTAGGAACCTCATCCTCACTTTGCTACTGACTTGCTCTGAGATCTTGGGCATGTCACAGTCTGTGTGCCTCAGTTTCCCCATCCCTAAATTTGGGTTAATGCCAGTGAAACTCTGCAGTGCCTGGAGGTTTGGGGAGAGGGATGCTGGAGATGCACCATTGCATCCTGAGCTGCTGCTGCAGAGCTCTAGGTCTAGGCAGTCCCATAGAAAGGAGGAGGTCTGTGCCCTGTATGCGGGAGGAACACATCTAACAAGGTCTTGTACATGCATTTTCTAGCAGACCGAGGTCCCAGCAAGATCCAGTGACATTGCAAGCCCTGGCCTCCAACTGGGTCATCCTCCACCAGAAAGGTGGGTCTCGTGGCGCAAGTCAGGCACCGCTGCTGTCCGAGTGCCGCTGCCTTGCTCTGCCTGTTGCAGCAGGAGCAGGAGATGGGTGCAAGGATGTCTGAGGACCACAGGGTTGCCACTGCCGAGCATCCTCCTCCTCGCACAGTGCTGCGTCCCACATGCAGGAGAGGCTCAGCCCTCTGCAATCTGTGCCATGCAGCCCTCAGGGGTCAGGCCCTCCGGGAGAGCTGTCGGAGGAGGCTGCTGTGGGCTTCGAGCCTCTGGGGCGTCTGTCTGAGGTGGAGAGGCTACAGCGGGAGCTGCAGAAGGAGGTTGCCACCCGCCAGGAGAAGGAAGAGCTGGTGCAGACTTTGAGAGAGGTAGGCTGGTCTTGTCTGACTTCAAACGGTGCAGACTTCTGCGTCAAGCACCCAGGGAGTCTGCAGGGAGAGTGTCCAGGGCATGACCCAGCGGAACCACGTTCGATGGTGGTGATGGCAGTTCACGTGCTAGGTGACCCCAGGACACTTTGCCGTGGGCAGAGTGGGAGACATCCAAAGCTCCTAAAACGCTCGTGTCTGGGCACAGCGCCATCATTGGGGACCTCCTCACCGAGCCTTCCTCCAGCCTCATCCGGGGGTAGCAGGGATAAAGCCCCATCTGGGTGCATGACAAGCTCCTGCAGAAGCCTTGAGGTTCATAGGGGTCCCTGCTTCTTTACTGCTTTGGGGAGTTTTCCATACTTATCTTGGGTCACTGGTTGCTGCCTCCTCCTGCCTGTAACATCAGTTCTCAGCCTGGCCTAACAACCCACCCTGCACCCCTCAGCTGTCTTGGGAAAAGTGCACCACGGACGCGGAGGCCTACTGAGATGCTCTGGGACTCAAAAATGACCCTGGGTGCGGAACATATTGGATGTGGGTCATTCAGCCCCTGGGGAAGATTTAGGAGGAAAGGCATACCCTTAAAACCAAGTATGAAACAGCGGAACAGAGTCACAAAAAGGAGGAAATAACCCCAAATGCACTAGTGGGATTATACCTACCCCCAAATACCTCCAGCGCCTGCTTCAGCATCACTCTTTTCTTCCACCCAGGCTATGCTGTATCTCCTTCCCTTATCTCAAGATGGACTTTCTGTGTCTGGGATGGTGCTCCCTTTTCCTTCCTTGTCCTCCCCCATCCCCTCCGGGCCTTCGTTATCATTTCTTTTGCATGGCTCAGCCAGCAGCTCTGGCCCCAGCCTGTGCAGAGGAGAACCGCTTTAGCTCCCTTGCTGCCTCCGCCATGCAGATCAGGCTGTCTTTGCGGGCGGTGGGGGGAAGTGGACACTCTGGGCCCCCAAAGCCTCACCCTGGGGCAGTCCTGGGGGAGGCACGGTGAGGGTCCCTGCACGGACCTGCCTCCCCAGTGGCTCTGAAGGGAGCTGTGGGGGGGCATCTAACCCCCAGCGAGACCTGTCCCAGCCTTGCTCCCCTGGCTCTCCCTCTTCTTCCCCAGGAGGTAACTCAGGGCGTAGCCGGGGTGAATACAGGTGTTTTTGGAAAGGCTAGACACCCTCTGGGAGCTGCTGTGTATCCCCTGGAAGGAGGGAGGCAGGGAGGTCGGCGGTGGCCTCAACTCTCACGCTGCCCACTTGGTCCTAGGAGCTGGAGGAGCTGAAGCAGAAGAAAGCTGGAGACATCCCGGTGAGCGGGGCTGGGTGCCGCTGCCGTATCCTAGCTTGGGGTGCTGACCGTGAGCCCTGTCACCCCTGCGGGTTTCCCTGGCTCGGGGATGGGGCTGTTCGGGGCAGGCAATACCTGATATGCTCTAAGTGTTGGGAAAAATGATCAGGCCACCCTTCCTTCCTGGCGGGGCCGTGGCAAGATCCCATGGTGCTGAGGGAGCTAGACTACATGGAGACTGCTGGCAGGGCAGTGGGTTTGGTGTATCCCCACGTACGCAGTGGCATTGGCTCTCACTGTCTCACACACTGTAGCATCTGCCCCGTCTACCCATGATCGTTTAGCCCACGTGGCTATCAGGGCTGAGAAAAGCTAGCAACGGCCTTGTCTGTCCAAGGCTCTCTGCACGATCAGGTGGAGATAGCACAGTGCTCCGCTCCCTCCCGAGAACCCCAGGAGACAGGCCGCATCTCGCTGGGTGCACAAGCCCTTGTAGGTCGCTGGGGGTCTCGCTGCACGGTGCAGGCGTCAGGGCTTTGCAGGGCGTTTGGGAGCATCTCACAGGCTGTCCATTGGCGCTGGGGAAACCTCCCTGAGGAGCCAAGATTCGGTCTCAGGGTCTGAAAGCACCCATGGGTGACGGCCGGCTAGGGAATGGGCAAGGCACCCAGCCTTGGCTGAGGTTCTGTGTTGTGTTGGTTGAGCCCGTGGTGAGCTGGACAGGCTCAGCTGGAGATCAGCTGTGCACGGGCTGCTGGCCCAGTGTTGACCCGTGCCGATGCTGCGCCCCTCCTGGGCCAGGTTTCCCTGGAGGAAGTCAGCTCTGAGCTAGCTCTGCTGCGGGAAGAGCTCCGGGAAGTCTGGCACATGCTGATAACCCGGGACATGGAGCTGGAGGAGCAGCGCCTGGAGCTGGAGTGGGCCAGAAACTGGGTAAGACACCTGCATCCCACCACGTGCCGGGGCCTCGAGGTCTCCCTGCGAGCCAGCCCCACCGCGCTGCGTGCGGTGAGGAAGCCATCCCAGCAGCCCTCCCATCTAGACGCAGGGCGCAGTGGATGAGGGAGGCATGGAAATGATTTGCACAGCGCCCACCAGGTCACCCCACGTGTCCACCACCTCCTTCCCTCTCTGCCGGCAGAGTCCTGGCAGCCGCTCAGGGCATCCCCGGCCCACGCGGGCTGGACCCACGTCCAGCCGAGAGCAGGGCTCTCTTCCAAGCCCAGCCTGGGCTGCCCTTGCTTGTTTTGAACATGCTGGAGACATCAGGTAATCCAGGCCAGAACTGGATTAACATGGTGGTAGAGTTTAGCCACAGGGCAAAGGAGACAGCCCAAGGTCAGCAATGCTTAGGAGGCAAGAGGTGCTGGTGGGGAGAGCCTGAGAGCCCGGCTGAGGACGGGGCAGGCTGTTTGGAAGCAGGTGCCACTGGAAATAACCTCCCTCTGGCTGTTGGCAGTACGCAGAGTGCAGCTCTGAGAGGCAGAGGCTGGAACAACTCGTTACAACCCTGGAGCAGCAGCTGGCTGAGAAGTAAGGCCTGGCAGGGTCCAACAGGCCAGAGCAGGGGATGAGCGGCATGAAACCGGCTGTGTGCTGCGGGCCCCGGGGCGCAGGAGAGCCTGCGGGGTGCTTGGAGGTGCAGCACGGGCTGGGACGGTCCGGGAGGCGCGTGGAGGGGCTGATGTGCCCCAAACGCTTCCCTTGAGGTCGCCCTCAAGGCAGCCCAGTGCTGAACATCTTGCAGCACGTGCAAGCACTGAGAGAGGGGAAGGGGGCCCCGCGGGCTGGGAAGAGGGGCCCCGCGGGCTGGGAAGAGGGTGCGCGGGGGCCCTTGGGTGTCAGGCTCTCCTTTGCCCCACGGCAGCCTGCAGCATGGGGCGCTCTGTGCTGGGGAAAGGGGTTAGTGCCCCCCATCTGAACCTGGTGGGGCCAAGTCTTGGGGTTGAAGGGCTCCATGGGACAGGGCATGTTTTGTTAAGCTGGATCTTTTGTTCCCCAGAGACCAGGCCTTGCGGCAGCTCAGCCAGGAGAAAGAAATGGAGAAAAACGAGCTGGAGATTAAAGCATTCTTGCCAGAGGTGACGGTAATGCTGAAGAAGGATGCTGGAGGGACGTGGTGCAAAGCTGCTGCTGGGGCAGAGATGGGGTCTGCACATGTGGGCTGGAGGCAGCCGGCCTCTGTGGGTGTCCCCATCCCGCTCGCTGGCTTCGGGGCGCGGGCAGAGCCACGTCTCCACTCCCAGCTGCTCCCCAGCAGCTCCGCAGAGAGCCGCAGCGGAGAGCCGGGACCTCAGGACCCGAGGGGGACGTTTCTGATGAACCCGCATGCGGCACGGCTGGGAATAGAGGCTGTCGGGGTCCCGGCTCTTCCTTCAGTGCCCAAATGGGAATCTTTGAAAATCTGGTTGCTGTTGTGCATTAAAGCTGTCAAGCAGTCTGCCAGGCAGCAAACCCCCTGGAAGTGCCAGTGCCAGTGGGATGCTCGGGTGAAGGAGCTGGGAGGTGCTGGCGAGAGCACGGGTGAGGGCCCCTTGCCGGGACTTTAAAGCCGTGACCGCGGTTTCCAGAGCCACACTGGCAATGCCGTGTTTCCTCTGCTGAGCAGGGTACGTGCTCACGGGCGGAGCAGCGTCTGCGGTGCAGGGCTTTGAGAGCCGCCGCAGGACCGTTCTCCCTGCACGCAGGTGTCCAGGGGCTCTGCAGCCTCTCCCTGACCTCCTTGGCAGCTTAATCCAAATTGTCCAGCTGACTTGCTTCGCATTTTCCTGCAGCCCTCCAGGCTGCCCAGACCTGTTACATCACCTTCCCCGGAGCTCTCCTCCCCTGCTTTATTTGCTCTTGCTTTATTTGTCAGCTCTTATATCATCCCTAGCCGCCTCCTCGAGAAAGTTCCCGGGACCTTTTGCCATGCCGCCCGCCCTGCTGGTGCCCCAAGCCTGAGCAGGGCCCTGCTTGCTTGTGCAGAGAGCAGGTTTTGCTGGCAGAGAGCCCCTGACACCCCTGTGTGTCCTCCCCAGCCCCCCAAAACGGAGGTCCTGCAAGATGCTGCCCCTCAGGGCCCGGCAGCTCCCAGCACTGCAGAGACACCCCGCAGGGACCTCAGCCAGGGCCACCACAGCCTCGCGCAAGGCAAGTGCTTTTAGGCTTTCCTCTGCCCTGGCTGGGCCTCGCGAGCCAAAGGAGCACATTTTCCCGCTCGGATGCTTCGCCGCAGTAAGCCTGGTAGGACGAGGACACTCGCTTTGGAAACGGCTGGAGCAGGCGCTCTGGAAAGCTGCCGTTGCCGGAGGGCCCAGTCCTGGATGGCTGGGGGGAGCGCTGCCCATCTGCTCCAGCGCAGGGTCGCTGTCAGAGGCTTTGCGCTGGTGCAGGCGGGGAACTGTTCCCGTGAGCCTTTCTGCCAGCTCCACCGATGGGCAGATGCCTCCCACGGGGGAGTAAGGGATAGGTATAAGCAACAAGGGGTGACATCTGCCATGGCTCCGGCTTTGCTCTGCCTGCCTCGCGGTCAGGGGCCCCGGCGCCCCTCCCTTGCCTGGGTCTGGCAGTGCTGGCTGGAGGGAGCCCTGCTCACCAGCCTTCCCAGGGTCTTCTCCTAGCACCTGAACGTCCCCCGCCTCCTAAAAACCAGGCACACAAGGCAGCCAGGTTGCATGGGTGATGCAGGACAGGGCTTTGGCGGGACGATGGCCCGGGGTTGTCTCAGCCATCGTCCCCTCCGCCTCTCCCCCGCAGGCAGCGCGGGCCCAGGGGCCGAGCAGCAGGACGAGGAGGCCTTCTCCCAGGGTGGACGGCGGGACAGCACGAAGGTGAGGAGCTGGGGAGGGAAGGAGCTGGGCTGGGTGCCTGCTCTGCTGCCGTGTCCCCGTTGGACCCTGGGCTGGTCCCTCAAGCCCTGCTCCCCAGGCTGCCCTGTGTGTAAGGGGTAGTAAAGAAGCAGGCGGGCTGGGAGCCAGCTGCAGCCTTAGACCCCTTGTAAACTCCTGCCCCGGACTCTCTGGGAAGTTTTTAAGCTCTGCTGTCCCCAGCTTTGCAGCATCTGAGTGACTTAGGAGCGTGAGAGTGGCCTTCCAAAGGGAGAGGAGTGCTTGGGGTCCTGAGACAGCCCCCCAACCAGGGCAGGTTTCTGCAGGTGCCTGCGAGTCTCTGGATGGGGAATCGTCATTGCTGCTGTTACAGCAATAGGGAAAGGTTGGAGCCCCTCTCCAGCGTGCCCTGTCTCTGGCTGCCGGTCCATCCCTGTCCCTGTGCTCTAGATAGCTCAATCCAGTCCCCCAGCGATGCCGCCTGCGCGTCTCCATCTCCCGCTGCCCACGGGGTGAGGCGGGAGGCCGGCGCCGTCCCTGAACACTCGGGGAGCGCGAGTGCGGGCGGCAGCGCTGCCCACGTCCCCCTCCGGCTCGCAGGCTCTGCGTCAGCGCCGGGACGGAGGAGCCGCCGGCAGCCCCGCGGCCGCGCTCCGGAGCCTGAAACAGCAGCAGCAGCGAGTGACCGAGCAGGTAAGGCGGCGCGTCCCGGCGCTCTGAGTCACCCCGTCCTTCCCGCGGCCTGCGGAGGTGGCGGCCGGGAGGGCGCCCAGGCGTGAACCCCGCCGGGGAGACGGCTGCGTGGGCGAGCATGGGGGGGGGCAGGTATTTGGGGAAAGGCCTGGGGCTCTCCGCCCCGCGTCCCCCAGCCAGCGAGGGCTGGGAGCGTCCCGAGCATCCCCTTTCTGCCGCTCCTGCAGCTCAAAGGCTTGTTCGGGCAGAGGCAGCAGCTCCCAGTGGACCTCTGGACCCTGCTGGGAGAGCAGAGAGCTAGGACGTCCGCTGGGGTAAGCAGCACCTTTCTCCTCTCCCCCAGCTCCATCCCATGGGGTGGGAGCTGAGGTGGGTTCCCAGGAAACCAGCCGCGTGGCCCCGGGACTGTGGCGTGCGTTGCAAGTGGGACTTGTCAGACCCGGGGTCTGGGCTGTGACGTTCCCTGCCCGCGTGTCCGGGAGCCCCTAGTGCCCCCGTGCTGTTATGAGCCCCCCGTCCCTCCCGGGCTGGGTTTTGCAGCCCCGGGTGAAGGCAGGAGGAGCTGCCAGCGCCCAAGGAAACCTCCGCGAGAGGCACCCAAGCGCACGGGGCTGCCGCAGCCGGGAGACCCCGGCCCTCCCGGACAGCAGCGACGGCAGCCGGAGCCCGAGGGTGCAGCTGCGGGAGAAACCCCAAAGGGTAGGAGGGGAGGGCGGGCGGCTGCATTCCTCGCAGGGGCAGCAGTGCATCCCCACCCCACAGCGCGGGCGCTGTCGGGAGGCTGAGCAGCCTGCCCAGGCCTCCCGAGGGAACCCCTGCCCCAGCGCCCGTCCGCCTGTCTGCTCTCCTGGCTAGATTTCCAGCCTGGCCGCCGAAATCCGGGAGCTGCAGCAGAGGGATGAGGAGGTGTGAGAGGCAGCGCCTGCATCCAACACCCTGCCCGAGACACCAACCTGGTGACTTTGCCTTGACAAAAAGCTCGTCCTCCCGCCACTGTGACATACCCGAGTGCCTTCCCATACACCCCAGAGCTGCACCCCGGAGAGAAGGCAGCTCAAATTCCCCGGCACTGCTCCATCCGGAAAGCACCAGCACCTTGCACGCTCCAGGGTGGGCTTGGGTCAGGCACCCCTGCCCTGTCCCGGTCACAGGGCCACCGCATCTGAGGACAGTTCTTGCTCCTAAAGGTGGAGCATAAACGTTGCTGGCCTGCGGCTGAGCAGCGAGCACCAGGATGGGAAACAGTTTCAACTAAACAACTGTGGCCATATGCATGCATGCAGTCATGCTTTGTATTGACCTCTTTGTTTATTTAATGGCCACTCATTTGGACTGGTAATTAAATAAAAACATCCAGCAAATACCTTCAGCACTGGTATATTACGGGTTGGGGCTGATGCTTGGGAGGCAGTGGGGAATTATCACAACAAAACTCCTTGTGTTTCCTTCTGCACAGCAGCCAGCACAGACGGGACAGAGCAGGCAGCAGCAGAGCTGCTCCGACCCTCCCTGAGCTCATCTGGCCTTTCCTGGCCTCCCCTCCCAGAGCTCACCCAGCCGCTTCTGCACACTTTGGTGCCTGCTGGTAACCTGCTGGGCTGTGTCTTAGCCCCGGGGAATGAGGGAGGGTCTGGGGAAGCTCTCCACTGCTGCAGGACTTGATGAAAAGGGAGAGGTGGGCTGACTGTGGCCAGCTACATGGCTTAGAAGGGGCAAAATGCCCCCACGGTGGCCATCAGCAGGTAGGCAGTGCAATGCACTGGGTAGATCTCATGGCCCAGGGGCTTCCCACCCTTCTCTTTCCATTGCTGAGGTTTAACACGGGCCGGGCTCTCTCTCTCTCCAGGCACAGAGCAAGCATCTAGCAGACACGCAGCAAAGAAAGGCTCTTGCTGTGCTCTTGGCTGCCTGTTTTTCTCCTCTCTCCTATGTTGAAGCCGTCTCAGACTGGCACGTTTCCCTCTGGAGCAGTTCAGGAGAGGTTTGTGCTGACCAGAGCTGATCTCCAGCCCTGGAGATGGACTTGAGACTTCTCCCACAGCAACGTGCATGCTGAGACCTCAGTTCTCCAACGCCTGGAAATTGCCTGTTCGCACACAAAGCGCTGAGGTGCCCATTCGCTTGCTCCAGTGGGCAGATGAGTCCCGGCAAGCTCTGCCGATGGGTTGTAGGGAAGGTCAAGGGAAGGGTCTGAGAGCTTCAGGCTGGATCAAGTGCCACCGTGCTGATTCCACCTGGCCGCGGCTGCACATCTCCTTCCAGTGCACTAGTCCTGCCTCGGGGGCGCTGGGGCCAACCTGCACGCAGCCCAGGGTGTAGCTGCGCGTGTAGACACGAGCCTGTGGCAGGAAAGGGGGAGAAGCAGTGCAGAGCACAGCTAACGGCCTTCAGGTGGAGTTAGAAACACCCATTACCCCAAGAAGAACCAGCCCAGCCCAGCAGCCTCCTGCAAATAGCAAGAAATGGCTCTTCTGGGCTTGCTTGTACCCCTCCCACAACAGCTGGTGACGCCCCACAGCAGGCAGCACCGGACCACTGGAGATGCCCCTGACCATGAATGTGTCCTGACAATGCAGGCCACCTTCTGTGCGCAGGGTCACCTCTGACCAGGGTCATGGGCGCAACCACATCTCCATCCCGCACACCTGCATCACGGTGAACTCCAAGGACAGCTCTTGCTGCTGGATGTCCCCAGCGGGGATGCTGAAAAGGAAGGGTGTATTCCAGACGGGGTTGTAGCCAGCGATGGACTTGGTCTCCTTGGTGTCGATGACTTGGCCGTTGTGGTAGAGGTGGATGACGACATAGTGGTCTGGAAACAGAGACAGAGTCTTGGTAAGAGGAACCTGCTTTGGACATGCGCAAGGGACAGAGGATGGAGATTAGTGAGTCGGGCTGCAGGGGGAGGACAGATACTTCACTGTGCAGGCAGGGCTTGCAGCAGCCAAAAGGGGCGACTGGAGAGCTACAAGGCCTCTGTTGGGCTCCATGGAGCTTTTAGGATAGGATAGAGAAATGCTTTACTGTCTTGATTGCACCTACCCATCCCTGGTCAGGAAGCAGGGACCTCCAAAGTCCTCTGATTGCATCCTTGCTCACTTCCCAGGCTACTCCAGGTAGCGGCTGTGGTGGAGGGTTTATCCATGGGCCAGGAGAACAACAGATCACAGACAGCAGGGCAGAAAGTTCCATGTGCTGTCTTTTTAACAAGTCTCTATACATTTATTAATGATCTTTGGGACATATTGGAAATATCTACATCCTAACTGTGTTAACTGCACTTGTGCTTAGAAAAGAGAATTTCAAGAGGAAATAAGAGTATCTTCCAGGTTGCTATTAAGAAAAAAGAGAACAAGCCATTCCTACTCTCCACATGGGTCAATGGACAGCAAGAGAGATCACAGCTCATTATGAGAAAAAAAACCTGCTAACAGTGGGAGACCTCAGCATGAGAGAAACAATCTGGGAATGGTGGGGTTGAAATGGTGAGTCTTAAAGAGTAAATGAGAGAAGTGTCTATCTGGATCAGGTTAGATATCTAGATTTGCTTCTGTGAGGGAGGAGAATAATCTGGGCAGCAGCTCTGAGACCTGGCAGATGCAAATGGATGTACTGCAGTTGACACTGCTGGTCAAGACTTCTGCTAGTCTTTCGTGCTCTGCCATCTCTTTCCTGTCCGTCAAAGCTCCCCAAGCCTGGGCATTGTCTTGGCCCTACTGTCCATGCACCACGTCCTACCTGGCGTGCCTGGCATGCGAGTGAGCCGGCCCAGGTTCTCTGCCTTGCGGACCAGCACCTTGATCCGGTTGGCCAGAGCTTGGTACTGGAGGAGAAGGAAGAGTTGACCAAGGGATTTAGGCTGGGAGGAGAGGACGCTGCAGCTCATGTCATGGGAACTGAGACACTGCAATGAAATCAGAGAGCAGGAAAGCCAGTTAAACCCTCTCCAACCTCATGCAGCCACTCCGCCTCAAGGATACTTGGCTCCAACCTAGAGAGATATGATGGGCAGGTCAAGCCAGGTCAAAAATGAGTGAAGAAGGTGAAGCTGGAGCTTATAATTGCTGTAAGGATGGTGCTCAGCTTCTCTCCCCTCTGCATTCATCATTTCCCCATCCAGTGTCCAGATCTGCTGCAGTTCCCCTTCCAGCTGAACAGGGCTACGTTTTATGCTACTGTTTGAGAGATGCTCCTGAGCAGGCCGGCTACCGATTATTACTATCATTAGGTATTAATTGCAGCCAGTTTGTGAAACTGAGCACGGGGCCACAGAAGAGGACACCAGAGAAATGTGGGACCTGCTGTCTCAAAGCCTTTCCCTGCTTGGCAGGGTGACTCTTACCAAGTGGGTCAGAGTTCCTGCTCTTGCTGCAGCAGGTGGAGTTTAAGGCTCTGAGACCAAGCAGACTTTAACCAAAATATGAGGATAAACACTGTGTTCCTGACCTTTTTGAGCTTGGTTTTGGTGGTTGACAGCTCCCGGCTGTAGCTGGAAGAAGCCTCTCGGTTCCAGGTAGCTTGAGCACAGGGGAAGATGACCTCTCCCACAAATGTGTCCTTGAGGCTGTGAAACCTCATGTAGACAGCGAAGCGCAAGGTGAAGCTCTTCAGCTCCTCCAGGCTGTAACGGCCAAACTGAAACTGCTCCTGAAACGCGGGGTTGAGGCTCTTCCTGCGCACGGCTGTGCGCTGGGGCTCAGCGCACTGCGGCAGAAGGTACACTTTGACGTAAGAGTCGCAGCTGCCCCGGAGCCCCTTGGGCAGGTGGGAGACGCTGATGACCGTCACGGTGAGCGTGGCCTCGGCCAGCGAGTAGAACAGGTTGAAGTGGAGCTGGGGCCGCTGCTTGGTGCCTGCGCTGGAGAGGCCGCCCGGTGCCGTGCAGGACTGCGGGATGCTGGCTCCCAGGCCGGCCCTGGCCAGCAGGCCCTTCTCGTCACGGAGGATGTTGGCCCCAGAGATGGTGCAGCGGCGCTGCCAGGCTCCCACCAGCTTGGAGGGTCTGCTGGGCCTCTGGGAGAAAGGGAGGCTGGGCAAGGAGGCCCGGCTGGGGAGAGCGTCTGCACCACAAGCGGGCGATGCTGGAGAGCTCTCTCCAGCCCGGGCACCCAGCACCGCTCCTGGAATCTCCTCGTACTGCCGTTGGATCGGCACCGCTGCAGTCTTGGAGGGCACAACAGGCACCTGATCCACCAGCGCCTGCTCCAGCACCTGCTCTCGGCTGGTGCGAGACCTGAGCCTCCTGTGTTGCCTCCAGCACACTGCACAGCCCAGGAGAAGACTGAAGCACAGCAGGGCCAGCCCCACTCCGAGGAAAACCTGCAAGTGCGCTGAAAAGAGGACAGTGCCGTTAGCTCCTTGCACCTGGTCTCCAAGGGGACCAGAGACCATGCTCGAATAGCGGCGGGAAGCAGTGGTGGGAGCGGTGCCCAGCCAGCGAGCAGGGCCACTGTGTTAGGTGGACATGGCACACGGATGGGTGACGTCCCGGGAACCACCACCCACCGCAGCATTGCACAGCCCAGAGGCATCACTGCAGCCCTTCGTGCCCTGGGGGCTTGTGGAGCAATTGAGAAGAACGACGTCTCTGTCACCACCTCCCCCCGCTATGCCTGCTGCCCTGACCCCCATCTCAGCCCTGTGGTATCTGGACCCGTGTCTGATTCAGCTGAGCTCAGCTGAAGCGTACGGGGAACGTCACCGCTTTGCAAGCGCAAGTCAAACACAAAGGTTGTGAAGCCAGACCCAGGCTTGCCTGGGAAAGGGGTAAGAGCCGGCGACAGAGCACGGAGCAGGGCCGGAGCGGCGCTGGGAGGATCGGCATGTGCAGCCCAGAGGTCTGCCCAGCCCCGCTCGGCAGCAGCGTGACATTGGCCCAGCGGCAGCGAGGTTAAAGCAAACCCAGCCTCACCCGGGCATGATAAGGGCTATGGAAAAAGCGGCACTTATCAGCCCTGCTGCTGGGCTGACGCAAGCTAGGAAAGCCACACGATTAGACGCCTGCTCAAGCGCTCGGCGGGGGGACAGGACCTGCAGGAGCTCACCAGAGCCTCTCCTCTCCAGGGAGGAGAGAGGGGTCCCGCTGCTCCCAGGCGCAGGGGGTGTCTGGGCACGGCCAGGCCTGGGTGCAAAGTGGTCCCGTGGCACTGCAGACCCAGTCCTGTCCCCTATGGTCTGGGCTGGGTCTCTGCTGTCCTGGGTCTCTGCTGTCCTGGTACCTGGGCCCAAAGTGCCCGCTCGCCCCACTGCCCGATCTCAGATGGCGTCTGCAGGGAGCTGGGGACCTTGAGCCCGGGGGCGAGAGGCAGGGGGAGGAGAGGGACACTCACCTGGCGGACGGTTGCTGAGCAGGACTTGGACGAAGAGCCATGCGAGCAAGAGCGCCAGCAGCCCTTCCGCCAGCCCTCTGCAGCAGAGGAGGGCAGAGGAGGAGACGGGAGCCAGAGCCGGGTGCCCGGGACCCGCACGAGCCATGCTAGCCGCGGCGAAGTCCCTGGGGACCCCGAGGGCCAGCTCCGTCCCCCCAGCAGGGCTTGCCAGGGCGTTTCGAGCCCCCCCGCGTGTTGAGCTGGGCCACGAGGACGGCACCCGGCACGAGGCCGTGGGGGCTCAGAGCGTCCTGCGGAGGGTGGGGAGCCGGGGTAGAAGCAGCGCAGCCTCCGGAGATGGGAAGCGAACCGCTGGCTGGCAGCCCCCAGCGACCCCCCGGCCAGCGTGGAGGGCCCTGCCTCCTCTTTAAATAGCACCGGAGAGCGTGGGCAGAGGGGAGGAAATCCTCCCCCTCGTCCGTCTCCCCCCGCTGCCTCTGTCGCTCCGCATCAGCGGCGGCTGCCCAGCCATGCAGAAGGCAGCCACCCCCGTGCCGCCAGCCCCGCTAGCACCCGGAGCTGTGCAGGGCAGAGATGTCAGGGGAAAGAGGGGATCGCCGGCCTGCAGAGCTTGCCAGCCCAGCCCAGGCATGGCACGAGGAGCAGGGATGTCTGCTGGAGAAATGTGGGGAGACATGGGGTCAGGTCCACCCACCGGGCAGAGGACGTGTGTTTTCATTGCATGTCACTAGCTCCTGG
Source organism: Dromaius novaehollandiae (assembly GCF_036370855.1). NCBI lineage: Eukaryota > Metazoa > Chordata > Aves > Casuariiformes > Dromaiidae > Dromaius > Dromaius novaehollandiae. The sequence goes on from NC_088107.1 coordinate 23,171,778, forward strand.
CACGCAACCCAGCTGTGCAGCCTCTGGCCCGTGCTGTGCCCTCGGGGCGAGCTCCCCAGCGCCCGCCGGCTCGCAGCGCCGCGGTGCCCGAGGGGTGCGTGGGGCTGCCCCGACACAGCCCCGAGCCCGAGCGCTGCCAGGTGCTGCCTTGCTCCATTTCTTCACATGCAACCGCCAAGTATCTTTTTGTTCCGAGGTCACAGCATCCCTTTGCCCTGTTATTTCCAAGCAGAAAGGGAGCGCAAGCTCTAAGGCTCCTAGCAGGACACCCCAGTGCTGTTAAACCCACCCCCCGGAGAAGCCGTGGGGAAAGCCAGGCATCTCACCCTAACTCTGCCCCATGCAGGCACCATCGCAGCCGTAGCAGCAGCAGGTTCTCACCCAGCAGGTCACCCATCCACCTTCAGCTCTGCCCTGTTCTTCTGGCCCCATCCCCAAACCCATCCTTTCCCAAGACCTTTCCTGGAGCCGATACAACAAGGGAGCTCAGCCAGGCTTTTCTTCAAACCGTCACCCCAATTTCAGCCAGACCGATTTCCGGCAGAACGAAAGGCTTTGCAAGGCAGACAGCAAATGGGAGCAGTGGGTTTTACCACCGGGGTAAGTGAAGCACAGAGATGAAGTTGCTCCAGCCCGTGCCAAGCCCAGAGCGTGGGAATTGCCTGTTTCCCGGCAGGACCGGGAGATCGAGGACCAAGCAGAGGGTACGCTGGGACCGGTGTGACCATGCAGACCGTCCGTGGGGAGCCAGGCAGGCTCTGGCCAGTGGGTGGCCTCTGCAGACCAGCACCAAACTCTCTGGAGGTACTTGGAGCTCGTGATGAGGTCCAGGACACTGGCTGCAGCTCTTTCCTTGCCTTCTGCTTGTCTGTCCTGCTCTGATTGCAGCACAGCCAAGTGCTCCAGCAAAGACCTCGGTCTCCCTTTGCCCTGTCTCCCCACACCTGGCTGTGTTCCCACCTACGCCACCGCAGCTGGGGATCTCCAGCCTGTGTCCCTGGGACACCAGGAGCAGGGCTGGCCTCCATGGCTGAAGGGAGGCTGGAAGATCCTGCCTAAAGCCCGCTCTGCAAGCTGCTCATCCTGGCTGCTGGTGGGGGAGCAGGGCAGGGAGGGGGTGTGAACTGGGGCTGGGACAATTCTCCTTCCTTGTCCTGACGTGGCTCCGTCCTGCGCTGGGGATGCCAGCCTCTGGCCAGCTAGTGAGGGCTCACGTCCTCCCCCTGCGGGGCTTTTTGGGAATCCTCTGCTGGAAGCAGATGGGGTGACAGTGGCCCTCGAAGTTGGTCTTGGTCCATTGCAGGAGATGTGTCTGCACTGGGTCCTCTCCTGAATCGGCTGCAGTTTGTCACTGTGATTGCAGCACACAAGCAAGGTGTAACCTTCCCAAAAGCTTTTCGGTTGCTCCCGAGCTGGGGAGCTAGACTTCCAGGGCTGATGTTGCTTCGGAGCTTTTGGGAGCATCATCGTGAAAACAATCCTCATCAGAGAGGAAACGACTGGGGGAGCAAGGGATAAAATGGTCTTTGCAAGGAGCCCAAGCCAGCAGCTCTGCGGACGGGGCGAGCCGGTGTGTTAAGTTCCTGCACTTGGTCCTCGGCCCTGCCGGCTCCCAGCCGCGGGCTGCGTCGCAGCGTCCGGGCACGGCTGGCTCTGGCGCAGAGAGGAGCCAGAGAAAAGGCAAGAGAAAGACTTAAATGTGGCCAATATGCTGAAAGCGTCGCTGCAAACCCTGCTGCATCCAGGCAAAGGCTCCTGGTGCCTGCGCTGGGCTTTGGCTCCAGCCTTGCAGCGAGGGATTATGGAGAACTGGCTCTGGCTCCAGCCTTGCAGCGAGGGATTATGGAGAACTGGCTCTGGGCAAAGCTCTGCTGGGACCGAAACAGGTTTGATAAAGAGGATCTTAATGGCAGAAAGAAAAAGCAAGCAGTGTCCCTTGCTGTGGGACTGCTCCGAGGCTGGGCTTTAATACCCAGATGCTTTAATCCGGGCTGCGCTATCTTTAGCCCTTTGTTATTTGTTCGGAAACCAAGCGGCTTTTGAAGGCCAGGTTGCTGCAGGGCTGAGCAGTGAATGGGCGCATTTAGGGGAGGAATGGAGGGGAGGGGAGGGCTGGGACCTGCGTCGGACGCCCGCGGATTGTATTCCAGCCGAAACTATGGCGGTTAATGCCTGCGACTGGCCAGCACCGGGGAAGCGAGTTCGGAGGGCTGCAGCGTGGCTGCCCGGGGCGCCTGCTCTCTCAGACCCATCGAGGGCTGCGGAGGAGGCAGGGAAGGTGTTTCGGAGCCCATAGCTTTTGGGGTCTGCAACGGCTCGCCCGGCTGCCTCTGCCCTGCTCGGGGTGTGCTGCGGGGCCGGCGGCGAGGAGCGCGGAGGCTGCTGCACCGGGGCCTGGCTGCACCGAGCAGGTAAAAGGGGCTGGAGGCAGGGAGGGTGCGGGGGTTGCCCAGTGTGGGGGCCACTGGGAGCCGCGGGGGTGGGAGCGGGGTGGCCCCACGGTGCTGGGGGCTGCACAGAGGCACCCGCTGGAGGGCAGCTCCCGGAGCCGGGCGGGAGGAGACCCGCAAAGGAGCTTTCCTTTACCTGGCTCCGTAGACACGGCAGGGGGAGGACACAGGAGCATCCCCAGCCCTGACTTCAGGTTCAGAAAACCCTTGATTCTCGGGAGATGCAGCCCCTTGGGGTGCCCTGCCCACCCTGGACACCCCGTTACGGAGTCCCCACCGGCTGTGGGGGGACCCAGGTGCCTGCTCCCATCACCCCTCACGCAGGCCAAGGCCGGGGTCCTCCTGCACTCAGGGGTCACAAGTGACCTCATCTCTCTGGAGCTCCCCCAAAAGCCTAAAGAAAGGCTGTGTCCTGCAGCCGACTCTCTCCTAAGCCAGACCCAGGCAACACCAAGCTCAGCACTCTGCATCTTGCACAGCCACATCCTGCCTGGCTCCAGCAGCTCCCCTCACTCCCCTCAACCCTGCCCTGATGCAGGCACTTTCCTGCCTCTGATTTTTAGGCTGCTGGGGAATAAACCGCATGCCTACACACACCTTGCATTTCCAGAATCCACCTTACCTGCTTCAGGCATCTGTCTTTTAAGGCGAGCAAAGAGGGCAAGTGAGTCCTCAGGCAGCCTCAGCTGAGCTCATATGGGAGAAGCTGGAGCTGCAAAAACCAGGCAAGATCACTCCCAGCCAGGGGAGGAAACGTGGAGGGAAAGGCTCTGCTTTCACCTGCACGCTGCCCAGATGGGCTGGGATTGGAGCCCAGGTGAGCTGAGTGGTAGAGGAGGCTCCAGCAGCCCACGCTCCTCTGATAAACAGGGCAGGCAGAGCAGGGAAATGCAGGAAAGTCCCCTGGTGCTGGGAGGGGCATGGGCAGGGGCAAGGAGGGGGAAGGCAGCATTTAGGGAGCCAGGGGAACCATGCTCCTAAAATATGCTGGGAAATGAGGGTGTAAAGATGTGCAGCTGCTCATAGGATCAGGTGGGATAAAAGCAGAGACCTGGGCTGGGTGCAACAAGGCTGCTCCAGCACCTCTGGGTGCTGCTCCCCCAGGACACCCCCCCTGCAGAGGGCTGTACACACCTCCCTTCTCCCCAGGAGCGTGGGGCCCAGCCCTTTGGCTGCGGGGGCTGTAAAATGCAGGCAGGACTCTTTTTGCCTGCTGTGGGGGTGAAATCAGCAGGGATGCTGTGTGAGGCAGCTGAATTTTAGAGCCCTTGTGATGGCTGCTGTGTAAAACAAGCCACAGAGAGGTGCAGGGGTTGCCATGGGGCTCAACAACCTCTGCTTACCGCTTCAGGCAGATGCTGGACAAGCTCTGCTCCCTGAGACCAGCTCTGCTCCATGTCTGCAGCTATAAAGCAGGGCAGCTGCAGCAGAGGGCTAGCGAGGCAGGTAGACCCAGGTGGAGCTGCATGGGTTAACCTGAGCTGCCACCGGACACGTCCCTGCCTGAAGTGGAAGCGTTCAAGGGCCAGGGCCGCTGGTGCATGGTAAGAGCCTCAGGGACTCCGTCTGATGGGCTCGTTACGCTGATAGGCCTCCATTCCCACGTCACCTTTGGTGCCACTTTGAGTAGCGCGTGGCTCTGCCCCTTTGCGAGCAGGCAGCTCCCGGGCACCCACCTAGCAGTGACACCCGAGAACGGGACGCAGCCGGAGCTCCTCGCCCCAGGAAGGCCTGTGAGAGCCTCCCGGCCCCTTCTGGGGAGCTGGGCAGCGCGGGGCCCTCCGGCTGCGAAGCTGCTGCTTCTCGGTCGCGGTGGAGAAGTCCTGCACAAGTGGGGCGGGCAGAGGAAGAGGCAGCCAGCTGAAATGGGAATCGCTCTGGGACAAGCGAGCTAGTGCACCCTCCTCTGCAGAAACGTGGCAGTGGTGGTCCTCACCGTTCCCTGCTCCTCCTGGGGAGTCGGCTGGCCGAGCAGCAGGGAGGCCATGCCGGTGCGTGACGCAGCCCTGGCACAGTCACCCTTTTCGGATGTCTCAGGAGGCATCCCTGCGGCAGGGCACTCCAGCGCTGGACGGAAAGGGGCTCGCGAGCAGGGCCGGCACGGCTCAGGCAGCAGAGGAGAGGTCTCATGCTCTGCAGGGTAGCGCTGGCGCGGAGGAGGCACGGTCGATGGGTCACGAGGGCCGGGGCGGTGGGGAACCTCGCAGGTGCGTGCCTGTCCCCATCCCAACATTAAGCTAACGCAGACAGGCCACCAGCCAAAGCAAATGCAGAAACCAGGGCCTCAGAAATGCTGATACAAAAATAGAGGCTGGAAACTAATTTCTCTGGAACTGCCAAACTGGTTCAACGACTGGAAAAACAACTTCAGTTGCTGTGTAAATATTAAAACTGTTGGGAAGCATTAAATGTTCTTTTGTCCAGAGACAGAGTAAAACGTAAGAGGGATTTGGAGAAACGACTCCTGCCCCTCAGGTTGTTACTCTCCCTGCCGATGCACCTGCCCCAGCCTGATGCTCCCGACTGTCCGGCAGGTGATCCTAAGGCTGTATAAAGAATAAATGGCAGGTACGGAGCTGTATCCAATTCCAGCACAATTACAGTGACTTCTACAGAAGAACTTCTGCATTCAGCTAAAGTCTAATCCTAGATATCCAAAAATTCACAGGTCATTTAGAGCATCTTGTAAATGCCCAGACTAAGTGAAGGAGAGACGAGCTCAAAGCTATCGCAACAAGGAGCATCCACATTCATGCACTGACAAATACACGGTCACAGAACTTGCTCAAATTCCCCCCCCAGATAGCTTATTGGCACGTAACTCATTCAGCTTAATCCTCTGCCAAGTCCTAAATAAAGTAAGTGTGAGGACAGACCACTGCAGAAGCAGTTCCCACTGCAACCAAGAGAGCCCTTCAGAAAAATGTGTGGAGAGGAAAACCCTGGTGTAACTGTTTCCAACTAAGTGCGTGGAGGATGCTTTTCACAGCCACAGTTTTGGACCTAGAGGTCAGAGCATTTCTCACCACAGATGCCCAGCTCCTTTCTAACTGCCACTCTAAAACCCTGAGACCAAGTGCAGGTCTCGTGCCCACTGGAGTTAGCAGCCAGGTTCTCCCCACCTAAGATACAAGGTAGGAGCACAAAGACCTGCAAAAACACAGATCTCATATAGGCCAATTCAGCCTCTGGGAATACTTTCCAGTGATGAAGAAGGGGCCCAGAAATCTTCAGCTTTAATTTCAGGTAGTTCACTGAGGTCATTTTACGTAAGTAGCAAAATGAATCCAGGTATAAAGGCACAGCTCCTTTGTGTGATGCCCTTCCTGGCATCCGCGGTGGGGGAGGCTGGGGGCCCCCGCAGGACGGTGCAGTTCATAGTCAGGGCTGGGAAGCTGAGCACCAGTCTCAGCTCTGGTTGCAGAGGGGTGCGTGAGTACTTGCACATCCCCCTCCCCGCACGCGCCAAAGTAGGAGTCTGCAAATTCAAAAAAAGGCTCCTTGGCTGCGTATACTTGCCTCAGGGCCTCATGTTTGGAAGTCCTTCGATAAACGTGACGAAGATGGACGGCACTGAGCAGGCAAAGCCCCTTGCCCTACGCTGATGGGAAAAGCGGCCCGTTCAGTGCAAGGCACGTGGACGATGCAGGAACGTGGGAGGTGCCAGCACAGGGCATGGATGGTTTGCTTCCCCCTAGCAAAACAGCGCTGCCACAAAACAGGCTTGCAGGGTCACCATATGAAGAGGTAGAAGTTTATTGGAATATAAACATTCAGATAACGTGTAAGATAGAAAAACCCAACAACAACATATACAGACACTTGTTGGAAGGAGACGTTGAGGTATTTATCCACCGCCTAGGCTATCACATTTCTTTTTTTATTTATTTATTTTATTTTTTTAAATAGGTAAGAAAACTAGTAGCAAGGCTGCTGCAGCTGTCTGGTGAAAATGTCTTCTGATCTGAATCCATTTGGAGCACATATGCAGCGGCCAAAAAGACTTGGTGTAACACGTTCACATTCACTTTGGGAGCTGAGCAGTAACGCAGCCTCCCCCTCATCTCTTCCCCCTGCCCTGCACGGTTCCTTTGAGAGCCCCGCTTCTGAGCTGGTGTCTGCCCTTCCCATCTTTGTGCCTTCCCAGAGCAAGCTGGGATCTGCTGGAAGAGGACAAGCAGGTATTTTTCCCAGCTGGGCATATAACCCAGATGGCAAATCTGCACCCGCTACATGTAAAACAGGAGCATCTAGCAGCTGCTAGCTCACTGCTGCCTATATCCAACCAGCTGGGGGCTTTTTTGGCTGCTCGTTGCGAAACCTTAGCCGGTCTGGAGTTCAAAGAGAATTAGACACACTGCAAAGTGGAACACTTCACCCAAGGAACAGTCCTACCTGCAGTATCAAAACCCCTGAGTACTATACAATCGAACACGTCCCGAGTGAAATGAATCAGAGCTGGGGAGAGGTAGTTCCTCGGCCCTTGCGCAACCTTCCCTCAGCTCCCAGCTTCTCCACCCCATCTCTGCTGCTGGTTTCTATAACCCTGTCCCTACAGCCTGGCAGCTCAGTAGGAGATCTGGCACTAAGCAAAACATGCATTGAGCCAACTGCCAGTATCAAACCCAGGCTAGGGAAAGGGTTACTCTTCACAGTCTGAATGGCTGATCCTTGTCACTGTGTAATGAGAAAGGACCAGTTTATTGTTGCAGCTTATTTTACTGAGGTATCTGTTACGCATCCCGACTTGATTCTTTCCCTGAATTGGATACAAAACAATCTGTTAGTCCCTGTCTATTTCCAGTCTAGTTGTGTAAAGCTTATAAACATTAATACTCTAGTAGTGTCAAAGCTGTTTAGCAGTTCAGTGATTTGAGTGCCTTTCTGTGCAAGAAAACACAACGTTAGCATGTGATATATAAGCAAAAACACCCATTACTAACCTCTGCTCCCCAGGACCAGAGAAGAAAGCATAAGGAAAAGCAAAAAGTCCCCCAGTCCCACTCTTAGGAAACAGCCCCTAACCCCACCCCCCCAATCTCCAAAACAAAACAAAAACAAAACAAAACCCAAGGGGGGAAAAAAAAAGAACAATCTGAATGAGTCACAGAGTCTGGAAAATCATCTCCGAGTCTGAGACAGTGAAATGCCTTGGAGGTCTGCGTTGTCCACCAAGCAAATGCCCTGCAGCCAAAGAGCAGCTCTGCTTCCCCATAGGTATCAGGGTGGTTGTTACTTCTGCTAAAAGCAACTGGAGATGGGACATCTCGGAGCAGAATCTATCTCAGGACATGTGCATTCCCAGCACTTTATCTCCTCCTCCACCAAGTCATCACAACGTCTGCTAGCAAGATCACTCAGGCTGGATTATATAAACTAACATATAGAGAGTGCAAGGCCTCTCACAGCAAGGAGGTCTCAACTGTGGTTTATACAAGCCGTAACATGAGGTACAAGACCACCCCTGTTACTTGAGCTTCAAACAGAAGGAAAGGAAAATTGACACATCACAGATCTCGGCCATGAACACAACATTTCTGCTCGTCGATGCAGGACAGAAAAGCAGCCCTGCTGAGCAGTGCTGTGGGAGTAAAAGGGAGAACAGGTAGCTTGTAAGTTTAACAAAAGGATCATTCATTTAGTTTTCTATATACACTTTAGGCCCAACCATTGGGCTGCTGACAGGGCTTTTTCTGCGGCAGTATCTGGCCTCGTATTTTTTAAAGCTATGTTCTTTTCAGTAGTATAAAAGGAACAGCCTCAGGGAGCGGGACGTTCTGGGAAGACAGGGAGCTCACCAGAGCGCTCCGGGAGGGCACCCGCCCTGCACCCGTGCAGTCCACGGAGCGACCGTCCAGACAGGACACAAAGAGTTGCCCACAGCACATCCCAGGAAGGACATGCGCTGTGTCAGGCAGCTGTGCTCCCACCTCTGCAGATCAACTTAGCGTATGAGCTGCTCCATATAAGCACTTGGGGACCTGATGGCTGGATGTAGAAGCGAAAGACACTTTTAGACTGGTGAAAGAGTTCAGTGGCTTTGGCCCAGCTCTGCAGGCAGACACGCATAGTCCATAATTGCAGCAGTACTTCAAAATTCCTGTCTTTCACAGAGCTAAATGCTCCCGACACCTCGGCTCACCTGGACGAGCAGTTCTAAGGCTACATTCTCATGCTGGTATGACACCACATTCATTCAGAAATAACTCTTGGTCTACATCCATGTAATCATTGGCTGCAATTCCCTACAATAGGGTGGCTCAGTCCCACCTATGGAGGCAAGAACCTGTGGAGCAGTAAGATGGGTGGAGAACCACCTTCCTTTGTCTCTGGCTGAAGAGAGAAAGAGATCTTCATCCACTGGGAGCAGAAATGCAGCTGCCACTCAAACAATTGACAGCTAACGTGTGATTAGTGCCAGATGTCTCAGAGAAAGACCACTCAAAGGAACTGCTAGAAACTTGCAGGCAACAAAAGAGCAACAGAAGTCCACAAAGATGGTTGTAGTACAGAGATCCAAAAGGGCCAACTACCTGTCTACTCACTGGGGAGCACGTGATGACTCACCAACCACACTCCAGGAAACTGTTTTTTAAAGCAAGCTGAATCTCCGGAGTTCTACTACAGTTTTGACTTAGATTGTAATAAATTTACTAGTTAGGACAGTTGCTACACAGTTTGGCAATTGGCCCCTACGTACAGGTGAAAACAGAAACTAGAATAACTAGAATAACTGTTATTTTGGTGACTCTCACAGCAGCTCCTACAATGGCTACAGTAACGCAGCACCCAACACAGCTTGGACTTGTAGTGTAGACAGAATTGAACTCTGTTGTCTGTGCATCTAATGACCCCGGGAAAAAACAAAGGCACAGCACAGCTGAGGAGGCTGGTCCTGTGCAAAGCCACAAGATCAAACTGAGCTTTCAGCTGTCAGAAACCACTTTGCTGCAAGAGGCCTGGCAAATCTGTAGTGTAAAGCAGTGCTGTCATGTCCCCACTGCACTAAGAATTTTTGCTAAAGACACGGATTATGAAGTTCTGAAACAAGAATGGGGACCCCGGCGACACCCTGATGTCCAAAAAGAAGGACAGATCCTCTAACTCAGCAGTCAGTCTCGCCCCCTTTTCCTACCTCTACCTGTCCTCCTGCATCATGCGCATGTCCTGGGACAATGCTGTTCAACTTGTCTCCTGGCTAGCCTAAAGGATGGGGAAGCCACTGCTCCTTTGCTCAGCTTTGTTTTTTTTTCTTTCTGTCTTTGGTGCTACAATTAAAAATAAAAAATAAACACAACATCAGCAAAACCACATATTAAAAAAAACAAGCATTAAGATATGCCAATACTTCCTGAAGAGGTAAAAAAACAAAAACAAAACCCCCAAACAAACAAAAAACCCCAACAAGTACATATCTGAGGTATTTCATCTGCTCAAAAAAACCTGACTTGGGCCTGGAGGATGGAAAGGACGTCACCAGGGCAGGATGGATGGTGCTTGGATCTGATCTCCAGGCTGGGGGAGATGTGTGTGGGAAAGGCCAGCCCAAAACACAGCAGGAAAAATGAGGACAGGGTGAGACCATGTGAGTGGGAGCTGGATTTACGGAGCCACAAAGTTAGCCTGATTGGCTCCAGAGGAGGGAGAGCCATGGCCAGCCTTAGTTTGCTTTAAACTGGAGGTTTGAAGGGAAATGGCAATGATTTAGTTTTTTCTGCTTCCATCCAGGAGAGCAAAAGGTCTTACTTGACTGAGGGCTGCTTTCTTTTTGCCCCCATACAATCTGAAGGGGACCGAGCTTCTGGAGGCTTATACAGAGAGCAACTAAAGGAAGTGTTATATGTTAACCATAATATATACATACACAACACAGCCCCACTTAAGTAGATTTTAAATATCACCTTCTATTTTCTCAGTGCATGGATGTGGAGAGCTTCCAGGGGCTATTGAAATACACCTTAAGAGAAGGAAGTCACTCCAGGAAGCCTAGATTGACTTAAGTGACAGCCCTTTTGTGTCAAGGGGCTGAGGATCAAAACCAAGCAAAAGTAAGTTCAGGCTATCAGGGTAAATGTCACAGTGGATGAATTTCCTATGGGAGAGAGACAAGCTCTAGAGCATTTAAAACTTGGCTGAAGGCCTGCAGAAAGCAGCAGTAGGAAACAGGCCAGCACTGGCCGGAATAGAGCAGCTGATCAGTCTTTTTCTGTCTCTATGGATCATACATAGTGGTGGGAAAGTCCTCCCTGTGTTGCCAAGACCTCAAAGAGGGGGAAAGAGGTTCACCAAGTCTCTCATGACTCCACAAGCAGCGGCCACGTGCTCTAGCCAAGTCTGGCCTTCAGGGGAGGACGTACGAGCACTGGACCGCGATGGAGCTTGAGGAAGAAAAGCGAGGAAGCTCGCCTGCTCGACAGCTGCACGACCTTCTGCAGCAAAAGCCAACGAAGGACGGGGCAAGGCACCCTGCTGCCTGTTAGGATTGTCAATACACTGAGGAGTTTTATGGGAAGAGTCCATGTGGCGACTGGGTCAAGGAGAACCCCATTTCCCTGCCCCAGCTCCAGCTCTTTCCACCTGCCTTGGTGACGTCTCAGCCATCTATCAACCCGCAGCTCCTAGAGACGATCCCTGATTGAAAAACGCCAGGTGTGCCCCCTTCTCCATGTCCCACCCCCCAACAGGAACACAGCAAACCCTGGGAGGAGGAGGAGGAAGAAAACAAAAGTAAAAGGGAGGAAGAAAGGGGAGAACAAAGAAAAGGGCTGGACAAACAGATGATGAGGAAAAACTCGCTGGCATGGAAAGGTTTCAGCATCATCATCTTGCCGTTGGCCAACCACAAAGCAGGTTCCTTGAGATGAGGTAATCTGTGCGACTCCTTCCCGGCTCACTCCCTGCCGTGAGCAGAGAGGACAGAGCTGCTGGAGGCCAGTGTGAGAGACAGCAAGCTCCGCCGTCCATCAGAGAGACCAGCTGGTGGAGGGCTCTGCGCTGGGTGTTCCCCGGGATGAGGTAGGGCTGGGAGAGCAGTGGGAGCTGCTGCTGCTGCTGCAGGAACTTTGGGTGCTGGAGCCTGCAATGAGATGGACGACTGGCTTCTGGGCAAACAGCACTCCTGCAAGGCACAGACAGGGAAAGAAAAGGGTTACTGGGACTATGGGGTGGCACAGAGCAAGGAGTAGTCTATCTGGCCCCAGAGACCCCAGAGGGGAGATCATGGAAACCTAAGAGCATGAGACCCACTACAAGATAAGCAGCTTGGAGATGGATCGACAAGGAAACAAGAAGGGATGCCCAGGGACTTCGCTCTGGCTGCCTCTGCCACAGGGGCATTTTGCCTGCAGAGAACTGAAAGATGCCAAATGGCTTCAACACCTTTGGAGGTGAGAAGCATCTTTCTGTGCTACTGCACTGCACTGCACTGCCAGGCCTCCCATGTGGGCTTTGTCCAAGGAAACATAAATGTGACCTGCACTGGCCAAACGGCTCGAGCAGAATACATGGGATAACAACAATTCATAATCTATAATGAAGTGTGAGGAAAAGCTGAGAAAAGCTGCTCCTCAGAAGGTGAAGAGGGATAATTCCCCTTCCTGCTAACACTTACAAGGAAGGGACTTCCTTGTAAAAGCTGAATTTCCCACCAGGTCCCCTCTTTCCTGCCACAGCGAAACACTGCTTGTGAACTGTCAGCAAAATGATTCCATCAGGACAACTCAAGTGTAGAGAGATCATGGCAGAACACTGAGTAAAATTATAAAAATATCCCTTACACAAATAAGAAATCACCAGGAAATAGCATTCAGATGAATCTTAGCTTTAAAAAGATACTATCAACAACAACCACCACCAAAAGGGAAGGACACTATCCTCACAGACTGGGACCAAAAAAAGAGAAGAAATCATCGCTCACTGAACTTTCTAAGCAGGCCAAGTTTTGTGTGTTGGGTATTGGCAAAGGACCAGCCCCAGGGATCACACCACCCTCTCCACATCCTACTCTGCATCGCAAGTCCGGCTCTCTACACATCCCCGGGGAGCGCTTCTTTCTCACCAGCGTAAATTGTGCCGTTAATCTCCACCGACATGTTAATACTCCCAATGCCGTTAGGTGACAAATTCAGTGCTGCTGCTGCTGCTGAGTCCGGTTTATCTTCTTTTGAGAAAGAAGAGATGCAGAGTTAGATTGTAACTGTCCTGTTTCCTGCACTATCCAGAGATGGTCAAAGGTTTACACAGTTCTCCTGTCTCTTCTTTAATGAGGAGATCCCCACATGACCTGCATTTCCTATACTCTTAAAGGACAAGTCAACGAAGGTGATTAAGTACCTAGATGTGAATTGAGTAGGGGTTAGGCTCCTACTGACATTTTTAAATCTCTCCTTGATTCAGGCACTGAAGGGCCAGATTTGCAGAAAGAAAGGCGGAGGAAACCAAAGTCTTAGCAGACAGATAATCCCCAACATGGACTACATGTTTTCTATCTCAAGTGGGTTTGTCAGGGCTAACAAAACCCCCCAAGAAAAAGCTGTCAGCAAATGAGACATGCCCATATTTAAACCAGCTGGATTAGGGCTGTATTTGCAGTAGGTCAGGAGCACATGCACAGTCCTTTCCGCAGTGGTGTCAGTTCCTCAGGGGGCTGGTGCACTATTGGTGTGCAAAGCCCAGGCTGCAGCAGCTACAGTGGCCACTGGAGGGAGGGGACAACCCAAAAAGCCAGAAACAGTACACTTGGCTGCTCCTGTGCACATGTGAAATCTGGTTCTTCGCTGTCCTCAACCTGGAGACTCTTTTTTAAGCCGTTATGGGCAAGATTTCTGTAAGGGGCAGGCAGGATTTCTGCAAGTGCCAATGCACAGCAGGCAGCCAGTTTGCACTGATTTTAAGGGGAGCTGAATGCCAAACTCTCCTGGACGTTTTTGAAAACTCCAGACTAAGCAATTTGTAACTGTGAACCGGGGATGTAGGATTCCTCCTCTGTGCTCATGAATGCACGCTCACAGTTTGCACAGCAGTATCATGGTTACCGGCCCACTCAATGTTGGTTTTGGGGCACCGTGCTATTAAAACTGGAGCCAGTCTGCCCAGGCTCTGACATAACATGTGAAGCGCATGTTTTTAGCCCCTTTCCAGCCTGCAGGGACAGCAAGGCCACTGTCCCTGTAAAGAGCGCTAAGACCGTGGTTAACATTTAGCTTAAAAGTTGCTATCAAGTTATAACAGTCTCACAAAGTGCTTTTCAAATGTGCCTTTCAAAGCACTTTACAAAGAAGCACAGTATTATTTTTATTTTGCCATTGGGGAAATTAAGGCACAAAAGACAGAGCAGACAGTTGCCCATAGTCCCCTAACAAAGGTGGGAACAGTATTGTTGAATCCTGTTTAGGGTTCAGTCTTCAAGGATGTTCCATTTCTATCAGCATGTTACTATCTGAAGAGACAAAAACAGTTCCTAGCATTTTTATTTAGGAAGTTCAGGGTGGAGAGATAAGAAAAACAATAAAACAAAATGAGAGGAAGCGACCAGTACTTCATAAAATTTGTATCCTCTTTTACTCTCTTTTTTTTTAAATGCAAATGTGAAATTTGGGTGGGTGCATAATTGTCAGAAAATGTAACGTGAAGTTTTGATCTCATCTAACTCAGCAGCAAACTGAAAACTGCCTTGTAGGGGGAACTTGCTTTGACCCTTTGCCATATATATGACGAGTAAAGTGTCTCAAGGAAGCATTACCAGCATTGCTAGCAACAGCCTCAAGAACAACTTTTCCCTTTCCTCTAAACGATGCCAAACTTGCCTGGCCTTGTGCCTACATCCAAATGTACAATTAATAGGGGTCTCAGCCCTTTAATTTTAATGGATCAAAAGGTTTGCAGGAAACAGCTGCCGGGACTGAAATTTGCTGAGGCTTTGCTGTCCAGTGAAGTGCAGCCCCCAGGACAGGTAAGGGAGCCATAGTGTTTAATCAGCTTTTGAAGCCATTATATAAAAGTATTGATTCTGACAATGTGACCTTTACAGGGTGACTCCCCTTTTACAAAGCATTTCAGGAGTGCATTTCCCAGGCCATGAATGCTGCTTATGTATGACCTTCTAACCCAGCCTTGCCAGGAGTTCTTTGCCTGGAGGCTGTGAGCAGGGTTGCAGCAGATGTTGGCAGAAATCACCTGACTTGCTAAAAGCTCTGGGATATGGTGGGCCCCCTGCAGACACACAGATCTTTGCAGCCTCCTCCTCACACCCGACAAAGGATTCCTAAAAGCCGGGCATCTCTCTCCCCGACTGCCTCTTGCAGTGCTGCCTATACAGAAAAAGCTGTAACGTCAGTGATCAATTAAAACAGTTTCCTAACGAGGAAAGGGCAGCAGTTCCCTGCAGCTCAGTGATGGCATCAGCCTCCAAGGAGAGCAGGGCAAAGCAGGGGAAAGCACGCATTGGTTGATGGGCAGCGCATGTGGCATATGACAGGGCTCCCCCTCCAAAAGTCATCTTATGGCTGCATAATCAAAAGACTGCCCTTGGTTAGGCCAAAGCAGGCTCTCTGATCTGAAGTGTACAAAAGATATTAAACACAGGGGTGTCAGGTATGTGACCCAAAGCATTTTAATCTGACCCATGTGTTTCTAAGAGCAGCGGCTGCAAAGAAAATCAAGCTAGCATCAGCCAAAACTAGTAATTCCCTAAAGTGCAAGTCCTACGAAGATGTAACAGCTTGAGTCCTGAGGTAATCTCACCGTGGTCAACCCACACACAAGCTAATAAGCTCACTCAGAGTGAGGGTCTTGTTTGACGGTCAAGTGGGATTTATTAGCTTAGATGCAGAGTTTCCTGAACACAGCCAGGTTGCTTCTGAATCCAGACTGGGTCATGTGTCAACAGGAATAGAAGAAAAATAGCAGTAGTAAGTAAATACTAATGAAATGTTGCTACAGTTTAGCTTTGCAGTTCTTGTGGTCCACTTCAATAACTTTTTGGCCCAGTGCCCACAGAGATGACCAAGCCTGTGTGTAAAGGTGCGTCCGACATTCTAGACTGGGAACAGTTCCCTCCCTGCTGCGGTTTGCAAAGACCTTTTGTTTACCTAGAGGCACAGCTTACCCTTGCCATTGATTTTGATCTTCATGGGAATCTGCCGTGCCATGCTGAACAGGTTGCGCTGGAGAGCCTGCTGGACAAGCCGCTGCTCCTCCTCCGTCATCCGCGAGACCTTCTTCTCTGGAGGCTCTCCAGACTCCAGTCTCTCCCTCAGCTGCTCCAGAGTGGCTGTTCTTGCTGCCACAGTCGCCTGCTGGCTAGCCAAGGTCACTGGCACAGCAATACGGTTTGGCATAGACACAGTCAAGGGCACACCGTCACCTAGGAAAAGAAACAGTCGCTTAGTCCCTCCCACAGCCTGTTCTAAAGCAAGCACGCAATGCTCGGCATTCACAATAGCTGGAGAACGGCAGGGTGGGCGAGAAGGGCAAAAGGAGAGATCACCAGCGCTGCAACTGCCTTTGCATTAGGAGTCAGGCGACTCTTCTAAAATACCCCTCTCCCAACAGCTGCCTAATATTCTTCTCAGCAGCCATGGTGGTGGGCTGGAAACTATGACAGGGTCTCCAGAAGACCACTCAGTTTGGCTGATGCTGAGGAATTAAGATCACTACTACCATCTGCTGGGTGGCAGCTGATTTTCTCTATATAAAGCTTTCTCTGTCACCATCAGATCACGTTTCCGGGGCATCACAATGCTCCACCATTCCTAACTGAAGTTGCTGCTCCTGGAACAAAATCACTTTACTCTCCCTTTCACTGGCAAAATCTTGAATTTTAGTCTGTCTATAATTCCAAAGTGACTCCCCCTGCACTCTAACTTCCTCTTAAGGATACTTTTCTAAATCATGAATACTTGTTTTTACAACTTCATACAGTGTCACCCCAAGCATTTCTCACCTTCCAGGAAAATAACAAAGATCCATAAATCCCTGCAAGCAGCAGGCATTATCTATTTCACAGACAGGGTATGATGGATGAAGATAGATTAAAAGCCTCGTCAAAGGCCGCCTGAAAATCAACAGCAGAGTCAGGTCCAAAGCCACAGCAATTCCTAGCTAATCCAAGACCTCTGTTTGCTCTGTTATTGTTCCCTCTTCCCCAAAGCTACAAGCTCCTTAATACAGTTTTGGATTCAAAGCAAATCTAGCACATGCATGAAGAGGTTCAACTGCAGTCAGAATATTCTGCAGCTCCTTAGCTACTCGAGTCCCATTACTCTTGAGTCCAAGCTAGACAAAACGGAAAACAACTGAGTTCCACCGCCCGCACCTCTCACCCAGCCACCCTCTCTGACGTGGGTGCAAGTAGCTGACCTTTTCTGACAGCTGCTGCTGGAGACACACGAGGATTGCTGGTCCCACTGCCTGGTGCGACGCCGATGATTGGGAAGCGGATCTTTGGGGGAGACAGGAGGGAAGGAGGCCCCGCAGCGGTGGGCGAGTAGCTGAACAAAGAGGAGCTGTAGCTGGGCCGTCTGCCTTCCCGCCTGTTGCCATCGATTGCAGCCTGCAGCTCAGCGGGAGAACTTAGGGATTTCTTCTCGCATTCGTAGGCATATAAGTACTTCATATACCTGAGACAAAGGTGAGGACAGAGAAATTCAAGCAGGTATACTCAACAGAACCTGAAAAAGAGACCGTAGCACCAAGCGTCACACCCAGGAAGACTCTCAGACTGAGGCCCTCTACAGATCCGGGCTCTTTGCTGGCATACCATGATCACTGCTGTGCTCGGTTTGGCGAGCACTATAGTTTTGCTGTGAGGCACAGCTCTTGGAGAAACTTTCAGTTAACCCAGTGTTTGCAGGGAAGCACATGGCTACATACTGCTACATCTGCAGGGGTAGAAAAGAATCATCAAATACTCCTTTACAACTAAGAAGCCATCTATAATTGTAAGAATTAAGATCTTGGACCACAACACATACATGCAATGAAGGAAAATTTAGGAGCTATTTTGTCTTACTTGTGTTGGGAAGCATCAGTCTGTATAAAACCTTACTACCACTGCTGAATTCTGGCACAGAACTTTGCAGGAGACAGTCTGTTTACGACAACAGCTGTAGAAATAGCAAAGACTTTCCCTCTCTGGGATTCAGAAGCTCTAATAACTTGCAAAACTGATACCTGCAACAGCAACTACCAGTTTGTACATCTGCAGCCAAATCACAGCTAAAGCCTAGCCTGGGCCCTCTTGAAGGCAATCCCTTTGGACAGGAGAACCAAGAGCCTGAAGAGCTGTGAAGTTCCTGAAACACACTGCCCCCAGATGCACACCCACTGCAGTACACAGCAATCATTCACGCCTCCTTTTGTGCCCAGGGTTTCCAGTGACACAGGGAACATGGCTTCCATGGAGTTCTTGTCTGAAACCATGATTTACTGCTCAGAGCTCAAGGCTTCACGCAAGCCACTATACCAGTGTATATCATGGAAATCTAAAAACTTTCATTTTATAGATGGCTTGTTCCACAGCCACAGAATTACCTGGGGGCAGAGCTGGGTGTGGCTTCCCAGAGGCCAGCTTTCCATGCTTTAGTCACTAAACAACAGTGCAGCTTAGTGCCTTGCTTCAACTTTACAGTACATTTATTTGTACTGTTCCTCTTCTCTTCTGCTTATTCTACTCCTTTTCTTCCTTAGAAATTTTTTTTTTTTTTACTTGTCTAATCAATGTGAGATACTGCAGGTCAGAAAAGCAATCCTCACAGTGACCAGGTGCTAAATACACATTTCCGCAGCGTAATAGTGATAACAGACATTAAACGATCAAGTTTATACTTGATACCTACAAATCAGGAGGCCTCTCTGCCTCCTCCTTGTGCCAGGTGCTCTACAGAGAGAGAGCAGGAGACGCTCCTTGCCCTGAGGAGTTTAACTTCCAACCAGGCAAGACAGGCACAGGACGGAGAGCAGGACAGAGCACACGGAGCGAACACCAGTGCTGGGACTGTAGGGAGGGAAGGGATGGAAGGGGAATGAGTGCAGGAAGGGACCACCACTGAAGAAAAATAAGGGGAAAAGGAATATAAAAGGAAGACCGCAAGCTGTGGGAGAGATGGAAGGAGAGGGCTAAATAAAGCAATTCATCAGCTCCTCTCTTGCCACAGAGCAAGGCTTACTCTCTCAATTTTTCCTCCCCAGTCCCCGTTCTGCACTCCCAGTTTGCTGCTTTGTGTTCACATCCACGCCGTCCTGCTTTGTGTTCACACCCACGCTGTTAGACCTTCGAGACTTACTGGGTTCGAAGCGTGAACGCGGCACTGGTGATGGAGGTGGGCAGATTAAGGCCTTTGGTGATCTCCCGCCAGATCTTTTTGTTGATGATTTCTACCAGTCCTCCCTTCTCAGTCACTAGTTTGTAGAGCATGTAGAGATCCAGGATCTGCTTTGCCATGATGGGGATCCGATTGATGGGAGTTCCTGCGGTGAAACAGCAGGGAAGGGAACACGGAGTCAGAGAGAGAAAACGAGGCCAAGAAAACCAGCAGGTTGGTGCTATCGATCTTCTTTTTAATAGGAAATTCAGGCAATTCTATTTGTAGCCTGACTTGAGGCCTCTCTGTGGGCGAGTAAATGAGCCAGAGAAGTGTAGCTACATGGCACGTCCTTTTCATGAAAAATCCTTTCCTGTAGGCAAAAGCAATTATCAGACGAATAATAACCTGCAGCTAAGAGCAACTTCTAAAATAGAAAGAGGGGAAGTAAGGACTATTCAATCCTAGGGGCAAGGCAGCAGCACAGAGGAATCATCTTTTATGAACTCCCAGGGCAATCTCAGATAAAAATCTGCATCACTCACGCTCAGGAAGGGGCTGAACAGCCATGCAGCATGAGCTACAAGTACATCGCGATTCTGCTCTCTCACTCCCCAGTATTTGCTATGTTGTACGCTTGGGAACAAAAATGGAAAGGGCACATGACACTTGGCAGCATCTCTCTCCCACATACATTTGCTCCCCGTCCTCTCTCACAAACACATTTATAACCTTTTGCTATGGCTTCTGCTCTTACAGAGCATTTTCTTCCTCGCACTTTTCCCTAAAGAAGCTCCTAAATGCTACTTCCCTTACTTGAAAAGCTCTTTCAGTCCTCATGAGATACCAATGTTGGGCCAAGCACAGAAAAATTAGGTAACAGCGGGTTTTAGTTTATTAACAGCTACACTGACCTAGACTAAAGGTCCTTTCAGCTCAGTACCCCTTCTCTGCTGGAGACCTGTATGTGGCACTTGGGCAAGAGAGCAGGGAAAAGCTTTCTGGCATCATCAGCCAAGACAATTCTCCTGCGGATATGTTAGCAGGATGTTGCTTCATCACTTCCCACCCATCCAAAGGCTAAAACTAGTGAGCTGAATGCTGAGCCTGTGCGTTACCATGTCTCTGCTCACGCTAACCCTTCTTCACGGTGGGCAAAGAAGAGGAAGGAGTAATTGTCTCAAAACTTTCCGTCTCCTGCACTTAGGGTCCTTCTTCCATCAAAAAAAGAAGCTCCCACCCCCACAAAACCCAGCCAATCCCTCTTCAGCCAAAACCCTCCCAAACACAGGAAAATATTGACCCTCTTTTCTGCTTTGCTTAAAGAGATACTTGCTGGATGCATGTAGACCTTCAGTTTCTAAGTTACAGTTTCTAAAAGATCATGGAAACCTATAAATCAAACCCCAATCCACTACTGAATGGGACTTGGCTGCAGCTAACAGGGCAGCGTGAGACACCTTGATGAGGCTACACATGCACCTTAGTTGCAAACGCAACCCAACTGGAGCAATAGCTCGCTGCAAGAGAGCTAGAAACGTGGCGTTGATGCTGCGGGTGAATAAACAAACAGCACAAGAACATATCAGTGTGCCTGATCTCACGCACCGAACGCAACCCCACCATTATCTCACACAGGGTTAGGAGACGGAGGTGCAAACTTGCTCTAGCCCAGCTAGAGAGAACTGGATCATGCCGCTGGACCAGGCAGCTTCACAAGCCTGCCGCAATGCCAGGCATCCTCACCAGCGATGTGCTGCTGCGAGAGGCACCCAGGCATCCAAACGCTTCCCCCTGGGTGCACGGCAGCACAAAACAGGGGACTGCTCTGCCCTTGCTTGCACAGGGCAGATGCTGGGAGACAGCTGTGCCCTTCCTGTTCAGTGTGGTCATCCTGTGGGTCAACACAGGTATGAAAATCTGATTTTTAACCTGAGAGTGCACTTTTAGCAGCACCTTAAAGTGATAAAGCGTGGGGGGTTTTAAAAGGTCAAACTAATGAGATTTAGGCAAGGAAAGGAAGAGGAAAAAAACGCTGATGTAGCAAAGCTTTTATTCTGCATAGGAAATACTGTCCTGGATCAAAGAGCAGTCCATCTGAGGTCAGTATCCTGTCGACGACAATGGTCAGCACCAGGCTTTACAGGAAAGCCTACGCAACGCCGTAATGGACAATTATGGACTACTCAGCCCACAGGGGAGACTTCTGCCCCCGCTCATCAGCGAGTGATTCGGTTAATGCCCTGAAGCAGAGCAGTTTATGGCCCTTATAAATGGGTTTTATTCTGTTTAGTGAAAAGGAGTTCAGCTCAGCTCTGCAGATGTTCTCATTACACACGTAACTGTGTAATTTTTTTTTTGAAGTCTATTATGCATTAGCCCATGGCACCAATTCCCACAGGTTAATGAGAGGCTGGATAAAAAAGTAAACTTCTACAGTTTTAAAGGGCTGCCTTCGATTTCACTAAGTTACTAACGCTTAACTATAAGAAAACGTAAACAGCAATCTAATCAGGCTTGGTCTGGGCTCTCTGCTGCTTTATATCTACCATATCTTCTTTTACTCGCCTTCTGTCTAAACAGTCCCCTCCCTGTCCACAGCAGAAAAGCCACAAAGCAGTAATTTCCAAGCTATCGTTCATAAACCGCATCAGATCCCCTTCCTGCATTTCCCATGCTGCAGTTCCCCCCAGCAGCAGAGAGAGAAACATTTCCAAATTGTCCGACCGCTTTCTGGCTCCTCTCGTTGCAGCCGGCCGGCCCAAGCCGGGGACCGGCCCTTTCCAAAGGGCAGCCCGGATAAACGCCATCCTCCCTTCGGCTCGGTTTTTCCTCGCCCCCCATTTTGCCTCGGCGCAGGCGGTTATAACAAAGATTACGAGCACAGTAACAGTGTCACTTCAGGCCCAGGCGGCGGGCTGCAAGCGATCATGTTACCAGCCTTAAGTTATCATTCATCAGCTGAGCCGCAGGAACCAGGCAGTCACGCCCAGCCCGCTCCCAACGCACCAGCCGGGAAGCATTTATCTTGGATACTCCAGCAAAGAGTTAGGGATAGCTCTTCCTACCCTCATCCTCCCCCCTCTCCAAAAAACCCTTCGTTGGCAGTTCATTTCTGCCCCAGCAGCAACAGAAGCCAGAGGCTTCCAACAAGGTAAATCGCCGAGAAAAGTATTAGCGCTTCCATAGTGCTGAGCAAAGCTTTCGTATGGCCAGGGCAGTGCCTAGGCCTTCTCCCTCTGCTCCTGCAGCAATCCTGTGCGACCCCAAGCCACCCACTTTTTCCCAATCCAATTTAGAGAATGGCATTAACTTGTCCAGCCGGGACTCTGATCCAGCTCTCCTTGGGCCGTGAGCAGATGGGGTAGCTGGAGAGTGAAAGCAATGGGTCACACGCGAGGCTCCTCCGGCAAACAAGCCGCTAATATGGGAACCTAACAAAACAGCTGCTTTTCAAAATACTGCACTTATCCCAGAGTTTTACCCTTCTCTAGACTCTCCCATCTCAGGATCCACAAACATACACAAGGAAACTTATCCAAACACTGCTCTGATAAAGACGAATACTATCTACGTTAGAGGGAAATAAAGGCTTAAAGTGCATTTGCAGGGAGCCTGTTCATAGCTGGAGCCGAAACAGCAATCAGATCTGACCTCCAGGCCTCATGTTACCACCCTTTCGACACCTTCCCTTCCTGAAGTTTTCTTTTAAACAAGACCTCCACACTGAAGTGCCCTGGAATTTAATTAGTAACTCTATAAGCTAAGCTAGAAGCTCTCTCTCCCCCCACCCCCTGTAAAATTTAAGCAAGCTGAGAAATTTTACAGCAGGGACAAAACTAATTTTGTCATTCCACCATTTATATAGGGAGATGGGGTCGTTTTCCTCTTATACTCTTATACTTTTGCATAAGAGAAGGCCGCTCCAAGCAATATTCCCTGAAGTGGGACGAGCCGCGGAATGGGACAGGGGCTGGGGTTTTGGACCTGGCAGATTATCTGGACTCGTCATCAAGTCAGCCAGAGCTCAGCCCGTTTCAAGGAGCTCACGGAGAAAGAGAGCTGGGAAGTGGGGAAAGGCGGCTCTTGCAGCCCCCTCCTCCCCCAGCCCCTCTCAGAGGAAAAGCAAAGCGATAAAGTCTTTATTGGAAAACCCCAGCTCCTGAACAGGAAAGGCTGAAAAACGAGTATCAGGGGACGACTGGATGCTGGAGCAGAGCGGATCCTTTCACAGGCGACTGCAAGGCTTGTCAGGGGCCATGATGGATTACTGTCATCTGGCAGCATCAGGATTAATGATCCGCAGGTCAGAGGGGAGAATTCCAGAGGGAAAGGTCAGCAGCCGGGGGCACAGCATAAGACTTGTTGCCTTTTGATGGCAAACTCATTTTACTGTACTTTCAAGCTTGCCTCTCCCTATTCCGCCAGCGCACAGAAAAAATGCTGAATGTACCACACTTAGAGCTGGAAGCCTTGCCCACCGCGGTGGAGAGGGCGAGGAAGACAACTGGCTCCTCTCCTCTTCGTTTTCTTGGTAAACAAATGAGTTTTATTCCTCTTAGCAGAGCCCCAGCCGTGCAAGCCTAGGCCACCTCTCCTTGAAGGAGTCAGACACAAACAAAAGGGGCAAGGAGCCCGTCTCCAGCGGAGAAGGGTTGCTGAAGAGCTGACACGCACAGGAGGGCTCGGGAAGGCAAGCCCTGGGACAGGGATACCCGCCGGCCCTTTCTGCTGTGCCAACAACCCGGCAAACGGAGCAGCAGCCAGGCTCCCCCTCCTGCAGACCCGAGGGTGGGAGAGCAGAGACCCGGGGTAAGAGGCTGCTGACTCCAGAGAACCACCTACCTCCCCCTTTGCTAACTAGAAGGGCTATGAAGAGGACAAAAAGCCCTGCTACGACGCTGGAAGGAGGAGGAGGAGGAGAAGTCACCCTGTAGCTGATGGGTTGGCAGCTTTCTAAAGGGAAAGACAGCTGTAAGTACAGTTCAGACTTCTGGGATAAAGAGTTTCCCTGGAGGGAGTCTGACTGTAGCTATAAACATATCTGTTCTTCAAGAGAAATAAGCAGCCCCTTCTGCCAAGCTGTTTCACCCCTTTCAAAAGCCTCTTCTGTTGCAAGGAGACGTAAGGGAAGTCTAGAGGACTTACATGGATAGGCTTGGATGTCCCCTATGCCCCCTACACTGGAGAGGCAGATGGAGCAACTGTATGATTTTCACCCTTCAAGAGCTTTTTAAGAAGAGACTGAGGAAGATGTAAAACCCAGATAATCTTCGAATGACTATTTTTACATCTGTTGCCAATGAAACGATGCCTGAGAAACAGGCACTGGCTGAGCAGTTGGGACATCTGGGCTCTGCTCCTTTTGACGATAGCCGCTGCTCACTGCTGGGGAGCCTTCCCATCTGTCGAAAGGGACCTACGCTTCGGGCTGAAGTCTTCCTCACCTACCTGAGCACTCAGCCCACAGTGGGTTTTGTTTCTCCCTGCTCTTCATCCTATCTTAGCCAAACTTGGAAATTACTCCCCCGGTAGACTGGTGTTAAACAAAGAAAACCGCTGCTAAGACTGCTCTTCACAGAATCATAGAAAATGAGTCGCCTCTCATTTTATAGGGTTTTGCCTGGTTTTGAGTCCTCCATGACGGAGATCCCCTGCCAAGAGCCTCTCTCTCCCCTCACGCTGAGCCATGCCCACTGCAGGGAGTTCCCCAGCGTGAAGCAGTGTGAGCCGTGACTTGTCCTGCGTACAAGAGACAAAGAGCAGTTAATCATGTCCAGCCTGGAGCACTACCTTCCTCAATCACTTCCGTTTTTTTTTTTTTTTTTCCTATCAAGTTTAGCTTCAGAAATGTCCACTTCTAGGTAAGGAATTAAGGTGGTGAAACTCCCAAACATTTATTTTTCAGAGGAGCATTCAGAGTGTAATAAATACCCCCACACCTTGGAGGTAGAGGTGAAGAGGCACCGAGGGACATTTTTAGGAACAACCTGTACAGATAAGGAAAGGCTGCAGTTCCCAGCTTCCAATCTCCAGCAGACTTCTCCAGAGGAAAGGAGAAGACAACACTAGACAGTCAAAAGCAGCAGGCTTTCCCTAGGAGACCGTGGAAAGTCCACGGTGGTTTAAAAAAATATATATTAAAAAAAAGTAATTTTGAATCAAATCTTGAAGAGATCTTTATGTTTCTTTGAAGGGAGAATATGGGAGTAATTGCTTGGCATGAATTATCTGCCCACACTCCCGGTCTGAACAGAGGTAAAATTCAGTTCACCAGATAATCAGCAATATAGGATATAAGCAAAACAGCCTGAATCCTAACTGTCTCTGCTCCCACTTTGCTAAAATTCCTCTCCGAGGACAAACCCTGGCTGGTTTCATGCAAAGTTGGCTATTCAGGCACCCCAGTTTTTGTCATTTCATTTTGAATCCGTCCTGAGGACTCGTTCAGCGTTACGATAGAAAGCAATGGCAGACAGAAGGGAAACGACCTCTCCCCACTTCCTCTGGGCCCGTGCCACGGCTGATCTAATCGCTCCCTGTATTCCCGGCACTTCCACAGCGGGCATTCTCACCTCCCAATGGGAATGTCACCACCTCATCGGCAAGCCTGCAGACCATTAGACTCTCCTCTCAAAGCGGGAGCCAGGAGAGAGCATCATTAATCATGCTCTATTTGACAGGAGGCCCCCTTCTTATCTGCACCCCTCGAAACGCCATCAGTTTCTGCTTCCCCCTCAGTAAGTGAGCCTGACAGCAGCCCCTTATCAGATTTCAGCTGCCGAACCGGAGCAGCCTCACGGCACCCACGCGGAGGCTCTCGCCGTGACCAGCGCCCGGCGAGAGCAGCCGAGGCTCCAGCCGCATTAACCTTCCCGCCCGCGGTGCCTCTCCATGCCAGAAACCGAGATCCCATGGAGATTCGCTGTCTTACACCAAGCTCCAACAACAACTGCTTAGCGGCTACTGACACAGCTGGGTCCAATATATTCGCTATTACAGATTTCTTCACCAGATGTTGAATGGCCATGTAGCTGGTGGTGGGATTTCCACGCACACGACCTTTGAAGTGAACAGACGAACTCTCCTTCTCTAGCCAAAGATGAGGTACAAATACAGGAGGAAACACAGAGAATCAGGGCCAGCTGGGGAAGAGAGAGGTAGTTTGGGCAGGCTGCACAAAGTCAGCAAAAATTGGAGTCCTCCATGCCAAACAATTCCACCTCTTCCATCCATCTGGATATCTACGGGGTCATCTCTTCACAGTGTTGAGCTGTCTCTGTTGCTCGAGAACAGCAGTTCATTAATCATTTGTAAAACATGCTGTCAAATTTAGGGGGGAGACCGAGACCATCCATAGCACAGAGGAAGTACTGATACGAGGAAGAGCTTTGGAAGAACAGGATTTGAAACAAATATCCAGTCTTCCAGATGCTGGAGAAACATGTTACAACTTAACATCTCAATCTTCAAGGGGTGGGAGGAAAAAACCTCTGACTTGATCACTCAGTTCTGTATCCCCAGGGAGGAGAGCTGGGGATTCAGAGATCTTCAAGTATGCGGGCATCATACCAACAAGCTACATAAAGATTCATGCAAACTGACAAGAGCCAAACAAACCCAAATTATTTTCTTTTGTGTCCTTTCCAATGCCAACTCAGCTCATAGCAAAACATTCGAGCTGCTCAAACATTCTTCATGCTGGCTAAATTTAAAACAAATCTTCTGTAGCCCAGAATCAAGTAAATTCGTAGTGCTGTTTTCCCATCAACTACAATTGGAGCTTGTAATGTGATTTTTTCTGTTGAACTAAAGCAATATTCTCTCTAAGAGCCCGTTTTTCAGCTGCTTCAAACCAAGGCATATTTATTGTTTGAGCTGAGAATTAGCTGCACTAGAAACTTTCCCAGAAAGGATTTTTTTTTAGGTCTTTCCAAAGGGACATTTTCAGGCTTTTCCCAAATCAGACAAAAAGCCTGTCTTTTTGAGTGTCTCCATGTTTGGAATCAACATTTTGAAATATAAAATGAAGAAGAGGAGGAAATTTGCTTCTTAAGAGAAGGACCTGCCTTTTACTGCTTCTGTGTAAGTTATCCCAAATTTGGCTAAGTTAACCCCCTACCCTCAAAATATCAACCCACATACCAGGTGAAGGCTTCTAGTCACCTGGCAGCTAAGTTCAATGAGCAAGACATTCCCTGCAAAGGTCCTCTGGGTGCTACGGAGACCCCCACACCAGGCACAGGGCTATCACTGCGACTATGCTCTGAGGAGCTGAATTCAGGTCGTTTGCAGACCCAACTACAAGCACTGTACTTTGCACCTCTGTGTTTTTATTCTAGCATCATTTAAAAGTCTTAAAGTACACAGGGTAATGCATTCTCTGTCTCCTACTCTGAAAGGCTCAAACCATTTACAAAAAAGAATACAGCAGAAATTAAACCACAACACCAGCTCCCCCTAAAGCATAAGGAAAAGTCACTCTTACTAAAAATACAAAAGTGCCCTAAAATATTTCACCGATTCCTTAAACGAGGCACAAAAGTCAGAGGTTTAGCTATGTACAGATCCAAAGGTCTAATTTGGAAGAAAATTTTGCGTGGTTATTTTGGACCATCCAAAACAGTCCTCTGCTGAGGAATCTTTCACACACGAAATGCTGAAACTGGGTTTGGTGCCCTGCACAGAGTGAGAATTTTCCATTGCACGATGTCTTCTGCTATTTAGGGAAACATTTGCTGTTGCTCAGTGTTAAGCAGGTAGAGCGAACAAAGGATGCTGAGAATTTATGTCTATTGATGTCTCATTAAGAGAGCTACCTTGCTTAATTCAGATTCAAAAATAGCTCCAGAGAATCAAAAGAAGAAACCTGAGAAATTGAAGCAGTGGAAGAATGAAGAGTATTCCCTGGACAAACATTTCATAAACACCACTTTGCCTATAGATAAAAGAATCCACCGGTAAATGCTTTTGTCAATACTCTGGATTTGTTGTATTTCCATATCTTAAATGTGCAGACAGAGCATACAACAGCAGGAAAACATTAAAACCACACGGTCAGACGTACAAAGCCCCTCCTATGTATATATACACATAAAAAAACAGAATGGTCAAGCCATCTGGGAAAACCAGGGTCACGCAGAAACCTTGAACAAAATCAGTAGAGCTGTACATTTGGGGACATTTTATGAGGTCTTCCCAAAGGCAGTGCTTAAAATGAACAAAACTGCTTTGCTTGAAAGGGAGCCCTTCCTAACACACCATAGCATGCAGTTAGATCTCCTCCTCACCAGATCTTTTCTCAAGAGGGATTTCTTGCATGAACACTGCTGACCGCTGCAGAGCATGAAATCATCTCACCAGTCCAGCGCTCTCCTGACCAGCACTGGGGGAATACGGTCAGCTCCGTTACTGGCGGCTGCCTTAGCCGCAGTGAAGAAGAGTCAGGCCACTAACACACCGTCACTATCTAGAGGCAAAGAGCAGTCTAGCTGCGCTTTCTCGTACATCCTTCAGGGCCAATGCCTACATTTTTCTGCTACTCATCATACCTATACCTTTGTTATCACACACAAAAAAACAGATGGAGCTGAAATTTAGCCTTGGGATACATTCACAGGGTAAAAAAGGCCTGAAAAGAAGTGGAAAATATCACCATCTCCAATACCGAGTTTGGTCCAAAGAAAACAAGCCCGTCCTTTGGGCTGTTCGGCATACAAGCTATCAAACCCTCTACAGTACAAAGCACAAACACTTCTCTTGGAGGGCTCTGGTATAAGAAAAAAAGACTTCAGAATCTCCCTGCAAAATATTTAATGTGCCAGTGCATCAAAGCCCAAAGAAAAAGTTTCATCTTACTAACCTTACCGTGAAAATGCACAGATTTGCAAAACATTTTACACCCCAAACATTTCTATAGCAAAATTGTTTCCGACACTTTAGCATAAAAATTGGGTGAACGCAAGATTACCCTGAGCTGTTATAAGGCATACAGCGTATTAACACTCTAGCCTTGGCTCTTGAAAACGCTCTTTCCCATTTCACTTCCGATATGGGAGAAATGCAGAGGGACTGAGGCACACCTGTACGTAGCTGGTGGAAATTTGTCTGCTGGCACTTGACAATTGCACAGATTTGCACAGTATCTGCGGTGTGACAGCAGTGGCACCGGGGCACCAGCTCATACCTCAGTGCTCAAAGCCACGAGCGCGCTGGGAGGCACAGTACTGCTCCTGCCTGCAGCAGTCCCAGTGTCCGGCAGACCAAGTCCAGCCTCCGTGCCGGTGACGCAGCTCTGCCCTGAGCAGCGTAGCCCACCACAACAGTGCACTAGCAGCGGAGCCTTAAGTTTGTGCCATTAAAAACACCCTGAACCACAAACTTGCCCATCATCTGAAGAGTGGCTCCTCCCGCAGCAGGAGACTAACACAGCTTCTGAGAAGCCAAACCTCGAGACACTAAGACTCAGTTTTTCATAGGACACCAAACAGCCGTAGAGAAGGAGGGAACCCACTGCTGAAGTTGGTCATCCCCGCTCAGTTTGAAGACAGCCAACCTTTGATTTGAGACTGCAGAAGGGCTGAGAAAGGGGAAAGTGGAAGAGGCAACACAGCAACTTCATATCTGGAGCTGCATCAGCATGTTGGTGCTGTTGTTGGGTTGGTTCGAAGTTAGTCCTGCACCCTGACTGCTCTTATCGGCCGGTCTCCCCTCCTCTCCCCATCTGCCCCTTCAATCACAGCCATGGTGGGACCCATTCACCTAAACACATACAGGGAATAAAACATCCAACAAAGGAAGAGTTACAGCTTTCCTCTCATCTCCCTCTTCCATCATTATTGCCACTGAAGGGCCATTTTATCACTTGCAGCTGTGGTCATTCAGCGACAACCTGCTGTGCTCCGAGGCAGATGAGACCTGCACATTTGATCCGCATTAAGCCCGTTTCATGGGTTCACATTTCTAGGTACATTCCAAACAGCAGTACCAACAGCCAAACCTTTTCATCCCTCAAACTATTCGGTAGCTCCTGTGAAATCTGTCATTTATCTTTCGCATTAGGTTTTTAGGTTCAGTGTCAGTTAGCAATCTCACTGTGTGCTCCACCAGCACCAGACAAGGGCGAGCACTTTTCTGGACTGTACTGGACGATGGCAAAAATCCCTGTCTTTACACCAGCAACGTTTATTAGCAGAGCTGCTTTCCATTCCCTTCAGACGCGAGGTGCAAATTAACCAGCTCTTCACACGTACAAGCTAAGAAATACAGCACTTGGCTCTCAGGTGCAATGAGGCCTCGGTTTTATCCATCTTGGGGGACTCTTTCACAGAACAAGGCAGCTGTTCAGCCTTGTTTGTTTTAGGATGCCTGCCTGGAACATAAAGTGTGTGTGTGGGGGGGGAGCGAAATTTAAGTCTGAATAGTATAACTTTGCTGTATTTATCTCCAGATTTTTAAACATATCAGAATACCGGGGAAAGAAAAAAAAGGGCAAGTCCACCTGCTCATGAGAAAAATAGTCCTGCTGTACACAGGAGGAGTGAGGAGAGCAGAGAGAAAGAACTGCACAAGTTCAGCTTCTGCAAAACCAGGCACTGAATCAAAAAATTTAATTTTTTTGCTAAGACGTAACAGCTCAGATTATAGACAGAAGAGCGGAGTTGCCTCTCACAGTCCGATCTATGCTGTTCAGTTTTCACATGAACCTGAAGAAGCTCAATTCCACAAAATCCTTCCACCTATTTCTTTTGGGGGGTGCCAAAAAATAAAACAAGCCCTCAACTGCCATGCGCCTTGCAATCTCCCACCGGGGGTGGGTCTCCTGCATTTTGTTTTCCACTCTCCAGAAAACAAGGGAGTCTCCAGAAAACAAATACACCTGGAAATGCCCAGCTGATTAATAGCTAAACTCCTACAGCAAGCAGCTGGTGACCAGCTCAGTCTCTGCTCTGGAAATGTGTCAATTATAAATAATTAAAAGGTAATAGGAAGGAGAAACAGAAGCATTAAGCAGGTTTCTCTCTGGGTACCCGGAGGTTTCTATTGCTGTCAATCACACCCTTAGGATTATTGTTTTGTATGTCAGTCATCCCAGCTCTCATGTTAACATGTGAGCTCAATTTAACATTTGTAAGTAAACTAATTAAGCCTGGTTAAGCCTCTGCCCATAAAAGAAAAATCAGTGAAACCTGGTTCAAATTTTTAACTGCCTTGGAAGCAGAACCGTACACTACTGGACAGTGAAAATCTACAACGGTCTGCTCTCAGCTCTAGCCATGCCAGGAAAGGATGGGAATATGAACAGCAGTGACTGCAACATCTCTCTGGATCTCCTGTTTTGGATAGCCCTTCATCTACTTCTCATGTAGTCATTCATAGAAGGGGAGACATCCAGAGATAAAACACTGAGGGGTCAAAACATCAGCTGGAGGTGAGATTCCAGTTCCAACCCAACAATCAGATTGAAGCAACTGAGATGTTGCATGATTAGGCTTTATTAGATTTTCCAGGGCACAATCTTGCAGGTGACACTAAGAGGGCCCCCCTCCAAACACACACAACCTGTCCTGTCGGGTCCAGCATGCTCTCAGAGAATGTTATGCCATGAGGGAGCAAAGGGCCCTTGATATATCTGCTTTTCACAGTTGTCCTCAGAACTCAGCAGATTTTTATGGAAACAGTGAAAAGGACCATAGTACAATTTAGTACTTTTTGACAGAAGAATCTCATTGCTGGAAGAGTCTGATTGACCTGGCAAGTTGGGAGAGGTAAGAAAAAAGAGCATCACAAGAGATTTGCCAGAAACGATCAAAGACAGATGACCAGTCACCTACACAGATGCGTGCACCGAGATCAGTACTAATAAACTATCATATAGGAATTCCCAATGGCAAAAATCCGTATTTGGAACTCCCGGCAAACAGTCTTTTCACAGTCTGAGATTCGGCCCTGTCCCTTTACACGGAAAGTGCCACATCTGCTCAGCACACATGCCACTGACACACATACTGATAGCCACTGGGCAGTTCAACCAACAGAGGGTTTTAAATCATTGAGACAATTCAAAATAAAGCTGCAAAAATAAGACAGAGCTGATTTCAGCTTCAGAATATTTATGTTTTATATGATACCACATATTTGTACATTTTTATTAAAAATACTTTGCAAGGAGGGAACTAAACTTTGTTATCTATGGGACAGAAAGAGGCTTTTGTGATATTCTGGCTGAGCTACTTCACACATACATCACCATCGCTGTAATGAGAAGAAATACAAGTTGTCGATACCATAAAGAGGAATGTGAGAACTTCTTCAAACTGTGTGCTCCTGCACTCAGTTACACAAAATTATACTAAACACAAAGCTGACATTCTGTGAATCAACAGGAAAACACATTTGTGTGCCTATTTTCCCAGTCCCCAGATTGTGTGCTCTTACTCTACGCAGATCGTCTGCAGGGGCATTCACGCTCAGCTTCCACACGCTATTAAAATAGAATGTGAGAAGGCGAGCGATCATACCACCTGAACGGCTTGTTCTGAAGGGGAGACCAGAAAACCCACAGGGACACTCGGCCTTGTGGCACAAATCCTTGAGGAACCACGCTTCTTGGGGGCTGCAGCGCATGGACAACTTCTGCAGCGGGTAGGAACGAGCACAGAGAAACAGCATCTATGATATTAAGTAAAAGTTCTTCCTTACTGAGCTCCTTATTTTCCAAGGCAATTATCTCAAGTCTTACTGTTGCTCTCCCACCTAGTCTGCAAGTTCAAGGGCTGGATTCATTCTTTCCAACTCAGGAGGAAGAATTCAGACTGTGGCAGAATCCCAGGGTCCAATTTTACCGTATCAAATTCATACGAAAGCTCACTCACCCCTCTTCTGCATAAAGATGAAGAGATCATCCAGGAACTCTTTCCGCTCAGGGTCACTATCCAGTTCATAGAGCTGGGGGGAAAAATAAAAATGAAGGTACAATGCACATCGAGACAGACGCTCAGACACTAATATTGTTACTTTATGCTAACAAGAGTCATCTGGTGTTTGTACTGGGGGGATGAAAGGCAGCCAGTAAGGAAGCAAAACGAAGATGAGATGGACTTCTGACCTCATCAGGGGGCAAGACTGAAGCGATAGTCTAAGGACCCTTGTTATGGTTTGTCTTGCTTTGCCTCTCAGGAACTTGTCCAGGTACAGTATGGTTTGGCACTCTGAAGGAAACGGGGCTCAAGCCTGCTGCAGAGCAGCGTTTGAAACTATTTGAGAGCAAAGGGTAGGGAAACTATGAAGACAAGCTGAAAGAAGTCAGAAAAGAAAGATGAAACAACCAAAAGGCATGCAAGCGATTCAGGGCACGATTCAGGGCTGATCGGTGGTCCATACTTTGAGGCACCAGGGAGGTAAATGTCTCTTCAACTTCTCCTAGCCCTACTGTTCCCTCTTTCAGGGATGTCACATAAGTGACAAACTCCAAGTCCCTTGAAGGAGGAGATGAAAGGACAGAGCTTTTCTGTGTCAACCAATGCCTAATGGGAAAGGGTCCTCTAAAATAAGCCAGAAAGCAGCAACACAAATATGAAGAATCGCCCTGGAACCAATTTGCTACAGAAACCATTTTGTGAAAATGCTTCCAAAATCCAACATTTTCAACAGTTTCATAGGAAGTTTATTCCAAAAAAGAGATACTGTATGCTAGCATTATCTGCTGATATTTCAGAAGGGGCAGACATGAGAATACCATCTCTTACAACTAGCTCTTGAACAGAAAATCTAATTTTCACCTATCAAGAGTCCTGTGAAGCCATAAAGTGACTGGCTGAAAGGGCTGAAGTCAGTCTCTCACCGAGATTCAGGAGGCTATAAAACAAGACAGAGGAAGAGGGCATAAATGTATCACTGGGATAAATGTATTTCAGCCTCTCTCAAGAGATGCAGCTAGCTACTTGGCACTCATCTAGCCCCAAAGAAGAGGGGCTTCTTGGGTTCGTTTCCTCTGTAGCTCTGTACTTTCTACACACTGAGCTCTGGGGAAGAAAATGCACCACAGTATTTGCAGAGCAATTAGCTACACCCTTTCAGAAAGGGCCAGCTTAGTTTAAAATGAATTCCTCCGGTTAATGTGACACATTGCTGCCACATTCAAATCTATTACCACAATGCTAACCAGTTTCAAGAAATGAAATCCTGTTCTGCCAGCCAAGGAAAGTATTGACCAAAATTTTAAATGTCATAATTATAGTGGTTATGAAGTCTTAGTGCAAGCCACATTCCAGGAATCACGAGCAACAAAATAACCCAACTTTGCAGGTTTATAGCCAGAGGGCTGCGAGATGCCTTCAGAGCAGCTTTCTCACACATTCTCTCACTACGGAAGAATAGCGAGGGCTCAGCAGCCGCCCTCAGTCACAGATCAGTGAAGGAATACCCCTAAAGTCATCCCCCCTTCCCCAAAACCCAAGTGACCAGGCTGACCTTGGCAAAGTCTCGTGAAATTTCTCTTCCTCGGCATCCATCACCTTCATCACTCCAGGTCACACTGCCATTCTAGGGGGAGAGAAAGAGAGAGATGAACGGGCGGAAGGATTGCATGGGGAAGGCTTGGGGGACAATTCCAGAAAGCCTGCAAATGTGCATTTATGGGCACAGACACGTGCAAAGCAAGACAGGTACTAGCTTAGACCAAAAACACGAGAAAGAAGAGGGACATTTGTGTGTTATT
Organism: Dromaius novaehollandiae; assembly: GCF_036370855.1. Classification (NCBI taxonomy): domain Eukaryota; kingdom Metazoa; phylum Chordata; class Aves; order Casuariiformes; family Dromaiidae; genus Dromaius; species Dromaius novaehollandiae. Next base: position 23,206,247 of record NC_088107.1, read on the forward strand.
TACAACGTGCTCTCCTGGAATCTCTGACACTCAGCTCAAACTGAAAAATGCCATTTGGTCTTCCAGGTGAATACTGAAGGTAGGGGAAGTTTTTCTGCTCTAAGATATTTCCCACAGAAACGTATACACAAAAAAGTTGTCTGACATCAGGGAAAAGAAACATTAATGGCAAATTCTCAGCACCTTTAACAGCCATCTTCTGCCTTCTGCTAACACCCCTGCAGCAGGTGCTTTGCTGCAGTGAGGTTCAGCACCTAAACAAAGAGGGACTACCATTGCTCTCCACGTTCACCTTTTTACCAAGTACACATCCTAAAAGCTGCTGGTGATAGGGGCGGGCGTTATCCATGTATGCCTGCTCACCCACGGCTGTCATTCCCTCCTGTCACCCAGTTGACACAGAACTGCTCCCCTTCACTTTTGGAAATGCCCGTCTGCCCTCCCCTTACTCGTCTACAAACCAAATCCAGAGTACGCCAAAGAGAAATAGGGAAATAACGCAACTGGAACACTGCTTGCCGACCCAGTACCCCTAACTCCTGGAAGCTACTGAATCTGGATTTCCCACAGAGAAAGGTAAAGCTCAGCTTTGCTGGATTAGGATTTGTTTTGCTTTGGCATTGAAAGGACTGCACCAGTTAGGTCTATTCTGCTTAGTAAATCATCATCCTCAACTGATCACCAGGACTGGAAGCCAGTAGAAGCAGCCTCTGGCTCTCAGGCAGCACTGAGAACAGGAGGGATCCTGGACACTGCTCAGGCATCTTTAAACCACCAAGTTCCCAGAGCTGGGGCACAGCCAGCGCTCCAGGGCCACGCACGCAAAGAGTGGCCAGTTCCACCTGGCAAGGGGCTTAGACGGTCCTGTCCCGAGTACAAACAGAAATGCACTGAAGACTAAAAGAGATTTTGGCATAAAAATGCATGTTAATCAGAGAGGTGGTGCAATAACCGAAATCTTGGAGTCATCTGGTTCTGACAAATACATTGAATTACAAAGATGAATAGCTCTTGTCAAGGCCGGCCAAAGCTACATTTCCCCTTTTAAAAAACACAGCAGTGAGCTGCCCTAATGCCTGCTGATTTAGTTTGAGCCAGTAATTCCTGCTGGAAAGTCAATTATCCAGTGAGTCCCATCAACTGAAAGATATTTAATGGGGGATTATTGCCACTTCTGTTATGTCAGCTGTTTATTACAGCAGATCAATTCCCAGTCCTCTCTAGGAAGAGATCTGAAGACCGGTTTTGTTCACAGGAGGATTCAGGCTGGGTGTCCTTTGCTGGCAGAGATTAAAACACACAGTTTTTTGCTAATTATGGTAACATCCAGCTGCTCCTAAAACCTTGCTGATAGGAAGCCAGTTAGCTCAGATCAAACAACGTGTGTGAATAATCAGAATAAAATACACAAACCAGTCTCTTCAGAAGGCAACAATTATTTTGCATCCTCAACTTGATAATCTAAGGCAACATGATTTTTAGAAGGCTGAGTCTTTTTTTTGGGGGGGGGGGTGAAGTTTGGACTTAGTTGTAAATTAAAGGGGCAAAACTGTTCCTGGCATTAAGAACTAAATTGGGTACTGCAAGAAGCAAAGCACTTGCATTCATAAGGAACTTTGGTCACGCCAACAGCTTTATTCCACTAGATGTGGGGACGTGGACAGGGAAGAAAAGGGAGTTTAAACAAGGCAGCAATACTCCATTGCCAGTGGGTTTGAACTTGATAAAAATACAGGGAACAAAACCGTCCACGGGCTTGAAGACTCTTCAAAAGTTATTTTTATTGTTTCCTTCGAAGAACTGCAATTAGAAATGAATCAGAGGATTGTTAAAGTTTGGTATGCTGAACAATAAGCAGAAGGTATGTGCACTACTTCCCATATCTAGATCTTGAGATGTCCAAGAGCGCAGAAGTAACGCTTCCCCCACATCTAACTAGGGAAAAGGAGACGAAAGCTAGCTGACCCCTTCATCCCAGTGCTTCCCTCTATGTCCGAAGAGCCAGCAGAGATTGACAGCAGCTGGCATGGCGACAAGTGATCTTAGCTGATAGAGACGGCGGGTAGCATTAACATTCCCTCTCACGGTAGCTGGAAAGGTGGCCCCGCAGTAAAGCCTTGAGGAAACTGATAAGGAGACCACACCTCGTCCAGCCCAGCGCCCTGGCGTAAATCATCAGCGAGGGCGCTCAGAAACAATTCAGCTGCCTTCACGCTGCCCGTTCCAGCGGCTCCGCGTGGGCTGTGACCGCTGGCAGAGGAGGGATAACACCTGCGGCCACTCCACCTGCTTCGGAAGCACGTCTGTGATGCTGCCCCGTGAATCCCTGCAGCCCCCTGGTTAAAGGCAGTTCTGCGCCAGGCTGTGCTCCGTCTATCACAGGCTGGGGATGTCCTCAGGCCTCGGCACCATCACAGGCTGGGGATGTCCTCAGGCCTCGGCACCATCACAGGCTGGGGATGTCCTCAGGCCTCGGCACCGCACGGCACCAGCCCCGCTTCTTGCTGCGGAGCCCCCGCCCCACGCTGCGGAGCGGAGACAGGAGGACAGAGAGCGATTTTTTGGTTTTGATAGCAGAGTTAGCGAAGTCTCAGGCTACCATAAAACGTCAGCTCAGCAGTCGGGGAATAAAGCCTTCTCTGCGCAGAGAGCAGAGTGCGAGCACTGACAGACACTTTCCCAGGCCTCAGCTTTGATCGTGAGAGCCTGACTATTCTGCACACCAAAACCCCTGGGTCTGTGCCAAGACTACAGCCAAAGACACCAAATATTGACAGCTGTTAGAACAGTCCTGCAACACAGCCCTAGACCTACAGTCGGAACAATCCCGAAATTTCAGCTGATCTCACGTAAGAGTCATCCCCGCGCTACTGCTGGTGATTCAAGCACAACTGGAAGAGCTAAGTGAGTAAAGCCCTTGCAGAGGTCCTCCACGCAGAATAAAAGGCATTTTACAGAGCCGGAGAGCTCAGAGGCAGCTTTGATATCAAACTTCCTCTCCATTCCTCCTAGGAAAACAAAGTTACCCTGCGCCGAGAAGCCCTCCTCTGTGCGAACAGCAGGAACCTGAGAAATCAATATATCCTCCCAAGTCATTAAAAAACCTTTGTATGAGTCAGGCAATAGTAGCAGGAAGGAAAAAACACTGCTCAGAGGGGCAGGTCGTTCTGTGGGGAGAAACCCGCCTCTCCCTCCACCGCTGCGTATCAAGGGAATTTACTGGCGTTAGACAAACAGCCATTTCCATAGCTTTTGCATTACCACCGGCCCAAATTTAGCTGAAGTTTCTTGCAGAAAAAGCCACCAGCAGAAACAGTCTCAGCTTGATGCTCCGACAGGAAGCATTAGTAGGAAGGCAGAGAGTTTGGTAAGGGACTCCTGTGTTCGCAGGCCACCTCCAGAGCCGAGCGGAGCCCGGGAGCCTCCCTGGTGCTCCCGACACACCTCGGAAACCATCAAAGCGCCCCTGGGACTGCCCCTCCCGAGCGGCCGTAGGCCTGACTTTAGAAGCAATTATATCTGGAGCTATTTTAGGATTACTCCCTAACCACCTGGAATATCTTGTTAAAGGAAAGCTCAGATGTCCAGAGCAATTTTGGTTTCCAAGCCCACATTCAAAAGCTAGAGTTTAACCCTTTTGTCAAAACCAAAGTTTTCAAGCAGATGGAAGAGGGAATGACACGCTTTCCTGCCTCTTCCAATTCTTTCTTTTCAGGACAAAACCTTACCAATGAAGAGCCTAAACTCATGTCTGTAGGACAGTTGTGGCTCAAACATTACCACCTCAAATGGCTGTGACTCCCTGAGACTTGAGCAAATAACTCGTTTTCCAAAGGATCAAAACATCTAAACAAAGGTGAAGTTTTAAGGTAACCAAAGAAACATCTCAGTGTCTTCTTCTCCCGTTATGTTCGCACAGATCATGGCGACAGTAGGTACGAACATGGTATTGCTAAGAAACTGGAAAAAACAGCTGCAGTCCCTTTTATGGACCGTTTCCCTCTCCCCTACCCCAGTCTCATACAGCTGTTTGAGAGGGACTCAGCTAAAACCGGAGCAGTTTTAATCAGGCTACAAAGCTGTACTCAAATGAGAAACACTAAACTGGAGGGAACCCGCTGAAGTTTTAGTAAGTGGAAGAAAGGAGAAGGAGTTCTGGCCTGAAATGCAAACTTGTTCTGCACCCCCCTCTCTGCTGCAGGCCTGCAGTTTTGATAAAGATTTCAGGCCGACCGAAATCTGCTGAAATAGCCACTAAGGCACTAGACTAACTGCAGCGGGGGAAAAGCCAGCCCCTCCTCTGCCCCATGGGTTAACCGAAAGCACCGAGGCGATGGAAAGGTACAGGGGCAGCAATTTCAGGATTATCACAGAATCCTCCGAAATTCCTTTTGTGGGTAGAGATAAGCCTTAGGAAGTGAAACAGATGCTATTATAAAGAAAACTGTTGTACTACAAAAAGCTGATAAGATCAGGACTACTGCCCTGAGCTGCGAGTTCTCAAGCATGAAGAACCACGTTATAATTACTGCAAACACGCTGCATGGTAAAACTCTGCTGAAACTGGAATAAACCCTTCCCACTCCTACTGCTAACACAGCTCAAGTCAACATCTACCGCTTCGAAGTTGGGTTTTGAAAGCATTTTAGTGATTTCAGGAATGGCAGGGAGGGGACAGAAAAGCAAGAAAGAATGGACTGAAATTAGCAGATTAATTACCTGTTTTTACAAAGTTTCTTTTATGTGCTCCCATAACCTAGTGACTGAAGCACTAACACAGCTCTTTGCAAAACAAGAATCCACCTACACATCCTTAAGCGAGCGCAGGACTCTTCGTGAATGACTCCTATTCACAAATACTCAAAGGAATTAACTAAAATACAAGAAGATTTGCTCAGTGCTGTGCGGCTGTGGGAGGAGAAATTCTCACTGCCACATGCGAGGTTCTCAGATTTATCCTGAAGTGAGAATATATAAGAACACCACATTCAAGCTCTTTCCACCTTCAGTCTTCACTGTTAGCTAGAATATCTGTAAATTGGCACTGAAGCAGACAAGCTGCAACTACTCCTAAAGATAAATTTAGCACCTGAACCAAACCTAAAATAAGCCACATCTTGCCCAGGATATAAATGAGCAAAGAATCTGCTCCTTAGCTATCCAACTCCAGATACAGCGTGGTCGCTGCAATATAACGTAGCCTTTATGAGTCCTATGGAGTTGCCTTGAGATGAAGATTTGGGGCAATTCTCTGACATCTAATCTAAGCTGTTGCATCGGCTGCTACCTTATCCCAGCAGGGCAGGGACCGATGAGGGGTTGGAATGCTCTTTCCTATTTACCTGCCAATTTGAGCGAGACTTAACTTTGTACACCTTTGAAGTCCCTCCGCTCGCGTGAAACTCGGCTGACGTTATCTCCAGTTAACTCTTGGCTTGTTTGCAAAAGAGAGGAAACAGAGATCCACATCCCCTCGGACTTCACTGCCTCGTACGCTCACCTCTCCGTGAAACCAGCCTACAAACACTAAGTCTGGTACCAAACAACCCAGAGGTGCTGAAGCCAGTGGGGCCCAAGACCCAGGGGTACTGCTTCTCCAGAGCATTTTGAATGGACATGTCAGACTACCTGAAGGTTGGCTAAGGACAAACGCATTCTGTGCTGATTTATACGCACAGGCACACTTGCATTTTGGGCACATCAGCTACACACACACACAAACCTCTGATTTTGTGTGTAGACACTGGAAACCACGTAAATCTTCAGTCACCAGGTATGCACATTTGCTTCCAAGATCCTTCTCTGCTCCCACCGTTGAAAACACATTTTAAGTTACAAACCACTATGAACTCCAAACTAGTTGCTACAGCAGAAGCAGACTGCCATAGGGATGAAGGCTTCATTTAACCAAACCTAAACTATGAATGTCAGGAGAAGCAGCAAACAGCAATTTAAGAATTAAAATATCTTCTTAGAGAAAACGGCTTTTAATAAACAAGAGGAAGAAACCAAATATTTAACAGCAGCTGTTAGTGAAGAATTCTCTCATTATATCATAACAAGAAGGGGAAAAAAAACCCAAACAGTAAATGACTTGCATTTGGAATTAAAAATGAAGCCACTGAATTGGGCCCTGGATATCCCATATAAGTAGAAAGCAAAAAAATGCATTGTATGAAACAGCTTTTTTGTTCCTGGGATGTTCACCCCCTCTAGATTAATGAGCATCTCCCGAGCAATACCTCAATACGCACAACACTTGAGGCACATACTTCAGATTATGGAATCTCAACCACTCATTCCTAGACCCTAGAGCAAAAGCAAAGTAATTATTTTAAGTTGACCTACCTTAATAAACACCGTGACCTTTGTAAAAGTTTAGGTCGGGATTTTTAGAAGTCACTAGTGATTTCTGAGAATCTATCATGAGACAACCCTAAAAAACAGACTGTGCACCACTCTCTGAAAACCAGATACTTGCTTTATGTGGACTTACCTTGCTGTGTTTAAGGCAGCATTAAATATCAGCTGATGCCTGAAAACCTTGGCTTTATTCTCGCATTCCACAAAGGAATGCAGGTATGAATGTGTGCGCTGTAATAACAGCTTTGCAAAATTACTCGTGCTAGTACCAAACACCAGCCTCAGGTAGAAAAATCTGAGAAAGCAGCACCAGAAAGACCCTGGCTGTGGTCCTGCCTTTGCTCTGCCTGGTAACCAAAGACATTGTCAAGCTCTGTGAGAACTCACTAGATGAGAACCCACACTCAGCCATCTGCTAAAAGCAACATTTTCACCCGCGGAATTAAAAGCTCATTTTTCTTCAGAGCGAGACAGGCAGCCCACAGCGCCCTTTCCAGCAGGGCCGCGGGAGCCCTCGGCTGTCGGGGCCGTGATGGATTTACACAGGACTGGAGCCGCACAAGCAGAGCGCGAGCTGAGTGTCCCCCCCCAGCTCTTCTTTTGGGAGTGCAACTCCCCGACAAGCAACTACACCGCCTTGTTTTGTGCTGACAGGATTCCCACCGCCCCTGTGTCACGAGCTGAGCCAGCTCTTTTGTCCGCCGGCTTGTTCTACAATTATTTACTCGGCTGTCCGAGGCTGAATAGAACGTGGCTAGATCTCGGTGGTAGCTTTCACCTTTCAATGGTCTTCATATCACATATCTTCCAGGCAATCCTAGCCTTACACTTTCAAGATACGCTTTCCCCCAAGGACATTACTTTTAGAAGAAAAATCCGCCCTTGAAAGAAGAAATAGAAGCAACTTTTTCTCCTCTTCTGCGAGCAACAGCCATCATGCATACCACAAATACTCCCAGATCAGATCTAGCTGGAAATGGCATATACCTACGGGTTATTAGCCTCCAGTCTCAACAGAAGCTAAAACAAAAATGACAAGTTCAGGAATCATTCGGAAAATTCACTGGAGAACATATGCACTTCTCCATCTGATCCAGGTTCTTCTACCAAAACAGACAAAACAAAACGCCCAGTACCTTTAAAGCATTTATCTTAAATGGAAAAAATTCAAATAGTGCTTGCATGTGGGCAGTGTGTTACCATTTAGCTTACAGAATTGTGTGGATAATTCACAGCTGCATGCAATTTTTTTGGCAGTCGTGCCAGCTAGCAGTTCCCATCTGCCTATCCACCTGCTTATTCCTGCCTCCATGCAATCCCCTGCTCACCAGCTCTCATGTGCTATACTGCAGTTAAATTTTTACTCTCTGGTATGCAGACTCCACTGGTGAATGCAAACAAGCTGATCTGCAATATTTACCCTACTCAAGGTGAATATACTTCACCAGCATCATTAATATTTTGCACCTCAATATTGCCTTTTGAGCATGCCAAAGCAGCTTAACATGGGCCAGACCAGCAGTCCATCTCACCCAGCACTCCACCTTCACCAGTAGCATCTGGGGACAGTATTTAGGGAGAGCATGTGAACCTGCCCACTTTCCGCCATCCATGTTCCCTACATACTTTCCCACCATCTAGAGGTGTTGTATTGCGACTGTTAGAGCACATCCCTGGTATTCCTTTAAAATCCATTTGTGGACTTGATAATCACAAATTTTGTCTAATCCCTTTCTGAGCCTGCTGATACTGTCTGCCTACCAACAGCAAAAAAGAGATGCAGCAGCAAGAAGAGGTTATTTTTAATTTCGCCTCCAAGTCAATCTTTGTGAACCTTGGCTTCCAGAATAAATTGGCCTGAAATCAGACTAAGTTAAGCTGCAACCTACTCCCAAAATACTTGAAGAATACTGCCGAAATGCAACAAAACTGGGCCAAAGCTTTTGGGTCAGTATTAGTGCACAGTACATCAATCATAAAATAATTCTCTGGATAATATTTTTTGATACTCCACATCCAAGATCAGATCTGGCATGTTTGCAGCCATTTGTCTTCCCAGAACACGACAAACAGTCTCGAAGTCAAGCCTATTAATTCAGTAAGCTTCACAGGACTGAAGATAGGCTAGTATTGTAGTGAAGCACAAGGACATGCTTGTTCACACTGGAGCACTGGCCAAGCTAGAAATAAAAATCAGCCAAAGACTTCATTTCTAAGTTTATGCTTTGGAAAGTGATCCCCTAACAACCAGCCTCCTGCCTGCTAGTCTGCACTCAGAGACCAGAAAGAGGAAGTTTTTTCTGTCAGTCACTATTATCCAGTAAATTCTGAAGCAATTTCTCCAGTGACTGTCACCTGACCAACACACCCATCTCGTTTCCCTGCTACAGTTTGACTAACTCCTCTTTCAAACCAAGCCATCTTGAGAAACAAGCACAGAGGAGCACAGCAGCAACTGGTGCCTGCTGAATCCCGTGCACCCGGGCTGCTTAGCCAGAGTGCTTTACAGCACCGGCAGTCACAAATGCCATTCACCCAGCAACTTGCAGAGATCCCTGCCACATACATCGGTGTAGGAGCAAGCACGTATGTGCTGACACGTATTTGCAGGAGCTGCAGGGCAAGACCCTGCAGGCAGCATTAAATGATATGGGAAAGGATATGAAGCTTGCTGAACTTTAAGAGTTCCTCCTGAAAGTGCTGCCCATGACAGCATAAAGCAGATTTTCTTATAAATCCAACCAGCAGCTAGGGTTAATCTGCCCTGAGAGTGCTCATGGCAAACTTTCAAACATCTATGGTTCACCAGGAAGCAGCTCCAGCCCTTTCACTCCATAGGGTTTGCAAACGGGTGTGGGTGGGTGGGTGGGTGCATGCGCGCTTTTGTTTGTACAAAGTTTTTTAGCTCAAAGAACTCTGCTATCTGAAGCAAAACCTAACTCTGTTCACACTCAGGCTACTTTCTCTAGAAAAGGACAGTTAAATCCAGTTTGGTCGCTTAAACCATGTAGTCCTTGGGCTCAGTTTCAATACACATATAAATGCTGTAAATGTCCTTAAAATCTGTTAAGTTAGCTCTGTAACAAAGCAGCGCACAAGTGTTATATTAACTGAAATACCCACTGGTGCCAAAACACAATCGAGAGAAGAATTCTTCATCCTCTGGCATTTATTTATAAGCAGTGGTAATTCTTCATTCAAGCCAACCATTAATCTCCTACCATAACCAAACAATAGCAAGTTAGTGCCTTTGCTCCCACTCACGAAATATAAAATGGCTCTCCTTACTCACAGGAGCAGGGGCAGAACATGTAGTCTTCTCTGCCCATCACCAGAACACCAGTCAGAAATCCGCCCAAAAGTCACCACAGCCAGGAGGCCTTATACAAAGAGGTTATAGTTGTGGGTGAAATAACTTGAGCGAGATATTAGCAGGCAAGTGTCTGCACCAAAAATAAATACAGCACCAGCCTGCCTTGTTCTGAACGGCTCCGCAGCAGTGAGACAGAAGACAAATGAGCCAGAACCACAGTCCTCCTCCTCTTCACAAAGGCTGCTACAGATTGGGGCTGAAAGGGGTTTTTTTACCTGTTCTACCAGTAAAGCATCTGAAGTTCTTGTCAAATCTCATTTTATAAAAGGAGAACCTGAAAGAATGCACTAGGGAAGTACCGCTCTGCATATGCCCTTCCAAATCACTCACAGACGGTCAGTGTTTATAACAGGATACTGGGCTAAAGAAATCCTCAGTCTGCCTGAACACAACCAGTCTTATTTGGAAAGTAGTAATGGTAACACTGACCTGCTTGAGCTGCTCATCCAGTCTCCAGGTCTGACGCCCAGATGGGGAACCAGAATACGTTTGCTTAGTAGTGTCTTTACCCTGTTCTTCTTTCCCCTGCTGTCCCCGCTGGTGCCCCGAAGCTGGAAGAGGATTAGAGGTAGAAGCCACTCTTTGGTTGTGATGGGTAACTTTGGGAGCATGAAAATATTTCAGAGCAGTGCAGGTGTCTTTTCCAGTCACATCAGCGCCATCCTCAAGCTCTCCACCTTCCAAACCCCCTTCCTCTTCCTCATCTTCTTCCTCCTCTTCCTCATCCTCCTCTTCCTCTTCTGGCTCTGAATTCATGCTGCTCTGATCAAAAGCTCGCGTAGCCCCAGCTGCAGGTGGGCCTCTGGCCAAAGGACCTACAGCAGAGCCGCCCGAAGCCCTGCCAGATGTGGCTGCTAGAACAGCCTGCTGTACTGCCAGCTGCTGAGTGTACAGCAGCTGGGCTTCCCTCATCTGCCTCTGCTGTCTCTCCCTGGAATCCATCTGCAGAGGAGCTTGCTGCTTCTGCTGCTGCTTCTGCAGCTGCTCGACCACAGCTTCCAGCTTCATCCCGCGGTTTGCATGGCTGGGAAAAGAGGGGGGCGTTTTTGACTTTATCTGGCAGGGTTCAAGCCCCGACCTTGAGAGATCGGCAGAATCTGAAAGATAGACAAATATTTGTCTGTATGAATATAAAATGCTTTCATCTTTTCCCCAGGAAGAGGATAAATAGAGTGCAATGCCAATACTCTTTCCTGTGCAGGAGACCGTGAAACAATCAGCTTCATGTTTAACAGCCTCAGGCTCAAACTTGCATTCAATTTTCAGACTGTTTAATTGTATTTTCAAGCTGAACACATTTGCTATAACCTCAGTTTCATATACCCCAAAGACAGCATCTGAAATGCCTTTGTCCACTGTCCCAGCAGTTCATTCTTGACCAAAGCCTTCCACATTTACTAAATAATTACTTTTGAGATATTAGATTTAACATTAAGGTTCTGGTTCTTCTGAAAACACTGCCTTACAAGGAGAGACCCAGGATGATAGCCTTGACTATACTTCTATTAAAAAATGTGCAAGAGTTCATCGCATATTAGTTGTCTCTAAATTATTTTGTGGTTTCATTATATAAGTTCTTCATACATCTTTCTTAAAACCACATTTCTAACTATTATTTTTCCCAAGGAAAGTGAGAGAAGAGTAAAAGAAAGATCGCTCTAGCCTGAAATGGATGATTAAGCACTGAGCAACTTCTGTCTCCAATTCCAAGAGTTGCCAGTGGATCTCAAACCCTGGCTGGGGTCTCCCTTTGATTTTCCCAGCCAAGGGACCCCGAGAGCTTTACTAGCACTCCATTTTGACTTGCAGCAAACCCGTGCTGAGCCAGCACTAGACTCCTCTTGAGCAAAGACTAACTGCATTGACTGCTGTCAGCCACACAGTTCAGATCTGCAACAATCCTAGAAAGGCGACTACGCCTTTAATTCCCAAACATTAAAAATAGCATGTGTATTTTGGACTTTGTGTCACAAACCAGACTTGCTGACAAAGAGGGTCTTTCTCAGCTTCTGTTTCTTAATGCGAAAAGAAGCTTAAACAGATCTCGCTTGCTGTCCTCAAGGTTCATTGATAGCAAAATACAGTTTCGAGAAACAAAGGAAAGGCAAACTACAAACAAGCTAAGGAGTCTCCTTAGCCACCTCCCACCACAGTGTTTACAATCAGCACTGTGTTACTCAAGCCAACCAAAACCTAGTACTTGAAAAAGACTATTCTGCTAACACAGGTTCTCAAAATGGATACATTTCTGTTCTAAAACAACAAATATCCTAACAAATCCCAGCTTCAAAAGTGAAAGACAGCTTCCAGTATCCCCAGAGCCAGTCAAAGGCTGCCTCTAACAAACTAAAATAGTCTCTTCCACAAAGTGCCTGCAAACTACAATGCCAAACTCGGTTTTCCTTCTGCAAACTGTTTCCTGTGCTATCCAACTGCTCATCACCAAAATGAAGAGCCTCAATGACATATTAGCATTTTTATCTAGCAGACAGAGATACAGCTTTAGCTTGCAAATGAAACAATATAAAGTGGATTAGCGGTTTGAATGTCAGGAGCAATAATGCATTACCTGGCAGCTGAAAAGAGTCTTACACTTGTTTCTAAGGCACAATACACCATCTGGCCTAGCTCCACGCACACATTTCCAGTACGAGTAACAAGGAACTGGAACGTGTATTGCAATAGTAGCCACAAACCACGCCGGGCATTAGAGAAGCTACGGCACACGTACGCAACTCCCACCGCACACCTTATTGTATATTGTTGCACCTGAAGCATGTTGAGGTGTCATCTATCGCGCCTCGGGGTGCTCAACAGGGTGTGCAGTTAATACGTGCCTCGGGTACATTGCAATAATAAATGACCCGATACGTGGCTAACGCGTCAAGCAAACACACCTCAGGTGCAGTAACGCCCTGGTATGCAGCCCCAGCGCGTTTCCCAGAGCTCAGATACAATAACGCGCGACAGGTTATGGCAAGATTTATGCGCGGCTCCTAAGTGTTCTGATTAGACCCGAACAAAAAGCTCAAGGGCCGCCAAAGAGATGAATTTTGGGTACAGCAAACACACCCTCCGCAAGTATCACTGTTATTGTGAAAAGACAGTCAACTTTACAGAGAGTTTTAAGTCAATAAAGAAATGCATCTCACAGAAGTTAAATACGTCACAATATCAGCTTAGAGCTTAAGAAAACAACTGCATCTGGACTAGGAAGGCAACGGTAATAGACCACTCCAAGTTTTAACATCCATTTTTCTCTGCAGCATGGATCTTTGCTTACTTTTTGCATTTCAATCAACCAAGGCAGTGAAAGGACTCAGTTTAACTTTCAGGTCCTCATACACCAGCCTTTGTGTGGATTTTAATCCCTGGGAGAGTAGTTTAATTAAAAAGCCACTCGTTTGAATTGTTAACTAGCTGTATTTGCAGTATCATTATAGTTCAGAAAACTTGTTCCTTTACTTGGAAAAAGCTTGAGCAATAAGAGTAAGTTCTTGCTATGTAAAAGACATTTTCAAATGTAAACAACCTGAAAGAGTTAAAGTGTAAAACTAGAAGTCAAGGCAAGCCTTCCTTCCAGCTATGAGGAAGGGAGAGGTTTTGGAAAGTAGTAAACAACCCTGTTAATGTTCTCTGCTCTCAGAAAGGCTTCGCAATGCACTGGCTGTTTTTCCCGGAGACCTTTATTGCCCCCCAGCCACCACTTCACGTCCCCTTCTGCCCCCCAGCCCCCTCTGACGTGGCCCCCACGCTCCCTGAGAGGCCAGGCCCCAAGGAAGGGCTGCTCTGTCCCACGGCCAGCCCTGCTCCCCGGTGGCATCCCAGAACCAGCCCCACCAGGCCTCAAGCCCCCTGCCTGCCTGCTGGTGAGCCGGGACCAGCCCCTGCCCCAAGCCTGGCCCGTCCTGGCACCCCCCCCCTCACCCCCTGCTGCTTGGTACCAGCCCCCCATGCATGCCTGCTCCCCAGGCCGTAGCCCTACCCAGCCCCCAGCTCCCCTGCTACCGGCCCCCCAGCTCCCCTGCTACCGGCTCCTCCTGACCCCCCCAGCACCAGCCCCTCCTGAGCCCCAGCTCCCCCGCTACCGGCCCCTCCCGCCCCCCAGCACCGGCCCCTCCGGCCCCCCAGCTCCCCCGCTACCGGCCCCTCCGGCCCCCCCAGCTCCCCCAGTACTGGTCCCACCTGCTCCCCCGCTACCAGCCCCTCCTGCCCCCCACCCCTCTCCGGTCCCGTCTCCTCCGGCCTCCCCCAACTCCCCCGGTACCACCTCTCCCGGCACCCCCCGGTACCGGCTCCTGCCTCCCCGGCGCTTGTTCCCCCGGTACCGCCCCCCCCGCAGCTCCCTACTATTGCCCCTCCCCCCTCCCCGTTCCCCCGGTACCGCCCCTCCCCCCCCCGTACCCGCCAGTGCCGCCCAAGCCCCCCCGCCCGGCCGCAGCGAGCGGGGCCATTACCTCCGCGGGGGCGCGGGAGCAGGTCGCCGCCGGCCGTGCGCAGCCACCTCGGCCCCGCCCGCGGCCCCCCCCCCTCGCCGCCCCTCCTCAGCCCGGCCGGAAACGGGGCGCGGAGGCGAGCGAGGGGGCGGCGCCCGGCAACGGAAGCGCCCGCCCCGCTTCCGGGTACAGCCCCGGCGGAAGGAAGCCCCGCCCGCCCCGCACCCGGAAGCGGCTGGGAAGCGAGGCGGGACTGCGGGCTGCCGGGAGCCAGCCAAACGGCGCCGCGAGCGCGCGGCTTCCGGTTCCGGGGATATAAAAGGGCGCGCGCGGGGCTGGGCTGGGCAGTTGCTGCTGAGGTGCCGCCGGGAAGCTGAGGAACGCGCAGGTGGGGCGGCTCTGGCTCCCCGGTACTGCTGGGCCCTGGGGGGAGAGGGGAGTTCCCCGCTGTCCCTTGAGGTTCCCCAGGGTGGTGGGGGGGGTGTCTGTGTGGGCCCTTCCCGCTGTCCTCTCTGGTCCACTCTTTGGGGTGGGGGGTGTCAGTGCTGGGGCTCCCTACAGTTCCAGAGGGTGGCTTGTCTTGGGCCTTCCTGCTGATCCATCAGGACCCTGGGAAAGGGGGGGGGTTCTGTTGGGGCTCCCTGCTCTCCCCTCGGGTTTGTAGTGAGGGTCCTTGTTCTCCCCTCATGCCCCCTGGGGAGGGGGTGTTGGTGGGGAATGTATGAATTCTCCTTAGCATCTCTTCTTGCAGGTCCATAAGGCTGCAGGACTGGTTGGGGGAGGGGGCAGGCTGGCTTTCTAGTGTCTCTGCTCCGTTCAGGTCTCTGGGGGCAGCTGTGGAGCCTCCTCAGTGTTCCTACTCTGCTTGTCTCCAGTCATCTAGGTCCAGTCAGCATGGCGGATGAGGAGATTGCTGCTCTTGTGGTGGATAACGGCTCTGGCATGTGCAAGGCAGGCTTTGCTGGGGATGACGCACCCCGTGCTGTGTTTCCCTCCATTGTGGGGCGCCCCCGGCACCAGGGTGTGATGGTGGGCATGGGGCAGAAGGACAGCTATGTGGGGGATGAGGCCCAGAGCAAGAGGGGCATCCTCACCCTCAAGTACCCCATTGAGCATGGTATTGTCACCAACTGGGATGATATGGAGAAGATCTGGCACCATACCTTCTACAATGAGCTGCGTGTTGCCCCAGAGGAGCACCCTGTCCTGCTCACTGAGGCCCCCCTTAACCCCAAGGCCAACCGGGAGAAGATGACCCAGATCATGTTTGAAACCTTCAACACGCCAGCTATGTATGTGGCCATCCAAGCTGTGCTGTCCCTTTATGCCTCTGGCCGCACCACTGGCATTGTCATGGACTCTGGGGATGGTGTCACCCACACTGTGCCCATCTATGAAGGCTATGCTCTGCCCCATGCTATCCTGCGTCTAGACCTGGCTGGCCGTGACCTGACTGACTACCTCATGAAGATCCTAACAGAGCGGGGTTACAGTTTCACCACCACGGCTGAGAGGGAAATTGTGCGGGACATCAAGGAGAAGCTATGCTATGTTGCCCTGGACTTTGAGCAGGAGATGGCCACAGCAGCCTCTTCCTCTTCCCTGGAGAAAAGCTATGAGCTGCCTGATGGTCAGGTGATTACCATCGGGAATGAGCGATTCCGGTGCCCTGAGGCCATCTTCCAGCCCTCGTTCCTGGGCATGGAGTCCTGCGGCATCCATGAGACCACCTTCAACTCCATCATGAAGTGCGACGTGGACATCCGAAAGGACCTGTATGCCAACACGGTCTTGTCTGGGGGTACCACCATGTATCCTGGCATTGCTGACAGGATGCAGAAGGAAATCACGGCCCTGGCACCCAGCACCATGAAGATCAAGATTATTGCCCCACCAGAGCGGAAATACTCTGTCTGGATTGGTGGCTCCATCCTGGCGTCTCTCTCCACCTTCCAGCAGATGTGGATCAGCAAGCAAGAATACGATGAGTCTGGCCCCTCTATTGTCCATCGCAAGTGCTTCTAAAGGGACTGCTGGCAGTCACTGGTGGCCTCTGCTGAGGGCCTTGCTCGCTAGTATGTGCGTTGGGGCAAATGTTTGGGAGTAGTTGTTGCAAACTGTTGTCCTTGGGGAGCTCTTCCTTCATGTTGGACCAGTATTGTTTGACTGTTACTTATTTTATGTTTTAACTAACTTGTTAAGGTACTGTGTAGTAACATACCCTGTGCATCTTAATGGCCCTACTACAATTTGACCAGTCTGTGACTAGAGTTTACTAATATTAGTGGAGAGAGAAATAGCAACCTTTTAGGCTGTAGTCCTCCTGTGGCTGACTAGTTCATCTTCCTCATTGCTATACGCCCTCTGGGGCTTGAAACTAGACAAAATGTTGCTCACTTTTCACATGTAACACTGATAAATGATACTAAAGTAGACTTGTCACCTTTAGGTTTGTCACAACTGACTCCTTTGTAGGAAAACTAATAAACTTCTGAGTCTTAAAACTGAAAGCTTATTTCACTTTCTTTCAGAATGGGCCCTTGATCTCCCTGCTACTGGGTACTGTGTAATGTGAGTTTTGGACTCAAACCTGGACTGTTGCTGTCTGCTTAAGTCTAAAACTTAGAAAACTAAATTTGGGGAAACAACTAGACAATGTGTCATGGTACCTTTTTAAGCTGGCTGTGCTTGCCTTGTGCAGTGCAGACCATTTTAAGAACTGTTAAGTAGAAAAACTTGACTGGTATGTGGCTTGTGCAGCCTTTCTGTACTTTCATGGTAACTTGGCTTTTTTTAGAACATAAACAGCTCTTGTCAGAAAAGCTGGTACATTGGCACAGGTTTTAGGGATCAGAGGAATAGCTTGCCCTTTTTTGGGAGAAGGCGACAAGATGAAGAAGCAAACATTACTGAAGCTTTCTTGGGCACACGCAGCCCTGGGAAGCTGGTCATTTCTGCTCTAGGAAGTTGTCCAAGGTGCCTAGAGAAACCTACTTTGTAAGAAAAGTTGAGGGTGGGATGGTAGATACCTTTGCATGACCTGCCACTTCACTTCTGTGAAGAACAAGGAGGACATAGGATGTTAAGGACGTTTGAAGAGGTATGCTGAGCATAGCCCATGGACCTCTGATCTCTTGCTGTATGTTGTCTCCTGCCTAACCTTGTTCTTCAGCTTTTTAGGAATAAGCGGCTCCTCCTTGGTGGCTCAGGCTCTGTAGTTCACCCTCTTCTCTTGCACATGCACAACATCACATGGTCATTCTGCTTCTATGTTCCTTTCCCTGCTGAAAAGAGTGGTAGCAGCAAATAACAGAATGAACATGTATCTGTGCTATGGTTAGTGTTGCGGGGAGCCTTTCGGACCCCTTAGCTGGGAGGAGGGAATGCTTCTGGCAGAAAGCCATGAAGTCTCAAGGGAGCTGGGTCTGTAAACGGAGCTGGAGCTGGACTGCGGGAGCCTGCTGCGGGCTCCGGGCGCTAGTGCCGCTGGGCGGTGCCGCAGGTGGCGGCGGCCGGGCCGGGAGGGGGCGCTCCGCCCTCCCCCTTTAAGCCCCCAGCCGCCCGCCCATTGGCGCTCTCGAGACGTCATCGAGGGCTCCACCAATCGGCAGCCGGCTCCGCGCTATTCTCCACCACCTTCCTCGATGAACTCTCTTTCCCAGGATGCACCTCGCAGCTGGCCTGTGCTTCCGGTTCCGGCGTAGCCCGGGGTTGAAGGAAGCCGCGGAGCGCCCTTGGACGCTGCGGTGGGTGGAGAGCGCCGGGGCCGCGGTCCGCTCCGGGGCCCGGCATCCGGCTGTGGTCCGCTCTGGGGGACGGGGCTCGGGGTTGGGTCGGGGCCTAGTCCGGTGGCTGACGCTGGGCCTGGTCTCGGGGACGGGGCTTAGGGCTGGGGCTGCGGCAGCGGCCTGCTGTGGGGCCCGAGGCTGCGCCGAGGGATGGGGCTGGCGCTGCTCAGTCCTCTCGCTGTGCAGCTGCGGGCACGTAATCCCCCGTCCTTCCCTTCCCCACCCTCCTTGCGCCGGGAAGCCGGGCGGGCCCCAGTGCTTGTTTTCTCCTCCCGGAGTTCCTGGGGCTGGAGACTGGCTCGGGCGTCACTGTGGATGTGTCTGCTGAGGACGCCAGGACCAGTCTTGTTTCCTCGTTCTCAGCATCTCTCTTTCCTGTTTTGACTGTTGTGGCTGGCAGAGCCGCTCTCTGCCTTACTGGTATTTTCAGATGTGGTGGTGGTGGTTTAAGACTTGGGTAGGGACCTAAAAAACCTCACTGTGTTTTGGTCGGGCCTCCTGTTAGCTCCCTGTGTGCACCCCAGCAAGGGTGAGGCCAGCGGTGCCTGGCTGACTGGAAGAGAGTCTGACTTCGGTTTGTTTTCTTCCCTTTACAGAGCTTCGTGGATCTAACATTGGCTTTCTGACCCTTGGTGCCATTAAGTGACAAAGGTGAAATGTCCCTGTCAGAGTGGCACATCGCGGTGAAGCTGGCAGATCAGCCGCTGGCTCCCAAATCCATCTTGCGCCTGCCAGAGACGGAGCTTGGAGAATGCCCGCTTGGTGGGTGCAGCATCTCCTACCTGAAGCAGCTGATCACCGGGAAACTGCAGGAGTCTGTCCCAGACCCTGAGCTCATTGGTAGGTACCTGCACGGCTCATGTTAAAGGTCCATCACAAGGGTCACATTTAAGTTAGTGGTGTGATACAGTAGTTCTAACTGTTTTTTTACAGCAATAAGCAGCTTGTTAGTGCTGAGTTAATTATATGCAACTCACCTGCAGTCCTCCCACTAAAAAGTGTTCTGATGATACCGAAGTAATGTCATACTGCAAAAACTTGGATCAAGTGTCAATAGAATCTTAGGTAGTTTTTTAACTTCTTTTAAACCCCTCCCTGTCTCTTCTTCCCCCAAAGTCCTTGTCTCTTCTGGTTGTGCTGGGGGCAGACAGGGAGTCCCTCTGCCTGGGTGGCTCCACCCCATACTGCAGGCTTTGCTCAAAGCCCATGGGTGTAAGGGGCCCTCGTCCACTCTCCTGGGACACAGATCACCGCTAGTCCCTTGTGTGCGGCAGCTCTTGCTCCTGCATTTTGGTGGGAAGAGGACGAGTTCTCCTGGACGGTGGGAAAGGGCTTGCCTTCTCCCATCATCTCCCGAATGCTGCTGGGACCCAGACGCGTCATGCTGTCCCTGGTGGTGGTGATGTTGGGCTGATGGGGAGACTTGGCACAACTGGAGAGCACGGCACAAAGCTCAGAGCTAGTTCTGGGACTCTACCATGCTGCTGCAGTCGTAGCTTCTTGTGATTTTGATAGCGTATGTTCCAGCGT
Source organism: Dromaius novaehollandiae (assembly GCF_036370855.1). Classification (NCBI taxonomy): domain Eukaryota; kingdom Metazoa; phylum Chordata; class Aves; order Casuariiformes; family Dromaiidae; genus Dromaius; species Dromaius novaehollandiae. The sequence continues at coordinate 23,225,737 of NC_088107.1, forward strand.
CGACTTGGAGTCCCAGTACTCCTGCAGTGTCAGTGCGCTGCCCCTCACTACGGGGGAGCTTTGGGAAGTTCTTTTTCTTCTAGCAGTTGAAAACACTTTTCTATACGTAGCCTGTAAAGTCCGAGTCAAAAGGTATTCTGTAAGTGCTAGTTGTTAGTAATTAAATTACGATTATTTTCCAGGTTCATCAGCAGGAAATTGTTTGGCAGGACCTGCTGATACAAACCCGTCCTTATTATGAGATCTCTTTGCCTGTGATGCAAAGCAGATCTCTGTGAGAGAACAGATCCTCTAAAGAATGTGGTTCTGCGGGAGCTGGCAAGGTTGTCGCCTTCTGTGCAGTTCAGCTCTGTGATTTCCCTGTGTTCCAGTGTGCAAAGGCCGGCGCTCCTGGGCCCATTGTAGAGGCTCTGTGCGCAGAGCAACAACTCCCAGACAGCTCCCAGTTCTTAAAGGCCGCAGGACTTTCCAGGTGTGCTGTAACTGTTTGATGTCTCTTATAGATCTGATCTACTGTGGCCGTAAGCTGAGGGATGACCAAACGCTTGATTTTTATGGCATCCAGTCTGGCTCCACTGTTCACGTCCTGCGCAAGTCCTGGCCTGAGCCTGATCAGAAACCAGGTGAGGTGGAGACAGTGTGGGGTAGCCCTTAGATCTCCTTGGGATGTGTTTGCTGTCCTTGTGACTGAGGAACAGCTTCTCTTGTGACCTGTTTCTGGGAGGCAGGGGTGGGATTTGGAGGAGGCCCTTGCAAAGATGTCCACTCTTGTGCTGGAACTCACCATTTCTAACAGCAACAAATAGGCATTATGTTTTCTTGCTGATGGAAGAGTTAAGGAGGGAAAATTTGCTCTCTGCATCACGTGGCTCCTTCCTTAATTGAACTGTGACCAATTTTAGGGTGTTGCCAGTGAATCGGAAACAAAGTGACTGGTTACTCCAGCTCCAGGAGTGCGTAGGCTTGTGCGTGCTCCTTGTCTGCCAAATTGTAGAATAAAATGGGTTAGTTTAAAGCTTTTATTTCAACACCTTTCCTTTTGCGTAGGAGGGTATATGTGTACATTTTTGTATGTCTGGAAGCTGGGAGTGTGTTCACCATCTTTGGGCATTTACTTGATAGGCTGCAGTAACTGTAGTGAGACACTTGCAACCGTTTTTCCATACCCTTCCTCCCTGGATGAAATGAATCCAGGGAATTAAAGAATCACCATTGCTGCTGCAGCGTGGAAGACCAAAAGGCAGGCCAAATGGCTAATAAAGCTGCCTGAGAAAGAGAGAACAATGTTTTGTTCTGTTGTTTTTCCCCTCAGAGCCGGTGGATAAGGTGGCAGCGGTGCGGGAGTTCCGGGTCCTTCACACTGCCCTGCATAGCAGTCCTGCCTACAGAGATGCAGTGAGTGGGGCTTCATACTTCTCCTTCTTGGTGTCTTTTGTTTGTCCCCTGTCTGTGAAGAGGGAATCGCTGAGTGGAGCCTTTGTGTGATGCTGCTGATCCATTCTGATTTCTCTGGCAGGTCTTCAAAATGCTAGGGAACAAGGAGTCACTGGATCAGATCATTGTAGCTACTCCCGGCCTCAGCAGTGACCCTGTTGCTTTGGGTGAGTCTAAATGTGATCCAGAGGATCTGAAGAAAGCTAAAGAAAAATGGTCAGTGTTTAATTCATGGCATGGAGAAAGGAGAGCACTTTTCTCTGGACAAAGTGCCTTTTCTCTTTCTTCATAGGATGTAAGAGTGCCTGCAGGAGTCGGTAGTAATGTGTGATGATCTGTAGTTAAGCTTGGGGACGGACATTAGCTTCCAAGAGGAGTAGGGAACACAGGGATGGAGGGAGAGCAGTGGGGAATGGGTGCTCTTTCATTCTGCAAAGTGTTCATTAAATCTCAGCTTTTCTTGTGTTGGCTCAGCGAATTATTAGCCATTTTGCCATGAGATTGGTGGAATATGGGATGCAGCCACACCCTCTCACAGTGAGCAGCCAGTTGGGGTAAGCTGGATACCAGGTGCGATTATGCCCTTAAGGAGAGCTGCTCATTGTGCCTGAGCACAGCCTGTGGGATCTGCTGGAAAAGCTCTGCCCCTTGGGTGTGTGGTTGTGAGGTAGAGTCTCTCCAGAGAGAAGTGGAAGGTTTTAGACAGAACAATAATAGAGTATATATGGTGTCTGCTAATGACTCAGTTCCTGAAAGACAATTAAATTTTTTGTTTTTCCCATGGTTCTTGTTTGACTGGCTGCTGTGCCTCTTGTATCCTGTCTCTTACTTGTTGTGTTTCCTGGTCCTTCCCAGGAGTCCTGCAGGACAAGGATCTCTTTTCAGTGTTTGCAGACCCCAACATGCTGGACACGTAAGTTCACGTGAGCTGGTGCAGTGGCTAGGCAAAGCCTGTGTTGCGCTGTTGCATGAGCCCCTTTTCTCTGGGTGGAAGAGAAGAGATTCAGGGTAGGACCCTTCTTCCTCAGCAACAGAGAAGAGGGAGCTGAGGCTTTGCCTAGGGCTTTGATATGCATCTACCTCCACTATTGCCTAAACCAAAGGGTATTTTGTGAGAGACAGGGCCATTCTTGCATCCAGAGCATGGGTTCAAATCCAGATATGGTTGCTCCCTTGAGAGCATACAGGAGATGTGTAAAATGGGAGAGTCAACATGGGGTCAAGAAGGAGCCCCAGTGTTCAGATCCAGGCTCTCACTGGTGCCAGATCCACAGAGGCTGTGAATAGGAACGGGGAGAATATGCCCCTTATGTGTGGGGCTTGCTTGGGAGGTTTTGTCACTGGACAGCCAAAGGCAGGATCTGAGGTGGTGGTGTGTGGCCATCAGGAATAGTTCTGCCGTTGCTGTCATGAGTTTTGTGCCAGTTTTGAGATGCTGTTTTCCTAGCTTTCCTGCGTGTGTGATTCATTCTTCCACTCCATCTCTCCAGGCTTATTCCTGCTCACCCTGCCCTTGTGAATGCCATTGTCCTTGTTCTGCACTCGGTGGCTGGCAGCACCCCCCTCCCAGCCCCAGAGACGTCCTCTCGGAGCATGTCGTCTGGCTCCTACCGGGATATGCCAGGTACGTTCAGCCATCAGACAAGCAGATGTGTAGTGAACCTGCAGAGAAGGTGTGCTGCAGACTTGCAAACAAGTTTGTACTGTACTGACACCTGATCATCCCCAGGCTGGAAGAAAAAGAGTTTTGAGTCCTTGAGCTGGGAGTGTTCATTGTCATTTGATAGATTTTTGCACCAAGTGTGAGACTCATCTGGTCCACTTCAGTCTCAGGGCATCTCCCAACCAAGCCTCTGTCATGGCTGGTGGCACAGAGTGTTTGGCTTCTGTCATGTGCGAACGATGGGCCTGAGCTGTCTTCTACCCACCTGCTGTATGTGGGCTTGCTGATGCTGAGGCCCCTCTCCTGAACAGTGCTTTAGTGGGAGCTGAGCCAGGCGCACTGGAGCAAGCACCTCTGGACTCCATGGGATCCTCACTTGATGATTGATTCCTGTCAGCACCTAGTTCTCTGCATTTGTTCATTTTCCTTTCTGTTACAGGTGGCTTTCTGTTCGAAGGTCTCTCAGATGAAGAAGATGACTTTCATCAGGTAATTGGGCAGGTCTGGGTGGAGCAGCTGTTTTGGACTTGCAATATGGGTTCAACTCATGGCCATTAAAGAATCCAGTGGCTTTCTGTCTTCCTCTTGTGAACATCGTGAGCCTGTCTGGCTCCGAAGGATGTTGTGACCATATCAATGATTGTGAGATGCTTGGATGCTGCTCATGTTGGGAGTTGCTTGAGTGCTGAGGTAGGAGCACAAGGGAAGAAAGCAGAGGTACAACCCAAAGCGTAGCACCTGTCCTCAGAGTAAACATCATCTTAGTCAAATTCATGCAGAGCCAGAACTGGGTACAGGTGAGTACCCAGTTCTGAGAAACATGGGAGCGTTGTTCCCTGCCCTTCTTCCACTGCAACGTGTGGAGGTTTTCTCTCAAAAGCATAAAATATTTTGTAGGAGAAATTAAATACTTAAGCAGGAAAAAAATGCTTGTCAACAGCTAGTTGTTTTATTACTGGCTAATAACACTTTGTTTATAAGCTGGTGAATGGTACATTAAAAGATTTACTGTCAATTTCCGTAGCCTTGTAATAACTGAGTTTGGGAAAAAGTGTGCCTGAATGTCGTGTATGTTTGTTTTCTGAAAGCTCTGCACTGAACTTTCAGGTGCTGTAGGGAAGGTATCCCTGGGAATAAGCATGTGAGCCATGTTCTACTGGGACACAGACACCAAAATCAGAGGTGTTTTTTTTTGTTTTGTTTTGTTTTTTCCCCCTCCGTGCAGAGCACAAGATCGACACCATCCAGCAGTGCTTCTGGTTCCCGCCCAGCTTCCCTTGGCTACTCTGGGGCTGCGGGACCCCGGCCGATCACCCAGAGTGAGCTGGCGACCGCCCTGGCCCTGGCTAGCACCCCAGAGAGCAGCTCCCACACGCCTACTCCTGGCACTCAGGTACAACGGTAGCACGGCAGCTAGGGATCTCCTCCGGGGCCATAAAACCAGCTGCTGGGTGAGTGCAAGCCCTGCTCAGGTCTGGGGGCCCTGGCTGTGTTATTCTCTCAGCCTCCCGGAACCTGTATGGAGTAATAATGGGGGTGTCGCAGGTGCTGCCCTGTGCTGGCTCTGGTTCTTGTGACGACAGCGCTCTCCTGATCCTCATGCATCCTGTTTCCTCCCAGGGCCACTCCTCTGGGACCTCCCCAATGTCATCCAGTGTCCAGTCGGGAACACCCATCACCAATGACCTCTTCAGCCAGGCTTTACAACATGCCCTGCAGGCCTCCGGGCAGCCCAGCCTGCAGGTCAGTGTCTCAGCCTCTTCCCTGGGAGCCTTTGAAAGTCCCATATTGCACTGGGTGTTGCAGGGTGGAAGTGGGTCTTCCATCCACCTTGTGTGGCAGGATGTCAAGCTGAAAGTTGCATCACCAGAGGAGAAGAGCTTCCTGCAGGAGGGATGATAGAGAGCAACGTGAAGTACTGGGTGGGTGTGGAAGGGGTGGGCTGGTGGGTCTGGGGAGTTTTCAGCAAGTCTTAGAGCTTTCAGGAGCTGCGTGATGCACCTTTAGCAGTGCCATAGTGAGCTACAGAGAGATGTGGGAGAATCCAGTGTAGTAGCATAGGCTGTGGAGAAGGCTGTTTGTTACTGCTTGGAGTCTTGCACCTACCCTTAGCTTCTTTTGTCTCCTGTCTGTAGAGCCAGTGGCAACCACAGCTTCAGCAGCTGCGAGACATGGGCATACACGATGATGAGCTAAGCCTCCGGGCCCTGCAGGCCACTGGAGGGGACATCCAGGCTGCCCTGGAGCTCATCTTTGCTGGTGGGGCTCCCTAGCTTTGGTCTAGAGAGTCTGGACTGGTGCGTTGCGCTGAGGCAGCTGTGATGCTCCTCGGTCTGAGACTCAGCCCTGAAACACTTTCCTGCACTGGGGCTTTGCTCTTGGGCACTGAGCGGTTGGGGCGGCTGCTCCTTTCCTCGCAGGTGGCTGTGTGCTCCTGTTTGATGAGAACACTGACCATGCTAAGGGCAGTTTCTCCAGCTCCAGTTATCTCTCTCCAACTTCCCCGTCTCCCCACTCTGGCCACCAGAGACGAGACCTTGGAGCTTTGCACAGCACAGAGAAAGATTGGTGGCTCTTGTGCTCCAGGAGATGTGGCGTCTGCATTTCTGCAATCTTAGATGTTTCAGCACATTCTCCTGCCCGCTGTTTTGTTCCTGCCCACCTGACATGCCTCAGGCTATTCCGTTTTGCTGTTGTGGTTCCTCTGTTTGACTGTATTAAATGGACTGTCTTCACTTGCCTGGTGTTTGGGTTGTGATCCATCCTAGTTTAGGCCCAGCAGATCTGAGAGGCGGTGTGCTCATTGCATCATGGAGGCTGGACGAAACACTTTGCCTGTTGTAGAACTGCTACTATTTCAGCAGAGGGCACCGCTCTAACAGAGCGAATTACTAGCTTTGTCTGTTGTCAGGTGCAAAGATAGCGTGTTGTGAGTGTAGCTGACCTGCACAGCCATGAGTTAGACCAGTGCGAAAGAACTAATTGTTTTACAGAGACCCATTCTCAAAGAAGGAGCCTCAAAGAAGCATCTTGTCTCTTCTCAGCAGAAACCTATTTGTTCTCAGCTGTGTGTGGGGATACTGGTTGACAAGGACAAGGTTACTGGTGCAGCTGCTCATGGTCACCACAGGGTGACAGCAAAAGCATGACAAACACAAGGCAGGCTTGAGGCTGTTACCAAAGGGTGCAAGTAGGGGCTCGGCAGGAGGAGCGTGTTGTCTCTGGCACAGGTTAGGCTGTTGGGCTGCAGCCAGTGTTTTCCAAAGTGTCCTCCAATCCTGGGCGCCATGGTTGCGGCACCTGAATTGCAAAGACAATTAAATGCATTTGTCTATAATTACAGTCAATGGGATCTGTGAGAAGCTGGAGCCACGGCTGGGTGTGGCTTTGCTCTGGTTGTACCATCAAGATAAAAAAGGCATGAAAATGGGAGATGGTTTGTCTGATACGCCACCATGAGACACTAAGAAAGCTGTAAGCAGAACATGGTCTCCTACTTCCAGTCTACCAGTTCTCCCCTCTAGCTCCTTTCAGAGCATGCAGATCATCTGTTGATATGATCTCAGCTATCACACAGCAAATGCTGGATTGTTCTCTCCAGGGCAGCCTATCGACTGATAGGTGTTAATCCTGTCTAGAGGATTAAGACTCTCAGGAGGGATGTACTGTGGTGTTCCCCCCCTCGCCCCTCTTCCATATGTAGTCTAGGAGATGCAATGGGATAGAGAGAACCAGATTTCCTGACTTGATACGCCCTTCCTGATTACTGTCCTCATTATCTGCTTTGGAAACCCAGTCCAGATGATGGCAACGATATTATGCAGTGTTAAAACTGATTAATTTGTTTCCATCCCCAGTGCCTTCACCTTTTGCTTTGTGGGGAACAGATATCTAATGCCTGTGCGTTTCATCCCTGTACATCCTCCCTCACTTTGTCCACTGCGGAGATGAGCCGTGCTGTCAGCCCTCAGTCCCTCCTGGCTGACTAGGGATAAGCTGTACCACAGATGCTGCTGCCTAGAGCTGGCTGTGGTAATGCTGGAGCTGGAAGTCTCAAAGCATATGCAGGCCTGCCCAAACTAGCTTAGCGTTAGCAGGACTTGCTTTGGGACTGGGGCTGACACATCTGGTGTGCTATGTCAGATCACAGCCTAGACTGGGACCAGCTTGGAGTTATTGGTGTCCCTAAATGGCTTTATTTTCTTTTTCTCTCCCCCCTTGTCCTCATGATTTGATCATGTCATCAACCATGTTTTGTATTAAGCAGGTTTTTCCATTATATTGGCTATTTCCACTTCTCCCTTTGGCAGTAGATAATTGAGAAGTGACTGGATGTTTTGCTTGGAAAGAACATATTTTGATTTCTGCTTTCATGAATCATGGGGTACTTGGCTTGGAGTACCCCATCAGACGCATTCTGTTTCTGAACTGGCTATAGCAGAGGAGAACTTGGCACTGACTTTGTTCATAACACGATTGCACGCACTTCACTTCCCTCATCTCGCCTACCTTCGGTTGCCTAAAATAGAAATATTCAGCAATCGGGCAAATTTAGAGATGCCGGAAGGGAAGAAAAGCCCCACCTGGCCCCTGCAAGGCTGGTGATAGAGGAGGAAGAGGAAGGAAAACTTTGATGCAAGAGGTCTTTGAAGGAGAGCAGAAGTTCAGAGCTCTTCAGAACTGACTCTGCAGCAATCAGGTGCACGCTGCCTTCCTGACTACTCTAATTGCCCAGTGCCTCCTGCCTCCCAGCTTTGCGATCACAGTGATGCTGTCAGCCACTTCTACCTACAGAGAAAGCTCCCCCAGCACAGTCTCTGCTGAGGGGGAGAAACAGGCCGGGGATGAGGCTGCAGGAGGCAGGCACTCATTTTGGGGGAGTCCCTTTGTCTGGTGTTAGCCACCTAAATATGGCTCATGGGAATGTGTAATGCGGTGCCTTGTCCGAGCCGGTCCTGGCTCCTACAGTTGCTGGAGGAGCCTATATCCTAAGGTAGGTATCAGACGGAACTGGGATGACTGCTGACGGTGGTGATACCCATTGCGTGTTGAGAAAGCAGCTTAGTCCAGGCACCAACATGTCAAGGGCTGAAGCACGATAGAGCAAATTGTGATGAACCGTCTCCCACCTGCCTGACGTCTGTGGTCCCCCTTTTGTTCCACTGCCCAGCTACCTTCCTCTCCTCCTGCGCCAGCTTTGCTTGCTGCTTCCATGCTTGGGTTAGAGGTGCATCCGTCCCTGTCGGGTCTCAGCTTGTCTGTATCCTGCCTGTGCGCTTGACCTCCCGCTTTCCACCGTGCTCTGTTTTCCAGCCAAGCATCCGTGGCCCGGCCGCCTCACTGGCGGTGCTCTTGGGAGCAGACTGGAAGGTGTTTGTTCAAAGCCTTTGGCTGACTGTTTGGAAGGTGGGAAGGTCAAACCATGGTTCCCCAACGTAAGCAGCTTTTGTTAGGGACTTTCCATTCCTGACATCAAAGAGAAACTTTTTGGTTCAGTTCCTTCTGCCTCTAGTGAAGCTGACAAGGGAAGCAGTAACAGTAGGTGTTTTCAGTAGCGATGGCAGCAGCTGGTTTATACTGCTGTGCTTTGTTAATACTCATGTTGTTACTCGTCCTGGTGCTTGACTGTCAATGCTGGAGCATCATGGATACCCGCAGGGGCTGGTAGTTTGGCTGGGATCAAGGCTTGTCCCTGTATGTGTCCTTCATTTGTACTTTGGCCTCCGTGATGGCTTATTCACTGTTTCCCTCTCATCTTTCTTTTTGTTAAGACAGTCCTGAGTTGACTGTCTCTGTGAGGAACAAGGCTGTGTTGTGGGAGGGTAATTTTCCAGTGAGAGGGTAAAATGGAGAGATTCCCTAGGCTTCATATTCATGATAGCTTTTGCTGTACCCTAGACAGTGCGAGCCGCCTGCCTGCCCGCTTCCGTCTTCCTCCGCTTTCACAGTGACGCTGGAGCCTTTCCATGTGTGAAGTGAATACAACCAGCCAGATCTATCCCAGAAGCAGGCGTCGATGTTTGAGGTAGTAAATGTCTCTGTGCAGACGCAACCTCTTTGGTTTTAGTAGTTCGTTGCATAAGATTTTAAACTCCAAAGTTTCAAGCTCTTCAGCCTTGATTTCTGGCTTCAAATGATTAGTGTTGGAGAGATTTTCCTTCACCCTCCCACATACCTCCAGTATTTCAGAATAAGTGTGTTTTCCTTGCTCCCCCAGCCAAAACGAGGCTCTTGAATGAGCGCTGCTTGCAGCTTGCCGCTGTTTGGGCAAGGCAGCCAAGCACCTGATGCTGATGTCCATCCCTGAAGGACTTTGGGGAAGATCCCATTCTCCCCAAATGCTCCCAGATCTCTTCCATGTCCGTACGATGCAGCCTGTTTTTAGATTTTGGTTTGCTGCTTGTCACTTAGTCTCCTTACTTGCTTCCACTGGGTTGAGTCTTATTTATGTGCCAAGCTAGCAGCTGTCAGAATACCCCTGCTCATCGTGGGGGTCTCCATTGAGCGGGGGATACATGACTCTCCTCCCGCCAGGAGCAGCATAGGGGTACGCACACCTCGGCCCGCCAGCTCTGTTTTGCCGTTAGTTCAGACTGTCGGTCAGGGTGATTCTCTCCAAAGCTGCTGAGCTGTGGCCCAGGCTGTAGGTGGTCAGGGTCTGTCACGGGCCTTGCTAGGGAGGGACTAACCCTGCTGGCCAGGCAGGAAACATCCATGTTGCAAACAGCAGCAGGGAACTTGTCTGGTAGAGCTCTTGCCCATCAGCTATTCTTTCTTTGCAAAGGATGCGATGGTTTCCTGGCTGGTTTCAGCTCTGTCCTGGTGGGGAATGCCAAACTGCCAGGAAATAGTTCATCTTATTTAGTTTGTTTCTTCCTAAGTTAGGTTTGTGCTGGTTCAGTGAGCTGAACAGCCTCGCTGTGAGGGGTCAGGCCAGTGCCAGAAGAAAGGAAAGAGGGGAGAACAGGACCTTGAAGCTGCCATGAGCTGTGGGATTTCCTCGGCAATAATGCAATCTTGGTCTAATCGTTGCTCAGGCAAGCTTTCCAGGAAGGAGGAAAGAGAAGTTTTACTGATGCTGGGAATATTTGGCCAGGAATAAGATGAGAATCCAAAGATCGGGGCAAATGATATAGCACAGCTGTCCCAGCAGCATGTACCTTGTAAACATATGGGACTTGGTCCCTTTCTTAACATGGATGAATGAACATTTTTCTTAAAGAACAGAGAAAGGGGACCTCTGTGGCTTTAATCATCAAAACATCCTTTAGGGAACTGTGTTGCTTACGCCTAGGCCCCATGTGATGCTAACTGGGGAACTACATAATAAAACAGTGCAGTTTCAGGGCAGCTGACTGTTTAACTTGGTGATAGGAAAAATGTACTGAAAATGTCATGCTGTGAAAGTGTGTTTATTTCCTAATTATAATATTTTCTTCTATATTTATAACATTCTAACATTTTATAAATTACACTGTTTATAAATAACCATCTGATTTATCATAGTATATGTAGCTCTAGTCCTGCTGACTTTATAAGGATACTTGGTGAGTTTAATAAGAATATGGTTTAAAAAAAGTACAGTGGGAAGAAGGTTAACATCCTCTTGATACATCTTTTGAAGCATAGACAGTGACTGAGCTGTTGTCTTTGAAGATGAAGCTTACTGGCTCTAGTCCTTTTGAACTGGGTCTAGAACCTTAAAAAAAAAACAACCCCCCCCCCAACAACAACAACCAAAAAACCCCCCACAACACCTCCCCCCAAACACCAGTCACTGTTGGGGTGAGACGCATGATTTGGGGGAAAGTTTATGTCCAAACAGCCTCTCTAGCCAACTTCTGAATATTCCAGGCTGCCAGCATGGATGGCGGAGTGGTTGTCCAGAAATCTTTCTACATCTGAGTTTTTTTCCTTGCCACAGAAAGAAATACCTCGCTGATTTAAGAGCATGACCCGTTCAGTTCAGGAGGGTGCATTAGCTCAGACGTTCAGATCGAGGGTGAATCAGGAGAGCTCTGGGATTCCTCACCAGGAGTGATAAAGGCATGAAATGAGTTACACAGGGTCAGAGCGGAAAGTCCTCTGTTCTCCTGCAGTGGCCAATAAGCAGATATCGCAGAAAGAATGTAAGAACAGGGTGAGTAAAGAAAGATGCATCTTTAATAGACTTTCCAGCATCTAGTGGCCTGAGGTTCAGGGACTTTTGGACTCTTACTAAGGCCAGAATTGGGGCCTTAGTAGTTAACAGACCCCACTGGTATTTTTGCTTTGAACACAGGCAAACTCATAGCTTCCATGCCACCCTACAGCAAGGAGTCCCACAGTTTAGCCACAGGTTTTGTGAAGATTTAAAATCTATGACCCAAGAGAGTATTTAGCAGCTGGAGGAGGAAGAAAGGTGCAGCCATGGGACTGTGACACAGGTGACTTCTTGGATGCCAAAGCCTCAAAAGGGTTGTTGGTGGTGTGAGTGTGTCACCCTGTGTCAGTGGGTATGGCCAGGCTCTGAGGTTTGATTTTTGGGTGCATGGAAATAGCCTGGGATTGCTGTGGGCACTGAAGTGGCAACAGGTGATATAGATTGCTGGAAGAGGTGGGCAGTCAGGAAGAAAACTGTCATTTAATCTCCTTTAAAACAGCCTGTTGCCGATGACAGCCGAGCTCTGTAATCCCCCAGTAATGCTCAGCATGCTGTCTTGGCATCCCGCAGGGCAGACTCCAAACTGTTTACCTCCTTTTTAATTGGATTGTTTGCATAGGGCCCGATTCCAGGGAAGAGAAGCAGGGCTGACAGTCCTGATTCTGGAGAATCCTGTCCTGAGGTGTAGCTCCCTCTGATTAAATGCTTCAGTCCCAAAGGATCCTCAGTTACACATAATTTAATCATCCCGTGGATCCTGCCAGCTGGTGTCTACCCAGGCAATTTTCTTGCCAGTTTATTCTTCCTCCGCTTCAGCTCTTATTCTTCTTATTCCTTCCCTCTCTTCCTCCCCTCCTAAAGGCCTGTGTTCTGGTGGCTTATGGCTTCCTGCAATTGCTTTCCCAAATGAGCTATGTGGGAGCTATCTGGACACATAATAGCCAGGAAGCAGATGGGCACAAATCCTATATAAGGAAGGGCAGATGGGAGGCAGGAAGAAAGGGCAACTCTTCCCTGCACAGGCCAGTGTCCCTTCCAAGAATTTTGACAGGTCACGGGGAAAACAAGTCAAACAGTTTCAGCACATGGTGAGATCTTGAGCTGTTCCCACTCTCCTGCTGGAAGAGATGGCGGTCTTCCCGTGTCTGATGGAGAGAGAAACCGGTGTGTCTGTAGCGCTGAGCCTTTGTGTCACCAGACAGAGGCTCTGGATTTAGAGCCAAGGACAGTGCAGGACTGCAGACGCTTACCTTCTGCGTCACTTGGCCCAGGATTGTCTACCAGGGGCCAAGATAGGAAGGAGTATGAAGAGATATAACACTTTTTAGATGTCCCTCCCTTCCTGGCAGGACAGATATCAGTGCTGAAAGTATTTTAACACTACGAGGTCAACTTATTACCTTTAAATGAGTTTACTTTCCTCAGCAGCCGCCACTTATCTTATGTGCCTGGCCAGCTTATGAGAGTTTCTTTTGACTTTTTTCCCAAGAGCAGTTTGAAGTGGCTCTCTGGGGACCAGGGAATTCACACTGATTCCCCAGAGGAAAACGTGGACTTAGATGCTACCCCATATTTATGGCAGGGAATGGGAGAGCGGATTGTGGAGACTGGACCTTAACTTGTGCGTTACTGGGAGGACTTTATGGATCTAATGGAGCTGATAAAGGGCTCTGAGCTTCTGTGTGAGGTGGAGGGTGCTGGACCCTTCTTGGGCCTGCTCAGAGCAGTGTCAGTAAATGTGGCAGATGTGGTAACTGGTATTGCTGAGGAGGCTGCTTTGCCCGCTGCTGAAGCATAGCTGCTCTGCAGCACGTGGCCATGCTGTCCTGAAATCCAGGCCTGCCAGGAGCAGAGGAGCACAGCATTCAAGAAACACCGAGTCAGGTAAGCAACACACAGTTTGGCCTGCTGGGCCCTCATAGGGAGACAGAGCTGACCGTGCAGCGTTAGTATATCAATATGCAGCTCTCATGGTGACAGTGTGTCAGATCAATCTCAACAAAGCAACTTGCTGCTTTGAATTTGCTTTCAAATGGGAAGAGCTGTGCATTGCACTTTCTTTACTCTGCATGAAGCCTTTGGGGTCTGTGCTGAGCGGTGCCCGAGCTCCTGGCAGTCCATGTGGCAGAGGTGTACGTCTCACTGTTTTGCCTCCTCACTGCTGACAGCACTGCTTGCTAATGTGACTGCTATTCCGGCACAACATGTTTGCCAACCGTCTGGCTGCTTGCAATGGAGAGGGTGAGGTGTCGTTAAAGGTCATGCAGGTAATCTGAGTTAATCTCTGGCTAGTCCTGAGCAGAGCCTCTGTGAGCTGCTGCTCTCAGTGAGTAGTTCTGGAAAGCACTGGCCTGGGAGGTCCTGCCTGGTGTGTGCCCCAGGGATGTCCTCAGCAAGGGAACTCATGCTGCAGAGAGGAGAGCACCAAAGCGGGGGAGACCCAGCCAGTGCTTTCCACTGCTCTTCGAGGAGGCGAATCTGAGACTGCTCTGCCACAGACTTCCCTCGGCAAGTCAAAGGGGCAGGTTATTCGAGCAAAGATGCCTTGGGGTGCATGGTTCTTCCTCCCCTTCTCAGGTGGATTTTAAAGCCGTAAGGGTGGTGTTTAGCGCACAGCAGCAGTTGAGTCTCTGACCCTAAACTCTGGTGACCTTTCTTGGGGCGGTAGAAGATTTACTGTGCTATCCTTCAGCATCATGGCAGAGCAGGGAGAGGGAGGTATACCCAACTGATCAGCCCTGCAGATTTAGTCTTGCTTAAACAGCTGATGGAGATGAGCTTGCATGAAAACAGCATGCCTGGAGAGGCTGAAGCGCTGGCAGCTGTTGCAGGGCTGTAGCATCCGGAAGGAGGTGGTTGAGACTGCCCTGCTGGTGACCACCGCAGCTTTCTGCAGGAACGAGAGTTGGAGGGGAGGACGTGTGTGTTGAAAGCAGAATGCAGTAGCCTGCTGATAAACAATCCGCTTTGCTTCCTTCCCACCTCACTCCATCACTCGAGAACTGAAAGACCTGTTGAGTGGTGCTGAAAGAAACAGTGAGTGGAATTTCACTTTCTTTCTGTCAAAGTCTATGCTAACAAGTCTACTTATTCCAAAGGCAGAATGCAGAGGAAAGAGATAGCAGGAGTCCCATGTTTAGGCAGTAGAAATGCCATAGCCAAAAGGCCTGGTCTTTCAGGGCTCTATAATGGTAACTTACACTTGTGTCCCAGCCTCATGGGACATCAGTCCGTCCTGCAGCAGGGTCCCTGTCCCCTCTGCTGTGAAGCATAGGCTGGGTTCACCAGTGGGTTTCCCATGCTCTGTGCCAACACATGCAGTCTAGCAGTCCCCATCTCATCCTTGGAGGGACTGTGGCAACACGTGCTCACATGCGCTGTGACAATCAAATTAGGACGTTAGGAAAAGCAGAATCCTTCCTTCTCAGAGTGCTAACAAGACCCTTGATCATCTGAGATGTGCTAACTTTCTCCTGGTGAACATCCTCAGTCCTTTATGCCGTGGCCAAAAAGGTCCCTCTTTGGTACTTTCCAAAGCTGCCACGACTGATAACAGCCAGAGATCAAGCTACGCTTGTCAGGTTTCTGGAAGGGATGGCACAGCAAAGAAAAGATCTTGGCTGGCTTTCACAGGGATAAGAATGTTTAAATTTTAGTGGTGATTGTGCTTCTTTCTGTTGATGAAATCTTCCTGGGAAAATACGCCTGTGTCCAAACCCATGATACCTAGTCAGTGTATCTTGAGGACATGTTCCTGGTCTCGTGGGAGGTTAGCAAAAACCAATGACTATGGTCTTGTTGTGAATGGTGTTCCACCATACCTGCTCTTCTCTAGTGGACCTGAAAAGATGCCAGCAAAAAACACTGGAGGCTGCTTGGATGTTTGTGTCTTAGGAATCTTCTCTGCGTTGGTAAATAAAACTGAGTGTTCTTGTTAAGGAAAATCTGTGCTTTATGATTTTGAGGTGCTTTGGGGAAGCTCGCTTCTGATCCATTTTGGAGCTGTATAGTGTTATCTAGAAGAAGCTGCACCTGATTTGCACTTTGGCACTTCTGATCCTCGAGTGAACGAGACAGAAACCTCTCCAGGAGGAGCTGTAAGAGAGAGGAAAGAATGTGTGTGTCTGCAATCTGATCTCGTTTGTGCATTCCTTGTTCAGCACCACAGCGTCTAGCTGAGCTGTTTCAGAGGAGATCCTAAGCAAACAAACTCTCCCAGAAATGCTTGAGTTATTGTGAATTGTGTGTGTACTTAATGCCCAGTCATTTTTGGCTGAGTAGTGCTGTAGTCAGGGCATGGTTCCACATTCAGCACTCCCTGCAAACTGACGCAGAGTTGGAACAAAGCTGATTTAAAAAAAAAAAAAGAAAACAAAAAAACCCCAAAACAACTTGGAATCAACTCTGTGCTCCTTGAGTACTAAGTCTGCAAGCTGGCCTGCTCCTTGATCAAGTCTCCTAAGGACAGCATTGCACCATGCTGCTTTATCTGCCTCTGTATATGCAGGGCAGCCCTGCCCGTTCAGGGCAGCCTGGGCTCAGGGAGAGGCTGTTTTCCCCATTCATTGCACAGTGTGGGTGAGGACAGTCCCTTGACCCCCATATCTTACCCAGACTGTCAGCCCCTTTAAGCACACAGGGCTCATGCACCCCCTTCTCCATATGATCTGTCTGCATACCCCTTTCCTATCTTGGCGGACACCTGGTGAAGGGTCCTGTCTGGTAGTTCTGATCAGGCTATTACGGGGCCAGAAATATTACACAAATGTAGAAAATCCTCCTGTTTTCCCTGTGAATGTTTCCCAAGGGGAAGAAGGGTGGTCTGGGGAGGCTTGGAGGAACAGCAGGTCCTCCAGGGAGACAGCTTTTTAAACAGATGCTTGCAGACTTGTTCTTGTTTGTCTTCTACATTTGGGCTCAGCTGGGTTGAAGATAAAGAGCAGGGGAGGGATTAGAAATAGCTATATGCACATCCTCTTACAGCATCACGTAGTTGTGAAGTTGCCCAGTTCAGCTGGATTGAGGCTGTGCCTGTCTTTGTCCATCCTGGAGTAGGTTAAATGAAATATCCTCAGAAAGGTGCCTGCTCCATCAGTTGTCTTTGCTGATCTTTTCCATTTATCCAGGCCTGGCTGTGGTCTTGCTGGTACAGGCTGCCAGTGATGCTAGTCCCATTTGGATGGTGACTTGGTGCTGTACAACTGTAGTTATATGACACATGTGAAAGAAAAACCGCATCAGGTCATAAGAGAGAAAGCAGGTAATAACGTATGCAACTTCCATTTGCATAGCCCAAATTTTGGTGGATGCAAATTGTTAAGTCATCGTGTTTATTAAGGAACCAGCACAGGTTGTTTGGCTTAGGCTGTTAATTTGCAAATGGTACCCTCCTGCTTCTCTTTCACTCCTGACTGTGTGAAAGAGCCTTAATGAATTACACGCGCATTTTCCAGCCTTCTCTGACACAAGAAAGCAAGTGGCAGTGGGTTTGGATACCTCCGGGATCAATGGACAGGCAGAGAAAAGCAGTAACTTCTGGGGTGAAATGGACAGTTGCTTAAAGGTGAGCAGCAATGCGGCTCAAGGCTAATCTGAGAATCACCATGTCCAAAAGTGGAAAACCAGAGTTGATCTGTATGCTGTCATACTGTAATTACCCAAATGGCTATTTGGTTAAAGAGAGAGATGAAACTGCATGCTTGGAGTTGGTGGGAAATTCCCGTGAGTATTTAAAATTGACAATTAGCTGGCTTATTAATCTTTTGCTTCCTCCAAAATGTCCCCGTAAACTGCCACTGTTCATCTCCTTCAGGAGCGGAGCAGTCCCGGGTCTAGCTTCAGTACTGACTTGAAAGAGAGCGCAGCTGCGTCTCTCACGTCCTTGTGAGTTCCCTGTGGGGCTCTCCTATTCTGGTCACGTCTGACCTCGCTTTTCTGCAAGTAAAGCCCTGCTCTCCTCATTAACGAATCTCTCAGCGCTTCACAAAGACTGTCAGCCCTCGCTGGCCTCCTGATGGGGAATGGAGGTCTGGCAAAACGCAGTGACTTTCCAAAGGTCGCAGCACAGCCCTGGTGGCTGGCCAGTCCCGTGAGCCGGTGAGCTGCGCCCCACCAAGCATCTCGTCATTCCAGAGGGCGTTAGCATGACGAAAGTCAGTGTGAGATCTTACGGAAAGGGATATTTGTTTGCTGTATCTCGAAGTAAACAGATTTTATGCATTCACACTCTCAGATTTTGCTTATTCACGTGCTCACAAACATATGACATATGAGATGTATGTGCCAGGATCATTGTTGTGCAACACAGAGGACGAGGGACGCCGGCCGTCAAGTCCCCATCGTGTCTCTGGTGTTCTTCTTGACTCGTGAAGACAAATGAATTTTTGGGCAAATCTTTTGTATTGTTAGGAGTGGCCCATTGCTGTGACCTCCTTGTAGCACTAGCGGGAGAAAGGCTGGTGGGGAGCTACGCTGCAGCCGTGCTGCCTCCTCCTGATGTTAGAGGCATGGTCTTTCATAAGCCAGCTGTCCTTGCTGGGGCGCTATCAGAGCGCAGCTTTTTGTGCTTGACACATCCCTCAATTTAAGCAACTGGGAACAGTGTCCTTCGCTAGCAACCCAGGCCAGTCTTTGCACCCTTGGTCTGCTGTTGCTGCTTGTGTGCACTGACTCTCATGCTCGCTCGCTCGCTCTCTGTCACACACACACACATTTGCATTTTTACTTCATTTGTATCAGCCTTAATATTTCTACTACAAGTCTCTTAGCTGTCTGATAAGTTTATTGCAAGCCTTGGGCCAGCTGCAATTTTTCTCAAAGGAGCCTGAAGGCAAACAAAGTGTCAGGCTCCCACCTTTCACTTCCAGGAAAGAGAGAGAGAGAAAAAAAAAAGAGGAGGACAGAAATATCTTGCAAAGCCTGAGAGCACACATTGCTGAAGATCAGGAGGCGAATGAAAAGAGCCACTTTGCAAAGCACCGGTTTTTAAGAAGCCCAGTGAGGCTGGCCCATTTTCTGCTAGGGGCATCTTACGAATGTGCAGCTGACGAAGAAAGCAAGCATTTAGTCCCTCCCTTGCTTCCACTTATTGGCTGGCCCGGGTCCAGCCTACTGCTCGTGTAAGAGGAGAAATGCAGCTGTCAGGCTCGCAGTGTCCCGGTCTCTGCTCTCCGAATAAGTAGAAATGGGCGGGAGGTCGCCGGTTGCCCTCTTCGTGGCCCTGTGGGCCAGCCAGCTGGGCCTGTGGGCCGCGGGGCGCTCCAAGGTGAACCCCAGGATCATCGCGGCTCCGCAAGGTAGGTGCCGGCGAGCGGGCGGCCGCGGGAGGCGGAGCGCAGCCTCGAGGTGCACTGGCAGCGCGCGGCTGGCGGCGCGGTGCCTCTCTCCCGCCTGCCAGGTCTTTTGAGCGGAGTTGGTCTCATTCTTTTCTTTTGTCTCTTTGGGCAGACTTCTGGCGCTCGTTTAAAGCGAGCTGAAACGCCCGTGGTCTCAGAAGGGGTTTTCAAGCACCTCGGGTTTTTTAAATTTGATTTTTTAGATCTCCTGCCTTGACAAGTCCTTCACTCCTATATATTGTGGCAACAGTTTCCCACAGGCTGGGGATATTAAAGACCGTTGACAAGCCCATGTCCTGGAACAGGCACGGTAACCATTTCCTCTAGCTCGCAGGGAGAAATGCAGTATATTTGCATCAAGCAGTTAATTTTCTTATTAATCTGGTGTACTTGGTTGCAAATGAGTTGTGTTATTAAATATTTACAGATGACCTCTGTGAGAGAATATACACAACTGTAAAGGCTTGTGATCAGATACAGTCTCACCAGAAACTGAACAAAGAGCTGTTCTCGAGGAGGAAGCGTATGCCCTGCGTCTGCGGAGCGCAGCCAAGAGCAGGCTAACGTTCCCTAGCGTTATCATGTGTCTTCCGAGCTTGTGGACTAATGCCCTGCAGGGAGGATTTCACAAAAGACCCCGTCTTGTCCCCGGCGGTTCTGGTGTTTGTGTAACCCGGCGCTGGGCAGAGCTGGGGATCTCGCGCCGCTCTGCAGCACAACGGCCCCTCTGTGTTTCCCGTTTGTCGAGAACTTCAGAGGACGGGAATTTGCAGCGGTTTATTCGGCGCCGCGTGCTGCTGTTCTGCCAGGAGCTCTTTCGGCCCCGACGCTCCTGGAAGGAAAGGCCAGCGGCGCCGGGCAGGGCGCCGGGCACGTGGCCCGGAGG
Organism: Dromaius novaehollandiae; assembly: GCF_036370855.1. NCBI lineage: Eukaryota > Metazoa > Chordata > Aves > Casuariiformes > Dromaiidae > Dromaius > Dromaius novaehollandiae. Next base: position 23,245,197 of record NC_088107.1, read on the forward strand.
TGGCTTCTGTGCGACGAGGCGCACAAAGGGCAGCGGAGGCTGCGCGGGGCCTCGCGTCCTGCACTCTAGCCGCTGGCAGCTGAAGCAGCTCGAGACCGGGCAGAGCTGCGGGGCTCACGCCTTTCTCGGCAGGATTTTCCCCTGCCCCGTTTAGGAGTGAGGAGGGGGGGGGAAAAGTCTGCTTGCGGATGTCTGCTGTGGGTGGAAATGTCCGTCCCAGAGCGAAGCCACGGGGAAGAGCAGGCTCAAGTGGTTGGGTTTCCGTGACACCTCTTCCTGGCTGTGGCATGCACGCAGGGTATCGTCGTCTGGCCCAGCTGTGTCACCTGGTGGCTTTCCCAGCGTTAAACGCGGTGAGGATCTGCCGCCGAGAAATACTGAAGCCAATTAGTGCTAGCGCACTTCCCTGCAAAGGGATCAGCTTGGGCTCATCTCTCTTCCTCTGTTTTTTAAAATTAAAAAAGCGTAGCTGGGACACGGGCCCAAAGGGATTTCAGCTGGGGTGTTAGCAGAGGCGAGTATGTGCTGTGCTCGCATTAAGAGTTAGTCATGCTTCCTATCTAACAGATTGCGTCTTGCTCCGTGTCACCTCTATCCTTTAGGAAACGGGTCCTCACCGAGCGAGGAGGAGGGTGGGCTAGGATGGAGCGTGGCGGTGGGAGGAGAGGAGGCACTGGAGGGGGACGAAGAAGTAGGACAGAGGGGGAAAGGGGATGCGGCAGGTGGCAGAAAGTCCTTCGCTGATGCTCCAGATGCGGCGACAGGCCAGTACGGTGTCTTTAGTGTGGATAACCTGCAAGTCAGCACGGCGCTGCTGTTTGCGCCCGCCTTGTGTAGGGGCTAGACCCTCGCCGTGGGGTGATGGTGTGCAGGGCTTGGTCTCCAGGCTGAATCCTGGTCCTGGGGGCTGGGACACGGACGGAAGAGCAGCCGCTGGGCTCCTTGCCGTGGTCACCTGCGTGGCCGTGAATGCCGGAGCGGGCGGGCAGCCCTGGGGCAGCACGGCTGCCTCCAAGGTCGCTAGTTCGAATGCAGCCTTGAGCGTGGCTGGCCGTGAGGCAGCCTTTGCGCTCTGCCTGCTGCTGGGCCGGGCTCGGCCTGGGCCGGGTTCGCTGTGCGTGCCGAGCGGCGGTGCGGCACTGGCCTCGGCCCAGGGCTCTGCAGGGGCTGGCAGCTCCTCACCTCATTAAATTTCTTACGCGCCACAGCCCGTTGCTCAAACCAGGTAGGGCAGCCTCCGCAAAGACACCTAGACAGCCGCAAAGGCACCTAGAGACGCTGCAGCCCTGGAGACCAACAGAGAAATTCCCTCCTGGTGCTGGCCTGAGCCCAGCCCTCCCCAAAAGAGAAGGGTGCGCTTGTGTCCGTGTGTGTCCGGGGTCCCTCCCCAGGTGCCAGGCTGTGACTCTTGGGGAGGGGAGGAGATCGGCACAAGCAAATGCTGCTTCTGCAGCCGCCCTTTGCGCTTGCAGCCCCTGCAGAGCTCTCGAGCATCCCTCCCGAGCTGGGAGGAGAGCCCTGGCCCCGCAGCCAGAGGCCCTGACCGCTCTGTGGCTTTGGCCCGCTTTCCCTAGGTGTCCAGTTTCCTTAGCAAGGGATAGGTTAGGTGAGACGCACAGCCGTCAGCAGAAAACGATGTTGCTGGCTTGGTGTCAGGGCTCAGAGCTCGGATCTGAACACAAAGCAGCAAGCTGGCTTCCCTCGGTGTTCGGAGCTGCCCGCGTTTAACCTCTGCGGACTTTGTTGGGCCAGCGCTGTGGGCATCTGGGACGAAGTGTGCTGCAGATCTGCCGCTGTCGGTCTTTGAACGCAGTGCAAGTGCAGCTCCGAGGCTTTGGATGAGGCCGTTATTCTGCTTTTATCTTGCCGCCCCGCTGCTGTAGCGCTGTGCGGGACGGGGTGAGGGAGAGGCATGCCTTTCCAGAGCAGCCAGCCCAGATCAGCCTGCACCTGAGACCACTTAGTGCCAGGGACGGCTTGCAGGCTCCCTGGAGCTCTCCCGGTGAGCAGGGCCTCGCACAGGTGGTTGGCTTGTGGCTACAGCTAGGTAAGCAGTTACTGCAAGCACGGCTGACTCTGCAGGGTTTCTTCCTCTTGGAGAAAAGCAGCGCTCTGCAAAGGGCTGAGCTCAGCTGCTGACCTCCGGTCAAACCTAATATGCTTAAGGTCCTTTTTCCCGACAAGAACTTCGCCATCTTCCCCTTCACAGCTGGGCTGGCATGCAGATGGCCTGGGGGGTCTGCTCTGGTTATTACCCTTCCCGGTGTCCTAATGAAGGAAGCCTGTAGGTGACAAGTTCCCTATCTGCTGTGATTTTCAGAGTGGGAGCGAGTTTAGCCATAGCAGCCTGCACTGGCACAGAGCAAAGCGTATCAGCCTTGTGTGCTGTGCTCTCGCTTATCTTTCCTTCTAATTTCCTCTCTCCCCCTGCTTCTTTGTGTTTTTCTAGCTAAGCAGTGGTCAGCTGGGCTTTGCTTTGAAAAGGTGTGTTCAGATCCCACGCGGAGCGTTTCCCGGTCGCAGCAGGTGCTGTTTACTCTTTTGCTCTGGCTGTAGAGGTGGAGACCGCTGTGACTTGGGGCTGGGCAGAGCCGTCCGGGTGATGGAGCAGGGAGATAACGGACTGTGTGTGGAGCAGGAGGGATGGCATCCCAGGCTGGCTGTCTCCTGACCAGAAAGTCACCGAGCATCAGGAGAGCAGAGGAGTGCAGCGAGGGTGGTGAGAAGCCCGAGGGCTGGCTCAGCCTGCTCTTATAGCCTGGGGTGAACTGTCAGCCCGGCCTTTGGTGCAGTACAGGAGTAATTTTTACAAACGCCCGGTGCATTCGCACCTTGGGTTAGGATGGAGTCTGACTGTTTCGTTACCTGGTTCTGAGTTGATACGTAGTTTGCTGGAGATGAGCAGGTCCTGCGGGGGAAAAGAAAGATTATACGCTTGACCCTTGGTTGCCTCGTCTGGGCAAACTGGCTGTAGCCTGTGCAAGGTCGGGAGGGGGGGTCAAATGACAATTCCTGGAAAATGCCCACGCTGCCGCAGCAGCTCCTGGGCTTTGCCAAGCCAGCCACCTCTCCTTGGCCCTGGGAGAAACGGTGCCAGCAAGCATCTCCAAGTGCCGCTGCCTCATCCCCACCAGCGCTGTCGGAGCTCTTAGAGGAGCTCTCCGTGCCCGCTGATGCAGTGGTGCTGCATTTAGCTAGCAAGAGAGAGAAGAGCTGGCAAGAGATGGGGCTGAATTCATACTGGTGGGGAGCGGAGGCAAGGGGAGAGGGTGTGGTGCTACTGCCAGCTTTTGTTCCTCGGTGACAGTGGCACCCTTTACTCAGGACCCGTGGCCCCAAGGGTGTGAAAAGTCTTGGAGGACAGAGTTTCACATGTAGCTCTCAGAGGATAAGCATTTACAGGAGAAAGCTTCTCACTTTCCCAGCAATGCTATTTTCTGCAGACGGCTCATTTTCACAGAGTGGAAGATGCTGGTATCATAAAATGTTGGTTCAAAATATTTTTTGCTCTGCACAGATTGAAAAAGAAAAACAAACCAAACAAACCAAGCAAGTGAATCACACCCACCTCCTGTTGCAAGAGCGCGACACAAAAACAACAGACATGGGAGAACTAATAAGAGTTGCGGCTGCTTCACTGAAGTGCCCGGAGCTGGGAAAGAGAGGCATAATTCAAAGCACTGTCTCACTGCCCAGCTCCAGCTCTGTCGCAGCTTCATGTTCAGCATTGCAGTTTAATTGCAGAAAATGAGGCTGGGAAGATTTTATGTAGGTGATGTAGTCCCTCTTGGTGCCTTAAGGCAGGATAAATTAAATCCAAGCCTGAATACAGGATGCTTTTTAAAGAAGTTTGTTTCCAGAAAAAGGGCTCTGTTGGGCTGGAACTTGAGTTGGAAGCAGGAAATTGCTTGTTTTGCAGTCGGTGCTCTCCTATTGAGCTATGTCCTTGCTGTGTAGCTATTCCTGGTTGCCCCAAGAATAGGACTTGTTCCTCCTGTTCCTGTACCCTTCTCAGTACTTTGCCTTTCAATCCGCGGCTCCACCCGGCGTAGTAGGCTCTGTCTGATGCTACAGAGAAATACTATAAAGGTGCCACAAGAGGCGGATGCAGAAGCATCACCTCACCCAGAACTCTAGTAATTACAGAGCAGCTCAAGTTTGGAGCAAGAGCTTTCATGTCCCTTCTAATAAACCTAATATTGCCATTAATGGCACTTCTGGATCTTTAGTTCTATAAATATCCAGTCTCCTCTCCAGGACCCTGCTGAACTGGCCTCAGCTGCCTCCTGCAGCTATGGCTTCATCATCTAATTACCCACTGAAGTGTTTTCCTTCCCTGGCCCTGTTTGTACTGGGATGGAAAGAGGAGCAGGCATCACAGGTTTAGGGAGCTCTAGGAGTTTCCTTGGTGAATGCATGGATAGTTCCAGCCAAAACCTGCTGTTGGACCGACCACAACAACTGTGGCCAGAGGTTTGCTCATACCATGGGCAGTGCTTTGCAAGCCTTGGAAAGTCTGATCTGAATGTTTGGATTCAGATGACTGCCTGTAACTCGGTGGCTTGGGTTTCCAAGTCTGACTAATGCAGCTCTTCAGCTGAAGAGGGAAGTGAGAAGAGTGGATATTGCGTGTTCCCACTGATGGAGGTCGAGCGAACAGAAAGGGGATGCAATGAACAGCTACATGGCCTTCTCCAGCACAAACCGAAAGGCTGCTTGGCTTCCTGAGCAGGGCTGAGAACCAGGTGACATTCATTGCAGGAGTAGGAAGCCTAGAGCAGCAGGTAGGAGGGTTGCAAAGAGCACGACAGGACCCTTCCAAATCTAGCAAGAAAGTCCCTTTGCTGCGTGTGTAATCCTGTCTGTTTTCTGTAGGGAACTGAAATGTCATCCTCACTCGAGAGCCACAGGTCTCTCTTTAAACTATCCCTTTAAACCCCTGCCGAGGCTGGGCAGGCTCCACATGGCACCGGGCAGCCCACACGCTCGCTAACCTCACCCGGGGGAAGGAGTCTGGGCTGGGAGAAGGGGCAGGCAGCAGAAAGGGGAGCTCTCGTTGCTGCGGGCGGTGGGGCTGGTGACTGGCAGCCAGGGACATGAGAGATGGCTGCCAATTAAGCTGAAAGGTAAAGTGGCTGTTTTGCTGGCGCGTGTGCATAGGGGTGCTCAGGGCGATTTTTAGCCTGGAAGGCTTTTTATGATAAATCAGTCTTTGGAAACTGAGGAGAGGGACAGCTATATCTCCAGATAGCAGCTATATTGCTAAAAGCATCCTTTTGTTGTGCTGCAGTCGTTCCAGTGACCGTATAATGAAACGCCGTAATCACAGGCCCAAGTTCCCCAGCTCCCAGCAGGAACGCAGCGCGGCTCGGCACTGTTATTACAGAGAGCGGCTCTTGGGACGTAACAAAACCTGGCTCTAAATTTAGTTCCCACAGTCCGTAGGGCGCAGTCGGCGGCTTGGCTCCGAGGCTGGCAGGGAGAGCGTACCTGCCGGAGGACGGCCCCTGCGAGCGGCTGCTCCCCAGGCGCCCGTGTGACCGGAGGCCGCTGCTCGGGCCCGTCTTGCAGTGGCACAGGCTTCGGTGCCGCAGAATTTCCTCGGGGAGGGGAGGGGGGCGGCTGGTAATGCGCTCGCATGCCCTTCCCACTGCCTGAGCACAGCAAACACTGCAGTACCTGTCACATGCTCGCCTTTTGTTTAAATAGGAGAGACCCGTCTTTCATGGAGCGCAAAGCGCTCTGATTCAAGCCTTCAGAGCGCTAAAAGGGGCCTTGTGTTGTTGCCCTGGTTCATGAAGTCCTGGCTGACGGCAGAAGCTTTGAATCGAGGCTTGTTTCTTCCAGCCGCAGGTTAGGGGTCTTTTCCCTTTCATTGCTTGGTTAATGAGCGTTTGGGACTGCTGCCTGCTCCGGCTCGAGCTGGAAGGCCCCTAGCAAGAGAGAGTATTGGTTGAGCAGCTCACAGAGGTGCTTTTGAAGAGACGTGCTCGTGCCCAAGCAGCTGGATTATCAAACTGGGATGTTTCTCTCTTCCTGCCCTAGTTCAGCCCCTTGAGCTGGCTGCTGCTGCCAAGCTGCCCTGGGACTTACCAGAAATAGAGTGGAATTCATTAATCGGCCTGAATGTTTGCCTCCTTTAGTGCAATTCCGAGAAAGCGTATTTGTCTAGTTAGGCTGTGCTTTGTGGGCTCGAGGCTTTGTGTGTGCAAGCACAGCCCTCCTGGGCACGTTGGGTTGCACACGGGCGAAGAGCTTTTGCAGGAACAAAGCACTTGGCCATCTATCCCCGATAATGCGGGCTGAATTGTTTCCTCTGCTCCGGAGCATTTTCCTATTGATGGCAGCGGCTCTCCCGAGGGCAGCAGAAAGCTGCCCCATGAACATCCCATGATTGCAGGCTCTTTAGGAGTGGTTGGGGGAGAAGCCAAACAAAATACCGGCAGCAGCATATGGATGTGGCCGGGAACGTAGCTTGGCAGAGGGGTGGAAAGGTCCCGCTGCAGAGAGGAGGTAGCTGTTACTGGTATAACAGCACAGCCCTGCTCCTGCCTCCGAGGGGTGCAGCAAGGGTGGCAGCGCAGGGAAGGTGACTTCACTGGCTCAGAGGGAGTCGGAAACAGTTGGGGAGGGATGTGAGAAGAGATAGCGTGAGGTCTCTTGGCAGATTATTAAATGCTGCCTATCTCCAAACTGTCTTGGGGGAGAGACAGAATGAGAAATACCGAACAGATGAAACCTGTCACTGACTCGCTACAAAATTAAAATAAAAAAGAGGAGTGAAATGCATAAGGCAGTCAGGCCTGGGTTGGAGTAACATAGGCTTCCCCGCTGCATGTCCCCGCTCTGTGCTTTCCCACCTATCTTTTGGGGGCAGCAGCAGTCTCCCATGCATTCATTGACCCTTTTGTGGTCTCCTGGGCACAAGCCACCTTGCCTTTTCTTGCACTTGCCTTCCCTTGGTTCAAGGCTGCGTGGCCCCCCAATGTCCCCTGCCCCAGCCAGCTTCAAGGTGTGAGCTGACTTTTTGGGGTTCCCAATGTGTTATGTTCCCAATGGTTAATGTGATTTCTCTCCCCCCACGCCGGGGAGCTGCTGCGGTGTGGCTGAGGCAGAGCACTATGTCCCCCGGTGCCAGCCCCTCTTATCACGACAGCAGCATGTGGCCCCGGCCCTTGCTCTGAGTTGTGCTGCTTTCGGAAACCAAATTGCAGCGTTTCATATAGGGTGACGAGCGTGGGAAGAGCATGGTCAGGGCTGCTACCCCTCAGGCTGGTAAGAAAGCACTTTGCCTTCACCGGGAAACCATTTGTCTGCTCTCTCCTTTCTAGGCACACGTGTGCTCTTGGGATGCAGGGAATGTGTGGGAGCGTCCGGCTAAAACAAAGGTGGCGCGCGCTGGCTTCAGCGCACTACCTGTCTGGCTAGCCAGCGCCCTTCCCCGTCCCAGATGGTGTCAGACAGTTACAAAATCCGTAGGAAATGACTGATGCCTACAACGCAGCTTGTTTCATCTGATGCCTTTCCAGGTCCTCACCCTTTCCAGAGGATCTAGTTGCAGCTGGTGGCCACTCTTGGACTCCAGCGGTCAATGCTAGAAATGAGCGTAGCGGTGTTTGGTCCCCTGGTCTCGTGGAGGCCAGACAGACAGCAGCCGCCCTGCGTGGGAGATGGGTGGAGGTGTCTCAATGGCAGGGAGTTGCGTGTTCCCTAGGAGGCCATGGAGTGCTTCAGGGAGCAGGAAGCACGTGTGTCTGTGTCTTGTGCTACTTCAGCAAGAGACGTTTTTAGCTCTGTTTCTGGCTGCTTGATTTCTACTGTCACTACCCAGTGGCTCTGGAGTCTTTCATCTCCCTGCAGTCTAACACCAGAGAGGAGCTTTGGGGAGGAGGCAAGGAGTCCCTCCAAGCATCCCAAAAACATGAGCAGCTGGGGAGAGGAGAGACCTGGAGGGAAAGGCAGGCAGAGCAAACCCCTTCGGAGATGGACCAGCCAACGGGGTGATCAGCACCGGCTCCCGGCCAGGCGAACATCAGCCCCCCATCTGCCATCACCCACTCTACCTCTTGCTAAGCTGAACAGGTGGGGGACAGGGAGGGAGTGAAAGGGGGCCAGGAAGATGTTTGGCCCCAGAAGGACTCTGGAGGGAGGTCGGCTCTTAGGAGTTTGGAATGGAAATCTCTCGGGGATTGGGCTTTATTAGGTACGTTCTTTCCATCTTGCTTTCTTTGAGAAATGACTTAATGTTGGAGCCTCGATTGAATTGAGAGGGTGCAGGGCTGTCTCGTACATTGAAAAATGTCCTTGGAGCCGTGTGGAGAAGGGGAGCACTGGAACCAATTCACTGCGACCGAGATGCGCTTTCATCTCTGTACCTATGTATGCCTACGGGGCCTTGCATCCTCCGAGCAGGGAATGGGGGGAAAAAAAGAGAGGTGGAACTTCTCTCTGTCTCCCCATCTCACTTCAGCAGAGCACATTGCTTCTCTGGGCTAGTTTCCCTTGCTGGGTAAAAGACGATAGATAGCCCAGTGGTAGAGCGTATGCCGAAGCTCTCGTAAGCCTGACCTGTAGTCCCTGTCCTGCTGTGACGTTCCCAGCCGGGCGATCCTTCAGCCTTCCTGAGCCTCTGCTTCCCTAGCTGGAAGGGTGGCGGTAGGAGTGCAGCCCTCGCCTGCCTCGCGGGGCCTTAGCAGCTCGCTGGCCATGTAAGCCGAGGAGAGCAGGGAACGATGGGCCAGGTTTTTCAGTGAGCAGTGGGAAGGAAGTGGTTTCCCACAGTCTTTTGCCTTCTCCCCCTTTCCCAGAAACCCCTCAGGCAAAAGTGTATCATTTTCGGTGAGTCACATTGGCTGGTGGTGTAGAGACCATGCAGCTCACAGCCCTCCAATTACTCCATGGCAGGTCGGAACAAAACTGCCGTAGAGTGTCCCTTCTGGCTCACCTCGTCTAGAGGCAAAGCATTTCCCTAAGACCCCTCGTCACCAGTGGAAGGGCCAAATCCCAGAAGCACATCAGGCTGATATCAGGTGTTAATCCCCTGGGAATGGGATGGCTTACGGGTGAGCAGGGAATGTGCAAAAGGCCTGGGGAGCACGAGGTGGCACCTCCTCAGCCCAGCTGACCATCACGCGAGGAGCTCTGGTTTCCTCTTGCCACGTTGCTGCTCCCTTTGGGCAATGTCATGGGGGGAAAGGAGAACCTAATCCCTTGGTGATCCCAGCAGCCACCCACAGCCATGCTTGCTCCTGCAGAAACGTCTCAACCTGGGAATTTATAGATCATCTAAAACTGCAGTTTGGCTTCTTGCCAGCCTCAGTCACGGAGATGGGAAGAAATAGTGCAGCTCTTTGGAAGCAGTGTGTTTCAGCCCCTTCCCTGCCAGGGACAAACAGCGTTGGTGGCAGCCCTGTGCTGCCTGCTCAGGTGACTGTCCCTCTGCGTGGGCGCGGTGACGCCCCACGTTGCTCCTGGAGGGGCTCCGGTGTCCGGAGCCGCCAGGGAGCCGTCTGCCTGCTCCCAGGGCAGGGAAATTCCCGGATCGGCTTCCGTGTCTCGTGTGGGGGAAATATGAAACGAGTGACGCTGCAGGGTGACATCAGGTCTGGGACCGGGACTCGGGAGATTGGATCCCAAACTAGGTGACTAAGGCAGCAGGCTTGACTTCCACGTTACAGACCCTGCCCTAAAGGAGAGCAGTCTAGCTGCCTGAGCTAGGTTGTTGGTCACGCATCCTGCGCACGCCGGGAAAGCAGGGGCGGAAGAGAGATGGATGTCACCGAGTCGAGACGGTTCAGACATTCCCAAAAGCGAGGTGACGAGCGGGAGCCCGGAGCGCACGAGCTGCGATCGCAGGGTTAGTCAGCGCTGGCGCCCGGCCTCGGCTCGTTGCCCGGAGGTGTGGGCTTGCCGCGAAGGTGTAGCAGCTGAGTCCCCGGTGACCCTGCTGCATGGCCGGATTGTGACTCAGCATCGTTAAAGCGGCTTTTCCGTGTGCTATCGGAGCCAATCCCGGTCGGATTGCAGCAGAAACGGTGACGTGCTGCAGTCAGGGCTGTAATCTGTTCTGTCTATGCTGAAAGGAAGGAAGGAAGAAAGAATAAAGCCTGGATGTAGGGGAAATGATGAACTCTGTTTGGAGAGGGAGGGAGCCAGGAAAGCGAATGAGCTGTGCACGTTTGCAGTGCTATGATTCAGGCAGGAACCCGCTCACTGTCTGACCCAGAGGCGGCAGAACAGGTGGCAGCGTCATCAGCGTCATCCCGGGCGGTTGGATGCACGATGGTGACGATTGACGGCGTTGTAATGTGTTACAGCGAAAAAGGTTCTGAGGGCTGCTGGGCGGGTTTGCTGCACACGTTTCCAGAGACCTTGGCTGCATCTGCTTCGGTGCCGGGCTTCAGAGCTACGCTGGCTTAAATCATATTTTGCCATATAGAGATCCCAGCTGATTGCCCAGCCCAGTGTCCCTGTCCTACAGCAATGGGAGAGCTTGGGAAAATGTAGGCAACTTAGCAAAAGGGTTTAAACCCCCCTCTATTTCCATAAAGGGGTGAAATCCTGCTTTGGGTTGTGCCAAGCCTTGTGTCTGTGTTTATGACCTTGGCGATTGCAGCAGAGCCAATGCAGAGAGGTGGCTGTTGCCTAGTGCTCCTGTGTGCTTTGAAATGGCCTGGCTGTGCAAAAGCTCCTATGACCTAGGGGGCAAGTGATGAGCATGGCAGGGGTAGTGCGATTCTGTCCTTATCTTGGTGGAAAGCAGCTCTGGCCTGTTTCCAAACCTGCTTCCACCTCACCTCCCCTGCCCGGGCCTGCAATACCTGCACCGTGGCAAGCCGGCTTGGGCCATCGTCAGTCAGCCCAGGGCATCTCCCCCGGGGAGAGAAGCCGCAGCATGATGCTGCGTGCATGGGGCGAATACTGTGCTTAACGTAACCTCTGTGCCAGAGCCGAGTCCCATCCCTTCCGTGTCCTGTGACTCAAGTTGGAGGACATGTGCTGAGTGAGAGATGAGAGATGCCGTTGCCTGGGGGACTTTGCTCTTCAGGAGTGAGTCTTGGGCATCCTCCCTCTTGCGGTGACCTGTGCTTGGCTCATACGTGTCCGGGGCAGGGAGCCGGGCTGCTTCTTGGGCGCTGAGCCTCAGATCTGTGCAAAGCCCTTGTGCCTTGGTATCAGCGAGGGGGAGGAGGTGGCCCACACCGGTGTCACTGCAGGGATTGTCGGAGGTCCAGCCTGGGAGCTTTGTGGATTTCGCTGATGCCCATCTGGTCTGCTTGCCTGGACATCCCTCGCAGGCCAGGCAGCCCTGCCGATGGCAAAGGGGGCAGTCCGAGCTGCCGGCCTCAGTGGGGGTTTTGTGATCGGCCTGGCAGGCCAGCAGTGATGTCCCAGCTAGGGAGGTGGGAGGATTGCTGGGGAGCTGGGTCAAGTCACGAGTTTAGCAAGATCTCGGCCTCCTTCCATCCCCGTCCAGCTGTGCTGACTCTGCTGAAAGTGCCCCAAAACAGCAAAACTAGCAGGTTGTGTCAGCAGTTCTTAGTGCCTCTCTGACTGCGTGGGCCTGGGAGCGAGGTGGGGCTGTGGGCTGGCTCAGGGGTCTCCAAGGCTGGCTGCAGGGGGTGAGCAAGGCTCCCGTGGCCGGAGACCCTGCTCCGAGCTGGCATCTCCCCCCTTGCAGACCTTGGTGCCTGCTGCCCGGAGGTCCCCTCTGCCCCAGGAGCGGCGAAGGCTGCGGGAAGGCATGTAACTGCATAGGGCTGCGTGTTAGGGGAAGCAGCAGGTCTGCTGCAGGTTGTGGCACTTCGCTAGTGCCTGCCCAGACCTCGCAGCACAGCTTCGCTGATCCAGGTTTGTCTGCGTAATGTCCCCAGAGCGGGGCTTAGTGGGGAAGGAAGGCAGGGCTGGAGTCCAGGCACTGGGTGCCCTGCTCTGCCTTGTCCCCCTTGGGGACACCATTTCTCAAGCTGCGTAATGAGCATTTTTCCATGCAGGGCCACATGGATGCTCTCTGGGCTCTGTGGTGTTCAGGGAGGGCAATCCCAGGGAGCAGGTAAATCCCATACGTTGCCTGGCTTCCCCACTCCGAATTTCCGGAGGAGTCCTCACTTCACCGGAGCAGGAAGCGGAGGGTTTCCCTGGACGGCAGCCTTTGGTTTTGGCTCTAGCACCACCATTGCCGAGAGAGGCTGCAGGTTCTTATTGCGCTCTCTTCTTCCCTTTTCTCAAGCTTTCGTTTCAGTTCCTCATTTTAAAATGCTGGTGCCAGAGCAGATTCGAACAAATGCCTCCATTTTAGGAAGAGGCAGTCGTCCCCCAGCGCCAGCGTGTTGTAGACGCACAAAGATTTCCCCACTGCGGGGGCTCGGAGCCGTGCAAACCAGCGGCTGACCCGAGCGGCCGGGAGTCTCAGAGCCTGTCGGGAGCCCAGAACGGCTGGGGGCCTTTTTCCTGCTTGGAGAAAGGAGAGCGGTGGAGGGCAGAGGGGAGAAGGACTGGCTTAGCTGAGTCAGCCCTCGAGCCGGGATTAGTGCGGGGTATTTCGGCTCTCCTGTGACTAACCCGAACGCCCACATTGTTTCTCTGTTTGTAGTGCTGCGGACGTCTGGTTTCAAGGCGAGCCTTCTCCCCACGCCCAGGGTGCTGCGCTCCTCCGGCCGGCGGGAGCCGGGCCTGGCCGTGGCGCTGGGGAGGCCACGGGCTGCACCGGGTGAACCGGGGCCACAATCCCAGGCGCTGCCCTGGCTCTTGGCCCCTTTCTGATGGGCTTCACCAAGGGGCTCAGAGATCCAAAGGGAGCCAGAGCGTCCTTTCACTTGTCCTTAAAGCATGATCATGTGCCTTCACCCAAGCCATGCCCGGGCAGGCCAGCCTGTTTCACCCCGCTGTGCCCCGAGCAGACTTGAAGCAGAGTCACTCCCTCTTTTGTCTGTGTCGCTCTTTGTGCGTTAATGATCGACCTCTCTGCTCTCATCTCGTCTGGAACATCTCCCTCTTCCTTTACCTCCTCCTCCATTACCTCACCCTGCAGGCATCCCTCCGAGATGCACTGGGCTCCCTCCCTCTCCCTCATTAATATTATTAATATTATTCAATCTGGCGTGGTTTTCCCCATCTTGCCTGCAAAGCACAAAGCTCTTCTTTCTGCTATTCATTGCTCCGGACTTGGGTTAGCATTTCAATCGACAATCGTGCCATTGATTTGTGTGCTGACGATGGGTTTTGCGTTAAATGCCAGGCGAAGAAACCCGGCAGGGTTAGCAGGGCTCTGGAAATTGGCCCTGACTCTCTCTAGGAGAGAGGGTGGTGGTAGGGTCATGCCTTCCCTTTAGCAGGGTGTGATCCTCTCTTTGCAGAGTGTCACAGCCAGCCTTGGGCTTCCCGTGAGATGTGCGTGGTTAGGACAGGTTTGTGCCTTCCAGATCCAGCCCCGTCTCTGTGCATGCAACGGTGCTTATGAACTGCATCCCTCCCGCTCCCAGGCTGGCAGCAGTCCCCGGATCCTCTGCAGCTTGGCACGGGTGTACTGGGCAGAGGCATGTGCCCGGATGGTGGGTTGACCGCTTTCACTCGGTGGGTTACAGACCGAGCGGGGATGTGTCACTTGCTGCTCCCTGAAATGCAGCTGACTCTGGGCTGGGGCATCCACAGGTCGTTTCCTAACCAGCAGCTGTGGGAGACTGGCCCTGGAGCTGCCTGCTCCCCCTGTGGCATTGTGGCCCAGGCGTTGGGATGTCCCCTCCTTTGGTGCCACATAGCATGGGCACCGTGGTCTGATCCCAGAGGACACCCAGCTGCGGCCCGTGTTGTCATTTGGCACCCTCTGCCTGGCCATTCCCTGCTCCTGAATGCATTTATAGCCCTGGCCCTGGGCACAGGGGGAAGCGGCTGCTCCTCGAAAGCCTGCTGAGAAGCGGAGGTGAAGGGGATCAAAGCACTTGCTTAAGCCAAGCTGTTCCAGGCAGAGCAGGGATGAAGGCCAGCTTCGCAGGTCAGCCCGGGGGCTGGTGCGGAGGCAGCACCCGCTCTCAGAGCCACCTTGTAGAAAGCTCCCTTCCAGATCAACCCAAATCAGTGCTGGGGCTGCAAACACACTCCTCAGTCCTGGCTAGCAGAGCTGTTTATTCTCAGCGTAGTGATTCAATCCAGTCTCTGGGGAGCAGTAGGATAAATAATACATTGGCGCCAACCACACGATTGTTTTGGGCTTGTTTGTTCTGGCTGTCGGAGGAGCGTGAGTTACCCCGTGTGCTGTCCTGGCGGGGAAGCAGGTTGGCACCGCTCTCGGGGCCTGACCGAGCTGAGCTTCCGAAAGAGACGCTGTTGTGAAAAAGCCTTGAAACGAAACCAAAATCAGCAGGCTCGAGCAGGGCAGATGTGTGCAGAAGGGTGAAGCGGAGGAGCAGGAGTGGGGAATGGCTGCAGGTGTGCATTTTTGTGAATAAGCAGCAAATTTCGGGCTGGGCTGGAGGCCTGAGAACAGGAGCAAAGTGTGCTGAAACGCAGCTGCCTGTGCCGTGCTGGTGGTGGGTTTTGCAGGCAGTGGTAGCTGGGTAGGCGAGGAGGGGCTTCGGGGCTCCCGTGTGGGTGGGCTGTTGCATGCCCGCTGGGCCGAGACAGGGGTTTTAGGACTGCTGGGCAGGGAGGTGGTGGAAAGGGGATTAGTGCTTTCCTCCCTTGCCTCCCTGGCACGTGTGCTGTCTGCATAAGGCCGAGTCTGTGGCTGATGCAGAGCCCGGGCTAGCAGGCGTGCCTAGCGGGCAAATGGCTCTGTCCCTTGCACAGTCACTGTGAAAAGACTCGATGCCAGCTTGTGCCGGAGGCAAAGCCCACGCTCAGGAGTTTCTCCCTGGAGTCATCGGACAGAGGAGAGACTGTAGCACTGGGGAGGGCAAAGGGAGCAGCGGGAACTGCCTTCCAGCATGGCTGTCGCGTCCCGACTGCCAAATTCTCCAGCTGCACCGCAGTCTCCATCCTGCAGGTACCAGTGATGGAGGGGAAGGGCAGCCTGAACGGCCTGGATTAGCAGAAAGCCGGTTCCCGTGCTGGGCCCGTGGCGTGCCGCTGGCACTCCTCCACGCTGTCTCTTTGTGGCCAAGGTGCCCTTGCGAAGCAGCAGCCCCTGGGCCCCGGCTGGGTTTCCCATCGCAATGCAGAGGGCGGGCGATGGCTGGCAGCACCCCGCGTTGGCCAAGCCGGTGAGAGGAAAGGCTGTGGAGGAGAGGGGCCGGCTCTGGGTACTGTTGAACCCCGCAGGGACGAGAGGCCCGGCGGCACTGCCGGGTTCTGCTCGTCTCTCCAGCCAGCGAGGCTGCGGGTCGCCCCTCGGCAGGCTAGAGGCTGTGTGCACTCCCAGAGCTGTAAGTGGGGATGCTGCTCACCCCAGGGCACTGCGACCAGTGTACTGAATCGGAGAGAAAAGCCTCAAATGAATAAGGCATTCAGGAGCCCGAGCGTCCTCTAATGTCTTTTTACTTTGGGCTCTGCCGCCGGAGGCGGGGGGGGAGTCTTGGCAGGACCCCTGCGCAGCGTGCTCTGGGCAGAGAGGAAGCACTGGGCTGTGCAAAGATTGTCCTTTGCCTGCCCTGCAAACACCCCTATAAATAGAGAGCGAGGGACACGTGCCACTGATTAATTGCCTGTCTGTGCAGGCAGCCAGCTCCCGAGCAGGCGTAGCGTTCGTCTGCGCGCTGGGAACAGGCAGCGCTTGCCAGGAGAGGGGCCGTGTTCTTCGGAAAAGGGAAAAGAGGCAGACTTGGAAACGGAGTGCCCTGTCGCATAAGCAGAGGTCAGTTGTGTTCTGGGCTGACATTTTATCCCCTTGGAGGAGTTGAATGGTTCAGCTCCTCTTGCGTGGTTGCCACACGCTGCAGCAGCAGGAGCAGCTCGCTGGCGGTGGTGCAGACTGCCCCGCGCGTGGGGCCGTGCCTCGGAGCACACAGCCGTCCACATGTGCCCGCACCGTCCCGGAGGGGATGCAGGACCTCAGGACTCGGGTGAGAGAGCAGAGGGGGACCGTAGGGCTCGTCCAGGAGGGGCTCGCAGCCTCGCCACGTGTGACAGCAGGAGCTGGCCCTGGCAGTGTCCTCCTGCATCTGCGGTGGCAACGCAGAGAGAAAGGGGGATGTTTTAGGAGGCAGGAACTGGAAATGCCAGAAGGTGAAAGAGGAAGGAAGAAGGGAGGTAAGGACAGAAAGTCCTTCCTGCCATCTGTAGCAACTGGTTGTGACGTGGAGGCCTGGGTCTTGCAGCTCGCTTCTCG
This sequence comes from Dromaius novaehollandiae, assembly GCF_036370855.1. NCBI lineage: Eukaryota > Metazoa > Chordata > Aves > Casuariiformes > Dromaiidae > Dromaius > Dromaius novaehollandiae. The sequence continues at coordinate 23,261,458 of NC_088107.1, forward strand.
TGTGCACCTGGGGCGTGGAGCCCTGTGGGGAGGAGAGGTGTGACGCTAGCTGTGGATGGTGAGGAGACCTCCCGCTCCTCGAGCACAGGGTGGCTGACCCCGGCTATGAGGCAGTGGGGCAGCTTCGCTCCCCTTCAGCCAGATAAGAAGTCGCAGCTCCAAGCAAGCGTGTGCGAGGTCGCAGAGCAGAGGGCAGAAAGCCGTGGGCCTGTGAAATGCAGGCCTGCCAGTGCAGGAGCTGGATCTACAGGGCAGCTGCTGTCTGGAGCTGTTGTTGGAGGGTGGACAGAGAGGGGAGGGAGCCCGGGAGCCACGAGCAAGCAGCCCAAGGTCTTCGCTCCATGGCATAGCAGTGGGGACATCCCAGGGCGAGTGATCAGGGCAATGAGGGGTTACCCAGCGAAAAGGAGAGGGTGCATCTCTGCTTCTCAGCCGGTGGGCACTCTGATAGGCCTAAAAATGAGTGGCCAAACTCCTTTAGTCCTAGCTGATCACCTTGAGGTGGTGCTTGCTCTGTGAACGGTATCCTGTGTCAAAGTTCTCCCTCCTCTTCCTCCTCCTCCGTCGCCAGCCCTGCAGGGGCCAGGCAGGGCCTCTCTACACTCCCGTCATTTATGGAGCTCTGCTGTCCCTGGGGAATAACTGGACAATAGTACAGCTCCTCTCAGCCTGGGAGCTGCCTTCCCCTGCCTGCCTGGTGCTGGGCCAGCCATCCCGGAGAGTTCCCAAGCGGAGTCTCATGCACCTGCCCTTTCTCCTCGCTCGCACCGAGGACAAGATGTGGGAGTTGGCGTTGTCCAGCCTGAGCTGGCTGTGGGCGCTCTCTGTAGCGAGCGGTTTCCCTGATGAGTCTCCTCTCTGTGGTGTTCCTAGGTGCAAGAGTGTATGTATTCCCCACGAGTGAGAAGTACCCTGTCTTTTACCACAAAGAAAACAGCTCAGCTATCTTCGTCGGGGGAGAGGGAAGGCTTTACTACTACGACTTTGCAACCTATGAGACGTACACGGTAAGGATGCCGGGCTAACAGGTTTGGCCCCAGAGCCCCATGTGAAACTGTTCAGCCTCCATCTCACAGCCCGGATTCTAGATATCTTGCGCAATGTCTTTGCCAGCAGCAAAGTCAGGACTGGAAGTGTCCAGTCTATGCCCAGCCTGCCCCATCCATCCGGGAAGCCACAACTTCAATGCTCAGTGGCTGCAGCGAAGGGGAAGTCTCCTACACTAACTGTGGGTGGGTCCTTTATGGAGGAGCTGGAAGTTGTAGTGGTCTTTGCTGCCCCAGGGGAAGGATTTTTCAGGTGGGGGACTCTTTTTTTAGCATGGAAAGGGATGCTCAGAGTCATGTGATTAGGAAGAAGTTTTGTTTCCATCCCCTTCCACTGTCACAGCCCAGGCTGCTTTTCCTTGAAAGCAATGTGTTCTGGATCAGCTGGGCACTGAGTTAGTCCAGCAGGAAAATCCCAGGGTTGGCTGGTTTTCTCATGACCTCTTCCTGGTCCTCAAGCAAGTCAGTTCCTGAAGTTTGTGCTCAGAAACTTCCCTTCTTGTTCCCAGGAGCATAGTGGTTAATGTGTCCCAGTCCGCAGACAACCACCACCTACGGTTGAACACCCACTCCCCACAGTGACAGATCCTCTCCCGAAACCCTCTGGAGAGCAGCCCGGGCTGTCTACCAGTCATGCCTGCCCCTTTGACCCTGCATCCCCACTTCTTCCCATCCCCCCACAGCTAAAGAGCTCCAGTCCTACCAGCCCAGCCTCCCCAAGGTTTTCAAATGCTGAGGTGGGGAAAAGGGCTGAACTCCCGTGTTTGATGGCCCTCTCGCAGACATGCTTGCTTCACTTCTTGCGGAGAGAGAGAGTAGCGTGTGGCCCATGGGGCTGAGTTGCTGTTAGTTGTTGGCTTTGAGGCGGAAGGAATAAAAGCATGTCTGTCTCTGTTCTATTCCAGGAAGACTTCCCTATGATGAGAGAAGGACAGTGCATGAACTCTGGAGGTCCGGTAGGTTCCCTGGAGCTCCCCAGGAAGTGCTGGGAGGTTGTTCCACAGGCAGTGCTTTGCTCTGTGTGGTCTCATGTGCTGCTCTAAGGAAGACACTAGGTTCTGCTTGTGGTGAAGCAGCGTGAGAGGGGGGCAGCGGGAGGGGGCTGGATGGATGAGAGCCGGAGGACATGGGCCGAAGGACCACTCGGGAGGGAACTGTGTGTGTTCCTTGCATGCTCTCACTGGGTGAAATCCTCCAGTACCTGTGGAGCAGGAGGTTGGATGAGATAATGTCAGTTTTCTCCTCTGGTTTAAATACCCATGAAAAGCTAGGAAGCCACATAGCTTGGAGCTTGATTTTGCCTTACACTTAGAGCAGCCGGGTCACGTTCTGCCGTTCACAGCCATTCATATTCTCTTTTTTTCTCTTGCAGGAAGACAATAAAAATTACCTCACATTACTGGGGGAGCATGGGAACGGGATGTTAGTGTGTGGAACTGGCGCCTGCTCTCCGACCTGCTGGCACTGGGTATGCTGGAAATACCCTAGCACATGGTTGACTGATGGGACTAGTACTGGGTCATCCCGCTCTGTCTGGTGTCTTCTCCACTGCACAGATGGGAGTCCTGGGACATGTCTGGGGGATGCAGTACAGTTTGGGAGTGGGCCCAAAGCCAAAGTAGAGCTCAAGAGTCCTTAGTGCACATATAACAGTTTAAATCATGGAACAAGGGGCAAGGGGTCAGGAAATACATTTATCTGTATATGTGGCTGCCTGTGTTGGGACCAGAGCAAAGCACTCGCCATTTTGTGCCCTGCTGTCTTCATCTACAAAATGAGGCCCTGATACCCCCTTCCTTCTCCGAGTGCTCTGAATTGCCCAGATGCCAGCTCCTGCTAGGAGCTTATTATGACAGCTTGGGACAGCACACCTGAGCAGAGGTCCGTATGGGCCAAAGGCAATGCCAGCCACCTCTGTGCTTGCTTACCGTAACCCCCCTGTCCTTACCTCCGCCCTGCGGCAGGGGCTCTGCCTGGCCCATCTGAAGATGGGCCACAGACTTCCTTCGTTTGGGCTGCGCCAGCCAAGCAGAGCTGTGTTCCTCCTGCCCCAGGGGTTGACATAGGTGCCTGAATGCTCTCCCCTTCCTGAACTGCCCAGCAGATCACACTTCTTAGGGTCAATTTCTGTGCTTCCCCAGGAAGAGAAGAAGAAGGGCTCTCCGTGGGATGGGAGAGGTATTGCCCCTTTCAGCCCAGACTCGAATTCCCTCGTCGTTGTTGACGGTAAGTCTGAATGCTTGCGTGTCTTTGACAGTAGCACCGTGTGGGAAAGCTAGGCTCTCCACAGGAGCACCTGGAAACCTTGAGGCTGTTCCAGAAACTACACCCCTCTGCTCTACTTGGGGATCGACCCCAGCGCTTCTTGCTTTGCCACTTATGAATGCGTGCACTTCTAGGATGGAGCGTAGCACAAGGTTGTTTATTCCTGTTCTGGGGATGGGGGTTGAGTCTTTCTGCGGGAAGCTAGAGTGCAATGGTGATGGAGAGGAAAGAGAAGGTCCTGCAGTAACTCCACTGTTGAAATGGCTGAGGACCTGGTAGAGCAAGAGATGGGGCTCCATTCCAGAGGCAAAGCAAGGATTTATCCCTGCTGCTCTGTGAGGAAAAAGCTCAAGAGTATCCCCAGGGGGAGTCCTGCCAGGCCTGTTCAGTGCTAGGCAGTGAGTGCTGGGTTTGGTGGTCTGTATTCGCCAACTGTGTGAGTCGTCTTAGCCAACCACATGCCCAGATTGTTCTTGGTTCTTCTCTTTCTCCTCACAAACCCTCCTGCCCCTCTGGAAGGAACCTGTTGCAAATGAGCCTTCCTGTCCCACAGGTCATGACATCTATTCCACCATCAAGAAGAGCCAACAGAATGGCAAGATACCCCGTTTCCGGCGAGTGAAAGGAGGTGGAGAGCTCTACACAAGTGACACTGTGATGCAGAGTGAGTATGAGGGAGATCCTGAGGGAGTGGGACCTGCTGCTTTGCCCCATCAGGCACATAAATTGGACTCCTTGCCAGTCCACAGCTGTGGGCCATGCTATGTACACAGTACAACTTGGAGGGGTGCATCCCCTCTGCCCAGCTGGTGCTCAGCTCCAGAGCCTCCTGCTTGGCTTTGCTCACTCCTAGGATAGAGCTGTGGGGAGGGCTGATTCGGTCCCTGTCTGCAATGCTGGCAAGGAGCTTTTAGCTCTGTTGCTGGCAGCTGGGGGAATTTGAGCTCTGCTTCTGGGCCAAAACAACTGACAAACGAGTTCCTCTTGCTTGGGGTGGGGAGGGAGGAGATTGGGAAATGGAGAGAAGTGGACAGCAAGTCCCATGTCAGATGCTGGAAGGAAATATGGTTGTGTAAAGGTGCCCAGCAGCTGCTATGTGGTGGTGGAAACAGGAAGAAGAGCTTCCACTCCGGGCAGACTGGTGTGGGGAAAATGACTCTTTCCAAATCCCCAGCCAGGGTGAGACTGTGAGGCAGGAAGAGGTTGGGCTGTGCATGGGATAGGGGGGAATAGAGGGAAAGGACCCCCCTTGATTTCCATGAGCCATTGGCTTATTACTTCACCTTCTGCGAAGCCTCCCCAGTGACCAAAGATGTTCTGGCCAAAGAGTGACCAAAGATGTTCTGGCCAAAGACAAAAATCAAATCAAAATGACACCAAGACAAGACAGGACCTGCATCTGGGGACATTGCGGAGCAGGGGCGGGGACCAAGGCAGCAGCAAACAAAGTTGGTGGACCCAGAGCCATGAGGCCAAACGCATAATTAGGAAGAACACTCTGCCATGGAAACACCAACTAACGATGCTCGGAGGGACCCAGAGCCTTCCCCCGCTGCTGGGGATACCCTTTGTGGCAGTGGTGTATTAATAGGAAAAAGCATCATTGGGTTTTCCACACCAAACACAAACGGTGCAGCTTGCTGTCCCGCTGAGGGTTATAGTTCCGCTATGCAAGAAAGGAGAGTAGGTTTCCTTTGCTGCTAAGCAACCAAGGCTTCACTGGGCTCTGGGGACTTGGCCTTCAGGGAAATGGGCGCACGAAGGGGGAGGAGGAGGAGGGAGAGGAAGGGGAACCCCACGAGGGAGGTGGCATATGAAAAGCAAGCGTTCGTGTGCTGCTCCCAGGGATCTGTGACTGGTCAGGTCTAGAGGATGGGCTCGGACCTGTCCTTTGCCTGGAGCACAGATGGTCTTTGCATTTCCACATCTTGTCTAAGAGTGACTGCTTAGTTGCAGAGGTTGACGGTTTGTTCCTGACTGGTGGCTTTCAGATGAGCTTGCATTCCTGAAACATGCATGTTCAGGTGAGGGCTTTCTGATAGCTTGTGTCCCATTTCAGACCCCCAGTTTGTCAAAGCCACCACTTTAAGGCACGAAGAGCCTCACCAGGACAAGATTTACTACTTCTTCCGTGAAGACAATCCAGACAAGAGTCCTGAGGCACCCAGAAACATCTCCCGAGTAGCCCAGCTGTGTAAGGTACATGTGAGCAGTGTATGGTGGGGAAGGAAGAGTGTTACAGGGGTGGCAGATGGACATGGCAGCTCACCTGATGCTGTCGGCGCAAGAGTTGGCCCCTCTTGCTCAATTCTCTACTCTGCCACAGAGTTCATATGGGGCATGGCCATGTCCTCAGGCCTTCCTATCCTCTGGCTTCCGCATCTGCTGTAGGGGTAAAAAAAAGCCCTGTCCTGTCTCATTGGGATGCTAGAGAGGTGCACATATGTTGCAGTGACCGGGATCAAATATATCCCTGAGACATTCTCCAGTCATCTATCCAAGATGCTGCGCGGGGGGCACTTTTGCGTTCCTCCCTGCCAGACCCTGACCCTGACTCCCTGATTTCCCCCTCTCCCAGGAAGATAAAGGGGGAACCAGCTCACTCTCTGCTTCCAAGTGGACCACCTTCCTGAAGGCCAGCTTGATTTGTGTCGACCCAGTCACCAAGGGCAACTTCAACTGGTTGCAGGATGTCTTCTTTGTCCCTTCAAGTAACTGGAGGGATTCGAAAGTCTACGGGCTCTTCACAAACACATGGTGAGGGTTTTTGCAAAATGGGGGAGGCCCTGTCCCATGGGCCAAGTCTTTTTGTTCAGCTCTTTGTTCTCTCTGGCAGGCTAATGGGTGGAAAACAGCCAGAACGGACATTGTCAACAAAGGCGTGACACACACAGCCACGCCCCATCCCCAGGGATGATGGCCAGCGTCTCACTGACCCTCTCTTTGTCCTGTTGTCCACAGGGGAAGCTCTGCTGTTTGTGTCTATTCCTTCGGGGACATTGACAATGTATTTCGGACATCCAAACTTAAAGGCTATAATGGTCCCAACCCGGATGTCAAGCCTGGACAGGTGAGTGAGTGATAAAAGATGCCCACGTTAGGTGGAGGGGCCCTGTGAGGCTGGAGAGCTGGTCCCTGCTCTGCCCTTGCTGTCCTCAGAGTAGCTTGGAGAAGTGAGGGGACAGTCCCACCATTGAACAGCCAGCTGAGAACTGGGTAACTGTCTCGGGCAGTGAGGAAGGTTGCAGGGCGAGTCTGCTCTGGCTTGCTTCCTTGCCCTTGGGCATTGTCCCCGGGGATCTGTCTGACTCTGATGGTGGCTTTTGCTCATCTCTTGGCGCAGTGCGTTTCCTCTGGACAGCACACCCCAAGCGAGACCTTCAAGATAGCCGACAGCCACCCGGAGGTGGAGGACCGGGTGGAGCCCCTCGCCCCCACCAAGAGCCCCTTATTCCACAACAAGCACCGCTACCAGAAGATCGGGGTGCACGAGGTCTCTGCAGCAGACGGACGCCGCTACAATGTGCTCTATCTGGCAACAGGTACTGGGAACTGTTCCTCCTGAGGTCACCCAGTGCTTCTCCTCGAGGGCAGGGAACACAAGGCAGGCAGTGCCAGAGACAGACGAGAGACCTCCCCCAGTGCAGAGCAGAGGAAGGTGCTGTGTTTCTCCCAGCCTGGCACCCGTTTGTCAAGCAGAGAAGAGCTGCCGAGTTCCAGTACAGCTAAATATGTCCAGTTTTGGCTGGTGTAGGCAAAGACAGGCTGGAAGTAGAATCCCAGCACATGGATTTTACCCTGTTGGGCTGCTTCAGCCTGTGGTAGGTCACAAGCTAAATATTTTTAAGGCAAGTGAGTGGTCACAGGGCCCTCCCCAGCTGCAGCTTTACACTGTCAAGCAGGGATCCTTTGAGAAGGGACCCACTTTGTCATCTCCTGTCCTTGCCTGCTCTAGCGCAGCAGCGCAGGCTTCTTGCTACACCAGCACCTCCAGCTCGAGACACAGCCAGCCGATCACGGCCTTTGGTGGTGCTGGGCCAAGGCTGAGATTCAGCTGCTGGTGAGCAGGAAGGCAGAGCAAAATGCCTGTCCTCAGTGTGAAGCTGGAGAGCACAGTCAGATGGGCGGTGTGGGTTCTCAGGCGGTTTAGCTACCTGCTGCCGAGAGGCCGTGAAGCCCCCTAACCCAGCGCTTCCCTCTGTTGCCTTACTAGCTCTGCAGCATTTCTCCCTTCAGCTGTGCCCATCCCTTTTCTGCATTGCGCTGGGATTTGCTCACTCTAACAGAGTTGGCACTTTTGGAGGGACTTTCTGGGCCTTTTTTTTCCCCCAATCTGTGATGTAAAATTACACACAAGTCTCAGTAGGTGGCCTGGGTTGGATCAGGGCCCACCTGTGCTCAGATTTATCTTATCTTGCAGAAAGCTTTAGCTAAATATAGCTAATGCCTTTTAGATTCCTTCTACAGAGCTTCCTCCAAGCTGCAGGGCTTGGCAGGGCAGCTTCCCACCCTCACTGGGGTGGGGGGAGAGGCAAGGCTAGCAGTTGGGGTGAGAGAGGTGGGTCCTAATCCCTGCCTATCCTGGGCTTCCTGAAGTCACAACTTTTACCTCCTTCTGGTTGACAGTAGAGAAGGGAGCTACTATTTGGAAAGGGGAGGCCATGCAAATACTGGAGGAAAATTAAACAGTGAAGATTCCTGAGTCCTCTTCCCTCAGGATCAATCTTTTCAGCCCTCCCTACCAAACTGACCTGTTTTCTTAAATCACCAGTTTCTGGAGTCTTTTAACTGGGCAGGGGAGGCAGTTTACTTAGAAGAAAGAAAGGCAAAAATCCAAGTTTTTGCCTCAGGCGAGTGGGGAGATGAGGCTCATGATCAAAGCAGAGCTGAGAGAGGGGGCAGTTGGTTTTTCTTGCTGAGGCCATTACAGTGCAGCTGATCAAAGCAGGTGCGCAGCCAGGCCCTGAAAGGCGACAGGGGAAATAAGTTCCTCAGAGCTCTGGGCTGGGAGGATGACAACTCTCTCCTATGGGAAGCACTATTGTTTGGAAGATTATCTCCTAGCAAAACAAGCAAGCTCCTTTTGAGAAAGGTCCTATTTTCTTGCCACTGGTACAGTCTCCTCCAGGTGGCTGGTTTCAGGAATACCTTCAAGCTGGGCTCTGCAGAGCGGGTATCACCTGCCACGGCACAGGCTGAAATCACAGAGCTGGTTTTTGCCTGGTTTTTCCAGTCCTGGCTGCAGTCCCTCTGCCTTGCCATTCAGCCCTACATGGCTCATCAGGGTGCTCTGCTCCTTCTTTCCAGACAAGGGATCCATCCACAAGATCGTGGAGTTGCCGGACGGGGTGCAGAACATCATGGAGCTCCAGGTCTTCCCCAAGAAGGACTCAATCCAGTCCATGATCCTGGACCATCAGAGGGTGGGTCTCTGCCTGCTCCATAGCAGAAAGGAAACTAGTGGGTCAGGCTGTCACTCACAAAGCAGTCAACAGGGGAGGCAGGGACAGACAACTAAATGCCAGCCCCTGGATCTGGAAGTAGCTGCTGGGTGGGTTTCTGGGGGTCAGGCAGTGGGCTCTGCTACACCCTAACAGCTGGGCTGATGTCCCCAGTCCTGGTAACTGTGTGTCTGTTCAGGCCAGTGGGCAAAGGAGCCTTTCCAATATCTCTTCTCCTTGAGGCGATGGAGGAACAAGGCTATTTGCTCCCTGGATCAAATCCCAGCATAGGGCTGGGATTTGCTGCCTCTCGTTGTCTGGCCTCGCTGGCCGACGAGCTGTCAGACAGTGCTGGTGCTCCACCCCAGATCTGACAACGTTGCTATGACTGATGGAGCAAACTTACGGGCGGATGGGGAAAGGATGGTTGCTTGCCGTCCCATGATCTAGGGCAAGTGACAGAGGGCTGCATTGCCTGGGGGCCCCTCTGGTGACATCCACTCCAGTATCACAGTGACTAAACCTGTGGGAACATTTCTACTGAGATCCTCGTAAGGTGGCACTGGGGCACAGTGCTGCAATGATCAGCTACTCTGCTTTCCTCCCACAGGCCATGCTGTACGTGGGCTCAACAGATAAAGTCATGGAGATACCCATGGACATGTGTGGGGTGTATCGTAACAACTGTGAGAGCTGCTTGCTGGCAAGGGACCCCTACTGCGGGTGGTCCAATGGCCGTTGTCAGTCAGTGTATGGAGGCCGGTACGTGGTACTGACTCTCTCCTTGCTCTTTCTCCAGCACATTTCATCTGGTTGCTTTAGCATGAGAAGTACTCAGCCCCTCAGCATTTCCCCTCCTGGCTGTGTTCAGACATGGTTTTGAGGCCATCTTCTCATCACAGAGATACCTGGGCCCACTGTGTCCAGGCAGTAACAGCACAGACATCTGTGCCAGCCCCGGAGCTGCACCTCTGCAGGGATCCGAGCCTCCTACAGTGCCCCTGCACTAGCGTGGGGAGAAGTGAATGGGTTTCATACCACTGGGCTGAGCACCCAGCTCCTCTTTTGCCGGTATAAACATGCCTCGCTCCATCAGAGCAGAGATTCTGGTTTGTTATGCCTGCCCTTATGGATGAAAATTAAGCTCTGCTGCTTTGCAATCTGGCCACGATGCTATTTGAAGCGTTTGATTGTGGTGAGTTCCTGGGTTCTTGCATTTGTCAGCCACTAACCCCTTAAGTGAGGGATTATTTTTCCCTACCCAGGTCGTAGCAGGTGTTTAAACAGTGAGCTTAATTTTTTGCCCCATCCAATCCATCACATCCTTTATGGGTAAATCCTTTCCTAGCCTGAAAGTGTTGCTTCCCTGACATTAGTGCATTGCTAATTCTTGTTCTCATCTGCTAGGGAGGTGCGTCAAAACCTAAACCTGGGCTCGTGGAAGGAAAAGTGCCAAGGGGGTAAAATTAAGGAAGGTAAGTAAAAGGCTTGAGCTGTAGGCCATGTGCCCGGAGGAATTTTGGGGCAGGGTGACTGATTCTCAAGGGTTTGTACGGGTTGAGGGAAGTACTGCAACTCATTTCTGGGAAACTGGGGACCACCACAAGTGGGAGTATTCTGAGAGATGGAGACACTGGGCAAGTCTCAGCCTATAGCATAAATAAATGCTTGTTTAACCACTAGGCAATATACTTGTTAATGAAAAAATGAGTGTTAATCAAATATTAGTCAAGCCTTTGGTATACAATACCACAAGCCTGATGCCATATTGCTGCCTCTAATAACTACAGACTTTGATGACCCTTAGTCTGAAGCTAAGATGGTCAGGCATGATCCTAATTGATCCTACCCAGTCTGCAACTATGCCAAGCAAGCAGACACTACAAAGTATTTCACCTCCTACCCTAAATCAAGCAATCTGGGCACTAGGCGAACAGAACAAACGCCCTAATAGGCCTTCATGTCCAGGGGCCTGTCAGTGTGTCTGGACACCTCTACACTGCTGTAAACCACCTGGTTTGGCCTCATTTCACTTCTGTGGTGAGGCTGAGCCAGTGATGTTGTGGTATGTGGTCTTGTGAGCTGGGTGGGAGGGCTCAGACTCTGTTTGCCACTGATGTCCAGGCAGAAGAGCCCTGCAGGCTTCCCCAGCTGTGGGTCAGGCCCTGTTATTTTTGCTAAATGCCTGTGTAACGTCACCATCAGTCCGACAGTTCTTCCCTCCAGACTGGAGGGGGAAGCTGTGGTTCCTGGAGACGCCTGTCTCATCCCACCCTTGTTAATCTCTTCCAGCAGACAACTACCAGAACATTACAGTTGTCCCTTTCTCTCGCTACTACCTCAACTGTCCGGTCGAGTCCCACTATGCCACCTACAATTGGTACCACAATGACTTCCTCATCAAGAGCTGTAACAACACCCACCCCCAGCAGGACTGCTTCCATTTCATCCAGAACGTGAGCCATGCTCACTACGGCCGCTATGTCTGCGTCTCTGAGGAGGACGGCTTCAGGCAGGCTCTGGTGAAGGAGCGCCTGGTGGGCCAGCTCAGGTTCATGTCCCAGAAGGGCCAGGCTGCCACGACATTTGGCTCCTGGTTGCACCTGCTCCTGATGGTGGTGTTGGTGGAGCTCTTCCACTGAATGCGACAGGATCGTGTTGTCACCTTCCAGTCTGCTGCTGCTCTTCCTCGACTTGCTATCCACTCCTGAGGCGAGATCCCCGTTCTCTTAGTCACTCTTAGGACATTGGCCTTTGACTGTCTCAGATGGGGTCCTGCCGCTCTGTGCAGCAGTCCTTCCATCTCTGGTCCTGGTGGAAGAGATGCCTCTCGGGCATTGTGAGGAAGACGCAACTGCAAGGCCAGATGGAGTGGGGTTTGGGGATGGGGCAGGAAGGGGTACCCTCGTACACAGCGGACTTTCACTGCGATGCTCATGGGGTGGCTTCAGCCTCTCCCCCAGCATCTGCTGGTAGCTCTGTGCTGGTAGTCCTTGTGAGCATACACTGGGTGCCAGTTTTGTTCACGGGACTATGCAGATGTGCATGCACTGATCCTCAGGGCCTGGTGACTCCTCTCTTTGGGAACGTGCATGTGATGAAGAGGAGGAGCCAGCCCTTGGCCTTACCAACTGGTTGATCTGTGCTTCTCTCCAAGTGAGGACTGATGCCTCCAGGTTTTCAGTTGCTAATGTCCGTTCGAGTTGACAAGCACCTGGAATGCTCCGCATGTCACCTGTGAGTCCCTTCCTGGCCTGGGCACAGGGGTCAGAAGAGTCGGACCCTGGGAGCATTTTGTTTTTTGTAGACATGGGAGGAACTAGCACTGGTTACCTGCAGGAAAGGGCAGGCACAGAGTTAGCATTTTGCATGGAAAAGACTTGGAGGATGACTAGATTTGGTGGGTGGGAAAGGCAGACCAAAGGGCCCTCGGTTTCCCAGAGGTGGGAAGGGGAGCCTCAGCCAGAACCAGGGTGGCCCTGAGAAGACGTTCAGATGCGCAAGTCCTCTGTAGGCAGCTAAGGGCATTCATCTGTGGTCAGCCTGCTCCCAGTGCACCTTTCCTCTGCGCGAGGGACCGGGCTTCCTCAGGGAAAGAGGAGGCAGGCTGCAGGTCTCAGGGTGCTGCAAACAGGCGTAACCGCGCTGAGCAGAGCAGAGCAGAGCCGAGGGGCTGCCTCTGTTTCCACCACCCGGGAGCAGATCTGCCTCTCTCCCTCGCAGCGAGTGTGGAGGGAGGAGAAGGGGAAGCACCACACTTACTTCCTTGGCCTTTGAGGCCTCCAAGCAAGACTAAACTGTGAAAACTGGGATTCTCTCCCTAGGCCTGCGTGCAAGGGGTGATCCCACAGCTTGTCTAAGCCTTTTCCAGCCCTCTTGGCCCCCAAAACACCCAGTCTCAGGCCACGAAATGGAGGCACATCATATCACATGCTTCCAATTACCTGTAACGGCGGCACAGCTCCTGCTTTGTGCCTGCTCAGAGATGCTCAGGAGCGCCGGAGCGGGATGGGCAGCGGGCAGGCGGCGCAGCCGGCCGGGGAGCTGTTGCGGGGTCTCTTGGCCGGGGGGGGGACATACCGCATTTTTCGTGACCGCAGACTACGGACAACGGGCCAGAGGTTCCTACTGCACTACATTTCCACACCAACCTTCGGAGTCTAGAGTAGAGCTTGTTACATCTCTTCTCAAAGCACTTTAACTTTGTGAACTAACAAATACCTATTTATTAGCCACTGAGGATTATCGTACTTGTATAATTTTATAATGTTATAGAAAGGGGGTGCAAGTTAGAAAAAACAAAACAGCTACCAAAAACCTCTCAGAGCTGTGACCAAAGCGCGAATGTGACAGTGGAAATAAAAGAGTGGAAAAGAGCACGAGGAGTGTTGTGTCCGGGGCCGTGTCCCTCGCTCCCTCTGCGCCCCGGTCGCGCCGGTTCCCCCCACCCCTTCCTTCCGTGGCTTCCTGCCGGCGCCGTATTTATAGCGCATCCTTTTGAAGCCCTCGGCGTTGTTTAGCCCTCTGCATTTCCTGTTGATGTTTCCGCTGCTGCGTTGTCTGGGCTTTCCTGTTCCCATCAGAGGAGCCCTGGGTTTTCGAAGGTTGACGTTCTCTCCCCGCTGGCGATAGTCTGGAGCCTCGCGACCATTCTGCATCGTGCCGGCGCTGCATCGTGTGATGTACCTGCCGCTCGGACGCGGTGCGGTGCCGCCTCCGGGCTGCTCTGGCTTCGCTCCGCTGAAGTTTCTGCCCTTGTCTCGCCTGGCTCAGCGGGGAGGGGGCACCTCTTCTCCCTCCGCAGCCGCTGAGCACCCCACTCATGGCCCTGTCCCCATGGCGGGCTGCCGCATGTGCACCGAGCCTGTCGGTGCTCAGCTGCGCGGGGCCGCTGCAGGAGCCGGGATCGCTCCCTGCCGCTCCCGGGCGCTGGGAAAGGAGCACCGAACCCCACTCAATGCAGGAGGGAGCACGAGGCCTGGGAAAATCCTGCCAGAGAAACCAGTGGGTTTTTGTGCCCCTCCACGGCCAGGCTGAGGAGTTTGGCGCTCGCCAAAGGGCCGGGGGCTGCCCGAGGCCGCCGTCTCCTCGCCCTGTCCGGGGGCTCCAGGCACCAAACCTGCCCCAAGCCCGCCGAAACAGCCCCGGCAGCGGCAGCGGCGGCAGCGGAGCGGGGAGACTCGCGCGAGCGACAGTGCCGGGGCTGGCAGCGGCCCAGCGCTGCCTACGGAGCGCAAGCACGGGGCTGCGTATAAATAGCAGCGTGCCGCGGCTCGGGGGCCGTCGGATGGCGCGGGAAGCGCTGTGTTCCCGCACGGCGGCCGCTGTGACGTAGAAAGCGCTTTTTGTGAACACCCCCCTCCCCGTCCTTGCATCCCGGCCACCTGGCGAACGGCGCTCGGAATAAAAACCCGCCGATGCCACAGCTCCGTTCCTGCCGGTTTGATCTCTTCTTCTTTGGGAAAAAGGAGCCGAAGGTTGGCAGGCAGGAAAAATAGAACAGGCTTGGGATGGGCAGGGGGCAGGGAAAGGGTATGAAAGCTTTTAAAACATGCCAGTAAAAGCAGGAGGAAGCCCAGGCAAGCAAACAATGCAATACAATACAATATAATACAATGCAATGCAATACAATGCAATGCAATACAATGCGACATGGCTCAGGCACTTTGAAACCTCCCATCAAAGCACCTCTGCGTCTCTCTGGCCGAACAAAGGCAGGAACCGGCCCGGCGGGGCGCTGCCGGCGCTGCCCCCGTTTCTGCAGCAGTTTCCAGGGATCGCGGTCTCGCTGCAGCCCCGCGCTCGGCTGCGTTCCTGCGTGCTGTGCCTGGCTGCTCCCCAAGGCAGCGTCGGGAAGTCGGCAGCAGGGCTGAGCCCGGGGCAGGGGCCCCAGGGATCCCCCCGGCGCTGCAGGGGCCTTTTCGGCCCCTCCTGGCCCAGCCCTCGCCTCGGCGCCCCGGGCTGCAGCGGCGCGGACGTGGGGTGGTCCCCGTTTCCCGTGGGGGCCCGGAGGGTGCAGCCCGCGGGGCGCCGGTTTGGGGGCTCGGGCGGGGAGCTCGGCACAAAACCCGCTGGCGGTGGCGGCGGTGGCGGCACTTCTGCGCGAAGCAGGGGAACCGAGCCCGAGCGCCAGCCGTTTTCAGCCGGAGCTAAAAGGAGCGGTGCGATTTCTGCCAGCCGGCCTGCGGAGCGGCGGGGGGAGGCTGGGCAGGGCGAGACGGCACCGAACCCACCGCCCTGGCACCAGGCGGGGGGCCTGGGAGCGCCGTCCCCAGCCGCATCGGCACCGCGGCCAAACCTGAACGGGACCAGGGGAGAAACACCAAACATCCCCCCTCCGCCCAGGGCGGGAGGAAAAGATGGAGCCTTTCCCTAAATATCCCCATAGAAAAGGCAAAGCCCAAACGTTTCGCTCTTTGTACTTTATTCGTAGCTGTGTTTCCCCTGGCCGCAGCTGCTTCCTACGAGCACAATGGCTCAAAACCCCGGGGCACCACCGAGCAAGCACGTCCCCCCCGGGAAGTTCAGGAGGGTTATTTCAACACGCGCGTGGGCGCAGGTGGGGTGCGAGCGCGCGGCTCTGCGGCTGCCCCCGTCGGGGAGCGGGGGGTGCCGGGGTGCGAGGAGCTCCTGCCGCAGCCTCCCGCCGCGTGCGGCCGCTCGCGCTGTGCACGCACGGTGCCCCCTCGCAGCCTATCGTCCCCCAGGGTCCCCGGCGGCCCAGGGGTCCGGAGCAAGCGCACACGGAGCCGGATGGAGCCGTGGGGGGCCGGGCTGGAAATCAGGACCCTGCAGCTTCTCACAAGCAGTGGGGACCAGGGACCAGCCCGTCCAGCTGTCACTCGTGCTGGTTGTCTGCCTGCCCAGCGCCTAAGAAAATCAGCGCATGCGTCCTCGTTCCGGGAGGATTTGGGCCTTTGCCCAGGCTGGGGGACGAGGGTGCCCCCAGCTGTGGGTGCGACACCGGCCCCGAGCCCCACGTGCCTTTCCCTCCTGGGTGCTCCCCAGCCCCACGGAGGTGCCAAGTGCGGGCGGGTTGGATGCAAGAGAAACTCGGCTGGGGGAAGGCAGCAGGGAGCAGATAAGCATGCAGACGCGGGGAGCACCAGCCCCTTCTCCCGCGCACGGCCACGGTCCCCCCCCAGGCTCCTTCCAGCCGTGGATGGAAATCTTGGCCCCAACAGCTCTTGCATCTCCGGGAAGGGCCCAAGGCCCAGGTGACGGCGACTGCTCCGCGGGGAAGGGAGCCACGCGCCTGCCGGCTGGGCCGCTGCTCCGCAGGGCCGCGGGGGAGAGGACGGCGGGCGAGCTGGACCACGTGGCATCTGCCACCAAGGTTTCTCTTCCCTCCCCACTTCCTCCCCTCATTCCCGCTCCTCACCCCACAGTTCCCACCACTGCGTGCACTGATGCAACCGCACGTGGGCCCGTGCTGTAAATGAGAGCCGGGAAATGACCCCGCTCCCCATCTCCCCAGGGGTTTTGGAGGTCTGGATTCGCTTTCGAAGCCGCCTCATTCCAGGCCTCCAATCTCCACTTCTTTTCCCACGTAGCTGCTGCACGCTGACCCCATGGTGCTGGGGGAGCCGGGCGGATGCTCCCGGAGCAGCTCTGCCCGGGGTGACCGTACGCTGGGGCTGCCGCCGCCCTGGCGCTGGCCCCCACAGCCGTTCGGTCCCACGGGCCAGCGGCCGGCCGGCTCGGCGGGCAGGCGCGCGCCGCTTGCAGGAACATGAGCCGCTTCCCAGAAACGCGATTACCCGGGAGAGCACGGAGGAAGTTCAAAGCAGCGGGGATAAGTGAGCGTCTCTCTTCCTCCCAGGCACACATATTCCCCGGTTCCTGCTCCCTGGGGTCACGCACGCACCGGCACCGCAGGCCCCGCCGGCCTCGGGTTGCCGCCCCCGGCACTGCCTCCCCGCCAGGCTTTTCTCTCCCTTCTGCTTTTGCCCTGGTGTGACGCAGGGGGTGCGGCGGAGCATCCCCCCGCCAGGGATTTCGGGCAGCGCCGGCCCCCCCTCGGCAGGGCCAAGTGAGGGCACCTGGCAATTTTCGGGTCCGGCGCGGCGTGCAACGGGTTAGAAAAAGGCGATGCAGTTCAACAGAGCAGGAAAATAAATACGAGGCCTCCTCCCCTTCCTGAGCCGTGTTTGCACTCGGGCGGTTCGGTGCTGTCTCTGGCAGGTCGTGTTTCTCCTGGGGGCTCGGCTCGGCCCCCCGAAAGAGTGGGCAGGACGTGTGTTTGCATCGCTGCTGCTAAAAGAAAGCGCTTCCCTGACCCGCATTTCCGCGCCCCCTTCTCCGCTCGTGCTGGTGGCGGCGATGCCGGAGCAGGACGGTGCCGCTGGAGGCAGCTAAAGGAAGCCGGTCCGAAGGAGCTGGAAGGGCCTTGCAGAAACACCCAGGGCCAGACTTCTCTAGCCAGGGGAAGCTCTGTGGTCTCCTCCCCAAAATCCAGAGCGGTGGCATCACTCCCGGCGCCGTGGAGCTGAGGGCAGTGCTGGCAGATGTGAGCATATTTTATCGGCTCCGGCACTTGTTGGCAAGGACTCGGCATGCCACAGATTCCCGGAGACCACCCGGAGCTGGCCGGTCCCAAAGGGCAGCAGCTGACCCCACCGCCCTGGTACACCTCCCTTCCCACCAGTGCAGCTGGGCCGCAGAGACGGAGAGAGGCGACATCGAGTGAAAGGACCTGCTCGGGCTGGAAGGGGCTGCGTGAGGGCCCTGGAGCAGCAGCCTGCTGAGACCGAACATTTTGACCACCAAACCCGGACCAGGTTGCTCAAGGCTTAGTGCAGGCGGGTCTTGAAGCCCTCCAGAGATGGAAGCTGCACATCCCTTTGGGGCCCTTCTTCCAACACCACACCATCCTTCTGGGGAACATTTGTTTCCTTATGTCAAGTTGGATTCCCCTAATTTTAATTTAAGACCCCCGTTTTGTGCTCCCACCGTGCCACCCGTGAAGAGCCCTGCCGGTGGCCAGCTGCTGAGGATGCTGCAGTTCATCAACTTCTTTCTTTTACTGGGGGAACTCCTTGTGTTATAATTGCTTCACCACGGCTCGAAACTCTACGGCATGATTTGCAGCTGAAAATTTTCTCTCTTTAAAAATACAACGCTATGAAGATCAGGTCTTCCCCCTCCTCGCCATGCTCAGACCAGAATATCGGGGTTTTCTGGGCAGCAGTTTTACTAGCGAAATTTTCCCAGCCACCTGCTCGCGGGCGAGACACGCATGTTTGTAATGAACGGATTTGCCGTCTTCCCGTTCATGCAAAGAGTGGGGAAAACCGCCCGGTGAAATCACAGTGAAAAAAAGCCTGTCGCAAAAGTACACAAAAGCCAGGCGCCGAGACCAGCGGCCCTTCCAGGGACTGAACACAGTCAGCGTGGGGCTGGACGCCGCGGCTAGGAGTCGCAGGGGCCGCGATGAGCGGGGGCCGTATTTGTTCAGCCGGCTCCACACCCTTTCCCAGCTGCCGGCTTCACATCGAGAAAAGGAACTGAAGTTAGCGCTGTTTTTGGCCTGTTCCCTTCTGTTTCGGGAGGAAGAAGCGTGCGCGGTGCTGTGAAGCGCTGGGGTACGAAGGCTGAGCAGGCTCTGGCTGGGCCGGGAGCTGCTCTGCCAGAAGGCTGCTATAAATCACCGCGTTCCTCGATGATTCCCAGCCACAGGCACCCCAGAGACGTGAACAAGGGTGGGGATTTTCCAGGGCAGCTGGAATTTCTCCAGCATCGAGGGTGTTTTCGATGAACACCCATCAAGACTCATGCAGAAACCCTCCCACCTGCTCGGGACCGAGGGGGATGAGCGCGACGGCCCGCTGCGGCCTCGGGAAACGAGGCGGTGGGCGCCGCGTGGGAACATCCCCTGGCCACCACTTTGCAGGAGTGGCGAGGTTTCGCCTCCCCAGCCAGCCTCCACGCTGAGCCGGGTTTCCCACCGCTGCCCGGAGAGCAGCAGTGTTTCTTAGCCCCTGGCCGCGGCCGTGCTGCATCGGCGGTGCCGGTCTGGGAGCTCTAGCGGGGAAGGTGCGAAGGGGCTGGGCAGCCAGGCGCGGGGAGGGGGCACGCGAGGGGGAGCCCCGCGCTGCTTGCGAGGGCGGAAAGCGCGAGCGTGACACCCACGCCAGGCAGCTAAAAGCAGCCCAGGAAATACCAGTGCCCTCGTTTGGCGGGAGGAAAGCAGCCCGTGGGACCCTCCTCGTGAGCAGCCCGTGGGACGGGGAGAAGGGGACCGGGAAGGGGAGTGACTTTCAGTTCAGCTCATCCGAAAGCGATAGTGGCTCTGTCAACCTGACACGGAGTCAAAGCAGAAGATGAATTGCTGCTGGCACTGAGTTTTGAAATGCCTCCTCCCGTCCCTGCTGTTTTCCACCCCTGCTGTGGCCTTCGCAGCCACCTGAGCTGGCGCAGCAGACCTCCGGCCCGCGACCCCCCAGCACCCACTCGTCGGTGGGTGATAGTGTCCCATATCCCAGACGGCACAGCTGCAGGAGGCCAGCTGTGACCGGGAGCCACGTGCATGGGCAGTCAAAACCATCTTCTTGGGTGAGCGATTCGCCCTCGTTGTGTGTGTTCATCAACTTTCTCATTCCCCCTCCCGGTCGTCTCCAGCAGGAGCCGAGCGCAGCCGCTGCTGTCAGCTTTGCCCGAGGGTGCGAGACCGTGGCAGCTCCTGGCCTCGCCAGGCACGTCTGCCAACCTCAGCAGTGTGTCAGGCTGGGGGTGGCGAGCCGGGAGCCACCCTACAGCGTCCACCACACCACAACAGCACAACGCTGCGGCCTCCTGCCGCCTCCCTGACCCCACCTGGCCGGTGGAAGCGTGTCGGCGTGGGCTTGGCGGGAGGAGGACACACGGAGGGGACCCCATTGCGCGAGTTACCTGCTCAGCTTTGCCCATCGTGGGTGATCCCGTGATAGGAAGTGGTGGGAGCCGGATCTGCGCTGCGATTGCTCTTGTGCTGGGGGGGCAGCGCAATGGAACAAGTGGCGTTAGTACAACGGTTGGGGGAGAAGTGACACCCCTGGTGTCAACACACCTCCCTAACCCATTTCCTGCCCCCATACTCTATCGGAGACCCCCACCAACCGAGTTCCTGAACACGGGTCGCAGCTTGCGAGAGTGGTAACCACCAGTTTCCTTTCCAAGCAGCGTGCTCAGGGTCTCTCTCAGCAGTGCTGAGCCTCCGCATTTCCTTTTTGCTTCTTCTGATCTTGCAAGATTGGAAGAAACCCGGAGGAAGGTGCCTCTAAAATTGGAGACCCTTTGGGGGCAGAGTGGAAGGGGGGTAGGACCTGTGCGGAGGATGTGGCACAGGAACGTTTTGAAAGGTGAGGCGGTAGGAGAAAACCCGTGAGGTTACAGTCACGGAGCCCATGAGCTGGAGAGAGGGGTGCAGATGTGACTCACCCTTTGAAGCTCACTGAGATGCTCTTCGCTGCAGCCCTTGTGGGGGCTGGAGCTCCCCAAGGACTCGCCAAGCAGCCAACAGCTGCCCAGGGGCGGACTGGAGCGCCGTGCCGTGGTCACCCATGCTGCGCAGCTGCCAGCACGCGTGGTGTTGACCCAGGACAAACCTGGGCACGGTCTGGGGACAGCTGAGGCCGGCAGTCCTTCCCGGGGCAGGCTGGACAAGGCACCCGGTGCTGTGAGAGAGGGAAGTGGGGCTGTGAGCCCTGCTCCGTCCCTTGGGTCGAGGTCTGTATTATTTACTAGCACTAGTGTAGCCGGGGCTGTTCCAAAGCGATCCCTATGTCCACCGCTCTCAGGAGTGCGGGCAAAAGGAGGTGCCCAGGGCAGTGACAACGCACAGGCGTCAAGGACGGGAAGGGGAAAGGGTAGGACACACACAGTAGTGGTGGCAGTGGGGATCGGGCCACCATCCCAATCCGCCGGAGCTGCTCCAGGGCACACGCCACTCCGGTGCGGAGCTGCTCGCCCAGGCCAGGTGTCTGCGTGGGAGCTGCGGCCCAAGCCGGGGGTGGCCGGGCCGGGCGGGCGCCGAGCCCATGTCCCAGGAAGGGGCAGCGCCACCTCCAAAGCGGCGCCAGCCCGTGTCGCCGGCGCCACCGCTGGGGCAGGAGCGCCACCAGGCGACCTGCGCGCCGCAGTTAAGCTTTAATAGTGGAACAATAATAAAAGATACGCTAGGATAGATAAAAGATATACTCGGGTAGATAAAAGATATACTCGAATAGATAAAATATATACTAGAATAATAATAGAAGATATACTCGAATAGATACTAGAATAACAATCAAGGAAACCCTGGCCGGCTTCCTGCTGCCGGGCAGCAGCGGCGGCGAGTTTTGCTGCATTTCAAGGCTTGATTGCGTGAAGCTGAGCCGGGAGAAAGGCTTTACGTTAAAATAGTTTCCGTGGTCACACGAAGTTTGTATCTCGGTCCCTCGCCCGGCCCGTGCCGCTGCGCTGCGTTTCCTCTCGCCGCCCCCCCCCCCCCCCCGAGAGAAAAGGCAGCCTCCGTCCGGCGTTAATCACAGGCCGGGAATAAGGGATTTTGCTTAGACGATAACTCTGTCCCGAGCACCAACCTCGTTACTCCCCCGGTCCACCGCAGAGGGGCACTTTTGCCCACATCAGCTCCGCCTGCCTCCGAGCCGCGGCCGGGGGAGCCTGCGGCCAGGCCCGGCCCTGCGCCTCCCTCGCCGGGGAGGGGGGGGACGGGCTGCGGAGCTAGAGCCGGTGCTGCCCCTCCCCGGGACCCCCCGGGACCCCCAGGACTCCCAGGAGCATCTCAGGAACCTCCAGGGCCCCTCAGCGACCCCCCGATACCCCCAGGGACCCCAAGGTACCCCCCCCCAGGGACACCCTAGAGATACCCGGTGGCCTCCAGAGACATCCCAGAGCCCCCAGTAAAGCCCAAGGGACCCCCCCCCCCCCCCCCCATGGACACCTCCAGGAACATTTCCAGGGACACCTCCAAGGATGCCCCAGGGACATCTCCATAGTCCCTCAGTGACCCCTGATGCTCCCAGGGACCCTCCAGGGACACCACAGGGACCCCCAGAGCCCCCAGGGGCATCCCAGAGCCCTCAGTAAAGCCCAAGAGACTCTCCCAGTGACACCTCTAACACCCCTCAGCGACCCCCGGGGACCTTCCAGGGACACTCAGAGCCCCCAGGGACACCCCAGAAAGCACAGGGCCCCTCACGGATCCCTGGGAACCCCCAGGGACCCTCCACAGACACCTCGGGGACCCTCAGGGATGCCCTATGGACACAGCTTGGTGAACACTGTGTTTCTCTTCTACCTTTCAGCATTTCCTTCAGCTTTTGCACTGAAATGAGCATCACGTCCCGGTGGTGATTCCAGCACACTTTCGGTCCCGATGCAGCCTCCCTGGGCTGGCTTGAGGGGTTATTTCACTCGACGGCAGCCAATGCTCCCAAACCAGGCTCTGCCGCTGGTCCGGGATTGGGGGGACCGGCCGGCATCCCCCCGGCACCCCCAGCTCTGGGTAGTGATTGCCCCTACCCCGAGGGGGTGGCGTGATGGTACGAGAGCCGCGGGGCACGGAGAGCCGGAGGCTGCGGCGTGCGGAAGAGACCTGGAAGGGGCCGTTTTCAGGTTGCGTGGGTGCGGAGGTGAAGGATGCGGGAGATGGAGGTTAGCAGCAGAAGGCAGGCACCAAAGAAACCCCAGAGAAGGTGGGCCCACAGTGACTCACTGATAAATCCTATGATTTGAGCAGTCATGAGCTTTTTTAGGTATAACCCATGATATTTTGCATGTTTGGGGCTGGATCCCCCAGCTTCCAGCTACTCTGGGCTGGACACACGCTGCTCCTGTTGCCCTGTGCACCCCTCAGTCTCGCAAGCACCTGAAACCTCGCTGTTCCCCTCTTGCTCCCCTGTCCCATGGGCTCCAGGACCACCCCAGCCCCACCACTGACACTGGGACCACCCCACTGACACTGACACCACCCCACTACCTGGCTGACTGAGGCCTGTCCCTTCCCATCACTCCCTATATCTCTTCAAACTTTAATTTTGTTATTTATTATGTGCACGAAGGCCAAGCTACAGTGTCTAGTGTTAGTGCCCAAGTGATCCCTCATGTTTGGTGCCAAACAAAACACTTAAACATGTAATTCTCCCGTTCCGCTTGGGTGCCGGTCTTCACCCTGAGTGCTTGTGATAGCGTTTGTGCTTGCTGCGGTTCAGCGTGCCACCGCTCAACGTCCCTCCTCAAGGTCTCAGGATAACACCGCTCCTCTTGGGAGCTTTATAATGTCTGGAAATTGCCCCCACCTCCTCCTGCAGAGCTGATGGGAGAGGAGCTCATGCTCCTCCCAGGTGCCAATGCCAAAATAAAGCTCATGGCCCTTCCACCGGCGCAGACAGCTCCCACCTGAAGCAGACTGCAGGTTTTCAGCACTGCCCTGCGCCGTCCTTGCACCGTGCGCCGGCCCTGGGGCGAGCCGTGACTCACGAGGAGGCGGGCACGGCGGCGGAGAGCCAGCGCCACGCTCCCTGCGGAGATCCTCTCCTTGACACCACGGCCGGCGGGATAAGAGCGAGGCTGCAGGAGCCGGGGCGGCCCGCAGGCAGTCCGCCGCCTCCGGTCTCGGTCGCTCTCCCGGCCGCACGTCATGTTGGCCAGGGCTGTGCCCAAGCCTGGCTGCTTGTGGCGGTACCCTGCTACCCCGGACGGGCACGCGGCGGGCTGCCGCCCGGTGCACGTGGCCGCCAGCGAGCTGCCCTCTGCCCCGGCCCCGGCCCCGGCGGCTCGGCCTTTCAACCAGCTCCCGGGCAACTGGAAAACTGGCTGGCTCAACCTCTACCACTTCTGGCAGGAGGGCGGCTTCCACAACATCCACAACATCATGGCCCGCAAGTTCCAGGAGTTCGGTCCCATCTACAGGTAAGGCGCTGAGCAGGGTCCCTCCGGGCCGTAGCTTGTCCTGCCGCCAGCTGCCTGCAGCTGCTTCGAGTCGGCGGGTCAGGGACCTTGCAGGATGCGCAGCTTTGCCCCAGGCCCCTCTGGGTCCTCGCTGCACCCACGGCTCCTCTCCTGCCCTGGCCCCCCAGCTGGCGAGGCGGGGGGCTGCGGAGGGCAGGGGTGTCTGCGTGCGAGCGTGCAGCACCCTGCGCCGGAGAGGCGGCAGTCCTTGCACCGCACGGGGCTGCGGGGGCTCATGCAGCGCGAAGGGGGCTGGAAGGGGGGCACCTGGCTGCGTCAGCACTCGCATGGTCCCCGCTGCCCAAGCAAGGACCGACACTGGCTGGGGCATACATTTTTTGACCCGAGGGCGTGGGTCACATCTGCAGTGGTGTAAATCAGGGCAGCACCAAAGATTTCCAGGGCATTGCGTTGGTTCGTGTCAGCCATAGCTTTACGTTGAAATCCTGCTCTCTCCTGACTCCTTAAAAAAATCCCCCTCCGGGCCAAATTCCTCCCTGAAGGATTTAACCCAGCGAGGTCTCTGCTCCAGCTGTACCTGCCAGAGCCCCGAGGACCGGATCCTGGCTGGTGCAGAGCAGCTGCGCTTCCCAGAGCTGCTGCATCTGCCCATGGGCAGGGCACCCGGGGGGTGCCACGGGGTGGGCTGCAGGTTTGGGGAGGTGGGTCTGGCAGTCACCTTGCAGGCAGAGGGGCTGCAAACCCCGACACAGGGCCCAGGCGGCGGGGGGGCACTGGTGCTCCTGATCTCGTCTCGACCGCCGCAGGGAGAAGCTGGGTGTCTACGAGAGCGTGAACATCATCAGCCCCCACGACACTGCCACGCTCTTCAGGTCGGAGGGCATGCTGCCGGAGAGGTTCAGCGTGCCGCCGTGGGTGGCTTACCGGGATTTCCGCAACAAGCCCTACGGCGTGCTCCTCAAGTGAGTGAGGAGGTGGGGAAGGCCGGGGAGGGACACTCGGGGGGGTGCAGTCCCACCTAGCCGGCAGGTTCCCTCCTCACCCTGAAATTGGGGTCCGCTTGCTCTGCGGTGCCCGGCTCAAGAGCCCTGCCGGGACCTGCCAGGCAGAAACACCCTGGCACATGGGATGGTGGGATGCCAGAGCACCGGGGTGGTGACCAGGGACACCAGAGGGCCCCAGCTGGCACTGCCCTCGGGGGAGCGGGTCATGGGCACCCCGCAGGGGCAGAGGGAGGGGCGGGGAAGCCAGTGCCCGCTGCCCCTGAGGGCTCTTCTCGTGTCTCGCAGGACGGGGGAAGCCTGGCGCTCGGACCGCCTGACCCTGAACAAGGAGGTGCTGTCGCCGCAGGTCATGGACTGCTTCGTGCCCCTGCTGAGCGAGGTGGGGGAGGATTTCGTGCAGCGGGCCCGAGCGCAGATCAAGAAGAGCGGCCGGGAGCGCTGGACGGCCGATTTCACCAACGAGCTCTTCCGCTTTGCCCTGGAGTGTGAGTGCTCCAGGCTTCCGACCCGGATGAGACCCGGGCTGAGTTCCTCTGGGAGAGACCTTCCCTCTGAACTATGCCTTTGCGTGGTGCCAGACACGGGCAACGTGATGCCTTTCCCCCAGCCTCCTCCTCAGAATGGCCCAACATTTCTCCCCAAAAACTTAGGGTCTAGAGGGACGTGCTCTCTCCAAATGAGGGGGCTGTGTGGAGGGGTCAGTGCCCCACTCCGGGACTCCCTTCCCAGCTACACAAGATCCAGCTGAGACTTTCACAGCTGGACAGCTCTTTATCATCTACAGGCGGGTCATCAACCGCTGGCCCTGCTCTGCCCCACAGAGGATGCCTCCATGGTCCTGTGAAGCTGGAGGAGTGTAGGAGGACAGGCCAGGGGCCCTTTAGCCGTGGAAAGGCAGGAGTCAGCCCCCACAGGGCAGGGGGGACCTGGGAGGGTGCAGGGGGACAGGACCGGCCTTGCGGAGGGCCTGGGCCCTTGACTCGCGCTGTGCTTGCAGCTGTGTGCCACGTCCTGTACGGGGAGCGGCTTGGCCTGCTGCAGGACTTCGTGGACCCCGAGGCGCAGCGCTTCATTGACGCCGTGACCCTCATGTTCCACACCACCTCACCCATGCTCTACGTCCCGCCGGCTCTGCTCCGCCGCCTCAACGCCAAGACGTGGCGGGACCACGTCCAAGCGTGGGATGCCATTTTCACGCAGGGTGAGCATTCCTCTGCCGCGCGCCTCCATGCTGGGAGCACCAGCCCGGTATGGTGCTCAGGGGGAGGACAACCTCGAGAGCACATCCTCATCAGACCTGCGTGGAAACCTCCCGGGGCCAGCTGCTGAGCTCAGGGCTGCCTGCAGGGAAAGCTACCCGACTGCAGGGCCACCGAGGTTGGGAAGGCTTTCTCACTGGGATCTGCCCAGCAGGAGCTGATGATGTTGGAACAGCTGAGGATCATCTGGGAGAGATGAAGAGCACATTATGGGCATCACTTTGATGGGAACAGCAGCGCCAGCTCTCCTAGAGGGGCTTGTAGGATCAGAGAAATTTTGGTATCCAGTAGAAACCTCCTGCAGGGTGTATGCCTCGTGTTACCCTCACCGCCCAGGCTCTTGTGCCCAGCCAGACAGTGCTCTGCTGCAAGGGCAACTCCAACGGAAAAGCCATTGGCCTGGGGGCAGCGATGTCCTACGCATTTGCCACCAGCGGCACCAGGACCATGCCTGGACCACCCATGGGCCTGCTGAGGCAGCCTGTTAGCCCCCTGCCAGGCCTGGACTTGGCTGGGTTTCTGCAGGGCACTCAGTGCAGCGCCTGCTCTGTGTCTCCTCAGCGGACAAATGCATCCAGAACGTCTACCGAGACCTCCGGCTGCACCGCAAGAGCACCAAGGAGTACATGGGCATCCTCGCCAGCCTCCTCATGCAGGACAAGCTGCCCCTGGACGACATCAAGGCCAGTGTCACCGAGATGATGGCAGGAGGAGTGGACACGGTAAGGACCAGGCAGGACTTGTTTGGGAGTCAGGTCCTAGGCGGCTCTGAGCTCTGGCCATTCTGCTCTGTTTCAGACCTCCATGACGCTGCAGTGGGCCATGTTCGAGCTAGCGCGTTCCCCGGGCATTCAGGAGCAGCTGAGGGCAGAGATACTGGCCGCCAAGCGGGACGCGGGGGGAGACAGGGTGAAGATGCTGAAAACCATCCGGCTGCTCAAAGCCACCATCAAGGAAACACTCAGGTAATCAGGAGGCAGTAGCTGGTTCCCCCCCATTGGCAGCGGACAAGAACAACCCCCCTCCATTTACTGCCCAAATCTCTGGTTCCCTTTCACCGTGGGAATCCCGCAGCGTGCCTGGGACTTGTGCTTCCCCAGCTCCCTGCTTTCCAAGGAGAACGAGCTCCTGCGGCAGGGTGTCTTGCAGCAGATCCTTGTAGAAGAGAGCCACCAACCCATGTCCAACGCTGCCCCAGATCACCACCATCCCAGGGCACCTTTCCAAGGTGGTGAACAGGTCACCTCTCAGCGGCCTCTCCAGTGCCACGGGGAGGCAGTCTGCAAGGCTCAGTCTGGGAAAGACGCACAACCAGTGCTTAGCACGGGTTAATGCTGCAGAGCGGACACACGAGATGGGTGGAGGGGACCAGTGTCCCCTAGTCATATCATCTTTCTTGAACTTGACACCTAGCTGGTGCACGGGGATCCTCCAGCAGTTACCACGGCACGGGGTGGCCTCTTGGACATCTCCCCTGACTGTCTCTCCCCCAGGCTCCACCCCGTGGCGGTGACCCTGCAGAGATACACCACACAAGAGGTCATCCTCCAGGATTACCGCATCCCCCCCAAGGTGAGCAGCCCAGCCTGGCATGGCCCTGGCACTGCTGGTCTCCAAAGCACAGATGAAGCCATACGGCTGCACCAGGGGATCGCGGGGCAGTGGGGAGGCTGTGGCACTCGTCCTTCTTCACCTCTTCACAGACATTGGTGCAGGTCGGGCTTTATGCCATGGGTCGGGATCCCAAGGTCTTCCCCAAGCCGGAGCAGTTCAACCCCGAGCGCTGGCTGGCAACAGGTTCAAAGTACTTCAGGGGCCTGGGCTTCGGATTCGGGCCGCGCCAGTGCCTGGGCCGCAGGATTGCCGAGCTGGAGATGCAGCTCTTCCTCATCCACGTAAGTCAGCTTGCTGCTAGCAGAGCCCAGCCGCCACGGGGGAGAGCAGGGGCACCCCGGCTGCTGCAGGGCAGGAAACCCCCTGCTTCCTCCGCAGCTTTGGAGGGCCAGGCTGGGTCACCGCCCCAGGCTGCTGCCTCCCGCAGACGGGCGCTGCCGGGCAGAGCCGGGGCTCAGCACCTTGTCAGAGCCTCTCCCAGTCACAGGGGCAAGGGACTGAAGGCTGCAAGACGCTCAGACGTGGCACCACTGAGGGACTTGGCATAGCCTAGGGCACACTCTGGCAACCTTGCTGTGGCTCTTAGTGGAGCGGAGGAGTCCTGGCTCCTGTTACCACCCTCACCACTGAGCTCTCTGCTGCTGCGAGTACGCGCAGTGTCCCAGGGCTGGCCGTGGTCGGTGGAGCAGGCTGACCTCGCACTGGCAGGGATCAAGGAGGGCTCACGTGCCCTGTGAGCACGATCTGGTTGTGCCAGCGGTACTAGTTGGGAAGGGTGATGAAAAGCTGAGTTCCCAGTCCAGCAAAGCCCTGTGCAGTGCCAAAGCCGGCGGTGAGGGAAACCAGCCCCCGTCTGGCCCTTGGGACCTCTGTGTTTTTTCATCTTTGGCATTTTCCATCTGCTTTTTTCCTCTCTTCCAGATGCTGGAGAATTTCAAGATTGAAACCAAGAGAGCCGTGGAAGTCGGGACCAGGTTTGATCTCATCCTGATCCCGGACAAACCCATCCACCTCACCTTGAGGCCTCTGGAGCCCCAGGCCTGAGGGGGCAGAAGACCCCATTCCCTGGCAATCCTGGGACCGGGCTGGGACAGCGGGTGTTGGACCAAGCTGGTCCCAATTAGAGGGGATTTGCGCCTGCATGTCTCTGACAGCTTGACTCATGCTTTACGTCCTGGAAAGCTCCCTATGATATGATGCTAAGACTCCAGCAAAGGGATATGATTTGGGAGAAAGCTGTGAAGCCTTCACAGCACAGCCTTGGCTCTGTGCCCCCCTGCCTCTGCTCCAGCTCACTCAAGGCTGCGCTTACGCCACTGGGGAGATAAACCGGAGGAACCCAGTCCCAGCATCGCCTGTGCCTGGGGTGGCTCACACCGGGCAAGGAGCCCCGAGGCACATCCCCTCTCGGGACCTAGGGGATCCCCTATCTCAGCCCTCTCTGATTTTATGCAGAGCCAGCACCCTGGAGAAGGGGTCTGCCCCGTGACGGGGTGTGGGACGGCAGCAGAGGGAGGCATGATGGGGTGATGTCCCTCCCCAGCCCACCCCAGCCTCGCCGGGCACTCCCGGCTCCCTGCAGTAGCTGCTTGAGGCACCCCCAGACCTGGGGGCTGCTCTGCGCACCCCCAGAGGCCGGGGGAATGTCCTGCCCGTACCACCGGGGACCAGTGGTCGTGCTGCCCCGACATCTGCTAACATTTCGCTTCCCCTCTGATTTGCTCTGTAACTTAGTCACGCAGCAAAAGCACTGGATACTCTTTATGTGCGTGAATATTACATTTCTGAATCTTTCTCTGGAGTCCTGTACAAAGCATGTCCTGGGGTGGGGAGATGAAGGGCAGCCATGCACAGACCAGCCGAAACACCTCCCATGGCCTCACTGCTCTGCTCCTGGCACGGGCTAGGACAGAGGGTCCAGTGTCTGGTGTCTCCTCATGGGGGCCATGGGGCCCGGTGGCATCTTCTGGTGGGAAATGAGAACACATCTCATTTCATAGCTTGGCGATCCCTGGCTAATGCAGGCTGGGCAGGGCCTGCAGGCGGGGGCCTGAGCCCCAGGCACTCACCAGGGCCGGGTCACGGGCAAAGCTGGAGGATGAGCCCCTGAAGCCGTGGTCCTGCTCCAGCAAGCGTGTGCTGAGCTCCTGCTTCTCCCGTCCCCACCTCCTGGCAGCCTCCTCCAGCTGCGACAGAGACCGGGGGTGCTCAGGGCAGGGGGGAACAGGGCTGGCGGCTGAGGCAGTCGAGGGTGGGCAGCCAAGGGTGCCCTCGGGTGCGCGGCACCGAAGCAGGGAGAGATGGGGTGCTGGCGGAGCGAGCGAGGCTCACCTGGCTCTCCAGGACACGGCTGCGAGCTTGTGCCTTCTCCAGCTTGGCCAGCAGAGACAGTTTCTCCGAGCTGCCAAAGACGTCCTGCAGGTTGGAGAGGACAAGCAGGAGAGCAGAAACACAGAGCAGTGTCACCTCCCTTCCTGCCCCACGCTCACAGGGTGTCAGCCATGGGAGGTGGCTGCGGCTGTCACCCCATGGAGAGGCACCTGACCCACACCGGCCACGCGGGGTGGCCCTAGGCTTGTGTCCCACCGCCAGGCGCCCGCTCTCCTGGCAATGCCGGGTGCCACAGCTCTGCCCACCCATCCCCAGGCCCTTGTGCCGCTCCCCGCCCTCACCGGCAAATCTTGCGGTGGCGGAGCGATGGGGGGCGAGGGGTGCCGGGGCCTTGCCAGCTCCTCCCGCAGCCTGCGGTTCTCGGCCAGCAGCGCGCTGTACAGCTCCCCGGCCAGGGCTTCGCCTGTGGGACCAGAACACGAGGTCGCAGAGGGCACGGGGACCCTCCCGCCATAGCCGGGAGCTCCCAGAGGAACAAACCATGGACACCAGGAGGGACCAGCCACCCCCGGGGCTGGATGGGGCAAGCAGCCCGGCAGCCCCATGGGAGATCCAGGCCCAGCTGCCGATCTCTGCCCATGCAGGGCCGAGGCACCCTGAGGGGCCCCTTCCCCGCGGCCCTGCTTGCACCCACCCGTCGGCTTCTTGGTGCTCCTGCCTGCCCCGGAGAGCCGCTCCTCCAGCATCTGCTCCATCGTTTGGATCACCTGCGGAGAGAGCAGAGCCATCCCGTCGGGCAGGGGCCGGGTCCCGCTGCATTCCTTCGCCCCTGCTCCTCCTTCCTGCCTGGGGAGCACTGAGTGCCAGGGCCTGGCCAGGGAGGGATGGTGTCCTTAATCTTGAAGACATGAGGCTTGCAGGCATTAAAGGAAGGTAGTTGTGCTCCCCTCTGGGATCTCTTCTCCCTGCCGGTTTGCCCCGATCTCTGTCTGACCAGGGCAGCATTTCTCTCTCACCCTCTTTTACCTTTTCTCTTTCCAGGGATGGCTTGTGTCCAGCCATCTCTCCAGAGGCAATAGCTGGGGTCTCCCAGCATGTGTCTGTAGCCTTTTCCCAGGATACAGAAGGGGACAGTGGGAAGCGGGGCATCTATCGGGAGTATGTGGCCCGGGGCCAGGGCTGCCCACCCTCATGTCCCTCTGCCTGCCCCTCTCCGCTCCCAGCCTGCCCCAACTCACCTTCTCCTGCTGCCTCACTGTCTCCTCCAGGTCCTTCATCTTGGCCACCTTCTCCTGGCACCTCCTCAGTGCAGCTTGCTGCTGCTGGTGGGCTCTCTGGAGCATTATCAGGTCTTTCTCCCGGTCGTTTTTCTAGTGGGAAGGAAGAGAATGAGCAGCCAGGGGACCCTGTGCTGTGCCTCAAGCTTCAGAGCACCTCTCTGGCTCTCCCGGCCCTCAGAGGTTAGGGTGGAAGGCGGGGGAGGGAGATCCTCATGGAGGAGCTGCTGATGCTGCTGGGGTCCAGCCCATGCTGATGCTGCATCTCTGCTCAGGGCTGCAGGGGCCATGCACAGCCCCAGCACCTCCAGCTTGCAGCCCCTCCATGTATCCCAGCCTTTGCACTGCTCTGCGCCTCCCCTCCCTGCTCCCCGTGCCCAGAAAACCCTCTGGCATCTCTACCCGAATCAGCTCGTTCTGCAGCTGCTGCACACGGTCCTTCAGTCTCCGCACCTCCACCGTGCCAGATGCCAGCTTGTGCTTGAGGGTGGCTGCAAGAGAGCACGAGCACCGCTGGTCCCCGGGTGCACTGACACCCTCCTGTCCCCCTTGCTGCTCGTACCAATCCTGTCCACGATCTCTGCCTTGGTCATGACATCCACATCGATGTCGCTGAGCAGCGTGCGGCCCAGGTCCTCGTGCATTGTAAGGCTGCGCCGCAGGTTGCTGTTCTCCATCTCCAGGCTTGCAACGTGCTGGTGGAGGGACAAGATGTCATCTGCCATCCGCTTCAGCGCCAGGCGGTAATTGTTTGTCTCCTGCGTGTCCCAGAAGGGATCCTGCTGACCTCCTGCTGCCAGCATGGGCCTTCACCCCAGCCCCAGGGCAATGACAGATGGGGAGAGCCCCACAAAGCCCAGATGTCTTGAGGGTTAGACCAACCATGGAGAGACTAGGAAACCTCCAGTTATCCTCCTTCTCTTCCAACCATCTAATCTCTTCTCCATCCATACTTCTTTTGTCCCTTCAGTGAACCTTTTTCTCTCCCTCCATCCACCTCTCCCTCCATCCCAACACGCTGCTCTGGCAGACTCCCCAGTGTTTCCCCATCTTTCCTGCAATCCCATGGGGGAGAAGCAACTCCCCTGGGGATGTGGAGCAGAGCCATGGAAGAGCTGGAGGTTGACCCTCTAGCATCTTGCCTCCTAGCCATTGACCTCGGCCTTGAAGTCCCAGGGCTGCCCTGCTTGCCGAGACTTGTCCTCAGGCAGGATGGACCATGCTGGCTCTCCAAGGGGAACCAGCCCATAAGTGGTCTGGCACTGGCTGTGGCTGTGGCTGGAGCTTCTGCTCACCTCTGGTTTCATTCCAATGCCTTGACCTAGTTGGCTTTTTTCCTCCATGTGACAAGTAGTTGGCCTGAGCCGGGAGCTGGGGCCAAAGGTGGACACGAGCTCCAGTGAACGTCCCTGGAGGGGCTTCCAGCAGCCCAGGGTCTCATGCCACCCGAGGCAGCTCTGCCTGGCTGCCAGTGGGGCTGCAGGGGCCACCAGACACTGGCTGGGATGTCACCAGTCTTGGCCGGGGAGGAGATGCCAAGGTACCTAGCTGACAGATCCCTGGGACTCAGCCACAGCAAGAAGCTGCTGTTTCAGCACATTTTTAACGCTCCAGATGTGGCATCAGACGGGGAGGTGGACAGAGAGCACCTCAGCGCCTCTGCCTTGCGGTTCCCCTTCCCCCTCCCTGGCTCCGCAGAGAGGCAGAAGGACGATAAAGTTGCCATGGCACCTCGTGAGAGCCCCCGCAGCAAGGGCACCCGCGCGGCCCTATCTCAGCAGCGGCGCAAACCAAAACAGGGCTCCACGCGCCCTCCCCAAGGTCGGAGCCGCGGCAGGGAGAGGGGCCGCTGGCGCTCCCAGCGGGATGGTGCTCAGCTCCCAGAGGCACCTACCAGGGCCCCATTCGGTCCCCGGGGGATGCCGGAGCCCCCTGCCCACGGCACGGGTCTGGCTGCCAGTGACAGTTCACCCATCCTCTGTCCCCAACGGATGCCTGGACACCTGGCCCAAATACAGCCCCGTGGGATGGACGAGGAGCCTGGCACACACTGGGACGGCCGACCCCGGCCGTGAGCCATGGGCACGTCCCCCCGGCCCAAAGCTCCTGCGTGGGGCTCTCGCGGGGGCCCCCTGTCTTTCCCAGCCGAGTTGAGAGGACTTGAGGGTCCCCCTTGCCTCGATCACTCCCTCCAGCACAATAACCGCAGGCCTGGGGACGTGGCCTTGGCTGGCGCCTGCACGGCGGGGGCTCCAGTACGGATAGGTCCCAGCTTGCCGAAATAAATCCTCGCGCGTGCACCCAGTGTCTCCTTCACCCTGGACTCCCCAGCACCCTCGGCCCTTGGAGCGAGGCCAAGCCAAACGCCCCGCAGCCCCGTGCACCTGCAGGGCGCCCAGCCAGGGGCCTGCCCGGTTTGGGCCAGGCTCCAGCACCGTGCTGCGATTGCCCACGCTCCCCGGCTCAGCTCTGGCCCATGGCGAGCCCTGCCCCGAGTCTGGGTCCTGGCTGGTGTTACGGGGCTTTGCAAATCTTTAAAAGCAGGGAGGCAGCAGCTAAGAATGGAGGGGCAAATCTCTTATACAGGTCAGCCTGGATCTGCTGGAGGAATGGGTCTGTGTGCCAAGTTTTGTGCCGCACGTGCAGCCGTGGCACTCCTCGGCACGTGACATTGCTCAAAGCACAGGTGGGTTCAGAGGGACATTGCAAAAGTTTAGGGACCAAAAATCCGCTGAGGGTTTGCATCTCGCGGTGCAAAGTGTGCAATAGCGCCCGCTGTAGAAATAGTCGCAACGGCCTCTAGAAACCCATCCGGCTGGGAAGCAGCGGGGCGGTGGGACGGGGAGAGGTGCTGCTGCCCCCCCCCCCCCCCCGGGGGCCGTGCGGCTGGGCCGGGCTGGCCGCGCAGGGTCCGGCCCGCCCGCAGCTGCATCACCGGGGGCCTTGGCGGGAGCCGGCCGTGACGGAGGCACGCGCCTGCCAGCTCGCTGGCCTCCGGGCGGGCAGCCTTGGGGCCGGCCTTCGCGCGCGGGGGGCCGGGGGGCACCGCAGCAGCACGCAGCCTTGGGGAGCTCCGCGGGCCTTCGGACTGCAGGCGGAGAGGGGGAAGGAGCAGGCAGTGCCGGCAGCCAGGGCCTGGTGCCCGTGCCCCCCCCCCGGCTCCCCGGCACTCACCTGCTCCCCCTGGTCCCCGGCGCCATCCTGGCCCCTGCGGAGCAGAGAGCAGAGATGTCGGAAACCACCTGGCCCCGGCCCCGGGGGGAGGATGGGGAGAGAGGCTGCGGTGCGGGGTGCTGCCTCGCACGGGCCGCAGGCCAGGCTGCATCTGCGGGGCCACGCGATCCCGCAGCCCCCCGTACCTCTGCTCCTCCGGCGGCGCTGCCGGCTCCCCTGGGAACGGCTGCTTTTCAGGCAGGATCCCAGCCACGGCGTCGGCGGGCGGCAGGGACGCATCGCCTTGGTGGAGCTGCAGGGAGACAGCGGAGCGGAGGGGGAAAATGAGGCGCGTGCTGGGAATAACCCCCTTGGGGAGGAGAGCTGAGCCCCCCGCCTTCACCGCCATCCCCACCGCCTGCAGCAGCCTCCTGCTCTCCCCTCATCCCCCCTCCCGGGGTGAAACAGCTCCGTCGGCACTGCTTAGGGCTCGGGAAAGCTGCATCCAGCCTTGCCCGAAGCCCGGGGGCTGCCCAGACCCATGGCGGGGCGCAGCCCCCCCCGAGGACTCACGGTGGAGGAGAAGGGCCGGTAGTACCACGTCATGGCCCTTCCCGGCTCCGGTGCAGCGGGGCCGCGGGCTGCCGCGGATGCTCCCGGCTCTCCGCCGCCTGCCGTCGCCACAACACAAAGCTCCTCTTAGCAACCCGCGGCCTCGCCGGGCCGAGCAGGAGCCCCGCGGGTGCCCTCCTGCCGCTCGCCCCCGGCCGGCTCCTCCACGCTCCCCGAACGCCGGCAGCAGCGCCAGGGCCCGGGCACGTGTCGAAGGGCCCCAAAGCCAAGGCGGACGCCTGCTCCGGTCCCCTAGCCCGGGCGCCTCCGGCTTGTGCAGCCCCGGCTCGGCTTGCATTGCACCGGTCCGGCCCCACGCCCGGCCGAGGTGCCCCACGGCGACCGGGTGCCCGCGGGGAGGGCAGAGTTAAGGGGACCCGGCGTGCTCCCCCCACGCTCCTCCGGCACCTCCCGGGAGGCGGACGGGGATGCGGCTGCTTTCTCCCCGCCGCACTGGGATGAAAGGCTGGGAATCCGCCGCTGAAATTACCGAAGCTTTGAAACTCCTCGCACTCGGTGTGCATTTTTTTTTTCCACCATCATTTACAATCCTCTGAAGCTTTCCCTGCCTTTGGAGCTGCTACGCACGCGGATTCGCAGCCTTTCATCCGCTCAGACGAGACCCCCCCCCCCCCACCGTATTTGCTTAGGCCAAGTTTTTTATTTACTCAACAAATCGCTCGGAGACGCTTTGATGGAGCCGATTAGTTTCAAACGCTGGAATCGATTCATCTGCAGAGGGGTGAAGGGAAAGCGCAGAGCGGATGGCGGGGGAGGGCGAGGGGGTCTGACGCTGCACCTACCCCGGCCCTTCGCTGCCTCGGGCTGTGGGCAAGGGGAGCCCGCCCCACGGCACCACGTCCCCCCAAGCGGTGAGGCTGAGAACGGCCCAACTCGTTGCACTTGTCGTCGCAGTGGCGCTGAAGCCGGCACCTCCAGGCAGCCCACGAGCTGCCTCCGTGACCCAGCCCCCCCCCCCCCCGCTCCCCCCACTAAATAGCGTGTCCCCGGGTGAATATTAAGCCCGGCTCCGCCGTTGTTATGAAGATGGGATAAGCGCCGATTTACATATCTGAGAAAAATTGCTGCAGCAGCTTAGCAAGATCAGAGGGAAAAATTCCCTTGTTTTCCTGCCTTTTCCATAACGAAAGCTCATGAAATCATCAGGAGATAATTAGCCCTTCATTTGCTTCGCCTGCCTTCCCCATCCTGGAGAAACGCTCGTCCAGGGCAGGAGAAAGACCAAAAACCAGGAGCTCCTGATTCAAAGTCACACTCCTCAAGGCACGATGGCTTTGACCCCCGGATCCACCCTCCAAATATATGTAGGCTGAGAGATGGGCTGAGCGACTTGGAGGGTTTTTCTGCTCTCACATGCAACATGTTCCCCTGGGAACCCACAAAACACCAATTTGCAGCTCCTGGCAAGGAAATACGGGGAGATTTTTCTGGCTCCTCGAAGCCTTCAGGGCCCCTCACGAAAGCACCTTCTCCCCTCCCGGCGCCTCCCGCATCGGCTGGCGGAGAGCTGCAAATAAGCCGCGTCTTATCTGATTAAACCGGCGCTGAACTCCCTTCGCGCGCCGTGATCTACGGGCCGCCGCGGCGAGCAGCGAGCGGCAGGGTGGTATATTAGCCGGAGCATCACTATTCAATTTGGGGCTTAATTGGATTGTATCGAACAGCATTTAATGGGAGCGCGGTTCAGCTTAATAGAGACACCACGTCGCCCGCCCCCGTCCCCTCCAGGACGGGGCTCTGCGGGCGGGCGATGGGCATCGCTGCGGGGCGCAGGCCCAGCTGCCGGCTGCTGATAGCGGGTCGAGGGGGAAATGAAAGCCGGTGGATGACACGAGGCGACGCCGCATGCCGACGAGCCCTGCGTGGAGCTGGGCGCCCGCCCCGCCGCCTGCTCGGCCGAGATAAGGCTCCGGCGCGCCGTTACTCCGCGCTGGCAGGGCCCATGCGCCCGCCCGTTTCGCTCGCCTGTCGCTGATGTTTTATTACGCTCGATTGAAAAAAAAAAAAGAAAAACAGCGTTGAAGCAGTGGGATGACTTTGAAGCGCCAGCTCCTGCCGCGCAGAGCCGGGCTCTCCTCCTCTTCCTCCTCCCGGGCCGGGTCGATGCGACCCGAGGCTGGAGTCAGACCCAAAACCCCTCCTGAGACCAGCAGGTTCAGGAATGAGGACGAACACGGCTTGTTGTAAGCCGGTTGCTTCTCCTGGGTGGTTCCTGGGCACTGGGAAAGGTCGAGCTGCCCGTGGGGGATGGAGGAACCCGCTGAAGCATCTTTTGGAAATGAGTTTAAAAAAAAAGCGATTTTGGGGGTGGGTTGTCTGTTTTTCCTGCGCTCTGAGCTGGGGGAAGCTAGGGCCGGGCCCAGGCTGCCCAGCTTCGTGCACCCGCTTAGCCATCGCCAGCACGAAGGGCTAATGAAATCAAGGGGGAAGTAAAGTGCCGCATCCTTAATCTCCTTGAGTGAGACACGCGTATCGGCCGGATTCATATTAGCTGATTTAAAGGCCTCCTTTATTAATTGGCTTAATCCAGCGCTGTGGGCACGCCGGGGAAAGGCAGCCCCTACCCGAGACCGGCTGCTTCGCCGCCTCGCAGCCTCCCCGAGCATCATCCTGCCCCGGCCGGGGAGTCGCCGCGTCTGCCTCCCCGGCCGGCCCCGGAGGCACGAACCGGGCGTTTATCCTTCTCTGCGGGAGCCCTGAGCCAGCTCTCAGCCTCCCCTGGGCAGTTTTGGAGCCCCGTGCAGCCCAACGGCTCCTCGTTTGGGGAGCGCTTGGCTAAAGCGGCGGCTCCTGCAGCGGCGCTGGCGCTCGCCAGGCAGCGGGGCGCGACGCTAGATGGCACTCGGGGCTGTGCCGCGCTGCGGCCCGGCTGCGGGGGGGCTGCGCTGCGGGGCCCCTCGCTGCACCCGCGCCCCTCGCTGCACCCGCATCCTTTGCAGCCCCCGTGCACCTTGCAGCACCTGCACCCTTTCCAGCACCCACCGGGGAAAACGGGACCGACCGCGAGCCTGCGGGAAGTGCAGAAACGCAGGCGGTGGGAGTGGAAAGAAATACTTGAAAAAGCAACAAATGTCTGAAGAGACGGGAGCAAACTCCCCCCTGTCTTTAAATGCTGCCTGTAAATTATTCATTGCCTGGTTAAGAGAGTCATAAATCCATTTGGCGAGAGGGCGGAAGGGCAGGACAACGCGCTGTGGTTGCAGCTGATGCTGGTGCAAACCCCGTGCAAACCCCAGGCTGGGCAGCCCACTCTGCTCGTCCGCCAGAAACCCCCCCCAAAGACTCTCCAAACAGGAGGCGGGGGGTTTCCTGGCCCAGAGCAAAGCCTTCGTCTTGCCCTGACTCTCAGTGGGGTTCCTGCTGCTCTGGGGCTGGGTCTCTGACCGGCGGCTCCCCGGCAGCCAAGGGCTCCCCCGGCTCAGTGTCCCAGACGGGCGCTTTTAATCGTCCCTGGAGGGAGGGTCTCACAGTAAAACAACGCCAGCGATCTCATCCGGACCCTCAAAGCCAGCGGGTACTAATGCAGGCAGAGTGACGATCCTTGGCGCTTCGGGAGGAAGAAAAAAGCAAAACCAGAGCAAACTGGGCTGTCACAGGTTGGGGAAAAAAAACCAATGCTTCTACCGGCAATTCTCTATGGAAAGAGCAAAATTAGGCTTTTTTTACCCTGCAAAAGGGGAAACGGCCAGTCGGAGCAGGGCGTGCGGGGTGAGAGAAGGGCTTTGTGCAAACCAGAGGCATTTTTATCCCCCCCCCGGGGTCAGCTTGCCGCAGTCTGGCTCTAAAAGCTGAATGTTCAACACCTCTTTGCGATGCTTCCCACCCTCCCCTCGACTTGTCAATGGCATGGCTGCCAGCGGCAGGACACGGTCCCCGGGGGAGCAGCCAGCTTAAGGATGCACCTCGAGACTTGCATGCCAGAGCATCCCTGCCGCCTAGAGCTAGATTTGGGGTAAAAAATCTCAGGGACCGAAAACGGAGCTGCATTGCCCAGGCTCTGCAGCCCGCCAGCCCCCGGCGTCGCTGATGTGCTCATGGACGCAGCAATATCCCCCTCCGCACGCTTCGTGCGCTTTATTGCGGCTTACTATGAGGTGGGATATAAAGCAGCCATCGCTGTTACAAAGAGGGACATGATAAAGCTCACCGCATTGGTGGGAATTAAAGTGGCTGGGGGGAAAAATAGCTTTTCTTTATGTTTTTTTTTTTAAAAAGCTGGTTTTGTTGCTGCGTTTCAGCTTGAATGGCAAGGTGGGGAGGGGCTGAGCTAGCGGCGGCTGCAAGCCGGGGTTCGGCAGGCGCCGAGGCGGCGCGGGGAGGAGCGGTGCGGCACGATGCCGAGCTCCCCGCGTGCTGCGAGAGCGGCTCAGCACACACACGCGGCCAAGCGCTGCGGCTCCGCGCCATCAGCACCGCTGCGGTGCCGGCGGGCCGACTCGGCCCCAGCCATCCGCAGGCCCCGCTGCCCGATTGGCACGCGGCTCAGCCCCGCCGGCCCCGCGCGATTTTGCGATCGCTGCTTGGCACTGAGCTGGCCTCGAGCCCGCCGCGCAGATCCCCCGCCCTCCCCCAGCTCCCCCGTATTTAATAAGCACAGTTGAGCTTTGACGACCTGCTCTTTTCAAAGGCAGATGGCTAAAGCGCAGGACGACGTTACCGCCACGAGGGCTGGTGTCGCGTTTCTCCCCCAGCTCCAGTCAGCAGTACAAAGGGTTGGGAGAGAGCCGCTGCCTTTATCTTCCGGAGCCGAAAGGTAGGGGATGGAGGTGCCCGGGGTCTAAAGCATCATGCGGCGCTGACAGGAGAGAATGTGCTAAATGGATTTGGGATTGAGCGATTCGATCGGATCGGGTGCGTCTGGGCTCACTCTGCCGCTGCAGCGAGCGTTGGTGCGAGCCGGGCGCTCGGGAGCCAGGATGCGCCCCGGAGGGGTGTCAGCTCGGGAGGGGCCGCTTCCCGTGCCGCCCCGCGCAGCCCGCCCCGCTCGCAGCTTACCCCGGCGGGCACCCGCGACGCCACCGGCGGCTCGTCCGGCGCGGGGGGCCCCGATGCTCCGAGAGGCCGCAGCAGTTCTTCGGCCCCCTCGGGCTTCCCGAGGGAGGTGGCGTCCAGGCTGGGCAGGGCGGCGCTGCTGGACGGGCTGAGGAAGGCGTCCGGCCGCTGCAAAGGGAGAGGCACCGACGCCGTTTGGTACCGGGGCGGGATGCTGGGGCGATGTGCTAGCCCGTGTGCTCACCCCGCTCCTGGGACCTTCCCCTGCCTGGGGACGATGGAGGAGGATGCTCCGGGAGGGGGGACACGGGGGGGGGACTGCTGCTCCCACCCCCTGCGGGGACAGACCCAGCCTCAGCTGCCCCACGTG
Organism: Dromaius novaehollandiae; assembly: GCF_036370855.1. NCBI lineage: Eukaryota > Metazoa > Chordata > Aves > Casuariiformes > Dromaiidae > Dromaius > Dromaius novaehollandiae. The sequence continues at coordinate 23,301,735 of NC_088107.1, forward strand.
CCACATCCCGCTCCGACGGGACGCTACCGCCGGTGGGGCGTGGATGCCGCCTGCAGCCGGGCGATGCTCGAGGCCACCCGGCCGCGGGGTTTGCTCGCCCCAGCCAGACCCCCCTCCGCCAGATGCTGCCGGCAGCAGTAATGTGATTTCTTTGCCCTCCATTTCCCGCGCTGGGCTCCGTTCGCCCTCTCTCCGCCCGCCCGCCTGGCTTTTATAGACTGCCGCTAATCCGGTTAGAGGGGGAAGTCGGAGCTAATGCAATAAAGGATGGAGGCAGTGGAACCCCGGCTGCCGCCGGCGAGGCCAGGTCGCCGCCGGCAGCCGCTTCCTCCTCGGTTCCCGCAGTGGACGGCGACGGGGCCGCGAGCAGCTTTGGGAGCTGCCCCATTGCCGCCGGCCGCCCTCAGCACCCACTCGCTCCGCCAGCGTCGGAGAGCCCCGGCTGGGGGAAATGGCCTTGTGCAAAACGCAGCGGCTGCTCGTCCCGCCGCGACGGTGCTCGACGGAGACCGAGCACATGCTCTTAATTCAATTAGTGCCGGGCCGAAGGCTCCCCGGGGAGCGGCAGGCGGAAGCCGACAAATTCTCCTTAACGAAGCCGTTTGCTGCTTTTTGCGTTCCCCCGGCCCACGCCGGCTTTGCCTCCCGCTCGTTAGCCGGCTAACGAAGCGAGCCCAGCTCCCGCCAGCCCCGGCCGCAGCGCTGCGAGCACAGCACGACCCGGGGAGCGAGCGCGGCCACGGCCCGGCAGCGCCTCTGGCAGTGGCCCCCTCCCTCGCCTCCGCGCTCGGCCCGGGCAGAGGTGGGAGCCACTGCGATTTTGGAGGCTGCAGGGGGGGTCGGGGACCAGCCCGACCTTCGGTTGAGAGAAGAGGGCGAGGGAAACGCGCAGCGATTTCCCCCTGCCAATTGCAAATAGATTTTTTTCCGCAAGCCCCAAAAAAGCTTTGATTGCCGGCTTGGCACGGTGACAATTTTACACCACAGAGCTGTGACAATTTATGCCAGCCACCGATCTGCTTCTGTTTTTAAATGGCAGCAATTACATAAATTAAGGCTGTTTAAGCAATGCTAGATCCCGCCTGTTGCTTTCACTTCGCCTGGAAAAAAAGCAACGTCCTTGTCGCCTCTTTATTTGATGGCTGTAAGGTATCGGCGAGCGATTAGCCAGCGAGGCTCAAGCTGCGCCGTGGATCGCGCCACGGGGATGGGAGCTGCGGGGACGGGAGCCGCGGGAGGCAGAGCCCCTTCCTCCGACGGCTCCCCGCTACTGCCAGCCTCTGCCCCGCTGCGGAGGGGCGGGCACAGCCGTCACCTCTCAGGTGACATGACCAAGGCCGTTCAGCAAGTGTGTGTCAGAGCCCCGACGTGACCCCCAAGGCCCCGAGTTAAGGCACCGATCGAGATGAGGTCATGCCAAAATAAGGTGCAAAAGAGGGCTGATTAGGGGTGCTGAATAAATCCACCAGGACCGAAGCTATCTCCTCTAACGGCAGCGGGGGAGCACAGGCCGCTTGCATCACCGCGCCTTCGGAGGACAGCGATGCAGGAAAGCCCACGGTGTTTGCACACCAGTACTGAGACTGACTCAAGTTGGCTGAAGGTTTGCTACTGAAACAGCTTTTCCACCAGCAGACGTTAATTTGCTAAAATGCGAGCATTTTGCTGAAGGCTTTGATTTCTTTGTCTGTCTTAGTGCGAAACGATCAAAGCCTTTTGTTCTGGTATGCGCTCCAAAGAGAGCTCCAAGGCGGCAGAAAAGGAAACAAGCCCGAGCGTTAGGTTTTGCAACACATCCAGTGATCTTGGCTTCTCCATCCGAGCTGGGGATGAAACCCAGAGTCACTGTGCCAAAACTTCAGCCCTCGTGTCGGGGCTCTCGGCTTTTAAAGCAGCAGCCGGCCAAACCTCCTCCCCCTCGGTTATCGCAAACGCAGCAGGGCAGCGGCAGAGGTTTTGAGATCCCGCGGGGATCCTGGGGGAGGAGTCCGGTTCCTTGGGAAGCCCTTCTTCCTAGAAAGTCTTACCGCTGCGCACATTAGTGGACGCAGATGTGCCGATCTGGGCATCCAAAGTCAAGTGCAGAGCGGTCCCAAGAGCGGCCGGGAACCCGTTAGGAATTTGCTCGATCCCCGCAGCCGTCGCGGAGCGGCGTTGCTGCCGCCGAGCTGCCGAGCAGCAGTGATTTACGCCTGGTGCTGCGGGGTTTGAGGAATGCAGATGGCCCGGGGTTTATTTAGCTGTTGTTTGTTAAAAAAAGCCCAGCCAATCGAGGTTATAAATTTTCAGTTTTCTGCTTAAAAAAAAAAAAAAAAACAGACGAAAGAAACAAGAAGAGCAAAATTCACTTAGCAGCTCTGGTCTCTCTGGCCATCTGGCCGGGGAGAGCTATAAAACGGTGGGGGGCTGCTGCTGGGGTGGAGAGCAAGGCGGGAAGACAAGACGGCCGGCGATGCTGCGGCTCTTTGAACCCCGCAGACAACCTTACGGAAAAGGGCTGTCCTGATCCCTGCGCAGCCTCTCTGGCTCGGCACAGGTCCTGCACTGACGGTTTTGCCTCTTGTTGCTTGCTTGGCCCCTTCTTGCTGTCCCAATGTGCTCTCACGCACTCAGCACTGCGCAGGCTCCTCTTCTTCAGAAAGCCACATCCATCCGGACGGGACTGGGATCCACTGGATCCGCTGCTCAGGATTAAACCCTGAGCTGGGTAACTGCATGTGCAGGTTTCCAGGTGCCTGTGAAGCCCGGGGCAGCCGCGGAGGGAGGTGAGGAGCTCCAATGGGCATCACCCCCCGCCTAGCCGCGAAACCTGCCCCCAGCAGCCCCCTGCCCGGGATATCTTCCCCCAACCCCTTTTATTTCCAGACAAGAGAGGACCACGCAGCCCTCCCTCCTCGCTGCCCAGGGAGCGACTCAGCCGCTGGCTTGCACTGACCCCGGGTTTCTCCGCACTGCCGCCTCCGGGCAGACGCAGAGCCCAAGGCCGGCTCTGGCACCCCTGCGTTTTGCTCCCTCTCCAGCTCTTGCACGCAGCAAAGGCGGCAGGGCTTGGGGGGGGTATGTGGGGGGGGGAAGAGTGGGGAAAAGGGAGAGGACGGGGAAGAGGGGGGGAAAAAATCCCAGCTCCCAGATCAAAACAATAATCAGCTAAATGAATTCCGCAGCATTTTCCCGCATGACTGCGAGTGATAATTTAGTGCAGCAGCCAGCTGGAAGCGAAAGGATTAATTCTGCACTTAGTGACACCCACGTGAATAATTCATCACACGCAGCCCCCTTCTCGCTGACCCCCTGGGCAATCACTGCAAAGTGCCCCGCCAGCCGGCCCGGCCGCCGCGCGACTCCCCGGGGAGGGCGGCCGGGAAATCACCCGCGCAGTGTTCAGGCCAGTCCCAAATTAACTTTGTGGATATTATATGCGTGTGTGCATGTGTGTGTGTGTGTATATATATATATATATATATATATATATATATACTTTTTTTTTTGCAGATGGGGGTGGAGAGAAGGGTTTGGGGCTGGCTCACGGCTGCGGTAATTAAACTGATGGGGCTCAGGGCAGCGCGTGGCCACCTCTTCATGCCGCCAACCCGGCCCATCCAGCCGCCTGCCTCGTGGTCAAGGGGGCCAAGAGCAAGTGGAGATTCCCCCCATGGGGGAAAAGCATCCAAGCTTCCTCCCTCCTGACAGCCCTGGGCCCTGTTGCGAGCCGGGAGCTGCGGCGCGGGGAAGGATGCTGCTTCCCGCGGCGGGGCGAGCAGCTTTTCTTCCCGGCGCTCCCCACCCTCTGGGATACATCCAGGACCCCGAGCCGGCCCGTGAGCTCCCCTCCCGCCGGGCAGCTCTGGTGAGAGCATCTTTTCCCCTCGCCTCCGGGTTCGCCCAGCGCCTCACCTCCGACCGGAGGAGCTGCAGGCAGAGCCGGACGGTGGGGGCGGCCCCGGCCACGGTCCTCAGCTCGGTGCCCTGGGGGGGCAAGCGAAGGCAGGCAGCATCAGCGCAAACCCGCTCGGGACCCCGGGGGGGGGGTCGGCCGGGCACCCCGCGGCCCCCCGCTCACCTGCACGGGGAGGCCGTCCACGCGCAGCCCGCTCCGGCCACCGTCGGCTGCCAGGCGCCGGTAAACGCCGGCGGGCAGCGGCAGCACCGAGTAGCCCAGGGGCCCGAGCGCGCTCTCGGCAGCCGACACTGCAAGGGACACGGGCGCCGGGCTGCAAAGCCACCTCCCTGCTGCAGCCCCTTGCTCCGCGGCCCCAGCGCCTCCGCCGGGGACCCCACGGGGCATCGCCCGGCCCAGGGGACCCTCCGGCCAGACCCCCGCGGGCAGCACTCACTCGCTTTGTGGGGGTAGTACTCGATGGCCAGGGCGGCGTCTTCGGAGAAGAGGGTGGCCCCATCTCTGCCCTGGAAGAGGAAGGAGGTATTCCAGGTCGGCTTCTCCGGGGGCCCAGCCGGGGCCGTCATCTTGGGAGACAAGGGAAAAAGCAACCTCCAGGGACGTCCCTGAGGAACGGGGCTTCCCCGCGTCCCCCGGGGCCCGGCACCGCCGCGGTGCCCGTCAGCAGGGCACCCGATGTCTCCCGGGGGCCCGCTCGCCGGAGACGCGCTGCCAGGCTCGCCGTGACCAAGCGCGCGGCGGCCTTTGGGGAGTCCCGGGGGTCAGGCTCGCGGAGGGGGTTTGTGACAACGTGATTCCTGAAAGGCTGCTTAAGCAGCCGACGAGTTTATCCCCGGAGCCGCCGCTGTCATCTGAAACGGCAGCGGTCCGTCGCTGCGAGCAGCTGCTGCCGGCCTCTAGGGCTGTGCTGGGGACCGTGCCAGCTCGCCCAAGGTCACCATTAACACAGGGCTCCCGGCGTCGGGAAATTATTGACAGCAGCCCTTTTTAATGCTGTTATTCCATTAGCCGCTGCTCGGCCGGCGGTGCCCAGCAGGGACGACGTGCAGATCGGCTTTTCTGCATCAGCACATTGACACTTCTCCCCGGGGCCGGGCGGGTGGAAGGAGAAGCTGCGGGGCTCTCGCTGCTCAGCTTTGAGGTTGGAGACCTGCACCTGCAGGCTGGCGCGGAGCTGGGGTGCTTCAGATCCTGAAAACACCTCCGAGATGTGGGTATAACAGGTAGCACCAAATGCAAAGATGGGAAAACGGTTCTGCAGCCCGCGCTGGGTCGGATGGAGCCGTTAACGCTGGCTCGGCACCGGACTAGCCCCCCAGTCCAGGATTTCTCCAGCTTCAGCTGGGATTTTAGCAGCTTTGTTCAAGCGCAGGGAGCCCATCAGGCCCTGTCTCTGCCCGGGAGCCCTCGTGCAAGCTCAGGTGCCCCTGCACCCAGGGATGGATGAGCACGACACCCGGACGGCTCCGGCGCAACCCACGCCGTTTCCCCGGCTCCGGGAAGAGCAGGCTCGCAGCAGCCCGTGCAAACCTGCCTTCGACACCTGCAGCCTCCTCCACCCTCGCCCTGCTCCTCTCCTTCACCAGCACTCGCAGCCTCACCACTGCACCTGCATCCCAGCCCACGCAGCTCTCATCAACCTCAGAAACCACAGTTTTGGGGATACGGACATCTAAAAAGCACCAAACGCCACCTCCACCTCTGAACCGCCTTTCCTGGCGTTGTCAACGAGAGGAGGGCCGGGAGCCATCTGCCCCCGGGAGCCCGCCAGCCTCCTTAACCCCTCGCAGCCGGCGGCTACCCGCTGCCAGCCTGCTAACGGGCGCAATATTGCTGCTCCAGTCCGGGAGCATATTGCTAGCCTGACCCCAATTGCCGGGGGCCTCGGGCACGGGCAGCTCCTCTCCCTGCCAAGGCCGGCTTGAGGCCATGGAGACGACATGGGCTGAGACTCCAAAACTCATCTGCCCGATGAGCGGGCGAGGAGCCTGCTTGGCAGCGGCGGGGCGCCTCCGCGGCGTTGCTCCGCGGCACTGTGTCACGCCCGGCGCTGGGACCGCGCGCGCGAGCAACCGAGGCCCCGAGCGGCTGCCGGCCAGGGCTGGCGGCGTGGAGGGGCCGCAGCAGCCTGCTCGCGGCCAGATGGAGCGTCAGGGCCGCTGCGCTGATCCGGCCCGACGTCTTGTCACACCACCAGCCTCTGCCAAGGGCCACCTGGAGAAAGACAAAGGCAACGGAGGGGAAAGGAGGAGGAGGAGGGAGCAGCCTTCATCCTTGGCGTTTTTCCCCAAAACCCCGAAGAAAGAGGAGCGTCAGGCACTGCCCGGCTGAAGGCAAAGCGGTGCCATATCCGGAACAGCCGATCCCAGCTGCAGCTCCCCGAAGCTCCCCGGAGGGATTCATCCGGCTCCTTTCTCCACGAGGGATTTTACACAGCTCACAAGCGCAGCGAGTTTGACAGGTCTCAGCCGGGTGTCTGTTCGGGGGCACCCACTAGCACCGCACAGCAACCGCCGCGTCCTGCCGGGACCGTCTTGGTCCGCCTGGGGAGATACCGTCCACCCGCACCCACCTAACAGCCGAGCAAAACACCGCCTGCGAGGCCCAACCCAAATTTGTCGCAAAGGCAAACAGAGACACGCGGGCGAGGAGGAGGAGGAGGAGGAGGAGGAGAAGGAGGGGGCGGGCGCCCGGGCCAGATGGCCGTGTTGGATTGCTCGTGCACCTGCACTCGGCTCACAGCGCGCTGAGCGGCACCGCGGCGAGCAGACGGGCTGCCAGCGCGCCGAGCGCCCGCGCCAGCGGGTCGGGGACTTGGCTGCAAGATGCCCCCTTGCAGCCTGACGCCCCGGTCCCGCGAGGTCACAGGCAGCGGGAGATTATTTAGCCGTACAAACGTGAAGGAGGGGGATTTTGGTGGCCTCTTAAGGCTGAGCGAGCCCCGAAGGGGGTGAGGTGGGACAGGGACCGGGGGTGTCCCAAAGACCTGGCACGACGAGCCGGGATGCTGCCAGTACCGACCTGTGGGGCTAAAAAACCAGTGGTCCTGCAGCACGCCAGCCCAAGGAAAACCCGCAGCCTTCCCTCCGCTGCCCCCAGACCAGGCAGACGGCTCCTCATCGCCCCTGTCGCTAGCAAAACTGGCATCGCTTAACACGTTCCCGCTCCCTGATCGCTTTGACACCACGAGCGGCTCGGAGAGGGGCCAAGCACAGCGATCCCTGCTTGGACAGTCCCCGACCCGAGCGGCAGCCGGAGCCCGGCGTCCCCCCGCGCCGCCCTGCATCCCCCCGCCTTTCACCTGCACCACAACAACTCGAACCACGGAGGGAGGGGACAATAAAACAACAATTATTTTAATGAATGAAATGCACTAGCGATTTTTATGATAATTCATAGCCTCGTGGGCGCTTCGGCATTTGGCCGGCCTCCCCTAAGTAATATTTTATTTATAGTCTCCCTGGCTGTGTTGATACAGCGCGTTTGCTCCCCATTACCTTCCCGGACGATAAAAACGCAACGTGCGGGACAGGGCGCGAGGGACGGGCGCTCTGCGAGGGCGCATTCAGGACCAGCCTGGTGCCTCTCTGCAGGGCAGGGCAGCCGCTGACAACCTGCCCTCGCGCCGCTTTCCGCTGGCCACTTTCCGCTGGCCGTGGCGGGAGGCGAAGGGAGTGAATTGCTGTGATTTGAGGGGCGGCACCCGCCTGACTGCTGCGAGCCGCCCGCGGAGCCGGGGACCGCGGCGCAGGGCAGACCTGCGGCAGGGAGCATCCTGCCCGGGCGCCTTCTCCCTCCCTGCGAATTTTTGGCAATCGGAGGAAACAAAAGCCGGGCTCTTCCCCCTCTCCCCGCCGATGACGTACCGCATTCCTAAAAGCATATGTTTCCCTGGCAACAGCTATTTTGAAGCTTTGCGTTGCTCGCTCTCGCGGGGGCACTCGAGCCGGGCGTAAAGCGGGAAGGACGAGGCCGCGGAGAGGGAGCGCTTGAGCCGAGCGGAGGAGGACGAGGCGGGGGGACAAAGGCGCCCAGGGAGCTCCCCGCTGGCACCCCGGGGGTCGCGGGACCCTGCTGCCTGCCCCAGCCTCCTCCTCCTCCTCGCTGACGGCTCTCACCTGCGGGCAGCCCCGGCGGGCGGTGCGGGGAAGGCTGAAGTCTGCTGCGGACGGCTCGGGGAAGGTGACGGTGGTCAGAGCGACGCCGGGACAGGCGGCGGGCCGCTTCGCCATGCTGTCTCTGACCGGGGAGAGCCGGGCACAGACGGGTCTTTCGGAGGCCCCCAAGGGCAGAGGCTCTCCTCCAGCCGAGGCCGAAGGCTCAACACGACCTGCGGACGCCCAGCTCCCTCCCCAAGCGACCGGGCAGCCCCACGGCTGGGTCAACCTGCATTTCGGCCAGGGGAGATGAATCCCAGCTCATCCCCGCTGCCCTGGCTCACCGGTACGCCCGGGCGCTGGCGACGACGCTGGCGACGGCCACGAGGGCTCCCGGCGGGCTGGCCAGTGGGGCCGTGACGCCCTGCAGCAAGACCTGTGGGGCGGAGGGAGGGGGGAGGCGAGGTCGTGGCGGGGGCCGCCGGGTCCACCTAGCCTCGCGCAGCCCCCGCGGAGCCGCGCGGGGCCGAGGGATGCTCCGAGCCGTGGGGCGCTCGTGCTGCTCGGGGCCGTGGCCCCGGCTCAGCCCTCACCTCCAAGCCCGCGTAGTCCATGCCGTCGCGGCGGGGGAGGACGCTGCCTTTGCGGACGATGGTGACGTAGAGGCTCGTCCCCGCCGGGTCCTGCTCCCTCGGCTGCTTGCGGAGGAGACCCAACCGCGGGGAGGAAGCCGGGTCAGGCTATCAAAGCCGCGGCGCTGGGTACATAAACAGGCGGCGGTGCTCTGCCGCGGCCCAGAGCTGCCATAACTGACAATAAAGCAGCAACTGATAATTAAAGCTCAGTGTCCCCTGGAGCCTGCCCAGAAAGATCAATATAATAAATCCTCCTGCTTCTGCATTTAAATATTTAATCACCCCCAATCTCTGCGCCGAGGAGCGGGGGGAAAGGAGGAAACTCATTTCTGCCAGCCAAAGCAAGGGAGCTGATTTTTGGTGAGCACGGAGCGAATTTGCCAGGTCTTGGCTACACCCTGAGCTATCAAAGTCACCGCAAACCTCGCAGTTTGAAGCATGAGGACCAATGCCCCGAAACGAAGGTCCGAGCCGGACGGACATCTCCTCCCGGCGGATGGGGGGAAGCGAGGGGGCCGCAGGGCAGCCTCCAGGCTGAGCTGGAGGCAGGCGGCGGGGGACAGAGGTCCGTCGAGGGGACGGGGACCCCCAATGAAACAGGCAGGGCCGTGTCCCCTCCGCTACTTTGCCCGTTTTCCCTGTTGCGCGGGCACGCTTGGATAGCACCAAGCCCAGGCAGCACTTGGCATCATGAACAAACCGATCGCGCCGCTCTGTTAAAGAATTAAAGCGGCATCTGATTGACACCTCCCCAGGGCCCCCCATCGACAAGGTTGTACCAAAAAATCTCCACCGAAGCGCTTGGGCAAGTCGCTTCTCTCCAGCACTCAGCATCCTGCCAGACCGGCCCCGCGGCACCAACCGCGATACGGGGTTTAACAGCACTCACAATGCGGCCCAAGCTCCGCTGCAAGGAGGGAGCAGAGCGGAGCCGCTGATTTACAGCCGCTGTGGGACGCGGAGCAACCTGAGGTCTCTTTTCCCAGGTTTCTCCCGGGCGAGAAAGCACTTAGCAGTTTGCAATCGGATTGTTTTTCTTGACTTTTTTCCATGATAGAGAGACACCCCCCCCAAAAAAAATGTCTGGCTCCCTCCACCTCTCAGGAAGCCCTGGGAGCGATTTGGTCACAAGCCTCCTTTAAGCACATCCTCCAACTTGCCAAGTTGGGGCAACCCTGACCCGCTTCCCACCGCGGATTACGCCGTTACACAAGGTCCCGCCGGCCTGACCTCAGCCCGGGTAAAAGCCTGAGCCGGGGCGGTCGTCGGGGCCGGCGGCCCGGAGCCGCGGTACCTACCAGCGCCAGGCGGCAGTGGTAGTGGTGGAAGGGCTGGAGGTGCCGCACCGGGAGCCTGTAGGTCGCCAGCGCCTCCCTGGTGCCCTGGTCTGCCACGGTGAGGGTCAGCGCTGGGGGGAGAGAGCAGCCGTCAGCGCAGCCCCAGCGGGGAGCCCGCAGGAGGCCGGGGGGCTTGCGAAGGCGAGAGCAGGCGAGGCAGAGGAGGAGGGGTCGGGAGAGGTCCAGAAGAAGGGACAGAGGTGACATGGGGATTGCTCAAACCACCTGAGACAACTCTGCTCCCCTCCTCCCTTGGGCTAGGGGACATGCCACATCTCTCGCTCCCTCCCCTCGGGGCCTGCAGACCCTTTTCCCTTGCAGCCCCTGCTCACAGCAAGCAGAAATCCCCGTTTGCCTCCATCCCTGTGGGGACAACAGGCCAGCCACCACTGCAGGCGGTTGCCCGCTCCCCTGCTGCTCTGCTCCAGCTCAGATTTGCAAGGCCCAGCGCTGGCCAAAAAGGATTTGACCCTTCATGGGTTTATATATACATATATGCACAGGCACACACATGCATCTCGAGAAGCAATCACGTTCAGACCCCAGATGTCTCCGAGGGGCTGAAGGCGAAGCCCTTGAGCAACTGGCTCATCATCAGAGATGTGTCTCTCTAAGAAGCTAGGATTTGCCACCAATCCATCTAATCTGCCTCCCTGTCTCTGGCACAGCTCAGGCAGAAGCGAAACCCACCTGCAGATCCTTCCAGGCATCCCGCAAAAACCAGCCTGGATAAAGCCCCTGCTGTCCCTCGCTCTGCGGAAGCGATCGCCGCCACCCTGATCGGCAGCTCGTGGGAGCACAGGGATACGCCGCGTAGCGCGGGTCGGTCTCCAGGCTAGAAACATGCCTCATTAGCCCCCAGCTTTGTGTCCCCTCCCAGGGCTCCTTTTGTCCCCGAGCCACTTGTAGCAGAGGATGTGACCCCTGGTGGCTGGGAGCTGTCTGCACCCGGTCCCCATGGCACGGCCGCATCCCCGCTGCAATGCCGGCTCCGCAGACCCGCCGCGCCGGCACGTGCGCTCACACCAAGCCTCTTTCCTTGGCCACCCTCACATCTCTCTTTCTTCCCTTGCAATTTAGCGACTCCAGTTTCGGGGCACAGCTCAGCCCCGGTTGACAAGCACCAGCACGAGGAGCCTTTTGTGGGAGCTGATGGAAGGCACCCGCCCTCTCTTTATGCTGCCGTCAAGGCCTCATCTCCCCTTCCCCCAGCTTAATGACTGACTCGAGAGACAGAAGACTTAACTCCTGCTTGGCCAACTTGTCGATGCAGCGAGACACTCAAATGCACGCCTGAGTCTGGGAGATCTGGCAGCGCCCAGGAGCACAGCCCCAAATTCAACATGCGCCTACGGGACTTTGCTAAGGAGCGGCAGCGGGTCGAGTGCCCACAGCTCTGGCCGAGCACCCAGGCACGTGTCGGATGCTGCCGCGCGAGGCCGGGGCTCCAGCCCAGCATCTCTCCCTGCGCATCCCGCCCTGGCCTTAACTCATGGGCACTGCCACCAGCAATGTGGTCACGGGGGCCAGGTCCGCACGTAACGGTGCTCTGGAGCAGGCGAGTCGGGAGGTGCCGGCGTTCAGAGGCTGCCGGGCTGGGCTGCAGGTCCACTGGGTCCCTTTGCTCCCCCCCCATCTCTCCCGGCACAGCACGAGGCAGGTACAGCCAAGTACATCAAAAGCTCCTCAATTTCATTTGGGCCAGGGCCTAATGGGATTAGGCACGACGTTAAGATTGGCTCCCACAGTTCATTTTTGCAAGCGTCTGATTGTAATCAAATCCCAGCCTCTAATGCCGTGAACGTTATTACGATCACAGACTTAGCAGCCCTGCGCAGGGAGTAACAGCAGCAAGAGACGGGATCCAACCGTCGCTGCAGCTGGGAAAGCAACAGCTCGGCTCTGACAGAGGAAGAACATGCAGAGAAAAAGAGGTGCCCAGACCAGGCCAGCAGCAGAGATGCCGTGGGGCAAAGCCACTGTCTAGCAGGCCTTCAAGACCAGAGCTCATCACGCGTCACCGGTCCCTCTGGATCCGGCATCTCCTCCCATGCTATCTCCCACAGGATGCTTCAGAGGACACACAGAGCTCAGCACCACCATCTCCCCAGTCCTGCAACTCTACATCTGGGGTGGACTTTCCTCCTGCCCCTTCTCCAACGTGCAGCAAGCTGTCATAGCCACAGCTGCACGGGGCTCGGAGCACACCTTGTCCCTGCTGAAGCCACCTGATGCCTGGGTGCTGCCCGGAGTCGTTTGGCACATGGGGTCCCCAATACTCATGTCACACCAAAGCAAACCTCTGAGGAGATGAGCCCCACTCCTCCCAGCCCCCCGTCTTCCTCCCTCTGCGGTCCTCCGCAGGTCTCACCTTCCCAGCTGGCATCTTCGGCATCGATTTCTACTGTCACCTCCTCCTCCCAGGTGGGCGAGTGGGTGGGCTCTGAGGACGCGCGGGTCACCTGTGCCTGCTGCTCATCTCTGCTGGTCTTACTAGGAGAAAAAAGAAGGTGAAAGAGGTTATTTGATAAGAGGAACATCGTTTCATGTGGACCTGTGGGTGTCTGCTGGGCCTGAGCACTGCCGTGAGCTATTTCCTGCTCTTGCAGAGTGCAGGAGACATGAACAGCCCGGATGAGCCGAAGGAAACGCTGAACCCAGAACAAACCGGCCGGATCTCCCATGGCCTGGAAGGACCAACGGCACTTGAAGGTTTAACTTACAGGGCTCCGGTGGAGGGGGATGAGAACTGACTCCGCTCGGTACCGCTAATAGAGCCAGCCTACCCTTGCTGACTGCACATGGACGCACTATTTATTGCGGAAGGCATCCCTTAGTAAAGACGATCCCATTCTCTGCAACCAGGATTTTACACTCTTCTTTACTAATAAATTAATAATTAGTAATGTTTATTAATAGGTTCCTGTGGATCAGCACGCCAGGGAACCCGGGTGCCGGAGCAGGGCTCTGAGGTGCAGGGTGCCGCACAACCCGTTTCTTTTCCCGAGGCAGCTCTTCTTCGGCTGGCTCGGCCCCAAAAACTGCCGAGTGCCACTAATGCGCCCGCCTCTGCCCAAAACTGCGGCGAGGACTCGGGTCTTATACAACACGGGCACGTGGCCCTAATCCCTGCTAAACCGCAGGGCTGGGAAAGGCGGACGCCGGCTCCTCTCCGCCTGGGCATCTAAGCTGCCTTCGCGAGAGGTGAGCACCTCGCAAAGCCTCTGTTTGCCCCCGTCGCCCCTGACCCTGTCCCACCCCGCGCACGAGACGGCTCATCGTTCTCACTTCTAGATCATCTCCAGTGTTCTGGTGATTTTGTATTTGCAAAAACAGGCACGGAAATAAGCAGAATATCCTACCCGTGGCCTGCTGGAATTTCTCAGGAAGCTTTTGGGGCAGCAGCGGTGGATGTAAATTGATTTTCTATTAATTGAGAATTTCCTCTGAGAAGCATGTGCTTTCCGGAACAGTTTAGAAATACTGTGAGAAGACAGATTTTCCTTTCCTGCCCTGACTTTGGGACAAACGGCAGCAAACACCGACAGCACCAGGCTCCAAACCCAAAGACCCGGGTTTGGAGCCACACACGAGGTTACAGATCTTCCCCGCAGAGGTGAGGAGCTGATCCTGCACCAGCCCCGTGCCCGAGTCCTGCCTCGCGCCTCTTCTCACCCCCTCTCCGGACCGGCATCCTGCTCATCCTTCCTCCTCCGCCTAAGCCTGCCAAGCCCCCGAGCTGCTGGCTGGCGGGGCTGGCTTCCTGCGCGGCCCCTTTCATCCTAAAGGCTAGCGCATACTCCGGAGGCTAATTAGCTGGCAGTATTGATGAAGGCACGAGGAGGCGGCTGCTGGGGAAGCAGAGAGAAGATTGAATGTTAACGACCGCCATCGTTAAACTCAGGCACATAACAAGCCCGAGCAATAATTACCGTAGAGTTAGTGGCCGCAGCCCCGTGTAATTATTCATTTGTGCTGCTCATGTCCGGCGTGCCACGGGTGCACTTTTGCAGGCACGAGCAGGGTCCTCACCATCAGGGCTGGTTAGGCCATCCCTCTCACTCATTTAAAACACACATATGCAGGACCATCAGTTACTTATGAGAGAGATGAAAAAGAGCAGCTGGTGCTGCACCAGCCCATCTCCAGGGGTTCAAACAGCAGCAACACAGCCAGCACGTGGTGGCCTCAGCCCTGCCTTCTAGGCAGCATCAGCTAGTGGGGAAACTGAGGCAGGAAGCAAGGCTAAAACCTCTCTAAAAGAGCACAGAAAAATCTGAGAGTCTTCTACTAGGCACCTTTCCAAAGAGGGAGGTCAGTCCAGGCCATTTGACTCAAACACAGATGTAAATAGTGGGATCGCTTGATTCAAGGAGTCTGAATGGACCCATGCAAGAAATATGCCCAGCGTAGGTAACTCAGCCCTGCCCACAGCTGACACGTTCCTTCTGAGCTCTCCAGTCTGCCTCAGACCAGCAGCTCCAAGCCCTGCACGCTCAAAGCACGCTCCTCCGGTCACAGGCATACATGGGTTCAGGGGCTGCACAATCCTTCTGGGGTCTCTGCCGCTTCGCAAGACACTTTATGCATCTTGGAAGCCCTTGAGACCACGATTTAGTCCCACTGCCTGGTGACACACGGTGCCCTCGAGCCCTTTCCATCCCCAGTCACAAGGTGATGGGAGAAGGTGGTGTGGCATCAGGCAAACATGGCACATGCATCAGCTCTGCAAACCAGTTGCTCTGGACATAAAGACGATAAAGCGTCCAGGAGTGGCTCCTCCAGGAAAGCATTTGCTGGAGCATAGCCAGCGTGGCTCTTAGAGAAAGGTTACTAGAGCATCACAAGAGCAGAGTGCAGATGCTTTCCGACCTCCAGGCAGTCACGATGAGAACAGCACCAGCCACCAGAGAAACCCAGGTAGGAGCTCTGCTCTAATTCGGAAATAGAAGCCAGTTCACAAGATATAAACTAACCTCCTCTTTACCACCTGGACAAAAAGCAGTTTTGGAAGCACGGAAATACCTCGTGATCTATACAAGAAAATTCATCACGAACTCTGCATCCCTTCTCCTCTTTCACATCTTGCACCAGTTTTGCTTCAAGATCCTAAGAAATAACGGGAATGGGCGCGTGCTCACAGCACCGCACACAACCAGGGCAGCCGTGGCACGGGCAGGCTGAGCTCTCAAACCTGGAAGCCAGAGCTTCCCGCTCCAGTGGAAGGGAGACAATAAGAGTCTTTCCAGCTCTAGCTGGAGCTCCAGGTAGTGCACAGCAGTGCTGGGACTGAGCCAACTCTTCCTAGCGGTATGAGCCAGATGGGGGGATGGTTACTCCTACAATACAGACCAGGGCCTGTCCTTGAGACATCCCCAAACAGCTACCAGCCGCGGCTCCGCGTCGATCCCCTTCCATTTCTCCCTTGCAACCCATCCCCATTTCCGCACACCTTCCTCAAAGCTATCGGCTGATGAAATTTTAATGACCACGCTCCTTCCAAGCTATTCGATTGCTCTCCTTCATCCCCCCTCGCTGTTGCAGAGATCAGTTTAATGGAGTCCGCGGCTCCCTCCCGCCATGCCAAGGGCAAGGCTGCTGCGGCCCTGCTCCTCCTTCCCTCCTGGCCGGCATAATTGGCCACGGCCGGTCCTGCCTGCAGGATGAGGCGCGCGGCCGCATGGCGTGCCCCCTCTGATCCTGGCCTTTCCTCTCGCTCCTCTCCTTCTCCACCAGTGCAGCGCGCGTTCGGCCAGCACATCAATAATGGATGAAGGAGCACGTCTCTCCCGCTCGCCGTGTGAGGCCAGGCGCGTCCAGGCCGCAGCTGCCCTCTCGTCGCAGGGGACGTCGTCCCCTCTCGTGCTCTTCTACCTTCTCCCAAGCGCCCTCAAGTACCCTCTTCCCCAGTGAACCAGATGCTCTCCGCAAAGCCCACCTGCTGCAGTGGTCCACAGGAGATAAAGCCACGTTGGCTGGGTCTGGCAGGTAGGAATTAGCAATGTGCTTGCACCATTCTGGGGGAAAATCAGCTCGCCAGTAATGAGCTCTGTGGGGGATTGCTCCACGAGCAACGTGCTCAGAGTCCGAATGAAGTCAGACCTGGGCTGGGGGGTGGGAGGAGGACGGGGAGAACAGGCTGCTTGGGGCCCCCTTCATTATAGACTTGCCTAAGGATGAGAGAGTGTTCAAAAGGAGCTGTGAAGTGGGGGAAAAAAACAACAGTACAGCACATGGG
Source organism: Dromaius novaehollandiae (assembly GCF_036370855.1). Lineage (NCBI taxonomy): Eukaryota > Metazoa > Chordata > Aves > Casuariiformes > Dromaiidae > Dromaius > Dromaius novaehollandiae. Next base: position 23,317,940 of record NC_088107.1, read on the forward strand.
GATGTGCTTCAAAATCAAATCAGTGGGCTGGGAGCAGGCAAAAAAGGAGAAGAGCAGAGATGTTTTGATGTCCCCTCCCTACTTCATGGGTTGGAGCAGCCAGCTCCTGCTGCACCAAAATCGCTATAGCAGGGCAGGAGACCCCTTCTCCACCTCCAGCTCTTCCAGGGAGCAGCGCTTCTGTGAAGAGCCATCTGCAAGCAAAGGGTCCCTTGCGATGCAGTCATGACCATGGGAAGGTGTGCCTTGGGGAGGGCACAGTTGGGACACACCAAAGAGATGCTCCTCAGATGAAACATCTGCCAGAAGCATGAGCAATACAGAGGGCCTGGGTGGGAAAGGGCAGCGGTTCTCAACCCCCGTTGCATGCAGACAACAGTATGAGGGTCTTGGCGGCTGTGGGTAAGAGCAGTGTTGGCTCTACCACCAACATGAAGAAATGCAGCTGGGAAAAAAAACCTAAGCGCTGCCAAAGGGTGTTTGCCAGGACACGGGCAGAGCAATGTTCACGTCCTCACCACAGCTCTCCCCGTCCCCTCCTGGGGAAGTTGCTCGGCTCTGCCATGCGGCGGGATTAACCAGCCACCCTATGTTGCAGGTTGGCGATGAAAGCTGAAGACAGACGCCCTCGGGTAGTTATTATACACAGTATCTAAGCTACAGCGCTCGGGCACGCACGTGATGGCATCGCTCCGCAGCCCTGCTGAGCGAGGCACCCGGGGCAGGCCACAAAGGGCTTGAAAGCATCCTCCCCTTGCGAGTGCTCGGCGAGGCGCGCAGGGCCCGGCTCTCGTAGCTATGTATTCAGCACTCCAAGGTATCATCGCTAGGCAGGGAGAGGGTTTTGCTGAGGGATCACATTCCAGCAGGGGCAACGTGGCGGTTCAGGCGCATCATTTGCAGAGCAGAAAAATCAGACGCAACGTGCCGCGGTTTTCAGAACTGAAACACGGGGCCGGCCAGCCTGCCTTGGCGGGGCAGTCTGCGCAGCGTGGGCAATGCTGACCTCCCTTACACGGCCCTACACATCTGGTGCTGAGCCCTGCAGGCCGCCATGTAGTTTAGGCAACTAGATACACTTCTGGCCCTTCTGACGGCACAGGCATGAGGGCGATTTCTGAAACGATTCAGAGTGGAAAAGCATCTCCCACTGCCTCCCCCCTGCCCTGCAGCTCTCCTGGGACTCAAAGCTTGCAGGAACACCATAGTCCCTTGGTTCCCTCCTCCGAGGCAGAGCATCCCAGCATCCCGGCTGCAACACACCACAAACGGCATTGCTGCCTTGGCCAACCCGCGGGGCAGCGGAGCCCCTCGAGTGCTATCCTCCAGCACAATGGAAGCACAATGGTGCATTCAGCGGAGACCTTGAGCTTCTTTTCTCTCTGCGCTGAAGTGCAGAAACCAAGAAGCGAGAGACGCTTTCACCCCACGTGCATCTCCCTCCTTAATGGAGAGGCACCTTCCAGACGGGGCTGCATTGTGCCGTTAATTGCAAACACACCTGGCTCCGGCATGCCAAGGTCGTTCCTGCATCACACCAGCAGCAATTCATCTGTGTGCACGTGCGTGCTGGGGAGCGAGAAGAGCCGCACGCTCAGCCCTTCTCTGCCGTGCAAAGGGAGCAGAGCCCAGCACAGCGGGAAGCTGATGCAGATCAGCAAACCCATGGGTGCTCCTGCAAGCAGGAATCGGGGGAGATTTCCACAGTATTCAGCAAAAAAGGAGCAGACTCACAGGGCAGCCTTCCCCTCACAGCAGAGCCGCTGCCAGGCCCCCCAGACCAGGCTCTGTGAGAGGCTGTGAGGATGAGTGTATTTTTGGGTGTGGGGAGGGAGAAACAGGCTAGTGCTTGGGTGCAGCCACCCAAAACGATGGCACTTTAAAGGCACTCAGAGAGGGGCGCTCAGTAACTCAGCATGGCTCAGCTGTGTTTCTAATTTGGCTTGCAGCAAAGATGCCTCCACCCTGCTGCACAGGAGACCCTGCGGAGGTTTCCCCAAGGGACACAGGGGTGCTTTTACACCCCTCCCACAATGGATTTTGGGATATTTCCAATGTCCTTGGACACAGATGCCCATGCATGACTGCCCCACTGAAACAGAAGCTGCTGCCAGCTATACGGTGGAGACCAAGATCAGCAGCGACCTCAAGCCAGCAGCCATAAAGGCCTGGCGAGGAGTCACGATGCACCTTCCCGCAAGGAGCATGGGACGATGGACAGGTAGCACAGAGGATCAGCATTTGGCCCATCTGCAGATCAGCAATAGCTACTCTTGAAGGCTAGCGCTACCCATCTGGCTTGTGTTCGGGCTGATTCAGCTCTCCTGGCCAGTGGCTGGGGTGGTCCCGGGCTGTTTCGCTGGGCAAGGCTGACACCAGGGCCCCACCAGCACATCCACCAGCCTCTTCTTCAGAGCCATCACATTCCCCGCTCAGAAACCCACCTTTGAACTGCAACAAGCTACTCTCCTTAAAAAGCCAGCGCTCCGTAAAACAATAACTGATTCCCTTCTGCCTTGACGCCCTCACTATGGTTACTAAAAGGCCCCTCATGTGTCCTGCATCCTTAACGCCAGCAGGGCTGGAGGGCCTGTCCCCTCCTCTCCATCGCTCCCGCCCGCGGTCTCCCGTTCCCGTGGCAACGCGCTGATGGAGCGGCATCAAGATGCAGAGAGAGATGCAACAATCACATGCCACCCTCGTGCTATCATTTAGGATATTGATGTTTAAATCTCCCGAGATTAGCCGCGTATAATTGCTTTATGGAAATAGAGACAACTCCTGTGGTGGAGTTACACGGGCTGTCGGGGGCGAGAGCAGGCCCTTGGTTTGCGCTTTGGCAGGTGGAAAAGTGGTGACAGGGCATCAGAGGGGCATGAGCTCAGCTCTCGCCTCCGTGGGCGACAAGGGCCATCGGCAGGACTGTGCCGGAGACGGGCAGCGGAGCAGCCTCTCCAGCCCATGTGGATGGACACGCGGTGCACGGACACCCCCAGCCAGGCACAGGTCCCACCAGCCCATTGCAGAAGCTCTCCTGGTCATTCCCACCTCTCTGGCGGAGCATCCGTCCCTGCTGGGGACCCACCAGCACCAGGCTGGAGCAGAGGCAGGACCTCAGGGAGGGGAGGAGAGACCCCCCCTCCACAAGGTGCAAAGGGACGAGCCTTTGACCGATGGGCTGGGACCACCGGCAGCCCCACGCATACCTCGTCCCCGTAAGCAACGGCATCCCTTCTCCTACAAGAGCCAACGCAGATGTGTGGACTGTGGGTGGGGGGCCACCAAACCCTCCGACCCATGCGCCAGCTGGCTCCTGATGGCCTGCAGGTGCCAGTCGGTGATGGCTGATGAAAGCCCATTGCTCTGCAAGTGGCAGATGCTGCCAAGTGCGGCCTTCGCACAGCTCAGCCACTTTCCCCGATCCAGAAAGCCACATTGCACCGAAGCAACCACAACAAATAACCGGCATCCAGCCTCCTGCCCACAGCTCAGGGCTTCCAACATAGAAAACGCCCAGCAAGCAACAGTTTGCTTTACATGCTTGCAGAGTGCTGCAAACGGGTTTTTAGGATGGATTAGGCCAGCTAACATCACCTCGGTCCTTCTCTAGTCAACCCATGGTGGCTCTGTCCTGCTTCCCTCTCACCGGCCACCTGTGCATCCGCCCGGCACTGCTCTGCGCAGCCCGAGAGAGGGGGAGGCATTCGGCAACCCAGCAGCAAGAAAAGCTGCACAGACCAGCCGCCGGCAGCTACGTGCCCCCGGCGCGCGAGGCGCTGCCGAATTTGCTCTGCCCTTGGCAGGGCTCTGGGATCCCACCTAGGCACCGATGCTTGCAGAGAGCATCCTCCCTCTTAGCACAGACCAAAGCGCGGCCGGCTAATTGAGTCCCCTGACACATGCATAATGCACGAGGAGCCAACTTCTCCTTACCCCGGCATCCTGTTTTATTTATTAAAACGCTCTTTTATTTATTACGAGATCACCTCCAGACCCAGGCAGTGTTACCCTGTGGATTCTTTGACATCATTTTATACTTTCAATATTGCCAACACTTTCTTCCCAATGCCCCGGTATTGCAAAGCGCCCCATCTGCTGGGTTCGCAGGTGTTGTTTTATACATCTCTTCGCGTCGGCGAGGAATCCCAGCTCCTCTGCCCACCCCGAGGTCCTCAGATCTCCCTTCCCCGGGCCGCGGGGAGGAGGACGGCAGGCGCCTTCCTCCAAGCCGGGAGGATGCGGGTTGGGGTCCAGCACAACGGCAAGGTTTCAGCCTTGCCGGCGTGAAAGCCAGACCTCAGCCTCAGGCCTCAGCTCACGTGATGGCCACCGCTCTGTACCGAGCGAGGCAGCCAGGCCGCCCCAACGCCAGCCCCGCGGGCTCGATTCCCGCTCGCCGGGGCCCCCCACGAGCGGGTACTCACACAACGACGTACGGCCGCGGAGCTGGGCCCTCCCGGGGCGCCGGCAGGTTGCTGGCGCCGTGCAGAGTGACGGTGACGGCCTCCTTCCCCGTGCGGGCCACGTGGCGGCGGCCAGCCTCCGCCGGGCGAGCCTCCTCCTCCTCCTCGCCGGCGGGGGACTCCGGGACCTGCTGGGAGCAAGCAGAAGAGACGTCAGGGCCGGCGGCATGGCCGGCTGCTTGACCCAGACCCCTCCACCCCCCTTCCAGTCACACCGGGAATTTTTGCAATTTGAGGACTCTGCAGGAATTGGGCTGGCAGCCTAATGCCGGGCAAGTGGAGGAGACACAGCTCCCCCCGTCCCCGCTCATTAATTCGCACCAGCTGATGTGATAAGACGCGGCGGAGCTGCAAGCTGCTGGTTTTCATCGGTGGGGGGACGATCCCCGCGTCAGGCACGGCCCGCGCAGGCTGGCGCCTTTCTCCTCCCAGCTGCTCCGGTCTAGCCCCACGTCCAAGCCTGCACTGTGCCACCGCCGAGGGCATCGAACCCACAGGCTGAGCAGCTGCCGAGGCACCTACAGCATCCAGTGCTCTGGTTTCGGTCACAAGCGGCACGAGCGCGGCGTTCTCAGCTCAGCCCTACGTGACTGCATCTCCAAGCAGGGATGCTCCCGGCGTCATCCGGCAGCACAGCCAGATGAGGTGCTAATGAAAACCCGACCAAAGCCGCCTTCATTTGCAAGTCGAGGCGGTGCAGGGGTTTTCCCTCAGCCTCCCCGCCGCGTCGAAAGCAGAGAATAAGCCGGAGGAGGACGGCTTCCCAGCGGGGCTGGCCGGAGGCTCATCCAGCACCCGTGCGGGAGTCCAAGGTCACGTCTCCTGCAGCCGGCTGCAGCCCCGATGGTGGCTCCTCGAACCCAACAGACTGGACATGCCTGCCCACGCCGAGCTGGGGCCGAGCAAAGAGCTATTGCTCGCCCCCCCCAGCCCTCCCGCGGCGCTCGGGCTTGCTCCAGACCCCGCGGCTCGCCGGCACTGCTCGCTCTTCCCGCTCCGACGTCTGGCCGGCAGCTGGGCCGCAGCCACCGTTCCTGATGGGAGACCACCAAAGAGGCAGGGCCCGGAAGAGCAGGTCCCCAGGGCGCAGGGGGACGGCTGAGCACAAAGCTCGCCAAGCCTACAGCGCCGACCGCGCGCTTGGAGGTCGGAGTTCGCGAGCGGCCCTCCAGCAGCAAGCAGAGCCCTGAGCAACCCTCTGACCATCGCACAGAGCCGCGGCGTTTCTGGGCAGGACCCCAACCTGCTCCACAGGACACCTGCCCAGCCCGGAGCCTAAATCACTGCAGATGACTTGCCGTGAGCCGCTCTGGCAGTCGGCCTCTCCGAGCCCCGGGCTTGCAGAGCCTCGCTTTGCCCACGTGCCCTTCAAAGCCAGGCAGCAGCTTTTATAAAACAGCTCCCCTCTCCCAAGGGGTTAAAACCCCATCAACACCACGGAGACTGCAAACTGCTCGGAGCAAACCCATCACACGTCCTTCCCACCGCAAGGGGTTAAAGTGGCTTCGCTGGCCTAGCAACTACCCCCTTCCTGCACCCCCCGGGCTTCTCAAAACCCTTGCGTGCAAATCCCCGCCGACATGTGTCTTTGGCTCCAAACCCTTTAATGAGGGGCTCGTTCGTCCTAAGCCCTCTCCTTTGTCTGCCCCAGCGCCGTCTCACTTCAGCGGAGCCGCCGGGATCGGCCTGGCAGCCGGCGAGGTGAGCGCGGGGTGAGCCGCCCACCCAACGCGCCGCGGCCGCGGGCTCGCACCCCCAGCCCGCCCCAGCCGCGGGTGCTGCCGCCGTGGGGGTAAACAGCGCGCGGAGGGCACCGTGCTGAACTGCTCGCCCATCTCCAGGCCAGGGAGAAAGCAGGAGGAGGGGAAAACAGCATAAGGCATTGATGTGGTTTGGCCGGGGGGGGGGGGAGGAAAAAGCTGAAAACATGAAAATAACTGGATTTCTTCCCTTCCAGATAGGAAAAATTCAGGTAGCTACATACTGTTCACCACCGGGCTAATGCCCAGGCAAGTACATCACAGTCCTCCTAGAGACACTAGAGAGGTGTTAAATTGCACACAAGCCCCATTTTGCAAGTGGGGAAACTGAGGCACGGAGAAAGCAGCGGCTTTAAGCGAGGTCCGCTGTGCAGCGCAGAGATTCGCTCCAACCCCAGGATGAGGCAGTCTCCCTCCTGCTCCCGCGTGCAGCCACGGTGCAGGCTGCATTTCAGCTTCTTCGCTTTGGGTTTCTGCATTCAGATATTGAATTAATATCTTAGCAATGTTAATTTATGGGTTCACCTCCCGGCATCGCGCTCACGTGCTCGTTTCAGATCGAAGCACTTACACCGCTCTTGGCACAAGCTCGCGCCGCATCGGCCAGCCTTCAGCCTCGAGAGGCAGGCGTCCGCGCCAGGCGCTGGCTCGGCTGGTGCAGCTGCCAGCGAGGAGGGCATGTGGTGCCTCCGCGGCCAGGAAAGCGGCACCGGAGCAGCAGATGCTGGGAGAGAAAGCGGAGGCGGATGCAAAGTCACGCGATCCGTGAGGGAGCCGCTGGGGCGGGGGGATACGTCTCCTTCCCATCTCGCGCCCGGCACGCAGCCCCATCACCGTGGCCCCAACCCTACAGCTCAGCTACTGCCAGCCCTGGCCTTGCGCCGTCCCTCCCAGGGAGCTGGATAGCTTGGATAAATCTCACTTTCCCTCAAGCCACCCATCCCCAGATGACAGGTCTGCAAGGAGGCTCCTCACGGTCACCCTGAGGATGGCAGAGTTGATCTCCGGCGGGGAGATCACCTTCCCCCCTGCTATTTTCCGTGCTTGCTCACTAAGCCCTCTAGGACACAGGGTGGCTTGTCCGTGCTCGTCACTGGCCCAGACCTCAGCTCCCTGACACCTTCCTGAGGCGTTTCCTAAATACGTCTCTGGAAAGAAAGGAAGAGGAGGTCGGGAGAGCATGAATTTTAGCACAAAAATGAAAAGCCTCATTTCCTCCCCCATCACAACATCTGCACACAGGGAAAACTGCAGGACAGCGCAGCAGGGCAGAAGATCCCTCACTGGGGAACCCAGACCCCTTCCAAGAAAGCATCTGCTCAGGCTTTGGCGCTCTGTGTCCCTGCAGCAGGGCACAGACATTTCCTAAAGACCTGGGCACGTTGCCAGCTGTCCCGCTGGGGCACGTGGCAGGACGTCTGCGCTTCGGGTCCCAGCGCCAGCAGCCCCGGTCGCGCCGGGCTCCCCACGCGGGACGAGGACGGGCGCCCACCAGCGCGGCACCCACGAGGAAGGGCTGCGGCGGCAGGAGGGGGGAGGCTGGGGAAGCCTCAGCACGCCCACGAGCCTGGGGGAGGAACGTAGCATCTGCCCTGCTGCAGCTTCCAAAGCGAGCATGACAGCTTCCTATTTTGCCTGTGTTAAATGCAGCAGAAGTGCTTTCGAGAGAGCCCCAGACGCTCAATAAAAGCCAAATCCAGGGGAAATCCAGCCAGCTAGACACAAAACAACCTGCGGGCCTCATTCTTAATTACAAGGAGACATCGAAGCTCCCTGACGGGGTCCACCAGAGGCTGCGGTGGAAGAACCTCAGCACCTGCGGCGACGAGGCCAAGACGAGCTGGCTCAGCGAGGATGAAGGGGGGAAGAGGCACACGACCCCAGGCTTCTCGTGCCCTCTCTTATCCACGCTAATTCAGCTTGCCAAGGAAGGCACCCGGGGACACAACTGACTTTCATTAAGGGTTGTTTTCAAGAAGGGTTTGGGAGACTCACTGACCCAGGTTAGTTTATTGATTAGGCTGCGCTGGCTATAACCAATTAGCAAGACAAAGCTGCCCAGTACTAAGGGCGGTTTAACTTAGGGGTGCAGGAAGCTGTGACGCTGAATTGGTACCCCATATTTACAGCTCAGTTTCAGTATTTCGGGGCCTTTTCCTCCATGTTCTTTCACAATCCACATAACAGAAATCCTGAGCCCCTGACAGCTTTCTTAGTGCACATCTTTATAGCCATCACTTGTATTTACACATCCCTGAAAAACCATGTGCATTTTACTGCTGGCAGCAAAGTTGCAACATGACAATTAGCAGGGGTTTTAATAGAAAATTCTCAAGCAGTTAAGCTAAGCAGAGCTCAATGCAAGAACAAAACATTTTAAAAATAGCAGGCATGAACAATGCCAGGCTTAGCAAACAGCTCCGAGAAGCTGGTACCCAGAACCCTCAGCAGTATTGTCATTAACTACAGAAGAATATAGCTGCTGCTCAGAGCCAGTTCGATATTCCTCCAGACAGGAGGGTGCCTGCAGTTCCAGGTAGAGCCCACGCTTGTTTTTCCATATCTTAGTGTGAAGCAAAACTACTCTGTACCTGCCAAATCAAGCGCTCTCAGGCAGGAGGTTTCAACTGGTGGCTTGTGGAGCCAGAGGAAGAAAAAAGTCCACATCCCCCTGCAGGGTCTTGGAAAGAGGATTAAGGAAAACAGGGTGGTGTCAGGGGGCTGGAGCCTGGGCAGGGAGCCGGGACCGGGAGCCTCGGCCAATGGGACACGGCAGGGCTGTGGTGCCACGAGCCAGCGGTGGCTTTGGTCAGGGACGCTCACCCCAGCGACACGGGACAAGCTGTCAAACACAAGCCACGTAGGCAGAGGCGCGATCCCAGTCGCTAGGATGCTCAGAGGCAGAGACAAGCTCTATTAGTCATCCCTGGTCACGAGAGACACTTTTGCAGATGGAATAACGCTGGTGTGACATTAGCATTAAAGACAATTGCAAGATCAATACTGGACCTAGCGCTTCGCAAAATACCTCTGCACTGATTCAGCCACCAGGACTCGCTGTGAGTCACTGGTCAAAGCAGCACCAACATCCTCATTTTACACCATGCCAGGATCTGGGGGGGCTGCCGGAGGTCTGAACCCACCACATGGCTCACGCCTGCGTTGTAGAGGGAACTCAGCTCAAATACATCCCTATTTAAACTTGCTGCTGGGACTACAGATTGCCTCTCAGCAGTAACATCCGCGCTGTTTGCTTTCCAGATTTCCACAAAGAGGTGACTTGGCTCGACGCTCTTCTTCGCACCCCATCCTTGCCAGCTTCCCTCCATCCGCCGAGCCGAGTCAGTCGTACCCTTGCACCCCCTCAAGGCTGGGCCGAGGGGAGCGTGGACCGTGTCCCTGGGACACCAGCGTGGGGTTAAGCTCCTGGTAGCCCCTCAGGAGACATTTAAAGAGCTACACAGGAGCCCTGGGAGCATCACCAACTCCACAGTTGCTCGGGTGTCTCGCGCACTCTCCTGCCCCGCTCCCACGCAGCTGCCGTCACACCTGAACCCCGGGCAGCCCGTAAAGCATGCCGAACGGTGAGTATTAATTATTCACACTGCAGACCCGCTAGATGCATGGAGGTTGATTAATGGTGCCTGTGCTGCCATCATCGTAATTTGTTTTTCTATCAACTCTATCATCTCTAAAGTAGCACCAGGCCCAGCCAGCCCCTCTGCACACAGCCAAGATTAAATTGCTTCTGGCTCAAGGATGACACCACATAAATAGCCTCCGGAGCCCAGCGTTTAGCTCAGCCCTGGCTGCTGGGAAAGCTGGGGCAGCCTCAGCCAACCTCCACGCACACAAGTGCAACACAGGCCCGAGCGGCATCACCATCAGACACCTCCACCCCAGGCTCAGCCTCGATGGCCACATCAGGCTGCAGCCGGGGGCATTTGGCCCTCACAGAGCAGTTCACCGCGACGTCCCCGAGGCACATCCAGCCCGAGGCACGCAGGCTGCTCCTTGAATTTCAGTGCCCTGGTGGGTGGGATGGCACGGGGTCAGAGATGAGGGCCCAGGGCTGTGGACGCACAGCGCTCACCTCCTCCCCGCCGAGCAGGCTCCTGCTAGTGCTCCTCAGGATGGTGCAACACGCCTGATGCACGGCTGCTCTCTGAGAAGATACCAGGCTGCTGCTGCTGCCACTGAGGCAGCCCATGCTGTAGAGAGGACCAGGACCCTGCTGGCTGTTCAAAACAAGCATCCCCAAACCCTCAGGTCCCCTTGCAGTGGCACTGGGCTCCTGCCCCTGTTAAAGCCAAGACCTGCGTTCCCACGCAGGGCAGGTGCTGCGGGAGCGGGGACAGCTTGCTTGAGGGCCGCTCGCCTCTGGTGGGAGTGCTTATAACCCAGAGCTCCTCCCTGCCCCTGGCAATTTATGAGCAGCTATTGGGAACATGTCAGCTTTATCCTCCTCCTGAGACTCCATAAAATAATAGTTGGCTCCATGAGTGAAGATGGACTGGGGCTGGTGTGAGTTTTCCTACGTGATGTCTCCCCAGGCTCCTTTCAAACCTCCTTATGCTGCTAAACGGGGAAGGTAGCGGGCTGGAGAGCGCCGCAACGCTCACGTGCTTCCCCTCCATCGGGGAAGGGGAAGCAGCGTCTGCCGCAGAGCAAGCGTTCGGCCTGGGCTGCTGCGTGCAGGAGCCGTGGGAAGAGCAGTGGGCTCCAGAGCGGGGGGAGAGGGGGCTGTGCAGTCCCTCAGCTCCCCACCTCCCTCCAGGAACCGAACGCCGCCTCGTTAGGTAAGACACATAACGGGTTAAATTAACGCTGTGCAATTCGGAGTCTGAGCCAAGGCAGCCAGGCTGGGCTGGAGCAAGACGAGACCACCGCAAAGCCAAGGCGGCCCAGAGCCCACACGGCCCCCCAGAGTCCCCTGGGGACCTGTGGCACATCCCAACAGGTCCAGGCACACCTCAGCCGGCTCTCACAGCTCCCGCAGCCCGGGGCTGAGCCAGGCTGGAGCGACACCAGTTGAACACCATGGCAACTTGCAACACAGCATGGATTGGGAAAAGAGGGAGAGTCACGAGGCCATGACAACCCTAGGAGAGCCGGAAAGCGGCCACGAGGGTAAGCCGCAGCTTCCCCCAGGACCTGGCCTGGGAGCCCCGGCCGAGGCGCTGGAGGCAGGGACACAGCAAGGGGCAGGCGGACACGGCAACCTTCCCAGCTCCCCAAACTCTTCCCAAGTCGCACAACACAAGGTACATTAAAGCCCAATCCCTGTGGTCTCCAGGGACCGCTCTGCTGCGGAGCGCTGAGAGGGCCCCTGCGATATTGCAGCATCTCCTGATAACAGGGGTGACAAGGGGCGAGTGGCCAGTTAATGACCCATCAGCTCCGTAATGGGCAGCAAACAAGCACAGACCTCCAGGCAGAGGGAACTGGTGCCGAGGGATCTTTTTACACATCATCAGGCAAGAAAACAGGGTGAAATATGGGTTTACAGGCAGTGGCACGGCTCAGCAAGGACTCGGCAGCTGATCAGCAAGCGAACGCGGCTGCCTTGGCCACATCAGCCTGCTCCCGACACACCGCACGAGGGTGAATTTCCTTTCCTGGATCCAGAGGCTCAAAGACACAACAGGGACAGGGAAATAGTGCTTGGCAAGGATAAAAAAAAAATGCAGCTCAATGCTTGGGCCCTTGGTCAGAGCGGGGAGACGTGTTGGCCCCTTGCAGAGCGTGCGGATGCAAGATGCATCACCGGGAGAGCACGGCCACACGCCCTCCTCCGCTCACGGTGCTCGGACAGGCCGGGAGACGTTGCCCCGGACTGCAGGGCCTCTCCTGATGGGCAGCTTCGCTTCAGCGCTTGTCGCAACATGGATCTGGCTGCCAGACTGGCTCCTCCGAAGCCCAAAGAGGAGCAGATACACCACGTCCATGTCAGTTCACCCTCATCTCTTCCCCGCTGCAAGCATCAGCGGCTCCTAGCCTGTCTGCCCCACTCTCAAAAGCAACCGGAGCCTCGGTGCTAATCAGATTTGAGGCTGTGAAATCGCATTTGAGGCTCTATTAATGCATAGCTGGCATGACACAGGCCCCGGCCTGTCTCCAATGAGCAAAACAAGGAAAGCAATCTAGCCGGGGAAAAACGCGTCTCCCGGAACAAGCTCGGGGGAGTCGACCAAAAGCAATTACAGCTAAGAGGAAGATTAAAACAGTATCAGCACTATTCTTCCTCTGACCCCAGCTCCCACCCACCGGAGAGAAGCACCAGCTACCCAGAACAGCAGCCCCAGGCTGCAGCCCTTATAACGCGACTGGGAGGCTGATGTTTGAAGGCTGTAACTGCAGTCCTGCTCATCTCCCTGGCATTTCTGTTCAAAGCAAAGGCGTTTTCACACTGCAATGATCTTTATGCATCAGATAAAGGACCCTCCTGCCCCTGGAAGATGGGCTCGTGCAGAGCAGAGCCTGTGCCGGCAGCACGGGGAGGCGTTACCACCTTGGGTCCAGCTATGTGGCCAGAGATACCTTCCCTGCTCCAATTAGTAGCATAGGGACAGAAGAGCCTTTGCCATTGAAAAACAGCCCCCAGAACAACACAGCAGTCGGTGCTCTAGGTCCAAGCCTGCCCCACTGGGGCTAAAGCCCCTGGTCCGGGTCCCAGGATGGTCCACGGGGACTAAAGCCCCCAGTCCCAGGTCCAAGCTTTGCTGAACCAGAAGAGCCAGCAGGCGCCTGCTTTTCATTTCTGCCAACTCAAAAGTGTATTTTCTCTCCCCAGCAATCCTGCGAAGGCTCTAGACTCTGGCGACGGCTGATCAAAACAGAGCAGGAAGATAAACAGACATATGGCTGGAGGACTTGGGTTTCACTGGTGGCCTGAGGCAGTTACAGTTCTTTAAGCAAACCCAATTGTCTCACAGGGGTATTTTACGACATCTTTATGCAGCAGGTTCAAGCCACCCTTCAATGAAAAGCACCGAGCAAGAAAGGCATGAAGCAAGCAAGCAGTTAAAAACCCCAATAGGTCCCCAGCAAAACAGAAGCAATACGAAAGGAAGAAAAGCGAAGCAAAAAAGCAAACACTGTTTTATTCATCATTTTATCCCTGCCAGTCTGAGCACACGTCTGCCTTCCCCACCGCTCCATTAACACCGCGATTGCTGCAGGGAGACAGCACAGCTCTTCTGACTTGTAAATGTCATTTGCAGAGCCCGGGTGATTTTCCCGGGGTTTGGGGCTGAGCTTGATTTTTTTCCTTTTCTTTTTTTTTTTTTTTGCGCCAACTTGTTTCCTCGAGGGGGCCCTGCGGGAGCTCATTAGAGATCACACGGAGGTTTTTAGGGAGCCGGGAGGGCGGGTTGGGGCTCTCCCCCCGCAACACTTCCACCGGCATGTGAAGACAAGTGGAATTTTTCGAGGACGACTCGAAGCCGATTTCCCCAGAGAGCCCTGCTGCCACAGTCCGGGAATCCCTTTGGGCTAAAATTTGCTGAATTCATTTCATTCCATTTATGCAGAAAACTCCCAATTCACCTGTCATATAATTAAATGGGCTTACAGCCCAGCACTCCCATTGTCTGCTCCATTAGGAGAGTTTTACACTTGCTATATTTGTCAGTGGCACTAGTGCAATTTCCTTCCCCCCCACCTCTTTAAAAGGGAGCAATTTTCTCTTTTTAACCCCATTTGCTTTTCTCATAAAGAAAGGCATTTGACACTTAAAGGGACATGATTACTAAAATTGCAGGAATTAGAGCTAGCAGACGCTGTTCGCTCCTGCAAGTCAATACGAGATATTTCCTCGGAGCATGCAAGGAGTTTGTGCTTTTCAGACAAGCAAATCAAGAAATGACTTTGAAAACCTCCTGAGGATCTGTCTTCTAGATCTCGCCATTAAGAGAGCCCCTGCCTAAATTTCTTTGCTGCCTTTCGTCTAAGGCAACATGAATTGCCATTGTGCATCAGCCCATTTCTAGCCTTCCAGATGCCAGACTTCACCCCATGCCCATCCAGGAAGGGGGAACGCAGAGAGAAGAACAGGACTTTTTTTGATCAAGCGATGCAGTTTGACAGCCTCAGCTCCCCTCTGCGTTATTTCGTTCAAACATGTCACTAGGACCATACATTTTCACGCCGACAAAATAATCTTTTGGACAAAGCTACTCAGCAGAGCATCCAAGCGGGATTTAGGTCTCAACTGTTGCATTTTGCTTTGAGCGACCCTGCACCAACCTGCAGCCTCCACTTCCACATCTCCCCCATAAAAAGTAGTTTTACAAAAAAATCATTAAATAAGAGCTATGCCAAAAGGATCCCAAAGCCGTTTGCTGCCTTTTGCATACCACGTGCTCTGGTGCAGAGTGCGGAGCCAGCCCGGGCTTCCCCCTCTGCCAGATCGGCAGCTCGCAGGAAGCACAGCACATTTGGGGATTTTCACATTTCCAGCTGGAAGAGCTTCCCGCCTGACACCCCAGCTCTGAGGAAAGCCAGCGCTTCCCATCCGAGGCACGAGGGGAGCGCAAAGCATCGCCGCCGCGGCGAGCCCCTCCGCCTCTGCCGGCGCCCCGATGAACCCATCACGGCGCGCTCCCCGACGGCCTGACAGCCGCTCAAAGCCCTACAAATTGCTCCGCGGAGCGGCATGATTCATCTTGCCCACGCCCGGGGGCCTCCGGCGAGCCGTGCCGGCAAAGTTTGTTTTTCAGCCTCATTGGGCTTGCGGTGAATCCATGCACCTCTTGGCCTCTCTCTTCTCCAGCGCTGACTCTGGCGGCGTGGTGACACCCCTGACGGGTCGGGGAGAAAGGGCTCAGTCCCCTGCGACCCCGCTGTGACAGGCGGTTGCGGGATGAATGACAGATGGGCGACAGCTCGCTATTCATCACTCACCAACACCGCCCTCTGCCCCCGCGCACGCTGCTCTGGTGATGGGAAGACGGAAGCTTTTACCCACAGAAAAGGCCTTTATCACTCAGCAAGACAGGGCGCTTTAGGAGCACGTCCGCCTTCCTGCATCCCATCCCCAGCGCCCGCATCCTCGCTGTGCCGCTGCCTGCGCCAGCTCCGCTCATCCCAGCCGGTACCTGCAGAGAGCCAAAATGCAATAGCCTAAAGCTGTTCCCATCCCACCTCAGCCAGCTGGCTTAGCCAGGCTTGCAGAGGGGCTGCTGGCCTGCATTAGCTAGAGGTGACTTGAGATGTTCAGGAGAAGCCAGTCCAGCTGCCTTTACAGCACGTGTGTGCTGGGGCTGACATCTCTGCAAAGGTGGGCTTTCCTTTGCCCTGAAAGGCCACAAACTGGATACCCAGTTCAGTTCCCAAGCCTGCCAGATCACTCTTCCCATCCACACCCAAAACACAGTGAAAGAAGACTTTGGAAATTACAGCTTCAGGCATTAGAAAACCCCAGCTAGTGCTAAAATCAATCCAGCTGATCTGTTTTGGCTAAGACTCCCACAGGTGTAGGTAATCTTTGTGCCTCAAATGCGCTTGGCACTTAGGAGTCACTATTTTACTTTCCTTATCCTGCTTTAAAAAAAAATTAGAGAAGCATCCTTGATCCTGGAGAACTTCTTCCCCTGTCCTTGGGTCATCTGTGTTGCACCAAGTTGCTTCGCGTCCCATCAGCACAGCCTTGCACATGCTCGTGGCTGTAGGCAAGGCTCACAGGCACCCAGCAGGGACCCCTCATCATGGAAAGCAAGATGAAGGTCCTTGGGAAGGTCCTTGGAGCAGGACCCTCCCCCAGATTTCCACAGAGCCCAGACCAGCAGCCCTGTTTCCCCCATCGCCTGCAGCACACGCTGCTGGAGATGGTTTTCTCCCCGGCATTAGCTCCAGCGCAGAACAGCCGCTGGTGCTCACCGCGAGAAGCTCGCGCCTGTTTATTGCTGCAGCTTACTCAGCTGCTTGGTACCAAGCGCTGGTGCAGCCAAGGCAGTGCACAGTCCCTGGAAAACAGGAGAGACCAAGCAGGAACGCAAGCTGTGTGGAAACCCATTTGTTTGATGAAGAAAGACTGTGATTCCTTGTACCCTGACAGCAACAGATTGCTGTACTGGGATGGGCGCCTCACTGCCAGCTGGTCCAGCAAGACTGGAAACAAACCATCTCCTGCAGGCTGGCAACCAAATCCCCCTGCCAAGGAGATCTCCAAAAGCTGGCTGCTCCTCCCGAGCAAACATGTGTAGATCTCCTGGAAGTGAAACAGGGACGGTTCCCCGAGGCAGGGAGCTGCTACTGCTGACCCTAGGGCCAGTTCCCCTGAACCCTGCACACACACACATTATCATCCTGCTCAGCGCAGTGCCCGGGCACTGGGGCAATTAGAAAGCCATCAGGCTCTGCAACACGCACCAGGCATTTGAGCAGCCAGCAGAGCCTCCCAGTTCGTGCCGAGGAATACATTATCCTCAGGTTGCAGCGAGAGGAGAAAAATCATTATCCCCAAGCCTTGGCTTTCCTGGTGGCGCTCGGCACTCATCCATCACCCTCGCATAATCGCTGGCCCCCACCAACCTGCTGCTGGGAGAAGCTCTGCACCAGGGCAGCACCGAGCAGCAGGTCCCCCAGCTCTCCCCGCTGGGATGGGTGCGCGCGCCCTTGCCATTTGGGTGGGCAAAACTAAGGCTGTGATACCGGCGTCTGGACCACACATCCAGCTCGCGCCCTGCCGGCTCCCCGCTGCAGCTGACCTTGCCCAGCTGCTGGGGAGTGAGCTGACGCTGCCAGAGCAGCACCTACAAACCCTCCATCCATCACCGCCACCAGCCTGGCTCTGTCAGGCTTTCCCCACCCCGGCACGACCCGCTCCATCACCGACAGCTCTTCTCCCGTGTTTAACCCTCCCGGGACCCCCCACGGTACACGAGATCTGTTTGCTCAAGCAGCAGCCCGGGATGGGAAGGGCTCACCCCGACCAGCACGGAGACACCCGGGCTCCGAGCTGTTGCCCCTGCCGTGCCCCAACATTACAGACTTGCTGGCTACTTGTTCACCTGATCCATCACTTGTCTGACTCTGCGAAGAAACTCAAGCTCTCCAACTTCAAGGTAGACAGTTTTACAGAGCCAGATTTGGGAGCAATCAGGCACCCTGACAGGGAGACCTGAAGAAGCAGGTGGGAAGCAATGGGACAGACGTGAGCTAGAGCAGCTCATCTCCATGCCCAGAGTCCACAGCACAGCAGCATCAGCAAGCTACGTCGAGACCATCGGGTATGGGCTACCAAGAGCCAAAGCAGCTCCCAGACTGGCAAGCAACTCACTTAAGCTTGCTCTAGGTTACATGGCCAAGGGTGTTTTTGCAGTAATTTAAGGCTCTCCCTTAAGCTGTGCTGCCATCTCCACCTGACCCAAGCACCCTGTACCCCTTCCCCATAGCCCAGAAACAACAGAGCCACTTCCCAGCACTTCCTAGCAGAGGTACCGACCCCTTCGCTAGGCATCTCACCAGGAGCCAACCACGCACTGGGCTTTCCGTGGCAGGCAACACATCTCGGGCAAGCAAAGGGTAAGCGCCCTGGCACTGTCACTGCAAGCAGCAGGAGAGTCTGGCCCCGTTCACTCAAGTGTCTCCAGGATCATCTTTGTCCAGTTCAACTCTCCCAGGGGGTGCAAAGTTAACATACCCACCTCCCAGCTTTTAGTTTTTAAATAAAACCATACTGGCAAATACTTGCAGAGTGACATCAGCACAAGGTGATTTATTGCTGCTTTAGCTCACTGCATTCCCCCTGGGGGCCCAGGAGTGGGGTTAGAAATCACATCTGCTAATGCCTCGCTTTGCACCCCCGGCCCAGCTCTGCACACGCTCAGCCCCGCTGCTGTAACTTTCTCTGCAATCACTCCGCTGCTGTGCTGATTACTATCGATTTCTGTTGCCTTTCCATCATTCAAAAGAGTTTACGTCTAGACGTTTGCTGAGCAGACTCAATCAGGCCTCACTAATAATCATTTCTGTCCAGTGATTTTTTAGCTTATGGGGTGGGGGGGCACAGGTTCCTAATGGAGACCACCTCCACTTTAAAATCAGGAAAGGTCAAACGCTGCTAAAGAGCGATGCCTAGGTTCAAGGTCCTGAGGCTTGCAATACTCAGCACCCATCACTCTCCCCTGCCAAGTTCCTTGCAGGATCTGGCCTACAGAAGATTTACCAGTACAACTTACAGGGATGGTCACTAGCTTCTCACCACACACACAAGCAGAAGGCTGGACTTTCCCGTACAAGAAGTTTCTTTACGGACACGTGCAAGCCGCCTTTGCACTCACTTTAGGTCCCCTGCAACCTCCACCGGTGGGAGGAAGATCTCCAGGAAAGCCACACACACCCCTGACATGGAGCCAGGGACAGGGAAGCTGTGCTGGAGAGGGGCTGAGCAGGTCAGCCAGGCTCCAGAGCACCCAAGTCCTCAGTGAAACACAAGCAGTGAGGTTGCCAGAGCAGTTGGCTCCAGAGGTGACAATTTGAGTAACGCAGCATGTCCCCAGGATGCAGGAAGGGGCAAGAGGCCACTGTACAAAGCTGTACTGCAACAGCAGCACCTCTTGGTGCAAGGCCATACAGGAGGGGAAGGGGATGGTAACGCAATTTCACACCCACTACCACAGTAACACACTCCCAAGCACCAAGGAGCATGTGTCCCCATGGTGTGTCCGGTGTTTGGGACTCCTTGGGACAGGATGGGGCACATGGGTCACTGTCTATGGAGCCCTTGTAACCTCCCACTGTGATCCTGAGCCTGGGGGCTGTGCACCGCTTTGGATGTACCTTGCTACGCCCTTTAAGAGAGATTCCCACCCCATTTCTGAGTCACCAGGATTTCCACACTGCCTTGTTTCCTGCCCTGGTGACCCAGAAGCTGCAGGCGGCTGTGCTGGGATCTCCATGACCTGCTGATGCATTGCCCTCCGGCCTGCCATCCCGACAGCCCTCCGGCTTCCCGCCCGGCATCCCCGTACGCTCCCACCCAGGCCAGTCCTCACATCTATCACAACTCCCTACGCTACAAAGGAGGAAACAGAAGCCCCATGAGAAGGCTGCACTGGAAAAAAGCCGCACGCAAATAGCTGGAAAGAGAAGAGAGCCCAGAGGATGTTTCCAAAAGATGAACCGTTAGATCAATCCCGTCTGTTGTCTGAAGTGCTGCAAGTCCAGCTTTTACAAGAAATGTTTTCACAGGTGTATGAGACACCTCTGAGAGCAGATGAGACAATGTCTTCAACAGAGATGTTATTTTTGCAGTGAGATGCAGGAAATGGAGCCCCTTGGGGAAGGGCGGCTTTCTTCCTTTATTTGAACAGCTTTTAACATAACCAAGAAAATAAAAACACAGCCTCTTTGAATGTGTTAATCCTGCTAGTTTGTCCTACAGTTACCGCAGTTTTTAGAAGACTGTATTTGAGTTGGAAGATGAATCATTTAAGACATCACCTCCAAATGCTGGGAGTCAGCATTTAAAAGCCTCCAGATGACACCGGGACCAGGGACCACAGCAGTGACGCCTCCCACGCCACCACCGCGCTGCCCAGCTACAGCAGGGAGAGCAAACGGACACCTGAAGCAGGTCTCTGCTCCCCTGGTCAGGGTGCCGGGCACGCTGGCACAGGGACGAGCGGGAGGTGTGCAGACAGCAGTTGCAACTAAAACTTGCTCAGCGTTAGGCCAGATCCTGCAAGAGGCAGGACGGGTGACGCTGCATCCCTCAGCACCCTGTTAGCTGACAGCAGAGGCTGGCTCAGATGCATGGGGACACTGGGCACCCCCACTGCACTGCCACCCTGCAGGTTTGGCTTTCAGCCCTGAAAGTCCCCTGATGCTGGGCGCTGCTGGTCCCCCTGAGGAGGCCAAGCCCTGCTGTAACCCCACCAGGCCCCATCCTGCCCTGCGGCTTGGCAGCAGGAGGGTTACACTGGCTTCCAGCGCACCTGGTAGAAGCTCAGGTCAAACAGGCGCAAGGACCATGTCTTCTCGAGCTACCCTCTCCCACGCCCTTCACTAACCTGCACTGCAGAGGTCAGGTCTGGGCTGCATCCTGGTGAGGAGAGGTGCAAACTGCTGCGGCTCAGCAGTCGCCTTGGGGCAGGTACCGAGGAGGAGGAGGGAGAGGAGGAGGAGGAGGAGAGATGTTTGTCTGCTGAGTCACCCGGGAGCTCTGGGGAGGAGCTGAGCTCAGGGTCAGCCGGCAGCTGCTATGGGCAAGGCAGAGGATTTAAGGTAAGCAGGGCCTAGGTGCCGCTCCACCTAGCTCCAGCATCATCATCCTCCCTAGTCTGTCATATTCCCCCCAGGGTCTCCTGTAACATCCCAGCAAAAGCCCCAGGCAACCCTGCTGCAGGAGGGCTGCAAGGGAAATCCCTCCAGGTGAGCAGCCCCTACCCCCCACAGCCCACCACCATCATTTAACAGGTAGGCTGTAGCACCCACCCTCCAAGAGCAGGGCTCTTAGTATAGGCAAAAGAGCACCAGGAGCCGCCATCACCACCCCAGCACCCCTTCTTTTATATTTAGGGACACCTTCTACATATCTCCCCAAGAATAAATCTTCCAAAGCCCAAACCACAATAACAAAAAGGAGAAAGAAATAAATCTACCCCCACTACTAATAAGCTTTCCTAGAGCCCACCTGTCCCATCATCTTTTATAGGGAGCACTTGCCCACCTCTCGGCTGGCTCAGAGGGGGCTGGCTGCTCCCCAGCACTTACAAGAGCAGGGCATGGGGCTACTGAGAAGTCTCATCTTCCCTGGGGTGTCTATGTTTCTTGGGGTTTCTCTGCTGGTAGGGCTGGCCTGGGAAGGATAGCAGGGCTTGAAGAGGATTGAGCAGGCAGGCTGGAGGTTGCAGCCCTGCCAGAAGTGGGGTGGGTGAGGTCTGGGGCTGGCTGCAACTCCCATGCTCAGCTGGTCTGGGGGAGTGGTGCTCAGCACCCTGCCCTTCTAGAGGCTCTAGTTGGGTAAGAAGTGGACTTAGCTGGGGCAGAGCCAGGTTAGTGTCCCTAAAGAGCCTGTCCCTCCAGCTCCAGGCATGCTTAGTGGCAGGAGCCTGCCTGCTGGCCTGGGCGGCTGCTGTGTCCCAGAGCCTCAGGCCATGCTTGGAGCTCTGTTAGGCTATTTTGAAACCAAGGTAGTCCCTGAGACTGCTAGACCAAGGGTTAGGCAGCAGGTTTCCAGCCCTGGGGCCCATCTAGCTACCTGGGGAATGAGGGAAGGGAAACTGAGGCAGGGCTGAGCTGTTCTTCAAAGTTGTCACCTGAAGCACATAAAAACTGCTTCCCTCTGACACTGAAGCTGCCTTTATTCCAGCCGGCAACCTCTTGGGAGCACCTAGCTACCCCAGGGCCAAATCCTGCCTCTGGCAGAGCAATGGGGTTTCGCTTGGCTCGAGCCCGGGTTCCCCCTGATGCTGCTGTCCCCGGTGGGGTGGCCCCGCGCGGGCTCGCGTACCTGGGCAGAGCGGGCACGGCCCTCGGCAGGCAGCGAGTGGTAAGCGGACTCGGGCGCGTGGGGCGCGCGGCTCGGCGGCGGGGCGTCCGGTGACCGGCAGGGAGGCTGCCCTGCACCCGCCGCGGCTCGACGGCCCCGCTCGGCGGTGCGGGGGGACGGCGGCGGGGGGGCCGCCGGCGGCCGGTGCTCGTGGAAGGCGACGGCGAAGGCCAGCCGGCCGCAGTGCCGGGCCAGCCGGTCGCTGCCCACCCGCAGCAGCGGCGCCACGTCGCTGTAGCGGTACAGGTCCTCGTGCCTCCCGGCGAAGAGGTTCATCCGCGGCTGGTTGGGGCGGGGGTAGATGGCGAAGAAGGCTTCGCCCGCCCGCCAGCCGCTCCCAGCTGCCGCCCCGCGGAAGCGCAGGGCCTCGATGCGGAGGCGCGCGTCGTGGTTCCCGTCGTTCTTGCAGAAGCCTGCGGGCAGGGGGACGCGCCTGGAGCCGGGCTGCTCGCGGGAGCATCTCCCATCCCAGGGCTGCGGGTGCCAGCGGCGACCCTAGAGGGTCACTCGCTGAACGGCTCGGGCGTTCAACCCTTTACCTTTGGGCAGGGTGAAGACGAATTTCCTCCTCCGGAAGGAGCAGATCTCGTCGGGGCCGCCCTGCTCGACGACGTCGGTGGTGCCCGTGTCGCTGCAGACGGCCTCGCCGTCGTTCACGCGCAGCCGCACGCCGGCACCGGCGCCCTGCAGCAGCGGGTTCTCCGCCGTCAGCCGCAGGGCGTAGCGGCCCCGGCTGTTGAACTGCACGTTGAGCACCTCAAACTCGAAATCCAGGATCTTCTCTTCGGCCTTCAGGCGAGTCTTCTGCAGGGTCACGGGGACGCGGAGCTCGCCCGCCGGGGCCGCCATGGGCACGGCCGTGCTGCTGAGACCACAGCCCTCCCCAAGAAATAGCGGAGACCTCGCAGGCCTCTGCCCCGGTGTGAGTCCCCCTGGTCTCCTGGCCACCTCCTCGCTGGCAGCCAGAACAGGTTTCCAAGCAGCGCTGCACTGTCCCTGCTCCCTTTCCAGCCGGGAAGCGCCTGGGGGTGCCCCGGGTACGTGCCGAATTCACATCTTCACAGGCGGCTTTCAAAGGCCGCGCAGAAGGAAAAGAAATCTCTTCTCCTGGAGGACCATCCCTGGGCGACGCGGGGAGATGCTGAGCCGCAGCGGCGAGAGCTTGCCTCTCCTGCCTCCCGTGCAATGGCAGCACCGGGAGGCTCCGGACTCCAGTTTGTTTGCTGGGAAACCAGGTAACTAGATGCGAAGCGGTGGCTGCCTTCCAGCAAACAAAGCCTGGCTGCTGGCGGTGCAAGGATGGCTCTGTTCCAGGGGTATCCGAGGTGATGCCAAGCGAGATGGCACATGCACGCGTATGCACAGGGTGCGTGTCTGCACTGGGGAGCCTCAATCCTTTGGCCTTGGGAGATTTATCTGGCCGAGAAGGGGTGCTGGCTGCTGTTTGCAGAGCCCTGCAAGAGATGCTGAAGGCACAGCACCCCTGGGTGATGCAAGCCGGGGAAGCTGCAATAACATCTCCCTGACCCCAGTGGGACCATCCTGCTCCTCCTGCACCCACATGCTGCTTGCTGGACCCTGCAGTGAGGTGGCCAAGCAGCTAAACCCATGGCCACTTGGTTCCTCTGTAAGGCAAGTTTTTAGCTGGTTTTGCTCCTCACAGGCTCACTGTGGGGTCAGGTGAGCCAATGGAGGGGAGCAGGATGAGCCTGGGGAGCAGTGCATTGCTGTTAGATTGGCTTCCAAAGGGCAAAGGGGGTGTTTACCCCCCTGATTCCACCTCCCAGTAGCTTTGCAGGCAAGCTGAAGGTAGAAGCTGTTGCTATAAAGCAAGTTTTTAAAAAGTCCTGGACAGAACAAAAGTTAGTGCGAACCAGATACTTCGGGAGTGACCTCAGCGGGGCCGGTGGTCCAGGGTGGGCAGAGAGACGGAGGGAGCCTGGAAGAGCACCGTCTGCTCTCTGCCAGCTCGGTCATATCTCGTTCCCTGATCGCTCTTAGGAATAGCTTGTTCCTACAGCTCAAGTGACGTTCCCAGTGAATCGCGAGCCAGAGCCGGGCTGGCGGATGGGCGTTTGCTGCGCCAGCTCCTGCAGCCATGTAGGAAGCTGCATTCCAGTCTCTTCACGCTGGTGTAAACCTGAGACAACAAGGTTATCCTCGGGGTGGAGCGGCTTGGGCAATAATGCAGCATCGGGGCCCTGGGGGCGTGAGACATCTATATTTTTTCAGTAGGTGAGAGCCAGGGAGACCATGGGAACAGCCCTGCAAGGGAGCTGGACCACTGGACGAGCACTGCTCGTTTGGCCTTAGCTGCATGTCCTGTAATCCTCGTCCACAGAGCCAGGACCTGTGTCCAAATTACTGCCTCTGTACACGCCTTTGGAGGGACACGTGGGCCCTGGATGAACTCAGTAAAAACCAATCTGTGCCTCGTAGCTCCCTGCTGCTTCCAGAGGGGCCACATGAGCCTTCTGCTCCTTTTTTGGCTTCTATTGCCAGGTTTTGGCCTCTAATTTGTGGAAGAAAAATGCAGGTTGGAGACTTAACTTGAAAAGTGCCAATGCCTGGCATGACCTTCTCCAGCTCATTTAACCTCCCTGTGTCCCCCCACCATAGTGAGCATCCCCCAAAGGGGTCAGGGCTTGGACAAGCCGAAAATGGGCCTGAATCAGGGGATTCCAGGCACTCAGTTGGGTTTAAAACAGAAGAAAAGGGTACTGGGATCCCTCAGTATGATGCTCTGCTCGAACAGGTAAAATGGGGAGGAGGGTGACGGTCAAGTCTGTTGGGAAGAGAGCGCTAATGCCTCCAGCGTGCTGAGATATGCTGACGGCTGCACTGTTTCCTTGAGAGGTCTGAGAGCGAAAATGCTTTTAACGCTGCGGGAAGAACTGGCGGTTCCTTCCTCCGATGGCTGGAGACCGTGTGGCGCTTCCAGCGCTGAGCTGCACGTGACCAAAACCCATCTTCCCTGCTGGCGATGTTGGGCTGGTCTTGAGGGTTCACTTCCCATGGGATTCCTTTGAATTCCCCCGTCTCCTTTTCCGTTCTCGGGTTGAGACCTGATTCAGGCGCTCGAGCCAGGTGGTCTCTCCCAGCCCAGGGCTTGAACTGCACACTGGTGTGATGCTGCGCCTGCAAAACTGGCGATTTGGGCTGTCAGCCTGCTCCTGAGATGGGAGCCGTCATGCTTATTCGTGCAGCTGGGGGTTTGCTTCAGCCCCCCAGCCCCGCGCCTGGCCCTGTGCAATGCACACGGCTCATCGGGGGCGAAGCTGCAGGATTGATCCTAGGTATCAAAGCAGTGGCTGCATGAAGGATCAGGCCCTGCCTTGGGTTACAGCCCCTGCTCGCGACACTCGGGTGACAGGGACTTCAGCTCACAAATTCACGGTTGCTCCTGAAAGTTTTCCCTGGCTTGGTTAAAAACCTGCCAAGCTCTACCGCGTGGAAACGTGAAACGTTTCTGCCTGCGTATGCTTAACTATCCCATTTAATTTCCTTTCTGCCCTTGTGCAAATACATTTTAAAAAAAGCCTCTAATGATGGCATCATCAAAGAGTAATTTTCACATAATTGAATCTCAGGTACAGCTAGTTCATACAGCATTTTTTCCAGCTGCAGTGGAGGCACACATGGAGCAAGCCTCGAATTGCTGGCTCCGTCGCGTCGAAAGGGCATGAGATAAAGATAAAAGTAAAACTGCAACTGAGAAGCCTCTCCAGGAGGTGGATGAATCGGGTACTGAACTGTCTCACCAGAAGCTGGCAGCGGTGAAAAGGGCTGCATCTCCGTTTCAGGGTTTCTCTCCAGCATCATGTATCCTACCTGCTCCCCTGAGCAAAGCACGGCACTTCCCGCCGGAGCAAGGTCGGCTCCCCGGATCCAGGGAGAGCTCTGCTTTTGGCAGCCTGAAGTCCTGCGGGTTTTATCCTCTGCTTAGACATGAAAAGTGCTCTTTGAGTTCTGGAGCTCTGCCTGCGTAGCGAGTTCGAGCTTTGAGGCTGGAAAACTTGTATTAATGATCAGAGCTCGCTGTTCCAGCCAAAGTCGGGTTCCTGCCGTCCTTAACTCTTTCTCCGTATAGAGAGTCTCTTCCCAAACGGGAATGGGCTGGATGGATACAGTAAGAGAGGCAGGGATTTGCTTGTGGTCGATCGCTGGGAAAGAGGCTGGGAGGCCGCAGCAAGGCACAAAGCAGGTGCCTAAAGCAGGGAGGACCCTGGGCAGCGCTCAGCCCCGGCAGAGGGATGGGCACGAGGGTTTGGTGCAGGATGCTCCCCTAGGACTGAGATGGAAGCATATCTAAGACTTGTGGCTAGTTTCCTGGCAGAGCCATTTTTGGACAGAAAATACCAAACTGGAGGCATCTAAGCCTTTTGCAGGGCATTATGGAGTGTGCTGAAATATTTTGGTAGCGGTGAAGCCATTTCGGGGCCGTTGTTCCCACTGCGGTGTATGTATAATGATCATTTTTTTAAGGTCGGAATGATGATCACTGGACTATTTTGAGGGGAAAGCTCCTGTGGTCTTGAATTTCAGCCTCACCCTTTTTTCTGTTCCAGGTCTGATGCTCCTGGAAACCTGCTCCATCTCATCTTTTCTCCTTAATTCCTCCTGGCCTGTCCTGGAAGCACCTTTGGGGACTGAACGCTGTGTTTCTCATCTAAGAACAATTCCGGGGGGAGGAAAAAATCTGCAGGACACTTCGTCCAACATTGCCACAAGGTTTTAGCTTAAAAATTAAGCTAAATCTTGAGGGTTGATTAATTGTTTTCTGCTTCATTTGCTTGCTTGCTGTCACGTGTGTGTATTTATCTGGATTATTTCCTCGCGCGGTTTCGTAAGGCGCTGCCTGATGGACCGTCTGCAGCCCAGGAGCGCTCGTGTGAAGCACGCGTTGGCCCAGGCGCGGATGGACGGACGGCAGCGAGGATACCTGTCCCTCCAGGCGTCTCCTGCCCACCTGATCTCACCTTTGCAGCAAAATAGTCTCAAGTTCACACCAAAAAATTCCAAGTTTTTTGGGGGGAATTTCCTGTGGATTAGGTAGCATTGGAACAGCCTGTGGAGTTTGAAAGCTGATCTTTCTGGCGAGCCAGCGCTGTCCTTGCTCACGCGGTGCGGCAGGGACCACGGGGGACGGGCCAGGCCAAGGACCTGGCTGCTGCGGGAAGGGGGGATTCCCAAAATCCCGGTCCCTACAGGCAAGGGGGGATTTCTAGGGACCGGCATGACTCCATGTGGCAGTGCTGTGGGGGAAACGCTCTCGATGAGTTTATCGAACCCCTTCGAGGTGGGGCTGTGAATATTCCACTTTTATTGTATGAAATGATCCAAAAAAACTTTTTTAATGCTTTTTTTATTGCATGGAGGAAATGGCCTCTTCTGCACCAAAGTGACCGTGCGGCTTCTGTTCTGGGATCGGCCGCAGAGGTGTCGGCGTTGTGGGGAACGAGGGAAGGGGTTTCCTCCTCGCCAGCTGCTTTTCCAAAAGATGCAGCGAGTCGGACCTCATCTCCCAGAAAGTTCTGCAGCATCTCCAGGCCGGCCGGGAGCTGGGGCTGGTCACGCAGCCGGGTGCCGGGCCCTGCCGCTCGCAGCCCCGCGGGGCGGAGGAGGGAGCAGCTCAAACCCCCGCCGAGGAACGCGGACCTAGGGAAGAAGGGGGCTGGGTCGCGCTGCCTCCTCTCCAGCAACGCGCTGGATAATCGAAGGGAGAGCAGCGCACGGGGTTGGTCGCTTTTCGTTTCCTAAAGCCCCGGGTGGCCCCACGCCAAGGCCTCCCCGCGATGGAGGGGATAAAGTTCCTCAGCCCTCGCGCGGCGCTGCGCTCGCGCCGCTGCGCTGAACTTTGCCTTTAAGCTTGCATGGCTGCATCCGCGCTGGGCTCCCCCGGCCGCATTGGGACGCGCGGAGCGGCTGCGGCGAGCCGGGCTCTCGCCCCCGGCTGCTCGCTCCGGGGAGACGCTGAAAGCACGGGAAGGGCAGTGGGTATGTTCTAAACTTCTCTTAAGGAGGCCGGGCTTCTCACAGCACCATCGGCGAGCGGTGAAGGCACTCGGTACCCTGGGAGGAAGGTAACTTTTTGTCTTCCCTTTTTCCCCCCTCTTTTTCTGCATTTGTCTTAGTTTCTCCCCAACTTTGCAGCGCAAGGGAAGCGAGGTTTAACGAAGCTGCGTGTGCCACCGGAGTTTGTTACTCCGGGTTAAAACCACCAACTTGAGCCTGCAGCCCCTGTGCTTGCTCGGGGTGGTGAGCCCCTTTCAGGGGCCGCAGGGCCGGGGCGCCCAAATCTCCTGTGCGGAGCAGGTTGGGGGGGGTTACCCCTCCTGGGTGCCCCCAACCCAAGGCTTCACCTCCCTGTCTGAGCCTTCTTCAAGGGGCTTCTCCCGCGAGACACCAGCTCCCCCAAAGCACCTGAGGAGCAAAAGCTGCCGGGCGCTTTGCCAGCGGCAGCCCCAAAGACGCTGCTGATGTTCAAGGCAAACGACTTCGTTAGCGGTTTTAGTGCAGCCGTGCCGGCTCCTGACTTTCCCCGCCCGGCTCGCAGGGGCTGCGTGCACGAGCAGAGCGCAGCAGGTGCAGCCGCCTGGGCAGGAATGAGGCCTCGAAACCAGGGGAGGGGGCGCAAGCCTAAAAATAGCCTTGCAAAGCCCCACTTGCTTCGCTGTTTAAACTGCCTTTGCGTGCGACAGTGTAACTTGGGGCACGCGAAAGGTGCTTCTGCTCTGTCTCGGCTTTCTGGCAAGCGTGTTTATGAACTCGGTGGTGGATTTAGTATCTGCAGGCTCCAGCTTTGCAGACGGAGGGTTTGTAGAGAGCTGGAGAGGCTCCCTGGCCCCCTGCGCTCTCCCCCGGGCGCTCAGGGGTCAGCGGGTGCTGGAGTTATCCTGGGGGCATCCGATCTGGATCGGAATCAGCCTCGCAGTGCTTTGAGCAGGGAGGCAAGACAAAAACGCTGTCGCTCCAGCCAGACTGCTCCACACTGAGCAATGGGAACGAAAACTTCCTTTGAGCCCCTGTCCCGTCTCTGCCTCCTCCTGCATGCACGCTCCTTCCAGGTGCTGGTCCGAGTGCCCCGGACCTTTCCCTGCCCCGGGCAAGGGGTTTCCCGCGAGGAGGAGAGCCACAGCTGGGGATGCTGTGAGCTCACCGCTCTGCTCCGGGAAGGAGGCTTCCCGGCTCGGGTCAGCGGTGCAACGAATTTGTCCTCAGCCCACGCGGCGCTGGAGCTGTCGCCTCCGAGCTCGGGGAAGGCAGGGAGCGTTGCCTGGTGCGGGGAGGTGTTTGCACAGCTGCGGGGGCTCGACCTGCTTGCCTCTTGCTTTTCGGATGTTGCAGGGTTAGCAGTGATCCTGGGTGGTTCTCAGGCCACGGGCTGGCTAGCACAGGGTGCGTCATGAGTTCCTCAGTCCCTGGGCTGGGAAGGGGGGTGCAGGGGGACGGATGCTCTCACGGGTCTGGGGCAGAGGCAGGAAGCACACGGGGAGGCTGGAGTGGGGTTTTCCTGTCCTCTGGGGGCCTGTGGTCATTTTGATGATGCTGCCATCGCCCTCGCGGCTGGGAAAATCCAGGGCACCTTCAGGAAACGTGGCAGTTCTGGAGGTCAGGATGAGTTATCTTGGCCAGCGGAGAGTTGTAAGCTGATCCCGTTCCTCTTGCCGCAGGGCCAAAACTTTCTCTTGCAGGAGGTGCCTGTTGGGAAGGAGGAACAGCCCGTCTGGGGGTAGGTAGATGGGATGGGTGTACGGTGAGCAGAGGAGTCTCGGGTCAAAATGCCTGTCCTTCCCGCATCATCCTAAAGCCCATGGCTGCTTGCCAGCAGTCTCATGATAACACAGGCTCCAGCATCTTCTCCGCAAGTGTTTCCTCTGGTGGGTGCTAGTTTGCTCTTGCTGTAACTTGGCCAGGCCTTATCCAGCCCGTGGTTCAGAGTTCCCATCGGCTGGTACCCACCAGCTCTGCAAGGCTGGGTCGGGGCTTTGCAGGCCTCAGCCTCCTGTTGAGCCTCCCCTCCCGCCTGCCATGTGTGGGATCCATGTAAATAGGAATTCCTCCAAGCTGGGGTTGTGCCTAGGGCTGATCTAGCTGCCAGCATGGCTCTTTCCCACCTGGAGTATGGCATGGGTGCAAGAACACACTGGATCTGTGCCGGGGCAGTCTCTCCCCCTTTCCACGTGCTCCAGCAGAGCAGAATGGTGCCATGGGTTCCCTGGCCGGCTCTTCAGAGAGGCTGTAGATCAGCAGCTGTGTCCCTGTGCCCCTGCCTTCCCTGCAATCCACCCAGCATCCTGCGGGATGGAGGTATCCCCCATCACGGTGCCTTCCCCCTCATCCTACCATGGTGGGAGAGATTTTGGGTGACAGCCTAAACTCCATATCTGGGTTTGGGCCTGAACAGGTGAGAAAAAGGGATTCTTCAACTAGAAAAGCCTCTGCTTTTCCAGAAAGATGATCAAAGTCTTCAGGCAACTCTCAGAAAAAAATGTTTGAGCATCTTGGGCTTCTGTGGCACTCTGGAGATCTTGAATGTTGCTGGTGGAGGGAGGGGATGGGGAACGACTGCTCCCTCACCCTTCCAGGTCCCACACGAGTGTGGAGGCCCTGGATTACCAGCTGCTCCATTTTCTGGTGTCCTCAAAATCACCCATGTGCCGTGGCTGTACGGGGAAGGCCTCTGCCTCGAGTCAACCCGGCAGCCACCACCGCGGCTCCTGAATGGCAATTGAATTAGAGGAGATCTCTTTTAAACAACTCTTCCCCCCTGGCCCAAGCACTCCCTGAACAATTGTGAAATGAGATCTTTATCATTTTTATTAAAAGCTGTACACAAGGCATCACCATTAAGCTGGATATGAGGAGGGAAGGGGGGGTAATTCCCTTATGGCTTTCTCCTTCTCTCCCCCCCCCCAGTTTAATTCATAGTGGTGGGATGCAAAAGCTCCCCAGAGAGTGATGGATAGTGGGAAATGAAGAATATGAAGGAGCTTTATTGAGCCCATCAATCTCGGGCGATGCTGCTGCGATCAAAGGCCCAGCCTGTTTCGGCAGAGGTTATGCAGAGGAGCAAAGGGATCGGGTTTCGGGTAAATGCAGGGCACAGAGGGGCTGCGCAGGCAGCAAGCACAACCATCCCTCTGTGTGCCTGGCTCCCCACCAGCCGTGCCTGGGCTCGGCCACGGTGAAGAGTCCTGCTGCGCTGGTGCGTCCTGCAAGGCGGGTCGGCCGGGCAGGGTGGAGACGTGGCCCTGGCCTGGCTGGGCCTGGTCCGCGGCAGGGGACACCGACTTGCGCTGGTTGCTCCTGCTGGGAGTTTGGCACACCTGCCTCTCCTCCTCGGCACGGCGTGCAGCCTGGAGCATGGCAGCACGCACAGAAATAGGGGATTTAACTCTTCCCTGCCTTGATCCTTGCTGTGGTGAATCCTAGTGGGAGCCTCCAGACCCTCATCACGTGCTTTTTTCAGGCCAAAAAGGAGCAGCCATTTGTCCTTCCAAGCCCACCTTCCCTGCTCTGCATGTGCCGTCAAGGCTGCTGCTCTGCTACAGCATCTGTCACGCGCCCATACCATTGGCCTGGGCAATAGGGGACCCATTTGGCTCTGGGCTTAGATCTGCTCATGTTACACCTCCAGGTGTCACTCGGTGGTGCTGGAAATGGCCAGTTGGACTGTGGCAATGTGTGGACAAGGGTTGGGTGAGACCTTGGACTTTGCCGAGGGGTGAGGCAGGTCCATGACAGTGGTGGGAAGTCTCTGAAGCACCTCCTCTGACTTCTCCATAAGCCTATTTGTCATGGATGTCGAGGGAGACTTTGTCACTCTGCAGGTGGGTGGAAAGAGGGGACCTTCCTCTGGTCTGGGAGACATCAGTCTCCTGAAGACGAGCAGGGCTGGGCTGGACCAGGCCATGGATGGGAGATCTAAAGGACCCCTGGCTCCAGTGTGATGATGACCAGCCCGGGTCCCATACCTGGTTGGAGGACAGAGGTAGTGAAGCCCTGGGGCCTGAACGTAGCAAGATACTCCAAGGGCGGATTTGCTGGAAATGGGCAGCTGATACAACACCCAGGAAGCCTCTCGGCTTGGTATTGTGATTTTGCTGCCTGGCATGAATTCAGGCTGTGGCTTGCCTGGTGGGGTTGCTTGACAGCTGTGTGCACAATGCATCTAGCTGGGCCTTTTTTTTCCTCTCCTTCCTGCTTTTCTGCACCAATTGCAGCCGCTGTGCCAGCGAAGGCTCCTCAGGAGGCAGCTCTGCGTTTAATGCCGGCCCGCTCCACTTCGTGACTGCCGGCACATCCCTGGGCAGCTGAAAATCAAAACACGGGACATCTGGAAGGTGGCTTTTCCTGACCTGTTTGAAGGTGGGTTATAGAGGGCAACACTGTTATGGCTGGACTGGCAGAGCGGGTACATGCCTTGCACCTCTTGTGGGGCTTTCAGCTGGCTGTGCCCTCTCTTTCCGTCATGGTGTGCCGTGGGGCAGTGCTGGGTGCTGCTAAGTGGCTGTCGTGGTGCAGCCCTCTGCTCTCCCTGATTGGTTTAGGCTGGCAAAGTGCTTTGGGATCCCTCTGGCTGAGCAGCTCTGCGTTCAGGTACTGCAGTGCTGGGAACAGCATAAAACAGGATGGGGTGCGAGCTTTCAGCCTGCGAGAGGCTGCTGAGGATCTGGGTGAGGTTCGGGCAACGAGGAGGCTGGGCATCTGCTGGAGGGTGTCTGAGGAAGGGTGCTGATCAGGTTGCTTTACCAGCTATAATTTAAGCCCCAGCTTCCAAATGCAGGTGCTTTAGCAAAGACTTCTCTGCAGCTCTTCAGCAATCCTATGGAATGGAAAGGGGGCTCCCAAGGCCTCGGGAGACGCACATGCATGTGGTGTTGCAAACTGTGTATCTTTTAGAGGCTCCTTCTACCTTTTTACGGAGTGCTGCATTCCTGGGAGGTGAGGTCAGAGCTGTTTCCCGGAGCAGGCGAAACCAAGGGATGTCTGGAAAGTCGATGTGTTGAGGCTGAAACATGCGCTGGGTTGGTCAAAGATGGAGTTGAGGCCCAAATCCGCTCCGGGCTGTCAGCAGGAGCAGCAAGTAGAGCATGCACCCAGGGCTGGCAGGGCTGGTCCCTCCTTCACGGAAGCCTGAGCTGGGATGGGATGAGGATGGTGCTGTAACTGCTGCTAAAGGCCAGGGCAGACGGGACCTGCTTCCTAGCTGATTTCTTGCCCCCTGTGAAGGGGATGAAGGCCCCAGCCCATCTTGTAGAGGAGGTGCCCATACTTGCTCTCTCCTCATCTGGAGGGAACCCAAAACCTGGCCCGGGGTGTAACGTCCAGCAGAGCACGAGCCCATAAGGCCCCGGGACAGCATGGCCATGGCAGCGGGTGGCACTTCTCTGTCTCGAGCTGGAGCTGCCTGCGGGAGGGATGGGGCCGGAGCCCCTCGGGGGATCTTGGGAATGCCTTTGAAGCTGGCGAGCCGTATCCAGCGTCGTTTCCTCGCAAATGCCAGCTGTATAAACAGCAGCCTGGAGCAAAGCTGCCAGCTCAGTCATCCATCTCCACCGCAGGAGATGCAGCGCAGCCACTCGGGATTCCCCACGGAGCAGCGCTCGGCAGGTCGCCCGAGGAATTCCCTTGCATGGGGGCCCAGCGACATCCCGCCGGGGTGGGATGTGGTGGCCGTGGGCTGGGCTGGTGTCCCCAGGTCCTGTGTCAGAGCCCGGGGCTTGGCGGCAGTGCCGAGGGTGCCCAGCATTTGGGGAAGCAAGGCAGAGCTGTGAGCGCCGCAGGGGCTGACAGTCATGCCAAGCTCTGGCTTCACTGAGCTGGCCCTTGGGCAAGCATAGGTTTCCTTAGCATGGTTTCACGGGTCTCCCGACACTTCCCAGGTGGAGATGACTCTCACACCTCCTCCTTCCTCCGTGCCCTCGGCTCCCCGCCCTGCTGTGGGGGTCAGCGCAGCTCCTGCAGCGGCTGTGTGCCTCGGTTTCCCCGCTGCTGCATAGGGAAGAGGCAACGGTGGTGTCTTTCTGATAGCAATGCTGGGAAATATGTCACAGCTTGTGAAACGGAGCTGCAGGGCAGCCCTGGAGGGCAGGTTCGGCTGTCTGAGCCAAAGCCATTAAGTCCCACGCAAAAAATAACAGTGAGAAGGAAAGATGAAAACGCATTGGATTTGGCACTAGGACAAATTGCTCTTCCTTCTTATTGTTAGCGAGGGAGAGGCGCAGAGCAGGTTTGTCTTGGCGAAGGTGGATGGTGTGGTTTTCTCTTCTGACAGCCAGTGTGGGGCAGAGGCGGGGAGGAGGCTGGTGCCTGGGCATGAGGGACAGGGCCTGGGCGCCCAAAGGGACGGTCAGGCAACGAGGCTCAAATCAGTTGTCCCTGCAAAGCCGAGCCTGGGGAAAAGCAGGACGCGCTGACTCCAGGCACATGGGCACCTCTGCATGCCCACTGCTTTCACTCGGGTGCTTTTTTTTTCTACTCCCAAATTTTAAGAGCTCAGTTTGTTCCTCTTTCCTCCCCACCCTGTCTGTGCTCGGGGACTGGTGAGGCCCGGGGAGCCAGGCGCTGCTCTCCCCTTGCCATGCGTGGGGATGGGGAAGGGGGTGCTCCCTCCAGGCCGGGTTCAGCCTCTTGAGAAGAAAAAATCCCTGTTATCCCTGCAGAGGTTTCCATGGAAAGCCAGCGCGGGGCATCCCCGCTGGGCACGTCTGCAGGGTGAGCAGATCACCCGCCCAAGGGAGCGGGCTGCGGGCCAGGTCTCCGTCCGCTTGCTTTCCCGATCTCCTCACCGCTTTGCAAGACAGCCCGTGCTGTGCTGGGAAGCCAAAACTTGACCCTTGCACTGCTTTTCGAGCGGTTCACGTAAATACTGTTAAACAACCCAAACAAAGGCTCCAATTCTATCAGCATCCTGAGCAGGGAGGGGGAGCCCGGGGCCCAATGAGGCTTGTCCGCAGCGCTTGAACTGTGGGGGGGTTTGGTTGCTCCTTCTCTCTTGGAGCCCAGATAAAGGCCGAGTCCTTCGTGGTGGCAGTTTGGAGTTGGAAAGCCAGCCCTCCCTTCCCTCGGCCCCCGCCACCTCCTCCTCTAGTCCTCCTGCCTCCTTCTCCGCTTTCCTCCGCTGTCGGAAGGGGTGTAAAGCAGAGAGGGAGAGAGACGGGCAGAGGAGTGGGAGTGACCCTAGAAGATAAAGTCTTGGTTGCTCTTCTCGTTTTTGCATTTCCGAGGGCCCATCCGAACGCGCTCACAGGGTACTGGGCCGCCTTTGCGTGGGTGCGGGGGCTTCCCCCTATAGCCCTGAAGGGCAAGGAGCTTCGTGCCTCCAGTTCTCTCTCCTGATCTTTCTCTCTCCACCCGGTGGAGGTAGGAAGAAGTAGTTCATGGCAGCCAACGGCTCTCTGGACACGCACAGCTCCCTGCTGGATGATGGTTTTGCCGGCACAGACGACCTTGTTTCAGACTGGTACATCTACGAAACCATGGAGCCGGCCGTGCCGCAGGACGAGTAAGTGCCGAGCCCGCCGGGCACGTCCCCCCATCCCTGCCGGGTGCAGGCTCCTCGCCTCCCCCTGGGCTGGCTCTGGCTTTCCCAGCTGGGGAAGAAGAGGGGCTGCCGTACCCCCTCTCCGTACCGCGGCATCTCCCAGACAGCTCGGCCAGGCTTTAGTCTCTCTCCTGAAGTGATTCACCAAGACGGGAGCTTTGCCATTCGCCGCCAGCAATTTGTGCAACCAGCTTCGGTGCCTCGGTTTCCCCCCACCCAAGGCACGGCCAGCCCCATGGGAACTCCAGGGGCCGCAGTGCTTCGGTCTGTGCCACGCTGTTAACCAGAGCTAAGCTCTTCTGCCCGCACTGTTTCCACCCAGTCTGGTTAAGAGGGGAGACCGGTGGCTGGCAGCCCTGGTGAGCAGAAGATGGCTAAGGCGGCAGCAGCCTTTCCCCCAACTCCCTTCCTGTGTCTCCCACGTGTAAAGCTGACATGCTGAAATACCTGGCAGCATGTCATGGACAACTGTGGCCAGTGGCATTGACCTGGGCTCTTCTGCAACACCGGCATGGGGGGGGGGGGGGGGGGGGAGAGGGGATCGCCTCCCTGCCCCTGGTGCCCTCCTGCTTTGTGTGACAGGGGACGTGCTGCTGGGAATGCACAGCTTGGGGCAAGCAGATGCCAGCCCCTGGTTTGGTTTTGCTAGGGTGCAAATGACAGCAAGGTCCTGCCACGCTGGGTGCTGGAAACAGATCTTTTTCCCCTTTCACGTGATTGTGGGTCAAATGGCTTGTGTGGACCCATATACATGCTCCCTTTCTTTGGGCGAGAGCTGGCAGAAGGGGGTGCATCCTGCAGTGGGTATGTTGGTTTGAGGCACCAGTAGATATGCTGTTTTCTTGAGCCTCTGAGCACGGAAAGGTGATGGAAACCCCAAAAGCTCTCATCTCCCTCATGGGCATGGAGCCTGAGAGGTGTCATTGCTCCAAGGCTCCCTCGGTTGTAAAGTGAAATGTAGCATGTTAACCTGCTTCCCTGACCCCTCTTGTCACAGCTGATGGCCAGAACTCATTGCACGAGAAGTGCTGTCAGCCCAGGGGCTAAGCTGGTCACTCTGTGTTTGCAGCCCGGGCTGAGGTTTTGTCTCAAGGAGGTGACAAGCAAACCCTTGGTGGCTGTAGAGCTAGGTGGTTCTGATGGAGGCTCCAAGCTCGGAGCCATCGCAGGGGCCCTGGCTTCACCATGGGTCTGTGGGTGGATTGCGCTGCTGGCTCCCACTCGGGAAAGGGCTGAACACTCTGACCATCTGATTTTGGTGGCTCTGAAGCCTCCAAAAGCTTTGACTTGTGGAGAAGGTTTTTCTGGCTCTCTGTTTCTGGGTTTGAAGAAATAAGTGCAGCTGGGGGAATAATCTGGACTTCTGGATACTCTTGCAGGTTTCTGCTAGGGCCTAAATGAGTTGGCAGCACATGCTGATCTTCGTAGAGAGACGGGCTGAAACTCCGGCCTGTGGGGTGCTGGGGACTGCGTTCCTGAACTGTGCAGAGACCTTGAGCAGTTTTGCTACTTGTAAAATAGGGCTGGGCATCCTTGGGCTGGCACGGCAGTTTGGTCGCCCAGTTCCTTCCCCCACACATTGCTATATCAGCGGATCTAGTAAAGACTATTCCCTCTCCATGTGTAGAGATCTGCCATGCTCCTAAGGGCAGTGCTGCTTTTGTCTGGCTGGGCACAGGCTCATCGGGACAGAGGTGTTTCAGGGGTGCATTTGCCAGCCCCTCCGAGCCACCGGCCCAGGCGCTGCTGTTAGGGGTCATCCTGCGGAGACCAAGGACTCGGTGCTCCTAGTGCCCCAGCTGAGTGCACTTCACGAAGGCAAGAGAAATGGTTGTGCCATGCTACAGAAAGGGAAACTGAGGCACAGAGCAGAGGGGCAATTTATTGAAGGTGTCCTGCAAGGCCAGTGACAGAGCTAGAACAGAGGCGTCTTGGGGGCCATCTGTTAGCACCTATTGTCCCTCCGTTCACTTAGCTGCCTGCGGGTGGGTTTTACACTCTCCAATCGGCTGATATCTAATCCTGAGCAAGGGCAGGAGTAGATCCTAGTGGTGACCAGCCCAGCTATTGCCAAAGGTTTGTTCCTAGCCCTTAATCTTCTGTGTTGTGAAATGGCTTTTGAAATCTCCTTGCCCAGCCCAGGCGAGCCCTCCCCGGTGAGCAGCTCAGGAAGGGCTGCTCCCCCTCCATGGCCAACACCACCAGTAGGAACCTTTGGGGTGCTTGTACAGGAGAAAGGTTGCTGTTTCCTCCTGGCCACCTCCGTTGCAGCAAGCCATGGATGGTACATGGCTGAGGACAGCATGTGGTGGGTGTTTGTGTGTCCTTCTGACAGCCTGGCTCACCACAGTGCCTAGGGCTGTACCCAGGTCTTATCACCTGGGAGCACAAGTTTAAACCCAGCCTGAGTAGGGGCCCATGATGGTGGTTCTGCCTAATGAACTGAATCTCAGATCTTGGGAGTGCAGGGGAAATGAAGCCAGCAAAGACACAGAGTTCGGTGTCATTGCCCAGTAGTTTCAGAAATGGCAAAAGAAAGTGTGCTTGGCTGAACACTTGGATCTGCACAGAGAATTCGATGCTGAAGCCCTGCTGAAACCAAAAGGGTTTCGGAGCTGAGGCATGCCTGCACACCCAGACCACGGTGCTAGCAAATGAAAACACATCACGAGGTTTCTCCCTCCATAAAACTCAAGGCTGTGCTGCTGTAAAGGGTGCTCTGGGAGCACTGATTCCTGCCTGGCCACCCTGGATGCCCTGGCCCTACTGCCCCAGCTCTCCCCAGGCTGCACTCCGCTATTCGGCTCTGCAAGCTGGGCTCGAAGGAAGCCAGGTCGCCTGGGTTGCAGGTACGGGGCTTTCCTGCTTTTCTTCCCTCTCTATTTTGTTACCTCTTTCCTAGGGGAATAGAAACAGGAATCTGCCCCCCTCGACCTTTAACAGAGACCAGGAGGCTGCTGGGGAGTTTCCATATTGAACGAGGCCTGCTACATCACAGGGCTGGTGCCACTTGATTTCCTCCAGGTTTGCTTGGGCACCTGGTTGGGACTGGCTGGGTGCTGATCACCCAGGGTGTGATGTGCATGCACGTGCAGTCCGAAGGGGCCCAGCAATCCTGTGCTCGGAGCATGACCCCCAAGCATCTCTCTCCTCTGCAGATGCTCTCCTTGTTTATATCTGTTTCCAGCCCTCTTGTCCAGACAGCAGCGTTTTGCCCTGTGCATGCAGGGCCCAAAAAAGCTTCCCCGCAAATCAGCCTGTGCTACTCACTCATGGGAGTCTCCAGCCACGTCCCCCACCAGCAGCTTGGTGCCACGGAGCCCTTGGCCTGTGTTTCTCACACCTCCGTCTCTTGGTGTGGTGGGGAGCTGCCTCCTGCTCTTCAGCCCGCCTTTCCGCACCAGCACAGGCTCTGCACAGCTCGGGAGCCCTCCGGAGCGAGAGCTGGTGTGGGAACCTGCGAGTTGGGGGGCTCTCGGGATGCACTGTCCCATTGCCCAGGAGGAGCAGAGATTTGCTGTGCTGCCGCACCACGGCCCGGTGCCCACCCCAGCTCTGCAGCGTTTAATGAAGGTGAGCAGACGTATTTACGCCCGGCCTTGGGCGAAGGAGAGGGCCTGCAGCAAAGCGGAGATTAGGGGACGTAATTGAGGCCAGAGCGCAAATAAATAAAGCGAGGCCTGGAACGCCTGTCTGCTCGGCTGGCCTTGGCCGTGCTGGGGGATGCGGGTCCGGCACGCACCTACCCCAGGCAAACATTGCCTCATCCTCCACCCTCGTCCTGTGGCATGGCAGTGCCGGAGCTCTGCTGAGTGCACGGGAGCCGGGCTGGCCTTCCTCTCTCTCACGGCAAAGGTGACATGCTCAGGTGGAAACACCCTGCAAGCTGTGTTCAGCCCACCTCGTTCCTAGCTGGTGTTTAAGCGTGGTGCCTTAGGAGGCCTTAATGGCATAACAGTGAGCAGCAATGAGAATTGCTCATGGGAGGCTGTTTTGCAGGCTAGATGTCATGAAAAAGCAGTGACAAAACAGGTACAACTGCCAAGAAGGTAAGGGATGGCTGCTGCTTCAGTTGCTGATCTCCTGGTCAGCCTTGGTGTCCTCCTGCAGTCCCTGTGTGCAGGGCTGCATGCAGCCCAGGGATCAGCTCTGAGCCATTCCCAGATGTTATCACTCTAACCTCATTGTAAAAGTCGTCCCATGACAGTGTCTTCATGCCTGGCAATCACTGGCTGCTCAGCCCTGCTCTTGGGAGGTTTAGTTCTCCTCAATGTCAAACCTCAAGCTGTCCTGCTGCAGCCCCACGTCACATGTGGTCCTGGAGAATTACCCCATAAAAATGTTTTCTGAGGCTTGGCAGTCTCTGCTTGTCATCGCTGAGTCAAACAGTGGGTGTTTAGGCCCCTTCTAATTTTGGCGTGCAAATCCAAGCCAACCATCTCTCCAGTCTTCCTAGTCCTTCCTTTGGAATTGCCTTGGAAAACCTCCTTTCCCCACAAAACCCTGCATGAAGACTTCCCTCCATCCAAATGCTCCGTGGCAGGCAGGCTTTGGTTCATGCTGTGTGGACGTTCCTTGGATGACTAACACACTTGCATCCCGGTCGCACGGGAAGGGTTTCCCCCTAAGCCTGCAGAGCGGCTAATGCACCATTGCACTGAGTGGTGTCAGAAGGAATGACTTGGCCTCCTGTATCTTTGCTCTTTGGGACTAAATGCAGCCATGCATTTTTTTTTCTCTTTCTAGCATGTTTCCCAGTATTATCCCAGACTGTGATCCCACTGTTTCTCCCAGACTTTATCACACCTGTATGGCACCCATCTCCGTAAGTACCTGTTCTGCCATGCCAGGGCAATGGGTTGTCTGCCCCGATGTCGTGAGTGCTATCCCCCAGCTCGGATGCAGTCATGCATCTACTAGAAAACGGCAGTAACGTGACACTTCCCCTTCTGTGCAGATGTAAATATTGGTGCAAAATATCAGCCTGGGTTCCTCAGTTGTGTTCAAGCTGGGAAGCCGTAATGAGGGGCTTGCAGAGCTCTAGCCTTTATGGATTTGGCCAGTAGGCAATGAAAGGCTTTGATTTTTCCAGCATGATCCCCCTGAGGCATTTAGATCTTGCAGCAGGTGGCCCCTCTCCCACTCACGTTCTTGAGGATTGAGTCCTGTCTATTCCTACTTCAGAGGTGGCTGCATTTAGGGTGCTGGTTGGATATGGTTTCTCAGAACAGGCTCCTGTCCCATAGCAGCATGTCTGAGCTCCTCACCAAGACCCCCCCATCCCCCCAATCCTCTTTGGTATATTTATTGCTCCCTTGACCTGATTTCCCCTTTTCTGGCAGCTGGCTGTGCTCATTGGCTTGTCTCTGCTGGTGAAACGCAAGCGTCTCCACCTGAGCTGCTGGAACGGCATCCCTGGGCTGCTGAGGTACCCAGGCCCTCGGCCCCACTGCAGCATCTGATTCGAGGGTCCTGGCCTCAGCCTCTCCCTGTCACCGGGTCTTGGTGTCCTGCAGCAAAGGGGTGGTGGGGTGTGGAGGGGCAGTCCCCAGGCTGGCATGGGACAAACCAGGTTTGGACCCCCCCCGCCATGGGGTCTTAGTGCCATGCTAATACCCCTCCTTTTGCAGCCCAGTCAATTTTCTGGAGGAGGAGGGCAACCGAGGGCTGGTGGCCGCAGTGTTTGGCATCCTGTTCTCCTCCCTCTGTGTACTGGTGCTGGACAGTGACCCCCTGCCTCTCATCTCCGACTCGTCCCGGCACAACCGTGGTAAGGGTGAGCACCATCCCTGTGTTGTAGGGCTGGCCCCAAAGCAAGGTCACCAGCTTCCTCCCAACCCTGGTCAGGGCAGCCCTTCCCTGAAAACACTGATTCGTGGGGGGGAGGCCAGCGGGGCTGGGTGGGCTGAGCCGTGCAGTGAGCTCCGCAGTGAGCTGGCTTGGACCTGCCCCTGCCACGTGGCCAGGGCAGCAGTGCCACAGGGCAGGGGCTAAACCCATCCAGGGATGGCAAGAGGGAGGTCCTCCTTGCAGTCCCCAGGCACCAGTGATGGCCAGAGCCACAGCTGAGGCTGTCAGGGCCCTGGGCTGGCTGCTGGGGCTGGAGGAGGAGGCAGGGCTGTTATAAGTGACATCCTTGCACTGGCTTGGCCCACCAGGGTCCAGCTTTGGGTGGCATCCTCCACCCCTCTGTGCTATCTCTGTGCGTTACTTTGCCTGTTCACTCCAATCCGTCCTGAAAGCGCTTCCTTCTTTTCCTTGCCTGTTCTGTTTTCCCTCCCCTCTTCCCATACTCCTGTCCAGAGTACTGGAAGATCCTGGCTTTGCTCTATTACCCTGCCTTCTACTACCCGCTGGTTGCCTGTGCCACAGTCAGGCATAGAGCCAGCTACCTTGTGGGCTGCCTGCTCTCCTGGTGCCACTGCATAATTCATATCTGGCAGAAGGTGGATTGCCCACAGTCACCCAAGGTACGTGTCCCCCTTCCTGGGCACTCCCCGTGGCCTGCAAGAAGGTGGGAGGCTGTGGCTGGTAGGACCCAAGTCTTGGGGGGGCTTTTTGGTTTCTTGCCACGAGGACATGCTGGAAGGAGGCTGGGAGAGGTGGTGTTAAGGTATGCCGTGCCCACACATGCTCCTGCCCGGGGCTAGACCCTCAGGCCTGGAGATCTCGCTTGTAACAGCTCTCCTTCTCCCCAGATATACAGGTATTACTCCACGCTCTCTTACGTCCCTATTATCCTCTGTCTTGTGGTCTTAAGCCTTTGGTACCCAGCCCTGCTGATCCGGAGCTTCACGGGGCAGGAGGAGAAGGAGGTAAGACCCTCTGGCACCCTCGTAGCCCCGTGTGCCGCGTGGGGCAGGTGATGGCATGGCGAAACCCCTTGATGGACCCTGGTCACCTATGCGGTTTTGGAAATGGTGGTGCTGGTTTGTGGCACTCTTGCCTGGCTGCCTGGGGATGGGAGAAGTTCCCCTGTCCCTGTCCCTCAGCTCTCCTGCCCGCCAGCCCTCTGATGGCAAGGGAACGAGCAGTTTGCAGCTCTGTTTATCTTGCTGGTTTTGAAGAGAGTGAAAATCCATCCTTGCAGTAAACTCCTTAGCGCAAGAGGCTTAGGCATCAATGCGTCCCATTCAGGCCGGGACTGGGGGATCGTTGTTTTCCCAGCAGGTTGGAGGTGGGCAGTGATAATCTGGAGGCCTTTCAGAAATGCTGGGCTTTGAGAGAAGGGGAGGAGAAATCTACTTCAAAACAGCCGTCAGCCCAAGCGTGGACTGAAGTGACCCCCAGGCATTTGCGCTAAGCTGGCTGGTGGAAATGAGCTTTCTCAGGCTCTGCTTTTTGCCCATGGTGTCATACCGGCGATGCTGGTTTTAGGCTTTGTTGTTTATGGGAATAAAGCAGATTTCTTTCCACCTTCCTGGCATCGGAAGATTTGCTGCTAGCACGACTAAAACAGATTTGTTAGGTGAACGGGGGCTTGGCTGCCATCCCTGGGAGCCGTAACCTGCGCCAGGCACGGAGGGCGCCCGCGGGGCGTTGTGCTGGGGAGGGATGGCCGGGGACGGCAGCGCAAGGGGACGGCTGCCGGGTGAGATGGAGACGCGCCATCAGCAGCTCTGCATCTGGCATGGGGCGGGGGGGAAGCAGCATCCGAAATGGGGGCCCCCGAAGGCAGAGTCACCTCTCCCTGCTGTCTAAGTGTCCCGTGCTCAAATCAGGCAACTCACTGCTGCTTTCCTTAAGGTTACAGGGAGAGGCTATTATAAGAAGTACCTCAAGGCTGTCCTGTCCAAGCGATCTCGGAAGGGCAGGTAAGGACAGCACCTTCCTGCCCGACGCCTGGGGAGGGGGGCACTGAAGCAAAAAGAGCTGCGTAGCCCATAAAGGCGGGTTTTTTTACCCCCTGGGGCATGCCTGGAGCTCTGCCTCTGCATGATCAGAGCATGCCTGTGCCATCTCTGGTTGCCTCTCAGGTGCCTGCTGTCTGCAATGGGAACAGACTGTCCTCCCATCGTGTCCCTCCCTCTGCCCTGGCAAGACATACTAAAACATGCTTTTCACCCTCTCCTTGCTGTTCCTCTTGCAGCTCCACGAAGATAGAAGAGAGCTGCTTGTCGAGGGTCCAAGCGTATTTACGCTCCTACGTCTATGCTCCCCAGGAAGGTAGGGTACAGGCACGGCCGGGATGCGCTCTTCACTGTAGTAGCAGCTCGGCAAACAGTCTGCCTCCCCCAGGGAGGAGAGCAAATGCCTTTCTTGGCTCCCTCGCCAAAGCATCTGTGCCGCGACAGCTGCCGCCCGGGACACGTGTGACGCCTCGGCTTGCACAAACTGTTGCGGCTCGGAGTGGGGAGATGGAGCAGGGTGGTGCCAGGAGTTTCCTCCTGTCCCAGGTCTCCCCCCCCCTCCCCCCCCGGGCTGCAGAGCCCATCCGGGCAGGGACGAGCTCAGCACCAGGGTTCCCACCTCCTCCTGCGCCTGCCCTGCTTGGCCAGGATGGGGGAGACGGTGAAGTTCAGGGATGGGCTTTGGTAACATCGCAGCTGACGATTGCTAATGTTATAAGTCAGTAAAATCCCCAATGGGGAGAAATTGGGAATTGCTCATTGCTCTCTCTCCATGGGAGAAGCAGGGGCTCTCAAGGGAGGTGGCACCCGAGGGACGTGGCTCTACCCCGGGCAGGCAGCCGATTGCTGCAGTGCCTTGCCACAGGGTGCTGCGGGCGCACGACGTGCGATGGGGTTGCGGGAAGGAGGAGACACACCGACAGAAGGGAAATGCAGCCAGCCTCAGGGTAGAGAAACCGCTTCTGGCTCCTGAGCCATAAATCACTGGAGGCTGTGA
This sequence comes from Dromaius novaehollandiae, assembly GCF_036370855.1. NCBI lineage: Eukaryota > Metazoa > Chordata > Aves > Casuariiformes > Dromaiidae > Dromaius > Dromaius novaehollandiae. Next base: position 23,362,055 of record NC_088107.1, read on the forward strand.
AAGTACTGGGGGAAATATCAGCCAGTATCTGGCCACCCTGTTGTAGCACTCTTCCCTGGGCATTTGCTTTGGTCCCTGGGCTGGACGGACCTGCAGCCTGCTCTAGGGCTGTGGCTCCCCGCTTCCAATCCCATAGCATGGCTTCTCCGTAATTCTGCGTTCACAGGGTTCCAGATCCCGCTGAAACTCGTCCTCTCCATAACCACGGCCGTGATCGCTGTGTACCAGGTGACTCCGTATTAGCATCCCTCGGCTGAGCCATAGTACCCAGCCATGTGCTGCCATGGCTTAGCCAGCCTTAAGTCTCTAAGCGAGCCTCTGGTGGCTTGTGGTCACCCTGCCGTATTCTCAGTGGTGAGGTGCTGTGACACTGGGGCTCGTCTGTGCCTCAGGAGAGCCACTGCAGTGTCACCTCGGCCTTAACCAGGGCCAGCCCCCCTTCTCCACCAGGGTCCCTTCCTGCCAGCCACAGTGAGAACTGGGCTTCCCACCCGCTGCCAGGACTGGATGTCGCCCATCCAAGCACGGGCTCTGCACATTGCTGCCCATCTCCCTGCCCCAAGGTGCTCCCTCGGGTGCTGCATTTGCATCTTTAGTCTGTACCTCTTCAGATCTGCTCCTTCCCATTGGCGGTGGAGCTTCACGGCCCTCCGTCGTCCCCTTCCCCATGGGGTGGGGAATGGAAAGTGGCCCCAGCCCACACGAGTGGACTGGCCCTTTCCTGGGGTACCGCTCACTCGAGCGTCCCTCGCAGGTAGCCCTGCTGCTCCTTGTGGCCGTCGTCCCCACCATTCAGATCGTGCGGGCGGGGATGACCAAGGACGTGGTCGTGCTGCTGGTCCAGTTTGGCCTGGTGCCCTCGGAGAACCCTGGCGGCGTCCCGGGCGACATGGAGACGGAGCTCAGCACTGTCAAGCACTACCTGTGGTCGCTGGAAGGTGGGTGGCTCTGTCCACGCTGGCCCTGCTCGGTCCCGTCCCCAGCCTCAATCCGGGGACTTGCAGCCCCCTCCAGCCCAAGCAGCACCACAAACTCCCTTTCTGCTCCCTTCCCCAATAACGTGTGTCCCCACCACACTGCACGGCTGTCCGACTCAAGGCAGCCTGTTCATTTTGGTGGCAAGAGCTGTCTGGGTGTGCACCACGCAAACCCTTTCACCGTGCCGTGCCTCAGTTTCCCCACCCATACGACTTGCACTCCCTTTCCCCCTGGAGGCAGCGTGGAGAGATGTACTGGGGCCTGGGGATGTGTGGCGAGCGGAGGGGGCCGGAGCTCTGCCTCGGGAGGCTGAGTTTCTCCCGCCTCCCCTGGCTGGGCAAAGTGGGATGCACTTCCCGACCCCTCGCAGGCTGCCTTTGAAGGCTGGGGAGTTAAAAACCAGCTGCCTCTGCACAAACCTGGGCCACGAAGACATGAAAGGCAAACACGCAAGCCTGGTCGCGTGCCAGGCATCTCCGAGCGGCTGCTGAGTGCCAGGAGCCAGGGAAGGGAGAGCCAGCAATCCTGGGCTGCAGCTGCTGCTGCTCAGGCGGGCTTTGATATGTGCTGGAATTGAGCAGATGGCACCTTGTCTCCCCGGCTCCAAAGCCCCGGTGCGGAGCCATGAGGGGGGATGAGATAATTGAAAGCCCTGGATGGGGATGGGGTGTAGAGCTGTCAGGGAGGCTGCCCTGCCTCGAGGGCAGTGCCCTCGTGTCCAGCTGAGGAGGCCTTTCTACAGTCCTTCCTGAATCACTGAGTGTCTCGCATCCTTTTCACTGGCTTCTTTCTCATGACGTCTCCATTGCTCTTACCATACCTCCTCCTCCTCCTTCCCCCTCCTGCTTGCTCTCCCCCTGCATCCCCTTTTCTGGGAGCATCTTTCCAGGCTCTTTTCTTTGCACTGCCTGTGACGTCTTGCTCAGTCATAGTTCTGATGCTGAGCTGTCCTGGCTGCCTGCATCTTTCCCTGAGCCTGCCAATGTTACCCAAGGGGGATGGAGAAGGGTCTCCCTGTGGTGCGAAGGGGCTGGGGAGGGAAACTGAGGCACGGTGCAGCTTCAGGCCATGCTTATGCATCACGCTTATATATCCATGCATCACTTAGCCCCCTGCAATGCTCCTGGATGGTGCAAGCAGCTTTTGAGCTATTTTTCCAAATGAGCCTGGCAATTCCCCAGAGACAAAGTGTGTGTGTGGGGCTGAGCAGTGCTCACTGTGGGGCAGAGAGGCCAGCACCACCCCAGGCTGGGCTCCGAGTGGGGCAGACGCGATGCTCGGCTCGTAGGACGAGGATCGCTCCTGTCCCAGGGAGACAGGCTGGGCCTGGGGCATCTGGGACAGAGCAGGGGTCCAACCTGTCTTGCTGGGTGCAAAGTGGAGGGGGGCAAACAGCAGCCCACCATAAAGGCACCAAATAACATGAGCTGGCACCAGCTTGCCCTTGCCTCTCCTGTCCCTCGAGCCGCCCCGCTCTGACGCTAGCCATCTCCCCTACTCCGTGCAGTGTGTTACATCTGCTCCCTGGTGCTCTGCTGCCTGCTGACATTTGCCATGCTGATGAGGACCCTGGTGATGCACAGGTAAGGGGTCGGCCATGCTCCCGGCCTCCCATGTCCCTCCTCCGTCGCCCCGGTTGGGCAGCCATAGTGGAGTGCGTGGGATCGCTGTTCCTTCCCCGTTCCCGCTTCCCATCCTCGCTCCTGCACCCTCATCTCCCTGCGGCCGGCGGGCTCCCCGGCGACGAGCCTGGGTGCAGCTGGCCTCCGGTCCCCTCCCCGCAGGAGCAACCTGAGGGCTTTGTACCAAGGGGCCGTGCTGGATGTCTTCTACAAAGCCCACATCCTGCGCCCTTCCCGACAAGCCGTCGTCTGCTGGATGGGCTTCGCCGGCTTCCAGACTGCTTTTGCCTGCCTGGGTAAATGCACGGGTCTCCTGAACCCCTTTCTGCCCCATTTTGTGGTCCTCGTTTATAGCCGCTGACCTGTGGGACAGGCTTGATGCCAATCACCGGAGTCGCTCCTGGTTATACAGTGCAGCAGAGCCAATGTTTGCCCAGGTGTTTTGCTCTGAAGTTAAGCACCATCCTGACTTCCAGCCCTATCCCCTGGGTTGTCTCTGTGCTCCCTGAGGGCCCGCATGGAGGGTGTTTGGGGGAGAGCAGCGGTCCCTGTGCGGGGACGACCAGCACAGGCAGCGTCAGCGTTTTCAGAGGAGGCAGCAACGGCAGCAGGTTAAGCCATGGCGGTGGCGGGCGAGGAGGGATAGCTCGGGGGGCCTTTGTTCCTCTTTCCCCAAACACAATCTGGTCTTCTGCAGGGAAAACAACGCTGAACGCCAAATGGTTGGGAGAAAAAAAAAGAAAAATAGAGAGTCATTTTGGCTTAAGCCCAAATATCTTGATTTGAGAAGCTGTCACAGCGTCTCGTGGAAAGGACTGTGTCTCCTCCAGTCTCAGCCTATATGTGTCGGGGTGCCCCTTGCTACACACATGGTGCCTGGCCCAGCATCTCCCCAGCCCTGGAAGGAGGTGGCCGAACCACATAAGGCTGCAAGGAATAAAAAGGAGTTGAATCCTCTCCATGCTCACTCCAATATGGCTTGGACATATTTTAAAGCTTCTCTACCCAATGGTGTGAGGAGCATAGGGGCGTCCCTCTGAGCAGCGTTTGCTGTGATTGATGTGTAATTCCAGGCCATATCATCGCTCCAAGGCCACCAAGGGGCATTTTGCTCTAGGCTGTTTGGGAGAGTCAAGCTGAGGGGTCCAGAGAGGTGACTGCTGACGGACACCAGCTTTGCTGGTGACCACTGCTTCGAAAAAGGCAGCTATTTTGCAGGCTGATTGCAGAGATCAGTGTGAAGGTAGGAGCTGGGGTGCACTGCTCTGCTGGCAGCTTCTTGTATGCCTTTGCCAACAAGGAGTAGCTTTTTTTGCCACCCTGTATTTGGGGTTTCCCTGCTAAAGCTGGATCCATCTTGCAGTGTCTTCCAGCCAGATGCTGTGAATCTGACTTCTGTTTAAAACTCTATTTTTCAAGTCATTACAGTAAAGCACTTGAGCTGAATGAATGAGCCGTGTGCTGCCCGGCCTCCAACTGCTCCCATCTTAGATCAGGCGAAATGAACTGCAGTCACTGCTGATCTTGGTGTGATTTATGATTAGAAATCACAGCTCAGGATGATTTTTATGATGAGAAATCGTAGTTGCAGCCCCCAGAGATGACTCTTCTCTATGGGGATAATGCAGTGCATGATAAGAAAGGCTGAACTCATAATTAAATCCAGCGTAAAGGATTGAGTTTGCAGGGGGGAGGAAGGTAAGGATATTGCAGGCTTTTTATGGGATTAAAATGAAAGACATGCTAGTGAACATGGATTTGGGGAATAAGAACAGGCCAGGGACATGACTTTTGTTCTTTTGCAAGGCTGCCTGGGGACTCCAAGCTGGTTGAGAACAAGTAGCCCGGCCATCACATGACCGCATGGCCTTGTCCCTGTGCCCCGAGAAGGTGGAGGCTTACAGCTCTGTGGCTTCCAGGGCTGCAGTAAGCTCCTTCAGCCTTAACTTGGGTTTCGCTGCATGGTGCAACCCCAAGAATCAGGCAGGTTTGTCAAAGCAGCCTCTGTGGGTTTGGTTTGGAACTGGAAAGCAGAGTCGATGCACCTAAGTGATTTGGTAGTGCAAATCCTACTGTAAATGCAACAAGATTTGCTATCTTCAGTCGTCTTCAGTCTGAACTGCCCTGGAGCCAGAGGGAGGAAGAGGGCCTCTGCAGGAGAGCCATAACTCTGGCCATCTTTTTACTCTGTAACAGGGTGGTTTCTTCCACTTCTCCTTCCCTCCCTGCATGGTGACTTTCCTCCTGTATCTCCCTCAAAGGTCTCCTCATCCAGCAAGTGATTTTCTTCATCTGCTTGGTGGCTTTTACCTTCTTCTTTGTCATCCCGCTCCAATCTGGCACAAACATGTACCTCTTCAAAATCCTTCAGAACATGTGGTGAGTGTTTGTCAGTCCTCGGTCTTCAGAGGCGAGGCAGGAGGAGTGGGAGACCATTCCACAGGCATCTTCCCCAGCGCAGGAACCCCAGGCAGATGTCCTGCCAATGAATGGGCCATAATGTGATCTACCTCTCTGCTGAGTTTTGGGATACTCTGTTAAGAGGAGAGTTTATCTTGGGCTCCTTCTGCTTTACTGGAGACTTGTGATGCCTGAGGTGGTGTTTCCTGCCTGGGACCCTTCCAGTTTCCAACGTGCCTCTTCCCTCCTGGCCAGGCCCTTTTGGCTGACTCTGGTTGTTGCTGTGATCGTGCAAAATCTGGCAGCTCACTACCAATTTCTGGAGCAGCATCCCCTACGGAAGGAGCTGACCAACAGGTATGGGCATATGGGAGCCTTCTGGGAAGCCGAAGGGCAGCACTGCCCCCTCCTGAGGTCCGGGACCCAGGGAACCTTGCAGTGGGTTGACATGTGGCTCCGATGTCTTGGCTTCCTCTTTGGCTTGTCTGTTCTGTGAGATGAGGATGGGAGACAGCCTGCGGATTTAGGGGTTTTTGGTGGCTTTGCTCCCAGAGAAGATTCTTTGGTGGCTATGGATAAGGCTGTGGTCCATATGTAGCCTTGCCCTTGCTGGGCTGGAGCTAGATCTGTCCTGTGCTCCACCACCTCTGTCTATAAACATCAGAGGAGCCTCATATCCCACAGGACTGCAGTCTGGCCGGTTCAGAAGTTACTAAGGGCTGTGGACCGTCACTCATGCATGGCACGATTGCTTAACCTGTTTCTTTTTGCTGCAGATCAGAGGGGGAAATTGAGCCAAGTGTCCTGCTTTACCCAGCCAGGGCACTTCCAATGCCTTCCATGACTTGCTCAGCATCGCAGGAAGGTTGCTGTAGGCTCACGTGGTCTCTGTAGGAGGTGGTCTGCCATGTAGCCTCTATTGCAAGCCCCCAGACTCGCTCCGTGGCTGGTATTTAGGCCCTCAAGGAGAAATGGAGACCCTATGTGTGCTGGAGGCCAAGCCTCCAAGTTTTCCCTACTACGCCATGCTGCCCCCTCTCTGAGAGCCCAGAAGGATGTTTACTTTTCCTGGGATGAAGACACCCCAAACAGAGAAGAGTGCCTGTTGGATAGGAAGGAAGGGTGGGAGGCTTATTTCAGTGGGAGGCTTCTCTGCCAGGGAGGGCTGTGTTCCCTGGCCACCAGGGGTTTGTGTTCCTCCCTTATTCCCTCTTTTCTTTATCCACAGACGAGCCCTCTACATAGTCACCTACTTGCTCTTCCCCATCAACGTTCTGGTGGGTGTCCTGGCTGGGCTCTGGAGGATGATCATATCTGCCCTTTATAATGCTATCCACTTCTGCCAGCTGGACATCAGCCTCCTGAACCGCAGCGTGGAGACCTTTGACCCAGGTGGGGGCTGGACACCGGCCCCATCGTGTCAGACTGCCTTGAACCTGCAGCCAGCGTGTGGGGCACCTCTGTAGCACCTCGCTGAGCCTGTGGGCTCTTCTCCTGCCACCGAGCTCCCAGGGAACACAGCTAGGGTGCCTGTATCACCTGGAGCCAGCACGCTCCACGAGCAAGGGGCACTTTAAGCCATCAAGCTCTGTGTTTGGAAGCGGGCAGGGCAGCAGGAGCAGATGGGTCCTTCTGACGCCTGCTCAGTGCTGCTTTTCCATCCATCTCCAAGGGCAGGTGACCCCCAGAGTGGTGGCCCTGCTGGGGTCCCCTGCACCAGCCCCGGGCTTCCCCCATGCCCAGCAGTGTGCGGAGTGGCAGGACCCTGCTCCCACACATGGAGGGCAGCAGATCCACATCCAGCCTGTGCTAGACCAGCAGGAGAGAGCTCAGCCATTCCTCTGCTTTTGCTGCTGGGCTTTGGGAGTGGAGCCAGCCTCTCTTTGCAGGTCTCCAGGCCTGGAGCGGCTCTGCTGTGGCAGAGATGGGCCTGGGGAAATGGCCTTCCACTTTACTCAAGGGGTGGAGGGAGGGGAGAAGGATTAAGTGGGGCAGGGATAGTTCGGTCCATGCTCATGGGAAATTCTGACCCCGCTACATGCATTTACTGTGGGTTGTATTCCCCCAGGCTACCACGCTTACTGCCACTATCTGAAAATCGAGGTCAGCCAGTCGCACCCGGTGATGAAAGCCTTTTGCTTGCTGCTCCTGCAGTTATCGAGGCCTGAGGGGCAGCCGGGGCTCAGGCCCAGCAACGTGGAAGAAGGTGAGCTCTCATGTCTTCCAGCCGGGGAGAGACGGTGCCAGGATTGAGGGTTGTGGCTCTTGTGTCCCCTTACTGGTCCCACTTTCACACTGCTTCCTGTGCCTGGTGTGTGATGGGTCTCTGTCCCAGGGCCAGGCCCTTCGGTGGGCGGACACATACCCCTTGGCAGGATGGGGCTCACGTGCTTTAACCACAGGAGCAGAGGGCATCTGGGCAGCCCCAGCGAGGGGGATGTATTTGCCCTAAGCTGAGATGTACTTGCCCTCCTCCCTCTCCTGCCCAGGCATCCAGCTGATGCAGACCAAGAAGGCACCGTTGAGAGGAGCCAAGTTCAAGCAGAGCCGAGCCCGGTGGTGGCTGGCCTACACGCTTCTCAACAACCCGTCGCTGATGGCCTGCCGGAAAACTGCCCTCTCCGACCCCGCGGCCAATGGGACCCAGCTCAGCTCCCCCAAACCCTGACCTCCAGAGAAGTCCCCTGCCTTTTCTCTGCCTCCTACACACATTCTCATCCCACCCCTGTCTCCCATCGACTCTCCCCCTGCGCTGGCAGGAGTTTAGGACACCTCCTCAGCCTCCTGCCCTTGCCAGTGCTCACTGGGGCTGTTTTCTAGCTCCAGATCCATGCTGAACCACTCCCAGGACGGAGGTGATGACGTAGCCAAGGCAAATGGGTCACCTCCAGGCCTGACTGGGGAACGGAGAGGTTGATGACCCAAACTAAACCTTTCAGGAGGCTCAGAAAGAGCCTCTTAGGAATCACTTCTGAAATGAGCCCACCAGTTCTCAACAGTTGCCTGTTCTCGATGTGGCATAGCAGGCACTGAGTCCCCAACACCAGGGCCTGAAAAGGCAATAAGGAAAGAGAGAGATAGAGTGTGTGTTTTTGCGTGCTTGGAGGGATCCCTAACCAAACTGAGCATGAGGAGCTATCTGTTATCCCCAGCTTTGCCTAGAGCCTCCCCTCTCAGGTTTGATCCTGGCTCTCCTTGGGCACTGTATGTAGCCCCAGGACTCTTTCCAGGTTTTGTGAAGGTTGAAATGTCGGTCTCCACCTGCTCCACTCTGTGCCATGAAGATGCAGAGCTGTTTGTTTTCATCTCCCCATATCTTTAGTTCTCTAGTTTGCTCTAAACCGGGATGTTTCCTCCTCTCAGCTCCCTGTGCTTCTTATTGCCACCCCCTGTTTTGTTTAAAGCGAGAGGTTCCCCGGGACCAGCAAGCCTCTGGGTGAGCTGAGCTAGAACCAGTAGAACAGTTTTTAAACCTCACTTGGGTGTGCCAAGGTGGGGAAGAATAATAAATAATATACCTCATTCCTACCACTCGGAGTGTGCCTGGTCTCTTGGCAGTTCCCAAAGGCATGCCTGAAGGTGAGGGTAAGCAGGATTCGAGGAGACCTGGCAGGAGGGGCACAGGAGGATGCACACTGTCCTAGGCATTGCTTGCTTTGACCATGCTGAGGGGCAGCCTTGCAGTAGATCTGCTTGACCTGGGGGTGGTAGGACTAAATCTGTGGTCCCTTCTGCCTTAGCAAAGGGGGAATTTTAAAGCAAAGCTAGTCTGTTCTCCCATTGAAACAACTTTTGGCCCCTAACCACAGCTTCATGAAAAAAAATGGGACACTTTGTGGCTAAAGGGCCTAATGTGGGTGTCCAGGCTATTGCTTCAGGGCTGAATCACCTCTTCCCATGGTGTCACACGTCCTTTGAAATTGAATTCTGCCTTCAGTGGCTGGGAGGACATCTGGCTTCAGCCAAACAGCTGCAGGTACCTGACAGCTCTCTTGGTAAGTCGTACCAGTGGCTAATTACTCTTTCTTAACACCATCTCAAATGCCTCAGCCTGGCTGTGCTAAAACAAGCATCTCTGTGACACTGAGGCCTGCCTTGCTCTTCCCAGTGTGGAGCAGGGCTGCTGTGCCACCCACTCCGTTCCAGGGGGTCTACGCTGTCGCGTGGTTTGAGCCCTTCGCCCCGGCAATCACCTTGCAGATGCACAGAGCAGCCCTTTGCAGCATTAAGTTTTGCTGAGATTTGATCAGTGTCTGGCACACAGTACAATGCCACCAAACAAACATCGGTGGCAGCAGAGGCAGATCTGGTCCTTTTTAGGACGGCGGGAGCCCAAGGAGGAACTCCTGCTGCTTTCCTCCTGTTGGGCTTTGCAGGGTGGGGTGTACATGTGTGTGTTTGCACGCCTGGGCACAGCGCTCGGCAGAGCCAGGGTGCCTCGACATGCTGCTGGGGACAGCTGGGCGTCCTGTGGGTGTCGGGCGAAGGGAGGGCGAGTGCCAGGGGCTGCAACCTGCTACGCTGCAGGTTGTGCAGCACGTGGAGGAGCTCACCTGAAGGCAAGGGCCTGCTGACGGCCAGCGCTGTGCCTTTCTTCCCTGCAGCCGGTCCTTTAGCACAGGCATGTGACTCAAAGCACATCGCCGGCTTCCCGGTCGCTGGGACATCGAGGAAGGCCTTGGTAACGCCTGAGATCTCGCACAGCTCTGGGCCATGGGTGGAGCTGGATTTGTGCATCTGTTTACACAGCAGCACAGCCTTCCCTGCAGCTTCCCGGAGCTGAAGCAGTCTTGGCAGGCACCGGGCTGGGCTGAGGTGAGGGATGACAGCCCTGCTGAGGACAGGAGGAGGTGGCTTCATTTTTCCCCGTGTTTTCTTTCTCCCCATTGACACAAGCAGCCTGCCCTGGGGGTGAGCAGAGCTGCCCTTGTTCATGGAGGCATCTCGCCTCCTCTCTCTCCATGTAAACCATCCTGGCTTCACGAGCAACCTCGACAAGGCCATGAGACAGTTGCTGCCTGGGGCTGGCTCTGTCCAGTTCCCCCAGAGCGGTGTCCAGCACCTCCCAGCTCTGTGGTGAATCAGGACGGTGGTGCCAAGCACGGGATTACAACTGCATCTGAAACCGGAGCTGCCTGGCAGAGTGCCCGTTTGTTACAAATGAGGGATGCTTAATATTGCTAATAACCTGCAGTAAGAGCTACAAGCAAACATGGAAACTTGGCAAGCACGGAGCCACTTACCTTTCTGGAGGCACAACAGCCACCTGCTTCAGCAAAGCAAGGGGCAGTGGTGCTGGGCGCAAGGGCTCTGCGAGGGCTGCTGGTGCCGCGGTCGGTGGTGGTTGGTGCTGCGCAGGCAGCCGGCTGTGCTCAGCTCCAGCCCCTGTGCAAAGGGTCCTGGCTAGCAGCTGTCTCTGACACCGGCATCCTCTGCAGGTGGTTACCCAGGGAGAAAGGGCCGCATCTGACTGCTTTCAGAAAGATTTTTATTGGCAAAGTTGACAATTTGGCAATCTCATAATGTGACCAGAAGACTTTCTAGCGTGGCTTATGGCTGTTGGGAGCCCAACCGCCTGTTTATGTTTTTATCCCCATCTCCAAACCAGAGCTGACATTGCAGGAGCAAGTGCCGTACCCATCTTTTCCTATGCAGCCTGGGAGGGGACGGCAGCAGTTTTAGTAACATTGAGGGGACTGTGGGACGAGCTAGTTTGTAAGTCTGGAAAGGTCATGGTTTAAAAGCTTTAAAAGTCCTATGAAACAAAATTGAAACTCTCTTCCTGGCATTTAGCCTTCCAGCACTTGTGTCTGGGCTGGGATTTCTTTTTCACCCTTTCTGCCTGTAATGGGAAAAATATGTGTCCGCCTGTTAGCACCAAAGGCCTTTCCTATGAGGAAGTGCCGGCTGCGTCTAGGCTGGGCGCTCTGCTCCTGCCTCTCCGGGCTCTCGCAGAGATCTTAGCGCACGCACGTGACGGAGACCCGCTCCTGCAGGAAAGGCTGGCGTGAGGCAGGTGAGGGATAGCTCCAGCCCATCCGTGCCCATTTCCTCCCCAAAAGGGAGCTGCTGCGAATCGGCTGTAGACCAAATTGTGAGGCTGGAGAGCTTGTGCTGAGGCCTGGGAGCGCTGAGACAGCTGCTCTGCTGCGGTGTTTGCTGGCTCTGCCTTCCCCTGCCCATGCAGGCTGCAGAGAGCCGGGGGGCAGGGGGATTTCTGGGCACCCCATGCCCTCCGTCCAGGGCCATCATGGGGGGATGCTACAGTGCAGGCTGGGTCTGGAGAGGGTTTCAGGTGAGGTGGAGGGAAAGGGGGTACTGCATCCCCTTCCCTTTCATATCCAGCCTTTAATAGTCACGTGCAAGCCCAGGCTGCAGTGGGGACGGCAGGCAGAAGTTATGGCTACAACTCATGTGGGGCTGTGGAAAAGGGCTTCCTCCCTCCTGTGTCTCCCCATGGCTAAGCAAAAGTGGGGGGGAGAGGGTAGGGACACACATGCACACCCCCCCCACCCACCTGAGCAAAGGGGATCTGTGCTGAGCTCTCTGGTACCGGGGCTACTGCTGGGTCTGGGGGGCTTCGGGGCAGCACAGAGGCAGCTTGCACCAGTCTGTTTAAAAAGATATTTATTGTGCTCAGTACTTTGATATGTCCGTACAGCTTTGGATACAAGGCAACGCTGGCTGCAGGAATCTGTATAGCTCCTGCAGGAGCAGCGCTAGCAGAAGGCACAGGGAACGAGTACGCTACGCAGCAGGGAACGAGCTGTCCTGCCCGAGACGAGAGAACCCGCAGCCCTTCGCCTTACAAGAGCGGGACTGCCCGTATCTCGGGGTTGGGGGGTGAGACCACAGGCTCCCCCACTCCACCCCAGGACACACGGGCACAGCATATATGTCCCATGTGGGAATGCTAAAGCGCTAAGGAAAATGGTGTTTATAGTGCTACAGGGCAGCTCAGCCTCTCTGTCCTCCTGGCTTTCCAGCTACCAATCTTTCTTCCTCCCACAGCGGTTCCTCCCCTTGCAGCATTGAGCCCCTGCTCTGTTTCCCTTCAGAGAGGAGCACTGAGAAGTGATTTGGGTCTCTCTGGGCTCAGTTCCCCTCCTGTTGCTGAAGTCTCTGAGGCAGGTTTGGAGCCAGAGCAGTGCAGCTCGGTGGGTCCAGCCCAGCCCAGCAGGCTTCAGCGGCGAAAGGGAGGTGAGAATCAACCGCATCGCACCTGGGAGAGGGTGGCAGGGCCTGATCCTGCAAAATGCAGAGAGCCTCCATGCCTGGGAAGGGTGCAGACACCTTGGATGCTCCCAGGATCCAGCCAGCAGGAGCTGTTTGTGCTCCTACAGGGATGAAGACAGTGGAAAAGCTTCCACTGCTCTGCAAAAAGAGCCTGATTTGAGCCCACGGCCGGGTACAACATGCCCTTGCTCCTCCCCAGCATACCTGTACTGCTTACACAGCACTGCTGTTATCTCTGTCCACCTAGAGCCACATGCCCAGCGACCCCAGCACGCCGTACTGAGGCTATTTCTCCAATCTCAGGCTGGCTTTTATACTCTTAGTGTTTAGCATGAGGTTGGTAGTAGGACAGTAAGTGCCTGGCTAGCAAAGGGACCAGGTGTCTGGCCATCTGGCTCGCTGTTGGGATCTTATCTTTGCTTCCCTTATGTGTCGGTGGACTGATGAGATCCTCTCTGCGAGATATCGCCTCCCCTCCCTCACTGCTGCGCGCTATTGCAGATGGAGGAGGGCTTGTGGTGGCAGAGACGGGCTCCCAGGCTGGGTGCCGCTTCCCCCCATCAAGGGTGGCCTTTTTTTCCTGCAGCTGCACTTTGGCATTGGAGGGGAGCTAAGTTAGTAGGTGGCAGATTTGAACACCTGGAAGGAGGCAGGCACGGTGAAGATCTGCCCTCAGATCTGATTTCACTCTAGCTTGTTTGAAGCTCTCAACTAATGGAGCCCAGCCCTGATTCCCATCTAATGAAGGGTTGAAATAGCAGCCCTGGGCTTGAGTCTCGGATCCCCTTTGACTCCTGATCTCCTGCGGTTCCCAGAAGCTCAGCAAACGCATGGCACTACGTGAAGATAAATGATACAGAAAGAGAGGGAAGCCCCAAGGCACTGTTTCCTCCTCCTTCCTTCAACAACAGAGAGCAATGCCCAAAGTCAGCAGGAGGGTCCCCAGCCAGACTTGAGGCACTACTCCAGCCTTGCTCTTTGACTCCCTTGGCATATGGTAAACAATCACCAGCTTTTCCCCGGCACCAGAGGGATCCAACTCATCTCCCTTGTAGCAGCTCCGGCCTCCCAGGTGGCTGGCCTGGGGGGCGTTTCGGAGCAGGTCATCGGCTGGATTCTCCGACCCAGCCAAGGCCACGTTGACTGAGACCTCACGCATGCCCACATCATTGACAGCTAGGCAGGTATAGATGCCTTCATCTTCCTTGCTGAAGTTGGGGATGGCCATGGTGCCGTTCTTGAAGACCAGGAAGTGCTCTTGGCTCTGCTTATTGCGCCTGGGAGGCAGGATGTTTCCGTCTCTTGCCGCGTTGGGCCTGTTGATCTCGATGCTCCGGCTGGAGGTCTGGATCTTCCACCTGACCTCTGGTGGAGGAGTGCCCGCCACGCTGCAGTGCAGAGTGAGGGTGAGGCCGTCGTACATGACAGTGTTGTCCAGATTGGAGAGGTAGGTGAGCTGCACAGAGGGAGCGGTGCAGTAGTGGTCGGGGATGTCTGTTACAGCCCTCCCTTTGAGCCTGCTGGGAGCCACGCACAGGATAGACCCCCCCTTGGTGATGGAGACAGAGGTGTTCTCGGTCCACTTCTTCAGCCAGAAGACCTTGCAGGAGCAATTGAAGGGGTTGTTGAAGATCTGCAGCTGGGACAAGGAGGGTAGGTTGTCAAAAGTGCCCTCTGCCAGGGTGGTCAGGTCGTTGTCATTGAGCCACAGGGACCGCAGATCCTTCAGGGAGTAGAAGGCATCCCGGGGCAGCCCAGCCAGGCGGTTGTAGTTCATCTTCAGGATCTGCAGGTCACTGAGGTTGCGGAGATCTTTCCAGGGGAAATCTACAATCTTGTTGTGGCTCAGATCCAGGTTCTTCAAATGCACCAGCTGTGCAAAAGTGCCCAGCTCGATGGAGCTTATCTGGTTGTAGCCCAGCCACAGCGACTGCACTTCGGGAACCTCAGAGAAGGAATCCTTCCAGAGCGAGCTGATCCTGTTGGCCGACAGAGTGAGGATCGTCACGTTGGGCGACAGCCCCTCCGGCACCTCCTGCAGATCCCTGTAGGCACACTCTGCCAGCAGGCGCCCATTCTTCTTCAGGGAGCAAGCACAGGTCCCGGGGCAGGCCAGGCTGGACCCCAGGAGAGCAGCAATGCCCAGGCAGCGGAGAAGCAGATTCATCTTTCCTCCTGAGAACAGAGACACGGGGGGGAATGAACGGGATGCCACGTCCTCTGTCTCCCTGGGACACGGCTGTGGGTCTAGCTGAGTTGGAGATTTGCTTCTCCTTGCCAAGTAATAACAGGAAACAGCAAAGGACTGAAACATCCATGTGATTATCCACAGAAATTTAGCTGGTGTGGTAAGAAGGCTATTTAAAATATTCCCTAATCTGAGTAAGGCATTTCCATGCAAAGAGCAGAGCCGTCAAATACCTATGTGAGAAGAGCTGACCTAAAACTTCTCACTAAAACGTTTACTTCCCCTGCTAGCAAATGTGTCTTCAATTAATCTTTCATAAAATGTCACACCCTGGGACACTTTCCCCAGGTAAACATCCTGTTCTGGGAACCCTATATGCCTTCAGATTTTGAATGGAAAGTGTTCTTTCTACCTGAACTCCTGGTGCACAGTTTATTCCATTTCTACCAAAATCAATCCACCCAGAGCAGCGAAATACTTTCAGAAACAGTTTCAGCTGCCCTCTTTCCCCCAGCTATCACGCTTTGAGGATTTTCAGCACACTTTCAGACCTCAAACCAACCCAGAATCTCCACATTTTCCATGTCATGGAAAAAAACAGCCTCTAAATGGCTTTTCCTCAGCAAGAGAGATTGGGGTCCCTGACTGCTGGAAGTCTTTAGAGCTAAATGTTTCTGGCTTCTAATCTCCGTGCTAACTCCTTACTCCCCTTCTTGCTGTCTTGCCCTTGTGCATCTCCTGCAAAGGGGACCATGTACACATACAGCTCCCGACATATGGTAGCTGTGTCCCACCATGCAAAAGGTTAACTGCAGCTCTGCAAGGAGCTGGCAGAGAGACCCCTTTGTCTTGTAGGCAAGTTTTGCCGCTACTTCCATTCCCCAACCCTGTCATTTGGAGCAGGAGGGGGGAGATTTTTTGGCAGTAAAGACACTGAATAAGAAGCCCTGCACAGCAACTGGGGGAGAAGACTTGATGTTGCAAAAGCTGGGGTGGGGTGGCCAAACAGCGACATGCAGGGCCCCATCCTGCTCCTATGGGCTCCACGGGGACAGATGAGACCAGGGCTGGGGTTCAAGGGATGGGGAAGGATCCCAAAGGGCTCCTGGGGCTAGAGGAAATGTGACTGCAGCAGCATGAGGGGGGCTGGATTTTTGAAGCCCCCGGATGGTTTAATTTTGGGGTGCCCTGCAGAGGCCCAAGCCCCACCTGCCCAGCCAGGTGGTGGCTCCTGGTCTGCAGGGGCAGATCCCCTTCACCCTGACCAGCACATGCTGCTCCGGCTGCTGCGGGACACACGGGGAGCCGGGCCGGGGGCTCAGCCCGGGGGCAGAGCCCTGTTCTGCCCCTGCTTGGCCAGCTCCGGGGGGGCCGCGCCGCGGGGGCTGCCCGGCCGCTCCTCCGCCCCCGGTCGCAGCTGCCGGCTCCGTCTCCCGCTCCTCGCAGCGCCATCCCCGGCCCTGGAGCCCGGAGCCCTTCCGCCAGCCCCCCCGGGGGCCCAGCTGCCCCCCGGCGCGGCGGAGCGGCCCCCGCAGTCCCCCCCTCCTCCCCCCGCCGGGCCCGGGCCAGGTCCCGGAGCGCCCCGGAGGCACCGTTACCTCCTCCCCGGCTTCCTCGCTCGCTGCCCCGCGGCTGGGGAGGGCCGGGGGAGCCGGGGGCGGCGGAGGCACCGGCGGCCGGAGCAGCGCGGCGCATACCAGGGCCGTGAATAACCCTCCCTGCCTTCCCGGCCCGCCGGCCCCGGCGCGGCCCCGGGCGAGCCCTGCCCGGGCACCGGCCCCCGCTGCCCCCCGCCGCCGCGAGCCCCGCCGGCTCGGGCCCCCCGCCTCCCCCGGCCGGACCCCCC
This sequence comes from Dromaius novaehollandiae, assembly GCF_036370855.1. NCBI lineage: Eukaryota > Metazoa > Chordata > Aves > Casuariiformes > Dromaiidae > Dromaius > Dromaius novaehollandiae. The sequence continues at coordinate 23,378,325 of NC_088107.1, forward strand.
GCCCGTCCCTTCACCGGCACCGGCAGCTTCCCGGGGGCCGCAGGCCAAGTGCTCCCTCCCCGCGGCGGCTCCGGCGCTGGAGGCTGCAGCGAGCGGCGGAAGCGGCCGCGCTGCAGGGACCGGGGCTGCAGGCTCCCTCGGCCCGGCCCGGGCTTCTCCTCCCCCTCCCGGTCCCCCGGGCCCTTTTGTTTTCCATGGCACCGACCCACACCAGATCTCGCCTTCCCAGGCCCTGCGATCGCAGGGAAAATAACTCCGGGCCTTCCCCCCCGCGCCCTCCTCCCAGTGAATTCCTGGTGGAGCCGAGCCGCTCCTGGCCCAGCTCTCCGCCCCGGGAGCCGCCGGCCGCGCCGCTCCCGCCCGGGCAGCACGATGCCGGGCGCAGCACCCGCAGGCTCTGCCTCCTGGGAGCCCCACTCCCACCTCGGCGTTCGGGCCAAAGGGGACCCTGTCCGCCTGTCCCCCCTCGCAGGGGACATCTCGGGGGCGCTAGGACCGAGGATGGGTGGCTTCCGACGGGAGAGGACGAGTCGGCTGCTGGTGAGTTGCCTCTCGCAGCTTCTGCGTCTCCGGGGCCGGCGGGATGCCCCGCTGCAGGGCTGCGCGGGCTCGGGGCAGGGCGGGAAGGAGGGTGGCATGTGTTTGGGCTCGAGCAGTGTGGACAGGGGCTGTGTGACACCCGGAGCCATCTTTCTGCCCTGCAATAAACTACCCGTGAAAGCACTGAAAAGCGGATCAGGCGTGAGTTTGTCCTGCAGCCACTGTCGTCCTGCCTGGCAGGACAACTCAGGCAGCCCCTTCTCCTCCTCCTTCAGGGCAGACGTGGCAGTGTGGGAGACTGGGGTGCCGAGATGCCCCTGCTCCCTGCCCCGTTCTCCCACATGTTTCCGCTGGCCAAAGGGGCATCTCTTGTAGGAAACCCGTCCACTGCAGGGCTGCTGTTAGAACAACGTCGTGTGAATTGCCCGCAGCCTGCAAGCACCGAGGTGTCCGGTGCTCAGAGCTGTGCGGTGGTCAAAAACTTCCCCAGTCCTTCAGGAGAGCAGTGCAGCCCCGAGACGGGGGCCCAGGGTGGTGCAAGGATCTCCATCCTTGGGGAGAATCAAACCCTCTTTGGAAAAGGCCCTGAACAACTCGATGTATCCTTGAATTTGGCCCTCTTCACAGCATCGGTTTGGACCAGACCATCCAGCAGTAGCTTCCCATTGGATATCCTGAGGTCCTAAAGAGGAGGAGAAGGGGACAAACACTAAGCTGGATCGTGAAGACCCAGCCATAGTGGAGGGACCGATAAACTCAGTGTGGCAATTCAGCAGGGCTCTTCCAGCTCTGTCCTTTTCCAAGATGAAACCTGCCAAGAAAGCCAGAGGAGGGGCAGGCTTGTGGCACACGCAGCTTTCGCAGTCAGCCTGTGAAAGCAGAGGACTCGCAGCAGGGAGCTTGGATTCAGCCCCCTCCACCTGAGATGGCGGATGGTGGTGATGCCCCGTGGGCAGCTTTCACACTGCTCAGCTCCCTGGCAAGACAGGGGTTCCCAGGCCTCCTGTGAAAGGTGGCTCTCACGTAAGATGGAAAACTCAGCCATAACAAAACACAGTTTCGGGAGACCCAGCCACAGCTCGCCATCTTCACACTTGTGCTGACGCAACTGTCACTAAGGCCAGGCTGTGAACAGGATTGGGGTTAAAAATAGTGCTGTGGAAAGGAGAAGGGGATTATTTTGAGTCTAGATCTGTTCACCGGGTATGCTTACAGCATGGCTTCGACATGGCTGTGGGACTTGCGGGCTGCCAGGGGTTGAGACAGGCAGCCGGGAGCAGGAATTTTCTGATCCACTCTTGAGACAAAGTTATGGCAGCATAAACTCACTGTGGTGGGAGCACTACCTGCTTTGCAAGGTATTGGAGGGGGCTGCATTCAACCACTGGCCTTCTTGGCTGTGATGCTTTGACGGGGCCAGCAAGGGGTTACTTCCTGGCCCCCCTTTTCTCGCTGCCCTGAAGCACGAGGCTAAGTTGCAGCTATCCTGTTAGTTGCTCCAACGAGCACCAAAACCTGGCCGTACTCTGGTGTCAAAGACACAAGTTTGCCTTGTTCTTTCTCTGTCCTTGCCACAGAAAGACCCTGCGGGTCGATATCGCTGGCGTCCCCGATCCTGGACTGACGTCAGGGCGGAGATGCAAGGCCCTGACGGCAGAGCCTCTGGTCCGCGCTTGGGGCTGCCTACACGCACTGTGAGGTGACGTCACCCACTGACCGCACCGGCACGTCCTAATCAGCTTCAGAGGACATCTGGGAGGGTTCTGGGATTCTGAACCAGCAGAGGACACAGAGCAGGCCTGACTTTAGAGGAACTGGCCTAACTCTGCCTGCTTACATCAGTGAAGCAGATCAAAGATGCTGCTCTGGCTAATTCTACAGGGACCTAGGACTTGCACTTCCTGGATCATCACTTGAGGATTTTCATCTCATTTCACCGCCTGGACACCACAGCGGCGGGGAAACAACAGTGTCATGGCTTCCATACTGGCTGTGGCTGCCCGTGGAGAGGTTTGGAGCTGCCGTTACCGTGCAGCCGCGTTCCCACACAGCCCCGCTTAGCCTGTGCGCAGCTGCGGGATTCTCGCTGTCTTCTGCAGGGTCTCCGGCCCCTTCACCTGACCGAGCCCCACAGGAGACACAGCCAAGGACCCCGCGCCAGTAGCAGTGGGTGAGATCTCCAATGTTGGGGGTGGCCGTAACAAGGAGAAAACTGTGACGTTATTTTGCCTCGAGTTCTTTGTTTGGGTGAGGGATGATTTGGGGGCAGGAGGGGGTAGAGGTGAAAGCCTCTTTATTTTGGGATTGCCACGGGCAGACAGTGCCATACGGCTTCACCAAGCTTAGGTGTGTTTGGTAGGGTGACTGTGGTCACTACGTAAGTGCTTGTCAGCCCGGTCTGCCTGGGTGCCAGGTGCTGTGTGTGGTCCAAAGAGCCCCACTCCTCTCTCTCCCCGTGGTCTGCTGTCCTGAGGGAGAGGCCTGTCGTTGCCCAGCTGGAGGAGAGGAAAAGCCGCTGGGGACTTGCAGAGGCTCCTCGCCCTGGGCACTGCGGAAGGATGCGGAGGGCTGGAGGCTGGGAGATGTGAGGGGCAGGGAGGAGGTGAGCGGCGGGTGGAGGTGTCCGCCCCAGCACCCGGCCGGGGCCTGAGCGAGCTCAGGCAGAGCAGGGAAGGTCTCGGGGGCCTCTCGCTCTGCAGGCGTTCCCCCGCGGCACCCCCAGCTCGCGAGCGGGCTTACGAAGCGGCGAGGAATGCAACCGCCGCGCCGGGTAACCAAAGGCAGATGGGGAGAGGAGGGAGGAACGTGTCGGGGTCGGCTGGGCTGCTCCCTTCACCGCCGTGGTCAGAGCCCTCGGAGGCTGAGGCTTGGGGTGCCGGGACGCAGCCCCCGTGCCTCCCTGCCTCCCCCGGGACAGCAGAGCAGATCGCAGGGCGCGGGTGCCGCCGGGGGACAGTGGCTTGTCACCCACCGCCCATCACCCCCGGGCACGTCCCGCTGCAGCTCGGCGTCAGAGCAGAGGGGAGGGGGGAGAGGCGGGGGTCGCCCCCGCGTAGGGCATGGATCCAGGCCACCCCACGGGGCGAACTCAACCGGAGAGGCAGGGGCTTTCGGCTGCAGCCTGTGCGGAAGGGTTAATGCCTGAGGAAGGGGCCAAGCCACGCTGTCGCAGCGCGTTAACCCTTTGCAGGCAGCGCCAGCCGGCAGAAATGGCCCGTGGACACGGGAGCGTGGCAGGATGTGGAGCTCCATCCCCGACCCCTTCTTATGCCTTCGGCTGTCCAGACACTAATTAGTGCCCTCCTGAAGAGGAGCAAATCGCAGAGTAATCCCGCATTGGTAGGTAGCTCATCATAGCGAGATTCCCTGTAGATACATTAGGCAGGGAAATCTATTACTCTCTAATTAAATGGAGACAAAAATGATTGTTCTTTTTCTATCCCTTATATGTTTCAAAGCATAAAACTCAATTAAAGTGTATCCGCAGAAGGGGATTTGTCTACAGTGGGGCTTCTTCATTTTGCACATGCTTTTAAAAGCTGAGCAAACACCTGGGCCACCGTGATGGTGCCTCCAATTCCTTGGGTTTTGGGGCATTTCAGTGGGCGCCCCCCCCCCCCCCCGCCTCCTCACTCACTGACGTCTTTTGTCTGTCTTCTCTGCGCTCCCTTTCTTTGCCATACGAGAAAGATGCAGAGCCAGCAGAGGCTGGACTTAAAATAGAAAGCAGTCCTCTGAAGGATGGAAAAAATGTGTGCTCTCGGGGGGGCTCCGCCGGGCTGCGGAGGCCGGCGTTTGGGGAGGGCGAGGGTGCACCCGCGGGCGCCCGGCTCCCGCCCCGGCGGCGCCCCGGGCTGCGTGGTCGCTGCGCGGTGTCCGGCAGAGATGGGGGTGCGCGTGGCCGTGTCCGGCAGCGCAGCCCCCCCCTGCTCCCCAGGGCTTGCCGGGCTGGAGTCTGCTGCTTCTGCCTCGGACGCGCAGCTCCCTGGCCCCGGCGGCAGTCAGAGGCTGGCTTGCAAACCCCGGCGCTGACCGAGCACCCTGAGCTGCCTCTGGTGCTGGTGCCTGCGCGACTCTCCCTGCGTCGGACTGCCTCGTCTGTGCGGCAGGACAGTGCCTTTCAGACGGGGACAGCATCCGTGTCACGGGCACCTAGCTGGGTAGCTCCAGAAAAGGGATGCAATTAAAGCCAGCCTTCATCTTCTCGGGGTAATTGTGGGCTTAAATCATCGGCAGGGCGAGAGCAGAGGGCTGCCGGGCAGGCCGGGCTGCGCTGCCCGGCCGGAGGAGGTGGTACGTACCCAGGGGAGCGCCTGGGGAGGCGGGTGGGCGCGGGGGCTGGCAGTGCCCTGCCCGGGCAGCCCCGTCCTGCCAGCGGGACGCCACCCAGCAGCGTGCGTCCCCCAGCCGCGGCGCCGCGGGCCGGACAGCACCGGGAATGCGCCCGTGCACCTGCGCGCATGCAGAGCGCCTGCGGGAGACCGGCGTGTGTGTGTGCGGGCAGAGAGAACACGAGTGTGTGCACAGGTAGTGTAGGTGTATACAGCACATCTGGGCACATATAGTGAGCCTACTTAGTGTGTGTGCATTGATGTGTAGCGCTTATGTGAATAGCATGTACATACTGTATGAGTATCACGTGTGTATATACAGCACGTACATACTTCTATAATGTGTGTAGAGAGTGTGTGTGTGTATGCAGTGTGTAAATATAGTGCATGTGTTTGCGTGTAGAAAGTGTACATACAGAGTGTGTGCACAGTACATAAAATATATATTTGGTTTATTACATTTTCCTAAGTATTCTGTTTATATTTATAATGTGTGTATAGTGTAAGTATATATAAAATGTATGCTCATGGTTTGTTCATATAATGTTTGCGTGTCTACATAGCGGGTATATATAAAATGAGTGTGTACCCTGTATGCATATACATATATAGTAGTGTATATAAATAGACTGTGTATATGTGTAAATAAATACAGTGTGTGTATATGTGTGTATGTAGTGTGTGTGAACAGTGTGTGTATATAGATGTTTGCACGTAAATAGGTAAATATACTGTATGTGTGCATGGTGTATGTGTGGAGATATATATGTATGCACGTATGTATATATATTTAGAGCACATATCTGTCTGTGTGTGTGTGTGTGTGTGCGTGTGCGTGTGTGTGTGTGTGTGTGCACGCGCCTCCCTCACACACGCAGACCTCCCTTGCCTGTAGCTGCGGTGATGTCTCTCCCTGCCGCCTCCCGTCTCCATGGGGTCCCCGGGCGTTTCGGGCCAGGCGGCAGCTGAGGGCCGGGGACCGCTCTCCCCCCGGGGCCGGCACGGGGAAGGATCCGAGACACCGGTCGGGCCGGGAGCGCCCCGGGAGAGCGGGGGGACCGGGCGTCACCCCCACCCCCACCACCTCGGCCCCGGACAAGCAAGGACCCGGCTCCACTTTCAATCCCTTTTATTGACTCTTTCACAGACAGAAGCGCGTAGAAAAAAGACCGAGGCTCTCGTCGGCCCCGGGGCTCCTCCGGCTGCCCGCGGGCCGGGCGGGCAGGGGTGCGCGGCGGCCCCCGCCGCCGGCGAGCGCCACAGACACATCTAGGGGACATCACTTCCTACAGCAGCTACTCTAGCCAACACACATCGCGGGGAGCCGCCCGCGCCCGGCCGCCCGCAGCGCCTCGCCGGGAGACGCGGGGCGGCGGGGCCGGAGGGGCCGGCGGGGCCGGGGGGGCCGGCGGGGGGGGGGGGGGTCGGGGGGGCCCCGCCGGGCGCGGCGCGGGGCTGGGAACTGTCCGCCCCCTTGGTCCTGAACGGCGCCGCGGGGAGCGCGCCGGGGCGCGGGGGGAGCCGGGGGCGCGGCGGGCACCGCACCGGGGAGCCACGGGCACCCGCCGGGCGCGGCGCGGATCCACGGGGAGCGGCCGGACCCGCCGAGTCGCGGCGGGCACCCACGGGCAGCAGCGGGGACCCGCCGGGGGGCGGCGGAGACCCAGCGGGTCGCGGCGGGGACCGCATCGGGGAGCCGCGGGCGCCCACCGGGGCGCGGCGTGGACCGCAGCGGCGCGTAGGCGGCACCCTCCGGGGAGCGGCAGGGAGCGAGGAGCGACGGGGATCGGCGGGGACCCACCGGGGCACGGTGGGGGTGGCACCGGGCGCGGCGGGCACTCACCGAGTAACGGCAGGCAGTCACCGCGGAGCGGCGGGGACCCACCGGGGAGCGCTCCGGGGAGCGGCGGGGAGCGGGGCGCGGCGGGGACCGGCACGCAGCGGGGTCCGGAGCGGTGCACGGCGGAGCAGGCGCACGGCGGGGCTGTTTGTTTTCAGAAAACGTTTTGGGGATATCGGGATTTTTGTTTTACCCATCTTTTCTCTTTTTTTCGTTCTTTTCCTTTAGGGGAAAAGAAAATAAAGGGAGAACGGAGGGCAAAGGCCGGGGGAAGGGGGAATCGTTGCAATGCTGTAGCAAACCCGAGAAGGAAGACCATCACCGGATCGTGGCTGTGCGGAGAACCCCGGCGCCGACTGACTCCAAACGGAAACGAAATCGTGGGAGAAACGGCCCACCCCGGCGCGAGCAGCCCCGGGCGAGGTCCCCTGCGCGGAGTCCGTGCGTTCACCCTTCTCCGAGGATCTGGGGTCTGGTAGAGGAGGAAAAGGAGGAGGAGGGACGCACGGGTGTCGCTTTGGATTTTTCGTTCTTTCGTCTTCGCTCCTCTCTTGGAAGGAAGGAAGGAAGGAAGCAGCGGCCCGACGGCGCCAGCCGGCGGCCCCGGGCTGCGGCTCCGGAGCAGCGGGGCGGGCGGCGGGGCGGCGGGGCAGGGCTCGGCGGGGCAGCAGGGCGGCGGGCTCAGCGGGCGGGCTGCCGGTAGTTCCCGTTGATCTCCTGGGAGATGGTCACCGCCTCGGCGCCCAGGGGCAGCTTGTCGCTGTACTCGGAGCGGACCTCGAACTCCTCGGCGTTCGCTTTGGACTGCGACTCCGCCATGGAGCCGGCCGCCACGCTCTCATCTCGCTCCAGCTCCGGCGCCCCTTCGGCTTCTCTCCTCCTCCTCCTCCCTCCTTCGTCGTCGTCGTCCTCCCCCTCTTCTTCTTCCTCCACGTCCCCTTCCCCCACCTCGCTGGGATTGTAGTTCTTCTCAGACTCCAGGTAGGAGGCGCGGGGGTCGAAGTCGGCAGCCATGTGCTTCTCCATCTGGTCCGGGTTCTGGGCTTTCATGATAAGCTTGTAGGTCTTCCCCTGGTACTTGGAGAGGAGGTGGCAGCATGTGGCCCCCATCAGGGGTAGGGTGGCCAGGAGCAGCAAGAAGATGCTCACGACAACAATGATGATGAGTGAGGGGATCTCTTTCTTGGTGGTGAAGACCACTTGGACCTGGCAGTCCTCCCCGAGGTAGGTGAGACACACAGAGTAGTTGGTGCCGGGGTTCAAACCCTGGAACCAGTACGAGTTCACCCCTTCCTCGATCTTAGACCACTGGACCAAGGCGTGGCCCTGGCTGCTCTCCTGGCACAGGTAGAGCATTCTGAGGTGGACCTTCTCAGGCTGCATGTACGTGGGTGTGAGCTGCACCCTGGCATCGCGCTCTGACACATCTAAGGCAATCACACCCAGGTCGAAGGTGTGCTGCTTGAAGTCACCACTCTGGTTGAAGGCATGGTTGGAGATGTATCTGCTGGCTTGTGTGGAGCCACATTTCTTCTCAAAGGGAGGAAGCTGGAAGGGCACTTGCCCTCCTCCCATGGAATCTGTCCCGGCTGCTGAGGATGGGTGGCTCTGACGGGTGGGGCTGAGAGGTTTGTTCCTCTCATTTGGCATGAGCACACTGTTCTTTGCTCCCTTGGCCCCAGGCTTCCTATCACCTGGCTGTGCTTTGCCACCCGTGGGAGCCCTCCCAGGCTGCAGGGGGTATTTCTGGGTCCCAGCCACAGCCACGTTGACGGAGGTCTGGTTGCTCCCCATTTCATTGGTGGCCAGGCAGGTGTAGGTGCCTTCCTCCCGCTTGCTCAGGTGAGGAATCACCAGGGTGCCATTCTTGAAGACCAGGAAGCGCTCGATGTCTTGTTTGGGAAGGTCCTTCCCAGTGCTCTCTCTCGGGCTCCCTTTGATCTCCAGGGATTGGCTGGAGGTCTGGATCTTCCAGCTCACTTCGGGTGGGGGGCTGCCTGTCACAGCACAGTGCAGTGTCAGGGTGAAGCCATCAAAGAGCTCTGTGGTGTCCAGGTTGGGGAAATAGGTGAGCTGCACGGAAGGCGACATGCACTGCACGTCTGGGATTTTCCCCACTGGCACCCCTCGGAGCTGCTCTGGGAGGCTGCAGGTGATGGAGTCCTTCTCTGGGATGGAGATAAGTGTGCTGTCCATCCACTTCTTCAGCCACTGGAGCTTGCAGGAGCAGTCAAAGGGGTTGTTGTAGATCTGCAGGTGGGAGAGGGAGCTAAGGGAGTCGAAGATACCCTCCGCAAGAGCAGTGAACTTGTTGTTGTTGATGCGCAGGGACCGGAGGTCCTTGAGGGTGTGGAAGGCCCCCTGGGGCACCTGGGCCATGTGGTTATTGTTCATCTTGAGGAGCTGGAGGGCGCTGAGGTTGTAGAGGTCCTGCCAGGGGAAGTCCACGATCTGGTTGTGGCTGATGTCGAGGTTTTTCAGCTGCACCAGGATGGCGAAGGTGCCGGTCTCGATGGAGCGGATGTCGTTGTGCGCCAGCCACAGGGAGGTGACCTGGGTCACCTCCACGAAGGAGCGCCGCTGCAGCGCGGTGATCTTGTTGGCGGACAGGCTGAGGGTGGTGACGTTGGAGGGCAGCCCGGTGGGCACCACCTGGAGATCCTTGTAGGCGCAGTCGGCGAACTGGTGGGCGTACTTGTCCACACAGGCGCAGGGCTCCGGGCACGCCCGCGCCACGCCGAGCAGGGCCGCCAGGCACAGGCTCAGCAGCGGGGCCATCTCCCTCCTGCCGGGCAAGACAGCGGCTCTGAGGGCGCCCCCCACCCCGGCGCCCCCCACCCCGGGAGCGGGTCCGGCGCCCGGCGAGACGCGGCTGGGCGGCGGCGGGGGGGCTCCCGCCCGCGCCCCCTTTGTCCGCGCCCGGCTCCCCCGGCAGCGTCTCCTCTCGCCTTGCCCTTCGCCTTCTGCTGCCGCGCTCCTCCGCTACTTCTCATCCCCTCTCTTCCTCTCTTTCATTCTTTCTCCTTCCCTTTCGCTCTCCCGTTTTCCTCTCGTTCCCCTCCGGCTCTTTCCCTCCCTTCCACTCTCTTTTCCTTTTCTTGTTTGCGCTCTTTCTTTCCCCCTGCCCAATCTCGTTTTCTTTTTTCCCTGTTTTCTTTTCTCCTTTTTCTGTTATTTCTTTTCTCTGTTCTTTCCTTCTCCTTGCGTCCGTTTTTCCTGTCTTCCCCGCTCCACTTTTCTTCCCCCCTTCTCCTTCTCTCCCTAGTTTTCCCCTTCCCAATGTCCCCTTTTCTCCGTTTCCCCCTCCTCTCGCCCTTCTCCAGCCCCCCCTCCCCCCCCCCCCCGGCTGGCCGCACCCGGGAGGTGACCCCGCGCCTTACCCGCTCCTAAGTGGCGCTGAGAAACCCGCAGGACCTCGCCTCGCCGGTGCCGGTGCTCCGCATCCTCCTCCTCAGCTCCGGGCGGGCGGCTCGTCCCGGCACGGAGGAGCCCCGAGGACCCGCGCGGACCGCGTCCGGGCACCCCGCCAGCCCAGATACGACGGCGACGGGCGCGGGGGCGAGGCGGGAGCCGGCGCGGAGCGGAGCCAGGCGCCCGGGGGGGGCCGCCGCGGGGCCTCCCGCAGCCCGCGCCTCGCCGGGCCGAGCTGCGCGCCGGAGCGGGGCCGTGCGGGCACTGCGCTGCCGAGCCGCGAGCTCAGCGAGGAATTAGCATTTCTGCCAGCCTCCCCCTCCGCACGGCTGCCCCCTCCCTCCTCGCCACCCCTTTCCCATCCCACCCACCCACCCACCCCTGTCGCTCGCCAGCCTCCACCGCGGAGACAGACCAGACCCCGGCTGGGGAGAGACAGCTCCTTCCCCGGTGCAGGGATAACACCCCCCCCCCCAAAAAAAAAAAAAAATCCCCAAACCACCCCCTCCCCTCCAAGACCAATGACTAAAACTCACATGCACTTGACGACAGCCATGATCCAGTCCCGCCCTGCTCCCTCCCGCCCTCCCTCTGTTTCAATCCGGATTGCCTCCGCCCCATCTCCCCGGCGGGGCCGGGGTGCAAGCGGGGGGCCAGCGCCGGGCTGGGCGGCGGCCGGCGGCAGCGAGGACCGCGGCTACCGCAGCGCATCCCGGGGCACCGCGGGGGCCGGGGCGGCCCCTGCCCATCCCGGGGCACCGCGGGGGCCGGGGCTGCCCCTGCCCATCCCGGCACCGGGCAGAGCTCGGGAGTGCTTGTGCACGGCGGGGGCCGCTACCCGGGGGGGCGGGCGGCGCCCCATGCCCCCCCCCCAGCGCTGCCGCCGGGCGGTGGGCGGTGCGCGCTCCCGAGCCGCCGGGGACGCGCCGAGCCCGGCCGAGCCCCCCGGCCCCCCCCACGCCCGGGCTGCCGGCCCCCCAGCCCGGGCGATGTAATATTGATCAGGGCACTGTGCTCCGGGTGCCGCCGCCTCCGCCCGTCCCGTCGCGGGAGGCTCCCTTCTGCAGCCGCTAATTGAATGCAAATAGCTTTTAAGCGCTTGAGCGTAGGGGGAAGAAAAGGCGGGGGCGGGGGGGGGGGGGGCGAAGGGCTCCATGGATTACCCGGGATGCGGATGCTCTCCCTCATCTTCCTCCTGAAGGTCTGAAGGTTTAAACTCTTTGGAAAGACGCAGTAATGGCGAGACCCCCGTCTCCCCTCCACAGCCCACGGGAGGCATCGAGAAACGGTGGTGGGTAGTTTTGCCTTGACGTGGAGGTCTGCCCCCCCCCCCCCCGACCGGCCCTACCCATCGCCTCTTCCCCCGCGATGTGAAACACGATAAATAATTGATTTTATTAGGAGGATCGATTCCCCTGCTTGCCTCCCTCCCTGCTTCCCTGCCTCCCTCGCCTCTGCTCCGGCGGCTGCGCCCGGGCAGCGCTGCCGGGGGGTGTCGGGGCCGGGGCGGGGCGGGCTGCGCCCAGGCCCCGGGTGGGGTCACCCGGGACCCCCGGGACCCCCGTCCCGGGTCTCTCCTGGACCCCGCGTCTGCCGCCCGCCCGGCTGTCTGTCGCGATGCGCTGCCGCGACAACCGGCGGCCCCACCCAGAGCCACAGCCCGGCCCTGCGGCTACGTCCCCACCCGCGGGGCTGGGCCACGTCCCCCCGGTGCAGCTCGGGTCCGTCCGCGCCCATGGACACGCGTGGGGTGGGGATGCGAAGGGCTTCAGTCCGGGGCGGTGCAAACGCGGGGGCCGGAGCCAAGTGGCGCCGGGGCCTGGGGGCTCCTGGGCTGGGCGCGGCCCCGGCTGCCCCTCGGGAGGGTCTCGCCGCCTCCCTGCCGCTCGCGGGAGGTGAAAATCCCGCTCACTTCTCCCTCGGGCTCGGCAGCCCCGGGCCCTGCTGCCTCAGCACCGCCGGGGAGGAGAGCTCGGAGCCCAGCTCCGCAGCCCGGCCCCGGAGCCAGGGGGTGGGCGCCTCCCCCTCCGGACAACGAATAGGCGCTAAGCTGCAGAGGGGAGCGAAGGGTGTCTGGTAGCTGGAAGGGCAGAAGAAGGAATTCCCTTGGCAGCTAAACAGCGAGTCTGATCCTCGATCCCAGCCCCAGCTGCCTCTGCCCTCAGGATCCTCACAGCAGAGCCGTGTCTAAACCCTCCGAGCTGCCCGACATCAAGGGTCCCATCGCAGCCCGGGGCCCTGGGCTGCCTGTGGGCAGGCGGTGGGCTGCAGGCGAGCCAGGGACAGGAGCTTTGTTCCGGGCATGTGTGTGAGGTTCTTCCCCCGAGAGATGTGCAGGATCAATGGAGGATACTGCCTGGGAGCTCTTTGAGCAATCCCAGTCTGTGGACAGAAGTTCCCAGCTCCAGGGGCAGCCTGGGGGCCCCCCTGGCCTGTGGTCTGGTTCTGTGCCTGGTTCTGCCTCAGGGCTGCAGACAGACACACTGGCATCATTTAATAAGATGCAGTGGGCAAAGGAGCCCATTCTAGACGCCATCCCAGAGGAGTCGCTTTTAGAGCTTAAAAAGGTTCTAGTCTGGAACATATGGGGATGGGAGTCACCCTGATCCCACCAGCAGCATGGGGCAGGACGGCCCAGTTCATTCTCCAGGGTGGCTCCCTCTAACCTCTTCCTCCAGGCTCAGGACAGAGATGTGGACTCAGAGACAGCAGGAACCAGCTGCAACCCAAGTCAGTGCTCCCTCCCCCCCCCCCCCAAAGTGCAGTGCTGTGTCCTCAGGATCTGCAGGGGTGTGCAGGAGACCCCCGCCTGCCAACTACCCCTCCACATGGGGTGACTGGGGCATGCAGGAGAATCTGCATCATGGTGCCTGGAGACCACCTTGGCCTCAGTTTCCTTCTGCGATGTGGTCTGAGGGGTGTTGTGCAGCCCATGTCCACAGTCAGCAAGGTGTCTGGGGCGTGCGTGGCTGTGGGCTGCAGAAGAACCTAGGTGCCTCATTTCCATGCACATAAACTAACACCGGCTGCTGGGGTGTTGCCCTGTGGTCCCCTACACTGCAGCTGTCAGCCGGCTCCCTGGCACAGGTTTGGCCCAGTCCAATTAACACCTCCCAGATAAGCCTTAGCCATGGTTCAGGGGACAGTATGGTCCAGGATCTGTTCCAAACAGATAGACAAGGCCACCTTGTTGCAGTGGAAGGGATTTTAGCTGTATGGGCATGAGACATACTGTGACACTGGCTCTCCTCTCTAAGGCTTGGGCTAGTTGTATTTAGTGGTACAAGCTTAGCTGGGAGAGCCTCCGCATTTGCCTTCAGAAGCAGAGATGCAGCCTTTATTCTGCCCACACAAGAAGGACAGCAGTCTCTTACTCATGCTCCAGCCACAGCAAAAAGTGGTGTCAGTATGACTGTTTAGCCAGCGCATATTTGGGGAGATACAGGAGACTGCAGACAAGCTAGCAGGGAGCAGGAGGGAAGCAGATGCGTTTTCTGCGCAAGGGGACAAGGGAGGGAAGGGGTTGGGGGCCTGGATTTCTCACCCCACCTAGTGCACTTCTCCCTGGAGCAGGGAAAGGCGTGGAGGGAAATGAGGCACCAGGACGAGACGAAGCCACTGCCTCGCAGACAGCTCCCTTCGAGCCTCAACACAGACTACTCCTGGGCAGAGAGAAGGAAAGCAGGAGGGAGGCGTCACTTCACATCCTGCACAGATGATCTGTAGGGCAGTGTTTCACCTGCTGCTTGCCAGTGTGTCTCCATGTCTCCCTTTCTGCTGGAGAGGAGTTTGCAGAGCTGTTGTATGCTCAGCATCGGCTGTGGCTGGGCTGAGAGATGACTCGTTCACTTTCCATCCCTGCGGCTGGCTTTTAGCCCAAGCATGCCCTCACCCTCCTGATGACACTCTCCCAGGCACTAGCGATTTGAAGCTCAGGAAATTCCTGCATCAGACATTTGTATTTGTGCTTTATAACTTTTTTTTTTTTTTTTTCTCATTCTAACCACTTTTTGAACTCTTGTAGACTGAGCCCTGTGGCAGGGAGTCCCACAGTTAACAAGGCAGTACATCAAGATGTTCAGCATCTTCAAGCAAGCCAAATGTGTATCCCCATCATATAGCTTAACATAGACCAACGTCACCCTCACAGCAGGTAAATCTTTCCCAAGAAGGGGGAAAAGTTTGCCTCCATTGATACCGTTGGTGACCTTCCCACTAGCAATCAGCATGAAGGACTCCGTGACAAAGTGCCTGTGACTTTCCTCACTTGTTGCTGCTATATGGGGGGTTATTTGCCAAAAGGCATCCCAGGATCACCTTTAGATCCCAAGATCGCACTCCTGGCTCACCTTTTGGAGGAAACAGCCTTGTGATGCAGCGGTTCCCCTTTGGACAGGCTCCCCATCAGGCAGGTGAGGGGAAATTCACTGCTGGTGAAAGGACAGAGATAGACAGCCAGGAAGTAAATAGAGGGTTTTGGAAAACACCTAATATTGGGCAAAGAGAGAGGTGGCTCCAGAGTGCACGTTCACAAGAGCGAGGGATGATGGGGAGAGGTTTGTAATGGGGACTGCAACCCAGGCCCTCCTTACGGCCCTTGCCACAGTGGGGCTCTGCGACCTTGGTATTTGGAGCTTGTTGAGTATTTACTGAAGGCCAGGACTTGGGCTCCGCAGCTCAAGTGTTAAGAGTGGCAGAGACAGCCAACCGGGGATGCAAGGCCGGAAAGTTACTTTGAGGAATATGAAAGCAGGTTAAACTGTCGCAAGGATGTGACCGACACAGATAGGACACTTGCTGTCTGGCTTTTCACTGCACTTCACTGAGCTCTTCCCAAGATGCCTTCTTTCGTCATGCAAGGGGAAGAAACCAAAGTGTCCTAGATACAGTGGCAGTGTTTCTCCCAGACATATTTCAGGAGCATTGGAGCAGCATGTTGTGCTAGAAGTGGGTCACAGGATGAGCCATGGGTGTGACTGGATGGATAATGCTTCTCTCCTTCCCCACTCCCGGGGCCAGACCCTAACCTACACACTCTGGAGGGCATCACTGTATAAAGCTGCATGGTGTGACTGACAACCTCTGTTTACCTTATGCCTCCTCAGCAGATGCTACACATGGAGTTCCTGTCACCCCTTGTGCCTCAGTTTCCCATGCACAAGTGCAGAGAGTAACAACCTTTGTGGTAGCTTATCAACCCCTCAGAAGAAGAGCTCCAACAGAGGACAGTGGAGGATGGATGGATGGATGGAGGGAGGGAGGGAGGGATAAGCAGGCACCAAGGCTGTCGGCCTCTCCTGCCAACAGCACAGCTGCCCTTAGCTTCAGGCATCCTGCAGAAAATGCCTCAGCATGCTTCTAATATGTGACAGGTAGAAGCTGAGCTGGGGGCCAGATCCTCAGCTGGTGTCAATGATCCTGTGATCATTGGGGTTACTGGCGAGGGGTGGGAGGAACATATTCTCAACTGGTATAAATGAGGGCAGCCTTCCAGCTACAAGGCTTACCAGTTTGCTACTGAAACCAATGAGGATATGCTGACTTATACCTGCTGATTACCGCTTCCTGCCTGGAAGCATCTGGGGGAGCAATCCTCCCCTCCAAGGTAGTCAGGAGCATTTGTTATTTGAGGAAGAGAAGGTCAAGCCTGTACTTGGGATCTCCTGTATTCTCCAGCTTCCAGCCATGACCTGGCTCCCTGGACATCAGGTGAGTGTGTAGGGACCTTCCTCTGGGCATGTCCTGGCTGGTCAGAGATGATATGATTTTTCCCTCCATCTAGGCAAGACCTCTCTCATCTTTACCTCCCTCCAGATGTGCCTCCACTTCTCCAAATACTTAACAGAGCCTCCCCTTCTGCCCAGCACCCCCCATCTGCCCACCACTTGATCTTGATTATCCCTGGGATCCAAACCCATTTGGGTGTTAGCAGGCAGATTATTACTAAAAACATAATCCTGTTAATGTTTGGGCTCACTGGGGCAGGTCCTCCACTGCCTTGTCCCTCCACCCACTCCTGCCATCCAACCCAAGTGAATTTGCAGGGTATAATCAAAGGCAGAAGAGCTGGCCCTTTGGCTCTAATTAGTTTTGCATGTGTGTTGGAGAAATCCATTTTCATAAACAGGGAGGATTTATGCTCTTCTTTCTTGCCTTTTATTTTTTTTCCCCTTTGTGAATCCCATAGCACTTTGCTCTGGGCTAACAGGGAGTCATTTTATGAATGGTTTAGATTGAGCAATGCATTATTAATAACAGCTGATCAGGCAAGCAGCATATTATATATCATTTCAGGTGATCAGCTTAATTCCGTAAAGTTATTTCTTGCTCTAAAAACTGCTGTTCTTCCTAATGCCTCTGACCTTCATGGGGTGGATGTGGGTGGCAGGGAGGCCAAAGTAGGGTTTGGCATTGTCATACAAAGATGTCACACCAGTTTCCACCCCCATAGAAAGGATTATGGTCCTCCCTCCACCCTGGATCTGCCAGTGCCTGAATCCAGCCTCCTTCTGTGCCTTGATGTCACAGCCTTTTTGCAGGGACAATTTTGACACACAGAAGGAGGCTTGATGTATTTGTGTCAAAATTGTCCCTGCAAAAAGGCTGTGACATCAAGGCATTTGGGTAGTGGGTCTGAAATCAGGTGCACATCACATGGAGGTTGTCCTGCCCCCTTCCCCCTGCAGGATCCCTGGGGTGGGCAGGGGGAGGTCACCCTTCCTCCTTACCAGCCTGGCAGGGTACGGGAACTCCCTGCCTGAGGTGGAGGCTGGTGACTATTTTGGGAGCTCCCTCCCTGCTAGGGACACCCCAGCTGCCACCCTCTTCCTCCAGGGCTGGAGCTTGTTGAATGCTGCTCTGATCACCCTGCAGTGACTAATGATAACCCTTTTTTAGCTGGGTGACTGAGCTTTATGGCAATGCAGAGCCAATCTGGCTCCTCCAGGCTGTTGACTTAAGCATTGTTTTACAAGACTTTGAGGCCAGTGACACCAGACAGATGGCACTTGCTCTCCTGTGGCTGTGTCTCTTGTAGGTGGCTACCCACTTGCCTTCTATGGCTGCTCACTGCACATAACCCTGTACTAGACATCAGAGAGTCTACAGGGCAAGCGAGATGTGAATTCCCCAACTGCAGGAACAGGCTCTGCATGGGAGAGCCTGGCTGAGCCATGGCTGGCCTTGGCCCTAGTGACCCCAGGCAGGGTCAGAGGTGGACTGACCCCTTGCCCCAGGATGGCCTTGTCTGGATCCGGTGACAAGCCTTGCTGCCCTGTGTGCTTCCCTGCCCTCACCCATGCTCCCCTGGGATTGCTCCCTGAATCATGAGAGCACATCACGTGCTGCTGTGGCTGTCCTGCTTGCATCAGGATTTTTAAGAGCCTTGGAAGGCAGCGTGCGGGACAGGCAGGGGGTGATGCAGTCCCCTCACTCACCCCTGTCTTGCAGCTAAGACCCTGCCTGAATATTTCATGGCTGCTTCTGGGCCCTTCCTGGTTCTGTGGGTGCTCCCAGATGATGGGGTTTGTTTTCTTCCTGTCTCACCCTGATTCCCTCAGCCTGGCAGCTCCTGCTGTGTCCCCACGGAGGAGGAGGAGGAGGAGGCAGCCAGCAGCTCCCTGTGGTGAGGGGCGAGCGTGCTCTGGGGCTGGTGTCAGCTCTAGGGAGTCCTGCTGCCCCAGCTGGCTTTGGCACATCCTTTCCCTGCCCATCACCTGCTTTCAGCTGCCCCTGGTGCATTGGCACTGCCCTGGCTGGGCTGTCCTCTGCAGGCGTCCACCCTGGCTGCCCCTTTCCCTCTTGGACCTGCAGGAGGAGGACCAGGCCCCCGCACCTCCAGCTTAGCTGGTGGGAGGGAAGGCAGAGTTGGCTCTTGAGTGCCCGCAGTGGGTGCTTCCACCCAGGACTGCTGTCTAGAGGCTCTCCTGGCCACATGCCACTGTCTGGCCTCACGACCTGCTGCAGCTATTGCTCCCCCTGTGCCCTGTCCCCTCTATACCCCCTTTAGCAGACCAGATGCCCTGGTGATGGCTGCAGCTGGGTAGATTCCAGCAAGCCCCCAGGCAGGATGTGCATGTGACAGAGGCCATGTCTCCCTGGGGGAAAGGACAGGGGTGTGTGTATGGATGCACGTGGACTTGGCAACATGGGGAAAGCAGTGTGGCCGCTCGTGTGGAGGTCTCTGCCTGTGCGTGCATTTGTGAGCATCCATGTGGGTGCATGAATGTGTGCATGCACGAGCGTGCACACGTAGGTGTGAGAGTGAACACGTGTGTTTGTGCGCTGATGCGTCCAGGTAGGTAGGAGCGTGTGCGGGTGCGTGCACGAGCATGCAGCTGCACCCGGCTGTGCACAGGAGATACCTGCTGGTGCGTCTCCTGCACTGCCCTGTCCCTGTCCCACTCGCCCCCCGTGCCTGTCCCTCCAGCACAGGGACAGGAGGCCCTGTCCCCAGAGGAGATGGGGGCAGAGGATGCGTTGCTCCAGTATTGGGACATGGCAATGTGCCCAAACAGGGTGACACAGCTAGAAATCTCTGCCTGTCACTGCAGGCCAGATTTTGGCTGCAAAGGTTTGCAAAATAAAGGTACTTCTTGCTGCCTGGCTGGGACAGGGCTGAGATTTGCTTTCTTTCCAAAATGGCTGCATTGCATCTGGTACAAATAGCACTTAGAGAATGTCTTCCCTGTGCCCTTGCTGGGAGATGGAGGTGTGGAGACACTGCTGGGCTGCACCGCATAATTTATTTTATAAAGATGTTAATTCAGTTTGTTCCCCTTAGAGCTGACCTGGAGCCCTGATCGCTCTTCTGCCCCTCCATGCCAGGAATGGAAGGGGTCAGGAACTTGAGGGAACGGTGAGCCCTTGTTAATGCATAGGATGCTGGAAACTGCAGCGCGGGGGATGCCTGAGCTGCTCTGTGCAGAGGCTCGGTGTCCCCGGCTCCTTGGTGGCTCTTCAGGAAGCCAGAGCGAGCATCTGCGATGGGGTTAGCCTGTGACCTGGCCAGCCCACATCACAGTGCAACAGCTCTGGCCCCCACAGCAGCCCTCTCACTGCCTACGCCTGCTCCAGCTCCCAGAGGATGAGGTTGCGCCTGGCCAGGATCTTGGCAGCTCTCTTGGTGAGGAGCTTTTCCTGTATCAGAGTCCGCAGGACTGTGTAACTCTGCAGGTTGCAGTGTGTGAACAAGGGCCCTGGATCCGGGCAGGAAAACAGCTCCAGGGCTTCCCCCAGACCCTGCAGCGCCTTTGCTGTTGCCAGGGCACTGCCTTCATTCAGCTGCTGCCGAAGATGTTTTCTCAGCAGGTTCTTCAGCTTGTACGAAGGTGCCTTGGGAAACTTCTCTTTGATCATGGGCAACATGTCCAAGTAACCACCCACAGTGTGGCAGAAGTCCACTTTCTTGGCCGTGGCATCCAGGGCTTTAAAGAGAGCAGACAGCTCTGGTGCCCAAAAGTTATAGATGACGAGGATGGGCCTGGGGACGGAGTGGAGGTACCAGAGGAGCTGCTCCATTGCAGTCTCCAAAGGGACGCCCTGAGAGAGCAGAGGGAGCACTGACTCGGGCGTCTGGATCACAGTCTTGAAGCTGTGGTCTCCATTGGCTGCTGCTATCTGCATGATCTGCTGAGCTGCAGAGGGGAAAGGGAGAGGCAGGTGTAAGGGCTGGGAAAGCAGGAGGACTGAGCGCCAGCCTGCCATGGCACTGGGATGCCCCCTGAGCCAGCCAGTCCCTCTCTGCCCACAGCTGCCCTCTGCTCTCCCCGCCAACCCCTTGAAGGGCAGAGTAACCCGCTCACTTTTCTGGTCGACCTTCAGGTTGAAGAACACCAAGGTGCTCAGCCCTGGCCCGTAGCCCCAGGGGCTGGCAGAGCCAGAGCCGTGGTGTGCAGTGCTGCTCCCTGAGCACAGGAGGCCGGATGGCTCACCAAACACCTGCAAGAGAATGGAGAAGGGGGCCAAATCCCAGCTGCTGACCTGGAGTCACCTGCTTTGGACCTGGCTGGGAGTCTTCCCTGGAAGAATGAGCTGTAGCTTTGGGTGCAGTGCAAGCCTGGAGGCTTTGAGCAAGGACACACTTGTGTGTGATGCCACAAAACCCACAGTGTCCCTGCACCACCAGGGAAGGGCTGGGCCCATGTTGTGTCTCAGGAGTAGGCTGGCTCATGGTGGGTCCCAGGGAGAGCACAGAGCCTAGGCTGAGCTTCTAGCATGGGCGGGACCAAGTGAGCAAGAGCAGAGCCCTCAGCACAGCTCTTACTGAGTAGTGGGAGCAAGACGACAGCTGGCAAAGCAGACAGTGCCCAGGTCCTGGGACCTGCTGTCCTTTTCTGCACTCCTCCATCTGGACACAGCCTCAAGCCCAAATACTGGACATAAATGTGGCTGAGCAACCATGGTATTAGATGCTAATGGGCTTAAACAGGAAAACTCTCGCCTAAACAGGAAAAGGTGAATGAATTGGGCAAGGGGGAGGCTTAATATGTCTCTGGGCTCAGCAGACATCCTGTGCTTGTCCTTATACAGCATTTTGCCTCTGGCTTGCACATCCATTTCCCAAGGGGAGTAAATAAACCCAGCCACCTGGTTGCAGAGGGTAAACTGAGGCATACAGCAGGGATGTGCCCCACTGGACCCTGCTAACAAGCCCTAGAAAGAGCAGGAAAGAGCCTCTAGTGCTCCTTTTACCAAGGTCCTCAGTAGAGCATCCCTCCCCTGCCAGGCTTCAAACAACCCTTTCAGCCTCAACAGGAACAGACATCAACAGTGAGTATTTGCCAATAGGAACCGCAGGCCAGTGCAGTCAAGAAGCTCTGACCTTGTCTTTCTGCCCCTTCCCCTAGGGATGATCCTGCACAGCCAGGATGAGGGGGAGTTCAACACAGCTACTCACAGCTTGGCTGCGGTTTCTCTTCCCAAAATAGCACTGACCACCCTGCAGCAATGGGACATGCATCTCCCTGCACACCTGCACTCCATGTACTGGCTCTCTGCACCTTCACCAGAGCAATTCCTTACATATCCTCCCACCTGGAGAAGGAAAATCCTGGAAAGGAGACCAGGAGTGCTGGAAATGTTCTGGACAAATGTTTGCAAGCACGTGAGCAGAATCGAGTGATTTCTTACCCCTCAAGAGCCAAAGGGAGCTGGGTGATTGGAGTTGCCTTTAATGCCAGGTAAAACTAGGGGAGGTGTTTTTAAGGCATGCACTCATCTCCCTGGAAAGGAATAGGGGCAGGATGGTGACAGCCACTGGGTGGTGGCAGCTCCCCATGTCCCTGCAGCCTGGCTGTGCTCCTCTGGCTGTGCCTTTAATGACCCTGTTGCCCAGAGCCTTGGAAAGGGGCAGTAAGGGAGTTAGATGAACCAAACTTGGCAATGTAATGTCATCGCAGATGCTGTTGTTACCCAAAATAGCAACTAGCCAAATTGAATTTATATGCAAGAAGGCTTTACTGAAGGGTGAGACAGAGAGGAAAAATATGGAGGATTTGTCAGGGGGTGTGTGTGTGTGTGTGGGAACTACGCTTTCAGTTCAGACACATGCACTCGTACCAGCAGATGCAGTCCTGGATGAGTGGCCAGCAGGTCCTTGCAGAGCCAGGGCCCCGGGAGCAGGCCACGTGCTTGCAGCTTCAGTTTGGTGCGTGTAGCAAGACAATCCCAAAGTGATCCCACCAAGTTCCCCCTCAGTATTGAGATCTTGTCCTCTTATAACATGTCTGAGTCTCCAGGCAGGTCCTCAGCCTCTCCCCCTGGACTGTGCCAAGCGATGCCCAGGCTGTACCAAGTGCCTTATCCCATTGCTCAGCTTTGTGGGGCTTTTTGTTCTGTTTTTTCTGCTGCTACTTTTTTCCCACCTTTCCATGCTTAAACATGTGTGTTTTCTTTCCTTTCCCCAGCTCCTAAGGTTGCACTTCAGTGACCAGCACCTGACCATCAGTGAGCTGCTTATAGCCCTGGGATCTCTGGTTTTGCCTCTGCCCATATCTTCAACACCTTTGCTATCATCTCCTGCTTAAACTCCATATCGTAACAAAAGACACCTGACTGGCGCAGCAGGGTAAACACGCAACAAGCTGGTAACAGCCCTAACAGACCCCAGCCCCAAACCCTTTAGAAGTTAGTACAAGGCTCGTGGCCTGGTACTAGCAGTGGCCATACAGGGCCACCAGCAAGCAGGGGGAGAACTTGGTGGATGGTTTTAGTGTTGTTCCTCTTTTCCCCGCTAGTGATAAATTGGGACAGTGAGGAAAAACAGCATAGAAAAATGAATAAGGAAGACAGCAGTGGGTTGGGATTTATTCTGGAAATAGCTTTATTGAAGAGTAATAAGAGCTTCTGCATTATTCACACAAAAAGGCTGTTAGCTCCTCATTCAGCCAGTGCCATAAAAACAGTCTCTCTTAATCCCAAACCAGCCAAACTTGCTTTGGTTTCCAGATGGATCTCCTGCTAATGCTGATGGTACTGAAATTGCAATGGAGATCCTGTGTCCTCACGGAGGGCTGCTTTGTCTGCTTGCCCAACAAACAGTTTGCAAGGCAAGCAGCCAAAATCTAGCCCTGTGTGCTTTGAAGGTGAGGCTCTGACTTTTTAATGTGCTTATGGCAAGGATGAAATCTGTGTGCCTTGGTGGTTTGGTACTGTAGAGGAACTCCAGTGATTTGGGTGGCTCTGGGGAGAGCCTGAGTTTGGTTCATCTAACAACCTTTGCCCGGGCCATTAAGTTGCAACACACTACTTCGGCAATGCTGTTAAATCTCATCTCATTACAGGGAGCTCTGAAGTGGAGGAGTGTCACTTGGGAAGTCTCAGATAGACATTACTTGCTCTGGTGGTTCCCAGGAGTTTCTCAGACTACTTTGATAGCAGGACTGATGAATTCTGCTCTGCCTCCAAGCATGAGTGCTACATTCAACTCCAAAACTTGACTTATCCATGGATTGAGATATATATATATATATATATATATATATATATATATATATATATATATATATATATATATATATATATATATATATATATATATATATATATAAATATATATCATATATTATATATATATATATATTTTTTTTTTTTTCCTTTTAGCTGAGAATAACCTTCCCAGTGAGGCTTAGCTAGCTGTCCCTATCACATCCCAGCTTTCACAAGGAAATCTGCTGTGATAATTTGCATCTGAGTGGGGTGTCAAAGGGACTTTGGCCTGTGTCTCTCTTAGGAAAAGAAGAGCAAATAGCAAAGGGTGTTTGCTGAGCAATCCTCCATGCAGCAGTGTGAGGTCTGCAATTATTTGAGCACAGCCTGAAGCTTAAATATAAGAGGTATCCTCTGTCCTCATACGTTGCTCTTCCCCTGCCTGTGTCTAAGTCCTGCCCAGTGGTCCTTGGTAATGAAGTGCTGGGCCATGCTCGTCGGTGATCAGAGGAACCGCTCACCCTGCTGGATTCAGCCCCATTTGACCATGAGGCAGAGCCTCTGGCCTGCATGAGACTTTTCTCTAGGGTGGGCTTAAGGAGCTGTACGTTCACTCACAAGAAGCTACAGACTGACTTGAAAGGGTCATCGTGGGAGATCACTTGCCTTGTGCTATCTGTGTGTGATCCCACCTCGGTGAAAATCAGAGGGGGAGTTGATGCCTTTGAAAGAAGGGAGCAGAGCCCAGCTGCTCCAGAAGGGACTTGCTGATACCAGGACAGCCTAGACCATGGTGAGGGTGGGCTCCTGTCTTATCCAGGGTAGACTAGATTTGAGATGGCTTGGCCCATCAGGCTGAATGTTTCTCTGGGCTACTGTCCTGGTTTCGAGGCAGTTACCCTGACCGCTCCGGCTTGCCCTTAGCTAGCGGTGAGCTGAGCAGAGTGTTCCCACCCGCTTCCACCTTTACAGCAGAGCCCAGAAGGCTCTTCATAAGAGAAGCCAAAGTTTGCCACCCTCATTTTCCAGCTGGGGAAACTGAGGCACACCTAGGGGAGCTATGGAGTCAACGAGGAGAAGCCAAGATCCCTCCCAAGCATCCAGGGCCCCCTTCGTGTACTGTGCAGTGAGCCCTGTTCACTTGAGCAAACAAAGGGGGAGAGGAAGCCACGAGCAAGTCTGGCTGATCTGAGGATAGCAAGAGGCTTAGATCTGGGCCCAGTTTAAGGAAAGAAACACAGGAGCAGGGAAGCGGAGATCGCACCGGGCATGGGATATCTACAGTGAGGCAGGAAAATGGGGCACCTCGTGGGCCACCCTCCTCCTGAAGAAACAAGGGGAGAAGGAAGACTCAAAGTCTGGTGGCAGCAGGACAGGCTGTGGCTGGCCTTGGCAAGGGCCAGCTGCCATCTTCTGCCACCCGTGTCACAGGGCCAGGGGATCGCGGCCTCATCCTGCTCAGCAAGGAGGGAGGTCTGGCGTTACACTCACCACCGTGTCTTCCTCACTATCCTCTGAGCTGCATATGATGATGCTGGTAACTTCTGCGGAAGGAATGAGATGGGGTTGAAGCTTTCTGGGTCTGGGAGGGGAGACTGTGATTTTGGAGGGGGAGAGGGGCTTGCAGTTGGCTAAGCTGAGTCCCTCTGGTTTTACGATGGGACTGGAGGAGGACTGACCTTATTTCCTCCTGACTTGTCCAGCCTTTCTGCAGTTAGCCAGAGGGCAAAATCTTCTACGAGGAGCAGAAACCCACCCGGCCACGACTACGCAGCCTGCTCGTGGACCCTGCCCATGCTGGGGGCTTTCCTCTTCCTCCCCATTCCCATTCCCGGAGCGGCAGCCCTCTCCCACCCTGTTTAAACCCCATGTGGACATTGTTCCAGCCTCCCAGCTGGATGGCGTTTCTCCCCCCTCCTCTTTCCAGAGACCCGGCTTTTCCCCGCTGATGGAGGGGCGTATGGCTGAGCTGCGGGTACGCAAGCTTCCCGTGGGGCTGGGTGTGCTCAGTGCCGGGCACGAAATACTGCAGCGATCGCTATTGGCTCCGGGCAAATCCAGAGCTCCTAGTCGCTGGAGGCAAAGTATCTCTGCACGCCTGCCCTGCTTTTATACTCTTGCCCAGGTAAGCTTTTGGCTACACTGGGGACGGGGCAAAGGGCTGGATGGAGCATCTGCGTTCACGCTGCACCGTTGCTCTTGCTTTCATCACTGGGGAAGCTGTTTCCACCCCCTGCTTTAGACCCAGAGGGGCTTGGCCAAGGCCACCGAGTGCGTGGGGGGGCCCCAGGGGCTGGCGGAGACAGTGAACTGTTCTGGAGGAAGAAATGGGGTAACATGGAGCAGGGCTGTGTCCCACTGTCCCCACCTGTGTCATCAGCTTGGTTCCTGGAGGCCTTGGTGGCGGGGATGCTGCTGCAGTTTTGGCTTGGCGCGGAAGTGCTGGGCCCACCTCTGCCATCCCACTGGTTTAAACTGGAATTGCTGAGGGCTGGCTCGTTGTCACACTCCAGCTTCAGCAGCTTGGGCGAGCTCTGGCTGCCCCTTTCCATGTGGCGGGACCTCCACTTGGGCTGTGTGGCGGCAGGGGAAGCCTGGCAAGGCAGAGTACAGGGGTAAGGGCTTGGGTGGGCTGGGACACCGTGTCCCCCACAGCGTGTGCCTGAGCAGGGGGGACATCAAGTGCCCTGGATTCAGACATCTGGGAAATGAGCCCCCACGCAGGAGGGGCTGCAAAGCTTGGGGATATTGTGTCCCTCATTTTCCCCCCTCTTTGGCAGGTGGCTGATTTTCCGCTGTGTCCCTGCAGTGCTGGGGGGCACAGAGCCTTCCAGCTTGCTGTGCCACCGCGGGGTGGCCCAGCATGTACCTGCACCTCCTGGGCTGCAGAGGCTCAGGGGATGGGGGCTCAGGAGGGGCTGGCATCCCCCCCGGCTGGGGGATAGCCCTGAAGAAGTGGTCCTTACCGTGCTCGCCTGCATCTCCCCAAGGCTGATCGTGAAGGTGGGCACAATCCCTTGGCTCCCAACCTGATCTGGCTCCTCTTGCTGGGGAAAGAGTGCAGAGCAGTGGTTAGAGCAAAGCTTCAGACCACCAGCTACAAAATAGGTTCCTCGCTGTCCAGGCAGAAAGGTCCTCAGGGATTTTCATGTTGACTAAGGAACTGATGGGATGGGATGGGGAAGGGTAAGGCTGGCCCCTTGGGGAAGGATTGCAAAGGTCAGAGGAAGGGGGAGATCTGTGACTCAGCTGACGCAGGAGCTCCCTCCCATGATAGTGCACTGGGAAGAAATACAAGCATCTCACCAAGTCGTTCTCAAGGGCCACCTCAACCACAGGGACAGCCTGGGAAGCACCACCTGCAACGGAGAGAGGAGGGTGAAGCACAGCTGGAAAGGGAGCTCTGATCCAGGGTTGGAGCCTCCAGAGCGCCCACCTGGCCCTGCTGGCAGCCGAGCTGGGAAACACATGCCAGAAGGTTGCAGCAAGTAAGGGATATCTCTGTTCTCCTTCCCATTCCTCAGCCCCTCAGTTTGGGATGGTTTAAGGGGTTTAGGAGCACCTGGGAACCCAGAAAGTTGAACAAGGAGCATCACTGCAGGCTGTCAGATCAACGGGAGATGAGGAAAGGGCTCTGACCATGTTCCCTCCCTGCAGGGGTGGAAGAGCGGCGAGCAGGCCGGGCTCGGTCCGGACGCAGCCTCCCCTCACCTGTCTGCCCCATCACTCGCTCCGCCAGCGCCTGGAGCCTGCCTCTGCACTCGGCAAAGTCCCTGGTGGCCTGCACTTGGCCCCCGGCCGCCGTGGGCTGCAGCCTCCGCAGCTCCTCCAGGGAGTCCTTGATGAAGGGCTGCATGTCCATCACCTCCTGCTCCGTGGCATAGAGGCTCATCTTCTCCACCAGCCGCTCGCCGGCCTCCATGCGCCGCAGCACGCCCTCCACACGCCGCAGCTCCCCTGCCAGCTCCCGGCGGCCCTGCTCCCGCCGCGTCTCCACCAGCCCCAGCAGCTCCTCTTCCTCCTGCCGGATCAGCCGCACCAGCTGCTCCACGCGCTGCTGGATCTGCTCCCGGGTCTCTCTGCTCACCTGCTCCAGGTGAGCCACCTCATCCCGCAGGGCCTTGTAGGCATCTTCGAAGCCACTTTTCCTCTGCTTCAGCTCCCGGCTCATGGTGCCCAGCTCCTCCTGCCTCCGCTGGATCTCGGTCCGGATGTCGCAGTAGAACTGGGAGTGTTTGCTGTCCAGCAGCGCGCAGGAGCAGCACAGGGGCTTCTCGCACCTCCGGCAGTAGATGCTGCGAGGAAATAGAGCTCTGTTCAAGGCCAGTGCATGGTCCTTCCTTCCCTTCCCAGGGCCTTTGAGGGAGCAGAAAAGCAATTAAGCTGCACTGGGCACAATCTGCCCCATGGGGCAGTAGGGGAGGGTCAGCCTCATTTTATGGAGAGGGGAAACTGAGGCACGACTCAGGGAATGATGTGCCCCAGGCCATTAGTGGTAGGCATGGGCACAACGCTGGGTGTTAGCCTGATTATTTAACCCAGTACTTCCTAAAGCTTTGTTCATCTCCTTCCCAGGGACAACCCTCCCCCCGCCCCAGTCTCCTGCCCAGGCCTCGCAGAGTTTGCTGTGCTCCCTCTCCAAAGGTAGGCTGCTAAACCCCTTCAGCTCTGGCCAGGAGATGGCAGAGTTGGTCCTGCAGAAATCAGCTTGCGCTGGGCAGGGCTGCTGCAGAGCAGAGCCCTGGAAATACCCGTGCTTCACCATCACAGCCCCCTGCTCCCCTCCCGCTTCCACCCTGAGGTCCTCTGGCAAAGAAGCCCCCTGAGCAGGTGGCAAAGCTGCTGTGCTCTGACCTGGTGACGTGGCCCTGGTTGGTGTGGCCAGGACTGGAGCAAAAGAGGTTGCAGGATTTCCTTGTGCCTTCCAGGAACTGGTGGGCCGATTCTGCCCTCAGGTCCTCCACCTTCCTGGCCTCATGGCTCCTCTTCTTGAAGAACCACTGGTGGGCCTCGAAGCAGGTGAGGCAGAGAAACTCCTCGCACTCGGAGCACCAGACCGCCGCCACCTCCTTCCGGCACCGGCTGCAGCTCAAGTCACCGCTGCTGATGATCTTCTTGTAGATGCTCAGCCTGGCCTGCAGGCTGGTGAACAGCAGGTTGTCCCGGTCGGGGATGCCGCTGGCCTGCGGGATGGCGGTCCAGCACACGGGGCACTGGCCGATGGGCTTGTTTTCGTTGAGGCAGCCGAGGCACAAGGTGTGGAGGCAGGTGAGGAGCTTGAGGTTGGGCGATTCCTGCTGGCAGCCCTCGCAGAGCACGAACTGGAATTCATCTTCCAGCACCTGTGGGCAGGACGGAGGGGGACGGACGGACGGTCCCGCCTGGTGGTTCGTTTCCATGGGGGCAGCAGCTCCGTGTCCGTCTCTTCCTAAGTGGAAGGTGCAGTAAGAGGTCCCGTTAGCGCATGAGACCTGGGGAGGGACAGGTGGCCCTGGGGGCTGGCTGAGTGCGGGTGACCTCCTCTGTCCCCCTGTCCTACCCTGGTGGCTCCAAGCCTGGCTCTGCAGCCAGGGCCGCGAATGGTGGCACGTTGCTGGCAGGCAACTGAATTTAGCTGCCCCACTCCAGGGAAGGGAGAACGGAGCCACAACACAGGCGACTGACTGGCTTATCCCCATCTTTCGTGCAAAGGGAGCCGGGGCAGGGGGGACAGCTAGTCGGGGGGCTCTGCGGTCAACCCCCACCACGAGCGTTTCTCTGTGCCCCTCTCCGCCCCGTGACAAGGCCAGCAGCCGGGGGGACAGATGGCAGCACCCTGGCAAGGTGGGAGGCGCCAGGAGCTGGTGCTGCGCCGTTTGCTGTGGTTACCCCCGGGGAGACTCCCTGCTGTCTAGTAGGGTTGTGCTCCCACCGCTGCCTTGCTCTGTGCAGGACAGGGAGCGGCGCGGCTTGCCTGCCAGCCCATCACCGTCCTCTCTGAACCTGCCCCCCCAGGGTCTCCCCCCTTCTGGATTTCAAAGTTATGGGTGGGAGGAGCGGAGAAGCCTGCAAGTGACTTTGGTTTCATTGTGCTGACGTCGGCTCTGGGGGGGGTCCCACGGGCAAGCCCCCAACTCTGGGCTGGCCCAGGGCTCCCGCAAAAACTTCTGCGCCGCTCCGCAGGGAGCAGGCGGTGGGCTGCCGGCGCTAGCCCTTCCCCGTGGCATCGGGCCTCCTCCAGCAGAGCGGCGCGGCCTGAGACCCCCGAAGCGAGCAGGGCTCCCACCCCCTCCCCCGCCCCATGCAAGGGCTTTGCCCCCCCCTGCGGCCGCGCTGCGCCCTCCCGCCCCGTCCGTCGCCCACGTTACCTGCCGGGGGGGGCGGGCCGGGGGCGCCGGCAGCCGCGGGGGCTGGCAGCGAGGCCTCGGGGGTGGCGGGCATGCGGCTGCGGGTGGCGGGGCCTGCGCCGCTCGTCACCCTCGCACTGGCTGCTCTCGCTTTCGTTTCTTCAGCGCGCCTGGAGGGGGGAGGAGGAGGAGGAGGAGGAGGAGGAGCTGAAGGGAGGAAGCTCTGCAGCCGCCCGGGGAGGCGGGGAAGGCGGCGGTGCCCGGGGCTGCTGCGGCCGGGCGGGCGGGAGAGGCGGCGCGGGGCGGGGCGGATGGTGCCACCCCCTTCTGCCCTCTTGGTCGCACTGGCCAGGGCTTTGCTGGGTGTCCGCAGGGCGCTGAGGCGCTGGTGTGTGTGCGGATAAGGCGGGGGTGAGGGCTGCCCCGAGCCCAGCAGAGCTGCCGCCTGGCTCTGGGGGCTCGGTGGCCCCAGCTCGCCCCGGCCCCCCCAGCGCCGACATCGTGGCGGTGCCACCGCGGTCTCGGCGCTGGCGTCCTGCAGGGACGTGGTGTGACGGGGCGCGCGGCTGGGTGGAGGGTGGGTGCTGCTAAGCGGGGTGCCCCAACCCCCAGGGAGGTCCAGGGGTTCCCGTCCTCCAGGCGCGGTGCTGCGCTGTGGCACCTGCAGCCGGAGCTGCTCCGGGAGCCGCGGCCGTGCCAGATCCCGGGCAGCAAGCGCGGAAAGAGAGGCCTGGAGCAGAGGAGGGGCCGTGGCACGGTGACAAGGCCACGCTGAAGCAGGAGTTGCTGGGAAAAACAGCTGCCCCTGTTCCCTGAGGGGCTGGAGAGCCCCCGCAGCCCCCCGAGGTGCAGGTGCGGTGGAGGACCGGTCCTCCCCGCGGCTGGAGGAGCAGTGCCCGCGCAGGGCCCGCGCAGAACAGCTCACCCAGCCGCTTCCTCCCGCCGTCAGCAGCCACATGACGGGTGAACCAGGAAGCGCTCCGGCCTCCTCCGAGCGCTCCGGCCTCCTCCGAGCGCTCCGGCCTCCCTCCTTCCTGCTGCAGCATCCTCGCCGGGGAGACGTGGGTCGGGGTGCGGCAGGGCCCCCCGGGCCTCGGCACAGCCCTCTCCCTTATTGGCTTTTATATATTTTTTCTAGCGTCCTTCTGACCTGCGTAACGGGGCAGGGAGGTTTGCAGCAGCTCCCGGAAAACGGGGTTGGGCCGGGATGGAGGGCGCCTGAGCTGCTGGGCTGCCCACGCTCCCGGGGACCAGCTGGCGCTCCAGCCTGCCCTCCGCGGCACCGGTAACGCGGGCAGGGCCCCTGGGGGAGGCGGAGGCTGTGCCGGGCTGCGGAGGTGCTCGGCGGGCAGCAGCGGCAGGCGCAGACTTGCCGCTTCAATGGCAGAGGGGAGACAGGCTTAGGGGGCTCCGGGTGCAGGGAGCTGGGCTCCTCTCTGGCAGAAGCACCAACCCAGGGCTCGGGCCATCATGTTCAGCCGGTCAGGTTACCAAGCCCTTCCCCTGGGAGACTTTGACCGCTTCCAGCAATCCAGCATCGGGCTCTACGGTGCCCAGAAAGGCTTCTTCTCATTTGGATCCAAGCAAGACCCTCTGGGGCAGACCTCAAATGCAGCAGGTGAGTCTAGGCCAGGGGAGGAAGGCTTGCCTTTGTCCCGGGCGCAATTGCCATTTTTTCTGTAGGGCATCACATCAGCTGTGTGCCCCCCACCCTGCTGGCCTCCCCACCATCAACACTGGAGCAAGGGGTGCAGGGCTTGTGGAGGGCAGGGGCTCCGCTGAGGACTTCTGGGCAGGGAAGGGGCTAAGGGGCCGTCAGAGCTGGGGCAAACGTTCCCTTTCATCCTCCTGCAGATTCCTCCCAGGGCTGGCTGTCCTGGATCTGCCATGGGATTGTCACGTCCTTGGTTTTCTTGTTCATGGTTGCCACCTTCCCCATCTCGGGCTGGTTTGCCTTGAAGGTAAGCAAGGACAGAAGGCGAGGAGCAGGTCAGTAAAACCTGTCCTGGGGGAGCCGTTCCCAGCTGCCGCTCACCTCAGGATGTAGCCCTGGGGCTCCTGCACTGCAGGCTGTGAAGGGACCAGGTTATGCCGCACAGAGAGGGCCTGCTCTGCCCTTGAACGGCCCTGCGGATCTGTGGTGGACCACAGAGCAGCCTTCTGCCCCAGCCTGCACCCTGGGAGCTGCGGGGGCACGTGGCTCACGGAGCAGGGACTGGCAGTGGATGACCGAAGCTCTGTGGTCCAGCATTGAGCTTGATCTGGTCCCCAGGGCGACCCCACGCAGGCTTCACCAGACTTCGTGACATCTGTATGTGCTGGTAGCCACCTTGTCAGGAGAGATGGGACAGTTGTAGTGACTTTTCTTGGAGGTTTGTTTACATTTTTACAGCTGTTCTGGTCTAAACGTTCTCCTTCCAGATCGTGCCCACCTATGAGCGAATGATCATCTTCCGCTTGGGCCGCATCCGGGCACCGCAGGGACCAGGTGTTGTCCTGCTGCTGCCCTTCATTGATCACTGGCAGAGAGTGGATCTGAGGACAAGGGCCTTCAACGTGCCGCCCTGCAAGGTGAGCTGTCCTATGGGCTGAGGACAGGGTGGGGACACATCTCTAAAACACCCAGAGCAGCTTTTTGCAGCTGGTTTTTGAAGAGGTCTGGCCCTCGGCCCCTTGCATGAACACAACTATCAATTCCTTCTTTCATGAGATGAGATGGGAGAGGGTGGTGGTGCTGTGAACCTGGGTGCCCTGGGCCTGCCTGTGGTTGAAACGCTTCTCCTGACTTTGCATGCCACGTTCAATGGATGTTCCTGGTTGGAGACATCTCAGAAAACATCAGCTCCTACCTCTCTGACCCCTCCAAGTCCAGATGTCTCTCAGTAAAACCTCCAGCTGGAAACTGGCCTTGCCACTCCAACTAGTCCAAATTTGATCATTTGAGTTAGGTTTATTTCTAATAACTCTCTTAATAAAGAGATGTAGAGCCAGCTTGCCTTCTGCCCACGTGCAGACAAGCTCCCTGTGGCCAGAAATGGCCCTAAAGTGTGGGCTGCTGCCCATGTCGATGCTCAGTGACCAAATGGAGTAGGGGTAGCCTGTGGGTCCGGGTAGGATTTGATGGGGCTGCTCCAGTTTTGCAGCGCTAAGGCAGCAGGTCTCTGTAGCAGGACTGGTGCAGTGTGGATCTTGATGCAAGGCATGAGTTGGGGCCCCTCTTTTGGCCGAGCACTGATGTGTACTCCTTTCTCTCTCCCTGTAGCCCTGCGCTGTGGGGCTCCTCCAGCAAGTCATGGGGGGTGTCTTGTGCAGTAGTGCATATGAACTCATCCCATCGCGTACTCTAGTCCCCAGTGAAACACTGCGTGGTCTCTTAAACTCCTACTCGCATGCCCTGGGCACCAAGGGCATCTGTAAAGCTGGCAGCTGCAGGAGAAAAGAAGTTGATGTCTTTGCTCCTAGGCTCTGAACACAAGGGGAGGGCCATGGGGCAGAAAGGGGGAGAGATGCTGGCCCGGGAGCAGCTGGTCTGACTCTCCTCTGCACAGCTGACCTCCAAGGACGGTGCTATCATCTCGATGGGTGCCGATGTCCAGTTCCGGGTATGGGACCCAGTGCTGTCTGTCATGATGGTGAAGGACCTCATCACTACCACCCGTATGACAGCACAGAATGCCATGACCAAGACCCTGCTGAAGAAGAGCCTTCGTGAGATCCAGGCCGAGAAGCTGCGGATCGGGGAACAACTCCTGGTGAGGACTGCCCCAGCCCTGCACAGAGCTCCCACTCTCTCCCCGGACTCTTGGGCTCTTGGTGTAGAAATAACAGTAAAGGAAAACCGTAGCTGTTTCCCCCCACGTGGGGAGAGTCCAGCTGGCTGTGAAACCCTGGCAAAAGGCAGGGACATGGGAAGAAGTAGTGTTTAATGTGGAACAGATATCTTCAACCTCTGACTGTGGATCTCTGGAGGTCTGTGGCTTATGTCCGAGAGGTCTGGTTATGGAGAAAAGCCAGCGTGTTATCAGCGGGCTTAAATTTGACTTCTGTCTCTCCACTGAGAAAATGTTCTGAGTGGGCTGCAAGCTCGAAAGGGCTTTTAGGGAGAGAAGCAGGATAGCGGCAAAGGGGGAACAACTACCCTTCCCCCTGCAGACCTGGGTCAGGCCAAGACCTTCTGGGTTACATGGCTGCTAGGGAGGTTTGGGAGAGAGGTGAGGGGAGTGTCCATGGGGCTGAGGAGAGCAGAGCTCCAGGACTGACCATCTGTGGGTCAGGGGGAAGGCTCCACCTCTGGGTGGTGTTCAGCTGAGTTGCTTGGCTAAAGACATTCCTGCCTTTGGGCAGGGAGAAATGATGGCTGGGGAGGTCTTTGGGATATACAGGTATCTCAGGGAGTCTGGGATGATTCTGAGGCCAGAGATGCTGCCTGCTAAAGCACTACCCCAGGCCACGGTGCCCACGGGAGACGGAGGGAAGGGGCCAGCCTGGGAGGGATCAGATACTCCTCTTGCTGAACAGGGAATGAGACAGAGCTGTCCTCCCTGCCCCGACCTGCTCCAGTCCAAGCCGGGTGAGCAAGCAGCCCTTTGCCTGCCCTTGCCTCCCTGTCACACACAGGCTGTATGTATCTCAGCAACCACGCACAGTGCTCTTAGGCCTCTCAGGGCTTCATAACCCTGCGTAGAGCTGCCTGGCTGGACCCCAGCTGGCTCCATGCGGAGATGGCTCTCTGCCCCCGGCTCCCAGCTGAGGGGACGTGGTTGAATGTGAGAGCGGCCAGGTTGGGCCATCTCCTCCAGCACCCCACTGCTAAGAGCAGGCAGTAGCAGAAGTGTACAATAAGCTGTAGGATGTCCATTATCAAGGATGCTGTGGTGAATGGCCTCCCTGACTGTACCCAGCTCTGACCGGCTGCCAACATCTCTTGCTCTGTTCCTGGCTCCGTAGCTCGAGATTAATGACATGACCAAGTCCTGGGGCCTGGAGGTAGACCGGGTGGAGCTGACCATGGAGGCCGTGCTGCAGCTGCCCCAGGAGAGCCTTGCGGGCCCCCTCGCTGCCCTGCCACCGGTGCCCGGGCTGGAGGGTCTTGACAGCACCATCCAGCAGCTGGCTGCCCATCTCTTCAGCAACACTCTGGCTCTGACAGGCAGTGCCAACAGCACCCCGGAGGCAGGTAACCGGCTCCAGTGCCGCCCCTTGTCTGTTACGTGGGTGTCTGTCCCTCCAGTCCAATGGCCTTGGAATCTGCTGGTGCTTTCCCTTGTGTTTTACAGGGGAGTCAAAGTCTCCAGGATATGATGTTCCTACGAGCGCAGTGCAAATAGGCCGTCAGGGAGAGGAGAGAGGACTATTTAGAGCACAGCTCAGTAGAACATTCAGCACAGCACAGACTTTATAAAAAGACATTGGAGAAACCGCTCAGGAGACCAGGAATGTGTCTGTGGGAACCTGGGCTCCAAGGATGGGTGTGTTCCCGTGCCAACTTAGATCTCACCATTTACATCAGGGCAAAGCCAGGGAAGGCCCTGCAATTTCTGAGATAGCTGATACTCACATTTGAGGGCAACATTTGGGCAGGATTTGGCTCAGAGACTGTCTTGTTGATAGTGATACTAAGAAGGAAGCAGCCTGGTTTGGTGGAGAGAGTTTAGCAGTGGTTTAAAAAAGGGGATTGGTTGGGGTAGCCATGATAAGATTTCTTATCAGGTGCTTTGAATTGCTCTGTGAAGATCAGGCAGGAGATCTAAAGACCCACATATTTGTTCAGGCCCCTAGTTCTTGCTCATAAGAAAAAAGATAGGCTGAAACTGTGGGTCTTCGGCTTAGCTAAATATCTTACTTCTTAGGTATTTTGGCACCAGGAAGATCAGGGCAAGAAGGAAAACGAAATCTGATGGGGGCTGGAGGAGGATATCACCTGATGGCCCATTTTTCAGAAATTCTCTATCAGTTTGTGCCCTGCTATGTCTTTCAGGAAAAAAATTCCACTCCCTCGTAGTAGAGTAAGAATAACCCATTGCAGACAAAGGAGCAGGCAGTAAGAACTGGCAAAACCATGCTTCTCGCTTCTGAAAAAGCTTCTTGCTTAGCTGGAAAGTTGCTGGTTAAGTGGCTTGGTCTGCTCAGGAGACCTTTGCTGTAGAATGGCTTGTAGATCAAAGCAGACCAGCTATATTCAGCTGACCTGCCTCCATCCAAACACTCCGTCTCTGGCTTCCCCTGAATCCCACTTCCATACCCTTGTCCCCAGCAGACAGCGTGGAGACCGTGAATGAGGTGGAGCCTCCCACTGCTGCCGTCCCCACCACCAGCGCCAGGAGGAAACCCAGCGCGGACGAGCTGCTCTCAGCCGTGGAGCTCTTCCTGTCTGAGCCCTTGGTTGGCCAGGTGGGAGCGTCTTACCAGGTCAACATCACCCTGCCGAGCGGAGCCCGGAGCACCTATTTCATAGACCTTTCCTCAGGTCACTGCTCTTCATTCCTCAGGGCTGTGTGTTGAAGGTGGGAGGGTGTGATGTGCTCGTGCCTCCTTTGCATGCTGCATACCCCACTGATCTTGTCTGTAGAGGGGATCCCCAGGCAGTGAGGCCCAGAAAGGGTCCTATTTGCTAGCTGTGAAAGGCACCCTGGGGTCTTTCAGCCAAGCACTGCAGTTTGTCAATTCCGGCCTTGAGCCCACGCTACCTGGAAATCCAAAATATAATTTGCTTTGGGTTAAAAACACGGATTTTCTTTTTTTTTTTCCATTTAGAAAGAGAGCATTAACGGAAACTTGGCAGCCAGGTGTCCCTGTGACTGACCAAGTGAGATTGTTAAGGGACTGCAGGGCCACATTTGGGTGTGTTGGGTCTTTTCTACAACCAGCTCGAGTGGGTGGCAGTGGAGGGACACTTATGGATAGTACCTCGGGCATGTGCCATGCTGGCAGGAATCCTCAAAGCACCTGTCCCCCTCACAGAATTTTGTGGGAGTCAGCGATGGTTTTCCTGGTGACCATGACAAAATAGGACAGGGCTTGGAAGTGGACAACTGGAGCAGGATATTGGTGGAGCAATGCAGGAGAAATTCTTCTCCATGTTCCCTATTCAGTAAGGACGCCTTCCTCCAAAATTGCCCTGCCAGGCTCTTGTCTGTCACCAGGCCCAATTCAATCCATGTGAAACTGCGGGGGGAAAGCTCTAATAGGCAAACCTGCATCCTGAGGCTCACTGTTTCTTCCCCTCCCACCTGTCCACGTCCTACAGGCAGCGGACGAGCTGGCCGTGGATTGCCAGAGGGCAGCCCCGACGTGGTCCTGGAGATGTCAGAGAAAGACCTGCAGGACCTTTTCCTGGGTGAACTTCGTCCCTTGAGTGCCTATATGAGCGGGAGGCTGCAGGTGAAAGGCGACCTGCACGTTGCTCTGAAGCTGGAGGAGCTCTTCAAGGCGATGAAGCAACGTAGATAGAGCATGTGTGTGGGTGTGTGTCCATGTGTCTGTGTGTGCATGTGTCTTTGTAGGTGTGCAAAAGGCACAGGAGGGGTGAAGTCACACGTGGTGGGGAACATGGGGGTGCTACACGGCGAGGGCGTTGACTTCCCCACTTTGCAGCTCATGCTGTCCCCTCTGCAAAGCAGCAGGAGTTGCATGTAGGCAGGGAAACTGAGGCAACAGAAGCCTAGAAGTCTCCCCTGCACCTCAAGTTCCCACTCTCTTTGGGGTGAGCTCTGTTGCTTGTCCTTGTCCTTTTCTTTCCCTCCCCTCCCCACCCTTGCCCACAACTTTACTAGTTGGGAACAAGTTGGCACCTGGCCTGTGTCCAGAGAACCCAGTTTGCCTCCAGGTCCCTTGGCCAAGAGCTGCTCCAGGGGCATAGATCAACATCCTGCTGCCTTCCTGGAGGCGAAGGGAAGAGTGGTGGGGCTCCCCTGGGAGATCTGGGGATGAGAATCCCCTGGGAATATCATGCTGGAAGGGGCAGGAGGTGACTGGGTTGGACTGGGAAGAGCTTGGGGACACTGTAACCAAATCAGCTTGACTGAACAGTCATGATGGGAGTGGGATGGCACAAGGAGGAGAGTGAGGGTCGTCAGTGCAGCCGAAGGGAGACAACATGACCGTTGGGCCAGGCTGGATGCAACGAGTGGGCTTGGGTTCAGGTCCAGCATGGCGCTGCTGACCCCAGTGTTTCCAGGGGAAGGAGCAGAGGCAACAGGTTAGGGAATGACCTGTCCAGACATGCCTGGGCCTTCCCGACACAGAGGTTCGTAAAGAGTGATTGCGCTAATTTGTGCTTCAAAGTGCTTTTGCATGCGTGCTGTGAGGTCTGTCCGCAGGGTACATGTGGACTGTATATAGGCGTATATAGATATTTATTTATTTTGTAAGCTTCCTTTCTACCAACTCTTGATTGACAATAAACCTGTTCTACGGCCTTGCCTGTGGGCAGAGAAGGGCTGATGATTCTGTGAGCAGACGAGGCATGTGGCCAGGACCCGGGTGGGCTGTGCTCCCTTGCCTGCCTTGCTCCATCCCTTGGTGCCTCAGTTTCCCCTTCTGTAGGCCCAGGGGTCCCAAGATACTGTGTAAAGTGCTGCGAGATGTACGGAGGCCATGTGTTGGCCAAGGCATCAGAGCTGTCTTTGCTGTTGACATTAAAGAACACAGTGCGGTGTACCGAAGCCTTGGGCTGTGCTGGCTCTGTCTCTGCTGTTTGGTCACTGTAAACACCTGAGGTCCTGCCATGTGCTGGAAGATTTGTCTGGGTGCAGCAAAGACTCCTCTGGGGATCTCTAGTGGTTTCTGCCTTCCTTGTCAAAAGGGAGGAGTCCTGTGCTGCTGTGAAGTGTGGGGCAGATGGGGTGGCAGTGTGAGCAGCTGCCCTGGAGATGGGGGTCCCGATGCCTCCCTGTCGATTCCTGCAGCATCACCCAGGTTCAGGCAAGGGTGTTTGGTTCCTGTGCAGCACTCAGCCCCAGAGGTGTTAAAGCTTTTCTGAGCTCCTGGCAGTGCTAAGCTGTCCCAGGAAGTTTTTAAAGACCTGCCCGATATGGCTGACCCGCCTGTGCCAAGCTGCTGCTTCCAGAGAGCCCGTCCATCACGCTGGACCTGCAAGCAGAGGTGGACTGGACGTGCTGCGAGGTGCTATCCCACCTCTGCATGTGCAGAGCTATGGGAGCAAAGGGACATGTGGGAGGCAGAGCTATAGGAATGAAGGTGCGTGCACGGGGCAGGGCTCGGCTTGTTTGCTCAGAGCTTCTGAGTGACAAAAGAGGCTGGGTGGGTCCTACTGCCTCCAGGGTCCTCTGGGCTGCAACAGGGCAAGGGAGGCAGCGTTTGGCCCCTGGAGCAAGAATTGAAATGTCTCATGGCTGCATTCAGGCCAAATCACCTGCTAAATCTTTTCTCAAAGGCCTCCGTGACATCCTACCAAGAGCAAGTTGCCTGGCAAGCAGATTGTGTGGGCTGGCGCTCCCTTATGTGCAAAGCCGGACTATGCCAAGGGAATGCTCTGTCTGCTCCTTCCTTCACTCCCTTTCCCTCTAAGAGTTACGCCAGCCCAGATAGCTGAGCTAGACCCTGGGAATTTGACAGGCAGATGCTTTCTAGTCTCTCAAAAGCCCCAAGATGAAGGAGCTGGAGCTGCATCTGAGATGCTGCAGGTTTTGCGCAGAGCCATCCCCATCCCCGGGGACAGGCATCCTGTGCAGAATGGTGCTGCCCGCAGAGGTGGCAGTGCCACCCCCATCGTGCCCTATCTCCCCCTGGGCTTGACAGTCCGGGCAAGGCCTCAAGGGCAGTCCCACTTCCATGGGGGTCCCCTTGCAGCTGCAGGCAGGCCCAGGCTGAGATGTAACTCCCTGGGGCTGACGCAGTGCTGGGGGGGCACACAGAGCACAGACGATCCAGTGGCCAAAGCCAGGCGCCCAGGACAAACGGGGCAGGAAAATGCTCTCCCGAGGGGGGACAATCGCACCTGCACACGGGGCAGAGCTGTCCCCTCCGGGGTGAGCTGCTGGGAAGAAGCAGAGTCCTCTCTAGCACTGCCATGTGCCTGCCCATCCCAGCTCTTGCCCTTCAGCCACCCCGAAGCGGGACAGGGAAGTGGGGCCCTGCATTACAGCCCTGCATTTTCTCTATGATTTGGCTCTTTGAGAAGTGCTGGGGGGGTTGTGCCCAGACCTAGGTCCAAGCCCATCCAATCTGGGCCCTTTCTCCTCACAGAAGGAGAGAGAGGAAAAGAAACAGAAACCCTTCTGGCTAGCGGGGGCCGAGCTGCATTCCTGCGGTCCACAGAGCTGCCGCTGCGTCAGGGCTAGGAGCCATCACAAGAGGGCTCTGCGCAGCTGGCAGCCCCGGCTCGAAGGTGGAGTTACTTCCAGGGCAGAAGAAAACGAAACTCCGAAGCAGAAGAAGCTGAGGGGACGCCTGGCCAGCAAGCGGAGGGCCACCAGCGCTTCCCACGCCTGCCCATGGCTGCGAAAGCCCCCGCAAGCCAGCAGAGCTCGGAGTGCGAGACCCAGGTAAGCTCCTGGGCAGGGTCAGGCACTGTCCAAGGTGCCTGGATTTTGGGGGGAGAAGGCAGGTGGGTAAGAAGTGGTGGGGCTTCTGCAGAGGGCCTGGGGGCAAGGGAGGGTGTCAGAGTTCGCCAGAGGGCTGAAGGAGGAGCGCGGAGCCGGGAAAGGATGGGAGGAAGGTGTGGGGACGCTGGTGAAGGAGGTGGCTATGGGCCTGAGCCCCAACGTGGCTCTTGCGGCACAGTCAATGCTACCTTCCCCTCCAACACGTGCTGGGCGGTGGAGGAGGTGTGTGGGGCACTAGGAAGTCTCCATCCTGGTAGAAAGACTGCAGGACTCTCAGTCATTTTCTCCTGTGCCCCCAAGCGTCTCTTCCTGACCGAGGCGATAGGGATAAGAGCTTCAGTGCCTGCAGGGCAGCCTGGCACCAGTGCCCACCCATGCCCTCCCTCGGCCCAGCAGGTGCGAGGCACTGAACCAGATCCCTGCGGGGAGGAAAGGCTGGTCTCAAGTTCACCTCCAAGCCCTGCAGGGAGCAGGGTATAGGCTGGGAAAGTAGGAAGCACAGATGTCCCGGAGAGACGGAGGGAGGCAAGAAGCCAGAGGGATGGGCCTAGCGGGACAGTGAGTAGGGGAGGCAGATGGCAGGATGGATGTGCTCTGGTTTCAGTCCTGTGAGGGTATCGTCCAGAGGGTGTCTTAGATGGTCCCTCCACAGCTGCATCACCCCTTATCCTCTGCTCTGCCCCTCCTGCAGCCCTGGGGGCAGGAACCGCTGCCACTGCCCTTCTGGAGCCCTGTCTTCCTCTGCCCCATGGCCCCAGGGCCAGGGTTGAGGTCCGTCTTCTGTGAGGCTGCCAGGTTGGGATCAGTGCCCACTTTGCTAGAGGAGAGGAAACACTTAGCAGGGCCCTGTCCAGCCAAGCCTCTTGCATTGCGTGAGCCAGCTCTGGACTGCTTATGGGGCCTGTGCATCCCTGTTTGGAAATGGTTGCTCACTGATTGCTCAGCAGGGTCTGAACAGATCTTGCAGGTCACCTCCCTCCACAGTATGTGTTTCAGGAGCTCTTAAAAGCACTGTTCCCTCCCCAGCACTCACATCTGTGGCTCTTTTTCCTTCCCTCTCTCCTTCTCTGCTCCCCAAGCTGCTAGAAGATGAATTCCAGTTCGTGCTCTGCGAGGGCTGCCAGCAGGAATCACCCAACCTCAAGCTCCTCACCTGCCTCCACACTTTGTGCCTCGGCTGCCTCAGTGAAAACAAGCCCATTGGCCAGTGCCCCATCTGCCAGACCGCCATCCCGCAGGCCAGCGGCATCCCCGACCGGGACAACCTGCTGTTCACCAGCCTGCAGGCCAGGCTGAGCATCTACAAGAAGATCGTTGCCAGAGTTGACTTGTTTTGCAACAACTGCAAGAGAGAGGGCGAGTTCTGGTGCTTCGAGTGTGAGGAGTTCCTGTGCATAAAGTGCTTTGAGGCCCACCAGAGATATCTGAAGAGGGACAGCCACAAAGCCAAGAGGGTGACGGATGTCAGGGCAGGGTCAGCTAGGGACTTTCTTAAGGGTACCAGGAAGGCTAGTAACTTATCCTGCTCCAACGTGACTCACAAGAGCCAGACATTAAGGTAAACTTCCTGGCTGGGGATGGTTTCTTTTTGCGATGCAGCCAAAGGCAGGGGAATATTTGCAACATATATGGGGGGAAATTTGAAAGACAAAGAAAGAAAAATCTTCGGGCTTGCTCCATGGTAGGTGTGAGCAGGGTGGCTCTGTCCCTCTGCTGCCCCGATTGTCACCAGCTGGGTCACCATGTAATGGAGAAGAGGGATGGGAAGTAAAGACTAGTGGGTTCCAGAGCAGGAAAGGAGGATTGGAAGTAGCTGGGACCAGACCAGAATTGGAGTGTGACGCAGAGTCAGATTCAGGTGCTCTCAAGGGAAAGTCCAAAGGAGAGCAGGAAGAGGCTGGAGCAGGCCGTAGAGGCCAGCACTGACTACTAGCCATGACACACCAGATGCAGTATCTGCCTCAGGATGTCTGTAGCCCACCAGTTGCCAAGACTAACAGGACGTCTATTGGGGATGGATGAAAATCTACCTTCTCCATTTCTTATATTCTTGTCCTAGGCATCTTGTGGAGATAAAATACTCCTTGGTCTTATATTCTTATACATATACCCAATAAATACCCTTGGAAGTGCACAGAATTCACCTCTTTACTGCCCCTGCAGTGCATAGATAAAGATCTACAATAGTTGTTTTACAGACAGAGAAGATGGGTATTGGTCCCTGGGAAGGAGAACCAAATTGGTTTCTAAGCTAGGACTTAAGCAGTATTCTCATTAAAAACAGAACTGGACAGAAGTCATTGCACAGGCCTGGAAAAGAAATGGGAGCAAGTTCCTCTTTAGGAAACCAAATCAGATGGGGAACATTATGCCTGGTCTCTGCCTGAAACAAGGCTTCACTGTCCAGACCTCCTTTAAGATTCTCATTTTCTGTTAGGGATATTCCTGTGACTGCAGAACAAGGTACCCAATGAGTTAGTACCAGTCTGCTGCACTGTAGTAACTGGTTAGGTGAACACTTCTGCCAGTCCAAAAGAGGAGTAGAAACCCTGTGGAAGTGGTTCAACTGAAAACGTGCTTTTTTGCGATTGGGATAGGATAAGAGCAAATGCCTGGCCCACGGTGGTAATTTACTCACATTCGATCATGCTTAAATGAATGAGTTGCAATGAGAGTATGAGTGTGCATGGTCTAAATCACTGCTCTGCCTGTGCTTGGCCTCACAGCATCTACTGCAAAAAGTGCTGCAAGCCTGTCTGCTGTGTCTGTGCCCTGCTGGAGGGCAAGCACGTGGGCCAGCACTGTGATATCAACACCGAGATCCAGCTGAGGCAGGAGGAGCTGAGCACCATGAGCCGGGAGCTGAAGCAGAGGAAAAGTGGCTTCGAAGATGCCTACAAGGCCCTGCAGGACGAGGTGGCCCACCTGGAGCAGGTGAGCAGAGAGACCCGGGAGCAGATCCAGCAGCGCGTGGAGCAGCTGGTGCGGCTGATCCGGCAGGAGGAAGAGGAGCTGCTGGGGCTGGTGGAGACGCGGCGGGAGCAGGGCCGCCGGGAGCTGGCAGGGGAGCTGCGGCGTGTGGAGGGCGTGCTGCGGCGCATGGAGGCCGGCGAGCGGCTGGTGGAGAAGATGAGCCTCTATGCCACGGAGCAGGAGGTGATGGACATGCAGCCCTTCATCAAGGACTCCCTGGAGGAGCTGCGGAGGCTGCAGCCCACGGCGGCCGGGGGCCAAGTGCAGGCCACCAGGGACTTTGCCGAGTGCAGAGACAGGCTCCAGGCACTGGCGGAGCGAGTGATGGGGCAGACAGGTAAGGAGATCCTCAACCAGAGGGACTGGTGGGGGACTGAAAGCGGAGAGGAAGGTTATAAGCACTGGTTTGGCCATATTCTCCATGGGTTTCAAGTCTCCTTTCATGTGGCTACTTGGTGCACCTGCGATTCCCGCCTTTGCTCAGGGGCACAGACCCCCTTTCCTTC
Organism: Dromaius novaehollandiae; assembly: GCF_036370855.1. Taxonomy (NCBI): domain Eukaryota; kingdom Metazoa; phylum Chordata; class Aves; order Casuariiformes; family Dromaiidae; genus Dromaius; species Dromaius novaehollandiae. Next base: position 23,421,744 of record NC_088107.1, read on the forward strand.
CCCCAAGGACTAGGATGCAGTTGCTGTTTTCATCCCTTCTAAAGCACTGGTTATCTCTTGCTCCTGTGGGGGACGTCGGTCCCCAAATACAATTGTGATGGGAGAGAACATGGTAAATTGCTCAGGCTTGAACTTTGCAGTGGATTAAAAAATAAGGGAGGGGAATGACATCTGGGATGCAGAGTGTCTGGAGAAGGAGTATTGGCTCACAGAGAGATTGGCATTTGGAAGGAGAAAATGGGTGGAAAGATTGGACTCACTCCACATCATCTCTGAGAAATGTTCAATCCAGTGACACGTGCAGGTCCCGTAGAGGTCAGAACTATCCTCCAAGCTTTAGTGTCCTACGATCCACTAATCACTTCTTGCTTCTCAGACCTCCAGCAGACATTCACAAGAGCTGGGTGAGCACTTTAAAAAAGATTTATATTTGCTAAACTTGGGCTGTCCACAATGATGGAGCATCTGGGACAATTCCCATTTTGGTTTGTTGATTACTGCTTTGAGATTGCATATCCAACTGGGAAGGTGAAACACTTCCAGGGAGCAATCCCCAACAGGGCTGGCGAGTGGTCTGTGACTGATGCAATGTTTGGCCAAGTGTTTTCACAGCTCTTCAGCAGCAGTGCTGTGGAAGAGATGCTGGTGGTGTGGGAGTGGTGAAGGCTTTTGCATCCTTGATATGTGAAGAGAATCTGGTTACTCGTGTGTTGGAAGAGCCGGGGACGGTAGAGAGGCTGGCTTGGGGAGCTTGTGGTAGCATCCTTCCAGCAAATGGGGAAAAAAAGAAACAAGAGGAAGGGACTCTGAGAGGTCTTCTGCTCCATCCCCCTGCTGCTGTCGGGGTCAGTTCAATTCAGACCTGACTGCTACCAGAGTCTTCCTTGGCCTACTATGGGCTTCCACCACTGAGCTTCCCAGGGCAAGCTTATGGGTCACAGACCATCCCAGAAGAGACCAGGAGTGATCTCCTGGATGGAGCTTGGGGTTTTCTGGGGACAAGCTGCAAATCTCCCCACTCCTTGGGTCTCCACCACTTTGTAAGCATTGTCCCTTCATCCTCTCCCTCGACCACACTGAGATTGCCTGGAAAAATTGTCCTCCAAGTCCTGATTCTTCCTTCCTGTTCCCTTCCCCTCCCCTCCCCTGTGACAGGTTCCTCTGCTCCCCAACATGACTCTCTGTGTGAAGAGGCAAGCACCCCGATACTCAACCTTGAGCTTCAGTCTCCTTGGAAGCAGACCCAGCTGCACAGATGTGTCCCTGCAGGGCTCCCTGCCCATGGCCACGAGCAGCCCCGGGCACCCATATCAGATCCCTCCAGCAGCAGAGGACATGTGTGTCCAGGACGAGGAGGGGATGCGTCCCCAGCCCAACCCATCTCTCCAGACCTTGCTAGGCAAAGGAACGAGGAAATGGAGGATGACTCTGGGTCACCTGTCAGTGCCCATGGGGACACTGCGCCTATTGCCAGGAATGTCCAAGACTCTCTGGTCTCCCTTCAGGAAGATTTCGGCGCCTGGGCCAGGTCAAATGTACAGCAGGCAGATGAGCTCCTGAAGGCAAGCAATCACCTCCTGCAAGCTCAGCAAAGGGCCAATAGGCACCTGCTGTCCATGGCACGTGGGGTCAGGGCCATGTCCTGCTCCCTGGATACTATTGCCTCTGCCATGGGGCCCTTGCTGCAGAGCGTGTTGCAGTCCAAGCAGCAGCCTGCCCCAGCCGTGCCCAGCCCGGGGCAGCCCGTGACTGCGGACACAGACTGGCTATCGCTGGACTCCAATATACTGGAGTTATTCCTTCCTAGCACCTCACAGCACAATGAGTCGCTGTTCCCAACAGCTCCCATGGCCTCTTCCCCTAGGAGACACCCTCCTTCCTGCCCTCCCAATGCTGCTGACCCCCCTGCCAGCCCAGTGTACTCTGTGCCCCCCAACACAGCTTCAGCTGAGACCTTAGAGGGTGAATGCCCCCGATCAGGGCACTCCACCAGAGGCAAACGTAGCTCTGGGTCCACCGCCAGCCTTCGGAAAAGGAGGAAGTGAAGCTCCCTTTGCTGCTGTTCCAGGGTGTCCGGACGACCAGAGGTGGTTGCTCATGGGCCTGTGTTACATATCCTGAATGAGGGATGCTGGCCTTGGGAAGCCAGGCTCCATCCACCCCATTTCTGTAGGCAAGGTCTCTGATGGGAAGCAGTAGGATCTAGAAGAGAGGTATGACTGGAGAGCATAGAGGGAGACCCTGTCTGTGACCCTGGGAGAGAGATGGGAATGAGTGTCCTGCGCAGGGAGGAACCTGCCATCGATTCTGCAGTGCTCTGCAAGGACAGCCAGCCACAGACCAGGCCCTCCCACCCCTGCATGGTTTGCAATGGGCTGCAGCTGCTTTGAAAATCCATTTAAGGTCCCGGTAGGGACCTGGCTCTCCACCTTGCCTGTGCAAACCTTGCTATACCAATAAACCCCTCTTGGACTGAAGAGCGAATGTGTCTTTTGCTGGTGTCAGAGCCTGGAAAGGGCCCTCCTGAGGTGGGCTGTCCAGGGAATGTGGTTGGGCTGAGAGCTTCCCAGATTGTGCTCTGCTCCCTGTGAAGGGCTGAAACAGGTGCAATAGTGCCAAACTCTGAGCACTGCTTCTTGCCCGTAAACCTGGTGCAGCGGCGGCAGCCCCAGAGCCAGCTGTGAGGGAGCCTAGAGAGGGCAGGGCTCCCTGGAGACATGAGCTGGGTTTGGTAGTGTGGTACTGTCCCACCCAGTGAGTCCTTGCCATTGAAGTATGATAATTAGCTCAGGAACAGCACGATGCTACTAATTTTGTTTTCCTCCCGAGCATTATGTGCCCTGCCCGGTCAGCTTACGGGCCTGAGAAGGGCAGGAGGGAGGTTCTGTAAGCGGCAAACCCATATGGGAGAGCTTTGTGAAAGGAGTCTTTAGTACAAGGATGGGAGAGGGAACTAGTAGCTCCCAGGGTCTGATGCTGGACTGGCGTGCCACAGATTTCAGCGTGGCAAGCCCATGTGAGCAAATAGCCCCACTGCAGGAGGTTCATGAGGGAAGAGTGTGAGAAATTAGGAGAGAAGGAGACCTAAGCACTATAAAAATGTGGCTCCAGAGGCATTTCTTGGGGATCTGACACATTTCTCATTAACAGGTCCTTGTCCAGGTAGTACTTAGCTGGAAGTAGTGGGATGCAGAGCTGCAAGGAGCAGCACGTTAAGTAGCCAGCTCTCTGCTCTGGCCTGGTGAGCTGCACACTGAAATATTCGCATGGCCGAGTGCCATGCCCCCAGCTCCTCGGAGAGCAGAGGAGGAGTGCTGACGGGAAGTGGGTAGGCTGGCAGCTGGGTCCTAGTGCAATTGCTTGGTTTTGGCCTCAGCAGCATCTGCAAGTGGGACTTTGGGCTACCTCCCGTGACCGCACAGCCCTGGAGCTGGTGATGTGACATAACCCTGGCACAGGAGCCACATTCACACCGTCTGTGAGTTGGCTGCCACTGCTATGTCTGTGCGCACCGGCGTGCCGGAGACCCCACTTCACCCCCTGCCTGCCTGATTCTGCTTGTGTCAAGTCATGCCGTGTAAGGCTGTGCCTCAGTTTCCCAATGTGTGAATATCAGCATCTTCTGTGGAGCACTTTTATGTCAGCTCGTTCAAAATACAGTAGCAAGGCTGGCACTTGGTACTCTCAGAGGTCTCTAATGCTGCTTTCCCTCTTCTTAATTCATTGTATTTTTGTTCTTCCAGGAGCTGCCTCTGCTCAAGCCACAGAAAACTCCCAGCAGGTGAGACGTGGTTTCTACTTGTTTTTCTCTGGAAATTTTGTGTTGCGGGGTTATCTGGCAAGATTTCAGGGCTAGCTTCCTGCCCTTGCAAGCACAAGATCCTTTGCTTGATTGGGTGGGGTTGATTGCTGCTTTCCAGGCTCCTCCTCGTGTTTTGTTTTGAAAGGGGTCATATGAGCTCCAGATGAGGTCCCAGGCTCACTCAGCTAGCTGCTGCACCCCAGCCCTTGACCTGGGCTGTCTCTAGGAGTAAGGCTGCAGAACCAGCTCCAGTGCCCATACTGGCATGGCAAACTTTGCCCCTTGCAGGTACCTTTCTGGCTAAGGTGCAGCCAAACCTCACAATGTGAGACATGCCACCACATGTATTTTAAAGACATCATGGGCACATTGGCATGCAAATCGTTTCCTGACGTGGCTTGTCAGGCTGCACCTTGCCCTGTGCTGAACAGAAAGCAGGGGCTGTTACACATCCTGTTATACATCCGCAGCCAGGGCTGGTGGGAGAGAGATCCTGTGACTGGATCTGATGTGGCTGATGTCTCCAAACACATCTTTGCACTCCAGAAGGGCAGAGGCCTACCTTGAGCAGAAGTGACCCAGGGTCTAAGATGCCTAAGGCAAGCTCTCTCCTCTTTTGCTGTGGTACATGAAGGAGTTGTGTCTAGCATCAGTCCTGCCTGCCTTTGCCTAGGATAAAACTTTCTTCTGAGCCACCACAGAAGGGTATGACTGCTCTCCTCTTGTATCTTCTGGAGGGGGTCAGACATTAGTCAATCTGGTAATTCAGGAGGATCCAGGCACAGGCTGGAGGAATGGCAAAATGATGGTGCATTAGCCAGGCAGGCCTGATGTCTCTGGGTGGCAGGAGCAGAGCTGGGTCCACCAGACTGCCCCTGTGCAGAGCTCATGCAGCCTGTCCTCGGCCACCCCTGCTGGGGAGCAAGCCTGGACTGGAGAATGGGCCTAGCCCTGTCTGCAAGCAATACAGAGAGCAAACATGCCAGCAACGGGAGCATTTTTGTCTCTGGGAACCTTAAGGCTTAAATGACAAGATAAAGGTGATTTATTCTCCAAGCTCAGGGAGGGGAGGTTCCCAGCCATAACAAGGCACCTTTCTTCTTGATGGCTGTTTGGCAACACGGACAGTTCCTGGCCACTGTTGGGCAGGAAGGGTGCCTTGCCCAGGATGGCTGGCGTGTCCACGGCCTGTGAGAGCCGGGGCCAGGAGAGGCTTCATGCCAGGAAGAAGGAAGTGGTGTTTGGTGGCCCTCAAGTAGAAGAGACCATGTGGGTAAACAGCACTTGCTTTGGGCAGAGTGCAAACCAGTGTGGGAAACCAGCTGGAAGACTACCTAAATACTCTGGGGCACTGACAGCACTAAGTTATTCTAGGAAGGACAAACTTCCCCGTTGCCCAGCCAGCTCTCGATCTCTAACCCATGCCTCTCACCTTCCCTCACTACCATTACATGCCCTCTATCTCCCCAAAATAGGAAACCCGTGCTTTGCCCCATCTCACCTCCTCCCCAAGCCCTCTCTCAAGCCCAGGACTCCCCCCACACATCTCTAAATGCCAGTCTCCCACCCTGACATCCCCCACTCCTCAATCACACCTCTCTGCTCCCTGCCCTGTCCCCTCCCTTGGTCCTCACGTGGGTCGTATCACAGTCTCAGACTGATATATTGGGCATGATGGAGCAGTGCCCAGAAATTGGAGCTGTTTGCTCACCCAAGTAAGCTGCCCTCATGCAGCCTCCTTTGAGTTTGTTACCCGACTATGGAGGGTGTTGTGGTGGAGACCACCCTAGCCAGGTCAGGAGGTCCCAGCCCCCTCCCACTACTGCTGTAAGCATGCTCAAAGCTCACACCTAGGCAGACCACATAGGGCTGCTCTCACTGGCTCTGTTTTACATGGTTAGGTCATCGCTGCATCCACTCCTGTGAAGAGGAAAAATGTTCAAAATGCAGATATCCTGCCATCACCAGTGAAGGTGATGAGGGTTGAAGACAATGACTTTGAACGGATGAAATCAGGAGTCCTGCAGAGACAAAACTCCTTGGATCAGCCTGGAACCAGCTATCCAGTGTCTGCCATGACTCAAACCACCAAGGAAGATAGCCTATTGGAAGACGTGGAAAATGGCAGTGGTGGGCTGCATGATTTAGGTAAGCAGCATTTGTTCAGGCTTGGCAATGCTTTCTTGCTCTTCATTTCTAAAGCAAGGAAGCCATGGGTAGATTTTTCAGGGGAAAGCATCAAAGCAGGGCAGTGAGCAGCATCCCCACAGATAAATTTCACCAGAGGATAGTTACATCCCAGCATATCATCTTGAGTGACAAGAAGTTCAACAGTGATTGCTAGTGAATCAGACTTCATTCACAGATCTCACCCAGTGGATACTGCGTATCTGTGACTTAGAGGGGATCAATCCTTTTCCAGGTGGGCACTGAGGGCAGGGGCCTACTTGCTCCCCATCCTCATTCCTGGCCATCCGGAGCCACCTCTCAGCATGGCTAGTGATGCAGATTGCAGGGGCCATCAGACCCCTCCACCCAGCACTTACTGCAAAGGCAGACAGACCCAGAGGTGCATCTGAAATATGACGAGTCTTTCCTACCTTGGCAGATAACGATATTTTCTGCTTGGACAGTTTTGAAGAGGACAGCAGCGATGAGGAGTCGGTGAGTGCAGCTAGCTACCTTGTGGCTGACAGGGCAGAGGATGGGCAACAAGTTCAGCCTCCTTCTCATGCAGAAAAAAAAAAAAGGACTTTTGGTGCCTGGCCCCCTCAGTGTTTAGTGTTTAAGCCCAGGATTCACCATGAGGACAGGACCACTTGGTGCTCCCTGAGCTCCAGGACTGTTCCAGAGTTCCCCTCAGAGCCTGGAAAGGAATTTCTGAAAATCCTTCCTGAGTGGTGAAATACTTTTGTAAATTCCCTCCAGTTCCCTTTGACTTCTGGGAGAACTGGGCCTCCCAGTAGCATGTGAATCTTGGTAGATACCATACTGGTGAAGACAAGGTGGTGAGCAGCCAAAATGAAAGCCAGCATGGGGAGGCAGTCCAAAATCTCACCTTGTCGTCAAGGCTGTGAAAGGCTGGGTTTTCTCTGTTACTTCTGAGCAGTTCCCACAACGCTGCACCACTGAAAGCTCTACAGCTCTTCAGAAGAGATTATAGAAATGAGCAGCTTCCTGGCCTGACTGCTGTTTGTCTTGGCTCACAGCCAGAGGACAGATGCTGGCTTGCCTGGAGGTAGTCCCAGCTTTTCTTTCAATTTTGAGCAGAAAGCCAGTCAGGAATGATCCAAGTGGGCCATCCCAGTAGTGGTCTGCCTGCTGTAGAGGCTGTCTTTGGGGTATGTATGTCACTTTGTTTTGCAGTGCTGGAGGGCACAAGTCTTCATGACCAACTAGAAGGGCTTATTATATCTTAAGTCCTCTAGCAGGTAATTGAAATAGATTCCTAAACTTTGGTAACCTTCCACACACCGATGTGCTTGGGTAGGTCTGCTAGCTCCATTTTACTGTGTCAGAGACAGAACCTGTTAATAACACAGGCGAGTCTGGGGGAATGAGGGCGTAGCTTGGCTTATGTCTTCATGGACAGCCTCTTCCCCCTTGCCCTGAACAGTGTGGCCTGGTCTATGCTGCCTACTGCAAACAGTCTCTGGCCCATGCTCAGTGCCAGGCCATACTCAGGCATCATCTGAAGAGGTGCATAGACTGAAACCATGCCCGGAGCATGATGACCACAGCAGTCCCCAAAGCCAGCCTGGATTTTTCAGGCTGGCCTCTGTTGTATCCCTGCAGTGTTCCCACTGCATCCAGTTACACTGATGGCTTCCCAGTGCACACGTTGCTTTTGCTGCTGGGGCAAGAGCTGAACTGTTATTGGGAGATAGAGAAGGGCCAACAGAGGGGACCATTCTTCTTATCTAACCCTTTTCATCTCCGTGAGCCTATCTAAGCCTGCATTTCAGTAGTGTTCTTCTTGAAGTGCCCTGCTAGACCTCCAGGACACGAGTTCCCAGAGCTGCTACTCTGACACTTCTTGTACACTTCAACAAGAGCAAATTGTTTCCTCTTCCAGGACCCCAATCTGCTAGATGAACTCAACAGCACACTCGATGAGAGCATCAGTGAAGACTGCCTGGGCATTACCATCAGCAACCATACCACACTTGACTCTAGACAAGGATCCCTGCTGTTCTTTGATGTAAAGATTTTGAGTAAGATCCTAAGTGTTAATGTCTCCCATTTGCAAAGAGCATCCTGTATTGGAGCAGGCTCAGATCCCCACATCTGGCAATGTCTCTTTTGTGAAGTCCAGGCACTTCCACCACAACCTTGGCTTTGTAAGGGAGAGGCCATTCTCCTGAGACCCCAAGAGTCCTTGCCTTAGAGTTTCTGGAGAGCTGGAGAGCTGGGAGGAACATGATTCCTACAGGGCCATGGGAAGATTTCTGTGAGATTGCTCAGACAGTTGAGCAGCCCTTGGGCTGTTGCTTTTTACGCATGACAGTATGGGATCCCAAGTTCCCTTTCCCATCGGCCAATCTCTTTTGGTCAAGGTGGATTTTATTTTTCAAGCGCCTCCTTAGTCCACCCTCAGATAGCAGCAAGAGCTCTCATGTGCCTGGTGGGGGGAATAATCTCAATGCAGGAGGTGTTGAGGTGCATGGGAAGTGTACTACTGAAGGCTGCTAAGTGATGGAAGCTAAGGGTGTGACTGAGTGAGGGAGAATGGAGGTAGAAGAAACAATAAATCCATCCCCTAGCTGCTACTGATGGTGAAGGCCTTTAGAGGCTGAGCAACTCAGTCAATGTTTTATTTTCCTTCTGAGTAAGAGACTAATTCTGCCTTTCCTCCCTCTCTCATCTTCTCTTCCTTCCTCCCATCTTCCCCAGAAAATGGAATCATTCAAGTGGCGGTGGTAGACAAAGAGAAAATTTTCCCGATCCTGATTCAGCCAGTGAAATGTTTATCCACCTTGATGGCCAGAAATGCTGTCTGTGAGGTTGGCCTGAGGAATCTGTTTTGCCACCTCAACACCGTTAACAGGCCCATCCTGGGCGGATTTGGTCTCTGGTCACTCCCCTTCCCCACCTTCTTCAAAGCCCTGACATTTGTGGACAAGAAAGGGGAATTCAGATCTGCTGTGTATGGTTTCCTAGACATTTTGCCTCTGATTAAAGAGAGGATCCCTGAGAGGGATAATTACAAGCTGAAGACTTTGGCCAACACTTATCTCTGGCGACAGCTCAGTGATTGCAGCGCCATGGAGAACGTGAAGGCTATGAAGGATCTGTTTGAGGTCCTGGATATTGACCTGGTTGAGCAACCCAGGCTGATTCTCAGCCATGCCAGCCTGGAGTGCTTCATCTCCCTCGAGCCCTTGCTGACTGAGAAACTCCTCACCAAGCCATCAGCCCAAACACTGGCCAGTCACAACATCGGCCTCTCTGAGCTCTTGTCCTGCTACAGGGAGAGCCCCAACAAGGGGCTCCAGAGAGTGTGCCGTCTCGTCAATGCTCATCGGCACAGCTCCGAAAAGAGGGTCCGAAACCTGAGCAAGATCAAGGTCTACTTCCAGCGCCAGCAGCAGTCAGTTGAATGCCAGACGACCCCTGCAGGCAGTGATTTTCCAAAAACATAAAGAATGAGAAAAAATGTTGAAAGATGTCTGTACCTGTCCTGTACAGGACTCTGTCTCTCACCTATGGGGAATAACTCCTAGAGAAAATTACCAGCTCATGTCGCTAGTTTTGCATTCAAGATTTCCTGCCTGCTGCTGCCTGGGGTGAGGGACCTGAGTTTTGATATGTGACAGTCTCTTGCTCTCCTCTCTCATCTAAATATTTGTGTTAAGGTGAAGAGCTTAGGACACTAGGTTGGCTGGGACATATCCTCTGGCTTTGCTCTGATCTTGACACCCTGTAGCCTCACTGTAGCTTAGTTTCCCCTCTGGATGGATCAAGCCAAATACAGGAAGAAATCTTTCCATGATTTCTGGGGAAGGATGCTGCTTCTTGTGGTTCCTCCTGCCACAGCGCCTCTGCTGGTTTGGGGCTTGGGGGGCTTGGGAAGAGAAGAGGAAGAGGGAAGGGGGCAATGTGGTTGGAAGCCGAAGGGAAAAATAGCAGGTACTGAAATTAATTTAGAAGGATCAAGGGAATAAAGGATGCCTGTATTTGCTGGGAGGGGTCAAGGTCAGGGAGAGGAGAAGGGAGAATGTGGAAGAAGGGGTTAGGAGAGCTCTTGGCCCTTTTTTGGCATGATCCATACCCAGTTCTGCTCCCCAACTTGATAATAAGTGTCCCCCCCCCTTGCACGTCCTGCCCCCCCTTAGCCCCGTCTGCCCAGCTCGGGGGCGTACCTGCCTCTTATGGGTACCCGAATTCCTTGTCCATCTTCTCGTGAGCAGGACAGCAAGGACAGAGGGCTGTCCCTCGTGCTCCCCTTGTCAGAGCTGCTCTGTTGCCCCAAGTAGCTGAGCCTTCCTGTGAGCCAGTATTTGCGATGTCACTGTGGGAGGAACCAAAAACAGCCATATTCAGTGCACGTCTTTCAGCCAAGAGGATTCAGTGCCTAAGTGGCACAGATTCAAGCCCTCTGCTCACATGCTCTGGTATTCACCTTCTGGCCCAGAGCCGAGTCCCAAAGTAGGACAGTGTGAACACATGAGACAGCAGACCCTGGAGAGTGGGGGACCTGGGCTGAAGAGAGAGACAAAAAAAAAAGAAATCACCTTTGGGTCCATCCAGTCTGAGGTATGAACCTCCTAAGGGAGTGCACACTGATATTGTTTTCCTACCTCTCCCTCTGCTTTTCAAGCTCGAAGATAGACAGGGAATCGCTTGGTCAGGGATTGAATCTCATTGCTCTTTCCGTAGAGGCTCCGGTGCCTGCTTTCAGATGCAGAAGAAATAAATCATTTACTTAATTTGATGTGCATTGCTAATAATGTGCTTTTGCTCTCCATTCCCATAACACCCACTGGGAAATGTAAAAAGGGCCAGGGCAAAGAGCCTGGAACAGCCTAGAGGTCCAGCTATCCCACATCCCGGACACAGCTTGTGAAGGGAGCTTAGTGGGGTGTTGGGTGCTGGAGGAGAGTGTGTTCACCCCTGCCCGGCCTCTCTGCTCGCTCTCAGGGTGCTGTCACAGCCTAGCAGTCCCTTGAGCCCCCAGCACAGCTCCGATGAGAAGCAGAAGAAAATCCATTTGGTTTGCGGGGGGTGGGGAGGAATCTCCCTCTTCTTCCAGCCTCGCGGGAGCAAAAGACGGTCAGGGTGAGCCTGCCCCTCCCTGCAGTGCTGCAAGTTCAGGCAGGGAACCGGGACATGAGCTGGCTGAGACCCCGGATCTGGGAGGGTCCAGAGCAGGCCTGACATCTCCCTTCTGCCAGGCAGGCCCATCCCTAGGGACCTCCAGCCGCCCAGCAGGCTGCCAGCGTTTCCTGGAAAACCCGTGTGAGTCAGCAGCTACGTGAGGCACCTGGATATGCTCCTGCAGCTAGGTAAGCCTGGGCTTGAGGCCAGGGAAGAGAGAGCACCAAGAGGTCCTGCTTGCTAAGGGAGCAGCCGAGAAAGCCTGGCATTGTGTTCCCCATGGGAACAATGCTCATTATTTGCCTTTGCATGGTGGGTAGCTGTCCTGCCCGCTGGCAGATAGACGGTTTGGATTGCACGGAAATGATCTGGTTCAGCCATGGCAAACCAAGCCAGCTATTGACACAAGCCTGTGGGTGTCTCGTCTGGTGCCCATCAGGGCCAGACCCAGCACCTGACGTTGCAGGGAGGCAGGAGAGGGCATGCCTCGCAAGCAAGGGCAGGAAGGGGATTTCGGGGGAAGTCTCACAGCAAGGAGACATGGGGGCAGGAATCTAGGGTCCTCAGCTGTCCTCTGACACAGAACAAGGTTTGCTGCAAATCTTGCAAAGGCTCCTGGTCAAAGTGACCTGCATGTGTGAGGGAAGCAATGAACTCACCAACCTTTACCCAGCAGCGGGAGCAGAACACACGTTCTTGCCGTACTGTCCCTAAAGTCCCATACAAGGAGTGCTGTTTAAAGCCATGGTCATCCCTGGATGTCACTTAAACCCCACAGGCTGTTTTTTTCCTCCTCTTTGGTTTATAACCCTCCAAGAAGGCACAATGCAGCTTGCAGGATCATTCAGCGGCGTGCCATGGCAGTGGGTCGCTTTTTCTGGCTCCCGTTCCTTCTCGGGAATGCAGAGGGGGCAGGTCGATGCCAAATTTTCCTGTGTTACCCAAAAAGGCAGGGATTGCCCAGACACCCTGGGGAACATTTTATCTCTGGGCATGTCCGGCCTGGCTGGCAGGGGTCCCTGGAGAGACGGTGCCTGGGGGCCTCTGGTGCTCCTGCCACCCCTCGGACACGACCAGGGCGCTGAGTCCCACGATGAGGCACACGTCACTCTGCTTTTGCTTGCTCTGTGCATTATTTCTAGTAACAATCGTTTCCAACACCAGTCCCCCTCCAGTCCTGCCCTGGAAGCTGCTGACTCAAGTCTGTCCAGAAACGGTTAAACGGCTGCTTCTGCAGAAACATTTTCCTCCCTTTCACTAAAATCACGCAAACACGTCAGGAAGCACGTGAGGAACAGCCAGTGCGGACGCACCGTGTGGAGTCTCCTTTCGGAGGAGCAGAAACGCAGTTTGGTGTCGCTGGTGGCGTGCGGCTCCTCTGCAGTCTGCCCCGGGGCCCACAGGCCCTGCTCACGCCCTGGTGGTATCTGCGTGGCTGCTCCGCTGCCAGCCAGCCCAGCGCAACTTCAAGCACCTCGTTACCATACTATTCCTTCATAGGCTGATGCCAACACTGCTAAATAATCACGTGTGCGTCTGAGCACAGCTGGACTGGACCAGGCCCCAGGCGAGGCACCCTGCATTCAAGGGGAGCTGGTGCCAGGGCACGGAGCGTAGTAGTTAGCAGAAATGGCAGTTTGTTAGGTCTGGTTCGTTACGGTTCACCTGATAGTTGGGCATCAGCATTCAGCCTGGGAGAAGGCTGAAATTCTCCTGCTTCCCTGTGACTCCAGGAGTTCCTTTTTGCGGAGGGGATATTTTTCAGCAGAGCACTTTTCCCCCGGAAAGCGCGGACTCTGCAATCGCAAAGTGCGGCAGTGCTATCTCCAGTCCGTTTAGCCTTTTGGCAGAAGCAAGCCTGAACTCCTGCTTTCTTCTTTCCTCCCTTTCAGGTCTCCTCAAGACAACCTGAACTCCTACTGTGCCAGTTCCCAGGGCTGCCCCATGCCCCGGCACTCTCTAAGCAAGCTTTTCTGAATATTTCCACATGCAGGAAATTTTCTTTTCCTTTTTACTCTTTCACTTGATTCAAGTTACAATTTGCTCTTCTTCCTCTTTGCCAAAGATCAACATCTTTCAGTGGAAGGAAATAAGAGTTCCTCACCAACTCTCTGAAGTGACTCCTGACACTTATTTTGAGAGTTTTCCTGGGTTTTAAATGATCTACAGGCCTTTCATTTGCACTCTGAACAGAGCAGCTTAGTTTGGTGGGGCTCTCAGAAGCTGCTTGTGTTCTCCCATGGGTTTCTTGGAGCAAAAAAGGCCCATCATGTCTCTCGAGTGAGGAATAATGCAGGCTTTGCCAGGAACCCTCAGAAATGCTCTGCAGGCAGCTGCCAAGTGTGGGGTGGGGGAGAGCTCAGCCCTAGAGGGGGTTTCCGTGAGGTCCCCATTGCCTGAGCTTCTTTGAGCACTCTATGCTGGGCTATACCCCTGAGGTGTCAAAGTCCCAGTGCTCATGCTGGCTGAAGCTACATGAGTCGCTGTTGGTGTCCTCTAACGGCTCACAGATGCTGAAGGGAGATGTCCTCTCCCTCCAATTTCATCCCTTTCCCTTCCTTTCTAAGCACCACATTCCAGCTGCTTCCCTCGACTGCTTGCTTCTGTCCCTGGCCAGTGGGTGGAAAACAGCCAGGAAAAGGTTAGTGCCAAGTGAGTGAGTTAAACTGGCTCAACAAGCAGTCAGAGGGGCAGGATCATAGGCCAGAACTAGGCATGGTAGCAGCAGGATGGAAGGGCTTCACTATCTGCTTATCGTATACACATTTGCCTCTCACTTTTCCCCTCTCCTTTCTCCCACTTGAAAATGCAGAGCACAGTTTAAAAGCCAAGATCTTGATATTAAGACTGCTGTTTGTATAGCATTGATTTTATCTAAATATTAGCCCTAGTTTGATCAAGTGGTTGGACCAAGTGATCTCCACATGTTCCTTCCTCACTGAACTGTTCCATGATCCCCCAAGCATTTCCTAGTCCGGTATAAAGGCTGAGCATAACTACCCGATACAAAGATGCTCTGGTTATCTCAAAGCCTCCTAGCATACTCTTTGTGTCTTTGCTTGGTAGAGAAGAGCCGATCATGAATTCCTCATGCCCAGAAAATGTCCAATTGCCCTTGACATGAGCAGCTCCATGAGGATCACTGTAGCTTTGAGGGAGCTGGGACAGGGACAAATTTTGGCAGCTGAATACAGAGCTTGTCTTGGGAAACTGGCACCCCTCTCTCCCCATGCCACTGTGTACCCCAGCTACCCCACCGAACAAGGCCCTCGGTGGATCTTGTAGAGCTGGTTGTTTTCAGGAAAAAAGGTAAAAAAAAAAAAAACCCTGGGGTCAGCCTCACAGCAAAGTCAACACTTCACCTTCACCAGACAAGGGACTGAGCCCAGCCAAGGTCAGGGCAGAGGGATTCGAGCCCTGGCTCAGCCTCTCCTCAGCCCTCCTTTCTGCCCACCTCTGTCCTGACCTTCCCATCAGATGGGCTGCATTGCACAACGGGCTCAAAGGCTGCAGGGCCTTAGAGACGCGAGCTGCACCCTCCTTCTCAGGACAGCACTTTCCACGTGTGCAAACTAAGGGTGACGCCACTGAAGACCCTTTGCAGGGTAGTTTAAGATCCAATGGGGAAAGTGTTATGTCAGAGCACAAGCCATCTCCTGTCCAGGCCAAGACCGACTTTGTTTCAGTTTAAACTGGAAAGATATAAGTGGTACGGTGGCAGGCACAGTTTGCAGTGTGGCCGTTAGTCTGGAGCCATCACTACTGGGGAGAGGGGAAAGGGCTGAACATAGCGGGGCTTCAGCCTGCATTTCCCCCTGATTAACACTATTGATACACCTAATACTGAGCTTTCCATAGACATCTTTGTCTTAAGCTTGACTTTCAGAGAGGCTTGCTGTCTCCAGCACCTCATTAGAGCCCATCATGATTGATTTCTGAGCTCCCAGCAGGGAACAGGGGTGCTCCCAGCTGCTGTGAATTCCCCTTGCTGAGAGGTGTGATGAGCATCACCTGGGGTAGGAGCGGCTACAGGGAGGTGCCAGCTACAAAAGGTCCCTGGGCAGCAATGTTTCTTTGTGCTGGACTCTGGTAGGCAGGATGAGGCCTGGAAGCAGCCTGGAGTTTGCTGTGTTCTGCTGGGTTCTTGGTGGGGTGGTTTCTTACAACCCCTGGGGCTTCTTTAGAGGGGAGTCAGATATACAGCAGTATGGGGGGGATCTTTCCTTTGGGCAGTCCCGTGCCCTCTCCCAGCCCTCCCCCTGGGCTTGGGTTGATGTCTCTCAGCTCCAGGCTGCCTCTCCGCTGCACCCCGTGGCTGTGCAGTGCCAGGAGGCTCAGATGGTGGTCACGGTGCACAGGGACCTCTTTGGCACGGGGCGCCTGGTGAGGGCTGCAGACCTGACCCTGGGCCCAGCTGCCTGCCAGCCTGCATCCATGAGTGCTGCGGACAACACGGTGACCTTTGCGGCTGGGCTCCACGAGTGCGGCAGCATCCTCAAGGTAAGACTATGTCTCCCAGGGCTGGAGCCTTGGAGTGGGGAGCTGGGTCTTGGCCTAAGCCTCAGTGCTTCAGGCTGCTGCATCCCTTGCTCTTGTGCAGCAATGCAGAAACTGTCTGAGGGATGAGACTGGAGAGTGCTGCCTTCTCTCCACTAGGGCTATGGGATCCCAATTCAGGCTGGCTCAGCCCTGGTCACTTGGTATTATTTCACTGACATCTTTCCTCTGTCTAGCAATGCTGAAGCTACCCCTAGAAACTCATTGGGTGCCAGCCTTGTAAATACTGATCAGTACACTGCTAGGCGCAGGCTCAACCCTACTGAAGCTCCTGTAGGCCTATGGTGCTACTCAAATGTTCTGCTGCTTGCTGATGAATTTGCACTGATATAAAACCTAACAAAGCAGAAGTTGCTTTGGCAGAGGGTGGTGGTGTAGTTGGACTTCTTGGTGAGGGAGATGTTCAAATCCTTTCTTAGAAGTGGAAAAATCTCAATCTGTTTTCAAGGGTGGTGGCAGTTATGCTATCTGATCTAGGGTTCAGCTTTGTTGGTGTGTGAGCAGGGAAGGGTGTGGAAAAGGCACAGAAAATAAGTTTCCTCTTACGGGCACAGAGGTGTCCAAATTCTCCAGAATACCTTTGCTGTTGCTATTTACTCCAGGCTTGAGTACAGGTAAGCTAGGACTGGGAGTGCCTCTGCAGCAAGCCAGCAGAGGATGACAAGTTCAGGATGATCACAGCATGAAGCTCCTCTAAAGAAAGCTAAATCCAAAGTGGTCCTTCTTTCCCTGGGAGAGGCTTAGGATGGTCAGGGTATACAGCTGCTGCTGGGGAGGTCCCAGCAGAGCTGAGTAGCTGCAGATTCCATCAGTAAATCCTCACTAAGCAAAGTTGCTCTCTGCCTGTGACATCTCAAAGGACAGACTTGCCTGTTTCCTGTACTAGGACAGGGAAACTGAGGGGAAAAGATCAGCCTGAGCACCTCTGTATCCAGCTCTGCTGTGTGCTGCTGCCTAGAGACAGTCCTGGGGCAGCATGGAGCAGCTTCCCAGCCTGGAATGTCTCTGCAACAGGATGGATGTCACTTGCCTGTGTCCAGTGCCAGCAGAAATGCCTTGGTACTGAAGCTCCAGGCCTGAGTGTGCTGCTCCCTGTGTGTGGCCAAAGGAATAGGGCTCCCAACTGATAGTGCAACTTGTGTGTCTCTCCCCAGCTGACCCCTGATGCGTTAGTCTACAGCACAAACTTGAATTACAACCCAGTCCCTACTGGCAACCTGGTCATCATCCGCACCAGCCCTGCTGTGGTTCCTATCGAGTGCCACTATCCAAGGTGAGTCGATGGGGAGTGAGGCTGAGCTGTCCCTGCAGCTGACCTGCCACTGCAGAGCCTTTAACCAAGAGCATCTCTCTTCAGGAGGGAGAATGTGAGCAGCAATGCTGTCAGGCCCACGTGGGTGCCATTCCACTCCACTCTGTCCTCGGAGGAGAGATTGGCGTTCTCCTTGCGCCTCATGAAGGGTAAGTCTTGGGTGAGGGGCCTGATGGCCCAGCATCCCAGGGCTGGGTCTGTCCTCTCCTAGACAGCCATGCCTTCACTAGATAGCACAGCTGGTGCTGGTATTGCTCCATCTCTGGGAACTGGCTTTATGGGTCATGCCAGTACTCCTGGAGCAGACAGCTTGGCTGAGACCTATTTACTGTGTGGGTGGCTGCTAGGCCTCATGCCTGTTGGGAGTCTTCCTCAAATGGTAGCAGTGAGGCACAAGGGAACCAACTGGCTTCTCTCTAGAGCTCATGGTGACCTCTTCCCTTGCAGATGACTGGAGTGCTGAGAGACCCTCCAATGTGTTTCAGCTGGGAGAGGTCCTCCACTTCCAAGCTGGTGTTGATGCAGAAAACCATGCCTCTCTGAAGCTCTTTGTGGACAGCTGTGTGGCTACCCCAACCCCAGACAGGAACTCCTTTCCCCAGTACACTCTCATTGACTTCAGTGGGTAAGAGCTGGCTGTGCCTTTACTTAGAGATGTTTCTTTGTGCTGGTTATGGATATCTACAATAGTGGGGAAACTGATCATATCTTGTGCCTAGATGCCTGGTGGATGGGCAACTGGATGATGCCACCTCAACTTTTATATCCCCAAGACCCAGGCAAGATGTGCTTCAGTTTGTGGTAGATGCATTCAAGTTCACAGGAAACTCCAGTAACCTGGTAAATCCCTCCTAAAACAAGTGATCTCTGCTTAGCTAGATAGGGATGTGGCTTCACTCCATAGACCAGGTTAATGAAGTTTTGCCCTGGGAATGTAATTCTAAGCAAGTGCCTCATAGCTAAACATGAATCAAGTCCCCTTTCACTACTGCTTCTGGCTCTCAGCCCTCTGAGCCAAGGCTGCTTTTTGAAAACCAGCCCTGATATTGGTCAAGACAAGCACTGTGCTTTCCCCTTTTGACCAATTGTTCTGATGGACTTCCAGTAGCTAAACACTTAAGTGTCTTGAAGGAAGTAGGAGGGAATGAGCTGACCTGGGGAGGTGGTGGTCCCATTGGAGACCAAATTCACGCATGGGATGCTTGAGAGCCAAGTGCATGCCATAAAGGCAAATGACATAGCCTAATGCCTCTACTCTGGTGGCCTTCCCAGATCTTTATCACCTGCCACCTGAAGGTCTCCCTGGCTGACCAAGCTCCAGACCCTTTGAACAAGGCTTGCTCCTTTGACAAAGCCAGAAGCCTGTGAGTAGCTGGAATAGCAACTTGCACAAGGGTAAAGAGCTTGGGCTTCTCATCTAGCAGGCCACTGTCCAGGAAGGTGGATTTGGCTGTCTGGTCTGAATGGGTGACAGGGATGGTTGGAGCTCCTTCTAGGAGATCCCAAAGGAGGCATGGGAGGGGCTCCTACAGCAGGGCAGGCTGGTCACAGGGCCCTCTTCCAGCTGGACTCCTGTGGAAGGCACCGGGGATGTCTGCTCCTGCTGTGAGGTGAGGAGCTGTGGCTTGGCTGGACACTCCAGGAGGCTTCCTGCTGCCTCCCGAAGGCAAGGAGGACGTTTCAGGAGAGAGCTGTCCTCCCAGCCTGGTAGGTCTTGGCATGCTGCTTGTGCTCTGTCACTGTGATGGCAACTTGGTCAGACCTGCTGTCTAGAGCTGCCTCGCTACCTGTTGGCTCCTCAGTGCTAATCCATGGCTTGAGAGAGCAAATGTTTACATGAGCCTGTGTGCACTCATGTGTCCTCCCTCTCAGATCCTTTGGTGAAAGAAGCAGATGTTGTGGTTGGACCCCTCATCATCCACAGCTGGCAGGATCATTCAGTCCTGAGGATGTTCCCAAAAGGTAGGGCAAGCTCAGGGAAGGGGTGGGATAAGTGGCAGGTCCCAGCTCTGGCCATAACCACCTCCTTGCTTTTCCTTCCTAGATCCAGAAGGGACCTCTTGGATGGTGTTGGGGCTGGCTGCAGTTGCTGGTCTTGTTGTTCTGATTCTTGCTGCTCTAGGAGCTCTGACTGTCTGCTGGAAATCCAGCAACCCCATTTAAATCACTGTTTTCAACTTTTATAGTCTATCCAATAAAAAATAAACCTGAAGGACTGTGAGAGGCTTTTAAGTGTGTGTGTGTGGGGGGGGGGGGGGGTAAAGAAGTCTTCTGGGGGCTAAGTGAACTGGATCCTGATACTAACTCTTTAACTGTGCTGCTTTGCCTCCCTGAATCTGATTCAGGTCTCAACGCTCTCCTGAAGCCCTGCTTTCAGCAGGGCTTTGTACAGCTTTACAACTCTGTTAATGTCTCCAAGGGCACCTAGGTAGGAACAGAAAGCCCCTGGCTGGTGATTTCTACATGTGTTATTTTTAGAAACATGATATTGCATTTAGCCTTAAAACGCTTTACCTGCCAGTTGGAGCCTGCTGGGGCTGCTCCACACTAGTAACTTCTCTTGTGCTGAAGTGGAAGGGATTTAAAGCCAGAGGGAGCTAAGGATTTAGTAAAACTCAGAGCATGTGGAGGTTTGGTTAGGAAACAAAGCAAACAGCCTGTCTCACAGCAGTGGTCAAGACTTTAATTGCCTCCTTAAGAAAACTGCTTTCAATACCTTCCTGACAAGAGTGTAAGGGCCTTTAAAGGGCTTTCCTGAGTGCTAAACTTCCACTATGAGAGAAATTTTTTTCCACTTTGAGCTAGGTTATCTTAGAGCCTTCACTGGGAAGAAGAGCATAGGTTGCTGGAGTGTGTACCACCACCTCTTTCCTGCTGTAGGTAGGCTTCCTCAAAACCCATCCTTTTGGGTGAGGAGACAGATAAGTATTGATCTGAAGAAAATCTAAAGCAACTTGGCAAACTTTTCCTGTTCTCAAATCTCTTCAGCAGCTCAACACAGCCTCTCTCTAACTATTTCTGAAATCCTTTTCACAAATTGCTCCTCTAATTCTGTATATGTAATCAACTGCTGCTCATCATGTCTTGTGATGTTCCTGGAGTACATGCATGGGTGTGAAAGCCCTCTGACTATGATGCCCCTGCCTGGAGATATCTTAGGCTGTTGTGTAGGTTGCTGTAAGATCTCGGGTGATGGACAGCTTCTTGGCTAAAGAGATTGGGGTGAGGGTAAATAAGGCAAGGCAGAGTGACCCTATAGTTGATTTGAGCCTAGCCTTGCCTTGCCCTGGTGTCTCACCCTGAATGAAGACAAGGTGATATTGGAAATGATGGGCAGGATCACTAATATTGCCCCCTCCCCCCTTCTACTGAGCTCCACTGTCTTCAAGCCAAAAAAATGACCTCTGTATAGCTCCTTCATGCAGGGACTGGTCACCTTGGCCCAGAGTCTGGACCTAGGAAGTAGCAATCTGTTAAAGCCAGTGTTGCAGAGACTAGAAGGAAGAGATGTTTAATCTGTCCTCAGGATCCTGCTTGGGCAGTAGGGATGGTTGCCTAGGCCTTTGGCCTGCCTGAGGCAAGAGGTGGCTCCTACAGTGTCTTCACCAAAAACTAGAGGGGGCTCCACTCTCACACTGGCCTTCTGACACTTAATGGCAACTAGTCTGCCTTTGGGACTGCTTCTTGCAGAAGAGGAGCTGGAAAGGGTATCGTGGGAGAGGTGAAATGGGCTCCTGGTGCAGAGGGCTCACAGTGCCCACAGGATGTTGGTTAGAGCAGGGTGGAGGTAGGAGAGAGCAGGTCAGAGTTTCCCTGCAGCAGGATATGTATTCAGCTGCACAGAGAAGTACCTTGTAACACTTCCATGGCTGAAGGCCCTGGGGGTCTATGCCTTGGAGTCTGGGATGGTTGGTGCTGGATGCTGTTGTGACAATCCTTAAACTTCATCCCCTGTGGGCTTTCTTGCTCCCTGGAGGGGCCTAATCCATAAGGCTTAGGGGGAAGGATGTGGACCTACTACTCCTCCTGTCTGAGGCTCCTTTTGGGTGAAAAAAGCAAGATTCCCTGGATGGAGAAGGGAGCATAACAGTGAATGTGAGGCCTAGTGGACAGGGCTCTTCCTGGAACAGACAGAGGCAGGAATTCCAGTCCCTGCACCAAGGACTGTTTATACATTTTTATATGTAACAAGCCTTGGATAAAATGTGTAAACAGTCCTTGGTGCAGGGACTGGAATTCCTGCCCCCACTCCCCTTGAGAAAGGGGCTTTGGCTATTACTTGCCTGAGTTGCGTTTGCTTTTTCTTCCTGGTCCTATAAAACTTATTCCTTTGCTCAGCAGAGTGGCCTTAAGTGGGGGGGGGGGGGGGGGGGGGGAGTCCTTGCCCCATGTCCCAAGACCTGTGGCTCTCCACCAGCACGGGAGAGGTTTGCACTTCAGGCAGATGTAGGAACTGGACTAGTGTGAGTCCTCTAACCTCTGCGTTTTGTGATTTGGAAAAAAGAAACCCTTCCCTCTTTTTCAAGCAGGTTTTGGAAGTGCTTGCTGCCACCTGACCTCTGAGATATGCTGGCAAAATCCTTGTGCCAAGTCCCTGCAGAGGGACTAAGGCATGAGTCTTGGGACAAGGTGTTTGCCCTGATGACAAACTCAGGTGGCCGGCTTTAAGCAGAGGGAAAATAAGGTCTTCAGACTCCTAGATTTAAAGGAGATTTAACTGCCAAAGCTTAAATCCTGCTTTAAGTAACTTCAGTCTTGGTGCAAATCTGGCTCTGAAATGGAGAATCAGGACTAGCAGGTGACAGGTATTGTAGAGCCAGGCACCACTGATGTTGCAGGTAACATGCTGCAAACAGCTTCTCTTGCAGCCTTTGACCTCAGGGCTTAGCATTTCATTCTGGACATACTGGATGGTGAGGGGGAACTGGGACACGTGAGGAGCTGGGACTTGTTTGCTGTGTAGCCACCCTCTTGAGCTGGGTGCACAGGGGCGAAAGGACTGTTGGAAGCTCCTGGCCTCCTTGCTCCTAGGCAAGCTCTTTTGGTCATGGGGGGACCCAGGAGGGCTGCATCTCACACTGTCTGGGGTGTCTTTGGGTGTGATCCAGCACTCTGGAGGCCCAGAGCTGCTGGATCCCTTGGAGAAAATCCAGTGTATTCTCTTCCTCTGCCCTCCTGATGGCTCAGGCTGTCGTTGTCCAGCTCCAGGCAGTTGCATGCTGTGGCGATGCAGTGCTGAGTGCCTTGGGCAGAGGCTACATTGCTCTGCGATTTCTCTGGTGCAGGGTGCCTTTTTGGAGTTCCACCCTTTCCCTTGCTGTCAGCTCTGGTGCTCACTGATCCAACAGAAAATTGGCCTTTCCCCAAAGAGAAGATAAAAGATGAGTTCTGGGTTGGATCAGTGAGCTGTGCTGACGTTGTGCTAGGTTTGGTGTGAGGAGTAGGGTGGAAATGTGGAGACTGGTGGGTGAGAGACCCCTGTCTCTGCCCTCTGTCCCTGAGGACACTTGGTTGATAGCTGGCCATCTGTCAGTCTGCCTCTTCCTCCCTTAATAAGATCTGTCCCCATGCAAAAACAATGGAAAGTCCATTCCCTGATGTTATAACCCCATGATATAATGAGAACTAATGACCAGCTGTGATCCCAAGTCCTTAGAAAGATGGGACAGGGCCTGCCTCTTTCAGTGGAAAGCCCGGACCTGGGATCTCCTTTGCATTTCTGCTGTGTTTTGGAAACTGCTCTGCGCTCCCCTCTTAGGGAGTACTGAAACAACTAATACTGCCACTCTCCCTGGCATGCTAGATGGAGAGGTTTAGTCCTTGCCTTGATGCAGAGTGGGAGATATGAACTTTAAAGGGTTTAATAGCTGGCTTAAGTCATTACCATCCCTCAAGAGCTGCAAGCTGTAACCTTTGGGGCAGACAAGAGGGGAGGAGGTCATGGAAATGTGGGTGGAAGGGGACCTCTGAAAGCCTTTAGTCCAGCACCAGACAGGGCAGCCCTGGCTTGGTCTAACTAAGGCTAGAAATGTCCAAGGATGGAGATTCCCTCGTCTCTGTATGCCTGGCCCAGGGCTGCACATCCCTCTTGGTGAAGAAAAATTTCCTCATATCCAACCTGAATCTCTTAGGCTGCAAGTTGTGGCTGTTGATGGTTGTTAAATCAACACATAATTGATTCCTTGTTGATCCATATCTTATCTAGGTGTGCAATGCCCTGACAGTGTCTTGACATGCATGTGCTCTGAGCAGGGACTCTTGCTGAGCAGCACTGAGGAGACTTGCCTGATAAAAGCCCTTTTCTGTACTGCTTGGCATAGCTGTCCTACAGCTGTTTAAGAGAAATGGCTCACTTGGCTCCTGGAAGGAAAAGGCAAATTTTTGCCAAATCTGGTCTACAAGGAAACTTTGGGTAGGAAAACACTCTCTGGCTCCTAGAGCTCTTTCTGAGGTACCTGAGTTGTGTGGTGTTTGACCAAAGCACCAGCCTGAGCAGCCTCTCCTGCCTCCTCTGGACCAGTTTCCCCAGCTCACATCTGTCTCAGCGTCACGAGTGCAGCAGCAATCTTTGCTGCATGGTGATGGCTGCCTGGAGAGCGAAGCACTGCTGGTGCCGCAAGGCTGGGACTGCTAGCTGAGCTCCTCCTCCTTCAGTCTCTAGGCTGTTGCTGCCAAGGTCCTGTGAGAAACACGCTGTCCCTAAATTGACACACAACTTTATATACTATAGGCAGAAATGAGATGTGCTTTAAGTTCTCCTTTTTGCAATGGGGGAAAACTGCTACTTTTGTCCTTGTCCAGTGCCCTGGGGCTCGCCTGGTCTCTGCCTTCTGCACCAGATTATTTAATGCACCTGGCTTTGGTGCTGCATGTTCACCTGTGTTCATTGAACTTCTGTCTGGAGCTGTGTTTGGTATTGGTCAGCTGTACATGACACCCTTGGGAGTCCGGGTGGGTTCTCAAATGGAGCTGGTGGGAAAAAAAAAAGCTGAGCTGCCCTCATTGCTGTTGTCAGATGTGGTTTCTGGTAATGAGCTGGGGCCCCCTGAGAACAGACACGATGTCCTGCTCTGCCTCCCCTTTGGAGGCCCATCCTGCTTGAAGAACCCTGGGCTGGAGTATACCTGAGCTTCAAGCGCAGAGCGGGGGACAAAGCACATCCCAGTCCTGTTCCTGCATGCTGCAGAGCTCTCCCCTGCTCCTTCTGTCCTGAAGCCATGTTTTCAGGCTTTCCCCAGGCTGCTCCTTGGTCCCTCCCTATGGCTTTTCCTCCTGCTCCTGTCATCCATCCAAACTGCGGGCCCTGACAGACCATCCTCCGCCAAAGCTGCCCTTTCTGGTTTGCTTCACTGCTGCTAAATTCCTCAGACTTGGAGAGGATCCCACCGTTCACCCACAATGTCCTGTACCCATGCGGCCGGGCCAGAGGAGGCCGTTCCTCTCTGTGCCCACAGTGTGCTTGTGCCCTTTCCCAACTGTGCTGATACGTGGCCAACTTCATGTTACGGTTGGAGTAATGAAAGGACAGATGGACGTGTGGGAAACCTGGCAAGAGCTGCTCTGGGAGCAGAAGTTCCCTTTCCCATAGACAAATATCTTCTCTGCTGTGAGCCTGGGCATGTTGCTCTGCATGGGATTCACCTTTGCTAATTTTAGCCATGTAAATATGAGGTGACCCATCAAAGTGACTCATTTTCCTATGAGGACAAGGCCTCTCTCCACCCTGGCACCCCAAGAGCCGCAATCTAACCCTGGGGCTGGTACCTGAGCTGCGGTTCTCCAGCAGTAGCTGCAAGAGAGACCAGATGGGGGTGAGCTCAGCCAGCCCCTGTGGTCCTTGCGAGTCAAGGACATGGCTGAGTTAGCTGCCTTTGCTGTGATGCTTTCCCCCTGCTGATGGGGGGAGGCAGATGTTTATTTACTGATTCAGCATCAGTTGCTCACGTTATCTGCTGTCAGTGCAAATGTATTTGCCAAATATATTCCCGAGACGGAGGCTTCCTGACGCACAGTGCTCGGCTCAGTGCCTATATGCTGGAATCCCTGGTATTTCTACGCAATCACCAATCTCAAGGTATTTTAAACACGAAGGCGAAGTCCTGGCTGTGCTGACAGCAGCAGGGAAGGGGCTCGGCTCCATACTGGAAAGAGCCAGCAGGAAAGGCCGGAGGTTTTGCAAAGGCTCATGGCTCACTTGCAATACAGCGTGAACGTGGGATCTTCACACGGGTGCTCTTTGGGGACGCTGTGTCAGGTACAAGCCATCCCCAGCTCCAAAACTGGTGGGACTTCTGCTAAGAATGGGCTGGCTGAAGAAGCCCATGTGCCTGACTTGCTTTGGTTTCCGCCCCTCCGTTTGGACCGGCACGGCACACTGCCCGGTTGGTGTGGGACTGGCAGCGTGCGGTAGCTGTCCCCAGGAGATGGGGTGAGGGATAAGAAACCAGGGAGCTGAGGGACTTTTTTCACTGTGAGACTTCGGGGTGGCCCAGGCAAAGCTTCTGAGTGCCCTGGAAGTTGCCATTTGAACAGCCACGGGCAAGAGCAGACCACGCTGGACCCTGTCTTGGGTTAGGAGGTCAGATGATTTACTCATGGCAGTAGCAGACATCTGACCCAAAAGCTTGTTTTCATTTCTGTTTCTTTCCATTTCCCTACAAACAAGTGGTTGAGTTGCTCCAGCTCAGCTGTCCAGATCAGAGGCTTTCCACTGCCCCTTGCCTAAAACTTGCCAGGGACTTCCCAAAAAGTGGAGGAGGGGTTGCAGGCATGAAACAGGGCGTCTCTCGTGCTGAGCTGCACAGGACGACTGCAGAGCCCCGCTCTGCGCCCGGGCACTGCCTGGTGCAGGGCGGTGGGGGGGATCTGGTGTTCCTGCACTGTAAAACTCTCTCCCTTGGCCTTCAGTTAAAGACACTCAAAAGAAGAGACAGACTCAACTGACTGGGCCTGAAAACATGTAGGTTTTCTTTTTAGCAGTTTCCCTTGTTCCTTTTCCTGATAGCTGTAGAGCTGGTCCCAGGCGATTCCCAGCTTCGGCTGCGGGGGGTGGGATATAAAATGTGGTGCTGTCATTTGGGAAGGGAGAGGGAGGAAAAGCAAGGAGGGGTGGAGCACCTCTTGTTGCTTGTTGTTAGATTCTGATCCTGTTTCCTTGAAGACAACAAAACAAACACAACCCGAAGAGATGGGGAAGAACAGCAGAGATAAAAAAAGAAATGCAGCAGCTCTCCTTGCAGCTGAGCCTTGCTCGTGACCTCACTGCCAGCGAAGCTGAGGCAGAGGGTGAGGGCTCATCGGCCCAGCTGAGACCGGCTGAGCTCGTGTCTGTGGTGAAGGCACTCCTTCAGCTGGTGCTCGGGTCAGCGCTAACCCGATGTCCCACTGTTGGCCTCGCTGAGGACCAGGGAGCCGCACAAAGCCATGGCTTGGGCTGGAGCTGGCTGAGCACGCAGGCTCCCGCTCTCTGTCTGCTCCGGCCTGCTCAGCACAGGGAGAATCTGGTTGGGAAACAGTGGAAAACCAGAGTCCCGGGAGATGATGGTGGAGCAGGGCAGGGGTTGGGTCCCCGCAGGGAGGATGCGGAAGCGCCTTCGGTCCGGTTTGCATACCAGCCCCCCACCCCCAGCTCTGCTGCTCGTGTCACCTCCCCTGGGAGCCTTGAAAAGCCCCTTATCACCACGCGCTTAACCTAAACAAGTCACTTTGTACCAGTCTCCCCGTCTCCGGCTCCTGCTGAGTTTTCTAAACAATTTTGTGCAAGAGGCTGACGAGGATGTTTTCCCTTGCCTTGGGCAGCCCCGGACGGGGGGCTCCGGCACCCCGGAACTGACTCGCCGTGACCGCGGAGGGCTGGGCTTTGGGTGCCATTGGTCCCCTGCTGCCCTCGAAGCCGGGGGCGGACGGCTCCCGCTCCCTCCGGCTCCAGCATATAAAGGATCCCAGAGCAGCCTTTTGTCTCTGTGCTCAGGTTCGCTGGAAGCAGGCAGAATGGGACCCCAAAGCAGCTTGGCGCTGGCTCTTCTCTGCTGGGCAGTGGGCGAGGTGGCCTCCTACACGCCCTGGGACTTCTCTTGGAGCGAGCCAGCGAGCCACAGGTCGAGGGCTGACCCTTACGCCTGGCCGTGGATGGACGAGGCGCAGTCGCGGGCTGTCTCCGAGAGGCGTCCCGTGGTGGTGCAGTGCCAGGAGGCTCAGATGGTGGTGACGGTGCACAGGGACCTCTTTGGCACCGGGCGCCTCATCAACGTGGCAGACCTGACCCTGGGCCCAGCTGCCTGCAAGCACTCCTCGCTCAACACTGCGCAGAACACTGTGACCTTCGCCGCCGGGCTCCACGAGTGTGGCAGCATCGTGCAGGTAAGAGGCTTTGTCTCTAAACCAGGCTCTTGACCCACCTCTGAGGCACCCTCATGGTTTCTGAGCTCCTGCTTAAGGACTCGCTGCTTTGCTGTCCACTGGTTTGGATGGGCTGGGAGGTTCAGTGCGTAGGGGTTTATAGCTGGTGACCTGGCAGATCGCCCATCACTGGGGTCTGCTGGTGCCGCGTGGTGAATCCAGGTGCCCTGGGCTCTTCAGAACTTGGTTGTGGGGCTGAAGGAGGCCTCTGGAGAGAAGAAGGTTACAGGCTGCTCTGCATCAGGACTCTTTCCCTCTGGCAGCCAAAGGGAGGTTACGATCAGTGACCCTGGTGGAGTTAACTGAGACGGAGGTGCCCAGGCAGTTCCCCCAGTGTCTCTGGTTTTCCCCTTCCTCAGGGCACTGCTCCTTTCCCTGTGAACTGTGCAGGAGCTGCAGAAGCAGCTCTGGGCTCTAGGACCTCACCCCAGGAGGGGTGTAGCTGCTGCCCCCCTGCCTCCAGCATGTCCCTGTGAGTGCGATGTCCAGCATGAGTGGGCAGCTTTCCCCTGCCACTGTTTTCCTGCTCTGCTGTCCCCGGAGGTCTCCACCAGGCCAGGGTCCCTCCAAGGTGTGTGAGCCTGGGACGTAGCAGATCCCACGTCCTGCGAGGCCAGGGGAGCTCTGGGTGCCTGACGCAGAGCACAGGCAAGAAACTTTCTGGGGAAGGATGAGTGGATGTTTCTTCCAAATGGGAACTTTTCTCCAATAGCTGCTTTGTGTTTTCAGCCTGGGATACACTGATAGTGTTTAAGTCCACACATCAGACCCATTTCATTCACACCTTGCCCAGTTAGGAAGCTTAACTTGCTGATTAAGGAACAGTGTTCCCCGTCTCATTGCCTGTAGGGCAGCGTTTTGCCCGTGCTTCCCCTGTAGCAGAGGGAACTGAGAGCTCAGCTGCTTCACTGCATGCCTGTGCTTGGGGCACTAGCTGGGCCCCTCCAGCACGGCCTCACCTTTGCCCTGCAAAAGCCTTTGCCCTCCCGCCACGGGGCATGGGGATGGAAAGGCAAGATGTGATGGGGAGGTGTGACCTTTCCTACTGCAGCATTTTCCGGTGGCTGACTGTCAACACAGGCTCCGTGCCTGCACTTGGGCTGGGCTGAGCTGTGGTCTCCTCCTGAGGATGTGCTGGCAGTAGAGCAGAGCCAGGCACTGCTTGGGCTGCCTGTGCACCAAGCACAAGGTTTGCCTCTGTAACCAGCAGTAGCCCTGCTCCTAGCTCTGCTGTGTCTCCTGGGATGGAGACAGGTGCCCACACATACACCCTAGCAATTTTGGCCTCTTGCTCCAAACCAGACCTGGGCCCAGCAGCCAATACATGCCCCTGCTGAAGGACTGGTGCCATGCTCAGCCCAATACCTCTCTGTACAGAGGGAGTTTCACCTGCAGACGATCACAAGATGCTCTGCTCCTTTAATTCCTCCAGCCCTTTCAGGGCAAAAGCCCTGGGCGTCTGGGAAGGGTCATGGCCAGCATGCATTAGTGGGAGCTCCTTGGAGAACTTGGACACCAAGTTCCAGTATGAATGGAGTGAAGGGATTGCACTCTGGTCTTCAGACTCTTTTTCCCATCTCTTTACCCCTTTCTTTGGATTTTCACAGCATTTACCAATGGCAAAAGGACACTGTGATCTGCTCTCAGTTAAACTGCTCTGGAGCAAATGGGTAATAGCGGAGCAGCAGTAGTGACCTCGCTGTCAGCTTTTCAACATCTGCTTCTCCCCAGGTAACTCATGACTCCCTCATCTACCGCACGCTCATCAACTATGACCCCAGCCCAGCCAGCAACCCACTCATCATCCGGACCAACCCCGCCGTGATCCCCATTGAGTGCATCTATCCCAGGTAAGGGTAACATGTCCTCACACTCTCCTGGTCCTTAATTGCTACCACAGGACTCTGTCCTAATGAGCAACCTTCCCTTCCCCAGGAGGGAAAATGTGAGCAGCAATGCCATCAGGCCCACGTGGGCTCCCTTCAGCTCCACCCTGTCTGCAGAGGAGAGGCTGGTGTTCTCCCTGCGCCTCATGAACGGTAGGTGGGAAGTCACCCCATCGTATGGACAGGTATTATCCACTCTATTTTCCTAGAATGGCAGGAGCGCAAGGCCCTTTTGCCCAGCAGGCAGAAGGCTATTGGCCGTTGCCTTTCCACTGGAAGAGGATGGGCAGCCAACCTGCCAAAGAGCAAATACCAGTGCCTGTGTCAGTGGGCTCCCAGCCAAGCCTTGCTCTGGTCCCTTGGAGTTCATCTCCTGCTTACCCACTCCCCAGCCGTGGCTCTTGTCACTGGGGAGCTCGGGGATAAGAAAGAGCCACCTCTCCATTTCTCACGATGATGCTGCCTTGCAGAGGACTGGAGTGTGGAGAGACCGTTTACTGGTTTCCAGCTGGGTGACATCCTGAACATCCAGGCAGAAGTTAGCACTGAAAACCATGTGCCTTTGAGGCTGTTTGTGGACAACTGTGTTGCTGCCCTGAGCCCAGACAGTGACTCCTCTCCTCACTACTCCATTATCGATTTCAACGGGTAAGGCGTGAGGGCCCTCTGTGCAGCCTGGCAGCTGCTGTGGCCGCTGGGGAGGTGCCTAGCTCAGATGCTCCTGACTCCCCATTCCCGTGTCCATAGATGCCTGGTAGATGGAAGGTCGGACGATACTAGCTCTGCCTTCATAACCCCACGACCCAGGGAGGACATGCTTCGGTTCAGGATTGACGTGTTCAGGTTTGCAGGGGACACAAGGAACTTGGTAAGACTTTTTTCTTCCTCCATGAGGTCCAACCCAGATAAGGCTGGTGTCCTCCACAAGAGGATCCTCCCCTCTTTCCTCCTGCTTCACCCCACAGATCTACATCACCTGCCACCTGAAGGTCACCCCAGCTGACCAAGCCCCCGACTCCTTGAACAAGGCCTGCTCCTTCAACAAAGCCAGGAACATGTGAGTAGCTGGTGCATAATTCTGGGGTGCAAGAAAGAAGAGTTTTTACACTAATGCGAAGTTGAGCTGGGCAGGACCACAGGTCTCAACCCTCTGCCCAAATACAGCTTAAAGCTTCCTGCTATGAGACAGGGAGTTTCATGAACCTGAACTCGGAGGCAGCTGCATCCAAAACCCAAGCATTGTCCAAAGGACACTCACTTTTTGTGTGCTATGGGTGGCATGGATGAGGATCCATCAGTTGCTGGACTGGCAGCCCTGCACTTAGGCACCCCTGTGGCCCTTACGCTGCCGGTGTGTGCCAGCTCCCGTTCAGCTCCTTCAGGACCCTTAGGCCACCTTTCTCTTGCCTGGAGAAACTCTGGAGAGGGAGGGACATTGGTAGATTACCCACCTGCTAGGATAATGCTGTTTCCTGTCCCGTCCCAGCTGGGCACCGGTGGAAGGCTCCAGGGACATCTGCAGCTGCTGTGAGACTGGGAACTGTGAGCCACTCGCACTGTCCAGGGGACTCAACCACCTGGACAGATGGCCCAGCCGCCGCTTCCGGAGAGATGCGCCCGCTGCCAGCGGTAAGATCCCCTTGGGGCAGGTGTCCTATGGGACAGGTAAGCTTGGTAGCCAAGCCCTGGGCTCCTAACAGCTCCTTCTTTCTCAGGGAAAGAGGTAGAAGCTGATGTTGTCATCGGACCCGTGTTCCTCACTGCAGACCCAGGCGCAATGGGCTCCTCAGGAGAGTGGAAGGAAGGAGGACGGGGTAAGTCCTCCATCAGCCACAGCCCCGTCTGAAGGCTCCTGTGACTCATTCTAACGGCCTGGTTGGGTTCTGCAGGTGCAGCGGCAGTGCCTGGCGTGGGCATGGGGCTGATCTCTGTGGCAGCAGCTGTGGCGCTGGCCGTCGTTGCTCTGGCTGTTGTCGTCGTGCGCAGGAAGTGCGCCCGCTCCTCTGCTGCGGTGTGAGTCCGGGGAGGAGGCGAGAATAAAGCGTGGAAAGGAGAACCCGGCGTCTGTATTTCTTCATGGCTGAAAAGCAGCTTTGGGGAGCAGCTGGGGAGGGGGAAATACCTGCTGGTACTTCGGTGCAGCCGTCGAGGGAACATCCCTCCCTGGGCACACAGAACGGGAGGTATCAGAGCCCACCTGCTCCTGGGGAGAGGGGAGTCCAGGGCACCTCCATCCCTCTGATCTGGGACTGGGGTTTCATGCTGAGTTAATGGAGCCATCTGGGACCCTCCTCACCACCATCAGTAGGATCCCCCACATGCTTCAGGAGCTTTGGCCCTTCCCAGTGCTTAGTTCCTGGAGCCATCCTGGTGGCTCTCCATAGATGTCACTGGTGACAGTTCCCTTGTCATGCTGGGCACATGCCCTTAGAGGAGTCTCAGCGGTGTCCACTGGCCCTCTAACCCCTGCTTCTAGGAGAGAAAGCAACTGAACTGAGGCTTCCAGCTGGCTGTGGCCTCTCTTCACCTCACCTAACTGAGCCCGGGATTTGGGGGCTGGACGACAGCTGGGGGTCACTGGAGGTTTGTTTTCAGCCCTGGTTAGCAGTGAAGGGAGAACTTCATGTGCTGGATTTCCTTGCGTGGATCAGCCAGGCAAGGACCTCACATCCTCCAAGGACTTGAATCTCTTGGGACCCTCCTGGAAGGCTGAGATGGATAGGTGGGGTCCTGCCCTGGACTTTCCCTGAGGAGGCACCTGAGCCCTGGCCCCCCTGGTCTTGCTAGCCGCTTCAGAGCAGGGCAGGCTCACGTGCAAGAGCAGGGCCATGGCGGGGTGATGCACGGCCGTGTCCTGCGTTAGTCACAAGAGCAAGGGCGAGGGGAAAGGGCTCCTGCTTTGTAACCTGGGCAGGGGAAGGGATGATGGCCTGGATCTCTGAAGGGGAGCCTCTGAAGGGAGGCAGTCTGGGAGGGTGTGGGAAGTGCTGCATCTCTAAGGAGGTGAGAAGAGTCCTGGCTCTCCAGGGGAGGCAATAACCCAGAGAGGCCTACATACCTTGCAAGCCAGGGTGAGCATTGCATGGGTTGTCCAGAGCTTTTCCTAGGGCTGATCTGACACTCCCCACCCCAGGCTCCTCCTACAATGTGCAGCAGGCTCTGCTCTGGCCTCCCGGGTCTCAGGTATAAGGGCTTGGGAAGCAGCCTGTGCTAGAGGTATTCAGAAGACCCCCAAATGGGACCCTGCAGCCCTGTAAGCAGCCCCACGGGCCCAGCTCTGGAAGGAGGATGTCAAGGCACTGCTGCTGCTGCCTTTACAGCCTCCATCCCTGTCCCACCCCTGGATGCTGCAGGAGCCAGGCTGATCCAGCTGCAAGGGAATGGAAAAACCCCTTGTGCTCTCCTCTGCTGCCCTCCTGCGCACGCAGGCTCTCCTGCAGCTGCACACAGCCCTGCACGGGGGGGTCTCCAGCCCAAAGGGCCAAATCTAGCCCAAACAGGGCGCTGCTGGTGCTCGGGGTCCAGGTCGGGCAGCAGCGTTAGGTCCCCGCTGGGACAGCCTTCAGGCTGGGTCTGGAGGGCAAAGACATGTGGGCAGTGAGACGGGGGGGTCTGGACTTCTCACCGTGTCTGGGTCACCGCAGGGACGGGGTGGCCTGGGTTCACAGCCCGGGCGAGCGCAGACACATCACCGAAATGGGTGTCCATGGTGGGGGGACGCAGGGGAGTTTTGCCCAAAGCACCTCCCTGGTCCTTCAGGCTGCTCTCAACAAAGTTTCTTGGTATTTCAGTGCCAAGGTGGGGCACCAGCCAGGGGAGGCTCCCGGCCCCCAGCAGCTTCCCCCACCATCCCACAGCTCTCATCCCCCTCCTCGGTACCTGGAAGGGCCTCCACCACCCCGTGACACCCCTAAACTGAGCCTCGGCTCAGGCAGGGCGATGGGAGCCCATCTGCTCCCAGCTGCCTCAGTTTCCCCTGCTCTCAGAGGGGTAGTCCCACCATGGCCATGTCTGAGCAGGCTGGTCCATGGGACTGGGTGCTGAGCTGGAGGTAGCCAGGGTGCTTCATGCTGGGAAGGGGAGACCTGCGGTGCAGCCCGGGCTCAGCCCCGGAGCCGTGTCCTTCAGCCTGGGGCAGTGGAGGCAGAGCCCTGGCCTCGGGGCTGCTGGTTTTGAGAACCTCCAGCCGAGCTTTCCAGGTCCAGCTGTGCTGAGACCTGCTGCAGCCCAGCCTGGGGGCCTGGCCCAACGCCTCCGTCCTGGATCCCTCGTGGTTCACCACTTGGCCAGGAAAGATGGAAAAAAAATCCCCTGTCCCACCCAGTCCCAAAAGAGGGGGGACACCTGTGTCCTCTGCGCCTCTCACCCTCTGCTGTCCCTCCCGAACCGTGTGGCATGGGGAGGATTTGGGGAGTCGGGGAAGGAACATGGTCCTGCACCCACTCATTTTCGGGGCAGTTCACAACCTAAAGCAGCTTGCTGGTGCTGGGCTTGTGCGTCTGTACAGCCCCGAGCACATCCCAGCTCAGGGCTCAACGTAACAGTGGGGCAAAATTACCATGGCTGGGGCAATGAGGGGGCAGCTGGGACCCAAAGGGTTAAACCAGTCCTCCCAGTCCCTGCACCAAGGGCTGGTCCCAGTGTCCCGCTTCTCCCAGTGCAGGCAGGCCGGTGCTCCTGCCAGCAGCGCCCTGCTCCCTTGCTCGCTGCGGCTTCCCTCTCCCACCTTTGATCTCAAGGCCGGCGCTTGGCACCTCGGCCGGGCCGAGCCTTCAAATGCGGCGCTGGGTGCCGGCTCAGCGTCTACTGGCTGCCGGCTGGGCCCAGGAGGTGTTCCCGGCCTGCGCGGGAAAAACAGGTCAGCCCGGCTGCGCTGTGCTCCTGCCCGCCTTGGAGCGGCAGAGCGGGATGCTCCCGCAGCATCCCGGTCCCCACCACCGACCCCACTGCCCCGGCACTGTGGCCGCTGCGGGGCTGCGTCGGTGCTTGTGCCTTGGGGCAGGTAAAGCTCCCGGCTGCCCCACATGGGTCCATGCTGCCCCGCGTGGGTCCCGGCTGCCCTGGGTGCTAGGTGCTGTGCAAAGCCGACGGAAACGGGGTGGGAAGGGCCCCGCTGCCGGTGGGGTGGGAACCAGGGCTGTGGCGGGATGAGCTGGGTGGGGGGCAGAGGCCGGCTGCCTCTGGCGCAGGGATGCTCCCAGCCCCAGGATGTTTGTGCGCCGAAGCACAGCTGATCCAGGGTGTTCCCGGGGTTCGGTCCGCCGGGTGGAGCGGGTTCGGGCCAGGCCCAAGGGAGAGGAGATGATTCAATTCCTCGTCAGGCGCCGCTGGGGCCGAGCTGCTCCCCGCCAGCCTCCGCAGCAGAGGGCCGGAGCAGGGCTGAGCCGGGGCTCCTTCGCCGGCCGAGCTGCCCCGTCTCCGGGGTGCCGTCTCGGCGGCGGGAGGAGAGGCGCCCGGCAGCATCCCTCCCGCCTGGCCAGGTCGCCGCCGCCTCCCGCCCGCCAAGAGTTAAGCGCGGCAGGAATGCGCTGAAGCCCTGCCACATTCCTCGCATGCCTTCCCCGCTTTGCCTTGACCTGTTCTCCTCTGCTCGCAGCCGTTAAACGAAAAAAGAAAGGGGGGGGGGGGGAAGAAAGCAAGACCAAAAAAAAACCCAAACCAAAACAAAAAGAAGATGGTTTTGGAATGGCTTTTTTTCTCGCGGTGCCTCCCGGGTGCTTAGTTTCATGTCGCCGCTGCCGGGACCTCAGCAGGGGATGCTGGAGCCGTGCGATGGGGGGAGCCTTGCAGGAGCTGGCGGCGGGGGGACGGGATGCTGCAGGACTCGCGTTCCTCCAGAGCAGGCAGCGAAAGCGTTTGCAAGGAGACATCCATGCAGGTGGTGAAAGAGCCTGCAGGGTGCCTGGGTCCCCTCCAGCCCTGCCTTCGCTGGTCAGAGCCCACCTGAGACAGCAGCCCGGCGTCTTTGCCTCCCCCAGCTCTGATTTTGCAGCCCTGGGAGCTGGGGATGAGGAGGCAGGACCGGAGGACTGAGCAAGGCTGGGGCTGGCAGGCCCAGGAGATGTGCAGGAGGGCTGGAAACCTGCCTCCTGTGGCGTTCCCCCTCCCCCCCCGCCGCGGCCCGGTGCTGCCCCCCCCCCCCCCCAAAACCTGGCCTTCAGCCCCCCCCACAGTGGCTCCAGACCGCAGGGACGAGGCCGTCACCAAGAGGGGGTCATCGTGTCCGACACGTCCTCCCTGGTCTGGGAAAGCCGAAAGGAAGCTTTTCGGGTCACTGCGAGTTTGGGCAGCATGGGAACGTCCCTGCTGCATGACTGCTTCGCAGCTTCCCAGCGAGTTGTGCTCCAGCGCTGGGGATCACTTTCCTGCTCAAAAGCTGCAGCTCGTTTTTTACAAAAACTGTTGGCTTTGTCCTCTCGAAAGAAAAACAGAAAGGTTCCCAAGCGAAACGGCGGCTGACCGGACGAGGCAGCTTTCCTGGGCAGCGAGGGCTCGCCAGCTCCGTGCCAGCGCTCGCAGCTGGGGCTGGCACAAGGGGCAGCTCTGGGGTGGGGTGGGGGGCACCCTTCCTGCCCCCGATGCTTCGTGTGCTCCCTCCCTAGGGAATGCTGGGGCACCCTGGCATTTCCGAGGGGAGCTGTGGGTAGTCGGGGTGGAAAGGAGGTTTTATCTCCCCGCAGCCGATGCCCCCGGCAGCGTTTGCGCCCTTCGCTCTGGGCAGCAGCCCGCGGGTGACGCTGCGACCGTCCCGCCAGCCATAGCAAGGCACGGAGGCGAAGGGCAAGGCCGTCCCTCCCGCTGCCTTATCCGCCCTTATCAGCGGGCATCCTTCCAGCCGAGCAGGCGGCGCGGGGGGCTGCGCTCCCAGCCAAGCCTCGCGTCCCGCCTTGCTGCACCCAGTGCGGCGCTGGGGACAGCCAGGGCGCCGGCAGGGCCAAGCCGGGAGAGGAGCCCGCGCGGCACAGGGAGGGGGGTGAGGCATCACATGAGCCTGTGGGCCACAAGAACAGAAAAATCTGCTGATCGGCAAACCTGGCCGCTTGCCAGCGCCCTGCGAGTGCGCGCGGGCCAAGGAAAAAGCAGAGCCCTCTCCCAGGGCCTGGCGAGGACGGGAATTCCTCCGTGGCCCGCACAAGCCTGGCTGCTTGGCCAAGTCACAGGGCTTGGCTGGGCAGGACAAATTCCCAGGGCCCTGAGAAAGCGCATAAAGCAAGAGTCAGGCCCAAGTTACACTGAAAGCGTTGCGCGTTTGCTTTCTTTCAATGGAGGGATTCCCAAGGACCTCGCAAACTTTTACATGGAACCAGCTACTTCTTTTCAAACTTCCTTGAGGTTCCTCACTTGCTGTCCAGGATTATCAAAGGAGAACATGCGAAAGCCTGTGGTTTCCCTCAGATCAGCTCTCAGCAGAGATTCCCACCCAATTTTCAGCCTGCGGACACCCTGCGACGTCCTTTGGACACTTACCCATGTCAAGCCCTTTGGAGCCTTGCTTCCATAGGAGCGGCACCTGCCCAGGGCAGACGGAGGGGCTGGGGGCTGTGCACCCTTCGGTGCGGGCATTGGATCTGCTGTCTTCCCAGCGGCCGGAGTGCAGGATCAGGCAAAAGCCCACCAAAGCTAACAGGGTCTCTGTTAGTGCCAACAGGCGAGACGCCAGTCTCTGGAAGAGAAACACTTTGCACGAGTTATGGAGGGGGAGGCCAGATGTTAACGTGGGATCGGATGGTGTCCCCCTCCCAGGAAGGAAAGGGGGAGCTGCCTGCTCCCCTGGAGAAATGACGCTCGAAGGAGCGCAGGTTGCTGCGGTTCCCAGCCCCAGTCCACGCGCTGACCTGCTGCCATCTGGGGCAGGACAACTACCGGTGGCTTTTCTGAACCTGCCCCAGCTCAGCTCACGGTTACACGGAGAAGTGACCCTGCTGTCAACCATGGATCCAAACTCTTTGCAACCAGGGCAAAGCCCATAGCAGACCCAAACTCTGCATTTCGGGTCCGTTCCCTTAGATAACCTGGCTGGGCCTCTCTGTGTCCCCTTGGGGCGGGAGCTGCTTTTCCCTGGCCTGCAAAGGAAAGCACAAGGGCATCCGTGGCACATCATGGCGGCAGTGAGGCGACGAGGAGGGAGCTGCTCTTCTCCCAGCTCCCTTGCTCATGTTAGCTGGCTTCAGTAGCTGCAAGGAGCGCAAGGCAAGGGAATGATCACATTACCCCTTCATTATCGCATGGGAAAAGGATTTTATTTCAGTTGTCAGCTCATGGAAGAAAAAGGCACTGTGTCACCCGTAAGCAGCAGGACACCCATCAGGCATCATGGGTGGGTCTTTCCAGGACCACCCTGCCACGACCCTCGGCCCTCGTGAGCCAAAGCCTGGAAGCCCCTGCCAGTACTGTGTGGGTGCTAACACCAGGTTCACCCTCCCTGTCAATTACTCGTCCATCTTAGCCCTGTCCCTACATCCCTTGTCCCAGGGGAGGTAGCGGGACCTTGCTGGGCACTTCGGCTCTCGCTTGCATTGCATTTCCGTGTCTCAAGCCCTTAATGCCCCACAGAGCTGGTGCTGGGGGTCAGGACGCTGCCCGGAAAGGCTTTGCCTCAGGTAAAAAACAAACCGTCAAAAGCAACGTGTTTTAATGATTTCAGGTTTTAAAGCTTGTGAAAATAATAATAATAAAACAGATTTCCAGTCACGTGAAGGGCTCAGAAACCCTTCCCCAATTTTAAAAACAGAACAGAAGGGGCAAACCCCTGTTAAGCTGACCAGATTCCCAGGTGACTGAATATATATTAAATCACCCGGCAGCTTCGGCTCTTAACTACACTAGCACCACTGCGGGCCAGAGACAGCCCCGAGCAGGGGAAAGCTCTGGCTAGCAGAGACAGCACCTTGCTTTGGGGTGACTTCTGGGGATGGGGGTTGGCTCTGTGGTGTTTCCAGAAAGCGCCTGCTCATTGAGGTCTTGGCTGTGGCTGCTCTGAAAGTACAATAATAACCGTAATGTGATGCTGCAGTCACCAAGTGCAGATGCTCTGTTTGGGCCAAGCACCCTGGAACGGCCACAGGAGTTTCCCAACCTCCAGCAGAAGACAAGGATTTGGCTCTGACAGTGAAGCACCCCCAGATCACAGCTGTTTTCTTACCTCGAGGAGGTGGTTTGGGGTTTAGAGCATTGCTAGAGACCTCCCCTTCCCCAAGAAATGCAGAAGGGCATGGTTTAGACTACAGAGCGCTCTACTGCTAAACGTGATCTACAGCATACCGGCCCAGCTTGCCAGATAACAACCCTTCCTTTATTCCAGCTAAAATTTATCATCAGCTTCCATGAGGCAATGGAAAACAACAAAAACAACAAAGATTAAAGAAAAGTAAAGTATAAAAATATTTAAAATAGTCACTCTCATTTCACTCGTTTCGACATTAAGCGATGACTTTTTGGTGGTTTCTGGTTTTGGTCTCGAGGAGCTGCAGGCTGGAGGACCAGCTGATGGGCCCCGCGGCCCCTTGTGTTGAGGAGGAGGCCATCTCACATGCTTTCTCGAGAGCAGAGCAGAGCTTGGGAGGCTGGGGCAGATGGCTTCCCTCCAGCCCTGCTCAGATCAAGATCTGCAAGAAGAAGAAAGTCGAGTATTTGAGTAGCAGGTACAGAGGTGGTCTCAGGATGATTTTTGTATTAAGAGCTGCAAGCTATTCTCATAGCAAAGGTTTTCTGCTGAAAATTTGCATTGAAAACAGCTTTGTTCTGTTTCTCCACAAGAACAAGAAACCGGAGGAAATTAAGCATAAACACCCCAAATTAAGAAACAGAACAAAACACCACCCCCTCCCCCAACCATTTGCCAAATCCAAACCAAAACTTTGTTTTGAGGTTTGCATAGAAAGCCTAGACAAGGGGGAGGAGAAAAACAGCTAAACTGCTTGGGTTGAGAACAGCTTTATGCTGCAAAGGGGGTGCTGTGAGAACAGCATGGCATTTTTGTTGCGGCCGTATAGGGAATGCCTGTATCGGGCAGCCTGCATCTGTGGGGAGCTGCACCCATTGAAATGGTCCTCCAGCAAGTGGAGCCCCCCGCACCAGCTACTGGAAGTCAGGGTTTAAAATTCCTTTAGGGACAGCAGCCCTATAGAGTTTGGCCACCTCCCCACAAGTCCTGGCCTCCTATAGCTTAGCTAGATCCACACTGTCCTGCCTAGCAGCAGTGCCCCAAGCTGTTCTCTGACCCCAAGGCCAGCAGGCTCTGTCTGCCCATCTGATTCCCCGAATTTTGGCAGGGGTCCTCTGTTCCCCCCCTGGTGGTGAGGCCACCCGGGGCCCAGGTGTGGGACCAGTGTGTGCAGCAGTCCTGCACCCGTGGGGACCGGCAGCATTACCGCAGCCCGGGGTGGCCCAGACCTCGCTCTGCTGATGCCCTGGGGGCCATATGGCCACCGTGATGCCCCGAGCCGTACAGGCACCGGCTGGCCCAGCGGCCTGCAGGCAGAGAGGCGATAATAGGGCTTGGGCAGGCACAGCACCTACTGCAGGAGCGGGACTCACAACTGCAGGAGCCTCCCAGCCAGACAGGGCAACCTAGATGGCTAGTTGCCTCCCTGGAGGCAGCTTCAGTGCCTTAAGCCCCTGATGGACCAGTAGCTGAAGCTACGAGCCTATTGCTGTGCAAAGAGCCCTGCCTTTACCTTGGCATTATTTTTTGTCCCCCAGGCATCTGCCCCCAGCTCATGGGAGACCAGGCCAGGCAGCACCTTGACTCGACAGGGGCTGCGAAAGCCCCGGGTGCTCCCTCAGGGACAAATTTTCCCTCCATCACTTCGTGTGGGCTTTGCGGGGGCAAATTTCAGGGATTCTGGCACTGAGAAACCCTGACTCAAATCCCCAGTGCTACTCCAAGACCCTTTAGGTCTCGCCTCCTTAAGGGATTTCCCTTTCCTTGTGGACTTCCAACCTGCTTTTCTTCATCTGTCCCTGACAGAAGTTCACAGATTAATCCCTTTCTGCTCCACCCCATGTCCTGTCTCTGGTTTTCTCATGTTCTCTGACGCTGAGGATAAGTGACGGATGAGAGATGTGGACTAAGAGAGAGGTGGGCACCTGAGCTGACAGGCAGACAGACAGACCGACCGACTCGCTCGGGCATTTCCTTACTGGGAAATTTTGCAGTTTGTCGTGGCAACATAGCGGCCGGTGTAGTGGATATTGCATCTCACCACGTTGTTGGTGAAGTCAGACTCCAGGACGATGTATTTGGGGTTCACTTGGACCTAAGGGAGAAAGGTGAGAAGTGGCCCCCCTAAAAATTAATAACCAAGGAAGAAATCCTCCTCTGGGAACAGGGAGAGAAGGGCTCCCTGAGACAAATGCTAGCCATCACGGCCACGTGCCGTGGGCTAACACCACCACATCCCAGCCTGGGGCCCACACCCCGGCAAACAACAGCATTCACTTATTCTTATTTTAAAAATAGACACACACTTCCCACGTGCAGGCAAGGGAACAAAGAGAGCTGGGGGAAGGGGGCAACGGAGGGGCTTTCACAGGTGAGCCTTTTTCTTTGTCCAGTTTTGCTAGAAATAAAACCAGTTGTTGCGAGATGGGAGGGGGATTTGCCCTCTGGAAGCTTAAATGAGTGCTTTGTTTGAAGAACAAAAAGATTGGGTGCTCCTTTGATTAAAAAGCTTTGCAAAACGCTAAGTTTGAGCTAAGCGCCCACACACTCAAGTGTGTGTTGAAGCAGAAGGCAGCACGGGGAACTATATTGGATGTGTTACAGCAGCTTAGCTGAGGGAGGGTAATTCCTGGCTGAGGTGGTGAGACATAGAGACCACTTAATGTTTCAACCCCTAGAGAGGATCTGATATCCCCAGGGAGTAAACGGGAGCTCTTTAACCCGTGTTTTCACCCATTTTTTAGGCTGCTGACTCAAGCGTGGGTGTGAATATATACAAAAAAAGGTGGATGGTTGCAAACCAGCTGGCTGAGAGAAACCCAGACCAACCCCAAATTAAGAACGGCTGTCCTTGAAAATCTCCCTGTGTCTCCCCTCTCCCCCATCGCGGCCCAGCAAGCT
Source organism: Dromaius novaehollandiae (assembly GCF_036370855.1). NCBI lineage: Eukaryota > Metazoa > Chordata > Aves > Casuariiformes > Dromaiidae > Dromaius > Dromaius novaehollandiae. The sequence goes on from NC_088107.1 coordinate 23,463,080, forward strand.
GCAGCGCTCACCTTTAGGACATAATTCCCCGGCTGCACGTCTGTTATGTCGATCCACTGGCAGTCGATGTCGGCGTTGTAGGTGTCGTAGCAACCCGGACTCAAGCCCTGTGGGAAGAAGAGAGGCAGCATGGCTTTGGAGAGCTGCTTCGGAGGCTGAGGAGCCCCGCAGCGCCCTTCAAGCATCGCCAGCAGATGGAGGTGATGTCTTAATCATGGCTTAAACAGCGAGATGGTTCTTCTGTAGCCTCTCGCTGGGTATCTCCATCTCCTCCCGGCCTCCCCCAGGCCTCGCTCACCCCGGCCCACCTGGGTGTGCGACGTGCAGGCGTAGCGCTTCAGGTTCCCGAAGTCGCAGGTGGTGTCCTCCAGGCAGAAGCTGGCCTTGTGGCCCTCGGCCACCTTCCTCCCCGTGGTGGAGTCCAGGAGGTCGTAGTGGCTGAACTCGTCCATGCTGTGGTAGTGCCTGGGGGACAGCTGGCATCAGGGTGACCGTGCCCATCGCGGGACCCAAGCATCGCACTTTCCCCCCATCCCCAGCCATGTTTTTGGGAAGATGTTGGGGCTGGGAGCAGCTCCATACCCCCTGGCTCCCCACGGCCCCATGTCTAAGGTAGTCCAGTGTAGGAGCTTGGTGGTTACTGGAGAAAAGAGGGGAAAAAGACGGGCAAAGCAAGGGGATCAAAAATCTTGGAGCAGCAAAGGGAAGCAGAAAGGAACAAAAAAGGAGAAGACAGGAAAATGCCATTAAAATGGTAGGAGAGAGGGAATGAGGAAATGAGCAGAAGGAGGAGGGATGGGGACATTTAGGTGAGCCTGCCCATGAATGAAACACGGGCACTTGGCAGCTCTGGGCCCAGATCCAGCCGAGCGCCTGACAAAGCCCGCAGCGTGCCGCCCCGGCCTCCCGCGGCCCCCACTCACTGGTGACAGCTGTGCCATTCCCAGCTGTGCCGGGGACGGCTGGGCAGAAAGTCCGCCGTGCCCTGGTTCTTCACCCGCTGCGGGAACCGCAGCAGCACCCGCACGTCGTAGTCAGTGGCCTCGGCAGTGTAGGCAGTGCTGGGTGCAGGAGAAGGAAAGGGGAGACGGTCAGGGCCCTTTGAGCTGTGGAAGGCTGTGCACCCGTGGCTGGCATCCTCAGCCACCCTGCCCGGCTGCCCCTCTCCAGACATCCCCATCCCGGCAGCGATGGAGGCACAGTCAGCACCTCCACGTGGTGGCACCCCCGTTTCAGTGCTCAGGAGGCACAAGCTTGGCCACAAGAGTGGAAGGTCCCAAGAGCTCAGTATCCCTAAAGGAGGCTGGATTTCCCCGAGTGCTGCTCTCCTAGAAGGAGATAGCTGGGATACCAAATTTTCCTGAAGCGCCCGCCACACACAGCCTTTTTGCCAACCCAGGCTGCAGAGACGCTGGACGGCTCTCCGAAAGCTGGCTGGAGCAGCTGGCTCCTCTGCAGCTCAGCGGTGGCTGGCAGCAGACCGCAGACAGGCAAGTTTAAGAGAGAAAAAATCCCCAGCAAATAAATCTGTAGGAAGATTTTCCTTAGTGGAAAAACAGATTATGAAAAAATAATAATAACAGGAGAAAAGTGCTCCCCACCTCCCCAGCCTGCACCTGCCAAACGACTTTTTTTCCTCTCCTCTCCTCTCCTCTCCTCTCCTCTCCTCTCCTCTCCTCTCCTCTCCTCTCCTCTCCTCTCCTCTCCTCTCCTCTCCTCTCCTCTCCTCTTTTTTCTCTCAACATTAGGCCTTTTCACTTTTTCCTAGCATCTGGCCATGCCCTGCTAGCTCACACCAGCGCCAGCTCCCTGTGAGCCTCGAGGTCTCCTCTCTTGCTCCAAGCAGGAAAGGTGGAGCGCAACCATTTTCCCTCTTTTTACACCCCTAGAGGGAGAGGGATTACATCGCAAGGGACAAGCTGGAGGAATTAGCAGATGCTTCACTGAGTTGTTTGGTTTATGTGGTGCTAAATGTGCCATCCATCCTGGACGTGCAGTGGGGCCACAGGGCTGCCGAGCCCTGAGCGGGCTTATCGCCAAACGTCGATTCTGAGCGCAGGGGCGTGCACTGCCTTCAGGCACGACAACACCAACCTACCTTAAACAAGAGCAGCAAGCGAAGCCCCCAGGCAGGAGAAGCTACCAAGCCATCCCATGCTCAGACCAGACCCTCAGCCAGCTGCAGGCAGCCCATGCCGGCCGCTCGCCCCACGCCAGCTCCCCTGGCCCCACCACGCTCCTACCTGGCCAGGCACTTCTCCTCCGCGGCGCAGCGCAGGGAGTAGAGGTGAGCTCTCTGGACGTAGGTGGAGGCCTGGACATAGTTCGGATCCGGCACCAAGTCAGGGAGGCCTGTAAGGAGGGAAGACACGGTCCTGAGAAAAGGCTCCGGTGGATGCAGTGATTTACCCTCGCTTTACCCAGGGCTCCTTGCACGTGCGCGCCTGACCCAGCATTCCCAGACTCGGAGGCAGCCGGCCCTGACCTCGCTGGGAAGGCATGCTTTGGTGACGGCCACATTTTTTTAATTTCAGCTGAAGACGGAAAATCCTCTCTCCCCCGCCCCAACCCCACGGCTTTTGTTGGCAAATCGAAATCTTGCATTTTTAAAAGCTGTATTGCTCAACCCATCCTCCTGGAACTGATTAAATGAGGGACGTTACCGGCCGTGTTACCCATCAGACGGTCGAGGGATTATTGGGTTCCCCCCTTCCAGACTCGCCGCGCCACGGGCTCCCACCTGAGCGGCAGCCAGGGATGGAGGGGTGACACGATACCAGGAAAGGGGGTATCCCATGATCCGTTTCTCTTTTGCCTTTCCCCTATGTAGCAGTGATGAAAGCTGCTTGTGTAAGAGCCTCGATAAACACCACTGAGTCCTGTTTTAAGCCACAAATGCCCAGTCGCAGAGCAAGCAGCAAGCTTGCTCTTGCCCCATACCCAGGATGGCCCCTTCACCCAAAACGCTCCCAAGTGGGTTCCCGATGAAACGAGGCACTTTGCTCACTCAGGGTGGCTGGAGAGACAAGCCACAACCATGCCCTAGCTGAGCATCTCCTGCCCCGGCCCCACTCAGGCACCACGGCTTAGCCACGAGCGGCAGAGCGAGCCCCAGCCCAAGGCGGCGGGGCCACCCCTCCATCGCGCCCTGCACATTCCTTGGCCACAGTTTACTGTTTCATGTGGCTTCAAAGCATCCTTTCTCCTATGTTAAATAACTTTGGTATGTCCATTACTTTTCAGGCTAGGTTGCCTCCAGCTGCCTCTGGTTCAGCTGTGTTCCCAGCGAGCTGGGAGAGGGCTGGGTTGGGAACGGACTTGGGGCTTTTGGTCTCCGTTGCTGAGCAGGCACAAGGCTGCAGCAGTCCTCGGCGAGCTGGCTCCCCTCCTAGTGAAACCTGGATCCAGGGATGTGCCCTCGGCTTGCGGCAATTTTGCCTTAAGTAAGTTTGCTCACACCTACCACATCGTGGGCTGAGCCAAGTCACAGGCTCCTGGTGCCCAGGAGCTGATTTTCAGGCTGCCTGGAGACACAGGCAGGATCCACTCTGCGCAGGTCACATTTGTCATGTTTTTAAAGCTTTTCTTTGTGGTGGGGACCTGGAAACCAGCAGGTCTCATCGCTTTTGCTCCAGGCAACAGGGCTCAGGCTCCAGGAACAGGGAGGCCGAGCGCAGATTTGTGCACCCCATGCTCACATCTAGCCCACGCCAGAGTAACCCATCCTATGAAGGATGGGCGGTCTAGCCACGAGGGCTGTGGAAGAGGAGGTGAACCTGGCTTTTGGCCTCAAGTGCTACTATTCTTCCTCCCTTTTTGCTTCTGACATTACCCTCAGAGTCTTACATTCTGGAACTAGACAAAGTAAACTCCAGACAGTCCCTGCCAAGGAGACTTTGTTAGATAGCTGTGGTTTCACGACAGCATCCCTGCCTGCTCATGCCTTGTCCCACCAGCAATCCCCCTGTTTCTGGGCACCCAGCCTTGCTGGGAAGGGAAGCAGCCCGGCCGAAGCAGCAGGGATGCAAGGTCACTGATGGCTGGGAGAGGCTGGAGAGAGATCGGCGACGGGTGGAGGCTCACTTGGCTTCCCAAACCATGACAGACCTCAGCTGGACCTAGCACTGTGTTCCTCAGGCCCCCCCACGGGCAGCGAAAGAGCCTGACTTGAACTCTGACCTGGGCTGCCCCATGGCCACATGAAATGGGTCTCTCCTCCCAGAAATACCCTTTTACCTCCCACTGCCTCTGATTTCCAAAGCCTCCTCCCGGGACCACTGAGATGTTTCCTCCTAAAGTCTCTTTAGATGCTACTCATCAAGAGGATGAAGCACAGACAAGTGGGGGCTTCTTGGGATCAGGACCAGGCTGCCAAAGAGGAGCCTCACTCAAGTCCCAGCCTCTCTTGCAACCCTCAGACACTTGTCCCAGCCTCTGTCCCGTGCCACCATCCTTGCAGAGGAGCGCGTGAGATGCAGCAAGAGCCTTTCCGTTGGCTTCAGGGGAGCTGGGTCAGTGCCTCTTCTTGCACCATGAGTGTTTTGAGCATGCTTCTTTTTTTTTTTCCTCCCCTTGTTTTCCTTTTTTTTTTTTTTTTTTTTTTTTTTGCTTTTTTTCCACAGGCAAAAAGAACAATGCCTTCTTGTTTCTTGGCCTGGCTTCCCTTGAGGGATCACGTCACTGGATTGGAGCTTGTTTCCTGCCTCGATGCTTGGTCATCGCTGGTGATGTAATGCCCGGGGGGGGGGGACCCGGGCGCAGCGCGGTGGGGCGGGGGGGCGGCGAAAGTCAGGGCCACTCAGTTAAAGGAGATCTTTCCCTTTGCAAAAAAAAAGGAGGAGAGCCAGCGAGCGAGCCCCCCGCCAGGCGGCTGGGCCGCCTCGCAGGGAGCCCATCCAGCGCTGGGCCTCGGCCTGTGTGCAAGATGATTTCACGCGAACGCTTGGAGAGGAACATTTGTCATCATTTAGAAAATAATGTTTCCTCATCACTGTTGTTTATAGTAAATTCTTGGACGTCCCCAGTAGAAATCTGACTCCGTTCCCAATAGCGCTTTTTTTCCCCTCGACATGTCTATTGTGTAGCTCAGCCTGGACCGGGCAGCTGGGCTGGCCCCAGCGTTATTGCAGGGTTGTATCGCTGGCCGGCTGGGGTTGGGGTATTTGGGCTTAGTCCGGGGCTCTCCCACTGCCAGCCCCAGGCCTGGCAGCCCCCCACGAGTAACTCCAGATGGGGGGAACCACGGCAAGAAGAGGCTTGTGTTTCTCCTCCTCCGCTCCTTCCCTTCCAGCCTGCCCGGAGACCAGCCAGAGAAGATCTCCATGTTATGCACCACGAAAAAAATAATTAAAAAAAAAAGGCCTGCTTGCTAATGTGCTATTTGTGCAGGTGCAGAGGGCTCGGAGCAGGCGAGGGCGGCAGGATGTGGGGTGCTCCTGTTTTCTCCTTTAGTTGGAGAGCAGCACAGGCGAGAAGCCTCTGATGCCGTCCGGCTCTGCTCCCAGCCTGCGGTCCCTCGGCCGTGAGATGGGGAGCTCAGCTGAAAGCTGGGTGTGCACGAAAACCCCGTTTTGCACCAGTCGGGATGCCGGGGGGGGTCCCGTCAGCTGGCCCCAGGGCAGGGGCAGCGACGCTGCCCCTCTCCTCCCGGCCACCCCGGGGCAGCGGCTGGGCTGAGGGTGCTTCGGGACCCCGGACGGGACGTGGCACGGGACTCCCAGAGCAGCCAGTGCTCCCAGAGAGCATCCCCAGGGAAAAACGTCCCGCCATGCCGCCGGAACGGAGCCTTGCCCCTCGCCCCAAGGGCCATGCCCTCCCGGGGGCCCGTTGTGCTGGCAGCCTGCCCCCCTCCGCACCCACAGCCAAGTCAAATCCCGGTGGGAACCGGCAAGGAATATGCCGGGCCAAGCAGTTGCTAGGTGACCCGCGTACATCCATGGAAAGAAAAGGAAAATAAATGTAATCAGAGCCATGTGGAGGCAGGAGGAGCAGAGTGCCGCAGTCGCCCGCGCCGAGCTGCCCGCGGCCCTCCGGCCTCGCAGCAGGGCCAGGCTGCTGCCCCGGCCCGGGGCTCGGCGGCACTGCCCCAGGGCGGCCCCATCCACACCTCTGCCCCGGCCCGGGGCTCGGCGGCACTGCCCCAGGGCGGCCCCATCCACACCTCCGCCCCGGCCCGGGGCTCGGCAGCACTGCCCCAGGGCGGCCCCATCCACACCTCCGCCCCGGCCCGGGGCTCGGCGGCACTGCCCCAGGGCGGCCCCATCCACACCTCCGCCCCGGCCCGGGGCTCGGCGGCACTGCCCCAGGGCGGCCCCATCCACACCTCTGCCCCGGCCCGGGGCTCGGCAGCACTGCCCCAGGGCGGCCCCATCCACACCTCCGCCCCGGCCCGGGGCTCGGCGGCACTGCCCCAGGGCGGCCCCATCCACACCTCCATCCCGGCCCAGGGCTCGGTGCAGCTCGGCCCCCGCACGCACGTCATCGCTGTGCCACAGCCAGACCTGGAGAACAAGAGTTTGCCCTTCATCACCACATCGCCACACCTCGCTGTCCTTCCTGCCCTCCCGGGATGGACAGCAGTGGTGCTCCAGCACCTGCCACGCTCCGGGCGGGAGACCAAAAGCACTTCCCAGCCGTATGCCCATGCCATGCAGTTTCCTGCGGTCAGGACAGAAAGAAGAAGATACAGGCCAGAGTTTGACCAGGCCTGGTTCTGGTCCAGCTGGGGCTGACTGCTCCTGGAGGGACCAAGGTCTTCCCAGCATCACTGCTCCAGTGCTTCGTCACCCAATGCTTGGCGATGACGGCTGGGGGCCAGATGCACAAGCAGTGACATCAAACTCAGTCCCACCACCAGCCACATCCCACCAAGCCCACCGAAAGAGAGGACTTCCCAGGGGGACAGCGATTGCTTCTGACCCACAGCTACAGCCAAAGCATCAGCCCAGGTACCTCGTCCTCAGGCTAGCGCATCCTCGGGTGTCACTTCACCAGCCACGCAGAGCCCTGAGGACACGGGCAGTGCTGCAGGTTGGCCCTGAGCACAAATCTCCAGCTCCTGCAGGCATGTGATTTCCAAAACCCAGGCCTGTTCAAAAACAAAATACGGGTGCCTAGTTCTCAAGGGAGCGGGGAAACCCCACCACAGACCTGAACAGTGGAAGGCTGAAAACTAAGAGGCGAAATAAAAGGCGGGTGTTTTTTTAAAACATAGACAGACAGACAGATGTCTTGGCTAGCTTCTGCTTTGCAGGAGCTGAATCACAGTTCAGCAATAGTCAGCTTTGTCCAAAGAGACACCTCCTTCTTGCTCTGGTTTCTGAAGCTGAATATTTCCCACAGGTTTTTTTTCTACAGCATTTGAGGGCAAGGCAAAAAGTAAACCGCTGCCATGTTTTTCAGTGAAAAACTGTTGCGGTCAATCAAGAGAAGAAGGGGAAAAATGAAGGAGGGGAGACACAAGAGAAGGACAGAAAGAGGGAGATCAAAGAGGAGGCTCTTAGATATAGCCTCGGGTATAACAGAGAGACCACACCAAGCGCTGGAAATAAAAGCAGGAAAGCTGAGCAGAGGAGAAGGAAAGGGGACGAGGCTGACACAGGCTCCGCGGAGCTGACTCAGAGACACATTAGAGCAGACAGAGGGAAAAACAAACGATAGAGTAAACAGAGCAAGGAGGAGGGACGGGGGTTGTTTTTATTTTAGAAAGTTCACATGTGTTTAATATTGCAAGTTGACAAGAATATATACAGACACTGCTTCCCTCGGCTTCCCAAGCCCTCGGAGCCAGGCCAAAAGGAGATGAGGTCAAACTCATAAAATTAGCCCTTTGTTCAGCGTCGCTTGCATGAAACACGGCTTGGAGGGGTCTGCGCACCAGCACAGGCTCGAGGCCTCACATGCCCTCAAACACTGGAATTTTCCATAGTCACAGCCTGTTGGCAGAGCCCCGCTTTCTCCTTGATCAGAAAGAAGTGACTCCAGGTAAGAGGTGGGAACCTCCGATCCTGCTGGTCGCAGGATCCTTGCTGGGTACACAGGAGAGATTTGACAGCCCCCGGTCGCTCTCCCCGTGCCAGTGTCCAAAGGAAAGCGGCTGCATCTAGCGGGATCTCAGACTCCCCCAGGTTCTCTTAGTGGCATGGGGTGGCTTTGTCAGAGGCCCCATTAATTCTGCAATTGCGTCCATCCTCCCAAGGAACCATCTGCCCTGCACTATGTTTTCCTGCTGAGGGTCTAGCTAAAATCAGGCACTGTCCCAGCACATGAGAAGAAACAGCTCTGGTTTTGAGGAACTCACAGTCCCCATAGGGCCCATAAAGGCCAAGGGATGACACTCAGGAAGGAGTAGTATTTCTATTATATGGCTCAGCAACTCTGAGGAACAGCTACAGGCATGCAAAAGATAGCTGCTCAGATAATTAACCTTCTGGAGAAGACCCCATCTGAGCTCAGAGAGGACTTTGCTGCCAAGTGTGGTGGGAAATGGTTGGTCAACAGCAGAGGCTGTAACAGGAGATACATCAGCAGCACAAGTCCCAGCAGGAACTGAAACATTCGTGTCAGCCTGTCGTGATATTTACGTCCTGCGGAGACCATAACGCTCGGAGCAAACCTTGGCAGCCCCGAACAGGATGCCTGGTTCAGTGCTGAAGCTATCTCATCCAATGGACTTGCTGAGGCTCCAGCCTGCATTCCCACAGACAGACCACAAAGCCACAGGGAAGGACACCAAACCCCACAACCCAGGCATGGGGTATCCATACGGCACTAGGGAGGACTGGGGTGGGGTATCTGCAGGGGGACATTAGCCCCCATGCCTGTGACATGATTGAAAATATGGTTCAGACTCTGCATGGGTTTGACTTTCACAAGCCAAGGGCTCCTTCACATGAGATGGAAGGTTTGTGATTTGGCCCCTGCACAAGTCTGATCTTGAGAGCAGGGTGGGACCTGGAATCAGTTTGAAACACAGACCTTTGCATGGATTAAAACGCCCCTGGAGGCTTCCCCATTTTCTTTGTGATCTAGTTTCGTTGTGGACACTTTGTTCTCTTCAAGTACTCACAGGTGGGAGATCTGAGGTCTCTTGGTATCTGTCCCCCTTTCCTTGTCACAGCCTAATCTGCTGCATTTCCTTCTCTTGAACAAGCCATCTGTGACCTTCATCTCCCACCTCCATTGGGTCTGATGATCCAAGAGGACAGAGCTGCACTGGATCTGTAACAGTCTCTTCAACTTACCCATGGCTGAAGTAGATGGAGTAGCTATGAACTACCCACAGAAAGTGCGGTGAAACCTAGGGATGGTGACTACTCTGAGGTCTGTCTACACTCTTGGTCCAGTGTAGATCCAGGTTTATGTGCAAGACCAGACTCAGGACCCACACTGCAGTCCCTCCAGCTGGCACCGAGAGGCCACCCAAGCTACGACCAGTCTCAGGACCAGTAAAATAGGCGGAAAGCACCCACATGATTTAGCACAGTTACCCCCACTTCCCAGTCTGTTCTTCCCTTTCATGCAGCAGAGCTAAGCACCACATCACACCAATTACCGCTGCGTGTGGTCATTACTCAGCCATGGCGCCGCGCTGTCGGACACTCTACCATGTCATCGTTGGCACAAAACGGCAGTTACCTAGCAGGCAGAATGAGCCAAGAAGGGCCTGAATGCAGACTATCACAGCCATCAGCGAGGACCGAAACAGAGCCAGAGGCTGAACAGTGCTCGCTGTTGGCCCGTACTTGTGCCAGAGCAGGACTGAAAAAGACTTTCAACTATTGTCTTCTAAGATGTCTTTGTTGAGTATTTTGGGTGGAAGGAGGCAGACAAATGACGATGCTCATGCAGCCCTTATAAACCAACTTGTAAAAGCCAGTGATCTGATTGCTTAATTAAAATCCCCAGGTGCCTATAAGCCAGCACAGCGAGGGGCCTGGAATGCCGCACATTCCTTGCAGACCGTGAGCTGGAACCGGGCTGGATTACTAAGTGCTTGAAGAGATTAGGAGTGTAATTAACATTGGATTCAGCTTTAAAAGTGATTTGACCAATTACAAAACCTGCCTGAAGGGTGGCTCTGCATGTTACGGGCCTCCGTTTGTAATGCCCAGCGAGGTGACAGCTTTCCCTGGATAAAGCATGGCTGGAGATAGTGACCAGATGGCCTGGACGAGAGAGGACTGTGGTGGAGAGGGCACGCAGTGGGATGACCCCAGAAAGCTGCTAGGGCCAAAGCAGTTCCCCTCCGTCCTCTCCTTTGCCCGCCTCCTGTTTGGCCGGCGGATTCCCTGGGACACTTGCTGATCTCTATTCCCTACTCATACAGCGCCTCATACGGTTCAGCTGGGATTTCTGCTGTAAAATAGTATGCTGTGACCGCAGCATGCAGTACACATCTACCCCACAAACGTAGGACGAGCCAGGACGCAGGACATCCACAGGATGCCTGGTGCTGATGCAGTCGATGTGATTACATCTTCCTAAGGACACCAATGATGGGTCAATTTATGCCAAGAGCAGAACCATGCTTGTGAAAAAAAACTGTATTAGCTAGGAACTAAAATCCTAGCTCCTTGACTTGTGGTCACTGAGTCACTGCTGGTTTCTCCATCACTTCCACCATCACAGCTGGCCTGGAGATCCACCTTGTCCTTCCGCCAGGGCACCTGGCCCTTTAGCACTGAGGCAGCCCCCGCTTAGATAAATGGGACAGGCCCTAAACCTTGTCACAGGGCCAGCCAGAAGCTGTTAGTCCCGACCCGAGCTGCTGCTCACAAGGGGCCACCACTAGACGTGGGGAGGGCAGAGGTCTGGAGGAAGTCGGCCTCTACAAACTCAGCTCGTAAGCTCTTTCCCACACATCTTCTGTGGGGCCAGACGGACCTTGGGTTGACCCAGGCTGGCTGTTCTTACTCTGTTTACTTCCTAGCACGCAACGGAGCTGCACTCGAGCAGGGCTGGGACTAACACTTCGCCCCGAGCACGAACCATCTGGGACAGGCTTTTCTCAGAAACCCTGGGGTTGGGTGGGTTTAGGGGTCATATGGGCCAGAGGCTGCAGCTGAGAAGGGCTTCCCAGCGGACGGGCAAGAAGCAGATCCCCTAGGCTGCCCCTGCTCACGTCCTCAAGCCTCGCTTCGAATTTCAACACAGAGCAAAAAAACTCTCTGCAAGCCTCAGCCAAAAGCCGCAGGATTTCATCGCTATTGGGGTCAGTAGGACGTGAAATTACAGCGTCCCTGCCGTGACCTTTGCTGCACTGCTCCCTTGAGGGCTGGAGATCACAGTGCAGAGCTGGGCCACAGCTCAGCACCCACTGCCTCGCACCATGGGTGGCCAGCACAGGCTGGGGGGCACCGGGAAAATGCAGCCTGCGTGATGCCGCACAGATGCACCCCGGCAAGTGTGGCGTGCCCCCAGCACAGATGCACCCCACAAACGTGGCACGCACGCTGCACAGATGCACCCCCGCAAACAAAGTGCAATCCAAGCACAGAGCACTTATCCACCCCAGGAAGGCACGATGGCCGGGATGTGGCACAGACCTGCCCAGGAGCTCTGGACGACCTGGGCGCAGCGCAGACCCACCACAGGAACACACTGTGACCCCAGCACATGGCACGCATCCACCAGTGAATGTAAGGTGACCCAGGATGCAGCACAAACCCACCCAGAAACGCAACAGGACCCAGCAGACGGCACACATCCATCCCACAAGCATGGGCTGACCCAGGTCTCAGCCCAAACCCATCGTGGCAACACAAGCCTGGACCCCACTGGGCCTTGGACCTGTGCAGAGCATCTCTTTCCTCCCTCTTTCTCATCACCCGGACCATCATTCCCGAAGCGCTCAGGGTCTCCAGCAACTCCAACCCCATCTCCCAGGAGCCCCGAGGCGACATCCCTCGGGGGGCGATGGCGATGCGGGGAAGCACCCGGGGGGCCACGCGCTCCCGCCCCCCACCGCCGCCGCGCGCACTCACCCCGTCCGTTCGGGCTGGGCCTGTAGACGCTGCCCACGCTGAGGCGGGCCTGGCCGGCGGCCTGGCTGTCGGGCAGCGCTTGCGGCACCTCGGGGCTCCTGGCCGGCAGGAAGGGCTCGGGGCGCGCGGCCCCGTAGGGGTCCAGCGGCCGGAAGGGCGGCTGCGGCTCCACGCCGCGCGGCGGCACGTAGGGCTCGGCCGCGCCGTAGGCCGGGAGCTGGCCGGGCCGCGGGTCGGTGCCGTCCGCGACAGGGCCGCCCTGGCTGGCGGCGGCCGGGAAGGCCTGCTCGCCGCCGTCGTGGTAGAGGCTGTGCGAGTAGCGGCGGTCGAGGCCATCCGGGGGCTGGGGCGCCGCCGGCACGTAGGGCCTCTCCGGGGCCGGGTAGTAGCCTTGGGCCCGGTAGGGGCTCTGCTCCTCGCCGTACTCCTCATAGCGGCCGCGGGGCTGGAAGGGGTAGAGCACGGCGGCGCCGGCCGCCGCCGAGGCCACGGCCGCCCCGCCGGGGCCCCGGTAGTAGGCGTAGGCCTCGTCGTAGGCGCGCGGCGCTTCGTAGCTCTCGTACTGGCTGACGAAGGGCGGCTGCTGGAAGGGCACCTGCGCGTACGGCGGCTGGCCGAAGGAGTAGGCGAAGGACGCCGCCGCCGAGGAGGAGGAGGAGGAGGAGGAGGAGGAGGAGGAGGAAGCCTGGCGCTGCCGGCCGGCGGGTGGGCGGGCACGCTGCGAGCTGGTGCTGTCGCCCACGGGGCCGTCGCGCCAGTTGTCGGGCACCTGCCCGAAGCCGAAAGGGTGGCGCGTCTGCCCGCGCACGGTGTCGGAGCCGGGGCGGAGGGGCAGGGCGGGCGCCTGGCGGCGCACGTTGCCCGGCGGGCGGCCCGCGGGGCGGGGGGCCGCATCGGCCAGCAGGACGCGGGGGCCCGGCTCGGGCCGCTCGTGCCCGGCGGGCACGTACTCGGAGCCCGTGTTGAGCAGGCTGTAGACGCGGCCGTTGTTCTCCCACTGGATGAGCTGGCGCCAGGGCTCGCCGGCGCCCGGCGCCCGCTGCCCCCGCGCCAGCAGCGCCAGCCCGCAGCCCAGCGCGGCCCACAGCCCCCAGAAGCCGCGCTCCATCGTCGCCGCTCCGCTAGCGGCTCGCGGCGCCCAGGAGCGACCGGAGAGGCGGCCCGGCCCGCTGCCCGCCGGAGAACGCTTCCTCCCTGCGCGGCCGCTTCCCCAGGCCCGGAGCTCTAGCGCTGCCCATTCCCGGCCGGCGCGGCCCGGCCCGGCGCTCCGGCCGGCTGCATGGGGGGCGGCCCCGGTGCCGGCCCGCGGGGGAGATTCGGGAGCAGGAGAAGGATCCCCGCGTGGATCCTGCGAAGGGCTCGCCGGACGTCTCCAGGAGCGGGGGGGGCTTTCACATCGCGGCACCGTCCCGGGCTGGGATGTCCCTTCCTCCCGCTCCCTGGCGCTGGCTCGCTCCCTCGCGCGCTCCGAGCTGGACGGATCCGCTCCCGAGCTGAATGAAAAAGCAAGAGGCTGCGAAAAAGTTTGGAGGGTTTCGGGACAGCTCGTGCGCCTCCCCTCCGCTGGGTCCTAGAGACCACCGGCTTCCTCTCACCGGCGGCACGAATCCGGCGGCGCCGAGCGTGCGCCCACGCGGCGCCGAGCGCGGCCCTGCCGCCTGCCAGGACTGCTCTCCCGCGGGGGTTTCTAAGCCAGGAGATGCCGGTCCCACCGACTGATCCCCACCACCCACGATACCCCACACCGACCACCCCGGCGAGCCTCATCCCGCGCCCAGCAGCCACCACTCCTTGTCCCTTTTCGGACAGTGGCCGAGCCCGGTGCGTTGGGCGACCGCGGAGCCACGTCCAGGGAGGACGAGGGAGAAGCTGCCGTGGTCTTGGGAAACCGCTCCGAAACCAGCCCCTTTCGTCTATCTCCTGGCTCGTAATGAGTCCAGGTTTCCCTCTGAGATCCCAGAGACATTTTAGTCATCGTTTTCACCCCGGAGCATACGGCTTGTTTTCAAGCAGGTCGTAAATTCTCCAGTTGCCCCCAGAGGGTTTGGGTTTAGAGCGATCAAAAAACCCCCTCCCTCTGCCCCCCCAAAAACAAATTAAACCAAACCAGGACAGACCAGGCTGCAAAACAGTCCGAGTTTAAAACCTTGGTATCGTTTCAAAGCAGGATTAAAAGCTGAAATTCCTTTTATTTATTTATTTATTTTTAACTAGAATGAAATAGGCCTTCAAAATTTTAATTTAAACCCACAGAAGTTGGCGTTGTACATAAAACACGGTGAAATACCCCTGAAACAAGGGGCCAGACTTGCCAAAAGAGATGGTAGCTCCGTGCCCTGCCCTGCGATACAACCTGCTCCGTGTTGGCAGTCAGAGGGACCCAGCCCAGTTATCTAGATGTACTTCTGATGGACCCAGAGTCACACCAGCTGACCGGCCTGGCCTCACCAAGATCCCTTCGGAAAGCAATGTCCTCCCTGGGATAACCACTGCACTCTGAAGAAGGGGCACAGGAGGGCCTCGAAAAGCCAGGACCGGCTTTTCCCCAGTGAAGCCCAGGACTGAGTCCCAGTGCCATCGTGTCTGCAGTGATGCCAGACCTTCGGCACTGCCCCTTCCATCGCCTTTGGTGTCACCCCACCTCGGGGCACAGAGTGATTTTGGGAGGTATCTCAGGCCAAGCCATGTCCCGCAAGGCACCTTCCACCTGCCAGGCAAGAAAACCCCAAATTCGAGTCTCTTCCCGAAAAGGTGGGGAGGTTCCCAGGCAGCGTTGCTTAAGCATCTCTGCAAAAGCTCTTTCAATAGGTGCCTTTTGCTTGAAGAGGCAAACTCCCTCAGAGTGGAACGTTTGCCCCCAAATTTCTCCCAATTTTGGGACCTTCTCCTTGACACCGTTTCCAAAACACGGACAGCTTTTGTGTGCGACGCTTCTAAAAACCTCCAGAGCTCTCGGGAATGAAAGGGAGAACTTTGGATACCTCATCCAGGTGGTGACACTGCTAAAAATATTAGACAAAAGAGGGGGATTAAAAGAAGCCCCAGGCAGGCTGGCCTGCCGCACCGCCGGCCACAGCCACACGCCGCTGTTCCAGCCCTTGTGCCAGCGCGCGCCCCGCCGTGTCACCGGGCGAAGGGCCTGTTTAAACAGAGCCGCAGGTGCGGCCGGGCCCTTGCCCGTTATTAACGGCACTGTTGCCTAGGGGATGGGTGAGCTTGAACCCGGACGCCTGGGCCCTCCTTCCAGGAATGCTGCCACTTCAGAGCCAACGTGCTGGAAAGAGGAGGGAGGGCAGGGGAAGGCTGCGGTTTCGCAGCGCAAAGATTTCCACTTCAGCTTAATGGCTGAAGTGAGGTTGTTTTTTTTTTCCTTCCCCCTAGCAAATCCACGCACAGCTGCTCGACCGCCTGCAAACCTCTGGCGGGCACAGCGGCAGTGCCGGGCTGCTGCTGCGAAAAATAAAGATCCGCCCGTGCCTCAGTTTCCCCGGCTCCAACAGCACCAAGCACGTGAGCCCCGCGCCGCTCAGGGTGCTGGGACCCGAGGGCACGGCCAAGGGCTGAGCTGTTGCTGGGAGCAAGATCAGCAGAAAGAGAAAGGGAAACCCCAGGTGAAACCGTGCTGCTGCCCGCGTCCCACTGCTGTTTGATGCAGAGGGTGGAGGGGCTCTGTGCTGCCTGGAGCAGACACCTCCCCTGCCCCTGCCCCTGCCCCTGCCTTCTTGCGGCAGGCAGCACCCAGCACCCCAGGCTAGGCTCTACATGGTGATATTTCCCCTTTAGAGGCAGAGAAAAAGCAGGATGCGGCCTCCTTGCTCGACGGCACGGGGAAACCGAGGCACCCGACGTCACGTCCACGCTCGCCGAAAGCCTGAGCAAGCACCCGGCCGCGGGCCCCTCCTGCGGAAACCTGCCCCCGAGCCGGCGGGGCGCCGACGCGGCGCTTGCTCCCGCTCGCCTTCCCCGAGTTTCCAAAGAAGCTGTTGCTTTAAGACCTGACCGCACGGATGTGCGCTTTACGGGTGCGTATTTCTGCTTTTTCTCCTTTTCACCCCCTCCTGCTGCTTCTGTTCCCGGCCCCGAAGCTGGGGACGGCGCCAGGGCGGAGGGAGGCAAACACCCAGGCCAGCCCGAGGGGCTCAACCGGCCGGATCCCGCCCGCCGAGGGCTTCCCCGCTCTCCGGCGCCCGCAGCGCTGATTTCCTTTTCCTTCCTCCGCCGCCTCCCTCGGCAGCCCGCGCTCCTCCCTTCTCCCCGCCGGGACTGGAAACGCCGGAGTTGATGTAATGGGCAGGGCAGCGCCCGCCAGGAAGCAAAGCTCGGCCAAACCTCCGCCTGCCCCGGCGTGGCCCCCGCAGCCCCCGCCGCCGGCCGGCCCCCCACGCACGCACCCCGGCCGGGGGCCTGCAGGGCGCCCAGCACCCAGTCGGAGGGGCGCTTGACGCCCACGCAGCGTCCCGCAAGGGCAGAGCGTCCCGCAAGGGCAGAGCGTCCCGCAAGGGCAGAGCGTCCCGCGGGCACGCCGTGCCGGGCTGCGGGCAGGGAGAGGAGCGCCCGTCCCCCCAGGCCTAGCCCGAAGCGGGGCGCTGGGATGCAGAGGGGGGACGTGGGTGCCGCAGGACGCTGTGCCCACACGTGTCCCGGCACCCACTAGATGGTGCCACGAGCCCGCGCTTGCGCTGCCACCAGCGCCCCGGCTGGCATGGCGCGACTGCGGCGTGGGGACGGCAGGCTGTGCCAGCTGCCCCTCTGCCCCGCGGAACCGTTAGGTGGGGGGTCTTCTGCTGGAAACCAGTTTCCATCTGCCTCTTCTGATCAGCATCACGTCAGCACCCGCCCTGCCGCCTGGGCTCACACCGCCTTGTGTCGCTGCCTACGAGAAGTCACCCAACACCAAGCTCTTCCTCCCACTGGCCCCCGGCCAAGCTGGGGCAGTGGCAGCAGACCTGCCCGGTGACTCCCCCCAGCCCCAGCCCTTCCCTGGCAGGAGGCTCCTTTCCCAGCTCCTTCTCCCACGTGCTTCCCCAGCCAACCCTGGTGTCCAGTCGGCTGGGGGAACGTGGAGCCTCCGCCTCGCGATGCAGGGGCATCCCTGATCCCCCAGCACCCATGATGCAGGAACTTAATGCACCAGCCGTCAAGGGAGAGCCAGAACCATTCCCTTGCCTCTCACCGCCAGCGAGGTGACACTGCCCAGGGTTTGCTTACGGGGGAGACGCCAGGGCGCTCTCCTCGCCTGCTTTTCCCATGCAGGAGAGGCAGATGAGGCTGCCGGATCCAGGCAGCCACACACTGCCACCGTGGCACGGTACGCGCGGGCAGTGCTCCAGCAGGGAAGCAGATGAGGTCGAACACAGCAAAGAGGGCCCCTGGCTGGCTGGACAAAATATCTTCACCCTGGAGGTGAGAAGACCAAGCTGGGGTTGGAGAGAGGTCTCCAAAAGCACCACAGCCTGGAGAGTCACCCTGGTTTTCTGCCATTACAGCTCCAAGGGCCTCAGCATCACAGCACTGGGGCATCCCGCATCGGCTGCACAGGGAAACTGAGGCACTCCAACCAGAGCAGGGCTCCCAGCAGAGCTCTGCCCTCCACTTTCCCCAGTATCAGATGCCTTCCTCCCAGCTCAGTACTGGGGGCCACCCAGGATCCACCTTTCTAAGCACTATACTATTAACCCCAGAACCTGTCCATCCTGCTTTCAATTCCCAGTAAATTGGAGTAGTTACCAATATGGTGAATTCATTCTATTCCAAAGTGATTAAATTACTTAGCAACTTAATTGCCTAAATACTAGCTTTCTATAGTTTTATATATATATATTTTTAGCCCATGTGAAATAATTAGCCATGTGAGTAATCAGGTGTTGCACGACTGCATTCCTGGGTGAGCAAGCATCGTCTCAGTGATGGAGCGAGGGGCGGCTGGTGGAGCTGCAATGGATTTGCTGGTTATAGCCGTGAAAGCGGGGCCGCTCGGGGCCGGGCTGATGGCGCGAGGGGTACGCAACAGGGTACTGCGGTGTGGAAACTGGCTCGAGGAGCTCATCCAGCTCCCTTTCTTGTCAGCCTCAGCCGGCAAGCGAGCTCCCCGTGTGGCTAAAGCTGTCTCCCTGCCTAAAGGCTGCGCTCACTGCTTCAATGGGCTGAGCAGCGAACAGTGTCGGCAGCGTTTGTATCTGCCCGGAAACGAGAAACCTTTGGAGCAGAGGCAAAAAAAAAAAAAAAAAAAAAAAATCACCGCTCGTCCTCACGGAGGGGGTGGGAGCATTTTCCTGCCTTGTCCGAGGCCTGATGCAGCCCCCGGGGTCTGTGCACAGCCCAGGGGCTGCTCCTGCGTGGGAGCCCACAGGCAGGTGGATTGGATCGGCAAGAGCAGCCGGGCTCTCAGCGGCTTTTTGGGGCACCCAGATGGCACGAGGGAAGCCGTGTCCTGTCAGCTTGCTGTGGGAAACACCAAATCCTGCAGGACCGTTGGGGAAACCAAGCTGGGCAACAGAGGACTTCCAAGCTCCAGGCTCATGAGCCCAAAACCCAGCCAGACCTTTAGGGGAAGGCAGGCAGAATATTATTCTTGGTACCAGAGTCAAATGCAAGCCCTGACAGTGCCCTGGTTCTCCCCCCGCCCTTACTGTGGCTGGAGGGGTGGAAAGCCTGGAGATTTCTCAGAGGTGGCTCAGAGGACCACCGTGGTGGCAGGAAAAGATGGCACGAAAGAGCACAGATGCCACAAGGCCACGTTTTGCAGGAAAGCGCAGCTCCAGCTGTGCTTTGCGGGGAGCCCCGCTCTGCACAGGCAGCAGAGCTGCACCCCCTGCCATGGCTCGGAGAGAGCAAGCCGTGACTGCTGCGGTAAGATGCGAAACGTCCTCCGTGCACTAGAGTGGAGCACGAAGCCGCTGCGGGACACGGCGGCAGTTCACCTGCTGGAGCCCCCGGCAGCAGAAAGCTTTGGACTCCTAAAGAGATACAGAGCCAGATTTGATAACAACTCTCTCCCTACAGTGCTTATCTGCCCAGCGAGAGCAGACTTTGCTGGCTGCCTTCGCCCCTCCGACAGGCCAATTTGTGGGGCAGACATGCAACCATCAGCCCATGAGGGCCAAGCGGAGGGCTGAGCACCATCCGTCACGGCCTCAGCCAGCCCCGGAGATGCGCCGGCTCTCCGCTTTGACATGATGCTGCAAGAGCCTGAACGCTTCCCCCACGCTTCAGTAGCTTCCAGCAATAAAATCCCTCCTGTCCACCTCTCTCCTCACCGATGCACACAGTTCGGGTCAGGCAGGGCAACACGTTTTGCTTCAACCTCAACCTGCCTGCTTTTTTTAAAGCATTAATTTACTAGAACTGACTTTGTGTTTCAAAACTGCCAGGTCAAAGCAAGCTCAGGGGAAGAGGAGGGGGAATGCAGCCAAACTCGCACCTCTGCTCTCCTCCCACAAACAGGCCACTCGGGGCAAGGGAAGATGCCTCACAAGCAGTTTCCAGCAGTTTGCACCAGACACCTCCCACCAGAAGTCCCCTCCTGGCTCTGGAGGCGGCACATAGGGGCACATCCAGGCAGGACCTCAGGCTCAGGCTCACCCTCTCATGAGCCTGCAAGGCTTTAGTCTGCCGAGCTATGCATGCCTGAGCCTGCCTGGGGCCCACAGCTCTGTCAGACAGGCAAAGCTTCCCTGAAACTCCTCTAGTGATTCCTCCCTCTCTTTTCCAGTTCCCACCGCAGGGACGACCGCAAAGCGCCAGGTGCAAGTTCAGCCTCAGCCCCTCTGCTGAGGCAGTTGCTACTGGGAGGAAGGCTCAGAGATGAGCTGATGTGACCACAGCCACCCAAGTAAGCCAGTGGCGGAGGAGGATGAGGACAGTCAGGTCCCATAGCGCCTGAACCCTTCCTGATTAGTTTTCCCCCAAAGCATCCAGATTTGAAGGTCCTGCAGCACCACCGGACAAGGAGATGCCTGCAATCCGGTCAAACCAGGCAGTAAACCCCAGCGCTCGGCCGACTGGCCACGCTGAGGAAGCCCAAGCAGATGCAGCTGAGCTAACAAGTGGGAAGATGCCGACCGGGGCAGCTGAGCAAGGCCAAGGAGCTCCAAGCATGACCTCTGAGAAGAGCAACCTGCCGTGGATCTGCTGCTCTTCCCCTGATGAATCGTTCCTGCTAGACCCTGCGACTAACCTGTTCGCTCGGTTGCTATGATTCCTGCCTCCTCAGCATAGAAATGACCTCCTTTCTTGATGATCAAAAAGCTTTTCTCTCCCCAGACAAAAAGAAAAAAAAGAAAAATCAAGATTAAAAGAAAATAATCAAAACGAATTTTCTCCACTTCCGTCTGATCCATTTAATTCTCCAGATACGCTCCTGTTGAACAATTTCATGGAGAATTACGCAGAGAAAAGACTGCTTTATTCTGGAGTCAGCAGTTCCCTGGTCTGCCATCTTGTCCTCCTCCCCATTACAGCGCATTTGTGTTTCTCTTTGAAGTCCCAAATAAACAAGTCCCAGCAAACAGGGAAGGGAGCAGAGTGCCAGCCTTCCTGCGCGTGTCCTGCTGCCTGGCAGGGACATGAAAGATGGACCTAGAGGCAGTGGGCAGACCCCGGTTAGAACGTCTTTGTCACAGTGACAACGGCTATGAGTTTGACGGGCCTCAGCCTGACCTCAGCCAGAGGCAGGAGGGAGACACGGCAATCAAAGCAGCCTCATGAAGAAAATTGCTGTTGTGAGCAGCAGCCTCCATATAACTCATGTGAACTTTCCAGCCAGAGCCAGTAAGTGCTTTCAGCAGGGGAACGCATTTTAAACTTCATTTGTACACTAGCCTAAATGGAAGGCACTTTATTACTTTTATCTCTGCATCTCAATTGAAATCCTCACCAGCTGGGTGTAAACAAGCCCTTAACTTCTTCTCTGCTAGCTGCCAACAGACA
The DNA here is from genome assembly GCF_036370855.1 of Dromaius novaehollandiae. Classification (NCBI taxonomy): domain Eukaryota; kingdom Metazoa; phylum Chordata; class Aves; order Casuariiformes; family Dromaiidae; genus Dromaius; species Dromaius novaehollandiae. Next base: position 23,483,992 of record NC_088107.1, read on the forward strand.
CGAAGGTCATTCGCTGCAATTGATGCCTTCGAAACCTCCTGGTAAACTATCCACTTCCTGCTCTTAAACATCAGGTAATTTCCAAGCCAGGGAAAGGCGTATTTGTCATCCTGCCCTCCTGCCTCTGTGTCTGGCTCGCGGGCAAGGGCCGTCGCTCCCTCGCTGCGGCTGTCGTTAGAGATGCTCCGGCGTGCGTCTCCCGCGGCGGCTGCTGGAGGGGAGCAGGATGGGGCTTCACTCCCCCCCACAAGCCTGAACTCACTGCAAATGCTGGGTGGAGAAGGAGGGGCGAAATGCAGTGATAACAGTACAAGAAGGAAGCTTTACCCCCACCCGGTACAAAAGTTTGCCAAGGCCGTGGCAGGAGGCAAAGAGCCCTGCCTGTCCCCAGCTGCTGAATCTGCCAGATGCTGCCCAGCACAACGGCTTTGCATCGCGATCCCAAACAGGGAATCATGCGCACGCTGCAGCTCGAGTGGGATCAAGGGAAAGGTGGCAGCAAGGGGGACAGAGGTGGCCCCGCTGTCTGCCAGCGCCCAGAGCCAGGCCTGGCTGCAGAGGGTGGCAGGCAGGAACAGCCCCATGAATTTTGCACTGTGTTTTTGAGGCAGCAGCTTGATGATGCCTCATTTCGCCTCCCCATCAGATCAGGAGCGGGTGGTGTCTTGCTGGAGAGAGACAGCAGGACCCAGAGTAATGCATCGAGCAGGTTGGAGCTGGCAGGAAAGCTCCTCACCACCAGCATTCAGAAACACACATCAGTTCTCTCCTTGGCCCTTCCCAAATCCACCACGCATGCAGCAGGCAGGGCAGGGGATTGCAACACGGGTGCATGTCTACACTGCCCAAGGGCATCCCCTGGCCTGGAGAAAGCGTGGTGTCCCTTCGAGCAGGGATACAGCCATTAACCCAGGTAGCACACACACTGCAGGTTGCCAAATGCAGATGCACGGGGCTTAGCCCCTGCTCTGGCCTGCAGCTAGAAGGGAAGCAAGACAAGCTACACACTGCCTCATGCCTCAGTTTCCTCATTTGCACAAATGAAAAGTACCACTTGCTTTAAAGCCCTCAGAGACTGAGCAACAAGAGGCACGATTTGCATAGCATTGCTACCGATCCACTAATCTAAGCATATCAGCAAGGCATGTTTTGGCTGGAGGCGTAACAGCCTTTACTTGACCATCCAAAAGAGCGGAAAACCAGGCTCTCCAGGAGAGAGAACAACTCTCCAGGCCTGTGTACCCCAGTCCTCCCAGCAAGGCGCCTGGAATTCAGCCCCCGGCCTCGCTCAGTCCTTCACCTCCCTCCAACTCCCGCGCAGCAGCGTCTCTCCTTCAGGGCCGCACGGTTGCAAGCCCCCAGGAGCCATCCGCGGGCACCTTTGCTCCGGAGAAGGACAACACCTCGTTGCCAGCTGCACTTCCTTTGCACATCCTCAAAAAAAAACCTCCAGGGCCCTGGGAAACCTGCCTGGGGTTAAGGCAGGGGCTGGCCTTCCACCAAGCAGTGGTTCACGAGCTCTGGGTCCATCGCTGGCTGCTGTGCCTGGACCAGCAAAGGTGGCCGTTTCCAGCTAGCAGCAGCTGGAATGGGCTGTCCTGGCTGCTGTCGGCCACTCTGATCCTACAGCTAATAACATGCCGTGGCAAGGCTGGAGAATGAGAGACACAGCAGCTCTCAGGAAGAAGTTTTCCTCAACCAAAGGCTCTAGTTGCATCAGAGCGTTGGACGAATCAGGAACCTCGGCTATGTCCCTGCCTCTGCCACATGGCCTTGAGTGAATCACTTTTTATGCCTATTTCTCCATCTTTACTTATTCTATTGTAAAGCAAAGATGTGGCGCTGGCTGGGGTGAGGTCACAAAGTGGGCAATAATACAAATACAAAATTCAAGAACAATTATGCAGAGAAAGTAGCAGCATTCTGGCTACTGAATGAAGGGGAATCTCTTCTAATAGAACAGGAGTTGCAGCTCAGCCCCAGGAGCTTAACACTCCAAAAGCCTTAACACTTTGTACTGAAAGAGGTTGGGAAATGTGTTGACAGTTAGGATGCCAGTACAAAGCAGCACCTTATACACACAGAAGTGACTGGCAAGGCCTCAGCTAACAAAAACCTCTAAAAACACAAAGCTGTCCAACTAGTCAGAGAAAAATACCTGTTTGACTGGTATCATTGACTTGTCTGGAAAGGTCAGCTAACTGATGTTAATCTGAGTTAATGCTGCATAATACTTCTAGCTGTCCTGGAAGCTCAACTTTTTGTTCTTCATATTGATAGAGAAAAAAAAATCCAAAGTCTCATCTCTCTCAAGAAAATTTTCTGTCCTCCTCCAAATATCCCCATTATAACCAGTTACCGAAAATCCCTTCCCTTGGACAGTTCTGGGCACTCAGTCACGGATTCAGGACTATCCTTCAGCTCAAAAGCATTGCTGTGTTATAAAGCAGCAGTTATGGAAACAGCAGAAAGCAGCTGCAAGAATAACCAAGAAGTTCTTTATTGCTTCCCAACTGATGTGATCTCCAGGGCAGTATATTTCAGTTTAATGCTTGTCATTAGCACTTCACTTATTCAATATTCACTTTGCTTAGCATTTCTGCATCAAGTTGCAAGGAACGCCATGCCAGATTCGCAGCTGGTTCCAAGTCAGCCTGGCAGCAGTGTCTCTGCCAGTTTACACCATTTTGGCCATGGACTTCCAGCTCTACCTCAGAGACAGATTTACAAGGGCAGCAAAGTTAGCAAGCCCTTTAAGGACCCAAAGTCCTCAACAGGTGAGCGAGATCCCCAGGAACAGTGCAGTGCTTTGGATCTGAGCAGTGACCCAAGAAAAGCATCTGGCCCCCTGCCCCATCCTGCAGGCAGTTCTGCATCTCCGCAGAGCAGAACTGACATTCTGCCTTTGGCCTGGAGCAGTTGCAGGAGGCAAGGAGGTGGGTATGAGGGCAGAGGACGAGAAAAGCTGTGAAGGATGAAGAGTACTGGGACAACCTCGCTTCCATCAGATCCAATGTGGAGATGACCATGAGGAACAACCCAGGCATCTCCGAAGGACTCAGCCTAAATACGGCTGAGACACTGCCTGGCCTGGAGGAAAGAGATCACATCCCACTTGTCACAGATTCTGCTCAAAAGCACATTGGAAAGCTTGGGTCAACATTTTGCCAGCTGCCTACTCTTCCCAGCCCTTCAGTCTCTAGCTGGGCTAGTAACTTGCTCTTCTGGCCAGGAACAGATGACCCCAACACTATTTATCATCTTAACTCTAGGACAAGTTTGCTGGCAAAGATACCTTCTGTTAATCACGATAATTAATCACTTGGAAAGAGCAGGGCATACAAGGCCTCCTCCCAGTCTCTAAATTCATTCTATGCTGGGGACAACTCCATCCCTCCACTGGTGATGAAGGGGAGAATATCCTCCTCTTTGGTACTTGGGCTGTTGGCCCCAGTATGAGCTTGCTGTCCGTCAGGCTGACCCCACAGGTGTCTCATCCCTGATCCATGCCAGGCTGGTGAAAGCAGAGCTATGGCCCAAGAAGAGGCACTTTTCAGGTCATCTTCTCTCCATTTTTTGTTCAGTAGGTTGGATGCGTGTGTGCACTTCCCTGGTTTCTTCCTCCTTAGGGGAAAAAGGAGCAGGGAGTGTCTCTCCTACCTAGCATCATCCCAGCTAGACACTTTGAACCATCACTATCAAAAGCAAAGAGATCCCAGTCCTGCAACCAGCACCTTGCATGCCAGTCGATTCTCTGCCCCACGTTTGACCCAAAAGTGGAGCAGCTTTTTCACAAGCAGACTGGAAACTGGTGAGGGTGCGCAGGAAGGGGTCACAGACCTCTTCCAAGCAGCTTCAGCACGCACTCCCTTGCTTGCTTTATGGCTTCCCAGTATTTTTGAGCTCTTGTAACACTCCTCTCATAGCCGAGTACCAGCTTTGCTTTCCATGCTGATTTTCATCTATTTCATTTAGCAATTAAAGGTGATTTTCTTTTCCCTTGTGTTTCTAATGGAGCTTATAATTAACATGCTTCTGATTTACTTCCGTGTTTGCATGCTGGCCTCAGAGATGTCAGCAAAGCCCTCTGATGATAACACCACCTCTGGGTTTTATTTATAGCCGGTCTCAGCTTTGGAAGCAAGACCACAGGGAGGGGAAGAAGAAGGGAAAGCAGAGGCCCTGGACCGGAAAGCTAGGCTGAGCTCTGGCCTCTGCTGTAATCGTCTTTGCCCAAGTCCCTTGATCCCTCAGGATGCTCCATCCTGCTCCATGGAGCAGCTGAGAGGAGGAGTGTCTGCCTCATCTGCTTCACCCAGCTTGGTCCAGCGCAGGGCTGCATCTGCCTGAGGCTATGTGCAGGTTTGGGATCTGCCCCACCATGGAGCTGCACGAGGCTTGGACGTGCTGCAGCTCACACTCAGCAGCCCACCTGCAGGCAGGTGGCTGCATCCCTAGAGGCCCATGTCCTAGGCCTCCCCACCAGCCCTGCCACCCACCCCTGAGCCAGGACACCCTATCCCCCATCTTCCAGTGAGTTTTTCCCAGACCAAGTCTCTTTTAGCCATGCTTGCGGCACTACCTGCCCCTCACCTCCAGAGGGGCTCTGCACTGAGCCCAGCAGGTTCCCCAAGGCCTGTCGGGCAAGGGAGCCCTGGCAGAAGACATCCCCCAGGCCGCGGTAACTTCTCACCACCAGACCTCAGGCAGCACCAGCTCCTGTCAGGCTCAGGGGAGGATGCACCCTCCTTCCCCCACCCCTATTAGACGAGAGGCCCTGGGAGACCTGGGGTCCAGCCAGCTCTTCTCAGGGACCCCAGACCAGCCAGGATCTACATCCAGGCAGCAGCACTGTGAGTGACGGGCAGACAGGAGTCCCACCCTCTCACCTCCAGCAGCAGAGCCAGCGAGGTGTCACCTGCCCAGAGCAGAACACTGGGAGACAAGGAGGGGGCACAAGCACCAGGGCCGGGTCTGCCCACTGGGGAGTCTCTCTGCGGAGAAGAGCACTCCCAAGGTACTTCCCTCAGGAAAAAACAGGAGGGCATGGCCAAGATGCACATCTGGCTGTGTCAGGACCACCTTTTCCCAGAGGATTTCTTTCCGGGTGGAAAGGACCTTCTCCTTGCATTTGCAGCAAGACTTTGGACACAGGCAAGAGCAGCAAATTTGCCAGCATTGCCAAGGAGCTTGCTCTATAAGCAGTAACAGAGCTGTGCGATGAGCAGGGCTGTGGATAGCCCAATCCGCCACTGTGTAATCAGAGAGCAGGTCACGCAGGACAGACCCAATTAAAGCTTGCTGGGGAGAGTCTCTCTAAGCAGCTCCCAGCTTCACCCCTTGGGAGTAAACTTTGAGCACAAGGGGAAAGGTTTTAGCAAAAGCCTGCAGAGACGATATACAGCTGCTGAGACCAATGGGATTTGACCTGTCCTAATAGCTCAAATTAGCCTTCAGTGTTGGACCAACTACCAGGAAAATTAAAGGTGACTGGGAAAGCTTCTTTTTAATCTAAGAGGCAGCCAGCTCCCAGGCTCATACCCCAAAGCTAAAGCATGTGGAGTGCGTGCATTTAGCTGGAGGTTTCTCTTAGCTCTTGTAAATATAATTAAGTTGTCACCCTAATCTAAATCGTTCTGCATGAGGAATGTTGCCTCTGTTATCTCAGCAAAACTCCTGCCTTTGGTTTCCGGCCCATTCAGATTGCTTTAATGTTTTGCAACCCAATCTAGCTATTAGCAAGGCCAGGAAAATCCATCACACTCCTTTAGATAAGCTTTTCATCCAAACCAGGCTTTCCCAAAGAGTGTAGTCGTCTGACCTCCTGAACCCCACTGCCAGCCTGGCTTGGCCAGTCTCATAGCTCCAGGATGTCAGGGTGGGGGTCCTGGGCGCCTGGGCTTTACCAGCCCACATGGAGAGCAGTGGTGTCCTTAAATTGCTTGGTCACTCTGATGTCACTCTGTGGCACTAATTAGCATTGCAACAACCCCAAACCAGGTGCCAGACCCTATACAGGAGGCCACGCTTGCCCCAGATGAGTGAGGAAGGTGAGCTAGAAGTCACTAGGAAGACCACTACCCTCAGCAGCCCATCTGTGCTGCTCTGAATTATATTTCCAGCCTTCCCGTAGTACGTGGTCCTGTGTTACGCAGCAATCTTTATTCAGGAGAGACTGAGGCCCTGGCTATGGGCAGTCGGTGCTCATGAGCAGCAGCAGCCATCAGCATTTGCACAGGAGGGTTAAAGCTTCCTGGGGGCACAGCAGCATGGCTGTTCAGGGGCACATTGCTGCAGCGGGGCAGGCTATCTGGCTATCAGACCCCAGCTCACCAGAGCGTGCAGAAGGGATGAGGTGTATGGGAAGGTGGTGGAAATCCTGGGCAGATCTCCTCAGCCCCAGGGTTTGCTGGAGATGTGCCTCCATAGCAGCGCATGGCTCAGTGGGAAGAGCTGTGGGTGCTAGGGTCCTATAAACAAGGGAACATGTTCCCTTCTCCAGCATCTCTGCATCCGGAGATCTCAAAACATCCAGCTTTCAATGACGGGCCCACTGCAGTAGAGCCAGGTTCTGGTGGGGGACCACCACCAACTCAGTCCAAAGCTGGTGGAGCCGAGATACCACCCAGCCTGTCCCCTTGTCCCAAGGGAGAATCAGTCCCCACAGCCCCTTCCCGAGGCACTCCACATTTTCAGAGCGTGACCTGCTTTTTATCATTCCCAGGGCTTGGCTACCCTGATGCTGGGATTTTTCCCTAGCATGCAGATGCAATCTCCCGATGCAGTCCTACAAAGGGCTCCTCACTAGCTCGCTACCAGATGTCAGGAGGGGTTGAAGACACAAGCCAGGCTTCCCAGACCCCCAGTCCACATATTCCAAGTGCAGTCCACATCACGCTGCATGCCCTGCATCCAGCACCCAGCTAAGATGGGAAAAGCACCATGCGCAGAGTCCTGCTTCGAAACAGAGGCAGCTGAGCCACTAGGGAGTTTTTCTACCTTCATGACTCCTCTGTGTTGATTGACGCAAAGTAAAAACAAACATTTTTTTCCCTGCAGGCCCGTTCCCCTCCACCAACACACAGTATACCTATTAATCACATTTGTCACTGCAGCACCCAGGGACCAAACAGACAGTTCCCCCAGGACCCTGTGCAACACATAGTACAAGAGAGGCTTGCCCTGCCTGCCACGGAGAGGTGACTCCTCTCCCCAAGAGCTCAGGGCACATTTGCCACCCGCTACCAGGCTCCCACTTGCATCCACAGCAAGGGTGAGGCATGGCCAGACATGGCCCCACCAGGAGCTGAAGGCCACTTCTCCCTGGCCTTGCCAGTTATCTACAACAGCCTGCAGCAGCATGACCGTGGTGGGTTTCTCTGCTTAGCAGGGCTGACCCCAGGCCCATTATTCAGCACGGGTTCGGCACAGCTTCCCAGGCATCAGTAGATGGCAGCCTTGATGTGGAGCTGTGCAGATGGCTGGAGCAGCTGGGCTCAGCCTGGCCCCAGCAGACAGTGGTGGCTGGAAGCAGCTACCTGGTTGCAAACAAGCTCCACTGCCTTCTTCCCATCCTTCTGGATTCCACGCACATATCCACCAGCATCCGCGGCGATCCTCACGGGAGCTGCAGGCCGAGGGGCTCCCCAGCAGGTGCCCCCACCCCGGCCTCGCTCCCCGGAACATTTGCATGTCAAAGGCACCCGGGGGCTCCCCCACCCCTCCCCCCGATCGCACTGTGTATCCTGCGGGCTTCACTTACGGATGGGAAGGAGATTGAATTAATTATCAAGTCAGAGTGGATAATGATATGTTTTTTAAAGTGTGTTGTGTGCAACAGACTTTTCTGGAGTGGCTTATTTTTAGGATGTGTCTATAACCTTCTAAATAAAGCGCCCAAACTTCGCTGAGTTATTCCAGGGAGAGAGTCACTGCTGGAGACGCTGGACGGCTCCCAGTTGGTGCTACGACAGGGAAGGAGGCAAATCCTCCTCCCAGGAAAGTGGTGCCAAGTCTCAACTCCAGCCGCACACCGCAGACTACCTGTGGCCAAGGCTCCCTCGGTGCCAGCACCCCCTTCACAGGGGCAGCAATACATTTAAAAAACAAGACAAGTCTGACTACAGATGCAGAGCCTCTGCTTCTTGACATCAACTGTGCAGGTCTCATCAGATGAACCAGCTTAGCTAGCAGACCTCGGTTAAGGCTGTTGCAGCCTTAGTCCAGTTGCGGTCCAGGCCCTGCGTGTGCCTCATTGCAGTGCTGCAATTGGCCCCTGCGAGCCCGTGCCCAGGCACAAGCCTGATTCCCCCCACAGCCATGGGAAGTCAAACACCTCCGAGGAGAGCATGAAGCTTGCTGGGGCATGGAAAGCCAGAGATGCAGCTGGGCCATCTGCTTATTCACAGCTTCATCCCTGCAGATGAAGCTCAGGGGCCAGCCTGGGATGTGTGGAGTCATTCAGGCCATGACATGCAGCAGATGGGAAGGAGTTTTGCTGGTTCATGCACAGGACTGCAAAGCTCACTGCACCGGCTGATCAGTCCCGTTCCTGGAGGACCCAGAAGCCCTGGAGAGCTGCAGGTAGAGCAGGGTCTCACGGGCAGAGGCAGCAGTAGCACGGGGGCTCAGGGCTGGGCTGATCCCACCAGGGTGGCACAGGTAGCAAGCGCTCACCAGGTGCCCTGGGGTGCTGGCTCTCCTCCAGGGAGGCTGGACTGCAATGCTGCTTCTCACCCGCTCATGTGGTGCAGGCTGTCTGCAGGGGAGGGAGCACTCCTGGCCTCCACATGCACCGATGTCAGAGAGGCAGCTCTGTCCCCACGGAGCAGCTCTGGAAAGGGGGCCTTGCCCCATTGCCCCACTGGAACCACACCCCTGGCAGGCCCCCCTTCACACCCATCATCCAGGGAGAAGAGCCCTGCTGGCACATGGCCCAGTCTCTTTGCCATCAGGAGGTGGCTCAGCTCCCATCGCATCCATACACCTGCGCACAAGCCCTCGCCTTCCCCAGGCAGGGCTCAGCCCCAGCTCAGCGGGGGTAGCTCCCCTTACTGCCTGGCCTCCCACCACCCCCAGCCCAGCACAGGGCTTAAAGAGGGCCAGTGGTTTCTCAAGACTCAGCTGAGGCAGAAGGATGAAGACCTTCAACAGCATGGGGTAAAGACCAAGGACTTCAGCACAACAGCTAAGCAGCAGCCAGGAGCAAGACATAGGTCCTCTGGGGGCCTCAGTGAGGAAGGCCAGTATGCAGGTCGCTGGGGTTACAGGGACACACCATCTCCACCTATTGTAAGCACACAACTTGTTCTCTCTCCTTGCACCACAAAACACGCAGAAAACACCAAAGCACGGATTTAAAGCAATACAGGAACAATAACAGAGCAACAGAGCTGGAGGAGCATGCAGAATTTGTGAGAACCCCAGTAACACTGTGCTTGCAGCCCAGGGTAATACAAAAATAAATTAGGAAAGCAGAAAATTGCAGTCACAGCCCTGGGCCTGGACTAGCCAGGCAGGGGTGCAGCAAGCAGGGATGCCCAGGAGCTGGGAACACATCCCAAGCAGCACACTTTCCAGTAGAGATAAGGCAAAGCTACACAGCAAACCACAGATGCCTTGGGGCACTCAGTGGCACCTACAGAGCCCAGGGCCAGATTTCCACTTTCAGTCCAGGACCCCCAGAGTAAGAAGCAGCAGCATAGATAGGGAATCAGCTGCATGCAACTGCCCTGCTGCAGGGTCTGTCTCCCCAGGTGCCTCTCCCAGACCAAACCACCTCCCAGCTGTGTCCCCAGGGCAGCTCAGACACTACAGCTGCAGCACAAAACCAGCCTACCCGCAAGCCAAGCTCCTCTGGTTCAGCCCCCAGTGCTTGCCTACCTCAAGGGAGCCTCACTTCAGCATAACAGGGGATGCCACAGCCACCTTCCCACATACCTGCACTTACATGGAGTAAGAAACCTCCTCAAACTGACAGCTACCCTCCTCCTCTGCCTCCTCCAGCCTTTATTGCCTCTGGCTGCTTTCAGGTGTTTTGTGTTTGCCCCCAGGTTTAACCCCGTCTGTGCCTCTCTGGCTGCAGGGGAGCTCTTGGCTCGGGAGAGATCCTGTGTCAGGCTCTCCTGGGTGATGGCACATGGACCTGTGTGGTCCATGGGGCAGAGGTGTGATAGCCGCAGCGGTTGCCACCAGCAGAGGATCGGGCCCCAAACCCACCAGCGGTGTTGCTGCAGTGATGGAGCGTGCTTTCCCTGCTTTATACAGCGCCTGGCACCCAGCGGGGCAGCGCGAGCCCAGCAGAGCCCTGGCTCCTGCCGCCGCTGCTGGAGAGGGGTGCGGGCTGCACCCAGACCATCTGCCAGCAACAGCTCAGCTGCAGACGTCGGCTGAATTATCTTTTCCGCTGGCTGGCTGAAAGCCAGGGCTGGGCAGAGCTGGCTAGCAGAAGGGAAAGCCCAGGGGAGGTGACATCCCGGGGAGGGGAGGTGGCCAGGGTCAGCCACGTGCCTGGGAAGACCTGGATCACCGGCCACAGCCCAACATGGGTGCATGTTCCCATCCCCTCCACGGTACAGCTGTCAAACCTGTGTGCAGGGGGTCAGCCAAAGCCACTGGGGGACAGCAGCTGGAGGGTCGCTAAGGGGACTCAATGGGTGCCCCCCAAGTCTTCCTTTTATTCACTGTTATGGATGTAGTCGAAGGTGTGGGTCTGGCCCTGTTACTCACCCGCTGCGCTCCCAGAGGCCACTCACAGCATCTCCGTGCCTCAGTTTCCCCAGCACTCTGCGCATCCCGTGCAGTCAGGCGCATGCTGCCTCCTCGCTTTCCCACGTCGCCCACACAAGCAGGGCCTGGCTGGAGCTTTGAGAGGAGAAGCTCAGCCCCACAGCACCCACGAGGGAGGTTGCTCCCCATGAACCTGGCCCCACAGGACGCTGGCGCCTGCACCCTCGAACGCTGCTCCCTTCCATGATTGCTCCCAGAACACTATGCCAGGGGCCAAAACAGCAGTGCAATGGGTATTTCATGGAGGGAAGGATGGGATAGCAGGTGCACCTCACGTCCAGGGCAGAGCCTGCATAAGAAACCAGCGCACGGCCCACCACTCCCTTTACAGCTTTTCCCCATTCCTATCGCCGAGCATTTTGGGTCACCAGCATCTGCCTGCCCCGTGCAAGGATACGGCTCCACAAACACCAACAGGCATGTCTGGGGCCCAAGCCTGCAGCGGGGAGGATTAATAAACCCCAACACGTCCCATGTCTTTCTTGCAGTTGCTTTAAAAGGAGAAACAACACCCACAGCCATGACAAATGTCGTCTTTGTCTCGCTCGCAAGTGGAATATATAAAAGCCAGAATGTGGTGGCTGCTTACACTCCGGAGTGGTAGGTGTATAAATATATAGTGAATAAAATGAATAGTTTTGTTTGTTCTGCTCTTATCTAATTTAATAGCTTCTGGGTGAGCAATTACTCTCTGTAACAAGAGCAAATAAGCAGCATTAGTGTAATTGGTTGAATATTACTGTGCTTTATGCACCATAATGCAACATTAGGACCTCAGCACTTACTCTTAAAAGATGTCTTACCGCTCTGGTCACATCAAGGCTGGAGGGATAGCAGCCTAGTTAGTGTGTGTTGTGTGTTAGCCCTGGTTTACCGGGTAAGCTATAAAAAGCAGCTCCATGGTAGCATTCCTGACTAGGAAGCACTGGCTTTTAGCTTATGCTGCAGAAGATCTGCAGGATCAGATCTCTTCTGGAAGAACGGCTGAGGTGTCTCACTACGGGTCCAGATGCACTGAAGTCTGATGCTGCTCCTCCAGCTAGGCGAAGCAAACCGGCTGTACGCAGGGAGCTGGGTACCCAGGCTGGAGATTTGAAGGCCACTGGACAGGACACTGAACATGTCATCTCCTCATGGGCTGGGAAGTCCTCAAAGACCTTCTGGTTTTTTTGGTTCCAGCCACGGAAAAGAGGTCAGCTCTGAACTCGGCCTCCCTGCAGTCCGAGCACATACGTCCAACGCAAAAGGCGACACCAGCATATCAAAGCCCTGCAAATCCCTGGGGTTTGAAAAGAGAAGGAAAAAATCACCTCTCAGGAAGGGAAGAGAAATCAGCCTGTGTCATCTTCCGCTGGACCAGCTACATACACAGGTTTAAATGGTCATTAATGCATTCCTTCCTGCTTGGAATCATATCTGGGTTAATGTCCTCGCTTGCGTACTCTGTGTGATGGACATCTCCATTAGAAGCAATTGAAACAGAGACGAAAACTGTCTGGGGAAAAAGAGAAATTGGCTTTTGGGTTGGGGAGGGGTGGAGATTTTACATAATTCAGCTTATTTTCTTTGTTACTGCTGACAAAATGAAGGAGACAGCTCTGGATTTGTTTTTGTTGAGAAGAAGTTGGAAAATGATAGTTAAGAAAACAAAACCATAACTGTTCTGAGTTTTTATTGTGGGGGGAAAATTGCTTCTTTTTCCAGCAAGCAAAAAGCCCCAAATCCTCCCCACACCCTTTTGGAGCTGCAGCATCCTTGCCCAGGTGATGAAATGTCTCCTCCAGCCATTCATTGGTGGGGAGAAGGAAATAAAGATCAGATGTAGTGGGCATATAAATGGCATTTTCAAAGCTGTGGAAGGCAGGACCTGTCTGACCCCATCTCGTTCACAGTCCCAGTGCCCATAAGCCCTGCTGCATCCTAAGCCTCAGCGCTGGCCGTGCCACGAGCCCTTCCCGGGCTTACAGGGCGCGATGGGGACGTCGGCACCGGGCCAGCTGCAGCAGGGAGCTGAGGCTCCCTGCCCACCGACAGACGTCCTGCTGCGACTTCGGGCACCGAGACCTGCCTGCACGCAAGGCGAGGACAGTCCTCGCCGGGGAAAGCTCGGCAAGTGCTGCTTTATCCTGTCCTCATCTGCCTCCTCCTGTTCCTACTGCCGGCATTTGTGTTCGCTTTATCAGCTCTCTCCCCGACAATTCAGTGGCGACTTCTTAATCCCGCCGCGAGCGTGTAATCCCCCCTTTCATGATCGCAGCGTCTCGGGCGCAGATGGAGGGAACGGCGCAGCCTCAGCACCTTTCCTCAGCGACATCCCCCTCCGCCAAGGTGCGGGGACGGCAGGCAGAGCTCGCTCCCGGTGCTTAATCCCCGCGGCTCTGCGCGGTGAGGTTTTGATGCAGCCGCTTTGGAAACACCTGCAGGCTGAGGATGCTCCGCTTCTTACACGGACACGGAGCCCTGAAAGAAGCTGAAATCCCTTTGCCCTGATCCGGTGTTACAGTATCAGCCAGGTAAAAGCTCACTGAAGCTGGGAAAAGCCTCTTGGGACTAGATCTCTGATGGTTACCCAGGCACATGAGGACTGAACCCAAAGGAGCCCGGCTGCCTCTGGCTCTTTGAACACCCCACACAGCAGCTCCCGGCCTGAAGCCTCTAAACACCTTTGAAACAGTCCCAGCAGCTCCAGCTGTTTCCAGCTGGCCTTGTGGTTCTTGGAGGAAGGAGCTGGAAAACCACCTTTGTGCCCAGCTTCGTCACCAATACGCTCATCACAGCGGAGGGATGTTTGCTGCGGCCGTGCCTCAGTTTCCCTCCCTGCAGAAGAGCTGGTGTGGGGGGATGTCCGTGCGGGAAAGCCTGTGCAGGACAGACGGACACCTCGAGCTGACCTCAAAGTGCCTTGAGGAAGGAAAGGGCAGTACTGTCCCTCATCCAGCCCCCCGCGCCCCGTCTCTGGGGGCGAGGAGGCAGTGCATCCTCAGCTGGGGGAGCCCAGTGGCTCTAACCTCTCCCGCTAAAACCACCACAGCTCCGAATCCTGATCCACTCCTGCGCATGTGGACGGGATGAGCTCGAATTTTAATTGAAAAGGAGGGAGGGGAAGGAAAGGCAAGCTGGAGAGAGAAGCCAGACTTGCTGCCCTCTTCCTTTGGCTGCAGCTACAGGGATGACCTCCTCAGCAGTTAAAGGTTACAAAAACATTTTTGGGATAGAAACAGAGGTTAATTGCTGCGCATAAAATAGAGGAGAATCATGATGAGCAAAGAGGAGCTAGGCACCTGGAAAGCCTGACATGGCCCTTACGGCCATCGCTGCCCCGTGCAGGTCAGCACGTCCCTGCTTAGGCTGAGCCCCCGCATCTCCGAGCAGAGGGCAGGGAGGGCTCTTCCCGGCAGCAGGCCAGAGTCTGCTTCCTTGGGCCAGGCAGGCATCAGCACCAGGCTCCTAGCCCCATTTTTCTCCCCCCAAATCCTTGCCCTTTCCTATCTCCCTCCCCAAAACAGAGGCCCCAAACCACTAAGGCAGAAGAGCCCCAGCGGGAGTCTCAAAAGGCTGCTGGGAAAAGCAAAGCTGCGGTGCGGGCTGCCAGGAGCAAGGGTGTTTCTCCTTGCTGCCAGGGGAGAACAGGGAATGCCCTTACCCAGCAGATGGTTGGCCCTAAAACCTAAATGCAGCACTCTGTCAAACTCCAGCCGCTTCCCGAGACGAGGGGTTTTTCTTTCTCTAACAGGGAGAGACAGCGTGGAAGAAAAATGCTTCGTTAAGGAAAGAGCAGCCAGTTGGCTGCCGTAAGAGGAAAGTGGTCCCGAGGGAATAACTGATCACGGTGAGCTAGGAAAGGCAGGTTTAAGCCCATCTCACAGGACGGTGTCTGTTTTTGCAGGGGGAGCACCTAGCCCCCAGGTCCTATGGCAAGAGAAGGCTGCCTAGCAGTCAGAGCCCAAAATGATTTATTGCTTTGCCAAGGGCTGCACAGTGCAAACTGGGGCAAACTGCCCCTTGGCAGTGTCTGGTGCAGCTCTAGACAGGCTGTTTTGGGAGAGGCTGTAATCAAGCACGAGCAATTGCATTTGTTGGACCCAGCTGATTTGTCACCCGCAGGCAAGGATACATCTCAGCCACAAAGAGATAAAGCTTTGTGGCCCCTGTTACCTTGGCTGGGTCATGCAGGGCACCCAAAGAAAGGCAGCACCTCTCCGAAACAGTGGCACCCTGCAAAGAGACCTTTTGCAAGCAAAATACTTGTCTCTTTTAAACCTTTTACTAGGGTTAGCTCCCAGCTGGTACAAGGCTGATTATCAATATGCTCTCATTTATCCTGCAAAAGCTGCCTCATGCCGTGAATGCACACATCCGCCCGTGCCATGGCATCTATAACCAGCCAAGAATAGCAGCAAACCCAAATCGGATCATGCTCATTGACTAACCTTGTTAATCCTACAGAGAAAAACCTATGAGGTCAGGGAATTTCTGATGCAAGCGCAAAGCTGGCTTCATTTTGATAAAAGCAATTTATACTCCTCTGTCTTCAGATCTCTGGGCTTCGGTGATTAAAAGGAAAGCGGCAGAGGAGAGGCAAGACAAACTCACACAGCCAGGGGACTCATGCAGCAATGCCTGACCCAGGTGGAGAAAACACGTTTGCAAAAAGCCCACAGCAGGGAAACTGCCTGCACAGCCCGGTCCTCATGGTTGCACCTTGCCCGGGTGCTCAGCAGCAGCGTGTGGGGAGCCACAGTGTGTCCTCGCTGTTATCCTGGAGCTATTCAAGGATCCACTGGCCAAGTGCAGGTCCCCATCAACACCAGCTTTCGAGGCACAGAGCCGGCCCAAGCGGCGTGCATTTTGCCAGTGACTCACTCCTGATGGCTGCGGATTGCAAGGTTAGGTGTGAGCAATGAGAGAGCTTTTCCCTCTTGTTCCTCTGCTGTTTGTATGGTATCAAACACATCTGTCTTTACACGAATAATGCTAATTCTGCATTTCCTGGGGCTCCTGGGCTACGCCAGGCTGCTGGCGGAGGGCTCTGCTAGCCCCACAGTTTCCTCACTGCCCACAAACCAGTGGTCATCTCCACCGGGCACCCGGGGCCACCGTGGGCTTGGGGTTCAGCTGCCAGGAGATGGAGACCAAGGAATTGGGGGGGCTCTGCTGTGCAGGTATGCGTGCTGGTGCCGCGGCCTGTACTCCCACCTTGGTGCTCATCCAAACAGCTCGGACCAAGACGCCCGATGAACAGAAACCCTCACGCTAACACGTGTCTGGCCCTTCCGCAGCCCTCTGGCCATGACCCCAGCCACCGAACCTGAAGCGTATGTTCACATAAGACAAGGGCTTTTGTGCAAGGACCACCTTCAGCTCCCAGCTGGAGCTGGCAAGATTAATGGGGAAAGTACTCCTTTCTTCTCACCTGGACCTGCGGGGAAGAAGGAAAACCACTGTTTTTCTGTTAATCAGCTCTTCTGCTGAGGCTGCTGCCAACCCTCCCAGCTCAGTGCCTCCCACCTGAGAGAGAAAATTTCCTTTCTTCGTCTCTTTTCACCTCTCCCTTTCCCAGAATAAACCACAGAGCAGGCAAGTCAATGGGTGGCCTTCTCTCATCCCTAATGAGCTTAATGAGCAATGCAGGAGCCCCTCAGCCAGCACTGGTTACGCCTGGGTTGAGTGACACCCCAGAGAGCTGATCTTGCCTAAGCATGGCAGGAGGTTTCATCCCTTTAGCTCAACTCTTTTCTGGAGAGAGACTTTGTCTTCCTTTTCTCTCTGGGAGAGAGAAAAGCAGGGACCGATGGATTGATCACAAGAAGTACAAGAATGTTTTAACTCCCCTCTGCTGCCTCCCTCTCCTGCTCCCCCTAAGGTGCCACGGTTGAGTTTCTACTGCTCTCATTTCCAGTTCTGATTTCAGTCCATAAATACTTGAATACCAGAACCTGATGCATCTTATTTCACTGGGGAAGCTAAGAGATTGCTTTCTGCCATCGTGTTTGCCACATTTGCTATGTCATTCGTGAGCTTTTGAAATCTGCTGAAAGCCCGAGGTGCTCCCAGCAACGTGGGGCAGCGGTGAGCTCTGGACAGTACCACATCTTGGGGCTTGCTGGGTAGAGCAACACGCAACGAGAAAGCAAGCTGGGGAGCTAGTTCATCAGAAGTGGCTGGGAGATGGTGGGTATGGACTGCTGTCTTTTGGGGCAAATACCTAGAGGCCAGCAGGAACAGGTTCAAAACAGCAGGAAAGATTCGTGGTTTGTCAGGTGGGGGAGAGCCGAAGGGCAGAAGTCCTTGCCAAGGGACATTGTGGGGGGATCAAGTCCATGCAGGGCTGTCATGGATGAATCATGGAAGACAAATGGCCTTATTCAAGTTAAGCGAGCAAGCATTGCAGAGAGAGGCGTGATAATTTGGGGGGGTTAGAGAAATAATGCAGTTGGGGAAAAAACACAAACTGAAACAAGAGAACGAGCTTTCAGGTGTGGAGCTCACCTTTAAATCTAAAAAAGCAGCAGCAAACTCAGGCACCCACAGCGCAGACAGGCACCCTGGCAGCCATGGAGGTGGGCCGACGCAGCTCATGTTCATCACCCTGCTTCCACGGTGGGCCCTTGATCTGGGACGTGCGTGCTTCTGAGGAAGAGTTTGCTGAGGCTGAATTACGCACGGGCTGAAGTTTCCCTTCCAAGGCATCATCACCTTCCAACAGCCGCAGCGGCCACTTAGCAATTTTCCTGGCAGCCCGGCAGAGGCGAGCGCGGGAGCAGTGGAGGTGTGCAGTCAGCTTGAGCCTTCTCGCCTGCAACAGGGCGATAACGGCACATCCCTGCTCCCGCGGAGGGGAGCCGGGCGAGGAGGCCTGCAGATCGGCATAGGATAATATCCGCCGGTAATGGGAAACACATAAGCCCCAGGATGGATCAATATTAGAGATCAGTATTACCCTGGCAGGATTTTGAAGAGGCAGAGGAGAGGGCTGGATGCTTGCCAGCCTGGCCCCGTGCTGGATTAAGCATGTATTTATTTGGACACTGTTTCCCCATCTCTCTGCTAAGCAGAGACACTGAGCTAGGCGGGCACAAACTGTGCTCAAATTGTTCAGAAAATGGGTGGTTTTCCCAATTAGACTGAATGCTGGCGTGGGAGGCAGAGCCAACACAAGGGACTCACAGAGCAGGGGACTCTCCTTGGTCACCAGTCCCTCCAGAAAGCTCTCCCCAAACATGCACCGGTGCTTCGACACCACAGGCATGGGCAACTCAGATCGCTGCACAGTATCTGGGTGCTGCCTCTGAATTGTCTGCAGTGGTTATGAATCCCCCCAGAAGCGGGCTGCCAAAGGTGGAGCGGGCTTCGTTATCCATTCTGCAAAGCACTTCGTGTCTCATTAGCCTTTAGTGAAGCAGCTGGAGCACCAGGCAGATTTGTGGCATTGACAGAAGGGGGAATTGATGGGTTTTCAGGGGAGGGCAGAATGTCTCATGAATCCAGGCTTTCTTCTTATCCTGTTAGCTGCTCGTTAAGAGCCAATGATGCTTTCCCAGGGCCCTTGGTTCGCGGCAGACCCTCTAAGTATCACACTGGGGGGGGGGGGTGTCATGCTGACACTGCATCGGAGATGTTCCCTGGGCATGGGAACTGGAGGATTCACTAAAACGACCCAACACAGATCTAAAACAAAGGTCTTGGGGCTTTTCCACAGCAACATACCTCCTCCTTTTCATGCTACAGAGGGAAACATTGTCATGACCTTCTTTGGCTGCCCAGGCAAAAATCCAGCTCTGGGCACAGAAAGGAGGGAGACTGCTTTCTTTATCGATATTTGTGGCTGGCGGGGTTTGGAGAGGTGGATGAGAAGGTCTGGCTTTGGAGGTGCTCATGCTCCCCCCTGCTTCCCTCTCCTACTGTCACTGATGTTTACCCCCACCCCGAGCTGTTCCATGGGTGGCTGCTCTTCTTGTGGGTCCTTCTGATTTTGGGGGTCTTTTTGAGTCCCCCTCAGCTGTCCCCAACGTTCCCCACTGCAACCGGCCTGGCAGCTGTTAGCACGAGCCTTTCCCCACCACGGCTGCCAGCCGAGGAAACCCCCGTTTGCTTGTCCGTCCTTCGCCGCTGCTTGCTTGCAGATGGCTGGGAGCCCTCAGCGCTGCCGTCCTCCCTCCCCTGCCCAGCTGACGTTGCCCCAGGGTATTCCTGCGTGACACACAGCCTCCTCGCCAGCGTAGGACTGAGCCGCTGGGAAATCAAGCCAGCTATTTCTCTGTCGCTGCTAGAACACAGTCAATCACTCGCAACATGTGCACATTTAAATACCTCTCCGGGCTGGAGGAAACCTGGCACTGAAATGTGTTAGATTCAGCTCAAACTCCTCCCCTCCCCAGGTGTTCAGCTCTAGTTCAGGCTTGGCTTCTCTGTCCTGGAGCAAAGGCTCCCTTTGGCTCAGCCACGGCTTAGGCTCAAGCTTTGAGGCTGCATGGGGATGAGCCTCCAAGCACAACCCCCCCGCTTGCATGAACCCCGAACTATCCAGAGCCACCTGGAGACTCGTCTCAGGGCCACAGTGTCCAGTGTGACCAGGAAAGGCTCAGCAGCCTGCACCCCTCTCCAGCTCACCTCCCCAGCACAGAGGGACCCTCACTTCCACAGCAAGAGCACCAAAAACCTCCCTCCTGCTCCAGCAGACAGCCCCCTTGTCACCACCCCCCCCCCACCAGGTTGCCCTACCCTCTCTGGTAGGTTCCCTTTTCCTGTTAAACCGGAGACAACAGTGCTCACGGCAGCAGCCTCTGGAACCACCATGGGAACGGATCTCAGCCTCCGTGGAGGTGCTGGGCAGCTCCAGCCCACTCTGGCGCACGAGACGTGGGGAAACTCCAGCACGCTCCTGCTCACCAGCATCACGGGGAAAAAGAAGTCCCTCTGCATGCGACGTGCTTTGAAATGGAAAAGAAAGAGTAGGAGGAGGAGTGAAGCAGTGACACTCGGAAAGCATAATCTTGTTAAAAATCTCAGCAGGGACACTGCGTAATTAATACGAACAAATTCATTTCAGAACAATCCCTCATTCAGTTCAGAATAAATCAGAAGCTGCTACCCAGCACATTGCACAACCACAAAGAGTGAGGCAGCAAATACATACATAAATATCAACGCTGCATTTCTCAGGTGAGACTGTGGCTGCTCCAAAGTGTAATTAACACTGGGGCAAGCAAAATGCAATAAATCCTCCCCTTTCTGCTGTTGCTTGGGTTGCTGTCACCACTGAAAAGGCAGCTTACAAGGAATATGGGGTTCTCCCACCATCACCTCCTACCTGCACCCCTGCCCAGGCTGAGGGTGCCAGTGGGTGATATGCCGGATAGTTGGAGACCCTCATCACAGCTCATGGCACCCTGGGCCACCCCTCAGGCTGCAAAGCACCTCCAGCAGCACCCTACCACCCACGAGGGCACACTGTAGAAACACGCCATGTCTAAGCACAGTGCCTGCTGAAATCCTATTAAATCCAAATTTTAGTGGTGGGGGGGGTGGATAGAAAAGCTGTTTTGTAGCAATTACAGTGTTTAGGAAAACAAGCCTGAGTTCTCTGCAGTGTTCAGCTACTGGGTGAAATAAATTGAATAAATAAATAAATGTAAATTTTTTTTTTCACTGCAAAAAGATTTTCTTTTTCCTCCCCCCCTTTCCTTTCCCCAGCAGCAAAAGGGAGGGAAAACTTAAAAAAAAAAAAAAAAAAAAAAAAAGGTTTTTTTATTTTCTCAGAGAAACAAACAGCGAGAATGCTGTTGTGGTGCTTCTGTTTTCCAATTGGCTATCTGAAATCTCCCATTAAAAAAAAAAACAACCAAACAAAAAGGTAAATTTTGAGAGAAATGGTCTGGCAAACTAGTAGGGAATTTTTCAAGTACCTCATTTTGCAGAAGTGCCTTCACAAGCTAAACCAGCGCTGACTTTGATTAGGACGCTCGTCCTTCCAAACCTCCTCTTGCGCTCAGCGAAAGCGATGAATTTCCTTTGCAAGGCTCAATTGAGACAGGGTGATATTTGCCCGGGCTAATGAATGCACCAGCCCTCTCGATACGAAGCTTTATTTATCCAAAGTGCTCCGAGCTCCCACAAATGAGAGCGCTCCGAGCTCATGCTCCAGCTGCGTTGCACCCCCAGACACCCGCGTGCCGTGGAGGCACCGAATAGCCCTGCTGTTGCACGGTAAGGAGGTCGAAGAGGACTGAGTCCTCAGCACAACCATTTTCTACAATGTTCCACCTGCTCTTCACCACCCTCCTCTTCTTCCTCCATTTCACTGCCAAGGTTTTCTCGGGATTTCTTTTAAGAATTCGTGTTCATTTGTATACATCGTTCTTTTATTTTCTCAGACCTCCCAAAAGCCAACCATTTCCTGTCCCCAGAAGGAAACCCAATAAATTGCTCAGCCCAAGGATCTCTTCTGGGGAGAGACAAACAGAGCTTGTTACAATTCTATCCTGTAGACAAAAATAGCTTGAAAACAACATGGGTCTTAGAACTGTAACGGCACAAATATGCCGCGATGTCCCACTAAGACAGACAGGGACATATATTCTTCATCATCATGTTCTGTCTCATAAAATGTCTTAAAATAATAAACCAAACACCCCTAACTGTCCTCTGTCAGCTCTTCCTTGCAAAAGTCTAGGAGCTGATGCTTTTAGCAGCAAACCGCACTGACGAGCCAGAGGCCTCCTTCATCAGTCAACCATGGCCTGAGTGGCCTCTTCCCTGGCAGGTCCCCGTATAAAATTCATGGATCTGGCCATGCTTACCCTGAATTCAGTCCTAGACCAGCCCCTGGCCACAGGCTATCCGACACCTCTCATTTTCCCCAGGGAGAAAGCTGCGTTTCGGTTAACACTGTAATCCCAGCAGACATCCCATGGCTTGGTCCAGGGAGAACCGAGCAGAATTAGGACACCCGGAGCCAGGTGCTGTTTCACGCGTGCTTCCTGCTGGCTTTCCCCGAGACTCAGCAGGGTCCTGCGAAACCCTTCCTTCTCCACACATTCACTGTGCTCCTCACAGGCTCTCCCTTCCCAGAGGAGCACGAGAAGGCTTTCATCCCTGGAGTCCTTTCCAACTTTCTTCTCCTCTCACCAACTCTTCTTATCTCCTAAATGAAGTATGTCAGGCAGCATTAGCTCGGCCTCCCCTGATCCCTGCCCAGGGAGCATCTATTGCAAAACAAATAGCTCAGTGTCAGCAAAAGTGTCTGGAGTGATAAAAGCCATTCAGCAGAGAAGGTAAGATACAGCTCTGTATTAATATCCACTGGACGCTTCGAAACTTATTAGGGCCTTGAATATATCGGCAGATTTTCTGCTCCACCTGCCAACCTGGGTGAGAAAGAATGAATTCCTCATGCTAGCTGGAGTCTCTTTCTTTTCCTTCTTTAACCTTCACTGAGATTTATGGCCCTTCTGTGGCTTTTGTCTTTCTGGGGAAATGACAAAGTCTCCAGACTTGGCAAAGGACTGAAGAGCTTCCTGCTGTTCAGCAGTTGATGTATAACGTTTGACTTTGACACAATACGCAGCCGGCACTCCAAGAGCAATCATCTCTGTACCCCTTGGAAAAAAGCGAGGAGGAAAGATGTGCTGGCTGCATCAGTTTGGTGGCCAGAAGATGCATCCTGGGTGGAGGGAGAAGCATAAAAAACTCAGCAGTCTAGAGAAGCTCCGCAAGTGTGCCAGCTGCAGCGCTCAGTAACGATCCAGGCAGCAGCCACAGAGGTCTGAGTCTTCCTGAATCTTTAAACTCACTGATGTGGTAATTTGATTTCCACCCAGGAAAAATGGTTTCATGGCCAAGGTGCTGTCTAAGGACCTCACCGGAGCTGTGCTCACAGGCAGAGAGACTACCCTTCCTTGCTCCCAAACAAATCATGTTGTCTGTTTGCCTCAGTTTCCCCATCTGTAAAAAAGGAGTGACAATTCTTGGCGGCTCCAGAGCTCTTGGCATGGTGGGGCCTTTGACTGTGCCCCAGAGCCTTGCTACCAGCATGGCCTGATGGATCAGAAGACAGTGGCACCAGGGAGGCAATTCTGAGGATCTCACAGGACAGGCTACTTGGTGGGGACAAGGCGGGGAGTCAAGAGCTGGGAGAGAGAGATGAGGCTGGGCATGAAGGAAACCGGGGCTGAATCGGAGATAGTTTGGTTGTAAAGGAAGATGCCAGTTTCTCCAAGGCAACACGTTACAGGTCCTGCTTTTGTGGCCACCCCAAGGGTAAGGTGTTAGGTGTCTGCGTTTCTCCCCACTGCAGGCTGGTACAGGGGTGGCTCTTCCCCTAGAGCCAGAGCTGCCAGCTGAGTGCCACCGACAGCCACCAGCAGAGATGTCCTGACCAAGGAGTGACCTCAGCCAAGGCACCAGGTGACATAGCAGCAGCCCTGAAGGGGGTTAGGAGAGTCAAGACAAGCAGAGCAAAAACACCCAGGAAACGGACACACACAGAGATCCTTCCTGGGACCAGTGTCTTCCTTTGTACATCTAAAACAGCAGCTAAACTGCCCACAGTGGAAATGCTGCAGGGTCCCACGTCCCCCGGTAAGCAGCCTGCGCTCCAGGGAGATGCGTTTTGCAGGATCAAGGGGACACACCAAGTGTTTGAAGCTCTTGTGAGTCTCGCAGCATCTCAGGTTGTGCCACATCCCCTCACACAGCCTCTTCCCTGCTTGCTCCATCCCTGTCATGTCTGATGAGTGTCACCTGCAAGTTCCACAGCATCTGTCAAGGTCACTTTGAACACGCCACAGTTCAGTGGGTAGCCGTGCTCCATTTCAGTCACAATTCTCCTCGTGCTTGTTTATTTTGTCCTTAACTAGCCAGGCGCCGGGGAATATTGGCCTCCTGGCTCTTTGCAGTTGAAAGGGAAGCAACTGAGGGAGGGAGGAGGTCAAGGCAGAGACAAGGTGCATTGCAGGGAGATGTTTGCTTTCTGCCTCCCCTCTTCTCCACAGATCTGTCAAGTCTCCAAAGCACACACAGCTGGTGCTTTCTCCCTCCTCCGCTGCAGCCAGCCCCATACCTCACACATTCGCTGAGCAGGCATGAAGCCTTGTTGATGTGCTGGAGTTGGGCTGGAGATGGACCAACGAGCATGGCCTAGGTGCCCACTCACAGGGTCCATCCAAGGAGTCTCACTGGATGACGATTTTCATACCCGTGGCCAAATTGGTGCCTTCCCCCAGCACAGTCTTGCTCATCAAACCAGTGGCACATGAGCAAGCCATGGGCTGTGCCATGCTGAAAGATGAGATATCTGATTTCAGCCTCAGGGCTTCATTAACACAGGTCCCACGGAAGCTGGGACATTAACATGATCTGAGCAGGTGCCAGCTAGCCCTAAAACACACCCAGATTCCCCACTATGAATAACCGGAGACCAGGTGATTCCACATCTGCCCTGGGAAGGACTGCCCTTCTGCCTGGGCCCTGCCAGGAAGGAGGAGGAGCTGGGAGGCTCTTGTCTCCAAATGGACCTTTTGCCTTTCTGCTTCTCTTCTTTCACCCCACTCCTACTGCTGCAGGTAGAAACGATGCCGTGCCTCAGGCTGGGATGCTACCGGGTTGGTTGAGGCTGGAAAAGGACAGCAGGATCAAAGGTGGGTGCTGACGGGCCAGGGAATTCAGTGTTGGCCACAAAATCCATACAAATCGCTCTGTGCCATGAGTTCAGATCCAGTCTCCTGACCAGCGTATATCAACAGCAGAGCACAAAAAGCCAGGATAAATTCCCTTTTCCCTCTTCTCCCCCATCAAACCACACCAGCTCGCTTGCATGCGTTTATTACGACCCAGCCAGCTTGTCTCCCGCTTCTATTTCCTTGCCTGGGTGAAGAACTCCATCAGCGCAGCCGGCACCTGAGGAAGATCAGTTGAAACCGTGACACCACAGCCTTTTCCCTGCAGCCCCGCAAGGGCCGTCCCCAGCTGCCTCCCTGGGGAGGCCCTGCCCCTCACCTTGTCCGCATGTTCCAGGAGGCGGTCGTAGGTGGAGCAGGCTTCGGAGATCAGCTGGTCAGCATCCAGGTCTACAAGGTTCCCGCAGAGCTGGCCAGGGAAAGAGATGGAGAAAAATCAGAGAGGGCTCATGTATCTGCTCAACCTCTGGTCAGAGGAGGAGCTATCAGAGAGCGGTGGAGGATCAGAGCCCCAGGTTTCACATTTGATTTTCAGTCCAATTCTCTTCCTCCTTCCTGAACGTCTCTGCATGTTCTCCCCTTGTTGCTTCTCCCCTTGCATTTCCACTCCTTGACCACAGCGAGGCCCAAGCACAGGACTCAGAAAACTTGGGTTTCCTTGCAAAGCACCACAGCAGGACAAGAGAAGGGGAGAGGAAGGCATAACTGCCCACAGCTGATTCCCAGGGTTCCCTTTGCCTACTTCGGTCTAACTAATTGTTGTTAGAGACCAGAGCCTCCTTTTCCTTGTCAAAGTACCTTCCCTTCCTGATACTTAAAATCTTAACATATACAGCCATTCATTCTCCTGGATTTTCTCTTTTCCCTCAGAGAAAATAAAGCTACATTACTGAAACACTCTGTTTGGAGCCCAGGTATGCAAAGGCTGGACCTGGAGCTCTGGGAGATGCCTTCCATCAGCCCCTGAGTACCTGCATCACAAGCCAGCCCGGGGCGCCTGGCTCACCCCACCACCCTGGGGCTTTTGCATCCCAGCCTCTCGCTGCTGGGTGCAGCCGTGCCAGGGCAGCAGCCTGGCTGGGCAGGGCCAAACAGCGAAGAGAAGCTGGGAGAAGGAAAGCCAGGAACCCGAGACAGCCTGTCCACTCTACACCGTGATCCCAACATTTGTGTCTACATTTGTGATCAAATTTGAGCTTTTTCCTTTCAAGCCGCTTTCCCTGTTTCATCATTTTGAGGCCAATAAGCAGCTCGTCCCAGCCCCAGTGGCTCAGGGGCAGAATATGCCCCCAGACAGCCGTGGGGCAGTGGGGCGGGAGGCCCTTGGCCTCGCAGGGCCGAGGGACAGCGGTGTGCTCGCTGCAGCGGGCTCCCCACACACCCACTCACCATCAGGATGTCATCTCCACCCATGTTCTCCCGCAGGATCTGGTCTCTCACAGTCTGCAGCAGCGTGTAGGCCACAATCACTTGGAAATTTCGGCAGGGCTTCCCTGTCAGGAAAACCTTGGGGGAAACAGATGGGAGAGGTGGGTGGGGAAGAAAACATCAGGGAAGCCTACAGGCAAAATCTCCAAGCCGGGATAACCAGAGCATCTCCTTCTAAGAACTGAACCCCCTGATAGGCTGAAAAAATAACGAAGCAGCAACCCAAACTCCTTGAAGTTCCTCCTGGCGATTTTGACTCAAAGGACCCCAAATGCATGGAGAGGGTCCCTGGGTGCTGGGGGAGGGATTTACAGTTGTTACAGGTCTGAGAGAGGTTGCAATGGTCTGAGAGAGGGTCGCAGCTGGTGTGGACAGGTCAAACCCCTTGCACTTGGGACCCCAGACTGAGGGAGGTGTCCAGGGGGCCTCTTGTCTATAAGAACATAGGAGCAGATGTACTGAATGAGCCTGAAGGTCCTTGTAGCCCTATATTCTGTTTCTGAGGTACACTGAAGGCAGGTGCATGGGGAAGAGTAACACCCAGGGCAGGCATGAGCAATATTTGCCCCAATACTCTCCCAGTTACCAACAATTTACAGGGACTTCCTGAGCCCTGGATGCCTCTGAAGAGGTGTCTCTCCCATCAGCTTGTCCAGTTTCCCTCTGAACTCTGCAAACTTTTAGCATCCTCAAAATCCTGCAGCAAGGAGTTCCACAACTAATCTTCCTGTTGGGTGAGGTCTGTTTTGTTTTTTTTCTTTTCCTGTGGAGCCCTCTGTGCTCCAAGATGCTTAAACACAGGCTCTGAAGAAGAGCTCCTGGAGGCCTGAAAAGCCCAGAGCTGCCCTAGCTGCACACCAAGTATTTTACAGAACTCAATTTACATCTAAATGGAAAGCCTGACCCAGCTAGCTCTGTGCAAGAGTCTTCCCCAGCCAGGGAGGTAGAAGAAGTAGGAGGCAGAGATATTTTAAGTGACTGCACATCAGAATCGCTCTCTGAATAAGCCTGCCTGTGGACACCCACAAAAAACAGACCTGGGACCAGCCAGGCTATGCCGGTGAATGCAGCCCACCCTGCAGCTCTATGGCAAAGGCAGTTTGCAGCCTGTTTCAAAGACCTGCTCATCTCCAGGTTTTCTCTGCTTCCTCCCTGCCCCAGACAGGGCTCCTGCAGCCCCGAGCTCCCGCTGCCCAGGCAGAGAATAATTAGAACAAACACTTGCTGCACAGACTTCATCAAGAGGGGCGAGCGCGGAGAGAGAGTCTGTGCAAATATTAATTGAGATAATCAAAGGCACCAGGGAGCGGGGCTGAGAAATGAGATGCAAAGAGAGAAGCTTGTGCAGGGAGGGTGGGGGATCCTGCTGCTCCAGCAGCCTCTCTCCTTCCTGGAGTCCCACTGCGGTTGCCAGAGCTCCGGCTAGATGGGGGGGCACTGCCAGGGCCCGCTCTGTAGGGGTGCAGACTGCGCTGCCCCACAGCCTGCAACAAAGCTGTTCGGGCTGGCAAAGAGCCCTGCACCAGGGCTCAGGACATCTTGCTGGAGGGCTTGGTGACAGTGCTGAGGTTTCCCCGTTTGGGTTGGTGCCTGCTTTGTAAACCCCTGGCAGCCCTAGGCATAACCGTCCCGGGGAACAGCGGCAAATCTGGCCACCTGAGCAAGGTACTGCCACACTCACAGACATGCTCCTGACCTCAGGAGGATGATTAAGAGCAGGATCTTTATCATACATTCAGAAAAGAAAACACTGGCTGATTGTAGATGCTCTGAGATATGGTTGAGGATGGTGGTCACAACAACTCCTTGGGGTTATGGGAGCTGAAGTCCACCTAAATTTGGATTAAAGGGCATTGAAGGGTTACGATTCTCATCCAAAGCCCGAGGCCCATCAAGATCCTCTGCCAAGAATGGAGAATTAGACACCCTATACCTTTGAAGGGTCTGGATCCAGTGGTTATTATCTGTTAATGACAATACGCCTGGCCAAGGCACTACATGAATCACAGCTATCCTCATTGTCCCAAATGTACCCCAAATATCTGAACCTCACCACGGGGCCTGTTGGAAGCTGAAAGCCACCCAAGACTCTGCCCTATCTTGTTCAGCACAGTCTCCAGGACTGGTGGTGGGACACCAGCCCTGTGACACACCGCTGTCTCCCCTTGCAGACACAGGGCAGTGCGAGCACCCTGCACCTAGGGACACACCATAGAGGAGGACAAGGGACAAGTGACCAGCAACACACCAGCCATCACAGAAGCAGCCCATGTGGGAATGGTTTGGTTTCGGGGTATGTTTACTTTCCCAAAACAGCAACAACCCCAAAAGCAGCAGACATTTGTCGTTAAAAAGTACTCACCTCCCAGAGCCTCCAGACATCGTAGAAGGATTTGAACACTCGCTGGAAGGAGAAGCAAAACCAGGGGAACAGTGACTGAATAACTTGTGTGCCTTTTCCTTCTGAAAGATGAGAAGGGCAAACTCCGATCAGAAAGTAAGTTGGATTTTAAAGGCAAAAAGAACCAGTTGCAAGACATGGGGCAGGGAGCACATTGCCAGGCTGGATTTCTTCAGTTGGTTGTTGCTTAGGCTGCAAGATGTATCTGTCAAAGTTTGCTCCTGGTTGGATGCAGCCAGACCACTTCCTCAGCGGGGCTTCCTGGCTTGCCCTGCCTCGACCAGCTCTGCACCCTGTACTCCCACGCTGCTGAGCTGGGGTGGCACAGGCTTGGCGCCGTTGGCACCAGCTGACCGAGATGTGCCCCACATTAAGCCAGAGGAGGCACTGGGAGTGGTAGAAGAGGGGACATTTTCCACCAAAGCAGCATCAGCATGACTCTGGAAAGAGTGGGTCAGGCCTCAACAGAAGGGCAGTTTGGCAGAGGAAGAGCTTGAGGAGATGCTCGAAGGCTGCAGCCTTCATGCAATTCGCAGAGTAAAGGGAGATAGATTCAGAAAAGTGAGTGCAAAGGGCTAATGTCTTTCAAATTGCTCCCAGGCAGTTGCCTCAGGAGATCCAAGATGTGTAACCCCCTCTCAGTGTCCCTGACCCACATCCTCAGCATATTCAGCAGGCGTAGGTAAAGCCGATCACTGTGCAAATATTTACCTTCCTTTGCTGGCATCCTCTCTAAATGATGCTTTCTGGCCTATGGGAACATCTTCTCTGGGCTGGGGAGGCAGGGAAGAGGCTTCAGACTTACCCAGGTGTTTTGCAAAGGCGGGATCCATAAATGCAATCAATGCCTTCAGCATGATCAAGTTCTTCCCCACACCTATGTTCATCACACAGCTGTGCTCCTGGGGGGACAAAGAATGCAGGAACATAGAGCAGGGAAAGATCAGATGGCCCAGCTTGTCTAGAACTGTAAAGCCAGCTTCACCCATCCCATAAGTCCAAAAGCCTCCTAATTGAGGATCTGGCCCCATTACTAGGGCTCCAGTCCCTGCAGAGATCATCAGCAGAGTTTGAATCCAAGCCCAGCTAATATTACAGCACGGGGTGCTACCGATTAAGCAATGCCCACGTCCAACAGTCAGGGGCAGCGGCAGGTTGCCACCCTCCTGAGACACAGTGCGCACAGATAATGTGATCAACGGCATGTGTCTCTTCGTTACCCTACGGGTGAGCTGATCTGCCTTATGCTAAGCAGCCTCTGGATACAGCCTCTGCCGACCCGCTGCTCGAAGACACATGGGGATCCTGAGCGGATTGTCTCTCAGGGCAGGCAGCAGATGCTGGCACTGATGGGAGCTTGCCTGGGGGCTTATGCAGCTACAGAACGCGGAAACCTCCCGCAAAGGTCCTGCCTGCCTCTCTCCAGAGTCAGCAGGGACGTTTTCCTTCAGCTGGACCTTGCTGAACTGCTCTCTGCAACCTCACCACGGTGCCATCCCCACTAACACACCCTCAGCCTTGGCCTGACTCCTGGGTCCGACATGGCAAGGACAAAGAGGGTCAGCCCAAACCAGTGGTCACTCCAAGGTGGCAGGGGGAGGGCATCATGCCTGGTGGGGGTGCAGAGGTGAATCTGAAGGCTGGAGGCTATGGGCAGCTGCTTTGCCCCGAAAGCGTCAGCCCTGGTGCGGGGCTTCACCCAGGGAAGAAGCACCCAAAAACTTACTGTTTTCTGGAGGAAGAACTGGAAGAGCCAGTAGATCTCATGTTCCTGCTCAGCTAGAAGATGGAAGAGCAGGAGCATCTTGTGAAAGCCTTGCTGGTACTCTGCCAGGAAAGAGGACACACAGATGGACTCACATACGCCCACCAGCAGAGACTGAGATCAACACTGCCAGCCACGTGCTCAGGGAGCGCCAAGCGGCCATGACAAGACCAGGGTGGCTGAGAAGTCAGGCAGAGCTCAGCAGGACAGTGGCAAGGACAGAGTCCAGGCAGGAATGGTTTATGCAGAGCAAAGAAAAGAAGGGCAAGTGGGAGCCACCAGAAACCCAGAGGAGAGCAGGATGGAGAACATCCCTCCACAGGCCAGCAGGGCCAGCACTGTCCCTTTGCTAGCTCATCGCAGGGCCTGAACTCAGCTGGGGAAAGGTCCTCCCCTGGAAAACCCCCCTGGAGCTGCACAAAGCTGCTCCTCACGTGCTCACCAGCCTCCATGTTGCACACATAGCTTAGCAAGAGGATTTTTTCCAGCTGCTTCTTGTCCACCCTGGTTTGGCCTTGAGCATCTCTTGTGTACAGTCTCTGCAGGTCTGAGTCTGGGGGGAGGGAGAAATGGCCACCCAAGTTTCACATTTGGAGCAAAACATTTGTACCAGGCACCTTCACACCATCAGTTCTGTATGCATAAAGGTCTTGCAGAAAACTTCACAGGCAAAATAAGTGGTCCAGACAGAACTGGGCCACAGGACTTTGAGCTGGTACAGTCATTCTTGCAATCTAGAGTTGTTCAAAAGTGACCTTTTTGTTCAAAGGTAATATCTTTACCAGGTTGGGAACCCTCAAGAGGGCTCCGAGACAGCTTTCTTGCTCTGATTTTCACCACAGATTTCTTCCTGGTCCAAGAATCCTGTCACCCTACTTCCCTTCTACTCCAAAGTTTCTTCTACATGTTTGTCTACATATACGAAAAGTTTAGCTCTGAAAAACTTGGGTAATCTCATAACAGCTCTTTAAGCATACCACTTTGTACAGAAGGTTGGAGAGTGATTTCTTCTTCACCCAATCACGGGGGGGGGGGGGGGGGGGGAAGGAAAGGAGCAAAGAGTTGTATTTGGCTGAAGGTATTACATTTTTCTAAGGTCTTCTCCAGCTGGATGTAGCATCTTTCATTTCTAAAGAAGCAACTTCATCTCAGCAAGGCATTTAACAAAGGAAAAAAAAAAACACACAAACCCTGCCTTCTTGCCTCTGCTGGGTTGATTTATGCAGGTTACATTGATTTGTAACACAAATTTTGCAATATCATTTAATATTCCTTTTGTTGTACAACTTGGAGAAACCTAAATGGAAATCTGAATATAATAATGCTATTCACTGAAGTAAGCTCCTTTCATCCGCAAAAAATGGGCCTGGAGGTGCTCTCCAGACTCCCAGCCTCTCTCTAATGACATCTCTATCTCCTTTCTTTCTATATATAATTCTCTCTCTGGGTCACTTGACCCATCACTGAAAAGCTGATGGCTCCAGGCAGTGTTGTAGCAGGTGCCAGCTCTAGCAGTCAAATACGGCAACTCAGGATGAGAAAAGAGGTAGAAAAATGTCATAAATTGGAATGGCTATGGGGAATTTTAGGTATTCAGAAATATAATGATGTGCGTTGGAGCTCTGCCAGACACGGGTTGAGCACGCCCACCTGCACAGGCCAGCTGCGAGTGGGTACCAGCAAGCAGGTTTGCAGCCCTGTGCCTCCTTCCAAAGGCAGAGCCATCTGCACCCCAGGCTCCCTCCCAGTGCATCCTGCCACCATGGCACGGCCCAGGGACTCATCCCAGCTAGCTCAAACCAGGTAGAAATCCAGCACCTACAGTTTGCCTGAAGACCACGCAGTTGCACAAGCGTTCGTGCTCGCTCAGGGGAGGAGTAAGTAAGCACTTACTAATAAATCTGCAGACTTGAGAGAAACCCCTGTCCTCTGTCTCTAGCAACGGCTGTATCTTGTCGTACATCTTGACCAAGGACTCGTAATTCTTCCTGCAAGAAGGGGATGCATGGCTGCCCACCATGGGAGACGTGGCCATTGCCCAACTGCCCAGGCATTTCCCTGGGCACTTGGCGCACAGTAAAGCTTTGCAGTAAGCTTTACTGGATTGGGAAGGACCAGTGGGTCCCAAGGCTGCGCTGGCTCCCACTGTTACTCCAAAATGGCTGGGATCAGCAGCAGAAGAAAAAGGTCTACGAACACCAACCTCTAAGAGCAGAGTGGGAAAAGCATGAAAGGGAACAGCTAAAAAGCAGCATCTGCCCCCAGGGCTCCGGGGACTCTGCCCCAGCTGCTGAAGGGCCAGAAAGGGCCCAGGAGCATGTCAAGCCCGTGAAGGCACCTTCCACACCAAGACAGCAATTCAGTCTCTCAACATCTGCCTCCACACAGACTTGAGGTGGCAGAGAGACAGCTCGGAGAGGTTGGCACCCATTCATAAGGTGCGAAAGGATTCAATAGAAGGTTACCCACATGTGAAAGCAGCTCTACCCCAGCCGACAGCTAACGAAGGCGGGCAGCCACGCCGGCAGCTGGACGTACCTCCTCGTGCTTTCAACCGTGAGCCTCTCGTCTCGCGAACTGCTCCACGGGTAGTACCCGGTGAGGAATTTCCACGCTTCTGACCTCACGGACGGGTCCAGGCCCTGGGGACCACAGCACAGGCGGCTCGGGAGGGCGACAGCCGCTAGCACAGCGTGCCAGGTCGTTCGATGGGGGTCGTGGCCCCAGCAGTACATTTGGGAGCATCTTTTGTGCTCTTATCTGGATAGTCACTTGTGAAGCTGGCTGTATGGTGTTGGCCCAGACCGTGCTATTTCGGCAAGCACCTTCAGGTTTTCCTATTTTTATTAGTAGGAAACTTCTCATTGTGGTTAAAGTGTGTCCACGTTGCCATTTCATTTAAAAAACAAACTGGTGAACACTCACTATTTGGGTTTTTCAGGAAGGCTTCCCAACAAACAATAAATGTTTCAACAGAAAATGGGTGCAATATTTCTTCAAACAAAGTTGTTCCTATCTCAGTTATAATTTCAGAAGCATTTTCACCAAGATGTTTCAAAACAAAGAGGTTCAAAACAAACCACAACTTTCCACCACACAGCAAATAGCATTTTCCCAGCCAGCCCTCACCAAAATCTCTCTGGGGGTGGCGCGCCGGTCCTGCCTGTCCACGGGGTCCCCACCCCAGCCAGGCATCGTGTCACGAGGGGGCAAGGCCTGACCTGCCCAGAAGTTATCCCAGCTCACCTGAACTACACCCAGCCCCAGCTCTTCCCACAGGGGTTGGTTCAAGACCAACGTGGCTGCGTTTAAGCGCAACAGTAAAATTTCTCACTACCAGACCAGGCAATGGGGAACCAGAGTGTTTTCACAGCTCTCAAAAAGTGTGACAGGTTGTCTTGGTTCATCTCTAAGCTCTCCTGGCTTCTTTCATGGAAGTGAAAAGCTTTTTTTAGAGGCTTTAAAAAAAAAAAGTGTTTTGTGATAAAAATCAATTCTTCCTCACTGGGCAAAGCTGACTAATTTGTAAACTGCAAGCAAAAAAGAAGCAGCAAGAAAGCAAGCAAGCAAGAAATGCCAAATGAGGATAAGTGTGCAGCATCGCTAGGCGAAGGGATGCTGTTTGATCAACAACCTATATGTTCTACAAAAACGGAGGGGGGGGGTGGAGCCACCTTTCCAGGGATCGTTAACCCTTCAGCTGCCTCCCCAGGCAAACCTGTGAGCTCTGAAGGTGGATGTGAGGCTGGGAACACTCTTGGAGGCCAGAAGCATTTCACAGCCCTTTGCTGCTCCCAGGAGTGTTATCAGTTTCCCAGAGCCTTTCCCCTCAACAGCCATGAGCGACTGCTGGCTCTCACCGGCGGGGACCGCTGGGGCATCGTGCTGAGAGAAAAATGAAGGTGGCTCAAAGGTCCCTGCTCCTCTCCCTGTACTACCTAGCAGAGACCTGTGTCTCGGTCTGGACCTGAGCTCCCTGAGGTGAGAGGATAACACACATTACCCTCCACTCCCTGTCACCCTCCCTGTTTCAGACCTCCTCACCCTGTCGAGGATGATGGATGAAATAAAATCCCAGGATTTCACCAGGTGGCCACTCTCATCAAAATAGCCTTCCCATTCGTTCCGGTCGACGGGCAGCTTCTTGGTTTCCTAGAGGCAGGAGGAGAGCAGGGGGTTAGTTGGGTGAGGAGGAGACTGGGACAGGAGAGAAGAAGCTGCTCAGCTGCACAAGCCACCTCCAAGCAGGGACAAGGAATTTTATCGGAAGTACACTTGCACATTTTAGGCAATGCAACCCTAAACACAGGTTTACAGTCCTGCCTTGGCTCTGTTTGCAGCTTTCTGGTTTCCAGCTGGCTGCTGTGGCTGGAGTAATGAAAATGCTTTCTTCAGCTCAGGGGGCGTAGGTGTGAACCACGGATGTGGGTTACTGCGAGGTTTCTGCCGTGCAGGGACTGAGACTTCGACAGCTGATAAATGCAGAGCAGAGGCTCTTTA
The DNA here is from genome assembly GCF_036370855.1 of Dromaius novaehollandiae. Classification (NCBI taxonomy): domain Eukaryota; kingdom Metazoa; phylum Chordata; class Aves; order Casuariiformes; family Dromaiidae; genus Dromaius; species Dromaius novaehollandiae. Next base: position 23,518,550 of record NC_088107.1, read on the forward strand.
GCACAAGGCATTGCAGCTCGGGTCTGGAAGTCCTACCTTCAAACCCTTCCAAGCTAGCCAGCGTGACACCTCACGGATCACGAAACACGAGGTCAGGTCTTCGCTCTCAGCCTCGGCTTTGTCCAGGGGAACATCGTTTGAACACCCACCACTGCCCCCCAGCAGCTCCCTACCGTGCAGCCGCAGCACGGCCCATCCCTCACAGCATGGAGGAGGGAGGACACGGCTACCCATGCTACCACTGCACCTTCAGTTCAAGCATTTCTGCTTCAGTGCCCTGGCCTCCCAAGAGTGGCTTTTGGCACCGTGCTAACTACTCATAGTCTGACATGAAGCATCTCCCCAGCATACGTATCCCCCGCTGCCCGCATGTCCCAGGCTTGCTTGTTCCACCTTTTCTTTCTAAGCTGCCAGCACTCAGATCCCTTCACTGTCAGGGATCCAACCCAGAAGGCAAGTGGCTTGTGCTTCGCCTCTGCCTCCTCCTCTGGCTCTTGTATCCCCTGCAGCTGCATCCCTTTCTTCCGATTCCTAATTGCTGCCTGGGTTAACACCACCCTGAGGCTTGTAAACCACATCAGCAACCTGTTTGCCTTCAACTCTTAATTCCTCTCGCCTCTGTACCCTAACTCCCAGGGTGGGAAAACGCAGCCCCAAGCCTGCATCGTTCCATTTAATTCCAGTCCAAGCCTACTTCTAGCGAAGGATGAAAGGCAAGTATGGTGCAGGTTAGAACTGCTAATTAGAAACAACCGGAGAGGAGAAATTAAGGGAAGGAAAATCAGCAGAGCAGGCAAGGAGAGCAAACGTTATTAGAATCGGAAAGTTGTGCATCCAGCAGAACTAACAAACAATTAATAATGTGCCCCCGCAGGTCAAAAGAGAGTCCGTGGAGAAACGGCTATCCAGGCAGCGGTGCTCAGGATACATGCCGTCAATACTGATGCCCAGCTCTTTCAACAGAGAGGAAGCAGGGAAGTCGACTTTTTTTAATCTGGCAACAAACTGAATGGAAATAAGAGTGGATTTTCCTGCCTCTGGTGGACGTACCAGCTCTGGGCACTGACGCAAATGCCAGGCTGGAGAGCATTAACAGCATTACACCGAGTGACATTTGAGAGCAGCACTTACAGTCACTCCCCAAAAGTGCACAGATTTGCCTCTAATGCACATGCACCTGGTATTTTCAAATTATTTTGTAGGAAGAGGATGCCCCTAAGCTCCCTTCCAAGCCCCTCAGTCCCTACAAAGAGCCAACAGGCACCTTGCTCCAGCCACCAGCTGCTGACAGTGTTCAAGACTTTCACTCTTTGGTTCTGTTTACAAAGGGGTGGGTTTGTTATTATTATTTTTTTTTTAATCTGCATGTTCTTTGATACCACCTGCTGCTTCTGCACAAAAGTCCCAACAAGAACCAACAGGTCTGGTAGCTCTCGCTACAGCTACCAGACACAGGGAGAGCATACTGGCCAAAGTATCACCATCACAAGAAATCTCTTGTTGCCACTCTTGAGACAAGACTATCTGATCTGATTCCAGCAGCCATTCTCACGTTTGTTTATTCATCCACTATCAACTCTCCACCCTCCAGCAGAAAATAGACCATGCCCCGGTTACTGACACACTCGTGACAGTTCTGCTCGCCTTGGGACTAGGGGCACAGGAGAAACACGGTGCAGAAAACCCAGGCTGGCTCCAGGTGAGCCAGGCCAAGGTGCTTCACAGAGCCAGAAGACTCAGCCAGAAGGACCTAAACTGGAACATCCTCACAGCACTGGGCTACACCAGTACAGCCAGTGCTTGCCCAGAAGCTCCGTGGTAAATCACAGCCTACCGACTGTTCAGATCCTGTCTCTTACACGCCTTCGGGGTATGTTTCTGTCACCTTGCACATACACATTTGGGCTTTAATCTCTTCTCCTTCCTCCTGAGAAAATCTCCTGAGCTGAAAATAGCGTCCGGGGGGAGTATTAAAAAGAAGTATATTGTGTGTGCTTGCCGGGTGCTTACTCTGCTCTGAGCACCCACACTGGGGACGAGATACCGGGGCAGGCAAGTCAGTTTGCCCGTTGTCATATTCATTTCCCAGCTTAGCAAGAGCTGCGCGTTGGCTGATGGCTAATTGCTGCAAAGAGCTGCTCCGTCCCTGCTGCCCGCCTTGGTGTTGGTGCAGCCCCCGGCTCGGTGGGACTCTGTTGGCTGCCTCGAGGGCTCTCGGACGACGGAGGTCTGTTTGGAGCCAGCGAGGTGCACACACTTACCAGAAGGGAGGAGAGGGAGGATCTGATCCGTGAAATGCTTGTTTTGGAGGTGACACTTTCCATCTCAGCTCGACTTGCCTTCAAGCGCTCTGCAGCACGACAGATACAGCTGGGGGGGGATTTTAGACCCTTGCTCTTCCTTCACACATCTGCAGAAGGGGGGGAGGGGCTGTGCACTTGCAAAGCAGAGACCCTGTGCTGGGCGAAGGCGATGAGGTCACAGAATATGAGGTCACAGGGATACCAAGTCACGCGTGATAGAGGCTGCAAAGGTCAGGATTCTTTGCAGGAATGTCCTCGCAGGCCGGCACTGCAAGGAAGCCCTCCCCTAAAGGACCGGGCACAAATCTGGGCCCCTCAGCAGGAGTTAAAGATGACCAAACCGTTTAGCATCTCTTGGGTTTGCCAATGACCTATTTACAATGGCTTTGGTAGATCTCAGTCTATATCCCATGTATAATGTGATTACAAGGCTGTGTAATTGCTGCATAATTGTCCTTCTTCCTGAGGCTGGTGCACCCTGGGGTTCCAGACTCTCAATCTTAATTAAAAAGAATAAATCTTAATCAATCTCAATCGTAATTTCGGGGGGAAGGGGGGAGTGGAGGGGAAGTCTCTCAGCACTTACCTTTGCGAAACTAACCTTGCGGATGTAAGGGAAATGTGAACCCATGTGGTGAAATTAGCCTGAAAAAGAATCTCAAAGGTGCCAAGTGCCCCATCATTAAGGGCCTAATTGAAGACTATTTTAAACAGTAGTTTAACTCATCAGTGGCTGATCATTTGGCAAGAGCAAAGCCTCAGGAAAAGCAAGGCCAGATGCCTGCCAACTACAAAGCATTTCCAGGCAGACAGGAATCCTCATCACTGGCTTTTACAGAGAAAGAAAATGGGGCACAAGCAATGAGACTGGTGCAGGCAGAGATACTTGCTGTCCTCTGACTGGTGGGATGCAGGAGGTTTGTCTGTACAAGCAGATCAGCCTCTTCTCATCTTTGAATCAGAGGGAGGAATTCCATGTCTCATTTTCCTCTAGTAGCAAAGATTTAAGATCCTACGCACTTCATTCCCACTCTCTTTTCAGCCACCCCTTCACAGCGCCTTTGGTTGCAGAAATGCAGTTATACATGGGACCTTGATATGCATCAGGGTTAAAACCAGAAAAAGGCTACTGATTGCAAAGAGATGGTGACCTTTGATGCATTGTGATTATGCCATGTTAAAAGTGTGGCCTCTAGCAGCTCAGCCTGGCTGCCTGTCCCTCTGCGGGCAAGCTGCGGGCAGGTAGAGGCATGGAGAAGGCTCAGACACAGCTCTCCCTCCTCTCAAGAAAAGAGCAGGGGGGGACACAGAGTTTTAAGGAGAGAGCAAGGGAAGTTGTTTTCCACTCGCCTTGGAGCCCTGAGTGAGTCTGTGGTGCCTCCACTGAGATGATCTGGGAAGGAAGCTCCTTCCTTCGCCTGTGGCTCACTGTTGGTGGTTGAGCCCGTGCGACATGGAGCAGTACAGCACGGAAGGACGCAACTTGTCTGCACGCTCACCTCACTTGTGCCAGGTGCCAGCCAGATGCAAACTAACTCCTGCCTGCAAACCAATAAACCACGTCAGCAATAGGCCAGACCTAATAAATTTTGCTGTGGTCTTGCCACCACGCTTCCAGGGACCAGGGAGTCCAAGGACCAGAGGAGGAAGAAGAAGGCCTTCCCAAGAGAACGGTTTTCCAAGAAAAGGATCTGGAAACAACCACTGAAGAGGAAACTAAAATTAATGGTAGGGCTTAAGGACACCATGAGAGAGTGGAAGCCATACTGAGAATTTTGCAGATTTCTGCTGAACTTGAGCTCATGGAGGAAAGCTGCCCCACATGGAGAGGTTGCTCCAGGAAATAAGAACAGATGAGGCAAAGGCATAGACTGTTAGCAATGGGAGAGACACCAAGATGATGGTCATGGTCATCAAACCGAAAAACAGAGGAAAAGGAAAGGACCTGGTGTAAAGGAAGCAAAGAAGAAAAGAACAACAAGCAACAAGGCAGAAGGATGTAGTTGGGAAAAGTCCATCTTACAGAATCAGGGAAGGTTTCGTGCACATATCCTCAGGGTCACCTGTGTATGACCCCAGTGCACTGTGTTCAACACCAACATCATCAAGTAGGCAGGAGGAGACTGCAAAGCTTGGCTGGTTGGGCAGCAGTGTGGAAGTCAGCCAGTCAATTGCAAATCAATCAGTCAACACTCATTACTGCAAACAAACAACTGATTATCTGAGATTATCTGATTATCTACTATGCTAGTGTTAGCAGCTGTGTGGGTGATATGCTCATGCAAGCAACATGCAAGGGAAGGTTTGCCCAAAATCACCATCTCCCTCCCACAGTCCTCTCATCTAGAACCTTGAGAGCTGCCCAGCTAGCCCTGCTACTCCAGTATGTCTAGAGACAAGCCACCCAGAAAGCAGATTATGTGCTTGGAGAGAGCTGAAATGGGATTATATGATGTGGCACATGAAAGAAGAGAGGACTAGGTGCAAAGAAATTCTCTTCTACTGCTGTGTTCTTGAGGAGTAACTGAGCCAGATCTTGTCTCGTATAATAACTCCTTTGTCGTCTTCACTTCTGACTGACGCTGATAAGGATCTGCCCCACTCACTATCCAGGGAAGCCAAAGCAAGTTGCAGAAGGGATAAAAAAAAGAGTGAAATGAGGAAGAAAAGAGAAAAGAGTGATCCCAGGAAGCTCTGGGGAGAGCTGATGGAGGAGGAGAACTCAGCTAATTACATTCCCAGAAATCTCACCACTTCCAAATGAATTTTTAATGAAAAAATAATGCTTTTTTCCAGTTATTTAACATAGAAAGGAAAAGCTCCAGAACTCACCATACCATCCCCCAATATCTTCCACTTCTGTGCATCTTAAGTTTGCACAAAGAGAAGAACTAGAGTTCTTTCCAAACAGGTCCTCTTGACCATGGGGAGACAAGACAAGAAGTGAATTCAGCTTCATGCAGACCTGAGGGGTGAGCCCAGCTGACAACGGGCTCTTTAAAGTGAAGCCGGGGATATGTGAACTCGTACAGGTCAAGTCATGATCAAATCCATGGGAACTGAAGTCAAAGAGACTTGCTGCAGAGGCCCCAGTTGTGGACTGAAGAGGAGTTTTCTGTTTAACACAAGGATGCACCTGAATTCCCCAGGTCTCTGAGGGCAATGAGAAAGCTTTGCCTACCATAGGACCCTGTGAGAAGGCTATATGATGCCACACACTGAAAGCAGCCAGTACCTCCAAAACTGAGAACATATCCTCCTCCACCGTCCAGGGGAATCCTCAATGACAGACTTCACCTCTGCACTCAGCAAGTAGCACCTGTAGCATTCAGGTCACCAGAAATGATGTATCATGTCATGGTGCAAGGAGTTTTAAAGATTTTACTGTTGCACTGCACTTTTCTCTGGGATTTCCTATGAGGACATCAGGTCTGGTGTAATTCAGCACAGTCATTTATGATGGCTTGGCAAGACTGCAACATTGCTGCATCCAGGCAAGTTGTGGCCAGCCTTACCTGAGCTGTGTCAGTCTTCAAAGAGCCTCAGTGAACTACAGAGGTCCCATATGGTCGAGGAAGTAGCATGGAAGACATCTCCTATGGCATGGCACAGACATGGGTATTCAGTGTCGTGATACACCATTTCTACCTCTGCATAGCCTGCCACAGTGCTCCAGCCCCGTATCTGAACAGTTGATTCTCCCAAAGGGAAGGGTTGCTCCGCCTGGTTCTCAGCATCACATTTCAATTGCTTTTCAAGCCCTCTAAGAGAGGTCTGCTTGGAGCCAGATGAGTCGGCAGTCCCTCATGAGCCATATCCCATGAAAACTTTCACTTACCCCAGGAGATAAAATAAAAACTGAGTGTAGATACAGGGAGGAAAAGATGGAGAAAAATTCTAAGATTAGTTTTGAGATGAGAGGGCTGATCCATACCATTTCAAACAATCTGCAAAACTATAGCACACACCAGGTCCTGCCTGGGACACTGCACCCCCTAATGCCCATAAAAGATCTTCCTCCTGCAGATAACAGAGCTGAATATGGGGCCATTTCCCTGGCCAAAGCCGCCTCGCTGCCCTCACAGAAGTATTTACTGACTCCCCATCTCCCATTGCACCAGCCCAGGAGAACAGATCCCTTGTCCCATGAGCTCCAACGATCCACAGCTGCAAGATAGCCATTGGGCACTACAATCGGGGACCTTACCTCCAGGCTTCACCAAAGCTTTACACAAGACATACCACTGGCTGTCCTCAGGTCGGAAGAAAAAGCCATATAGCAGCCTGGGAGCCCTGAATGCTTAGGAAAAAGGTAAGAGGACAAGATAAACATGCAGTAACACTCCCCCAGTGGCTCTCAGCTCCTCACAAGTCCCTGAGCCACAGGTTGTACTGGTACCCCTAAGTTCAAAAAAAACCTTAATGATGTTTGAACTAGTTTCTCCTTCCCACTCTCAACATTTGGCTAATTCTATCCTGACTGTATGTTTCTAGCTAAAACAACAAACACAGCTGAACTGAATTACGGGTTGTGTGAACAAGTCCTTTCTTTGTCTGTTTTAAAACTTCTTTCATTTGATGTCTTCTGGTTCTTGTGTTATGAGAAAGAGTAATCACTCCCTGCTCACCCTGCCACGCTGCTCAGGGTTTTATAGACCTCTATCATAGTCCCCATCAGTCGTCTCTTTCCTATGGTGATGAGATGCAGTCCATTTAAGCTTTTCTCATATAGAAGCCGTTCCATCCTTCTGATCTCCCTTGACACCCCTCTAAATCGTTGTACGAGGAGATCTGATGTCTCAATACAAGCAGCTAGCAGCTGGAAGGCGTGCGTGAGAAAGGTGCAGGCAACTTGCTATAACTGGCCAAAACCTCTAAAAGTGAAAAATGATTTTGATTATTTCCATCTTTAACTATCTCACACCCACATGGGGCTAGTCTTTCAGGCAGCATTCAGGCCCATCATCTGAAAACCTGGCATCTTAAGGTTGTCTCAAACTGTGCCTTGAATTACTGGGCAATTCTGAAACTCTTGACTACTTTGCCCAGCGAGTTCAGCTCAGCCATAGTGCTCTCCCGTCTTCTGGCTCCCAGAGAGACCATGAAATACTCAAGGAAGCGCACATAGGTAAGAAATTTCCAAGGAGCTCTTGTCTCCCGCTTAAGCAAGTGAAACTTGGAACCACAGAAATCAGTGGGAAAGAGGAGATGGGGTGTTCTCTGATGGAGCCAGGATTTTACCTCGGTATCTTTCTACTTAAACAAGAGGGTCTTAAAAGAAATTGAAGGCAGGAATACTCTTTGAGAGGCATGAAAGGGTGTTGGGGTGTAAGAGCCCCTTTGGGTAGCATACCCACCATCGTCCACACAGCTGTTAGGCTTCTCTACCAGCATATCAAAGCAACCCATTCATCTTTTATGGATGCAGGGCTGAAAACATTCTCTCCCTGCCCCCCTTTTTATTCTTAAAAATTGTTCCATCAAAGAGATCTATGAAAGGCTCAATTCTTAGCTGACAAGCTATCTGTTTAAAGTTTATGTGCCCAGGAACATTCACAAAGACTTATTAATGGGAAACTGCTGAAGGGAGCAAGCCCATAGGCAGCTGCTACACAAACATATCTCTATTACCATTTAATGTGCCCCAGCTTGGTGAAATAGCACATTCTCACTCCTTGCCATGCCCTCTCCCTGCTTCAGTGCTCAGGACTTGCTTATTGCCTGCCAGCAAGAGCAGATAGGTCTCTGAGGGCCTGACAGAGACAAGACAGCACATGGAGATCCACCTGCCCTAGAGGGAGGTGAAGCACGATGCATGACTTGCCCTGGATCTCTGGAGCTCCAGGCTCCAGCTGCAGCAACAAGAAGGGGCACCATCGAGGAGGTGCCTGATGAGCAGCTCTCCTGGTCTCCCCCTAGACCATGGCATTTCAGTCTGCAAGGAAGGACAGCAGCTCACGCTGTGGTGAGGTAGACATAGAATTAGCCGGGCCACATGTCTTCTGGGGATCAGAAAAGCAGTTAAGGAGCAGGAAATAGAAACAACCACCAATTCATAGTGACAGTCTAGAGTATTTTAACACATCTGCTCCCTGGAAAGATCCCAGAAGACCTGGAGGGAGTTGTGCGTGGATGCTCTGAGAGAAAAAAGGTGTTGAGGGTGAGGGGGAAGAGAAGGGTTGGGGATAGATAGAGAGCAAGGTTCCCACCTGCTCCAGGACAGTGCTGCAAAGCATCCTGCACCCCGAGGACAAGAAAAAGTAAAAGGGGGGGCAGGGGAAACAATCCACAAGCACATTGCTGCCATTGCCTGGGAGGAGGAGGAGGAGGAGGAGGAAAAGGAAGAGAGCAGCAATACAGAGACACAGACACATGGAAAATGACTTCTCTTGGGGTGAGCTAGTCTGGTGAGCCAGTCACAAGGAGATACCCTTCCCTGGCAGCTCCACAAGCCAAGGGAGCAGCCTTTTCCCTTTCCCACTCACTTGCTGCCCAGGGAAAAGTGCTCTCTCCAGCACTGGTTCTATTCAAGCTGGGAAAAATAAATAAAATAATGGAATAAAAATGGCCCACCCTGCACCCCAAACTGTGTCAAATAGGAAATCTAGGTAATTGCATTCACATGCTTGCCCTGGACTATATTTTACTCCTAGAATGCTAAAAAAGAAAAAAAAAAAAAAAAAAAAAGAGAGAGAGAGAGAGGGCTTGACCTTGCCTCCTTGAAATCAAAGATTTATTTGCAAACACCAGCACAGCTCATCAACACAGGAGGGGAACACAGCTGAGATGAATGGACAATAAGGCCAGTACTGCTTTCTCTTTCTAATGCACATTTAAATAAATGCAGTGTTTCCAGCCAGTCAATGATATATTAAATGTAAATGATTCTATGTTATGCTTTTTCTGGTGCAAATTTCAAACCTTGGTGTTCTTCCTGTGGAAGAGCAGCCCTGTAGAGCATAGCCACCCTTTTAGACTCTACCAGTCACATAGCAAAACCCATCTCTGGCTGAGAATTGTGAAGTACAGCAGATACTACGGACACCCCAAGGAACGGGTGATCTGGAAGCACAGCATAGCTGGGGAACAAAAACAACATTCCTGGGATGCCAGACCACCATGGATGGTGTTCAGCCAGGTTGCAGGGTAGTCTAGCTGCGCACACCTGAAGGGCTCTCAGGTTCCCCACGCAGGGATTTGAGTACCCAGCAGCAGACATGTCCTTACCATGGAGACTGCTAGCAAGCAGCTCGGGCATTTTCTCTCCCCGAGCCCTACGACAACGGGTGGTTGATGTGGCCATGCTGCATCCTGCAATACCCACTTCCGCAGGCTCCCCTCACTTCTTGGAGGGATGGGGCATGTTTCCAGCCTCTCATCCATACATCAACCTTCTGCCCAGGAAGGCTTGGCCCACCAGCTTAATATTCTGCTCTTCTGATAAACACATATGGCCACGCAGTTCGGTTTAATTTGACAAGAGGACAAAACAATAAAAGCCTTCAGACAAGAAATGGGTATTAAGCATGGGAAGACTGTCTTGTGATGAGAGACAGAAGAGACTGGGACTGTTAAGCCTGGATGGATGAGAAATCCTGGCGGAAACATGCAAACTTCTTTGAGCACAATCTTATGCCAGACTTCCTCCACAGATCAATATTGCCAAAAACTTCTTTCATTCAGATGTCTCCGTCACCTCCATAATATGCTCCTGCTTGTGAAGGGCTCCGAATTTCTTCATCGTCCATGGCAGGATCTAGTCTCACACCACTCCCAGGAGGAAGGGAGGTAAGTGCTTCTTCTGTAGGTAGGGAAGAGAGGCTGAGAGCTCTGCTGAAGGCAGACAGAGCCCAAGGTGGTGTTTAAACCAACACCCTCTCTATTCCTGTATAGGCGCTCTGTCTATCAGTCCATCATTTTCCTCTGTTTTAGAGACAGATTTTCAGATAAGCTTAAACATCTGGCACAGAGGTCTTTTGAAAAAGCCATCTTCTGACAGCAAGACTTGCCAGAGGCTGAGCACCCTTGATACTCCAGCCTGGACAGTGATGAATGCTGGCATCCCACAAGTATTGAAAAAGCCTGGCCTCCAAAGTCGCATGTGCTCCGTGAATGGATGAAGCTGATTTTATATAAATGGTCAGTAATGATGAGTCTTGTTCTTTCCAGCAGCTGTGGGGGAAGAGCCATCAGCATTAGAATCAGACACTCCCCAAACACCCACAAATCTTTTTAATGCAACAGCCTCATGTATTGATTACCCACAAGGCCCTGGTGTGGCCAAATGAAGCAGCTGCTGGGAATACCCACAAAGATTTATGGACTCTGCTTTGCAGTATTTAGGTTTCTGTGAGGACACAAAGGATGACATTTTTGGTATCACTCCATTTGTCCATTACTTCCTTTTATAGGTTCGATAAATTTTTTAAAAAGCACTTTTATTGAGTCATTTCCTAATGAACAGCCAAACCAATTGGCTTTTTAGAAGAAGTCAAGGTAATATTGATAGTTTATGTCAATGCAAGAAAAAGCAAATTAATGTTGTTAACTCCCCAAAGTTCAGAGGTGCTCACCAGTGTGGAAATATCCTGGGATTAAAGGGCAGAGAAAAAAGATCCAACACAGATGTGGTACCCATGATTTGCTTAATACACACCATCTTTTACTGAGCCCAGGACTGGATTTCAGTGATGAAACATTCCTGCCTATAATCCCCACTCAGTGTCATTGCAAGGAAGGCCTCCCATCTATGGGGAAAGGTTTTCTTTGGCTCCGGTTTTAATGACTGACTGCATATTCTGACAGGTCATCCCAAAACAGATAGACATCACCGTACTGTTCTGCACATCTAACTGGTAGGGGAGAGGGAAATGGGACCAGTGCTGGATTCCACCTAGAGAATCTGCAAAGCAAGGGGACCTGGAGAAGGAGAGCCAGGTTTCACAAGGACTAAAGGAAGGTGGGCAAAATGTGGTGAGACATAACTGGGACAGGTCAAAAAAAAAAAAAAAAAGAAAAAAGAAAAACCAACCAACCAACCAAACAGTGGGACAGAGTGGAAAGGGGGAGTCAGAAGTACAAAATAGCCTTCCAAATTCCTCATCGCCGCTTGCAACACTGTCGAGAGCATCCAGCACAACCACCACCACCAGACAGGAGCAGGTCTTGCAGAAGACGCTCTGGTCTAGAGGAGTAGTCAGGGCCTCGCAGTAGACAAGGACAACTGCCCTCAGCTTAGTTTATGGGAACAGGAACATCCACCCACAGCAATTAGAAACATTGCGGGTTATTCATCGACATTGCCAGACCAGTGCAAACTCCTCATTTGGACATGCCGGTCATTTAAAGAGGTTTATTTGGGGCAAGCTGGAAAATTACAGAGGGTGAGGAAACAAATGACACTGAGATCACCTACACTGTTGCTTGCTCTAAGTGAATTACACTGGTTTAAAATTCAGACATGAGGTTATACCCAGAACATATTTCCTGGATAAATAAGCCACTGGCCTTTTATATTTGTAACTAGGCAACATGCAGACATGTGGGTGTAGGATGCCAACGAAGTGTTTAGATTGGTTATTATAACCTTTTATTTACTCTTGGGCCAATGCTATTCCGCCACTCTGAAGAGGAAAGGAAGGTTTATTGCCAAGCTGAGTGGATTTGGACTCCTGCCTTATAACCAAGCCCCACAAGAAAAAAAAGTGGTATTACATCTTTGTTTGCCACAAGCACCAGATCAAGGGTCCCTGCTGCAGCTCCCGTACCAACTCCTAGTGTGGGGAGTAGGTCTTTAAACAGTTAACATGCTAAATCAGCGGCACAGAAGATAGAAAAGTAGAAATCCTGGAACAGCCCAATTTTAAGCCTTTAGAGACAAAGCTCCATTAAACTTTCATGCCCTCCCTTTAGCCTTCTCACTGCCCTGCTCAGATCTGATTTAGCAAACACATGGCCATAAGCAGGTCTGCAAACCTGCTTCAAGGAAATTAAAGAAAATAACACACCAGGGCCTGGTTTCAGAACAGCGTAACACGGTCTCCAAAGAAACAAAGGCCGTTTCTTGCCACGTGCTATCCTGGACTGCTCTGGGGTGGAAGATTTGCAATGAATGCCCACCACCAAGTACGACAGCATGTTTTCAGCCCCATTGGATTAGGTTTTTTAAGCACAGTTTTCCTGATTCCTTCTCACTATGCCAAGAGGTTTTTTGTTACCAGTCCTGCAAAATTTTTAGTGGAAAATAGGAGGTCGCATAGATCTGGCGGTCATCAGTACTGAAATACAGTATTTTGGGCTAAAGTATTACTCACCAAGATGATTTCCATCAGCAGCTAGCAGCTGTGTCTCATCTTTAGAAATCAACCAACCCCTGGAGGGCAGGGAAAAAAAGAAAGCAAAAAACAAAGCAAAAAACCCACCTGTACCAGCATCTGTTGCAGCAGTTCTCTGTATTACTGGAAGTAGCAGTGTTTGTTTGGCTCTTGTTCAGCAGATCACATTTTGGACCCCACAACGTGCACCCCAGCTTGCTCTCGGGAGGTCAGCAGAGGCCCACTTGTATTGCACGCCAAACAAAACGCTATCGTGCACGACATGGCAGGCATGTTCTTGGCTGCACATACCACCAAGACCAAAAATTCACTTGGGTTTTTAGAAGCAATTAGACATTTATATAGAGAATAGGAACTTCCAGGATTAGAAAAGTAGAAAAAATAATAATAAAAATGAAGGTAATTAGAGTTTTGGCATCTATATTTAGTGGAATTTTCTCAATCTCATGGAAATGATTAAAAGTAAGCTTCTTGGTATGACGTCCACTTCAATACAAAAGATTTCAGTGAAAGTCTCCAGAGTGGTTCAAGCTGAAATGCAATCCTCCCGCTCCGCCCAGTGGTCTGCAGAAGCTTTTCTAACTTTTCCATTTTGTGCAGGTTTCCCTCATGCTGTGCCACGTTTCCCTTCTCACAACCCTAAACCGCTCTCTCCGCCTTGGCCCCGTTGGAAGCACCAAGGGAAAAGGCTCTTCTCGCCTTGAAGCGCTTTCAGCATGAGCCAGGGCCACGAGCCGAGCGCTCCGACAGGTTGGCACGTCCCGTTTGCGCGCCGCATCTGACACAGGCTGCTTCACAGCGGCGTATCTGCAGGGAAGCAGATTTGGAGTTTCCCTTTGGTGAGCTGCCGCGGAGTAAAACCACATGTCACAAGCAGATATGCTTTCCGGAGACGGAGCGGCTCCTTTTTTCCCAGCCTACGTAGTGCAGGGAGAAGTCAGCGATCTGCACTTCCAGTCGATTCACCGTGGGGAGCGAGCTAGAGAGACAGATAGGAGCTTGCTTCCTGTAACTGCGCGTTTCACTCAGCCACGGAGTTTGGGAATTGATCTGCAGTTCACAGGCACGCTACCTGGGTACCGGCATCATTTGATATGTATCACTTCAGCAGCTTATGAGGCTCGTATGATGTAGCACAAAACCAGTTCAAACCATCCGGTTCAAAGAAAAACCAGCTCCCTCACTGCTACCATGGCCAGCCAGGTCTGATGCTCTGCTTTTTAGAAACATGGCTTCTCCTGGGGAGTTGGCAGTAGCGAAGAGTTATCTCCTAATGAGCACAAAATAGAGGGAATAGCTATTGCACATAACTAACCAGGGACTGTGCCACATCCCTCAGTCCCAGGCAGTCTGTAGTCAGTCAAGAAAAAAAAAGTGTTTTCTGAGTGTCCTCCCTGCTCTATGGCCCACAGGTGCATAAGAGCTATGAATACAGCCATGGCAGGATTTCCAGCCCCTTGGCAAGTTTGGGCTGGATTGGGCACCTATAGGATTGCTCTAGGAAGCAAGCCCAAGCACACAGGGTTAGAGCAAACAAGCACATAGAAGGGAAAGCAGCTACAGCAAAATCACTGGGGAAAATAGTGAGAAAAGGATGGGGCATTAGCTGCTGGCCATGCTTTGCCCATCTGCCCAAAAGCAGGGAGAACTCTCAGGGCAAGCTATGCCGCCCAGCCCCGCGTACAGCAAACACAAGGTCATTTCAGCCCTGGAGGGGAGGGCAGCAGGCTCCTCTCCCAAGCACCCGCAGCTATCCTGCCCCACTGTTTGCAGCATTAGCAAGCCTTGGGCTGCCTCTCCCCACCCTGAAAACCCCAAGGAAAGAGCCCTGCATAGACTTTCCCTCCTCGCTCACTGCAGCCCTGACCTCCTCGCTGGTGGGTGACTCACCCCCTTTGGAGCCCAGCGAGCCTGCAGGGCCCACGTTAGTGCCCAAGATCAAAAGCACCCCGGGGCAGCCTGCCATGGGCTGCAGATGGGTGTCTTAAGCTTGCCGAGATCCATCTGCATGCTCCTTCAGTGCTGTGGTTGCTGTTCCCCCACTTCACTCCTTAGTGAAAAAAGCTTCTTTTACAGTTTCTCTCTCTGTGCCAGCAAAATGCATTTTTCAAATGAGCAGCTCTGGCATTAGCAGCCCTGGGAAGGCGGAGGCAGCTGGTGTGAGCGGCACTCTCTGGAGGAGCCCTAATGAGCGCTTTTCCCCTGACATCAGCGACCTATTTCTTGTGTTGGTTTTGGAAGCACAGTGCCAGGCAGCCAGCCGCCTGCCTTCACACCAAGCAGGGCAGGCACAGAAACCAGGGCGCTGTGACAGCCCCCGTCACACTGCCAGGTCCAGTTGTGGGCCAGCTCCCACCACAGCTGCCCCAGCCCGTGATCTATACGCCAGCAGCTGTGCTATCTGCCCCGTGCCCTCGCCGCTGGAGGATGGAAGCACTCGATCCCCCTGAGCCAGACCCTGCTGTGCTGGGATCCCACTTTGCAGCAAGCACCAGTGCAGAAAGACCTTCCCCAAACAGGGGTCTCCTGGAGAGCCACAGTTGCTTTTTGCCCCTCTACGTGCATCGCACTGACAGCAAGGCCAAGAGCAGGCTGCTGAGGCTCCCCGGAGGCAGTAAGGCTTCGAGCTGTCTTCCCAAGCCAGCTCCCTTCCCCACTTGCTCTGCACACCCTTCGGTCAGTGGTCACCCCTATGCAAACCCGTGGTGACGGACAGGATGCCTCGCCTGCAGAAAGCAGGACAGGAGTGGTGTTGATGGGTAGCCTGGCTCCCTCCAAAGGGAGACGTGCGATACACTGCAGCAGCAAGACGTGCAAAGTGGCAACCTCTCCCAAGCTACATGAGCAGGGGATGTGACGGATGGGGAGCAGAATTGGGCAAGCTGCAGCTTTTCTTCACATTACCCATCAGACACCTGCATTGCAGCCCCGCAACCAGTGCTGGCCCAGATATTTCATAAGGGGGACTTCGGGATGCAAGCAGTGCCTTTGGTTTACAGCCTGGAAAACCTCAGGGCTGGAACTAACTTTATAAATACCAAATCTGAACAGCAGCAACTGAATCCAGTGAGCCCTCAACCCCTCACCTCTCAAAGAGGAACCTCAGAGCCGTTCTGGGCAAAACAGCCAAAGCTCTCAGCAAAATACTGTCTGTGCACAGTGTGTCATTGCTGTCACCAAAGCAGGGGAGAAGCAGGTGGCAGCAGGACCTTCGCCCTCCCACAAGTCTGAAACAGTCACGGGGAAAACCAGCAAATTTCTTTCCTGCTCCTCTAGCCATTCAAGAAGCGTGGCTAATCGCTGCGTGTGTTTCTCTTCCATTAGGCAGAATTATTGAACATTAAACAACGCGTGGAAAAGTGCAGGGAAGCAGATGGCTTGGAGGGGCTGAGTACCCCTGCTAGTCACATCCATCCTAGCAACGGGAGGGAATGGAGGACAGGAAATGGGCTAATTAGAGGAATCTTTTTCCCAAACTACTCGCTGAAGAATTGGCTCCAATGAAAGTCATGTAATTGCATGGAAACGTTGAGCACAGCCTGGCAAGCAAGGCATTCAGGCTGGTGAGAGCCCGGGCAAGCAAGGGCTCTGTCTGAGCAGACGGAGGAAGCATGACCCACCAGTTAGGATTAGGTGCCAGAGCACCCAGAACTGCACTGCTGACGGAACCGCCAGTGGAAAAGGTTTTGTCTCCCTCTGTCCCGTGGCTGAAAGCTGGATGTTACCCATGATTCCTCAGAGACCCGGTTAGGATTATAAATCCTATGTTTCCAAACACCGCAGTGTTTTTACAATAAACAGGTTGTCTCCAGCTCTTTGAGCAGTCTGATCTCCAGATCACACTATCTAGATGGACACCTCCCCAAGGGGGATCCTGTGATATCTACCCTGCAAGGGGACATTGCTGCAAAAGAGCAGATCCTGGCCAGGCTGCTGGTTTGAGACACAGGAAACCAGAGTTGTGACCAGCTGGGATTCAGTCCCTCGCTTTGAGGAAGAGAAAACACCTCCTACATCAGAGCAGAGTTAAGGTAGCCACAGACAGAGCCTTGGCTCACCAAGTTTGGCAAGTATTACTGGGTCTCTCCTGCTTGAAAGCCAATAGGTCTTGCCCCAGAAGGCTGTGCTGGAACCACAGGGCCACTTCCAGCTCCCAGCTTTACATAATCCCTGGCCATTTTATGCCCACTTTTCCCTTGTACTAGCACTGAGCCTCCAGATATGGGCTAGATGAATTGCCAGTGCTTTGAGAGGATGCCACCGAATCCAGAGGGAAAGGAGAAGGGATATTCCTAGAAGCACATGAAGCCTAAGTGCTGCTGAACACCTCTAGCATGCCTCTTCCCACCAGTCTGCTTGCTCCATGAGCTGTTGGCCACACTCATGGGGATTGAGGGAGCTGCAGTAATATGACTCTGGACAGAGGAACCGAGTTTATTTTTCATGTGGCCCTGGAAGGGATCTGAACCAGCATCTTCTCCATTACCTTGCAGAGGCTTAAATAGTCCTTTTCCCTCCTCACAATGTGTCCTCACACAACAATCCCACCCATCAGCTAGCAGAGCCAAGTCACTCGTATAACACAGACATCTTATTCCTCGGAGTCTTTTCCCTGGGCCTGCGCAAGTCCAAATTCAGCTATTCTGAACAGGAAAGATCAGGATCATGATAAAACCTCAGCAACGCTTTGTACTATGACATTCTGACCTATCTGACTATGAACCACCATGAGATACTCTGCAAAGAGGATCCTACAGGTACAGAGACAGTTGCAGGCCATGACAGGTAAATATTTCCCTTTACTAGCAGAGGCAGTAAAGCCACTGTGCCTGCAAGCGTCAGGCTGCCTCTTACACAGAGCCTTATTTTGCATACTGATGCCAAGGCCTGTAGCCTCAGACCTAGCCAAGCTGGTAGCCCCAAGATCCATGCAAGTATTATGCAGAAAGCAGAACCAGAGTGAGCAAACAGCAGTTGCTTTGTATATGTATATTGAAATAATTGTCACAGGCGACTGCAGTTTTTCCCCTCACTGCTATTTTAGCCTGGTGCAGCATTGCCTAATGTGGTCAGATGTAGCATTACTGCAAATGCTATAACCATCACAGGTACTCAAAATAATGCTACACCAGTGATTAATGTCTAACTCCCCCATAAAAGTGTCCAGCTTATGCCAGAGCAGCGTGAAAAGTGAAGCACTCAAGACCATTGAAGTGAACAAGTAATCACTCACATATGCCAAGACCCCTGACTGTATAAATCTTTGTTGGAAAAGAGGAAGAAAGAGACACCTGACCCCCAGGCTCCCACCTCTATTAGTGAAGATGATGGCACCTGGCCAGGGCAGGGTCACAGCTGGCTGATCCAGCACACAGCTGTATTAAACACCAATATAAGGTTTTAAACATCCTATGTTATCAGTGCAGTATATGCATACCTTAGGTATGTTTGTGTAATAAAACTTACAGTGCCTTCATCTACATGCTCTGTGGCAGTCCTTCAGTCCTGTAACACAGCTTCTGGTGTAACCAGACCCACTGCAGAGCATGGGGCCAGCCAGGCAGGAGGCCTATCATGGGAAACAGCTGCCATAGCATTTGCAAAGCTGACATTAAAGCAGTGGAAGGGATAATTTATCTTTTATTTCATGCCTACCAAGATTATGAACGTGCTACCCCCACACTTATCTGTCTTGTTCCCCCCCCCCCCCCCCGCCCCAACATATTCAAGGAAGCAAGCAAGAAGCTGCCCTAGCTCCCCTGAACCTTGCTATTTGTTCTGAATTCATCTCTCCATGATGATCAGAGCAGCTTTGGTGGTGGACACCCGCTGGCCACAGGGCCACCCTGATCACTCAGCCCAGCATGAGCTAAAGTGTGGAGCAGGACAGTATGCAGTACCCGCTGTTTCTGCTGTAGGTAGAGATTGGGGGGTCTTGGAGCAGCCTCAGGAGTCTCATGGGAGAGGGTCACACATCCATTTGACATTGCATCCTTGGGCTCTTCCGCCTCTGCTGTTGGTGGGGAGGGTGAGCAACTAGACTTACTTGTGGTTGCTGTTTTCCTCTCATCGCTGTGGCTCTTCACCTCTCCACACCCTGGTGATACCAGGGGGACTGTCCTCAGGAATCCCACTCAGCTGTTCAAAGTGACACTGGACAGAGCTGTGACCACAGTGTAGGGCTCCACACTCACGTCTCTGAGCAGATCTGCTCTTTGCAATCATCAACCAGTGACCAACCAAACTTCCCCATCCTCCTCCATCTGTCCCAGCCACCAAGTGTGTATTCACAGCAAAAACTCTTGTGTGGAGGCACTGGGACAACCTACATGATCGACTCTGCAAGCTTTGCCTCCCACCCTCAAGAATATTCTGTACAAAGGACTTGACCAGCCTGGTACCTTAAGGACAGACTCTTGGAGACCAGCATGGAGGAAAAAGAAACAAGGCAGGACACCAGCAACCATTCTAGATGTCCCAGATTTGCTGTTCCCAGCCCAGGACTGCATTGTGCTGTAGAGCTATATCAATCACTGCCAGCGGCTCCCCCTTATCCGTTTGTTTGTCTGGAATTCAGAGCCCAGAGTAAATCTCTCAGATGCTGTTGTCACATGTAGGCTGCCCACAATCTTATACTTCATTTGTTTGTGCAGTGGAGCAAGCCTATAAATAAAGGAATTCCTCCTGAAGCAGATAATAGACAGGAGATAGAGTTTCTGATAACACTAGCAATAAAACTAGGGGAAGCTTTACAGTCTCGCACTTGGATGGATGCAGGAGCAGGATGCTACACAAGCCTGTTAAGCAGAGTGAACTGGGTGCTTTTATCCCCTCTTAGGAAGATGCCCTTAAAACAGAAGATCCTTGTAAATCCAGCTGAGCACCCTTACTGGTTGCTACAGGCTGTGTTACTGTGTATACACCATGTTGGCTCCCATCAAAGCCCGTGCGCTCTTGATGGGGAAGAGCCGCTGGCCCAGCAACCCAGGCAGCTTGTCAGACCCTGGGAGGAAGGGAAGGGACAGGCCCGTGGCCACCAGCTCTCCTGTGGCCAAACTGGACCCAGAGTACAACTCTTCTGCACACCAGCCAGACTGCCTGGGGCTGACTAAGGTGGAGTTTGTGAACTATGTGATGCGTCTGTGGCATTGTCAGCCTAATTTTACAAAGTGCTTTGTTACTACTGCCAGGAGACTTTTGCAGGACAAAAATAGACCCATTACCCTGGTTATGGAAGGAATCACACTGAGCCAAGTCAGAGCAGTGCCAGAGCGTTATTCCCCTCCAAGAGCCTCTGGGAGTCAAATGCAGCTCTAGGACTATCAATAAAGAAAATCACCACCAAGCCACATAGGGTTCCCTCCCCAGGAGTCTGCTGGCTGAGACCCAGATTTGCACTGCCTCGATTCCTAGGCAGGTCCCTAGGAAAATGCAGACAAGACCCCCAGGAGTCATACAGAGCAGCACCTTCATCTCTCCAGGTGATGGCAGGCCCATCACCCCATCCACCCCTTTGGGCTGCTCCTCGTCCTTTGAATCCACTTTCTCCCCTGTCCCCTCCCCTTGCTTTTCCATACGCCACCCGAGAGCCCCTAATCTTGAATTTCCTCAAGTCTTCCTACGTCTCACCAGTACTGCAGCTCAGACCTCGGAAAGAAGGGCCACGCTCTTTGCCCTTCACATCCTCTCCTCAGCCCTTCCCAAGGGAGGGCAGACAGGCCCCAGCTGGAGGTCTCCTGCTGCAGCATCCCGCTCCATGCCCACCCCGTGATGTGGCACGGCGTTTAGAGAACAACTCATTGCTCTAGGCAATCCCTGCCCCGCATCTGGTCACCGCATTCAGAAAGAGAATCCCATTTTGGTGCAGCTCTTTGCACGATGTTTATCCACTTTAAATAAGTTCAGCCTGCTTCTGCAGAGGCCTTTCTGGGACACTTTCCCGCCTTCTGTCTCTGTTTATCTTGAGCCCCTGATAAGGAAGAGAAAAAACCAACCTGCAGTAACAGGCAATCTGGTGTCTCCACCAAACACTGAGTCTCCTTTCCCCTTGTTGCTGACCTGTTATTGTCTCTGTTCTTTTCTTCTCCCTTAGGCAAGAAGAGAGAATATCATCTAGCAATTACTTCCCCTAGTGCCATCAGCTGCTCAAATAAAAACTGGCCTTTAGGAGAATGAGGGAGGAGATGGTTTTATTTCGTTGCGACCCTTAAAGCGAAGCTACCTGTCCCTACCTTCCCTCCGTCCACTTAAATGACTGCTTGACCTCAGCAATTTCCCAAGCCCAATTAGCCTCAGTCCAAAAACCGGCTTGTTCACATGTCTGAGGAAGAACTTGTTTCAAAATAAGCAGCGCTTTTTTCTACAGGAAGAAGTTGCTATCCACTGGGGAGGGAAAACAGGGTGGTGATGGCAGGCGGGAGATGATGCAGGGAGAGAACCAATTTCTCCTTTGACCAAAAAGCAATATCTTTTTTATTTTTGACAGTCTGGAGGTCAAAATTCTTGCAGTTCTCCCAATTCTATGAAATTTTTGGATGCCAAAATGGGTTTCTGAAAGGTATATCCAAATGCAAGTTAAAAAAGAGAAAAAAAGTTGACATTTCCTTTCAAGATGTTCAAGAAAGCAAATAACCTATTCGCTTTTTTCATCTCAGTATAGCTTTTTACCAGAAGATGAAAAAAAGAAAGCAACTGATTTTCTGATAAGCTTTAACCACTTTGCTACCAAGGCGTTCCTGTTCCAGGGAAGAGAGGGATGACACCTTGGACAAAACACCAGCTTAACTCCTGTCCCTTAGGGGAGGCCCAAGAAACAGCCTGGGCGTCACCATCCCCTGTACACGGGGCAGGATCCAGCCGATCTCCTCCTGAACGTCATCGCTCCTTTGCGACCATGCTGAAGGCTGGGCTGGCCCAGGGACATGGAGAGACATGGCCCAAGTCCCACTTCTCTTCCCAGGAGGGATTCAGGGAAGGCAGGACCAGTCCCTGTCCTCTCACACTGCCCAGGCAGCCTCACTCCCCACTTCTCCTCCAGCACCCTTCTCCCCCACAGGGCCTAGGGCCTCTGAGGGCCACAAAGCCTTCCCATTTGGATCAGGTCTTTGTGCCCATTCCCACTCATTGCCCGGGAGACCCTTCCTGTCGCCTCCTCCCACCCATGGCAAGCCACCCCAGACTGTGCCCCCAGCATGCCTCTCCCAGGGACCCCGCGCTGCTACAGGCCCGGAAGATCAGTTGCTGGTGGCTGGCTGCAAGGCACCCCACAGAGCCCAGCATGGGGGCAGGGGGGACAAGTCCAAACCCATGTCCCCGTTCCAGCAGGACCGAGATGGGCACCAGGCTTCCAGAGTCTGGCTGGTGCTCCGCTCGCTGGCCAGAGCCCAGTAAGTCAGTCCCTGCACTCTGCAAACTCGGCAGCAGGGAAGACGGCACGCGCACAGCGCTGCGGGACGCCTGCAGCCCTGGGCCTGGCCGTGCCGGGGACGCAGCCCCGCGCTAAACACCTTTGAACCAAGCATTGAAATTCATCCTCCAGCCCCTCCTAGTTATTCAAACTCTTGTCTGCTGTGACATTATACACAAGGTTCACTCTGTTCAGTGCTAGAATAGGTCTTTCTTCTGAGAGAAGCCTGACAGCAATTTTAATGAGCCTGAGACGCACGGCGGTGTGCTCTCCGATGCCTCGGCACCGCCCCATCTCCTGCCCCTCACTACATCAAGAGGGAGGGCCCCGAGAGCCAGCTCCAGCAGTGCTTCTAAACAAGCAAGAAACATAGACAAAAAAATCCAGGGCTGAATGGTGTATCCAGATGCAAGTTCAAAAAGGAAAAAAGAAGGGGATGAGAGGGGGGAGAAAAAAGCAACACACAAGAAGAAATCAAAACCTTTCCCTCTGAAATGCAATACAAAAATCTCCCAACTCTAATTCCTGAAGTATGCTCCTGATCAGGGCCTGGAGCACTATAAACTCACAGCATCTTCCCAGGATGAGGCGGCAGCAGCAGCTCATACTCAAGGCTCAGCTGTCCTAAAAAGCACAGAGAAATCTCAGTCCAGCTCACAGCAACCTCTTAACAAGCCCCTCTGCTCCCACAGGCAATTAATACCTCTCCCCTGGCACCACCCCACATCTCATCCCCTTTGCTAGCCAGGCACCTCCTGCTCATTCTTCACTCTGCCCCTTATTATCTAATTTATCAAAATAATTAAGCTCAGCTTGAAGCAATTGCCACCAAAGGGACTAAGCATGGAGTCTGCTGCTTCTGCTGAGATCTGAGGAAGCTTGTCTGCCTGGTCCAGCTCTAAGATGTGGCCTAAAGATAACTCTTGCCTCTCCCTGTGAGCTCTGGTGTGCTTGTGCTTGGAGGGGAGTACAGCTGAGGTAGCTCTGTCGTGCTGGGAGAGACAGGCTGAGAGCCCATGGACCAAACAGGCTCCTCTTCTTGACCCAGAGACAGGAAAAAAGGGGGTATTTCCCAAGCACAGAAGGAGGAATTACTGGCAAAGGAGGAGCAGCAGTCAGCTTACAAAATGTAACACTTGGAGCCCAATTGCCTTCTTTAGGTTTCAGAGTTAACAACTTGTTGATGTCACCAAAGAAACCTCTGAAAATTCACATGTCATATCTCAAAATCAAGTGTGGCTCATTTATCACAGCAGGAAGGAAGCTGAAATTTTATTTCTTATAGGATATTTCAAAACACTAAGTTTTATTTTTATTCCAACCTGTAACATGAAGGCAAAAATGTGTGATGCTTTTGTGGGTTAGAAATTTAGGGAAGCTTTTAGTCTAAAACTGAAACGCTTCAATCCAACCCTGCCAGATTGTTTCATTTTGATAAGTAACAATGTTCCACTGGATAATGTTTAAACAGTGTAATGTGAAATATAATATGCAGCCTATACATAAGCGAGAGAGTATAAAAGTCAGAATGAAATTAAAGCGATAACATCTGAATGAAACATTTTGACTATCACAATGAAACGAGATTGAAAAGATCCATTATGACACTTTTGCCATAATGGGTTTTCGGGGGTATTAATACACTTCTAGGAATTTTTCCAGTTGGATGAAACTGCGTGTTCTGCAAGAAGAACTTTTGCAGCAGGGAAGTCTCGAGCAGTGAAGCTGCCACTCTTCCCTTTTGGGAGATACCTGGAATAGCCACAGGGTTAGGGGCTTATCTGCTTTCTTGCAAGGAGGAGCGCACGGGCACAAAACACACCCCCGCGTGCGGACGTGCCCAGCCCTGCACACGGACGTGCCCAGCCCTGAGCGCAGCACAGCAGGGCTGGGGCGGGAGGAGGCAAGGGTCAGCGCGGCCCACGGCCGTGCCCGGCTCCCTTCATTTCCCCCAGCTTCATCAGGTCCTTTCGGGCAGCAGCCAGCGCTGCCCGGGAATCGGTATGCCATTAAGTGAATTAAGTCGGCAAGCGGATGCCGTCGCTAAGCCCTTCGCTTTGCCAGGACAGGCCTCGCTCTGCCGGCAGCCGCTGGCAGCCTGACCCCGCGGCTGCTGGGGCGGCTCGGCCTCCTCGAAAGCGGAGGCTGCTTTCCCAGAACCCGCCCCGAGCCCTCCTGGCCCTCGGTTGGAGGTGGTGCTCTGCCCGCCCCCGGTCCCCACCGCCCCCGCGTATCACCGTCTGCCCCAAGTCCGAAGGCGTGGAGGAAAGGGGAAAAAAAAAAAAGGAGCAAAATCCCTTACACACTTATTAAAGATCATTTTGGTCACAGCAGAAAATTGCTGGCAGCTCCAGCCCCATAATCTGAGCAGTTGCCACGCGGCCTCCCGCCCTTCCCGCTGGAAGCGAGCCTGGAAAGCAGCTGGCCGGAGAAGCCGGGTCAGCCGCGCCGGCCGGGGGGATTTGCTCCTTGAAATCGAACCCAGCTAATACCGGGCCACAGAGGCAGCGTTCTCCCGCCGAGCACAAAAGCACAGCGCTGGAAACGGAGCCGCCGAGCCGGGCTTTGTTTCAGCAGCTTTTGTGTGAGCGCGGAGCTAGGGCGAAGCCTCCTGCGTGGGTGGCGGGTGTCCCCGGCCGCGATGCCAAGGCGGCTCCAGGCACAGCCAGGAGCATTGGCACGGCCGGAGGGATTCCCGCTGCCGGACCGATTTCGGCAGGGAGCGCTCCTCTCCCCCGGCACAGCTCTGAGCCCCGCGGGAGGAGATGCTGCCTCTAGCAACAACCCTCAGGTCCATAACCTGCCCCGAGCCAGCTCCCTCCTGAAACACGAGAGGCCGAGAGGGGAAACTGAGGCACGCAGGGAGGAAGGGGAGCAGAGCCCAGGCGTCCTGCCCCACTGGGATGTGCGTCCTGCCCCCACTGGGATGTGCGTCCTGCCCCCACTGGGATGTGCGTCCTGCCCCCCACTGGGATGTGCATCCTTCCCCCACCAGGATGTGCGTCCTGCCCCCCACTGGGATGTGCATCCTGCCCCCCACTGGGATGTGCATCCTGCCCCCACCGGGATGTGCGTCCTGCCCCCACTGGGATGTGCGTCCTGCCCCCCATTGGGATGTGCATCCTTCCCCCACTGGGATGTGCGTCCTGCCCCCACTGGGATGTGCATCCTTCCCCCACTGGGATGTGCATCCTTCCCCCACTGGGATGTGCGTCCTGCCCCCACCGGGATGTGCATCCTGCCCCCCACTGGGATGTGCGTCCTGCCCCCCACCGGGATGTGCGTCCTGCCCCCACTGGGATGTACGTCCTGCCCCCACTGGGATGTGCGTCCTGCCCCCACTGGGATGTGCATCCTGCCCCCACTGGGATGTGCATCCTTCCCCCACTGGGATGTGCGTCCTGCCCCCACTGGGATGTGCGTCCTGCCCCCCACTGGGATGTGCGTCCTGCCCCCCATTGGGATGTGCATCCTGCCCCCCACTGGGATGTGCGTCCTTCCCCCCACTGGGATGTGCGTCCTGCCCCCACTGGGATGTGCATCCTGCCCCCACTGGGATGTGCATCCTTCCCCCCACTGGGATGTGCGTCCTGCCCCCCACTGGGATGTGCGTTCTTCCCCCACTGGGATGTGCATCCTTCCCCCACTGGGATGTGCGTCCTGCCCCCACCGGGATGTGCGTCCTGCCCCCCACTGGGATGTGCGTCCTGCCCCCCACTGGGATGTGCGTCCTGCCCCCACCGGGATGTGCGTCCTGCCCCCCACTGGGATGTGCATCCTTCCCCCACTGGGATGTGCGTCCTGCCCCCACTGGGATGTGCATCCTGCCCCCCACTGGGATGTGCGTCCTGCCCCCCACTGGGATGTGCGTCCTGCCCCCACCGGGATGTGCGTCCTGCCCCCACTGGAAAGTGCATCCTGCCCCCACTGGGATGTGCGTCCTGCCCCCACTGGGATGTGCATCCTGCCCCCCACTGGGATGTGCGTCCTTCCCCCCACTGGGATGTGCGTCCTGCCCCCACTGGGATGTGCATCCTGCCCCCACTGGGATGTGCATCCTTCCCCCCACTGGGATGTGCGTCCTGCCCCCCACCGGGATGTGCGTCCTGCCCCCACTGGGATGTGCGTCCTGCCCCCACTGGGATGTGCATCCTGCCCCACTGGGATGTGCATCCTGCCCCCACTGGGATGTGCGTCCTGCCCCCACCGGGATGTGCGTCCTGCCCCCCACCGGGATGTGCATCCTGCCCCCACCGGGATGTGCGTCCTGCCCCCACTGGGATGTGCGTCCTGCCCCCACTGGGATGTGCATCCTTCCCCCACCGGGATGTGCGTCCTGCCCCCACTGGGATGTGCGTCCTGCCCCCACCGGGATGTGCGTCCTGCCCCCACTGGGATGTGCATCCTGCCCCCACTGGGATGTGCGTCCTGCCCCCACTGGGATGTGCGTCCTGCCCCCCACCGGGATGTGCGTCCTGCCCCCACTGGGATGTGCGTCCTGCCCCCACCGGGATGTACGTCCTGCCCCCACTGGGATGTGCGTCCTGCCCCCACTGGGATGTGCATCCTGCCCCCACCGGGATGTGCGTCCTGCCCCCACTGGGAAGTGCATCCTGCCCCCACCGGGATGTGCATCCTGCCCCCACTGGGATGTGCGTCCTGCCCCCACTGGGATGTGCATCCTTCCCCCACCGGGATGTGCGTCCTGCCCCCACTGGGATGTGCGTCCTGCCCCCACCGGGATGTGCGTCCTGCCCCCACTGGGAAGTGCATCCTGCCCCCACCGGGATGTGCGTCCTGCCCCCACTGGGATGTGCGTCCTGCCCCCACTGGGAAGTGCATCCTGCCCCCACCGGGATGTGCGTCCTGCCCCCACTGGGATGTGCGTCCTGCCCCCACTGGGAAGTGCATCCTGCCCCCACCGGGATGTGCGTCCTGCCCCCACCGGGATGTGCGTCCTGCCCCCACTGGGATGTGCGTCCTGCCCCCACCGGGATGTGCGTCCTGCCCCCACTGGGATGTGCGTCCTGCCCCCACTGGGATGTGCATCCTTCCCCCACCGGGATGTGCGTCCTGCCCCCACTGGGATGTGCGTCCTGCCCCCACCGGGATGTGCGTCCTGCCCCCCACCGGGATGTGCGTCCTGCCCCCCACCGGGATGTGCGTCCTGCCCCCCACTGGGATGTGCGTCCTGCCCCCACTGGGATGTGCGTCCTTCCCCCCACTGGGATGTGCGTCCTGCCCCCACCGGGATGTGCGTCCTGCCCCCACTGGGAAGTGCATCCTGCCCCCACCGGGATGTGCGTCCTGCCCCCACTGGGATGTGCATCCTGCCCCCCACTGGGATGTGCGTCCTGCCCCCCACTGGGATGTGCGTCCTGCCCCCACTGGGATGTGCGTCCTGCCCCCCACTGGGATGTGCATCCTTCCCCCACTGGGATGTGCGTCCTGCCCCCACTGGGATGTGCGTCCTGCCCCCACTGGGATGTGCGTCCTGCCCCCCACTGGGATGTGCGTCCTGCCCCCACCGGGATGTGCGTCCTGCCCCCACTGGGATGTGCGTCCTGCCCCCCACTGGGATGTGCATCCTGCCCCCCACTGGGATGTGCGTCCTGCCCCCACCGGGATGTGCGTCCTGCCCCCCACTGGGATGTGCATCCTGCCCCCCATTGGGATGTGCATCCTTCCCCCACTGGGATGTGCGTCCTGCCCCCCACTGGGATGTGCATCCTGCCCCCACCGGGATGTGCGTCCTGCCCCCCACTGGGATGTGCGTCCTGCCCCCACCGGGATGTGCGTCCTGCCCCCACTGGGATGTGCGTCCTGCCGCCCATTGGGATGTGCATCCTTCCCCCACTGGGATGTGCGTCCTGCCCCCACTGGGATGTGCGTCCTGCCCCCACCGGGATGTGCGTCCTGCCCCCCACTGGGATGTGCGTCCTGCCCCCACCGGGATGTGCGTCCTGCCCCCCACCGGGATGTGCATCCTGCCCCCCACTGGGATGTGCGTCCTGCCCCCACTGGGATGTGCATCCTTCCCCCACTGGGATGTGCATCCTTCCCCCACTGGGATGTGCGTCCTGCCCCCACTGGGATGTGCGTCCTGCCCCCACTGGGATGTGCATCCTGCCCCCCACTGGGATGTGCGTCCTGCCCCCACTGGGATGTGCGTCCTGCCCCCACTGGGATGTGCATCCTGCCCCCACCGGGATGTGCGTCCTGCCCCCACTGGGAAGTGCATCCTGCCCCCACCGGGATGTGCATCCTGCCCCCACTGGGATGTGCGTCCTGCCCCCACTGGGATGTGCATCCTTCCCCCACCGGGATGTGCGTCCTGCCCCCACTGGGATGTGCGTCCTGCCCCCACCGGGATGTGCGTCCTGCCCCCACTGGGAAGTGCATCCTGCCCCCACCGGGATGTGCGTCCTGCCCCCACCGGGATGTGCGTCCTGCCCCCACTGGGAAGTGCATCCTGCCCCCACCGGGATGTGCGTCCTGCCCCCACTGGGATGTGCGTCCTGCCCCCACTGGGAAGTGCATCCTGCCCCCACCGGGATGTGCGTCCTGCCCCCACCGGGATGTGCGTCCTGCCCCCACTGGGATGTGCGTCCTGCCCCCACCGGGATGTGCGTCCTGCCCCCACTGGGATGTGCGTCCTGCCCCCACTGGGATGTGCATCCTTCCCCCACCGGGATGTGCGTCCTGCCCCCACTGGGATGTGTGTCCTGCCCCCACCGGGATGTGCGTCCTGCCCCCCACCGGGATGTGCGTCCTGCCCCCCACTGGGATGTGCGTCCTGCCCCCACTGGGATGTGCGTCCTTCCCCCCACTGGGATGTGCGTCCTGCCCCCACCGGGATGTGCGTCCTGCCCCCACTGGGAAGTGCATCCTGCCCCCACCGGGATGTGCGTCCTGCCCCCACTGGGATGTGCATCCTGCCCCCCACTGGGATGTGCGTCCTGCCCCCCACTGGGATGTGCGTCCTGCCCCCACTGGGATGTGCGTCCTGCCCCCCACTGGGATGTGCATCCTTCCCCCACTGGGATGTGCGTCCTGCCCCCACTGGGATGTGCGTCCTGCCCCCCACTGGGATGTGCGTCCTGCCCCCACCGGGATGTGCGTCCTGCCCCCCACTGGGATGTGCATCCTTCCCCCACTGGGATGTGCGTCCTGCCCCCACCGGGATGTGCGTCCTGCCCCCACTGGGATGTGCGTCCTGCCCCCCACTGGGATGTGCATCCTGCCCCCCACTGGGATGTGCGTCCTGCCCCCACCGGGATGTGCGTCCTGCCCCCCACTGGGATGTGCATCCTGCCCCCCATTGGGATGTGCATCCTTCCCCCACTGGGATGTGCGTCCTGCCCCCCACTGGGATGTGCATCCTGCCCCCACCGGGATGTGCGTCCTGCCCCCCACTGGGATGTGCGTCCTGCCCCCACTGGGATGTGCGTCCTGCCCCCACTGGGATGTGCGTCCTGCCGCCCATTGGGATGTGCATCCTTCCCCCACTGGGATGTGCGTCCTGCCCCCACTGGGATGTGCGTCCTGCCCCCACCGGGATGTGCGTCCTGCCCCCACTGGGATGTGCGTCCTGCCGCCCATTGGGATGTGCATCCTTCCCCCACTGGGATGTGCGTCCTGCCCCCCACTGGGATGTGCGTCCTGCCCCCACCGGGATGTGCGTCCTGCCCCCACTGGGATGTGCGTCCTGCCGCCCATTGGGATGTGCATCCTTCCCCCACTGGGATGTGCGTCCTGCCCCCACTGGGATGTGCGTCCTGCCCCCACCGGGATGTGCGTCCTGCCCCCCACTGGGATGTGCGTCCTGCCCCCACCGGGATGTGCGTCCTGCCCCCCACCGGGATGTGCATCCTGCCCCCCACTGGGATGTGCGTCCTGCCCCCACTGGGATGTGCATCCTTCCCCCACTGGGATGTGCATCCTTCCCCCACTGGGATGTGCGTCCTGCCCCCACTGGGATGTGCGTCCTGCCCCCACTGGGATGTGCATCCTGCCCCCCACTGGGATGTGCGTCCTGCCCCCACTGGGATGTGCGTCCTGCCCCCACTGGGATGTGCATCCTGCCCCCACCGGGATGTGCGTCCTGCCCCCACCGGGATGTGCGTCCTGCCCCCACTGGGAAGTGCATCCTGCCCCCACCGGGATGTGCGTCCTGCCCCCACTGGGATGTGCATCCTGCCCCCCACTGGGATGTGCGTCCTGCCCCCCACTGGGATGTGCATCCTTCCCCCCACTGGGATGTGCGTCCTGCCCCCACTGGGATGTGCATCCTGCCCCCACTGGGATGTGCATCCTTCCCCCCACTGGGATGTGCGTCCTGCCCCCCACTGGGATGTGCGTTCTTCCCCCACTGGGATGTGCATCCTTCCCCCACTGGGATGTGCGTCCTGCCCCCCACTGGGATGTGCGTCCTCCCCCCACTGGGATGTGCGTCCTGCCCCCACCGGGATGTGCATCCTTCCCCCCACTGGGATGTGCGTCCTGCCCCCCACCGGGATGTGCGTTCTTCCCCCACTGGGATGTGCGTCCTGCCCCCACTGGGATGTGCGTCCTGCCCCCCACTGGGATGTGCGTCCTGCCCCCACCGGGATGTGCGTCCTGCCCCCCACCGGGATGTGCGTCCTGCCCCCCACTGGGATGTGCGTCCTGCCCCCACCGGGATGTGCGTCCTGCCCCCACTGGGAAGTGCATCCTGCCCCCACCGGGATGTGCATCCTGCCCCCACTGGGATGTGCATCCTGCCCCCCACTGGGATGTGCGTCCTTCCCCCCACTGGGATGTGCGTCCTTCCCCCCACTGGGATGTGCGTCCTGCCCCCACTGGGATGTGCATCCTGCCCCCACTGGGATGTGCATCCTTCCCCCCACTGGGATGTGCGTCCTGCCCCCCACCGGGATGTGCGTCCTGCCCCCACTGGGATGTGCATCCTGCCCCCACTGGGATGTGCGTCCTTCCCCCCACTGGGATGTGCGTCCTGCCCCCACTGGGATGTGCGTCCTTCCCCCCACTGGGATGTGCGTCCTGCCCCCACTGGGATGTGCGTCCTGCCCCCACCGGGATGTGCATCCTGCCCCCACTGGGATGTGCGTCCTGCCCCCACCGGGATGTGCGTCCTGCCCCCACCGGGATGTGCGTCCTGCCCCCCACTGGGATGTGCGTCCTGCCCCCACTGGGATGTGCGTCCTGCCCCCACCGGGATGTGCATCCTGCCCCCACTGGGATGTGCGTCCTGCCCCCACCGGGATGTGCGTCCTGCCCCCCACTGGGATGTGCGTCCTGCCCCCCACTGGGATGTGCGTCCTGCCCCCACCGGGATGTGCGTCCTGCCCTTCGGCCTTCGATCTCGCCCTCGGCTCCCGGGCTTGGTCGGGCGAGCGTGGCCCGCAGAGGGGACGCAGATGTGCCGCAGCACGGTGCTCGGCAGGGGCTGAGCCCCACGAGCCACCGCCTCCAGCCTCTGCCCAGGCTGCCTCACTCATTCCTCCAATGGCCAGATCTGCTTTAAGCTCCTTATGTGACTGCTCAACTGCCTTGGCTTAGCTTTAGGGCAAGGAGGAAGAAAAAAAAGGCAGATTGCCCTTGAAGAGACCTAAATCCCGCCGAAAGCTCGTTCCCAACTCGCTTGCGAGCTGGCTGTCTTCTCCCTCGCCAGCAGTTATCTCCTCCCCGCTGCGCATCGGGCACTGAGGACTCGGGTCACCTCCACGCTTGCTGGCGTAGAGTGGGCCGCAGTGTGCAGAGGGGGGACACCCCGAACCCACGGCCACTGCGAGCTGTTCACCGGGAGTCAGCAAGTCTTGCACAGCCACCACCAGCCGGGCAGAGGCGCATGCCCCAGCAAGGACTTTTTGGAGACCTTCATTTTTCCTCAGACCAACTCTTGGGGCAAACTTTCAACACAAAAACGAATCTAAGTTGGATCGTTTGAGATCCCCCTTCTGCGACAGTCTCTCTGCCTCCCCACCGCCTCTCTCTCTCACCTCCACCTAGGCAAAATCAAATTTAAAAGTCGTGGAGCCGCTAGCCTGATATCCCAAGGGGGGTGAGGAGCAATTTCCTCTCCTTCACATACTTCAAAGGTGCTCGTGATCTGAGAACGTCTCCCTCTGGTTTGCTTCCCCTGAAGCTTGTTCCCTTGTCTGGCAGCCTCTGTGCTCCCAGCTTCTCTTTCTCTCTCCCTCGCCCACGCTAGAGAGAGCGCGACGTGCAGATGGCAGCTCGGCTCTTCCCTCAGACGCACCAGGTTAGGAACCCTCAAGGACTTTCCCTTAATTTTCCTCTGATTTTCCTCTCTTTTTTTCCAGCCTCCGCCAAGATGCTAGATGTGTGCCGAACTAATGCTTGGAGAAGATGAATCCCTGTCCTTGACTGCCATACAAATGGTGGAGCCCTACTCTCTAATTTGCCATAGAAATATGTGTTTTCAAGCTTCAGCGTGCACTTGTCTGTGCAAGGCACCGAGTCCCATTTCCCAAAGTCCGGGCAAGTCCCAGCATGGAGCAGGTAGGTTGCTGTGTGCCTGCACCGAGGAGATGCAGCAGGGCCTCAGCCCAGGGGGTTTCACCTGGGCTCTTCCTAGGGCCTTCCACAAGACCCAGTTCAGAGCCACCTTGCAGCAAGGATCCAATAAAGAGGTGAGCTTGGATGTCCCAAATCCTGATGGAAATTTGGAAACAAGTAGCCCCTTGGTGAATGTCTAAGGAGGGCATGGGGAGGGGAGGGGAGGAGAGAAAAAGGAAATCTCAGCAAGGGAGACAAGTGCTGCAGACAGCCATCTCCTTCCCAGGCCAAGAGCAAGGTGGTTGGGGCTTGCTGGAAGCGGCTCAGTTCAGCCTAGGAGAGAATATAAAAACATTCATTTTATTCCTTCTTTCTGGTTGCTTTGTGTCTTTGCAGGAAAAAAAAAAAAACCACAGTGGCTTTTTTTGAAGAAGTTGGTTTTGCATCATCTTACCCAGCTCACTGGTTCAGTGCCAAACGTGGGTCACATCTGTGGGAATGAGAGGACTGCCCGAAGAGCTTGGACGGTACGGTTTTATCTGGCAGAGTGCCGCAGTGCCAAGGAGTGCCTCTCCTTGAAGACGTTCTCCAGACCGCTGGTGGGCAAGCACCACAGCATGGCCAGGAGCCACAGCCCTTGGCTAGGCATCTGTCAGAGTGGACTTACGCACTACAAAAGCAACCACACACATCCCTAATCATGGCTGGTCCTGCGTGCATCCATGGGCCTTGCCAGGGATGTGAAGCTCTGTCTGAGAGTCCTCCACTTCCATACAAATATGAAGGTCTGTCCACATGGTGTATCTGCTTGCAAGCTGCTGAAGCACACTTGTGAAAGGAAATACTTTCCCTGGGGTAGGAGAGAAACACGTATCCCACCATGCCCGTGAAGGCTGGCGGAAGAGGAAGCCACCCAAGACGGGTCAGACAGGAATAAGCTTGGATTCACCAGCTAGTCCCTGAATTAATTTCTGTGTCAGGACTGAATAACTTGTCTAACTGTTGTCCTCTGTCCCTCTAGACTCTATCAACCAACAGACTAGGTTAAACCTAGTGTATTAACTGAAAAGGGTGTGAATCAAAAAGCCAAATAAATCATAGATGCAGATTGATTTATATGGTTTAAATAAAGCCTTTCAAATAGAGACATTATCCACTGGAAACCCTTAATGAAAAGTTAGCAATGTTCTCAGTAGCAGAAATATTCTCATCATGAAGGCAGGACATCTATTAAAGCCAGTAAAATTAGATGAATGGAGCTCAAAGCTGGTGATTTTTAATACACCAGTTGGACACTGCGAATTTAAGCTAATGCCATTTGGAATTAGTTCTGCTCCCAAGGTATTTCAAAGAGTAATTTAGCAGATATTTGAGGGATTAGGAGGTGCTGAAGTTATAGCAGATGATATTTTAATTTGGACTGTGGAACCTCAAGGAACATCATGACAGACAGAGGCGACTTCTGCAGGCAAGTGAGAGGAAGAAAGTGGTATCTGCATATTTAAGAAGTTCAAATGCCATGGTATAATTGGCCTCAGGTGAATCATGTCAGTGGTAGTGTTCTCCAGAATAAACCAGACTGGCTCATGAAATGACCTTCAGAACTATTTCAAAATTGAGGCCAAGATGCTTTAAGACAGTCAGCAAGTTAATCACTAAATGCTTCTGGAAAAGCACCCTTTATTTGCTACTCAGCTATGGTTTGGAAATGCATCCATTGAGAACATTTTGGCAAGGTTGTTCATCCTTGAATCTCTGTCCCAGAGATATTCTGAATCCTGATGGACATATTGAGCCATGGCATGATTTTTTTAATCCAAATATGTGTCTTAGAGGAATTGAGATTTTAAACAAAACAAAACAAAACAAAGCAGCTCCACTGGAAGAGGTGAAATGTGTGTCCATCCAGCTGTCTGCCATACGGTGGTCTTCTAGCAGCCTCCAAAGCAAGAACAAGCTGAATGTCACCAGAGGGCTCTGGGCTTTTTGAAAGGACACGGCCATACCATTACACCTGGGAGATCCCCACAAAGCTCCCTCTATCAGAGGCAAGGAGGTAGGCCATGACTTCTTTTCAGAGTTGTAAAGGAAGGTAGAAAACGTGAAAAGTTGAGCCAGGGGAGAAATTGTCAGCAAAGGCTTTAATACCAGAAAATGCCCAAACCAAAGACCATTTTCAGTGAATTTCTCATTAAAGAAATGCTTTTAAAAAGTCAAAATTCTAAAATGGTCCAAATGTCCTGTCTGGAGATACTCAAAATGGAAAGGTCAGGGGAAGCAGGTTTTGTTCAGGGTAACTGTTTCGTTCAACACTAGAGAAAAATGATACCATGTAATAGCTGAAGTCAGAATCAGATATTTCAAAACAATTAAAAACCTTTCAAAGTGGTCCTTTTTACCCCAAGACTGTAGTTTACTCAAATTCCCCCTTTCCCAGTTCAGGACTGCAAATACTTTGTGAATTGGGGAAATTCCTGTGACACTTTCCTGCCAACCTGGAATTTCACAGCTGTGGCAAAAGTCACCCTGGCTTTTCCCTGCCTGCCCCCGCTCCCCCTCGCAGCGCAGCTCCTCGGGAAAGGGGCGCACGGCAGAGCGAAACGCAGGGGAGGGCTGACGGAGCAACGCACAGAGCAAGGGCTCTACCAAAAGGGAGTGCTTCGCCAGGGATAAATCACCTTCCCCGTGGCTGTACGAAACATTGCTTCAGCTCCAGGACTTCAGCCGGCAATTGCTTCCTCGGCTGCGAGAAGAGTTTTGAGGCGAGTGATTTAGCAGCTCTCCTTAGCGTTACGGGATGAACCTCTTTCAGAGGAGAACTGGATTCCTACTGCGAGCGCTCCCGCCTCCCGATGGCCCCCGGTGCAGAGATCATTCCTCTTCTCTCTCCTGCAGGAGAGCTCCACAGGTTTCCTTAAAACCAGCCTGACGCCTTTGGCCCTGGAAGATGGTCCCCCTGCCGCCGACCCTCCGGAGACCCGTCTGTGCTCCACGGGTCTCCGGGCCAATTCAGCAGAAAGCCTGCTTGCTGGTTGTCTCTTCTGCGAGCTCTGGAGGGAAGGAGGGAAGCCAAGAGAGGTAACTGTGGCACCGAATTAGCAGCGGCTGTGCAAGCAAAGCACGCTCCGGCTGCCCTTCAACTGAGGGCTGAATTCAGCAGTTTCTGCAGCGAGCACAGCCCGGCCGGAGAGCGCCGGGAGCAGCGCCGGCGCTGCCGCGGGAAATTCCCAGGCGGGGAATGAAATAATCAGCTCCGATATGAGAAAACCAAAAGTGCTTCGCTGCCCAGCCTGGCTTCGGCAGCGAGCTGCATGTTGTCCCCAGCACGTTTGCTCTTACAGCCGCTGAGACCCGTGCTAACAGGGGTAGGAAAGCAGGACCCTACCCGACCTCCTGCTGCAAAAGCCTTTCGGGCAAACCCAAGTGTCTGCCAGCTCCGCTGAAATTTTTATATTTAAAGACAAATCAGGGAAGAGCCTCTAACCGGTTGCTAGCATCTTACCCTCCCCTCCCAGCTGAGCCTCAAAAATACAAACCTCCCATGTTTCTTCTTTCCAAAAAGAAAGGACTTGCTTTCCCACCCAGCCTAGCCATCCGGGATGACCATGCTTCTGGCACATGGGAGATTTCCAGGTCCCGCACAGCTTGCAGGCTCCCCACAAAATGAGGGCTGAGTGAAGAGCTGACATTAAACCAACACAGTGCCCTTGGTGCAGCCTTGTGCTACTGCCTGCAAACAGGTTGCCCTGCGCCTGCCCCTCTGCATCCCTGGTCGCTCCATGGCAGCACATCCCAGCTGGAGGCACTGAGACGATGAGATCCTGCCCGGGGAGACTTTGCACCCAGGTCAAGGCAACCCGGAGAGTTTTCCCTTCTCAGAAGCACCAGCCAGCAGAAGGGCTGAGCTTGGCACAGCGACCCGTCAGCTAACGCCCCTGAACACCCTGCTGCAGAGACGCGGGGCTGAGTACCACTGACCAGGGCACGCCTGGCAGAGAAAGCAGGAGCAAAGATAAGAGAAATGGACTTCCTACGAATCAGGAATTAGATTTAAAGAGAGGACAGTGGAGGGAAGTGTCAGTCTCCTTTGCACAGCAAAAGACCAAGTCAAACAGGCGGCAGAAAGTCAAGATATTACCCCATCCCTAAGGGTCCATGGAGCGACTGAACCACATCACCTATTTGCCTACCTGCGAAGGAGAGCCAGAAAGGGCATCTTAGCAGGGAGGAAGGTTTGAGCCCTATATGAAGACTGAGAAGTCCCCATTGAATAGTGACACTAACAGCTGTTGTTTTTCTTTTACTGCTTACAAAAAAAGAAGAAAAAGAAGAAAAAAAAGTATTTACCCTGTTTATAATATTGCTCTGGATCAACATATTAATTATTGATATAACTAGAGACGAAAGCAGTCTCCAAACACCTCCTCTTGCATCAGACTAATGTACTAGGTTTTCATCCATCAAACGCCCTGGAAGGGAAAAGCCTAAGAGCAAATCTATAAGTGGAGTTGGGAGCAGAGACAGAGAAAAGCCCATTCTGCGGCGTGAGGCATCAGCTGGGGAGCCCACCACTGAAATTACTCCAGGAGGAACAGAGCAATACATCTTGCAGACTCAATATGTCTTGAAGACTCATCATTAGGCACAACTTTGCCATTAACACCGCCAGCTTGGGAAGCGATGCTGCATCACTGGAAATCCTCCTGCATCCCCTCATTCCCCTCCGGACCCCCGAGTCGTGGCAAGGGGCTGCTGCGGTTGTATGCCCCAGAGCTGGCTGCAGTTTAGCGAGGGGTGAAATAACCACCGTGGGCACACATAGCGTGTTTTTCAGGGTGAAGGTTACAGTAAAAATACAAGCTCCTGCCGGCTGCCATAAATCGCTGCCGTTCCACTGGCTTGGATGGAGCTACACTGCTTTACGGTGGCTAAAGTCCTGTCCCTACTTGGTGCAAGTTAGACAGCGAGGTCTCTGCTCTAAGTGCAGACCTTCACCCTGCAGCGGGTATTCCTGAATTAGACAGAGCGGCGATCCAAGAATCATCACCGCTGTCTACGAATCAATAACTCATGCTCAAATCTGATCCAGATTCTTTGATCGGACTGATGCAAATTCGCCTTCTCCCTCGCCGAGCCGGCCGGGAAGGACAGCCGCTGTCATCACAGCGATGGCACAGGCTCCTTTGCTGCGACCGGAGAATGGCTCGCCTGCAAAACAGAAGCAACGTCTCCCGTAGCAAGCAGAAAGTTTTATCTGAAGCCGCTTTATTTTGCAGGTGGCCTGGGGAGCTGGTCGCGTCCCCCTCCGGAGCCACTTGGACAAGGAGGCACCTGGGAGGGCAAGCAAGAAATAACTTTCCTGGTTGAAACTCCAGCGGCAGGACCGGGGAGACAGAGCCCTGCGGAGTAATTACCTGTGCTGGACTAAGGCCCAACACAGCACAATATCGGGGCCAAGTCCAGCTGTGCAGCTTCGTTACGACTGAGCCGCGTCAGCAGCATTTAGCTGGTTTCTTCCTTCGGAGGCAATTAAAGGCCCATTTGAGCAGTGGGGCGGGAAAGCACCGGGGCTGTCCTCATGCTTGAGGGCGGCCGCGCCGTGCTGGCCCAGGGGGTCGGGGAGGAAACGGCCCGCAGCAAAGGAGCTCCCCGCTGCCCCTCGCCCCAGCGCTCAGCACGCTGCCGTCTCGCCTCCCCGTGCCGCCCCCAGCACGGCCAGCCCCAGAGAAGCTTTGCAGCGGGCATGGCACGCTGCCCACGTCGCTGCGGCACGTCGCTCATCCAGGCCACCGGCCTCGGCAAGGGGCTGAGAGCCCTCTGCTTCAGGCCAAATCCAGGGAAAATGGACAAGCCCCAAATACATGGAGAAGCGGCCGAAAGCAGGCTCCTAAAGCCCCTGCCCCCCTCAGCATCCTCGCTGTGCCCCGGCCGATCCGGTCCCAGTCTCACAAGTGTCGGCAATTAAGCATTGCTCCAGGACTGCGGGAGTTTCTTCGGCAGGTGTCATCTCCTTCCCCTTCCCCACATCTGCCGAGGGTCGCGGCTCAGCCTCGCGTGGTCCCCTCTCACATCTATATTTTTAGGCTCCCGGTGGGAGGGTTTCTCCCACTTCCTCCTCCGATCTAGATGTCTGCAAACACACAGAAATTGATATAGGCTTTATTTAAAGTATCTGCTTGAAATTTTTCCCTCCTTAGCCCCCGCTGGCCTGCTGTTAGCCACGACAGAGTGATGTGCGAGGCGCCTGCAGTGCCAGGGATGATCGAGGCTGGTGGGGAGAGGTGACCGGCAGGGAGCTGGCTCAGCTGGGCAGCTTTCTCCTTGCCCCCAGCCAGGGTCCTAGGGCCAGCTGGCTTTGCCTGCCTAGGGCTGTCTCCAAACAGCATCTGACCTTGGAAAAATCCCTGAACAGCCCCGTGCCTCAGCTTCCCTGCTGCCTGCCGGGGAGGCGCTGGGAAAGCGGAGCGCCTGGCCCTCGTTACAGGTAGGCAAGGCAGCGGGTTTAGCCTGTTGTGGGGACAGGACACCGAGGCACACGCGAATCTGAACACCGACTCCTTGACTGCGATGGGAGGCTCCAACTCACCGAACTCCCGAGCATCTCAATGTGTTTTTCTGGTTTTTTTTTTTGTTTTTGTTTTAATCTCCCTGCAGTCTATAGCAGGATCCAGAGCTGAGCAGGCTCCTAAAACGGATGGAAAGAAGGAAGGGAATGGGTTTAAAAGCAGCTCCCACGTGAACAGCAGAGATGTGAATTGAACCTGCACCAGCCCAGAGCCCCCCTGACCCTGGAAACAAGGGCAGATTTAAGCCTGATGTCACCTAAAAATCCTCCTGAATCCTGCCCCCAAACCCTGTGGCTCCCCCCATTTCCCAGGGCCTGATTGCAGGCGTCCCCTTCATTCAGGGCCCCAAAGAGGCTCGGAGGCCTCCCAGCAATGCGCCCGGGACCGCACGCAAGCAGGGCCCTCCGCGCCGGGAACAGGCGGGACGCTGCAAACCGTCCTGGGAGCTCATTGGCATGCAGCGCAGCTCCCTCGCTCGGCGATCGCCGTGCCCCCTGGTTATGCAGCATTCACGAGAACAGACTCTGTTTGTACAGATGTTTGGGGAATTGCCGCAGTTTGCCTGGATACCTGTGTCCGCGCGCAGAGCCAGGGACGCTGCGGGAGCAAGCACTCGCCCCGCTCCTTGGCCAGTATTCCTCTGTCCAGGGCTGGACTGTGCGGGAGGGGAGCCGGGCAGCGCTTTGCAACCATGGATGCCCCACAGAAAGAAGAGGAAGACCAGTTTTTGCCCTTGAAACCCCTCAATAGCTTCTGATCCTGCATTGTTTAACCTGGAGTCTGAGCATCTCGGCGGGAGGGGGGGCCGGTTCTGGATGACTTTGGGACCACAAACAGCCGAACGAGGCTCTCCCCTGCAAGCCAGGATCCTGGTCTTCAGGCCAAGTGGCTCACACGCACGTGGCTCTAAGCCCGCTGGAGCAGGTAGGTTTTCCCCATGCCCACCCCTAACCAAGCGCTTCAGGGCAGGCGCAGACCCTCAGGGCCCTGGAGTCCAGTCCTCCGGCCATTCCCAGCTCCTGTGAAATAGGAGTGAGGCAGGCAACATGGGAGAAATTGGTGGAGGAAGAGCTTGGAGCTGCCTGCTTGGCCAGAGTATGTGTATGTGGTGCTTGAACTCCTGGTGGCAATGCCAAGGGGACCCGGAGGATCTAGATCCTCTAATTCTACCTCTCATGAGATCGTCACCCCATCCTTGATGCTTCCAGACCCGGATACTGCAACCATGCAAATCCAAACCTTTCTCCATCACTCAGAAAACTCACATTGGAACACAACAACCAGCATTCTGTAAATATACAAAATAAAGTAAAAATAAGAAGATAGCTAGAAGATATCCAATCCATTTTTGACAGTTTACCTGCCAGGGTTTTTGGGGAGAGGCATTTTTCAGTGCTTGAGGTGGCCAGACATTCTCATTTGCCTCCAGCTGCATCTAAGTAACTCAGATATTTCATTTTTCTAGGTAGGGAGCAGGAATAATGTCCCTGTCAAAAAGGATAGCTTGCAAACAGCAATGCTGATTGAAATTGGATCCTATGAACTGATGAGCACAAGTAATCAAGCAGCTTGTGAAAATTAGAGCAGTTCGGGATCAAGGCAGAGGCAGCTGAGATTGCAAGGATGGTTGGCTGAGAAGAGCAGGCTGCTCTGTGCTTGTACAGCCCCAAGTGCTGTGCAGGATGAGGCTCCGATGGAACGTGCTATCACCGATCATAAGGGTGGCTGGGAATGGCTAGAGAGTCAGGCCTTTAAGCACACTGACACGTGCATGTGATTGCAGAACTTTTTGAAGGGAGAGGAATCACCAAGAATTGCCCAAACTATTCTAATTTACATCAGTGAAGTACCTGTAACCATTCTGGCAATGAAAAGCTTGCAGCAATCATCCAAATTCACCAAACGCCTGCACACATTGGGGTATGTGTACCGTTAACTGAGGTTAACGCTGCAAATGACTGCTGATGCCTTGCAAGGCAGAATTATTACCTATTGTACAGCTGCTCACTGAGCATAAGAAGCAGAAAAGGGCCCTGTACTGCACAGAAATTGCACCAGCTACAGTAGGACATCCCCATTTTTGGCAGCCCAAATACTTGACACTCAGGTCAAGGAGAAAAGGAGAAACACTGCACAGTAGTACTCAGGCTATCAGTCAAGAGGGACTGTGACATTTTCACAGACAGAGGGCCTAGCAGTTGTGCAGCCCAATATCAGTTTGTAGGTAGGTGATCTCCTGTGGTGGGTGACCATCACCTCTATTGGAGCTGAAACTACACCTGGAAAACACCAGCTGCCCTGTCTAACTTTCGATCACAGCTCTCAGCTCAACCTGGCAGAAAACTCCTCCCAGCTAACCATGCTGCTGGTGGGGCTTCAACCACACAAACAGCACCTCTGCAATGAAGCACAAGTTGCAAGGGATGTGGCCAGCCAGGAGGTCTTCTCACTAGTCCCCTTCCCACCCTACTCTGGGTCCTCAGTCTACGCAAGAGCTACAGATGGCTCCGTCCAGCATCCAGCTCTTCCTGTGACCAAAGTGCTCATTAAAATGCAACAGGAGAGGAACTTTACAGCCGAATGCTCTAGGAGAGGAGGTGGCATCTGCCTGCAGGCTGTCGTGCTGTCAGTTCGGGGACTCTGGCAGCTGTAAAGGGATCTGTGATTACTGAACTGCCAAGCATCAGTGATGGCAAAGGGAAGGAAAAGCGGAGTGTGGATTTTTGAAAAAGGGACTTAGTCAAGTGAGAAAAGAGGGAAGTGTCTTCCCCACAGTGGGAAAGATATCTTTGCAGATGCGATTTTCATTAGGAAGGGTTCCTACATCCCTAGGACTTCCACAAAGCCACACAAAGGTTCCCTGCAGGTAAGATCTCCAGGAGATTGAGAGGAGGTTTTCTCCAACAAACAGCTGTCACGTGTACAAGTGAAGACCCTCACAGGGACGAATTGTAGGGTGATGGTGTAAGCTCCCTGGGGACGGACCTGCCACAGGGAAAGAGGTCCTCCTGAACGGGTCCCCTCTAGCTGAGGAAAAGGCTGCAGACACACCTTCGCATATAGCAGGGCCAACCGGTCGTCTTGATCATTGACTCATGAGGACTCAGGGACTCTCCTTTTCATAGAATCACAGAATGGTTGAGGTTGGAAGGGACCTCTGGAGATCATCTAGTCCAACCCCCCTGCTCAAGCAGGGTCACCTAAAGCACGTTGCCCAGGATTGTGTCCAGACAGCTTTTGAATATCCCCAAGGAAGGAGACTCCACAGCCTCCCTGGGCAACTCGTTCCAGTGCTCCAGTCACCCTCACAGTAAAGAAACTTTTCCTTATGTTCACACAGAACTTCCTGAAAACAGAAGCTAAAAAGTGTCTGGCCCCATCCTCTTTACACCCTCCCTTCAGATACTTGCGCACATGGATAAGATTCCCACCTCAGTCTTCTCTTCTCCAGGATGAACAGTCCCAGCTGTCTCAGCCTTTCATCATTTGAGAGATGCTCCAGTCCTGTAATCATCTTTGTAGCCTTTCGTTGGATTTGCTCCAGCAGCTCCATATCTCTCCTGTATTCGGGAACCCAGAACTGGACATAGCACTCCAGATGTGGCCTCACCGGGGTGGAGTAGAGGGGGAGGATCACCTCCCTCGACCTGCTGGCAATGCCCTTCCTCATGCAACTCAGGATACCATTGGCCTTCTTGGCCACAAGGGCACGTTGCTGGCTGATGGTCAACTTGTTGCCCACCAGGACTCCCAGGTCCTTCTCCGCAGAGCTGCTTTCCAGCAGGTCAACCCCAGCCTGCACTGGGACATGGGGTTATCCCTCCCTAGGTGCAGGACCCTGCGCTTCCCTTTGTTGAACTTCATGAGGTTCCCCTCTGCCCACTCTCCAGCCTGCTGAAGTCCCCCTGAAGGACAGCACAGCCCTCTGGTGTATCAGCCACCCCTGCTCAGTGAACTTGCTGCGGGTACGGTCTGTCCTTTCATCCACATCAATGATGAATAAGTTGAACAAGACTGTTCAACTTTTCTTTCTAACCAACTCTGAAAGACCTTCCCAGCAAATCCAAAGTGGGTCTGAACTCTCACAGACCTCACTCACACCTGGAGACCTCACCTCACCCCATCACCATGGCCAAAGAGACACAGGCCTGAGGGATGTTCACACGGACATTCACTTGTGTACAGACTATTTTTATCTGCCTTTATTCAGGGTGGCTGCAGGCCCAGGGACATCAGACATCTCCGGTGACAGAGAAGAGGCTGAAGTCAGCCTTGCCCACCAAAAAGGCTGAGTCTAATGCTAATTCTTGGGGACTTTC
Source organism: Dromaius novaehollandiae (assembly GCF_036370855.1). Classification (NCBI taxonomy): domain Eukaryota; kingdom Metazoa; phylum Chordata; class Aves; order Casuariiformes; family Dromaiidae; genus Dromaius; species Dromaius novaehollandiae. The sequence goes on from NC_088107.1 coordinate 23,561,999, forward strand.
TACATTTGGGGTTTGTATGATTGCTGAATCTTTAATGGCTTGTCCTCATACAACCCAACCTTCTTTCTGAGTCGGGAAGCTTTCTCTTCTGCCATCAGCACATCAAATTTCTTAATAGCAAAGTGAAATAACCTGGGAAGTAATGGAAAACAGGGAAGGATTAAGCTTTCTCAGGGACCTTGAGCTCTTTATTCATCTCATTGGCTTCAGAGGGGTGCTTTTCTTTCGATCTAATTATTTAGTGGATATATATTGCTGGCTCTCTTATACATCCTAGCTTCCATCAAAACCATAAATAAGAAAAATCCCCTGTTACTGTTTTTTACTGAGAAATTCATGCTAATAACTGACATTTGGGAAATAATTTCAGTGAGTTTACCTTGTTTTCCTGAGAGGTGTCCCATGGGAGCTTTGTCATGTAAGAAACAGCCATGATGAGCATATAGTTCTTGCCAAGAAGGAAGAAAATAATACACAGGCCCAATACATTTCCTGAAAGACCAGACTCAGGTGTTCAGAAATGGTGATCCACATGAGGGTTTCCATGGCTGAAGGCCACTTTTGAGCAAGGCTTCCAGACATTCAGAGGGGCCACAGGTCTCTCCAAAGCCCCTGAGAAGCCCTCCAGGTCCTTGATGCTATTGAAAAGCATTCTCTAGATGGACAAAAATAGACAGATATGCCTCAAAGTCTTTCACATGGACATCTCCTGGGCTCCCAGCCAGGGCTGGTCTGCAGGTGACTGGAGGCAAAACATGAGGCCAAACTGTGCAAGCCTGTCCTGGAGCTGGAGTGGAAAGTAGTGGATGCAAATCCAGAGCACCTGACCAGGCTGCCCCCGCAATGCTCTGAGCTGCAGGAGCAGGCACCAAGCAATGGCAGTGGGAGGCCATGGGGAGCAGGACAGCAGGCAGCACGCCATGCTCTGCCTAGAGATTTAGAGGCAGAAACATCTGGTAATGCATGTACTTACATGTCTGAGTTTCTCTCTCAAGAAACAGCTCAACATCTCTCCCTCCTCAAGCCTGACAACATCAGGGTTGTGAATGTGAACTAGGGATGTGTTTGCTTGTCTGTAGAGAAAGCTCACCTTCGCCGGCAGTAGCATGATTCAGGCAGCTGGGAATTTCAGCTGAGGAAAAAAAAAAAAAAAAAAAAAAAAAAAAGCACACATGACTGAAAACACTAGAGAAAGAGCTGAATCTCCAGACCCAAACATCTCCCAGAGTCTTCCCCGCCTTGACTTTGAAACCAAGCTCCTTCACTATTCCAGTGCTGCGTGTGGAAGAGCATCAATATTATGAGAACATCAAGGTACCTCCTGGAAGCTTAATTTGCACTCATCTCACACCGATTAAATAAACGGTCAGGAAGCCCTTTTTGTTTTTCTGCCTCCCAAAAGGCTTGAATAATTGCCGTCAGTTCCAGAGATCTTCCACGTCTGGCGCATTACCAATGATCTACCCAAGAGGCGCTCCATTACCGAACTTATTACAGGAGATAGGGACGTCTTCTCTTTTTGATGGCTAGTTGTTGTTAATTTAATATGATAACTAGACGATCGTATATTAAAGCGAACATGCTGGTGTGTCCTAAACACCTGCAACGTTCTGACATGTGTCTCTTGCTGGGGCCACCTGAGTCCATTTCCCAGCAGCAAAGCAAAGCAGGCTTCTTGGAGTATTTAAGCAGCTTCATCAGCAAAAGGAAGAAATGGAAAGGAAGGAAAAAATAAGTGCACAGACAGCTAAAATCTGGAAACAAGGACATAAAGTGGGGGAAAATAAGAGGAAGATGGAGGGAGGAAGAAGGAAGACACAGCAATAGCACAAGACTGCAATCCAGGAATTTGTGAATCTTTCTACCGAGGATGTCACGGCAGGAGAGTTATTAGGGCCACTCTGGAGTCACTGGCCTGGTGAATAAAATGGATGGGACTAGGAATGGTGGTTCCTGGACCATAAGCTCAGGAAGAAGAGATCATCAGCCAGCCAGAGGAAAGGGCAGGACAGCTGTGTCCACAATCCCCTCCTTAGTCTCTCTCCATTCATATCCCTATCTCCCAAGACAGCTATTTGCTTTGGAAAATGCTCTGCAGACAGCATCACTGAGCACTGGGAGGGGATGTGAGAGTTTTTTTTCTAGCTGGTGTCCTCTGCACTGATGACCAATAGCAGGTGCTACTTGCAGGAGGTGAGGAGGGACTCTCTGCGAATCGGAGAGTGTGCTAATGTCTGTGTCCAAAGAAAGCATCTGCGGCACTGCGGAGCCCTGGGGGCTGAGAAACGCTGGACAATTAGACCTGAGAAACGTCCCCAAGCCAGATATAAAGAAGAAAAATTTGCTACTGAGGAGCCAGAGGGGTGGGAACCAGGGGACAGACTTGGAGCTTCACAGTGACACAAGAAGAAAGGGACCCACAGCATCTGTATGCTGAGAGTCTGGTGAAGATGGGCCAGCTGTGACTACAAGGAGAAGGACAGAAGAGTCTCCACATCACTGGAAACCATCATCAACACGCAAACTACCACAAACACCTCTAGGATCCTGCTGGCGGAGTGGAAAATAGAGCCATCTGTGACAAGGCCATGGACGGCAGCTCAGCCCAACCTGCCAGACAGTCAGGCAGACCTGCCAAGGAGCCTCCAGCCATTGCAGAAAGACAGATGAGTCTCGCCAGGGATTCCCTGCTGAGACGGGTGGAAAGAACATCGCGCAGTGGCCAGCAGCTGAAGGGATGGGGCGTCCTATTTCCAGAGCCAAACACAAGATAGGGCTGAAGGTGTCATTTACATCATGTGGCACCTCTCTAACTACAGAGGAGTTCAAAGAGCCCAAAGTAGGGTGAGGACAGGAGTTTTCAACCTATTTTCTCATACCTATGCAACATTGGACCACAGCAACAGCTGTGCTGGGTCAGCCCAGAAGTAGAAGTATCCCTCATGGATACAGTCCCACAGGGGCCATAAGCGCATACCTAGGGAATAGTATAGGATCAGGGCACATACACATGAAGCTTTCCCCTTTTACCTTTTTCTTCTCACTAGCCATTTTCAGGGATTTCCTGAGCCCAATATGGGCAAGTAGGAAACCTCAATGGATTTACTTGCCATGAAACTTTGCAGTGCCCTGACCCCGTGTAAACCGTCAGCTCCAGCAGCCTCCTTTGGCCTGGAGTGCCACAGATCAGCTATCCGCTTTGCGAAAAAACACTCCTTTTCGGTTCTAGACCTGGCTTGCACTAGCTTCGCATGAGGCCCTCTTCTCCACGCTCCTTGTATCAGCACAGAGGGAGACAGAAGCAAGGCAGTGAGAAGGCAAACAGAAAGGGTTGGGCTTGGGAAAATGCTGATTTACCTTCTCCAGGAGGAGAGGAGCACCTTGGTGGGCCAGCAGCAGAGGACAAGCGTCCTGGTCCATGCTGACCATGCCGGTAAGGCAAAGGTTAAATATCAGGCTGAGGATGGCAGAGACCAGAGGAAAGAAAGGAGCCCTCAGCACAAAATCAAGATGTTGAGAACAAAATTAATCAAGGGTACCATGGGACGTGGAGAGAAGAAATTATTTAATTGCTTACCCACCAACACCAGCAGCCTGGTAATAAACAAACGGGACCGAGTTGCTCATTTATAAGCAAGCATTTGACCTGGTTGGTATCACTGAAACCTGAGGGGAAGCATTACCTGACAGGAATGCTAAGACCTCTCTAACTCACTTTGGCAGGAGCGAGTGGGTGAAGGAGGAACACCACTCCACATCAAACGCAGCTTTCCCTGCCTCTAAGCCTGACAGGTCAGTAGGAACCTCTCCTGCATGCTTGGGCGTCAGCAAGGGAACTCGCAGCACGAGGTGGGAAACTTGTGTCTGCTCTGAAGCCTCCAGCCAGCTCAGGCGGCAGTGCTGTGGGTGTGCGCGTGTGTGCACGTGGGAGCGCATGCATTTTCACTGCTGGCACCACTGCTTGCAAAACCTTTCCCAGGGTGGGTGTCATGCTGCGATCTGGCGATTCTTGCTGTAAGCATGCAGGGTATGCACCCTACTAGATCGCCTGCTGTGCCCCAAGGCAAGCTCAGCTCTACCCAGGGCTTCACAGGCAGATATTTGGCCCTATCCTAAAATTCCCCAGTTTGGGCTGAACCCACCTCATCACCCAACAGTCCAGACCGGTGCTTCCAGCCTGGCACAGGACAGAGCGGGAATGCTGCATGGGCCTCGCATCTGTGAAACATCCTCCAGAGCCCAAGGCAGCATGCACATCTTTATGCATCAAGTGAAACGGGGTCCCAAACACAGCACTTGATGATTTACCAAAGAAATGTTTTATCATGCATAAAAGGGGGCAGGAGAATATTCTAACACTGCAGTTGCTAACATTGGCATTCCCCATCTGCTGACTCTGTAACCTTAATGCTCTTGTAACATAAGGGTTGGGATTTTTAAATGCGGAACATATTCACGTAACAGCATAAAACCCTCTCAGGCCCTTCCCCCCCCTGTAATATTCTGTCACTAATGATATGTTTCCTAGAAGTATTCTATTCAAGAGGAAATGTAGTCAAGGTTAGGAAACGTAATATGCAACAGGTAAAACAGAGAATGAAAGAGAAGGAGAAAGAAAAATAGTCCAAAAGCCAAAATTTATTCAAAGAAGATAAAGAGAAAGGGAGAGATTTTATAAGTAGATTGATGGTGATACATAAGGGCAAGAGAGATAATACAGAAAGAAACAGACATAGATATATACTGAAAGATATTCCAGATAGATAAACAGGAGACAGTTAGATGAATGGGTATAAATGGATTAGATAAATAGACTGTAGGACGGGAATGGAAAATAAAGAACAGAATGAATTATGGAGCTTTATTTCCCAAATAAATCCTGATCTACCATTTCAGTCTTTGGTTTGCAAACATAAAATGCACCTCCTTTGACAGATGGACCAGAGGAATGATAAAAAAAAGTTCCTCACCTGCTTTCCAGTCTCCAGTAATCAAGCTGCCAAGGCTGTACGCTCGGTGCCTACAGCAGGGACGTGTCCGTGGATGAAGGATGCAGCGGTGACAATGGCCATTATTTTGACCCTGGAGAAAAAGGGGAGAGGAACAGGTTCGGACCCCCCCAGGACCAGTGCTCTGCACTGGTGTTTCCCATGCAACTCGCTACCACCGCTTGCAACGGCCAATGCAGCATTTGCTGCTGGCCCATAGCTCTGAGCAGCATGACCACAGCCCGCCAAAATACAAGCAAAAACAGCTGCTTCGCCCTCGAGCATGTGGCCTGCACCCCACCAGCACCCTGCTCTTGCGGCCACCCAGAAGCATGGTGCCACCGCAGGGAGAAGGGCTCTCCCCGTCCTCCGCAACGCCTGGGCGAGGAACTCGCGATGCGGCCACCCGCACGCAGGCGTCCATGCGGGGTCCTCTACGCTGAGCACCCACAGCGCCAAGGGCGATGGGCTTCTCATTCAGTGCTGCTTTATTGCTAGGCCATTGGGGGAGAAAAGGAGAAGGTGATTTCTTTGTACAAGGTGGAAACTCAAAACGAATGTGAGAATCCCATTTGCCTCGATGATTTATCCTTCCATTTTCTCCCTGGTGCACTGTCATGTTTACAGCTCCCCAGAGAACGGACAGGGATGACGCTCAGCAGGCACGGGGCTGACATCTCTTTCAGCGCTCAGAGGCGGGTTTGATCACTCGAAGGCCAGCTGGGGCTGCTCTGCCTGCAGGCACCAAGCGTCAGGGGAAAGGACAGCAGGAGAAAGGCTGCCTTGAGGGTTTTGGGGGAGAAGAGGGCAGGCAGAGGTAAAAATCACCAGCACCTTGCTAAAGCAGCATGCCAGATGCACTGCAGGACACACTAAAATGGGTAATTCCCCTTTCAAGCTGGCCAAACTGGCAGGACCTTCACCTGGTGGTCTGGTGGGACCTATGGGAAAACAAGGCCCTGTTCTTGTATCCCTTCTGCCTCTTGCTCCAGGACTGCCTCCAGCCTTTTATACGGGTTACATGTCGACAAGAGCCCCTGGGCTTTGCTGCTGTCATGTCTGCCGGTGGCGATGCCTGCGGGAAGCCAGGCGTGCTCGGCACGGCCGGCCCCCCGTCTTGGCCCACGGGAAGCCTGGACTCCACCTCCGCATAGCGGCTCCAGTCCGAGAAGCATACAGCAACCTTTGCCAGCAAATTAGGTGTTTGCTGGTAGACCAACCTTTTGGTGCTGGTCAGGAGCGGCAGTCTCACGGGAGATCCAGAAGCTGCTCAGGCTGTGGCTCATTGCCGTGTGAAACTGCGGGAAACGGCTTGTAGACGCGGGCTTGGACAGGCCTCAGCTCCCTCTCCCCCCAGCAGAGCCTCGGCCCAGGCACGATGGGGTGAGGGCATTTCAGACCTGCTTGAGACAGGTTTAAATAGCAACATAATACAGCTATAGGTTGGCTTTAATGCATGTGATATACTTCAGCTGGACAGCTAATCCACAGAGGAGAAAACGGCCTTTTGCTTGGACAGATGCGAAACAGGAAAGGATGGATGGACAGATGGAGACAGCAGGGGTTTGGGGTCCCCATGCACCAGAGCAAACTGGCGAGTGACTGACAGCGCCGAGGCCGTTCGGGAGCGTTTGGACCTTGTGCTTCAGGGCTAATGGTCTACACGCAAGATTCAAAGTTAGATGGTAGGAAAGGATTACTGTAGGCAGTCTATACTTGGGGGGCTTTTCCCCAAAAAAAGGTATTGCTGAGAACCATCCCTCTAAAAGAGACACTGGGGATTATTAAGCACAAAAAACCCCCAAGAAAATTATAGAGGGGCTTACGTGGCTGGACTTATCTCTGCAGGGGGGACACCGGTGCTCCGTGCTGGGGTGGGAGGCAGGGGAAGCACAGAAGAGCGCACGTGCGTTTTCGGGAGCTGGGAGCGTAGGAGGGGGTGTTGCTGCTAGCTGGGGGTATATTTAGGCACAAAGCATGCTTGGGGGTGGGAGGAGAGAGGGGGCGGCCGCACTCGCGTGAGTCACGGCCGTGCCAGCACACCTCGGCACACGCGTGAGCCAGGGGCCACGTGGTGAGAGCCGTCCTGGGGACGGTCCGTGGGGAGCGCAGGCATCGGGATGGCTGCAGCAGCCTGGCCACCGGCCGAGGCTAGGCAAAGGCACCCCAGACCCCCACCTGCCTCCCCATGAGCCGATGTGGCTGGGTGGGAGGTAGATGGAGGGATACATGGACTCAATTGGCCCAGCTCATGCTGGCCCAAGAGCTCATTTGGCATCCTGAGCTGGCAGCAGCAAATATAAAATCCTATTTTTTTCCTTCACATAACCCCAGCCCAGACTTCATCCCTGCCTCAATGCAGGCCATACCTGCTCTGAAAGGTCCTCTGCCGGTGTTCTTCCCTGTACAGGACAGCTCCCAGCAAGGTGTGACTGCACCACTACCACCACCACCACAGCTCCCCTCTGCTGGGCCATGCAAGGAGAGGGCCAGAGCATTTGTGGTCACTGCTTCTTGCAGGTGGTCACCAATCCCCATCTACTGCCTTGTGCAGAGCATCGCCAAACCATGACGGTCAGAAGATGTGTCCTGATCCTGCTGGGATCACCTTTAATGTCTCCAGAGACATGAGCTACCTTCCCAGGATGCAGTGAAGAGCCGCAGAGGACCCCAGGTATCAGGTGCTGCTGATCCCTCACCTCAACCCAAAGCACGCAGCACGTGAGACAGGGGTCTCCGCATCCTGTGACAGGCTGCCGAATGGTCTTGCATCTGGGAAGAGGGGAAAAACACGAGATTAGCCTGGGTGTCCCTACCCAAAGGGGAAGACAGCTGTATTCATCATGTCCCAAAGCATCTGACGCTGGCATCTGGCCAAAGACAGGCAACCACGTGCCGCAGCCCTGGCATGCGAGGAAGGCCAGGCACGTCAGCCCTGGCTGTCCAGCAGAGGACAGCTACCTGAGCACTTTTCCAGCACATTTGCTATTTTGCAAGAAATATTTTTAGGAGCAGCCCAGGAGGCCTGGACACCCCAGAGACTTCCACACATGCAAATGCCAGCCAATCATTCTTCCTAATGAAAACAAAATCTGGCTGTAAAGCCTGCCAAAAAACAGAATCTGAAAAGACAAAAGACAGCCAGGGGGATACGTGTCAATAAAGCAAGTCTTATGGAAATGCACAGCTTTGGTATAGCTGTTGACTTTCAATACATCTCCACGGCTACTTCAGTTGGAGTGATTGGGGCTGGGAGGGAATAACCCCTCCCATGCATCTGTGCAACACATTTTCAGTATCAACATGCAACATTTCAAAGAAAGGAGGGCTTTGTGTTTTCTTTCCTTCCAAAGGGTGGCAGGATGCAACCACCTCTTCATTTTAAACAACTTTGAGCCAAAAATCGCCTGGGGAGCCGTTTTGGATGCTGCATGAGCACTGGAGATGATCAGCTCATGCATCCATACTGGGAAGCACACTGCAGGGCACACTAAAAAAAGTTACTTGAGGGGTGACCCAGCTCCTCCCAGGAGCTCAGCTTCGGCTGTGAGTAAGCTCAGGAAAAGGACTTGCAAGAGCTCTGATTTGGCCGTCCTGGGCATCCAACCTGACATCACCTGGTTGTGCAATGGGGCTGGGCCATGCTGATTTTTCCCCACTGGTGTGGCTGTCATTTCTGTGGGCTGCGATCTGGAACAGCAGGACCTCATGGGGATCCAGTGATGGAAAGGCTGCCTGTAGTGGCCGTACATTTGCTCCAGTACAGAGCCAAGCATTGACAGTGCTATTAGCCATGACAGAATCTACCCGGAGCTTGGGCAGAAAGCCCAGACCAAGGACGGCTGGTGAGTGACTCAGGGAATGGAGAAGAAAACCCTGTTTGGACATAAGACAACCAAGCTCAAAGTTTTCAAAACGTTCAGTGAAAGCAAAGCTCAGGAAGGGAAAGTTTGCAGGTAAGCTGCAGCCTGAGCACTGCCTCTGTTCATGCCATGATGCCTAGCGCCACTCCATATATCTACCTGCATCAGGCCTGAATTCAGCCCAGCATACTACAGATATAACCCATATGCAGCAACTGCTTCCTTCAGAAATAACTCATGGGAGAAACCCTAAAGCTGAAGGAACAAACCTTGCCAATACAGCTGTTCCCAGCATCTGCCTATCCATGCAGCCAGTTACTCAAACCTTGCAAAAGCCATCGCGCCACTCACAACAAACTGCTTTACTGCCAAGCTGTTAGCATCGCTTTCGAAGCCAGAGTCAGCCCCGTGCCCTGGGGCTGTCCCACCGGAGCCATCCCCAAGCCCCTCCAGCTCCCCAGCTCCTCACACTGGTGGGCTTTGCTGAGCCATCTCGCAGCCACGTCTAACAGCACCGCTGAGCTTGCAGACACGACACACTTACAACCCACGGAGGGATGTGACAGCCACCGCTGAGCACAGCCCAAGCAAGCACTAACCAGAGGCAGCTCACAAGACAGCAAGTGACACGGCCCTATCGCTTGCACATTAGCCGCCGTTGCTTTGCGGGAGCCCGGGAGTGCTGACTTTAGGGAGAGGTACAAGACCCACCTGCACCTGAACAGGGAGACGGAGGCCACCCTCCCAGAATGAGATTTCGACAGAAAATGCATTTGCATGCTGTTGGTGAAGCTGCTTACACTTGAACCAAATTCACTTTAAGAAACAACCCAAAGCCCATCCCAGACTGAGCCCCTGTGTGATCTGCCAAAAGCTTCCCAGTTCAAAGCAGTAATGAGCCAAACTTGGGACTATCTGTCAGGATTAACGACCCCTGGCTCCTGAGAGAGGCGATGGCCCGAGGTGTAGCCAAGGGGCATTAACTTCTTCTGGCCGTTAATTCCTCCAGAAAGGTCCAGTGCCCAGAATTTTATTGCTGTTCAGGCCCCTTTCTTGCCAATTAGACCAGAAAAACAAATCTCAAGCCCCACAGCCCCTGCAAAGCTCTCCCTGACTCCGGCAACTGCGTTGCAGCACAGAAGGTGTTTGAATGGGCAGAGACAGCAGCCTTTGAATGAAGAGCAAAGAAATCCCCCCGCATCTGTTAGCAGGTAAAACCAGCCATCCCCACTGTGAGCCACATGCTGAGAGGACAGCTGGTTCCCAGGAGACGGGGCTGCAGGTTGTCCTTTGCCCCAAGCCCCGGCTGCTTTCTTCTCAGCCTGGCAAATACTGCGTGCACCGAGGCAGCCTTCCCCCAGATCCACGGACAAGCCAGTCCCTGCAACGGCCCGGAGATGAGGATGACCACAGATGCTGGGGGACATAGAAGCACAGGCTGAAGCAGGCCACCTAGCCTGCCTGAAACCACTCGCGGGAGCTGAAGTCTCCATGGAGTCATCGCAGGCCATGGCCCAGCAGCATGGGTTAGACTCCGTGAGAGAGCAGCCTATGTTGGAGCCATCCAGACCAGGGAAAGTTTTATCCTGCTGCACAAAGTCATCTTTTCTTGCCAGGCTGTGCCATTATGAACCCTGATGCAGCAATTACACCAAAAGAAAATAAAATGCAAAAGAGAAGCAGTGCTATGACCACACCTAGCTGCATTGACCAGCAGCAAAATGGATTTCTCCTAGGTCTAGCTCCCAGGAAGTGAGATTGACAGGCCCAGGAGCACACCTGCTTGGAAGTAATATTCCTGTTATCCTGGAAGAGTCTTTCCATTGATTTCACACTCCCAGGAGCATTCAGAGCTCTCAGTGGCAAAGAGATGGGGTGGAAGGAGATGGCGAGACAGAGTCAGCAAGGAAAAACCAGAACAGTTTATCAGCTTGCCTCGGACTCAGAAGTGCTCAGAGCTAACTGCAGTACTTGAGTCCAGATTTTTAACACAACCTTGGTGGGAGAGGATGCTGCCTTGCAGATGCTCCTCAGACACCTTTGGCACTGCTTTGAGGGCAGGGTGAGTCAGGACAGGGATCCATGCCCAGTGGTCCATGTCTTGACTGATGTGACATGTCCAGCTCAAGTGATAGTGGGATGATGGTTTCAGTTCAAGACTATGTGGAGACTAGAGGGGTGGGTCAGGTCTATTTAGACACTTTCCCCAGATGGTATGGGTATCAGCTGCTGTTGAGGTCACTTCACACAACTTCAGTATCGAATTTATATCAAGAATGTATTGTCTTAAGAACACATTAGTCCAGCTGCAAGGCAAATTGCTCTTGGCACTTGCATCTTTCATCACTAGCTATGATCCCACTAGCAAAATGAGCAGCTCTCTCCAGGTTAATCCAGGGGCTTTCACATACAAGACCTTACAAAGAGAACCAGCAGGAAAGATTTCTACTTCCAAAAAAAAGAAAAAGAAAAAAGAGCAGCAGAGATGGCTCTGAAGTGGGAATCCATCATCCTAGCTCAACCCATCCTTGGCAGCTGCCAGCCAGGAGACCCCCAGGTGCTGTTTGCAGCAGCCCATGGTGGGGGGGGGGGGGGCTGCTTTCTGAGAGACCCACAGGGAGAGTGGGTCCATTTCCATTTCCTCCCTCGGACCTGAGCCCCTTTTCAGTGTCCCTGGTCAGGCCTGGAAGAAGTCCAGGCTGTGCCAGAACACAGCAGTCACCGTCAGTGACGCTCAAAGCAACGACCTGTCCCTGGGGCCTCGCAGGGAGCACCTGGGCACTGAAACGATCCAGCAACCCCTTTCCTGCAGGCTGGCAGAAAGATGGCAGATGCTAACTATTTTCTCTCTTTTATGATACAAAAAGCCATGAGATAAAAGGCTCTTGCTCCCCTCATTCCCCTGGGCCACACATTCCCCCTTGGCAGGGAGCATGTGGACCAGAGACATCTCACCTGGGACTTGGTCATGCTCTTGCTCACTCTTCAAACAACAGCGCTGCAGCCCGGGGCGGGGAAAGGAGGAAAAAAGATGACACGGAAAAGCCTCGTAGTGCCTGGTCGGCGCGGAAGCCTCCCCTTCCCCTTCCCCTTCCCCTTCCCCTTCCCCTTCCCCTTCCCCTTCCCCTTCCCCGGGGCGCCCGCAGCGCAGCGCTCGCCCGGCCACATTTACACTTCCAACACCACCGCCCGGCCCCGGCGCCGCTAGCAGCTTCGAACAGCAGGCAGGATAATAATGCGTTTTGCAACTTTAGGAGAGCGGCTTATAAATTTTTGAAGAGCTTCTGTTGGCGGTGAAGCAGATCAATGGCTCTAAGCAACGGCGGCCACCGCAGACAAAATCAAGTTTGTCAGCAATTTGCAAACGCTGGTTTGATGTCGCTGCACTTACAACAGCCTCTAATACTCTCCTGCCCAACTTCCCCGCCTGGCCCTGCCACCCTGCCTGCCTGGGAGGCGGCGAGATGCAGTTGCTCAGGGGAATACATCTATACGTGCGTGCTGTACGCACACAGACAAAAGGGGAGGACCTGGGCTGTACATGCGTAGGCAGCAACGGCGTATTGAGCTGTTGTGGCTCCTTTCGACCCCAGCTTGGCTGAACCCATGTGCACATCCCTCTGCAGAAGTATGCAGAAGAGCTACTGCACACCCACGGATACGGCTGCATGCGATTCCCGTGCTGGCACATCCCCAGCTGCGTCTCCCCAGGGCTGCAAAGAAAAAAAGCAGGGAGGACAGGAGGGAATGGAGGCCCATGCCGGGGACAGAGATGCCACTGCGCAAAGGCTTTGGAGGAGCGAGGCTTGCCTGGGAGCAGACTCAAATCTTTACAGATTACCGAGCATCCCAGGCAGCCAGCAGGGCTCGTGACAGAGTCCCTGGCTCTGTTAATTGAATATTTGAACAAACAGTCTGGGGAAAATAATGGCAAAAAAAAGGGATTTTCAAACTAGAAAGTAAAACACTGCCTTGCTGGAATCACTGAATCCGGACAGTTTGACACAGCTGGGACCTTTATCTCCCTCCTCCCTTCCCCCAGGTTTCTTCTGCCACGAAATGAAGCCTCGCTGAAAATGCCTGGTTTTGTGAAGCATTTCGGTGTTGACAGAACTTCAGATTCCGACAGGATGATTCCACTGAAACGTCCCCAATCCTCCCCTGTCTATATATAGCTCTGTCATCTAGGCATCTTCAAAGGCATTGCAAACATTCCCGAAATCCCATCACGTGCCCCGCGGGGTAGGTACCTGGCTGAGGACCTGCTGGCAGCCGAGAGCAAGAGGCGATGCAGGAGTCTGCTGCCATTGCCATCTCCTTAAAATTGAAGTAGGGACAGGAGGGGTCAAGGACACACGTAGGGACCTCAGAAATACAATATGCTTGGGGAATTAATACACGGGGCAAAGAGAGGCTTGTGCCTCCTGGGGTTTATATTCCCCTTCCAGCAGGGCAGGCTGAAGAGGACTGCTTGGGAGCAAGGACCGGTGAAACCGGGGCTCAGGAAATATTTCCCATGGGGATCGTGAGCTAGGACCTGTCCTCCAGGTCGGGCCATGATGCTGCAAACTGAACGAGCAGCCTAGGTTCAATCCAGAGGGCAGTTCACGCGCCAGAGCTACATTCTCAAATGAGCAACCAGCCAGTTAGCAGTGCTGGATTAGACCTGGGAGATGCACAGACCACCACCAGCACGGCAAGCCTCGGGGGTGCCAGAGGATGCGCGGGGGAGGCTCATGCTCCACCAGCAAGAGCGTGAACCAAAACCAAACCTGCGCTCGGGATGAATCCTGCCCACTCCCACCTGCTCTGTCCCCGTTACCCCACATTTCCCGCCTGGGCCATGGTGCAGGAGCACCGGAGAGGACGGTCTGACTCGCACCCCACTCGCTTTGCTAGGGCTGAGCTCTTTGCGCTTAAAGAAAGCGATAGGCTGCCTGCAAAGGCTTCCCCCACCCCAGACCCCCTTCCCGTTATCCTCGGCCTCATTAAATTCAGGACAATCTCTTCCTCGAAACCAAGGCAGAAGGGAGAGGCTCGTGCTGTTCTGCTAACGCCGCTGCCGCTCACTTTATGAGGCTCTTCTGCATCTGGCAGCCCCCGAGAGCTGCATTTGCATTGCAGAGCGAGCGTCCCGCGGAGGAGAGCCGCAGCCCCTGCGGGCACGCACACAGCAGAGGAAGGGGTCCGGGCGGGGGTCTCCCTCGTCAGGGCACTAACGAGGCGCTCCGGGGAGTTACCAGCTACCGAGGAAGCTCTGCATCTTTGCAGCAGGTCCAATTTAAGATGCTGCGGAAGTCGCGGCTTTCGGGAGGTTGGAGATGCTTTTCTCACGCGCAGAGTGCAGGGACCAGCTCCAAAGCACAGAGCTGGCTTTGCCCTAACTGCTTTTCACACTTCAAAGAGCTCTCGGTACTTCCCGGAGCAGCAAGGTAGACGTTGGCACGGCCGTGACTACTTTGACAAACGCTCCAAGCAGCAGCTCGGTAAAAGCCAGTGCTCCGCACAGGGCATTTCAAATCGACACTCAGCAGCAAGGACGCAGCCAAAGGAAGCAGCGAGGATGCGAGCAGGCAGGATGGTCCCCTCTGCTCCAAACCCCCCGAGCAGCCCCACAGCTCCCCAGCATCATCTCAGCACATCAAGAAAAACATGCTTTGGAGAAGACAGCATATACAGACCCTGAAAACCGATGTCCCCAAGAGGATCTGAAGGTCTTAGCACGTGACGGCAGCTGGACCTCGAGGGGCTGTGAGCGGGGTGTGCAGGGACCCCAGCTGGGGCACATCTCACTGCAGCCCCCTCTGGGCACAGAAAGGACAGATTTGCCCCATTTTCCCAATTGGCTGCCCAAACAGGGGCTCAGCGCTGCAAACAGAACCATGCAGAGTTTCCTGCCAGAAACGCTCGGACCTTCCCACCTCCACTCCGATACGCAGCTTTGCTGTAAATGTAATGTTTAATTACCCTTCACGATTTCTCTTTAAAGTTTAGTTTTAATTCTGTGGTGCTAAATGAGGTCTCGCAGTATCATTTTTGGAGCAAAGCAGAGTTACGCAGCTAAAAAAGCCCCAGCTAAGCATGGTTATTTAAAAACAGCTCTGTTCTTCCTCACTGAATTGCCCAGCTGTTGCAGGGGAACCCGCTGCAGGTTTCAGCGCATCCCACAGCCAGCTGGGCAGTTGCATTTTCCCTGTTCCCAGTTGTCTGTTTTTGCTTAAAACAGAAAAGAAACCACTAGCTATCTTGATGCAAAACTCGCACGAGCGACCTTCTGAAAGTGCTAGGCTGTTCGGATGCCAGCAGAAAAAAGTCAAAGTCTGAGGCCATCAGGACTAGCCACAAGCACCTGCAAGCAAGAGTATCGTACAACCCCATCCCTAAATGGATTAAATTCCTTCCTAAAAATCAAAAGGCCACTTGCTGTCCCCAAGCTCCCGAGAAGGCTCTTCCAGAAACTCTCCTGACAGCCGGAAACCTTTTGCTAGTTTTTTTAAACACGTCCAGCTTAATTGGCTGTACTGCATTTTACTGCAACTGTTTGTCTTGTTCCGTCTGCAAAAGCAACAAACCACGTAATATTTGCTTCCCTCAAACTTAAGAGCTGCTTTATGGCCCATACAGGAAGAGATTACTGTTTGCATTGCAACCATAAGATTCAAAAGCTAGAATTCGGTACTTCTGTATATGTTAATGTATAAAAAAATCTTATTTTTCCCTCTGTTTCCAATCAGAATTAAAGTTTTACTGTGCCTATTTGCTACACTCTATATTCAGTAATTATAGAAATGTGCATGCTGCAGAGTTTGTGATTGTACTTGCTGCTGCAGCTTCACTTGAGTTGCCAAGACAGGGCTGGAAACGCCACGTGCCCGGGCTCCTTTGTTAGGCTTTCTGAAGCTTCTCACCCCAGAAACGCAGGGGAACGGATTTTCAGAAGGGAGGGAGGCCTTGGGCAAGGTGCTGAGCCAGGAATCCCAATAAGAAATCCAGCTTCAGCCTTGGAGAGGTGGAAGTGGAGGCCAAGCAGAAGAGACGGCTGAAAGGAGCTCGTTGCAATAGCCCACACAGGAGCAATACCCTGCTTCCCCTTTGCTGCCAGGGCATCCTTCCTCTCTGCCTTTCTATTTCTACATCTACTGTGGAAGAATATAATTATTAGTAATTAAAATAATTCCAAGTGTAATTAGAGCAACTTTTGGATCCCAGATCTCTCACTGAAGACCTGTTAGCTACATCTACACTAGCGAAAGGAGCGGGGACCTTCCCTAAACGTTCTGCGTTCACATGCCGTTTCCACAATAAATAACAAGAAGCAAGCAAAATAACACAGAGTTCAAGGCTTGTGCATTTTCAAGCTTTTTCCAGCTTTTTTTCAAGGCATTCAGTCGGAGCCAGGCTCATTTCCATCGCGGTGCCAGCAGGGCTCAGCGGAGGGCTTCCCTGGGTGCACCCCGCAAGCGCTGTGCACCCGCGGGGACAGCGAGGGGTCCCCTGGGGGACCTTCCTATCACCAGCATCGCAGAAAGGGCCCCAAACCCCTCCTGAGCCAGACAGGCGTGATATCAGCTGGCGGAGGCTTCCCTTTGCAGACCTGACCCTCCTTTGCTCTGCATCAGCCAGGACAGCCAGAGCGGGACTTGCTCTCCCTCTCGCCTCCTCTCCTTCACCGTTTCGCCTGCCTGCCGATTTCCACTTTAAGTGGAAATCAAACCCCCTTCATCAGCTGCGGTTTCCAGCCGTGCTGCCACAGCCCCGGTGCCCAAGCCGGGATGCCACGTCACCCCGCAGCTCTGCCCGCCGGGCTCCCCTGCCTGGGGCCCCCGAGACAGGAGTCGCCCCGGGAAGGAGGGCTGGCCGCGGCGGGGGGACCGCAGGCTGCAAAGAGCAGCTGCTTCGAGCAGCCGGAGCGCAGGGAGGAGGGGAAGAGCTGGGCCTGGGACTTTCCCTGCACAACAAGGAGCGCGGAGGGCTCCCGTGGTGACGCTGCAGCCCTGAAACCGGCACTCGCTAGCGATTAATAATAGAAAGCCAAACCACTAATTGGCACCACGTTGAAATGAGCCCTCCAGAGCCAGGCAACAAATTCAACGGGAGGGAGGGAAAAGCCAGCCCTTGGCTGCATGGAGAGGGGTTAATGCAGTAAAGCCAAAGCAGGCAGAGGTCTCTGGGATGAAACCCGGCTTCGTCGCCTCAGCTAGCTCAAGCCCTGTCCCTTGGCAGCTGCCGCATTCGCCTCCAGCACGATTTTGCCTCGCCGCAGCTGCCAAGTTTCGCACAAAGCCATGCCTGACCTTTAACGGGAAGCGTTTAATGGAAGGCATTTGCATACATGCAACCCCCTGGCATGCACTTCAGCGTTATAAAACCCTGGGTGTCAATTCAGCGTCGGCCAAAGGGATCAGACCAATAGCCCCAGGGAGGGCAACGCTCAGCTTAATCACAGAGGAGGTGTTGGGCCAGCATCCTAAGTCTTACAGGCTTTCTAAGGTGAGCTGCAGAGGCCAGGCTGGGATGGAAAACTCCATCCCAAAGTGCACAAGCCATTTCACCAATGTTGCTGTTTCTGGAGAGATTCAGGGCTTTTCTTCACAGAAAGCAAAATATCCAAACCTGTAAGATTTCAGCTGTAGAAAACAGGTGGATCTGGAAACACTGCTTTAACAGCAGGTGCAGTGAGAAAAAAGACAAAAACACAAAGGATGCCACATAGTGGGATGTGCCACTAGGAAGCAGCTCGGCTGGCTAGCCGGGTTTTTGGTAAGCAATTTGGCCAAGGACCGCCAAAAAGAGCCCTGGTGGCTCAGCACAGAGTTCATTGTGGAGGGACAAGCTGACCTTTTTGGGGAGGAAGAGAGCTTTCTGAGAAACCAGACCTGAATTATAAAACAGCACTTGCTCCCCACTGAAATTTTTGGATCTGAGGTGAAGTTACTGGAGAACAGCCAAAACAAATCCTTTTTTTTTTGGTCCAAAAAAATGAGGACTTACCAGAAAAACAGAAGCAATTGCCTGCCCAGCTCTGCTTTCTGTGCATACTTTCTGTGACAGCAGACCTGAGTCCTGGCATGGTTTTGATGGGATCTTGCCCTAGGAAGATGCTGCCCCACCCCCAACCTAAACACCCTCCCAGCACCATACATAAGGGCACTGCACATCACAGCCACCAGTGCAAGTATTTCTACTGTCAGCTCTTCACCAAAGCAGGAATAAAAGGCACATGGTGGAAAAAGACATTTTCTGCTGAAAAAGACAGTCCGTTCTGCTGAGAAGCTTTCATCCCATCACTCTGGGTCCCGCACGGGCCGTTCTGTACCGTGCATGATATATAACACTCATCAAAAGGTCAGCCACCTCCCAGGCATGTCAGGCAGCAGCGTCCTCCTTAAAAACACCGGCCAGCTGACGACGCGCCGTTGGGATGATGCAATGACCCCGTAACACGTTTCCCTGGTGAGCTGCACTGCCAGCTCCTTTTCCTGCCCAAGGCAGACTCCTCCACGAAGCCAGGAGGACACGTCAGCCCCCCACACAGCTGAATCGATCTCTCCTCCAGTAAGGCCCTTCTTGTTGTAATGTGCCCCCAAGACAGGAGGAAACAGTCATAGCCCAAGCACAGGAGGACGCGCTTGGAGCCGGATATCCCCCTTCCACGGCAACAGGAGCTGAGCAGCACAGCCGGCAGCAAAGAGCTGCGATTTCTCATTCACTGAGCATAAGGACCTTTCAAAACTGTGTTTCCTCCCAGGTTGCTGCTTTGCTCCTAGGGGCTGAGGTTATGGAGCTGACGCGTAACGAAGGCACAGCGTTGGGCCTGCCGCGTGCCTGACCTGCCGCATCCCCGTGCTGCCCGATGCCCTCGGGAACCGGAGCCCGCCGGTCCCTCGCTCCGGCAAAATGGGGCCACTCAGCCCTGCAGACCTCAGAGGACCTGGTGTCCCCTGTGGTTGGAGGCAGATCTCGGGGGCTGCGCAGGGCCCTCAGCGTCAGCTGCAGTGCTGGAGCCTCTGTGGTCCCAAACACCGAGAGCTGGCGAGACCCAGGCCATCATGCTCACGGGTATCTCCCTTCTTCAGGAGCAGGCTGTCCTACTGCCAGTGACATTCCTCTGCAATTTCTGCTTCGTTTTGTTCAATCTACAATTTCCAATGGTGAAAGAACAGCCGAGTGTGCATCCTCCTGAGATTTTTTTTTTTAACCTGTCCCCTACCAGAGTCAAGTGAATCTTTCTGTCACCCCCACGCCACAAGCCTCCAGGAGCTCCGGTTCTCTCCTCCAGACTCTCCCTCCGCTCTTCCAGCCCCAGGATACACTCCAGCTCTCCAAAGCATCACCATTTTTAAAATGCAAGGCCTGCTCCACAGCCTGCTTCATATCTGCTTTGCTGCATTATCACATCCTTTACAATCTGCAGAAAACACCTTCCTGAGCCAGCTGACAGCAGTGCTTCTACCTTGCTTCCATTTCTGCTGGGCATCAGCGAAGGGGTTGACTCAGAGCCCTGAGGACAGCTGTCCTCCCGCCCTTCCTTAGCTGTCTAGCTGGGCTTTGCAATAGTGAACGTTCATCTGCCATGTGGCAACTGCTGAAGTTTACAGCCCAAGGACACATAATCAGTGCTGAGCGGCTTTAAAGCACCAGACAATCAATCACGGTGGCTCAGCACTGGCTTCACAAACAACTGAGTCACCCCTGCAGAAGGGGCAGGAGATATTACAGCCACCTCCACGTACCCGCTCCCGCCTGCCTGTGGTGGGCACCCCAGCCTCACGCTGGCACCGCGGCCCAGCACGCAGAGCTGTGTTGTGTTTCCAGGGACCGGGCTTTCAGGGAAGGTCCCAGCAGTCTGCCAAGAAAGCAGAGAAGGAGGGAGGAGACAATTTGTCAGAAGAAATCGGATCTGCAGGGAAATGAAGCCATGTAGAGCCGTGGCTGGGAGGCTGCACTGGGGAATTGGGGGCCTCTGAGGTTTTGTTTTGTTTTCACGACTCACAAATTGCAAAGCCATTGGGAATCACTGAGATGCTGTATCCAGGCTGGCAGCTAGTGCCATACTACATCCCCGTGCTCTCCTTTGAGGAACATGCACTACTTAGAAACCAGGGATTAAGGGTGCGGGTTTCGCTCTTGCTCACAGCCGGCAGGAGATGCACCAGCGCCAGGGCCTGGAGGACCTCTCACCATCACCTCCAGCTTCCGGAGGTGGCGACTGCAGAGCCAGGAGGGGGCAGAAGGGGCCGATGTGCGAGCAGCCCGGCACGGGCGGGAGAGAAGGATGGGGCAGCCAAGGGCTTTGGGTTGGGGGATACCCAGGGGAAGAGAGATGAAGATGGGCTCGCAGCTGGGGGCCACAGCGGAGCAAGGTGAATGAATTCACCCCCATCAGGGCCAGGAGAAAGATGTGCATGGGGAGGTGAGGCCGCACAAAGGTGGCTCACGGTTTCAGCCAACCCGACACCCGTGCTTGGACACTTCTGCCCCCCCCCCACCTCCAATGCGCCTATCCAATCCTTTCACAAATCCCCATTTCCCCTCAACAAGCCGAGACCTCTGCTTACTACCCCCTGCTTAGCCTACAGCTCCTACACAGAGCCTTCGTGCAATCATCAGCTGAACTTTAGGTTTGTTTCCAATCCAAAGGAAATTAGGGTATTTGATCTGCAAACTCTTGCAGCGTGATTTCTCAAAAGTTGGAGGCATGGACTTCTGCCTTGCTGAAAAGGTGCTACCCCCCCGCGTAACACCGCCAACCAGCAGCAAGGAATTTTTTTGAATGAGAGGCAAAAAGGACACGTTCAGGTTATTTGTGGAGAGGGAAAAAAGTAATACCTTTTCCTGCTGTTTGCATGCTGCTTTGATCCTTACTTTGTAGTTACCATAGTGACAAATAAAAAAGGCAAAGGTGGAATAAATTACTGAAAGTTGACAACATCCTAAACATGTTTCTACAGTGCAAATGAGTGCAACCTGCAAACATCCCTTGGATTTGCAAGTGCCACCGTTGCAACAGGGACTCAGCTTTAACATACAGCTCACACTGAGCATTTACACTACGTCGCACAGTGGGTGTGATATTTATATACATTTCAGATGCCCAGCAACAGAGGTTTCTGTGTATTTTGCAGACCAGACAAGCCTGAGGCTTTGCCTTGTTTGCAAAATTAATCTGTAACGCTGCAAATTGCTATGGCCTGGTCCAGGAAGAGGCAGATAAACCATATCATCCTCCATACAGGCCTGGAAGGGACTCAGATGCTAAGGAGGGGAAGCAGTAAAAGGGATATAAACCAGAAGAGGAAGAGCGCTACAAGGCAGACTGCATCTGACAGCCTCCATGAGAGCATTCCCATCCTCTAATAAATTGCATTTATCAGGCTGCTCTGAGATCTGGACTAGTACGGCACCAGGCTAAAGGAAAAAAACAATGTACGAAGCCATCTTTACCAAAAAGCAATGCCAACGATTGCTTCGTTTTCCCCTGGACCAGCTGTGTGAAGGCAAAGGTTTCCAGTCCAGGCACAGTGACGCGTCACGGCTGAGCTAAGCAACCACAGCTTCCTCCAGCCAGTGCCCATCCAGCTGTGCTGCCCAAATGAGCAGCGCATCTAGAGTCATGTAAAGCACCCGGATAGTCAGTCCTCACAAGCCTTGCCTTAACCCCAAGGAACGGGGTTGCTGGAAATAAATGGTGTCTGCCAGCATTTGCACCTGATTTCCTTTTGCTGGATTAAGCAGACAACGGAGTTGCCCTCCCAGGCCCACGGCCAAAGGACCTGGCTTTGCCACAGAAAATTGTTACTAATCCAAAAAGGATAGAAACTTTGGAAGTTTCTCTTTCTGCTAGAAACCCCCTGGGAACCACCAGCCCAAACCAGGTTCTTCCTTACCTCTGGGAGACAAGTTCTACAGGCTGAACAACCTTTGTCCTGGCTGCTCACGGCTCTATTAATTGGGGCGACCTAATCTGGATGGCACCCCAGCCACCTCCACCACTGCCTTTGTAGTTGCCTTACGCTAAGCAAGGGCACAAATGCATCACAGGCACAACATTCACAGCGCTAAAGTTCGAGACTCTGCCCATTCGCCCTTATGGATAAGGCACAATGTATACATACGGTATGTCTGGCCTGGTTGAAAGGGAGAAGTCAGCAAGAGGAGGGTTTTCCTGACCCTAAACCAAGCCATTTCTGTAAAGCATGGCTGTGTGCACAAGCCTGCCCTGCCAGGTGCCCGGCTGGGATGTTGCGGGTGCGGGACAGAAATCACAGAGCAAGACGCCCTGACCATCGCCTTTGGAGTGACCTATTTCTCTTCCACCAAGATACAGAACTGGGGAACTGCCAACCAAAGCACTTTGGCTGTGAAGAGGAACAAGCTGATATTGCAGGCTATGGTTGTCGTGATTTTCCCTTCTACAGGCGACTGAAAATTTCATTCTGGTGTTCAGCAGATGCACGGTCCTGGAACCGAGCATATGGCTCATGTTTCGCAGCTAACGCAACAGGCCGGCCTGGCCATTTCTGCTTGGAGCCGGGGGAGTTTTCAGGAACGAGATGGTTTTCCAGGTTTTCATCAGCATGCAGAAGGGCATGCTGCCATCGCGTCGCCAAACGCGGGGCCTGGCCTCTCCCATCGGCCCCCTCTTGCGATGGCTGTCGCTCTAACGCGAATGCCAAGGGTAGCAAGAAACTGAGATGTGACCTACCATCCGCAATAGCAATATTGCCCCCTTGGTTTTTAATAGTGCCAGCCAGCTGTGCTCCTCAGGGTCTCGGCTGTTTCTCTTGCCACCTGTGGCAACCAGCACCAGCTCTGTCTTTGAGATGGGGAAACTGAGGCAGCAAGGTCCCAAAAGCCACATCTTCGTACAATCCCACTGATCAAGCGACCAAGGTATTTGTGAGGTTTTGACCACAACCAGCTACCTAAGAGCACACAGCAAAGAGCGATGAGATGGGACACAGTACTTCGCCCTTGCCCAGACCCACCTGCCTTCAGAGCAATCACCGTAGCCGCTGAAATCCCTGCCTGCCCTTCCTGACGCCGGAAAGCACGAAGGGCAGAAGGAGTTGCCACCACAGCAAAGGCTACTGCACCATGTCCCCGCCTGCCAGATGGGAAGAGAGCAGATGAGAAGACTCTCCCCAAGATCACTGAGAAGGACTGAACGAGGGACCAGTCGCTCCTGAACACCCCTTAACTCCTTTCAGCCCATGAGCAAACTCTCCCACTGAGCCAGGCGCTGGCATTAACCTCAGTGGAGGCAGACGGGGACACGCAGGAGGTAGCCATACTCCACAGACGCAGCCAGTCTTGGCTGGAGTTTGCCAAACCCTGCATCGCTTTGGTGCTGTTGACACACAGCTCTTAAGTCAATCCACACACAACTAATACGCTACATCTGCTGTGTATTTTGCTTGTCATTTGTTTGCTTTAGTTCTGCTGCCTCTCTTCCCGCACTCCCTGGTAAGCTCTAATGATGTGCAGCGTCTGCTGTTGTTGCACCATTACGCAGCGATAATCTT
This sequence comes from Dromaius novaehollandiae, assembly GCF_036370855.1. Taxonomy (NCBI): domain Eukaryota; kingdom Metazoa; phylum Chordata; class Aves; order Casuariiformes; family Dromaiidae; genus Dromaius; species Dromaius novaehollandiae. The sequence goes on from NC_088107.1 coordinate 23,585,375, forward strand.
TGGACAATTATTTGCTGGATTCACACGGTTGCTGGATGAAATGGTGCTTTCGCTGGCTGTCAGTTACGTATTTTCCCAAGCTGAAGCCAGACTGCAGGGAACCATCCTGGCAGTAAATTAAGAGCTGCCAACACCAGGAACATCCTACAGAAGTATCGGAGGTCACGTCGCTCGTGCAGAGTCAGGTCCTAGCGTGCTCGGCGCTGCACACATGCGATGGGAGCATCTGCACCCAAAACAGGAGTCAGGGATGAGTCCCAGGCACTCGAGCCACCTCTCCATCTAAGATGGGGCAAGTCACCCCCTTGCAGAGAGGAGGGGTTTTATGGGCAGCTTTCAAGGAAACCCCAGGTGACACTGTTTTGCAAAACTGCCTTGCTAGATTTACAGTTAAAAATTTCCGATATCCATACTTTGTTTCTAAAGATGTCATTTCTCTTTAAAAGAAAGAGCACTCCAGTTTTTATTTTCCCTTAATGGGTAGAAACAACAGGTCTTTTCCTAAGCCAGACTCATGGAAAAAGAGGTGGCAAGGCCCTTGACAGGTCACAGACTGATTCCTTGCCCCAAGATACCATCAAATCCACAGCCCTGGCAGGGTAAAGGCGGCGAGCTGCGGACACCCCCGCCCTCCAGATGGCCCCTCCGGGGCTGCTCTCACTGCAGGGTCCCCAAACCTTCCCCTCCTCCCTTCTCTCCCGGGCCACCCCGGCAAACCTGGCCGAGTGGAGATGGCCCTTAAGGGGGTCCCCCTTCCCTCTAAGCCTGTCCTCTGGGCTGCATTCACCGTCCGTGGAGCTCAGGGTCCAAGCCGTCTCCCCAAAGAGAGGCATACAGAGCCAGGCTGCTCCAGCCCTCCTTGGGCGCTCTCCTCCCCAGGGGCCAAGGGCACCCAAATTTCACCAGCTGAGTCCTACCAAGCACCAGCTCTCAGAGCCCCCAACCCTATAGAGTAGCAGACCCCAAAGATCCTGGCTGTTTAGTTCTCGCAGCGCACTAAGGCTAACCCTGCCACCGCCACCCCCGGGGCTCCAGGGCAGGAGAAGGGCCAAATCCCGACCACTGCTGCTCTGGCACAGGACGCGTTCATTCGGCACCCAGCACGGACAGCCACCGGCGGGTGCCCCAGCACGCCTCTGACAGCAGCCGCCCCCCTTGCAGCCAGGCACCGTGCCCTGCTGTCCCTCTCCCGCCACCCAGGGACCCCATCTCCACCAGGACACCACCCTGGCAAAGCCGCAGGCGAGCAGCTACCTTATCCAGCCTGTGTGGAGCCAGATCCTCTCCCTAAAGGGGTTTCCCCACAAAGCTTCGCCCACAATCAACGTTTCCAGCACTTCCCAGAGGCAACGGCATGGAAAACAGCCCTCCAGAAACAGCAGACCCGCTCTCCCCTCCGCCTCAGTTTCCCCTTGGCAAGAAGGGCACAGGGACTGGCATTGCTCCCCCCCCGCCTCCCGTCCCGCAGCGCAGAGCCATGCCCACGCGCCCTGCGGGTGCTCTGCAAAGCCCGAGCGCAGCCCCGAGCGCCCGGCCACAGCGCTGCTCCCACGCCGGCCCTGGGCTCGGCCAGCCGCCCTCCCTGCCCCGCACTGCAGCAGGGGGATGCTCTACAGAACGGGACTTCTCCAGCTTGCAGAAGCAGCGGCTGCAGCGAGGACAGCAGAGAGGAGACCAACGGGAGCCCATGAGCCCTGGAAATAATTGTCCCAGCACCCTCCCGTGACAAGGGACAGGGCCCTAGGTCCCGCTCTGGGGGAAACAAGATAGCAAAGCTCAGAGTGGAGCCTTACAGGAGAGGAAGGGGATGCTTCTAAGACACCACGCAGGCTTCGCTAGGCTGTGGCTCTTGGGGACAGCTAGGAAGACAGTTCAGGCTGCTGCATTTAAAGCTTTTAGTCTCAAAGAGACAAAAAGGAATTTTTTACTATTTTAAAGAAAACCCTCAGAAGCTAATTTTACTTGGGGGACTCTCCCAGAACATCTCAGAGATAACTTGGTTGCAAATCAAAACAGCTGGTACATTACCAGCACTTTAATCTTCCCTTGCCACCTCTGCTATTCCCTTAATTAGAGACAGAGGTCCTTTGCCTCACGCTCAATCTCTTATTTTGCTCTCGGTTGCATCAGGCACCAGCTCTGCTGCGTTTCGAGGGCCGGTCATTTTTAACGAGCTTGCTCCCCTTGCACCATTAGCAGCATATGAGGCCGGTGTGGTTTTAGGCAGCGTCTGCTTTTGCGCATCGCTCACATTGCTGCGCACCAAGCCTGGGACGAGCCCTCCCGGGAGATGTGGGCACGTGCTTGGGGGGACGGTGACGGCGGCAGCCCTGCCCCGAGCACGGCCACGGGCAGGTGATCGCGGGTGAGATCTGAGCCCCCTCTGAACACCTGAAATCCCATCGTTTCAGAAGCCCAGGCGAGGAGGAGGGAGAGCAGGCGGCGGGGGGAGCCCGCCTCGCCTTGCCTCGCCTCGCCGCAGATGAGAGCCCGGCGCAGCAGCACGCGGGCAGCCAGCGGGCAGAGCCGCCATAGAGGGGGCACCTACCTGCCTTCCTCAGACAGGAGCAAGCCTCAAAAGAGTCATCTTGGGGGGGTGGGGGGGGTGGAGTGACATCCAGCGAGGCCGGTAATTACAGCAGGCGGCTTTGAAGCCTGTTGCTGCTCTGCAGAGGCAGCCGGGCTCGGAGATTTGTGCAGAGCATCCACCGGCCCTTCTCCAGGCTGCGAGCAGCAAGCAAAGACATTTGGCTGTTTTCTATCCCCCCCAAAAAAAGGCAGCTCTAAGCGGATTTACCTTCCGCTCCCCTCATTTCCAGGTCGGAAAGGAGAGCAGAGGCACTTCTCATTCAGCCCTGGAGCCATGCTGCTCTGGGACACACATTAATGGCTTACGGAGCTAACCAGCTGCACACATCTGTCCCCCTGCTACGTGCACATCAGCGATGCATCAGCCCATCACTGCTGCTTTAACCTTTCCTCAAACAGCCCAGCTAGGACCAGGATTGCCAGCTCCACCCAGACCAAGGTGGTCGAGGTCCATGCTGGCTGGCCACGCAGTGGCAGGGCTGCGGTGACCTTTTCTCGCGTTGCTTTTGCCACCGACGGAACAAGCAGCTTCATTCGAGTGGGCGCCGCGAGCGGGACCAGCCTGCAAAATGCCATTTCCGCGCGCCAGGGAGGCAGCGAGGCGGCCGCCCACCCTGCCGCAAGGTCCTCCTGTCACCGCTCCCATCTCGCCGTTAATCCTTCACGTTATTACAACAGGATATGAAATTGCTGGAGGGGCAAGCGAAGAGATACCGCAGACGTTACACGGTCGTTTTTTCATTACTCGTGATTAAATGTATCATTGCAATAACTACCTCGGCAAGGCGGGGGGAGGCTGTACCAAACGCAGGTCATAGCGCTCTCGAAGCACTGCACAAGGACAGCCGGGAAGAGAGAGAAAACAAGCCGAGAATACCGGATACATTAAAAATGCCAAGGAGCCTCATTATTCTCACAGGCGTCTGCACCCCCCCGTCTTGCTGTGAGATGGAAAATAAATGTCCCAAGATCTGCAGCAATTCCTACACTCCTTGTTCCCAGGGCAAGGAGGGGAACAGGAGGTAAAAGCACCCAGAGCAAGGCACATGGGGCAGGCTGCACGCAAGCCAGATGCTATGGACTGGCAAGGCTGGGAAAAAGCAGCTAGGCGATACCCGTGTGCTTGCCCTGCTTCTCTACGCCGGGTGTTTGCCAGCATCCCAGCTCCAGGAGCGGCCTGGAGAGTGCTTTGCTCTGGCCTGATGTAGCTGTTCACCCGAACCTGCCTTCCTAAGAAGGAAGGAAAGATAGCGCCAAGTTTTTAGATCAGCAGGAGTTAAAAAGTTACAACACGAGCTGTCAGAAAAATCATCTATCAGCAGCATCAGCTCCACACCTCCTATGAAGTTCAGGAGGGGAAAAAAAAATAAGCCCAACAACATCAAATTAAAACGGCAGCCGTCCTTTCCCCTCATTACTTTAAAATATGAGCTCACGCTGCAGCAGCGCTACAGAGCGGGAAGGTGCAGGCTCCCGCTTTGGGGGGAATCAAAGCGGTTTCGTTCCCCTGCAGAACGGGCGCCTGACGGTTCGGTGCACCGGCTGCGGCATCAGGTACGAGCGCTTCAGCGGGATGAAACGCGCACGCAGCAAAGCACGTGTCCCTCCTCGGCTGCTCGCGGAGCGTAACGGACCGCCGCCACCGCAGCAGCACCGTTCGGCCCCGGCGCCTTTGCGCAAGGGACGTATTGAAGGGACGTCCCAAAGCGAGGGTCCAGCTCGCCTCCCCTCCCATCGTCTTTCAGGGCGATGCTCCTATGGCCACCTGCACAGCACAAGTGGGGCAGGCCTTGCTACCACCTCCATTTGCTCCTTCTTTCGGTCAAAAAAAATGGTTCCTCAAATGCAAACGTTGCCTTGGAAAGAGTAGTTTACAGGCAAAATATTTTCAGACCTTCCTTTGCTCCCCAACCCCCAGTCTAAAGTAGCTTTTCCCAATGAGAACTTAGCCTGTAGCAGTGCAAGTCTACAATTCTGCAGTACATCCACCCCTTCTGAATGAAAACTGTTTTCCAGGAGGAAATTTGGGGGAAAGGGGAGGGAAAAAAAAACAAAAAACCAAAAACACCCGCACAACATCCATCCTCATCTACTGCTCATCCTGCAGCGGGGAGAAAGCACTCCCTGCCCTGGCCTGCAACGAGGATCTCAGCCTCAGCCGGCGCCAGGCATCGGAGGCGATGCTCACACCACAGCACGTCGGTCCCCTCAGAAAAGGGGGATCGGAAAAGGGCAAGAGCACAGACCCCAGCATAGCCAAGCTTTTTTGTCCCACGGGCCCTGGCTTGCCAGCGCGGGCTCAGCAGCCGGGCGCTCGCGCGAGCGGCTTTGCCGGGCTTGCCGCTCGCTCAATTCCGAGCACATCCCTGCAGCCTTCGATTCCCTCCGACTGCTTTTAAATCAAGCCCAATTATGACAGGTGCAATTTTATGTCTCTGTTTGACTTTTATTGGCATCGTAAACCGTCCAGCTGGCATCAGGCTGGCAGTAGTTAATAGCGAGAGAGGCGTAGAGATAAATAAAGCCGGGTGAGGTCTTTCCTCGCCGTGCCTGAAATACACCCCCGCGGGGCTCAGCCCTACCCCAGGGCCAAACGCCGCCTGGAATAAAGCGGAGTGGGGAAAAAAAGCAGCGCCTGGTGCTTGGTGCGGGGAGGGAGCATATCAAACGGCTTTGCCGCTCGGCCTCCTCCGGGGAGCTCATCTGAGGTGAGATGGGTTTGCAGAGGGAATCGCGCTTATCCGCTCCCAGGCTCTGACTCACTTCCATCCCCCCCACTGCCCAAATCCGCGTCTCTCCCGGCATCCGAGCGAAGCTGGGTTAACAGCAGCGTGAGGCTTCTCCCGTAGCTGTCCGCCCGATCCTGCTGAGCTTGACTAATGGAGAAGCCAAGGCATTACAGAGAAAGCTCTTCACCCGTACTTGCCATTTAACCCCAATCAGAAAGCACCGGGAGCTCGCAGCCGTCCCCGCCTCTGCAGCTCCACTGCGAGAATATGGATGAAATAATCCTCCTAACAAGCATCTGCAGGTGACTTTTTTTTCTTCAGTTCACTGACCAAATCAAAAGCACTCTGGCACAGGGAGGGAAGGGAGGGGAGGGAATAGCTCCGAGCCCAGCACTCATCAAGCCCGAAAACAAAAGCGCCAGGCTGGACCTAGCAGGCGGGCGCAGCCTCTGGCACGGATGCGTGGGAGCTTTCGAGGACGTGCACATATGCTTAAAGCCCCTGTTTGAGGAAGGAGCAAGTGTTTCACCCCGCAGCAGCTCCTGGGCTCGACTTCGAGGGCCAGATTCAGTTGTTTGCTCACCACCTTGGGCCAGGGACCGCGGTGCTGGGACGGGGTGGGGAGAACGGGGCGTCAGAGCAGCCCATGTGCATGCGCTCCATGGAGACTATAACAGACACGGCGAGGGACCGGAAGCAGTCACAGGGCTAAAAACAGCAGGAAGAGTTGGCCTGTGCCAAAGCTGAGTCTCCCCCATCCCTGGGCCATGACAGAGCCTTTCAGATACATCAAATCAGCTTCTCATCCCATCTAGCACATCTTGGAGAGTGACGCGGATCAGCCGAGATACGACAAGAATGGAAAATCACTGCATCGCATTCTCCCCCCCCGCACACACCTACAAGCCACTTGTCCCGTCAGCCTCCAAGGAGGTACCAGATCTTAAAGGTTAGTCACCAGAGAAGGGGGAGGCAGAGCTTAAGAGCAAACGCTGCGAGGGCAGCTCCATAACCAGCTCGAGGAACCGCTAGGAGATTTGCACCGCACTGGGGAGGGACCTGAACCGCACAACTGGAAGATGGATAGGACTTCAGGAAGGACTTCTCTTTTCAAATTAATGAGAGTTGACTACTCTACAAGGAGAGAGCTGGAAAGACTCAGCCCAGGACACCTGAGAACTGAGCCATAAGGCATCCTGCAAAGAAGCAGCAACTTGCATAGATATGGCATAACTATTTATCTCGCAGCGGGAACTCAGGCTATCAGCCAGCATCACCATTAGAAGAGCACTCACCAACTCAAAGCAGCATTTTACACCCAGCTACCAAAAAGGCAGAGGACCCAAGAGCAGCGTTTTTCCAAGACATGCCTGAAGAACCTGGGAACCAGGACTAGCACTCCCAGGAGATCTTCACAATTTAACTCCCCTAATCTCAGGTAGGTCCCAAAACACCTCTCAGGTCACCATGGTCTGAGTATCAGAGCCCTTTGGGAGCAGACACGATTTGGGCTTTTGTAGTCATCTGATGAACCATGGCCCTCATGGGACTTCCCAAGGTCACTCCAGGGGACTCGGGTCCGGTCATCTCAGCTTCACCTGTGGCTGCTGAGTCCCCTCCCCTTCCCAGGAGCCGCTGCAGCAGGGCAGGGCAGGGCCAGGCCAGGCGAGGTGACAGCACACCACCCGGGACCCTGCTTGGGGATGGGACAGGGGCTTTGCACAAGCCTACCTCCTTCACAGCTATTTCAAGCCGGTTTGGGGAAAAAAAAGAAAAAGAAAAAAAAATCGAGAGTAAGCATAGCAGGAACCTCAGCATTTACCCAAGAGAATTCACTCCTCTGAGTAAACACTCGGAGGATGATGAAGTATCTCGATAGCTGTGGCACGAGGAGCACAGCAGCTGCTATGTGGAAAGGAGGAAGAGATTTACTATCCCTGGCATTTATGTTTCTCTTTCCCAAACCCCCCCCTTTCCTTTTTTTTTTTTTTTTTAACGACTATTATTACAAAACCCCCCTACACCTCCCCGTGACGCTGCCTTATTAAAAAAGTGACAATTAGTCATTTGAAGAAGCAACAAAGAGACCCAGCAGTCGGGGAGATGCAATTTGAATTTCAATGCAACATCTGAGGGATGCAGGGAGACGCGGCTAGGGAGGAGTGCTGTCAATCACGCTGTCACAGCCAGGAGAAACCCACGGCCGCCGCTTTGCAACGCGGCTCTTGCGGCTGCTGCTCTCTGCGTGCAGGGACCCAAATATAGGCCACGACCCACCAGTGCAGCATGTGCCCAGCACCATCTCCCATAAACCCAATGATTTGCCCCATCCAACTTACTCTCTGCAGGGTTTTGGCCCAGCTGCTTCATGCAGGGAGCCACGCTGCCACCATAAGAGAGCTGCTCAGCTCCCTGGATGGTTCTGCTGCCAGGGGCCCCATGCAGCAGGGACAGGTGAGCCCAGCACCCTGCCCCAAGGGAGCTGGGTGCACCAAAAGCATCCACCCATGGTGGAAACACAAGCTGGGGAGGGGACAGACCCAGCCCTCCCCGTTTCACAAGCCTCGCCATCCCTCCCTGCACCCCCCAAGCCAATTCTCAGACCCCCCAGGAGAATTAACTTGATGACAGCTAGAGCTTTAGTGCAGGACGTGTCATCAGGATCGAAGAAGGGAGCTGTATCCAAAGAGGCTGCCCTAAGGGGGAGCTTTGGGACCAGCCTTTGCTTTCAGCATCAGTAAGTCACTGCACTGAAGGCATCAGGCCTGGGATGGAGTTTCATCCCTGAGTCCGTGTAACCTGCTGGGGGACCGAGAGGAAGGACTAGCCGCAGCAGTCAGGGAAAGATGCAGCAGGCTTTTCCGCAGATCCCTGCAGAGATGGAGAAGAGTCAAACTCAGGAAACATCTTCCCAGGTTCAGTGGCAATGGGACAGCAGAGCTGGTCTCTACCTTGTGCTCATAAATTGATTCAAGGTCTTGCAGGTTGCACGTGTCCCTAAAAGCCCCAGCTCAGGAGACAGGGAAGCCCTGGCCCGCAGAAGAGATGATCCTGGAGCTCACTTGCAGGGAAAAGCCCAGAAATTGGACCCAAGGTAAAACCTAAAGGCTCAAAAATCAAACAACATGAAAACAGAAGCCAAATGCACATTTCCAGCCAGCTGCACTTGCCTCTGGCTTTCCAAGCAGGAAAATGAAGGTGAGGGGGATTAAGAGGCTATAAAGACCCCCAAAGCCAAAAATCCTCCTCCGCATAAGCCCCCAGATGAGCGGTCTGGAGCTCATCTCCTGGCCTGCCCCATCCCACCAGGGATGTTCAGCAGAAAATCCCCTGCCACTAGCACTTATATCACAACATTTAACATTTTAGTGAGGACACTGATCTGAATTCAAAGCCCAGAATTGCAGCCAGAGGAATTACTGCAGGGGCAAATGTAAATGCAGGAACACAGTCAAACAAATGAACAGTATCTTTATTAGCTTCTTTATTTTATTACAGGTTATGGGGATTTTCTTCCCCCGCCTCTTTCCTCCTCATTTTATTTCAATGAGCCGTGACATTTACAGGAACGCGGACAGGCAAAAGCAAGCGGAGCCCGGCTGAACGGCACGTTCCCCCGCAGCCCGCGCTCGGATGAGGCTGGCAGCTCCGAGAGGCGAGGAAGGCTGCCCCGGGAGACGGTCCCCGTCTCACAGCAGGCAGCTACGGCAAGGATGCTGCTGCAGCCGGGGGAGGCCGGAGCATTTCCCCAGCCCCCTTTACACAGGGCAGGTTTGGGGAGCCCAAAGATGGGCATCTGCCTCCCCGACCTGAGCCAACCCCGACTCACTGGGCAGAAGCAGCTACTGCTGATGAGCAGGGTGGGGGGAAGGAAAAAAAAAGAAAACCACCATTTAATTTGCTAAAGCTTTCACTTCTCCAGGAAAGCGTCGATTCCGGGGGCTCAGGCGAGCCGGAGAGCCAGACGCCGCAGATGGAAGGACGACAGGCAGAGCTAGACACGCTCCCGGGAGCCAAATACAGGAGGCCCACCTTCCCCGTTCCTCCGAGCGGGCCCATCTACGGCACGAATAAAACACCCCAGTTAGCAAGTCAGTGCACGGCAGCTAATTAACAGCTTCCCCAAGCCCTTAAGCATTGGTGTGCAAGGAGGGCTGAGCCCCCCAGCACCCCCCTGCAGTCCTTCCCCACGCTGCAGCTGCAGAGGAGACAGGTGGGTTTTTGCAGTTCCCATCCCATAGGTGAGACTTTGCATGTGGAGGAAAAAAGCAGATTGTGGCTTTTAATTAAACGCTCTAAGCCTTTTCCCGCTTCGAGTTGCACTAGGAGCAATCTCTAAACAACGTTCAGCAGAGAGGAAACAGCACTGACTACCGCTCTGGTTAAAAAAGAAATAAAAAATAGCACAAGCCACAGAACAGGGAGTTCTTCCAACAATCTGTTTTCTGTACCCTGGAAAATAATAGCAACCCATATGGAAAGCCCACACAGCTATTTTCCAGGTGCTTTGTATGGCATGAAATCCAGGGAATAAATTACCTGGGAAAGGGGGCCGAGGTACCATTTGCTTCCATTCTTTTTCTTTCAATACAAGCGATTGTTTTGGTGCAATACATTTTGGGATTTCCTCTCCTCCAAAAATGCCACGCTAAACATCACGAATGCGGGGCAGTGTTATTTTGGAGCTCTGTTCCCAGCCCAACTGGTGGCTGGGAGCAGTCAGAAAAAGCACACGAGAAATATGTTCCAGACATATCTGATCACGGGGGGTAAAATTAAGTGATTTCCTCCACACCGCTTAGCTAGGGTTTTTCCTATGGCCCCCATTGATGTACGATACCGGAGCTGGACCGGCTGCACTGTGGGCGCCTTTCCAGGGCCCTGGTGAGGGATAAAGAGGTATTGCTGCCCACACTAAAAGGGGAAACTGAGGCACCAGGACACCAAGGAACATGCTTCAGGACAACAGTGGGATTAGACAAATGAAGGAGACAGAGCAAACAGAGGGGCCAAATAGAGAGCGAGGAAAATATTTGGCTTCTCAACCCCTCAGCAACAAATGCAAGATTTTGGCTAGTAAATGAATAAAACATTCAAGCCACTTCCAAGCTGGCCATTATATTTCTCTTCTTCCCCCTCCCCAAAAAAATCCATCTCAGAGTTCCCACACTCAGACAATTTTTTTTTTTTTTTTTTAATTTAGGCCTGTGCATGAGATGAGGGGTATGACCACGCATTGCTTCAGAATAGGATGCTGAAGAGAACTGTTATTATTTTGACATTTCCAAAACACCTTGAAATTTCTGAAGAGAAAAGCTTTTCGTTGGGAAAGCACCAAGATAAAGACCTGGCAATTCTGTTCTCCCTCTGCCTCAGCTCTTCCCAGACTCTTTTTTTCCTGGGCCAAAACAACTGCAGTTTGCGTGTGCGTTCAGGCTCCAAGGCTTTCCTTTAAAGCCAGACCACTGACATGCTGGAGGAGATGCTGTGGCAGTGGGTGTTGAAAGGGGAGCTACGTTGGGCTTGCAGCTTTCCTCACCATGCAATAAAATCCCTCCCCACTGGATCTGTTTAAGCTCCCTAAACTGACTTAGAAAGGTTGAATCCCTTCCTCCTCCTGGTTTTAACCTGGAGCAAGCAGAAGGAATTGCTTGCAAATCCACATGGCAGAGTCCCAGGGACAGGTCCACGCTCCAGCATGTTTAATGCTAACCCACGCACCCCAGGCTTGGTCCAGTCTGATGCTCAGAGCTGCTTTAGATGTATGCCGAGAGCACAGCCACCATGTAAGCATCACTGGCACGCCCTGGGTCTGGATCTGGCCACACCAGCATGGCACCAGTACATCTCTAACAAGGTACAACTAACTGGGGCAACAGCGTTGGACAAGGGGTGGCAAGAGCAGAGCCGGGCTCCTGCAGTCGAGAAGTCTCCAGTGGCCACAGTTTCCCCTGCCTTTGCACCTACGTCGCGCACTGCAGAAGAGTCTAGTGGTGTGGAAAGCAAAGTGTATTCAATTAAACAGGGAATTAAAGGATTTTCAATAAGATGGGAATAAAAGCAACTTGAGCTATTACTAGCATCTTCTTAGTTGAGGAGAAATGAGGTGTTTGATTTCTTCCTTCTTGCTCCCCTCCTTCAAAGCCATCTGCAATTTGGCAGCCAGGATGCTAATGCCACCAGGGTGAACAGGCAGAGCCTGGGACTGCTGATGTGGCTGTCCCCAGGCCACCACCATCCTGAAGCCCCAGAGCTTTTCAGCACCATCTTAAGGTAAGAAGGTCCAAGAGATGCTTCAAGGTAGAGACCACCTCAGGAGACCAGTGTCATCAGCTTTCCTATTGACAAGTCTCTACATCTGAAAGCCTCTGCTCCTTCGTGAGGGACCTTCTCAAATAAAGCCTTGCCACAGCAACAATTTAGGTGACCTAGATGCAGGAGTGACTACCAGCTCCTCTGTGGTGCCCACCTTGCCCAGGGCACCCGGCAGCACCAGAACAGCTGCAGCAGAAGTCCAAGCTTCCATTCCACCTTCTGAAGGAACACCAATGTGTTTTTCTCACCTCCCTGCCTTTAAGCCGCTTACTTACAGGGGGATATATGTAAATCCAAAAAGAAAATTAAAATGTCATAAAAATGTAAGACCAATTAAAACTACAATCATTTCAGGCGGTGAAATCATTTCAGACTTTTCTATCTGATAAATTGGAGGGAGACAGTCTGGGATGCTCGTCCACCTGGCTGAGTTGTTTACCAGGATTTATGTGATATTACAAACAAATTATGCACTGCAAAAGGTTTTTTATTAAATGTAACCATAAACTTCTAAATTTACAAGCTCTCTGGGAGCAGCTCAGATGCAAGCTGCAACCAAGTCTGGCTCACACAACCCAAACACAGGGCCAGGACTAGTTTCAAGCCCTTTTCCCAGGCTCCTGCGGTTTCATCTCCAACCCAGCACAAGCAAGGGGAGTCTCAAGGCTGAGGAAGTTTATAGCAGGTGGCAAAGTCCTCTCCCAGCATTGGTTCAGGATGCTGCACCCACACCTGGGTTTCTGCCCCATGACTGTGTTTGGGGAACACAGTCCCTCACACAACCAGAGAAGGGTCAGAGTCCAGCCCCGAGGGCTATGCTGTTGCCAGATGGTTTTACCAAGAGCCTCCTCACTGCCAGCCCCATCTCAACGCTGCTTTGGACCGGTTCGTCCCCTACAGCCAGCACCGAGCACCTCCTCGCTGTCCACACGTACCAGCAGGAGCTTCCTCCTGACGCAGAAACTCCTCCTTTTCTAGCTGCAGGGCACTGCTCCCTGCCCTGCCATCTCCCAACACTGAATAATTCCCTCCCTTCATGTCTCCTCTTACCTCGAAGAGATTTCCAGCACTAGCTTTGATCACAGCTCCTCCAGGCCTTGCTTTTTTTAGTCTATCTACCTCTCGCTCCACGTGTGTCTGATAAGCCACTCCTTGTACCGTGCCAGGTCAGCTGTATCCCTACAGTTTTCATCTCGAGCCTCCCTAAGCCGCGGGAACAGGAGCTGTGTGCACAGCTTTATCGCTCCTTCCCAGTGACGTGCCCTTGCTTCCACCGCAGGGATTTTTGGTGACTCCAGCCCCCTGCCACCACCAAAAAGCAGCCACCTCTGGCTGCAACACGCAGCTCAGCTCCCTCAGCTGTCTCCTCACGCCTTTTCCCACCCTGGACCATGCAGGAGCCCCAGCTGCCGTGCCCAGGAGCAGCACGCTTCAGTGTCCAGAGACCGGCACGCATCTCCCTCCAGACTGAAGCCTCAGGGTTGGAAGGATGCAAATAGAAATGGTTTTTGCCAGGCTCATAGCCACAAGCGTGCAGCCCAAGCTGGTGCTGCATAGCTCTCCCCCAGAGCTCGCTCAGGCCAAGCCCACCCCTGCCTTCACCTGACCCAGCACCCAACGTTGCTTCCAGGGGGGGACTGCGCAAAACCCTGCTCCCACCTGCTCGAGGCTCAGCCCTGCTCAGGCACAGCCGACCCTCCAGCTTTGCCAGGTCAGGGGACCTGTGAGCCCAAGGAGAGGGAGCTAGAGCTGACACACAGCCCTCCCACACAGTGCAGCAGCCCAGCCAGCCCTACAGCCCACCCCACATCGCTCCTCCCAGCACCCAAGGTGGTGCCGGCCACATGGGGCCACACGCAAACAGAGCTCAGCATGGCCCAAACCACAACCATGAGCATCCCAGGTGCCACAGTGACTGCACCCAGCTCCAGAGCCCCAGACAGCCCCCATGGGGCTGGGCACAGGGTGAGCATCACCGGGAAGCCATCCTTGTCCTCTCAGGCCAGCAGAGAGGCTGCAGGCACCAGCTTTTTGGGGCAGGCACCCCAGTCCCACATACCCGCAGAAGCAGATCCAGATTTGGAGCCCAGTTTCCACATCTCAGCAAAGAGCCATGCCCCTCCTGGCTTCCCCAACAGCCAGCTGCAAACCCCAGCAGAACAAAACCCCCTGCCTATGCCAGGCTCCCAGCACCACTCGCCACTGACCTGTTACAGCCTAGCTGCAAGCACAACTTAGCACACCCTGTTTTGGAAAAAAATCTCTTTCCTGCCCCCAAGTACTCTCCCACTCTCCTTTTCCAAGTAAGATTTTCCCTAAAGCAGCATTTTAACCTGCCTGGAGCCTCTGTGCTCCTCTAGGGCATTCAGAGGGGGACTGCAAAGGTAAAGAGCTGCTTTACAGGGCTTGTACCACATGCTCACCCCTTCCACCCTTGCCAGCCTCAGCACAAGCATGCACCCAGAGCCAGGCAAAGCCCCAAGGCTCTAGGAGGGCCCCAAACACCCTCTGCACCCCACCAGGCTCCAAGCAGCCCGCTCTATCCACTGTCTCCCCCTGCAAGTCAAGCAGCACCAAGCAGCCAGCACCACCCCTTTGGGGTGAGCACAAGAAAGCATCACCCCAGGGAGGCCAAGCAGCTTGCAACACCCCTGTCACAGCACCCCAAACACAGCATGCCCCCCACAGCCCCTCCAGCCACACCCCACTCACTGCCTGGTGCCCAGGCTTTGGGGACACAGTATGGGTCAGGCCCTGCAGGCACCAACTCCAGGCACCAAGCCCCACCCACATCACTACAGATCACCCACAATTACAACCATCCCCCTGCCCTCTAATAAGGCTGCAGCCTAATTAATAAGGCTAATTACTAGGCTAAGTGCTTAATAAGGTGCTTCCAGCTTGGCCCCAGGGCAGAACCCACCCCAGCTGTGGGCACTCTGCAGATATGTGCTGGCTGCTGATGCAAAAGTCGTGGCCAGCAACATGCAATGAAATGGCCGAGCTACAGCTTCAAAATGCAAAATACGCTTCTCTCACCCAGCCGGCTGCCAGCCTGCGGCACTCCTGGCTGCAGGACACGGTGGCTGCCGAAAGTTTACACAGGCTCCCAAAGCAATGGGACAAAGTCACGGGGAAATCTCCATTTCAGGATATTAAACCCAAAGGTGTAGCTGGCTGTCAGGCTGGTGGTATGCTCCACCGCCAAAACCTGCGGCGGTTGTGCCAAATCCTGCCCCCGAGCTGCGTCCCTTGGCTCTAGCTCACATCTTGTCCAGGCTCAGCTGCCACCAGGCAAACCCATGAGGCCATGCTTTGGCCAACATCCAGCTCTCTCCAAAGTCCCCAGCCGTGGGAAGGGGCCCGATTTCAGAGGGGTTCAGCTCTGGCAAATATCTGGTGCCTCTCAGGCATCACGGCCCATGGCAAGGGACGTCCTCACCTGCCATCAGAGGCTCAGTGGGTGCCAGGGGTCTGGGAGAGGCATGAAAGGCAGGAACGGAGAAGAACCCAGGTCTCCAGCGTCAGCCAGGATGCATCTCCTCCTCAGTGGGAGGAGAAAAAAGCCAATCTTCTTTAGAAGGTCTTAGCTGTGTCCCAGGGTGGGCAGCAGCACCTCTGAAACCTTGGAGACGCTGTGGGATGAGAGGACTTCTTCCACCCAGGGTGCTCAGAGGTGCCGCCTCCAACCCGGCTGCTGGCAAGGGGGAAGCAGTGGGGACCATGCCGGGGGAGCTGAAGGGCTGGGCAACCCCACGGGGGAAATGGGCATTTTAAATAACTTCTGTGGGGCTGCTGAATGCCTGAGACCAGGTCTCCAGGGCTACCGGCTGGGGAGGAGGGGGGATTCTCTGGTGGCTAATAATAGGGTTAACAGCCCATTGGAGTCTCTCTCCAGAGCCATTAATTTGCCTCCCTGGTCTTAGATGACTACTTTTACAGAACCCGTAGGACCTGTTTCCCTCTGAGATACCACCACCCCCTCGGTCGAATGTGATTGAGGTCGGACAGCAGAGCAAACTAGTATCAAGGAGCTGCTCAGCACATGCTGTCACGGGGTCTAACTTTAGCCCCGGTGGCTCCCCAGATCCGGCCCCGGGATGGCAGCGGATGGTGGTGGTTGCAAATGCATCGCTCAAGCATCGCGTCGGCCCGCAGGCTGCAGCGTCCGGCCCGAGCCTCTGCGCCAAGGTGCTCCTCCAGGCACCACGGAGGATGCTCGTCGCCAAGACAACTGTCAGCGCTCACCGCGGCAGTGACTTCACGGAATAAAACCAGCACCGAGCGTGAAGAATTTAATAATACAAGCTGTTGCATGACAAAACCCTAAGAGTAATATCCGTATTATGGCTATTATTAAACAGGACCGTACTCCTATGTTTTGTCCTGCTTGTAATTTAAATGGATCCTTGTCTACATTTGTCTAGGTACTTGCACAGGAAAAAAAAAAAAAAAACAACAAGCCGGGTGAGTAGGAGACAGTGCTGCTCAGCCCCCAGCAAACCGAAGGAAATGCTAAAATTAAAACCGAGGTGCAAATAAAGGATAAACAATACGAAGCAACTTGCAGGCTGGCCCTGCCTACGGCGAAGCACCTGCAGAATTTGCCTGCTATAAATAACGGGCTGTTCGCAGCCGAGCAGCTCCCGCTGAGGAACGCGTGTGCCCGCAAGAGGGGCAGGAGCCGAGCCGCGGGGCCGCTTGCTCTGGGGAGGGGGGAGCAGAGCCGGGGAAATGCTTTGGCCATCACAAAGCCCCATTGCATTTCGAAATTATATTAAAGTGGTGCAAAAGAGAGAAGAAAAAAGAAAAAATACAAAAAAAAAAGTCTTTGTTTTCCCACTGGCTTCACTTGCATTTTCAGACATTCTGAATAAAGTGTCCGAATTCCCCAGCTTGGAAAAAAATGGGAGAGAGACAGAGAGGGATAAAACTTTTTGAGAAAGTATTCGTCACCAGCCAGGCTCAGCAATGCAGAGACCTCCGATCCGCTGCCGTTGGGACACCCTCGGCCCCGGGGGGACGGACACCTGCAACGAAGGGTGCCGGCCTCTCCGGCCTCCGAGCGCGGCCCCACGCCGACTCCGCTGAGCTGATTTCCCTGCCAGGGAGGTGCAGGTTTCGCCGGAGGTTCCCGGGGGACGTTTCGAGCCTCACCGAGGGAAAGCCTTCCCTTGCTTTTCACCTCTCCGTGCTCATTTTTACCGCTGTCGCTGCAGCGTCCTGCTGGACGGCATCATTTGATGAAAGCCGCCGAGCTTCTTCCTCATTAAAAACTTCAGTTATAAAGTTTAGTACCCAAGGAAAAAAAAAAAGAAGACAGAAAGAAAAAAAAAACTGATTTCCCCAACTTCAAAGTGCTTTTGAAGATCAGTCAGGAGAGAACTGGCGGACTTGCTGCCTCCCGAAGCTGCCCGCCTTCCTCGCAGACGGCCGGCGAGCTCCCGCGCGGCCGGAGGTGCAGGGCTCCGTGGGGCTTGAGCCTCCGGGCCGTGGCCACACCGGAGCCCCGGCACCGACGTGAGCGACCGGGGTGGTGGAGAGGCAGAGGAGGGTCTCTCCAAGCCCACGCACAGGGGTGCACAACTTCATGAGATGGAGCCAGCCCAAAACCCGGCGCGGCTGGGGCCATGCCAGGCAGGGAGCCCAGCTGGGCTCAGCCATGGGACATGCAGCCACCTCGACGTGACCTTAAACAGTGCCTGCACCATCGTTGGGTGCTAATTGGGAACCTACAGCCATTAACTGCAGCATCAAGGCCCGGCTTTGGATTTTCCTCCGTCTCCCTCTGCTTCCTCCTTTGCTTTGGCAGCTTGTATAATTACTCCCAAATCCACTCACGCCAAGCTGCAGATGATTTACGACGGCAACGTTGACAGTTAATGACAAAATAAACTCAATGGGTTTGTTCTTGCTTCCTTTTGTCGGAGGGAAAGATGAAAAGGCGGCAGAAGGAGGGAGCAATAAACAGAACAGCAGGTTACAGGGCCAGAGCAAATTAATTACATTAATGAGTTAATGGCCTCATTAAGATGTGGTTTAATAGCTGAGAGTGGAAAACAACCAAGGATGGGCTTGTTGGGGGGATGCTAGCAGGAGAGGGAGATTCTGTCTTGGGATCATAGGGAAATGACGGTGAGAAGAGTAGCCTTGCTCCCCCACCAGGCCTGACAGCAAGGTGATGGCCACCTTCTGGCTTGTGTCTCCTGGAGAAGGTGGCTAGCCCGCAAAGCTGTCCCTGTGCCAGGGATGAGTGACCCAAACACGTCATAGAGGGTATCTGGGCCAGCCGCTGTCCCTGTATCACCTGCCGCACTCCCCATCGCGGGGTGTTACAGCAGAGCTGCCCGGCCGGCGCGGCTGGCTGTTTGCAGCCCGCCTTAGCCCCGAGCATGGCACCAATATTAAAAAGGGAAATACCTCATCAGCTTTGTCGCTAAGTTTTGGATGGGGAATATTGATTGGTCGTGCAAACGCAACCTTGGAAACGCACTCGTTATTTCTGCTCTGGAGAAATCCGCCAAGAGCGGCAGGAGACCACCGTCCTCACCGGCGGCCTCCAGGCACGTTCCCGTGCTGGCTCCCTGTCTGCACGCAGGCGCCGCGTGGAAATAGCCCTTGGCAAGAGCGGATTTGATTTTCTTTCTCAGGGGGAGAAAGAGAAGTTCAAACCGATGTTTGAAAAGGCCGAGCCGGGGGCATTTACGCTGCTTCTCCGCCAGCCACAGTAGACGAGCTGGGAGGCTTTCAGGTAGCGCCGCCCGGTTCCCCTTGCTGGAGCTCAGCCGAGCATCCTTTTGCCTCAGCCCACAAATGAAATGAGTTGTGTCAGCTCAATGTAATTGCTAACGATTGCTTGTCTGCATCGCTAAGCCATGACATTTTTATTGCCGCTCGGCGCAGGCGGCAGCGGGGAGGCACGGCGGGTGCAGCGGCGCTGGCAGAGAGTGCTGAGGCCCCCCAGCCCCGGGCAGCGCTGAGCAGGCGCCAGGGCCGTTTTGCCGCTTGTGGGGTCCCTTCTGCTCGCGGCGTTGCTGGGCTAAAGATCGCTCAATTGCATTAATGGAGGGGGTTTTTTGCATGGAGCCAGCAATTTAAATCGGCTGCGCCGTGCGGGGAATCAGCCGGCCCCACGGCGAGAAACCCCGCTGGCGGGAGCAGAGCCCCTGGCGAACACCCGCCGCGGGGACGAAGGCGCCTAAAAGCACAAAACCTTCTCCGCGGCGAGCACGAGCCTGGCCAGGCCGGTCCCCCCGCGCTGGCGTGGCAGCCGGTCCCCACACCGAGGCAGTGCCCTCCCCCAAAACGCAAGCCCCCCGAGAGGCTCCCACGGCCTCGGCCCCTCGCTTAGGCTTAGCCAGGCTTGGAGAGACCATTCCCAGCACTGCAGCTGCTGGAGCATCTTGACGAGCTAAAATTAGAGCATCAGGAGTAAACAGGACCATCATCTCCTCCTTTTTATCCTCTTTGGAAGAAGCAGGTGTCCTAGAAATCCCACGTAGGCTCCTCCAGCCCCAAGAAGGGACAAAGAGGTGGGAGAAATCCCACCGCACGGTTAAGTGCAGCCTGTCCCCATCTGTGTTGTGGGTCTTTCATGAAAAGCCGAGAGAGAAGCATGGGGACGTGCTGTGTACTCTGTGGAAAGCGTATTTTCCACGTCCGCCTCGCACCGCGGCCCTCTGCTCTGGCTAGTTCTGACATTGGTTAATTCTAGATAGGAGAGCGAAGACGTCGGAGGCCGCGAGCCGGTGCCGGATCCTGCTCTGGCGGCTGCTGCCACGTTGCCCGCAGGCACCGGTGAGCGTGGGGCGGTGGAGGCCACTTGGCAAAGCTCTGCAAGGCCAAAAAGCTGTTTTGGGGCCCAGGCCGCTCCCGCGAGCACTGGTGGGCTTGACCCCGCTTGGCACAGTATCTCGTGCTGCTCCTGGTGCAACGGCCAATGCGTGTTTTACCCACAGTCTTTGCCAGTCAGCGCGCCCAGACACAGTTCTTGCGGCTTAGGCGCTCTTCCAGCCCTGCCGCTAACAGGGCAGTGCGTACGGCAGCCTGGCCTTAGCCGCGTAACGTGAAGAAAGCTCTAACGAGGAAAAGTAGGGCAGTTTGCCGTTCCCACCAGCTTGGGGACCGAGTATCTAGGAAGGGCAGAGTGGAGCGAGATAAAACTCGGGCCATCAGCCGAGACAGCGACTGTCTGCATGCCAGCGCCTCACTTAAAGGCATCATAACCTAAGTTAGTTTAAATTGCTTTCCCTAGGGTTAGGCCAAGCCGGTTTTGCGGTAGCACACATAGAAGTTACCGCGGTGCAGCAGCCGGGCGGACGTTCGTTAAGCTGGAGGCAAAACCCATCCAGTGGAGTTTTTTCTTGAGAAGGGGAGGCATTTGTGCCCCGGGCTGATGTTCTGAGGCTCTCCAAAGGCGCTGGAGAAAAGCGAATGAAGACCATGAATCCCTAAGCAGCAGTTTGCAAGATCAAACCACCCTCAGAGCTAGGCCTGCCTCTCCATAAAACACACAGTCACTCTCAACCCACCGATTTTAAAAAAGAAAAGAAAATTCATTTCCTTTTAAGCGAAAATGAGTTTGCTTCTGGGAGCTCAGAATCACCTTTTGCTAGTAATTACGAACAAAGAGCATTGTTTACTAAATGCCTGCAAGGTTGCTAATTAGGAGAGAAGTGAGTGGCTGGCAAGTAAAAGGCATATTTCCAACCACTTGGGATGGTTGGGTCAGGGAACAAGAGAGGACCCGGATCAGAGCGCAAGCTCTGGTTCAGTATTCGCCGGTGTGCTGAGACACAAAATAATCTTAGGGAGGAAGGCTCCAAACCCAGGGGAAGCCCCGGGTCTCCTCAGAGCTGCAAAGGGAATTTGCTTCGTGTGCCACTTTACTGAGGGGGGCAGCTTCGAATCTTAACGGCGTCTGAAGAGCATTGCAGTGGGTTTTGGCCGCACATTGTATTTTAGACCATCAGGGCGGCCAGCGTGGGTACGATAAAACCTGTCTGGCCCAGCCATGGGCAGGATCTGACCTGCCCGTGCTAGTTGCGTTTGTTGTCCTCTAGTTCCTGCACTGGAAAAGACAGGAGAAGACCCGCCACTCTCCACCTCGGTCTGTAGACCTTTATCACGGCCCTACTACATCTCCCCTTGCCAGACTGACAGCTCCCACCCAACCCAGTGACCCTCACCCAGGTTGCGTCCCTAGAGACACCAAAAAGAGCAGAGGCACCAGCAGGTTTCAGCTCTGCTTGGACCAGAGTCGCCTCCTCATCAGGCTTTTAGGGAACATCTCCTTCCTCTTAGGAAAGATCTCCCTTGGTGCTGCCCTGGGGTGTCTGGGTCACCCCTTGCCAATAGCTCCTTGGGGCCTCCCAAAGGAGATGTTTGATGGGGGAGGCTGGGTCCAAGCCCGGTAGTGAAGCCACTTCCCAGAAGGTCCCTACCTGGGGCAAAGCTGGCCTTAAGCCCGGCCTCCCTGGAGCAAGCAGCATCGAGGCCTGCTGGGCAAGGCAGAGCCGCGTTCCCATGGCTGAGCGGTTCAAAGACAAAGGAGCAGAGAGGCAAGAGCTTCAAGGGACTTGCAGTTGAAACAAAATGGGACGTCTGAGCACAGCTCAATCCCCTCCCACCTTCAGAGAGGAGCAGCGGGGAGCCAAGAGGCCACCGAGCTCGAGGCAGAGCTTCCTGTGGCCGCCGAAGAGCGCGTGGCTGACGGGCAGGTGGCTGGGCCGATCGCCCAGATGGGGAGCAACCCCCAGCAGCACTGCAGCCACCAAACGGTCCCTCGGTGCCCAGTGCAGCGCCCAGTTGCGTTAGCCCCAGGGCAAAGAGCTAACAGGCTGAGGAGATGGGACTGGGGAGGCAACGCCGCAGCAAGAAAGGCCAGAAACGCAAAGTGGCTTTTGCTGTGGTCCCAGCAACCAGGCTGGGAGCCGGGACGGCCAGCGAGGAGCAGCCTTCCCCAGCTGCCGGCAGCCCCGTCCCGCCAAGAGCCCGAGCCCCTGCACCGCTTTGGCGCTTCAGCAAACACTTGAAATGGTGCAGTGGTCGCCACGTTGCTCGACATTTTATTATGGGTAAGTGCTTTTAAAGATGGTTTCATTTCTCATCTGGATGGGTCTTCTCAAAGTGGACCTACATGTGCCTCTTCCCTTCCCAATTAAAGGCCCGTCTGCTTTCCAAAATCCCTTCCCTCTCCCCGCAAGCGCGGGCAGGCTGGTGACAGCCCCTCCGGTCTCCTCCTGGGAGGAGCACAGCAGGCGTGACGGCACCTTCCTGCCCCTCGGCAGATGCCTGCTGTGCTCCCTGGGGTCCCCCTGTCCCTCTCCTTTATGCTCTGCCATGTTTCAGCATCTGCAAATTTTACCAGCACCTCTTTTTTAATCTTTTTCCGGATCAGTGACAAATATATCAGAGAGCAGAAGAAGGAGCAGAGGAGCCTACGCGACACTAAGATCTATCCATTAACTAGCTTTTAGTCCATTTAGCATGGGCTGCACGGGGCTTGTACACTGCTGTATTTTCATCAGACTCGGATGCATGATTAAGTCAAATGCCTCACAGAAGTCTAAGTGCATTAAGTCAAGTTATCTTTATCAGCAGAGCCTGCCATCTAATAAAAATGGTCTCATGTTGGCTCAGCAAGAATAGATCTAGCACCAGTTGAAGGCCTTCAACCAGTCTTCTAATAACGTGCAATGTTTTCTTCCAGTTTGCCCCACAGCAGGATGGTTGGGTCTCACCAATACAAACCCTTCCAAGATCCCAGACTGAATATGGGGAGGAAAAGAAAAGACAAGTGAAATGCTGATTTTTGCCTTCCAATGGAGACCAGGCAAGCCCCAGGGGCTGCTGGCACCCCCAGGCTCCCCCGGGCCATTTACAGGTCCCAGGAGCCCTCTCCCACCTTTCGGAGCCCGCGGAGTGGCGGCACAGGCCCACAGCACTGACCCACACCTGGGGGATTTGTCCCTGGTGCAGCTCAGCCCCTGCTCGCTCTGCAAATCTGCCACACGCCGGAGAAGGAAGCCCCAAGGACGAGCCGCAGGTCCACGCCAGGCCAGGCCTGCCCGCGGCCACAGCATCTCAGGGCAGACGCAGCCTCCCCGACGCCCCCGCGGCAGCAGCAAGGCTCTCCGGCACGACCTTCCTCTTGTAGTAAAGATGCATTTTCCCCGGTTGCTTCTAGCTCAGCTGAGGCCTGGGGTTATTTATCGCCGCACCAGGGGTTAATGCAGAGGCTGCTGCAGGGAAGCCTGTAATAAGTTATTGGCCCTTCCAGAGCGTCTTTCTGCCAGAGCAGTGCTTCCTCCTTTTATTAAAAGCCATGTTCCATGTGGCCCTGGGGGTCCCCAAGCCGTCCTGGCCCCATGCAAACCCTCCATGCATGGAGGGAGGGCAGAGCCCAGCGACCCAAGGCAGCCGCTCCACGGCATGTGGGGTACGAGTCCCCACGCCACCGTCGGGGAGCTCGGCGCCGGGTATCCAGGTGCCACCGCTCCATGTTTCACTCCACGAAGCCTTCGTGACGGTGATGGGGCCGCTGCCGGAGCCGTCACCAGCATCGCCCTGGCGCTGCCTTCCCCAGCAGAGCTCTGCGCTTGCCGGCTGACGCAGCGGTCAGGAAACGGTGCCCGCTGGGCTGCGATTCCTCAGCAGGGTCTTCCTCGTCCCCCGAGGGACGGCTGCAGCCGGGCAATGCCATCGTGAGGAGTCGGAGCATTCAAATGGGCTTTGCAGGGATCAAGAGCAGTGCTGCTTCAAGCCCGCCAGTTCCCTTCCCCGTAGATATTTGCACTCCTAAACGATGGTGCATCATCGAACAAGAACCCTGGAGGCTCTTTGCACGGTGCCGTCAAAGCCAGGAAATTTCCAAATGCACAAAAAAAAAAAAAAGCAGACCCCCAGCTCTCCCATTTCCCAAACACCTCTGAAGGCTAATGAAAAGCATTTGCCACGTGAGCTCGGGCGACGGGAAGGGTCACCCCCAGCCCTGTCCAACTCCCGTTCCCTCGCAGAGAAATGCTCCCTCACCCACTGTTATGTGCTCTCTCACAGATGGGAGTCATTCTGCGGCAGCGTTTTAGTACTTGCAAAGGATTTAAACAGCTCCCTAGAGAGAAAGCAGCCTCTAGGACACGGTTCTTCTCCAGCACCCAAACGGGACAAGGGTGAGCTGCGCAGCCGGGCGCAAGCAGGGCGATGCTGGGTGATGAGTGATGCCCACGCCGGGGCTCCAGGACAGAGCAAGGCAGGGCATGGCACAGGCAGGAGCGGCCACGACCTTCCAAAAACCACATGGGGATGGATCCGGCGCTGGCCCTCTTGCTCTGGGCTGTCCCAGAGGTTGGCACTGCCCAGCTCTGTCCTGCCACCAGCGTCCCTGCAGGGCACCACCTGCCCAGGGCCCCTGCGCCTCTCCCGGCAGGGTCCTGGTGCCCTGCAGAGCGCGAGGAAGACGCACGCGCGCTGCTCACTGCCCGGCCCCAGCCTGGGCTCCGTCAGCATCAGCATTTGAATGCAGAAAGCATTTTTTGCAGAGACTAGCAGAAAATCAGATACAGTCCAGACTAGTCTCGGTGCATCCCTCCAGCCGGTGGCACGAGGCTGTCGAGGAGACACCTTCAGCAAGGACATAAGGACACGGCAACGAGGTGAGCACTCATATTCCCTTACCCCTGATGTGGCACCGCTCCTGGGGCAAATAGCCCCATCGGGAGGGGCTCTGCAGATGGGCGATCACATCTGTGACACAAGGGCACAGTGGCTGCAAAGGGAGGCACTGCCTGCCCTTCAGCATCCTCCTCATCCTCTTGTATCAACCCGGAAAGTTCAGCCTTCCAGGAAGGGGCCTCTAAGGCAGCGGTATCCAGGGCAAGGCAGAACGTGATCAGATAGTCTGGAAACCACAGCCCGGCCAGGGCAGGAGGGATTCGGGACTGGAGCAGGCGAAGGCCGAGGGATGGAGCGCAGCACCGCGCAGAGGCACAGCTGACGGCAGCCTTGGGGGCACCATCTTTCGCAGGTGCTGGCCAGACCCGTAGAGCCTCGGGAGTTCCTGCAATAGAGCAAAGCGGGGCCATTTCCTAGCTATCTGCAGCACCTGCCCGTGAGTCATCGGCTGCTGGTCCCGGTGAGTCATTGCCCGCGCAGAGCCGTGCTTCTGGGAGAGACGCGAGGCTTAAGCGCCGCACGCGTGCGCGCCTCCCTTCCTGCCGAAAAAGCGACCGCACTGTCCACGCAGCCCATCCAAGGACCGTCCCAAGGAGCTGCGGCAGCATAAACGCTTTAACTCCAGGTCTGATGGAGCCGCCGCACGAGCAATTCCTCCGGCGGTCGAGTCCGCCGCTTTCGGAGCCAGGGGAGAGGGTATTTCTGCAGCAGCAGAACCAGAGCTGTGATGGGGTGGAGGCTGCTCCGAAAGCATCGTCCGCAGAACGGGCATCCCAGGGAAATAGCAACGTTCAGCCAGACCGGCCCCACTTTCTTCGCCTCGTGGTGCTGCCCCAGAGGCGGGCGCGCGGGTGGGTGCGTGCCGAGGCTCACGCGTCCCGCCGGTGATGCTGCGGGATCGGGCACCGGGCAGGGACGCAGCAGAGCCACTTCCTCCGTGCCCCCCTTTCCCACTCAGCTCTCCTCTGTTTCAAGGCTACGCTATTTCTGGTGGCAGATGTTTTGTACCATGCACCCAGACAAATCTGCTGAGAGATGCCCTGGGTTCAGCAAAGGCTCTTCAAGGCCACTTTAGCACAAAGCAAGGATATCATGTCACTTGCTTGTAAAGCATTTTGGTGCAAAAGGCCTCATAAAAATACATCAGAAAGTCCCTGTGAATGGAAACCCTTTCATCCGCTCCGGATTCCTGGAGAGAGAGCACCCCAGGGCTGCAGACGAATCGTTTTGCAAATGACCTCGTCAGTCAGCTATAAACCGTCCCAATCGCTAGCGACGCTGGTTTTAACAAACCCAAATGTTTCCGAGCCAGCGCTTTCAAGGTCAGCATTTCTGCCAGGCCCTCGCTGAAATCCGGACGTTTTGGGTCGCCGTCAGCCGATCCCCGCCGACGTTCCTGGGTTGTGGCAGAGCGCCGTTCCCCGCCGCGGAGCAGGGCTGGCTGCAGCACAGATCCTTCAAGGGCAGCAGGACCCGCAAGGGCAGCGGTCTGTGCCAGGTAGGAGCTTGGCTCAGAAAACACCGGCTCTGACCCCAGCGAGTAGCGGGCAGCCCAGCGTGCAAAGCCGAGGCTGCCGGCCACCGCGGGATCGGGGCACTTTCTAACCCAGGAGAAGCTAAAAACAAGAGCAACCCACCTGCGTAGCCCTGCAGCACGCAGCAGCACTGTGCATCTGAGCGGAGGGCGACAGCATGCCTTCTCCTTCAAAAAAGGGGAGGAAAACACGCTGGGGCACTACTGCTGCCCTTCCCAGCATGAATGCAGCTGGGGCACCAGCCTGGTACTAAAATGGTCCCGTTAAATTGTCTCAGCGCTTCGGTTTTCAGCTTGTTCACTGCGATGAGCTGACCAGCACCACCAAGCGAGGGTCTGGGTCCCTCTGTCACCATCTGGGGTCGGCTCCCTGCAGCAGGGAAACACTTCACCGGGGAGAACCCGCGGTTGGTGCTCCTTACGGCCCTGCCTAGACACTCACCATCGCACCGCCCCTGCCAGACCCCGCAGGGACGAGGAGGGAGACACGGCCGGGGAGCACACGGTGTAACAGGCCAGAGCAATGCAGAGAGGGGAAACCGAGGCACAGCTGGGTCACCGCACTGCCGAAGTCATCCAGCAGAGCCCTAAACCGTGCCCGAGTCCCAGCACCCAGATACGCATGCACCCCAATCCCCGTGCCGGCTGCTTTCCGCACGGTCACGGGACCGCCGGCTGTCACCACTGGCCACATCACTTAGTGTTTCTCCTGTAAACGGGGACAAGCGCAGAGCTGCTGTTGCGCTGGCCACAGAGCGCTCTAGGCTGCAGAGCGCTGCATAAACACTGCGAACGGCAGAGCGAGGAGAAGGGGAGGGAAAGGAGAGAAGGCAGGATACAGAGGAGAGCGCGGACAGATTTGTCATGTCGGATAAAGCCAGGAGTGATGGGTATCCAGAGGGGCACGGGCAGGAGCTGCAGGTCTACTGCTGGGAACGGCTTCCCTTCCTGGAACGGAGCTAATCCGCCGGGAGAGGTGACGGATGAGGTTTTTGCCCTGCGCTAAGGCAACAACACCAAAACGTTTTGTTCCGAGCAATTTGAAAACCCTTAAAAACGAATCCAGAAGACGACAGGAAAATGGGAACATTTCCTGAGCCCTTAAATCATGTTTCTCAATGGGCAAAGCATTCAAGAGGAGAAGTCCGTGCCGATCTCCAGGCCGGGCACCTGTCCCCCACCCTCCCGCGGGAGGTCCCCTGTCGCGAAAGCGGGGCCGAGACACCCCGGGAACAGGCGATGCACCCGGACCTCAGCCCCCTCTGCCCCAGCCGAGCGCCCCAGCTCCCTCACGGGCATTTTCGCCGCGGTAAACTCAGGCTGTCTTCACGCGGGGCTCGAATTCGGGCTGCAGCGGAGCAGCGGATGGGGGCAGGAAGCGGGGGGACGGGAATGGAGCGGTGCTATTCCAGATGGCGTTCCCCGTCTGATTATAACCATTTGCAGCAGATAAAAAGTGAGGCCTGGAGGCTGACTGCAACCCTCTGAACGATTTTTTTTTTTCTTCCCTCCTCCCCTCCCCTCTTAAATATTCAACTTTTAGGAAACAAGCGTGTGTAATGAGATCAAAACAGCCCAAATTGCCCATTGATGCTGATAGGTAGCTGTTCTCCAACTGCGGCACCGATCGCTCGGCAGGCCAAACCCCTCCCGTTGGCACGTGCCCACCCCCGGCAATCTGGACCTGCACCAGTGCTGGCGCTCACTAACCGGGGGCTGGGGGGGGGGTTGCCACTGGCACCCCTCCTCACGTGTCCGTGGGGACCTGCTGACGAGGCAGGCTCAGCCCTTGCAGGGCATTTGTAGCTGTGACCCTCTTCCTGAGCCACAGCCTCTATCCATGACAACAAAATGCAGCTTTGGCAAAGAAGAAGTTGGGAAAACACGAGGAGGTTTTAAGCCAGAGGGTGCAGCCCTGGGGTGGGAGAAGCCGAGAGTTAGGTCCCAGCTAGCTCCTGTCTGAGAGCTGCCAGTCAAGGAGTAAACAAGGCCTTCAGCCTGCACATCCACCTCCAGTGTCCGTGCCCCGCATGGGCTCAGCTCTGCCCTTTCCTCCAGCTACAGATCAGAGAGGGGCTACGGGACCGTGCTGAGAAGCTTGGCTTTTCTCAGAACCCCACCAGCAAAGCCCTGACCAGCTCGGGGATGCGGGCAGGAGGAAGGCACCTCCCGGGCTGGGCAGCACAGCACTGCATTTAGGCATTTCAACGTATTAGAGGAGGTGGGCTGCTCCAGGCCCCCTTGTCTATCTCTGAAATGGGGACAGCATCAGCTTCTAACCTTGCAAGGGGAAAAAATGACCAGACCGCGGTTTCCAAGCTGCTCAGATACCCAGGTGCCTCCCGGAGGCTTCTCCCCCATTGCATCATGCGAACGATGCTTTAAAGTCCATCTACACGCCACCAACACTCCTCTGTGCACTATATTTAGCGCCCTCCTCCCCTGCCAGGCAAAATTGCCCATGCCCAAGAGCTCACCATGAGCCAGGGAGGGTCTCATGCCAGGCCCCAGCACAGACAGAGCAACCCGACTGCAACTGCTTTCAGCAAATGGGCTGCTCCCCCACTTCCAGCAAACTTGGCTGAGATTTGAGGTGGATTTCCCCAGGCTCAATCCTTGCAAAGGGCGCAGCACAGGGATCAGCACAAACCTACGCGCCAGACATAGCACACAGAGGGCCCCTAGGTGCCCAGTGCTAGCCCACCGGTGGCTTGGTGGAGGCTCTGCTGCTTTTCGGAAGGAGGAATGGATGGTGGGAGCTTGAGGAGCAGGGCTTGAACATGCGACATGGTGGGACACAGAGGTCCACCCAGACCAGCCTGAGGGCACTGTCGGAGGAAGAAAAGGCTGATGCTCTTCAGCTGGGCTCAAGGAGAGAAGGTAGCAGTGAAGGTCTGTGTCTCTCTATGCTCCTACATGTAGAGCAGGTGAGGGCACAGATTTTTCATTTCCAGGAACAAACTGAAAGCTTGCAGGGGGAAAAAAAATATTTATATATTTGGGTTGAATTGAAACAGAAACTTTTGCAGAAAGCCTCAGCAAAACTGAAGGGAAAAAAAATTGGGTTGAGGACAAGTAGAAATGTTTTCTTTGCCTCAGGATGATGCATGTTTCTTTGCCCCAACGTGGCGTGTGTTATTCCAGGCTTTTGTATCCTCTATTTAGGTCCATTCTTAAATTAAAAAAAAAAAAAAAAAAAAAAAGTGTTAAAGGCAAGAGTCGAACTGGCTGTTTTTTTGAAATTAGCAGTGTGCCAGGCTTCCCAAAACAAAACAATTCATTAAAAAGAAAACAAAAAGGCAAGATGAAACATCTCAGCGTTTCAGAAGTTCTTCCCTCACTTCCCCCGAGGGCCAAGCTGGACCCAAAGCTCCTTGCACCCCTGAAACGCCGAGTCCCACACGTTGTACCCACTGAAAAGCGGAGGTGCGGGTGGCTGAGGTGGGGCTTTTCTGAGCATCAGGCAGCCACCACCTCTGGCTTGGTGCCACTGCAGAGGTTGTCCCAGCTACTCCCACCCTGGCTCTCGCCTCCACCCCAGCTCAGGTTTGCGGAGCCCCTTCTAGGAAGGGCCCACATCATCTCATCTGCCCAGTTTGGGGATAAACCTAGGGAAAGTCACCTGCCCCGAAGCCGGCTCATCAGCAGCACCTTGGAGGGACCCCACGGCTCACCGGGGAGCAGCCAAAGCCATGCCATTTCTCTTGTTTATTGGTGACTTTACTCTCAGAAATCTAATCATCATTTCAGAGCTAATCCCTCTAACAAACCCCTTGCAAATCGCTTTATCCAGAAGTTTATTAATATTAGCTCCTCTTCAGCGGAAGCGAATTAAATTCCTTTACCTCCCCTTTGCATTTTTTTCTTCCTCTTCTCCTCTTTGCTGTTTAACAGGAGCAATTCAATTAAGCAAGTAACGACTTCCCAATAAAAAGCCCTCCTCCCCACCACCCTCATCCCTGTTGCTCAAGGACTAATAACGTTTAATTGCAGAAATAGGCCTAGCTGGGGCTGGCGGGGGGGAGGCTCGGCCCGTAGCCCCGGCTGGGTCCAGGTCAAGGGGCCCCCCTCTGCGTCTCCCAGCTGTCGGAAAGGATTTGCCTGGTGCCGCGTGCTGGCTCTGCTCCCTTCCCCATGTCCTGGTTACCTCCGGTGACAGAGCTGCTTTTCTCCTCCACCTGGTTTTTAATGTGGGAAACCTGGGAAAGGAGGGGTTTGTAGCCCTGCTGCATCCCTCTCTCCACATCTCCCTCCCTCCTCATCCTCCCCCAAACCCTCGAGCCGTTTCTGCCAGACTCGACAGTGGCTGTGAAGAGCAGAGATTCCTGCAAGTTCTGCAAACAGAAGTGGCCAAGCAAAGATGAGGTTTCATGAGCACCTGCAATTAACAGGAAAGGAAATGGAAAAAATTAATTAGCTCACCTTTTATTATCTACCAAAGAATCCACAGCAGAGGGAGAAGGACACCAGACTTCTCCATTTCCTTCTCTGGCAGTGCGTTTGGCCTCGGCTCCTTCCACGCATTTGGGTGTGCAGCCAGCAGGTCGCCAGGCTGTGCCCGGTTTGTCGCATGCCAAGCCAAAGCCACCTGGGCAGCCCGTGACGGCGGCCCGCCTGGCCTCCAGAGCAGCCCGTGTCACCTAACCTGGGCAGGTTGCTTAGAGAGACGGGGAGAGCCCAAGGAAGGGTGACGGCTCCTCCTGAGTCCGCAGGCAGCCAAGCGGCACCTCTGCACTTACCCTCCGTCCCCGCCCCGAGCGCCCTCACAAAACACAGTGGCAAAGATAGAAGAAGGGGGATGCCTAGGGCTGCGCTTTCACCCCGTCTCAGCATCAAGGATGCCCTGGCCTCCTTCAGACGCAGGTGAGCCCGGGACATCCCTTGCCGCCCTCTCTCTCCCAGAGGTGGCATAGTGTTTTCGCCTGCGTTTTTCTCCCGCAAACACGCACCCCCAGCAATTCCCGCGACGCTCCACTGCTTCGCCAGGGGACGCATCCGGCCTCCCGATCAGCTGGCGAGAGCCGGCCCCGACTGCCGGCGAGGGAGGACGCGGCCCCGAGCCCCTCGCGCCCGGACTTGCCGCCGAGCCTCGCCGGTGGCCGCGTTTCCGCCGTGGGAGCGGTGGTAGGGTTTGCTAAGCGTTGGGAGATCCCGTCAGGATGAAACGCGCTACGGGGACGTCAGCTGCGGTTATCGTAACAGCAGAGACGGGTTTGTCGGGCGGAGGGTGGCTCAGATCGGCGCTGATGTGAGGGGGCGTTTGACAAGTGCGTTTCAAACCAAACACAAATCCGGCCCGAGTCTCGGGACTGGTGGCCCTGTGACTAAGCGCGTGGACCGCGGGCTGGCAGGAGGAGATGCATCGTATTGCCAGACAGGAAATTGCCGTGCTGCTAGAAAGATGACATTTGGGCATCGGTTGTGTCACCCAGCCTGATCTCTCTCCAAGCAGGAAGGAGGATAGAGCCTTTCTGCTTCTTTGGATCCCCTGGGAGACACATTCACAACCCTCTGGTATTGCAGGACCTGAGCCAGTCGCCAAGCAGCTACATGCCTGTCTCACCATGAAGGTCCCCAAGCAGAGGGGTCCCTCTTCATCCTATCGCTGGGGTCCCATCCAGCCCATGGCCCCAGGAAGCTGGGTCTCCCCTCAGCATGGTGTGGACATCGTCAGCCAAAGAGCAGGAGAAGCCTGAGACTGGCTTTGAGACAGACTAACGAGCAGGAGAGCTGCAGTTCCTCAAGGGGCTGATGAAGCTCTGCAGAAGAAACTTCTGGTAGCACCCAAGATGAACACGCAAGCAGGAAGCATCAGGGTCCTGCACTTACGGATATTTAGCATAGCCTGAGCTCATAGAGCTGCTAGTGCTGGGTGCTTGCATGCTGCCTTGGTGGGAATGGAGTCATTAACCAGCTGGAAACAGCATGGCAGCAGCTGATAGCTGGGACTGGGGAGCACAGGATGCAACGCTCAAGGAACTGGCTGCACAGGCACGAAGGAAGAGGAGCCATATGGAGGCAGGCTGTCGGCCCGTTCAGTCCCACCACACGCTGCCTGCTCACCCGCACGCGGTGTGATGCCTGCCGTCTGCGGTACCATCCCCGAGAAGACAACTCGCATGGCTGGGTGAGGCTGAAGAGACCTGATGCCAGACATCGCCTGGGCTATGGCAGCCAAACCCGCAGCCCCAGGCAGGGGTGCAGGAGCCTCAGCAAAGCCGGTGGCATGGAGGAGAGGGAGACCAGGGCCACTGGAACAAGGCCCAGGGAAGAGGCACCCAGCAAGCCAGGCTCTGCTGGGACTCCAGGAAAGCACATCTGCATTTCCCAGCACCCTCCCCCTTGCAGAGAGGACACAGCCTCCTTGGTGAATGGTGCTAATTAAGAGAAATGAACCTAATTAGCAAGAGCACTCCACCTGCCCACCGGTTTCCATCTACACCAGGCATGCTCAGCAGTGACTCAATAGCCACATTTTTGCAATAATCAGCTTTGCAGGGGGTTACTCAGTCATCAGACCATGCTGCAGACAGCACATTGGGCAGACCCAGATTTTGGGCTTTGCTCCCACTGCAGGCTCCTTGCAGGCCACGTGGCCCAGAAGAGCTGGGGGGGAGCTGGCAGGATTTGGCCCACAGGCAGCTTGGAGCAGCCCTGCGCAATGCACGGCCGGACTGCTAAAAGGGTAAAACTCCAGGGAGCTGGATGTGGGGACCAAGCTGAGATCCCAAAGGCTGTAGAGGGACTGTCAGAGGTTTGCCGAGACCTTCAGGGTGCCGGCGTGCCGCAGCAGCACTCAGATCACCGGGTCCCTCCCTGCCCTCCCGGGAGGGGACCTTTTCTGGCACCAGAAGGCAAATTTCAGCGATTATCCACCAAGGAGCCCATTTGCTGTATGGCAGCTCCTGCACCCCATCCCTCCCTGCCGCAGCTTTCCCAGCAGCTTATCCCGCTCCAGCCGGATTTTCCGCAGCTCCTTCCAGCAGGGGCAGGATCCCCGGCCGGCATAAATCAACACGGCTCGAGAGGAAAACGGTGACGGCTGAGGGCAGCTGAGGCCTGGGGCACTGGGAACATGTACCGGGCGAGGTGCTTTCCAGCAACCGTGTGCCAAGAGAGGCTTCGCCTCCGACGAGGGATTCCCAGCTGCAGGGCCGACGGCCCGTCGACATCGCTCTTGGTTGTGATTTTGCACAGATCTCTCTCCAGACGAACCCAATTCGTAGAGCCAAAGGTGCCAGAGCTCTGCTGTGCTCTCGCTGCTGAGGCTGGGGAGGGAGAGGCAGATGGAGAAATGCAGATGCTGAATGGGGGTTTTTTAAATGAGGCCTGTTCTCCATCCCCAGAGGTCTTCTCCCTTTGCCTGACGCTCTCCCATGCGGGTGTTGATGCTGTAAATCTGCACGAGGGTGTGGAACCGCCCGGCTGGGCACGGAGGGGGCATTGGACAGGAGACCTGCACCATCGTTTATTATCCATTTCCATTTTCTGCGATTTCCACAAGCGAGTAATGGGGGAACCTCACCGTTCTGCTGAGGGGAGGAAAAAACAACACTGAATTATCTTTACTCTGCAAGAAAATAAGAGTGCAGCTTAACTTGCACACTGCAACGTTAGCCTAGGCACCAGGCAGGTGGGACTCACCGAGACACAAGTGAACTGAGTTTTGCCCTTCACGTGCCATTCCCACCTGGGCCAAGGAGTCCGCACTGGGAAGCGGAGAGACTCGCAGGAGCTGCAGGGCTTTGGCAGAAGTCTGACACCTTTTTTTTGGTTTGTTTTTTTTTATCTGCGCACAGTTGCAGTCGCAGAGAAACACGGTTGAAAGCAGTTGCCAATGTTGACGTGCCTTACTTTGATTTCTTCAAAACAAAATGAGCTTGCCGCAAATAAGTTAATTTCTTTTTAATGAATAGCTTCTTGTCAGGTCCTATGACACTTACTGACCCAAAATGGAAACTTCATAAGTATTTTTTTTCCAAGACAGAAAAAAAGCATTCATTTCACGTTGACTCAAATTTGAAGCATTTTTTTTATTAGCTTTGACTTTGGGCAATGACGGGAAGAAGCAGTTGCTCTCCCATCTTCGGGGACGACCTGATCCATAATCTCATTCTCTGGAAGAAGAGCAGCATTATAAAAACGTCCAGATGGGATGAGCAATTCAGAGCCCTGCCGCTGAAGGAGGCCAGGAGGAGACGGGTAGGACTATAAGAAGAAAACTAAGAGCAAGAGCAGCCTTTTGCTGGCTTTAGAAACCCATTTCTGGCCTTCAGCATTTCCTGGCACAGGGTCTACCTGTGCTGGAGGCTAAATCCAGACCAGGATACTTAGTCCCTTTGGTACCTATCCTCTGCGAGCTGGCAAAACCCCTTTTTACCCAAAGCAGGCCCTCATCCTCCGCAGCATCCCACAGCAAGGCGCTCCACAAGTGAACGGCACGCTGCAGAGCTACGACATGAAAGACATGGCCCATCCAGGGTTTTTAATTGCTTAAAAGATACTTAATAAAGTAACACAGGACAGAGGTGCCAGGAAGCTCGGAGGGACCTGCCAGGTCCCAGCTTGCAGAGGCAAAGAGGGGAAGAAGCAGGGAGCTCGGTCACCAGGCGGGTTTCCCAAAGCTCTAGATTTCACCTTAATGTATTTCAGTGCATGATTCAAGCACATTATCTGCATGAAATGCTGCATTAGCATCAAAATGAGGGGAGTTCTGTTCAATATATTAAAGTGTCTCTGATGGGTTTGAAGGTAGCTTAGCGCAAGAGAGGCATTAAGGAAGTAAATGCCACATTTGTATTCAAAAGAGCTTTCTTTTTTCATTTAAAGTCATTGATGTAAGAAGTGGTGCTTAAGATGGCTTATAAAAGCAAAAGTGCATCTTTGCTATGAGACAAAAAGCCGTGTTTATGTTGAATGGTAAAGGAAAGCAAATAGCCCATTTCGAAAATATATTTCCTTTGTGCTTTGCCGTTTGTTGGAGCAGCGGAGGGCTGGCAGCGATGGGGCCTTCCGGCGGCGGCAGCTGACGGGGGGGCCGAGCTGCAGGCGAGAGCCATTTTCTTCCCAATTTCTCCCGCGATGCTGTTTTTTCATTTCCAGCCTGGAGTTGAAAATGGCTTTTCCACACTGGCACAGGGGCTCCCAGCTGAACGCAGCCGGCAGCACCGTGCAGCCCGCAGTCCTCCACCTGCATCGCCCCTTTTTCCAGGAAAAAAAACAGATTTAGTGACACTAATGTTCTGCAAACATCCATTTTGCTTTTTTCCCCCACATTGCAAAGTTTCAAGCAGTTAAAATGGCCTTTTCAGCTATTTTTCATCTTTTTCTTTTTTAATTTGGATTTCTTTTCCTTTCAACAACAAATGGCTTCAAACTTTCCTTTAATTTGAATATGGGGGAACATCAAAAGTAATAGTCCTATCAAAGCAAAACACAGCAATGTGTCTGCTAGGATGTTTTTGAACATCTCATTCACTGAGAATTTTTTTAAAGGGTGGTTCTGCTTGAGAATATTCTTTATTCTGAAATTGCCACTCAACTAAAAAGTCTGTTTTTCAGGCAGCTCCAAGAAAAGCAGCCTTTGTCCCAAAGTCACACTCCTGCCATAGCAGCCCTATTCAGAACATGACGCATTTTTGTTTTGTTAATGCTGGACAAGCAGCATTTTTGTTGAAAGATTGGGGCTTTTCATAGCCAAGATTTTCCGCAGAATTTGGGGCGTTAGCAGAGGAATTCAAAGTGTTTTGGTTTCATTATCGGAAGACAACAAATGCCACTGAAAGCTCATGGTGAGCATTAGCGCTCCTCATCCATCTGTGCCACCTGCACGGGCAATTAATAACGTCCGTCTTTACAAATGGAGAAAGCGAGGGGTTAAATTAATTGCTTCTGCCCACTTAATGAGTCAGGAAGGGACCCTGGGAAGCTGCTCTTGCCATTGCCTACAAATCAGCTGTAGAAAATACATCTTTCTCCTGGCCGAGGTACATCTCTGACAGAAATATCCATGTCTCCGAGCCGGCGTGGCCGCTCTCGCCCACCAGCGGGCAGGTCTCGCGGAGATCTTCGCCCCATGAGACACGGCCACACGCAGCTGGGAGGAATTCAGTAAATTGGGAATGTTCATTCCAAGGTCTTTGAGGGCACCTAGGAGCAGCATAACCAAGAAAAGCTTGGGCAGCTTGCAAATCTTAACAGAAAGAGAGCTGGCCCAGAGCTGGCCCTGGGAGCATCCAGGGTAGAGAGAGGAGATGCTGCAGGCACCAAACTCTGCAAAGGCACCTCAGACCCCCGATGAAGACTCCTGCAGGCCTCGGGGGATGAAGGCATCATCGCACCTGCAGGGCTGCTGTGGCCTCTCTCCCCAAAAGCAAGGCTCCAAAAAGCTCTCTGGGTGTCTGGGCCAACCTTTGGAGTCCAGGCTGGGGGAGCAACTCCCAAAGAGGGAGGCAAACCCTGCTCCCACCGAGGGAACCTCTCTCCTGCCAACATCCCTTCCCACTGGAGCTGGTTTTCTCCCAGCAGCGGGGTGTCACGTTACAGAAGAAAGGGAAGGAAACAATGCAGAGGCAATTGATAAGCACGGCTCGAAAACCAGAGAAAGAACATTTGCCTGGGAGAAGCTGTGATTAGATCCGTGTGCGTGTGTGTGTCCTTTGCCAGCACTCCTAAAAATAGATCTTGGCTGCACAGACTGTCACACGCATGCAGACATGCTCTCACTGCAGCTATATTTACCGGTGGCAGAGACAGCCCTGTTCCCATATATGAGCCATATGAGCCCCCAGAAAGCCACCGCAAAGGGGCCGTGTGGCGGGGAAGGGACCCAGCTTTCCCCAGCAGTGCACAGGACAGTGACCCCGGTGCCCAGCGTGCTCCAGGCATCCATGATGTCCACTTTGGGCAGAAGCAGATGGGATGTGGTCCTGTCCCTGCAGGTTCAAGGGACACTGTCCTTCCCACTTCGCACAGCTGGCCCATCCAAGCTATGACCAACCCACAAAACTGTGCACTTTCAAATTTGCAAGGACGCTGCCCCAGTAGCATTGGCCGTGATGCTCTAGTCACGGGTCTGGGCATGAACAAGCGTGGCAGGAGGAAGGTCCCGCAGCTGCTCTGCTTATCAGAGAGGAAAACTGGAACGCGACCTACATCGCCAACTGGAAAGCAGCTTCTCCGCC
The DNA here is from genome assembly GCF_036370855.1 of Dromaius novaehollandiae. Taxonomy (NCBI): domain Eukaryota; kingdom Metazoa; phylum Chordata; class Aves; order Casuariiformes; family Dromaiidae; genus Dromaius; species Dromaius novaehollandiae. The sequence continues at coordinate 23,622,397 of NC_088107.1, forward strand.
CCTCCCCAACTCACTCGTCCCCTTGGTGATAAAGCAGGGGGTGTTTTAAGGGACAAAATTGAGGCACTTTGCTCATATTCATGAGCTTTCTGAAGAGGATATTTGAGGACTGAAGTATTATTATGTACATATGTCTTCACAGAGGTTGCATGCAATTAGCATTATTCAGAGATATGCAATTAGCATTATCCAGAGATATGTATTTCGGGCAGGAAAATAATTGTTTTTCTTCCCATAGAAGTTGTCTCATGCACCATTTTTCAGCAAGGAGCATTTTGCTCAGATTCAAAATTGGAAAAACACCATTTGCCCCAGCTCAGTCCTGAAAACAGGACAGGGTGCAGGGACCCGGAGATGCTGGCCTGCCTGAGATGGTCCCTGTGCCGCCATTTGCCTTGCCGAGTTCATTTTCGCGGCCTCCTAAGCAAAACAAAACGAATGATTGCCCCTGCAGAGAGCAGCAGCCGCCTTCTGGGATTTGTCTTCATTTTTCAACTCAAATATCCTCTGTTTAATCAGCTTGTAGTAATATCACCTTGCGAAATGTCATTAGCAGAGGGCGAGAGGCGAGCGCAACGCCTGCGTGCAGGAGCCGAGATCCGGCAGAAAAAGCCTCGCAGGGAAGAGGAGCCGCTCTCCGCCAGGCTGCTTCTGCTCCGCGCCGCTTCCCTCCTTATTACCAAGAGTCCTGCAGCGATTGCTCGCCCAGCCACCACCAGCGACCCCCTGCCAGCACCCCAGATAAATTTCATAGAGCTGGAGGTGCTCAACAGCTCGCAGAGAGCACGGCTCCGCGACGACACCATCCCCACCTGGCTCTCCGCTTTTATCACAGCTGGCTACCAAAATGCAAACGCATGGGTCCGCTTGCCCACACCACGTCCATCTCCGTGGTCCCGCTCACCTCTTCCACGCCAACTGGACACTCTCCAACGCTACGCCGGGCCTGCTCAGGAGAGGATCGCCGAGGTTCGCTGTGCCAACAGCCACGGTTTTGATAGCAAGCTGCAGAGCCATAAATCATGCTAATGAATGCTAAAGAAACAGTTTTGATTTAGCTGGGTGAAATGCGGCACTGGAGATATGTAAACGGCATCATATATAAAGAGATGCTTTGTAAATTAGGATATTGAGGCCCATTTAGTAATGCCAGAGCCATAAATCCAGCTCCAAGTTTGAAAGCCCAGGCAAGGGCAAGGTCTAGTCCTACCCCAAAACTCGGAGCCCAACTCACAGGCTGCAGCAGGAGTCCTCAGTGGGGCAACTCCAGACAACGCTCAGGCACAGCAACTCCACGAGACCCTTCAGCTCGATCTGGAGGGGTCCTTCCTCCAGCCGCTAACAACAATGCCATCACCACATCCACCCAGCCCTTTGAACTGATCCCAGCTGGTCTTTTGGCTTTGGAGACTGGACTAAATCCAGCAAATGACACGTCACTGAGCTCTTCAGGCAGGGTGTAGGATGTCGAGTGCCTGACCTAAAATTGCTTGAAGGTTGTTCAGATATAGCAGAGCACCTGCCTTTTTGGAAGGGAGAGCCAGGATGTTTTCAGCATGGGAGAGAGATCCCACATCACTGCCTCTTGCCCACAGAGCCCTTTTATATTAATAAAGAATATCATTCTCACATGGAAAGGCCTCTACAGCCACCTCTGCAAAGGGAGCAGGCAGCAGATCTCCACAAAAGAAGGTAATACGGCTGGAGATGGGACTTCAGAGCCCAGTCCAGGAGTGGCAATCGCTTGAAGCCATACAACACTGCAGAAACACTTGTTCCCAAGTCCTCGTCCTGTCCTCCCACAAGGCACGTTAACGTAACGGCAGATCCTGCAGCACAGAGAAGCCACGCCACAGAGGTGGCCCATGGCTCTTGGTCAAGCTGGGAGTACAACCCAGGCACCGAGACCTCATCAAAGGCTCTAAGAGCAGCCAGGGCACCCTTGCACACCTAGCTCTGCCTTCCGGCTCACAAGGCCCACTAAGGCCATCGTAGGGTCCTGCTGTTTCTTTTGGAAAGAGCCACTCAATGCACAACCACATGGGTTGTCCTCCATGGCCCTTGCTCCAGAGCACCCCAAGCCAGGCCGCTCCATGCTGTGCCAGTCCCAAGCATCATTCCCTACACTCCCTTCCTGCAGCCAAGGAGCTGGAGACCTTTACAAATAATGTGCTGTTGCAATCTTTTTTTTTTTTTTTTTTGAACAAGTATTGGCCTTTTAATGCCACCGGGGAGGAGAGCAGATGAGGAGGGGCTGCAAGCAGCTGCGTAGAAGACACCTGCCCACTGCCCAGAAACATAAAAAGCAAACAGGCTGCCTAGGTGCTTTAAAAAACAGGGGAGGGAGAATATCACAGGAAACCTGACACTGCAGCTACTAGTGGTGCAGCCAGCACCAGCTTCCAAATCATGGCAGGAGGCAGCACAGCCCCCAAAAGGTGCCAAGGGGCCCCAGAGACCCAGAGTCACCACATCACATCAGGGACAGTAAGACTTCCCGAGGGCGGAGGGCCCATGGTGAGGGATCGGTTGCAACAGATGGAGGCTTGAGTCAAGCAACAGGACAAATTCAGCCCTGCTGCTAGGCAGAATCATTCCCCCAGAGGCAGCTCCAGCCTGTATTAACCTGAGCAGCTTTCCCCGTGCACAGCAGCTGCAGTGCTCGCCAAAAACGAGGTGCTGATGAGCAGCATGAGGAGAAGACAAGGTGAAAGTTGTGCAGAGAGGGGGCCCAGACAAGTACGCCCCACTTTTCCGTAGGGTCTCACCTCCTTCCCAGCCATGCCCTAGAGAAAGCAAAGTGACACTGACCACAAGGCAACATCTGAAACACTTCCACAGACCATCACCTTCAGCCAAGCTTCTCGATCCCTCCCCTACCACCAGCCCCCTCACAGGGCTCAGATGCCACTTTACAAACACCAACAGGACCACAGCAAGTATCAGCCCCCCACACACACAGACCATGTGGGAAAAGGAGGCCTAAAGCAACAAGGGCTAAAATCTCAAAGAGGGCATGAAAAAAAACCCTCCGATGCCTGCTTGTGCATCCCATCTGCACGCACAAGGATGGCTGTGCTGAGCTCCTGGGAAGGCATGGGGATGGTCCAGAAAGGAGCTCGTCCCCATCACAGTTGACCTTGGTAGCACCCAGAAGTCAAGGAAGAGGTGCGAGAAGGGGACAGACATCCACTGCAAGGTCACGCCAAGGCGCTGCAGCAGGACAAACCTCACAGGAGCAGATCCTAGCCAGCATGTCAGCCTTGCTCCAGGCTCACCCTCAAGGTCTCACCTACTTGACACAGCAGTGAGAAGCTCCCAAGTCACATTTGAGGGACACCAAGGCACCCAGCTGCAGTGGTGGCCATGCCACAGGGCTCTTGGCTCCCTTGTGCCTTAGCCACATTGGCCTCATATCACTCAAGGGCAGCATGGGCAGCTGCAGGCCCTGCTGCGTGCACGGGGCGACGCATTAGGCTTTAGGGCTGTTAAACCCTTTTCCTCCACCAGCAGGAACGTTGCTTCAGCGCAAGCTATAACGAATCCACAAGCGGGCTCAGGAGCTAATGCAAAAATTATATTTTAAAAGCACTTCTCCCTAGTGCCGGCTCTGCAGTACAATGAAATTGCTGTAATAAAAAGCCATGCTCTCCAGATCTGAAAGGAGGCAAGAGGGGCAGGAGGGAAGGGGGGCCTTGCCGCCAGGCCAGCAGCACGGCAGACCTTCCCGACCGGATCATGCCAAACCTCTGGCCCTCACCTCTGCACACCAGGACTAAATTAAAGCCAGCGCTCCCCAGGCAGTGTCAGCCTGGGCGAGCAGCTGGCACCGCAGCCCAGGCGGGTTTTCCCAGTGCGATTGGCAGAAGACAAGGATGCGAACACTGCTGGACATGAAGGAGCCAGGGACCGGGACAATCAGGGAGGAGAAACTCATACTATAAAAATAGCGGGCTCAGGTCCTGTCCCTGGACAAACACCTCGAGGAAAGCGGCAGTTCAGTTCGGGGCAGCGTCCCCAGGGTGCCCGTGAAAATAGTCTCCTCTTCAGCCTCTTTCTGTCACGGACTAACTCAACCACTGAGGGTCAGCGGCTGATGATAGCCTTGCCAGCACCATTCAATATCAACACCTCGAGCCTTGCAGACAGGTCATCCCTACGGTCCTGCGACTGCAAATAGTCACAGCAAGAGCATCTGCATCAGCTGCAAACTGGCACCAACCTCAGCCTCCCCGAGCCCCGGCGGGAAACCTGCTGCTGTGGCCTGACATGCTGAGCCCCAGCACTTCAGAAGAGGGTTTTTGGAGGTAGCTCGGGTGGCAGAGTCACCCTCTGGTAATTTTTAGCTAAGGGCCCCCTGTGCAGAAAATGGGGCTGGATGGGCTGCAAACGCCCTGCCCAGCGGTAACACTGCTCTGAAGTGATGAACTGCAGCCAGCACCTCTGCACCCCGCCAAAGCATCTGCACAGGCACTCGTGGATGCCAGACAGCCCCAATTTCCATGATATGCACTGGCATCTCTATAAAATTGTGAACGCCGTGATTTTTAGTCCTATTTTCTAAGAAAAGGCATTTTCCCCTTGTCTGGCTGTCACCCACTCCCGCTAAATATTGCATCAACAGGTCAGTTTGAAGCAAAACTGCAGGAAGACACAAGCCCAAGAGATGCACAAGGGCCTGGGTCATCCAAACCCTTGCTGGGGACTCCCCCAAGTGCCTGCCGAGGGAGGGGCACGCTTCAGCCTCCACAGAAATCAGGGGTCCGAGAGCTGCAGAGGCTGCGCTGGTGAGCATGCAGGGCACCCCAGCTGCAGAATCGCAAAGGCCACATTGCATGACTTGGGGAAACCCATCACACATCCTGGCAGCACCCCTCTTCCTCCAGTCTTCTGGGTCCTTTGTCTCCTACAAACTGCAACCTTTCCAAAAAAACACTCTGACTTTTGCAGAAAAAGGCAGGGGAGCCAAACAGCTGTTGCAGCTCTGGAAGGGCTCATAGTGCTGCTGCACTGTGGCAGGCAGGGCAGAGCCATCATCTCACCAAGCGACTCACAAACTCACTGCTGCACCTGGGAAGCTCAGGCCAGGATTTCTCTCCATCATCATTGCAGGAGCCGGAGCCCAGGCTGCAGAGTCCAAAGGCAGCTCTCTGCTCCGCTCACTGCCAGCCTAAGTAATGTTTAAACTCCAGGAAGCAAAGGGGAAGCTTAAATGCCAGTGTTAAATAGAAAGTCCCCATCCTCTCCCCATTGCTCTTGGCTCCTGTTGCCATGCAGCCCCTCCGATGTGGGGATTACTCTGCGATTACAGGTATGAACCAGAGGGATGTTTGGAGGACATGAGACACAGCACCGGCAGCCCTCATTCCCAGGAGCCCTGCTGCAGCTGAACCTGACCTGCCCGTGCTCAGCACTGCGGCCCCTCCAGCACATGGGGTCTCTGAGCCACCTCCACCGCGCTGGTGGCTCCAGCTCCCGCAGACCCAAGGGTGACAGGTGAGGTGCAGCGTGGTAGTCACAGCTGCCTCCACTTTATTCTAGCAGCATTTATGGAAAAAAGGCTGGAAAACGTGACAGGGGGTGGGCTGAGGATGCAGAGCAAATAACCCCAAGCATTTTGAAAGTGTCTCCTAAGACTCTAGAGGTGGAGGAGACTGACTCATCCATTCTGGATACAGGGGCTCCGGAGGGCTGGAAGAGACCCTGGGGGTATCCCCAGGGTGAGAAGCAAGATCTGCTAGCTGGAAGAGCAGGGAAAGGCAGCTCTGAAGGCAAATGCACAGGGCGCAGGATCCGGTCCATCCCTTCACCACGTGGATTAAGATAGAGCCCACGGGAAGACTCAAACACTGCAAGATTAAGCATGCAAAACCTATGGCAAAGAGCCCCCAGGAGCCTAGGCATGTAATAACCCAGTCCTGCAGAAAGCCCACTTTCGCTGCAGAAATAGCAAGGAAACAGATCCCATCCACCTCCAACAAAAGCTTTAGGCACACAAAATGACACCGAGTTTTCAGAGGGGAAAGAAAATTCAAAGCTGCTTTAATTTTTCAGTGGATCGTGTGCACAGCTCGTACCTCCAGACTCATTAGCCTGCCACCAGATCCCTCCCTGACAGTGAGACCGCTAATTCTGACGGTCTCAAAATGATATTTGCTGCACGGCGCTCCTCACTGTTATTAAAACAATATTGGGCACTAAAAACATGCCGCTCCTGGGGGAAGCCTCCCTGCCCAGGACAAACCGTTTAGCACACAGCAGGGAGGAGCACAGCCTGCGGGAGCTGCATCGCGGAAACTGGAGCCGATCAAATAGTCCTCCTGAACAGGCTATGGAGCTAACAGCTCCCGCCAGCCAGTGCAGGAGACATCCTTGTCCAAACAGTCCATTATGCAGCCAGCCCCAAGGATGGGAGAATAAATACAATTAATCGAGGCAAATATTTGCATTTTTGTTCCATCAAGGAGCAAATGAGTTATCAGCGAACACGCGCTAGCAGCCCTCGGCAGCAGCAGGAAGGCCTCCCGTAGCGAGGGCAGTGCTCTGTCGCGGTGGTTTTACGCGGTGGCCAATACTTCTGCCCCGGGGAGCTCGCAGCTGCGGAAGGGGGACGCCGGGGAGTCACAGGGCAGAGCTGCCTTGCATGGAGGTGCAGACGGGACGGGCTGGTAAAGCTGGAGTGGGAGGAAGGTAGATAGAAAGCAGAGTATAGACATAGGCCAAGGGCAAGAAGGGTAGTCGGCTGTGGGGCAACTGGGGGAGATGAGGCTGAGACACCACCAAGGTGCACCCCCACGAGCGCAGGGTGCCAGGGTTCGGTCTCACTGCAGCAGCAGCTGAGAGCCAGCATGCTCGTGACACCCATGGGCAGCTCCACCGCACCGTGCTGGTACAGGCTCCTCCGAGCAGCTGGTCTGTTTACTGGCCCGTGCAAACTGACAGCTGTAAAGCCGTGTGCACTTCCCCAGTTAAATAATTAATAATCATTTCTATGATCCTATGATTAGCCTGGCTGGTGGCCAAGGTCACACTGCAGCACACTTCTTGGTGACAGGGAGCCGGCTAATGGAGAGCGGGCGCGAGGGATACGCCATCGCCCTCGACGGAGTCCACACGAGGGCAAGAGACCTTCTCGCAGGATATTGGGGTAATTCCCAGCAGAGCAGCCCCTGCAGCGAGCCGCGGCTTTGAACTCGGCGTGGTCGCCGCTCCCTTTGATCTCCCCTTCATTAGGCTTTCTCCTTTGCTTCCAAACATAATTAATACTTCCCCGATCAAAAGCCCCAGCTCAAGAAGAGCTTTAACAACGCTTGTTTTACGGTGTGTTCCCATTAAAGACGGGCTGCTGTGCTCAGGCAGAGGGAAGTAATGAGACCTCTCCCCTCAGAGTCCCAAAACCACTGCGATTTCCCCTCCTGCTGCCCTGTTCCCAGGGCTTCCTTCACCAAGGATGGTCCCAGCTTGAGCATCTCACTTCTCCCTTGCCCAGGCCAGCAAGGGGATGTGGGACTGTCAGCCCCTGCGCCCACATCGCGGCTGAACGCGGGGGCTGCTCGAGGGCTCGCCGCACCCCCAGCTAACCCAGCACCCGCAGGAGAGGACCAGGGCAAGCACCCTGGTCTTTCCCCAGACACTTTCCCAGCTGCCAGGCACTGGCAGCTCATTCCCGGGCCAGAAGACTGTGCGCCAGGTAACCTTTATGGATCTCAGCATCCAGCCCGACCCACCTGCCGTAGCCCTAATTGTGCTGCTTATACCTTGGGATAGGAGAGCACCAAGGTCTGAGCAACCCTGAGCCCCTCCAAAACCCCTCAAACTAAGCAGCAGCCTTGCTGCCTAGTTGCTTCACCCACAAATTGAAAATCCAAGAGCCACCTGGTCAAAGCCTCTGGTTTAACCCCTGGCAGAGACCTTGCCATGCCTGAACTGGCTGTCCCAAGTGAGATGCCACAGGCAGGCTGGGTTTCAATTTTTCTGGGGGAGTAAGGGAGGAATCGCAGCCACCCCAGACATTTCTGGTCCAGCCAATAACACCTTCTCCTGGGACATTCAAGTTGCAATACAACCATATTGCCCAAACACAGCATCTCCTACAGCAGCCTTCCTCCCTCCAGGACACCTCCTCCACCCCAGCACTGCAAACAGTGCTCGGGAGGTACCCGCTGCCCTGCAGGGACACAGCCCCAACGTGCTCCCCACGTGTCGGTCCTGGGGCTGCCACAGCACAGCGGTGGACTCAAAAACAAGCCCCAGCCAAGCGTTTGGGCTTTGAGCAGCTCGGGCTTATAAAAGCTCAGCTTTTTAGTATTTTCCCCTTGCCTACTTTTCCTGCAATGCAATATTGAAGACAAAAAGCTGAGCATGTTTTTTGCATTAAGGGTTTTTTTTTTTTTTATGCTTGCCTGGGAGAGCATTTGATAGCATGCCCATGTCCCTGCCCTCGCATCAGTCAGGGCAGGGCCCCAGCCCATGGAGGGACCTGGGACCAAGGTCACCGCACTGGTGCCACCACCCCACAGGACAGCCTGAGGGGCTGGCCCCAGCACCCCGGCCAGGCTTTTGGAAAGTCACGGGAGGTGGCATATTCCAATGAACACAAGTTACTCTGAGAAAGCCAGTTCAATCTATCAGGTGTTCCTCTTCTGGAGAAGTGGGCTTTTACTGGCATTTTCTAGGGGGAAAGAAAAAGCATAGAGTGTTTACTAAGGTGGAAGCCTTATGAGAAGATGGCTCCCTTGGAAATGGCTTTTGGCTTGCTGTTAACTTTGTATGAACTGTGATACACATCTCTTAAAGTCAGAATTGGAATAAAGCACTCTCATCCAAACAGGACAATTCCAATTGCTCCCACATTATCACTCAGCTTTCCTCTCTTGGGAAATGGATGCTCTTGTTCCAGCTCCGAATGAGAGGGAAACCAAGCAGCTGAGTTGCCCATCAGCTGGGGCATTGGACTCTGCTACCAGCCAGGGCCATGCTGAGCCCAGAAGCCTCAAGCTTCTCCTGCATTTCGGGAACAAGCCTCTGCACCCCACACACCATCCAGGTCCTCTCCTCCTCCTCCTCCCCCCATACATTGGAAACAGATTCCTGCTCCATACCCTGAAGCATGCAAAGACCTAAAGCTTCCCAGACCTGAGAAGCCACAAAAGTCATGTCACATCACTTCTTCGCAGCCTCCCTGTCCCCTACAGCTGCTCCCCCAGACCTGACCCCCAGCCCCAGCTCAGGCAGGGAGACCTCAAGCAGTCAAAACCCAGCTTAGGAGCAAAGAGCCCTTGCCCTGCCTCATCCCTTTGCAGAGCAGCTTGCTGGAAAAGCCTGTTCATTATCTGTCCCAGACAAATTGGGGTCCACGACAGGGTTGAAAACACATCCAACTCTGAACACTGCCAACAAAGTACTAAAAAAGGACAAATTTCTTTATTTTAGTGTCCCTGGGTATGGGGAAACCCTGTAAACGTGCAAGTATTTTCACGCACCTGGCTGTGGAAGGCAGGATGTATTGAGGGAAGGGGTGTCGACTGCGCCAGATGCTCCTTTGACTTCTCCGAGCTTTCAATAGCTGTTCAGGAATGTAAGTAATGCCTGCGCATGAAAGGTAGCAATTACTGGGTAATACAGTGATTTGTATCTAGTTCTGCATGCAGCAAGGAGAACAGAGGCCCCTTTTCTCTAACCGGTTGCCTTCTGCTTAGAGACACTTCCAGGCATCGCCAGCACTCCAGGAAATAAATAACACCAATAGTTGTCACTTAACTCAGCATGTTCAAGACATCCGATCATATTTTACATGCCACACGCACATCATTACACATTACAGGCCATAATGCCCGGAAATGAGAGCATACCTCCCACATCACTGCAGCAGATGGAGCATAGGACATTAGGAAGTGTTTTTATGGGCTCTCATTTTATTTCAGTTCCTCCCCTCACCAGCCCAGTACACTTATTCCTCGCTGTCCCACTGCGCCTCTGCTAAGCAGGGAGTGCGTGACCTTGGTATAAATTGTTGAGAAGGGAACCAAGCCTGGAGCCAGGTTCGGTGAGTTATGGTCAGCGGAGTCCCGGTTCGGCTCGTCCCGGACGTGTGGCCGGGTTGCCAGGCACTAGGTTATGGAGGTTGTGGATTATGGGGGTTTTCCTCGACGCACACACTTTTTCCTGTTATGACATAACCATCTGAGCTACTTTTAAAAGACCTTGCGACTTATTTCATTTCGGGACAGAGGCTGATCTCAGGGACGCAGGGCAGCGCCAGCACAATACCGCTACTCCAGGAGCGCTCACAGCGCCTGCCTGGCCGCCTTTTATGCATGCAGAAACAGTTTCTAAAAATACTGTAATTTTTGTAACAGAAACAAGGGAGCTGGAGGGGAGAGGAAAAAACACACAGTTTGCCTTTCCTGATGCATTTCCTCACCTCTGAGATCACTAGAGGACACTGCTCTAAGGGCTGAGGACAAACAGCTCAATTCTTCCTTCCCCTGCCACTAAGGGCTGCCAGGGCAGTGCCCCAGCAGCTCCCATTTGTGGGTGCATCTCCCGAGCAGGGGGGCTTGAGCGATGCCCCATGCCAGTCCCAGGGGCCCTGCAGAGGAAGCACCCGCTTTGGCCACCCAGCCGCAGCGCTGGCTGAAAGGGCAGCCTGCCCAGAGCACAGCTGAAGCCCTCCAGCACTGCAAGCCAGCCCCAGGGTGCCCGGCTGGACGGGGCAGGGGACCTGCCAAGGCATTAGGAGCAGCAGCACCCAGTTTGAATGCAGCTGGTGCCTTTGGGAGACAAAGCGCTTGTGATTTGGTGGCCTCGCATGAAACAAGTTTGCTGGGTCTCAGTCCTGAGTGGGGTCTCTGCTACAAAACCCATAGTGTGGGAAATTAGGTTTCTCAGGACATCTCCAAGGTTTTGGATTTGCAAAGTGAGGCCATGCAGGAGACAGCCACAGCCCAATAGTCTGGGTGCACCAGGGAACATGCAGAAGATGCTAGATCAGAGCAAGCCCTCTGCACCAGGCACGGGTGACAGGCTCATCACGCTCCTGCCAGCCTGTGCTCCCTCTGCCCCTGCTGCTTTTGGGCATCCCAATCCTGACAGCCCCAGAGGCTGGCAAGTTTGGTACCTGGCGGCTCTAGTCCCGACTCCTTGTCACAAAACCTGCATCCCTGAGCAGATGCTGCTGCACAGGGAGGGCGCAGGGGCTGGGTCCCAGGCCAGGTCACAGCCCCAGCAGCAGGCTGCAAACTCCCACCTGGAGACTCTTCCCTGGATCAAAAGGGGAAGATGCTGTTGGAGTAGTGGGAAGACGGATGGCCAAAGACCAGGTGGGGGTTCAGATTGGAGGAGAGTAAGGGAAAACACCCTGATGAGATGGGAACCTGCAGCTCAACTCAGCTATAAATACCCACAGCCTGCTGCAAACCACCTGCCAGATCCCACAGGAGGTTTGATTATCCCCTTTCTCCAGATTGTCCTCCCCATCACAGGGATGCAAAGGGGACAAGGACCTTTGAATTGCACAGGCTGCTTTGGGCAGCAGGGAAATTGCACAGGCCAAGATGCAGGACCACCCATAGCCCCCATGCTGCCAAGACCCCAAACCAGGGACATTATTCTGGCACTGTTTCAGACTGGGAGAGAAACAGCTCCAGCGGGAGCCTGCAGCAGGCTGCCAACCGTGTTCCCCACCGTGCAAATGCCTCCGTCCATCACCAGCCCCAGCCATCTTCAGCAGATGGAGCTGGGTGCTGGTGTGGCCTTGCTGAGCCCACTGTGGTTATTAGTGCAGCCTTGCACCACACAGGGTGAAAGCAGCTCCACAAGATCACCCGTTCCCCAGTTAGGAGCGGTAATTGGCATCCGCACTCCAGCACGGAACAGGACAAGTGGCCACATCAAAGATGCCCCAAAAGGCAGGATCTCTCCCCGTTACGCTCCCCGGGTAGCGAAGCGCAGGAGGCAGCCCCCCAGCAGGCTGCCGCTCACCAGCCCAAGCCTTTGGTGTCCTTGCAGCAGCCACGATTGCCTGATGGGCTGGCTGGAAGAGGGCTCACCCTGAACTGGGAGCCTGCATATCACAGGGCACAAGAAGCTGCTCCCATCTCCCCTTGCCCTGCTGACACGTAGCTACCAATTCATTTAAATATGTGCTGATGGTTAGGAGTCATGCACACCACTAAACCGGAGCTCAAAACACCCAAAGGCAGCTGCCACAGCAATGCAAGACCTACAGCAGCGAGAGCCCTGCTGATGTCCCCTGGATTTCACAGAACAGCCAAGCCCCAAGGGATTTGGGTGGCAGGACCCCCTGCTGCAAGACCAACAGGTCTTTGCAAGGCCCCTGCACTCCCCTTCTTGACTGGGGGGTTTATGCGGTTCTTGTAGCCCATAGGCAATGGGAAGGGTGTCCTGGCTCTGTCCCACTGCAGCTTTGAAGCCTGAAATGCCCGATAACACTGGGTGCAGAGCCTGGCACCCACAAGACTGTCAGGAGGCACAAGCCAGTTGCTCCACTTGCAGCAGGTTAAACTGTGCCTGACTTAGCAGCACGTCCCTTCCAGTCTGCAAAGCAAAGTAGCAGTGCTCCTGCTGCTACGGCTCAGGAGCTCGCTGCAGGCCCCAGAGAGGCTGCTTGGGGTCTCTGCATCTCCACCACTTCTGCGTGGTCCCAGCCCAGACCAGGCGATGCCCCCGGAGCAGTCCTGGCCTTCCCCGCGGGCGGCAGGGCACACTCAGCTGCCCCGTCACACCCACTTGTGCGCACGCACACCCAACGCAAGGCAACACCAGCGCGCAGCGTGCACGCTCACGTCCCTGTGCAACTCAGCCACAGCCAAAAATAGAGGTAAGCAAAATACCACACACAGGCAATTTATACACCCCCCCCCCCCCAAGCAAAGCACTGGCACAGACACAGCATGCTCCACAGAGGCACCCCCAGCTCACCCAAATACACAGCACCCTCCCTCACTGCTGCCCACGCACAAGCAAAGCAGCTTCAACAAACCATGCTATTTTTCCGACAAGCTTTAAGGGAAGAAAAATATATATCTTGCAGTTGCTTCTATACTTAAGCACTTGGCTCTTACCAAAGGGAGAGAGAAAGGAAGATAGTGTGATGGATAATCCAAGCCTTGTAGCAAATGTCTTTAAGTCGGAAAGTTTGAACTTGCGGAACTAAAGCGATGCCGTCAGAAGTTTCAGACCCGGCACACACATCTTGCCGTGATCTATGAAGTAAAGAAGGTTTGAGGAAAATTTGTCTAATCCTTTCCAAGTTATGAAGATTTAAATCCCTTGCATTTTCATCAAATATATTCCAGCTCATAAGGAGGGACAGATCCTCCAAGCACGCCCAGCGGTGCAGTGGCAAGTGCTCACACTTTGGCTGCAAGCACACTTTATGCCTGATGCTACCTATTTGACATCCCTTACAGGATCTTTAATAAAAATAATGTTGCAACTGAATTTTTTGATGTCTCTTTTCCCCAAAGCGCAGAAACAGCCAGATTTTGTTCAAACTGTCCCAAAAGGTTCATAACAACAAATAGACTAAAACTGGAAAGTGTGGCCAAGAAGATGGCTGGGTCTGAAAGCTATGAATGTCTGAAACAGGAGAGTGTGGAAGCAGCTGGGACAATAATCACCACAAATACACCCTCCACAGCAGACATGCCTGTGTCCTGCTTCCCACCACTGTGGACTTTCCAACTCTGCATGGTGGGACACAAGATGGGCCACCTCCTGCTCCCTTGTCTCAGGTGAGCCCATAACACCACCAGGACCTGCCCACCCAGCTCCCTGCCCTGCCCCTGTGCCTCAGGCAGCAAAACCACCACCCAGCACCCACCAGCCTTCCCACGGATGCCCAGCATCAGGGGGCTGTCACTGGAGGATCTCCAGCCTCCAGCAGAGGAGAGACTGGAGCAAGAAAGTCTGAGACATGACACTGTTCTTCAGGGGCAATTAAGCACTGCCAGGCTCATCAGAGGAATTAAATCCCTCCGTCATGCCTTTCAGCAGGCAGCCACATTGCCAGCATACCAGAACATGCGTCCTTGAACAGCTCGCAAGGCTCCAGGGCCCCAGCAACGCCCAGCTTCACTTGCAAACCAACATACAGGGGTGCATCATAAGCTAAGGGAAATTCAAGGTAGCTACAGCAGTGTAAGGACCAAGACTTAACAGCAAATGCTAGCAAAACTGTGACGCTAAATCCAGGCAGCAAGGAGCAGGGCAGGGGTACAAGGGACAGACTTGAAGTCCATTTTTCTCGTCTCTTGGTAGAGCTGGGAAATGAAGGCAGAGCCTAACTTCTCTCCTTCACCCCATGGCTAACCTCTCTGGGGACACATGCAATTGTGGCCGAGCTCTCTAGCCAAAATCAGGTAGATTCACCCATTTCCACCCTTGTTGTGCTTTATTTCAAGAGCTCTTGGCTTGCTCCCAACAGTTTTCCATGTTCTTCAGTTCAGACCCAGATCTTACAGCCCAGAGCCCTGGTCTTGGGGCAATGCTCCCTTGCCTCTTTTTGCACAAAACTTCCCCCCCACACACACACACAAATTTCAAAGCCAGTTCCATACCTAGCTCCAACACCAAAGCATCCCTTTTACAATATAACTAGCCCCAAAGTCCTGCCTTCCGCACTGCTGCAGCCCACCTCCCAGGGCCGCGCCGCTGGCCACCTGCCTTACGCCAACCCGCGAGCCGCAGAGCACAGCCACTCTCGCTACACGGAGCGGGACGCAGATTTATGCCAGCAGGGCTCTGGCCTCTAATTGGCAAAAATCTTAGCATGAAAGGCACAGCCCGGATGGCTGCTGTTGCAATTAATTTCCATCGGACCTTCAAAAGACAGAGGAAGAAATTGAACCTCCCGGCTTAGTCATTTAGTTGGGAAGCAACAAGGTTTTTATAATGAAGCGTGAGTTGCCCTTTTTCAAAGGGAAGGGGATTTGGAAGATAGAGATGGTCTTCCTGATCCTTTATTGCTGCCAACTCCCTGCAAGCTGCTGCTGCTTCTGCTAAACACAGCCACTTAGGTGAATTACTGAAGCAAGGGGGACTCATCAGCCGCCGTTTAGAAACAGAGCCATGAAATGAACACTTCTTAATGGGATATGAGCGCGCGTTCCCATCGGCATGCCTATCCGTTCCCGCCTGGCAGCCCAACCAACAGGATGGAGCAATGAGCAGGACCCGTGCTGGGGGAGGGAGGGGAGGCCACGCGGGTCCTGTTGCAAGTCTATTACATGTGTTTGGCAGGCTGCAAGCAGCAGCCTGTTTTATGTCTCAGAGCATCCCTTCTGCTCTGTATCGAAGGTGACACTTACCCAGGGACCCTGGCATCTAAGGTGAAGAGGAAGATGTTGGATGAGGAGGCCAGCTCTGCAGCCCAGGGCCAGGCTCATTGGCGATGGAGAGGAGACAGTCAAGCCAGTCCATGCACAGCAGCAACATGACCCCAGCAAGCAGGGGACCCTTTTCCACCAGGACACTCAGCTCCACAGTGCCAGACTGTCGGCCAGCCTTGTGCAGCCACTTCTTAAATCACACCCTGACACATCTAGATAAGACATGGCTCAAGATACCCAGGAGCCTGAGAGAAGGGAAGGTGGCAGGTAATGGAGAAGTGTTGGGGCAGGAGAGGCCTGTCGCAGCAGGCATCTCAGTGCTCAGCCACTGCAACTCCACTGTGGTCCGCCTCCCACCACCAGGGCAGACCCCGGCTCTCTTAGGAGGGGGGCTCCCCCCCAGTTTTTTCCCTTGAGGAGCTTCCTTATTCTCATTGCACAGGGATCAGTTTGTAAACACAGTGGGGACCTTATGGATGCTGCTGCCTGTCTTTGAAGGGAGGAAAGAAAACAGCTTGCTGCATCGACCAGAGAAGGAATTGCAAAGAGAAGAAAAAACACAAGATGAAAAAAATACAAGCCCTTCAAAGTCAGCTCCACAAGGCTTGAAGGAACATGGCCTTAATTTCATCAACTGTGAAAACGCATTAGCATCTTACTAAAGTCCATTTAAAATATTCATCTGGAGGATATTTTATGCAAAACTGCCAGTGTGTCTTAAAAGCTGCTGCAAAACATTAGCATCAACATTTAAACTCCTGTCCCTGGGCAGTCACTGCCCCACAGGTTCAGCAGTGATCATGCCAGGGACAAAAGCACGGGCAGACCCAAGGCAGGTGACAGGGAAAGCAAGGAGTCCTTCACCAGCATTGAAGGAATACAGTCTGGAGCGAAGGATGCCTGGCTCCAGAGGGGGCAGTTTTGCAGCCCAGCTGCTTTCCCAGGCACCTGCCGAGCTTCCCTGCAGCGTGCAAGGCGCTGCACGAGCCCCGCGACAGCAGAGAGGTACGGAGAAGGGACCATTCACCACAAACAGGGACAGCCTCGCCAGCGGTGCAGCTCTTCCCACACGCAGCCCAGGTCCCACGCTCCAGCCGAGGGAAGCATGGGCACCCGGGCCGGCTCCTTTCCCCTCCCCAGCAACTCGCAGCAGGGTTTGGGGCAATTCGCAGCTTTCTTTGCAATAGCACCAGGTCCCTGTGCCAGCCGGGCTGTTTATTTCGCAAGACACAGCTCTGCCATGGCAGGGATTTGGAAGGCAAGGAGCTCTCAGCTGTGGCCTTTGCCATTAACAAAATATATTATTAGCATCCCAAAGGGATCCTTGCCAGTGCCTATAAATACGAGCCAGCAGTGAGTCAGCAGATCTGCCGTGATTCTCGCTTTAATTTCCCAGGTAGTTGCATCTTGGCACGTCTGCGTGTGCGGTCCTGGCTCCCAGGGTGTCAGGCGGAGGTAGTAGCCATGGCAACCCAACGCTGCCGGAACCCCGCGCGCTCCGGGAGGAACCGCCACAAAATCTCCTTGTGATGCGCAAGGACCCCCGAGGGGCAGCCGCGAGGACCGGACCAGCCTCAGGTCTGAGGCACCATCCCCTCCGCCTCTTCAGGGAGGCTCGAGACTCTCCGATGTCTCATACATGGCTGTGCTGGGTGCAGGCACCCAGCCCTTTTCCAGCACCAAGGCAGTGTGCTAACCTGCGATTGGGGCATGATGTTGTGCGATATCTTTTCTAACCAGCAAGGTTATCTGAGCAAGAGCAATCAACGGAGATGAAGAGGAAAGCACGCAATCACGAGGCCCTCCCACTGCCTAGAGCTGCTCTGTCCACTGCTAATTAATCCTGCCATGAAACATAGCAGCTTTAATACATCTGGGGGAAAAAAAGTAACATTTGGGGTTCCTATATGGGCTTTCAGCCTGTGATTTGATCTCAACCCTTCCTGCACATGTGAGACACCAGAAATCACCTTGTTGGACTCATCCAGCCCCAAGGCACAAAGCAGTCAGACATCTTCTGTTATTACAGGAATTTTTCTGTC
The DNA here is from genome assembly GCF_036370855.1 of Dromaius novaehollandiae. Classification (NCBI taxonomy): domain Eukaryota; kingdom Metazoa; phylum Chordata; class Aves; order Casuariiformes; family Dromaiidae; genus Dromaius; species Dromaius novaehollandiae. The sequence goes on from NC_088107.1 coordinate 23,639,792, forward strand.
TGAGCTAATCAACCATGCGAAGCATGGCTCTGGAGTAGAGACAGGCAAAGTTTTCCAGGAAAAAAAAAATTCCAGCCCAAAAACCACAGAACACTTGGCAGCCCCCAAATTTCCATCCCTTTGTCCAAGTTTCAAAGAGCTATTTGTGCTCAGAGGAAGCCAGCACTCTTCACTGCAACATTTCAACAAGCAACTACAATTGAAAGGAGATTTTCATTTGGAAATTCCCTGCAATTTTGCTTTTCCATTTCTATTCAAGAATTCAATCCAAAACCAGCTTCGATCGGAATTTGTTTTCCTCCTTGTGATGGTGACATCGGCTAGCCAGGGAATCACAGCGCTCCACTCAGGAGCGGGCAGACACCAAGAGATGGCTCAGACCTCCCTGGGCCAGATACCACAGGGACGGGCACACAGAAGCCGAGTGTTATTGCACACCATAAATCACGAGGGAGACTTCCCCGTGGCAAGCCAGCGAGGTCACCTTTCCCCTGCCAGCGCTCATGTTCCCTTCCGCTTGCGCACCTGGCTTGGCCGCCACTGTAGATGCCACCCGGCCGGCGCAGCGGGAAGAAGGGCTGTAATTACACCCAGCCCTCGTGACAGCCAGCGCTGCAGCCAGAGGCTCAGCGTCCCCGCGGCAGCCCGAGGTGACCCGCCGCAGCACAAACCCCTCCTGCGAGCACCGCAGCAGGATCGGCAGCGCCTCAAGCACCCAGGGGAAACACCAGCGACCCGGCGGGCTGCTGTTTGGCAGGGCACCCTGCCGTGTGGAGGGTTTCCAGGGAGGAAAAATCCCCACCTTGAGCATCAGCCCCCAAGGAGGGGACACCGGGGGGCTGTGATCTCCATCCTCCAGGGTAGCCCTGGGGACATGGCAGCACTCTTGGGGACACCTGCAGGCTCCCAGGCTGGGTGACAGTGGGCCACCTCCAGCATTTCCCAGCCACAGCTGAGCTTGGCTCTGCAGCCCAAGTACCGCTGTTTCCATAGCACAATTGCTTTAAAAGCAAAGTCATAAAAGTGATCACGCAAGGCCCTGTCCCCAGCTCTCCTGGCACATGGGGAACCCCCAGGGGCTTCAGCAAAGCTGTTTCACCCTGGCAAAGCCTGAGTTACAAAATTTCAATGGGAGAAAGCAATCTCAGCTTCTTCCAGTAGGCCTAGAGGTTAGACATGAAGGAAAGGTGTTTTCTTCAGGTTAGGTGAAACATTTCCCACTCCCCAGGAGATTCACCCTTATTGGCGCTTCTCTGTTTATCAGGAAAGCAACTGTGGTCTGGGGTGAAGCTACTAGTGAACATCAGGAAACACTGAAATGAAAGTGGTCTCAGTGACCAAAGCTGCCACCACCACCCTCCAAGGAGCCTCCCTGCTCCCAGGACAATGCTGCAATGGCTTGTGCCATCCTCGGTCCTGGCAGACAAATGGGGATTTTGGAGCCTGAACAACCCCTATAAACCATCCCAGGTCTCTCAAGCTAACAGCCCAGCACGCTCACCATCCCTGGACCCATGGATTTTGTCCTTCCTATTTAAAGCCTTCTGCCTAGCCCAGGCACAGCAGAGCATCTCTGTGCACTTGCCAGCACAGCTCGGTCCCCGCAGAAGCACAGAGGAAGGACACGAGCCAGAAACCAGAATAAGGTCACCACAAGGCTTTTAAAAATGTAAATGAAGCCCAAGGAGCTGGCCTAATCCTCCAGGCAGGAGTCAGGCAGGCACTTTGCAACTCCGGGAAATGAGATTAGCGCAAGGTCTCCTTGATGCAGGTTGCCACCAGGTCAGGCCCATCTGCTTGGTATTCTCCTCACAGGGGTCTCCCCAAGGACAGGGTCACCTCTCCCAGGTGCACTTCAGCCTTGCATGAGGTGCCCCACTGCTTGCCCCAGGGCACCCCACTGCTTGCCCCAGGGCTTCCCCAGCACCCTCTGCCAAAGCTGGATCACCCCAAGGAGAGGCTTCCTAAAAGATGCCAGAGGGCTGGAAAAATAAGATGTGGTTTGGGCCAGATCAGCATTTCATTTGCAGCCCATCGCTGCTGATGCTGCAGCCCTGAAAGGCAAAGGTGCTTAAGCACGAGAGAATCTGGCATCTCTTATCGCAGTGTTCGTGGGAAAGGCGTATTTTCCCTTCCAGCGCATTTGCTTTGGGAGGGTTGGAAAGGCAGCGCTCAGGGTGGCGGTGCCGCCCCGCGTGCGCGCCCGCTGAAGCGTGCTGCTAGATGCGAGATGAAGGGTTGCCGCCTGCATCCTCGGGAGATCAGGAAGCGGTGTTTAGCCTTTGACTGAACTGGGTGCCAGGGGATGCAAAACGCAGCTGAAAATCTGCTTTTCCAGCAAGCTCTGGCCCCGGCCTGCAGCCCTCTGCCCGCTCGGCGGCTGCCTGAGCCCAGCCTTGCAGCAGCCCCGTCTCCCCAGCCGGCTCGGCGCAGCCCTGGCTGCCGCGACCCTCCCCGCGGCGCTGCCCGTGCCGTCAGGCCCGGCCAGCTGGGCTGCCACGGCCGTCACCGTGATTGAATGTGACAAACTGCGCTGTAGCTGCACTTCTTTAAATCAACGTCTTTAATAAAGATTTCCATGTAAAATATGACAGCGGACAAACACCCACTCCAAATAGGGCAGTCACATGCAAGCCGAGGACAAGAGGCTTTAGCATTTCAGCCCGGCAGCTGCCTCCCAGGGAGGCTGAACTCTGAGCCCAGGCTAAGACCATAATGACTTTTATTCCTCCCTGAGCCATGTTGACATCTGCCTGCTGCCAGCCAGCCTCAGGGCACAGAAACCAAGGGGAAACTGAGGCACAAGGCATCAGTGGGACTTGCCAACCCAGCCAGAAACAGGACCCAGGTCTCTTCATCCCCGTACTATTCCTCCTAAATCCTGTTGCCCTCCAGAAGCCCGTGCTGCACTAGCAAAGCCAGAGGTATGGATTTTGCAGCTGCCTTCTGCTTTGAGGGCGGCACAGGGGCCTCCCCAAACACCCCCGTCACAGGCAGGAGCCAGAGCTGCAGATGCTAATGTTAACGGGTCGCCCCTCCGCTAATTCCCACAAGTGTTTGCACAGATTAGTCTCAGTTCAGCATGATCCCGGCGCAGACTCAACTCCCCTCGCCAGGGTGATTAATAGTGGTTCTGCTGGTAAAACAAAAGGCCATTAAGATCGCTAATATTTGCTCTCCCTACTCCCTGCCTACTTCATTTCATACTTCAATGGAAATTCTCCGTGCTTCACCCAATGAGACATTAATAAGAGAAAAAAGGCACGTTGATTTGGGACTCCACCTCCATGCAGGAGGGCTTGATGGGGAACTGCTCAGCTCCTTTGACCGAAGTGAGAGATACAGCCCAGCCCAGCACAGAAGAGATGCTGCCAGCCCCAGGCACCAGGGGAAACTCCTTTGCTGCGTGCAGCCTGCAAGCTTAGGCTGAGACTCATTTTTCAAAAAAATCAAGGAAGAGGTCAGCATTTCCCCACAGTGCTTTCACCCCAACACTGACCCATTTGGGCCATCCCCTGCCCCATGGCTTGGTCACACACAGTCCTACCACCTACGCCAAGCTTCCCACAGTGCCAGTAGCAATACTGTTAAGAGAGGCTTGGGAAAGCTTTCTGCACGCAGAAGCTCAAAAAAAACCCCAGCTCCAAATCCCTAAAGAGCTGGCAAAGCAGGGCACAAACCCCAAAAGACCAAATCCCAAGGAGAAAATCCCCTGCTCCAGGGTAGTCGCCAGGTGCCAGGTCCTCCACAGCCTGCATGGACACAACCTCCCCTCACCAGATACCTCAGAGCCAAAAGAAACCCCTTGCTCAAACACCTTGTGGGGGCCACTGAGTCCCTTGAATCCTTTTACACCAGTGGTCCCACCCCGCCCCAGGTGGGACCTATCCGGGCGACCAGCCCTGGGAGGAGCTGTGAGCAGAGCCCTCCACCTTCGCGCTGATTTGGGCTATGAGCCAGGTGCTGTGCTGCTCCAGTGCCTGACGTGAGCGTGGAGCAAACCAGGATAACGTGGGACAACAGCGCCAAGCTCCGAGCACAGCGCTCCGGAGGGGCTCAGCACCGCTCAGTCCCGCCATCTCCTTGCAGGGAGTGGGGTTTCTCCTGGAGGTGCCTGGGGCTTCTTTTTCAAAGCTATGGGGGTTTTTTCAATCAGGAAGTACAAATTCATTTTAAAAAACCCTTGTCTCAGGACAGAGGCCATGTCCCATTCCCAGAACATCTTTGGAAGGCAGTCGCGAAATCTCCCATGTCCGGTTTTCACTTTTTCAAAGCAAAGCAGCCCATTTTATGGGTCGCGCCCATCTGGATGTCCCCCAGGGTGGCTCAGCTCTCTGGCCTGAAGGAGCCGGCTGCTCAGCCCGGCAAGCAAGCCACGCAGCAGCGTTTTCCAGCAAAGCCCTCCCTGAGCACTTCCCCCAGCGCTGCCGTACAGCACCCGCCCCAGGCTGCCAGGTGTGTGCGCGTCCCCAACACGGGACGTGGCACGTCACACCTGCGTATGGCCAGACCAGAGGCATGGGGTCTCTCCTGCCAGGTGTCTCCTCCTGAGGGCTCGGGTGGGCCGGGAAGCCTTGCATGGACCCCCTCGGGGCACAGCGCCTGGCTGAATCTGGCCTCGGCCCCTGCATACCAGCTCCAGCCACTCATCCACTCTCCCATGGTGAGCAACGGACTCGAGCGACTGACTTCAAATCCCAGGGCCCGTCACGGAGCATCTCACCAAGACATCCCACCCATCCTAGCTACCACCAGGTTCAAGGATTTTGATTAAACACCCGGTTTAGTCCCAGGGAGCAGAGAGCCCGGGCGGGCAGGTGGGACGCCGTCTCCCCCGACACACGTGCTTTGAGGCTGGATGGCATTTCGGCACAAATCCAGCGGAGCAGGGTTTCAGTGCCCCGTTTCCCGAATCGCACAAGGACAGAGTCCGTTCAGGTGAAGGTTGTTTCGCCGCAAGCGCTCGGTGGGATTTCTCCCAGGAGAATCTGCCGTCTGCTGCAGCGGGGACTTGGCAGGGCCGGACTCTCTTCTCTGCGGGCTGGGGAAGGGCCACAGAGATGGGGGGAAAAGCAGATTTCAAAATGTTGCTTCAAGCACAGACCTTTTAGGGGATTATTTTCCTCCTTCTTCTCTGTTTCTTAACATCTTCTCTGCAGGTTCCCCCTTAGCGCCTGGAAGCGGAGGCTCTCCCGAGCTAGGCACTGATAGCACACATTTCTGTATTCTCACATCTCTCCTAGATAATCTTTAGGGAAAGGGGAATTGACAAACTGGTGAAAAACTGACTGACATTCCAATCAAAATACAAAAGAAACAGAAATAAATGGCTCTGAAAAGAATCGCTATTTAATTAGAAATTACATCTGTGCCAGTGAGTCACAGCGGGGAAGCTATCCATCAGCAGGCTTGGCAGAGAAGGGCACCTGCCAGCAGCATGACAATGGAGACCGGCTCCGCGCGGCCGGGCTGCGGCGGCAGCGCTGCGTGGGAGCCTTCGGCCTCGGCCGCCCGCCAACGCGCCCCCTCGCCGAGCTGCAGCCTTCCAGCGGCCGGAGCTTCCCGAGCTGGCTGCCGGCCCCGAGCTTGGCCGGGGTGGTCAGGGTGCGAGCGGAGCGCGCGCGGCGGGAGCTGGCGTCCCGGCTGGGGACGGGGCTGGAGAGCCCATTCCCTCTTGCTTAGCCCGTGAGCCGTCCAACATCCCCATCCTTCCTTCTCTCTTTGAGCACATCAGCAATGTGCCCTGGACCGGCCCCGGGGTACCTTCAACATTGGGGGACCCAACGTCAGGCAGCACAGGGACCGCGACTCCCAAAAACGCCTGCCCGAGGTAGCCAGGCTGCTTAGATGACCACCGAAACACCACCGACGTCTCCCAGATGGCTGCTGAGCTGGACCTGATGTGGCACCTTCTAGCTAGCACCCACCCCACACCCCACGACCGATGTCCCCCACAGCTAGCGAGATCCCGAGCTGAAGCGGGATTCCCCGGTAGGTCTTTCCTGGCCTGACCCAGGCGTCCTGAAGCTCCAGGTGCAGTGCTGGACCTGAGGTGGCCACTGCAGCCAGCACCCAGCCCAGCCCTGCTGAGATGTGACCCAGCACCCGGCACGGCCCTCCTGCAGGATCCGGCCCATGGCACGGGCTGTCACGCTGGCATCACCCATAGTAAATGCAAAAAAAAAAAAAAAAACTCCGAGCCCGAAAGCCTCATGGTGAAATTCCCTCCAAGCAGCTTTCCTGCCGTAATGGGAAAATCCCCAGTAAATCAGAGCTAACGAAATTCATAAATAAACTTTGCCGATGGAGGGAGAGAGCAGCCTGCGTAAGGCGGCAGTAAAACCGCTCCCCTCTCCCCGTCACGCTCCAGGCTGGGCCATCGCGGGAGGGAACCGAGGCCCCCCAGCAGCATTTCGGGTGCCAAAGTTGGATGATATCTGGGGCCACCAGCCCAGGGTGAGGGTCCGGGAGAGCAGCAAGAAGGTGGGATGGGGTAGGAGAGGGGAGTGGGGGCCCAGCAGGGACATGGAGGGGACAGATCAGTCCCGAGGGGGTGCAGGCACCCGAAACAGGGCAGGAGATGCTGCGGGCGGGAGGCGGCACGGCCCACGGCTTGGGGAGGCGTGCGGCGGGGTGAGGGCCCCGGGACAGCGGAGCTGGGGTTTTTATGGGGAGGTTGCACCCCCCGAATTGGGGTTGTGATCCATAGGTGGGAAGCGACAGCCTCAGGGAGGCTGCTGGTGAAGGCTGCACCCTTTGCGGTTATTCATGAGGAGGAATTAGGGCTTTGCAAAGCAGCAGCTCTGCCAGGGTAAAAAGAAAATAAATTAAAAAAAAATCTATTCTTCCTCCACAAATGATGAATCCGCCAGCAGCTGGGCTGTGCTGCCGAATACCAGATGGAAACACGTCACCTGGCACAGCACGGGGAAGGCCAGGCGAGCGCGGGCGGCAGGACTTCCCCGCCGCGGCCACGGCCTTGCCCCCATGCCCGGCGGGGAGCTCGTGGGCAGGGTGCCCTCGGGGCTCCCCCAGCCTGCCACGGGGCCTCGAGGGCATCCGTCCCGGGCCTGACACCGAACTGATCCCTGTTCATTTGTGGTCCTGGCCTTGGAGGGGTTTTGCCCTCTCCAGTTTTTCTTTCTTTCCTGGAGATCAGCTGTCCCTGTGTGGATCTTCTGGATCTTCACTGTCTGCCCAGGTGTTACCTTGTTGTTCCCCCTTTGAAGCTGGTGGTGGTCTCTCAAGCTCAGTAAATCCCAGGTCCTGTCTTGTGCCAGATCCGAGCTGGAGCAGCCGTGGTAGATTCAGACCAGGCAATCCAGGCTGCCTTTCGGAGGGGTTTGCGCTCCCACTTCTGTCCCCTTTCTGCTGAGCATGCAGCTCCCCTCCTGGGGCTGGAGGGTCGTGAACGGTGTTGGCTGGGGCTGAGCACTCACCCAAAAGGCCTTGTCCAGCTCTGAAAATCACACTGTGCTTGAATTTTGGAGGGGAGAGAATAACACCACCTTGCATCCCCAGCCTGAAGGCTCATCCCATCTCCCATTTGTTTAATCTCACCTCATGCTGACGAACCTTTAGGAAGCTAATGATCTCCAATCCAGAACGTATGCTCCCTCCAGAAGTGGGGGTAGATACGTCCTCACCAAAAAAGAGGTGTTCAACAGCAGCAGTCCTCCCCTCGCTATCCCACAGGGCTTTGCAGCATGCTGAAGTTGCCTTGCCTGCTTGTCTGTACACCTTCTGTGCCTCCAGGGTCAAGGGAGTGGGAAGCCCTCTCCCACGCCTGCATGGGATCTGGTGCATGCCCCCAGGATCTCAGCTCACCTCCTGCATGGGCCCACCCTGAGACCCTGGACATCCCTTCAGGGACAGGCCTGAACCTCCCACACCTCTGTGACTGCACCAGCAAGATAATGGAGAAACCTGAAGCCAAGGGGAGGAGGAGGAGGATGGAAACTGCAGGAGGACAGGCCAGGGCATGGGGTGACAGTTCCAGCAAGGTCAGGGACCGTGGCAGGCAGGGCATGTGGGGATGTGATGCAGGGCCATTGAATTTCCTAGGAAAAGGGTTCCCTGGCAAGCTTTGCATGGTTTTTATGGAGCAACAGATGGGGCACCTCCAGCAGCACGTGGCCATGACAGACTGGGCAGAGGCCAACTTACCCATCTCCTGGTGATGTCTCACTGGGGAAGGACACCTCTCTTCTGGATGATGCCTCCAAAAACCAGGATGCAGATCTGCTGCCATTTCTTGAATGAGGAGTCCCTTAGTTTCACCCATCTCTGGCTGGAAAGGACTTTCCAAGGCCAGCATGCAGGCAGCACAGCCCCTCAGGGTCCCGCGCTCCAAAACAAGGGCCTCGTGGGGCTGCCAGACCCGTGCTTCCCTCACGCGCTCCCCTCTGCACCTCGGCCTTCTCGCCGAGAGCTCATAGCGCGTCCCCGGCGCACAGACCGCTATCTGAAAGCCATCAGCTCTATTGGCAATGCTCTGTGTTCATTGATTAACTCCTCTTAAAATATTTGCAGGGAGGTCAGCGCGGGCGGAAGAGGCAGCGCTGAGCTCGGGCAGGCCTCGAGGCAGGCGGGCATCGCACAGCCCAGGTACCCACCATGCGGGCAGGGCGCTGAACCTGGCACCGCTCATCTCACTAGTGGCCCCATAGGCGCGTGGTGGGGACAGTGAATAACTGCTGGGTGCTGCCTGCGGCTTTCCAGACCTCTGTCGCAGCCTCCTGGAGTCTCTTTTCCAAGCTGAAGAGCTCTAGTTTATTGAGTTCCTCCTCTTACAAAATTCATTCGATATCTCCTCGGTTTTGTCACCTTTCTCCTCATCTTTTCTCGATCTGCTGTGTGCATTTTGAGATGAGCAAACCACCGCTTCACACAGCGTTTAAGACACCGGGACGCTGTGGATTTATACTGGCGCAGCAGGACACTGTTTCGCCATCTCCATTCTTTCCCCAAATTACTGTCCCAATATTCCCTTTGATTTTGGACTCTGCCTGGTTAACCAAAGAGGCAGAGCACCAGTCCCCATTAACCTGCTGTTAGAGAAGATGTGACCATCGGGGCTGAGCAGCGAGAGCCGGCGTGGTTCTCGGGGACTCGCGCGTCAGGGGTTCACACCAGCCCAGGTCCAGGTACGACTTATTGCAAATGTTCTGAATTTCCCCTCCTTTTATGCCAGCTGCTTAACGAGCCATGGATTTTTTTTATCCAAAGGAGTTTAGAAACCAGGCTGATTCTTTTGATCTCCCTAAAGCAGGAGTTGACTTTCCAGCAAATCCTGAATGCGGACAAGCTCCCCGTGGGTTGCCCAAGGTTCCCTGTGAAAACTTCACACTAGCTGTGCGGTAAAATATCGGTAAAATCTCATCGCAACAAGCCTGCGTACCAAGATTTATCACCGACATCTGCCACGCACCCCGTCGGCGCTGCCTTCCCCGAGACCCACCGCTGGCCGCCTCGGCCGGCTCGCCAGCCCGCGCCGCCAGATGTGCGCAGCTGGCACAAGGGGCCTCGGAGATGCTCGCCGCAGCAGCAAGGCGGAGCGCAGACCCCGACGCAAGCTTCCCGCAGGGTCAGGAGAGCCCCCCTGAGCATCGCCGGGGCTCGGCCTGTGCCAGCCAGGAGCTCACCAGAGCTGCGCCTTAGAGGATGAGTCAGATCAGGTCCGAGCCAAAACGTGTGTTCAGCAGTTTTGATTCCACCCGGTAGGAGGCAATGAACAACACGTATGCGCACGCACACACACGCGCAGGCACACACACGCGCACGCACACGCCGGCTCACCGCTTGCAGACCTGGGATTGCCACCTATCGTCGAGGTTCAGGTCTAGGACAGCAAACGCTCCCTGCTTATATCGCTGCTAGATTTGGGGGCTGAATTTTCCCAGGCTGGGTCTCCGCGTCAGGCTGCCTCCCCCGGCCTCCTCCCTAGCTGTTTTCCCCCCAGCCCGGGGACACACACACGCACACACACGTGCACACACACGCACTCACACACACGCACACACACACACACACACAGACTCCGGCTTGTCGTTTCCTTCCTGCCCAGGCGAGTCCTGCAGCAGGGCCCTCTGCTAAGGTGTTTTTCTTGCATTCAGGGAATTCCAGTGGTTTTTGCAGTCCCCACAGATAACTGGCCCTGAAGGTGACCAGTGCGGCAGGGGGGGCAGCTGTGGCCAGGGCGGGGGGGGGGGGGTGGTATTTTGCTCTTGCCAAGCGGAGCTGCAGGGCTGGGCGGAGGCCCTGAGCCGGGTGGGGGGAGCAGGCCGGGGGGGCTGGGTGTCCCCCTCCATGGGGACAACCACCTGGAGGCTCGGGGCGGGATGGAGCCAGCCCTAAGGAGCGCAACCGGCGCTTTTATCCACGGGGTGGGGAAACTGAGGCACGGCCCAACACACACACACACACACCCCCAGGGCGGCGGCGGCTCTGCCCGTGTCCCGCGGCGCGGAAAGGGGCTCCCGGCTCCTTTAAACACCCCCCGCCCGGCGGAGGCTCGGCCCCTTCCTCTGACACAGGCGCCGCCGGGGCGAGCCGCGCCGGGAGCCGCGGGGAGCCGGGAGGCTGCGGCCGCGCCGCGCCGGGCCGGGCCGGGCGCCCTCCGCCGCGCTCCGCCCGCCCCATGGCTCTGCCCGGGGCGCCGGGCGCCGCCCGCCCGCCGCCGCCCTCCCGGCGCCCAGGGGGCGGCCAGCGCTGAGCCTCCCGCCGGTCGGTGCCCGCGGCGCGGCGCGGGGAGGGCTGCGCGGCTGCCCGGGGAGGGGATCGGGCTTTGCGGGGGGGGGGGACAGGGGGGGCGTTTGCCGCCCCCCCCCCCCCGAAGCGGGGCCGGGGCTCGAACCTGCCGCCCGCGGGAGCGCCCGGCCGCCTCCCCGGCCCCGCTCGGGCGGGCAGAGCCGCGGGGGCCCCGGGGGCCTCCCCCCCCCCGGCGCCTCTGCTAACGTCTCCCCCCATCTGACAGCAGCCGAGGGAAGGTGGCCCCCGGACGCCGCTTGTGCCACGCAAGAGCCCTGAGGGAGGAGGAAGAGGAGGAGGGGGAGGAAGGAAGGAAAAAAAAAAAAAGACACAAGGAAGAGCTTGGACCGGAGCCAGGCACGGGGAAAAGGAGGATCTGGCTGCCTGCTCGCCGCTGTGCCGGTAAGTTCCCGGGCTGCTCGTCCGTCTGCCTGTCCATCCGTCTGTCCGTCTGGCTCGGGGAGACCCCGAGTGCGGGGAGGGGGTGCTGGGGCAGCGCCCGGCTCCCTCCTGCCCCCCGGCCGGGGGGGTCCATGGCCTGGCCTGGCGGCGGGCTGGCACCGGGGCGAGGCGGGAGGCGACGGACCCCCCCGCCGCGGCTCTCCGGCGGGGATGGCCCCCGCACGCTGTCTGTCTGTCTGTCTGTCCCCGCAGGAGGGGGCCCCGGGCGGCCCAGGACGCGGGCGCCCAGCTCGGAGGGCCCCGGCGCCAAGCAGAGGCGGTTGGCGCGAGCCCCCCGCCCGCCATCGCCCAGCAGCGCCCGAGCGCGGGCCCAGCGCCAGCAGCGGCCGCCGACCCTCGCCAGCGGCCTCGGAGAGCAGGGACGGAGCGACGCGCCGGACCTCGCCTCCCCGGGACCGCCGAGGGACTCTTCCTCCTCCTCCTCCTCCTCCTCGGGGGGCCACCGCCGGCGGGCGCAGCCCGGCCCGGCCGCCCAGCAGCGCGCGCCCGCCTGCCCCATGGCTGCCCCGTGCCTCGGCGCGGCCCGCGGCTGAAGGACGACCGCCGGGCCCCCTCCGCATGGTGCCGCCGGGGCCGCCCGGCGAGGCAGCGCCCGGAGCAGCCTTCCTCCGCCGGCCCCGGCGCTGCCGCCTGCCCCGCTCCGCGGCGGGGCGGCCTCGCGCGGCGCGGGCGGGCGAGCGAGCGGCTGCGGCTCCCTCGGAGGCAGGGGGGCGTTAAGATGGTGACAGCTGCCCGGGCGAGAGGGGCTCCGCGGACGCCAGGCCCCCGGGCTGGGGGGGAGCAGGATGGACAGCGGCGTTGCGGCGGGGAGCCGAGGCCGGTAGGGAAGGATGAACGCCCGCACCTCCCAGGACAGGCAGCCCAGCGAGGACCCCAGCAGCAGCAGCAGCAACTGTAGCAGCGGCAGGAGCAACTGCGAGAGGGAGCGCATCCGGAGCCGCATGAAAATGGTGATCGGGCAACTGGAAGGCATCTTGCAGGAGCTCAAGGAGGTGGCCAAGGAGCTCCGGGAGGTAGGAGAGCCGGGGGGGCGGCGGGGCCGGGTCGGGGGGGGGGATGCATGCTCACCCATCCCCGGGGGGACCCGGCGTGCGTGCGCGGGGCATGCTGGCGCGCACACCCCCCTCTGCAGGTTGCGTTCCCCTTTGAGCAGGCGGTGTGTCGTCAGCCGGCACCGGGGCGCGCGGGCGATTGCACAGCCTGCAGGCGACGTGGCTCCGCGCGAGCCCCTCGCCTCGGGCCGGCAGGCGGTCCCTGGCCCCAGCGGCGGTCCCGGTCCTGCAGCCGTGCCCGGCTGCATCCTGCCTCCAGGGCCCGGCTGGCTGCTGCGGAGCTGAGCCCGACGCCGGGGGAGCACAGGCGACCTGGGGGCAGCGGGGTGGCACCGCCTGGCCGTCTCGCGGCACGCGATTGCCGAAGACGGGGAAAGGCCCCGTCTCGCGAAACTGCTTGTTGACCTTGACTCGGGGCGGCCGCTCGGCCGAAGGCGCCTGGTCGAGCGCCCAGCGGGTGCTGGTGCTGGTGCTGGAAGGAGCGCCCCGGGTCACGAAACCGGCCCCGGCAAACATTCCCCCAGTGCCATCTGTGTCTGTGCCGACGCTGTGTTGGGGAGCTTTGGGGGGGTCGCCGTGCCCCTGCTGAAAGCAGGGAGCTGGGGGGGCCATGGGGACCTTGTGCTGGTGGCCTGGGGGTCCTGCTTGGCCGAGGGCAGCCGGGTGTCACGTGGCCTCGGAGGGAGCCCGTCGTCCGTGGCGTTGCAGAGGGCACCCAAAGAGGCTGGTGTCCGGGTGCTGGGGTGCGCCGTCGGGAATCAGTGTAGCCTCCGAGACGCTGGATATTGCGGAGAAGGTCTCTAACCAGGTGGTGCCACCCCAGCTCCCCGACCCCGTAATCCCCCCTTTTCCTGGAGCGCCCTTCTCGCTCCTCCAGCCAAAGCCCCCGGGGAGCCGCGTTTGCGGGGGGGTCCTCAGGCTGGTGGCAGTGGCCAGAGCGGGGGGCCTGCGTGGCTGTATGCTGTAATGCAAAAAAGTGAGTAGCCGTCCTGTAGTTTAGCTGTCAGGATGCGTTTCTGCTGCTTCCTGTTAAAGAGAAAGTATATAAAAATATATTTTGTGTGTGAAATATACACACACACACACACACACACACACACACACACACACACACACAGAGAGAGAGAGACAAAAAAAGCGTGGCTGGAGTTTCCTGCCAGTGCAGAGGCACAACAACATTTGTTTGCTTGGTAATTTAATGCTGTCGGGGCTCAAAGCTTGGGCCCCAAGTCTCCAGGGTTGGGAGCTGGAAGGGGACCCAGACACGGCTGACAATTTCGGATGCCTCCATGGGTGCCGGGGAAGCTGTGAACGGCAGCCGCTCGGAAGCCTCGAGCAGAACTCGACAGCTTGCTTCTTGCGGTGGGGCGCGTGTGTGCATGTGTGTGCTTGCGCCGGATCCGTGGACTGAGCCAAGGAGCCCGGCACCCAGGGCCTTTCCAGGAGAGCCCCGGAGGGGATGCAGAGCTTTACCAGCCCAGCAAGGCAATGTGGGTGAAGCAAGACATTTGCATGGGCGTCTCTGGGGCACAGCCTTACTTACCCCTCTGAGATGCTCAGCGAGAGGCTGTGTTTATGCAGGAAGGGGCTGGGTGACACCAGGCAGCGGTGGCTGCTCCGGCAGCAGAGACACCAGGACAGATGCTGTGGGCAAGGGCGTGTGTGTTGGGGCCATCCCGAGCCTCTCAGCATGGGGGTTTTATCATCCCTTTCTGCCCCGTTTGCCCTGCAGATGGTTCAGTGTCTAGAGGTGGTGGAAGGCGGTGAGGTCAGTGCAGCAGGAGAGGACCTGGGGGCAGGCACGGGGCTGGAGGACCCCACTCCAGGTCCGCTGCCCTCTGGCTTCAATTGCTTCCTCGCACCCACATGCTGACCCCGCCGTCGCACCGCGACCCTGGAGCGTTGGGGAGCCCATGGGGTGGAAAGCACCCAGCTCGATAGGGAGAAGCGTGACTTCAGAGCCAGGCATGCCCGTTAGGCTGTGCTAGCAAGCCGGGCTCATAGGATCCCCAAAATCCACCTCGGCCGTGGTGGGGGTCCCGGGGAAGCTGCCACAGATCTTCAGCGAGGCTCCCGGGGCTGCTGGGAGTGACATCCGTGAGCTGGAGGTGACATCTTCTGGCCTGAAGCGCCCCTGCCATCCCCTGAGGGATGCAGCGTGTCCTTTGGGATGGCTGCGCTTCATCCCTGGTGTCGGAGGGAGGCCACCCCTCCGGGGAAGCCGGCTGCGGGCAGGATCCGGCCGTGCCCCGGGCACCCTGGGTCCGCCCGGGCGAGGGAGCCGCATCTCCCCGGCAGTCCCTGCGAGGACTCGACCCGGCTCTGGCAGAGCCCGAGGTTTCCTCTCCTCCTCTCGTCGCTTGTCAGCTCCTCCAGCAGGAAGCAAACCCCGTTACAGAAACCAGAAAGGCCCCCGACTCTTGTAACAGCGATGGGGAACCCAAACCCCTTCAGCAAAACTCTGAAGGATTTAAAAAAAAGGAAAAAAAAATCAGAAGGCAGAGCTATTTTCCCTTTAGCCCAAGCTCACTTCACACTCCAAAGGTGTAAAGAGGCATAAGGTAATTTATGCCCACTTTAATACCCTTTTCATAGGGCCATAGATTTTTAAGGCCAGCTGGGACCGTTACGATCATACGAGCATCCCTCCTGCAGAGCACGGAGAGGGATAAGGGAGATGGTGTTGGATGAGTCTCTCGCTTTCCATTTTGTGAGTGAGACTGAGCGCCAGCGCGTCAATGCTGTGCCTGCTGCGGAAAGGAGCTTGGTCTCCCACCCGCAAGACCCCCAGCAAAAGCAACACATGCTTCAGCCAGCAAGTTCATGAGGAGCCCGTGGTCCAGGTTTTAACCCTTGCTGAGGTCACCCCGTCCATGCTGTCTTTGCCCGAGCGCCCTGTCCTGTAACTGCGTTGCAATTATTTGCGTGACAGCGGAGCCCCCCCGCCCCGTGTCAGGCTGCACGCCGGTACTGCGTGGTGCTGCACAGGCCTGTACTTAAGCGAGTTTTTCTGCTGCCAAAGTAAGGTGCAGAGAGGATTTTCCAGATGTGGGGGGAACACAGGGCACCCAAGTCTGGTTTTGGGGTTCCCCCTCCAGCCTGCAACGAGCTCAAAGGGTGCTGGGGTGGGAAATAGCTGGCAAGTTGGCTTTCGCCTTTGAAACAGAGCAGGAGAGCACTTTCTTACAGCTCACTGCCCCATCCGACTTCCAGCCCCGTCTCAGATGGCACGCTGGCGCCTGGGGGGTCACGGGCACACAGCCGAGAGGGCAGTTTAAGTAACAAGCCCGTGGAGCCAGGCCGACCTGGCCTCACGTGCCCCAGGTGAGCTGCGTTTGGCTGCCGGCTTTGCCCTCGGTTTGTGGCTTGTCCTTCCCGTCGTCGTCCAGGTCTCGCGAGCCTCCCTCCTTCCCACCACGCGTCAGCAGAGCAAGCCAGGGTCTCCATCCTTCCGCTGGGGCTGGGAAACCCTCGGCCACCCGTGTCGCGTCCTCGGCACAGCTCGGCTGCCCAAACCCTCCCCGTGCGCCATCCAGGGCGCGCGGGGTCCCGTCCTAGCTGGGAGAGGGGCACCACGCGCGCCCGCAGCCCCAACACTGACTCAGCTCTCACGTTCGCAGGTGGGAGGAGGCAGACTGGGCGTGTTGCTGTACTTCTGCCAAAAACCCTGCCAGTTCTGGGGGTGGGTGCAAGTTGTGAGCCAGCCCCGTGG
The DNA here is from genome assembly GCF_036370855.1 of Dromaius novaehollandiae. Lineage (NCBI taxonomy): Eukaryota > Metazoa > Chordata > Aves > Casuariiformes > Dromaiidae > Dromaius > Dromaius novaehollandiae. The sequence goes on from NC_088107.1 coordinate 23,655,767, forward strand.
TGGCAGCAGGAGCCGTCCCCACCGGGAGCTTCAGCGCTCTTCCCGCTCGCACTGGGGTTTGCCCAGGCAGCCGTCCACCGGCACATCTCGGAGCAGGAGGAGGGAAAGGTGGCCTGAGGGTGCAGGGGAGGCATAAGAGGCTCTTGGAGTCCCCTGGTGACATCTTCTGGGCAAGAGGCTCTAGAAGCCATACCAGACCCAAGGAAGGAGGAGCACTGGAGGGTCGTAGAGCTGAGTTGGGCCCAGCAGGTCTTTGCACTTCGATGCCTCCAGGCTGGGGGAGCCTGCTCAGCCCCCACCAAATGCTTCTTTGGGCTACGGACCACCGTCCTGCGCCCCACTCTGCCCCAGCTCCGTGGGGATGCTACCCAACTGCTGGGAAGGGGCATCTGCGGAGAGCTGGCACCGTGCAAGCCAAGGGGCTGAGCTCAGCCCTGCCTCACGAGGTGGCTTCTCCATGAGGTGCTATGAAGCGGTATGGTCCAGAGGGGACTTTGCCCCATGGCATCATCCCTGGACACCAGCGATGGCTCAAGCTGTCTCTGTCCCGCTGTAGCTGCCCAAGAGGAGCCCCTCATAGCACAGAGCTATGCAGCCAAGCCGACCTTGAGCCTGGCCAGCAGGTCTTCCCTGGGAGAGGGGTCCTAAAGTTTAACTGTTCTAAACAACTTCTGCAGTGCTCCCATAAAACTTCATGGCAGTTTGTTGAATTTATGTGGTGCTGCATAAAACGCAGTGCAACAGCAGGCACTGGAAACACCACGCAGCAGCACAAAGGCTCTCCATGCAGGCAGCTGTGGTCCGAGCACTGATGGTGTTCGGGGCACAGTGACTCCAGAAAAACACTGCAGCAAGGCCAGCCCGGGGAAACCCTCTCCTGGGGTGCTACCAGGGTGTTTTGGGAACATGGCAGTGTCATGCAAATGGTCATCTGCAGCCAGAAAGACTTACTGTTTTGGTGCTGCAGATTTGATCATTGCAGACCAAAGTGCAGGAAGGAATTAGCAAACTGAAGGAATCACCTTGCAGCATCCCAGGTGTGTAGAGGTCTGTTTTTCTCTGCGCCTCCCAACACCAAGCAGGCTTTGGTGTTTAGAGGCTTTGGAAATTCAGCTATTTACTTTGTGAATCAATCAGAGCATGTGAGTTATGTGGAAATCTCTTCTAAGCCCACCCAGAAAAGTATATGGTAGACACCAGATAGCAAATTGTAAGCTCTAGGAAATCAGCCCAGTGAAAGAAAAAATAAGCACCTGTGTTTCTCTACCTTGCACTTAGCAATTCTCTCCTTTGGTTGGAGTCGCCTCCCTCTGCCCAGCTGAAAGCAAGAACGAGCTCCCTCGAGGCAGAGCTGCTTCTGCCTGCTGCCGAGGGGCTTGGGGGTTTCTGTGACGAGCACAAGGCAGAGCTGGATTTTGGAGATTGCAGTGCGTTTTCTGCACCAGGCTGGGTATTGATCCGTGGGCCGCAGGCAGCCAGGAGATGCCTCCTGTTTGGCTGCTGAGGAGAAAACATGCAACTGGATGCTGGTGGTTTTGCTGTGAAGCCTTTGTGTTTTGGGAGATGAGACCACCTGGAAATCCACCTTGCAGAGAACCCTGTGCCCACACATCAACAGGGTGTTTTGGAACTCACACAGGAAGGTTGTGGGACCATCAGTAGCTCTGCATTCAGGTGTCCCAGCCCCATGGGATGTCCCATGCCAGCTTCTGAACCACGGAGGTGGTGTCAGCCAAGTTAGACAGAGAAGGAGGGGTCTCAATTTTCTAGCAGCTTCCTGGAAACAAGCAGTTGGTTGGAAAGGAAAGACGGTATCAGGATTCCCAGAGGAGAATTCCCAGCTAGCAGCCACACATCCATTGGTGCTGGTGTCTTCTCAGGCACTGAGGTAAGGCCGGCAGGAGAGCACAGGCAACAGCACTGCGGATGGAGCAGCGGGGGCCAGCAGCTCCCTGCCAGAGGGGAGCAAGGCAGCACCCTCCCCGGCAGGGCACCAGCCTGTACGGCCTGAGCACAGTGGGCAGAGCCGGGTGCTGGTAGCAGGTCCATTGATGCAGCAAGTGGTGAACCAGGGCCACCTGGAGAGTTCAGTGAGGAGTAAAGGAGATGGGACTAAAGACAGGCCAGGAGACAAGCTACCATGAACATGTGAGGGCCTGTCCAGGAGACAAGCTACCTGCAGCACTGGTCCAAGGTCCAGCCAAGGCACAAGAGCAGAGACAGGGCTGGGGACAGGCACCCCCACAGCAGAGCCCAGACAGGGACTGAACCTCGGGCCTGAGCTAAATAGGCTCCTGGGCCATGGGCAGGAGGTGGCTGGGGGTCCCAGGTGGGGCCAGTCAGGGCCATTAATGCCTGTTAGCACCCTCAGGGCCCCAAGACTTGCAACTATTTGTTTATTATTTTGCCCAGGTTGCTTTCTATTGAAGGTTTTAGGAAATGGCCCTTGGAAAAGAGGGACAGAGCTTCCCATCTGATTTATCTGATCAGATGAACGCAAGGTTTCCCCTGGGATTTAGGAGCCCCCAGGAAGCGCTTGGCGGGCAAGCAGCACTGCGGCAGCCGCCTGGTCCCACTGCGAGCACAGCACCCTGCTCACCCGCACAGGGAGGTCTCCTGCGGACGCCTGGGTGGTGAAAAGAGCAGCAAGTGCAGAAAACACCCCTGGGCCTTGGGAAGGACGGAGGAACATCCTGCCCTGGGCTGGTCTAGGTCTCAGCTGCCCCATGGCAAGACGCATCAAGGTCTTCCACAACAACAGAGTTATCCCAGTGCTATTCCAAACCATCTCTAAGCTTTTTGTATTTTTTAGTGGGGGGTCATCTGGTCATCAGGGCCATCAAAAGTTGCCAAGAAGGTGGGGGGGAAGCAGAGCTACATTTGTTTTTGTGGTTTGCGGGTGCCTGAGATCCACAAAGACCCCTGGCTGCAGGGTATGGCCTCGGGCAGTAGCACAAGGCAAAGCTCAGCTCTTGGAGACATCGCGGCAGGCTGGGTATGAGGAAAGCAAAGCCACCACGGGACTTGGAACACATCTGTTTGTGCAGCTGCCTCCTCTATCTGGGGCTTTGCTGTTCAGGTGGGATTTGGGGTTGGATGTGCTTAGCAAGTGTCAATCACAGGGGTCTGCTGCTGCACGGGACGCTCCACCAAATGCAGCCATGGAGCCTAAAAACCTTCCCCTAGCAATGTTGAAGGGCCCTTGGTATCCTCCTGCTTCTCTGAGCCTTTGCAAAGCCCTGGTGGGAGGATCTGGGTGACTCCTCACCAAGAGGCAGCTGATGGCTTTGCAGGTCCACAAGAGACAGACCAGTCTCCCTTAACCGCACAGGCTTTGGCTTTACTTTTGCAAAAAAAAAAAACAAAACAAAACCAAAAAAACCCCAAAAGCCAACAAAAACACTCTGTAGGCATGAGTGCTTTGACCCAAGGGTAATCCCTGCTCTGCCACCAGCCCCTCACGCAGCCAGCTCTGGCTCAGATAAGGCATTTTTTTGCCCCATCCCTGCTTCAGCAGCAATTTTGAATTGTAGCCTCGGCTCTCGGTGGATAACTGGGATTGCAGGATAGTCCGGCTGGGGAGGTGTGCTGGGCTCCGGCTGGGAAATGGGCGCAGCCCCAGGGAAGCTGCAGGTCGGAGCAGGGCCCGGTTCTCCTGGGCCCCTGAGCCTCGTCCCCGCTGCTCACGGGCACCCAGCTCGCTCCACCAGCCCCGAGACAGCAGGCGACCGCGTGGTTTGGGACCAGGGGAGCTCCGGCACAGGAGCCTGCTTTAATCCCCTCCCGCTCCCCCGGCACCCTCTGCAGAGAGCAATTCCCATCTGAACGCCGGTAGATCGCCTGGGTTGTTTTACATGTCCGTTTTATTCCGGGTGATGTTTTACCAGTTTCTTTTCTCCCACTCTCCTCTCTCCCTCCCTCTTGCTTGCCTTTTGTGTATATAATTATTCCCCAGCACTCCAAGACAGGGCTGTATTATGTGCGGGGAAAATGATTATTAAATCTATGGAATCGCACACTGGAAGTACAATCACGCAGGAGGCAGGGACCGGAGGCGCTTCCGCCGAGCCGTTTGCACGCCGGCTGCCTCCCGCTCCCCTCCCGCCTGGCCCGGGCCCACTGGGGACCTGCGCGCAGGGGAAAGGGCCGTGCCCCACGTAGGGAAAAAAATCCGGGAGCTTCCCACGAGCCTCCCGGTGAGCCAGGCAAAGGCACTGCTAGGCCTGGTCCTTTCCCATCCCTGGGGCATCGGTTTGACCATCACGGGAAACCAACCGTGGGAAGTATTTAGAGGGGACTAAAGGAAATAACCCAACCCATCTTTATCCCACTCTGTAATATGTTACTAGTCTGAACACGGCCTCTAAATCCCCCACACCTCCCTGCCGCAGGGCCGGGTGCTGTCTCACCCCAGCATCCCCTGGGTACCACCCAGCACCAGAGCAGCAGCGGGATCCGCCGGGTCTCCGCACGCGTGAAGCGGCTCAGGGAGGGCCCCCAGCTGCCGTTTTCAAAGCTGTCTCAAGGTCTTTGGTGGAAGGAAGCTCCAAAACCGCTACCATTATGATAATAAATACTCTAATAATGTTGTAATCAATAGGTGATTAGCCACAAATGCTTTGGAAAGTTCACAGCAAGAAGGCAGCTTATTATTCTAATAACACGTTTTAGCGAGCTACGTGATGATTTTCAGCTATTTAGCGGCTGATGATCCAGAGGTCTGTGGTGCGCTGGAACAGACAACGCGGCACAATCATTTATACGTGTCAGCTCGGGGAGAGAGGCCTCTGTAACCCAGCTTTCCTTGGCTGGCTTGCAAGCGAGCTCCGATTAATCATTTATTCGCTATTAAATATTTACTCACCTTGCCTTCTCTGGAAAGCGTTTTGGGAAACAGGGGAAGGCCCCTTTGCTGGAAAAGTTTGGCTGCTCAGTTGCAGGGGGGCTTTTGGGGGTGGCTGAAGTTGCTGTTTTCCCAGTGGAGGAGCAAGGTAGGAGCTGGTTTTCGAGGAAACTGTGTCAAATGCCTCGGGGTTGATTTGAAGGTGCCGTGCCTGGTGGTGCTGCCTCGGGAACGGGGTTTTCTGCCTGGGCCACGTGGGCCCGTTCCAGCTCCCTCCGTGCTTGGCCCGCAGCGAGGCAGAGCGTGGAGGGAGGCAGGTCTGGGCCAGCCTGGGAAGCAGGCACGCGAGCTGCCTGGGGCATGGCCCGCAGAAACTGCTCTTCCCTTTGCACCCAGAACGAGCGAGCTTTTTTCCTTCTGTATAGTGGTGGGGAGCATCACATGCCCCTTTAGACAGATGGAGATCTGCATTTGAGATGCTCCAGTTTCTGAAAGGACCATCTGAAATCCCTGAGAGCACCTGGCAGGCCTGGAGGCACCCTACAGGCACTCAGCACACCTGGACTTCGGGTCTGGGGTGCCCTAAATCAGGCTTTGTACAACCAGTGCCCCCATGAGCAGAGCCGCATGGGAGAAGGTGCAGCCACCACTCAAGCTCCCAAACCAGCACTTCCAGCACTGCCCTGTGCCGAGCCCAGGAAACCTGCACGGTTCCCCTGTGTTTTATTGCAGTGTCCTTCTGAAGGAAGAGTCCCTGGCCTGGCAGGGGGAATAGTTGTTTTGCTCTGGGTTGGGAAAACGCAATTGCACTCTCCGTCCTTGGTTTGCAGCCCATTTTCACACCATCTGCCAGCTTTTCCGGTGAGCCGTGCGCTGCTGACACCGCCTCTTGCTGCGTGAAGTGCGTGCAGTCCCTCTTGATTTTCCAAGTGAAGTCCCCACCAAAACAGAGACGCTGCTATGGAAAAAGTACGTTTCAACAAGCCGTGATTTTTCCAGAAAAAAAAAAAAAAGCCATTGAATTGAAGAATTCCCAGGCAGCCGGCAGCTGCCCGGCACCCCCTTCTCCCACCCCCACGGGGCGGCAGAGCAGCAGCCCCTCTTTGATCGCCCCCAGCCCACGAGCAGCTTTTTCCAAAGGCCGAGTGCTGCCAGCCCTGAGTGCCGGTTCACTTCAAAGGCGGGATTGCGACGAAGGGGCCGTCAGCGCGCGCGACTTTGATCACAAGCGTCTCCCGTCTCCTTCTGCAGCCCGTCCTCTCCTGTAGTCAGAGCAATGCGTATGATCAATTACCACCTGCGGAGCTCTTCGCTGGAGCTGATGAATCCATGCAGCCCATTCAGACGAAGCCTTTGAAGTCCCATCTCTTCCTCCCACATTGTCCATTGACTCTCCGGCAGCTTCCAAGTTTTGAAGAGAATTAGCCTATGAATAGTGGCCAAAATGTCCAGATTCAAGCCACCAAACCTAACTCACAGCTAGAGATCCAAGTGGAAAGTGCTTGATTTGCAGCTGAGCTGAGTACTAAAACTCCCATAAAAAAAATGCTCCAGATGTTCAACATCTGTCTACCCAGGTATCCAGCTGAGGAAGGAAGTAGCCAGTTTGGGACATCCAGCCTTTTATCATAAAAGCTCCTGGCTCCCAGTGCGGTTTGAGGGTGTGGGGACCATGCACAAGCCCCCAAGGAGTCCACTTCAGGTCTCACACTGGCAGGGCAAGCTGAAGAGCAGGGTGCACAGGTGCTTAAGGACCTTCTCATGAAGGTCATGAGACAGAAGGGAGGAGATTTATTTGAAAACTCAGTGATGGAAATGTAGGTTATAGAGCGGCCAAAAGGGAAGGGCATGGAGTCAAAAGTATTTGGCATTTGTAATTGCCAGGTGCTGGGCTTGTGGCAGTGGTCACGGAGACAGGGAGAAGGCGATGGCCTCCTCTGCAGGTCTTGGCATGCAGGCAAAGACACAGGCGGATGGAGAAAGCCGGAGCTGCAGCCAGGCTGGCCTATTCCAGCCAGCAATGTGATGGCTTTGCTCACTGTCTCAGCTGGGCTCCCGGTTCCCAGAGATACATCTCCCAGATGGGCTAAGTGGTGCAGGTTGGTTCGTCAGGCCTGGGACACTGCCTGGTTTGTACCTGCCCTTCCCTACCCTGGAGAGGGTTGTTTTCTCCAGGAGGAGGAAGGTGACAGCTACATCACGGTGTCTGTGATGGTTTGCTAGAACAGGTAACATCTGGTCAGAGTGGGACGCACTGCCGCAGGGCTCGCTGCTGCGAGGAGCCCGCACAGGGCTCTGGCACATGGGTGGGTGCTGTTGAGATCCACATGATCACAGTGGACAGGAAAAAAATGCAGAAAGAGACATTAAACCCCATGCTTCGGGACCAACGGTGATCTCTGCTCAAGATGAGGATGAAACCTGTGGAGAAGTGCTTCCTCCAGGGGTCCCTTCATGCCCGTGGGTGGACACTGCCCAACCTGGGTCCTCAGAGCAGCATCTCCCAGGTGGTCAGGCTGCAGAAATGGGTGGGAAATCCCAGCCACAGCTGCACAGCTCCATCCCGCCTTCCCCAGGCATTGTCCCATGCAGTCATTCAGTCCCATAAGCCAAGTGGAAAATGACTGGATCCACCTCACATCCCAGCTGGGCCAGCACGGACGTTTCTCATGGGGCGGTAACGCAGCATCGTGGTTTCAGAATAAGGTAGCCCGGGAACTTTTTCCTCCAGGCTGGGCTGGGCTGCAACGCAGGGAAGGCAGGCAAAGGCAGAAAGAGCTGTGGTTTCTCCCTTCTCTGGGGAAGGGTTGTAGGAGCTGGCTGCTGCAGTGAAGAGAGGCCGTAGGAAGCGAGCTAGGCACCTCCCATACTCCGTTTGCATCACATCCTCCCTCTCCATCGCTCCCAACACGCCACCGAGACCCTCCTGCAGCCTGGGCAGGAGTGCACGAAACAGGGCCCACCACCTCTGCCCCCAGCCCAGGCTGGGACCCCACACCCACACGACATGGCTGGGTGCTCTCCCCCTGCAGGTCCCCTTTCTCCTGCAGCTGGGGAAAACATCCCATGCCCGGGTTCCCAACGCATGCCAGGCAGGGGGGGGATCTAGGTCTGGCCTGCAGGTCCATCCTTCACCCTCAGCTTCGTCTCTCCCAGGCCTGTCGCCGGGGTGGCAGATAAGGACACGTGCTTGATCAGTGCCTGGATCCTTCCTCCTCTGGGCTCTCCCCTGCATAACCTGCTGTCTCCGGTAGCTGCCAAAACTGGCACTCGCAGAAGCCTCTAGTCCCAGAGGGGGAAACTGAGGCACACAGCAGGGATGGATGCTGCTCAGGGCAGATAGGGCCAGACCCCGCAGCCCTTCATCCCTTGTTGCGAGCAGCAGGACCGACTCTTCCCCCAGCACCATGCGAGCATTTCGTCGGGTGCTCAGTATGAAGCTAAGCAGTGACTCACGTTAAGGGGTTTAGCTGGAGGGCATCACCCCCACAGCCATCCTTGGAAATAAGCAGGCTGTTAGGGACCCATGCGGGGAGGAAAGCCCTGGCCTTTGGGGTGGGACAGGCTGGGCAGCTCTGCAGTTTTGCTTTGCGCCTGTCTCTGCGGCACTCCAGCAGCGGTGGGGTCCGCAGGCACCCGGTCCCATCCCTTCACCCATGCTCTGCCTTGCGCTGGCTCTACCTCCCGCTGCTCCAGGCTCGGTGCTCTGGGTGATTGTTTTCATTTGCCTAAATAACACCATGGTGCCAGGTTGGTTCCTCCTTCCTTGCTCGCGAGCAGGGGAATGAGCAGAGTTACCCCACCAAGGGCAAGGCGAGCCCCCCCACGGCTCCTCCGGGGATGGAGCCATCGCCGTCCCCCTGCGCAGAAGGTGCAGGACCACCTCTGGGCTCACCCAGACTTTGCGGGAGTTAAACCGCTCAAAGCAGCGTTGAGCGTTACAGTGTCAAAATGGTGCAAGATAAACGTCGGAAAGGCTGGGAGCTGTCAGACTTTGGGATTTAAGCCAATCTCTGAGTAGTTGCAAGCAAGGTGAAACCTACAGGCGAGGAAGGAGGAGGGCGGCATCACCCTCTTGGCACCCAGGGATCACCCGGCAGCACCCACAGCCCTGGCACACGCAGGGACAGCTCAGCTCTCCTCTCCATTTGCAGGCAACAGAGCCACCCCTCGCCTTTGCAGGCGAGACCTTCGCTGGGGTCTCACCTGGAGACACCCCCCCCCCCAAGCCCAGGCAGGGGAGAGGGACTGGCATCCATCCCCCGCTCCCCCACTGCTCTGTCGCACCCAGCTCTGGCAATGATCATCTCCGCTAAAAGACTGACGGTCTGGTCTGCCGTGGGAAGGAGAACAGCAGGGAGAAAAGACCAAATCCTACTTTACATTTAAATCCAGGCCTCAGTGGGTAACAAGTGTCACATAGGTACTTAATGCCCCCACCACCACCCGTTTAAAATAGAAAGAGCGGGGAGAGCGCTCCTAAAAATAGCTGGGAGCAAGCCATGGCTGATGTGACACTAATCCCCACGTGCCACTGCGGGGACAGGGAGGGGGACGGGCACACGGTGGCCCGCACAGGAGCTGGCAGCAGGGAAGGAGACGGGGAGACGTGCTTTGTCCCAGCACGACAAAGCCCAAGTCACAGCCTCCAGCCAGTGACCCCGGAAACACGTGCCGGGAGCCCTCAGCCCCGACCCTTTTAATTAAGGGGGTGAAGGGGTAGGAAGAAGCTCCCCCATCACTGCTGGGTTTTGGAGGTCCAGGGGTAAAGCACTGGGAGAGTTTCCCCTGAACCTGGTGCTGTAACCACAGGTCTGAGAAGCAACTGGGACAGAGCCTTCCTGAAAATGGAGGTGATCTCATTTTTGCAGAGGGTTTCAGTGAAACCATTTTCTGCCTTATTAAAAAAATAATAATAGCTGGGTCTTTCCCAGGGACAGCTCTTTCCTCTTTTTTCCTCATTCTTTTTTGCCACTGAAAAAGAAGAGGTCACATGCTCTTTTCCCCCCCTCTTCCTCAAGTTTCCCCCCTTCTCCCCCAAAGGAAAAACCAATAAGAAAAAAAAAAAAGAGGGATAGTTGTGCAATGGGAACAAAAGCAATTGTCTTTTCTAATTTGGAAAGTTATATGTAGATGCTGGGGTTCACACAGTGCCTGCTGGCCAGGAGGCTCAAACAGGGGTCCTGCTTGGCTCGCAGCAGCCTTCAAAGCCAACACGTTGCTGTAAGCAATCCTCTAGCAAAGGACCAAACAGCCCCTGCCAGCCCTTCCTGGGCTCCTTGTGCAGACAAGGATCAAACAGACGAGAGAAAATCCAAGTCAATGGGAGAGTGAGAAAAGCTCAGGTAAAGCATGGGTGTACTGACACACACACTTGCCGTTGTTGCAAGGTGGCCCTGTCTGAGAGCAGCAAGAGCAGAGCTGCCCCCCAAGGGCATGACCCAGGAGGGACCAGCCACAGGATCCATCAACAGCTCCAGATGGAGCAAGCGATGAACCAGGTCCACAGGCCACCCAGGAGACGGGGTCAGAGACAGAACTTGAGACAAGCTACTTACAGTGAAGGGCCAAGGTCCACCCAGGAGTCAGGGCTGGAGACAAGGCTATGACATACAGCCAAGGGGTCCATCCAGGAGATGAGCTACCTACAGCACAGGCCCAAGGTCCATCCAGGACACAAGGACAGAGACAGGCACCCCTACAACAGGGCTCAAGAAAGTAATGAAGGCTCCACCTGAGCTTAAATGGACTCCTGGGTTCATGGGCAGGAGGTGGATGGAGGTCCCAGGTGGGGCTGGTCAGGGCCATTAACACATGTAAGTGCTCTCAGGGCTCTGACAGCCCCTGGCATCTCCAAAAAGGGGCTTTGCTCCCCCCTCACTGATGCTTAGGGCCTGATGCTTGGAGCGCTCCTTTAATTTCCAACCAAAACTTGATCCTGGCTAGGCTGCAGCCATTTTTCCGTGGAAAGATGTTTTCCCACACCTTACTTTGCCATGACGTTACTGGTCAATATGCTCCTGGACAGCAATCCTTGGCACTTCAGCCCAAATTTTCCTGGTGAGACAAAGCCAAGCAGCTCCTAGATGCCCTAAGTGCTGCCCTCCTTGTCCACACCGCTCAGGGGCACTGGCCAGGCCGGCAGCTGGCCTTGCTGGTGGCCCCGTCGGTGACCGAGGTGCGAGGGCAGGAACACAGCAGCAAGCCAGCAGCCCAGACCGCCTGCTCACCATGCGTGCCAGCCCAGAGCGCTCATCAAGGTCAAGAAAAACTGCAGCTGAGATTGTTTTCTTTTCCCCAGCATATCTGTACCGCGTGGCCGGGAGGTTGTGTAGGAGCAGCTGGGGCAGGGCATCCTTCACCTGCCGGGGACTGGAGGGGCCAAGGCGGGAGTGAAGGGAGCCCCCCTCCCTCCCCAGCCCTATTTGCTGGAAATAGGGACCACGCCAGCACGGCTTTGCCCTTGCTATGGCCAGGGCAGGACCTGCTCTGCCCAGGCTGGAGGTGAGGTGCTGGCACAGCACCCCAAGGGGCCACACAGAGGAGCTGTGCATCAGGGCGAGCAAGCAAGAGCGCGGTCCAGCAGTGCAGCTACCCCTCTGCCCCGGGGCCAAGGGACACCCCGCTCGCAAAGAGGGGACGTCACCAGCCTCTGCTGGGGGCCTCAAGGAGGGCAGGGAAGGAGGAGCAGTTAGGGAGGGCAGCAGCAGGGCAGGAGGCAGAGCCGCAGCGGCCCGCGGCCAAGGGCAGCAGGAGAGCTGCGCTGTGACGGGTCCTGCCTGGGGTCAGCAGGCTCATTTCTGCTGTGATCGGCTGCTATGAACACTGCTCTGGCTTTGCCCTTTGCAGGTCCAAGGACAGTACTTCCTTCCTTCAGTCTTTCAATCATTCCTTCCTTCTTTCCTTCAGTCCTTCCTTCTTTCCTTGCCTCTTTCCTTCCTTTCTTCCATCCTTCCTTCCTTCTTTCCTTCAGTTCTTCCTTCCTTCCTCGCATCTTTCCTTCCTTTCTTCCATCCTTCCTTCCTTCTTTCCTTCGCTACTTCCTTCCATCCTGCCTTCTTTCCTTTAGTCCCTCCTTCCTTTCTTTCTTCCATCCTTCCTTCCTTCCTTCCTTCCTTCCTTCTTTCTTCCCATCTTTTGGTCCCTCCTTCTCTCCCTTCTTTCTTTCTAATTGGAAAACTTGTGGTTTATTTCCACCAGGAAAGAGGGAGCTAGGAAAAATCAGGGGAAGGAAAAGGAAGGGAAAAGAAAGGAAGTAGTGAAAAATAACAAGCAAAGCGTTTGCGCTCAGAGAAACTGCCTGAAATATGCCAGAAAAAGTGCTTTATTGTTACAAAATTATCAGTGTTCAGGGAGGGCTGGCGAGTGGTAAAAATAATCTCAGGGCGCCAGGGCAGGATGCAGAGCTGGATTTAGCCAGGAGAGGACACAGCATCCCATGGGAGGACCCAGGCAGCTGGGGAGCTGCTGGGCACCTCCGAAGTGACCGTCTTGATGCTGAGCCAGGGCTTGGGGAGCCGGTGTCCTTAAGGGACCTCCTGCTAACAAGCTTTTCCCTTTATAGCTTTGCTTCCCTTTATGTTGGGAAAGGTTCAAGCATGGAAAGGAGGCCCCAAACAGCAGCTGGGATTGCGAGGCAGAGGTTGGGGGTGCGTGGACAGTTCAGTCACTGCAACACTGGGCCAAGACATCCGTGCTTAATTTTAGCCAGCCAAGCATCCATCCCTGAGCATAATCTGTCCTTGTGTCCATCCAGCAAACTCCCAGCTGGATGGAGGGATTGCCCCAAGCAATGTGCCCACCGAAAGTGCCCGTGTTCAAGGGAGAGGTACTTAACCAATCAAAAGTCCAAGACGTCGCTTCACTTTGACAGAATCCGGTCAAACTCTCCCCAAAGCACTCCCGTCCAATGAAGGGCCACAGCACCACCGCACCTGCTGTTGCTCAGTGTTCGCAGGGTAAAATGCCGGCATTGAAGCGAGCCTGAGGTGTTGCGCACACAGATGTCCGCGCTGGGGTAAAATGCAAAATGCAGCACCTGGTGCACAGGTGGGTACAAGCGAGGTTGCGTGCCAGGACTCCTGGGTCCCCATCTCCGCTGCCGTGCCATGATGGCAGGCAAATCCCTTTGCTCCCTAAGCCACGATGCCGACTCTGCGTTTGCGGGGTTGGAGACAGGCGTCCGTCTGGCAGTGCCTTTGCGAGGGGCTGGGGCTCAGCACCCACCTGCCTCGGCCCCCCTGCAGCCTGGCAGTGCTCTCAGCAAGGAGGGCACCGGCCCCCCGCCAGCTCCCCCGGAGAGGCGAGCGCAGAGGGGGGCAGGAAATCCAGCCACCCTGCCAAAAATATGCACTTAAAAATGCTGCCGATTTTAATTTTTGCTTCGTGCGCTGCCTCCCACATAAGAGAAATGCCACACACGCGCGCGCACACACACACACGCGCGGAGCCGAACAGAAATAGCAGCCAAGAGGTAACACGCTTCACCCAGACACAAAGCGCAGGCAGGGCTCGGCACAGATGTAACACCAGCGGGGGCTTGGGTGAAAACGGGGAGAGGGGGTTATTGCTCAACCCCTGCGTGAACCTGGGCAGGATTAGTGCCTGGTTGTGCTCGGCGCCTGGCAGATCTGGGATGAAAGCCTTCATCCCCCGAGGGCCCGTCAGGTGTGCCGAGCAGTGGGCGAAGTCAGGGTGGTGGATGGGAACGGGAGCCCTGCGGAGCGGCCCGCCCTTTAGCTCGCCGTGGTGCTGGGTGCTGCACGGCCGAGGGACGGGGACAGCCCTGCCCCGGCCGGGTGCGGGGAGAGGGCAGGGAGCGATTTCTGCCCCGTTTCGCCGGCCGGGGAGCAGGCGCACGGAGGAGTCAAGTGAGTCACTCGGGTTCACGCGGGGACTCGGGCTGAGCTGGGACGGCAACCCAGATGTCAGACCATCTGCTCGGCGCCTCGCGAGCCCCCTCGTCCTCCCGCTGCAGCCCGCTGCGCCTGTGCCACCTCCCCCCCACCGGCTTTGCCCGTTCATCCGTCCCCGCTGCACGGAGCCGTGGTGCCCGAGCGCCTTGCTGTGCGCCCGCGTGCCAGCGCAGCACCGTGTCTCCGTGTGCACGGCACAGCGGGAGCGCAGGGATTTGCCCCCATAGCCCAGGGAGCCGAGCAAGGCTGGGGCTGGGATCTGGCTCGCCCGGGTCCCCCTGCGTCCCATCTTCTCCCACTGCTGGAGATGAGAACAGATTGGGAGGCGATGCTGCTAGGAGCCTCGCTCCTCGCTCAGCGCCCTGCTCCGTCCCTGACCCGGCCGCTGCTGGCCCAGCAGGAAGGTCCAGCAGCACATTCCGGTGGGAAGAGGCCGGGTTGCCGTGCAAGCTCAAGCTTAGGGGCTGTCTTCTGCAGTCACAACTTGTCCACACTGAGCTGACAGCGTCCGTTAGCTTGTTCTGCATTTCTCCCCATCACTCTCAGCATCAGCGTCATCCCTCCCAGTTCAGTTTGGGCAGTGTGGCTCAATTAGTTTGTCTCCAAGTGGGTTTTTGCTAAGCATCAGACCAAAATCATGGGGAAGTAGTGAGACTCATGTCACTGGTCCACGCAGGTCCCTCGATCCTTGTGAAACACCCAGCGGTAGCTCTGAGGTGGCTGACAACTTGCTTCTGAACAGCTTTATGACACTAATCTGGAAGTAGGACCCCCCTTCTTTGAACCAGAATTAAAAGCCATGAGATTACTTGTCAAGGTCTTTTACTGGTGCCCTGCTCATGTTTGCCAGGAGAGAACGGGCCTGTTGTTAACGAAAGCAGTCTAAATCAAGTCGTGATCAAAACAAATATCTTGCTTTAATTAACTGGAGGATGTGCAGGTGTTCATGAGATAAGTGCTATGAAAGTTCAACAACTTGATCTGTATTTGTGAAGGGAAAAACCCTGTTCCAAGCTCGGTGTCTGCCTCTGATCATACCCTTCAGATTGATACTGCAGTAGCTAACAACATCTTTAGCGACGCATGACGCCAGTTGAAAATTTTTAACAAACAACTTCTGATCTCCAGAAACCACACTTTCCGTGATCAACATGTCTCATGTCATTCAGAAAACGGCTTTTATGTAAACGAAAGAATTGAAGGGGGATGTCCAAATGGTGATGACCCTGTTGCTTCAGAAAGCCCTCCTTGGACACCTACCTTCCCTGAAGGTGCTGAGCAAATACCAAATCCGGGGACTATAACTTTCTTCCAGATTTCACTTTGTTCTGATCTATAGTCCTGACTCCAAAAATAAATGCACAGTTATCCTATAAAAGCAAATATCTTGACCTTAAAGGTGATGTTCAAGAATGCATCACAGCATTAGCAAAATGACAGCTAACGTAATCGTGAACAGCAACTGAACATCTCAGCGAGTCTGAGCAGAGTTTGTTCTCCATCAAATCAAGATGGCTGGTGAAGACCAGGGCCCTGGCTTGAGCCTTCACAGAAAAGTGACCTCTTGGTTCTTGCTGACTGAACCTCTGCCCAGTACAGCTGACCAAGACCTGCACTAGACACACATTTCCCAGTCCCTCCTGTGGTGGCAAACATCCTGGTGAGCCGCCCGGACTTCTGGGCAAGGCCGTGCTGCCACATTCCTCCATCGCAGGAGCTGACGTGCTTCACAGGGGAAGTTACTGTACCGATACTTCTGTCCCTTCCTACCGAGCTGGGTCTCCTCATGCTTGTATGGCTATTGCCATGGACCCAGACCCCCGTAGATTGCAGGACAGCACCGTTCCCAGAGCCCCATGTCTGAGAGAGGGCCACCCCCTGTGAAGGTGCGCGAGGAGCCACTTGGGGGGAGCTGTGGGGCAGGAGAAACAGGGGACCTGCCTCCAGCGCCATGGCTAGGCACTCAACGAGGGGGCATAGCACTGGCTCCCCCACCCAGCGACCAGGAGCACGTCCATGCTTTACATCTAGCCCCTCTTTAACCTATTTCTCCACCTGGGCGGGCATGCTGCCACCTTCTCCTGGGGCATGCAGGCCTCTTCCACCATCTGTAGCCCCTCAGGTGCCTCCAGGGCCTTGGGCAGCGCTTCGTGGCCATCTGCTCAGGTGGTTTGCAGCGGTCCTGGGTATCCAGAGAGCGTGCGCAAGGAGTTAAGCGTTGCCCGATGAGCAGAGGGAGGGCAGGCAGCCTTGGCACGGGCCGGCTGGTTTGCTTCTGGACCTCGGGAGGCTCTGGGCGACCCTCGGACGTAGGGGTGGCCAACCTGCAAGGTCATGCTCGGCTCCGCACTGGTGCTCGCTGGGGGCCCACCACGGGTGCTGAGGCTCTCTGGTCGCCCTGCTGAGACCCAGCTGTACCCCAGCCTGTCCGCCTGTCCTCGCCAGCAAGGACTTACGGAAAACAGCCCTGGCTGGGGTGGAGCTCGAGCTCCCCGGTGCCTGCTCTTGGCAGCGGGCCGAGCGAGCGGCCTGGGGCTCTGCTTTTTATTCCTGCAGCGGCCTCAGAAATGTGAGTCGCCAGGCTCCGTGCGAGCTGGAATGGGAACTGGGACATGACGGCCTATTGTTTTAAATTTTTAAGGCCTTGTTTTATTCATGCCCGGGAAGCGGCTGCCGCGGCGTGCTCTCAGCCTGCCCTGTGCCAGCGCGCGTCCCCGCCGCGGTCTGCGCTGCGCGGGGCGACCCGGTCCCTCGGCAGGGCTTGTTGCGGGACTAAAGCAGACCCGGCTGGAGGGGGAGACTCGCGGGGATGGGGCGCGCCGTGGGACCCCCCATCTCAGGGGACGTGCGCCCGGGAGCATCGGCGGGGAGGGACAAGTGCTGCGGGTCAGACCTGCTCCCTATCCCCCGGGGTTTTAGCTGCTTCTTAACGTAACAAACAGCTGCTGGGTGGTCTGTGCAAGAGAGAGAGGATTTGGGAAGGAGCTCCCTCCTCCCCGGAGCGCTGCGACGCTGAGGCACGGGGTGGCAGAGGTGTCGATGGCCACGAATAGCTTCACCTGCGCTGCGGGGGTGGGAAGCCCCCGTGGGAGAGCAGTGGTCTGAGAGTTTTCTTGCCAGCCAGCAACAGCACAGCTAAAAATTATCCGGCAGCCGCTCTGCAGCGGGAGCAGACTGGGGGGAGCGAGAGGGGTGCTGGGTGCAGGGTGGGATGCTGAGGCGGGGTGCAAGGGATGGGGGCTGCAGACAGGTGTGGGCGCGGGAACCAGGTGAGAGACTCAGCAAACCCTGGGCGTGGGTCAGCCGGGATTCGGGTGCCCCACGGAGCAGGCGGTGCCCGCTCCCAGTGCCAGCAGGTGTTCACCCAGGAAGCATTTCCCCGCTTTGCCTTGGCTCCATCCTCCGGGTGTCCCTGGGGTGACTGGTCAGAGCGTCCCAGGGTGGCTCCACTCCCACGGGGAGATGAGAGTGGGAGAATGGAAAGAGGAGAAGGAGGGAAAGGTGGCACCAAGCGGCAGAGGGACCAGGGCAAGAGCTCGCTGCCTCGGTCCAGGACCAAGCGAGTCCCGTGAGCTGCTGGGTCAGCTTTGCCCTCTGCCATGGGGTTCCCCGGAGCTGCTCCTGGCTTCTCCTCCTTGCCGAGAGCCGTCATACTGGGGGGGCTGAGACACTCCCGGCTCATCACACGGGTGGCGTCAGCGGGGTGCCAGGCGAGCTGGGTGGGACGCTGAGGCTGGCACAGTGCAGGACTGCCTCTCCCCAGCGGCTGGAGGGCAGGGACCGAGGGACCAAGCGGGGCCTGTCAGGACCTCGCGGCACGCAGGGCCGGGGGCCGCCCACCCACCCTGCCTCCCGCGTCCATCCCCCCGCAGGTGGTGAGCCAGATCGACCGGCTGACGTCGGATTTCGAGTTCGAGCTGGAGCCGGACGACTGGACCACGGCGACGGCGAGCAGCACGTCGAGCAGCGAGAAGGGCGGCGGCGGCGGCGGCAGGGAGCTGGGCCAGCTGGACCTGCTGGCCTCCGACATACTCTCCGACAGCTGGGAGTTCTGCTCCTTCCTGGAGGCCTCCACCCCCTCGGACTCGGGCGACGGCCCCGAGCCGCCGGCACCGCCGCCGGGCCGCCCGCCCGACTACCGGCTGATGAACGGCGGCGCCCCGCTGGCCAACGGCCCCCGCGGCGGGACGCCCGACTCCTCCAGCGAGGAGGCCTTCGGCGCGGC
Organism: Dromaius novaehollandiae; assembly: GCF_036370855.1. Classification (NCBI taxonomy): domain Eukaryota; kingdom Metazoa; phylum Chordata; class Aves; order Casuariiformes; family Dromaiidae; genus Dromaius; species Dromaius novaehollandiae. Next base: position 23,673,750 of record NC_088107.1, read on the forward strand.
GCCCGGCCCCCGCGGCCCGCACCACCGCCCGCCCGGCACCCGCGAGCGCGTCCGCTTCAGCGACAAGGTGCTCTACCACGCCCTGTGCTGCGACGACGACCGCGACGGCGACCGCGGCGCCGCCACGCCGCCGGGCGCCGAGGAGCCCCGCAAGGCGCCCGCCGCCCGCCCGGCCTCCCGCCGCCGGCCGCCCACCCGGAGCAGCGGCACGCAGACCGTGGCCGACAAAAGCACCCAGACGGCGCTGCCTTACGTCCCGGCCAGGCAGAGAGTCCAAAATAAGAACTGAGCCCGGGCCGGGGGGCCGGAGCCGGGGGGCCGGGGTGCGCCGCGGGCCGGGGGAGGGACAGAATTATATATATATATATATATATTTAAATAAATCAATACCTGATAATAAAAACAATGTGAAAAGGTGGCAATGAGGAAAAACATCCAACTACCTAACTGTCTTTTTCAAGGCTCAGGGAATTTTGAACTGTTTTGTGGACCGAAGATGCAGATCTCAATAAACCGTACCTACCAAATGGCATCCTAATCCAAACAGCCCAGCTATATTCTAAGCACACCGCGGGCCCCCAGAGAGGAAAGCCTCCGAGGGCAGAGCCAGCAAACCAGGCTGCCCCCAGCTCCGGGGGCCGGACCCGGCCAGGCCGGGGGGCACCAAGCAAGGCAGTGGTGGGGTCCCAGCAGCGCCCTGAGCCCGGGAACCCCAAATCTGCCAGGTAAAACCACCCCGCTGACCATCCGCCAAGCCTTTAGCATCCGAGGTTCCTTCTTGGGGGACATGCCCCAGGGGCAGTATATACCCCGTTGCCTTCCCCCTGCCCTTCGCTGCTCCCACGGAGCCCCTCGAGCATCCCCAGCGCCCTGGCGCTTTTCCAAGCCTGGCAGCCAAGAAATGCCGGCTCGTCTCCATGTTTGTATCCAGGCCAGATTTGCCGTGCTTCACACCTCCTCCGAGTCACCCCGGAGCCCGGCCCGGGGCAGGGCACTCACTGCCTGTGAGCAGAAGCACGTGGGCACCCCGGGGTGCTGGCGCATCGCCTGCACGCGATGCCCGGCCGAGGGAAGCAGCAGCGGTCCCACTGCTCCGAATTCCCCTGCCATCGCAGCGGGGAAAAAAAGGCCTTTCGCCCAAATTACATTATACATCTCACACGTATATATATAAAAATATCTTGGCTCGTGTGAAACGCATGGTGCTTCCAGGAAACAAGAAACACAAAACCGCTGCCGGTCCCCCGGGGGCTCGGAAGCAGCTGGCGGCCAGGTTCAATGTGCTTTAAATCACTTTGCGGGGCTCACACACGGCTTTTCGCGCTTCCCTTCTTCAGCAGCAGAAGCAAATGGGGGGAAAGGGCCGGGGACATGGAAAAGAGAAGCCAGCAGGATGCAGGTTTTTGGCACGACGCCGCCGGCCCCGCTCCGCCGACGAGCACAGCCGGATTTCCCCGCGGCACGGGGATGCGGCGACTCCGCTCCGCTCTGCCTATCACTCTCCATGTCAACAGCTTGTTACTTATTTATTTTTACGAGCTTTTTCCAGCCCGGCCCTGTTTTCGAGGCATGATTAATGGATGTCACTTTGTTCTTTAATAACTCTTTGTGACAGATGCCAGGAAGAGCACGGGGAATAAATTTGGAGGAGCTGGAGCTGCACCAGCCTCTTCTCGGGGAGAGCCTTGTCGGGCAACCCCCTTCTCGGGGCACCCGCGTGCCCCCGGTTTCCCCCAGCACCGGTGTTTCGGGGCCCCGGGCTAAAGCCACGGGGGTGCCACCATCCCCAAACGTCCCCGAAAAGAGGGTGGCCTGGGTCCTCCCCTCTTAGGTACACACAGCTCACAAGGAGCAAAGTATTTAGCACCGATTTTAACCTAATTTTCCACAGACAACTGTCAAAGCATTTTAGCTCCGCTCGCCTTCACCACATCAAAATACACTGCTTTAATCACAGACTTAATTTAAGCATGTGCGTGATAACATCGTCTGTGCGGCAGCCCGTGCACTTGGCGTTTTCCGCTCCGCACTCGTAGTCCCCTCGCCCCCTCGGGATCCGGGCAGGGACGCATCCGCGCGATGCTGCAGAGCTGGTCCCGGTCGGAGGATCGCCAAAACGCTGTCGAGGAAAGAGCCGGCTAAAAATACCTTTTCCACATTGACGAGTTTGGGGGAAAAAACTAAAAATAAAACCATTTCCAGACTGCCGTATCGGTCCCGTTCAGCCCTTTCCACCAAAACACAGTCTCTCTCCCCTGCAGACTGATGGAGACGGTGGCAGGGGGACGCAGGACAGCAGCCCCGTGACACTGACCCCGAGCGATGCTCCTCGGCCCGGCCGCAGCCCCACCGCTGCATCGGCCGCCTGTGCTGCATGGGCACTCCCGGTCATGATTTAAAGCCTGTTCCTGCTCCGCAGGCTTCTTTCCCCGTGTTTCTATTAAGGATGAATTTACAGCTGTGCCAGCTTTGCTCCGTGCTCGCCCGTAAATCCAGGCCATGGCAAGCGCTGCGTTAACCCGCCGGACCGGCACATGGAAAACCTCCGTAAACGGGGGCTGAACCACCAGCGCGAAGGGGCAGCTCCTCCGCTCCCGTTCGCTTTGGGGGAACGGTAATAAAAGCCATCGTCGACAGCCGGAGGAGCCCAGGCAGCGTCCTTGCTGCTCCCTGGCACGTCTGAGCGAGCCCAGGGCGAGCCGCAGCGCTGGGTTAACCGTGCCGGGCTGAGCGGCCTCTGCGAGCGTCCGCGCTAAATCACACCCGGGAAGGAGGCAGGGAAACCTGCCTGGAGCAGGGCGGGGGGTCCTGAGAGATCCTAACGTGGCTGAAAACGTTCAGGTCTTTGCTGGGAAAAACCAAATTTGCTGTGCCTGTGCATGGCACTGCACACCGAGGGACACAGTCCCTCCGGGTCCCCCCAGGGCGTCTCCAGAGCCCAGAGGAGGCAGGATCTGAGGAGCAGGGCAGCTTATCGATATTCGCCTGAGTTTCCATCATTTGAGGTGCAAAGCCTCTCATCAGGCACTTGACTTTGCAGCCCTCGCTGCTGGAGGATGCTGCAGATGCTGGGAGTTTACATGGATTCAAAACACGATGGGAAAATATCTTGGGGAGGGGAGGGGGGGACCCAAACCAGTGAGAGCTATTAAATGCAAAGCTGCTGTGCCTAACTCAAGAAAAGTGAGCTGAACGTGGGAAAAGCATCACAGCACATTGCCCTGTTGTTGGAAATCTCCAGCTCTCATAAAGAAAAGATGGAGCAGAGAGACGCCCCATGGAGCCCATCCGGGGCAGCTGTACCACGGGCGACACGCCGGCTCAGATGGCCACAAAGTCATCCAGACATCGCCGTGGTTGCTCTTCCAAAAGATTTACTGCAGTAATCAGACTTGTCTGGGTTGCAAGCAGTTTTGGATAGTACCACAGAATTATTCTGGAGACTCTCAAATAATTCCAGCTGCTTCGTTTTCCTTGGTGAACTTTATATATATATATTTTTGTATTTATTATCCATTTTTAAGGGACTCTTTCTGTGCATTCAGTTGCCTGCCCACAATAGCTACCATGTAAGAAGGCCCAGATAGCACCAGGGAAGACACCTTACCTTCCTCTTGACACCATATATTAATTAGTTAATATTTATTAGCCCACACCTGCAATGCTTAGTGGCCAGCATGCCGGCTGCCACGCACCCAGAGCTTCAGCTTTGCATTCAAACCAGTTGTCTCTGGTCATAGGGGCTTTGAGAAAAGCAGGTTTCTGGCTCTCCATCCTGGGGGGAAAAAAATGCAGGAAACAGCTCCCCAGGCAGGAGGGCAGGGCTTGTGACTGGGACCCGGGGAACTTAGTGTCTGTGCACCACGCGTTTTCATGTAAAATAAAACCAAAAGAAGCAGAGCTCCCTGGGAAGGGCCCTAGAAGCAGCAGTAGGGAAGCAGAGAGGCAGCTCGAGGACGCTGGCCCTCACCATGCTTTCGGGGCTCCTCTCTCCCCTTGCTTACCCAGCCACAACCTCACATGGCAGCAGCCACCCCTCACCGAGCTCAGCTGCTTTCTCAGGACCTCAAAAATCAGACTTTGCTGGGACTTAAGGAGAAGGCTGGCACCACTGCGCCAGGGTGAGGATCTCCTGCTGGCAGCAGCAGTAATTGAACTTCAGGCAATAACTCACCAAGCACAAGAAAGCCAACCAGAGCTTCACTCTATTTCCAGCAACTCCGTCACTCCTGGGCTCCCAGAAGCAGATTTATCCAGCCTTCACGGCGTGCTTTGGCCCACCGCAACCGTTGGAGACAGCCTCTGCTCCGAGCCCAGCTGCCTTTTCCTGGGAGGAGGCAGCTTGTTCATCCCAACACCCAGCTTTCTTGCAAGGTCGGTGCTATACGGACAGCTGGAAACTGCCTGGGGGAGAAACACGGGACTCGCTCACGTCCTTCTGCCCCACGGGGACCTGCCACCCACCCAGGCACCAATAAACTTGCCCGTGGGAGCCCTGCAGAGACATGGCTGGTATTTACATCTCAACCTTTAAATGAGAAGAGGGAAGGAGGATTACAGAGAAACCGGCTGCAAGCACCCTCCTCCAGCAGACGAGGACTTTCTCCCAGCCAAAATGAGCTTTTCAGGACCAGTCCCAGCACTTCCAGCGCAAGTGCAGGGAACCTGCAGAGAGCGACTTTCTGCCAGGCACCGAGTCCTTGGACAGACCCCCAAAGTGGCAAAACTTGTCTCTAAATAGAGCAAAAATAAGCAATGCATCAGGGGGATGCGCTAAGGTGCCTCTTCAGCATTTCCCTCCCCTCCTCGAGGTGGAAAAGGAATAAATCACTGCACAGGACTGCAAGCGGCAGCCCAGAGCAAGAGCCAAGCCCGGGCAAGGACAACGCGGCATGTCGGCATTCAGCTGGGTGGTAACACTGGTGTGGGAAGGGCCCTTGGGGTCCACAGCAGTGCCAGCCCCACCAGGGTCCCACCTGAGCATCCGGGGGGAGGTGGGCTCATCCCTGCAGTGCTGTGGGCTTTGGCAGGCTCTTCCCATCCTCGGTGCCCCCACGGCTTCTGCAGGAACGTGAACATCCCACATTTCCGTTATTCCTTTCCTCTGCAGACCGGTAAGTGCATCTTTTTACCTTTCCTGGATCTGAAGCTCGGTCCTCGCTCCACTGCTGACCTGAACGGAGGGAGGTTCTGGGCAGGCTGTGCATTTCTGTGAAATTCCTCCAAGCTAACCCAGTCTTGGGGGGAAAAAACCACTGAGAAGTCTCCCCAGAATAAACTTTCTCAGTACATCTTGCTTTGGTTAGGGCTGAAAATAGCCCCCACGCGCCTGCTGGGAGACTTCACTTCCGAGCTCGTGGACATGAAAAGCAGCGATCAAAGCAGCCACGGGGATATTCTCAAGCCTGTGGTTAAAGGTCGGCCCGGGGATCGCGCTGGAGGAGCGCGACACAGCCCGTTCTGCGGGGCCCAGGCCGACGCTCGCCAGCACGCCGCAGCTCGGCACGTCGAGCCTGCGCCCGTGGGATGCCGAGGTCGCGCCAGCCAGCTCCGGCTGCTGGCAGACAACTGCTTCGCCCTCCGAGGGGAAGGCTGTGCCTCCTGCCCCTGCTAACGTAGCGCATCTTGTCTCATTTGCTCGCTGCCGTTCCACAGCTGAGTTACCCCAAGTAACGTTCCAGCGCCGCACGCAGCGCTCCTGCTTTATAACCCCAACAGGAGCTCTCTTTCCACCCTTTGCTCTTGCCTGTTTTCTTCGGGGCCTGCCGGGAGCTGTTTCCATGCGGCGCCCTGCGAGGGGGCCGCCGAGACTCATGCACGCGAGCTGCCTGCACTTCGCTGCCCATCTGCCCAGGCCTGGGGACGTTGGACCGTTGCACCGAGGGGCCCAGCACACAGCATCCCTGTGGGAGCAGCTAATCCGCTCTGCTCTGCAGCTCCACGCTCCAAATTTCAGCAAAATGCAAGCAATGAACGTTGTGAGCCAGCCCCAATGCATTTGCTCCCAGTATGCAAGTAGCCAAGGGCAGCGCGGGCTCGCCAGGGAGCAGGCCCCAGCGGGAAGGTCCGTGCCTGCAGCAAGGAGGGCACAGCAGGTTATGGGAGCCGGGCTACGGCGGGAGGCACAGCCGGCCTCCCTGGCTGGCAGGGCTTGGCGTGCAAAACGGGGAGCCTCTGGATGAAGGGGGTTTCCTGGGCTGGGCGACCCACCCTGCATCCTGCAGACGCATGGGTGACGCAGGGCCCAGCCTCCCATCACCATGCACCTCTGATCACCGTCAGTGCAGGGGTGACAGTCCCCAAAAAGGAGCCCGCTCCTTCCCTCCAGCCGGTGCACAGCCGAGCTGGACCCTGACCCCACAGCTCACCACCTCTGCGACTCTGCAAGCAATTCGATTTCCCTCTTGATTCCCAAACAGATACATGCCCTGCAGCCGGGCGCAGGAGGATTAGTTACCACGCCACGGGCTTGGTTCACAGCTCACTAGTCCAGGGCTGGCCTGCAGCACCCGGCCCCCGCGCACCAGCAAGGGGGGACGGCTGGAGCTCGCTGGGTGGCTGCTGGGAGCAGCGGTACATCACACAACGCACTGCCCGGCTTGGGGGCACAGGGCAGCTCCAGAACAAGCCCTGACTTCAGCTGGGGCCTGAACACCTCCGACACAGCCCTGGGCCCACGCCTTTCCCCAGGGTCTCTCTGTCACCAGCCATCCCTCGGCTCCTTCTGCTCCACGGTGAGGGAAGGATGCTCGGGGGCAGGAGCAGCCACCTAGAAACCATGGCTTAGTGTTGCGTTCCCTGCCGATGAGGGGCATCCACCAGGTCAGCCCAGCTCAGCTGCACCTTCCGCAGCCTGGTTTTGCTCTGCAATGCAGGGAGCAGCGGTCACATGCCTCCTCGGCTCTGCTTATCTCCAGCTACGCTTCCACCTGGCGCATGTGCTTCAGAGCCAGATAACTCGCCCGCAGCACTTATCTCCTTGCAGAATTCACACAGCGAGGAAACGCAGAGCGCTCCCGACGCGGCGCAGTGAGGCATGGCCTCCAGCCGAGCCAGGGGAGTGGCGGCAGGCTTGGGACGTGCGGGGAGGAGGTAAGGTGTGTGCACATGGCGGGATGCACGGCTGCACCAGCCAGCCCTGCTTCAGCCCCGTAGGGGTTGGACCACACTGCTCTCCTTCCCCAGAGACCTTGCAGGCCACTGGCATCAACATCGTCCTCTCGTCAGGGGCGCTACCACCAGGGCCAGAGGTCCTCCTCTGCACTATTGCCCCATCCATCACGTAGACATCTTCCCCTCCCAGCTGGAGATTTTCCTGTTGTTTGCTCAGCTGTTCGATAGGGGCAAGTGCAGGGAAGCCTTGGGGAAAGCGGTGCCTGGTGACAAGGTGACAGCCAGCACGGAGGTGTCAGCCACCTTGGCCCCTGCCACCTTCACTGTGCCCTCAGGCTAGCATCCCTCTTGCAGCCCCCCGCAACAGCCAGCACCATGCTGACCTCCCCACCCTCACTCAGCCCCATGTCCTGCTGGGTTAAGACCCAAACCCCCGTTCTTCTGCCAATGCCCCTCCATCCCTCAGCACCCCAGAGCTCCTTGTCCTGAGCCCCCACCTCTCTCGTGACTCCCTGCCCCCCTGCTCAGGTGGTGCAGACCCCCTTCCTAGGGCAATTCTGATCCCACCCAGCTGGGATAGCAAGGGAAAGCCCCACCAGAGGCAGCAGGAAGGCTGCTCCCAGCCACCAGCAGCACATGATCTCCTTGAGATGTTTCAGTCCCTAAGAGCTGCCAGAAGCAAGAAAAGCCCCATCCCCACACCCTGCTCCGACAGACCCACTGCTCTTACCTTCCCCAGGAGCAGCAGCATCTCCAGGTCGGGAGGAGAGCTTGTACCTGCCAAAATGCGCTGGAAAAGAAACCTTCCCTCACAGCTGCAAGCACAGGACCAGGAGGCACCTGGCTGCTCAGACTCCTCTCCATGCTCATCAACCAGGGCAGAGCCTGCTCTTGCCTCTCTCCAAAATAGAGCCACCTGCACCTCTTTCTTGTGCCAACTCAAAGGCCTCCCAGTAACTGTAAGAAAGCAATGCATAAGCACAGCCTGGCTAGACACAGCCCTGAAATGGGTTCTCATGGCCACGATGCACCAATTAATTCTCATTTGCGCCCTGGCACTTGCCAGCCTTTAATTTCACAGCTTGTTAGAGGCCTCCTTGCTGCAGGACGGCTGCCAATCGATCTGTGGCTGGGGGTGACAGCTTCCCTGCACTCACAGGCTAAACAGCTCAGCTGGCAGCCCAGGGTGGGCTCCAGCCTGCTCATTTGCCTATTAAACCACTGACAGAGGGACGTCTGCATGGCATCACCCAGTTGCAGCCTTCCTACAGCACCTGTGTTGCCCCCAGGGAAAAGGGACCCGAGGGACGGATATCCCAGCAGCAGGGCAGAAATCGCACCAGCGTGCCACCGTGAGCAGAACATGCCAGAGGGAAGTTGGGGGTCAACCAAGAGTCTGCTCAGCAGGCAGGTTTGGGATGATGAGGCAGGTCCAAGGGCAAGCCACAATCCAGTCCACACTCAGGATCAGAGACCCAGCTGGAGCATAAAGCTCTTCCAACAGGGCTCAGGCAGGGACTGAAGGCACCAGGCTGAGCTTAAATAGGGCTCCTGGGCCCATGGGTGGGGGGATAGGCATCCCAGGTGAGGCTGGCCAGGACCATTAATGACATCTTTCTGTTGTTTGTTTGTTTTTTTCTCATTCTGTCATTGCTGGCGTGACCCTGCAGCAGGTGTCTGGATTAGAGCAGGAAACAATATTGGCCGACACAAAGAGCCAACAGCGTTGCTGTAGCAGGTTATAACAGCCAAAGAAATAGGATTTTCTCCTCCACTGGAGTTCCTGACCAAACTCACTCATTTACAGCAGAGTTTAGCTTTGAGGACATGGGGTGGCTATGCCATGAAGAGGGACGGGCTCAGCTACAGCTATATCAGTGCAGAGACAGCAGAGATCTTCTGCTGGCCACAGTTTAGCGGTCAAGACAAACAGAAATGTGCTGCTCAAGCAGTGAGCCGGAGCCCAGGCTCTGCTGCTGGAGGCAGGGAACCGGAGGAGTGCCTGGCCTCTGGGCAGAGGGTGGATCGAGCAGCCCATTGCTGCTCAGTGCTGGGATTTCCACGCGGTGCAGCAGCAGCAGCAGCAGCAGACTGGCGTGCCCCAGGTAGCCTGCTCTGCTTCAACCTGCCTGGGAACAGCACAAATTCAAGCCCATCTCCTCCTGGCACAAGAGCGCAGGGTGGCCCAAAAGGTGCAAGCCGAGCAGGCCTATTTGCCTGGGAGGCCCACCACGGAGGAAGAGCCCTCTTGGGCCAGGAACTCTACAAACGTGGCATTTAATGATATAGTTAAAGTGTTTCAGCCATTTCGGTATCTGTGTCCAAAGGTGTCCCCCCACTTCAGCCTGGACCCAGGTCTGTTCCGGCTCCCGCTTTCCTTACTGGGCTGAGATCACTAATTATTCGGACAGGAGAAACAAGCCAGGAGGACCCAAGGAAAGCTGCAGAGTGTGTGGTACCCGGGAGGCAGCCACCGCTGGTCCCCCCCGACTGCCAGCGTGGGAGAGGGGTTTGGCTGGGCTGGTCCAGAGCACGGGCAGACGAGACCAGCCCCTCCAGGAGGGCTCTCCGGCATCAGCCAGCCCAGGGACAGCGAGGCCAGAGCCCTGGACGAGGCTGTACTGCCAGGAGATAGAGACTCATCTCGCAGTGCGTTACATGATCTCTGTGTGTTCAGGAAGACATGCGCCTTGCTGAGTGACGGCTGGGTGCTCTTCCACCACTGGGTGGCAGTGGGCACACGTGCACACACGCACGCACACGCGTGCACGCCCACCCGCACATCCGCACCGCCTGGCTCCGAGCGGGGCTGCCTCTGGCCTTGCTGCCCCTGCGGAGCCCTCCCGGGTGCTCCCAGGGTGCGAGGACCTGTGCCGAGCGCGGACGCTGCGGTGTCCCCATGCCGGAGCAGGGCTTCCTGCTGCAGACCAGTGGGGTCGTGGGGAACGGAGAGTTTCCACCTGGTACGTCTTGGCTTCTCCGGAGCCCTGCCACAAAGCATTGCCCCTGGAGGCAGCCAGAGAAGGCACCTTTGAGGCTAAAAGAGCCACTCACCTCCATGTCTCTGGAGGCAGGAGAGGACCATGTCCCCCTCCCTGTTCTTTGGGAAGCTAGAAATACCATAGCACTGCCTGCAAGGAGGGGAAGGGTGCTGGGAGACTCTCCACGGAAGAGCCCTGGGGCCCATCCAGCCCTCCTGGGGCAACACGGGCTCCCACATGCCCAGCGCAGGGGCATCCGAGGTCCAGCCGACGTGACGTTCGGGGCTGCAGAGCCTGCAGGAGCGCAGCTGCGGCAGAGGAGCCCTGAAGGTACTTGTAAGACAAGGGATGACATGCTTGATGGGACTTCTTAATTAGATCTCACTAAACCAAAATGTACCGGGGCTCCCCTGGTGGAACAACGTCAGACAAAACATTAATCACGCTCCAAATAAATAATTAAAACGTTGTGGCTCTTAGAAGGAGAAAAAAAAAAACAGGAAAAATTAAAGCCATCAGTCCCAGCCCATAACGAGGACCACAGCTGCTGGGTGTAGAGACACCGTGGCCTTGGATGAGGAGCGGCTATGTCTCCAGGGGCAGAGGTGTTGGCAGCAAGGTTGGCACAAGCAAGGGGCTGGGAAGAAGGTGTCAGCCATGGTCTGGACTGTGGGATCCGACACGGGCAGCGCTGGCAGGGAGCACGGCTCAGGTTCAGCCTGAGCCACCCCAGGCTCTGGTCACCACTCGCCACCAAGGCCATGTGTTTCAGGTCCCCAAGGAGGGCACAGCCCTTGAGTCCTTGTTTGCAGGAGAGAAAGCACAGAGCACGTTGACCCTGGCCAGCAGAGCTAGGAGGCATCTCAGGGTGGTCGGACAAAGTCTCACCCAACCCCAGTGACGGCAAAGGCAAGCTCACACAGGAGAGACAGGCTGGGGAAGATCACCAGCCCACCAACCTTGTCCCGGTCACTAAAGCACAGCAAAGCCTACATGGCCAAAGTCCCGAGAGGCATCAGGATGGGGTTTAAGACATCCAGATCTCTGCTTTGCATTAAAACAAATTTATTCATAACTAACCTCTATGGCCTCAAATGATAGACGAAAAACGTGCTCCATGCCAGCACCATCACCATTGGCCGTATTTCCTTGGGTAAAATGGTTCCCCACCTTTTGTCTCGTGCAATCTCATGAGACTATCCGCTCTCACTTCTACTTGCCCAGGCCCAGTAGCAAGCCAAGAAGGGAAGTAGCTGGGAAAGAGAGGGACAGTGAGACACAAGATTGCTCTTCTCCCAGAAAGCCTCTCCTTCCCCGCCAAGAAAAGAGGAACGAGAAGAGCACCGTGCTTCCCACTCCCATGGCAAGTTGTGAAAGGTCCTTTCTTACTCACGGAGCATGCCCTTGGGGAGCTTCTTTCCGGAGAGGAATGAAGTGTGTTGGGGAAGCAGGGGATGCAAAAGAGCTACCAGAGACTAGCTGAGTTCTTCAAGGCTGTACCAGCAAGAGCAGTGCCCAAATCCCGGTGGACTCCAGTGTCTGCACGAGGCAGCGTGGGAAAATCCGAATGGGAAAAAACTCTGCCCAGCACCTAGGAAACACTGCCAGGAGGAAAAAAAGAAGAGGCTTCCAAAAAAAACCTCTCCCTCCCGATGCCCTCTTTGCTGGAGTAGAGATGATTACTCAGTATAAGCAACAAGGCACTTAAATTATTCATGGAGCTATTCACGTCGAAGAAGATGATTTAGAAGACGCCAGGCTTGCCTCTCCAGGGCCACCTGGCCACGCACGTGTGCTAGTGGGATGGCTCTGTGCAGGGCATCCCCACACGGAGCAGGACGGGAAAGAGCTTGTTCCTTTGCAGCGCCCAAAACACAGCTCTGCAGCCTAGGAAGAGCCCTGGGACAAGAGCACAGCCCCTCCACAGCGCCCAAAACGCAGCCGGCACCGTGCCGGCCTCCGTCCTGGCCTCTCCATGCACCGTCTCCCCGCTGAACATGTGAGCTGCCCCAAGGCTTTCGAGCATTAACAAATCTTTCTGCTGCTGTGCAGCAGCCTATGGGATCCAGGATTTTCTCAGTGGGGACCTGTTACATAGATGTCCTTCAGCTTGCAGATATTAGGCAGCTCTGCCCGCAGGCAGACATGGGATAGTGGTTGTGAGCCCAAGAGGTCTTGGGAGCACTGGGGTGGCTGGCTCGCACCTGGCTTTCTCCCATGCATTGGGACGTCCTTGCATCTCCAGTTGCACCACCTGATGGGTCGGACACCAGCTAGCATCCACGGCATGGCCCCAGGGTGCTGGTGCTCCTAATGCCCAGTGGAGCCAGGGACCTAAATCTTTCCCAGAAGCGAGCTCAGAGCTCCAGCAGGACAGCCCAGAGGCTCCAGAAAGGGAGGTCACAGCCACCACATCCTGCTCAGGAAGCTCCTCGGGACCCCCTGCCACTGCACGGCTCCCGGTCCGTGCTCGCCCCGGCGTCAGGTCCTCTCTGCTGGCACTGATCTAGCAAGCTCCAGCCAGACAAGAGCGGAGAGGACGTAGCGCCCAGGGAGGGTTTCTCGCCCTACTGCAGCAGACCTGCACACACGCAGCACTCGCCGACTTTTATTTCCTTGGGTGATTTCATGCTCGTTCTCCCCTTGCTGATGCTTCATGGTGGTTTTGCCAGGTAGAGGCTTTTTCTGCCTTGTCCGAGCAAAGGCTGGTGAGCTGGGCTTCCCTTCTCCCGTGACCACCATCCCTGGTGTTTCCATTCCTGCCCAAAGCCTCTGGTGGGAGAAAAAAAGATGAACAGAGAAATATTAGGGGGTACAAACAACCCACTTCCCCGCGCTGGCACCTCGCGTGCCCCTGGGTAACATCGCCCTACCCCAAAGCCACCCCCTGCGCTCGGGTACGGGCACCTTCAGAAACAGATGTCATCTTTACTTTGCTGTCACCTTCTTTTTTCTGGTACGGATGTACCTTTCTTTCATCTAGCATTTTCTCCAACATATTTATTAGAAAGCGAGACAGCAGTTCAAAGCCCGGGCTGTGACTGAATCGGGCTACTCAGCTCGCTCCACGGCCAAGCCGACAGCTGCTGAAATATTTAGCACCGTCGCTGTATTCTTAGGTTTCCGTTTCTCCGCCCTGACATTTGGGGGCTGCGATCCTACAGGGAAGGGGGTGTCTGCTGCTCTGCCGAGGAGCGGGCAATGCCCTGGATCCGGCCGCCTGGGAGATGCCGCTGCTCCGGGGCCCTTGCGACACCTGCACCCCGACCTGGGTGCTGACGGGCACCCCGTGAAGCCTCGTGGGTGGCACGTGTCCCTTGCTTTCCTCCTGCTCCTCAGCAGCGGTGCGCACAGGCACAGACACAGATGGACCAAGAGTGTACACACACACACACACATGCACAGCCATAAATCATGGCCCCCAAATTTGCACAGAATAGCCCAAGGATCAGGGAAAGAAGCAGAGCTCCTCAGATCTGGTGTCCTTACCTCCCGTGAACCCAGATTTGGGCACCCCTCACTCAGGGAATCAGCCCAAGCTCGAAGGCGGCACCTTGGGTGAGAAGGAGACTCTATCGGAGGGCTGGGCTGGCCCCAGGGTCCTCAAGCCAGCAAGGAAACTGCTGTTGAGAGTGAAACAGGTGATCGGCCCCGACTTGCTGCTCCTGGCTTTGCTGTTCAGTTGCTGTTTTGTTTTGTGCATTTGGTTTCTTTAAACAAGCTATTAAAATCTCTTTAAGAAAAGTGGAATAGATCTGCTGCTTGAATGCTCCCTGGCCAAGTATTTAAATAAATCAAGAAGAAAGATGGCAGGATATGCAGCCCAAATGGTCCGGGACGATTTGCTCCGCACATACAAATGTTGCCCGGCTCTTGCTGCCCCAGCAGCCGCAGAGGGAGCAGCCGGGCTCCGGAGCAGCCGGGCTGGGAAAGCCTGCTCTGCCCCGCGGCGTCCCAACATCCGCAGCAGCAGCACCTGGATTGCACGGGTGGTTTCAGGCTTTTCCCATGCACCGGCGCGGCTGGCGTCACACCTGGACACGGCCGCCGGACAGACCCGGCCGCTGGCAGAGACACCAAGCCATCACATCCACCCTCCTGGGTGTCTCCAGGCCCAGAGCAGTCCCAATACAAGGTCTCACTTTTGTTAATACTGCAAAGAATACCAACTGACACCCCAAAACACCCTTTTACAGAGGCCCTGATTTACCCATAAGCTTTTGCAAAGCAAGTCACTCGTAGGCTTAAATCTTCTCTGAATACAGCCAAGCCAGTGCTGTGCAGACGTGGGCTTGGGACCTGTTACCCCTCAGGCTGACCCACTCGTGATGAGAAAGCAAGTGAACAGGGGCTCAGCTCCCCCCCAGCCCCTGGTTTCCAAATGCCTCCAGAACCAGCCGGGCAGCAAATGCCCTTCCCAGCTTCCAAAATGAAATCACTGTTTCTCTCTTTCCACCCCTGCCCAGCAGCTATGGCAGAGCCCGGCCCCGCAGCAAACGCAGGCGTAACGAAGAGCCCACTCACCCTTGTAGTTTAATGGCAATTATATCATTGCTGCTCTGTGTTGCTCGGCGCTAATCCGATCCCCTCGTTGCGACAAACTGCTCTGCCGTCAGCCCTGCGGTTCATCCGCTGTAGCCTACGACAGAGGCAATGATACCATCGCTTAATTAAACCCCTCGCCCCAGTGCAACGTTCACGGAGGGCCAGGACGAGGCACAGGAGCTGCCCTCCCGCTACGGCCAGCCTATAAGTGCCTGGCGGCGTCCCACGGTTTCCCGATGAAGCAGTAATGACGGTGCTCAACGCCAGGGCCTAGCGAGAGCTGGCAAGAGGACGAGGCACGAGGGCTTAGGTGTACGGGGTGGGGGGCCCCCAAAAACAAGTCCTTGTGCTCCCTGCAGGCTGTAGGGTGCCCATGCTGCCCCTTGCAAGCCCGGCACCCGGCTCTTTGCATCCCCACGGCTCAGGGAGCGATAGCTCCGTCCCTGCCCGCAGCCCAGCAGAGGCACCGGAGCTCACTGGGAGCAAAGGACTCCACCAAACCGGCTTTATTGCATTAATATTTGCTGGTAATGAAGTTAGATAGCACTTAGAGTCCCAATCAAATTAGGAAAGCTATAATGAACAAGAAGTGGTGCATTAATTCATTAGCAGTGAATTACACTAAATTATCTCGGCAAATAAGGCAAAACTTTAATTTACCAGCAGTGTTTTCGAATGGCTTTTGCTCCTTCGCTTCCCTTTGCGCCACAGTGCATTTTTTATGACAGCAAAAACAAGAGAAGTGAATTAAATCCAGGTCCTTAGGGAAACAACTTTGTCGCTCAGATGGGAACAGATAGCCAGAAGAAGCACCAGCAACGTTCCTCTTCATCTCCTTTTCCAGGTCTGTTTGCTGCATTGACGGGCACCAGGCAGAAATCCGGGGCTTTGCCTCTGTCTTGTAGGGCTCAGAGAGGACAGCCGAGCCCAAAGGAGGCAAATTGCGGCCCAAACCGCAGCTGGGAGCGGGGGCTCCGAGCCTGATCTCCACCCCAGCGGTGCTCAGTACCCGACCGGATAAGGCCCGAGCGAGCTGGAGACTTTCGGGCTGGGGTGTGAGCTGGGACCTCCCCGCTGCCTCCTCCGCTGGCCCCCACGCTGGAGCAGCTTTCCCTTCCCCGCTCTGCTTATAAGTAATCACAGCAAGCAAGCACCAGCCGGGAGGCCCGTGACAACCATCCAGCCCTTGATGATATACCGTCATCCCCAGCACGGGGAATTATTCACACTCCCTGATCAGGCAACCGAGACTTTTAAAACCAGCAAATAACAAGCAATGAATAACAGCAAATAATCTCTGGCGTGTTTTCTAGGACACAACCTAGGACGGAGCTTGCTGAGGCAGGAAAAATCGCCCCAGTGCCTTTCCTACAGCCGCTCCCTCCGCGTCGCACAGCTCCGAGCCCAGCAGCGAGCCCGCCTCCGACACGGGATTGAGCAGCCGCCCGGGCACGGTGGTGCTGCCCAAGGACCGCGCAACGGGAAGCGACTCCTTTGCGCTGGCAGGTCAAGCCCTCCAGGACAACTCGAATGGGCCAAAACACATCTCTTGCCTCCCTGCAAGAAAACAGATGTTATTTACACCAAAAAAACTGACCTCGCAGGAAATACCTTTGCAGAAGTAACTGCCTGTAAAAACTGCACCAGCAACGAGTCCCAGGGCTTAGAATAATGTTCTGCTTTGCTAATCGCCACGGAAAGAAAAAATCATGTAGCAATTTCCTTGGACATCTGCAGGCAGTGCATTAATAATGCATGTCTTTGGGAAATTAGCCCTGATACAGAGCTGCCAATTTGTACATGTTTAATACATAAACGTGGGCATCAAAGTTTAATGCCCCCTTCAAGGGGGCACAGACCTGCATGGACTCAGAGCACAGAGGAAGGGCACAATTCGTGTCACGTCTTCAGCTTGGCACGATGCAGGGAAGAAATGCTTGGCAGGGACCTGGAGTCCTCGTGCCCAAGCGCCCCAGGCAGTGGCAACGCAGCGCTGCCGTTTAACTCCCGTGCATCGCTTCCAGGGGTGGTTTCCTCTTCCTAGCCCAGCCAACAGGGCTGGAAAAACACACGCTGGCACCCTCTCCAGGTGCCCTCTCCCCGCACACCTCAGGTGCACAGCAGCGTAAAAAAATAATAATTTTTTTTCCTTTTCTCTGCTTTCTTTCAGCGCAGGAATTTTTTCTTTTTTTTTTTTTTTTTAGGGAAAAAAGACAAGTTTCTCAGGCATTCTTATGACTCCAGGACATGGTGATTCAAGGACCTGGAGGTGCACGAGTGTAGCTAAAGCCCCCGTGAGCTGGGGTCAAATCACCTTCACCCTGCCCCAGAAGACATTTCAGGCAGAAGCAGGATCCTTGGGACATCAGAGACCTTGTTCACAGGCACGAGCCAAGCGTGTGGCTGCAGGGCTGGGCTGGTGGGGCAGAAAGGAGCCCTTGGACATGGGCATCAGGCCCCTCAGCCACCGGTTTTGGAAGCCTGGTCTGCAGCAGGAGAAGCCCCTCTCACTCAGCACGTGTACAGCGTTTAAGGCAATGGGGCTCTTGGCTCCGAGACGCAGCAAATAACGTGGAGGAAGGAAGTCCTTGGGTTTCACAGGCCACCTCTCTGCAGCTGCGGAGCTCGGCTCTTGGCTCTCTTAACTGCCCTGATCTAATTTGGTTTTGTGTCTAAATTGCAACCCAGGCAGCTCGGGGATAATAGGAAAGGCTCGTTCCTTTAGAAATTGGAAAATAAACCCATGAAACGACGCTCTGACCTCAGCGACCCCGAGAAGTGATTTGTGCCAGGCAGCGATTGCTATTCCACACACAGCCGCACAGGCCGGCCCGCGAAGCGGCTCGCGCCGAGAGCCCTTGAAGGGGAGCTAGCCCAGCGGCCGCGGGAGAGGCGCCGGCTGCCAGGGCTTCTCCGAGTGAAACAGCGCCCGATCGCCGGCAGCAGAGCTGGGACTCCGCGAGGCCCCAGCTGCCGTAGGGCACCCCGCTCCCCCAGCCAGCGGCACCAGACAGCGCAGGGGGCTGCCCTCGCCGCAGCAGGAGGGGCTGGGTCTTCAGTTAAACCTGGAGGTTTGGATTATTTTTTAGCAACCTGCCTTATGGCCCATGAATCCTTTGAGAAAGGTCTGGTTTGCTGTAGCAGGACAGAGAGGGCAGGGTGATTAAGAGAGCCCAGCTCGCAGCGCAGGCTGAGAGCTGCCGTGAGATACTGAATCACCTTGAAAACAACTCAGTTCTGTTACAGCTGCTGGAAGAGGTCCCAGGAGACCTCCATGCCCTCAGCTTGGCAGGTGAGAGTGTGTAATGGTCAGAGAGAAAGGCAACCTGACCTTTGGGGGCCGTTGCTCCAGGCAGCAAAGCAGGATTTGGAAGAGATGGGAAAAGTCAAAAAGGGGATGATCAGGAGCCAGAGAGAAGCCAATGGTGGAGGCAACTTTCCAGAAGAAGAGACAGACAACACAAAGGCAGGGCTGGCAGACAGACTTCTGGAGCTACCAGAGCCACCAGCCTGCCCAAAATAAGCCTCCCAGAGACCTCATGCTGGGCCCCATGCCCAGGTGATGGAATCTAGTCCCCAGGGTAATGCAGCACCAGGGGATACGTTTTCCTCTTGGTGCTCTGGATGGTGCCACAGCACTAGACCAGCACTGTGGTTTTTCTCCCTTGTTACACACAACATGCCCTCTCCTTGGCACCAGCTAGGCATCCATGTGTGTGGCACACACCAAGGGGCCATTCCCCCAGAGGATTAGGTCCTGCCATAAGCTTGAAAGCCCAGCACAAAGCTACAGAACAGCTAAACTGAACACTTCCTCCTTTCCTTCATTTTTCCCTCTGTGGTTGCTGCTGTATCTCCACCACACATCTCCAGCCTGCCAGGCCTTTTAATGCGACAGCAGAGCAGAAAGCTTGCACTCACTTCCCTGGGCATTTGGGCATCTGCAACTAGGGTCGATCTGGGACTTGCACTCTCTGCAGCAAGGTTAAGGCTCAAAGCAGAACCATCCAACATGTGCAGTCACAGGGCCATCTTGAAAGGTGGTCCAAGATTTACCGCATGCACTGTGTGTGATGGGAGCAGGATTTGGCAAGGCAGTATGGCCACCAAGCCAGGCAAGATCAGGCAACAGGAGCTCCGTATCTGCCCAGACTTAATGCAAGTTTGCAGAAAATGCAAGTTCCCAGCTCACTCCCTCAGAGCATCTTCAATTTACATGTGGGCAGCATGATTAGTTATCACCCTTGCTGCCTGATGGACCTGCCCAGCAAGGGAGAGGAGAACAGGACAGAGCAGCCATGAGCTTGAGCTCATGCTGTGCAGGAAGGAGATGGGCATTTACACTCTCCCCACTTCTACAGCACAACAAGTTAGTCCTTTGAGTGGAAGTTTCTAAATGAACACAGCAACCATTTTTATCCTTAAATTTCTTTAAGTACCACCTGATGTTTTTCTGTAAATTATTTTTCTTTTAGTTGTCTTGAAGGCCATTTGTAGCCTATCACCAGTGTCTCCATGTAATATGCTACTTACAGCAAGCTTGAGACAAGTGAATAACTATAATGCATACTTGCTCCCATTATTAATCCCCACAAATTGATTGTTCTGCCAGCACATACAGCTTCCTAATTAAGTCTTTACTCAGGTGCTCATGTGCACAAGGGAAAGGAATACTAATAAAGTCCAGAAGCAGCAGTTATGGGACTGAGGTCTAAGGCCAATGTGAGCTGCAGAAGGACTTGTTGCTCACAAGCAGGGAAGCCACAGACAAGTTGGTGGTCACCTCCAGCACACACTGTGCACTGGGACCACCATGAGTGTTTCTCCTGCTACTGGTTTATGGTGCCTGAGACTTTGACACCAGCTTCCCAGGGGCATATAGAGCTGCAGAAAAGTGATTGACATCCTTCTCCTGGGCATGAGAGTATCTCACTACCCCAGGCCCTCCCAGGAGCAGAAAAGGAAAGAAGGTACCACAGTTTGTCTCTAGGTCTCTCCTTCCTCTAGCTTTGGCCCCCCAGCTCTAACCAAAGACTCACCAGCATTCAGGTCTTCCCAGCCCAGCAGTGAATAAAGCTGGGGATGACCCAGCTAGGGGACAGACCCAGCTGCCTAGCACATCTCTGCTTGCCTTGAACAAGCCAGGCCAGCACTGCCCATCAAGCAAGGAGGCAGTAATGCCTGGTCTGAGCGCCACAGCAGCCACCCTGCACAAGCCTGCAACAAGTTTCTCAAGCTGTGCTGCAGTTCCCATGCAGCACAGACAGCCTGCTCATCCCTCAGGGCATCCCTCCCCTCCTCTTGGCTACAAGTTCTTCCTGATGGTCTGGCAGCCACAAAAGAGAGCACTAAGTCTCTTCCAATCCTGCTCCCTCTGCCTCTAGCTTAACCACTGCCAAGCAAGCTGCATGAGGGTCCTGCACCAAGGCCCTGATCTCTTTCCCCATTGCATTCAGGCAGTTTAACAGGGCTGTAATAAGTCAGACAAAGCTGGACCAGCAACACATCACCTGCCACAGCTCCAGCAAGAAGTCTCCGTGTCTTGAGGATGGGAGAGCAGTGCCAGGCAGCCCTGAAGGTATCTGATACTGCCCATCTCATAAGAGCACCCCATGACTAGCAAGCCATGGTCCTGCCTGCTCCCTTAACCTGATAAAGCCTCCCATCACCTGTGAAACCCCTGCACCCTCTGGGTCCTTAATCAGCCTACAGTGATCTCAGATTTAGGAGTATTATCTCAGGGCTGGACTTCTGGAAGCTGTTTCTCCACTGAGTTCTTTCCCTTCTCTGCATTTTCCAACCTGAAGGAAGCCAGAGCAAGGTCCTCATTTAGCCCAAAGCCCTGAGACCTTCCTCTTCCTTTATTCTTAGCTATGGAAGCAGAGGAGAGGCCAGGGCTAAGGAGTTTCCTTTATAACAGAGCCTCTGCATTTCTCAGTTTATCTTCTGTCTCCACCTCCTGCAGCAAGACAGCCTCTTAACAGAGATCCTCCTCTTTAGGGGAAGGGAGAGGAATGCAGAGAGACTCACCACTGCAGTTAATCACATTCAGAAAGCAATCTCTACACCTCACATTAATCAAACAGAGGCTATGAAGCAAGAAAGTACTTTAAACACACCTTGTTCTTTAGTCAGAGCTCAGCTTGCTGGCTAGGAGACAGAAACCAGGGTCTCTTGTTTATTTTCTACTCGCCTTAGTCTGGGAAACCCTTTTTTCCCCGGTAAGGGGGGGGGGGGGGAGGAAGGGAACTGTTTCTGGATTAACAAGTAGTAAGGAATTAATAGCTATGTTAAATCAAAACACTAAAAGCTGCACAGGCCCTGGCTACATGAAGGGAAGCTGATGCTATTTTATAAGCAGCAGTAACCGATGTTCAGTCCTTCCTTGGCTGGGAACAGGGTTTGACACGAGGGGATGACTAGTCAGAGCATATTCACTACTGGCATAAGTCTCATCTTCTGCCAAAGAGGATCTGAGCACAGACTATGGGATTAGTGCTAAGAGGATCAGATCCAACAGGACTCAGCTCAAAAATGGGACTCTTCACATGTGTGATGTTGGGGCAGCCGAGGAGGCAGGCTGGCCATCACAGACATGGCTGATCAGAACGCAAAGAGGCTCCAGCTCTCAGTACTGCCAGCCAGCTTGCTAATTAAGAAGGTTTCTCTTCACTCCAGCAGAGCCACCATTCTCTTCACCACAGCTAAAAGTGTAATTCAGGAAGCCATTTCCAACAATAGCTAATTGAATGTACAGATTACATGCAGTCCCATGCTTGACAGATCATCTCAGAGCAATCCCTTTCAACACCCAGCAGCTCCTCAAGCCTCTCTGTACACAATGTTTCTGGAAAGCATCATGGATCTGCACCAGACCAAAGGAGCAGTTCTGTTTCTTGTTGCAACTGGTCAAGAGACTGCCAGATTTCCTCCCAACTTCATGCCAAAACTATTACAGGGCAAGAAGTAGTCCTGTGTTCTTGGCTGGATCTTTAAAGCCTGCAGCAGAGGATGTCAGAGCAGGAGTCCATAGCTTGCTTCAAAAAAAAAAAAAATTAAGAAAAGAAAGCCATGAAGCTTGGCTTGTTTATTAAGTATCTTACAGGTTTGAGAGGGAGGTGGAGCAGGCAGAACACACCCAGCATAGGACTATGCTCTTTTGCAGCCAGAGGAGCTCATGCAATAGGCATCATGCCCAGAGAAGCACAGGTCTCAGGCAAACTCATTGCATATGACTGACAAGAGAAGCAGGTCCTGTTCAGCAGCAGCAGGATTTCTTAGGAGAGTGAGAGAAAAGAGGAATAACCTTATATATGAGTGAGGAGATCTTAAGACAGGTGCCACAACACATACCTGATGACCTAAAAAGGGCAGCCTACAGTTCACACTCAGATGACACACCGCTAGCTCTCCTTGCTTTTGGGAGGAGAACAGAAGCTTTTAAGAAAGATTCAGCCTTAATCTCTGCAAATGATTACAGCCTTTAAGTATTTTGCAAGGAGAATCAGCACAGCTAGATTGCAGCCTGATGGCTAGGGAATTATGGTCCAAGAGCTTAAGGGCAAGAGTGCCATTTCCAGCATTCAGCTGCCAGGTTTTGCTGCTGATAAATGCCTGTCTTCAGAGGTCACTAACAAGAGCAAAGGTCCAAACATCTGAGTTTGAGAGCTGCCAGCATTCCTCTCAAAGCTGGCTTTGCTTCTCTATCCATTTTGTTCTTTATCTGGGACTGAGAGTAGTTTCCTCAGCTCAGAAAGGACTGGTACAAGCAACAGGCCTCAACAGACAGGATCCACAGATAAGAGTGGGAAGTAAGAGCATAAAGCACAAGGTCATTCAGAGCAGACTGGTGGATTGGAGCCAGCAGGTCTGGGGATTCTCCTCAAAGCACACAAGGGTCACCAGCACCATCCCAGGCACAGTCATGATTGAGTGAGTCTATTCCCACTGCTGCGCTTACCCAGGAGAACAGGGTCCCACATTGCATGAAACCAGCTGATTTATTCACCTGATCCAATGTAAATTGAGATCTTTATACCAGCTAGCAAAAGACAAGGCTGGAGAGCCATAGGGTGAGGAACTTCTGGAACAGGTTGTACTGGAAGTGACAAATGCTCCCAGGCTATTTCTTCTCCTGGGGTGGACTGGCCCAGGGCTGCATAAGGCACACATCCCAGGGCAAGCAAGACACTTCTCAGAAGTATTCAAGTGACTCAAGCTCCCAAGATGTGCAAGCTCTCCTCATTTGGGTTGGAGACCCCAAGAGCCCCAGACCTGGTTCCGAGTTCCACCAGACAAGACAATGCCTTTAGCAAGCTAAGTCTAGACATCAGGATAAGCCCATGCTGTGTCAGAGAGAAAGCCACAGAGCAAGGGGAGAGATTTAACAATACATTAAGGCCCATCTTGTGCTTATTGACTCAGTTTAAGGTTAATAAGGACTGTGTCCTATGGCACAGTCCCTCCAGCATAGCAGAGACAAGTCCCCAGGGCTGCTGCAAGGAGAGGCAATAACCTAAGTCCTATTTCCAGACCCACCTATTCCAGAGGAGGACTGCAGCCTTGGCCTCTGCCACAGCAAGAGCCAAAGACAAAGATGAAGATTTAGCTCTTTGCCCTGCAGCCATCTTCAACAAGAGCTGTTTCCAGGAGGCAGACCAAGTAGCTTTCCTTCCTTAACTACAAAGTCATCTGCTCCACCTTTGCATCCAGCCATTGCTCTGTTCTCCATACAGCTAGAGCCATTATAAACCAGTAGTAACTGCAAGCAACACACATCTCCAGCCTCTGCCTATGTCCAGCACCACACCAACATCATTAAGTTCTCAGCAGAAGCCCAGCACCTGGATGGTCCCACTCAGGGCCTCAGAGATGCTGCTCTGCCCCAAAAAAGGCAGAGCCTCTGCACCAAGGCCACATCAATTCATACCATCAACAAGCCCCAGAGAGCTGCTATTGTGTCCCCCAGTATCATTTCTACTAAAGAAGAGGAAACAGGCCTTTTAAAGTTAAGTAATCCATTTAGTATCTGTTAGCAGCATGAGATCTTCCCTTGGTTACCTGAAAACAGGAGCCATATCTTGCCAGCATTTAGGACTGCAGCTTCATGCGAGGCTGACAAGGTACAAGGAGCCTCTGCAATAGAGCTGGGAAGCATCTCTGCTGGAAGTGTGGGAAGCTTTCCTGCAACAAGCACTGTGGTTTGGGAGATGCCTTCAGGTCAGAGCGCTGCACTGTAGCCCTAGCCTACAGGGCGGAAGGCTCCAGTAGCAACCTACCAGCCTGGCAAGTCAGCAGGTGGGCCCCAGCCTGCCTTAAGAGGAGGTGAGCTCTTCATATCCTTGGTCACACTGCTGGTCCAGCGGCTGCTTCATACAAGCTTGTGTCCATTCCCAAAAGGTGGTCAGACCAGGATGCGCTGGTCACGGGCTGCACTAGGAGATGGTTTCCCTGGAGGCTGGTGCCTGAACACAGCCCTTGATTCCCATCCCACCAGCAGCAGACCCAGTGTAAAGCCTGACTAGCATCCCTGCTCCCCACCCAGGACAGCACAGGCTCAGGGAAGACAAGTGTTACTGTTTATTCCAGGAGGAAGTTACAGTGACACTCCTGCAGGAGGGCAGCTGCATTTTTTGCACACCAGGAAGAGTCCAAGGGCAGTTAAGCTCAGCACAGTGGCTGCAGTGAGCATGACAACTTGGACCGGCATAGAAAGTCCTCCAGCAGCACCTAAGAGAGAGAAGATCCATTTACTAGGCATTTAATGGCTTTCCACCATCTGTCAGTGGCTGGACTCAGAGGCAGGCAGCTTTGGAAAGGAGCCCCCCAGACTGTCTTTTGGTGATTATACTGCAGTGTATGACTTTGTCTGGGAGTGAAATCATGAGGGATTCGGGACTGGATCATACTGGAGTCACCTTCAATGCAGTTTAAGGTATGTTCACACAGAAAAATCCATACCTTGTGGAGTCTTCCCTGCTGGCAAGAGACCTTCTGAGGAACTCCATAATCCCTGAGCTGGATCAAGGATTATTAGTGGTCCAACTGAGATTTCAGCCTCCAGTCTCTTAGAGGACCCATCTAAGAAGAAAGGGACATGAAAGGAGTTCTTCGGAGAAGTAACTCATGCTTAGTCTGCATTTCAAACTGACTCCCTCCCACAGGCAGGTCTTACAGAAGTATGGTCCCTGCAAAGTCAGGTCTACAGTAGTTTTAGAGATAAGGAGATACAGACAGTTCCTTGCCCACGGACATTAGAGAAGGAGCTCATTTTGTCCTTGAGATGAGATCTTCTCTAAAGATCTTTCAGCATTTTTGGTCATCCCAACCTGGAGAGTCACACAGCCTTTGGAGTCCAGTTCAGACATGCAGAGACATACCTTGTCCAGAAGGCGCATCTCTTCTCAAGCGCCTGCCTGGCCATCTGGCCAGAGGGTTAGTTCTCCTGGAGTATCCTCCATGTAAGTGGCAGTGGCCAGTCTCACAGCAGCTGCAGATGTCTCCAGTACCCTCCACTGGAGCCCAGCTGAAACAGAACCAGCTGTGAGACCTCTTCTTAAGCTGGTCTCTGCCCCCTCCCTGTGTACACCGGCTACTCACAGGCTGCTGGCTTTGTTGAAGAAACAGGCCTTGTTTAGTGGATTTGGGGGCTGGTCAACTGGGGAGACCTTCAGGTGGCAGGTGATATAGATCTGGAAGGGAAATTAAAACAGCATGCCCAGGATGAGTTACATTTGTTTACACAGAACAGCAACACTTTGGGAAGTGTGGGGGAGAGAAGGGTAGACACCCCATCTCACCAAGTTTCTGTCATCTCCTGCAAACTTGAATACATCAACCATGAACTGCAGTGTTTCCTGCCTTGGTCTTGGGGACACAAAGGCTGAAGTGGTCTCATCTGATCTCCCATCCACCAAGCACCTAGACAGGGGTCAGAAGTCAGCAACCTCCCAGTCAGCTACAGCAGTACCCCATGCAGGCAGCAGTCCATCCCTTACCCGTTGAGGTCAATCAAGGCATATCGGGGAGAGGAGTTCCTGTCTGGAGTCAAGGTAGCAACACAGTCATCTACAAAGAGTCTCAGAGGGACATGGTTCCCAGAGCTGACGTCGGCTTGGAAATGCAGGCTCTCCCCCAGCTGGAATCCGTTGGAGAGTCTTTCCGCACTCCAGTCATCTGGAAGGCAGTTTCAAGGCTACAGGTTGCTTTCGAAAAGCTATTGCCCTCCTGTGTTCAGGCATCACCATGGCAAGCAAGGGGTGCCTTGCCACAGACAATTCCCCCATGGCACACAAGAGACTTCTTAATCAAGCAGCAAATTTGCATGTCACACTTCCATAACAGCTAGTTTCAGCCCAGAAGGTAATTCTGATTGGGCCCTCAGTATTTGTGGCCAAGAGCAGACAGGACTGCTGATCAGAGGGAAGTAGGGATTTCAGGTGTTGCACCTACCGTTCATGAGGCGCAAGGAGAACACCAGCTTCTCCTCTGCTGACAGGGTGGAGTGGAATGGAGCCCACGTGGGCCTGATGGCATTGCTGCTCACATTATTCCTCCTGAGTAAAGAGATACACATTGAGAAGAATGTCAGTCATCTGTGACAGCCACCATCATCCTAGGTCCACAGGAGGAGAGAGAGCCTTATCTACTCACCTGGGATAATGGCACTCAATGGGAACCACAGCAGGGTTGGTTCTTATGATGACCAGGTTGCCAGTAGGAGTAGGTTTGTAGAACAAACTTGTTTTGTAGATCAAGGAATCTGGAGTCATCTGGAAGGAACACATGGGAGAACTGATAAGTTAGTGAAACAAGTCTGTCAGCCGCAGAAGCTGAGCACTTTCAGATACCTAACACTGACTGTTCTAGGACACCTAGGTCCATCAGCCACAGATACAGCATCTATCTTCCACATTTCCAAAACCAGTTCCTGTAGGACACCATGAAGCTTTCTATTAGCATGCCAGCAGAGGGGAATGAGGGAGATGACCCCATAGGCTGCATGAGTGGCCAGTCACCAGGACTCTCACACCAGCAAATACCTACATCAGGTATGCAAGGACTATAAGATTGTAGGTCTGCAAGCATCCTCTTCCCAGTGGACTTCAGCGCACTAGATCAGCCAGCCCTTGCCCTCTCCTGAGGAGAGGGGTATCAGCACATTCTCAGAGACCCCCTTTCCACGCTTTTCCAGCACCAGCAATAATCACTTCAGAGAAGCACCAGACCCTTCCTCACCAGCCCACCTCACCTGCAGGATGCTGCCGCACTCGTGGAGCCCAGCTGCAAAGGTCACCGTGTTGTCCGCAGCACTCAGGGCTGCAGGCTGGCAGGCAGCTGGGCCCAGGGTCAGGTCTGCAGTCCTCACCAGGCGCCCCGTGCCAAAGAGGTCCCTGTGCACC
This sequence comes from Dromaius novaehollandiae, assembly GCF_036370855.1. Taxonomy (NCBI): domain Eukaryota; kingdom Metazoa; phylum Chordata; class Aves; order Casuariiformes; family Dromaiidae; genus Dromaius; species Dromaius novaehollandiae. The sequence goes on from NC_088107.1 coordinate 23,700,790, forward strand.
GTGACCACCATCTGAGCCTCCTGGCACTGCACGGCCACAGGGTGCAGCGGGGAGGCAGCCTGGAGCTGGGAGATGTCCACCCAAGCCCAGGGGGAGGGCTGGGAGAAGGAAGGCACTTGAGGCTGTCTCCAAGAAGAGTCCCCTCTTACTCTCAAAAACCCTGAATCCCTCTGAGAGAAATCCCAGGGACTGTAAGACACTGCTTTAGCAAGCACCCAGCACAAAAGAGCAATCCCCAGGCTGCCTCCAGACCCCATCTTGACCTCAGCAAACCCAGCATACAGGAGAGCTGCTGCTCAGCAGCCTTTATACCTGCACTGCCAGCACCCCAGCCTAGCTCAGAACTAGCACACCTGGGGGCTGCAGCCTCGCCCGCCTGCAGCCCTGCCCAGCCCTTGGAGCAGCTGGGAACAGCCCAGGGCAGTGGGGCCCAGCTGGGACTATCCCTCCCTCTTCAGGCAGGCAGGGTGCTTACCCTGACCCAGCACCTCAGACTTGCCCCTGAGCAATTCAGCCTGTCCCCTGTCGTTTTGTCTTGCTTGTTTGGGGTGGCATCAGCTTGCTCCCTCTGCTCCTCCTTCCTGGCAGCAGCAGCAGAGCAAAAATCCGTGCCTGGTCACACCATTAGTCTTGCTAATAGGATGGAGGGAGAAGCACCATAAACCACACTGGCAGCAGCAGCCACTGCCGTGGTGGCTCAGGGACACAAAGGAAGGTCACCACTGGTGGGAGAGCAGACACAAGGCCCTGCTGCATCCAGGGGTCCCAGCCCTGGCGAAGGCACTGGGGAGCACGCTGCATCCTCCTCCAGGCAGAGAGCGCTGCTTCCACGTGCCGTGGGTCTCTCTGACTTCCCGAATGCTGCCCTTGCCACCCACATCTCAAGAGGGCCATATCCATCCCCAGTGCCCAGTGGGCCTGTGCCAAGAGAGGAGGCAGGGCCAGCAGGCATCCAAGCTGTCCTCCAGCTATGCCAGCCCTCGAGAGACCCTCTCCCTGTGTACCCAAATCCCAGCTGGCCACAGACCCTCTGCTCCTGTCCCTTGTGTCTATGCCCATGCCCCTCTACCTAGCTGAGGTGAGATAGGCCAGTTTTGGCCACCAGCATCCCAAGGGGTCAGCCAGGCTCCCTCAAGCGCTATCACCCGGGAGCTCCTCTGCAGTGACCAGCAAGGTGCCTGCAATGTGCCGGCCATCACAGGAGTCCCTTTTGCCAGATGTCCACCCCAGGGACCCTTGACGTCCCCCTGTGCCAGAGAGGCAGGAAAAAGATCTGTCACAGCCATAAAGGAGAAGAGCTATATGGAGAGCGTTGCCCTAGTGGAAAAGGCCATGCTCTCAGCTCCAAATGAGGGCAACCCATTTGCTGAGGTGAGAGCACTGGGACACAGCAAGTGGGTTTTGCTGGTTATCGATCACAAGTCACTAATGCACCCAGAGGAGCTCCTGAGTAACCCAACCCCCATGCACTCATGCACATCACCCCGGGAAGGACCAGCAGCATTTTGGCACAATGGCTGGGCTAGGAAGCACCACCGGCCTCCTGCACGCCAGCAGTGTCAGAGATCCCCAAAAGCCCAGGCCATTAGGCACCAGCAGTTTCATGTTATAAGGTGGCAGATTCAAAAATGGAGAGGACTCTTTCATAACTCTCTTTTAACTGCAGAAGCCACCTGGGCTCCCAGCCTGTACGTCTTGGCAATCTGTCCGTATTCGATTTCATGGGTATCTGCTCTGGGTAATCGTATCTCGAGTAATGAAGGCATCATAACCAGCTTATTTGCATAGCAGGCAGAGGTACCAAAGCTGATCTTCTCATAATAGCTTCTGATAAGTGAATGGCAGGCATAATCAAGAGATTAATTGGCCCTCATGTGTTAATTATGCTAATTGCTACAGCTGTTTGTGTATACAGTGCGATGACTAATGGTGCTACATCCCTGAGTTGGATAAAGAGGTTGGAGGTCATGCAAAGCTATTTTCTGGAGTGGCAGAGAACCGGTGAGCAGCTTTCCTTCGACACAAGGAGCGATCGTTGCCCTGACCCTGCGTGGCCCCCGGATTAGGTGAAGGCTGGCTGCCCACACACGCTCTTTGCTGGTACAGCTGAACAAGCCATGGAAGGCTTAATTAACCTGAGTGGTTGTATCAGGAGGTGCATTTCTAAAGGTGCCTTACACGTGTGCCCAGGAAAATGGGCTTTACCAGCTGAAGCATCTTCCTCCCGGTCTGCTAGTATCTGTGCTGCGATGCAGGTTGGGGGTAGTTCAAGCAGCACATGGTTTGCTCATAGGAGAGCCCACGATTATGAGCCAGAGAAGCAGGGCCAGTAAGGGTGTGAGTGGCTCCCGGGAGCAGGGAAGATGCTCAGCATCCTGCAGGCCTGGATGGCTGATGTGAGACACTGCCAGCAACTGCTGCGCAGGGATGGGACCTCCGCGGTCACCAGGGATGCTCGCTCGGGAAGGAGGATCCCACGCATGAGGCTGCCTGGGCAGCAGCACCAATCAGGCAGATGAAGGGGAGCCAGTGAACTGGGCACTGTTGCAACTACTTCCAGGTCCCTTTAGCTTGTACACACATGTGCGTTGACTCCTCACAGCTCACCAGTCCAGGAGAAGGCTTGCCAAGAGGGATATAACTTTTTTCCCAATAACCCAATGTGCCAGACAGCTCAAACTGTGGTTCCCCTTAAGAAAGCATCCCTCCTTCCCTCTTCTGTAGTCCAGGAAGTGCAGAAATCACCTGGCTCTGCAGCAGGAGGGCTCTGGGGCCGCATTAGGGCTCTCTGGAGACAACCTCAATTACCAGGATGAATCTGAATGACTCCAGACTGGCTTGCTGAGCCATACAGCACTTGGGCTTCCAGCAGAAGCAGGGCCCTCCCTGTGCGTAGGGAGGGGGCCAAATGGAGATCAAAGCCATCACCAGTGAGTCTTCTTGCTCCATCTCAGAGCGAGGGGTCCCAAAGTGCAACCCCACATAATCACTGTCCAGCCTATGAGCTCCCCTGAAGTGCCCATCAGCCCAGTGCTTTCTGCCCACATCCTTCACCTCCGCCAGCCGCTGGCTCCATGGAGCACCTCAGCTTCGTCTCAGGTGAATGCAGATTGCGTCGAGAAGCTCTTATAGAAAGGAAACAGGGAAGAAAAACAAGGTGTGAAGAGCGTGTGTCTGCCTGGAGGTGTTGCTGAGTGCAGGAGGACCTTACTCCGCAGCACCCCCCGCAGATACAGGAGGTGGTGGGAGCACATCCAAGGCCCCAGTGGGCCCCTCCTGGCCTGGCTGGCCTGCGCACTAGGCGTTGGCTGTGGTCTCGTCTAAGTGTGAATGAACACACACACATGCACGCACACACACACTCACACATGCCAACCTTCTCCGCTTAGATCTCCATGGCCTGGACTTGTCCCTGATAATTGTATGAGTGATGAATAAATGATACAACAAGAAAAACCTTTCCAGATGGTGGGAAATATGTAAACCTAGGTCATCCCTTGTGCTAGATTAGTGTCTTTTGCCCCACAGCGTAGAGCCCAAGGCGGTGTGCCCTGTATCTCAGGCTAATACAGCTTTAAGCCTCTGCCTTTCTAAAGAGATGTGTATAGGGAGCCCCGCGCCCTGGGAGGGGAGGCAGAGCCCTGTCCAGCTTTCTCGCTTGTTTTTCAAGATACCGGCACCAAATCTGGCAGCCCCAGGGACCCACAGCTTGAACTGCGACATCCGATCACCCAGACCAGAGCCCAGGAAACCCAGTTCCCAGCCTGGCTGCTGCAGACCTGTGCCCAGGGCCAACGCATCAAGTCCTAAGGGGAGACAGGGAGGCTGCTCTAGAGGAAATAACCATGTTTCTCCTCAAAGGAAAAAGAGCAAAGAGCTCTGATGAGGTCAAAAAAGCTGGTGTTGCAAGCCCATCGCCAATCCTTAGGGATGCAGGTCTGGAATTTTCCACTCTTCTGCTCTGCACACCTAATAAAGATATACATGCACATATAGAGAGAGGGAGAGATTATGTGAGTTATCAGTTTTGGCACAGCCCTTAGCATCGCCCAGATGATGGACGTTTCAACCCCACCTCACGCGTTTCATCTGCTCCAGCTAGACACTGGCAGGTCAAAGCACTGTGAGCAGGACAGTGTGAAAATGAATTCAGGTGTCTGGGATGAAATGAGGATGGAAGATTCATGGGCCTTAAATGTTGCTGTTTCCTGCTGGTGTGGAAAAGGCTGAATCTGTTGGGTGGAGAGCAGCTTTTATTCTCATTTGGGTGCATTAGCAACTTGTGATCGATAGGCAGCAAAAAAAACCCATCCACCATCTCCCAGCTGTCTCGCTGCAGCATCCATCACTGTAATCTGTGTTTAATGGCTCTGAAGGAATAGCCCTTTCAATCTGCGAAGTCCTCTGACCATACATTTCCTCTGGTAATGAAGGACACTGGGGGACATCACCCGTCTCTTTCCCAGCTGTGATCTGTCTTTGCCTGGGCTAGCAGCAGCTCAGTTCCTCTGGTTTTCCCCTTGGGATGGGTCTCATCAGACTCCCCTGAAACTCCTTCGATCCCTTAATTTTTATACGCTATTTCTCCACCTGGTTGAACAGTGCCTAAAACATTGGAGAGCGAACAGTTGTCCTCTGCAGGAGCGAGCCGACCTTGTGGGAGACTGGGCAGAGAGGTGACCTTCAGAGTGGGAGGAAAGGTGCACCCCACACACAGCTCCCGCTCCGGCACTGTGCGGCGCTCCGGAGAAAGCCGAGGGGCTCCAACATCTGCCTTTTTCCCAGAGGCTGGAGAGTCATTTCTCTGCTGTGCATGGGAGAGAACTGCACTGTCTGCACTTCTTCCAAGCTCATCTCGATGTCTCATCTGAAGGGATCTGTTTATCTGCCAGGGTGCTTTTTCACTGGAGTGTTAAATATTTTATTAATAGGGGAATTGCACAGTTAACTGGCAATGTTTAAGCAACTTCTACTTACCTCAGACAGCACATGCTTGTCCAAGGATCATTAAGCAAGAACAACATAACTTCCCCATTCCCCTCCTGCCCAGCAAAATGATGATATCACCAGGTCTCCAACATGCTCGCTCAGGTGCAGCTTGCAAAAGCATCCGCAAGGGATTTGTCTCACCTGGCTTGAGTAATGATCGTAAAAATGGCATTGAAATACCATCTGAGCAAGCACTCTGGGAGCCTCCCTCATCCCACCCGACAGTTCAGACGTACTCCTAAAGGGAAATGGACCCGTCTCGCCAAACGGAAAAATAGGGGGATTTACTTGGAGTTTGAAACTCGTAGTGCTCATTAATCTTCCTGGCCGGAGACCACTTCTAAATGACAGCTAGGGACTTTTAAAAAATATCACTGTTTCACTTCAAATAGCCCTTCCATGACCTCTGAGTCACTGAGATAAATAGGCCCTCTGCTTTTTTTTCCTGATTCAGATCACTTATAGCTGCTGATTGATAAATCGCTAAAGTTGTCCATGACAAATCGCACGGGGTAGCCAAGGCTATAATTAAAACGTCTCTAAATTCCTTGGTTATCTTGGACACGTTGGGACCAGATGCACTGCCGTTGTAGAGAATAACATGCTTGGGACTCTGTCCAGAAAAATGGGTCTCAGGAGAGAGAAACTGGCTCTAAAACATGCCAGATCCACTTCAAATTCTGGGTGGATTGACAGGATAGTAGCTGAAGTGGCCAGTTTTGTTTCTTCCTTAAGGTTTCTGGGAGTTTCACTAATAAGTAGTCTTAAAGGTAATAAATACTCTTTTACAGCTTTTACTTCATCAGGGCTGGCCATCGGCAACCTCCGACATGGGAAACCTGTAAGCCACGAGCAAGACATCCAACCTACAACAGTCACGTTCGTTAGGAGGCCTTACCAATTAGTAAAAGAGGCACACTGCGAAACTTTGCCCGCGTGCACCCTCACGCAGCCCTGGCCCCCACGGACACAGCACACACGTCTTTGCACAGGTCAGAGGCGCAAGGGTGGCAGAGGAACACTGGTTTCTCCAAGGAGAGGAAATTCATTTCCAGAGCAGATCTAGCAAGGAGCCGGGTGAATACTCGAGCCTCCATTCCAGCTGCTTCAGAAAACAAGAAAGGAAATAAAATAAAGATTAGTCATATGGAACAAACACCCTCCAAAAGGAAAAGGTCATTTCAGAGGGAACGAAATGCCCTGTTTGACTGAAGAACGGAGGGTTGCGTTTGGGGTATTCGCAGCTGCCAGGTAACAAGCACCTCCAGTGACTCCCTGGGTTTTAGACTGATTTGTTTAAATATTTTCTAGCTGCTATTTCCCAGAAAAAGCTGCAAGCGCAGGTGGAAAGTAATAAAAAACTTGGCTTACCTCTCCCTAATATCAACTCTACACCAGGATCACACCCCTGGCTTTGGGGAGCTGCTCCTTGGCTTTATCAGCTAAGTGGAAGGAAGAGCCAGCCTGAAGCTGTTTCAGGGCTCTGCTTTCCCCGGGAAAGTTCAATGTTACATTTGCAGTGGCCTAGAAATTAAAAGCAGCTCCGCCTGTTTACTGCAAGCTTTCCAGCTAAATTTGAGTCTGGTTTAAGAGAAACCTGGCAATTTTCAGTCTAGTAATTGGGTATTTGGCGGGGGGCAGAGGGATCTGAGGCAGAACTGGAAATGTAGGAGGCTGATCCTGCTCAACCCGAAGGTCAAGGCAAATCTCCCCATGGAAAGAGGCCATCTAGAAGACAGTGCTTATTGCAAATCCTTGGTTTTGCAAATCCACTTGCATTAGGACAAGTGCGTATCTTTTCAAACGTCCCCTTTCCTCTCTATGCAGGGGCTCACTGGGGAAATTCACCCACCGCTCGCAAGCCCAGTCCTAGAGCTCAGACCCCAATGAGAAAACGCTCTGCAAAGCCAGGAGCCGGTTGGCGACTCTATTCGGAGCCCGTGACAGCCCTGGCAGCAGCGTGCGCGTGGACACGTGCTGCAGGAGACTTTTGGAAATGTAGTTCTGCAGCAGGGAGCAGATCTCATGGAGCCGCGTAGGAAGCTTCCCTCCGTCTCGCAGCACCAACGCCACCGCGCACCACGCAGGCATCGCCTGCCCCATCCCATTAACCCACATCCGCCCGGCCGCGGTCCAGCCTGCACGGTCCTCAGGGACGGCGGCGGCAGGGGAAGGCGGTAATGAGGAGCAGCGTCTTGATTTTCATCCTCCTCTGTAATTAGGTCAATAGGAGAAGCTGGCGCCCTGTATTTATTATTGATGGAGAGAATGAAGCCGCTATTGATCAGATCTGGGGAGAGACTCGCCCTGGTGCTTTCTGCAATAACCTGCCAAATTAGATTTTTGTTTTTAAGCAGCAAGGGTGTTTGGATAAACTCGTGGCCTCTCCTGCCCCTGGAGAGGGATAAGTCGGAGGAGGAAGAGCAAATTCGAATGCACTCCAGCAGCTGAGCTGCTGCCAGCTTTCATGCCTGGGTCCAGCTCGCTCTCCGTTCCCAAATAGCTCTCGCTGCTCCCTGGCAGCCTGGGAAGGGGCTGGCCTTGCCCGCAGGCAGAGATGAGCTGGAGCAGGAGAGCAGAGCTCATCTGCTGCTGTCATTGCGCTCTGCACCAGCCCTGTGATGTGCCATCGGCTGTGGTCAAACCCAGGTCGCTACATCCATCCACGTTAAAAGCCACTTTCCAGGCTGCCAGACTCTCCGTATCCGGCACTGGGAGAGGAGGAAGGCGGCAGTTTGCTGGGTAATGGAAAAACCCTGCCAATACAGCACAGCACAGCACGATGTCCTCAGCATCGCACCTGGGTGACAAGCCTGGGCACCCACAGAGCAGCGTGTTGGGTTTGGCAAGGAACCCTTGAAGAAGAACCCAGCTCATGTCCTCACCCTCCATGACCAGCCCTGAGATATCCCTCTACACAGCACAGCTCTCGCTGGGGTCTCACTGCTCGGATGTAACCGCCTCCCTGCCTCCTTCCATCCCTCCCTCCTGACTCCAGCGGTGCCAGGAGCACCGGGAACCTGCATCCTCCACCAGGTCCTCCCTGGAAAGTTCAGCAGAGCTTTCGGTGCCTCCCTCTCTCGCAGGGGTCCGAAAAAAGGGCAGACATCCACAAAAGCAAACTGACAGCTGAAAAGCAGCAGCCAGCAGCCGAGGAATAGGTCAGGTCTTGTTTTATGCAGTCGAACTCTCTTCCCACAGAGGAGATGGTGCTCTAAATGCCACTTGTAACCAATGGAGACAGTCACTCCACATCTTAATTACTAGCCTGGCTTTTTGCCTCCTCGTCACACCCCAGATGCAGGACGACCTTGGGAATGATTTCTCTGCTTCACTTTGCTTAAAGCATGTCTCGCTCGGCCGGGTCGCTGGAAACAGCTTCTTGCAGCAGACACGGACACCCTGCACGGGCCGGGCTGCAGCGCCCCGGAGCCCGCGCCGGGCACGTGGCCTGAGCAAGGGCTTCGGAGCCACCGCCGGGGCGGCAGCCCTGCCGGCGCACGCGCAGTCAGGAGCCCTTGTATGAAGCCAGGGTTTGCCTGCAAGGAACCGCACGGGCTGCCAAGGCCGGAAGGAAAATAAAACAGGATTTATTTAAAATTTCTTCCCTCCCCCGGAGAAACAACTTGATTTTTGCCAGAAATCTGCCTCTAGGATTTACATGTTTCCAATGATGTTTTTGGGTGTTTGTGAGAAAATCCTTGAATGTGCACAAAGAAACTCACCCAAAGCATCTACCTTTTCACCGCGCAAGGCGACGGTCCCAGTGAGGCAGTCACCATCCGGAGGAACGATTCCCACATCTTATCTCGCTTCCCTCTTTACCTAATTGCAGGTAATGGCCCGTGGACAGGGCCATCGCTTAGGCTGCGTGAGATGCACAGCCGCATCTGGCGGGGGGAGACGGCAGCTGTGTAACGCGGCGTGGGACAAGGGACGGGAAGGCAATGGGAAGGGTGCAAGGACGTAGCGGACAGGCGCACCACGCGTGCCTAACCCCAGTGGAAATTGCTGGGGGACTTTTAAAGACCATGAAAGTCTTCAACTTAATTTAATTTAGGATTGCAGGACAGTCGTGCAGAGACCCTCGGGGAAGCCAAGCAGGGCTGGTTTTTGCCTCACATAATTGAAACCTGGGGGCAGCTGGAAATCCTTCCTCGCCACCACCCGCAGCAAAGACGTCTCCCGTGCTGCCCTGCAGCTCCCTCCTCCCGCTGTCCCCTAGGACCCCACCTCCGGGAGCTGGGGACAGTTAATGGCTTTAATCCCCCAGCCCAGCCCAGCGTCCGGGTGGTAAATTATATTAATGGCACCTCGTGGCACCTCGTTAAAAATTGCACCAAGGCTTAATTCAGGCCGTATATCAAGGCCCGTAAATGAAATAACCATCCATCGCCTCTCTAATACGAGTTTGATACCAACACGCTTTAACTTGTCTCACTTTTAGAAATATTTTTCTATTAAAATGCAGAGCCTGGCTTGGCGCCCAGGAAGGACAGCTAAAAATAAGACTCAGCTGGCCGCAATGTCGGCGGGTGATGCAGGATGGCCGCTTCTCCCCGGTGCCAGCCCCGCAGCCCCCTCCGCTCCCCTGCTAGTGAGCCGACAGGGCTGCCAAGCTGCAGGCCGGCGCGGGGGGACACTGTTAGCCCCCTCAGGGGATGGAGCCGGGCAAAGGGAGCCTCCCGGCTCTTCCCAGGGCAGCCCTGCAGCCGGCAGGGAGCCAGGAGAGCTGCAGGAACCAGCTGGGTCTACCTGCCCCAAAAGCTCCAGCAGGCATGACAAATGCAATGTCCCTCCAGGAATTTGTTCTTTCTTCTGCTGTTGCCATCATTAAAATAAAGAGGAGTTAGCGGGGCAGGTCCCTCGCTCGCCCGCCCGGCTGAGCGGTTTCCCCGCGCACGGGCCGCGGGGTGATGGATGAGGCTGTCACGGCGCGAGGTGCGGAGGCAGCAGCAGGGCCGGGAGGAGAGTGATGGGGAGGGAGCTGGGGCTTCTGGAAGGGACTGGCGGACACCTGGCCCTTCACGCTGCTGGCCCATAACGAGTGTCTCCTGTCCGGGTCCCGTGGGGGTGTCTCTGTCCCCCCCCAGGTCCCACTTGAAGCCTCAAGCGAGGGGTCACACCACCGCCATGAGCTCCGGCACGGCCGGCACCTGGGCAGTCCCCTGTGCTACCATACCCCACCCAGAGCCGAAGCTCCCTCTGCCGTTCCTCAACACCCCCTGGGGCAGGCAGATCCCATTTCTCGGGTCCTGAGCTCCATATGGATAATTTTCCATCTCCTTCCCTTGCCCTCAAACCGATGTCGAAGGCCACACTCTGGGCATCCCTGTCCCTCGCCAGCATGTTTTCGAAGTGAGAGCTAAGAGAGATGAACCATGAGGGTGGCTTGGGGTCTGCACATCCAGCCAGAGCCACCAGAGCCAAAGCTTCCCACCTGCATCAGGGACACAAGAGCACGTAGTCTTCACCCAGCTGAGGTCCATAAGGCAAGTGTATGTAGTAATTTGGGGCTCCCTGGAAAGACCATCACCCCGGCGAACACGACCCAGGTCTGGCAAGAGCACAGAAGCTCTCAGGCCATGTATGTCCAGGAGCATGGTCCACTCAAATACACCTCTGCACATCTGCATTTTACAGCTCTGGGAATTTAGACATCTAAATTAATTCTGGCAAAGCTGAATAGCCTTTCCTGCTGACTGTCTTTCAGCTTGCCAACCTGGGGATAGATTAATTAAGCTTGTCTCACCCCTTTTCTACAGGCTGCTGTGCCACCTGATGTGTGGTCGGACCGGGGGCACATCCCAGCCCAGGGACAGACGTGTCCAGAGGTTTCTCTTTCTGCCAGCCACACTGGGAATCTGTCTCTCAAACTCAGCTCAGAAACTCCCTGGGAGGAGGTGACGTCTTTAGGAGCTCATTAGAAGGAGTCGCATTTAGGACCTCACTCATTCAAAGCCCTCAAATCCATCTTGTGCCACACAAACGCAAACCCTGCCGGGGCCCAGCTCCCTGTTAGGATGATGGATGTTGCAAAAAATGAGCCAGAATGTAACCGGATTAGAAGAGCCTTAATACACAATATAGCCAGGTTATTCCGCGAGCAGAGGGACTAATGAAGCCTGTTTCCCTACACATCGGTGTCCTTCGTCCCCTACATCTCCTCCACCACAAAAATCACCTTCCCACCTTCCTCGTCTCCTCTGGCAACCCAGCCAGAGAGAAAAAACACCGCGTACTACCAGCTAATTTGGAGCAACTCCTCAGGCTCACCGGCTGCCTGGATGCTTGTGCAGTCCTGCTACCTGTGAAGCGTAGCTGCAGTTGGCTGAAAGCTTTACAAAGTGACTGTCCTGGAGGAAGGGGAAACTTGGAGAGCAGTCGCGGAGGTTGTATTTCCCAAGGAAATAGGGCTTTGAAGTGGGGGAAAAAGACAAGTTCATTCTTGCTCCCCTTCTCCTCCTCCTCTGATAGTCCACACAGGGGTGTGCACATGAAACGCAGCCTCCCACTTCCGATAGTCTGGATACGGGAACACAGCGGGGGAGAAAACGATCTGGGGCTCAAAAGAAAACAAAAACCTTTCCCATTTCATTGACATTTTCATCGACATTTTCCTACAAAAGAAATGGGAAAACAACCCAAACAAAGGCCTTCGCTTTCCAACTGCTGGTTTGCCTTCAGCCACTGGGATCAGGAGATTTCTTATATTGGTAGCCCATCTCCAATGAGGAACCACATGTAGGCTTTACAGGCACAGATAAAAATAATATCTAAATCTCTAAACAGCTTGCTTCTCCTGGGGAGCTGCACAGAGCAAGGGACGGGTTGGCTCTGCTCTACTGCCCTCCAGCTGCCCCCCGCTACAAACCCTGTGGAGCATCCGGCACGGCTGGGCCACAGACGGAGTCACGATGCCCCGGCCGGGGTCAGCAAGGGCCCCGCTCCCCAGCGAGGCATGGCAGGGTGGTGGCCTTCATCCCCAGGACCCCCCGAAACACGCCTGCCCCTGCTCCCATCCGACAGCATCACTGCTCCGTGATGTCCCCTTGTGAAGCAAGCAAGGACCGGTGAGAGCTGCTTTCCAGCCCCTCCCAAGAACCACACACAGGCCGGAAAACACTGTCCAAAAAGATTCAAGAATTTATTTGTCAAGGCACAAAAAACTCCAGATTCTGGAATTTAAATAATAATTAAAAACAACAGAAGAACCATTGATTCTAGCACAGCAGTGACTTCTCTGCCAGCCTGAGTGGGACCAAAGACACGTGACAAGTGAAAACATTTCTTGAGTCTGCACTTAAAAACCAAGGAGAGATCGGTCAGGGTTTTGCAGCAGGCTTGGCCAGGCGTGGGGCAAGCCCCACGCGCAACCCCCTGGCATAACGCTGACCCAGACCTCGCTTTGGGCTGTCCCTTCTGCATCCACCCGCGTCCAGCTTAACGCCGTGCCTCCGGCTTGGGCCCCAGCTCGGGCAGCTGGTGGCCTGCCCAGGGCTGCATTCCCACCACACGTGCAAGCAAGCTGTGTTAAACCAACTTTTTTCCAATTGCAAAGTCAAGCACTGTGAAAGCCAAGAAAGCCGGACTTGAGCACATCCCCCTTGTGCCCATGAATTATGATTCAGCCTTTAATTATGTGGCCGCCCACTGCAGAGCCCAGGGACCCCTGCCCTGACCGGGCCAGGCAGCACTCCCTGAAGGGACCACTCTGATTAACCGCGTTCTCCTTGATTTCAGTGTGCCTTTTGGGATGCCCAGGACCCGACTTTGCAAAGCCTCTAGCATTATGCAGCACACGATGGGCACGTCAGACCCCGGCTGCAGATCCAGCTGGGAACGTCCACCCGGCGCACACCCCACAAATGCACCACCACCACTTAAAAAACTCGATTTAGGTGGTTTTCCCAGCACCTGTCAGGAACTGTAGCTGAGCAGAGACTGAATTCAAGTCTCAGGAGTGACATGAGCCACCTTCTCCTTGCTACAGGCGCCTGTCTGTCACCAAGTGCCTTCCAGTGCCTGGAACAAAGGAGACAGGACGTTCCCTTCCAACGCTTGACTTGGCAATTGCAATAGTGCCTTTAACACAGGAATGTAGTGACCCGGCGGCTTGGGGGCCTCTGAGCACCCCACCAGTGCCTGGGGTGAGGACAGAGGACAGCCTGGACGATCTCATCATGGGGGCAAAGCAATTGAGAGGTGTTTCTCCCAGCTGGACACAGGGGAAACGGGAGGGTTTGAGCCCGCTTGCGCTCAGCATCCTCCCACCCTCCCCTCCCCCTCCCTCCGCGTTCCCCCAGGGCAACCAGCAGCCGCGTCCCGGCGGGGAGGACGGCGGGGTCCGCCTGGCCGGCAGGCGCCCCCAGCCCTGCCTCCAGCAGGCACCTCCTCGCCCTGCTACCGGCTCGGCACGGCGGGCGGGGGGAGAAAAAAGCCCCCGGGCCGATTCCCGGCGTGGGATAACTGCCCCGGTCCGAGCAGGGAGAGAGGTGGCGCCAGGCACTTAAGGCAAAACCAAAGTCCAGCGGGAACTGCAGCGGGACTACGGGAAGAGCGATCGTCCTCCACCGCCTCCGGGGCCGAGCACGAAGGCTTTGGGCTTGGGCTGCCGCTGGACGGGAGCAGAGGAGCTGGACCGCGGCTCTCCGTGGAGAAGAGAGGAGGAGGAAGAGGAGATGGAGGAGGAGGAGGAGGAGGAGGAGGGTCGCGGCGTGCGGAGCGGCCGCCCCGGGCCCAGGGCCAGGCGCGCGGGCGGGCAGCGGCCAGGCTGCGTCGGTGCACGTCCTCGGTCGCCTGGAGCTGCTCCCCACGGGAGCGGGGGGCCGGTTCGGCTGCTTGGGGGGGCTGCTCCGAGCTGTCCCCCAGCTCCCGTCAATCAATTTCTTGTTCGTTATCTGGGAAGGAGGAGTGGGAAAAAAAGCAGAAGAAAGCAAAGTTGGCAAAGGAATTATAAACCAAAAGCGAAAAGCCGTCCGTGGCAGCACGACGGGAAACGCCCTGGGCTGCGAACGCGTGGCCCTGCTCAGCAGACAAGCTGCACCGGACGCGAGCAGCACCGCAAGCCACCGAGGCAGCAGGGTTACAACACGGCCACCCCCGGCTCCTGGCTCTCACTTCCAAATAAATAAATAAATAAAATCAGAAAATCCCAGCAGAGATGCCCCCCTTCCCCGGGAGCTGATGCCAACCGCAGGTCGGATACAACAGCGCGCGGTGGGGCCCAGCACGCTTGCTCGGCCGCCGAGTTCCTCCTAACAGACTGGAGAAAAAATACACCCCGGCAGCGGGCGAGTCCTGGGAGATGCTGTTATTCCGGCTGCATTTCTGCTGCAGAGGCAGCCAAGGAGCAAGCACAGGGGCCGCTCACAGATACGGGGTTAAGCAAACAACCTGGCTGGGAGAGGAAAAGCAAAGAGGCAGAAAGACAAGCGCCCTTGGTCTGCCAAGGCTTGCGAGGGGAAGATAAGGCCGGAAAGGAGAGGGAGAAGCGGGGGGAAAAAAAGCAAAAGCAGAGCCAGCTAATGCTTCAGCTAAAGGTGTGAAGGGCAGGGGAGAAAAGGCTTTTATAAATCTATCAGGAGGGAAAAGAATAGCATTTAAGAAAAAGCAGGGCCATTAATAACGGAGGAGGGAGGGTGGAATCAGCAGTGATTCAGCCACGGCTGAGACCAAACCTGTGCTGGAAAAGTCTGCCTTTAATAAGAGGGGAAATAAATGAAAAGATTGAGGAGATCTTGGAAGGGGAACAAGCTGGTGAAGAGTGGGGCTGAATACACACAGAAAACGCTGGACCCCTGCGCAGGCTGAGGTGGTCACAGGCTGTCAGAGGCAGTGACCCACTGCTTCGGGAGAGGATGCTGAAAGGCAGAAACAGGGGCTCGGGCTCCAATTCCCACAAATTTTCATCAGAAATTCAGTAACCTGGCTGCTACCTGGGAATCTGCATGGGGACAACATGCAATTCCCTCGGGAAAGTGAGGGAGGGGACAACGGCTGACGTGCACAGCTCACTGCTCTGCCTCCTCCTCCTCTTCCGTAAGGCAAGGAGGACGGGTCCCACCAACCACCTCCTCATTAGCACCCTGATTGCAATGCTCAGAAGAAAAAGGGCACTGACCAGACAGAGCTTAACAGATCCCTGATCCGAGATGGCCCAGTGCGAGATCAGTGCACAGATGAAGGATATTTGCAGAAGGGAAATCAGAGCGAGACCAGGAGGAGGTCTGGTAGCTCGAATATGAGATGCTCAAAGGAGCCTGCGGCTGCAGAGCAGCCTCCCCTGGATGAACGCAGCTCCCACGCACGGCCCAGGCACTTCATACGCCAGGAGACAGCCCCAAATTCCTCACAACAAGCTCCCACCCCACCGGCAGCACTTTGCAGCCCTTCCAGCTGTCCGGGCAATGCCATCTCAGCTTTGTGGGCAACCACCTGGGTAAGTCATACAACGTCCTTCTCGCCTCCAAGCTGGAGCAGAACAGGTAAATGTGGCTCCTCGGGGCCAGGAGCACAGCCCAGGCCAGTCCCCTCCCTGCCCTGCTCCCCTCGCTTTCCCAAGGTCAAGGCTTTAGTCCAGCAGCAGGAGCACCCAGAAGATTCAGTGATGCTCTAGGTGTAAAGACCAGGACATCTCAACATGCTTCAGCTCACTACACGCCAGAGAAAGCCAGAGAGGAGCCAGCTTTCTTGGGAAAGGGAATAGATCAAATTAGATCAAATTGCTTTGAGAACCCCAGCCACAACAGCCTCCCCGTCTTTGATCTACCTTCCCCAGCACAAACACAGGCAACCTGTACCCTCAAGGAACCACGAGGAAATAACTCCCCGTAACACTCACTCCTCTCCTGGGCAGAGGATAAGAGAACAAACAACATGTCAAAGACATCAGTCAAGTCACTTAATCCATTACTGGGAGATATGAGCGCCAGCTGGAGCAAGAGCAGCCCAAATTAGAGCAGAGGCTGTCCTGCATACTTGGAAATAATTGATCTGGGGAAATTTGATTGTTCTCCTAGAGCAAACTGCAGAAAAAAAGAAAAAGAAGAAGAAAAAGAAAATCGATGGATGATGGAAATGCAATGGATATTACACACTCAGATTTTAGTATCATTTCTCTTGTGCTTTGCAAGAAGTCTTAATCACCAGCTGATCAGTTTGCAGAACCGCCAAGCAGGACTGAAAAGCGCCTGAGAAATCGGGAAGCGAGGGCAGAGCTGGAGCAGAGCAGTGTGGGGGAGCCGAGGGCTGCGCAGCCGCCGCCGGCCTCGGGCCCGCGCGGGTTGTGCTGCAGCGAGCCGACTCTCGCCCCTACGCCCGCCACCCCGCAGACACCCAAACGCACTCACCTTCTTTGCTCTCCGCGCTCTTCAGCGGCTGCAAGGCTGCGAAAGGCAGAAGGGCAGGCGGTCAGCAATAATTAAGCCCCAAATTTCCAACGCAAACCAACTCCCAGGCCTGAAACCTCGGAGGCAGCAAAAGCCACGGAGGAGCCGGCATCCCCACCGCACTCGCTCCCCGGAAGAGACCGGGCGCGCGGCAGCCGGACGCAGCCAGGCTATTGTTGTGCACAGAGCAGATAAAGGGAATTGCCAGGCATATAATTAACTCATTTGCTTACAGCAGAGCACCACTATCACTTTTTATTAAAAGATAACATGGCTTATCACGGGCCTGCCAGTCTGCTGGTGGCTCGGAGGGGTCTGCTGCCAGCTGGCCGGCTCCGCAGAGCCGGGAGCGGGCGATGCCCGGCGGCCGCGTGCAACATGCGCTGCTGCAACGCACTCAAAGTCACGCGAACATGGACACGGCGAGCACGGCTGCATGCTCATGCACAAGCAGCGCGGAGCGTGTCTGAGGGGCTCGTCAGCAGGAAAACGCAGGAATTCAGCCCGCTTTACGCCCGGCTGCTGGGAGCTGTGGCAGCGTGCAAGCCGGCCTCGGTCCCGGGACCCCACGGCTTGGATAGCACACCCACCTGTCTTGGGCTCTTCCCCCTCCTCGTCCTGCTCCTCCGTCCCTGCAAAACGAAAGATGGGAGCAGGTGAAGCATCCGCAGACGACTCGCTCTGCGCCCTCCCGGTACTGCGACTGGGTTGCATGGATACTACTCGGAGCTGTCTCCGACTGCGGCTGCTCCGGAGCCGCTGTCGCCCGGTGCGTGTGCCGGGCTCTGCTGAGACGCCGGAGCCGGTTGGGAAGGATGCAACCAGTATCCAGCGCCTTCCCTCCAGCACCCAGCCCCACAGTGGAGCTCGGGCCCCCCAGGGTGTCCCCGGAGAACGTCCCGCCAGCGTGGGGGACCGAGGCCACCCCACAGCACAGCATCCGCTCCCTCACCAAACAGCCCCGAAAAATGCTCTCGTTATTTGGGCAAATAGCCGGTGTTTTCTGGACAGCTGCACAGCCTTGTCCCCTATGGCTCCTAAAGGGCAGCAAGGTCCTAGTTACACCTAATAGCTGGGAGCTTTTCAGACACATCTGCCTCCAAACTGCTGAAGCAACGCAACAGGGGAGGAACAAGGGCCAGAAAAGTTCAAATCCCACCAAATCCGATGCAAAAGCAGCAAAAATTGCCGTGTCCTGCAGCAGCACTCGGCTGCCAGGCGCACGGGAAGGGTCCCTGCCCAGATCCAGATCACCGGCACTCGGAGCAGAGCTTCGTTGCTAAGGATGTGCAGCGGTCAGGGAAAAACACGGCGGGTTGGGAGCCGTCTCGTGATCCAGAAGGACTGAGGTCACCTGGCCTGGGGCCATGGCCTAGCAAAATCCCCTAACAAAAGCAAAAATTCACTGTGGTTTCCGTTATAGAGGGAAAAAAAGAAAAAGAAGAAATCAAAGACGACAATCAAAACAGCTTTCAAGCCAGTCAGCATCTCACAGGCCCCCAAGGGACAGAAACGCCCGAGCCACCTTCCGCGGACAATCCCCTGCGACGCGCCGGAGCGAAACCCTGGTGCTCATCTGTCCCGGCGACACGGGACACCCCGGGAGCGGGTGCCCGGAGCTGGCCAGCCCCGGGCGAGGGACAGAGCAGCGAGGGCATCCGCGGGCCGTCCGCCCCGGCAGCAACGCAGAGAGGAGGAACGGAGCCCGGCAGCTCCGGCGGAGACGCTGGTCTGGCGGCGCCACGTTCGGACGCTGTTAGAGCAAGGATTTTTTTTGTTGCTTTGGCAAAGCACATCAGCCCGGGAGCCAGCGAGAGAAAACAAATCAGCAGCGCCAGCAGAGCTGCTCCCACGGCCATCTGCAGAGCACAGCAGCACGCTTAAAGGAACAAAGTCCCCTTTCACGTGAAAGCACCGCGCCGTAATCAAGGCAGCAGGAAAAGGAGAGCGATGTCGAAACCGGAGCGGGCGCAGGCCGGATTTTCGGAGCGTCCCGGGAGACAACGGCACAGCTTTAATTGCTCCTTTCAAAGCAGGGCCCGGGCGGGCAGGGATAAAGGAGCAAGCGAGGGAGCGCGCGGAGCAGCTCTGTCTCATGCTGTTTCCCTGCGTCAACACGTTTGACGTTTCCAGCGTGGCAAATGCCGGAGGCGTCTTCTCGGAGAAGACCGCCGTGGCTCGAGGCGACGCGCCGCGGAGCCGAGCACGTTACCTGCGTTTTCTTCCTCCTCCTCGCAGCTCTGGCGGATTTTCTTCTGGCACACGTAGGCCACGGCGGCGAGCAGCCCGAGGACGCAGACGGCGAGTCCCACCGTCACCCAGAGCGCCACGGCGGGGAAGGCGAGGTGCTGGCCTGGCGGGAAGAGAGCAGCGACACCGCCGCGGTGAGCGCGGCCGCCCGGCAGAGGGGACGCGGGCCCGGCGTCGGGGCTGCCGGCGCCAGGAAGCCCTCCGGCCGGCACGTCCCCGGGACCAACGGGAGCAAGGGACTCCGCCGGCGAGCCCCGCGAAGCGGCCGGGGACGGCCACGGCGAGGGGCTCTGCAAGCAGGTCGGGCAGGGCTCGGCCAGGCGACGCCTCGGCAAGCGGCAGCACGCCGCCCCCTCCCAGCGCCTCGGCGCTCTCCGGCCGTTTGGGTCCTCGGAAATAAAACCATCAGCTCCTCTAATCACGGCCTGCGCCAGCAGGTCTGGATCCGGCCGGAAAAGCAGGAAATCAGCAGGTTGAGTCACTCCATAAAATACTTCATTAACCTTTAAATGATTGCACTAATAAATTCAAATTGCAAGCTGCGACCACAAGGCGGGCGAGAGAGGGTCGGACACCGGCAGAGAGGGACACGCAAGGTTCACAAAGGGGTTAAACTGGATAGGTTTGATAAAGGACTGACTTACGCTACAGGTTGCACGGGGAGCCCCAGGAACCGCGTGTGGGTCGGACACATGGGTCAGACTTAACTCGTTGTTCCTAAGGGCCCCTTAAATCTACGAGCACTGTTTCCTTCTCAGCTCTGCCAACCTGGGGTAGCTGCTGCCCGGGAAGCAGCTGCACGTTGCAGACGGAAGGGAAGGTGCCTGCCTGGCCCCGGGGGGAATGAATTCGGGCAGTGCGCAGGGTCACACGCTGGGCCTGCTACCACGTGCTCTGCCAGGCACCGACCCCTCGCCAGGTCTTCTGCAGGTGCTCTCGCTGCACAAGCTGACCCGCCGCTCGCTAAGGGGCTACAGAGAAGAAGTAGGTGCTGCTCACCCAGCTCCCCGCTCCCTTTCATCTAACGCCACGGGAGCCGGGGAGCACGCGGGCCCCCAACACTTCCCCTGGGATCGGGGATGGCCAGCTGTGCTCCCACCACACACGACCACAGCGTGGCAGGCGGCAGCCGTCGTATGGGCACAAATCCATGGAGCAAGGCACAGATACCCCTTGGAGGAGAACAGGACTCCTTGACTTGACCCTTGGGCTTGTCCACCCCCAGCCTAAGGCACCGGAGGAAGGTGATGCCCCCAAGGACCAGCCCACGTGGACAGCAGGAACCTGCTAGCGGAGCTGCTCCTTCAGCTCTGATCCCGCCCACTGCTTCAAGTACAAGCAGACTTGACTCCCTCGTTCCTTTTTCGAATAAATCCCCTATAACTGCATGTGTTGAGATCAAAAGCAACTTCAAATTTTGAGGAATCTGGAAACATCTGTGGTGCGTCAAGCCAGGATGGAAGTGACGGGACCCACCAGTTCTCCGGCTCCGAGGCCCCTGCTCATCGCCCGCCATCCCCGCTCCCTGCCCAGCCGCCAGGCTCTGCCGACGACCCAGCTGCATTCCCCCGCCACCCCCTCCGCGGCACAAAGTCACACCGCGAGCAAGGGGGAAGAAGAAACGGGTGTAGGAAGCCAGGGCAGAACAACATGAGAAAATATGTTTGGGGGCACTGGATGGTCTGGGAAAGGAGATGCAGAGCCTGTGCCTACTGGATGTGCTGCTGGTTATTTAACCATGTGGCAGGCCTGGAAGAGGTGAACAAGCCACATGTGGGGATGTTCCCGGGCAGTGCAGCTCCTCCGCTGGGCTCTCAGGCCCTTCGTCCTGCCTTAGCAGTGAACGGTAGCAGGGAGGAGACAAGGCAAACGTAGACCTCCCCAACACACACAGCTCCTCCTTTGCAAGGTAACAGCATCTGCGGCACCTCGCCAGGCTAAATCCAGCACTCACGCATGTTTTCCCTGTGCTGAACATCTACTCACACACTACAGAGGCAGCCACGAAAAAGCCACTCCTCTGCCACCAGTGACAGCAAATCCCTGCTGCTGGGCAAAATGAAGCGAGTGCCATGGAAACATCACCAGTGCCTTCGCCGTGTTTACTGGTGGGAGCACTGTGGCAGACGTTCGATCTGTTTGCACGCAAAGGCGATGACCATCGGCATCAGCCAGCAATCACCCTCCCGCACAGCTTGGTACCCTCCTCCCACAGGCAGGGATAAGCCTGCGTCTGCACGGGGCTGTCCTCTCCCAGCGCCCTGCGCACGCTCGCAGCAGGTCCACCTTCTCGAAGGAGGGGGCAACACGCATGTGGACGTGGGATGTGGATTCACCACTGCCAAGCTGGCACCGCTGCTCCTCCAGAAGGAAGAATCGCCTGTGGAGGAGGCGTCGTGGTCTCCATCGGACGCGGCATCCAACGGACACAGGACTTCTGCAAAGCCATCAGAGCCAGCTCCCTCCTTGCCCCCACAGGCTATGGCTAACGCTAGCCTTGTCAGAAACAGCCCTGTCTCCAGGTAACGTCCGCGCAGCTGCGCTAGGCTTTCTGGATGAGTTTGGTGCATCCAGCCAAAAGGTTTATGCTCCACCAGGGAACCCTCCTTCACAACCCAACAACTGCTGTACCAAGGATAATTAAACACTAATTAATGTTACCAGTGAGTGTACAAGGTTATAAAGAGCTCCAAGGCATCTATAAAAGCTGAGCTAGCGAGGACAACTGGAAGCCATTCGTAACTGGCAGCAAGCTCGTCACCGGCATGCCAAGGATGAGCCCTGCAAAGCAACGGATGGAGCCCAGGGGGTCAAACTCCTTGGGAACAGAGCCAGGACCAAATCCACGCTCTGCCACGTAGACCAGGAGGCACATGGCTTTAGAGAGCTCCTATCTTCCCTCCCAGGATCCTCTGGGACCAACCACAGAAAACAGAGCAGGACTTCCAAGAGCAGCAGGAGGAGGGACAGCAAAGCCCCCAAATCCACCCCCTGGCCCCAGGAGGCCAGGATGTGGGGCACTCGGCTTGGCCCCATCCCTACCGGCTCACAGCTGCTGGCATAACTTGTCATCCCTCCCAGCCTAGCCACGCAAACCTGCTGCACTGCCCATCTCGCCCCAGCAGCGCAGAGCCCCCGCTTTGGCCATCGCCCCCATCCATCGCAGGCTCAGCATCCCCAAAGCCGCCCCCCCAGACTGGACCCCCCTCCCTGCACCCAGCCCCGTCTCCCCTCAGCACCCCGCATTACGCAGCTCCTTGACACAGCCCCGCCAGCCTCCTTGACTGAGCCCTGCCCACGCTCCCCTGCCAGCCCCATCCACGATAAATGCCATTAAGCTCTTACTTATCGGGCCATCAGAGCAAGACATTGTCAGAGGGAAGTGGCAAGGCTCAACACTGCTCTTACGGCACAGCACCGCCTGTACGATAAACAGTGGTTAATAAACTAGACCAGCCTATATCTATGATCTGTTCTCACAGCTCCCTCTCCTCCTGACTTTTCTTCACGCAGGGCAGTCTCCACGTCAGGAGAATGGCCCTGAACTGTAAGGGAGCCATCAACCATCCGACACGTCATTGCCTGCCCGCTGGGACTCTAATTAACAGTGCACAGGCGTCACAGAGATGTAACGAGCAGGGGATCTAAGCAGAAAGTTTGCCAAGACACTACTTGCAGTGCAGAATGGCCCCAGGTGGAAAATCACCACCATAATGCCAGGTGCCCAAAGGACCTGTCAGTCAAGATTAGTTATTAGAAGGTCAGCTGAGACTACAAGTAATGCAGTATTTGTGTAGGGTCTTAAGTAGGGATTGCTGCAGCTGCCGCTGGGATGGAGCACCCTGAAGCAAGAACATCCCACAGCCATAAGACTGCGCATAAAGGAGAGGAACAATATCATACCCTGTGGTGGCTTTCAGGGCTGGTGTAGACCAGGACAGGGCAATTAGCAAAGCTAAGACTAAAGAGCACCAGGAAAAACACACCCAGGCCTTTCCCAACTCTTGTACAGTTCTCGAGAGAAGCGTGCTGCAGCTCAGCAAGGGCCTCTACAGCACAGCCCTCCAGAGACGAGGTGGGACACTGGGGCAACTGGGCAGGAGAGCACAGCCCAAAACCACAGGTCCATGGATTGGGATGGGAGGCAGAGCAGGGATACATGGTAGCAGCCTCAGGGGAAGCTCTGGGCTACAGCAAAGATCATCACCTTCTTCAGAGAGACCCCATCTCTGACCGCCCGTTGCTGGCTTACCCGTGACGGTGACGGAGGCTTGGGTCTCCTGCTGCAGCACCGGGTTTCGCACCAGGCAGGAGTAGGTGCTGCTGGGCTCCACCAACACCTGGAGGACGCTGTGCACATCGAAGAGACCCTCCTCGTTGGCCACCTGAGACGTGGTGACGTTTTCCGTGATGTTGCTGCCGTGGCTGTCCTGCCAGAGGACAGTGGCTTCAGGGTAGCCACGGGATGCGTGGCAAGTCACTGCCACCAGATCCCCGGGCTTCAAGTTCTTGTTGGGCTCCAGGTTCAGACTAGGCTTGGAGTAGGGAGCTGAAAGGGAGAAGAGAACCAGCACGAGGTGATAGAGGTGACTGAAGGATCATGCTCTGGAGCAGCCAATGGTCCTTTTCTCCTTATTTCCCCAAGGCACCTACCCCTAGCTCCATTACAACACCAACAGCCCCGTCCCCACACTGGGGAGACTCCTGCCACCTCCCCATACTCAAGGGCTCAGGGACGCTGTTCCCACAGAGCACGAGAAATCAGGCAGCCAGAGAAACAGCATTTCCCAGGAGCAGGTTGAACACTGAGCCAAAGCTGAGGATACTTCAGGAGAGCCCGCAGCCCAGCCAGGAGCAAATGTGCCTCAGCCCTGCCCCACGTGCATCTCCATCCAATATACAGAGGAGACACCCATATGGGACTGAGGACGGGGCTGCTGGCATCTCACATACCCAGCTCAGCATTCAAACAGCACAGGCCACAAGCCAGGTTGCCTCCGCACCCAGCTGTGAGCCTCCCCACCATGACAAGGAAAGGACTAGATCCACCGGCAGCAATATTTAGGGGAGATGCAGGACTGGTCTATCTTTAACAGAGAGGGCTGGATTCGAGGAGAAACCCTGGCAGGGATGGAGCGAGAAAGAGATGCTCCACAGTGGAGAAAAGTATGACGGGGGAGAGCCCTACTGCCTGGAGGAGGCATGCAGGGACATCCCCACCCGCCGTCTCTCACCTGCCACTTGCAGCACCACCGCCGCGCTGCTGTAGTCGCTGACCCGGACAAAGCAGGTGAAGCTGCCTTCGTCGGAGATCTCCACGCGCCGGAGGAGCAGGGAGACGTTGCCCTGGGCCAGCTGGTCGTAGAAGAGGGCCGTGCGGTTGGCGTAGCCTCCCCCCTGGTCAGCCAGCTGGTCCTTGCCATCAGAGAAGCTGTGCACCAAGCGCTTGGTGTCTGTCAGCTGCCAGATGAGGCTCAGGTCGTTCAGGCTGAAATTGGCCTCGGGGGAGAAGGCACAGTGCAGGGTGGCATCTCGGCCAAACAGAGCCACCACGGGCTCATCCGGGACCTGGATCTCCATGGCACCTGCGGGAGGGTGGCAAGAGAGCAAAGGCATATGGAGATGAGACCCCCAGAAACATGCCCCTCGCTCCTGGTTTATATCTAAGCATAAAGAACGGAGATGGGAGAAAACCTGCAAGGGATGGGTTAGCCTTGTGGTCTGCAGGAGGTGGGGAAGAGGAGCGGAGCTCACACCCACCTCCGGGACCTCAGAGCAGGAGTTGCCACCCTCTCCCATCCCTGCTGACATTATGCGCTTGTGTCTACACCAGCCCTGCTCCGCTGCACCGCACTTTTTGGGGGATTGTTCTGGAAATGCAGAGGACACCTGCAAAAGGCAGCTGCCTCCGGGGAGGAGCAGCAGCACAGCCTCTCAGAAACACACAGCAGCTGCTCACGGCAGGAAGAGCCCGGCTGCAGGAACGGATGATACAACGATGACCGAAGCTGGAAGGTGGCTGGGATTCCCGCTCTGTGATGATGCCCGCAGAAGAGATCCGAGAGCAGACGGCATCTCAAAACCCTTCCCCAGCAGCGATTCCCAGAAAGGTCCTCGCTGGCGACGACAGGAGAAGCGGTCCAGCAGCACGCCTTGCACATCTTCCATCCCAGCCCTGGCTGAGCCTAGCACCCGCTTACCGGGACCACAAAAACCAGCACCCGGCACCCCAGGCGAGCCCGGCCCAGGGGGACACAGGCAGGCTGCGTGGCACATCCCAAACCTTGGGCATTGCTGCCCTCAGCTGTCCAAGAGCAGCAACCGCTGCCTCTTGCAAGCACAGCTCTGCGGAGGGAGCTGGCAGGGAGCAGCCGGGACACCCAGACCTGGACCTACCCGCAGCTCCGCCGAGGCCGGCTGGGCAGTTACGGCTCGGGCTCTCTTCCTTGGTGATGTTTCTGCAATTCAAGCCACAGCTTTGCCTGCCGGCTCTGCAAAAATCGCGAGCGCCAAGCCCAGCAGCTCCTGTCCCCAGGAATGGTGAGGACACAGTTCCTCCTCAGCCCTGGCCCTCGGCGGCTGCGGACAGGTTATGTATTTTGGTAGGGCCACCCCGACAGCGGGCCCTGCACTGGGCTGCAACGATAAGGCAACTGTTGAGGTCTCCAGGTGATGGAGGGTCTAAACCCTGGGCTGGAAGATGTGGGACTGCCTCCAGCATGGCCCGGAGGCTGCCACACGGCGTGGAGCACGCCAGCCGTGCAGATGGGCAGAAAATCCTAAGGAGACAGGTTTCAGCAGAGGGAGAGTTTTTAAAGAGCCCCGAACCACAGGGCAGACGATCATAAAGGTACGCAGGGGGTGGATGCCAGCGGGGAAGGCACCGCGCGGGGCAGGAGTTAAGGGCAGGCCTGGGAGACGGGGCCGTTTGCACCCGGTCGTTGCACGAAGCTGCCTCCCCTGCAGGACGGGCAGGCAGGGCAGCGGCGTCAAGGGGCGAGAAGAGCAGCCCTCCAAAAAACTCCCTTCGTGCAGGAAAGGCAGCCCGGCCTCTCGCCAGGGCTGCCCGCGGGGACCCGCGTCGCACACAGCCCGGCGTCCCCCAGGAAAGCCAGCTCTGGGCGCCACCGCGGCCGGTCTCGCAGGCGCTAGGTGGCACCAGTGCTCCCTCCAACGCGATGCCAGCCCCACCGCTGCGCCAGGGCACGGTGCCAACCCAGCGCCAGGGCACGGTGCCAACCCAGCGCCAGGGCACGGTGCCAACCCAGCCGTGGCACGGAGCGATGCCAGCCACACTGCTGCGTCAGGGCACGATGCCAACCACGCCGCGATGCCAATCCGGATGCTACGTCAGGGCGCAATGCCAACTATGCCACGGCACAGGGCGATGCCAACCCCACCTCTGCATCAAGGTGTGATGCGACCTGCACCATGCCGCAGCGCGATGCCAACCGCACCATGCCAGGGTTGCACGCTGTATCGGCTGCTGGGCCTTCTGCCCTCTGCGCTGGCCTTGAACAGCTTGCACAGTCTGAAGCCAGCTCGCATGGGGACGAGCCCCAGCCAGGCACCTCTGCCACCCTCACCAAGCCCCACCAGTCCACCAGCACCGCTCACCCAACGTGCGAGCCTCCCTTTGCATTTTTGGTACTTCTGAGCTGGCTGCGGTTCGCTGCAGGGGTGCAGATCTGACCCCCAGGCCCTCGCAGCACATCAGGACTTTGGCTCTCCCCATCCCTGGGACCAGTCCTGGGGTCTCCCACAGGCAACCGGCAGCAATGCCCCTCCAAAGCAGAGCCACGGAGAACAACGGTGCATATGTTCACCGGTTCCCCTCTAATCCCTCACAAGCTGCTAATAAGGGGAGGAAAAAGGGAAAAAACTTGCCTCAGACCAAGGGAGGAGGATTGGGGGCATATCTGCATCTAGGTTTTACATTCTGATCTCACCAGCCCTTCCAGGAGAGAGCAAAGCCATCACCTACAGCACATACCTCACTGGGGACGAGGGCAGCAACATCCCCCACGAGACTAGCTTTTTGGAAAGAACCTGAGAAGGGAGGATGAGAGGAGTCGCGTGAAGGACGACTGCGCAAGAGGAGCGCAGGAGGCACGCGGGAAGGAGCTGGGTCGGATGCAACCGGCCAGCCAAGGCAGACAAGCCCTTTGCGGGGCCCAGGACAGCTTTTGGGCAGCCAGCCTGGCTCTTGGCAGACTCAACACGTTTTGTCTACCTCCGGCTAATAATAAATGCCAGTCGGTTTTAGGAACGTTATCTAGCCTGGCTGTACGCACTCGCGAAGTGCCAGCAAAGAGGTCTCCAGAGCTGCCGGCGATGGTCTGTGTCCCTGCCCCGCTGGCTCGGGGATCGCGGCTCCAGGCAGGATCAGCGCCGGCAGCACAGCAAGGGGCTCCGGGAGCCCGGCCAGGCCACCGCATCCCTCTCTGCGAGCAGCCACACGCTGCTGGCGGGTCCCAAGAGCTGCAATGCAGGGGGACAGACCCAGGAGCAGAGATGAGGAACACCTCATTCGTGCACCATGCCTTCGTCATTCAGCTGTGCCGCGTGGGACAGCGTCCCTTGATGAGGGGCGAGCCAGCAGGCCAGCGGGACCCACGTGCAACAAAAGCCATCACGCGTGACACCGTGCCCATCTCCCCAGGCACCCAGGGGACTACGAAACGGTGAGAAAGGTCAGACGCCCGCCCTCCCCGGCGGCCTGGCCGCGGGTCTAAGGCAGCTCTGCCGGGATGAGCATCGCGTTCGGACGTCTCCTTCGGAGCAGCCCAGACCCGCGCGCCCGCCCCAGCGCCGCTCACCTGCCAGGCTGGAGGCCAGCGCTCCCAGGACGAGCAGCGCGCAGAGCATCTTCGGTGCGAGCCAGGTCCGGGTGCGGAAGCAGAGGGGAGCGAGGCCCGGCGGCCTTGACGCGGGGAATCCTCTCTTGCGCAGCAGCTGCCCTGAGCTGAGAAGAAACACAACAAAACAGGGAAACGGTGAGCAATCCCAACGGGAAGCCGAGGCAGCGAGCAGGAGGCTGGCAACCGGCATCCTAGGAGAAACAAGGCCAGCGGCCTGCCGGCCTGCCACCTCTCCTGCCTGCCTGGACCAAGCTGATTTCCAGGAGGCCTCCAGCCACCCCCGTGCTGCCAATAATCCCTCTCCCACCCCCAGGCATGGCGTCCAGCCAGCGCAGGCTGGGATTCCTCCGGCCCAACTCACAAGCCCGCTCCAGAGCCAGGCAGCTCTGCAGCCTGAACGGACACCGCTCCGGGGACACCCCTGCCGCAGCCCACGCTCGCCCGCAGGATGAGACCCCTCAGGCCCTAATCCGCCCTGTGCACGAGCTGGAAAGGTCCCTGAGCACAACTCTGACACCCTGCATCCAGCCTTGGGGCGTCCGGCCTCGGGGATCCCGGCTCTGCCGACGCCCTGCCTTGCTCCCGCAGCGCAGCTGCCGTCCCCACGCACCTCCATCACTCCTGTCCCCGCTCCCGTGCCCACAGCCTGCTCGGAGGCGCGTGCTCGGTGCAAGCCGCTCGTTCCCCCTCCGGCTGCAACGCGGGGCACCCAGCCAGCGCAGGGTTTGCCTCGCCAGCCATTAATATGCATTAGCTGGCGCCCATCTGCCCGCGGGGAGCCGGCTGGCGGCGAGCCAGCCCTTGTGCCGGGGACCCTTGGCCGGCCCCGAGCGCCGCCTCCCTCTCCCCGCTTCGCTGCCGGGAGCCGTCCTTCCCCGCAGGGCCCGGCGGCCGCGGCAGGAGGCCCCGCCAACGCCTCGCCGGCGGTGCCCGGAATCGCTGGGGAGAGACGAGCGTTGCACAGTCCTGGCTCCGGCAGCGGCTCGGGGCCGCGACGCTCCCCCCGCCCGTCACGGCGGCACAAAAATTTCCACCACGGGCCGTGAATGCTGAGGCCGCCTCGAAAAATCAGGAACGAAACGGGGAGCACCGCTGGAGAGGGAGAGGCGAGGGGCGGGCTGCCAGCCCCAGCCCTTGTGGCCTGCACCGAGCAGCCCCCCGGCTTCACCAAGGCGGCCTGGGACCCCCGCGGGACCCGCTTGGCCCAGCCACCGCTGCGGTTTTTGGGTCACGCCATGGGTGAGGGCCTCCTGGCCGCATCCCCAGTGCTCCCGCACAGGGCCAGGCAGGGGAGGATGAGGCCCCCTGCCCTCCCTGGGGTCGCAGGAGGGCGTAAGCCGCCTCCGGGGTGCCCCTGCTGCACCCCAAATCGGCCACGTTCGGGTGACCCTCTCCTCCCGCAGCCGGGACGAGCCTCTCCCTCGCTCCCACAGCATCGGCGGCTCGGCCGCGGCCGCCGGCCTTCGCGTGCTTCGGCCTCTCCCAGCGCCGCACCCTGCGCTGCAGCTCGCGAGAGCAGCGGGTCTGGAGGGCCGCGAGGCAGAAGCGGCCGCGTCCAGCCGCTTCCTCACCAGGGAACTTCAGCTCCCTGCGAAGGCGCAGCCGCGCTGCTCCCAAACCCCGCGGCGGCGGGCTCAGGCTCCGGGCGGGCTCCTCCGCGTCTCCCGTGGCCCGGAGCCAGCGCGGGGCCGGCGCCGCTCCGCTCCCGTGAAAGGGGCTATTCACCTCGCCCGCGGCGCGGCCAGAGCCCGGCTGTGGCCCCCGGCGGCTCTGCGGCTCGCGGTCGCCCAGGAGCGGCCTCGACGCCCCCCCGGGCCCGGCGTCCCCCCGCGCCACCTCCAGCGGCAGCGGGCAGACGGTCTTGCGTGCTGGGCACAAGCCCGCGGCAGAGAAGTGTGGGAAAGCCCCCAGCCTCGGGCACCCACCGCTGGTCCTCAGCCCCCCCCCAGCACCCAGAGCCCCGGGGAATAGCCCCGAACGGACAGACCCTAAGCATCTTCAGGGCTTTACATCTCCAGCTCCCCGCTGTCGGAGCCCAGGCGGTGATTTCCACCCATGCAGCTTCCCTTCCCGGGAAACCGCGGTGCCGAGCGGAGGGGAGGATGGTGCACACACCTGGCACGAGCATCTCGGACCCCCCAGCCTTGGACCCCCCTCCAGATTAAATTCACCACCCGAGGCGGGTTTGCCAGCGGGAAGAGGAGAAGCACCGCCGCACCGCGACTCTGCCTCGGCACCGTCCACCCAAAGATCGCCAAGCGCTCGACAAGGGGACCGCCAAGGGGACACCGAGGCACGGAGCAGCCACCGGCCTGCCTGACGTCACCCCGTGGCCCTCCACAAATAGCAGCCGGCTCACTCTCCTCCCGACGTCCTGCCGCTCACCCCCGCCGCCTCTCGCCCCGCGGCCGCCCCGCTTTCCACCCATTACCTAGCAATTGTGGTTGCCGGGGGTGGGGGGAGCGGAGCCGGCCGGCTGCTCGCCTTCCTTTCGAGGCACGAGGCTCCTTGCGGGGAAGCAAACGGCCGGCCGAGCTCTTTAATCGCCTCCCCGCCCGCCGCTGAGCGCAGCCCTTTCCCAAGCGGGCGAGCAGAGCGCCGGCCCCGGGGCCGAAGCCGAGCCCAGCAGGCAGGAAGGGAGGAAGTCTCGGTGGGAGAGGGTGGTGGGCGGGAGAGGGTGATGGGCACCGGCACGTCACGCTCGCCTGCCCGGGCAGCTCCGCACGAGCGGAGGGAAACGGTGACTCATCTCGCTCATGCTCTTTCCTTTTCCACAGATTTTCACCGGCGGATGCAGACGGCAAACGCTTCGGTCTGCACAAGCGGGGCAGCGAACCCACCTGGAGAGCTCGGAGCAACGTGCTGGGGGCTAAACACAGGCTGGGCTGCAGGAGATCTGCTGCCTGTTCCCAGCTCTCCTCCTGGCTTGGGAAAGTCACTGCCCCTCCTCCTGCCTCAGTTTCCCCACGTGGGACTTTGAAACAGAGAAGACGCAGTGGAACGGGGTAACTGGGGAGTCGACTCACCCCTAGAGCCCCTTTCCCAGTTCATCCCTCTGTTCACTAAGGCAAAACCAACCGAAGGAGCACCCCAGGACATACTGGGTGGAGTGGGTTTTGCTTGCAAACACACGCATTAGCATAAATTAAGTCTGGTGATGCTATGACCCACACGCAACTGAACTCCAAACTAAACCACATGCTTTGGCTACAGGACCCGAAGGTCTTGCTGGGTCCTCTCGAAGGAGAGAGCAGCACAGCTCCATGCTGCCAAAGACCAGAGCACGACAGAGCTCAGGAAGGGCAGCCCCGGGTGGCATCAGGACCGGGATTTCCCCCTCGAGATCTCTGGGAGCCAACAGCAGAGGAGCCTGCAAGCCTCGTGAGAGGGGACAGGGCCTCAGAAGGACACGCGACAAGCTGCAGGGAGCTTTCCTGCTCCCTTGATTCTGCTTCTGCTGCGCAGAAGACAACAACCTGGCCCACAGTGGTTCCCTCAGGAGCTCCGTCACGGCTTGAAAACCAAGCCCAGAGGCTTCCAGCCGGGCACCCAGAACCACCGGTCACTTGAGAACCGTTTGCCACAAAGACTGAGGAGCAAACTCGGCCCAAGCCTATAAAGGGCTACGATAAACACCTGGGGAAGGAGAGAGCCCTCCACAGCTGGAGCACCGTTCTCACTCACTGATAAGGGTGGTGGGCCTGGGCGCACGAGCCTTTCCCGTGACGGGGTCACGCTTTGATACGCGATGGGGGTTGGTGGCACAGGGCGACAGCTCTGCGGGGCATCGGCAAAGCCCTGCTGCCCACCAGGACCCCCGGGCTGTGCCAGGCCAGCTGTGGACGTAGCCACCAAAGGCCACCCAGGCTTCACCCCGTCACGGAGAGCGTACTCCAGCCGCGTCCCCGGACCTGCGCGCTCCCTCCCCGCTGCTGGGCGCAAAGCAAAGCCCCAGAGAGATCTACACCTTGGTCACGGCCAGGGGGGCGCAAGCCCTGCTCTCATGCCTAAAACACAGCAGGAAGGAGCAGAGGAAGGAAAAGCATGGCAGCGGCTGTGGGCAGGGGCAAGCAAGGGTCCCAAACCCCGTCTCTGCTTCCAGAAACGGCCAGTCTCACCCTTCTGCTACTCAGCAACCCTACTCCTGCGGGAATCCCACCCTGTTTCACATGGGCTCATCAATTCATGTCCCCGAGACACCGAGAAACAGCAAGGAGCTGCAAGATCTCCCCTTGCCCACACCACTGCTTTTCTCACAGCACGAGACATGAAGTTCATATATGTATACATTAGGGTAATAACTTTCCAGTTCATGCATCCTGCATGTTGAAGGGTTTCCAGATCCACCTCAGAGGAACATGCGATTCGTCCTGCACTAAACCTCCCAGGGGCACCCGCTCCGGCCTGCGTGCTACTCACAGCCGCCCCACGCTTCCCCTCGGCCCGCGCGTGCCAGCCCACGGGCACCGCAGCCCCGGGGGACGCGGCCGAAAGCTGCACGCTCCGCGGGGGCTCTGCAGCCCCTCGACCGCAGCTTTGGTTGCAAGCGAAGGAGAAAAGGAAAGAAAGGCTGCTAGTGGCGACGCGGGGTAAACGAGAGAGGAGCTGAACCACTGAACCTCAAAGACAAGTTCCACACAGGTATTAAAAAAACCTTCCAAATAAGCCGCAGGAGAGACCCCAGGCGTCTCAGAGCCAGGTCCCGACTGCTGTACGTCAAGCAGTAGTTAAGGCTGCGAACGGCTCCCTTGGAGGAGCTGTAAGCCAGGAGGGCTGAATCTGATCCCGCAGCAACACAGTGACTACTTAAGTCACATTACGAAGCATATGTAAACAATTAACAACCTGGGCAAGCAGCATCTACAGAACATGTGATGGTTATTACAGAGGGACCGCAGGGAGCTTGCGTCACTCATTCCCCACTCACTATGTACCAACACGCAGCAGAAACGCTGCTTTTCAGAAGCGTCCAGCCTATGAGCCGCCTCTCAGTCCGAGAAGAGCTGAGGTGCAACGGGGATGCCATTCCTGCAAAGGTTTCCAACATCTGGGGCACATCAGCCACCTTTCACCGCGGCCAACCACGGAAGCTGGCAGCAAGGCGTTGCTGAGACCCGGCAGGAGATAAATGGTCTCCAACAGAAATCCAGCACACAATATACCTTAAGTAAGTGTGCCCAAAGAGCAGAAGGTCCACAGACGTTTGAGCTCCATCTGCATCACCTACCGCTGCAAACAAGGGGGAAGAAGCTGTCCTCACCCCCAGGTCGGAAACGGACCCAGTTCTGGCAGGTCCCTGGGCAGAGGTCCCTCCCTGCTCGGCTTTCTCTCCATCGCCTCCCCAGGATTTATGCCAGCAAAGAGCCCCGTGTTTGTTCTAGACCCAACACCGATTTGATGCTCCAGAAAAATGCTGCCATCCATTTTTAGTTCCCACTCAACCTCTCACCAAGCAGCAGCAGAAGTGTTGGCAAACCCCAAACCGGAGCACAGCAGGATCCTAAAGGAAACGTGGCTCGGCAGAGCCACGTCCCGACCGTACTTCAAAGGATGGGCAGGGAGACAGGGAGCGCAGGGATCTGGAAAGCTAATTTGTCCTCCGCCCAGGCTGGAGATATCGAGCATGATCTTTGGCAACGCTAGTTGAACAAAAAGGACAAATTATCCCTTTGTTCATCCTGAGAAAAGAGGAACAATTATTTCCTCAGCTCTGAGCTAATTTTTTACCTCATCCAGTTATACCCTGTGGTTTTCTTAACCGCACAAATTAAATACAGTGCTTAAAACTGGACATGCTGGCGTGCCAGTCCAGGAACCCTCCCTTCCTCGCACCCAAGCTCACCTCTGCCCAGAGGAAAGCCTCCCAGCAACGCTCGCTTTGGGACCGTCGCCTTCTCCCCTCCCTCCTGCCGCGGCTCCGAGCGCCTCCCGCTCTCCGTCGCGCCGTCCCAGCCCTGCCGAACGCGGCCTTTCCTCCCGGGCACCTCCGACCTCTCCGGGGCCAGTTCCCGCCGTCGGGACCGCGACGCCCCGCGCTCTCTGCACCGTCGCATGCTTGCGCACAGCCCCATCTCTTAGCGCTTTGCTTCGCCGCTGGGCCCATCGCCGGGGCCCCGCAGGAGCCGCGTGGCTCCGAAACCTTGCGGGAGCTCGGGGCGGAGGCGCTGGGAGGACGCGCGCGTGGGAACGGCGGCCAGCTCCCACGGCCGCTCCGCGTGCTTAACGCCAGGCCAGGGAGACGAGCCAGCGCGTCGCCCTGGGCCAGCAGCACCCAGGCGAGGGTCGGGAGACGGGGACCCCTCTCCGCTGCCCGCTCGCACAGCGCCTAGCGCCGCGATGACCGCGCGTGGGCACGGCGGGCAGCCCCCACGCAGCGCCAGGCCTTCGGAAGCCGCCGGCGTCGCTCTCAATGCGGCATCTGTGTCCCGCAGCCACCGGAAGGAGGAGGGAAGGGAGCCTGCGCTGCCCCGGAGCTGCCGCCGGGAAAGGCGCCGGCGGGGACGGGTTTTTGCGCCTCCGGCCCCGCAAGCAACGCGCTCCCCGGGCTCGCCCGCGGGGGGAGCGGCGGAGGCCGCGGCCCAGCCCGAAACGCCCGCGCGGCGCCGGGGCAGCGCGCCCGGAGCCCCGGAGCCCCCCGACCCCCGCCCAGCGCTGCCGCTTCGCCCCTGCGGGGCTCGCCCGCCCCGCCCCACCCGGCCGGACCCCCGCGCGGCTCCCCGCGGCCGGGCCTTGGTCCCGCCGCCGCCTCCTCCCGCCGCGGCGCCGCGCGAAGCCCCCTTCGTCCCCCCGCCGCTCCCGCCCCGCCCCGCCGCGCCCCGCCCCGCCCGCCGCCACGTCCCCGCCGCCGCCGCCACTCACCGCGGCCAGGCCAGGCGCGGAGCGGGGCCGCCGCGGCTGCTGCCGCCCGCCGCAGCGCCCGGCGCGGCCCCGACGCGGCTCGGCTCGGCGCGGCGCGGCGCGGCCCGACGGCCCGGCCCCGGGGTGGCGGCCCGGCGCTGATTGGCTGCGGCCGCTTCCTGCCGGGGTCCCGCGGGGGCGGGGGGCGCCGAGCCGCCTCCCCCGGGCGGAGCCCGCGGCCCCTCGCCGGGGCGCCAGGCCTGGCCGGCCCCGCACCCGGCCCCGCTCCCGGCCCCGCACCCGGGGGCACCGGCGGCCGCGGGAGACCATGCTGCCGGGGCTGGCGCGGGCCCCCCGAGCCGGGCGGCGGCGTGCGCAGGGGCCGAGCGCGTCCCCGCGGGCAGAGCGGCCTCGCGGCGCTCCGTGACACGTGACGCGAGCGTTGCTAACGCGGCGGCCCCTGCCCCGGGGCCTCGCTGGCTGCCGCGGCGCGCGTTCGGTCCCGGCCCGCGTAGCCCGCTGCCGCCTCCGCCTCCCTGCCGGTTCGCGGGTCCCTCGTGTGCCCCCGGCAGCCTCTGCCACCACGCGAGGTCTGGGGCCGGCTGCGCCCGTCGCCGCTTCCAGAAAACCCATCGGGCGGGAGGAGAGCAGGGCGCGGGGACGCGCCCCGACGGCATTCCCGCGGGGGACGTGCCCCTCGGATGCTCCGCTCGCAGGCGGTGCGGTGCCGTCCCCGCGGCTCCCCAAGGAAGCGGCTCCTTGTTTTTCACCCGGTTCCTCCGGGAGAGGCAGCGGGTCCGGGCGCCCGCAGCCAGGTGCCACGGCAGAGCTTCGCCCGCCTCGTTCCCGAGGGGGAGAGGAAGCTCCTCGCCCTGCTGATTACAGAGGGCGGCTGGCACCGGTCAGCCGGCAGAGCTCAAAACTAAAAAGCAAATAAAAATAACCTGAAACGTGCTATATTTAAAGCCATGTGAGGCTTTTTTCCCCCCTGCAGGCAAGGACACCGAGGCACTTGCCGAGGGAACTCGGCCCGGGCACCGTGGGCGACAGCAGCCAGGAAGTGGCAGGAGGCAGCACCGGGGCTTCGAAAGCCGGCAGCTCCCTGCGCTGTCCTCGGATGCGCCCCACAAAGCGGGCTGCTTTCCCAAGCAGCACGTGGCCCTGGGGGGTTATTGCCGGGGAAGCTCCCGAAACCGGACCCAGGAGCTGCGTCAACGCTAGCATCACGCCTCCTCACCAGCAAGCCATCCCAGGTGGCCCATCACAGCACCCTTGGGTGCTCTGCAAGGCCAGCACGGCCATGGGTTCCCACTGGAGAGTTGCCCCGAGAAAGCTCAGCAGCCCCAAAAATGCAGCCGGAGCCAAGGAGCTTCACAAGGGACCTGCTAAGAGCAGGACTCGCTGCCCATAACTCCCCGCGCCTCAGCGTAGCCCCGGGAAGGGCCACGTCCAGACACGGCAGAGGCCGCCCAGAGCAACACGAGCTCTCCGCACCGCGCAGGGCTGCAGCAGCCTGACTCCACATGCCCGTTTTGTCGCAGGATAAACGGAGCATCCCGGTTTTGATGTCTCAGCTCTGAACACAGCTCTGCTCCTCCCAGCCTGTGAAGGCACAGGGAGCATCTGAGCACCAGCAGCTTGCTCAGGGTGGAGGAAGAAAGAGTAAAACCCCAAAAAAGGTACTTGGAAATGAAGGTAGACTTTCAACATCAAAACTCAACTAGGAATTTAAATTCTGATTCTTGCAAGCCTGCTCCTAATTAACAATGAAAGGGCTCCCAGCGAGGAACTTAAAATAGTCCATGTTCCCTGCCCAAATGACTATTTTTGACTAATTTTCCTTCCTCCAACCCTGAAGTACCTAAGGTATGTGCATAAGAGATGCGCATAGTAATGAAGCTTGGGGAAAAAAAGAGAGGCAAAGGAAAGGCTGCAGTCAATTTGCAAGTCTAATTTCACAGCCAGCCCAGATTTGATCAAGGAGAGGCAGGATAGCCAGCAAGGTGGGATCGCACCAAGCCTGTTCTCCAGCAAATGGCCGGTGGCTGGGAAGAACCGACACAGACGCCAGGGAGAAGGAGCCAGGCGCTAGCGCAGGGAGCATCGTGCTGGCTGCATCCGGCAGCCTTGGGCCTGTGCAGGCCGCTTTGGAGAGCGCTCAGCGTTTCTGCAGCGAACAGCGGTCGTTCGCAGGCGGGGAACCCAGCGATGGGCTCCAGCGGCACAAGGCCACCAGACTGCTAGCGGTGAGTTCGCAGCAGGGGCCGGTCCCTCCTCATCTTCCTTTCGCCGGGCTGCGGGTGCCAAGCTGGAAGGGGGCAGGTGGGGGCTTTGCACTGGCAAAACACGAGGCCAAAGAAGTGTCCAGCATCCCACGTCCAGCACCAGTGGCTTTGCAAAAACATCTCCGTGCGCTGCACATCCCGTGACCGCAGGCACCAGATGCCCCGGCTCAGCTCCTGCCGTTTGTCCTTTCTAATGGCAGCTGAGCAGGAGACGGGGCAGACACAGGGGCTGCACGGCCGCCCCGACGCGGGGTGGAGGTCCCACAGCACCGGCAGCTCCCTCCCAAGTGTCACGTCTCAGGGGCAGGAGGAATTTCCCAGCAGGAGCAGGGGGTCCCACCGCTGCCCTCGCTGCGTCGCCCCTTTCCTGCTCGAGGGGTGCTTTGCTCGCCCGTGCGGCTTCCTTGCATCACAGCCACCCGATGAGCTTTCCAGATGCGGGCACACGGCCACCTCCACCGCCTCCTCCCTAGCAAGGCAATCGAGCAGATTTCACCGGGTGTCCCCACATCCCTTCTGCACACTCGGCAGTGGCCTGCTGCCCCCCAGCATTTCCCTGGGCTCCGTAGCCATCACCGCTGCCACGGGGCTGCCAGCTCCTGCCTGCACCACGCGAGGTGCCTTTGCCCAGCCCCGCGTGTGAGCGCGCAGAGCCCTCCGGGTCTGCTGCACAGCGTGCACATCTCGACCTCCCGGAAAATGAATTCAGTCCAGAGCAGTCAGCTGCCTGTAAATATTGGTAAGGTATTTTCTTATCAGAGAAAAGGGTTTTTCCAGCAACGCTTCTGCGAGATTTCTTTCAGTATGCCTTTCCTCAATACAGGATTTGAAAAAAAAAGTAATTTCCCCAAAGCCTTTCCTTAATGTGTTTTCTTCAGTCAAATCTAAAAACCACATTGCAACAATAAGCGAATCCCAGTTAGGCAGCACAGCAGCGCTATTTCCAAGGCGCCAGCGCCATTCACCCCCCCAGCACCCGAAACTCAGCGCAGAACAGCACAGCCGGCCTCGTGCACATCCCCACGGGAATCGAGTGGGCTAAAGGTCCGGGCAGTGCCTGGCTGGAGCCGTAGCACTGCATGGCGGGATCACTGTGTCCCGGGAAAAGGCAGTTACACTACCGTCCCACCATGCAGGACTTCAGAAGGTGTCGCACTGGCAAAGAATTAATTGCACACAAAACAAGTTTGCCGAGGCCGTTCGGTATTCAAGCTAGTGGCACTCGATTTTCTGCAAAGGATACGTGCTGCTCACAGCTCATGTGACACCTACCTAGCTCCTGCACAGGGTGGTTAAACGCCAGCTCTTGCTCACGGACGTGACACTTCTGTTTACAATTTAAGGCACGTAAAGTTGGCAGAACCTCACAGCAAAGCGGGACTGAGCTTACGCAAACCTCTCCGCAGAGCGCACAGCACGTAACCCTAACCGGCTGGGCGGGCGGCTCGAGAGCGCTGGGCCTCCCGGGCTGCGCTGCATCCTGGTGCCCTTTGGACCTTGGCTCCCAGCTGGACAATGCCCACCAGATACCGCGTGGGCCTTGGCGCGGCGGCCCGGCAGGCCTCGCTTGGCAGCCGCCAGCGCCCAGTCGTCGCTCGCCATCTGCCACCGGAGCTCCTGAGGGTACAGATTGCCGTCGGCACGCAGCGCGCCGGACGGGAGCGCTCCTCTCCTGCCCCGTGTCCCACCTCGCCGGCGAAACCCTCCATGGCCACAGGAGCAGGAGGGAAGCAGCGTCTCCTAAAGCCAGGGAGGGACCCGCGATGCCGTTAGCATCCCCGCTGTCAGCCACGCTAACGAGTTTCCCTTTCGGACCTCACCACCCGGGGTGCGCATCCCCCTGGCTGCCCTTCCATCTTCTCCCCAGGAAAGCACTCCTTCACTGGCAAATTTTAAATCAAGTCTGAAACAAGGTAGAAGACTAAGGGGTGATCTGGGTCCTGCTGGTTTGTGAGAAATTCAGTGGAGGCGGCAGCCCGAGGGCCAGGCGAGCTGTCCCTGCAGCCCTCCGTGCCCTGGGGAGCAGCCAGCTCGCACAGCGGCACACGTCGTCCACCCATCCCTGGGCCACCCTGCTCCGTCCTAGCCGTAATCATGCTATAGCTTGTCCAGAGGGGTCATGGGGGAGATGGAGTTAATACAATGTGGGAAAAGGGACAACTTGGGCAGGAGGGGGGAGGCAGACAACCCCCATGGCGCTGCACACGGGGCAGCTGGTGTCGGGAAGCAGAGCACCGGGGCACAGCCATCTCCAGCCTCACCCACACCGATGTGGATCGATGGACCCACAAGACCTGGAGCATGGGGTGAGGGATGGCAGCATTCATGCCAGGGTGGTTCCTCCCACAGCGAGCCAGCCCCCAGGAGCAAAAGGCACTGTGCGCTCCCAGATGGCATTGGCTGCACAAGCCTCAGAGCCAGGAGCTCCTCCGTTGCCTCTGCAAAGCGCCCTTGTTCCTCCAACGTTGCGCTGTCTCTGCTAACCATACCCAGCCTGCCACCACATCCTTCCCCCAGCAGGCAAAGCTTATTTTTGGAGCCCACCTTGTGCTGCAGAGAACAGAGCTGATCCAAAAAAAGGCCCTTCCTAAAGCAGCAGCTCCATCTCAGCACCATCTTCCTCCTCATTCTCCTCTTCCTCCGATGCGGTTGCCAGCAAGGGAATGTGGCGACTGCAAAAAAAAGATCACCACTAAGCTCATGTGTGACTGATGCTTCAGGCTTATAAACTGCAGCTGTCCCGTGGCAATGTGTCAAACGCATCATGCACAAGTTGCTGCACTCGCACCGTTACCCACATCGCAGTCCTACCCGCAGCCATCTGCTTGGAGCCGGGCCTCTCGACAGGTGGCCGGTGGGATGGCAAGAGGAATCGGGAGCCTTTTAGGAGCTGTTACCGCCTGGGATACACTGCTCTTCTCCCAGATACCTGCCACCTGCTCAGGAACAGTCACCCCAGACCTAAGAGCAGGCTGAAGCAGGAGATTCCCACTCAGGGGTCTGAGCAAAGATGATGCTCAGGACAAATTAAAAACCAGCTGCTCATTCCCCCGCACTTGGATAGCGGCCTGACTGCCCAGGGAGCCTCGGCGGAGGTTTGCAGCAGAGACCCCCCCTCCCGCAGCAGGACCCCCTGGAGACTGGCCTCAGGCCCTACCTGGCCTGCCCCACCGGAGCAAGGTGCCCACGCTAAACCCCCTCATGGGGGCAAGTAGCCTCAGGACAGTTATCTGAGCTCGTGCAAACATGCTCCTCTCACAGATTTTCTTTCAACCTTTAACCTGGGGCTTGTTTGCGCTGTGCTCGGACCAGCCCTGAAGCAGGGCAGGTGTCAGCAGAAAGCTGCAATACCCCCCTGCCTCGGTGCCCTCCCCGGCTGCCTCGGCTTTCTCCGGAGCCCACACGCGGGAGTCCTGGGGGCTACAGGCCTCCCCAGCCACCCATCTCCCAAGGCCCCGGTGCCACCGGGTGCAACGCTGCCCCTTGCCAGCGCAGGCTGCAGCCCGGAGGCTGCGTCCCTTCGGGCGAGGACCTCCAGGGATGAGGCTTCCAGCCTTCCTCCCACTTCAGAGCTGCCCGCTTCAGCCTTTCCCGAAAAGGGGACGTGCCTCTTGCTCCCAGCAGGCTCGGGGCAGGTTGCCTCCCCGGCGCATTCGCTCTCCAGGCTCAGCAGCCCTGAACCCCACCACAGCGTAACCCGTTCAAATCGCAGGTTTATCTGGGAGAGGCAAATTGCTCAAGGGTTTTCCATCCGTGAACTGCAGACCTGGAAGAGGAGACATCACCGCCCCACTGCTCCCCCCAGGGCAGCCCAGGAGCCCCCAGCCCAGCCCACGCAGACCCCTGCCAGCCTGGTCCTCAGAGCCAGCCCTGGGGGGTGGCATCCCCATGGGGTTCACCACGCTCACGGACAGGTTTCCCCTTGGTGCTGAGCCCAAATTTAGCTTTTTACAAATTAAGCTCTTTCTGGTCCTACTCCTGCTTTGAAAACACCCAAGTTCCCTTTCACGTGCCAGAAGGTGTCCGTCCTTTTTCGGGCAGCTCTTTTCTAGACGAGGCAGCTTCAGTCACTTCACCTTTCTCTGGAGGCCACGCTTTTTTAAAATCTCCAGTCTCTCCTGTTTCCTCCTGGATTTTCTCCAATTTGACCGTGTCATGTCCAACAGCCAAGAGCAGGCACAGCATCTCGGCTGAGGGCCCATCTGCACCGAGCAGAGCACAGCCACCTCCTCCCTTTTCTGTAGGGTCCCTCTTAACACATCCTTTCCCCTTCCTCAGGGGCTGCCCTAGCCCATTTATCATCTCTTTTTTTCCCCCTACCAAAAACCCTAGTTCTGCTTTCTAAGAGCACACAGGAAGGAGGTTTCAGGCTTTCCACTGGAACTGGCTTTTCCCCCTCCCTGTGCTTCCCTAAAAGAGTAATTCAAACAACTTTAATTGCACATTATTTTCTCTCTCAATTGTCCCTCTGGATAATTTATCCTCTTTCAGCCCAGCTCTGGAGAGTACAATCTTATCTTTCAGCTCCAGCAAGGCTGACAATTTCCTATCTTCTGACGCCTTCTGCCCGTCACTATGTTAAGGCTTTGTTAAATAGTTGATTAAAGCAAAATTGCTTTTTGCTGCAATTTTACTGCAGTCTAACCCAGAAATGCCCAAAGAATCAGAGCAGTCTTTCACAAGGCTCATCTGTTAGCTGCTATAAAAGTCCTCCCGGCTCAGTCCGAGGCGCCTCCAATTCTGGCCCAGCTGTAGTGTTTGCCATCAATTAAATCTCCCCTATTGACGCTCCGCAGAGCTTTTGTAGGTGAGATACTGGAGATACTCAGCTGAGCCCGTGGTCACTTGCTGCTATCCCCTATTGTTCATTTTCCCCTATTGAAAAAGAAAAACCTCTTCACAGAAATTGCTTTTTTGTGCTTGCATCTGGAAGCTTTGCCCAGCCCTCCCTGCCACGGCTTCCTCAGCTGCTTTTGTCCAAGGTGCAAAAGGCTCTGAAGCTTTTCCCCCTGCAACACATCACATCCCAAAACTCACCCATGGGAGACCTCCAAGCTGTTTTCTTCCTCTCCTTTAGCTCAGTACTAGCCTACAGTATAGACCCAGCCCTAAGCCCAGCTCCCAGGCCAGAGCCCAGCTCCCAGGCCAGAGCCCAGCTCAGCAGCAAGGCAGGCCCAGCTATAGCCTCACCAACACAGCTCAGGCCAGGGGCCCAGGCCTGAGCTTAAATGCAGCCCTGGAGCAAGGGGCAGAGGGTGGTGGTGGTGGGGGGGGGGGGCGGGGGGAGGTGAGGCTGCTCAGGCCATTAAGGGCTGTTAGTGCCCGCAGCCCCTCCTTCCCCACAGTCACTATCTGGTTTTGGTGTCACGTTCTCCAGGGAGGAAGGAGCCTCAGGTTTCACTGAATTGCTTTCATTAAGCTGTTGCATCCCTAGTTAAAATAAATGTGCCCCCTCCTCTGAAGGTCCTCTGGCTCTTCCTTCCCGCTCCCAACTCTGCACTTTCTGTGCGATGCCGCCTGGTTGCACCGTGCAGCATCTGCAGCAGCTCAGCTAATTCCCACTGAACTGCTCTTAAAAGGGTTTCTCACAGGGTTTGCACCGGAGCCTGGGAGGGACATCCTCGGTCCCCGGCAGCCCCAGCGCAGAAAGCCTGGCCCCGGCCCAGGGAAGCAAACGGAGCTGCGGATTTTAAGGCTAGAAAAACCACACATCTAATCTGACCTCTTGCAGCACGCTGGATTAGGAAAATAGGTTGAGCTGAGGGCAGGTTTAGCGAAGCGTATCGCTTACCGCACTGCAAAGGCAGGCTAACACCTTTAATCTGGATTTAGCTGCTAAAGGCTGACCTGCAGGGGACGTGGAAAATAAATATCTTTGCACAGAGGATGCGTGGAGTCGCCCGCCGCCCTGCGCTGCAGGAGAGCTGGGCACCGTGGGCCCTGCTGCCTGCAAGCTCTGCAGTGAACTCCTGCCCGGGCTGTCCCCTCCGCTGTCCCCTGAATGATCCAGGCCTTATTGCCTTCATTGCATTTTAATTATGGGCGTTTAGTCAAAGGTATCGGCGTTTCCGCCCGGCTGGCTCTGCGCGCTGGCAGCCGGGGGCAGCCGGGGGCAGCGGCGACGCGGAGCCACGAGAGTGCCGCTCTCATCGACCCCCGGCGCCCGCCCCGCAGAGGGACACGCACAGGGGTGACGCTTTCCGAAGCGCTGCACCTTGCGGGGCACCCGACGGGGGACAGAAGTCAAGGGTGGGCCTGTCCCCTCCTTCTCAGGAGGCCCAGGGGATGCTTGACCACGAGCAGGGCCATGCACAGCCCTGGCGAGGAGGTGAGGGACCACATGGCCCCCTCCACCTCCTGGGCAGCCTCTGCCTGCAGGCTCAGCACCTCTGCAGGCGTTAATGGCCTTGAGCTGCCCCACCTGGGACCCTCACCCACCCCCCTGCCCACAATCAGGAGCTCATTTAAGCTCAGCCCAAGGTCCCCCCCCACTTCTTTTTGAGCTCTGCTGTAGGGTTGTTGGACTCCAGCTTGGCTACGGTCTTGTTGATCTAGCTCCCCAACTCCCAGAGCACCTTCCTGGCTTGACCTTGGACCTGTTCATTGCCTATGGACCTGACTGATGCTCTGGACTGACCCTGGCTGCCTCCCTGCTTTGCCTGGCTCAGGCAGCGTGGGGCTGGACCCTGGCCCGTGAGGCCCCTGCCCTGCTGGCTGCGTTGTGCCCCTCGGCTCCCCGTCCCTTAGGGAGCAGCCAGCCCTTGCTGCTCCTGAAACAGCACCCTGCTTTGCAGAGAGACCTCAGCGATCAGCAGTTTGTGCCCTTGCTCATCACACGGACCAAAGCCAAGCCCGCTCTGCAGGCTAAAAGCACCCAGGATGGGTCTAGGGACTGGCCAGAGGGACGAGGTGCCCCGGGACACAGAGCCGCCCGCACATGCAAGGGAGAGCAGCTCCCTGGCACCCCCGCGCTGCTTCACCTCCCGGGGAGGTGCTCGGGCGCGACGGGCAGCGCGGAGCACGCGGCGCCGCCCTTGCCGCGGGGGCTGCCCCAGCCCGGCTCGCGGGCGCCGGCCCTGCGCAGTCCACGGCTGCCACCTGCCGTCTCCTTCTGCCGGCGTCACCCGCAGATTCGCCCTGCTGCAAATCGCGCCAGGGGTCCGGGTCTGGCCCGCGTTGCCCCGCAGCGCCGCCCTGGGCCCTCCCGGCGGCCCCTCGCCCCGACCCGGGGCACGGGGGAGCGTGGCCGGAGCCGCTTCCAGCGCGAGCGGTGCCTGCTCCCCCGGGATGCCGGGGACGGGCAACAGCTCCTGTGGGCTCGCACCTGCAAACTAAGCTGTCAGACTCGGTTTAACAAAACATCGGGTGGGGGGGGGGGGGAGAAAAACATTACCATGTGAATGAATCAGATGAAGAATTTGCAATTAAAAATAACTTTGGGGTTGGTTCAGAGGGAGGGTGAAAAAACACTTTATTTTTCCTTGTTCTTCCCCCTTTCCTGCAGAAAAATAAGTCGAGGTAAGAGAAAGTTCAGGGGTTTTCTAGTATAACAGAAGACAAGCAAAATATGCCAACATCTCTCACTTGGACTCTTTTGTGTTTACATTGCACATCATCTTGACCAAAACTACACTTTCTGTCACAATGTTTGTTTTGCTTGAAAAGACACTTCTCTTCGGGAGGAAAAAAAAACAAAAATCACTTAAAACATTTTGACCAGTTCTGACAGGAACATTTGAACATGTAGGAGGACGGGGGGGTTGCTAGAAATAACTGCACTGCCATTGCCCAGGGGAGTGGAGACATGTGAAGCAACTGTCTCCAAAACAGGGAAGCACATCTATGTCCACCTTCTCTCCTTACTTTCCTAGGGTCTTTCCTCCCTTTCAGAAGCACCATTTCTCTGCCTTTACAAGCTTTGAGGTTTTTCTGTCATTTCTGAGCACACTTTTTCCCGTTCAACCTTTTTCCCCTTTTTCATTTCTTTCCTTCAGGATTTTCTCTTCCATCTCCTTCTTTCCTGTTCCTCCTCCTTTCTCCATGACTTCTGCACAAAAC
Organism: Dromaius novaehollandiae; assembly: GCF_036370855.1. Classification (NCBI taxonomy): domain Eukaryota; kingdom Metazoa; phylum Chordata; class Aves; order Casuariiformes; family Dromaiidae; genus Dromaius; species Dromaius novaehollandiae. The sequence goes on from NC_088107.1 coordinate 23,745,460, forward strand.
TAGTCCTCTCACCTTGTTTTTTTGTTGGCATTTCCTCCAAGCTCCAATGCTGCCCGATGGGAGAAGCCGTTGACTTTCTAGCTATGATTTTTGACGTGGCGGGTTAGCAGTGGCCAAATCCTGCTGGCCTGGCAGAGGGGAGGCTGCTGCAGCTCCGCATCCCCGGGTCCAGCCGGCAGCGATGCTGAGCCCGCGTTCCCGGCAGGCACACGTACATGCTGCGCGTACATAGACAGAAAGCACAGCACTCGCGCAAACACAAGCAGCACCAACGGTTGTCCATGCACGCAAGAGGGTCTCTTGGTTAATCCCCAGAGCTCGTGCTCCCTGGTAGCTGGCCCGGGCTTACGGCCTCCTCGATACCTGGCTCCCCAGCCTCTTATCCTGCTTGCTGACTAATCCAGCTTGGTATCTGCTAGCTGTCGCAGGCTGACGTGCGCGCCCACACAACGTGCACGCGCGGGTCTCTCCGGCTGCCGGGCCCTCGGGCTGTAAGGCGAGCGCGAGAGCCTCCGCTGACGCACCGGGCGGGAGACGAGCGGGACTCGCCTCCGGCGCTCCGCAGGGCAAGCCGCAGCCACCGAGGCCTAGGAGCCCGGCAGCTCGCACGCAGTCTGGCCAGCCTTACATAACGTATACGTGTTGCATTATGTGTTTGTTAACTCCTCTATCGCTCTCCCCCGCACATGCAAAACCAACACAACGTGCATCTTGCTCACGCGTTTAGCAATGCAGTCTCACCATGCAGAGGCATTTCGGCTTGCAAGTACTTGGCTTGCACGAGTTGAGCCCGCTGCTGTACAGATCTGTGTTTTCATGAGCTTGTTGCCATCAAAGCATTAACCAACGTTATGCGGCATTACTCACCCCCGTAAGCCCCCTGCAACAGCTAAGCTCCCTGCTAGATGTCACACAACGTTTCATGCTCTATGTTTTCAACTTTTCAGTAATAGATTCAAAAGAAGGTGACTGCAAGGGAGATCTCTAGAGGCAAAGCTTTCTTCAAGTGCCAAAGTATATCAATAAACACACAGAAATAACAGGTTTCTGTTAACCAGATGGAGTTGCAAGAAGACAGGCTCAAAGATGACCCGCATGAAGGGGCAATGCCTCTGCTGCTCCTCAACGCAGAAATAACTGAAGCTGTTTCCTGAATTTTCTTCTTCTTTGCTTCTTTTTAAGTATTAAATAGTCTATCCCACGTTGGCTGAAGACCTCAATGGATAATCAGAGACCAATCAAATGAAGCCATCCCAGGTGGTGAGAAGGTGGGCTTTGGCTGAGGGGGAGGAAATAAAGGGCTTTGGAGTTACACTGCCTGGAAGTTTTGACATGTCCGACCTCCCCATCCGCTCACAAGGTCAGGAATCACCAGCGCTGGGATGTGAAACCACGCCAGCAAAGACATCACCCGCAAGGCCTGCACTTTAAAGCTTCAGTCTGGTGGAATTTGTAATAAAAAGTGCTCTTTTCTCACTATCAAACCATTATGCTGAATAAATATCACAGTGGATCCAGGATCGGCAAATCCTGTTTTTCTACACAGCGACTTTGCTATATGCATGACCTGTTGTAAGAGGAAACACTCTTGCACGGTGGAAGAGCAGCTTTTTATCCCATACCAGCCATGGCAGGGCACCAGAACAGATCTTACTATATATATATACAGCCTATGTACGCTACAGACCCGGTATTAACCCCGTTCAGTCCCTCAAAGGATTCTTGAAGATGACAGCAGGCTTCAGACCGGGTCCCTCATTGGCCTCCTCTGCGACGGGCCGTGGCAACCCTCCACTTCGGTGTCTCACGCTGTGCGTTTGCAGCGGCTCCATATCGACCGCAGCCCAGGCAAGCCGAGCCTGCACCTCTTCCCCAGCTGCTCCGGGTAACCATCTCCTAGCAGAGCTTCGAGGGAAACGCCGGCGCCGCGGCCCAGCGCTCCAGCTGGCCGGCACACCACCGGGGCGAAACCAGCAGAAACTGGGGCAGTGCGTCCGGGGATTGCCCCCAGGGCAGAGCCCGGGAGCGAGAAACCTAGCAGATGGGTTATGCAATCGTGCGCAGAAGATCCAGCAAAACAGCAGTGTGCTGAACTGGTTAGAGGAAAAAAAGCCTGCTAAGTTGGGCCCGGGCCTCTGGCAGGATGACTCACCGCGAGCTGCCATGGTTACGAAGCAGTATTACTGTGCAGACACAAGCCATGCTCAGAGGCAAGTGCATCACTAACTAGTTCCAAACTTGGAAAACATCTGAGTGTAGGTAAGGCCTAATACCGAGTGGGTGTTTGCAGAAATGAGAGTTATAGCAAAATCCACCGGTGCTAACATTTAGCAGGCAAAATAGCATGCAGAAAGCAGAAGGAAGGACACCACCACGTGAAGCCCTGCGTTCTGGTTCTTCTTGCCTATTCCTTCTGGTTTTCGAGCGCTACTGTCAGAAATGTTCCACAGCACCAGAAACGAGGAGAAAAAAAGAGGATGTTTCTGCAGCGTGGCAAGAAAACAAATAGTAGTGTCACAGATGATTCAGCTGGCGAGAAGAGTGAGTCATGGCAGTGCACCATGGAAATGCTCAGGCGCAGGATACACGGCACAGTGGAATATCTGATGCAGATCAAATTTAGTACCGCGGCATCCTTGGAGAGCGAGGGACAACCCCGATTACATAAAGCACCGAACGCAGGCCTGAACGCTTCTCCTGCGTGAGCCCGGCCGGGCGAAGCTGCGGCTGTGAGCCCAGGGCCACCACCAAAGCCTTGAGGTGCTCAAGCAGCAATTTCATCGGCCTCAACCGAGGAGCGGGGTTTTCACGGAAAAGGTGTGTCCGATGGTCCTTTTCAGGTTTCTGAGACACGCTGACAGTAAAGGCACTCGGACTGAGCTTGCTAAGGATCAGCAGAGAATAACCAGGCCAGGCCGGGGAGAAGGAGCAGGGAGGTAAAGCCAAGCAGCTGCTGGGAGCCCGCTGGGGAAGAGGGAGCAGGCGGCACAACTGGTGCCTGGCCAAACTGGGTTAGAGCAGCATGAGCAACCATTACCCTTCCGGCGGCTGCGACCAGGCAGGCAAACAGGCCCTGCACGCGTTTCCCCAGGGCGCCGCGTCGCGGGTGCACTTACGCTGCCTTCGGGGCAGGGACGTCTGCGCACACGGTACGGAGCAGCAGAGAATTAAGAAATTATTTTAACGGGATTTCACGGCAGGGAAGGTTTCCCTGCAGAGGGCAATGCAGCTTCTAGCGGCGTTAGCGTCCTCCCCGAGCCGCCTCCCTGGCTAGAGGGAGGACAAGGAGCCGCAGACGCCCCTCGGACGCTCTTTCAGGGGTCTGATGCTGCAGGGACCTCTAGACTGGAAGGAGGGCTCACAGCAGAAAGCAGAAAACCTCTTCTCGAGGGATTTTCCGCTTTTGCTCAGCGTCCTTCTGTGCTGCTCCCTCCCGCGGTCCTCCGCACATCGTGCGTCTCCGCAGCTTGGGTGCGCGCAGGAACGACGGCTTCGCGTCCGGCCGCTCCATCCGCCCTGCGACTCGGGGCCGCCACGGCCTGCCTGAAGCGGTCGGCGAACCGGGTTTGCCGTCGGCTGGGATCCCCGGAGCAGCGCAGCGCAACCAGAGCACGAGCACAGCCGCGTCTTACAGACGCGGAAATAAAGAGATGTAAACATGTATAAAATATACAAGATCATATATTATATAGATATTATATATATTACATATAGCCTGAGGCAGCGCCCACGCGGGGCCCCGAGGCGGCCGCAGGCCCCGGCGCGCCCCCGCCTCCCGCCGCGGCCCGGGGGCGGGGCCCACGCTCGCCCCGCCCCTCGCCCCGCCCCGTCACGTGCCGCGGCCGCCCCGGGGCCGCGCGTCGCCCCCTCCCCGCTCCGCGCCAAGTCTCGCGAGAGCCGGCGGCAGCGTCGCGAGAGCCGGCGCTGCGGTAGGAGGTCGGAGGCAGAAGGACGGAGCCGGAGCCGCCTCGCTGCCCGCCGCCGGCGCCTGCCTCCCCCCGCCTCCCCGCGCCGCCGCCCGCCTCGCCCCCGCGGCACCGGCCCGCCGCCGCCGACGCAGGAGGATGCCGGGCTCCGGGCCGCTCCCCGTGGCGCTCTCGCTCCTGCTGGTCACGGCCAGCCTCCTGCCGGGACCCGCCGCGGCGCAGAGCGGTGAGGGCGGGCGGCGGCGGGAGGGGGGGGAGGGCGGCGTTGCTAGGGGGGCGGCTGGTTGCTAGGGGGGCGGCTACGGCGGGGGCGGAGGGTCAAGCGGCGGGGCCGAGCGGCGCGGTGCCGCCGGCCGTGGGGAGGCTGCGGGCGGGCGGAGGCAGCGGAGCCCGGGGCAGGGCGCGGCCGCGGGGCGGGCGGCTCTCGCCGGCCCCCGCCGGGGAGCTGGGGGTGCTCGGCGTGCGGGGCGCTCCTGGAAACATGGAACATCTCTTCCCGCCTACTGAACCTGCATCAGCGGAGCTGCTTTAGCCGATTTATAATGCCATAAAATTGTAGTTTCTTAGCAACTACAGAGATCCTCTGATAGGAGCGCGGAAGGGAAGAAAGCCCTGCTCTGCCTCTTATAGGGCAGTGGGAGCTAAATCCAGCAGAGCGTGCCTCCTCCCCGGCGACTTCGCAGCCAAGTGCATGACAATTAGTGGCAGGAGGGAGCGGGGCCAAGGGGCTGGCCCACACGGCGGGTCCCGCGCCCGGAGGAAGCGCCCGCAGAGCTTATGAAAATGCATGGCTTGGCGTGTGATCCCGGAGCCCGAGCGCGTGGTGAAGTCGGTTCTGCGCTCCCCAGAAGCGCGTAAGCACGGGCTTTCTGGTGGGCGCTTCGCTGTGCAGCATCATGGCAGACCTGACAGAGGGAACGCTTCAGCGTGCCAGTGCTATAAAGATCAGAGGTCTTTACTTCCCGAGAGACCCAGATTTATGTGCGTTGGGAAAACCCATCTAGACGGAAGCAATACCTTATTACCGTTACAGTGGAACACAAATTTTCATCGTTTCTCCTGCTTTCTCCCCCCCTCCTTTCTGCTCTGCAGATACTATGTAGACCTAGCAGTTGCCTTCTATCGAGGTGAGACTTCTACCTTGCAGCATGAGGTCAGCTTCATTGACTGGGTGCTCTAGAATAACCGTGAGGCTTTCATTGTGTTTGACGATTATAATAGAGATGTAGATTATAGCGATAACGGCCTGTAGATCCAAGATGTGAATTATTGCCTCAGTATATGCAGATTTTGCCGTCTGAACCAGAACTGAGCCCCATGTCTGGTTATGTTAGCCAAAACGATGCAGCTTTGGTACCCACGCTACATGAATGAGAATTGTGGGCTTCCTGCAAAACCAGGGATTTCTGAGGAGCCTAAAGGAGTCTGGGGAAATCCCACTGGAGTTCGGTGGGAATTAGGCATCCGAGTCCTGCGAGCTCCCAGGAACGTGCTGGTTGGATGGTGTGGCAGATGAAGCCTGGTTCCCTGTTGCAGGGATGCAGCCCGATTCCTGTGGTAGCTCTGCTGTCTGAGCACCATCTTGGCAGAGTTAATCTGCCCGTGTTACGTTTCCCGTTTCATTTGGGTGAAGGGAGGTGAGCAGCCTTCAGAAATGCGAGCTAAATAGGTCGTGTGCCTGAAGCTGTTCCTGTGTAGAGTTAGCAAGCAGGGTGTCAAATGCTGGCAGTTGGTATAAAAAGTCTAAGTAGCCGGTTGATAGGCAGTGCAAACATTTGTTGTTTGACAGTAATTACATGTCTGAAGGTCAAAAATGGAATAAATTTTGGGGGGTAGATGGAAGGCTTCAGGCTTTCTGTGTGTTAATCATGGCTCCCGTTGCTGACATGAAGCTAGCCAAGCAGTACCAAATGTTAGTGTGAAGTAAGGCTGGAGACCCCAGATATATTCTGAAAGCTCATTAATTTTTATTTGGTTAGCTAGGGTCATCCTAGCAATTATATGGTCAGGGAGACTGAGTTTCTGTGCTGAGATGGAAGGAAATGCGCATAGGTGCGTGAAAGTCCTCTTGAAAAGGAGTGGAGCACTTAAACTGCATAAAGCAAAGTGAAGGGTGGAGGTCCTTCTGAGAAAGGTTTATTGCTGCTAATTGAGGTGCTGCTCCAACTTGAATGTGAAAAGAAATTTAAAGATTGTGGGCTCTGCCCTAGAGGAGCTGTCTTCTTTCGGCCAGTAATGGGCAGTGAGACGCCTCCCAAAGCAGAGCAATTCCTTTCTGCTTTTGCATGCAGAATGCACACAGCCGTTTACTGAACTGTGAATACTTCTTGTAAGGCGCTGGAAAAATATCGTTCTTCAAATAGGTGTGTCTAAATACATCAGTGACAACTTGGTTAAAAATCCCTACGTGGCTATTGAGAGGTGCACTCGTGGAAGGATCCCCAAGAATCGCGCTATCTATTATTGATAAGTCGCCACCACTGTAGTGAAAGGCGACACTCCAAAGTGTTTTTGCGTGTAGAGTAGCACAGCGCCAGCTTAGCGTGAAAAATGAACAGTAATGTACCTGTTGGGACATCTCCTGCAGTTTCAGTGTTTGATGAAACCACTCGCTTCACCCTAAGATATGTGCTCTGAGTGTCTGCTGGGGGTCGGCCTCTTCTCTGCTTCTGCCAAGAGATCGCCATGGAGTTGCCAGTGATTTTTTTAGAATTAATGTAGCGCAGAATATTTATAATTAGAATCACCTACGGGTTTAAGCGTAATGAAACTGTAAGTTGTTTTTTTAGAGTTTGTATGGATTCTTTTTAGAGCTTTTGCATAAACACCTGAAGATCACAGGAAAAATTTACATGTCAGAAATTTAAATTTTTCCTGAGGAGTCTCCTGAGAAACTTGTCAGGTGCTGTGAGGCTGCGTTTCCGAGGCATACTAGCATGTCATTCGTGTGCAGAGCATAGCTTAGAGGAGGTGACAGAACGGAGCGATAGAAGAAAGATGAGGAAGTGTGAGGAAGAACAGCTGGAAAAAGCCAGTCTGTAAAGAAGATCCCTGTAAACCTGTAGCTTCCAACTGATTTTTTTGGAAAATTACTTTAGCGCTTCAGAGCAGATGCTGTTCTCCTGGTGGAGTGATGCTTGACCTTGCTGTTTGCTCTTAAAATGACATGCCTTTTCTGGTTGCTGTTCTTTAACCATAGCAATATATTTGCTTCTCCAGCTGCTTGTTTAAAAATAAAGACTTCAGTGTACTAATACTTTCGCCTTAGAGTGTTTGGATTTAAAGGAGCATGGCTATATTTTTACTGTTGTCTAAAATAGATGCTTGGACTGCCCCTGTTAAATCCCCAGTGTCTCTCCAGTGCACCAACAGGTGAGCTGATTTGCTGTCAATTTTTAAAGTTAGTGCTTCCCTTTTTGGAGCTCTGGTCTGGCAAAATGTGTTTGAAAACAAACTCGATCTTGTTTTATGTAGAGGAGTGAGTTCTTAAACATCACTTATTTTAAGATTGGGAATGCTGATTTAATAAAGCTACGTAGGATAGTCAAAGCTAGACATAAAGATGAATAAAGAGAATTAAGTTAGGTGATACTTGTTGTACATCTGCTCTCTTCATACTCTGGTTGGATGAATGAGAGGGATCTAGCTGGCTAAAAACATAATGTGGCTTTTCTCATGGCAGAAACCAGTATAGACATGACCATAAAATTGAGGAGTAGTTGTCTTCTCTTAAAAAAGCAAGCAGAAAACCTTCCTTCCATGCTTGTAATGCTTTTTCTGACTGCTGGTTCTCATCCATTTTGCACTGATTGTATTCTGACAAATGATTTTAATGGTCCCTAGATAAAACTTAGGAACAGTTTCAGGCAGCATTTATGGAGACTGAGTGTGGGCTGAGCATGGAGGAAAATGTTCAGAGTTCTGTTCTCTTTCCCACCATTTCTTTTCTTCTTCCTCCTCCAACTCCCCCATAGGAAACTTAAATACAAGCAATATGACTAATGTGTATACGCTTAAAAATTGCTCTAAATTCTAGCAGATCTCTGCTAACAGGTTAGGAGGGAATAAGCACTAGTACTAACATCTCAAACAGTATTTTTCATTCTGGCAAAAACCAGTTCAAACCCGGGAACTCAGGGGAACTACTTTTAAATGGTGACATTTGCTCAGAGCTTTACTACACACCCTTACAATATGATACTCTATGAAGACTACTTGCTGTTACGCTCATGAATGAGGCTCATTCTCTCCTTCACAATGAGCTGCTTTTCTCAGTAGTACTCTGTAAGTACTACTTTAGAGGAGGCAATTGTAAAACAGCATTGTAAGGGACAGTGCTAGCCTGTGATTCATCCTTCTGTTGTAAAGCCAGAGCAACTGTGTTTGTACTGTTCTTGACTTCTAGCGATGGAGGTGCTCCAGCTCCCGCTCACAAATCTGTGAAGATTAAAGGTAGATAATCTGTTTCTGCTTACCTATTAGCTGGAAAGATCTTCCATAAATCTAACCTACACCCACTGTGCTATCCTTTTAGGCTTTTTATTCCTTAATCTAAACTGTGTGGATATGGGGAGCAATCTATTTACTTGTCATCAGCAGCTACTTTGAGCACTCCTCCAGGTTAATTACCATGGTTGATCTACATAAGTTGCATCTTCCTGACCATTCCTGTTGCTTTTCTGTGGATTTTCTCCAGTCACGTTTCTTGGAGTGTGAGATGTAAAACTGGACACGCTTCCAGTTGGGACCAGACCAAAGTTCAGCAGAGTGGAAGGATCACTTAATGCGTCTTGCATATGGCATTCCTGTTTGCGTCGTAATACAAATGCATTTGTGCAACATAACACTGTTGACTTGCGTCCAGTGGGATCCCTTATGGTGGTCAGCTCATGTTGTGCAGAGCTGCTGCTTTGCGTTCTATTGCTGCCTAAACTAAGTAGTTCATATGTGTTCTTACTAAAAAGGCATCTTATCTAGTTCTGGTGTTTTTTCCCAGTTGTCAAAATTATTCTAAAATCTTATTCTATCTTCTGGAGCACCCACCACTACTTAAGCTTGCTTCTAGCCCAGCATTGGTCTTATATTAGGTTGTTTTCCACCTGCTTGTTTACTTACTATAATGTAGCTTCATGTACCATGTGTGTTTTTTAAGAGATAAAGAGGTTTTATTTTTGGTTAGGAGACTCCTCTATGGGGCAGTATTAAAAGCCTTACTAAAATTAGGAAAAATATATCTACTCCTTTTCTGCGGTGACCTTGGTGGGTTTTGTTGTTGTTTTTAATTGGCTTTTTAAGCAGGAGATCGCATTGTCACGGTCAAGTTGTATCAAACCACTGACATAGTAATAAAGCTCTGGTTCTTCCCTCCCTAGCCCCTTCTGCTTTTTTGAGTGCTTACAAATAGACTCGATTGGTTGTATCTCCAGAGAGTGATACTGGGTTGACTGATCTACACTTTCGTGGCCTTTCCATTTCAAACGTAGGCACTGTCTGCGCTTTACTGTTCGCCCATCCTCTGCAAGTACTGTAGGATGACTGTAATTAAACCCAACAACTTGACAGCATCTAACTTTCCAAAGTGATCTCTGATGTACTCTTAGAGCTCTTCCCCAGGACTGAGTCTTTATCGCTGTAATACTTCTGCTGTGAATTGCAGATGTGATGGTGGGAGCTCCTTGGGGCTCCTCTGGTCCCCTGAACCTCCCAAGCATGTCAGAGTTGCTCAGGTTGTTTGCAGGAACCCATCTGTGATTCGGGTGCTCCTTCTGTCTCGAAGCAACAAGCAGGATGTGCAGATTTAGAACCTGGCTCTATACACGGTGGACAAGTTCAGTCTGTTAGATGCTTGAGGATGGCCTTTGTGTATCTGATAAACTTTTAAAAGGAACTATTTGTTTGTATTTCAAAAAGATTTTGGTGACTTGGGCATTTTGGGGAGGGACAGTTAATGTGCAGAGTTGCATAAAGTTGGAGGGCTTAGAATGGCTATTAAAACATGGAAATTATCAAAAGTCCGTATTAGAAATAAGATCCAGTTTCTTAAAATGTGATAACTATCTGAAACATACTTATGTGCCTTCAAAAATCTTACTTGATATATTAATTAGAATTTTACTCTAGGAGTTGATACTTTTTTATGGTCTTGCACTGCATTGTCTTTTTTTGTTGTCTTGAAAGATTCAGTCTCAATACATCTAAGTATAATCTCAACCTGGATTGAGTGTCTGTATTTGTGTCAAAACTTGAAAGTGTTTTCCCCCTAGTAAGGTAACTACTGTAGACTTCTAAAAAGTCATTCCATGTTGATAAGCTTGAAGCTTTTCTGGGTCATCTGTGTGGTTGAAGTCACAACTTCTGTGCTGACGCAAACTCATTCAAGGAAAAAAGACAGTAGCTTTTGAAGCTGTGAAGGGTTTTTCATCATATGGCGTCAGAAGCTGTAGAGCTCTGCCATAATTTGGAATTAGAAGTATTTTGAGAGTAAGATGTAAGGTGGGGGTTGGGTGCTGATCTAATGATGGAGTCTCCAGAGAAGGCTTGGGGATGTGATGTTTTTGTAAACTATGTTAGCTATTGATAACAGATTGGAAGCCCTTATATATGTGTGTATATATACATACATATATACACACACACACACATATGACAGGTGGGGTATGACTTTCTATAAGAACAAATTTTCCAAGTGATAGCATCCAAAGCAGATTAACAGTAGGTAACTAACTGAACAAATTTGCATTGTGAGGTGTGTCTGTATAGAAAAATAAGATCATAATGTCTTGTTCTGTCTTCAATGAAGAAAAAAGCAGGTTTTAGAATCCTTTAATTTGTATTTACATTAATTTTTTAAAAATATCCCACTGATGAATCTGTTAAGCCAAAGTACTACTGAGCTTGTTGCCTGTAACTGCGTTATGTGAACTGCTGGGTTTGAGTACGTGTAGGGATCACAGTGGTTCTCCCTCAAGCGAGAAACCTAAACTACTGCACGTGTCTGGAAACCTAAACTACTACACGTGTTCTCTAAGAAGCATATTGAAGACATGAGAAAATAAAAGGAAGGAGGATATTCTAGACTAGAAAAGGGAAGACTTGAGAAGATCCCATGAGTCCATAACTTCAGGTGGCAGCACAAGTGGAAAGAAAGGATTGAATTCTGAGAGGTTGGTAAGACTGGCAAAAGACTACATTTGGAAGTGGGAAAGAAAAAAACGAGCTTAAATGTCTAGAACAAGAGCTTGAGAATGATTTTGTCAGTGCGGTAGGCTCCCAAAGGACATCATAGCAGAGCAAAGGGTTTTTGGACTGAAATTTGGAGATTGAAATAATTCAGTGAAGGCATGCAGCAGGAGTTAAAAAACCAAACCCGCACATGGCACACTTGGCTGATTAAAAAACCCCAAACCACACAAATAAATACTGTGCTGACTGATAACTTCTAAATTTTTTTGACCTAGTTTATGTTAGAAAAGCTGTGTGATAGTTAAATAACCTACCTTAACAGGTTCAAGCTGTAAATGTAAAAACATTTTAATTGATTTAGACTATAGCTGAAGTGGTTAAGCTCATACTCGTGAATTGACTGATACTAAACTGGTTTAAATGCAATTCCAAACTGGAGTTCAGCTTGTTTCTTCTGGTCTCATTAAACTCCTGCAAGTCTCCTCAGGTTAAAAAGTCTAAATCTTTCTGTAGTGCCAAACACAGTATGTAATAACTGGTCTAAACTGACAAAATATTAGATGATCCCTCACTTCAGTAAAATCTGAAATTGCTGTTACAGTCCAGAACATGAAGGATCAGTGAAGGTGGCTTTAGTAATGGTTTTATTGCTCAGGGTCGCTTGTGTTGGAAAGGAAAAGAAGGTATCTTGACATCAGCTCCGAGGTTGTGAAAGGCATTATGAGAATTGGATGTGGTTCTTTTGCATGTTTTTCATACAGTAAAGGAAAATTAATAGATTTTGGGTTAAGAAGGTGAGGAAAAAACTTGATGGGTACCTGTCATCAGAGGGGGGAGTAAATGCCACTTTTGAACTGCTGTGGTCAGTGATAACCCCGAGCTTTCCATGGCGCTATGAAGGGTGGCCCCTTGCCCGCAGGGGTACGTCGTATTCAGTGCTTGCACGGGGTGAGAAGGGTTCTGCAGCACGCTTCCCCTGTTATGACTGCGAGGATACATGAGCAATGAGTGTGGCAGTTAGTTGCTGTCGAGGCTTACCGCTTCGCTCCTGCAGGTGCCTTGGGGCAGCGGTTTCAAAACCCTGAAGTCGCTGAACGTGCATCTTTAGTGACCAAGAAGCAGGCTGCGCTTTGTCGTGGGCCGTCTCCGCTGGATGGACTCCTCTTCTGTGTTTCTGTGTCTTGGGAAGCCGGGGCTTGCTCAGTCTGGCAGGGGGGCTCTGCGTTTTCATGCTGTGAGAAAATCTAACAAGTGGCAGAGCTATGACTGGCTAAGTTGTATAATATGAACAATCACATTAGAAACAGGTGTTTGTAATTAACCTCCTAGTAAAATCTGAGCATGTTTCAGGTATACTGGAAAAATTGATGTAGCTGTTTCCAGAGGGTGGAGGAGAGAATGGTCTTCACCAGCTGGCTGAACGAATAGGCATTTCAATCATACTTGGAGAACTTTTTAACAGTTGCTCTGTGGCTGCTGTTGATTATCGGTACGAAGAGGGAAATCTGTTCACGTTTTTGCTGGCAGTAGGGGAAAGATTGCCGCTCCCTTTGGGGTTCATGTGGTTCACTTCAAGAAGCGGTGTACTTGGTGCCCGTTGGTCCCTGTAATCTAGAAATGAAGACTGCCAGCGAGGTCAGTTTATCTTGTTTCCGTCTGGGTCCTTGCCCTCCGCCCTCACGAGCGTCCCCCCTTTGCGTGATCCCGGGACGGCCGTTTGTCTTGGGTCTGGCACCGGCGTTTGCAGTGTTGCCTCAAAGCTTCCCGTGCTCTTTCACGAAATTATCTTCTCACCTTCTACTACGTTTGGGCTTTATGATGCTTTAGATTGCCTTCACCTTTGGATTTTCTCCTTTGCTTTTTTCCCTACGATATAAGCACTATCAACTCTGACCTTTACAGTTTCCAAAGTGTTTGAGCTTTGCCCTATTTATGCCGATTCTTTCTTTGTGCGAAAGGGTTGAGAAGGTGACACTTGAGTACCTGACTGTAACAGTTCTGTCCTGCGAGAGCTTCTTTGCTCGCTGTCAGCGTGACAGTAGTATAAATGTTTTCCTTTCCTTCTTCTAGGAGTGAGGTCATTGTATTATTTGTGTTTAGATTGGTTACAATGTAATTCTTCATGTATATAAATATATTTTAGTTTTGCATAGTCTTTTAAAGTGTCCAGTGGATTTCTCTTCACAATCGCAATTAGCTCTCCGTGCTCCAAGTTCTGCAAGTATGGATTTTGCTGATGTTGGCTGTGAAACCAAAATGCAGGATTTTAAGTGTTAATAAATGAAGGTTTTGAAGGTAGCGGTGAGAAAAAGGATGGAGTGCGAAGTAGTGCAGCAGTCTTCTCTGGCTGTTTGCTTTCTGAAACCGCTGCAAGTTGTGGGATAGGTCACAGCTCCCCTTGGCTTTAAGGGTACTGAGCTTAACATCAGACTAAGGTATTACAGTGCTGATGATTCACTTTCAGATTTGATAAAATCAAATTTTTACTTGGCAAGTTTTTGAGGAGTTTGCTGCGACCGCGGCAGGAACTGCGAAAGGAGGTGGATGAACACAGTACTGCTTACGGTGGTATTCATGTGCTTTTCCCCATTTCTTCATCGTCTCCAGTCTTACCTTCAGGGGATACAATAGGGTGTTCTTTAACTGTATAGGAGGTCAGTGACCATGAGTTATAACTCTTTTGCTGGAAAAGATGAATGTAGGCCACTAGCAAACATTTTCATTCTTTTTTTTTTCTTTCTTGTTCATTATCCCTTTATTTGTGCCTCTTCTAGGCTGGAAACTACTGCAGAGATGATCATCCTTTTCTTTTATGGCCCCTATCGAGTGTGAACCTGGCATAGGCTGCTCAGTCAGCAACGCGGTACCAATGAGCATGCATGTCCTGCATTGCCGCTGTGCTGCGTTGTGGCTTTGGTGTGACAAAAAGGTGGATTTATATTTCCTAAAGGGGGTTCCGAATATCGTGCCGTAGTCTTTCTTTGCAAACTGAAACGAGATGGAAAATTATTAAATGCAGTCTTCAGGTTTTTTGCGGAAATGTCAACTTGCTCTAGGATGGTTATAAAAACATCACCTCTGGTTTAGGAAATCCCTCAGCAGCAACGTTTTGCGGACAGGCAGAGTAAGAGTACTCTGGGGGCGTATCACTAAATGTTTGAGCTGCTCTTCTGTTCTTCCCCAGACCATCGCTGTTAAAGGCCAGGTACAGGATAAGTTCTTTTGATGCTTTGATCTGACCTCTGATAAGGTATTTGAAAAATATCCTTTAATGCCATTGTAAAATACTGCACAATTTCAATGTGGTCTTTGATTTAAGAGCATGTGGAAGACTACTTAGTGCAGTTATATACAACAAATCGTTAACAATGTTTTGCAGTGCTGTGATATAAAATAGATAAGTACTTTTCAATTTTAGTTCAGTTCAGAGAGACCATTCCAAAAATACTAAAATACAAATTTAACCAAATTATTTAGATCACCATTCATATTCTTCTCAAACGCTACAGAATCTCTAAAGTGTGGTTCATCTGACACTCTTTTAAAGAAATCCCACTCATGCAGTGGCATGATGGTTCAGTGTTAGTATTGGTGATGTGACAATATTGCTGCCGAATTCAAAAAATTGGAAGAATTTCTGAATGAATGAGTGTTTAACTGCTGCTTGCCGAACTGCTGGTGGGCTTCTGTCATTCTTTCAGAAGCATTCTAGCAAATGGTTGTTTTTCTTCTGTAAGGAGTATCGGTAAAGTGATGTTGCTATTTTGTAAATATTCATCCTTATGCTGAACAAAGGAGCAGGTTTCTGTCGGCATTTTCTATCTTCTCTGTTTTATTCTACCCATTTGAAGAGTCCGGATGTGCGTATCCCTTAGTTGAATTGTGGCCTTTGTTGTAAGCAGGAGCAGGGGGAATTTCTGAGTAATCAAAGCAGAAATCTCAACGGAGAATTCCAGCCTGCCTTTCATCTTGTAAGGTTATCTTTTTTAGGTAGAAAGCCCAGAAGCTCAAGAGTGGACTACTCTAACCTTGAGTGAAGTTATTGCTGTTGTTGTCCTTCTGCGCATAATTCTTGACAGGCATGGGGACAAAGTCGTCAGATCTGAACGATTAAAGTACCCAATTTGGGCAATCACTGTTAGGCGTTGTATTGGTCTTGCCTAATATTGAACTTGAATTTTGTCTCATAAATGGCAATATTTGACGTTGTGCAGGAGCTGCCATCAGAAGTTTATTTGTGTGCAAGCTATCAAACCAGAGTCAGTAGGCCTTGCGAGGTGAAGCCACCAGTCCAAGGAAGGATCTGACTTATGACGCAGCTCGGATGCAGCTACGGATCCTGGCACAAAGCAGTGTGAAGGGCAAAGCTATTTCTACAGGAATGTCCTACATACAGAACGTTAAGTGTTGAGAGAGAGCTCGCTGCGGACATCTGAGTTCGCAGTGACTTCCCGTGGTCAAAAGCATGTTATTAGATTACCAGGCATGTCAGAACAGGGTGAAGCTAAACGATGCTGTAGAAATGGTTTGGGGGGGGGGGGGGGGAGAAATATTGAAGAATGCAACTTAAAACAAGCATCTCAATTTGCGAAGCAGTGTAAATCTGGCAAATAAAAAGTAGTGGCATCCTTGATACTTCTGAATTTCCTTCCTGCCCCCCTCATCCTTGTAAGCAGAAGGGTGCCTGGCGCTCCCCATGTCTTGGGTTGTCCATTGCTGCTTGTGTCTACGCTGCACCTTGGTTGACCAGGCAGATCAAGACCTGACCTAGAGAGAGGTTACTCTGGAGTTAATAGGCAGCAATTCTCTCCAAATGTGGAGAGCATAAACTTTTAATATAAATAAAGCATCCCGCCTCCAACCTTCACCCCCAGGGCGGGGGGCAGTTTTACATGATATTAGGCAGATCCTGCTCTGTTAAAAGTTGAACTCTCAGATTTGCTTTTTAACATGTTGTGCCTTTTTCTGATAACATTTCTTGTGCACATATATTTTTGCTGAATGACTTGTTCTCGAGCCTGCCTCGGATTGCATGACCTGTTACATAAGCCAACGTTTCTGCAAAGGGCATTTCTTTTAAAAAGGTCCGTGTATTAAAATGTCCTGCTTCCTCATCACAGATGAGACCGAGAGCAGCTCATACTTCTGCAGAGTGCCTAAAAGGGGAAAAAATAGATTTGCCGTTCAGTATGTGCTTCCTTCGTACTAAAGAAAAATGTAATCGGTCCCTTTCAAACACACATTTGTTGGATAAAGAAAGGTCAAAGCAGAATTGGGAAGTGCTTTAAACCTTCAGCTCTCTAATGGAATAGTCTGAGGATTTTAAATAAGTAATCTGAACGTAAGTTTTTTTTTGTCATCCTCACCAACCTTTTATAGTGTTTTCAATATTTTAAGTTGCAAATCTGTTTGTTTTTAATATTCCTGAGGTCTTCAGCATGCAGGCTTTAGTCGCTGTATTGCATTTAAACACTGGACATGCCTGAGTTGCTGCCTTCTGTAAGAAGCAGCAGCGGCTGAGCTGTTGGGAGCTCTGCTTTTCCGTGTTTTGGAGGGGAATTTATTCCTGCTTGTTTGAGTGGAGTGGGTTCCTGGTTGTTTGCAGTCTTTTTTAGCAATGTACAGGAGCTGTGTCTCTTTCTGTTTTGGAGAAATTCTTGTATGTTTTCTAGCTAAAAAGAAAAAGAAAATTCTGTAGTGACCCAAAAAAGGAGTTAAAACTAATAAACGCTGGCTTATTCTTTTCCTTTGTGTCAGTCTTGTCCCTAAGCTCTGTCAGAGAGAAGCATAAATGGGGAGAACTGGAGAATAATGCCAGCCTTTTCCAAGCATGAGGCAGGCTTAATCTTTGGAAAAAAACTTTTTGAGAAACGAGTCTGCAGAGCCTCAGTGGAGGGAAATCACTCGTTAAATGCTTCTCCATGGGCTCGAGCCCACTGTCTCCTGACGAGCGCTCTTTTGAACGAGTGGGAATTTGAATGCATGTAAAAAGCATCGTTTGTTACACAGTTATCTAATTTTAGAAATGTTTGGCATAACATCCTGCGCTGCACCAGCGTCAGGAAAACCACCAGCAGTGTCGCTTCATTGAGGTGACTAGATTGTGTCTGATATCCAGAAGCAGTGTGTGTTTGTTCTCCAGTGTCTGCAGATAAGAGGACGTTTTGCCTTCGGGTTAGAATACTGGTAGCTCAGGGTTTTTACTAGCAGGAGGGTGCGAACGCTTAGTAAACTGGTTTACAACTTACAGATGTGTCTTTTGAATCCTTACTCAGTTGATTGCAGAATGAAAACTGCTGTGAGTCCCTTGACTCTTGCATCAATGCTGAGCCCTTCAGTTCGTAGTCAAGCCCGGGCAACATTGGTAGCTCATCCATGTGGCCTTCAGGAAGGTGATGAGGACAAACCCCTTTGCGATTCACATGTTTTGATACTAAAGCTGATTTGCGCCCTGGTGGCACTGTCCTGAATTGGGCCAGCTGCCCTCTGTGAGCAATGACTTGCCGTTTTTCTGGGATCTGGGAAACAGCTTGGTCATTCGGATTTGTTTAATCGACGCTAGGTGAGTTGCTGGTCTGCACAAACTGCCGAATGAAGTTAAACAGCCTTGCCTGTTTAAGCACGCGATTGAAACATCCCCTAGCTAAATATAATCCTGATGAAAGAAGCAGCCTACTCTCATTGCTTAGGATTTGTCCACTGTCAGCATTCAGCTATGGTATTTACAGTGTATGTGAGCTACTCTAAAGGCTGCCCTGAGTAGTTCTTGGCTGATGTCCTCTAGCATTTTCTTTGAGATATGAAGCAATACGGTTTCTAAGGCACTGACCAGCTGCATGAACTTACTGTAGATCTGGATACTGTTAACCGTGCTGCAGACGAGGTAACGTATGCTTCAGGCTGATCAGAGATAGCTTAATGATGTTGCTTTTGATCTTTTGCTTATTTGGAGAGCATTGATCCTAGTGTTATTAAGAAACAAGGAATTTTCTATACTTGTACAGATGATTTTATATATATATATTTCTTGCAGAAGAGAGCAGTTGCTCATGTGTGAAGTGATATCTAAAATGTCTGTAAGAGCATATCCTTCTTTAAGTGCGTAGAAGGACAGTAATAAACTCACATGGCAGTGAAGCTTAGAGTTCTCTAGGTTTTCCTTCACTGCCTCTAATAAGAAATTGGGTTTTAAGAGGCAAGCAGACTTTCTTAACGACGAGCTTACAAACTGAAAACAGGGCTTGCACTTAGCAGAAGATGAGCTCTGTTGCGAACTTGTGAATGCACTACAGGGATGTGCCTGTGTACAAGTAGCACCCATTTACCCCATGTCTGCTCCTTGTGGGTCTTCTGAGTAGTTGATTTAATCAGGTGAGACACTGCATTAGTTATCAGCACTTTTGAGCCCCTCTCAGAAAGATACAGGAATCGGCATGTTATATATCCTTAGCAAAGTTGGCAATTAAATATGAATGTCAAGGTATTCTGTTTAAAGTGGAATGTATTTTGGTTTTGTTTCCCCACTTTTGCAGTAACTAAGTGGGATAGCAAGTTTCCCTGTTCTCTGTAAATGACCTAAGCTGGTGTCCCAGTTAGATCTTCAGACTGTGATCTCTTACAGTAGAAGAGATTCAGGAATGCATATGTTGTGCTTTAGGTAGAAACAACAAAGGTTTGTGATCTCATACACTTCAAAATGTGACCGGCAAGCTGACGTCAATACGAAGCCAAAGTGAGGGAGTAGATGTTAACTTCTTGTCCTGAATATTTTTCACTTGCTAAGGTATTCCAGACTTGAATGTATTTTCAGTTCATCTGCCTTATGCTATCAAAAATATACAGGCATAGGATTGCTGCAAAACAAGAACAACTTTCCAACTCATGAAAACATGTACGTATATGAAAAAGGTGCCGGGAGAAGGTTTCTGGACCCCAAAGATTATTTCGTGAGACTATATTTGGGGTGAAAGTAGCTTCCTGAAGCTGGAAAGGCATGGCTGTAATTCCTACTGCATGCCGATTTCATTTCTGTGATCAGTGTTTTGACGTGTTTTTCAGTGAATTATGGTTAACAGGATCAGTTCATGCACAGTACAATCTGTGGTGTCAGTGCCCACAGAACAGTAGTGGTGCTTGGAAGCGTTTGCTGTGTGAAATGAAGTATCGTTTGTATATTGGGAGGAAAATCTTAAACAAAAATTCCACTGTTTCACCGTGTGTGGGAGAACATGAGTGAAAACCTTGCGTCTTATGTGTCTGAGGTCCTCGTCCCGCTCTAAGTGGGTTTTCTGCTGGGGGCTGGGGTTGGACCAGACGACCTTCCGAAGTCCTTTCCAGTCTCGATTCCCTTATTTTAACCTCAAAGCAGATGAACTTGTCCTTTCCCTCCGCGTAGATGCGGGGAGAAAGGAACCGCTCCTTGGCTGCATGGGACGTATTCCCAGGATGCTCTTGCAGCAGAGAAGGCTCTGAAGCATTTACTTTAGTCTGAATTTTACTTCAGTAGATAAATGACATTAGTTTGTCCTTCACTCCTTTTTTTTTTTTAATGTCAAACTGAGCAAGATTTTGTAATGCACGGAGAAATACAGAATGTTGGTCTGAATCCAGAAAATGTTAATCCCTGTGTCTGTGGACTTGGAGAAAGTAATCCTCGGGTTTCCCTCTCTGTGAAATGAGCATAAAGCTGCGTCGCCGACTTAGGCGTTTTTGTATGACACTCTCTGTATAATGTTTTCCTTGATAACAAGCATAACCTACCTTTGTCTATATAAAGCTGCGGGAATTAAGTTCTTGTATTGCTCCAATTCAGAGTATTTTTGTAGACCAATATAGGCTCGTCTGGACATCTGATCCAGATGTCCAGGTGCTGTTTTTAAAGCATCTTCTGTTGTCGGAGAAAGAGCAGGCAATGGCAAAGCAGGCCATGGAAGTGAAGGCAAATTCTCATTTCGTTGCATTTACGCCCTGCCGGTAGGAGACTCTTGGTGACGCTTGCCTGGCGTGGCACAAGTGTTGTGTGCCAGCGCCCCGGCACGTAAGGAGTTAAACTTGCGTGGCTGTGCAGCAAAGGGGACAGCGAGTGCGCTGTAAAAATTAAACCAATCTCTTATCACTGAAGTGATTAAAAAAACCCTTGTTCTCCTGTGTTGGATGAATGGGAAACCATTAAACCTGCTAGATGATAGGAGAAAGCAGGCAGTATGGCTTAGTATTTCCTGGGGAATTTAAGCATCTTTCTCCCTCTCCTCTAGCCAGCATGTCAGCTGTCACTTTTTTGTACACATTTGACTAATTTGAAATACTTTCTTCTAGTAAAGGTCAGTACTGGAAAGAAACCGCATGTTAATTAGGCTGGCTTTTTTCCCTCCTAAGGGAAATAAAAATGCAATACTTTGTCAAAACGATGGTGTCTTTTTTTTTTTTTTTTCTTTCTGGAAAATTTGTCACTTAATTAACATCTTTCACTGGAGAAGAAAAGTCTTAATTAAGCAGAGTACCAGGTTAAGTAGCAGACACTCAGGCTTTCAAAGCCCAGGTTGAGGGCTAGGGTGGGAGGGCAGCTGCTTATTGTTTTCTTTTGAAATTCTGATGCAAGTTAAAAGTGAGATTATTGCTGTGTAATAAAGGTAAAAATAGGTTAAAGGGAGTGCAAAGCAAACCCAGCTGAGAAGCACTTTGTAGGCTCCCTGAGAACATCCATGCTTTCCTGTCTCAATGAAGTCTTTAGAGTTACCACTTAAATTGATCCATCTTCCTGAAAGTGAAGTCCCTCTGGTCATTCACCTGGTGCTCCAAGCACACTTCGGACCTGTAAATACCGACCTCGGGATCGGACTTCCCTTAGAATGAGGCAGTTATTTCTAATGTTTTATACAAATGTAGCAGTTCAGAAGCATGTTAAATGTTTGCACCTGGATATGTTACATTCTTCACTTTTGAATCCTCATAACCACATTTTTTTCTGTAATTCCAAGAGAAAAGATCAAATGATTTGTCGTCTAGTCGTTCTGCAGTGTCTACTGGTGGTCATGAAATCTGCCAAGAGTGGATAATCCAAAATAACAATTAGGAAAAGGAATGAAAGCAGGTTAATAAGGAAATCTCAGTGAAGGCTTCAACCCGCATGCCTGTTCTTGGTGGCAGAAGCTCAGTATGAAAAGTGGTGGCATTTCCTAGGAGAACATAGCTGTAGCTCATTGGGATGCACTGGGTCACGCTGCTCTAGAGAACATCCGAGACTTCGCTTCGGCAACGATATTTGGGGGTGTGTGATTCTGTTGAGGAAAGGCTTTTCTAAAGCCACGTATTTACAAAAATGTATTACAGTATGTTAATAAGAATTTTTCTTTTTTTGTGGCTGATCAGAGACAAGGGGACAGAAAAATAGGCGAGACGAGATCTACTTGATTCAGTGCATAAACATATGGAATTCCAGGCAAAGCTATCAACAATATGTATAAACAAAACCTCCCGAACTGTGCTGAAGGCCTGAGGGCTGGGGGGAAGCAGCAAAATGTGGGCATATGGCAGGCTAATAGGACAAATATGAAACATCAGCCCTGTTGCTGTTTACGTTATGGCTTTGACTGCAAATACACACAGTCTGTAAAGCATTCAGTCCCTGAGGAGTCTGTGTTTTAGCGGTGTATTGCAGGGTCATGCTTGAAAGTGGTCGTGTTTTTGCCCTAGCTTTGCAAACACTTTTTTTCCCTCTTTTTGAGCTTTGAACTCTGTTTTCTTTCTTCCACATATAAGTGGAAACCACCATATGATACAGACCAGAGGAGCATTATCATGCTCGGCAGATACACACTGCCTTGCCTCTGACTGCAGAATTGCTTTGGGATAGTTATATTCCTTCTGATAGAAAACATTTTTGGAAATACGTTGCATTCCCTTAATTTGGGTCACCTTTGTACATCTGTGTGCACGTGTCCTCCCATGAATTGTTTTAACCAGTCCTTCGTGTTCCTGGGCGATGTAGCCCTCTTCTTCCTCTGTCTTTGCAGACTCCATTTTTGAGACTGCTCCTCCTCTCTGATGTTGATGGACTTGCACTTTTTTCAGCTCTAACCTTCATCCCTGATGCAAGTAATAAATCTAGAGAAATTATAGCTTGTTCTACATCTTACTAGGGCTTTTTGCAATCCCTGTATTTCATTTACAGCTAGCTGCTTATGTCTTTTTGCTGAGACTGATTTAATGTTTCTGTCAACTAGCATTTATCTGCATTTTCTTAAGGCAGAACCTATTTTCTAAAACTTATTTATTTTTAATGCTTTCCTTTAGTCCTTGAACTTAAAAAGATTAATATTCACCTGCTTCGCCTTTCCAATACCATCAGCATTGGTGCTTTTGCAACCTAGTGTATCCTGTGCAAAGCTTTGGTAACAAAAGGATATCTAAATCAATAGCAAAGTCATTTTTGCAAATGAGGGATGATTTTTGGCAGATACTGTCTTCTGGCTGTTCTTAGATTGGTAGATAGCTGCTCATTTATTTTATGCTAATTGTTGATCTCTCTGTCCAGCTCCTTTTTTGCGAGCCCGTGCTAGCAGGCGAGGCAATGGGGAAGCTCTTTGGTCTTTATGATGCTCTTTTTAAACTATGAAGGAATCACAGGTGACAGGTTACTGGCTGTCCCTGGTGCTGTCAGCAAGGGGACTAGCTGAGTTGGAAGCGGTGCTGCTGCCGTGTGACGTTGGAAAGGGTATTGCTAGTATGTAAAGCTGTGATTTAATTTATATGCCAAAGCTGGAATGTAGCTTAGCTTGGCATCGCTCGCTTTTGACCCCCAGGTAGCTCACAATTATTGGCAGAAGAAAAATTCATCTGAAAAGAAGTCTTTCATTGATGAAGCCTCATGAATGAGAGCAGTTTGCCTCAGAGCAGGGAAGCTAGGCTTTTACATTTATTTTGACTCTTGATCTTTAGCCTTCTTGTCCGCTCTTCCCTCCTGAACCCCAGGACTGTTTCATGTGGAGCTTCGCTAGCTTTCTGGCTCTCGGAGGCTGCTGCATGCGTTCCTCTTGCTGCATATGGGAACTTTTGGCTGCCCTTTCGATTAGCTCTTAGCTTCTCGCCGCTCCCACTTCAAGTCCACCTGTCTGTTTCAAAATACGTTGTTTTTTCTTACTCTGGATCCTCACTACAATGCAAACCGTAACGTGTGGATCTGACAAATGAAGCGCCTTTGCTGTGCGCTGGAATTCATGTGCCCGGGGCAGAGCTGTGCGTCCAGACTAACCTGTTCCTCTGGTTTTAGAGCGTTAAGTCTTCTGCTTTCCTCGCCTTCATCCTCACAATTGGTGGGGGAAGCTCAAAACTTCAGTAAGCAAACATTGCATTAGAAGCAATTTAGTGTAATTGTCACTTGTTCTTCACTGTGTCCTGCAGGCAGATAACAGTAAATTATTAAAAAAAAAAAAAAAAAGTTTGAAAGCATAATAGTGTACTTATATAGGTGTGTCTTCTGGACCATCTTGTCTTACTTTCCTCGCACTCTGGTGTATTGTGAAGATCTATAAAGACCTTGTGGGATTTAGGGATACTTAATGACAGGCAATTAGCCTTAATTTTTTTTCTTTTAGTGAGAAAAACTCACTAATAAAGCTATTGATGATGATGATTAAAAAGAATATACAGTTGTCATTGGCACTTCTTATCAAACCCAGTAAGAATTTTTTCTTATAAGCACTTGAAGAGGCTTATTCCCATTTTACTGAACAATAAGGATTCAAGTAAGAGTTGGGCTCTTCCGCCACTTCCAGCGGTCTATATGATTTTACGGAGCGATATACCAACTAACAGCTCCTGGTTTGCCCCTACCTTTGCCAGCATTTGAATGTTGGCCCCGGTTTTGCCCTGCTACTCCAACCTGGACTGACGCTTGTGAGCTGAAGCACAGTCAGTGGAGCCCTTGCATCGAGGCCCTTTAAAAATCCTTCCTGCAACCAGTGCTTCCTGCAGTTTACACTTTGAAAATTATACACAGTCATAAAACATGCATGAGAGCAGGTTTTCAGTTTTAAACTGATAATATTATCATCCCCTTAACAGAACCTTGACCTGTTGTCTTAATCTGTTTGTATTTCCATATGCAGTTGTTATTTTGCTAGGTGCCTTTTGATGGATGCTCACATCTCTAGAGTTCTGCAGAACACGGTAATAGCAAAGCAGCGAGTGCGGTGCTGCGGAGACGACCAAGTAAGGCAACTGCTGGGCTTCAGAAGCCTCTTATATAAGCAATGAAATCTGTATAGTGTCAGTCTCCGTTTGGTTTTGAACAATTATGGAAAGCGCCGACAGAATTGCCAAAAAGCAGGAATACTTGGATCGGTAGATCAGTTTCTGGACCTCTGATGTGTTACAGAGAGCATTCCATGTTAAAAAAAATATTTATTATTATTATTATTTTTAATATGTCTGCTTGGTACTGACAGATTTTAGCTCTGCTTGCAGCTTCCGGCAGGATATCTTAATCAGAAATGGCCCTCTGGCAGATGTACAGTAGCTGGAAGCATTGCCTCAACTTACTGATGCTGTTTGATGTGTATTGCCGTGCTGTTTCTGAACTGCTGAAAATGCAAAACACTGACCCGAGATGCTGGTGGAGAGTTTTAAATAGCACTGCCAGTCCTCTGTAATGCTACGGTTTTATTAGTCTGCATGTGGAGGCTTTTCTGCCACCTTCATTCACATTTTCCCGTCCAGAATTTTCTCCTCATCTGGGGTATCTTTTTGAAGGACAAGTGTATCTTGTGGGTGGGTGATGCAGGGGTGGCCCCTGACAAATCCAGTCTTTCATTGCCATCGTTATTAATTGTCTGCACTGAAAACACGACTGTTTTGATCAAGAGAGAAAATATTGCATTGAAATTTGTGATAATCTGAGTGTTTTTTCAAGAGGATTTGAAAGTGATGGAAACCTAGGATTTCAAACTTAAGCTCAGAGGATGTTTACTAAATGGGCCTTTTGATGCAGTTGTCCGGTTTAATCTTGTTTTTTTTAACATTTAAGCTTTGTCTGCACACAACTTCGAACATTTTAACAGCTGATTTTAAAAAAATCAATCAATTTGACAATCAAAATTGTCAAAAACTGAAAGGTTTTGATAGCTTGTGCTGTTCAAATTGCGGATACTCCTTTTAGCCATAGAATTTACCATACCCCTTCGTGTTACGTGTGTCTGTTGTGTAGCCCAAATAGCAGTTCAGCTAATGGTGGTTTTAAAATATTCATGGCGCTGAACGGTATCATGTTGCCTGTAGAATGTACTGGTGACTTCTTTCTGCTGCTCTCTTGTCTTCTAACCCCCCTCTCATCCCTGCCACGACGGCTAGGTGAGGTGCCCATGATGCGGACGCGGTTTCTGGGTAGTCTGGGCAGCTGGAGAAGTAGGATCAAATTGCAGCTTCAGGGCTCTGAGTTGCTCGGCCTTCAGTGACCTGTTTTATGCCAGGGCAGGTCTCCTTCCCTGTGGATCGGCGCCTAATGGAAAGCGGGAATCTGCAGCATCGTGGTGGCTTTCTGAGCAGCCTTCCCTGGGATACTGTCCTCTCTGGCTGTGAGTGGCATTCCCATGCTATGGAAATGGTGGGCAGGAAAACCAGACTATCGTATCCGGGGGAGGGAAACAACCTTTGGAAAGAAACTAGGTTATGCCATAGGCTACTGCTTTAGCCTTTTGCTTCCCATAAACCACGTTCAGATAGATCCAGGTCTTGCTGCCTGATTTACGCCACCAGAGGAATACAAGGTCCTCGTTCAGCGTCCCTGGAAATGGGGACAGTCCAGCAGAGCAAGATCATAACCTGGGCTCCGTCGGTACCCCAAGCAGCAGTGTGAGAACAGCGTGATCCTTGTCAACCTCAAGAAACAGCAACAGTGGTCTTAGCGGGGCTTGTAACCGCTGGTAATTAGGGCACTTCCAGCAGAATCGCTTCTCTCTCCGCCTGCAGCAGTGGCTTATTTGCAGCAGTATTTCCACTGAGCCGAAAGCTCCCCTGCCATTAGTGCTGGAGACTCCATGTCAAGTGAGCTTGTAATTAAAAGGCTTTCCGGTGTTGATCCGATTCTCCGAGTGTTTGTTCTCGTAGCTCTTACCTGCAGCCAGCGCGCGGTTGCTCTGCACGCAGCACCGTGCCGGCGAGGGGCGATTTCGGCTCGTGCTTCAGAGACTCTTGGTCTTTGTTTTGTTGCTCGGATGAGTCTTCAGCGAAGCTCCCAAAGCCCGAGCTTCCCGAGTAATTGGCTGTCAACCTGCGGCTGGGATTTGCTGTTTCATGTGTCCTGTAATAAATGAGCTGGGGCCAAACGGTATTGGGGGGGGAGGGTGCTATTCAGTGAGTGTGCACCAGGAGTTTTACCAGTGCTTTAAATCCACCTTACCTTTTTTCTTAAAAAAATAAAATAAAATAATTAAAAAAAAAAAAAGTCACTGAACTGTCTTCCAGCCTGCTTCCTGAAAGTGCAGAATGGATTTGAGGGGCGGGATGAAACAATCTGTGCCTTATCAGCTCCGTGGCACTCTTAGCGCTGCTGGCTGGTGATAACTCCTGCTGCCCGCGGAGCAGAGCAATATGACAGGTTTTGCTGCATAATCCGTCTGGCCAGCTGTAGTCTAATCTTTTCATTTGCTGGGAGGAGGGGGGAGGGAAAGAGACTAGCTTTAAAGTGACCTTTTTTTCAACAGATACCTTTGAAAATAGGATTGAAGGGCAGTTTTATGCGTGCTCATAACACTGTCCTCAACCTGGTAAGTACTGAAGAAATTCATGCCATAAAAAGGGTTATTTCGGCCCGGTGTTGAATTTCAGCACCACATCTTTTTTAATAAAAAGCAAATATCGCTTGTTCTCTTGAAGCTCACTTGGTGCTGTCAGCTTCCCAAGTGATGGACTGGTCTTTCTGCCTGTGTGTATATACCCCTAAAGTCCCTTTTACCTTAGAAGGTTGTGAGGCTCTTGCAGCTGTGGTGATCTAGCGACTTCAGGAAAGTAGGTCACTCGTGTCTTGGGGAATTCCCTGCCTCCTAAATCCAAAATAGATGGAAGGAAAGGTCAAAGCAGAGTTCACTACTGAGAGCTGTGCAGGGCAGAAGCTTGAGGTTTTTTCCTTTTTTTTATTTCTGTAGCTAGGCTGTGTAGAACTAGCAAATTCTTCCAAGAAAGACGTCCGACCTTGACTGCTTGCCAATTGCACGGTTCGCGCAGCTGAGGAGGTTGAAAGCCCATCAGCTGGCGCTGCGTCTCGGAGCTGTCTCCCAACCCGCTGGTCGCAAGTGGGCTGCGTTGCAGCACGTGGCCGCCCCGGGCTGGTGCCTAGCATCCGTGGTGCCGCTCCGGAGTTGGGAGGACCAGCGGTCAGCGCTGTGAAGCCGTGCCGCCCGGGAGCTCCCCGCTGTCGAAATTACAACCTGCGGTCACGAGTGCCCTCTGTGCTTTTTTTTTTTTTTTTTCCTATGAAAGTTATGTTAACAGCTGTTATTGTGGATGCTAATGTCTTATCTGATTCTCTGTTTTCTGCAACTCATTGCTTTGTTCTTTATAAGCTCTTTTGTTTTCTGCTGGTCTGTCACTGCGTTTCTGCTGCCCCTCCCTCTAGCTGGGTTTGTCAAGTCGCCCATGTCAGAAACTAAGCTCACGGGGGACGCCTTTGAACTGTACTGTGATGTGGTTGGGAACCCCACTCCAGAGATCCAGTGGTGGTATGCTGAAGTCAACCGGGCTGAGTCTTTCAAACAGCTGTGGGATGGCGCTCGGAAGCGCCGGGTCACCATTAACACTGCCTACGGGGCGAATGGGGTGAGTGTGCTGAGAATAACCCGCCTTACGCTGGAAGACTCTGGGACTTACGAGTGCAGGGCCAGCAACGACCCCAGGAGGAATGACTTGAGGCAAAACCCCTCCATAACGTGGATTCGAGCCCAGGCTACTATAAGCATCCTTCAGAGTGAGTCCGGCACCGTGCAGTAGTGGTACAGTAGTAACTAGAGGCAGTCTGGTGACCCTTACCCATCCCGTTCCCCTTGATATAACCCTCTTCCACCTTGTCTCGTTGTTTTGCACCCAAAACCATCCCTCCACTTGTAGAGCTGAAGTGTCTGCCATCCGTGTCTCTTCTCCTTAGGATCAAAGGACTTGGGAAAACCTATGGATCTGTTTTATAGCTTCTGTGTGAAAACAAGCCCACTGTTGCTTTTCTGTTTTGTCCCTACCCCCTTTAGTTTTGTAGTAGGTTTCCAGCCATCCTAATGCTGGCTTCTCCACGAGTGCCTTTGTATTTGATTTATATATTCTTCCCGGATCTAACTGTTTTGTTTTTATTTCTTCTGTTCTCTTGGAATTTCTCTGAATGCCTTCCGCACGTGGCTTTGGTTGCGTATATACTTCTGCACAGATCTTTCCCTTTCAGTTACATGTGACCTTTAATGTGTACATTTTTCCATAAAGTCATGGTGTTTCTCTTCCTTTCTGAACAGCAGCATGTTTCCTAATGAGTTCTCTGATGCGGCAGCACTGAACCGATGCAGCTATTCTTAAACCAGGCTGTAAAAGGAGAGGGAAAAAATTCCTTCCCCAATGTTAAACTTAACTTTAGCTGAATGACTTTCATCTGAGAATGCAACTTTTGGCAACTGAAAAGCTTTCAAGAGCAGAGAATATGGTTGACCCAGAATTGCTTTTATTCTCTGTTTTTACAAGTCTTTTATGCATCCTGCTGGCTTTTTAAGCAGTCCCCAACATGTTTGGCCATTTATTTTGTCAGAGTCGGTATAGACGAACCCTATTTCGTATTGTGTCAGATGATTGCTTTGTAAGAGCTCTCGCATTTGCTAACAAGTAAATGCATAATGAGTTATGGGCAATGTGACTTAAATTTGCAATATGAGACTGCTGTGTAGAAGGTACAAGAGAACTTGCTTTCTTGGTGATTTCTCAGCACCTTGAGGCAGAATAGCAGAGGGCAGATACTGTCTTGCCATTCAACTCCCTGTTTCAAGAGACCTTTATGCACGACTTTGACTTTTGTCCAAGTACAGAAGTGTCAAACTTTGTAATTAAGTCTCAGTTATATTTTTGGGATACCTAGAGAGGTGTCTCTCTAAGCACGTCCACCTCTGGCTGCTGTTCTGCTGGACATTCACTCTCCGGACTGCCTGGTGCTGCGACGGAGCAGTGCGGCGATGTCCCCTGCTCCAAGCTGGGAGAGAGCGAGCGGTCTGCTGTGCGCACTGCTGGCGGATCAGAGAACCTCCCCCCTGGAAATGGGAAGAACATTGAGATGTGTGGAAAAATAAGTAGAGCATGAACCCAATGGTGTGGATCTACTTAAAAATTTAAGTAGCATTGGGTTGTTCGACTCAAACCTGCTCAGCTTTCAGCCCGAATGCTTGATCCCTCCCTCATCCTTTGAGGTCCCAAAGGACTCAGATCTGTAGACTGTTTGTAATGCCTACAGCAAGAGCTGTGTAATTTTAGGAAATGATACTACCTTAAGACAAAGCTTAAAAACATTTTTCTGCAGGAAGTAACATCTCCTGGAAATCCCCCCTCTCCATGCCCCTGCTAAGACCTTTAGCTTCTCTTGCATATGGAAATATCTGGTGTTTCTGTTCTCTCCTTGTCCAGTTCATTTGAGTAACCTACTGAGGAGGAAAACCCTTTTCATATGTAAAGTCAGTAACGGTGTTCATGTGGCATGAGTTTGGGAGTGAATTACTGTGAAGATGTCTCCATATGGAAAGCTGGGTTTTCCCTCCTCTCTGGCCATTGAAACTAACCTGTTCTGGGGGTTGAAGTTTTAACTTTTCCTTTTCATCCCCAGTTGAAGGCATCTTTCATATCTGCATCCAGCGCTACTAATTCTGGAGTGTCTGTCATGACTCATTGCTAAGTGCCTTGTACCCAGGACAATTCTTCTGGTTTTGTTTTTTATTCATGTTGATATGAGGGACAAAGTCCAACTAATGCTTTTATGCTTTTGCTCTGTAGTACTGCATATATTAAGAGATCTGAGCAACTATGGTTTGGGAAACGGAGCACACGGATATCAAGTGTCTGCATGACGATCCAGGAAATAGATAAGGGGGGAGAGCAGACTTCCAAGCAGCTCCTGCAACATGGGGGGCATCTCATCTGAAGCCACTCAAAATGTCTATGCTGTTGCTTTGTGCGTGCAAACTCCGGTTTGCATTAGAAATAGGAATTTTCTGACTAAAGGGTGTTGGAGTTTCTTGCCGATGGTGGCCGTTTTGCTGCTGGCCTCAGTTGACATCAGCACCACGGAAAAGGAACGTCGGACGTATCAGAAGAGCACAACTTCTTCTCACTGTCATTTTAAATCATAGCTTGTGTCCGATATCAAAAAGGGAATGCAAAGAGATCAAGTGCAACTGCTGATTTGAAAAGTTAGCACCTGAGAACTGGAATGTCATTACTAATCTGGGTAATGGATTTCAGTTGTGAATGCCCTTTTTTATTAAATGAAAACAAAAAACAAAACTAATCTTGCACAAAATGGACAGTTTAAATGAAGTGCAGAAGGCCTCTTCAGCCTCCCGCTCTTCCAGCCGGGCATCTTTCTTTGGATGTCTCTGTCCCAGGAATATTCCATCTGTAGCTTGTCTTCCAGAATTAAATCAGGCTCGAATTGCCTGCCTGCTCTTCTTACAGCTTAAAATACAGTAAATGCAGGTAAAAGATGTAAATGAGACTGAAGGTGCCTGTAGTCTCCTTTCATTTTTTAAATCCTAAAACTTACTTCGAAAAGTTGCAAGTCAGGCACAAAAGCCCCCAGTAAGCTCCAGCAAAGGCTTTGCTATCGGTGGCCTTTACTTCAATGTGTTACAGGCTTGTGACAGATGCGAATGTTCTCGGACGTTGCAGCTGAGCTGAGAGATGTTAGCAGAAAGAGTCACTGAAGCTCCAGGCAGCTTTTTATTTGCATGTTTTGGCTCATCACTCTGAGCGAACCCAAGATCATCCGTTACCAGCAAAACACGGAAGCCCAACTACCACTTTCAAGAGCTGGACAAAGCCTTTGCTAACTTTCTGTAGCCTAGATGCAATTATTTTTTTTGTGACTTTTTCTTTGTCGATAGGCTTTGTGTAATAAATACCTCCTGACGGCAGGACGCGTGCTCTCCGTTTCCAGGCCGGCTGCAGGCCCGTCGCCCCGTGAGCTCGCGGGATGCTCGGGGCAGCGCTCCCCAGGCGGCAGCAGCTCTTCCAACTGCTCCGTCTAAATGTGTCGCCTTCTCTGTTTCAGTGGCCCGTAAGCCTGTCCTGCCACCTCCCCCTAAAAGGAAAATACTAAATCTGTTTTGCGGACTAAACTTGCAGGCACTGCTTTCCATGTCAAAGAAAAACACTTGCGGCAGAGCCCAGTGTGATTAGGGAATTTGAGCAAAAATTAATTTCTGTATAAAAATGTTCTGATGCTGAGTTCCTATTTCAAACATGCTCCAAAAGCTGTTTGCAATGCTCTGCTGGTGTTTGTCCGAGAAGGCACACGAGCTCTTTGTTGGAGATGGAAAAGCGAGTAGGGCAGTACAGTGATGATATAGCTGTCGTTAAACCATTTTGTACCCCATAGGAGTCTCAGAGCCGTGCGTGGGTAAAATTCCCAGCATGGGAATAATGAGGCAGAGCCACCGCTGAACGCGTGTGATAATGGTGAAGTGTCTCTGAGAAGCGTCAGAAGAAACTCCAGTAGCTGCCAGTTTGTTTTCTGCAGTGAAATGATAGCAGAAATTTTAAATAGCTGTGAAAAAAGTTATGTAGCCAGCCTGCTGAAGAAAGGAGAAAAGGATATACAGGGCTCAAATGGCTTTGTCAGCTAGGCAAATATTTTTTCACCTTGCCTCTCTGGACAGCAGTCTAAATACTGCCCTGGAGAGACAAATGTTAAACTATGAAAAATGCAACAGTTTTCATGGTACTGGTATTTTCCACTTCCCCTCATGCAATAATTTATTTTCCAAGTGCTTTATATCCAGAAGACTGCATGGGTATGACTGAATTTGTACTCCAAATACAGTATATGAAGCGTGTTGGAGTTTTTACAGACTACTTGAAAGCAGCCGAGAACCCATAGGCCTTCAGCAGAAAGGCCTTTTTTTTTCCACATTTGGGAGGGAGTTTGTCTCCAACTATTCAAAAAATTCAGTGGCCTTATTTCTTAGGGAACAATAGCCAACTATACAATTTTAAGAAAACTTGGTTGTCAAATTTAAGGACAGTGCCCTCATGTTAGTCTTAACGCTTTTGAAAAGTCTCACCACAAATAATATAAATTTGACCTTACCAGGTAAGATTGTAAAGTGAACCAGCCTGGTTTCAGTTACCTAGTGCAACTAGCAGAGTCTGAAACTCTTGTGCTCTGTTTGTTAAGTGAAGCTCAAATTTTTTTTATTAATGTTTACATTTAAGGTTACTCTATAAACTAAATAGTTCCTGATTTTAATTTTAACATGGTATGTAATTGGTTTATTTAATTGTTATGCATTAAGGCCTACTTTCAGCCATTCTTCATCAGACTTGTGCCTTACTCGCATTTGGTATTTGCTCTAATTTTAGACATCAGAGAAGTTGCAGTGTTCAAAATGTCTTGTATGCACAGGATGAAACCTTTCTGAAGCTTCACCAGGATGCAGCTCTGCCCATTTGCTCTGTAGGGTTCACACTAGCAGAGCTATGCTCGCATCTCGCGTGGAAACATGTCCTGGTGCAGACGGGATGTTTCTCTTAGGTGGACATTAGTCTTTTTGCAGAGGGGAAGTCCAGAAATATTACTCACGAGACTGTCCAGCTTTGAAGGCTCTTCTGTATAGAAAACAGGTTTGTTTTTAAACCTCAAAATAAGTAGAGGAACCAACTATAGCCAGAAACAAATTGCTTCCAAAAGGGTGGCTGGTTTCTTACGTATTGCCACAGGACATGCACTTTCTCTTATATTGAATAGCGTGTAAAAACAAGTAACAGTATTATGCAGAAATCTATAGAGATGTTAAATATTAAAAAAACAGTCTAAATAATTCTCTTTTCTCCATATAGGGAAGCTGATTCCTAAAGTGTTGCCTTCGCTAGTGGTCAGCTGTTTTCTTGTGACTTTCTTGATGTTTTCCCAAAGTAGTGCAGTGATGTTCCTTGTGTAGCCTCCTTCCCTTCCCAATTCGCCTCTCACCTTTAAACTAGCGTGGCACAATCGTTAGCGAAGATTTGTTGCTATTTAATGTGTCCGTTGTTTCAGAGCCCAGGATCAATGCCAGTGAGGATGTAACCATCCATCTGTATGGTCCAGCTGTCACATTGCAGTGTAACCTCACCACAAGTCCCAGCCCCCTTTCTGCCAGTTACTGGGTGAAGAACGGAGAGGAGATCCCCGGCACCAGAAAATCTTCAAACACTACAGAGTACAAGTAAGTCAACTAGGAACCATCGTGATATTATACTGGAGAATGACAAACTTGGTAGACTTACAGCTTTGAAATAGATGATGGGATGTTGGGACTACCAGGTCCCTGGCTCAGCTTCACAGTGGTTAGACAAGCTGCGTGAAGCGATGTGCGTTAGAGGCTCTGCAGAACACATCTGACAGTCATGTTAGAAGAATGAGTCTGGAAAGGTTGTTCCCTATAACTATCTTGATTGCTTTAAGTCAACATGATGTCAACATAAACATACCACATACTGTAAATTTCTCTTTGGCAGGTAGCCCCTAATTTCAGTCTAAACTCCTTTAGTGCTTCTCTAGACTACACACAATGTATGGATGCAGGCACAAAGTCTGGTTTTCTTTTCCTTTGAGTATATTGCGTGGTCTATATCCTGCTTATGTCTACAGTAAGTCTACATTTGTAGCTGTGACTTTTATCATGCAGGGAAAATGCTGCATGTGAATCATTGCTGAAATCAGCTGTTTTAGTTGTCATCTAGCCTTGGAAGATGAAAGACCGTGGAGTTGTTACTGATGTGTCATCAGAGTGCTAGGAAATGTTACCAAATCTTGATTGAACCAGTACAGCTGTATTACTTGTGCTTCTTACTTGTCAGTACATCCATGCTTTAAGCATTAATCTGTTTCACATGTGCATGTTCTGGCTTTGTCTCCATGCTCTCCAGCTAAAGAGAACAGAGTGCATTCAGGCACCTCTTCCATTTCAAAGAACTTCTGCTACAGTGAAGACTTCCATATTCCTGAAATGGGTCTTTCTTGCTGTGCGATTGATGAGAGCATAGGAGAGTTTGCTCAATGACGACATCAGAGATCTGTTCTGTATGTGTGGTTTTCTCGCTTTTTTCCCTCTTTCCTTTTGTTTTCTTCTCTTGATGCCAGCGTGGACAGCAGGTACAACTTTCTCTGCAGTGTTAAGCTAGAATGGAGAACACTTAAGTAATTTTTTAACCACTGGTGGTGACTTAGTCTTTGGAGACACTAGACCACTTCTGACCCTCCTATTACCTATTTTGCCAGAAAGAGGTGCCTACCTCTGAGCAAAGCCTATTTACACAGCATCTGGTTTACTGCGCGTTGTCTCTCTGCACTGAAGGATGGAAGCAAGTCTTGCACTCACCTGATTTTTCTCTTGTCTCCAGCAGAATATGGTGGGCTCTTTATCACTAGTGTTGCTTTCTGGCACAGGATTAAGAAATACTCATGATTTTCATTGCCTTAGAGTATTTTCTGATGAGGTTATGGAAGTTGTTTTTGATTCTGAGAGAAAGTAGGTGTTTAGGTTTTTCCTTTGTTTTCCACTTCAAATCACTCTGCATTATCTGTTCAGATTTGCAATTAGGAAAAAGAAGTCTCATTTAGTTCTATAATTACATCCTGTTATTTCTTCAGTGCAGTGTTTTACACTGGGAGTGTGTTTTAAAGGGTCTGCTTTCCCACTCATAATGTTTATCAGGGTCCGGAATTTTATTTAATGAGCAGTCTTGTACAAAAGCACTTGCTTGAGTGATGTGAAAGGCATGTTACAGCAAGATTGCTGAAAATCACATGTTGCTGTTCAAGAAACTAAGCATCAAGGCTGACTTCTATAATCTGTTCCAGGCTAGGGTGGGCTTTTCCCTTCCAAATTCCTCTGTAAGGGAGGAATTAAACTTGCAGTTGTAACTTCCTGCAGAAGGAATAGGTAAGGGGGGTAGTCTGTAAAACTGTCACTTTGTTCTTGGTGAATAGGAGTTTTAGTAGAGCCTGCTGCAAACCTGTTTGAGAATTCAGTGAATTTGCATTTGAAAGGTAGCTCTTGAATTCCTGCTCATTTGCAAGCTGCTTTGCTGCATGTCCTGGTTCCAGGCTTTGTGTCATCTCTTCTCTGCATGTGATCGCACTGCGTTTGGTCTGCTCCTTAACTTCTAGATTGAAAGAAAGAAAAATTTTTTTTTCTTTTTTAGATCCAGGAATATCAAATTCTGTCAGTGAGGATTCATGGAAGCAATGTCACATGGATGTAATTAAGACAAGTTGTTAAGTTCTAGCTCAAGCAGCTCTTTGATGTTTTATGTGATTGGCTAAATCTTTTGCATTCTGTCCATTTCACTAACAAAAGAAAAGTTGCGGGTTCTTGGTGTTTCATAGTCATTAAGTTCGTTTGCTATAAACATGTAGTTATTACTTCAAGTTCAGCTTTGTGTACCATCCGGAAAGCTTCAGAACTCGCAGGTTAAAATGTTTACCCTCTTAAAAAGCCCTGCCTCATATGACATTAGTATGGAGCTTGTGTAACATGAGAAATGGAACACATCTTCCCTTATTCTTCGTTCAAATTTGACAAAGCTGTTCTTGCTGGAATGCAGCTGTATTCAGAAAACCCAAAGCATAGCTTTTTAGCAAGCTGTTTTCATTGAAAATGAACAAGAGTTATTAGAACTGTATTCTTTCACAAGTAGTGACAGGAGGTGTTTCTGGATGTCCTGTAGCTTGAGAATTGTAGAAATGGCAGGTGGCAAACCTGTCACCTGATCTTCATTTGTAGTTTGGAAGAGAAGAGTGATCGCTTGCTTCCGCATTCCTCATCAGTTAGTTCAGAGTTGGGTGACAGGTTACTGAGCTAAATGGAAGAAAATATTTCTTGCATCTGCTGAAAAATCTACAGCTTTGAAGAGCTGGGCCCTTCCTAAAACCACAGGACTGAGGGAAATTATTGGCTAAGCAGACTTGTTTTAAGTGCTTGTCTGTCTTTAAAACTTTGCAGCCATATCAGTTTGCACTTAAGTGGTTTAATAATTTATGGTAAGAATACTCTAGTAATAGGCTGCCATAGGTTCATACTTTAAAAATAAACCTCTGTAGAACTGAAAGAATGCAATGTTTTACATTCCCCCTTGTTCCTTAAGCATTGCCTATAGAGGATAAAAACTAGTGGTCACTGTATGATCACTTAACTGTTTGGGTCCTTGACACAGTGACAAAAAGCCAGGTATTCTCTGCCTTCCCTTGGAAATAGAGTTTCGCAATAGCTTAGGGATGGGGGAAATGGATGGGTGGGGTTGTCCCATTGCAGGCAGGTGGGAAGTGCCCATTTCCCACATCTTACCCATAGTCTCAGCGGGCTTTAGTGGTCAGAGTTGTCCTGCACTTCCCAAGGATGTTTTGCCTGCCTGCAGTTTAAATTGCAATTATTGCTGTGGTGTTTAATGATAATAGCAAGCAATCGTCGTTTCTCCATAAGTCTTTGATTTTAACTCTAAAACGTGGGTCTGTTATTGTCTATCTGAAAAGTTTATTTATAACTAACTCCAGACTTTCACCAGTGACTCTGGAAAGTAAGTGCTGTAAATACAGTGAGACTTGAGTCAAAGTATTGTATTAAACTGGGCAGCTTTTTCCATGTGTCTGAGCAGTTTCCTTGGTGCAGTTTCCTAATTCTTTTATTACAATATTCTTCTGCAGAGTTTCTGTTCATCTACATGCTATTCACTTAATGCGTTTGAAAAACAAAACACCACCAAGGTGCCTTTCAGTAAAGGGAGGGATGGGAATAACTAACAATTTGTTCTATGCTATGGAAATAAAGATTCCTCGTCGCATCTTAGTATGTCTCCTTAGTCTAAGAAAGATGTCTTTTATAGGTAAATATCTGAAGAATATGTATGTACAGCTTTTAACTTGGTTATATCCAAAAGCTTTTTGAAGGACAGCAAAACCTGGTGGACTTGAAGTTAGCACTATCTTTAACATAAATTCTTGATTTTTGTGTTTATTGCAGCTCCAGTTTTCTTCTGGCTGACTTGCATCTATTTTTTCCTCTGTTGTTGTTGCATTAGGGTCTTTTGTAGTTTTAAGTGGCAGCAGACTCCAATGCAGTGTCGTCTTTTTGTGGGTTGACCAGCTTTTGCAGTTTTTCCATGTACAGTCTGAATCGGAGAAGACTATTAATGGCCCAGTTGCATATCTGTTATTGAAAAAGAAAACAGTTTATGAGGTGATGACAGTGTCAACCTTGGTTATATTTGTAGTCTGCCACATTTCAACGGGATATGCTACAAGTCTTTTCCATGCAGATAGTACGTATAAATCACGTTCTTCCCTCAACGGGAGGTGATACCTGCCTAATCTTCCATGCAGACTAGTGACTTGAAGATGTCTTGCATCAAACTGACTGCAGTGTAGAACGTAACAGATATCAGCCTTTTTCCTTGCTTTTAAACTCAATGCAGCTTCTCCAGCTAAAACGGTACTGACTTTCCAGATTAGAGCTTACCCTTTTTCTAGGCAAACAAAATACTTTATTTCAAGTATATACACCTGCACAACCTACTTTGAATTAACAATTTATAGCTGTGGCATTCATTTAAAAGATTAAAGTCTTCAGGGGAAAGAAAAAATTCCTAGCCTGCTCATTTTTGGTTGCTAACACAGTACCTAACACGGCTCATGTGTTCTCTCCCTGTCTGCAGGATTTTGAAGCCCAGAGCAGAAGAGTCAGGGGAATACTTGTGCGTGTTTGTGTTTTCAAACTCTCCTATAGCCAACGCCACTATAGAAGTGAGAGGTACTCTTTGTTTTTTTGTTTTTTCTTTTTGTTTTGCTTCCTCTCCCTTGAAAGTGAAGTACTTTCACTGCCTTTGCCATCTCACTCAGTGTCCGTACAAGACAGCTAACTCAAGTGGCCTGTCCTAAGAAAACTTCCCCTTGAAATCATGCCTGTATCTCTCTAATCCGTGGTTATAATTTCTGGGGAAGCCCTGCACCAAATCCCAGGGAAGATCTCGCAGATACGGGATGTATCACACTGCAGTGGTGAGCTTTATAGAGGGTACTTAAATACCTTCTAGCACGTAGAATATGTCTGTGCTGATGCAAAGACATCTGTGGTTTCTTCCCTGTTTCACAGTATGACAATAAATGAGGCCACTTTCTGAATGTATTCAGTCTACTTTGAATTTCTCTGTTATTCTTGAATGAAAAAAGTATGAACCAGCATCTCAAGTATGGCAGCTTGGAACTGGTGTGCTGCTGGGTTCCAGGCTGGACAGATGCCCCATACCAGACTGACGGGATTTTCTACTCTCATGCACAGTTTTTGTCCTGTGCATTTTAGTGCTGTCCTGACATCTTTAGGAGCCTAAAACTGTGGATAGAAACTGCAAAATCCACAGTTGCCTTAAAGAGAATCTTGTGCTGCAGCAAATCAGAGCTCCTTGGACTGAGTTTTACTGTAGATGCTGAACAAGAGAAGAGTGTTTCTTTTACAGACATACAAAATAAAGGTAGTATGGAGACAATAGTGTTTTATACAGTGTTAAACTGTTACTACAATACAGTTATTTGTTCGTTGAATAGCTGTGGAAATTGCTGGCCCACATAAGGATATGGCTCACTTCTCTGCAGTAGCTATTGTTTTCCCCTTGTAGCAACACAGAATTGATGCATTATGTCAGCTTTTTAGTCAAAGGCAGGTAAGATGCTGTGAAATGTGTTAGTCTTGCAACCAGTTTATGCATGTCTGGGATTGTACTGATGCTTATTTTATGCAGGTGTATTGTAAACTTGTTTGAGACCTAAATTAGTGTTACTTACCATCTTCATTACGTCTCCAGCTCAAATGTAGAACCTCCTCTGCTGCTGTCCGGCCAACAGCAAGTGGGAAGGAGGATGTTTCACGTTCATTCTTGATATCGCTGTATCAGTGATGGAGCCTCTCCAGATTTATTTTGTAATCATTGTTTAAATTAGGTACCACGGATCTGTAGTAAAAGCTTGCTGATTGACTGCCCTGATTTTTAAAAAGTGTTTTGGGGGTATTTTTGTTTTGAGGAGTTTTTTTAAGGATCTCTCATAAAGTAGCCTATCTAAGTATACCCAATGTTTAACCAAATCTGGCCCAGAAGGTATCTCTGCAAGGAGAAATGAACTCTGTAAAACATGTACTCGTGCGAACGCACCATGAATTTCTGTTGGCCTAGCCAAAAGGCGTGCAGTATGTGAACACAGGAGGAACTGCCTATTACTGCTGAAAATGTGACTGCAGTTTCAAAAATAATCTTTGCCTTGCTTAGATCAAGCTGAATTCAAGTTTGTGCTGTACTTAGTGAGCTTGTCTTCTGGGTTTTCAGAAAGGTACATAAGTGGTTTTCGTTTGTTTGTTTTTTTCATTCTGCTCTTATGCTCTTATTTTGCCAAATCTTCTAATACCATCTTACTTTAAGATCTCACTCCTTTCTGCCTTTTCCAGCCTGTTTTCAAGGGTGACAGCAGCCACTCCCAGAGACGGGAAATTTAGCTTTGATAGTGGATTGCGTAAGACCTTCTCCAGCTTGGTATAATCTGTCGAAAGATCTTACAGAAACATTTGGCTTAAGGCTCCTCTGCTGTCCCACGGTGGGTGGGAGCATAGGGCCACCTAGAGAACTTAGCAGAGGGGGTGTTACAGGGACACAGACTTGAAGATTATAGAAAGAAAATTCAATATATGTGATTGAACTACTGGCACAAAGGGCAGGAGCAGAAAAATAACTGATCATACTAACAACTTTCCATGCATCATTATATATAAATACCAATGAGTAATCATAGTTATAAGTTAATGACTCTAGCACCACTCCTTGGAGGTATAAAGCTTTTTGCTTGCTCAGCAGTCGTAATTTGAGGACCTGTTAACCCTGTTCTCTGGCTCCTCCTTACAGCGTCACAAGAGTTGCTGCTTGGCCTTGAATTTTCCGCGAACGTAGAGACGTGTCAGGGGTTGTCTAGCGTGGGAAGTACCCTGTCAAGTCCTCTGCAAAGCAAATTGGAACATGTGTATTTTTAAACTGAAAACGTGTTTTCCTCTCTAACTTCTATTAAATAGAAACTTATGTAGTGGTAAACTGAGATCACATTTAAAGCATGAGTTAGAGATCTCTGTGTCTGCAGTTTCCCTGCAGTCCTAGGGCTGTATGTAAATTCACTCTGATCAGAGTATTTATTTTAAGTTACGGCTCCTTCAAGAGCTGTACAGCCAGAACTTGTATGGTATGACATATATTCTCTTGGATATAAATGTCCTTGAATACTGTTCGTGCTAGTTGCACAGAATATGCAAGATTTTTCACTTTGCAAAGAAAGGCATGTTTTGCAATTCCTGCAGTCAGTGGTAGATGTTGTGCATGTCCTGCTAAAGCAGTTCTAGTTCTGCAGTCAAGCTGATTTTGATACTAATTCATCTGTGGACATGTTTCATTCTCGTTAGGCAAAGCATGTATAAGATAATATATTGGTGAGGTTTGTTTGACTGTGCAGATGCCATCATTTAATGCTTACCAGCATGTGTGGCCTGTCACAGTATTTGTGTACAAGCAATTGTACACAATTTTAATGGTTTAACTGGTGACTAATTGTGCTGCAGTTGTTAATTGCTGATGCAGATAGAAAAGATGGTTCTGAATCTGAAAGTGCCTGTGGACCAAAATAGTGACTTTTTGACAACTTGTGAACAACTGAACAGATACCTCACAGCAAATGAAAGCCAAGATACACCAGTGCCATTTGCCTTTTATGTAATATTGCCTGTCTTCTTCCTGTATATCTGAGTGCTGGGTATATGAAGATAGAAATGCAGAAATGTAAGTGTTGCTGTTAGGATTGCTATGTGTACTTGCATATTAAAAGCAGCTGTTCTTGGTAAAGAAATTAGGAGGCTGGAACTAGTATAAAAGCTGTTGAATTAGAATACTGGGGTTTAACGGCGATCTTTGGGAGGTCCCGGAAATGACTTTAGTGCGGCTTCGCCCATACGCTGAGCTTTGGATGAGGTGCCTGGCGCAGTCTCTGTGCGCTCCTCTCAAATCCCCTCCGGGCTGTCGGGCATCGTACAAGTACAGCTTTAAGCTATATGAACTATAAGCCGAGCAAATGTGGATGTTCCAAGGCTTCTGCCTTGGAATAGGGGTCTCCTCCCACCCATTGCTTTCGCAGAGAGGTCACCTGGCTGGGAGTATTGCTAGTGACTGGCCCATGTTGGAGGATGCGGTTATCGTAGGTAGGGACCACGAGGATGATCAGAGTCGCTAGGCAAGATGCAGTATGCTAACTGCTTTCTGTCTCTAAGTAAGCTGCTTTTAATTGCCCCATTGCCACACAGCGGAAGTACCCGCAGTGCTTTTGCTGCGTTGCTACTATGCTGCAGCTCTACTGAAAACTTCAAGACTAAAACAAAAAAAACCCTCTGCAACTATTTAAAGGGTTTTTTTCCTTAAAATCCTTCTGCTCTTACCCAGAACTTGGGAGACAAAGGAGGAAACAAGTTCATCCTGTGTCTTCTGATGCTCTTCAACCCATAGTCCTGGGCAGGGCAGCAGCAATAGGAACATGGGGAAGAATGTGCTTCCAGTTCCCTCTAGCTGCCCAGAAATAGCACAAGGACCAAAACATGGAAGTACATAAGATGATGTACTGATGGTGTACATCTCTCTCTGCCCTGCCTTCTCATCAAAGGTTCTTTCTTTCCATACCCCTGGACAAGCAGAGCTTTTCATTGCCTTTTCCTACAAAGCCTTCCTGCCATCACTGGTCAAGGGGGTTCTTCTGGTTTCTCTTCTCACTCCACACTCTAGAAAGCTGCTTCCTCTCCTCCTGTCCCCCCTGTTAGTTGCTTTCCCAATAGCAAAGGCTCAGAGAAGTCCCATTGCTGCTGTGAGAGCATAAAACTTAGCAGTTCTGTAAAATGCCCTGACTTATGCTGAGCCAGAGGCTTTTGTGTCACACACGTGATAGCTGCACCCAGAACATGATTCTTCAGCCTTTGCTCTGGTTCTGGCCCAAGTGGCATGCTGGAAAAAGAACAGTTATTTCAGCAGCCTTGGAAGATCTTGGTTTCTTGGTTCCTGGCTGTCCCAGGAAACTTCTACAGCAGTTTAACAGTGTTGTACCAGAAGCGAATTAAGAAATCTGGCATTTTCTCATCACAGCTGCATCTTGGAATGGTTCTATGCAGTAAAAAGGAAAGGGGGGGGGGGAGGCATTTCACATTCCCCCTTTTCACAGTACCTTTAGCGTGCCTTTTTAGCTCTGCACCCAACCTATAAAGGTAGAAATCGATAAGAATTCTAATGCAAAAAAATAAGACTTTGAGAGACTTTTTACTAGGTCATCTTTAAGACATACCGGTTTTGACATGCAAGAATATTTTTAGGTGCTTTTGCCCTTGCTTTAATTTTGTATTTTAATAGGAAAACTTGAAGGGGTTTTGTTAACTGGGACATGGTTGGGAAATGTTATGCATATTAGTTGTCCTCTCCTTTTTACTAAGTCCAGTCAAGTATCTTGAAAATAACCTGGAAACAAAGGACTGAATCCCTTCTTTATATATATATATTTACATATACATATATATATATATGTAAAAAAAAAAAGACATTGCATGCCCTTTAACAACCAAAAAAATGTCTTCAGGGCTGTACTGAAAGCATACAATTCCTAAAGTAGCTGTGCAGTGCGTTTTGTGCCCAGTGTGTACTTGGTGCTTGAAGATGCAAAGTTTAATTAGGCACGAAACCTTTTTCTTTTGTGATGCTTTTTAAAACTATCAAAAGAATGATGCTTATAAAAGTTTTACTTTTCTGGTAAGAATGGCTATACCTATATTTAACTTGATTTTTTTTTTTAATTAAATCCTGCCTTTCTTTGCTTTTTCTATATGCTGTTTTAATCAGATCTTTAGACTTCCAATATTTAGTTTTCCTGTTCATAATGTAAGAATAAAAACCTTGCTTTATTTTATCAGGGGCATTGACTTGGTTTCATTAATGTGGGAACCGATGGAGACTGTTTTGTCCACAGCTCCACAGCAAATAGTATCTGAACTGGGAAGTGAATTCTGCTGAATGCTGCTGCTTAAAAGCGGAAGTGAAATCTAAATCCTTTATGAACAAAAACTGCTTCATTCTGTGCTTTATATCTTGCTGGCACTGGAGCAGAAGGGTGTAAGAAATCTTGTCTAGAAAGGCTGCACAGGCGAACATTGCTCTGTTGCTAATTCTGTGATTGAGGTCAGCTGCAGTGGTATTTTAACTGTAGTTTGCACAGCAGAATGCAATTAGCCACACATTTTGGTAGAATAAGTACTGGATTAATACCTCAGACATAGCTTGAAACCAGCTAGCATAGGATGCTCTGAAATATTAATATTCCATGTAGTGCTCCCCTCAGACTGTGTACAAAAATAGTCGCTGTCCTAGTAGAGCTGGAAATGGCTGCTGCATAACTGAGCCCAGCGATGAGAAAAGCAGAATGTATTCTTGTCACTTCTGCTCTCATTGGGATAACCCAGCAAAGATGCCCTCTTCTTAAAGAAATATAATTATCTCTTGGCTGTAGAAGAACACTAGGTCACCCTGCAGTAGAAGTTACTGTGTCCTAGAAAGCCTTCCCTCTTTCTTTTTCTTTCTGTATCTATCAGTAACCTTACAGAAAAAGTGGGCCAGCTTCGCAGTGCTGCTGTACTGCACGTTTTTCCCCTGCAAGGCTCTGCTTTGCTTCTCTTTCCACTGCTAGATGGCAAAGAAGAACAAAAAGTGCTGACAGATGGAGCCTGTGTGGGGCTTCACTTTAAGCTGA
The DNA here is from genome assembly GCF_036370855.1 of Dromaius novaehollandiae. Lineage (NCBI taxonomy): Eukaryota > Metazoa > Chordata > Aves > Casuariiformes > Dromaiidae > Dromaius > Dromaius novaehollandiae. The sequence goes on from NC_088107.1 coordinate 23,789,620, forward strand.
TGAATCCTATTTCTTCTTTTCCTAATTGGAGTAATGTGCAATCACTTTTGACAGCCCATCAGTGCCAGTTTGGGGACTGTCACCTTGCCACCTTAAGTCTGTCTCTTATGCCCCATTTCTGCTGGCCTTTCATTAATTTGGAAATAATCTCTGCATATCATCTTCAAGTAAGGAAAAAAAAATCACAAGGAAGTCATTGGGCCTACTTAGCTTTTGCTTAAATGAAAACTTTCCAAACTTAGCAAGGATGAGGTGAGACCTTTCAATAGTTCACAAGATGAAATCACTTCTTACTGAAGAACCACCTGCTTCAGGATTAAACATAATCCTCTTTTTGAGGCCGAAAACAGTGTTTCAAAAGAACGTTGCAGGTGCTTAGTGATTCTTAATAAGACATAATGCAGCCCACTTAACCCTAAAGCAGATTTCTGCTTAGAGACCTTCAACTTGAAAATTCATTTCGCTTGGGAAGCCTGGGACATTCTTTCCTTTCCAAATTGCTTCAGTTTATATATCTAAAAGCTACTTTTTGCATAAGATCAGAGAATTGTCATGGACTGGTGTCTTTGTTCAGTTCGTGTTTTATTTCTTTCAGAAAGAAAGATTTTCCTGTTTGGCATCTGTAAAGATACATTTTTAGAAGTATTTTTTTAAAAAAGTCCTAGCATTTTGTGGTTATTTATCATGGTTATGGTTAGCAGCACCTTGCAAATAGTCAGTGTTTGTCTAGCAGCATCCACTGACCTTGCTGTACCTTTTATCACATATATTAAAAATTGCTAGCAAAGCTCTTGTTTGTCCATGTGAATACTTAAGACTTGATTCAAGTACTTCCTTCACTTTCTGCCGTATAAGACAGGGATGTTAAAATCATAATGATATTTCCCTTAGGTGATGAGTAGCCCCTTGCTGAAAAGATGTTCGACTTAAAATCAGAAAAAGAATTTGCTTAACATGTTAAAATATTTTAAAATGGCATAAACCCTGTAAGGGCTCTGCCAGAAACCCCTGGGGTCAGTTGCAGTTTCGGGAGGGCTGTGTCTCTGCTGCGTGATTGGGCTCTGCTTCCTCTGCAGCGGTGTCCGGTGGGAAGAGCCTGTTCAGCCTCGGTCCCTGCTAACAGCTCTGGCTGTTGCCGAGGTGGAGCAAATCTTGGGTTAGAAAATGAGACTGGGAGTTAGGATTTCTGTGAGTGCCAAGTCCACGTTTTTTCATTTGACAAACAGTCAGAATTTCTGCAAAGGTGACAAATGTGTTAGAAATCCTGTTTTTTATAAAATACCTGGGTAAATTCAAGAGGCCGGGTTATGAACATCCCCTGATCATATCTTTTGGGATGAACAGACATGGACTGAGGAATACTGTAGCTGAAGTATTCTAATGAGCTTGGGTTTGGGTGGTTCAGAAACCTATTTTATGCCTCCTCTAACAGTATTATCAATCAGTTGTGTTACTGTCCTAAAAAGATCTTCCAGGAGAGTGGCATGGGATATTTCTGGCATTTGAAAACTCTTGCACTGGAAATATAATTGCTTTAGCGCTTAAACTGGCTGAATGTTGTGATGTAATTCTTGGAAGAGCAGCAAGTTGCTCAAGATGTTTTGCTTGTTTTTCCTTGCTGCGACTGATCAGAACTGTGAAACTTCTCCAATTCTTTTAACTTGCAGTTGTGGATATGCTGTCGTGAGCCCATGCTCTCTTTCCACCTCTCTCTGCAGAGGCTGCTAGTGATAAAAGGAACTTCCCTTGAATAGACCCTTGTAACAAGTGATAAAAGGAACTTCCCTTGAATAGACCCTTGTAACAAGTTCCCATGCCGGAGGGTCTGTTCCTGGAGCGCTCAGATTGGACTTTGACTGGATTAACAGATCAGTGTCCAGCGGTCACACAACAGGCCATGTGTGACATAATTAGCAAGCTAGAAAGCGAATGGGCTTTAAAGGTGGTCACTACAGCACCAAAGCCATCTGCTTAAGCGAAGGTTCAGCTCAGGCAGTCCATCGAGCCACGGTAATCTCTCGTGAGGTATTAGGCTGCAACAGGCTGCTGTGACAAACATGGCAGAGTGAACGACAGGCATTATTTATAGACAAGTTAATTCAGAATATCCTCCACTGATATTCAGGGCTGTGTTTTGCTCAGGATTGCCCCCACCTTATCTGCAACCTTCCTTAGAGTATATATTTGTATATAGGCCGAATGAGAAGATTCTGTACTGGAGGGATTTTGATATTTGCTACATTACAGGTATCTGACAGCTCCAAGGAGTGGTATCGCTGTAAGACGTAAGAAGTGTGAAGTGTAGCAAGTCATAGCAAGTTGGTGGATCAAACCTAAAATCCCACTGAAAGGAATAACTGCTTGATTGAGCTCTCACAAGTCCATGTTAAGACAGTGTCAGTTCAAAATCCTGAAACGATGGGCAGGTTGTACCCAGAGTCCCTGCCTGCTGAGCTGCCAGGCTGAAAGTACCTGCAGAGCCGCGGGGAGGGAGATGGGGCGCTCCTGGGCAGAGGGGAGCCTCCTTGCTTCCTGCACTGGCAAACGGCTGCGCTGCTTTGCCTTTGTAGGATTGTGCTTTTTGGTAGGTAACTAAAGTTTGAGATTTCTCCTTTGACCCTCACCTTGACTGGCAAAATGATCCCGAAAGACTTTCTTGCAGATCTGCAGTTGAGATGCTGGTTGGAGAGAGAAGGGAATCGCAATTGCCCTTTTGTAACTTGGGTTCGGCTTGGGAAAGGGGATAGCTTCGGGGGAGCTTGTCGCTTGCATGTTCAAACTCTCAGGGCCTAGGGTTGTCACTTCTTTAACGAGCAGCTTGTAAACGCAGAGCTTTTGTTTTGTTTTGCAGCTATTCCTGACATCACTGGCCACAAACGAAGTGAAAATAAAAACGAGGGGCAGGAGGCAGTCATGTACTGCAAGTCCGTGGGCTTCCCGCATCCCGAGTGGGTGTGGCGCAAGAAGGTCAATGGCGTGTTCGAGGTAGGTAAACTGCGATATCGGGCACGAATTAACCTGCTGAAACCCCCAGTGCAGAAGGAAATGAGCACCTTCGTTTTGGGGGTATAAAGGAAATGAGCACCTTCGTTTTGGGGGTATATTAGTGCCTTGTCATTTCCCAAAATGCAGTTCCTCAGAACTTGAAGACATCAGTGAGCAAAGCAGAAACTTTTCAGTAGCAGTGAATAGAAAATGAATAAATATTTATAACTTAATTGTGCAAATGAAGTTGCTTATTGTGTTGCTACTGGACTAAGCTGTGAATTGCCAAAAAGGATGTGATATTCAGGGTGGCCGCTACAAATTACAAAAAGTGAGTTGTGAAATGTGCCTTAAAAATGCGTTTAGTTTTAAATTTCTTAAGCTGTTTTTTCAGTTTTACTGGTTGAGCTCACAGGACTTAGTATGAGGATGTGACAGTGATACCCTTTAGTATGTAAGTGGCCATATCTTTTCCATGTGGTAACTGGCCTGTTGAGCAACAGATTTGACCAGCAACTGAAATAGCAGGAGAGAAGTTGGAATTTGCTAAATCCTGGAGCCTGTCTATTTTCACGTTGCTGTGTGATCTGCCATAGCTGTAATGACATGCTTGATACATGGGAAAAATGATCAGTAAATAATAGGAGGGATTGATTGTTCACTGTTAGGTGCTAGCTTGAGGTTTTTATGAGGACACTGAACTGAGCTGCTGTATGAATGGCTTATCAAGTTTTGCGAGTCCTCAGAGTCCCTTTGTGGTTCTGTAGAATCCCGTGCATGTCTTCTTTCAGGTTAATCTGATAAATTCATCCAAGGTTAACTTTCAGGAAGAATAAACTTGTGTCTGTTCTCTTGTACTTTACTCTGCCAAGGTTTTGTCCCTTTTTAAAACTTTAAGTGTAAGCAGCTCTGGAACTCTTTGCTCCAGATGTAGAAGGGATGTGGTGCCCCAAATTCCATGTTCTCTAAATATTCCTGAAGTAGGCACCTTAGGCTACCCTGCCCACAAATCTGTAGGAAGTACCTGTGTTTTTTCGGAAAACATAACAAACACAAGATTTTAGTAGGACCTTCATACCTTAAACAATTTTTAAAAATGATGGCTAATGCTATATAGAATAATCTTAATATGTACTGACATTTTTTTTTCCCTCTACATGGAAATTGATACATTGGTTTTGTCCCGTGCTAGGGAACCTACCTTGTATCCTGTTACCTGTCGCATGCGTCCAGCCCAGCCTATTTCATCCCATTACTGTAAATTGGTGAATGGAATATAACAGTTTCTTTCAAAGCATAAGGCTGAGAACACTGTAGCTTACATGATCACACCCGTCGGCATTTCATGGCTGATGCTGTTAAAGTAGCTGAATATAGCTTGTCAGTCAAAATAGCAAGTTTTTTGTTTTGAAGCAAAATTCACTTTAGTGAGGGATACAGAGCAAATGCTGGCAGTGGACTGTTCTGTAGCATGAAGGAATCAACTTCTTTGCAAGAATTCCTCAGACTGCTTCCAGCTTCTATTACATAGAAATAAAAAAGAAAACTCTTGCTCTTTCTTCTTCCTTCTTTCTGCTTTTATTAGGACATCAACAACTCCTCTGGCAGGTTCTTCATTACAAATAAAGACAACTATACCGAGCTCAGCATCACAAATCTACAGATAAACGAGGATCCTGGCGAGTACCAGTGCAACGCAACCAACCTGATTGGCTCTGTCTCTGTGACAACCATCCTCCGTGTCCGCAGCCACTTGGCTCCCCTCTGGCCCTTTTTGGGGATTTTGGCAGAAATCATTATCCTCGTTGTCATCATAGTTGTTTATGAGAAAAGGAAGAGGCCGGATGAAGTCCCAGACGGTAAGTGCTCTCAAGGCCGCTTAAAAGAAAAAAGAAAAAAAAGGCAAAGAGGACTTACGGCAGCAGAACAGACTGGGGCTTCCTAGAAGGAAGGATCAGCAGTGCAGTTTGTTCAGCTTTGAGAAATTCTTTGACTTGTGAGCTGTTCACTCTCCAAACATTAAGCCCAGTAAGTGTACATGGTCCAAGTGCTTTGCAAAGTCACTGGATTTCCTCCGGTTCTCAAATTATGGAATAGGAGGGCTGTTATTTCAATATCTTTAAAGCTGTTGTTGCAGAAGGTGGGCCTAATGCCTCCTTCTGCCTTTCCTGCTTCAGCAGCCCTGGAATGCTGCCCGTCGGCCCGAAGGAGCGTAGGGAGACAGCTTGAAACCCCCTAATCCCAAATGGTGCTCCCTCTCCGATCTGGTACCTGGTTTGGACAGTGTGCAGGTTTGAAAGGGAACATTACACTTGAAGGGATTGTGCCCACAAAGATGTTTAAAAAACATTAAATGTTTTCAACCAAAAAAAAGAGGCAGGGGGGCAGTCTGTCTTTTTTATGTAACTGAGTTTGTAATGAATTTAAGGGATGCTCCAGAAGTTTTGTCTAACTGTAATGTCTAGCAGGTTATATTTTCTAAAGATAGGTTATTTTACCAGGTTTGATGGTAGCATTGATAACTGTGTGGAATACAGAAAAGTTCTGTCTGTTTTATCTTTGAGCTTCTGCATGTCTTCCTCTTTTAAAGATGGGGAAAGGGGCAGTCTGAGGCTAAAATGAGTATTTGAAAGAACCAACTCAATGAACAGACTTGATTGTAACACCTAGTTGCTTACTGCAGTGTTTACCAGGAAAAGCTGTCCCAGGAGTCCGTGTGAGAAACGGATGGTATGCCATTTTGCTTGCTGTAGAGACATAATGCATTCCAGTAACAGAGCGGGTGCTGTGTAAGATGCAGCAGGCTACACACCGAGTCAGTCTGGGGAAGCACTGAATCGTTAGTGTTTCCGAGGTTGGACAAGCTTTCTAGCATGTGTTGTAACTTGTGCGGCAATGACTGGTTGTTGTTGAGCTGCACAAGAGAGTGATAACAACACAGTAATGCATTCACCTTTTGGGATGAAAACATAGGTGCTGAGGCAAAGATCTGCTTGTGAAGTTTGGGCAAAACCAACTTCACTGTTCCTGAGCTATATTTCCAAGAAGGGGAGGGGAAACAGGACTCTTACTAAGCTGATAACAAATTTTAATACCTTGTCTCCAAATGGCTGAGGTTTGGATCACTTCCATAGCAGACTAAAACTTTGTTAAACAAAAAATAGTGCATACCTAGAGGAAACTAGCTTTTTTTCTTAACCACTTTAGTAGCATTTACTAACTGCTTATAGAGCATGCAATTGAGACTGTTTAAATTTTGTTGGAAATGCACCTAGGAACAATGTAGTGCATGTATGTCTGCATAACTAACAGCTTTACGGTTGTTGAGGGGTTTATACTGCCAGCAGATTGTCCTCAAAGTGGCTCTGAACCAGCCCAGAAAACATCTAAATGGATTTGAAAAAATAATTCAAACATTCTCTTGTGCTTCTCCCATATTGCTGGGCCATGTTTGCCTGACTTTGGGTATCAGGATGGCCAGGAGGAATCTCACCTCATTAGTGGCTCCTCATAGTTCCCTGCATTTTACAAATTTTTATTTGGTTAAGTTTGACAAAGACTAACACGAGGTATTAATGGTAGTAATTTAATATGGAAATACTCATTGTAATCAGCTTCAAATGGACTTAATCCAAAAGATATGGGTTTTGATTTGACCAACTGCAAATATTGCAGTGCCTGTGTTAGCCCAGTGAAGCACACACCAGAGGTGAAGTATATATCTGAGTTCGCTACCTGTTTATTCCAAAGGCTGAAGTTTTCCTGGCTGGTCTGGCCACTCTTCAGATGCTTGAGGAATCTCAGGATCATCATCTCTGATGGCAGTGTCCAAGATGATGAACCAAGTAACTGAATTACTAAATTTGCTTGCTTGGTTTGCTATTATTTTAAAGGCAGCTAAACTTGAGTTGTGGAGAGTGATGTGCCTCTGTGGTGGAGATGTTCTCTCTGCCTGCTTTTCTGGAGGAGGAAATCAAATACTGACTATCACAGTCAACATTTGTATATTAGGTTTGCTTGGATGAAGAGACGCGATTGGCATAAAAGCTACTCAACTTAAAAGCTGACTTAAGTCCTACATTCCCTTGGTTATTCTTGTGCTTTTTGTAATTGCATTTAAAACTTTTTGTGATATTGTGGTGGGAAACACCCTATAAGCAGGGGCAGCATTTACAAATGCATATGTGAGAAACCCTTCAGAGCCTCCCAATTTCCACACTTGAATGTTTTACTGGAAACTCAGGTTACTCTTAAGTTTGTTGTTCCTTTTATACACATGGTTATGAAATGCCAAAGTTAACATTTAATGACACAGTGTCATTAAATTTGGTGCTTCCAAAATCCTATATTCCCCTCTGCATGCTGCAGTGAGCAGGTAACATCAGTGGTCTAAGGCTGGGCCAGTGACTTACATAGATGTTTATCATAACTCCTCATTAATTAATACTACTCTGAGCACCATATTACTTAGTATAAATATCATTTGGAAACAGCTGTGGTCTCTACAGACTATCAGCGAGTTTCCAAGCTGTTTTAGTGCTGTTTTTTGACATTTTAAGCTTTAAGGAGAAGGGCTGTGGTTGTGTCAGATGTTCATATGAGGCTGCTGCAGCAATAAGCAGTGCAGTGACTGAGCTGTTAGTGCCTCCGCCCTTACATGGGCAGAAGCTGGTAGCAGAGTAACTTCCCTGATAGCCCTTCTTGCTGGACTGGTCCTTGGACCTGTCCAAATTTTCCTTTAGAATCTGTGACATTCCTTAACATACCCCTCCACCACCCTGCTCCCTGGTCTCCCTGTCTTGGAGTAACTATGGACTCTACTTAGCCGTAGGATTTCTCTGAAGTTCTTCGTTTTCTCTAGAGTAGCAGATAGAAACAGCCAAAAAAACCCAGTCACGTTTGAGGATGGATGGCCATTTTGTGTTACTTTGAATTGCTGCCCGGTGGATCGTTATCATTCAACTTGGCACGCTGCCCTGCTGCAGGCTGTCTACCTTTGCTGATAAAGCGTCTGCTACCAGTAAACAGCCTAAATGTTGGGGGTGCAAGTTTTGTACCTGCTGTCTCACCACTCTGCAACACCTCGAGGTGGCCCATGGGGCTCCTTAGATATACCACCTTAGGGAGAGGGAGGGAGATGTCTCCCATGTTTAGTCACCCCCCCCCCCCTTTTTTTGAGAATTTAGGTGTATTGCCTAATGTTTGTCCCTTTGAGGAGTTCTTTGAGTAATGATTTCTGTGCAGACCGAGTGCAAAGATGACTCTAGATATTCTTGTGCGTCCTGAAATAGAAATTACAGTTCTGGAGAAAAATGATTATGCTAAACTTGGCAACTTCCCCTGTATAAGGAAAAATCAAAGCCTTCCTGGAGCTGAAGGAACTGTTCAGTCGACAGCCTAGAGGTGGTACGCTTGCAGCCATGCAGAGCCCGACTGGGAGTGGCGTACATAGCACGCAGCTGAGCTGTGTTTATCCAGGGTCTTGGGCAGACGCCCTGGCCCACGCTGAGCTCTTGCCTCTATGGTACCCAGCTGACCTAGATTTTAGGTCTAGCTCAGTTAAGCCTGCAGAAGTTACAGGCAACCTTTCAGAGTATGCTGCATTTATACCCCCTGACAAAGCCAGCCCAAGCTGCAAGTTGGAGCAGGATTGCCTCAGACTTGACTAATAAAGAGGATTCAAGTCAAGTGCTTTTCTTACCTTTCTCTTCCCCAGCTGTACCAGCCTGCCCTCACTAACAATTCATGGTGCCACCTTCCAGAAACTGCCTATCTTGCCGCTCTTTCTTGCAAACACTATACTCCACTGCTTAGCCTTTCCATACCTCTAACGAATCATGCAATTCAGTGCAGCACAAGTTTGTGAGGCAGCATATCCTGGGGGTCCCCCTGCTACCCGCCGGCTGATAGAGAACTGCTTTTAGAGGAATATAATGTTTTTCAGGCAACCCTTCAGCAAACCAGATCTGTAATGTCACTGGTTGTGTTTGCAGTGCACGTATGTACAGACAAGGCATTTGTAAGAACGTCATAGAAAAGTAAATAGTGTTTACAGCTGCATCAGCCTAAAAAGAAATAAGCAAGGCTTGTAGGTAGAGGGCAGTACCTTTCTGATGAAACTAAATAAGCACCAAAACAGGCTTTGAAAACTGATCTGAACAGCAACACTCAGTTACTGGCAGGGGGATGTGCTTGGAGAGAAACGTTATCTCTATCCCGGAAGATGCCTGGGATGCTTTCCAGAGAGCTCGGGAACTCTACCTGGCCAGCAAAAATGAGATCAATTGCGTTAATTCTTTCCCTTCTCTATAACCTCTGTTGCACAGGCTAAAAATTGCCTGATTTGCCCCTAAGAGACAACTTTGGTATTGTTCCTTTTCCCCCATCCTACCTACAGCCTTTCTGAGAGAGAAGGTAGTTGGTATGCTAAGATGGGTAAAGTGTCCGATACCAAGTTAAATTTGGAGCAGTTCTTCTCAACTTACTGTTTAGCTGTGGAGTCTGCCACTTACATTTCAGAGTTGGGGGGTGGGGGGGTTATAGCCTGTGTGCTACAAAAGTCACTTTTACCAATGTGCTAGCTGGCCTTATAAAAGGCCCTATGTCTGTCTAGAAACGCTGCCATGCTAGAAGAGCAGGACGGTCCTTTAGCTTTGGCATTTCCTGACTGCAGTTTTAAGTTTGCATGAACCTTGCTTTTTGTGTTTGGTTTAATTGCTTTTTCTGCCACAGAACAGGGCTGCTCATTTGCTAGTATTTCCTCCTTCACATAATTCAGATGTTTGAGCGCTGCTTTTTTTTTCCCCCTGCTGCTGTGTAGCAGAAAAAGGAAGTTCTGAATCCTGTGCAATCTGTATTTCCACCGAAAGCCGTGCAAGGATGGCATTAGTGGATGCCCAGTACCAGTCCTTGGTATAGTGCCTGTGGATTAGGGGCATTCTTGTCATCCTGGAGGGGAGGTTACGGCAGTGAGTACCTCCGTGAACTTGCTTATGGATGCAAACCCTCTTGCATTCAATTATGTGCTGGAAGGAAGAAGGGAGAAGATTGCGCTTTAATTTCTGCATAATTTCAAAATCAGAGTTTGCCTTGCATTACACATGATAAAGCAATATGGCTTACATACCTTTTCCAGAAAGCGGATAGGTTTTGTAAAATCATGGTGGTTAAATAACGTGCAGCTTCCAGTGGCTTTTGGTGATGAAAGCTGCATGAACACAGCATGTTTAGGCCAGAGATGTTGGCACTTCGCTGCATGTGTGATCAGAAGCAGAGTTTCAGTCGAGGATTGCTGATGCATTTTGCTCAGAATGCAAGTTGCTTGGATTTCACTATACAATAAAAGGAAACAAATAGCTGTTTATTCCTCTGTGGTATAGCTTAAGCTGCTTATAGACATAGTCATCAGCCGTTATGACCTCAATATAGTATATAGAAGACTTTTTTAAAGAAAGTGTTTTTTGTTCTTCTTGGATCAAATAGCCTAAAATTAGCAAATACGCTGTTTTAAAGGGTGTGTTCTGGGGTAAGTAGAAAGTAAAAACTTCTTGGCTGCATTCCCCCTTAGGAATGTAGTTTTTACTTTAAATTCCATATTCTACATAATCTTTAGCTCAAAGCCTTGTGGTAACTGGGTTATAATACATGCTTTTTTATTCTCCCCTTCTCATTTGTCAGTTTTATATAAAAGCTTTCCATAAATGTGTTTCTGCTCTGGCTGTGCAGAAGCTTCATCCATATCCCCACATTCTTTCTAATACTCATTTTTTTTTCTTGACTTTTCTCTGTTCCTGCTATTACTGTAAGTAATTCAAAGAACAAAATGTTTTCTCTTAAACGGTTTACCTTGTAACAACCTAATTTTTGTTTTTTTTCCTGTTGCTGTCATCTATCTTTCCCATGCCTAGAATTTATCAAGGGAAGAAAACTGTCAGGCACACATATTATGAGACTGTATATAGCTATCAACTATACCTAAAAGCAAGGATCACTGTATCACGGTCGTAGTCAGCCTAGCTTTTATGGTCCTGTATACTGATTTGTTAGACACTATTAAAGGATCAGGACTCCTCAAGTGTGATATAACTGATCTTGGCCAGATATTCTTCATTGCAAATACAGTTATGCCTTCATTCCATTTCAGAGCAACTGCTTTATTTTTATTGGTTTGTTTTATGGAGCCTGACGAGTGTCTCCGTTCATCTTTTCTTACCCCTCCCTCCAAAATATTCCCGTTGTTAATGAAGCAGTATAGAACAGTGTTACACTGAACCTGGTGGTGGCAAATACTGCCTTTAAATCTTTGCATGCAACCAAAGCCCTAAATTGTTAATACAGACTGTAACGATCGTACCCCTGTGAACAGCTGCCTTGTGAGAATGCATCGCAGGCCTGCGTGGCAGCAAGCAGTGGATAGCTTTGAGTGCTCAGCATGCCTCGGCTGGGAAGCTTCTGCATGTTTTCTGAGTTAACAACTGAAAAATTCATTAGTTTTTCAACTTGGGCAAACACATCTGAATTCTTAGTTGTAAATATTCTTCTAAAAAGTTTTCAAACTGTCTACTTGCACCACTGTCAAATTTTTCTCTTCTCAGAAGGCAAAATCTTAAGCTAGTTTTTAAATATAAAAATTCTCTAGCAGGTTCTGCAGTAGTTCTAAAAAATTGCTTTGCAGACTGTAGAGGCTGTATCGTAACAGAAGACTAAAGCATAGACATTGGCTTTTTCTTTTGAGGGTTTGAGCAGAATTTTAACATAGCTGTTTTCCTGCTTGGGTGTATATTTTAATAATGTTTGAGTTCGCTATTGATATATAAAGGCAGGTTTCACTGTTACTGTGTGTCAGTATAAGAAACACTGTGGAAGCTGTCTCTGAAGCCCTCTTCTTGCAAATTTTTTTTCATTCTGAACTTCTGCCAGTCGTAAGAGGCTACAGAAGGTTAACTTGATATTAAAAATAAATATTGTAATTTTTCAAAGGAGATAGAATTAACCGAGTAACAAACAAAATGACTTCTAAATTAAGGCTGAAAGTAATGCAGGGTTAGGGACACAAAAAACAAATCCCTTCTCAGACTGTTGTAGCAGGAGAGTTATACTGCCAGACAGTTAATACACACACAACCTCACCAGATGCACAAGTTGGAGGAAAGCTAAACTATATCTATTTGTCATCATCATACAATTTTAATGTCCAGGGTTTTTGGCTAGAAGGATTGATTATACAACGCATTAAAGGTAGTAGCAATTCTGAAGTTTCAGTTTAGAAATCTGCTATTTGAGAGCAACATTAAGCAGATAATCACTATACCTACAAGGAAGGCTTGGTAGTATTTTTAATCTTGTATTATGTAAAGAATGATTGACTGGAGTCTGCAGATCCTTTCCAAATTAAAAAGCAAATTCCTGAACAATGAGGGGTTTAGTGTGGTCAATTATAAAATTAGAGCTCAAGTTGTAGTATTTCAGGAACCTTGCAGGTACTGAATGGAATGAAGCAGCATACTCGGAGGCATGTTCTCTATGGCCATATGTTTCAAATATGATTGCATTAGAGACAGTCAGTTACTAGAGCCGGGTCTTCTGGCATAAAGGTTTTGAGTTATATTGATATTTGTCGGTTACTATGACTTCTTTTTTTTCCCCCCTTCAATTGCATCATACCCTTAAAAAATGGTGGTAAGTGAGAGATCTGCATGCTTTGGAGTTTGTTTAATCTCCGCTTCAGTCTATACAATGCACAAGTCATAATGTTAACACTTTTTCTTAAAACTTCTTCATTCACGTTCACAACTAATTTGGATTTCAGTTTGCTGTTTTTAATCTTTATTTAATCTAATTTTGTACTTATTTTTCTGTTGTTCTGTTCCCCCTGATTTCGCTAGGGTTTTGATTCTTTGTCTGTACTGTAGTGCACTGTACTGGGGATGCTTCTTCAGCAGTTAAATGGCTGTCCAGGAGAGTAATGCGTAAAGAAACTTTTCCTCAGCCTCATTGTATCACTTGTTAGATTATAGATGGGAAAGGGGTAAGTGGCGGTGAGCCACCAGTCTTAGACCTTATGCATAATCCTAAGTATTCCAGTAGGCATTTTTGTTGGATCTTTGCTAGGAAAACACTTGCTGGCAGCCTTTATAAACCTGAAGCATTTCTATTAACACACAAAAATTACCTATCTGAAATATGCATCTAAATATTTTAATTGAGAAGAAAAATGGTTACTATAGCAAGAGAGAGCTTGTATCTTAATGGTGCAGTTTTTTATATTTCTGAAGTTCAGCAAAACAAACTCTCAAAGATGTTGCTTATGCTTATAGAAAGCTGAGATAACCAAGTCTTAAAGCAGAATGGCTTTGGTAGCGGTACTGAGTGTGGAGGGGGGGAATTAAGGATTTGCTGTCTGTCCACTTCTGTTAAAACATTCTTCCCACAGAGCATACAGAGTACATAGTATAGTCTGTTTTGAAATCTTTTGTGAATCAAAAGATATTTGTGGAGGGACGATTTAGATTTACTCTACTGTGCTTTGTGTTTCAGTACCTGATGTGTCTCTGTATATCTCCACTGTATATACAACAGCACATTGATGTCTGGTTGTCCTTACTAGTCCTAGTTTTCTCTGTATCTTGTCCGATAGTGTACTGTTGCTGGTAATGGACTTCTGTGGACACTGGTGTGTCGCTAGTATGTTATTTTTGGCTGTAAAGCTATTGGTTTGTGGTTAGTTTTCTTTTTTTGAAATATTTTTTTGTTCCGGTCACTGTCTGTGCTAGCGGTGGCTTTGCCTATCCGTTGCCTTGAAGGTACAGGTGGAGTAATGTCCCATTTGACAGACATTACTCCTAGTGTGTGCTCATGCGGATGCCTACACTGTTTTAAGACCGTAATTTCCATAACTGCTTCATGTGCACTGAGCCCCCTTGTGGAATCCTGCTGAGAGTTTCTTAAAGACTTCAGTGAAAAAAACTACTAGCATGAGGGGGAACAGCAATTGTTAATATACTAAAAATAGCAGGTTGTGAATTGGTCCCCCAAAATAGTTCTACAGGAACATTAACTTTCTGGATTAATTTTGTACTGCTATTTAAATGCACTTAATTTCTGTCTTCTGTACTGCAACTTGGGGGCAAAATAACATATTTATAATTCAAATAATGTTCAATTGGTCATGAAAGAACTATATTACTCATTGAAACATTGCTCATTGGCAGATTTTTTTCCCCAATTCCTAAAAGAGGATATTTTTCCCTGGCTTTTTGCCAAGACACAGGCAGAACAATGCTGTCAGTCTTCTGTAGCTGAAGTCTGTTGTGTCTAGGGGTATTACACCACCATAATTTTTTCCTGGTGTTTTGGGTCCTGTTTTCTATTAGATGCATGCAAAATGCCTGCTGCTATCCAAGGAATACATTTGGATACTGGAATAAAGTACTGCACCTTCAACCTCCTCCTAACCTGGTCCGGTATAATTAGACATCGAGAAAAAAGGACTATGAAATGGTTGTATGATCCATGGGAGAAGATGAGCATATGGTATATACCCTGGTTGTGTATATACCAATAATTACCCATCAGCAGTTGAAGAATGGGTTAAAAAAAAATCAGTGCAAGAAAACAAACAGCAGGATTTTACAACTGAAATGTTGGTTTGTCTTCTCATCTACTTTATGAGATTGAACCACTGGAACTTGGGGACAAGATGAGTATGACCATATTGCAACAATCTGTCCGCTACAGTTGCAGTTCTTCATGACAAGCATTCAAAGTGTTAACTAAAACCATTGAAGCAACATACTTGCCATTAAAACCTGAATCCAGAAAAATAACTCCATGAATTTTGCACTACCAAAGTGGAATGGCCTTTAATGCTGTAGATTCGTTTATGTTTCAGTTCAGCTAGTGTACAGTACAAAGACTGACTTCCTTTTTCTTTCCTTTTCTTGTCTTTCACTGGATTGCATCTGAAATCTTGCTGCAGATGATGAACCAGCTGGGCCAATGTAAGTGCACTTTAAGAAAAATATTACTGAGATTATTCAAAGGGATCTGATAGTTTATGTGAGTTTACGTTACTTTAAACCTATGTTACATGTAATGTTACTGACTGACAGTCTGAAGCTTTATTAAAGATCAGCGTGCCATGTACTATATTGCTACATAAAAGCAGGCAAAATTCTCACTCCCAAGAGCCTGTAAGCTGGCCTCTTCTGATTTGTTGCTTGGGCAAGGGAGTAAAAAGTCTGAGCATAATGGGACAAGCCACAAAAAAGTCTATGTTCTCAAGTAAAGCAAGCCTTTCATGGGAACCCTAGCCTTTTGTCACTTGTAAGCACTGGAGTAGAGAAGACTGACACTGCCAAGAACTTTGCTATAAAAACAATGTTGTTGAAAGAGTGAGAAACAAGTATTCATGCTAAAGCAAAAAGTGATCTCCTGACTGTCTAGCATAACATATTTGATGTAATATTATAAATATAATAAGTAACCAGCAAACTGGAAAAATATGCTGCTTCAATTGTAAAATGTAAGTGGTAAAACTAGGAGGTAGAATGATAGATGTAGGAGGCAAATTCCCTAGGCAAGAAGGTGTCAACATACTTGGCTAGAAGTCATTTGTGCTGTCTTTAATCACCTAGAGACAGAAGGAGGAAGAATGAAATGCTATTTTAACTGTATGTTCAAAGAAAAGTTTTCCTACACTTTTGAATGACTTTCCCTTTTCTACCTCTTTCTCCAGGAAAACAAATTCTACAAACAATCATAAAGATAAAAACTTACGTCAGAGAAACACAAATTAAAAATGCTTATAATGTAAGTATGACTTGCACACATGTCAGAAATGGTCAGACTGAAGTTCTCCTTTTTGTGTAGTAATTGGTAGGGATTGGGATAAGTAAACATAACTTGTCCATGCATTTAAAAAGCTATGAGCTGTTCAGTGTATGGCACTAGTCTTCGTGACTCTGTCGCACTTCAAAGAACACACGGAGTTATCAAAAAAATTTTGCACAAAATTTGTAGGTCTTTTAATGATTCAGTAGCTGCAGAACTCTATGCAATCACAACTATTGCTTAGCATTTTTGGAAGAAAAATACTACTAAAAAGCCTCCTCGTTCCATCTTAAATCTGGAAGCTAGCCATGGTTGGGAAGCCTTTATCTAACTTCACAGCAAATCAGATGTTAACAGCTTTGTTTACATACTGTCATGACACATGATGTTGAAAATGCTATCAGTCATTGACTAATACCTTTTTTCATTTCTTTTTTAGAGCTTTAAGTTTCTGAGAGACTGATGGCAATATGACCTGCTAAATTTAATGGTTGGAACTCTTGGTTCTAGAACTCCAGTTCTGTCTTCTTTTTTTTTTTTTTTTTCCTTTTCCTTTTCAAGTGAGCAACAATATGACTGTCTAAAGCATGCCTTATTTAGCCTCTCCTGTAAGGATGACCTAGCCAGATAAATTTTAATAATGCTTCAGTGTAGAAGGTGTAAACTATTTTGGGCTTGATGTGCTGTGAATGTTGCTTTTTTTCCTTGATATATTTAAACGGTAGAAGTAGTAAGTCGGATCATGCATGCGCCATTTTTTACTCAAGGTAGCTGTTAAATTGGCCAAGCTCTAAAACGCACCGCTGCCATCTAGTGATACTTTTTTGTAAAGTACAGCAAAACTTAAAAATATATACAGTATATATTTATATTTTGGGGGAGGGGGAAAACCAAAATACAGTAAATGTGTTTCATTTTTAAGCTGCTGATATTCATTCCTTACTGTATGTCTGAAAGATGAGAGAATTATACTGTTCTGGTACTTAGAGAAGTAATATAAATTGAAATTATCTTAAGGGCTTAACCTATATAGAGAGACTTGGGTGTCCAATAATCAGACTTCAAAAGCTGGAATGGTTCAACAAAGTGGTGGTGGTGAAATGCAGTTAAAAACAAAAACAAAACTTCAGTTTATAAATATATATATATGATTGCTTTTTAAGTGATTTTTTTTGTTAAATCATGTAAATTCTCAAATCCTTTTGCACTGATGTGTTCAACATATTCTTGTACATTCAATTCAGGCAAACTTTTATAATTTTCTTTTTTGTTTAAATGATGATGAAATGTTACGGCATGGTGATATTCTATGCAACTAGTTATACTCTTCAGTTTGACACTGTAATTTCTCATGATTTAAAGATTGTAGAAATAGACCTAACAGGGTTCTCATGATGTGCGTAACTGTAGATGCATGAACTTGTGTTCTGTGTATTTGTTGAAGTGCAATGATGTAAAAAAAGTGGATTCACCTGTTTTTAAAAATAAAACACTGACAAAACTGTGTGAGATTTTTTCAGATAATTAACAATATTTAAGCTTGTGGATCCTGAGTGCTGTATATTCTAGTAGTACTAAGTTAATATTTCTCAACTTTCTGTTAGTTTTTTCAATTCCTTCTCCACATCTTCCACAAAAGCTGGGAAATTTTGATCCATAAGACATAAGCGAATAAAAGGCCCCAACTCCTGTGCACTCCACACAGAATGCCGATACACAAGGGGGAGCTCAGACTTCGATTTCAGCACAGACTGCAAAAGTAAAAACAAAGGTGTTGTATTAATCTTGTACATAAAAGGTGGTATTACATGTTTTTTTGTAACAATTCAGTTGCATCAGATTTTTCCCTTCAGTATTTAATAAAGAAGCATCTGCCTTGTTAATATGCTGTTTGAATACTTTCATTCACATATGATTTCTGTATAAACTTTTATCTGATACTTAGTGTCAATTCTCATATAGCTTTTATGCAACTTTGAATTCTTGACTGTGCAATTATTTAAATCAGAGATAGTAATTTCCTGGGTAACAGTGACTTTTGCCTCATAGTGAATCCATTCTGTGTAACAAAAAAGGATCTTTTATAAAGTGTATATAATGCTGTTTGAAACATTCTCTGGTAATTCTAGCTTCTAAGACCTTAATTTAGCAAGATTTCTCTTACAAATAAATTATGGGGCTTTTTAAAACCTAAAAACCCCCCTCCCATCCATTTTCTTGTGGTGGTGATGGGGGGAGGGGAATACGTGCATCGTGTCATTTTTCAATATAAAACTAGTAGCTGCACTACATCATGCTTGAGGAAGCCTTGACAACCTTCCATCAGGGGTAGGAGATGCCTGCTCTCATCCTTTGGATACACTGCAGAAATGCACAATCCTAATGGACTGATGGCAACTCCTAAGCACTTTCTGTGCTGCTGCTACTCTGACAACAATCTGAACCAGCTTGACTAAAACTTTATTTTGGTTGGCTGCCAGTTTTCTCTGCTGGATCTGAGCTATATTGAAGAAACTGCAACTTCGCTGTCTAAGGGTCCTACTGTAGCCAGTGTTGCTAATGTCTCTGAGGCTTTGTGTACCAAAATTTTTCCATTACTTAGGCTGTATATCTTCTACAGTCCTCACTTCCCACTCACTCTTTACTTATCTCTGCCAAGGTTGTAACAGCAGGAGCATCAGTTACTAATGCTTTTTAGATACTCTGCAGGGGAGAGGAAAGTAGAATTAAAGACTAAAACTCTACTTTCATAATGCAGAAAGCATGGTGTGCAGGGGCAGTTGGGGATCATAGTGAATGTTTACTGTGTTATCTGGGGGTGAGGGAAAGAGCTAACAATAATTAGTCTGTATCTTGTTTTAAGGAACTTCAAATGCCTAGTTTCACCTGTGGGTTTTTTTTTTTTTTTTTATGCACTGATTTGGGAGATGCAGGGTAGACTAAGCCTCTCCATCTGGAAAAGTCAAAATTGCTATAAACTGTTAAGTCAGGCCCTAGCTTCTGTGGCTTAAACCTGTAACAGTGTAGGACAACTGCCAGATGGCCTGGGCACACTAACATTTGGAGCATATCCATATTTGACTGGGGGGGGAGGGAGGCGGGGGGGGTGGAATATGTCCTAGTGCTTTTGCTCATCTTATTGTTGGTTCACATTGCAGTATCATGTTTTTCCGGGCTCGTGTCATAGTCCTGAGTAGAGAACAATGTCCTTAAACACAAATTGGAGTCTGTTGGATATGTTAGAGGAAAAAGGAAAAAAAAATGGTAAAGAGAATGCTTAAAGTAAAGCTTCTGCTAACTTTAAAATGGTAAATGGAGCTCTCAGAAAATGTCTCCTGAGGTGGCAGAAATGGGAAATTTAAATTCCAGAGCATAAATAAGCCAGCTGAAAGGATATGTCTCTGAAGTAGAAATAGGAAAACAAGTTCAACCCTGAATGAACTTGGTATTGCAAGCCTGTGGGCCAGAGGGTGGTAAACACCATATCTGAGCACAGCTGTATTAAGCTGACTAAAAAGCAGAGAAACAAGTGGAGGATGCTGTATAGAAAAGTACTACATGAAGGCATCTTTTTGTGCCAGGGAGCTTGCTATTCATTCAAAGGGGAAATGGATGAATGTGTATGGCAAAGAAAGGTCTTGGTACCAGAAAGCTTTTATCAGAAGCAGGTATGTCTGGCACCTGCCTCACACTTAGACCTAACAATAGCAATTTTTTAAAGCTAAATTTTTCTTTTATAGTGCTGGTTTTAGTTTATCTTTTCTAGTATTGCCTCTTAAAGCAGAGCTTAGTTGTGAAAAACTACAGCTGCTGAAGGCAAGCTCCGCCTTGTTTGATCACTCTGTACTGGATATTGAACACAGAGCCAAACTATGACCAGGACAGGAAGGGCATACTGTGCCCTGTGCAACCACTGTCATTAATTCCATCTGTGCCAGGCACCTGCTCACTGGTAACATCAGGCTATCAGGAAGGTCTGAGATACTCCTGAGATTGCCATTCAGGCTGTCAGTAAATCCCATCTGCCCTTATTACAGACAAGAAGTGTACTAAACGCTGAAATATAGGTGCAAAAAAATATATTTTAAGGTGTTGTCAGACTTCTAGCTTGCTTTCTTAGCCCAAGCAATGGACAAGTAACAGATACAGCTTAAGTTTGCACTCAACTCAGCTGCACAACAATGTGTACATATAGATTTCCTACTGACTTCCTAATGTACTGCAGTACAGCAAGTAACTCAGTCCCACCCTAAGCAGCAACTGCTTTATTTGAAAGTACCTAATTATCTGAAACTGCAGGTAAAAATTAGAGCCTGTTTTTAGATCCAAAACTAAGTGAATGTTATTTTTTCTGCAAATTATCATCATGCTTCAGCATACCTGGAAGTACTAGAATATAATCCACAGATCTGTACAGGGATAAGAACAAAGCTGTTGGTAGTTGACCAGCAGGACGTGTATATGGCTCATCATTAAGAGCAGCTCAGAGAACTCTACTTTCTGGAAACAAAGTGTTTGGTAAGTCTGTTTATACTTTAAATCCCAAAAGCCTTTTAAGGCTTATACTTTTGAGATGACAGATTTGTAATAGGATGCATAGAAATTGTCCCTTAAACCATTGATTTGAAGCACTGACTTGATTATTCTATCCCTAGGAAAAAAGTGCAAGAAAGATGCATTGGGAACTTTTAAAAGCAACTTAAGTTAGAAACAGTAGTTGTTTCTCCTCAATCACCTTATTAATTTTGGACAATACCAAAAAAAAATTAACATCAAACTATTTTAAAACACCATTTTACCCTGGACTTCTTGGTGAAACGTCAGTTGAATTACAGATGCTTTTGCTGTGAGTCAAGGGTGACCAGTATTTTCAAACTTATGCTATAACTGCAGGAAACTGCAGAGGTAACCGCAGACTGGAACACTGACAAAGTCATTTACTTGTATGTGGCATGTAGGTATTTGTTTGCTCTTGGTGTGTGTCTTTTTTCTTTTTTTAAAAAGCAAATGTTTAAATTATACCATGAAACCTCCTTTTTTTGCAGCTTATATCCTAGGTCTAGATCATTACACACAAGATCCTGTGTTTTTGCTAGTATGGCTGTAAGTAATTGAAACATCGTTGCTGATAGCATCCTGATGCTCAGTGAAGACTCTTATCAGATGTTTACAGGGTACAAGATAGCTCACGCTCTCTCCATGCCAGAGAAAAAAAGTTACAGGATCCAAATATTAGATTTTTACCTGTGCTAGCTGTGTTACAGATCTTCTTTCTCCAAGGCTTGTGCATGAATCTGGTAAAGGCTCATCTGGCTGGAAAATATCAAATTCAAATAGCATCATCTTAGGAAGAAGAGTGTGGGTATGTGCAAGAAGGGTGGTAGTTCCATTTTTAGAGATAACAGGAAGAGAATGTGCTCAGCTACCTTATGCAGTAAAAAGACATCTTTTTATGAAACCTGAATGCACATCTGTTCTGTCTTTACTTTTTAAAGACATGAAATAACAGACCTATAGTTAAACCAAGATAACTTTCAAACTACTTACATACTAGAAGAAATTCTAAAAATGTGTATGCTCACCAGGAGCATGTTTTTCTCCTTCTTAGGGGTCACACCACCAAAAAAAATGCTTCAGGTTCACATTTGTTTTCAGAGCGAGGTTTTCAGTCCAGCTTTTGGTGAGAGCATAATTAACAATTGTATGACTGTTTAATGGCATTTAATGGTATTCTGCCATTAAACTCTTTACCTTCCATTCTTTGTTTTAGCTCATCAGGAAATGAGCAAAGCCCAAAGGAGAGGTGATCTGCTTCAAGTTGAACCCATAAATCTTGGAGATGAGCTGCTGAAGGTCGTCTTTCATGCACCCTCTAGGAAATGGTGTGAGTTAACTTAGCAATGTATTTTTTCCTACTTTCTTTACTAAATCGGACTCTACTGTCCAGTATTCCAGGACTTGCCCAGATTCTGTCCTGAAGATGAGGTAAATAAGGACTCCAAGATTCCCCTTCTGGACTTGGGCTTGGTCCTCAACGTTTTATCACATGCCCCAGAGCTTTCCTGGCTGAGTTAGCTGCAGGGATGTTTTTGAGAGCTGGTAAATGTGATCCTCTGGATGCCCAAGAGAGTATGTACTCAAGCATCAGTCACCCTCAGAAACATCATCTGCCTTTCCTGATTGCCTAAGGACTTTGTCTTGGAGAGGGGAGCATTCTGTTGTTACCCTGAAATCACTTTAAAATGTATCAGGCTAAGCTAAAATCGATGCAACTATTGTATTTTCAGATTCTATGACTGCAAAACAGAGGAGTAGGTAAACAAAAGGAGGAGAAAATTCTTAGTTATTTGAATGGCTCTGGCCATTTTTTTTTTTTTTTTTTTTTATCCTGTGTAATCTAGCTGAAAAGCTGCCAGGTACTTCCCAGCAGTCTTAGATGAAGGACACTTAGGAAAGTCTGGACACATTTTCTTGGTGACAACTCAGCTCTTATCCTCTGTCCCCCATTCATATTTGTTAACCTAAGCAGAAAGCATCTGACTGTTTTACCAAACCATACCCCCCTCTGCCTGGGAGTTGGTAAGTGCCCTTGGATATAGCCTCTGTTGTTATTTCTTTAGCAGTAATAGCTTCCTATGTTTGCCTGAGCCCCTGTATCTTTTATGTTTGTTTTCTTCATTTTCAGGCTCCCCAGCTTAGGAGAAGTTCAAACCCCAGAGCAAAGCTATAAACCTCATTCCACAGACTTCCTAATACAATCCTCCTATAATCACAGGAACTGTGTATATTAACCTTGGTTATGACTGACCTTTTTGAGGCTACAAAGAGGGTAAATGATTGCTCTGAGGTTATAATAGGCTTGAGGAGCTAGAACCATTTTTTGAGGGTTACTCTGCTGCCCTTTCTTTCAGGCACTCTAATAAAACAGAAAGATTATAGCCAGCTGCAATAGCTCTCTTCCTGGATAACTTCAGCCCAGTTCACTACCTGTTTTCCCCTGCATGTAAACTGAATGTCAGGTTTGGGTTTCCCAAATTTTCCTATCCAGGCTTTCAGGAAGAGTAATTCAGTTTCCTGAGACATGAAATACAGATCTTAACTAAGAAAAATAGCTTGCAAGTTATGCATCACTCTAGTCATTTTTGGCACCCTCTACACTGTTCAGGTATTGTGCCAAAAAAATGACAAATCCTTCAGAGTTCAACCTGAATCTACCAGTTAAGATGTATAAAGCAATAAAAAAAGTCTATTTCCTAGAACAGTGACTTTAAAAATAACTGAAGCTTTTCATGATTAAAAAAAAAAAAAAATCTAATAGTGCTAGCATTTTCTTCATAAGGAATAGGGGCTGATTACTTCAGTTTTTTTATTATTTCCCTGGAAAAAGACTAACTTTGTAACAGCTGAGACAACACACCAACCATCAACAGTCAAGGAAACATTGTTTTAACTTGTTTTTAGCAAGACTTTAATGATAGCTTGTTGCTCATTTTTCATGTGTGTCTAGCAGTTGCAAAAGATTGTTTTGCCAAAGATGCACTAAGATATCATTTACAGATCTAATACTAAGAGTCAATTATTTTTCTATTTTCCAGTGCACGTGCTCTTGCTTACTTACTCTATGTAGTATGGATGCATTTTGTTCAGAGTCCTTCATTTGATTTTCACCATTAGCTAGCTGATTGAGACTTTGATAGAGCATCTGGCGCTGTTCATCAGTTACTTGAACTGGTACATACTCTGCAAGTTTCTGCACGCAATTACAGCAGTGTTCCAGCATCTGTTCTTTTGAATCTCCACCAAACTGAACACGGAACATACGACATTCATTCTGCTCAAAAGCAAAGAGAAATTAATTTAACTCTGCATCTCCTCAAACTATTTTGATTAATTCCTATTCATCACTGTTAGGAAGAAGGTCACAGTTCTTGGATCACTTATCAACTTAAATATGAAGAAACCTGTTTTTCCTGTGGCATCTTCATCTAGCCCAGTAGCTAAACCAGAGGAACATTTGATTCCCAGTTCAAAAATAACTAAAAACCAAGGAAATGGTAAACAAGCAGGGTCACTTCTCAGCTAATCAAAAATTTAGCCACATGAAAAAAACTTGCCATGACAACAGGATTTTATTATTATTTTTAAACACAAATATTGCAGGGAAATTAAGTTCTTACTGCTCCAAGTAGTATTCTAAAGCAAGAAGCCAACTCTGACCAGCTATTGATGATAAAAATGAAATGGCACTAAAGGAAGCAGAAGTTAACTAACTTTGGAATCTAAGCTAAAAGTTTATGAAAACTCTGCTTTCCATTTAGGATTTATGTTGCTGTCCAGCCTTACCTACCTGATTTGCCTGTGTATAGCTAAATATACAAATTCAATTTAGAAATCCAAATGAATGCAGCTGTTCCTTGAACAGAAGCCAACACAGATCATTAAGTGTGCAAGAAACTGAAATGATTTAGTAAGAGAGCTACTGTGCAAATGAAAAACTATTCTCTAACCTTTGCTTGAAAACAGCCCTTGGAAATTAACCATTGCAATATGGCAGATTCTATGTACACCAGTAGCATAGGCTCATGGAGAGCATCTTTTCATTATTTAGTAAAATTGAGAATTCCTCCTAGTAGTGAAATAATATTAAAAACTAAATAAAAACACTGGACAGAGTTAACCTCCAATGCAGGTTGTCCTGCTGTATAATAATAATAGAAATTTCTTCAAATATTTGAGCTCCAGCAAGCTGCACTGAAAATGGAGGGCTGAAAGGCCTGTAGTGCATCATAAGCTTGTCCTAAGCACATTCACATGACATAAGGCAAATACAAACTGAACACTCTCATTTAAAGAATGCATTACTGGGACCTTCTGATTGATCTTGAAATTTCAAATGTGAAATAGGGTTAAAGTAGCAGAAAAGGAGCAAATTCTACTTGGATTGACCTGGCTTATTTGAGTCTTCCTGAGACTTCAACAAAGCCAATTTTTTTTAATGGCTAGACATACTGTCTGCTGACTTACTTAAATAAAAGGACATATTTCACTTCTTTCAAGATTTTGTCCCAAAGATGAACCAGCTCTTCATGGCACAGTCTGTCTGTTTATATGCATGGTATTTTAAGATGTACCTATGTGATTTTTAGGCACTACATGTCTAAATACATAATGCAATTTTTAGGGCACTGTAAGCATAAAAGCTTGTTCTAATGCCTTTTAAAGGGAAAATGTCATTCCTTCTTTTACCAGTGCCCTGTTACTTCTCCTCTAATTGGCTAAGATGTTCTGGCAAGTGAGTCAACTTCACATAATGGAAAACTGATTTGTGGATATGCCAGACAAGTAAGTTCTCATTAAAATGAGAGGAAAGTAACTTGCACCTTAATTTGAACTCCTTCTGGAGCCCTTCCAAAGGACACCTATTTTAGTTACCCCTAAAATCCCCAAATCCATTTTCAGTCTGAGCTAGTTATAGTGTTCTCTACTTTTTCATAAGCACTGTTATAAAATTTAATCTTAAACATTTAAACAACAGTAAAACTTTTTCCTTTATGAAAAAGAGGTAGTAATAATTAAGCTAAGACATGCATCAAGTTCTAGCATAAACTGCGAGTACTGGGCAGTAGCACCTGAACTACACAAGAGCTAAAGTATTAATGAGCTTTGAGATCACTTGGATTGTAGAATTTGCATGTTTTCCCACTCTGGGGGGTGGGCTTAATGAAAACAGCACAAAGACAAATAGCTTAATACAAGAATATTGTAAATTATTGTCTTGGTACTGTTTGCAGATTTTTATATTAAAAATTTGGTTTTTATTCATACAGGCATGTCAAAGACTAATATGAGATCACTGATTACGAGAGACAGATGGATATAAAGGGCAGTCATAGCCATGCAGCCTTTTGTTTCAGATAAATAAGACACATACATAGATCTGACAGATATGGCTTCAGAATTACATAGCCATACATGTGTGTTTCACTAAATAAGTTAATTTCTAATAGTACATCTCAATTTCAATAGTATACCTGTGAAAGGTATCCATTCTACCTGTCTTCCTCTCTTAAAGACACTTCTAAGTTTCTCAAAATACAGTTTAGAAATTCATTCTGCTACCTAAGAGTCTATAAAGCCTTGGCTCCGTTAAAAGAATATTTCATAAGAAATCTTTCACTAAAAATGCAATACTAATGACTTATGAAAACCAATCTGTTAATGTTCACACAGTTTTTTCTAATGTACATAATCCCAGTGATTAACCTCCATGTTTCTTTGACACGGATTATTCAAACTCTCTACAGCTGCAAAGCAGGTAACAAGAAGCAAAAGAAAATAAGAATAGAAAAACAGTGAAATAACAGAAACCAGTGCAGTAATGACAACAGAATGAGAACAAAGAGCAAAAAGGTAAAACAAATGATATCTAGTAGAATATTTAGTTGCACATGCCCCATAGTTGCCTTGTGCACTCAAATATAAGAACTGTGCTTGAAAAGGTAACTTGCTTTCCTCCACTTAAATGGCTTCTACTTCCTTCTGCTTGACTCTTTGCTTTCCGGTACCTTTTGTACTTATGTCTACCAAAGATGAAACATAAGGAGTTATGTGCTGTGGCTGGCTTCCTGGAATGTTCTTAAGTATTTTTAAAAATATTTAGCACAGAAACTACATATACACTTACAGCATTTCAGGGATCGCTTCAGCTACCATTTAGGATATCAAATAGAGACACTGTATGATAGGACCACTGTAATACCACTAAATCCAGTTTAAATTGTGAGAATTTATGGTAAGCAAGCATTTGGATGCATTGACTTCATTTAAGACTGAGTGAAATGTCCCTTAAAGCTTTGTTCAAGCCTCAAAATGATTGTGATGTTGATTTTGTGTTTCTTCTGAGATGCAGCGGAGTCCCTTAACACTGTGGTGGGGAACTGGTTTTATTAACTGAATCTACTGATTCATCTAAACTAATTACTGCAGTAACTCCATACTCTTCTCCAGCAATGCTCCAGATTGTTATACAACCTGACAAAAATCAGCAAAGGTATTTTGGTTTCAGGATACAAGAATCCATGAAATTAAAATAGGTTGCGATACTTCTTTTTGCATTTCCTAGTGCCGCTATCAGGCTAGGCTTATTCTGAAATGAGATGATAACTTTTTATTTGAAAAGTATTTATTATGCCTCACATCTGTTTATATTTTGCAATTAGCAAGACATTCCTCTCTGCAAACTATAGTGTTTTGTTTGTAGCATCTTTTATAAGACATAAAACTGTACAATTAGCCAGATGAGGGATCCAAATATATGTAAATGGGCATAGGTGCAGTTTTCAGCTACGCTTGATGTTGCAATTGTCTATGACTGTAATAACCCAGTCTGTACCTCCCACAAGAGTTCTTGGCAGGGAGAATGCTAGAACAACTTTGAATACTTGGGATGTTTTTATGCCTTAATAGACCTGTGAACTATGGCAAGAGCTAAAACTGGTCTCTAGCAGCTACTGAGCAAGGGACTCATAATTCCTTCCAGAATTCCTGTTTCTAACCTAGAGATGAATTCTCTTGTCAAGTACAAATGGTTAAACCGAAGGCAGCTGTTTCTCCTGCAACAACAAAACCTAGAAAGTATCAGGGGAGCAGGGAGAGCTGTTCTCATTTTGAAACAATCTTTGTTTCTGAATAACCTGTCAAGTGCTCAGCATAGATAAATAAGTAGCCTCCCAGAGTTCATTTAAGAACCAAGAAAACTGAGATTTTATACATAAGTTAGTAACAAGCAAGTGCCATTTAATTATTTAAAGGCTACCCAACCACTTTTCATGAGATCTGAGGGGAAGACCAGAAGTCCAGGTCTCTTTCATTAGCTTCAATACCAAATGCCTGAGTCGCTAACCAGACACTACTGTGCCAGGCCTCAGGGGCCAGGAAAAGACCAATTGTTTTAGATATTCAGCTGGCCAGAGTGAGGTGCCAAAATGGAAGCACCAGTTCTCTAAGATGTAACTCTAATGGCAAGCTCAAGAAAGAACAGAATACATACAAAACTAACCTGCCTTTCACACATTCTCAAGCAAAGAAATGTTTAAATTTAATTGCCAGTGTGGGAGATGTTGTATATGCAGTTCAAAATGACTGATAAGCAGCATTTAAGAATGTAAGACATAGATAAGAATCCCTTGATCTTTTTAACGGTTAGCAGTGTGGTTGTCGCCATGCGGGCCCATTTTCAGGTTTTATACGTTCAGACCAGCAAATTCTAAATAAATATCAGTCTAGCTATTTTAGTAGCTCACTCTCAAAGTAGTCCAAAAGACTCAAACAGTAGGATTTGCAAAAGACACTAAGATGATTCAGTCCACTTTATATATTTACTTTATATGGACAATTTACAATATCTCAGCATTTCTGGTTTAATTTGTCCAGTATTAAGTAACCCTATACAGAACTGTGTTGGCTATTAGAAATATTAGAAGCAACTCTACTGACCTTTGACTTTGCCCCAAACAGCAAGCAGTCTGCTCTTCTTACTATCTTCAACCACTTGTGGGAATCAATTAATGAAAAGCCTTCCTGAAATTAAGCAGAACACAAGTTACTTGAACAGTGACTACGCAACACTTAGAAGTAAACGCTCAAGTTATCTAACATAATTTCATCCTTCATTAAGCTTATTTGCATCTGTATGTGTATCTTACATATCTGTGAGTCTTATTCTACTATATTAATCCTAAACATAACAAGACTTCTCTATGACCTCCCACCACGCAGCCCAAGGAGCCTCCTGGGGCCCCCAGTGAAGCGAGAGGAACATGTCATGTCATTGTGAATTCCAGACTACAATGATATAGCTTCCTTTCCTAAGGAGCCAGCCAACAATATTGATCACATACTCATAAAGGGCTGGTATTTGAGATTTCAGAAATAGCCATCAACTACAAACTTGAAAATATTTTTTCATTAAACCTGAAAAATTTACTATCCATAAGCATAATGGAAAATTACATGGAAAGCACACAATTGCCAATACTTAATTTTTACCACACTATGAATTAAATTAAAATCTGTAGCTCCAGCAACAACACTATGTCAGCGTACATCTTAATTTCCATATATATTTCAGAGTATATATATTATGAAAATCTCCTTGATATGCATAATAAAACAGCTGCAATGGAGAGTTTTAAATTCTTCCACATCCCATGAAGTTGCTTAAAAGGGCAGCAGAGGGCAGGCAAACCTGGAGAATGGGACAGCAGTTGACTTATCTAAGACCCAGACAGGCATTTTCTCCAGACAGAATTCAGGTAAACAAGCAGCAGCTTTTATAACTTGATAAAGATATTTTTATACTTCAGTTGTGTTAACTGGTAGTCTTTTCAAAAAAGACAGACTGCTTAGCATTCCATAGAAATATCCCAGGAAGCTGAAAACATCATATGAACATTGCAAGGGAATGGACTGTGCAGTTCCCAAGGTATTCCACAGACTGCCACATAGTCATCATTTGACAAAGTTTGGGGGGGGGGGGGGGGGAGGAATTTAAGGGCAGGGAGGAAATTACTTGCCTGTTTTATTTCTGTTTTATCTGAACTAATAATGGTTTTCAATTGCTATGACTTTTCACATAGGCTAGGCCTGGCTGCTTTCTGTAAGTGTCCGAAGGGTCAGAAACTTTACAAGTCAGGCCCATCCTGAACCACCAGCAGTATGCTTTTGCCAGAGTCAATATCCATCTTATGCTAGTCCAGACTGGGAAGCCATCGGCCATTCTGTTTTGGTACAAGAAGTCACTGCAGTAAGACACTGCCCTTTTAAAGTGTTGACACTGGCTCTACAGCCTCACACAGCAGTTGCACGTGGACCTTAACTGAACTGGGCTTTTGCAGGAAGGATGTCTAAGAAACATTGAAGAGTGGAACTGAAGGCAAACTGGCTCAAAGACTCATTGCTGAGCAGATATTTATTATTATAGACTCCAGAATGGTAAGACAGCATGCAAGCATCAGCCCCAAAAGATTTAAGGTCAGAGGGAGAAAATTTCCCTCTGCACTGTTTTTGGAAAGGCCCTGACAGCAGGTAAGACAGGGCAGTCACTTGGCAGCACGTCTACTTGCACTGAATGCACTCAAAATGCTGCAAGGTAGATATTGCTAAGGTGTGAAAGGCCTCAAGGTCAAAAGAATAAGATGATCTTACTTTGTGATGGAAGGAAAGTGCCAGGCCATCCTCTACTCTTACAGGAGTTATTTAAAGGAACTTGGATTCTAGCAGAGACAAATGTAACATGGCAGACCTCTCACTACAAGAGAGCATCTTGCTTGGTAAGTCAGTACTCCACAGCCACAATACACAATGCAATTAGATTGCTGAAACAGTGGAGCAGGAGGCTGCGTCCACCACACCAAAGGCATCCTCCTTCCACATAGAGACAAAATCCTCTCCAATTTAGAGTCATTGTCCTGGAGACAAACAAGTGAAGAAGCAAAAATTCCAGAAAACAAGGCAGCAGAAACTACAAACGAATATGATAGATCCAGAAACAACTCCCAAACCAAATCAGTGCCAGGAAGCTAGCTGCCATAAATATAACACTGTAATGCAAACAGACTTTGCAATAAGTTTTATTTCAGCTCAGCTGCAAATTCAGAAAGGTTGTAGCTCCCATATTGCTGCAGGAGATTTTATACTTATTTCCATTCTTCAGCTCTCAAGGAGCCACATAGCACATGTAGCTCCCAACTGTGTACAATATCTCACTGACCAAATGCACTGAAAGCTGAGAAAGCCTCAGTGAAATTTAGCTTCTCATTAAAATTGCCCAGTAGACCTTGGCAAAACTTAATGATTAACCTTACTATGAAGAGTAAAATAAGAGTAAAGGTCCCTTCTGGAAATGGTATATTCTCGGGGTTTATACAAGCGACCTGAAGAGTAAACATTATCACAGTTTGGAATGCAGTAAAGCAAGTGTGTTTGTATTTATTTTTGTGAAACAAATACAAAACAATAGGGAAATCAAATCCTTGTGCTGACATGGAATTCAGCTCCTAATTTCAAATAGTAAATGTTGAACAACTACTTCTAACTTGCTGAGACCAAGTGGAATATCCATATCTCTTCAAAACAAGTGGGCCAATTCAGAACCATTTACCCTGGATACATACCCAGACTGAGTACCGGACAACCAACGAACCAACCATGGAAAGCATTTGTGTTGGACTATGACCGCTGCCTGTCACAGGTAACTTCTTCGCCATTTCTTCTCCCTCTGGTTCCACTGCCAAGTCCCAAAAGGCTGTAGGTGAAGCAATTCTAATATCCCATTCTTTTACTAGGCCTCTTTCGTTAAGTTGGGGCACTTAGTGCTTGCTCTGTACATTTCAAATACTTATTGTTTTTGATACACACCAACTGTGTTTATTTAAAAACAGCTGTTCCCATATTAAGTTTACTTTCATAACATTTTTCCTTTCACTGTAAGACGTAGAAAAATGTTTTCTCTTTAAAATAATAACTGTTTTCAAAGAGATCATAAAAAGCAGGTAACATTTAATTTTCCTATCAACTACTTCACTGACATTTCCCAGGTTGTCTTTCTTTTATACCTCCTGTTCCTGAGGTAAAGCAAACTGAAAAAAACATTTAGAATTTTTACTTACGTACTTTAATTATTCAATTCCAAGAGCAGAATTTAATTAACTAAAATTTAACTTCAACTTTAATTAGCTAACTGAAGAACAAAGCACAAAGTATTTCCTTTATTCTTGCACCCCCGGTTGATTCCATATTGCCAAGCAGAAACAAATACAAAGCTAAGACTAGCTAAACCAAAAAGGAATATCTCAGTGCAAAACTCGAGCAATACAATAGAGCTCTTCTGGTGCAAGCAAGCTATCTGAAAAGTTACGGACAACCTCAGGTCTGCAGAACTACTCAGACTGAACTCCATCATTAAATTGTTTACATCATTAATTGACATTACAATCAATATTCTGTAGATTTTCTCAGTTTTAAGCAGCAAATAAGCCTGATTTAGCACAATATTAAGAAGGTCCATTCTGTTCCTCATGGCTTTTTGCCTGTTACCTCAGTCTGCAAAGACTCTGTATTTGGGGCCACTTGAGATATGGCAAAATAACAATAGTAACTATTTAATTCTTAACAAGGGAATTACAAATCTGCATATGAAGTTAAATAAATGAATTCAGGGCAACAAGAAGGAAGACCACAACAAACCTGTCCCTTGCTCCATTATTCAAAAAGCTGGAGAATTAGGTCATCTCTGCCAACATCCAGGAAGCATGGGGTAGATTCTGGAAGCTGGATGGCAATGTTCTGAGATGATAGTGCAAACAAACACAAAGGCAGGAACAGGGATAGCTGTGGTCACTGCACACAACATCCACACCTGCTTAACGTGGTCTTTGAGCCCAGATTTGGGCTTTGCTGAGCAGTATTGGGCAAGAGCAAGGACAGGTGGCAGTATAAGATTAATCGGGAATATAGACAGAATGGCAACATGGAACTGGTCAGGAACAAAAGACCCCAACTGTTTATGATTCGGAGATATAAAAAGGAGCTTTTTTCTAAGATCATTAGCATTCAATCATGCATATACTCCTTATGTCATTCTCCAGGGTAATAGTTGCAATAACACCGCATTAAAGGAAAACAATTTCATATTCTTCTAATAAAAATATTAAGCCTCTCATGGCCCTATAGAGAAATGAAGCTGAAGCAGAAAACGTTTCCCAAATATTTTGGAACAAGGACAAGACATAACCACACCTCACATCAGGCAGAGAAGTCAATAAGGCTGGTCTAGCCTTGTACCTATGTATGTATAGGTACATACCTATATACATATATGTGGTCCATGGCTAATTGGGAAATGCTTTTGTTCTGCTTTTACATTTCTGCATTCAAGAAGCTGTCAAATAATGAGGCCTATCTATGATATGTTGCATGGTATTGCCTATTATTACAAGTATTTCTATTGTATTATCTAGAAACCTCAAATATGGTGCTAAGGAACATATGAGCACAGAAAAAGGTTATTTATTCTATGTTTAACTGCAAGATCTTTTGGCAAACCTTTTAACGTTTCTTAAATATATATTACTCTATTTTTTTGCGTAGCAGACAGTTCAGCTACACTGCCTTACATCAGTTACTCTGGATCACTTATTCAGTATACGTTTTTAAATGAAACTGAACTGTGTGTAGACAGTAAGTTAGAAAGAAGTAAAACATTTCTTTTTATCACAATCATTACATACTTTGCCTACTTAAATTATAACCAATATTCAAAAAAACCCAGAAAAAACACAAACACACATTCTTCCATTTTTAGTTACCACTTATGGTTGCACTTCCGTGTATTATAATGCTTTGTCCCCAGAGCTCACCATTCAGAATGGATGTATGCCTTGTATAATGAATTAAAGATTCAACTGGGTATCACACAGACTGGGAATGTGTGTTGATAGGAAATGATGAGGTCAGCATGAGATCAAAGGAACTTTATTGTGTTAATAATTAATATCCCAGTGCTTTTCAGACAGGACCACTCTGGCAGCTAACTGAAGCAGGATGGCAAAAGAGAGAAGCTCAAGGCCTCATTATCACAGCAGAGAGGTTGAAGGCAGGATTTTCATCAACACCTGACCCATGGAATCAGTGCTCTTCTGTCACTGAAAGTCCAGTAGACTAAAGTACTTTTGAAAATGTTTGCTCATCTGTGATACTTCCCAGTTTCCCTTCCTCTCCTGTTTTGTGTCCAACATTGAAAATAAACTGGCATAGAAGGGGCCCAAGACTCTCAACTGATACGTGACAAGCTTTTACTTGTTGCTTAAGTTTATCTGTTCCTGAGTACTGAAGAGCAGTCAGATCTCTTCTCTTGAAAAAAAATTTCTCTCAATTTTTCTTCTGATCAGCTGTATAAAGGAAAAAGTATCCCTTTCAGGTCCATATCAGTAATATTCTAAGAAAAATTTCCTGAATAACCAGAAAATAAATTATGCCTTTAGCCCTCCCCAATCCTTCAGATGTTTTAAATTTGGTAGAAGTGAGGAAACAGAGTAGCTCCACTCCAGCAGGTGAATGTTTTGAAGTGTAAATGTAAAGATGTACTGACAAACACTGCACAGAGTATGTAAAAGTTATGATACACTGACGTACACTGCAGCAAAAGGAGTGCTGCTAACTCCAGTCTGATTACAGACAACATTCCTTAGATGAACCAACTCCTTGCTCTTTACATATTAGGTTTCTTTTGGTTTTTTTTTTTTTTTGGTTTTTTTTTTTGAAACAAAGGATTTGAGTAAACACACAGAATTTCCAAACCCAATTTTGATGATGCATAGTTGTCTGCTCTGCGGAAGCATCAACTGAGGAACAATTCCTTCACTCTAAAATATACAAGCTTCACACTGCAGCAAGCAATCATGACAGAGTTTGAGGCCATCAGGGAGGCTCCCTAGTAGACTGATTATAGAAACAGTACATGCACTTCCTTCCCAGTCAGGCAGTCCTCCTTCATGAGGTTAACTGCAATTGCAGGAGAAGTCGTGGAAAGAAAAAGAGCTAAAGAACTAAATTATGGGTGAACCAGCTGCAGAAGTTGTAAAGCCCATGCTATGGCACTAAAATGAGAAGATGCTGAGAATCTGTTGGTCCCAGCTACTGATAAATATTTTTGAGCTGCTACTTTTCAGCATGCCCTCACCATGTGCCCTGATGTCATTCAACCACAAAGATTTCCTCTGTATTCTGTTGGAAAGAGAGAAATTAACTCCCCAAAGATCATGTGTTTTTGTGTTGATACACGTAAGAGAACACTACTAACCAATGCTGGATGAGGGTTAACCAGCCAGTAGCACTCTAACAAGATTTCCAACCAGTCCTTGATCAGAAGGTCTTTCAGTTTTTTGTAAAAACTTAAAGCAAACAAAAACACACACACATAAAAATGCTTTTCAGGGAGTGAATTTTAAGTTTTTTAAGTTACAACAACTTCACATGCTTAAATTATAGACTCATCATTTTCCTTCTTAGAACTGATATACAAGTTCACTTCCTTTGGAGGAATTATGCAACCATTTATTTACAGCTTTAGGACATGGCCAGACATCTTGTTTCTATGGTGTATGTTCAGAAACGTTTATAGCACTGAGAGCCATATATGCTATTTGCAACCCAGCCATTTCTCCCCAGTCCCATGCTTTCTACCTCTCATCATCTAACTTCACCCTATCTCCAAACCAAGACCTCAGTTCACACTCATGTGCTTCCCTCATCAAATCAATTCCTTTTCTTCTCCCTGAGACCACCTGCATTCCAGTACTCCCAGTAATAAAGCTGCAGTCACCACACAATCCCCAAACCCTCTGCCTACCCATGAAATCTCTGCAGCTTTGGCAGGGCACATCCAGCTCCAGGATATCTCCCACCCAAACTCTCAATTGTGCCTTTAACACATTGCCCTTGATTGTATCCCTGCTTCAGCACCACTTACAGAACTACAAAAGCTCTGAACCGAGACAACCAATGTGAGTATGTCGCTACACCTGGAGTTATACCTGACATTCGCAGTAAATAGAGACCCAGAGTCTTTGGTGTAGCAGTAATAGTATTTACATGTACGCCAACTCCCTGTGCACTTATGCTTAGGACTGCTCCCTGGCACTGCTGGCATCTCAGAGCACTCTGTCCACAGCGCACTACTGAAGGACCACTGTGAGCTAAAGATGCAAAACTTCTGACACGCAGCACTCCACAGAGGCACCCTTTGAGCAGCCCTGCTTGCACCTTTCTGAACAGGCTGGGGGGCAACATGATACAGAACAGTTTCCCAGAAAACATTGATACCTGGGCTGAAAGCACTGATACCTTGGCTGAAAAGGTATGAACTAGAGATAAGAAACCAATGCTATAAAAGGCATCTGGCTCCAGACAAAAAGAGATTAAATGTCATTCATACCGAGAGGCATCTTCTACAAGCGCACTCCATGAAATCTTAATTGTTAAATTCTGACACTGATGCATGCCAGAGAGAAAAAGTTTATTCAGAAGTAAAGGCAATGCTTGTAAAATACAACATTGCTGCAATCACCAAATCCCTTGTCCAACAGCTGTTTGCTACTTTGCAGTTCTAAGTAAGGGAAATACAACAACTAAAGAAGCATCCAGCTGTTAAGCTCTGCATATCTTCTGGGTGTAATTTTTTCATCCCCAATCTCTTAGAAGCCTGATCATAAATCTTGCTATTAAGCTTGTTTGATTCCAGAGAACTTATCAGGGTTAAACTCAGAAAACGCCATCTCTACAGGGGTACAAAAGCTAAATGAAGTAGCAAATACAGGACACACAGAGGCACCCATGAGACAGAAGTGTTGGGTGCAGCAGCACATGCTGCCAGATGTCAGCTTTCTAGAAAGAGTCACCCCAGAAGGGTACAAACTACAGTTTCTTGAAGGAATGGACAGCAAAGATAAGCTCCTAACTCAGGACAAACCTTGAAATTTCATAATAAGAAACTGAAAAATATATATATTTAATTATGTTGTAGGACAATGAAACTTGACCAGAGACCAGTGAACAGGATGCCAATACATTCTGCCTATTGATAATATATTGTAAAGGCAGAGGGAGAAGGGACTACAGACATGTTGATGACTATGTCAACCCAATTTACTCTTCTGGAGGTATATAAGGACCTGAGCATCCTTCTCCAGGTAACATTTTTCTGTATACACTAAACTTTGCAGGACTAAACTCTTCAAGACATCCCAGTTTCTTCTTTAAGTGTCTATACCTCATATACACTTCCCTAGATCAATACCATATGCTAAACTTTAACTGTAGGGTTAACATATTTCATAAATACATGTCATAACTCTTTAAAAACTACTCTAGTAGTTGAGTTTAAAAGAACTGGAGAAGAGAATGGTAAAGATCAGAACCCTTTAAAACTCTGCTGTTGACAACCATCAATGCATAAGGATTATACAAAGGAATGTATCATTATATCCAACATAAATGGGGAAACTGATGCACGAAGATATTCAGCTTGTCCAAAATAATCATCTCAGTAGCAGATGCTGAAATTAAAAAAAATAAAAAATAATATTTTGATTTTTGAACTAGGAATTGGTTTTGAGTGAGTTAATGAAACCAAGGTTTCTTCTACACTTTCCAATACCAATCACGGGACCTTTTATAAAAAAGAACCTCCCTCTAGCTTTCCAATGGATTACGAGTGAGCAGGACAGTTTAGCAATATCTTCACTTCCCTAGGTGTCAGATGTCCTCATCTATTGCACAGGGACCTTTGACCACTTAAGTCACTGCTGTGAATATCATCTCAAAAACTCAGTGCACAAGTTTTAGGCACTGCAAAGAGAGCATCAAGAACATCAATTCCTCTGCTGAATGCTTGCCTAATTAATGAGGTTAGAATCTACTGTATCCTTAGCACTACTAGCTTATTAGAAGTCATGAGGGGACCAGGAGGGCACTAAGGACATTTAGTCTACACTTCAAAAGATCAGGTCACAAATCAATCACTCTGGATTAATTTCATCCTATTTAATAAGACCTCTTCACAATTTCAATTTGATTAATTTGTAGGATATTAAGAATTCCAGCATCAGAATTAATTGCATCCAATAAAACACCAAAATACAATTTTCATGATGTGCTGATCTGAAGGAAGGAAAGAAGAAGACGACATAAGGTTGTAAGGTTGTGTGTGTGGTACGCAGAACATGATGCATCTTCACAGAATGGCCAGAGATGCCATTGAGATACTCCTGTTAAAATCTTATCATCCACAGTGTGCAAGAATGAGATTTTATATTGTAAGATAAACAGCCTGGCAGGCCACATTACAGCAAAAACACATCCTAAAAATGTTATGCAAGTTGATTCCAAATTAAGAGAAAACACTTCCATTTGCATTACACATTAGGCATTTTTATGCTCCACTCCTTGAAGTTCCATTTACCTCCTCTTCACTCCATTTGACTGATCACAAGAAGCAGATTGTATTTTTAAAGGAAAGCAGTTGTTTCCTTATTGAGACAGATTCAGGTAAGTCTCTGGCACTATCATTAAAGACTCTCTAAAACAATCTTGGAAGTATACCCATTCCCAAGAACAGTTTACCCATCAAAATAAATTGTTTGTTTTCTTTGCGCAACTGATGGAAACACTGAAATTATACACGATTTTTTGTTACAGTACCATGGAATTGTGCTTTAATCATCAATTCTGAAGTATTCTCAGATACTATAATCAACTGTGTCAAAGCTATAGCACCTAACCACACAGCACTGTACACAGCACAAGGTGTTACACTGATCTGACTGATTTAAAGTAAGTGCTGAGACTGAATTCTTTCTGGCAAGAAAATGGTCTTTAAAGGTCCATTAGCAAAAAGGTTGCTAGAAGGGAATTCATTAAATATCCTACTATTTTAAGGCTCATAAAAATTATTCTATAGTCTACTATATGTATTAAAAAAAAATCAGTTGTTAGGATGTGTGAAAATTTTATTGCTATTTTATAAATATTCCTCTTAGAAACGGATCATAAAAGAGTCATAGTCTCACCTTACTTAGCTCTAAATAGCTACAATTCTTTAAGAAAAATAAAAGGTTTCTTACACTCCTGCTTTACACATTCTCTCCTTTTTATTTTCTTAAATAAATCCATTATAGAGAAAATATTTTGGTATAAAGTTAAAAACACTTAGATATTTTTCCTAGAATGGATGAGATTAATCCAACCATCAACTAAATACAGATTTTCTATTTCTGAATGAATAAGTCTTTCACCTCAGTTGCATGCATATGGAGATGTAGGGAAAGCTGAGAGTAGCTGAAAGGTACACACTAAATAAGAGCACTCACTGAGTAAATAACTCACACAAAAGCTATCTCCTCTTGTTTTCACACTGACTGGAGCGTATGCTACAGAAAATAATTTATGTATTTTAGTATTTCATAAATCATCACTGGATATGAAAGTATTTCATGGAAGAATCACTAAGAGAGCAAACATCTGGAGCTATCACTAGAATGTTGGCCAACTAAGATCAGTTTTGGATATTTTGCTGGACTTTTAAAAAGCATCCACCCACAATATTATCAGCATAAAGCAGAACTTGCTGGCAGCTAAAAGGTTCTTTTTAGCTTTTGTAAAACACACGCCACTGAAGAACAGATGTACTCTCACTTTTATCTCAGTAAGGAAAATAGAAGGTACAAAACAAGATAGTCTGAATCCACTAATGCACTGATTTTACTGCATTCCACGCCAATTTTAATCCACAAGAGATAAGAATAGTTCATAGTACAATATTGTTCATTTTTAAAAGTGCTCGATCAATAAATTTTCTTTGTTACAGATGTTAGATGAAATTTTTGTGAGCTTTCTGGGGTTTTTGTTTTTAACCTCTTACTTAGAATAGTTCAAAATAAAACTCAGGGGTGAGGGGGACTCCTGCTCTTCTGTCACTGCTACAAAATGCTACTGCAAAAAATAATATTATTAGGCACTTTTACCACTTAATGATTTCCTGAATTTAGTTATCAGTTCAGTTCATTCTTGGATTGCTGTTCAAGGGAGAAAAGGAAAAGTCATTTTATACTCATCCACAAAAATTTTACAAAAGTACAATATAGTTATTTTCTAGCTGAAAAGGAAACAGTCCCTGTGACAAAAGAGTAACTGCCCACTGCTGAGCTTCTTCATTTGTCTTTCAAATGACTGGTTGTAACTGGTGGTTGAGATAAGATACTGACCTTGAGGAAACATTTGCTGGTATCAGACTGCAATTTCTGTAATCATACATTGGGGATTGCTTGATGTTCTCCCATGACAAAAATATCTACTTTTCCAGAAAGGTTCTATAATCTTAAAAAAGGTTATTTTTCTATCAACAGCAATGGCCTCAGGAAAGTCAGACCAGACAGGAAACACTGAGAAGCAGTGCTTGTCGCAGGTTTGGGTTTTTTTTGTTTTTTGGTTTTTTTTTTAAATACATTAATGCAAAGTCTTATGTCATTCAAAACAGTAGCGTGAAACATCCAGTAGTTCTTGACCTAAATCACACCTCCACAGTAAACCAAGCCTGACAATGTCCAGGCCAACCATGCTTAAGCCAAGGAACATCATTCCTAGGAGATGATGCTTTCTATCATTCTTTAATACCCTGTTAACTGCAAACTGTCTTCCTGGTACACTATAAAGAGAATAATGTCACCTACCATTCAGTTTTCTCCAGGGTGTTGCAGCCAATGGGAGTCCCATGAAACTCATACATGAGCACCCCAAATAACCAACAAGAATTTTTTCAGCAGTAGTATTCAACAGGGCTATGCACAGATCTTGTGCCTCACTGTCTTCCTCTGCAGAGGTATAAGGCACAAAGCAACTATAGTTGTTATCCAGCTTCCTCAAAACCAGGAGCCTATTGTACATCAGAGGGTCTATAAAGCAGGGATTAGAAAATAGATCAAAAGACTAGACTTCAACAACTTAAAGGATGTAGTTACTACACAGCAAGAAACAGTTTTGTAAGTACATCAGAGGGAATTCCACTGCAAGCGAGTAAGGCAGCAGGCAGTTGTTGGAGAACACTTTGGCATTTAAAAGAAAAGACTCAGTGGCCAATGTAAGAACACCAACCGAATCACTCCAACTGCAGCACTCTATCAAACTTGCTGCATTCCCTCTGGAGCAGAAACCTGTGCATTTCACACTACCCTCTGTGACAAAACATCCATTGCAATGAACTCCCAGTGAGAAGAATTGGTTTGCGACAGTTTCAAAGACTATATGCACTTGGCTGTGCAATGCCTGTTTAAGTATTGTGACCAGCTTTTGACAACTCCCGGGAGCTGGAGACCACAGGGAGACAGAACCAGTGAGATTAGCCACTTCTATAGTCCAATTATTTCTACAGCAGTAACATACATTGTCCAGTAAAGAAACCTTTTTGTTATATGGCATCTGGACAGGGAGTCTGCAAGATTTCATCTATTACTTGCAAACGTTTGGCTAGGTTTGTGATGCACCATCTCATATCCCACACATCACTGGAGTTCATCTGAGACATTGCTGAGTTCAAATTCAGTGCTTTGCTATTACCTGGAAAGACAGAAAAAACCCTCTTCTTTGATACCTAGTTCACACATCTGTTGCAGATGTGTAACCATTTTATTTAACCTATCACCTTACAATGTTTGGGGCATAATTCATCATAGCCAACATAAAATCTCAGTAGAAAAAATAAAAAGATGTGTTTTAGGACTTCTACAACCTGTCTTCTA
Organism: Dromaius novaehollandiae; assembly: GCF_036370855.1. Lineage (NCBI taxonomy): Eukaryota > Metazoa > Chordata > Aves > Casuariiformes > Dromaiidae > Dromaius > Dromaius novaehollandiae. The sequence goes on from NC_088107.1 coordinate 23,830,785, forward strand.
ATGGGCTCTACCTCTTAGCAGCCACTCTTAATATAGTGATAGCCAGATGTGAATATCCATCTTAGCTAATACGCCATCATTACTGCCAGCTGTTTTATACAAACATATACATGCATGCCGACTTGTGGTCAAACTATGAGATATCTCATTTAGGCATTCAGAAGCTGAATTGCTTTTACCTCCCATTGCGTGACCGGAGGAAATAAGCAATCTGCCCAAAGGCAGGAAAACTGTAGTCGAAAAGCTATTTTAGAAGATTAGTACAACATCCTTAACGTGGATGTTTACTTCTTATCAGATGAATCACACCCTATGCGTTATGCTGACATAGGATCAGTTTATGTCCTAGTCTCAAGCCTAAACCAAGACTGGACCAAGAAAAAGAGTCTGGCAGAGTCTACTGCATTATAAGCTGCTCCTTCTCTCCAGATCCTATTTTCACCAGGGCTTAGAGGACTTCCGTACAAAGACCTTGGTATATCTGTCCTTAGCTGATGATACTTAATTTCTAGCACCCCTGCCTGCCACTTAAAAATATATATATGTAACAATCATACTTACTTTGATATTAATGCTGATACCAGCTTCTGGTATACCAGCAGCACCAGTGCCTGTGCTGTCCTTATCGGCACAAGCCCTACGCATCGCTTTTCCATTTGATGATGCTGGCCTCTCTACTAAATAGACCAATTGTTCCTCAAAGGCTGAAAAGATACTTACGGACTACGATAGTACCAGAAGGGGGTGTTTTATCACCACGTCAGTCTTATACAGTGTGCGGGAAAGGAAAGTCTGTCTGGGAGGACACGTATCTAACTAATGAATATGCCTAAGCAGTAAAACTAAGCCAGATGTGAAGGACCAAATCACTTGCAAATATATGTGTTGGGTTTCCTGTTTAAGAGGGAACCGACAGAGGACTGCAACTGCTCTCATCTCTGAGCTCATAGCTCTGTCCTCTATCATTCCCTCTTAAATATATTTGATTCACTGAAAAACCTAGCAAATATCTGATCAGCTAGTTCGGAATATGGGCAGATGTCTGCAGAATGTGTTGAGTTTCCTGTTTACAAATGATTTGAGAGATATAAATAGGTGTAGGGCATGCTGCACCAGTGCATTTCACACGACTATAGTTCTGTATGCACAAAATGCACCTGCAGCATGATCCTAATCACATGCAGTTAAGAACTGCATCCAAAGAAACTGACAGTCAGGTTCTAAAATACATATTGCAATTTTTGTATACCTTTTCTCTAGCACCTATTACAACATCAATGGTGAGGACTTAAGGTTGGTGTAGAAGCATTGGTGAAATAAATGTTTTTTAAAAAATGGTTTTTTTACTCTCCGTATCACACACCTGTCATATTTACCTAGCATACCTCTTCTGTCCCTGTTCTACATTATTCTTAAACTGTGATCATTACCGCAATATCCAAATGTCTGTTAGAAGCTGAAATAACCAACAAACCTAATAGACCTCCTCAGTAATTCCACGTTGCATTTCAAGCGAGGAAGTTACCTTATGTCCACACTAGCCACTAAATTCAGTTAATCATTCCTTCTCCTTTTCAACATATAACTGCCAAAATACCTCCCACATTCCATTTTTACCTTGTCCAAGGACATCCAACTCGTCCTCCATAAGTATGACAGCCAAATGCCATATGTTGTATTTTAGGTCTCCAGACTGACAGCTGTCTGTTAGCTCATTAATTATCTATTCAATACCCTTAACACATTCAACCAAATGTCAAAAAAAACCCTCAAGGGTACCTTGGCTCCCCTCCTACACTTACAAGATGTTTCTGTAAGTTTAAGACCTTCTAAGATGCACAGCAAAAGCTAATTTATAGCATTGTATGTATTTAAATCTACAACATACATTCTTACGCATTCTGTGTAAAAATTTTTCTCTATCTTAATAGTGCAGCATTTTCTGGCAGTTTTTAATAGTTTTCTACCATTTATCAGACTTTTTCTACTTCTTATCATCACTGTGTATCTATGAAAGGCACTGAACAAACGTGATCCCACTTTCCAGGACAGGCCTTTTTCTGTCATGAGGCATAGTGCAATCTCAGCATCAAACCAATTTCTTCACAACGGAGTGTTTCTGTTCACCTCTCTGGCATCACTGTGAAATCTTTATAATTTAGTACCTGAAACAGGCTACAGCAAAACCAGTTAATACAAGTTGTTGTTGTGTCTCCAATGTTATAAGACATATTTTAGATCACACAACTCAATAGCAAAAAAAAAAAAAAAAAAAACTACCCCAAAACCTGATAAACCAAATTATCAAAATATAATGTTAACATGTTATTGGCAAAAGACTAGTTGGAGTATACAGCGAATCTTGCAGGAAATTTTCACATTGTAGCTATATTTTTATCTATTTCTTAACAGCATATTTACTCTATTTGCTTAGGTAGAAGAATCGTGTGAAAAGAAAAAAAAAGAAACAAACACATATGTTTCAACATCAGCAGCACCAAGTATTTTAAAGCCATAGAAGGAACACTGTACCTCAGTATGAAATAGTGCATTTAGCATTATTCTGATAAACACAGAGAAAACACACCACATGAGATTTTCCATGAGCAAAATAAAACTGGCAGTTTCCTTTCACTAGAGAGAACATGAAGCTTAAAAAGGAAAAAGAAGTCAAGACTGATGCTAACAAGCATGGAGAAATGCTCTTTACATATGATCATGAGAAAAACTTACCAGTACTGCTCGCGCTTGGGAAATAAAGAAATGGCCAGATACAACAATGGTAAGGATAAGATGGCCTGATTCTTCATTTGACTCAAAAACCTTTAAAAAGAGAGACAAAAAAGAAAAAGAGCCATATAAGTGCACAATCTCCATATTCCATTTCTAGTGTAAAACAAAAGGTTTTAAATGCAGGTGCCAGAATTCAGGCATACAGAATTACCTCTCAATAATGCAAATTGCCCTTCAGTCCCACAGAAAGCAGGCGCATTCAAGCAGTTCTTGTAAATTAGAACTCCGTATATGAATTTAGCTACTTAACCCTAAGCAACCACATGAACCCTTCCAACTTAATCTATAGTTTCCAACCATTTTTAATACCACAAGTCACTTTTAAAGGAGGGGAAAAAAAACAAAGTGGGCCACTACCACATCACTGAAGTGCTTATGTTAATAATTCATGAAGCAGAATCTCTCTTGACTCCTGCATTAATTTCATATTTGCAGGCTGCACTACAGCACAGAGATACCCAGCCATCTCGAAGCAAGCTAGCTCAGCAGCAAGAAGTCTGATATTGCCACAGATAATTCTACATCATTTTAAATTGAGCTTTAATGTACTATTGCTTAAAAAAAATAAAAGAAGAAGAAAGAAAAAAAACACCTTCTACAAGTTATACAGAGGAAAAGAAATTCCAGTTTGGGTTGTAGCTACAAATCCACCACCAATCCCAACATGGTGCATGAAGAACCAGGGACTGCGGCTATATAACATACTAAGCAATTTAATAAGCACCTGAGACTAAACAATAGCTCTGGACAGCCAGGATGTATTAAAAAATGCGTGCCCAGACCTCACTATTACTGCCTGTTACACAGCAGCCCCCCAGGCCCCACTGCAGCCTGTTACGGCAATACCCAGCAGCCAGCCCACCCGAGCACCCCGCAGCCCAGCTCCTCCCCAGCACGCAGACCTCCTCGCCCCTTTCACACCCGCACAACGGTTCAGGGCAACAAGGCAGGAAAACCGCGCGGGCCGGGAGCGGGCGGGCGCGTGCCGCCGGCGGGAGGGGCGGCACCCCCCAACGGCTGCGCCCCCCCTCAACGGCTGCGCCCCCCGGGGCCGCCCCTCCCCCCGCCGCCTCTCACCTTCCATGAGGTGCCGCTTCGCCCCTCGTCGTCGCCGTCCGCCGGGGGTAAGAAGCGGCCGTAGCGCTTCAGGGGCCACGTTGTGGCGCTGCCGAGGAGCGAAGTGGCGTTGGCGTCGGCGCCGCCTGGCCGGCCGTCAGCACGAGCAGACATCTGCCCCGGCTCCGAGCTACGAGCCGGACACCCCGCGCCCGCCGCCGCCATCCCTGCGCTGAGGGGACAACGGTGCCTAGTGCCCCCCCTCCCCGCGCAGGCGGCTGTCAATCAAAATTTGAGCGGGAAGAGGGATCCAATCGGCGGGAAGAGAAAGAGTGTGAGGGGATCTGTTCACCAATCAGCGGGTGAGAGGGAAACGAGAGCCAATGGGGTTGCGCGCTTGGGCTCGCGCTCGGGTTCTTGCTCGTTTTCCTCGGGCGGCCGGTGACGCGTCAGCTGTTCGTCTCACCTCGGTAGTGCATTGAGATGCCTTTGGCCGTGGCGCCTCTTTTCGAGGCCGCCGCTTTCCCGAGGGCAGCGTGGCTCCATGTCCCCCTTCTCCCAGCAGCGTCCGAGGCAGCGGGAGAGAGGGCAGTGCAGGCTGAGCGGCAGGCACGCCGCCATTTCACGGGGCTGAGGGAGCACCCTCGGGGCTGTGCGGCAGGGGAGCCACCTGCCCTGCCTAGCTCAGTGAAACGCCTGCGAAAGCCAGCGACAGTGTCAGCATCTGTATGTCCTCAGCACCCCTACACAGGTGAAATAGGTCTGCATCCCTGTAGAAAAGCTGTCCTAAACTCCAGACTGCCTTTTCCATTCTTGGGTCGGTGAGGTGTTGTATTTACTGCAGCGCTCTCTGCTGCTTTGCAGTCTCTTCTGGATAGTGACTGTGAAGCGCTTTAGGATATCTGAATGGGCAACTATGTTAAATTTTAAAAAGCAGCTCTTTTTTCCCCCACTGTGTGTTGCCTGTCATTGGCCAACCCAGGTTTGCGTAGCTGGATAATAAATAGAAATTGCACTTTTCTCTCCCTATTTTGCTTCCTCTCTTATTAGTATTATATAGTCCTAGGAGCAACCTACATTTTCTCTAGAAAAAGAGTGATGGTGAGATGACTTATAATAAGGCTGCACTTACGTATTCCATTTATAGTATGTGCCTTGGTTCATTAACGGTAAAAGCATGTGTGTTAGCCAGCCACAGTCATTGAAGTGGGCATGAAACAACCTCTGGTCATTCACGAAGATGTGAATGAGAGTTTGTGCTAACCTGAACTGACTTAGGGATGCCTGGTCACCAGTAGCCCCCATTAAACCACTTCTTCCATCTGCCTGCTTGAATGTGTCATGCCATTAGCATTAATCCCAGGTCTGAACATTGCTTGTCACTAGCAGTGCATGTTTGACTAAGAAGAGGCTTGACTACATAGTCACATGTCTAAATTAGACAGAACAACAAAGTTTATGCCAACTTTTCTGCTTTTTGTCACCTTTATGGTTTGTCCTTATGCAGCTGGCATAGATCATGTGAGTAAGGTTAAAGTGTTACAAGTTACTACTACCTCATCTGAAATAAAGCTTCCAGGTGCAAGGTTAACCTGTTAGTTATTTTCTAACAGACTGAACCATTGCTGTATACTAACTGGTGTTTTTGTTATGTGACCGTTGTGTTTTTCATCTGATGTTACAAACTTGAAAGCCAGATTAACTACCTGATGAGCCATTTCCATAGTAAACAACTTTACAGTGTTTCCAAAAGGAAAATGTTTATTGGACTGTTTTGCCAATAGGGAAACACAGGCAGAAATGAATTAAATGACTTGACAAGGTTGCGGAGAAAAATCAGTAATGAAAGGGGAAATGCACAGTGGGCCTCCTAGCCACCAGTTGCTTTCTCTAAACGCTGCTTCCCCAAGAGGAGTTCTCATATTGCACTTGCCAAATGCTTAGAATTGGCCTGTAAATTTAGGGACTTCCTTGGAAACTACAGAAGAAGGTAGCTTAAATGTCAGAAAAAGAAAGTATGAGTACATATATTTAATGTATTTTCCCCTAAATCAGCTGAAGTTGTTGTGGAAAATGGTTTGTTTGCAACATCTTCTAGTGTTTGGTTTTGCAGGAATGGTTTCTGACAGACATGCTAAAGGCTCCTGTAGGAGGAAAACAAAAGCTCAATCTTTTAACAAAACAAAAATATTGAAATGTGATTTACAAAGAAGCAGAAGTAAACCAAGACCATCAGATGCTTCCATCAAATCATAAAAAAACAAAAAAAAACAAAAAAAACCCCTATTTTGAAATGGCCTGTGAAAGGAAGGAACTATTGTCAGGGTGTGAAGCTAGTTACAGTGTGCAAAAGGCTATACAAATGCTCTTTCCTTCACAGCTTTGTTAGGGCACCTCAGTCAGGTATACAATATCTGCAGTTAATTTAAACCCGAAGCCCGGTCAGGGCAGCTCAACCTTGATTCTGCAGTATCTCTTGCTTCCCTCATGTAGAGGTATCACAGCCATGTTTAATTTGGATGTTGACCTTTCAACATGTTTTTAGTACTGTTAATTTTCCCATTCTAGGTTTTGCTTGAATGGGGAATGCTACTTTGCTTCTAGGTTTTTGACATGAATGAGTTACAGGAGGAGTATGGCATTCTTTTTTACACATTACAAAGTAAGGTTTGAAACAGGAGAAAAAGAGTATTTCCTTAAGACTGATCCACAAGCTTTTGCTGATTCGGAGTTCCTTGGGAAATTGCTTCATTAGTTTTGTGGTCAGAGGGTAAAGCTGCAGGAAGGTAGTTAAAATGGGGGTTTTTTTCAAAAGGCTGCTGGTGTTGCCAATTTTTTTTGAAATATAAAATAGAATATAGAAAAAGAGGCTTCGTAGGTGAGCCTGACAGATTAAAATGTGTCCCATCAGAGATGAGATAGCAAATCTCACAAATGTGACAAGGACAACTATTGTTGTTGTGGTACACTTCAGATCTGCTTGAAACTTCAGACAGTGGTGGTAGAAGTTAATTCTAGTGCAGCAAAAAATCACATAGTCCTGTTACTAAGTTAGAAGAAAATCCTTATTAGATATATATTATCTGACCAGCTGAAGCAATTTTGTGTCTATTCTGTAAATAGCAGTAGTATTTAAAAAAAAAAAAAAAAAAAAAAAAAAAGGTAACCAGTCCTGTCCACCTTCTAAAATGGCACTTTCTGAGAGGTTGGAGGGAGAAAATAAGGGTGAAGGTAAAAGCAATCGTTTTATAATTTGGGGCAGGGGTGGGAAATCTTTAATTTATGTAATCTTTTAGACAGATTCCCATAAACAGATGAGGCTTAGAATTCCTTCCCTTTTTTGTCAAATCAGAGTGTGCTTTATTCTTATTTCTCTCCTCCGTTCAAATGGTAAAGGCTGATTTTGGGGGGTGTGGTGGGGATTTTGTGTGTGTATGAGGTTTTTCGTTTTGGTTTGGGTTTTTTTTTTCCCCCTCAAGATGTTGGTTTGGTACTTACACATCTGGGTGTTATCTTTCAATCAGCTAACAATATACTCATCACTTTCCAGCAGGAAAAAGCAGATAGACAGCACATTTTCTTTTCTGCTTTTTAAAAAAGAAAAAAAAAAAGCCAAAACAAACAGCAGTTATAAGTTGGTGCATTTAATAATCTGCACAATGCCTGTAAGATCTAAGAAGAAAGGGAACCTTTGGTAAAGTTGATTTATCTTTATGAAGGTGAATTGTTAAAGATCTCTTACATGTTGCTCTGTTAGCTCTAGAATTTTCTGTCTGTCCCCAGCTGCTTTTGTTCTTTCAAGTCTACCCTTTCCTCCTCATTTTTCTTGTTTCAAGCAGGGTTTTTTTTTTTTTTTTTCCATTTTGGATTGGATTAAATCTTGTCTCCCTACAACCTCAACTTGCCTTCCCTGTCAGCACTTAGCGATTTATTCCCTCTGCAAGCATTGCCAGTAGGTTTAGTGACCAAGCAGCTTTGTTACTAGCTACATACATGCCTAGAGGTATAAAAATATAAAATCCAGAAGGAAAAAGTTACAGAGAAGAGACTGTAAAACAAAAAACACGTTTTCCTATCTTAAACCTTGCCATACTCCTGATTTCCAGATTATCCCACTAGCTCAACCTTTCCTGATGAATGTCCTTGAAATTGAATTCTGGTACTTCTGAAGAAAGCTTTTGAACTGCCTGGTGTTCTTTTGATTACTTTTCTTATCATTGCCAAAGCAGTTGTGTCTCTTTAGCTTAGAACTATTCACTTTTATTCTAATGTTTATGTTGTTTTGTTTGAGATTTCTTTATTCATATATGTGATTTCACTTTCCAATTAGTTCTTCCAGGGGCCTCTGGTTAGGCTAAAAACGTAATATGTGAAAATTTTACAACCTAATATACAGGGACTTTGCCTTGTTGAACATTTAAAGATTTTTAGTTCTAAAGAGCAGGAAGCTCTGTAGAAGTATGCAGAAACAGAATATGGATTTGATAATGTGCTAATAGCTTGGGGTTGGGGGGATTTTTGGTTGGTTTGTTTGTTTTTGGTTTTTTCCATAGCAAAGACCAGAACAAATTTGTGATTATTTGGGAATAGAGCAAAATGTAACAATAACTTACTACCCTGGGTCCTGTAGGCTATATACATGACAGTTGTTTTTGGTACTAGGCATTTTGCTGAGCCGTCTACAAGATCAATAATAATGATGGTGATAACAGCAATAATAATAAAATTATGGTAATATGTTTGTTAGTGTGGGTGTAGGTTTGCCATAGATGCAAATGATGAATTTGATTAACTTATACAAATTGGACAAATAATGCATTAATAAAATAGAGTCTACTAGATGCAGAAGATTGATTAAAATAAGCAACAAAAGTTATAGCAAGAAGATTTTTGAGATTTCTCTGTGGTACTGACATCTCACCATCCTTTTCTACCCAGCTGTGTTAAAGTGAAAAATAAGATTGCTCAAAGTGGCATAAAAATAGTCCAATGAAAACATTCTTCTATTCAGGAGTCAAGTATTCAAGAATACTTGACTGACTGCTTTGATTTTATAATAAACAGTGTTACCTTATGCTTTAGTTGCTGCCAATAGTCTTGTGACTTCCTCAGTACGTGACAGGTTCATTCCATTAATCAAAGTATCATGTATTTAGTTGGTCCTACTTTCATCTGAATGTAATCTGACAGTCAGCAACCCCACTGCCCAGATCTGTCAGTGCTAGTGATGTTACAACATCTCAGTGTTTGATTATTACCCAGCAGTTCTGCACCCACCACAACAATATCATCGTGACGTCTGTCAACATATGTCAGCATTGAGGAAGATGAACTTAGAGGAGTTCTCATACCCACAGATTTGGAGCCAAGGAGCATGTAGTGTTGTGGGCTTTACTGAGATGGCCTCTGTCCCGAGGAGTGTCAGAAGTTCACTCCACACACCTGTTAACAGCGACCTTTTTTTCCCAGCAGTTGGACTTCAATCACTGAATTTTACTCATGTTTTTTAATCCTCTTTCCCTTTTTTCTTTGCCAAAATCTATCCCTTGCAATGAGCTCGCAACATTTTAAGTAAAAAACCAGCAACAAAATAGCTGGTTTTCTGACTGTACTTCAAGCATTGTTATAAAAGCAGGAGTGAAGTCTCATGACTTGTGTTAGACATCAGGCTCAAATAGTATCTTGCAGATGTTACTTCATAATTGGTCTTTTCTCTGTGATGGCCATTGATTGTGAGTCCTCCATTTAAGCACCACAGAAGTTAAGAGATTCTTTCTGGCCCTTCTAGAATTTTGAACAGTTGCTTCTTCTTTTTCTCCAAAGTCAAAACATTTGCTTCAACGAAGTCTTCAATGCTCTCTTCCTTTCAGGAGTTTCAGTATTCACTCTTAGTGTGTCTCCAGAAATTGTTTCCATATGTTCATGTGTTGTTGCTGTTTATCTAATGGTGGTATTCCTAACTATACCTAATGACAAAATTCAGCTCCCTAAATCGTATCATTTGGATATTTGTCTTTCAGGATGCTTAACAAGATTTACAAGGAAGCTAATGAAGCTGTAGAACCTCACTTAGCAGTGCATACTGATGCGCACGTTCCTAGTTATGTGACAAGAAAGTAGCTGTGCAATGCTGCAGTTTATCTATCTTAACTGTCGCTGCCATGAGACTTGCGAGGCAGTTTCAAATTGAGTCAGAAGCTTTAAATAGGTGGGTGAATGTAGTTGTCAAAAAAAAAAAATCTATCTACTTGAGGTCTCTCTGCTGCCATGCAACAAGTGGAAGAGTCCGGTACCAGTTCTTTCCGGACAGCATCAATAAAAAGCAGTTTGTCCACTGTGAGCAGGGACAAACGAAAGACAGTGTAGTTTTTCTTGACCCTTGACTTAATGATGTCTTTGGCTTTATCGTGTGTTTTGACACTCTGTTTTCTAAAGCCTTGGGATTTCTCTAGGGAAGGTTACATTTATTCAAAGCATGATTTATTTACACTGCTTTTCTTTCCTTTTAAGTCTTCTAACATCAGCACTCATATGGCACAGATGAAAGAGCCTCTGCCTCACAAATTTTCCATTTACATAAAAAAAAAGCTTCACTGTCAGTGCATCCATTTTGCTGAGTGCCTTTCATTTTCCATGACCTTGAAAGCATAAGGGCGTTTATTAATTAATTCAAATTTACAGATGGGTGGAGGGGAGAATTGCAGATCAGAGATGAGCAATTTGTTGTATGCCCCTTATCTGATGAGGATTGTAGAAGGAGAAATAGTCCTTGTCTTTGCCAAGATTTCCCATCCTAATCAGCTGGGAAACTTCTCATTTAACCACTGGTTAAATAGTTACCTGGGCAGAAAGAGAAGAGTAATTATTGTAAGCTAAGTTCCTAACAGTCTTGGACATGGGCAGAACCTTTGGCTATCTCTGCTTCTTTAACTTTTCAACTGGTTAACTCTGGATATTTCCTGATATCAGCCCACATATGCTGGTATAGACTCAACAGCCATGAAAGGGACTTCTGAATACTACTGTTAAAGTTCACTTCTTCCGAAATATATACCAGACCCTTGAAAAGGGAGAAAACAAATTTCATTCTTAGGCTGCATTGCTGCTTTTAGCAGTTCTTGCAATGAAGTCATAGGGAAAATGCCCCTTTGAATCTCTCTTTATGTCTCAGCCCAAAAGCTGATGTCAGGGAGAGTTATATGTGCATGAAGAGAATATGGCTTGAGCTCTGGGGCATCCTCAAAGAGGAGTATTTTTTCCTTCCCTCCTCCCCCACCCCTTTAATTCTGCATGTTCTTTCTTTTTTACTGGATTAGCATGTGTTCAACCTATGACTTTGTGCAGGAACAGGTAGAAAGAAGTCCCTGAATATGTATAGGGCTGTATGTAAGTTAGCATAATGCACGTTAGAGCCACTCAGAGTTTAATGATGATAGCTGGGTCCAAGACTCAAAGCTTCCTGTTTCAAATACACTGTCATTTGAACTAGAGAAGATCTTTTCTAGTTGTTAATGGCATGAGACTAAATTTGACATGCAACTGAGCAGCTGCTCTGCCTTCCAATAAGAAGTAGACTATATGGTACACTTAAACTCATCTTCCCAGGAGCAGCAGGTGGAATATTAAAACAGGCCAAGTACTTTATGAATCAAATGCATATTGGCTAAAAATCCCTTAAGGAGAAATAAATATCAGCTCCTTCTTCATGGTTTAGGTTCCTGTATTCTTAGTATAGTACTTGAGTCCTTACAGCTCTTCTGATTACTTTTTTTGAGTGTGGCAATGATTCTACTGTTGGAGAAAAGTAAACTCAGTCTTACACTGAAAATGAATAAATGAAAAGAGGATAGAAATCAAGGTGTTTACACTAGTTGCAAATAAGGAAGATACTGCTTATTCCCAGAAAGAATCTTGATAAAGTTTTCCGTAATTTTTCAACATATTCTAGTGTTTTGATTAACTTTATAGAAACTGTATGTACTTCGTTAATTGAACTGAAGCCATCTAGCTTCTGAAAGTCCTACTGTCCTCAGCCAAAATTCTGACTGATTTTTCTATACTAAACCTTATTCTCAAATAAGTTTAATCCTCTACCTCTAACAGAAACTTATTTTGGGGAATGCTCAAAGACTCCTTTTTTTATCTATTCTGCACAGGAATAGAGAAAGGAATCAGCTGCATACTATCTGTTCCTGTAAACATAACTACTCTGGTATACTCTACCATAAAGTATACTCACTGGCACAGTGTTTATCGACATCAGTGAGGCCTCAACTGAGTCTCAAATGAGCATCTTTCTAAATGACAGAAAACAGGATTGGAATGGACCTCCCTCCACCCTATCACCTTCACGGTGGGTCACTGTATCCGTGTGATTTGTGAAGCAAAGCTTGTAGGAGGAAGCATGATGAGAAAAAACAGATAAACCTCTGGGCACACGGTCGCTTCTTCAGGGATCTGGAAGCATACCAAAAGTGTGTCTGTTATTTGTAAGCTATGCATAATAAAACATTTTTTCCTTTTCCTACAGACTTTATGCCTCGTGACAAACCTGTTGCAAAAATCTTCAGTGACAAGATTTCAGAGTGTTCTGGGTAGTCTATTCCTGTGAAGAGCTATTGTTAACTTTTGAAAACTTTTGCTAATGTCTAAATGATCCTCACTTGCTGCAGTGTGAAGTCATTCTTTTTTGCCCCATCCACCGCAGATGCGGAGAACTGTCTCTAGGTCACTGCCTCTTTTATTCTGTACATTTATCATTTCTGTACATTTATCATACTATGTGCATGCTCAGCATCGTTTTGGTCACTACTGTCAGTACCAGCATCAACAATTTATCATGTATTTGTGTCATTTCTTTGTGAGGAGGGGAAATGATGGAAGAGTGGCAGCAGCCCAATGAGGCGTCAGCACAATTTAGTGTTCCCAGATAGTCGCTTTACTATTCCATGAAGATAGAAGTCATCCAAGGTACCCTCAGGATTGCAGAGGCCCCGGGAGCTGAATGCAGCAACAATGATAATGCGACTAGGTATCAGTGTAGCTGCCTGGCTGGCACACAAGCTGGAACGTGTGCCACACCAGAGGGAGTTTCCAGTCCCATAAGGTTCCACACTGTTTAGGAAGCAAGCAGCAGAGTGCTAATAAATTTAATTTACTTGCTTAATCTCCCCTGTGTTTTGTATTAATATGAGTAGCATTATAGCAGCAGGGATGTGCTTATATAACAAAATGTTCTCCTTCAGCTTAAGGTTAATGGAGTTGCTCGTATTTACCATGCTCATAAAATGGAGGTCTTAATCTTCTGCAGCAGGATATGAGTAACTTCCGTGAGAGTTAGTTACAGCCTGTGAGGCAGGGAATGAAGTATCAGGTATTAGCAGTTTCCACAAATCACATAACATTAGGTACTGGAGACATTCCTGTCTCACCAAACATGACAGAATCAGTACATGGAGGAGAAAAAGAATATTGAGCAGGAGCATGTCACACATGAAATTTTGCTTATTCTGATAGCCGAAGACGAAAAATTTCAGACCCATTCCTTCCCCAACACTCAAGGACTTTTGCTTTGACATTGAATTGCATATGATGCAGTGCAGAAATTGAGCTATACTGTATTTAATTTACAGTGTGGTTTTCTTGATAATTAAAATATGTATGACTCATCATTTTTTCCTGTCAATGCTTTTGGGTCAGCTTCCCTTTCACCCACATTGATGAAATCTCGCTGATGTTAGCAGACCAGAACAACGTAACTCAAAAGAGAATTTGGCTGTTTTTATGCATGCATAGGGAAGAATTAAGGACAATGCACAAAACTCTGAAAGATCAAGCTAAGGTCTCTTCCCAAAAGTGGAAAGGTGTCTTCACCAACCTCAAACTTGAAGGAATGGGTAAGCCATCCAGTGGATCCTAATACTGAGTTTTTTCAGACTTGAAATAGTGGGCATTCACAGAGGACGTGCTATCCACAGTTTCTTGACGTTCAAAATAAGAGACTGTTCTATCAGATTATTTTTTCCAAAGCCGTAACATACCTATGAGCTCTCCCAATTCTAGAGAGATCTTCCTATATATCATAAAAAAATCACGTCTGAAGTTGTAGTTTGGCAAACTAACCAACCAGTTAACTCTTTAAAGGCGGAAGCTACTCGTTTGTGTCTGATATTTATCAAGTAATCACACATTTTGGATACTGCTGCACCTAAGTGAGAAGACTCTTCTGTTATCATTCATAGTACAGGAAATTTAAGGGGGTTTTCTGGAGTTGCAACAGAAGCAGAGTCTGGGGCATAAAGAGTCTATAAACACATATCACTTCCTTCAGTTATTGAGCCTGTTTCTGAAGCTTTCCCAAAACCAGATATTCTGTATACAGTCAAGCAGGTTATTCAGGCCCCAGCAAGCAGCATTTTTTCCCCATGCAGAGCTTAGAGAAAAATCGATATGTTACATAGGAACACAAGAATAACCATTATCCTTCTAATCCAGTTCTCCCTTGACAAAGGGTGGTGGGCTAAGGAGTATGCGAGGACAAGGCAGGGATGCAGTAACACTTCCCTGGTGCATTCTTTTGGTCTCCAGCAACTTCTGCCTAAAGAGTTCCTGGGCTAGAATTGTTGTCTTTGTTGTTTTTCTCCATAGATATGTGTATTTGTTTTTCAAACCCATGGAAAATGTTAATGCTCACAACTTCTGGATCAAGAAATGCCACAAATGAAGTACTCACTGTGTGGGAAAAAGTCCCTCTTTTGTTTGCTTTGAACTTAGCGTGTGCTGGTGTCATTTGATGCCCTTAATAATCGTATTGAAAGAAACAGGAAATGCATCTGCCGGCAGTCTTTTCTTTCCCATGTGTGAAAACCTTTCTTAATTAACGATTTCTTGTATGTCACGTTTTATATCTTTGATAATCATCCCATCATTTTCTTGTGTATCCCTTTTGAAATGATTTTGCCAAAACACATACAGTTTCCAATGTACAGATAGCACCAGCGTTTTTCACTCTGGCATAGAAATCTTTCTTCTCTGGTTCTGTTAATTAAAACTAGTGAGTACTGAGGTGACATTTTCACAGAATCACCTAATATAACCCCATGATCTTGTTCCTTAGTGGTAATTGTTACTTGAAAGCACATCGCTGTTTAAAAAATGTTAGTGTTGTTTTTACGCATGTATGTAGCTTTATAAACATTCAGTTTCATCTGGCATTTTATTGCCTAGGTGTGGGGAATTATTATGGCTAGAAATCTTTCCATTAGTATGTTCAACTTTATCTCATACCTATAGTTCAACAAATAAAAGACTATATGTGGGCTGAGATTTTCAGGAAATCTTGCAGATTGCAAACTATCCACAGGTAGCTGGAGAGCAGAAGTAAAGACTTGGTGCCACCAGTCTGTTTCCTTAAGAAGTTTCCTGTGTAAAATCAGCTGACCCTATAGTTGAGGGAACTAATGGGCTGCTAAAGGAAATAAGAGAGGACAGACCCTGGCTTAACTGGTACTCCTCTGCTCCCCTGCCTCTTCCCTCTAGGATTTGCATCCTCAAATCACATCTCTAGTAAGCTCTGAAGAGGCCTAGGACGGGTGATTATACAACACACATAGTATAAGACATGCATTCAGTGCCTGAAATAGTAATTATCCAGAAGGTATTACCCAGAAATCTGGGTTTCTGACATTAGTAATAGTCAATTATGATTTGCTACCTGTTAGCATTATTTGCTTACTCTGGTTTCTGTTATCTAATGATCTATCAAAAGCCTCTGTAAAGAAACTGCTTTTATGTTTTTTCCTGTAGCTTGCTGGATTTAGACTTGGGTGGCAAGCTAGGCAATACAGCTTTGAAGATTTGGGTCCTCTGGTGAAAAACCCTTAGTATGCCTCATAGTGAATACAACCTGGTCCTCTTCCTAGACTATCAATTAATAAAAGAGATTCAAAAGGCAAAGAACTTGATTTTTTTATGTATGAATTTGGCCAAGGTGTTCCTCCAGTGAAATCTTTGAATTCTACCGAACATGCAGAAATGCTGTGATCTAGAAAATGTTCTCTGATATTCACAGACACGCAATCTGCATCATTAGGAATAGCAGGTAAATACCCTATAACAAACTAGACCCCATCAACCTGAGAGGCCTCCAAGGCTTAAGTGCAAATATCAGTATCTCATGCTCCCCTATGCCACGGAAGGCCAAACACAACTCTCCTCCATTGTCCCTGATTTCACTGGGGCTTGTTGCCAAATAGGCAAGTGTGATTAAGCTTTGGATATTTCTTTAAGAAACACTTTTATACTAACACATTGACTTCTCTGTTGCCTGCTTAATACCTCTGGGACAAGAACTATTTTTGTTTTTCCATGTTTACAGAGCCAAGCGTACTGTCAGCACTTCATAAATATGGAATGTCTTCTCCTTACTGTATTATATTTTAGTTAATTTTAATACAGAAGGCAGTTGCTTAATTCAGCCTAATGTAATTGCTGTCTGAAAACTGAGAGATATCTGTTGTCATTCTTTGCAGAACCTGGGTATGATTCTGATCTTCCAGTAAATTTACAGCAGAACAGTTCTGCCAGCTTCAGCGTGTTACTTCCTGATATCCATTGACAGAAGGTAAGAATGGGAACCTGTCATCAGTCTTATTTCTTGTTGTTACACAGGACTTGAATAGACAGGGACTCAAATAAGCATAATCTTAGTTGTTATTCTCAGCAAAAAAATCAAGTATGATAGATGGAATGCCATCTGGGATATTTTGTTTTCCTATTTTAGTATTCCAGAGATAGGGTATTTGCTAATATTTAATAGTGGCCTGGTGTCAGTGGAAAACTAAGATGTTATATAAGCTCTCACATTAATCAAAAAAAATGTAATTTTTAAGAGACATTTCTGTTACCTGGATAGAGATGAGGCTTAGGGTCAAAATGGAAACTTGGAGATTGACCAAAAGCTGCTTTTTCTCCCCAGGTGCTGCAAAACAATGTTTTTCAAAACTAGCCCCTTTGCAAAGTCATACATTCTGATGGTTCCACTATGTTGATTAAGAAGAGTAAAAATGTATTAATTACAGTAGTGCTAATCTCAAATTGGTGTGTGTGTTTTAAGAGGCTGATAAGAGAACATTTTACATTGGAAAGTAAGAGAGTGGAAGGGGATGGTTTTAGGCTGCACTAAAATTTTAAGTGCCTCAGAATCCCTTCCATGTTCTGTGGAGTTGTATGACTCCCTAACTGAAAACCACTTCTGTAGAGAATTTACAAGACACCTCAATCTTCTGCCACTCTGGCATTTCCTACAAAAAAGATGATTTTGGAATGATCTCCACTTACTCTTCACCATGTTTTCATACTCCCTGGAGCATTCCACCAATGTACATATGTACAGCCTCTGTCTCTTACCTGCTTTAATAATAAGCTTTCATGGAGCAAGAACACATGTCTTGCAGTTTCCTCTGTCAGTTACTAAGTGCTAAGTGACCTTTTCTAGATTTGCCAGATCAGTTAAGCCTAAGCACCACTTATCAGTATTTAATATATACCATGAAGTGGTATATATTGATTTGCAGATACTTAGCCCTGAACTCAGCTCATCTCCTCATACAACTTCTTTGCCGAGTCACTGTTTCAATGAGGTAATATTTCCAAATTACTGCCTGTTATCAGAATGGAAACAGGCAAAACTGGGTAAATCCATAGCAAAGTGAAATGTGCCAATAGCCAGCCATTAGAATCAGGACTTAAAATGTCTGGTGAACACTGTTGTTTACTTTAAACTCAGATTTTTGTCTTGCCTTAAAACTATTGCAGTTTTAAGGTATGCAATGGACCACAGTTTTCTACAGCTCGGAAGAGATTCTTCTGCAGTTCTGGCTGATTTATACTGCTTACAGAATGTAGGCACTAGCTAGGCTCTCAGCAGTTGCACATCATGCACCAGCAATGTTTTAGGTAACCATCCCCCATAGCCTATACCTGTGGGCCAAAGAAGGCATGTTGGTAAAGAATGCATACAACAGGCAACTTGACCTGATTCAAAATATAGGATTCCTTTACCTGTAACATGAAATGTTCTGATTGTCGTAATAGGAAATAGAATAAAAATATCCACTTACATTCATAATGCTAATTGATCAGCCTCTAATGCAAGCTCACAGACTTAAACTGTCAGGGATTTTCTTTTTTTAAAACACATATAAAGCAGTCTTTTTGTGGCATATTTGTGACGTATGTGACAGTTTTTAAAAGTTCTATCATCTGTTCATAGATATGTAAATTAATAATATTTTTCACCTAACAGTCTCTCTGAAAAAACAATAATCAAGAATTGATAGGCGAGAGGTAAGGTGTACTGTTAGGGTGAATTGTGCAATTCATTGTGTCTGAGCAGAATAACGTATTTGCTTATTCCATGAACACTGCAGGATATTTTTATTATGAAATAATAATGAGACCAAAAGATTCTTTTCAGCCTTGCCATAAGTTCCTGTGGAATTAATACTGGCAAGCAGCTACCCTCTTACTCCATTAAAGCCATCTTGCTTGTATTTTCTAGACACTGATGGACACACTTTGGCGTCAGCATTAGTTCTCAAGCCAGTTCATTGGCTTTTTTGTTGTTCTAGGGTGACTATTGACTTAGACTCTCATTGTGTGTATATAATATTTCCAAGCTCCAATTTGCAAACATGAGGGCTAGAGATATGATTCTTTTTTACAAGAAAGGTGGAATCATCTACTAATGGTATGACACTAAGAACTGAGGACCTCAGCATTTATAACTTCTAAAGCCTAATCTGTATCATGTGCCGGAAGGGCCGTGAAAGATATCGTTATTGAAGTGTGATTAAAAGGGTATAGAGGAACAGTCAAGAAAGAAATGTCCAAAAAGTTGTTAAAGTCAAATAAATAAAAGACAAAATACTACACTATCCAGGCACTTCAAAGTGTCCTCTGAAACAGTGTGCAGATCCAGAAGCTGCTCAGGCAAGTCATTGCTGATTAAAGAGAACAAGTCAGGGAGTTCAGGTTGCAGCTGATGACATTTTTATATAAAAGTTTACAAATTCCATTACACTCATGTCAGCTTCGGAATTGTTCTTGCTAACTTTCTGCATTAATTGCATAGCTTAAAACTTGATAAAATAGAAAAAGTAATTATAAATTTGGCTCAAGAGTCAGACAGGAGCTATGTCTCATTGGATCTGTGGCTGTTCCATATTCATTTTTTCTTCTTCCTTTTGCACAGTGAAAGGGCACAATTTATTTTTACAATTGTATTGAGATATTTGGTTGATGCTATCAGATGAACACTTTAGTTGGAATCTTCTTGCCATACCTAGAAAATGTCTTGCTAAACCCTTTTATTCATATACCATAGAATTCAGACCTCAGGGGAAAAGGAGGAAAAAGAAACAAACTTCATGTGGTTGTCACATTGCTTAATATACAATTGGATGACAGATACAGTGAGGAAGGCAATGCACTAAGGAACACTACAGTACAATTCAGGATACAATATTTTACAGAAAAAGACTCCACTGGGAACATTTAGCCTGTCTTCTTGCGTACCATAAGCATTAGAATATAACCCAGTGCTTCTTGGTGCAGCTTGTAGATGAACTAGAGCATTTCTCTCAGAGTAATTCAATTGTGCTTTAAAGCTACCAGATGATGCTGTGCCATTTCATAACAGCCACCTCAATTAGGAAGGAAAAGCGTTAAAAAAAAGTCACCTCATAAAAATAATAATCCTCAGCTTGGCCACTCTGTGAGGAGTAGGGAAGGCAGAAGCTGAAGATTGTAAGACTTTGTATACGAACTCTTCCAGTATTCAGCAGAAAGAGTGTGCTCCAGAGTAGGCCTTCTACTGTCACTGACTATACACTTTCTGTCAAGTTGCACATTGTTCTTGCTGTCACTCTCAGTACCTCTCACTGCCCTCAGCAGGTGATGCTAGCACTGTGACTGCTTTTCCAGTTCGAAGTTAAAAAGCTTCTTATTCCTAATCCCCAGGCAATGCCATGTACCTCCTTACATATTGCACCACATTTTTTCTGCTTTGGATTTATTATTTTCAGACCTGTTCCAACAGTTACAAGTTGTTCCATTCCTTGTTGAAGGATGAGTGTGGAAGCAGCTGAAGATAATTATGAAGTGGTTAAATGAAGTTGAGTGCACTTCTCACTGGGAGTCTAGAGAAGCCCTGGGTTATGACATACAATAGAGGATAGATTTGTCCGTTTGCCCTAACAGTCATTCCTGCTGGGTTTCATGTAAATGCCAGATGCTGGGGTTAAAAAAAGGAAGACATGAGTCCAACAAGGAACTCAAGGAAGAAACTGCAGTTTCTCAAAATCCCTTTGAACTACGTTTGGGTAGGCAGCAACGTCCTTGAACACTAATGATTCTTTCTGTTGGCTGATGGAGAAAGGTGGTGTAATCTGCCTCCATGTTGTGAAAGGCGTCTAGATGTGTGTATATATATGGATGACACACAGTGCTATTGCCTAACCAAGTTCATGTTTACCTGCCATATTTAAAAAAACAGATCCTAGAAAACATTAGAGGCCTAACGGCAGAGTAAACTAAAGGTCCCTATTTGTTCTGCAGAGCAGGTACAATTCAAGCTGTAGTAACATAAACCTATCTCAGTTGCTAATGAGTCAATCTGCTCTGGAGGATACAGCACTAAGTGAGAGGGAGTTCATACACCAACATGAATAAAAGACTCCAGTTTTCTGGGACAGCAGTCCAGTTCTGAACTCACCTGTCAGTTTAGTCTGGAAACCATGGATGCTCTTATAGCTATCCATAGAAAGGCAGGTGGGAGGAGAACATGTTCATTCCTCCATGAGGTCTTCGCATGAGATTCCACAGGAATGTAGCCACTGAATACCATTCAAAGATAGAAACCTGCAACAGATGCCCTGTCCTGACTGGATCTGAAATTGTGACCAGGGGATCAAGGGAGTCTTAAAGAGTGGCTGACTACACTCCTCTTGTATCCTCCGTTTAGTCTAGTCACCTGTTTGCTTCTCTCCCCATTACCTATATCCAGCTGTGAGTGTACAATTCAGAAGACTGAAGCTTCAGTGTTTGCTCATAGGCTATCAAGTAAGCTGCAGTTAGATACTTGCTTACTCCTCATCTGCCATAAAAGCAGTGCTGACTCCTGCAGTAATTCAATGGGGTATTTCTACTCCAAAGGCATAGTCTGAAAAGGCTAACGTCCTACCGTGGATGGCAAAAGGACCCGTCTGCTGAGCCACCTGGAAGGCCTCTATTTTTAGGCTCTTTCCTCAGAG
This sequence comes from Dromaius novaehollandiae, assembly GCF_036370855.1. NCBI lineage: Eukaryota > Metazoa > Chordata > Aves > Casuariiformes > Dromaiidae > Dromaius > Dromaius novaehollandiae. The sequence continues at coordinate 23,851,946 of NC_088107.1, forward strand.
TGGTTGTAATTTGAATTGACATATTGTTGGCTAGATGCATGGCACATTGAGCAACAATTCCTCTGGAACTGTGCAAGTAGTTAATTGTTAACAGCACTAGAAACAAGGGTTCTAGTGAGAGCCAGTTTGCTTTTTCCAAGCAGGGAAGCAAGCACAGAATTTTAGTTGGTGTAGGACTTGCTTTCAACAGCCAGAGCTGAGCAGTCTTAACAAATCAGTTGTTCAAAGAGAGCAAAAGGATTAAGGACACATCTTTTGTCTGTCTGGGAAGAATGCAGGCTGTGTCAGCTACCAGTTGATTCTCAAAGCCATTACAAGTGGACATGTAACCTGAGGTACACTGTTAGATAAGTTAGATACATAAAGCCTAATCTGTACACAATGTGTGCACCTTTTGGCTAACATTGTTTTTCTTTAATAAATGTGATAAAACTAGTAGCCTTTAGTAGCCTTTATGAATGTATTTAGTTATGAAATGATTTCTTCAGCTTGTTCACACAGTTTATGTGAACTTGATTTTGAATTAATGCACAGTAAACCATACAACTTTTTGTGCATGAATCCGCTACCTGTACGTACTTGACTGATCATGTCATCTGAATGGCTTCTTCCTTTGGCCATTGCTGTTTTATACCTGGTGAAAGGCTTCTGTGTGTATGTACATTTGCCTGTTCAGAAAAGAGTGTGTGTTGCTCTGTAGTGTTTCCCCTACAAAGGTAATGTGCATTGTACACCTGTCCTACACTAGGTTCACAGAAGTGAAAAGCACAGGAGACCATTTCAGCCATCTATTCCTCACTGAAGTTGGTCTGGCTAAGACAAACATTCCAGCAGGACATTGAGTCCTAATATAAAGATATTAAGTGACAGAATTTGTCATCTTCTTTAGCAGTTTGTTCTGATAGTTAGCTTTCTATTAAAATGTATTCCTTCTTATTGATCTCGCTTCTAGACATTTGTTATTTTTATGTGTTTCTGTGCTTGCTTATAAAGCTCTTTAGTTACTAATAGAATGTCTCTTCATAAATGATCACATCACCTCTCAATCTCCTTTTATGATAAATTAAACATAACGAACTCTTCTCTTACTTTAAGGCATTTTTTTCCAGATCTTTCCACGTCCTCATCACTACTTTGCTGCTTATAGTCCAGGGTCACATAAGTGTAGAGCGCTTATACAAACAGTCCTTTACAGGGTCACTACTTTGTCAGGATACAATCCTGCAATTTGCAGATACTTCTGTATTTTGTTTGTACATGTACAACCTTGCATATTGCTGTGTTGAAACACCTTTTGTTAAATCATCTCAATTTAGCAAAGTGCTCTTTGCACTGTGCTTACAGATAAATCATTATTTATGTTGCTTATATGTGGATCCTCAGGAAGCAAGTTTGTGTGTGTTTCTGTGTGTATTTGTGTGTGTGTGCCTGTGAGTGCATACATGTGCATTTCTGTTTGCTTTATCTTGCTTAAATGTTGGATCCAGAGCTATTATTTCTGTATCCTTTTTCCCATATCCCCTTTGATAGGAGATTTGCTTGGAAATCTGATTTCCTGTTATTTCAGGAAGTAAGACTTGTGTCTTAAGAATAGAGAAGTCTAATTTCTGCCCCAGATTTTAGCTCTGCAAGAAGCCACTTGATGAAGTTTTACTGAATGGAAAACCTGTGGATTCCCAGGAAAACATTTGTGGGTTTTGTGTATCACTTGTACAACAAAGACTTGAACAAATGGATGCAGTTTGGGTGCTAGTTTTGGTAAATTGTGAGCAACGGAGCATTTTGACTCCACTCAGTCAATTTGTAGCAGTGCTTCCTTGGTCTGAAATACTGTCAAAATCTCAGTAATCTATATCCTGCCTCTAAGAAATGCATTCATTGAGATTAAATTGATTTCCAATTATTTTTGTGTTCAGAAGGCTGCAAACTTGTATGTTATTCAGCAATTTGAACTAGCTGTAGTAGTTTTTTTCTGTAATATGAGGCTCTATCTGCAGCACTTTAAGGTGAGTAGGTCAACAAAGTACTGGTCTGTTTGGTCTCAGACTTTTTGTTGAACTAATGTATTTGCCCCAGATGTGCAATCATATCTAGAAAATAGGTAGCCTAAGGCAGTTTATGTCTGCTGAAGTACAGAAGTGTTCTTACAACACTGAGGGGAAATTACAGGGTAATAATTCTTTTGGTGTTATTGATATAAGGGCAAGCGTAAAGATTATAAAATCTGCTTGTTGATATTGGTTGCTAGGCAGAGCAGTGTGATAGTCTTTGGGTCTTCTGTTCAGATCTCTACAGTTCCAGCAAGTATTGCCTAGACATTGTTAATGTAGAAGTGTAAAGACTAATAACCAATGAATGAGGAGCCTAGAACACAGAGGTGTAGGAAACTGATGGTCATTTTCTGGTTTGCTCACAAACACTGTGCATCAAATATATATATATGTGTGTGAGTGTGTGTGTATATTTATATATTCCTCAGTCTGTGCCTCGGTCTACTAGTCAGAAAATCAGTATGTTAGCACTCTATTTTATGGTTGTGAAGGGAGAAAAGTAAGGCTAAAATGAATCACAGCTGGGATGCATTAGTACAGCAAGAGGATGAGAGCAATGTGACTGGATGAACTAAAGCTGTTTCCTAAGTAATGCTAAGTGATTTTATTAGATCCATATTAATTACAAAGAAATCCAGCTCCGATGTGATCCAGCTCCATTGTGATCCTAGGGAAGGTCAAGCACTTCCACCAACAATGTATTGCCACTAGAATATATCTGTTTCCAGATAATACTGCAAATAGTTCCAATCAATCAGGCACTGCTACTGTACCTCAACTCACCAAATACTGTAGCTCTGCAGAAATCCAGGGTAATTGTGGCATACACTTTGACCCTACCTGTCAAAACAATCAGTAACTCAGAGAGAGGATATCTACCAAGGCTGCAGCATATTCCTGTGGGATATGGAAACTTCTCCCCTGAGTAACAAAGGACATGATTAATTCTGACTGTGTTGACACAAGAAGGTTATTGAGTAGGATTTCCTTATAAATGGGCAAATCCGTTCCCAACAGAAGACCATTACAGAGATGTCAAACATACTCCCATTGTATGTTAAAAAAAACCCACACCAGGGCTGCATGAAAACAGCTCAAGGTGTGTGCAATTAAAAGTTACAGAGAAGCATCTGTGAACTTGTGCATTATGTAGTATTATGTATTTACCAAAAGTATGGAGAAGACTCATTTTATTTAGGAAAAAGGTTAGCTCTGCAGCCTCTCTGTGTCTCTTTCTCTGAGTTTTCAATGGCAGCTATCCATTAGACTCTAAAATTCTGTGATTTGGGTTCATACTCCTCTGTTTCCAGACACTCTGACTCCCAGTCAAGGCAATATATAATCACATTCTACATTTGAAGCAAATTATCAAGTCACTGGACTCTGTCCATACTTCACCACGTACAACCTCTTTGGTACCATCTGGAATGAGATCAGCCCATAAAGGAAGAATAAATGGCAGCATTTGAAGCTGAACGAGCCAGCGATGATGCTGTCAGGAGAGAAGTGTTCTTCAGTGCTTGTATCCTCTGCTGTTTGAGGGCACGTGCTTATGACCACTTCAGTTAGTGACTCAGAAGGCTTCAGAAACCTTTCCTGGCACTGAAGGTGGGATTTGTCTCCCTCAGTGTTAGATGTTCACATCACGTCTGAGCACAGAATAGCTCACTTCGTAGCCAGGGAACAGAAAGAGCTACTGTAGAATGTCCAGCCCCTTACAGAGGTATATATATACATTCAGACTGTAATTGTGCCTGGAAGTTTCTGTTTCTCTCCATTGATTATAAAGGGAGATGAATAAATGACTTTGATCTACACTGCAGACATCCATGTTTAACCAAACAAATCATACATCTGCATTTGCTAGTAAGAATATGTGTTTGTGTGTATGTATGTGTGGGCAAGGGAAAAAAGGGATCAGAGAACCCTCTGATGTTTCTGGTCATGGGGTACAATAGTGGCCATGCAATTTTGTAGCCCTCCCATATATACTAGAGCTGCAACCAACTTGTTCCCATCCTGGAAAGGCATGATAGTGCCACCATTATTTGTGCTTTTGCCACCTATTGGAGGGACTATAATGCTGCAATGGATTTTTCATTGTTTCGCAAACTCCAGCTGTTCTGGGACCAGGCTGGATGAACAGTAGTCCAGCCCAGTGGCATTGCAAGAAAAGGAAAAGGGAACCCACTGTTCCAGATCAAGCCAAAAGAATACTTAATAAAAAGCTTTTGCAGGTTTGAAAAATGAAGCATAATTTAAATACCAAGTCAAGTTTAACATTTCATTTTTAGGTTGAAGAGTATTATTTTAATCTTGTAATTAAGAGAATTAAAGGAACTATTTTAATGAAATACTGTTTTGTAAAGAAAAATAGATACATTGATTTTTTGAAATATAAAATATATATTAGTGTTGCCAAACTGCCTTTTTTACTGAAAAATGTTTTGTTTTCAAATTCGTTTCGAGTTCTACAAAGAATACTATCACATAGCTCTTTTGTAACCCTAGCTACTACAAACATGTCAAATCCATCCTCCTCTCCTTCGATAGGCTTGGCTTAAAATGTTAGATCAATTTCTGTGTCTTCAAAGCACAAAGGATATCTACATCATCTTCCTAAGCTGTGGAATGAATACAGCTGTGCTGTGCTCTTTAAAGCACCATGGAGCTTTCTACAACAGCTAAAGTTCATCTGTGTAGGACACGGAGGGATTTTTCTGAGGGCCTGAGCTGTGACAGTGTGGGATGAATTGCTCTAGAACTAAGGCCCTTCATAAACCTGATCATTTTGTGCTTTAAATGCAAGTTGCACATCATCTTTGACATTTGACAGCATATCTGTGCATATATAGGTGGGTAAGAGTTCAACTGCATATATTTTTTCCCCCAGTGAGAGGATGTGAAAACAAGTAAGTGACAGATATTACTCATGGCACTTTAAGCACTGTTGAAAGACATTCTGGTGCATGGTGATGAATGCAGTCTAGATGTGTAGAATTCATATTGAATTCAGTAACATTTAAGTGTGCATTAAGATTGCTTGAGTGCTATACTGAATAAGGTAAGCTTCCTGTAGACAGCAGTTGCCTTTCTATTACTCCATGAAGCTCACTGAAGTCAGCGGAAAGACTTGCAGCTATTAAAAGCCACAGGGAGATAACTGTTACCTCTCCATGAAGTTCTAAAATCCTGCTTTAGCAACTGTCAAAAGCTCTGCCTATGACTCATAAAGACTTTTTTTTTTATGACAGTTTCTTGCAGGTATGTTTTGATGGACAAATCTGTGTGTCCTTCTGGAAGGTGTAGGTAGCTGTGAATACCATTTGATAGTTTTCTTATGCCACAAGAGGGCCAAATACATCAAGTATTATAGCAGTTAATGGGATTGGGTGTAACTGCAGGGCCCCTTTTACTCTTTCCCTGGTTGCGTAGATTCCTATGGAAGAGTTTACTATTGATGATGGTCATAACATGAGAGAGCGCTTGACAGAGCACGTAAAGTCTCAAAATGAATACAGAAAAAATTAGACTGTTCCTGTCGTCTGAGTCATATATTGGACATCTTCTTCCTATAAAATAAAGAAGACCCTGAAAGAAATTTTGTACATTTTCTGGCCATAAGATGTGCTAGACATGTGGTGGGCTTTAAAATTTCTTTATTAATTGTCTCAAGCCCTGCCACAACATTCTGCAAGCAGCAAGTCTCTTAAAAGACTATCAGGAAAGATACCGAATGGTATTAGAAATTTCACTGTTACTGTAAGGATGGTTTTAGAAATCTCACTCTTAATGCAAGTTCAAGAATGCAATGCATAGATCCTTGTGAGAAGAACCAGTTCAGAATATGTTTTCTGTCCTCCAAAAGCCAAATTAGCCTATGGGATTTTTGAGCTTCAAGTACTAACTAGTATTTCATATACATGGCTGCAGGATATAACTTATATATCACAAATTCTTCAGTAGCAACTAATATATTAAAACCTGCAAATACATAAATCAACTAAACCATTTTTTATTATTCGTATTGTTGTCAGTGTGATATCTAAGAATCTGCGCTTCATTTTATCGGGGCAGATCCTAGTGACCAAGCAAGATTTGTGTCTGAGTAAATTCTAAATAAAGATTTTAGTCTTCGTTGCAAGAAAAAAAAAAAAGATAAACAAGCAAACGTGTCTATCAGTCACACAGCACTGCGCAGTTTTAAGGCATTGCATGAATACAAAATGGTGTATTTGAGGCTGCAAGCAGACCTTTAAAGCAGTGTGTTTAGTCTTTAAGTGTTTAATATGTTATGCTATTAAATGTTACTTTCAGCTATTTACTTATTCTAGAATTTCATGAGACTCCAATTAGTTGCCTGATCTATTTACTGTTGCTTTTATATTTTAACTGGTTATACCTTTTCTTCTGTTCCTGGGGACTGGAGGTGGAAACTTTATAGCTTAATTATTCAGTGCTTTTGCTATTTTTATTGTCAGTGTGAGATTTGGAGTTGGTTAAAGGTTTTCTTTCTCTTCTTAGCAATGCTTGGTCCCATTTGTTTCTTGCCCTGTGTGTGCATAAGAAAAGACTGCAGGCCTAAAGAACTTGATTCATAGAGTCGGGGAGACTAATGTTCTCAGAAGCGTAAGGACTAATATCATGATTTTGGAGTGTATAACTTTAAGCATAGACTCCAGTTATACTTCAACACATATGTAGAGCCAAGCATGTACTTAAATGCTATCCTGATATTTTTTCATTATCCTGGATATCAAAATATAATTTTTTGCATATAAAACTTCTTTGAAATACAGTAATTTAATGTTCAGATCTTTGTTTTTTGATTTCTATAAGGCAGGTCTTGTGCAATTAACCTGTCTTCAAGAGAACGGTGTTGGTAACAGAATAGCTGCTTATTTAGAGTAAATCTTTTCCAAAGCATTGTCAACTTTTGTTCAGAATATCTAGGTTTAAACTGTGCTCTCAGTCTTACTGGGTAAATGCACAGGATTTTATCCCAGTGTCATCAGCGGAGTTACTCTAGAGTTTCCTATATTGGATCAGACTTTTCTTAATTCCTTGTTCTACCTCTCATGGCATAAGGAGTTCAAATTGCCTTTGCCATCTGGAGAGGACTGTTGCATCGTTCTTCTCAGGTAGGTGACCTGTCCACTGGTAGAAATCTGATACACTTTAAGCCTGCCTCTCTGACTGAGCTTGCCAGTTGAGGCAGTTTAAATAGAGTTTCTTCAACAATATAGTTAGATTTCTTTTTTTTTTCTTTCTGAGTCTCAAAGTGTGTGGTACTTCTCAATGCAACATCTTCCAAATTAACAGTACAAGGCAAATATAAGAGATTCCTTTTATTACTTCTGGTATGTGTTGGGGGGGAGGGAAGAATACCATTTGAAGATGTAGAGAAACGCCAAATGAATTTTTGGAGAGTCATTATTTTAAAGCAGATCTCATGATTTTGAGGGCCTGATTCAAAACACATGAAGTGGTAATGCTAAAGTAGATATTCTAAAGAGGTATTGAAGCTGTAGATTCAGTATTGTGCAAAGTATGTCCAAACCTGAGTAAGGGCATTCAAGTAAATGTGTAGGGGGTGGTAGAGAAGTGTGATGGAAGGGGAAGAGAGTAAGATAGTCAGGTGAAAAGAAAGATAATGCTGATAATATTAACTGGCTTTCTTTTGGAACAACTAGGTAAGACAGTTTAAGACTGAGATGCCATTGACAGTCAGGAGACAAAACCATTCATTTTGTACTGATTTCCAGGGTATTTATAGTCCATGTTATTCAGCATTGGTTGTCTTATGCCACAAGTTATATTTATTTGGGGTGGAAGGAAGAGTAGGTAGGTTTCTGCTCTGTTGTAAAATTCCTCCTTTCAGTTTAGAGTGTTTCTTCCTGTAGCTGAAAGGAGTAATTTTTGATGATAGCTGTAGAGTTTACTGCAGAAAGACTATCCTTATCACAGGCGCCAAAAATAAGCAAATTCTGGATATAAGGACTGGGTATACGGAGGCTGCATTCAGCCTTGTTGAACATGAATAGCAGTGGATGTGATGCATGAATATCTGAGTTTATTTTTAAGTACAGATATTTAGATTTGGCACATATCGAATAGGAAACTCTACTATTGATATGTATTTCTTTGTGTTCATTGCCTATGTACATACATACATATATAAATTTTTGTAAATGTACACGTATGTATGCATATCGATATAGGCTTTGGAAATAAAACCTTGATTTTGAACTTGTGGCTTGGTTGCTAATCTGCCTGTATGACTGGGAAAGAGTGTGGCAGAGACTTTGGATTACTGCTAGAGAGGGATCGTTCCTTGTTTTCTGAATGCTGCAATTTGCATAGTTCAGTATTGTCCCTTGGACTGAGTCTCACTCCCTTTCTAAGAGCGCAGTTAGGTTGGGATATTTCGTTCAGACGCTTGAGGTTGCTCACTCTTAGTATCGGTTAGGGGACTTGCTTTACTGCACCCCGATCAGCAGGTTCCTGAGAACTGCAAGGGAATGTTTCATGTCCTTCATATGCCGGCTGTCTAACGAACATCACTGGCCTCCTTTGAGAACGTAGCTTTGACAGCCTCACCTTGGTTTTGACCTGAGATAAAACTCTGCACCACCGCTCCTAAGTTCAGCTTCAGCTAAAAGACTAAGTTAGGGAGACAAATACTTGCTAGTAAATGAGAAGAAAAGGAAGCTTATTCAGAACAGTGCTGTATACAAAATATTGTCAGAGCTGGACAGTATTATTGCACATACTTCAAGGCTAATGTAAATCTCAAACAAACCCGTAAGAACCCCCCAAAATTCACTTCAGTGGGGAGAAACAAGTGAAAATATATGGTGTAGAAAATGCTTTTTATCACAGCGTGATTACCAGTAGGATGCCTCTTTGTCCAAGGCTGATCATCATCATCAATTACACCTTTTCTCCCCAGGGCTGTATACCGTAAAAATCTATTGCTAGAGCTATATGTAGTAACAATAACAAGAAAAAAGGCAGAAGAAACCAACATTTTACCCTTCAGATACAGAGAAAAGGGATCTATTAGTGGTAGGGGATGCTATTTTAGAAGCGTTACCACTGTCCCATTTATTCACTGGTCTGATCCATCCAACTACCTTTCAAAGACCTGTAACAATGGCAGGAAAAAAGGCTTTTGAAATATATGGGTCTTGCTCCTGTTTAATTGGTGTGTTGGGTGACTGAGCTCAAAAGAGTTTTTCCTTGTCAGGCTCTGTCCTAGTTCCTGCACTGCTGTGAGAGGCTGTCCTCACCATGTTCCTGCTGTGTGTAACACAATGCTCGAGCACAGCTGCAGAAGACTTTGGGTCCCTCTGCTGTATATTGCTGTCACTGACAGCAGGAAGGAAGATGAACTCTGTTGTACAGCATAGATGTACATATTGTTTTTTTTTAACTCTGCAGAAAAAGTGCTATTTATTTCTAACCACACTAAAGAATTTAGATACTTTAAATGCACCAACATCCCTATCTGTCCAAGCCATACTCAGCACAAACCTGCTAAGGCTGTTGGCTGATTTTGAGGCTCCTTGTGTTAGAGGCATGCTGTGCCAGTGCATTCCCTGGAGGGAGTTTGAACAGCATAAAGTTTGATCTAGTTTACACTGTCCATCAAGTAGCTCTAGAAGCTGGAAGTCATTGGGGTTCAAATGACCTTCCTTTTATCTAGGTAAATTTGGAGCAAGAAAAGTCAATAGCTTATGAGTATGTGTGACAGAATCCTTACAGGATTAGATCTGCTCTGGCTTTAAGGCAGTTTTGTTTCTGGATATCTTCCCCAGTGTGGTAGTTACACTTGAAATGTGTTTTGCTTAATGACTGTCTAGTGTTTAGACTGGAAATCGAGATACCTACATTCATTTCCTAGCTCGGACTAATGCGTGCAGTGTAGCCTTGGAGAAGTCACCACATGGACTGTGACCCTATCTGCAAGTTTGGGAGAATAATCCTCTTTCAAGGAAGGCAAGAAAAATACGTTATGTTCACGAAAAAATGAAAGTTCCTGAGAGGAAGACTGCTCTGAAAGCAAGCATCATTGCAATTCACATGCTTGAGTGAGACGTGACTATAATTTGCTGTGAGCTTCTTAGCATTAGCAATATTTTCTTCATTCTTTTTTAATGAGATTTTTGAGTTTCATTACTTTATAATCAATGTAACATGAAGCCAAAGCACCCCATGGAATGGAAGCATACCTCAGTGTATACGCTCCTCCTTTAATGCCATTAGACAGGGGTACATCCCAGTGGAGGTAGTTCGTGCCTATGTTGTGAAAAGCTTAAAACTGGAAATTCAGACACACAAGTCCTTCTTCAGGTTACTCACCTGCCCAAAAGCTTGCCCATTTTTTTTTATAATTGCGACACTTCCGCTAAATGTGTATAACTTTCATAATAGTAAATATTTAACAGCCCTGAAGAACTCAGCCTTTTACATGCCTGCCAAACCATTCAAGCAGAACAAACTTGTCCTGTCCTTGTATGTGCCTCTCTAAAAAGTGAGAGCAAAATATCGCTTTCCATGGCTTATCCAGTTCTTAGTTAATATGAGAGCCAGTTTTGTCTGGCAACAAGACTGAAATCATTTAATATTTTCTATCCAATAATCAAGAGAGGACATCTGATGTGAGCTAGATTTGTTCCTGATACTCCAATTACCAGTACCATTCTCTATTCACTCTGTCTTCTTTCTAACCTCCATTCCAAGTTCATGAACCACCATTTATCATATCCTCCATCCCACTTAGTTCTGAGACTATCATCTCATTTTGTTACTGACAGTGAATTAAAGCTGCGAAGCAGAAGCGTGTAGAAGAGAAGGGGCTATGAGAAAGTAATCATTGAAGAATTGCTTCTTTAATTCCCCCCACACACATCCTCTCCCATCCAAACACACCGTGCCATCATCAAGTGGGGGTAGGTCAAATTACTATCAGGGAGCAGCAACAGTAGGGCTGTTCTGCAAGGAAAGGCAAGCCAGCAGCTGAGGGTGACCACAGCACAAGCAAGGGCAGTGCCCTCACCAACAAGGCACAGTCCCACAGCTGGGGAAGCAGGGCAGGGCTGGTGACAGTAACAGGTTCCATCAGCAGTTCAGCCACCATCAGGTAAATCAACAAGTCAGGTCTGAAGTCAATCCAGAAAAGCCAAACAACGACTCAAAACCGGGTACACCTACAACATAGCTCAGGCCAGCACCGGGTGCCCAGGCTTGAGCTTAAATGGAGCTGCTGGAACAAAGGGGGGAGGTTGGGTGGGTGGAGGTCCCATGAGAGCCTGACTGGGGCAATTAAGCCTATTGGTGCACTCCGGGCCCTGACACTAAGAACCGAAGATCTAACAATGCTGTGTCTTTAAAAGATCAATGCTAGCTTTCCTGTCTCCCTGTGGAGCACAGTGCTGGCATTGTGAATGCAGAGTTGTTGCTCCCTTAATTCAAATGAAATGGATCTACTAAAGCCGGGCTCAGCCTGACCATTGTAAACAATTTATGGTAAAGCAATTCTGTTGTTTTAGAAGGTGTCATCACCAGCCAGTTTGAAATCCAGGTTTGCCTTCCCATTTCTTTAATTGTTCTTTCCTGCAAGTTCACATGATAGAATAAATGAAGGTCACATAATAATAAATTACTGTTGTTGAGGCTGCCTGATGTGCAAAACACTGCAGACAGAATGAGATGTCACATCATTGTTATGGTGACAGCACAGTCAGTGAAGGATGATCCTTCCCCCACCCTCAACTGTAGTCAACTATCATATCTTTTTAGTCTATGATGTATGCCAGCTGCCAGTCATTAAGCAGCAGCCATAGAGCATTTGCATCCATCCCCACCACATACAACTTACTAACCAACTATCGGGAACCTGTTTCAAAGGAAAGAGGGCAACTTGTTTCTACCCTCCTTTATATCTACAGCCACCTGATATGGGGCTATCTGTTCTTCCTTAACTCCTAACTATTTATTTCTGAGGCAACCAAACAGCTATTTTATTTCCTAACCACTGTAGAGTCTTCAGAGCTCACAGGCTCTTCTGTGGGTTGCTCATGAGCTTTCTCTTTAGACATTGCACCTTGGCTTCTTCTCTACAGGATACTGGGAGTTTGTCAAATGTCACAGTGCTGCCTGCTCCTCAAAGGTGTTATGCCATATAGGGCTGACTGCAGAATTTTTAACAAACCTTTTAGATTGGGTTTCCGCTGAAATCTGTCACAGTGATTCTGCCACACAGAGAAACCACAATGCACCATGCTGGAGGCGGCCCGGGTCTGTAAGTCTGCAAAGGAGAATGGGTTCAGAGGGGCCTCAAGCTCCTAAGAGGTTTCATAGTGCAGTAAACAACACAGGCCATGTGGGCTTGAAGTGAATCATTCTGAATTCATTCTGAATAAAAAATTTACTCTTTTTATTTTTTCCTCCAATTGAAGACTAAAATATTAGACTATTTCCCAAAAGGGAAATTACATATTTCAGTCAGGCACTACAGTCCTTTCAGTCCCATACAGAAGAAGCACTACAGAAGTTGCTTATTAAGGGAGAAGCTATGTTTTCTTCTTTGATGGCCTTGTTGTGAGGTGCTGTTTAGTCATGTGTCCTGAGCCTTGGGCCTGCCTGAGGCATTGTGTCTACAAAGGCTATTTTAAAACATGCTTTGCTTCAGATTCCTGAGAGTTAAAGACAATCCAACAACATTTACTACCATAACTGGTCTTCTTTGGTGTCCCTCTTAGCTCATTCTCCAGCAAGAAGAGCTTTGTGGCAATCCCCCCTAATCCTGCAGAAACTTGTTTTTTGCCAGGCTGCAAGTTTGGTGACCTGTGAAGGTGGGATTTTGGACATAGATGCAATCAAGAGCACTGTCTTTCTTATATCTGACAGGATCTTCCCAAGAATGTTCATTCTGATTCTCAACCTCTGCTTTTCAACCCTTGTTTTTGGCTACTTAGAATTGTCTTTGGATCCCTGGGTTTCTTCCACAGATCAGCTATGACAGAACTATCAGCCTTTCTCTTCCTCTTTGGTGAGAAATGAGCTCCACTTCTACCTTCAGTTTATTGATCAAAGAGAAGGCAACTGCCTGAGTTACAGCTTACACACTAAAGGACCAGATGGATCTCTCAGCTATATGATTCTCAGTGATATAGAAATTAGCCTCCAAAATAAAGATGTGGCAAATATTACTAGGCATATAGTTTGAAATCAATTGGAGGAATTGAAATGAAATAAAATACAACCCAAAACTCAACTTAATAACAAAGCTTTTTTTTCCCTGAGGCTCAGTAGAGTTTGGAAAATTTGTTTCTTAAGTGATCTGTCATTATCATGCTTCTCCCCACTGCCTGCTTATAGCTCAAGCTGAAAGACCAATAATATTGTGAAGACTGAATTTTTTTGATAGATATCTTTCTGTAGGCCACCAGCCAAACATTCCTATGTAGGCTAATAGATTTAGTCCTTAGAAATATACCAGTCTGACCTAGGCTAGGACAGGTGACCCAAGATCAGAAGTGCATTATCTTCATCCTACGAAGTCATCTCATTTCAGAGAAGAATAATTGGTGTTCTGATTAATCAAGGAACCCATTTTCCATTGTCCCAGAAGGAGCCATTGATTTCTGTAGAAATATAGCAATCTCAGACTCAGAGAACAGGTCTGTTCACTATGATCTACACTGAAAGGTTTCCTATAAAACTATGGAGTCAGGAATTTGATCTTGAATGATTCCTAAAAATCAGAAAGAAGTTGATCCCAAGTAAAGTCTGATGGGTGTTTTACAGTTGCATCAGGATTCTCACAGACTTTCTTCCCTTTGTTCAAAGAACAACTTTGAACTCCTGCTTACCAGTCTGTGATTTCTCTCTGGCTTGCCCATAACCTTCCTGACCGAATCCAGGGACTGGCAATTCTGTTGCTGTCTCTATTAAGCTCACAGCATTCGTTTCTGAGTTACCACATCAACAAGGATTACGTGACAAGCAAATGAAGAACCAGTCAGATAATGGAGTTTTTAAAATGGGGATTACTGGTGCTGAAGATGTAATGGCCTCTTTGATGCTGTTACTATCTATAGCATAAATCCTTTTCAGACTCTGGACTATTGACCTGGCACACTGAAAAGGCTCCTTTGCAGCCCATGTTGTCCAAAGAAAGGGAAAAGCTTTGAGCACAGACATCTTCAAGGCAAAGGAAAAACACAAGGCCAGGAGATAAGCTTGGTAATTTGAGGGCATTTTATTACTTTCAAGCACAATCCCAGCATTTTAGCTGAAACTGATATCCTGATTTTATCTGTGTTGCCTTTTCTTTAAGGTGTACACTCAATACTTTGTAATTTCTAAAGATAGCCTGAGCCGATCTCCTCAGGGCCAGAGCAGCATCCTTGCGGATCAGTGTCTGCTGAAAAGGACTGTCTAATGAGATTTTGGAAAAGCAGTTGTCCCTGACACTTCAGCCATTGTATCTCTTTGACTGTCTATAGGCCTCTTGTACAATATCTCTGGATATACAGTTACTACCCAAGAATAAACAAATAGCTAGATTTTGGAATAACTAGGTTGACTGATCTTGGTTGGGAGATACCTGTTCATGGTCATGGAGTAATCTGTAGAAAGGTGAGAATTTTTAGCCTTTGTCTGTAATGTGATGCTAACACCTTACAAACCTATTAACGTGAAAAGAGCCTTTTCTGATATCTACAAATATGAACTGTTTGCATTTTCATCCAGAACTCTGAGTTCTTCACAAATAGTTTATCAGGTTCATAGTATTCTGAGGAAGTAGGGAAATGTAATTTTCCGTATTTTACACTTACAAGGCAAAGAGTTCTTTCCTGAATTAGGACAACATTATCTGGCTCTATTGCAGAGTTGTGAAAACTGCCTGCAGGGGCTTAACAAGTGTAGCTAATCTTCACACACACACACACACACACACACACACACACACACACACTTGCACGCTCCCTGGCCAGGTTCTCTGATTAGTCTCTGGTTATTGTGAGAGCTCTGTGAGATCGTTGGTAATTAGGAGATGTTGGACCAGTTTCAAGTTCCTCTAACTTCCATGCATAAAAGAAAACTAAGGGGTAAGGTCAAAAGCTACGCTTGTATAAATGTTGCCAACCTCAGTTTTGACTCTGTTCCTCAGCTGCATTCAAGGGCAGGCACATGGGAACTAAGAATAGTGGGGCTCATTCAAGTGCCTTTTCATAAGTAAACCTTATCATCGCTCTCACCACGAGTCTCTGTGACAGAACAGATGCTGTCACTCAGTGCATGAACAGGCCTCCTGCTGATGCTAACATATTTGTTATGTTACACTACCCATGTTCACAGAGACTGGTGCTTCCTTTTCCTTGATGCTCCATTGTTGCCTGTTTATAACTAAGGATTCAAAAGAGTTGTCCAGTAAGCTGAAGCAGGTGAGGTGTATCTCTGCAGTGACTGAAGAGTGTTTTCCGGAGCAATATTGCTTTCCCTTTCTATGCTCCAGTTTGGTATATCAGAGGTGTTTAGGCGTTTGTGTTCTAGACCTTTGTTTCCTTAGGTTTAGAACATATCTCTCCTATCAGTTGCACTGTTCACACAGCAGCAGTATCTTGCTGTCAGGAAGCGCTCCTTGGGCTTTAGCCTGCACTGCCTTTTCTCCATTTCCTTTTCCTTTCTTCTCTTTACAGCACTTCATAACATAATAAATAACCCTCCTTCCTTGTATGCAAACCTTCAGCTATTTGTAGATGGTTATCATGGGCCCCCAGTCATTGCTGAGCCAACCTATACATAATTAATATTGTTAATTTAATCTTTATTCTCAAGTCAATCCCTTCAGCTCCCTAATAATTTGTGTTGCTTTTCTCTGAACTCCCTCCAAAATCTGTCAATGTCTTTATGGTAATGAGAAGCCCATCACAGGACACGGTATTATAGATGCAGTTTCACCACATTGGGAGAGAAGACATTTTGCTGTTCCCTTGTTTCATAGCATAAAACTACTGCAGTTTCTCCCTCAAAATTGTTTTGTTTTCTCTTACTTTCTGCTGACATATTTCAGTGAAAACTTACCTCTAATTTTCTGTTTATCTTAAGGCCTCAGGTCTTGCCCAGGGTCACACATAGTGTGTAGGACTTGGGGAAGTTTTTGGGCTTAGATTACTTGTGAGAACCATCGTCTTCTGTTGATTGTTATTTTGACCCTGGTAAGGACTGCGGCCTTATTTGTCAGGGTGGATAGAGCTAATGGCAGGAGTCCCTCAAGGCATAGCAGTTTAAATTGGACTAAATTCATGTAATGAGTCATTGCCAGAGCTGAGAACAGAAGCCAGAAACTCTGGTTACTAATTTTCTGCCTCAGTCTTTGGCCTTGCACCTCAGATACTCAAGCACCTTCTAGACTGAGAAATGACCCCTCTGAAACTGCTTGCTTTTAATTGCCCATGGCCAACTGGATGGAGTCAAATACAAATGTATGTAGATCTAGTGTGCAAGCACACCAGAGCTGGTTGTCTGCGAACCCCAGGAGAGGGAGTCAATGCTTGTTCACAGAAGCGGCTGTACCCATTCTGGACTGCACTGTGTGAACTGATCAGTTTAGGCTGGAGCTATTTTAGGTGTTATCTGTTGCATAGATAATGACAAGGTGAAACAGTGCAACTGGAAAATTAGTTGAAATATCAGAAGTGTCTTAACAGAGAAACAACACTGATATGTTGGACTGGATCAGTACTCAGGAGACCTTTTCACTACCGCTGCCTTCACCACTAACAGCTATGTGATCTCAGTCAAATTGCCTTGCTGCCCTGACCCTCTGACCCTTGATCTAGAACAGGAGCCCCCTGCAACAACGGCTGCCTGTCAAAATGCGTTTTATGCAGTGCCTGACACAGCAGTGGCCTGATTTTTGCTAGGATTCTCCCATAAATCATCATAATGGAGCCCATCGCAGTAGAACAAACTCTGCAGAAATACATTAGAGTGACTGCCCCCCTCACTAAGTTATGCAAACCACAGTGGGGCTCAGGTCCACAGAATTTACCAAAGAGAAGACTGATAGAAAAGGGAATGCAAGTAATCTAAAATATATATGAACTAAGGGCAACATTGATACAAGAATACATAGCTAGAAGTTGGCCACAAGTAAAATTTAGGCTGAAAAGTAGGAAAAAAGCTTTCTAAGCTTCTAACCAGGGATGTTCTGGAAGAGTCTCACACTGCAGATGGTTGGAGGCAAAGGACCTAACTTTTTAGTTGTTTAGTTTGTTTGGTTTAGAGAGATGTTTTAATGGAAAGAACTGTATCCTACGGTTGCACATTGCAAAGATGATGAGAATCAGTATGCCATGAAATCCCTTACAGTTCTTTGTTCCTTACTGTAAATGCCCCCTTGAAAGTTCATTAGTAACAGAATCTGTCTTAGTACTTTATTAAGGTATGAGCAGGTCATGAAATTTAGAGACAGATTCCTACTCTTCCTTCCTTTCCCGCAGCTATGTCAGATCTTCTTCCCTTCTCTGTTTTTTCTAGCTTTAATTTCTACAGTTAATTTCTTTCGATTAGCTTGAACAAGAATCTAAAACAAATCTGTGAAATAAATTAGGCTCACATCAGAGAGTCTGTCCTGTCCATTCTGAACTTTAGGAACTCCTCACAGTGAGGACTCTTAACAGAACTATTGTTTGAAGCACATGGCTCTAATGGAGATATTGTCCTTCCATTGCATCAGTCCACTTAAGTCTGGATGACTGCAAATTAAGTGAGCAAGCGAATGCACATTCTTCACTATGAGTGTGAATCCAGCCTCTTCTCCCCTGCCTGCCACATCTGATTTATGCAGCACACTCCCTAGGACTTGCCCGCTTCTTAAATAGGTCAGTCAATATGTAAAGTAGAACCTTAGCTAGTTATCCAAAGTGAGAAAATCGGTGTCTTGGGTTTCAGCACAGTCTGCTGATACAACCTGGTGGGAAAATGACTTCTATGTAAAAAGCTGCTTTTGTGAAGGCACAAAGCAGAGAGGAATTTGAATCTACTTTAGAGCAGGTGAGAAACTCTGCTTGGGATCTGTCTGCCTTTGTCCCACCTGACAAAGCATTTGCTCTACAGTGTATAGCAGAAGAGCGAGCCCAATACTTCCTTGGCTGTAAAAGCATAGGAATTCTACCTAAGCAGATCAGTGTTACTCTTGGGCCAGGAGCATTTCTGTGACAGAGAAGATTGCTCCATGTGGTGTCTAGTCCAAGCCAATCGAGTTTACAGCATTTATTTCCAGAGTGTTTTGTAGGGTAATGCTGTCTGGCAGGTGGCATAAAACAGGTTAATTTTTACAGGAGAGAACAGAAGTGCCTCCGTGGAGTTCTTGGGACAGCAGAACATGCCTAGGTCACATGAGTGCCGGAGAGGTGGCTTGTACTTCATGCTCTTGTCAGATATAGGCAGACTTTCACAGATGACTCTAAGTCAAGGAGAGGTGTATGTTAAATAGTTTATTTTGAGGAAACAAAACTTTGTCCTTTAAAAATGGAGGGCTGAAATCCTCTGGTTGGACAGCACATCCTGGAAAATTTGCTTCTGGCTTTGAAGCCTGTCCCTTTCTTACAGAGAGTTATGTATGCTACTGAAATTAGAGTTGAGAGATTCCTGTAAGGTGCTAACCAACACTTCCAAGTCAGAGCCCAGTACAAAATGTTCTTCAGGGCTTCCAGCACTTCTTTCTGAAAACATCTCAGCAGTTTTCCTGGCAAGGAATCCTTTCCTGATGTTTGTCTCTACCCTAACCTGTTGTTCTGTGTGTCAGAGTGAACCTGATCCAAGGGGTCACTGCTGCTGAAAGAGCGAAGTTTCATTCCCCAGCTCCCTCCTCCACTCTGCTGCTTACCTTTTACTGCCTCTGGTGCTCATCATGTGCTTTAATAAATTGATATTGTCGACTAATCTGACAGACAACTAACCAACCAAAACAAAAAATTAACACTTTTTTGGATTAGTAACTAGAACTTTGGGGCAGGTCCAGTGAGTGCTAGAGCTGGTACAAGAAGTGGGAAGGGAGAGCAGAGCCGGAGTGGGAACAAGGCCTTGCCCCTTTTGGCATCTGCCAGCTAATAGATCAGCTTGTGAAACCACAGCGGTCATTTTATCTCATTATTTTCTTAAACATCAGGAAAAAATGAAAAACTAGGATCAAATTTCATGGCTCAGGGAGGTCTCTCTCCTGACTATGCAAATGTATCTAGAGGGTAATTATCACAGACCACAAAGCACATGAATTTAGTTTCCCTTGTAATTCCTATTCTAGGTGTATTCTGGTGGAGTTCAGCCTTTATTAGTGAGCATTCTTCTACTCGTATGGAGTCTGGACTAGAGTGTTTAGCCGTATAAAGGTAGATTCCCACTTAACTTACACACACACACACAGAGCTATCCCCTTCTTGGGCTTCAGTTTTACTGAGCCATGTCTGTAGAAACTCACTGAGGGCTAAAATATCTTTGGATGATCAAACATTAACACTTCATCCAGGATCCTCCATCCCTAGCTTCCCACGCAGTGTTTCTCTCATGCTCCCTGGATGGCATCCTGCAGTCTCAGTCCTCCCCCCAGTCCTCCAGTCCAGCTCCTCCAGTCCGCGGTGCCTGCTTACAGGCTCTGCTCTTGGGAGTGAATGGAGACAGAAAGGGAGCCTCATATATCCCTCATGTCACACAACATTCAAAGTCACAGGCCACATTCACAAAAATAAGCTGTAAGTTCCTCATCCTGTTCTGGGCATGTTCTCTCTGATGGTAACTTTTCCTAAGGATCAAGCCATTTGTCTTGTTCCTTGGATATTTCTCTCTTGTTTGGGGTTTCTTTTTTCTTTTTTTGGCAAACTCCACAACTTTCCTACACTTCCAGGGCACAACAAATTAGCCTGAGCCTGGGGAAGTGGTTCACAGAAGGATCTCAGGGGTGTCATGTTAAAAAAAAAGGAACTAGATTGTATTAGTGAAACATAGGGTGGTGGTTGTTGGTATGTCTGTACTGCTGTTAACATCTTTAACACATTACTCTGAATGCAGGCTGTTCTTTTCTGCTTCATACATAGCCTGGTTTCATCTATCTGGAAATGGCAACTGCAAGAGCTTTGATTAATGGATTGAAAGGTTGTCTAGCTTCACTGTGAGTGTCAGCCTCTGAAATGCTGTTATATAACAAGCTCCTCAGCGATTCACAGCAGCTATCCCTGCTGGAGCTGCGAGAGTCAGCTGGGAGAACCGTTCTCCTGCTCTCTAGTGGTAGAAGCGCCAAAAAGCCAAAAATCATCTGCTTGTTCAGAACACGCTCATACATTCATGCCTGATTCCTACGGTGCAGGACTGAAAATGGCTGACAAATTCCAGGATAGTAACTTGGAAAATGGAAGAGTCTAAACTACCCCCAAAAGAACAAAAATTAGTTTCATCTAGTACATATGCGCGTGCATAGTGATACCTGAGAATGTCAGAGCAATCTTTATGCTGAATCCTGGAAGTCTGCAGGGTCTCTTAAAGCGAGAACTTTTTACTTTCCTAGAAGCCTATGCAGAAATGATTTTGCAGAATGAAATATTCTCACTGCCGTTAGCAGTAGAGGGCCCAGGACACACAGCTGCTCAGTTTGGTTCCAGCCAGCAGATAGCAGCAGTAAGCAGACTCGCTCACCAGTTTACTGCCGCTTTGTGCCCGGATAGCCAGAGCAGTGCTTGGTGAAGCAACAGGACCTGCTTCATGCCTAAGTTGAACAACTGTGTGCCATGGTTTGTTGCTGAATAAAAGTGGTGTGTGAGTCCATCTTACAGGCTAAAAGAAATGGTCAGCCTGCTGCAGAAGATGGTCATCACCACTGTCGGTCAGGGGTGTTTTTTTCAGCCACCCGTAGCAATTCCTGAAATGTCAGGGAAATGTTTCAGCCTCCTCCTCAGAAGAGCAGGGCTCCCCTATATAGTCATACCTAACTGACTTCTAGTAAAGGTCTCTAAGCAAGTGAGTATTTTCTTTTTTAGAGACTGGGAAACTGACAGATCAGCCAGTAAAACTGGAGGCAAAACTAGAAATAATGTCCTTGCTCACCCCTACCTCTTATCTCAGGGGTGGCTAACTCACAGCATAATGTGGCTCACGAGAGTCCGCTGAAGACATCAGCTGTGAGGCACATCATCCGTGACTCTTTGTGATGGTGTACCCGCCATGAACTGCACAGGGTGATCTATGTAACTATTACTCCACCTGAGACTGGGCTCACACAATAAGAGCAGTAATAGCAGGGAGCCTACAGCTTCATTGGCTGCCTGTCAGCTGAGGAAGGACTGGATACCCTATCCTACAGACACATATATACAAATATAGTTGAGTCCATACTAAATTAAAGATGGGTGTTGATTTCATACATACAAACATTAAAGAACTGTGATGTGTACTGGAGCTTCTCTACTACAGCCCTCTATAATAAAGTAAATGAAAAGTTCCCTTTAAGGCTTACTTTAATACTGGCAACTCAGAACAGATGAGTCAGTGATGGAAAACTGCAGATTATGCCTTCCTCCCTCCTCATCCATTCCAGTCCCATCAAAATTGGAAAATAAAAAATAAAGCTTTTCCTACACCAAACTGCTGACAGGTGAGTAGTACATGGTTTGATATGCTGATAGACAAACCTCAGTTTAGCTGCCCCAGTTGATAAAGAATCTATTTTAATGAGGGTTGCACAGCACCCTCTTCTGCTGAGATACGATGAGTGGAAATCCCTGGTCTATTGCTCTTTTCCTGTCTCTGTTAGGCATTTATATACCGAAAAACAGGACAAGTATAAAAACTCAATTACAGCAAATAGGGGAGAATCAATAACGGAATGAGACGCTGGCAGCCACACAGGTGGGGTTCATCTCAGCAGCAGAATCCTGACACACAACATTGCAAGAACAGAGAGTGCTCAGATGAGTTATGAAGAATTGGTATTTATGGTGATGACTTGCAATTGTGCTATTTAAAAAAAATGCCTGTTTGGTAATGAAAACCTGTTGGCAAGATCTGATCAAAGAGGTTAAATTGCAGGAAGAGTAAAATAAGAGCAGTAAATCAAATGCTCTACATCTTCTGTGAGGCACACTACAATTAGGG
Source organism: Dromaius novaehollandiae (assembly GCF_036370855.1). NCBI lineage: Eukaryota > Metazoa > Chordata > Aves > Casuariiformes > Dromaiidae > Dromaius > Dromaius novaehollandiae. The sequence goes on from NC_088107.1 coordinate 23,874,157, forward strand.
ATGAATTCAAGAACGCAGAATTATTGGAATGACAAGCATAAATCCATGCCATGCATGTGCTGTTATTTCTGCTGGGAAACATGCTCACCTCTAGCATTTCCAGACTGACCTCTGTCAAGGGCAAAAAGGTAACAACTGTCTCCTAACATAATGATTCCCATTGACTGGTAATTGTTTCAGTTCAACACAGGCTACGCAGGCTTTGAGGACCTCATTTGCTTACCTTAGGAAGACTCTCAGACTCTGTTCTTCACTTGGCAGCTTTCACATCAGCTCACATGGAAGATAGTTGGTGATCATGATGTTCACCTGCCTAAGTGGCCCAGGACACATACAGCTGGATAGGAGGGGAGGGACAAGGTATTAGATGGAGCCTCAGAGGTCTTTAGTGGACTGTGGCAGGGAGATTGTTCTTTGTTGCTGATCTGATACACAAAGCAACCTTGAAACAGCAGTGTCTCCTTCCTTTTCTCACTACAAGCTGTGTCTCTTTTTTTTTTTAATTCCACCTGCTCTGTTTATCTCATGAAAACTTCCAGTTCCTAATATACATGCTAGTGTACAGTAGTTACAACACAGGAAGCAAAAGTGAGTAAGGCCCTCTGAATAATGCAGTGTACAAGTCAAGACAGCCATAAAAGAAAAAAATGTTAAAATGTCTGGTCACCAAGTTCCAGACTGGGATTTCTGCTTTGGTCTGAGATACCCGGTTAGTACATTCATATGAGATGGAGATAGAAGTGGGTTTGTGGCAATTGGTAGATCAGGCTCGGTGGCAACAGCTTAATTTTGGTTTTAAGAGGCAGTGTTGAACAAGCACAACTGGAAAGAAACAGCTTGTTCCAGTGGACTAATTACGGGATGAGGAGTTAGGGAATCCTGCATTTTAGTACCTGGCCTGCCACTGCTTTGCTGAGAGGCCTTGGTGAAATCTTCCAATTCTCTGTAGCAAGCATCTCAATTATGTCATCTTAGGCAGCATTAAAACTCGCTTCAGTGAACAGTCACAAAGGCGAGCTATTTGATACTGTACAAAGGCACCTTGCACTAGAAAATGAAGCAGTGCGTATGGTTTCTCTCTTAATTTTTAGTAGAGACAAATATACTGGCATTCTGCATTGTCCCAGTAGTGTGCATGGGAGTGACAATGTGTGTGAAATGCCCATTTCTGTTGGGGAAAAAGGGAGATCTAAGAGAACTTCTGTCTAGTTTTCCCCTGTTTCAAGAAATCCTCTCTCTCTTTGGTCCCTTTGCAAAGAGCATCTAGAACATAAGACTGGATTTATAAATTAAGAGCCCATCAAACTAATTTGGATTTTTGGGGATTGTTAACTTTTTTACTTTCTTCCCTTGTAATAACCTACAGGACAGAATGGTGACTACTGATTAGAAAATGACAGCAAGACTATTACAGGTTTTTAATTCTGGGTCTGATATTTACTTTGTTGTGGTAAGCTGGGCAAGATACTTGATCTTATGCCCTCCTTTTCCCCACATACAAATTAGAGAAAAGGTGCTGAAATGAGTCTGTGCACATATAGCAAACAGCATCTTTGGTACAAAGTAGACTGGACTTATTTTAGTAGCTTCATGATTTTCATTCTGTGTATACAGAAAAACTGCTAGAGGGAACTTAGTAAATGAATGGTTAATTATTCAGCCTTCAGGATGACTCCATCCAGTTCTTTAAAATGATGGTTTATTAGTCATTTTACTTAGCTACAAGGCATTAATAAAACATGAAGTTCAGACTAAAGCTGACTTCATCACACTTGGAAATCCATGCAGTATAGTTACACAGACTGGGAAGTCTAGATATATTCCATTCGTTTTCCATGGGAAATTGAATATTATGCACCAGCAAAGTTGACCATTTGTGGGTTTTAACTGGGATTCACCATTAAACGTCACTGCCATGCTCCTGGCAAGATATTTGTAAGAATCAAAAAAGAGACTACCCAAAAGATCCATTGTGAGTTTTTCTTTGAAGCAAGTCCATATTGAAACTGGAACTGTGATGGTCCAGTTCAGTAAAAACTCTGAGTACTCAGCCCATTTTAAAAAATGTCTGTAGGGACTCCTGTTTAGTGCAAACACCATCAATAATGTTCACAATGATGCAACTTATCACAAAATTTCAAAACATGACTTAGGAACACAAAACCTGATATCTACCACTCTTCGTGGTTATTCTACCTTGACCCGGGGTGGGGGTGCAATCTCTGGACTAACATTGTTTCAGTGTATTTCCTATTGTAGCGTTAATTCCCCTGTGGAAAGTATTTACACAATTGTGACAATAAGGAGGGCATGAGTTCAGTAGAGAACAGACTATTATGATCTGAATGAAAAGCATCAGGAGTCTTTTTCTGAGATTCACTGATCTACTTTCCTTTATTCCCATTAAAACGCTGTCATTGTACATGCAGGTGCATTAGGAGTTCCAGCCCCCCTCAAGGGTAGGAGAGAAGCCTAGGAATAGGGAGGAAAGGTTTTATCTCAGCTTCAGACACATGTGACAAACAGTTCCCCTCCAGGCTGATTTTAATCAGAATGCCAGAGGTGGCGCTGAAATTATCAGAAATGTAAGCGAAACACAGGACTGAGTGAGGTGGATGGTTAGATTTCAACAAGGAGAATGTGGAAAGATCTTGGCTGACTTGTAAAACTACATAATGAGATAAGGCTTGATATAAGCAAGCATTCTGCTGTATGCCAAGTCAAACAGGCTGTGCACAATTCAGCATTCTCATCTTGAAGTCATGTCCTTTGAGTACTGTAACCAGCTGACACCCACCTTCTATGTGGACTAGAATTTATACAAGTAAATGTTCCTGCGGTTCTGCTTTGGAGCGATATTGTCCACTCCAAATCGTTGAGCAGCATGCACTGTCAGAACTGTATTTGTGGCTACAGTACTGACAGCTCTTAGAAGGGAAGAGAGAATCCAGTTCTGTTTTATAATACTGGTTATATAAATGACACATGCAGCACTTAGCTGCTATTCTGTTGAAAGTGCAGGACAATAAAATTTGTGAATGGCTAGCTATTTTTCCCAGCCTAAGTGGAAATCTTAAATGGTCAAACAGATCACTAGAACCAAAACCAGAAGCCTACAGAACAGAACCTCTTCCAGAATGTGAACCGGGCTAAATATGGTCTGCTTTGTGCTACCTGGGAAAACTCAACACGGCTTCTGTAAAGGGAAGTCCTGTTTATAAACCTCTTGGACATCTTTGAAGGGTCATTCAGGAAAAGGAGTATGGGTGATCTGATTGTTACTGTCCACTTGAATTTCCAAAAGGCTCTGACAAAGTCCATCATCAAGTTTTGGAGAAAGTTAAGCAGCCAAAGAGGATAAGAGAAGGTACCGATGTGTGTAAGTAGTTAGTTAAACAGTAGAAACAGAGGGTAGAAGTAAATGGTCAAGTCTCACAATAGAAGGAGAGGGCCGATAGAGTTCTTTAGGGATCTGTGCTGGGATCTGTGCAGTTCTGCATATTTATAAATGACCCAGAAAAGGGTGTGAGCAGTCAAGAAACTGTTACTGTTTATTTGCTTTTCTAGTTTCCTAGATTTTTTTGTAAAGGGAATGTTATTAACACTTACTCAAGCCTCCTGTACGACATATGAATTAGGACTTCCCTAAATTAATTCCATATTCATGTCTAGTATCTGGGGTTGAACTAAAGCAGATTTTTTTAGAAAAATATCCAGTCTTTTTTTATAATTTCCTGGGATGGAGAATCTACCAAAAACTTTGTCAGGTTAATCTAGAGGTTAATTGCCCCCAACATTAAAAATGAATAACTTAATTTTGGCCTAAATGTGTGTAGCTTCAAATTTCAGGCAGCATCTGATTTCCAATTGTGTCTGCTAGCATGAGGAGTCCTCTGTGTTCATATCTCCACCTCTCCATGAGGTGCTGACAGATTGTTATCAAATAATTGCTTATCGTTCCTTTTGCTTAACTAAAAAAAGATTGAGCTCCCAGGTTCTTTCCCGTTAAAACGTCTCTTCCAGTTCTTTTCCACCAAGCAGGGTCTTTGGCATGGATCTGGTCACATCTTTTACCCCAAGCAGCACAAGGCAGTCCAAAATACAGTTTAACCACCTCTTGAGAGTCTTCAGCACTGGGGAAGCCTTCCAAGAAACAGGGAAGGGCAGAACTGCCAGAGCACCTCCAATATCACCCTCTTGCAGAGCAGGGGGTAAGCACAGGGCTAAGGGTTGTACGGTCTAGCTAGCTTAGACTCATAAAGCCTCTTGTGAAAAGCCAATGCAAGCTAATGAAGTATTCAGACTACTCAAAGTCACAGAATGGGTGATTTAACAAACCCTGTATCGACCCTAGGCTTGATGGGAAGATGGAGTCATTCTGAATCTGTATTCTTTTGATCTCACAGCAAGACTCAATCTTCTCCATTTATTCCACTCCAGCCTTCTCCCTGCTAGAAGAAGTTAAGCATCCTCTAGTACTGAAAAGTGTGGGTGGCAAACACCTGATTTGAACCTTTTCCCCTACTGAGAAGTTTGAATTTAAAAAAGCAACAACAAAATCCTGAGCTTTTTCCCCCATTACTCGTGAACAGGGAGAAAAAATGTGTATTTTTATCACCACACATTTCTAAATAAATCCTGTCACCTAATCCTGTTAAGTGAAACCTGCAAATCCAAGGAAGTTGAAGTCTATTGCTCTACTAAAACAGAGATTTATGATAGGTTTTGCAAGACGGTGAGAAACAAAGGCAGAATTAACAAGCACAGAAGTGGCTAATAACGTATAATTTTTCTCCTAGCAGGCTTTAAATAGCAGCCTGTCAACCATCCACTATGACAAGAAGTTGCTCAGAAGGGGAAGAGTCGTTTTTGTTGTTGTTGTTATTGTTTTTTAACCTAAAGTGCTTCCTCTGGTGTAGAGTATGTCTCCAGCTTCAGAATGCTGTTCATTCTGACATCTCCAATTGACATCTCTTCATGAGAGTAGGAGGAGAAAATGACTGCAGTGTTCAGGCCTTCTAATTGTTGAGTCTGTTTTGCTATTATGTAGACACACACATACACAAAATTTTTTACAGCAGTAGTGAACAGAAGCAGCAAACAGAAATAAATACATTTTGCTAGTAAGTTTGTGCTAGACACTGTATAAACGCATATAACCTGAGAAGACAGACAGACAGACAGATTTCGTGTGTGACCGTAGGCAAGTCTTTTATGCCAGATCCAGTGAAAGCTGTAGGTGCTCAAAGGTAATGTACTGCGGTGTGTAACTCCCAGGGGCTTGACCAAACTTTGCAGTCCTGTGCCGCTGCACAGGAGCCCCAGGACTGGCTCTGCAAGGGCTTGCAGCCAGACTCCCCACAGTCCAGCCATGTTCAGGACTGCATATACCTTCAAGCCATCCAGAGCCCGCTGAGAAAGATTTAAGCTTTTTTTAAAAACATTGGAAAAGGTCATACTCCTTTCTCCTAAATTGTGGCTGGTGAAGCAAATGCTAGTTTTCTAGTGTCCCAGAGGAAGCTTCTCGGAGAGGTTGTCCCATTGAACAGAAGGAGATTTAAGATTTCATGGATCAATAGGCACAAGAGGGGATATGATTCTGTCATCTGATGGTTCACAGAGAAATCAGGAAGGCCTGACTTCTGGTGCCTGTTCCCAGGAATGTTGCTATAAATCACATGGAAAAGGGCATTGACTAAAAGACAGAGTCCAGGAAGCGGCATCTACAGCCAATTGCTGTATGTTGTCATGCCCTTGCACTAAACAGCGCAGAGCGGTGATATCAGATGCAGTGTGAGGTTTTCCCATTGATTTTGCTGAAATGAGCCTCAGCAATCACAGAAGAGCCAAGTGAGTGGGATCCCTTCCCCCTCACAAACACACACACAAACACAAACCATCCACTGAGACAAATTTATACAGTGATGAACAGATATTATCAAGGCAAGGGCCTCAAGTGTCTGCAGAGCTTTATTTAAACTCTTACGCAAAGGTCAGCAGAGTGTTGAAAACAAATGGAAGCGCAGTCTACAAAAATTAATCAATGGGGAGTCCCTGGGTGGGCTGCTAGACCTGCCGCCGTGCGGGGCAGGGTTAGCGGGGCTGGTCACACGCCGCCTGCGCAGAGCAGAGGAGAGCCTTGCAACTCCCAGCTCCAAAAGCGTCTGGGCATTCAACGTCGCTTAATTTGGGCCAGGTTTGTGTGCACCATGGAAAATAAAAATTTAGTCTGTCTTCAGTCTGTATGCCTGAGAACTACGGAGATGCCCGCCTGCTAAGTATTAATTAGCAAAAGAGCATGCAATCTAAATAGACGTGGCTGGCAAGGAGCATCTGGGAAGGGAGAGGCACGGAGAAGAAAATTCTGAATGAACCTTCTGCCTCCGCCCGTATGGGTATACTGAGTATTTTGTCTTTGTCAAGTGTGACAACAGTTGCATTTCCTTTTATTAGAAACTCCAAATCTCGTTTTTATTCTTAGCCACTTGGGTGCTACAGCAGTTCCTAGAATAGCCTTTAAAAAAAAGACAGAACAGGAAAAGCGTATCTTCCTCCTTTTCTGTTCTACAAATACACCCTTCACGTTCTCAGAAACAGTTGGTTTTGCTTTAACTTTCAAAAAAAGGAAATTCACTTTTCACTTCAGATGAGGTCTTCAGAACATCAGCATAGTTGTTGAGAACAAGAATGACCCTAAAGAGGCTTAAAATGGAAGTTCATACCCTCCTTAATGGCAGTATTGCAGCACAAATTTAACATATATAGCAAACAGTTCTCACCATGCCCTCTCCTCCTGTTCTTAGTGTCTTCCCTTCTGCTTTGGACCCATCTTTCTCTGTCGGTTGTGTTTTTTCACCCTCTAGCTCCTCTCAGCAAATCCTTCTCTAATACTGAACAGGCAAGAAGGAAAAGCGCGTAGGACTGACATTTGAAGACCATGAGTAGGTGTACTCTGCTTCTGTGTTCTGTTCCTTGTACCTAAGATTTTGTTTAGTTCTGCTGTTTAGACTGGGACTGGACTACCTTTCTCTGCTGGGGCTCTGATAACTGTGATTTCTAGATGCTTCAATAACACTTACAATTAAACAAAAGTAACAAATAACAAAAAGGGGCCCAAATTGGACCTGGAGCACTTTTTTGATCCGGAATTGAATAATAGTAATAGCTTGATTGCATAAAAGTAATAGCTTGATTAGCACAAACAAACGTGCATGTAGACACAGGCATATGCAAACTCAGGAAATAATATCTAGTTTTAGGATGACGGCGAGACTTTTCTGGTGTAAAGTGGGTTACGTACAATGTCACCAAAGTGCTGGTTTCTAAAAGCAAAGCCCAGACAGAGGAGGCCTTTATTTTTAATCTCATAGAGTTATGTGCAGCCTTATCAGTTGAAGCCTCTTCCCTTTACCTATATACCGGCTTACTGAGGCACGCACTAGAGCTTACAGTTGCAGACGCTGCTGCTAAGAAACAGACATTTTGGTGGCACAAAATGCTCTTTTTTCTTGGAAGATAATGGGAATGTCTTGAAGACTCAGAGACTGGCCTGACCTGGTTGCTGGTTCATAGACATTATTCTCATGCCAGTAAGAAATGAAATGCCGGAAGAAGTATTGTATCCCCATTGCCTTTGGCCTTGTTTTTATTGGCAGTGAAACTCTACTTCATTTAAGTTGCTGAGTGAGAGGGGTGGCCACCTAAAACATGTCCCTCTGTAGGGAACAACATTAGCAAGGGTCTCTGTACGTAAGGGCTGATGGAAAGGTGCGAACCTCTGCTCACAATTCTTTTACTGCCGTACTGTTGGCTAAGCTTGTTTTTGCAATTCTGCTATCTTCAAGAGATCAAAAATCATGAATAAGCATGAAAAAGTCTGAGCTTGTTCTCTAAAATCATGAGATGACTTTTAGCTGGTTACCTAAGGAAATAAAGCTTGTACAGTTATACTTTGTATCTATCAGTCTGTCAGTTCCGTCTTACTAACATTTGAAACTGTTTGATGCCTTTTAAACAAAATTTGACAGAGGGATCTTTGTCTCAAGGATAATATGTTCCTATATATTTGCAAAATTAGATAGCTGGAGAGAGGAGGGATGTCCCACAGTTACAGTCCCACTAAGCATAAGGGTTGTAGAATCATAGAATTATGGGATAATTTCAGTTGGAAGGGATCTCTGAGATCCCTTTGCTCAAAGCAGAATTGAGAATTGCATGCTGTAGATGGCAGCATCAGCGTCAATAAATTACTAGACATCAGAGAATCCACAAAAAACCCAGCTTCATTAGGAATCATGAAGGAAAAGTTTCTATTGAATCCTGCACCTTAGACAGGGCAGAATCCAGTCACAAAGCATGAATCATAGCCATTCTGTGAGTGCCTTGTTTCTAATTAGTAGATGATCTCTAGCTCAGATTTTTAAACCCTCTGCATGTCTTCGGCAATTTGCCTCAGAGAAGCATTGTAAAGGTACATCCGTAAGGATTATGAGTTCTTAAATACTCAGCTGGGGGGGAAGCTGGATAAATATCTGAAGGGTGGCACTGGTGTGAAGCTTTGGTTTGCAGATGCATCAGCAACATGTCGAGCTGGTTCGACAGGAGGAGAAAGGGTTAAAGTCAGCCCTGCCAGACTTCAGATCACTAAGAGCAGAGTCTAGACTTTCCAAAGTTGGGGGCTGCCATTACTGTTATCGGAGACAATAGCACATTTCCCATCAAATCCAGCACTGCTTGATAATCAAAAATAGTACAGTTCATGTAGACAGAAGATACATTGGCGGGGACAGATTCATGAAGAGGGATCCATTATTCTTTGTGAAGCTACAGCTCATTAAATACTGGTGAAAGGTGCTATTTTGAGAAAAAGTCGTTTGATAGTCACTGAACTGATCCAGTCTGAGCAAACCTCTCCATGCTGTCTCAACCCTCTCCTGAATAATTCCAGATGAGGGTAGAAAAATAAGCTAGTTCTTAGTACTTAAATAGAAGTTTGATGGAATATACATTTGGAAGGCAAATTTTATTGAATTATAGTCCAAGATATAAGCTTAATATGAGCATTTCAATGTGAATATTAGAAAAATTCATTAGAAGAGTTTAGATCACAATGTAAAATGTAGACACTCCATAAACTAAAAGTAATTGTCACTAAATCATATAGTGGCATTAATCTCAGCTTTGATCATTATTTACAAGTAAAGGTCAACCCACTCTCTACATGGCTGTATGGTAATCAGCAGGAATAAGAGATATGGAGTCAATATAATTTCTCCTTCTCCTAGCTTCATGCCTGGTTACCTGTCCCCAGGTAGTCTGCTCTACTAGAGGAATGTTAGTGTTGGGGTGGATGCTCTTGCTAATCATTCTGTTTCAAGCTATGAATTGTAGCTGCTTGCGCCAGTGAGAATTATCACCTTTTACAAAAAGACCAAACATCCTGAAAATCTCAAGGATTTATTTTCTGCATACTCTGTGTCTGATTTCCATAGATAGCAACATGACTGATTTTTTATAACATTTCCTATTTTGCAGTCCAGTGGCTAAGCTGTTTGTTAGTAATCAGGACATTCCTGCCAACACCCCCGCAAATAGATGTCCTAGACAAATGCTTATATTCTGATTGTGGTTACAAGGTAGTGGGGTTGCTCCAGATTTGTTTACCAACACAAGTGGGACAGACTATAGCTTTCTGAGTACATGCTTCCTGACATAAGCTTTCCTTTCCTCTTGTTTTGAGGCCAGTGTTGTTAGGGATCTGTTCAATATCTCTGTGCTCCTGTTGATGGACTTGAACTGTTCCGTCTTCCCATGCAACCCAATTCTGGGGCAGCAGAAGGGTACTTTGTCCTTCCATCCTGACTTCCAGCTCTGTGCACCTCTCCCCTCTTCCCCTTGCCCGCTGGGATGATTCCCTAGAGATCAACATCCTAGCATGGCTCTCACTTCCCACTGCACAGCAGTTTCCTTCATCCTGGCCAGATGCTCAGGTGTCCTCATCTCTGCACCTAAAATAAGTTTCAACCTGTGCTGCAGCCGTCTGATCCTCCACCTTACAGTTTCTCTAAGGAGCATCACGGAGCAATAAGAATGCACTGGCTGAATTTCAACGAGTGCAAGTGTGACAGCATGCTCGTTTAGTTATCAGGGGCGAGGGGGAGATTGGATTTATGTGTTTATGGTGATTATTTCTTTATTATCTTCTGTGTATGATATAAGCTGCAAAGGCAGAGAGTGAAGTCTCTATCACTAAAACCCTGGGATAGAATTTCCCTGTTTTGTAGTGTTTAATATTTCATGGATTTTAAAATGCCAATTCTGGGTTAGTAGCTGCCTGCTAGGGATAATATGCAGCTTTCAGAGGACTTTCTCCAGTTCCTCCAATCTATATACCATGTGTTTATTGACTCCTTTATTATCGGAGAATCCAAGGGTTCAAGTATGATGGCTATGAAATTTTCAAGCAGACAAACATGGTCCTAACAGGCCAGTGTGCAGAAAGCTCGCACTGCTGCTTCCTGTACCCTAAGCTAGAGGAGATCAGTTTTCGTGACTTTCAGTCTATTCTTCCAGAGTCCTGAGCTCATTAGGAATGTGATTTTTTACATTTGCATTGCAGCTCTGAATTTTTATTAATTTTTATTAAAATAGCATTACATATATATATACACAGAGGTGCTGTCTCTGTGACCAGTTGGCAAAACCCCTTAGTAGACAAATGAATCTTTGGCTGCTCCACCTGCATCCTCCCTACTAAATCTGTTTTCTTTGCAGCTGTGCCAAATCTTGGAGCAGTGTCTAACAAATATCATTAAAAAAGAGATCATTTCCCTCCAAACCAGTTCTCCTTTTCCCTGACAGGTGGGTTCTCTGTACCCCCTTTGAATGTACTGTGCTGTCCATCATAGGCAGGGCTGAGGCCTCCAACAGTCATAGCTTTTCTAAACTGTTCTAAAAATGTGCCTATAAAGGCCCATTTGCTGACATGGAAAGCTTTGCCATAATACTGATAATAAATAATGTCCATGGTAGTAGTTTCATGCCATTAGACAAGGATAATTCCCAGCCTCCTGCACGTAGCTCTTGGAAGGCTCTCAAATAAAATACTATTATTTTGAAGTTCCTTGGATAAAAAATTGTCATCACATTTTAAGGATTTTAGAAGTTCTTCTGAGTTTGGTACCTCTGACTCCTGGAGCCAAGTTTTCAGAAGCATTTAGGAACCACTGCTGTGAGACGGAGCTCCCCAGGAGTGCGCGTTCTGGCCTGCAGCACGCGGGGCTATCGGCTTCCTGCCGAACAAGGCCTAGACTCGACAAAGAATTTACATTCTCATTTCGGGTTAAGCATTTTTTTTTTAATGAGACTACACTATTTGCTGAAATGATGTGCTCAAAACAGTTTTTTTTACTAAAGTGAAGCTTAATGTTTTGTAGCTATAAAGGTAACAAAACAGAGTCCAAAAACAATAATTTTAAAAAAACCTTCTCTGTATCTGTGGAGGAAACATATGCATCATGGACAGTGCTGGAGACTTGGTGGGTGGGGAGTGGTAGCCAGAGGTCTAGGCACAGGGTAAGCTGTATGCTTGCGTAATGGCATGCCAGGGTGCCAGTCAGTCTTGACTCAAGCTTTGCCCCTGAAAATCTTTTTTTGTAGCTACAGAAGTGACAGAGGAGCACTCTGCAGCTGGGATTCATTGTTGTGGTCTTTCCCCACCTTGGGGCTTTAAGCAAATATCATTTGTGTCATCAAGTAAGGTAGCACACAGAGAATAATCCCAGACAGCACAGGAAAGAAAGTGTGTGGGTATTTTCCGAGAGCCAGCTAGAATACCTATAGCTGAAGGAAGAGGAACAGCTTGATTCCTTGAGCACGTCCTTTATTGCTCTGTCATTCTCCGGGAACATTAGGGACTGTATTTAAGAAGCTGCATCAGTTTCAGATGTTATGCACCTCATTAATCAAAACATCCTTTTGGAAGGCAGTTGATTGCAGCTGAGACACAGAAGTGCTTACACCTCAGCACCGCTAGTACCTAGAGGAGGAAAAAAAGAGGAAAAAGACCTTTAATGCTACAACTGGCTTAGTTTGCATTATCTAATGTACAGGAGCATTTGAAAATTGAGATTTATTTCCCCAGAAAAGCATGTTCCACCGGAGATGATGATGAAAATAATAATATTAAATAATAGCCTCACTGGGTAGCTTCGCTGTAGAGTATTTTAAATGAGTCACAGTCAGTCTAGGTTGTGCCAGGAGGTGGGAGGAGAAGAGGAGCAGGTAAATGCTTCAGAGAAAGGACTCGAGAGAGAGAGCAGGCTGACAAAGACGAGGAAGCCTGTGCAGTGTGTGTCTGGTGAAGTCACTGCTGATGGCTGCATTTCCTTCAAGTAAGAGCTGAAGTAACATCCTGCTGCTTTAAACGGCAGAGTTACCTATGCCAGGGAGAAGTGACTCCTGGAAGAGGAAAGGTGAGCATTTGCTTAGGAAAGCAGAACTGCGGCGCATCTCAGGGCACCTGCGAGGATTTCCTCGCTGCTTGCAGTGGTCATTCACTGCCCGTGCTTAGCCTCCAGTCTGCACTGTTCACAAGGTTTTCCTTTTCTGTGAGGCATGATTTTAAGTGTATAAAACAGCAAACGTTCTGGAAAACCTCAGATAGCAAATCTATGCAAAAATACGTGCAAATAGTCTCTTGTATCCATACGTAGGGCTAAAGAGATTCTTGATTTAACACCACTGGCTTCAAAGGCTTTGCACTAGGAAATAATTTGAACCAGTTTATCAGTCTAAGAGCTTCTCAAACATAATAGCCTAAACAGCCATTCCCCAACGAAGGGCAGGGCAGGGCTGAATGCTGCCTCTCCTCCTCCTTTTCTCCCCCAAAAACCTCCCAAAGAATGGAAGGTAGGGGAAAATCTGATTTTTGCCTTTTTTCACTGCTTTGGCCTCTGTTACAAGAGGTGGATTATAGCAAGGAGTGACAGGAAGAAGGATTCCCATCTGGAGCTGTTGTTTCCGCAGGACCTGCCCCCGAGGCACGGCTGGTCGGGGCAGGCGGGACGCGCTGGCTCGGGAGCCCCGGGAGGTGGGTTTCCCCGTGCCGTCGGGAGAGCCCACGCATCCCACACGCTCCCTCGTCCCAGCCAGCCTCCCGCTCCGGTGGGGGAGCTCTTGGAGATGCAGCTTGCCTTTTTTTGAATGACTTCTACAGATCCAGCCCCTCAGGGGAGAAATAGTAACGTTTTACATGTCTATCGGCAAAGCAAGGCAGCAAAGGAAAAAGAGACCTTCCAAACCATCCTCAGTTCGCAGGCAGGTGAAGAATACAGCGGGTTTCCCGTCAGGGAAACTTCTGCTAGAAAAGACAGGCACTCCCCAAGCCCCTGCTTTGCATGCAAGTGCGATTTTCAAGGTGAACTGATATTTTTCCTTTAGACTTGGATTCGCCCTTCCTCCCCAAAAACCCCGTGCCTTCACGAGAAGAAACTGCAACAAAGCAGCCACAACTTCAGGAGGAGAAAGGCTCCTCAGCAAATAAGAGAGAAAGGAATCTGCTTGCTCCTTTTTGTCTTTTTTAGTGATGCTGCTATTTTTACATGCCCTGCCGCCCGGTAGCCCTGGGTATTGAACCACGGGCCGCCTTAAGCGGAGCGCGCCGGCCGCCGCAGCGGAGCCCGGTGACTTTGGGGGCGGCGGGCGCCGTGCAACGCCCCGGCGCGGCGGCCACTGCAGCCCGGCGGCGGCGGCGCTGCGGCGGGCGCGCCCCTCGCCGCGCCTCGGGGCAGGCAGGCGTTGCCCTTTTAAGAAGCCCGGGTGCTGGCTCAGGTAGGCAGAGCCTGCGTGCAGTAGCCGCTCCTATGGCAACCCAATAGAATGGGATCGCTTCATGAATATTCCCAGGAGCAGCGGCTGCATGAGGAATAAGTGATGGCAGTGATGTAAGCAAGCGGTGGCCGCTGCAGGTTGCAGTTCATTGTGTTATTGGCCGGCAGGTCGAGGAGTTTGAGGCGCCCGGGCTTGGGCTTCGCTCTCCGGTGATGTCTGCCCGCCGGGAGACACGGCACATTTGCATCTCGAAGCCAACATGGCAAGGCGGCTGCCGCTGCCGCTGCCGCCCTCCCTCGCCTTCCAGCCAGAAGTGTGTGGCTCTCCTCTAGACTTCTTGCCCAGTGCTCTGGAGCTGAGCAGACAGGGATTGCAGTAACACTCACCACGGGGAGACAAGCAGCGAGTAGCCAAATCGGGACAAGGGAGGAGGGGGGGGGCTTTTCGCCTTCCCTCTTTTTTTTTTCCCTTCCGTTCCGGATGCAGAGCCTGTGCTTTGATGCAGAGCCTGTGGATGCCACGGTCTGGTAAGGAGATGCCACGCCAGGCTCTGGTGCCTCCTGCCCCTTGAGCTGAGGGCAGGGGCCTGGGTCAGCGCAGGTGCCCTCCTTGGGCCGAGCGGGGGTCTCTCCCCCAGCTGAGCAGCAGCAGCAGCAGCGGCCATGGACAAGCTGCCCCCCTCCATGCGCAAGAGGCTCTACAGCCTGCCCCAGCAGATAGGACCCAAGGCGTCGATCATGGACGAGGAGGAAGACAGCGACAAGGACACCCGGAGGAAAAGCATCAGGCTCAAGCCGCTGCCTTCGCCCTCTGCTGGGAGCACCCGGGCACTCGGGGGAGACCCCGGCAGAGGGGGGGACCCCGGCCTCCTGGAGACCGAGGCGGGGGGCAAGGGCGCCAAGACCAGCACCAACGGGGACTGCCGCCGCTTCAAAGGGAGCCTGTCCTCGCTGACCAGCAGGCACCTCCACGACGCGGCCGAGGAGAGGCGGCTCATCGGCGGCGAAGGGGAGCCGGCCTCCCCCGGCGAGGACAGGAGCCCCCCCGGCAGCGGGGAGCCGGAGCCGGGGCTGCCGGCGCCGCCAGCCTCCCCCCCGGAGCCCCAGCAGCAGCCGCCCCCCCGGGCTTGCTCCTCCACCTCCATTAAAGTGGAGGGAGGTGGAGGGGCCGACCAGATCACCCCAGACGAGGAGCAGAGGCTGGGCCAAGCCGGCTTCATGCAGAGGCAGTTCGGGGCCATGCTCCAGCCGGGGGTCAACAAATTCTCCTTGAGGATGTTTGGCAGCCAGAAGGCCGTGGAGAGGGAGCAGGAAAGGGTTAAGTCTGCCGGGTTCTGGATCATCCATCCCTACAGCGACTTCAGGTACAACCCCCCCTCCCCGGGCCAGCCAGAGCCGGCTGGCTTGCCCCTTCCCCTCCGCTGTCCAGCTCGGCCCTTTCTGCACAGAGCTCACACCCCGCGATAACTTTCCTTGCTAATTTCCTAGTCAGAGGAGCTGCAGGACAAATCCAAGATCCAGTCCAGTCAGACAATCTGCAGGGTACGTTTATATCTAAGCTAAATTTTAGTGTTCTCACACTGTTAGTAATTTTAAATTGTAATTCTGAACCTGCAAACGGCTCTCGCTTAGGCTTTTAATGAAGGAAAGCCTCTTCATAGTTCAGTGTGAATGGGGAAAAATGTCCCCACCTGATGCTCAGCTCTAGACTAAAAGCATGGTGTCTGCTGCTTAACTACTCCTATATCTCCAGTTCAAAGCCCATGGTCTGCCTGATTAATATTCCAGTTCCCATTTTAATACCTCGGTCATTAATCCTCTGCCTTCTCCTTCCTCAAGAGTTAGGGAAGGATGTTGCTACTACTGCTGTTTGTAGGGCTTCTTACTGCAGCATCGCCTGTCAGGAATTGCTATGTGCCAGGGATAGCAGTATTCATTAACAGGGAACTTAAGACCTTCAGAAATCTTACAGAGAAGGACTTTCTTTTGCATCTGCAGGTGTTTATTTGCAAAATTAATTTGGATGGGGATGAGTTAACATTGTCTTTATGAGAAGTAATGCCTTTCTTTCACTCAGCTGGCAATAATTCCATGAAGGTTAATACGGAAATTAACTTGTAAGCGGTAGAACCAAATCTTGTACAGTTCTCAACCACCGAGCCAGGGGGGTTGTGTTTAGGTATTTTGGCGTAAAGCACTGTCTACTGCACAGGTGAATTGTCCTCTGCAATATGTATGTAAAGTACTGCAATCAATAATTAATTACTTAGTGCAATCAATGGGTAGGGTTTATTGCTTCAACTTTAATTACAACTGGCTTACATCTCACATTTAAAAACACAGAGTGGAAGAACATCATTCAAAAACATATCTATCACACTATATACTGGTTTTATTAAATTTTGGCCTCTTCAAGAAACCTTGCATTTATTCCCTAAAATTCAGTTAGCAAGAGTATTGCAGGGAAGAGTTGCAGGGTGGATTTCGGTGCCCAACAACAGAAACCTCTTGGCACTACAGTTTAGACATTTAACAAACAGTTCATACACTTAGAAGATTCAGAACTGGCACTGAACCGATTCCTTGATATTTGCTTGGATTAAGAAACGTTATTAGAAGGCTACATGAATTGGAAGACCGCACTGTCATTTAAATTCCGTGCATTCAAGTATCCCAAGTGCACAGCTGACCGAGCATATGAGGGTTTCCAGGAGCTACATCATGATACCGAGTCCTTGCAAGTACAATCGTATTCAAACCCAGATTGGAAAGGGTATAAAATTGCCTTTCAGTTGCAACTGATCAAGTAATATCTCAAAGTGAAATGTGAGAGTGATTGCCTTTTAAAAAATTAACAGCAATTTCATACTCATGGCTACAGATTTATTTGCCACAAGTCTGTTGTTAAAAACAAACAAACCTCTGTGCTGTCTTGGGTTATTCTAGCAAAGCAGTATCTGCATGTAGCACCTTGAAGGAATTTTGGGTTTAGTCTCTGGATCATACGAGTGGACTTATCCAAAAGTAGCCTTCAGTTTGCATGTCTTTTATGCATATGTATAGTGTGGATTTATTCCCTACCTTCCATCTTTATAACTGCATTTTCAGCATCAAACCAGACTGGCAAACTTCAGTAAAAGGATTGTAACAGTAGCTGAGGTAGCCACCTTGTCCAAGGTGAGATGGTGCTAAGAGGTTATTTGGGGTTTTTTTGAGGATTCCTAGTTAACTAGTGCTTATTCCTTAAGATGGCACAATAAATGACAAGTTTTTATTTCTGAGGTGCTTGACTATAGGGCCACTCCTAGCCTTGCACAAAGGAATGGAATAAGCAGGCACGTCAGACTCTCCCAAGCGAAATGATCAGACTGAGTCTGCTAACACTCGGATGTTCGCATGCATGTATGTGACTTGTTAGTATTAATAATTAAATCCTCCCGATTTAGCTTTGCATTTGTGCAGAGAAAGCATAGTGACTAGGATATCTGTACCCTCGTGCAAGACATTCTCTGCTTGGTGTCAGATTCCAGGTAGACTGATATCTTGCTGCTTTGTGTTTCTTCTAAATTGATGCTAGAAGCCCAGCATGCAAATATGCACTTTCTACCTGCAATTATGTATCAATATCAGATGGGGCAGTGGAACTGATTGTGTAAGGGACACTTCTGAAGAGGCCAGGAGGAGCTGGACGAACTACTGTGTGGTCAGTACTTATGATGCTTTCTGGGGAACTTTGATCACCCCTGTTTCTAGGTCACTTGCAGCATATCTGTCTAAATATGACTGCCACTGAGAGAAACTGTGTGGACTTCCATGAAAAAATGACCTATGAACAATGGCTGCACTGAAGGAGAAGAGTGGGAGCTTGGCTCGATTTTGACAGGGTTTTGTATTCCTTCCTCCTCTGAACACTGCTAAAGCATCTCTCTTGGGAACAACTCACATGAATATGAATAACATTTTTTGACCTCTGAAATGCAGCAGATTGCACCAAACAGCAGATCTTATCAAAATATTTAGAGAAGCTATATATCCTTGACCCAAAGGACTTTATTTTCTCCTTTGCAAATTATGCAATGCAGTGCTGATTGCTCCTTGCTGAAGATGGGTGCAGATTCTGGAGCATGAGGATGTTGTGAGAGGCATGAGTCTCCATTATCCTGCACTTTGCGTAGTCACTAAAGCCATACAGTAGCATTTGGCATAAAAGTTTCAAGTTAATAAATATTCACACCCAGATCTTGTTTCCTGTCTTTTGGGGGAAACCAGTTTCACCTCTGAGAGTGGCTCTTGTACCGCCAGGCATTTTGGTAGGTCTCCAAAACTCATGACTCCTGTCTCAGCACTGCTCAAGATGTGAACTTCGGAATTGAATGCTCCTACCCTATTTGCTAGGGCTTGATTCTGTTGTAAGCTTACATTGATGTGGCTCCTCCAGTTCCTTCGTGGTGTTACGTCTATGCGCTATGCAAGACGAGTGCCTGGTTTAGAGTAGAACAGAGGCTTTCATCGTAGTTCCCTTAAGTTACTATTTTCACATCAAATATGGCTAATTCCAGTGGCAAATCTCTGACCCCCCAAGAGTAAAGGGAGTTAAGCATAGATTCAGACTCTGTTCATTTCTGCTTTTAGTCCATTGTGAGGGGAAAAGACATCAAATGACCTTTACAAAAACCAAACCTGATGCCCCTGAGTAGTCATGACTAATGCAGTGGACTAGTTCTAGAAGCACTTAAAAGGTGTCTTACCATTTTATAATGAGAGTAAGAATACTAGTTCCTGTTCTGAGGTGCAGAACATGTATGCGCGAGTTACTTGAGTTTATTCGCATCCATGGTTGATTGCACATCAGTTCAGAACCAATGTTTATTTCCTAGATCAAGATTTATCTGAGACTTTGAAAGCTTTTTCAGTGGATAGATAGAATTGTAATTTATTACTTAGAGGAAGCATCGATCCAGTACAATTGGTTTAATAAAAAAATTCCAGACAAATAATGATCTGTCTGGTTTGTAGTCAGCTGAAGCATATTGGTGGTAGTTGCTATCCAGAATTGCTTGCAAAAATGTGTAGCATGCTGCTTTTAGAAAGGACTGAGAACAGATACACTATCTGAAAGACCAAAATAGTCCAAACTGTGGATGTAAATAGAACTGCACATTATTCACTGCCCAGTAATCTATTAACTTCTTCACAGAAAAGGAGAAGCTGGTGCTTTCTTGAAAACAATGGAAAATATTCCATTCAGAAACAGTCCCAATTTCAGATTTTGGAATTTTTCTTCCCATTGTTCTTTTTCACGTGGATACTCATCAGCAAAGTGAACCTTTGTTTCATTTGCTTCCTCTGCCTGATCCCCACGCCTCCTTGGGAGCCTGAGGACATTTCTGGGGCACCAAAGGGAATTAGACGTTCAGGTGCACTAGATAAGCATGGGCATTCCTGGAGAACAAAACCATTTCTTCTCTTGTGTGCTGGCGCAGTCCTCTAAGCAGTGTCAATCAGACTGCCTTCACTTGGGGAACCGGGGGGATTTACTAATCATAGTACCGAATACTGAACCCAATAGCACTGGTGGGATTGAGCAAAAATAGGAAGGATGTGTGCGTTCCTCTTTTCCACTCTTTTGAGTAGAACTGGTTTCCAGAGCGTGTCCTGGAGTGCTGCTGTGTGCGGAGATTGTTTCCATCGGTAAGCTTTTCGCTATTTTGTTAAGAGGGTAAACAATTTGTGAAGCATACCGCACTGTTCAGTGACTTTGGCAGTTCACTTCGGTGGGTGTTGCTGTCCCTGCGCTCACACAATAACACCCTTTTCTTTACCTGCTGCCCAGCGTGCTGCCTCCCTTCGTGCCTATCCACCTTCAGACGCTGCCCACAATGGCAAACGCTGATCTTGTGACTTGCCCACTGCTCATAGCAGAGGAAAATGAAAGCTACCCATTGTGTGAGCCTTGTGCTCTGCAAATTGAAATTCTGCTACGGTGAAACCTCTGCTTAGAAGGAAAGGCTGGGGACACAATCGCCTCCGCAGCAGAACCTGTGCCAGTCGTTGGAAGCAAACACAAAGTGCAAAGCAGACTCAGGTTTATTCGTAGGCAACTCCTATACTTGCCCCTGTTTTTTTCCTCTTCATGCTGATGGTGATTGCTCAAAATGGTGTGGGGACACTGCTACCTGGGGAAGGGGAGACACTTTCCTGAAGTCAGATGTTGCTGTCTTTCCTGCAGATGACTTTCCTGCCAACTCCCAGGGCAGTTTTGCTGAAGCAGAACTAGGGGATACAGCAGAAATAATTTGAGGGATAATCCAAATCCCACTAACCAGTATGGATTAGACTTCTGTTGTCTTCAGTGGACTGTGAATCAGGCTGAAGGAGAAGAAACATGGTTTTGTGACCATGAACTAAGGAGACCAAAGCAGTGCAGCCATACTTCCCATGTCCTTGGGCAAGTCACCACATGCTTCATGCCCTAGTTCACATGTTGTGAGGTGGAGGATAAAACATCCTGCACTACAGGATCATTGTGGCAATATGGTTATTCATATGTGACATGTTCAGATGCTACAAAAGGCAGCATTTGAAGGCAGGAATGCCTCAGTCAATAAAAGGCTTCAGCATATTACTGTAATATGTTTTAAGACCATAGTCATGTAATATTGCAGTATTTTCATACATGTTCACATGCAGAAAATGAGGTGAAAGAATATGAATAAGGCGAAAGAATATGAATAGATGCTAAAGCAAACATTCAGATTTAAGGAAGAGCCGTTATTAAGGTTTCCTGCACAAACTTAATTCAGGCCCTTCGTGCAAATCTCTGCCTATAGATAAACAGGTTTTCTCTTTTATAGACTCCATGCCTCATTCAATGTGCACAAGGGATGGTTGTTCCTTTGTGAAAAGCCATATAACTTTTTCTCCATCTCTCCCCGTAAGACAGCATGCCGTATTTATTTCATCTTATTCAGATCTTATTCTGAAAAAAACAGGTTAATTTCCTCATGGCCCTTTTTTCTGATTTTTGGCACTTATGAAATATTCAAATATAAAAGCAATAAATGTTCATTTCGTTTCCTGACACCTTGGATAGGGAACTGGTGATATCACCCCCAGTTTATAGAGAGGTGGCTGAGACTCATAGAAATTAAGGTCAAAAACATTCATTAACTTGGTGTTGTCAATTTGAGGATCCATTTTACACAGTACATAGCATTACACAGTGTTCAGAGCTCTGCCTCCGTGGGTGCTTAGCCCTGTAAGGAATTGGACACCTCTGTAATCCAGAAGAGAAGGACACAGAGATGATAACTGCCTGCTGTAAGGATAACTGGTGCTTTGAGAGGACTGGGACATTCTGCTTTGGATGGTTTCTTAGACTTACTTGGTCAGCCGCCAGACTGAGAAAGAGGCATGCAGAGCCCACCCAACCCCTTCCCGAACCTCTGATGTTTGTTAGTTTATCTGTTGTTACAGTGAAAAAAAAATTATAGCTATAAACAATGACATCATGTGCTCTTTAATCATCACCTAAGAATGTTATTCTAATTCCAGTTTTGGATTGAGCGATTTCCCTAACTCCTCTGCAGGAACTTTTTGGCAGAGATGGAATCTCCAGGGCAGCGTTCATCTGCCCTGACCATCACATCTCCTTCTGCAGTTCCTTATCTCACTTCTTGCAAACCTTCCAGATTCTGCAAGAAATGAGCTCCTGTACAGAATCTCTTCCCCGCACGCATCTGCCTCACGACTTTCCTCTCATCTTGAATGAGGCATGAATTCTACGGGAAAAGCTGTTTTGAATCATGTAATAACCATAACATAGTACATATGCACAGCTAATCTCAGTTCTGCTGTTTCCTAACATGAGCTTTTGACTTTGCAGTCTAACTTTTACTATGGTGTTTTCGTGTATAATTGTTAAGATTTTAAAAAGCAAATCGATCCCCATCCTCATCATAATGACATCTCTGCGTTCATTAGCAGGTATGGATCTCTTGGAGGATATGCTGCACAGCCCTCTGCTCTTAATTAGGCAATGGCAGTACCAGGTAGTTACAGCAAAAGAGTGATGATGCTACAGATCCTTGGGTTATGCTCCAGGCTTCAAAGGGAAATGTGCTCTGCTTATTGCAGACTCTACTTGTTTTCTCCACAACACCTAAACGTGATGTCTTCTGCCCCACTCCCTCCAACCTGTCCTTTTCCCCATCCCTCACTCCTACTTTGTGTTTCTTATCTCACCAGTCCCACCTCCATTTTCTAGGCTTCTTATTCCAGACTTCTTGTCCAGCCAGTCCTAGGTCCCAGTGCCCAGCTTGTCATCTGGCCTCCTTTTTCCACCTCACCGTAGCTTTTAGTGCCACTTCCTCTCTTCCTTCCCCCCCCAGGCATGGGCGTTGTGAGAGAATGGCATTTCGCTCACAGCAGCTTCCTCCTTTGCCAGTCTCAGGCCTCATCCTTCAGTTCTTTTCCAGATGGGTTTCCCCCACATTTGTTTCCTCTCCTATAAAATCTTAGTTGCTATCATCCATCTAACTCTTCTAACAATCTCTCCTTTTTCCCAGTCTCTACTTTCCTTCCTAATTTAAGGAATGAACATTTTGCCTAGTAATTTAAAACCTTCTACTTTCTCCCTCTTTCCATCTTTGGATCCTGCCAGCCCAACAATGTTTAGGCAAACCCTTCTCATTTTTTATTTTTTAAACTTAAAATGTTTTTATCCTTGAAGTGAAGCATTTCAAATGGTGTGTTTGCATAGAAGCACAATCGTCATTGCATTAGTGTGAAACACATTTTATTTGAGGGAAAACCGTGCTTTCTAAAAGTGTCTTTTGAAAATCCGTGTAGGACTTTTCAATATTGTTATAAGCAGGTAAACTTGGGTTTCCAGTGCAGCATTATTCCAGTTAGGTAACTGGGCTTGTGGTTTCTGTTGCACACAGCTTTTTCTGCTATAGAGCCAGTGCTGCTGCATCGAGATCCATTTATTATACATATAAAAGAGTGATCTCTGTCTGGAGATAACATAGTGTCATTTCAGCTCGAAACCATTGAATTTTGTCTTTGTTTCTGATGTGTTATGAGCATCTCATTAGCAAGCCCATGAATCCCTCAGTCTGCTCTTGAAACCAGCTATCTGAGCTCTCATCTCTGCCAGAGCAGAGATTTCTTTCTTTCTCTTATTTTTGAAAGCTCTGTTGGTGCCAAGGCAGTTATAGGTCAATTGAGTTATTGTTGTTTCTAATTGGCTCTCTAACAAGCTATTAAATCAATTTACCTGCAAATGAATGTCACTCAAAGAGAAAGGTGCCAGCTCCTTTTCTGTCCTTCAGAACTTCAAAAAATATCCATTTCCACTGATGAGTGTGAGTGAAAGGCAGTCCATAGGGAAGTGGCTAGTTAGAGCAAAAAATTTCACCCCCAAATGTTTGTGCCATGTGGTCTGTGTGGACAAGGTCCATGCTGCTCCTGCGTGGGGAGGTGTGACTACTCGCAGAACACAAGGCCAAGAGGAAGGATCACAAATATGACCAACCCTGACGAACTTTCAGTGCCCGTGAAAATGCTCTTAAATCCCTTCCCTGGTTTGTAACAGAGCATGGGTTTATTCCAACGTGGAGAGACCTAAGTCCTCTTCTCCTCCTTTCTGGCCTCTCCGTGCCCCTCATGCGCTCCTGTGACTGCTGGTGCAGGTGGAGTAACCACAGCCATCTTTCAAAGCAGGCAGCATCTGCCTGGTGACATCATCACCTTTTTGGTGTGGAGTGATATATATCCCCGTGAGATTTATTTGCTCTGTGCTGTAGAAGGGTCAGAGTTATTATGGTGAAGAGGGTTGATTTAAGTTTTGTTCAGAAATGTTTAGGTAACCTCTTCCTCTAGCGGCAAGGCACGTTCCCACATTCTCTGAGCATTTCTTAGTGAGATGGTTCCTCTGTAAGACAGTCACTTTTCAGCCTACAGGTCAGGACAAGGTTTCTTGACCAAACAGCTCTGCCAGTTCATCCTGGGGTCTCCAAATCAAAGCTGCTTTATACATGACAGCCAGTAAGAGCTGCTCAGGTGTGCTTGCTTAAGTAGGCAATTTTTTTGGTGATGCACAAGGCAGATGCGAATGCAGCTTGGCTCTGTGTGGCTGTACAGCTCTGCAGTGCTGACAGCACTAAAACCAGGGTTTTGTCAGTAGACAAAGCAGTGAGGACTCTAGAAACACAGAAGAGAGAGCAGATGTGTGCTGGGCTACAAGGTGCTATTATAGAGACCTCTTTCTGCTCCTTATCCTTGTTCGAATGGTTTGCTACCTGGGAAGTCCCTTTACAAATTCAAATTATTCATTCCATGCAGTATATTTACAGTGGCTGACATCAAATATGGTCACCCCATGCCTACTATTAGCACCAGACTGTAGTAAAACCAGGCTGTTAACTCCTGAAAAGACGCTGCATGAAGCCGTGGAAGACAGCGCCGATAAGAGCAAAGCAGCTGAGGATCCAGCGGGGAATTCCAAGGTCAGCTTGAGGCCCCATCAATTGGACATTATAGGGGCACAACTGCTTTCCCAGTGATGCGCAAAAGCTAATCTCATTTGTGGTGACTCGTCCAAATGTGCTAATTACGGATTTAAATCTCTGCCTCTTTGGATGGAGAGGTTGCCTGTGTTTATGCATCTATTGTTAAAGAGCTTAGGAGCAGGAGAGGTGCTGCAGGTTGCCAGCTGACTCTGGTGTAGGAGCTGTAACTCCTTTTTTTTTTCACAGCTGTTCTCAGGGTTCTTGTGACTGCCAGAGAATCAGTAGCTGTACACTGAGCAGCTCCTCATCCCCGTACACTGCTCCAGAGAGACTGTGTTCAGAGGAACTCTGGTGGGATTGGGTTTTGCTGGTCAGAGCTGCTGAGCATTGTCACAGTCTGGTGCTCAGTGCCACCCCTGCATGTCTGGGGGATGGAAGACCTGGTGAAGTGCGATCGGATGTGCCTGGGTGTGGGAAAGAAATGTCTTGCAAAGTTATCAGCACTGCCAGGCTTGTGAGGGCGATAGCGGCTGCATTCCAGAGACTGGGGGGCTCCGCAGCAATAAGCCCCTTCCTTCCAGCCGTCGCTCCCCGTGTGATTTCAGGGCGGGGTGCTAACTCCTCACAGCACCAGCATCGGTCTTACCCAGTGTTGTCTCATCTACAAAGGCACTGGGTGTGCGCATGCGTACGTGTCTCCCGGGATGGGAGGAAGTCGAGGCCCCTCATTATCCTGCCTTACTCTGCACGTCCTCTCACCTCTGTCGCCGCTGGTGCCGAGGCTGGCGGGGTGGTGCAGAGCGCAGGGGTGTGGGCTGAGAGAGCACAGTGACATCTTGGTCTCTGCAGAGAAGCAGAAGTTGCATTAGGCATAGTGAAGCAGTACAAGGGTGACAAGTTGCCTGGCAGTGTCAGGGTTTGGACTAGCTCTCCCAACAGTCAGAGCGATAACACAAGTGATAAAGATGACTGACTCCGTGCAGCTTTTTTTACAGTAGAAAAGCCATGTTCATTAAGCACAGATTCTTGGCTCTTGCTTCCCCCCACCTTGTTTTAAAGCACTAATGTACACAAGTTATATTTCTGTTCGTACCAGAAGAAATGTTTTTTTCCATCTCTGGTTTTCTGTGAATTGTGGGCAGGGGAGGAGAAAGGACTGGTCTACACCACAGACCATGGTCTGTTCTCTTTAATACCAACACAAATCTATTTGTATTATTTTCCCATGCTCCTTTAGCTGCAGATATGCTTTGAGTCATAAGCACTGTATAATGGTTAAAAGGACAAAAAGGATTCCTTGTGTCTCAATTGCCTCAAATTTGAAAAAGGGGTGATGATCCTGCTAGAAGGAGGGGCCATGGAAGATGCTCTAGAACTCCAAAATATTTTAAGGTAACAGAAGGTGCCAGAATAGATGACAACAAGGATATAGTTAATATTTACAAGGTGGTTTCATGAGCATTTCTTCATGATTATCCTTCTTTGCGTACTACTGTAGATTTGGTTACATCTGTTGCCATCTTTCTTTAGGGCCACAGAAATGAAGAGGTCTGTGTACTGTTAGATGATTTCTGACTAATTGGTTCGTTTGTCTTCTTTAGTACAGAAACGGATTACCAACACCTGTACAATTCCATGTGTGGTGCTATGCTGTGTGGCACATTTCGAACTAGACTGGAAAAAAAATAGAAAAAAGCCTGCACGGGGAAGGAGACGAGACAAATTTTATGTTTTGTATCTAGCTGTGAGAATTGCGCGGCACCTGCATGAGGGTTGGAGATGCTCCGAAAAGAGACTGTTCCATCTTTTCCTCACCAGTCGTGTAGTGCAAGTTATGCTACCCTTTCCTTTGGGAAAAACAGCTTCTTGACTTTAGTAAACACTCTCGAATAAAAGGTCTGGTACAGGAGTTAGCAAGATATCTGTCCTTCTCTGTAGCGTGGCAGCGTTAGAGTACATCCTCTGAGCCACCGACGGTGGAACCTTCTGAATGAGTTGTTGTCACCCTGGGCTTTTAGTGCAAACATAGGTGTGCTTCGGATCACGTCAGCTGGGATTAAGGTGATACGCTGTCTATGCTTAGGTTAGAGATCAATTGAGAGGCTTCTTCCACACTTGGGAACTGGAATAAGGCAGCCTGGGTCAAAGGCATATTTAAATCAAACAAGCAATGACTGTTGGCTCACTCCTGACTGCGTTTGGAACGGTCCTGGTCCTTAGTTTTGCAAAGCAAAAAGCACTGTGTAAAGTAGCATTGTTCAGAGCTTCTGTCAGTGTATTCCCATTCTGCCTGGGTTGCCCTGCCATCTCTGCACCATAGCTACTCCTCTGTCCTTTACTCGCGGGCCATCACCCAGATGGGGTGAATTCCCCTGGCTTTTGTGTGCAGCCTGACGGCTTCTGATGACAGCACACGTTGATCGACAGCTGGGCCGAAGCATAGACTTCCAAACAAGGACAGCTCTGCCGGTTGCATGCTCCCTTTGCAGCACAAACAGGAATTTAGCCTAAAAATGGCAGATGTGGGTATGGCCAAGTGCTCCTGATATTTGAACAGGGGATCTGGAGATCTGGAAACCTCATCTGCAAGTAAATTCACACAGCAAAATCTGCACTGCAGACAAAAAAGGATTTGCCTTGACATCATCTGCCCTGCTCTGAGATCCGCAGTCAGTCAGGAGACCAATGCACAGCTCCAGCCTTTCTAGCTCAGTAGAATTAAGGCTAAACTCCATCATGAGCTAATGCAAGCTGTTCCCACCCCAAATAATTGGCTGCTGGATGGTTTTGTGTCTGTCTAAGCATTGCTGCATGTGGGTGGATGTGTTATGTGTGTGTGAATGAGTCTGCTTTGGAAATTAATACTTAACATCGGGAGTGCATCTAATAATACACCACCTCGTGAGTGACGTGGATTTGAGAAGTGCAAAACAGAGCTGAGTGTGTTAAACATCTGTACAAGGAATACTTCCCCTGGTACCACGGGATGATGATTCCCAAGTCCAGACCACCACCTCTTTTTCCCTATCCCTTGCACCCTAAAACACATCAGATGTCTTTCGAGCCGTCTGTTTCCCATAGCTGAAATTAAAGAAGCAAGGGAAAAAAAAGGCAGTGAAATTTCTCAGAAACTCAGTCCCCGAATCAGCCCACCACTCGTCGCGGGGCAGAGCACCCCACGGTGAACAGGAAATGACAGAGGTGTTGGTTTGCCCTTAGATATTGAAAGACAATCCTATCCATGAGCATCGATGTTGGAGACTTTGCTGCATAGAAGGCATGTATGACTTGGGGCCTCAGGAGATATACCCCTTTGGGATTTTGATTTTGGCAGCTGTTATAGGATATTTTCACAAGGCTGAACTGTTCTTAGACACTTCCCCTAGTGTAATCATCACACATGTCTTCTTAGTAATGGCAGGCCATCAGCATTTTTTCCAAGTCCTTTTAGATAAGATGAACAGAGACAAGCTGTGAAAGAGCTGAACAAGACGACATTACTCATTCACATATTCTTCAACTTGGCAAACAAATAGACTTTAAGCCTTACTTTCTATACATGCCCTAATTGCTGAGTTTTTGCAGGGAAGGAGTAACTTCTTCAAGTGAAAACTGGTAAGTAGAAACTTGTTCCTGTCCCAAATGTGGATTCTAAGATGTGTAGTCCAGTTAGGGAAAAAGACGTATGGTTGGCTATACCTCCAGCTCCAATGGTACGAGCTGGCACAGAGCTTTCCTACAGCAGACCACAGGAAGAAGGAGACAGAATTCTTCACAGACTCTTTGATAACTGTTTTTCAAGGCAAAAACATATATGCTCATGATTAGCTCAGAAAGAGAAAGGGAAGATGTTTCAAATGAAATAGTTTTGCAATAATATAAACTACTCTGATCATGCAAAATCCATGGCTATTGACAGAGAAGACTGCTAGCCTTTGTAGACAGCCAGAAGACAATGCAAGTAATTCCGGTACAGCTTGAATGGTGTGCTGCGGTTTCACCCATATGCTGCCCTGAAGCAGTAGTTTTACGCTGTTCTGCTGTGCACTGCTGAACAACTGCTATATTTCACCCCAGCACTAGCTTTGTTACAGTGCTGGGTGAAATTTCTCTACCCATTGGGGTTCTTGTGGATACAGAAAGAGAAGTCATCATTTCTTTGAAATTAGTCTTCATCAATAGACACAAGGAGCTGAATTCCTCAGCGAGACTCCGTTGCAGCTAGTGGAAGGACAGGAGGAATCTGTTTCACTTGTTGTAGCTACTTCTAGCCCGTCTCTCTTGCATACGTATCTCTAAGGCACATATGGTCCCTGTGTCTGCACTGTCTGAGACCTGCTAATATTGCGCCACAGTGCTAGATACAAGATTATGTACACATTTTGATGTTTGTGGAATGGATCTTCAAAGGGGGATTTAGTGAGGCTGGCTCTCTATTGCTACAGTGGAAGTGTTTTAGAGTGCAGAATTTTCTGTTCTTTGCCCACAAAATAGTTATTTCTGACTCAATGATGTCTTTCATGAAGGAGATCCATAACTTACAGTCTGAATGTCTAATGGGCTAAAATGTTTTGGCGTATACGTGAGAGCAGAGCTAATCTGCTATCTGCTTTTCCTGGGCCCCAGTGAAAAACTTTCTGCTCATGTTTCCGAGCACAAAGAAAATAATCAAGCAAAGGCTGGAAAATTCAGGGTGGGGTTTTGGTTTGAGCGTTGATGTTCTGAAACTTCTTCTCCAGACACAACTTTTTTACACCCGTCAGGCCTTATGGGGGCAATTGAACTGAAAATTTCCAGAGAATAGGCTGTCTTAATATATGCTGGTACACTGCTTAAGATCACCTTCCGAAGCCCTTATGTGGTCCCACTACTGGTGCATATGAGCATTTTGCAGTTTTCAGATATATTCGCCCAATCCTCACTGAATTCAGGAGTACATTCTCTCTGCCTGACAGATGAGGAGCAAGGAGTGAGAGAGCCACTTAGGTCTTCTCAGCTAGTGAGAGAGCCACTCAGGTCTTAGGCTTCTAATTCCCAGTGAAACCAGTGAGTGCTGAGGATGTTGGCTCAAGTGGCTGGCAGAGCATCCTCCCGGGTACCCGGATCACTGAACCACCATCTACTCTTCTTTCTAGCTCAGCCTTTCTGTGAACCATTGGGTGCCAGCCAGTTGGGCTGAGTTATATCAAATACATTTCTAGGGGAATGAATTTAGGAGAACAGAGAGGAAAACACTAGCTTTTGTCTTACTTACTACTAAGCTTTCTTAAATAGAGGGAGTAGATTAACTAAAAATTAAAAGAAAAAACCTTGAAATCACCTCTTCGAGCATTATCAACGTGCACAAGTTCCTAGGTAATTTACAGAATATGACAGCATATACTCACTACTGCTAAAATCAAAGGTTAAGTCACTGCCTGTCACAGTGGCTTTGGGACTGGGTCCCGTATATGTAGAAGTAAAAAACTCTAGGTATATTTCATGTTTTAGAGAATACAGCCTTTGAGAGTTTGTTCCTGTGTTGCTTCTGGAAAGAGCCAGAACTCAGTGTGACATTGTTGCCAACATACCTACCCAAACAGGGCAGGGAACAGGTTTGCCAATAGGCACCAAAAGCAAATGATGAAATGTGTGTTTTCTTTTAAGACATAAAATTTTGAAGTCTGGGACAGTCTTTTGTGATTGTAACTTTCAATACCCAGAGCATATTTAGTATCTGCAGGTGTTTCCTCTTCCAGACTTCACACCTGAAGTACAGCTTTCTAGATGGGGGGGCCATGCACGAAGTGCCACTGCTCATCTCTTGGTTGTACATGCTTCTCTGGTCTCTAGGCATGAATAGACCTCATCCACCCCACGTACTGCTTATAGAAAGAGCTCTGTGGTGAGTCCCTGCCTCGACATAAGGGGACAGCCTCACCGGCGTGTTTGTTCTCTTTCTCAGAGGTGTAATTCAATGTCATGCAGTTGACTCTGATTTTATTCTCTCCTGAAGATACTTCATGTGCTTGAAGCTTGAAGCCCCATGCTTCTGCTTTGTGATGTCTCACACCATTTCTGACGTGCACTGTGGACCATCTGTCGCTTGCGGCCGGCGGATAGAGTCACCGAGCCGGGGAGAGGCTCTCCCAGGGGGTGGGAGAGCTGCTACACTCCATGCAGGGAGTGCAGCAGCTCCAGCTGCGGTTGGGGAAACCCTGAGCAAGACTCTGTACTCAGAGGAGCCCTGATAGATGGACGGCACACTCCTCAGATCCAGTCTGCTGTAGTTAGCCCCTCTTCCAGGATTCAGCATGCCAGAGGAAAACCTCCCTGTGTGACCCAGTGTGGGGGGTCTATCACACTGGGAAAGTAGTCAGATGGAAGGTCTGTGTAACGGGCACCTCCAGCTCCTGCCCTTGCGGCATTGTGTCTCCCTCCGAAACAATGCTGCTGGGAAGAGCTGCCCATCTGCAGTCCGCGCCCACGTGCACCTGCGTGGGCAGAAACTGAGGGAGTGAAAAGACGGCCTTTTTCCTTTGCCTTTGTTTCCTGAATACTTCTGCACTTTGCTGAGGGCAGTCAGCTTGTTTGTGGGCAGACGCACACTGTGTACTGATCAGTTTGAAACAGAACCAGAT
Source organism: Dromaius novaehollandiae (assembly GCF_036370855.1). NCBI lineage: Eukaryota > Metazoa > Chordata > Aves > Casuariiformes > Dromaiidae > Dromaius > Dromaius novaehollandiae. Next base: position 23,905,120 of record NC_088107.1, read on the forward strand.
AGATTTAAACTACACGCTTAGACCTCATGTGTCAGTGGGATCTTAAATAGGCAGGAAAGTGCTCAAATATCGCCACCTAAGAATGGATACCTGTTCCACGATTCTTTTGATAATTGTTCAGTGTGTAAACATAACTACTTGCCTGTTTCGGATACAGTTACTGTGGGAATTGTATGGGTCACCTGTCCAAAATGCTTTAAAGAGATTGTTATTTCACATTCGCTTGGTTTGCGTGTCTAAGCCCTGATGCTGAGGTGCAACTGGAGTTTTTGTCACTATTTAGTGGGTTTTCATCGCTATCATATCTACACTGTCCCCTCTGTTGGTAAACCTAGCTTTGTAATATTCCTGTGAAAGTGGAAAGGGTATTTATTCATGATTAATGTCTGGAAAACTAACATAGGGAGAAATTACAGTATTTTCTGGAGAGTTGCTCACAGAATCTGAACTTTAGTTGTGTGGATTCCACAGCCAGTTCTTCAGGGTAGGAGTCGTCCTGCCTTTCTCCTGCAATGTCCCTCTGCCTTGGGCTGGGAAGCTGGCAGGCTGAAGCCTCCTTGTTATGTATTGATGGAAAATGGGCTGCATCAATCTGAATGTATTTCTGAAACAACTTGTTTCTGGCAGGTTGTTCATTCTAAAAATATATTTATTTCTAATTGCCGAGCTGAATACTTAATGAATTCTTCCTTCCCAAGAACAATTAATCATAGAAATGATTTAGGGCTGGCACTTGCTCCCCCAGGGCTCAATGGCTGTGTTCCATTGACTTAAATAGAGCAGATCAGGCCCAGCCCATACTGGAAAAGATTTATCTAAGCATTTCTTAATGGTGCCCATCACTATTTGTCTGGATGCCTCTGGCAGAAAAGTGCTATATATATTGGAGGAACAGCACTGGATGCTCTAATATAGTTAGAGCAAGCTACTGTGTTTTGCAGCCAGTGTTTCCCTGTTGGGTATATTTTTTTTTGAAGAGAGATATTATGCAAACTCCCGTTGATTGCAGTGGGGATTCTGAATGGTCTGGAAAGAAGAGGCTGGAGTAAGAACTTGCTTGGGAAGTTTTATTAACTGGAACAAAGAGCTGAAGAGGAGTGTGTCGGTCACTGAGGCCCTGCAACATGGATTAGAAGTTTGATGCAGGAGAATCCCCTGAACATCCCCACCACACCACAAAGATGTGCCCTTTCTACAAAAGATCAAAAGTTAGAGATATTTGCAGTATGTCCTGGAAAGAGCTGGCGAGATCCATCAATGTCCTGAGTCCTAGCAGAAGCTTGATATGTATTAGGTGAAAATGCCCAGATGATCCCAGCACCAGCTCCCTTTACAGGAGCATTATGTAGCATGCTCCATGCCTCCATTGCCCTCAAGACACTGGAATGGGTGTTGGGAGCTCTGGCTTCTCTTCTCCCTGTGGATGTGTGTGTGCAAAGGAGGCACTGAAGAAATGACTGCCTCTCCCTGCCTCGGTTTCCCCAGCTGTCAGGAGCTGATGGTGTGACTTGTCCACCTGCTGTGAAGTGCTCTGAGACCAAAAGGCAAAAATCTCTTGCAAGCTACATATTGTTTCCCTACATGCAGTAATTAATTCAGCATCCGATGTTTGGAAGGGATAGTTCATTCACGTGGATGCCTTAGATAAGCATAGCCTTAGCACAGGATGTTTCTTCTGAGACCTAAAATAGTCAGAGGGGATTGGACTTTTTTTCTTTAATTGCTGCATTTTTTAGAAGGTGATTCATCTCTCGTCTGGGGTCTTGGACACCCGAATAGCCCCAAGATGCCAGCAGCATTAGTCTCTAAGGATTCATTGTGCTCCCGTCCAGTCTGAATAACTCAATGGAAACACGAGTCTGATAGCAGCAGCCAGGAGGAGTTTGGGGAGAAAAATATCTTCTACCTTTGAAACTGAAACACACATAGTCCCTACCTCATTACAATTTTAGATGTCTTATTCCCCGTCCTTATCCCGCTCCCACCATTGACATCCGTCTTCTCTTCCTCACAGAGAGATGGAGAGGCTTGTGGCTGGCACTTCTTGTTGAAGCTTGTCAGCAACAGTGATCCAGCAGTAACATTTCCCACTGGGGCTGAAAGTTATGGTGTAAATCAGCATTCTTCAGTTGATTTTCATGGAGTAACACTGACTGGCAGGAGACGAGGACTTGGTCTAGTTTGCTAGGATAAAATTCTCATTTGGGTCAGAGTCTTTTTTAAAATGGAGAAGTGCTTCTTGCACTTTCAGGTTTCCAGTCCCTCCTCTCAAGAAAGAGATTGAAAAGATGAATTTGGAAACAGTATAGAATATTTACCCCATCCGTTCAAATCCATGCTTCTTACACACTGCTGTACTGGCATTTCCTTGGCCTCTGAAACTTGGAGCCATGCTTCTGCTCACAGAGTAGGCAGAAAACTTGCACCAGAGTTGGCATCCCTGTTGGCTGAAGTGGTAGTAACACAGAGGTAATGCCTGTTAAAGAAAGCTTTTGACTTGGAGGTGTAAGGTGGGAAGGAACTCTCTCTTCCAGCTCTTCTTATCACTGTGCTGCATAACCACTAGATCTGTGGTGAACTGTGCTTCACAGGGACGAAAACTACCCACAGGGAACATCTTCTGTCACTCCAGCTTTCATCTCAGTGAGCCTGAAGTTTAGGAAGTTTGGGTCTTCAGACTTTTCAGCAGACTACTGAAAAAAAACAGCTTTCCATTACCTGTCTCTGGTAGCTTTTTGGATTCCCACCCCACTGTTAAGCAGGAAAAAGGTTAAGCTCTTTTTTCCCCTCATCTGGTACATCCACGGCTGGAGCGGAGTGGTAAGAGTAAACATGCGCGGCTGCTGCAGTCTGGCAGATGCTCCTGCTCGTCTCAGACATAAATCCTCGCAACAGCAAAATCAATTTAATCTTTTTTCACTGATTTATTCTTGAAACATTTTAACTTTAAAAGTTGAAAAGAGCATGTCAGACAGCGCATGTGCCTCATCCTGCAAGCAGACAGAGAGGTATCTCATTGAGTGAACAGCTTCAAAAGGCTGAAGAACAGCTGGATCAGGCTCAGGTTTGATCCTTCCTCAGACTCAGGTTTGATCCATCCTCAGGCTCAGGAAGGCTGTAGAGCCCTTCCTCTATTTGTTGGTCTTTCAGTTTAAAGCAACTGGATGTAAATGGCCAACTTCTCAGCTAAATGACTTAAATAGTTGTTGGAAGGCTGCTTAAACCCGCTGATGACCTGTTGCAGAGATGGTTGTCCTGGTGATGCAAGGTTCAAAGGTTATGGTGGGTGTCCCAAGCCTGGGTTCTTTATGGCTCTCGGAGCCTGTATAAGGGCTTGGGAATGTTATTAGAAGAGACCTTCTGCTTCACCTCACTTTTCATTTGGGGAGACTGGAATCCTGATTCCTAATCAATGCCAAGCTGTGGCAGAGCAATATCTCTGAGGAACATTTTTAGCACCTCATATGGCCAGAAGTCTTTTTCTCAGCCTGGCAGATGACTCGGCTGTCTGATGCATGCCTTTCTCGCCTCTTTGTGGACTACTGTAGAGCATGTGGGCATGAATTTGCCAATTCAAAACAAAGCAACAGCTAGCAGAGTGCGGAGCAGTCTCCTCCACTGTCCTCCACTTTCTCAGTTGTGATTCTTATCTCATGTGCATGTGACAATACATTGGTATGTGACTCACGTCATCTCTCTGCCCTATTTTAGTGTTTAATTTTAGTAAATGTGGGTTCCTAGTAAAGAGGCTCACATCCTCATCTTGTGTAAACTTGCATGATGTCAACAGAGCCATGTCAAGGAGAAATAGCTGAGAATCCAGCCTGTCATCCCTGGAACTTCTCAAGAGAAATATAATCATGGAAGATACATGGTATATCAATTGGTGCCATATGTTCTCTGCCACTACTGCAGTAGCATTTGTTCTGAATATGCATACATACATGCATATATCTTCACTATCTGTACAGATGTAAAATCTGTACCTGCAGCACTGAATTCTGTAAGTCTGAGTTACTGGCACTACTCTGGAAAGTAGGGGTGAGAGACCAGACTCAGAGAACTAGGCTTTGAAAGCCCTACCTGTGTGTCTCTGTGAAGCTGGAGTCTGGGCACTCTAAATAAGACACACTCCCTTTCCTATGTATACATGGGTACGAATCATAACTTTAGCCCAAATATCCCTGCTTTTTGAGACAATTCAGAACTCCCTAGTGCAAATCCATCCTTGTAACAGACTGCCCAAATGTTTGAATTTGAGTCATGCTGGATGTTGGATTTAGGCCAGGGCCTGAACTTCATAATGTCACAGCTTATGCATGTCTTTACGCCTTAGTCCTTTACATTCCACTACATATTCGTGTGACTTGGAAGCTGCAGCCTTTATTGATCTGTCCATTCTCTACAACAACAACATATGGCACGTTGCCATGGCAATAAGTCCCCTTAAAGGGGCTTCCTTCCTTCCCTCAGCATGTTGGTCTTTTTCATTATTAAATCATCAGAGATAAATGCACACCCAGAAGGGTCAACGTCTGGATCAATGGGCAGCAAACAAAGAGGAACTTTTCCATATTCATACAAGCGAGAGATTTCAGAAGATCAAACAATGCAGAATTGCCAGGCCCTTAGCATGTCAATCTTATGCATAATGTATGCTGGGAGCTCTATTAAATCAATACACATCTACCACCTTGAAAACCCTTGGCATTAGGCACAGGAAGCAGAGGAAGCGGAAATGAGAGCATATTTATCAGTGCAGTGTGTTGGGATATGAAGGGGCAGTTAAGCTCTCTGCCCTGCGCTTTACACCCCGAGCATGAGGGTTTCTGCAGTACTGGTAAAATATGGTGAACAGAAAACTCTACATAATTCTTTAACTCAGGGAGGATGTGGTCATGCTGACTCCTTCTTCTGATGAAGTGTCATGAGGAGGGTCCTGGGGAAGAACCACATTTTATGCAGTGATGTGGCCGTATAGGAGGTGATCCCCAAACCAACAGCAGCAGGCTGCAGTCTGTCTACAGCTTCCCTCGGCAGGGAGCCTGAAGTGGCCTGAAGCATCAGCAGCAGGGAGAGGAGCCCATCCAGAACGGGCAGAGCTTGGCTCACCAGCAGTTGCACTGGTCTGGTTTCCTTTTGCAGCAAGCTCATGCTCATAAATCTCCCATTGAATCTGAACAGTATTATCCTCCCGCTGCTTTCTCCAGACACTCCTGGTAATGAATTCTCATTGCAGAACACTTTGTGTCTTTGCTCACCTTATCCGGGGCAATGGTGCTATGAGAACAACAACAGGGCTATCTAGGGCCAGTGTGTAAATGTTCTTCCTCTGGGTCTTCAAAGAAGAGAGGCAACAAGCTTTTCCATGGGAAGTACCCACAAAAATCTTCCTTCGTTTGCAGCTTGATACAGAGGACTTCTCCGTGAGCTAGTAATAGCTGCATCCAGGCAAGTGAGAAAATATTGCTAATGCTGCTTTTAGTCAGAAATGGGATGTGTGCTCTGTTGGCTTCCATACTCCAAATTTACAGCCTGGGAGTTTCTGAACAAACAAGGTCTCTTGTGGCTCCTTCTGTTTATGTGTATGCATTCACTGAAGGGGGCAAGAAATCTTGTTTATTTTTTCTTTTCTGGGAAGACTGGGTTCTAAGTATAGGCTTAAGATACTGTTTAATTTGTTAGGCAGGTATCTACAGGCAGGAGAGCAGAGTGAGTTCAGGATAGTAGTCAGTTGCCTACTTGGTGCAGGATCCAGTGTGACTTTTCTCATCTGTGTGACAAGTCTGTGTCTCATCACTATTGGAAATGAAACACAGGAGCATATTGTTTCTGAGTGACACAGTATGTGTGTGCAGGCCAAGGAGTAGGTTAAAGTGTTCCCATACATTTGCATTTATTGAGTGGCAGATTGCACATAAAACCCCTGAAAATGCTTATACAATTTCTATCAAACACGCTGCAGGATTAGGTAATAGATGTTGACTTTAGATGCCCAGAACTCTAATTATCCCAGGACATGCACAAGCCAGGCAGCAGCACTGTAGTCTGCATCAGCTTCTCTGTCCTGACATGCCTCAGACCGTAATGAAACAACACCCTGAAACGTTTGTTCGGTCTCCATGAAACTGGGCTTAGTGCTACAACTTGCTATTTCGTTCATGTAAGAACATACGCTGCATGGCATTTGGAAAAACTTGAGTGAAAGATAGCACTGTCTAGTGGTTAGAGTGGTGTTGCCTTGGCCAAGTGATTTAAATTGTATCATCAGTTTCCCTATCTGAATGAAAGTTATCTGCACTTACAAGAAGGAGTGTCAGCAGCTCTTGGGATAAGGCTCCGTATTTTTTTTACGTGCTTGAAGAGTACTTTTCTGAGTGTGGTTTTGGTTCATCCTGGTGCACTTCAGCACACAGATAATACAACGTACTTCGAGTTCCTGAGACAGAAAGACAGCAGAGAGAATGAAGTTGTTCCAGCAGAGACTCGGACTGTCAGGACTGTCTACAAAGGCGATTTTAAACCCACCAGTGGTACTACGTGGAGGCCACAGAAATGTGTCTGCCTTGGAGTTTGCCAAAGACAGTCTGTTGCTTGGTGACCCCTCCAGCTGCTCTGATAGCCAGTCCTGAGTCTCCTGGCTGGCCAGGAGAGCCCAGGAGAAAGAGATCTCTCTGGAGGTCACAGCGTGCAGCATGTTCTCCCTTCCGCCCAGAGCACATCCAAGGCGAAGGCTCGGTGGTTTCTTTTTAGTTAATATTTGATGAAAAAAGGAGAGTCTCCTAGTAATGAGCTCACTTTGGGTTCTGCAGCTTTCGACTGGAGCCAGTGGGAGGGCCAGGCCCAAGAGCTTGTAGCTAGAGCAAGAAAAGCCCCGTGCCTGGCCGAGGGGGTCGCCAGCCCCCCCAGAGCTGGGGCCTGTCGGGGCCCCCTCTGACCGCTTGGCAGGGCGACCTGCGCACGAGGCAATGCTTGGGTCAACAGCTAAGAAAGTCTTGAGTTATTCAGTGCCGTGGGCTATTGTGTACTGTAGATAAACACCTCCACCAGTAGATCACCTTTGACATAAGGTCTACGTTACTAGTTCTCAATTCTTTTGAAGTTGCCTGTAAACGTCTGTGTCATGCAAATCTTCATCTCTTTAAGGAGGCTGAAAATAGAGTGGGTGTATTGTAGGTGGTGTCAATGAACTAATAATTTAGATGAATTCATATTGATACAATGCATTCTCTAATCTAAGTTAAAGAAAGGGCATAAATCATAATGTGCTGTGTTATAATCGGGTAAATGCATCAACGCCTCAAACGTGTTGTTTGCAAATTGCCAAGTGTTATAGCTGGAATAAGAATATCACTAAGTGATGTGTATATTTATATTTTTACAGTGAAAGAGAATGGAAATTTTCCCCTTGGTGCTACTGCTCAAATTGCAGTATATAACATAACTGGAAACCACTTTTGGAGCTAGGAATCCACATTTTCTGGTACTTGTTTGACCTCTAAGTCACTTAAATCTTTTGTATCTCATAGTCTACTATGTGTAATATAGGATGACGATGCCTTCTTACTGAGGTCTGTTGGGCTTAATTAATGCACAGGCATTACTTTGGGAAGTGCATGGTGTTGATTGTTGTTGACTAATTCAATGTCAGATTAAAAAGTTGACGACAGACACAGTAGAAAGCTAGTGTGCTACCTTGCTCGGACTGCACGTGCCACCTCCAGCTGTTACGTAACCAATAGCTTTCCTAATTTTCCACTCATCACAATCTGTGTATATTGTATTTTAAAATAATACTGTGAGCATATGTGTTAAACTCCAGACACAGCATGGAAGTCTGCACTGTTCAGAGGGGATTAGGTGAGCAATTACGTAGACTGAAGATAATCTAAGTGAAAGGCTAAATACAGACCATAGAAAATATCTTGCCTCGAGTAAAACTGACAGTTGAATTCAGAGGAAATTTTGCCGAAGACAAAGCATGAGTTTTAAGAAATCTCGACGGAAAGAAAGCGCTCCAAGGCATGCGCCTCCTCCCGAGTGCGCACTTTGCCATGAGATATCCCTCTGCGTTTCTGTGCCTCTCTGATCGTCTCCCTGCTTACGTAAGCGCTGCCGGTTCGTCGCCGGTTAACGGTCCTCTTGCTCCTGGTAGGAAAGTTCATCATGTGCAGAACTGTGTCCAATCTTACCGACTCAGCGCCGTGCTCATACCACTTATCGCTTGACACCCAGCTGAGGCATCATGATGACTACGATATTGAAGTTGGAAGAGGTGAACAGTTCAGGCTGCCGCTGCCCCGGGCTCCCGGTCTCTGTGCCCCACCGTCAGCCCACAGGTGCAGCTCATCTGGATGCAGCCCTTAGCCACTAAAGCGGCCCTGGGTGCATCTCGGCTGTTTATTTTCTCCAGATTTGCGTAGGCAGCAGCTGGCGGGGAGCTGCGTTCGGTGGAGTCTGGATTCTTTGATGGATGGGAATCACCCCAGCTGAACGCGAAGCAGCAGTGCTGCCGAGGCTGAAGGAGCTCTGCGGAGCTCTAGGAGGGCTTGGGACATAGGAGAGCTCTTTTCCCCCTGCTGCCGTGACGCCTGGCTCATCTCCGCGCTCTCCGGGGTTTTATTCAGGATGCCAGAGGATACATATTATTTGCATAGATTGGTCAGGAGAAATTAAAACAGTTTGTCTCAGGCTTTAAGTAGGTCTCCCTAAACATTTCCCATTATTTAGCCCACAGAGTATTTCTGTAAGTCGTATGAATCTCTAATTCTTTTTGCGGGTATTCATTTCAAAGAGGTTTTCAAGTATTTGAATAAATCGCTATAAATAAATGAATTCGTCTAGCGAGTGAATTCTTGCACTAGGTAGCTGGTTAAGTGGCCTTTCGTGTATTTAGAAGCAGTGAATCACCACACTGCTCCTATTATCTCTGTGAATAATGCAAAGTTTGTAGCTCTCCAGGAGAAATACACCTACTCATAACAGGAAGAAGCAATCCCTCCGGAGAGAGGGACGGCCTCTTCCTGCGCCTTGCTCTTTCTCTCTCCGCTCCAGCTTTCCAGGTGCCCACGGGTGCCTGTGCTCTGGAGTAAACTTTCCTCCCACCGTTGCTGCTCCAGCCACACAGACATCTGCTAATGCTCTTTACAGAAGATGATTTCTATTTCTAGCCTGACTAGCAGTCCTGGGAATTAAAGTGCAACCTCTTTCCTCCTGTCAGGATAGCTGCTGGTGTGCGCAGCAGTGTATAATTCAGCAGGCCTTCCTGGCGGGGCGCGGGGGGAAGGGAGCTGCCGCTCTGCTGAAAAGGGTGGATTTTCATCAGCTGCTTAAAGGAATAAGGTGGCGATTCCTCCCGGTGCAAAGCAGAGGCTCTGGATGTTGTTGGTGACTCAGTAGGTGGCACTCTGTTGCTGGAGTCAGCCCTGAGCCCGTGCCCCAGCCTGGCCTTGGTAGAGCAATTGGATTTGTGTTTGTTTTTGGTCTTAGCAAGATATGTTCATTAAAGCGCTGTTCTTGTAAGGTTAGGAAGGTTAGCCACGGTGGCTGAGCTAAATTCCATTGCTGGTGAGAATATCCTGGCTCCCTGACATTTTCACTTAGATGTGTTTTTATTTTTGCTTCCTTTCTGTACGCTGTCAGGCAGCTCCTCAGTTTAATCCAGAGTTGGCTGCCTTTCAGCAAGAGCTGAAAACATCCAAAAAGCTTTGTTAATTTAGAGGTGAGGTTGCTCAAGTCTATTTTCTCTTGACAGTGCAAACACTACCGAGCAAGAAGAACAAAAGTTAAGGCCACAAATGTGCCCCACTCAGGGACAGTCTTTGAATACTAGGCTGACACAGTAATGCCGACCAGCCTAACCTCTGCGATTCATTATTTTCAGTCCAGCAATCACTATGCTTCCTGAGCTCATGCACGTTAAATGGTTACACGGCATCCAGGGTTTGAAAAAGCAAGGTTTATTTAATAAAAAAAAGACATCTGAAAGCAATATTCCTAGCCTGCTGTTATGTTATGCATTAGATAGAACAGAAAGCCGATCTAACTTTCTGGTCAAAACCCACAAACTAATACCTATAAAGTATTCATACTATCAAATCAACTCTGTGTCATCAAATATGTTTGAAGAACATACATCCGTGAAGTGTCTATGCCTACACTAACTCACATTCTGTTACAGCTAAATAATGTATTAGGAATTAACAGATCAGAGGTAGAGGTGCGTGTGACTGTGATTTTCAGCTGTACAGTGTGTGCACAGAGTGAGAATGTAGTATTAAAAACAAGAATGTTAGAACAAGGCGTCTGGTTTATATAGCGTTGCCTGTTCCCTGTGCTGTGAGCTGCTCAGTCTCACTAAGTCAACTACAATAAAACAGTACATTCATACTTACTAATTTTTTATGTGGGCTTGAAAACAGGAAGAGAAGTGTGAGAAGCAAGACCAGGAATCAGAGGGAGATGTCCGTGAGACAGATCTCTGTTAGACTCTCATTCAAGCCACATGACAAGTTTCAAATCTGCTTCGACTCAAGGATCGAGTTCAGATCCTAACCTTTATTTTGCCTCAGACTTAGGTGAGCAGATCCCATTCTCTCAACTTTGCCACATGGCTTCTCCAGCTAGAAGACAGGGATTATAACTCCGTCTGCCTCTCATGGGTGCTGTGGAGCTGGTTTCATCACCGTCAGCCCTGTGGAATCCCTGGGTGAAAGGAACAACAGAAATACAGAAAACACGGTTATTAATAGCTGGTGCTTGCCCTTATATACATCACATGCACTGTTACTCATTCTGGCCAATAATTTACAGGGAGTGAAAAGATGTTCCTCACTGTAAATACAAAACGACACATGGATGGTATTAGACCTCTGAGATGCTGCAGTCCCTGAGAGTCTATTCAGTCTAAATTCAGCGATGCCACCCTGAGCAGATCGTACTTAACCTGTGAATAAAATTAAAATGTGCAGGAGCTGTGGAATTCTAATAGTTAAATTTTGACTTCTGGGAAGCTTACCTTTCAAAGGCAGGTGGATTTGCTATGCTGGAATAGCGTGTAGACCAAATTCTTGGTGGTTTTCAGCATTTTCTACCTCTTTCTTGGGGTCTGAAGGTTATCTCCTCCCTGTCACTTTGGATACCCTTTTATTGGCAGTCAGAGCATTGGATACAAAGGTTTATCTTCTGTGTTTTGAAAGTGATAGCTTTTAAATATCAAAGGCAAAGGAAGTCTGTGACAATACTCTTGAGTGACTAGTACACACCTGAGAGGAACTATGGTTTAAGAAACACATGTAAATGAATTTTAGCACCTCGTCTCTGCTTGTCCCCTTTGCAAACCTTGACTCTCCGTGGACAGCTCAGCGGTAGAACATCACTGGAAGCTGTAGATTGGGACTGAAATGCATGTGTGAGATGAGTTTGAGGATCCCAAAGTCAGAATAGCAAGAAATGCTGTAGATCAGGATGCAGGACAACTGGCCACGGTATGACCAAGCATGAGTATGGGGGACTGGGGGAGCAGGGAGTGCTACCATCAGGCAGGCAGTGTTTCACAAGGCTTGTGTGGGGCGATGCCCTCACCTGAACTGTGAGCAGTCTGCGCCAGTGTTGCCATTGTCCCCAGTTGCCGCTGACCACTGGAATTGCCAGCTGACATAGAAATAAGGGGCAAAAAACCAATGATCGCTGAAGAAAGCCACTTACCTTTGCATCTCTGCGTGTCTGCCCATGTCTGTCTCATGCCATCCACTCAAAACTTGGGGAAAAAAAATTTCTTTGTGCGTACCTGCTTTTGCATCCCAACTGGGAAATTAAAGGTGGCTGGGAGGTTATTTATTTTCGGTAATAATACACACACTGCTTCCAGACTTCCTGCTATTGTACGATTATCTAGATTAATTGACTAGGAAAGCTGCAGCATCATCTCAGGCCCTTAATAAGGAAGACCACAGCTGAGATTTATACTTATTACTGTATGACATATTACTGTATGACATGGCCCTGGCTCTTAGAAACACATGGACCCGTCTCATTGCTGGGTGTCTACCAGCATCTACTTCACTTTTATACCCAGTGAAGGATTGCCTGGTATCTTGCCTGCAGGGGCATGACACCTTGAAAGCAAGACAGAGGTGGCTGATGAAATTTTTAGAAATGTTGTTAGTGCCTAACTTTGCTCATATTAAAGTCAGTTGCCATCAGCCTCTGCTGAATATTTCTGAAAACTGCAGGTGTGCTGGTTTGTGACCTTGTCTCTACCTGTGTAATAGCTGGAATCTTAAATATGCTTTATAGGTCCTTCGAAGTATTATATTCTTATCAGGGAGAGATAATCTATACCGAGAAGGCTTTTGAGGCATATTCTGCTCTTTTTATTTTGCTTTTATGAGTTTAATAAACTTAAGATGAGAGGCCAGATCCTTATTTGGCCTGAATGGTTGTCATGCCATAGACCTCACTAAAGCAACATTGTTCTGCAAGTGCTCAGAGTCTGGTCGAAGGCACGAGCCTAAGCTGAACAATTCTTACCAAATCTAGATTTTGAGGATCTGCATTTCTCCTAAAACATTTTAATGTTTTGACTATAATATGTTAGATAGATAGCAAGCAGCATGTGGATGTCCTCCTTCTGCAGACCCTGCAGTTTACTTTACTGCATCGTTGTGAATCCAGGATCACTCTGTTGAATTCACAGGCAGTGAGGTGATCTGGTTTAAAGGAGGGCACAGTTCTCTCCCTTATGTTTGAGTCCTTTAGTACTGTTAACTTGCTGTCGCCTTTCTTTATGCTCTGTGGAAGTAGGCTTATTTGGTAGTCAAGAGAGTAATAATAATATAAACACCCTGCCAGGTTGTGTGACTGACTGGAAGAGCCACTGCAGTTTTCTGAATGTTGCCTCTTCAGGTTTAAGCAACCGAACCCAATAATCAGTTTGCTCTTCACTTTGTTCATTTACTGTGACAAGTGCATCTTAATTTAAATTATTTATGATACCTCGCAGTGTAATAGTAACTGCCCTGTAGTATACAAGCTAGAACTGATGAAATCTTGGTAATGCGAAACCACAGTACATTGGCATCTCTACCTGTGAAACATCTGGAGGGGACTGGAGCACCACTATGTTAGGCAAAGGGGCTTCTCTGTGAAATTCCTCAACAAAGTGTGACACCCAGAAAAATTTTCACTTCTCACTCTGGATGAGTTGGAGCAACATCATGTGATTGTATATCTTTTACACGAAGACCTGGGGAAAATCTTAAAAATCAGTCAATCAATCAATCAATAAGGAACTATACACAGACTGAGTGTCCCTTCAAAAATCAAAATGAATGTAGCTGTAAGGGCCGCAGAATAATACTGACTTGCCACTAAAGAGAAGATAAGCCTCTTGGAGACTGTTTTTTCATGGCACAGTAGTTAAATATTGTCCATGCTTGCTTTTAAAATGAAATATGTACAGATGCATGACTCTGAGCTTTATTGATCATTTCTGTATGACACGGAAGTCTACAGAGTGATGACTAAATTTCTAAAGGCCAAGTTCGGTGTAAGCTTGGCTCGGCAAGAAACCTACACCGAGCGCTCTGGATCCAGTGGCATCTTGATCCCAGTGCTGTCAGTATTAGCTGCTTCTGAAGAAGGACCAGACAGTAGGAGCAAGCCTGATGATGTTAACCCCAAGTGGCTATATTGGCATGCTAACTTTGTGCCCTTCCAAATACTTGTTCTTTCTCTCTTTCATAATACTGTGGTAACTGTGTGGTCCTTATATGTAAAAACACTTCAGTGTCTCCTTGGGCTGCCCTGAAGTCCCAGAGTTTTGAGGTGAATATGTCCAGCCCTGTACCCGATTCTTCTCTGTACCTTCTGAGCCAGAATATGAGTGTCCCTATGATATTAAGCACTTAATTACATTAGCAACTTGTGCGCTGGGAATACTTCTGGCAGACTAGCAAAGCCTAGGGAATGAGTGACAATAGAGGTGTATAAAGCAGATCAGTTCTGTTGACCTGGGCTCCCTGTTCTTGCACTGTATGGCTGATCTCATGTGTCTCTGTCTTGCTGTCCAGGTTTTACTGGGATTTGACCATGCTGCTCCTGATGGTGGGGAACCTGATCATCATACCTGTGGGCATCACGTTCTTCAAGGATGAAAACACTACGCCGTGGATTGTCTTCAATGTGGTCTCAGACACGTTCTTCCTCATCGACCTTGTCCTCAACTTCCGAACTGGCATTGTGGTGGAGGACAACACAGAGATCATCCTCGACCCACAGAGGATCAAGATGAAGTACCTGAAGAGCTGGTTTGTGGTGGATTTTATCTCCTCCATCCCCGTGGACTACATCTTCCTGATTGTTGAAACTCGCATTGATTCTGAGGTGTACAAGACAGCCCGGGCGCTGCGCATCGTGCGCTTCACTAAGATCCTCAGTCTCCTGCGGCTTCTGCGGCTCTCCCGGCTCATTCGCTATATTCACCAGTGGGAGGAGGTGAGCAGAGGCTGGGTGCACATGCATCCTTAATCTCTTCTCCACTTACCCTACTATTACACAAAGGCACTTTCACTGAATGCCCCTTCTGCTACTTTATCACAGTGTGAATGCTAAAGAAACACATCTTGAGTGTAACACTTTGCTTTTAGCAGGTTCCCAACACGGCCTTCAGTGTATTGTTATTTAGTCAGTTGAGACTGTACTATCTCCTTCAGAGTCATTGTACAATCCGGGCTGATGCATGGTCTTAGAGGTGAGTAAGTACAGGTGGTTCCCCTGAAGGAAGTGCGAAGTTGTAGAGCTGTAGAACTGTAGAGCTGTGGAGTTGTGAGGGAAGCAGTTAGGCAGGCAGCTTGGTCTTGCCCTCCCAGAGACCAGTAGGGTCTGGAGACAGGACAGAGGAGGGGTCTAGAGACAGCTGATCTGCCGGAAGCTGTGGTATTTGTCTGCCCATGCAACTTCCTCTGTTACATGCTCATCTCTTGAGGAACGGGCTCGGCGATGTATTGATAACCCTCTCGCTTTCTAAATTCTCTGACACCACATTAATGGGAAGAGGAAGGAAAGGGCAGGCTGCAGGCAAATAGGGTCTGCTTAAAGGCATAGCAACCTGGTGTAAAGCAAGAGCACCCACAACCCCTGGGCCCTGGGCTAGTCGCAGGGAGGGTCCAGTACACAGGACAAGTTGTCAGGCTTAATGCGAGTGGAGCCACAATCTTACAGATAGCTTGAGAATGCGTTACCTTTTCCTCTCTTAGTGCTATCCAAAGCAGAGAGAGAGGTTTCTGCAGCTTTCTTCACATCAGGAGCATATTTTCAGGACAAGGAAAGCTGGTCAAGGCAGTTTCATCTTCTTTCCCAATCTTTCTCCTCTGCTTTGGAGCTCAGCCTAATGCAGAGCATGATCTAATGCCAAGTGTGCTCCTGGGAATGTTAAGGGAGAGCAGCCATGCAAGTCATGGATAGATCACACCAAGCTGCCAGAGCACTAATTCATGATAAAGCAGAACTGTTTCTTCCTCATAGCATCAGGGACTAAGAGGGAGAGCATTGATACATACTTCACAAATTCCAGGCTTCATCTCTATGTTATTATGAATTGTGAATGTTTCACTTAACAGCAGCGCACAACGCCTTGGCGAAGTTTGGGACCTCATTGTACAAGGTGCTGTACAGGCATATAGGGAGAGACAGCTACAGCCCAGCAGAATTCACTACCAGGTTCATTTGCTTCATAAAAGAGACAGGCAGGAAGTGCACAGAGAGGTGGAGAGACATACAGTGAAAGTGTCTTTCCCAATGTGACTCGGTAAGTCAGACACTGAGCTGAGCAGTGAAATATCTCCAAGTCTATTGTGTTGTCCCTTGGTTGCGTTGCTTCTCTGTTGCCTAATAGGAGAACGCTCAGGAGAGGGGAGTTGGTGGCTTCGGCCGTTGTTAAACTAGCTCCTTCATGCTGGTATACGTGTAGCCGTGGCAGGCCGGAGCTCAGCACTCACTCAGCTCAGCTCCTTCACTTCCTTTCCATAAGGTGGCTGAAGAGCAGCTAAGTATATTTGCTGTTGATTGTAATGAATTTGTTTTACAAATTAATCAAATGAAGACAAATCAGCATCCTCTCCCTGTCTTGCTTCCCGTACAGTTTCACGGAGAAGCCATTTCTGATTTCAGTCTCGTACTCCAGCTAGGGGGGGCATCTTGCCCTCTTGCTGGCTGTTGGGGGTACCAGGGGCCTGTGTAGCCAGGCGCGCTCCGGATCCCCCCTGAAGAAGAGACTCCCTGGAGTGATGCAGTGCTGCAAGTGGAATGGACAGATGGTGCTGAACTGCAGTTGGAGACTGCAATGCAGACTCTGTTATGCATTGCAGAGCCCAGCAGAGCAAACATGATAGTCTTTTTTTTTCAAACAGGGCTTGACCCAGGTAGCAGCTTCCCGGAGAGAGCATGATACTAGGAAGTTTCTCCCCTTGGGGAGGTAAGCAGAGAGAAGGGGAAATCCCTTGTCACTAGTGCAGTGACTGCTACAAAGTAACAAGCAGACAGGGAGAGAAGTGCTTCCTCATCTTCGTATGGGAATAATCTGTGGTGCTCTGTGGAATCACACTGATTGTTCTCTCCTCCTCTTCCTCTGAAGTGCCTACGGATGATCCATCTCTGAAAGTTCACATTTGGCTTTTTCCTCACTGCACAGATTAGTGACACAAGTCACAGTGGTGATTTGGAAGTGTTAATTCCTGCAGGATGGAGCAGTATTGGCCTAGGCTTGTTCTGGGTGTATGCAAAGGGCAGATTGGTGTGCAGAGTTAAAGAGGGAGGACTGTTGGGAGAAGATGTTGCTGAAGAGAGACTTTTATACATTCTCCTTGGCTCCCCCACACTATCCCACTGTATGTCTCATCTGCTAGGTAGTATCGTTCTCTCTCAGGACCTTCACATATGAGTAAATGAACTAAAGAAGACATCTGAGTAGGGCAGGCTGGCCTACTGGAGAAGAGTATGTGTAGAAATGGTGAGAGCGGGTGTAGCACAGTCTGAGGCAGAGTTAATGCAGGTGGATGGACTAGTCAGAGAGGGAGAGTTCTGCAGTGTGGCTGGAGAGGGTATCCCAGCTCACCTGTACTGAGCTTACGCAGTGACTTCTGATGAAGCAGTCACTGCTGCCAGGGAAAACTTAGCTCCCTGCTTACAACTGCTGCTGAGACTCTGGGTCCTGTATGAGGAGGAGAGGGGGATCCAACCTACACAGAGATGTCCGACAGTTTCCTTGCTCTCTGCCTCCTGTATGAACATTTCATCTGCGCATTAGTGTCACTCTGAATGAGTACAGGGATAAGTGGACACTTCCTGAGTTCACAGTGAGCCTCTCTGTTTCTTCCTCTGCAATTGTCCATGCTCTGCATGAATTTATCACTCACCCTGCAGTGAAGAGAGAGCAGCCTTCTCTAAGGCTGCAATGCTGTAAAAAAGCCAGCCACTCATCAGTTCCAGATCAATGCTAGTCATGAGTCTGTGGGCTCGGGAGCCAGTGGTCTGAGTGCCTGCACCATTCTGTCTCATCAGCAGACTGCTCTGACATCCTTCCCTAGATCTGAAACAAGTGCTTGGGGGTCTACAGCTGGGCAAACACCCTAAAGAAGAAGAAGAAAAAAGAAAAACGATCCAGCGTGCTAATATTCACTGGAGTACAGAAATAAGCTTAACTCCAAATGTAGCAGTTTCATTTGCATTATCCATTTTGCATGAATGGTCTAACAAATGAATTTACCAGCAGGGCAGAATATAAATAGAATCTTTTTGAAGTGTCTGCCCATATCTACCATGCAGTGGGAAGCTTGATTGCAATGTAGGAAGGCATACTAGCCTCGACTTGAGCCTAGCTTGCTGCAATATCATGTCATAAGCTTCAGTGTCTACTAGGTACCAAACGCATGACCACAGATCCAGGAGGGCTGGCGCAGACAGTGCAAGAGCCCCTTCTGGAGCTGTACTGCGAAGGTTGGCACAAATACAGGTAATCGAGCCGTGTCTTCGTCATACGTCTCATTGCTATATAGGAGTAGTCCAGAAATGGCCAAACTGGAGATTACAAGCCCTTTTTGTGTGGCTGCTTTGCTTTAACAAGTCTGGCAAAGTGGCTTTGCTGGAATAGGGGTTACTGGAGAATCCGAGTTCCCAAATAGGGCAGCAAAAGGCCAGAAGAAACTGGAGATGATGTTTTCTCATTGCCCAGAGAAGCTAGCACGTGCCCAGCCCAACCCCATTTCACATGAGCAGACGTGGTGACACCCCAGGCAAGCTCTCGTCACCTCAACCTTTGAACCATCCCCACAGCTCTTCAGGGCATTGGGGCAGGTCGGTTGTTCCTGACCATGTGAAAAAGGGGGGACATGTAGCTCACGGAGTCAGGGAGCTGGGCCTCTGTGATGTTGTCTCTGCGAAAATGTTCGGGGAAGGCAGACCAAACGTGTACATCCTACAAACCTTATCTCAAGGTCAGCCAGCAGAAATAAACAGGGTAATGCCATGTAGCCCATATATCCAGTCACACTGAATCAGTGTAACTCAGATTGTGAGTGTTGAGCAAAAAATTCTCTTTAGGTTTTCATAGGCAAAATTGATTGAAAAAATTGTTTTCTAAGACCAGTTTGCTGAGCTTTCCCTATTTTTGGGCAGCATCTATCCCAGTGCTTGAATGCAGTAACCTGTACTTAAGATCAAACTATTGTGACTTGCGATCAAGGAACATTTATTAGGACAACAGTAAAATCCTACCCCTATAAATCAGTTTCCAAACAGCAAATGGGCTAAGCTAACCAAAATATTTTGATTTCAAAATCAGTATATGCGAGGGAATATGGGGGTAAGGAAAGGAATTAACTGGTTTTGATATTTGTCACAATGATAAATGATTACCCCAAGAGAGGGATGTTTTCAGTTTTTTGTTGGAAAAAAGTTACAATTTTTTAATATTGGCAACTGAAACCTGAAGGAAAGGACAATTTGGCAATTTTCAGAGTGCTACTTTAATGAAAGCTTGAAAAGCCTGCTGAACGCTGTCCTTTTCTCCCACTGAGCTTGCGTCTTCCACAGACGTTTTAGAATGAGGGAAATGCATCTTCTCAGGGTCTGTTACTGGCCATAGGTTACATTATCTGAAAGGTGACATCAGTTTTAAGAAGATTCAGAGATATTCATAGAACTAGATTCCAAGGATAGAGGGCTTATGCAAAAAGGAGTAGGAGAGAGCTTCCAAAGACTATAGGAATACAGCTCCCAATTGATTTTCATTTAGATTTGAAAGGCTAATTCCCTTAGGTTCTTCTGACCTATTTGTAGCCTTCCTTAAATTAAAGTGGCTAGTGGCTGGGGGATGTAATTTTAGGCTAAACACTTAACTGGCTCCTGAGAGTGGAGAAGCTAGGCAAAATTACTGCAGCCAGGTAGTACAGCAGGCTCCCGTTCCACAAGGAGTTCAAAATGGCTTGGCGGATATTGCATCGATCTGATTTGCGACTCAGTCGTGGTACGTGGCAAGGCAGACGCGTGGGAGTAAGCCGTGAACACCTTTGGCCACTCTTGAGTAAGAGCTGATTCAACAAACGTTGGGAACGTGGCACGGAAGGGAAGAATGGGCTGGGTTGCTTGCTAAATTTGCATCACCCCATTTCTGAAGGCAGCATTATCAAGCATTTGTCTTTAATGTCATTACAGCAGCTTATTATAACCGTAATGCATGTTACAGTAATTTGCATTCTCAATGCACAAAGTGACCCAAAACTCGAGCATCTTTTCCTCTCAGAGAAAATCCTGGCTGCAGTGTAGCTGTTGGCAAAAAACTCTTGTTGACATGTTGGAAGAAGGTGGTTCAAGATTTTACTACAGCCTTTTAGATTAAACTGTTTTCGCTCATGCAGCAAAATATCCTTGCCAAGACAGGCCAGGCAACAGGAAAGAAAGAGATGTTCTCCGTTCAAATATGAACGTGACAGTTTCTCTCCCGTGGCCGCGGGCAGCTTAGTGACCCAACCCCTGCCCCTGTGCCCTGCCACCTTTCAGGAGGGAGAAACCAAGCAAGGCTTTTTGGTGGCGTTTGTCTTCAGCAGGAAGTTCTGCCGCTGTAGTGCAAATTAAGTTTTCCACCTGGGCCATGAGAATACACAGTTTCAAAGAGAATATCATAAAAAATGGGTTATAATGAATTATAAGGAGCAAGGCAAATATTTGAATAGCTGCGCAGCTACAAATGACACAGAGGTTGGCATAAAAAGCAAAAAGCTGGGTTTTTTTACAGTCACCTTCTGGCAATGCTTAATGGGTCTCCTGTCAACAAGATGGTATGATACAGGGAATAGATGGCTCGAGGGGCTGAGAGGAGGGCACGGAGCCATTTGTCTCTAGGTCAGCAGTTCAGATCCAGCTTGGTAGCAACTGAAAATCATTTGCCGTCTCATGGCTTTTCTGTCTCTGATCTGCTCCGAGGAGGCAGGTGCGTGCAGGACAGTCATCCCTGTGGCTGGCCCCCGTGAGCCTCACGCTCCCTTTAGCGGCAGTAGTGGGGTTCACATTCCGCCTCGCGTTTGGAGAAAGATCCCCACTGGTCAGGGTGTAAGACATGCTAATAAGAGGGTCTCGCCTGTGCCAGCCTCGTGTTCTCAGTGTCACCAGGGCTGTCAGGCCGGGCTTTCACACGAGCACAAAATTATCGAGGCTTTCAAAAGAGAGAGGCTGATCTCCTGCTGGTCTCTAATGACTGTGATAGCTAGTTGCTGCTCCAGCCTTTCATTTTGCTCTTCCCTCAGACTCCTCCTAGACTACTCCTTACGTCCCTTCGCTGGGCACTGCGCTAGGTCCTCTTGGAGAGCTCACATCTGTGCATGTCTCTGCCAGCACCAGCTGCCTGCAGCTCAAAGCGCCTCTCTTGCCAGCTGCCTGTCATTTTTCTTCAGGCCATGGTATTCGGAGGGGGGCCCTGGCAGACTTTATTATTGCTGCTGTGTCACAATCGCACCCAAAGCAAAAGCACTGCGAAGGCCAGTTTGTGAGGACTGTCCCCTCGGTGGAGCTGGAACTGAGCACCTCAAGCTGGGTACGTGCCCCAGCCAGCCTGCACACACCTCCACGTAGCCAGGGCTGAGTCTTTGGTTGAGGAGTTGTGTGGTGTATACCTGATGTGCGTATATACAGCGCTGATGTTAGCGGTAGCTGACGCAGCACTGGAAGCCATTCAGCAGTGGAGATTCCTGTTGCCATTTGGGTGCTGATCCAATGCCCGAGCTGTGGTGGTGTCTTTCAGCAGCGTGGGAATCATGTTCGGCCAATACGTTAAGGCCAGCGTGTCTAGCACATTGGCCTTGGCGAATGGTAGCAACTTAATTGCTTCTCTCACTAAAGCTTTTTCCAGGAAGGCACTATTGACTGCATCCATGTCAAGTTAAAATACCTTTAATGAGGTAACTGAAGAGAACAGTACTTCCTCACCTCACTTTTATTATTTAGCAAGACGGGGTTGGAGAGGAACATGCCAAATCCATAAGTTACGTGAATGAAGCAGGAACTTGGCTCAAATAAGGCCGTGAAGAAAAACTGGAGCTGGTTAGAGGGGAAGGAAGAAGAGGAGGTTTGGGAGTGCAAGAAGGAGCATGGCTGCATGGAGTTCCCTTTTGCCAAGAGGCGTTGAAGTCTGTTACTTCATCTCCCCTTGGAGCATCCTCCTGTGATCTGAATCAGTCACTGGGCAAGAGAAAGTGCCAGATGGGGACCTGAACAGCCGGTCCTGCTGGCGCTGAGTTTGCACTGACTTCTGCTTTCCACAGACTGGGTGTCTAGACACAGGGTGAATGGGAGAGCAAAGCTCCGTTAATGGAAAGAGAAAAAAAACCCAAGTCACTGGGATAACTGAGGGTTTAGGTTCAGGGAAAGAGTATGTCTCTGTGTAGCTCCTTAGATAGGTGTGCAGTCTCCCCGTGCCAGTTTGCTTTGCTTGTCTCCCTGCCGAAGCTGGTGGGCACTCTGAGGCACTGGCTGGACAGCAGCGCTACACACCTGGTCCGTTTTCTTCTAGTAAGTGGATGGGGCCGGTTGGAGAGGACAAATTATCAGCAAAGCTCCCTGTCTGCAGACCCTTGCTGCATCCTGAGGCAAGTGCTGTAGTGTTGTAGAGCTCTAGGCTGCAAAGACTCCCGGATCGATCTCCCAGACAAAGCTCCCTACAGTAAGGAGTGCTGCGTGCAGAGCTGAGGCTCCAGCACCATCGCTGGATAATGCTGGGGGTCAGAAGACACATGCATATTGCCATGCAAACAAGATTGCTGAAGGCAAGCTCTTGCCTTTCTAGGGTGCTGTGCGTTGAGGGAGCGGGACAGGGCAATGTCGGCTGTGCAGAAAGGCCAGGAGTCACGCTGCCCGCAGGGCTGGATGACTGCTCAGCTGGCTGGGAATGCCCGGGACCCTGACCAGACTGGCTGGGGGAAAAATCAATGCTCTTCCACAGTGCATCAAAACCCGAGGCCAAGCTTTGGTCCCGAGCAATTCTCACTCCTACTCTAGAGAAAAAGTAGGTGGCCGCAGTAGAAAACTATCTGCAACACACTACGTGTGAGGAACTGGAGCTGGAAACCCCCCCGCCCTGAGTGTGTGTTTGTTTTCACCCTCTTCTTCTTGGCAAAAATATGCTAATGCAATGCAAAGCTGCCTTACTTTCTCACTACTTTGAGGTAAAATGAGGAAAAAATCTTTCTGGGGAAGGACAGGCTTCACTCCTGAGCCAGACACAGAGAAGTGCGAAGGTTTAATGGGCAAGAGCCTTATTGATGAAGTTATTTTCTGAGCACCGCTGTGAAAAGAGCTGTTTTGAAGACAGTTTCAGGACATGCAATTATCCAGTTTGCCAGCTTAATGCATTCAACTTAACCTCATTTTTATGAAGCAGAAATCAATGTGGTAACTTTTTCAGAGCTGAGAGATGACATTTTATTCTTGCCTCTCTCATAAGGATAAATATTTCTAAGGTTCCTCTTCTACTTTAACTCCTCCCTCTCCCCGTTTTGATTAAGCAGAAATACCCCATGGGCTAGAGGAAAGGACAAACCAGTTTCCGCATTCCCAGACTCACATTAGAATGGAAAATGCTTCTGAAATCTCTTTGCAATGCATTTCAAAATTTTCCTTATTGCCTTCTTGGAAAAAGGCTTGAAAGTAGACTTATAACCTCAGTGCAAGAACCTTTTCATTCATTTCCGTCCAGAGCCACTTAACCAGCAAAGAATTCTAGTGTGTGGTTGATGGTACTAATCTTCACCCCAGTTTTTTGTTCCAAGGAAAGCTTGGCCCCTTTCTCTGCTTTTCCAGTGTCTTTCATATTCTCTACTCCCACCTGATCAGGATCTTAGTGGTAATTATTCCTCCCATGTTTTTTCTTTCCTTCTAAAGGAAAAAGTGCTGCAAAAGGGCAGCTGCCAGAGCTGGAGAAAGTCTCTCCAGAAGTTCCTCAGTGAGATTCTGCCATAAAATCAGAGGGAGCAGGGGTAATTCCCCTGCTTCTGGTGAACCTGCCCTCTCTGAAATACTCCTGCCCCTGGTAGTTCCTGACGTGAGTTGCACCATGCATCTGGTATTTCAGTCTAGTGACACATGCAAAATGCTTTATACAATCTGGACAAAGGAGCAAAAGATAAAACTTCCCAGCAAAAATCTTCCCAGACTTAGTCTGTTGCCACCTTACCCATGCTGATTCTCTTCTGTCCAAGAAAGTATTAGTGTTTTTATTTCTTGACTGTTTCAGGTAAACCTGAGTTTTACCTCCATCCCCCCTACCTCCATCTGTGCCCCAGGACCATGAGTTTTTTATCACAAAAGCTGACCAAAACATTTCATTGGGGCCCTTTGTTTCAAGCTTTTCATAGCAGGTCGATGGCACAACCCTCCCAAAGAGCAGAGGAGCCCCAGCCCGCACCAAGGCTCCCTCAGCAAGTCGCAACGCGTGACTCAGCAGTGCTGCCGTCGGATGCACTGCAGCATCGGCGGGATGGATGGTGGCAGCCGGCCACGTACTTTGTGCGGTTCTGAGCTGGGTCAGCTCTAGAGGAGCCTGGACCAAGCAAAACTCAATTCTCACATCAGTGGTTCTCTACATAATGAGGTTGGTCAAGGGCAGAATGCAAAGGTGTATATGTGCATATGCAGAGGGAAAGGGGAAGGAAGACTAGGGACTTCGGCTTTTAAATCTAAAGGGAAAACTGTGTTTCTGACAGCGTAAAATGGCAAAGCTCTACCTACCTTGGCAGAGCCATGTAGTAAGTGGTCCCCCACTGAACTGCTGGTGATTGTATCTTTGCCATTTGTTCATCCAGTATTTATGAGGGAGAAAGCCAGAAATCTGGGAGGACCTGATCATGGGAAACATTCTGCCTTTGGGGCAACAGGAAAAAATAGTAAGAGATGTGATTTGAAAACAAATCTGAATTCTTCTTCTAGCTTCCTTTTGTGTTTAGGATAATCCATGTGCCTGTAGTGCCTCAATGTTCCTTTCTGTAAAATGATGTAAAACTTTCTGTAAAATGATGTAAAATAATGTAGTCTCCTCAGAGAAGATCTTAAACAGCTGCAGTTTATTCAAGCTTGTGAGGTCCCATTAGATCTGGGACCTGGGATCTGTCCTGACATAGACGTTGAGCAATCCCATTGAGATATGACTTAAAAATACACTTCTCTAATAAGTACCCTTTGGCAAGCCCTGTCCCCAGCTCCTACTCTGTTCTAGAAACAGAGTCCTAACCCAACATGGGACCTATATATTTTCATATTAGCATACCCTGATGCCTCATGTGGCTGTTCCTTATTCAGTGATGTATCTAATATCCTCTCCTTTGACCTGCTGATTTGAGATCATCAAGGCAAGTGCACAGAGGAAGATGGTGTCATGGTTACTCTGTATCTTAGATCTCCAAGGGGCAAGAGAGAAGGAGGAAGTTGGGGAATGTGTTTCTCAAGCTTGGATCCAGCCAAGATAGATCGTCAAGAAAGATGATGCTCTTTGTAATGACATGTACACGGATTTGGAGTAGAAGGAGATGGGGGGCTGAGGGGAAATCTTGAGGTGAGGAATGAGTCAGGCCAGGTACCGAAGATGTCTGGGCAGAAGCTGGAAAAGAAGCGACTTGGTGAGAGGCTAGTGGAGGAGAGGAGGGCAGCGTCACTGTGGATAGCAAGCTCAGGGAGGGGATGTCACCCTCCGAAGTGCTGTCCAGTGCTGGGGTGGAGCACAGAGCCTGGCCCCAGAGAGCAGGGCGCAGCCAGGAGACTTTACTCACTTAGGATCAAGTTAGGTCGGGCTCCACTCTCGGGTGGTGGAGCCTGTGGAGGGTGAACTTTGAGAGAACCTCTCTGTGCGCTGCCAGTGACAAGCAATCAAACAAGCAGTGGCAGTGCTTCCTTGTAAACACTGGGAAGAAACTGTGAGGATAATGTCTCTTAAAGCAGCTGACAGGCCTGCTCTTCCTCAATTCCCTGGAGGGGGTGGAGAGCAGTTAAGACGGAGCAGCTGTGTTTGTTTTTTTTCATTTATATTTTTTTCTTCACCCAGCAAACTGCCGGGTGTTAATTCCTCTTGATTTGCTGTGTCTCAGTGCAGCCCAGTTTGGAGAGGCTGTCCCTCGAATAGGGTTGATTAGACTCCTCTCCAGTATGCATCACCCAAACATCCACTAATTCCACTTTATCCCAACAGTGTGCCTGGCTTTTCTGATGCTACAAAGAATTAAGCTGAAATTGCCAAGTTAATTATATAAACTTAGTGCAGCCAAAGTCCAGAGGCCTCTATCAAGGAGCAGCAGTGATCACCAGAGAAAGGTCCTGAGCAGAGAAGTAAATCCCAGTCCTCCTCTAATCACCACCACCCAAAACCAGTCCCATCTACTGGGCCCAGCTCTAATTGGTTTCTGCAGGTAACAAGATATGCCTAGGGTAGATGAGACATGTCAGCAAGATCACCACCTCCCTTCCAGTGCTAAAGGGGGGCTACATCCCCCCAAAATTGCCATCCTCCTAAATCTTCCCTGAAAAATATGAGCTGGCGATCAGAGGAACTGTGCCTCCTTTGCGCTGGGAGGTTGCTACATCACACCGCAGAGGTCAGAGCCTGGCGGCAGTCCTGACAAATGGCTGGGCTGGCAGAGCACTGTACTCCTTACCTGCACTCGTGTGCCACGGGGATGTCTGAAGAGACAATCTAGAGAAAACCTAGCCAGCTGCATACCTGTCAAGGGCTCCCTGGAGGCTGGGAATATCCCCCGCAGCTGTTCTGGTGGTTTTGTGTAAATATGTTGTAACGCACTGACAAACTGTGTGTATCACATGAGCTCAGTGCCTCTTCGCTCCTTCTGTATCTCCATCCCCCGCCCCGTGCTGGAGCCTCTGCTGGAAATAGCCCAACCATGGGAAATGCAAAGTGGAGCCACGAATGACTCATGGGGAGCTTGTGCCAGCCCTGGGGGGAGGACTTCTGCTGATCACCTGCCTCTCGGCTGCCATATTGCTCTTTCATGCAGAGAGAGGGCAAAAACAGCTGTCATTTGCATACAGGTGGAGAGAAAAAAATGTGTGATTCAGATTAATTGTGCCTTCTCCAGCAGGCTCTTCCCCCTCCTGCCAGGCCTGTGAGTGCCATTCACAGCCTTGCTCCTCCGCTCGCTGAATACTTCTTCCATGAAATTCTGTTCCCTGGCGGGATGCACAGGCATGTGCTTAGGTGGACTTCTTCAGTCAGTAATTCACCTTAAGCTTGTAGGTATGAGGAAGGGCAGATAGGACCTTCTCCCTTCAGCTCCCTGCCCTCCAGATCTGAAAGACACGTTTGCATTTGGTCTGGAGCATAAGCCAGACCCAGTCCAATCACGGAACTTGAAAGAAAAATGGAGGAAGGACAGATAGGCCAGGAAGAAAATGGAATGAAGAGTCCTCCTGTGAAATGAGACGATCGAAATGAGATATGAGGAAGGCCTGCTGCATGATCTAGTCTGTCCTGACACAGAGTTGTCTCTGTGATCTGCAATGGCTGTTGTCAGATAGGTTTTAAATGCTTCAGGAGGCAGGACATTGTCCCTTTTTCTGGGAGGTTCGTCTACAGCATCCTCTTGAATGCTGTGAATGGGATTACTTGCTTTCGAATGCACGAGATTCCCTTGCTTAGCTGGGGTATGACTGTGCTTTGGCCCACAGAAGACAAGTGGGCCCGAGAGTGGAGAGCCAGGCTTTGCTGTTGCCAGGAGGAGGAGATTGGTTTCTCCAGCAAGGAAAGTCGTTCCAAAGCCAAAGGAAAGCGCTCGCTCTCACGCACGATGAGAGAGAGGAATGAATGCGTAGCGGTGAGTGTAGAAGACCGCACCTCAGGCCTGCCTTGCACAGTGCTCCCCACGAGTGCACGTGGGGTAGAGGAAGTGCATTTGCTTTAGGGGAACTTGAGGACTCCTTCCCGGAGCTTCTCTCCTGACCTGTAGCAATAATGCTGCTGGGGATGCAACCACTTGACAGCTGCTGCTTCTCTTATACAGATTTTTGCCCCTTTCCTTGCACTCTTCAAGGTCACTTTAACTGCTCACAGGGAAGGAAGAATGCAGCACATTTTAGGAAGATGGAAAAAAACTTTCAGTTTCCGCACTGCCTATCTGTGAGTGCTGGGAATGCAGAAGATGAGCTCTGGAGCCAAACGTGTTCCTCCCTGGCCTTTACCCTTTCCCTCCTCCCCACCCTTTCCGAGACAGAGCATGCCGCAAGCTCCTACCGCAGATGGTTCCTTTAAAAGGAACCTTATCGCAAAGCATTTGCCCCTTATCTGCAGCCCTCAGATGTGGATGTGCTGCACAAAGTGCTGACTGGGGACCGGTGGCAGCTGGCAGCGGCTTTCCTTCTGCTGCTGGAAAAAGAAAGCTCTCTGGACCTTCCTCCCAGCCTGTCTGCATCAGTGCATCCACTAACCAGCCATGCGTGATCATGGGAGAGGCATGCCTCCTCCCTCTAAACATCCACCATCACTGCAAAAAGATGCATACGATCTCTGCTAGCTTTTCTCTAGCCTGCATATCGGTAGCACCACAGAGCAGGGATCTTACATGTCAGAGCAGGCTTATAACCTCATTCAATACCCACGGAGCTCCCTGTGGAGGCTCCTACTGCTTGGTCTTCCCTGCTCTGCACATTGGGGCCAGCCTGCTGGTGTGGGCTGCAGGTGCAGTGCACCAGGCTCCGGCGGGTGAAAGCCGGGCTGGTGTGTTGGGCTGCTCTGCCATTCCCTTGCCTGCTAAGCGTTGCCCCAGCTTGAGCGATTGCTGGCAGCAGGACGTGCAGCTCACTGCCTCTTTCCTTCTAGCTCTTTCCTTCCCGGCTCTGCGGCCCCTGGCAGATGGGGGGAAGCAGCCTCGGAGCCGGGCCTTTGACCCTGATCAGCTAATGGGGGTGAGGGAAGGGAGAAGAAGGGCCAGTGCTCCAATCAGTCGCTTGAGTGAAGCGGTACCTGCTCTGATTAGCTAGCAATTTTTCTGGTCATTTGGAGGAAAAGTTGCCAGGATGTGTTTCCTCCTCCCTGGGGGAGATGCGAGCCATAGGACACCACCTCCAATTTTCCTGTACTGTTTTGGGAGGGGGGAGGAACTATTCTGTGGAGAAAACTTTCAAATATAAGGGGATGGGGGAGGGTATTTCTCAGTGTGATTGGAGTGAAAAGACCAGGCTAAAAAGGACGGAGGATATTTCATTCCAGACAAGGCAGCTCCTCAGGGCAGGGGCTGGGTATCAGCACCCCACACGGTGGCTTCTGGCTCCCATCACTTGTTTTCAGATGTTGCAGAGCTTACCATGTCTGACAGCTGACAACCAGCTCTCTGCCTCCGGGCTGGCGGTTCAGTGCCCTGTGGACTGCTCTGGGGGGCTGGGAAGGTGGGAAGGTTGCACCGATGAGCCAGCTTAGTTGACAGCTGGCACAGAGAATCCGTGCTGATGGATGGGAGGCAGATGCCAATTCCAGATGCCAGCACTGGTGTCAGAGAAGTGACAGGAGAAAGGGCCGGGAGCAAGATGGGGTGGTGGCGAGGGAACAAGCCTGGGACATAGTGATGTGAGGGGGGTTAGTGCATAACTGTGTTTAAAGCTTGGGAAATGTGGCAGGCCAGGTGGCTGGCTGGGAGGCTTGACTGCAAGACCAAGTCCTTGGTCCAAGGCCTCCAGAGAGCAGGACAGCAAGCTGTGCGTTTTTCTGCTTTCTGCTGGAAAGACCTGGAGCCAGGTGCAAAGAGCTGGCTCCCTGCAGTTGGTAATTACAGGAGAGCAATGTCAGCCAGTTCACAGACTGACCAAGGAGAGATCCTCCTGATTCCTGGAGCGATGGCAGCCAGAGGTCATCTGTGGTCATCAGTTCTAGCAGAGACATCCCTTCATCTTGGGTACATGTGTATATGTGTGTGTACAGGGCTGACAACTTTGCAAAGCCCAGCTGGCTTGCTGGAGGGCAACAGGACACACTGGCCAGACACTTGTCTCTGGCTGGCGCTGGCTCTCCATGCCTCTCACGGCTGGTCTTCTGTTTCCGTCTTTTCTGATGATGCGGATTTGCCAGGTCACCTTGAGAGTACTGGGTTGAAGCGAAGATCTGTTGGGTTGTGTAGATGCAGGTGCAAATAGCACCTGCTCATACAAGCCTCCTGCACCCCACATCATCTCCGATTTCAAATGCCTCAAATGATGTGTCTTCCTACGTTTCCCATAGCAAGGTAATGCTGCTAAAGGAGCCTTATGGTCAGTATTTTCCCTTGGTGTTCAATTTAGAGTTGTCCCCCTTTTAGTTGCATCCCAGTACTTTCTACTTCATGCCCCCTCACACCATCCTTAACAATCCTTAACGCGTTCCTCCTCACCTCCCATTTGACATCCAGTAGATCTGAAGAAGAGCCCATTGTCGAAAGCTTGTCCATTCATCTCATCAATGAGATGGGATCCCTAATGAAATCCTGACATTCAGATCATTTCTTGTCTCTGTGGTAGGGAGAGTTCCAAAGCTCTGACTCTAATATCAATCATTTGCTAAAAAATTTGGGCACGAGTCTAACCCTTCCAGAGTCTGAGGTGCCTTGGGTTTTAGGGAGATACAAACGGATACCTGAGATAGCAGACATCTGTTGTTGGCTCCCTTCGTTTTCAGCCTTCCCAATGGGTTCTGAGTCCTGTGATTATTTTGCTTACTGCTCCTTGGAGTGTCTGCACCCATCTGCATGCTCCAGAGAAAACTCTCTTGAGGAAGTCATCAGTTTGTAGGTGGTCATGAAGAGGAACTGCAGTGTAATTCCCATGTGTCACTAGCTGCCCACCATGTGCGCAAAATGTGATGGTGTTGTGAACCCCAGAAGTCCTTGTGAATTCAGTGTAAGGAGGCGAGGCCACCCTTCTTGTAAGATTTCAGCTGAATCTGACAGAACTGAGAAATTAGATCCTTATGGTTTTGAGTTCGCACTAAGCGCAAAACTAATGGAGCAAGCTAATATCTGGGTTTTCCCATCCAGGCTTTGAAATCTGAAGAGGTTCAATTCTCATCTTTTTGGAGCTTCCAATCCCCCTGGGATGACAGAAGTCTGAGAAGGGGCCAAGACTTTGTCCGAAGTTGCGTTTCAAAATGACACTTTCCTCCCAGCATTTCATGCCCATGTTGTTTCATACCAGAACTCTTTGGCTGCAATTTAACTCCCTATTCGCTTTGTGGGGGGGAAAGCTCCATAAACACGAAGAAAGGAACTAACGGTATTATTTAAAACAGAGAATCATTTAATCCCAGTGCTGAAGCTTCCCGAAGTGAGTACCTTTGAGCTTGCCTAGGAAGCATGTGCCTACTGCCCTGCTGCTCCTCCTCGCCTGATCCCGTATGTTGCAGCTGCTCCTGGTATCTACATCCTCTGCCTCTGTCCATGCTTGTGTCCTGATTCACGTTTCCTGCTCTGCCAGAGCTTTGCAGGGTCAGGGATGTGGCTTTATTTATAATCACCACTGACACTTAGTAATTCTGCCTTAGGTTAGAAGTGCTCATGAGAAAGACACTGGTTACGGTAAGTGCAAACCATTGAAGCACTGCTCTGGTCCCTTCCCTGTCCCCTCTTACAGCATAGCTCTCTAGTGCAGAAATCTAGTCCTGTGTGGCAGTTTTACCACTCTATTAGTACTCTTTTAGGGGGTAGAAAATGCAACGTAAGCCTTTCTGGATTCCTGCTGTCAGTTCAGCATGAGTCTGAGTCACTCCTTGAGTGCCAGCTTGTCCAGTCGCTGCTCTGCATCCGTGCAAGCCCGCGTTCAGACACAGGCTACACGTTCGCCTTACCTCTCCCAAGGGCGAAGGCCTGAGTGTTTTCAGCCCTTTTGCACAGCTCCCATTCATTCGACCTCGGCGGAGCAAGCATGAGTGAGGCTGAACCCAGTCCAGGAGCAGATACCCTGAGTCTAGCCCTCCTAAATGAAGTGTTGATACTTCGAATCAGCGCTACAGCTACAGCCACTGCTGGGGATGGAAAAATGTGTGTCACAGGGCTCCACATACTTGTGCTTGCTTGGAGTCCATTCTCACCTTGCAGTGTAGACATAGCCTATATGTACATAGTCTGTAGCATCTGCAGACATTGCCAGTGTAGACATAGTGCTTGTAAAACTGAATCGGTAAGGCAGATTTTGCCCTGGACTTAATTTTTCTGAATAAATATTCAGAGGTATTGACGGGGGAGGCTCTGCTGCAGCAGCATGCAGGGAGCTGCTAGGGAATTGTAAAGAATGATCAATGCTGTCATTTTTATGTACTTCATTTCCCCTGGTAATTTTTCAGTGCTGCCACCATCACTTCTTCTGCCCATTTCTTCTTACATTGATGGGGGTGAATTTTCCCACTGCTGCACTGGGGGCTTTCACAGCAATGAGGTGTCATTAAATCAGACAAGGCAGCATAAGCTGAAGAATGATCCAGACTATGAAGGGCAAGGCAGGAGAGGTCGAATGAGTAGGTTATGGAGCGAATTCCCCAAGGACTCCATTTCTTTTAAAACTGAACAAGAAACTGTACCAGAATAAGGAGGAGAGTATGAACACTAAAGCAGCTCCATTTCTGTTTCACAGTAGAGCTTCCTTATAGAGTCTTCTTCTATATCGCTTCCTCCTGTCTGAGTCTCTGCTAGAGATGATAAAAAAGTAGAACTGGGGTTGGGGGAACACAGGGTGGAGAACAGCATTAAAAATTGTATAAATCACCATCATGGGATAACTGGTGATAAAAATATCCCAACTCTAGTCACTTCAGCTACTTCAGCGTTGTAGGAGTAAAGGGAATTCAGAGAATCCTGATGAGAACGATCGAGGACAACCTGGAAAAAATCAAAAGCTTGAAATTCTTTCCTTTAAGGGGATGAGATTAAAGAAAAAAGCGCAGAAGGTAATAAGTGGGCTAGAAAAAGAAGATGAGGGCTGTATATTCTTCCTGCCTCATACAACGAGGATATGGAGCAGTCAAAGAAATTGAAAAGGCAGCAAATTCCAAATGAATTTCAGGAAATACTCGTTCGGACAGCATGTATTCAGCCATTGGAGCTCCTTCCACGGATAGCACAATTCAAGGGCAATTTGGATGTTTATGTGAGTTACGAGAATACCCAGAGTTACAAGGTAGGCAAGTGCTTTGGAAGGTTAAAAAACACTCCTGCTTCCAAGTTTAAATCAATCTCTCGCTATTATGCATTCAGGTGAAGTCTTCCAAGGAGGTGGGATATCTTCTCTCTGCCTGATGTGAGGTTTCTTTTGCCTTGGTCTAAACTATCTGATTTTGGTTGCTGCCAAACAGAGCTTCCTGGAGCAACTGAGATCTGCATCTGATGTGATCTGACCTTGTTCTCTTCGAGTGGTTTCAACCGAAGTTAGTGGAGTTGTTCTTCATGTACACTGGTGCGAGGAAGCGAGGCACACAGGCTGGGCGGGGGGTGAGTTAGGAGAGGACGGTGTGTCACATTCCTGTCAGGACTAACAGGAAATTTTGACTAGATGTAGGAGTAGAGGCATAGCAGAAGGAAAACAGCAAAACTGCGCCAAAAAAAACAGTTTGTTTTCAGTGATTCTATTGTGTGATGTGCCTTTTGGAGGGAAATAGCAATAAAATACTGTCTGGTCACATGATATAACAACAAGAAAAACTTCCATTAGGATTTTGTTAATATTTATGGGAGGGTCTTGCAGTGCCATGGGGGTACCTGGCTCATCCAGCCATGATGGACCAGGACCTCATATCTAACACCTCTTCCTTCTCAGGGTAAAAAGCTTGGGGAGCAAGCGTAAAAAACCTGCCTAGGAAAGGCTTTCAAAAGCATTTGCTGGTATCTTTTTCCCTTTGGTCGGTCGGTTGATGTAGGTTCACTACAAAGAAAGGGTGTCAAGGCTGCGAGAGTCATGTCGAGGACAGAAACGCCCTGTAATGTGAGTGTGAAGGGGGAGTCCTCCTTACGTTACCAGCTCGATGACCTGCCCCTGGACCTGCACCTCTGGGGCACAGCTGGGGGCAGCGGGGCAGCTGCAGGTTTTCAGAACACCCTGGTATTTTGCTTGAATCTACCACATCCCTGTCAAACTATTATTATTATTATTATTATTATTATTATTATTATTATTATTATATCCCTAAAAGAGCTGTGCAAATCTCCATCTGCTCCCTGGCTACAGCTCTGGGTATTTTCACCTCGATAACCTGTCATCAGGCAGCAATTCCTGCTGGAGCTCTAATTAAAATGGCAGCCTTGAGGGACTCTGTTCCTGCCCAGCGTATATTAATGGCGGCTTAGGAGCGTTGCAGGTAGCATTTAAATACTGCTTTTAAATGTCTTTGTTCCGATTTAGTTCATTTTTCTATAATCATTCATGGTATCTGTTTTCAACCACAGCAGGAATTAACCTGTCATGTTTTCAGAAATACAACCTACTGCTTTTTGGTTAAAGAGGAATCAAACTCCTCTTCCCCCCTCCCGAAATGCTTGAATCAAACCAAAGAGGAGCGCAGCCGCTTGCCCTGCCGCTCCCTCCCCTCCCTAAGCAGCGCGGGCCGCGTGCGCGTTGAGGGTGATAGCCATCCTTCCTCCAACAGCTCCTCTTCCTCCAGTTTCTGTGTGTCTCCTCTGCCTCTTTCTGTGAAGGTTACCTGGAGGTACAAGTTTTCTGAGGTTTGCGTTACCCAAGGAGTTATTTTCGAGGTGTTGTTCTTTTGAGAGATGCCTTCTCTAAGGTGCAGGCTGCAAGACTGACACGATTGTGTTACTGCGGCTACTCCAGAAGAGCAGGAGGGCATTTGTGCCTCCTGCTGCGTGGCTTGGGCGGGATGTCATATGTGTCGTACGCTGCATAGAGGTAAATTCCCGTCAGTCTATGCAATGAAGTGTTTTGGTACTCCACTGGCACACTCCATCCCCAGATGATGATTCGGATCCTCGTTGGAAATATTGTGGCCAGGCTACCTCGAAGCAGTCTGTGTCCGAAAAAGGTCCAATGCCGTAACAAGGCAGTTCAAGTTTGTGCTCCTGGGGAGCAAACAGCAGCCTACCCAGCATCCTGAAACCCCATGCTCCCAGTTTGCACAGTGCTGCAGGTAAATCGTGTTTTCACTGTGGTGTCACATACACCTTCCTTTTCATCTGCTGTTTCTGCCATTTTGCTAGCAAGAAGAAAACGAAAAGGGGCCCAAAGTGGATCACTGGCAACTTTGCAGGCAAATGCTCAGCCCGTCCGGAAATGCAGCCGCTGTGCTGAGTGGCCTCAGTTGTCAGCCCTGGTCTCAGCTAAACTGCAGCGCCGCGGAGTTCAGAGCCAGAGGAGCTTTTGTTATCTCTGCTCACACTCTGCCTCGCGGCGCATGAAACTACTCGAGCCTCCGGGCCTGCTGGGCTCCTTCCCGTCATGGATGTCACAGCCACCAATGGCATAAAAAAACTCCAGGGTGGAAGTTGTGTTTGGTTGCCGAGGTTGTAATTGAATTAAACTGGAGGATTGAGTTAGGTGGAAAGCACTCCATCTCCCTCCGGAGCAGGAGCCGTCCTGGCAGGCGGAGCTGTGCTGCACGCAGCAAGAGATGATGCTTTGGTACATAAATGTCATCAAGCGTAACGCAATAACCGCCTCGGCGGGCGGATGCGGCAGGTGGGAATTTACATGATCCACCCTGTTTAAAAACAGGAGGAAAACACTTGCCGTCATTGCCGTCGACAGAAAGCCTGATCCTTTAAACAAATGCTAGCTCCGGAGCTGAGAGGAGATCGGTGTGAAAATGTGCACAGCTGCATCTCTTTCAAAGAGCCAGCAGGACTGACTGTGGCTGCTGCCCCGATCTCTGTGCATTGCTGCCGAAGGGTGGCCCCTAGGGAGGCTTACCTGTGCCACCGGTGGCCTGACCTTGGTGGGGAAAGAGCCTCTGAGCCGCCTGCGTCCAGCTGCTTGAGCCCGCTCTGGGACGAGCCGGAGGTGCAGCCTGGTTTGCTCATGTGGAGAGCGGCATTTAGAAGACAAACCGGTGCATGTTCCCTTCACCTCCGCAAGCGTGTTGTTTCTGCTCACCTCTCACTGAGCTATCTCCGGACACTGGAATAGGGCTTAATAAAGGGTCAATGTGCTTGTACTTTACTCTTAACTGAGATGCAAGATGCATTACAGAGATACAGACTGATCAAGAATATGCTCTGTGAGTTCTTTAAATCTTCAGCAAGCTTGCACTTTCTGGACAGGACCTAGTGAGCGTTTACTAGATCCAACTTGCCAACCATATGAATCCGTAGGTACGTTAAGTGACATTCTCGGACTGTCTTAAATCTGTTCTGAATCTCAGACTGGAAAATTGAAGTGTGACTGGAAGAAATACGAAGACAAAGGTTACTGCTAATTTGTTTTGTGACAACTTTCTCCCGGCTGTGGGCCGCGGCTGTTTTACTGTCTGATCTGAATTTTAAGAAGCCAGTTTCCTTCCTTCGAAGGTTCTCTTCTGTTGATCTGGTTCTCCTTTTCCCATGTTCTGGTTGTGTGTTTCTGCCTAGAAATACAGCTGATGATAGTCAACAGTTCTCCAGGTCAGACTGTTACATGGATGTAAATGGTGAAGCAGAAGCCCTGTGACAGACCAGAGGGTCCTTTAGTCCAGTAGCCTCTTCTTAATAGAGGTCACGGGCTTCCGAGGGAGCATGTGGTGGATTCCACACAACAGCTGTATAATAATCTGCCCACAGGTAGATTTATTCCTCCGTTTCATCAGTTAGAAGTTGTTTTAAACCCTGAAAAGAAAGAATATGAACCAATGTTTTTAAAGTTATTATTCAGCCATTTATTTATTTATGCTTGTATTTAGTAGCCAGCCAAGTCCTTGCCCTGAAGGATTCCTGGGGCAATGTATTACCCAGGCGAAACTGCACATTGTTTGGAAAAAGGAGCATTTCCTTTCACCAGCTGACACTGCAGTTGCATAAAAAGTCCTCTCGTCTTTGCGTAAGAGAGAGGGTAGTTATGAGCACTTAACCTATCCCGTTACACTGAGCTCTTTCTGAGATACCCCTGTCATATCTGCCTGTCACCGTTTCCTTCTTGGACCAAACAGTCCCAGAATTTGTTCTATAATTATAGATTTTTGACTCCTGCCTCTTAATCAGGGGTCCACAAACTAAGCTGTCGCTTGACAGAAAGCAAACAGCTTCAAGACGGTGTGTGACATGGCACTGCTTTGGGAGTGGTTGCTGCTGCTGGGGGGAAAGATCTGGGATCCTCTGCCTCAGGACACCTCTTTCTGCAAGTTTGTAGCTCCCTGGCTGGAAATGGACCTCGGGTTCGAAGGGAAGGGGTGTCACTGGCCTAGGTAATAGCGTAACGTGTTCATTATTGCCATTATTATGTTGTCTCATTACTTGCCCATGCCAACCATTTTAACTGGCTTTGTGCCTGATAGCTCATTGCACTCAAGGGGTGTCTTCCCACTTAGCTGAATGTGGTTTTGATCAGATCGCTAATGAGGTCCTTCTGACATAGTCTGCAGCCTGAACTCACCTACATCCTCTGAGTCATCCATCGATTACCTCATCTTGCTGCTCAGCTGCCTTTTCCAGGGATGAATACCGTCACCGAGTGCCGGGCACCCAGTGCAGAGCCATGTGGAAGCTGCTCTGCTGGGAGCGGGGCCCGACGGCTCGGCGCTCCTCCTCGGTGTGCCTGGCCGGACAGACCTCACCTCTTACCCCAGGGGTGCCAGCTCGTCCTAACACCAGTCCAGTTCCATTTCCAAACCAGTTACGTTTCTTGCCCCCTTCTCTGGTCTCTATGCTTCCTTTCCCTCAGCCTTCCCAAGTAGTTCTTTCCCTAGGCGTATCTGTGTGTATCTATGAGCTGGGCAGCCCTTTGGCCTGGTGACTGTGGTCAGTCATAAACTTCCAGAAAAGCCCATGCCGGTTGCTGAGAGTGCTTCGTTGCTAGCCTTGGGGAGAATTAAGATTCCCAAGATGCAGATAAGAGTCACAGGATATTTAAAAAAAATGTCTTGGCGTGTTAGCCATCCAATTCGCACTGAGAGCTAGACACCTAACCTATTTAGAGCGCTGGGGGCTTGAGGCTTTTTATTTTCCGTAGCGTTTAACTGTATCAAGAGGAACATAGCTACTGTGGAAAACCCGAGCTGTAAAAGCCTGTGAGGGCATAAGCCCCGCTGAAAAGCAAAGGGGCGCTCGCGGCAGAGGCACGTCGGCTCTGGAAGAAGCAGCGGCCCCAGGCCTTGCGCTGCTGCTGTTAGACGCGTTCCCGGCGAGGTGCAGCCGGCCCTGGTCCCTGCGCGCTGGGAGCCCCGGCCGCCTCCCTCCTCTGCTGACTCGCGCCCGTGGGAGGCTTGCAGCCGGGGTCAGCGGAGGCAGCATCCAGCGCTGAGTGTTTGACCTCGAGGTTTCAAGAAAACCGTGCAGGGAAGACAGTTGTTTGAGTTGTGCTGGAAAATATTTTTAAAAGTCTGTGTTGTGTTGCCGTGGTGACAAAAGTTCTTAAAATGATGAAGATGAAAGTCGAGGCGGGGAACGGTTGCATGGGGAGGGGAAGGGGGGCTGTCGTCATGACAACCTGAACTCTGAGAGTGCAGGAGGCAAAAACACATGGTGGTGGCACGATCTTTGGGGCTTTAGATATATCTGTAAACATCTGCCATTTATGCCGGCGCTCTGCCTGCTAATTAGTCCTGCTATTTCACCTTTCCCTGCTGTAAATATTTTCCAGTAGACACAAGTCTCGGGGGGAGAAGGCAAGGAAATGCTATTTTAAATTTTTCCTTGGGTTTTCTGCTGCTGTTCTCTGCCTGTGGCCCTTCGGCTCATAGCTGGGGAAGAACTTCATTAGCCAGCAGCAAGCTGCCTGGCGAGAGTTAGATCGGCTCAGGAGGAGGTGGGGTCCTGCAGGCTTGCATCAGGCTGCCCTGAGTCTCTTCTCACTGCCCTGCGCTGGACAGACACACTCCTATTTTCGATGATGCTGATGTGGCCATTTCTGAACTTGGAGGGTACCTCCTTGGGCTCTACTTAGTAGCCACAATAAATAGGCAATGGTCAGAGCAGGAGGTCGAAGCTGGCACCGCTAAATTTGGTTCAAAACGTTGCTCTCAGCTTCCTGTGCGACCTTTGGCGAGTGGCTTTTCCCTTTTGCTTTCCTCCTTTTGCCCATCTGTAATAATTGAGATAGGACATGCTCTGGAGATATCGAAGCATACCAGATGAATGTCAGCAGAGCCCCTTGAGACCTTCAGACGGAAACTGCCACAGCAGCACAAAGGATTATTATTTAAAGTGTAAAATCTACTTGGATATCTCTCTTAACACCTGGCACTGGGTGCACTTCCCTCAAACTCGGCTGTTCCAGACAGCCCTGAGACAGGCACACTCCTGAGTATCCTCACCCGTGAGCATTAAACCGAATGAATCACGGACCCGATCCTCCTCTCGCACTGACTCGAGGCAGTATCAGCAACTCCACTGCCATTGGTTATGTCATTTGGTGCAAAGCAAGCATAAAAAAAGAAGCAACCCCAGCCTCTTGCCTTCATCTAAAACTTGATCAGCTGGCTGTAGTTTTTCTTCCTGGCACAGCAAAAAACCAGCAAAACCAAATCCCAGACCATCTCAAACTGTCAAGCACACTCGTGGATCTGCACGCTGCTTGCTGATGTATTTGTGCGCCGCAGAAGATTTCCCTTCTCCCGTCCATCTGCTCTGTGCTGGCGGCTGCTTTCAGCGTTGTCCCAGTACAGTCGGGATCAGAGAGCTCCCTGCCTCCCGTGCCCCCGTGCTGTGTGCCAGACACGGTGTGATGAGCACAGCCCAGAGCTGTCTGCCCCAGAGCGGGTTTCCTTCATGTGGGAATTCCACTTTCCAGCACACTGTGAAGGTGCACATAAGCCCAGTTGTATCCCTTTGCATAATTTTCCTCCTTAACTAAGGCCCTTTTCAGCAGTCCTGTCTGGCAGCAGTTGCCTCAGAATTTCAGCATTCCTATCTTTGTATGTTTTAGTGGCAAGAACAGCATTTTGTCCAGTCTTTCCAAAAAAAAAAAAAAAAAAAAAAAAAGCAAAATGTGTGGCCTGATGAGCTACTCGAGACAGCAAACCTTTTGGAGTAAAATTAGTTTATGTTTTGGCACAGCTAAATAGTGACATCACTGGAAGAAAAAATAGAGAATTGGGGAGAGAGAGGAAAGAGGAAGCAAAGGGGTCGATGATGCATTTCTCATCAGCAGCATCAGCAGAGGGAAAGCAGCCACTGAGATCTTCTCTGCTGCTGCGCTGAACCACTGTGTTTCCTGCTGGTGTGGACTTACCCAGCCCGCTGCATTTCACGGGGAGCTGCCCTTTCTCTCTTGACTTTCATTTCATGTGTGTCCCTGCAGTGTCTGAATTGCTCAGGGGTTTTGGCTCTGCGTGTGGCTCGTGTATGCTCATGGCTTGCATGCTTCGGTGCTCTGATGCGTGCAATGCTGTATATCCCTGGCGAGGTTTTTCCTCCTGGGGGAAGCCCCTCCTGGGAGCTTTGCGTGTAGTTTGCCTCTCCCCTCCCTCCACCCTGCCAGGACCTATCTGCTTGTCGAGGATCCCACAGCCTTCGGGTGCTGCATGGTTTGTGTCAGTCAAGGTTTTTGCAGAGTGTGGGCGAGGCGAAGTTTAGCATCTTGTCACAGGAATTGCCACTGCCGGGTGATCATGATCCCTAAACGAGAAAAGCATTGCTTGCCCAATGAGCTACCTTTAGCTTACACGTTGGCCTGAAGGACTAACAGCTTAGACTGTTGACTAGTCAGTTCTCACAAACTAAGCAGGATGAGGCCCAGTCAGTGATTAGATACAGTTGATGATGCAGGGACTTAGTACAAATGCCCTGCACTAGCCTATCTAACAATATTTTAGGCTCAGAAAAGCTCTCACAAAACCCACGCACCTCCAGCATGTCGAGAGACTTAAAACTTAGATTTGAAAAGGCAGCTAATGCCTCTAAGAGGAAAACATGTCTTTACCACTGTTGTGTACAGAAGTCAAGTAAGGATAGGAAAAGTGAAAGACATCCCAACCTTCTTCTGCATAGTCAACAAATACTGCCCTTAACTGTAAGTAAATACGCATTCCCTCGCAGCAGAACCATCTTAACTCTGACCCCTAAACACTCACAAGAGCATACGGTACAGTTTTGATTCTCTTTTGAGTTTTGTGTTCCCTCCTAAGGTCTTTGGGTTTTTTAAACCATGAATTACCAGTAGATACTTTGTTTTCTATTAAGCTGGAGTAGTTTAACACCCACTTGATTATCCACAGGGGGATTTGGCACTGTTGCGTATTAAGCGTAGTGTGGGTACAGACACCAGAACTGGCTCAGGAGCAGCAGGCTTTCTTAGCTTGGATGCGGAGCTACAGAAATCCTGCTATATTGCTACTAGAGCTAGTGAAGGGCAACAAGCAGTTTCACTGCTTTCCTGTGGTGCAGAATCTGTTCACAAACCCTACGGATGCGAGTCAGAGCTGTACAGAGCCAGCATTCAGCTGAGTGACTGTGCATGCTGTTAGCTCTGTCTAGCAGGGTGTTTAGCTCTGGCTCAGCCACGCTGGCTCTGAACAGATTCATTACTGTGCCTCTGCACTGTGATTCAAAGACCCTTTGGGAGACCCATTTGTTCCACATACTACACTCGCGTTCATGCAGAGCCTACGGGGGTCTGGGTTTCGCCCCAGCTACCAGGGCTGCGGAGCCCGAAGCGCTGGGGAGCAGAGTGCAGAGAGGGGGGCTTTGCTGCTGCTCGCCGGGGCCTGGCAGGGCTGGTACTGACTGTCTGCAGCGAGCTGCCTCCGGCATGGGGCTGCCCGGCCATTAGTGCACCCTCCCCGGAGTATCCGGTTGGCAGTATCTCCATCTCTCAGAGCAGTCCAGCCTCCACGGCCCTAGGCAGAGGCAGGTACTGATGCAGCATTGCTCTCAAGGGTCAGAGAAGCTCTCGGGAGAGAGGGATCCTGCTGCAGTGCAGAGCCAGTTGAGGAGCACTGTGCAGAGTTTGTTGGAGCTGACAGGATTTCACAGTCATACCGTTAGGATCCCAACAGATGTCCAGTGTGAGTGGGGATTCCAAGGGAGAGAGAGCCCTTACATGACTAGAGACTACTTTGTTGAGGGAAATTTTGGTCCTCCTGCTTTCCCCCATGCCGTCCTTTCAGAAAGCCGTGCAAGGTGCCCTTTGGCTAGAAGCACAGAACTTACTTTGTGCCAGGGGTTCCCAAGCCACCGCTTGTTTTGGATAGTCAAGAAATGGGGGCATTAGGTCTATCAGAGAATAGCCTTGCAAACAGATACTCTGAGCTTGAACCTGTGCTTTCTCCTTCTCCTTCTCCTCACTCCCTTTTTTCAAATCACAGGCAGCTGAAAGACTGCAAGCACAAGCAGTTCCAGGGGCAGAAGGAGGTGTGATGCTCTGGGACTGAGCCTGGGTTGTGTTACAGCAGGACGAGAAAGCCCTGAGTGTTAATGATGAAAAGCAGAGAAGTACCAATTACCACTCGCGTTCCTCTGCTTGTGGACCAGCTATTCTAGCACGTTTCCTCCCCATCTCTCTCTGGCGAGCTAAAGACTGCTTTAGGATGCCACAGCACTAGCTTAGACACTCTCCAGCAAGCTACTGCAGCTTTTTATTCCCTGCAACACAGGGACCATTTACAGGAGCTTCTTCTCAGGGAAAGGTGTTCATTCACACCCCTTCGCAGTTATTTCTGTGTGCCGTGGGGTGAGTGTTTCTTTTTTTTCTGTTACATTCGAATGCAAATGTGTTCCGAGGAGTGGGCATGAACTGCTAGCTCCTCGGACTGACATTTGAAATTGGATTTGTCTCACCTAACATTCAGACGTCTACAGTTGTGGTTCATTATCTAGGTTCACTTTACGGTCCGCACCGAGAAACGGGAATTCCTGAGACAAAGTGCACCCCTTCTCAGTTAAACAAATGCCGCAGACTAGATGTCTCCCTCTGGAGGTGCATTTCCATCCATTGCCCCTAGTGATAGACTAGATATTAACTTGGAGTCTGAACGTCCAGAGGAGCTGAGCTGAATCCATCCTTGCTGTCCGTAGAGCAGATCTAGCCACTACCCGTGTGGGAAGCTTATGCTGGCCCGTGGCAAGCCTTCCCCTAGGCAGGTCAGGGCATTAGAGGGCAATTCTAAACGGCCACTTAGCTCTTGGCCTCTCTGAGCTCTGTGATGGGAACATCCATGTGCTACACGGGCAGACGCATCCTGCTCCCCTTCCTGCTTCAACGCTGCGTCCTGCATTTACGGTGGCAGCACTCCCTGCTTGCGGGCCGGGGTGGCCCAGCGGTGGGGGAAGGCGTGTGCCCAGGACATGCACGCTTCGCACAGAGCTGCCGTTTCTCAGCTGCCAGCAAGCGCATGAGCTGCCAGCGCATGAGAGGAGGCAGCGGGGCCTCGTGGCAGAAACCAGCACACTCCGCTGTGCCTGGGTTTTGGAGATGGACCACCGGGTAAAGGCTTTGTGCTCCGGCCTTACCGGAATAGATCCCAATCGTCATAGAAGAAGCTGCACATCCATTTACCTCTCCCCCAAACCAGCCATTCCCTCACTTTCTAAATTAAAAGAAGGATGGCTCTTCCTAAATCTGGTGGGGCTTCTCCCTCTGCCTGGCTGGAGATCCCCAGGTTACAGGAGGGCTCAAACCCTTTGCAAAACACGGGTAGGTAGGAGAGGAAAAGTCATTAGCACAGTAAAACCCCGGCAATACAAAAGATCTGCTCACTGCTCCTTTTGCAGACTGCTGCTCTGGCTTCATTAAAAGCATAGCCCGTGGCTGTCACCGGAGCAGGCTGGATTCGCTTTGGGTTATCTAAATGAGAATGATCATTTCTGCAATGGAAAAAAAAAGATGAAACCAGTAGGAATTATTCTGTATGAATTATGTGCTCAGCTTTCATACTGACCTATTGAGTCGGCAATGAGAGTCGGATTTCCTAGAACAGCCTTTCATGCTGGATTTTGGATATTTTCTTCTTTTCAGCCCAGAAATATTGTTAGAATGGCCTTTGTCACACTAAGTGACACTGTGGACTCCAGCTGCACCATGGACGCAGAGGAAATAATAGGGTTTAGATGCAGTTATCCAGATCATTCATCTTTCTGTTTCCCGGCCTTCTTACATGGCTCCTGCCCAGTGTGGTTTGAGCGTGTCAGCATCTCTTAATGCCTATAACCTCGTGGCAGCCTGATGAGGCAGGGAAGTGTTAATATCTGGTGTGGAAATGAGCATTCAAACTGAACAGCTAGCTCTGGGAACAGAACAGTGAGCCAATTTAGGGAGCAAACTGACAAAACGTGATTCCTTTCTTTTACAGGATTAGTTTTCTGCCTTTTTAGCTGCTCGAGCTGACTTACCCTGGGGCCAGAGGAGGGCCCTCACTGGTACCGGTGAAGGTGGCAGGTACATACTGCCATGGGAAGGAGCAGGACCACCCCTATCGGAGCCCCAGGCGGTTACATGGCCATAGCCATACCGTCGCGTAGCACGCCTGCATCCATGTCACCTGCTTTAGGTGCTGAGCTGACAGACGCTCGGCTCCCCTGGTAGCCGCTTGCCTCCCCAGCGGCGGTTCTCAGGTGCTATGGCTGCAGTCACTGCGCTATCGATTCCTATTAATAACAACGTGGGAAATGGAAAATGACTTTTGCATCTTGTATAAGCCTATATAAGTCTTCGCCCGCTGCCCAGTGCCCCATAGGAAAGTTGTGTTTATGGGTTTATTTTACATCAGGAGAATGGA
Source organism: Dromaius novaehollandiae (assembly GCF_036370855.1). NCBI lineage: Eukaryota > Metazoa > Chordata > Aves > Casuariiformes > Dromaiidae > Dromaius > Dromaius novaehollandiae. The sequence continues at coordinate 23,949,464 of NC_088107.1, forward strand.
GAGTAAATCATGCTACATCCATAAGGGAGCTGTGAGTTTGGGTAGGGGTCCCTGTGTGCCCAGCATGGCTCCCTTGGAGGTCAGTTTTACAAAAGCACTTGGATTTGCCCTGTAACGAGAAGGGGGCTGGCAGGTGGGGCAGCAGGCAGCAAGGGCAGTCCCGCAGGGCTGGAGAGCAGCGGTACAGCGCAGAGCTGGGGCGAGTCTGGAGAGCGATAGCAGGAGAGGCCGTGGGCCCTGGTGAAGGGGCACTGGCAGAGCTGTAGGGGGAGATTCAAGCTGACGTAGCCAGATTAGGACAGAGCTGCCTGGAAGAAGCCCTGGAAGGGAGTACCAGCGCCTGTAGGTCAGGATGGAAATGCAGGAGTAGAGCTGGGACATGCTGCTGGGACGTGCAGCCTCATCTGTCCGGAGTAATACTCTTTTCCCATCACAAGTCTCATCTGCGCTGATTCACAGTAGTCCGATTTGCCCCTCGTACTCCTCTGCTTTTCAGTTCCTTCCTTGAAATCCAGCTAGGACGTTTTGTCAACAGATTGTGGGCTGAGCTGCAAAACCGCCAGGCTCTATGTACCTTGAGGCCATGGGGAGGCCTACTGACAAGGCACGGTGGGGGCAGCTGACAGCGGTGAGTCCATCCGCATCGTTCACACACGGCTCTCCGAGTACTTCCCTCTTCCTCCAGCAGCCGCAGCAGCACCGTGTGTGGGGAGCAGTGATTAGCGCTTCTCCAGGCGAGGCCCTAGGGCAGGACATGCTGGCAGGGCTGGGGCATGGCTCTCAGGCCTCCGTGCATCCTGGCTCTGCCACAAATTGCCATGACAGCATGGCAGCCTGTGGGAGAGGATGCCAGATGTGTTGGGGGCTCTGTTTGCAGGGTGATGTTGGAGTGAGAGGAACTCCCTCATGGGGGGAGCACAAGCTGTCTCCCCCTTGCCACCCCGCAGGCGAGTTTCACGGGAGAGGCCATTCTTACCTGTAGCAGCATTGATTTAACCATTGTGTTCTTCCTGTCCGAGCATGGCCCAACAGCATTATCTGTTGGTTGCGAAGCTTGGGCCACGCCGACAATTTGGCAGGACCCTCAAGGCTGCATCCAAATCCGTATGATGCAGTGGGTTTCCCCAGCTGGAAGGCTGCACCCTGTGAGGACTATGGGTGCTGTCCTTCCTTCACCCAAACGTTGCCTGGTGGCAAGCTGAAGATTGCTGTCTTCAAGATCTGTGGGAATGGGCTAAGAGACCAGAAGGTGGGCTCTCTCCCCGTCTCACTGTGGCCTTCTACAAGGCAGGGAAAACCATACCTGGACGGATATGTAGCTTAGGATAGCGGTCACTGGCATGCCGAGCGTGTCTAGCTAGTACCACAAAATTGGGCATAAAAGGGCCAAGCAGCCCCAACGTCTGCACAGTGCACCGACCCTGGGAATAAAATACAGTGCCACCAAGTAACCTGAGACTGCGTACACCACTTCACTGACAGGGCAGCTGGGTTTCCCAGCATGTCCTGCTTAGGACTCGTTCTATGGACAACCGGGTCGTGGGCGTCCTTCGTGTTAGAGAAGTGGCTGCAGAGATGTGGTTGCAGCTCTCCATTTCCAGGTTTCTGGGCCTCCTTGCTGAAAGCTACTGTATTGTGCCAACACAAGACTGTTGCCTAGTTCTGCCATGTTTCTCTTTTCCTTGCGTACCTTAATATAAGACTGGAAGAGATTTAGCAGCTAGTAGAAGAAATACTGCGTCAGGTCCTCCCCTCAAAGTCTGCTGAGTTTGAGGCCATGCTTTCTTGCAGTTGAGACTCGCAGAGCCTGCTTCCGCCATCCAGTGCAAAGCTCGCTTCGGCCGTGGGTCAGGGTGTAGCACACACTGAGCGAGAGCAGGAATCAGAGAGGGGCACTGCAGCTAGAGTGACGTAGTGGTGAAGTTTATGGGTGAGGAGTGGCTCATGTTCCCTAATCATCTGCAACCAACTTGTATTGTAAAATGAGCTATGGAGCTTTGAATATAAATTAAAATGCAAAATCAAAGGGCAAGAGGGGTAAATGACTGTGATTTTGGTTTTTGGTTTTTTTAATCTATTTTTCAGCTAGTTCTGCTTGCATGCAGTGACTGACCTGAGCTGAGCTGACTCAGCCTTTCCTGTTACTTTAGCAAGGCTCTTGACCCCGATGCTGCGTCTAATTATGTTGGGTTGATTGTTTGGGGAGCTGCTGTTTAATCTGCTCCCTGTTGGCCCCCGCAGATCTTCCACATGACCTACGATCTGGCCAGCGCAGTGGTGCGGATCGTGAACCTGATCGGGATGATGCTGCTGCTGTGTCACTGGGATGGCTGCCTCCAGTTCCTCGTGCCCATGCTGCAGGACTTCCCCGATGATTGCTGGGTGTCCCTCAACCGCATGGTGGTGAGTGCCCGCCCCGCTTGCCCCTCACCGCCCTGAGCCCGGGCCTCCAGGCCCCCGCCACAGCACCAACCCTCCTTTCAGCGCCAACCTCCCAGCACCAACGTGGCCTCCCCCAGCTTCCCATTTCCCCGCTCCTGCTTTGAGGGCCTTCCTGCACTACGCAGCAGCCCCTCCGAAGGCCACGACACTGTGGCCACGGAGGCTCCTTGAAGGAGTCCCACTCAGGGCTGGGGAGCCCGGCCAGCCTGCTGCGGGCTGCCTGCAGCAGAAGGCAGGAGCCAGGCTCCCCCTCCTGGCAGGAGACAGCAGAGAGCGAGGTTTGAAACGGCTGGGAGCTGGGCGAGCTGAGCCGCAGCGAGGAGGCAGAGGGGCCCTAGAGCCATGCTTGGGTCTCATCCGCAAAATCCTAATTCCCATTACTGCTCCTACGGAAACTGCTCATCCTCCTGCTCCATATCCGCTTGAAAGGTGGCTGTGATCACGCTGCCCACTTTTCCCTGGGGTGCTGCACAATGTCACCTGGGACGTTGAAGGGGGCTGAAGCAGGCTGCCAGGCCGTATTCCAGCCTCCCGTTGTGGGAAGAGTAGCCAGGCTTCCCAGTAACATCCCAAGCTGTGCTGCTCACTGCGCTGCTTGCCGTGAGCGAGATTCATACCATATGGTAAATGCGCAGCGAGTTCATGGTACCTTTCAACCATCTCACTGACAGTTCAGGAGCTTTTATTCAAAGGGACAATGTCCAGTTGATTAAGCAGAAAAAACTGACAAACCTTTAAAAATTGCCTCTTATTGCAGCTCTTAACCTCCAGATTCCCCCAACCAGTTTCTTCTTTAAAAAAAGGCATGCACTTGGGCAGAGCAGAACGAATGTAAAATATAAAAAAAACCTGCCAACTTCCCATGCCTCCCACGTGCGGAGCTGCGGGCACATGCCTGAGATGAGTGAGCATCCACGAGAAAGTCGTCTGTTTGGGTTTATTTATTTATTTCTTCCCACTGCAATAATCATTCACTTCCTGCAGTTGAAAGGTGCCAGACTGACAGCTCTGGAGACTGGAGCCCTTTATTTATCTACAGCACAGGCACAGCCCATGCAGCAGCTGCCTAATCTTCCCCCATGCTGCCTTTTTATTATTTACATGGCAGGAACAATGAAAGATCTGGGCCCCATTGTGCTTGTGTTATTCAGGTTCGAAAGGCCAGACAGCTCCCTGTCCTGAGAGCTCAGAGGTGTAGCCACAAATCATCCCCATCAGATGAAGTGACTTGGCCATGGTGCTCTTGCAGGACAGTTTCAGAGCTGCAAATTTGAACTGTTTCCTTACTCCTAACATCTATTTACTAGATGGTGCTTCCTCCTCTTTCCCACTTTGGTGGTTCAGCCTCCCTGCAGGGGACTGATCCTTAGTCAAATGGCCATTGAGAATGTATTTATTTGCATTTAAAGCTTGGGAGAGAACCGCAGACCAAGGAGGCCTCATATTCTAATTGATTAAACTGTAAGCCAGAGCTTCAGCTGCCCCTAGTCTGGGACACAAAAGTAATCAGACCCTTTAAGACAGCTCCAGAAGCTGAGTAGAGTCTCAGGTCTGGGTGCACTGTAAATGGGAGGCTGGCTGAAGGGGCTGCTGGCAGTTGCCCCTTCTGTCCTTCTGTCCTCATTTCCCCAGAGGAAGGTGACTCCTGAGTTCAGCTGTCAGTTGCCAAACTCAGCTCTCCTTTTCCCACTGTCTATGAGGCAGTTGCCAGTATTAGGCCAGATAGGTCTCAGCTCCGTTCAGCTGATCCTGGAGCTTGCCTATGCTGCAGGAGGAGATCCAGAGGAGAGGAGAGGACTCTTCAGTCTTTTGAGAAGCAGACACTCCTTTCTACCTCTGGTCATTACAACAGTTGGTCAATGCACTTGCAGGGCCAAAGCTTACACTAAATTTAAAATGTAAATGTGGCCTCTGGCCAATTTCCAGGTCAGTGCCAAAACTGTCAACAATGTTAATCAGTGCCCTGGGTGTTTACCTGCAAGGAACTGGATGGAGGCTGCCATCTGATGGCAACAACTTCCATCTGCTTTTCCCACCCAACCCTGGGGGAAGAGGTAAAACCTAGGATTGCAATTCTTTAGACTTGGTTGTCAGAGTTAGAAGTGTGAGAAGCACACTCTGCCCAAGGGCCAGCAGATGAGAGCTCCAGCACAAGCTGCAAAGTGACCTGGAGAGTCAAAGCAACCAGGTCTGCCAGTGACTGATGCATAGAAAACCTTCACATTATAGAAGGCAATGAATAGCAAAGACAGACACACCTGGTGAGAGGAAGAATAACCCAATGGTTGGAGCACTGACTGAAAATGGGACACCTGGTTTCAATTCCCAGCTCTGTTACAGATGTCCTGTGTGATCTCAGGCAAATCAGATGGGAGGCTCAGAGAGTTGTTCTCCCTCCCCAGGTGCTTCCGAGGATAAGCAAATACTGCAGTGATCTGTATCTAAAATGGAATGAGTCTGAGACACCTGGGGCAATACTGAGAAGGTTGCACAAGTGGGTGGCAGGAGCTAATGCCAATTTGCTCTTGGACTCTTTACACACAGAGGCTGTAAAGCCAAACAAGACCACTTACATGGTGCAGTGGAGAGAAGAGCTACAAACATATCGAGATCAGAGCTTGATGAGGAAGGAAGCAAATTTGTATGGTCTAGAAAAAGAGTAAGTTGGGCCAGGCCATGCTCACAGTCCATAAATTACCTTCAAAGTAACTGTGTAATGAAGGAAAATGATTAGCTGCAGTCTCGAAAGAAGCCAGAAGACAGGACAGAGGGAGAAAAGATTTAGTATAGGCACCTTTCTTAGCAGCAAGAGTGAGGAGAGATGGGGAAGGATGCATCCCACTGGCAGGAGGACCCTGCAGCCTCTCCAGAAGAGGCAAGATAGAAAGTTTCTATCTAGAGCAGAGCTTTACTAGGCAAGGACTCACACTGCAGTACTTGTCTTCTCAGCCCAGAGAGCCTGTGAAGCTGGGAATTAAACTTTCCATGTGTGATCTTTTTGCTGCTTCTCCTCTGCAGCAAAATCACCTTCACTTTTTCAATTTAATAAAAGTGAAAAAAAAATGATGATCTTAGTGCCTGTCTCAGACATGGAGTCTCAGAAAACTTGGATGAAGAACTGGAGGGATGGTAAAAGCCTCAGCTATAGTCTAAGTGGCTTCAACTCCAGAAGCTTTACGGGAATGCAGCAGCCCCAGAATAGCCTATATATAGAGCATTTAACATGGAGAATAATTAGTGATTCTAGAGTAAGATAGTTTCTTCTCAAAATAAGATTCTGTCCTCTGATCTCTTGAGGTTTCCAGATGTATCATTTGGAGTCTGTGGACCAGCGTGGAACGTGAATGGCATGTTTAGTGCAAATATTTACTTATATTCAATAATAAAGTAATAGGAGAGGTCACTGAGTCAGGAAATGACAAGAAACCAGTGGCCTGGATTGTTCTCAGACATGGTGGCAAGATCTAGATGGTTGTTTGCAGAATGGCTCTGTTGGAGAGCTGTGATGGACAGAGTTGGGAGGTGAAAGGCCAGGGCAGCATCCGTCTTTGACAGAGTCCGTAGGCTGGATGTTGGGACATTCTGTACTGACCTCATCACAAATTTGAGGAACAGGACCACCCCTATTACACACAGGAGCTAAAAAGCTGTGATGGAACCCCTGGGGAAGAAAGAGGACTCTTTCAAAGCAGCTGTCTTCAAAGGGAGCTGGAAGGCAGGTGCCAAATGCTTTGGAGGCTTTAGGGAAATTTATGAAATGACTTTCTGTGAGTATACTGCTGCTGCTCTTCCAGAGTTTCCCACCTGGAAAGTACAGCAACCTGAAGTGGCTACTTGGCAGCTCCTGAAACCATCTATGCCTCTGACCCAGCAGGGAGAGAAGATTTATCACCTCCCATCTGCTTCTTAAAGGCTTGATCCTCTTCCAAGGTATCTGTGAAGGGTCTGGTGTTGCCAAAATCATATCAGGGGCTCGATGAACCCCTGGGTCCAATTCATCCTGGCAGTTTCTCAGTGCTGCATGTTTCATCTTTAGCAATTGTAGAAGGATTCCTTCTAGGACTTCTGTTTGAACTGGCTCTGAAATGGCAGGGAAGGATGTTTCCAGTATTAATTGCTCAGCCCTAATCTCAGGAGCTTCAGCGTTAGAATCCCCACAGAGTACTTTATTAAAAAGGAAAACACTAGCGAGACAGCTGCAGAGAAGCCAGTGTGTGGGCAGCAGCATCTCCCCAAGACCCTTCCCTGGCAGCTCCTCATCAGAGAAATCTGAGCTCTGCTGAGACCTGAAAGCTTTTGGAAACATGTGGCTCGTTCCCTTGGGTATTGTGCCGAACTGACAAACCCTGCAGGGAAGGCAAATATCCCCATGTTCAATGCAGCAGCCTTGCATAGGAAATGCTAATCATCTTCCCTTCCACCAAAAGAAGGAGAGTAGCTCCTTGACAGAAAGGAAGAAGGGAAGCTGATGCAGCTTGTGTTATGGCAGAAGACAGATCCTATATGGATCTCCTGTTTGACCCCTAACTTCCCCCAAGCCAGCAGATCCCTCATACCCTTGCTCGGGAGGCTTATGAAGCCACATTGTAGGGTATCATGTTTTATAAAATGTCATGGAGCAAGATCAGGGCTGCTCCATGAGGGGGTATGAGCCAGGAACCAAGGGTCACCCCAGCATAGGCAATGCCCTCACCAAATAGGGCACAGTCCCACAGCGTCTAAACAGGGTGGGCAGAGCAGGGGTGATGATAACAGGGTCCACCAGCAGTCCTAGACAAGGCAAGGTGATGCTCAGGTCCAGGGTTCAGCCAGAGAGTGCAGTCAGAAGCAGCAGGAGATGGAGCCAGAGGCAGAACTGGAGACAAGGCTAAACATATGTTCAAGGCCCAGCTCAGAGAAGGTGCACCTCTGACATAGCTCAGGCGGGGATGGGATGCTCAGGCCTGAGCCTAAATGTAGCTCCTGGAGCAATGGGTGTGCGAGTGGGGGCCCATGCAGGTCTGACTGGAGCAATAAAGGCCTACCGGTGCACTCCGAGTCCTGAGAAAATCATCCCTTTTTAAGGTGAAGGCCAAGCAAAGCCCTCACTGGAAATAAGCGCAGAACAGGCAGGTGCTCTCCAGTGTGAAGTTTGACCTGTCATCTCCATTTCTGGCCCCACTGTTAGCTTGCTTTAAACTTGAGCCCAAGGTCCGTTTTCCCTGCCCAGCAGTTATGATATTGTCCAGGGGAGGGCAGTGACGTGCAGAGGCACCACCTCAGCGGGGTGGAAGAGCAAACCCCAAGTAGCAGCTCTGGCCACATGCGATAACTGCTGAGGTGAATGTGGGAGTTCACAAAACATATTCACGCTCTGCTTGGCAGGGCTGGTGGTCTGAGATGTGAACCACCTGTAAACTACAGCCCATAGCTCATAAGATTTCTTCCTGAGGGGGGTTCGATGCTGAATAAAATACACCCTTTCACTTCAGACAGCCTCTTAGCACTGTGAAATGTTAGTGGTGTAAGTCAGGCATAGCGTTGTGCCCATGGACGATGCTCCTACCCCAAGGATTTGCCAGCACTTTTCTGTGTCTTCTCCTCTCTGTCCAGTCTCCTGCTGTAAGGGTTCAATTACATATGCGCACATGCTCCTCAGCCCCAGCAACATCCTAAAAGACGCCGTTTCCGGTGCCAGGCAAAACCCAGTGCTGCCATGGGAGTTTCGGGAACGTATCTCCAAGTATTCAAGCTTGTGTGAGCAGAGGCACTGAAGTCCAGACACTAAGCCCTGAGAAACCCTTATAGTCCTGCCAGTACAGGAGCAGGCTAGTTTGAGAAACCACTTCAAAGTCATTTTAACTCCTTTTTGCAGATGCTCTTAGTGCCCTCCATGTGTTTGAGATGACATTCCTCTTGACTACGTTCAAGCACAGATTTATAGCTCCATTTTAGCTTGATTTGAGATTTTCTTAGTGAGGCGTCATTTTCTTTGTGTAGTTTAAGGCCTCATTTACCTACCTAATGGACCATTTTAGCCACTCCAGTATACTTGAAGTAGTACAGCCCTCCCACTGTGGGGCTGGCGTAGTGGTATATTGAATATAGCAGGACGACTGTTAAGGGAAACAAGTTTTATTAGTCTAAGGCACCGTGATGCCAGTAAACTCGTGTCCACGTTACATTTGGAACCAATACCACTACTTTGTCTTGAAGTATTGCATTCTTGACTTACTACTTTTTCTGTGGAAACAAAAGGGTGTAGAGCAGGCCTAAAAAGTAAAGATATGTTGAGACCTATAAGTGAAGAGTCATAGACTGTGCCATGAGGATCCAGTGCTCTTTACAGAGGCTCAGAGAGCTCAGAGACTGTCCCCTAAAGGGTAATTGTTCTGAGAGATTTCCCCCTTCATGGAAGTGCCTCTGTTTCAGCAGTCCTTGACCTCCTCTCCCAGCTGGCCATGTGGCCCAGGACTTTTTTAAACGCTCCCTGTTTTCCTCCAGCTCTCGCCCGTCTCTCTGCCATTACTCAGCGATCTCCTCAGCCTGGCACAGAGCAGGCTGTCCTCGCTGGGAGCCGTGGTGCTGATGGGAGAGGTGGTTGTGGCTTGCAAGTGGGAAAGTTCCCAGAACTATTTCTGCATGCTACTGGGACTCAGTGTTGTTGGATGTGGTGGTTTTGGGGTGACTAATTCCTACAAAATATTGACAAGCCTTCTAAACCACAAATTTAGTTGGGAACTATTGTCTCCTGTTTCCTGAGGAGGAAACCAAACTAGCATGGTGCAGTGACTTGCCCACCCCTGAAGAGCAAGTTTTGGAAGAGTGGCTTTTAAAACCTGTGTCTGTCTGATACCCAGACCCATGTCTTAGGCTGTGATCACCTATGGTCATTAAAGACCTTGGCAGCCAGTTTCTTGGTATATCAAACTGAAGCTCAGCTAATCTCATTCTGCCTCCCCACGTTCCCTTTAGAATTTCGACCTGGCATTTCTTTGCTCCCTGCCCTCAATTCTGCTGTGAACGTGTGCTGCCCTGTTAAACTACTGCCACACTAAACTCCAAAGGCAGCAGCATCTCTGCAGAGGCTGGTGAGAAACGCTTGAATGGGAAGGGAATTTGCTGTGAGAACTTTCTGGAGAAGAAGCTCAGAAAGATGAGCTGGCATGAGAGGGCAAGGGGAGAAGAAGTCATTCTCTGCTCCGTTGGGCCAAATTCTCATCTGCTCCTTTTCTCTGCCAAGCTCACCTCTTACCTCTTACCTCTGTCGGAGAAAGGCAGGCTGCTGTGGGCCTGGCCACCGTGTCATGCATTGCTGGCTTTTTATCATGACACTGCCCACCTAAACCAGGAGCACCTCACTGTTGTACCTGGAGCTGAACTGCCCTTTCCGTTTGCAATTAGCGCTGGGACTGAGTCGTCTCTCCTTGCCTCATCATGCTTCTCCCAAGAGCACTGTGCACTTCCGTCGTGAGCGAATGTGCCCAGCCTTGCCCCTGCCACACACCGGCGATGTCTTTCAGGCCGCTCCTCATGATCTTGATCCTCTGCCTCGCTGCCGCACGGAGGCGGCTGGGGCAGGAACACACGTGCCCTTCTCCTGCCTGGCAGCAGCACTCGGCTGCCCCCAGCAGACAAGGGACCCGCTTGCCCCAGTGCAGTTTCACAAGCGAACACATCCACGGCGCAAGGAGGGTTCGTCACCCGGAGGGGAGGGGTCCGGACACCCACACTGCTCGGTGGCACGCCATAGCGACGGGTGAGGCAAAGGGGGCAGCAGATGCCCTCCCTTGGTGGGTGCTCCTCAGACAGCCGCCAGTAGTGAGACCCTTCCCACTGCCCCGTGGGAGGCAGCAGGGTGCAAACGCTCTTTGCCTTTGTTTGTAGCTTCCACCTCCTTGGGCTGCAGCTCCTGACACCCCGGCAAGCCAGCTGCATAGCTGGGAATAAAGACACCAGTGGCCACGTTGGCTCTTCTGTAGTCTTCAGAGTAATTTTTTCCAGTACAGGTGGCTGGGTGACTAGGTTGTCCCTTTGTCAGGGAGGTGAGCCCAGACAGGCTGGCGCCCGCAGGGAGCACTCGCTTCTGGGGCTGTGAATGGGCTGCTTCTTCTGTGTCTGCTTCGCTGTCGCTTCTGTTGCATTGCCCTTCTTGCTGCCAGTGTGAATCAGGCCTGTGTTGCGTAAGGTAACTGAATATGGCCAGGGTAACACTATCGACTGTCTTTGTCCATGTGCTTATCTCCTAACCAAGCAGTAACGCTCTCCAGAGGTTCCAGCTCTTTGCCCCAGCTCACAAACAGCAACAGTACGCTCTGGTTCTGTTTACTGCTTGTAAGCTTACTAAAAAATTTCCACCAACATTAATGGCACTCAGGGAGCTGGTAGTAGATAGGTCATCAGCCGCCCACCTGATTGTGATAGATCCCTCCAGGGGGGTTGCACGGTCTTTAAAAGTCACCGGTGCCCATTCAGCCTCAGGGCTCCCAACACTGCTAGTCACTGGTGTTGCGTCTGCTCTTTTTCTCTGCATGGAGTTCGCAGAAGTGTTGCTTGTCTGTGTGAGCTTGCTACAAAGCTGTCCTTCTGCACGGTGACCTCCTAAGTTGCTATGGTACATATATTGGCACAGCTGTATCCATAATGTTAGCACCTTCCTAGGAACAGAAAGAAGACTGATGAATGCACAGATTATGTGCTGCAATGAATGTCACTGTAGCAGAGGTATTTTTTCACGTACCTTGTAATAGCAGTATGTGATGACAGTGCATTTACTTTACACAGTTTTGTGGCAAGGACTTTCTATCATAGAGTACCCACAGGATAGTAAAGGTACCTTGAGCTGTTCCATGAACTCAGGCTAATCAGAGTAGTGATCAAACTTTGGGGTTTTTTTCCTCCCTATCCCATGACGCAGTTGCTGAGCTGCTTCTGCTGTGGTTTCAGTGGGAAAGCACAGGATGTCCCAGAGAAGCCATTGACTTCAGCTGGTTTCTCACTGTGGTTTATTGTGTCTCTCAAATTAGACCATTTGTAGTCTATTCAGCTCCTTGGAAAAAGCCCTGTTTTACGCTGAAAAGAACTCCCTGCCCGGACATTATCATCTTGATTTTCTGCCCTTCCCATCTCTTCAGTTAATGACCAGAGTTCCTGAACATTTCATAAATTGCTGGGGAATAAGTGATTTTCCCCACTTTAAAGTCTTGCTGCTGGCAGCCTTGCTCGGGCTCTCTTTTACCAGTGCTCTGTTAAACTCCATTTCCCAGCAAATAATCATTTGCTTCAGTTCCTTCTCTCACATCACATGTGGGTCATTTTGGAAATATCCCAGCACATCATCTGTTTGTCCCTGCTTACCAATGTGTCAGTCTCTCCGGCTTCCTTTGTGGAAGGTTTTGCTGGAAAGAGTACATGGAAATTGTAAAAACCCTGACTAAATCAGTTATTGTCAGGTGACTCAATTTAAGCTTGCTTTTAAATCCAGTGTGCCGAGCACTTCCAAGCCATCAAGGAATTAATCACTTGTTTAAGTTATAAAAGTGCTTTAAATATGGACTTTCAGGCCTAATGTTAGGTATCCTTTTCTGAAATGTTTTCATGCCAAGAGAATGTCTTGTCCCACTGCTAAAGCTTTGTCTGTCTGTCTGTCTCTTTAGAACGACTCCTGGGGGAAGCAGTATTCCTATGCGCTGTTCAAGGCAATGAGTCACATGCTCTGCATTGGGTATGGGCAGCAGGCGCCCGTTGGCATGTCAGATGTGTGGCTCACCATGCTGAGCATGATTGTCGGTGCCACCTGCTATGCCATGTTCATCGGCCATGCCACAGCCCTAATCCAGTCGCTGGACTCCTCACGGCGCCAGTACCAGGAGAAGGTAAGGACTGGGCTTTGCAACCCTCATGTGACCCCATGGAGGTTTACACGTTGTCTGGACGTGAAGTCAGGGCTGTGAGTGACCTATGTGAGAGGTCAAAGGTGTGGTGGTTTTGTCACCACGGCAGTTACTGGTAACTCATACCCATTCATTCACTCAAAAAGACCCTCAGGAAGAAATAGATGCAAGATCAGATGAATAATACAGGGCAAGCAGGTAATTCTTGTTTTCTCTGACTGTCTTTTTAGATCAATGTTATCAATGTCACTAGTATCTAAGATTGTCACTCACTTTTTCCTAAGATCGTGTTTCAAACCCCAAGTGAGTGTTCCAGAATGTGCAGCTTTTGTTTAGCAAGTTCTTTCTTTAACATTATCCAGATTAAACGCTCCAGTGCTCATGAGCAAAACTACGTAAGAAACCCCAAAGCACAGATCAAAGCTCAAGAGCACCGAATAGGTTCCCCAGGTGACTATCGAATTAATTGCGCAGTTGTAGAATCGCATAATGTAGGGCACAGATAGAAATGTCACAAGTGGTCAGGTTACCACTGCAGCTGCAATAGCTGATGGTGGTGGGTTTAAGGTGATGCTGTGCATTTGTCAGATGCTACAAGTGTAAACGGGGGTCAGTCGCCATGATTCAGCTGATGAGTGGTAACTTTCTGAAGTGCATCAACTCCTTCACTAGTTAGTGCCTTTCCATGCCTTCAGTATGTTGCTGTCTATACAGTCATATTTTATCATCTAAAGCGAAAGGGTGCACAGGGAAAGCAGGGGGCCAGCTAGTGCAGTGTTTTTTCTGCAGGGACACAGGCAGGCAGAGCTTCTGGCTTGGGTTGAACCATCAGGCCTGCTTCACCACAGAACAGGAGAGCTCCCTGAAGGGTGACTTTGTATAACTAAGAGAAGGGTCTGAGTGGCTCAGAGGTGCGGAAAGGACTTGACAGCAAAGACAGTAGGTTACTTTCAGGCATCAACACAAGCAGGGGGGCTGAGGAAGACATAGTGAAGGAGGTGTTATGATCAGGGTCATAGGGATACATCTGGCCTGAAGATTAAGAAGAGGAAGAACTAGGTGCTCATTCTGACCTTGCCTGGGGCAGTTAGATTAGGTGAGAGGATAGCTGTTATTCCAAAGGGTAAAGTATGACTAGCATGCACAGACATAAGAGAAGTGAGTTTGAATAATGAATTAGAAGTAAGTTGCTGCATAAGAGAAAGTGGGGAGGACAGATTTGTCAGATGGCTCCAGGAACTGGTTTTAGACACAGAAATCACAAAGCTGGGCCATAAAAAGAGTTTGCAGTAGGCCAGAGAGTAAAAGCAGAAAAGACCAGGGGCTGAATCATTCTTTGAGGTTATGGAGGAGCTCGAGCTAGAGTTAGAGCTAAAAGACAGAAAAAGCCCAGGAGAGGAAGCACAGAGGACTGGGAGGCAATCTGAGCACTGGGCTTTCTATAGAGTTTTGCCACCGTGTTAAAGATTGGCAGGACAAAGGCTAACCGAGAGTAAGGCACGCCAGAGAGAAGGACACTGCAGCACTCAGAGTGCAAGCTGATCAAATCTGTGTATGCAGAGTATTTATTCAAATGTGTTTGAAGTAGCATAGAGTCAAGGACTGATTTGCAAATTCAACCACCTGGTCTTCACAGCAGCAGCCAAGTTTTTACCTGCAGATCTGGGCGCTATGATTTTTTCCCCAGCCAGGTCTGAAGACAAGGGCAGAACTTGACCCTGGGAGTTTGATTCCAGTCAGTGCTCAGGGAAATTGGCCACCAGCATGCCAGCAGGGACTGGAGCTGGGGTGGCGGAAGGAGTGTGAAATGTTAAAGCCTGATTAGAATGGTGAGATATAAACGAGAGGGTTAATAGATCCAGGAGAAAAGCTTTGTGACAAAAGCAGTGGGTAGAGGATTTAATGAAGGATGTATTTCATGTGTGGTGGTTATAGTAGGTTCATTTCCCCAGGTATTCTCCTAGGAACAAAGCCTCAGGGATTGAGTACATTCAATTTCCTCTTACAAATGGGACAAATGATGACCTAAAACAAATATGTATTTACTTTGTGCATTCCTTAGCACTTGAATAGCCATGATTAAAATGAGGCTGCTTCGTGATTTGCAGCCCTGCAACTCAATTTAGTTCAGTCCTCATGGGACAATGTGTCTGTTGAAGCATATTATAAGCGAAGAATCTCAACAGGTTTGCAGGGTCGATTGGCAGAAGCAGAAAGCAGTTTGGAGACTTGTGCTGAGTGCACCTCTGGGCTGCAAACAGGGCTCTGCCTCTCACCTCAGAGCATCTCAGGCTGTAGAGACCCTTGCAACTATTTAGGGAGTGGCCAAAGAAAAGGGAGGCAAGGGGGAGGGACAGAGATGGCAGAAGTGCACATAGGAACAGGACAGAGGAGTATACCTGGTAGCTTTACTGACCAGCTTTGCTTTGTATAACCTTCAGGACAAGGTTCAGGAGTGAGTTTGTAGTGAAGTTTCAGACTGGTCTGTATCTCTGCCAAACCAACTTGTTCTTCCCTTGTACTAACAGCTTCTGAGAAGAGGAATTAAAGCCAAGATCTGCTGTCTTTTGGCTTCAGCAGCAGGCTTCTCTCAGTAAACGGTGCATGATTTGGCCCCATCTTTCACTCTGGTTTGGATTCATTGAACATTTGGGCACTTTATCCCTGTCCTCCAAATAGTGTTTTGCTGCAGCACCTGAATTTCCTACTATGCTGGTTTCTGCAAGACAGGGAAGCAGGTGGGGTACTAAGAAGCACAGAGATTTTGGAGGGGGAAGTTGCATCCTCCACGACAGTGTGGTGCAGAGGTTTCTGGGTACGTGGGAGAGTGCTGGTATACCTAAGTGACACAGTGCACTCGTACTAGCTCAGGTTCTGGAAGTGGCCCAGCCATCATGTAAGTATGGCTCTGTGCCTCCCTTAGAAAGCTCTGAGTCGGAAGAGCTCTTTAGCTCTGGCACTATGAGGTGACTTTTATTTCCAGACCCAGAGGCAAGGTTAGAAGGCACTTCTCCATCCTATCCTGCATTGCAGAGTGCGTTATGCCCTAAATGATTGGCCCATGGTCACACAGAGAGTCAATGGCAGACGCAGGAGCTGACCACTATCTCTAGACCTCAGTCTAGTGTCTAACTCTACCAAGTCTTTGCAGGCAGGATAGGTTTCCTTTTTCCCACATGAAGGTAAAGGGAGAGTATCACCACAAGTCCAGCCTGAAGGACTCTGATAGAAAAATTTCCCAAGGGCATGGCGTGAAGTTACATATTATAACTGAGTTGGTCTAATAACTCCAGCCTGAAAGGAGCAACTGTTCTCCCCCACTGCTCCCTGCCCCTACTCCTAGCTGCGGAGTTTCATCTCACATGTTCCACCTCTCATATTCCTCAGACCTTTGCTGAGCTGATTTGATCCACTGACCTGGCAGAAGGCTGTTTACTTCCCTTTTTTCTGGATTAGCTTTCTGCCAGATTAGTGGGTTGAATCATCTTACTCCAGAGTCCAGTGAGTGGCAGAGCTGGTGTGGGATGATGGTGGAGGAAGTCTATAAGCAAGAGCAAAGGCGTAAGGCCCTGTTCAGCTGTCCCTGGATCAGCTCAAGCCCTAAAACGCGAGTTCATCTTTGACTGTGGCTGTGACTACCCCACAACCTGCAGTAACTGTGGCTCATAAGAGAGGAAGAAGTGTTTCCTGTCCGGAAGATAAGTAAACTAGACAGATAGGCAAGTTATTTCCATGCTTTCTTCAGGTTCCCCTATTAATTTCTTTTTTGTGTGTGTACTAAAGCTTAGCTGGATTAATATTTGTGTCAAGTCACCACAGATACACACGCACACACATATCCTTCCCAACAGACTCTGTGACCTTGAGCCCTTTGGGAGCAGCGATTATACTGCCTACTGCGGCCGTGCTCCTCGGAACAAAGCGGAGAGCTCTGGGCTCCGCTCTCCCATCCCAGCAGGATGCAAGCAGTGTTGGGGATCCTGCGGAGAGGCTTGGCTCTGCTGTGTTACTTTGTTAGATACATCTAGAAGAGTGACTGGTGGGGAACTGCTGTTCTCAGCAACGCAGGGCCCAGCAAAGCTGCAGTCTCTCCAGGTTCTCATCTCTCCTCAAGATCTGTCTGCTACACTGGTATTCTCTCAAACTCCCTGCTCTCCACACTCATCCCCCTGCTCCCCATTCCCCCTGAACACTCTATTCAATACCTTTTGTTCTAAAAATATATATTGACACTGGGTAGATACTTGCATATTCACTTGTCATTATGCTGAAGAAGCACCTGCTGCAGCACAGTGGCAAGGGGGCAAGGAGGTAGCATTACAGCTATAAAAATAAATCCCTCTACAAAAGCACTAATGATGTCACCTCTCAGTTCCTGAAACAGCCTTGCTTAACCATCAGGACAGATCCTGCTGTCACAGTTTTATCCTGTACCCTGGGGTCTGGTTATCCAAGTGAAAAGGCACTTCACTGTTCAACTCTCACCATTTCAGCCCTTCCATCATTGGCCTGAACTCAGCAAAGAGGATTTAGATAATAGCTATTGGGGAAAACTTAGTAACTGTAAAGGCTGAAGCATGTTACCTGGAAAAAGCTATCTTTGTTGGAGGTCGAAGCAGATGTTAGACTAATATTCATTAGTGGGGAGGTGGGAGATTCTGTGTCAGGCAAGAGTTTGGACCAGGTGATCTCATGTGGTCCTTTCCACTGCATCTCTGTGGGACAGTGTGAGTTAAGGTGAACTGAGCAGAATGGCTTGATGTCAGTGGCCAAAGATGAAGGTCTTCATCCCTCAGACTCTCAACCACAACTCCTACATCTTCCTCAGAGAGCCACACTAAATCCACAGAACGAGTTATTCCCATGAAAATGGAGGTAGACTGGAGGCTGGATTAACTCTGAACACTTATGTTCAGTGCCCAGAAAAGACGTACAGCTAAAGGAGCACACTGCCATTGCACCTGGACTACTACAGTGCTCTGGGCTCATTGAGTCCTTGGCCTTTCTTGGAGTCCAGCAGTACAGTCTTAGGCAGCAGGTATAAGGAGTGCTTTTTTTTCAGTATGTGGTGAAACTGTGGAACTCACTGCTGCAGATGCTGTGGAGGCCCAAAGTTTAATCAGCCTCAGAATATTTAGACAAATTCACCTAAGGAAAATCTTTCACATGATACTGAGTGCTAAGGTGCAGATATAACCTCTAACTGTGGATACCCCTAATCTACTTTTTGTCAGAAGCTAGGAGGGTATGGCCAGGAGCTGTATTGCTATATGCCTCTTTTATTCTTTTTCTTCTTCCCCAAAGCATCTGAAACTGTCAGAAACATAAAACCAGCTGAGAAGAGCCCTTAGCCTGACCCTTTATGGTTACTGTTATGTTTTTAGGCCGTTTTTCTTTATAGCTCAGTGTTCTGAATGGGCTCTAAATGAATGAGGGCAGAGCACAGAGAATTTGATGCAGAGATCCTAGCTAGGGTCCTGGATGCAGCGTAATCACATTAGCCTGGCAATATGCCCTTGCTGATTAGCCACCCTCCTTTCCCCCAAAAGCAGAGCTAATTAATGCAAGTGCAGCACTACACTGAAGCTATATTAGTTCCTGGGGCTTCAGGATTGGCCTAGCCAGCACTACCTTGGGGATCTCTGATACAGCACAGCTATATTAACATAACTAGTGTCAGCTGCTCTATGTTAGGGTGGAGATGGGCAAAGACTGCCCTTGTTCCCCCTCCTCCTATGCCACAGATACCAGGTGAGAAATTTCATATTTATTACCAGCCTGGACAGGGTTTGAAGTGCCATTGCCAAGATGATTGGTCTCCAATGTCTGTAGGTTCTCAGGTGGCCTCCCCAGATTCTCAGAGGTCCAAATGGGTTAGGTAGAAGTCCGCTTCTTGAGCCAGCATCACAGCCTTGGATGCTGGGAAAGCTGCAAAGCTCCCTGCCTCTCCTGGGAATGTGTGTGCGGGGAGGAGAGGGGAGGAAGTGTGCAGCACTCCAGAAATTAAAGGTGTCTGGGAAACTTAATCAAATGCAAAATTTAATCAAATTTGCTAATTGGAAAAAGTTTGGTTTATCCTGTTATGACTGTGTTAGTTGTGTATTAACTTGGTCTGCTAAGAAAGGGGTCTAAGAACTATTATGTCCTGTGTTACTATCAATCAAAGCATTTGGGGTTGACAACAAGACTTGTAAATGGCACGCTTTATCGACTGTGTCTCGCTGCAAGGGCTGCTCAGGTGCACTGGGCTCGGTGTCTTGGGCAATGCCTCTGGGTAGAGTCTTCTGTAGTTTGGGCTGGGTTTTCTGGCTGGTTTGCAGTCTAGGTTCAACAGGTGAAGGGGGCAAGATCAGATGCAGCTCAAGATCACAGGAGGGGGTGAATTTCACCCTTGACGCGTTAAAAAAACAGCTGCAATAATGAAGGGCCCCCATGACACTCAACCCCACCCAGGTGCAGACAGTAAGTCCAAGGAGGTTGCCAGAAAATTTACTGCCTGGTGTAAGTTGACCCTGCTTTGAGTGGGGATTTGGACCCGATAGCATCCAGAGATCCCTTCCAACTTACAGCATTCTGTGACTACGTGATTCAAACTCCTTTCAGACAGTGGGCAAAGTCCGGTGAGAATGGCTGGTCAGGGCTGTACATCAAGACTACATCCACTCCCTTTTAGAAGAGCGTTTGTAAGAAATAAGTAATAGAGTGCTGCAAATAATGGTTGGCTCAACCAAAAAAATCAGAAATTTGGGTCAGTTGTTTTCAGGTTATTCATTCCTTTCCTTAAAAGAATATTGGGTTCATTATGAAATGAAAATGTTATTTCCTGATGGAAAACCTCATGGTTTCCTTTTAAAACATCTTGCAATGGAATTTGTCTTTCTTTTATGGCTGTTACTGTGAACTGGGGTCCACTCATTTTTGTTCCTGCAGGAAGAATATTTCACTGGTGAATTTACAGTTTCCTTGAAACTGTTTACTGCTGCCTATTAAGCAAAGCCCCTCCATGAAGCTGTAAAACACACCTTCTGTATATCCATGCAGTGGTGGTCAGGCAGCCCTTGTGTGAGCGCGTCCATCTTAGAAGTCGCAGCGCCTGTGTGGAGCGTACGAAGGGTGAGTGCGAGGAAGCGCAGGGCCACGTGGAGTGCCCTCTCCGAGCTCAGGCGAAGGACGGACGGAAGAAATCGGTGACCCTGCAGTGTCTTTGCTGCGCATCTTTACAGTGGGCAAAATGAACCTGCCACGTAGTCTGCCTTCTGTCAGCCAGTTTACTTTGGAGATGGGTCTTGGTTTGCTGTGTCAGAGATACAGTGATTAAAACTAAGATTTTGACATGTTTTTTCTGAGAATGAAAGCCAAACGAGTAGTTCTGTTCCTTGAGCAGTATTGATGACAGCCTGGTCTGAGCAGTATGTTTGTGCACGCGCGAGCGCTGCCTGTGCTATCACGGAGAGGAAAGCGCTCCTGCCTCAGCAGTTCTTTGCATCCCAGTGTGGGATTTTGAACTTCATTATCAGTTTTGAAATTCATTTTGGCACTTGAACAGTAAATAAATAAATAAATGCATCATAATGCGAGGAGCTGAGCCTCCCTGCTGCGCCATGTCTCCTGGCAAAAGGCTGCGCCCAGCAATACTGATTTCAAACCGCACAGACTCGCTGTTCCCTTCTCCCCATCTCTGGCCTTTGCCTGCTGGCAGATTTTGCCTCATCTCTCCTCTCCTGCTCTGCTGATGGAAGCACTGCTGCTCTCTGTTTCCCCCATCACACTTCTAAATTTGCATGAAGCCAGTGACACAGCCTGACATCTCCAAAAGATCCTGTGATCTGGGTTTCACGGCTCTTAATGAATAATAAATGATTCACTGACCCAGTCGAAAAGTCCACTGTGCTGGACTGCTGACACAGGCTGGGATCAGACCTGTAAAACCAAGCAAGGCATTCTCCTCGGG
This sequence comes from Dromaius novaehollandiae, assembly GCF_036370855.1. Lineage (NCBI taxonomy): Eukaryota > Metazoa > Chordata > Aves > Casuariiformes > Dromaiidae > Dromaius > Dromaius novaehollandiae. The sequence continues at coordinate 23,969,729 of NC_088107.1, forward strand.
CGCCTTTCCCAGGCTGCTGTTAGTTGTGAAAAACAAGCTCTTTCTGTGGCCTTCTCTTTGCTCCACCATGGGCCAGTCTGTACATAATACATTCGTCATCACACCATCCTGCCGTGATGCACAGGATCAGACCTTAACACTGAGAACTCGTAAGAACAGACAAACCGTGCGCTGCCCTCAGCACTTAATGCAAACAGGTTTGTCCCAGAGTTGTTGGACTGGATTTCCTAGGACTCCTGAAGTTAGCAGAGGTTTCCAGTGCTTGCAGCAAAGCAAAGAGCCTGTGCTCTGGGTGTGTGACCGTGAGCTCAGCGCTGTGTGCCGAGCGGCACCATCCCCCCGCCGGGGTTCCCTGGCTTGCTCTGCTCGCCGCTGCAGTCATACGGCTGAGGGGAGGAAGCAAACAACTGTTTCATCAGGCTCATGATTGACCCTGCTCTGTCTGTTGACATCTCCCGCTCACAGCCCAGAAATGGGATTGTCTGAAGCATAATCCTTGCCTGAATAGGTGCTGATTAGCAGCAAGGGGAGGCAGCTACAGAGGCTGATCATTGCAGCCATCCTCAGTTTAATGAATGTTGTATAGAAAGTGGAAAAAAAGCTCCAAGAATTTTCTGCTAGTATCTGCGGTATTTATAGCAGAGCAAGAAATAAAGAGCTGGTTTCTTGTTAAGATAATTTCTAAAGGTTTCACTGGAGTCGCTGAGGTGAGGGCAAAAGTGTCGCAAGTATTTCAGCATGTAACATGCAGCTCTTGAAAATCATCCTATTGTAGCAAATGGAGCTAGTGCTGAGCTGCAAAAATTAAGCCAGATCTGAACCGCAGCGTTTGGAAGAACTCAGAAACAGGACGTTGTGTAAAGCTTTTTTTCAGAATGAAGATTGGACCAAGAGGGTAGCTATCAGGGAGCTTCCAAAGTTGAAGAGTAGATGGTGGATATAGATTTAGTCTTTTCCTGTATAGATTTAGACTGATCCCTGCCACTTCCCCACCCAGGCCCCTCTGGCTCTCTTTCAGCTTCCTTGTTCACTTAGAGCTGCCTCTGGAGATCCCACTGTGAAGGAATCCAAACCCTGCTTCAGCTCCACCTGTAACTCCATCCTCATGCTCCCTGGGGGCTGCAGGATATTGGAAGGACAGCATATGCCTGAATTTGGCTCCTCTCAACCACTTCGCTATTGCTATCGAAAAGGGGTACCTGTGCACATTTCATTTTACAAATTTCACTGTTCTTGTTGCAAGACAGCAGGACTATGTTCATGGGCATGAGTTTGTATGTAGAGCTAACTGTGTCCACAAGTGTTGACAGACTCAGGATAAAATGTGATAGCTTGCACCAGTTACAGGCCCCAGCCAAATTTTGGGAAGATAGAAGAGCAAAATTATATAAGCTAGTATTGACACTAAATATGCTCCAAGCATGGAGCCCTGCAAAGGGAAACCAACAAAGATCGCAGTGATGATGGCATGATTTTACCGAGTACTACAAAAGTTCAGTTTTCTTCTCCTAAACTACTCACCCATTTGAAATACTGTCAGAGCACTCTAATCTTTCACTTAATGGAAAATGCGTTACTCTGCTTGATTCTCCTATTTCTTGCACTAGATGTTGACATCCATGGAGTCCAGATTTACACCATTGTAACCAAGATTAAACTCTGACCCACAATCATTTCAGCCTATTTCTGCAAGGGTGTAAGCAATACATCTCTATATACGAAATGTATATTTATCTTTGGTTAGACAGAAACACTAATGTCTTTGCATATCCTCAGTGCCTTCGTTACAGTAGGTTATGTGTGCATGCATGTATTGGTATGCATAATGTGAAACTGTGTAGATGTGTTTGAATTTACTGAGCTGCAAAATGCAAAAGCTGCAAAAATAGAAATCAGCATTTCTCTGAAGCTCTGGAAAGTGATGTCTGTGGACCAAGAGAGAACTTAAGAGAGGTGTCAGTGCCAGGACTGGGGTAGGAGCAGCTCCTCTCAGGTGATGAGTCAGAGGCTGGGCTAGGAAGTAGTCCAGCCTTTTCAGGCAGTGATTTATTACTGCCAAAGACAGCAGGAGTCACGATAGAGAGTGAGAGTATGAGAGCAGTTAAAAGTATTTAGCTCTCTCTGGACTGTGAGGGCTTCGGTGGAAGGGGAGGGGAATGGTGAGACAACTGGGGAAAGTGACTGGTTCTAGAAGGAAAAGTACCCACTGAAATGGTTCCCTTTTGATATATTAACGCCTCCTTCAAGGGCTTATTTGAGGAAAAACAGACTTAAAGAAGATGAGCTAGGATTTAAATGGACTTGATTGTCTTCAGAGAGATCTAAATAATTCGTAAATGAGTCTTTGGGGTTGAACTCCTCTGCAGGTTTCTCTGAGCACAGGGCAGCTCGAGGACATGGAGAGAAGTACAAAGACCGAACAGACAAACACAGGGGAGAAAGGAGGCAAAAGGATGCTGCCACGTTAGGCCTGGCCACATCTGAAAGAAATGTTACTTTGTGCGTTCCTTAGCAAGTCCTTTTGGCATTCTTCATCCATCCTTAAGCTAGGAGCTTTTGTGGGCATTTCATGGGCTTTCTCATATCAAAACCAGAGGTACTGCCAGAGACACCTGAGCATGTGGTTTTCAGCACTTCACAGTTATAATCAAAGAAGTGTGGGAAGAGCCAGCATGGACTTTCTGCACCCTCCCAGGTCCTTCTGTCACAGGGAACGCAGCAGTTAGATGGCACTCTGTAATAGCACTGTGAATCTTGGGAAGGAGTCAGATTCAAGAATTTGTAGTGGTCTGAAAAGAGGAACAGGAAGACCTAAGGGCTGGTTAGAGGCGATTCTGATCCGTGTGTATACGGTTATGTACAGGTGGACCCAGTTTAGCTGAGGGTGGCACTGAGAGTTCAGGCTAGCCAGCTGAATTCACCACTAGAGAAAACAACTCAGACATGTCTAAACTAATGATTGATTCAAGTGGCTTCAGAGATTGCCTGGCCTGCACGGTACCAGGGCTTCAGTTAAAGAAGGAAGAACTGTTAATTCAGGATTAACAGGCAAAGTCTCTAACCCCCATGCACTCTGCTGTTCATGTTCTCTGCAGAGTTACCCTTACCCCTTTGCTTTGTCCCATCGTTTAGCCTTGATGGTGACCTCAGAAGTGATGTCATTTCAGAGCTTAGAGCTGAGAAGAGACATAGACTTCCTACAGCACTTGTGAAAGGCCTTCCCTCATGCAGTGCTTAATATTAGTGGCCTTCAGTTTAGTGGGTACTGATGAGGGACACTGCAAGAGTGCTAGCCTTCAGCCTGGCTGGAGCAGCCCCCTAAGGAGAGGGGGAGAAACCCATATGGATCTTTCATTTTTCAGATGTAGAGAGAAGGGCTGAAGCTTTCAGCTCTAAGCACCTCTGCAAGGCTCCATCTCTAAGTAAGGGAGAGTTAAAAACGCACAGAACTCTCCATAGCCAGCAGATCTTGCATGGGTGAGGGCAGGCAGCACTAGCAAAGACGGGAGAGCCAAGGTATATCCTTCTTGTTAACTATGACAGAGAATTATGGTTTCTTATTTTACTGTTTGCTTTTGTAACTATGTTTTTAATTTGTAATCAGGAGCAGAACCTTTCATTCTGGTGAAATAAATTTGCCCTGTTTTTACTCTGAGCCTTATCTGGAGACAGTGATCACAGGAGAATCTGACAAGCCCTAGGGATTTTACAGAGCAGCAATTTATTGCTCTTTGTTGCAAAGCAATAAATCTTTGTATGGTAGTGAACAAGCAAGGAGTCTGAGTCCCTCCATGCAAGCTACGCCTGTGAGTCTTCGGAGTTGGGGGTGTTTTTTCCAAGAAGCGCAGGTGAGTTGAAGATTGGTCATAACAAGTTCTACAGTAGAGAGAAGTGGGGTGGAGGCCAGGTCCTGGTAGGAGGTGATGAGAGGCATCTTATGACTCTGGGCATACTCAAAGGCATCACCTGGTGCTCTCAACACAGGGTCTGTTTGATAGAGCATTTTTTGTGGTGCTTTTGTGGTTTAATAGACATGGTCTGATCCAAAACATCATTGGGCTAAAACTGAACGTATAAGGTGGCATTTTTGGCAAATAATTTATTCAACAAAAGTACAGCATTAAAACAAGCAGAACTATTTATGAATGTAAGATAAATTTGATACAACTGAGTCAGTAAAAACTAGGGCCTAATGATTTCGCTTTCCATAGTGAGTATTCTGCCTGTCCTGTGTCCTATCTGCGAGGCCCCTGTCGATGTCTCACACGCAGTAGTGCACCTCAAATGGTGGTAGACGTCTATGTTTAAGCATCTGAGTCAAGCCCTTCAACTAGCTGCAGTTAAGAGGATAACATGCAGAACTCTCGAGTGGCTCAGACCAGTGACTTCTCCATTCGTGAAATGCTGGTTTCCACTTCCTTGCGCTCACTCGTTCGTGAGCTGCAAACCCTGTCCAGCACCTAGCACAGTGCCTCCTGACACAGCTTGCTTCCAGGCGCTAAAGAAGAAATTCAGCAATCCAAATAAAGTGCAACTTTCCTTGCCAGTTCACCGACTGACTCCCCATGGGGAGGTTGTGACTTGCTTGACTTTGATCATGGTGTAGTGGTCGTGAATATTTACAGCCAGCTCCTCTGCTGCTAGCTACAGACAAAAGCCTCTGGAAATGCCAGGAAACCCCGTGTGTCCCCTCTGCCACCTTGGCTTTTTAGAGTAATTCCTTCCCCTCTCTGGTGCAGATCGAGTTGTTAGCATGCAAGGCAGTGCCAGCACAGACTGTACTGAGAGCAGAGTGACACTGGTGTGTGCAGGGAGAGGTCTGTAATGAGCAGGAGTTTGGTAATTAGGCACTTCAGAACGAGCTGCAGTAAAGGGACATTCAGGGACAGGTTTACTGGGGAGAAGAGGGAAGGCAAAAGGGAAGCATGGTCCTCCCATCAGCATTAGTTACGTGGTACATAGGCAGGATCATATTCTTACTGCTGTCCAGTGGCAGGGGGACATGACCATTGCGGCTCACACACCTTTTGTTCCTGCAGCAGTTTCAGGCCGTATGAACCCACTTACAGTCCTGTGCCCTTGAGGAAGTGTCATGTACTCATAGAAAGTACCATTCCTCTCCAGATACTGCTCTGGCATCCGTCAAGTGCCTTTGTATTCCCCTCTAAGTGACAGGATGGAAATGCAGATCATTAGGCAAAAATACAGACAGATTAGACAGCAGAAGTGCATGGGGCAATAGGGACACAGCAGAAGGTCAAGAAAATCAGGATCTGTGCAGCCCTAAGTGGGAAAGCAAAGGTGTAGGGCCTCATAGCTGGACAGATGAGAGCACAAAGGAGAAGAAAATAGGGCCTGTGTATGGCAGCTTTAACTGAGTAACTGTCAGATTTCTCTCTATGTCTGTCCTTTAGCCTGTGTATGACTGTGAACATCCAAGGCAGGACTGTTTTGTGCTGTTTTGTACAGCACCTAGCACAAAGGGTTCCTGTGCTTGGCTGGGGCCTCAAGGTGCTACACATTATCTATTACTTGTTTCCACTGGTTTAGGGTCAAGATGCCAGGTCATTTATCCTGGCCTCCAACCTGCGGTGAGCCATTGGAAAGCCTTCTGTTGACAGCACATTGTACTTTCCTTTCTCTAGTTCTGCCTTGGGGAGGCACGGGGGTCAGACGGTCTCTGCTCAGTGTTACTTGCTGAGAGGAGATCCCCAGCTCGTCACTCTTCACTCACCTCTGCTCCCAGCCTTTGCTGTGTGTGCTGGGGAGAATGGGAGCACCCAGGGAAGGAGTAGAGGTCCCCACAGAGCACCTGGCTAATTAAAACATGGGGCAGCCTTTTAGCAAATGTAAAAAAGGTGTCTACAAACCCTCATGCACTTAGGTAGATGGTATCTCCTGCACCGGCTTTGCCAGCCTAGGCCAGCCGAGCTCGGTGTGAAGGAAGCAAGTATGGGTACTGTCTGGCACGTGCTTGTCCATGAGTGGGTACCTATTGCCAGGAGGAGCAGCAGCAGCAGCAGTGCCCTTCCTTGAATGTCCTAGTAACGCCTTCTCTTCTTCTCTCCCCTGTGCAGTACAAACAAGTGGAGCAGTATATGTCCTTCCACAAACTCCCTGCAGACATGCGGCAGCGCATCCATGATTACTATGAGCACCGCTACCAGGGCAAGATGTTCGATGAAGAGAGCATCCTGGGAGAGCTGAGTGAGCCCCTCCGAGAGGTAAGGAGGCGGCATTTAACGGGCAATGTGGGTTCCTGCCATCTTTGGCAGCTGTGGAGCTCCTGGTGTACAGTGGCCTGTCCCAGTGGTTTGCAGAGGTCACCCTGAGGTAGATGTGAGTGGTGGGAGGCCAGCTGTCTCAGAAGCACTGGCTATGTGTGCATGCTCTAGTATCATGCCCAGCAGAGCCCGCATCCATGCAGCCCCACCCCCCCCCCCGCCTTTTTCCTTGGGGATCTACCTGTTCCTGGACTGTGCCCAACCTTCTGGGAAAGCAAAGCCAAGACGAGCATGGCCCACAGCTTGATTATGTCTCTATCCGAGATAGTTTCATTCAGAGGGAGTGACGTATATTCTAGCCACTGATGCACATCTGGGATTCCCTTGCCTTGGTCATGGCAGAAGTCACTGCTGTGGAGCAGAGAAGGCCAGGCCTTTGGCAGCTGCAGGACTCCTGCCTGAGTCGGTTGGTCACTGCAGCACAAGTGGCATATGACATAAAGGTGATGGAAGGTGCAATAGGCAGGCCCTGCCATGCACCCGTCATGTGAATAGATACCTCTTGGCACCTTTTGAGGCCATGACCGTGTCTGGAGAGGAGCAGGATTAAGCAGGTCACAAGACAGTCACATCACCAAGGATAAGCGAGCCATATATTTTGGATCCCTTCAGGAAAGACTCTCCTTGCTGTCCTGAGCCTGGCTAGCCCCCAGTTGGCTGCATAGCACACAGAAGTGTCCATTGCCTGTTTTTCTCTTTAAGAGCACTAGTAGACCTCTCAAGCAACTTCTGGTGGGGATGTGGAGATGAATTTCACTGCCCCTTCGCACTTTTTGACTAATCTCCTGCCCTTTTTCTCAATACAACAGAAATACACATCTTCGTCTGACTGAGCTCCCCCTCCCCCAGTTACTCCTGTCCTTTATCCATGTGTGCTTTAAAGGTGCTTTACCTGCCTGGCATTGCAGAGCCCATACTGTTGACAAACACCTCATTTTTTTGAGGCTGGGATAACATAGCAAATGCGGCAACATTTCCCAAAGAGGCTGATACAAAACCCTGACAGCCTGTACTTCCTTTGCCAATAGATGGCCAGTTACCTGAAATGAAGGGGTTGGAGCTAAGCTTCCTCCTAGTTTCATCTCTGCTTACAACCCCAGTGTCTGCATGAATGTTGCTCTAGGGAAATGCCAAATGTGAGAAATGCTCCAGAAACAAGTCTGCAGTGGCTGATGCGTAGATATTATTGATATATTATTCTTTCCCCCAATAAATCCTGCCTACCTCCCCTTAGGAGATCAAACTTTACCAAACAAGCAAGGAGTCAAGGGTTGTGGGTGGCATCATGCAGCTACTGCCTCTCTGATAACCTCTGCCCTGTTCCTGCTCTTTGACCTGGATGAGCTGTCAAACCTGGCAGTGAATAGACAGCACTGCTAGTCCTTTGTCTCCTTCCCTCCGTGATCTAATCACCTGAAGCGGATGAGAAAAGAGGGGGGAAAAGATCTCATGTGACAAAATGCCAGGAATCTAGCAGTTTTGTTGCTTGGAGATCTCAATGGTTTTGCTTTCCCCTTGATGCCATCTCTGTTCAAAGATCTTGCTGTACCAGCCTAGCTTTTACTGGAAAAGGGAGCACGTTGGCGTCTCTGACCTCGTGCCCAGCAGTTGGTCATACATACATTTGCACTTGGTGTCTGCTCTGGAGCAATGGCAAAGACTTCATCCCCATTTTAAAAGTGCTGCTGCAGGAGAGCACTCTGAGAAGTGCCTTGCTATTTCCATGCATTTCTGCAAGCCCCCTTCCCCCCACACCCTCCCCTGGTCTCCTCTGCCTGGTCGCCTCTCAGACTGTGGGTTGAGTGAGCTCCCACCTCAAGCTCCCTGATCTTAAGCTGTATCTCATGTGTTTATACACACCTCTGTGGTGTCTCTACTGCTCCAGGACCCCTCCATGGCAGAGGCAGCACGCAGGCCTGATCTGTGCCAGCAGCCAGCATACAGAGTCAAGGGAAAGGAGGAGCCGCCTAGCAGGGCCCACATTCAGAGGAATGACTACAGAAAACCACCTTCCCCAGCTGCAGCTTAGGAATGTAGCCTCTCACTAGTACATACCTCCTATATATGACCCACAAGCACCAGTAGTCTTCCTTCTGCCTTTCCTCCCAGTCACATCTCTCTGTGGGAGAGAGAAGAGTTGAGGATCTACCAGCTATATTTTAAAACTAGTTCTGCCAAAGGCTAGGTGGGATTCTAAAAAGGCAGCCCTGAAAGAGAAGTCCCAGTGAGAAGGAGACAGATGCTTCCCTTGCCCTCCCTCTCCCTGCTCCGATCATTCAGTTCCTCCTTTACTTTTTGGCTGAGGAGTGTTGCACTGAGGTGTTTTGCTCAATATCACTTTGCTGCTTTCTGAGCCTGAGCTGACATGGCACAGAACAGCTCCTGTGCGGTGGAAAGTGCTGTCATACCCTCCGAGTGACACCAAGCCGCAGGAGCAGGCACAGTCCCTGTCTGCTTTATGACAGCTGAACAGCTGAACTGGGTTTTCTTCATCTGAGGTTGATGATCCAGCCCATGCCCCAGTGACTGGTGGGCACCTCTGCCTCCCCCCTCCCGACGCTGTCCCCAGCTGCCCAGGATGACTCTTTCGCTGAGTACCTTGGCACATTTGTGCTGTTTAGCATCTCATTGTCAAGCAAGGGCAACACAGAACACAGGGCTGCCAAGGTGAGCTACAACATTTTCCCAGAGAGGAGTCCTGGGCTTTTTCATACACCATTTCACCAGTGCTATGCACTCCTCACACAGTACAAGGTTTACTACAGAAAGAGGTATATTGTGTGTATTTGGGGGGCAGAGGGGGTGTCACTGTATTGTAGCTGCTCAAAGAGAGAACATCGTGAATGGCGATGAAGCATGATGTCAAGCTATCAGCTTCGGTTAGCATTGCTGTGTGCTGTGAGCATTCAGAGGCCTATTCCAGACTGCACTGGGGGAACCAGACTGAGAGTGTAGCATCTTTTTTGTTCATTTTCTAATATAGAGGTCAAGTGGGGGATCTTCACAGGTTATTAGATGTTGACTGAAGATGTGTGTGTCTTTTCTGCTCTCTGTCCCACTTTTTCTCCCTGCCTCTCTCCTTCTCTCCACTCCTCTCTCTTTCTTTCTCTCTCTCTGTCTTTCATACTCACTTCGTGGTCAGGAAATCATAAACTTCAACTGCCGGAAGCTGGTTGCCTCCATGCCCCTCTTTGCCAACGCAGATCCCAACTTTGTGACCTCCATGCTGACCAAGTTGCGGTTTGAGGTGTTCCAGCCAGGGGATTACATCATTCGGGAGGGCACCATTGGCAAGAAGATGTACTTCATCCAGCACGGGGTGGTGAGCGTCCTCACCAAAGGCAACAAGGAGACCAAGCTGGCAGATGGCTCCTATTTTGGAGGTGCGTGTTAGTGAGTCACCCCCACATAGCGAGACCTACTGCTATTGCTCATATGTCCTGGACATGAAGGCATGACAGGATGTGGAACTGATGTCTCCATCACCTTCTCCTCCACCCTCTGTCTCTGTTCGTCTCACCTGTCTTGCTGCTTCCCATATAGCAGGTTGTGCAAAGGGGAGTGACTGTGACTCTTGGGCAGTGCAGGAATCTAGATAATAAATACAAGTAAAACTGAGAAGGAAAATTTAGTTCTGGAAGGTTCCTTTCTTCTTTGCCTCAAGCAAATTGATAGATCTGTGAAGCTGAGAGCCTAAAGGAAAAAAATGGAGCATTTTCAATTCTCCAAGCCCATTTATCATGCTGCCTAGTCCTACTGACTGGCATCTATCATATGAGGTACTGTATAAACACAGAGGAAAAAGCATAGTCCATCATCTCCCCAGCCTGTGGCTCAGCAAAATGTCATGAAGGTCAGCAGGCAGACATAATGTATCAGCAGGAGAGGCCTGAGCAGTGAGACTAGTATGAGGTCAGAAAACACCATAAGAAAAGATTTAGGATAATGCTCCTACAAGTAATACAGGGACACCCCTGTTATTAGAGCCCTGCGGAGGTCTCACAGACACCCCAAGACACACAGTTCTCTTGTAGATGCACTTTTCAGTACAAACCCTGAATGCACCACAGTTAATGGCCTACTGAGAAAGGCAGAATGCAGCCTGCCTTTCCTTCCCTCTGTAAGACCTGCTCTCCATTCAAAAAATCACTATCATGCATTTCCTACAATCTTCTTACAATCTTAGCTCCCGTAAACAACCTGTTTGCACCTACCTGCTGGCTCTGGAGTGCAGGGATGTTGCCAGTCCCTAGCAAGTGGGGTCAGTTCACTGGGATTTGGAATTCGAGGGTGGCAGTCAGGATACGCTGACTCTGACTAATTTGGTTAAAACTGCCCAGCAGATTCAGTGCATTTTTGATACTACACACACACCTGCTCACATACGCTCAAAGACAGCACAGACTCATAAGTATCATTTCCTTAGGAAAGCCACCTAAAAACGTGTTGTGATCACTGCAACCTCGTAGCGCTGCTGTGCTAGTGCTTTGGGCAGACCCAGAATGAATCCTGAGAGTGGCACTGGTAGACTGACACCCAACACATAGCATGGAGAAGGATGCTGCCAGTAAAGGAGTCTTCTGTCTTTAGGTCACACCATCTGTCTCAATGTGCCTGCTTTCGGTGCCCGGACTCTTTGTGTAATCAGTGGGAAAGCAGGACTCAGGAGCTCTCCACTGAGTGTTCAAGGAGTGTCTGTACTCAGATGAGGCTTTTATGGTGGAGTCAAGGGCTCTCTGTTCTGTCAGCAGCTGAGCACCCTCCTAGGAGCGGCTGCCTGCAGTGTAAATACACCAAGAGTTAGTAGTAAATGGGTGCCACAAACTTGGCTTAATCCAGCAATCTCTAGGCTTGTAGCACATCTACAGATAACTTCCAAGTGTCTTTGCCAAGACAAATCTTCGCAATGTGGGGATCGCAATTACTACCGAGGCACCAGGGCCACAGGTCAGCGTAGAGTCTCTACTGAAAATCTAGAGAGAGTTAGCTTCAGTGAGGGCACGGCATGACCTTCTGCTCCCTGTGCCTGTGAGGAGCTGGAGGAAGACAGCCTCTCCACTCTGAATGCACAAATGGTATCTTTGATAATCCACCATAACAAAACTTGACTGGCTAATTAGATGAGCAAAATCCCTGAGGTGCAATTGTATGTAGCAGCTGCCACAACTGAGCCCCCTGGTATTTTTTTTTCCTGATGTTATTGCATACGGAGAACATTTTCACTGTTTGTGTTTTCCATGGGAAAGCAGGTAGGCTCCAGCTAGAGAGGAGGCTGGGTGGTAGACAGGACTGCCTGTGAGTGACAGTGGCAGGTCTTGTATTACAGGGGTGACGGGGTCTGTCCCCACCTTCTCAAGCTGGGTCTTTCATTCCAGAGATTTGCCTGCTGACCCGTGGCCGGCGCACAGCCAGCGTGCGAGCTGATACCTACTGCCGGCTCTACTCCCTCTCAGTGGACAACTTCAACGAAGTGCTGGAAGAGTATCCCATGATGCGGCGAGCTTTTGAAACAGTGGCACTGGACAGGCTGGACAGAATTGGTAAGAAGAAAGCATGATGGTCCCCTTCCCACTGCCTGCTGCCCTGGCCCTCTATCCCCAGACTTGATCCTTGCTTCCGTAGCTGGAGTTGTGAACTGAAGGAGATCCTAGTCTGTCTCTCCTTTCCTGACTTCAGCTCCTTCTAGGAGCCGCATTAACAAGCAGCTGAATCCACATTCTTCTCTGTATCTCTTACACGTGCACACTTCAACCTGCTCCTGCGTCCGTTTGTTTCCTTTTCTAAGAGGTCTTTTTAAGAAACAGAGACCTGCAGTCTGAGCTGTCAGGGTCATGCTGGTGAGGTCACTAGCTTTTGAATTTTAGCTCAGAATGTGCAAATGCCCACAGCCTCCAAGACTTGAGAGAAAACAGGCCAGGCTCTGACCGCCAAGCCCTGCAAGCCAACCCCAGAATTCAGTGAAATGTTCTGTGGCAGAAATCATGCTTCAGCAATAGGGCTTGGCTGTTTGTTAGAGTATGGCCTGGGTTTTGCAGGGATGACAGCTATGGTATGACTCCATGGGTTAGTAGTATTACTTTTTTTAAGATAAAAACTGACAGCCATGTAGATGGGGGGCAGTCTTCTTCCCTGGTACATTGGTACTATAGTGGCTTTTTTTGGACCACTGTTTCTCTAATCATTGCTGAAAAACAACTGGAGAAACAGAAAGTGCTGTAGGGAAGGGAAAGCTTAGGATGCTTTCTGATCCAAAAGAGACTCTTGTGCAAAACCATCAGCAAAACACAAGTGTGAAGCACCTGTCCGACTGTCCACAAGAGTCCAACTATAAACATATTCAATAGAAATCAGCACCTGATAGAACATGGAACAAGTAATAAAACATTCCACACCCCAAAGAAAACACTATTAACCAAAGACTTTCTGGATTGTACTACCTCATAGTGACCCATGCCAGGATGCTGTCCTGCCCTGTGGGAGACATCACCTGTGCTGCAAGCCTCGTTGCCTAGCTAGAGAAGACCAGGATACAATTCCCGGGCACAGCTAGAGACTGTGATTAACTGAGATTAACTGACTTGCGCAAGGTCATGCAAGAAGTCTTTGCAGAGCTGAGGACCGAGCATTTCAGGGTCACAGTCCAACTTCTTTAGTTTCTTATTCTACATCACTTAAAATTGCGCTCATTTTCGTTGCTTTTCAGAATCAAAAAGGTCAGTGCAGGTCTGAGCACAATGTAGAAGGCGAACAGGATAATGGGGTGAGGGGGGTAGGGAGGAAGCTGGCATCCCAGCAAGGGGTGCAGTGCCTCTAGGGCTTTTCATGCCAGGAACATTGTATTCTGTGCATCTCATTACCTGCTGCAAATCAGAAAGTCTGACCCTTGAGGAAAAGGTTATGAGCTAAATATGTACAGTTTGGCAAAGCCCACGCTAATGAGGCCCTTGTGTAAGTGGCAACAGTCCCATCACTTGGGTTATTCAAATTAAACTGAACAAACTGCTAGAAAATGTAATGTCAGGCACAACGAAGGAAGGGCCAGCTTGACTTTGTTATCCCAAATTCTCTGAGATTAGATGGTCACGGCTGCTCAGCCCTCCTAGCCTTATGCTCTCTGTGACTGTGCATACAAGTGGGCAGGGCGCCTGCTCCTTGCCCTTTACTCTGTGTGCAGCTGCACGTGTGACTGAAATTCATAGCAAATGTAGCAGAGACCGCTTTTCAGTAGTCATGCAGAACTTAGTGGAGCTTCCCCAAACCACTGTGAAATTAGGTAAATCCATGGATACTTAACCTGCAGTGAGCTTCACAGCTGGGATGACACCAGTACCTGAGTGAGCCAGTTTGAAGCTATCTCAGGTATGTCCTCTCCTGCTACAGTGAGGACTGTGGGAGCAATAGCCCCCATGGAAGAGAAACGCGCAGATGTAGCTCAGATAAGATACTTGGGGTCTGAGTTTCCGCTGACCTCTGGGAGATAATAAGATGGACTGTGCATTTATAAATTATTAGGTCCCATTGTTGTCAGCCTCTGAACCCCTAAAACCTAACAACAGCTCTGGGGGGATTAGGTAGGAATGGGGGTGACAGACAGATAGCCCCAGTCAGGTTGAGTTCCTTTGGAAGAGCTTCCACCAGTCAGTGGGTCACTGCAGAGAATCACTGCTGGGACTGTTTACTTAGACAAGTGTCATCTGTACAGCTGCTAGGGAGGCATGTGGGCCTTGAGACTGCCTGATACAGCACCTCTGTCAGCAATCAGCAGCCAGGCCAGATCCCCAGGAGAAAGGGCAGGGAAGCTGGAGGTGTGGGAAAGGAGTTCCGGATCAAACAGCGGGATCTGGTTTGATCTCTGGCTGCGTTGTAGGCACTCAGTGCTGTGCCCTGCACACCAGCCACTGTTCTGCCATTTGGATGGTGGCTGGAATGGCTGAGCCTTGCTCCCCTTTCACTCTTCCCTGGAGCAGACTTGAAGGAGAGAGAGTGTCTCGTTGATGCCCTTCCAAGCTGTGTCTCCACATCAGAGAACTTCCCGAAGTTATTCCACCTTTCTCGCACTGCTTTGCTGCTGCCAGCATGAGAATGGATTGTGTTCCTTCTTCATGCAGCAGCAGGACAGGACAGCGTTATTCTCCCCAGTTTGCAGAGTAGTCACAGCCCAGAGCTTCTCAGAGCTATCCAGCTGCCCAGGTGCTGTTGCTTTCAATGCAAGAAACAGTTGAGCACCTTTCAAGGTATGGATTGAAGTGATTTGCCCAAAGTAGCACTGAAAGTCAATGTTATGGCAGGGAATTTTACAAATGAGAGAACTGAGGCATGGGGAGGTAAAGTCAGCCCGCTCAAGATCACAGCGAGTCAGTGGCATTACGAAGAATTAACTTTGCCAACACAACTCCTAATCCTGCAAGCCCAAGGCAGTGCTCTCTTTCCACAGCTCCATCAGACCTACATCTGAGCTATTTTCGTGATGTTGCCTGAGTTTCCAAGGAACAACACTTAGACCCTGAGTCAGACCACTCGACTGAGGCATTTCGATGCAGACAGTCTTTTTGGCATAGAGTCCTTTTCCAGTTTCAGCACGGAGTCAAACCCAGAAGCTTGGCAGAAGCCAGACAGAAATCTTCACATGAGTGCTGCTGTGGGAAACCTTTCTTGCAGTGATGGTGGAGGGGAGAAGCTGCTGCTTTTAGCTCTACTTTCTGAAGCAGCATAAAGAGCCTCACATGCTTCTTCCCCTAGGAGAAATTCCCTTCCTCATGTAGCTGCGAAAGGTCAACAGAAGGTCAGAAGGGGGCATACAGCTACCGGAATAACGGGCCCTTCGGGGCACAGCTCAGACTTTGTCCTCCCCTGTTTTTGCCACACTGCTGGCCTGAGACAACATCAGTCCCTGTGCCATATAAAAAGCGCAAACCTGCAGAGTTGTACACTGGAAAATCCTAGTGCTGCCCCTGTTTCCCTGGGAATGAGAACGGAGAGCTGGCTACTCTCCCAAATTTTCTTCATCCTCTACCGTTGCAAAATACCCTGTTGTGCCCGACACTCTTTGACTGGGATTTCCCGGAAGAGCCTAGGAAATTATGCACATCCTACTAAAATTGGCAGACCCCTTGGAGACCCCTGTCTTTATAAATACGGCATTTCCTCACTTTCCACTGAAATGCACACCATGTGGAGAGAGCTGTGCAACAGCCTGCTACTGTTGGGGGAAGTCACGAGCTGAGACTCTGAAGGTAGAGGGATCATTGTAGGGGGATGAGGATAAGGAGCAGAGACTCATAAAAGCCAGGTATGAACAGAAGCAGGACCATATTTTTGGTTCATGATATGTTCAGCTCAGCATCTGTACAGAAGACGGAAGCAAATGGGAGCCTTTTTCCAAAGCAGTCGTGCATTCACTAACTCCCTTCTAAGCAGCTGACAGCGTGTCCTTGAGAAGCCCATGCCTCGCTGAGTTCATGGAAAGATTCAGAGGGATCTATCCGTGTTCTGGTACCAGGACAGACCAGTATTCTCCCTGTGCAGTGAGTAAGCAAGAGAGTAGGGAGAAAAATCTCTGTCCATCCAGTCACAATGACTGGAGAGATGTTTACAGGATTAGCTGCTATACAGGGGATTTGGGAAAGCGTGGTCTAAGCTCATCTAGGTAGCAGAGAGACAGGATGAGAACATTAAGACCCCATCCCTTGAAGCACCAGGAGCAGTACTGCCTGACTGGAGGTGAAATGAGGCATTCACTTTGTGCAGCAAATGCCGTTTGAAAGCCTGTGGCTAGACAGAGGGGGGAAGAGAGGGACAGATGCCCCCTGTGCTGTGTGTCCCCATCGCTTCCTGCTGTTGGATGTGCACTGCCACAGCAGAAAGGGCACAGCCCCCCGGAGCGCTGTCAGCGGCAGTGATCGCTCTGGCAAAGAGCTTGTTGATGTATCCTTCTAACCTCTGTTGTTAATGAGAATTGATATTGGCATCCTGCCTGGGTCATGCACTGCTGGGGAAGAGGTTTCCCAGGTGTTTTGCACTTGCAGAGCTCTTTAAAGACTGAGAGATTATTCTCCAAGAATTGACTAAGGCCTGCATTCTACAAAGATTTGTGTCCCTGCTTAACTCTGTTCTCGGAGTAATTTCAAACTCTAAAGAACCCCTCAGGCTGCAGAAAATCACATGCATAACTCTCCACAGGCTCAGGACCTGAAGATGGAGACTCAAGGAAATTAGACTAATATATCACTGATTAAACTTTCCTCTTTTTCTTGTTCTTGACCGAGCTGTAAAATTCTTCTTAATATTTATATGTTGAAATGATTTGATCATTTCTCCAGTGAGTACTTCTTTGTCTGCCAAGCCTTTGTGAAAAGCCCCAGTTTGTGATGTGTCAGTTAGTTACATAAGTCGCATGATTCTGTTCCCTGACTGGCTTTGAAACTGGCTTTCGGTGACCATTGAGGCTTAAAATTAGATTTTCACAAGTATTTGCACTTATAAAACACAACCACTCAAATGTTCAATGAAAGTAAATACAGCACAGGTTGTGAATATTGTCATATCAAAGTTCATTGATGCCTTCGAAAATATCGGGGGGCAATTATTTTCTGTTATTTGTTATGCTATAATAAATATCATGGATGTTTTCCATACAGCTGCTTACCATCCATACCAAAGTCACTGATGAGAGCTGAGAGCATACTTTGAAGCCAGAGAAAGTTATTTTTCCAGTTTCTTCAGGAATTTCTCACTCCAGTAGTCTGAAACGTATGTTTTTTGATGCAAGGATCCTAGTTAACACTGGATTAAGAATGCCTTGCATTTCCTCTGGTGCAGTTGCTAAAAACCAAAGAAAAGCTAAGATCACACAAAACCAGTATCTAAATATTAACCCAACAGTATTTTGTTGATAGTATTATTATGGTACAAGAGTGTCTGTCCAAGAGATTATAGTAGTAGAGGTGGTAAAAGCTTTGCCATGTAGACAAGCCACAAAAATAGCTGTTCCTAAGCTTTTTCACTGGACACCCTATTTCTCAGCTCATGATCACACTTCTGCAGTTGAAATCCTGTTGGGTTTGCCCCCCACTTGCCTAGGTCATGACTAATACTCTGGGATCTGCTGCCTCAGAGGATTGACTGGTCTGATGTTAGGTAGGTGAACTGTGAATTAGAAGATCTGGGATCTATGCCAAGCTCTGCCACAGACTCCCTGTGTGACTTTGTCACGTCTTTGCTCTGTGCTTCAGCTCCTCATCTCTTCTACAGGGAAAATAGTACTAACTAAAGGTGGAGCTCAGTCTCTGAATGCTTCTTAGCTGCCTACTCCCTCATGGCAGGTGCCATGCAAAATCTTATGAATAAATGAAAAGGATTAAAGTGTGTATATGTAAAACAGTATGTACTCAGCATAACGTTTACACTGTATCCATATTACAGTCCCAGATTTGTTCACCTTGCTCATGTGAGTAACCCCGAAGAACAGCACATATGAGGTGAGCAAGCAGATTTGATCATAAGGCTACAGCAGTTCTTATTTAAGGCTGCTGATGCAGACACAGGTGATTTAAAGATACAAGTTCCTGTGGCTTAGGATTAATATATAGTGCTGAAATGTGTGTGCTTTGGGGGAAAGTTTTATCTCAAAACACACTGAAGGCTGCCCAGCCCTTTAAATAGGCAGAATCTCATTACCCAGGTACTGAGCAGCTGACAGCAATGGCTGACAAGTGATAACACAGGTTCTCCTGTGCTCTGTCCTCTCTGGTCATCTGAATAACCCACACACATAAGTGTTTATGAGGAATCAGGGTTCAAATACCACTGTGCTCTCTGACTAGAAACCTTTTCCCATCATTTCCAACACTACAATGAACACATCTGCATCTGAATCAGTCTTAACTTCTTTTATAGTCAGCAGAGAGGAAATGGCATTTCTGGAGTGTGATTCATCTTCTCCTACAGTGGCTATCTAAAATGGCTTAGGTGGATCATACCCTGGAAATGCTATCTAGCTCAGACATGGGTGTTTGCAGGGTAGGAGCTTGAAGTTGAGCAGGACTTAGATATTTAAATTTCTTTTAATTTTGAAGAGCAGGCCCAGACTCAGAGTATTGTGTGTTTAGACTAAGCAAAAACATCAGCAACCCACCAGCCCTGACTGAAGGCAAATGCCTTCAGCTTAATTAAGGTGAACGGAAACCTCGTTTGAATATGGAAATGCCATATCTCATTCAACTCTAGAAGGAAAACAAGCCCTGGTAGAAGGGGCAGTATGAAATGATAAATGAGATATCAGAAGACCTGCCACTGACCTTGTAAGTGACCTTGGTCACATCAGTTTATCCTGAAACAACTGTACCTTGCAGGATGCAAGTTTTCTGGGAAGAGGCAGGTCTTTTAGGCAGGTGTCACAAATACCACAAAAAGATACGTGGCTGGCTGGGAGACATTAAGCAGGACTGATTTTGAGGGAGAGAGTTGGGGGAGTGGTGGGAGATGCAATGTATTTGTGTCCCCATCACCATGGGTCCCCCGAGTTACCAGATTCTTTTTACTTTTGAGAGAACCACCACATCCACAACTATTGGCTATTTTCAGCAAAATAAAAACCTGTTCAGATAACATTTTCCCCACTCCAACACCTTTTAAAATAATTTTCAACTACCTCTTTAATTACATAAGGTAGGACCTGCTTCCTTCCTGCACCTCTAAACTTGGGAAACTCGTCCTGCCCTGAGTGCAATCCAGTAGCTATCTGCCATCAGGCCACACTGCAAAGCACACAACTGACAGAAAACCGGTGCCAGAATGTCATCAGTGCAGAGTCTGCCAGGATCTGTCCCTCTCACAGCTGTCAGCTCCTGTAGGGCACTGCAAACTGAGTGCAGGAGCTTCGGCTCCAGGCACAAGCACTGCTGCCACTTGAGGAAAAGAGGGCTCTCTGGCTCTAGTCTCCAGCGATAGGTAAGGGCCAGGACACTGTGCTTCAGGCAGCACAGGGCATCACAAACACTCCAAAATTACACAGTGCTTGCACCCATTCATGTATATTCACAAAATATAAGCTCTGTATGTTCTGTTTGTTCTACACACCTGTATATGATGGGAGTAAGAGCAGGAGGAAAGAACATCATAGGGTTAATTTAATTTAAATGTTGTTTAACTATTATGAGATTTATCAGATACATTTTTCTCTGTGTATCATTTGACCTCCAGCAGTTCAGTGCAGTTAAAGGTTACATTCTCTCTCTTAAAAGAGGTGCCACTTACTTAGGGAGATCTCTAATAGGTTTATGGGAGAGGAGATGCAATCAGGGGTAGGCTTGAACTGTGCAGGGAGGGAAAACCTCCACTGGGAAAAATAGGGAATTGTCTATTTCAAATATTTTAGACTAATTATTGTTTGTCAATATGGTAGTAAGACAACTGAGTCAGTTCACTGTTCCCATATAACAGGCTCTCATTCATACAATTAATTTCCCTTTCCATATAGGGTCTAGCTTTCCTGCAATACACCCATGTGTACAGGTTTAGCTCCAGATAGGCCTGGTGAGGACAAAGCAGGGGAGAAGGGGATGTTGTTCTACTTTAAATGTGCCACCAGACTTCAAATGGTATGGCTTTAGCAAGAGAGAAACGCAACTACTGTAGAGCAGTTTGTCAAGAGCTGCAAATCAAGTTTGTAATGTATTCGCATAGCCAGATTCTCAGAAAAGTTAATCTAAATGAATTTCTACAGCAGATTTGTTAAGTGCACTAAACTTCTGTGTGGCTGCTCTTACCCAGAATTGAAGCTGTTGAGATCGAGCTGACCTTTACATGACAGTTAATGCAGTTTACTATGGGTTAACCGAAATGTGAGAGAAAGTCAGGCTTGATCAGGAAAAGAGCATATATACTAGGAGTTAAGAATTATTTTGAAATCACTGATCCAGATAATTTCCCTGTATACACAGACTCTAAGGCTGTGACAGTGGCAAGAGCTGGTGGAGACCCTCCAGCCAACGTCGTCCCGCTGCAGAAGGGTTCCCGGGGGCACAGAAGCAGCTGTGGCAAACTGCCAGCGTAATGAGTACGTCCAGGGCTTCTTTGCCTGCAGTTGCCAGTCGCTGTATTGCCCCTCTGGGGATGCTGGCAGCAAGGTAAATTATGAGCAGCCCAGGTAACCCGTAAGCAGAGGAGGGCAGAGCCCACCTTCATAGCTGCACTGTGCTGTGAGCTTCTTGCTGCAACCAGTGAGCTGAGCGGGGTGTTTGGTACCCAGTCGGATGAATAATAAGAAGAGATCGGACCTGAGAGAAGTAACCATGTGGCAGGGGGCAGCCACTTTGACAGCAGGCCAGGGCATAAGCCAGCCTAATAAAGTGAGATTATTTCAAATACATGTAAATTCAGAAAGCAATTCAGTGACCTGAATTCTTAAACTGCAGCTGGTGGACTTAGGCAGAATAAAAAGAGAACTGAACATAAAGTCGCAGCTAATTTCCCCTGTGTCTGTGCAGAATTTTAACAACAGAAAGCTAATTTTGATATTTTGATAGAAGAATTATTGTTGAGTGCTGGCTCTTTTTATGAAATCACATGGCCCTTTCTCTGTGTTTCTTTGTGTGCTATCTGCAGTTGAGGATGTCTGACTAATTCTTTATTAAGGGAGCAACATCTATTAGTTTAGTTTCCACAATTTCACAAACCCCAATCCACTTCAAAGCTCTGACAGCTTTGCTAGAAGCATCTTTTCAGCTCTAAATCTCTTCTCTTTTCCTGTGTTTAGTCCACTGTTGCAGTGAGAAAAATTGTGTGTGTGTGTGTGTGGGGGGGGGGGGGCGGACTAGAATCCACAGCACTAGTTAATGTTATTTATTTTTGTCTGGCCATGGAAAAAAAAAGCATATTGTGCTAGGAGCTGTACAAAGGGAATAAAAAAGTGAGTTGTGCTGTTGAGACCTTATAGTCTAAGTACGTTAACTGTGCTCCTGTTGCTCCGTTAGCTGGAACTTACAGGGCTCCCTCAGTCCTGTTCAGAGGTACATCCACCCCAGCTAGCTGCTTGGGAACCATCCAGTCCTCCCCTCCTCAGGTTGTCAAATGCCCTACAGAAACTCCTGTGAGTAGAGACTTGTCCCTTGACACAAAAAAGGCAGCTTCTCTCTCTTCTGTAGCAGGGTAAGGGGCCTTGAACTACAACACCTCGGACTAACCAAGCACGGGTGCTGGAATATGAGGCAGCTGCTGATGGCTCCCATGCTGGCTACATAGCACCTAAGCAAGCACTGAGACTTGTGTCTCCTGGGGAGGATGTAGAGTAGGAGTTTGGGGAGGCAGGGACATGGGATGATAGAGACAGGGAACATGTGTCCTAAGCAGTTCAGAAGAAAAGAGAATGGGGCTGTAGGTCTCTCCGAGGAAAGAAAGGGGGTTAAGAGTGAAGAAGTCAGGAGACATAGGACTGGGAATGGGGACTTGTATCAGCCATGGAAGGGGCTCCTAGGAGAGAGGACAGGCGTCTTTACTCTTTAAAAAATAATTTGGCCTCTGAGTCTAAATTTCGCTTGGGGTCCTGCTCTGGCTGAGGCTGTCCCTATGTACAGAGGTCAGAGGTCTGCTGAGATTAAGGAATGGCCTCCACGAGCTCAGGTTAGTGTGACTGTGATTGTGGATATAAGGGATCTGAGCTTGGTTTCTGCTGCTGCATTAATGCTTTTAAAATGTCCACAGGTGTATTAAACAGGTTACATGCTCAAAGGCAGGATCTACTTAGAGACATGTAACTGCCTGCTCCACAGGAAGCACTAAAGCAGCATAAGGCAGGGAAAGGCAAAAAGCAGTGATTTTCCCCCATAAAAGCAGATGAGACCTCTAGAGACAGATGTGTGGAAGCATTTACCTAGCAGCCCTTCACCTCAGAGGACCTGGGTCCAGATCTGAGCAGGATTTTGTAACGTGGCAGAAAGATTTGGAAAGATGTGATCTACCCAGGGCCAACACTTGGAACAGGAGGAATAGTCTCTTCAGCAAAGGCAGCAGAGAATTCCTTGCCTTGGGAATCATCCCTTAGCAAGGACACCGCACTAAGTCGCAGAGCCTAGCTTTAAATATATCCCCCACTGTAGCAACACATACACACACACATGCACACACACACACACACACACGCACACGCTAGTCAAAACACTTGTTCTTGTAGCTCTCCCCTGAGCTCTGGCAAGAGCAGGAGTTGCTGAAATGGTATTAATTCCTTGTTCACTATAAACCAGTGTCTTTGGGGAGCTGAATTTGGTGATGTCAGTGTAGTGGAGAAGCTGAGTGACTTAAAAGCCTCCCCTAAGCCGTGCAGAATGAGTAGCTTTCCTGAGGAGGTGGCCTGCTGCTCCAGACACATCCCTTTGCCACACATCCAAACACAGCACAGCTTTCCAGGGTTTCAGTTCTGGGGCTGGCAACAGCCCTTTAAATTCTTGGAGATTGGCTTGATGTCCAAAGGCTTCCAAACTCTGATTAATCAATACTTATGGCAACACCCCATCCCCAGGGTCTGCTGACATGAAGATCATCCAGGAGTCAATTCCTGATTTATTTGGCAAGTGCCCAGGAGCATGAATCCTGGCTCTCCTGTGCTATGTCGTGTACAAATACAGAACAGGAAGACAGTTCCCGAATCCAGAGCTCAAATAGAGCTGAATGGAAATTGTCTGATGAAACAAAGGTATATTAGAATTGTTGATTTCCAAATGCCTCAGGTTTCACCAGTTTCCCACAAGAGCTGTTCCCAGCAGCAGAACTTGAAAACCCCAAGTCTCAGGTTGGCCTGGGATCCTAGATTGTCTTGTAGACCAGATAGACAGACTTCTCCAGTGCCAGGATGCCAAGGTCAACATCCTTTACATTTTGACATTTCCAAAACAAAACATTTTGCTGGATTTCCAGTTCATGGCACATGTCAACAAAATGTAATGAATTAAAATTACTGCTTTTCTTAGAATTGCAATAAATTTGCATAGTATTTTGGGGTTTAGGGGCCATGCTTGGGTGGACTGTTTATTCTAGTATCTTAGACTCTGCTCAGCATTTTAGTTTCTCTGCAATAAACAACATAGAAGGAGAAACTCCGGATAACATAAAGCATCTGTGCTTCCATAATTAAATTGAAGGGGAAACAAGATTGCCCCTTCCCCTCCCCTAATGAAGCCTCTCACTGGCTTAGCAAGACTGCAGGACTCTGTTGCAGCTCCCTGACTGTAGCTGTGAGCTTCAGAACGTCGTTTCAATTAGGGTTACACAGAGCCAAACTAATCAGCCGTTCAGTCCTCTGATTGCTGTATTTAGTGATCTCCTTTTGAGGCAGGTGCAGTGACAATAAATCCAGGGCAGGAAAAATGAATTTGAAACTAAAGCAATTTCATAAATAAGATGAGGAGGAGAAATAATCTCAGAACCACCAGCCCACGCAAACTCACTCCTCCTGTCTCATTCCACTGTTGGCTTATGTTTCGTGCAGGACTTTAGTCAAACCTACCAGGAAAATGTGCCAGCAGCACACTGCTGCGTGCCTCATGTAAACTGGTGCTGGCTGGAAGGAGGTTTTGCCCCAGAAGCAACTAATAAGACTGATATCGGTGTGTAGAAGCATCACACAAATGATGCAATTAATTAGAGTGATGGAAACACTTTTTCAGTCTGCTAGCCGATTGCAATTTTGAAAAATGGTTTTGAAAAATTCCTTTCCCCTTCACAAATAAAAAGGAACATTTTCAGTAATTCTGTAAAACGTTTTGGAGGCACAAAAAAAAAAAAAAAGAGAGAGATTTTTTTCATAAAACAGAAAAGAAATAAAAAATTAATCAAATAAAACAGTTGATAAATAACAGTTTTGTTTGACTTGTACCAAGAAAAACATTAAGATGTAGTGTAATTTCAAAGGAAAACTGGAATCTTCTGTTTAAAAATTAAAAAACAAAGCATTCCAAGGTTTTTGCTGGAATTATTTTGTCAGTGTGACATGAATTTAAGGAGCTTTGATCAAATCATTTTTCAGTAAATAGTACACGTTTGGAAGATGTTAGCAGGGTCTCTGTTTAGTGCACTCCCAAGGAAACCGGAGTCTGCCGTTCAGCTCTTTCTGTGTTGTCAAGAGCTCTGGTTATGAAAACATCAGGCCTCTCAATTCATCCGTGCAGCTCTGATTAACATCGCTCTGGGTTCTCGTTCAGATTGAGGGCGGCCGTGGAAATTACAGGCTATTCAAGCACAAACAAGCAAATCAGAAGCCAGAGGCAGGTGACATGGAATTGAAGAGTGAGATGAGGTGTCAGTGTGATGACGGAAACACCGAGCAGTTGCTGGTATTGAGCTTTTTGGAAAGCTGCATTAGCAACATCTGCTATTCCTCATTCTTGTACCCCCAGCCATTCCTTCTCAGCCTGGTTTTTCTAGTGTGTTATCAAGAAAGCAAATGCGGCAGGGCAGCTTTTCTGCCTGACTGCTTTGAACTCAGCATGCTGTCTCCCATCCACATCCTGACTTTGCAGTGGTGCAGGATAGCTGCAGATTGCCCATGCTGGGATTTGTACCTTCAGCTCCCAAAAGAGGATGATTACAAACCTGCAGTCTGAATCCCTCTTTACCTCAAGTGTGCTGGCCAGATCCTTTCTTACCCATCAATTTTATGTAGATAGGTTGTTCTTTTTCTCCTGACTTGGTGCAATTAGTATTTCTGTTGCTGTTAAGCAGCTCTTTGGGATCCAATTTGTTTGTGAGTGCGTGTGTGATTCTGGAAGATACTGCCTGGAAAGCATTGCATATGTACAGTCAGACTCTCTGATGCCCCATTCACTCCCTTTCATTGTATATTCACTGCAAAAATGCTCTAGCTTTAAAGGTGACATTCATAGTCCCCCTGGTGTAACTGGCTACGTGAACTGCAGGGAGAATCGGGCTCTGTCTGCCCTGGGGATATCCAGTGCTGACTAGTCCAGTCTGGTATACAATAAAACCAACATTGTACAAATGTCCTGCACCAGTGCTTGCAGTGAAGCCGGGCTCTCCAACCCCTGTGATAACGTTAGCAGCACTGAATGCAGTAAGGCGGCAGCTCAGGACGCTGTTTTCTGCCTTTAGCCTTCCCCGGCTGGTGTTTCTTTCAAAGATAACTGCCTGTCCATGTGCCTTCCTGCTCTTTTGGAGGGAGTGATTAGCAGTGCGGAAAACACAAAAGCATTAAGCGTCCCAAAGCGCTACCCACAACAGACATGTCCCCAGGGCACCAGTTGCAGATGCAGAATCAGACTTCTGCCAGTATTCCAGCGGTTTGGTTTTACGGTGCAGTTCAGCCTGCCGGAAAGGCCGACCAGGGAGCTGTAGATTTCAAGCTTTACGTGGTATGAGCATTTGCACAGCACTGTGCAAGGAACCTAGGCCAATAATTATCGTATCACACTCTTTGTTGTTTTAACTACGTATCTTCCTTTATAGGACATCCACTCTTGATTTTAAAATGTGAAGGAAAACTGCTTTGTTTGTTCTTCCAATGCTTAGCTACTATTACTATTAGTCTGCTCCTTATTTTTCATCTGGGCTTGTCAAAATCAGATCTCATGACTCTTTCTGAAACCATAAAGAATGGTTCGTATCAGCTTCCTCTTATGTAAAATCAGTATCAAGTCACCTCTTCTATGAGAAAAAGCTGAATACATTGTACTTCCTTATTTGTTGATGCTTTCCAAGTCTGATTCTTGTGGATGTTTTCCGTGCTTTTTCAAGTTTGCAGCCAGCCACTGGAACTGGGACGTTGTACTGCATGCTAGTGGTCCTCCTAGCATTATATGTGGTAGTGACTAGTATCTTCCTTCTTCTACTTGATAATTTCCTCCTTATTTGTGCAATAAGTGTTCCACCTTTTGTTGGAGGTAGCTTTGGAACTCAGCTAGTTACATTCAAGACCCTGCCAAGCCTTTTTCAGAGTTACCGCTTTTCAGGACACCAGCTACCCTCTTCTGAGTGTGGTTTAAGTTCTTTGCTACCAGCTGTTTGATTTTACAGTTGGCTACAGTAAGAGTCATGTCCTTAAACTCTAACTCTTCATCTGTTACAGATATAAAAGATACACCATGCTGTAAAAAACACACCAGTCTGGATGTCTGATCTGATACAGACTGGCTGGTGCTTCTTCTAGAGGTGACCCTTCTACACGCACCCCCTGAGCTTCAGCCACAAAATGAGCTGTGTACAGACACACAACCGGGGAGCCCAGCATGCAGACGCACACACGCACCTACACACACACACACACACACACACACACACACACACACACATGCATGCACAGAGCTTACTAGGCTGAACCCTTCAACTCCTACCAGCCTCAAGAAACAAAAGCTAAAGGGAAGCCCATATGCAGGTGCTGTCATCCATTCAAACCAGCATATGTTGTCAGGGTGCAGGGTCCAGGGCAAGCACAGGACATCTAATGCACCCTGTTTTTGTAAGAAAATCATTCAATCCAGTGTAGAGGCACCAGCTTCTCATAAATCAATGCCATTATAGTTACCCATTTTCATAATGTTACAGGAATGCAGATATGAAGGCTGTTGAGCAGAATGCCTGTCTACATCAGAAATCCTCTCCTTGGAGAAGGCACTGTGCTCTAGTGAAAGGGCATCACTGGCAACACTCCTCCCCCTGCGCTGCATGGTTCGGTCCTTCATTCCAGGAGAGTGTCCCTTCAGTGCTAGGTGCACTCTAAGGCCAGACAAACTCATTACGCCATATTATCCAGCCTATTGAAAAGATAAAGTGCTGAGCTAATATTTTGCTGCAGACTAGAGTGTCCAGCTGGAACATGAGGTTCACTGGCCTGCAGTTTCCTTAAAGCTGAGGCTAGAAGTTCACAGCCACGTAAGATGGCAACCGCAGCATATCTGAGGGCTCTTGCTTGGGCCAGCTGAGCTTTTCTGGCATGTGATGTCCTTCTGTCCCTTGTTCACAGAGAAATTTCCCTTCAGCTAGAAACAAATGCTTGGCTTTCTTCCTCCTAGGGAGTTGCGAGCCTTAGGATGAAGTCCTAGCCCCACTGAAGTCAATGGCAAAACTTCCAGTGACCTCACTAGAGCCAGGATTTCACCCATAATGGTTTGCAGTGTGCCGTGAGATTCTCAGATAGCAAGTTTTAGACATGACCTTAACATTTCAGTACTCTTAGATATTGAAGGACTGTCCTTAGTAAGGAAAAAGACATGCATTTAAATGGCTCAGGAGGGGAAAATGTTTCTTTTGAACCCTGGGATGGTTTGAGATCAGAGCTAAGCATCCAAATCCCAAGGACCTCTCTATTCTCCTATTCCATTTCCTAAAGAGTAAGGCCTGCTAGCCTTAGCCTAGCTGCAAGTGGGCCAGTTCCCACAGGGAACAGTGTGATCTGTCCCTGGCTGAGGTGTGTCTCTCCATGCTTTCTCCACAGGTCCTCTCCTGTTCCTGGACTGTATCACTTGCAAAGACCCTCTAGGATGGGGAAAGGGGGCTCTCATTCATAATCTTTCACATTCCTCCAACACCTGTCCTAGCTGGAGTTTGGCCTAGCACCGAGTGTAAAATAGAGCACTGTCTGGGGGATACTCTATTTTTCCACAAACTTGAGCTTGGCAGCTGAGCCCCCTTTCTGCTGGGAACACTCCCTGCATATGAGTTGCTCTCTTGGTGCTCAGTCACTGGAGGCTTTTCCTCTGCAAAGCAGGAACTGAAGAGCCAGTTCACTAGCTTAGCAAGGGTTCACTGAGCAATGAGGAATAACGTGATCAGAGCAGGAATCTGGGATTCAATTTGTCATGAAACCTGAGATAAGTCACTTTGCTGAGCTGTGCCTGGCTTTGCCCAATAGAATAGGATGACAGGGTGATTATTTTCAAGCATAACAAGATCTTGAGTGCAACAGAAGTGCAGGGCATTAGCTAAGGACATATTAATGAAAGGCCAAATTAACATGTATAAATCAAACAGACCTACATTTGAGCTGAGGATTTCTTCCATAGGCAATCTGAAGCTGAGTATGTAGTATATAATTCCAGAGAACAGTGGGCTACATCTTTGGGAAAATATCAGGCATCTTCAAGAAAAACTTGCAGTATTTGGTCCCAGTTTCAGCGATATTTTGTAGAATATGTTTGACTGCAAAAGCTCTCTGTTACACTGTATAAGGGCCAGGACTTGAATCTGGGACAAAGTAGGAACAAACACCAAACTTCACCTGCAAGACAAGTTTGACCTGCGTGAAATACTAGATGAGATGGCTCCAAGCCTGCTTGGATGAAATAGTTAACAATTTACCAGACTGGTATGAGATTTCAAAGTGAACAAGTTCATTGAGACAGACAAAGCAACTAGAGAGTTGCTGAAGAGTCAGGCAGGCTTCACTGGAACTATATTTTTAAGGTTTTTATTTGCAAACATAAAAATTACAGTCTTCTATTCTCTTTTTAGATTGTAAAGCACAAAATGACAACCTTCCAGATTTATATTTTCTACTACCAATCTCCTGAACTCCTCAGTATTAATCCTACTGTCTAAGACTGAGTTCTGTAAGGCGTGGTTTTGTGGGATCTTTAAGTCTATTGATCATATCACAAAAGCAGGAGATGGGTTGTGTGCCATCTTGTTGCTGGAGTGGATAGACTGTGACAACAGAGTTTTCTTACAAACGTAGAACGTAGACAGTGCCAACAATTCGAGGAAAGTCTGGCATGAATCTTTGAGGATGCCTTCCTTGCGTTTACATATCAGAATCACCTTTCTCTTTCCACTTTCTCTACAGGTAAGAAAAATTCCATTCTGCTGCATAAAGTCCAACATGACCTCAATTCAGGTGTTTTCAACTACCAGGAGAATGAGATCATCCAGCAGATTGTGCAGCACGACAGAGAGATGGCACACTGTGCTCACAACGTCCAGGCTGCTGCGGCCGCTGCTGCTGCGGCCGCATCCACACCCACCCCCGTCATCTGGACTCCACTGATCCAGGCGCCCCTGCAAGCTGCAGCAGCCACCACGTCTGTCGCTATAGCTCTGACCCACCACCCACGTCTCCCAACAGCCATCTTCCGTCCTCCAGTGTCTGTCTTGGGTTCCTTGGGACAGCAGTCCAGCCAGACTCCAAGACAGCTGAAAAGGCTTCAGTCTCTAATCCCATCAACCGGGCCTTCTGCTGTAGGCTCTCCCTCCAGTACTCCGTCCCAGCTGCATACACCAGGAGCAGAAACCCCTTCGTCCTCTTCTTTCCACATCCAGCAGCTCGCAGGATTCTCAGCCTCTGCCGGCCTAGGCCAGTTCCACCAGGCCTCGGTGGGATCCCCTCCAGCTGGCTCCAGCCAGCCAGCTTTGAGTGGCACGTCCTCAGTGGGACTGAACCAGTTCCAACAAGCATCTTCTGGATCACCGTTAGGGACAGGTCAACCCATGCAGCAGCAGCAACAGCAGCAGCAGCCGCCCCTTTCCAGCAGTGGATTTGGGCACTTCCAGCAAGCCACAGCTAGCTCCCCATCGACATCATTCACCCAGCTTTCATCAAATTCACCCCCCAGTCTTCTCAACCAATTTCAGCCCACCACAAGACCGCTGCAGGGGGGACAGTTACAGCAACTCTCGGGCAGTGGAACTTTGGGGGGAATTAATCACTTCCAACCCCCTCCTTCTTCCAGTTCTCCATCCTCCAGCCTAAGCCAGCTGGCACAGGCCTCTGGTGGTCCATCCTCAGGCCTGTGCCAAACACATCCAAGTGCATTAGGATCTTTAACTGGAACGATAGCCCAGCTCCACCAAGAAAGGTCACCTTTTGCCTCCATGTCACCACTACAACAGTCTGGTGTTGCCTCTCCATGTTATACCCCTTCTGGCCTTAGTCCTCCTAGTCAGAGCCCAGTGGCAACAAGAACTTTTCAATGTGGCCCTGCCAGGGCCTCAGGCTCTCACGGATCTCTACTCCTGTCTCAGACCGCCAGCCCACCTCCTCAGATCCTGCAGTCCAAGAGCACGCCACCCCTGCCACCAGGACGTCTGAGCCAGGACATCAAGCTGATCTCTGCTTCCCAGCCATCTTTGCCCCAAGAGCTGGCTCAGACGCTGAGCCAAAGTTCTCCTCATTCCTCTAGGGAATCCATTTCCAGCTTCTCTCCTTTCCCTGGCGGAGGGGCTGGACTTCTTGGGAAGCCTTGTAGCTCAATTCCTGGGCGTGTGACTTTGCCGCGTCAGATGTCCTCAGGTTCTCTACCACATCCGCTGGTGTTTGGGGCCAGTGCTGCAGGCGCTACTTCTCTGACTGCTGGTGGGCGGAAAGAATCTATAGTGCTCACAGGGGATCTGGAACCTGTCAGATCCAAACTGCCCTCCAATTTGTGAGGACTCCTTCTGAAAGCTGGGTATGTCAGCCGTGCAATTCAGTTCCTGATTAGACTTTCATGAATCATTTTTTCTTCTTCTTTTTTTCTCTTTTTTCCCCATTTCTTTTCTTTAGGTTTAACTGTGATTAGAAATAAACAAAAAACACAAAAACAACAAAAAAAGAAGATAACCAGGTATTCTTAGAGCTATAGATTTTTGGTCACTTGATTTTATAGAATATTTTAATACATGGAGCAAAAGGATATTGGAAAATTTAATCCAACGAGGTAACGCACAGACAAGGCGTGTGCCTGAGCTGGAACATATGAATGATCAGCCATAGAAACCACCAAAAATGGTTTTCCTGTTGAGACAAAGATCCAAGGTTGACGTGGGCCATAAAAGGGAACATCAGGTCAGGCCCGTAGCTGGTGTATTTGGAACAGCTCTGGTTGGCCTCGGCTTCGCACCACTTTGCACCAGCTGTGAACTTGGCCCACAGCACCTAGATTTGGGGGCACTTGGATGGCTCACTGCGCACATCAGAAAGTTTCACTTCTCCCAGGTTTTCTCCTGTGATCAGCAGGTTGCAGAGGAAGCAAGAAGAGGGGTGAGTTCCACTAATGCAGTCCCCTCTAGGGATTGCAGAAGGGCTGAGTTTTTGTTTGTCTCTTTCTCGGACTCCATCTGAAGAAGATAAAGGTGACCAGGAGATGGACGGGCCTGACTTCAGATGCTTGTCTCTTTCTCGTTCCGCTGATGCTCTAGTGGGAACAAGAAATAATACTTATAAGTCATAGGGAGGGCAGTGAATATCCCCACTGTATTTCCATAAGCATCATGGATGTGGGTTGTGGGAGGAGACGTCCCATCTCCATGCCAGCACGCCAGGCTGCTGGCCCCAGCAGAAGGGCCCAAGCCTCAGCCTCTCTGTGGTTTGGAAGGCGTGCGTGCTGCATTCCCGGCTGGGGCGTGCAATGCTGGGCGGGGATGAAGAAAGAGACAGCACTTTAACCTTCTCTCAGTCTTAATGTCTCAGTGTCCATGGGCTGACTGCTTTGAAAAGAACTGGGGACAGCAAGATCAAAAAGCGGGGTGCAGTCACCCCAGCCCTCTTCCTCCTTAGCCCAGGGGAGTTTGAGCTTTGAGGCACTGAGGGTAATATTGGTGCCCAGCCAAAAATCCTTCAGATTTGCAACTATGTTTATACCACTAAAAAAGATTAAACCCAGAAAATTGGCCAGCCATGGTCCATGCTTCTCCTCTGATGGGAGAATTGAAATTGTTTGCTTGATTTCACCAGCAATAACAGCATACATAGGCTCTGGTCTCACTCTGCAGCTGCAGCATCACTGGACACATCTGGGGCCTGGCAGGGTCCTTGAGCTGGATTTTTGGGGCTCCCCTGATTTAAGGCATTTAAAGTGGGAAGAAGACAGTAAGGGGCCATTGGGTGCACGCAGCACCAAGAAGCTACAGCCTTTACCTCTAGAGCAAATGTCTCTTTTTATTTCAATTCTTCCTTTCTGTTTTGTTTCTCCTTAGCCCAACAGGTATCTCTGGCCACCTCACTATAAAAAGTCAGGTGCTCAACTTTTCTAGCACTTGCTAGAAACACATGTCCTGCCCTCCTCTGTTTCCAGCTATCGCAAAGTCCCCCCCAGCCCACAGAGGGAAAGCAGGACTTCCTGCAGCAGTGCCAAAACGACCTAATAATCACAATAACAACACAGATCCTTCTGGTCGCCCTTACCTCCACCACCCGCCCCGCCCCGCCCCTCTCTCCCAAAACATTGCCTGACAGCTGATTTTTATACCAAATTGTTTGCAAAACTCTGACATGTGCCTGTATCTTGAATGTTGCTGCAAGCATTAGTGGGCATTCCTGATCCCTGTGCTTTGGTGGCTCCGAATCCAGATGTAGTCAGCTTTGGTCTTCCTTCCTTAAAGGGTTAGGGGAAATCTAGAACTGTTTTTTCTACTAGCTACATAAAACTATATGTGTGTGAGTGTGTGTGGCGGGAGGTGTGTACACGTGTGTGTGTGTGTGTGTGTGTGTATAGGTACATATATATGTACATGCACATACTTTTATACATATGGTATACAGTTATACACATATGTAAACTATTTATGCACCTGTGGAAGCGCACGCGCGCACACACACACACACACACACACACACACACACACACACACACACACATTCATATTTATATATATATATCTCCCCTAGTTTTAAAATACATGTCAGTTTTGACCCTCCTGTAGGACTGATTGGCAGGTGATAATTATAGTGTACAGATCCTGCTTTTCTGAAATACATACAGGTTCATCTTGAAACAGAATCTAATTGACGGAGGTGTAGTAGATTCACAGACCTCTCGTATTCTCCAAGACAGCAGGCAGTTCCTAGAAGGAAGACTCAGAATAGCTTCTCAAGTTTAATATTTGCTTTAACAGTCTTGTTTTCCCACATGCTGGACAGTCCCCTGGCACGAGCATGTCAGGAGCTGGGAGCTAAACTGTTTGGGTCTGGGGAATGCAATCTAACCAGGTGGGAAAAGTCTTCAGCTCAGCAAGGCCAGGCCCTCATGGATGAATCTCCTGTGACTGCTGCATTACTACTTGAATCTCAACAAGCCCTGTGGACACTCAGACAAACGGAGGTGCACAGAAGCACCTTGAGGGCTGTCTCTGGTAGACGTGCGTCCCATCCACCAGTCTGGTGAACATCCTTCATTCGGTTGGGTTCCTTTGCTTTGATTTTCATGGGGATATTGTTTGATTTTCCAGTTCTTAGCGGTGCAGTAGCCAATATTGAGTTACTCCGACTGGACCCCAGTCAACACTAGGCTTGTCTCAGTAGGTGGAACTATAATAATTATTATTGTTATTTTTTGTTTTATTTTGGGGGGAAGGGAGGGAAGAGTTCTAGGGGTGGGGTTTGCAATATAAAACATAATAAAAACCTTAGTAAATAAAAACATAAAAAACCCATCCCTCTGACTTGCTGTCTGTTTTGGGTGTTGAACTTCAGGCAGTATGAGACTTAAAGAAGAAAAAACTTGCATGACTTTTCAGCCCTGTCTCTCCCACTGGAGACAGAAGATGTAGATTTTTTTGTCTCACTTTCTGCCTGTGTTTTCCTGATGACTCCACAGCTTTAGCAGTGTGTTTACCTGCTCCCACATTCCCACCTCACGTACTCTTGTAGGAAAGAAAATTAAGCCATTAACAGTAAAAGTTTTAAACCTTTGTCTACAGTGGAATGTTTAACATTACAAAAGGAGAAATCTTGTTTTTTTGTGAGTGTGTATCTGGGAAGCCTTCCGTTACTGGCAGATCTGGACCCTCTGACTGACTCTGCGATCCTTAGAGATAAGCTCAAGGACCGTTATGGCAGGAAACACACATTAACAACTTGGAATCGGGGCTATCATTGAAAGCAAAAAGAAAAAAAGGCAGAAAAGAAATAGCCATTTCCAGGTTGCAAATTAAGCTGGATGACAGTGCCGAGATCAGGACTTGATGTATTTTAGGAAGATAAAACTAGCCTCAATTCTTACCTTTCATTTCACTCCTGTGAGATCCTCTTTGAGTTTCTGTCCAAACCCACCCTAGGAAATATGCACAAAATGGATGATTTGGGTCAGTAGCTCGCATTGGAGCTGTATGGCCTCATGCCCTCTCTTCACAGTCAAGAAAGTGTAGAGCGGAGCAGCCCAACTGCTGGAGTCCCGCCTGCGGCAGCGAGATGTAGTGAGCCGCTGTGCTCCCTGCTTCCTCTCCTCTAACCCGCTGAAGCCAGGAGCCTTGCTAGATCTCTGCAGTGCTGATGCGCTCACCTTCATTTTTCCTTCTCAGAAATCTCACTTTCTTGGTACCTTTTCATCCAATCACTGCTTTTAGCCTTCTAACTTTACATCTCGCCCAACCCCTGAAAGACTTAATTTGGTAACACATCAACAGGGTGTCTTTCCTGCTGGGATGAGAACTAGGGCCAGGATCTTCTTTACCAGGAGTCCCAATGCCAGAGATGACAAAAATTGCTGGTACAATTTATTGAGGAAAGATTGGATTCAGAGAGCTGCAAGACAGGAAAGGAGCCCGAGGGCTAGTGTGTGAGACCAGGATTTTGCAGAGAGGGCTGTGCAGAGACGTGAGCACACATGCCTGTCCCACTGATGCTGCACAGCACAGACACTGACTTCCAAGCAGGACCTCCTCTTTCGCTCTCCCCTTCCCCCTCCACGTGCTTCTGATGCCACAGGAAAATAGGAAACCCTGTCAGTCTCCCTCCGTCCGTCCTCTGCCCTAGTCTGGTTCTCTATAAGCAGAGCTGGTGAGGAAAGAGTAAACCAAACATTTTCATCAGAGACTGCAGTTCCCTTGAAACCAGATGGGCTTGCCCTGGTAGGTCAGTTGCCCTGGAGCTTCACTGAGGGAAGAAATTCAAGCAGTAAGATGTTTGTTTTGCCTTTCCAAATGAAAGTCTGTGCCAGGCTTTTTTTATTTTGAATGCTATTATTATAGAGGAAGCTGGAATTGTGAGTCAGTCCTGCCCAGTCAAAAAATTATTTAAATTACATTTCAAGAAGATTTCAGGGGGGTTATGTTGGAGTAGAGTGAAATCCAAGTTTTGAAATCTTAAAGAGCCCTGTGAAACCTGCCTTCTGTTCTCCACCAGCCTCTAGCAGGGAGCCCAGATGCAGCCCTACTGCTACAAGTTGCAGAAGGATGGGCAGGACTGCATCAGGAGGAGCTCACGACACCCAGCCTTTGCGGAGAGCAGGGCAGATCACAGCTCACAGCAGCACACTAGCCTCCTGGTCCTCATGACAAGCGTGTGAACGGTTGATGGGGCATAGCTAATGGAGTCTAAGCTTTTCTGCATCCAGAGCCAAATCCACGCTGGTATCAGCGCTGACGCAAGCAGCACTATCCAGCCAACATGTCCAAGGACAAGTTCCCTTGTACCTAAACGGAACAAGGACTAACCTGAGGGCCAGCATTTCAACCCAGCTAGTAGCCACGTCTGTGCTCCAGGTCAGTGTGGATCAGGATGGCACAAACAGCTTTTCCATGACCAAAGAAAAGCCCTGTCTCCAACCTCCAGAGGACCCAAGGAAGCCCCGCCAGCTGTAGGACTGCACACATGGAAGGGCTTGACTGGCTTAGCATGTGCATTGATGCCGCCTTACCTTACTGAAAGGACTCAGGACCACACACTTCCATGATATTCACACACTGGCTGCCAGAAACAAACTATTCAGATACCAGAGCCAAGTCACCCTCCTGTCAACAGGGTCGTTTCTCCAGCTCCTGTTCACTACTACCTCCCCTGCAGTGCCTTGTGAAGAGACAGCCCGTTGCGGCAGGAGAAGGCAAAGATCGCCAGCTCTTGTGGTCCCCCTCCCCATAGCAGTTTGGCCAGGGATGTTCATGGGAATTTCAGCTTTGTCCCTGGAAACTGTCCCTGACTATATGCCTGCCCTGTCTCCCATCTCTCCTAGAAAAGAGCAAGCGCTGGTTACGGGACAGAGGCAGGGGCTCCCAAACCAGTACTTCTTAGAGCCAATGAGAGATTTTGAGGTGGTGGAGAGAACAGAATTTCTGTCTGTTTTTGTTCCCCCCCCCCCCCCCCCCGCAATGCTTTTCTGCAAGCACTGAGACTGGCTGATCCCCTGCACCAGGCAACCTTGGACAGAGAGGAAAGGGATGCTGAAGCTGCAGTGAGAAGCAGGCTGAGGCTCAGCACTCTGAAATGGGGTTTTTCTTCCTCTTCACAAACTCACTGAGCTGTTTGAACCAACAAGATGATAAGGTTCATTGAGCACAAAATGCTTTGGCGCTATGTGGACACCGGCCTGGCAAGACCCTCAGCAGACCTCTTCGCGCAGCATTGTCCTCCAGCCACAGTCACCGCAGGAGGACCCCTGAGGCAGCCGTGAGCTATGATGTGTCTCCAGGCTGCCTGGCACTGGGGAGGAGCTCTGCATGCCCTGGCAAGCAGACAGCTGAGTCCTTCCTTTTTTTAAATCTCCTCTGCAAATCCAGTGATCTGGCAGCACTGGGCACAGGATGGTGAGCTTGGAGGAGGCAACAGGGAGTCTGCAAGGTTCTTCAGTGAATGCCAAGGAGAAGAAAAGGGGATTTGCTTTTGCCCTATTCCCCTCCATGCTGGGGGAGACATTAGCAAGTTAGCAGCCTCTGCTGTAAAGAAATGAATACATCATAGTGTATATTTTATTTAAAAATAAAGAAACCCAAACACTGATAACAGCTTTTGCTCATTCACTCCACTCAGCCTCAGGGGCCAAGCTTTTACCTGCCAGCCCATGGGACTGGTGGGGCATGAGCTGCAATCTGCACAATCTGGCCTCTGCATCCTTGTTATTTTGTGGGAGAGCCAAACTTGGCAAGGAGAGAAGAGTTGCAGGAAAAGGCCTGGGTGACAGGACAGGACAGGACAGGAGGGTGCAGCAGGATGAAGGGATGGGAGGCTGAGGAAGATGGGCTGAAGATCACTTTGGGATGTGCTGTTGAAGGGATGCTGTCTGCAGGGCACTGCCTGCATTCACATGTGGGACTTGACATGCAGAAGGCAAACAAAGGAGCTGCTCTAGGCCCAGCACTGCTCACCCCATGTCGCCCACTGCTGCCCCTCCACCTTCGGGCAGAAGCAGGAGGAGCTGGTGTCCAGGTGAGGAGACACCCTCTCACATTTCCACTCCTGCAGGATGAGGCAGTGCTTGTCCAACCCTGGGAATACCCCGTGCCCAGGGCTGAAGCAGGACTCCTGTGTGGAGCAGGCCGAGCTGTTCTGCAGCCCCTGAAGCTGGACTGCCCATCACCCCATATGGGCACTGTGGAGAACATGGCCACCTCTGCCCTGTGGGCCTGCATCAGCCCCACACAGAGGTGAAAGCTTGCAGAAATGGGGGACCCAAGGCCTCCCCATGAACAGAGAAGTGGCCAGGGGTGTGGAAGGTGAGGGCACATGCAGATGTTCGTAGCCTTAAATGATGGGATGGATGGACATCTTTCCAGCCAAGTTTGTCTTTGCTCCAGGCCACATGCCTTGCAGGGACAAGGGTAGAGGGCAGGAATAGGGCTCTCCAGGGTGCAGGCACCAGCATGGCGGCAAAGGCCTGTGCCCGAGGTAGCTGGAGCCCAGCCCTCGGAGGGAGGGAAGGGAGAGGAGCCAGGGTGGCCCCCTCTGCCCAGCGCTGGTGGGTGGCAGCCTCTGGTGAGGCGCCGCGGCCATGCTCGCACTGAAAGCCTGACCAGGAGTTTCTGCTTCCCATAGGCGAGGACGGTGGTACAGCGTCAGCGCCGGTGACCCGAAGGCAGCTGCTGCTGGCACCCGCATGGGCCCAGCGCCTGATGAGGCAGGATCTTTGCCCTCCAAGGTAATTCTACCTGCCCAGAACTGGTGGGCAGCATCCACGTCTGCAAGTCCCTGAGAGGTTCAGCAGGGGCATCGGTATCATGTGAGCCCTAGGAGTGGGGAAAAAAGAGGCCAGCACGTGCCAGGACACCGGGAAGCCTGTGGCCAATGCCCTCTCCAGTGCTGACCCATCTGACAGGGGCAGCGCTGCAGAAGAGCCAGGCCCCAGGTCCCCGGCGATGGCTGCGAGGGTGAAAGCCCGGGAATCAGCAGGTACTGTCATAAAAAAGCAGTCAGACTGTTTTTGCTGGTGGCACGTTAACTCTGTAGACTCCCTCCCCATCCACCATTACCCCCTTGCAGACCCCTCTGTCCCTGGCTGAGGTGACCGACTGGTGGCCTGTGAGTAGTGGCATGGGTGGCCCTGTCCCACTGCTGACCCGAAGCTGGGGTCAGTGGTCCCCTTCAGCAGTGGGGGGAAGAGGAGCACGGGGGAGACTGGCACTGCTGGGGTTTGCCCACAGGAGCCAGAGGTGGTTTTACAGCTGCTTTTCATCAGCTGTGCAGCTCCTTGATTGCATTTCGCATGGAGATTGAGGCCAAACAAAGCCCCCAGCCCAGGAGGAGCTAATCACACCTGCGGTGCGCAGCAGGAGCGAGGCCCAGGCTCTGCTGCCTGCTGTGCCAGCCGTGGGCGCCTGCCGCAGTGGCAGGTGCTGGGGCACAGCCGGAGGGTCTCCAGTGGAGCGCAGGGACTCTGCAAAGGTCTGTGAAGCTGAAACCTTCGTCAGAACCCAGGCAGGGAGGGAGAGGATGTGACAGGCACCCGTTGAGTGTGGTGACACAGCTTGTGAGCTCTGAGCCATGCTCATCTCAAGGTCACAATTTTCTCTTTGCACAAGGCATCTGGGAGAGCCCACACAAAGTTTGGCAGGTATCTCAGATGCCTTCTTTTTGCCCCCTTTCCTTGCTTGGGGAAACACTCAGGTTGAGATGCTGGGTTGTGTGCATGCACGTGGCTCCTCAGCCAGGGTGCAACCAGAAGCCACTTTGGTTTCTAGGCTCAAGCCCACACCGAGAAACCTGCAGAATTAAATCGAGTGCCAGCACGGGCTCTGGGCTGTGCCACGTTCTGCTCGCGGCGGTCCCGGGGGCTGCTGCCTTGCTTGGCAAGGCATCTTCAGACCAGTCCCCCCGCTGCCTGCTGGCTGCTCCCCTCTTAGTGAAAAGGCATTGAATTTTCACCCGTACATATGTGCACACAGGTTTTGTCACGTAAGTTATTTGCAGAGGCCTCACATGCTCTGACTCACTAATTTCAGCACACCGAACCGGTGTCTAAGCCCCAATTTCACTCCAAGCTGTGATTTTTAATGGAGCTGAGTACGGCGACGTCTACAATTGGCAAATCAAAGGAAGAAAATCCTAACTGGGTTCTGCCACTTGCATTGGAAGGAAAATTGATATTTTTTTTGTTTTGTTTCCCCTAAAGAGGTGTTGCAAACCAGCTGCCTTGCAGCCTCCAGCTGCCCCTAATCGCTAGCAGTGACTGTTCTGCTCAAGTCCACCTCTTAGCAGGCACCTGATTAGAAAAGACATTGAATGAAGTTTCTCGGAAGAGATGGATGTGCTTTTGTTTTAGTGGAGGAGAAAGGGCAGCTGGAAAGCTTAAAGTGGGAGCTTCAGCCCCGCGAACGCCAGGCCCTTCCCAGGACTGCCGCCGAGTGACCCCTTGCGCCGCGAGCTGCGGAGGCCCCCGGTGCCCTGCTGGCGCTGGTGCTGCAGGGCCGCGTGCGCAGGGCTGACCGTCGCCTCCAGAAACGCGCCGGCGACGCCGGCCGCACCGCGTGCGCCCTGGCCGCTGCTGCGGGAGCGCAGGAGCTGCCTGAAGCCGCGCTGCGGGGTCGAGCAGGAAGGAAGGTGTTAACAGCATCGCCCAGTCCTGCGCGTCTCAGTGTCTGCCCCTGCCTGGGAAGCCGCTCTGCCTGACTGTGCTGCAGATCAGACAGCTCTTCTGGGTCACACCTCCCCCCAGTCCCCTTCTATTTTATTTTCTATACACGCACTTTGCTCAGCTGTGATGGGGGGGGGGGGGGGGTCTCGCCTACACACGGCTTCCAGCGGCTCTGCGGAGGCGCTCGCTCGGCGGGGCCCGCGTGCGGCCGTGGCTCGTGGGAGGGCACGGCCAGCTGCCCCCCCCTCGGCGTGCCGCGTCTCGCCCACCCTCGCCAGCTGCCTGCTGCGGCCGAAGGGCGCTGCCAGCTCGGGCCTCGCGCCTGCCTGTCACTGTCGGCTCCTCTCCGCAGCTGGTCGGTGCCGGCGCGCTGCTCCGCGTGGGCCAGCGCAGCCCCTGGGGGGGCTCCCGGGGGGGGGGGCTGCAGGTGGGGGAGCTGCCCTTTGCAACTGCTGCTGCTCCAGCTGCCTCCTCCCTGGGAACGGGCTCCTTGGCGAGGTGAGGGCACCCGACCACAGCACCCTGCCGGGGGCACAGCCCGCCCCGGCACTCGGCCCGGCACAAACCCACCGCAGTCAGAAAGCTCCGGCAGCTCTGGGAGTGACGTCTGGCTCGTGGGGAGGGAGGGACGATGGAGACAGGGCTTCACTGCTTCTCCTCTGTGAGGACTTCTGCATCCCTGCCCAGGACCTGCCTGACGGTACTGCAAGGGACCCAGCCGCCCCCCCCCCGCACCCCCCCGGCCAGCCTGGGGAGGGGGCACAGGGGCAGGGGGAGGCACATTTGCTGGCCAGAGCCAAACGTGTAGCTTGTGGCTGCACTGCCAAGCACGAACAGCGTCCTAGCGGGATTATTAACCTTCTCGCTGCTGCCTCGGGCCCTTCTTGCATTTGTGGTTTGTAGTAAAAATTTAGTGCCAGGACACGTGGGATTTCATGTCACTACAAGCCAGTGCCTTGTGCCTCCGGAGAGGCTGTGGCGACGAGGAGATAGATACGTGCCTGGCTCTGGCCACGTCTCATCTGCTGCAGCAAGCAGGCGTGATCGTGGCCCCAGGGCGCGATGCCGTGGGGGCCCCCGGGACCGGCGGGGAGAGCAGGAGGCACCTGTGCATGGACACACGGCCTGGTGCGCTCATCTCTCCTCCCCGCTCCCCAGCAAGCCATCTCCAAAATCATAGGGTTTAGTTCGCTGGCTTTTGTTTTGTCTTGTGGGTGTTTTTTTTTTGTTTTTTTTTTTTTAACATTTGTGAGTAGATGTTTTGGGTCTATTCACTGCGCCCTGAATGAACGTGGGAGCAGGTTTTTTTTTTTTTTTTTTTTTTTTTTAACCAGCTTCTCTCTACTCCTGTGAGGATTAAGAAACCACATTTATGTAAACAAAAACAAAACTAAAGCCCCCAAGCCAAGCACACGCCAGCCTGGGGGCTTTAGGCCCATCCCCCGGAGAGCCCGTGAGTCACGAGCGCTGGGGACTCAGGAGCCAGCTCTGGTTTGTCGTGACGCTGCTGTGCGCTTGCTGGGTTTTGCCAGAGCTCGGTGGCTCCAAGCTTTGCCTGGTGCCTGTTTGGGTCCCGGTCTGAAAGGGCTGGTCCCACTCTGGCCCTCGTCCCACTGCGTCCCCTGCCCTCCACGGCTGCCCAGCCCCGCGTTTCCAGGCCGGCCTCCAAAGCACAGTCTCGCATGGGGCGAGATCCAGCCGGCAGCGCTGAGTGAGGCACTCGGGCTAAGGGCCTGCAGCTAAAGGGGGGGGGGGGGGCGCCTGGGGAGGGCGGGGGCAGCACCTGGGGGAGGTGGGGACGGTGCTCTGTGGCCTCCTTGCAGCAAGCAGCAGCCTCCGCGGGCTGTGGCCAGGTAAGAGGGGGCAAAGGCGGCGGTGGGGACGAGCCCAAGCGTTGCCAGCCACGAGCGGCTGCTTGGGGGGGGGGGGGGGGGGGGGCAGGCGCACCCGGGAGGCGAGGGGCACGGCTGAGGTGGCCGGCAGTGGTGGCTCAGGGCCCTGCTGGGGGGGGGGGGGGGGGGCGATGGAGGGGGCCCAGCAGCGGCTCCAGAGCAGGCCGGGGCTGGGGGAGAGATGCAGAGCTACAAGCGGGGATGGTTTCCCGGCAGCTGCTTGCTGCAGATACCTCCCTGCCCTTCGCCACTGATGGATTTTTTTCTTTAATTTTATTTATTTCTGTCACGAGGCTCCAGCTCCTCGGCCACGCACCACGAAGGGACAGGGTGGTTTGGGGGGGGGGGGGGGGCTGTGCCGCCTAAGACAATGGCAGCAGCTGAGAGAAACCCCCCGCGGCGGAGGGAAGCCAGCCCTCGCCTCCATCAGCCCAGCGCTCGGCCGGATTAAGTGGCTGCTGTTACTGTGGCAACGGGGCCCCGGAGGAGCCAGGGTGCGGAAACCGGGCCTGGTGCTTTCCTCGCGGAGGCGGAGGCCGGGCTGCTGGGCCCGCGGCCCTCAACCGCCTCCTCATTTCACAGAGGAAACCCCCGAGCCCCTCGTGTCCTGCGATCCCTGCGAGCGGGGCCCTGCCGAGCCGGGGGGGAGCCCGGGGACCAGGCTGCACAGCAGGGCCCGACAGCAGCCCCCTGCCCCCTGTGCAAGGCCTGTGGCTGCAGGGGGGCTGCGCTTGGGGCAGGGCTCCCTGGGGGCCCCTCGGCGAGCCCCAGCCCCTTCGCAGAGGCTCCGCTAGCCGGGGTGATCCGTGGCGTTGCTCTCTCTTTGCCCTCAGGTGTGATGCCCCGGGGAGAGGACCTCGGCCCAGCTTTACAGAGCGGTAAAATTGCAGGGCTAGAAACGCTGACAGCCAGCCTAAAATGGAAGAAGGGAAATGCGGCTGCAGCAGAGGCTCCAGGCAGAGCAGCCCGTGGCGGTCCCGCGAGCGCTCTTCCCCGGCCTGGCGCACGCTGAGGGTGAGTACTGCTGGTGTGGCTGAAGCTCCGATGTGATGCGTTTACTGCTGCGTTGCTGGCGTGTCTCATTTAATTTCCCCAGGCTTGCTGTTTCCGAGCCAGGGCTGCCTGGTTGGGACGGCGTGGCTCTGAGCTGCCCGGCACACCCGCGCGCAGTCCTACACGGGGTAACATCAGTTGAGAAACCTCAGGCTTTGAGATGGGAGGAGAGGGTGGGCACCGCTCCCAGCAGGAGACAGGGCACAGCAGATGCTAGCACAGCG
Organism: Dromaius novaehollandiae; assembly: GCF_036370855.1. Taxonomy (NCBI): domain Eukaryota; kingdom Metazoa; phylum Chordata; class Aves; order Casuariiformes; family Dromaiidae; genus Dromaius; species Dromaius novaehollandiae. The sequence goes on from NC_088107.1 coordinate 24,012,874, forward strand.
CTTCACTGCATTTCCGAGGCAGGCGGTGGCATTACTGGTGGAGCTGGTTATGTGTTGAACAAAATGACTGTGGTTGAACCATCGCCAAGCCCAGCTCCTGTGGGCTGAGCACCCTGCAGCGTCCCAGTGGCCACTTGGCAGCTGTCTGCGGGTGGGATCCCCTGGGCCAGCCAGGGTTGGGAATGGAGAATTTCCTCCTAAGAAGTTACCAAGGAAAATTAGTGTTTGCTCTAAATTGCAGTCCTCTGGGAACTGGATGTTTTGGCCACTCTTCCTCAGAGAGGAAGGTCTGGAGGAAGGTCAGTGTATGCTGGAAAGGAGAAGCCTTGGGAAAGGGGGACGAAGGGGAGAAAGAGGAGGTGGAGCAGGCCCTGAATTGGGGAGTAACTGCACAAAAGTCAATTGTCGCTTTGTGAAAGGGCAGGGGAGAGGTTATTGTCCTAGTGCAGCTGCCACCAGGCTTGTAGCGGGGAAATGAGCCAGGTAACTGTACAGGCAGGTCTGGGAGACTCAGCTGCTACCTAGGATGGAGTGGGGGAACATGTTTCCCCACAGCCAGGTGGCCAGGAGCCCTCAGAGTAGGCTGGATCTAGCCCTGCTTCTTCTTTGTTCCACCTCGCTGGATTTTAGGACTTCTCCCTGGCAATCCACCATGCCCAGGTTTTTCCTGCTTCTCTAAAGGCAGGTGCACAGTCTGGCTCTGTGGGTGTTGCCTTCTGCTGTCCTTTCACTCATACCCTGTTTGTGGTGCCACCTTTCCACACTGGGCCTGCCGAGGGTCTGCTTGCCTTTTCCAAAGCTGCTGCTACTGGTGTGCTTGTCTCCTGCCTCTGCCCTGTCAGCCCTGGACATTTTCTTGCCTGTGTTAGGCTGAGGGTGCCCTTGACTTTTGTAGTGTCCATCGCACTGGAGAGCTGGTGAGCTTTTCGGCGGCAGGAGTTGGGCTCTGTGTGTGTTTATAGCAGGGCCTGAAGAGTCACACTGCGTCTCAACAGCTGGCTGCTCTCTCTAGGAGTTACGCAGGCCGTAGGTATTCACGCCCACATGTCTAGGAAGCAGACGTGTAACCTGTCTGAAGCCCATCTTGCATCAGGGGAGACCTGCCCCCACAGAAAAGTTGTATTGGGTTAACATTTTGCCAGTTTAGTTAAACCCTGATGAGCGCCATAGGAATACGCTTACTTGAGAGTAACAGTGACTCGCTGTGATTTAGTTTAAAGCCAGTCTCAATATGCATCAAGCCAGAAGGCCATTCTTAACAGGGACAAAGCCTGGAAGTGTGACACCAATTTAACTAGGCTGTTTGAGTCACAAGAAGTCAAACCCCAACAACTTTTGTGTTGGAAACATAAGTGCTATCAAGGGAGGCCACAACTAGGCATGAAAAATAGTTTGCTGCATGAGTTCACTGATAACCGCTTACTAACAAGAAAGCATCGTAACGATGGTCTCCTTCACCTAGGCAGAAGAGAAATACTTTATCCCCTTCCAGGTAGGTGCAGAAATCGTGGCTTTACCAGCAGGGCATCGCTGCCCTCTAGTGTCCCTGCCATGCACTGCCGGGCTGCCGCCGCTGGACAGCGAGGGGACAAGTCACAGCAGGTAATGCTACCTCTGCCCGGCTTAAAATGGGCCACTTGACCCTTATAAACACCCCATAAAACTGTCACCTCCTCATCTGATTTGATATGCAAAGCATGTATCACAGCAAATTATGCACACTGGCCAACCTAGCAAGAAATAATTAACTAACTTCTAAATCTAGATGTTGTTAGTAAGTAGAGGTCACAATTTTTGCTTAATCAGCTCTTCCCATCTGCATCTCAGATGTGCCCTGTGACAGTTGCAATTGCATGAACGTCTCTGTTCCCAGCGTCTCTGCTCCTGCAGGCATACACGCGTGCACCCCGCCACTTCCAGCACGGCTGAGCAGGCCCCGCGCAGCTGCAAAGACATGACAGTCCTTCAGCAGCTGGGAGGCTGGTTCCCATCTGAGACCCCGGCAGGCTTTCAAAATTTCCCTGCGAGAAGAATCTGACTAGCAAAATCTGGGGGGGGGGGGGGCGCAAAACAACGCAGTAATTCATATTCCTGTTTGCAGAGGTCAGGACGAGGAACAGTCCGACTCCGCCAAGAAGATGCGACTCTAGTAGCTGGGGCATTGGCTGGCTCGCAGAGAGGAAGCTCGCTGTTCATCAAGGTGAGTCTTTGAGTATTTGAGTGATCATTTAAGATAATGAGACTGGAGCAAGCATGAGGATAACCATTACAGCACTTGGAAATCTAGAGCCAGAAAGTGCCAAAAGCAAAGAATTATTACTCTTCTGTGATTTATTGATTTACTAAGGATATTCTTGGAAAGCTACTTTAACTGATCTGAAATCCTTCCCTCTTGCTGCTTGCTTGTTAAGAGGTGATATTTTTGCTATTGTGTGTGCATGGACACAGGGAGTAAGTGTGCTGTTCCTCCTCTTTCTCTGGAGGAGGCAACCTGCCAAACCACAACCGAAAAAAGTGCAAGTAAAATTCCTAACCTGGTCACCAAGATAACCAAGAAAAAAAAGGTATAGGAATAATTAAAAAGAGAACAAACTCTCCAAGCAGACCAGAATTTGATTGGATTAAAAAAAGTGTATTGGATGTCCAATACAAAATAATAAACATGAAGTTATTAAAAAAAGCCATAGAGTATACAGCAATACTACAGAAAAGCAAAAAAATTGTACAGAAAGGTAGACGTCTACAGCAGTCCTCAAAATCATCCTACATGAGAATCATAAAACAATATACAGGTTTGCTTTTTTTCCCCAAATAGCTCTGAGGGAAGCTGCCACTTAACAGCTTGACTATGACACTACAAGGATACACAATGTTCCAAATTTAAAATCACAGGATATGTAAGAAAACGTAGCATTAAAATGTGAAAAAGTGCAATACAGATTGTACACTGAATTGAATAAATGTTTTCTTCAGTTTAACCTTAAAAAACCAACTTTGAACAGTTGTTTTATCATTAAAAATATTCCCCTCCCCAAATTCAATGACAATATTAACATTCATGGTGTTATACATAAGTAATATTCACAAAGACCCACCAGCTAAGAATACTGTGTATGTATGATGGTATTTCTTTGGGTATAGGTAAAAAATAGGCAAAGGAAAACATATACCCTTCCTTTCAGGACAGGGTGTGTACTTTATTATTTAAATACATATTCTGTAGCTTATTTTGCCCTGAATTGTATCAATTAAAAGTCCAAACATGAATTTTTTTAGGTGGCCCATGGTGCTCCAATTAATCGAGTCCCTCCCCTCCCTCAAATAATAAATAAACCCAGCAAGTTTGCTAGAAATGGCAACACAAAGAGTCCAGGAAAAGAAAGAAAGTAAAACTACAACCCAAATACCTATTGCTGTGCGGGACAATTCACTGGCTCTCCTTTGCCTTAGCGACAGGGTCTAAGAAAACTGGCCCAGAGTTCAGCTTTAGCTTTTTTTTTTTTTCCCCTTCTTTTATCCATTTGACTATCGAGTGTGTTTTTTGTTTTTTTGTTTGTTTTTTTTTAATCTAAACACATTCTAATATTTCCTGTTAATGTCCCAACAGGCGCAGCCATCGAGCAGAGGAGCTGGGGACTATGGCAGAAGCGTTCTGCATCTGCAACGCCTGTTGGCTGCGCTTCCTCCATCCTTAATGCTGAGCTTTCAAGATCATATATCCACTCACTCGGGAGGAACAGATTCTCCATATGAAAGCATCAGTAAGTTTTGGGTTTCCTTTCATCTTAAAAATGAAAATGTGCACATGAGTTTCTTGGGCAGCTGGGTTTTATTTTTTCTTTTTTTTTCTACTAAAATACAGTTCTTCCTTTTATGCCATTCCTCATCACAGAGGATGGCAGAGCCAAGCTATCACACAAGGAGAAAATAAAAAAAACATTTTCCCTCCCCCTTGTGCAGGAGTTCCCTTTTAACTTTCCTTCCTTCCTAGAACAGCACCTGAGTCACTAATACTGTTTTCTTTCAAAAGGTTTCAAAAGTGTAAAAAAATACATTTTGCCTTGCTTATGTCTCCCGAGAGCCCTTGCGCTGACAAGGACTCATCTCAAAGCACTGTTTAAATGGCCTGGGAGAGAGAAATTGCACCGGGGTCGGTCTTGCTGCTGAAGGATCCTGTGGCCGGGCTGTGTGTTCAAAGGCAGGGCATGATATGCTGCTGAGTACAAGGGTCCACAGCTCTCTGCTTCCAGGCGCTGCGGGGAGGCGAGACCCCGGCCCCGCCGGCAGAGAAGTGCTGTGCTGTGCTGCGCTGCGCACTGCTGCCCGCGCTAAGTTCGCTCTCCATGCTGAACGAGCGCTCAGCTTGCACCTTAAAGTTTCATGATGCGATCTTTAAACTAACAACAACAAAATGGAGCACTGTTGCCAAAATAAGCTGTAGTGTCATCTAAACATAAGGAACCCTACTTTACAGAAGGAATTTTTTAAAAAAAGTTTCTAAATGAGACTCTCACTGCAATTCAGTAACCAGAGACACAGTATGCTGAAGTTACAAGGAAAGACGTTACAGAAGATGCTCTCATTTTCTTCAGTCTTTCAAGTCAGTATAGAAAGACAAGAAAACAACAATAATGAAACCTTCCCCTGGCTCCCCTCCCCTTCCCCATCTACTTTTCCCCACTCAAAATATTGAAACTGCACAAAAAGCGACAAACAAGCCTTTCAAATTACATTTCAATTCAAACAGACTGGTAATCTCACAGTGATGAGAGGAGAAAGTCAGGCTTTTAATAATTATAATATAAAAATAATAAAAAAGCTTACAAATAGCAGTGCAGCATCCCAAAAGGCCATGGATTAACTGCCAGAAGGGGACATAATTATACGCAGAATAAAAAACAAAACAGAACAACCCACACTGGCAATGAATTTTCATACACAATAGAACAAGCAGTCAAACATCAGCCTAGGCTGTGGAAAACAACAGTTTCTTTTTTTTTGATTACAATATTTTTTTCCTTTTTATAAAAAAAAAGATAAAATAAAAACACAAATAAAATTGTACATAAATGCGAATGTCCAACACTGAAAAGGCAGGGCAATCACACCACTGAGACAAAACCTGACCAGAAAAAAAAAAGTCAAGTCCACTTTTCTTCCTGCTGTCTGGATGCTAGATTTCAGCCTGATGCGTCCCATCCTGCATGGTCTCAGCAGGTAACTAGAATTCAACTTGGCAATGACTTCATTGCAGGATGATGACAAGCAGGGTCATCTCTTTGACCAGCTGTAGCACAAATGCACTGGTTGGTTGGTTTGCTTGCTGGGTATGCTCTCATGTGCTGTCTCTCTTTTTTTTTCTGTTTTTTTTTCTGTACAATTCCTTGTGTTCCAAGGCTGAGTCCCAAGACTTGTGAAACTGGATTTGGAGTCATGTCCTGGTGAAGGCGGTCATGCTGTAGTGATGGCATTAAGGTCCTTCATAAGTCCTTCCAGGTGGGCCATCTCTTTGGTCAGCTCATCCGGTTCATAATTCTGCAGGAGAATTTTAAAGAGTTAGTTAGTTACTGACAGGATAACTTGCTTTCTTTAGAGGGGACAGAATAAGGAATAAGAAGAAATGGCCAGTGGTTCTGGTATAGATTGTGACCCTGACAAATGAACAAGATTTATTGGGATTTACAGGAATTAATAACTTGAAACAACTTTCCAAGTGCAGATATTTTTGCAATAACTGATTGTAAAACTGTGATCATCTTATCTGGTTTCCTTCTATCAATTCCTGCTTCAAGATAACACCTTCAATTTAAATTTAGTAGATATTTTAGAAAAATCTTCCTAGGTTAATTGAAAATATGTCAGGAATCACTTTAGTGCAATAGTTTTAAAAATCACTTATGCTTCCTAAAAAGATCATCCTCCACTTCTAGCCTCAATTTTATAGCTTCAGCTTATAGATACTGTCTTAAATTGTCTGTCTGTTATACTGAACTACTGTCATAATTCCATTCTCAATGCATGCATGTAGATACCATGAACCAGTTTCCCTCAAAACCTTTTCTAAGCTGATCAAGTCTTTCACTGTAGTTTTCAACCCTTAAGTCATCCAAACCCTCTTCACACTCTCAACAACATTTGCATAGGAAGCGAGCCAGAACTGCACAGGGTATTCCAAGACCAGCTGTGCTAATGCAGAATTAGAAGTAACAAAACTCCTGCACTCTCATTTCATAGGTTCTGCTCTATAAATCTGAGGTACATTATTAGACCTTCTGACTAGAGCCTAATATTATTTTATATATATAATAATACACCAAACAATTATAATGTAAATAAAGTAATAAATACAATAAATACAATGAATAAGTATAATGTTAAAAAGCTACTGTTCAGTTGACAGTGCACTACAAAACTGGAGTCTTCCCCAGAGTGGAGTCCTCAAACCTGACAGTGTAATCTCACCTCCTTTGCTTCTTACAAACCTTTCCTTTCACGTAGATAGAAATGAAGCTGTAGCCACTTTTAGTTTACCAAGCAATCTAGACTGCTTTGTACCAGGAAAGTCCTCTCTACCCTGTGTCCAACACAGTTATTTGCCAGCTATCAACAATGATAAAAATCAATGAGCTGGAAGTAAACATGAAATCAGACTCAGTCCTACAGACTCTCATAAAACTAATTCAAATGGTTTTCTAATTCTAATTACTTTTCAAAACTCATCATTTAACCAGTATATCGAGTGTACTGTGGTGATTTTATATTGTACTAATTTATTAATGAAGATACAGTATTAGTTAAAATGCCCAGAGAAATCTATTATGCTACACTACCTTTATCAAATCTATTTTAATAGGTAAGATTGATTATCAATAAATCCTTATTGAATTCTGTTCATTAATGTCTTTAAGCCCCTATGAATCGTGTTCTGCACTGACGAGAGAACAAACGAATGACACAGGATTGACGAACAGACTGAAGGGCAAAAGTGCACCAAATCAAGCATGCGTACAGTCTCCACAACACCGCATAGAGAAATAAAATCAAGGAGGTGCATTAGAGACAACAGCAACGTGATAAAGGGAAAGGAGAACAAGGAAATAAGAAAAAAAGTCATTCAAAATAAACATTTCCTGTGACTCTAATATATATAATTGTTTTATCAAATAACTCCTACAATTTCAAAGGCAACCAGTGCCTGATACCCAAAACATCCTGACTTCTTAAAAGGTGTCTGATTTCCAAAGCAGCTCAAGAGTTGCAGTTTTCTGAGAAAGTCAGGACACTTTCATCTAAGTATCTAAAAACAATATATATTTGTGGTGATGGCTTTAAACATTTTGGCATTAATACTAAATTATTCTTTTACAATCCCACACTTCATGCTTTGGATACTCTGCAGCAGCAGAGGAAACAACAGCTGCCTGACTTTAATAGGATCCAGGCTTGCAAAACAGATGATAGAAATAAATGACATCTCAAAGTGAGCATGAACACAGCATCTTGAGCTGTACAGAAGAGCAAAGAGCACTGATGGAGGCCTTCAGCTGCTCTTTGCATCAAGAGTAAAGGCAATCTTAGAGAACATTACCCTGTTCAGATAGCCTGAGGATAGCCAAAATGTTGATGAAGGCTAATCAGTTTTGACTCAGTGAGTCTGGTGCACTGGAATGGATGGGAGCAATGGATCTGTTCAGTGCTGTGTAATTAAGAATAGAGATATGCTCACCTGCTGGTGATTTTTCAGATTTAGAAAGCGCTACTAAAGCTTACATTTAAGTACTTACTTATTCTCTGAATTTACTGACTTGTATGGAAGGAATTTGCACTACAGGATTTTTATAAGGGTTAACAGGCAGTGGCACTTGGTGGAAGTCAGAAACCTAATTATCCTCCGCCTATCTCCACCTGTCTCAGGGCAGACATTACTAAAGTTTACAACTATAGTATGAACAGAGATTCATCACAGCTTGGTAAGCACTGCCCAGGAAAGCCACTGGCAGTGTAAGTGTACCTACGCTTTCCGAGTCCTCGAGCATCCTGGTAGTCTCCTGCATGTCGGGGGCACTGGGAACCACCACTGGCATAGGAGGTCGAGTTCTTCCCAAAGTCCCGATCGACGCAGTCTTCACCGAGTGAACTGGATGGTTAGGAGCTTAAAATAAATTGTCATATAGTCATGCATCGGTTAACTGATTCTCCTGCCTATTTCAGAGTGCTCTTCAAAGTAGAAGAGCAACAAGGGTTTTATCAGAATAGGGACAAAAAGAACACTTCAGATTATGGAATGCTGATTTTGAATTTTCCTCTAGTTTATCTATGTACTCAAAATAAAAGGCCTTTGCAAATTATACCAATGAAATTCAGTCCAGCCTCTGATGTATTTCTTTTGATGCCCAGCTCTGTCATCCCTGAAGGAGCTTTTCTCATTTTTTTTCCCAAATCTCCTTCCTTCTCTTTCTGGCAAGTCTCTCCTGCCACTTCCCCCGCTCACCTTGCTGAGTCAGTAACGGTGTGCTTGGCAGCGCGGGATCGTACGCGGGACCAGCTGCGGGGACGGCCGGCACTGCGAAGCTCTTCAGCGGGTGCGAAGGACGGACGTGCGCAGTCGGGAGGTTCTGAGCCGAGTCCTCCTCTTGCGCGTTTGCCAGATAAGTGCCCGTGGTGCTTTCTGGATCCTGATGGTCAGCACACGTCTGAGACGAGGAAGCCGGCATGGTGTCTGTGCTAGGTGTATTTCGAACAGATTCTACAACAGACGAACAAAAAACGTGGCTTATTTTCTTCAACAGAAATTTTCTGTTTGGGCAGATGGAAGCAAGGCAGTAGTGTTTACAAGTACCTTTTCCAAGACTGCGGTTATAAGCTAAGAAGTGAGTTCATATAGCAGCTATTTCGGTAGCAAGTAACACCAATTCCATGCAACCATTGTATTTTAAGGTGAAATGGCCACAGCTGTCCAATAACAAAGTAAACTTAACTAGAGGAGTCCACAGTGATCAGCTTTTTAAAAGCCCTCTGATTATAAGATGTATTTTTTCTGCAGCTCTTTTTCAGTCAGAGAAAAGAAAAAGAAAAAGAAAAAAAGCTTATAATGAGCAGCTGCCCAAGGCCACGATACTGATCTAAGGATTACCATGTTTCTAAAACACGCTTATCAAAAATTTACATTTTTCCATTGTTCTGGGAGGTGCTCTGAACCCTCACAGAAATGATACACCCAAAGCTGATCTAATGCTACTTCATGCCCTTTTATGCTCTTCCTTTCATCCCCGCCTATTCCTGTGCCTTAGCAAAATGAGGTATTTAGTAATATGGAAGCCAGTCTCACATAAAAGTTCACTAGAGCACATAGGTCTAATAAGAAAATAACAGTTTTGCGTTGCAACAGCTATATGGGATAGGATGTAGTTAGCAGCCTTGGCCTCAGAGAAACAGCATGGAACACAGATCTTCATCCCCATTTTACACTTGAGAATTTCAAAGTATCGAAACTCTTAAATAGGCATACGTTAAGCATATGTCACTGTAGCCTATACCAAAGAGACGAAAATTTTTGAGACAGGCTTGAAATTCCTTTACTTGTTGAAAGCTAAAACGAAGTCACAAGCCTTGTTGGGCTGCAGCACGCTCCATCCTGATCTAGGAGAACAACAACGCGGTAACTTGAATTTACGGCACTGCAACCCTACTTAGGCCACATTCAGCAAAGATCCAGACTGCGAGAGCAGTCACGTCTCCAATTACTTCAGCAGTATGAACAGAACAAGGGAAACCTCTGCCTCGAACACATCGTTCGCCTGTGTATTTGCAGCCTCATGAATTGTTTTATGCTTTGACTATCAACAACTGAGATATTCCTGGCAACAGCTCTGGCTGTGGCACCTGAATTAAAATTCAGACCGTCAGCAAGAGAAGCCCCGAATTCCTTCCATCTTGAGGTATCAGCTATTCGTGATTCCAGCACTGGTGCTTCACAATTTCTCAAAGCACTGAATACATTACAGAAACTATTGCGAGTGACTGTTCACTTGACTGTACCTCAAGCCTGAAAACACCGCACAAAAACAGCAAGTTTTTTTGTGTGCTTCAGGAAGATTAACTAATATTAGCTCTCAAGAGCCTAAGCCGGACTTTTGTCCTTCTTTGCTGTTAATTAGGAAAGTTGTTATCATATTAAGTGAGCAAGCGAGTTCTAATTAGATGTAAACTGAAGTTTCAGACTCCCAGGCCAAAGGCTTTAAAATAAGGAATCTTCCTATCTGAATGTGTGTGTATAAAATACGATCGCCATCGTGTATCCCAACGACCAACGTCTGATCTATGCAAGAAATTCTTTGGAGAAAACTCAGCCTAAGTGTCAAGGATGTTGTTCGTACTTAAACCCATCCCTCTGCCTTTCGTGGAAAGAAAAAAAATTTTTTTCCATTCCCTCCCTGATCTTTTATTGGCAACAAACCAGAAAATGCTGGGATTCACGCTACTGAAGAAGATATACAAAGCGCTAGTTGAAGCTGCAGCTGCCATGTGAAAACCTCAATCATGTTAATCTTATTTTCATTCAGCACAAGGAGAGTCATAACCTCGGAAAGGAAGAAAAGTAACTGTTCGGTGATTCCACATTCCCTGGGAAAACACCACCATGGAGACTGACCACGTTAAGCTCATGCGTGTCTTACAGGCTTTGATTTCTACATGTTTCACTCATTGTTCCATTACAATCAAAATCTACCTGATCATTTATATCTCACCTGTGGAATTGGCCCTGTCTGAATGGGACATGGATGTGCCAAGCGGCCACGGGTTGACCTGGTGATGGAGATAGCTGCGAGTTGGAGAAGCGAGGCTGCCGGAGTGGAAATGATGGTGAGGGTTATCGAGTGAATGGATGGGATGAGCACTAATCACAGCTGTGAATGAATATAAGACAGAGAAATGCTTAACATACAGACAAGCGTGCACATGTACTGAAACGCACCATATCCCGCCCTTCTCCCACAAAGCCACCGGACAGAGGAGCCAGCCCCTCGGCAGATTCGCAATGATACCAAGATACCATGCTTTATTTCCAGTTTTCCCACAGTGTCTTTAGCTCCTTCCATGCCAAGAAACAAAACCCAGAAAGAGGCACAGCTCTTCGTTTCTTCCCATGCAGAAAGTGCATCTCTCTTGGACATGCGTCTTCCAAGAGCTTTCTGTTACACTCGGGAAAAATGAAGTTCTGTTCCCATCACAACTTCCATGTATTTCACACTGTGCTATAAATGCTGGACCTAACACAGGAGACACATGAGCTCGAACTCCAAAATCATTTCAGGCTGTCATTGAATTTCTCAACACTGTAACCAAATGTGGCATCTTTGCTTCATTAAATACTGCAAGACAGATGATAAGCATAGAGTATGACACTAAAGGCTCTATTCAGTCCCCCTGTAAAGAATTAGTAAAGCTCTCCAATGCATTCAAACCAGAAGGCTCTTTTCATTTTTCTTTCCTTTGTTCTTTTACTGTCTGTTTTTCCTGCTCAAGAACCTGAATTTTGTACTTAACATAAGTCATCCTTTGCCCTTGCCCTCCTGTGGTAATAGCAAAACAAGCTCCCACCACTCCCCAGCTGGGAGGAGAAGCACACCCAGAATTTAGTTCTTAGGGCAGACTCAAATACTGGATTGTTTCAAATGATCCAGGAGAAAGTGTCTCGACACAGAAAACAGGAGGGAAATACCGAATGTCAGTGCTACCACTAGCACCCTAAAGAAAAATAAGGTTGTAGCTGTTAATCTTTTGAACCTTTTCTGAAATTCCCCCAGATGTGCTGCCTTTGAAAGTTGTTTTTTAAGAATGACATGACACCCAAATCTGTCCTTTTAAGTGGTGAGTCCCGTTCAGACTTCCTGCCTCGATGCATGCAGTTTGAACTCAGAGGTTGACTAATCAGATATGGATCCCCATTTCCTGGAAAACAGTCTGTCAGCAGGACAGAGTACGTGAATTGATCAGTGGAGGCAATACACTTAAAGGTTTTCAGCTATTGGGAATAACCAATTTCTGTCTCCCATTAAGCTGCCTCAATGGAAAGCTAACCCCATTATCAAACTCTCCAAAATGAAGAGGAACTAAACTCTAAAACTGAGCACTCAGGTCTGCGTTGTACATCCTCGTGAGATAGCTGTCAAGGGAAAGGTTACTGTGAAAAGTCGGATACTCTTACTAAGAGCTTCGAGCAAGATTAAAATGCCACTTTATCTCCCAGGGAACTGGCAAATGGAGGAATAAACCACAAGATCTTGGAGGCCAGAAATTCTGGCAGAAACAACGGTCATCAAAGAAACCAGGAGCTGTCTCACATGTCAGCAAGGCAGGAGGCATATAGATTTCAAGGCATAAGATTTTATGGGTGTAAACATTTTAATTTCTTCGATTTGCAGAAACCACTGGCCTGCAGCTGTGTTTCAGCAATATTTCAACCATTATCCAATATAATGCCTGTTAATACAAAAGACTGCCTGTACTTTTCTGCAACCACAATGAAAATACACTGCACATGCACTGCACTTTGTTATCAACTTGCTGGGTTTCAGGCCTAAATCACATATAGCCTTAGGGGACAAAAGTCAGCACATTATAACTTTATATCACATTATATGTTCTTAACGAAGATCGTGATGCAAAGTTTAATTTCAAGGAAGCAAAAAGTTCATATGTAGAACCAGATAAAGAGAAACGTGGTGCATTTAGAAATAAAAAGCCCTAACCAGGACTAACTAGCCACACAGCATTCCTGTTGTATTGTAAATTATACTAAAATTAAACCTAATAAATTATTCCAATGTATTATTTAACAGGTAAAAAATCTAGATCTGAAAGCTAAAATGAGGAAAAAAAACAGCAGGAAGATATCTGCAGCCACAGGCTTAAACATACTAAACAGTCCTGCCACTGGAGTGTCATGTTTGCTGCACAGCTTCTGCTCCCGTCATCTGCTGAACCAAGAGGGAACTTGGGAATATCTCTGGAGTGGGCAAATTTCAAATGGGTCTAGTAAATCCAGGCAACAGATATACAGCTCAGGAATGAAATGTACGGCAGTCTTCTAAAAACAGCAGGATTCGAGGTACTTTCTTATACAAAAGTGCCTACACTGTGATGATCGTGTTTTATTTACTCCCTCTTTGCTCTGAGCAGAGACATGGCTTTTCTTCCTCTTTAAAGGGGAAGTCTGCTTCTGGAATTTTGCAGCAGATATTAAACTAGTTTTTCTGTATTCCCTTGAGAAAAATCAAAAAAATGAGCTCAGAATGTCTCTGCAGGGTTATGGGCCGAGCAACCAATATAACTGCAGTGCGAGAAAAGTACCTAAAAGCATTCCAGTAATGTTTCCACTTACTAGAAAATACAGTTGGAAGCTCTCTTAGCTTTTGCTGAACAGGACAAAAAGTCCAAGTCACAGAAACAATCACAAGCCCTAAGGCACCAGAAGACCTTACATATTCTTACTGACATTTCATGTACCATGCTAACCTGTCACACCCAGCCAGCTATGTCTGCAGTGTGTTCTTTCTTTCTGGGCAAGGGAATCTAATAAAAAGGGAGAAAATAAATATGTTTTTCAAGCAAACAGCAGGTTGGTTTCTCAAAAGGATGTCAAAGCTGGGTTTGGTGCTGCAAGGAGAAATCTTACCCAGAACTATTTCTGCCAGCATAATCCCATCAGCCTGAAAGCCATCAATAGGTGGAACTGGAAGATGCAACTGCCACAGAAGTACTACCGCTGCATTTATCACCCGCGTCAGTCACACATCTTTCACCCTCTGTGGGACCGATCAGAAAAGCTGCTGAGTGTCCTTTTCACTGAATTAACTTAGCAGAAGAGGCACTTTGCTAAGCAATTTCTGTGCGGTACGCAGCACACTCAGCACACTCCAGCATTAGCTCCTACACGTGTTTATCTTACATGGAAGGAATGAATCCCATTGGGAGAAAAAACACTTATAATATAAGAAGAGTGCAAAGGAAGGGTCATTGCAGTCTGAACTCATTAAGGCGTCACGCAAGTCTGAACTCCTGACGTTGCAGCACCTGGCACAGGACAGGAAAGTAGCAGGATCCAGTAACTATAATGTCCCTTGTTAAGACACCTGTATTTGACAGCTGACAGAACTTTCAAGTAACTAATCAGAGTAAAAATGAAGTTTCCTCCACTCTTTCCTAATACATGTAAAACTGTAAGAAAACAAGGAACATCAGCTTACTTTAAAACCAAGGAAAAAAATGATATTCTTGTAAAAAAGTTGTAAAACATGCAAACGGCAGCAAAGTCACAAACTGAGCTAATCAGGTCATTGGGCTGCTTGAAAAAGCACATGGAGGCCAAGCACTTACTTCAAGTAAATAAAGAAAAAGATAAGAGAAAATGAACTGGCCCAAAATCACTCCACAGAACAGAAGAACACTTGGTTCTTGGCTGGAGGTGGTAATTACCTGGCTACGTGGTTGAATATGAACATGAGCACACGCTCACGGAAGTCTAAAGCTGGGACCAAGTAAGCGCTGTGTAATTCTGCCGCACAGTTGTACCAATGCACATTAACTTTTGTTCTTTTTTACCTCTGTCCTAAGTCAGGGTTTCAGTCCAGCTGTTCAGAGGTTTACCAAAGTCCTTTCTCATCTCAGAGTCATCATTTGAAAACCTGGGGTATTGTTTAGTTCTTAAAATATTCTACAATAATTAAAACGTATTGCTACTGCCAGAACAAAACTTCCAACTTAGCACTTTTGCTCAATAATCGTTAATCGATAGGGTATGAAAAACACACAGATAAGGAATAACAAATCAGACACTGCCCCATTTTAAAGTTTGCTCTGCCAGGCTCACAAAACCTCAGCCTCTGTCAGTGATATATCAGCTTAGCATTCCAGTAGATTAGTGCAACAGACAAATTGTGGAGCAAAACTACTCTGAGTATTGCAAACTTTTAGTATCCCTTCCAAAAAATGAGCAGTGTTACTCCTTTGGGACCATTTCTTCTGCTCAGTAAATAAGGGGTCTGGCTCACAGATGTCTTGTTCTGAGACATGTGGTGATATGTTGCCCCAGATCTCTAACTCTCTCCTACTGGATGGACAGCTGAGTTGTCTCTGAAGCTGCTCCTGAGCCACTACAGTGTTTTACATACATCCATACTGATTTTAGTTTGCCTTATGCTGGTGGGTTGTAAACTGCAGCAGGTCAAGGACTGCCTCACAAACAGCTCAGCTGTCCATGCAGTGGGGACAGCAGTTATGTCTTGCATTTCAGGGTATGAGTAAGATCCCTGTAGACAGGGGTAAACATTGTCATTCAGAGCGAGCATGGCTTCTGTAAAAGGGTTAATTTGGTGTTGGAGGGAGAGCTCTTTTACGGACTGAAAGCTGGTTAAAGGATAGGAAGCAAAGGGAAGGGCTTAGTGACCAATTTTCAAGATGGAGAAGAGTCATCAGGAGATCTCCCAGGTATCATTGCTGGGACTAGTTTTAATTAATATCTTTCTCAATGACCCACACATGGGAATGACCAAAGAAATCTTCAAGTCTGTAGATAACACTAAGGTCTTTGGGGTAGTCAAATGCTGTGTTGATGGCAAGGAGCTCCAGAAGGACCTCACAGACTAAGCCAGTGGGCAAAAATGGCAGGTGAACTTTAGTATAGCTTCAACGTACAGTAGTGCACTGAGGGAAAAATCATCTAAACTCAGAGGTGGCAGTTACAACTCAGGAAAGAGTTCTTGGAATTGTGGTTGACAGATCGCTGATATCATTAGCTCAATATACAATAGCAGCCAAAAAAAGGTAGTAAGTCATTCAACAAGGAGGACATTGAGAACAGGACAGAGGACATTCTTCCTGCTATTTAAGTCCTTGGCACTGCATGCAGCTCTGGCCCCTCTGCATCTCAAGAAGGGATGTAATGAAGTTAGAGAAGGTACTCAGAATGGCAACTGAAGTGATCAAGGGGACAGAGTAGCTGCCTTATGCAAAGAGGCCAAAAATGCTCTGACTGGTCTGGGGAGGAGAAGGCTGAGAGTGGAGAAGAATTTGACTGAGATTTACCAACTCAGGAAGGCAGCAGAAAAGGTGACTGCAAAATGCTCTTCACCAACAAGGACTAGAATGACGAGTCACTCGAAAGTGGTAGGAGGTTAAAATCAGACTACAGAAAGACGGACATTACACAGCAGGTAGTGAACTTCTGGAACTTGCTGCAACAGGAGAGTAGAGGCAGACGGCACCAGCAAAATCAGAAAGGGGTGAGATGTATTCATGAACAACAGGTCAATAAATGGATAACAAAAGTCCAGGCAGTGATGCACCCTCTACCATTCCTATGTAACAGCTGTAGCCACTGGGGGAGCACAAGGAGAATGGACTATAGAAGTGGCCCAGCTCATATGTTCTCCCTGAAAAGCACCTGCAATTGCCCCTGCTGGAGACTGGGACAGACTGTTGGACTACATTCCTAACCATCCCCACTTCTGCAGCACTCCTACTCCTCACTCAAATACAGCTACCCAGTTTTTCTTTGTAGTTTGAGCCAAATCTGCATTCAGGATGAGGGATTCAGTATGCCTCCTCTGAACTGTTTCCACTGCAGACAGGACAGAGCTAATCAGAAGTAGGCAGGAAGACAGTGAGTGAAAGTGTGTGCCTGCGCATACAGTATCAGCGTGGCTTGTTTGGGTGCTCCCCATTCCACGCCATGGTAGATGGGCTGTAGACTTACGCTGAGGTGGCTGAGAATCAAAAGGCATCATCATCTTGGGCCTCATCCCCCTTCTTCCTGCCAGTGTGGACATGCTATCCTCTGACTCATGCCCTGAAGGAAGAACACTGAAGGTTATTTACTATGGCAGCAAGACTTCCGTGATACCACATCAGGTGATTTCAATCCTCCTCTTATCCTTAAAGAGGGCTGTCTTGTTTGTAAGCAGTTCTTTGACTCACAATTGCTAAAAACAGTTCTTTCATCTTTTTCCACTAGAAGGTGGAGCAGAGGAGGACGGTTAGGGTAAAGACTGTTTGGCAATGGAAAAATTCTTCAGGCCACCAGGCAAACACAAGCCTCTGGAAATGCAGCTCTGGGCAATGACTGGTAGCGGAAAGAGTCTGAATGAAATGTGCTGGATTAACAAGTTACTACTCACCGAGTGAAAAACTCGCCCAAACCTCAAAGATGCGCAGTAACTGGTTAAAGCACCATTAACTTGATTGTGTTTGAGCTCTGAAATAATCTGTCACACACTTCTCTCAACAGGTTAACATGAGACTTGTTACCTGATCTGCTGATTACTAATCATTACTTTTTCAGGGAAATTCATGGTTTAACTCTTGCGTACTCAGTTATCTCGCTAAAATACACGATCCATCCTTTTCACAGAGCCTTATGAACTAGGCACAAAACAAACACACTATTTAGAAAATAAGAACCAAAAAAAGAAAGATTACTGTAAGTGAATAATGTGCCATGAAAGTGATTTTCGCCAGACACAGTAAAATGTACTTAATTTTAAACACAAGAATCAAAGTACTCGCTGATAGCTCACCTCTGTAGGAATTCCGCCTTTGATGGATATTGCTATCCATGGAATTGTCAACTGGGGTGATGTCCTGGGAGTTGCGAGGGATTGGGGTATCTGTCATGATTGGATTGGGATCTGGAGATTTATCAATGGGTTTTAGCTCCAGTCTTTCATGATGGATCCAAAGGTCAGGAGGCTTGACATCTTTGGAGTTTCCTTTGTACTTATGGGACCCGTTCACTGATTTGCAGGCAGCTCGTTTCCTTGGAAAGGAAGACAAATGAAATGTTCTTAGATGTATGCATCTCTTTACTTGTTGAAAAGGGCAAATTTTCACTGAGATTTCTTTCAGATCCTGTATCCAGCTGAGTGAGAACTACCCAACTGGGCAGGAAGCTTTGAATTTTCAATACAAGCAGATTTGACATCTCAATGCATAGCACTGCATATTCGGCAACTCTGATGCCATGATTTTGGTCTGAAATGCTACCACATGCTGCAGAACTGTGCCCTACAGTCTGAGGTTTCATTAACAAAAATTAAGTTTCCAGTGCTTATGGTTATTAAGACAATATTCTAAACATGAAGTGTATGTAAACCATGCTGTGCTGTACTCCTGGGCTTACAAACAACCTCAAATAAGAGCAGTAAGGAGGAGTGTGGAATTAGCCAGTTATCCCAATAGGATAGTTAACTCTAAAGACTAATGTCAAGAATGTTCATTTTACCCAGGTCAGACACATCTAACTAATGTGCTTTTTCATCGTTGTAGAGCAGCATCAGCAGCCAACGAGAGGGAGTGTTTGTGAGGCAAACATTTGACACAAAGGAATTTTAGAAAAGTAAAATACAGAGCTCCAACACTCCCCTCTGTACACACATGCCTCACTTGGGATTCTGGCAACCACGGAGGAAGGCGTTCTGTCTGGGTAGCACACTTGCTGGAAACGGCTAAGACATGAATAAATAAATTTTTAAAAATATCAGTGAACATGTAGGTGATACGCAGCCAGACACGCTCAAATCCCAGCGTTCTGCTTTGAGCAGCGGAGTTGAAAGAATGAAGCAGATCAGGAGGTTGTTCACTGGTTGTGGGTTACTGCACATAGAAGAGGTGGCAATTGCAAACTGAGGAAAGAATGACAAGATTTCACAAGGTTGTTTCTGCTCTTTGAGAAATGAATAACTTGTCTTGGGCACAGGACCTTGAACTCTTCCCTCTCCCAAGCACTTCCCCCAGTTGCTAGACTATCACGCGTACATCTTTGCTCCCTTCTCTTGAAGAACTTGCACTCTTGCAGAACGGTTCAACTTCAGCAAAACAAGTGGAGGATACCTTCTAAGCCTGGCTTTTAAGCACTTTCTTAAAACTCTGTTTTGCATAACAGACTTTCAAAACTTAAAAAAAAGGTTTCAGCTCTTCAGTTTTTTCAAAGAACATGAAGAAGCAACAACCTTCAGGAGTGATATTTGGCCTCTGAATCGAAGCATCCCTGCTGTAGTCTTAATTTTGGTGTGTGAAGGGAGAATTCAGATGTACACCTATCTTTAGGATTTCAGAACACTTTTCTAAGAGGTCCAGCACCAGGTTCAGATTCCACTCCAGTAATCTAGCTGAAGTCAGATACTGTCATGCACAGCTTGGAAACCTGTGCTGCACAAGGAAATACAGGCTAAGAATGGGAACCAGAACCTGCCCGAGCTGCCGAGTTCACCCAGCTCTGCACAGATGTATCAGCTCAACTTTGGAAACAGAACATCCAACTTTGCGTGCTGCTCTGCCTGAATTAGTTCTGCCTTTGATCCTGTGGTGTAAGTAGTGAAGGAAGCTGCATGATGAGAGATGTCAGCCCTTAGAAGACCATTTAAACTTCCAGCAAGATATTCACCAGAGAATGGTGTGATTACTCCAAACACCATGAGCTGATTTAAAAAAAAAAAAGAACATAAAATAATCCCAGTATTCTAACCAACAATCTCGCCTCAGAGAGGGGCAAATGCAGGTCTGTATGAAATATTTTCCCGGTTTGCCTGTGAATGCTTATCTTGATCGTTTGTGAACTGAAACACTGATTAGGAAAAGCAGAAAAACATCATCATCACATGCAAGATAACATGCATCAATACAGCTAAGTTATCTTCTCTGAATGCTAAATTCAAACTCATGTCACAACACTGCACAGCTAATTAGTTGTCCGAACAGAATTTCTACAGCCCACAATACTCAAAATTAATAAACTCCAAAGCATCCTAAAGAAAAGATTAAATAATAGAATAAAGTGAGAAAGGTAGGACAGGGCAAAGTCCTGCACAGGAATCTTACTTTTTCTGGTGAGAAGTAGTACGACGAGTGCAGAAGACAGCAACTATCACCACTATCACAATGGTAATCACTCCAACAGACACTATGATGACAAGAAGCATGTTGCTATCCAAGGGAGAGGTAGGACTTCCGTGGGGACTGTTACTGCCTGTAAGAGTTAGAGTGGGGAGAAAGGGGACATTTATTATATGGCGTTCAGTCGGAAAAGTTTCCCATCAAAGAATGCAAAAAGCAGTCAACACTGGCCAAAGAATGGCAATATCATACAGATCAGCAGAAGGCAAAAGTTGGTTTATCTGATAGGATTTCTACTGCTTCCTTATTTTTTGCCATTAGTCAATTGTGTTTCTGTGCAATTGTTAAATCTATAAGGTGCCTTATAGATCTATTTCCAACTGACAGTCTATAAGAATTTATGTTTGCCCTACTCAGATAGTTATCATAAAAATACTCAGTAGGTTAGCGCCTGGCAGAGTTAACCTGGGGCTCTGCTACAACTGCAGCACAGCCGGCATTCCCTCGCACACAACACAGACACGAGTCTCTATCAGTATTCTGCAGCGGTCACTCTCCTCGGGAACAAAATTCACCCATTTGATGCAATTTGATGAAATGATGATTCAACACATTTGACGTAGCAGTAATGAGTGTTACCTCAGGGCAAGGCTTCCACAATGCTCAGTGCTAAAAGGGAGAAGGAATTTTTCCCTCCCTAATCTGTTCTTGCTGAATTAATTTTGCACTTGTGCACTGCAGCAGCCATTTTAAAGTAAACAAGGAAAATGTGCTATCGAGACTGAAATTTAAATGCATGTAACTATTTTCTACATATACCCCACATAGTAGGCAAGAACTTTATGATAGGAGTGTGACACAGTTTCTTCAGTGGGAACGGCTATCACCATACAAAGACAAAAGTTACTGAAACAGGTGTAATCAGGGTTGTAGACAGTTCACTATTCTAAGTGGAATATCAAAGGACGCCGCATTTAATTTGAAAAGCTTTATAACAACACTTACCACCGAGCGGTGGTTTGTAATCTGGCCCTAGGTCCACTGGGCGGCTTCCTTTTCCTGCAGATCCTGAAGCTGAAAAAGTCATATATGTAATAAGTATATATCTCTCTCTATATCCATATATACACACACGTGCACACACACGAACCCACACGCTTTCATTTCTACGGTAGTCTTTTCAGAACTTCTGTCTGAACCATTTTGAATGCAAGTGCTAAACTAACCACTGAAATGCAATCCTCTCTCTACTCTCCTAAGTATTTCCCCCTTTTTAAAGTCAGGTCTAATGTATATCACTTGCTGCTGCAGCGAGGTGCATGAAGCCACAAGTTCAACTCCAGTGTCAAGACCTCCACTGAGTTAGCAGAATGCTTCCAGCAAAAAAAGTCCTGGTTCTTTCACTTCCATGTTTTGAGTAAAATACGCTAATGCAAAATTGCCACGAATGCTAAAAATACTGAAGTAGGGGAAGCATACAGCAAGATGCAAAGAACGACCTATGTCTGGTTTTAGGAATTCATAATACTTTGCACATTTTTACACTGCTGCATGCAAAAAGCCAAAACCACAAAAAACATTGTTCCCAATACTACAGTTTCACAATCAGAAACAAAGCTTTTTTTAGTTAAAAGTCCACGCTAAGTAAAATAGCAGTTAAAGGATGTGTAACAAATGGGAATTTTGAAGTTAGTATCACAGACTGAATTAGTAATTGTGAAATAAGGACGACTGGTAGGAACAGCGAAAAGTACCAACTAAATACTGATCAAATCCCAAGAAGGACAATAAGAAAGAATTTTTTACATGTTACAATAAGGAATTAGATGTAGTCTAAATAATGGAAATGATGTATTGCGGGACAAATCTATAACGAAATAGATATATTGCACCTGCTTGTCTGGAGAGGACAACTGCATTCCGTTGAAACATATTCTGTTTTTAAAGCACTGGACTAATAATTTTGCAGCAACAACGAAATAAATCCAACAATTTTAAATAGCATATATTTAATATACTTAGATCTGTATGATGAGATAGCTGCCACCAAAGAGACCTGAAAAAACTCGCTGAAAAATTCTATGAACCATTGAACCTAGCACTGGAGGCATGCTGGAGCACCGGGGCAGCTTCGCGAGGGAATAAAAATAACTGACTATATTTCGAAAGGACAAATAGGCAGCCCTGCGTATTGTCAGTGCAGTAGCTGGATCCTGAACGCAGGAACAAGTTCACGGAAAGGTTGATGGATAGGAGATGATAGCACAGTTCATGCCCAGCCACGCTGTTTTACTGAAAAGTTATTGCCAAACAAACTTAATGTCAGACTACAAATTTTGTTGGTAAGGGTAACGATGCAGACCTCCTATATTTAGCCTTCTATAAACATTTTACTGAGCACTGTACAGTGCTTCGTTAAAAATAGCACAATAAAAAAGCAATGTGGCACATATTAACAAGATTATCAACCAATTAACTGATACGAATAAGAATTATAACTGCAGAATCATTATTCATAAGGGATATTTCTAACGAGGTGCCGCAAAGACCTGTGCTTGGCCAAGTGTAATTCAGTATCTTAATTAACACTGTGAAAGAAAGCTAAAATAATTGCTACTAAAGTTAACCGATGACAAAAAATAATTGAGTAGATAAGACAGGCAAAGTCACCTGCACAGACCAACAGGGATCATGCAGTAAATGTGGGCATAACGCATTAAGTCAGCGCAGTTTATCGGACGATCTGCACTCACTAGAACAGTGTATCTACTCGCCCAGGCACCGGCAGGGCTTATAAACACGTATGTTGGGGGGAGGTGTATGTGACAAAATATAAATCATACTTAGATGATGAAGAAAATGCTGGCAGCCAGTGGGAAAAACCAGCATTTTGGAAAGCAGTGATTTCTAAAGGGTCTTGAGATCCTTGTAGAGTTCAGGGACACCTGATATTGGCCCTAACTGTGTGGTGCCCATGGAGCAGTGAGTGCGTGTTTCCAAAGAAGCAAAGTTAACTTCAACACACAAAGTCAGTTTGCAAAATACAGCGAGATTTAGGTTCCTAAATACCGGAGCAACCAGGGATCACCAGTTTAGCCTTTAAATAGGGGCAGCTCGTTCCATATGTAACGCTACCTGAAAGACGACCTGACTGGTCCCTACGGTTCTTGCTGGCGTGAAGGCTGGACCTCACCACCCTTCTTTGCAGCACCTAATCATGCCACTGCAAGGATCAGAAACCTTGCCGCTACTGCGCCACAGCCTGCTCTGAACACGCGTATGCACGTGCTCCACCTTCTGTGTGCATACCAGCCTATTTTCCAGGGTCTTATGAAGGCTGTTACTGAGGTTTTTCCATTTTCTTCTGTATCAAGGAATGGCTTAAGTTTACTTGAAATTGTTCAATTTTTTAGTTCAGTTACCTCTGTGTTGCCCATGAGGTATCTGGCAGTTGGACAAGACATTTTATTTTGTGTTCTTTTCAACATAGGTTTACCAGGATTAGGTATCTTAACCTTTGGTTTTGTACTAGGTCTGTGCAAATCCCTGAAGCCCAACCGCATGAGCTGGTGACCTCTCCTAATAGAAGCTGGTACCTGCGCTACAGAAGTGTGTCGAAGAACAACATACTTCATACAGAAGGAAAAATATTAAAGCAGGCAAGAGGAAAGACAAGAGTCACTAAGCAGGCTGAAAGGCCAGCGAGTCAACCCTGCTGCAGTGTTTTTCTCTCCAGTCTCAAATAATTTGTCTGCTACTTCCTGAAGGACACGCGTCTGCACTTTGATGATCTTGTCACAGAGCAAGCTTTTCTGCTCTTCAGCTTGTATTCTCCTTTGCTGCATTTAACCCACTGCAATGATTTGTAGCCTCTGAGTGCTCTTATAGGTATCCTGAAACAAAATCTCTTGACTTGGAGGTAAGCTTTTATGATTGATAAATTATACAGTTTTATAAACATTAAAGTAATTGTTACTGGGAGAAAATGTTACTTTAGGATGATAATGTTGGGTGACGAGATTAATTATCTGCTGAAATGAAGTTAGAAGAAATGTGCAGAAGAGAAAACAGCAACTTTTAAATAAAACACAGATTTTAATCTTTCCCTATTCTGCTCCACTTGCAACAGAGAGCTAGCGATGCCATGGCGAACATCTGCTTCCCCCCTGACAATCCTGAATCTCACCTAGTATCTCTGTTATGGAAGTCTGGATATGAATTTGCTCTGTAACAGCCTAAGATCAACAGTATTTGGTACAGAGGTAGCAAACCCAAAGGTAAAAGCATATTTAATAAATTACTGCTAAGTAACAGGTTCAAAAACAAGTTAAAATATCTCATTCTCAATCCCTTTAGGATCTATTTAATTGTATGTCTAAGATGCTTGCCAATGTCCTTTTGAACTCCTCCCTTCAGACTAATTCTTCCACTTTTTATTGGGCTTGTAGCTTATTTGGAAGAAAGCAAAAATACCTCTGGGACATTCACCATATAATTCGATGTAGTAAACTCAAAGCTACCATTTTTCAAGTTAGCATTTTAAAACCTTAAGGCTTTTAGCAGCTAATGTTATGTCTTTGGGAGAGAGTGGAGTCTAAATGAGCTGACTAGCAGAATCTCGCTTGCAAAAAAGCCATCTAGAGTAGTGATATTTTCCTTTATTATAAAAATAATTATAGATATAGAGCTCACAAAACAGCACTTATGCTAATTAACTAACTGTTTGATCTTCCACCTCTGTATACTGAGATCTCACATCCAGTGGTCAGAGGCTGGCTGGAATATCACTTAATCCAAATTCATTTTGACAGAATGATTCAGCTCTGGCACAACCCGCTTTGTCCCTTCATGTGACATCTGACTACAGAGATCACTTTATATTCCTAACGCCCCAACCACAAATAGACCTTCCACTATAAAAAGCACAACAGGAACCTGCTCATTTACATTTAGAGCAGCAGAAACTTGTTTCGTTTCAGAAATGCAACAGCACATGAAAAGGAAAAACAAAACATGAAAAAGATGGAATAAAAGAGAAAGCGTGGCTATTCATTTACCTTGATCATTAGGCATTTTATCTGAGGATTCAGCTACTGGGACAAGCACAGGGAAGGAAAAAACAAGAGAAAGATCACAAGGCTTGAAGGAGTGACAGACAGAATCTGAAGTTTCACATAATATAAATAAACTTAGTTAAGAGTTAAGATCTCATTTTTAACCACAAATACTCACATGGAAAAAGTATGGTTTGAAAATCTACTCATAACATTTTTGAGGTTATTTTTCATCTCTCCTCAGAGTACATTTACCTCCGACTCCCTCCCACAATAAGGGTTTTTCATCCCCTTTCCGGAGTACGAGATTTTTCAAGTATCATGCCGTCTTAATATTTCACCAGTTAGCCAGCACCAAGCAGATTAAAGAGCCTGTTGCGTCACACTAGTTCACACTATATCATCCAAGTCTTTAGAGTACAGTCGTTTGCTGGCTACCAACTCTAGATCCTGCTGCTTGGTACCATTTCATCATGGGCAGATGCCACACGCAACCTAAAATCTTAAAGCAATCAGAAACTAGCTTTCTAAAAAGCACATTTAGGATGTGGACCCTCAGCATTCATAACTTGTTCACCTAACGGCCTACCAATAATTCTGAAACAACACGTCTAAGCAAACAGCTGAAAAATATTTGCATATGTATTAACTACATGCAAGAGCAACTCAAGAGAAAATTTTCTTCTAATCAAACTCTATCTTCTTCCTGTCTTTTCCAGCTTAAATAAAAAAATCATGCTATTGGTATTTATCCCTATATGGCTTTCATCAGAAAATGACAGAGAAGGTATTTACGTATTCCTGATACTTTACCTTTCGGGGTTCTGAACTGAACTGCCTCAGACATAGGCCCCATGCCCTTGGAGTTGCGAGCCTGGATTTTGAAATAATAGGGTGTATCAAGGGTTAATTCTTGTATCTGATGGGTCAGTCTGTTTCCCACGACAGGTTCAATAACCCAATCATGTATTTCAGCATTCACATCTGTACTGTAGTAAATGATGTATCCTGTTCAAAGGAAAAAAGAAAAAAGAAGAACCACCATTATGCATGAAGAACAGAACATTCATAAGATCTAACACCAAAAGTTCTCTCAACTACTAATGATATTTCACAGCTAAATGATTATGGGTTTTCTGAAAACGTATTCTTACTTTTTCAAAGACTAAGAATGCGTTCGGGTATTAGACAGCTTTCCCATCTCAAATTTTAAGCCATATGTTGAGAGGAAAAAAAGCCATTTGAAATATCAAAGCTATTTTTAACCACTATTCATCCAAGTATGGAGAAATTCCTCATCTCCATGTCTTTACCTGATCATAGTCCAAGCAACATAAAAAACATAAAGCTACTATTACAAAAACATCAGCAAAGAATTAGTGCTTAGAGAAAACTGATAACCTTAAAACAAAGAAACATTCTCATGCACAGCTTATTTATCATTATAAAATAATTAAAATGTATTAGTTTTCAGTTTATTAACAAAGAAAACTATAAACTAAAGAGAACCAAAGCAATCTTGCTTAGCATAGAAATAAGATATGAGAAGAGTATATGATCTTTTATTATATATACTACACATACCAAGCAAGATGAAGTAAAAGCTCTCTAATTTTTTGCTATTTAAGGAGCAACATAGGACCCTACCATAAAATATATCCTCATTTGCACAAATATGGGGCCAGGTCATCAGCCTGATGAATCTCTATGAGGAAATACATGAGCACAACTTGCTACTTCCCTTGTTCCACAGCCTCTCTGGCTGCGGGGTATGAGCAGGGAGGGGATGCTCGTTCGCCAGAGCAACTTCCACTTCTTTAAAGCAATCAGAAATATTGCCGATTCCCCAAATTCACATACATCACAGTAATCAGCGTGGCATGGAGGGAGATGTGTGAAACACCAGTTGTAGGCTTGACGTAGCTTATTTCTTGCCTTCGTGATACTGTTAGCTACCGGGGAGTAGATTTAACAGTTTGCTACTTGGATGGGTTACAAATGGGACAACACATATATAGTGACAGTTCAGAGCACTATATAGAGCGTAGTGACAGTTAACAGCGCAGCTCGGCACAAGGCCTCCGAGTTTACTCACAACCATACTAGTTAGCGGGCAAGTCGCACACGCTGGGCAGCAAAAGCTGCTGGAGCCCAGCTTAGCCCATTCCAGCGCTTCACATCCATCCTGCCCACACTGAATGCAGATTAAAATGGAAAAGACAAGCAATCTAAAGGCGTGCGATCTAGTGCATGGAATTACAGCCTCACGTAGCTTTTCTGCCATTAAATGCACAGAATGGACTGAGCTAATAATCATGCCAGATTTTGGGTGTCTCCACCAGAGGGCACTCGGTTCACACGTGCCCGAAAATTCGCAACAGCGCCCTTGGCAAATTGAATTCTAAGGTTTGGTGGACTCAGGCAGCCTGGGAGCAAAACAACTTACAAAAAACCATTTTTTTTAGAAAACATTCAGCTGGTTTTGCTTATGCAAAAACTAATGAATACAACACGTTTCCACTCAACGTGTGTGAATCAACATGAGGCTTTCCTTTATGGTATAGAAATTGCAAGGAGATTTTTTTTACCTGGAAAATTACCTTTTCATGGTAATTTTGCTAATGACACTTTATAAGTAAACGCTGATCTCCTTGCACATTTTCTCGCATACACACTTGATACAACGGAGGTGACAGGCTCACCTTTTCTAAGAGCATATACACAACCTGGGGATATCTGTGCCTTACAGTTCACACACGTCTGAGTGATCCAGATTGAGCACTAGCAACCAAGTGCTTTAACCTGCAATTAGGACAAAGGCTTTTGTTTCTCTGGCCAAACCTGCCTCTAGATATAGAGGAAACATCTAGCTGATAATAAAATAACCCCCAATTTGCTTTATAGAGATAAATGAAAATAGAGAAAGATGAAAATATAAACAACTATACAGAGACACACAGATAGCTCATTCGGACCTGCTGTTGCAGTGTGAGTAGCTGGTCTTTTCCAGCTGCATCTTCGTATCTCCACTTGTGGGGCACACTTGGCACAGGATCACGTGAAGAGCAATGCACAATGCACAACCCCTCCTGCCACACTGGTTCCAAAAAGACATACAGCCCTACCGCTACATCCACACTGTCCCACCCGCAGCCTTCGGGCCGCATGCTGAACGCCCTGTGCTTTTTAGGGGCCTTTCCTCCCATTTACTTCAAAGTTCATGGTAATTATTAAGAACAGATTCTTCAACATTCTGCCTTTTCAGATGAATCTGATTAGTTTTAGTCTCCTGTCTACAACCTGGGCTACAGTACTGCATGTTCAGACTCTTCAGCTGGTGACTGATTTCCAAGGCTTGATTCTGCACCACAGTCGATTCCAGTAACACAAGCAAAATTCAAACACTGCACACTGTATGCCAACAAAATCTGCTTTAAGCTTACAGCCAGGAAAAAAAAAAAAAGTAAAGCAAGTGAATTATTTCAGAAAGCCTTTAGAAATGGCAATCCAAATGAAGAGAACTCTTACAGAAAGAAAAGTGGTAATTATTATTTTCTCTAAAATGACTTATCCTACATGAAAGTGATGCAATTACAAAGCCAGATAATAGTTTACTCCTAATCATCAAGTCAGCGGAGGAATTCTTCAGTCGCTAATACGCTGGCTTCAAGCCTCTAGGAGTGGCACAAAGATGACAAAGAGCACTGGAACAGAAACTTCCGAATCAAAGACTCTGGGCCAGATGCATTGCAGATGGTATTCCTGGAGGCGGGCTATTAGAGTAGCACAAGCTGAGGAAGACCAAGGTTGCTGAGATATTTGAACTTTCAATTATACTTCTGGTTAGATGCCAACTTCACACTGCAGCTATTGTTTGTATCTTAATGTATTTTCACTAGGTACAAAAGTAAATAATTAATCTGAGCTACCTAAAAAGATTAACAAAGATGATACAGAACTCTTGGATAGCTCAAGGATAAAGAAAGTATGGTACATTTTCAAGGATGCATGTAGATTATATTCTGTTAACCGAGCACCTTATATCCACCTTTATAACTCATGCAAACTGCACCTGTAATTTTGCCATTGGCTTCAGACGGAGGCTGCCAGTTTACAATTATTGTCCGAGGTTTTCCCTCCTTGCTCACCACAGTTACATCTTTAGGAGGAGAAGTAGGAACTACAAACAAAGAAAAAAACAGACGATCAGACTATCATGTTGCACAATTTCACTGGATATAAGAAAATAATCTCAGCACTTCTGCTATTTAAATATGTTACCATTGAAAGAAAGGCGCATACGATAATAAAAATTCAGAACATTCATCTTCAGGTAAAGCTACCAGCACAGTGTACTGATTTACACTGACTTACTCCATTAAACTGGCAAATGCCATCTGGTGTGCAGTATTTCCTTTCCATAAGAAGTTACCTGTTTCTGCAGCGTTTCTGTCGACAGATGCTGTGATTCATGACTGAATGCACCCATGTGTCTTCCAAAAAATGCTGCCTTTGCAGAACTCAAATAGGTTAGGGTTAATGACTCCTAACCTGCGTTAGTTTGGTCATAAGGAAAATTAGATGAACTTGTGAAATAAATACATCCTACATGCACAGACATACCAAGTATCTCCGTATTTTGAGGTTTATGATGGGACCAAGACCTAGCAATGCCAATTTTCCCCTCAAATCTGAATCAGCACAATCCACCTGAGGTTTAGAATCACAACCAATAATTGCTAATTTACTTTATGAATGATCTAACTGTGATTTGCAAGGAAATCTGCACCACAGAGGCATTTAAAATCTAGAAGTATTTGCTGAACACAATTGTCCAACTTTACTCCTTGGGTTGCCTGACAGTGAGCGAGAGAGAGAACTCTTTTTCCCCATCAGGCCTCTCCTGCCTAAAACTCAGAAAACTGCATGAGCCACTCCAGCAAAAGACTGAAACCTGAGACCTCTCTCACTGTGAACTAAAATATCCAGCTGGGGCTTAGATTAATGGCTTTCAAATGCACAGAGCCAACATCTCCAAAGGTGCATTAACCAGCTACAGTTGGGCCTCCACATTATGAAAAACACGAGACTTCTAATTAGGTAACTTTTAGCAGAGTAAATCTGCCTTGGATATTTAATACTGTAACAGTAATATTTAGAGCTTACACAATGCCTTCCACATTTAAAGAGCTTTTTGTCTGCTACCTATTAGAAATTAATCTTTCCATCCTCTGAGGTGGCCACCTATAGTCCCTCGGCAGAATATAGCTAGAAACCAGGGATGGTGAAAGTGAAGCTCAAAAATTGGTGTGATTATTATCCAAAACTCTTAAACACACGCTCAGCAGAAATGAACTCAAGCAAAGCATGCTTCAAAGCCCTACAGTAAGGTAGAGACAAAAATCAGGATTAGGCCCTCCAGAGATTACCAATGCGCAGACCAACACTGAAACCAGTATCCTGTGTTTTTCTTCAGTATTAGTTGAGAAGTAAGTCCTATACAGCGCTGCTAGTCATGAGTACTCAAAATAATGAGTCACACACTCAGGAATTTGGCGAGTAGTATAAATCACAAGATCTGTTAGGAGAAAATAAATGTAGCCTTTTTTTTTATTTTATTTTCCTCCTAGTTCTCAAGCTTTTAGGTCATCTTTTCAAGTATTTCTCTGCAACAACACAGATTAGGAATTAGCTTTCTATTTAAACAGAAGACACAAAACTTGACGTTTCATCCTCGCTCACGTATTTTTTGTTTGAAATTCTCTTTTCAGAACTTTTCTGTGCAACTTTTACAGTCCCTATTCTTATTGTAGAGCTATGGATGAGAACTGTATGTGTGGCAGCAAAAATACCAAATAAAGTGTTTGAGCACTGGGTGTGCACAGCAATTGCGAGGGGAACCATGCCTTACTCCCTGACCTGGGCTGTTGCAACGGCAGCTGCCGCCGCTCTAGGTCTCGGGATTTTCAGTGCAATACTTTCGGACAAAGCGGGCCACCTCTGGGAGAACACATGAACGGGATTCCCACCAAGACCTAAGACAATGATTTCAAAGCAACTGAAGATCACTAAGGGTATATGGGACTTCAGAGTAAGTTAGGAGTTTTTTGATTTTATCCTAGTTTAAGTTTTGCTTTTTTTCCTCCTTGTGTTACAGCATCTGGATGCCCTGACCGATTC
This sequence comes from Dromaius novaehollandiae, assembly GCF_036370855.1. Taxonomy (NCBI): domain Eukaryota; kingdom Metazoa; phylum Chordata; class Aves; order Casuariiformes; family Dromaiidae; genus Dromaius; species Dromaius novaehollandiae. Next base: position 24,043,998 of record NC_088107.1, read on the forward strand.
TTTGCATACTTGATTTTTTTGCACTACCTTAAACTGGTGTCAGAACTATACAGCAATTTGGATAGGCTCCTTATTGTACGTACAGTTCAAATAAACAAAACCATAAACACAATAAGCAATAAATTTAATCACAGAAAGACTCAATGGAGCTAGTGAGGGACAGGTCCGGCCCATGAAAGCTTCTGCAGTCGCAGTTATGCCACAGGCCCACGTTCCTCCCAGCAGCTGTGATCCTCTTCTGTTCTGTACTTTGGGAGTGCGTCATTTCTACACCAAGAATTGCAATGGCAATTCAGGTCAAAGAGTAGGAATTCAGAGCTGATTTTCATGTCTTAATTCCAACTGGGATTTTTTTTTGACTCCTGCCTCACGAGCTTTCTTACTCTATAATGGTTATCATCATAATTATATCCAGTTTTAACTACCATTGGCTAAACTATGCTGTTTGTATTTGCTATTGATGTGCTGTATCTGAGATGTTTCAAAAGTATGCTGCTTTTTTCCTCTCCCATCCATGAACTGCGGCATATTATTTATTACATCTCTGTGATTTGATGGAAATCCTTTTGGATGCAATCACGCCTTTGAATTTTGAAGTACCTTGTTGTTTTTTAATCAGGATTTCTGACTAAACTATAAAGAAAAAAAAACCCAGCAAGTATTCATCAACATAATCATTTTAAATATCTGCACTCCCTCTTCCAGGATTCTGGCAGACTAGATTTGATGCATGTTGCCAGAAGCATCAGCCTTCCCGGAAAGACACAAGTACCTAATTCAAAAGTTGTCCCATGTGCTGTCATACTCCAGGTACTCGATCGTCGCCCTTTCGTCACCATCACAGAGAATTCGTACAAGGTATTTGGTTTTAACCCGGTCACTAAATAGCTCAAAGTGGTTGCATTTGCAGTCTGAAAGAAAAGCAAAGTGTCAGTAACTTCTGAAAAACGTCAAGTCACTAACTCTCAGACACCTTTGCCTCAGGCAGGTGTTTAAAACATTTTAACATTGCTACATTTTGATAACCAGCATCATTAATTCTCTTTTTCGCTTTCTCATGCAAATTCATTAATCAAGTAGTAATGTAGCACTTGTTTTATCCTAAACGAGAAATTATTTCTGCAGTCAGCAAGAGCATTTAATAACAGTCAATTATAAATTAAAAAAGCAATATAATGTCCAGGGCACACTTGTTATGCAGCAGGCTGAATCACCGGCTGCTTGGTGTGTGTGTGTGTGTGTGTGTGCGTGTGTGTGTGCGCGTGTGTGTGTGTGTTAATTTACAGTATTTCATTAAATCATCTAGCTAGGGAAAACAATAAAGCACAGTTAACAATAAACGCCCTTCTTGAAATCCAGATCTTCTTCCTTCCATATCCATGTTAGAATTTTCAGTGAATTTTAAACATACTTAAAAAATCAACTGAGGATGTAGGTGCTCAGAGACATGAAGAAAATGAAGCTTTATTAATATGTGGGTTTTTTCAGGAAGAATGATTATCAAGGGACATGCTTAAACTACACAGGGTTTATAGTATGATTCAGAACTCAGTCAGTTAGTTACAACTTCTTTACCTATAGACAAAAAAAAAAAAGAAAAAAAAAAGAAAAAAAAAAAAAGGGTTATCTACATATATCTGTATTCCTTACCTAGACCTACAGTAATCTAAGAGTTAGTCATTTCAAACTCTGACAGGGTCATATAACAACTGTATTCATACATAACTATTTCCTTCAAAAAACAATTGTTTCCAGCTAATTCTCCTTCAAGGAAAAGAATCTATCTAATAAATTTACATCCCGTCAAGACACTAATGTAGTCCAGTCTAGTCTAATATAGTCCAAATAAAAAAGGACAAACTTCTGTAGAGAAAACCCTTATTTCTCAAGTATACAACGACAGCTTTTTAGTTACGCCCACTGAAAACTCTGTTAGCCAAGTGAAACTTAGATTTGTACCAAGGATTCTGCATGGTCACGACATGCATTTAGCCAGATAAACTTCACAGGCCGGGGACAGACAATAAAATAAAGACATGATAAATATAATTAACACTGGATTCTCCATTACCATTTAGTAGATACAAAACTCTGCGACAAAACGAGATCAAACACAAGCTCCCTAGTACTAACATGAAACCCTGGGTTCAGAAGAGCTGTTCATCGGCTCTCAGGGCCAAGCAGTATTTTATCCAGGCTTTTTGCAGTCTAGCTCAGGGACATCAGGAAATAACAGATGCTTCAGTGGAAGCTGCGAAAAACTCTGGCCTGGACAATTATATAATAACCAGTCCATGGAAGAAACCTTTACCTAGCATCTTAGATTACAAGCTGCCTTACCCAGAAACAGCATTTCTTCTTCTCCAGAATTTCAGTTTCACTGCACATCACCTCGAACATTACACCTGGAAGCCTAGCTGGAGCGCTTGGCTTCTCTGCTTCCTTCATTACGTGTACCACTTGCTGTTTTTAAGATTGCAACAAATCCCACGATACTAAACCCTGTGCACCTAATAGAATTAAACTCCATAAATATTACCCTGCAAAATTTGTTTTCTTTCTATACGGTCCTAAAAGATCTACATGCAGAATTAATATTTTAGCTTATGCGTGAGAGCACAGCTAATAAATTACAGGTAGTCTGTGAGCAGGAAAACTCTGCTCCACCAATAAAGGTTCTTTGAAAAATGCTTTCTGATCCACATTAGTGAAACTACACGGTCCAAAGCACGGTGGACTATTTTAGCTTCAGGGACTGTATCACATCTGTTCCTATGTTTATACGCTCTGGACTGACACATCTTCTATATAAATTTGAGAAAATAAGGCTCCTTAAGGTAGACTCTCTGAACCTGGATTTGAAGCAGGCAACCTTTTCTTTAACCAAACCTTTTACAAATGTCAGGATAGGAAGTGGGACTGAATGTAGAAAATTATGAATGAACTGTATCAACATCCAGTTTACTGAAGACAATGATGGATGCAACACCCAGCCGAACAGATGCAGCTTTGGATACCAGGGAACGGACACGAAGATAAAATTTGTGTGTGCCAGTGTGTGTAACGGAGAAGCTCTGACGCCACTGGGCAAACAGCCTCGAAACGTGGGCTAAAGAGCAAAGCTGCTGGAGAGGGACAGGACAAACAATCCGCTAGCCCATACTTAATGAAGTTACCAGCTTTAACGGGCTGAAATATCTCAGCTTATTGAACGGCACTGTTGAAAAGAGGTTTGCCTTCCTTAAAATGAGCAATTGCTGTTCAGTAGAGTAGTGCAGAATTCATGACTGAAACAAAGATAGGCAGCAGGAGAGCTCTCCAGACACGATGGGTTAAAATGGGTACTGGAACAAATGTTTGCATACTTATGCCCTTTCAGGCAAATGCTTTTTACAATGAGTAATTTTGAACCGTATGCCATCATTACATACTATTTTTGGTCCACAATAAAACTTGTTGACCGCTGGCCACCAGCACCGAGAACTGTGGGAGTGTTTCAGTCACCACGGAGGGTGTTTTGCTTAAGCTCTCAGCTAATGAAGTTGCAGCATAATATAAATCACTCCTGAGACATCCTCTGCACATGACTCAGGAATGTGGGTTCATAAATAACCCGCCTTTAGAGGAAGAACATATATACATACATCTTTTCATTTAGATAAAAAAAAAAAAAAAAAAGTCTGGTTCGTAACAAGATTGCTCTGTAAGATCATAAAGGGAGCGCCGCTAGCTGGGTATTTTAACAACCATTTCCTTTGAGTCTCATTTCAAATGTGAAATTTACAGTCAGCATTTTTGAGGTCTCCAGGTAACTGTTAACAGTAAAAAATCCAACCAACCAAAAAAAATCCGAATGAAAAAACCTACCCCAAATCTAGCCTCCAAATCAAAACCGTGGATGAAAATCTAGGAAGCTGAGGATATCATAAAGGTATTGCTTTGTATTTTGCACCCAAACTTTCACCATCAACTTGGTGTGAACAGAAAAGCTTGTCAAAAAAGGAAAACAACCTAAAACCGTAAGGGTAAATATTTTCCAGGTTGAGGGTGTGTGTTACTCACCCCACAAATTCAGATTCCTCTGCTAACTGGAGAGAAGCCACCAGTAACACCGACCACAGTAACGCACTCTCGGCTTCTCTCCAGGGAAGCCCACATCTGTCATACAAGGAGATCACGGCAGGGTAAAACAGCAAGGCTGAAACCAGTCACTGCGTCCACAGGGGAAAGTCATCCTGGAAGTGTTCTCCTCCCCTGCTTCCACGAGTCAGCTCTTCCGTTCGCATCGTACCCAACCCATCTCAGCCTCTCGCGCACATACACAACAGAGACCGCAAAAACATCTGCTTCCACCAAATCTACAGCAACTTTTGAAGTGTTGATTTAACTGAACACTACTGACGCCATACAAGCCTGCACTGCTTTCTAAGCAACCGTCTTCACCCTCAACTTCCGCTTCACCCTGACTTGAACATGAAACTTCTCATTCAAATACTCCAGCTGCATCAATGCTGTTGAAACTCCAATACCTTGTACTTCGTATTTGCAGGAATATTGGTTTTCCAGCGAACTGTGTAGTAGCGAGCATCTGTGATCTTCTGGTTCTTTGGCAGAGAGTTGTCTGCCCAAGTGATCCTGATGGTGTCATGACTCAGGATGGAAGCCTGAACTCCCACCGGTGGCATCATGGGAGACGGATCTGGCACTGGAGTGTATGGAGCATTAATAACAAACAAATCAACCTCGGAAGTGTCTAGGGAATTGATGGGTAAAAAGTAGTGTATTATAATTAAAAAGGGAGAAGGTGGCATTTTAATGTAAACAAAAACAAAAAAGGGGAAATGCAGGGTAATACAATGAAATGAAAGGTGAGAGATGGAGAAAAAGAGAGAAAAGTCAGAGTTAATAGGTGACATAAGACAGGCTAATACAATCACTCTTGCACTGTGTTCCCTTCTTAAGGCAACGGTGATATACATATGCCATAAAGTTTGCCACCTAACCATATTAGTATTCAGTCATGACCTAAGAAACCCAACATACTTCCAGGATAATATAGTGATTTTATTTGCCTCAAAATGTCCACTGATTCCTTCTCCAGAAAACAATAACGAGGAAAAAGAGAGGGACTTGTTCTAGATCGGCAAATACTACTTCATAACAAATTACAGGGAACTCTCATTATCTTTTAAAGAATGCTAATGACAATCAAGTTCCACGTATCACATGAATCTGCAATAACTGAAGTAACTGGGATTCCAGTGTCCTCTAGAAACCCATCGGAATTCCTGGTCTTCAGAAGGTTAAGATATACAGAAGTGTTAAAATCTGAACAATCATCTCTGAAATACTAAATAATGTCACCAGCGTAGCAGGTAGCACGATGAGCCAGAGAATAGCAGTAGCTCACTTGTGAACGAATTTCTCTGCTTAAAGTCTAAGATAACACCAAGTTTTTATTAATTTACAAATTTACAAGATGAAAAAATTTAACCCAAGGCCTTGTTTAACGTAGTGACTGCAGACTGAGAATTAGACACAGAAAATATAGGCATAATAACTCAGAATCTCAGTGTGAAAGACAAAATCTATGCTGGTATAACAAAAAGCAAAATAAGTTCAATGCCTTTAGAACTGCACTCCTACAATTCGTGCTAAAGTTGGAATAACTTTCTGAATAAGAACATCTGTGAGTTGTTAAAGAAGAGTAAAATTTGCAATTTAACAATAAAATCAATTTTAGGTGGTTTAATAAATGGAGGAACCATGCAAGGTAATCACTGAAACAGTAAGGCCAATAAGTTAAATAAATGGAGAGCACTTGATGACACTGAAAAACAACACTCTTACATTACATATCATCACATTTTCAACTGCCGTGCAGAACATATGTTAATGATTTTCAGCTGTGCAAAACTTAAAAGCAAGCCCTTGCCTGTACCTGAGTGAGGCCTGGTCACCGCGCTCTCATACAGAGGGATTCCTTCACCGACGTTGTTAAACGCTTTCAGAGTTATGACGTAGTGGGAGCTGGGGTCTGAAGGAAGAAAAATTCAGATGTATTTTTTAGTGCAAACTCTTTTTTGCTTCTGCATGTTCTCTGCTTCATTCATGCTAAAAGAAGTCATGTACAGAGACCACTCAATGCAGATTCAGTCTAGTTATTTTGGGTATTTCAACTGAAAGTGAACTGAAGTGGAAGCATCAGATCAAAATGCACTAAGCTTCAAGATCTGTGCATTTAGGATTCCGGGTTTTTTTTTCCCCCTTTCCCTACCTGTTCCTCTATCATCAGAAAAGTGAGTTTATTTTAAATTTAACAACCGCTTGGAGTCTTAGCATAGCATCTTCACAATGCAAAAGATCCTCTTAAAAGACATGACTGTAGTTGTATTGATTTACAATACCATAACTAGAAGGCAGTAATCTAAATGAGAGGAAAAATTTAGGCACTGACGGTAATTCATTTGCCTTACCTAAGTTCTCAATGGTGTAATATCTCTGTTTATAGTCCACCTTGATGGTCTGCGCGTGGGGGCTGCCAATGCCGTACCCTATAGCATATCCTCTTACCACAATGTTCTGGTTTTCAGGAGGAGTCCAGCTTACTACGATACTGGTGACAAGTGGGCGGACGTGCAAGGAACTTGGAACTTCGGGAACACGAGTTTCTGGTACAGAAAAATGATGAATTTAAAGGATTTCTCTTAAATAAAGGTAATTACATGAAGAAGCTAATAAGTCAAATGTAGCAATTCTATTCTGCGCTCGTATTAAAATGAGAACGCTCCAAAGGAGAGATCTTCATTGTACAAGAGAAAGGAAAGAACTCTAACAAGCAGAAGAAAATTAACATAGTTTTGTATAATAATACATTTCGATAGATACTAGTTTTAAAAGAAAGGGCAGTCATACTGAAGAAAAGTATCAGATCTGCTTCAAGGCAGACTTCTTTGATTTTTGGCTTTTGTGCATGTTCCTTCCCATTTGTAATTTTTCAAAATATTCTTTAAATTTATCACTTCCCTCCCATCCACAAAGCAATCTACTTTCAGTTCTGTCATATTACTTGCTTGCAGGCATTAAAATAATTACCTTGAAAACATACTTACGATGAAAGAAAGGTTTCTGAGCTCACTATCGGATTAAATGAAATATTCCAAAGCTCTAACAATTGTCAATAAAATGGATATTGCATTTACTAAAAAGGTTTGTTGTGATTTGTTGTATACATCGCACCTTACTTGTCACTGTTTAAGTCCTTGACTCTCTCTTAAATAATTCACAAATATATGCAGGGACGATATGGCCATACGACGAGATCAAAAAATACCCAGACTCACACACCCCCACCCCCAAAAAAGCAACACAAATCTAATCACAATCCTACTGGATTAATGAATCCTTAATAACAGAAGGACTTCCACAGTACGTAACTGTAATCCCCAAATATTTTTAATAAAAGGATTTTTTCCCACTGCTAATTAGAACTTAAGCCATCTAAAGGGACCGCTGTACATCCTGATGTCCACACCTAAGTTTAACTTCTTGAAAATCGAATAAGTAGCTCCGTCAGGCCACTGGTACTGCCATATGTTCACAGATATTAAATATTCTACAAAATACAAAGTTGAGTTCCCCACTGTGAAATAAAACCAGCTCAGAGAGTTCTGCTTCCGGCAGGGATTACCTTTTAAAGAAACATGTTGCATTCATCAAAAAACATTTAATAAACCACCACAACACTATTATCTGGATCATAATAACAGCATTGGCCGGCTAAACCAAGAGCTTATGGCCCCCATTTCACACAGCTGATCACGCAGAGTTCACAGCTGTTAAATAAAGAAAAGCTACAGAATTGCAATATAAGAGATGAAGTTTTTCACTGCACAAAAGTCAGTGTCTTTGGGGATCAGCTCTGAACAACTGTTTATCGACGTTTGCATTCATGGCAGGGCTTGCACCAACTCTGCAGAATTACAAACTAACACAGAATTGTACCGGTCTGACTCCCATTTACACCGAGGGTCCTATAAAGTGAATTATATGCTATTTCAATTCAAAAAGCAACCACAGAATAAATAGTAATCAGGCTTACATGTATATTGAACCCAAGTAATTAAAGATTAGCTGTAAATACATTGCATAGTATTAAAATTATCCATATGGCCTTTCAAAGAAAGAAAAGCAAAAAATACAGATCGCCTTTCCAGTGTGCATATGCACAAGCATCTCACACGTGTATATATACTGATGTGAATACCATATTCCATTGTCTTAATTGGGAATTTTCATTATGTTCTACATTGTGAAGCATATGCATACATATAAAAAAAGTTAGATTTCCTGTAATGACTGTAATATTCCAATCTGAAAATGACTAAAATTGCAAAACCGATGCAGAATGGAAGGGTTCTTTTTTGCTCCTTCTTCCCTCCCTGTTTAAATTTAATCTTGACACTCTCCTCTGACAAGGAATTGTTAACTCTAACTCAAAAGGAGAGCACATTTTCATTACCTTTAATAAATGCTGCCCATTTACAGAATTCTGCTTCAGCTTGGGGAACTAGTGGTCTTTCAAAGCTACAAGATTGTGTCATAGCCAGGCAGAGGAAGGCAGACCCAAAGATGCCAGCAATTTCAACTTCGAAAAGTAAACTTTACATAGCTTGCAAAACTGAACTCTATTGTTAACACTGGCTTTTGTGCATGGTTAAACAGAGGACAATAAGAAATAAGATGGCATATATGAAGTTGAGCATCACCTCTGCATAACGCAAAGATGAAACATGGGCTCTCAAGGGGTTTAATCAGTTGGCTACTGAAGCAATCTTCCAACAGCATGGAACAAGTGTTGAGACTCTCTTATAATTCTGTCTCCCAGCTGCCACCATAACTAAATCTCAAATCGCATGAACCTAAGAGACATTAGTGGCAACTGGTGGCATTAATTAAACTAGAATGACCCTCAAGCTACTCTAACATAGCAAAGGGGGACTGCCCTGCCAGAAGCTAAGTATAAGGTAACTTGGGTGCAACAAAACTGATCAAATGGTTTTCTGAAATAGGTACAGTCTATCCAGAACAACCATATACATGTAGGCAGATCCAAAGAGATCTGCCACAAAATAATATAGTGATGCTTTTAAAAATGGCACTCTTCCTCCTCAATTTCAAATTTCTTTTAGACAGATTCTTCGAGAAGCCCGCAGATTTCCTCATCTCAATTCTTCTGTAAGAGTCAGCTTGCCATGTGACCAACTACTAAAAGTCACATTTTTTCACATAGTATTTTCTACTTTTATTGTTAACCTCTACATGGGAAAAATAAGATGTTAACAAGGTTCTGTACAGCATGTATCATGAACCTATGGCTTTGGAGAAGACAATCTTTGATGGAAGAAGGTATAGTCTACACTGGTCTACTAGGATTGAAAATATGATCAGCCTCTTCTTCTCTAAAGTGGCAAAACAATAATGACTGTCAGTCAAATGCCCTCTTGTCTCTTTATTCTTTCCTTTAGAAGGAAAATATGAGAAAGAAAAAAAGTACAGAAATTTTTTTAACAAAGCGTGGTAAGACTGCAAGTATCTATGGGCATCAGCCACACTTTGCACTGTTTCTATCATACTATGGCCTCTCTTTCACATTCAACACAGATTACACTTAGACTCCCGACTCCACAGCCACAGTGCCGTGGTCAACAGACGTATGTCTAGTTTATCACTGCACCATATCTTTGCAAAGTAAATCACTAGTCTGAACTCTTTGAGGTATACTTCAATGGTTACACATCAGCAAACATCGGGAGCTACATAAATAGCCATGATTTTACTTCCCTCAAGGGAAACAATCCTCCTACCTCCATTCTGTAGCATGCAAACACCCACATGATTAACAGGATGAATTTTATTACAATATAAAAATCAAGCCATTATTATTATATAAATATTGAGTCACTGATATTGTCATTCATAATTGGGTATTTCTTACCAGAAAAAAACATAGTGCTAACATACAGCACTAGAAAGTAAAGGAGGACTTAATTTATAGCCATTTTATTGACTTACCAAGAAATTTATGTTAAAATAGACATTAACTTCAGTTAAACATAAATAAAACACTTTGTACAATTAGAATATAGTAAAAATAATTGAGCAAAATCATGTTTGTCTTTAAGAAGGCAATCAAACCTTATTGCACCCTGCCCATGAATTCTGATGTCTTTAGTGTCATAAATATGTTCTCACTTACGACCTTACCATCTAGATCACTCTCAAACGTTTCTGCCGATATCCAGTCAGTAGCCGGTCCAGTGCCGTTAACAGTCAAGGCAGCTACGCGGAAGCTGTACTCTGTACCACGTTCGAGACCTACCAGGCAAAGAGGAGCCAAGATATCAAACCAGCAATTCCAGCTGTGAGCACAGGAATCCCACCTCCTAATTAAAATACTTATTTCCACTACAAGCATAATCTGACAGTAATGGCCTTTCACCTCAAATTTGAGCATAACCCGAGGTCAGGAATGCAAATCAGCACGACTCTCAGCACAACTCCGTCAAAGAAGCTGACATCAGTTATGGTGCAACAGCTAAGCCACAACCAGAGACGCCCGGGGCTGCGACACTACGCAGAGCCTCCCAGTAGGTCACCAGCAGACTCCATGAGGTATCGTGTGCAGTCTCAGCAGCCAGACTTTACTTTTTCAGGCTATTAATTAGTTTTAAGTTCAGAATGACTCACACCTGTAACTGAGCACAGGTGTGTAATATCAAAAACAAGTGACCAAAACGTGTAAAGAGCTAGTTTATGGTATTCAAGAGCATACAAGCAATAACTAAAGCAACATGAAAACACACTCAAAAATTTGATACATAGAACTTCTTAAATAGGCTTTGTTGCTGGCAAAAACATACTCTGGTTACAGGCACAAAGCAACTCCTGCTAGGAGGAGTTCTAGTTCTAGATTACGTCTAGGTGCAGAGAGGTCTGCAGAACATCCAGCCAGACTGGTTTCTTTAGCGTGCTTCTCTACGCTTCTCTTTCTAGGGTTTGGGCAGGCAGAAGGAGTTCAGGACCAGCTCCTCCATATAATCTCTATGCCTTTTTATAGCAAAGGTTTTAAAAGGACTTGTCCAATCCATTTTGCAAATCAATGGCAAAATTAGGGCTAGGAAACAGGTCACTAGACTTCAGTTTCCACCAGCCAGCCCAAACTACCTCAGAACATACAGTCACTCATTTTAAATGTTTTCATTTTTTCTTCCGAAGTAAGTACCCTAGATGAACATGTCTCTGAGCCTCAGCCCACTGAAAGCAATTAAAAAAAGCATTCTGATAACAAATGCTCGCAAATATTAGCTCACCTTCAATTAGCTGAAAAAGCTGTGTCCCACCAATGCTCTCTGTTACATCGCTCTTACGGGACACTTTACGGTAGCGAATTTTGTAGCCGGTGATTTGTCCGCTGTGTGTTCCTGGAGGCGGAGGCTGCCACTGCAGCATGATGCTCTGTGGAAGATGGAAGCTAATTGCAAAGTCATTGCTTCCCACACAGCCACAGAAACTATTCTAGTGCTAATACTGCATGAAAAGTAAGACAGTAGAGCCTGCATATTGGAAACATTGCATTTTCATACATGAAAAATGTAGGCTTCTGTAAAAAAGCAGGCCATACACATGCCAGTAAAAGTTCATCTCAAAGTGCTTCAATCCCATGAGACCTTCTGATGTCATTTCACAAACAGCCTCTTGGCTTTCCATTTCATTTCCTTTGTGTTATCTTAAGATATAGCTTACTTAAGGACACATCTTTAAGAATCGGTGCTTTCTTTATGAGGTACAAAAGTTATCTGACCTGTAGTTTGTGTGCATGAAGGGGTTTTTGATTTTTTGTTGTTGTTGTTCTGGGTTTTTCTTTAATTGTCATAAAAGGAGAGGTTTGGAAGAGGGTTTGGAAAAAGCTTATTTTAAATCTCCAATCATAATCACTAAAGTCATAATGACTGAGTATGTCATTTTCTCTTTTAAAGTGGCCCAGGACACTGTAAACATGCATATGTATGCACACACACTGTAAACAGCAGTTAATCAACAGGAACATATTCATGCTCCGGTGCTTCAGGCTTTTGTGCCTGATTAAACCTCGCCTGCTTTCATAATTAGCCTCCGTGCTGAACTTTGGTGCACTGTCGTTGTCTTCACTGCATTCAGTTATGTACAACCCACAACGGTTTCTCAAGTTTCCAGCCCCACATTCAGATATTCTGCTAGGTAACTCGTATACAAATAACTGGAAAGCAGCGTGGCAGAAAAAAGACCTGGAGCAGCTCTCAATATAGGCTGATCTAAGACCCATCAATCCTTCATTTAGCCATCAGCAATAGCAATTTCTCTGCATCTTACCTTGGAATTGCGCACCTCCAGGGTGAGATTCTGTGGTGGAGCGCTGGGGACTAGAAACATTAAAGGCATTACAACTCAAAAATTTCTACATACTACGTCAAATACTATATTTCCACACACAACTATTCTCTGATATCATTCCACTATGAAAGCACAAATCATGCTGATTTAAGACACCGTATAAAGTAAACACAAAATTCTACCAGGAGTACTTTGTGACATACAGTGACCATTCAGCTTAGGAGGTTTACCTATTGCCAGCATAAAGAATGAATTTACATTTTATTCAAGTCCTTACTTACCACAGGTACCTAAATAAAAAAAGCCTGATATTTAAAGATATTAAGCATCACATTTCCCATTAACTCTAGCAAGAGAGATCATGTTCAGTACTTTTCAAAACCAAGACTTTCATTTGGATGCTTGATTCTGGGAATCCACATTCAGAATTCTAGCCATGGTTTTTATATCATGACAGTTCCTGCTTTGAAACCTCTCCTATCTGTTAATCCTGTAGGTAGCTGTAGCAGCTTGCTGATCATGACGTTTAAAGTCCATTAGACAGAAAGGCTATGTAAGAGAGAACCTGAGACCCAGGAAACTCTTGTTGCAGCACTCCAGTGGTGAAAAGACTCACCAAATGTTATGCAGCCATCCAGGCAGGAGGACCATGACATGCTGATGGTGTTCAGAGAGACCATAAGGACAAGACAGTAAGGCAAATGGCCTTCATCAGGGTGCAATGCAGAGATTACACTTCTGATTGTGATAAATCATTACTGCCTAAAGATCAAGACCACCATAAGAAGAGAAGCAATCCTTGGCAATGAGCAGCACATAAGCCCTGGTTCAAAATGTTATACCTGAAGAGCTATTCCGCAACAAACCACCAATAACGTACGTAGATTAAGAGCAAAAACCTACATAAAAACAGGGAAGATTGTTAAAAAGAGGCCAAAGGTAGCAGCTAAGAACAAAATCCTTACAGGAGGCATGGAGATTGCTTATAGATGCCACAATGAAGAAAACACAAGATGGAGACTCATCCAAAAAGATCTGAGAAATTGTAGAAGCAGAACAGCATGGTTAAGCAGCAGGGTCATGAGACTGTTAGAAGCAAGATGATGTCCTTCAGAAAGCTAAAGGCCTGTCATATGTAGAAAATAAATTCCTACAGGTTAAATGTAGAAACGTAACTCAGGCCACAAAGAATTTAGGCAACAACTTGCAAATGACATCCAAACTAATAATAAATTCTTCAACAAATAAGGAGCAGGAAGCCCTTCAGAGAATATGCAGAGTTAGCAGATGATCAGGGTAGGACAGAAGAAGAAAAAGGCCATCCAAACTAACTTCTTTGTATTTGAACTGACTGGAAGGAAGAGAAGAGGCTTCCATGACATCCCTTACAAGGGATTTACAGGAGCTCTCAAACTGAAATGTCAACAGAAGGGATTATGAAAGAGTCAGACATGATGGAGACTAGCATGTTGCCAGGATTAGATGCTATTCACCCAAGAGTTCTAAGGGAACTTGGGAATGAAACAGCTGCAGTACTAACAGTAGGGTATAACCTCTCTCTTAAAGGTATCTTGATACCCAAGGATTGGGAGATGGTAAACTTGATGCCAATTTTTAAAAGGAGTTCTGTGGGAGAAAACATTGGAAACTTTACATAGTAAGACAGATCTCTGTACTGGACAAATAAACTGAAGCTATAATAAAGCATGGAATTTATAAATACATGGAGAAAAATGACATGTTTGCCAAGAGACAATGTCGCTCTTTTAAAGGGAGGTCCTCGAGGACCTCCCTTTGGAGGAGTTCTCCCAAGATCCTAAACAACCATGGGATAGGAGGGAAGTTCTCGCCTGAATAAATCACTGCTAAAAGAAAGGAAAGAGAAGATAGGAGTCTATGTGGTGGGAGAGGAGTAGTGGAGTTTCGCAGTGGTATGTGCTGAGACCCTTCTTCAACACACTGTGAAGTGATGAAAGGGGGATGAACAGTGAGGTGACAAGCATTGCTGGATAGCACAGACAAGGTCTGACTGCAAAGAACTGCAGAAAGACCTCAGGCGATTTAGGGCTTGGATGTTAAGGTGGCAGATGAAACTCAAGGTAAAGTTACACTGATGGAAAAAACGGTCCTAACTCCACACACAAAATGATGCCTCTGAGCAGATCATTACCACTGAGGAGCAAGACCACTCTACCCCAAAAATGTCACCTCAGTGATTAGAATGAGCCCCAAAAGCCAGTCAAATACTAGGAATTACACACTTGTATCTTTAATACAATTTTGTTACCCTCTACCTCTATTTTTAAAGCATCCTGCTCCTGGTCACATCTGCTTTTGGTTGCTTGTGGAGACAGGATTCCAGGCTAGGCTGATTTTTGGTCTGACTGTTCTTATCTACATTTCAAATTTTATATTAAAAATGGAAGTTAACATTAACTCTGGTCATTCTACAATTGTTCATACATATCCACATTTGCTCACATTACCCTTTTATTTGGCTTATAGAAAATGCTGTTACCACTTCCTGCTTTCAGTATTATATACAATTGATTTAATAGTATCTATGCTGGAGTTCAAACTGAAATACACATTTTCCCATACAACTACAATCAAGTAAAATAAAAATACTCCAAAGACGAAAGTCTGCTCATATGTGAAAATATTATAGAAGCTAAAAAATAATTTGAAGTTGTTGGGTTTGACATAATTTTGTTTCTGTCCACTGTTAGTACTTGGTAGAGATAATAACCCATGAAGTATACTTCTGATATTGAATTAAGGCCGTTGTTGTTTCATTATTAGAACCGCAGATACTTTTGCAGGTATGGTAATTTCCCTGCACTCAATTCAGAAAGCCTCAAGGGGAGCTTCCAGCATGCACAGAAATACGCAGCGACCACATTATTAATGAAAGAGGGCAACGCTGAACAAAAAACTTAAAAGTCTTTCTGATTAAGAATCCACTTAAAAGAAATAATCATGTGATTCCTGAAAAAAACCTGAAATAAAGCAGCTTACCGTCTGACAGTGTTCGTACAACAACATCTTGGGTAGAGACTCCAGGACCGTGTTTATTGTAAGCGACCACTCGGAAACTATACTCTGTATACTTCTTTAATCCGTTAATGGTATAGGAAAGGCCTCCTACATCAACATCCTGTTCAGAAAAAAACAAATACATACATGTCAAGGTCAGAATCAGGTCTGCAACTATTATAAATGTTTTAGATTCTCAGTACTGTAATACTCAACATCAGGACCGAGACCGTTCTGCAGCACGTGCAGTTAAACCTGGTTATACGCAGCCAGGACTTTTAAAGAGAACAACACTGGGCTTGCAAAATAAAAGTTCTACCTATGTGATTTAAGCCATAACACGGACACAGGGTCTGTAAGTGAAAAGGGATCTTGCGAAGTTACTTATTAGTAAAAATTGATACTGTATTTTCATTAGTGGGATGCAGAACTCGAAAAAGTAATTCTGAGGAATACGACACATTCCCATTTCAAAAAGTGATGTCAAAATTACTTCATATGCTGACAAAAATATTCGAGAGAAGCAAAAAAGCTTCCCTCAGCTTTTTTTCTTAAAAGCTGGAATAATATTCACGCGCTGTTGGATACAAAATCAAGAGCCTGGGATTAATTATCCTAAAGTTAGGATTATTTCTTAGGTGGCAACTGGACTTTTAATTTTCAAAACTTCTGTATTTTAGGCTACAGCCTGTCAGGAAAATGAATGCTTGGCCAGCCCTTTCTCGAAATTTAAGGTAAAAATACTATCAAAGAAGAAATGCAGTTACTGGCATTGTATACAACATGGAAAGAGCTAAGTTCTGTACCTGCTCGTTGTCCTGGCCCTTCTCCATGTAGTAGAGCTTGTAGTTCTGGATTTCGCCATTGCCAGACAACGGCGTTTCCCATGTGACAGTGACCGACGTGGGGGAGCTGGCATATGCTCGGATATTGGGTGCTGGACCAGGAAGCTGAACTGAAACGCAAGCACAAAACTACGCCGGTCACCGAGCCTACCCGTGACATTCTGTGTTGCTAAATATTTTGGCGCCAACTTCACAAGTAATCAGCAAGGAGGAGGGTATTTGTTCACATTTCAGCATCTCACGTGGATACACTGGGGGGAAAGGTGGACCCGAATTTCCAAAAGAGGACAGCAAGAGATGCAGCTCCCTGGGTCAGACTTTCATGTTGTCCTCAGCGATCTTAACAGAACACGAAGAGTCCATTCTGTTAGAGTTTTTCTTTTCCTCTTTTTTTTGACTGATGAGGATTTAAAGTGTCCCTTTTACAAAAGAAAATCCAGGGAATTTTGCAAGGAACGGGAGTCCTTAAGAGCTAGACACCGCCACCACAGACGATGCTCAAGTATTGTGCACTGGTAACGGATTCAAAGAGCTTTACCTTACCAAGTAAAATATATGCCTGAATGATTACCTTATGTATTTCTTTAACTGTGGCATGCTTGAGTTTATGCCTGGGGTGTTTTTTGGCTTTATAAGACCTATTTCTTAAACAATGACTAAATAACCTTTAATGTTTTAAAACTTACATTACTTCTCTTGGCTTTAACTTTAAATTAATGCAACTGAAAATATTAAAGCCATCTGAGTTGCAGTACAAACATAAATAGAAATATTAATATTGCAAAGTATCTTTTAAAAGAAGATTCACGCAGTTTATTTCCAGAACAAATCACGCAAGCTTACCAACGTGGTAACCTGGAAAATCGTTTTGAAACTTTATTAGTAAGGTCTGCAAGTGCGCTACTGGTGAAGAGTATCAGCTTTTTCTGGAAAAAAGGTCATGAATGGAAAAAAAAGAAAATCTATCGCAAAGTCAAGACGACTAGAAATATTTACAGCTTACCCTCGGGCTGGGTTGCCACCTTCAGGGGCACCGAGCTCTCTCCGGGGCCGTGCTTGTTTTGAGCCACAACTCTGAAGACATAAACTGTTTCCGGCATCAGGTTTTGGATCGTCACTTGCATCTCTCCAGGACGACTTGTGTTTTCGACACGTTCCCTTTAGGAAACCAGAGGTTTGGGCATGGAAACAATCACTGATTAGTAAGAGGATTTGGGGGGGGGGGGGGGGGGGAATAAAAGAGTAGCTGATACTGGAAAAAGTCTAACCTGTACCCTGTTTGATAATACCTAATGTGTTAATGATGTGCTTAATTGTATCTCGCCAATTATACAGCAATGATAATCTGCCAAAATTGCTGGTGATGCTGATTTTGCAACTGATTTTTGCTTCTGATTTTGCAACGTTGCTTTGAAAAAAATATGCACTAAAGAGTCGGTTACACTCAGCATCACGAAGATGTAAGCAGTCCCACTGTTATTCTTGTAACAGTACACAATAATTCACGGTGACAGCTTACCCCACTATTCAGAAGCCACAAGAAAAAAAACATTTAAGAACCATATACATCGCCCGGCTGGATTTAAGGCATTTTTAATAGTGCTGGGTTGCTTTTTGCACAGTTTTCAAAGAAGCTGTTTTACGATTTCCCTTGTCCTCCAAACTTTATTCAGTTCCTCCCTAACATCTGGATTTCTTCTAAACACCCCAAGGCAGGCTCAGCTGGCAGCTGTGGCTTTTAGGCCGGTGCCACACGAGCCGCAGAGGTGACGAAAGGCCACGGCTGCCCGTGCAGCAGCGCAGCCCGCCGCCGCGGGGGCCCGCGGCAACGGCTTCCGCCGGCTCTGCTTCGGGGAGCACCGCCAAAGCGGGTGCTTTAGATGCAGGCAAAGGCAGGCACTCAGCAAGCTAACAGCCGTAATCCAGCTGGGAGAGGACGCTCTGTACGCCTGAATATTTTGCAAGAGGAAAGATTGTTGCCCTACTTTTAGTAAACCCCAATTACAGCTCCCAATCAGGGAGAAATTTGCTGTTTCAGGCAGGGCGAAAGCACGGTCTTGCTCTGAACACAGCTCAGGGCACTTGATCGTTTCTTACCACGCTCAGCACTGAGATGAAGAATAAAAGATTAATTATCAACTAACAACAGACTTTATTTGCAACACATGGCTTTTGTCATGTGAACTGTCATGGGCCTGAATTTGGGTACCGCCGTTCACACGCTGTCCTTCCCCGAAAGGGAATTACCTACTTTGTCAATGCAATTCAACTGCTTTATTTTTTTTTAACTTCCACCTTTGAGTGAATACCATCCTTATTCTGAATTATATATAATTATATCTATTATATATTCTGAATTAAAAATGTCTAGAAAAGATTTCTCTTCTTCGCATGTTTATAAAATATTTTCGGTAAGAAAGAAGCTGATAGAGAAGCACTGAAGAAGCATCACACTCGCTACAGAACACAACAGGAGCGCAGGGAAAAAGATAAAATATTTTCCAGCACTAACTTTTCCAGTTATAGCAAGTGCAATGTTTGGTTGAAAGTGCATTTTCAGCTGACTAGTTTTCTCTAAGATGCATCTTAGCTATAATGACTGGTTTTTGAAAACCCAGAATAAGTGCCAACTGATTCACAGCTGTGGAACAACATTCATCTCTCACTGACATGCAAAATATTTTGCATTTTATACCTCAAGTGTAAAGGCACTCTCTGATGTTATGTAGAAAAAAACAGCAATCCAAGGTTGTTATTTAAAATTACAAATAAAACCCCAAATTATTTTAATGGAAAGACAACATTCATCAAAATCCTCATAGACTTGTCAAAGTGTTGCAATTTTCAGTAATAACTGGGAGCTGTGCTTTCCATCCCAACAGTACGTTAAAGATATGTTGAGATCAATCTAATTAAGTGCCACATGAATCTCTCGTTTATGCTCTTTCGGAGGGAGCCTTGAGCACCATTGCCGAGCTCTGATGGGTTCAGGTAGGCGTAATAGGTAGCGCAGCAGATGGTCTATAGGAATAGCTCTACCACCCGACACAACATTATGGCTATTCTAACTCATTCCAGCTTAATCCCCAATTAAAAAGCTCTGTAAACTAGCATTAAGGTTTAAAATAGCTATCAAGTACTTAAGGGAAAAAAACTACAGGGATACACAGTTTGAAAACAGAAACAAGTTTTCAACTGGAAACTCGCAGTTTTAAGTTACACTTATAAAAAAGAAACATTCGAGGAAGTACTAAAAAGTCAAGATTGTTTGTGTCATCCAGCGTCAACTCTGTCCCACCTTGGTAAAGCCCGGCAGTGAACTCAACCAGACAGTTTGATAGTGGGATTACACAGGATTAAATTCCATTTCCTTTTTGAGGCATATTAAGCTGAACTGTGGCTTTAATATTATTGGAATATATCATACATAATTTACCATCTCATACCAGTTCTGTTAGCTATTTCTTTTTTTTTTTTTTTGTCTTAAAAGATTTGAACTTCTTATGCCTGCGTGGTCATCTGAAGTTTCACAGCATTAACACCCTCCCCAAGGGCATTTGAAGTTTCAGACACTTTTCGGGGAGGTGTCTTGAATTTAGAATATTGAACAAAAGGATGAAGGTAACTATGTGACTATATGACCTATATTTTCTATCTACAATATTTTCTATCTGATCACATTACTTGAATCCTTCTAGAAATACTAGTAAACTCATGGGATGCTCCCTAACTTCTCATGCGATTCTCTCAATAAAAGCGCATCTCTTATGTACTCAGGCCATCGGTCCTGGATGAAGATAGGCATCATTTGAAAAGCATCACCAGCCGGTTTCCCATTACACAGTCAGGGAAACAAGCCCAAAGAAGCCGGCTTGTGCTACCACCATGGCTGATTTCCATGCTTTGAGAAGCTCCTCTTCTATGTATCGCTTTGGTTTCTCTTTAAGAGTAACCTTTCAGGTCCTACAGCACATTATATGGACCTTGCTGTATCTGAACGTAGCTCACTGCTCCCGGACAGCTCAGCCAGTTCCCCGTGGCACCTCTTCCTCTGCTGCCGCCTCGAGCTGTTCTGCTGCACTAACTGGCAGTTTCCCTGGATTTACCAGAATATAAGATCAGAAGGACTTAAGGACTCTGCAGACTCTAAATATTATCAAAACCCAGCTTTGGCTATTTCAGGAGCTGATAGAAGCAACCATCATAATTTTGGCAGCACTGGCATTTTTTGCTGTCATTCCCTATTTTCAGTTGCCTACAATTTTCAGTTATATTCAACTTTGAGGCTTAACATTTTTTCCTCCAAGCAGACAAGGAGTTTAAAATGTGAAACACAATTTCCCAGGGGCAGGGGGAGAGGGCCGAAGGAGATCTCCTCCTGAACAGCTTTGGCAGCTGAAACAGTTGGTGGCCGAGAGCTGCCACGCGGCACTGGAGCAGCCTCTAGCAGGAGGGCCTGGTTAGTCCAGGAGGGAAGAAAAGTCATGAGCCAGTCAGCAACATTTTGCAGCCCTCTGAATAAGTTCAAAGCGCAAAGTTAAGGAACACCTTCCCGTGTTTCTGTGTTTATCTCATTTCCCTGAACAAATAAAAATACAATGAATGTAAATCAAAGTGGCGGTGGCAAAGCCTCTGCTGGACCCAACACCTTGTGAACTGCACACCTTGCATACTGTGGAGAGATGTAAACGCTGTTACAATTCCCAATGTAAAAATGACTACCTGAAGCCCTTTTAAGATGTATTAATGGATATCGGCATATCTAGCTAAGCCATTCCGCATTACAGAATCGTTCCTCTTCCTTCATTTTTTTTTAAAGCCCAATTAGAAGGTAAGTACATCAAATACCTAGTTTGATCACTGCCCAAATACAAGTGAAGAAGAAACAATGTGTTGCTTACTAAAAGGATCCAGTAATGCAGGCAACGAAAATGAAACACATAGGCAAAAATATTATAGTATGAGCAGATGATACTATGCACTTAAGACCACAGCAAATATATGTGATCATGTATTATTCAAGGACTACAGAGCAACATTTAAGTACTGTTTTATAATGCTGGGAAAGAAAGGATGGTCGCACATCCAAACTTAACTTTGAAATTTTCAGGCTTCTGATTGCTTGGTTATGTATGACATCTTCATCTATTTTTTATTCAATAACTAAGCAACTCTTCCACAAGGCCAAGCAACTAGTCAAAAAGTACCACCACTTAATGTCCAAAAGCTAAATGGGATGTGCGTTCATAGATCAATCACTTGTCTGTTCCTTTATGCTTTTCTTTACTGCTACTGTGACTTTAAATTTCAAGTAAAAATTCTATCCTCATCTATTTAATCTCTACACAATTAGTTACCTGTGTTTCTGTGCCTCTTCCTTAAAAGAATTTTTAAAAACTTAGATGCAACTGTAAATCGACCCCCCCCACGCCCACACATAGGCACAGATATGCCCTCTCCAACAAGCTGATACAGGAAACTAGGTAAGAATAGGGAATTTTAGACTCTTCAGTGCAAAGGTTAGGTACTTTATTGATTGCATAGAAACCACTTTAGGCCTGGGAATTACAAAGAGTCATCAGACAAATTCAGTGGATGCCAGCATCCTACTCATCAGAGATTTTTGCTGACTTTCATCGTAAGTGCCTAGAAATAAGGAAGGGGACAGTATTACAGGGTCAAAAAGCTTCGGCAGATCTCCGTTCTGTCTTTACCTCTAATAAAGGCAAACATCTACTAAATTTACCACCTCAGCTTCTGTCCCTTTTAAAAATCAGCTGGGTTTGGGGAGGCAGGAGAGGTTAGCGCCACTTCGAATACACTCAGGATTTGAATTCCCTTGAGCCTTACCTTTAATCGTCATCTCAGATTCAACTACAAGAGTTATTTCTGACCTTGCAGGTAGAAGGGACTACTCAGTTCAATTTTAACTATCGTTCTATCACAAATGATGCATTTTACTCATTGCTTAATCCAGATTAATGGCACCAAAATTCACCCCCTAATGAACTGACACTGGCAGGCTGTCAGGACCATCAGCTCACATCTAATTTGAATAAGAGGAAGCAAATAGCATCCATACGTGTCCTCAATGAGAAGGTGGAGAATGCTGATGCAGACAGATGGCCAAGTCCTTCAAATTACTCGCTCCCAACTAATTTAATTTTTTTTAAGCTTTATTATTCTCATTCTCTAAATCCAGGCTTAACATCAGGATTTCACAGTATTTTCATACCAATCCGTGAAATGTGTGATACTGCTATCTTTATTTGGCATATCAAAAAATTACAAAAAGACAGAGTAGTGGCAGAGGTTAGAAAATAATGAGTATGTGCTAATAAAAGGCTTCTGGATGCTACTTGGAACCCTGATCCAGAAGAACACTGAAGCAAAGATCTCATGGAAGCCAATGAAACCACCTGCTTATATGTAAGCACCCGCTTAGGTACCTTGCTGTGTAAACTCTCTGTGGACTGCATTAACTGAACCCTGGAGGACTATTTTGCAAGAACTGGAATCAGCACTTTCAGCAGATTGTCCTGTAATTTCTTTCCTAATTTACTGACCACCAGCTATGAGATGCCTCTTTCCCTTGGTTCTGTACAATGCTTCTGAAAACAGGAATATTGTCTAGATTTCCACAGTCTCATATGTAGTGGAAGGGGATGCACTTTGCCCCCTGCAAAAGCAAGACCCCGTTTAGGGAGAGGCATGAAGCCACCTCCAGCAAATCACGTCCTAAAGACCCAGCTGGTAGAGCAGCTGCAACCAGGAATTTGGAGGAGGAAAGGCGGGATACAAGAATGCCTAGCAGAACTTCTCCATTTTTCCTGTCTCACTTAAAATACATCCAGTAGGAATAAATATTACCAAAGCAAGGAAGTAGACCAACATTTGTGAGGCACAAAAAAAATTTACAACTTGCCTCCGTTAGCTGTCATGCATGAACCTGGACAAGATGCCAAGCCACAGAATAAAAAGAGGTATAGAAATTCACCATGACTAATAGTGTGTTTCATATTCTTTACAAATAACTTAACTTTGAGTTTCATGCTCTAGTCACTAAGCAGACAGATGATTTCCTGGTGAGTAATAAATCTGATAATCAAGCTAATTTGCAATTAATTAAGCACTGTTTAAAATGAATGTTAGCTCCAACTTCTCCGACCAAAGAGTTTCACTTTATCACAACAATTTGAGACTTTAATTCTGAGCGGCCGATCCTGTCAGTAAGAAAAATGGTAGACTGCACTAAACCACTGGGACAGCATGTAAAAATTCATGAACGCTTCGCATTCATGAAGTTCCTGTTTGCAGCGATTGCTGGAGGAGAATCAGCATTTGCCAGCCCACACCACATGGTGCTCTAGAATCAGACTACGTTTAAGTGGTTTTAAAGCATCAAGTGACTGCTCTATCTCAAACAGCACGTGCATTATCTGGCGGCTGTTTAAGTGCATATGGTAGATGGCATTTATAGCGGTGTCAGTATTCCTGAAGAGGTGTTACAGTCCATGAGCGCTTTTAGTTTCTAAGCAGTCTGCTAAAAGCAGGTAGCAACTGTTTGCAGTCAATCACAAATATGCACAAACAGTGTCCGCAAGAATGTTCTAAGATCAAACTGTTTAAGCTTACTCTTACAGAATATTTTCTATGAATCATACATATATATATGATCAATATAAGTGAATGAAGTGATTAAATGAAGTGATTAAAAATTAATTTCCACTAACCATTTCCAGGAACGGGGTGGCAGGAAGGAAGCAAACACAATCGCCCCTCAGTCTCTGCAGCCCTTGTGAATTGGGGCATTAAAGGCTAAAGCTTTATAGTCCTTCTACGCAAAGCTAGCATGAAAAGGAGTCACAAATGAGAACAACCCATTTTACATGTACAGCTCTTTACCTGTTTATACCTTCCTTGGTGTAGAAGATTGAATAGGTGAGGTTGTCCCCTTGAGGGTCTGATGCGGGCGTCCGCCACGTCAGTCTGATGAAGCGAGTGGAGACGAGGGTGGCCACAACATCCCGCGGGGCTGAAGGCAATGGTCCAGTTGTTGCTGGTGCTAGATGGTCATTAGTGGCACTGGTCAGTGAAGTGGGAGGTAATGTTGGGATGGCAACATCTTGTCATGTGCAAACATTGGGGAATATGAAGGGCAAACACCACCACGGTTTAAAAAAAGAAAACAGGGAAAAAAAACAAAAGAAATAAACAAAACCACGATGGGAAACAAAACAAAATGAACACACAAAAAAGGCCATTAAACTGAAGGCCGACATGCAGGCAAAGGTAACTACTGAAAACTAATGGGAAATATTAAAGGACACATCACTGTAGAGCAAGCAGACCAAATCTCCACTGTAATGGAAGTGGCAAGGGAAAGGGAAGGGTGAAAACTGAGGATAAAATATGACTTCCTAAGAGGACATACCAGTGGCAAAAAACGTTTTCATTTCTTTGTAAACCAGATATCATACCAAACATTTACAAATAAAAACTTGCACTATTTTTTCAAAAACACATCCAGACCCAATCTTCTACTTTATTTCATTAACATGCAGGATTAATTTATACTATTCTCAATCATAAAAAAGACAGATGGAGTATACAAAATTCATCAAAGGAGTGCAAACTTATCCAGGTTGTGCAATTGAAAACTGAAATCAGTTCACATAACAGCTGCTTTCTGAACTGGTTGGGTTCTACTGCTGCTAATGGTGAGATGTGCTGACAAACTTCATATGCCAGAGGAAATAGAGGCTTTTTCCTAATATCCACTAATGTCACTATTTTCTGTCCATCAGTGTTCTTCCTCCCTCTCATAACATACATTACAACATTTTCAAAAGACACTAACAAGCATAAAAAGCTCTTGCTTCATGCTACACGAAGACTTTACAGACTTTTTTGTGGTGGTAAATCACGTATGTCTTCCTGTGTTACTATTTTAAAGCTAGGCTAAAACCCTAGGAATATGGCATGAAAAGGCTGGCAAGCTAAGAGCAAAAGCTGTGACATACAAATAGCCGTTCTCCAAATCCTATTAAAGCAATCCCTCCGACCCTCCAGTAAATCTAACAGTAATATTCTGAGCAGCGGGGCCCCAGTTACAATAGAGTATTACAGGAAGCGCAATTGGTAACGCTTAAAGTTCAGGTTACCCTGAATTTTTCAGATGAAATAGATTCTTAACCATTTATCAAGCTTAAGCCATATGATGACATTTTCCACACTGGAGTCTATGCTGCCAAATACATTTCTTTGCTCATTAATTATGGAAACTAAAGTGGCTCAGATATTTCTCAAAGGGAAGCTCAGGACAAGTCGAGCTTTTGTTGCGAGCTGCAGCATCTCCACCTAAAGTACTGCTAGAATATATGAACTTGTGTCATGATAGACAAGGAGGAAACTGCATACAGAAACAGTGATTGAAACAGAAGAAGTTATCTGAACAACGAAACCCATGGAGTACCTTCAGGCAGACACTCTGAGAACATCTCTACTGCATTCAAAAGTCTATCATTAAGAATAGCTTGATATTAAATTCTAAAAAAAACATTGTCAACCAAAGAATCATCCCACGTGTGGGTCTTGACCTGGCAGAACTCTCATTTTCTATTTCTATTTCTTAGGCAACTACTGACGATGGTGAAAGAATAAAACATCTGCTTTAATCAGACTTGCGCAATGTAATAAAATTATGTGGACAGAACTATGAAACAATTCATTGTTTCATATGAAACAATACTCTACACAATACCACAAAGAAAAGCATATATTTCTTGGGACCAGCAACAACCACAAAGGAGGTTGAGTTCCGTTTTCTCTGCTACGTGAGACACTGGTGAGGTCCTCCACGAATTCTTCCCTTCCCAGTTGTCAGCGTGCCTGGAACCCTTCCACCGCTGCTCTTCCGCCCCTCCCCAAACTCATCCAAGGTTTCATCTCCGCTCTCAGATACTGCCTACAGTGTCAGCTGGGAAAATTTCACTCTCCCCAGCAAGTACCAGCATAAACACAATTAGCAATTTAATTACATTTCAATTAAATATTCTTCCTTGCTTTGATACTAAAATCAAAACTTTTCACTTCAATTACTCTGTCTTTAGAGGACTGTCTAAGACTCCCAAAGCCTGGACTATACCTGCCTCAATACTGAAAACACAGATTGCAGAAAGACAGGTAGTCAAGAACACCTTCCTTCTTAACCAACCTTTCCACACGGTAATAGCCACAGATCACCATTAAGTATTCTCCAAAATCCCCTCACCCTGGATCAGTGGACTACACCATTAATTTCACATTCACTGCAAAATCTGTACTATTCTTATGTCCCTTTAATTAGATTTCTCACACGAATGGGCCAGATTTCAGCTCTTGTTCTAAACTCAAAGAGGGCCCTATAGCCCAAGGACATCTTTGTTATTGAAGACACTACCCAGTACCGGATGTCTCACTTCAGCCCTTGTTCACAGGTGCAGTTCAATATACCAAGGGCCAAAAGCAGTATCTCGGGGGCACAGAAGGTGTTAGCTAAAGCTATCAGCACTTACAGTCACCACTGCAGCCTTACTCCAACCTACAATATCACCATTTCTGAGAGCCATGAACGCTGAAGTGTGCTGTGGGCAAGTTTCTGGACACCAGTGCTGGATAACTCAGTAGGAGAGATGCTTTCCTGGATCTGCTACTCATAAATATGAAAAATTTGCTCAGGCAGCTGAAAGGCAATGGCATTCTTAGTTGATGTGACCATCAGATGGTAGAATCTAAGATCCTGAGGAAAGTGAGGAAGACAAGGGCATAATAAAGACACTGGACTACAGGAGAACAAACTTCAGCTTGTTCACAGGACACACAGGATCCCATGGATGGCTGCCTGCCTATGAGCAGAGGGACCCAAGAGAGATGGTTGATCTTCAAGGATGGGCTCCTCAAAGCACAAGAACAGTCCAATCCAATGGGCAAGGAAACAAGCAGGCATAGCAAGAAGCCAGCTTGGCTGCACAGGGAACGCCTGGACAAGCTCAAACACAAAAAGTGTAAGAGAGGCAAAAATAGAGACAGGCTACCCAAAAGAAATATAGAAGCACCATCCAAGCCTGTGGGGGGGGCGGGGGGGGGAAGAGGAGAGTCAAAGCTTGACTGCATTTGAAATTCGGGAGGGATGTGAAGGGCAACAAGAAAGGCTTCTACAGGCACAAAGGCAGCAAAAGGAAGACCAGCGTAAATGCTGACTTGCTGCTGAATGGTGATGAAGGACATGGGAAGTGCTGAGGAACTCAGTGCCTTCTTTGTCACTGTATTTGTTGGCAAGATCTGCTCTTAGGCCTTCCTGGCCTTTGCACCTAGTAACAGCGTGGGGATCGCAGCAGGGGAGGACTGAGTTACGGACAAGTTAAGCAAATACAGCATACACAAACGCATGGGGCTGGGTGAGAAGCATCTGATGGTGCTGGGCTGACGTCACTGCGAGACCTCTCTCTATCGGCTTCCAAAGTTCATGGTTTTGGGGGGAGGTTCCTGAGGACTGCAGTGCGGCAAATGTCACACCCCTCTTGGAAAGCACAAGGGCAGGATCCAGGGAGCTACACACTGCTCAGCCTCACCTCCATCTCCAGGAAGGTTACGGAGCAAATCCTCCTGGAAGCCATGCCCAGGGACAGGAGGGAGAAGGCGCTGATGGGGAAAATCCAGCATGGCTTTACCAAGGGCAAATTGCACCCGAGCAGCTCCGTAGCCACCTCAAATGAAGTGACTGGCCCTGTGGTCCAGAGGAGAGCAGTGGAGGTTGCTTCCTTGGCCTTTAGCAAAGGCTTCAACACAGTCTCCCGCAGATCCCTGCGGCTAAACTGGGGACATGCGGCCTGGGCGGGTGGACTGCGCAGCATGCGCAAAGCTGGCCGACCCGTCAGGCTTCTGGCGTAGTGGTGAATGGATGAAGACTCACCAGCAGCCAGCTATGAGTGGTGTTACTCAGGGCTTGCTGCAGGGACTGATGGGGCTTCAGGTCTTCCTCAGTGACCCCGGTGATGGCACAGAGTGTGTCCTCAGCAAGTCTGGAGCTGATACCAAATTGGGAGAAGCAGCTGATACACCGGAAGATAGAGCGGCTGTTCAGAGGGAGCCCAACACAGACAAATGCAAAGTCCTGCAGCAGGGCCAGGGCAGCTGACCAACATTAATCTTGCTGCTCATAAATGATAATTACAGTGCCAATTCAATAGCATATTTAAGTGCATACTTAACTTGAGTACATACATGGTTCCAATTACATCAGCCAGGCTTCTCCTATATTTATATTTGAGCCAGTATTAATAGTTCCCCTGGACTGCAGCCTTAATCCTTGCACTTTTCTTTATTCCCTTCACACAGTTTTGCCACTGAGGATCACGGTACAGTATTCTGCAAAACACTTCCTCAGTGCTTGCACTTTTCAGCATCCTTCCCAGGGTGTCTGCTTAATTGACTTCCATTTCATTTCAAATTTTACATTTTCAGTTCTCTTTAAGTTTCATTTGACTATTTTCCACTTGCAGAGAGCTGTAATTTCCTATTCTTCTGTTAGGTGGTTACATTATTTAATTATTTAAAACCATGAAACAGTTTGAGGAGCAATCTGTATGGAAGCTGTCATTAAAACAATCTCGTATTGTTTAGCTACATCAGCAAAACGCCTTCTGAAGTAGCGTCCTCTGAACCGTTTTGGCGACCTCTGTAACTGATTGCTTCACACGATGTTTAAAACCACCTAACATTGTAAGTGCCTCCCTTTTTTGAAAAGAAACTTAAGACACTTTAAAAATATCCAGTACAACTGACAGTTGCTATTTCACTTTCTTGACAAAGAAAGTTCCTTGTAACCATTTCAGCTGTTTGTTTTATCTCTAGGAAGATTTCAGGAAATGAATACGTACTATATGAACTTACAAAGAACAAAACTTCAAAGAAATTTATTAGACCGCCCTTCTCCACTACAGCAGTTGTCTAGGATACCTATTCCAACTCAAAATGCAATGCACATATCTTCAGATTACCTTGTGTTAATATTTCGGTTTCACTTATGTGTCTTGGCGATATTCTCAGGTGATCTGTTGGAAACTATATGCTCTTCAGGCAAAAGATGCAGCTTACCTATCTTTAAAAATCACCATGTTTAGTTAAAATGCAATACAAATATTTTTCCAAAAAAACCCAACCAAAATGACATTTCTCTAAGAAAATATATTAGCCTAATGAATTTTTAAAATTCATCTGCTTAATCTAAAACACATCCCACATACTCATATATTTGTCTTCCTACATAATGAAAAAGATTCATCTTTTACTTAAGTGATCTGCACCCGGTGCTTGAAGAGGCTGCAGGCATCAAGATGAAGAGTCTGGGAGAGCTGCCAAGATTTCCCAGATTAACAGAAACTCAGTTACCGCCTTGTGCAAGATGAGAGACTAGAAATATTCCTTCTGACAGCATTGTAGGTAGGTTGGTCAAACACAACAAAAACTAGTAGGGTATGAAAAATAAACCATGATCCACATAAAAGCACAAAGGACTTGCAGATTGTACAAGGAGGGTAAGCAATGAATAGGCAGGAAAACTCACCCATGGAAAGCTGCAATTAAATACCAGCTTGGTGGTAATTTGGTACTGCTGATAGCTGTGGAGCGTATTTAGAAGACTAGGTTATTTCTTTTTCTTTTTCCCTCATTCTCCCTCAAAACGCCTTGAGTGCCATTACGGACTGATTTGTACGCAGCCATGTGAGCCCAGCGCTCAGCGGTGCAGCGCCGTGTCAGTGAGTAATTACACTAAAATTAGCTTTAATGCCAATAAGGGAGCAGCTTTATTACTTAAAGCTTTTAAGCATGATGTAACAAGTAACACACAAAACAAGTCTTTTCCTTCTAATATACATTTCATCACTTCATCTAAAGCATCTATACCCCAGAATATTCCTTACAGCGCTATTCCTTGACAGCTTTGCATTAATCTCAGGTTTTTAGAAAATATGAAATAGGCATATTCAACAAGTGGCATGTTAAGAACACGGAAAAAAAACGATGTTGCTGCATGCCAGACATATATACAACAGATTTATCTTTTCAGCCACTGCTGATAGATCACCTTCTCCAAGCTTGTATTTTTCCACGAGATCAAGGAAAAGCTGTTGCTCAATTTAGCGTCGCACAAAGGCTGTGGGGTCTAGATAGAGCACACCGTCTGCAACAGCGTTTGAAGGAAATCTTTCAGCAAAACAGCTGACACAGAATAAATCAGTCTCCTTTAAACAGTGGCTCCGCTACAGGTAGGGGTTGAAAGGGGGAGACGGAGGTTAAGTAACTAAATGTTGCTAAGAGGATAAATTAAAAACATGGCAATACGATTTTAATTCTGGACCAACAGAGAAGGAAAGCAGGCTGATTTATCTTTCTGCATCTAACCGATAGGAAAAAGTTAAATTCCAAGCAAAATATTTCAAACAGTCCTTTTTCTCCTTCACACAATGGATTTTCTAACACTTATGTCGTAACCCGGGCAACGAAGCAACGCCTGGATTATGTGACTGAACAAACGCAGATAACGCTTAACTACTGAAACGTGCCATCACTGCAGGCACTGGGCACCCCAACACCCACCAAGGGGATGAGATGGACAGGGAAATGAGAAAGCATGATTTTACCACCTCTCCCCTAACGATCGCTTTTCACTTGCAGCACACACGCTTTACACGGGAGCTCAACACGTGGCGCTGGCAACTGTCGGACCCGGCCGCGGAGGAGGCTCCTGGTGACCCACCGGACAGGTCTGCTCCCTGCAGACTGGCAGCCTCCCGGCTAGCGTCGGCGCGACGATGCGCACAACGAAGGCGCGGGCACACGCGGCCGCGTTGCTAATTGCTCCAGTCCCTTCTGCCAAGCTGTTCGCTGGCAGGCGTTCCTAGGGTTTGTTTTGGGCAGCTAGTACCTGTTCCAACAATGTCATCAAAATGAAGACACACACTCACAAGGAGTTAGGCTGAAACAAGCTAATATCCGCCAGCGACTTACAGAACTTGAACCCTCATCTTCAACAGCGGAAGCACAGCATAAAACATTACGTTGTTAAAGTCTAAGAGGTAAAAGCTATGGGGGACCATCAAAGTTCGAGGCACCCAAATGGTACCGTCTTTCACGCAGGTGGGAAAAAGACCCTCGCTGCTAGTAGTGCACTTCACTGAGGGTAAGCCTGTGATGCTCTTATCTCATCAGCATTTCAGGATACTGATGTGATCTTTGAAAAACAACTCTGTCAAACACACCACACCTGAAAACTAGCAATTGAAATGCTTTATTTGTTAGCTAACTATCTGAAATATTTTCCATGCTGTCCAGCCCCTCCGTTTTATATTTCCTTTTTCCTCCTTTTTTCCTCCCGTGGCACATTACTGGCATATTCACAGCTTCCTCCCGCTTTGGGCAGTAACATCCCAATTATAACATCGGATACACTACACAAAGAAAAAGCAGAACAGGAATGTTACCTGCTTTCAGGTTTGCCGCCGTTATCTGAATGACCTGGGACAAGTCCAACTCCCCACGCCTCAGCGACCTCCTGTGCATAACTAGTATGCCACTACTACAAGCTACTTCGTGAAAGCAGTATTGAAACTTAAGAAATTAAGATGCATGAACACTTTTAGAACTACTTTATGGTCTTGTTTGGAAGGCTGTTGGCCATATTCAAGTGGCCCCAAAGTCACATTTCTGTGCCCATCGAATGTGTTTGAGGCATGCTGGAGGCTGCACCTACATTGGAGGCTGGTGCAGTGCAAGCGGGGCAGAAGGGGAGGGTGAAAGAGCCATTGCTGAGAACCCAGCACCCACATTATACAGACTCAAAAGGTTTCACATCGGTCTAGCTCTTACCCCAAACCCCAAGTCGGGACTGGAGCACATCTTCCAGCTTAGCTCCACTGCGCAGGAAGCTGGATCCAAGCCTACCCTGAGCTGCAATGCGATGAGCGTTAAGAAGGGACGATGGGAAAGCTTGTTTCAAGAGTGCTCTCCCGATCCAAGTGAAAACCTTCCCGTAGGTGCACCCTCAGAGGACCGAGCTACCGTGGCAAGTGGAGAGCAAGATAGACCAAGCCAACAGCAAACGGTTATGGGGACAACTGTGGAACTGGGGGCATCTGAAAGCAGTCAGTATATAATATTACAGAAGAAAAGAAAATCCTCTCTCTAAAGATTTCAGAATAGATTTTATAGCTTTTAAATGTAAATAAATCTGTGGCTTCAGCAATGAATGCATACTACAGCAACTGAGTAAGGCAAAACATTATTTCACTCAAAAATCTGTTGGAAAAACATGACCTAAGACATTCAAATCTCTGGATGCTTTGAAAACTTCAGCTGTATACCATAAGAAAAAAATATCTCACAGGTACCAGTATGTTTCCTTTTAATTGAGTGCACACAGATAAGAGTGTTTACGTGAAGAGCAATATTTTTTCATGTACATTGCCATTTAACTGATTCCTAAAAGGTGATCAAGAATTTGAAACATTTTTCCTACTTTTATCTAACACACTGTCTTCCAAAATTTGTGCTTTAGTATACGGTATTGTTTCTCTTCCTCTGCTTAAGGAGCAGA
Source organism: Dromaius novaehollandiae (assembly GCF_036370855.1). Lineage (NCBI taxonomy): Eukaryota > Metazoa > Chordata > Aves > Casuariiformes > Dromaiidae > Dromaius > Dromaius novaehollandiae. The sequence continues at coordinate 24,076,947 of NC_088107.1, forward strand.
AGGATTTAACTTTCATCAAGATCAAGAGGCTGGGATACTTCAGAGAGTTATATGCAAAAACCAGTATTTTTTTAATTTTACAGGTTCCCTTGTGGTATTCAAAAAATATGACACTGCTTGCAATGCAGTCAGTATGAAACAATAAAATCAGTAAGTCCATGCCATACAGCTGTCTTTTAAAATGGCTTTCTCTCCTTTTCCTCCAGTATTTTCCGTGTATCAAACTGTTGTCCCTCTTCATATTCTTAATTTTTAATTTATGACAGAAGGGGTATCTTCTTGTTTTTCCTGACAGTCCCCTGCATGTTACCATAATCAAAGGAAAACATGGTAGCTGGGTCTGTTCAGTTCTTATAGGACAAATGACCACGACGCTGAAGCTGATACTTCAATATAAACAGTCTCAATAGATCAGTTAGATTAACTGAATTACTTCCTTCCCCTGGAAAACCTAATTAAAAGAAATATATCATGCTCCTCCTCTTCTACTAAGAGCTGCTTTCATACGAAACAGAAAAAGGGAATAAACTGGCATGGAAAAAAGAACGTATTAAACTAATTCCTGCTTGTGTATGATGAACATCCATTTTCTGACTCTCCTGGATTTCATAACGGCAGTCAATAGCAGCTCTCTCCACCCGGTGCGAGGCACATCTATGTCTCATTGACGTGACAGACAATTTAATATTTCAGAGAAAATGCACAATTAAACCAACAGTTATATACAAAATTGCACCTCGTGAAGTAATCTATACCGCAGAACATTTTGTGTGTGATTTTGCTGCCGAAGGAAATTTGTAAGGAAGAGAAAGCACATTCCAATTTTAAGGGCACCATCCACAAGAAAGCACAACTGTGGCCACCTGCATATAAAGCCTACTAACCTTGAAATTGTTTCTAAAATTAAAACTGCACAAACCATTCGGAAATGCAGAGCACATCTGCTGAGGAACGGGCCCTATAAAAGACCACCTCATGCTTGCGCGACTACATAGCAGTGGCGTATTGCATATCAGGGACGACAGGCTCAAAAAAGAAAACATACGGAGTTTTCATGTTTTATATATTGCAGCTTTTTATACATTATTTGCTATGGTTAATTGAAAATCCATTAATGTTGCTTACCATTGCATATGAAAGACATTCTGCACTGAACAGGACAGAAGCAGAGTAGAAGATGAAGGCAGCGTTCCCCAAACTCAGGCTTTGACTGCACGAATTTCTCTTCGGCACAGTATTTTTCTAGTAGCATTTTTTTCAGACATTTCTCTCACATGGCAACAGGATCTTAAGATCGTTTTGTTCTACCACTTCACCTGGCCAAGGAAAGACCCAGGCAGCCAGCTATCTTCAACCTTAGGCACATTTTTCTATGCACTTACACAATGGTCTTATTAAAGACAACACTTTTAACTTCTGTAGCATTTTCACTGCCTCTGACTATACCAGGCTATTCGATACACAACTCCTGATGGAAAAACACTGGTTGAAGTTTCAGGAAAAGTGGAAATTATTCCAAGAGCTCACATCTGCTGAAGGGGAGAGCTTGGGAGAGCAGGTTCAAAGGAGGCGGCAGCAACACACACTCTGCAGTGAGAACTTGCCTTTTGGGCTGCAAAGAGCCATCAGATTTTCTCAGTTGTACATGAAATCGCTGGCTGACACAAAGAACAGGTTAAGTGAGGTGCCCAAGGCAATGTTAACTGCTGTGGGTGCAGCATGCCCCACTCCCACCTGCGTAGATAGGCTGGTGGTCTCTGACCCTACAGTAAGGCATTTCAAGGAGTGAAACCTGGAGATAATTATTTGCTTCTTCTTACTACCATAAAACTTTCTGCTGGCTTAGCATCCTGAATCAACTAACTGCCAGGGCAGACAAGGAAGGGAAGGGGATGGGAAAACATGTGCAGGGGGAAAAGCAAGATCAGGTGCACCACACCATCAACGTGCTCCTCAAGGTGAACACGGCCAGCAGAGCCCGGCAAGACTCATTGCTTTCAGTCACCTCCAAGGAGGAAGAGGACTGAGAGCAGGACCCTGACACAACTCTCTGAATCAACTTTATCTCGAGTAGACCTAGACCCCAAGGAACAGCGAAAAACCCTAAAAAACAAAACCCCACCCTCATTATCTTCAAAAATGAAACAGAGATACTTACAAATATATCTTTATATTGACTTTTTTTTTTTTTTTTTTGCCTAGAACAGATAGGAAAAATGTCTGCTGCTTTTCAATTGCCTTAGACTAATTTACCTTAACACTGGGAATGTGAACGGTTATTTGCTCTTCACCCAACAGATACTCGCAAAAAAATATATACGAGTAAAGTCCTAACTCAGGCCAAGTGATTCTGATTTTTAAGCACTGATTTGGTTCTGTATTCTAATGAAAAATGGACACTGAATAAATCATGAACATATGAACGAACTGAAAAACATGTTTTCTGATAATGAGCCTATTTTTTAACGGAAGTCATAAAATCCATTCTGATAAAGAATACTCCTCCCACATTCATTTCGCTATAAAGCGCTTTGGTGTAGAGGAAACAATTTGATTTTTTCCTGTGATATAAAACGGCCATTAAAAAGGCGTGCCAGCCCTCACTGACGCACTCCGCGCAGCGGCGAGCCCGCGGAGGAAGGCAGCCTCTCCTCTGGCCCTAGTGCAAACGCCGCCGTTTCAGGAGAGGATGTAAAGGAAAAAAGTACCCAATGCACTTCGATCACGAGACTCGGACTACAAAAAAGAAGGGAAAAAGCCAAACACATCCCTACCTATCTCCCAAGGGGGTTAATACTACATACTTCTAAACAGATTTTGTTATTGGGAGAAAATTCAAACCATAATGACATTGCAAAATGGAGAAAGAAAGCATCTTAAAATCCCATAGTGATTATTTCTTTAAAATGATTTAAGGCTTTGCAACAACCCCTCCTTGAGAAAAAGAGGCAAAACCACTGAACAAAATGCATAGATAGAGCCCTAGGCCATACAGACACAAAAAAGGCACCAAAAAAGCCTGTACAGGTTGTCTTCTTAATGTAAACATTCATAAACTGAATTCTTATGCGGAATCAAAATCTTTTCAGAACAGCAGAGTCTGAGGCAACATATCATAATTTAACCACTGTATCTCATAATTGGAAAATAACGGTTTTATTTGAAGAGCAAACGCACCACATCTGAGCAAGGCTTCTTTACGGAATAGCTCCTGATAAAAATACTGTATATTTTTGGAAAGGGATGATTTTTACAGTATGTGGATCCGTTTACTTATTCGAAGCGTTAGGTAAGATGGTTCCCTCAGCCTAAAGTTTCCCTGGGACTCTGCCAGTAACTCGTGCTGTCGGCCTGAGCAGATCACCTCACCGTTTCTTTGTTTCCAATCTCACCTTTCATGGTTTTTTTTGCAGAGTTTTCCAGTTTTCCCTTGCTGTTGGCAGAGCCAACATAATGGGGCCACAGCTGCTGTCAGTTCTGCAAACACTGCAAACAACAATATCCCTTGCAACAAGTCAGGTTTAGGACTGAAATTGTTGCTTTCATGGCAGAAGAGTACCTGTTTCCTGGTACCACGCGTTAGCCACCACATTCGATTATTTAAGGATGGATTTTCAAAGAAGCAATAGAGGATGACTGCTCCCTTGATCTCTTTCTCAATAACAGCATAAACCGAAATAAATGAACCCAGTTTAGAGCTGTGGTTGCTAAACCACCAGGTGAAATTCCTGCTACTGTCAATGGTCTTTTTGGCTAACTTTGATAACCCTTTATTTCAGACCGAAACCTTTCTAAAGGACCATAATGCTCCTCAAAGCCTCCTCTGGATAAATGCTCATCTTCCCCTTCTGCCCCGCTGTGGATGACCCTGGGCACTACCCTGCACCTGACGGGCATCCGTGCCAAGGCGGCTCCGGCCCACGCGGGCTTCGCCGGAGGAACGGCCGGCACAGGCTGCTCCGGACGTGAAACCCAATTCCCCTCACTCTTGCATCTGCAGATACTTTAAACGGCTTGGACAGCACCTCCGGCCAGCAGGAGCTTCGACACATGAGACCGCGCGGCAGCTCCTACGGCACAACTGTACCTACTTCTGCAGCAATCCTGCTCCACGTGGTCTTGGCTTTGCAGATTCGTTCTGCGGGGATTTCTGCGTTAAAGGCCGTACATACCTGCTTACTCACCACGACCGGTCACCTTAGACATGCGGCTTTCACAGAAGCGGTAAAGGAAAGGATGATATAGGACATCTACTCCAATCCAAAGGCGAAATACCCATTGCTGAGACACAGCAGCTCTGCATGACTGAAGGCTAAGCCTAAGCAGACCTAGGCAGGACTTTGCTCTTTCTCCTCGTTCTCCTTTAGCACCTTCGGTACTAGTGTGCTCAGAGGAAAAGCAGGCAGGATCCACCTGGCTTTTAAAGACTTTGTCTCCAAAAGCATTTGATTCCCCCTACTTTTTTTTTTTTTTGGGGGGGGGGGGGGGCTGACAATCATCATCTCAAGAAAGTATCACACAAGTCTATTTTTAAGGCAGTTACAACAGTGACAACTTTCAGTTTGTGTCAATCTGAGATTAGGCAAATTGAAGGCACAGTATTAAAAGTGAAAATTAGATTTATTTGTTAGTGCACTGATTTTCATGTGATATAAAACCTACAGACATATTGAGGATGCCTTCTCAACACTGCTGGAAAAATACAGGAGTATAACAGCCTCAGATTCAGTTGTTTAAATCCCATTACATATGCAACGAAACTGTAAATCAATCCTGCCTTTTCTCTTTTTCTCCAAATGGCATTCAGCTGTCTCTGATATTACTATATAATTTAGCAACTCTGAAATATAAGGAATCAATTAAGGCCATATCCACACGTCTATTCCCTTCTGGTGCGAGACTGAACAAATCTGATATTTTCCTCTGCACCAGGAGGCTAGGATCAATTACAGATTAAGGCTACTTCTGTCAATATTCACATCCCTGCTTGCGAATATTGGCAAAGGAAATGCCGTCAGTAGTCCTGTTAGATATCAAGCTAAAACTGACCCTGTTGTTATACTTGTTGTCTTAAAAAAAGAGAAAGAAAGAAAAAAGAAAGACACAATGAATATGTCGTATACCTACAGTGGATGTTTTTCACCATGCTTATTTTTATTTTCTGCTGGTAACCACAAACCTTATGTAAGAAGAGACACAATCCACAGCTTCTGTTAGCTTTCCTGGTTGCAAAAACCCCTTCAGTTATTAAACTCCGAAGCTTAACTGGACTTTCAAGATAAAACTGGGAGGAGGATATAAGACGGGGACTCGGAGTATGCGATCCCCTTTGGCAACCCTGCCTGGGCAGTGATGCCCTACAGCGGACATGTTCCTATCATGCCAGGCCTGCTGTGGTACAAGCAAGTAGAATAGGTGAAGGGGAGTGAACAATTATTAACATCTGTTCAATGGTTTTTCAAGATACAGTGAAGCTTTTTACTGCCACAGGTTCCTTCTCTGCCTCCACTTAATATTCCTTATGCATTATTCCTCTTTATAGTATGACATTCGTACTATGTCTTTCAACACGAGTACCTGTTAACCGCTAATTCCACTCACGAAAACCAAAATTAAGCAGGCGACACAGTCTAACTGTTTCAGAGTATAACTGCAGAAGCAGCAACCACCAAAACCTCTATTTCTGCTGAGCAGACCGAAGCTTAAAGTCATGGCGCCCATCATCTGATGTGAATACCTTGACAAGGTTTCAAATTCCTTTGCCAAATTAACTGTAAATACAGTCATAAAACAAGGAATGAAAACTAATAAGCACAATCAAAGTGTCCTATAAATTTCATTAAACCTTCCTGAAATTCACTGCACATGGACAAACATTAATCTATTATTAATTTAATCTGAATTAGAGCAATTTACTTAAAGCCCGGGCCAACTTTAAGCATGAATAGTCCACTGAATGCAGAATATGAAAACTATTTGGGTCACAATTTCATAAAGTTAAAATTTAGGAAGTCTGAGAGAGTTTACCATAGTTTAATCAGTTAGACTTCTCAACATGACTCTACCTAAGCCGTGACCTTAAATGGGAAAGAAGCAAATCTCAAACCAGAACTAAATCAAAAAATTCAAGTAACAATGAATTAAAACAGCTTTCTTGCAATTTTTAACACACATGCAGTCATTGAAAAGTATAAAACTGTTTTTCACAGAGCAAGACTGAGTAATGTAAATTAAAATCAAAATTAAAATAAAAAAAAGTCAGCATTACAGAAGAGAACATATGTTTATAGAAAATTAGCAACAAAGTGTACACAACTAACAACAAAATCTTTCTCAGAGTTTGGCTTTGGTTTTACAAAGCACTGTTTGAAGTCAGTTTGAGATTTCAGATGCTGTTTATGTTCCTAAAACACAACTTTCAAAATGAGACATACAAGCTGTTCATCTCTAATTCAGATGAAGTCATTTGGATATTTTAAAGACAGCGAGTTTGGAAAAGTGTTCACCTACTCGCAACACAAGCATGGTCATTTTTTTAAAAAACCTCATTATGCAATCAGTATTGAGGTCATATTTGTTACAGTCGTAGCTTTTAGCGTTTTCACACAACTGCAGTGTCTGCAATACTCCAGAACTCTTGCATTTGAAAAGAAAATGAGTATTTACGGATGTGAATATTTTCATAGAGGCGAGTATGTTGCGTACACAGAGAAACAGAGAGCCGAGGTGCAAGCGCAATGGTGTAGGAGGAGATGACTTGGATTTCAAAACAGAGTAACTGCCCCTAAATATTCACATTGCTTTAAATGACACAGAAGATATTTAACTCAAAATATCCCAGTCCCAGACTTGTGGTATTGTTTTCTAAGTTGCAAATCCATTTTTGCCATAAACTATGACAAACTGCTGTAGGTATGTTCAACTAAATTTGCAACGCAAGAGTTTGAATACAACAGCTGGCAGTTTAGATTAAACAAAGCCTTAAATGTGCTGAGCAAAAAATACACAAGGATATGCTGATATATGATGGATAGAAGTGGATAAAGATTTCTGGGTGGGAGAGGAAATCCCCCTGCTGCTGCTGTCTCTGAAGAGCCTCATGGTAGGGGATTTTCTGGTTTTGGCTCTTCCCCATAAGGGACCAGATGGGAACTCTCGAGTCTTGTCCGGATTCTGATCCCAGCGGCGGCACGTGCCCTTTGCACGAGCAGCTGCTGGCGGCTCCCCCGAGACCCATGAACCGTTCCTTTGGAGTACTTTTTCCCTGTAACAGAAACTGTGAATTTTTGGCTACAAGGGTTTCACAGCCTTACTCTTCAGTCTCAATCTACAAATCATTTCTTCTATGGTGGACATTGCTAGACTTCCAAAAGCCACACCTGCAAACTGCAGGGACCTCTTCTGATTTTCCTTGCTTTATGATACAAAAAATTGCACAAGACACAACATGAAGACCCTTCTGCCTGTGTGAAGTAGAAGAGTCTTCAGGAAGGACATCCAACAGAGTCCTCCTCTCCGATTAAGCCCAGTTTTTCCATCTTGCTCTGACATTTCAGCCACGATACCCTGCATATTTTTCAAGTAGCTTTGCAGTCTCAGATGACTCCATAGAATTGCACAGAGTGAGAAAATATTAACTGCATCACCCTGACAACACCACTAAATTTGTTATTGATTCACAGTATGCGACTGTAGATAAAATACTTCAAAAAATTACCTCTCCGAGATGTGAGAGAGGCTGAGCAGCAGTTATACTTGATGTGTGTACAATCACCCAAAATTGTTCCTGAGTTGACATGCGAGTTGTCTGCCCTTAGCTTGAACCAGTCCAAGGTGGTAGAAGACAAATTTATGTAATGGAACATTTTACATAAGAAAATATCAAAAAGTGCATACTGAGCTTTTCAAAGCGGAGCACAAGCCGGTTAATGCCAAGTCTAGTTCTTCTTTCACTAGAGGCCAAGATTTGTCAAAAAGAAATAATATTTTCTTTCTGTAACAAAATGATACAACTTACAGACTGGAAAAGGCAAATTCCTGTATCTTGACTTAAAAAGGGTTTTGACACTGTTTCGCATGACATTTTCATAAGCAAGCAAACATGTTCCAGTCGAGGCTACTACAAAAGTGGATGGTTAACTGGCTGGAAAACCACATTCAGAGCGGTTTTCATTGCCTCCTTGTCAAAAAGAAAGGTGATACCGAACCAGAATGTACAGGACTGTATGCTGAGCTCCACCGTCTTCAATATATTCTTTGACAACTCAGATGAGGGAGTAGAGAAAATGCTTGTAATCTTTCTGAGAATGACAAGCTGGAGGGGCTGTGAGCACACCGAGCAACAGAGAATTTCAAAGCATGTTGTCAAAGCGAAGAAACAGCCCGGAAAAAGCAAACTGCCATCCACAATATGGACAAATGCAAGGTTCTCCACCCTGCACTTAGGCAAGAAGAAATGACTGTACCAGTAAAGGAAAAACAATAACTACCTAGTAAAAAGTTAAGTAAGAAGGGACACACCTGTGATAACAGATCACAAGCTGAGATGAGCCAACAGTGTTTCAAAAAACACAACCATCCTGTTAGACGAGCAGAACTACAGCCTGGAAGATGGAGAAGCAACCTTCTTCCTCGGGTCACCATTGGTGCATCCTCGCTCAGAGAGCTGTGCTCAGTTTGGGACCCTGCACTTAAGCAACAGTCAGAAAGTCCAGGGCAGAGCAGGGACAGTGCTCAGAGACCTAAAAAACGTTCCCCATAGGCGAAGGCTGCTGGAACTACCCCTCTCCACAGCCCAGAGAAGAAACTGAGAGGAAACATCCTAACAAACTTCAAGTACCTAGCAAAGAGCAAAGAACTTTACTCCCCTGTTCGCTTTGGAGAGGAGGAACAAAAAGCAATGAGTGTAGAGTTGAAAAAAGGGAGCTTAAAGCTAGACATTTTTTGAAAGACCATATTTATAAGCAAAACAGAACACTGGAAGACACTACCGGAGGGACACGCCATGGAGTTATTTTGTCGGCTTTTTATTGCATAAGTAATGCAGACATCTATCAGGAATGTCCGAGGTAGAGAGGATTTTGCATGGGCTAGAGGACAACTTGAATTCCCTTTCACTTCTGTTTTCCTTGATTATATACAGTAATTCAGTTCTCAGTAGCACCCGAGAAGCCTGCCCCAAAATCTCAGGCTTTTTTCCCAAGGTTATTTCTTCCTGTCATCAGCCAAACTTCCAGAGAGCAGCGGTGTCTCCTGGAGCGCAATTCCGCGTGGCGACACTTTTGACTGCTGCTATGTTCAACGATAACAAAGACTGTTTTCCTGAGTGTTCAACATGACATAATTAAATAAAATATTTCTCTCTTTAGATCAGAACCTTTGCCACTCAAAGCACTGATAGACTTATTTCTGTAAGCTTTTTCTGTCTTAACAAATATATTGAAATCCTGTCTTGCAGCAAAAAACAAAAAACTATCTTGAGCAGAGCACTGACTGCTTCTTAATTCAAGTAGTAAACTGGTCAGATCGGTTGTTTCATGTTCTTGGGAACGGCTGGGGAAGAGGCAACTTATCTGCTTAGCCTGCCTACTTACCTCCTTTTCCCGTATCAGAAATGTCCTTGTTGGCAGAGCCTCTGAAAATTCGGAGAATGCTAACAAATAACACTGAATAGTAATATCAATGTATCACAGTTAAAGAGACTGAGTGCTCCATCCACGTAAGGGTTCCTCCTTCACAGAGAAGCTAAATGCAAGGTTTGACTAACAAGAAATTGGAACTCCAACTACAGCTGGAAATTTTCCTTGATTGGCATCAAACTATGGGAGCTGAAATAGCAGGTAAGATAGGAGTTTTCCATTTAAGTCCCCGAGTCTGTGGTAGCCTGAGACAGTCGCACCAAACGATTGACACTGTAACAGAGGTACTGCAAATGCTCCAAACGGCAGAGTGAGAGGACAGAAATACCACGCTTTCCAAAGTGCAATCTAACACATTTCAATCAGTCTCCAGTACCACTACAAAGTCATGCAATGAACTGAAATCAGCTATATCCCACTGTATGTCTCTCCTTAGTCTCAAGTCTCATGTAGTGAAAGCCAAAAATACCACTTGCAGTATAAAAATGCCATACTTTCGGCACAGTTCTAGCCGAAACATGCTGACTCTGCAAAACTTCACTGCATTGCAAAATTCCTGCACACTTCACTTCATTGTCATAAGACCTGAAGCATCAATGTAAGATGAAATTATTTATGCAGTAATGGTGCCCTGACTCAACTGATTAGACAGAGAGAGCACAAATTTTAGGTCAAGAAACAATGTCTTTAAAAATCCCTCAGAATTAGGATTCACATAAGGCAATTCAGTGAAGGAATTAATATCACACAGTGTAACAGAAGTGGTGTTATACTTTAATCAAATTTGGTCTGCAATGTCAAACTGTGCATCCAATATCAGGTATTAATATTTCCCATAAGGACATCAGCAGGGGAACATATATTTTAAATTGTCCTAATTTGACTTAAGACTGCAAACTTCAAAGAGGTAAATAAGGTCCATTCACACCTCTCAGACTGATGTTTTTTCTGAATCATAGAATACCACTTGGAAGGCATCTCTGGAGGTCAACTATTCCACCTGCCCGCACAAACTGGGGCCAACTTTGCTCAGGGCCTTGTCCTGGTGTGTCTCAAATATCTCCAAGAACAGAGACATTTCACAACCTCCCTGGGCAACCTGTTTTAACTGTTAACTACCCTTCCTGTGAAATTGTTTCCTCAAATCTAGTTGGAACTTCTTTTTTTGCAACTTTTGCCTGTTTCATGTCATCCTTTCAAGGTGCACCTCTGAGAGGAGGCTAGCTCCATCTACTCCCACCACCTTTGGAGCAGTAAGATGTCCTCTTAGGCAAGACTATGCATTGGTCTGTGCTGAGCTTTGAGTTCCTGTCACCCACTTCTCCAGCCTGTTGGGCTCCCTCTGAACAGCCGCTCTATCTTCTGGCGTATCAGCTGCTTCTCCCAATTTGGTATCAGCTCCAGACTTGCTGAGGACACACTCTGTGCCATCACCGGGGTCACTGAGGAAGACCTGAAGCCCCATCAGTCCCTGCAGCAAGCCCTGAGTAACACCACTCATAGCTGGCTGCTGGTGAGTCTTCACCCATTCACCACTACGCCAGAAGCCTGACGGGTCGGCCAGCTTTGCGCATGCTGCGCAGTCCACCCGCCCAGGCCGTATGTCCCCAGTTTAGCCGCAGGGATCTGCGGGAGACTGTGTTGAAGCCTTTGCTAAAGGCCAAGGAAGCAACCTCCACTGCTCTCCTCTGGACCACAGGGCCAGTCACTTCATTTGAGGTGGCTACGGAGCTGCTCGGGTGCAATTTGCCCTTGGTAAAGCCATGCTGGATTTTCCCCATCAGCGCCTTCTCCCTCCTGTCCCTGGGCATGGCTTCCAGGAGGATTTGCTCCGTAACCTTCCTGGAGATGGAGGTGAGGCTGAGCAGTGTGTAGCTCCCTGGATCCTGCCCTTGTGCTTTCCAAGAGGGGTGTGACATTTGCCGCACTGCAGTCCTCAGGAACCTCCCCCCCAAAACCATGAACTTTGGAAGCCGATAGAGAGGGGTCTCGCAGTGACGTTGGCCAGCTTCCTCAGAACCATCAGATGCTTCTCACCCAGCCCCATGCGTTTGTGTATGTTGTATCTGCTTAACTAGTTCCCAATTTCATCATCTTCTATGGGGCAGGCTTCGCTCTTTCAGCTCTGACAGTAGGCTTAGGGGTCCGGTAGACCTGAACAGCAACCTTACCAGTAAAAAACAAGGCAAACAAGGCACTGAGTCCTTTGGCCTTTTCTGTGTCATTCCTCACTAGATCCCTTGCCCTGCTGAGCAAAAGCCCATATTTTCCTTAACCTTTCTTTTACTGCCAATATGTTTATAGAAGCCTTTCCTAGATCTTACTGCTTCCAACTGCAGCTGAGCTTTTGCTTTCCTAGGTCCATCCCTGCGCATCCAGGCAATGTCCCCCACTTTTCTGCTTCTGCTTCCAACTTCTACGTACTTCCTTTTTGCATTTGAGCTCCGTTAGGTGTTCCTTGTTGATCCGTGCTGGCCTCCTTCCACACATGCTGGACTTTCCGCACACTGGAATGGATTCTTGTACTTCGAGGAGGCTGTACTTTGGGATCAAGCAGTACTCCTGCTACCCACCACAGTCTCCCATCACAAGCCAACATCTCCTCTCCTGAAGTCCAAGGGTGTAATTCTGCTATTTGTCTTCTCACTTCTCTTAGGAACCTAAATTCAAGCATCTCATGATCGTTGCTGCCAAGGTTGCCTTGACCTCTATATCTCTGAACGGTTCTTTTTTGTTCATGAATAGCAGCTCCAATACAGCACCTCCACTAGTCGGCTCATTATTGTTTGCCACACAAGCTGCCCTTCAAGCACATACTAGATGGTTAAAAGAAAAAAACCCATGAGTGCGAGGGCCTGCAATCTTGAGGCTTCCCCCAGTTGTTTAAAAAATGGTTCATCTCCTTCTTCCCTTTGACCAGGCGGTTTGTAGCAGACATACCACCATGCCATCTTTCCATCCTCTGATCATTACACATAAGCTCTGTGCTGGCTCATCACCCACCCCAAGGCAAAGCTACGTGCATTCGAGCCACTCCTTTGCAGACAGCACAACTCCTCCTTGCTTCCCCACTCCGTCCTTCCTAAAGAGCCTGTCTCCATCCTTTGGAGCACTCTCGTCATGTGAGCTGTCCCAACACGTCTCCGTAATCTCAATGGCCTCACAGCTCTGCAACAACACACAGACTCCTAATTCCTCCTGCTTGTTATCCATGCTGCACACTGCTCTTGGCAATATTAATTCACATGCAGGATATCCTTTCTTAGATATAAACTATTCTTCTTGACAATTTAAAGAAATGGATAGGTCCTCTACAAAAAATCTCAGTGCAGGATATTACTGGATACCAGCAGCATTTTGTTCGCTCACTTCAAGATCTCACCCCCACACAGCTCACGAGGTTGGCACAAAACACTACCTTTTGCAGGACGCAAGTACAAAATTCACTCGGTGTACTACATTCACTTAAGAATTTTAAAGGTGACACGGTGCGTCTCGAATGATGCTTTGAAACTGTTCTCTGAACAACGTGGCATATTTGTTTACAGTGTATGGCTTTTCTGTACAGCGCACTCAGTAATCACTCCTTCTTTTGCTGCCTGAACACTTGTCAAACGCCTATCACACAGGGGTGACAGGGAACCATCTGCCTTCCTCCCCCAAAGGCACCTCCTTTTACTTATTACCACCTGTTCTTTTTCAGTTCCCAAATGGCAATTGGAAGCAATGCCAGATACGCTGAAAAAGGCCAGGTTACAGGTCCTGGCTGAATTTCTCAGTCTTGTCACTACCATTTAACCCCTACCAAGAAAAGCCAAATGTATACATTGCTGAGGTTTTCACGGACATGAGATCACGCAAATTAATGCTGTAAAAATTATGACAGGGAATAGCTTTGCTAGAATTAGCAAGCATATTATTGTATCTGATCCATATGTTGTAAAATTGAGAAGGTCAAATGCTGACCGATCGGGATATAATTGTAAGCAAAAAAGAAAAAGCTCTTTTTGTGTAAAAGGGGTTGGATTTCGAGGTTCCTGAGACTGTCATTCCCAAGTACTTGGACTTGGGAAAGACTTACAAAGATTAAGTTTCTTCCTTCTCATCGTGATACGCAGGAGACCCCCATGGTGGCATTCGAAGGAAATAAGAAAAGACAGTTTATCTACTGAGTCAGTGAGGCCAAGACAGGAGCATCAAAGCTGCCAAAGGCTGGCAGAGGGCAAGTGAAGAGGAAGGTAATTCAGCTCCTTCCTAAGCAGTTCTTCAAATTCTCCCTAAAAGGCTGATCTACCCTCCACTGCAATTCCCAAGGTACTCACCATCAAGGGGAAAGCCAGTATCTCAGGAATAAGGACAAGACTTCGAATCTCAAAATACTTTAAAAGCGTAAGAAATACTTTTTAACTCTCTTGCAGAATGCTGCACCCAAAGTGCAAGGGATATTGCTAGAAGAGTATCTACTTAGATCATTTACCTGAGTCCCACTCCATCTCCCCCTTCGACCTTCTCAACTACAAACAATCGCCCTAAAATCTCTTCTCTCTATGCCACAATTCTCTTTTACATGTTGCAGAAAATGCAGAAGTTGGGGACTGGTACAGCCAATCCTTTTCCTAGTGCAGTCCTCTTTTCTAAACTGTTAAGTCATCAGAGAAACTGAAAATAAAACAGACACCCCAATAAGCCTTCAAATTACCCTAGCTTTTTTAGCCAGTCAATTCTTTGCTTTATTATATATTCCTCAAATAATTTCCACAAACATTGCATGCTTTCCAAAAATCACTGCAAGTACACGAAAGACCAAACCAAAAGAAGCTTATGTCTAATCGATAAATATATTAAACTTATTCTTAATATACAAGAGTCTGCATGTGCACGTGTAAGTGTCACTACCCACCACAACATACACCCACTTTACACCCATTTAAAAATTATGCTACCATATAAGACTGAAGAAAGTACAGATGTTATATTTTACTTTCAAACCACTTGGGAAACTTAACAGCACACTTCCACGAAGCTATGCACGAAACAGCAAAGCTCTAGGCAGCAAAAACCAACACGGAAAGATTTCCATGTGATGAGTTCAGAATCAGACAAGTTAATGTATGGAAGAGACGACTAAGATCTTATCAAAAATGCAAAGTACAAACAAAAAAACCCACTGTTATTGGTTTATTTAACCGATTTAACCTTTCTCAGCATATCCTCCTCAAAGTCTGAGTAACTCAGTCTTTTCCAGCTATTCAAACTCATCTTTTAGGACAGCCACCTATCCCCTTGCTTGTTGGCAATCATACCATAAGCAGTGCTGTATTCTCTTTATAGCTGCCCATCACAGTAGTCCTGGACCATTTCTTCAACACCGGTCCATACGGAACGAATGTGACCTGCCTGTCTGAGAAACTCCGTAAGGTTTCTACTTTGTCATTTATATTTAATTTATTAAAAATCAATTCAACATTATAACCAAAAGGCCTAACTGGAAAGAGTCTGTAAATAGTCAGATACTTTCCAATCACATTTTGGAAGAAGAAAACAGTGAACCTAAAGGGAAGGAACATAGTTTTGATTTGGAAGACACTGTGATTAATTCATAATCAACATTTTCCCCCCAAATTTATTATTTTTCTAAGTGGCAAGGTAGATACTTCTCATTATCAGGTGTCAAGAGACAATTTAGGATAAATAAAGCTTTCTAAATTAATGATCAAAGTTTTTAGAATATTTTTTGTTCAGCTTGGTATTTTTTAATTTCATATCTAGATACCTGTCACGAGAGAATACTGTATATGATACCTTCACACAGCTTCCCTCTTCACCATTTATTTATTGTGCTGTCGTATTAAAATAAGACAGCAAACATTGGCATTCTCTGAGTGTATGTATTATACCACTTTTTATAAATCAGGACTGAGTAAGACACAGCACATTCATGCCTACTGCACTACTTGTTATGCCACTACTTAATAACAAAAAAATACAGTGTACTTCCAGTGATGTACCATGTAATCATCTCCACTGTGGTAAAAGAACAGCAACTAATATGTATCAGCGTTACACAGGGAGCATATTGTTAAAAACACTGCAGGCCATGTAACAGCACGACATGACTTCGTGGGTGTCATTTTACACCCGATACGAGTCTCCACCAACACTGCATCCATAATCCTTTGGCAGCATGCAAAAGAGAAAGGACAGCATTATAAGGCAAAGTCCTTTAGTACAACGGGACAGGTTGCCAGAGCAGGGCAGGAAGGAGAAAGCACCAGGCAAACAGCAGGGGATGGAAAGGAAAAGAGTGAGATGACAGGAGCTACAATAATAACAATAATAATAATTTATAAACCACTACTGGGAATTGGGTGAAAGTACAACCTTGGGTAGGGCAGGGCAGGGCTTCAAAGCTCAAGTACACTAATTCAATGCTTTTCAAAAGTGGAAAATACAGAATAATGCTTCTGCGTAAAAGATTTGGAAACCGCTCAGGTGATTCATGCATACAGCAGGCATAAAATTACTTTTCATAATTTTTCTGGCAACATGATGACAGTAGGTCATGGCTGGATCCAGCTGCCTAACATTAGTCCGAGGTTGAAACCCAATTGCTTCAGAGCATTAAAGCCACTGAATCCAGGAGAGGGCACCTTTCATTCCAGAAATACTTGGGTAAAGACACGCATCTCTTCAGCCAGCAATGAAGAGACCCATACCCAAAGCAGAATTCAGAAGTTAAAAGTGCACAACTGCTCTACAAAACAATCAGAAAAGAAATGGAAGATGTATCTCTTCAGGGCACACTCGTAACAGTTTATTCTCAGTACCTTGAACACCAAAACCAGGTCTAGCTGCTTGGTATCTGCTAAAATGTCAAGTGTGAATTTATGTCATTCCTCCGGTCATATGTAACAGTGTTTCTCCTAAAATCTTGCCATACCAAAGTTTTGCTATACACAGGAAAACACGTAAGAAATTCCAATTCTGAAACATTACTGAAAGAAGACAGGCAACATAAAAGTCAAAAAGAGGTAGGCAATTAGTATTTTCTTGTCTGGCTTCTTCCCTCTCCTTACTACAGGTTTTCTTCCTTGCGCTCTTAGAAATTATTTTCAAGAGCCTTGTGACTTCTAAGAGCAAAGCAAGCTGATGCCTTAAGCAATGATGTTTTTACTACCTTTTCTCTAGAACAAAGTAGTTCTTTAATCAAAACAACAATTATTCTCTTCTAATATCCCAAATATGAGATGCAGGACATTGCATGTTTCAGCAACAAGAAGGTGAGAGTTGTTAGTGATTCCACTGACGGGAGTTCAATAACGAGTATTCTCCTGAGACTGTGACTCTACCTCAAGAAAAAAAAATTCCTGCATCTGCAGTTTGCAGAAGTGATAGAGCTCACTACTTTTTTCAACTGATACCAGAAGAAAGCTTCTGCCACTGTGACAATTTTAGTATGAAATAGTTCATTTGTACGGGGCTCCGGAAGTACCCATTTTTCAGTTTCGTAATCACAGCGATCGTTTCAGTTCAGCTGTCCTGCCATTTGTTAAAATGTTCATATGCAACAATATTTCAGATCTCTGGCTCTAGTTTATTACTGCGCTAAATATTTCCAAAATATTATCCAAAATACAAGGTGAATCCTGCAGAACTCATTAATTTCTCTTAAGTAACTATAAATGTACAGTGAGGAGATGACACTGAGCCCCTCACAGGCTCAAAGAAAAACCATCTTAGCCTGGCTGAGTTATAGATACAACACATTAGGTGCAAAAAGTCCCTCAAAATTGTTCCTCCCCATCTTTTGGCACTATACTGTCACTGTTTATCTTACCAAGGTCAAGTATTATCAGCTGGGCTCCAGCCTGTGCGTTTCCAACATCATTTTCTGCAATGCACTGATAGAATCCCTCGTCTGATTTCACCAGACCCAAAACTTGCAGATTATGTTCTTTCTGAGGAATAAAGGATAAACGCAACACTTAAAAAAAAAATGGGCTGCAATTGCAAAAACAGTGGTGTTATTATGGCACATTACTATGACAGGAGAAAATTTGGAATAGTAAGACACAAAAGCATACTAGCAGTTCCTGTCAGCTATCATCTCTTTTTACACCAAATCCTCAAATTGTGCTATATCAAAAATCAGCACAAGTTCTTACTAATACACTATTATTTTTAGCATCACGTATCACTGGCAAGTCATAACATTCACACAGCCATTTTGATGATATTTTAAGCACTGAAAATAACCGAATAACTCACTGTTCAATCCTGCAGCCTCAGGTGTACCCAATTATACCATCAATAAGTTCCAAACTGTGTCTCAGTAATGATTTTCACTACATCTAAAGGTTCACAGTAGCAGCAGTGGCATGCCAAAATTCACGATCCACAACTCCTTTACGTTTAAATTTAAATCCGTGTTTGAAATTGTAATTTTCATCCATCACAGAGGATGGCAGAAAACATACACTATCAGAATTAATCACGAACTTGCTTTTTTAACAGGTTCAGGCAACAAATCTCCTTTCGTCATTGTGTGCGTGTCCCCCTCTCCCGCATGGAAAATCTAAGAAATAGAGTCACGCAGTATAAGCCACACGCCTTAGCGTTTTAATACAATGACTCAATTACAGAGCATTAAAGGATTCAAGAAACCATTTAATCCTTCCAGGCCCCAGCCTGTAAAACCAGCAAGCTGGTCCTATAGAAAAGTCGAGCTTCTCTGCATATGTGTAAGAGGATTAAGCCACAGGTCAAGAGCTTACAGAGTGCAAAACTGACAGCGTACTTACAACAATTTTGAAGTAGTCGCTCGGGATCACCATGTCGCCATTCTTGACCCATTTCACAGTCGGAGTAGGTTTCCCTGTCACCTCGCACTCAAACACAATGTCCATAGATTCATGCGCATATATATTCGCAGGCCGCTTCAGAAACTCCGGAGGAACTGAAAATGGAAGAAAGAGAAAACGGAGCGTTAGCACCCACAAAAACACGTGAGCTGCGCTTGTGCTCAGAAGTACAGCGAGTATCAACACGCGAGAAACGGCTTCAGGTACCGCAGCACCAACGGCAGCAACGTTGGCAGACGTTTTCAGGTCGGGGAGGGAAAAGCGTGCATCCAGCTCACTCAGGCTCCTTCGAATATCCTAACGGGATGTGTCAATGAGCAAGAACAACCAAGCCAGCAGAAGACACATTTGCTCAAGCTTCTTTTACATCCTACCGGGGGAAGTTAAAAAAGAAACCCCAAAAAACCAGCACAACCAAGCAGTGCTGATGTATGCAGCTCTGTGTTATTTCAAAATTACATTTGGGCTAGTTAAAGAAACAGATATTTTAATTTAAAATGACCTCTTGGGCATTTATAAAAAGCATAAAGCGAGAAAGGATTTTAAAATCCAGAGATACACGTGCCACTTGGAGGGAAATCACCCCGCGGCGGGAGAGCGGGTTGCACTCGCGTCTCTGACCCAGGCACGGGGCCGCGCTCCAGGGAGACGAGAGCGCGTGTCAGCCATCACTCGCAGCCCTGCACTACCTCACCCGAATAAACCGTTCAGTGCTTAACCGTGCAACAGTTTTATGTGTATTCCACCAAAATAAAAAAGCAACCTCGTGGGACGAGCTCCCCAGTCAGACAACGAAAGGTTATACAAAAGCACTCACCCCCTCCTTCAGCAAAGTTTGAGCATTCATAAAACGGGAATATTGTAATTTAGATTTGCAATAAAAAACAGGCTATGATGAAAATTGCTAACTAAATATTTTTCAATAATCTGCACTTTAAGGCCAGCTGGAGCTCCATAAAACAAAGACCTGTGGCTGTGCAGCCGAGAGTACAGCAGCAGCAGCAATGTATTTATACAGGCAAAATGCTGCATTGATACAACAGAGGTTTTGCAGACAGCGTTCTTTGTACTTAATGTTTAAGGCAAAAGGTTAAAAAAAGAAAAAATACTTTTAAAAATAAATGGACACAAATTTAAACGAAACGTTTTGCCAGTCTATCCTGAATTCCTAGGGCTCCCGTTGCCTCGTGCTTCTGTGAATAAACTGAGCATTCAAGCCAGACAATACTGTATTTATCCAAAGATTTTCTTCTCTTATTTTTGTCTAGGCAGGGTCAAATTTTGACTGCAAGACACAGACATCTTTAGATGCCTATTCATTCCTTTTGGCATTTTAAAGAAAGAAAACCTGCCAGGTTAAAACAAATACCCCCCCCCCCCCGCAAGAAATACTATGCACAGAGCTACATGTAAGTGTACCGTATCGATAACATATTACAGACACGTAGGATCAAGCACATGTATTTCATAGCAAAGTAAAACACAAAGGTTCTTCACAAAAGAAGAATATATTATTTGATAGGAGAAAAGTTTAACTTGTATTTGTGTATGTGGCTGAACCAGAATCATTGACGATACCAATATTCACATGGCTACTGTTCAAGATTGCTATGTACTTCGAAAAAATTTATTAAAAATCTCTGGGAGTCTGAACACAGACATGAGGCAATTTGGTTGATTCTTGCTCACAGCCAGAATACGTGGGTCTCGTTAGCACCAGCAAACAGCTACAGAGAGGTGCAACCTAAAGGAGAAGCAGTCTGGCTCTGAAAGTACAGCAGAGCAGAACCACCGGCGGCCAGAGACGCCGGGAAACCTAAACTGCTATTCCAGAGACCTACGAAGGGAGACCTTTTTGGACCATTTCAATACGCGACGTCTCTATAATCATATCGGGGTACAGACTCTAGTCAAGTATGTATACCACAGTTGCTATCTCCAGGTCTTGACTACCTTTTAAAATGTCATTATTTACTCAGAATAAGATTAAGATATTCAAAATTCATAAAAATTCAAACACGCAGAATTCTCTGGTAATACAATCCCCACAGTGTCCAAAGCTAATATCTACATATTTAAAATACTTCTGCGAAAACCTGTGTCGCTAAGCGTCCAGCTGCATCCCGGGCCTCCAAGCTTCCTCAGCTTGGAGGCAGAAAGAGGCGCCGCTTGCGGGAACATGCAACTTGAATATCATCTATCACAAAGAAGGTTCACCTGTTTGTTTGTTTTCAGTACACTCGCCAACACAAGGGCGATTTGCTTACTTACGTTGGCAGACCCGGAGGCTCAAGTTCCAGGAAAGGCAGGAGCGCCCTTTCGCCCTTTAACATTTACCAAAGGAAGTCAGTAAGCGAGGGCTGCGGCACCAGGCGAGCGCTTTACACCCCCACTCCTCAACGGGATTTATTTCGTGCTAGGGAATACAGCATACTAGAGCACGTTATATCCTTCCGACGAAACAATCCACTTTCCTCCATAAAAAGGTTTATCGTAGATTTATTTTTTATTTATTTATTTTTTTAAACAGACACCTGGAACCAAGCAGCCCTCCACAAAAACTAAAGCTTTGGATTATACATGAAATAACCGAACATTAAAATCCAGAAGCATTTATTTACAGAGTAAGAAGATGGAGTAACTCTCAGACACTTACGCAAATCTGTACCAGAAACTAATAAAGACATAGATACATATTTACACCTTGAACCCTTTCACGTAGAAGCAAAAATCTGCACTCCAACAGCTGCGTTGAGTCCAGCTGCCCATGATTTCAGACACCCATTTCATAAAATCATTTCCATAAACTTACCATAAACTCCATCTTAAAACCCTTTAGATATTTTTGTACTTAGTATTTGTATTAGATGGTTGCTGTAACCACAACTTCACTCCTTTGACACTTAAAACCTGATTTCTAAATTTTTTGCAACCAGTTTGTGGCTGCTTATCTTTTATGGCAACACTGCCTTTTTTTTTAATTTTTTATTGCTCCTGGCATTTGTCCCCAGGTCTTTGCAGGGAGCTGCACTTCTCCACTCCCACCCTCTCCCCCAAGCTCAACAAGCCACGGTTGCTTACTGGCACGAGCAGTTACCCCCATCATCCTCGCAAACCCTCCCCGTTTCTTCCAGTTTGAATGCATCTCCGCAGCACGTAGAGTTTCAATTCTTGTGTGCAATTTCAGATGAGGCTCACCAGCAACTTGAAAGATGACATAAATACAATGTTATCTCTGCAGCAAGTATCTCACTCCATTCACACTGCTACTGCCTTCGCCCTCTCCTAGACGTGTCGCCCTGATCTTGGAAGCGTCCTGTGATAGATCACTGCTTTCTCATCTCTAGCTATTCTTAACCAACGGGTAAGTTGGTCCCAGAGTCTGTTTTATCAATAGTTTATATGGTCTGATTTCCTCACAATCTCTATTTTTAAAGTGCTTACATAGCTGCAAAAAAAAAAAAAAAAAGCACAAAACTTGTGTAAAAAAAAAAGGAACTGATCAAGTCAGAATACGTGCAAAGCAGATGGCATTGCAAGGCCTGCTCTGCCTAGCAGCTTCCCCAGGAGACTCAAGGACTACAGGAGGGATGGAAGTTCAGTAAAATCATGAGTGGATCTTAATACAAAAATTGGCTAGTTCGGGTTCAAGGAACTACTGCCAAAAAATGTTAGCTACTTTATCAAAAGTAGTATTATGATACAATTTACTTTTAATTAAATTACTATTTTTTTAAATCCAATTTTCCATTTACCTCTATGTGTTTGGTCAATAGTTACTTCTTTCAAAAGCATGTTTAGACAGCCTTTCATTCAGGAAACAAGGAGCATAAATAGCCCAGGAGAGGCACAGCTGACTGTCCCTCAATTAAGAGAAGCATGAGAAAGAGCAGCTCCCTCCTCCTCAGTGTACAGATGTTGCCCGTGGGGCATCGCCTGGGGAGTACAGCAGGATACTAGCACAACTCCTTGGTGATACCCATCTCCAGCGGTGCTCCACTAACGTCCTGCTTCATATACCTTCACGGCAGTTTAGCCTTCCCGCAGCACCCACCTTTTAGATAAGGCGCTTGACGATACCTAGCAGGTTTTAAAAGCAAATCCCAAAATTAAATCACAGAAGAAGGAAAGAGGCAAAAAGGCAGTATGGGATGGGCTTTCACTAATGTAAAGGGTATGCATGTGGAGAAAGGGGTGGAGGGTGAGGAGGAGGGAGGATCGCGGTAAGGCAATGATGGTATGATGGACGTCCATCACATCTGACAGGGAAAATCAGTGGAATACAGAGCTCTGGGATTATTCCTGGTTTTTCACTTCTAACATCTAACTTATAACACAGACATATGGGTAATTGCTCAAATGCCTCTAGCGACTGACATCGCTCTAACCAGGGGCAGCATCCACAAGCCAGCATTAATATTGAATCATGAGATTTATCACAAAAGTGAAAGTTGAACTAGATATCCTACTACCTGCTCTCAAATATATTTGATTTAGGACGTTCAGAATTTGCAACACGTTATTTCTTCAAAGTGATTTTGCTTTTCTTGCTTATGGAGAAAATGCCAAGCTGTTTACAAAGGGGTCACATGAGAAGTGAGCAGTTTATTATCATTTACTTTCCAGTTAATGAATTAAAAAATGCTTTCAAAATGCACATTTACAGTTTGACTATGTCAATGTTTAGCATTCACACTGATTAACACAATACAAGTGCAGATGTTTGTGGGAGAGAAGTTAAATTGATAACCAGAGAGCAAATGAGCCAATTACCATATAAAATAAGATTTGTAATGGAAGATTATGTGTTCCGTTACCAAACAGACAATTAAACTTCAAAGACGACTTGGCAGCTCAGCCTACTCTTCTATCCCTCTTAATGCTACCACGCAAACAAGAACGTCACCGGCTGGCTGCTCACCCAGCACTTCACAGGCGCCGCGGCACGCTCGCGGAGTCCCCGCACAAGAGCATCTCCCGCTCTTTTGTTGATATACAAGAACAAACTTCTTAATTTTAAAACACATCAGATACACATGGATCAATCAATCAATAGATAAATACAACCATAAGCCAGGCTATTGGAGCAGCTGGTAACTTTTCTAGCATGTTACCCTTACACGGCCTCTGTGTCCTCTCCTTCCGAAGAAGGGGGTGGTAGGATGGAGGTGGCGTCCCAGCTACCGCTCGGGCATTGGGCGAATCACAGGGATCAGAAGGCTGGCAATGCCCAGCAGTACCCAAAAAGTGAATTAAATGTAAAGAATTATTAGGAAAGGGCAGAGAATAAAGCACAGTATGTTGCTGAGCTGCTATATGAACACGTGGCATAGCCACACCTCACACACGTGAGTAGCTCTGCTCCCATGAGTTCACCAGGAACGTACCAGAACTGGAAAAGGGTCTGCAAAGGGCACCCCAAGCGATCAACGACAAGCAGAAGAGGATGAAGAATTGTTCTGTTTCTCCCAGTACTAGACAGCCCAAAGGTTCAGAAGAAGGTGATTCTTTACGCAGTACATACTTAAGCTCTTGAACTAACAGCTATGGGAATGCTATGGGTGATAAGAGGTTAAAGGGAGAGACTGGACAAGTTTCTGGAAGAGCATATGCTACACAGTATATTAAAACTACCTCTGGTGCAGAATGTCCCCAGATTACAAACTGTCGGAGGCTTGGAAAGTGTTCAGTAAATGCATCTTCAAATGCTTACTCTTTTCCTGTTCTTCCCTAAGGCATCTATTTTTAGGCATAGCTGGTGGCGGACTGATAGCTGCTGGCTTGATGAATTTTGAGCCTACTTGGACACTTTTATGCTTTCTAGATCGTAACACACTGGGCCACTGGCTACCTTCTGCTGTTTAGCTTGAGACAATTTCAACAGAAAATGATCCTACACATCAACAGTGAAGGCTTTCATAGCCACCAGAATGAATTACCTAAGTATGTCCTTGTGGGGCAGTCCAGAAGCTCTGCCAGTCTCAGAAGCTCTAATATCCTGTGCTGGCTCAACCTCAGAAGGTTAAGGGGAGCCGAAACTCACAGGATCGTTCAGGGATGGTTCCTGCTTAGGCTTCTAAAAGCTTTTCTTCCAAATAGGAGGTTCGTAGTGCTCTTGGGAGAACAGTATAAGGAGCAACTCTCTTGCCTTGAAGTTTTTACAAAAGTAACTATTTTTAGGATCTATCTTTATCCAAACTTAGAAAGCATCTTGACTACTTGCTACTCACTAACTGAAACTCAAGGATTTTTGCTTCAAAACATAAGCTAAATCCCTGTAAAAGTGAAATCCTCTAAAAAAACATGTTTTTTAAGCTAACAGGTATAAAATGATGAGAAAAGCTAAGGAACAACACATATGCAAGAGGCATTGCATGCAAGTGGAAACAGAAACGGAAACGGATGCTGTGCGTGGATTGCCTTCTACAAGCACAGGTGATCAGAGGAACTGAAAACCAACCGGACAGACTCTGCCCCTCCACATCTTCAGATACAAGAGCAGCAAAAGTCAACCTGCTGCCTTAAAACTCGGATTTGGTTCATCCTTGCGCACAAGCATACTCCAACACGGTAAATCCAGAAAGAACAACGTTGGCTGGGGATGTGCACCGTCTGTGGGTTAATTTTTAAATGCAAAAGGATTAGAAAGGTTTGAATAACTATGCAGATAATAACAAAGAAGCTTCACATCTTCTAAACTTTACAGAATGACTGTTTCTTCAAATATCCTTTCAGTGGTTAGTAGCTCTCGACCATTCTCTCTCATTAAGACAGAAAGCGAACAATTTTGTGGCCTTCGGGGTGTAGCTTGAAAGAATCTATTTTCAATTCCACCATCTGCACTGCTTCAAATGAGAGAGAAATTAATTACGTTCAGTCCTTCTCTTGGTCTCTTGAAGAGCTTTCCCTTCAGCCTTGCAATCACACCAAAAGTTCCTGCTTCTGCAATCGTATTTTAGATGTGAAACATCAAGCTGAGCTATAAGTAAACAAGAAAAGGAGGAATTCAAGTTCTGCACAGCTAACTAATAAGAATTTTGAAGGTTCTGAGTATAATGAACCTTCTTGTAAAATAACCAAATCAAAATGCTACTCCAGATAATACCTCATTTTTCTGTGCCTTAACCTTTCTTAAAAATCAACTTAAATCTTAAAAATCACACTGGTCCCCTAAAGGAGAAAAAAACCACCCATGGTAACAAAGTATTGTTTCCTGATAATTAGGCTTGAGCAACAAATAAAGCCTTGTAGAGGCAGAGAAGTGATCTCTAGCAGGCAGGTCATTTAGACCTCCATAATAACAATAAAGTCTAAAATCTAAAATCTTTTTTAAAAATCCAAAAGGAACAAGGCATTATATATTTAGTACTCAAAGAACAGGCAGCTGCAGTCTGCATCTTTTTCTCACTTCCTAATATACGTAAAACACTGTCATAGGCACAGCCCACAACAAGAGTCTCATCTTCATGCAACAGAAACGGATTTCAAACTCTACTTTAAAAAGGCTTAATCTCTTTTTAGGAAGCACTAATAAATATAGCTGTTGGTCCAAGCATAGCATCAGACAAAAAACCACATATACATGATCAATTGTAAAGGCTAGATACAATCTCTCTTACAGCATTTTGGTGTTTCTCCCAGGCCTCTATCGCCTCCCTCGTTCTGTGCAGACGAATTACTCCACTTGCTGCCCCCAGTTCACCAAACTCCACTCGGCATGAGCCCGTAGCCACCTGAAGTCATTCAGGTGCTATGGTACTACACAATCATACTCATGTAACACACTGGCTCACACGACATGTGCAATGCCTGCGTGGTGATTCTCCCAAAATGCAAGTTGAACTAACCAGCACCACCAGCCAGTGAAGCTCTTGAATAGGCAGAACAGGTCTCTGGCAAGGGTGGAGTAACGAAAAGCCTCATCTATAAGACAGGACGATCGCTGTGCTAGCAGCAAGTAACTTGAAGCAAAACCCACGATTCTTCTCACTCAGCGTTGCCTTATCTCAAACAGGCAAGACAACTCACGCTGACCTTAAATTTCCTGATTAAGTATCATGCATATGTTTTGTCACCTACTGCTTGCTGTCAAGCAAACAAATAATATGGGTGAACCCTGTTGTAGGACTATTCCCTCTGCACGCTGAGCGATTCTTATAACCCCCCTTCAGTGGTCCAAGTTGGCCCCAGATAGGGGGGAAATGCAACCACCAAATTCCCAAATAGAAGCTATCAAGGACAAGATGAAAGCGGTCCTATCTGCTTCCTCAGCTATCCATAAATGCCCTCAAGCCTGAAAAAATAAGAGACTGTTTTCCAAAATCACACAATTAAACTGTAATCCTTGTTAATGTTTCTTTGCAAAATCTTCATCAAATTTCATCAGTCTTCGACCAATCTTCATCAATCTTCAATCCTCAGGAGTATTAAAGGAAGGGTCCTAATAGACTTCTGTCACTGACCAAAGTATTTCTTCTCTCAATGCATACTGTTCAAATACAAAAGTAATTTCTAAATTCAAAACCTGTTCTTGCATACTCCACTTACCAGATGTAAGAACTAAGTAGACGAGAGAATTTTCCATAGTGCATCTCTGGTTAATCACTGTGTAAACATGCTCGGTCAGATGACTCACATGTATAACTACACTTCTGATAGCTGTTGGGGGTAGAATCCCAACTCTAAATTTCAGTTAACAACCAGAATTACCAACATTTTTTTAGACTGGGCATTTTATTAGAAAAGTCATTTCACACCATCGCAGAACAGTAAGCCCAGAGGAGCTTTCATTTTTCCTCCTGGGGGAATAAGACACAAATCCTGTTAGAGTCCCTATAAAGTTAAACTCATTTTTAACTGAAAGTGTGCTTCTAAAAAGGATACGGCTCTGGAATACGATGATCACACTGTTAATCCATTCAATCACACCTTGAATCAATATTAACATATACATAGGCATCACCGCAATACATAAGACTTTCTCCAAATCTACCTGAATCAATATTAACATATTCATAGGCAGCACCGCGACAGATAAGACCTTCTCCAAATCTTCTTGTCAAGTGGCAAATATAGCTCAGGCTTCTGTAAACAGCACTGCTATATTTTAATAAGGTGTTTAACAGGATTTAAAAAGCTCTGAATTCTTCTGTAAATTTGCCCAAACTAGAGGATGTTTTAGCGGACGGGTCTGTCTCCGGTTCAGGCCACAGGACATCATTTCACCACTTGGGACAAGTCAACTTTTCAATGCTCGCCGCAGAAAAGACTGCATTACACATACCGTGCATTTTATTTAAACTAATAGCAATTTGCTTGGTCAGTTAGCTGAAGCTGACCAATTTCTGAGAGCCATTTGGCATGATACCTCAGGCAGGCTGGAATGAAAATGTTTTAAATTTTTGTTATTATCCTACTGCTGAGGAGTACCCATGGAGCAGACGTATTATGTTAAAAACACAGGCAAAGTGTTTTATTATCGCAAGTCAACCAAAGAAACGAAACAAATTCAGGATAAATGATAACATTATACAATTATGGAGAGAGCGATAGTCATCAATAGTCTCAGGGAGTCTTACATTCACCTAAGTCTATGAATGTGTTTTCTGCTTCATGGCAACAAAGTGCAACTGCAAAATAGTTAGTAAATTTATTGGCCTTCTGAATTAATGTTTTTCCAAAATTTTGATTCTGCTCCAAAATAACGAAATGACATCCTTCACCACCTGTCATTGCCAGCAGAAGAGAGAGAAAATGTACAGATTGATGTTTCACAGCAGAAGTTTCAATAATCTTTTAATTCTATAGTACAGTTGTACAAATAAGCTGTTCTTCTTGAAATGTATCCTAGAACCAAGGGAAATCACACCTTAAACAAAACTGTTGAATTAAAATATTCTTTCTTAAAACTAGTAAAGGCATATGGAGGAGTTTTCTATTAAAAACAAAAAACAAAACAAAAAAAACCAAAACTACATTTCAGGGAAGTCAAAAGTCTTCCCAACCTCTGAACAGCACTGTCATCTCCTTAAAACGCATTTAATATGCGGCCGAAAATTTGCATAGCAAACAAAAGCTGACAAAAGGGAATCTTTTTAGAGAAATATCCACAGAACAGAAAACTGTCAGATGAATATTAAAAAAACAGTGTACCAAGACCCAAAAAGGTTATAAAAATGTAAACTAGTACATGCATAGCATTTTTAATACACAAAAGCTAAATTCCAGGTTATGATCAGAAACCAGTAAGATGATGAAGGTTTCTGAGGCAGCAGCGTAATATTATTACTTCTTACCCTGTAAGGTAATGACTGCATGCATCTGTTTTTAACCAAATTGATGGGTTTTTACATTTTAGCAAATTAAATCCAGCACACATATAGATCAATGCTTCTCTCCCTGTGGGATGTTTCCTGGTAGGAATTTTTCACTGCTTGTTTAACAGACGAAGCACACCGCGAGGGACGGGGTTGCTGTTCTGCACGGTATCTCCGGCAGGCTAGGGCAGCTCCGGCTGGATGCTGCTCACCCGCTGGAAAGGCATCACACCACCCACGACCTGGAGAGATGCCTTCCGTGGCAGGGCAAGGCAGGGGGATGACCAGATCGGATCTGAATCCATTTGAAAGCACAGGTTTTACATTTAAAGTGAAAAGCTTTACTTCAGCAATTTCTGAAATATGAAATACCCTTCAGAGGCCAGTCCCTAAATAAACATTTTGGGAACGGAAACTAAAGAACAATCGAATTACATTACAACTATCTACAAATCAGGAGAGGGTGAACACTGAAGAATAACTATCATTCAAACTTGTCTTGACAAATTACAGAAGTAGAATTAAAGTATCAGGATACATTTCAACAAGCGTGTATTACTTTTTCAGGGAGGAATATTTAACTGTACATTTGTGGAATGGGAAAAGTAACAAACTCTACAGATAAAGGTCTGAGGATTGTTACCAGAGGTCACAAAAATGGCCAGGAACTGAACACAACTCCCTGTTGCGAAAAAAAGCTAATGTTATGCAAGGAGGTAGAGCAGCAGCTTCAAAGACTCCTCTTCCATTCAACACCCAGTAACGCCTCAGCTGAAGCACCATGTTATTTGAGCGCCCTATTTAAAAGAAAATCTGGGCTGTGATTTCACAAGTAGCACTGAGAATGATCCGTGACTCAGAAAACGGACTCCAAAAGATAAGTGGAAGCCCTGGACTTGGTTACCTGAGCAAAGGCAAGGTCAAGGCGTCACACAATCAGAGACCTCTAATGGGCGAGAGAGCTGCAGAGGGAAAGGGAGTAAATTCAAATGCAGCGAGGGAGCAAGGAGAGTTGGGTGCTGGAACAGACTGACTACCAAGCCAAGCAAGCTCTTCCTTTTTTTTCTCAGAGCGTATTAAACAAACATCCGTCAGGAATGACTTACATACAACTCATCCTGCACTGCGGCTCTGGGCAGGCTAGAAGACCTCCTGAGCTCCCTCCTAGCCCTATTTTCTGTAACTTCATGAACTCCATCCACCTGTGAAATACCTATTTTGTAAGTAGCTGTGTAATCTCTGAGAGAACAGGAGTTATCTGCAATTAAATGAAATCCATTTATTTAAGAACCGTAGCTACAAACCATCTCTGCTGTGGCACACATCATGTGCAAAGGCCCACGCGCTAGCTTAGCATATCTACCCTAGGACAGGGGAGAAGTGCGCCGTGTTTTTCCCATAATGGTATTCTTCATGGAACGGGCTCCAATTCATTTGGGATTAAAGGATTTCAAAAAATTCTGCAAGGATCATTTGCAGCACTGTGAGCACTAATGCCAGCGCCGGGGAGAAGAGAGACGCATTCAGGATAGCGCCATGGCAAATAAAAAAGCTCAGTTCAGAGACTAAGCCAAAAAATCAGAAAAATAACTGGGCAACTTAAAATTTAGGTCACAACTTGGAAGAAAATAAATACTGATTGTCTTTCTGCAGGCTAATGTTTAGATATTAAAGCATTTAGCTGGAAAGTGGAAAATCTAGGCTAACTTCTTCTGTCAGATTCAGTCTTCCATTCAGATCTCCCATCAACGAGGCCGCTGTCCCAGAGCACTGAATCACGCGCGACTGCAGTACAAACACCCCTCAATCTCCCCTGACGTTCTTTCATTCTCCATACAGAAATACTCACTGCAAAGAGAGAAAAAGCCAATTTATATCATCCTTACACATTGAAAGCCCCTACAAAAATAGGTTCTTGCCTTATTGTAAAAAAGACAAAACTCAAACTGCGAAGACAGCCAAGACCCTTCAGGCAGAAGACAGAGGTGTACTTTTTAAGGAGAATCTGGAGATGAAATTTTTTGAAGCAACTAAACCAAATTTTGGTGAAATGGCTTAATGCAAACCTTCTCAATAGGCAATCTCTAAAATGACTTAAAAGTGGAACAAATGAAGAAATTACCTAGCATTCACACATATATAATCTTGTCTCTGCCCAAAGACGAATTCTTCTTACATATGAACAAATTCCAGTCGCGATGGAGTAGAGAATACATCTCATTTTCACTCTCCTGTCAAAAAATACATTTCTAAAAGAGAAATGATTGATTTTTGACTAATTTGGTATGAAAATGAGTTCTTCCTCTCAGTACAAGCTTTATTAAAAAACTGCCTTTGAAAGTAACCAGTAGGAACTTCTGAATACGCAGGACTCTACAGATTGAGTAAAAACTACCATTAAGAGTTAGTTGCGAGCCGTTAGCTTTGAGCATGGATGTGGACAGCAGACGATTCGAGGTTACGTATGCATGCCCCCCTTAGGCAACCGCCTGGGAAGTTTTCCTGGTCGAGAAACACAGGGCAAGCGCTCCGAGCACCCTATATACTAGTAGTACTTTTCTGTATGTTTTCCACACGAGGGGCGCCTTACCAGTCGCAGACCTATTCGGTACACTAATTGCACGCTGGCATTAAAGCCGTGGCAAGACTGTGGCATGATCCACATTTCCCTTAATCCTGTCTATACGAAGGCAATTATAATTGCCCCCCCCCTTGTTAGCCAGTCTTTTCGGCAGTAGTGGGAGGCCTTTAGAAGAACCACCTTATCTAACCAGTTTTTGCAGAAGACATGGACTCTGCTTTGCAGTGCTTTCTGCGTAACCATACCCCGATAACTTGTGAACAACAGGTGTTTATCACCAGGACACAGCCAGTAAACATAAAAACACAGTAAAGGTTGTGCAGTGCCACAGAGCAGCCAGCAGCAGGTAAAAAGGAAAGGATTTAAAAACAGTGAAAGCATAAAAGCAATAGGTCTCCATACATTCCCCCAGTGTCTAGCAATCCCTCGATGAGGGATTTCCTGAGAAAGAGAAGATACCTTTGTGTTTACTAGTCCTCACTGGATTTTTCTTTTATAAACTGTTCTCATCACTGAGATGTGACAAATTCAGCATCACTCACCCTAATGCCTAATTCAACAGCCTAATGTTCACAGCAGTAAGTCCAATATTTTAACAACATTCTGAGAAAATTTACCATTTTTTGCAGTCTTTGAGCCAGCCAGCCATGTGATGCCTCCTGCTTCTTGCAGTTGAAGAGAAACAAGCATTCATTCATTCGCTTTCTCCATGGCACTCATGATTTTATGCAAAAGAACAGTTCTCAACATTCCCGTGTCTTTGATCACCCTTATTCCAGTCCCCAGACCTTTCTTGGCTTTACTACGTCTTTTAAGAGATGAGGGAACCAGAACTGCTCACAGCATTCAATATATAGCAACATCAAAAATTTAGACGTAATGATTTTTCTTTTGAGGTATCTGTTCCTTTCCTAATCACTCCTAACATTTTATTTGGTTTTTACAATCTCGCATTTTTCAAAGAACTACACATTACAACTTCGATATTTCATGCCTATGCAAAAACCATCAGTTTAGAGACCACTGCTATATAAGTACAGCTAGAACTACTTTTAATTGCATATGCCACTTCACAGTGCATTGAACTTCTCCTGCTATTCTATCGCTTTTTTGTTATACTGCAAGACGTTGCTGCAGCTCCTCACGGCCGGCTTTCATTCTTACTGCCCC
This sequence comes from Dromaius novaehollandiae, assembly GCF_036370855.1. NCBI lineage: Eukaryota > Metazoa > Chordata > Aves > Casuariiformes > Dromaiidae > Dromaius > Dromaius novaehollandiae. The sequence goes on from NC_088107.1 coordinate 24,109,513, forward strand.
ACTCAGCTCAGCATCGGCAGCAGACTCTGCCACCCAGCAGTCCTCTTTTCCAGATCGCTTACAGAAAGGCAGAACAGTGCAAACTCAGCTCCAGCGATGAAACCAACTCCTTCGTCCCACTCTAATTTTCTATCCGTTAAACAATTTATAATCTACAAGAGGGCATTACACCACAGCACCATCATTTCATTAAGACTTTAATGAGAGAATATCAGGATTCTGGAAATCCAAGAGCCCTACATCAGTCTCAATACATCTGCCCACAACATCTCAGCAAATCCTTCTAAAGGTTCTCAATAGATTTGTAAGGTATGGCTTTTTTCTAGAAAACATACATAAACAGTTCCAGTGTCCCATATTTCTGCATGTACCTACTAACTCTATACCCCCCCCAAATCGACTAGTCAAGATGTCAGGTTAACTTGTCTGCAGTTCCCCAGATTTCCCCCAAAAGACTTTAAAAAAAATATTGTCACACTAGCCAACTTTCCAATTAATTAAGTGACAGGTTACACACGCCACACTTGGAAACCCAGGATTTCACACCTAAACTAACTCCTTGAGAAATTTTGAGTGAATGCCATCTGGTCTCGATGACTTGTTACTGTTCACTTTGTGGATTTGTTTTGAAAAACATTTTACTAGCTCTTCAATTTCAGGTAGATCCTCCAATCAACGCTCTGTAAAAAAAGCTTCCAACTCTACAGAGAACACAGATACCAAGAATTGCTCTTCTACTTTAAGCCATCTTCTCACCCCATTCCTTTTATATTCAATCATCTGTTGATCCTACACTTTCTCTGGCAGGCTTCCTATCGCTGACAGGCTTGCAAAAAAGCTTATTAGTAGATTTTTATATTATTAGCGAATTGTTTTTCAAAAACTTTTTATTATATTACTTGCATATTAATGTGACAAAGTTTATCATTTTTTTTCCTTTTCCCTGCTGCTAGAAGATTCCCCTTTTTCCCCCCCTTAGTTTTTGCAACATGGTTTGTGACAGGTGTAAGTCATTCACTGCAAGTCTTATGTAGTTCCTTAAACAACTGCCATGCCACTTGCCAAGTGTTTACTCTTTTTTGGTACCTCTCTTAATTCTGCTTTTAATAAGCTTCCTCTACAATACACAGATCCCCCTTTCTAAATTAAATGCTTCTGTAGTGGATTTGGGGTTTCTATTGCTTCTGTCAATGCATGGAAGTACATTATGGTCACAGTTCCAGAATGACCGATAGACAAATTTTCAATTCAGTTTCATGCACTGCTCAGAATCAAGCAAAAAACTACTTCTCTGAATTTCCAAATTAGTTACTCCACAAAATCAGACAACTACAGTGTATGGCAGCTGATATTTACCTAACTTACATGGGGATAACTGCAGTCTCCCATTAATAATGATTTTCTGCTCTGCAGCCCCTCTGCTCTTCCTTAGTAAGTGATGACCAATCTTGATGACCATCTTCAACGACTATATTTCAAATTTGTCTGGAATTTCAATTTAAAGGGATTCTACATTACTTGTTGATACAGTAGTTTATTTATGACATTAGACTTTGAGCTTTCCTTAATGTACATTACTACTCTTCCACTGGCCCAGGCTACTCTCTATTTTTCCCCTCTAAATTATATTCCAGTATTGAACTGTTTCAATTATTATTTTGATTCCACCAAATTTCAACCTTTATGAAAACCAGCCATTGCAACTGCTTTCACCTCCTTCAACTTCCAGCATTTGAACACAGGTACACATAAGCTTGATCTTGTCCAGGTTGGCAGGAGGAACACCTAACACTGTGAAACAGTTAAGCTTAACTTATTAAGCAGACCAAGCAAAAGGCAACGTCTGCAAAAGCTCTGTGTCCACACACAAGTACAGGTCAAGCCCTGGGGAACACAACGCTCGCTCTGGCCAGTCTCATTGCTGGGCTCTTTGGCAAGAGCTCAGCTTCAACGTGTCACATTCCCACCTCAGGCACTCTGCTCCCACATTCTGCTGGACGGCTCCATAACATCTCCCCAGGCTCAAAAGTACCACAGAATGGTTGAGGTTGGAAGGGACCTCTGGACAACAACATCCAGTCCAACCCCCCTGCTCCAGCAAGGTCACCTACCGCACATTGCCCAGCACCCCGTCAAAATGGCTTTTGCATATTTCCAAGGATGGAGACTCTACAACCTCTCTGGGCAACCTGTTCTGGTGCTCGGTCACCCTCACAGGAACAAAGCTCTTCCTTATGTTCAGATGGAGCTTCCTGTGTTTCACGCCGTGCCCGCTGCCTCTTGTCCTATCGCTGGGCACCACTGAAAAGAGTGGGGCCCCATCCTCTTTATACCCTCCCTTCAGATACTCATACACATTAATAAGATCCCCCCCTCAGCCTTCTCGTCTCCAGAGGCCCAGCTCTCACAGTCTTTCCTTGTGAATAATGCTCTAGCAGGCCTTTGCTGGCCACAAAACAAGGACATACTGCTGGCTCATGGTCAACCTGTCATCCACCAGGACCCCCACATCCTTCTCAGCAGAGCTGCTTTCCAGCAGGTCAACCCCCAGCCTGTACTAGGACATGGGGTTATTCCTCCCTAGGTGCAAGACTCTGCACTTCCCTTTGTTGAACTTCACGAGGTTCCCCTCTGCCCATCTCTCCAGCCTGTCGAGGGCCCTCTGAAGGGCAGCACAGCCCTCTGGGGTAGCAGCCACGCTGGCCAGTTTTGGATCATCAGGAAACTTGCTGAGGATGCGCTCTGTCCCCTCCTCCAGGTCACTGATGAGTAAGTTTAACAATACCAGACCCAGGATTGCTCCTGGCATACACTAACTACAGGCCTCCAACTAGACTCTGTGCCACTGTTCACAACCCTCTGAGCTCTGCCTTTCAGCCAGTTCTCAATCCACGTGTTTGCTCATCTAGCCCCTACTTCATCAGCTTGCCTGTGAGGATGTTATAGGAGACAGTATCAAAAGCCTTCCTGAAGTCAAGATAGACAACATCCACTGTTCCCCCCTGCATCTACCCAGTCATTTGTTCCATCGTAGAAGGCTATCAGGCATGATTTCCCCTTGGTGAATCCATTCTGCCTGCTCCTGATGACCTGCTGGTCCTTCATGTGCTTGGAAATGGTATCCAGGATTAGCTGCTCCATCACCTTTCTGGGAATCAAGGTGAGGCTGACTGGCCTGCAGTTCCCTGGGTCCTCCTCCTTTCCCTTTTTGAAGACTGGAGTGGCATTAGCTTTCTTCCATTCCTTGGGCCTCTCTCCTGATTGCCATGACCTTTTAAACATGATTCAGAGCAGCCTTGCCAACCCACCGGTTGGAGTGGCATCCCAGTGGGTCTCAGTTGAAGAGACATGCATGAGCGCACAAGCAAAAGGCTTCCCTTGACAGAGCCTGTCCCTCAGTTATTCTGCTTAATATGCTGAGCTCAGCAGGACTGCACTGCCTGGTGTTACTTCCCCCGCATCACTGTGATACAAATTGGTGGAGAACACAGACAAGGGCCAGGGACCTGTGTCATGATAGCTTTTGGGACAGGACACGTGCAAGGACTTGAACATTAGTGCTGCAGAGTGTCACAGCAACAATAGAATATGCTGCTGTTTAGACAGAGGGAGGCCACCTTGGAGGACCCTCAACCCACCTTATAGCATAGCTTTGGGAGCCTGTGGCTCAATTTTTGGTCACTCAGCACACACCTATAGCATGGCAGGTTGACGTGTACACAAAAACTTGGAACAAGCCAACTGGGATTGCAACCCAGCCAGCAAAGGCTTGCTGTAGGACAGTGGAGCAGCAGTGTGTGGATGCACTGTGGTGCCTGGTGGCTTGTTTACAAGGTGGTGCAGAGGAAGGTGAAATGGAAAACGAAACGTATTCCCTGCAGCTATTAGTCAAAAGAATAAATAATGGTAGAAGAGCTTTTTGCTTTACAGGCACTTTCTGCATTCTGTGAATTTCCCTGAAATCAGTTTGGCTACTTCTGTAACTGGCAAGCCAGTGGTGATAAAACAACCCTCAAACTCACTGGCTATGCTGTGGGTAACATTTTTGGCGATGGTCAATGACCAGGAATGTCTTATTACATAGCTCCTTATTTGGCTGCTGATGGTAACTGGCCTGTTGCTTTGTATCTGGTTACGTTTATATTGCTATACTCTACAAACTGCCTTATGCCTGGACAGACCATTAGCGTAGGTTAACCGCAACTACACCCCAAGAGTGAGATGCAAAAGCAGGTGTAGTAAACAGCACGGCCCTCCTGGAGTCATATTTTTAATGTGTTTTATGATGCGGGGTATAAGGCATCTGCTGTACAACCCCGCTGCTCTGACCCGTAACATGCAAAAGAACCAAGGGGTGAAACGTATGAAGCTTGATCCAGGTGACTGGATGGTCCAGAAACTCCCCAGTTAATCTCTGCACAGATGAAACAATGAACTTGCCACAAGATGATTAACGAAGAGCTACTTTTACAAGGTTTAAGATTATTAGGATCCAACAGTGATAAATTGCTTGTATTTGTAATTATTTTGCATGCAAGAGGGGAATATACACATGAAAGCTTAGGCTATTCACAGACTAATGATGTATAATGCAAGTGAACGTATGAGTGTACGTACAAAACTTGGTATTTACAAGATGTCAGCAAGACCAGTGAGTGGAATGACACAGGGCTATCACAGCTTCGCCTCGGACGAGAGCCGACTGAAGCGCGGGCACTTAGTGCAGTGAGCCGCAGCCAACAGGTCGCGGCTGATGGTGTCACCATATGGCTTTCCCTGACCCAGCTTAGCCCTTGCTTGCTCCACTCACCCAGTTCAGCTTAGCAGGATCACGTTGCTTGGTGGCCCATTCTCTTGCTCGAGACAGAACTTGTTTCCAATTTTATGCCACCTGTTTAAAAGGGACTCTGAATACTTAGGTGCCTTTTCCGACTTCCTGTGTGAGCTTTGCTAATTTCTGTTCCACCCTTTTAGGGGAGGATGTGAAGTTTTTGTTACTTTTCACATGATACATCAATACTTTCTTTTGCCAGCTCTCCCCCTCAGTCCATGCAAGTAAAATGCCTCTGTAACCATATTTAATTTTAAATACCAAAGATGCAGTTCCTTTTTGTCAAGATTAACCCCATCCTCTGTGTATGGACGCTCCCTGTGAGAGCCGGTGAAGGCACAGTCTGGGATTAACACGCTATCAGCAGCCAACTCCAGCTCATGAAGAACTCGCCGGAACAGATGACAAAATAGATTTCTATATTAAAATGAGATAACTGTGATCATATGTAAGAGCTTATCAATCAAATTAAAACACAGAACACATATGCAGTGCTTACGAGTGGCTGTTACTGATTATTATGCAAAACAAACCTTTCAAGCAACTTCTAGGATGCTTTTTTAGAACCAGTAAACTTGATCTAAGGCATCAATAATGCACAAATGCTATGTTCAGTATATCTTCTCTTTAGCTTTTAATAAGCCCTCCTTCTTCAGTCCTTGTAAGAGAAATCAAGCTTATTTGACCCTGAATCTACTCCAAGTACCACAGAAACATCTGAATAACAAGAATGCTCATCAAAATTTAAATTTCTTACAGCAGTGCCAAAGACAACGAACATTTTATTGAATTCCAGAGCTCTAATTTTCTAAAGAACAAACACACGGTGGGGAGGCAGCAGACAGAGCCCTCCGCAAGAGAGAGGCCTGTGGCCTTTGGGCCCTTGTTTCCAAATATGCAGTACAAGACTAACTCCTATTGGAAACTTTCAGAGTTTCTACTCTAATTTACTACTTTAAATTAATACTTTAATGCCATCTCTGATAAGCAAGAGCATCTTGGGAGATGATTCAGTTTTAGATTTTTTCTTCCCTCTCTCAAACACCACTGGCTAACATATTAATGTGCATCCTCTACTTAGACTATTTAATGAAGGATCCGCAGCACCGCTTCAATCAGCATGGAAAATAAAAACCGTCACTTCTGGCATTTACGGTTTTTATTCTGGATTTCTGGGATCTGGATAGGGTTTTTTTTTTTTCCTGTAAAGGTATGTTTTTTAAAGCAATTGCCAGCATAGCAGGCATGTGTCAGTGCAAACATGTTCAAACATATCCACCAACAAGTTTTATTCCCTAGCAAAATATTCTGCTGTTATATTATCTATGATTAATCATTTATTGTTGCAGCAAAGACTTTTAAAAGATGATTACCACACTTACCACATTTATAATCACAGCAGTGTTACCATAAAGCTAGCAGGTAGTTACGTGATTCTCTGACAGTTAAAGACCAATCTTTATACCAGACTACAAAACAATTTCTTTTTTTTAATTATTGTTATAGGTAAGACTGGGGGCTCGATCTACGGTGCATGAAAACTAATTGCCTTGGTAATAACACATTTTTTAATTGTTTACAGCTTGCCAAAACTTGCATTTGGCAAATTTTCCAAGGGCATTTTCTTCCTTGAACTGACTTTTCCAAAAACTGACATCAGAGGTTTATAAGTGTTCAGCTATTTTTGAGAAGTAAAGGAAAAACACAATTTTGTTTAAGATGCTTTTAGCATCCCTCATGAAGGAGGAACCCGAAGTCTGGTGAAAGCGCTACCTTCGTGTCATTACAGCATGCTTCAACCTTTCTTGTTGAAATTCAGTCTATAATTATGCGGACGAGAAAGCCAGCGTGCATATAATCAAGTACCATCATCTCCACTCACGGTAAATAAGTTGCCCCGAAAGGTTTCAGCTGTGCTGGGGCCAGGCAGGATTTCCCCTGCTGGGGTAAAGCACCTGAACAGCAGGCAAAAAAATTCCCCCCTGCTTCCTACCGCGGTCTGCGATTGTACAGAAGGAAATTGCCCAATTTTCTCAGAGGTGGATGGGAGAAGGGAGAGACCGGGAGGAAGGAGGGTGGACTGGAGCACGGCAGCACAGGGAGAGAAAACCGGACGGTGTGTGCCAGCAGGATAAACTCAGGCAGAGGCTGATCACTGCTCAGATCACTGAACAGGCACGCGGGGAGGGAAACAGGCTGGCGGGCAGAGACCGCGCACGCGCAACGGGAGCACTGAGAGCCCCCAAAAGAGCCGGCGCTGGGAGAGGGCAGAGGACACGGCGCGGGGGAACGGTGCTCCGGTGTCCTCTGCGGGGCTGCTGGCCCCTCGCAAGCGCGCAGGGCGATCACCGCTCTGAAGGGACACATCGAGGGATGCACGTTCCGAAAAACCCACGTTCAAGCGTCTCAAGCCAGGCACCAAAGCAGCTAGATACTTGTCACCTTCTGCGTCTCGGTCGATTTTAAAAATGGATTCGATCGCGCTTCTTTTCAGTGCACTGCAACACCACATTCGTTAGCATCTGTGAACCTCTCAGATTCCACGGTGCTGAATACCGAAACAGAAATAAATATGGATTTGAACAGAGCACAATAAATAAATCATGGTACTATCCCCTGAACAAGAAAAAAAAATATTGAGTATTTTCTCAGTAGAGTTATGAATTTTCTGCGCAGCACAAAGCAGGAAGGTCCTGCAGAGAAACAGCGTGAGAACAGATAATTTAAGATTATCCTAACTTTGCCCTATAACAAGGGGGCAGGAGGAGACGACAAGTTAAGGACGGCTAGCAACCTTAACCCTACAATTTCTTATTTTTAAGCATTCGCCTGTGTGACCTTCACAAGGGGATGATGCCTGAGGGTGAGAGAGATTAAGAAGCTGGCAAAGGCCAAAAGGGATTGTTTGTTTGCTGAATACGGATTGCCTCAGACCACTTGGTGAGGGGAAAAAAAATAGATCTGCAAGTAGTAGAAATAACTGATTGGCTCCACCACTCCTTTAAGTCCCTCTCACCTTCACTGACATGTTACATGGACTTCCTACAACATGCTACTGCAGGAACCAGGCATATTCCTACAGTAATCAGTCTCTAGGAAAAATACCTTCAGGGCCTAAAAATCGGAAAAACCACGCTCCACGTTTCGTCCCTTGCTCCGTCCTCCAGCTGCTGCTCTCCCACGAGCGCACTGCGGGCTCAGGGGCCACGTCAGCAGAGCTCGCCGAGCGCCCAGGCGCTGAGCGCCCTGCCGAAGCGCAGCCGGCAACCGCGCGGGCAGGAGACCGGTGCCCCCTTCGCTTCCAGGGCGCTGGGCCACGCTGCCGGGCACTTGCGCTGCTACGGCACTCCAGAAATGCTTTACTGCAATGATAAACTGAAAATCTTGCAAATTTAAACGAGGCTTAAGTTAGCGCCAGAACTGATTTTCCAGTATTTTTAAAAATAATCCTTCCTAGCCTACAAAAAGAGCAGACTAGAGAGAATTCACAGCACCAATGCAACGCAGTAGCTGTTAATAAACCAGGGAGAGGTGATACAAGAATCTGGATTTCTAAATTTCAAGTTAGCAAATTAAGCGGCGACTTCATTGTCACTGATAAAGCACCAACATCGTCCTAGATTTATTAACATGACAAACTTCAAGGGAGTACTTTATAACGCTCAGTATTATTTGTAAGGTTGGATAATAAAGAATCACTATTTTTCAAAAAGTCCTCTGCTGTTTTTATTGAGCATTACAAATCTTTGCGCTATTTTAGGCAAATAAGAGAAATACTGCAGTTTCCCGTCATAAATGCCATTTTTCTGCACTGTGAATTACGAAGGAATGGCTCTTCTACAATAATCAACAATTACAATCCAATGTGGAAATTAAAGCAACTAAATGCCAGAGATACCTAACAGAGAAGAACCAGCTTAAGATTTGAAGTCGCGGTATTTTTCCCAAGGACTTGAACTACTGATTTAATATTACTGTTTCATTAACATGATGATACAGAACTTTATGAACAGCACAGAAAACAGTTAATGAAACCCACTTAAGAGGCTTCATAAAATCCTTATTTCTTGTAATTCTATCGCACCTGCTTACAGGCCAGCTAAGCTGTACCTAAATTTATAGGTTAACTGTTTAAACCCTCAGTTTTCTTCCTTTTCATTGTCCAAGTTGATGGATACACAATTCCAGGTGTAAAGAAAAGGAGCAGCAGGGAGATCAGCAACTCTGAAAAAATCAGTCCTATTAACTCACACTAATCGGTCCTATTAATCACACTAACGATGAACTAAGCAAATTAGCAGAGCAATAATCTTTCACTGTTCAGATTAAGTTCACGACTGGCAGGGAATCTACGGTCAGTGCCAGGATGGGTGCACTACGTGTCGTGAAGCCTCAGCGGCCTGATCTCACGTAACAAAACCTCCTTTCTCACCTACACGAAGCCTCCGGCAGCTGTTTCCCCTTCCCGCTCCAGAGAAATTCTTGGATTGCTGCCCAAAACTAAATTTTAGCCAATTATTTACAGCACAATTTGGACCTTATTTCCTTCAGCAAAACAGAATGCAATAGGATAATATTCCTGCATTCCTTTTTTCTATTGCTTTTCCCCTAAAACTACCTTCCTTTATACAGCGTAGGAAGTCTACGTGGCATTTCATGATGTACTACAGAGAAGGCAAAAGGGCAAAAGACAAAAGCCATAATTCTGAGCTATGTCGTTGTTGATACTAAGAGTAAATCGGTTATTAAATAGAGAAAAGCCACATAAAAGTTATTTGCCAAAAGGCGATGGGAATGACAAAATTCTATTTTAAAACTTCTCCCCAAAGCCTCACACACACATTCAGAAGGAAAACATTTGAATTTACTAAAAATGTATGCTTAACAGCATTGACAGAACTCTCCAAAGTTATGAATTGCTAAACTCATCTCAAAAGAGACATTTTCATTACAGAGGGCTGACATTTCTTACATTGTGCTTCTCATCCTTTTGCTTCATTGCTATGCACGAGGATTGCCTTCATGTTGTCAATAGGCAGCAGGCAGGCTTGCAATCGTGAAGAGCATCATTCATCTCTTAAAAGATATTCCATTAGAATAAACAAACTTAATTTGCAGTTGAAACTCCAAAGCACTGCTGGGCTAGATGAGTTACAGAGCATGAAGTGTGATTATTTCCAAAGACCACTAAGCTTTCATAAACCCTTCAACTACAATTCCACCGTGCAACATGACCATGCAAAAACTACGCTGTCTTAAACTCCTTCTTGTGTCTAGAGATCTAGGTCTTTACTAAAAAAAAGCAGCTTTTGCAGCTTACATGCCTACCACCACTGCAGTCAATGTAGTTTAAAACAAAGACTGTTCCTCCTTTTATAAGCAGACCTCTTCAGTAAGCATACATTTTGTGTATTAGCGTATCGATGACAGCAAGGTTACACCGGCAACCCCGAATGTTTGCATCTGGCCTTCCAAATGTGAGACAATATGGTTAGCAAGGAGAGACGACCTCTTTTGCAAAAGTTGCATTTTCAGACCAAAATATTTTACTGAAACCAAAAGCATCTGATGCAAGTCAGAGGCACCTAACCTGCGAGATGCCACTTCTACAGGCACTCACTCCTCAGAGTACCACCCTGCTTTAAATTGCAATTTATGTCAGTAAGTCCTCACTTCTAAAACACGCAGAAAACCCAGCCTATGCCTTGCTACCTAAGAGTGCCAGAAAGACCAACGCTTAACTTACTACATAGCTCACATCTGCTACAGGAGAACGCATTTAACTTGAATTGATCTTGTAACTAAGCAAACTTGGCTTTACTTAAGGAATCACAACACTCTGGTGCTCTCCTCCTAAATGGGTCTCAGCATGAAGGGAGACTAATTAACCGCAGCACTGCAAGACTGCGCAGGGACTACGTCACCCCAGGTAACAGCCTGTCTCCTTACAACAAATGACTGAATTGTTTCATCTTCGAAACTTCAGCATAAAATGCCCTTCCAAGGACTGCGGCTTTGTAATAAGACAGCCAGTAACTGCGATGCTCCACCTCCCATCAGAGACACAAATTACCTCGTGCTGTAAGAGTCAGTTTAACTACCATAAAAATTAACTTTAAAGAAAGTACATGTGTACTTTAGATTAAGTCTCAAGAGAGAGAGAATAAAAGTAATGCGCAGTGTTCTTCAGCATTTCCATTTCAATATTCCCTCGGATTTCATCATTACCCACTGGAAATTTGTTGGTACCAAAAACAAAGCAGAATTCTGTGTCAAAATGGAAAAGCATGCAACAGCAACCTATAAATGCGAGAATCAAACTTAAAAGTTTACTCGATCAATTAAACACGGAAGGATGACCTTGATACATAGATAAAAATACTTGCTGTTTTAGGCACACTTTCTATAAAAACATTTCTCACTTAGAGGAAAAAGGCATTTTAATGAGCTTCTCAGTTCACACATTTACATTTCTTGCAAGTCTTTGGCATAAACAATTTAAAAATTGGTATTGAATCTTTCAGCTTCTTATATTTGAGATTCTAAAGGGTTATATCTCTTTTTGATAGAAAATAACAACAATAATTAAAAAAATCACCCTACAGCTCACCTCCATTTTATGATTATATCTGCTACGTTCTTCAGTCCTTAGCACGTGCCCGAGAGCACTCCGAACGTTCAATCCTTCGGACTACCTGACTGGCGTACCTTGCCTCCATCGCTTTATGGAAAACAAGCATCATTTATAGCATCCCATCAGCTGTACAGACGATGAACCTTCCACCCAATGCTAACTATTACCCCTGCATAAGCCACGAGGAGCCTAATGCTGTGCTTCATATAGCATGTCAGATGTATTCATGCCACACGTATGACAATTCGTGCGATTAGATATTTTCTTCCAAGAAATCTAAAGGAAAACTATGAAGAAACAAGCTGAAAATAGATGCAGAAAATAGAAAAGGCTTCACTGTCTGTCTTTTAAAAAATAAAAAGTCACCTCAATAATATTGCCTTAGGCATTTTAGTACAAGGAGGTGACCGACTGAGGCAGGCTGGCTGCACTGCACTGCAGCACCATCCTTTTTTCTGATTTGCAGCGTTACCAATTTAATCATCACATAACTGACTTCAGAATCAAGGTGGCAAATCCCATGCCACGTAAACCCTTTCATTTAAACCAGATTCAAGAAGAAGAGAAGAGGAACAAGCCATTTCTGAGTTAACTGCAGTGTTGACTTATTTGCAGCAAGACGGAGAAGCAGCTTACTTACATTAGCATGAACTTGGGGGGGGCGGGGGGGAGAGAGAGAGAGAGAGAGAAGCAACAGAAAAGGTCCCCGAATTGGTCATAGCACCATCCACAGCCAATGCAGATGGAAAAGCCGCACAGTCCTATGACTCCTCAGCTCTGACCCTGGGACGCCTAAGCCATACTCCCCCAAGCCCTACTCAACCAAAGACGTCCTCTGCAACTGTGGGCAGCGTGAGCTCCGAGACAGAAAGGATCACAGGCTCTTTAAATCCAACAGTGTGATTCTGAAAGCCTGTCCAATTTTGTACATCTACATCTTCACCTAACGAATCGAATCCCCTGGGCATCTAACGTCCTGCTTTCCCCCGTGCTCAGAACGAACACCTGTTTCACAGTTACGTGTGCTGGGCACTCCCAATGCAGCCCCAAGCAATTGCTCTACCTAAAGCTCTTGGGGAGCCTGACACAATACATGGGCACAGAGCACAATTTCTAACAAAACACCACAATTTGGGGAGATACCAGTACTTCAGTACCTCACTAGAACTATACCTAGAGGCACGGCATAAATTCAGACCATGGGAGGACCTGGAGTCAATGTGCAACAAGTTCACACCTTGGACCTAAGTTAAAAACTGTCCATTTGGTATGCACCACACCTCACCCAGCAGATCACGTCTTCTGTAACAGAGAAGCAATAAAGATATCTCTTCGATCTGCAAACTGCAGGTTAATGATCGAGTTAGGGCATGTCTTTGATGGAGGTAATAGGGGAAATGCTGAAAGATGATCTATTTGCATATAAGAACATACTTACTGCTCACCTTCAGGAACCTGTCTTAAGTGAGCGTTCTTAGCTGTAGAGTGCCTGATTGCCCTGAAAACACGCTGAAAGCATCACTGACACACAAGTCTAAAATCAGAGGGGATGAATACTTGTCAGTCTTTCCCTTCCCCCTCCCCCTTTTTTCACCCACTCTCCTGCAACCAGCCTTAAAGCTTTCAAGGAAAAGGGGCGTTGAGCTAAATCAACGTCTAATTTTCCAGTTCATTATTGAAATATCTTATGATTTGGGAAAAGAGACAAGAACTTATCTAAATATTAGACTTATGCAAAAGTGTGTACTGTTTCTAACTAATGCTTTAGGCCAAAATTATTGACACTTTTTTAAGCTATTCTGTGAGAGTAGGGTTCTTTTTTCGTAAAGCAGCAGCTGGTTCAAAACCCTCTTAATATGATCTTAATTTATTAGAAATTCTAGCCGAAAGATAAACCAGCTTTTACAATTCCCTTAGTTCAATATCAATTTCTACACTGCAGATATTTAAGATACTGATGCTTAATTTAGTAACATTTTCATTATCCCCAAGGATTACTCAAGAACATTTACATGGAAAACCATTTTGTCTGAATTGTATGGGTTACTGATAACTTGGGTTTGGGTTTCTTAATGGTACTTTATATATATAAAGGAGATAGATACATATATAGAGAGGGGGAGAGATATGCACATGAGGGATATTGGTAATGCAATTTTTAAGGGTGTGTTTGTGAGTGTGTGTGCATATATGTGTATATATACATATATATGCATGTGTGTATATACACACATATACATACGCACATACACAAACTCACAAACACACACTTAATTATATTATTAATATCCCTCATCCATCAACATGATTCCAAACTTAGAAAAGTGAAATAAAAGAGGAAGAGAAGTATCCTCCTTCCTCTAGCATGACTCTAAATAGTATGAGATGTTCAGGAGCACTACCGTATCCCACAGACAGACCAGAATAACTTTTTGTCCCTCACAGAAGCTCACTGAGTTATTTTCCAGCCTTTTCTTCCAAGCAACTGAATCTGCTCGTATGCCCCATGCAGGAAGAAGAAATCACACAGCATTGCTTAAATGCGCAGAGCACCTCCTCTTCCATGTCGGTGCCGTTCTGGAGGCATTCCTCCAGGAGAAGGGCAAGAAAATGGAATATAAAACCTCAAACAGATCTATAGATATAATGTTAGAGAGAACATGCATCAGGAACAGCTATTCACTGTGTCTTCTAAAAAAAAGTACTAGGGGACATGCAACAACCCTGGCAAACGAACTTCCAAAAAAAGATAGTGTTCCTGGACGTTAATGGGTTATGGCTGTTACAACTATGGTTGCTAGATCTTTTTGCAGTACTGTGTAATCTAAAGCTCATCCCAGCAATATGGCTTATATTCATCAGTCAAGATTACAGCAAAGGGAACACCTCGGTACTTCTAACTTGATGAAGTTAGTCATTTGTCAGCAACACATCTTCGCTAGAAAAGGGGAGAATTTCCATGGAGGCCCAAAGCAGCTGTACAAAACCTGTTGGTTGCCATATGGCTGCTCCGGTTGGGAAAACAAATGGCTTTGAAAAGACACTGAAACTGCAAAATGCCGCAAGTGCAGTGTAACAAAAGCAAAAGCTTAGGTTTCAGCTTCAGCTTGGCGGCCAGTTGTCACCACGTCAGAAGAGATTGCTTTTAAGAAGCGTAACCCCATTTCAAGAACAAACCCGCTCTGTGAGCTTCCTCCCATCCTCCTTCGCTCTCCCATGCTCGCCGGCGTTTCCCCGCTCGCAGCTTCCAGCCAGGCTGCGAGCTGGGGCGGAAAAAGGGAAACCTCCACGTCAACTCACTCCTGCACGGAGGCAATGCTGTTTGGGCTTTTAGCACTGAACTATTCACAGGTTTAGGGAGAGATATTTAGAAATATGAGGAACACGTTCTGCCCTACCTCTACTCCTGTCTCTTTTGAGGAGGGGGGAAAAAAAGGCAGCCTGGATGGAAGCACAGCACAGGCCTGTAAGGCACCTACTGTAACATTTGCTGTCCTGCCTTGCAATAAAACCACGCTATTGAGTTGTGGGCACTTAGCCAAGAGGATCCCACCTCTGTCCTCACTAACACTTACTTCGGGGGCTGTTTTGCAGCTGCTTTTTCTGTGCCGCAAGAATCTGTTTGAAAACCATGCAACACTTACGTAGCAAAGAAAATCTTTCTGGATGTAATTGTCTAGTGAATTATAGATGTTTCATGTAGAAAACCCTCCTAGTTATCGGCTGTCAGGTACTCAGAAAAGATACTCTTTCAGAAAAGAAGTTTACCTTCCAACATTAGTATTATTTACTGATCACTATAGCTACACCTGCACTGCACTGCTGACACTTCGGTCACTCCAGAGAGCTCGGCCCTGGGCCAGTGCCCAAACCCCCGGGGCCTTCCCGTCCCCGCTGCCGAGAGAGGCGTGCTGCGAGCCGGGGCCTCGGGGCACAGGATGATCAAAGAGCGAGATTAACTCAGGGATCACAAACAGC
This sequence comes from Dromaius novaehollandiae, assembly GCF_036370855.1. Taxonomy (NCBI): domain Eukaryota; kingdom Metazoa; phylum Chordata; class Aves; order Casuariiformes; family Dromaiidae; genus Dromaius; species Dromaius novaehollandiae. The sequence continues at coordinate 24,124,956 of NC_088107.1, forward strand.
CTTTCGCATCCCTCCCCAGAAGCCGGCGCAGGCTCTGCGGCAGCGGTACACCCATTTCCCGTCCCTCATCCTGCTCTGCCGGCGGGCGGGGGATGCGGCTGGCAGCCGGACACGTCCCGCTGCAGCTCAGCTGTCTACAGCAAAAGCAACCTGCTGCCTCCCGCGGTGACCCTGCAGGCTGGGAAGCCGCCGCGCCAGCCGATGGACCTCGCGGTGGTCCTGCCGGGAGGGATGCCCGCGAAGCCGTCGCACACCTAGGTCAAACCAAGTTTTAAGCATTTGGACTGCTCCAGGGGAATCCTTTCTGCAAAATTTTGGCAAAGCTGGCTCATCTGCTCCAGAAAGCATGACTAAAGGAACCCAAATTTGGGTGTCTGTATTCAGAATCACAGCAAGCTTGCTTTTAACCAGCTTTGCTGTCCTACGCTTTGGAAGCACGGCAAGAACAGGACAGATCAGCGCACACGCCTTTTGAAATCTCCATAAAATTTTGTTCACAGTCAGACAAGTTAGAAGATGGATATTGCTGCATCAGTAATGCCCCTTTAAAATAGCTGCTGCAATTACAGCTTGGGGACTTTTTTGAAATACTTGTGGTCAAATGGCTATGTGCCATTAGACCACACAAAATTCACCGGCTGATATTCTACACCCTTTCTGCATTATATTAAAGCATCACAGATGGTCCTCCTGGTCTCAGAAAAAGATCAAGGCGTACCAAAAAAAAAAAAAAAAAAAAAAGTCTACAGGAGTTTACAGACCACAGAGCAAGATTTAGAAAATGAGAACTACAAGCAGAGTCAGAGGCTCTGCTGAGCCCAGGAGTGCTGCAAAACAGTGGTGGGCAGCAGCAATTTGACCTCGGTACCTGTAAACCCTACAGAAGTGATGTTTTGTGGGACGTAAGGCACTCTTTTTTTTGTATTTGTGTAAGTTCACATTTAGCATTAGAAACATGCATCTCATGTAGATAGGTATATTGGGCTCTAGGTAAAGTCTGAGTAAGCCTCCCCATAATTTCAAATATTTGTTTATAATGCTTACACTCATGTTGCAAGGCTGATGTTGCTCATAAAAGCAGCAAATAGGCAAAAATGACTCAAGAATATCTGTAGTAATTCATATGATTTAATTGAATCCACAGGTAAATTATACAGCCCCATAAATATTAAACTACACTTAAAGAGCAGCAAGGGCCATTAAGAACAGACAATGCAGTGAAGTGCCATGGTACTGACCAACACTGCAGTGAGATTATTTTATGTACCTTCCCCACATCAGACTCCTACAGCAAATCTTTTGTATTACCAATGAACAACAATCATCAACAGAAGTTACACTGCATTTTTCAGAGGAAAGAAATAGTGTGTATGAAGCACAGAAATTCTTTTTAACATTAACAGCTTCCCCCAACCACAATTATGATATATCCAGAAAAACAGAATACTTTGTCCAAAGTTTGAGACTTCTACAGCATCAGGCTTACCACACTATCTTCTGAATCTGTTACTGAAGTGAAGCCTATTATCAAGATACAGCACAGAGCTTAATTAGAAACAGAAATCAATAATCTAGAAAGTATGAGAAAGGTTTTAGCAATTTCCAGCGTTGGTTCAAATTTCGTTCCTAGAATAGTTTCCAACAATAACGAAACCTTAATGCAAAAATAAGAGTCACCCAGGCATATTACTCTGCTATTACGAGATTTAATTTGGTTTTCAAACTTCTAAGATTTCCTGCGAAGGACGGTGCTTTCTCTTACCAAAGCATCTGCCAGAGATTAAGATCTGGTCAGAGGTACTTTCAGAAGCCAAACTGAAGATTCCCTAAGGCAAGGCAAGGCAAGCAACGTTCCCCCACACATATCCCCTTGCTTTTTTAAGAGAAATTCTTAATAAATCCATCTCTTAAGAAAATTAAGTCAGGCTGGTGAATAATGTAGTGGCACCTAATAAATTGGCTCTTTGTGCAAGACAAGGAAACCAGATGGCCAGGACTGGATACTCTCTCTGCAACCCGGACAGTACGTATGGCAACTGCGACCAATGCAGATGAGGACTCAACTTGTCTCCTACACACTAAACAACCTACTTTTTTCAACATTTCATGAGATGTTAAAAAAAGAGATATTATGAACTACACTTGACGATCTAGACTGAAAGCCAATCCCAATGTATCATAAACAGTTAACCAAAAAAGTCTTCTCAAACAGGACCTGATGCTATTTTGATCTCCCAAGCAGTACCGAAGTATAACCAACAGCTGGATGCGATTACTGCAGTTAGATGCACGTACTCCCCTGAAACACATTAAAGCCTCTCCATGGAAGACAAAAGTTCACAGCAGATACTCAAAAATAGCTGAAAATACAAGAACTTCCATTTTGTCCAACCTAAGAAGCAGGGACGTTCTTAAAAACAATGTAAGCTCAATTTTTTTTAAATGATAGGAGGGAAGCTATGTCACCAAAGCCTTGTAATAGGGTAAAGTGGAAGCATTTTTCAAGCTATTTTTAAAGTCTAGTCAACCGCTTTAGACTACACTGTTCCTAAGGATCAACAACAGTAACTAAACCCATAACCAAAAATAGAAAAGAATTCAAATAGCAATCAGGCCATAATCATAACTAGGTTTTCAGCCACAATCTTCAAACACAAAACTCAAAATAAGGTATTACCTGCCATCAATAACCATAATGTTTTGCATACAAGAAATATCTATCACTCCACCAGCAAGCAGCATGGCTAAATGAAAAATAAAGCTGAAAGACTGTAAGACTATAAATGGTACAAATAAATCCCGAGAAAATCAACCTATATACACTTCCACAGATTTGTGAAAGCTAAGTTGCTCTCCTCTTCTGTGCACCAAGCCTTGCTCCAAGTGTTGGAAACGCTATCGCCACCTCAGATGTTTTTATACGTTACGGTGCAGTCGGGTGCGCGGGGCAAAGAGCAGAACGTCTCAAGTCTTACAGTCTGGAGGACTAACCAGCTACAGTTCTGCTGTGCGGTAATAATGTAACATTGTCACATCCGATTTGTGTCACTGCAACTATCAATTCAAAACCTACCAACTAGACAAAATATAGACTTTATCTAGATTTCTTTTATTATCCAAATTGCTACCCAGAAAGCACAAACATGTTTTTTCCTACACAGCAGGAAAAACAGCAGAAAATACACGTCTTGCTAGAATAACGAGTCTTCATTAGCATATGGCTATAAAGCTACACTAAAACATTTCAGGCATTTCCTTTCAAAGCACAGGAGCGATTCTATCAAAATACTTCTGCATTTGTGTCTCGTCCCCTCTATGCAATTGACTCCAGCAGCACAAATGAGGGGGTGATCACACTACTGCCACGTGCATCCTCAAATTTACCACTAACAAGATACCTTAAACAAAACTTTCCTTTAATCTTATTTCTAGTTTTAGGACATCAATGCTGGAAGGCATTTAATGCATGTTATTTAAGATAAGATATTAGACACTGATGCCGGAACAGCTAAGTTTCTGCAACCCCCCCAAAAACACTGAAAAGCAGTAACGTAGAGAACGCAACAAAAAGCAATTTAACTCTTCTCACCCAAAGCAGAGAGTGATTTTTTTTTTGAAATACTTCAGACCTGCCATATCAATTCTATAATTTGCACTAGGAAAACAAAAATGGAATTTTTTTTTTAATTGTTTTGTGGCTCACTATAAAGGGCGATAAATATTTCAACGCAACGAGCAAACTCCCTCCGAACCCCCATCCCGGGCCCAAGCCGCGAGGCAGGCGGCAGGAAGCCAAGCAGTGCTCCGACGCGCATCACGGCGCTCGCAGAGCTCCCCGGGGCTCTGGGCACTGCAATAAATTTTAAATATTTCCCAGATGAAGAATGAACTTGTAACCTTCTCGGTAGTTCACCACCGCTAGGGCTCTTCCGGGCCGCAGTTTTTAGCCTGAACGGAAGCCGGCCAACTGCGTTTTGCATGGACTTACTACTTGTTTCCCTGACTTCTCTTTCATCGCTTTCCACTCTTATCTACCGGAAATACTACAGATGCTTTCACGGCTGGCGAGAGCAAAACAGATTTTTCCCGTGCGCTCAGAGTCACCCTGTGTCATAAATAAATCCGGTGCCCGGCACCGCGGGAAGGGCAAGAGCGCTGGTGGCGCAGCGGGTGCAGGCGGCTCGGGCGCCAGGCTGGCTCCCCCCCAGCGCGGGCGGCAGCACTTTCCGTCGTTCCGCAGAATATACAGACTTAATCGGCGGCAATTTCTATACTAAAAGCCGCTGTGTTCCAAGATGTACTTTGGAGAGCAAGTATTTCGAGTTCCCTCCCCTCATACCTGTAGTATTAGCTACTTTGGTAACATGTTTTAACAGAAGCTTGAAAGCTATTGGAGATGTTCCACAGGTGAAGATACAAGGAAGGTCACTAAAGGGAAAAAAGCAGGTATTCATTTACAATTCTGTCTGTCCTACCCAAAAATGTAGGTTAGGTCAAAAAAATATATAATTTTTCCCTATCAAAACCCACGTAAATTTAAATGATTTGTCTCAGCTAAAAACACTTTAAAAAACCCCACCCTTTTACACCAGCAGTGAAATACTGTTTTTTCCTGTATCCTGCACTGCATACCTTTCACCTACCTTTAAAAAAGTGTTCACCAAAATTTTCCATTAATGTCCCACTGACCTCTGAATAAAATGAAACGGCCTCAGCTCAGGCTCCCAGATGTACTCTGTAGATACAGCGGCTAAGGAAACAACTCTGTGCAATATGGTTTTGGACCCTCAGTTATTAAAATCACCCCTCTTCCCCATACTCAGTCCCTCTGCCATATATGTAAGGAAACTATGCCAAACATATATGTATGTATATATACGTGTGTGTGTATATTTAAAAATTTATATTTATAAATTAAAATTTATGAATTAAAAATTTATAAATTTATAAATTTATATTTAAAAACCAATACTATCTTAAGGTGTCACCTGAGTAATGTAGTAAATTCCCTTATTGTTTAAAGTAAGATCTATCTGAATTCAGTAGAGTGCCAAATTCAACAGAAAAACAAGCGCTCTCAGGGTTGATCGGCACATATACTTTCATGCAGTTTGAGGTGCGGTGTTACACGCGGGACGATTCGAGGTGCCCGGCAGCCTTTAGCACCGAGGGCCAGCAATTGCAGTCCTCCTGCAGCGCGAGGACAGGCGACCAACCGCTCCAGCGTCGCAGCTTGCTGCTCCGCCAGCAAGAACGAAGCCCCGTCAGCTCCTCCCTTTGCAAGGTACTAAAGGCTGCAGGAAAGTCGGTCTTGGAACAAAGTAACATGTAATGAGCCCTCTCTGTATTTTATACACAATTCCAGCTTACGACTGGGTAACATGGGGTGTTTCCAAGTACCTGCAATTTTCCATAAATCGGCACCTTGCAGTGCCATCCTGCAGGAAATCTCGGTTAAGAGTCATCGACAGGAACGCTATTGCACTTTAATTGTCCCAACACTGTCAAATAATGCCATCTTACCCACGCTCAAGCGAAGACTTATAAATGAGTCATTGAATTGCCATCTTGCCATCAGGAAATGTTAATGGGGGGGGGGGGGGGGAAATTGACTGCATTAGTACAACCTCTACTATGCCACTGAAATCTTCAAACAAAAAACCCCAGTTGCTTCAAGGAAAAGATGCAAAAAAACAGATGAAACAGGAATTAAATACCAAAACCCTGGATTCCTTTTACAAATTTCTGCCAGACTTTAATCTAAGAACAATAAAAGAAGCTTAAAATAAGCAGAATCATACAGTCATTAGGTGGGAAAAGATGACAATTTTTCTGGACTCGAAGAAAACGGTACAACGATCAGATAACAGCTACTCAAACTATTCAACCCTTTACCAAATTACGGTAATGGAAGAGTGCAATTACCCTCCATAGTGACTGCCTGAAGCTGAAGGGAAGTAGAGCTAAGTAAGATTTAGAACTAAGAAATAAAATCAGAAATGCAACTTTCCAAAATACATTCTGAATGATCTTTAATATATTTTAATATCAAAGCACTAGAACCAATAATATTTTGTCGTCCCAGGCCTATACGAAAAAAATCAGTGTGAAATGATTAATTGGCAGACCAGATTTTAAAACTTTACAATCAAATAAATAATGAATCGCATTACGTTATGGAACAAACAGTGATCTTGGATCACTTCCATCCTCAAGCGATCAGGCAGTGTATGCTAAATTAAGGCCGTAATCTCAGTCTTAATGATTTTCTTAGCTTAATTGTGTCATATCACTAATATTACCAATTTCTGCTGCTGCCCATAAAGCTCAAGGCCCCATGCCAATCCTGCAAAATAGGTAATTTGGAACTAAATTAAGCACCAGCAAACATTGAGTGACCTAAAACCATCATAAAGTGCTATTAATCATCAAGCACAAGTCTTAAAAGGCTTGCACTACATGTCCAGAATTTGTTGGCTTGCAAAATACTTCCAGGCAAAGTGGAGCCGCATTGCATTAGAAACAGGCTTCTCAGATATTCTTCCCCAACTTTTAAAGAAGGGCAGATCTAGCCAAAATGCTCCTGTGACAGTAACCCGCAGAAGGCAAAAGCTGACCTTCACCAGCAACGCTATACCAGCAGCACAGCCACCTTTCCGAAGGGCCAGCTAAGGCATGTAAAACTCCTTCGCACCATAAATAAATACGCATGCCTTGAGGGCTAGACTTTGCCAAGCTTTGAAACCTCTGGCTGGGAGAGAAGTAGAGAAGTACGAACTCCGCTAAGGTGCCTTTGCATAACCCTTCAGCATAGCAGAATACTTATCCCGTGAAGTAAAAAATGCACCCTGTTTTCATCATTAAGGTTCTGCCCATGGACAAGCTTTCCTTAGAAGTTGTTCAATGATTAAATTTTATCCCTTCAGACTTATTTCTAAGACCAACTTTTCTGTGCCACAATCCCTCATAAAATAAGTCAGCTTAGTTCTTAGGAGGATATCAGATACAAACCACTGACGCACAAGTCAAAGTTAGCTGAAATACCTTAAACCAGTGCAAAAGCCCAATTTAAAAGCACAAAGCATGTTTCTTCATGAAATGTGAGAATAATCAAAAAGTCCAACTTTTATCCAATTTTCTTTGCTCCTAAACAAGTCTACATTATTTGCACAGGTTATATAAATAAAAACATGTTTTCAAATCAGCGCTTCAGTGCCGTTTCTATTAAAAAGGGCTTTCATGAGGAAGCAAGAGAAGTCATTATACACACACAAAAAAACAGGAGCTTACTAAGTAAGTATATCAGCTTTTGTGTTCTGGTGAGTTCCTTGAAAATAACAGTATTTTTAAGGATTATGCAAAATACTTTTTAGAATGTCCATTTCAAGAGAGGCCAATGAAGCAGTTATATGAGCAAATCATTTCAATATTTATGAAGTTATAAGTAGCTCAAATAATAAATCTGAGTAACACATAACACACACAGGAGTTATAGCAAATTCAACTTCATGGTTTTTGTTTTTTAAAGGGGACCCGAAAAAGGGCATGGACACAACTGTCAGATAAAGATCCAAGCCCTTTTACAGCCAAGTCTTCAAATGACCACACAAGAATAAAACCCTGAAGAGCAGGCATCCGGAGACCGAGCCTCTCTGAAAGGTAAATGTTCTGCCTACCTTGAACCGAAAGCTCTGCCTGAGCTTCGACCGTCTCGTTCCCGGCGTCGGCTATGCAGGAATACGTCCCAGCGTCGTCCTCCGCAACCTCACGGATCTCCAGGCTCCCTCCCGCAAGTAAAAGAAGTCTTTCATAGCTGTGCAAAACAGGACGTGTTGGTAATTAGATGGAAAAACGGATTTAAATGGAGTATCCACACACAAGCGCGCACAGGCTCTCTGTATGAAATGTCTAAACAAACTCCAGGGTTTATGCGCAATATTTCTGGGTGCCATTTACGAGGTGCCAGGTTAGAAAAATTTTTAGCTAGATGGTCAAATATTACACTTTGGCTTTGCATTTAAAACCAAGTTCAATAAATCCATTCTGCACAACGGCAATGCAACTTTCCACACTTCCAGCTTCAGCTCTTCTTAATTAAATGTGATCCAAGATATTTAGACAAGAACAGATAACATTTCAGAAAAATGAAACAATTGAATTGCATTATCGAAGCAATCATTTGGAGGCACAGCTGGGATGGCTTCAGTCCTAGCTGATGAATTTGTCTGGCACTAGAAAGTCTGGGTTTGGAGGGTGGGAGAGGACTGAATTTTTTTTCAAAATACTAACCAAAGAGCATGTGACTACAACTAGCATATTTTTGATCTTTATAGGGTGGCCAATATACAAAAGCCAATACAATTACCTTTTCTATTTCAATTTTTTTACTAGCATTACGTTAGTAAAAATAATATTCTTACCTGAGTGGAAATATAAATTATGACACAAAGCTGTTTGGCTCCCCAACCAGTCACCACGTTAATGAGGATTTATGGTGCTATTACAATTGTTGATTAAATTTTTGGTTCAATATATTTAAAAATGGAACAAATATAACCATTATTTGAATCAAGGGAAAGAAACTAGTCATAAAAGAGCCCAGGATCTTCCATCGCCATCCAAGGGACACCAACACCTGCATTGCAACGCTGCTTTTCACATTGCCGGGGAGGCAGCAGATCAGCTAGTCTGGGTACAAACCAGCAGCTAAAGGGTTACTAAAATTATTAAAAGTTACTAAGCACTGTCACATAGGCAACAAAAATTAGTCTCGCATAAGATCTCACAAATTACCTGAAACATTTGGTAACATTTAAATGAAATCTTAAACACTGAATTTGACCAAACAGCAGCTTTCCAGGTCGGAGCACTGATTTCCCAAGCTGCAGCCCAGCAATGCCGGCGGGCAGGCAAAACGCCCTCATCAGTGTCCTACACACCTTTGTGTAGGACAAATTTGTTAAACAAATTTGTTAAACAAATGTTTCTCATTTTTGCCAAGAAACAGGGTTATATATTTTTGGCCATCTAAATTTTGTTCCCCACTTTTTAAATCAAAAACAAGTACTCCATCTGATTATTTTCTTTGAGAAAACCTAGAAAAAATAGTATCCAGAGTTTACCAATATCTGATCCAATACAAGCTCAGTGCTGTTAAGAGGGCAAAAAAGAATTGTCTTTCAGCCTATTTGATGATTCCTTCTGCATGCATTACCTTGGAATCGTTCTGGGCTTAAAACAAACCTGCTTTTGTAATAAATTAGAAAAAAGAAACCTTAATTTTGTAAGGATAACAAAGCACTTGCACAAAAAGAGTAAAGCAATCAGATTTTAGATGCTAGACACAAAGAATCAGCTTAACGTAAAAGCAATAATACAATTTTAAAAAAATCATTAAAAACAGATCGATTATTCAAATGTCAGGGAATGGCAAAATCAAATTCAAGCTTTTTATACATATTTCATGCTGCCTTTAGTTACACTGTTATGCGCTTTCTTCATATACAATTTCTTGAGTAATTCTGAATACCTAGGCATACTTTTTTACATTTCAGTATGATGAAACATAGTAAACCTTTATCAGTTCACTGTAGGCAGTGTAACAGGCCGGAGGGCTGGGGTGGAGGGGTGTTTGCTTTTTAAATTACTCTTCCCAAAACATCTTACAAGCTCTTTGCAGTCTTGGTAAAGAGCAGCAGATAAAATTAGACAGCATATTAGATTATTCTGTTCAGTCTACTACCAGAAAAATCTCCATAATTTCTCGGCTATGTTTAACCTTTGCTGAGGTGGGCAAGTGTAATTCACTTAATACAAATCACTCCGAGGCCCTGGCAAACAATAATACGTAACCAAAAATATCACACGTTTGTGTATGGCATTAGTTAGTGGTACTTTAATAGCTTTATTAAATATAGCTACTGTTTAGAGTCCTTTCAATTGCTTATTTTCAAATTAACCATCTCGTTTACTGTAGTTTTTTATAGAACTTCCTGTGATCCAGGCAGTCGTGTTTTCTTCCACGCATATGCCCAAATACGAGCTGGATTACAGCACAGATGCTGTTGGAGCCCACAGCAGTAAAACATCGATCCACAACCTGCGGAAAGGGTCCCAAGCGGGAGAGCACCTCCTGCATATTCGAAGCTCAGCGCTTGCCTCCCAAGTGCTGCAAACCCGTCCTGGCATCCACCCCAACCGAAACCTCACTTTTCAATTACAGACTTATCAAAAGCACAAGATTACTCCAGCATTCACCACAAAACAGATCTTCACACAGTAGGATCTTTGGCCACAAAGGATGTTTTTGGAACAAACTTATGGAAGGCGCAAAGATGGCAAAATCTGAGGAACTACTCTGCCCTTATATAACATTTCCGTTACAGCATTTTATATCATCTAAAGTTTCTAACATGAAGATTTTACTTATTCAGAAATAGATTTCTCTGAAAAGGACAATTTTTTTTTCCAAATTGCTTTATACTTCAGTGGCCTCTCCCGTTTCCTTCCATTTCTCTCAACACCTTCCGAATCCCTGGCAGAGAGGTTACTCAGACTGAGTTCACGGAGGAAATCCAGCCGGAAAAGCAGAATGCATACTCAAATCGCTGAACCGCACGTGGAGAACACGGCAGCTGGGGCTGCATCAGTACTGCCAGCCATCAACCTCGCAGTGAGGAGTGGTACACCCTGTATCACAGGATAATACACAAAACGAATTCACACTTCTGGTTCATTGCATCTGCTTTGGTCTGAGCCTAGTGGCAGTTCACTTCATATTCTGGAGCTTTACTCTGGAGCAATGAGGACCAGCAGCATAATTTTCAATTTAGCATAGGGTTTAACCTTTTCTTTCAATTTCAAACAACGCAGTTTTACGAAAATTATTAAATATTATGAAGATCATTAGTTTAAATATTGAGCCAGTTCAATGAAAACTTTCATCCAAGCAGTCAAACATTTTTCCCAGTCACAGCTCATTGGGGCCAATTTTCAACTATTTCCAGTGATCTTTATCTCTAAAAAACCATTAATACAGTAAAGAAGGTCTTAAAGGATAAAAAAGGTTCACATAGTGAAGTATCATGCTTCTCCCAATATGCCAAACAGCGATGCCTAGAGAAGGGTACAGGGAGAGTGCGAGCACATGGAGACCCTTCCTCTGGACAGTCTCCTACTCTTCAATTCCTGAGGACAGAGACTTCCAAGTCCCGGGTGGAAACGGGGTATTTCATAGGCTTTGATAGACTTCATGTTCTATTACGGGGAACCACAACATGAGCAGTCTAATCTTTTGACCTGGGGTCCTTAATTCATAGCTTGGCAGAATAACCCACAATCCATCAGATGTGTCTACTCCCTGCAGCCCTTTCCTGAGACTGCTCCAGTTCCCTCCCCAGTACGTGGCCAGAGGCACACGTCTCAGTGACCAAACCACACAACCAGCCAGCCACAGCGGCATGACGAAGACGCGTCTTTGCCTCTTGGATGGTGTGACGGGAGTCCAAGCACAGGTCCCACCTCCAGCTAGAGGAACGCTCATTGTGCGATGCAGGATTGCTGTAGTTGGATCACGTAACAGAAGACCAAGTGCGATACAGACCTCCGAGCGCTCTCCTGGGACGCCAAGAGGTCTGCCTAAGCCACAAGGCTAAGTCATCGGTCAGGGGCACCAACGCCTACTTTTTCAGTAGATTCACTTTGAGCACTGTATCGATAATGCATTCATAATAAATGTACTAAATCATTTAAAAATTACTTACTGGTTTTGGTGACTTTGTTTCTATTTATATTTAAAATCTTTAAGTTACCAAGTCCTGAAATGATTCCTTGAAGTTAGCAACAGTTTTACTACAATGGATACTTTGGCATTGAATTAACTTTATTCTCATTCAAAGTGCAATGATTCCTCCTCTCTCTCAAGCTCAGAAAAATCATGTATTTTAAAAGTGTCTGCCTGCACCTTTAAATCTAAGGCTAGACAACCACACATATTTCATGAATTTCAGATTAATGTGTGTCCATATTGGGGCGATAACTTCACAGGCTATCATCTCACTGACAAATCAAACAATTTTTAAAATAATGCTTCAAAGCATGCATTAAAAAAAAAATTAGTTTGACAAATATTTTATCACAGCAAACTAATTTCACAATATATTGCATTAGAGGCTTGGTGTCTGAACAAATGGCAAGACTACCATCATTAAAGTTTACTCATATTTATCCACTAACATAAATCTTCTTGCAGTCCTTGACAGATCCTCCATCAAAACTGAACGCCTTCCCTTTATCTGGCCTTATAATAAATATTTATTCCCCAAAAGCCACAGCAGTCCTAAATTCTTAATATTAATCTGTGAAATACAGGTTCCTGTACAGACTCTTATTAAGAATAGAGCTTAGGGGAAAAAACACCATTTAATTCTGTATTAGATGAATTGCCACAGTTAAAACATAAAAGTAAAAAATAAAAGGTTATATCCCTAAACCATTCAACAAGGGTAAAAAAAAGGAAATATTTGACCAGAGTTTTATTTCTGATCTTTTTTTCCCCCATACATACATATATATACACACACACAGTGTGTGTATATATATATATATATATATACACACACACACAAGAACAGGAATAGGATGTTAGGAATAATAAATATATACATACAGAAATATATAATGTATATTCTTATGTGCATATATGTGTGCATGCACATGAATATATTGTGTGTATATATATATGTATAAAGAGGATTTAAGAGATTTTTCTAGGCTGAAAGTACATTAAAACCTGCCCACATGATAACAATCATTTTTCTTTGTATAAAGAAAAGCCACGTTAACTAGCAAAGTCTTATTTTTATGCAAAAGAGCTATTTTAATACAAAATAATTTCCAAAAAAATCAATTTCATCAGCAAAGCAAAGTAGCATCACTATCTGCAGCCAGACCAGACTCTGCAGTACAGCAAGTCCAACTAAATACAGTTCTCTTTGTTCAAGACCCTCCTTTATTTCTTTTGGGGTTCTGCCTTTGGGGAGAAGAAAATATTTATTTTAAATGGAAGAGGAATATTCCTTTGTTTTTTTGACTTTACCTTCCTTAGTAAAGGCACATCCATGCATGTGGCAACCAAAAAGCCTGCAAGGACATGCAGGCACCTGCAGCGTGCAGTTCAACGACAGGCTTTCCAGAGAAGATGCATTCCCATGCACATATTCCAGGAAAAAACAGGTGACACTACAGGCCTGTGCCTATTAATTTGGGCTCGGCAGAGAATTTGCACAGCTCATTTGTTGCAGAAGCACAGAGGTGTTTAATAAAACGGCATCTGAGAAAAGTGACAGCCCTGTGGATTCTGTTCTTGCCTTACCGCAAAATTTCTGCGTGACGATGGAAAGATACTTAAGGAAAGAAATGGTTTCAAGCAAGGAGGCGGTCACAGCGCAGCGGAAGTGCTGTTGCGCGTGGCCGCAGCGAGCGCCCGATGCACAGCTTGCAAAGGGATTCCTGCTCGCAGCAGAAGTCAACTGGAAGCTGTACTTGTAACGTACAAAGTGATATGTAATGCAAAAAGTTGACACTACATATTCCAAAAAATCCAGTCATCCACAGCTCAAGTTGTACACAGAGCAAGACTGAATGTGTTTGCTGAAGCTATGCCTCAGCTCTCCAGTTACAAAATTCCTTACTTTGTATTTTGAAATCAAATAAGCATTTGTGAAGCCCTCAGAAGTTACCGTGATAATCACAGGAAAACTCATAAGGGAATTAACAGTATCCAAAGCAGGATTTGAAAAGCAGGACTCCATGGCAAAAAGTGAGAAGGAAACAAAACAACAAGAGCGGCTGCTCGGTAAGTGAGCAGCACCTCGTGGTGCACTGAACGTGGCACAGGCGAGAGAGGAACGGGGCAGGGAGAGGGGTGGGATGAGGGTAGGGACACCTTTGCAGAGACAATACATCAACATTTTGGATACGAGGACAACAAATTAAGATCTTACCGGGCACATTTATTCTGACGTTTCATTACGCTTGATTGTGCAACTTAACAAGTCTGTACCCATCCGTTTTCTGTGAATGATTTCTCATATTTACAAAAAAAGAATCAAAAAAGAAATCACGTGCCATCAGATCGACATCAGCACAGCTTCCCAGTGGCACTGACCGGTGGTCATTACCTATAGAAGCTTGCATTTTCCAGATAAAGACAGTTCAAATCATGAGCCCCTAGATTTTTTAGGAGGTGACAAAAATAACGTGTGACTACTGTGCTGCTGCTGCAAGAGACTTCCATACTCCTTCAGCTGCCTTCTGGGGCAGCCATACTCCAGCCTATAACCTAACTTTACCCCTCTCTTTCACGATTACCCTGCTTCTGCAGTGAGTCTCACCACTGATTTTGGAGGGCACTGAGAACATCCCACTATCCATTTGTAATTTTCATGCTCATGGATGTATTTTCATTGGATGGACAAAAACATAGCTTTCCGTGATAAGTTTTGCTGTTTTTTTCCCCATTTTCTGCCACATGCTTTTGTAGGAATACACCAATGATAATTTTTAATAGTGTAATTATCACTTAATGCATTCCTAAAGGCCTGTAAATAATTTCTCATTAAAATTGAGTATTAAAATGTACGCAGGATTAAAAAAAAAAAACTATGAAATTCTGCATAAAACACATTCTTAAATTCTTCTGGAACATTTAGATACATACTTAACTTTGGACATCTTCACTGCAGAAAAAGCAATGCTAGTGAGGAATCTCCACAGAGACAGACGCCAACATGAAGAAGTCTCAGCTTTTCTGCAATATCCTTATGCCCTTAATTGCTTCTTTTACTCCAGAGGCAATCTAACAGAGTAATTTATTCCTGAAGCCTTTCTGTTTCAAATAAGATTTTTTTTGTTTCATGTGTCTGCAGGAAATGGCATGAAATTGTTCTCCAGCTCTCATGAACTACCTGACTTGTCATAACACTCAGTCAAGAAGCCCTCTGGCATTTAAACACACTAGGATCCGTTTTGCTGGTTTAAAACCAAGCAGAAATCAAATTGGGTATGAATCTAAAATGGAAATTCCAGCTCAGTTTCTAAATTCCTACCCTTATGTAAAAACATATTAGCCATTACTCACCCTTCTGTGATGAGCTCTTCTTCATTCCTTGTCCACCTGATATACGGCGTTGGAAATCCTACCGCAACACATGGGAAAACTGCACTTTGCCCCGTAACTTTAGTGAGAGAAGACGGCTGCCTCAGAAACATCAAGTTCCGCGGCACCTCTGGATCTGCAAATATTTTGTAAATGACAAGGAAGTTACCAGATGCAGAATCAGAAGATCATCCTGTTAATAAAAATAAAATAAATAAAACCCACACACAATGAAAAGCCTCCATCTTCACAGGCCTGAGTCGCTGTCTTACCTACACGACCAGCTCTCTGCAGGAGGTTCTACCAGCCTCCCAGGTGAATAGCTCTCTAGCACTTTCTTCAGACACACAAACTGATCCCCCCACCCCGCTGGGGTTCAGAGTCCTCAGACTCCCCAGAAAGCAATTTAAGCTAACAGCTACAGCCCTGAAGCTGGAACTACCACCACCCAGAAAGTATCTGCTAAGCAAAGACATAGGTCCAACTGTGGCTATCACCCAAACCACAATGCTGGTGTGTAAGAGCCTGTTCCTAAAAGATAAAATTACTTTCTGCTCTGGGATTGAGGTCTAGCGATTAGGATTCGTTACACAAATTCATGACAGTTGGCCTGGATTACCTCACCTTACTCTAGCCATCTGAATCAAAAAAATATGCTATGGAAAGCACCGAAATCAGCTGTGCCACCATTTCATACCAAACTTTATCAGGTAGCTGCCGGAGAAACAGAGACAGATACCCGAGCTTTCATGCACTGGAAGATGAAATCACTGCAGCAGAGTCAGCCCTAAGCAAAGAAATAACTAAGTAGTTCGTAGGCTGCAGTAACATAAGCTTTATCCTAAAGCAAAAGGATATCATGGTTTTCCATCCTTATAATGGTGAATCCTCTGAACTAGCGTGGGTTTTACTTTAATTTGGGCTGAAATGAGTTTGTTTCTTTTTTCTCCCCTCTTAAGAACAAGCAGGAGCAAATGCGTGTTTACTTATTCTTTCAGTACAAGAAAGGGCCACCTTGACTGTGAGAACCGAGTATGTGTCCAACAAAGACTGCCCAGCAACCTAGTCTCAACTAAACTACTGCAATTAAACATTCAGAACAAAAGGCTAATCTTCTACTTTTCTTAAAAAAAAAAAAAAAAAAAAAAAAAGTTTAAGACTCAAAATGTATCCTTTGGAAAGAAGTTCTAAAAGTCAACTTTAACTAAAACGGAATCAAATTAATCAAGGGGCTCCAGTTAACTCCTGGTCCGAGTAAGATCCCGCATCCTCTGCAATAACTTTGACATGTACCTTACACCATAATCAGAAGCAAATGAATTCTTAGGTACTGGACCCAGCACTTTTATTGTATCAGTTGTCATAACTCTCTTTATGCCAACCGCTCGGAAAAGCAGTGCTTCTGCTGCACGAATTGGTGCATTAGCAACCTTCAGATGTGTGCTCATATCTCTTCTTACAAAGGAGGAAGTCTGGTGATGAGCAAGCCCTAAAATTGGACAAGCCCTCAACCTTCTATTGAAAAGTCATTTTTGACAACCGTAAGCCCCTACCCTCCATGGCTCACGCATCATTGAACACACACTAGCCGCTCTCGGTTTCTGAACACCTCAATGTCCATCCTCCTTCCTACATGCAATTTTGAGTCATCAGTTCCCCTTCTGCCTACCCCGTTACATTATTAAGTTTTGTCTGTTCTTACGCAACTCCCCCAAACCTTTGTAACTCCTTTCATATCCCTTTCTAAAAATTCAGCTTCACTACATCACGACGCAAATAAACCAGCACCCAACGACAGACACATACTACGTTGTGCAACTCCTGATTAACGCATGAACCCTCTTGCTAACTATCCGTCTCTCATTCCTCTCCAAAGGCAGATGAGCAAGCGTTTAAACCACAAAAGGGCACGTATTCTGCACATACTACTACGATACTATATTCCAACTAAATTGGTCAAGCAGGACTATATCTTCACTGTCTGAGTTGATGCAAGGTAGAGGGCCAAACCCCCAGACTAACTGGGGGCAGACTATTCTGCATCTACACTACCATTGCTCGCTGAAGGACACTGTGTCCATCATGCACAGCATTTGGCCCCTATCTCATGTGGGACCTACGTGATACTCTCAGGGGCTTCAGAAGTTGTTGGCTTTGGTGTTCAAAGCGCGCAGAGTAACAACTCTGTGTTTACAGCACAAAGCTAAGGGCATGCATGGGCTCTAAGGTGTAACATGAAGAGGCTGCAAGGCTATTTGAGAGAACCAGACCTGATGGAGTCATGTTTCAGGATTGCCCTAGGCAGAGGGAACCAAACTTGGAGTGATCCTGGATCACACCATCTGTCTCAGGCCCACGCATAAACTCGTCTCACCAACTCTGCCCACATTCCCTATTGGAGGAAACCAGTCGGCTTGCTCCAGAAATAAGACCATGTGTGAACAGGCATGTATGCAGCGCGAGTGACCTGGAGTGACATGTGGAGCAAGCCAAGGTGTAAAACAAAAATGGATATAACAGATTGCCAGCGAGCAATCACTACACTGGGGAGGAGTTAATATGATTCCCTGGAGACAGAACTTCTCAGTGCTCCAAGCTCACAGGAAAGGAGTTCAGTGCTCAGGTTAGTGAAAACTGGATTCGACAATTAAGTCATTTTTTTCCCCTTGCATTCCTGTATTTGAAAGTACCTGCTGTTAAGTAGCAGAGCTCAAAAACATATCTCCTGCTTGGTGGCAGATGAAAGGCAGACTGGAGGCACTAAGGAAGCTGGCTAAGGAGTAGAACCCCTTCCACGGATACAAATCTGCACGATGCAAGTGTGTTGGGTGTACTTCAAGGATTTCAAAGCACAACAGTGGAATTACTGTCAGCCACGCATTAGGTAATGGTTTAAAAATGGAATAAAATCGAAGAGCAATTTAATTCAGATCATTCATTTAAATGCATCTCAAACCAAACTATCAATTACGTGATTATTCACAACATAGCAGATTAAGAAAAGCTTTCTGTGCAACAGCTGAATTCCACTTGAGGGGAAAAAATCCTGCCTGCTTGGGGGTGATGGGGGAATTTCACAAAACTTCACCGTCAACGCTTTAGATACATAGTCAAGTCAGGGAACAGCATTATTTGTGTCCCCTAATACAGTTAACTTAAGTCACCTTTAGTAACACATTATAATAACAAGCAAACTGTATCTTAGGGCTTAACGAAACAAGTTTTTACTTTAAGCATAATTTCCTTAGGCTAGCAAATGCCTCCATTTTAAAATGGAGACCACTGCAATTGTAATTTAGGATATTTTAAAGTACTTTTTAGCCTTTTAAATAGAAAAGCGATAGTCATCAAAACCAAAAAATATTCACTGATGGGGACCTCTGAAGATCACTAGTCCAACCACCTGCTTGAAGCACACCTATTTTCAACACTAGGTCAGGTCTTGAAAACCTCCGAAGATGGAAATTGAGCAGCTCTCTGGCAGTTCTTCCAAGCAGTAAAAATTGAATCAGAATTGCAACAAAGACTAATTCAGAAGATACAACACAGCACAAAGCTCTGGAAATAATTAAGAAAACAAAACCCATACAAAACAACCCATGCTTCCCTAGTTTGGGAAAGTGTGATTTCACATTCCTGTTATATTTTTGGTTAATTTTCATAACTTTGTGTTACAACATCTGGTGATACAAAGATGTACGCAATATTATCATTAGAAAAAGAATGGGCTAAATGTAGAAACAGTTTACATCAGAAGTGAACTTCTGTTCTCATGAAAGAAAAAAAACCACTATGCATCTTAAAGCAAGAGGCACAGCTAAGACCTTCAAAATAATCTTATTTGTGGCCACCCCCATTTTGGGATCTGGAGACTTCCCAAAAGGGCCCAACACTGACAGAATCTCAATTTCCCCAAAAATTTGGACCATTAAAAGTGCCTCAGCTTAAGCACCCCAACAGCTAGGGACTCTAGGAACCAATTTCTTTTGGAAACTTCAGAAACAATATTATAAACATAGGGTTCGACTCTGAGAAACTTAGAAACACATTAATCCCCAAACTCTTCTACTCAAAGAAATGGTCAATTCCCTCTTTCTAACAAGTCACAAAATGGAACCGTGTTACTAGGGACCCTTTATAGAAATTTTTCCAAGAATGCCTTTTTAAGAGCTAAACCACTAAATACAGCAAGTATTTGCATGCCTCTGACCTGTTCTCAAAATTACAAAGGGCTCAGACACTGACAACTGGTTTGATTTTTCTATTCTCCAACTGTATGGTGCAGATTAGTCTTCCCAAGGGCAACATGCTTTAGTGGAGTGTCTACGTTCATTTTCATCTGCTTGAAGAAACAACCTCCAAAGCCTATTAAATTGAGACATCCAACTTAAAACGTACAAAAATGTGATACAGTAGATTCTCACTTGCTCCCCTTTGTAAGTATTATCTTTTCCCTTTTTCTTTTCACTTGAGTAATTTTAATTTTTTAACTATTTTAAGGAAAAATAGATTAATACCTGGAAGAACTTTGAGCTCTGCCTCTTCGCTGTATTTGGGGGTCCCACCACTTTCAATAATGCAACGATACAGTCCTCCATCCGTATCAGTAGCATTGCTAATAATTAGCGCTCCACTTGGTAATTTAAACACGCGATCATCCAGAAAGACTGGCTGACGGTCCTGCTCCCACCTCACGAATGGTGCAAGGTCAACATTGACTTCACAGTTAAGGATTGCACTGCTTCCTCTGTAGACAGATGATGATTCTGGCTGACTGGTGAACCTGGGAAGACCTGGAAATGAGAAATAGAAAAGTTCATGACAAATTAGGGGGACTAAAGTTTTGAAGCCCAAGTCGAGATTCAAGAACTTAGCTAAAAAACAACCAACTTGCTCTACATCTTTTTAAAAACCTTAACATTTGATAAAAGAGCACAATGAAAAAAAGCTGGTGTAAAGGTAAGTAAAAACAGCTATAAAACTACTTTTGTCTTAAAATACAAAATACAGGAGTCCTTAGAGTCCTCAGAAATGGGAGAAGACATGCAAGTAACATCTGCCCACTGCTCCAGCGGGCTCTGTCCTTAAGGAACATATAGCACAGAAATGACAGAGTCAAGGAAGTGTCTGTCTGGTACATCAGAACGAACAGAGCTTGAACCATGTTCTGCAATAGCCACCGACTGCCCCGGGGTGGAGCACAGATGCCCTCTAGGATGTGTTCTAGGGACTGTAACAACAACAGACGATTCTGGGGAAAATAAGGCTTCTTCCACCCTGAATTTTACAGCCTGCATGATTTCTTACAGTGAGGCTTTCTCTATCAATGGAGAAGACTTCTGATACTGGAGGTTAAGAATTTAAGCTCAAAAGTTGGAAAGTATTTTCTACAGCAACTTTGTCACCAACTACGTATAAGTAAAGGTGCAGCTTCACAGTAATTTAAACAGACCATGCAAAGGAGCGTGAGGATGTTAAAGGACCAAATCTCACTGAAATTCAGTCGAAATGGGATATCCCTTTGAAGATCTCCCCCACAAAAAGCCTTATCTATTGACCTAGAAGGTAAAAATTGCATCTGTTCATATAAAAATATTTCTCATGTTAATACATTTTTGAGAATTAAATTTCTTCACAACACGAAACAAAAAAGTGATAGTTGCAACATTGGTATAGCAGCTCTCCACGAAGAATGTGTTTACTCCCCAAATAAAAATGTTTTTCATTGCAGCTTCCCACAGCAGAACAGGTATCAGACCTTCCACGAGAAATGCTCAGTCCCCTGAACAGCCTCCCATTGCTTGAAGCTCTTCAAACAGCTCAATAAAAGCAGTAAATACAGTAAAGGAGGAGGGAAAAGGACAAAGCAGGGGGAGGAAAAGGGAAGGAAAAACCTCCTCCCTGCCGTTTGGGGGACAGTTAGCTATTTTATCAGCTCAGCTGCTTTTTGCAAGTCACCCAGGGGTGACTGACATGGGGAAAGGCACACGACTCCAGGGCAGTAGTGTCAGCCCCCAGTTACTATTAGCATTTTTTTGTTTGTTTGCTCTTAAAACTAGCATTGTCACTGAAGCAGCCCCTTAGTACTCCCCACCGTTCCCTCTCAAAGGCACACCGCTTCGAGCGCGTTCTGCGAGGCTGTCTTCTCAATACACTGCGTGCTCTTAAGGGAGAGGATGGAAGTGGGACCTTGGGTGACACAGATCAAACCATGCTGCTGTAACGACGCAAGCATCGGAGCCTGCTGGGGATCAGCAGGTTCTGAGAGCCTCCAACTCGAGCCTGCTGCGCACACCAAGTCCCCAGAGCAGCCCGCGCAAGCTCTCTTCACCAGTGGTGCCCTCCAGTCGCGCTTACACTCGGACGAAGCTGTGGTGGTTCAGCTCAGCTCTCACCTTCTCCATCTCCCTCAGCAAGCGTAAGGGTGAAATCCCTTATCTGTGTCTTCCCATTTCAGAAGTTTGATCTAATTTGAAAAACCCCTGCTTATCCCTTTCTGTTAACATGATGCTTTTAAATTGTTTTAGACACCTGACTTCCAAAGAGCACAACCCAACATTTTACTTAACACATGTCCATCAAAAATATGACGAGGAATTTAACAACACGGACAAACTTTTTCTTTTTTTTTTTTTTTTTTTTTTTTAATACCTAGTTCGGTGCTTTATAATTCCTTCCTTCTCTACAGAGGAATATTAAACAATCACTCAGACCAGAAAAGCTACTGTTAAAGTATACAAAATACCTATGCATGGAAAATACTGCATAGCTCTTCAATGCAAAGGGGAAGGAAGGGGATGGAAGAGAGTTATCTACCTCCTTTGCCCCAACTTCCTAGTAAAACACATTGCCGCATGCTGCATATCTGTTATACATTGGTGCCGAGGAGTCCGTCTCTGGAGGTTTCCTCTGTCCATATCCACAACGCTCCACTGCGCAGGAAGGAATCCATACCATACCCTGCTTTAGCTAATTACTCTTTTGTATCATTTTAGCTCAAATCCCTATTTACTTTCAAAAGAATGCTATGGGATTTTCTTAAGTACTGGAATTGTGATTTTTACTGTCCAACTTTTATAAAAATCCTTGGAAAAGGAACAAGGAGGAACATCTGATACCACACGTGTTCAGGCTTTTTTCACTTGAATGAAAAGTGGTTTTGCTTGGACCGTAAAATTCTTCGTTATTAGCACCCACTTAAGTACACATTTGTTTCTTAAAACTATGTGTTTTTTTCCCCTATAGCAAAATAAGCTTGAAGCAGACCACCAGCATCAAGTCCAGGGCTCTGCAATCAAAGCCAAACACATAACAGATTTAACTGAGAAAAATCCACAGAGCATCATCTCTACATCTTATAGTAAAAGCCCCAAACCCACAAACTGCTGTGTGTCACCATATGAGAGATCAAGACCACAACCAACAACCAACATCCAACCTGCTGCAGGTTAAACGCCCTGAAGTCCGCAGGCTTTGTAGCCCTAGGCACAGAGAACGGCAGCGAACCGCTACGGGCCTCCGTCGTTATGTTCCCGGGGCAAAATTCTTTCCCGATTTCAAATCCAGTGATCAGTCTAATTGCAAGATCGAGTTAAATGCACCAGCCACGCACCTGCAAAAATGCTAATACAACTAGAAGCAACACCATACCTGGCCTCTGTAGCTGCGGCTAATCTCTGATGTTACAGAGACACAAACCCAAATGAACATAAAAGTTATATATAACTGATGGGGGGGGGGCCATCAAAAAACAGACTTGCCCAATCCTTGCTTTAGGGCCTGAAGTATGAAACATAAATATGGTGCAAGTACAATTTAAAATATCATTCCCTTCAACCCCTCTCAAGAATATCTGCAAGCTGGACACATTATGACTTCTAACATATTACATTTCTAACACTGAGATCACCTCTGTCTTGTCACATTATCCCTTCCATAAGCTTACAAAGGTCCATCTCCAAACAGGTTACATACACGTTCCCTCCCCCAAACACTATCTGGAGGCTCCTTCCATAGCTTTACTCTTCTGAGAATAAGAAACTTTATTCCAGTTTCCAGTGCTGCTGTATTCACAACCAACTTGCACTGCTTTGATCTTGACCTTGTTTTGGTATTACACTTAACTATGCTGCATCCTTGATATTTACTCGTTACTCCCTCCCTCTGAGGTATTCATACAAATAAATCGCAGCACCTCTCAACCTTAGTTCTGCTTAGTTAATGAAGCTCAGATCTTTCGCCTCTTTTCCTCAATCCCCTAACCATCCCAGCAACCTTTCTTTACAGAAAAAGCCATCACAGATCACTCAGGGCAGGAGGGACAGAGTCCAGCCTCCTGCTCAAAGCAGAGCCGGTTACTCGGGGCTTGCAGACCTCCACGGCCGGAGCCCACGGGGCCTGGCCAGCGGCCTGTTCCACTGCTCCGCTCTCCGCAGGGAGCAAAGCTTTCTCCTCAAATCTGGACAGAAGCTCTCCTGCTTCAGTGGATGTCCAACGTCTCTCACCTGCCTGGCACGCACCGCTGGCAGGACAAAGTGACCGCAGATAAACTGAAATGCCAGATGCACTCTTAAGTTTCGCTCATAGACGTCCAGGTTTAAACAGCAAAAATACTACCCTGTGCCTACTGAAAATATCTTCCCGGTGCATTTGAGAATCCCATTAGCTCTTTTCACACTGGCGGATTATAGCCAATCCTGAAATGAGGAATGAATCTAACTAGAGGGTTTTCTTCTCCTATAAAGTCATCAATTCCTCTGTCCCAACTACGTAACAAGAATGCTGCTGTATGGGCATGACTCTGAATGCTGTACTGAAAAATTTCACAGCTATTCAGTCTACGGCATCACTTAATTCTTCCTGTAAGGCCACCAAGGCCTCAGCAAGAGTATCAAGGTCTTCCAAATTTGCACACTTGCCAGTTTCAAAGATATACACTTAATTCGTATGCTAAAATACCTGGTGAGTATGTTAAACACGACCTTCTTGCAGTCTAGTCTCTGAGGCATCTTTTCATTCTGAAAGTTTCCCTTTGAATGTAACCTATGAAATTTTTATAATTACTTCAGATTCTTATCAATCTCACCATTATCAATTAAACTTCCACCATTTTGACCTTTAATTTCTAATGGACATTGTCAAAAGGGTACGTCACAGCATACCCATCGTATTACGCTGCTCCAAGACATCAATTGCTTCATCAAGAAACTCAGGTGCAAACCACTGACAAGAGTGACAGTACAGTTTAGTGTCCTTCCTATTTTCCTCTGTCTTAATTACTCTAGCCTTCAATATCTCTTAAAATGACACAGTGCTGGGATCAGGCTAATTGCTCTGTGATCACCCCTCCCCTTTGGGGGCATATATTCTACACGTGTTTTTCTCCAAGAGGAAGGGACGAGCCCTGATTTTGCAATTAATTAAAAACCTTCCCTAATGAACTTTCAAATTAATACGTCAAGTATTTCCTCAGCCTGGGAGGGAGCTGTGGACTTTCTCCTTTTGTCAGATCAGCAGCACAACTTCTGTTTTCAGCCCAGATGATGTAACTTTGTTTATGCTGTTCAACTACTACCGATATTATCTTTTATCAGCAACTTACGGCATAAGTGAGAATGTCATTGGAGGAGTGAAGCCCTGCCATTTCTACCATAAAGCTGCGTTACTCTTTATTTCAAATTCCTGGTCAGTACTGTTCACTCACTGGACGAGACAGACAGGGTATGTTCTGCTGCATGCTGGTGCTCCTTTAAGGTTAAATAAGCTTGAGCTTAAAATGGTTTCATTAGTCCTTAAATGAGTGTCAGTAGAATCTTTACAAGATCACACTTTGTGCATTTTTATTATAAGTTTTTTTTAAATCTAGGCCATAATTTTGTCACACATATTAACCAAAACTAACGGATTTGGCAATATAGTAATGAAAATAACCATAGAGTAATTTTCACTTATTCTACAGTTATTTGCAATCTGCGCTGCTTAGAAGCCTCCACGACAGAAGAGGCCCCGTTTGTGTCGGCCGGCAGACAACCACAGAGCAACAACAACGTGCTACAAGAGACATTGGAAATACAAAAATTCAGTAATAATTCTGAGACCTGTTTATAAACACTGTAACAGGTCCCACGGCGCTGGCATACTTCCTGCAGTGATATACTATAAGCAAATATTCTTCCATCTACCAGGCTAGAGTCTTTTGGTTAAAGAGCTTCTCTTTTGCTTCTCAAAACAGTAACTGAGTGACTTGCAAGCCTGTCTTTTCCTTAACTTGTTAATCTCATTTTTGAAAGCATTTAAACTAACTCAGTCTTTATATTTAAATTAGAAATACATTTAAGTTAAATTAAAAAAAATGTTCTTATGACAGATTTTTCTCATAGCGGTTTGTATTGACCAATCATTTCCATCAACAAGGCAAAGCAAGATGATTTATTACACAGGTAATTCAAAGCTAGGCTGGATTTCTAAGGAGCAAGCAGCACCTGCTTTTCACTTGCATGTTGCATTCAGCTGAAGGTATCACCCCATCATTTGTTAAAATGAACATAACGATAACTGATACTTTGGGTTTCTAATACTAACATACACACGTTAATCATTCCTCAGCAGCACAAACCCGTTCTGTATCGATTCTGGAAGACTGAAGGAAAATACTTCCAACTCTGCAGGAACGCAGGTTAATCAACTCGCCTCCAGCAGGATCATTTTCCACCTGGAAAGTCCTCTAAAAACTAGCAAGAGAACACATTTGCAATAGTGCAAGCCTCATATGCATGCAATAGAAATCACATGCGCCACAAACTTGAAATTTGCTGCTCGGACAACGCAAACGGAGAAAGAAGAGTCCTTATTTTCTCCTTCCCTTTTCTCTCTCTCCTCCCCTCACTCAGAGCAATGGGAGGAATGCCCATAAACAGTCTGCTTAATGCAAATATACTCCACCCAGACACTGCCTCCAGGCTAAGCAGTGCTGAGATTTGTGGCCTGTTGTCTTTACTTCTGAAAAAGATGGGCCTAGAACAGCAATAACTCCCGCACTCCTGGAAAACGCAGATGGCGAGACTCCTGGCCGCAGTCCGCTGACTGCAACGGAGCCAGTATTTCATCTCCTGTACTTGCCAGGGCAGCAGGAATTCGTTAGACTGAGCCAGGCGCTACCTAGCTCAGTCCTTTTGCAGCCGTGGACAGTGCCATTCATTTTCAAGGAGGCTGGAAGAAAAGGAAACAAAACAAACACCCCACACTCCATAATCAACCACCTCTAAATACCTTGCTCGTATGACAGTGCTCTTCAGAGTAAGTGCTCGCTTTCTGCTTTAAAATACTGTCAGCAGACACTAAGTGTTCAAGTTTATTTAATGTGGATGCTACGACCATATACACGTTTAATCCTCTTTAGAACCCTACTAACCTCCCGGCATCAACGCATATCTTGCAGAAACAAGACGGCAAAACAAAAATAAGAAACAAGACCAAGTCTTTGTTCTCAAGAGCAACAGAAAGGTGCAAGGAAATTCACTTTTTTCCCTGCTTATCGCTGGTTTATATAACTTTATGTGTGCAAACCTGTCAGATCTATACATGCATTTTTGCACTCTTCTCATGTACCAGAGTCTCTGCCACTGTTGCTCTGCAGACTGGAATTTAACGTAATATTTTGTGTAAGCATTAAGCAGTTCTGAAGAAAATCACATTATATGTTTAGCAGTTTTCTGTTTCCCAGAGCTGGTTTTAGGCTTTTTTTGCAGATTCTCAATGCACTCAATGAGTATTTTCCCTGATTACTTCTACCTCAGTAAGGATAAAGTAGAACTTGTGAGTAGCCGATATATTTTCCAAACCTATTACCTCCCATATATCAACCATGAAATTCTCTGTTGCCCAATCTCGGCCCTACAAAAGGTCTTTGCAATTTTACCCAAGCCTTAACTAACCTTAGCGGTGGTTATCACGTACAAACGCTGCCACCTTACAACTCTTCCCCATTCCAGTGTGCTGTTCGGACACAGAGACACCAAGAACGGTTACGCAAACCGCTGGTAATTAACACATTTGGATTTTCTCCCCCATTCTTGTCTTCCTAACCCATTTTGAACTTATGACAAAATCGTAACTCTATTACTACATTGTTCATTAAAAACAGCTCTACAGAAAATACAAAGATTTTAGCAAAGTAACTAAATAAAGGAATATAAAAACATGATACAACAGCTACAACGTCTACTATGCTCTAGTAAGCTAGCGGATCTTAGAGACACTGTATACCTCTGTTAGCACATCAGCTCCTCACTGGAACCCTGTTAAAAAAAACAAACCAGCAAAGTCCAGCCATCTGCAGACGATTCATGAAATTATCTCAGCTTCTCTTCTTGGACATCATTCAGCATCATGTGTCCAAGTGGCACAGGCACTAAACATGCTCTAAAATGCAGTCTGTTAGCAGGACATATTTCTCGAATCTCACTAGCAAGTAGAATAGACTTCATCACTGCAAAATCCATTCATGGAGAGCAGAAATCCAGCATTATCTCAATTAAGACAAGACCAGAGGTTTCGAAGTCCTCCCTACAATGAAAAAAAATACCAACTACCACATTGTTTTCTCCTTGCTTAGCCAGAGTAGATGGAAGATAATGCAACCTGACCTAAAGTATGCACCAGGACAGACTATTCTTAGAAGAATTACCAAACGAACAGAAGAAAAGCCACTGCACATCTTGGTTGCTAAACTAAAGCTAGAAACAGGGGAATACAAAACAGGGGTTGGAAGCTGCAGTACATAATCGAAATTACAGCACAGCTGCACTAACAGAGCCTCGGTAGGACAGCTAACACAGCATATATACCTTGATCTGACTGCAGAAGCAGGGGAAAAGGGGAGATGTCCCTGTACGTACCGGTAACTCGGACACACCTACGACCCGCTGTGACCACGTAAGTGACCATTTTGAGCAGGCGATTGAACCACATCTCCCCTGAGGTCCCTCCAGACAACACAGAAGGCTACACAGAGATACAGCAACAGCATTCAAAAATATTTAATAATATTCTGCAAAGAGGAGTAGAGTTAGACCTGTCAAAAACTTCACAGGGAAGGTGAAAGCAGAATTGATAATGCCAAGGAGCACATGGCTGGGCTAGATGCGTTTCTCAAGGTTGCTGTTATCCCCTCTCAAGACTTAGATCTGAGCTTTGCCACAGAACCACAGCTTATTAACAAAAAAATTACAAAAAAAAATTTTTTTAATGCACACATCCTTTAAGAGAGTATTTTGACTAATAAATATATATCAGAATATTCTAAAGTTTTTAACTGGGAAAAGTTTCCCACAGAATTTATTTTTAAAAAAGCATCTATATAACTGTCCTTTAAGCACCAGAGATACTACTTTGCGAAATCTAACGTACTGGAAGCCCAACCTGAAATACAACAGCGTAAGCACACACCCATGCATCACGGTAGAAAACCCCACTAACTGACAGGATCGCATCTGACCAAAGCGTGCCGGAGCAGCTCTGATTCGGAGCCAGGACACACCGCTCCGAGGGCCTTTCGAAACCAGCCAGTCAAGGGGAGGGGGGGATCCCTGAGAAACACTGCTTAGCCTAGAACAACTCAACACGCAAGTCAGGACTCGGCGACCCCATGGGTCCACTGCCAGCTTCTCTGGAGTAAGGGATGGGTCGAACATCTAGAAACCAACCTTGCGAGGCTACTTTGCCAAATGCAACCTTTGACAGAAGCCCTAGGGATAATATGAAGTATTAAAATAGATCAAGAAATAAATAAAAGAGCTGATATGACCTGATATTGCATCAAATGGGATCCTGGCTACTGTGTGAAAAAGGACTGCAAGAGGTGAAGGCAGGGGCTGGCTAAGCTCTGCGACAGGGGACGCCGGCCGTGACGGTCCGGCCTCGCAGCCTGCCCAGCCGCAGCCTCAGCGGTGCTGGTAGAGGGATTTCATCAACGAGCAAGAGCGGCTCTGAGAGGGGGTGCACCTATGCTGCCTGGCAGCTTCCGTATCACAGACGGGGAGAATAAAGAAACCAGGAGAAGATTAAATCCTTCTGAACTGGAAAAAGGAAAAAAAAAAAAAAGTTGGCTACCAGCATGTAAAATTTTATATTAAAAATAAATTTATTGTTGCTATATCTTATTTGTCCCTTCTGAGCTGAGAAAGCATATTTTAAACACCAAACCAAGGGGAAAAATGATAATAATAATAATAAAAAAGTCAGGCAACCTCAGAGCTATTCCACGAACTAAATGAGAACAAGAATGTTGATTCAAGGAACATCTCCAGAAGTACAGAGGTTGTTGATGGAAACCATAAACTAACAAAAAGCTAACGGGGGAGGGGGGGGGAGATGCACAGGGAGGTCAGGTTGAGACAACACTGCAAGCAAGGGCTGCCTAGGTGTAAAGAAAAAACCTAATTCTGTTAATGGAGTAGGTGAAATAACCGTACATTAAAATGGGAAACAGGACTTGCCACAAAGGGGCAAAGAACAGCAAAGCTCCAGTGTCAACAGCACTTCTCAAGGCTGCAAGGAAAAGCTGCAGCAGATGCAACGTATTTGATCCATTCAGACACTGAAAAACAGCCTAATACCAACAGAAAAATCACTGGAGGGGGTGCAAACTATGGAGCTACTTACTTAGTACTGTTGAAGCTCATTGTAACACCAAGGACAATAAAGCAAACACTGAGTTATTAAGAGAAGACCTTAAGATAAGGTGTGTGGATTGCCTCCTCATTTAAGAAACCTCAGGTCTTGATCAATAGACTGGCTTAAAAAAAAGGGAAGGGGAGGGGAAAAAAGTACAGGCTCACAATTACTCTTTCTAAGACAAAAATCAATGGCCATAACAAAAGAAGAGTAAGATCCAAGTATTCTGGTGAAAGAAAAGAGCTTGACAGGTTAAATAATTTTAGATCCAGGCAAGGCTATCAATTACGAAAGCTCATGTGAACAAGCCATTCAGAGAGGATTAATGCACCGAGAGGACTGTCATGACAAATTTATCAAGAAACCGGAGAAAAGGAGAGATCAGAAAAAAAACTTTTGCAGGCAACTCCACAGACAGCCACAGAGACCGCTGGTACCTGAGGAGAGACACTTAGAGATAAGAAATCTTCTAAGTAATTTTATAGAAGAATGCTGAGAATTCATGAATAGCAAAGAAGCCCCTCCAAAACAGAGTATTTAAGGACTGATACAACATGAAACTTTTTAATTAATACAACAGGGGAAAGAACTTCATTCTTTTCCAACTAAAAGCTTATATTTTATTAAAGATGGCTAGAGACGAAAAGGGTGCATGGCAGAAAGGAGGAGGGAAACACTAAAAAGAGCATGAATAAGTAGCAAATTATTAGACAAAACAGTGGCTCATTCAAAGGGAACTCAAAAAAAAAGAGAGAAAACAAAAAGAAAGCAACAAAGAAAAAACACCACACACCTGAGACAAGGAGTATCGCACCACTGACCCTTGGACAGCCGCTACAAGTTAAACACATCATATCAGAGAATTTTTTTTAAAAGGTCTCTCCATAACGAAGCCTTTCCTGGCTTTGTTTTTCATGGGTTCGGCTGATGAACACTCAGAGGCGCAGACTCCTGGGGCGCCTAGTTCAGGGACGCGACTCCAACAGCCCTTAAGGAGGGGAGCAGAGCACCGCACAGGACCGCAAAGTTATGCGGAGGTGCTTCCCCACACCCCCAACCAAACAGGGGGTTATACAGGAAAACATACAGGTTTATATAGGAAAATAAGCATTATATTTTTAATTATTTGTAATTATGTGGCTCTCGAGATTCTGTTGTCATGGTTTTTAGGCATTTTACCAAGACCACAACCTTACCGCAATCCGCCACAGCTAATTTCATCAATTAATTCCCCCCCCAATAATCTCCCTCCATTTTATTTCCTTCTTAAGGCCATTAAACTTCCTCTTGAATTTCTATTATGAAAAAATAAAGTTTATATATTTTTATAAGCACATACACACAATATACTTATATAAATATACACAGACACACACTTCTGCCACTGCTTTTCTTAGCACTGCTTTTGTGCCATCTTCTGCAGGGTCGGTTTGCATGCTAGCGCAAGTTTTTAGCATTTTCAAAATGCAACATTCAGTTAATCTAAAATCTGAACACTGCCTCTGTGGAGACCCAGCACTTTCACGCTGCCTCACCAAAGCTGAAATGTCATATTCAACCTCACACTATAAAATACAGTTAGTTAAGAACACGGGTCATAGATGTAGCTAGCAACTGCCTGACAGTCGGGGATTTATAGAGAAAAATCTCTGTGAAAACTTTTCAAACAAAATCATAAAAAGTGTTGCTGGTGCTGACATGCAGACAAAAATATACGGAGAAATTACCTGAGTGAAAAACATCAAAAAATGAGAAAGCTAATCGTAGCAATGCGTATCCAACTTTTTTTTAATAGATGTTGATGAATTGCCAATATGCTCTTAATGCTCTTAACTTTTGTATCACCATCTAAAATCATACACACCAGACCTCCTGCTACAACCCCAAGTGATTTTAGAAAAATTAAAGTTGGCACTGAAGCTCCCTTCATGCTTCTTTGGAGATTATCAGTATTCCCTTCTTTATTTCCAAACCAAAATTCAAGATTTGTCTACATACTGCAAAAAGCTTTTTTTCTTTTTTTTCTTTTTTTCTTTTTTTTGATTTACAGCAAGATGTAAATGAGTTACACACTGATAAACTGAAAAACAAACCCTAATCTTTCTGGCTTATATGGACTTGAAATACTATGTTCTTTAAAATAAGGCATAATTAAGAAACTAATCTTAGAGAACTCAACCTTAACGAAAGACCACGTTTTAAAGGTTTCAGCACCGTGTGCTTAAGAACCTAAAGGACTAGTGACCACAACCTTCTTAGAACAAAGACCCACCAAAAAGGGACATTTCTACATGTAAATTAAACAGCTGGTAATGGTAATTTGAAATATCACCAATTTCTTTTTTTCCCCCGCATCTACCAATGTGTGATAAAAGGATCCATCGTTCTTCCACTTTTCTAACTGTGCTCAATAAGGGGCATCTAATTGCACCCAACATATTAACTACATTTCTGGAAAAGATATACTAGTTTTCTTCCAAAAGGTAACATTAAAGCGTTACTAAAAGAGAAAGTTCACACAGGACTGTTACAGATCTACTTATGGACCCTCTTTTAGAGCTACAGAAGAGGATTCTCACCCTCTAATGAGCACGAACAGGCTTTAAGCAGCTCACTGACCCACACATTAAGGACAGGGATGGTATTAGCCAAAATGAGCTATTTAATTTCATTCCATATTAGGTTAATAAGATCATGAAAGCTTAAGAAACTTCGGCATTTTTAGAAAGAAACTGTGGTTTTATTATCATTCAACCAGTAAACTTGAATCTATTCTCCTAGTTTATAACTTAATACTTAGATTTAAACAAATAGCTTAAAAAACAAGTGGGTTTAATGAACTGTTCCACTGTGGGCTTTCACCCAGGACTGGAAGAATCAATACAGCAGCGAGAGGCCGTCTGATGTTAAATCCTAGCTTCATATGCTGCTTTCATACGAGAAAATTTAGTGTTCTTTAAAACACAGGGTGATTTAACCATATACATATGGTCTGGAAACCAGGTTCTAGGAACTGCAGGATGCAATTCCTGATGCACGCGTGCACACACAGATGGGGACCTAAAAGAAAACAGATACTTGACCAGCAATTACACTTTTTTCCTCCCATAATTCAACAAAAGTTGCTATGAACTGAAGCATGCTGATCTTTGCAAATATCCAGCTTAAGGTATGAAACCGAGCTGCTTTAGTTCTATTAGATTTCTACTGAATCAACACAATCATTTCAGCCACGAGCAACTCCTCCAGACCTTTCCTACCACTCCCCTACAGAGAATGAGACTTGACCAACTTGGTCAAGTCCCAGTGAGATTATAATTGTACCCTGAATCTCTAATACTATAAGAATGGTATGCAAGTAATGCAAGATCACAAAATAAGACACTCTCAATGTTATTCAGTGGTGGTGGTGGGGAGACGGAGAGAAGGTGGGAAGGCAATAGGACAGCAAGCCCAGCGCTCTCTCAGAGGCAACCCTTTTCAAGTTGTATGCCCCCAAAAATGAAGCACTCAGTATCAAACTACTACTAAACAACCCAGTCCTTCTGTCTCAAATGTTTGCAGTTACTGTCTGAAAAGAAAAAAAAAGAAATGAAGGCAAAAGTATATTAATCGGTTTGTTCAAATTCTCCACTGAAAGTGCGGACAGCTGCTCTCAGACGGGACCTCTGCTTTCAGTCCCAGCACTATTATCGAAAACACTGTTTTGTCTTTTAAACTCCTAGGAATGGGCAAATGTGGACTGTAAGAATCTGAAGTGACATGTAAGCTAGACCATTTATTGTCCTAAATGTCTAAACTCTCCAGTTTCTACTGAACATTGATGGAAAATGAATAAACCACAATCTTGGTAAAATCCACCTCCTTTCCTATTTATCCATCAAAAAGAAATGCATTTTTATGTAAGATAATTTGTTACAGACTCAATGAAAAATGCAGATGCTCTTTTTTCCACAGAAAGCGTACTTCTGCAAGGAAAAGGTGTCATCCACGCCATTTACTTTTATTAGTTAAGTGCTCTTAAGTACACTCCACTGAAGTGTCTGTGCTCTTAGGTTTTTTCCAACTCAAAGATGCTCAAACTTCTTTATTCATGATAATCTGATCCTAAGTCTTTTTTTTCTTTTTTTTTAAATAGGAAATGTATAATACTTACTGAATAAAGAGAATGTGCTATAGTTTCTAACTTCAGCTGCATCTCCAAGGAGCTGGTAGAAGCGCAGTTTGCTCTGCCACAGAACTAAGCTTCCCTCATTTCTGTGGGACGGTGCACACACGGGGCTGGGACGACAGAAATGCTCTTCAGATGTACTCTTCAAAGTGGCGAGGCAAGCTTTACAAAGCGCACACAACTACAGAACTGCACACCTTGCTTACATTTGTGCAGTCCTCAATACCTAGGGCAAAAGGCTAGAGCAGGCAAAATTTCAGCCTGCATTAATGTTTAAGCAAAAATTTTTAACTATTTACCACTGTTTAAATACAAATAACCAAACAATTTTGACCTTAAGTATCTAACATCTGATATGTCACAACATTTAAGTTCTCACGACCACAAGCCACCTCTTTGGGGATGTGCCTTGCAAGTGAACATCCATCCAGCTTCCTCTCCCTTGCCCTCCTGCAAACCGCGCTGACGGCAGTTCCTCGATAGTCGTTTCTTCGCTACAACTTTACTTACTATATAGAATCCAAAACTTGCAGTGGATACAGGATTACTTATTTCTATATGGCCTTTTCCTAGGTTATTCACCACGGACAGCATCTTGGTACATTAGACATGGTAATACTCTAATTTATTGAGGAGAAATTCATTATTACCGCACTGAGGAAAAGGCGAAGCAGGGAGACCTTCTTAAGACCATATAATGAATCAGTAATAGAAGCAGGATTAGACATCAGCATCTCCTGGCTCATAATTCAATTAATTCCTGCAAAGCACGTTACATTAAATGCCACAGCAGTTGTTCATCTAGGCTTCCCATAATTTCAGTGGCAGTTACACAGACAGCTTTTCTGATCATCAATTCAGAAGCCCAAAGCTAGATAAATTCAAGCCATAAACAAAGCTTTAAAAAAGGCCATCTAAGCCACCTAAACATAGGAACAATTTCCCAAGTGAAGTTTGTTTTCCAGCTGACGTCTTGAGAATCAAATAAATCACAGTGGTCAAACGCAAGTGAAGGACTTGACATCCCAATTACTGCGAGAGCTTCTATGCCACGTTAGGCGGCAGGTTGGAGTATATAATCACAGCCTTCCTCCTCCGGTCTTAAATCTACCACTTAAGTAAGGAATCATCTTCCCTTCTCACAGTCCCCTGACAAAAGGGCTACGCTTCCAAGTTTTACAAGAACTGCGGCAATAATATCACGAAGCATTTCACTGACCACCCAGTCCTCTCCCGTTTCCCGGCCACCAAGGCTGGTTCTCTATGCTGGTGGAGACAGGACAGCAGGAGGAATTCAAGTGATGATACAATACACAAACATATATAATCATACCACATACAAAGGAATGGCAATTGCATACTCAACACATTCTGGCATTTAACCTTCAGACACTTGATTGCACAGACAAAATATTCCTGCAAAGGTTTTTAAATGACGTTCCCTAGCTTTTGAATGAAAAAGAAAAAAAGAGGTGAAGACTCATTTTATTAATGAAACTGCAACAATCCCTCGGCCATGCAACAGCAGCAGGATCTGAAGCCAGAAGCGTCAGCAGTCCAACACAGTCTCAGCTACGTGATTAGCTGAACAAATCAGCAGAAGGAGAAGGATTTATTCTGCGCAGAAAAGCGGGGAACGGCAGAGGATTTCATACCGAGGAGCATGACATTCAAGGACATGCTCCAGTGGCTAAACACAAAATCCTTGTTCAGAATATGCACACTGGGTGTCTCAACCCACACACAAGTCACTCGAGCATTTCCAGTTGAAAATAGGAAAAACAGGATCTCTGAAGTGCTCAGTCAACATACAGCACAAACGACTTACCTTTGCGCTGGTAATTTCCAAGAAAAAACAATGTTCATTTTAGATACCGGAAAATGTTGCAGGCTAAGTGCCACGTTCCTGAAAAAAATTAAGCTTTTACTGAACATAAGCGTGTCTTCTGTTTGTTGAGTCCCTTTATATTTTGATACTACAGTGCAGGAATATTCCTTAACAGTGCTAATTTATCTGTGATTTTTTGCAAAAGTAACTTCAAAATGAAGGTTTGAAATTATAATACTTCAAGAATACCTAAGAATATAAGAAGTTTATTTCATTGAAGATGGAAAAAAAGGAAAGCCAATAAGTTATGTTACAAAACATTAAGTGCTTTTTAGTTATTAGCTTAGAGAAACTCAGACATACCTGAAGCTCACATCTAGGCAGCAATGCAACTACCTTTCGTATGAGTAACTCATCACAACCAAGCTAATTACATGTAATGCCAAGTGTTAACAAATGCAAGACTAAGTAAGGGGTAGAAGAGGAAGAAAGAGCAGATGGATTCATTGGGAAAGAAGGGAGAGAGATGAAATAAACATTTTAGTGAGCAGAGTCTTTAAACCATCATATAAAACCGGTAAATCCCTAGGATGAAACTCAGTGACACCGTCCACGTCTGTTAGTCCCTCACATTTCCCTCGTCTCAACAAACACTTCATTAAAGATTTAACTAAGCAGTAGCAAGTAGTGACTGGGAGCAAAGATAAGTTATCTCAGGACTACCTTTAAGTTAGTATTATCATACTCTTCACTAAAATACATGCAAATTTATTTCTCCAAGAGGAATTATAATTCCCCAAGACTCGTAAAATATTTCTGTATCTTTGATTTGTAAGAGTAACTCCAGCCCTTCACTCCTCTTGAGGTCCAAGTGGTGCTTAACTGTCATTCACCAAAGGCAGGCTTACATTTCAAAACCAATTAAAAAAAAGAAACTGATACTATAGTAAGGCACTGAAAATCACATGTCTTTATACATATTAGCCA
Source organism: Dromaius novaehollandiae (assembly GCF_036370855.1). Classification (NCBI taxonomy): domain Eukaryota; kingdom Metazoa; phylum Chordata; class Aves; order Casuariiformes; family Dromaiidae; genus Dromaius; species Dromaius novaehollandiae. Next base: position 24,161,772 of record NC_088107.1, read on the forward strand.
TTTCCTTTGACTTTCCCTAGTTCGGATCCCTGCAGTTCAGCCATGCTGTTTCTGCAGAGATATTCCAGCTTGAGAGAAACAAAGAAATTTTTAAAATAAATGAAACACTTCACAAACCCAGCTTCGAGCACGGTAACACGGTTAAGTTTGCACAACAAGAGTAACGGCCACAAAGCAGGAAAGAGACTTTGGCAGCAACAATCTCAAACTACATTTACTGGAAGGAACCCAAACGTGGAAGCACGCACTCGGTGGGAAATGGACAGATATCTCCTGAACATACTCATCATTAAAATAAACTAACAAACGTCATGCTTTCAGTGCTCACCCACGTATGTCAAGAAGTCAAACCCAGAATTTCTTCCCCATTCGTAGCGGCAAGAACACGACTATCTCAAGGACTGCTCGCGGAGCCTGGTCCTAGCTGCAACCACAGCACTGGTTCCAGCGCACCAAACGGAAGCCAAAATACCTGCTGCACTTCAACCATTCTCCCTCTGAGCACTTGCAACTCTCGGTCGTGAAGACCCATCCTACCAAATCACTAACATGTCTGCTTAGAAACCTCAAAGCAGAACGTGAGTGTCCTATTTTTAACAGTACTTGAGAAAACTCACGCGAAAGTTCAAGTATTTTTAGTCATTTCAATAACTTCATTAGCGCAGAAGCAATTCAATAATAAGGTATTTTTTTCAAAATTAACAGGAATGCTATTAAAACCACCTAAGCATCCTATTTGACAAAACAGATCATCTTTAAGCATAAATCGTCCCATTAAAGTCACCTAAAAGCTATGCATTTGCTTAAGAGACCAAGTATACTTGTCCACACTTAGCCTTCTGCCTACTGCTTGCAATTCTGAAAAATCAAATATATTTTCTACCAGAAATTATTCTTTAAAAATAAGATGCCATAATCTTGCAATAGCACACAAGTTCAAATCACAGAAAAATTGTGATTTAAAATATTTCTTAATAATTTAGTATTTCCTTTCTTTTATCACAGCTTCCAACAGTTCTTCTCCTTTAAAAAAATCACGAGAAACTGGTTTGAAACAAGAAGGTAAATATAACTTCTCCCAGAATGTTAGACTTGCCCCAGAAACTTTGATTCTCACATCTCAGAAAGCCTGGAGCAAGACTTCTCAGCTATCATCGCATGTGGAAAAGGCTCCTTAAAAGCATATTGTCAAACACACTACAAACTGTCCGTGCCATACCATCAATTTTCCAATACCATGACAAGTTTATAACACTGTGCCAAAAACAAGCTGAAGCAAGAAACCAAGATAGTGGCTCTTAAAACGAAACATTCAGTCACTGTCGAAACCACCTCCACTCAGGTGCTGGGAACGTGTATTTTGTTTCGACTTTTTCATAAAAAGCTTGGCTATGCCCCTCTGCACATCAGAGTGCTGCATACAAAAAGGAGCAAACAGCAACACCCTGGCTTATCAACAGCTGCTGCTATACCAGCAGTAAAAGCTCATTGGTTCCCACCATTCAGAATTTTTAAATCTGTCAAAAATTCTAAAATTCAACATTGACCAACCTGTTACAGTTCTATGCAGGATTCCGCATAGGTAGATTGCTCAGCATCATGTGCAATTAAAAGAATCTAAAAGCTCCAAAACATGTACTCATGTACATTCATATTAATGAATAAGCAGCAGTTAAATTGTGCAAGCTGCACTTGACAATATTCTCTTTTAAAGAAATTAAGTGGATCTCAGTACGACATTCATGCGCGCCATGCGAATGCAACATGGATCAATTAAGAACAGCATTATCCGCCTCCCGCGGGTATCTTCAGGCTGAGGAGACCCTGCTAAGCTCACCACTCCCACAGTTACGGCCTGAAAGCTTCCAGTTTAAACACAAAGATGGGCAAAAGGAAATATTAGGAAAAAGCTGATAAAACAGATTCAAATGAGGTCAAGAAAGACCATATTGAAGTTAAAACAGACCTCAGATCTGCCTTCTCTCGTTCCAGAGCCTTGACGACCAAAGTGATCCTTTTTCCCCTCAAAGGATTAGGCCATGCAGAGCCTCGGCATCGAACCAGGCTGGTAAACAGGCTGGTGCACACCTGCCTTCGACCAGCGTTTCTGAGCAGCAGAACCGCGTACAGGCACCGCGGCCAGGCGATGCCCTCACGCCAGGCATAAGGGAGTGCTGAGCAGCAGTCCTTTAATCTAGATTTATTTATGATTTTCTAGTATAAGTTAGATTTTTGTTTTGAAAGCAAAATTCATTACAAATGTGCTTTTTTAATATAGTAAAAGGCTCTCGAAAATCCCGTTCTTAAAAAATATCGCTTAAAATAGTATTTTCCATACTGATGCAGGAAAAAATGTACTGGAGACACTGAAAGGCAATTTGCATTATCTTCATTTTTAGCCCTATTAACTTTATCTAATGATCACAGGGACCAGTGTGATAACAGCAGCTGACATTGTGAATGATCCCACGTAGGAAGCCGCAGAATTAAACAGGAAAACAGCAGTGTAAGAAGGTGCTAATTGCCCGAGATAAAAATGTTAGGATTCCATTTACTGTCATCATCCTCAAGAAACTCAGCAATGTGTTTTCCATTCAGAGAGCCGCTGAAAGCCACTCCTATAAGATAAAAAACTCAAGTCTTTATTTCCGACGTTTCTGATCTTCTGCAGCGCTGCAGGATAGCTTAGTAGAAACAACATCTGCATACAAACGACAAGGAGCAGCAGCTCTGGGCCTGCTGCTGCACTAGCAAGGAGGAATTCATTACCTTGAGCCACTTATTAAGGAAAGAAAAAAAAGGGAAAAGAAAAACTGTTTGAAAGGCTGACACAGATCATTAGAGAAACAACAAATTGCTGCATCAGCTCTTTTTTCCTACTTAAATTGCCTCAGTTTACCTTTTTTTGTTGTTTTCCAAAGTCTCACTCTTACTCAGTAATTATAAGTCTCTTTCAGAAATATGGTTTACAAAAAAAAAAAAGATATCCTACCTCTAAGGACTATAGACTCTAACACTCCTGAATCCTGAGTTACAAGTGAATGATATTCTGAAAACAGATCGTTTTCTCCAGGCAAATTCTTTTTTTTTCCCCCTGCATCGGCCTTCACTCGCTTTACTGTTTTCTATTTCCTAAACAAGAAACATTACCAAGTCACATCTAAAGGTTACCTAAAAGGAAACCAAACGTGAGGTGACGATCTCTGTTTTCTTAATATCTGTGAGGAAGGTTTTAAAAGTTTGTAAATAAAGTTTTAAAGTTTTAGGAGTTGTTCATTACTTTTCAAATGTTTTTATTCATGCCTCATACTCACAAAATACAAAAATACAAAACCCCAGCATTCCCATGTCACCTAGAATCCCTAAAAAACTAGAAAACTGGTACGTACCACTAGTTTTTAGAAGCTTCCCAAGTTTTTCATGGCATGTAGGACAGATAAATCTCAACACAGAAACAGCCAGAGAAACTAAGTTTTTAAGGCTTTTCATACACAATGAAAGCAAAATTCTGCTATGTATTTCCTTTTAAGCTTGAGTAGGCCTTTACTGTAATTACATGTACCTGATACTATTCTTTCCTTTAACTTCCTCATCTTAGTTTTCCTGATCTTCAGCGCTTCCATAAAAATATCCATATATTAAACCACTTAGATACATAGAATATATGACAAGTTTCAGCTCGTAGAGATACAGCCCCAGCTTTACTAAAAAGTGATGAAGCTATTTTCTCCTTTCTCATAGTTTCTTCCTCTTTTTGTAAAGAAAGAGAATATATCTATTATCATGCTGTTAGCGATAAAATCAAAATAAAAAAAGACTTACCCGCTACTGTGAGCTTTGCTGTTCTGCTTACAATGGTCCCTAGGCTATCCACAGTCGCCACACATTGATAATATCCTTCATCGGGTTTATTGTGTTTGGAATGCACCACACTGTTTATTAATAAAGATCCATCCGGTAGCAAGTGCCGACGGTCATCCGACACCAAGTTTAGGAAAGTCCCATCTTTTTTCCATTCAATTTTTGGTGAAGTCTCACAATAAGCTGAGCAGTTCATGACGACGGAAGCGCCGCGGACTGACAGAACGTCCGTTGGCTCCACCAGAAAGTGGAAAGGAGTGAAGGTCCTCACAGCAGATCCTGCAAAACAAAAACCATATGAAATGGTTTGCTTCAGCTTTCTCTGCTTTTTTTTTTAAGCAAAAGAATGCATCTTGTTAAAATGTTTTAACATGTACAGTATAGCATAAGAACCATCACTGCTTGCAAGAACATTTCCCTGAACGCTTTAGAAATGGCTTGGTCTATATGGTAGTACTTTCTCCTTCAACTAAGGGCTCTTTGCTCCTTAAAGCGCACACACGCTTGTAAACTATGCATCTAAAACATGAAAAAAGTATATGTATATATCCCATTCTATTCCAGATCTTAAGAAATCCCCTCCTCCTCTACTACTTTCCCTTTAAAAAGAGTTTATGAAAAATTTGTTACCTGTACGTAACTGTTTCCCTTACTGAAGAAGGCCTTAGCTTTTCTGAAGAAAGCTTCAATATTTCAATTTTTAACTCCAACATGCCTCAAAACTATGCTAGTAATCTCTTCCCCTCCCCAGGGAAATTTTCCTTTGCCCACAGCTGTCTCTTGAAATAATTAAATTTGAAATCTTGTTAAAACCAAATATTTGTAACATTTTCTAGTAAAATACTTGAACTGCCAACAGTGCTCTTCTAAATGTAATAGAAACTCAAGTACTTAATACAATTAACTAAATACTACTTGAGGGGAGGCACTCTGTGTCGGTATTGCTTAAGGACAGAAACTATCTGCATCACAGTCTACTCCAGGCATCTATTTTCACCAATGAATTCCTGAAATAATAATAAAAACCGTTTTCATCCCTAAAACACTCTAACGCTCATACTAGAACCACTGTGTGTTACAGTCCCGCACTATCCATCAGGCACAGAAATCTGCCCCATCGGTGCTTACACAAGCTATTAACCATGCTCTAACTGAACAGAAAGTTTTAGCAAAGGTATAACTTAATAAATACGTGCTTGACCAACACGTTTATACAGACACTCGGTACCATGAGGACACTCTTGGCCTTTTGTGGTACGGATGCCAATAGCAGCAGGGCGGTCATTTGTTTGGTATAATCAAGATTATGAAACATTAAGAATAATTTAGACCTTGAGAGAAAGAGTATACTTTTAGTAAATTTATAACCCAATTCCAAGCTCAATACATCATGCAAGGATCGTAATACATTTCTTACTTCTATCCCGGTTAAGGATAAACACGATTACTTTTCCATTTTGAGTATTCCCAAGAGACATCGATAATTAACATCTACTTGCCATTAAGAAGCAAATTTTAATTACTGTATTTCTAGTGTGTTTGGTCAAGCAGAAGGATCACGCGCCAACACTGCTTTGATTTGTCTTAACTTAATCACGCACAGAAAACGGAAGGAAGAAAGTCTTTCAGGGAAAAACAGCTTTCCAAATCAGCAAAACTTGTTAATATGCCCATCTGAGAGACAGCGGGGCCTTAAAAATAATAATAATAATAATAATAAACAGCCTTCTACCAGCAAACCAAAGCTAAAAGGTCAAAGCAACTTGCTTCAAAAGCACCAATAGCCCGGCGCAGCCACCGTCCCTTCTGGCCTCCGCTGACGGAGGCCGCTCTAGCGGGAGATGCTTCAAACGAGCGCTAGCTGCAAACACAGCGTCAGACCCAGACAAGGTCTGGCTGCAAGGCCTGAAAAAAAATAAATATTTTCGGCAGGCAACAACTAAATGACATTCCTAATGAATAAAACATTTTGCAAACGCTGCGTCTAACCGTGTTCTCTCAGCGTGAAGTGACAGACTCACAGAACGCCCTTGTTTAAAAATATTAAAAACAACTTTTCAAAAAATCACACGCTCGAAACATACTGTACAAGTTCTTCAAGAACTATTCAAAGGAAGTTAAAATTAAGTATAAATGGAGACAGGATTCCCCTGTACAGAGGTGTTCACGGGCCTTCTGGAAACTGAGAAATAGGGGCTTTCGGCTCACAAAAACCGCACCATTATAGCACCATTTTTTACTGGGCACCTACAAGACAGACAGCTTGGAGACTGGAAAGGTGATGCCCCGCTATCATCCCTCCCTCCTTCCTTAATAGTAGTCTTCGCAATCTGTATTCAGACATCATAAAACAGAGAAGAAGAATCTGCCCTCCACTGTTCGTGCCGCAAAGGCAGAGATGACATGGTTGTTACTTGGCGCCGGGGCAGCAGCCCTATCCACTGCGAACCCGTTTGCTCCGTCCGGCAGCAACGCACAGGACAGCAGGGATGGGTTCCCTCTCTCAAGCAATTATCCTGAGGATTTTAAGCAAAGCTGTAACGCTTGTGACAAGCATTATTAAAAAAAGGGTTAAAATGCACGCACAGATACAAACTGCAGCACCTACCGTACACACTAAATCCTTCAGACAGTCCCGTAAAACTCCTCCTCGCAAAAACATTTCCTCTTTCCCAGTAAGGTCAGTAATTAAATGCTTAAATACGTTAAGACCAGCTTGGGTAGGCATACACATTCAATAACCAGATTTGTTTCCATACATCATGGAACAATGCGAAGCCTATGCTTCTTCGAAGAAAAGCAAAAACATGAAGGAGACCTTTAGTTGCAAAGAGAGTCTGTCCTGTAAGCAATTTAGCCTCAACTGTTTGCTTGGTTTTTTTCCTAATCAGATTTACTGTCTAAAATAGCCTTAATTAGCAAATTGATAGGATTCCCTCTATCACTGAATTGCACAGGAAGACTCTGGTCTGCGAAGAGACGCTCCCGCCTCCCTGGGAGAGGGGCTGCAGCCTTCTCGCACAAAGCCCGGGGTCCTGGTGGCTCCCCGCTCGCAGGCACTTAAGATAAGGCAGGAGCAGCGGCGGGAAAGAAACAACAGATAATTTATGCTTTTGTAGCTTGCAGCATTCAAACATTCTTCTACCTCCAAAAACTCAGTCACAGATGAGGAAAAAAATAGAAAGACTCAAGTTTCCCCAGTGACAGTAAATCTCAGACAAGACTGTAGTCGTGCGGTGTCAGCATGCAAATCCTCGAGATCACGTCTTTCCTGAGGATTTTAAAAACAAACAAACAAGAAAGCCTACAGAATCTCCAGGCACTGTTTTTGTTACTTTGGATTTGTTATTGTACCAAGTTTATTATTATAATTTCATCCACCACTCCAGAAACCTAAAGATTTCTCAAAATTAAAGCTTCACCCTTACTATCCATCGATTTTCCATTACAAGGAATTCTACACAAGCTTTTTTCTTTTCCCCTTTGCAAACTCCTGCAGCCTTTTCAGTAGATTCAGACCCCTAGTCGAGCAAATACAAGCACACCAAGTTTTGCTTTTCTCTGCTCTTCGCTGACCTTTCCAGTAGAAATCCATGGTGGTGGCGGTGGTCAGGGGAATCACTGGAAAGTGGTGGAAATGAGGAAAGCAACTGAAATGTATGGAGCTCTGCCCAGGGGTGGATGAGGAGTGGATGGAGAGCTTACGGGTAAGGATTAAAGGGCAGACTAACATGGGGGACACTGTTGTGGGTGCTTGCTACAGGCCACCTGATCAGGAAGAGGAAGTCGATGAGACCTTCCACAGAGAGCTGGAAGTAATCCCACAATCACAGGCCCTGGTTCTCATGGGGGACTTTAACCATCCTGATACCTGCTGGAGGAACACCACAGCAAGGGACAAGCAACCCAGGAGGTTCCTGGAGAGCACTGATGATAACTTGCTGACACAGGTGATGGAGGGCCAACAAGGAGAGGTGCACTGCTGGACCTTGTACTAACAAACAAGGAAGGGCTGGTTGGAGATGCAAAGGCTAGGGGCAGCCCTGGCTGCAGTGACCATGAGGTGGAGTTCAGGATCCTGCGAGGGGGAAGCAGGGCAGAAAGTATCATAACAACGCTGAACTTCAGGAGAGCTAAATTTGGCCTCTTCAGGGACTTTCTTGGAAGAATCCCATGGGTTAGGACCCTAGAAGGAAGAGGAGTCCAAGAAAGCTGGTTAACATTCAAGGATCACTTCCTCCAAGCTCAAGAGTGGTGCATCCCAATGAGCCAAGGGGTCAGGAGACCTGCGCTGTCTTGCACTTCATAGCCAATTCATACACATGCAAGATCAATGGCACTGCATACATGTTACTACATCATCTTCCCCTGAAAACGTGAGGCTGGCTCCCTGCTTGACTTGTCCAGCCTTTGCTGCAGACTGGAGCAGATCAAACCCTTTGATGGGAAGAGCAGGTTGTTCTCGAAGCAACAAGATGCCCAAGGAAATGACACTACGGAGCAGAGGGCATCAAGAGAGAGCATGCAAAGAAGAGACAACGCCATAGAAGTGAATAGAGACATTTAAGAATAAAGGAAAGCGGATTCTCAGCTAGCTTTCAGAGATGACAGAAGACAACTCTTGCCAAGAACCCAGAGGGGACAGCGAATGCTCTGCACTCAGGATACTACCATGCTGCTGGACAGAAAGCAGTGGATAAAAGAGTTGATAAATAAATAATCTCTGTCTTAAAACAGAGAAAATTAAACTAGAGCAAGGAACTTCCCAGCCTACATTCTAAGAAGGGTTTTGTAATTTAGAGGTTTTTTGGTGTTTCTGGGGCACCCTCTGGAGAAGCGCTGGTGGAGCCACAGCTAGACTCTAGCCAAGCGAATTCATACCTCATTTAAGCCTTGGTTCAGCATAAAAATGTTTTGTGCATACAATACTTCAATTACTTATTTCCATCGACAAGTCATTTCTCCCACTCCATCAACCTATTGATTATTCAGTTAAAGACAACACATTACTAAAGACTGAATTGTTGTATTTCGTGGAGAGTCTTTCCTCTTTCCCTGTATTCATCTTTCATCAGTGACTTGATCTGTGTTAATCCTGCTCCAAGAAACTTTTACAAAAATAGAATGCCTGAACTATATAAACCAAGTAAATTATAATGCAACTATATCACATAAGAGTTTAGTTAAAACAGAGCCATTTTTATGCTGTTAGGATTTTATGCATATTAACAAATGTTTAACAAATGTTAAACAAACATCAGCTTCTGATGACTTGTGGCTTGAATAACACCAGTGTAGCACAACTAAGAACATCAATACAAGCATGTTTTCCTGCTCAGAGACTGGACCAATTAAATCTTGCTCATTCCTAGCAGATGATTTTCTCAGAACTGCTCTTGAACAGTAGTGACAGGGACGCAACAGTTCCTACAGCCAGGCAGCTCCCGTGCTTCACTACCTCTGCTACCAGGACTTCCAAGCACTACTGCCATGCTTTAAACCTATCTTATTGCCACTGTGGGCATGGAGAATAGACTGTTTTTCCTTTCCAACAGCATTCCACTCATTTGAGGACTTAAATCCTTCCAGCCTTGTCCTTAGGCTTCACATTCCTATTTCCTTCAATTCTCTAAAAGACTGCATTTCCTCAGGCTCTGATAAGTCTCTGAATCTCCTCCAGCTGGCCCATGTTTTTCTGGAAGTGGTATGCCAAAAACATGAGCAAGTACTCCAGCAGAAACAAGATCAGTGCTAAGTACAGGTACAGTATCATTCCATATGTTTTGGAGGCTCAGCAACTTCTTCATCCTTCTCAAAGCATAGGCATTAGGGTTTAGTGCAGAAGCATAACACTACTGACTTCTATCTGATTTGTAATCCCTTCAATAGTGTAATCCCTGGATGATGCTTTTCTAGGGAACTGTCATGAAGCCTGTTCTTTTCTATTTAGTATTTGACTAGTTGATTACCCATGGCTAACCATATTAACTTTCATTTGGCTCCTGAAGTTGCCTCTACTTTCAAAAGAAAATGTTCCAATTTTGAATTCTCACCTTGTCCTCCTTCTTTCAGCTCTGTCATGTGAAAATTTAACAAACATTCATTCACAGCCTGGATGATGGGGTAAGACAAGACATCAAATAGAAGTTTACTAAGAGTACAAAAGCACAAAACCCTGCACAAAACAGCCTTTGATATTATCACTGTTACTTCCCTCAGCAGCTACCCAGCCATTTTCATAGCCATTCAGTATCAGGTCCCTTTAGACCATGTTTCTCCACTTCCTTTCAAGAATGTCTTAGGAGATGGTGGTGGTAGGGGGAAAAATTTTGAACTGAAGCCAGGCTGACTGATTTATAGTTCCCTATAGCTCCTTCTCTCCCTATTTAGAGGATTTGGGGCTTTTCTAGGCCTCCTCCTACCTCGTCTCTCAAATTCTCAAAATGAACCAACAGATCTGAGATAGCTTCAACCAAGATCAACTTCAGACCAAACTGATAAAAAAAAATCAAAAAAAAATATATGTGTGTGTGTACATATCTATCTCTCTCTATATATACACGTCTCAAAGTAGTGCTTTTTAGCTTGTCCTTCACTTAGTCTAGCTGATGACTTGTTCTCTTGGTATTAGGACTGCTGACCATAAGCATGCAATTCTTTTCACCCAAAAAGGAGCAGCAATACAGCAAGTGCATTTGAGACATGCTACTGATTAAGGATTAAGACGAATCTTCCCGAACCTTTCCTTGTAGCATGCTGCCACAAAGACCACTGAGAAGTTTTAAACTCAAAAGAAGCAAGTTTTAATATAACTGTACCACTTTGCTTTTCAGCTACAGGGAATCTGAAAGCAACTAGGTTAGACAAAACAGAAAGAGCTCCTGCACCGCTCTTTCCAAACGCTGCATTTTCAAAAGGTGGTATACTTCAAGGAGGGAGAGCTAAGACAGTCCTTGGCTGCCTTTTTACTGCTAATGTGCCTACAGGAGGGTTTTGGGGGGTTTTTGGTTTTTTTTTTGTTTGTTTGTTTTTTGTCCCTTTGGGCATTCTGCTACACGCACCACATTTTCTGCATTGGCAAGTCTTTAACAAAGCTTCAGGTGAGGCAATTCCTCAAACAGTAAATGCAAAGTGGCTGTTCAAATGGGAAGAAGTTTCCCTTCATTACACAGTTAATTTTTGAAAGACACAAGCATTCAGCTATCAAACTAAAATTATTAAAATTCATGCTTTAACAACTCCCCGACACAAGGTTTTCAGAAATGATGATGTTCAGGAAAATAACTCCAGACAAAAACACTGATCTCATAGCTCCACTTAGGACATCTAAATTACCTCATACCAGCACACAGCTGCACGTGTCGAAAGATTTCCCAGCTATCAGTGCTATAGATTCAACTTTAATGCACTGTTGCCACCAAAACTACTCGATACCGATGTATTCCTGACAACAACTGTCAGCTGCACTCAAAGCAGGAGACTTTTGATATCAAATTTCACATGAGCAGGAGAATTAAACAGCAGTCCAGTTCAAAAGGACCCAGTGCAATAGGCATCCAAAAATAAAACATGAAACTGGTATAACTTCGGAGTCACTTCTTCTGAATAGAATCATATGTTAAGGCAACCAAGCCATCTTCCATCAAAAGTATAGGACTTTAGTCTAGTAGTACACAAGGATTCAGTTGCTGGAAGGAGTTAGACAAGGCTCCGAGGAAGAGGGATTACTTCTTTCTTCAACACACGAATGTATCAAGCAGGGCATATTTGTCCTTTTGAATTAAACTCCAAAGCAATTTAAGAGCAAATATATAATGCCCTTGAAAAATCGACATTTAAAATAGAAGCATTTGACAAGACCTTAAGCAGACTGGCAGCAAGTATTATAATGTCCCTTTTTGTGTATTGCAAGCCAATGATAAAAGATTCAAGCTCTCTTGCTGCAGGATTGAACTTTTACAGGTTTTTCCACCAGAATTTAATTAACATTCCCACCAACCCTTGTAATCCTAAAAACAGTATGTCATGCCCTTCCTAACCTAGATCATTATAAAAGCTGTCCTCAAGAATTAGACAAATGTATTTTAATCGAAGACGTTACAAACACTAATCTTTCAAGCTGCCAGAAAGAGCTCACAATGAACTTGTTTTGTGGTTTTGTTAAAATATTCATTGCCAAGGAGCACATTATCTATACAGACAAGTTGTAACATGCATTAATCTCTAAATAAAAAAATAAGTATTAGTTAGCTTAGTATTTTTTTCCTTGACATCATTAAAAACATTCTGCACTACGCAATAAGCAGCATTTTTATATGATATTAAATATAACACAGCAGAACTAATGTTCAGGCAAGGACAGATTTTGTGCTTAATATGACATTCTTCCCTCATAGTAGCATATAGATGCCCTGACCAAATTAAACTGCACAAGATGACACCACACAGCAATGGACAAAGGTTTTCTTTCAGCACCTCCAACGCCCAGTCGCTTACACGGTGGTTTGGAAGTTCACTGCTACTGTAAAATCAAGGCCAAATCCTCTAAACTGCATACTCTGAACTCCCTTCCATTTCTTTCTTCGACAAGACTGTACACTCTATAAATTCTGAGACAGAAAAGATGTTGCACTTAAGTGCCAAGAAAAAAGGAGAAAAGTGTAAAAGCTAGCCATGACTGCAAACGCACAATATCGACTTGTGCTGATACTTTAATAATTCCAACAGAGGCTGACATGGAGCCTAGTGGATGTAACATTTTAAAAGTAGCGATGCCACATATAAATCTAGACTTTCCCAGACTTGCTAGATTTCTTGCTCCTTCGGCACAAGCAGATTTCCTCTTTTATGATTTAATACATTATAACAAAGATATTCATCAAGAAGAGTGACTCATCTTCGCCCTAATGTCATCAAGCACTGTGGGTTAGCAGTAACGTCTGCAGAATAATGTGGCTCAGAGTCATTCTGGCCTACAAGTGAAGGAGCTCTGGTCTGAAGTCCCAAACAGAGAGATGTTCTTTTATTTGTGCTATCAGGAAGCAACGTGCGCAGAACCCCTTTCCCCCTTTGATAAAAGGAACTTCTTCTGTGCTCCAGAAAGATAGGGAGATAACTGCTTGCTCAAGAACGTTCTCCTGAACATTCGACCCTTCTCCTTAGTTGTCAGTCCTGTGTGTAGGTGCCTTCTTACAACACGGAGTATACCATACTGAGGGCATACTAACTGCTTAGGATACCACAGTAAAACTTGTACCCTCAATCATTCGCAGTAAAGTGATAGTTTAGGGAAAATTATTCTTCATGGCCCATTGCAAAGAGAATCCATCTTAACACTAGAAAGCCTGTATACATCTACACTGTTATCAACATGCAGAGATGTTAGCTTTCAGTTATAAGGAAGTCTGCTCTGCCTTTTTGTTCCTAATTTTTTTTCAACAGGCACCAGTCCAGAAACATGAAGTTGTGAACAAGGTAAGTATTTTTCCATGTTTTTCTCTATTAACATTACAGAGTTGAGCAGTTTTTCCAACACCCTGCAACACAAAAGTCAAGATACTCATCATTAACACTGAAGTACTATAACAAAAAAAGAAATATCTATTTCAAGATTTTGTCCTCAGTAAGTTTCAAAGGTATCCTTGCCCTTCAGACAACACTGTGCTTTGCAAAGATACTTCTACAGCTTTGACTGTACTTCCAATTACCTTTTGCTTGCAAATGAGAAATTAATCTTGGTTGGTTTAATCTTAATTGACCTTCCTTACAGACTTCAGGCAGGAAATTATAGAAAACAATAAAAAATAGATTTAGCCCATTAAAAAATGCATGTGGAAATACAATCAAGAATAAAATGTCCTCATAGTACACAGGGTGCATGCAGTAAAGCACTGAAAAATAAGCATCCGTGCATGTACTCCAGTCACTCTTTCTGTAAGCGATACAATCTTCTCATATATTATTAAATAATGGGAAGGAAAAAAAGATAACGATTAGCAGCAAAATCTACAGACAAACTATAATTCCAAATACCAAACTTTTCAGGAGATGCAACTATGCACCAGATGTAAATGTATGGGCTTTCTAACACCTCTAGGGAGTTAGAAATTTTTACCTAAATTTTTTACACATGGAAGCAGCTTTCCTATTTACAGCACTGCTAGTTTTTAATTGTCAAAAGCTTTGTGAATTTGGCTCTCCAGCAGCTGTCTAACTTACAGGAGCTGCCATGCTGAGGCAGAAATCTCATGCCCCTTTACTGAGGAACTACTGCTCCATCAGGCTTGGAAAACTGAAGAAAAAGATGACACAAGTCCTCTTGCAGCAATTTTCCCTAAAGGTTCATTACAACCAGTTTTTGTGACACACTTGTGCAACTTGTCCCCCAAGAGCTTCCAACCCAGGAGATATGTTTCTTTTTTGTCCAGGCCAGAGTTCTACTGTTTTATGCACTCTTGGTGGTGGTGGTGGTGTTTTCAATTTATTCCCTCACTCTCCAGCAAGCCCGCTACCCCAAAGGAGGGGCACCTTCACAAAATACCCTCTGGAGTAGGGCTACAGCTTCTCCCATGGGTATGTCAGGCAAGAAAGGCTGGAATACTTTTTTTTTTTTTTTTTTTGGTACTTTCCCCTATGCTTTGCATATCTTCCCCTAAATGCCCAACTACTCGCACAAATGACAAGTCTTTATGTGTCTCCTTCTGTCACCAAGACAGAACTGCTAACAAAAGAATTAGAAGTAAAGGAAGTTTCTAATGACACAAAAGTCACCTAGGCCTTAACCTTCAAATCACAGCTTTGAAGGCAAGAGGCAAACCAATAGCCTCACATCAGACTAAAACCACAAAAAAACGAAAGCTCAATCTGATGGCTCTCCTCACAAGTTAAACTGTAAGGCCCAACCACCTAAGCTGAAAAATCATTGCTAAAGCTGAAATCTGCAAGTCACTAAAAATAGCTCTGGTCATAAGTCACCTGCAGCTTCCAAAGTTCTTTATATTCTTTTCTCCAAGGCACATAGAAAGGACAAGCTGCCATCTGCTTAATCTGTTTATGCTCAGTCACTTTTTTCCCCAGTCATGTAAATATCAATACGCTGGCCATAGCTTTTACTACTACTACTTTTTTTTTTAAATTAAGAATTCCATTTGAGAATTTTACTCATCCAGGCCTTCAGATTACGTTATATTTGAACACACACTGTTCACAAAATTAAAGCTATCTCCTGGCAATTATTTGTTGATCTGACTTAAAACTATACTCAAATCTAAGAAACTCTCAACCAGACATGCTTCAGAAACAAGTTCTGTTGGACTCTCTATTCACGATGTGGAAGAAAGAAAAATCCTTTACAGCTGACAAGAACAGCAATTTGGATTTCCTTTAGATTGCTTAAAAACAATCTTCAGGTGTTACAGAATTCAAACCTAGGAACCGTATGTCCCACAGATACCTCTCTTGCCTTCTGAAAGGAACATGCTTTCAAAAGGATTTTGATTTTATAATCAGCAGAGGAAAATAAAGTCAAACCATCTAACACCATATATTAAAAACTTCCTTCAAGCCAATGAAGAAACTACCCTGAACATCCTAACTGCAAAGTTTCTTTTCAAAATCATCTCAGAGGGAGAACTTAAACGATTTTCACAGAATCACAGAATGGCTGAGGTTGGTTGAAAGGGACCTCTGGAGATCATCTAGTCCAAACCCCTTCTTGCTCAAGCAGGGTCACCTAGAACATGTTTCCAAGGATTGTGTCCAGATGGCATTTGAACATCTCCAATGATGGCAACTCCACAACCTCTCTGGGCAACCTGTTCTGGTGCTCTGTCACCCACACAGGAACAAAGTTCTTCCTTATGTCCAGACGGAGCTTCCTGTGTTTCAGTCTGTGCCCGTTGCTTCTCATGCTCTCACTGGGCAACACTGAAAAAGAGTTGGGCCCCATCCTCTTTACGCCCTCCCTTCAGATACTTACACACATTGCTAAGATCCTCCCTCAGCCTTCTCTTCTCCAGGCTGAACAGGCCCAACTCTCTTAGCCGTTCCTCAGATGAGATGCTCCAGTCCCTTCATCATCTTGGTAGCCCTTCACTGGACTTGCTCCAGAAGCTCCATGTCTCCCTTGTATTGGGTAGCCCAGTCGTGGGCACAGCACTCCAGATGCTGCCTCACCAGGACTGAGTAGAGGAGAGGATCACCTCCCTCGACCTGCTGGCAATGCTCTTCCTCATGCAATCCTGGATGCCATTGGCCTTCTTGGCCACAAGGGCACATTGCTGTCTTATAGTCAACTTGTCATCCACCAGGACCCCCACTCGCATCCTCCCCTGCAGAGCTGCTTTCCAGCAGGTCAACTCCCAGCCTGCACTGGGGCATGGGGTTATCCCTCCCTAGGTGCAGGACCCTGCACTTCCCTTCGGTGAATTTCACGAGGTTCCCCTCTGCCCATCTCTCCAGCCTGTCGAGGGCCCTCTGAAGGGCAGCACAGCCCTCTGGGGTAGCAGCCACTCCTGCCGGTTTTGGATCATCAGCCAACTTGCTGAGGGTGCGCTCTGTCCCTTCCTCCAGGTCACTGATGAGTAAGTTGAACAATACCGGACCCAGGAATGCCCCTGGGGGACACTGCTAGCTATAGGCCTCCAACTAGATTTTGCACCACTGATCACAACCCTCTGAGCTCTGCCTTTCAGCCAGTTCTCAATCCACCTGTCTGCTCATCTAGCCCATGATTTTAATCAACATTTTTCAGTTTTTGTGGACAAAATTACTGAATCCTTTCCTCTGATTTCAGAGAGCTATCAATCTTCATGCAACTAACCAGGCTCCTTCACCAATACATGCCTCATGCTTGCACAGGATTTAAAAATGGTACTGTGTTTTATTCATTACAAAGGACAAAACATACCCGCATATGATAGCCTTTCTTCTATTGCTGTTAATGAGAGAAATAAGCCAGAATGCTAACAAGGTAAACCCTCTTGCCATAAAATCCAGGCACAGAAGTTATCTGAACCAATCTCTTGGGAGGAGTTGTTCAATACATGAGCTAAGATTGTTTCAAGGGTGATGACTTTGTCAACAGGGTAGCAAGCACTACAAAAACCAGCGTGCACCCTACCCCCTACAAGGCCTTCATCCAATGTCAAATTTCTCTTTATTTTCTGCCAACAAAACAAGCTGAAGTGATTATCTTCCATATGAAGTTATCACAGGAGGCTCTTTTCCCCTCCTATTTTAGCCCATTTTTGAATGCTTTCTGTGGCTCTTATTCCCCTGTAATCTTCTTGCTCCCACCTTAAGCAGAAAGATTGTTTCTATATCGATAACTTCTGATTGAGCAGCCATTACTTAAGCAAGGATCCACTTTACTAAAAAAAGCTACTGGAGCCAACAACTCTAACGTGACTTGAGAAAGATGACGCATGTTCTTTTCATATTCTCCCTTGTCAACTATGAAAAAGAAAAGAATGGCAAGCACTTTTTTTAATATTAGCAGTACTTCCTTCAGAAAGCACATCAACTACATGAGACCAGACTTTAATCTGTATTTAATTCTTCCAGTAGCCATTTTCTCTGCTTTATCAGACTGGTCTGGGAAAAGATATATTTAGCATTTCTACAGAAATTTACTAAAGGGCACCGTAAAAACACCTACCAAAGAAAAAGAAAATATTTATTTCTGCTAATCATGGTGAACAACAGTACTTTGACTTTTCCACAGAAATGACTACCAGATGTCCACAACTGACAATGCTACATTTGTTAATGCAAAAAGGAATTTGCATTTTTTCCTGAAGTCATGGACTTTCCTAGAAGTTCTGTCCACACAGGTACACACAAGTACATAATTTACCTCTTCAGATACACGTAGTAGTAAAAGCAAACAACAATTTTCAAAGGGGTAAAAAAATAAAACAAAGGTTTAAAGATTCCCCATGTTATCCAGTGTGCATGCAACACAGGCAAGATACTAAACATCCAGCAAAACTCTATGTGACAGGTAAAGTAATATTTTTATCTCAGAAGCCAACAGGTTATATGTTACCCAACAGAACATATAGGATGTAGCAGATTCCTTAAAAGATGCCACAGAGGTCAGACAAGGGTCACACTCCCGTGAAGGACCTTCCTGCACGCTGTGGATTTCTTTGTTCCTCTCTCCCCCCTACTCAACGTACTGCTTCGGAGTGATCACAAAGTACGGCTGCAGGACAAGCGGGAAAGGCAAAAGGGAACGCTGTTATAAATAGAGTGTTCCAGGCATGAGCAATGGTTTAAACTGGTATATGGAAAGATACGACAAGGACAAGAGGGGAAGCTGGTTTCTACGGGAATCTTAAAAATGAAAAAGGAAGGGCTGAATAATGAAAAAAGACGCAAGCAAGAACCACACTGAAAGTTGCTGAACAACATTTCCAGCATCTTTTTCTAAAGGGACCTCGTGTGCTTCATAAAAGAGAAGAACACTCTTAACACACACCTTTAATGTTCAATCAAGCACGGATCATCTAAGAGGAGCAGGAAACAGGAGAACAGTCGCACCGATCAGAGCAGAAAGAACCCCTTTAACTCAGTGCCTCATCACAGAATAGTCAAGAGCAGATGCTACATATATTTACACTTGTTTTTCTATCCCATAAAATTCAAATTTTCTGGCAGAGTTCATTATTATATAGGAAAATAAGCTTGCAATAAAGCTGACCCTTCATGAATCCAATACTATCCTTGTAAAAGCAAGCCGACAAACTATAAAGTTCAAAATAGAGACACTTTTTTAGCAGAAAGGTATGCGGCCAGATGACAGGCATATAATCAGTGTCATGGAAAGGACACAGGTACAGCACATGCCCTCAAGTGACACAGAAAACAGTGGTAGTTTAGCTGGAATGGGGGACACAAAGATAAAACACCACAGCAGGGAAATGGAGGGAACAACACATAACCAGTAGCATCACATATGTAAGTTTGCTACTTAGAGTAAGGTTTTGGTACTGTTCGCTGTTTGAGAAGCCCAAAATGAAAAATATACAGTCCAAAGGCAAACTCTTAAGAAATACCTATCTTTACACCAAGTAGTGAAATACAAGAGTCTGTATCAGAGATTCTCCCTGTTAACCATTACAGCTTCAGAGCACCAATACTAACCGAATAGTACGAAAAGCATACATCAGATTCTGTATAGACGGAGTTCAGTGTTTTACCTTCTCATCCATCTTCGTACGTTTATTTTTAAAGCATGTTAAAGTGTAAGGGTCTGACTGTTCACATTTGAAGACCCTACTGGCATTTTAATAAGCAAGGTAGACAAATGCCTTGGGGCAGAGCATTTGACGGTCATCGAGGAAAAGCCACAGTAATTAGAATTAAAATCATTTCTCTAGAAAGAGAAAAAAATCATGCATGCAACATTCACTGAATGACAGAAGAAAAAATAATGGCATTTTACACTAGACAAACAGAAGACTGGGAATTTGCATGGTTTTCACCCCTTAGAAAAAATATTTAAGTCACAAGGTTCATTCTTAAAATTGTCTTCAATTCAAATGGAGAACAGAGGCAAAAAGCGTCCGAATTCTATACCACCGTAACATGGCCCTATATCCAAGAACACCCATATGCAGATTGATGCCTACAGTCATAATTGCCATCAACAGCTCACACAAGCGAGCAGAGCTTGCCCCATACATAACACTTGCCCAGAGAAAACACTAACTCGGCAAGCAGAATAGGGGAAAGGGCAGCTTTGCTATGGCAGCTGTCTAGGCCCTACTGTAAAAAGTCACAATATTTTCATCGTAAGCAGGTATACTTCCTCTTTATATTGCTATAGTGCTTGGTAAAAGCATTGACATACATATAGTAATACCTATAGCTGTCTTAAACAGCACCATCAGCCACTTGTACAGGCGCTTCACAGCGTTGCGTGACTGTGGGGTACCACTGCACCATTGAGCAAACGTGAACTTCTGTCCAGTGATACAATCTTTGCAAGGACCTTTTGAAGTTGAACATTTACAGTCATAATATAGTAGTAACCATTTAAAAGTCAATATAAATTATGTTGGTGAATTTCAACCGTCAAATGCTAACGGTTGAATCTCATACTGCATGCCTTTTTCTTTTTTTTTAAGTACATAATTGTACACACCTACCAATGTTCTTCATAGTAACACCTGCTTATTCCTCAAACCTCAAATATTTTCAAGACAAGCGTTTAAAAATGACTGATCTAAACCAGATTTATAGATCTTATTATACCATTGATAAATTGCCTATATGAAAATACAACGGGGAATACAAAAACGGGAACACTATTGAGCTAGATTTCAGAAAAACATAGCAGATCTGAAACTGGTAAAAATGCAGGCATGTTTGAAGGTGCAGAAATTAAAATCAGATCTCTAGATCAGCTTCAGTACTAAAACAGAGGATACACTGGGTTATGGAAATGAACATTGTAACTATGGCCAAGAACTATAAATAAAAAAAAGACACTCATCTATGATGATGTAAGTCATGTAAATAGTTACTGTTTAAACACATGACCCTTTCAGATAACACCTCCTTGAAAATATGTATTTCTTTTCAACTCTCAGCAGTGGATGAAAGCAGGTTACTCCATTTGTGTCATCTCTGCAGCGCACCAGTTTCAAACATCTTTTTCTTCCTCTCAGCTGCGACTTCTGCACGTTGAGCCTGTGAACGTTTATGCCTTTTATACAATTTGGCTGGGTCAAGATCAATAATGGTTAGAGACTTTCATTCTGTTTGAAAACGGAAATGCGGCTTTGGCTACATTAGCACTCCCTTCACCGTCGGGAATATCTATATAGGACAAATACATTCTACAGCACACTGGAGCTACGCCTCGCACCAGGGACTCCAGACTGCACCCGCACATAAATCAAGCCATCCCAAGAACAGTTCAACTACAGCCATCTCAGAAGCTCCACTGTTATAAACCACCTTGCTTCATCCCTGAAGCCACATGTGACAGAAATATTTGCAAGACTAACTGATCTTTTATCATGACATGCATGATCTGGAATCATGAAAAGGAGTCCACAAGTGTTATTTACTGCAGCTTAATGATTTCAAGTGCACTGAACATACAAGTAGTAGAGCAAATTACTAGATTGTTGTTTATTGCTTTTTAATATGAAATCAAACAGCTATACTTCAGAAAGGCAACTGCACAGTTAACATTTGTATTCAAAACAGATCTATGAAAATTAAATTACACTAATCCTTTATTACAACTCTGCAGTTATGTTATTGTACCTAGTTGATAGTTTTCACTAACAGATCCTACTACGCTGTTAACACTTTCTAAGCAAAGAGGGGAAAAAAAAGAAAGTCAAAGGCCTGATTTTCCACTCAAAATTCTCAATTCCTCCTCTCACAAGAGGAGTAGTTGGTATACGAATGTCTCCCCTTTCTGTTAAGGAAAGGGGAGAACTAAACTACCAAAGTGAACGATGACATTTCTGCTCCTGCCTGTAAAGCAGTACAGTTGTACGTACGATTTTAAATGAGAATAAGCCATGTGATGCAACATAATGGAGCACGTCTAACTATCATCATTTTCCCTATTTGATCTCGGTTGAAAGTACAGTAAAATGAGCTAAAAGACAGTTTTAAAAGTTTTACACAGATTCTTGTCTCTTCTGAAAGCGTATTAATGAAAAAGCTTGCTTTTTCATTTCCTAAAGACAAATAAAAGCTTTCATCTAGCTTGTTTACTCACTTAACCTCCTAAATCCCTGGAGGTTTGATTAGTACATTTTTTGTCAGGGCAACATAAAAAGCATTTCAAAATACTACCTTTGCAAGTGTTATATAAATTTGTAAGGAAAAAAACAGATTTATGATACAGATTATTCCATCAAAGTGGGAAAGCAAAAGTGTTTAAAAAGAACTTGTAAAAAATGGAAATACAAGTATTTATATGTCAAATAAATTACCATGCCAGATTACAGACATGGATATTAGATTACCTGAATTGCTAACAGTGGATAGTCAGGAATGCTAAAAAAGCAAATTCTTAAATCATCATTAGAAGAAATTTGCTTTTAACCCTTTTATTCCAATTTCCGTGCAATTGTGAAAGTTCTCGCATTAGATATTTAAGAATCCGCTAAACGAAAATTTGACTGAACAACGTAAGTTGCTTCTAGTGCATAACTTATCCCTTCGATTCACTTGAGAGTGAGCCTCTCTTGGTCGTATTCCTGCAGCCACTTTAAAAAAAGCAAACAAAAAACACTACAGAAAGGCCAACACAGATCATCTGTTACATGATCCTACAGCCCACTGGCAGGATCGTGTTTCCAAAACAGCTGATGGGGAAAGAAAATGGTGATTGCGGCAAGCTTTAAAGCTTCCTACAACTGCTTTTATAGAAGCATAGGTTGGAAGGGACCTCAGGAGGTCTCCAGTCCAACCTCCTCCAAGCAGGCTCAGCTCTGAGTCAGATCAGGTTACTGAGGACTTTTTCTAGGCAGGTCCTGAAAACCTAAGAGCAGCCTGCACAGCCTCGCCGGGCAGCCTGCTACCCTGCTTGCCCGTCCTCAGGGAGGAAAAGCTTTTCCTCTGCTGAGCTTTGAACCTCTCGTTTCCGTTTGCGCCACTGTTTCTCGTCCTCCCTCCACGCACCACCAAACAGCCTGGCTCCAGCTTCTCCATGACCTGCAGCGGGGAGCTCACCTCCCTCAATCTACTGCCTATGTTCTTATTAATCCCATTTTCATTTCGAATTAGCAAACACCGACCATATTCAGCAGTCTGACAGCTACCTGGTTGACCATTTGAAATATCCTAGTTCAAGATTTTCCTCTTAGGATGAGGCTCAAGCCATCTTAAAACAGGAATCAGATTTGAACTTTGCATTTGTATGCCAGTTGGCATACAGTACTCAACTTCACTTTTAAGCCATTAAACAAATAAACAAGTTACAAATTATGGCAACAAACACCCAGAAGGAACTCATAACTCCACAGAAACAGAATAATACCTGTTTCCAACCAACACCGACACCTGCAGAAGTTTCAGACGTTAAGCAGATGGCTCAGAAAACAGTGCAGACTGTGTTGATATCACCCTTTTGCTTCGGCTCTAACTTCCAAGTTTGCAAGATGCAAAAGCTCACCCGAATAAGGAGAGTTAAAGTTTGAGCTACTGAACAAGAACTTTTGAGTAAAGATAAACACACAAAATTAAATATTTACAATTCTCTTTTAACATTTCTTCCAATGCATAGACTTAAACCAAGTTTAAAGTGTTCTTACAAGAGAAATGTTTATCTTCATACTACAAGAAGTTCTTTATCCTGCCTGGACAGTGGAATCACACTAGCTTGCTTCTTACTTGTCCTTACTCTCTGAAATAAAATTTCAGCTGATAATACCTCCTGAAACATAACTTGGGTGCAATTCTCATCCTTTCTTCATATTTTGCAGGTGAAGGAGTTGCATGTCGCAGAATCGCTGAATAATTCGGTTGGAAGGGACCTCTGGAGGTAACCTAGTCCAACCACCTGCTCAAAGCAGGTCTAATTAGATCAGGTTACTCAGGGATCTGGCCAGCCAAGTTTTGAGCCTCTCTAAGGATATGCAATAATAAAAGGCAAACGAGCAAAAAAATGTACACGCATCCAAAGTAGAAAAATCTGGCAAGAGATACGCCCCCCAATTGCCTTCCATTACTTCATTTCTGACAAATCACAACTCTAAGATAAGGTTAAACATTATCAAATTAAAACCAGAAAGACCACAAAAAGATGCACATGAGCAAGCTACATAATAGCAACATTAGGGAAGATCTTTTTCTGAGGAACCCACTAATAAGAGCTTGGCAGAATGCCTGATCCACCTGTTACCATTCTTAGAAACAAGGAGGAAGACACAGTATACCAATATGCTCTGCAAATCCTATCTTTTAGGTAGTCAGACCAGCAACAGGAAGGGCATATCTTGCTCTCAGAAGAATACAACTCTCAGAACTGCACCATTCATTCATCCCATAAGTAGGACTGTGTAAAACGTATTTGAAAAGGCTTAAGTTACACATTTCTGGAGGAAACATGAGGCTGTGACACAACCTCACCTAATCTAAACACATCAATCTCTTGACTGATGAGTTTGCTGATGTTGTAATTATGGTTTTGCTTACACTGACAACTATGTTAATTGTATTGTCTGGGCACTAAGCACAGAGCAGACAAGTCAAATGACCAAGAGAGTCAGTGAAGAATTCAACCTCAACACACAGCCATTAACTACTATAATGTCCTTCCAGTCCCCTCACCTTCACTTTACATCAGTTCTTGACTACAGTCAAGCTCCGAACTCAGCAAGTTGATCTGTCACCCTGTGGTGGAAACAGCCTCTGCTGCTTATCTATCAGCTGCTGCAGACTGTACTTACCACAGTCAAAATGCAGAGTAAGCTGTTGCCATTTATCAGCTGCATCTCCCTAAGGAGAGTTTGCAGCAGCTTCTCAGATGTGACTACTTATTACTCCAAGGTCAGCAGTGACTATCACCACCAACTTAAATCCATTCAATCAGTGGTGATGGTCTACTAGTAAGGTAAACAGCCACAACAGATCACTTGTCCTCTAGCTGACAGAGGTTAGCATGGACTGGTATTACATGAGTGAGGAATAGAAGGATCTAAACACTGTTTCAGTGGATTCCTTTTCATTCCCCTTCTGCTATAGCCTGCTGTATATGAGCAGGCCCCATTTCCAGCAGGCCTACATCTCCACCTTCATTTACCACCAATGCCTTCTAGTCTTACTGCCTGCACTCCTTAAGTCCCTTCCCTCCCTCAGTGCAATCCACCTATACCATCCAAGCCCACTGTCTAAACTAGAGGTCTTTACCTGCGCAAGACTTCCCAGCACTATGATTTCAGCATTTATCCGAAAGGGGCAGAGCAAAATCAAGCAAGGCAGTGGGCCCAAGAATTTCCTGCATTGGCAGCATGCAGGGCAAGCTAGCATTCAGGCAAGGTTTTCAGCATATCCTTCAGATTTGCATCCTAGTTGATGCCTGCTGCGACAAGCTTTCTATTTTAAATAACGTACATTGATAGAACTGCATTTAAATAGAAAACAAGTATTTACACAAATAAGTTAGAACAAGCATCAGAATATAAAACAAGTTTCAAAAGACAGTACAAAGCTATTCCCAAATACTTCAAGAATTTCTACTATAGTTTGTCCCAGTCACCGGATTACCACCTTTAGGATAAAGCCACAAATACTTTCAGCTGAAAGGCAAATACACTCCTCCTAGGCATCCACCACCAACCACTGTCAAGACATTATTACAAAGCTAAAAATACCTTTGGTCTCGTATTCCATGTCTGTTCTGAGGTTTTATGCACACAGCCTGTATGAACTTCTCCTGAGAAACTCTCGCAACTCAAATAGCCCTCAATTACAGTATAATCAAATAATTACAGCCCCTGGTAAGTCTAATTTAACATTCAGAAGTTGTGCTTAAGGGGAAAAAAAAACACTTTCTTTAAACTATGTTTCATTCAGACCACGTTATGGATATCACAAATGGGAATCTACAGTTTTTAGCACAGTAATTTTCACTTTTTGAACTAAAATTGTCAACAAAAAGTTGTCTAATAATGTGTTTTTGTTGAGTGGGTAACAAATATATCCAGAAAACAGAACTACCTAACTACCTCCTTCCCCTCATAAAAGGGAAGAGGGTAAAAGAAGAAGAAAAAAACCCCACACACTTTCCAGGAATGCTCATTTCATTTTACCATGGAGAAGTCCAAGGCACAGGCATGTAAAGTAAATTTCATCAACTCCATGACCGAAACACCCACTCCTACAGACCTGATTTTAAAAGGAAATAGTCAAAGCGAAGCTGGAAATTGTTTACAAGAGGGGTATTTGAGGTGATGCACCTTCAGGTACAGCACTTCCAGTTCTGTGAAGCATTCTTAAAACACAGGAATATGTTCACCTGCTATCATTTTTTTTTAATCAAATAAACTATTAAGTTTCTGTAAAACATCTTATGTGGTAGAGCTTCTGGCTTTGACTCATCTAATTTACACATTACACAGGTCCTCCCTTACAGCACTTACCTTACTTGCATGCTGGAGGGGACTTAGATCACAGATAACTATGTCAATACTTCATTAGGAGTTTCTTTGCTGTACAGATTTCTTATAGCCAATAATAAGATGTAATTATTTTGCCTCTCAAAGTTTTGAAAAACATTTCTAATAAATGCAAGTGTTCTATATTTTATCTTCGTAAATGCGATCACAAACATGAAGCAAAAAGAAGAGCCAAGTTAATTTTTTTGCACATTTTCACAACTAATAGTTTCAATTCCAGCAGTATCTCCTTCCCAAACCAGTACATCCAGCCACATCAATGCTCGTAAGGTTTCCTCCCCACTTTGGTTGAGGGTGATGGAAAAATTGGAGAGAGTGGGTGTGCAAGGAATTAGGAGGAGAGTTTGCAAACACTAAGCAGACAGAAGTAGGTCAGTCTTACAAAGGGAGAATCTATCAACAGAAGAGTAAAACCAAGGCATTACCACACAATTGGGCTGTATAAAGTTATCCGAAAACAAAAGGCTGAAAGACTGCCAAGTGCTACTCATCTGTTGGGAAAAACTGCAACCACATTAGGGCAGCCAGATGT
The DNA here is from genome assembly GCF_036370855.1 of Dromaius novaehollandiae. Taxonomy (NCBI): domain Eukaryota; kingdom Metazoa; phylum Chordata; class Aves; order Casuariiformes; family Dromaiidae; genus Dromaius; species Dromaius novaehollandiae. Next base: position 24,188,319 of record NC_088107.1, read on the forward strand.
GTCAGTACTGAGGGAGCCCCAGGCTAAAAATGTGTCAGAGAAATCGTATGGAAAAGACATTATATAATGATATCTCATGCAAGTACCCAAAGCTAATTCACCTTTGCTTTACTAACTGCACTTTATACAGGCATCTCAAATAACTGCCTGTAAGATTTTCTTATTTTAAGCCATACATTGTCTTTATATATAAAAATATGTGTATCAGCATGGCTGCATAAATGTACACGTATGATGATTAGAACTATCAGCAGGGCCAGATGGGAAGTGTTTTTTGATAAAGCATAGACCAGATCACTGAAGAGACTTACCAAATAATGGCATGAGATCTACCTCAACATTTAAATTAATTTTACTTCTAAAATGGTCCAGCAGCTCTTCCTAAATGTAAGTAGGTTCAACTAAGCAGGTATCATGCAGGCTGAGAGAACCCCTTATACAAGGTATCACCTCTTACATCTTTTCACTCCCATGCAACTGGGGGAGTCCAATTTGGGCTTCTTCTCAGCAGTTTAACTATGTTTACATATACCGAGAGAAACGCAATCCTGTATGTAAGTGCTACTTTTTTTTTTTTTTTTTTTTTAAACTAACAACTTAGGAAAATTATTTTTTCCAGAATGGATTTCAAAGAAGAAATCCCCTTGGGAACTACAATTATCTAGAGCATTATAGAAAATCCAGGGCTAAACAGAGGGACCATGCGACAGAAGAGACAGTAACACATACAAGGACACCATCTAACGAGGGCTCCGTTTAGAGCACATTAATGAAAAGAGCAAGGCAAAGCAATGTCTCGTTGCCAAGAGGCAACAGTGACACTGGAATAAGCGTAAAGTATATCAAGCAAGCGTTGAGTACTTTTTTGCACAGATCTGAGTCAATTTTTATACAAGGAAGGACTATATATAAAAACAAACACGCAAACAAACAAAAAAACCCACTTAATCTGAGGGTTTACCACTTGACTGCAACTGCAGGTAAACATAACGTCTGAGGAAACCTGCAGCGCTGCTTCCTCCCCAGGCCTGCACGACGGCACCACAAAGCACTAGCTATCGCAAGTTAATTCAAGCAGGGGTCTGTACCAAAAACGAATGCCTAAAGGGCTGGTGACTAGAAACCACCCCAGCAAACCAAGAGCTTATCAGATGCGAAGCTCATGTCCAAACAACAAGCCGATAAGAACACTTCAAGAGCAGCTCGTTAAGTTTGCATAACTTGTTTTTAGTTCATGGGGGAAAAAATTAGTATTTACATGGTCAAAACTTATTATTAGACTAAGGTGCCTGTGATATCTCATCAATTAAATTAAATATCATTAATTGGGCTGCAACTCATAGATCACCCACTAAACACTATGCCCAAAATATAAATATAATTGAGTCTTCATTAAGTGATAAGAAATGGAAGCACTTTCCCTGCCATATTACTCAAGGTTAAGCTGCAGCTAACCAAGAATTATTAACAACAGCCACAGACCCTCACCATCAGCAACCACAAATGAGACTATTTTAGTCATCCCAGATTCTCCCCTTTTCACCTACTCCTCCTTCCAGCTCTCCAGTAACCTTGGAAGAATGAGATAGGTGGAGCTACGAAATAAAGACAGGTTTTCAGTATAGTCAAAGGGGCTTCAGAAAAAGAAAATCGATTTCAAGCTACCACTGTTCACCACACTTTTACAGTTTTAGATTTAAATAAAATTCAAAATAAAATCACATATTCTCAGCCACATGCTTTTCACTTCATCTTTGCGGTAACAGTGTCAAGATGAAAAAAATCCTAGACTTGCTTTATCTGTTTCACATCACAGCTATATTTGGTCAGTATACTGCTATTTGTGTGTGGTGCTAAAACAAATCTAAATGCTAATATTTCATAACTAACAACTAGACTAAAAAAAGAAAATGTGCAACTTAATACACAAAAGATGACACTGGTATAATATTTTGAGGAGAAGGTTTAGATGTCTGATTCAGCATTTCAGACAACTGAGAGAACAGAGCGGTGAAGTGGAAAAGGTACTGAAGTTTATCACTCAAAAGAGGGTGTGCTCCTACTAGAAAAGCAGATCTGGAAGAGACTTCTCCCACTTACAGCCATGATTAAAAGTTATTTTTTTCTAGTACACGATCAAAACACCCCCAGCTAACACCAGGCACGCACAGGGGCAGGCTCCCTGCTCGGAGGGGAGCTGCCCCCTGCCACAAGCATCCAAATGGCCAGGAAGGGATGGGCAAATGCAACAAGAGCGACTAGGCACAGCACCATGGTTTTTTAAGGTTTTTAAAAATTAATCCAGCGCTTTGGTCCAATGGAGATCACCGCCCTGAGGCACGTACTTGCACACACATCTCACACATGGCCCTTCACACTGGTTCATGACTTTTTTTTTTTAGTGCAAGATATGAACACTTCTTCAAAACTCTCCAGCACTCTTCACATCCTTACAAACTGCATCTTTATATATTTAAAAACTACTGTTTCCTTGGTCCAAACTTTTTAAGTACACCCTTAGATTTCTGCACCGGTTCTAAACCTCCTGTTCTCTTTGGTGCTGTACTATGGGAACAGAAATACCACCAAAAACCTCAGTGTGACATAAATGTTTTCCTCATGACTCCAAAACTGTACACTGAGATACAGCTTTCACAAGGTTGTCCCTCTGCAGTTGTGCCTCTGGGTCACAAGTTTTTCTTATCAGAACAGCTATTCAGCATAAGCAGTTATAAAGCCATTAACATGATTTTTCCATAAGAAATATTTTATATGGAGGTGGTATTTTGATTTTTTTCCCCCTTGAGTCATTGATCCATTATCGATCTACAACGAAAACACATCACAATTTTATACTGAACCATTGATCAAGCTATGTCCGTTTCAGCAAGTTATCCAGGGTACCAAACGTACACAGAAACTGCTGGAATGAGTCAGGGTATTCCCAGTTATGGTTATGTTTTACAAGGAAAGGAATTTATGAGACAATACTGAAGATACCGGCTGGCTCGCAGACCAGCCGTAGCTGCTGCTGCAGCAGGTAACACGCTGAACGCGGTGGCAGACCGTTGGTACGGTAGGTCTGTAGTTTTTAAAGCAGCCCCCCCCCCCCCCCCAGAGTTGGGCTTCAAGTCTTTTGCTAACTCGCTACTGCATCTGTTGGCCTACAGTACTTTAATCCCAGCTACGCCGGCAAAAGTGCCTGCCCCCCACGAGGAAAGCCCGAGGGCGCAACCCGAGATTCACCGCACCGGCCCCACGCGGCGCTGCTCGGAGCAACGGCTGCGCTCAGCGCCCCCCCCCCCCCCCCCCCGCCTCCAGGGTACCGGCCCCCGCGCAGGCGGAGGGGGAGGGGCGCCCGGGGCGGCCCGTCGCCATGGCGACGCCGCTGGGGCAGGCGGCGTTCCGCAAGGCGCAGGCTCCCGCACCGCGCGCTCCCGCTGCCGGCGGGGGGCGGCCGGGGCCGGGGCCGGGGCCGGGGCCGGGGCCGCGGCGCGCGCGAAAATTCGGGAAGGTAACGGAAACTGGGGCTGCGAGGGCGACGCCAGCTCTACGCGCCCTGCGGGCATCTCTCCTCCCGCTAGTAACGAAAAGGGAGATAACCCGCGTTTGAGTTCAAGCCCAGGGCGTGGTGGGCGCTGAAGGAGGGCAGGCGCACTTAAATGATAAGTGTAAGTGTCAAATACCAGCTTTTCTCCTGAAGAATATTTTTTCAGTCGTGCAATTCCAGCAGCAGTATTTTTTCCGAACACAGGGAAGGCTACACACACACAACCCGCAATGCGATTCGAAGAGATCTTTGTTCCCGGCGCCAAAAGAGAAGGAAAAAGCCCACGAAATTCCTGCACTTAGCACACAATCGCGAAACATATGCTCACAATCCTGAAAATCTCCGAGAGATTCAGTGTGTCAAACAGCTGCAGCTGCGCTTTGACTGAGCGCTGCAAATAAATGCTAATGAGATGCTTATAGATCCTGAACAAATTGATTTACTGAGATCTTGTCAAGTGTCTCCGATCAAGGGCTTGTCAGAGTAAACAGCCAAATCCTTATAAACAGCAGTGACTCATTCCCTATCCCTGGAAAAAGACTTTAAATAAAAATCAGAGATTTAGTTCAGAGAGACAATAGAACAAGCTATACCCGTGTGCGCACGGGCAATATATGTTCAATATATACACACACATATGTAATATATTGAATATATATACACACATAGCTTCTTCTCCTGGATCTTGCTACATGTGTATATATAATACCATATATATATATAATGTGTGTATTTTTTTTAAAGTTATTTGTACGTTTGAAACCACAATCAGGTTTTCTTGCCACTGAAGGCACTTGCCAGCAACAGAAGTTCAGAAGGGTATTGGTAAAATAAATAGCTCAAGTGAACAGCAGAATTACCAATAGGTCATTTTGCAATGTCGTGGCTAAATTTATTTAAACGCTCAAGAAACAATTACGAACGTAAGAACTGCCCAGACTAAAAATAATAAAAAATACTCACACAAAGCTTTAGAATAAACCCATACAAACCAGATGCATAGTGAATTTATACTCATTTGCTGAGATATTTCCTTGCGAGCTATTCTAGTATAACCAAGCTGTATGTAAACAATGCTTGGAAATCAAACAGGTAGTAAAAAGCCATCCCTTTAGAAAGGCTTTTATTGCTCCTTAGTGTCTTTCAAGTTACATAGGAAGAAAAAAGGAAGTAGAAATTTAGCAAATATACATCAGAATAAGAAATAATGTTCCTAATTCAATAAAACTTAGACAACTGCATAATATTGTAACTCTACCATGGAAAACTGGGATTTCCTTTCTGGCTAGTTATCTATAAAGTGCAAGTGTTTAATAATTCAGTCATAGTAGTCAGGAGGTAGGTAATATGTATTCTCTGACCAAGTACAGCCAAGAAGTTTCTCTTACAAAACACAAGGCTTACCAACTTAGAAATTGAAGTCCTCAGAAGAACTGGGATTAAAAAAAAAAAAAAAAAAAAAAAAAATCAAGGGCCAGTTTATTAACACCAACAGCCTTTGGAGAGCTTGTGCAAAAATATTTACCGGGGCGGGGGGGGAAGGTGCCAGGAAAAACAAATCCCTTCACCCCGTCATTTTCCTAACTCCACTTATTAAAAATGCTAGTAGTTATTAGGGGAAATCAAGTTCGGCAATCACAGCCTTCCATTCAAGCACAACCAGCCCTGGAGTCCTAGATCCCGCGGCTGAACCAGGTAAGTGATTTGCACAAGATCCTCATGAAAGGCTGATGTATTCTACTTCTATTAGCTATCCTTGAAGAAACGCTGATTTTACATGACGGTGAGTGTTGGGGGACAATAATCAGCACATCTCCAGGTAGCCTTCTGGGGAGTTACTTACGGAACAGGGTACTCAGGGGGACAAACTCCCTTCCTAGATAAAGGAAGGGCAGGACTTCTTTTGCAATCGTGCCAAAGATCTGCATATCTGACATCTCTGTTTGCCACTTGCCCAAAGCAGAATAAAGTCATTTGATGTTCAGACAGCGAATTCCCTTTGAACAAGGGGAGCACAACCAAAATCAAAGTACAAGTCTTGGGATTTTCTATGCTCCTTATTTTAAACAATGTAAAGCAACTTAGACATTTCTTGCACGACATTAGGAAGAACAAACTGAACCTTTTCCCCAAAGAGACCCAGATCTCCTGACTGAATGACAAATCCAGTTCTAACAATTGCAAGCTGAAAAGAAAAACTGATCATAGGAATTCTCTCACAGGGAAAATATAAAGTTCTTATTGCTCTGTTCGTAACGGGATTCTTGCCAGGAAAGGCCAAGGTTGCATTCAATCATATTTCTACGAGAATGCACCCCTGTCATGTTATGACTTGTTGCTGCATCCCTATTCTCCTTTTTACTAGGGTTTTTTTTTCTTCTTCTAAGTACAGACTACTACAAGTCAGTAATGGCTTGCCCTCTTGCAGAGATAGTTATAGATGGAAGATAAATCTTTTAAAAGTTGAGTCCTCTGAAATCAGTGCAAGGGTGCTGAAATTACCAGGAGACTCTACCAAACAGGCCAGAAGGACAATACAGCAATGAAATGTGCCCCAATAGGATGTGCCCTGGGTGAGAAACACTCACATTTCTGAAAAGCAACTCATTTGGATGAAAAGAATTGGCATAGTTGCCTTTTTTCCCAAACTCTGGTGCTTAATTAATAAATTCACTGTAACAGATACAGGGCCACCTACAAGTTACAAATACTCTATCTTGACCAGACTATGATGCTGGTCTTACACATTTTTTGCCCCTCAATAGCTGCAAAACACATTGGAAAGGGATATGCACAGATATGCACATCCCAAAATGGCCAAGGCAGTTCTCTCTTCGGGCCCTGGCTCTCACCATCTCTAGCCAGGCAGGTCTCCCAATAATGATGGATGAAAACATCACAAATGGAAACCCCAAACCAGTTGGTCTAAGTCACGATACTCCATATGAAAACGAATACAGTTCAGAACAGGAGTCCATGGCCAAGAAAGTGAACTAAATAATACCTACAACATGAAGGGGATGCATTCAGATAATAAAAGTGCTAAGTTTGTTCTATAAAAATCAAGATAGCCACAAGGTCATTTCATTTTAAAACCAGTTTTTGCTCTCCTCCATTCTTCTTGGCTGAGAGCTATATCAGCATGTATGAGGCTCAGTAAAAGACAATACAGGACATAAGATACATCCCAATTACTATTAGGAAACACTACTACTTCAAGCAGTTTTAAAATCTGATTTCCCCTCTAATTCAGGAGAATAATTTCCTTTTTCTCCAAGAAGTGAGCAGGAATAGAAGAGGCTGTTAAGGGAGGAGGAACATATTTATTGTTGACATGGTTTTCTTGCAGCTATCAACCTAAAACGAGCAAAAGATACAACTAAGAAAACACTTCTTGGCATCTTTAACAAAGCCAATTCAGGCTATAGTAATTGGGAAGACACTGCTCTTTTTCACCAAAGGAGCAACCACAGGCTTCCTCTTCCGTCCTTTCTATGAGCCCTTCTGCTGGTTTCCAAAAGGAGCAAGGGGGGAGCCCTGTTGCTGTTACATGCAGACACAGTCCTTTTGGTGGAAGCGTTGGAGAAAAGCAGCAGCTCTCAAAAATAATCGGTAATCTTTGGTCCTCTTCCCATTCTCTTAGTTTTTTCCCCTCACTTTCTTCACCTGCTTTACATGCGTAACTTGTTTGTTACTCCCCATCGGACTTTTCCCGGTACGGAGCTGAAGGTGTGCACTGCAAGCTATTCTCAGTGCCACAGCTGGAATATTGCAGCTGCCTTAGTCTGTCTTCAACTCTGATCAAAGACAAGTAGCAAGAGATGGCAGCTAGCAAAACAGAAGTGTCAAAGTTAAACACATTACAACTTTAAGTAAGCCTGCTTTAGTCTTTCAACAATCCACATGTTATTAAGTGTTATAACTATCAAAAAAGGCACTGACTAGCTTTCAAAATGCGACATACTCTGGGAAAAAAAACAGCAGACCACTTACAGGTGAGAAAACAGAGGAAATGATGAGACCATCCCAAAACAATTTTTTTTTAATCTCTAAGAAAAAAAAAACAGATTAAAAACATAAATAGGTGCTATCTACACTACAAGAGTATTCTTAAGGAAAAGAGATAGCTTAGAGAATTTTCTATTTGAAGTTAAAAGCATTTATCATGATACCTGGCAAGTACATGTTTTCTATAATTTAAAATGATATTTTATAAAACGGGGTTAAGCTTTACAATCTAAAAAAATTAAAGAAAGGATGCATCAGGATATATGGGCGGTAACTGTCTGGAACTACGAATTGCAATATTGGCATTTTAGACACTACATTACCAGCCTCCACAGCACAAGAGTGGGATTTTAACCACGTACCAAATAAAACTGCCAAATCTGGATTAACACTACCGCAGCACACTCGGGAAAGGAAAGCTGCTGCTCCACTGCGGGACTCGAGCCGGCGGCTGGTGCGAGCCCTTTCCCTAGGAAGCCATTTTGTCCTGAAGAGAATCTCAGCAAAAATCTGAAGCCATTTAACCAACTGTAACGAACATAAAAAAGAACCAAATGTGCAAGCGGTCTTAAACAATGTAGAAAAAAAAAATATGGGAATCGCTGTAATATGAATACCAGTAATTATCCATATTTGGAAGATAATACTCTTGAAGGGTGAACACTTTGCAAAATAAAGTCCCTTCACAATACTGCAATTTCCAAGTTAACCCAGCATCAGCCAGAAGGATGTTCCAGAAAGTGGCACGTTTTACTTGCTTCTAGAGCCAGGCTGCCTTTCCAAAGCAGAAGTCTCACTCTTTAAACTCAGCTAAGTGAGTACTTGAAAGAGGTGTTTGTATGCGATTTTCAAAAACAAAACCAGAACATTTCAATTTAACTTTCAACTCTTTTTTCAAATCATTTTACCATCTCAGTGTGCTGTTGACTGCTTTAAGTGGACTAAATAAATGCTGTCCCCTACGAGAATGTATAGTGTCTCATATCAGAAGTACACCTGCGATCCACCACGTCTACTTCTCTTCTTGAAGGTGCAGTTATGTATAGCTTAAGCATGTTCTAAACCATTTTGAACTTTCCAATTCTTTTCTTCTTGAAAGAAAGGTATTCATAAAAGCCTAATAACTAGCTCTTTAAGGCAAGCACACCACAGCAATACACAGCACAGAAATGGCTCTAAGCTTGCCTTTTGTGTTCCCACTCGCATTTTAACAGTTTTTAAACAAAAGCAGTAAATGCAGTAACTACGGAGCAGCAGCAAAGACAGAACATTCAGATGTTTCTTTATGCCACAGAAATACTGTCACTTTTCCAAACATAAAAGGACAACTTTGTGGGATTTAGCTATGAAGACATTGAAAAGGGAAGGACACATCCCTATGCTAACGCTATTATATTATACAACTTAAACGCCTTACACATGTCCTATCCTTTTCATATTCAAGCCTTTAGAAGTTAGCCATAAACTCTTTGGGAAAAAGATTATACGGTATGTGTTTATACAGGATCAAATTCAACAGGACCCAAACCTACAATTGCGACTCCTGTGCAATATTTCTATACTAATGCATCATTTGGTTCTCCTGAAAAGGACATGGAAGACACCAGACAAACATTAAAGCGGTGGTATTTCAGTAAAGTTAGACAAAGGATAATTCTGACATTCAGACTGACATTTGCTCCCTCTAAAATAGCATAGCCTGAGCTTCAGATGATTTACAGCTGAAATGGGGGCAAGCAGTAATGCACTGTCCATCATTCAGTTAATTTGTACAGCATTTGGTAGAGGTAGCACATAAGGTTATTCCAGAAGACAAGGTCCTTTTAATCCTAGTCTAGATATAAAAGGTCTATTTCAAATCCCCCATACTATTACTACCAATCATTTGAAATTTATCTCATGCTTTTAAAGACCCTGCATACCAAGCATGGCTTCAGTCTGAAAGGTTCAGGTGAAATAGCATCATTTCAGCTCAAGACCTTCCCAGTGTCCATCTCCCATGACAGGCAACTGCCACACCTTTCCTCTCCCCCATGGCAGGTGAGAAGATGAGTGCTTCAGCCAGAGGACCAACGCAGCCTACGGGCAAGCCACGGGATCCCATGTTCTGATCCCACTAGCTTCTACTAGTTATCTTACTCATTTTACAGCTTTCACTAATCAATTCCTCATTCCTTATAGATGGAAATTATCACTGACCTACTTTGCAATAAGAGAGACTCAGGTGACTTCGGTCACCTCAGAAAGAGCTGCAAATAAAACTAATATGACAGTGTCTAATATGACATACACAGGCTTTAAAATTTTTAATGAGAAACACAAACACATTCAGTGATTCCCTTTGAATATTAATTTTAAGAATGCTAGCTTTGTTCTGCTTCGGGGCTGAAGAAAACTCAAATCCCGACCAATGCTCCAGTGCTGCCAGTAGAAATGCAAAAACATGTGCCATACCTCCCTCTACAGTCAGAACATCATACAAATCCGCAAGGAAGCGACTATGAATTCTGCCAAGGATATAGGCAAGAACTTACTAGAAATCGACATTCAGATCCATCTTCTGCAGCACAGTGACAAATGGACAGGACTTCGGCAGAAATCCACAAAAACAAGTGATGCAGAAAATCTCTCAAGACAACAGCAAAGCACCTCATCTTTATTGAGAAAATGAGGCGGCAACTCAACAGCAGTAATTAGACAGAATGATGACAAAATATGTTAGATGTTAGAATATATTTTAATTTTTTGTGATGCCTCTGTCCACAAGTTTTAATTACAGATGTCTTTATTTTATGCAGGGGTGGGGGGGAGTACTTTACTCCTGCACTGGACGATCAGGAAACATGGCAAGCTCTCCATCACTTCAGTTCCCTTGATCAACCTTGGAAGAGTCTCAGAGTTAGCGTTTGCCCTCACAGAACACTCCACGCTGTAGCGAGACGTACTTACTTCGGTATTTTTAGGAAGCAGCCATCTATGAATCTGGTAATTGTTGGTTACACAGTCCTGAATGTAAAAAGTCTGTAAATCCGGTGGAATATCTACAGTTCACATTTCTAGTCCTAAAAATAAAGGAGTGACACTCCTGTTTTCTTATAGATAGAGCGATATACTAATAAAAAAAGAAAACATTCCCTGCATCAGAGAACCTCCTCTTCGTGTCGTAGCCATTCCAGAATTTGCAAAATTTTATGAATGGAGAGCTGTAGGAGCGGTATCATAAAAGGAAGCAAAGAAATAAACAAAAATTAAGCTTCCAGCCGATTATCACGCAACTAGGATGCATTTCCTAGAGCGGTCTCCGTTTTGGTCAAGAAAACAGAAGTAATGCCACACCAGGTCAGGGCGACAGCCCGGCCTCCAGCAGTGGCTGCAGCAGCATGTTACCTAGTGAAAACGAGCCAGCCTGGCCACCCTCTACAGGCCGTTCCCCTTGCGCTCCCCCACTGGCTACAGCTGTTATATGACGGGTAGAGGGTACATCACTGCCTAGACTTGTTATCCGTTTACTGACCTGTTGCTCATGAACACATCTAACCCCTTTCTGAATTTGCCAGTGCTCTGGTTCTTTCTACAGTCTGGTTTTAACCAACCTCCTACTAGTTTCATCCAGTGAAACATCACTCCAGTGCCTCAGGATGCGGTGAAGAGCACTGGGCGTTGCAAAGAGCATTACCTGCTGCCTTCCTGAGCTGGGAAACCTCAGGTTCCCTTCCAACTTCAGCCTTCGCCCCAGACCAAACAATCGGAGCTTTTTACCTTCTCCAACTTTGCTACTTCCTTCCCAAGATGCAGTCTGGAGACCAGAGCTGGTCTCCAAGCTCTGAGCTGACCACAGCACCAGTGTTTTATACAGCAGCAAACACCGCTCTGTCTTCTTCCATCCCTTTCTTGGCTTTTTCAGCTACCGCTGCCTAGGAAGCTAACAAAATCAGAGAACTGCCAACCACGACTCCATGAGTTGCAAGTGCCAGTGCTGAGTTCAGCAGCAGGTAGGTTTAATTTGGATTATTTCTCCTCTCGATGCTTTAGGTACCCGGAAGATACACTGCAGCTCGCCTACATTTTTACAGCCATTAAATATATCCATCTCTAAATATTTAGCAATTTACAGTTGATTCAGTATGGTTAAAAAAATACAGGAAAGTTTTACATGAGACTATTTTCTATCATGTACCCAAATGTGTGTCCACTTACAAAAAAATGATACACACTATGCTTTCTGCCATGCTATTGCTAAGGAAACGGGTAAAAAAAGATAAAATTACAGTGAACTACATTTTGTTCCCAAGGCGAAATACCTCAAGACAAACTAACATGAGAAATACTTTCATACCATAGCAACTGCATTTTAGGACCATCACAGCAATTAAATATTGATGCTGTTTTCTTTTCTATAATTTAAAACAAACTACTATGACAAGTCATAGTAACACTGAAAAATAAAAGGGATATTGAGATGATTGAGATGTTGGAAAGTGCCCATTTAGCAACTAACCAGGAAACCTTAACATTTCATTATTTCCTCCCATAAACAAGACTAATACTGCCTCTCCCTCATCTGCTGTCTTCGCAAAAGAGTGGATGCTTTTAAATATCTTTTATATCTTTTCAAAGCCACAAATTCCCTGTCTGGTTTCGCACTGTTCTTCTCCATGTTTCAGTGCTTAAAATAATGTCTTTGTGGAATAAAGTTGGACATTTTCATGAACTAAATCTACGTGACCTAAAGAAAAATTGCTCACTCCCCAGAATCTTAGTAGAAATGATAAATGCAGAAGCATGGTCCAAGATTACAAAAAAAACACTAGACAAAATAGAGTAGCATGTACAATACTAACCTATTCAAACTATATATACCTTTGACTCTCAGATAATTACTAAAATGAGAGAAAGAATATAATTTCACACTTTTTTCAAATTACAAAGAGAATGCATTCTTGAAAATAACATGACATAAATGTGAGAGAAGCAATCAACACCAAAGGCTTTGGGGATTTAGACAGGTTTTTGGTGTTTAGCTTGTGGCACATGCATGTGTGTGTGGTTTTTTAATCAAACAGACATCTTGTAAATGCAAAGCTACCTATTTTGAGGCTACTGCTTCATAAATGTATTAAAGTATTGCAAATTATATCTTATAAACAGTACACAATCGCACTTGTGACTTACCAAAATGCACCTTTCATTTTAGCAACATGTACATCACAAAAACTTCAAAATAGTACCTACAGAATTCAGTATTAAAGTTGGGCGTTTAATGAAACTTTTCATTGTTTAGTAAGCCACTAGTTACAAAATGCAAAATAACTCAGGGAAAATTAAAACGTTACTTAGTATGCAGCTTTAATTCCAGCAATTTTACTCTACTTCAGCCATCGAAGAGAATTTTTAAGTGAAGCTGCATTAATTCCTAAACATAGAAAATGAACAGCATATGAATAATTTATTGATGGCTTTTGCTTCATATCAGTAGCTTTGCTGGAGGAAGTGATATTTATGAAGTCCCACAGGACACCCAGAAGTTAAAGATGGGCAAAGAAATCGTACAGTAACATCACCCCTTTACAGAATGATACGTAGGTTAGGCAGGAATCCTGGGTTATTTTCCATCATGGAGGAGTTATCCGTACAATGCAGAAATTCTGACGGTGGGGAGGGGAAGGAAAAAAAAAGTGACCTAGCTACCTTTGAGGCTAGCCACCTTTCAAGCCATTCCTAAGTAGGATCATGACCTTTTATTCATAACAACCGGTACTACAGGAAGACGTTAAAACTTTGAATAGTTCTCAACCTTCCCTTTAAATACACTCCTGCAAGATATTCCTCATAACCTAGATTCAGGACCTTCTAAAAACAAGAGGGACATGCTGCTGGGGAATGCACCTTGAAATCTGGAAGTCTGGGAAAGTGCTGGGTAAAGAGGAGGAAGCATAACCAGAAAAAAAGTGGCTAGGACAGAGACAGAGCTAGGAAGTAGAAGGAACGAGGGGAAAAAAAATGGAACCAGGGAGAAAGAGACAGTCTAAAGAGCTCACAGTTAAGAAAAGCATCACTAACTCTCAGAAGAATCCTACAGGACATAATTTTGACACTTCTGAAAAAGAGATGGAAATAGTATATGATTTTCCTGATACATTGTAAATATTTACAAGAATATAGAAGCAATTAAAGTAGGAAACCTAAAAACAGGACTTGAACAAACTGCATCCTTACCAAGTTTCTAGAGCCACAAGAGAGGCTAAGAGGCAGCTAATTACCTGATCTGATAACACAAGCTATGTTCTAAAAGCTACCATGATCTAACACAGTTGCTCTGAAATACCACCTATAGACAAACAGGCCACCTAAATGGCTGAAAACAATTCAGGACAAATGTACATTTAAGAAGACATACAGGAAAGCTAGTGAAAAAGATCACAGCTTCTTTGTTAATAGAAAGGTTGGGGCCAGAAAAAGGGGAAGGATAGAAGATGGCGCAGAGACAGACACAGTTCTGCATCAAAATTTCTTCCCATTTTCAACGACTCCTGTCCTACTGAGATTCTAACCAAATGTGATCGAGTGCCTTGCTATAGAAAAAGCATATTTTCTGCGGAAAAAAGGACATTTTTGTCCTTTCCTCCACTACTATCATTGAAAATAAGATACATCTATCCAATAGTTAATATAGCTAGTAGAGTTCTTCCTATTACTTTCAACACTTCCATACTAATAGTTTCTTCCTATACTTTGGGCTTCACCTAAATAAATATTACAGTCACAACTTACCAATAACCTATCTATAATCTGATGAGAAAAAGGTCCTTCCATTACTCTGAAGCAGATTCTCTAGACTTCTTCAGCCATTTTGCATAAGATCAAGGTGAAGCAGCCGTAAAGATGGCTCTTCAGTATCCATGAAGCCGTTCTGTGCTAGAGGCAGGACACTGACAGTATTTTACCAAATGGAGCTACAGAAATACAAGTTTCATTTCCTATTTAAACATCAGAAACTATCAAAGTCAGTCGTATATGCAGAACGTCACTAGCATTTCCAGAATTAGAGTTTCTATTAAAAAAAACACTACAAAGAGGTATTTACATAAGAACACAGCACTTCTTCATATGCTTAGCCTAGCACACTGACCTATTTTATGTTAAACATTTTCTCAACCAATGTTTCTGGCTTTAACGGTATCATCCACATTGGCAGTAAGAACCAAACAAGTTATTTTTGTTCTCCTCACACCATGCTATGGGGCAGGATGCTGCCTCAGAGTGCCCAGCCTCTGCATTAGGCTAGTCTTGTCAATAATTAATACAGCTCAACACTGCAAAGGCATAGCAGCAAGCTAAATTAACCCAAAGCCCTTCTGTCGTGACACCCGCTTCCCCGCCCTTGAATATGCGCACACAAAACCTCTTTAAAAAAAAATTCTTTAGGAGCTTGATGCAAGAGTTCTGAACGTCAGGGTTCCTTTCTCCATTTACAGAAATGCTTTACAAAGTAAATATTTTTAGTGCAACAATTCCATGAATAAAGAAAACCCACCCCCGCACCACATTCCAGGACACACACAACCTTATGAAATCATAGCAAATATTACTGTCTCCAAGCTGGCCTCAAAAAATAATCTAAAATCTTTATCAAGCAAGTTCTCTTCAAGTCCTGGGGATTTTAAAATACTCACGAAACGAAAAACGATGAACAAATACAGACGATAACAATGCTACTGCATCAGCTGAGGAGTTGTGATGCATCCTCATAGAAGATGATAGACGAAGCAATAACAGACCCTCAACAGGTAAGCTTGAGCAGTCATTCCTCCATCGATAGATTCTGCATTCCACTGTAATGATTATGAATTGCAAGACTTGCACTGATGTTTGAATTGTGACTCACTGGAGACAGAGACGGCAAATTATGGACAGCGTTCATGCACTGTCCTCTTTCTGTATTTTCACACTGCTACAACAGCAAAATGAAAATACTGAAGTTATCAAATCTGGAAATGGCTTGAAAGTGTGATCAGTTTGCAAATTAGCAGATCATATAAAATTCATTTTAACAATTAAGTATCAAACTATAGGAAATACAATATATAAGTTGTAATCTACATTTTTTTCATAAGAAAGATTTGGACAAATAAGTAAAAACATCTCCCAGATAATCACAAATCTTGGCTTTGTTCATCGTGCAATCTTAACTAGGCCACTGTACGTGCTATTTAAGGACATGACCTGATTCCTTCATAGGTCAATGGCGTCAGTAGAATCTGCACACTACGAACTTGAATCTTGAAATCCCAGAAAGGAACTGTACATGTATGGTTTTTGTGTATTTTCAAATCTAACACTTCATTTTGCCATTAAGTTCCTACATTGACATAGCACTCACTTTTGCTGGTGTGGCAAGCAGCTGCATTTGGTCCATGTTCACAGACTGATTTTTACAAGATACTTGCAATGCAAAGGAATGAATGAGAAATGCTGCAGGTTAGTCTTCAGCTACATAACTGCTACGAACAGATGCATAAAAGTCCAGATTTTTCAAAGCTGATGTTAGGA
The DNA here is from genome assembly GCF_036370855.1 of Dromaius novaehollandiae. Classification (NCBI taxonomy): domain Eukaryota; kingdom Metazoa; phylum Chordata; class Aves; order Casuariiformes; family Dromaiidae; genus Dromaius; species Dromaius novaehollandiae. The sequence continues at coordinate 24,204,427 of NC_088107.1, forward strand.
GACTTAGATGTTTAATTTTATTTTGCCAGACAGAGAAGGCCTTTTTGTGAAAAGTGGAAAACATTTAGATAGTGATAAAGTTCTGGTACTAGTGGCTGGACGACAGAAGTATTAACTTTATTATTCAACTTACACATTACATACTGGTCTAAATACATTTATATCATGATCTCTACAGGTGTTAAAAGACAGATTACTTAATTCTGGCCATTCTTCTACATATTATACATTGCTTCACACAGTGAATACTCTAGCACCAACACTAAGTTAAGGGCTCCCCCCCACCCCCTTAGCAGTACCTGCAGGAGGAAGGCCCAAGATTAACCCCTTTGTGTGTCATGCACCCAGCAGTAACCGATGAGCCAGTTCCTCTCAGCTAGTCTCAGATGAACTGGAGATAGCAGGGAGGGTTGTGAACTGTCATAGACACTTACATGCAAATAACCTGTGTTCTCCATTCAAGCAACTGCCTACACTTCCATCCAGAATACGGATGATCAAAAAAACAGTACCTGTGAATAAGACCTGCAGGAAAGCCACTGTTTCAATGAGAACTGCAGGACAAATCCATTAAAAGTGGCATCACTTCTGGACATTTCAATACGTGAGTAACGCTGTGAATAAGCAGAGTTCAAAGTGACTATGCCTGGCTTTGGTATATCTCACAGAGGAAGCTCCTGTGGTTGCCTGAGGTTTCCCAGAACCTGCCTTCACAGCAGGCAGGGATTTTCCTACCCCGACACACACAGTCAGCAAGAGAGTTTTTGAGGAAACAGTCTCTTAGGTCTTTCTGCCATGGGAACCACCAACCAACCCACAAGGTCTTAATGAAAAGCCTAGTCCTGTCAAACAAAGAAAAAAGCACAACTAATAGTAAGGATTTGAGAGTGGCTCCCAGAGAAACAGCATAAAGCTCAGCATGGGGTAGGGGTGGAGACCAGGCAGGTTAATTCCTTACAGAAAGCAGTAGGAATCAGAAACCAGCAGAAGTCATTTGCGGTAAAAATTGTGGAAAGCTTCTAACGGTTACCTCATCCTCACGGAGAATCTCCCATAAAAATCACTAATAATGGCACTGTTGGGAACTTAACATGTTGCAAATCTTAAGCACAGGGGTAATTTGCAATAAATACTGTTTAGTACTTAGTCCTACCTGTACTACTGAGATTTTTTGGTTCTTTGAACGCAGCTAGATCCTACATTTAAAATTTTATTTTAGGCTGAAGTTTGTCTCTCCATTCAAAAGCCTTCCCCCTTGCCCCAAAAACTACATTAGTCAACACTGACTAGACCAACTTACAGAGTTTAGTAAGTCATACTGGTTTTTTTTCCCCTTGTCCATTTGCTTATACATACAGAGGTTTTACTAATAAGAACCGTTACAACAGTGGTCCATGCAGGCTTTAAGATGGAGGAGTCAGTACGCAGCAAAAACTTCAATATATAACCACAGGGGCCACATCAAAGTAATTTAGCATAACCAGAAAACACAGTAAGTCAAGTTACACTCAAATCCTTTCATTAGTGGATGTGGAAGTCTATTTATGCCCAAGCATTCTCTACTCAAAAACCACCAAAAATAATCCTTAAAAAGTTTGCTGCGTATTTCCTTAGCATTTGACCAGCCTTAGCCCTGTTGTTCCAGTACCCAGTATGTTTGCCTGTAATACAACCAAGATGAACGGCGTGTAAGGACAGCAGAACCAGTATGACCCAGCAGTTCACATTAGCAGGGTTGAGAGAAACAAATGCATTCATGAAGCATGACTGAAATCCAGATCAGTGTGTTCTACAGGTCTGGCTGTCATCCAGCAATTTCCCAAGTGCCTGAGTGATCCTCTTAACTAGCCCAGAAGAGCCTACCTCTTAATAACCGCTGGGTTCTCCTGGACTTGGGACTCTTTTCCTTCTCAGATCTGTAGATACAGGTATCCGTTCTTGAACTCTACAACCTTAGGCTCAATGTATTAGAAGTTCAATTCAAACACACAGCAACTACCCAGATACCACTTTCCTTTGAATTACCCAGTTTTAACCTTCTCCCATGCCCCTAAAAGCTGATTATTTCTTGCAGGTGAGTCATGGGGACTTGAAGTCCCAAAGTCAGACCCTCCACTCCTCTATTTGAAAAAGTTTCACAGACCTAAAGTTGGCTAATACAAGAAACAATTTCAGCTCTGCACGGAAGGCTGGTGGGTAACAAACTGTAATAATTTTATAAACAAACATGTCATAGCTCTCTGAAATGCTGCATTTTAGAGAAATTAATGGAAAATGCTTAGCAGCAGTGTTCCCACTCTACACCACATTACAATCAAGCAAAATATCATTACCTCCCAAACACCCCTTTACTCTTAAGGGATTCAGTGAGGAATCTGATAGCAGCCAACCCTTGACTGAAGCAGAGACCCATGCAGAGATGTTCAGGTCAGTGCATCAGTTCAAACCGAAAACAGACTGATCATTACATCTGCTGATTTTGTGTGCAAGTTCTCCTCAAGAAGGTTAGGAAGCACACATCACCTCTTATAAAAAACAAATCCACACACACACACACTTAAAATATTTTAAGCAGCAGTTACAGGAAAGATAGGTTAGAGCCTGCTTATTTCTAGACCGTAACAGCACCTGTACAGTAACAATACTACAGAACTGCCCATCATCCATAACCAATGAGACTTACACAACAGCTGAATAAAATCTGTAATTGCCATCAAGAAGGTGGCTAAGCAAGAGAAATCAATGCATGATATGGATTAAAATAAAGGGCAGATGGCTTTCAATAAGTACAAGAGTTCCTGTCTAAAAATCACACCTGCTCTGCAACAGCACAGTTACCTTCCATGGGGATTATGTTGCAGGAAGAAATAGCAAAATTCTGAAGCGGAAAACAAGCCTTTCTAGCAACAGGAGAAACCAGGAAGGCCCCACAGTGCAGTAACACGAAGAATTCTTCCCGACTACATTCTTTTCAAAACTCTTCCTGAGGATTCCAAAATTCTTTAAGAGACTATTAAAAACACGAATTTTAAACTGTCCTCACGAGGCTGTTTTACCTCTTGCAGAGCAGAAATCTATAAATATTGGATTAAATTCTAAGCACAACTTTCTACATTATTAATTTCTAAAATAAAATAGCATTCAAAATTCTTCTCCATCAAATTACTTTCTAAACCTGGGGGAGGGTCGGGGAGGGGAGTGACCATGCCCTAGCATTACTTGCACTGCACTGTGCCTGAAGCTCTCATAAGCTTGGATATCACTGAGTTTGGTGCTGCCCAAACATACTTTACTATAACTCCTGCAAAGTTTCCAATTTAAACGGTAAGATAGGCAAAAGCAGGGAAGAGAAACAAGTCAAATGACCTTCTAGAGTCCATGTATGAGGTACTTAGACTTCTTTTCTCTACAGAAGCAAATCAGTTTAATCACACCCCAGTTAGTGCAGTTCAAGTGAGCATGGCCAACTACTATGAAAGTATACACAAAACAGATTGTGGAATCCGTTAGCAAAAGTCAAACTGCTAAAACAGCTAAGCCCACTGAGGAACAAAGTTAAAAAGGTACTCTAAAACTAAAATTTAGCTGAGCAGTGAAAACAAGCTGTATGGCAGAGATGGAAAAAAATAGAAAGCAAGTTCAAAATCCTTCTGTCACCAGACATCAGCAATACCCATATCATCACTTCTAGCTGATTTTGCATTTTCTAGCCCGTATCTTAAATTAACAAGGGTTATTTGTACGCGCGTGTGTGTGTGTGTGTGTGTGTGTGTGTGTGTGTACACATACGTGCATACAACAATCCCTGCTTGCTAGAACTTGAGTTTATATTTGCCAATTTAAACCAAATTGGACAAAAGTAATGATTTCAAGGAGTTCCCACAAAATTCTAACATAGGCAGTCAAATCAAGGAGGAATATTTACTGCTCTCAGGGGAAAAAGGCTGCATCAAACTCAAACTTTTCAGGGCATCAAAAATCCACACGGTACTTCACTGCTAATAGAAATACATACAAAGAATTATTCATTACATGGCTTACAGAACTATTTATTAATTACTTCGTTACTTCCTCCCAGATGCATGCTATAGAAATTAAACATAAAGCAAAAGAAACAGCGAATACTACTTTTTGAAACCAAAACCATGCTCTTTGTTTACACGGCAGCGCTGCTCCTTCCAGCAGCGGTGCCGGTGCCAGGCATGCAGAGCACGCAGGTGCGGACACCTCGTGCGGATGTCGAGGAGTTGGGACAGCGAGTCAGCAGCCTCCAACTCGCTACGCCAACCTCTTCCCTTTCCTTTGGATAAGGGCTTAACCGCAGTACCCTCCTATTCTTTTTAGGTTTCCAAGGTCTAGTCTACAACTTGCTGCATTGACAGCTGAATATGAAAAAAATCTTTAATAAATACCAGGCATAACTGCACACTTTCTTCCAAGGCTAAAACTGACAGAAGAGCAGGTCTATGCTCAACTTCTTTCACCAACTTGGTCAGCTTCCAGTATCAGCCTATGAATTGGTTCTGACTTTCAAAGCAACTACCGGATAAAGCTCTAGCTGCATCAAAAAGCAAAACTCAATTTATGAAGCACCACTGCAGCTATATTCCTCTGGGACAACATAGATCTCAAAGCAGGAGTGCACTAGACACATCTATCACTATCAAAAGTAGTTACAGGGTTATTTCTAGGAAGAGAATCTGCAAACTGTATTGGAAGAACTCGGCAAATCTCCCTGGCTCTCTCATTTCAGGTGGCTGCCACAGCTGAAGCATCACGAAATCTGGTGACTCACCATCACTAGGGGAAAAAAGTTTCCAAACAGTCTTGACCCATGGAAAAAAGAGAAGATATTTCACCTGGCACAAAGAGATTGTGCTCTTTTTCTGTACTGATGTCATGGAGGGTGGTTCGGTTTTAGGGAGAGGAAAGAGAAGGTGGAAGCAGCTGAGCAGGGATCTCAGCAACACCATCAGCACACTAGCAACCGGCAAACGGCACTGCAAAATCCACAGGACACATGGCACTGGGCAGCTTCAAGGATGTTTCAGTTCCCTCGATAACATTCTGCTGTGTCCTCTGGTAACAAAACTGAGCAGCATCTGTTCTGAACGTTAAAAGTACCGACACAAAGATGCACATTACACAGCTGACGACCTGGTGGGGAAAGGTGGGGGGAGAAGAGAAGTGAGACTGCTTTAATTACCAGCTGGGTTGTTATTCATTAACATTTCCCCACACACACACCTTTAACACTAGAGAAGTTTCTCAAATTCTTCAGCTCCCCTCAAAAAAGTTCTCAAATTCAAGAGACACTAACATTTAAATGCTACCAGATTTAGAAAAAAATCTGAACTTCACATTTAAAAACTGTCATCTTCCAAATACCAAAAGAGCTGCTCCTCCTCGACATCGTAAGAAAGCAGCACAGACGTATTTTACGCTTAGAACATTCATAATCAGCCGGTCCTTAGACCACCTGAAATTATGTACTTACCGGCTGACAGCTCTGATTTATTTTATTAAAGACAATGACAAGAAATTGCATCTATTATAGCATCCAGGAGAACACCCTTCACCAACTAAAATTTTCTTAGACTTCAGATCTCCCAGAGAAAATGTAAAGGACATTTAATCAGCAGAAAAAAAGAAACTCTAATTTTAAAATCAGTCTAATCTCGTGAAGATACAATTCACATTGGAACGGCAGCGCAGGGACTCCCACCCCGCCGGGGGGACACTGGAACGACCAGGCCTCTCGGTAGGTGAAGCCCAGGGCAGAAAACCATCATGTCATCCTTCCACAAATAATAATAAAAATATAGGGTGACGAGAGAGCACACAATGCAGGCACAACTTCATGTTTAAGACAGGTCTTTGGCCCTGGTAAAGTTTAAACATGAAAAAGAGGGGGACCACTGTCAAACTTGATCGTAATATGCTGAAAGCCAGATTTAGCTCCTCTGGGATCTCCGTTTTTGGGTCTGCTTCTCTCGGAACCGTTTCCTTGTCCATCTTTGCTATTGCTGCCTACTTTTTTCCAAACAAAAATACACTGAAGTTGACTAGTTGGCATTCAAGCCTAGAACTGAAGGAGCAAGGCAAATAATGAAAATTAGGTCCATTGCTATCAGCAGTTGAAAGCGCGTCATGCCGAAAAGAAAAGCAAATCATTTTTCTCACAGTGGTTAAGGATCTTAAGAGCTTGAGCTTTAGTGGTACTTGATGTCCCATTTCTGACTTCCAGCCTCTACGAAAGCCTCGGGTTACTAAAGAGCAACTCCATTTTAAGCTCTGCAGCGTGCGGAGTTGGTGCCACACTAAGTCTGAGCCCTTCACACGGTCAGCAAACAGGAGCAGAAGTTCACGTTTCCTAATAACTTCCTGGATATTTTACAATTACTTCCTCTCAGGAAGTTTACTCAGGCTTTGCAGCTCCAACACTAACAATTCTTGCGGAGAGGTAAATTGTCCAAGAATATCAAAAGCACATTCCTAAAACTCAGACGCAGACCTGTTTCTGGCTCACTAACAATAGGGGTTTCATTTGGCCAGATACGCTGCTAGAAGGAAGCGGAGCGAGAATCGACTGATGCAGCAGTGCCCCAGCTCTCCCGTGTTCCTGATTCCTCTCTAAGGAGCAGGGTCTGCAAATCCTTTTCATTGATCACACTTCTTCCATTTCTATTTAATAAAATTTTGTCTGCAATTGATTTAAGTGTGTAATATACCACTCCTAAAAAAAAAAAAAACCACATACACAGATCCAGATTTTTTTTCTACTGAAATGCTGTACTTTATGTTTAAAAAAATTAGGTCACCAAAACTTTAAGTTAGGATTTAATTGGCAGCCTGTAAGTGCTTAGTCAGATAAAAGGAAAAAGAAAACCACACTACTAATTTCTATTATTCTGAAGAACAAGAAAACAGTATTTTTCCCCCCAATGATCTTTAAAGTGATTTAAAAAAAAAAAAAAAGGCAGGAACTTTAAAAAAAAAAAAGTACTAACCTTGTTCTTGTTAAAATCCCCCCAACCCCTCAAAGAAGGTTGATAATTTTCAAGACAGTATCTCGTAAGCATTACACTATTTTTTAGAGATATTTTACATATGCCATTAGGCAATCATGCTGCTTAAAATCCATCTCTTACTTTTCACACTTTATTATGTTAGAAAAAGATAAATACTATTTATTATGTAAAACTATTTAAGATCTGTGTCAAGCTACTTTTATAGACAACAATGAATTAAGTTGAATGCTATAAACAAACATAGAAAAGTCCTTTTTAAGGAATACACTTTAGATAAACTTGTAAGTCAAGGGTATCATATTCTGCACATTTAAGATCTATCTGTTGACCAAAAGTCAAAAGCGAACAGCTTTGATCACAAGGTCCTAAGATCTCAGCATCTCCTCTATGTTTTTTAATTTACAGACTGGAATAGAAAAAAAATACTTGTCCTGATTTTTCTGTTCCTTATTAGTATTTTAAGGTTGCATGAAGTAACTACTGAACTTTCATCAAAATGTGTCTTGCAGTGGCATAAAGCCTGGTAAGTGTCAGAGCGTAGCTGATCACTTAAACTCTACTTCCAGTGCTTATCTAGCGACTTCCCCTTCTACTCATTTGAATTTCTTTTAAATGCCAAACTTGCGCTGCCAGAATATTTAGTTGGCCATTAATATAAATGCTATTGATGTTCAAGTAGGCAAAATTTTAAGTATTCTGTTTTTAAAAAATGAGGTAAGTGATACTCAGTGTTTAAAACAGTTTTAACCACCTTGCCAGAAAATACTCAGTTAGGATTAAACAAAAAATTAACAGGAGTTAATGAGTCAGGAATTACCTCAAAATGAGATCTCGTATTTTGTAAAAAGGAAAAGAAGGCAGACCTAACTCCTAGTATCTTTTTCAAATACACTTTTTATGGATAACCATACCCATAAGGGAGAAAGGGCACGATCACGAGAGTAACAAAGTATTTTTGTGAATAATTTTGAGTATTTTGGCATAAACATTAACTCTATTTTTCAGACCCTTTGTGCGTTGAGCAGCTTGATTAGCCCTGCCTCCGGACGAAGCGCGCTCCTCACTTCCGCAGCACTTGACACCTTCGCAGCTCTGTGACACTCACTAGCTGGCAGCAGCACAGGATCGTCCTATCGTCCCAACTTTGAATAATGCAAGGAGGGGAGCTTCGCCACCAGCTCTTCATGAAGGAGAATTTAGTGTAAACATGCACAGTAGAAAGACTCTGCTAAAACAGCAGGAGGAAATATGCACATTACCACTATATCCTACTTGCAACTACAAAGCAGTGGAGAGCCACTAACTTACCATCACTGCTTTCTAGTTGCAATCATTAAGAAGGGAATCCTGCCCACACTAGCTGACAGGGTGAAACACCAAATATGCCAGAAAAGCAAACTGGAGAAACCAAGACAAACAGTAGAAAACGCGATACAGAGAGAAGGGGCACAGACAAGTTCTGTGCTCAAAGCTCTTAGCGCTAAATGGATTAATGGAAACTACCTAAGTTGCTCTCTGAGCCTGGAAGCGGCTAAGTAGGGAGCAGAGGGAACATTAGTGCCAAGCTGCAGTAATTGATGGTGTGTGCTTGCGTGCTGCATCCCTCCCCACAAACTACGTTGTGCTTACATACGGTTTCTCTTTCTGCCACTTTTAAACTGATTTATTCTCTTCAGAAGAGGAGTTAGGTCTTATTTTGATCAAATATTTAGGACCTTTTAGGCATTAAAACCCACAGATTACAAAGAAGTAAAGTCAAACAGCACAATAAGATTAAAATTGAAGATAAGCCACAGATATTTAAGTAAGGAATGAAAAAAAAAAACAGCAAAAAAAAGAGATTCAAAGAACTAAAAGGTTTATCTCTTCTCCTCCCCCCCATTTGGCTCCTTACTGCTAAATAACTAATATGAAGATCTTAACCGCATACAACTGATGAAAGGGGCCTGAATATAGGTCAGCAAAAAGGCTTTGGGATCCAGCTGAGGACAAGAATTAGATCACTTTCACCTACTGAAAGCAAGAGAAAAGGGGGGGGGGGGAGAGAGAAAAAAACCACAGAACAAAGGGTTTCTCTCTCTAAACATTTTCAATTTTTTCTTTAATTTTTAGCAGCCTTTGGTTTCAAGGCAGTTGTTTGCTTGTGCCACAGAACTGAAATTCTCACTAGAACATGCAAAACATCTCAAAGAACTCAGTAAGCAGGAACCTTCAGCAAAGGCAGTAACCTGCAAGACCGGACAACACTCTCAGCAATTCACAAAGGAGGCAGGGGGGTTCTTTAAATAAGTTTTCAAGATATTAAGAAAATCCTTAGTTTTTCTAGGAGAACATTGACTGTTTTGTTTGAAACTGCCAAAAGCTACACCACCAAAAAAAAAAAAAAAAAAATCAGACCTTTTCCCTGCAGTACACAGTATAGCTCAGTTCAGACAAGGTCCCTTGTACCGCCTTGTTTATGCCCTCTCTTCTGTGAAACAAGCCTTTATGTCTCCATAGTGGAAAAAACCACTGGTTTATATCCTTTTCAAGATGTATGCAGCCAATTAAATTGTAAAGTAATACCTGTTTCAAAGTCTGACTCAAAGAAACGATACATTCCTAGACTGGGCTCAGAGCCAAAAAGGTCACCTTACAGTCTGCGGTCACGTGAGAATATTCAGGTTTGGGAATTTGGCATTTTGATTTCCATATAAAGTAAAAGTGGAGACGGAAAGGATTAAATATTGGGTACTCTGTGCACCCAAATTGTGCTCAAACGATAAAGTCAACGTTCTGAAGGTTTTTCAAGAGCTCATCACGATTCAGAAAGACCTGGGAACCGACAAACTGCATGTAGCTCTACAACTTGTTTTCCAAAATAAGGCTAATCTTAGCCACACAAATAAAGTATTATGTGTTCTTGGGGAGCCATCAGACTATATGCATAAGAATAGCGTAACCTGCACAAAACAGCGAAACAAAACATTACAATAGAAACCACTTGTTAAAGTAACAAGCCGAGGAGATTTTCACCACAGCTTTGATATGGAAATAAGACTTTGAAGCTTATTTTAATTCCTAGTTTTCTTCAAAAAATATCATCCATGCCTAGTGTCGCTAGAAAGAGCTACTGGCGACTGGGTGGCGCGCGGCAGAGCACGGGACCCAGCTAGCTGCTAGTGCTCTTCCATGCCTACAGGAGAAACAGCGAGACGGTGACCTAGGGGAGAAAAAGCTGGAGTCTGTCCTGGCTTCATGGAGCAGAGTTTGTCTAAAGGTACATACCAGGAGGTTTCTGCAGGGTTTTTTTTTAAGTGAACAAAGCAAGCTGGGGCATTTTACAGGCATCACAGAACCACTAAGATAGTTACTTTGCTTTAAGTTTCCACTCAGCCAGAACACAAAGACCTCCAGGAAAAATATACCACCAAAGGCAGCAAAACCTGCTAAAGAGAACAGAAAGTGCTTACAAGTATAAACCAGTCAAGAAGTTGTAGGTGTGACAGAAGTGCAGCACAGTCCCAACATCAGCTCCTAGATACTAAAAGGGATCAGCTCCCTTCCATGCAAAGCTGTGTCAGAGCCCCTGTTAGCAGGCCCTATATTTAAGAAAGCATGAAAGTAGTCTGGCATAAATAATGAAATGTAACTGCTATTACCAGTGCACAATACTTTTTTCAATTTGCAGGACTATAAAATGGTGCAAATAAGGAAACAGACTGACACCTTTCTACCTACTCTGCATCGGCTTCTTCAGTACAAGAGTCATTCCGGCTGGGCTGCACGGCTGCTTGCATTTAGGCCAGCAGGAATCGTCAACCTTTCGGCAAGGCCGAGCACCGCGCTAACAAGGCGTCACAGCTCCCTAACCAGAGCAGTCTCAAGTCCAGCCAGCTTGGGGCAGAAGTAGGGCAAAAACCAGCAGATTCTTTAACTAGTTTTAAGTAGGTCTCTGAGCTACACAGTGTGCTTCAAGCAGAGAAAATCTGTATGCACAGTACCCTCTACATCTTTGACAGATGCAAATACAAAATGTATTCTAAAGTTTTGATAAGTGTGTTTTGGGATGGATACTAGAGGTCTAGTAAACTCACCAAAACAAGTACTAATATGCTTTCATGACATCTGTCTCTGATAAAAGCTGTCAAACAAATTCACAGGTCATACTCCTTTGAATGAGCCAAGTGAACATGATTACAGTGCTTTCTTTGGAGCTTCCAAGATGTAAGGCAGCTGTGTTGTAAGCACTTTGTCTTAATATATTTATTTAGCCTCCATGAAAAAATCCCTGAAATGACTACATATATTTAACAAGTTTACTCCTTTGGTCAGAGCCCTGCTAGTCCACAGCGGCATGCCCATGTAAAAGATACCTCTCTACCTTTTTGTTAATGTCCCAAGAACCCAGAAGAGTTAAGAAAAAAAATGATACAAGCTTCTAAATCAATTTATGGCAAAGAAAATTTCTACAGATTGATCACCTGTTCAATTTTCACAGCAAGTATTGCCTTAATATGGGCACTGTAAACATTTAGCAGTGTGGTTCGTAATGCTTCTCAAGCAAAGGATCCGTCCAACAGCTATACCACCGACTAATTTTTGGATAAACGGCTTCAAGAGTGCATAGCTACATCTCCATGTAATTTGTCCATACCACAATATTTTAAACTCAGACATCAAGAAAGGAAATTTTAATGTTTATGTGTGACATCAGTTCTGTTGAGTGAGGTATCACCTGAACACACTGACTTCTTAGAAACTTTTCTGCATTTGTCCTTAGGGTAATGGTATTTACTTAGTTTTCACAGTGTACGTGCTGTCCTTTCCAAGGAGTAAACCTCAGATGATTTGTTTACATCTATGTATAAATCTACACAGCAGCTTCTCCCCATAAATATATATCTGGTGCAAATGTGGACAAAAACCAATGAATTGCCTAGACAAGCTTCCACAACAGATTAAGAAGCTTTGTCTTCAGTTTCCCATCACACCAAAAGTAACATTATTCAAGTTGTTAGCCTTTCTAGAATTTAGCATAATTATCAATTGAAATCATTTTGACACAAATATTAGCCAAAAACTGTTATCGGAAAGGCACGACAGGGCAAAGAGACACTTCAGGTATAAAGCAATTAGTTGTGCTCCTTAGCGCTCATGGTTACAGAAAGAAAATTAATTTCTCAAGCAAATAAAACTGCATAAATTCAGCCTGCATCTCTTCCAACGCCACAAGACAAGTGTGCTACATCATGAGTAAATTACTTCTTCTCATCCTGGGAAGGAAAAGCTGCTCAGCTTTATCCCCGCTTCTGCTGGGCTGCACGGGAGGGCGGCAGCCTCCCCGCGCTCCCGGCCCCGTCTCGCTCCCGTTGCTGGCTAACGGCTTTCGCCAGCCCCTGCCGCGGGCCTCCAACATTCCTCTGCTCTGTCAAGCAATGAAAATATCAGCAGCAGGATTAGAGCAAGCCTCCAGAAGACAGACTAGCGCCAACATCCAAAGCATAACAACACACACGGGTGTCTTTTGGGGTTCACAATACTAGTAACAACGCGAAATTACAATCAGTAATGGATTTTTTTTTTTTAAGTTACAGACAAATCAGGACTTCTGTAAGTCTGTGACATTTTTTATAGCACTAAAAGGCCTTGCATTCCTGCGAGATGCAACTGAAGTTATTAAGTGTTCATGAAACATGGCAGACTTCTTTTGCACTAATATTTACTAGAAAAAGAGAACAAGAGAAAATGAAAAAGCACGATTTTTCTTGCATTTCAGATCACAGTATAGGCACAGTCAGCCACTCCACTTCTATTGCATTTCATACCAGAGGGTCAAAGGTGAAAGTGTTTAAGGAAAAAAAAGCACATTAAAAATAGAAAAGTATTCTTTCTGTAACAAGGAACAAGAGGAGCATTGGAAAAGGCCACGACACTTTACAAATTGAAAGAAAAAAACTGTGAGGACGGAGGACTTCACTACAGTACTCGGGTTTGGATTTTACATTCACCTAGAGCATCCTAGCTTTATAGAAGATCGCAAAGTAAATACAACAACCTGCCTAAGCAGCCAAATTACGGTTCTGTAAATTTATAAAGTTAAATCCTCTTTCGACAAAGCACACACCCATTCATGCATTTTGTTCGTGTTAAAGATGTATAAGCTTTTTTTAAATGTAAATAAATAAATCAGTTTGCAAATCCACGTAAGGTGTAAAGGCCCTGTGTACAAACACAGTACACATCCCCTGAAACCCACAGCCCAGCAAGGCATGTTGCTCATACTCATCCTCCAAGGCGGATTTGCACAGAAAAAAGGAAGAGGGAAAGACACCAGAAGGTCCGTGGAGCTCCTTCACCGCTGTCCTCTGATACATTATGCATGTCAGCGCTGTTGCCTAACAAGCACACGTGGAGCTATTTTACAGCTTGGCTCACCATCTCCCCGCTTCCCCTTACAGCCCTCATCAAGGCTGCATCCAACCCAGCCCATGTGCGTGCGTGCCCGTGTGCGTGCGTGCCTTACCTGTACTGGTTTACGTGTTATCCATCCCATACAACGTCCCCCACACACTGCAGGGATGGGGAGCAGGAGGACACACGAAAGGCATCCAAGTATTTTTTCAGGGTTGAACATCCAGCAGCAAACTAAGGACGGATTCATCCAGAGGTGGGTTTTTTTTTTTTTTAATGAAAATTCTAGCAAGGATTTTACATGTATGAATAACGTACTGTTCCCTAGTTTTTCTTTAAATTTAGCTTTGCGAGTGATGTGAACCAGGTAAAGTCTACATTCCAGAAGAATATTCAAAAATTTTAATTTTCTACACTAAGATCATGAAGCAGCTTCAGAAAGTGTGCCTTTGCGTGACATTACAGCAGTGCTCAAAAACACCTCCAAGTTCTGCGGGCAGTTATTCGAAAACTTATGAGCCTCATTTAAAATGACCATCCTATTAACCAAAGAGTTTAGATTTTCTATGATACCTTTGATCACCAGATTTTTTCTTTAGTCAAATATCAAAAGGTAAAAGATAATGGCAGAAGTCACAAACAAAGGTTTAAACAGATTTCCACTATAAACTATTTTTATTGGTAGTCTTCTGTAAAACAAAGAGAAGTTTGAGAATGCAAAAGCATGTATATATACACAGAAGAAACTCAATCAGGTCCAGTTCTGCCTGGACAGAACTGCAAGAGATACATACAGGGACAGCAAAGCCACAGAAATTAAACACTCAGGGCAGTAAGGTCAGTCTAATTTTATCACAAGCTTGTGAAATCCAGCATAACAGCAACTTCAGAATCAAAAGCCAAGGAAGTGCACTACGGAGTGTATAAAAAAACAAAACACTCCCCCAGAACAATTTATCCAAACAAAAACTCAAAGTGTGGTCTTGCGCAATATCGTAACAGCATTGTATGTTGCTTATACAAGTTACCAAAGTCAAGCGTTGCTTTCTATTAAGTCAAATGATTTGTAAAAATAAAGTTTTCCAGTTGCTCTTTTGCTACATCAAAACCATGCTCCAGGAAGGGAAGGAGCGTGCAGAGACTTTACATGCTTTTGGAACCTCATGGCGACAGCTTTGCTTTCTACCAAATGTTTATAGCACCTTATTTTGGTTTTGGTTCATATGTTCACTGGTGTAACTATAATGCAGATCAGTTACAATTAAAAAAATCCCTTTTAAAAAAATTTAAATCAGACTATTTTTGCACAACTGGTCTATTCAAAGGACCTTGCACACTCACTATATATAAGGTCAAAACAAAAGCAGTACAGCACCCGCAGAGTAAATTGCAGCTACCTTCTTGAATCATTTTCCCCCCATATGCAAATTCCAATGTTTAAAAACAAGCATGCTATGTTTTTTATCCTAAAAAAACTGGGAAATAGTGCCTCAAAAGATTACAGAGCAACACCACTGAAGGCTCCATTCCCTGCATGGTAGACTTGGAAGAGTATATAAATAAGTAAGGAACAAGCGTGGATGTTTCTGATCCAAACAGCCATAAAAGACTGCATAATCTCAACATTTATCATCATAAAAGGCAGAAGAATGAATCAAACGTGGATCTGCTATTACAACACTATCCAGATATCACTTGTTCCCCATAAAGTGCCCTTCTATCAATCTCTTACGATATTGCCTGCAAAGATCTCTTCCAAATGACACGGCAAAAGGGGCTCTCTTTACTACAAGTCCAAAATGCTACTTGAGAGACTGTAAAAGCTTCCATAATTAAAAAATTACCATTACCTTTCAGACACTGTGAGCAATAACTTTGCCCCTACCCTTCAGTTTTCCAAACATAAATAATTGGGATATCAGACAACTCCAGACAGTAACCACTAAATTACGATAAAGGAATTCTGACAAACGTATGCAGTCTCGCCCTAGCTGAAACAGGGTATTGGCTTTTTTCTGACAACCCAAGACCAAGGGAAATCCGTCTGAACTCCTTGAGTGTATCTCCGCATCTTCAAATCACTCCTTAATTTGCCCTGTGGCAAGTTACATTTTTTTTTTGAAAGACATAACATTTGAATCTTTGGGCTATTCCTTTTTCTTAGTAAAGCTCACGTACAGTAAGATTGCACAAGTTACCTACGTTACTAAGCACGTAATTTCTTGTAGTTTACTGAATGTGTCGTGATTTGACACTCACCTTACCAAATCAGTCCAGCTGTTTTGTATCCCACAAGAGAATCAAGACAGGCCGGTGAATCCAACTTTTCCTTTGGCAGAAATCAGACATGAAACTTGCCATCAACAGCAGCTGTGAGCCATGACCTACGAAAGACAATTCTTCACACCAACACCATCGCACCCTCTCCTCCAATCTGCACACCGACTCGCAACAGCCAACAGCTCTTCAGCACGTAAATGAACTCAACTAAGTGATAAAGTTACCTATTATAGCCCAGGAGCTACACTAGATTTGAGCAACCAATATGCCCTATATATTAATCTGCAATCATAACAGAAACAACCACCTGATAACCCTTTGCAGAAACAAGGATGACCTGTGTATATGGTAAACTAGAAAAAAAGATATTTAAGATCACACAAGATCTACAGCAAAAACCTATTTCTTACAGGTCCTTTTAATAAATAATCAAAGGACATGCTTGAAAACGCTACACCAAAGCGGTTAAAACCCGTACCTGAAGAACATTTGACATTCACTGAACGCAGAAGCGGCCGAGTCCCCGAAGCGTGGGCTTGGACTCTGCTACGAGGCCATGACCAGCGCCTCCGCAGCAAGTTCCAGACACGGAACAAAAAATAGGACACGTCCAAATGGATATATAGGTCAGATCTAGTATACGCAGATATTTTCAGCTACTGTGAATTAGCTGTCTTCTCTCCTTCAGACTATTGATTTCCTCAGCAAAATGAAAAGCTAGGCAACAACAGTAAATAAAGGAAACGACTGGAAAACACTACTTCGGAAAAGGGACACTTCAGATTCCAGGCCGATAATGGTGTTACTATTAGCACAAGCTATTTCCATCAAGCTGAATCAGAAAAAGCCTTTAACTAGCAGTACTCTGGGAGTCAGAATGCATCAGACCTGGCTTTCAACGCATTTGATGCATTCCTTTCATGTTCAGAAATCAACCCCCCACCCCCAAAGCCTCAAATTTGAAGTATGAAAACCTCTATTCATACGCTATGGTGAAACCTTCCAGATCTTGCCTCCTTAGTTTTAGATACTTTTATACCAGACCTACACCACTTATGTCAACTGTAAGGAATATCACTTCTTGTTTCTGTTCAAAGGCAACAAGTTGTAAAGTGCAGAACACTGATTTACGCTGCACGGCACAACTGAAAGAGCTCAGTAGTTCCAGTATGACACTATTTCCGTAGTTTAGCGATTTGTACGTTTTCTTTCATCTGCCTCTCAAAAAAGCTACATGAAAACCACAACCTAGAAACAGCTATTACCAAATCACATCAGATATCTAACTAGGCCATTTGTGACCTCTTTTCTTAGCGTTTAGACGCTACGCAAAAATTACCATAAGTTCAAGTAAGGAGATAAGTAAAAAGAATCCAGAAGAATAACAAAAGAAAATATACAGAACCGAAAATTAAGGCTCCAAAGACCTGAACTAGGAATAAACAAATAATTGCACATAAAGATTAGCATAAATAAGCTCTTTTACACTTCAAACAGAAGACAAGCCATTTCAGTTTCTACAAAAGGAGGCAACCTGGGAAAATTACGGAGCAGGGCTGTCACACTCCAAACTCGCAGTATATACTCCAGAAGCTTTTAATGCTAGTAGAAGTAGGGTGCCTCAATTTTTTTTTAAACTTACTTGCCCTTGAAAAACATATAAAATTATACATCTAAAATTTCAGAAATAATCCTTGAAACTGTCCCTTGTATCAGTATCTATGGATACGGTTGCACGGCAAAGTTGCCCTCCTCGGTAGATGCAGCGGTATCAACAGAAGAATGATTTCTATGTCTGTTTCATTATCATCTCCATAAAAAAAAGGAATAACTAAGTCATTTCAAAAGCAGCATGTATACATGCACAGCATGGCTCTTATCGGTATACATGATTGGATTAATGAAAAACCTCACCTAAACTGCACTGGAAGACCTCCAAAATATATCAATATAGGCCACAGGGCAGGAAGGGAACAGCAAGTCCTTCTCCTCCCCCCCTACCTGCCCCGGCTTTACAGCCTGGCTGCACCTCAGCTTCGTGCCAGCCTCCCAGCATCTGCACGTCTCCGACACTTAGTTCCCACATTCAAATCAATTTTTTTCCTGAGAAGTACTGAGCAATTTCATCATTAACCATTAAACTGGCAGGGAGTCTCCAGACATTAGGAGCTCGTTGAGGTGCCAAACATGCTTTCCATGCGTCACGGACGGCATGCTCCATCGCACCGTCCATCGCCCAGCACGGACGCAGCACACCAGGTAGCCACGTTCCCTGCGCTCCTCACTAGACTTCAGCTCAGCGGTCTGCTGACGGGTTCCCGCTGCTGTCACAGGGATCATCTGAAAATCCGGGTCTTTCACACCCACGACGCAGCCCCTAGTACCCGAAGCTGAAGGATTCAAAACGGCACCTGAAACCCTCAGCTGCACAAAGCTAACGACCATTAATTGAAGTTTCATCTGGACTTTAGGCAAATAACTGGCTGATATATTCAAAGAATTACAGGCCACCGTCTTCTTTTGAAAAACTTAACCCACTGGTGGCTTTACATTTCTATTCCTGAAGCCGAAGGAGACCTCAGCTTCTAAGATGAAAATAGCAGCTTTCTTCCAACTTAGGAACCAGTCAAATGAATGAGATTTCTACTTGGATTAAAAAAAAAAGTAATTAAAGTTAAACTGAGAATTAATTACCAATGTAAAGCTGAACTTCGCAAATGATTTTATTAGCAAATTCAACTATTAAAAGTGACAAGGTACAGTTTCTGACAATATTTTAGTCTAAGGCCTGAAATTGATGTGACCTATTTCAGAATATTTAGGATTGTTATAATGACAAAAGAAATTTGAAATATTTTGTTCATCATGCTTTTCATGTTCGAATACCAAGCCAACCTCCACCACCACCAGAAAAAGTCTCCCTCGCACAACACCTTGGTCGCACATGCTCGTGTCACCCTCTTTCCTTGGGGAATACAAGCACTCGTGCAGCCACATGGCGCAGAGCAGGGAACCGATCCAACTCGCTACATGCTCCGCAACGCTTGTGAAAGCAAACAGGAGGGCATAGCGTGCGGCCCATCTCCTTTCAACGGCAGTGCCAGCTCGAAAAGCTGAAACTAAACACATGAAAATAGGATTAGCACTTGGCAACCACTTCACAGAGCTGATGGACTTCTTATCTGCCCAGACACATTTCTAATAAAAGATCCTCAAATTGATAGCAAAATGCCTGATTTTTCTGCCATGGGAACATGACAGTTCAACATGAAAAATGCCAGTTCCAACCGCACAGAAGTTTACTGTAAACCATTTTGGTGCCCTACCAATATCAAAATAGATTTCTGGATGCAGTTTTACTTCATTTCCAGCTCTTTGATACTTCCTTCCTTGCCTGTTTTCAAACAGGAGAGTCTGGCTCCAGAAACTGCTTTTGGAAATACCTCTTTTTCTTGTTAATAGCCAGGCTTTGCCACGTGCAACATCGCAACAAAAAAAACTACTCATTTTTTAATCAGTGCAACAGTAATGCCTTAAAATTTAGAAAGCAAGTTACACTCCATTTTTTTGATCCAAATACAAGAGACTTCTGAAGTCATGATAGTTCAAATGACCTAGATGAGTTTTGGCACCCTGTTCCAGTTCTTGCCACAGGGAAACTCTAGGGTTTCAACACGTGAATCGTAAAGCAGCGTTAAGGAGATGTTTAGGTTCATTAGCTACAAGAGAACATTGGAAAAGATAAGAGCTCATCCAAAATGAACCGACTCCACCTTAACCCAAGGGGAATCAAGCTGCTGGACCATTAAACTAAAAAACGGGAGCTTAAGAAAAAGCTGAAAGTTGCCGCTAAGTACTCAAGTGCATTAGTGATGTCAGCAATACAAAGGTATTTCTGGGTCAAAAGCGTGAAAGAGGAATCGCTGGAGTGATCACAGATACAACTTTTAAGTCCAAGACACAATGTAGTAGGAAGTACCATATTATATAAATAAAAATATTGTGTGTTCACAAATTGTAATAAATGTGAAAACAAAAACCTCTGTGGCTTAGAATATCTTAGTAGTAAAGAAAATCCTAAATAAGGTGGAATTTCCCAGGAAAACATTCATTATTAATTCCTGGCTATAAACTACATACAGAGCATGAAATAGGTTGAAGTTGTAGAAGAGCACATCTGCAAAATCATATGAAGCCTAAGTTAAACAATCTAATTAGCAAGAAACACCAGTTAAACCTATATTGGTAAAAGCCTCAAACTACAGAACACTATAAACATATTAGCATCATCCTATTATTCACCTCTGGGTCAACACCAATGTTAGACCCATGTCTAAAAAGTTACAAGCACATTAAACAGATTTATTTAAATATAATAACAGAGCACATCCATGCCAGCTGCTGACATATGCTTTGACCAAATGCCATAGAGTATGACAGCTTCAAGATATCAAGGAAAAAAATAAAGAAAAATATTAAAATTCAGTATATATGTAAGTGCAGAAAGCTAAAATCACAACTGCAAAGACATCCATACTTCTAAACAAAAGACAAAAACAGATGAATAGGTGGTAAAGTTAAACAGAGCTATTGCAAACAAGCAGAAATCCATAAAAGGATACAAAATACACAGTCAAGAAGAAAGCCAGGAGAAAGAAAATGAAATTTTAGGGGAGAAGGGGGCAAAAGTACAAAAGTATAAAAATTCCTACTCATATTAAACAAGACAGCAAAAGAAATTCAGGCCATCTGAATCAGTGGTGCAGTAACACACAGGTAAGTGATTTCTTTAGTCTGCCTCTCTTGTCATCACATAATAAAAAACCAGGTCATTTGAACCAAAAGGCTGAAACATCTGATGGACATGTAAGAAAATGGCTCAGCTGTTCTCAAAAAACAGAACACACTAAGTTTCTATAGTAGATAAATGAAAAACAGCAAATAGTCAATACACAATCTTGAGGGTTTTTTTTAAAGGCAATAGCAAAAAAAAAAAAAGCAAGATTCACTGCAGTACGGGATAATTTGAGTAAACTAAGATCTTTGCTACAAAGGCTGGTTGTACTTCACATTCTTTGAATAGGTGAATGAAGGAGCGGATAATTCAATCACAACAGTTTTTCTGCACTTTTAGAAGACCCCTGGACAAAATTATATGACTAGAGAATACTAAAAAATATTAAACTGCTGTGCTTTGACGGAAAACAAAGCAAATGAATGGTCAGTATTCAAAGTGGTTCAGAGTCAACGTGTAATGCTCTAAGACCATACATATGAGCTAACATTTATACAATGCATTAAGAAAAAGCAGATCAACTGAGCAAAATCTGCAGAGGAAAAAAATTCAGCTCATGCATAACGTGAAGTTCTTCACTGGTGTCCAGTGTCAAGTTAGCTGCACAAACTACTTCAGGACAAATAAAACCCACTGCTAACGTATGCAAAACAGCACATCTTAGAGATCTCTCTAATATGCAATTTAATATTTCTAAAGCAACCTAGCAGCTCAGGAGATCTCTAGCTGTGTAACAGCGCAAGCTAGAACGCACAAGGAATAGAAGAATAAAAAGCTGCAATATCATTGTTAGCACAGCATTAAATAACTTTCATTAACAATTAAACATTAAATCTCTCTTCATATTCCACCCAACTCAAACATTTCACACTCCTCACTCACTCCATGGAATTAGCCAAACTCCCAAGAAGACTTCGTGTGCATTAGTAATGTCTGCAAGCAGGAAGGATGCACACAGGATAATTCTTACGCATGCAGTTTTCCAACAGACGTTTAGGCAAGCGGTCTCCCACAGGATTCTTGGGATACAAAGATATCAGAACCGAGAAGTAATGATTTTTAAATGGCGTTTCAAGCAGAATATCATCAGTTTTCTTTCAATGCTAATTTTAAGGTTACTTCCACCATACCTTCCCCAGCCTGTGTGCACACAACAAAATTACAAAACAACAGTTCACACAGCCTGGGTCACTGACCTAGCAGATACACCACATTAAATCTTCATAAATAGGAGAAATGAACTAAGAAGAAATTACTACTGTAAACCACAGGAACAGGACAGTGACCACAAACACTTCCTCCTCAAGCATCCTGAAGTAAAAATTCAACAAAACATTGCTTATTCCCTCGTTCCCTTTGGTAAGATCCTCTTTAGCAAAAAAAATGCTTTAACTGATGCAAAAAATGTTTATCATGAATTGATAGTCTATTTTGTAAAATTAAGATATCCTCTTCAGTGTGTATATTAAATGAGGGAAAAAATACTTAAAGCACCTAATATATCGTATAAAGCTGGGGTTTGAGTCTTTCTAAGAACTCCACAACTATAAACTACAAATTGTGCTTATTTATTTATATGGAATTAATCAGGATTACCACTTTCTTAGCAACTTAACTGGAGAACGAACTAAATCAAAAGCTTTCCATCAGGAAAATATTACTGTTTTCACAGTGCTGAGACATTATTGCTATTAAGAAGTCCTCCCCGCCCCCCCCCCCTTTTTTTCTTTTTTTTTTTTTTTTTTTTAAGATCAATATCCTCAGCGCATTGTATAGTTTATTCGAGGAGCAGAGCTGTGTTCCAGCAGGGTAACGCGAAGCAGCACGTCCGCAGCAGCCCGCCCGCGCGGGAGCCACCCCGGCCAGGCGCAGATCACCACCCCGACCACCATTCCCAAACACCGAACGACGACTTCTGATATTTTACTGCTTGAACTCCCAGGTCTTAACAGTCACAGAAAAGTAAATAAATACTAGTTATAACTAGTATTTAAGTTAAACATATGAGAAACTAATCTTGGCCTTGAATAATACTGCCACCACTGAAATCTGTTTCAGAAAAAGTCTCCACTGGCCAATGATTCAGAGAGAAGCCGCAGGAAGCCTACTTCCCCTCGCTGACTTCTCCAAACCAGGACAGACTCCTTACAGGAAAGTCATTAAAAAAATCAGCTAATAGAAAGAATTTCAGCTAGACCTCCTCATAAACATTTTAAAGTAAAACTGAAAAAAAAACCCACTACTGCATATTTAGAGAGACAAGCTGCAAACATACTGGCATATATATTATATAGAAGATTATTTCCACATCAAGCCAGTGCTGGTACAAAGAATTTGCTTTCTACTCGTACACAGCACCCAGCCTGACCTTGCACACATTTTTATAACTCGCAAGTGAGTGTTAAGAAACATGTCATACTGCTCGATGCGATCTTCTTAAACTCCTACTCCACTCCAATAGTCACCCCTCATCACCCTCTTCTTCGCAACACAGCAAACAAATTAGGTGATATTAAAGTCTAAGCCAGAATCTCTCACAAAAAGGTGACTAGCTTATTATTTTTAAAAAATGTCTAAGTAGTTTCCAGATTTCTCTGAGGATCTTCTGTTGAAGGTTTAACATCTTGCAAATCAGAAGGACACTTTATCATCAAGAATAACCAAATAGTTGTAAACTGTGCTGAAAAATTAGCAGGAGACAGTTAGGCCAGGTGACTTCTCTTTTTAAAGGCGTACCTCCATTTTTGTTTGCTGTTTCACTGTGATAAATAGTCAGTACAAGTGAGTATATACATCTCACATACATACATGTGTACATACATCTCAAATTTTAAGTGGAAGTGTTAGTTTATTAGCATAGGTTCATAAGCAAGCCAACTCATTCTGTTAGGAGATAACTAATAAAGCAAATAAACTCGCACTGCAGAAGCTATACACAGCTCAGGCCCTTGCAACTGAGGACAGGCACCAAAGCATCAGCACGACCCCGCTGAAAGGGAGCCTCAATCAGAGATTATTACCGCAATAGTTCACACCCGCACCGTGCACGCTCCGGCATCCGCAGACCCTTCCGCTATGGCCTGTTCATACATACAAGCGGTGCTGGCGGCTGCATATCTCGGGAGCTATAAGCAACCAAATTGCTTATATCAGATTGTACGCAACACCCAGAATACCACAAATCTGACATACAGTGTATTTATATGAAATAGGAATATCCACTGGAGTCCTGTGCTTAAGTGACTTGGGATGTAATTGAAACCTGAATATTTGTACTGTATTTTTAACTGGTGATATATTTAGAAATAATCAAGAAGCACATACAAAACCAAAACAAGCAAAAACCTTACACTTCTCAGTAACCTGAAAGGTCTATTACTCCCACCCCTTTTTGCCTTTATTACACTACTCAAACACCTTAGAAGAAGCATGCTATCTACAGCAGTATACGCTGTACCAATTTTAAAGACCTGTAATCAACATGTTATTAAAGACACTTGTTAAGTTCTGGGAGTCTTCCGCATCTTTGATCCTCCCCATTTCTAATTGTATTTTACTGTGGAGCTCCCCCATTGCCAGCCTGTCCCTTGAGGGAGGAACAGGTATTGATTCCAAGGGCTTCCAGAACCCCAGGGAGGGACAGAACAAACTTCCTGCTTCTGAATAATCTAACTTGCAATCTTAATGGCCTATATAGTTTATCACAGCCTTTCTAGTAATAAAGAAAGTTTATACCAACTTCAGTTTTATTCTTAACAATGTAATTCCATCTAGATCAAAGCTTTTACATTAATCTGAGGTCAGTTTCAAATGGCTACAAGAGGCAGGATTTAGCTTCAGGTGATGCTTGTTCCTTACTACTGTTTTTTTGTTTTATTCCAAGGTAAATGTCTCATTTTATCTTATATACAAAGCAACCAAGTAGACGTGCAGGGAACAGATTACTATTACAGAGACACAAATAACTGCTCGAAGTTATATAGGTTTTTCCTAAAATAATTCAACTGCGCTCGATTCTTCTTCAGAGCAGCGACTGGCTATTTATAGATAGGATCAAATGTCACTCATCAAACATTCAGGGCTACATAAAAGAACACAGGCATCCAGATCTGTAACCTCTGCTCATCTGTACCATTTTTATCAATGCGAAAAGGCAAGCATTGTTTACATTAAAGTTTTACTCCTTCTGGACACAGCGAGAAGCACTTCAGTCCTGGCCTGCTGAGCCACCAGCCTCGCACCTAACCTCCACCCGGATGCGTGGACTAGGATATCCTGCACCTCTCTGGTCGGACAAGAATCTTCAGGGCACATCTAAGATCAGGCTCCACACAACCCTCGGCGTAAAGACAGCGCTACCACCCTGGCCTCTAAAAACACAAAGGGCAGCACTTGCACGTGTGCATGGAGCACCCGCATCCTGGTCCCTCTGCCACCAGCAGGGCCTCAAGCGTGCCTCTCCCACCTGCCAAATATGAAAGTATTTGGAAGTGGAACATCCCATATTTAAATAAAGAAGACACTAGAAAAATCAGTTAGAAAGTAGGGGGAATTAGGATAAAGTTCATCCACTCTGCACGAAATATTAAATATTCATTGAGACAAAGAATCACAAGAGCCTCTCCCTCTTTGATTACTTGCTTTGATTCCCTCTTTGATTAAACACTCTGAGTTAGGGCAACATGGGGTCTGGTCCTAAGCATGGATGAAATGGGATGGGACATCAATATGGCACAAAAGCTCCTTCTACATATGAGGAAAGGGGGGAGAGCAGGGTACACCAGAACCTCCAGAATTCCTGCACCCGTACTTTTAACTTCCCATTCTGAAAAAAAGTCAGCTTCAGTGAATGCTTTATTTTGTGTATTTCAGCACTATATCCCCCCCTTGCTGACTTAATTTAGACATTTGACTTCAATGGACAAAAGTTCACCTATCAATTCCATTTTTGGACACCGTAAAGGATATCTTTTGTTAAAGCAGCAAAGAACAACCAGCACCACTATAACTACAGTGAGCTGAGAGCAGAACAATGAATACTGGAAAAGAATCATTCCCTGGTAAGATTTTACACATCAGAAAAGTAACTACTACACACACTCTGTAGATCTTTGAACCTAAGTATCGCATTTTCCAAAAGAAGGAAAAGAAAAAATCTTGCTTCAGATCTGTAATCTGCAAAACTTGTATCGCTTAAAAGGATAAATATATTCCCTGTCAACAGGAGTCAGCATACGTGATTACATCAGGAGAGCCTAAGCTGATAACTAGGATGCACGTTTCAGCCTAATGGGAAACAGAACAATAGTATCATGTAATATCAGAGCTTAATCACACTCACTTATGAGTTATTAAACACCACCCATTTGGACCAGTTTTTCCAATTCCACTCACACCAACCTTTCCTTACAAATACCAGGATGCAAGCTACAGAGGAGTATTTAAAAAAGAAATTCCCAGCGTTCATGACAAGATTCAGCTATTACGGCAGCCTACTGCTGACAAGGAGGGAAAAAAGTTACTTCTCCTAAGCCAACGTTTTGCAAAACAAGCAGCTGACATGACTGCAAACCCGTAGAGCGGTCTGCAGTACGAACTGATCAGTCTTTGCAAGCGCCGTTTTAGAGGGCTGCCTCCCGCGCGCAGCATGCTTCGCCTGGAGGAGCTGACGGGTTCTGGAGCCCACAAAGAACCAGGAGTCAGAAAGGGATCGTTCAAGGTAACAATGGGAAAAGGTGCGAGAACGACAGCGGTGAAGCGCTGCCGGGCGGCTCCCGGGGTACGAGGGCACAGCTCCCCGGCGAGCTCCCCTCCCTCCACAGGTTGCCACCGTCCCTCCGGTGGGGTCCCGGCGGTCTCCGCAGCCCTGGCCCGGGGTCCCAGCTCGGGCAGAGCCCGCTCGTGCCCGCGGAGCGCAGGCGGCGCGGCGGCTCCCCACGCGCGCTGCCGGCAGCGGCTTCAGGTGGCTCCCGGGGAGCGGGCACGGCCGCCGGCGGGGCGCGCGGTGGCCTCTACGGGCGCACGCGACGTGTCCGCGGCTGCCCGGCTCGCACGAGCGCGGAGCGGGGCACCGCCGCCGCGCACCTCCCTCGCGCCGCCCCGCGCGGCGGCACCTGCGGGCGCCGCCGCCGCCGCCCCCCGCCGCGCTGCCGCGGGGGCTCCGCCGCGCGCCCCAACCGCCGCCCGCAACGGCGACAGCGACGGCTCCGGCGCGCGCTCGCGGAGCCGCGGCCCGCCGCCCCCCGCGCCGCCGCCGCCCCCCAGCGCCCGGCGCTGACAGGGCTCGCCCGGCTCCTTACCTGCGAGGAGGCTCTGCGAGCTGCTGCGCGCGGCGGCGCCGGCCGGGCCCGGCTGCCCGAGGAGCAGGAGGGCGATCCAGAGGGAGCCGAGCAGCCGCCGGGCTCTCCCCGCCGCCATCGCTCCGCTCCCCGCGCCCGGCAGCCGGGCACCCAGCGCCGGCCCCTCCCCCGGGGGCTGCTCCTGCCTGCCGGCCGCCCCGGCCGCGCTCCGCGCTCCTCGGCCGCCGCGCTGCGCCCCTGCGGCACCCTGCGCAGGGGGCTGGTCCTCAGCGGGCGCCGGGAGCCCGGCGGGGAGGGGGGGACGCGCGGCCTCCCCGGAGCGCGGCCGCCGAGCGGGCAGGGAGGGAGCGAGCGAGCGAGCGGCCGCGCTCACTCCATCGCGGGCCGGTCCCAGCGCCGGGCTCCGCGGCTCCCTCGCACGGAGCCAGAGGGGCGCCCGCCGCGCGCGCTCCTCCCCCTCGCTCCCACCCACCGGCCCGCCCCCCGCGCGCATGCGCCCCGCGCGCTCCCCCCCCTCCCCCCGCCGCTCCCGGGGCGAGCGCCGCGCACGCGCTCCCTCCCGCGACGACCGACCCCCGCGCCAGGTGCGCGTGCGCGCGCCCGCCGAGCGCCGCCGCCCCCCTCCCCCCCGGCGGGGACGGGCGGCACGAGGCGGCGCGGCCGTTGGGGCGCCTCGGAGCGGGGCCGGGCCGGGCCGGGCCCCGGCGGCTCCTGGCGCTGAGAGCCGCCCCCGGGGCGCGGGGGGTGCGCGGGGGCCTGGGGGGTCGCCCCGCTCCTTGGCGCGGGGCCTCGAGTAGCAGCGCGGCGGCGGCGCGGAAGGAGGCCTCGCGCTTGGCGCCTGGTGACGGTCCGCAGGCCGCCCGCAGCGCTGGTCCGGCGGGTGCTGCAGGTGGCCCGGGCTGGGAACGGCGCGATGAAGTGTCTGGTGTTTAACCGAAATAAACTTCTTTTTCCCCCCTCTCTTACCCGAAGCACAATACGACTGCATAATCTGCCTACGTTACAAGGCAAGAAGACGTGCAAAAACAGCAATTACCAACTGCCAGCTTGGCGATTCTTGCAAATTTGGTTGGTCGGATGAGTCGCTGCAAAACAAGGAGTAATTGCGCTATGTGTTGCTGGGAACCTGCCGGGAGACACAGTAATCCTGCCTTAAGAACTACTGAAAAGAAATTCCCAAATCTTGTAAAAATACTAACTTGCAGAAACTTGTTCCTTGGGGGGGGGACTCTGCTGCTAAATACTGGATGTTGACTTTTGTAGTAATCATGTTTCTCAACAAACCAAAAGATAGATAAATGAGAAGAAAAGACTAAACATACTTTGAAAAGGCAAATGAAATGTATTTTCATCCTCCTGGGGGTAATTAGTTTTATACAGCATTTGCCATTCAAATAAAAATCATTTGAATGCTGCATCATTACCAGCCAGTTTTATTCTCACTGTTGCATCTTGTGTCCTTACAAAGAACACAATAAGAACTATAAATATACATTCCTCCTTCATTAATCATATGAAATGTAGCCTTGTATTTTTCCATCTCAGCTTCTTCCTCACGAAATTATATTTTTTTTAGAATATGCATGCTATTGCCACTCCTCATGTCCTTATTGACTAATTGAATTGTCTATTTCACTACATAAATTATGTAACACCAAGGCTGGAGAGGTGGTGGGGTAATCATGAGACAGCCATTCCCCTGGGGCATTACAAGACGTGAAACACGGCTAACTTGGGTACGATCCCCCAGATGCGTGCTTGTATCACAAAACGTTTTCAAACTGGTTCAAAATATTTTGTTGCAGAAAGCATTCCTGCTAAGGAACTGAGGCCAACTTCTAAGAAAGTTTGTTGTTTACCTGGATGAACTGCCGTACATGTGGTAAGGGTGTCCCTCTCAACACAGGCATCCTTATATTCCTGTGCAATTTATTCCTGATGTAGTGGGATTTGCAAGTTTGTCTGTTTGGAGGCTTTCCTGTGAATCAGAAGGCTGACGCACTTCACAGTGCGCCAAAATGCAGGTGTGCATTTATCTGCACATATGCATGCAGCAATGTGCAGGATGCTACTTCAGTGTTAGCATTACTACAAAGTATCAGCTAACCCAGTTGTCTGCGGCATTTTTCTTGTTTCATTCTTCTATAAATTTGTTCAGTGTTTCTGTTAGGAAACTGGAGTTTTGTCCTCCACTAAAAATATCCTGGAGCACTTTCACAATGATGAATAATTACCTGCTCGGAAGGCAAGGATGTTTGGTTTTCTCCATACGATTGCTTGCCTAGTTACACGGATATCTGATATGCCAGGAGGATTACCAGCAGTGAACTGTAATAATTTTTACTGAAAATGGAAGCACTGATTAAAAGCAGAATTGCTATTGCTAATTAATGTTAAAGTTGGTTAGCAATTCCCATCATTAAATCCTGTCTTCAGCCACTTTTAGTATTGCCAGACTAACTGTTGTGCTGAAATTTAAGTGTCTGGTTCATACCTCCGGTTAAATTTAAAAAACTTCTTCTATCATTTCATCTGTCAGGTCAGAGGAAAATGTTTCGCTTTGAAACAGGATCTTCAAGTCTGAAAACGAGAATGGCCTTTTTGTCCGAGACGTTACTGCTACCGCTCCCGCAAAAACTGCCACGTAAAAACCGACTGGAGATCCCGCTGGCGCTCAGCGGTGGCTGTAATCCCGCGGAGGTTTCTCCGCAGGGAGCGTGTCGCAGCCCGGGGCGGTGGGAGCCGCCGCCGGGCCTGCAGAGCCCTGGACGGCGCCGAGGCGGGAGGTATGGCGGGGCGCGGGGAACCCGTCCGTCCCGTCCACGCTGCTGCCCGGGCAGCTCCGAGCAGGACGCTCGCGGAGGAACCGGCAGCGGGGGCAAGAACTGGATGGGGGAAGAGCAAGTTGGCAGGCACGGAGGATCTGGAGGGAGCCAGGTTCTCCGGGGCGGTGAGAGGGAACCAGGAGTTGGAAGGGGAAACGGGGTCTGCTGGGGAGGGACAGAGCGAACCTCATCAGCAGGGAGCGTCTGGAAGCCAGTGGGTAGGGAGAAGACTGAAAACAGACTGGAAATGGGAGAAAACCAGAATTACCTGGAGAAGGACAGGGAATCAAGACCAGCGTGTTACTGAGCTAAGGGCTGAAAGAGACCTCGCTGGGCAAAGAGATGAGATGAGAGAGCTGGAGCAGGACCCCGAGGTGCAGCGAGGGCAACGGGCCGTGGGAGTTCCCTAGAGACAGGGTTATAGGTGTGGGAATAACACACAACCAAGGACAGGAGGCAGAGCACGGGAAAGAAAACAGAGGAGGATTTAGGAAAAGGGATGAAGACTGCCTGGAACACTGTCATGTCTCCACAGACACCAAATATCTGAAATACACTGAGAATGTATCTGGTCCTCTCCTAGTGCTGCTAGCAAACTACTAGATTCCTCATTTGCAGTAAGGTTCCACATTGCTGGTGGCCCACATGGATGTCACTGTAACAACACAAGATTAAACTGCTGGGGGGGTTAGGTTATCTCTAAATGGACGAGAAATGCACATGGAAAACAACATTAAAAGAACATTAGTTAGGCTGCAAAGTGAAACACCCCCAAGTTATGAAACACCAGAATAAAGGTTGCCAGTGCGAAAGGATATGTCTGGCTCAGACGATGAAGCAAGGTCAAGCAACACAGGTAAGGGCCTAAACAACTTCCACTTAATTTACTATAAAAATTAGATGCAGTTATTTTATGTTCCTTGCAAGGAGGTGCAGCAGAAGAAACCATCCTGGCATGACTAAGGTGGGTGACTGCTGCTGCAGGAAGGGGCTTCTGCCTCACAACGCCTATACAATGCAAAGCACAGTGCTTAAAACCGAGCTTTCACAGTGATGCACTAATTGTGTAATCTTCATTTCCTAGGTGCCTGATTTGACATTTTGAAGTCTGATTTGCAGAAGTGAAGAGCACTTACACATGTAACTGCAGCAAATGAGAATTTACTAACTTTGACTAAATCAGATGCTTTGCCATGTTGTATTTTCTGACAAAATCAGAAGTATTCGTAATTGGACATCTAAAATTAAAATAATTTTTTTTTACCATTCTCTTGGTATACCTCAATTCCTCATCCATAAAATAGGGGTAATACTAGTTCTCACAACTGTGTTGGAGAAAATGAATTAGACTTTGTGAAGCACTCACATCACAGTGATGAGTATCGCAGAAAGGCCCAGGAGGAAAAGAATAAATCTGTCTTCAGAACAATATTTGAATAGCATGCTGTAAATAAAGCATGGGCCACATAGTGAACAGCGAAGAGAAAATAAAATTATTACTTAGTGAGCACAGTCTATTCTGTACAATGAGTGAGGCAGGGAACCTGTTGAAAGAACAGCATGTGAGCTAATTACAATTAAATAGTGTATCATAATGCAAATGCACAAAAGAGAACAAATTACGGTTGCACAGGCCACCATAATGCTGGCATTTCTTAACTTTTAAACTCTTGAATAATTAAAAAAAAGAACTTAGACTGCAAACATATAATACACGTGTGTAAGTGATTCCACCACCCTTTAATAGTTGGAGACAATATATATACCTTATCTACCACAGCCATTGTTACATGGTTGAGTGGACAAAGTGTTTTTCTTCTCTTGGAGATTTTTAAGCCTTATAGCCAAGATTTAATACTGTCATTCAAATGTTGACATTGTATAGTTCTAAATTCAAAATTTACCTTATTTGGGAGTCTGCATAAGCAGTGGAGACCGACAGTATTCTCCAGAGAGAGATTCAGAGAAGGATCTTAATTCCAGTGATTATAATTTTGCTTTTTTGCTTCAAGTGCTTCATATTTCAAACCAGCCTATCTTTTTCTGGTGTAGAAGCACGGTTATGGAACAAAGGCAACTTCACTGAACTGTTGTGACTCCTCAGGCCCGAGGCTAGCACAGAACCTTTCTGATTCCTGGTGAGACTTGGAGCCACTTCAGAGCTGCTCTAAGATGCACTGGGTTATCTATTGCCCACGAGAAGGGTCTTGAAGCTAGGAGTCAACTGTTTAGTGGCACTCAAGTCCATCTTTCTGATCTTGATCTCTCTGCTGCTCAGCAGGATGAGAGGTGACACAATTGTTCCACCAGTTTTCCATTATCCAGAGAACCTCCCTTTACTGGCACCCTCCAGCAGCTGGTTAAGGTAACTTTGGGGTAGAAAGGGGCTGCAGTACAAATAAAGATTTGACTCATTATGTCTAAGACTTACAGCTACGAGATGTTGACCTTCCGTTTAATCAGCTGTGCTGCCTCCCTTGCGTATGAGGTATGAACTACAGCCACAGGCTTCTGACAGTGATGACCCATGTTTGATGAAGCCAGCATAGGTCCCCACACTGCTCCTAGCATCACAGTGCCCAGCAAGGTATGCTCTCTTTCATCATTCAGTAGGGACCCGATTTTTTTTCATTTTTCATATGTATTGGTCACAGGTGTGGTTTGGCAAACTGCTTTGAGGTTAAAAGTCATCCTCATGACTTTGCAAAGCAAATTCTAGGTTAGTGGGCCACTCGCCAAAAGCCCTCTAACCCCAGCACATACTTGTGTCATTCCTGAGGTCAACAGCTAGACAATTCCAACTCCTCACTGCAGTCAGGGAAGGTCATAAACTGAGGCAGACATTCCAATAACTAAGGTTAGTGCCCTGGCAAGTTTTGTAAAGGAAGACTGAGCTCCTTAGCTTGAGTCAGTGTCTAATAGGGAGTCTGAAATAAGAGCAGAGTAGTTGGTGTGAAATGCTTTTAATGGCTTCAGTTGCTGAGCAGAGGAGCTGTTGAGGTCTAATCCAATGTTTGTTTATTCAAAGATTTCAAATGCAGATAGAGGCAACCTCGAATCCAAAATGCAGGGATTACCAAATCTAATCCACTCTTTAAAGGAAAGAATAATGTATGTATTATCAGAATGTGCATAATGATGTGGAATGTGGCTACCTGGGCATTCAGAAGCAGAGAAATCCAGGTAACTCCAAGGGGAAAGCCTGATGATATTGCAGTCAATGGGAGTTTTGCTATCCATGTAACCAGAGTGAGATTTCATCTCTGGAAGCCTGTCATGGGATGTCGCTGTGCCAAAGACATTCACAACATTATCACTGACCCTTAGTTCGGTATTTTTCTCTCTCTGTTTTGGTGTTTATCATATAGTTTTTGTTCTCAGCTGAAATCATTACTGGAGACACACTGATAACTGAGTCTCCATTCTTCCTCCCCACTAGCAACCAGACACTTTTCCAGTGTCCAGCTTCTCACTGAGGTATTGCAACTCTTTTTGGACAGAAAGACTTCTTGTGCACACAATAAGAGAAGGGACAGATGGTCCATGCCCGCTCACGTGAACAGGATGAGCCTTCTCTGCAGCTTAAAAAACACATAAGCCAGACAAGGATTCCAGGCAGCGTTTATCCCAAAGCATTTCCAACAATCCCACAAGAATGTTAATTACTGACACAAACAATCTTGTTCTCATTCATATAATGGGAGTATCTAAAGGTCTTACCTGAGGTTGGGACCTATTGTATTAGACACTGCATGATCACACAGTAAAAGCAGGTCTTTGCCCCAGAGAGCTTCTGGTCTAGGAGGTTAGACTGGCAGGAAGTTAGGAGGGAAACAGAACCACGGAAAGGTGTTACGAGTCACCAAAGGCAGTGCAGCAGGTCTGCGATGAAGACAAATTTCACACCTCTTGAGTTCTCCTGCTTCAGTGCTGTGTCCACACTATCACATTTTCTCCTACGATCATGCCAGCAAAGGCAGGGAAGTGAGTTTGCTGCCACCTGAGAGCAGGCCAAAATGGAGAGGAAAAAAAAGAGAGAGGAGAAAGGCTAAAACAAAAGGAAGAGAACTGATACTTAGCACAAAGAAACCATACCAGTCCTTTGCCTCTGGGGAAGGGAAATCAGAGAAACAATCTCAGAACAGCAGCAGGGGATGCCTGGAAAACATATATACCTTTTTTTGTTACCTTACCGATTAGGCTGATGTGTTGGGCCATATGGCTGGGATCCTTAATTCCCCTCCTCCTTTGCATATGGCAGTTGCTCCAGTCCACCTGCCCCAACACCCCCCGCCATACACACTGCACTCACATGAGAGAAGAGGCTAAGGCACCTTCCTGGTGGCTACACTGCCCTGTAGGCTCCCTCCAGCTCTGACACCCATCCAGTGGTCAGGGGGTGGATCAGCTGCACTTGCTTTGTGGAGTCCTGGAAGAGGAGAGATGCAGCCAAATTGCCAGCACGTGAGATACAAATGGATCAGCCAGAGCTAGATGAGCAAGTCTGACGCAAAAAACTTGAGACTAGATAGATTTGATGCCCGTGTCAACACCGGCAGCTCCCACAGATGTCTGTGGTACTGGAGGTCAGCCATGGCTGCCTTGTACCTCAGGCTACTGCTTTAGGTGTCTGAAACTGAATATACATATAGAATAGTTCCAGGAGCCCCTCTTTGAAAATACTGGTGAAGGTATCCCTGTTTTAAACGGGGGAAACAGGAGGCAAAGAGAAGTTTTAGAATGCTGGGACAAAACGTTAAATATCAGCAAAATTGCCTCAGTCCACTAATAGAATAGTTCAAAACCAATGGCACACATCATTAGGATGATGGGGCATTCAGTGTGCGGGTTCACATCTAAGCCAGGAACACAGTTTTTAATAAACAGCAGATGTAGTGAAGGCAGGGAGGATGATCTGCAGAACATCAGATGACAGATCTGGACAGGGAGAGAGCCTGACAGGGAGAGAGCTGCAATGGGCAACCATCTTGTTCATACTCTTCTCAGGCAGCCCTTTAAAGTAGTCAAGAGTTTTGGCTCCACTTCCTCCTCCTGGAATGCTCCTCAAAACCTCATCACCCTTTCAAATACTGTGAGGGAATTTCTTATAAATGGAGTAGATTTTTCATGGAACGGATATTGGACTACTTCATTTTTACTACGGCATCTGAAAAAGGGAGAAGCTCAAATACTTGTAAAATTCAACTTCTTAGAAAAGATCTTCAGATTCATGTATCAGAAGCTTTGAAGATTGTACTGTGGGGTTATAGATGTAAATTTACCTATGCATAACACTGCAGGGACCTAATTTGACTCTCTGTATATCCAATAAATTAAATATCTTGTTACCAGTGCCAAAAAGCAACAGATCCAAGACCACATTTAGATTAGGTTTTCTACTCTCCAAGCTCTGAAGGATATCTGGAGTCCTGGAGGACTTCTCTTTTCTCCGTGACTTCCTGCCACATGATCTAAACAGCAGCTGATCATGGCATCTCCCAAAGTGCCCAACCTGTAGGATGGAGATGAGTTTCTACATTATGCGTCAAATATGGAGAAACAGGGTAAAACAGTCTCTTCCAAAATAAGCAGCTTGCATGCTGCCTGAGGAGCACAGATTGACAAAGAAGCATGTTCAAGGGTAACGGAGTAGCAGAGGAAACCAAAGTCTCCCAGCTTACTTTTTTTCTGAGTATAAGAATGGCAGCTTTTAAATGGACTCAGCTGGAATAATTCAGATGTTAAGATTCAAACTTTGCTGTTAGTGTTTACGTGGTTATCTTCATTTCTATCGGCAAGATCCAAACTGTTGCACCCTCCTACCAAGAAAGCCAGGGAGCCATTCTGCAGCACCTCTCTATGCTGCAGATATCTGGACAAGATCTTGGTTATGTAGCTCTTAAGAAGAGAGCATGGAGGTCTCTTTCCAAAGAGTTACAACATGGATAAGCCCTGATTTACTAAGGAGAGAAACAAGCTTCTGTTCCCAACAGTTTCCAGTTTGAAAGCAGAGCTATGCTTCACATCATTCTGCATAAATTTTATTTTTAAATCATTTCTAGCCTCTTGCAAATTCTAAGTATCTCCAAAAGAGAGGGCAAACTTGCCAGCATTTCTTCCTAGTTTTCAGCAGCCCAACTCCTTACCCCCATTAGTACTGTCTGAATCTTTCTCGGATGCAGGACTGAGCAATTTAGAGAAACAAGGGACAGTTTAAACAGAAAAGAATACATTTCATGCGGAGGGATGGTACTATACTGACAGCTCTAGCAGATAAAACGTGGGTAGCCTTCAAATAGGTAGTGTTTCACTCGCTAAGGCTGTCAGTCTGGCACTTTCCACACACATTAATTTTACTTTCTTTTTTTGTTTAAACATCCCTTCAGGGCAGCAGTTCCAAAAAAACACCACCATTCTACCACCTTTCCATGCCCCTCCCCAGGGACCGACGATCAAAGCCAGGAGAGCAAAACATGCAACTCTGATGGGATGTGAAATGCGGGTGATCATGCCGTGAACCCTTGTATCCTCCTGACAGATATACTGCACATTAAGCGCATCAGGGTCTGTACATCTGCTGTCACAGTGCGGTTTTACCACATCTTTTTGTTTCCTTAGTACCTGAATGGCAGCTTTAGAAATCAAATTACAGTCTGAGTAATTTGGCTGCTACAGGCTGCAGCCCCCTTACTGAGCCACTAAATCAGGCTAATTGAAACAACAAATATGCCTGAATAGCAGTTCCTTAAGAAAATGTTGCCCTTACAACACACTGCTTTTACTTCTAACGTAACTTGACTGGACTTACTGACTAGTTGGTATTTCTGGTACTGCATTTGAAGTTTATTGATTCTAAAAAATATGGAATGAGCCTCAAAGAGGTCAGAATGTTACTTTGTGCCCAGGCGACACACAAAGAGATTCAGAAATACGGAACGGAGCAAAAGGAACTGCACACAACTAAAGAAGGTCACTAGTTTATACCACCCGAGATCATTGGTTTTTGAAAATCACTGCCTGTTGGCAGTCATGTGCCTTGCCTGAAAAGATGTGACGGTCTGCATGATGAAGGTCCATCTAATCCACATCCTAGTTAACAGCTACCACATTGTAAGAAAATGGTGCACAGCTGTGTTGCTCCACCTACGTCCTCCTCCACTAATACACGTTTTTTGGGAATGCTCTTAGAAGGACCAAGGATTGAAATGGCACATCCTCCTTCAGCAAAGCATGAGCAACATGCCGGCAGGGAAGCCTGGAGGGAAGATACTCATAGACTGTACAAGTAGTGTACGTTTTGCATAAAAGGAAGATGCCTTCACACTCCACAGGCATTCAGCTAAAACAGTTCACTACCAAAAAATGGAGAGAATTTAGGTATTTGGAACCAACTTCCATTGCTAAAAATGGGGAATTCGGAGAGAAAGAGGTTCAGGCTATCAGAAGTACCTTTCATTTCTGAAAGTATAAAAGTGCATGTATTCAACAAGGAATTCATTTCTCAAAAAGGCTCTGATTCCACATTCAAAAACATACAGTGAGTGCTGAAAAGAAATTGAGGAAGAGAAATCTATATCATCTGGAATGAACATTTACATTCTACAAAGAGAAGAAATGGCATTTTTCAGATGAGAGCCCTCTGAGGCAGGTACCAAATAAGATATATTTGACAGAGGAAGAAAAGCTTTCTCACGAATCTAATGTTTTTCTAGCCCCAAATGGCTGCAATCTGCCTCTAAAACCCTCTTTCAGGCTGACGCTCGCTTCATGATCTGTTAGCTTTGTCTAAACCATGCTCACAAATGGTAGTCCAGCTTTTTCCTTCTGACCTCTAGCCCACTCACCAGATATCAGGTAACAGTCATCTGGCCCTGCTGGGGTTGCCGTTGCAATATCCGCAGCGAGCCGCTACTTCTCAAGCTGCCGGGTCATTCTAGGAAGTACTACTTCTGGAGAAGGCAGAGCAGGAGAAGACAAGGTATAGTATTACTGACATGCTTTTGATGTTTACTGCTACTACTGCTGTTAATGTATGTGTTTTTATTAAAGAACAGAGCTCAGGTATTATGCTTAGCTTAAAAACAAAGCTGTAAAAAAGCACCAATGAAGGATATCAGTAAAAAAAATCCCTTCACATAAAACTCCTATTCTCATCTTCTCTTTTCTTTTAACCACTGCATACTATTTCTGGCAAATGCAATTGTTCACGGGGTCCTGTGCCCCAGGAGGCTCCCGAAGGAGCACGTGCTGGGCACCGGCTCCTGTTGCAGGAAGGGAGTAGCGAGAACTCAGACACTAAGTGAGGCAAAGGTCTTATTCTGAGCAGTTTCCAATCCAGAAAGAAGCAGAAGTTAGTCTTGTGCCTGGGTCTTATTCTGAGCAGTTTCCAATCCAGAAAGAAGCAGAAGTTAGTCTTGTGCCTGGCTACAGCCAGTTTTGACACATGAAAAGTTTTGCTAACTTTCAGCTGACTCAGGTGAACAATATGTACTATGTAAATAGTGACAAATGCAAGAAATCTTGCACTTTGCATAAAAATGACAGATATCATGCATGTAAAGAAGGAGTAAGCTTAGAAAGCTCTATGATTCTCTAACCTCAATAGCTGATTTGCAGTGCTGAAAGGCTAATTGAACTCATATAAGAAATCAGATCATAACTAGGTTTTGAGACAAATCACTGAAAAGTAGATTTTTGACTCACAGTGAATGTGGGCATGAACAAGTCCAGTACTGGATCTACTGCAGCACAGCAGCTGACTTGCAGACCGCCTTTCAAGCTGTGGGCTGAGGTCCGTGAATCTGTTAAACAGCACTGGAAAGTCACCGCATCCAGACTAAAGCTGACTGAGAGAAGGCAGATCCAGTGATCCAAAATACTGCAACAGAAGGGGGCCGGAAAGAGTTCTGCGAGTTCAAGAGCACTCATGCCAGCAAACAGCCCGTGGACCCGAACCCAGAGGGCGAGCACCAGAAATCGGTCCCCACCTTCGGGAGAAGACAGAGGACCGCAAGCGTGTGCTGACACAGCGGTCAGCGTGGACAAATCCCCGTTCAGAATGTTTCACGGGCCCGGGCCAAGTGGGGCGACACTGCAGCAGATGAGCAAACCACAGCCTGAAAGATAAAGGGAT
Organism: Dromaius novaehollandiae; assembly: GCF_036370855.1. Lineage (NCBI taxonomy): Eukaryota > Metazoa > Chordata > Aves > Casuariiformes > Dromaiidae > Dromaius > Dromaius novaehollandiae. The sequence goes on from NC_088107.1 coordinate 24,243,183, forward strand.
AGTCATTCATTTTAAGTTGTGCAGTTATCGTTAAGTGTTAGGAACAGTGATAATTAGCCCCAATAGAAAAGCTAAAAGCAGACTCTCAAAATGGGCAGAAGTGAGTGAAACTGCCCTAAGTCAGCACTGAGTGTGGGCATCTTCTATGGGCATCTTTCACCAAAGAAATGCGTTGTTAAATGTATGGGGAAACAAGAGACAGCAAAACAATCTGAAATACTAGCAGCATATAAAGCTGTGTTGAAAACATATCAAAGCCTTGTTCTCATTAGAAGAATGTCTTTACAGGACCTGAACAACTAAGACAGAGTGAGGACCTCTACAAAATAGGGAAGGCCGCATAGGGTGCTGAGTAAACCTGAACAGAGCCCACCCATCATAAAGCTCATCTCTTAAATCAGATTCTTACACGGACTTTAGCAGAGGCTAGAGGCGGTGCTGGACAGGCTCACAGCTCTCTGGAAGATGGAGGAAACGCAGACTTGACAGCAAGTGGATGCTCATGGGTCACCAGAGAAAGGGAGGAAAAATGAAATCCTTTGATTACAGTCAGACAAAAATAAATACGTAGGAAAAGAACGTTTTATATTTCCTGCAAGGAGTAAAAGTTTGGGGGGAAATGGACTATGCCAAATATTTTCCTCTGCTGGAGGCATCAGCAGGGTTCTAACAGGCACGTTAGGAAAACAGAGCATACGTTTGTGCATATTCAACAGCCCCTATGGGAGACATAATTTCCTCAGACTGCCATTTGGGTTGTGTTTGGCACTTCAACTGTTTCATGGGCTTTGATAGCCTAGGATCTGCGTAGATGATGTTTTGTTCTGGAGGAAAAGAGTAGAAGCACATGACCGGAGGCTTTTGAAAGACTTGGACCAGCAGAGCTCAACCAACAAAACTCCTTTGTAATGGAAATGCCATACCTAGGCATAAAATTAGAATAGCAATGTGTACAAGGAGATTACAACGAGGTTGAAGTCATCCCCAGTATTCCTGCCCCAACAGAAAGGGATGCAAAGTTAAGATACCTTTGAGTAGCGAGCTGGCTGCCCAATTTAGCTGCCCAAGCAATCAGTGACAGATCTTTATGTGCAGGAGCATTCACTGGACCCAGCACAGACAGGCAGAAAAACTGAAGGAGCTAATTGACGGCCCCAGTTAAACAGAATTAAGTGCAAAACTGGACACAGATCTTTACAGACCAGCGCCGAATGAGCTGAATTCTCTCCTTGCACTCGCACTAGGACTTGTGCCCTAGTGACGCATGAAGATTAATGCTTGTACAAAAAGCATTTGCTTTCTGCTTTTTGTGGGTATTTGCAGGCTGTCTACTTGAATGTCTCATCTGGTTTCAATTAGAGATTGCATTATTTTTTACTTATAGTCTTAAACTGTGGGTAGTTTTGCTCTGGACAATTCCAGCTACTCTATCCTGTCCCATGCCAGCAGAGCCTGAAGTGACACCTTTCTCTCCTTGCCCCTAGGACTGCTAGGAAGTTAATTTGGTAATAAGTCAGACTCTGTTTACATTCCCAGTTGACCAGCCCTATTCACGTCAGTGGGGCTGCCCTGTTTGCAGAGCAGTTTGAAACCCTCTGATGCCCTGAACTCCGGAGAGGCAAGGACTGTTATTCACAGTTAAGACACAAATCACCGGGCAGGCGGGAAATGCTGAAGGGTGATGCAAATTCCCTTTGTTCCCAGGAGGCACAGCACAGGCCTCTCCTATGAGTTTAAGGAGGAGTTTCAAGGCTATATTTGGAGCAAAACACCAGCAGAATATATCTACTCACAAATACCAAAGAAACTTCTTTATGTAACTGTTCTGCTATGTACCGCTGCAAAGGGGACACCGAAGGGTAGAGCATTTGCCATGTAGGCAAACACTTTGGCAGGCAAATATGCTAAATGGCCCCAGAGAGCGAAGCTGCATAGGCCGACTCCCTGCGTAAGTAAGGAGTCTCTGAGGAGGTGCATGCTGAGACAACACCTGGAGGGGGGCATCTTCCTGTTCATCCGCCACTCGCTTGCTTAATTAGGCTTCTGTAATCACACAGCAGTAGGAAAAAGCTGGATCCCACTGGAGAAAGGCCATCGCAGCGCCGAAGCAGATATGTATATTTTCCAGCACCAAGGCCAGGTAGTAGTAGGAAGGGCTCCACAACCACCTGTGTGTAACCACCAAAAGGTTATGGCAATCTACTGGGGTTCGTTTACCTTTTCTAGAAGAGGCAAAAAGACATGAAGCTACTTTGAGGCTGGACAGCACCCGGTCTTTTGCAGACATGCACAGCGTCTCTGGGACACAGGTCTCCTCCCACGCACGCTGCCGCAGACCTCTTCGCGGGAGCAATCCCAGATGAAGCTTGGCCAGCAGGTCAGCAGCGAAGGTCTGGCTGGCAAGAGGCCACCAGTGGAGAGCTGAGGCAGTAACTGCTTTGGCCATTACACCCATACCTCCAAACGCCTCTGAGACCGCACAGGGAGAAGTTATATGCTGAAAACAAAGCGTGGGCAAAGCCTAGGTAGGCAAAGCTGAGAGCAGGTTTTTCAGGATTGTGACTTTGGACTGAGGTGCCTAAATCCTGTGCAAATTGCACTTCAGATGTCTGTTTGGATCTAGCCTTTAAAGCCCGCTTTATTCCTGTTCAGAATAACAGTGCTTTCACAGTGCTTCACAGTGCCACTGTTAAGCTCAGCAATCCCTCTCCAAGACCTAGGGATAGAAGGTCCTACAAAAAGGTTTTATTTTATAAATAAAATTAAGGAAAAAGAGGACATCAAATAACAGAGTTGGCCAGAATGCACTGATAGGACTCCGAGAGATGTAATATGCTTGAGAAAGGCAAATCTCATGCTCAAAGGTGGCAACTAATCTCGGGCCCCTCGCCCCAGCTGACACTGCAGTGGAGCTCTGCAGCCTCGGCGCTGCGTAGTTGGATGTGTCCTGCCTCAAGCGAGGTCTCTGGGCTGCAACTGCTCCGAGGTGGCTTTCCATATGGAAGCTAAAGATCATTAAAACCTTCCAGAGGACAACCATGAGATCCAGCCAACATTCCTCCCTTCAATAAATAAAATAGCTTCTAGCATAGGCGGCTCTGTGAATTATTGCAGAGCACATAATAGTCCCTGTATTTGCCTACACAATCACTGCGCTCCCAAGATCTAACTCATTACTGTGCTTAGCGAAGCGCTTTGAACTGCCTCAAGCATGAAAAGCACCATATAAGAACAAATTTTATTCTCATAAAAAGGTATTAAGGCAAGTTAGAGGCACTATTGATGCACATGATATGCTATAATTGGCAAACGTTCACAAAGGCAAAATGCAGCTTTGTGCCTCAGGCTGGAGGGTACCTGTGCACGCAGTTTCCCTCCGAGCGCATCCCTTCCTCTGCCCTAGAGCAGTCCCAGTTCCCAGAGACAAGCTTGTTTGGGAGCCATGCTGTCCTAAACACCGCCATTTTACTTAGGAGGAGAAATCAAGACTCCGCTTGACTTGATTTTAAAGGCAGACACGAGTATCACTGGCTAGCGTCTAGCACTACCCACACCCCCGCCATTCCTGACCCACAGTCCCCCACAATCCCTTCAGTCACCATCCCAGCACAACCGGGCACCACCAAGGATCAAAGCTGCATCCCTGCCCCTGAACTGGAAGCTGCTGTTCCTGTGCCACCCCCAGCACGGCTGTCACGCCGGCTCAGCCGTGACCTGCAGCACCCTCTGTTGTTCCCTCCCTGGAGTTCGTCCAGCTCTCACTAACAGGGCTTCTCCTTCGCTGTTTTAGTTATCAGCTTCTGAAAAGCTCTGTCAGGGCACCACAGCTCTGCTCTTCTATTCCGCTCCGGACTCTCATTCTCTGCTTGTTAGTCTGGCCAAATTTGCACCCCCCACACACAAAATGGGTAGACATTGTAGGTACGGGATTGAGCTGGCTAAAGGCTTCCTTCCTTGGGAAAGGCTGAACTCAAATAGCTTCCAGTGACCCACAACTCCTGGAAAACTGTGTTTGGAAGTGTCATGTCACTCTTGCACCCTGAAAGTCTTTACGCCAGCGCTGTGCCTCGGGATGTTATCAGAGCAGCCAGGAATGTTCTTGGGGTTGGAGGGGAGTGGGCTGAAAATTTTTTGCAGGCCCACACAAAAATGTTGGATTGTCCCAAGCCAATTTCATGTCTCGGAGGGACATCAGAGTCAGCACTCTCAATGCTGCAATTACCAGCAATCAAGATAAATACATTAAATATTAAAGGGAATATTGAGAAATAACAAAAACTAATACGGAAACCACAAGGCACATGGGCACACACGTGTGTGCAGTTTGTCCAATGGACTCAAGCAATCGTTCAAGATCCTGGCCCACAAGCTATGTTAAATCCCTCAAACTTTCCACTTTCCCACTGTCTTGAATTCCTTCTGTAAGAAAGAAGCCTCATGCACAATTTTGAAGCACTAAAAGCTTCTTTCTGGTAGAAAGCACACAATTTTTCAGGAAGCTTGAACTCAGTTTCTGTTTTGGAGTATCAGGTATTTGGAAAGTCACAGAGGGCACGCAGTCATTCTAGGAGAGAAAGCAGTGTCCCCTTCTATTTTGCTTATCATGGTGCCCACACAGCTCCTACCTTGCCTTCCAGACACACAGTCCATGTGCAGCCTTGAGTCCTACAGGCAAGAGCAGGTGAAGGAGAGAGTGAAGGGGAACCTCTGAAGTGCTCAAGGCACTGTACTATGTGAATGGGGAAGAGGGGAAAGTGTATTCATTAGCACCTTCTCCTCAGGCTGCATACTAAGATCCCCATTCACTTATTATTCCAGAGCTTCCCATAGGCTTCAATAGGAGCTCAGTGGAGTCAGAGCCTCAGGGTTTAACTCGTAGTGAACCTACACATTAATGATCGGCACATGAAGTCTTAGGAGATGTTGCCAGGACCACTCCTTTGGAGAATATGTCAGAGGGGACAGAAATCCTGTTCTGCAAGAACTTGAGTAAGAGATACAACATTGCCCACTGCGACAGCTGTCTTGAGGGTGAACAGTCCTAGGGAGAGGTTCTGATGTGTGCAGTATTTCTGTTGTCGAGCATACCAAAAATGCTGCTTGAGAGCTTTCATTTCAAGTGTGCACTAAAAGGTTTTTTTTCTGTTCCTCACTCTGGTTAAATTTTCTTGGCTGCCCTCCACTCCACCCACGAAGTGCTGCTGGAAAAGGAGGAAACTAATTTGCATGCACAAAGATTGGGAGTTTTCTCCTTCCACACAGTGATCAACAGTTTGGTGGAAGCTTAATCCAACAGCTCCCTTACTAGTGTGTCCAGTGGCCTGTCTGTCCTCACGGCTATTTTGGACGACCACGAATTCAGTGGAATGACCTTGGCGTTAGTAAATAGGAGACTTGGACTGGTGATGTCCTCATGGAGCTTCATTTTTAGATTTTTCCTGATGGGAGAAATTGAGAACTAAAGATGTTCCACAAAGACTACTTATCCAATTACTGGAGCACTTAAAAAATGTGATGTGGATCAGTCGAACACCCCAAGCTTCTCCCAGAAGGAGAACCTGAGAGTGCAGGCAGTGCACTTCCGGAAGCATCAAGAATCCGACAGACTAGCTTTGTAGCTTTTGTTAGTTGGTTCTGACTTGCTTTTGGCTTCTTGCCTCCTTCCTATTAACACCCCATGGTGCAGCTGTGTTTGACATCCCTATAACAAACCCTGATTTATATGGCCTCATACAATTCCTCCTCCTTTGTGTGGCCTTGAGAACGGTGTAACAGGCATACTAAAATGGCACCCATTTAAATCAGTCACTACCAAAGGAACAGACATCTTCAAAGAGTTTTATCTTTGTGAATCAAATTTCACCCCTTCCGAGTAATCCTTTTTTTTAATGAAATGTAGCTTATTGGGGTTTGGCAGAAGCTGACAAATACTTTCTCCAGTGAGTAGAGTTAAAAAAGATAAAAGGTAAAAGCATCACTGAGATTCACTGAGCTGCAGAATAAAAGAGAAAAGATCCAGAAGGAAATCAAATGTGCTACATCCATCACTCATTCAACTCGCAAGTATTTGAGCAGCTGTCCAGTGGAGGGAATTCAAGGTCCTTATTTTATGGTGCATCTCTGAACATCTTTGATGCTTTTCTATATGGCAGTGCAGCAGATGATTCATACTCCTTTCTATACCAACTGCCCATAGAAAATCTGCAAACCATTGTCACTGATACTCACTAATTTAGGAGCCATGTCATAACATATCCTACATCCAATGCATGTCCACTACTTAACACACTGCTTGCTTTAGAGATGTGGTTTTTCTTTGGTACGATGTGAACACTACGATTATGTGCTGCATGTGCCAAACAGCAGGGCTGGGTGGGGAAAAAGGAGGGAGGCTTCAGCTCCGAAATGGTAGTACCTATTTTTAGGCTCCCGAAGCCAAGCTGTGCTGCTGCCACTCTGTTCTGGTGATCCAGCACGTGTCACTCGAGATGTCACCAATCCAAGGCAGTCACAACAGTTTGTCGTGCTGGGCTTCAGCTTCTTGGCGGAGGGAAGATAAGCAGCAATTGTTCCGAAGTCTGGGGCAGGAACAAATTGTATCACGGTAACTGCTTTTTTATTGCTAATATTTATATCAGATCATTTTTTAGTCTGAACATATCATTACAACAGAAGAGATATGCACCTGGCTCTTCCTGCACCCTGACAGCCCGGCCCCAGAACGCAGCAGGACTTGCCCTTCCCGGGAACATCCTCTATGAAACGCTGTCCGAAACCATGGGGAATTTTTTAAGGCCTGGTTAAGCGTATGGCAGGACCACACACCCCTCTTGCCTACTGCTGCCAGAGCACCCAGAATATGGTCTAACTGGAGTAAATTCATGTCCCAAATTGGTTTTATGCAGCTGCAGTATCTTCCCAGCACTCCAAGTGCGAGAGCCCCCCCTTCGCGCAGCGCCGGGATCCGCAAGCCGTTTACCACCCATCTGCTCTGCGGTGAGCAGCCCTCCGCGTGCCGCTAACCTGCAGCCAGCGCGAGGCAGAGCCAGCTCAGCCTCCCCCGACAGCCACCCTGCGACGGCTTCTCCGCGTGCCCGAAACCCCCGAGACCACAACCCGAAGGGCTCTGCTCACATCCCCTGCCGTAAGCACCCTCCGTGGGCTGCCACAGCTGCCCCTCTTCGCTGCTGTGCGGGAAGGCAGCGCGGGGCAGCCCTGGAAATAAGCAGTCCAAACGCCCTCTCGAAGGGGAGCGGGAGCGCTGTAGGAGCGGCAGTACCGGCGCTGCGGTCCCTGGGCACCTCTCTGCACGGCAGCGCCGGCTGCAGAGGCTCCTCCAGCCACACCAGCTTCTCCTCCCGCCGCGGGCAGCCTTCCCCCAGCCGGCACCGTCCGCTCAGTCCTCCTCGCACAACTGCCTGGGGATCTGCGAGATGCATCCAGCTGGGAAACGCTTCCGCTTCAGCATGTGGCTCCGCAATCATCTGTACAGGTTGGGGGGGACAAGGGGGGGGAAACAGGAGCAGCTTATCTTGGCACAGGCCAGCTTGGGCATCTCTGCCGGGCAGGGACTGAGCTCTGCTGCCAGCAGCACTGCGAGAAAGCAGGGAATCAAACCCCTGGCCCCGAGGTCTTCAGCTCACCGGCCCACTGCAACATCCTTTCCTTCTTCAGCTGCTTTTCTCCATTAAACTCTCCTGCAGTACGGTGTGCTATCGAGTAATTAGGAACACATACATAGCTGTTTCTTAGAGCGCTTTAGCACCCCGCACTCCCTTTCTCTTTAGAAGTGTAACAGTGAGGGAAAATGACACCATACAGACACTGTAAAATGGAAAGGGTTAACTAAAAAAAATGTTACGTTCTTAATCAAGGAACAAACCAATATGAATAACTGCAATCATATTTTGCAGCAATGTAACTCTTTTTATCCTTTTCTCTCCCAGACATTTTAAGACTACGAACTGAGGTCTGAATCCTTCAAGTGAGAATAGCTTAAATTGGCATTGAGAGAAAATATGCAGCAAGTATTGATCTGGCAGGACAGAGTTCAAACCTGAGTTATTTGTCCCTGATTTTGGATGGGGGTTGGCAGAGCTCAGCACCCCTCAGGACTACACCCATCCTATGTTACCGAGGACCATTTTTGCCAACCGTACCACCTGGCAGTGCTTAATCTGAATTTTTGAAAGCAAGGGCTGGCTGAAGGAGCACAGCACTGTTTTATTTAATCACAGCAGAGTTTTGGTATCCATAGAACAGATCCTGGAACCGAAGCGTATTTTCATGATCAGGGACTACAGATTGGCATAAAATGTCTGCACCGCTTCTTTCCATTCCAGGCTGTGCCTTTGAAGTCATGGTAACAGCTTTTGGATTCGAATCCTCTGATGAGGCTCCGTGATTTATTAGGTAAAACATCTGGAAAAAATGAAGACTTGTGGCAGTGTAAATCCTCCAGAAGGAGCAGAGAGAGGTTTCATCTGCACAGTACTCCTGTCAAAAATCAAGGAAACCTGAGCTCTGGCGACCAGCTTAAGGTTGTTCTGAGGCTGAAAAGCTCCAGCTCCGAACGGGCCTGTTTGCATTTCACCCAGCGGCCCACAAACCACCGCGCAGAACTGGACGAGGCTGCGAACGCAGAGGGGAATGCACATCAGCTAACAGCCCTCAGCGCTGGGATCGTGCCATAGCTAACTAAATGATTTTCATACGCTCTTGCAGCTTGAATGTCGGTAGCAATTCTGCCCTTGACATTAATAAGGTAGCTCCTGTTATAAATCACTGCATGCTGTGGAAGCGGTGTGAAATGTAAAATACCTGTCTCTCTCCCTCAAAGAAGGCAAGAACAAAATGCAGATGGGCCAGAAACGCATAGTTCAGGTCACCCACGCTGCATTTCTGTGATGAAGAGGGGTGTCAGGGTGACTCTTCTGTTCCCCAATTACAGCAGCCTCTGTGAGCAAAGCAATGCTGCCTTTCGCAGGAGGAGAAAATTACTGGTCTTGGATAACACTGATCTGAAAGGAATAAAACTGTACAGGTAACAAACAAGGAGATAAGCATTGTATGAAGTGGGTTTCTTATTTTATTTGGAATGAACCCTGAGCTAAGGCAAAAAAGAAAGGAGAAATGAAAGAGGAGGAATAGCTTGCTTTGCTTTGGAGCTACTGCTAATGGCTTTTTCTATGCCATGTGTGCACGGGTGCACGGGTGCACGTGTGCGTGTGCATGTGTGTGTACGTAAACATTTGTTAGATGAGGGCTGAGCTGGAAATCACTGAAGTACTTGACTCAGAATTATTTACTCTTTCTGACTCCTCCATACAACAACCCATGTTCCAAATTTCAGCGCTCGCGCTTCTTTTCCCCAGAGAGCCATCTTTTGACAGTTATTTTCTCATCTAAATCCCCCTTCCAGCAATTTGAATAATACAGTTCAAACACTAGCCTGAGTGCCAGTGTGCTTTTTGGAGGGGGCGCAGGACTGGAGGAGGAGGGGGAGTTTGGGGAGTATTTTTTTAATCAGATAAATTATTGCTGGGAAGCCAGCCACTTCTCTCCATTCAATTTCTACTCTATGGGGAATCCATCTAATACCCTTCTCTTGGTGTGAAGCAGGACCAGCGCAAGGCTGCATCAAACCGCGGAGCGATGCAAAAGATGGGCTGGACCCAGGGAACGAACCCGCCGTCAGAGGACGGGGCTACGCACAAGGAGGAGGGCGGCCGAAAAGCCGGGGGGGGGCAGCTACGCACCTCGTCAGGCAAGGCAGGGAAGCGGAGGCTGCTCGGCTCCTTTCTCTGCTGGCAAACGGGACGAGGCTCCAGCTTGCGTGGCGGCGGCGGCGAGCAGGCTGAGATGGCTCCAAGCTTCGGGGCTGACGCAAGGAGCTTTGCACCTGCAGGGAGGTGGCTGGGCTCCAGGCGGGTCCGGCGCTGCGCACGATGGAGGCTCCTCTCAGGCGCTGCTTGAGTTTGCGAGAAAGAGTTTAGCGATTTCACCCCGGTTGCCGGCGGAGCTGGGAACGGGCCAGGTCACCTCAGCAGCATAACTGGAACCAGTAAATGCGTGTTGGCCGGCGGAGAGAAGCCAAGCGCGGGGAACAGACAGCTCCCAGCACATCGGGTGTCAGACACGCTCGCGGGTGGCACGTCTGCGAAGCTTGCCTTGCTCTGCACATACCTTTTCTTCTTGTTTGCACTACCGCAACACCGAAGGCCCCAACCAAGACAAGGCTCCGCTGTGCTCTGGCGTCGTACACACACGCAGCGAGGGGCGGGCTGAGTCCCGAAGAGCTCGTAGCCTAAACAGAGCAACAATTAGAGGTGGGAGTGCAAAGAGGTGCCCGGTGCCAGGACGCGATCTCCCCGAGCTCAGCGAGCAAGTTGACATCCAAACCGAAGCCAGAGCTCGGGGCCTGATACCAGGCCACAGCACTTGCTTTCCTTTAATGTACTGAAACCAATTTAGTCTCTAGGCTTCTCGCTCGAGCACTTCTCAGCGACTGCCAATTCACAGGCAGGTTTTAAAGAACGGCGGGGCAATGCCTCCTGCCTGGGTGTCAAGGCACGCTTTTGGCCTTTTATTCTTCTACCGAACGAAGAATAAAAAGCTTTGGGGGGAGACTGGCAGTAAGCTCAGGAGACGCGGAGAGCTCTGAGCAAGGTTCCCAGACTCGGGGAGTGACTACAGCACAAATAATGGTAAAAAATAAAGGAATTGACTCAGCAGGAGGGAAGCGAGAACAAGTGGAAGAGCAACTCCACTCTGGAAAGCTGCAGGGAGAATCTGACATCCAAAGCAGAAGAGAAATAAGGGCAACATTTTTCAGACGTGTACAGTCTGCGTTTTGGATAGCTTCTGACAGCCTGACTGTCAGAAAGCCGCTGAGCACCCATCCTCGCAAAACAGGCCTCCCATCGTGGCCGGCTATTTTTGGCCCAAAACAAACAAAAGAGATTCTTTTTATTGAGAACTCATTTCCAGCTGCCTCTGGGTAACAGCACGTGGGCTTTTGCCAGTACTCTCCCCCCAGATTTTCGGTCTCCAAATCTCCGCTGCTTGGAGGTGCAGTTCCCAACACTACGGCTTCCTTTCCCAGGCAAAATTAGTGCTTAAAGCAACACAGATCTAGACACGTAATTAACCCCCCCTCTAGCCCACCTACCAACTAAACTTACTTTAGGGCTCAATTAACCTCTGAGGACGTTGCTTGGAATTACAGGTCTCCCTGGAAATGCTGGACGCCTGTTGCCAGGAGGAAGTAAGCCCATGCTGCAAGCCGCAGGTCAAGGGGGCTGTCTGGACCTGCAGTGCTTCTTGTCTGGCGGAGACTTTCTCAGAAAAAATGAGTAACTTTTTGGCATTTTTCCCCTCCTTTCTAGGAAATGGAGGAAGTGTTATCTCACCTTCCTCGGGTATTTTTTTCTTGTATTTTGAGCCCTCAACCGTAAGTGCATTTTTAAAGCACTGCCTATTTCAGAGGTTTTATCCTGGACCGGATGAACTCTGGTGGCTGGTGTATTCCAGCTCCTTTGGGCATTTCGTTATCTCCAAAGGTCCCTTTGGGAATCTGGTCCAGGTGCTCATCATTTTCCATTAAGACTCAGCAATTCACTTCTCCCTCCTCTCCCCACCCAAGAAAAAATAGAGATAAAATAGAAATATCAACGCCTCAACCCTCGCTCCAGCACCAACCCCTCTGCAGCTCTAACCTGGCGCCGTCTCCCCTCGGTCTCCCTCCTCCGCGACTGCTGCACGCCACGGGACCCGCAGCACAGCTCCAGCGCTCCTCTCCCTGCCTGGGGAAATGAAAACAGAGCACGCGGATCAGGACCTGCCCTGCTCAGGAACAAGGCGGAGGGGCTGCTCTTTGCCATCAGGTACCCATTAAATCGCTGCTGAAGCCGCTCTCTGGAGAGCCGCCGTGCTGTGGGAGGTTTGGGCTGCTCCATTCTTCCACTTTGGGTTATCATCTTTCATTTCTTTTACACCTGACACCATGTGGCTTAGAGAAACCACTCTGGGCCCGATAAATTATGGAAGTGAGCCTCCTGACTGTGTTTTCTCTTTTCCTGCCCCTCTTCATTCATTTCCTGCCTCTAAAGCTAAGCAGCTAAACCCCACAGGCTTGACGGTAAGCACCGAGCGGCGAGAAACGGCAGGGAAAGGGGACCTGCCCAAGCAGGAGGCAAAGTAAGCAGAGGAGGAGTCCCCAGGCGTCTCGCTGGGGAAGAGGCCTGCCGGCTCGCTCCGCTCTTGGGCTCTATTACACGGGAAACCAAAGGGAAGCCAGAGTTTATACAGCCAGGCGTCTGCATCCCTTCAGGAAACAGCTCATCTGCTGCTTCTCGGGGGCAGCACTCGGAGGTTTGTCAACGCCTGGTCTGAAGGCCCTGACAGGCTATGTCAGCACTAGGCTTTTCTCCCCCTTTCCCTTGCAACCGTGCCCTGGGCGCACCTGCGGGAGCAGCGCCGGCACGACAGACCGACCGGCTGCCCACCCTGTGCACGGGGCCGCTGCACCTCTTCCTTCGCTGTCACTCCACCAAAGGAGCTGCTGCAGGGAGACGCTTACGGCAACGAGCCGCAGGCAGCGCTACCAAATCCTGGCCGTTAGGGAATTAGGTCTCACTTATCACGGTCCCTCTCCTGCCCCTGCCCTTCCCCGCAGCGCTCCAGCTCACTTGCACGGCCCCGTGCGCGTGGCTGCACAGGCGGCCGCAGGGGCTGGGTGGCAGCAACGGCTGCGCTGCTCGGCCCGCTGGCGGCTGCTGCTGCTGCTCCAGAGGGCTGTGAGGTGGCCACAACGGCTGCGTCCAGCGCGGGGGCACTGCGCTGGCTTTCCTTCTCCTCCGTCCAGCTGTACATCCTCAGGGAACTGGTAGGAACTTCGTATCAATGAAGTTACTCACAATTTTGGTGGAGATTGACTGACAGTTTTGGAAGTAATTTGCGGGGGAGGATGACAGAAAACCAGTAGGCTGTTTCCTTAGGAAACCAAGATAAAAATGCCAGAGTGGAAGGGCTGGTGGAAATCTTGCTTCCATCACCTACAAATTCCTTGATTCTGGAGAACATCCCCCTGTTTCCATACTCTCCACTTTGCTACAAGTTCTAACACGAACAGCTTCTGCAATAACTGACTGTGCCAAAATACGTTTTGCTGTTCCTACGCTGTCCTCCCCTCCCCAGATTATCACATTTCAGCTACTGACATTTCCCAGAAATAAAATAAGAGTTGCTTCGAGTTTGCGAAGCATTCTGCTCATTTCTGCTCTGCGAGGACCTCTGCGCGAGCACCAGATCTTGGCTGTTTACAAGCCCATCTGCTTCTGCTGCTCTCCTTCACCTGAAGCTAAACCGCTCTGCTCAGGATATTGCTCGCAGTTGTGCTGGGAACTGCAAAGAGTAGATGAGGATTTCAGGTGGTAACTGAGCAGCACGAAGAGAAGAATACAAATCTGTTCTTGTCTAAATAGTCCTAAAAATAGTTAAAAAAAAAGGACAAGATGACAGAGGAAATTCCAAAAAGCCAGTGATAGTTTCAGCAGCACAATCATCCCAAGCAGTGTTTTCCTCATGTTTTTATGAGCATTCGAATATTTAAAATCAAACCAGAAGGGAAGAAACACAAGAGCTCCAAAGACTGCTTCCCTGAAATTACACTACTCCCTCTGGTCTCTGCATTTTAAAGTCTCTAGAAGCAGAGCTACAAGAGTCTACTCTGCCCTGTCTAGTTCATAACTCTCCATGCTGTCTAACTCAGGGCCTCATGTTTCCCGGGGTGAAGGGGGGCCTCGGAGTCAAAAAGAGACTGGAAACCTGTCTGTCCATACTGCCTCCAGGGGGGTGCCCAGACACTGTCCCCAAGACCAGGACTGCTGTCCTCGCAGCCTGAGCCTGCACGCGCGGCTGCAGGGGGGACCAGAGGCGGCCCTCCAGAGTCTCTCGCACCTGAACACCCTCAGCAGCCTCGGGCACTGCCAGTCAGCTCAGCACACCGCGCGACATGCCCGGGCAGGCTGTTGCAGACATCCACAGGCTCTGTGTGAGGCAGCACGGACAGGAGACGGGCAGGCTGAGGAGCACGCTGTGCTCACAGACACTTATGTTGATAGAGTGAACGCGCAGGAGACCCACGCTTCCCTTCTGCCGCAGCCTCCGTGCACGGCTCAGCTGGTACCCGACAGGGACCGGCGGAGGATGGATGGCTGGGGCAGTCGCTCTTCGCTCCCGGCTGTGGGCTTCCTGTCCACACAGCTTCCAGCGCTGGTGCACGGCTTGGAGCAGAAACCAGAAACCACTTCTGCTTCTGGCCCCTCTGAGAGTTAGTAAAAGTCAGACCAGCCCAAAGAGAGGAACTGAACTGCCCCTGACCACATCACATCAGAAAACAGAAGGGACCAAAGCATCTCTGCTCCCACCCTGTGCTGGATTCCACACCACAAGTTGCTAATCTGGGCCAAAAATTGGCTAAAGGAAGGGAGCAGCAACAGCATTCGTAATGGTCTCTACGCTGTGCCGTTAGCTTCAAAAGGGTCAGGCTGCCCACGGAGACATCTGCCATTCGGTGAGGCAGGGCAGACGTGGCACGTTACAGAACATACGCACACTGAAAGTTCCCACTCTGTGCAGGAGCGAAGACTGCGAAGGAGCAGTAAGTAGAAGGTGGGGACGATGTGAGATGTGAGCGAGGAAGAGCCCAGCACGAGTTCCGACTGTCCCTCTGCCACGCGGCTCCCTCCTGTGCTATTGGATCACTGTTTATCTCCTGCACCAGTTCAGGATCGGAGATCTGCCCGGTTTAAAGAGCAACATGCTGTCCCGGTTGGCAGCTTCGTGGCTCTGTCCTACCAGCTCAGCACGGCTTGCACAGATCACGTCCCGAGTCTGGAGGCTATTAAGAAAGGAGTTCCCCGGAAGGGGAGTTTGCCAGGGCAGCCACTCTGCTCCGACCTGCAACCTGCGGAGAACACTCCCTTCCCTCTGCAACACCAATATCCCCCTCTTCAAAAGAGGACTGGGCTTGGACTACTATTTGAGGACTTCGTGGCAACTGGGCCCAGTGCGCAGGAAGATCTGAAGACCTCTGACCTGCTCAAAGGTACTGAACCAAACGTTGGCTCAGCTCCTGATGCCTTATTCCAGCGGATAAGGGCACCTGCCTCTCCGAGAACTGCAAGTGCTTCACTCCAAACTTCCACGTCTTAGGCGGGCACTGGAGCAAACAGCTTGCTTTTCAGAGACGCTCTCACAAGTGCTAGCAAGGCTCTGGGCTGTTCTGAAAGCCTAATCCTTGGTGTGTGAAGGGAGAAAGAGTGAAATCATACTTTGCACAAAGTTCCTGTCTCATCCGCTCCCAGGCAATCTTCTCTTTCAGCCTAACAGTTCCTCTGGAAACACTGCCTTTAGCAGCGCTGCAGCTCTGAGGGCCTGGATCAGGTCCTTGCAGCACACATGCTCTTCATTAATGCTAATCCAGGAGCAGAAGTGATCCGAGAGCAAAACCTCCAAGAGGATTAAGCACAGAGATACTGCCTCACCAAGCTCTGACGCAGGGAGGGATCCAACCTGAACCTCCTCCAAAACGCGCAGTCAGATCTGGTTGCTCTGGTTTGGACCAGAGATGGAAAGCGGTTCAGCGAGATGTTGAAAGGGAAGAGCAGAAAGAAAGGAAAACAGTCCACTCCCTCTCGCCCCCAAAACGCCTGCAAGCCTGCACAATAAGCTCGTCTCCCTTGCTTCACTCCGGGTTACGTTGTTCGCTTCGCGGGCAAATTGTTTCCGTATTCTGTATAGCTAACGCGGGTGCCAGCGAGGGGGAGGGGAGAGCAGGGGCGGCAGGCGAGGGGTGGGAGGAAATCAGATGTCTTTGTTACTCCTGAAAAAGAAGGTGGAGGATGCCGAGAAGCCGTTTGGAGCTGGAGCCTTGGCAGGCTGTGCCGAGAGCTACCATCGAGCTGTGTTCAGACCTGGAGGAAGAAGAGTAAACAAGGGAGAGATTATATATAATTATAGGCAATCATGTTGCTGGGGATAAACAGGAATCAAAAGCACGGAGGCACTGAAGTCTGGCACGTCCCCAAGCACAGAACAGAAGCCAGTCGGCGAGAGGCGATGCGGCTGGAAAGCGCTCCCCTTCGGGCCTGTTTTCAGTTAGCTCAGGGGCTGGGTTTTTTCCTCTCTTTTTGGCTTGAGGCATTCCCCCATAAAGGCAAGAGCCTGCCCAAAGGCAAGCAGAAGCCAAACTGAAGTCAGCAGAATCCGTGCCCGTTACATTAACAGATTACTGTGAGAAACGTCAGAAACGGTTGGAAAAGATACAGCTCGCTTAGGTCAGCAAAAAAAGCAACAACAGGAATTTCTTAACAAAAATGGCTTCAGAAACGCTCCCGGGGTGCTGGCACGTGTCCTGCGGGCAGGCTCTCCCAGCGGGCAAGGGGACGGCACAGAGGCAAAGGTGACCCACAGGTAAGGCGGTGTGTGAGCCCTGCTCACAGCTCCCACGGAGCCAGGGCTGATGGCAAAAAGGCTGCCGGGGCGCCGCAGGGCCCCTCGGCCCCCTCGCCTGCCCCGGGCGTGAGCGGCGCTGCCGCTGCCTGGCTGCCGCGCTTGGCTTAACTCTCCCCTTGATCTGCTGCACATCAGAGGCAAAAAAACCAGTAACAGGGAGCCCGTACCACGGGACATCCCCGCGCTCCCTGCCGCCTGCCTCTGCCGAGGGGACGAGCAGGAACCCAAGCGTGGTGGGACCCTCCCTCCGCCACCCGCCCACCGCCGCGGAGCAGCAGGGCGAGCGACGGGGCGCCCCGTTCGCAGCCTGGCTGCCAGCATCGCGCCGGCCCAGCACGCCGGCAGCAGCTTTGCTTCTGCAAACCCTGGGAGAGGAGGGGAAAAAAGGATCTGCGTGTCTCGGAAACGGCGCCGGCCTTCGCCAAACAGGCAGCCAGGCCGCGGGGGCTCCGGCCTGGGGAGGCCGAGCTGCTTCTGCACAGCTCTGCTCCAGCGCTCAGCGGCGCCCTGCAAAGGGGCGCGGAGGGGAGAGCGTGAGAAAGCAAAGCCGAGGAGCACAAGTAAAACAAGGAAGATGGCCCACGAAGGGTTGGTTTTTTCAAGCAGGACCTTGGGAGATTTAAAGAAGAAATGAAGCCCCATTCATCCCTCTCTGCCTTCCCGTGAAGGCTCCACAGCCCACTGGGAAGCTAATGGGAATCTGACATCAGGGCGAACAAAGGCCGGGAAGCCCAGCCGGCGACAGAAGGGCGATTGTGCGGCCAGGCAGCGGAAAAAGCTCTCTCCCAGGCACTACTTTAAATCCAAACACCTTATGGCCTGTGGAATTCTTAAGCCATTTTCACAACCTTTCAGCTGTTCTTCACCGAGAACTCAAGCAGACATTTCAAAGTAAAAAAAAATCAAAGAGAGAGGAAAAAATAAGAAATAACCAAACCTGCGTTTAGAAGCTGCTGAGCAGCACAGGCAGCGGGGCACGTACAACGGCGCGTCCGCTTTCTCTCCGCCAGTGAAGGTGCTCTGAACATCCTTTCTCCTACGGAAATAAAACTGATCTTAAAAGGGAAGTGACATTTCTCTATGGGAACAGTATCATAGTTTGGTGAATGATGTTGCCTGGATATCTATATAGTATTTTATGTATTTCTTGTGAATTCATCATTACAGACATTTTTCTTCATCATTTCTCATAGTGACAAGTCCTTCCTCAGTGGTCCCTACGTGTATGTGTGCCTCTATACAGATGCAGAAGTGCAAGCTCTCTCTTGGCCAGGTAGATACGGTTCTGGCATCACAGATGAGGTTGGTCTGAGCGCAAAATGGGAGCCATGTTCATCTCAAAGTTGCTGGAAATATGTCAGAAAGAGAGGGCAGAGGGAATGGAATAGGAAGGAGACAATAACTGGTTAAAAAAGACAGTCTGGGTCCAAGTCTTATCTGCTATAAATTTACATGGGCTCCGTGAGGTCATATTCAAACAATCCACTCCCATGCAAAGCTGCAGCAGCTAGTTCCAAATATCCCAGACTTTCCTGTACAGAACCAAGAACAGAAACAAGGTAACAGAGCTACATGGGAAAGAAGCTGAGCGTGTCCTTTAAACATGTGCCCATATGCCACGTTGGACAGAAACAGTGTGGGAAGTTTAGCAATATGGCAAGGGAATACAAGTGAGTCAAAATGACAGATTTGGACAGATTATATCTGCTCTACTTTCTCTTTCATTTATACGTGACCAAGAAAGGAGAAGGATGCAGAGCCCTTGTTCTGATGTTCTGTCAAAAATGAAATGAGGTTACCGGCCTCCTGCTAGCGCACACGAACATCAATCACAAATCCCTCACAAAGGCAGGTCCCGAAAACACAGTTACTCAGTGTTATCAGAAAGCAGGAATTAAAAGTTTATCAAGATGGAAAGAACGGATCCTCAAGGGAGAATGGATTTCATAAGCAATCAGCAAATCCTCCTCCAAGCTCCTCAGTAGGACCTGCAAGGCAGCGAGAAAAATCAAGAGAGCTACCACCTAGGGAGAAGCACACAGAGAGCGTTCCCAGCAGGCATCTTAGAGAAAGCCCTTGGTGGGATGAAGTGTCAGTCCTTTTTTGCCCCTTCCTGTTTTCCTGAAGCAAAGGAATATAAAACAAAACAGAGCGTGATGTCTGCATTACTGCTTATTTTTGCCTTGCAAAGCGTATTTGTACGTGCTGGCGAAAAGGTTTCCATTGGCTTGTCACAAAATCCCCACAGCTCGGTAGCTTGGTGGGCAGCCTCTGCTTGGGACAGGCTCAAGGCAGGAGGAGCGGGGACTGACACACCGGTACAGAGGTGCATCCCTCTGGGGAGCCAGGGCTGCAGCTGCAGCTGCTGAAGGTCAGCAGAGGCAAAACGCAACCGCCTTTCTATTCTGGTAATCCCATTTTGGATACTGGAGCTTGGCTCTGGGGAATGAAAATAGGACTGAAGCATTTCTGTACTCCCGTTCTGCCTGGCTGCCTAAGCAACGCTTTGGAGCACCGGCCTGCGAGTTCCACTGCCGGCAAACCCGGCAATTCACGGGAAACGGAATAAGGAGCTTTTTCTCCTAGCTCCTTGCTGGTGGTGCTGGAAATCATCCTGTTCCAAGCCCTAGAGTCCAGTATCATCTCCTAAAACGTCCAAGTGTGTAACCAGCTGCACAGAGGCATTTTAGTTCTGAGAGAGAGGGAATGTCTCACAGGCCAGGGTTGAGACCACTGGCAAGGAAGAGAGTAGTGGAAAGAGCTGTGGCCATCACCGGCTACAACGTCCATCTCCAGGGGACTCTCCCAAAGCTGCCACCTCAGGGCTTAAAAGTCTTGGGGAGGCAGGTGTACAAAAACGCCAGGGAGAAAACATGCTGCCCCTCGGTTGTTGCCCTGATACTGCTTCATCCTTTACACATCCATTTTGGAAACGAGTGTTTCCACGGCTCAGGGAATAACAGGGCACTGAGAGCGACGTGAGCGGCCCTGCAGGCCCACGCTGCCGGGCACCGGCACCTTCCAGCACGCAGCCTGCAGCGAATGCGGCGGGGGAACAGACCGTTTTGTCCAATGAAAAACATCCGTTTCAAGCTTCAGAGGGGCTATAAAGAGCTGTGGCAAGATAAAACTCAGGACATAAGCCTCTTTATATTTAATAATACATGTTATAGATTTTTTCCCGTGGAAAACTTCAATGAAAACCCCTTTTTCTTTAAATCTTTTGTTGCAAATATTGGTTATTCATTGAAAATCTAAACCCCAAAGATTTGACCAAATGATTTTACAAAAGCTCAAATTTCTGCAACAAAGCAGACATTTCAGAAAAGCAACAACCATTTTGCTGTATAGCGTTTGTTAGCAGAAAAGCGACTCTGACGGTAAGTTTTTAATTAGCCCGTACAAATGTGTATGCAAATGTACATAACTGCCTTTCAAATGAAAACGACTTAACCCCTACAAGAAAAATGCATCTACAATAAAAGCCGTAGAAAAACAGCAAGCAAAAGTATTCTGATCCTGCCACACCAGTGTTCCCAAACTAACCAGGAGAAAACCTCAGGCAACACGCTTCCCGAGCTCTAGCAGCCGAGCCCTGTCTGCTGAAGAAGTACCCTTCCCTGAGCTTAGTATTAAATTGTTTTCTCAAGGCTCAGATATGCCAGTTAATCTGATTCCAACGTGTGTAACTGATGCAACAGGAAGGTATCATAGCTTAAAACATGTATTTGTACATTGCACTCTTTAAACTATCAGAGCAGGAGAAGTCCCGAGCGCTGCCTGTGCCGCACGTCTGACCGGCTTTTATTCTCCGAACCGGCGGGGGCGGGGAGGGGAAGGTGAGGCGGCCATCGGAGGAACACGAGACAGAAGCAAGGCAAAGAGAAAGAGGAAGATCAATTAACTATCTGATCCCGGTGAGAAAACAAGTACAAATGCGGTCCCTGAAGTTAACACCGTCGGTATCAGCAAGGAGCCTAATCAATAGCTGCTAGCGCTGGCGTGGCGGGGAATGCAGCGCTGCGTGGTGGGAGCCCGGAGCAGGGTTACGGCAACAGGGTGAAAGTCCCCAGATTACAATAAAGCAGCTTGAAGGTGACAGATTTCATTGTTGAAGGTGATAAAACTCCCCGCGGCGCGCTGCAAAACAAGGGCTGGAGCTCAGCCCGCGGAAACGGCGCAGCGCCCCAGCCGATGCGGCCGGAGGCTTCTCCTCGCCTTTCCGCGGAGATCGGCCCAGAACCGTCCAGCTGCCTGAGGTCCCCGGCGGGTTGCTGGGTTTCCCCGTCTGACACACGGCAGGCAGAGCTGCGACTCGTGAACCAAACGCCCGGCAGGATTCTCCACTTCGTGTCTCTCTTTCCACCCGGGGGGTGGAAGTACAGCCGCACCAGATCAGCAGAGCGGCACTTCACATGGGTGGGCACCACGGCCCGGGATACAAGGCAGGGAGAAGTTAGGGCTGCTGTCTACAGAGGCAGCTTGCAAATACCCAGTCCCATGGCGGACAGGATCCTGCAGGATGCGTGTCAGCACGAACATATCGGCCATGGCATCTTCTTTTTCTGCTGCATTTAACTAGGCTGCTGCAATTCAGGAGGGAGACTTCTGCTGAGGGCCGCACCAGCATGGGCCCACCATGAACAACGTGGAAGCTTCAGGCTTTGTTACTCAAAATAAAACCTGATGTCCTTACACAGGAAAAGCACCCACGGAGCAAAAGTCCGACCTTCACTCCCTTTAACTCATGCCACGTACCTTGAACTCCGCCACGTACCCTTCGCGGAAGGGCTCAGCAGGACGGGTATCATGCATTCTGGTCTGACACAGGATCTGTTTGGCCTGGGTGCTGCCCCCAGTAAGGCTGCTTGAAATACAGGAAAGATGCAGCAGCGGAGACGTGAAAGCAACAGGAAAATCAAAGCCCAAGACTAAACTAGCAATTAGACCAGCCCCAGAATATATTTGAGTCAAATCAATCCATAAAAGAATTTCAGTCACGGTGTGCTAGGGCCCACATTCCCTCCCTCCCTTCCTCTCCCACAACCCAGGGCTGAGATCCAGCATTACTGTCTGCTTAGGCAGAGTATGCAAGAAGTGTAGCAGCAACATGTCTCCTAAGATGCTTTATCAGTTTTGCAAAGTCCCAGTTCATCCCCCTCTTGTGGATCTATTTCCATATTGATGTATTTATTCAACTCTCTCCACCAGCTATGCCCCATGAGATTAAACCATTTTATTTACAAAGACGTCGGGGTTGCAGCTCCTAACAATTAAGTCAGCCAAGGTAAAATTTTGCACGTGCTTTCACGTTGATGGGTGAACAGGCAAATTGGCCTTGTCAGCGATTCAGGAGCAGGTGGGGGCGGACTTGTTAAACCCCATCTACATAAACCAGTCCATAGCTGCTGCACCTGGGAGAAGAGTTTGGGGTGGTGGGAGACCCAAATACACAGATGGAAAAGATAATAAGCCAGCTGAAGGAGCGATGGAAAAACCTGCAGAAGAAACTTTACCAGCGTGGCTTACCCTGAAGAGTATGTTCTTTGGTGTAGTTTGCGTTTCATGGGACCCTGCAGGCTCTTAGGGGTTGCTCCTGCTCCATCTCACCCATCAAAGTCACCTATTAAAAAAGGAGCAAAGCTGCTCCTCACAGACAGGTACGCCTGGAAGAAAGGGAGGAGAAAAGACATGAAAGTCAGGGAAAGGTCACAGAAGAGAGACAACGGGCAGCCCTGCCTCTGACTTGATGCTCCCAGAAAGGTGCTAGAGCCTCTTCTCGAGACCTTTTTCTCTCGGTGGATCTCGGTACAACACCTCTCATCCCTCTTCTCTCCATTAGCATCCCATCAGGCTGCACTCATCAGCGCTCCCTCCTCCCCACTCCCTCTCCCTCCTCCTTCCTTCTCAGCAGTATCTCTAAGGAGGCAGCAGCAAGGTGACATCCGTACGCCGATGCCGCCTGCAGCGTGCCCGGCCGTGCCGGAGTGCGGAGAGCCTGCTGTGGGGAAGCCCCAGGCGCTGGGACCCGCGCTGCGCACAGCCGCCACACAGCCCCGCACGTGCTGCTTTTGGCTGGCGGGTTTACGAGGGCATGGCGTGCTCAACTCCGCTTCAAGGGTGCACGGTTTGGGGCAGAGCGTGCCAGGTTACCCTTCCAGCCCCTTCACTAGCACCCGCAGCACCAGCAACCCCCGCAGCTCCTGCGCTGGCCCCCTTTAGCCAGCACACCCAAACCGGGGCATTCACCCACCCCGTCAGCAGCGTTGTGTCACACCTAAAGCAGCATTAACCAAAGCGTCTGTAGCGTTTAGCAACAGACAGCTACAGGAGTACTGATGTGCAGCCCACGCTCCTGTTAGTCTCTCTGCCTTCCACCCCTTGAAGGATGTCCACCACGGCATTTCAGACTCCCCGAAGCACAACGGCTGCAAAGTCACCTGCGTATCTCAAGACCCTTTGCTCTAGATGCTGCCCAGCGTAAACCTGCAACAGCACCGGGGGGTCCCGACAGGAATCTCACCCGGTGCCAACATTCCTCTTACCATCGCCGGCACTTCAGAATTACATTAAGAGACCTGCACAGGAATTTAATTTTGAAGTTTTCTACTGAGCACTGTCAGATAAATATTCTACACCACCCGCCTGTGGATCTACTGGCGCACAGCAAGGCTGTGCCATTACCTTTAATTAAATGGGCACAGGCAGTCCAAGGAAGAAACACTAAATAGTAGTCTAACCATCTTAAAAGTCGCCACTTGTCTCCCTATTAATTCTCACCCTGATCTTTTGCACAGCACTATCGCCAGGCTAATTAATCACAGGTGCAAGCTCAAGCATTAATTGCAACAATGAATCATTTTTTTGTCTGTGCCCAGCCATTTCTAGCCTATAGGAATGCAGCTACTCCCGTTACTTTCATAATTATTATAAATATAGAGCCAGCAACATGCACTGCATTTTGTAGGCATTAGAAAAGACATGGTATTTGGCCTGAAGCATTAACAATCTGCTGCATATTCAGGGGAGTGATGAATGTATTTCACCGACAGTCTGAAAATGTGTTTCCTGAACCATTTTAATACAGGCAACTGTATGAAGATGTTTGGTACGGCACAGCCTTTAGGAGCCCGGTATCTGCAGCTCTCCTGGTCAACATACTTCGTAGATCTTGGCCACTTGTGGCTTGCTGGGACTTCCAAGGCACACTGCAGTCTCCAACTCACGCGCTGCCTCGCCTTTCTCTTCCCCACCGGAAAATGAGACAAGATGGGATGACTCTAGAGCACAGATGGTTGGGGGGAAAAAGCTCTGTAAGCTCTGCACCTCTGGGCTCACGTTCAGCTTGAGCGAGATCCACTGAAAGTCAGGATGTCTGGATGCAGCGAAGAGATGCTGTGGGCATTCGATGGCAAGGCGCGTGCTGGAGGCTCCCGGTACAGCTGGAGCTGTCAGGCAGACACTCCTGCATTTGACCCCAGTGAAGAGGCTGTTGGCTCCGGGGGCTCACAGGACAACAGTCGCTCTTCAGGACATAGGTCCTGCCTTGCCAGGGCGGGCAGAGGCGCAGTCAAGGGTCAGTGTGGGGAAGCTGGTGCTGCCGTAGCCTTTGTTGAAGGGACTTAGCACCCCGGTGCTAGGCAAGCCAGCACCTTCTCCTGGCACCGGCACAGAACGATGTAGGGACAGAAAGGTGTCTTCTGCAGAAGGAGCAAGAAAAACTGCTGACTGCACCATTCTGAGAGATTAGATTATAAACGTATTAAATGACTAACGTGCATTATGCGTCCTTCCCAAGCCAAACCACCTGCATACACAACGCGTGGGTATGATGTGGGGTTGACAGGTTCAGGCAAATGGCTCACGACTAATTTTCAGTGTCAGACTGGCAGAATGCACTCCAGAGGCTTTTGATGCTGGGGAAGAAGACAAAGCTATGAAAACCATGCTTTTTCAGAGAGAAAACAACAGCTAAAATTTGGACAGCTATAAAAACACAGTTTGTCATCCAAAATACAGTAAACATTTCTTTTCTGTGCCTAGCACAGAGGCTGGGGAGATGAAGAAGTAGCTGAAGGAGAACTCAAGGTGAGCGCCCGTTATTTACTGCTGCTGATGAATAAGCAAACCCTCATATTGTGTTTTCCTACAGGACAGCAAAAGCCCTGGCCTGCTTAACAGTCCGCTTGGTTGTTATTTTTTCCCCTCCTGGGGTGCGTTTTACATGCTGTTCCAGCGGAACGCGGTACCACTATTAATTGTTCGCAAACACAGAAAACACACGGCATTCTCCTTCACCACCACTGCAGGCAGAGCAGATTGAAAGGGGGAGCTGGAAAAGTCACCTGTGAAGACAGAGGTTTTGAGAACAATTCTGAGAATGTAAAAAAGATCCAAGGGGATTTGTTTTCTTTTTTTAATATGGTATACTTCCCTCTGCCTGTTCAAAAGCATTAGCTTGTTTGAACTTCCTAGGGAAGTGGGGAGCACTGAAGAGAAATTGGCAGGCTCCAGTCTGGCTCTGTTTCCTTATTATGAGAAAATACACTCTCCTCTCCTTGTCTAAGGGCACAAATTCTCCATCTCATATTGTGTTTGCACAGAAGCGTGAAATGTATCCTGAACACTGGTCTTCATCCACACTTCACAATGTGAGAACAACAAGGGCAGCGAGACATGGAATGAGAACGGGAACGCCACGAAAGCGGGGAAGTGGTGGCTGTATCGGTTCCAAGGCCTGGACTCGCTGGCTGCACTCACCATATCCATGGCATTTAAAAAGAAACCAGAGGCACGTATTTCCTCAGAGAAGCTCAGGGGCCCTGTTTTGTGCTGTTGTCCCTGTGGGACGCTCCCCCCTCCCTTTCCGTAAATGTTCCCCTGCTGCCACTGAATCACCAAATAATCTGGAGACCCGTGGGAAGAAAATTAAATGGTGGTTATCAGGCTGCCATGTTCTGCTCACTTTATTTGTTTTAAATGACCATGAAAGCAAAGGGGGAAAAAAGAAAACAGAAGTGGAAAGTTAATTGAGCTGCTGAAATGTCTTTAAAGGAGCATTATGGGCTGGATTAGCATGCCTCAGCTCCCACTGGCTGCATTTGCTCACATGAGCGGTCATCTGATCAGGCTGTACGGCTGGGACCCTTTCTCTAAACAGCCTGTATCTCTCGCTGTGGACTTGGAGCTGAGGATAACTGAAGATACCCAGCTCTGGTGACTTGACAGGGTGTTTGATATGATTGTATGCGCCAAAAATGGCCAGGAAAGGACCAGGCTGCAGGCACCGAATTTGGGTGAGGGCTGCAAGGGTTTGTGTCCTTGTTTAATGGTAAGGTTTGCTATTTCAAGGAGAGCAGCCAAGACCAGGAGGGGAGCTGGCCCTCTCCTCCTTTACAGTGGGACGTGGTCTGGGGAGAACTCTCTGGGCAGGGGAACCTGAAGTGGTGCCAGAGCCCGGCTGGGGCAAGGAAGCAGCTGCCCCCATCTGCCCCAGCTACTGTGTCCCCGACACTCTGCCACCCACCAGCTCCACTTGCGGGCAGGAGGAAGGGGGAGCCCGCGCTGCTCTCCCCATGGGCATGGAAGTGCCAGGCCCCTCAGGCACCGTCACTCCAGGTGACAAAGCCACTCGCAGCCACAGAGCAGCCTTGCCAGCTGCTGCCCCGGAGCAGGGGTGCGGGAAGAGACCTTACAGGGGCTGCGGAGCCCCAAGAGGATCTGTGGGCAGAAGAGAACGTGTCGGAGCAACCGGAGAGACCGGCGTGTGACAGGGACAGAGGGGAACTTCACATGGAGGCAGGAGGAGAGTCACACAGAGCAAAAAGGCAAAAATGTGCAGAGAAGACTGTGGCAGAGAAGAGGGAGGAACTGCCCTGACCTACTGCACGGAGCTGGAATCTCAGTGATAGGGAGCAAAGAAAACCCGAGATGTGGAAAGGCAGGTACCACAATTCAGCGCAAACCAAGCCACCCACACCTAAGGGAGAAATCTGGGCGCGACTGTGTGGGAAAAGGGGGCTCAAGTGAGCCGCTGTGGGAGCCCAGGGATCTGACGGGGAACCTGTCGGACCTGCTGGAGCTGCTGCACATGGGCTAGTCTTCGGGTGGAACAGAACTTGCCTCTGGCTTGTTACACCTGAATTTTATTATTAGCCCAATACACACTGAAGTACATAAAAATATGTTTCTCTCCTTCTAGTCAATCTTCTGCTAGATCTCAAAATCCTTCAACTTGCAGGAAATTCTATCAGAAATCCTTCAGGAAGGAGCCCTGCATTTTTATGCATAGAGTCTGTGTCCTGTACAAATCCAAACAAATGCACATGGGAGAAGGGAGAGCTTAGCTCTTCTTTGCACACACTGCCCTGCCACGTGCAGTCTTGTTAGACTAGCCAGGGACTACATATGGTCCACAGCCCCTTTCTGAGTCATTCATCAAATTTCCTCCCCATACAGTGGCCTAGTCCAGTCCTAAGAAAGGATGCAATGCCTCATTATCAGCTCTACAGGACACCCTGCCCCCTGATCAGCTCCTGCCTGTCCCTACACTCGATGCCCCACATGCCTTCTCAGGTGTCTTCCAACCACGGCCAAAACCACACTGCTGAATATTAGCAGCACCTCTTCAAGGGGATGCCGGAGGCCTCTTTCCCAGTCATCCCATCTCTGCTACAGTTGTGGCTGCCTGATGGTGAAGCCTCCTGGCTGTTTAATTCCCCATTAATTAGTGCTGCCACAGGACTGACAGCTAACCTGTAGGGGAAAGTGAAATGGTGGAAGCTCAGGGGTGGATATAAAGCACTGCAGTGGTACAGTATTACTCTCAGTGTGGACGCTTATGGCAGACTGGACATGGGCTTTTATAACAGCACAACTGTTACAGCTTAAATGTTCCTGGACCAGGACACCAGCACAACCAGGAACAGCTGGCTTGAAATGAGCCCTGAGGTTCATTTTTCTTTAATTATTTTAAAGGAGGGAGGAACAAAAATAGGAAGAGTCTCCAGCATCTGCCATTGCTCTCAGGAACACTAGAGATGGACAAATTTTCCCCAGCACTTGTATCTCCTGCAAGCCTGACAGGGACCTCTAACACAGTCATCACATTCACATCTCCAGGGCAGCTCCCGTGCCCCTGGTGCTCTGGAACGCAGGCCGGCAGCGAGGGTGAGGCAGGTCCTCCTTCAGCTTGGAAAGATAATTAAAAGAGCAAGCAGGGACGGGAGGGGGATGGAGACCTTCCCTCAGCACCTCCTGCTCCACTAGTTCTCACCAGGTCAGCACTTTCTGGGAAATGCTGTATTGCCAAATGTTGATTGGGCACCTGACAGGTGATGAATAAAGTCGATAAAGTTCTTATTTGTGGCTATAAAAAATAATAATGAAAACCAGGGAGAGATGGGGGATGGGCTGCCCTAAGTTTTCCCCGGTTGCACAGAGCTGCATGTAGAAGAAGCTACCTTGAGTTGCCTTCCCTTCATGCTTTCTCCTGCCTGCATGCCATGAGCAATGGGCCTGAAATGAAGCAGCTGGATATTTGTATATAGCCAGAGATGTTCCTTGCTTCCTGTCAAAGGCACTCTGTTTTTTTCTTCATGACCTTTTCCCATTGGCGGTGCCAATCTCCCCAGCCATAACCTTCTTTCAGAGTCTCCTGTACAGAGCCAATGTCACCATGAGTTCAGGACTCAAAGCCCAGGCTGGCTGCAACCCTGAGCAACTCAAATGTCTCTGCGAAGGCCAAGTCACCTTCTTTTAATGATGACTGTTCTGCCTCTAGCTGTGCAAGTAAGAGCTCCTGTTACCATGTCAAATGCTGTCCTGCTTCCTCCTACCCCTGTCCCCAGAGGCACAAACACACCTGTGCTTTCAGGTCCCATGTAGCTAAAGATCAAGTTCTGTATGTCAACTTTTTCTTTCGTGCTCTGCTGTACCAGCCTGGGGATATTTGGCGGAGGCCCTCTGAGCAGTTCTGAGACTTTGAGGCATTATTTCTTTAAAACAATTTGCTACACAGTCACTGTCAGAGCAGCTGCCTTTGTCCTAGAAAGCGCTGCAAAAGGTGGGGATTCCTATCACACCACCACCTCCCAAAGTCAGGTGGAAGTGGCTCTGAGTCTAGTTTTAGAGGAGGATATTTAAAAACAAATTCCTGGGTTTGCAACCCTCACAATCTAGGATCTAAGCAAGCTCCAGGATTGCATCCATTAGAGGTCCTGAGCAACCCACAGCACTTGAGGGAAGGCAAAGATGGCCTTCTGCCATAACAGTGCCTTCCCCCTTTAGAGCTGTTATAAAGACTGAAAACCTCTTAGTGCCAGGGCCTGCACTGCTGTGCTGGGAACGCTGGTACCCACCTGCAGTCACCTTGACCAGCTCTGGAGAAGTTCGCAGACCTAGCTTCCTCCATGGCAATCACAGCAGGAGCTACTGTCAGCCCTGTTCCCCACGGAGACCCAGGTTGGTAACTGAGAGTGGCTGCACACTGCCCTCTCCTCTGGAAAAAAAACCATTCAAAATGCCTATTAACAGTATGTTCTACACGGTGGGCACCACCACAGACAGAATGTCCAGCATGGCTCTCACTTCCTCTGCCCATGATGGGAGGAAGCAAAGTTGCATTATTGCAGTGGATTTCAACCCACAAGCTAGTTACCAGACATGTCATAAAGCCACCAACAAAAATTCATGAGAAACGATAACGCCTTCAGTCCAGAAACTGCTGCATTCTGCATAGGGAAACCTCCTGCTGGACCTCTGAGGGCCAAAGAAGAGTTAATTGCTGATCTACAAGCCAGCAAGTTGCCTAGATACCACAGGGCATGATGTGGTTACACTTGTGCAAACAACCTGGCACCAAGCAGTGACGCACACACCTGTGCATTTAACATTTCTATTTTCCCAAGCCTTAACCTCAGCTGTCGGCATAATGCACTGGGAATACGCATTTAAAGTGGAAAGCATTTCTGGAAAACGGGCTATTCTGCAAAGGCATTCTACTAGATGTTCCAGTAGCCACAATTCAAGAAAGGTAGAGCAATATTACACTGGGCAAAACTATCCTGGATAAAAGAAGAGTGAAAATCCTCTTCCAGTTTTATTCACTGTTTTTTATCAACAATCTAAATGATGCTACAATAATCCTTGTTGTGGCAAAGTCTGCAGATGCCAACAAGATTGGTGGAAGGAAAACAACAAGCAGGACTGGACTACCAATATACAGTGATCTAAAGTAACTGCGAATTGGCCACACTCCAATCAAACATGATTTAAGAAGTCAAATGCAAGGTAAGACATCCGAAACCAGAAAGGCAGGTTACACTCACAGGATGCTGCCTTGGGAAGCAGCTGCTTTGGAAAGGACTTAGAGGACATGACAGATCTGCCTTAGCCCTTGCTGCAGCGCAAACTGCCATAAGGAGACTCCTCCAGTCTCTCAGTGTTTAAAACGGGGAATCACAAACCCAAGCAGGAAGCGTTCCTTCTTCTGGACACAGCACCAGCGACAAAATGCTGGAAAACCGTGTCCAATCTATGCTCCTTCCTCCAAAAGAAAGAAGAAATACAGAAGGGATGCCGGCAGAGCCAAAAAGGCGCTGGGGAACAGAAGCAGGCCAGCACGCTGCGGAAGGAGCCCAGGCCCGTCAGCTTATCAAAGAGGTGACTGAGAAGGGATCTGATTACTGCTACAGGCACTTACGTGGTGGAAGGAGGCTTTCAGGTATCGTGATCCCTCTTTTGAGACAATCGCAAAAGCCAGAAACTAAAAATTTAGCCTTGAAATAAAACATAATGAAACAGCAGTGAAGGCCATTCAGTACTGGAAGAGCTTGCCAGGGAACTAGGTGAAATTATGAGCTTAGCTGTTTTTCAGAGGACACTCTTTAATTCACCTTCTGGGAGAAATTATATAGCCCTTCATATACAGGAGGTCAGACTAAACACGGCTGTCATAATCCCTGCTGCTCCTAGAGCGTAGTTCTTGCACAAATGGGGACTGCAATGGGCCGTAACGAGCACACCACCGGGAACCGCCAGCAAGTGCTTCCTGTGCTCTTTGGCACGGTGTAGGGGCAACCAGATCTTGAAGAAATACCGACCTATTGCCAGATGTGATGCTGTCCTCTCTGCAAGCACAGCACATCGCTTATAAACGTTGTTCACATTTCCATCTGATCAAACTGTCTGCCAACACCGAGTGCAGTTTACGAGTACCCTTATGGAAAAAGCTTTCGAATGCAACCTCAGTAACAGAAGATTGCAGCAGTTTCTGGAGCTTTCAGAATTAAATCAGACAAAGTGTCACTCTGGAGGGACACTTGTCCTAAAATCGTGCAGTGAGAGAAGGTGCTTATAGAAGAGGCTCCCTGTATCTAGGTGCCAAGCAGCTGGCCCAGACTGGATGCTTTCCATTTCATGCCTAGGTAAAAGTTGAAATGTTTGCATTGTTTGCAGCAGGCATTTCTTTGTGAGTACCTGGAGGAATGGAGGAAGCATTGTGCAAAGACTCAGGCAGCCTGAAAGACTTTTCTTAGCTGCCCTGAACCCCAGGCTACGCTCTGGAGGATACTTTCACTGCTTAAGCCTTACATACTGTAAGTTATATGACTGTCTTTTCCCAAATTAAGCAAACACAGACTCCCTCCTGCAGAGCTGAAAATCTCAGTATCAGTTTCTCCAGTCCTCACCAAATCCTCAACAGTGCGGCTCTGGAGAAAATGCATAAAGAACCCCTGTCTGCTCCTAGTTATAGCTGGGGAGCTCTACAGATGTCAGTGAGGTTTCAGGGTGTAACAGAGCAGAAACCAGCTCAGCATGCTCATCTTCTCAAGCTAAGTCTGTCCTTCTGTTTCGATAGATTAGCTCCTCGCTGCATTTCCCCTTGCACAGCGATGCCAGCCTGGCCACGGCAACAGCGAGCAGAGAACAGCGGGAGGCCCCGCTTCATCCAGCATCAGCTCCCAGATCCCTAACAGTGGCGGCTTTTGTTCTCCGGGAGCCTGTCTGATCTCTCCAGCCCTGTCTTACCGCATGCTACATTCCTCCTCCAGGGCCCCCTCCTGAAATAACTTTGTAAAACAGTGTATTACTTTTTTATTTCAAATCCAGACCTGGCATCCGAGCAAAAATAAAAAGTGATCAGTCATCTCACTGAGGCAGAAGGGTCTCTCCACAGTTTTGTGAAATTTCTTATAGTCTTTTCTCCACCTCTCTCTTGGTTTTGTGGGCTGAACTATCAGAAGTGGAAATTCATCTGTCTTCTATTTGAATATACAGGGAATACATAGAGTTGGGCAGTGTGATATAAGGATGATATTCTCTAGAAAAAAAAATGAATGCATTGCAGATGATAAACAATAATCTGATAAAGTTAATCTTACCTGTACATTCCCCTGCCAAACTGAGGCTGGAAACTTATGTCACATCTACTGGGTGAACTGTACTTCTGACCACTCTCATTTCACACTGTGGCCCCACACAGCACATCATCTCTTCGACCCTAAACCCAAAGCCATCAGTTGGTGTCAGGCGACTCTTCTACTTGTAGACTGGATCTCAGGCTGAGTGAGTATCAGGTGCAAGTTCCCTCAGCAGATCTGAAATCTATCCAGACAGTGCCATCCCTTCCCTCCGGGGCCATGGTGATGCTAATCACAAAACGAGCAACTTCCTGAATGCAAAGTAGTCCTTCCCTAGAACAAAAGCATTTCAGAGTGAATACGTTTTAGAAACAATAAAACAGGCTGTGCATGTTCACATTAACTTTGTTAGCTGTTTCTGGGAATGAGGAGCTGGTTTGACTGGCTCTCTGCAGACTCTTCTACAGCTGTATCGACATTTGTGTTGTATTCTGGAGTAGAACAGCCCTTCTAGAGTCCTTCCTGACCATCTCCACTTCCTGCACTTAGGTCCACACTGCAGAACTGGATCCCTTTCAGATCAACCTAATTGAACAGATGAGCTCCAGAATCTCAGCTAACATGCTGCAGCTGCTATTGGGTGTTCCAAGCCCTGGGTCACATTAGAGCTTTCCCAAGCAAATCCCCCAAGATGCATACAGCAGACCAGCACAAAACGTTTCACCCTCCAGATCTGCTCCTATTGCACCTTGCTGCTTGCTAGTGCAGATATAACCACTATGAAGCCCCTCTCTGCTTATCTCCTTGCAAGACTTCATGATGCTTCCTGGACAGCCCTTTGCAATATACAGCCTCTTTGCAGGAATCAACTAAACTTTTCACCTACTCCACATTCTGGTTTAGCTAAAAAAGGTCTCCTCTGGCAGGAGACAGAAGACAGTATACTTGGAGCTAGCAGCTTATCCTGCTGTCCTGCAAGTGTGTCCTTACAGGTCTTTCCCTGGAAGTCATGGTGCTACCTTTATGTGGCTGAATTTGCTTAAGTCATACAACTCACGTTCTGTGCTTGCCTGTGCAAATTGGATCTGTGCAGCCCCACCAGCCGTTCTCACAGCCCCCGGCAACAACATCCCCTCACTGACCCGATCCACTCACAGCCCTGGGTTTGCTACGTCTACGCATTCATAATCTTGTAACACGTAAGCTTCACATTAGTCACCCTCTCTCTTCAACTGAAAAAGCAGAAACTTCCCTCGCCTGAGGTAGTGGAGAATTTGCCATATTCTTTGTCCTCTACCAGGGAGCCACCTCCAGAAAGCAACTTCACATCCAGTGTCAGTAGGTTACGGCTTGCCCAGAACTCACGAGAGCCGGCGCCCAACAGCCTTGGAGGGCTTCAGCAAGAGCTGCTAATGCACGGAGCAGGCTCCTGCTTCACAGGGAGAGGCAGAGTAGCTCAGGGACCTGAGAGACCAAGCTGAGGGGCACATGAGAAGGCTGGATGTTTCCTCCGTGCAGGACTCCCTATGCTTGACCCGGCAAACACCAGGGCTTCTCTAACTCACTGGGTGGTGGGGTAGCGCCCTGAATAAGGAGAAGCCGGGGCTCAGTTCCAGGTAGGAATTCATGTGTTCCCGTGCTGGAGGCACTGAAGGGATCAGAAGGGCAGGTAAATCCCCCTGAAGAAATGGTCTGCCAGGATCATTACGGAATAATAATTATTTCTGCATCTGATAAGAATTATTGTCGCATTACCTTCCTGCTACAGCCTTTTCTTAGCTGTTGTGTATATGACTAAATTCTCTGTAACATCATTTCTGGTATGTTACCTGAAACGCTCAGATGACAGCTTCTGTAAGACATACTAATTCACTAGTTATTTTCCAATTACCAGGTAGCTGTGGTGTGATGAGTAATCTTGTACAGAGGGAGGGAATCTTAATTTGACTGCCCTTAAAGCAGGTTACTGTGATTTCTAATGAGTGTCAAACAACAGGAAATCCTAACCAAGCGAAAAGAAAGGTAACTGGCTAATGTCATGTCTAATTTCCCTAAACAATGGTATCATTAAAGTCTCCTGCTATGGTTAATTTTGAACTGGCAGTGAGAATGAGCTCTGCCTAATACATGGGGATTTCATATCTCTTCTTTGGTCCTATCTTTGATTTATTCAAGAGATCTACTTTGTGGCTTATATTTTAAAATTTTTGCCCTTCTGCTAATGGTAACAGAGGTATGAAGACTTCTAGGCAGCTTCTCAGTGGCAGAGAAATCAGGAACATGGCATCTGCATCTATTTTAGGTGCGGTTGGTCACCTTTACACATCTACACTAGCTCTGAAATGCATGTGACCAGCTACCCCAAAAGATTGCTCCTATTGCAGAAACCCTAATCCAAAAGCATCATTCTGCTCCCAGAAGTGAATGTTGCCTCAGAGGCTGATTTCAGTCAGAGACCAAAATAGAGGAAAAATACTCTCTTGCTGTTTTCACTGTTCCCTCCACGCAGAATCTCATGTGACAAATCAGCTGCTAGTTTCAGTGCGTCTTCCAAAGACTGAACATTTGTTCGCAGGGTAGCAGAAAGAAGCGTGTGTGTAACACTGTCACTGGAGTAGCACAGTCATCACATTACTCTTAAAAATTGGTAGAAATGGCTGGAAGGTATTGAGCGTTGTCTGCTGGACAGCTCAGCTGTCTTGCACTTGATGGGAACAGTGTAGCATCCTGAGAAAAAGGAAATGACTTTCTTGCCTAGGCCGGCAAGATGCTGCCTAGAGGCTGGGTAATGAGGAGCACCTAAAATCAGAAACCTACATGGACATGCAGTTCAGCAGCTGAGATGATGGCTGTGACAGGAACAGCACTTATAAAGCTAAAAATGCCTGGGATATGGCTACTCTCAACATTACTGTGTGTTATAATGAGGTAGGAACTGAGTGTAGCATCCGTTCACAGTTACCTCTGTGTGCGAACACATTTGCACTAGAACAAGAATGTTTTGCTCCTGCTCAGTTCCCCCTCCTTCCAGAGGCACTCCAGGAGACCAGGAACAGCTCTGCACTTAGGCAAGCCCTTACTGTTCTCTCAGACATAACTGCTACATCAGCTACAAACAGAATATATAATATTTTATATACTAGAATAAAACACAGCCACCCCCAGTACTTCTCTATCAAACTCTGCTGTGCAAATGTTCACGGTGAATGACTCACTCACTTAAGGACTTGCTAAATGAAAAACGAAGGAAAAATCTGCTAGTTCTCTCCTCCTGCTGCTCGTTCCCCTCTCCCCCCACCTACACCACACCTTAACACACAGACCTCCCACCTCCACTGGAGAGGCTCAACGGTTTGTACTCCAGTGCTCCACTGCAGGTCCTGTAGTGGTCATGGAAGGATTTTTGGTCCAGTCAGGATCATAGTGTACTTTTGAGTCTATTTACATAATTTGGCAGGATTATATTGCCCAAAAGCAATTTCTCTCCAAAGAAAGACCACTAAGTCTTCCCTGATCCCTTTAGCTTTGTATCAGCTGCAGATTTCATGATTCTGTATGCTGCAGTGTTGCGTACATTAAAAAAGAGCCCCAGAAGAGGATCCCGCAAGACTCCACCTCTCAGTCACTTCCTCACTGACGCTCACCTTTAACTCCAAGTCATGACTCTGTCTTTTTGCCAGCATTTTATCCTTTTCAATAATGGATTATTTTAACCTACATTTAGGGAGTTTGTACTGTAATCCATCATGCGAAATTTTGTTAAAATCTTCTGGAAAACCAGATAGATCTATGCTATCTAGACTGATAGTTATTTCATTAGCATAAGTGATCAAATTAGTCTGACATGATTTACTTGCAATATATCCACGCTGACTCACTCCTACTACAGTAAATTTATTCTTTCCAAAAAACAGCTTCAAACTAGCTGTAAATGAAGGCCACCGAAAAGATTTCCTAAGAACAATGTTAGTCTTGTGTCTTTGCCTCCTGTGACTATTTGTGTTGTGATGGAGCGTACACATATTCACATCATTTTGGGAATGGGCCAGATTAAGAGAGAGCCAGAGGGTACAATTACAATTGGAGGTACCAAAGAATTCTCTCTCCAGAGAGAGCTGCTACAGTCAAGGGCACTTGACTCCTTTCACAGAGAGCCACAGCTGAAGGAATTAAGTCTGGCATGAGGCACTCAAAACAGGATTTCATCTGATCTGATCTTCCATGGACCTTGACGAAGCACCTTGTGTAAGACAGAGTGCTGAGCAGGAACACCAGTAAGGTCTGCCTTGGTAGCTCACAACCACGGCATCACCTTCTACATCTAATCCATCTACATCTAATCCAGCTGCAGAGGTCCAAAAACTAAGAGCACCCAGCTCAGCCACGAAAGCACATGGAGCATGTTCATTAGTCTCCGAGAAATTCATGGAGATCCCTGGGAAAGATGGGCTTTTGCCTCAGCATAACATTTTGCCTGCTCCCACCCAGAAAATATCTAGTCTTGAAGCAACTGGAAAAAACCTCAGGTCTTGGTTTTGCAGATATCCAGAGTGAATTTCCAGAGAGGAAACAATCTAAGCAGGATCAGCTCTACCTATGTTTCTATTGACAGGTATTTCTCTAACCTGTCCTTAGAAATATGCTTCCTGGGCAAGCTATTGCATGGTCAAACTATCCTCATTGCAAGAAGAATTTCCTAACGTCTAACCTAAATTTTTCCCACTGCAATTCATTATTTCTTGTCCTATCCCTGCCTGACAGGACAGTCAGGTCCAATTAATTTGTTTATGAAGACCGGGCAGAAAGACCTGTTGTTCTTCCCTCGGGGCAAGTGAGAATTTTCTCTCAAACTGAAACCTCCATTTCCCTTGCTGCACTGTCTGATTGTGACCTGCAGACTAGAGAGACATTACTGTCATGTTGCAGGCTCTTTCTGTGCTGAAACAGGGCTTTTTCAGGATTTGCTTCTTTGGTTTCTTTGGTAGGAAACATTTCCTTGCAGTAACTGAGCTGAAGTGCAGAGAACTGAAGTCCACTGATACATTCGGTCAGCATATGTTTCCTCTTCTTTTTCTCAAACCCGTCTGCCCCAGCCCTTCGCTGTCGGTTACCTCCTTCCTCCAGGTACTCCCCTCCTGAGCTGAACAGATGCTCAGGAGGTCTCTTCACTTCTCCTGGGTATAAAAAGATTGCTTCTTCAGTTTCTTTATCCATCCTGATGCCTTGTAGATAATAACATCCTTCCATTTAGGGTTTGCCCACACCTGAGTGGTGACAATCCCAAGTAACCACCAAAGCACCAAAGGATTCCTGCAGCCGCAGTGCACAGGACACTGCGCTGGGGGCCCGGGGTGTAACACTACCTCTGCCACTGGCCCCTCGTGCCGCCTCAGGCAAGTCTCCTTCCCCTTGCAGCCTGCTTCCACTTCCCCCTCTGGTCTGTCTTGTATGTTTAAATCCTGAACTCTCCAGAGGAGAGACCTGCCCATGTCCTTCCCAGCATGCTCTGTGCAAAGATATCTCAATCCACTTCACAGGGAAAGGTAAGAACCACTTTACTTTTGTTAAAGGAGAGAATTTTCTCTCATTTTGCTGTTGGCTAAACATTCTGTAGCGATTCTATGTGCAGGATTTAAAGACTGCAGATGAGATGACTTGGGAGCTTGATGCATAATGCCTGCAAGTTTTTTTTGCCAAGGGAAGCATTCTTGTATAGAAGGATGCTTATGAAGGTCTACTCTGCAGGCAGGCTATTAGGTAGTCTGTCTGTTACCAACTGAATCATTAAATTACATTTTTAATTTTGAGTGTTCTTAAATGCAGCAAAGCTGTGTGCAACATCCTGCTGTGGGCAAGGTGAGTCAAGTGGTTATTAAATGGTCACAGTTAAAAGGCAGAACAAAGGTCCAGTCATTAAAGCAAACACACAAAACCAAGCCTCTTTCACTATATAGTAATCTTCTGTAAGGCTTCCCAATGGTTGGCATTGTAAAATAATATAGCCAGAGATTATATATTTTTTTCCTCCCACATATACTTTCATTTTGTTTCTTGGGGAAAGAACTTCTCAAGCTCTTTGGGATTTGCCTATTGTGTTTAAAACTAAATAAAGTTAACTGTGACAGTCACTGAAGTCACTTGTGCTTTCACACAGGTGTTCCAAGCCTGCTGGGTTGGATCGGCTAATCAAGGAGGTAAGATGTATCCTTGGGGAAGAACAGGTACTAGTTAGGCTTTATCCCTAAGTAGCCGGTGGCCTTGATTCGGCAAAATTCTCAAGTGTGCGACTAAAGCCAAAGCACATACTCAGGCATCATTGACTTCGAAAGGTTTTAAGCACGTATTTAATTAAGCAGAGGCTTTGATAACTTGGGACCTTAGTCAAATCTATGGACCTCTAGGAAACCAGAAGATACCGAGTATGTTCACGGTCTGTCTCCGAGCACAGGATATACATGACATGACATGTAAACCCCTTACTTAGCACATAATCTGTAGACTACAAGGAAATCTTAGTCTCTTCTCGATCAGCACCATCAAAGTCATGACAGTACTACAGAGACTGTTCTCCTTTAATTACATGTGATCACTGAAACTAACCACGTACTGCATAATTAGTGAGAAAAATGAATTATTTAAGTAACTTGCATTTAACAAATAGTACTGCCATTCTGATTGCAAGTCAGTATTCATTTAACACAAAAAGATATTCCTTGTAACAGATTTTCCTGCTTCTAAGATGTTGCAAATTTCAGCGTTTTTCCAGGATTTTCAAATATTAAGTCTTACATTCTCATGTGTCAGGAGCTACAAGGTGGTAGTTTATCAGAGAGTTTGATTTCTGAGCAGCTTCCTAGCTGGATTAAGCACAGTTATGTCCTGCTGTGAATGGAGAAAAACAAAAAAAGGGGGGGAAAATGATAGGTTTTCTCTCATTTGACAGAGATCTTGCTTTTCCCTCTCTTTTTCCTTGTACATTTTCATAGTTTTGCAGACAGGTAATTACATGTCTGATGTGAAGACCAGCTCTCATAGTTCATGCTTCAGAGCTGGCAGGATTTAGTTGCAATTTTATCACAGTAATCACAGACTCAGTAGAAACCTAGCTGGGATGCAGCTGGGATGGAGGAGGAAGAAGAGCTCACTTGACCACTATACCAAGAGTTATCAGTGGAAGACCTGGAATCAGGCACTGAGTTATTGCTCTTATCTTTAGCCTCATCTCTAGGCATGGGACAGAGAGACCCAACACAAAGCAGAACTGAGCTGATAAGTTCAAATAACACAGGACAGGGTTGCAGGACCATCCCAGCTCACTTGGCCGGTTAGCACGGCAGGTTAGCACACCTGGGCAGACCTGCACCCATGCCATTGAATCTGTTCTTTCAGAAAGGCTCATTAAGTGGGGTGAAGCTAGGCTGTCCTAGACTTGAGCCAGTTTTCTTACAGCCAGCTCACCATTTCAGCCCTGCAGTTCCTGGCGCTTCCATTCTGGTATTCGCAATGGCAGAGCCAGCTCAATCTGCCTCTCCTCCCTGTCCAGACATGCCCTTTGTCTCCCACGGTGCCTCAGAGCTACATTAGCTTGGACTAAAAAACTCAAACCAGCCCGTGGCTGGTACAGATGTGGGCAGGTGAGCACATGCCATCTGTGCAGAACAGGAGCGAGAAACATCTCTCTGAACTTAGGGCACTGTAGCCCACACAGGGGCCGTTTTGCAGCTTCCTCTGAAGCACCTGTGGATGGATTCTGCTGGGGAGATGAGGAGAGGACACTGGTTTAGAAGGACTATGCTGACAGTTTCATAAGGATGCTGGGGATAGCTCGGAGGCTCTGCTCCATTGTCGCTGGTGAGGAGGTCTGACCAACAGCTGTATGGCCAAAGACACATCCACCGCTGAGATCAGGTGTAAACAAACAAACGAGACAATGAGAGAAATAAGCAGAAGTGAAGTGAACAGGCATTTGGTTTAAAGGCAGCTTCCACTCACCAAGCACTCAATCTTGCTGAAACATCTTTACTGCATCACCAGCACTGCTCAGCAATGGTGGCACTGCACTGATGGGCCTGTAGTAGAAACAGACTGTTCTGCAAGATGTCAAGAAAAAGGAAAGAGCAAAAACAGTTGTGTTGCTTCTTCAGTGACAGAACAGCCAGCAGAGAAAACTTATATTCCTGGTTCAGAAACCGGTGCTAAAGATTGGATAAGAAATGGGTCCTGAAGTCACCATTACACACTTCCCCGTCTAAAACACAATTGTTCTCGAGACCGTCAGTCATTATTATTTCTACAGGGTTATGCCGGGTCCTGACAGCGTTGTGCCGGGTCCTGGTTGTTTGACCAGGACCTACACCTACAGAACAAACCAGTTAGAAACTGTCTGGGACAGAGAGCACCTAAGAAAACTTGTCCTCAGAAGAGCACAATGAGGAGACATGGAAAACTGGGCTGGACCCTTGAGAAGTCATCTCGTCCATCTGCTTATGAAAAGGTGGGGTCAATTCCTTCCTAACAGGCACATATCCAAAACAGCTCCTAACAAGCATCACCACTGGAGACTCTCCCTCTCCAGCCCAGGAAAACTGCTCATGACATTACTATTCTTAGCCCTTTCCCAATGTCTACCCTGAATCTCCCTTGCTCTAAGTTAAGTCCTTCTTGCCCTCCTACTGTCTTGGAGATGTGAAGAACTGATCATTCCCTCCCTCTTTGCCAGGGCATCACCAAGTGTCCTCTAAGTTGTCTTGTGACCAGACAGTCCCAGTTCCTTCAGCTGCATGCCAGGGGCAATGTTCCTGAGATTTCTGATCATTCTGGTGCTATTTCTGACTCTCTTTGATCGTGCACCTCTTGCGTTCTCACTGAGACTTCGCCCACACCGACCAAGCAGGGACTGTTTTATCTCTCTCACAGGTGTCATTTCCATTTTACAGGGGGTAAGACATGAAATAATCCAGTCCGAGATGTGAGAAAAGGATGCAAGAGCCCTGCCTCTGCTGTAACCACAAATCTATACCCGCTTGAAGAGTGACAATACAAAAATCACTTTGGCTGATAAGATAAAATCAGGAGCCTCACAACTGGATTGTGACGTTTGGTCACTTTAGCCGTACTGCTACTATACTATGCTGGTGCTATTGAACTCTCTTAGGCTGCCCGTTAGCAGCATGTCCCTTTCTAAAACTGCCAGAGCCTTTGTTCTTGTTGAGAATAGCTGCCCGCTTGTGCACACAGAGGCAGGAGAAGGTTGGCCACTGTGTGTTGCATTGTACTGTCAGGCTAAATAGAAACTGATGGGATAATAATTAATTGCAGTCTCCCTATAATAAAAGACAAGACAAAGCAAGATATATAAATAAAATCATCAAAGGAACTCACAGAATAGGAGCTGTGTCTGCATTTTGTGGGCAATTTACAAGCCAAAGGAAGGCTGGGAACCCAAGGACTGAAAAGCCATAAAAATCTGTGGAGCCTTCACAAAACCGTGACAACGTCTCACTGATCTGTCTTGTTACCAGGCAGAGGTATAAATTCCCTCAACACCTTTGTTGTTTAAGGAGCTGGAAAGGGAAGGGAAAAAAGGCTTGAAGTGGGAGTGACCCCAAGCTCACTCAGACCCGAACAGCGGGGAGGTGCCCTCAGAGAGGAGAGGAGACAGAAGGCACTGAGCTCAGCTCCGAGGGCAGCAGGCTGCCAGCAAGTGCCGCCAGACTGAAAATATGGTCTGCAGAGCCCTAGGCAGCCAGGAGTGCTTTAATGGAGAGATTTTTAACTCTCTTTGTACCAGGAGGTCTCCTTTCCCTATGACCTGGACAAAAGCAAACCCTGCCCTGACCTATAACTTGCTACACCCCAGATGCTTGTCCCTGCTCTCCAGCTGTTGTCACGACTGTCACCTTCCAGCTCAGAAAGAAATAGTGACAAGGCACAGAGAGACTTGAAAGAGCCCAGGCCACTCCTTTCCCAGCTGCCCCCCCACCTCACAGACAGCCGAAATCTGTAGACAAGGGTGGGAGAACAGAGAGGGGAACCTTCCTCCTACTCCCTTCTCCATAAGACCGTGCCACGGGGGTAAGGGACAGAGAGGAAAATGGATATAAAAGAGGACGGATATGAAGGGAGGGGAGGGAAAGACATCTGTCCTGGAATCAGCTCCTCAGTGTCATTTCTCTCATCACCTTGATTTTGCTCCCTGAGTACCCCATTCAAAGGTCTCTCTGGCAGTGCTAATGGGAGTGCCCACAGGTAGACAAATGCCCCAGCAGGAAGATACAAAGGCCAGGTTCATGTAAATGTTTTCTTCCACAGCTCCTATTTAATGCCTAATTCTCACTAAAGTCAGATAAACAGGTGCCTAAATATGTTCACAGCAACAGCCAGTTACATGACATACCCATCTGTTCAGCAGGCTGCCCTGCTCCCCAGCTC
The DNA here is from genome assembly GCF_036370855.1 of Dromaius novaehollandiae. Lineage (NCBI taxonomy): Eukaryota > Metazoa > Chordata > Aves > Casuariiformes > Dromaiidae > Dromaius > Dromaius novaehollandiae. The sequence goes on from NC_088107.1 coordinate 24,285,494, forward strand.
TGGGAGCATCTGATGCAACTCAACCTCAAGGGCAGAAGAACTGAAAGAAGAAAATTCTTTGGGTGCTTCCTTCTCACGTACAGATCAGCTGAGAAAGGAAGGAAAGGCTATTTTAGCAACCGGACCTCTCAGTGGAGGCCCAAAGGAACACTCCACACATCACCTATCACCATCTGCTGCGGCCAGAGAGCAGGTCATGCCCTAAATATCCTGTTTTACAAGTGATTTCAGATAATAAAGAAGCACATCCATGTTTTGGTCAGACTCCATGCTTCCTATGTGAGTCTATATAGCCCTTATGGACACCTGGGCCAAACCGCTGCTGGTACAAGCCCCTTCTACTGGGAAAACAGGCCATTATACATTCAGGTCATCTCCACATTGCCAGCAATCCCACCACAAAGATACAGAGACTTCCCTCATTCATCCCCTAATGTGACTGTAGACACTATGAAGAGAGAGAAAGCAATGAGGCACATCCTATGCCTCTACGGTAAAAGCTTTCCTTGGTAAGGGGGTACATGTCAGGGGAAAATGGGAAGCACAGATCCCAAATCCCAGCCCAAATCTGGGCTTTGCTTTGGCATGCTCTCCCTCACTTTTTAAAATTCTCCCTTCAGAAATTTATTCTCTGGTTAAATGAAGCCAAGGTAAAGAAACGGGAACTAATTAAAATGAACTGCTGTTTCACCATCTTCCCCCCAAAGGCAAACAAAATCTTCCTCCCAAATAGAACACATAAGCCCTCAGCTAAACAATAACTTCCTTAACGTATCTGGCAAAGCCTTTCTTCCACCCGCTACCTAAACAACGAACAAAGCAACCAAGAGGAAAAAGCCACCTCCCTTTCCCCATGCCTGCCTTACCAGAATTTTGCATGTCTGCATTACTGCTGCCAGTTGGGAAGCAGAACATCTCCTCCCACACGCAGCTTGTCGCACTCTCTGCCTTAATCAGGGCGGTGCGTTCCAGCGGGAGGTACCTTGACTTTGGCAAGAGCTGGGGACCTGGAGGACTGCAACCAGAGAGAAGGGACCGTTGCTGTCCTACAGATCACTGCTCACCTAGTGTCTCCTTGCAGACTAGGCTTGCTAGAAGAAGAGGTGGTACGGTCCTAGTTAGCACTGTAAGCAACAGTTACCGCCAGACTAGGAGCCTTGGTCTGCTAGGAGGGACTACAGCTTTTGCATTGCCTTGTGTACAAGCAGGAGGCTGGGCTGCTTGAGTTGTAGGGCCAGCTACAGCTTGACAGAAGATACTTGTCAATCTTTCTCTGTGGTCTAGCTGGCAAGGGGGAAAAGAGGGATTTGAGCCCGTGGAAAGCGAGGCAGGCTCTGCCTTCCCGGCAGTGCGGATGCTCCAAGGATCTGGGGGCACGCTGCTCAGCAATGCGGCACCCCCCACCCAGCTCAGTGGAACTAAAAACGGACAAATATTTTTCTCACCAAAAAATCAGGTCAGGGCGCCTGCCACCCTGCAGGTAGTCTTCACTTATTGTCTAAGTAGAGCACATCTCTGTCAGGCAGGAGAGCCAGAGCATAGCTAATGCACTGTGTAGGGGAGAGAAAGACAGTCAGTGAGTTAATGAATGTCCTTGACCTGAAGCAAGTTGGGAGCTGCAATGGAGAGTAGGAGAGCTGGAAAGTAACCAAATGTTTGTGGGGGCTGCCGCCAGATCTTCCCTCTAGCTTGCAATCAGTCCTGTGGGTAGGGAGAAGGGATGGCGGCTCCAATCCCCTGCCAAGGGAAGAGTGCACTGCAGGGCAAACAAGCAGAACAATCATGGCTAAGCTGCAGCTGCGCCAGCGCTAGCTAGCTGTGACTGCTTCTCGCAGCTTGTCACCCTCCCACTCCCCGAGATCGCCCTTGCTCACAGCTGCCAGCTGGGGTACGCTTGTGAAGGCACTCTAATCCAGTTCAGTCAAAATGAGCTGTCTTTCCCTATACTCTAAATGTGTAAAAATGTTTGCTTCTGTCTCCTCGTCCCTTAGGGGGAGGGAGAGATGTTTGTGGGCTACATCACCAATTAGCAGCCTTTGTGCTGCTCTGTTCTGGGCTGCACAAGGTCTTGCTTGGCTACAACTGTTAAGTTATAAGAAGCGTAAGACTGCTCTGTCTCACATTTCACATCCTACAATCCCCACAGATTTGTAGAAAACAGCCATAACCCAGCTTGCTCTTCATGTGCATCCCCAGTCCAGACCTTAGTCCAACTTGCCTTAGCCAATAAGGCCATTCTTACAGGGATTCATTTTGCACCCTTTAGGGCAGTCTTGTACTGCCAGATGGCACGAAGAAGCCACAGGGCAAAGACGTACCAGATCCATAGAGCAGCTGACACGGTAGCTGAGGAAGAAGGCTCTGACAAGCCTTATTCCCTCATCCCAGGCGCCCTCAAGGTTGAACTCAACCTGCAATTCATGAAACCCATCATGAAACTCAGAAGTGGGGAAGAGCAACACAAAGAAACGCTAGTGATGCATGGACAAGAACCAGCCCCATTTCCCCTTGCTGGCTGCTACACCACCAGCAGCTCGCTGCTCGCACGGGGCACAGGGCTCTGCTCCCGGCAGAAGCAGAGCTGGCGCTGGCAGGGACTGCGGGGAACTCACCAGTCCTGGTCTTCCACAGAACAACTGTATCTGCTCACTACAAAATCAGCATTCAGCCCAGCCTTGGCGCTTTGCTGCGCCAAATTACCACCAAAATGATCTGTGCAGTGTGCTCTCTGTCTTACGAGGGCACAGGCCCGGTCAGGGTCAGCTCTCCAGCTCTAGCACCAGCCACTTGTTACAGCAGTTAGCTAGGAAGCGAGCCACCTCACGCCCAGACACCTTTCCCCTGCGGTGAACAGAGCTGTGATCTCTGCAGGGAGGGTCCAAACTCCTGCTGAGGTGTACGCACGGACCCAGGGGCTCCCCTCGGCAAACAGCTCCATCCCTCCACGACGGCTGCAGTCGACCGGCCCGGCAGAACGGCCGAGCGGCAGACTGAGGCTGTGGAGTGTCGCGGGGCAGACTCTTGTGGCCACAGGACCCAGCGCTGTGAAGCTGACTCCCGTGGGAGGTCAGAACCCCCGACATCACGATGTCCAGAACAAGACGAGCACGTAGGCAGGGTTCACGGAAAGCCGTTTTACTTTGTGCGGTCGCATAACAGAAGCACGACCAGGGTTAGCTACCCGAGCTGCAGGAGGAGACCTGACATCAGAGGGGCAGTAACCTTTAGCTGAAATATGGTAACTTAAAAAAAAAAAAAGATTCTAAAGATGGAACAGATGCTCATCTGACTATACCTTCAGCTGCAAGATCTTCCCTTCCTCCTAATAGTTTTTTTACCTGCATCCAGGCAACGAGAACTACATTCACTGATAGAGTCATTACTAGATATGCTGCCACAACCTGCTTGAGATAATTCCTACTCACGGGCAGGAGAGAGGGAAAGCGACTGTCTTTGGAGCAGCTCCTGTTCAATTGCCTGGAAGGCGAGTCAACGCTGCAGTGCTCAGATCCGTTCCAGCAGCCAGACAGGAACAGGTCAGAGGGGACAGAGAGGATCTTGCTGTGTGAATATAGAGTTTAAAGAAAAATATTTCACACTGATCCCATTTAAAGCCCCTTGTCCAGAGGGAGCAGTAGGAACATGTCCAAAGAGAAGCTCTCTGTGTTATGATACCACCCCACAGCAGTATCCAGAGCGTGATTTGGTCCTAGGCCTAGAAACTACCCCAGTCTTTGCAGAGCAGTGGGGGAAGTGTGTGTGTATCTTCTCTACTCACCCTGAACACAGATCCCAGACTGCTACTCCTTTGATCTCTGCTGCTGGCTCACAGCCTCAGCAGAGTGATCAAGATATGGCCAGGACCTTGAACCTCGAACCTCCTGCACGTATTGTAGCTGAACCACCTTGCCTGCCATGCAACTTAGGAAACAAGACAGAGATTCTGCATGGGCGTGAGCATGCTCACACGCAGAACCAGAGGCAGCGTCAAGCCTTTTTATCAGTAAGCGATAACACCTGGACTTTGAGCATGTATTCAGATTAGTTTAGTAATTAGTAGTTAATACTCCTGGTGATAGGACGTGTGAAATGTAAGCAAGAGGCTCTTCTGATCTCCCTTCCTAGTGTTTTTGGATTCTGGACTATATGGCACGAGGAACCAAATGACTAAAACCACAGTATGCATGCTGCTCACGTCCTGTGAGGACTCTGCAGTCCCATATTTGTGCTTTGCACCCCAAGACCTGCTCTCTCCTTACAGGCTTGCTAGGTTATTGGGAGGGAAGCAGTCAGGGGGAAGACTCATGGATTTTAATCAAAACTAAGGCCACGTCAGGGATCCTGTTGGAGATGGCACACATGCACTCTTGTGAGGGTCCAGCCCACTCCAAGGGCTAGAGATACCTGTGCCTTGTGAGAAGCTGAAGAATAGGATAGGAGAATTGGAGGCATTCAGACTGCTTGGGATACAGGCACCACAGTGATAGGCTTGGGCAGATCAGATATCTCCAGCACATGGCACCCTAAGATACCGCTTCTCTGCTCCTCAGACAGGGATCCAGTTGTCTGGAATCTGTGGGCTTGAAGAGAAACCATGATCTAGAAGTAACTTCAGGGCTATCATTGCTGAGGGGGGGGCATCATGAGAAGTGTCTGTACAGCACATACCTTGCAGAACTTCCACATTCGTGCTGTGGGAAGACCTTTCTTTGAGAGTCCCACAGATGTACTGCAGACAGAGCTAACAGTGTCTACATGGACAAGGTTCCCTGTTCAGGTGTACCCCAGCTCTACAGTCTGATGACTCCCATCAAAGACAACAATCAGGAGAGAGGTTAACTTGACAGCCAAGTCACCAGGAAGGAGGCTGTGATCACCAAGCAGGACTGACCAAGAAAACACTTGAGAGAAGAGCTAGAGATTTATAGATCAGCAGGAGCTGACCTGTTTGCTCAGCAGGCAGTTTTCATGGTGCATGAACGTGCACCTGCAGACCCATCAAGGGAAGGAAGAGTAAGAGACAAAGCGTACAGGATGGCTGTGACAATCTAACCAAGCTGTACTGCTAACACTACTAGGAGAGAAATGCTGTACTGTGTAGTTTGTTTCGGCTGTGCTTTACTGTATGTGCCCCAGGAGGTAAACCAGACACCAGCAGCTCTCACTGCAGCAGGATTCTGGGAAGAGGAAACGCTCCATCCAACAGACCTTCCAGCATGCTGAGCTCCTGCAGACTGAATCAGGACTAAGCACATGCTTTAAAACTCTCCCTCTTACTGAGTTTTTACAGCACCTGAGGGGCTGCAGGCCTTATGTTAATGCCCCACATGACTTCCTGAGCTTTCTCCCCTTCACTCACGGCCTCACGTGATGCAAACACCTCCTGCCCCTTTCTACAACAGCATGCAGAGTGCACAGACAAAGCCATTTTCTGGAGCTCCCCCTTTCAGGCTGACCAGATTTACCTGCCACAGCCACGAAGCAGCTCACAGAGAGCAACAGCATCCTAAGAGGCTGTCCAAACGCAGGATGGCAGAGAGCTGCTATGCACTGAAGGGACTTGTGAGCTTAAACCTTATCTGCTTGCGATCTGCAAGCCCTGAGCTAGTACTTGCAGAGAGTTATGCTTGCAGCACAGCTCTGTTGTTTCTACAGTAGTTTCTCTGCTCTTTACAAGAGCTTTCATCCTTTGCAGAGGTTTTGTTCTATGGGCATTTGAGGTTTTCTTTCTCCTGCAAGTCTCTGCCATGCAGCCAGTCGCAGAAATCTCAGCTGCAGTGTGTCTCTGGTGCTCCAGAGTAAGCACGAAAACGACAGTACTTCCTGGCCATAGTCCTGTGAACTGGTTAAGGAGAACAGTCACATGCTCTGAACCAAGGGGAGCTCCCAACCTCACAGCCCTCTGGGGTGACAGAGATGGACAAACATTATCATGCCAGGGGCCAGATGCTCCGCATAGGAAATGGAGATTTCAGTGCCTGGGGATCACTCTAGTCCAACTGGGAACACCACACAAGTTAGGACATTAACAGAAGAGGCAATCTGTCAGTCCTGCACGCCAAACACGAGGTGTACCCAGTTGTCCCTCTCCTCCTCTCACCTGGCAAGGCTTAGGTGGCCCTTCCTGGTGGCGCTGTGCCACCCCCCTCTGAAGTTCCCCCACATCAGGCTGAGTTAGCACATCACATTCACGTGACGAGCACTTACCCTCCACAGCCCGAACAGTGAGTCTGCCCCACGTCACATGCCAGGGATACACCCAGCACATTGTGGTGCGGCCATATAGCCATGTGGAACAAAGTTGTGCGGAAGGAACTGGATTTCCCCCAGTAGTGGTGCCACGCTCAGATCCACAGGGACACAGGTACTCACTACACCCGAGAAAAGATTGAAGTTACGCTGAGCTACCTCTGTGGGTCTCAGTCAAACCTCTTCTTAGAGCTGAACATTGAGGTGACAGCCAGGGGTTGGCTTGACAGCTCCTCGCACATTGGGGGTCATGGCTCTAGCTCAGCAGGACTGTTTGTTCTCTGCCTTGATCTTCATCCCTTGACTGTACTGAAAGGAAGTTTGTCTGAGACAAACACGTATGGCACACAATATCAGCTTCAGAGCAAGCTGCAAGGAAACAGATTGAGTTCCCTAAGCAAACCAACAGCGAATCCATTCCTTGGTGGCTTCTCTTGTGGGACACTTCAAAGGCACTAAGCATCCACAATGCAGCTGCTGCCCTGGGGAAGGAGTCACTGAATACCCTCCATGAATGAGAAGTAAAAATTAAGCAGTTAGATTTGGCACATGCATTGCAATAAAGATCCCTGAATGCTCAGCTTCTTATTGAACCTAAGGCGGGCTGTTAATTCGTTATTCACTTCCCAGCCTGGAAGGAAAAGCATGTTATACCCGAGGGCCAGAACTGATGAACAGAGCCATAAATCAAGCAGTTTACAAGACCAGCAATTAGGAAACAAGCCGACAGAAGGGAGAACTCTGTCAGTAATAAAGCAGACACACCACAGGATCTGCTGAGTGCTCAAAGCAACCGGGGACGCACAGTTCTTTCCTCACTCCAGCTCTAATTCTTTCAGTCATTTGCTGCCTTTTCCCTCTGCCTTCCATTTCCCTCTATTTCCACCCCCCTGCCAATTTTTCCTCTCTTCTCTTTCCCTGCCTCTTCTGAAAGGCCCACTCTTCCAGGGAATGCACGAACATACCTGCTGAGCAAATGGATGTACCAGCTGCTGCCCAGGGGCAGAGGCACGTGCTGGGTACCGGCAGTCACAGAACAGCGGATGCACACAGTCCTGTGAGCGCAGGGTGTGATGGACGGAGCAGTGTGCTGCTGTCCCGCCAAAGGACTACACCAGTACATGACCACGCGGTGAGTGAACATCCCCACAGGTCCTGGGATGGTGTTGCTGGGAGAGCTAGTGGCAGTGACCAGAGCTGCTCAAATAAGGAATGAGTGGGATGCCTCTAACCACCTATTTTGTCTTCTGACCAACTCAGCCTCCTCTCATCCCTCTTCCAGCCCCAGTCAGATCTGGCTCCCATTACCATCCTTGACTTTGTCAGCAATCTCCAGTGCCCTTCCAGCATCTCCTGTTCCATTTCTGGTCCCCTCTCTTTACTGATCATTGCAAATCCTGCCTTGCTTTCCTCACTGGAAGTGAGTTTCTAGAGCAGAGTCACTGGGTGGCCAAGGAAGTTTAGTCCCACCGTTGGTCCTGGTACCTAATGCAGGCCTGCACCATGTAGTAGTTGCCCCTTACACAAACCCTCTGGCCCGACACAAACCCCTCTGCCCCTGGGGCCAGTCCGACCCTTGTTCATAGATGCTGCATTCCTATAGCCACAGTGCTGCGTGCAGATCAGGACACTGCCTAAGTCAGGCCTGAGCAGCTGTTCTTTGCATGCAGCTCAGGCACATGCATGTGAAATCTGAGTGTAGGACATGGGTATTTAACCAGGCTCTCTTGCTCTCTCATATATCCCCTCCTGGCCAGCACAGTACCACATCTCTAGGACATCACACATTCGGGAAATCACAGCCAACAGTGATTTATTTTGCCTACATTAGCCCTTGGCTCCAGGTAGGTGCATCAGTCTCCCTGTCACGGAGGGGAAAAAGGGCAATTTGGGAGTCTAATCTAGTCAAGGTAGGAGGGAGACCAGATATTCTTCCAATCACTCCAATACCAAACAGACCTAGTTATGCCAAGAATTAAGTATGTGATATTCCTGTGCAGCCTGGAGGCCTGGAGGGACTTCAGATTTGTAACGTCCACTCTGTGGAAACACTCACTGTTATCACCCATAAGACACCTCTGTAGTAGCAGATAGCTAGGGTAAAAGCAAAAGAAACAAGACCAGTAGAGTCACCGTGCCACCGCATGTGCTCACCTTCTGATATGCCAGCACATTTCAGTTGACTCTGCCGAATCTTTCCACCATGTGAGGCCACAGCCCAGAGAGTTTCCAAAGTAACAGACTGTCCTCAGCTGCAGAAGCCTTTTCCTTTTGAAGCTTATCCTCCCTAGAAGAGACCAGGTTTTGGTCAAGGCTGACACCCATACAACGCCATGCACTAACACACCCCAGAGCAGAGAACCAGTGTGCTGGTTCAAGGTGAGGGTAGCACTGCCCACTCTGCAACAGAGAATTGGTCTTGCTCGTTTTCAGACGGAAGAACAGGCCATTAGCCCTCCCACCAGCTCCCAGCCCGTCTCCTGATAGCCAGGCTGACAATCACTTGTGCTGGGGAGCACAGGAGGAACACGGGTGCCCCAGGGTTCCCGGGACAAGGCACGGAGACTTCCCAGACAGCCTGGCACAAAGTGTGAAGCATCAGGGTGAAGTCAGTTTGCCTTCAGCACGTCAGAGTTGACAGTCACTAAAAGCAAACAAAGCAGTGTCTCTGAATGCGCATTACTCTAATGTGCTCCCAGATGCCTGTGGTTTTGATCTTGAATAGGGAGGCTAAAGATTTGTTTGGGAGAGTTGCTAGTCCACAATAGAAGAAAACATCTCCTCTAACCTTGAGCACAGAGAGACTAATAACCCACCTCCCCAGCGCTGGGGCAGGGAGGCTTTGATGAGTGCTTTAGCAAGAGCTGTCAGAAGAAGCTGCAATATAAAGTTAAGTAATTAGGTCGCAGCAGAGCAAAAGGAAAATAAAGTAGAAATCTTTTCTGTTCAAAGTGGATTCCAGAGAAGGAGCAAACAGCTGCATTACCAGAGACAGACGGCAGAGAACTCCATGAGGAGCTGGGAAGGGGAATAGGTTTCAAGGTCTTGAGGAAAGCAAATCCCAGACACGAGGCCACAGCAACAAAGAAAGCTCGGCAGCTGGGGAGTCCTCCGTAGAAGATGGGAAATCCTCTTCAAAGGAAGGTTTTTCCCACCCAGATCTTGGCAAGCCACTGGGAGCAGTTACATCCTGCTTATCCAAGGTCTCTCTCAGGCCGGCCAACCACAGTATTCTTTTCACACTCAGAACAGCTGGATAGTTTCTCTCTCAACTACTGTGCCTCATCCCAGCAGTGCTTTTTTCTTCACTGACACATAAGATACCATCAGACTGCATGTGTGGTTTGGAGAAGTGTGTCTTGGAGTTCCCACGGCATCCCAATCCATTATCTTATTACCCCTTGGATTCCTCGCGGCATGCAAGGGACACACACGGCCGGGGGTTCCCCTCAGAGAGTGGCCCTGGAGCTATGCGGCTTTTGAAGGATGCTGTTGGTAGGGCCTTGAGCATCAAGCCCCAAAAGGTGCTCCCACAGCCACAGCACAGCACCGTGGCCTCCCTCCTGCTCCAGATACAGCTGGGCAGCAGAGCAGCTGTCACAGTTTAGGCCAGTCAGATGGGGCTGGTCTGGGAGGGAATTTGCCACCTAACATTGCAGCACGAGGTAGGCATTAGAGCAGAGAGTCTTGCAGTCAACACAAGACGTTTCTTAGCTGTCCATGTTGTATAGTGACAAATAATATGAGATAATAGCAACTGCTTGCACTTCACATGTGGATTCGTTTTCCCAGAAGTGGCACAGTGGTTTTTCAGGTAGGCTTTTGAGTGGTGCTAGATGGAAATTCCAGGCGTCTGACTTTGCCCCAGAGCACTGGCACTCTGGGAAGGTCAGAGCTCCACAATAAGCCATATGTTCAATCTTGGCTTCCCCTCACAATGCCAAGATGTGTCTGCAAGGAATAAAGCCAGAGGGAATGTTAACTGATCACCAGTGAAATGGAGCCTCTGCTTGGCTTTCACCCTAATTAACTATAAAGAGGCAGTGCTGGAAGGCCCCTGCATTGCCAATAAGTAACGTGGGGTTAGTAATTAATTAGTGGTCTATTGGGATCTCAGCACCTCTCTCCCACAGCCGAACTCTACAGATTGATACAAAGGGGATTTAATGGAAACACAGCAGTTTCCCCATTATGGCCCTAAGCAAAACAGAACTAGTTCTTGAAGGAACCTCATTTACAGTCCTCTCAGATGACTGATGCTTGGCACCTAACCCTGCAGGTACACGTTTATATTGGAGAGGGACCTGCCTGCAGAATACAGGAACAGGAGAGAGAGCCCCTTAAGTAATTTGGTGAGCTATGTATGCTCACCATCCTCCACGCTTTATAAAACAGCAACAGTAGAACAATGACAGAGAGAGGCCTTGCACATCAGTGTACAGTCAACAGCACTCCTAGAGACCCTGACCTGGCAACTCATATCACTGTCTAGAGAACAAGACAACCCCGCTGGAACAGAACAAGCCCCAGAGCATCTAGGCAGGCAGAGAAGGGCACCTTCTGGGAGAAGAAAAGGGTGCAAGAAGCTCTGAGACTCAGAGCTGTGGCTATTCCAGACTCAGGCAGGCCTGGAGAATTCCCTTCTCAGAGCGGTCACAAAGGGGTTGGGATTGAGCAGGGCACAGGCATCTGACCAAGGACTCAGCTAGGGCGCTGAATAGGGAAGAGGATATTGTCTGAAACCCCTCCAAGAAGAACCAGTGCTCCCCAGTTATCACTGAAGGAACTCATGGTTTCTCTCACTTTATTCAAGTAACTAACCAACAGCAGTGAAAGCAGTTATGCCAGTTGATCTCCTTGGTAACTCTAGTTTTGCCATGGATCCCATTTGATTTCAGCCAGGCAATTTTGTTTGTATGCCTCATTTTATTCATCCCAGAAGCGGCACTCTCTTTTAAACAGGACTAGCAGCGGACAATGGAATGTTTCCCCTGTCAATTGGAATTAGACTTGGTTATTTTAGCTATGCACACTCCTGTTTTCTAGCTAACAGATAGTTTTCCTGGGCTGATAATCATGGGACTAAATACCTCAATTTCTTCCTGTGGTTGGAAGCTGGATGTGAAAGGTGTCAGAGAGCTGGAAGAGAGACAGCAAGCAAAATATCAGGTGGTTCTTTTCACTGCTCATGTAGGGAGCAGTGATGATGGGTGACATCTAAGAACCGAGGTGTCATGCCTAGGGGAGAAAGGAAGGTCAAAAAAGGGCATCAGGAAACCACATGAAAGCAGTCTGAGATATCGTTAAGAGAAGCTCAGAAGGCAAGGTAGGGAGCAGCTGACAGAGGTAAAGGGATGATCTCCCCAATCTAGGATGGAGTAAGACTTTCCTAAAGATACTGAGGGGCTGGCATGAATATCCAACCTGTCCACACACTGTCACCACACACAAATCCAAATGAGAATCACACTTGCAGTGTGGCCTAGGTGCACAGAACATGCACAGCGGTCAAGAAAAGCCAGCACTGGGCTGAATGCACACTGTTGTGTGTTGGGGCTGGATTCTGCAGGCCCAAGCAGTAACAGCACTCTGCATGGCAAAGAGACTCCAGAGAGCGAGAGCATCCTGCTGACAGCGAGGCATTCTTGGCACTATCGGAGCCAGAGATAGCACAGTATCTCCCTGGCAGCAGCGGGACAGGCCAGAACATGCCTGCACACCAGAAGAAAGGAGCCAGAGCGAGTGCTGAGATGATAAAGAGGAAGTCACATGAGCTTATGCTCTCCCTATGAATGGAGAATATGCCTCATATGCAGTCAGAAGGTGCTAAAGCACATAAACAGTTGCTCCAGACCATAATTTTATCCCCTTATCCCAAAAAGTAGAACAGGCCTCTTCCAGGTATCACCTCCTGGTCTTCCTCCAACTCCAGCTACCCTGTTCCTTCAGACTTCAGCCCTCTGCTCTGCTAAATGTAAGAGATGGTGCAGTTACGTTAATCCTACACAACAAATATGTGGAGGTTAAGCCTGCCCATTTTGTCCACCAAATGCCACCTGTAGTCTGTCTGCACCTACCTCAGCTCTCATCCTCCATGAAGTCTCCAAGGAGCTCTAGGAGCTAAACCTTCAGTCTTGGACTCCCAGGCCTGGGTGAGTAGGACCACAAGTTTAACTTGGCAGCCAGGGAAGATACTGCTCTCTCCACACAGTCTGTTGCAATCCTTGCACATAGCCCTCTCTCACAGATATTGCTCTACATCCTCTGCCCAAACTTGGCAGTTGCTCTGTCTTCCTAACAAGTTCTCTTGGCTCATTAACCTTTCATTTTGTGTCTCTCACCTTCCCTACTCAAGCTGGAGCCTCCCCAGCTCCCTCTTCTGGCCTGATTTTCCTCTCTCTTGTACTTTTGGTCAAAGAAGAGGTCTGCCATGCTTGCTCTTTTACTTCCATCAACAAATTACAGCAGCACCTTCCTGACACATGACATTGTAATGCCATGAACTGCATCTTGGCCTTTCTCCCCAGTGGCTTCCATGCTGGGAGTTACCGTAACCTTTCTCTTCAGGCTCTTGTGATATTCCCTGTCCAAACAATCTAGTCTAACAGACATCACTTTATCCATGTTCACTCTTATTGGTAGGCCCTCATTTTTCCACATAAAGCAGTCAGGCCACCTTCCGTGATAGACAGTTCCATGAAATGTCAGCTTAATGCTCAGCAATCATCAAGAAACAGATCAAGTGGTGAATCATTTGGAAAGGAAAAAAGAACAGAACAGAAAAATCTATGACTCATCCACACCTTGGATACTGTGTGCACTTGTCGTCCCTTCATCTCAAAGGGGATATCAGAACTGAAACAGATTCCGAAAAGAGCACAACAGATGGTCAAAGACACAGAGCACAATTAAAAGCACAACTGCTCAAGGCATAACTAAGCAGGCTCAGACTTGTTAGTGTGTAAGAGAGAAGACACAGGGAGGAAAGTAGGGGTGTAAAGACATTACTGGTCTGGAGGGGTATTGGCTCTTCACCTTCTCTTCCAAAACAAGAGCTTGGGACCACTGATGAAGGCAGGAGGAGAAAGGACCAGTCCCATGCAGCCTACCCTCTCTAAGATCAGAGAAGCCACCCTAAAACCCATTTCTCTTACTGTTCTTAAAGCTGGTACAGTGTCTTCACTTTAGGTTTCTCAGGAACAAAGGACTGACAAAGTTTACCTCTGCACTTCCCATTATGCCATTAATCTCAAGCAAATATCCTTCCTTTTCTCTTTCATATTAAAAAAAAAATTCCCAATGTTCTCAGAAGTAATTTAATTATATTAGTGCTGAAGGCCTTGCCTTGCCTTTCCCCATCTGTCATCTTTCATTCAGTATCAAGGAATCAGCCCCCATCTTCTATCAGCTCATAGCACCAGTCCACCCACAAGATTTTCAAGGAAGCACTGTCGTGCTTTTCTTTATTCATGCTTCTAGAAGGGAAAAACACCCACAAAGCTGCTTGCTTGTCTTCTTCAAAATCTCCCTTTGCTGTGATTCCTGCTAAAAGTTTGACAGCAGTTAGCACAGCAGAGCATGAAGACTACAGTCAGTATCACTTCACTGCTCTTCTGTTCACCTCCACCACTCTCACACTTAGGTAGGGAATTCTCTGGGAAAGGCCTCATCTTTTTATTTTGTGTTTGTACAGTTTCAGACAGCCTGAAGCTTCGTTCCATAGCTCTCATGCCAAGGGTCCACCACAGGAGCTCCCCCATCTGCATCACTGATTTAGCATCTTCTTCTGCTGTTCCATTTCCATGGAAAAGAACATGGGAAGGACTTTCAGGGTCCTGGCCATACAGGTCCTCCTCCCTATAGGTCTCTTCCTAGAGCAGTTGAGCTGAAGCATGAAAATCCGGAGGCTTTGCCCCACTGCTCCAGAAATTCCCTGCTCCAGCAAGCAGCAGCCTCCAGTTCCAGAGGTCAAGTGTTCACCCCACCCCACAGGAGCCAGACTCTGTCCCCAGCCTAGGAAACATTTGATCCCACCCCAAAATCTCTTTGTGAACACTAGTCTACTCACCAATGTGAAACACAGGCAAACACTCCACCAGAGATAAATCTGCTTTGGAAGCAGAATCCACCTAGCAAGTCCTCGTAGTTGTGCTTAACTCCAGTAAAGCCCAAAGCCAAGAGCAAAGTAGAATGCACAAAATCTGAACGACTCAAAGTATTCAGGTAAGAGACACAAAAAACAGGGCTACTACCTTCCTATGTAGCATATCCAGGCCACCAGAGAGCACACAGACAGAGAACAGCTGGGAGTCTCCTTCTCTGCGCAGGAGCTATTAGTAAGGGGAGGACTTGGCCTAAGATGGAAGCAAGACTTAGAAATGTATGCATTGCTTGCCTTGCCTTTCCAAGGACTGATCAGTTTGGATGGGCAGACTGTCAAATGAAACAATGAGATGTGTTCTGGCCTTCTTCTGTCTCCTGGACTGCAGCATTGCAGCACACAGAAAAGGGAAAAGATTCAGGAAAAGATTTTACACTCAGCTACTGAGTACTCAGCACCAGAATAAACCCAGTACAGTCATTTTTCATACTGAGAGGGGTTAAGCACTGGACAGGAGCCCAGAGAGGCTGTGGAATCCCTGTCCTTGAAGATATCCAAGACTTGACTGGACAGGGCCCTGACAAACTGGACCTAACTGTGAAGGTGGTTGTGCTTTGAGCAGGAGGCTGGACTAAAGACCTCTGCGTTTCTTTAACGCAACATTATCCTGTAATTCTAGGATTATATGGCCCTGAAACAGAAGGCAGAATCTCACTTGTACAGTTAACAGAGGACCCTTCTGACCAGGCAGAGAGCACACCACAAAGATCAGTTCTCCTCCTTGGCCCGCTGGCATGAGATACCTATATAAGTATCTGGCTCAGTCCCTCGGTGGTTGGTTGCCCCTCAGATATGGAGGAATGGCTCCTGTCTTGACAGCACTCCCCTACTGGTGTAGGAGAGGGTGCCCCTGGAAAAACAGTTTGCAGGAAAATGGAAGTGTTGGAGTGAAATCCTGATTGGTTTGCATTTGTATTTTAGTAAAAACTCATTTATATCAACGTCTGGCTCTAAAAGAACCTTCCAGATATGAAAATAATTCCTAAGAGCCTTGCTAAAGGAAGGTTCTTGGCAGAGGGGCAATGTCTGCAGGAGAAACACCAGTTCCCATTGACAGATCTCAGAGGATGAGAAATATCCCTCCCTTACCCACAGAGACACCTTAGGATTGGCCTCCTATAACACGACAAGGAGAGATATTACATCCTCATCTGGACATCATCATGGAAAACAAGGAGTTTAGAAAGCCACTTTATAACCCTGAACATCAGAAAAAAGAAACATGCGGCATCTCAGATGTTTTACTCAAGAGATGAAGTGTCACAGACTTCTGATGGGATTCCAACAAATTCCACTATACAAACACAAAATCTGGCTTTAACTCTTCCTGTGCTGCCAGCTTAAAGACTTCCAAGCAGGTTGTTACTAAGACCTTCCATCAAACAGCTAAACGCAAAAATTCATTGTACTCACTTTGGCCAAGACTTTCTTTCATCCCTTCTCCCTCACTCCAAAGCCTGGCTCTCCCTAACAGTGCAGCACTAGGGCAGGAACTAGCAGAGAGAGCAGAAACGGAGCTGTGAGGACAGCTGGGAGAATATTGCTTTTTTTTGCTTATCTTTGGGAATGCAGCAAATGTCTTCAGGGGCCTTTTCTGGACTGAGATCACATGAATTCGCCCAGACATTTCTGTCCAGCACCCTCAGACTGTGCAGCGGTGGACTGGAGGACAGTTTTGCTAGCAGGGAACCCAGTCCTAAAGTCCCCATTCAGGGTTATGTTTCCAGACTGGCACGAAACTAAGGAGGAGCAGACATAGCCACAGGGGAAACATCAGAGCTCCCTTGGAATAATCCGCTCCATGAAGAGGAGCTCAGGCAGCTGTAGGCTCTTCCGATTACACCTTCCAAATCCTAGGGATCACTAAGGAAGAGGCTGAGTTGTTATTTCCCCAGCAGTCTCACTCTGAAAACTACACCCTCTAATGCCTGCACACACAGAGAAGGAGTCAACACTCGATATGCCCTTGTTTTTCACATATGTAATAATATAGGTGTGTTTACAGTCTAGAGAATCCCCTGCTGCAGTGTTCAGCAACTGGGTGGTGTCCTTTTAAATAATCAGTGACTCCTCTATTAATACTCCTTTAATTCTGTGTTCTTGAAAGCAGCCAGCTAGAAGTGTTTACGTGCAGTTACAGCCTGTGTGATCATTACAGATGATAAACATAATTATTTTGGGTCCTGATTGCCTCCGCTTTCTTCGTTCTATTGCTGTTGTGTAAAACACAATCTCAACATTACCAGTTCTACTGGTAGAAACACTGTTAAGATACAAACTTCCTCCTGAAGGAAGAGCCAAACCTTCAGGGAAATGAACCATATGAAGCACTGACCTGCAGCTGTAACTGACTCCTGCCTCTTGAACCATGAAGTCTTTAAGATGCCCCTGAACACTCTGCAAAACCAAGGTCAGAAGAGTAAGAGAGGAACAGGAGGTGGGTTTCATTACTTCAGATGTAAAACTGACAGGCAGGAGAGCATGAGAGATGAACCAGTAACACTGACTTCTGCTCAAAGCAGTGCTCCAGTGTAGGCATCATAGAACTCAAGAATATTTTAGGAAACTGAACAAAATTAAGTTTCCTAAAGCAGCAAAATGTCCCATTAGGCTTGTCAGCAGCACATGTGAAGTTGTTGGGGGCGGACACTTTCCTGCACCAGCCAGATGTTGACTGCCTTCAAATCTGGACCAGCAGATGCCTCAGGCTGGGATCCAGAGTTCAGATCCCTGACTTCTGCCTTAAAAGACTTACTAATCCACCATCTGACAGAGTGCTGTTGCTTCCCAACCACTCTAATAAACAGACAACACTGCTAACCCATGTAGGGAGGGTGTCACTGCCCTCTCTGCAAAAGATGGGATAAGCACACTAAAGCTCTGCAGCCTCTCCCTAACATGTTATGTGCTGAGCAGCCACACTCAGATGTGGACTCACGGAGCAGGTGAGAGACAGCAACCATATGCTGTGACACCTAGGAGGGACCTGCACACAAGCAATAACTGACAGAAGGCCAATTCCCTTGCTACAGTCTTCCGAAACCTTCCCTCTGCTGTCACAGGGTCCTGTTTGTAAACTCGGGCTGTGAACTCCCTTTCACACGGTCCCTGCCACGCACTGAGAGAGACAGAAGCAGCAAGGCCTGCACAGTCTGAACGCAGCGCAGCCATTCCTGCTAATTCAGGAGAAAGAGGGTTCTTGGGAGAACGCTGAGAAGCAGCCGGAGCAGTAGGGTTGGCAGAGCTGAGGCTCACACCAAGCAGCCCTGCTTCCCTCCACACTAACCCCATCACGACCTGGCTCCTCAGAAACAGCCAGTGCCCAGGACGGAGCAATCTGGAAAACAACCAGTTCTTTAAGTTTTATTATTAAATAAATAAATCAATCCAGCTATCAAGAGCCCCTGAAGCCAATGTGGCCAAGTAAAGGACAGGAGAAGCCAGGAAAGCTTCAGCGAGACCAGGTAACAGGAGACGTGTTTACCGCAGAAGAGAGACAAGGCTTCTAACACAAGCAGGCTGCCGCGCCACAAACATTCCCTATGGCCTGGTACGGCTGTGCAGAGATATTTACACGTACAGGCAGGGAGACGCCGATCCCTGGCTGGTGAACAATCAACTTTTATTCTCTCCAGACCAGCAAAGCCAAGATTTTAGTAAACACACAACCCCAAAAATGTGCCTGCGGATTGGGTAGAGCAGAGCCTGTGCTCTCCCTGCCAAACAACAAAGCCCTTCTCCTCTGGGTGGTTTCACGGTGAGGTTTATGTGGGGAGGAAGTGTTTCTAGTGGTCAAGGCAGGCAACAGGGGTTTAGGAGACCTGGCTCCCATCCCCGGCTCTAGGCAAAGCGGGAGAGCTCTGATTGCAGCCATTGTGCGCACTTGCAGGAGGCACCAGTCCTCCGCTCACCTCTCCTTGCTCAGGAGCAGGCAAATGGTTCCCCTGCAGCCTCTGAGGAATAACACAGAGACACAGACTTTTCCCCAATCTTGGTAACACTTCCTGACTTTGCAGGGTTATTGTGGAGTTTCCATGATTGATGCCTGAAAGACTGTCAGACCTTTTTGGAAGAAAGTATCTCCGAAAGGTACTGGAAGACACGCACGTGAGAGTGCAGACACGTGAAAGGGAGACATGCAGCTCACACACGCTCTCTGTTCTCCTCCACACTCGCAAGACTCCATCCAAACTTGCTGTTTCCGCTACTCATGCACTTCAACATTTGCAAGATGGGTCTGCAGAAAACCTGTGGTTTAAAGCCAAGCAGCCAACCCCACAGCCTAACAGATGCCCTTACAAACACCTAGCCCACCTCCCTGGTTGCCCAGACACAGCCCAAGGCTCTGCCTTTTGCTTATGAAACCAGGCCAACATGAAGCCACACTGAAAGCCTATAGCAGATACTACCCAGCTCCACTCACCTCTGGCTGGCTGGCACCACTGACCTCCCTTTGCATAGTTCTCTCTTCACTTCATCCACAGATGTCATTAACATGCTGTTTACCCCCTCTTCCAGCTCATTAATGAAGACACTAAAGAAGACTGGACCTAACTCTGATCCCTGTGGCATGTCATTATATAAACACCTCCTTGAAAAGTTCCCAACAACCTCTTATGTATGAAGGACTGTTATCTTGAGGTGTGCATAGCTATTAGAGCTAATGACTTCACCTGTCACAGCTTATTTGTGGTGAACCCCACAGGGAGAACCCACTAACTGAACTGATATATTTTTAAAGAAAAAAATGAAAGAAGGAAGGAATGTCACACTGTCACACAGTGTTTAGTGGGCACCTGTGCCTGTTGGGTTTGTCTCTTTACAATGTTTCAACCAACTTTTGTTTTTACTTCCTGTCCTAAATTGATCTGGATGCTGTTAAAATTTTTTTAATCTTCTCT
The DNA here is from genome assembly GCF_036370855.1 of Dromaius novaehollandiae. Taxonomy (NCBI): domain Eukaryota; kingdom Metazoa; phylum Chordata; class Aves; order Casuariiformes; family Dromaiidae; genus Dromaius; species Dromaius novaehollandiae. The sequence goes on from NC_088107.1 coordinate 24,304,805, forward strand.
TACCTGGTTGGCTGCATTTCAGAAAGAGGTGGCATGAGTCAACTGCAGTAGACCAGCATAAAATGTTGTAAGATACTTCCCTCAAGTGGAGGGAAAAAAAATCACTCAAGTGTGTGTCACAGACTCTGCAGTGTACCTCAGGTAGCAGAAAGATAACCAGGGATAGACACCTACATGAAGCAGAATCCAACTTGCTTGAAAGGTGCTAGCAACATAGAAAAATATCAAAGTGATACTGCAACATAAACTTTCTTAATCTGTAAATGTCAGGGTACAGAAGAAGTCACCCAGCCACCCTTTGTATCAGACACCAAAGGGGCACATACGCTGACAACCAGCCAAGTTACTACATGGACAGCTAATGTATATCCATAACCAGATTTTGCAAACGGCTTAAATCCCAGCTGAGGTGAGTGTGAAAAGTGCTCCTACATGACATTTCAGGACAACTGGAAGAGGCCACAATATGCTTGGAAGCAGCTAGAGGGGTGAGATACTGGAGTCCTGTAGAACAAGGCTTTCATGCCTACCAGAGCCTGCAGCAGGACTGCCAGGGATAGACAAGAATGGAATGAATCAGATACAGACTGCAGTGTGTTGGTAGAGCTGGTGTGGGTGGTATCTATACTCACCTGAGGCTGACGTCTGATCTCATGATCACTGTTTTCCTCAAAGTAGGCAGTGAAACATGAACAAAGAATTCAGATTTCACTGTAGTTTTACTGTTATGAAGATAGGAGCTAAGCTCCAGTCTCTTCTGCATATACTGAAGAGGAGAACATTTCATCACCTGCAAACCCAAAGAGAGAAGAGGCGCTTAGCACGAGGCAGGATTTGTCTTGGTAACCGATCAGTCCAACAATGGGAAACACAAACCGTTTATTACTGAAAATGAATTGTGCCATCAAGGCAGATGCCTGCAATTATTTCTGTTAAATATTATGTTTCATTAACTGTAAAATATATAATTAATAAACTTCCCCCCTCATTTTTGTTAAGTTTCACTGTAAAGATCTTATTACAGAAATAAATCTTTCTAGCAGTGCATGTCAACAGAATAGAGGAAGGTGCACACCTCTACGTATGTGATAATTTCCTTATGGGAAACTGAATTACTAGTGAGGAATAATCACCTCTCCTCATGGCTAAGACTGTAGATACACCCCACTCTGAGACCAGTTGTTTAAGCTCATGCTTCTTGGAAGCAGACAAGAAGAGACTGCTTTGGCTGGCAAAGATGACAATCTGAAAGCATTCTGGCAAATGCAAGGCTTTCTTTCACTGGCAAGTCTGGAAAACAAAAAATAAAGTCATTTTTGATTCACAGTCCATTAAAAACTTCCTCTGACTATAAAGCTGCTTAGAAAGATCTCCCTGGTTAGGCTGTTCCCCATATTCCTTTATAAGCCCTGTATTTGTCCACCTCATAACACAGTACTAGGACAGCACAACTGTGATTTGCTTTCCATACACATTAGAAGTGTTTTGATTTAGGGACGTTTGGTGATGGCTGTTAAACCACTCCAATTAGAAATGCTTAGAAAATGTTGCTGAAATTTGACTCCAAGCATAAAAATTCCCCTTAGACTTTGTCCCCACTTGTGATCTTTACCTCAAGTTAGTTGATTGCCAGTTCACCAGGGATAATTAAAATATTTCCAAAGGCTGTTCTGGGCAATCCTTTTTGCCTTGCTGCAGGCTACAAATGTTCATGGTTTGCCCTAGGCTGGCGCTCATTCCTGCCTGAGTTGGCACAAGCAGCAATGCATGCCAAATGAGGAGGAAAGCCTGCTCAATCAGGATTTTCCCCTCCAAGGCAGAGGGGACCAAAAGACCAGTGGTGGAAAGAAAGGCTCTACATGTGCATACACATACACATACACACACACACACACACACACACGTGTACAAGCACTCACTGGATAGACAGAGATGTAACTGTTGGGTCTGGAGAAGACAAAAGGATGCATAGGGGAGGAGAAGAGGACTATACACATTTTAATGAAACCCTGTCATCTCACTGCTTTTTGAGCAGTGACTGCCGGTCTCCGTATAGACTGGCTTAGTAGAGAAAGAGAGAGGTTCTCATCTTAACTGGCATTTGGAGCTTTTTGCAGTGAGATGAGTTTGGGGAGGGAGAGGGTCTCATTTCCTGGTCATCCATTACAGACTTGTCGCCCCGTTTTGCAGCCTTTGGCAGACTGAGCAGGGAGGGTGAGAATTCCTTGGGCCACATTTGCCGGAAAATCTCCTGCCGCTGCTTTGGAGCAGGCCAGGTCTCTAAAAGCTATATGGGATAACCCCTTGCCCTGCTACTGCCAAGAGTCTAAAGAAAGATGGTCATTCTCCTAAGAGTTCTAACTAGCAGCTAAAAATGTTAAAAAAGGCAACCAATATGATTACACAGAAATTTCAGAGTCAGCAAATTATCTAGTTAAATGATGCATATACAAATACTAATGCAACAGCAACTGAAACCTTCCTAAATTTCTTATTATCTAAAGATGATAACTGTATACAAGGAAGAAAAGAGAGGGGCTGAGCGTACTATGTTCCTGTCCTTGTAGAAGAAATCATGAGAATATTTTAGATATCACCTATATGAATAACATCTACATGCAGTTACACAAATAGCATGGTTTGAGAGTGACTTTAGAAGCACTGGAATGGAAGTTCGGATGTCCTGTTACACAACGATTTGTCCAGGTTTCCCTCTAAGGCAGGGGATCATATATCAGCCCATTTCCATCAATGTGTCTCTCTGCATAAACTTGGTGTACAGAAGTAAAATTACACTTTGTATGCAAACACGTAATTACACTTTACGGTGTGACACTCACACTCCTGCCCCTCAATAGTGAGGAACCTCTTTGCGCACACGCACTGCCTTTGCAGACTGCCAGGTATTATTTCATTCCATACAATCCTCGCCAGGCCAGATCCGTAACACTGGAGAGCAAAGATGGAAAAGTTAAGTAACTTAACTCTCCGGCTCTCTGGCCACAGAAGGAGGAGGGAGCAAGGAGCCTAAGCATCTGGCTTTCCTGCCTCTCTAACAGCCTGGCGGGAAGGCTGCTGTCAATTCTGCCTTCTGCCTTGTTGGAAGAAAGTAGAAGTGACAAGAGGCCTTTCTGGCAGGCAGCCAGGAACCAGAAATTCAATTGAGCCGCCTCCTGAAACCGGACTTTTTTGGAGACCCTTTCCCTGAAATTGCTTTGCCTTTAAAAAATTTTTGTCACAGTTCAAGGCCAATTCATCACCCTCGGTCTCCTGGCTCTCCTTTCCTCCAAAAAAACATGATTTGCACAAAAGGATTTCTATTTTCTGGACTGCTCTGCAACCTGCCTCACCCATAATAAATACATAAGCACATAAATATGCACACACCCGCACATACAGATACAAATATTGTTATTTATAGATATGCACACTGCCATACACAGATAAATATACGGGTGCGTATCTTTGCTATATAACACGCAGGGAGAGAAGTAATACTGCAGCTGAATTCACTCTACATTCGTTGATTAGAAAACAGAGTGTGGGACATACGCTCTATCTCTAGGGCTTAGACCAACTGGTTATTGGCTGGTGCTGTTGTTCCTCTAACAAGCCCCTGGATATATCACTGTGGCTTTAGAGAAATGTGGCTGAAAGAGCCTTTCACTGTCAGCAGCAATCTGTCACTTCATGTATCTTACCTTGCCTCTTACAGCACAAAAGCTTCTGAGCTGCAAGTCAGCGTTAGGAAAAGGTCATTTTGCAGGTAGGCTGTGGTATTTTGCTTTATTTCTGGGAATGCATGGCCAGCTTGAGGCACCGTCTGGATGCTGCAGCATGAATTTCAGCTTCACATATGCCTAGCTATAATTTAAGACAAGGGAGCATTTCCATTACAAACCCCATTTTTTCCCATGGATTTATATCTTAGCTATTTGGCTTCACTTTGGGCTGGACCTCCACTAAATATATTCACAGGCAGGGAGAAACTATTTTTCTTGTACAATGTCTAAATCCAGCTCAGCCTCTTTTGGTTATAAGATGGTGAAGGAAATTACGTATGCACACAAACACTCACAAGCACATACAAAAAGCTTACACAAACACAGGCCTGCAGAGAGATCTGCTACAAAAAAAGACAAGCCAATGCAAATAAGTTCAAATTTAGTGAGTGATTTGACTGACTTTATTATTTTAAATTATTAACAAGTTCCAGCAAACTTAGAATGCAATAACCATTCTCAGGCTTTCATCTACGTTAACTGGAAGCAGATAATACATACTGATATAAACGGTATCAGTATAAATCTGCGATAGCAAACTCGGAGGCAGAAATCTGACACGTGATAAGCTCCTCTCGTTGCAGCGGTGCTTTAACAACTACTGCATGATTCTCCTCCCCTGCAATAATCCAGCGTAATGAATCACCCTCAGATAACGCAGAGCCCCCGTATTTTCATGAACGCTGGTTGAAACCTGACCTCCACAGCACTCAGATCTGTTTATGACTTGGTCTGGCTTAGTAAGCCTGTTTTGGGTTTTTTTTTTTTTAAACTCTTCATCGATTCTACTTTGATGTAGTCCAATAAAGCACATTGACAGAAGCAATTTGCGTTGGCTAGTGCCTCTAGTTCCAGGAGAGCCTCCATGGCATATATAAAGAGAGGTTGAGCATCCTGCAAGTAACATAAAGGTTATCCATTTATACCACACTTACTAGCTTCATTCAATCCATCTCCACAACTGAGATTAGGAATGACTTTCTGTCTCGCCCACTCACAAGCAGAAATAGATACGATTCTCTCTACGTATCACTTCCTAACACCACAGAGAAAAGTCTGGAGATGTGAGAAGGATTTTCCCACTGTTATGGCCTCAAAGTCAGTCTGCATTTTAGAGAGGAAGAGGTTGCAAGCGCCCTCTGAAAGGAGACTGGCATTGCCCTACTTCCCACCGCAGAGGAATCCATCCTGGGGCATCACAGCTGGCACAGCAGCCACCAGTACAAAGTGCAGGGCTCCAGCGGACCAGGCATAACTCCCAGCAGGCCAGGCTCAGGATCACTCCGTCGGCTGAGCTGCTTGCGGGGACACCTCCCTCTCTCCAGCGTCTAAAACAGTTGCCTGTAGCTCCCTTGCTTTTAACTTTAGGTGCCTAAGACAGACGCTGAAAGCTGGGATAAGAGCAATCCACACTACACGGGCCAGCCGCACTGGTAGCTGCTGCCTTTCCACCGGCCCTGAACACGTATTTGTGCAGAGGGAGTTACTGAATGAAGAACAACAAGATGCAGGAGAGGCTTCCCGAGGACTCCACATCTCTGCTGAGGAACGGGACTGGCAGAGTGTTCTGGGTGGAGATGTAAGACGTCCCTATTCACATCTGCTGCCCAGAGCCCAGCCGGGAGCCCACAAGAGCCTCCATGCTGACAGAAGGAAGAGCTCCGCTCCCCAGTGCGCTAGATTTTAAAACGGAAGAAGGATGGTGATACACCCAGGCCCAGATCCCAGCTGTACTATGGGTTCCCTGTGTAACCCCGTACAGGCTCCATAGCCTTTTGGGGCTGCATCTCCCCATTGGTGAAATGGGGATGTTCACCTTTCCCTTCCTCTTTGCAGCACTGTTATAATAACAATATTAGGCAGCCAGGAATGTTATGGATTTATCCCATCAGTTGGAGATGTTGTGGCTATCCTCAGGATGATGCTGTGTTCCCTTTTCTTTTCTTTGTTTCACACCCAGACTTCTCCCTTGTGGCCGGAGAAGCACTGAGTAAGAACATCATTCGGGAAAGCTGTTTACTGAAACCCATAGCATTTGGTGGATCCTAAGTGCAACATAATAGTTTTCTTTCACCAGAGCTTCTCATTACAGGACAGGGCAACTGGGCCTCTGGGCAACAGAGGAGAATAGTTGAGAGCTACAGAGACTGGAAAAGTGAACTCAACTTAGCCCCAGAGCAGTTCTGTTGCATTTTTCAACTAAGTACAGCAAATCCCCCCGCCAAGCAACAGCCCAGGTGGCCATAAATGCTGAAATGCTAACTGCACGTGCGGCGTGCGTGTCTTAGAGAGGGTGTGCAGACAAGCATAGCAGGAGAGCAGCTGAAAGCAAAGCAGAGTGTCCTTCCAGGGAGGCAATGCCACCTGCCACCGGCTCCGGGGAGCTGGGCCCTGCTGCGGGAAGGCTCTGGAGGCACGTGAGAGCGGTTGGACTCTCATTCATCCAAAGCCTCCTGCAGTCACCAAGCAGTGATAGAGTTTCACTCTTCATCCGCTGCAGCCCAGGGCAGGGGCGTCTCCAGAGAAGGAGCTCAGGAGCTTCTCCCGGGACATGCGAAACCCTGGAAGATGAGGGGTGGTCTAGAGGGAGTGCGGCCACTGCCGCACCTTGTGAGTGACCAGCACAGCCAGCACAGCACAGCCACCGGGCACCTCCTGTGCCAACGGGAGTCTTGGGTAGTGGAAGTGTAGCTCATCACTCACCAAATAAAGAGAATATGAAAGGAAACATGGCCTCTAACCCAGCTGGATCTGCTGCCAAAATCAGGCAAGATACCACAGCTCAGTCGGCCTCTGTGCAAGGCCCCCAGGGAGTCAACAGCTGCAAGAAGACGTGGGGACATGGAGAGCTTTGTCGGTCAGCAAGGTCCAACTCACAGCTGACCCTGTGGCCCAGGAATGCTTTCTGTTCGTCTCCTTGACTGGCAAGCTGTGAAATGTTGGCCACACTGCGACCATCCTGACAGCTGGAGGTGGTGAGGAGTATGCAATTCTGTACTTTCAGTACTGCCCTTGATTTTGGGGGGCAAGGCAAGGAAAGTTCACGCTCAATTATCATCAGAGCACGGGGACCTAATTTCAGGCTCTTCCTTCGTAACAAGGAGAGCTGAAATGCCTCCCATCCCCGCAGACAGAACTTTCCATAGCCCTCGAAGGAGGAGGATCTCCACCTCCATCCATTCCGCACAGGACTATAAGCTACATGGGTAGGTGGATACACACAGGGATGACGGATGAATGGACAGACAGATGGATGGATGGCTGTTAAGTGTCACAGACAGGTTGGAGCACAGGCAGACAGCTTGCTGAGTGCAACAGGGCTGCTCCAACCGGGAAGAGCTAGAGGTAGTGCAACAGTCCTGGCTGATACATGACGCACGTGAGAGTCTGCAATGCCTCACATCTCGCAACAGTGAAGGCTCAACCTGTGACCCCCCCCAGCACGCGCCTCACTCAGTAGCTACCAGAATTCCCATATGGCAGTTGCCGAATGATCTGGACTGCTGGGGCCTGTCAGGACAAACACACCAGGCTTCCTGGCATTTCACCCAGGAGTTATGAAGCCGTCACTCGTTCAGGCTGTCTCTGAGCGGTGCCAGCAAGCCTGGGTACGCTGCCTGCTTTTCACCTGATTGTCATTTTTGGATGGTATTACTGAAAGGCATTTTGGAACTTCCAGACCCGCTGGTGAGAACGAGGCCAAATTCCCAGCCTTTCTGCTTCTCCCCTGCTTGCTTTCTTCCGGAAAGTTTTCCATGCTAAGTATAGCTCCTAACAGGTGCATAACCAGAGGGAACTGTCAGGGACGCAGCTGTCCCCACAGAGGCCTGCATCCATCTCCATCTGTCTCGCTGGAGTCATCCACACCGCCGAACTGTGCTCTTTGCACATGGGATGGGGGAGCATCAGGGAGTCAGGCCGGGAGGAGGTACGTGTGTACACACACATGCACAGAGGGAGGATAACTATTCCAGGGAACGCCGCAGACAAAGCCTTGACAGCGAACTAATGCATCCTTTGAGGCTTCAGAGAGCCCTTGCCACACGCAGGCAGACTGCCAGCTAACTCATCTCTTCCTTGCCATGCTCGCAGCCTCATGCCAAGGTCAGGGTTTAAACGAAGCCTGTCTGCTTTGCAATCCCCTGTGCCTCATTTGGGGATGCCACAAGGCTGGTAAGAATCAGCGGCAGAAAATACTTGACCAGGGCCAACCCCCGTGTAATGACTGAAGTGGCTGCCTTGCCACCGCTCCCTTGCCAGCTGCCAGTCCTTGCTGCCACCTTCCCAGCCCCACGCTTCCCAGCCCTTCCAGCCCGGGGAACCGGGGCCAGGAGCGCAGGCAGGACAAAGGCAGCTACACAGCCCGGCTCAGAGGAAACACAGGAGACGAGACACCAGCCCCAGCCCCAGCGGAAGCGGTTAGTTCTGCAACTCAGGTCCCTCAACAGCCGTAACACGCATCAGAGCGTGCAGGTGTAGGATGTCCTCCTTCTTCATGACACCGACCTCCAGACCCACAGTGGTGGCAGGGAGTCCTACCTCAGCCCTGCAGGGGTGAGGTATGGGGTCAGTCTCACTGGACACCTAGTTCTCTCATCTCTGTCGGAGGGACTCCCTACAGAAATAGAGACAAGCAGCAACCCTGCTCACAGACTGAATCACCTTCTTACCCCTTAAGGTGTCGTGACATAATTCCAGGCTGGTATGACAGGAGAGATTAATCATTTTGCGACACACCACTGCTCCTCGCCGCTGCATGCTGCAGCGAGAGCAGCTGATCCGTCATTTACAAAGCTGGGCCCTGGGATGTGTACTCTGTTAACAAGCTGGCTCGACTTAATAGGAGGGTGATGAAAACCATCTGCAGAGCATGGGACGGTACCTTGAGACAACCACCCACGACTGCTCCTGCAACAACGAAGGAGGTTTTTGCGCTCACACTGCCCTACCACAGAACTCACTCCAAACTGCACTTGGGCCACTGAGTCCAAGATCTGAACTCAGGAAACCCAGAGCCCAATTAATAGCTAAAGAGCAGTATCTTAAGCTGCAGGAAACCAAGCCATAGTCAGAGCTGAGAGGCCTGCCTGGGGCTCAGCAAAGGGGTGGGAAGGTCTGGGTGAGAAAGACAAGTCTGTAAATCTTGGGCCTCCAAAGAGGGAAGATCCATTTCCCTTCTTTTATCCTTTGTTCAAATGAAACCACACTTCTGCTAGCAAGCCGCTGCCCAGCCGCACCCCCCTGCAGGAAGAACGACGAGTCCCTGGGTCCTGCAGGCCCTGGGATGGCAAAGCCCCACCAAACTGGGAGAGGACAGCAGCAGCCTGCAGCTGCAGGGCAAGCTCTGAGGCCAGGCAGGTGTCTCAAGGGAGAGAGCCCAGCAGTGACACTGCCGTCTGCACTGCCCCGCTGCATGTATCTGCTTGCTCCCAAGAGGCTCCTCAGCAGGGCTGAGTTCAGGGGATGGCGATGTTTGGGGCCTCCCTGCTCCCCAACACACGCATTTTGCCAGGGCACTAGTCTAACAACTTCAGATGCAGACAACAGCAGGGATTTCATCCAGTAAGAAGGGCAAGATCAAGCGTGTGTTTACTAACACCAGCACTGATGAGACCAGGAGCGTTTCAGTCCAATCCAACAGGGGAGGTCAACCCCAAGCTGCAGAAGTCTCCCAGGATTATTTAGGGAGAGGGCATCAAAGGGAAAGAAGAGGAAAAGAAATGTGCCCATGGCATGTCTCATTTCTAGACATCTCTGAAAAGTCACAGTGCAGCTCAGACGGAGGGAATGAGTTACAGGGAGCCACGAACCTTTCACGACCAGCTCACCTTGCATCGAGGAGACTCCAGCTGCACAGCAGCCCCAGGCCTGAGCCGGGGGCCTCACAGCCTGACATCTGACAGTGCTTGCGGTCCCACTTCAATCCCCTCCTGCCCAGTGCAGGGTTGCACCCCCATCCTACTGCCGGGACCAAAGTGACCGTGCAGGAGAAGCGGTGAAGCTGGCTGTAGACAGCGGCTGGGGAACACGCACCTCGCTGACTTCTACCATGACTCAGCCCAGGAACAGCGAGCGGGGACTACACCTAGCGAGGAAAGGATGCAAATCACATAGCTGAAGTGACAGTAAAAATATGGTAGGTGTTCTCAGACACTAGCATCATTCACTCTAATTCAGGAGGGCTGCACTGTTCAGTCACGCTGCGGAAGAAATATCATCTGAATGTTTAATCACCAGCTCCAGTGCTGGTGAGCAGTGCTCAGGAAGAAGGGACTCCAGTCAGTCTGGGGTAAGCACCTGCTATCAGGCAGCAGAGAACTATCAGGTCAAGAAAAGGTATGGCTGACACCTGTATGCCGTTTTTCTACCAAAGCCTGGCAGCCCAAATCCCAGAGCAGGACAAGACACAGAACAGGCATCCAGCAAAGCCATCTGCAATTGGGCTACGTGGCTGAAATATCTGCAAAAATTATGTGATTCCCTGCCTGGCCAGACACAGGATTGAGAAAGTGTTTTTCTGCCCCTCCATGTCCTCTACTTAGCTAAAAAAGCCTTGAAAAACCCAGGCCAGCGGAGAGGTAAGCTTCTCTTTGTCTTTGCTCTCAATCCTAGCCCCAGCGTGCCTCAAGCTGCCAGCACCCAGGCTACAAGCACATTCACACCCTGAACGCGCTACAAGCACATTCACACCCTGAACGCACCGGTGCTGAGGGGGACCTGGACACGGGAGCTGGGCTCTGACCCTGGACAGGGCCCTCCCCACCCAGTGCCACAGACGAACTTCACATCTAAGCCGCTTCATCAGATTTTGCACCTGTATTTGATGGCATGAACAACAATCCAGCGGGGTCTGATATGCTCCATGGGATTAGAGTTGGTGAATTAAGAATATATAAAGATATTGTCACAATATTGAATATCAGCCCTGGAAGCCCCAAACTGCCAACAGACTGCGCTTTACTGTGAGGTTTTCAGAAACAGGGTGTTGTTCTTAAATCCCCAGCTCCCAGGGCCCTGTGTTTGCATGCAAAATTCCACTTTTGTTATTGCAAAAAACTCTCATAGTTGAAAAGTCTGAGAATGCGGCTCAAGGATTAAACCCTCCTCCCCAGATCTACAGTAAATAAAAAGAATTAAAGCCACATTTGTAAACTCTAAGGATTTTTAGCCAATTTTGTGACTGTCTCAGGCAGTTCTGGCACTGCCCGTAGCTGGTGAGTGAGACTCACTGGGAGATCTGCGGCAGAATAAAGGGGGTTTGACCATGGGGCCGGGACGGTTCTCTCCGATGCAGACGTTTCTGGAAGGGGAAGAAGTGGCAGAAAGGAGGCACAGGAAACAAAAGGGGACATCTGAGACCTATACAAACTGCAACGTGATCTCTGAGCCAACATCTCCTCTCAGTCACGCCTGCCCATCTCTGCAAACACATCTGGCCTTTGCACAGAGGTTTGAGGACAATTTGACCTGGAATCCGAACAATAGGATTAAGCACTGGATCAGCAGAAAAATGATTGCAGATATTTATTATTGCTTGCTATTGGAGAGTTATTGTTACTACAGAACGTTTGTTTCCCTGAGCCACATTGTGTAAGTGTCGGTGCCTTTGCTAGATTTAATGGTCCAATTATCATGGGCTGTGTCACCTCCTCCCCGTTCTGCATGACGAGACCTGCTTTCTTGCCTTCACTCCCCTCTCCTGTTTTCTCCTGTTTTGCTAACAGGCAAACACACCTTTGCTGCTCCTTCATGGGTAGCCTTCTTTTTCACTTCTCCCATGCTTAGGGCTGGTGGGGGTTGGGGAAAGTCAGACAAGTGGAAGAGGCAGCCGCTGAGCTGGATATCTCACCCAAAGAAGGGCTAGTTGGGAGCAGACACACCATGACTTCACGTACAGAGGCTGAGACCTTTCTGTGCTGTGCCCTTTCACAGTGAGCGAAAGGCAGCTCTTCCGCATGGTCACTCGGAGCATTGCTAGCTAGTGGCACAGCTAGCCCCACGGCAAGGCACTTCTAGCTTTTGATTTCGCCCAGCATGAATCCTTTCGCTGCACCGAGGGATCCTGAGGGTGATTCCTCTTCTCTGGGGGAACATCTAATTTTGTTCCTGCGGAGCTGCTCTCAGGTCAAGGTCTCCTGCCAAACAGTGCAGCAAGTCACTGTCCAGTTGCTCCGGCCTCTATCATACGCTGGCCTGTTCAGCACCTGAACAAGCTTCATCTAGCATTAATGGCAGGAGGCTTGGCTGGGACGGCCAAGGAGAAAAGGAGCGGCGGAATGAGGACACTGCCAGACAAGAAAATGCTTCCATCACCTGAGGTAGCTGTGAGGATGTTGCACCCTACCAAATATCAGTCAGTCTCCTATTAGACCCACAATTCATCTTCAAGCAATGTCCTGTAAATATTTCAGGAGCAAAGAAGCTTAACACTGGCACCGCACCGCTAGCAGGGCAATACCTCAGCAGGGAACCAGCACACACAAGGAAATGGGCAGTGCTTCTCCTCCCCACCGTGGCCACTCTGTAGCAGGGCCATGGGGAGAGCTAACAGTTAAATAACGAGCAGAAGGAGGAGGATTGGCTGGGGTGCTGGGGAAGGGGCTACGCTCCTTCTCTGGATCCCTAAGAGCAGCCTGTGGCAGGTCATCCAAGACCTATCCTGAACACAGGTCACCATATCGGAGAATATCAGCTTCTCGCCAGGGTATCCAAAGAGCAGTATAACAAACAGCATTAGAGAGTTTCACAACAGGATCAGACATTTATGTGAATGAGAACAGCATCTGCAGTGACACTAGCTCAAATGAAAATCATAACAGCTATTGATTCTTCTGCTTCAGGGTCTAAGCTGCTTGCCAGCTGGGGTCAGGGTGAAATCTCCCCCCATAGGGTAGTACTGCACAATTACGGGTATTATGGGAGTTTTATGCCTTCCTTTAAGGCATCCGGCCTCGGCTTCTGGTGGAGACAGGATACTGGGCTGGAAGGACTATTGGTCTGTTCAGCTCAGGCAGTTTTTATATCCTAATACAAAATTTATAGTTCTCACGGAGACTCCACGCAGCAAGGCTGCTGCTCTTCGCATCTCCGCTTGCACCGCAAAAGCGGGATTGAAAACTCGGTGCCTCCCAACGCTCCTTGGTGTGACACAACTCCGCAGGCCCTACCTAGGCTCACTGCCTTGCCCAGGCTGCGCTACGGTGGCCCCAGCTTCTCTGAGCATCAACAAGCTGATGCCAAACTTGATGCAGACACGTGATGGGCACAGCGTGCCACGGTCCTGAGCTCCTGGGCTCAAATGATCCCTCAGCTTGCGGAGCAGCCTGGATGACAGGCTCGAAGCACCAGGCCCGCCAGTGCCAAAGGCCTGCACGCAGGACACGTCTTGTTCCTGCTTCAGCATTTACAGCTGACGGGAAACACTGCCAAGCACAATGCTAAGGTGAATCCTTCCCTCTGCCCTCCTCGCAGCTCCACTCCCTGTCCTGCTCCTGGCTGACTCCGAGCCCCTTTGCATCAGCGCACCGGGGCTTGCCTGGCCCTACCCAACTCGCTGCAGGGAGTGAACAATCTGCTTTTTATTTGTTGCAGGGTTAGTTTTCTGCCAGCTCAGCATCCTCAGGACGCTCATCCCACACCAGATGAGCATCATGGAAGTACAAGGAAAGGCTCTGCTTGGCTGGGAGCAGGGATGGGACTGCAGCTTCGACTGGCTGACACTGCTGGCTGCAGCGACGCAAGGCCCCCGGGCCCTTTCTTTAACCTGCGTGTCCTGCCTTTCCCCCATCGGTTGCTTTGCTCTTACTTGCCTGCTTGTCCTTGCGCATGAGCCCTGACTGACCCGTTCGAGTCCTGACTGACCCGTTCTGGCCTCCATACTGAGCAGAGTTACCAGCAGGTTTCCCGGGGAGCTGCGTGGCTGGGCTAGCGCTGAAAGCAGCCTGGGCACAACTTGCCTTCCTTCTGCACGTCCCGGCCCAGTTTCACCCAGCCTAACACTCCGACCTGTCAGCAGGCTCCCAGCACAGGCAGGTAAGTCTGGGCCCTGATGCTCGGCCCAGGGACCTGGGGCCTTAGAAGCTCTGGAATGGCACGGACGCTCCCGGGGGTATATGTCGGCCACCTGGACTGCTCCCACGCTAGGGAGAGCCGCCGCCACAAATCTCTGCAGCGGCAGTTGCAATGCAGGCGGGTTGAAGGCACCCTGTTATTTTAACCAAGCCTTCTGACAGCACCACTCTCTTCAGTGGCCTCACACTGACAAAAGTGCTGGTCTGTAAGGTCAGTCAGGCTGCAGAAGCAAGAATAGCTGCCTTCAAACAGTATCTCAGGATCCACATGGAGGTCCCTTCTGCGTGTACGGACCAACACCTCATTCATCATTCAGATAGCCAGACAGGACCACTCATCTTCATTTGACAACACCTTTTATCTGCAAACACCTAGATTAAGTCTCACGACCAGCCTGTGAACTGGTCAGGATCATTAGCTTCCTCTCACCCAGCTGGGGTCACCTTGCCCTGGCTCGGATACTGCACGGGGCTGGGGAGGCACAGAACGGCCTGGTGCAGTCGTGACTCTTACGGCAGGACTTTTCCAAGAAGTCTGAGGAGCCCATATGCCCCCAGCTTGCTGAGCTGATTATTTTGGTGTCCAAGTGGAAGCTGAGTCCTGCAGTCGCAGCCCACATGGTTAACTTGTGGCTTGCCCTAAGGGAGTCAACGGCACTGCTGGGAATAGAACCGGGAGTCCTGACTCAGGCTTTCTGCAAAACCACAAGGCCTGCTGTTTCCAAGCCTGTTTTTGCACTCCTCTATCCTTGCTAGGGCCAGCACAGCTCTGGAAATGGCAGGGTTTTAGCTGCTTTTGCAGAGGTACAAGGGGATCTTGCTGTTGCTGCGGTGCTCAGGCACGGACTGCCAGGCATGTGGAGCAGAGCGGGCTGTAACCCCCCTCCAGCCCTGGCTGGGCTGCAGCTGGCTCTGCCGCCAGACCCCCGACAAGGAGAAGTTGGAGCAGCAGGGCTGCTCCGCACGCAGCGGCGCTCCAGCAGCCTCTCCCCTTTGGGTTTGCATCCAGCTGCTCAACTGCAGTAACTTCCACCTTCCCAAGGTTCCTACTTCCCACCTACTCAGTACCACCAGATCCCCCTCAAGCACCTCTCCATCCCACCAACTGCTGCCCCGAAGCTCCTCTACCTCCTCCAGGTCACTGCCGTTCCCAGCGCCTCCCGAGCTGCTCTCCCCACGCGGTCCCAAGGCAATGCCTTTCCCACACCCCTGCCTACCTGGGTTCCCCCGCCAGCCACCTGGGCAAGAGCCGGCACGTGCTGCGAGGCTGAAGCTCCCCACGCCACGACCGACCGACAAGCCCGCCCAGGCAGACTGGCTGCCTCGAGTCACTACGCTCAGGTCAAACAGCTCCGGAGGCTGCACGCAGGCCCGGTGTCTAAACTGAACACTAGGCGACACTTTCGCAGTCTAGGCCAGGCCAAACTCAGGGTCATGCCACCTAGATGAGATTTTGAAATATAATCCTCCACTTTACTCCCTTTCAAGACACTTCTCCTCCTTGCCCCATCCCCTGCCTTCCACAGAGGCAGGCAGCTGCACCCCAGGCTTTGCTCCCCTCTCCACCTCACATCATAGCACCGTGCTGAATTTCCCCTTCACCCCCCTCCCCTCCCTGGGCTCTGTCCGTCCGGGAGAACAGTGCCCTTACTCATATGGGGATGTTGACCAAATCATAAAGAAGACGTAATGACATTGTCTCAGCTGACAGGCTGATCAATGCTTTTCATGCAAAATTATGCTTTCTGCGACTAATAAATATTGATCTTTTTTGTTCCTGTGTAGCACTGCAATAAACAGTGACTTAAATATCTGCCAGCACTAAGCATCCTCCGCTGCCGTCCATCCCAAGCAGCTCTCTCTCACCACGCCAGCTCCTCTGCAGCCAGTGACCTTTTGCATTTGTTTCTACATTTGTTTCAGCCCACGTGACGCTGCGATGCAAAAGCACAATGCCTCATCCCAAGGAGGGCACAGCATCTCCGGGAAGACCCATCTCCCTTTAATTTTCTGTCCTTTAAGCAGTGCTTATGTGACAGTGTTCATGGAAAGAACTTGAGTGGAACTGGAACGAGGGCTGGGGAGGGGGAGCAGGGCCATATCCTGGGTGCATTCAGGATAAGAAACTGGAGAAACCGGGCCAAGTGCAGAACGAATGGAAACATTTACAACTACTTGGCAGGGGAATCATGTAAACTCTAATGGGCATGGTCAGACTGCTTGCAACTCCTTAAATCAAAGCTATGAAGCTTGGTAGCAAGCGCCTGGCTACAAGCTTTGCTGGACACAAGGCGTCTATTCAGCCCTGCTTAAAACCCTGGGTCCCTTTCGCGGCTGTCCTGCTCTATTTGCTCCTCCGCTGGAGAGGGGTCAGGCAATGCTCTGCTCGGCGTTTCACACCCACTTGGCTCTCCCACCTCCCCGGGCGCCACACCAAAGCGCAAGGCAGCAGGGGCTCAGGCCTGCTCCCATATGCAGCAGGGTTCCCTCCCAGAGGAAGGGAGTGTACTCTCCAAAGGATCTGGGTGAAATCATCTCAGGAGGCGAGAAAAACACCCTGACAGTGCAAAGCAAATTCCTGTAGCGCTCAGCAAGCCTCAAGTGGCTGAGTTTGTCCAGGAATGCCAAACCAGAGGCAGAGATCTCAGGAGAAGGGCTGATTTCACGTTCCACCCAACCCCATCCTGGCTGGGGAGCAACCTCTCCCCTGCTCACCGTGGTGCTCGCAGAAGGCAGAGTGGCGAGAAGGTGACCTTAACCCACAGGGGCTCCTGAAAGGCTTACGTGTGGATCACTGCCCAGGTGACAGCTCAGTTCAGCTTTGTTTCTAACAAACACCCACCCACCAGCGCAACGGCAGCCCTGTGCAGCTCACCAGGCAATGGCAACGCACGCGCGCAGGCCGGGAGGGAGCTAGCGTGGAAGCAGCCGCGGGTTTGGGCAGTGAAATGCCTGGTGCACGTTCACTGTGACTGTTCTGCTCAGATGAGGACCGCAGAGGGTTTCCCTGAGCAGGATACATGGGTTTGTGAGGCAAACCAACACCACCAAGAGAAAGGGAGAAAAACAGTATCTGAATAGTCAGTAGAGAAGCAAAAACAACCTTTGAAGCAAAAGACCATACAGCAAAAAATCTAACATAAAAGCACCAAAGCTAACGTGTCCTATTACGGCTCACCTGACTGAGGAACAATTTGGTCGCAGTTGGGCTCGCAGGTCTGAGAGTGTTGTAACTTCCTGGGGTTCAAGAGAAGGGGAGGGAGAGCTATTTAGGATGGGACCTTCTTTCTCCAGTGGACTGCAGCCTTAGATATAAAAATATAGATTATTTTGATATCCAGATTTTTAGTGCTGAGCCCCTGGAGCAGCCCTCCCCAGCCAGGATCCCAAACATCCGCTGCAGTGTGTGGGAAGAGTTTTGTGCCTCCGAATGGGGTCCACAGCAACCATTAACGCACTCTAAAGTGTGAGCCACCTACACCCACACCTACACCAGCCTCTGGGGAAATACAGGAGACAGGGGAAGGCCTTAAAGCCCGCTCTACTCCAAGGGGTTATGCCTCTCGTTACAGGGAGGGACGTCTCTTCCCCTGGGATTCACAGCTCCAGACTCACTCCCCAGAGAGAGGTGACAGTCCTTCCCCGTCCCAAATAGGGCAGACATTGCTCTTCTCGCAGCTCTCCCCTGTGCAGATGCATCAGGTAGGTGGCAGTCAGGAAGTTTGAATATTTGACATCGAACAGCCACCGGAAAAAGTCCTGGGATAACTTTTGGACAAAAGGCTGAAAGCCAGCTGAGAAGGGCCTAATCACTAGGCTAGATGGTGTCTGCTGCTGGCCCGGTGCGTCCTTTGGGACGCTCTGCAAAGCGAACAACTGTCCCAGGGTAAGCAGAGCGTTCCTCTCTCCGCCTCCAGCCAGCCCCCAACAACGCTGGCTTGCAGTCCCCTGACAAGCAGGAGGGTTGTGACCATCAGGCTATGACACAAGGGAAGGCAGCAGCCACGAACGCAACACACACGCAACACACCCAGAGAAGCAGCACTGTGCTCTGGTAACTGCATCCTATCCGCTCTGTAACTTCTGATGGAGCAAGTCAAACCCTAACACTCAGCTTCAGGGACTTGCAGAACACAAGGTCAGAAACACAGGTGCCTCGGGAACTGAGGTACTGCCAGAGCTGTGCCTTTGAACCCACGGCAGTGTTCAGAACAACCCTTTTGGACACAAGTAGTTAATGCTTCCTAAATCTTGTGTTGGGTTCCTAAATTCTGATGGGGCTCAGCCCTGTTCTCACCAGATCTCACTCCATTCCCTCTTCTCTTCCCATCTCCTCCTAAATGAGGAGGACAGCATTTCCCTGTCTCCCAGGAGTCCAAGAAAGAGAGCTGCACTGGAGAGCGTGAAGTGTGAACTCAGATACAGGTCTGAAAATAGATTGATGATGACAGGGCAGAGGCCTGGCTTCAGTCACTCCTGTCTGGCAGAGCGCAAGTGATTGCATTTGTTTACTCCACGTAGTTTGGAAATAGATCGCTTTGCTGAAGCAACCAGACTCATACGCACCACCAGCAAAGGAGTTAAGTTGCGACAGTGAACCAGAAAGCAGGAAGGGCCAAAGGTCTCCCGTGCTCTGTAAAATTTCAGGAATTCCCACGGGTGCCGTACACACACACACACACACACACACACACACACACACAGATTCTAGCAGATGATCCTTCTCACTGCTCCACTTTCTACCATCGATCCATCATTTTTTCTGTGTTTTGGCGGAGCTACTGTAATGCATCTTGCCCCATTTCTTTCTGGAGACCCTGCTCAGTCAGGCAAGGACCAGCCCTGCCTTTCTCAACCTGTGTCGGCATCTGAATGGTGTTTAGGATGACCCGAGACTCAAGAGTGTGCCCCGCTTCTTATCCTTCCAGCACAAAACATGCCTTCAGCAGCAGTTTTAACATGTCCTGCTTCCCCCTTCCCTATGCTGACAGCTGAGTGCTGAGGAGGCATTTCATAGCACCAGGCCTAAGGTGAAAAAACCTGCAAATCAAAAGACACAGACTCTGGACTAGGGAGCTTAAAATAAAATGGCATCTCCCCCAGACTATGAGTGGGCTCGCTAAAGAGCACTTCCAGGCCTGAGACCCTCCCCTTGCCCATCCCCCCGCTGGGAAAATCAGAGAGGCCAAAGGCTGCTGTTCCAGCAGATTTGCAGGAGTGGGAGTTGAAGAATCAATGAAGCTCTGAAAGCCAGTGGGGAAAGTCATTCTGCACCTTCCTGACACCAGGAATAAATGATTCAGTGGGGGGGGGGGAGAGGGGGAAGCTCAAATGAGGCTGGAATTACCCACTGGAGAGATATTTCATCTTGAGGAATTGCACTTGCTGCAGCGTTCATCTCACTGAGCCACAGCAAGGCTTTAATATCCAGCAAAAGGTCAAATCTAAACGGGAACTGTTACAGCTTCTCGGGGCCCCCGCCGCCCGCCCACCGCCACTGTGCTCCCCAGGCCCTCGAGCGGGGCAGCGTGCGACCGCGAGCCGAACCCGCGCGCCCGGCCCCTGAAGCGCCCCACGCACGTAACAGCACTCGAGGTGCTCACGGGTCGTGGAGTGGCTCTGCAAACACTCGTCAGCCCGTCCCACCCTCGCGAGGTATTATCACGCCCAGTTTATTAACAACCATCTTCCCGATTAATTACAGCACTTCCCATCTCGCAAGCCCGCTCTTAACTCTGCCTCACTCATCTCTCCTGATGAGCCCGGCAGTGAAACCTGTGGGGCTCAGCTGCACGGGCGCTGCTGCAGCCACGAGACACGCGCTGCCCATGACCCCGTCGTACAAGCGCCCGTGGAGTTAGTTCTCCAAGGCAAGGCAGAAAGCAGCCCCGGGACCAAGATGCCCTCTGATCTTGTGCTCTGCTACCCAACAGCAATACTGTATAATCTGGGGCTCTGCTTTGATTCAAGGGCAGCATTTTTTTAATTAGCCCCCCTTGGTCTTAGTCTTCGGCCACGTCTCCTCTTGGTCTGCACTTGGCCTACACCTGCCCTCTCCATGCTTCAAAAGATGGGGGGCTTCTGCCCACGCAGCACCACCAGCCTTTGGTAGCCAGCAGCAGGGCTCCCTTTGTGGTAGAAGGGACCTGGATCCCTGGAGGCTTTGCCATCCTCTTCTCACCTGTCTCCTCTCTCTATCCCTTCATAGAAAAGCCAGAATAAATACCGGGAGCGGGTTGTCTAAACATCCTTCCACCTTCACACCAGTTTGCCCTGGGTGCTCTAGTACGGCCTCTCCCACTCTCGCAGCAAAAGGTGCAGTCAGCATTGGGTTAACGGCACTTCCAAGCTCAGACAGCTTCGCGGAGCTATTAACCGGCCGCAGCCGACACAGCCGCCTTCCCTCGCAACAGAGAAGGCCACGAGTTCAGCTGAGTCCACCCAGAGCCCAGCAGGAGAGGTCCAGCACATGCCTAGGAGGAGCCTGAAGTCCTGTGTGCAGAGCTTTATCATAAGGCCTGAGCCTTGCTGCTAAGGGCATTCTGCTGCTGTAGAGCCCAAGAACAACAGAGCAGGGCTCTCCTCTGCCAGAGCACGCAGCGAGAAGATCAAGCAGGAGGCCAAAGCAAAGGCCTGATGCAGGGAGAGCGGCTGAACTGGACCACATATGATTAACTCCCGCCTTCCTGGGCTCCTGGACACAACCCATCCCAGGTCAAAACACAGGAGCTCATTTGGACGGCCTCCTGCACCCACTCCCTCTCGAAGAGGGACCCCATACAAAAAGGAAGGGGGAATCAAGCGCCTGTCGCAGAACGTCCCAGCAACCTCCAACCCATCAGCTGCCTCACAGGCCTGCGAAGCTCCAGCAGATGGTTGCACTACAGCCGGGCTGCCTGAGCATCTTTATCAAGCTGCAGAACCAGCAGCCAGGAACAGACATATCTGCTTGGGTGTCTTGAGCAAGGTGAATTTGGGGTGAATGCTGGAAGCTTCCAGATGTTTCCACTCAAGGCATTTAATTGAGCAAGGCACCTGTTTATTGTAAAGGAAGGTGGGATTTCAAGGCACTTGAGGGCTGCAGGAGGTGGCTGTCAGTTCCTTGCTCTTTTGAAAACGTCACTGCTTTATATATGTTCTCCGAGCAGAACTGCAATGACTTTCTGCTGGTGCCCTGGTCCTGACCTGCTGCCCTGGCAGTCAGCTCTGCTCCTGCCCCCCGCTCCTGACCTGGTGTCTCTTCCCCTGCTTACCTCCCGCATTGCTGCTGGCTCTGGGGAACCCCGGCCCTGTCGGATTTCTCCAGAGCAGGAGGTTATTTAAGGAATATGTTTTTATGAGGATCACATTGCATGTTCAGGTCTGCTTCTAATATCTGAATCTTTCTGCCTCCTCTCAACTGCAGTGTGTGTGAGTCCCGGGTGGTCCTTTGGGGCTGTGGGGGTGACTCTCCTCATACTCACCTGCCTCATAGCCCCCCTGGCCATCTCAGTCCTCCCACTTCTACTCCGTTATTGCTTCTGTCTCCCTCCACCCACACATCTGCTCAGCCTCTCCTCAACAATTTGCACCCTTCTTCCACGCCTCAGACTCAGTCCTGCTCTGGGAGTTTGGTATCCCTTTCCCAGGGTGTAGCCTAATTCTCCAAGAATGAATTAGGCATACGGGAGCTGTGGAGAGGGAGAGAGAGGTAGCGGGAGAGCTTTCTGCTTCCCATTCACCATCCTTTTGCATGATAAAGGTGGGGGTCCAGAGAAGAAAGGAGTGAACTGAAACCCTTCCAGAACCTCTCGCTGTCCCCCCAAAAGAAAACCAAGCAGGGCAGAAAGCTGATCACAGGCAGATTTTACTCCAAGCAGGTCTAACAATTAGCTTGTGCATTTGGATTTATAGCAAAACTGGTCCCAAACTCCAGGACCTTGCAAGGAAACAGAAAGATGTGAGAAATGGCAATTCTTCTGACAGCCTCGTGCCTCCCACCTTCTGCTTCAGCTCGTCCATCGTGACCTGAAGCCCCCCTGCTTTCCTATTCGGGACCTTGTGAAACTCAGCCAATGCACCTCCCTCCTGCCCAGCAACCGGGGCTGCCCTTCCAGCCCTTCCTGACGAACAGGCTGCCAACCGTGAGGGACAACACACTGGTTTCTGTGCGATGCGGACAAACGCCCCTTAGGGAATTGCCTGAAACTACCACTCTCATTTTCTCTTGTGACTTAAGCCAGATTTTGTTATGTACAGAAAGATTAAATTTTGCTAAGGCTAAGACAAGATAATTTTTTGTTCAAATATTTACAGTTTAAGCTCAATAGAAAGTCAACAGAATCCCGCTGGACAACACTTAACTATCCACGTCCCCCCCCCCCCCCCAAAAGGGTTTTAATACAATATTTAAAAAATCCACAGAGATGTCCAAAATTCAGCCTTCTTGACTGTTCCTAGGCCAGGCTGAATCTGTGCCATACATCCACGTCTCTCAGGGAAGCAGACACACAAGAAGCTAGAAGACCTTGCTGGCCTTTCCTTCCTAACAACACTGACCATGTGGACACTGCCACCAGCCCCTCACATGGCAATGCTAACAGGGGAGTCGGAGACTGTCTGTGAACTGGAACCAGCAGCCACATATTTGGGAAGCCAACGCTGTGGAAAATGTGGTCAGATTGCTTCTCCTGGTGTCTGGCTTTGTCAAGCTGTTTGTCTTCTGGAGACAAGATTGCCCTGGCAATGACCTGGAGGTGTCATTGGGAGATTTTGTCCTTTCTATTCAGATGTATAAATTCAAGCCTCAAACTTGTGGTTGGCAGAGAAGAGGGGCAAACAAACAGCAGAATCATCTGCCGTCAGTTCCTGACAACCCAACGCAGGCAGCCGCACAGGCCTGCAACAGTTATCCCTCCTGTCTGTGAGCAATGTTTGAATACAGAGGTAGCAACTCGAGAGCCTGTCACAGATTTAAACTGCTCAGAGTCAAGCACGACAACAGAAAAACTAAAAAGGATAGATACTAAGTGCACTGCCACATTCACGCTCTGTTCATTCCTGTCCAGGAACTCTGGATCTCAGCCATGTCCAGGAGCTTCCTGAAAGTTGTGCCCTCATACACTCTCCTGTCTGGGCGGCTGCTTCTCGCAACTACATTGCAGAAGCAATGTTTTACTAGCAGAAGCAGGCTGAATTCACTTAGAGCAGCAGTAGACATTTGGCAGCCTGGGGAATGTCTCCCATCCACCCAGCTTTCCTGACTGCTTCTGATGATGTCTGTCTGCTGCTCACCCCACCCATGGACCCTCTTCTTGGCATGTCAACCTATTTCAGGCTCCCCTCATCCACCTTTGCCACTGCTCATGTCTTTCTCTGGTGTGTGCATCTGATTTTTAATGGCTATCTGGGAGTAAGCACAGTTCCAGTTTCAAAAAGCTCCTGCAGCAGATGCAGAAACTCAAGTAGGAACTGCTCTCTCCCTTCAGTGCTCCCTTACAAAGGCCTAGGGGTGAGAGGGAAAAGCTGATCTCCCACTGATAAGCACGGGCAGAATCCCTAAGCGAATAGCTGTGAAGAACAGACATCTTCAGAGGGTATTCCCATGGGACGAAGGCAGAGTTGATTTAACAACCTTATTTCCCTGAATGGACAACCAGCTTCCCCAGGGAGTCAAAACGAGTTTCTGAGACTTCTCAAACAAGCAGTACTTTTCTGAAACGAAGCTCCTACCTTTGAGGATTTCTCATTTATCTCCCAGTGCCCTGGACGCTGCGTAAGCAGCTCTCTGTTCACGTCTGCTCTGGTCTTTCATGTAACTATGTCCTGCAAAAGGCTCAGCAGCAGCTGCATCCCATGCCAACTTTCCTCCTTGGCAGATGCAGAAACATTTCCATGCAGCTGTGGGGTGTGCGTGTGACCCTGGTGTGATCCTCCAAATCCACCAGGCTCACAGAGAACGCAGGAGCGTACACAACTCCCTCCTCTCGGTCATCACCATCCTCTCCTCTGACAACTAAGCCACAGACCTACAGCCAGCAGCTCAGCGTTCCCCCTGTGCTGCAGAATAAGGGACCGCTGAGGCGGGAACGCAGACAATATCCTAAACAAAATCTGCTGTTTACAAAGTCCTCTGCAAAACTGTTTACATTGCTGGGGAGAAACCATGGAGGAACAGCAGCTGGGGCATTTTCTTCCCAGTGCTCCTGTGGGAGTGGAGCTGACGCATGTCTGGAAAGGGTGCAAACTTATGAGGGAAAGCAAGAGGCAGCAAAATCCCAGCACCACCCACTCCCCCAGCCTGCCAGGACCTCTGGCTACCTCAGTGTGCACACACGCTGCTTCCCTGAGCGCACTCCAAGGGAGTTGGCATGTCCCTAAGGGCACGGAGCAGCGCAGCCGTGTCAGCTAGTACCGACACATGCGCCAGGGACAGCCAGCCTCAGGCTCCAGAGCAGTGCGTGCTGTGGTGAGGCTGGTCAGGGGCTGCTGGGTGATCTGAGGCCCAGCTGCTAAAGGAAGCAGACCTGAAGGAGCCAGTCCTGAACCACCCTGGAGCCCCTTGGCTCTCTGACGCATGTGAAGTGCCTTGTGACTCTCATCCCACGAAGACTCAGCGTGCGGCTCACAGAGCCAGCCAGGCTGCCCTTCTGCTACATTATATACATGTATTAAGAGTGGTTAAAAATGGGGCCTCAGAAATACCAGCATGAACATTTAGAAATCCTGGCATAAAATAAAAGCCTTAGTGTGCCTCTAATCTGCCCTGCTTCCTGTTCATGGAAATCCCTTTGAAGTGCCTGTGCACACAGCAATGTGTCAGCAGAGCGTAGTGAGCTCAGGAGAAACACCCGTGATCCCAGCTACGACGTACCCAGGGCAGCCATGGGCCACCGACGCAGCAGTGCCGCTCACCTGCGGGGAAGCCACGTAGCTGCCCAAGCCAGCCTGTCCGTGGGGCTGAAGCAAGGACGTGAAAGACTTTAGCTGAAGAAACGGAAGGGTTAAAGGTAAAATACACCCTTTGCCAGTACCTCTCACCGTGTGCCTCGCACTCACGCCTGCTCGCTGCAGAAAGGGTTCTGTTACACTACTTCAACAGCTGAGAAGGAGATGAGCAACTACGGCCATCTCTGAAGGATGGTGATGAGTGCTCTGGGCCCAGGAACAGTCAGAGGAGCGTACATGGGGATGGGCAGCTTGCTTGAACAGCAAGAATGGTGACAGCATATTCCCTATACATGATACGGCAGCCCTGACCCAGTTATGGAAAGGAGTACAAGTACAATGATAAAAGAAAAAGTGGGCAAACTCACCCATTTGGTGTTCCAGGCCAGGCAAGGAAACCCTTTTTGCTCGTATCAGAAGGGGATAAATGACGTTCATCCGCACTTAGTCTCAACTTTGTCACCAGAAAGAGTCCACTCACCAGAGCCAACTCTGCCTGTGCTCTCCACCCAGCTTGTCTTTCAGGGCCCAGCTGTGTCCCTTGCTGTGTGACAAATCCTTCTGCCAACCGGGAACAGGATGAAGGCTTCTCCCAACAGAGCTGAAATCTCAGCTTACAGGAATGTCAGAGGGAGCTGGAGGATCTCTCAGAAACTGAACTAAAAAAAAATCAGAAAAAAAAATCATTCTCAGGCCAACCCATAACAAAAGTTCGCCACTTTCTCCCACTGCAGCAAAAAAACAAATCTAAAAACATCTTTCAGAACTAACCACACAGACTGGTCAACCCAAGCGAAATTTTTTTTTAGTTTTGGTTTCAGAAGATCTTGTGCATTTAAAAAATGTCATCCAGCTAAATTTCTAAACAAAATGAAAACTTAAGAGATTTTGTTTAAAAAAAGTCAGAAAAGGCTGATGTTCCACTCCCACAGGAGTGCTGGGTCCTTTTTCCTACCTGAAACGACTTATTGAATTTGACTAGAATTTTGCAAATAGTTTTGCTTGCCACAAACATGGCTCAGTTACAGTGAAAAGGCACCTTCAGACTCAAGTCCTTTCACAGGAACATCAATCTGTAGGGATGCCCCAGTGCTCCCTGAGCCTCGAGAAACCCGCTTTGGCAGGAGGCACATACTGTTTGAAATCCAGGATGAGTCTTGGCTTCCTTCCTGGTGACTCAGTGTGCACTCCTGCCTACCATCTCTCATATCAGAGTGCGTTCTCACCTCAGCACCCATTATTTCACTGTGAGATGGGCAGAAAAGTGAAATAAGAAGACGCCCTTGGGGCTTCTGTTTCTGAGTGTTCAAGCTGTGATTTATCATAAGCCTTTAAAAATTGGAAAGGGAAGCAAATTTCCTTTCCAGAAAGCACTTATGCTCCCCCCTTACACCCACATAGGCTTGTTATATTAGGGCTGTTCATGAAACCTGCTCGGACCAGGCCAATACTTAACCCTAGCTTCTGAAACGATGTGGAACATAGTTTGCCTTCGTCAGTGCTCGGAGCGAGGCTGCGTTAGCACCAGCTCCGTATCTCTGATTGCTGACAGCCAGCCCTTTGGTACGCAGCAGGACTCTGACGGATGTAAAACAACAGTCCTGACCACTCATGTTTGTTAGCAAGAGCCTTCTAAAAGAAAGTCTAGGTGCTAGCCAAATGTCTGATATGTTTTCCACTTCCGTTTTAATTGGAGGTACTGCTGACCACTTCTCCTCGTGTAATTAGCTATGTTCTGCCCTTCAGCTACCTTTCAGAGCACAGGAAGGGGGCAGGGGGAACAGTGTCTTTTATGCAAAATCTCTGGTGGGATCATTTAGCCCAAAAGACCTTACAGGCAAAGGCAGAGAGAGTACAGCAAATTCATATACTGCAAATTCACATACTGCAAATTCACTTATGCCAGATGTGACAACCTGATCAGAAAGCACGTGCGTCCTGTTAATGCCGAAGGTCTCTCTGAAATGGATTAAGCACCTCTTTCCTTCCTGTTCCCAAGGTTTTTATTACTATGAACCATTAAAACACTGCCAAGATGGTCTTGAATTAAAACACAAGTTTTCTCAGCATGAAGCTCCAATCCCATATGTTTGGCGATGCCTCAAGATCATCTGCTGTAGGACTTTCACAGATACGTGCCCAGGCCAGGCCTATTCTCTCAGCATCCCCCCACACCTTTGAAATTTAGGCATCCCTGTCCCTCCCTGTGTACCAAGAGACGACTGACACAGAGGCACGAAGTGCTTTGAGAAGACGAGCAGGAGACTCTCCACTAGCAAGACTGAGAGACCTGCACGTGGTCTGTCCTGCTGAGAGCTGTGGGGACGGTGCCCTGCAGGAGAGGGCTTTTAACCCAGGCTGGGAGGTGGCAGTGTCTTAGCCCACTGCAGCTATTTGCTCTTCGGGTGTGCGGCTTGCCCACGGCCGCAGAGGAGTCTGAGCCCTGCCTTCCACCGCACTCACTGTCTGGACAATCCTCCCTGCTGGGCAGCCTGGGGCTCTCAGGGCCTTTCCACGCACGGAAGTATTCAGAAATTCCTCTTTCAATTAATTCTCCATCATCCCCTAATAACATTCCTGCGCAGAGAAGCTTAGAAAGCAGAGTGCCACAGATCAGCAATTAAGGAGCAAAGACAGACTACAAAGCCAGGGACTGCAGGTCACACCTGTGCTGCATCAGAGCTGCTCTGGGAGAAAGCCCTTACCAAGCTCCGGAGGGAATGGCAGCTCCTAAGTCAAACCCAAGTAATAAGATGATCTGGTAGGAGGAAAGATTAATCATTATTGGCAGCCAAGAATGTGCAAGTCTAACAAAAGCCAAAGGTTTTTTTATTACAGTCCAATTGCAGCTGGGAAGACAATGTTAGCTAAGAATCATTAAATCTATTGCAAGAATAAATTTTCTTTGAGCCAAACCATAAAATGGGAGTAAAATCCTCTTAAGCCAGTGACAGTTCCTAATGGAAGAGACATTATTATTTTTTTGCAAACCAAAAAAAAAGAATTAATAAAACTGCTTTAGATTATTAAGTGAACAGATTAAGCTCCAAAATGGAAAATATTTACTCAAGCAAAACCTGCTTAATTTAATACCTACCCCAATTAATTTTTAAGTTTGGGATTATAATTGGACAGAATAATGACATTTTCTGCTTGTATAAATAGGGATTTGTGAACCCTATTTGCCCAGAATTCAGGCAGGAGAAGAAGGATCCAGGAAAACTTTACCTTGCTACCCCCCAGGTAACATCAGTGCTGCTGTACCTGCCAATAATGAGTTTGGCAGCTTATGCAAGGCTGGAAGACATAAGTGAAACCAAGGTCCCTTCTCACAGCTTGTCATTAAATTTCCTGAAATGTCTGACCAGGAGGTCATTACTGATATTATAAAATACGAAAAATATTAATGAAAAATGGAAGTCCTTTCCCTTGTGAAGGTGGAAGCAGAACACCAAGTTCAGACCAAGATGAGCTTGTTCTCCATTTCTTCAGCATGCAGGGAATACCTGCTGGCAGAGCTGGTTTTGATCCACCCTTCTGACCTGGGAAGGTAAGAGTTCAACCGCTCCCTGTGAAGGTCTGTCAGTCCACTCCTTCAACAAAGACACCTCAACTGGACATTGCGGTTAAAGCCAAGCACTCAAGCACAGATAATTTATTATTTTACGCACCAACATGACCGGCCGGAGGTCTCAGTCTGAAAGTTGCTGACAGCAATCTTCTTTGACCATTGATTTTAGAGAAAACTTGGTCCATTCCTCCCTCAGTGCCTTTCCTTCTCTGCTAGAGAGACTGAAATGGACATGTGAAAAGGGGGTGGAATATCAAGATCCAATGCTGACATTGGGTCTGTACAGCTGGGTGGGAAAATAAACCTAAAAGATCACTTCTCTGCTACAGGCAGTGCAAGCAGAGAGCTGTGTGCTGTGGTCAGGGGGCATTTTTCACAGCCAAATACCTTCCCCTCTAACCCCTCCACTCGTGAGTAGTGTATCATCTTCCAGTTCTGATCTACAAACCACTACTTCTGTTAGATCCAGTTCCCATTACTCCATGGCTGTTTTGTCAGCTAGGAGCTAGGTAGGGCATGCAATGACCACACAACATTTACAAAGCAAATCTAGTATATTCTGGAGGAAAGAGCTTGAAGGAAAAAGCATGTAACCATACCCATCCTTCACAAAGTTTATCATCTCCTGAAAGGTAGGGTACATCTGACTTCTTGGGACAACACCCTGAGGAGTCTGTCTTCCTCATCCCTCAGTCCCTGACTCTTTCCAGAGTTACGCTTAGATGCTTATACCTTTCAGGCCTCTTAAAAGTTACCTGATCTAGTTTCAGCCCCCTGCATGTAGGGTTGAGCCCCCTGAAAAAGGTCTGGCTCCACAGAAGTCATCCACTGCCCACAGGCTGAAAATCATTGCCATTGCATGGTCTTTCTCCTTACGTGTCTTTTTTCTAAGAACTCTCCTTGAGGATGAACTAATGTATCTACGAAACATACTGAAACGCTCAGTAACCACATGCACAACCACTTGCTGAGCACATCAGTTGCACGATGCATGATTTTCCTATAGATCAGGATTCCTGGAGCAATTCCGCAGCCCACTGACTTTGCTTCAGAGCAGGGAGCATCTCACATCAGGGTCTGCGCTGGGAAGAAGAATATGCCAGTTGGCTTCCAGCTGGCAGCCAATTCTGATATCCTGCTCCTGTTTCCCCTGGTATCAGATGTACACACTGCATAATAAGCAGTAAGACTTACGCACTGCTGGGGAAACATTTGATTAAAAAGCTTCCTGCCTGGAAGTAGTTCTGATCCTGGCTTGACTGGCTCAAATTCAGCACCAAGAGTGTACATTTTAGTGTATATGTAAAGTCTTTTGAGGAGGAAGATGAGAAAGCATAAGGGTTTTATTTAACCTTGCAGGCATGTCAGAGCTCTATTGCTTGCGTTTTCGAGACATGAGCCCTGTTAACAAGTGCTGGTGAGTGCAGTAGGCTCTTGCAGGCTCTCCATCTGAGTTACTGGTGCAAGTCTGGTTGTACGTCGTGCAGAAGGGTCAGTGGGGACAAAAATGATAAAGTGGATCTAATATTCAGATCTTTCTTCTTTTAAAGTGAAAATGTGGAAAGCCAGATGACAGTGACAGAGAAAGTTAAAAGTATCTTAGATACAAACAGCACTTAAATAGAGGTGAGAAACAAGAAGTCTGTGGCAAGAGCGGAAACAAGAGAGTCTGTCGGAACTAGCAGGTAATGATGAGTTGGGACTGAGTAAATGGAAGCTTGTCTGGAACCAACATGTCACTAGTGTCTTGGGCAAACTGGCTTTGTCCGGAAAACCTGATAAAGTAACCATAATTCTGAAGGCCTGAGGAGTCAAACCATGATCAAATAGCCAAGCAGGGACAAGATTTGCAGCATGGAAACCAGAATCCTTCTCCTGAAGGCAAACAAAGGTGAATTACAGCACAACAGATCCTTCCTGAATCACACACTGGGTCCCAAATGTACTTGACGAAGGACAGTGCACGTGATGCTGACTGACAAGCCTGGAGGACTGTCTGTGGGAAAGGAACAAGCACGGTAATTTTATTGTCATGCACCATGTGGGGGCAACGGGTCTAAGAAAAGTCACAGCATGAGAAAATGATAGTGTATATGTCTTGGGTCATTTATATGCCCAGATAATCTGTGGGAGGAGCACCATCTGCTAGATTTGACAGGCAACACAACTGCAAAGTGCCCAGGAAATGGAACCTTACAGGGAAGATTTGTATGCACTAAAAAACCAACGTCATCTTCACTGTTCCAAGAAACCAAAATGACCAGACTTAATAATTTAGGCTTCCAAATGATTACTCTTTCCATCCTCATTATGTGCTGTATCACAGGAGCACCAGTAGGCCATGGCCTCATCTTGCTTGGCACGCTGCAAAAATGTAGCAGAGGGCCTGGCCTGTGCCCAGAAATGCATATCCCAAGGACACGCTTAGAGGCAACGAAGACACAGTACGCAGGCTAAGGAGCGCTACAAGGCATGAAGACAGATGCTGGGTAGCAGTTGCAGTACATCAAGCACTGTAGTAGGGAAGAGTTTTTAGGAGTGATCTGGAGGAAAGAGAAAAAGCTTTCTGAATATTTACAAGTTGCTCCCCCCCTGTAGAGGAGTGGAGAAACAGTGCAGAAACATGCAGCTGCATGGTGGAACTGGCATGGCTGGCAGACAGGCAAGACTCAGTATCGCAGTAGTGGAATATTTTTATGAGATGGATAGATGGAGCAGATGGGCCAGAACAGTCTGTCTGAAGAAGGCACAAGCACTTTACAGCTCATATGAGAGAGAAGAAAATGAAGGAACTGGTAAGATACACTCTGCAGAACCATTTAACGGTGCACTGTCAAAGAGGTTCCCGGTGAAAATCCTGCCGATAAGGGTGTGTGGTGCTCCACAAAGAACTGAGAACTGTCAGGAGACCAATTGCTTAGAAAATCTGGGCACTCTAAAGGATTTTCACCTAGGTAGACAGGGAGAAGGAGCTGGATCTTAGAGATACTCTTCTGGAAGAACTGCATAGTTTTAGGCATGGCCTAGATACGGGTATTTAGAGAGAGGTCAAGTCAAAGAGGATCCAGATGCTGGGTCTGCACAAGAGTCTGTATGGTTAGAGAGATCAGGGTCATCAAGAAAGGTAGCATGGGAGAGCAAGCAAGAGAAGATTAAAAACTCTGTTTTGACTGTGTTGAGTTGAAGCCAGTAGATGGATATCCATGAAGTGCTGTCAGAAAAACAGGCCGACAGTTAATTTTGACAGCATAGGACAAGCTGGGAGCAAAGAGAACAATTTCTGTCTCAGGAGCTTCCCTGGGAGCTGCCTGTGAGTGCTGACCCTGAACTGGCTCTTGCACCTGCAGACTTAATCTGGAGGCTAAGGCTTCCCCGTGGAGAAGAGACTCCTTCCAGTGGGTAGGAGCCACATTCTCACTGGAGCTTTTGACAGCTATACTGTGAGATGGGGTAGTGAAGTCCTCCCAGAGACAGCTACAAGGAGACTACCAAACCTAAAGAGAGGGAACACAACTTGTTGGTAGCCACAGATTGTCAAAGACAACCACACAGCTGCAGCTGGCAAGGAGTTTTGCTGGGAAACAGAGCCTCTCCAGCATTACTCAGCTGCTACCCAGACACTGGAAGAGACAGGGCTAATGCCTGTGATCTGCAGGGGCAGGAGCAGCGGGATTCTGAAAGTCGCAATTGACCCTACATCACACAGCCAGCTGGCCAGACACTGTATTTCGCAATCACCCATTTACCTGAGTCTACTGGCTGGAAAGAATAAGACGGCATGCAGAGCGTGTCCAGATTAACTTGTCACTGGCAATGGCCTCCAATTTGTCAAGTAGGGATTCATGTAATATACAGACGGATGCAGGGTTTTTGCAGGTTTTAGGCAGTCACCCTGAGAGCCCAAGACAGCAAAGAGATTCTGAAAAAGAGGATCCATTTCTAGCTGCAGATAGACTTAGCAATCCGGCAAGCCCCATGCACAGCGAGGGGAAGTGGGCGCTGGGAATGGATCCATGGGACAACGGCTGCAAGAACAAAAGGGCTGCATCAAGAAGCTCTATTCTGGCACTTAAAGCAAGTATAAGCAACTTCTCTGCTGCTTAATCTGAGAAGAATAATGAGTGAGTCAGATGTCTTACAATCTGGAAATACCTGACCAAGTCAACAGAAAAGAGCAGGTGAGACACTTAAATTAGCCACCAAAATAAGTGGTCTAGACATTATTCTGTTCCTGTCTGCGTGTGTGTGACAAACTACTTTTAGGTTTAAGGTGCACAAACCCTGATGGAAGCAAGAGACTATGTGGTCTTGATTCAGCCTTGAGCCATGCCAAAAACTGACTGTTTCTCTCCCAGCAATGCAAGTCAGGCGATTTCTCGGAAAACATTCTTCACTGACTGACATACGCTCTGTGGTGGCATAATGGGGTGAGGAGAGTTAACATCTCTTTTTGGTACAGACCATTTAGGCAAAGTTAAGGGAGCTGGTTCCAAGGGGTGTGCAGTGGAGGTTATCTGAAAGCCAGGCTTCATAAAATGCACAATTACAGTCAGGCAACGTGGCCTGGTCTCTCCAGACTGCTTGCCTAGGTGCCCCAGCAATTCTGAGATGTTTTACGAGGCTTCATTTGCAACAGAAGCAAGTCTGTAAAGCACAGCTTTGTCCAAATTCCTATTACAAGACTTCATCAGATCACTCCAGACTCTGAGATCACTTTCTCTGTACAGTAATAGCCACTATCCCAGGCTTTGTGTGTGTTTATTTTACCCTCCCATTTACTCTTCAGATATGACAAGTGATTCTTAGAAAATATGTTTTAAGCTCTTCTCTGGAGTTCTGTCACCTCTGATTGCACTCACATAAGGCCAAGGATGTAGTTTCAAAGTAAATCAATAAACAACACTTAAAAGGGTCCTACAGACACAAGCTGGGTGGAACACCTCAGTCCTCCTCTCTTCCCAGTTATCTCGGTTTTCTTCCTCCAGCCTGGGACATTGCTTTAGACAGGATGCTGCTTCTCTGGATTAGTGCAATCCAACCAAATAAATGGTCAAAATCCAAGCAGCAAAACATTTCATGAAGCCCCCAGTGCTTCTTCACAGTATGGGAGTATGGGCTAAGGCCTGGCTTGCAGCTGGAAGGGGTCCTCCACAGCCAGCGACCAGAAAGCCCTGTGCTAGCCGTATCAGGACTGCTTGCCGCAGTGCTGGCCTGGGCGGGTGCCTGGGTCTCTCACGCTACACGAACAGGGCGATACGCCACATGGCCACTCCACTGCCACCATACGTGGGCTGCAACCAGGGCTTCCTGGTTGCCACAGATGGCCCTGGAAATACTTGAGGAAACAGCCCAACCCCAGGGAGGGACTGCAGTGGCAAATCTCCTTGTGGCCTTCAACTGAGCCAGGATTTGGCCCCCAGTGAAAGTAACCAGAGCCTACTGAAGCGGTACAACTAGAAAAAGGAGGGCACTGGGGAAGATTGGCCTGTCTCTCTGTTCAGTCCTCGCTCAGAGCAAAGGTTGTACAGAGGGCCTTATCCGCACAGGGACTGAGCAGAGCTGAGCCCCATCCGGCTGCGGGAGCTGAATGATTTCAGGACTCCGTGAAGGCCAGATCCAGAAAGGGGCCATGCAGCTCCCGCTCACTGAGTGAGGACATTCAAGGCCTCTCAGGCTTACCACTACACAAAGAGTAACAAATCAAGGCAAAACTTACCTAGGGGAGATTTACTTGGGAATCAAAGGGGACTGCAGAGTCCTCCCAACCCCTCATTAACACTGTCTGTGGTTCGTTGTACTCCCCCACTCCTGCAACACTCATCTAAGCTCAGGATCTGGCCCTAAATGAGGAATCTTTCCATGCAGCTAACAAGGTTGTATATCATCTCCTTAATCAGCTCCTCCAACCTGAGTCATAACAGACCCCATCAGAGCAGTTCGGACTGTTGGCTGAACACTTTGTTCAGAATAGCTGAGAGGCTGGTTATTCATCATGCCGAGCTGTCCTGCTCCCCGGGATCAATGCCGCACGCAGGGCGAGGGTAAACTACCGGAGCAACTCCCAACACAAAGCCTACCTGAACGCACTTGCAAAAGGATTTGCAGAGCAAGTTAACTCCACTGGTTGAATTACTTGGATTTTGTTTTCTAATTTCAAACTTCCCAAAAGGCATGTAGTCCCTACTGCCTGCACACTGTGAGAATAGCCCCTGCACTCTGCCACCTAACAAATACTGTTTTTTAACCCAGCTGCACTTCAAAATGACATCTCCATTACCTATTTCAACGCGCTGGGGGTTATACTGGAATGTCAGTCTGGAGTTCCTTGTGTTGACTCAGGACATCTGCTTGCTGGTCCCAGTTCTGCTGCTTCCTCTCCCTGTGAAAGAAAGCAAATTATTCAGGGCAGAAGTGATCCCTTATTTTTGTTGCCTTCAAGTTTTGGTGTCTGTTCAGTACCTCTGTGCTCTGCTTCCAAATCCAGCGCTGCTCGTGCAGAGACTGGTATGGGGAACTTACGCCGGCAGCACAGACACAGCCTATGTGCTCTCCACAAGCAGTTATACCATCTGCTGCTGGACTACAGGGAGACGTCTTGCTGTGGGACAGCTCTGGCTGCCCCAAAGAGTTCACAGGCCAGCTAGAGACACCACCGGGCCACAGCGGAGACAGACGCTCCGTGGCACCACACAGCCTGCTGAAGATAGCCTTGAAAGAGCCTCCAGCACAACACACCAGGCTGGGAGCCTTGCGGAGCAGATGAGGCTCCTTCCCCAGGGATGCAGGACAAGCAGCTGCCACACCTCCTGTGCAGCGAGCATGCAGCCTGCTGCTAAGTCCCAGGGTACTGCAGGACCTTGCTCCAAGCAACACTTTCTTGTGACTCAGGGAAAGACCCCACAAGCTCTGCTTCTCTTTTTAGTGTGGTCTGTCTTCATTCCTCAGCATTTCCACGCTGGAGTCCCTGCACACTGCACATGCACCTGCAGGGCTATTATTTATTGCATGTAAGACTGGATGCCACATCTGATATTCAGAAGAGCTTGTGATATCACAGACTGGAGAGAAGGTCGCTCTGAGCTGAACTGAGTGACACAACTGCCAGTGGCCATATCCAAGCCATTCCTGCATGTTCAGCTCCTTCCCTGCTTAGTACCAGGAAACAGCTGTACACAAAAATGTGGTGCCTCAGCCTCCCTCTTTCAGATGCGATGTTCCCCGTCCTTCCTTCAGGCAAACCCCCAATTCCAAATGGCCAAATTCTTCCAGGTTTCCACTCAAAGCAGCCCCTTGTTCCCCTAGATTCCTGGGGAGCAAGAAGAACCTGTCACACACTGCCCAGGTTTGCGGAGCAGGTCTGCAAGCCCAGTCGTTCGGGAATGGCAGAGCTCAGCAGCTGCCCGGTTGTGCAGCCCTAGAGCTAGGTCCTACTGGAGCCACTAGTTCCTGATGCCACAGGGACCATCTTCTGCTCCAAGTGCCTGCAGTGCTGAGCACCTTTATGGCGCTCACTCTTAGGGAGCTAGTAATACAAGTAACCACTTACACTATCTGCAAGCTGAACACCACTCCTGGCATCTTAGGGATGGAAATGTACTTGTTCAGGGCACAGCTGCAGTGTCTAGCACGTGAGACCTTTGCACACTCTCTCTCTCTCCAGCTGTTAGAGAGTCAGGTGGTGTCATTCCTGGAAGGTGAATAAATTATTACTGTAAATTATTCCGATGAAGCGGCTGTTATTAGAATGCCAGCCACAAAGGGAGCTTGCCGATTGGCCAGCAGTGATATCATACCCAGCACAACAGGCTAATGCGGAGGTACGAATTTTCTCCTCTATATTTTGCACGTAATTTTCATTTTATACTGGCTATAAAGCCTCACCAGCAGAGCCTTTCACCACGCGAGTGCAGTGGGGGGGACCACGCTTCTCAAGTGGCTGGTGAAAGCAAAGTGGCCTTTGTTCCTCTGTCTTGCAGAGAACCTAAGGCTAGCAGTTTACACCTACAAAGGCACTGTTTTTTATTGCTCCACTGCAAATCCCATTGCTCAATTTCCTTAGGTGGGTAGCTGAGAAATTGGCATTCTTTGGCTTGCATGTACCTAAAATCATTCTGATCACACAGATCTTGCTATTTACAAACTGAAGCTTAAAGTGCAAATGAAAGTAGCAGTCAGGGTACCATTCTGATCTTCAGCAAAAAGCATGAACAGTGTTTTGGAAAGAGCCAGGCAGAAAACTCCCAACAAATTATTATTTTGAAAGTTTCGCATATTGGTTTTCCTCTCTGCAAAGCAATTGGGAAATTCTCAGCTGTGATCAGTATGCAAAATAATTTGCAAATTCTAACAGAGAACAGCTTTGTCAGTGAGGCATATTCAGTGACCAGCACACTATGTGCTATCATTTTTCTTCCCTAATTGAATGTCCTATCAAACTTATGAAATTTGCCTAGGGAATGTTCCAGCTTTAACCATCTCTGGATGCAAATATGTGTGCTGCTACAGCATGAATACCAGAACTGTGTACGGAGAGCAGGCATGAAAGCCTCACTGAACTGGAATGAACCTTCAAATTCAAACGGCTATGCAAAACATGCCCCTCCAGCCTGCGGTCAGCTCTGCAGCTCCCTCAAGCAATGCTACTGCGGCTCTGGGCTCCAGCCCTAGTGAGTGTGGACACAGGCGGAGTGGAAGGTTTTGCAT
Source organism: Dromaius novaehollandiae (assembly GCF_036370855.1). Taxonomy (NCBI): domain Eukaryota; kingdom Metazoa; phylum Chordata; class Aves; order Casuariiformes; family Dromaiidae; genus Dromaius; species Dromaius novaehollandiae. Next base: position 24,341,857 of record NC_088107.1, read on the forward strand.
ATCTGCTGCTTCCTCCATTCGCACTGTACCACTGAGGTGTAAATTCGGCCGGGCAGGCCAAGTCTAACATTTCCCTCACTGGCAACAAGCTCCTGCTTGTGCTGTACAAACACGGTGCTCTCCTCTAACACGGATCCTGAGCTGACTTTTACACAGCCTATGTATTCCCCTTTGATAACACCTCAGAAGTCATTTGTCCTACAAGGGCAGAAAACAAAACACATCTATCATTTGGAAGATGTAGCATGTCCTGGAAACTCCCCGGGTACCTGCACTGGTGAAATTGGACACTGAGGACTGCTGGCGAGCTCAAGCACAGTCAGATTTGCTGTTCCCAGTCCTGGGGTCATGACTCTCTGCAGTATCGTCAGCTCCACTTTCTTCCAGGGGGCTTGACATGAAAAGTCTGCTTCCACTCATTGTCTCTTATCACCTGAAGATTTGCTCAGCTGCCTGCCTTTCGCAGATAACAGCAGCCGCCCTCAGACTCCGAGATGCTGGGTCTGAGGCACGTGAAGCCCTGAGGGTGCAGGTGCAAGGGACATGCGTCTGGGAGAGAGAGGCTGAGAGAGCTTCACTGTGAATCGGAGTCGAGAAATAATTTGAAGGCAGAAATCCTAGGAGAGGATGCTGCCTGCTTGATACACATGGTCAGCATCAGCAAAAAAAAGGGTACTGTCTGTCAGGTTTAAGACCTGGAGCAGATCCAAATTACCCCTTTTAGATCTGACCTCCTTTCCTGTTTGAGGAAGGCAGGAAAGAGGAGAGGGAGCCATGAATCTTGTATCCAGTCCCTGCTTTGCCATTGCATGCCTGGGCTTAACATCTCACTTAACTTTTACCTCTTCACGTGTAGAATGGAGGGTTATTAAAACAATCAGAAGATTCTCAAGTAAAACATTAATTTTATTTTTTGAAGAGCTTTGCTATAGCATCTTTGGAGTTCTGGCTTCAACCGCCGTAGAGCAGAGCCAGGCCAGAACAGCCTCTGGATACTGCATTACAGCGCAGAACCATATCAAATTCCAAACCTGAAACCACTGGCCAAAATAAGAAGCCTGTGTAGAACAGAATACACCTACACAGACTGTGCAGACATCAAAGTAATCACGCTAGGCCAAATTCTGCTTCCCTTTCTCATAAAGAGTAATACACTTGCTCACGCCTTTGGCTTAAGCAGCATAAGATGCAGCCAGGGTGTAGAGGAGAATGTGGCCCCATCTACCCACCACTTGCCTTACAATGGAAGTTCCTGCAGCATTTAGCTTTCTAATGAAGCTGTTTTTGATGTATCAGTCAGCCTCTCCCTTTCACTTGAGGACATTACTAGAATCACATTTGGATTATAATACCTAGTAAGCTGTTCTGGGGTGATATGAATCAAAGCTCTGAAAGTGGGATTCCATTTAATTAATCGTGGCTGACAGATGAAGGTATTGATCGTAGATTGAGAGGTTGAGGATTGGCCTGGAGGATAATTATTGCAGGGCACATTGTGTTAGGGTGATATTTTTGAATTTCTAGTGATGTGGGAGGGAAGCAGGGAGTAAGTGAATAATTGCAGCTAATTAGAACTTGTGTGTGCATCCTAAATTAATTTGTTTGAATAATCAACCACCAACAATAATCTCATCCAAGAGGAAAAGGCAGAAACTGTCCAGAAAGCTCTAGATTACTCTCATAAATTCTCTGATTCCATGCCTGGGACAAAGGTTTTATGGAAGTGAGACCCTAAATACAAAAGGGGGAATGGACACGGTTATTGATTGGGAACACTCATTTTTGCCTGAGATGCAAAAAAAAAAAAGAAAGGGGCTATGCAAAGCTGAAGCATAGCAGAGGGCATAGGATAACAGAAGACGTCCTTGCCTTAACTGAGCGCCTTCCTATCCGTTCGCAACACACCACCTCCCGCGGGACTCTCAGCAGCCTGCCCACCACTGCATTGCCTCGGACTTCACAGGTGGGACATCAAATCTGCGCACAAGGAGATACGGGGCAGCTCCAGGGGGATGAGAAAGGGAACTGCTGTCACTGCGGGGATAATGAAAGGTAGCTAGCCTAGCAGAGAGGGCAGATGGAGGCAAAGCTGCAGCTAGCAGTCTGTGTGCACACACCGACCAGCCCATTGCTCCCTGTCCACGGGATCCCCCTAATCTCCCAAGGCAGACCTGCTGTTACAAACACTCTCATCACTGGCGCAGCGGGGGCAGCTAAGCAGAGAGAGTGAATGATCTAGCAGGGGGTTAATAAAAGGACTGACGCAGAACAAAAAAGCCTGTCAGTTGCCGTAAGATGTGCTCTCCACCCCTTCCACCCCCCAGGAAATTAAAAATTGTAGCCTGTGGTGTATGCTGTTTTCCCAGCAGGATGGGACAGGGCAGTGGTAAGGAAAGGGGATGTGGACGGGTAGGATGGGAAGGGGAAGGTATGGAGTCAAATGTTTCTCACTGCTGTTGTTTCTGGGACGATACATCAAGAATTGTTATTCTAAAGGACAAGGTTACCCGGCTCTCTCAGAACCTAATGAGACCAAGCCGCATATCTGCGTGCCATTACCAGCAGCTCTTCCTGGAGAGAGTCAGCGAGATCCTGCCAGGGCAGAGGGCCAGGCCGCTCTGCCTGAAACCACCAAACCATTCTCTGGGTCCAGAGCATGTTTTCATGGAAATGGAAAGAGAACAAATGCCTGTGATATGATACGCCTTCTCTGATGTAGATTTTGACCGTTTCTATGGTCACTTCCTAGCTACAAACTTCAGGACTGAATATTTAGGGGGCAAAACCAAAACAGAACAGAAAGAACAACAAATCTAATCGTATGAAATAAAACCCACCATCCTTTCTGGTGAGCAGCAGCTGAACTCCAAAGCATGTTACACCAGCAAAAGCACCCTTCAGTGCAAGCTGAGATCTCTGCTCATCACATGCACTAACTACAGGCTGGTAATTCACAGGCTCCTTGTTTCTTGTAAGCATTTGCTGATAATCTGTTGCCTTTTCCCCTCTTTGGGCTGTTTGGTGTGAAGTTTCCAGCATCACGTTTTCCCCTCTGAAGGAATGAAACCTCGTATCTCCAAGGTGAATCCTCCGCCACTGTTCCCTGCCTGCTATTGTCTGCTTTGCCCCGCGCATTGTCTCCAGCCTCTGAACACAGCCCTGCAGACAGGCAGGAGCTGCCAGGCTGCGCAGCACGGGCCCGCAGCGCCCTCTCCCGCAGGCCGGCCGCGCACGGGCGGCTTCGGCGCCGCACAGCCGGACGAGGCCCGCTGCGCCGCTGCAAGCGCCGGGGCACGCACAGCCCCGGCGCCCGGCTTGCTCTCGGGGCGCTGCCCTGCCTGGCAGCCCCGGCTTCCCGCCTGCCTGCGAGGCTCGCCAGCGCCAGGCATCGCCCGGCACGCGGAGCCGGCGTTTGGCAAGGGCTGATTCCTGCAGCACTCGGAAGAGCAGCAGCTTCTACGCGCCCTGAGCCAAGGCCAGTGGCATTTTGGCACCTAATGGCGCACAGCCTAGGCTGCATACTGCTAGCAGCTGCTGGGCACTTGATAAAGGTGAGCTCTGTTCACTGAGGTTTTGCTGGGGGCCTGAGCTTGGCTAGAGGAGCGTGGAGCAAAAAAATTCCTCTCCTGGACCCAGGTTTAAGGTTTAACCACATCCAGCAGTGCACTGAGCAACGAGGATAACTGCCAGTCTGTCCTGGTACCCTCATCTCGGCAGACTTCTCCAGCCTCACTCACCGAGAGCGTCTCAGCGGCTGGCTCCAGCCTCACCCTGCCCAGGGCGTCTCAGCGCCCGGCACCGCCTACCAACCTGGCCTGCGACCCGTCCCCCTCGCCCCACTGGTGCGGGGAGCTTCGCACAGCCAAGGAGAAGAAATACGAGAGGTCTTTTACCAGGCGAAAGGAAAAGCAACAGCAAGCTTTGCTTCTGTAGGCAGTTTGCTTGGGATCATTGCTACTATTTTAAAGGACAAATTGCTGTTTCTAATGCTGGGAGCCAAGGATATGAACAAAAGAGCTTCACAGATACAGATACATTGCATGTGTAGAGTAAATGAAGCTCAACTACAGTTGTCATTTTACTTTCTAAGGGGACGAAGATGAGGTGTCCCAGCCCCAGGAGATACAGAAAGGGATAAAGCCCCTTTGTAAGACACACAGAGAAGGCTGGACATTAAACACAGCCTGACATGCAAGGCAGGCTGGAAAAAGCTGGCAGAGTGCCTTCTGCACTGTCAGGAGAGAGAGGCGCTGGAGGAGTCAGCCTTCCTCCAAGGGGAATGACACTCTCGGAGCAGAAGTTTTCTGGCTGGAAAGAAGGCTGCTGTGGAAACGCTTCTCCTCTTCCTCAATGCAAAGGACTGCATGAGGCCCCCAGCATCGGAGCCAACAGGCTCCCAGATCTGGTACACCCACAGGACATTCAGCACCATCCTACAGCTGCTGGAATAACTGGCTAACAAAAGAAATTTCGAAGGAAATAAAAGGCTATTTGGATTGACCAGGACATCTCATTTGGCCCCGAAGCAGTTGAGAAGCACAGGGCTGTGCATGAGCAAGGACAGGCGGCTCTGCTCGCACAGTGCTGTGCGGCATCAGGGCCTTGCTCTCCGCCACCTTGGGCATACGCAGCGCTTGGCTAGACATGCCCTCAGGCCCTATCCAGGATCAGGCTCCAGCAGCTGCTACTGGAAAAGGATTTTTCATGATACTCCCTCCTGCCACGGTCATCTAAGAGAGCAAAATAAACACCACATATCTCACCTAATATTATGTATTCTACATATCTGTACTGTTGCATACCCAATACTGCTATGTCATCACATGCACCACCAACCCTGCTTTGCAGACTACCTTACTCAGCTTGCTTGGCACCCAAGGGATTTTCTCCAGGCTTGGGAAGGTTGTTCTTTCATTCTTTGCTACTGTGAAAAGTCCTGTGCGTGCTGTGTGGGTGGCTAGATGGGGGTGAGTGCAAGCCAGTCTTGCGATGACAGGCGGTTGGCTTACACTGGGCTGTAGTGGGGCTGAGAGTCTGTTCCAAAATCTATGGCAAGCTGGTAGGCCTACGTTCCTTCTGCGTGCTGCTCGAGCCGCAGGAGGCTGCATATTTCACTGTCCTCCAAGGCTCATTTGTCTTACACTTGTAGTGAGTGCATGTATGTATTTGTGGTTTCAGTGAAATATATGACTCTCTACTGCTAGGCTGTATGAGCAAGAATTTATCTGCTCAACAGATTCTGCTGGCTTCCAAGTGCACGATTTATCCCGAAGAAACAGTCTGATACTGACAGGATCTCCTGGTGGTAGTTCCAGGTGGTCTTTTGTGCGCTTGTGATAGGAGATTTTGGCTTTTCCTAGCACTTTTCCTCTTTGTGTTAGTCCTTCCTTCACTGCTGGCTGTGGTAACATCGTGAGAGCAGAGGTTCCAGGGTATGGAGATACGTATAGAAGAGTAAATTCCTCTTTTGGTGCTCTAGGCTGAGGAACAGGTCGACTGCATATTGCCCAAAGGAGACACAGGCTAAGCTCCATTTGCCCTTGACTCTCTCACTGAATGTATGTGCGCATCCTGACTTCAGACATTGTGTCAGGCTGCCATGTACAGCTGTGACAATCCAGATTGATTTCCCTGTATTTGCTTTGTTTCCTGCAGCTGTGTTTAAGAGTGCAGTGGTCATCCCAGCTGCTGAGCTGGCACTACCATGGCATTAACTGTAGGAGGGTGATGGTGACAGAGTCCTGACAGAGCTCTCCTAGCTGAACCACTGCACCAGAGTCGCTCTGATCTGCATAGACTCCAAAACTGTCTCTTCCATGGCTCTTTAAGACTCCTTTCCCAAGCCCAGGCCAGTTGTTACTCCATCACAGATGCGCAGCCCAGTACCACGAGGGCACTTGCATACCCCCAACCTTTCAGGAACTCAAGTTTACAGTTTACTTCTCCAGGGTCACATTGCAGATGAAAAACAAAACACACAGAACTGACAAAAAGAATCTCAGGTATTTTCTACTTCAGGTAGCCCAAGAGATGAACAGCTCTAGACAAAATAAGAAAGCTCTCCCGGGTCTCAAGTTCCTCACCATCCTGGAGCATTCACTGGGCTGAGGTCTGTTTTCTCCGAGATTTCCCTTACTTTGTACTTTTGCACTCCTCCCCTCCTCGCAAACATCTCATCAGTCTTCTGATGCAATTCCTGAGTCTGCCTCTCCATGGGCTTGCACTGTCTTGTTGGCTTAAGTATTTATAGACTGCAAATGGGACTTCTTTGGTGTTCCACAATCTTGACAGAGTAGCAAACATTTGCAATTGTAAATCTCTGTCTTTTAGAATTTCTTCTCAGATTCTTCCTAACTGCACTCAAAATGGGCACACAGATATCTTGGTTGATGCTCTCTGGGCTTTTTTTTTTTTTCTTTCTATTTTCTTCTACTCAGAGTGAAGATCCCATTTTACTGTTGCCTTGCAGTATTTATGAACTGTAAAGCTGCTCAGTGTTCCAACTACATATACTTTTGTCCTTTACTTGTCATATATATATAAGCTATAGCATGCAGTTTCAGCAAAATAAGCTAAAGACATTTTGGGGCACTAACAGTGGCATTTCATAACTGCTCCTTGGGGATTTGATTTCCTTTTACTTAGAAGATTTTCTGCCCTTGAAATACAGTTTGAACTTTTCACACGAGATCACAGTTGCAAAACATTCCCGTGCAGTTTAAAGATATCTTTGCTCTGTTGGTAGTGGTGACATTAACAGGAAAGCCATTGCTGTCCCGCAACCCCTTTCACTGACAACAGAAGGCACAGTCACCTTTCCATTCATATCATTACACTGAGGGATAAGACTTCTTGTGGGCCAGGTGCATCACGTTGATGTAAATGCCTCCATAACATCTGTCAGTTTGATACACCAAATTAAAGGTTTGCAAACATTTGAAAGATCTGGACAGAATGTGGAGTTTACACATGAAGTTTACATGGTCTCTGAACTGGCTTATTATCAGTATTTATTATTAGCCAGCATATACCTTTTTCCAAGGTCAAGTCATGACCATAGGAAGCCAGCAGGTGTCTGCTGCCTGCTACCAGAGCAAACTCTAATTTCATTTTAGGTTTATTCCCCCAGCTCTCATTAGCAGACTAATGAGTCTGTGATTACGATGTGCCACAGCTTCTATCTTGAAGATGTCCCTGCACCTGTCAGAATGCCATCAGTTACTACACTGGCTCCTGTGTGTCCCATTAATGTGGCTTGCTGCAGCACTGATACACTGCATAATCTGAATGGGAAACCCTTCCTTTAGGGTGAAGAATAGTATCACTTCCCTGGAGGTGAAGAATAGTATAATTTCCCTAAATTTCAAAAAAAAAAAAAAAAAAAAAAGAAAAAAACAGGGAAAAATTACAGAAGGCTTCTGCTGGCAGGACTGGGAACTGAACCTACATCCTTGCTCAGAAAGACTGAAGTCTTACCTCCCACTTGTCCTATCTGTCAAACAGGACACACAGCTACTAGATCAGCCCTGTCTGAAGCAGGGCAGAACCCAGGCCTCCCACTCCCTGCTAGGAGAACAGCAGGACAATACCGGTTACCAGCGAGCAGCACGGGTCACACCACCTTTACTGACTGGCCCACAGAACAAAAGTTGTTATTTCAGCTCAAATATTAAAGCATGCTGGGAATCTGACAGTCCATGTTTAAACCGCGCTAGAGTGCCAGCTGGAAAGTGGGTGGAAAGGAATCTTTTGTCAAATAATTAAACTCCATTTTCTCTAAATTAATTAATTCACAAAGAACATATCCCTTCATGGATTTCACAGTTAAAAACAAAACCAATCCCTCCTCCCTCTATATTATCTGTCAGTTGTGCCACAAAGAACAAAAGAACCCACTTAGCTGTTCCTCACTTGATCATATCACTGTGGGAAAAGGAAAAGCCCCCATCTTGGCTTTCGATTTACCTAAGGTTCTGTGGCTGACTGCTCCATATCTGATTTTTTATAGTTACATCCAAACATCTGTTTTTGCCTTTTGTTTGGAGCTGATCTAAAGGGCTGCGACCTCAGCCTTCAGGGAACAGCCAGAAGCCCCATCACAGGTTTATTTCTTGCCCGGCCATCGAGGCACAATCCAGTCCTATTTTCAGGTTGAATTTACCTCCATTTCTATTAAATGCCAGGTGTCTGTTCGATATCTTTGCCGTGGTGGCAACTCTCAGATCACATTTGGCAGACATGGACAAGATCCAAGGAGTGACGGATGGCTGGATGGATGCCCGGCTGAAAGCTCAAGAGCCTAACAGTGAGAAGCATCTAAGCACCTGCGACTCCAGCTGAAACCAATGGAGGCAGGAACATGCACTGTCTCGGAAAACCCAGCTGTCCTCAGGCTCCCGCTTCTCATCCAGGAGCAGTGTCTAGTCAGGCCTATCTACTTTGATAATATATATGTCTAGTCATCAGGTGCTTGCTGCATAGCTGTGTCCTTCCCCAGTTCAGTGTCCTGCGCAGCTGCCCAGACCTGTCTTTCTCACCTTCAGCTGCCAGCCACATGCTAAATCAGTAGCAGTCTCCACAGAGTTATCAGCTCCTCTCCCCTAAGGAAGCCCTGTTTGGGGAGGATTTTTTTCACACCCTTCCCTATCAGGCATCTTAGGACTTCACTTGAAGTAAGTAACATGCTCAGTAACACCTCTCCTCTCCAGAGGAGAACACAAGACAGGCACAGCAGGTCAGACAACAGACCCACACAGCCCATTATCTCATCTTTGCCAGTGATGAAACAGTGCGATGCCTGGGAAAGAGACAGCAAACCGTCATTCACTGGTCACCCTCTAGACAGGGATGACTTCACAGGCCTCTATGGTATCACCCCAGAACATCTCTGCTCAAAGCTGAGGTGTCCGCGTTTATCCAACTTTGTGTACGATAGCTGTTCCAGGCTGGCAATCATCCCTGTTGCTCTTATTTTTATTTCTACTATATAGTTTTTCAGATTGGTGGGCAACCAAAACTATTCTCATAAGCCCACGTTTGGCTAAACCCAATGCTCTGTCAAAGGGGATTTAGCAGCTGACTTTCTCAGGAGCAAGCCATCCGTAAGTCTCAGCGTTCCCTTCAGAAATAAATGACCTCCTCTAGACAGCAGATGGAGTCACTCGCTGTTGAGGCCGTCCGCATACTTTCAGCTAGAGGAAAAAGGGGAAAGAGTAAAGAGACCTGATAATCTGCCTTGGCCACTACTGAGAAGGGAAATTTCATAGCCCAGCAGTCACTTCTGAAATCCGAAAAGCAAAAGAGGCAGAAAAGGATCTGTTTGCTCTCTTCTACACTTTTGTAAAGAGGTGGGAGGCACAGCCTATGTCAATATGTTCATCATGAAGGTGCTTTAGTGCCTTCTCTCTTCTCTTTAGCCCATTTGCCTACCGGTCCTTTTCTTATGTCTTCCAGAGTGCTACGATGTGGGCTATCTGCACTATAAGCCGAACAGGCATTTCTGCAAGAGATGTGCTTTGCTTTAAGACAGTGGGAGCAACCCAATCACCTAAATTAGCCTGAAGATATTTAAGAAAAGCATTGCAGATTTTTTTTTTTTTTTTTGCATTACCCCTGCAGCATTAACTAAGGAGAACCTCTGGGATCATAAAAGGAAGTTGGCCTAAGTCATATGTAGCCTTTGAAAAGGAAGTCTCTGGAGCCTAATCTAGCTGGTCACCCGTAAGACCACATAGTAATTTCCCTGGGAGTTTATCTGATTTTTAGTTCAGTCTCTTTTGGTCAGCCACCCCTCCCTGTCATATGCATTGCCTAGCCTAGACACAGCACACCTTATATGATTTATATGTGCCTCAAAACTACAATGGGAAAATGAATTTCATTTCTTGCTCAGAGAGCCTCTGTAAGATCTACATGCTAACATTAGTCAAAATAGATCTCAAATAATGTTTAAAAAAGGACAGATTTTGTTCTGGATTTTCATGGTTGGGTTGTTTTTTTTCCAGAGCGTAAGAAGATACTTTCTTTGAAGTCTTGTTCAACCCCCTCCTTACACAGTCAGTTTCAGGTTCCCTTTGCTCCCCCCACCCCTTTTCTCTCACAAAGCATTTTCTGGGTGTTCTGCCTGCACAGGATTTACTTGTCTTGGCCACATTTCTTCTAGAAAAGTTTCTGTTTCTCTGCTCATTGCCTATTTGAGGAAGAGGTTAGAGACCTCTTTTGCCTATTAAGACAAATCTGGTTTCACATGCAGCCACAGTTACAACCACTGGATTCTTCATTTTATACCAAATACTCCATGCCTTACACACTGTCACTCACACAGGAGGAAAATACCAGCAACAACCTTGTTAAAGCCAGTTCTATTGCTAAAATCTCTGTAGACAGATCTGTGGAAGACAGCTGCGCTAGGCACCATTATTTATGAGTTGTGTCAGTTAATATATGACATGGGGATGCATGCAAGTAGTTTACAATACGAACTACGAAATACACAAATAGTTTTGGCAGTCTCACCGGTGAAATTCTGAAACAACTGCCTCTCAGCAGAGCAATACACAGGTTTATTGCAAAATGCGATTTGGGGCTTCAGTTAGCATGTTAAAATGTGCCTAGCTTACAATACTGCAAAAGGCACATCGTATCAGTCTGCAGATCACCCATCCATGAGCAAGCACAACCAAATGCCCAATTGCTACAGCCTTGAGTTCCTGTTGTTTCAGCTGTAGCACGGTCTGTGCTCACTCTGCTGGGAGGTGCCATCCACAAGGCAAAGCTCAGGAGGGTGGAGGGAAGGTGGCCCTGGGGGCTGTTCTCATTAAGCAGACTGGTGCATGATAAGGACGCAGCCAGGCACAGCCTGCAAGGCAGGATCTACAAGGACGAGCAGCACATAGCTGATGTAACCATCACCTTACATTCTCCCCATCCAACGCACTTCCTTTACAGCTGTGAATGCCATTGGAATGGCAAAATAGGTCAAAGCCAGCAGGAAAGAACCGCTCCCCACGAAGACATAGCCTGTGCCTAAGATCCAGACTATGCCTACTTCAAACGTGCGTAGGATACACGTTGAATAAGACAGAAACAAAAAGGCTATCACTGTACTACAAATATCTGATCAGTATAGGACTCCTGAGCATTAACCCAGCAAAGCTCTCTGGGACGAAGCACTAACACTAGCACAGCTGCACTACATACTGGCTGTATGTTCTCCACAAACAATGCTAGTAAAGGTGCATTTTTGCTGGCAAAACTGTGGGGTTATCAGCCAAAGATCATACCTCTTCCCTTCCTTAGGCTTGCAGAAATCCGACAGAGGCTCTCCTACTCATTGGCGGAGTAACCTCAAAAGGCTTTCATGTATAGCTCTGCACACGGAGGGCCCTGAAGGACAACAAATACTTTACCTCCTCTATTCTAAATTAAAACCTACATCTTTCTTCCACAGTCTTCTGCCACAGCAAGGGCTTAAATTAAAGCTTAAAGGGTTGCAAACAAAAGGTTCCTCAGAGATCCAGCTTTTAGTTTTCCTGAATGGTAACAGTAATAAGCGCCTCACTTCTGACATAGAGGAGAGCCTATAATTTTGCTGATGGCTTGTACTATGCTAATTTGTTAGTTTGAGGTGTATGCTGATGAGGAACTGAAGATGCTTTAGCAATGCCCTTGTGTCACAGTAGTGAAGTCAGATTCTATAAACACCAAACATTTTATGACACGTTCACTGTCAATGACACCAGCACTGCTGTTAATGCTGAAATGATGTGCACTGAATTTGTAATCTATATAATAAAGAATAAAAGTATATGAGATACAGTCTATACTCACCAATGAATATGTAAATTGGATGGATTTAGGGGATTAAAGAATATTTTGAGATTTTTGTTTTCAGAGTTGCTTTCCAAAGATAAGATGGGGCATCTGTCATTCATCTTGTATCTTGCCAAAGGAGTTGAGAATAAAGCAAAGTGCTCAAAGCATTGCTTTGTTAGCATGCACTGCTCATATGAGATATATATCCATCCTTTCTTCTGGGTGAGTATAGAACACCACCTGTAATAAATTTAATGACTTTCATGTGACTGTTCACAGGGTCAAACCTGACAGATAAATAGGTGTTTAGCTGGCCCGTTTTTATGCCACGCTCAGCACCTGACACCGCTGCTCACAGCCATATTGTCTGTAAGGGGGGCGCCCGAGCTTGCCATCCTCGCCAGGCAAGCAAGTTGGCTTATTCCAGGCTCCAGTCAAAGTGCGAGCCAACACATGAGCCACACGCATGGATGAGAAGGGGCTTTAGACATAGCTGAAGTTCACGCTTATGAGCTAACATGACATGATGAAACCAGTCAGTTGCCTCCTCCTCTGCTCTTCTGAAAAAGAATCCTCTCCCGTTTGGTTCTCTCTCCTCTTTCTGTAGTTCTAATTTGCTGCCCCTCTCTTTATTTTCCCCCAAGCCTGTTGGTCCCACAGCCTAACCCTCTAAGGCTTTCTAACTTTTCCATCTTATTTTCAGAGGACCTTTTTCACTTTGTTCAGTTGGTGCAGCTGCACTAACTTGGCATCTCATAGTGGGAAGAATGGAAATGCAACGAAGACATCTTTACACCAAAGTTTCCTCACTTCTTTCTTGGTAATAATTTCCTAAGCTCTCTTCTTCTAATGAAGTTTTTAATTCTTTCACCTTTGGTGTCTGAATCATTTGCTCCAGAAACAAGGCAAATGCTCCTGAGCTCAGGCAGTCACTGCTACGAATTCTCATTGTTTGGGGCATTCACCAGCACATGTGGGGGGTCATGCTTGCCCCAATTCCAGTGTATTCTGTTGGAATCAGGCAGATCAGCACACAGTATGATGGATCAGCACTGCAAAATCCAGCAATTTGGCTCAAACTGAAGAAAGCAGGTAATTCTGCATCTGGATGTTCCCAGCTCCAGCTTGGGTGCCTAAGCCAAGATGGAAGCCATTCCACCTCCCACTGCTGAGTTCTCAAAAGGATGGGAGACAGCAAGGCCTCCAAATAAGGCAGATTTATAACCATGAGGTGGGGTGGGAGGGAGAAGACAGTCTTTGCTCAGAACCACTGAATTCTGCAACAGCAAATATCTCTAATGCAGTGGTGCAGGTTCTGCAGAACATCTAAGCAACTGACATCTGACAGCTTTTCACTAGGTATTTCTTCCAAGCTCTAATTCTGGATACAGGCTATGCTGATACTACTTAAGTAATTTAAACCAGGACTAGCATCTTTCCTGTGTGATTCTACTTCTGAAGGACTACACTACTGATGAGTGTGTTACAACTGCCAAGACATGAAAGCATGTTTGTTATTAACACATCACTATATAATTAGAGGACTTAGCAGGGGGCTGGGTATTCACATGTTCTTTTTTCCTCTGTTGCTGACAGTGTTGGATGAAGGTCTCTAGGTATCCCGTTAGGTGAAAAGTGAAAACGCATTCTGTGGCCAAACCAAGTGATTTGGCACAACTTAGTAGAGAGCTGGTATTTTTTTGCTCAAAAAGGAGACAGAATTGGAACAGCAGGAAGTGTTACAGATCGAGATTGAGATGCGCTGGCCAAGCTGAGTGTCTCTCTCACAGAGCAGAGAAGCAGTGGGTGCTGAAGTCCAGGATTGAGATATGCTGGCAGAGCTGAGATGGGGAATTTTGCCCAGTTTCTGAGAACAACACAGAGTTTGTATTTCAATTAGAGCTCCTCTGCTCATCTGCATGGCTCAGCACAAATTTTCATCTTTTGAAATTTCCAAGCCTTTACTAAGGACCCATCCAAAGAGTGTCTCTTCCATGTTTTCACACTGTTCGTCCAGTGAAGACATGCTACTGGCTATCATTAAATGTCACACAGGTCAAACACCAGAAATGTACACACTAATTTCATGAGCATGGACTACTATATGGTTCCAGCTGTAAAGAGTTTCTAATTCAGATTAAAAATGGCCTGCAATCAAAGACAGGAGGATGTGGGATTTTAGGGAGAGGTTTGATAGGAGGGAAGGGATGATGACACTTAGAAGAGCAAGCTGGAGGCACAAAGGGTGAATAATGGACTACTTGATGCCTAGGAAACTCAGAGAAAAGCAGTAATATGATGGGAGTGTTGGATACTGCAGAAGGTAACAGGACTGCAAGCATCTGCAATGCACATCCTCCCCTGAGTACTGCCTAATATTTATTAGGTACAGCCAAAGATTCGATCCCAGACATTAAAGATATGCATGACCGACCACAACAACAATAAAGGAATTCATAGTTTCAGAAAAACTCCTCCTCTTCCCACGTTGTGCATAGGCCTATGGTTTAAGCTGGCCAAAGTAGGTCAAAGGGAATGAGTCCATTTGAATATGTAAATTCAACATAACAAGGAGTGAAGACAATTGCTTCAAGCTTACAAGTTCAAGCTAAGAAAAACAGGTCTTCGTGGTTTCTTTGAGAACTTGGAAGCTTTGGCTTCACCGCTCCCTGCTATTTTGTCTGCTTGCCCATCTTCATCCCCTTTCCTCTTGCTTCCTGCCTAATAAGTGCTTGGCAAACCCACATTTCCCAAAACTGCTCTGAGTCCGTGGTCAGAAAAGAAAACTCAGTAAGGTCGTTAAAAAAGCTCACACACAAAAGTTTGTCAGCTCTGAATGGCTGCTGAGAGCCTGTGCTATATGTGTGCAACTCCCCATAGCTAATTTTCAAACAAGCAAGAAAACGCATCTTTTGTCTGCCTCCTGCTATAATCTTGTTTTCCTCCCCCCTACCTTTTTTTTCTTTTTTGCCAAAGGGAACAACTTCAGTTTCTAATAACTGAAGACTGGCTAGAACTGCCTTCCCTGCACCCTCTACCCCATCACAAGCAGCTCATACCATGAAAGGAAAGAGTGTCAAGAAAAGGATTTTTTATATAAAGAACTTCATATAACTAGGGAGAAGAAAACAAGGAAAATTGTTAACAGCAAGATTTGATTTAACTCTATATAGTTTGAGATCCACTCTTTCCTCTCTCTTCCTATGCTTTTAATAGAAGCATTCCAGAAAATGCTTTTGAAATCAGTGTGTCGTATCTTCAGAATAACACACAGCCCTGAAACAGAAGTAGCCAGCTTGATATTTCTGTAAATAAACAGGTGTAGAACTAATACCTTTTACCTGGCCTGAGTTAACTCTTATGAATCTAAGAGCAATCCAGCTGTGTCCCTCTCCTCTGCCTCTAAATAAGATTTGTGGGATGCAGTATATCTCAAGGGAAGGAAATAAGGAGCGGGCTTTAACTTCTTAGCTGACCATTTCACCTCTAATTTAGCTGTTCAAGGCAAACCTAGATACGCATTGGTTTCAAACAAATGTCAACCAAGTGGCTGCTCATTACCTTTGTAACTCGACAGATCCTGTGAGGGAAGCTCTTCTCCTTTTCTTATTTTTTAAACTGCTTCTATTTTTGTTGGCAGGACACAAGATCATAAAAGAAATCTTTCAATTACCTCTGCAGTCTCATTCAGGTCCACTGACAAAACTGTTCATGGAGACTGAACACCAGCAGTTTATGGGGATGACGTAGCCGTAGTTCTTCCTGAGCAGGTTTGATTTTGTTGAGGTGGAAACTGTACCTGTTCTGGGCGTAAAAACACAACTTTAGTTTTCAGGGTAACAATGCAGAACAATGCGTTAGCATCAGATTAAAAACTAATCACCCCAAATTGGAATAATGGCTAATTCCCTTAAGTATTACTGTGTTAGATAGGTTATCTGCTTGAAGGCTAACCCTCTGATGACACAGTCCTAATAACGGAGTCCCTGAGCTGTGACAATGCTATGGGCTGTGACTGCCTTATGGGCATGTCTAATTATGATGTTCTGTGACAAGGCTATAAATGCACATGCTCCCACAGGTGAAGACCTGATTGTAGTGAGCAGTGAGAGGTTTTGGCTGGTATTATCTCTATTCCCAAACAACGTATCATTGCTTGCCTGACCTAGAGAACTGTTTATAACTATGGGAGCCTTATAAGCCTGTACCCTGGGGAGTTCAAGAGTCTGGAAGCAAGCAAGACTTCATAATCACATACAGATCAAACGTCAATGGGAAGAGTGCCAAAGGGAAAGAGAGTAAATTTGTTCAAATGACAAAGCCTACTGACAAAACCCAAAGACCACCTGAGCAAGGGAAAAGAGGGATTACATATCAACAGACTGACACTGATGGGCTGAATATAGGTCTAACTGATGAAGAACGTAATCAGTCCTTTATAAGGCACTTAAATAAGTAGTTATTTGAGGAGTGGGAATTGTTTGAAGGATTTCTGAGGAATGGGGAAAGTGGTTAGGCTTCCACTTTGTTTTCAGGATTCTGTTCTTAAAGATTGTTACATTATTGTAACACTCCAGACTCTTGAAAAAAGGACAGTACCCCTGCATACCATCCTCTGCCATGTGAGGCCCCTTTCTCCTTCTCTTTCTTTCCTTAAAAATTGCAGCCCCAGCCTGTCCAGTCTACCTTGGCACCCCAGCTCTTCACTTGTTCTTAAGAGCAACTTCACAGGAGAATAGGACAAAAATGAAGCAGTCCTTTTTGACACGGGCTTGTAAGGGGAACCTGATGAGCAGCATCTGCTCTCAGGGCCAGAGTCAATGAGCTCATGATAACAACCACTGTAGATGAGCTGTTAACTGAATACCAGTTCTTGCATCCTAAAAAAAAAAAACCCAAAAAGTCTTCAACTATCCATCTCTTTTACTGTTTGTTTTGTCAGAGTCAAAGAAAATGACAATCACTCACAACTCAGAGCTGAGTAAGAAAATTAACTGCTGCCTCAGCCAACGCACTGTGGCATGCAGTTGTCAAACTCCTGCAAATTTTGTCATAAGTCTTAGAGCTAATGTCTCTATGATTTCCAAAGCAGCCTGGAACTTTTTCCTGTCATTAAAAAAGGAAGCCTCCCTCTTGACTTGTTATAGCACCTACGTGATGGGATGAAGAGGACAACAGAGAACGCTCTCCTCCACTGCTCCCTGCTAAGCCCACCACAGGCTGCACCGGGAATGCCGGACTGTGCAACGTGCACCGACATCTGATGAAGCAACACAACATGGAGAAGGTGTGAAAGAGGCCAGATCAGAAGCTACGGTCAGAGGAAGAGGTTAAAGACGAGTCTATGGTAGGGCCAGAGGAAAAGGGGACCGCGAGGAAGACCCTGGGGAGAGGGAGGTGGAGCAGCGCTGCGTACGCAGGGCTGTGGGGTCCTTGGCACAACGTGCTCGGGTGGACGGGACACCCACGGACCGGCCAACCCGGCGAGGCCAAGGGCCAGGCCCGAGGGCGGCCCAGCGCGCATCCCTGCCCCTCAGCTCCTCGCTGCCTCCGGCCAGCCCCGCCGCGCCCGGCCTAGGGCACCGGGGGACACCCAGCACGACGGCACCCAGGCGGCCTGCGAGGCCGCGACACCCGCGGCGGCTCCCCCACAGCCCAGCCCAGCCCGCCCCGCGCCGCCCCGCCCTCCCTCCCCCGCCCCCCAGCTGCGCTGCGCACCCCTCCCTATTCCCGTAGCGCAGCTCCGCACACCACGCGTGCGCGCCTCCCAGAGCTACGTACACTGCGCCGGGGGAGAGGCTGCGCATTTCGCGTAGGGCCAGCATCGATTCCCGAAGCAGCTTTACGTCAGCCGGGCGCCAGCGAGGGCGGGGCGCTACGGAGACGGCGTAAGAAGGCCTCCGCCGCTCGCTTCCCTCCCACCGCCCTCCTCAGACGTGGCGGGGGAGGGGCTGGTGCGCAGCCGGCGCGGAGCGGCCCGGCCGCGATGTGGCACAAGTCGGTGTGCGTGGGCCTGCTCGCCCTGGCCGTGGGCTACCTCTGCCTGCTGGGCCCCGAGCTGCCCCAGTCGGCGCTGCAGCACCTCTCCGCCTCGCTGCTGGGCGGACTGCGCCGCGCCCGCTCCCTCGAGAGCCGCATGGTGGCCGCCTGGCAAGCGGCCATCGTCCGCCCGGCGCGGGGCTGGGCGCGCGTGGCCGTCGGGTACGTGAGGGGAGGGCGGGAGAGGCGGGGCGCGGCGCGAGCGCCCCTGGCGGCGGGGGGTGGGGGGCACGTGGGGGCGCCCGCAGGCCAGGCTGCTCTGCTCTGCTGGGGAGATACATGTGTATATATATGGGGGGGATGTCTGTATACATATATATGTATATTTAGCAGTAAGGAAGGTGTGCTCGGGCCTCACTGCTTGTGCCTGGGTGGGGGTGCCCGCCATGATGCGCCAGGCCGGTGCCCTCAGGAGGCCTCGGCTCTCCCCACCGTGGCGGCGGGCACAGTCCCCTGCCGCGGCCGCGCCGGCAGTGTTCTCCCTCTCCTCCGGTTTGCCCGCCCGCAGAGGAGATGCACAGCACGTCTGTAGAGCTCCCCCCGAGCACTGACGTGATGGGGGGTTTGGTCGGCCCCGCAGGAAGGCAGTGTACAAGCAAGCGCAGCGTTGTGTTCTTGCCCCGTCCCGGGCGCTTGGTGTTGGCTCCCTCTCTGTTCGCAGCCTGTGCGCGTGGAAGGCCCGGGGGGGTGGCAGGCGTGGGGGGTCCTCGAGGCCGAGGCAGCAGACACTGCTCTGGGCCCTGCCTGTGGGGTGGCCGTGGACACGCAGACCTGCACCACCAGCATGCTTCGGTGAACCGCGAGGTGCCGGTGCTGCAAGCGCGTGTGCGCGGTTTAGACCTCGAGGGCAAGGCTCATGCTCCTCTTCTGAGGCGCCTCCGCGCGCTTCCCGACTCCCGTGCTCTAACTGCACACGTGGAGACAGGAGAGGCTCCTCAGGAAACTCGCTGCGGAAAACCGCTTGCCGCCATGTTGTGCAAACACTACACCAACGCGGCTGTATGTCTTGGTGGAGCTCTTACATGTTCTCCAAACTAGTGTGTCCGTTTTCCAGTCCTGTACTTTTCCAGACAAGGGCATTTCCAGAGACAGCCGCTGGTGAGTGCAGGCGCCTTGCTGTTGGGTTGTCTAATCATAGGTGGACCTCTGCTGAGGGGAATTAATGGTCCAGAAAACCTTACGTAGTGGAGATCTGAGTGCGCCGTAAGGTTCAGAAGCGGTTGGTGAGGCCGTCTCCGGTGCTCTCATCCTTGCTTTGCTTGTCAGGGAAATGAGTTCTCATCCTTGGTTTGCTTGTCTGTAAAATGATTTTATACTGAGAGACTATTTCAGTGACTTGGAGCTACCAGCTTATTCCCTAGAAGGTGCCATTTAGGGAGCACAGCCTGACAACATATAGCTATGAGAGGCATTTATAAAGTAGGGAAGCGAGTGAAACCTTTGAGATACAAGTGAAGAAGACTGAGTGAAGGTAGAGAAGGTAATGTAAGCAAAGGAAAGAAAGAAGAGAAGGCAGAGACAGGAGAAAGGAATAGACATTGAAAATGCATGTGTGAGCCTGCAGAAATCCAAACCCTTTCCCTCTTTTTAAGTTGGAAAGAGGGTAAAGTTCAGGAATATCACATCGATCTTAAATGCTGGTTTGAAGTCTGACCACTGGTATTGCAGCTATATACACCACTTGATTCGTTCCCTTTTAAATGTAAGGGCATGACAGGATAACCTGACTTGGACCAGAAGACTCAACCTTCAAGGGTTGGGAAAAAGTTGCTCTACCTTCGTGGCTGCGTAGCTGATGCACTGTGCACGGGAGTCTGTCTTGCTCTTGCGTTACGGTTGATGCAGGCTTTCTCCCCTGAATCACTGTATGTGACAAACAGGTTTTCAGTACCTCATTTAGTCTCTTCTTTTGCCGTGCCTCTACTGGAAAAGAGCCAGTTATCTTCAGTTTATTCCCTGCTTTCTTCCTTGCTTTAAAGGGGCTAAATATATATGTCCACCAAACACCCAGGGCCTCGAAGTTCATCAGCAAAAGCAGTTCATTAGTACTATATCCCTGCTGTTCAGGGAGTATATTAAAAGCATGAAGTGTGTTAGCAGAGAAATGGCAGGGAGGGAAAAGAAAGACAGTTGGAAGATGATTAGAGGTGTCTCACCTGAAAGAACTGTGACTTGGTTTTATGTCATCTTGCATTTTTAATGATACATTAAAATATAAGACTGTTGATGTTTTGCTGCACTGAAATTGAGGCTGAAATGCTGCTCAGCCTTATTGTCTCTCTTTTTTTTTTTCTTTGCTGTGCAAGGGGATCTTTCTCTCCTTACTGCATGAGATAATGCACAAAACGGAGGATTCCTGATAGAATATGAGCTGCATTACCTCTTGCACTGAAAACCTTCAAGCTTTGTAATTTCCTTTATTTTGTATCATGCAGCCTTTGCATGTTGTTGCCCAAATTGTGCAAGAAAGGTTACTGAGAAGGAAGGATGTGGTTGTGCGCCCCAAGCTCGTGTTTAAGTAGGTATAGGCTATAGGCATTTGGAGCGTCAGAGAAAGTCAGAGATCCTGCAAAGGTCGCGGGGATGGTTTGGCTCCCTGTCATGGGAGCATGGGGCAGAAGAACATAACTGACAGTCAAAAACAATTCCAAAAGATGCTTTAGTAATTGCTGGGCTGGTCTCAGTAAACATTTTCTTTGTATCAGTATGTGTCTGTAATCAAGGAGTGGAAACAAGGATAAGTGCTATAAACATTCCCTAAAATACACCAGCAGTGAATGTAGGACTCTCCTGGGGGCTTGGTTCCAGCCCAGATGTTTGTGTGCTCTGTTCTGAATTACACTCACTATGTTTATAAGAAATGGGGACTGGAAGATTTGAGCTGCAGCATAGCCTTTACCTAAAGTCTGGATTTGCTGAAATGGTTCTTGTAATTTCCTAAATATTGCAGAGCTTTTCTGTTTCACTATTTGAGAGAAGGGTGGCCTGCAGTTTCTGGAAATTTGGGATGATACTTCTGAAAGTGGTTTTCAAATGTTTCAGCTGAAAAATTGTGCTCCCTGCTTCTTATAAACAGCAGCAGCCGCCTGCGTGTAGAGTGTTGGATCTTTCTGTGTGTACATGTTCTTGGTTTTGTTAACAGTAGCTGAAACCCTAGAGGCTGACTTGGAAAGAAAACTCTCAGTTTTGTTTTCAGTAGTTCAGAATTGCTTATAGACTTTAATCTAGAAGTAGAAGAAAAACTCTTATTTTAAGAGTAAGGGGAAAATCTTGGTAACTTTGTATTCATAAAGGTAATATTCTAACTCTTGTTAGCATAGAAGACCAGTGTCCTCAGGGCTAACAATAAATAAGTATTCCTTTATTGCATGCCTTTACTAAGGGAAGCTGGAGCTCAGCCCTCTGATTTCCCCTCATTTCTGCTGCTGTTACTATTGTGCCTGTTCTCTTTTGAGCAAGCGCAAGAGAAAAAATGAAGCGCACAACATATAACACAACATATGCAACTACCTTTGGACATAAGTAGCTTACTCTGCTTTCTTGTTTTAGTTTTGGTAGAACATCAGGAATCTATCCTTTCTCTGCAATGCTGGCGCTGAATGAAACCTGTTAAGAGGAGCACACTTCAGTAGAGAACTTCAGGAAATTCAAATCCCTTCCCCCTCCCTGGCTTTTCTTTTTCCCTCCTTGCTTATCATGAGGGCTGCACAGAACTTGACAGCAATTATTATGGCCTGGGAAGTGACGTCACTATATTGTCTTGCAAGTGCCCTAATACACACGTGATTTTCCCAGTATGCATTTTCTCTCTCTCTTTCAGTGTCAACGCCTGTGTAGATGTTGTTCTGTCTGGTGTGAAATTGTTAGAGGAGCTCGGTCTTGATCCTGGGGATGGAAAAAATCATGCCGTCCTGAACTCCAGACAAGACCTGAAGGAAGCATTCGCTTACTTCATGCAAAAGGGGGCAGCTGCTGAGCGCTTCTTCAGTGATGCGGAGTCTTTCCATCACATAGCGCAGACAGCCTCGGAGTACCCCGATGCACAGGTGTGTTTTTCAACTGAGGATAAGGTTTGACAAGTACATTTCCTATTTTCTGTGTCTTTGACTCTTATTCTCTTTCTAGTGAGAGTGCACATCATTTGGGGGAAGAAACCTATGCTGCTGCTTGAGCGTGTTAATGACTTTACACAACTCTCCTTCTGCAGCTACCCCAAACAGTGGGGTCTTGAACAGTCTATCCTTTGCAAGCATAGATATAAAGGATAAAACTGAAATGCCTGTATTTGGCTCTGTCAGTCCAAGATGCCTCCACAAGAATACTACTGAAGATATTTTTGAAGATATTGAAGATGCTATATAGGAGCCAGATAGGCCTGATGCTGTTCTAACTTGTCGTGAGGCAGACAGGAAGGAAATAGATTCAAGCATTAGGAGCTGTAAACGCTCCTATAAACTTCAGCTCATAATGCAGGATTTGAATTCTCTCTGGAAGTAGGGGCGATGAAAAGCAATTAATAATCTTTCTGAAGCCTCCTTTTCCAAAAGCAAAGTTCTATTGCTCTAATTTACATTGTGTCTTCTGAAGTACTGGCTTGAGATCTACTTGGTAGCTGGCTAATTTCTACAAGCTGCTTAATGCTGCTTTATATGCAGTTTGGCAGCTGCTTTATCAAAATTTTCCTGTGTTGCCTTGTTTCTCACTGTATTTGCTACTTTGCCTTTCTGGAATCATTTGATTATTAGCTGTAATCTTCTATATCCTGTTTTCTGACACTCCTCAATATAGTCATAAATCTTTTGGATTAGTTAAATTCCTCATTCTTTTCTCAGCTATTTCAGCACCTCTGATCCTCATGATGATCTTTGAGTTTCAGAGCTCATGTAGGAATTTTCTTACCTGAAAGTTCGAACTTTCTCACCTGAAGAAACTTTCAAGGTTCTGCTTACTTTATGTGAGCACAGGTAGTAGGTTTAACACTGATCTCAAACTGGATGAAATATTGTTACCATTCTAAATTATTGCTTGTCAGCCTTGCAAATAAAAATAAGTTACAAATTGCCAAAAATATGTTACATAGAAGTATGGACTATTTATATTATTATTTAATTGACTTGTCCAGGATTACAAGTTACCTGAAAGCAAATAATTACATTTAAAAAAAACAAAAAACAAAAAACTGAAATTGCTGAGAATGGATCTGACAGAATTGTAGATTTATATTGCCTTCGGCTCCAGTAAACTTCATTAACTTCTCTGATGCTAAAACTTTTTCTTAACTACTAAAATCTTGAGCCCGTACAGAGCACTGAGCATGTATAAATCTATCAAAAAAAGCAAAGGAATGCCCATATCTGCCTGATCTGTTTTACAGCTTTATGTAGGAGGGAATGCTGCTCTTATTGGTCAGAAGCTTGCAACAAACCCAGACCTGAAGGTAAGTGTTCCAGAAACTTTGTACTATTCACTTGTCTTTAATGAGATTGTGGAGATCTTGCAGTCCAATCTATTTTTCAGGACATGGTTGAACACCACAGTTGAACCAGTTGAATGGTTCACTGCCTCTGAAGGGCAGTTTGCCTTTCGTTGTGTCACCACTAGGGCTTGTTGCAACTTCCACAGACCTGACTCAGCTCCTGAAATAGTTTAAAACCAACCAAACAAACAAAACACTAGCATTGTAAAAAGACAATCAATCACTAGTATCCTGTCAGTTTAGTGAGACCTGAACTGGTTCACTGAAGGGCCAGATGAGTGCCAGAGCTGACTGTAAGGGAACATGGGGCCAAAAAAGGAGGTTGATATGGGACTGCCTCTTTTGGAGACATGGTCATTATATCTCAGCCGACCTTGTCAAATGCAGTACTTGAGTGGGGTTTCATGGTTAGCAGAAGCCTCTGGAGGTCTCTAGTTCAAACTCTTGCTTGGAACAAGACCATCCCCAACACTAAATTTGAGCTCAGGCTGTCAGCAAAGGGCAATCCAGGCTTATTCCCAGCTGCCTGTTCCACCTCATCTGTTGCGATGGTGCTAGTATGTGGTCAGACTGAAAACTATTTTTTGGACAGGTTAGTTTTCAGTTGGATCAGATTCCTGTTCTTGTATGCTGCAGGGCTGGGCAAATGACAATGTCCCATTTGGAGGTGGGAAGAGGGCAGTCTGCCCTGTTGGACAGCTGTACCTAGCTATCCCATACTTCATCAACAGGAGCTGTAGTGGCAAAAGCTGGACTGGCACAACTGCTAGTTCTTATGCCTCACAAACTCAAAAGCCGTAGCTGACTTGTGGGGGGGGGGGGGGCATTGTTTGAGGGGAGGTGGTTGTTTGTGGTTTTGTTTTTTTTTTTTTTTTTTTTTTTAAGTTTAATCTACTGTCCATTGTCTAGGTAACGGTATCTTGTTTATTGCTGCTGCAGAGTTACTGGCTTCTGTATTCTCTCTAATAACCAAATATGCATCCCTGTGTGGTCCTGATCCTCTTAGTTTAGTAAAACTCTGTTCCTGTTTTCAGGTGGTTTTGTGATAGGCCACGTTGTTTCAAATAGAGTGGTGTAGGATCCTCCATCCTTCAGTATGGTCATAAAACAAATGGAATTCGGTTCTAATTCTGCAATGGGTTAAGTCAAGATTTCTCTATAATGTGTAACCAGTATTATATTTTCCTGTATGAGAATATCTTACACATCAGCTACTGCTGGCAAGAGATGAACAAATCTGGAACCAATCCATAAAATGGCTTTCCATAAAACAGAATAGCTATTTAGATGCACCAAAATGCTGGTGGGGGCATGTCAGGGGATCGATCCTTGATATTTTGTTTTGTTTTTTCTCTTATTGTTTTCTAGATCCTCCTTTGTGGCCCAGTTGGTCCTAAACTTCATGAACTACTTGATGATAACATAGTTGTGCCACCTGAATCTATGCAGGAAGGGGATGAATTCCATCTTATCTTGGAGTATCAAGCAGGTACCTCGCCAAAGGTGGAATGTTAGATGGGAACCCTGAACATCAATAAGATATTTGTGGTTTTAAAGTTTTTTTTTTTTTTTTTCCTGAACTTCCTCTGAATCAGTTAATTCCAGAAGTACTGTAGAAGTTATCAATATTAGTAGCTGTCAGTGCGCTAGTCTGATAATTCCATGTACTTTAGAGAGCTGTAGTAGGTAAACGGACATCTTAAGCTCTTTTGAAACTTTTTTTTTCCTTTAATACAGTTACTGTAAATATTGAATCATGCTGCTCCATTGCCATCCCTTTGGTTCTGTATTCTTGTATGCTGTAACCTATAGAAGCCAAGTGGACTTTTCACTTCATTGTGGTAGATTTCATTAGAAAGAAGTACATATACTAAGCAGACCAGGTAGTCCAATTCTAAAGCTATGTTAACATTAAAATGATCTAGTAGTGCTCTCTGTAAACAGAGAGGCACCATTTAACTGCATGCAGATGAAATTCAGGGTAACCCTAATGTAATGGCTAAAATAAATATGCATGCGTTTTCTTGCTGTTTTTTAACCTGAATCATTTCACAGACCCTGTCTCAAAACATAGTTTCAGAAATAGTTATATTGGTGTAACAGAAGAGGGAGTATTTGGCAAGGATGGAAGGCAAAAACCACTAATTAAACTTTTCCAGCAGCAAAGCTAATGTGGAGCAGCACCCTGTGTCCACCTAGGGCTCCTGGCCAAGGCAAGTTTATTACAACTGAGGAGTGCTGTTTGTTACACAGTAGCCAACATAAAATACATTAACCTTAAGTAAATCTTACTCTTCCAGCTCCTGAAAGCATCCTCATTAGAAGATATGCTTATATATGATGTTGCCTTTTCTCAGCATCTCTGTCCCAGTGAGAACTGCCCTCCTAATGAAGCCATCTTGCAAGAAGCAGTTACGCTGGGGATCTTTCTCCTAGACAGAACTTTGTCTGTTGTCAGGTTTTTTTTCCCTCTCCTCTCTCAAGAGGAGCATCTGAGTGAACAAGCATGCATGCTGGTTTTAGGATGGAGATTGTCCACAGTAACCTCAAAAATGCTTGTGTTTCAACAATTTCTGTTCAGAAATATTTCATCTATTAAAATTATAAGCAGAAAAAATGCTTGAATAATGCTATATCACTTTTCTACACTCTCTACCTCCCCAAGGCTGCCCTCGTCATCTCTGTTTATTATTCCCTTACATTTCTTTTTGCCCATTTATAATGGGCACAGGGAATTGTTTGCTCTCTGATTAAAGATGCTTGTACTGATGGGAGAGTTGGCGAGGGCTGACCAGCTGGACTGTGACTTGTGTAATTTGTATCCTTTTTAGGCTCGCTGTTGCTACTCTGTTCTCTCATGGCTCAGAGTCCCAGAGATGCAGCCCGTGAAACAGTTTTTGTTTGTGATCTTATCCAGGAACAAAGCAGAGTTTGCACATCAAGCACTGATCCAACCCTATTCTGCAGATCATTTTTGGGAGCTGCCCAGTCAGGAATAGTAAGAGCCATGAGTGTTGTTCAGGGTATATTTTCATGATACAGTGTGAGTCAAACTATGAGGTGGCTGTTGCCAAGAAGGGGAGGTCTCCTCTCTCCTCAGATTTTGCATGCTCCAGCTGTTTGGCTTGAGCTGGCTGTGATGCTTACCTAATTGCACAGCAAACTAATAAAACTGATTAAAACAGCAGACAGCTAACCTGGCAAAAACAAACAAATATTGGATTTACTTTATGATCAGACAGGCATCTAAACAAGGCAGAGGGAGCAAATGAAGAGAATGAATGGGAAAGGATGTTAAGAAGAGAAAGGCCTCTCTCACTGCTGGTAGTAGGCAGCTGTTAATTTGGCACAGTCATGCTGTGAAACCATGGCTTCAGATTCTAGCAGGCTATCCCAAAATAATCTCTAGATATGTGACTTGATTTGCTTCTCTCACAAATTTGATTTCTTTCTTTTTGCTGCACCCTAGGTGAAGAGTGGGGACAAGTGACAGCACCCAATGCCAACCGCTTCATCTTCTCCCATGACGTATCAAATGGCGCCTTAAATATGTTGGAAGTGTTTGTGTCTAGCTTGGATGAATTTCAGCCAGATCTTGTGGTACTCTCAGGGCTTCACATGATGGAGGGCCAGAGCAAGGAGATGCGACAGAAACGACTTCTGGAGGTAAAATACTTAAACATCCATGTTTCCTTAATTTCCATTCCAACAAACACTTCATGGGAAACTCTTGGTTTCTGAGGTTTGAACTTGTAATTAGGCTGTGTCTTCACATCTCCCAGAAATCTTCTCGCTATTGCATGCTAAAAGAACATGACCTGTAGGGCTAAAGTTTCTTGGATTCAGTGGGTTGTCTAGGGGGAAAAAGAAGTTATGCTCTGGTTGTCTGGTTGGAACAGATTTACCTAGTTATTGGAGCTTACCCAGTGCCTGAATTGCACTTTTCCTATCCTAGATACTAAGACGATCAAGGCTGTAATCAAGACTTCTGGGTTTTTTTTAAGCATCATCTACATTAGATAATCCAAGAGGGAATCTCCTTATCCGAGCCCAAACAAGCTATGCTGAGTTTTTCTTTATTTACAGATGTTTGCCCATCTTACAGCTGAGTGCCCTTCTTGACTCAATGAGGTTTGTGAGATCTCTGATTTAATCTATTAGAAAAATGCTGAGTTGGGTGCAGATTAGGATTAGATGTAGTTTTCCTGCTCTGGCATTCTAAAGGCTGCTGGCTGTTTTTATTTCCTTCTCTTAGCACTACATTCTGGCACTTGTCAGAAATCTCATTTAGAATCCTGATTAAACCCATATATGGGAAAATTAAACAATGTGCATCTCTGGGCCAAAACCCTGTTGTCCATTCTGTTTCTTAATGAACAGTGGTTTTATTTTGTTTTTCTCTTTCTCTACCCCTGCAGGCTGTGGCCTCCATATCTGATATCCCTACTGATATTCCCATACACCTGGAATTGGCCAGTATGACTGATCAGGATCTTATGAGCAACATTATGCATCAGGTAACCAAAATGACAGGACATGCTCTTTTATCAGTGATCTTTTCTTCAGCATCACAGTGCACAACTGGTAGATGATTATACACATGGAAACTTAGAATGAGGGCTATCCTGTTGGAGAGAAAGGGAGAACATGGGTTTAATGTCTGCTGTTCCTTTCTGAACACTTGGGTTCCTTAACTTGACACAACTCTGATCTCAGTGTTAGGAGTGTTTCATGTAGCTCTGATGTTCTGTTACTTGTTAATGTCAAAGTGTGTATCTAGAAAATTAATTACACAAAATGCGCATGCACCCTTTGGCATTCAGCATTTTCCTGCCTAAGTAACTCTTGTAAACTTTGTACCTGCATCTTACCAGGAAACTGGGTGCTCCCTTCTGCTGAGCATACTGGTGATAGAGCCCTGGTGTCACACTGATTCTGCGTGTGAAGGAAAAACTGTTGTTCCTGTATTTCCGTTAGCAGGTCTTTCCCCTGGTGAACTCTATTGGGCTGAATGAGCAGGAGCTGCTCTTCCTCACGCAGTCTGCCTCTGGTCCCCACGCCTCCCTGGCTTCCTGGAACGGAGTTCCCGATGTCGGCGTGGTCAGTGACATCCTCTTCTGGATCCTGAAGGAGCACGGGAGAACCACAGACAGGGCCTCCGATCTCACACGGATCCACTTCCACACCCTGGCCTATCATATCCTTGTTACAGTGGATGGGTACTGGGGCAACCAGATTGCTGCTGTGGCTGCTGGAGCTAGAGCGGCAGGGACGCAGGCCTGTGCAACGGAGACCATTGACACCAGCAAAGTCTTTCTTAAAGCTCCTCTGGAGTTTGTGACCTCCCAGACAGAGGCACCCTCCAAAATATCTTTAAACCCAGATGAGCCAGTAGTGCATTGGCACAGAGAAGGGATTTCATTCCATTTCACTCCCGTTTTGGTGTGTAAAGATCCTGTCCGGACCGTGGGACTTGGGGATGCTATTTCAGCTGAAGGACTACTATATTCAGAAGTATATCCTCAATAGAAGACTAAGACCCTACTTTTTCTCCAGTACTGTACTGAGGAATCACGGTGTTCTCGTTAGGATTTCAGCCAGTGGTGGTATAGGAATAGAATTAGGGTGCGATACATTTTCTGGATATAACTGAAAAAGAGCCAAAGAATAATTCCAGGTATAAGCTGTCAGACACATTCCAGTCACTTGGCAGTGACTCGAACATTTCATGTTCAAGTGCAGAGGCTTTAGTATTTTAAAGCAAAGACTGGCTTTTCTTTGTCTTAAGCATGTCGGGAAGGAAATGAGTATCCAAATCCCTGTTTTGAGTAGGTCTGGTGTTTGTAACCATGAATTGGTCTTGTCTGTTAGTGCTTGAAAGTATAGCAGCCAGGAGAATTTCCTGCTTATGAATTCCAGGGAGAGCACAGCAGTTCTCGGCCCTGTCTTGCTTCTGATAAAGTAAAAATAAAAGGCTCTTGCATTATCTCCTCACGGCACATTGCTACAGGGCAAGAGCAAACCTTCTGCTTGCTTGGTGTGATGATGAAATCTCTTACTGACAAAATTACCTCTCAACCTCAGTGCCCCTGGCATTGGAGGGAGCCAGAGTCCTGAAATGTGATGCACACCATACCTACTCCTTAAATGCACAGAGAAAACCTGACTCAAGACTGCAGAGGTTGTTTTGGGTAGCTATCTGGTTGTCTCTGTGACTTACAGTATTCAACTGAGCCCTAGTAGCCTGCACTTAGTTTTTGGGCAAATAAAAGTGAAGATAATCCAGGTTTATATTTGGGGGAACAGCTTTACTTACTTGTTGGGTTAATCCCAGAACTTTACCTGGGTTAGTTATACACTAAATACCAAGAGTTTCAGCCAAAGGGGCTCACAGTTTGCTTCCTTTGCCAACAGTAGGTGCTTATATCTGATCCCTTCCAGCTGACAAAAAAAGCTTTTGGATGCTGGAGACTAAACTTTTGTTTGAGAACTGTTGTGCAATTTTCTCCGGTTTCCCTGCGTTCCATTCAGAAGGGTTATGTTCTTAGGCACGGCCCCTCTGGGGGCTAAAAAGCTGTGACAGCGCCTTCCAGGTAAGATTGAAGTGAGGCTCTTTTTATTTTGGATGAAGTCACTGATAACAGTTCCTTTGCTCTGGACAGCCTTTGAAATGAATAAAGTTAGAACTTGTGTGTCTTATCACGCAAATGATGCCTAGTATCTTGGCATAGCTAGTTTAGAAAGCTTGTGAAATACTTTGTTTATATTTTTTCCTCTTGATAGTAGCACCCTATCAGTTGCACAGGATATCCTGCATAGGATCGATACCAGGATCTTCTGTGTTGTCTGTGTCTCCTTCCAGGAATGTTAATGTATTTGTATAGCTATCATACAAATTTTTCAGTATAACTAAATTAAATGCAATCACCGTATCTATGCAAGCCAGGACTGTACTAGAATTTGTATGAGGTCACTTATGGCCAGTCTTTGCATCTGAATGGAGGGGAGTGATATGGAGTCCGCATCACTTTGGCTGGAGGGATCGGTTACAGTACTGCTGTCATACTGCTGTCAGTGATGTTTTCCTGTTGGAAAAACCCATTGTGAAAGCTCTGTAAGGATAAAAATTGACAGCTGTTGTAACTTGTACAGACCTAACACACAACGCTGTCTGCCAGTGTATATTTAACTTCTGCTTCCCCTCTGAGGAAAGCCTGCTCTGTAGTACCGGAGGAGAGACCCAGTCAGTGCTATGCTTTCCTGTAGCTTAGACCACCCTGATCTTCCCTTGGATCTTGGCATTTATCTCCATGAGGGATCATCTTAACACTGGAAGTCTTTCTATCCAGAGTTTATTTTTGATAAATTGTAGCATGGGACTCAGAGCTCTGTTTTAGTCTTTCTAAAAAATATATATATTTTAAAAAAAACCTGCTTTGAGCCATCTAAAAGGTCTGAGGCCATTAGCAGGGTTATTTTTGCAACCTTTGATCACAGCCTTCTGGCACAACCCCCCTAGGGCCACCAAAGGCCATGCATCCAACCAGCTGGAGAATTAATTCTTTGCTTAGGGTAGGTCCCACTTTCTCGACATCAGGCTGAGCTGTGTGGATTCTTGAGCTGGAAACAAAACAAAGCTAAACACACACAAGCTGTTATGAGCAATGGTCTTGCTGTTGTAGTTGATCTCTCTCTTCCAAAAACAATTGCTGAGATACTGGGCTTGTTGGACTGTCATTGCCTTAGGGCCATTTAAAATCATGTAAGTGCACTAACAGAACCTGTCCAAGGGTGAGTTACGCTTGCTCTTTGCAGGGGTGTTACAGGCCTTCTGGTGTTTTGGGGTTTTTCTTGTTTTGTTTTTGTTTGTTTAGGGTTTTTTTGTTTTGGGGGTTTTTTTTAAGCTTTTTCAAATAAATAACTGCTGTAAGTATGAAGCGAGTTTATTGCTGAGAGTTCATCTGGGCCTAAAAACTAAACACTCCTAAATTATTATGAACTCCTTTCCTGTTGCGTCTGTTCTTTCTCACTGGGTAATATTGCTCCTATGGCCATTTGCCCGTGTGCTGTGAATGCCTGGCAGCAAGAGTCCCTTCTCGAGGGAAAGTAGCTTGTGATGGCTAGACTGCTGCTGCATCTGCAGAGCTGCTTTGATCAGGCATCTCGCTGTCGGGTTGCCTGCTCACCAAATTCACTTAGCAAGGATAATTCTTAACACGTGCGACCTGTTAATCAGATATGCTCTTGGTATCCCTGATTAAGTTTTGAAACAATCTATATGATAATAAAACTGAACCGAATGGCAGCACCCAGCAGGCCTCCTTCAATTCATATTTCACGTGCTGTGAACCTGATGTGCTTAGCTTCCTTCTGCCTTCCAAACTTAATTAGGAGGAGGGCTGCAGAGCCTCTTGAAACCCTTCTGCACGCGCAGGCTGCCTGACCCCTACGCGCAGTAACAGCAGTGACAGCGAAGCAAGGCTGCTCAGTCTTCAACAGGCTTTGCTGAACAACAGAAATGGAAATATCGTGTGTGGTGGGTTGTGTGTTTAAACTCTAGTGAGATACCTATCAATTTAGGGGGAAACTTATCCTTCAAGGTTGGTGTTTTGACTGTCCCCATTGCAGTACTTTTGGTGCTCTTGGGCTTGCTTGCTTTTTTTATTTCTCTCCCCTATGGAAAACAGCTGGAGCACATCTGAAAAGTTAAAAGGCTGTTGTGTCCTGTTTTTCTTATGAGTACTTAAACAATTCTTTTTAGAGGGTCCTGTGATCTGTTTTTTTTTTTGGGGGGGGGGGGGGGGTTGGGATTTTTTTTTCCCCTGTTGGTTGTAAAAGACAAAAGTCCTTGGTAGGTGAGAGGTTTAGCAAACTTATCTAACTGTGAAACTCCAGATCTGGATTCACCATCAGAACACAGCTTGCAAAAATACCAAAGTTTTAAAACCAGTTTTGAAATGACCTCTGCGTTCTCCTTGTCCTTACCCTCTCTCCCTGCAAATCCTTTTTGTTCTTGTGCTTTAATCATACGTTGACATTCACACTGATTGATGTGGTGGATAGATCAAGCCTGAGCTAGCCTTGCACTCCTGAATCGAAGGGTTTACACTGGAAACGTTTGCTTGCACGTAGCTTGCTGATGATGTGATACGTGACCTCATCGTTGTGAGAGCACACCAGTGGCTTTATAGACGACAGGGCTTGCACAACGCTGGTATTCCACTTCTGAGTACCTGTAGCCAATACAGGCATGTTGTTTGTTTTTTTTTTTTTTTCCCCCAGCCTTTGATCAAAAAAAGTAATTGTTGATATCTCATTGCGAAAGAAAGGTGACGAGGCTGCCTGGGTGTGTTGCCTCCTGAAGGCAGGTTATTTGAGATGTGTGAATCGCAGGAAGCTGGCAGGCCTTGAAACGGTATGTTGTTGCTTCTCTGCTGTACCCATGCTGACGTGCGACTGCTGCCTGGCCATGGAAGAGTATATTCCAAAGTGAACTTTTTTTTGCAGTTTAAAGGCTTTTTGTTTTCTGCCCAGGGGAGTTTTTCTTTACTTCCATGTTTCTTGGTTATCTCCTCTTGTGACATGTGAGATCTGGTTAAGTTTGTTCTTGTCTTGTGAGTTCCTTTTACAGAACAAATGCTAAATTCTTCTCCTTACCTTTCTGCATTTCCTCTAGAAAAGACCACATCAACTGCTCTGAACCTTGTTAGAGCTTGATTTAGAGCCCGACACCACTTCTCAGTTATGGAAATCCCAAACCTGTATATTAGCAGAGAGCTAGGTCCACTTCCACAACTAACAGAAAATTGCCAGCGGTTTATGTATTTGCCATCAGCTATCTTCTGTACAGGCTTATTAAGACTAGTTAAGCTAAGGTGCAGGTGGCATCTTATAGCCCCCTCTGAAGTGCAAGGGCCTTATAATAGATATAAAAAGTAGATCATCTTAAACTGTGCAATCCACTGATGATAACTGGGGTTGGCTGTGTGTGTGTGTGTGCACATGCGTGCGTGTTGTAATCATATAGTAAACTGTCAGCAACTGCCTAATTGTTATGTCCTACAGGGTGACCGTTCCAGCCATGTTCTGAAAAAAGTAAAAATGGATACTGGGACACAGCTTTTTTGAGAATGGTAAAAGGCAGCATAATTCATTGCACTTACCCCAGAAGCCATCTAAACATCTGTACTGTTGGGCTCTTGCTTTCAGCATAGCTGAAAGTTAATGCTGTTGTCAACTATTGAGCAGCTAAACCGTTTCTGCATTGGTATCTGGTGTTAGGTACTGATGCACATGCTCAGGGCAATCTGTTCTGAAGTGGTCCTGTCAAGTACTTCTGTCACCCCATGTGTTACGTTACTATTTCTGTTTTAAGGAAACTCATCAAGATTTTAAGTACATGTGAAAGAACACTGTAAAACTGGGGGGAAATATTGAGGGTTTTTTTCTTTTTTTAATAGCTTTAGGGGGTTTAAGTCAGGCTATATCTATATGAACAATCCCATGTTTGAACATAAATGTTTGTTCCAAGCCATATTAATTGCACTCTTCTCTGGCACAATTGATGTTTTGGTGAAAGCACACAGTTATGTTTTGAAACCATGATTGTACCAAAGTGGTAGTTCTGTGTTCTTTTTTAAAGAAGTTACATGTCTATAGGCTTGCTGGGTAATGTGATACAGTGTTGTTAGAACTGCATTCACCACAAACCATATATGCACTGCCCGTAATTCAACCTTGGACCCTGTTCTAAGTGGCAACTAGCAAGAAGAGAACTGTTTGAGCAGGAAAACAGGCGTTCCACAGAACAACCCACCACCTTCACAGTCTGTTGTATTGAATGAAGCTCACAGCAAAGTACCTCCTGTCTTTGATCAGCTAGCTACAACAGAAGCCATGACAAAGATTTAGTCTCACATTCCTCGTTCAAGCACTAGCGAGCTTACTAAAGCGAGGAATGGGAATATTAAAGGTTATCTTTGTTCTTTATTTTTACAACTCCTGAGTGCTATGGGGCAGAACAAGCATTCTTTTACCTAGACTAGCCCTTGGACTGCTCTCAGGCCTCACTCCTGTCTTTCTGCTCCAGCAGTGCTGAGTCTGATTAAACCCTTTACTCAAACTTTATCTTAGCCTTCATGCATCCCAGGAATGATTGTTCTCATGTCTGCTCAAAGATGTCAGATTAAGTTCTCTTCCATAACAGATGGAGCAGTTTCTTGTGTAATATCTCAGGTGGATCCTAGGCCCCGGCCAGAACTGGATTCTCAAGGAGTTACTGATCCAAACTCCTATTGTAGGATGTCTCTCTGTGTGGGAGAGTTGAGGTTCCCTCAACAAAGGGAGCAAATGCAGGTTGGAAACAGCATGCACAGCCAATGCCTTCTGTGCCAGAGACTCAGAAAGGCTCGCTGTGGATTTGAAAACTGCACCTGGTATCAGCCAGCACGGAGAAGAGCTCATGGCAGCGGAAGAATACAAATTATGGCAGCTAAGGTGAATGATCTCACTAAAATGCAGGGGAGGAGTAGGGGGGCCAAGAAAAAAAAATCCTGAAAGTCTCCCCTAAGAATTTCTCAGGAAAACTGCTCCTTAGCCAGCTGGATAAAACTGAGTTCAAATCTCACCTGTTTTTTTCATTAAGAACCACTGAAGAAAACACTGATTTGGTTTGAGGGAGTGGTAAAGCTTTCCTTGTAGTAGAACTGTGTTTCCTATTATATAAAATACTCTTGGCAGATGAAGTACTTACTTATTATATGCTTTTTTTTTTTTTTGTAGTGCATTTATGTGTAGAGCTTATTATTTTAGTAAAGTTGGGTTTTTTCTTTTTTCCTCTTCATTCAGCTCTAAGGTTTGCCTATCTCTAAAGAAAAGGCTTTGCCAGCTGAAACCCACTTCCCAATTGGGAAGTCTAAATTTTAAATGTCTAACATGAGAACTGAACGTACGTTGTTCAGTCTTCTGTCAGTGGCCATGTCTGGGCAGTCAAGACAGAGCACAGGAAAGTAGCAAATATACAGTAATGTTGCCTGTAACAGATCAGCATCCTCTTGTCTCAGGGGCCTCAAAACCAGAGTTGTCTGTTTTAATACAAATTGCTGGATGAACCGGTCAGTAACTCTTGGCTGAAACGAGGCCTTGCTGCCTAATCTTTGCTTTTTGAGTGTCTCATAGTCCCTTCCCTGGGAGGAAGTGAAAAACCTGCTGATGCCAGAAGCAGGTTTTGCAGTATACGGTATGATTTCCAAAATCCCTAAATGACTTAGTACAGTCCTGCAGAAAAATCCCTTGCTTAATTTCAGTTGAAAAAACAGTCCAGCCTCCTTCTCCTCGTTAGCTAGCAGAAGAGCTCTCTATACAGTTACTATTAGAATATAACTACTGTGAATGTACTGTAGGCAAATGCCATCATCAGAATACTCAGGGGAGGACAGGAGCTGGGACAAGGAATGTCTGTTCTATTTATTATCCAGCTGTAATTACATATTTTAAAATGCTTCCTTAGACATGAACCTCCCTTCTGCTCTGGTCAAATCCAGAAAGTAACAAGGTGCTACTGCTTCTGTTCATGGAAGGAAAAATTATATTAATCATCTGCCTAAGCTTTTTACTGAGAGGTATATTTTAAATACCTTTACAGTACCTGCAACTGTAATACACCCCATAGTACTTTCACCTATAAAAACATCTTAGCAGCCAAGAAGCTAAGAGGTTGCACAAGTGGGTCTGGGTGAGAAAAGAGAGTTATATCTTTGGCTGTTCCTTGTGCCTCAGGTGTGCTGGAAATTGAGAATAAAGGTGTTTCATAAGCAGACCAGGCTCCCACAGCCACCTGTGGGACAAGGGCTGCACCCATCAAATGAATAGAGCAAAATGGTTTCATAATGCTGCAAGTCTTGGCATTGCTTTCCCCTGCCTTCTGCTTGTTGTAAAAAGGATAAATTAGCCAGTAAAATCTAAACAAAGAGTGACAAACAAATGGATGGAAAACTCAGCCTTCCTCCATCAGCAGTGCTGGTGCTCACTTGCCTGCACTCGCTCTGTCCTGGTCACTGTTCTTTGTGTTGGACCTTCCATAGCTTGAAAGACTAAAGGATTATGGTAAGACTAAAGGACTATAACAAGCAACTGTTACAGGAAAACTTGTCTTGAACTCAAGTTTTGGGGGTGAGGTAAAGAGTTCCCAAACCCTGCCTATCCCTGCTCTGCAATCTTAACCTCTTCTTCACAGGCACCCCCTTATGCTGCAGTAACCTTGAGTGTAAGAAGTTTAATGTGAATAAAATAGCTGCATTGTACCTGACTTACACTGCTTCTTGTCTGGTTTGTTTAAGCTTGCCAGTGCGTCACAAAAGAAACTCTGTTTCCTTCAGCCCCTAGCATAAGGGGCACCTTCCAGGAGTGCAAGGGGGAGGCTGTACCAATGCAAAACCAAGCAGTAGAGGACAGACTGAAAAAAAGCCACATTTGAGATTAGCAGGCAGTTTTGCCAATCAAAACAGAGGGAAAAGTGAAGGGTTCCTACTCTTTTAGAGCTCTCCGGGGAGTAGGATAGCACTTTGGTTCCTGTTTGCACTCTAAAGATGCATTAATGCCCTTCTGGATAATAGCTGCTAACCAGAAAGCACAACCCAGGGATGTTAATGTATCCAGAGCCTTGGTCGCACAGCTTTTACATTGTTACTGCAGAAAGGATCCCATTACAACCCTTGCTCTGTTGCACATGTTAATTATGGAGTGATATTATGCAACAGTGCAGCACTAAAAGCAGAAAATATATTTGAAAACCTCAGTAGCCTAATTGGTGAATATACTGAGGCCAAAGCTCCAGCTTCGATGGGGGAAGTGCTACATGCTCTATTTGGGAAACCCAGATCAAAAGTTCCTACAGCAACATTAACTTTGTGTACTTTTTTCTCTGTGCGCAGTGAAGATGGAAAGAGAAACTACACTTAACACAGTTACTGGCTCTTTATGTAAAGGAGGATGGTCCTGCCTTATTTAATGCCCAAAAGCAGTTGTTTTGAAGACCTGTATCAAGCTCTAGACAGTGTCCAGAAGCAGCAAAATGGTAGCAGCAGAGGAAGGAAAGCTAGATTTTTTCTGTTCCAATATAAAAACATTTTCAAAACATCTCCAGTGACACACAGGCATTAAAATTCCCTTCTTCACTCAGCAAGGGGATGCTTTGCCTTCTTGCAGCTAGCATAAATTATTTCTCCTGCAAAGCTACTGTAAGGAGGGCATAACTGAATTATTCAGAGTGTGCCTGCTGTCATACTAAAACATTTTAAAATTAGCGTTGAAGCTGACCATATCTTCTCTCCCAAAAAGTCTTGCTCTTTTGTCTCAATCTCTCCCCCTCCTACCGTGCAATACAAATTCTAAAGGAAGGACTTTAATTGCATGAGCATAGAGCTTAGTTGAGGCTCATTTACCCTGTTTCTCAGCAAACAATTAGGAATTTGCTCTGGCAGACTCCTGTGCTGCTCCAGCTAGCCTGCTTTCAGAATAGCCAGCCTCCGAGCATCTGCCTTACCACAGGCTAGCTTTGCAACCTTCTTTGACCATTATTAGCTTCCACGTAGAGAAACTCACACTTAAAAATAGCTTTTTCAGTTCGATTCAAGAAATATAAAGAGTGATCCTGGGATCAGAGGGTGAACAGTCCTAAAGAAGCTGGCTTAGCCTGCGCCAGAGTGGTCTGGGACTTGCTAAGTCTAACAGGTAGCATTAGTTCTTTGTAGAAAGTAAATTCACTGCCTCCGGATTGGAGGGGGGAAGGGAGAAGACCTTGTAGTATTCTCCTCCCTGGAAAAATTTCAGTTTTAACTTTCCTATGGAAACGGATAGAAGCATTTAGCAGAAACTGAGAGTCCAGCATCACTAGCTGGCCAACACATGTGCTGCTAGAACAGAAAGTGTGCAAGGGCATTAGTACTGCTGGTGCAGCAGGTCTGCTTTGGCCATCCACACTCCACCACCCTGTATGTTAATGGCCTGATGAGCTCCCTTTTGCTGTCGAGCTCCACCATGTTTCACAGCAACCACTCATGAAGAAAATGTGCACTCCAAAAGTGCCTCTCTTACTTTGTGGCCATGACGCTGCCCTGCTAGTAGAGGTCCTGGTAAGGAGTAACAGCTCCCAACTGTTTCAGCTCCCTGCCTGAACAATCTCCTTTCTTTACCCTTGGGAAAGCATTTATAAAGTCTTGCCCTTTTGAAACTCCGAGTGAAAAGCTCATCACTCCCAGGAGGCAGGCTGTGCTAGTGCCAGGCCAGGCTTACCACTCTGCACTTGCACTGGCGAGGTGTTCTAGCTTGCCCCCCTCTCCAAGTGTATCATCACTGACCTTACTACAGCTTGTGTAGAGCTTTCTCAGCTGCCGATAAGTTTAGCCACTGCAAGGGTTTGATCCTCTTTGCGTTCTCATTTTTCCAAGGTGCTAAGTCACTGCTGCTGGCTTTTTCTAAATATATCGTATGGCCTCAGCATCCTTCCGGAGAACTTACACCTAAACACTGAAGACAGCCAACTCTGGTGGAGTGAAGGATCTCCACCCTCCAGTCGCGTGTGGTGAGGTGCGACCGTGCTAACGGTAGCTATGTAGGAACCTCTTCCGATTGCCACAAAGACTCCTTGGGACAAGGCAGAGACCACATGCTAAAATCACTATCAGCAAACAGCTGTGTTTAGACTAAACTGACAGTGGGCTGAAGCCACCGCGGGTCGGGGTGGGGGAGGCAGGTGCCTTTCCCCACAAATCAGCAGGCAGTGCTGGAGACGCGCCTGCCTGTCCTGGCCGGAGTCCTTTCTAGTCCGCTGCCTGCTTGCTCTTGCGCTTTTCTTTCCTTCGTTCCTCAGCTTCTGTTGGAGCTGTGGTCTCCTCGGGGCCTGTTTCTGAGCCTGGTTCTGGTTCCAGAGGCAGTGAGGGAGGCTTTGCAAGGGGAGCTGATGCTCCAGCACCTGAGGGGAAAACACAAGTTACAGCAACCGTATGACTACACATCTTGTCCACTCTTTTGCCACTCCAAGCAGCATGAAGACACACAACAATCATGGCTATTAATTACTCTCAAATGTATTCTAATCTAGCATTAGCTTATCAGTAGCACTCAATTCTTTTGTGAGCTTTCCAGACATAGATCTTACAGTACTTGAAGTTCTACTGAAGGGAAGCTAAGGTACAGCAACTAGCTCAGCTGTGCTGCTGAGAGAAGTCACTACAAACTCAGAATTTAACTCACGCTTTGGACAGGAATATAGTTCAATCAAAGCTAGTCTGTACTCAAGCTGGAACCAAATCCACGCTATGGTTTTCAATTTACAGTTATAGTTATCTCAGGGGGAGTTTCCTGGCAGTTAATGCAGCTACTTACAGAATAAAATCAAAACAGAACACTTCCATTCTGAAGTTGTTTCAACACTTAGTTTTAGGCTTACAACTGCTGTTATGAGCCAGCTTCCTTCTCCAATGTGGATGATAAAGTCCTTCAGGTAAGCCCCAAACTCCTGTTATGTTTTATTTGACAGCCTGTCTTCCCTGTGTGGAAGGTTTATTTCATACGTGAAAAACAGAACAGGTCCTTAAGGATACAGAACCTCTCTCCCGTTTCAATCCACAGGAAACAAGACTAAGAGTGACAGAAAATCACCACCATGAGTAATACCTTAGTACATTCCTCTTTGGAAGCTGAGGGGTGAGAAGAGGTCAGGCCATAAACGGTGGCTCAGGAGCTGCACCTACCCACCTCATAGCAAGAAGAAGCATTGCCCTTAGCCTTCTAAGACTGAAAATATCTCCTGAGCATCTTTCAGTACAACGGCCTGCATTAAAAAGCAATCTGGCAGTATTTGCAATGGAGGGATCCATCTGGACAACTTCAAAGCAATTCAGTTGCAATAATTTTCATGAAGGAAATGAGAATGCATTTCAGAAAACTGTCCCTCGTTTCTCTTCACCAAGCAGCCTGCCTCCCTCTTTATGTGCATGTCAGCTGCTGCTCTCTTCCAAAGGAAGACGAGAGGTCTGGTTCCTGAAACACCTCCTTCCCTGAGCAAGATATCAATCCCATGCTAATGGAGTTTTACCCATCATGGCTCAGAGAAGAAAAGAAACTTTCCTGGCTTTCCACACCCCTGCAAAAGCAGGATTGCACAATGCCCCAGAGGCAGAGCATCTTTGCTCCATACTTCCTTAACTCAGGAAGGTGGGAAAACAGTTACCAAATGTTGACGTCAGTACCACGTGCTGTAACTCTCTCCCCAAAAGGAGAGAGATTTCCCTGCTCCCTGCTGAACATTTACCCCTCCCATACTTCCACTTTACAGAAATGCAAAAGACAAGTACCTGGGGGAAGTTGCATGGTTCTCCCATACCCCGCAGCTGAGGACATGGCTTGACCCAGGGCCTGGTTAGAGCCCAAAGGTTGCTGAACACTGGAGGATTTCCCTGATGGAGCAGCTCGCTGCTTGGATTTAGACTCTTTAGTACCCCTAGTCCAGACCAGGCTCTCCCCCACCTGCAGGGCAGCTCCCATCTTCTGGGCCACATCCACCATCTTCTCAAGAAACAAAAAGAGGAGATCCTTGTAAACAGGAACACTTAAGACAATAAAGTCATCAGAAAGAAAAAAAAAAAGAGAGAGAGAGAGCGCCAGAGAGTGCACGTGCTGTGTGGAGCTGGCTAGCGCCTTGGTGCTTGAGGGAAACGTATCTCCCTAATTCATTCCCTTAATTAAGAGGGAATCTTGTCTTGCTGTGTATTGATTTAAGAACTGGACTTCAAAGAACAGAAATGAAGCAGGCAGCTCTCAGCAGGTGACTGCTCTACTCAAAGTCTCACAAGCAGAATTTCTTCCTAATAATTCTACTCAAAAAACAAATTTCCTGCTCATTTCTTGCCAGTCTTAATGTGGCTACTTAGTTCCCGCTGACAATTCTTAGGCACATACCTCAGGGTCAAAGTCAAGAGTACTGCTCTCCTTCAGCACGTTGACCTTCTTCTCCATCTCCTGGTACTGGCAGAGGGCTCCCTTCTTGTCTCCCTGGTTGTAGAGCAGGACAGCATAGTTCAGGTTGACGAGGGGATTGCACCTGCAGCAAACACAGGATACATCACATTCAGTGCAAGAAAACTTGTCCTGACAAGAACAAAGCTAAGGGGGGCCCAAGCAGCAAAGCTAGAGATACTCTGCTGTCTGGCACAGACGAGTCACAGGATATGTGACCCCAAAGCAGATGAGGGGCTGCAGAGCCAGAGTCACACCTGCTCACAGGTTTCCAGTGCTCTGTTTCAGCTGTTTTCAGGTCAGGTCCATGTAAGTAACCCTGAAAAGTGACCTCTCAACCATGAGATTCACTCAACTACCACAAGTGTTCGCCTCAAAATGCATGCAACGTCTGACCAACCTCAGAACTATGAACATTGCATACTAGGGGGTGGAGGGGTATGCAGCGTAATGGAGAGCCATGGTGCACTAGGGTTTGGTTTGCTACAAAGCTGCAGAGTAAAAATGTAAAGCTTTTGCATTTTTCAATAAGTGCGGACTCAGAAAGGCAGCTGCAGAAGCCTGGCTGACAGCAGAAACACTAACACTGAGAGATGTTTGCGTCTGGTCCCATTTAAACGTTTTGGAACAAGTTAGGCTCCCATTAGCTTGGCGAGAGACTTGGTGCCTGGGGCCAGCAAAGTATTCCACAATGCCAATGCAGACAGCTCTTCGGATTGCTTCACTCCCTTTGAGGGTCGTCCCCGCAACAGCCAAGTCTTTGTACGTGACTCGCAACTCATAGGAGTGTCCTTAGCAAGCTGGTAGCCAGAGGAAGTGCCCATTCACTGAGCAGGTACCTCCAAATGCAAATCCCTGCCTGGTCTCCCAACCTCTTGCTC
The DNA here is from genome assembly GCF_036370855.1 of Dromaius novaehollandiae. Lineage (NCBI taxonomy): Eukaryota > Metazoa > Chordata > Aves > Casuariiformes > Dromaiidae > Dromaius > Dromaius novaehollandiae. The sequence goes on from NC_088107.1 coordinate 24,384,082, forward strand.
CTGGGGCAGAAACTGCAGTTGCAGAGGTTTCATCATACTGTGAAAGCTGATCTCTGCTCTGACCTACCTCAGGCTGTCATGACTCTCCAAATTCGTAGAAGAAAAGCTTGTCATGGGATGGGACAAACAGTGGAACCAACTCCTGCTTACTGATTGTGTTTTACAAACCAGCACGCTACAGAATACTCTGCTTACATTTCTTTTTCCCCTAACTCTTCTCTCTCATTCACCCAATAAAACACATACGCAACTGTATACACCGCTACAGAGAAACAGCAGGTGATCCCTCTCGATGAAGGATTCAGAGAGGAACCCAGCACAGCAGATGTTACAGTGCTATCCCACGCAGTCCTGCCTCCCCTCCTGATGCAGAACAGTGCATGCACAGACAACTTCAGAAGGGAAGAGAAGTTCTGTTTATTCTTATTCTGTCTTCACTAGGATACCTTGACCCAGACCAGTAACTTTCCTTCTGGCATAGCCAGGAGGAGCATGAGCAAACTAAACCAGAGGGAAGGAGTGAGCTGATCCCCTTGGCTCTGCTGATACATGAAGTAAATGCCTCAGTGACCTGACCCTCCTCTTGTTGCTCGACTAGCCCAGATTTACATTCAGCCAAATGCTCTGACCATTCCTGGTCTGAATTCCACAAAATGCATATCTAATATCTTCAGGAAAGAAATGAAACGCAAGGGAGCCACTGGTCCCAGCCTGGGAGCTGATCCAGACGCTCAATTCATACCAGCTGCAGGCTGAGCCCCAGGAGAGCAGAGCTGCATTTGGCCAAGACTTCCTTTGGATCCCAGGGGACTTCAGCAGAGGACACGCTGTCGAGGAGCGCGTTGGGGGAACGCTGTCTAGCCACACATCCCTGCAGAGAGGCCACATGCAGGTATCGCTGCACGCAGGTCAGCGAGGGATGCTTTGTACTTGTATTCGATAAATCTGAGCGAGGGACTAGTGCCCTCTCCTGGGGTGCACCCGGGATAGCTGGAGCCACCCAAGGGCTCCAGCACCCACAGCCTGGGTGTCAAGACAGAGCGAGCTTTCTTTGTGAGGAGCGCTGAAGGGCAGGGCTTGTGCTAGCACTGCCAGGTAAACAGAAAGTGTCACCTACAGGCCATGACTATCAATTCTTTTAAGTTATATGACAGCGCTGTGACAAAGACGACTATTACAAAGCATCTGATAGCATTTATAGCTGTTGTCTCTCCCTTAACGGAGAAACTGATCCTGCAATAAAAAAAAAAACAACAGAACCTCCTCACTGTCTTTGACAAAGCAAAGGAAGGAACGTGTGAAAAATGAAAGATATCAAAAAGCCATCGCTTCACCCCCAAAAATGCCATTAAAGTTTTCCAAAAAACCCAACCCCACACAAGCCCACACTGGAAACTGGGAATAGCCAGCTTTAAAACTAATTGAACCCTATCAAACTAATCCTCCTTCAAGAGCTGAGAAGCAACACCACAGTCAGAAAAATCAATGGCTAAATAATCACAGAAAGAAAGTGCAGCTATGAGCTAAAAAGCAGTGCTAAGAGGAGCAGCAGACATCTTTTTAAAAGGTTTTTCCAAGATGCTTTCCCTTCCAGGCCCCAGCACGGCACCCACACCAAATGTCATAGCGTTGCTATAAAAATATTTATGGTAATGAAAACAGACACGGCTATCTTCATCCCAGCCAAACTGTTCACAATACGCCAGCAAAGAAGGCCTGCGGGAACACGGATTCAGCCACAAAAATTACTGCAGAAGGCGTAAGGGATGTCAGCTGAACAAGCCACAAAGATCAGAGGCTAACAAAGCCTGCATATTCCCTCCAGCATCTGTGGCAGTTGGCACTAATTTTCGCTTTGATGGGGTTTTATTTTCCTATATAGTCTATATAGGAAAGTCTATACGGCTGTAGCATCATGCTAGTGCCAAATACTTAGGCAAAGTTGTGGAGCTTCTATCCCCGCTCTTTGATCAAAGCACACGAACTCAGGACTGAGCAGCCTGAACCACCGTAGATCCCGCACTGCCTTGCTAGGCATGGAAGGCCGATTAGGAAAGCCAGGTAAACACAGCTGCAGCTGGACTAGCAGCGACTTGGTAGGAATGACCAACGCTTAATTGCAAAACGCTCTAACGCCGCATTATAACGGAACATTTCCGAATCTTTCTGACACATTGTTAGGCCGCACAGGTTCACGTCCTCTGCGGAGGTTGCACAGCTCTGTGGCATTCGAAACAGATGCAGACGTACCACTCAGATCTGCTCTGTGATTTTGCTGATGCATAAGCATGAAGAACTGCGGTGCCAGATGTGTACTGGCTGCACAGGGCTAACCGATTCAAGAGCTCTGCCACGCAGGCGAGCTGTGCAACTCTCCAGAAACATCCGAGAGCATTACAGCACCTCTTCACAAAGAGGACTGCACCAAAATGTCAACCACTCTTTTTTTGAAACCTACTGCTCTTTTTATGGGCCTATGAACTTTAAACCTGGCCAGTGCATCTAGGTTAGAAAGGAAAGAGGAAAAGGGACCAGTATTTTCTCAGGCCACCTTGCAGTGGTCACTGCAGAGGGAAAGGGTACTTTCCCCAGAACCTGCCGTAGGGCTCTGCTGTCGGCACGCAGAACCTCCCTGGCTCAGGAGCGCTGTGCTAGCTGCTGCTAATATGCAGCCATTCACAGTAAACTGGGGAGAAGAATCCTCATGAAATCACCTACTAGTTAAAATAAGAATAAAAAAAGAAGCAAAGAAAAGCAGACCCAGGCTGCCAAAGTTATTTCATGAATTTAACACAAATTTGTTTTTCCAGCTGAAATTATAACAGCTACTATTTTTAATACCGAAACGGTTCATTTTAACATTTCTGAAGTCACGTGCTTTGATTTTAGGGGCTAGCTACTGCATGTAGACATTGTTTACAAAATGGAGGAGAAAGAGCTGCCGCTGCTGTCCTTTTATATCGTCTAGATTAGCTTCTTGCCCACATTCTCCCAGACAAAGATCTTCCCCTCTGCCCAACTCAGAACAGGCTTCATACCTAGCCTCCCATTGCCCTGCACAGTGCTCGCACATTGGGTTACAAAATATTCTGGGAAGCTCTTTTTCTTCTATTGAATCTGCTCCGTTCTGTATAAATATTAACCGGAAGAAGGCCTGGAATCCGAAGTCATTATCACTGACTCACTGTGTAAATAACAAAATAAAGCTCAGCTTTGGGTTGGTCTGAAACAAGATATCCCTTTCATTTTTCAGAGCAGGCCTGTACCCCAAAAAAGTGTTTAGAACAGCAACTTGCACAGCTCCAAGCATAAAAATATCCCCCTACTGCAAACCACGTAGGGTAGAAGTAGACAGAGGGACAAAGTATGCAAAGAAAACCAGGTAAAGTGAGGAGAAGCAATTTGATCGAACAACCAACAGATATGATTAAGACTTACTTGTCCAGTGCCACAGCTTGCTCATAGGAACGTTTTGCGTTCTCAATGTCTTCAAGGTTTGTCAGAGCAACTGTACCAAAACAAAACGTACACACAGAAGTTCATGCACCACAAGGACTTCGCTTTCAAGACAATTTGGAATGCCATTAAATCATAAAATAAATAAGAGCGGAAGGTACCTAGCAGGGTTGTCCAGACTCCTTCCCCTGCCCCAGGCCAAGAGTAACTCAACTTATGTCCCTCTGACTGATATTTGTCCAGCTTGATCACACAAATCTCCAGTGCTGGAAATGCACACCCTTCCCTTAGGCAATCTAGTTCAGTGCCAAACTCTTAAGGATAGAGAGTTTTTTCTAATGTCTAATCTGAATCTCACTGCAGTTTAACCCTCCTATCCACAACAGACAGAGAGAACAGACTATGCAGACTTCACATCTGCCAGTGACCTGGGGGAAACAGCTCCTTGGTACAGCATTTGTCCAGTGTTTGCTTGCTTCAGCCCAAGCTTTCTCTCTGAAACATTACACCTCCTAAGCCGGACACACCCCAGATCCGGGTAATGGAGCATTGCGTACCTGCCAGGAGCATATAGAGCTCTCCCATCTTGGGCTGGAAGTTGATGGCAGCACTGAGGAAGTGGAAAGCAGAGGCATACTGCTGCATCGTGAGGTGGACTAACCCCAGATTGTACAGAATCTTCCAGTCAAAGGGAGCCAAGTAGTTTGCTCGCTTCAGGCAACTGATAGCCTTCAAAAAGGAATAACAGTGTGCTGTAACACAGCCCAACCCAATCAGACCTCCTGTCTCTGCCACAACAGGACTCTTGTTCTTATATAAAGTCAATTACAGATGGAAATAATAATAATAATAATAAAAGGAAACCGGATACTTACTGCTATGTATTTCTTCTTGCCAAAGAAGCACATTCCAATGTTGTTCCACAGCGGGGGGCTTTCAGGCGCAGCGCCAGCTACCACCCTGTATTTGGCCAAGGCAACATCAAAATCTCCATGGGTCTGCATCATGCTGCCTGCTGCCAAGGTAGCCTGTGAAAGAACATGAGAGAGACCAACTGAGGAACCGGGTCTCCCCAAATGTGGCAAGACAACAATGGGACAAAGTTATTAAACTGAAACCTTCTCAAGAACAAATGTCTTCTTCAGGTGTCTCCTAGTAGCTGCCAAGATCAAAAGCTAGCGGAGCAGATGGGGACTCTAGAGTCTCCCAACAGACAGCAGGAGAAGACAGGCTAAAGGAGGCAATCCATTTCTTCCTGTACTGTGTGTTTCGATCATAACTGGATTGGAAATAATGCTTAGGGTATGTTTTGGGGTGACACCAGTAGCTTCCAGAGTTCCTGAGTCTCTGAGAAGATGTATACGCTAATCGTTTCTTTTTATCAACAACTACGGATAGAAATAGCTCTGGTGCAAGTTAACTGGAGATTAAAACATACGCAGGCAAGACATATGCAGCAAAGCTTGCCTAGTTCACACCGACTGGCTGATATTGCAAATTAACAGAAATATGCATGAAAAGAAGAGCAAGTGATTGCAACACACTATATTTAAACCACAGTAAGCTAGTTAAGTCATTTACAATATTTCACAGTGACAAATAAAATTTGTAAGTGTAAAGGTGTTTTCACAATAACATTTGGTTTGCATTTGTGTATTCGTCAACCATACACCTCCATATCCTACATTGCTATCACCATACAGAAGGAGAAAGAGGCAGAGAGAAATGAAGTAACATGCCTAAAAAGGGAAGCTGCTTCAGCATCAAGAACCGAACCTGGATGCCAGGCTTAGCTTTCCAGACCAAAACTGAGGAAAAATTACATCTACATACAACAGCAGGCAGCACAGACAGGTGTATAAATGGACAGTAAGATAATATTACGGGACGTCACTTGTATCTGCACTCCATATCTAGGAGTCACAAGCACTCAGACACAGCTCTTGGGATTTTTGAAACAATGCCTTGAAGACTTTCATAGCAAAATAATTTCCATTTGTTAAAAACAGGTGCAACTTCAGATTAAAAGCCAAAGGCATCAACTTAGCATCCTCTTCTCTGCCTCCTCCCCTTCCCTACTTCCACACACACAATTCCCTTCCCAGGGAAAGGTCCCAGAAGGTATTTCAGAGAAAGTTTCCTGGGACATGATCCTTTTCAGCCTTCCCAGGCTCACGCACTGGTCTTAGATGGCAAAGCTCTGACACTGGAATTAGCTTTAAGAGGTATCTCATCGTCATTCAGCTGGTTCTTTTCCAGTCCTCACGATACCTTGTAGTTGGTGGGGTCATAAGTAAGCGCATTTCCAAGGTGTTCAAAAGCCTTCTGGTAATCCCCAAGCTGGGAAAGAAATAAATGAGCATCAAGGAATGAGGTTAGGAAGGAACACACATGCTTTTTGGATACCAGAATTTCCAGTTCAACTGAAACTAGGATGCAGAAGAGAGAGTTTTATAGTGCTCCCATTACACACAAACATTCTTGCTTAATAATTTACAAAACAGATCCTAAAAATGGATTTTGCTTAATGAAATTCACTGTTCTGACCAAAACAAACTTTTCTATATCGTTTGCGCTGTGACATTTCTATACAGGAGGGAACTCTGGATTGATATTCCTCTGCTCCTTCACCTCTTTCAGAAGAGAAACTACAAACTGCTCGACACATCCTGGATCCCCTCACCACAACTTCTTCACTCCTCAGGACGCTGTGCGCTCTTTTCACAGAATGTCTTCTAATGGACTGCAAATGTTAGTGGGCAGGATTATGCACATATGTAAGCATGTGACTACTTAGAATCACTGAAATCTTATTGTTTTCAATGGAGTTATGCCAGAATTGTACCAGTCTGACCAGGATAAAGTTGTGGCTACTGGTGTCTTCTCTCGGTGATAGAAATTTCATGAAGAGTCCATTTTTCACTCCAGCAATTATACTGATGCATCAGTGTCCAGTGCCTTCTGTAATTAATAGTGAGGGGAAAGACTGTGAAAGCCTTTTTCAGCTTCCAAGAGTGGGTATGTATCCAGAGACACGACAAACAGAATACGTGAGTCACAGCATGGAGAACCAGGGGCTAAATTCACCTCGTGGATGTTACACTCATACTACTTCTGTCTTGCAGATCCCCTTCCCATGCCAGACTCCCTTATAAATCCCCACATATCCACTTGAAGACATTCAGGTCTCCCACTCAGTCTCCCTATCTCCAGAGCAAAGCAATGTTTTCCAAGCAGCTTACTTTTCGAATAAACAGATGGTCCTTCCCATGCACTTCACAGATCTGAGTGATAAACATCCTTTTGTTATTTAAATTATTCCCAATTTTCTTCTAAGGTGCGTTAGCACTAACAATTTCATGGCTGCTTTTAGGAGAACAACATGATAGGCTCCTGCTAGAGAAGCAAGGTAATGACTAGTCATGTTTTATTGTACCTGGAGGATTTGTAACAAAATTAGGGCAGTTGCCAAACAGAATTCCTGCTCTGGCTCAGTTCCAGGAAATCAACTTCCTTTTAGCAGTAAAAGGAAAAAAGAAGATACAGAAAAGCATGTTCTGTCATGTCACACATGGCCTTTAGAGAAATGTGTGAAACTCATACAAAGATGCATAGAAACTAACTCTGTAATAATACCTAGATCATTTTGAAAATAAGTAAGTTCATGTAACAGCTAACAGTTTTCAGTACCTGCAAGTAGAGTAACCCCAAAGTTGTAAGGAGCTCTGTGTTCTCTGGAGAAAATCTGTAATACAAAAGCCAAAGAGCTGTATTGTTTATTGGCCTTTCTAGGACAAGGTACAGTGCAGAACATGGAATTATTATGCTACATTATACTAGCATCGCCCCAGGAAATTAACTGTTATTATTAAACCCAAATATGAGAACAACTGTCATCACGGGGACTCCCTTTGAACAGTATTACATTGAAGCTCTCAGATGCCCTGTTGATAGAAGTCACGATGGTTCTGTGAAGTAGATCTTACAATATAAGCAAATAGAGGTGCAAGAAGATAACACGGTTTTCTTAAGATTCACAGTGAATCTGCATCAGATACCTGGAAACAGAAGTTGGTATTTCCTGTCATTTCCCATAAACCACCCCAAGCCTCTGGAGCCACATCTGATGGATCCTACACATACTCATCATCGGCCTTTTAACTCACTACTCTATAAAAAGATAACAAACATGGTTTTATGGAGCTGCTATGCAGTGCTCACCATGGCCCTGCTGTGCACTGGTAGCCCCAGACGGGCACTTCCCTGGCAATAAACATATCCCTGGCGATACGCACCACCCCGTTCAGCACTGCAAGGCTGAAAAAGTACGTTCTGAGTGTTTTCAGTTAGAGCATGCAACTCCCAAGCCTTCACTGCTAATTTGGGGTGCACACAGCAAGGTCGTGAATACTCATGAAAGCATCCCCATTCCCAGTAGCTTTTGAACAAAGAAATAAATAGGATGAAACAAAACAAAACAAACACCCAAAAAAGCAGAAAGGCACACTGCACATTCACGGCCTCATTCACCTTAAGAGAACTGAGTTTTCAAGTCACTGCAGTTAACTGAGCTATGAAGTCTTAAGCAGTCTAATATTTATAATCACATAGGCACCTTTAAATCTTAACCAGAACAAAACCTCACTGTGTCGGGTGTTACAGAAACAGACAGTAGCGACAGACTATCCCAGAGCTGCTAACAGCAGACAAAATACAATAGTCAGATGAGGAAAAAAGAACAGAAGAAACAAAGAAGGCAGAGAAGGGGGGCACTGAGATAAGAAATATAAGCACGGTAAAATGCTTAGCAAGGGTTAATTACATAATAAGCTTTCTAGATTAACCCAATATACTGTCAGACAGCCACCAAAGGCAGATGTTTAAGGAAAAAGTATGTGAAAATGGCAAGTACAAAATGTACATCCTCCACTAGCTTCTGGCAACCATGCTGTTAGGGACATCCTGCTTTTCTTTAGTGTTTCTCCACATTAAAAAGACCACTTTTTAAAACCACTGATAAGTCAGATGTCAACCTATGCTCAGAAATGCCCTCAAATAAGACAGACCAGGACTGAGAAACAGTGACTGGCAGGGAGAATCTCACAGCACACCAGCCCACCTCTACTCTGCCTACTCCCACTCTTTCGAATATAAATTACTCCAAGTGAAAACAGTACACAAAGCCCAACAACTGATTACTGACAGATGCTCAGGGTTAGATCTTTTCGGTCGACAAACCTCCGGGATTTAAAAGTCAGTTTTGGATACGTTTGCTCGCAGGCATCTCCATCCATTTGCTTTCCACTTTTTCTTGGCAGACCTTCAAACAGCTACCTTCTTCCCTGACACATTGTCAGCAGGAGGAGGACTACAGCTGAGAGCAGAGACAGCCAAAGAGCTTGAAAGTGCCAAATTTGCACCAAGACGCTATAATTACCATTAGCTTTTTAATCATGCATTTCTGTCTTCAATTCGGACCTGGGACACCAATCAAATTTCTCCTGGCATAGGCTGAGACATGGACAGATAGGAAAAAGGATATAATCTTACTCTACTGCCTTCTTATAGACTTCAAGGGCTTTATCCGTCTCCCCTTCCAATAGGTGAATTTTTCCCAGCATCATGTAAGTCAGGTCGTGTCGGTTGAGCTCCAGGGCTCTGTTGAGCTGATCTTGTGCCTAAACACACCACCGCAGAGGATAAAAGACAGAATCAGTGATTACAGAGTTCTTAGTGAAGCAACAGCCTAAGAGCAATCCCTAGCAGCTAGCAGGTAGCAAGAGGGAACAGCTAACCCACCGAGCTCGGAGAATCTTGCTAGAAAAACCCAGCCTAATTGTCCAAACAAGTTCTGCATCAGGAGCCATGTGCTTTTAGGGGCAGAAGAACGCAAAGCTGAATGCTTCAAGCCAAGGCGAGAGGCAATGACCTACCAAGGAAGAGAGGAGCACAGGCCTGCCTATTCCTGCATTTGAATCAGTTTGGTTTGAGGGCTGCTCCAGATTTGTTAGGTTAATAGGTACAGCACAGTTCATGTCTTTCTAAAATGCTTATTTCAGCAGTAAGCAGGGACTGCCAAGCAAACAAGAGGAATGAATCAGCTCTTGTCAGGCGCACACTGATCCTCTCCAACAGGAGAGACTTTCAAGCATGTCTTCCTCTCATTACCCCAGGCCCAGCCAGCAAGACAGTAGAAAATGTGCGCTGTTTCTGAATACACAATATATTAGAAAGAGAAATGCTGACAAAGGAAAGGAATTCTGCAATACTGAGTATTTGCTATCAGCAACTACTAATAAGCCAAAATCATCTCCATGAGCTTCCTTGTATTGCAGAGGTCCTCATGAAAGTATTCAGCATGTATTTCTGCCCAGGGCGACCACTATATCTCAGGCCTGTGGGACAGCCAAGAAATTAGGAGGTCCCAATATGGAAGATGTTAGTGCGTATGATAAAGCCCAAGTATGAACCTATACTCCAGAGCTTCTTGCTTTACAGCAATGCCTCTAACTGGGAATGCAGCAGGGGTTCGATGCAAGGGCCACAATATTCCACCAGAAACAGCTTGAGAACTTCTATATCAACTGCAATATATCCGAGAAGGAATTCAACAGTCACAGAGGTCCCTAAAGACTAGAATTCAGGTGGCTGATGTGATGTTCAAGTCAATTCAAAACAGCAGTTTTCGGAAGACTGTCACCCTTATCTCAAGCAGAAGGGATATTTTTTGTTTCATTTTCTCCTCCAAAGACCTCCCTGTAAAGGAATTCCTGCTGTTCTAGTAGCAGGGAGCAAAGCGGCCAAACTGGGAATGAAGTTTTTCTAAACGCTGATTTTTCCCTTACTAAGTAACCCCACATGATAAGGGACCACTCAGTGCTCATCACGAGTGCCTAGGAAGGGTTAAGCGAAGAGCTGGGAATGAATGGCATGCTTAGACAGGCACCAAAACCCCACTGCAAGTTTCCTAGAAGTCCTTACTCCCTAGGAAGCATCAACAGTGTTGCCCATGCCGTGCTCCTTTGTGACTTCTGCTCCAGGCTTGGGGCAAAAGGAGCTTCAGACTCACAACAAATCCTTTCCACGGCAGGAGGGGACAGAGGGCTCTGCACTTCCAGCAGACAAAATCTATAACCCCTCTCTCTGAATCCGGCCCAGAGACAAGAGTCTGTGAAAACTCCTTCAGACCCAAGAAACTCTCTGCACAAGGTACAGCAGTCCAAGCAGTTTACATGCTGGAGCAGAGTTTGGGTCTTAATTGTCAAACTTCTGCTGCTTCGAGAAGATGGAACTGGCATGCTCTACAGATTGCTGCTCCTCACAAAACCAGCAATGGATATAGTTTTAGTTTTAAAAGGCTCCGAAACAGAAGCAGTTTTTGCTGGAGCACAGCTGGTTTTTCTGTCTAGCTTGAGGCAGCTCTTCGAGGTTTCCCCAACATTCACTTTAAAAATAGAAATGCTTTCTGAAAATCGTAGTTCAAAAAATGCCGCCTGGCCTGCAACAAGGCTATCCTCAGTTTCATTCTTACCCGGTTCACTAACTTCCCACCGGCTCAAAGTAATTCAACATGCAAATGAAAACAGGCACCGCTCACAAACTTTCATTCCCAGAAATGAACACTGACACACAAAACTTCCTTGATACCTCTCACTGCAACTGCTCCACTTTACACTACTAAGAAGAGTGAAAACTCTGGGAACGTCACTTCCCATTGGTCAGGTAGCTGAGATGAGCGTTGCATTACCTTGTTGAAATGCTTCAGGTACATGTAGCACACACCCAGGTTGTGGCTGATCTCCTGTGTGCACAAAAAACAAACAAACAAACCAACCAACCAAAAAAATCCCAATCAGCATGAGGTTTGAGGTATGGGCGAGGCAACCTGCAGAGACACGTTACAGCCACCACTGACGTGCATGGGGACTCCTCTGTGCCTGCCCACACCCTTCTTGCTTCGTAATTCAAATAGCTCTATAAACGCAAGGCACTTCAGGAACCTACAGCCTCATTGCACAGGAAAGACTACAGTCCACTGAGGTAAAAGCAGGGAAGTGAGGATGGTCTCTTAGGAGAGCAAGGAGCAGAGCTCCATTTCTTTGCTGGGACGTGACTCAATTCCCAGTGAGATCGCTGAAGGTGACACAACTTGCCCTTATGGGTGGCTCTCGATCCATCTGTAGGTAGATTGGATACGTACTAGGATATGCACAATACTGCACCCGGCTGCACACAATTTGAAAAACGTGTCTAGCTTTCCAAAATAGAAGCCGAGCACCAAAAGGGCTGATATCCCAATGGCACTCTAAACATGCTTGCAACACAGTAGGAAAATCACTTTGGCATCCTAAACACTCTTGTGACACTGCAGGGAACAAATCACACCTCTAACTCATTGCCAAGAGTTTAATAGACAAGCTACGTGCCATCTTCTTCACCCTGCTACATTTTGGGGAGTAGAAATGCAAGGCTCACTAGTTTCTTGTTTCTATTCTGGTAAAAGCTTCATCAGTTTAGACAGTCTTGACCTTTAAAAGGCAACTCTTCTATTTCCACATTAACCCCCTTTCAATGGCATTTCCCTCCATGCAGTCTCCAACTGCAGAGAACAGCAAAGAATCAGAGAGCTGCTCCTGGTTACTGTGGCTCGCCGAATGACAGAGCACAAGGGAAGCGCGCAGCCTGGCTCTGCTTCCAGTGCTAAGCCAGGTATGGGAAATTACTAATCAAAATACCCACTGAAGTCTGCCTGCTGGGGTTGTAAACAGGGCTGCCAAGCGCACACTGCAGGCTGCCTGGTTAGCTCAGAGAATGCAGACTTGAAAGAAGATTCACTGCATAAAAGGTTTCTGAGTCATCTGGCAGAGGTTGAGTTGAAGAGGAGAAATATACTGAATGCATCCTTGTATTCAGCCTGATTTTTAGACATACTGAGGACCAAAACCACAGCTAAAGAAGCGAGTGGCTGCTGTCTTAGGGAATGAGGCCATTACTCTGTGTAAGCTTGCAGGTGAACGGGACATCCTGCACGAGATCATACGTAGCAAGTCTGTCTGAGAAACAACACTTCTGCACACAAAACAGTCACATGTGGAAGGCTGCTCCCAAACTGCAAGCCACATCCTCTCTCTTCTCATCAGCTTTTCTTTTTGCAGTGCTATTCCTTCACTTTTTTTTCTTATTATTTGGAAGAGCTAATTTAATTATTGCTCCTACAGCTATCAGCCTGTATTTTGCCAAAACAGGTAGTACTTGGTACAACCTTTTTAGCTAACTGGAAGGCAATCTTTTTCAATGGTGTTTTGCATTACCAAAGGATTCCTGATTACTCAAACAAGTTTTAATGATAACTGAGGGTTTCCAAAGAGGGAGTGGCTTCCCTTACTTTCCTTAATGAAATCTAGCTCTGTGTTATGCTAACAGCAATACTCTGCAAAGCTCAGACATGTTGCGCGGGTCTATGTTTGTGCCCCAAGGCAAGGTGGGGGCTCCTGCAGGCAGCAATGATGCCCTGTGCCTGTGATCTAAGCCAGAAGCTTGCAGAGCCACATCACTGTTAGTGACCCTGTGCTAAAAAGCTCTGCTTCTCAGCCTTGCAGCTCCCACTCCGCTCAGACTGCAGACAGCATGAGCTCATCTCTGCTTGGAACAAGTTTGCAGCTGCCTTCATAAGGCTGTATAGAAACATCTGCATACTACAATAATCTGCAACTTACTCATACACTTACCCAGTCCTTTTCATTGAGCTTAGCTGCTTCATTGTACACTTCAATGGCTGCCTTGTGTTTCCCCAAAAGAAACCTGTGAAAGTATTTCAAATTTTACTTTTTCCTGCTTTGAAAGCCTGCTGTGCAACCACCACCCCTTTGCCAGTAAGAAATGATGCTATCTGCTAGTTCTCCAGAGACCTGCACGAGAAGCCCTGAGAAGTTTACAATCCAAGTAATACACCAGCCAGCTCCTTTTCAAGGCCAAGGTCATCGAATCTGAGAGATGCGAGGCATTCCCTTATAGCACTGGAGATGTAAGGAATGAATCCGCAGTCTCCGTAGTCTGCCTTCATCTCAAAAGGAAAGAGCCAGGGGATTGAAAGCAAACTGGACACTCAAGGGACGGAAAGGAGCCGGTAAGGCCAGTCACAGAGCTCAAGTCAGCACCCTTAGGAAGTGGGGTGCTACCTCTTGCTTAAAACACAAAGAAAAAACACCACAATCGCAGCTAGGCAGATAACAGAGATTCTGCTTTCAAGGCTAGCCCACGCTTCGGGAAACCAACTCAAGTGTTGATAAGGAGGAAGCGTGCTCGGAATTAAGCAGCCTGGGATTTCACTGGATGCCTGGGAGAAAAACAAAACATGGAAGGTCCTGGGTGGCACATCAACGAGAATCAATAAACCACCACTCACAGCGATCGTGCCACCTGCTTGAGGTTGTCGGCACTTCGAGGGTTCAGAATGGAACATGTCTGAAAAAGTTCCAGAGATTCTTGAATTTTCCCCTCCAAGCGAAATATCAGAGCTGTAAGACAACATATATCAGGCAAATTAGTCCATTATCTGTAGGAAAAATGTGCCTTTCTGACAGCAGGGACAGAACAGAGAGTACAAATACATTATAACAACGCTCATTTGGTCGTTCCCCCTCTGCAGCAACCTCAGGCAGACTCTGTGTCTGAGGGCAGAGTGAAAAAGCATGTAAAGCACTTGTGCTTGCTTGGAAATTTTCTGTTCTTTAGAATACAGGCAGCCTTATTGTTTGTTAAGATAAGGCCTGGATTTCTCCCCCTGCCCCCAAAGCTTACAGGCTGCAAGGTGTCCTTGGCCAACAAACCTCAGCTGTCCCCCGCCCCTGTAATCCGCTGCCGTGACACATGACGCTGAATTGCAAGGCCAGTTTTTGGGGGATTGCTCTTAGAGGACGGAGGGCAGGACAGGAAGATGACAACCATCCTTAAAGGCAACAGTAAGGCACGTGTCACGTAAGGCATGTAGCTCTAACAGAAAACAAGCATCTGTAACACATTTCACGGCATACAAACACGATCTGATCAAACATGAACACATTAAAGGCCAAGAGTCCCTAGTCTGAGGAAGAACTGAAGGCAAACTCATCGATAAAGAGAAAACAGAAAATCTAATTTGTACATTCCTGAGATAATCCTGAATTTCAAAACCAGACATAGCAAGTAGAAAAATGTCAAAAACGCATTTTTTACATATGAATTTTATACCCTTTTCCTTCAGTTGTTCCCCTTTCTTGTTGTTCACTGTATCTTAAACCAGAAATAACTTGGTGTAGCAAAAAAACCCCGATGACTTTCAGACGCCCATGAACGTACCTTGAACGTACACCGCATATTCACACATGCCATGAGACTCCTGCAGTTGCTCTTTGATGAGTGCCTGAAACAATGAAGCGGAAAGAATACAAACCAAATGTGATCTTCGGCACTGAAAAGCCAATTAGCTGGTGGACTATTACCCCCATATTAAACTGCAGCATGGCAGTTTTCAGAAAAATACAAAACCTCCTGATATTTCAATATGGGCAATCCCTATGAAAGAAAAATTGATTTCTGACTGACCAAATGCCTTTTGCAACATCACTCTGCAGAATTGTTTTGTTTTGTTCTGTTTTTCTTTTCTTTTCTTTTTTTTTAACAACATATAGCTATATGCTTGGTGCAGTGCCCTAAAATAACCTCAATTCAAACATCTTACAACATGTTACTGGACAAAGCTCTTCTTCATGTGACTAGTAAAGATGGTATCACATGGGACATGACAAATATGACATTCACGTAACCAGAATTTGTGCTTGGAAAAGTCAGTATTAATATAGAACTTGCAGCTAGTTTTTGTGATATACTATATTAAAGTTCTATAAAAGTGGTAAACTTTTAGTAGTTTAACAAAGGTAATAAAAGAGATCAAGTTTCAGGTGTATAGATAGGTGTGAATTAATAGATTTTACTCATTTACAAATTTCAATTTTTCAACTAAGTACACGACGTTTTTGCCATAACATGACCAGCTCTGGTTCCTAGCAACAGCACAGGGAACATAAATGTCCTTTTCCCTCTTCCTTTAAAAAGGAATATTTTAATTGCCTCTCCAAGGCAGCGGAGGATCCTTCCACAACAGGCGAGCATGGATCGGAATGAAATATTAGTGCCCAGCTCACAAAATTTGTCCTGAAAACACAAACAAATCGCACATATAATAAAGGCACTGGACTGGGGATGGGACAACTGCAACGGTGAACATAACGGTGCAAACTCATCACACTGGGCCAGGAATACCGGAGCCCTTTTAGTATGTCTCTGCTCACTCCTATTACCAAAGATAATTAGATATCACCTGGGGAAAATGCCGCAAGGAATCTATGGAAACATCCTGTGCTGATAAGGACATCTACCCCAGGCCCTTTGTGGAGAAATAAATTGAATCGGAGCAACTGCAGCTGAGTCGAGGAAAGCACAATGCACAGATGACGTGTACAGGGAAAAGGGAACGAGAAAGAACGATGAAAATGTAAATTCCTGCTGGCTGCACTCGTGCAGATGACAGTTTGGGGTGTCGGGGGTCCCGTGGCTATATTCCACAGTCGCACATGACATGAAATTATAAAAGCGGTCAAAATCAGCGACCTTTGGGGGGATGCGGACTGTGACTGAGAATCAAGCACATCATCTCTGCTTCCTCCGAGATTCCTCTGTTGCTCAAAAGTGGAAGAGACAGAGGGGGAACAAAAAAGGCATTCCTCCAGGCTAGCGATAACCTGGCGCTCCTCCGACTCGCACATCCTCTGTATCCCCTGCCTCCAAGCTGAATGCAAACAAAAGGACCTGAAAACAAGGAGGAAAACTGAACCTAAAACACAGCACGCAGAAGGAATGCAGGGTGACGGCAAGGAGAGGTGTCACCGAGCATCCTCACTCATGAAAAGAAAACTAAACAGAGGAGGGAAAGGAAGAACAGCTCCAGGCTGCTCTTCCCCTTGGAGCTGTATCTGCTAATCTCCTAACCAGAGTCCCTCCACAAGTCCATATTTAAGTCTTTACAGGCGCCATTATCAGATGTTCATAAACAATAAATCTTCGGGATATGGATACCCTATATTGTTCCATCTACATCATATCAGTTTCTCAGAGCAAGAGAGGGCAACAGAGAGCTATCTTTTAGAGATATCTGATTAATTCTCTAAGCCCTAAAAAATCCCACAGCAAAAGGCTTTGTGCTGAGAAATACGATCTGGAATCCCAGCTTTTGCTTCTAAGTTTATTTAACTTGCTGACAGAATTCAGACATATTGGCAGGAGACCAAACAGTGATGAGTGATTTTAATTAATTAAAAGCATCTGGTAATTTTAGTAATTCCTTCCTCGCACATAACAGAAGCGGAGGATTTCTGTTGTGAAAAACGGTTAGGGGGAAGAACTGGAAGTGATGCTACAAAGCAGCTTGTTAGCTTTGCGTGTCAAGGGCTGGAGCCGAGCGACGCTCACGGCTTCGCAGGGTCTGTCCCTGCCCTCTGCCCCCAGCACACCCCTATCCCACGGGGCCTGGGCTACCGAGACAGCGGGTGTTGCAGCCTCGGGCTTCGGGGGGATGTTTGCCCTGCCTCTTGCTGGGTACCAAAATCAGCCAGCGCTATCATTCTCGTGCCATAATGAGCAGCAACATTTGTCAAAAAGCTTGGCAACACAAAAATAGACATAGAAGTAGGACTGGGAAAGCTGTAATTTAACCCTTTCATTTTGGGGAGCTAAGGTTAATAAGCAAGCAATTCTTTCTTGGCCTTTTACAACGTGGACAAATACGGGAACTTTTAAAACCCATGTCAGAGAGAGGCATACCAAAGCAGGGAGCAGAAGAGAGTGCCCAGCAAAACCGAGGTCACTCATTTCTTAGTTAAGTCTTAAAAGAGCAGTAATGGATTTTAAGGAATGTCCAAACTATACTGAAATCAATGAGTTTACAGAAATTTAAGACATCAGCGATAGTGGAAATACCTCTTTCATTTTGAAGGTATTAGACCCCAAACAGCACGTTTGGGACATGCCTGGGTTTATCCCCTACCAAGGCAAGCACCTGGGGGGCATGCAAGTTAGCTCTGCAACTACACTAACATCAGTGAGGAGAAAGACAGACAGACAGACACTACCAGAGGGCAGCTTAGCCCACCTAAGATCCGAACTGCCTTTCGGGCATGCTATCACTCTTCAGTGACTGAAGCAGGATCCTGGGATGTTTATGATCCTGTCTTCCCCGGGACAAGTCCGGGGCTCTGAGCACACATGCACAACACCTGTGCAAAAGGATGGAGGATTCCTCTACAAGCTACGGGTCTGGCATCAAACTCTTCCAAGGTTACCGCAAAAGCAGTTTTGTGAGCCATGAGGAAAGGTTTTGCTGCCCATCAGAGCCTTTCAGTTTGACAGCTACTGCTGCAAAACTGGCCTGCCAAGGAGAAGAGTATTAGCTCCATTCTCTAGATTTTTTTTTTTACCCTTTTTTGCTTCCTTTAGTGACTAAAAAAGACCTGGAGAGCTCAATATTCCCTTTACATCACCCATTCAGTTATTTTCTGTTTTCCTGAACTGTGCATCTTTTCTGCACTTCAGGATTGTACATCTGATCACAAAGCCAGTAAATTCACAAAATGAGAGACCAAGGAAATGCAGACATATCAACAGAAAATGGAAGCAATTTTCTATTTAGACTGCTAATCATAACTTTTGTTTATATCTATTTAAACCAAGCCCTGAGAGGAAATCACTCTGCTAGGGATACTACCCTCCAGCTCCATTAATTAAGACCTAAATGAATTTCCTCTGGCCTGCCACTTTCCTAAGCAGCCCCAGGAATCTTCCAACAAAGAGAGACAAGACAGGTCCTGACCAGTGCTGGTGTTTCAGAAGGAAAATAATCCTTTCAGATCTTCCTAGCACGTTACAGAACCAGGTTCTGTAAGAACCTCTTATTCCCCCTCTCCTGCCCATTGCAGATCACCTTTAATAGCTTGTGTGCATTTTATCAGGAAAACACACAGTTTAACAGGCTTGCCATTCCCTTAGTTCACTCACCATTGCAGTTCCAAATCAACAACCACTTCCAAGTTATCCTCCAAAACACAGATAAATTAAAAGGTGCAACATACCACATGTGAAACGAACAAATTTCATTCAAGCAAAGCCAAGACCTTTTCTCACACTCGGTATAGAAATGTTTTACTCGACTGAAGTGTTTTTCATAGCATTTCTGTAGTACCATTGAGAGACTCTGAACTATGAAACTGAGTTATAATTGATGGGAAGACTGTTTTGTCAGCTGAAACAAGAGAGGTTTGCAATTCTTTTGATTTTTTTCTACTTCCAAAGAAATATAGAGCTCATTGGTACCTCTAGAGAATTGCAATTTTGAGTCCTGAATGTAGCTGAGAATTTGAGAAAATTAAAGTTGTTTTGACCCTTATTTTAGCTGCATCGTCTCTTGGTCCCCTTATTCCAAGGGCTTCCCCTTACTCCAAGGGAAGCCAGGAAAGAGTGTGGTTAGGATCCAAACTAACCTCAAACTAGGGACGTTATGTTAGACATGCAGAGATTTCTGGGGAAAGGAGAAGTCTTAATGACACCGTAGCCTTCTGTTGGCAGTGCTCAGTGCAGAGTAGATAGATGATCATGGTATGGCCAAGGTATGTGGTGCACGGCACAGCTAGATCTGGCTCGTATGTCATTTCATAACTTCCTCAAAATATTTCCTAATGCCAAGTCTCAAATGCCACTCTTACCTTACATGCGTCGTAGTCTTTGCGGACGTAGAGCAGATAGATCAACCAGTTTTTTCTCTCTAGGATTGGTAACTCCGGCGCTACATGCAAAACATGAGCAGAACACACTAAATCAGAATGGTCAGCGGAGAACTTGTGCACAGCACACACAGATTTTCTAAATGGCCAAGCACAGCACAACTAATGAAGAACTGCAATTGCACTCACCAGACTTGGAGCCTGGAGAATGGCTGTGTCATTAGTGCCCACTTCATTTTACAAGGAGACATTTCAAATTGATGGGTAAGAACGCATTGTTCGAGACAGACACACCAAATAAGACCTCTTAATAGGAAACAGAAAACTACTACTTTGAACAACTTGAGGCATCTGCTCCTTCTGGCGCAGTCACTGGGGCAAACGGCACCAATGCATTGACTACACATAGGTTTTAATTCAACACTAATGCTGGTTTGACAGGATTAGATCTTCCAGATATGCAAGAAGCAGCTTGGGGGAAATGAGTTGGATTCACATTTTGTAACTAGGACAGAAGAATCAAACCTCTGTAGAAGAAGTTTCTGGGAGCGAGAGAGAAGGAAACAGGTATTACACACAAGAGGAGATTTTGGAGATATTGTTTTTCTAAAACCACAAGGGAAGGTGTGAATAATTTAAAGAGGTCAAACGTAGTTCTTTGAAACGGTGAAGGGATGATGAAACATCACAGGTCTGAGATATTGTGAAGCTACTGGCAGAAAAATGTATTTGATGCAGTGGAGGAGAAAGACTCGAGCTCCAGTATTTCAATCGTAAGGAGCCTGCAGCAGTAATTATGGCAAATCACGAATGGATGTTGCTTGGTGATATTCATGTTGGGTTTAAAAGTTTAACACACTGCTGTGCATTTCATTAAGGCTTGAAATGTATTGCTTGTTACTCGTTTCTACCGTTCAGATGCTGGTAGCTGCGAGGTAACCATAGCAACCGGCAAAAAAGCTATATGTTTGCAAGTCAATATTATGACAGAAGTGCAGAAGCAGAGCAGGGCGAAGCTTGTTGCAGGAGCGGTGATTACGATACAGCACCCGGGCACCTTCTCCCAGCCCCCACAACCCACCGCAGCGCGGCGAAACGGAGGTGCAGGCTTGGCTTCCAGGAACCCCTCACACAAGGCAGTGTTTTAGAGGGTCCCTAGGCACCGCCGTGAGCCTGCAGCACAGGTCAGGATCGCATCTCAGAAAGACGAAACTCTGCGGCAGCAAGGGCTGAATCACGTCGGGACACTTTATCAGTGCAAAATATTATTATCTTTTGGAAATTCTGAACTTTAATCACGTGAGGACTGCACCTGCAGCTAGCAGCAAACACACATCGCTCACACAGCAAACACCAGGTTTTCTCCACAATTATCCCACTACAGTATCAATGAAAGCACTTAAAAACAGCTAAAATTTATTTAGCTGGTACTAAAACTACTTTCAGAAACTGAAGCTGAAAAAAGATATTTAAAAGCTATCTTGTCTTTGTATTCTATAACACCCATCCAGATTTACACTGGGATGAAGTTGAGATTTAAGCGTACGCATCAGCAACGTAAGTTCAGATACCTTATAAAGATGGTTTAATTATCCCCCCAAAACAAGCAGAAAAATGAGAATCCAAACAAGTGATTCAAAAATGCTAAACTCATGGAAACGCAAAGATCAAGAATCCAAATGTTTTCAAATTCTGCCCTACTGTGTAATAACCGGATCCTTCCAATTAAAGCATTTTAATATCTCTGTTCCCAGATCGGGTTAACTTGATTTCTGATGACACTATGTTTTCCCTTTCTCCTTCTCCAGGGTTTCACTGCAAGGGAAGAGTTAAAAGTGGTACCTAAATAGCTATGAACTGACTGAGAAACAGTATTTCATCACGAGTCTGGAGGGCTACGGTCCCGAAGTCCATCGGGGGTTACATAATTCATTTACACGTTTATAATGACTTCCCTGTGCAAGTTATTACGGGGGCCAGGATTTGACAGAACTTTCTTTTCCTAGAACAAATATAGCAATTACAGATCCTAGAGCATGAACTCGCATGCGCCTCTGCCTAGCGCCTCCGGTTGCCGCTGGCTCATACAAAACACCGAACCAGATGGATCACTGGCCTAGATCCACTAGAGCACGTCTTATGTTCTTATGTAAGCAGAGATTTAAGTGCAGATGTTGCAAACCCTATGTAATCAGCAAGATTTCAATTACAGTCAAATCTATAGCAAAATTTGTCAGTTTGGTGCCATTCAAACAATGCTGCCTGGTAATACTGCTTAAGATATCAAAATCCTATATTGCTACAAGCAATGACAGTTGTTTTATACTGGGAAGAATCAGAAGACCTTCTAGATATATCCATGGACCTGGTCTCAAACCTGATACCAATTTTAGTGTGAGCCTTACAGAGAGGTGAAAAAGTAGCAAAAAGAATGCCATTAAACCTTAAAAAATACGTATATAAGAGAGCTAGCTGGCTGGCGTATGTTCTCGGCCGAGATGGGAAAGGTCAGATTGCATTAACACCCCCACACGAACCTTTTGGGGTACATCGACAAGGGGCTGGAAGACCTCTTGGCTAATTCCTGCAGGAAAGAGGTGTTCCACGGCTTTACGACTGAAGGGACACCATACTCCACTCCCGCGCCGCGGCAGCTCCTGCCGAGGACGCTGCTGGGAAGGAAGAAGTAAGGAACGCTCCCCCAATCCGGGCACCAAAACACTAACAGTCAGGATGAACACTGAACAGAGCACCGAGCTGGAGTGGATCCTGCGTATGAACGCTACAGCTTTGAAAAAACCCCACCAGAGACCGAAGGGGAGAGTAACGCTGTCTGGAAATGAACACAGATTTTTATAACGGATTTGAGGGGAAGCTTGATCAATTTACCACAGCCCGTCTCAAACACCTATGGCGTAGCCAGGCCCAAGAGACAGGAGTGTTTGCTGTCACTGTCATTTCTCCTCATTACTGACTTGCTGCTGAGAAATGAGTGGAAACGGAAAGGAAAGGAAAGGAGGCGACGGACACTCGCTCAACACTTCGCAGGCGGTGTCTGCCTTGCGGTCCAGAGACTGCAAAACCTAGAAGAGATATCTAAAAGAGCTCGTCCGGAGACAAAACAGAGAGAAAACAAAACCGCCACGTGACCCAGAAGAGAACGGCGTTCACATCTGCCGAGATAAGCGAGTTTTGCTTCCCCCGGCAATTCACCGAGCTAATCCTAAACTGGGAAAACACTGGGGCTTTTACTCCCCTAAAACGGGTTTGAAAATAGCAACAAGCCTGATGGAGAAAACATCAGCTGGTTTTTCTTTTTAATCCTCCTCTTTATTTTATAAGATAAACATCAAATTGGTTTTAGCAGCAAGGCCAGAAAGAGTAAAAAAGGCAGACTAAAATGCTTCATGCTTTTATAAAAAGATATCTAGAAAAAGAAAGAAAGAAAATATAAATGGTTTGACCCCTGCTCTGAAGAAATCCAGCATAAACATCATGGACCAAGTCTGGTGTGGAGCCTTCACAGGACAGGGAAGAGAGGAAGGGCAAAGAAATTGTGAAGAAATTAATACTTCGGTAGAGGTATCAGACCCACAGGAACGGGTCTGACCCTCAAAAGGAGCTGTGGGCGGTAAAGGACTATTCCAGGACTCTAAATTCTTTTCAGAGGCAAAAAGACTGAAAGTTATTTAGTTGCACGTCCCTCCACGGCCATTTTAATTTGCATTTCGGTCTTTCCGTGAAAGCGGTGCGATCCTTACTTTTCCCTTATTCGTCTTCATTACGTTTGCTGCCCCCGCCAGCCAACAAGGCCCGTCTCCGCGCAAAGGGTCCCCGCGCGCTTTCTGAAGCGAAGGGAAACGCAGATCCCCAGCTATCTCTGCCTCTCGCTGCTGAGCAAGGGCACGAAGCATTTTGTCCCTTTCGTAAAGGACCTGATTCAGTCATTACTGGCCCTAATAGCTATGTATTTTTTTCCGAAGCTTAGTAACTCCCCACAGGACACCTGAACAGAGTGAGCTGGACCGGAGAGGAAAAGCAGAAAGGTATTTGCCCACAAAGGCGTGCACAGACACTTGGGGCTCCAGAGCTCCTATCGCAGCAGCCCCAGCGGGCTGGATCCAGCCATGGTGGCCGCAACAAACGGCAAAAGGACAGAAAGAAGCAGGAGCGCCAGGCCTCAGTCCGCTCCGGCTTAAAGAGGATCGGGAGCCCTGGAGACTCCGGACGGCAAATCACCGGTTGCAACCTCGCCTGCGTTAGAGCCTGCAACACCTACTGCCGCAGCTGGGCACTGCAGAGCTTGCTGCGCTGGCAAAGGCCACCGCATGTGGCCTCCCCGGAGGAGCAGAGCACATTCATCAGGTTTGCAGGCTGTCTGCACTGCGATTTTTCACCTTCCTCGAGATGAGGACCCTCAGAAGTTCCTCCTCTGTAACCACTGTGTAGCACATGAAAACCTGCTTCTCTGTCACCTTTCACACCCTCACAAATGATCCGGCATCTGCAGGGATACAGGCACTACCGCTTAAAAAAATAGTGGTTTATACCTTCCAGTGGGGGGGGATCAAATTATTTTCTGTGAATCAATCTGCTCAAGGCCAGTCCAAGAAAATGCAGTTATCCAAAAACTTGATATCTACAGTAAAAAGGGACTGTAGCTTGCATAATTATCTTTTGGCCTCTCTTTTCCAGGATGACAAAAGTCGAGTCTCATTAAGCAAGTGCAACAGAGAGCCAGGCGCCAAGTATATGATTAAATACCTCCATCAAGAGACAGGCCAGTTTCTTTGAAGTGTTTTGATTGAATTCAGAAGGGAATCCATCTGATCCAGCGCTTTCTCGCTGGCCGGTGATTGATTGCACAGCCCGCTTCCAGCGGTGTGATTTTTCTTTCTGACAATGCCCCTTTACGGAAGTCACCGGAGTGGAAACCCCACCAGAATCGGAGTAAGATCATCAGGTTTGTATCTCTGCTGCCCTATCATCACTCTTCGCTGTAGTCATCCTATTAGAGATTTTCTCAAAGGAGTGGGAAAAAAAAGAAACCAGAATTATTCCCTTTTGTGAAAACCTCCCAGGGAAATTATTTTGTGCTTGCATCTTCATATTGGGTAATTATAGCTTCGATACAATCTATTAAACAGTGCTTTTTAGATTTAATAAAAAGGTTTTGAAGCTGCTGTAGTGTAAGGAAAGAGGGGAAAAAAAAAAAAAACAAAGAAAGAAAAAACCCTGGAAGGCTTCTATCTAATTTCGGGGGGGGGAAATGCTTGCCTGAGCCAAAGCCGTCCTCCTCAAGACACTGCCAGGTGCAAGGAGACCACGTGCGTTGTAGGCACAGCCAGAGCAAACAGGACTTCGGCTTAACAGCACAACCGTCGCGATCAGAGAGCCTTTCGCCCGTCCCCTTACGTCCCCCATCGCGCACTGCCAGCTGCCCGGAGCACCCCGGCACTGCTCCCGCAGAAAGCACAGATCGGCTGATGGCTCTCCTGATGGGGGGCTTGAGAAAGGATCTCAAATTCCTCAAATTTCAATTCAAACGTAATTAAATGAAAGGTCTG
Source organism: Dromaius novaehollandiae (assembly GCF_036370855.1). Taxonomy (NCBI): domain Eukaryota; kingdom Metazoa; phylum Chordata; class Aves; order Casuariiformes; family Dromaiidae; genus Dromaius; species Dromaius novaehollandiae. Next base: position 24,408,914 of record NC_088107.1, read on the forward strand.
GATCCACCGTAGCAGGCACCACATATGCGGGTAAGATTATCCACCAGGCCTGGTTTGGATCCTGACTCAACTATCCCTTCCCAAATCCTAATTTAAAATTATATGGTGTAAAACAAGTCGATCTTGAGAAAGCATTCAAACACGCAGGTATGTTCAAAACTAACAAAAAAAGCAGACACTACGACCCAAGTCTCTCGTTGTTATAACATTTTGACACCAATAGAGCTGCACCGCAGAAGAATTTGTGAAGCGCATCTTGGCGCCTATCAAAGCAGGAGCGCGGTGAAGCCAAGAGGGAGCCAAGTTACCAGCATCAGAGAGCACAAGGCTCATTCCAATGCCCAGAAACAGCTCTTGGAGCTCCATTTCCTCTTTTAAACTAATCCTGGCCATCGGCTTTACAGAAAACGACGGCCTAATGACAATTCGCCCGCTGCTGGAGGAGGCCTTCCAGGAGGAGGAGGAGGAGGAGGAGGCAGGAGGCCGTACACGCGCGTCTCAGCACCAGCATCCCCAACGTGCCTCTCGACTCCGAACCCGCTCTCCTGGAGATACGCGGTGCTGACGTTATTGCCAGGGTTACAGTTATTCCCACTCGCGGGGAGGTGAACGAGAGCCAGGGCTGACCTTGGCCCGAGCGTTATTTCCAGCTCCGCTGCCGCGCTTGTCACCATGGCACCCAAGCGCTGCACAGAACTAACAGGTAGGAAAACCCGCAGCAAAGCAGAGGCTCCCGCCCAGTCTGATCTTACACTTTCTTAAGCACCGTGCCACGGTCTGGAGAAGGTTTATTGCCGGCCATAGAAGTGGTTACAGTCCAAAATGAAGCTTGTTGCTTCTGCAGCCGTATTTATTTAAATATTGATAGGAAGGGAAAGGCGAGGAGGAAACCAGCTGTGCACGTTTCCCTTTTGCCTCGAGCCTCAGAAGCTGCCAACGCGAGGAACTGAGCTACCGCTTGTAAAACCAGTGAAAGCAGAGGTAATGAGCATCTCCGAAATAAAAATAATACTGAACTAACAAGGCACAAACCCAAACAGCTACTCTAACGCAATGCACCACTGCCGGGAATTGCATTTTCCAAAATAAAGCATGAATACTGGATGGAAAGCATTTTTAAGCTCTAACACCAGGATTTCTAGATTTAAAATCAACTGCCCGCTTTGATAGCAGTGAAGCACTCTACAAAACCCAAGCTGGGCAGGCTCACAGACAAATTTAACGAGAAATCCTCTTCCTAGTTCAGATACTCAAAGGCTTTTACTGAGTGTGCAACAACACAAATACATTATAGCTTTAAAGAAAGCTATATAGGAACGTTGTCCTTCATGTGCCCAGATCCATCTTTGGAGTCTGAAGACAGCATAAATGGAGACATCATGTATTCAGAACTCAATAATGACAAAAAATAACTCAAAAAATAAACATCCAGAGCAGATGGTTTATGCTGTACGTCACTCATTGTGTGTGTGTATCTCTATATATGCACACGCACATGAGAATACAGCTGTCTGTGTACACAAAAACATGTAAAATGCATATAAACAACAGGGAAAAAAGGAGAGCTCTTTACAGCCCTCTCCACCAGCAGCTGTAGCCCTTCTCTCTGCTTAATCCCCTTCCCCAAATTGCTGCTGGAATGCCTTTAAATCAAGCAATAAACCTGTATGGTTGCTAGTTATTTACAGTCAGCTGGGGTTAATAAAGCTCATCATACACAATCCCGATGCTGGCGAGAAAGCCATAATTCAGAGCTGTGATCTTACTACCGTGTATTAATAGCTTCACTGTACACGGAGAAAACTGGAAGGAGGCGGAAAAACAGGAGCAGGTTTAAACAAAAAGCCGGCATTCCTGACTCCGCACCTCCCCCTGCAGGAAAACAGGCCAAAATTAAAAGGAAGAGCTCTCCGTGCCGAAAATTGCATCTTAAATCTGCTTTGTACACTAGAAAAACCAACAATGGGCATTCTGTGCCGTTAGTATACGCTGCATAAATCTTAAAGAGTTGTTATCCCCGACATCACCAGCTCGCCTGAGTTAAGACTTTTCAAGTTCTGAGTTGCTCCAAATAGAAATGCTTTTCTTTGCAGGCGACAGATACCTCCAGCGATTATTCGGTATAAATGTTTTGTAGCACGCGCTCCTCAAGTTTAACTCTTCAAAGCTAAAGCGGGAAGATGTAGAAATAAATACGTACGTGTGACCACCTGGGCCTTCCCAACGCCGCAGCCCGGGCGAGTTTCCCGGCGACGGGAGCAGCCGGGTGCCGGGCCACCCTGCGGCAGCGGCGCGAGGCCTGCGGAGAGCATCCTGTACGGGAGCACAGTACCATCTTTTGTGTCGTACTGATCAGGCTGTTTGAGCCTCGAAGAGCAAACGACACCAGGGTGGAATTTAGCAACAAATACGAGCTTTAAAAGACAAAATTTTAAAACGATGGTTGTCTTTATTTACCTCAAAAGCCAAACGCACAAGTCTGCTTCCTCGGCGTGAGCCAATTTAGACCAACGGCGCTGACGGCTGGGCAGAGCTGTGTTCTGAACGTAAGAAAAACGAGCATCTCGAACCGTTTCTGCCATTTCTGCCCTTAAATTCAAGTTAATCTACAAAGAAATGTGCCGCTTTGCACAACAGTTCTGAGCACTGGGGTTCAGGCTCTAAACCTTCGGTATAGCCTCCTGCCTCTCACCTTCTGTAGCTAAACGGCTTTACCCCGCGGATGCCTTGGGCTTACTATCTTGACGGGCGGGCAGTAGCTGGAGCTCCCTTCGGGGTCCGTTTGCCAGTGCTGTTCCTAAACTGCAGGGAGGTAGAAGAGGCCTTTACAAGAGGCTTCTCAATAAACCGGCATCTAAACAGCACCGTAGCTCCGAGACAGCAACTGATGTCCACCCACTGTCTCCTCTCATAGGAAAATAGGGATAGAGGACACTTCCTCCACAAAAGTAGCTGCACTGCCTGCAGATGTTCCCAAAATAACCTGCGTAACTAGCTTCTCATTAATTCCACGCACTCGGCGGTTTCGGGATTTCCAGTCTAATCCTTGTTTTGGTCTAAATTCTGCCCAAGCTTAGTCTTCTCCTGTCTATGGTGCAAGATATTTGCAATGAAAATTAAAACTAAAACCATTGTAAGACTTTTGTAAGAAAAACTGTCCTATTTACATCAAAACCATGACAGGGACAGCTTTGGAAACTTCCCACTCAGCAGGAAATAATACCTAAAAGCTATCCGCATTTCATCCACTGCAAAAGAAAAGTATTTTGTAGTTGGTCTTGCAAATGGTCCAACACTTTCTACTATGAGACCCTGTTTTTGAACGCACTCGGTTTTTCCAGACTTACTGCCTCGGGATGAAGCTTTCCATGTCAGACGTCTGTCCCAGAATGAGTATCTGCCTGCGCAGCCTTCTCTCTTCCCCCTGGCACATGTGCCTTATGCTTGCGTAATTAAAGTCTGTAGCCTATCTACAATTACAGGAAAACACGCTAGTATTTTCACCAGGTCCTCTGCGTCATCCTACAAATAATGAATACAAAAACGAATCAAGGTTGGACGGTGACTAAAACTGTTCTGAATCAGGAATGTACAGTGACTAAATCGCAGGGCTCCTGTGGCATCTGCTACGCAGCTTAAAACATCTGCGGCAAAGGGGACAGAACTGGAGAGAAATTAATGAATGACCTCTTTGGGAAGAGGGTGTAATACCACCCATGAGAAAAGAAATCTCACTCCAACTCCTGCCACAAAGCTCCTACCTAACACTGGAAGATCACCTCCCCAAGCTCTGCAAAGGTGGCCACTATAGGACAAGCCATCATTTCCTGGCTGCACAGCTTGAAAGACATGGGACCTGCTATCTCACCGCAGTCACTCGAGCAAGCAAGAGCAAGCAAGATCAGCAGGAGCCACGCTCTGGACGTGGAAGTGCTATAATATACACAGTTAACTACTCCGAAAAAATCAAGCCCTCAGGTATCAAAAGTTGGGCACCCAAAATTAGTGTCTACTTTTGTTTATCAAGAAGAGTTGTGAGAAGTGAAAGTCAAGTGTCATAGCAGTTATTCCCTCAAGAGTTTTTAATATATGATACACTGTGTTTGAGCACTACTCAGAAGAACGCTGCAGCATCAGAGAATTTATCTGTGGGATTTGACAGCTAAACAGAGTATGACGTGTGCCTGTATATTGAATAATGGCGAGATTCTTTATTAAAAAAGCCCTCCCTGAGCTGTGAGCCCTGTTTCAGCAAGCTCCATCACTACTGTGCAATGGATGTTAGAGAGCTCGGCTAAAGTCAATACGTAATCATGTCACTAAAGACTCAAGGGCTTGCGTTAAAGTCACACAGACAACATCAATTCTGCCATCTCCAAGTGGGATGCATCTCCCCTAACCTGGGCATCTGAAAAGTGAGGCATCTGAGTTACTTGCCTTGGACTCTTTTTACAGTGAAGAGGAGGAATACGTGTCCCCAAGGAACGATACGCCTCATCCAAAGGTAGGTGGCTAGGAGAGGTCAGAGGAACGGCACCCAGATACCGCTTTCCACTTATCAAAGGAGGAGCACAAGTGATCTGCTCAGATTTAAAGCTCTAAGTCAGAGATATGTAATTCAGGAAAATGAATCCCACCCTTCCTAAATTTGCTACTTACTACTTTTATACAATTTAAAAAAAAATCACAATAGGAGATGCCATTTTATCTGTAAGCAGTACACCAACAGACAGACACTAAGAGGCTGAGTGCTTTAAAACACCAAAGAAACTTGCCTAGCATCAAAGGTCTTTAAGGAACTTCAAAAATAAATTCACCAACTGAAATGTGATACAAAACTAGCATGCTACGATCGTACAGTTAGCCCTTCTAAAGCTGGGTTGCCATACTTCACCCTCCTCCTCATCCTAATCTAGTGTGATATATTCCTTGACAGCAAATGATCAAAAAATACTCAAATTATACATACTTGCTACAAGAGGTGACATTTGTATAGCACTTTTCAGTCATTGCTTAATTATGTTTACTTAAAAAGCAGATATGGAACCTCATCTTTACAGAGAGGACCGAGATAGGCTGGCAACGACCAAAAGATGTTAAAGCTAGACCTAAAACGAGGAACCTTCTGATTTAAAAGTCAGTGCTGAAGTCTTACAGTGATGCCACTCTTGACAATAAGATCTACCTACTGTGCTGCATCTGAAAAACGGTCCGCGGTCACATAACCACAGATATTAACGTACACACACAAGAGGGCAGAGCTGCACTAGCACATTCACACTAAGTGCTTCCAGACTTGCAAATTCTTTATGGTGCCGAGATTACTGGGTTGTTGTCCTGGGGAGAAGAGGAAGGAGTGACGAAGGACATACAAACCTAAGGGAAAAACTATTTTAGACAGAAAAAGGTAGTAAGTACATTATAGCTACAATATAATTACAAATATACATACAATATAATATAAAAATGGTAATTTAAGTTTTTTAATCTAACTTTTCAAAACTAACCTCTGCATCAAATCCTGAACGAATTAAACACAACAGGACTATCCTCTTTCCCTACAGAGATGAAAACATGAGCTTCTCATATAAAACAATGATGTAATTACCCACTGATCTATATTATTTAGAAATCACTTTCTTCTAACAAGATTGTAGGTTCAAATGGGCTAAAAAATCTGGCTTGAACCTGACCGCATGGAAAGAGAGTAGCATGTACAGATACCGGGAACTGCGTTTGCTCCCCTACCCGACATTTCCACAACGACCTTTTCTGCTTAACACACTTAAAAGTATTAATTAATTGAATTCAAGGGGGTTGTTTTTTATCTGGATTTCTCAGGCAGCCTCACTCTCACAAGTTCAAAGGCAGCTTTGAAGCTGGCTCAAAGAACGGATTTATATCGATTAAAAAAATATATATTAGGAATTCAGAAGTGACCAGCGCTGCAGTGCACCGAATCCACTCCTCAGGGTACTAAAAGGTTCATGTTCTCCAGAGAGCTTGAGTCATTAGGATGCTTCCAGGAGCAGGAGGGATTCCCGTCGGCTCATCTGCTAGAGCGGGAACCACCTGGCGAGGAAGAGAGCTGCATTTGCAGAGCGGATGATAAGACACATACGCTTGTTTATTCCTGCATGATCTGAAAGTTATTTGTTATCTAACAGTCATATTTTAAGATCACTTATCTTCAGGAGCACTCCCTAAGTAGAGTCAATACCAGAAAAAGGGAGCTTTGCCGCCTATCAGATCTGCAAGTGCAATTATTTTTTATTTGAACCCGTTGACTATATCCTTGTCTTCAAAGGTGAGTACCTATGTAAAAAAGGTGGCACTATCAGTACTTGCGCTAAATATTGACAAGGGATTTAGCTGGAGAAGAATAAAGCACACCGCTTGCAAATATTCCAAAATGCAATTAAACAAAATAAACCACCCTGATAAGATGCAAAATACTTCGTAGCTGTAACCCATCCAAAACGTAGTGTGGTGAAAGAGTGGCAACTCTGAGCCACATGGAGGAACATTAATTACCACGGAGCAAAAACCGCAGCTTTAAAACACATTCTTACATTGCACGCTTCCCTATTTCTAGTCTCTAACTCATCTGCAATAACCAAACCTAACTGAACTTTGCTGTTACTTACAGAGGGACACTGTTGATCACTGATACACCAGTCTCATCAATCATTTTAATCTGAGGTCAGTAACTTACTTTGTCTCAGTAATGGAGAACGTAATAAAAACACAACAAGCTTCATTTCCCCATCTCAAACAACCCACCCTGGCCTTACAAGACATTTGGACTAGTTAGGCTGGTAATCACACAGGACAGAAATGAACTTATCTAAAAAATAAAAATTACAAAGACTCACAAGCCTTGAAACATCCAGACACCTGGTTTATTTTACAGAAATGTGCTGATGCGAAGTGATGAGCACGCTGAAATGCCTAACAGGCAGATCTGATCAGAGGGCAGACGGAAATTTCTCCGTACTACTGTGCTCATACATCTTGTCCGCACCCTTCAATACTGCCTTTAGCAGCGCTGGAACAGGCCGAGTAGTGCTCTGTAATACATACATTTACATAGCATTGTTCTTTTAACGTCTCCAAACATTTTCTTAACGATAATGAAAGTCAGCAGCATCCCAATGCTGTCACTGACTATTAGACTAATCTTGTGGTTGATAAACTGAAAAAACCAAAGTTGAAGCAGTTTGCCAAAGGTCACAATTAATCCAGGGCAGAATTCCTTGCTTTAAAGGCTAGACAAACATACCTACAATGCGTCCAAAAAATATCCCAGTGCCCAGAACCGGGCAGAACACTTAATCCCTGCTAATCCTTTTACAATCCACGAGGGAAGATTTTAGCTTGGAAAAGTAGCTGCCTGATCCTCATTTGGGTAAACACGGAAGGTAGCTGGTACCGATTCAGGATTCTGCTCCTTCAAAGTCTGAAGGATTTCTAGCCTAAGTTTTCCCAGTAACTCAACTGTACTCCACTTTAATCTACTATCTAGTATTTATTGTGTTAGAAATTTTTTAGGATTCTATCCTGTTATTAAAAAGGCATCGTTGTAGCTCAGCAAAAGCTGGGGTCTATATTTGTGTAAAAATCAAAATGCGTTTAAAATTGTTCCGTTAGCCTACAATCTACCATTAGACTAACAGGGGAGCCCAGAACTTCCTTTCTCAGGCAATATTTTTCACGATAAAAGGAACATTCCATAAAAATCAACAATTTAAGCTGGTAAGGAGCCTTCTCCACTACAGCAGTACCAGCTGCTATAACCTGATTCGATTGGACTGAGTGGTGAAGGGAAGGCAGAGAGGTGGGAGGCAGCCTATTGCAATGCAAAACCAGGAAAGCATTTTGGAAAATATCCGATGAATTTAAAATGCAGCAGGGAGATGAAAACCCTGCCTCGGCAGGCTGATATTACCCCTACGTTGCCTCAAGGAGCAGAGCTCCTGTTATTCTGCCACCAATCGCTTGGGGAAGAAACATCAGCACGGGGAGAGTTATGGATCTCGACGCAGCAACAAAGGGAATTGATTTTCAGAGCAGCTCTCCCCACGGGGGGCAAAGGACAAAATAATGAATGGTTTTCGCCACTAACATGTCAGCTGCTGAATAGTGGTTGTCACCAAGCGCAGCTACAAGGCACTCTGCGGGGTTTGCCGCCTACCAGGCCCTTTAATTCAGATGGCCCGAGTTAGAGATTTCTAACCCGACTGCTGCACGCGATGCCTCTCCCCACCACCGCCGTGCTCGGCTCCAGACCACCGATACGCTCGTCGAACGCTCATCGTTTTCCCTTCGGACTGACCTGCCTCCAAGACCCTCTTAAATCCTCACCTTTCAGCCGTTCGCAAGCAAAGAGCTACATGACTGATCAGCCCTGACAGCAGCTAATTGAAGACCAAATTATTCTTGTTTAAGAGGCCTGAAATCAGGCTACTATATATTGGCTCCAAGTTTCTCTGATTTTTCTTGTCTCACAGGAGGGCACTGAACGCACATCGACGTGAGGAGAGTGATGCAACAGCCAGGGGCAGCTGCTCTGTTTTCAGGTTCTGCAGTTCAACAGTGTTCAACATATCATCATCTGCATCCTGCTTCAGACAGCCTGAAAACACAGCTTTCCTTCTGGTTAGGCAACAAAACTCCACTTTTGTATTTTGTCACGCAAATCACTTTTAGCAAGTCAAGATCACATTTTCAGAAACGTAAATTTAATACCTTAGTTCTACCCAGCACAAACAAAGCCAAGCTACCACGATCTGAATTCAGACGCTGCAATGATTAAGGTTAGGAGTTCAGTGATGACTTGGCCATAGTGCATTATATTCATGTACAACAGCATCGTTTAGTTATTATAATACATGCTTCATTCAGACACAAATGTCATCCCCACCAAACTGTTTATAGGATAAGGGACTAATTTATTTCATTATATAGTCTCCCCTGTTTCACAGATCTGCTCGCACTAATGTTGGTTACAGTATCTCTCTTGCATTCAACTTGAAAATAAAATGCAAGTAGAAAAGGCAAATTGCTGAAACAGGACTTTACCTTTCAGTGTTTAAAAATGATACTTTACAACAAGTTTAGCAGCTCTCTTCTATACAAACCGAATTGCTGTGGGTTTCTCTAGCTCCTTGTATTTTACCATAAGTCTCCTCAGCCAAACTAGACGAAGAGAACCTTTCTCAAGAAACTCTAGTAAAGTCCTAGGAAAAAAAGGCTCTCTCAGTGAAGAAATGTTATTCTTTTTCCCCAAACTCCACAAAAGCATACACAACAGTACTTCTTCTCCTTTCCTCTCCTCTCTTTCACGTCCCCCACACCATATTCACCCACACAAAGGACACTGTTATATCCCTTCCTATTACAAATCTTGCTCCTGCCCTCATTTTCTAGAGATTAGCAAACAGGCAGCTCAAATCAGCTTTTGCTCGCTGCACTAAATGCAATACGGCCAAACAGTAGCGCGCAGCCTTTGAGAGCATTTCCCTGAAGAACAACACGAGGTGTGTCAGGTTCCGGAGATAAGATGCCTCCATTTGCCTTCAGAGACAAGGGCATGATTACAAATGTTACAAGCTGGAATTTTTTCTTTACCATAGTTAGTTCTGAGCTACCTGCTGCAATCAATAGTCATGTTCTTATGAAAGGGAAACCCACGGATGTGAATAACTTGGGTTCAGCTACTAGAGCTTCCCATCTGGCGTGCAGCTGTGCAAACACCCATGCCGAATCCAGGAAGGGGAAGGACCATGGGCTGGTGATGCAGACAGACCTGTGCTTCCGTACAGCCGTCGCCCGGCCTCAGAGTGCGTTCTTTAAAAGCCAAAGGAGCGCTGGTGCTCCTTTTTAAAGAGGTGTCCAGTCCAGTTTCAAGGCTGTCAGTGCAAAATGCCGAGTACAAGAGAAAATCCCTCCTCGGCAGCCGTAAGCCGGTGTCCCTTTATCAAAGGGCAGGCAGTACCCGTACGAGTGGTCCCATTAACCTAGTCGCAACTGCCACAGTTCATTTTCCCAAACAATCAACATTAAATTGTGCACACTTAAAAGCAGCAAGGCACTTGACTGACAGTTTAACAAGCAAGCTGACAGAAGCATGACAGCTTCTATACAGCACACCTCCGCTGGCTTGTTTGTAAGGTTGATGGCCCCATCTTTCTTTTTTAGCTATTACATTCACTCATGAATTATGCAGAATTGATTTAATAGACCTCAACCCTCCAGGAAAGAGCACGAGAGTGATAGTCTGTCACTTGGCAAACACCACCAGCCTGCTCCCTTCACAGATGTTTTATTTAGAGAGCCGTAAGTGTACGCTGTCCTGTAAAAACAGATAGAAGACACAGCCTCCCAACCCACACACTCAGTGCAAATATAATAGATGTGACTTGCGTGACAAGACAGAACAAGGTGGTGGTTACTACACATCAGAGTCACAATCTTTACAGATAAGGATGGAGATGAACAATCTCACTTGGGAGTGAATCACAGCCTCCACAGCCAAGCTGTTTGCTCCAACGTAACAGCCATTCTTGCTCTAAAAGAGTTGGCAGTCGAGATGAAAGTAAATTTTGGTTTTATTTTCACTTGCATACAGGCCTGAAGCTAGTAGCAGTCTTTTCCCCCTCAGTTTTGGGCAATGTACAGGAGAGGCTCAGACTTGCGCGAGCTAACAACTTTAGGTCTACTGAAACATCAAGGATCATCCCTTGGATAGAAATAATCTGCTCAAGCGTCGGAATTCTGCTGCCAGGAATCAAGACTATGCGATGTTAGACTGACCTCCCCCCCAAAAGGCAAAGGGACTTTTCCAGACTCCCAGAGCTAGTTATAGGACAATGCCTACATGCTAGACCAAGAACTTCATCTTCAGGCAGAAACTGTGACGTAGCATCCAGGTGTCAAACAAGCTCCTAGCAGTGTCACCAAGGCAGTTTCCATCACGAGGGATTCAGGAACATGTAAGAGCTCCCCACAAAGCGTACTCTGACAGGCAAAGCCCACATTCAAGGGTAGAAGTCCAAAGTGCAGTGCTCCTTAAGCAAAGCTCCCTGAAGCAGAGGTAAGGCACACGGCAGACTGCTTCTGACTTGCACGATAAGCATGCTGGGGGCCTAACAACACTGCAGAGCTCCCTGTTAATCGTCGTCTGGGCTGATGGGACCCCTTGTACACTAAAGGGGGAAGAAAATCCACAAAAACAAACCTCACCTTAGGCAGGTACAGAAGGCCCTACAATGAACAGATCCTTACTAGGAACGCTGGCAGCGCGCAGCTCAGAACTGCAGAGAAGGAAACGAATGCCGTGTGCGCCCTTGCAAGGGGCAAAGGAAGAGGGGAAAGGAGAGACTGCAACATCAAACTGTTCTGTGGACCGATATGGGGGTTGAGGTAGACCCCCTTACAGAACATCAGGCTTTCGTCAAACATTTTGAACTAGTAACCAAAGTTGTTACTGTTCCAGTTCAGATTCAACCAAGATTTCAAAGCAACAGCTCTGAGTTAATTATCTCTCACTTTCAGAATGAAAAACAAACAAACTACAGTTAAAACCAGTTAAAACCTGAAGACAGGTCTGATCTCACTTGCACATCCCTTTTACTTCAAAACTTAGAAAATGTGACATGAAAATCAACGAGACATAATTGCACAGCTTCACAAGATCATTTTTATAGCAAGATGTTATTCTGAAGAATTCAAGTATCTACAGAACCTGAAATGAGCAAACCCCTTTTATTATTCAAGAAAGTGAATATCAAACTCATTAGCAGCCCAAAAAGTATGTACATTATAAAATAGTCTCTTATATTATCTTATCTTATAAGCCAACATGATGCAGGCCAGAGGTATAGTAAACTCACCAGCAGTAGATTATGGCTCCACTGAGCTAGTGATCACACAGAACCTAGAAAAAAGTCCTGGTACTCAGTAACTTACAGCCTAGATATTCTCATCATTTCTCCGTGATCATTTATTTCTTACTAGACAGCCACACATACTATAAAGCAATCTTAAAATCAACCTGCCCAAGAAACACGATCATAATCATGTCTCAAAACAAACCTTTTTTGGGACGGGGTTTTGGAGGTTCTGTAGCCACTGGCAATGAAGAAACCTGAAAAGGCAGAAGAAGATTGTTAAAAACACCAGGGCAGAGTTTCTTGAAGAAATATTCCACAAAATAATCAGAAAAGACAACTGGCAAATCCCAAAAGAAGGCATAAAAATAGCAACATCTCTGCTAGACAAACTCTGCCCTACCAAGCATTAATCTTTCCTAGCCATAGCGATGCAGAGATTTCTGTTCACTGTGTAGATTAAATAAACCCACTCATTTTAGAGTACTTTCCTGTTTTGTAGGTTCACTGATATTTATTAGGATTCTAGAAAGTGATCGTTACATTTTAAAATCCAAAGTCTCAAGCATTTAAAATGCTGTTTAAAAATTGTAACAAATGCTTTTGACATTTCCCTGTATAAAACATTTATAATTACAACAAAGTGGTTCCTGGGGAAAGAGAATGAAAAGAACGGATAGTCTCTGCACTGACCTATAGTTAATAGATACGAACCAGCTTTGCAGGATCAGACTGTAACTGAGAGAAGTTTGCTTCAGGAGATTCAGTTTTACAGTTCACATCAAAATGATTTTTGGGTCATCATTAATAGAATCTGTTTCGGGGTAAGATGACCAAATTCAATATTCAGCATTCTGCCTTTTCTTGACGAAGAAATAAATACTACGGGAAGTCACCCATTCAAGAGAAAGAGGCAAGTGCCCCCTGCCCAGTGCACTGCCTGAAAGCAGGTGCATTCTCAAGGTACTCCGTCATTTCTAACACCCACTCCCACTGTTTTTGATGATAAGCTAAATTACTCTGCCTTAGTGAAGCTGCGGTCTTTTTACAGAAACTGAATATATATTTTAGAACACAGGGAGCAAAACAAAGGCATGTCTAGGCCAGACTTTTGCCCCTGAATATGGCCAAAAGGAAGTAATTTCAGAAAGCATCAGAGCCAGTACGCGAGAGAGCATAGCAAAGTCCCGTGCATGGAAGGCAACAAACCTCAGCCTACAAATACTGCCCAAAGCAGATCTCACGGACAAGCAGGTAACTAGTTCATGGAAAAAAGATGTGTTTTATAGAGCCCACAGCATCCTTTTGCTTGTTCTTAGAACTCAGTCTGTCTAGTCAGCAAAAACAAGCATCCACAGAAGAGAAACGTGGTTACACAAGCGAACCTTTTCTTTCTTTGTCCTCCAGTTCTCATGGTGGAAGAGACATCCCTCACTCCACTTCCCCACCCTGTGCAGGATTTTATAGACCTGTTTCACCTCTCCCCTCCTTAATAAGCAATTTTGCATGCTGGAGAGTCAGTCTACCTAGTCATTCCTTGTAATGTTTGGGGAATGTTTTCTAGTCCCACTCCTCCTTCCCCACTTTTTTCTTTAATTGAGGTTGGGAAGAGCAGAACTGCATACAATATCTGAGACACGGGAATACCCTTGAAGCATACGTAGCATAAAGACTTTTGCTGGGTTTGTTTCCTTACGATTTCTAACGTTTTATTTGCTCTTTTGATTGCTAAGAAGAAACGCACAGTTGATATTTTTGCAGAAACACCCAATTCCAAGATCTTGCTCCTAAGCAGCAATACCCAGCTAAGAGCCCATCATTTTTTGACATCACTGCCACATTTTTTTACACATCACTGCCATTCTGCGCCCTGTCACTCAGCACTGTTAGATTCCGCTGTAATTTCTCAGCTACTTCTCACCTTTATTATCCCAAGGAACTTCTTACTAGTCATCCTTTTGTCCAGATCATCTGTAGATACACTGAACACACCCCCTGCACAGATCCTTGTAAGACCCCACTGATGACCTCCCTCCACCACAAAAATGAGCATTTATTCCTTCCCTCTGCACCTCACCTTTTAATAAGATATTTATCCACAAGAGGACCTCTCTCACTCCAAGACCATTTAGTTTCTTTAAGAGCTTTTGACAATAAGGAATCAAATTGTACGATTCTGCCTGTTCAGCAGGTGGAATGAAGACAATTTTGCAAGAGCCCCAAGACATGGAAAAAAGTGATCTGTGCTGTACTTAGAGAAAGGCTTGGATTCAGTGAGAGAACCCACTGTGACATTTACATAACATTTAATATGTATTTTACAGTTAGTGCAGTAAGTATATAATAATGAGCATACAGTAAATATATTTCATCACGTGTTCTTAACCTTCCCTTTTAGCTCTCAATACAGGTCTCTCCAGGGAATTTAACACTACATTAACGCCTGAACACAGGTGTCTCCAGTTCCGCTTGATCCAGCACCACCATCGGCGGGGCTGAACTAGCAACCGGTCACCACTGGCGCCCCGGGGGCGGCAGGGGAAAGCAAGACCGCCGGCGACAAGGCTGCCTCCAGCCCCGTGAAAGTCAGAGGTCTGAATTTCCATTATGCTTTGGCTGCTCGACGTCCAGAGAGAAAAAATCGTTTTTTAAAAACAGCTCCGAAATAAAACTGAGAACAGGAACCTAAATCGTTCGACCCCTTTCTCTCCGCGCCAGTTTTGGAGCTCGCCCTCCCGCCTTCCCGCCCTCCCGCGCCGCAAAGCTCTCGCCAGCGACAGCGGGAGCAACGGCGGCCCCGGCCCGCGCCCGCGCCCGCGCCCGCGCCGCCCCGGCCGGTCCCTCCTCACCGGCTCGGCCTGCGGCTCCGCCATGGCGTCCGGCCGCGCGAAGCTCCTCGTTGCCACGGTTACCGGCCGACCCGGAAGAGCTTCCGGCGGCGGCGGCGGCGGGAGGATGGGGAAGGCAGAATCATAGAGGAGATGAGCGTGGCGGAAGTGAGCTGCCAAACCGCCACCTGCCGCGGCCGACGGGAAGATGGCGGCGGGAGCCCCGGGGCCTCGCCCGCCCGCGCTCCCTGGCGGCGGGGCGGCGGCCCCGTGATGGCGGCGGGGCCCGGCCCGACCGGGCCCAGCAACAGGAAACGGCGGCTGCGGCCTTTCCTCGGCCAGAGGCAGCGGCCGGTGGGGCGGCCGTGGCTCTCACCCTGCCCGGAGTGCCCGGGCCCCACCTCTGCATTTCCCCACTGCGGCCTATGGTTTTCTTTGCCCAAGAGCCAGAGCGATGCGGAGGGCTGTGGAAGAATCTCACGCCTAGTTTCTCCGGGGAGGAAACCCCCTCTTTCCCCCGGCCAGCGCCCAGGCTCCCCTGGGAGCGCCTTCCCTCCTTCCCCGTCGCCTCGGGGAGCCTGTCCCCACAGCCACGGTCCTGCCCGGTGGCGTCAGCGTCCCTGCTTTTCCTGGGGCAGGAGCTTGTCAGGAGCCTGCGCACACAAGCTGCGCCCAGCACTATGGCAAGGGAAAGCTTCAGCATGCCAGAGCGGTTGGCTATGAAAAACACAAAAGTAACTAATGAAATAATAAAATAAAAGTTTATTAGGAATGCTTTCTCTCCCTGTTTATCTTTAACATGGAACAGTCCAGCAGATTACAATGAAATTGTCTAAAGAACAGTTACTTCCACAGCACAAGGTGGTCTCTAGGAGAAGATTAAAGGGCGAGGAGGCTTCAGGCCGATCCCCCCTCTGATTGTGTCCCCACCCCAGTGCCTGGCAGCAGCACCCTGGGCAGCTGAAAGGAGCTCTGTAAGAAAGGTGTCAGGGCTCTACTTGTCTCTTAAAACACAATTTCCTAGGGTATGGTTGCGCTAGAACAGTTTAGGTCTATATGCATTGAAAGTTTAGTCACTACCTACAGAGCATAAACACCAGAGCCTCAAGAGCCCCTAGCAGTCAGAGGGAGCTTTTTTTACACTGTATTTTACACTAGCTCAGTCCTTTGTAAGACATGGAGACCCATTTAATCTTTTGAATGCTACCATCAAGCAACCAATCCATCAGTGCATCCGGCTTACAAGCGTGTCTCCGCGAAAGAGCAGGGCCCATCCGCAACCTGCCCCGCTCCGCTTGGTATCTGCCACAGCGTGGGCGAGGAGGAGCCGGCAGGAAGAACTGCACCCCTTCCAGCTGGTGTTACTGGTGACAAAGTCATTCCACACACAGAGAATTCCCGTAGGAGTAGTCAGAAGCTGGACTAAAGGAACAGTGACAGATTGCTTCCACAGAGCTAACTAGCAGAAGGTGGTTTTAATCATAATTATCTTAAGTAAGGTCTGTCAACAGCCATCAAGATTCAAGACAACACTGAGCAGGTTTCCCTTCATGATTAGCAGCCAGTTAGAGCCTGTCCTTTGCATTTGGATATGCAGTTCAGGGGACACCAAGTCAATAAAAATCCCAACAACAAGTGGGATCCATTCTTCCACCCACCTGACCTGGCTAGCCACTGCTCTTCACATCAGCTCCGGAGGAGCACACCGCTTCAGAAAGCATTTTAACATCTGAGCGACGCTTCGGATGGGAGAGTTTTGCGAGCAGCCTGGGGCAGCTTGGAGCAGCCACCCGCCGCAGGCCTGACCCCGACAAGAGGCCTTTGCTAACATGGCTCCCGTGGTACAGCGGCCTCCTAGCAGAGCAGAGCAGAGCAGAGCAGAGCAGAGCGCCTGCTCCGTCCCACCCCTCGCCCTCGGCAGCCTGTGAGAGAAAAGCGCACAGCAACCTGCACGCGTGCAGATATTCTCCAATGCAATTCCCAGGGGCAAGTGAGCCATCGTGGGGGAAGCGGAGTGCAAAAGCAGATACCGAGGCACAAAATTACATTTCTGGAGGTGTCAGTACTCATCCAACTGCTCCTCTGCAAATGCAAGTGAGCTGAAGTGACTCAGGTGCCAGCTGAAAACAGCCTGTCTCATCACAGACCTGCTTGTGATCTGCTGCTTCTAATTCATCCCTTTTCAATTTGTCCCCCCTTTAACATTGGCAGAAAGCTTTTAGGACACTAGCCTGGCGAAAAATACCACAGAAGGAATTCCTATACAGGAGTAAATTTAATAAAACCACCACCAATTGTTTACTTTAACATAGCTCTTGTTACAGAAATCATAAAAATGGACTCAGTAGCTAACTCATTAGTTCTTTCCCCTTTTAATTGAAAAAAATCCCCCACTGATTTCAATTTCTACTGCACTAGATGGAGTGTTAAATATTTGCCAGGACAGTATGCCCAATAATTGAGCCCAAAACAAACACAAAGACAATTCCATCATCTTTCCTTTTCAATGTTACGACTTGTTATAATGTAAGTGAAACTTAACAGCAAGGAACGTTCCATTCGACAGATGAAAGGGGGAGCGAGAGGAGAGCCACAGCTGAACTCTTTCAATAGTCTCTTGAGAAGTGGTGCAAAATACCCCTCCTTTTCCTGCCTCAGAATAAAAAAAGAAGAAGAAAAAAAAGCCTAAACACACACTTCCTATAGGTTCAGAGCGCGTGTCCTGCGTGCATGGGGGGGGGGGGGGGGACAGCTGAGGTCGATTTGGGCAGGTAAAGCGGTACCAATCGGAGCAAAAAAGGCAAAGCATCCTGAATCACGATGTACATTCATCACTAATGCAACGCACACCGGCTTAATGAGATCAGGAGCCCAAAGTGAGGGGAGGGGTCCGTTGCCAGCAATGGATACGCACAAAACCACGGAGGCCATGGACATAAAGGAACTGCAGGAAGAGGAGAAACCCAACTTCTCTGGTAAAAGCCCTCAAAAAAAGTCACTACACCAGCACACGCTTCCCCCACCCCATCCCAGGGAAAACAAAACAAAACAAAAATAATCAAACTGAAAGAAAATGCACAGCAAATAGACATAATCTTGAAGATTTTTAAAGAATAAATATTTTTTTGTAATTAAACATTATGCAAACACGTGCCACGCTTGCTCTTTGTCCATGCATATGCGCTATATACAACTTTGAAAAATACTGTGTTGTCCTCTTTTTTTGTTTTAAAAGTCATATACAAAGTTTTTTCCTTGCTGTGTACCCCCCTCCTCCCCTCCCCAAGAATCACCTTTACAATGAGCCAATCGACATTCATTCATGTACTTGGGTGGAAGAGAGGAGGAGGGGGGAGGGAGAGACATCCCCCCTTACCAAAGTACATCAAAATGGCTGGTTTGGACATGAAAAGCAGTGTCAAGAAACTGGTTTAAATTTCATCTGTACTACACACAGGAAAAGAAAGATAGAAAAGAAAAAGGAGTCGGCTTGGAGAATGAAGCTACGTTACAAGTTAAAGTTGGAGGGTTTTTTTTAGTGCGTCTGTCACACTCTTATTGGCCGCCTAGAATACTGTTGTACAATGGTTTATCTACCTTTTTTTTTTATTACAATATAATTTACTTAACGTTTCTGTTAACAAAACAGAATCCCGGTACTACAGACCAGCGGTGTAATAGGCGTAGTGCCTTGTGTGTGTATTTTGTTTTAATTGCATGAGCACTCTAGATGGTAAAGTTTTCAGAGTTCATTTTATGCAGGGCCAGTCTCAGTCCTCAATGTACTCCCACAGGTCCTTCTCGTAGCCTTCATGCACATGCTGCAACAAAACCCTTCGTCGACTCTCGCAGTATCTGCAGCAAAGGGCACAGCACAGAAAAAACAGGTTAGGAAGCACTGCTTATTCTGCGCAGCAAGTAACACAAACCTAAATTACGCCTCACTTTCAAAAGAGGAGATCCCCTGAGAAGGGCTTCGTACATGTAGCCGGTTAACAGCACTAATTAAGACTTTAGTTACTCTAGTCGCTAAGTCAAGGTCCCTGGCTGAGAAAAACATCATGCAAATCTCGAGGTTCCCATGCAAAAAGATCCCCAAAGCCCTTATAGCTGAGAACCCTTCAGTTCCAATAATAACCAAAAAATGGAGAAATAGCAGCTACTATTTGTAAAAGCCAGAGCACGGGGTGACACCCGAAACGGGATGAAGGTCTCAACACTGCTCACCGAGCCATGTCAAAACACCACAAGCCAGCAGCTAGCTGGGCAGAACCTCGGGGCTGCTGACCCGCTTTAAATCCCCTCCAAAATCCCAGCGGAAATGGAAGCGGTCAAGCATTGACAGCTGGCTACAAAAAGGGTACTGGCCTAGCCGGAGTTCAAATTTTACCTCGCACAGCAATTGCTGTGCCTCTGAGAGGGGCACTAGGCCCTGTAAGGTCTTCCCATCTACACTCCTTTAAACAGACAAAGCTGCAAATAAAACTGATCCCAGAGTTAGGCACAGTCCTACCAGGATCAATGATACTGAGGAAAAGTGATATCATAGGAACATATCAAAAGCTGCCATGTTCATTTCAGGTGCGTTAGCCAACTAAAAAGATAAAAGCAGAGAAATGTTTAAAGTATTCAGGTTCCAAGAGCAAATTATAAATAAGCAGCAGGCATTTCTGGATTAAACCCCTTGCAGCGGTGATGCCAAATTCGACATCTTCAGGCACACCGGGGACAAAACATCATCTCAGCTGCTCCGGAGGCCCCAGGTGCTGGTTCGGCAGCGCACAGACAGTGCCCTAACGCTAGAGCCGCAAGCTGAGCCCGTCCAGCTCGGAGCAGCGTGCTGCAACACAAGAAACTAGACCGGAGGAGCTGACTGCTGAGTTACCGGGTCCTCCTGGGAGGACGGTTCAGTGCCTGGGCATGTGTATCTGCCAGGGTGGCATCTGAGGGGCTTCTGCAGCTGGGAACCCTGCCTTCACTGCAACAGCAAACGTCCCTCCTCTCCCCGAAGCCAGGTGCACATAGGGGATGCACAGAGGCATAGGGGGAATCTCCGAGCATATTGCAGGAGACTTGAAGAAAAGGCTATCCTTGATCACAACACATTAACATGTAGGCATAAGTGTGGAAAGTGTACCATGGCAGCCTGAACTCAGAACTGTCTCACTTTAAGTTGCACTCCTAATACTGCTAACGTCCAGTATCTGCTCAGATTGTCTGCTTTATCTGAATAAAACCATTCTGGCTCTTCTCATCGCTATCAGCTGTTGCAACATAAATCATCGTACACAAAGTCCCATTGATTTTATGAAGCATGTGATAGGGAACATGCACAGTACCCGCTTTCCCAAACTTCAGTTGTTTGCTGTTGGTGGGGGTTTAATCCTGTTTTCTGGAAATGTCATGAACTTCACAAGCTAAGAGATCAAAACAGCTGAAACCGAATTAGCTAGGTGGTCAGTTGCTGCAATTTCCCAGAGTTCTTTAAAACCCATCTGCCCACCTTGACAACCATCCTCGGTCCCAGTCTCACATCAACATACTGTAAGCAGCACAGGAACAGCACTCCGCAGGATATGATTAAGACATGACTGAACTCGTTAATTAGGGACCTGCGCAGGCTTGACAGATGCATACTTTCTTCCCAGAAACACACAGGCAGGTTTGGGATATTATGTCTCAGGCAGGTCAGGCCATATTAGGTTTTAATTTGTTCTGGATAGTTGTTACCATCCCTAGAAGGACATCCAGTTTCACAGGACTTAAGCAAACAGCAACACAAGCTGAGATCCCAACTTCATGGCAGTCTAAAAGTTACAAAATGTCTCAAAAGAGAAGGTCCAATAGACCTGTCCAGTCCTAGCCGTAGGCCTGCTGCAGGTGGTGACTACTTCCACACCCCACAGAATCCCGTAGCCATAAAAGCGCATTTTACTTTGGCAGTGGGCTTTTTTCTTTTTCCAAGTTAGAGATAACAAATTAGCGACTCTGGCAAAATGCCTCAAAAACGCAACCCATAATCCTGTGACTCATCCACGTTTACAGCTTTGTATTTTTCCACTGTGCAGGAGTGATTCCCTCGGACTGGAAGACATGTGTGGCACGTGTATCACCTGGGCCCCAGTTCTTCAGTTCTCTTCCACAGCTGAGAGCAGGCTGCTCTCTCCCCTTTTCTTCTGTACAGCTCCTCTCCTGTACCTACATTTGCTCAGGGGACATACTGGACAAATGGACCCAACACACACTGCATTGTTGAAGGGAAACAGCTGATCACTGTCTTATGGCAACACATCCCAGGCCAAAATTGTCACTTGGGAACAACAAAGTCGCTCCTTGTTCTTCTGTCTCGGTCCCGGCCGCTCCCAGGGGCTCCTTCTGCGTAGGAAGAGCAGTGACCAGAAGCAATGGCTCTTCACACACAAGCCTTTTCCATTACAGGCTCGCATCTTCCGGCTACTGCTCAGCACAGCAGACGCGAGGCAGAGGTGAGGGCCTCCCCTGGAGGCTATCACCGCCCCGAGGGCTGGTCCCAGCCGGGGCACGTAACAGCGCTGCCAGTATCTGCACGGGGGCTTCACTGCTGCTGATTTCAGGGGCTGGCATGCAACACTACTGCTGCGCTCAGATGCCCAGGGACTGGCTGCTGATCACAATGTATGGCAGAAGGCCAACAGCAAGCAGCTTCCTAGAGACATGACTCTGGAGAAATCTGTAACCTGGCAAGTACACATGCCAGTACTAATCACATGGGAGGGCAAATACAGGTGCTAGAACAGCTCTGAGACAGATGATTCAGAAACTAACCTGTACTTATCCTGTACTTTCTGCTTTATGTCTTGCAGCGAATCTTGGGATATATCTCGCTCAAGGTACCCAGAAAGCACCTCTGTAGCATTCTCTAAGTCTGCTTGGTTATTCTGTAAAGACAAAGAGCACCAGTTTTTTTGTTTGTTTGTTTTCCAGATGAGACTTTTCTACAATCCAAATGAAAATTAATACTGAAATAAAAAGCAGGATGAGATCCAAAAATCTCATTTACTCACTCAAGTAACCTGCTCTGAGCATCAGAATCAAAAAAGCAGAAATGTCTTCATTCAATCAGAAGAGAATATGCGTATCTACCATAAG
This sequence comes from Dromaius novaehollandiae, assembly GCF_036370855.1. Classification (NCBI taxonomy): domain Eukaryota; kingdom Metazoa; phylum Chordata; class Aves; order Casuariiformes; family Dromaiidae; genus Dromaius; species Dromaius novaehollandiae. Next base: position 24,430,761 of record NC_088107.1, read on the forward strand.
GTCTTATGCCTTCCTTGATCTGCAACAACCTAGCAAGCCTACACAAACCCTTTCCTTACTATTTCCTTACTAGAGCATGGCACAAGCCAATTTGTCTTCCATTCTTTTCCTTGTCTATTTAATTTTTCCTAGCATTAGCAAAGACTCCTGGTGCACACAAACCAGCATCAGAGCACAGCTTTAATAGTGCTCAGTAGTTCTGTGCTGCATTTGCTGAGCATGCAGCACAGAAGCATTTGGCTTGGGTTCTGCACAAACACTGGTGAAGGATTGTTTTAATCATACATAGCCAATACAATTTCACCTGTAAAGCAGACTAGACTTCCATGTTTAGACCTTCAAGTGCTATTTTACTGAGAATAACCCTGGGTGGGGTGCGTGTGAGAGCTATTTTACTGATAGGAACCTGGAGTGGGGCAACACCAGGGAAAGACAAAAACGCCAGATTTGAGCTTTAACGCATTCTTCACCAGTTCAAGCCATCAACCTTGATCCCTTTCTTGTTTCACAATGCAGCAATTTTTAATTCTACTTTCTCCTTCTCCAAAAGAAAATGCTGTGTAATGCCCAACAGGGCCTCTAACTTTCGCACAACAGAATACCAGGACCAACCCACTTCTGTAAAACTGTGGGACAACAGCTTTTCCAAGCATTAAATCCCTATTTCACTGTAAACTTTGTAATCTCAGTTCCTGAAAAGCATGTTTTCTCCTACCTCAAAGATAATGGACTGATTATTCTTTTTGAGGTAGAAGGCAAAGACGTAAGTGTACATGAGTGTGGCACGACACTGGCAGAGGACGTCGACTGCTTTCTTCAGGAACTGCACCTCGATCCACGACATATTGTGCTGCTGCATCTCCTCCATTTTCTGCTTCACCTGAGCATAGAGCTTGTGCTCGAAGCGCAGGCTCTGCATGTGGTTCATATAGCGGTTGCAGTAGAACAGGTACCTCTGCAGGGCTGCTCTGGATCGCTGTGTTAATTCCCATTAGGGGAAAAAGAGAACAAATAGTTAAAACAAAGTAATGACTGTAAGAGAAGTAAACCCTTCACGAGGCTCTTCCTGACCCTAAGAATGAGCTTCCTTCCCAACGGTGTTTCCTCTCCTCTCACACTGGCCAGATTCAGATGGCGCCACTTTGCACAGCACCGTTAACCCCGACACCGTGCAGGGACAAGAGGCCAGACCTGCTGCAGCTCACTACCACACAGCGAGCTTCCTAGCACAGCTATGCCATTCTCATGCCCAGCCTTGAAAACAAGTAGAATCACACTGCTAAAGTCTGACCAGTTTTATTTTCAGCCTCCCATCTCCAATTACAGGACATAAATGCTACCAGTGTCATGACAAACAGTAAGAAGCAGCTTTTCTTTTTTTCAGCTAATAAGGAATTTGAAGTAAAAAAAATGACTGTGCTTGTATTAAGAGGGCAACCCTAGGTTGCCTAGGCCACGCTGATTATAGAGCAGGGGAAAGATGCCATGTGTTAAGTAGTACAAGAGAACCAAGATGACTCAGTACGCAGCCATTGATCTTATTTTCTTTTCACTAACAGATCAGCTGAAAAAATGACAACATGTGCACGGTTAAACTTGTACAGCATGGATGTACAAAATCTCAATCCAAGTCACACTTATCTGCCAGAGGAGGGGTTGCTGGAAATGTTTTGGATTTTGGCTATCACAGCACTTTGACGAGGATGCAGGAAATGGATTTCTGCAAGCTGCAGCACACAGCATGCAATCCCTCCCCATCAAAAGGGTTTTGCCTGTGCCATCCATATTCACAAAACAGTAAAATGCAGCTGCAACTTCACCCACAATTTCTACTCATGTCAGGCTTCCAAGAACAGTTACTGGAACAACTAAAGTCTATTATATTATATTATGTTCAGAAGGTATGTTGTGCTTAAAAGCACCTCAGGATTAGCATCAAGAACTTTGCAGTAAAGAGCATTTTACAAGGGGTGTCAGGTTTGTTGCCTCAGACCCACAGCATTACGATGACTTCATGTGAAGAGCTGTTATAAAACAGGCAAGACAGCATGACAGATAACTGAGTTAATGTGTTCTTTAAATTGGGTTAAAGTGACTTTGAACGTTTTCTTTGGCACAAAACAAGAGTCCAAAGCTGCTGTGGAACTTAACTGCCTTTTGGATTCGTGCCCAAATCCAGGAAATTCCCCAGGACTGATTTATAGGTTTATGGAAAGCCCGAAAGCATGCCGCAGGATCGGTGATCACCCTAACCCACCAAAGGTTATGGACTCACCTCCTGTGCATCCCTTGCTGCCTTTGCATCATCCTCGTTGTAGCGATTACAGTTGTACCTGTAACGGGGACAGCGAATCCACAGATTTTAGTGCAAACGGATGCTGTGTGCATTACCACTTCCTTGCCTCCCAGCAAGGCGTAGTCCTGAACTCACCAGGCAGATCCATGGGGCTCCCAGGGGCCCAGGCACACCCAGCAGAACTCAGCTTTGCAGTTCTGGTTCCGACAGACCATGTGATTGCAGCCCCCATCCTTCTCGATGGTCACGTGGCATTTCGGGCATTCCTGGTAACAGGGCATGGATTACCATTAACACGGAAAGCAAGACATGATTTGGAAAAAGGGAAGAGTGGGACACCTAACCATCTTACAAACAGCAGTAAGGAATCGCATGTCAGGTGAAAGGCATGATTTACTTTGTCCCTTTGATCATCAAGATCCTCTTCCAAGTCAGACCTAAAAATACTTCCAAACTCAGAACAGCTGGGTAACAAAAAAAAAAAAAAAAAAAAAAAAGCAGCCATCCACCCACCCAAGGAATAACTAATTTTATGTATGTAGCTACCATACATTCCTAGTGGTACACTGGATGGGCGATTTTATGACCTTCTCCAGAATTACAGTAGTACTGATGGTCCGTAATTGCCCAGGGGAAGGCATCTGGCTTTCTTCACAGTCAAGTATTTGGTCCATTTCAGCACAAACTTAAAAAGCATAACGGTGTGCTGATATCATGCTGTTATCAATCTGAGACACCTGCAGTTGTAAAATGTCATCCAAAAAGTATCTGAAAACTCACAACAAAAGTTTATTGTGCTTCAAAGAAGCTTCTGTCAACTAGAAAGACACCACTTCTCCTGGGGCATTTCCACATTTGCTGTCAGGCTCCTCTTTTCCTCTTCATGTGACACCTCGCTGAAGACTCTTCTACAAGAGCCCCCGTGGGGCTTCCTTTTTTTAGGTATGAAGTCTTTGCCGAGTGTGAGGATATCAAAGAGCAGCACTGCACACAGAAGCTGTTCTCCAAAGATCTTCCTAACACCAACATCATTCTCATACACCTGCAGCACGTGGCCATTTCATGAGATGATATTCAGCTGGACATGCCACGCAGAACATCAAAAAACTGAGTATTCCTCTAGTACCCCAATAAGCACACAAAGCTGAGATGGCAAAGATAGCCTAAACTGACTCTGTTAGCAAAGGACACCGGTCCAACACCCTTCTACCACTCGTTCCTGTCCCTGCAGCACTCCCCTCGTGCCAGCAACTCAGAGCACAGAGTGAGTGCAGCTGCACCAAACCTGGGCCAAAGAACTCATCAAGGTTAAACAAACCAACAAGTACAGAAAACGCGTTTGAGCCCAGATCAGTTCTCAGTCCAGCTCACCACACAGCCACACCAGTACTTGTGCCAACACAAGGAAGGGACAAGCAGAGCACCTTCCAAAAGCAACAGCAGCTTATACAAATGTGAAATTTTTGCAAAAACCATGGTTTTATCTACAAGGCAACACTCAACACAAGCCAAAGAACTGGCAGAACTCAGCTATCCTCCCTTGTAAAGCCAGCTGCAGCTCTTGTGCCAGAAGAATACAAAATAGCCCATGGCCACTCACCTCTTTACCTTTTACTTCACAGAGAAGAAATCAAGAGTACAATACCCTTTTCCAGCATTCAGTACACACAGACACCCACTGCAGAAAGAAACCAACATGCTCTACCAGTACATAACTACTACTTTTACAATCCAGCATACTCTACTACATCTACTCCAAGTGCCCCAGGTATCATCATAAGATACATTTTCATACAAGTTTTAGCTTTTGTATTGTAAAAAGTTGTAGCTTTTACCAAGAAATATTCAGAAATAGCTCAGGAGCTGCAAAAGACCAGTGCAGTCTCCAGATGCCTTTCTCAATGGGAGAAGGGTTGGAGGTTTGCAGTATGGCAAAGCAGGTTATGAGGGAAAAGGGACAAGGAGGAAGAAGTTAACATGAGAAACTGTGGCCTCTTTTTGGCCAAATGTTAATTTAAAAAAAAAAGTTCTTTCAGCTACTTTTGCTTCTTGGTGACCGCAATTTTGCAAACCTGAACGAATGAAAACTAAGTCTCACTGCAGCCACCTGACCTGACTTTGATGTTAGCCTTACTTTGAGCCTGGGGGCTGAACGAGAGGCCACCCAGGGGTCCCTCCCAACCCAAAACATTTCACAATTCTCCCCAGCTCCAGCAGAGAGGTCCACTTGAGTACTAGCATCATTTGTTTCTCTTCAAAGTCTTGCTTGAATTCAACTGCCTGCTCCTGAAGAAGGGTTAAGGACTGGGCAGAAATGAGTGACATCCTACACAACCAGCCAGGTTTTCTCTGATGAATGTTTCTCTCTGCAGTCACCCCTCTCCTCCTGTCCTCATGCTTTGCTAGTACACTGCATGCTAGCTGGCTGGCTATTCCTTCTGGTTCAGGGTTTTTTGGCTGGGCTGGTTACTCTGATCAGTTCTTCAGGCATCAAGCAAGCATGCAAAGGGATGGATTCAGCCTGCTCTGCTTTCCTCCCCATCACACAGCATTTGTCCAACTACAAACAGGGTAAATGAAGCAGGGTAGCTCCCTTGAAGGCCACTCAGGGAGACAACACCAGTCAGAGAGACAACATCAAGATGTCCTGCTGGGTTCTCTACAGGATGGTTATCCAGCTAGGTAAGGTTGTTCCCAAATAGTCAACCTAGTTTTGTGAACTCTGGAGTTAAAAACAGTCTTTCCTTCCAATGCAGTGCCCAGTACAATAACTACTTCCCTTTCCCATGCAGCCCTCTCCTCTTTCCCAATCCTGCACAAAAACATCAGGATTTTATTTTAAATTTATCACATCAATACTCTTCACAACTGTGTGGGCAGATCACAGCCTGGTTAGCTCATTCACTAGCGTGCATTTTCCATGCAAGAGTGTCATCGCATCCCTTTCACGCACTATCCTGTCATTCATGACTGTGGGGAACACAGTCATGAATGGTTTTTCAAGAGAAGATGGTGGTAGCAGAGTTGTGCAGTTTCTTTTAAGCACATCTCATCTGATTAGATGCCTACATTTGCCTCCCCCACTGGAAGACACAGCTAAATCAAAAAACAGCTGGAGTGATCACTCCTGCTCAGGAAAATCTCATAACCGGAATAACGGAGAAACGGTGCCCAGACAACCTGCCAACCTGGAGAGGCACAGTGGGGCTCTTCCGCGCCACGTGTGGGGCCATCAGCATCTGCAGCTACGTTCAACTGCGAGCACTGAAATTCTGCCTTTGTGTATTTAAGGATGAAACTAAGCTCTTCAATGTCTCAAAACTGAATGGTGATTACGGCTTCCAGGCAGCACTACGATGCAAATTAGAACAAAAAGACCCTAATTACAGCCCTTGCATTAAAGGGAATGCCATTCTTCTCAAGTTTCTATACTCCACCATACAAAGCACAAGGATGACAGATTACTCAGCAAACTAGACAGATTCATGATGTTGTGTAGAAGTACGTAAGTCAAGTATTACTAAAGACTAAGAAAAAGCCATGAGAGGAACATATTAAAGAAACGCTGAATACCAGCAAGAAAATAAAAAGTAGCAACTATTCAAACCACTAATGCAGTAAGTAGGAGGGATTTATAGATTAAGGAGAATAGGGAAGGAAAATTTTCTTGAGAATTATGGCCATGCAAACAACATAATAGCCAGCAAATCAAATTACTAAATGAGCAGATTATTCTGTACGTTATCTATCAGGCCACGATGCAGAAGTGACCTCATTAACATTGTTCCACTCCAAACAAATCACTGTTGTGCTTACACAGTGCACTTTGAAACAAGGGCCCAGGCAAACCTGGCAAAAGAGAACAATCCCTGTTTTGTCATAAAAGGCTGTGTGTACACAAAACACCTTAAACCTCAGCTGTTCTTCTATGAATAGAAGGATAAAATAGAAACACTTCTGTGTTTCAGGGCAGGTGAAACAGCTTAGTCCCCTCCAGGACTCCCAGAGACAACTGGTGTACACCAGCACAGCAGCTGTACTCACAGCAATGCCTTCACCTACACCTTGCCCTAAAAGGGGGAATCCTCAGATGCCACAGGAATACTTGATGCATTTCAACCAGATCTGGAACTGCCGAACTCAGCTACAGTTACTGCAAAATAGTATACAGTGACAACACCCAGAATCACTGAACAAAATGGGGTATTTTAAGCATTCGTTCATCTGAAAAGAAAGACGGCAGCTCTACATCTTGGGAAAGACACCGTTCCTGGTTCTGGCCCCGAATGGCAGCGGTGAGAAGCAAGAGAGCAAAGCTGAGTGCTGGAGCATCTACTGGGATGCCAGAACCTACACGCATTGGAACAAATGTACTTTCAGAGAGCACGGAGGGAATACGTGTTCAGACATCTAAAAATGACCCGAAAAGGTGCAGAACTGGGTTCATGCCATTCCATCTTGCTTTGAGGGGTAAAATGCCCAATAGCTTTTTTTAATTTTTGGGAGGGGGGAGAATCAATCTGCTTGTTCTGGGACATTCAAGTCCTGTCTAGCCTGGAAGATAATGAGATGGTAACATGCCAGGAGCCAAAAATGGTAAAGCAGGGGCATTTTTAGAATCAGATGAGCAACTTTCATTAACACCCATTTAACTACAACAGAAAACACTGCCTTGGGCGAAGACAGGCACAGTTAAGATCCAATATCCCTTTCCTCCTTTCTTTAGGATTCAAAGACGCAGAAAGATCAACATCGCTGAAACACAGGTTTGAAACCGTTTTTTCATTTTCCTCTCCTTTTAGGCTCCTTTCTGGCAGCCCTGATACACCTTAAGAAAGCCAAAAATAAATGCACAAAGCCGAGTCCTTCTGGTTTTGAGGGTTTGGGTCCCCCCCCCCCCCCCCCCCAGTGCTTTGAAAGCCCACTTAACAGAAGTAACTGATGCGTGTGGTTTCTTTATTTGCAAAGCCACATGAAGCCGACAAAAGCAGAAACCTGCCCAGTTTATTTCAAGAAGAAAGAAACAAGTTACAAACCAAGTATGCACAACAAACCGAGAAAGAAAGCAGCACGCAAAACCCTGAACTACCCAACCCTTCCCTAACAGAAAGATTGAGAATTAAAGTCTTGATGAAGAACTTGTATTGGCTTATCACAAATTTAATCCAGTTTAGTCAAATTGAATTCACACACTCAGAAGTAGCTTATTTTAGGTCAAAGACCACCTACTCCACTGTCTCTTCCAAAAACTGTTTTGTACAAGCAGGACGAGAAATCTAGCACGGTGATCTCCCAAGTGCAAGTAAATGAACCTGAAATAAGATTTTTTTTTTTATACAGGAGACCGCAAAGTCACTACTCAAATCTCATATTTCATTCAGACTGCTCTACACAATTCATCAAAAAAAGGTATCATGTCACTCCAGCTTGCAAGCAGAAACCAACTCAGTTGGGTTTCACTTTTCTAGTCTCTCATACAGCAACTGCCTCATCTCCCTTTGCTACGCTGTCTCAGGGCGAGCTGGAACAAATTTACCTCGCATTCTCCTGTTGCAAAGGATTACCAAGATTTCAAGCGTACATTCCAGGAAGACTGGTATTTTTCTCTTACGTCTTGATCCTGGTAAGACAGGAAGCTTTCTTCCCTGAACACAGGCCCCGTGGGACAGGACCGCAGCTCGGCGTCACGCTCGGAGGCCTGGAGGAAGCCCTTCGCAGAAGCTAGAGCCTGCTGGAAACAGCAGCAGCACCGGAAACGTGGCAGCAACGACAACTGCATTACTTGGAAAAGAGGGCTCTGATCGGATTTGAAGTCCGATGGGATTCAGTTCCCTTCTAGGTGCCTTTGGATCAATCAAATGCCGCTTTAGGGCCCTGACTTGCATGCACTGAAGCAAACAGCTGTGGAGGCAAAAGCCTGCCCTCCCCAAACATGACTGACGTGCTTTCCTGCTGCAAGTAGTGCAGAGAGACAGAGAGGAGGGACAGATACGCCCGCACCTCCACTGTGCGATTCACAGCCCTTTGTATTGCTACAACCTCACGCTACAGCAGGAAAGGATTTCCCCCCCCCGAGCTGTACAAATATTTGGTTCCCTTCTGAACAGCAGTCGAACTGTGTCACTGTCAGATAGGCGCTTGGATTTCTCCGAGCGTTTGGCCAGCGGCCAGCAGGCAGTTCAGACGAGAAAAGGTGGTGGCTGGCGGCCCTGCGGCGCTGGGCCGGTCTGGTTCTCCGGAGGCCGCGAGGCTCCGATTACACATGTTCCAACAACCAGCGCCGCTCGCGCTTCATCATTACAGCAGTGTGAAATTACCATCTTCCCCATGTCCACTGCTCACGAGAAGGCAGAGAGCATTAGAGGGGTGGGTTACATTTCCTGCCAATTTTCCCCTCCGTTGAATCTAGCATCAGTTCCGAGAGAGAGAGAAGAATTACAATATTGTCCTTTAGATAATTCGATTGATATGGATATCATAAGACTCCATGACAGTCGGCTTGCTCAATGTCTGGAGTAATTACCCTGCTTTTTTTTTTCCCCCCTCCTGTTGCTTCTGTACGGTCTGGGCTCCAAAGTATTTCCTTGCTGTAGGAGTGTCTCACACAGCATTAGAGGACGTGGCTTAGACAGGGATGTTCAAGGACAACAGCTCTTGCTCCTGCTGACATAAGACTACAGGAACTAACAGATTAGCTGGGCTGACGCCAGCGGGGCTACGCCATGCTCTTGCTTCCCCACTTCATCATCCTCTGCATGGGTGTTTCCCACAAAAACTTCTTGCTCCTGCTATTCAGTCTGATTTCTGACAGTCTGAGCTGCGCTTTAAGTAGCAGCCCAACCACTAGCATGGCTCCTAGCTGACAAATTTGAGATCCTGGTTAAAGACAGGGTGACCATCTTGACAACAGCAGTGCTGTCTATGCTTAAAGCTTTGGGCAAGCAAGCTGCCAAAACTCCCACCTCCCTGTCTGAAAAGGGACAAGTCGTTTACTATTTCCAGTAGCCAGCGTTACCAGCACATTACCCATGTTTGATCTACAATAACACGTGGGTACGTCCTTTTAGCAAGCACAGAACCCAGTAAGAGAGAGCTTAACATCTAACCAGGTCAAAACCTAGCAAGCCCAGAGCTCCCCAGAAGGATGGGCAAAACTAACTTTTGCATCCCCAGGCAGAGAGCTCAGACCTTGGTCTCTGTCAGCACACGCCAATGTAGGGCAAATAGAAGATGGAGAGCCCTAAGGCCATCACCAATACTCTCCTTCAGGGGCAGCAGCACCTCACCTGGCTGCCTAGGGCAGTGGCACAGGCAAAATACGCAGTAGGACTGTGGCAATTTTGATGTCCCAAATGTTTGATACCCTAGGCTGAAAGCTGCTTTGCATGTGCTTACATCCAGCCTTTCCAAACTATTCAGCTACTCTTCCTCAGGTTTACTACAGGCAATATCTGAAGACCAAGTGAACTTTGAGCAAATCTGGTTCCGTTCTTGAGCTCCAATACATCTTTGAACCCACCCACCTCAGAAAACGCCAAGTTAATTTTCCTGAGCAACGTCCAGCCTCCAAGCAGAGGCCACACAAGTCTCAGTCCATGGAACAGAAAGCAGCAACTGAGCCGAGAAATTTCAGCATGCTTTTAATGGTGCATTTCAGTGCGACGGGTGTTTCTGCTTTCACCAGAATGTGACATTCCAGTTCAATGAAAAACACACAGCGAGCCCCAGAAAGCAGCAGCTCCGCAGCAAACAATGCCATTAACTAGTTACACAACAGAGCTAGGAAAACAAAGCGGCCGCTTCCTCACACCCTCCCCACCTTCTTCCAGCCTCCTGACTTGGCAGTCGGGAGGCCCAGGTCCGCTCCTCACCCTCGGCCTCCCAGTGGCATCTGCTCGCTTTGTTCTCTTGCCGCCGTGCCAACCTTGGTTTTTATTCTTCGCGAACCGAACAAACGCAGACCCCGCTGAAGTTTCATGCAAAGTTGGGCTAGCTGGAACCAAGGCATTTACATAATAAAATCTTAACAGCTGTTCTGCCAGGCTCGATCTGGCATCCCGCCCAGCGGAAATGAACGCCTCCTAAAGAGGCAAACCCAGGGGATTTAAAGGCAGATGTAAATTATCACAGCCAAATCGAGCCACAGGGGGTGTTAACATGTTTCACACACTTGGAGTCGAGCACAGATTTGCTTAGGAAAGCCATCAGCACCAGACAGGAGGCCCCAAGACACAAAACCTGAGCTTCCTTTGGGTCTCCAATTAACTCTTTCTTACCAAAACAAACTCCACTTCACCTGAAGAACCCCACCTGGTTCGAGGCAGTAGCGGCTATTTGCACTTTAAACAGGAGTACTTCAGTCTACTGTACATTTTTATACTTGCTGTTAACTAATGACATGCAAAAGAAAAGTAATCCTAGTGCCAAAGAATTAGGCTGCCATTCTTCTTTTCATCTGATAGTCCATATAAAATATGAGAAAAAACCCTCACCTTTGTGTTTGCTGCAATCCAATTAGAAGTTTCACTGTCATCATCACACTTCTTAATCCATTTCTTTAACCACTGTTAGAAAAAATGAAGAAAAGAGTTAAACAGAGGAACTTTCGGGGTTTCCAAGATAGTTGCTTACATTAAGGTAACGCTAAGAAACCCACGGTCACATGCGAGCTGAATGCTGCCACAGTGAGGTGGGATGATCTCTAACTTCACAAAGCTTCCTATGGTGAATAAAAACCTGTTGCCCAACTCTCTAGACATATGCCAGCAGAGAATACAGGATCAGAGGTCTACGCAATCACCACTATTCTCAAATCCCATCTTCTGGGGATTATTTTTCAGTGAATCTGAGGGGGGGGATGTTGGGGAGCAGTCCAAGTTAATTTAGTTACAGATATTTCCTGCAGCACCATCCTGATCCAGCTAGCAGGACCACTCAGCACAAACACTTCAGCAATAACAGTGATCTGTGAAAACTGCAGTCAGACCCTCTGTGCTAGCTAGCTTTTACATCAAGCCATATCATAAATTTTTCCTTAGGCTTACAGAGTCTCAAACGTTGTGCGTAAGTTGCATGAAGACTATTTTCACCTCCAAAGAATTAAGACATCAACTACATTCACTTTTTAAAAGGTGAAACTGTTAACTCAAAATGTGAAGAGGAAGAGAAAAAAAAGCAGCGCTCTAAGGAAAAGCCAAACAGGAAAGAATTGACTAAACTGTTTCATAAGACTTCCCCAAAGTCCTAACCATGGCAGAGAGAAGGGAGGTTGGGGGAAATGCACCAATAAGAAAAATTTCCATGAATTGAAATCTTAGGAGAACCAAGTCCATTTATATTGCGCATTCTCAGACTTCAGCCATTTGAGATGCACTAAGGCTATTTGAAAATGCCCACTCAGGCCCACACTTTCCACCTTATGCTTTTTTTTTTCCCTAGAGGGAACATGGCAACATCAAATGGATGCAAGCTGCAAAAGCAAAATACTGCTTGCACCTGTTAGACAATAAATTAACCACATCTGTTACGGAAACACTAACAAAACCATGCTAAACCTTTGCTGAGGTTTCCCTTCCCCTCCCCCAGGAAGTTTTTTTGTGTTCGTCACTAGGAATACAGACTGCTCTGTCCTCAAGGCATGAAACACGTCTAAGTTCTCCGCAGGGCCTAGCACGCAGGATGCCAGGTTTGACCGGAGCTTCTGACACTTCCATGAAAAAGAACAGCCCAGCTCCAGAAATCACTGCACAGCAGCAGCTCCCAGAACCAGGCCCAAATTCATTACTTCTGCACTGCAGATCACAAGCCTGCTGAAGCACCAAACACCTACAGAAACACTACGATTATAGGAACACTCGTTGTGAAGTGAAGCATTCATGTCTGAAGCCACCTGATTCTTCTTCAGAGGGTCACAGCTGTAACAGCCTCCTCCTCCAGACATTTCCCCACACAGCTGCGGTGCTGTGCCTTCACAAAGGCAGATTTTGGGGTCAACCACTGAAGGCATCCAGTACGATTTGGCTGCTTCCTCTATTCCTCTATGGCTCCTTACGCTATGATCTAAATAGGTGAACCGCTATCCCTCTTGATGTGAACAGCTACAATTGCTAGGTATCTTGCACATAGCTTGACTTTACACTTTGAAAAGTCATGTATTTAGATAAGAACTCAGACATGCTCACCTTGCACTTAACAGGATCATGCCAATTTTCACCGCAATTAAAGCTGTAAGTGAAAGAAAGGAGAAATTAGTGAGTAAGGTAGATGGCTATACTTTAACTAAGTTAACAACGTGGAAGTTTCCTTCTGGGTTGTTCTACTGAAAGAGCGCGGCCAGTCCTAAGTAGATACCTAAAAACACTTTGATTCTCTACAGTGCCTTCGAGAATTCAAGAAGTGCATCAAGAGCCTCACCTAATCTGAAACCATCAGTTCAGCTATGGCCCCTCTGTCAGCAAAAGCCAGGCCTGCCTCTATGTCAGATGAGGCCCTGAGGCACAGAGAAGGCAACAGCTACACAGTGATGGCCTTCACAACCAGCTGCTCCTAATTCCAGCTTACCATTTTCAAGTGAAATGCCAGTATTTGTGAATACATTTTCCAAGTGTAGATATTATTTCACACATCATTGACAAAACACTCAAGAAAATGCAGTAACTAAGGACACTGTGATGCACAGGTACTGTTTGTTGAAAATGAGTTCAAACATTTCTTTAAGAGAATTTATCAGCTGACAAAAGTAATCCCAGGAGTTTTCTGCCCATTTGTAATTGGTTTCATCGGAGGTGATAATGCACGCGAAATGCTCATTTTACACATTCAGGGAGACAGAGGAGAATGAGTCCAGCTGAAGGACCCAACAGATTTGTTACCTTCTTGTAAAGGCCACCCCATCCCCATGCTTCCCCCACCATCTAAAGCAACACCCCAATATAAACTTATAAAATGCACGCTCACACACATTCAAAGCGTTAAGCGAAAAGCAATACCAAATTCTTTTACTTGATTGTTCTTACCAAAACTGACGTCCACATTTGCAGCGAACGGGCTTAGCATCAGGATATTGGACTTTAACAACGTGGTGGCAGTCTGGGGCAGGACACCATTTTAACAGTCGATTACACTAGGAAATAAAGCAAGAGAAACCCTAATAGCAAAAAGATGCTGCACAAGGAGTTTGCCCTTCACTCTTTTTCATCCTTTTAACCATGATCTTCAATTAAACTTCTTCCTGTCTTACCAGTCCACTGTACAAGAAGTGCTGTCTCCTTATTCTAAGCATTTACTTTCTTACTGCTTCAGGAAAACAGGAATAACATAGTCAACTCTTCAATGTCAAGTGGTCTCCTCTAGGAATAAGGAGGAGGAGGAGCATGAAGACTTCCGATGACCTTGTAGCTCACCCAGAGAATATATTTGAGTAAGATGAAGCTACCAAGCTTTCCATTCAAAAAGTATCTGTTAAAGTCCTATGCAACTAGCTATCTCTGTTCCACTGCAGCCACAGCCTTTCTGAAACAACACTCACAAATATGCACAGTAACTAGCTTTCAAAAGCAATTTTCTTATACACCTTGAAGATGCTTTGAAGTGTTTATCTCCAGTGTTTCACCTCAAACCTTTTTTTGTGAAGGTTTAATTCCAGTAACAACCTACATACTAGGCTCTACAGCGAATCTAAACACATGCAATAGGAAACAGGGACAGTGGACAACCCTCCAAAGCACCTTCTAAGTTTATTTATTTTGAAGTGCTGAAGCTATTGGTATTTTGCTAAAACCAATTTTACAGCTTTGCTTCAAAAGGCAAATGTTTAAGGCATATTCTTGTTTATAATGTTTCCCAGTTTGAGCCTGAAGCATCCCAGAGAACACTCATGCAAGGACTGTAAGTATTAAGTGTTTCTCAGAACTGACACACTGAGCACCTCCTGCACTCTCATCTACACTGCTTCCCATATCACTAAGTAATCGCACCCTCTCTTTTGCTTCCAATAACATAATAGGTCTCCAGGTGTTCTGCAGATTTTTTTTTAAAAATGTTTCCCTACAGCTACACAAATAACTAAACGGGCTATAAAACATCCCCTGCAAAGCCTCTAACTCGTAGTTACATTTGATTATAAACTATGCAAGAGATAATTTGCTCTAAAGTTATAAACAAGCCTCACTTCTCTGCTTTGGTGCACATGCAAGAAAAACCCTGGAAGCTATTAAATATTTCAAATACAAACTCACCTCTACAAAACTATTGGTTATTAAATGCTGGTACTTTAATTTAACCTTCGAATCTGTGATCAGACGCCTGTGGAAGGGAAGAATACGGAAACGTTATTGTAGTAGAAAATCCACTTTTTCCACAAACAGCCAAGAAGTTAGGACAAACAAATGATTTTGATATTTTCCTTCTATGCCTGTAGGTACTTTTTTTGTACTTACCTGTTTTCTATTTATTATACTTCTGTTACACCTGTAATATTGCATTTAATTTCCAACACTAATTTCAGATGCATTAAAAATAAATCATTCAATTCAAGAAAACTGAACCTGTTGCTTTTGGGGGGGGGGGGGTTGTTTGTTTTAAACACTTTCTTGAAGAGTCCAAGAAACAGAGGAAACAGTTTCATTAGTTCATTCACTTTAAATATGTGCATTTGGCAAACCTCTTTTAAAAGCTTCAGAACAACTGTTGTGGTGTTAATAGCTCTGGTAGACCTAGTGCTATCTGGATTTCAACAGAATGCTACAGCTTATCAGCTTGGAAATTAATGTTGATTTTCTCTCTTATAGTTAGCATAAAAAACCAAAGTTGATTTAAATTCAACATCATGCAGGGTGTACACAACACTGACTTTAATTTTAAATTAAGTCATTCCATGCAGTAACAAACTTGCTCAGAAGTGAGAGAGAAGGAGAAAACTAGACAGATGGGAAGCCTTTAAAAGCAGGGCAAACACTATTCTCCTGCACACACCGATCCGGTTGGCATTTGCAGACTGTTAATGCTAGATGCACTCTAAATGATTTAATTATGTACTGCTGAACACTATTACACATCTTTTAGTTTTGATCAAAATGTCCTCTGCATACATATATATACACACTTTATGTATGTATATACATACACACACATTTATATAAAGTGTGCGTGTGTATAAGTGTATATATATAAACTCACAATATAAAGCTGGACTAGTATGCATTTTGCAGTACTTTTGTTTTAAATAAGACCATGCAATATGGCTTTACACAGGCCATATCACATATAAATATTGAAATTAATACACTATCCATTTCAAGGTGCAGCCAGCATTGAATCTGCTCTTGCATGTTATTATGCCAACATTCATTAAAGAACAGTGCATGTGACTACGCAGTGCTACAGAAATCCTAGCCTTCAGCAGTGTGGGGAGCTTCAACAAATGACATGCTGGTTATTACATAAACATAGCACATGACAACCAAATTCCCAGTGCTAAAATAAAATGAATATACTCTCAAAGCATCTTATTATGGCCCACATCCATGGCAAGCCTGCAATTTCAGAATGAAACTGTTATCAAAGAATGCAAAAAATATATATTTAAACTTGTAATATGGATTATAAACCTCACTTTCTTACTCCACGCCTAGCTTCTAGCCATAATAAACATCACATATAGAATTTCCAGTATTATACATATATTGGAGACTAGAATTTAAATGGA
Source organism: Dromaius novaehollandiae (assembly GCF_036370855.1). NCBI lineage: Eukaryota > Metazoa > Chordata > Aves > Casuariiformes > Dromaiidae > Dromaius > Dromaius novaehollandiae. Next base: position 24,446,762 of record NC_088107.1, read on the forward strand.
GTAATGCCTTATCTTACCAGAGCACACCTAGCGCACTGTCCACTGTTTTTGCCGACCAAACTCTCCGAACGGTCCACGTGAGCAGCCTCACCTGCTCTGGGCTACTAGGCTCAACAGCACTTCCCCAGCGCCATTCAGGGGAAGATCTTTAAGAGCCTTGCTAGGAGTATTATCGCCTTTGACGATCACCAAAACGGAACCGGACAAACCAAGAGCCGCGCTCCGTTCCCAGTGCCTGCAGACCACCTCGCGGCTTCGCTCTTGTAGGAGCCAAGGCATAAAAGGAGAACTGACCACACCAAAGCGGCCAGGCTGGAAAAGCAAACTGCTTGCAGAAGCCACTATCCCCTGATCTCTTCGGGCAACTAAGTTCAGGAACAAGTACTACGCACCGACACGTTTTCAGAACCACCTCAAAACTTCATTCAAAGATGGAAGATGCTTTTTCAGATGGCAAATTTTACACTTTTGTTCCACTTTGATAACGCAAACTCCTCAAAGGCATAAATTGGTGAACTCAGCAAAAGGCACATTATACAAAGGTTCAAACACCCTCCCATAGCAATTACTACTTCTTACTTCTTTCTCATAGTAAGGTCACGACCTTACAGTACTCTGAAGTTTAAGTGCCACAGCAGCAGCGTTATTTGCAACTATACAAAGAACGACTGAAAATAAGGCAGCACTCATCTGCCTTCTCCTAAGTGACCCCCAAAGTTGTCCATTCCCACCGAGTGGGTTGATTCTTCCAGGCTACCGCGAGGCTGCTGCCACCTGACAGTGGCGGCTCTTAAGACACCCCTAATAGAGGCAGCCTGCCTTGCTTATTAATGAAATCAACAACTTTGCATGTAGGTTAAAGCAATTACCATCAGCATTAGCAAGGGTGAACAAGGGATAGAAGCAGATTACCTTCAGCCGGTCTGAAGGTCTTGAAAGATCTGAGGAAGACCCTCTCTTTCACCCTCCTGCTTCAGCTCAACAGTAACAAGTGGCGTAGGAAAACTGACAATAAGCTACCTAAATACTAACAAATCCAGGAAAGCCATCTTAATTGCCGAGTTTGGACTTGTATGGAAATAATGCAACTTGGAGACGCTTGCCCTCAATAAGGCAGTGTATCAAAGAGGGAGCAAGTTACAAGCTTGGATAATCTACTCGATTTTCTGATGGATAAAGAAACTAATGTCTCTACACTACACGTTAAGCTTAGGTACTGCATAGCTCGGAAAACCAGAGCTGGAGACTTTGTGAAAAGGAAAGGAGCTGAAAAGAGAAAGTTAAGCACATGGGAGGGGGGAACTTCCCAGGTGGATTACTTGCATTTTTATTCATGCCAACTCATAAGACTGCTGCAGATCATCTTTGCCATTCAAGTAAAGCGTTGGGGGTTTTAAAGAAAATACCCCTCTCCTTCCACAGATGTCATTTTACCACCACAAGCCCCAGCTAGGCTTGCCATCTCTAGCTGCAGGAGAAGCTCACAGCACCTAACCAGATGTGAAGACTGCACTGGTTCACCCCGGAGCTCTCCGCTCTGTAAACCGCAAGGCAAAAGGCAGGGGCGGTCAGACGTACCACCTCGTATCAAGCGGCAGCAACGCACGCCAGTACTGCTCCTCTCTTCCTCCATCCTTCCCCTGTTACCACCACTGCCTCCACTGATTTCAAAACCTTCAACTAACCTACTTTACGGGCATTAGCTGAGGAGATACAAGAGAACAGCTTATTCGGAAATTGATGTAATCAAGAATGTAACTTTATGGATTGTGAAGAAATTTACAGCGTGAAGTGTACGTCTGATAAGTAAAGTCAAGTTCTCAATTGGTTCTGGCTGGTCTTGGGTACTCAGAAAAATCCCTGCTGAGCATGTGTGACACCACAAGCTAAGTTCAGACTCCAGCAAACAAATATTTCAAATAAGTCACTCGAGATACTGTGCCAAATTAAGAATCTCTTAAAACAGTTTCCACCCACTGAACTCTACAAACCACCCCTCAACAGGGCATGAATGCACTTAAGCAACTTCCACTTCTATTCAGCCTACACTCTCTTTATGACTAACGTACAGCCACTAACGCAGAGCGATACGGGAAGCCACTACTCTGCAAGCAAATGATACAAAACCAGCAAAGTAATATCAATGAATGAGTCAGACTTCAGGAAGGAAGAGTAAGGTAACAGGGAATGAGCTTCTATTTAGATGCTTTTTAGCATGAAGAATTAAAATGGACTTAATCAAGGTTTAGGATTATGAGGGATATTACTCATGCAAGAGCATCACCCAATACAAAAGAGAAGGCGGCTCACAGAATTCACTGCTCCGTCATGTAGGAGCAGTCAACCCACAGCTGGGCAACTTAAGCAAAGTGACACAGGCTTACATACCAGCTTAATCAAATCTTATGTTTGAGGGTCAACTGTTCCCTATCAGAGGGCATAAAACATCTCCTATGACTGTATACAGGACTTACTTCCTCTGACTCACTTACTAACTATAGGTCTGGGACTTGGTGAACCAGTGGGTTGACCTAGGTAGGAAGTCCTAAATTCCTAAGTATATCTAATGAAACAAAACGCACAAAGCAATTAAACACGGTTTTGAAAGACTGCCTGGTGTTTATTCTATTGTCATGCTGACCATATCAGCCAAGGAGCCTTTCCTGCAAGCACTATGGCATGGGTTCTCCAGACCTAAACAGGAAGTTAAGAGACATACCAGTAACAAAACAGACAATCAACACCAACCCCTCTGCTGCCTTAAGGCCTCTATGCTGCTTTTTATAAGCCAGAACATTTGAATAACACATGAGCAACAAAACAGAAAAACAAAGGAAAGCCAAGAGGTAGCAACTCATCATACTTACATAACTGTATTGTCATCAACTAAGATATCACAGCCATGAGCAGGACATGAAATAGTCTGAAAAAAAGAGGGGAAAAAAAATAAAAGGTCATAAAATTTTGCATCACAAGGAATTCCAAGGCCACAGTCTTCACTAAAACCCATAGCAAAAATTGTACATTGGCTGTATCATCACACATCGGTGGCCCAGATGTGCCACTGTGCACAGCACGGTTCTTCCCACGCAGAGCAAAGATGCACACACAAATTCCATGTAGCTCCTTTCAGATTCAGCAGCTGCAAAGAATCTACCCTCCACAGTCGTTTGTTTGTTTTAATTTTAGTAGGGAAGAATTCTCTCTCTTCTCTCCCCCTCCTCTCCAATACACAAATTTCTTCCCCCCAAAAACATGGGTGAATCGAGACTTTACCTGTCCCATGCCTTCTTCCATTATTTTGGTAGTTAAATATTCACTCCAGCACTGCATACAGAACTTGTGTCCACACTCTAGGCCAGTGAAGTACTGCAACAACAAAGAACAAGAGACATTGTATTATTTTATCAAGTGGAATCACTGGATCATTTGGCCCCTCCTGGTGCTGCGCAATTTTATCATATCCCCTAACCCCAAGTTTGAGCCACTACTATTCCTTCTGCATCAGCTCCACAGAACATTGCTGTAACAGCTTTAAACATGCTTTCAAAGTCAGACTTTACTCCCCGGCCTTAACAGCAAGGAAAATGTGGCCGTTTCCATCCTGCCTGCCCATTCAAATTGATCTTTATTTTGTGAGTATATACATAGCTTAACATGGCTCTCCCCTGTTTCACTCTCATACACGCATAATAAAGTTAAATAAATAAAATTTTAAAAAAGCACATCATCATGAAACAGGTCACAGTATTAAGATGACACACTGTCTTCTTTCCTCATGTTCTTCTACTTGGCTCATTCCCACACATGGGTGCTGCCCATAACCCCAAAATGTGTACCAACCTGCTACACACGGGCACTCACATAGCTACCACCTCTTGTTCAGGAAACAGGCAGCTGATCAGCGAGCAGCCTGCACGCTGGGTAAGCACTGAGCAACAGAGATAAAAACGGTGCACACTCATGCCTTTAGTAGGCACGCACCAAGTTTGCCAACTTGCCTCGTAAACTTCCCTCTGAAACCCAGATGCTCGTCAGCTGCAGAGGCTAAAGATCCTAATTGGCAGGTGCAAATTACCAAATAAAATTCAATAATGATTAGCTGTTGCAGACAGCAACAAGGACAACTTCATCTGGGTATGCATCATCTACATGAAGTATGTCAAGATACCACCTGGGATTGAATGGTTACACAAGGGGTGGAGAAGCAAACACTGAAGAGCAAAGACTGAAATGAAATTACTTTTCCTCAGGCCATCTTAGTTATTTTATACTGAGAGCCAGGGGCAGGGACAGACTATATTTGAAACAGTCTACTCATACCACTATGCAGGTTTCCATTTGATGGCTTAATTTTTCAAACTTTCTTATTCTTAGCCAATAAAACAAAACAAGAACTTCACCCTGAGATGCCATAATCTTGCATGAGATGCCATAATCTTGCATTAAGAGAATGCAAGAGAGCAGGTTATCTTCTGCAAAACAGCCCAAAACAGCAGCAGGACGGTGTCAATTAAAAAATGGACTGGAGTCAATTTTAAGGAAAAAAAAATGTTCTGCTAAAACAGCTTCCTTGACCATTAGAGACTCCAGATTACAACCGTATCACCCGTTTTGTTCACCTGATGCTGGCGTACAGCCAGGCTGTGCTCATCTTTCAACGGCTGCAGCACTCGGATGGCTCAGGGAAGGCGCTTGTCAGCACGCTCTTCCCACGGCCTTGCCGTTTTGTGATCCCCACTTGCCTGGCACTCCAGCTGTCGACTGAGGCAGAGGTTTGAACCCCAGGCTTGGAAACGCCCTGCGATGACACAGCCGGCAGGCTTGAATCTGCCTGCCATTCCTACGGCCCATCAACAAAACGTGCTTACCACCAGCAGCGACATGGTTAAATCTGACCTGACCAGTCAGCGAAGAATGAAGTGGGCCTGAGCGCCTGACTAGGTTCAGGTAAAAGCTGAGATACCCACACAAACCTTGGCTTTCTTTGGAACAAAAATCAGAGCTCTGTGCTCGCTCAGCACCCTGCTCAAAGAGACGGGAGGGAGCTGGCTCTGGGGCCAAGGTACACCAACTCCACCAGAAGGAAAAATCACTTTGAAGTATTGAACCATCACTGAGCTAGCTGAGAAGGTTTCTGATCCTGCACAGATGCTGCTGTGACCAAACCATGTCCGCTGGAGAAGCAGGGCTACGGTAGGAAAGTCCCCTGATATCTGTAGCTCTGGGGATGTCAACAGCAGCACATGATCCAGTCTGAAGAAGGCACGAGTGTTTCCCAGAATTAGCGCTCCTCCACATGTGATGGGAAGTAGGCATGGACAAGGGGATCATTCCTTAACGAACCTACGTACTCCTGCAGCAAACATTCACAGGGAAGCGGGGCGGGGGGGTAAATAGCCTATCTTCAGTGAAGACTGATTTCAGTTATTTCAGGTAGTGAAAAGATTTCCTAAATGCCCACATAAAAGGCAGCCACCACACTTCCTCCCAAGCTGCAGAGAGTTCAGAGTATCTTTCAACTCATTTCTTTACTTTGAGGGAGTTCCCAGTTAGTTTTGGCTAAGCTGACAGCAGATGTCAAGGGAGCAAGCAAGAAAGACCAACACACAACTGCCAAGTGCAACGGATAACAGTCACTGCTGAAACAGCACGTTATCACAGGGGACAGCTCTACTTTCGCCCTATCTGAAGTCATCACCTACTTCTCTTGCAGAAGTCAAAGTGACGCCAAACACTAGCGGCAGCGTGCTGCCATTTGATACCTGCCTCCACTCGGCTAGTAGCACCAACCCGATCAAAGGAGGGATCGGCTTCCCCAAGGTGTGTTTACCAGAACAGCTTCACTTTGGCCTTCTTTACCTCAGTAAGCAAGCCATGGTAGTACCAGTCTAACAGAGCAGGTCATCTGCGCGTCCTCAAAACACAGAGTCTGGACAACAGCTTCCCTGACACCCCCACCCTGGCGACGCTCCTCTCAAATGGGATCTGAAGGAAGAGATGCAAGAGAGGAGGCAGCAAAGCTATAACCCTCTCTGTTCCTGTCTTCACTTTAGTCCCGGTGAAACCTTTATAACTATTGAGACCTGACACTGGTTCCTGGAGACCTGGAGAGAGCAAAATATTTTGCTTAAGCTTTCGAACCATCTGGATGCAGGCTGCCATAAGGGCATCACATGCGACGTTTTGCAGGTGTTTCCCAAAACCTCAAGTCATGCAACACGGTCATCCTCCTCACAATTTAGTGGAGTCAACCACAGTTCTTCCGAGCTGACTAAAGAGGTCACTCTAAAGACTCAGTACTTCCCTCAGCCACGTCTTAAAAGGCAGACTGATGCCACCTGCAATGACCCCACGAGAAGGTGAAGGCTTGAAAAATCTTACACTCCTGCAGTACTTTTACAATGTAAAATCTCTTAACAAGGTAATTCCTAACTCCCAGCTTTCTAAAGGCTGAAAGGGGCTCTCAGGAAAAATATAGCTTTTTAAACCATCTGGGAAAGTAGTAAAAGCTAAGCAAAGCAAAAATACTTAAAAGCTGAGATTTTAAGTTAAGTATTTAATATAACTGTTCCTAGAATTTCTAACTCACATTGACCAAAGCAGCTTCAATACAGATTTCAAACCAGATGGCTTATGGTGACCTTACACACAGAGCAGCCGCAGCCTTTTACAGAAGTAATCAGAAACATCAGCCTTTCTATATGCTCCAGCTTCTGGATACAGCAAAGAAACAGGGTTCCCCTCAGTTGCCTCTTGACTCAATCAGCACTAGGCAGCTAGAGACAACCCACTCACCTGCAACGTCTCACCACCCCAGCTGAGAAACTGCTCTCCCAATAATTGGGCCACCACCACTTTTAAGGTGCTATCCCAACGACAAAACCAAGAAGAAATACAAATATGCTTTGTGGAGTTCCCTCCAGCAGCCAGAAAACTGCTTCCCAGGCAACATATATACCCCACGGCCCAAAGGAAAGGCCTGTCAGTCACGAGTGGTAGGTCTTTTGTTCCCAGCACAGCAGCTCCACTTGAAGGAGCCTTTAGCATCAATAGGAGCTTACGAAAATCTGGAAGTAACAAAGGCTGGCTTCCAAACATCTGTTCAGCACACCCTCCCCCTCCAACCTGAGCTCACGAGAAACCAAGATTAATGAGAAATCTGCTGTGTGCAATACCTTTTAGGCTCTCTATACGTAACTCATCATTATCCGTACGGCAGCAGTAAATAAACTTTTATTCTGCCACTGTTGGCAGTGGATGTAGTGGGGTCTAAGGAGCAAAAAGGAGAAGCTGACAAGCAAGTATTAAAACAAATGTGTCAGTCTAGAACCTAAATAGATTTTACTTCCTAAGCAGAATTTTAAGGAGGTATCTGACAAGCAGGAAAGGAAGGGAAAGCTATAGGAGGAATATTGAACCTAAATATGAAATTTCCAAAAGGGCCTCTTCTGTAGATGGATATTAAGATACTGAAGATGTCTCCTCTCATTCTTTCCCTCAATTTTTCCACTATTTTCATTTAAAATGTTGCAAAGCCTAAATCAAAATTACTTCACTTCCTTACTATCTGACATGGAAAGATCTGGGATGATTAAACAGTAACATTTTAGTATAAGGTAGAGGGATAGACAAATCTCTCTCTCAAAAAAAATATAAGTACCTTTATATAGAAAGCAAGCAACAATTCCGGTTTGCAGATATTCTCTAAAAGGAAGTCAAAGCATACAAGGCTTAAAAGGAGATGCAAGAAGTTTTGTGGTTACTGGCTCAAGAGCAATAGTGATCTTAATGCTGAGAATCTCAGCTGCCTGAAACTGGGCTTTGCTCTGCTGTGCCTGTTCCAAAGCAAGGAAAAGCCTCGCAGTCAAGCTACAGCAGCAAGAGTACTTTATTCAAGGCTGCTCATAAAAAACAGACCTCATAATGGTTTCCATTATTGCTGAAAAGCAAGCTCAAACACACCCAGAGTGTGAGTGGAAATCTTGCACAAGGACCGCTTTTCTCTTTAAAGAAGGTCAGGCAGATGTTACAGTGTTTTGGACGGTCAGAACAGTTCCATGCAGAAGGGTAAGTGCCGATAAACAGAGACAATTCCTGATGTATGTCAGCACCCTGTCCTTTGGCAAAGTCACAGACAGACTCTGATGTTTGAGTTTTTCTACTAATCTGAGTTTCTTCCAGGATCTCCCATCATAGCATCCTGCGGCCCAGAAAATTCACAGCAAGTTGTATGCCTGTACCGAACACAGAAGCAGCCTGGATCTCCAAATCGGTGCATCTGAAAGTTTACACTTTATGAGTATCCATAGAAAAGAAGCACTATCACCAATCTTGCCACAAACCAAGACTGAATTAGAGCCCCAGCAAGACCTTCTATCCTAATCTTCCACGATTAGGAACTGGACAGACATATCCATTGGTTCTGTTCTCTGAACAGCTCAACTTTATTTTACCCCAGTCCCACTTACTTTTATCCTGGACTTTATAGCTTGATTATTTTGGGTCATTATTTACCTCATTTCTAGGCAACTTCCTATCTTTTCATTCTATTTGAGTAAATACCTTAGCCTGGCATGCTTTCCACATTTATTTTTTTTCACATAGCATTTATTTGCATGTCTCAACAGGTATCTGACATTCGTAAGAGTCACATGATCTACTGGTCCCTTTCTTCTAAATACCTTCACTACGCTGCTGCCCAGCATCCTCAAAGGTCTTTGCAGAAAGAATAATCATTTCCTTTGAAATACAACCCCATCTCTGGGTACTCTAACACTGTTTGAGGTCTGGGGGGGGTTTTGGGGTGGTAGTAGTGGTGTTTTAAATTTTGTCAAACTTTGTCAAAGCAAGGCTCAAAGAGAATGCATGAAGCACTACATAGTTCTGTGGTCTCCACTATATTATCTGGATCAGCTGCAGCACACAAGACACAAGGTTGCTATGGTAAAAACCAGAATCTTTACTCAACCCCACCTCCTTTTTTTTAAATGTACATCCTACAGGTTAGAAGAATCAATCAAAAAATGACACCCCAGTTCCTTTTCAAAGGCTTTTTAAAATATTGTAGGAGCAGTCTTCATAGGGATGCCCATAAGCATTCAGTTAAGTTTCATATAGTAAAGTACAGGTGGTTATCACTTAAAAATTGCCTCGGCTGCCAGGTACTCACCGAGTTTGGGTAGTTCAGGTAGCAGATCTGACAAGGCATATCCTGGGCTGATGACCTTGTGTTCATCTGGCGCGTTCGAGACTTTTTACTTGGATTAATTACATGACACTCTGCAAAGAGCTTCTCCAAGTTGCCATCGAAGTACCTGCATAATACACATAAGAGAATACGAATTTAACTACCTTCTCTGCAAGTCATTTTTCAAACTGTTTAGGAGTTAAATGTACACAGCTGGAGACAGTACTTCAGAAAACTCACATGCCCACTACTTGTAACATACTCTTCACTAACACATCACACCGTGGTCCTCACCACAGAGGGGCATATTAGACAACTGCATCTTTTCAGAGATTGGGGCTCAAATTGGGTGTTCCTGAAAGTTCAGATACCTTCAGTTCCTCAATTGCATTTCAGTCAAGCTAGTACAAACGGAAAAGAACAGTATTTAATTAATTCATGATTCTCCAGAGTTTTGCATTAAAGCTCCAAGACTACCTAAAACAGGAAGCTAGAATAAAAATATCTTATTTCACAGTCTAGGAATCTAGATACTTTCCTAACGTGCAGACTTGATGCCGCCAGGTTAGTTTCTCATTTCAGCTTAAGCCTTCCATTTTTTGCAAATATTCTAATTGCTACAACATTAAAGAGGAGGCAGACAGCAGCACTCCTAGCCATGGTTTGTGAATCAGCACATCCCTAGTGACTGAGTTTTGTGTTTTCCTCAGTGAACTCAGTTTACATGAGGTGTGCCCCAAAGAGTTGACAGGAGTCCAGTTGACTTCAATTGGACTTCAATTTTAGCACTTCCTCCCCTGCTCTCTGGAGCAGGGCACATTGGTGTGCCGTCCAGCTAAGGCAAACGCGGGGCTGCATTTGTCCAGCTAAGGCAAACGCGGGGCTGCATTTGTGATTAGGCATCTCCAGAGTTTGGGAAACACTGCTGTTGCATCAGGTATCTGTTGAAGCAGGCATCTAAACTCCATTTAGGCCAGTCTTCAATTTAAGCCTGCAACGGAGTGAATGCGCAGTGTGCCTCGTGGGCCAAAATCTCAGCCTTTCAAGTATCTTTTTGTCTCCAGTTAGTTAGGCAATATTCTAACAACCTCCTAAGAAAAGACAATTCCAACTTCACAATTTTTCCAAGGATTAGATATCTGAGGGGAAGGACAGATGCAAAATTGGGTAGAGGGGAGAGGAAAGACCACTATTTTCCATCCCCTTAAGGGGGAAAAACAAGACTGTTTGGGTTTACACCGTTACAGAAGGCTCTTCAGCCAGCCTAGGAGAGCTAGATTTGAAAGAACTGCGAGTAGGCAGGACAGCCTCTTCCCAGCATCCAGACACCACATCTTTCTCCAGCCTGCAGCAGCTGCAAAGAGCTGATCAAACCTGACAGCTAACCAGTTAACCTTGCTCGCATGCGCATCCCCCATTCAGTGTCAGGAAACTAAGTCCTTTTCCCCCTCCTCTCCTCCTCCTCCACCACCACCAGCAGCAAGTTAAATCCAAGTAAGGTGGCATCTGCCTGAAAAAAAACCAAAGATCTGACCATACAGTAGTCACTTAAATTTAAGACCAGCAAATCAACTCCCAGCAGATAACTGTCCCTATAGCTAAGCATGCAGGCAGAGCTGAAATTAAAGATACCTTTACAAGGCATATACTTAAACTCATCACAAACCAGACAAAAAGACCCTGCTATCCACCAACAGACCCAAGACAATCAAGTCTTTCTGCTGGGGAAAGAAGTTACCAGGTCTCTCTCAAAAATCTGGGGCCAGGCCAGCTATGCAACATCTAACCAAACTGCCTCCTGCAAGTCGCACCCCCGCCGTTCCTAAAGAGCCCCAAATCCCTAGCAGCCCTCTTACAGTACTACTTATGGACGAGATCTGACTTACTGTCAGAAAAAGGTCCATTCTTCCTTAGAAGGGGAAAAAAGTTACTTCTGAAGGTTTAAGAAAAGGTCCCTATTTCCATCTCCCGTCAGCTAATGTTCAGCTACTGCCAATTCGATTCTATGACTCCAGCCCCATAGCAAGTAAACACAGTATTTTGGGATTTATGCTGTGCCAGTCAGCCATCGCCTAACCAAAATGGCTTCAAAACCATTAGTGGCATGAGCTGATGTGCCCCCAGAAAATGGTTCACTACTGTCTCCTAAGTTTCTTAATGCAGTTCACCAACTCCTGAACATACTTTGCACACGTTAGATCCTAATTTTCAGGTCACTGAATTCTGAAGCTGGTGGTGAATTCTGGAATTATGGTATGCCCTAGGGTTTGCCACTGTTCTCCAGTGTTAGCTCATGGATTTAACTTAACCGAGGTATTTTGTTTGCTTTCAGGATTACTTCTATCTAGAAAATTTTAGCAAGTAAATTCCGTGCACTCCCATTATACACAGTATTTGTCTACTAAAGAGTCATGGATAAATATTTAACTCCGCGAAAGGTTTCTAGCAGTCAAATTGTTCCTGCATGCAGCATGATCAGAGTCATCTATTCTCCGTTCAAAAATTGTAGACAAATAGTTGAGTGTAACGTTTGCAAAGAAAATAAGGGTTTTTGAAGACAAATCCTATAATGCAACTTTAATACTAACATTTACAGTCAATTATAAGCTCATGGAAATATCAGAGCTATTTTTAATGGTGAGCTGTTTTTAAAGTGTGCATATCACAGCAGGAACTTGACTTTACCACTTTCATTAGGCAGTTCCATTTTTACGAAATCCCTGCAAAAGCTACTCTCCTGAGCCAGGGCACCTCCAGCTCAAGACCAAGAAAGAAAGACAGTCACTAACAACTGTTTTTCACCCAGAATTACCTATCCCTTCTAAATTCCAATGGGTAACTAATTCAGAACATCCATTTCCTTCCCAGACTTTCAGGATTTTCCCAGTAAGAGATAGGGGGGGGGAAAAAGTTTAATACAGTATTGGGTGTTTCACTGGGCTAAAGGCTGGTGATAAAGCCAACTCAGAGCTAGATGCATAGGCTGGAGTCCTTGACCAATTTAAAAGTTTCCAAAGCATTGATATTGCTAAGTATGCAGATGCTTATACTTTGGGACAACAGCTATGGCCCATATTGAATTGTTTCCATCTCACTTAGAACCACTTGGTCTTACATATACCTCCACAGGAGAAACAAATGAGGCAGCTGGGACAGACTTAGCCCATTCAGCACCATGCAGAGAAGGAAAAAAACACAGAAAACATTAAAAAAAAAAAAAAAGTTCTGCCCTCGGAACTGCTCATCCCTAATTTTATAGGCTTCGTAACCATTTGTGAACAGCACCTATGTCTGAGGGAAACAGGATAGCAGGTATTCCTGTTTTCCCATTTTGGGCCGTTTTCTTTTAATATATTTATTTTCTTCAGTGTGCCTGGCTGCACTAAGAAAATAATTTCCACAACTATTTGCATGTATGTGTCTCAGACTCAAAAATCATGCTGGAATCGTGTAGTAAGAAAACAAGAGATATCTGGACCTTCCTGGAAGCAAAAAATCAACAGGGACACTCTGGAGTAAAGTCCAACACTCATCTTTCACAGAACTACTCCACCATTCCTTAGACAAACACACCAAGCTCCCAATGCAGACTGTTCCACTTCCTTCAATGGTTAGGAATCACACAGTTTCAATTACCACATCTTTTTTCCCCACTTGTTCAAATGCTGACAGAGACCATCAGAAGATCTCCCTCTGCTCTTCCCCCATTCTTCCGTTTGAGGGGTTCACAGAGAGCGGCGGTAGCCCCCTTTCTCAATTTCCCTTTGGCATGACAAAGTAGGTCAGCTCCCACCTCCTTACCACATTTCTCCACATCCTTAACTGCCCTAGCAAACCTTCTCAACTACTGGTTTCCATTTCCATTCCTCCCTCTTGCACCCAAGGAAGCCAGAACAAATGCAAATCTGGTAAGATTTCACGAGGATCTTGTACAATGTCACCAATACTTCTCCATTTCTCCAGGAAATCTCACCTAAGGCATCCTAAATGATGTTACATTTCTCCAGAGCTCCTTCATGTTAGCAGCTCCATTTTAATCTCTTCCAGAAATCCCATATTCTCCATCTCCTTGTTGACGAGACCTGTCTTGACACTTTTTACTGCTACTATTGCTGGAGTCCTCCAGGCTATCCAATTTTTCCTCTATGACATCTGGATCCTCCTCCGAACTGAATGCCTCATAACAGATTTGTGCCAAGTCGCTCACCAGTACTTTACCACTCACCCCCAAAATGGGGACCTCACTAACAGGTTCCATCTAGTCTGCTAGTTCCCATTTCAAAGTAACTTCACACACACCATACTAACCCCTCTACCCATCTTCACTAATCACTACTTACACAGCACTAAAGCAAACGTTCTACTGAATTCCAGATGCAATTTATCACATCTCCCTCGCCCGCAAGAGAATTGGAAGGTATCAGAGAAAACAGATTTACTTGGACACAATATCTCTTTAGAAAATCACTTCTAAATCAGATCATCTTTAATTTTCATTCACCTTGGTCTTCAGTAATCCTTTCCTACAGACCTGTATCTGGCCAGTGACTTCCCAGCCCTGCCTCCCTTTCTATATATGCCCCATATTTGATATCACATAGTTGCATGCTATCGCCTCTGCTGTGAAACTTGGGAGAAAACCTTTAATTCCCATCTCGCTTCCTTCAGAACTCCAGGGTTATTCCACCCCATCCTCTTCCTCCAGCCTGGACTGCCCTGAGGTTTGCTTCCACTTTAGATGCGGTAATCTCCTCTCCATGCTACACCTTTCACACAGGCCATAAGGCAAAAATCATTTCTTAATGAAACCAGTAGATTCATTTTATTCTTATTGATCAAGTAGCCTCTGTCTCTAGCTTATCTTTACTGCAGACTGTTCCTCCTCCCCAAATTCTTACTCTGTAAAGCTTCCACAGCCAAATGAGTAACTGAGCTTGACTTTTGACTATTCTCACGTCATCCCTACAGTTCTTGCTCTTACAGGGTTGCTTCTTGGTGGCGAGGTCTCTCCTTTTCATTTTGAGGAGGAGCAGAGCACCTCTCCAAGATTATTATTCATCCAGACAGGCTTAGCATTAAATCCCTCATGCTCCTTCTTCTCCCTTTGCGATGCAGATACTCAATAATTTTAGGACTTCTGATATTCAAGAAAGGTTATGGTTTAATCAACATTAGAGTCTCTCTGCTCAGTAAAGCTGACTTCAGTAACCAGTTCCATTAATTTATCAAAGTTCATTTTTTTCATTACAGACCATGGTGTTTTTTTCTGCTACTTAAAACTGAAGGAATAGTCACACAAGTGAAAATTATTTTCAAATTCTTACATAATTTCTTTACTGATTACCAAAACCAAGTCTATAACAGCATCAGGTCTTGTTGGCTGAGGGATCAAGCTGGCCACTTCTTTATTTCCTCAAGATAGAGCTGGTCTCCATGGACACTGCTGTTGGTAACTGTCTAACGACAATTTTCTAGCCATAATCGAATCCCATCCAAGGGAGTATCACAGATAAAAACCTCTCTTCACTGAAAATAAAAAAGCTTCTAGTACACACTCCAGGAAATTTCCTTTAGTAAAAAGGCATTTCTGAACGTTAGAGAATCACTATACTCAAAGTAAGAGATTGTATCTTCATACCAAAAAGCCTGCCATAAGCAATAATTCGGCACCTCTTCCGCCCTTGCCAAATAGTGTTAGGCTCTTACATGTCCAAAGGAGACAGTGAGGTACCTACAGAGAGGAGCCAGAACACCAACTGCAAGGGGGAGAGGGAAGAGGCAATCTAGGCCAGCAACAGCATCCAAGAGGCACTTCTAGACTCCGTCCTCTCCGCAGAGGGGACGTGGACATGCAGCCAGGGAGATAAGTGCCTGCAAGAGGCTGGATCTCTACTTCTGTATCTCTTTCTGTACCTCAAGTGATTAAATTGGGCCCTTAGCTACATGCTGGACTACTTCTCTTTAGAACAACGGTCAGAGGAAGCCTCCTTCCACGTAAAGCAGGAGAGCTGCACTTCAGTCTCTTCAGCACGTAGAGGTTCACGCTAAAGCTCCCCTCAGGAGGGGCAGATGCTTGCAGCCACGGTAAAACTGGAAGTTACTCAGGGCAGCAAAGTAATAATCCAAAGCACATCTCTTTCACTTACTTCTGAAGGTGTGTGCTCAGTCTGCACCTACCAGGATCCTGCCTCTAGTAACCAAGCTTGTGACATGCTCAGCTTTGGGGAAATTTCAACACCTGCTCACCTCCAAGGACAGGGTTTCTGCAGACATCTTCAGCACTATCTTTTCCTTCGTCTAACGTCTTTGTTCTCCAAGACTTGTGCAGCACATCAGGCATCAGAAGCTCAACTCCAGTGTTTCCCCCAGTACGGGCTTCCATCCTTTCAACAACCCCACCCCAACACGCCAGCTTTGCTTTCAAACACAGCCAAGTAACTAGTGCTTCACCAGCGGATAGGACATTTTTTTCAGTTGTGGATATTACTTCATTTTAAGTGGAATAAACACCTGTAACATATTTGGCTTCTTAATAATGCCATGCAATTAGTCCATGACAAAGCTGTCACAGACAAAAATAAGCTGCTCATTAAAAATATGCATAACAATACAAAATAGCAACTAAGAGCTTTTAATGTTTTAAAATACAGAAGCTTTCATCTCTCAAACTCAGATCTAGTAATGCTCAATACATATCAAAAATGAAGCCACTTAATTTATCTGCTTTACTACAGGCGAAGCTTGATAAGGCTGCCTGTTAGGTCATGCTGATTCACGCTGAGCTAAGGTAAAACAGGCATTGGCTAGGCCTGCAAAAAAAACCCATTAAGCAACTGAGTTCAAGCTCTGACTTGGTATGGAATCAAGCACCAAATATTGCACCCAAATATTATATCTCAGCAAGCATTAAACCAATCCACACCGCCGGCAACAACAGTAATTCACTGGGAAGCCTTCCTAATGGTTATTAGGAGTAAAAGAGGCCAAACATATACCAGTTAAAAATGTTTAAAATAATATCCCCCAGAGGGGAAAAAAAGGGGGGGGGGGGGTTTCCAACACTGTTGCAGACCATGGATTCAACTGGTGTGAAACCACACACAAGACTAAGCAAGACTCAAGTGGCCCCTATTTTTGGAAGACTAAACCCACATTTGGGCTTAGTCAGCCAGTCACCTTCTTCTAAATGGAAACAACCTCTCTCAATCTTCTAGTTTCCAGGGAGCAGATGCAATCTGTAGCCAGCTCATGGCTTCTTTTCCAGCTCCATCGCCACCTCAGCTCTGTTTTGCATCCCGGCTACCGAGACGACTGCCTGCCTCCTACCCTAGCCTTCGCCTTTTCCCGCAGCAATCGCAGAGCCTTCTCGAACACTCTGCAAAGAGTCAGCTCTCTGCCTCCTCCCCAACCTCCCGCTCCTTGGTTTAACACAGCTGAGTGTCAGGGGAGTGCTGCAAAGGGCTTCTCCTAGGCTGTTTGGCAAAGAGATGACTGAGAGCAGCGACAGCTAATTGAAGAAACTGTTTCCATGTTTTTCTAGTACAACAGAACATTAGCAGCAAAAATATAACTAGTGTGCAATAGCTGCGTAGCAAGGGTCACTTATAACATTACTCACAGGGATAATTCTATAGAATTAAGATAAGTGTTTTAATGAATATGCACTGAGAACAATTGTTTACCTGTGGATATTGTAAATATTTACATGTATTTAAAATTTTTTTTTGCAAACTGTAAAGCCCTTTAACAATAACACCTCACAGAGAAGTAACTAATACCCCCCCACAAAAACCCCAAAGCCGAATTTTTTTTTTAATTGGTGCCAGCCTTAACAAGCAAGCTTTAAGTGAGAAGGGCAAAAAGCCTATTGAATAAAGGTTCAGTTCCAGTTCATTTACATAAAGGTACCTCAAAGTGAGATGGAGACAGCAAACAAGTAAACTTCAGTCCAACCAAAAGAACCAGCCCAAGGAACTCAACGAGCAGACAGCAGTCATGAAGAAAGAACTAAACCTGCATGCTTAACAGCTGTAGTCAAAGTTAAATAACCTCAGAGTGACTATGCTCATCCATAACAAGAAGCCTTCAGATACCTTCAACATTAACTAATTGAGGTCATTAGTCTAAGGAAAATAAAAGCTGGAAAGCTTGAAAAAAAATCCTATCAGTTCAGAAGAAAATCTAGGCCAAACAAAACATAAAAGATACACAAGCTCCATCAGTAACTGGAAATACTACACAGGAAAATACTACACTAATACTACAGGAGTGGCCAAAGAGGTCATTAATCCCCTACCCTTGAGGAAATACCTAAATTCCAGAGTCATCCACTAGCAAACTGAGTATTTGCTGCTCCTCTACACTCGCACCCTGTGTAAAAGGGCACCTTGCTGCTATAGATGGGCCAAGCAAGGCTCTGCCTCAACCCCCAGTGCAGAACACCCATCAGCTCTTAACTGCTATTTATCAAGTTAACAAGGTGTCTGCTTCCACACAAGCTTGTATAGACTAAGCATCCTGTCTTCTCCTACCCTGACCATCAGGCAGAGCAATAACCACCACTAAGACTAGACAAAGAAACAATCCCACCAGGCCCAGTCCTGCTCCCCTCACCCACCCACCACATTTGTCTCTCTTAGCACTTGGGTCGCTTGGATCAGCAAAGACCACAAAAATTAAGGACATCATTGTTAAAATTAAGTGCCTGCACTAGCTGTACTGCTGCTTCTAGTCCAGCCTAATGCTCCCACCCAGGCTTGCACAAGTAAATGGATTTCTCCATCTCCCCCATATTCTCTTCAACAGCAACACTGGCATAGAAGAACAAAACAAAACAAAAAAAAAAAACAAAGTGTGTTACAACTGTAGCTGTTAGATTTAACCTCTGCTGTAGAAGGACAAGAAACTATAAAAAGTATCTTCACCAGCAACATTCTCCAAGAAATATGAATCAAAGACAAGCAGCAGCAGCAGTAAAATGCTCTGCTTGGAGGGGGAAGGAGAGACAGAATCCAAGCCGTTATTTACAAACACCCCCCAAAAGAAAACCCAGTGCCGCAAAGATGAAGACTAAGACGGCAGACACGCTTACTGGCACCCTTATCATCAAGGCTAGAGAATAAACAGTTCGGGAACCAGTACGGTAGTATGACATGCAAAAGCAACTACATCCAAATCTGAAACAGTTGCAAGATAACAGGAACCTGTTTGTGCTTGCTTTTGTCCACAGCCTGCGGAAAAAACACCTTAGCTGCATGTGTTCAAACCGAAAGGCATCCCTTCCTCCAAGGGGGCAACTGACTTCCAAAACGTCTTTGAAGTCTTATAGGCATTATTAATATTAAGACAAGGAGTCACTCTTAGCCAGTAAAGGCTGCTGGGGGTTTGGGGCTGGGAGAGAAAGAAAGAAAAAGAAAAAACCTTAAGAGCTTTCACAAGAGACACTCCTGCCCCACACTGTGCATTCATCCATTATCACATTAATCCAGTAATAAACATTTCTTGCAGGTCTGAAGGGAAGTGCGGCTGCATGCTAAGACAGCTGCTTACCTCTCCATCAGCTTTTCTTTATCCCAGTTGAAATGGCTAAGCAGTATCCGAGTGATAGTCGCTGGATTCTGGAAAAAAAAAGAAAGTAATGAACAAGTGAGTAACTGTTTGACGGAGTTGGTATACGAGTACCCCAAGCAGCAATTTGGGTAAGTGCATGGGGAAGCCGGTGTGCCTGACTGCATGTATTGTCTACATAGATTATGAAAATTAACATACACTGGAAAATAGTTCATGACTTGGCAGATAAAAAAAATTAAGAACAATTCTATAAAGCAGAAGAGCTATACGAAATGAGACTAGGCTTGAAGACTTGAGGAACCAGTCAGTTACTGCTGCCGCAGCGGATGAACTCACGACGCCCAAGCGTTAACATCTCGGAGCCCGGCGCGCTTACACAATGCGAATCCAGGATGTTCCTGAAAACGCAGGAAGGGTGAATTGGCATCCGCCCTATTCATTTTTGCCACAAGCTCCACACTACTCGCAGAACCAAAGTCTTCCTCGGTTGTCCCACCTCCCACCCCAACACACTTGGGGTGCAATTTCTCCCAGGAAGTAACTGGCTGATGCTGTCGGGTGGCAGCTTCTTCTGAAATCTCGAGGTGCTCCCAACGCACCTTGAGACTCGGAAAATACTGTACGACTAAGGAAAGAAATACAGCCTGGGAAGGTCAGAAGCAAGGGCTAGGAAGAAAAGCTGGTTTGCACTTTCGCACAAGTTTTACCTCCAATTAAATCTGTCTCTTCAGCCAAGGGCTTGGCCACACGAGAAGAGAAGCGGAACAAAACACGGGGCTTGTGTTACACCCAAGAAGCGTGACTGAGCTCCCTAAATCCAAACTATCCCAGCTCAGGCCAGGGACCATTTACGTGCAACACAGGCACCAGTCAGCACCCAAGGAGCGGCTGCACGTACTTTGCCGTTTGACACCAAAATGGAAGTTTGCTGCAGGGCAAATATTCAATGGACACTCTGAAGCTGTTGAAAAGTAGGACATAACAGAGCAATGCAATTTTTTGAGCCTCCAGGCTATAGCTACAACGTCAAGCTGCCAAAAAAGCCACTACTGCCACCCAAAGCAGCAGTCCCACCCTGCCCTGACCCCGCTTGCTCCCCCCTTTTCTCGCCCTCACCACCCCACACTAGTACAGCCGTTTTATGCTAAAACACTGCAAATTACTGGCTCTGAAACCGACTTCTTTCTCGTCTTTTCTTAAGCTGCTTTTTCACTGAATCAGTTCCCCAATCTGTTTCGTTGCCTGACCACACAAACAGCCGCACCGGCGCGAGGGGGAAGGCAGGAGCGGGCAGCCGGGGCCAAGCGGGACAGCGGCTTTCAGCAGCAACGCCAGCAAAACCATTTGCTGAACTAAAGCCCTGGAGTCCAAATGCAAGCGCAGAAAACTAGTCTGGTGGTCTCTGCTATGGAAGCGACACTCCTCTCCCCTCTGCAGCGCGTTCTTCCTCTCCTTAATACCAATACAGTTTGATCAATGCGAAATTAAGACTTTTTTCCAGCTTAAAACACCCACATGGACAAAAGCGGCTTTAAAAAAGTTAGAGCAGATCCCTGATCCGGCTCTTGGGGAGCCCCATAAAGAGTTGCAACAGCAATCTGCTGGACGGCATGTGGCAGAAAAAACAAAAACCAGTATTGCCAAACAGTCGGTATTGTGAAAACGCAGCCCCGGGCCCTCTTTGGACGAGCCTCCCAGGCAAGAGAGATCCGAGCTCCTAACTGCAATAGCTCTGCTAGGTCCTCGGCTGACCACCGTATGGGACCGGCCACCACAAAACTGCAAGGCACCTGCTGAAGAGGCACTGCGCTCCCGGCCGGCAAATTCACCCATCTCCTTGTGTCAAAAGCTGTGATGGTGCAGCTCTGGCACAAGCTGGACTAACTGTGCTGACGGGAGTTAATTTTCCCCTCTCCCTGTGCAGGGCTGGGTCTCAGCCAAGTCAGCAAGCTGCTGCACCTCACCAGGCAGCTGTGCAATCGCTCCCCGGGCACACACGCAGCCCAGACCCAGCAGCAAAACCAGCGTGCAACCCAGTCGGAAAAAGAGGGGGGGGGAAAAAGCTTTCAGATAGGAGCAAATCCCGATCTGGATCGCAGCGTGGTGCCACCAAGCTTGTGGCAGCACTGCTGACTTTAAGCTAGGAGCAAGCAGCTGAGAACGGTCTGAAGTCGGTACTGCCGCCTGCGTGGGAAACAGGGCTGTTTGGCAGCACCACCACTTTTAAGGGTCTCCTTCACTAAGGGGCAACTCCAATTTCTGCAAGGAAGAACGCAATCTGTTTCAAGCCTTTGGGTTTTATTCTTTCGAGGTTACTTTGCATTTGCTCTGGGGTATCCACAACATCTTTCTCTACAACACAATCCATATTACATAACGGCACCTAAAGGAACTCGTAATAGCTCACTTAACCATGCACACTTCCTAGAGCAAATTAATCAAAGGCAAGAACGTGCTTTTTAGTAAACAAGCTGATCTTATCTCTAGATTACCTTGGTTATAATACCAGTGACTACAGTCCCTAAAACTTTTATTAAAAAAACTTCTTCTGCAACAAGGCTTGCCTCAAACTGGGAAGTCTCCAGCTAAACACACCAGGCAAATACCACCTAGAGGTTTCTCCGGCTAATCCTTCCAGCGCTCTCACACATTTATACAGCACTTTACTCCCATCCATCGCTTGTGCCGTGCTCTGGAATGGCAAACAAGCCGCGGGCAGTAAAGCGAGCGGCTCTTCTCAAACGTAGGGAGCCTTTACTTGGACCAGGGAGTCTGTTCCAGAGATCGGCCAAAAGGATGCACAAAGAAACTGTACTTTCTTAAATTCTCAAACAACAAAGACTTGTCCTACCTTCTGCTGCAGTAGCCCACTTGGCCCCTGTGTTATATGTTTCTGGGAATATTTGTTAACCACTTAACAAGCTAAGAGGCCACCAAGGCAGTGGTCTGTCAGAGGGTTTTTCTGTTTTGGGGTTTTTTTTTTTTTAAGCAAGAAGGAAGAAAGAGAATTTTCCCCTATGCTGAAGAGTAACACTATATTAAAAGAATAAAAGTGGTCTGCAGTGACCGTCGAGCGTCTCAAGACAAACCTACCAAATACTGCTCACCAAAGGACACGCGGCTGCGAACGAGGGGCTCCAGTTTCCTTTGCGGCGTCTGCGTTTTTCCAGAGAAGCAGCACTGCAGCTTTCCAAGACAAGTTTCTCTAGATCAGAGTCCCTAAATATCCCAGCAGTGTCACAGTAGAAAAATAGCTTTCTTTTATGAAGGCAATGTACAAAACAGCATGTTATTCTGGGATTACACTTCAGAGACCAGAACCATCGGTTCAGTGCATTAAGACAAGTATGTCGGGGGGCGGGGGAAGCTTTTACTGGCTTTCTGGGCTTTAGCTTCCTTTAGCTCCAACAGTATTTGTTCAGCGTTATTTTAAAAAAAGGAAACACCAGCAGCACGGCAAGCGCCTACCAGAAATAGCTGGGCTGCATGCTTTCTGCATGCTTGCCATAGCCGAGATCTAGTATTAAAACTTAACCAGTTTCAGTGAAACTAGTTTCGCTGACACAGAAAGCGAGGACTAATACGACTCTGCCCTTGTTCACCTGCAGAGAGGACCGCAGCATAATCTGAGCCTGCATTAGGCAGAGGACTCCGAAGGCAGGGAGGAAGCGTTAAGAGGCTTGGTTTACATAATGTAAACCACAGTCAAACACAAACGTAAAAACCTCTGGCATTAAGGATTGTTCTAATTTAAGGCAAGGCACACCGGCAAGGTGCCGCGTAGCGGCTGCTCTGCATTAATTGCACGCACACACCTACCGTGCCATTCTCGGGAGTCGCTTTGGAGGAGCATCAGGAGAGGTTGGCTACTGCAGAGCTGCTGACCTCCCGCAGCCCGGTCACAAGGCTACACCTCCCGCCGCGTGCGCGGGCAAAACGACGCCAAAATAACCCGACCTTTCAACCTCTGCTTCGACACCAGTTTTGCTACACCCCACATTCGCGCTGCCATGGCGGCGGCGCCTACCTCCGCAATCCCACTGACGCTGGCTCGGCCCGGCGCAGCGAGGACTCGCAGGAGGCAAACAGCAGCAAGTTACGGAGCTCCTAGCAGATTTTAGCTTCTGCTCTGAAACTGGACGGGCTTCTCGTTTTGCACACAGGATTATTGTCTGTGATCATTACACCCCAAAGATTAGTTATGAGCAGGCGACGGCGCTGCTCAGACAGGATTACTACCTCGGCTCTGAGCCGCAGCAGCGAGAAGTGTGCTTTTACAAAGGATTTTTTCTGTTTACCGAAAAAAAGAAAAAATAACTAAGTAAAGCAGCCAGAAACAGATGGGAAGCTGGGGAAAAGCTGGCACATTCAAACGTTCAGTTTTCACTCAAACGCGGTTTGATGAAAGCTGAAACAGCAGATCTCGTTTACAGCAGTCACCTATTCCATTTTACATGCTGGAGCCGAAGACGACTGCCTAGAGCTCGAGGCAGCAAAGCCTGTTGATATCCAGATATAAGTGAAACCCGAGGAAAGCAGCCATTTTGTTGAAATTCTCCGGCTGCTTTCAAAGGCTGGCTGTCACAACTATCGCGCCAACACCACACTTGAGTAAAGCTCTGCCCGCAGAGAAAAGGAGTCGGTCCTTCAGGAGCGATCGCCTCGCTTAACAAAGCGGCTAAGCTCCAACCTGCTCTAAACAGATCCCACCTTCCTGCTACTTTGCAGTGGAGGTATTTACATTTATTGTTGCTATTTTCAGTGGAGGTATTCACATTTATTGTTGTTATCTACTTTGTCATGCTCAGACGCACCAATGCTAGCTGGAGATACAGGGATGGGAAACCCTAAAAAGCTTCAGAAATCCGATTTGGAGCTCTTACTGCAGCTAATAACATTCCCGGGGGGGGGGGGGGGAGGACCCACTTCATTCAGTAAAATTTACTTGAGCTTGGTTACAAACGTCTGAGTTCACTTAGATTCTTTTTGCCACCAAAATAAGACGGTATGAATTGGAAGGAGGAACCGGGACGCGCGCAAACACTATAAATGAATTACAGTTTACGGATTATTGGGACATTAGCTCGAATCTGAATTTTCAAACAGCATAATTTGCTGCGTAATTTGCTGCATGATAGTTTGCAGCACTTGATCTATTCATGTTTTCATCTTTCCAGATGAGTCGTGCAGTTAATTCTTGCAGTTTATAACAGCCAGAAGTGTATTCCAGAACGGCGTTTCTCATCACACGCTGGGAGTAAGCCGCTGCTTCCATCTGAGCATTCGCTGCGGATTAAAACCATTTACTAACAACTCAACTCCAGCTCCGCTCTCCAGCCAAATTCCTCCCCACCTCCTGGAGACATGGTATTGATAAATCCGTCATCTTGCATCTTTCCATTTCATGGTGGGTTTATTTGGTTTTGGTTTTTTTTTCTTTTTTCTTTTTTAAACATGGCAGCTTTAGCATTTCAACACTTCTCATGCTAACGGCAGGGTCTAGGTCCTCATAGCAGCAGTTTTTTCAGACTTGGTGCAGGTTTGATACCGCTTCCAGTTTAATTTTCTACGCAACTGTTTCAGCACTCCCGAATCAAAGCAGACGCTCCGCAGATGCTGGCTTTACCCAATCCTCCATGGTTCAAACCTCAGCGACATCCACTGCCACAGTCTGCTGGCACATAAATGCCGCAAGATGGTATTTAAACTCCCTGGCAAGAGGAAGCCGACTGGTTTCGAGGCAGTTGTTTGAGAGCAAAGACCAAGAGCTTTGCTTGGTGACGACACTTTGCCCACACCAGTGGGAGAGCAGAGGGCTGTCAAAAAACCAGCTCTGAAGCTCCAGCTCCTACAACCAAGCACCACAGGTACTTGCTCCATTAAAGCAGCATCCAAAGACAGCATGTTACACCACCGCCGTAAATATTTAATCAGTCAAAACCCCAGCGTGTGCCAAGAGCAGAGCACCGAGAGGAAACTCTAGGTGCCCTCTGAGCGCGCGCAGTCGAAAGCGCAGCCGCGTGCTTCGCCCCAGCTTCCCCTGCAAAGGCACCGCGCACAGCGTGCCCTGGAAAGGTAAGGAAGCATCAGTAACCACCACCAACGGGTCACATTTCACGGTCGCAGACGGAGCAAGAGCAACCTCGCCATGAGAAAGCTAAACAGATTCCTTGGTAAATTCAGGAGTAAAAGGCCTGGGGACTTGTGGCTTGCCTCCGCCACAGCCCTCTTCCCGACACATCTGCTACGCGTCGCGGCGGGATAAGCGTCGCCGGGTCCCGGGGACTCGGATGGCCTGGGGAGCGGGTCAGGCGCGCCGCGCGCTTCCCCGCTCTCTCGGGATGACTGCGGGCTACGGGAGGCAGGGCGCAGGCGTGCCGCAGGCCTCGGGCGGGCCCGACACCAACAGGGGCTACCCAACTGCACGGAGCGCCGCCGCGGATCAGGAGCCAAACATCCCAACAACGCTTCGATTACCTCAAAAACCGAACACGTTTACATACCGATGCTCCTCTCTCACGGACAACAGCTCATTTCTCATCTACGATGCAGAAAAAGGGCAAGTGTCAACGCAGGCCAGGCGCCGTACAGCTGCTTCCCTTGGTCGGCTAATAACAGCAAAAACCTGCATGGATCTGCTGCAATAACTAGGCTGACTACTCCGTTTCAAACGCCACTGGTCTTCCCTTGCACCCCCGCTCCACCACCCAGTCAACGCCAGGCATAAAACACTTGCTCCGTATGCTACATCAGCTCCGAGTCCGAATCGCATTACAGTCACACTGCCACAGGGAGGTTCGCAGGGCTTTACAGGCGCACCGAGTGACCTCCACTTGTAAAAGTCTGTTCACATCTATTCTCTCAAGAGACAACTACAGAAAACCTCACAAACACAGGACTCACTCCTATCAGCTTAGCAAAACTCCCAAGATCCCGTCTTCTGCATTCATCTCCAAGTGCTGAGCCTCTCCAGGGCCCGATCTCCTGAAGAGGTTACCTTCAAACTTACTAGTTTTTAACAGTTCAGACTAATCACTCTGAGAAGGCTGGAAAACCTTAATGTCACCTAATATTCCCTGACTCAATTACAAATAGCATGTAAAGGGTCGCTGTAAGAAGATGAGGACAGTAGCTAACTAGATCAGTCCACCACCACCCATCAATACTCCCTTCTTCTGTCATCTCCTTACCCGAATGTAATTCTCTCCCGGGCCTATCTTTCTGCCAAAAATAAAAAAATAGATAAATAAATATCAGGATCATTCTTTTCCATCTCTATGTACCTACTGAGGACATGGACTTTGCGTCCTACAAGCCCACTGAAGTCACACTAAGTGGCTTAGTTTCTAACTAGCCAGTTCTGAATCACCCTCAAATTTACCTTTTCCTAGCACTACCATTTCCAAGCAACGCTGCATGAAGCTAGGCTACTTCCTTATGACATTGCCAATCATCACGGTCAACTGCTTTCCTCAGACTGGCACCTACCACCTCACTGTAATTTCCCATCATATATAGTGGCTTCTGCTTCAACGCTGATCATCTTAGCCTCCTACATCCTACTTCATCTCATTAACTGCCCTTCACACATCATCCCCAATTTCAAAAACTAAGTTTTACAGAATTATGGAATTAGTACCATCACACTATGGCACAAAAAGGTAGCTTGATATTACGATCTGAGTTTGTATTAACCTATCTGCATTTTACTGATTGTTTCTAGCTCTGATGAACATACATGCTTTTACCAGAGGAAGATAATAAAAAGCAACTTCAGCGAAAGCTATTACTTCATTTAATTGGTTCAAGAAACAGAAGTGAAGCAGTCAGCTGCTTTACATTTTCTTTGAGCCTTTGGAAAGTTTTCAGGTTAATGATTAAGAGCCATGACAGAGAGCTATTGTCTAACGAAGCTTTTAAATCAAAAAAAATTACTAAAGGTGACAACTCCAGAATGAATTAGCAAATTTGGAAATGCAAAAAACTGAATTCACAGAGTAATTCTTCTAAATAAATTAAAAAAACATGCATCACATGGATTTGTCATGCTTCTCAAGCGTTCTGGACAGCACTGGCTCTCAGAGGATGGCAGAAACTCTGCCACCAACTCAACACAAATTTAAACACTGCATATGCATTACAACCAGGGAAGGTATTTAAGACTGTTTCAGCTACACTTGCTTCTATACAAGACCTATGGTTTGATAATAAAATACAGAGAGATGTTAACTATATTTTATATATTTCTTCTGAATAACATTTTGTCTTCTACTGCCTTTTGCTACAGTTCTTGGGTATAAAGTCAAGCCACTAAAGAACAAAGGCGCACAGCTGTAGAGGCACTATGAAATCAAGAAAGTTATGCCACTGTACGCTTTTGAAAGACTATGGAGCAAGAGGTCTCCAAATGTACATGCTTTCACAAACAATTTCTCACTTTTAATCCCTTTGGATTAAGGAGCGCTACTGTTTTATTGCCCACAAAGGCAGTATCATGCGAACTATCTCACTCCTTCGGTTGTCTCCCACCACAAGAATCCCAATGTAAGAGCAAAAACTCAGCAACTTTGTGTAAGCAACATGAGCCACAGCTACAGTTGCCCATGTCTCCACTGAGCAACTAAAGCTTACGGACCAAGAGAGAACAAGAGCAGAAGCACATGGGTGCTAGAGTACGTTTCAAAATTGATTTTTTACTTCAGCCCTCTCTTCTCATGCCTCCTACTCATGAGTTTGCAAAGAGCAGCCTTAAAAGAGTAGGAGAGGGTGATGGCACTATTTCCATATAATTCTTTCAATTTACTATTTCAGTAGCTGTTCAATATCTCCCATTACAGAGGAAGAAAACAGCATGTGACACACAGCAGCTGAGCTAGGAAGGGAACAGTTCTAAGAGCCTCATCTATGACCCCCCAAAGTTTTGGCAGGCCTGAACGCGAAGGACCCACAGGCTCACTCAGGCGGGATTTGCATCCTTGGTAATCACCACCACCAGCCCCCTCAGGCCAAACCTTCAGTCAACATCCAAAGCCTCACAGTGGTGTCTCCATTAGGATGAGAAATCAATGAGACAAACAGATACCAAATACAGATGACTATTTAGGAAAAGCATTAAGAGACCTGCTTCCTAGCCACAAACAAACTACACGTAGTCATCTTCCTTGCTCATCCGCTGCGTACTGTTCAGGCAAGTAGTGGCCATGAAGCATCCTTTAGTCCCCCTTCTCTCTTAAAATTACACACGACTGCTCTTACAGGCCCCAGTTTTTCCCCTCTATCATATATGGGCTTGCACTGAAAAATTCTCACCCCAACGCATGTACTTCTGCACTTAGTCTGCACTTACCTGCCAGACAGTTACTGCGCTGTTCATAGACACATACCAAACAGGTCCAACTCCATCAAATACAAAAAGAAAACTGTTGATTTTCTCCGGAGGACAAGCATACCTAATAACAGCAAGAAGCATCATTTCATACTTTTAGTCCCTTGGGATCGCTCAGACCAACAGCCTCCAGAAGACTAGAAAAGACACCTGGCTATCGCTTCAATTCTTCTCCCATCAAACCAATACAATTCACTGGTGGGGAGCTCGGAGAAAATATACTGTGTTGGTTCAAAAGGAATGCAAGGGTACATTTTGCCACAGAAGGAAACGATGCAGCGTGAAGGCTGAGGAATTCAGTGACTAGGCAACACACATCAAAATCCCTCAGTTTAGACCAAGGGCACATGTCCATCTGAACCAGCTAAGAGGTCTCCTCCCTTCTATGTGCTTTTAGAGACACCGGGGGAAACTCCAGAAACCCAAATGGTTTCACTTTGCACCAGGTCTATTTTTTTTTTCCTACGAGATAAAGTAGTGACTATTTGGATTCTTATTTTACTTTGAATGTTTCTAAACTGTACTTCCTTCAAACAGCATTATGCCGTGGAGTTCAAACAACACTGCAATGACCAGCACTTTGAAAGAAATAGTCTGGATTTATGGGCCCTATTTTGAGAGGGGAAAACACCCGCCTGAACAATTTCCAACAGCTGTTCACAAAAGTAGCTTTGACTGAAAAAAAACAAGCAGGACAGTAACTAAGCAGAGCAGTAAAATACACCCTTTAAAACCTGTTTCAAAGACGCTACATCCCATCACCACCAGACCATGAAGAGAGAGCTCTGAAAATATTTACTTCAGCAGCAAAACAAACTCATGCAACCGCTGGCTCCCGGGCCTGCCGCTGACCTCTCCGTCTACGACAGCACAACTGCTTGCACAGCTACGAGTGAACTAGATAGGGGAAGCGACCCGGGCTGAGGCGGGTTGCTGGTTTATTTTTAACCCAGATCAGTCTCTGATCAGGATCACTGTGAGGCCAGACAGTTGAGCTGGCACAACTCAGACAACATGGACTTGCTTCCAAAAATTTTTTTGTAAAATCAGTCTGTTGAGAGCCACAAGCCAAGCATATGTCAAAGCTGGGCGCCCCAGGGATCACAGACCCTCCAAATCTTCTTGCCACAAAGCCTTAAAAGCACAGTAGGGTACAGTCTGATGCAGGTTACTGCCAGAAAGGCTGGTCCCACTCCCCCTCCTCCCACTAGCAACTTCATCATTCATCTCTGAAAGCATCATCCAGAGAAGAATGTTTCTCATCTGGAAAACAAGCACAATGTCATTTTTGCCAGCCTTTTTTCAGCTTTCTCCATTGCAACCCCATGGCAAGCCAGATCTTGAGGGAGGTGGCTACCTAGGGGTACAGTACAGTTATTAATAAGAGCTATTATTAATCTGGCCCTGTCTACAGTTTCATTAGTGTCTGGGGGCTATTTTCAGCTGGGCTACCAAAACAGAAGATTTAAATGGTATAAGAATAACTTCACTGAGGTTGGCGCTATTCCCAAAGATGTGTTCTCAGCGCAACCAAACCAGGAGACCACCAGGACAGAAACGCACCTTTTCTCTTTTATTAGTCAATTTTGGAAAGACCAGCTGTGGCATGTGTCAGGTCAGTGACCCATCTAGTTGATAAACAGAAAATGATCCAAAGCACTGCCTTTGGGCTCCTGGGCAATGCTGTCTTCATTGGGTGTCCAACTCCTCTTCTGAATGAGCTGAGCATTTCTGGGAAAGTACAGATCTGCCTATGCGAGCTACGCAAGATGTGCTTTTTGAGGGAGAAACAGAAAGTAAAGGTATAAAACTGAAAGAATGTCAAGTTACAGTTGCTTTTTGCGACCCCTCAGATTTCCATAAAGCAATTTAAAGGAAAAAGGTTTTCCCTGCTTCTTTTTCTTCATATACAAATATATACACACAATATATATAGATACAGATATAAACAAATAAGTTAATTTCACTCCTTCACCATAGTCAGCCTTGTTCATTTTCAGATTTTGTTCAAGAGTCAAATTCACCCATAGGATTTGTACTCATTTTCTGGACGTGATACATTTGTAGAGACTGAGACTGTTCCTCCTCATCAGGCAGCAATACCGCTGTCTCTGCTAGCTCCAGTTTCCAAGACCTTATGCAATGCAAGGAACAGGCTGTCTGCAACTCTGCCCAATGAACTACTTCTAGGCAGGTATAGTTGGGACTTCTCTGTGGATTTCTCATGCCCTTAAGGCAGCAGGACTTCACTTGTGCTGCTTTAAGCATGTTCAAGGCATCGCCTGGTCAAACCACTCAGGCACTGAATGGGAACCAGGCCTTAGAAGGATGCTAACAACAGACCTGATAGGCTATCAGCAACCATCCCTCCCCTTAGTAAGAAATCTGTACTGTGGAAGAGTCAATGCTGGACTGTTCTTAGAACCACAGCAAATGGTTTTTAGATCAAAAAAAAAAAAAAAAAAGCAGCTTTACAGAAAGCTTCTTACAGTATAAGATAATCAACTGCATTTTGAGTGTTCTTTGAAAAAAAAAAAAAACACACACAAAAAAAATCAAACCATTGCTTCATTCCCCCAAAATCTGTTGCTCCGCATTACAGTATATTATCAGATATTATCTGACTGAAAAATGTCTATCCCACTTCCCTCAAAAATTCTTTTGAAGTTGACAAAAGAAATCAGGTAGACTTTAAACAGATGAGAATATTTTCTGACACTTAACATCACAGCAATACACATACTAGAAAGGATAAACTCCCAACAATTCATGGACAACGAATTGTAGACAATTTCTATAGCAGAAAATCTGTTTGTTGGCTCAAACATGTGCTAACAGGGTGGGGGGGACCAATAACTAATTGATTTTCTGGATTAGGTTATATAAATTCTCTAGGAAGGTCTCTCAAATTGTCCTTTTCCTGGTCTCAAAGGTCCTTCCAGACAAGGATTAAAATAAAGGTGTCCTCTCTTCAGATAGCGCGTAAGCAGCGGACCAGACTCCAAGGGTACTCAACCTTAAACGTCTCTCTCAAATACTGGTTAAATCTCCAGTCGCGGCTGAGCTGTCTCCAATTTGCCTTTGTCGCTGGGCACTAATGGAAAACACCTATTCCAACACGATAAGTTCAAACACAAAGACAGTTTAGATGTTTATCAATGGGACAAGAAGATAATCCAACCAAACTGTAGATCACCTCCGAGCTGATTCCTCAAAATCATTCGTTTCCAGGATAACTCCCGAGTGCAGACAGACCCTTGCCCCAAAGTACACCGCCAGCCCAAACGTACGTTTGTTTTTCCCCACAAGACAGTTTTTTTAACACTTGATTACACAGTATTTTGCTCTTCTGGCAAGAAATTAGAACAAAAGGACAAGCTACCTCCTGTACTAGAGCTCTAGGACACCCAGATGCTTGGGGGGAAAATGCTCGCTACGCAAAGGCAAAATAACACACCAATGCGACCCATCTCCTAAATCTGGACTTCCACTCCAGAGCCTAATTAACATTTCCCAACAAAGAAGGGACACAGGGAAGACAAATACAGTAGGGCAAGATAACTGCTTCCATTAGCTGCATTCAAGTAGCGCCCAGAATCAATAACTTAGAAATCTGCCTTGAAAGCTAAATGAAAGCCGCCCCAATTAAAAACCTCTCTCATAGCAATGGTCAGGTTTTTTCAAATATACTTCGATGTATGGTCACAGTAGCACACTGCTGTTAACCCTTCAGAGAGCACGGCAGCCAAGAAACACAGGCTCAGCAAAAGAATTTCTAGCCCCAGGCACTTCACTCTTAAAAGAGCACTAGAGAATTTTTATGAAGAAAACAAAATCCTTAACATCTTCCGTCTTATCTTTCTTCTCCAGGCCCAAGCTTGGTCAGCATCCAAACACTACGCATTTCTCCTCTTCTCTGCCCTCTGCCTGGTTTTACTGCTTGTGGCTTTGTCCCTTCCTTCAAGCGGCTCTACAAACTGTCCCCTTTTTGGCACACCTTGGTTTGACAGAAGGGCAATTTCGCCTAAGCACCAAAACAGCACCACGCTCTATAGTCTGTTATAAAATACGTCTTACTTGGGCTGACTTGATTCCCCGTCACTCCACAAAGGCCCCAACTTTGCTCACTGCAGCACGTACCTAGCTAAACCGAGCACTTGGATGCATAAAGCCATGCAACATCACAGCACACAACTCCGATTTAACTAGCATCCCTATTTAGGGGTGCAGCTCCATAACTGGATCACGGTTCTTCCTGCCACCTTCCCATTTTCCAATACAAGGCCGTGCCGATGTATTATCTTTGCCTCATCTGGCAGAAAGGCAGATGTTTTTCCAAATTACAATGCAACACCAAGCAGGAAGACTTTAACCCTTTGAAGTACTCGCTGGTGAATTTTGGTTTTGTACACATGATGTCACCTTGATGAACGGGCAATAAGTCTACCCGGTTAATGCCTATGCCTTAGCCTGCAATTCCTAGTTGAGCAAAAAACCTTAGAAGTCTTTCAACACTTTTAAGAGAGAGAGGCCCAGGAAATCATTGCCAATACAGCAATGTCTTGGGGATGTAATCTTTGGCAATGCTCTTCTGTTGGCAAAAGCCCCAGAGCAGATGTCACTATAGCTTATATCACTTCCCTGCACAAAATAAGCTATACCTGCAAAAGCACTTTTTTGCTGGCAGAAGCTGCATCTGCACTAGGAAAATCTGCCAAAATCCTTTTTCCAGCAAAACTCTTCTTGCTCAGACCATTACTAAATGATGACTTTGCAATTTATTTACCATACCGTGCTCATTTAATCTTGCTTCATTTCATAGCCAACAAAACAGAGCCCCAGCAATGCACTATTTCATGAGCCAGGATTGCCACTATATGGAGTAATTTTGCCTGTTTACACCTCAAAACACATTTTTCTCAGAAGGCTGCACAGAAACCACCTTTGAAGAAAGGACATTCTGGAGGCCTTAAGAGCTTGCCAGTTCTCTTGTTCATCCTCATTCACATTTTTTTTAACATGATATGCTTATGCTTATAATCATAACTGCAGTCTCTAACTGCTGTAGATATTTTTAACCAACTACCTGAACTAACTCAAGTTTGAGAAAATGCTCTACTGGGATTCAGTACAGAAATAATGGAAAACAAATTGTACAGCAGCTGGGGAGAACGGGAATGCCTTTCCAGTCTTTTCATGATTTTCTCATTTAGGACTTGCCCTTCTACAAACTTGTACTCATTTAATCAGAAGTATTTTTAAATCCGTTTAGTTTAACCAGCAAGCATATGCAGACCCTCCACAGCACCTTTCTCCCTTTCATTAGATAATACAGAATATACATAGCTGTGTAATTTTGTACATGATAAACTGGGCAGTAGCTGACAGGGATACCCTTGTTTCTTTTCCATGAAGATATTGCTACCTCTCATCAGACACTGGGCTTCTGGGAGGAAGGGGGGAAAAAAACACCCTTATCAGTCCTTCTTTATAACCGATGTGAATGCTGGCAATACAAATCATTAAACTAATGACTAGCAGATAATTGAGTGCACTGGGAAGACTTGCATTCAGCCTCTTCCAAACCACAGTGCTGGCCGGCTGCCTGCCGAGGTACCCTGGAAAGCGATAGCAGGACGCCAGTCAGAGGGAGGTACACCCTGATACGTGATGAGAGCGATCCCAAACATCTCCAAGCACCCTTCAGATAGCTTCGGTATCAGTTCCCAGGCATCCCCAAAACAACTCAAGTCTTCACGCTGCATTTTCACTGAAGAAGTCATCATCTGCTTGTACAAAGACTGCGAGGCAGTTGTATGAAACGGCAATGGAAGACTGGTTTGAAAAAGGTAACCCAGGAAGAGTTCTACTGAAGCAGGAAAGCAGATGATGACTCAGAAATTAAGGAAGAAATTTAGCCAAGAAGCAAGTACCTGTCTCTATATTAACACTGAACCTGTTTCTAATACCATGGTAATAAATTCCCAGTGGAAGGCAAAGTACTTCACATTTCTAAAGGCAATAGTTCAAGACCTGCGTCATGTTATACAGGGATTCTTTACTAAGACTGTCCCGTATAACTACACCTGCATTTACTATCAACTATCTTTGTTCAAGATGACAAAAATATAGCAGAGTATAACTTCAAGTACTAATTTTGCCTGCTTTTAGCAATACAAATAAGGAAATTTCAAACGCATCATTTTACCAAGTACAGATGTAAATATGAAAAGGCTTATATATGCTCATTACAACACACGCTAGTGCATATATAAAACACTTGTGAATCAAAGAAAAAAAGAAATCAATTTGCCCAGACAGCTCTTCAGTTGTCACAGAAGTATCATTAGTGACCAAAACAAAGATGTCAGGCATGTTTGCTCATCGGATTTTTTTTTTTTTTACAGAATTTTCTGCACGCATACCAAGTGCATACCCCCAAAACCTTTCACAACAATGAAGAAACTTCACATTCATAGCATCTATTGGGTTAATTTATACAGGTATACAGGAATGCAGAATGTGAACCTGCATTCCTCATTTTTAGGCAGGGACATTATCAGAGCTCTGAGAAGAGAAATGAAGTTGCTAATTCAATGCTGAGTGTTCTTATCAACTTTCTATTAAAAAAGAAATTGCTCTGCAGTCTAATTCTAAAGTATATTGATGAGTGAAGCTCTGTCACTTCTGAGCACTTATTCTGGAGTCTAACCTCGTCAGGCCTTGGGTGCTCTGTGGACCAATTTGAGACTTCTCCTTAGGTAAGGTCCTCGAGGCACGGATCTCCCACACGTGCTCCCTCTTCCTAGAAGGGGTCCTCAGCTCATCTTTCCAGACCACTCCTTCCACCTCCCTATTTCTCAGACCTCAGAGTCTGAACGGGATGTAGATTGCTAAGAGTTAACTTATTCTTCCCGCACAGAAAAGCGCATTGCAAGGGAGACTGTTTACTCATGCGAATTCTCCTGTTTTCCCCTAATCCCTCTCCACATTGCTGTTCTCCAGACAAAGGAATGCCGATTGCATTCGGTTACACAAGAACACATGCAATCCCAAGTTATCTACTGTGGAGGAGATCAAAGTTTTGAACAAGTATCCAAAGCTCTTTCAAAAGTTAAATATGGTCCCACAAACATACACGCACCCAAAACAGGCTGCCAAAATTATGTCTTCAGGTATAGCTACATTGCTTTTGGTGACACTGCACAGCTGAGCAACTCAATCACCATCATGTCTGGCAAACGGAGCAAAACAACTGTTTACAGGGTCAACAGTGAGCTGACTGATAAGAGCCGGGAAGAAGAGGCACATTGAATCAGACAGTTCACTGATCCCACTCACTACCTGGCCATGCAAACAGCTTGTACCAGCACCATGAGGGAATGCCTAAGCCAAGAGTTACACATGTAACCAAGCCCCTTTTTCAGGTTGCAAGAGGAGGAGAGTATCTTTACAGCACTGCATCTCCAAAAGCATTACTTGGATGACCATCAGATACCCAAAAACCTCCAGAACCGTCTCGAGTTCATCAGTGTTTCAAGCGAAACCGCAAGGGAAGCCCATCAACAACCGCCCGTAGTGTCTTAGTCTACTGCTCAGAAAATCGAAGAGAAAAATCTAAGAGGAAGCTATTCACAGTGAAAGACTGTGCAGCAACTGTTTCACCACCTTCCCCGCACACATCAAAGCCGTACAGGAACAGTAAAGTCAAGCAGGCCTTTCTGTGATTTTTATGTAACGGACTTGCTCAAACAGCAGCTACTTCCCCTGTGGCTCTAAAAAGAGTTTTGCTGAAGTAAACAGGTCAAACACACTTTCCTGGAGTAGTATGCTCACACAGCTCACCCAACACAGAGGTTGGCCTAACTTCCTAATATCAGGTGTCAAACAGAAACCTTTAGAACCACTTAAAATACTTATTTCTACACCTTGGAAGAAAGCCTCTTCATGCGTTCACCTTAATAGCCGAAGCAGCAGAGGAGTTTACAAATCCTTGAAAGAACACCCCAAAAAGTTAGTTATTTTGCCAGCTGGCTATTTTCAGGTGCAGTTACACCAGCTCTCTTCCAGTTCTGTGTTTTTACTGAGCATTCTCCACTTCAAGAGGATTTTCTTTTGCTCAAGCAGAATCCGTCTTAGCAGTAACTTCTACTATATCCTGCTTAGCTGCTGAAAAACAAGGTTAAGAGCCTACGTCCCCTACCTGGTGAAGCAACACACAAAACACTACAGCACATCAAAGAAATTGTCCGTGCATGACAGAATAAAGGCAGTAACCAAATAATCAAGCTTTTAACTTCCACTTTGGAGATGGCCTGCCTACAGCTCCCAAATTTCTCAAATCACCAAGCAGTCAGAACTACTTATTTCATGAATTAACATGCACCCTCTCCACGATGTCCCTGAACTTGGAGGGTACCTCAGACCAGGAGCGCAGGCAAAGAGTTGGGTAAGCCACAAGAAAAAGCTCTCTTTTTCACTTCAACCTTTATGTTTCCGCCAGAAGCACTTTCCCAGGAGGCCTGAAGCGAGATGGCCAAGACAGGATCTGCTTGCCTCCCCTTCCCCGGGCTTCTGAAGTGCCACACCAGATTCCAGGATGTAAAAGCTTTAACTGGGGTAGACAGAAATTCAAGAATGCCTTACAAAACGCTGAGAGGTGGGACTTAATGTGCCAGCAGGAACAAGTGGGTACCAGCTAGGAAGTACCAGTAGCTCAGGAAGAGACCAAGCAGCAGAGATCCAGGTAGGCACACAGGCTCCTGCCCAGGTACTCCCAGATCCTGGCCGAGCCCCTTGCTCACAGGGCTCTCAGCAGCAGTGATATTTGGTTCTTCTCACCTTATCCAATGTATCTGCTGAGGACTACAACCTTTTGCTGTCACGCCGACACGCCAGATCCTGGCAACAAGGACAAGACATACACCATAACATGGCCAGGCAGAAGCAGCACTTGCAGTTTAAGCTGTCCGGGCTCCACGAGGAGCACACCAAAAGGGTACTTGGCTCTCTCCCAAGCTAGTTCTTTCAGAGAGGGTTGTTTTTGCCCACCACCCCCCTGCCCTTATTAGACAGTGGCAATAGCTACCAGCCAGAAGCCGCACCAGCTCTCAAATGCTACCCCAAACAGTTTGCAAAACGTTCAGTACTGCCAGAAGGCACCACGATTCCCAACGCGCTTTCAGGAGGCAGGCCAAGGCTTCCAGAAGCAGGTATCTAAGCTATGACATGAAGCAGCAAGTTTTTTTCAGAAAACATTTAAATGGCTTATTAGCTCCTTCTTTGTTCTGAATGATTTAGATACTGTTGAAAGCATCCGTGTCAGACTTTGAATTTGAAATTATTTCTGACATTGGAGAAAGTTCTCAGTCTCTAAAAATAGGCGAAAGACTTAGTGCAGATAGTTGCTTGAACCACTGTATTCACGTAGCACTCAAATACATTTGCCACAATGAGCTATTCTGAATACCAAAAATAATTACTCAGCATACTAAGCCAGGAAAACAAGGGACTTTGTTTGAAAGGGTGTCTGTAGTTATATGGACATTTCCAATTCTAGAAGGCTGACTTACGAAGTACAAACACTGCTGAGCTTCGCTACGTATGAAACTAAACTACTTGTGAAGCCTTGAACGGCAGTTTTCAAAGCATTCCTGTAAGCTGTATTTCCATCACAGCTCAAGATCAAAAGCTAAAACATGGCAAGCCAAGGCATCACATATGGGCCAGAAACTCAAGGTTCTCAACATTCCCAAATGAAAAACCTGGAACGGCAAAGACTTAAATATTAGCAGAATTTTCATTATCAAATTACAAAATAAAGTTTCTGCTCCAGCTCAAGCGAAGCCAGCTACCTCCTCTTCGTGCTGGAATCTCCTCCACCGATATCCTAGCTCGACAGGCCTTTTTCAAACGCGCAGACATCTGTATTCTGGGCTGCACTCAAATGCACCATTTGGAAGTACTGAAGCTCTGCAAGCCCTCCAAGCCCGTTTTACAATAAACGAGGCTGCAATATTCTTGCAAATGCGGAAGCTACTGAATGACTTCATGAAATCCAGCAGTATTGTATACCTACATACACTCACAAGCCTCCAAGCATTCTTCGCTCATGCCCAATAATACAATGTAGCCAAACACAAACAAGAGAAAACACCTCTTGCAATATTTTTCGATCCCTCTAACTCGAGGAGTAAAAGAAGTCCAGCGGCATGGAGGTACAACGGCCCCGAACAGATGATCCCTTGCTAACGGAGCCGCACAGACAGCACAGTGACCCGTCATGGTCACCTCTCGCAGAAAGCGATAGCTCTACTGACAAATTAAAGATTCTCTTCCCAGCTATCAACTGTTCAAAACAGTCTTTTTTGCGGGGGAACGAGCAGTTATATTCTCTAGGGAAAAAAAAAGACTCTCAGAAATGATTTCTGTATGAAAACCTTGACTCACTATTACAACACGCGCACAGTTCAAAGTTGAACGATCACTTCCTCAAACTGCTCTACTACATCTGACACCAAACAGCGTTGAACAGTCTCTTTGGTTTATCTCGTTCACAGAATAACTGGGAAGAGAGCTTGCTTCCAAATTGAAAATTGAAAGAAAACCCCCACAACAGGTGGCAGGGAGACTTGAGGGAGGTACTGCGCTGAGGAGCTACTTTTAATTTACGAGTTGATGGTGTCACTCCAAACCCACACTGAAGTGTTCCAGGTCCCAGGTTTAACCCCAAGGAGCAGGAGACTGGCATAGCGAGACTCTGCACCACATTCCTGAAGCTAACTTTGCTTGCCAAGCAGCTCTGAGCAAAAACGGGAAATAATTCTGAATAAATGCAGGGCTGACGCTACACTTCCATACTACATCACAAAAACACAAGGAGCTTCAGAAGCTTATTTTTATTTCCTATTAGGAAGTTTATCTCATACAAATTTAAAAAATAAGAGTCAGAAGATGGGATACATATCAAAGTGTAAACTCCAGTTTCATTTTGCTTCCAGCGTACCAGGTTATACCCAGAAATAGCTCTCACTTCACATCCCGGGCCATGAAAGCAACCGTTTCAATTCTGACTTCTCAATGGCAAACCAGAGCCATCAATTTTTAGTAGAAGTAACGCTTCTACTTTGCATAGCAAGTTTGGTTCCTAGTAGCTAAAATTAAACCCACAGGAAATACCAATAACTGTATCTACAATTTAGTATTTCTTCCCCCCTTTAAAAAGGGATTTTTAATACTTACATAAACAAATATATAAGGGCAGCTAAAACAAAGAGCAGCGTTTTCGGTTTCACTTTGAAATATCCCCAATACATTCCAGTCCCCATCTGCATCAACAAGGTTCATCAGGAGAAGGCTGCTCGGTGTGATTTTTGTAAAATTACGCGGGGGCAAAAGAAACCAGCATCAATTTTTACTCATGGCCAGCCACAAGATTTACATTTGGCCTAACAGAAATGGAAATCTAAAGCACTAAGCAAACAGGTCGTTTAAGTATGAGATCTACGTTAGTCTGGAGACTTACACACGTAGAAAAATTTTTCTACCTTATAATTGTGTAATTTACAATAATTCTCACAAAATTTTTTTATTATATTCACAATTCCATGTCTCAGCAGCCAGCGAGCAGATACAGCGTCATTTCCGAGAAGCTGCAGAGCGGCCACATGTAACAGGTCTCAGGAATGCTTTGTCACAGCGAAGTTTACTCTGCTCCTTGGAAATATTAAATGCATTCCTACTATAATGAAACACCTTATAAACGCCACATGACAGAAACATGAAGTCTGAAAAAGCATTTCCTTCCAGCATCATAACATTTAGGACCCAACCGCGTTTTATTGTAAAATAACCAACCACAGACGAAGCGACGTTAGAGGGTTGCAAACGCACCCGGTACAGGCAGCGCGAGCAGACCCAAGCACAAGGAGCATCAGCCTGAAGCGCCTGCTCCCACAGACTCCTACCTAACGCTTGTCAAGCGGTTTCAAGCACTCAGAGTTTTCAGGATGTCACCTCTAACATTAAATACAGTCTTAAGCACAAGGCTGTGCAGTAGCAGCAATTACTGCTGCTCGCTGGCAAGTCATTCCTATTCTGGACAACCTATTCTGAACATATTGCCAATAGCACTGAATTACACCACCAGTGGGAAAAATTTCATAAGTTATGCCTGGGACTCAGTAGGTTTTGTTCGAACAAGTAAAGCCACTGTTTAATAAGACCACTTTTCCCAAGCAACAACAGATTCACACTCGCTGTAACAGAGCGCTATTTAACGGCGGAGCGGCATTCTGGGGAATATTTGCGCTGCCTCAGTTGTGGCGGCCTCTCGAAAAAGCTGCTCCTCGACAAACTTAACAAACACAGCATTGTAACTTAGAAGTGGCCTGGGGTTTTGGCTTATTTTAACGTCAAAGTTTTCAGCCAGTGAGGACCTGACCTTACTTTCAAAGAAGCCGTCTAGATTTATCACCTAAATGAGAAACGAATATCCAGTACAAACGTTCAGAAATCACATACTCTCTGTTCTGCTCTTAAGAATGTTATTTTAAAGCCTGTGGTAAAGAGAAAAGGTGTTTTTGCACAAGGCAAAGTTTTCTTGTATCTGGCGAGTCCAGCTCCTTCCAAAAAAAAGCATGTTTGAAGTCCGACATCCTCCCAAGCATCCAGCGGGGGCCAGTGAGGCCACCCGGCAACCTCCAGGGTCCTGCTTCGGGCCGCAATTCTGCTCGACTGCCCTTTCCGTGGTTTTGTTTTAAACACGGGTCTCGAGCAATTTTTGCTGTATCAACCATCCTGGAGCTGCATCCCCATGTTTTCGACACCTTCACCAGTTATGAAGGCCAGACAGAACAAATACAGTCAATGACATCACAATGATGTCACTCAGTCGCTCCAGAAAAGGTGACCAAAAAGGGAAACAAGCCCAACCCAGAAAGACTGAAATCACACAAACTTGCAACAAAGCAAGGAGAAAACTAAACCGAGCGAGGCCAGAGATGCAGCTCATCATGTGCTTATTCAGAGTAGAAATAAACATGCTATTCTAAACATTTTCAAGTTTATTTTCAGAAAATCTAGAGCAAAGATATAAATAGCCATCTGAAATAAAGAGAGAGAGAGAGAGAGAGAGAGAAGATGGTAAAGACTTATTTGGACAATCTTTCCTCCTGAAGTTCTGAGAAGAGTACAGCGAAGTTCCGTGGGAAAACACCTTCCAAATAAGAAAAACTTTTGTTTAACGCCACCTCTCAAACATCTACCTCTATGCCTACATTTTCACAGCTGTTCTGCAAGTTATTCTGTAAGAAAGACATGCAAGAAGTCTGCTCGTTTACTCTGACGGCTAAAATTCAAAATAACCTGCTGAATTAATCTCTAATCCATGAAGTTACAGTGACACAATGGAAGTGACACTCTGATCTGAGGCCGGGTTTAAAAGCCTCAGCCAGTCACCAGTGCAAGGTTAAGGGGTTTATTTTCGCATTTGGGGGAAAGGGGAGTTTTGTGTGGCACACGGAGTCAAATCAGATTATCAGCATAAATGCTAAAGAGTCTGCAAAAAATCATCAGTAAGCACCTGAAATCCTGCTTATGCTCAGGCAAGTCTGCAGAGACAGTGAATGCAAAATAATCTGAATATTTGAGTCATCCTGAAGCCTCCTTAGTTCACTCTAAGTTTGGTGGTCTTAAAAGGCCAAGTGACCAAAAATCAGCAGGTATCACTACCAAGCAGCCACCCTCAAGAGCACTTTACACTCTACCAGCACAAATTATACACTTAGTAGCCAACAAGTCTGTCACAGGAGAGCTACTATTCCAGCATCTTCATCAGATTAAAACCCTGCCTTAAGGAGTTTTTCATATACATACATACACAGCTGGTATTTGGAAGTGACTAAAAGGATAGGAGAGTAAATTGAACTTGGTCTCCTCAAGTAACACTTAACAGCTAATAAACTGCTGCTCAAATGCTGTCTTCTAATATAGATTAAGGCCCAGCTCCCTATGTATGGGAGTTGTATCAGCCACATCCCATCCCCAGACACAGGTATTCTGTTGCTTACAGATACCTTTTTGTTTCATTGCTAGTGCAAAGATGATTAACTTGAAAAACAAAATCATATTTATACCTGATTTCGGATCAGAAATTGCTGCCTTCACTGATGAGAGGGCAGGAGGCCTGCAGCTAACCTTCTCAGGCATAGCGCACTTCTGCATTTCAACTTCACTTGAACAAGTAAGCTACCAAGCACTACAAACTGTAACTGCAACCGTTCTCATTTGATACCAAGATCTGAATTTCAGAGACACAGAGACCAAAACCCTTCAGTACTAGACTGGAAGAAGTGAATCACAGGCCTGCAACCAAGGATCTGCAGCAGGATCCTGAGCCAATGTGACTCCAGAAAAGGTTTACTGAACCAGGAAAGTGGCAGCAGCAATCCTGGTTGGGTGCCAAAAGCAGGAAATAAACAGTAGAGAGCCCTGGAAGCTTTCGCCGCAAGCAACAGAAACGAGGATGAGCAAATACTGAAGCACTGACTGCATTAAGTTCACTCACCTCTGAACAGACTAGAAAACTAACAGCAGTAAGCTGGCATTTAAAAACAATTCAAGACAACTGAATGTTTTTCTACCCACTTCTGACACATCCTAGTGCTTAAGCTGATTTTAGCTCTTAAGTTTACTCCTTACTGTTCTAAACATAAACTGGTTTTCTGCACTCTTCTCTATTAAACCAGGAATAACACCTGCAAACACACTGCTGATAACTAAAGTGTAAGTAAGTAACATCCACTGTTATCTGTGCAGGCGGTCTGCAATGCTGCTGCAGATCCCAGCGAAATCGGTCCCTCACAGGGCTGGGCCTTCTGCAGTTTCCCCAGGTACAAGAGAGGGAGCAGAGTCCTCTACCTTTATTGACTTTTGTCCACTAGTTCTGCTACTCTGACGTCACGCACACAAGCTGCGCGGCTTGAGGGCAGCATAAGAGAAGGAAAACACATGGACAAGAAACCAGGACCTCGACTAAGAAACTAGTTCATAAAGAAGAGGTAGGTGAATTCACCGTGTGGGCCAAGACTGGAAAAATCCACAAGCAGGAGTATTCACTGCTCCTCAAAGGCAGAGACACTTCCACCACTCTGCTTATGCACAGACGAAACAAATGGTAGAATATGTCCAGTACAATTAGTAAGGGCTATGATTTTCATAGCCTCAGTCATTAAATTCATACTCACCATTTTAATCACTATTTCAAAGAGCACAAACCTCAGCTCATCAAACGTTTGCATGTCTAACTTCCTATTTGCACGGCTATTTCCCATTTGCTTCGCTATGTTAGGATCAATAACTGCTGGTCAACAAATATCCGTATTTAACAAAGAGACCTTCTTTAGCTGCGCTCCCTGGTAATGAGAAAGCTTGTTTAGATTGCCTTATTCAGCCTAACATGTATGGTGCTATTACTAAGGTTATTCATTTTGACTTCAGAAGTGTCATTTACTAATTTACTGGATGAACACTTCGACAGTTGTTCACATCAAGCATGTAGAGCAACACTTTAAAGCTGCTAATATAATCGCTCCAGAGTGCACAATCTTAGGCGAAAGAGTACATGCAACTAGCAAACAACTGATTTCTGGGCACTGCATCCTCCAAAATTTTAAAATCGGTAGATCTCCTCTTCTCGCACTATTTCTGTCTGCATATGGGAAGAGCAGAAGCACTTGCAATTCATTAGCTATAACTCCGAATAATACTGACTAAACTGGAACAAAAGAAAACCCACGCACGCTGGTCACCTGTAGAAAGAGTGAGCAGCAAGAGAAACTCGGGGCAAGCTGGGACAAAGCCTAGCGCAGCTGTTTAGGAGGGGATGCCGGGGGCTCGGGTTTTCCCGAAAGCTGGAAAGCCAAGCTGGAAAGCCACGCTGGAAAGCCGGCACGTGAGACCCAGGCAGGGCCATTTGGAGGCCGGTACCCTGAGCTGGGCTTCGCTTCCAAAATGGCACGCTCGCAAGGGGAACGAGCTGCGCTTGCCGGGGGCTCTCTCCCCGGCCCCCGGGCGCCGCT
Organism: Dromaius novaehollandiae; assembly: GCF_036370855.1. Classification (NCBI taxonomy): domain Eukaryota; kingdom Metazoa; phylum Chordata; class Aves; order Casuariiformes; family Dromaiidae; genus Dromaius; species Dromaius novaehollandiae. The sequence goes on from NC_088107.1 coordinate 24,490,986, forward strand.
GGAAGCCAGCCCGGCGCGGCGGGACCCCGCGGGGAGGCGCGCTCGGCCGCGGCCGGCCTCGCGGCCGGGGGAGCCCCGCGCCGCCCCGCCGCCGCCCGCCGGCCCAGCCGCCGCCGCCCCCGGCGCCCGCTGCCGCCCCCCGGCGCCGGTGCCGCACCTGGATGACCTCGTTGACCTCGCGGATGCACTCCACCATGTGCTGCAGGATCTGCTCGGCCGTGAGCACCTCGTAGCGGTAGTCCTCCTCCTGCTCGGGGCCGCCGCCGCCGCCGGGGCCCGGCCCGCCGCCCAGCCCGCCGCCGCCGCCGCCGCCGGGGCCCAGCCCGCCCGTCTCGCCGCCCAGCAGCCCGTCGCGCTCGCCGCCCACGCGCAGCCCGGGCTCCACCAGGTCCACCTCGCCCAGGTCCAGGTTGTCGTCGTCGGGCTCGTCCTCCTCCTCGTCCTCCTCGTCCTCCTCGGCGCCGCTGTCCTCGCTGCACTCCTCGTCCTCGTCGAACTCGTAGTTGTAGCCCTCGTCCGAGTCCATGGCGAGGCGGTGGTGGTGGCGGCGGCGGCGCGGCGGCTCCCGCCCCCCCGCCGGCCCCGCTGGCGCCCGCCCGCCCGCCCCCGCGCTGCCCCGGCCCGGCCCGGCGCGGCCCGGCCCGGCCGCTCGCTGCCCGCCGCCCCGCAGCGCCCGCCGCCGCCGCCGAGCCAACAAAGGGACGCGGCGGACCCGCTCCGTCACCGCGCGCCGCGCACGCACGGCACGTCACGCCGCGGCGCGTGACGCGCCGCGCCGCGCCTGCGCGCAGGGCGCCCGCCGCCATCTCCCCTCAGGCGCCGACCCCGGGGAGGGCCATCCGGAGTGCGCGCCCCCCACGCCCGCCGCCATCTTGAGCGTGGCGCGGGGCGGGCCGCGGAGGGGAGGCGCGGCCATGCTGGGGGTGGCGCCTGCATTGTGCGCGCCATGCTGCGCGCGGGCCCCGCCGCCGCGAGGGGGGCCCCCGTGCGGGGAGCGCGGCGCCCGGGGTCTCCTGGCTGCGGAGCGGGCGGCCGTGGGCGGCCCTGGCCGGGCCGGGCGGCATCTCCGTACTTCAGCTTTGCCTTTCGGGGCAGCGGGGATAAAAATACCCAGTTCTCCGCGGTCCTGTTGGGCCGGGGCCCCTTTCCCCACCGGGCCATGTGACCGAAACCGAGCGCCTCGCAGCTGAAGCGCTGTAAGACCAGGCGCCCGCGTATCGCCCCGGGCCTCGTTTGTCTGGCGTTCTGCAGGGGCCAGAGCACCCGTCAGCAGCCCCGTGACCAGGCCGGTAGCCGACCTGTCTCCTCTGCAGGCGGCTGGGGCCGAGCCAGGCACCAGCGAGCGCTTTGGGCCGGTCGCAGGGCCAGCGGTGTTTCAGGTGGCCTCCTCCCTGCCGGGGCCTGCTCAGCGTGCTCCCCGGCCCAGCGCTTCCCTGGCCGCTCTCTGCCCTGGCAGCGGGGCGGCTGGGTTTCCCACCTCTGCCGTGCTCAGCCCGGCACAGCTGAGGCACGGGCATGGCCAGGGCCAGCCAGGCTTATTGTCCACAGCCGTTCGTTCGGGGAGCGCGAGGGGCTCCGGTTGGCTTGGTAACCGGCTGCAGGCTGGCCCAGAGGAGAGCCCGCGGAGAGCACGGCCTCTGCTGCGATTCACTGCGGCAGGGCTCCAGGGCCGCCTTCTCCTCCACCGCGGCGGCGCTGATCCGCTCCCTCGTGCCCTGGAGAGTCATTTCTGGCTGGGTGAAGTGGGGCTGTTGTGATGTGGTAATGCCGTTCACCCACTTTGCCTGGATGAAAACGGCCTCATGCCTGGGGGGCGAGGGAGACTCAGCCTCGCAGCATGCAGCTAGGTGTGACGAGTTGCATCAGCTCTTTGGGCGGGAGTCAGTGCGGTGCTTTGTGGTTGTGCAGCACCTGGCACAGTGGGATCCTGCTTCCGCCTCGTGCTTCCTCAGTACTAATGCAGCACAAATAACAAAGATCTTGTGAAACAGGCAGTGGCGCTCGCAGAAAATTAGAAGCCGCCTCTGAAAAGCTACAGGGGTGTTTATTTTCTGGTGGCATCCATAAAGCCTAATGATGGCTGCCGTGCCAGGGGTTTAAGCTCAGAGTGACGCAAGTAGGTGCCCTTGTGGATCCAAGCAGATGAGGTGTCCAGCTTCCTGGGCAGGTGCCTCTAGAAACTTCACTGGGTACCGACCTGCATCTTGAGATACACAAGCAGCTCTGAAAATCAGCTCTAGATATTTCTTAGCATTACAGCAGCTTTCAAGTGAATTTGCTAGTCACGACTGCTCTGTGTCCCCCCCAAGTAGTTGTCCTGCAAACACTCCTCTTACTCAGGGGTCTCCGTGCATCCAGGTTGCAACGGGGCAGCTGGTGCCTGCTGTCCCCGAGCTCTGACCATCCCCGAGAGAGTTGGGACCAGCAGTGGTCAGGAGCGCTGTCCCAGAGGGACTGGGGGGCGCAGGCTGAGCTGGGGAGACCTGTGGGCCAGCCGCCTATATTGCCTCATGCCAAGCTACCTAGTAAATAAAGCCAGGTCCCTAATTACCCTATTTACTTGGAATGGCAAAGGCCTGGGCATTAATCATCCTGCCCTACATAAATATAAATAGCGCTGGCTTTGTTCAGCTCTGGACTTACCAGCTGGACATTTGCCAGGCTTGTCCCATCTCGCATGTCAAGTGTCCGTGGCTCGGTTGGCTGTCACACGTCCTCCCTGCGGTGCCCGTACCTGGTCTGATGGTGCAGGGCCGCGCCGGGGCCTCCGTCCTGCTCCAGGAGCCTCCGTGGCGGACAAGCTGCTGAGCCCGGCCGTCGCCTGCTGCCCAGCACGTCCCGGAGCGGGAGAGGTCATGGAGAGGTGCTGTGTCCCAGGGCTGCGTGACACCCCCAGGGGCTCTGCACTAAAGGCCCAGCTGACCTGCCCAGCTGGGGACATACGTAGGTCCTCGCCAACACATGAGCAGGCGTGAGCCAGCGTAGGGCAATGTATCTGCTGCAGCATCCGCTGGACTCCAAGGAGCTGAGCAGTCTTGCAGAGAGGCTTTGCCTGCACATCAGGCTCTTGTTTTATCAGAGCTTTGCCAGCTCCCATGGGCTATGTTTTTGTTGACCCACAAAACTGGGTTCAGCCCTTTGCTGGAGATGACTTTCCTCTCTGGGACAAGACTATCTCTGTCTTTGGTAACCTGCTTTTTCCTCTTGGGACCACCCTGGTCAGAAGGGCACACTGAGGGGTCCCGGTGGCAGGTTTGGGCAGGGGCAGACCCGCAGCAGGCCCCCACCATCGCCCGGCCAGGCCGACTGCCCGGAGGAGCGGCACCGTGCCCGGGGCTGCCGAGCGCCTCCCCGGTGCCCTCTCCTGGCCCCTGCCGATGCTGCACAGCGCCCGCCGCCTCCTCCCGGCGTCCGGCCTTCCCCAAGGCTCTGTCCCCTCACGCTCCTCGGGCTCTCTGCAGCTCTTCAGGGCCCAGATACTGGCTACAGCAACTTAAGCTGAAGGATAGTGTGAGCCCCCCAGGCCCTGATCAGTGATGAGGGTGCGCAGCCTCCCTCCGGGCTCCAGGAAGCAGTGCCTGGTGCATTCCCTATCCCAGATGCTCACCGTTCCTAGGAGTATCTTCTCTCCCCACACCCTTTCCAAAGTATCTGCCTCCCTTGGACACCCACAGTGGGGTAACCAGCTTTGCAAAGGCTTCATCAGACCCCCACGACATAAGATATTAGGCACCGAACTGACATGATCACCATGCACAGTCCTTCTGAGCACCGCGGGGCAGAGCTACGCCTGCAGCTCCTTCTGGAGTAGCACATTCCCACTTAAATAGCGTGCAGGGTGATCTCGGTACAGTGCATTCAGTAGCACAAAGCACAGTCATTTAGAAATACATTTAAGCTCTCTTGGTCATGTATACATCAAGGAAAGGTTGAGTTCAGGCTCACAATGTGTCAACAAATCTCCGGGCATTAACGAAATTTCCCTTTGCGAGAAGTCAAGGCAGCCCCCACTACACTTGCAGTAAGCGCGCTCTAATTCTCTTCCTCCTCAACCAGCACAGGGGAGATTTTAGACAACTGCTGCCTTTCAAACCCGAGTGCTTCCCTTTCTCATATAATCCCATTAATAAGCATTTATAAACAGTGACAGGATCTTCTCTGTGCAGCAAAAAATGCCATCCCACAGGCACAGGAATACGATTCTCCTCCTACAGTCCCAGCCTTATCTTTACACTAGAAAAGCTGACTTTTCCGCTGCAAGACGTGTATCGGCACTTTGCTCCTGGTTATTCCCCTGAACTCTGAGTGTTAGTCTTACTTAATGACAAGACTATGCTTTTAAAGAGCACAGTTTAAACAACAATCCATGCTTCTCAAAAATATTCCTTGCTATGAAATTTTAGCCATGGTCTTTGCAAAAGATCATTGCTCTAATTATTCATGGCTTTCCTTTCCTTACAAACTTTCCAAACTAATGGTCATCACCCTGTAGCCTGCGGAGCCCTGGCTGCCCAGGCTGGCAGTGAAAGGTACCTGAGAAAAGCAGAGCTGATGCCTTCAATTCGTTATGAGGGCACCTGCACTGCCTCTGGAAATTTTAGGACTCCAGCTGCTGAAGAAAGTTGAAAACTGCTGTTCTGTCCAATGTGAAAAATGATTTAGATCTCTGAAGGCACCTGGTGCTTTTTCATTTTATTGTTGCAAGAGCTTAATTGCAAAAGTGATTCTAGTAACTGTTAACACTGACAAGAATAAAATATTGCATTGCAATCACCTTCCTCGGTAAAGTCAAGCGCATGCTTAAGGGATTTACTCGAGCAGGGCCTTTCTGCACACTCATTTCATTTCTAGACTGGGGAATTTTTCACTACACATCCACGGGCTCTTGATTGATTCCGGTTCAGCTGATTGCTTAGACCCACAGACGTGATTGAGAGGAGGCAGGCACAGCAGCCACGTACATTCAGCCTCCGCAATAACTCACAGCAGCCCCCCTCGTGCCTGATAGCACCGGGCAGGGCCATACGTTTGAAATGATCTCCCATGCAGCGCTGCCACGAGTGCTCCCAGCCGGAGCGCCCCTTCGCTCTACCAAAAAGCCACAGAAGTGCTCCGTCGCTCCTTGGGCCAGGTGGGGCTAGGCAGACGGCCCTCCGCAAAGAGCCCTTCTCCTCTGCCGCCTGATAAACGTGGAGCTCCCCCGCTTGGGAAGAAGAAACCCAGGAGATTTCTCGGTGCCCAGTTTCTGGTGTCCTCCCTTGGTTTGATTCGGCTGCCAGCACAGCCATCAATGACCCCAAGCGCAAGCCTGAGTTGAGATGCTCTCAGATCACTGCAGTTTCTCAGCCACCCAAAAGCTGTGCAAGCTGCAGATAATCCAGACAAAAAAAGCTTTGCAAATAATACCAATAGTGCAAATATCTCCAGGCTGAGCTCAGCATCATTTCTCCAGCCAGGAACCCAAATCCTACAGACTGATTAACACATCTCACCTCAAGCTTGTTGCCTTAAACTCAATTTTTAAGTTCGCATTTGTACCACCCCTCAAACATGCCCAGAGCTGAGATACGCTCCTGTTTGCTAGCACTGAGTCTCCTAGGCCTCGCTCCCCGTACATGTGCTCTCTCATCTGAAGAAGTCCCTTCTGTTAAACTCCATCTGTGCTGAGAAATTCACTCGCCACATGCGTCTGCGAAAGCATTCAACGGCAGCATATAGCATGACAAGCAGCGGTCAAGGTGGAAAATGTAGAGCTATAAGAAGTAATCATCCCGCAGCCTGCGTTCTGAGAAGTGCCGGGACATGCGTTTGCAGCTCCGAAAGCACGGATATGGCAGACTGCCGTACCCTGGCCTGCTTCAGCCCCCCAAAACACAGATGTTCCATATGAACTGAGCTGTTAGGAAAGGACCAAAATACACTGGGCATGGATTTAGGGCCGCCTTCCATTTAGGATATTCTGTGTGCACGTGCTAAAGCTTCCACAATCAACTCCGCTGGTTTTTGTTGGTGTTCAAGATGCAAGCACCCCTCTGCTCAACGAAACCGCTGCAGCAGATGGGGACGCGTGCCGGTGAGCATCTCAGCCACTCCGCTCAGCGTGGCACCGCGGTGTTGGGGCACGGACACGGCTTCCCTCCCGTCATCCCCCTCAGGGACAGGTATCTCTGGCAGGGGCTGGGAGGCAGCACTCAGAACTGCCAAAGCAAGAGCCATCAGCACTTGTTTGTCCTCTGACGCTAATTTTAGCTTTGGTAAAACGCCCCGGTTCTGGTCGCACTGCAGTGATGCCTGGCTCCTGTTTGGTAAGGCGAGAAGTCGCTGCTGCTGCTTGGTATGGCCCTGCACACCAAACTTGGGGAGAGTCACTCCCAGACAGGCGATGTCAACCTGAAGGAGGAAACATATCCTTGTCAGCCCGCTTCCAGCGGAGCATACGCTGTGTCTGCACGGAGCAGCCAAGAGCTGGAACAGCAGATACATCAGCATCTATTCACGCAGATGGCTCGCTCCCTGCCAGCTCCTGCGTGACACTGCTCTGAGCAATATCCTTCCTGAAACATGGAGATTCGCAATGTGAGGGACCACGCCTGCAAAAACCCAGTACCTGCCTACCTTTGTATCCCCCACCACTGCCATCACAAGTAAGGTTACTTCAGTGCCTGACGGCTGCAACCCTCATGGTTCCAGTTCAAATACCATAATTATTTTGCCAAGAATTACAGGTGATGTAAATAAGCAAATGAAGAGTAAGTTTGCCCAGAAAGCTCTTTATCTGAGACATCAAAATTCAAGTCAGAGATCTGCAGGCGTTCCCAAAAGGTGATCTGTATTTTCCAAAGCCTTCTTCGAGCCACAGCAGCAGCAGGTCCGCTGACCTGGGAGCTGGCTCCATTCAGGAGCGAGTGTGCTTAAACAGCGTTTGGCTCAAACAGCAAAACGAACAGGAAATTCATGGGAGCGCTCTATGAACATTGCCATGATCATGCATACCAAACTGATCCCGGAAAGTAAGCCCAGCATAGCTTCACAGTGGGCAGGACAGATTAGACTCCAGCCTTGCAAAACACATGTGGTCATGCTCAGCAGGACTCGAGCAGGTGTCTGGGTGGACCGGGGCCACTGGCCAGTCAGCTTCCTCCATGCCCCTTTTGCTGGCTCTTACGCTCCTCACCAGCAGAGGAATCTGCATGCAAAACACCCTCCTGATTAAACGCAGATGCAACCAACGTTAGAGGAAATTAGACAGCATAGTAGATGGTTTTATACTCAAAAAAAAAAAAATGCTGTGGAACGAAGAACTGCACTGACAGCCCAAAGGCCATCCTCATGCCCAAAAGGCAGCCAAACTGGAAAGACCCAAGTGTGAAATACAGGCCAGACTTTAGAAAGACCTATGGTAGAATAAGGAATTTGGACTTCTACCTCCCACAGAGAGCAGGTAATCCAGCACAGCCCTGCTGCAGCCCAGTCCCCTGTGGAGTCCCCCAGCAACCTGGCTTTTTGCCAGGAACGGGACAGCTCTTACAATCAAAAGACGACAACTTGCAGCTACCTGTGTGATGGGTATCACATGACGAGCATGGTGCAACACTCTCAGCCATCTCGCATAGCTCAGTGCACCAGCAGGAACGGGCACTTGCCTCTGAACTGGTGCGTCCCTGCTGTGGGGCTGGGGACCTCAGTTAGGGCGACATGACGTGCAGTGAGGCAGGACAAGTAAGCTCCAAATCGTGTCTCCCTGTTTCCTCCATGTTTGTTCCTTGCTGAACTAGCAGAAGAGGCCAATCTTGCCAGATGGCTGTATCTCCCTTGAGAAATGCTCTGAGGCCACAAGCTGCCTTCATACGGGCTACAGAAGAGACGTCCAGTATCAGTGACTTCTGGCCACTACTGCTCTGTGCCTGATGCAGGAAAGCATGTAAGCCAGTCATTTTAAGCAGAGGCTCCAAAGTTAGGCACATGCTTAAGCAGTTTGCTTACGTAAAGATGCATTCCTGAATCAGACTGTTAGTCTAGATTAATGCCGGCCAGCTACAGATGAACTTCTCTGAGTCATCCCCTGGAGACATCAGGTCCCCTAAAATAGCAACAACAACAGAATACACAAGAAGACTTGAATACGTTGACTGAAAACCATAATCACAACATTTTACATAAGTGTGGTGAATATGCCACCCTTATACAGACTGAAAAAAGGATTTGTTTCAAGCCGGGGCAACAGCCCCCAGGAAGATAAGCCACCGCACTCTTGGATTTCAGTTTCACACACTGGGAGTAACCCTGCTGATGTTGCTGAGATTGCCTGATGTAACACAGCAGCAAACTGTTTTTCCTCCTGCAATTTTGATACAGTGAAGCTGCTTCAGGAAGAGTTCAGAGATACTGGAGTCAACGGCTGTTGACAGAAAAGGAATGGCAACAGCTGGTATTTCAGAGGGAGCAGTTTGGAAAGGGAAATGTAGCAAATCAAGCTCAAGACCTAGGAAGCTACATGTAGACAGGCAGTAGCCTTGAGACAAGCAGAGGAAAACTTCAGCAAAAAGAATGAACGGGGTTATTTTCCCAGAGGTCCAATGTAGGTTTTAATACAGTCACACTGCTCTATTTTTCAGGCATCCATGCTTCTTCCTGCCATTTGACGTGTCTATGGATGGAGACAGAGATAGCTCCATGAGGCTAACGCCCTGGAGCAACGGACACAGGAGTCAGGCTGACCATAAAGAAGCTACTTGGTACATGCCAAGACACTGTGCTGAACCAAGATCCTAACACCTCTCTCTAAGGAACACAGGGGGTGGGTGCAGATTATCAGGGCCCAAGGGCACCAACAGGCCTTAATTGCCCCAACTGGGCTCACCTGGGACCCCCACCCACGCACCCTCTGCCCATTGCTCCAGGAGCTCCATTTAAGGCCTGGCCTGAGGAGTCACTTCTTTTCTGAGCAGTAGTGTAGGTGTACTTGCTCCTATGTCTGTTCCTGAGTTGTTTGGATTTCCCAGATTGACCTCAGACTTGACTCAAGTATGTTACTTTTACCTGATGACCCTGGGAGGGCTGATAGGCCCTGTTGCTGTCACCACCATGCTCTGATTGCCTGGCTTAACTGCTCTGGGACTCTGCTCTGTTGGTGAGATGACAGCCTGGCCTGTAGTATGGCAACCCTTGGCTCTCAGCTTGCCTTCCCTTAGGGGGTAGCCAGCCCTTGCTGCTCCCTGACAGGGGTGTGGAGAAAGGATGCAGCGCTGTGTAGGTATTGTGCTCCTGGCAACACCAGCTGGTCCCTTTGGACCCATTCCTGATGGACTCTAGCTCCCTCAAATCTATGGGTGCCCCTTAGCCATTCCTTCCACCTTCACCCACCTGAGATCCCCTACCTGTCCTCATCAATCTCCTGCAATTCCCACAATTATGTTTCAACCCCAAACCCCACTGTGATCACTTCCAGCCCCCTCGCACCCCTAGGATCTCCCCAGCCTCTCTAACTCCTTGACAGCCCCCACTTTACTGGCACCTCACAGATTCTCTCATCCCTCGTGAGCACCTCCCTCCATCCCTCTCGAAACCTTATCCCCCCCAACCCCCAGAAAATCCCACCCCTTCTCCTTTCCTCTTCACCCTCAGCCTCGATATTTGTCCTGATGCCTTCATAACATCTAATTTTGCCCACGTTGATGAGAGGCTTTGAGTTCTGAGTTTATCAGCTGTAGGCTGCAGGAGAACAGCCCAAAGGACAAGCCATAGCCTAAAGAGGCAATTGGGCTATCAGGAAGACTTGTTGGAGGCAACTTGGAAAGCAGCTGCTGGAGGAGCTGTCGAGCTGCCCTCCCCACTCCCTGGAAGCACAGGGCCTCCGCAGGTGGGTGCTGGCAGGGATGGAGCAACCATGGCTGTGTGGGAGAGCCAGCTGGGAAGGCCAAGGAGAGTCCTGTGCTCACAGTGGACTTGGGCCAGAAGCTGTGATCCCAAGATCTGCAGGAAGCTGTGAGGTGTGCCCAGCCATAAGCTTTCCTGTGTTAGCAGCAGCAAACAGGCTTGCAGCTTGACACTTGACAGTCTGAACAACTTGTGCTTGAGGGTTTTTCTGCAAAATGTGTTTTCCTGTTGATCCCTTCTTTCCCTGTGCTGCTTGACAGAAGAATTGCTTAAATTCCACATCAGATCTTTCTATGGCTGTGTCCACCACTGCCTGCTTTTGCAAGATGTGTTTTTGTCTTGCTCGAGTGTGCTGAGGCCCTTTGCCTTGTCCTGCTTTCTCCCGTGGCATTTGTTTCATTTCCTGCTTGCTGCTCATGCCTGTGGCTTGCATCTTGCAGCATTTCTAACAGCTTTGAGTTTTCTGGCAGCTTCACTGCTTGCTCATGATGGCTGGTATTGGGAAAACAGCTCTTTCCTCAAACTGGATTGAGTTGCTTTCTCTGTAGGTAAGACCTGGGCTAGCGTCCTCACTTGACTCGGGATTGTTGTTGAGAAACACAGAGGCGGGAGGATGAAGGCAAAATGCAGAGTTCACTCGAGGCTGCAGGGGGCTCAGGAGCCCAAGGGGAGCTCAAACACCAGAGCTGAGCCTATGGGTTTTCTCGTTAAAGCCAAATCCTCTGAGAACATCCCTGTAACACTTGAGCAGTAATTTCTTCCCTTGCCTGTGCCGGAGTTGCTATCCGTGCGTAATCAGGGTTTTGGTACTACGCCTGGGCACGTGGCAGCCCTGCCGAAATGATCGGGGATTGATAACTGGGTCACAACGCACGAGTCCCTGGAGACACCCCTGCATGAGACATCACCGCAGGAGAAAGCGCTTTTGTGCAAAACCCAACCAACGTTTTACCAGTTACCTTTATCTCCCTGGAAACCTGCGCAACAGCCCTGATTTATATCTGCTTTAATAAAAAACACATTGTGCCAATAAAAGAGCACTCATATGCCGAAAAGCAAGGCACGTTCGAAGCCCACGTGCACTTAATCACACAACCTACGAGCAGCGCGTGCCGAGGGCTGGTTTTACAACATTCGTCTTCTCCTCAACTTCAAAGGGGGCTGCGGGGGCTCCGCGACCGCGCGCCTGGCTCCAGCTTGCTGCTGCCTTTTCCAGCCGGGCAGAGGGGATCTAGAGAACAAGAGTCTCGAGAGGAGGGCGAGGGAAGAAGCGACGTAACGCGGACCCGAAGATGCGTGTGGCACGGGGATCGGCAGCGTCGCATTTGTTTAAAAGCACATAGCGAAGAGGCGCTCGCCTAGGCGAAGGCAGCAACCGCGCAGCCCAGCCTACGGGAGCGTCGAAACCAAACTAAACGCTGCAAACGCCGCCTTTTCTCTAGCGCGCCGCGGGATTTTCACTCTGCCGATGGTTTCCCCTCGTGGCAAAGCGGGAGTTGGGGCCTGGGGCTAAACCCCGGCGAGCGCGCGTCCCGCCCGGCCCCGGCTGCGGAGCGAGGCTGCGGTGACGGGCGGCCGGGAGGGGCCCGGCGCCGCCCCGCTCCGCCGGCGCCGCCCCCGGGGCAGGGCGCGGGGCGGGGGCTGCCATTTTGTGCGTGCCGGGGGGCCGCGCGGGGAGGGCGCCGCGCTGCTGCCGCGGGGTCGACATGGCGGCCGCGTCGCCTAGGCGACAGCGGCGCGGTCACGCGGGCGCTGCCATGGCGGCGCGGGCGCTGCTGATGCTGGCGGCGGCGCTGGGCCCGGCGGGCGCCGTGTGGCCGCGGCCGCAGGCGGAGCGCCCGGCGCCGGGCGGCGGCCGCTGCTGTCTGCTGCCGCGCCGCTTCGGCTTCGCCTACGCCGCGTCGTCGGCGGTGGGGCCGGGCTGCGCCGTGCTCGACCAGGCCTTCCGGCGCTACTGGGAGCTGCTCTTCGCCGGCGCCCGCTCGGAGGGTGAGGCGGGGGGCCCGGGCTGAGGGCCGGGGCCGGGGGCGGCGGTGCGGGCAGTCTGGGCTCCTGGGGGAAAACATCCCCCCGATCTCCACTCGCGGAGACCAGCGTGCCGGGGTCCCCGCGGGGTGCGGGTTTAGCCTGGTAAACTTGAGCTCTGGCAGAGCAAAGGTGTGAGCCGTGACGGCCGGCCTGGCGGTTAGATACCGAAATAGCTCGTGGTGCCTCCGGCGTCGCCCTCAGTCCCACTTGCGCTGGTGGGTCAGCGCCCTGGGCTGCCCCGGAGCACCTCGCTCCCTCGCCATCAGCAGTCGCGAGGCACCTTGCAGGTGCTGGCAGAGCAAATAAAACAGTTCTTAGGAAGCAACGTGCTTGAGTTTGCAATGTCCAAACTTTGGGAGCACAGCCCGGATCGATCTTGAGCTTCAGTGCTCAGCTCGTGCTCCATGCCTGAAAACTGAGGTCTTGGTTATTTGAATCCTACCTACTGTTCGTCTTCTTTCGTCTTCTTTCGTCTTCTTTCGTCTTCTTTCGTCTTCTTTCGACTTCTTTCTTTTCTTTTTTCCTTGCTGAGCCTGACTCCTGATGACTCAGCTACTTGATCTGATTACAAGTTACTTAATAAAGGGCAGTGTTTCTTCAGTATATGCAGGGAAGTGCTTGCTGGGCTCCTGTTTAAAAGAAAAGAAAATCCCGCCTTGTACGGCACAGTGAGTGCCAGTTATCTGGCGTTTCTTTCAGGGAGTTACTGGGTCAATTTGCTGTTTCTGTCTGTATTTCACATTATCTCCTTCAGGCCACATTTCAGCTCCCCGGGGCTTCCTTTTGCTTCCTTTTCTTCCTCGTGACCGTGGCGAGAGCTGCTGGCGGTGTTGCAATTGCTCCGGCTGTGGTGCTCTCAGGAGTCGCGGCTCTTCCTCGTAGCGGTTGCCTGTGTGTCCAGTGTGATGTTTTGCGCTAGGGAAAGATGCTTCTGTTGCCTCCTGCTTGTTCCTTGGTTTAGTCCAAGAGCACCTTTTTTTGTAAGGTGAGATATTAAGCATCCCGAGGTCCCAAGGCCTTTCTGGCAAAGAGAGGTGGTGACTCTTGGATTCATGCTGGACTTTTCTATAGTGTAAAGTGAGTGAAAGCAAAAGCTTTGAGAGCGTGGGCTTGTTTTGGGACAGGTCATAACTGCTTATTGCCTCTTGACTTCTTTATGATAGTGCCTGTGGTGCGTATAGGAGGAGACATAGTAAATTCCCTGGCTGCTTTCGCTGAGGCAAACGCTGCGAACGTGAAGCCAGCACACGCTGATGCTTAATGCCTGCGTGGGTCTGCAGGCAGCCTGACGCGCTGCATTGGAGAAATACGAAATGCTCCATTCATCAAAAAGAGCTAGTAATTCTGCTTCCTAATGTTTTAAATGTCAGCGTGAACTCTGTCGCTGCTGATCAAAGCAGAGGAGGGTGACGGCACTGGAAGCTGCTCTGCTTCATCTCGAGTGCATCGTGCTTTGATACAGGCAAGCTTGAAACGCCGAGAAGAACCATTTGGCTTATTTTATTTCTTAAACCCAAGTCTTGTAAGTAGCAATAACAATAAATTTTGATTTGATAGCTGCAAATACCCCTCTTGTTTCCTCTTGCTGCTAGGAACTAAACTTAAAACAGCTAGTGTAATTATTCATGTTTTCCTGCTTCTGTCAGAGGGAAATATGACCATCACATCACTTGGAGCAATTTCTCATGATCACCAGATCAAGGTCCGTGTGCGTACTCAGCACTTTCCATACACCCTGCTTTATGTGGGACTCAAAGTCCACATGCTTATTTTTAGCATTTTTTTTTCCTCCTTGCCTTCCTTTTTATCCCCATGAGTGACTAGTAATAGCAGGCAATGGAAATCCTGTATGGAAAGAAATAGTTTCTATTAATAGAGAAAATAAAGAAATAGCTTTCTTGCCATTTTAGAAAGCTGGTACATCAATTCAACAAACAGGCACACTGATTGAATTGCAGAGGCTTAAGGGGACTTCAGCATCTTTTCCCGACTTGTTGAAAGCATGCTAAGGCAGAGCTGGTCTGATCAGCTAGACTCTCGGTGACATGAGTGCCCCACATTCCCAAACAAAGTCCTCTTAAAACTCCCCCAATATTACTGTACTGTTTCCTCTTGCCTTCTGGGAAGCAGCCTCATCTCAGGGGTGTTGCTTCTGGCCTGTGGCAGAACATGGAAGCATTGCGGTTGTGATTTGTGCCCTGAAAGCACGTTTCTGAGAGTCCTTTCTCCTGCCGAGAGTGGAGGGCCGGCAACCACTCTCCCAAGTGGGCTCATCCCAATGGCAGCTGTTGTTGGTGTTACACTGTGAGAGGCGGTTGCAAATTGCCAGGGTCTGAAAATGTTTTAGAGATTTGTAGACTGTGTCCAAATTCTGAGTTACTTTTGGACTTTTGGCATGAAATCAAAGACTAATAGAAGTTAGAAGAGACTTATAGAGATCTGTGGTCAACCCCCTGCTCAAAACAGGGCCAACCTGGTTAGAACCAACTTTGAAGTTGGATCAGGTTTCTCAGGGCTGTGTCCAGCAGAGTTTGTGGTATCTCCAAGGATGCAGAACTGGGCTGATGTTCCAGTGTTTGACCATCTTCAAGATGAAGATTTTTTTTTTCCTTATCTCTAGTCGGAATTTCCCTTGCCGCTTCTCCCTTGTCTCCTGTCCTTTAGCTGGGCGCCTCTGAGGAGTATTTGAGAGAGTGTGCCCCAGGACCCCACGTGGAGCTCAAGCCAGGACCTGTCATCCCTGATGTCTTACTGCAGTTAGCGACTGTTGCTTTAGTGTGTTTGTCTTCCAATCCATGGCAATAACCAACTATCAATGTGGTGTTGGTAGTGCTGTTTGCAACCATGAGCCTCAACCATTGGGTTTAATAGGTGATTGATTGCTGCCATGCTTGTCTACCTTGTCTTCTAGGCTTAGTGCCACTGGCACCTACCTGCCTTCTCCTTAGTCAGGAAAGCTATGAGGAATCATGTGCATGCAACTGGATTTTAGCACAGGTTTTTTTGGTAACTTTGTTCTGCTCTGCCTTCCGGTGTCTCCCCTTCCAGATCGGGACTGTCTGGAGCTCTTGCAAGCTGGGTTCATCCTGCTGGTGCATGCCACGCTCTCTGTGTTGGATGGCTTGTGCTCGGTGGTGTCTCCCTGCATGGGTTTAACAAGGGGTGCTATGATGGGACTGGTGTAACGGGCTGTGCTTTGCAGCGCTTGACTTACTGTTGGGCAGAAATTTGCTTCCTCTCAAGGCTGCCGAAAGGACAGTTGATGCTTAATAGAAAATTCAAGAATGCCTTCACCTTGGAGACCGGGCTCTTCATCCAGGCCCAGCCTTGGGAGAGCAGAGCTGCGGCTGTTGTTCTGCTCCTGGAGACTGCTGCTTAAATCCCTCCACGCTAAATCAAAAGCTCCATTTGGGTGGCGATGAGTGAAGGAGAGGCTGGGAAAAGCTTGTCCCAGGAAGATCCCTAGGGGAAAAAAAAAAGGATATTTCCCATGTGTCAAGGCCTGACACGTGGTGCTGTCCTTGGTGAGCTGCCATCTCACCAAACGTAGGGAGGAGGCCTTGCTGCTGTGCTCAGCATGCCAGATCGCACCTCTGTGAGGTTGCCTTGGCTACTAGCTTGTCTGTAACTGAACAGAAAACTTAAGACTGCAGAATATTCTTCCCTTCTGCCGTCTCTCCACAGAAGTTTTGTCATTCCTTCACAGAAACGTTTGTGGTTCCTGGCTCCTGCAAGCTTCAGAGCATCCATTCCCTGTGTTTCACCCCGGTGTTGGCTGTGCCGGGGTCTCTCTGAAGGCTGCTTGGTGTCTGACTTATGACCAGGCTCACTCAAAGCCGAGCTTTTAGTTTTCAGTGACCGTATTGAGCTGTTCCTGGGAGTGACGTGTCTTTGAAGGCTGTGGCGGTCTGGCGTGTACCTCGGCTGTGATCAGCACGGTCCCCGCTCAGCTAACCTGTGCTCTTGCTGGCTGGAGACTGCCATGGGCTGAGCTGCACTGCTCAGGAATGGCTCGACACCCCCTTCAGCACTGGGGGAACTTCTCCCATGGACTCCGGTGAGGACTTGGGGCTGTGCAGCATTGTTGAAAGTGCTCTTTCGGATAGGGAGGAGTGTCCAGAGCTCCTGCTTGAGATCCGAATGTGGCTGGGTTTATTCTTGTAGCTGCTGCACATGGGACCTACTCTGCAGAGCACTGAAGTTGGTCAGGAACCTCTCTGTGGTGAGTTAAGTTTGTGAGGCCTTACAGTGACACCTGACTTGGCTCAGCTTTGCAGTATGCTTGGATTCATTCTCTGTCTTTTTTTGCTCTAGAGAATTTCTTTGCTTTTTTTGAGAAGTGGGGGTGGGATAGGAGAGCTCTTGGGTTTATTCCTTTTCTGCCCAAGGCAGAGAGAGTTTAGAAGTATGAAGCTCTTCATGCCCCCTGGAGAAGACTTGGTAGTTGTGGCTGTTGCTCAGAGTGCAGGGCCTGGTGTCAGGGATGCCTTGGGAGCTGCTGCTAAACCAGGCTCTGATGTCTCTGCTTTTGTGGTGTGCTCCTTTAAGCTGCTGCTGGGATGCCTGTCCTTGGGGCTTCCTCACCAGCAGACCTTCTCTGCACTGGAGGTTGGGATCTGCTCATGTGGTCGTGGTTTCCTGTGTCGAAGGGAAGGTTTCCTGTGTTTTAAAAGCTATGGCTGGGCCAAATAGTTATGCATCTCTATCACTGGTGGGGCTGGAGGGAAGGCAGCGGGCTTGGGAAGCCGGGAGAGAGCCGGGGGGGTTAACGGCTGCGGTGTGTGTGTATTGCAGGGCATGAGCAACCCTGCGGAAAGCCCTGTGCCCAGCTCCTGGTCTCTGTGGCCTCTCCAGGGTGCGATGGGTTTCCCAGCCTGGACTCCAAGGAGAGCTGTGAGTATGGGGTTTGGAGCGGGAGCACAGATGTCTCTGTGCCCCTTAGTTGGAACTGGTGCCACACAGCACTTCGTGCGTCTCCCAGTTTGGGGGTATCCTCGCTGATTTGTTGAGAAACTGGGGCTGGGAGGGAGCGACTTACCTGAGGATGCTGATAAGGCAGTGGGAGAGGCAAAATAAATAAATAACCCCGCAGCTTTCTGGGATCCCGGGGACCAGCCCTCTGTCAAAACTGCTGCCCGGTCCAGCTGCAGCCCTGTGGCTGGGGCTGTCATGCTCTGTTGCAGTGCGTGATGGAGCGCGGGACCTAACGCCTAGGCTGGCCTGTCTCATGCTGTGTTTCAGATGAGCTCTCCATCGCACAGGACTCCTTGCTGCTGTCTGCAGATGCTGTCTGGGGAGCTCTCAGAGGTGAGGTGTGTTCAGCATTTGGGAGTAGCAGAGCTCTGATGGGCATTCCCACTCTCCCTGCCCCTGAGCCTGCGGGGACAGCTCTCTGGGCCTCTTTTCTGTAGATTTGCTTTGTTAATTGTGCTCTGTTCCTTTGGGGGAATCTGCTGAGAGAGTAACTGTGTGATTTTCCCACAGGCCTGGAGACGTTCAGCCAGCTTGTTGGGCGAGACGAGGATGGCACGGTGAGTGGGAGGCTCGCGTGCAGGCAGGCTAACGTGAGCCCTCACGGAGATACGAGCCCTGACGTTGCCTCACAGGGGCGGGCTGTGCTGCAGGGCAGTGAGCCAGCTCTCCCTAATGCTCCTGCCTTCAAGGGTACAGGCTAAGGATCGTTGGGGGACTTGGGGGCTGGTGGAGTTCCAGCACAGCAGCACAGCCCTGTAATGTCAAGGGCCACGTGGTGATTCGTGAAGACAGAGTCCAGCCAGATTGCTGCCTTCTGAGCAGGTAAAGTGCTGTGGCTCCTTCTGGCTGGCTTACACGGAGGGGTTGCGTGCTCGGCAGTGAGGATACCCCTCCTAGTCCTGCTGGCCCTGGGGATGAAGATGACCCTGATTCTCCCCCGTTAACGGCTGCGTTGCCTGCAGCCCTGCTCACCTCTTCCTTGTGCCCTCTGTGTGCAGTACTACATCAACGAGACGGAGATCATGGACTTCCCCCGCTTCCGTCACCGAGGCCTGTTGCTGGACACCTCTCGTCACTACCTGCCTCTGAGAGCCATCCTGCAAACGCTGGTAGGGCGCCTGTGCTGCGAGGCGTGTGTCCTGCCCTGCTGACAGCCAGCTGAGTACTGTCTGGGGGACAGAGCGGATTAGCTAGGCGTCCCTTCCTATGGGATGGATGGGAGCTCCCTGGGTGGCTGGGAGGCCTTTTGGTTTTTGCTGGTCCTTTCCAAAGATCACAGGAGCCATCTAGTGAGAGCCAGCCATACAGCTGGGCATGGGGCAGCCATCCACAGCTCATCAAGGAAGAGCTTGTCAGACCTAGCTGTTTTGAAGAAAACGAGCCTGTGTGCCTCTAGATGAAGCAGCAGGGTGGGGTGGGATGGCAGCATGACCTCAATTCTTGTACACTGATCTGCATCGTGGAAAAATGCTTCCATGCTGCGGGCCCTTCCTAGTGCAGTGCTCTGTGCCCATGGCTCTGTGCCCGATGTAACTTCCAGCTGCCTCAAGTGGGTGATTTTTCACTTCCCTTGATATGTGGGAGAAGGAAGAAAATCCTGAGGTATCTTAGATTCCTGCAGCCCAGCTTACTTTCTGAAGCCAGATTGTTTCTGAGGCAAGGAAAACGCTAGCTTCTTCCCAGTCACATTAGACGAAAGTGGGTGGTGGCTCTGCACTCATCTCAAGCAGAACTGAACATCCAAGTCTCAGTCACTGGCTTGCTTATATGGAGAAACAGGAGTTTTATTGTTGGCAGGAGCACTACTGGCCATCTGCAGCTCTTTGCAGTGCTCACGTGTTTGTCAGATAGGTATCTGAATGACTCCTGGAGCCTCGGGAGCATCTGGGGACACTCCTTATGTTTACCTTGTCCCTTTGGAGTGCAAGGACCTGGGGCCCCTCACGCCCTCTCTGCAACAGGCTGGCTGACCCTTCAGGCAGGGCAGGGCATGTTCACCTTGTTCCTGTTGCTTCCTAGGATGTCATGGCTTACAACAAGTTCAACGTGTTTCACTGGCACATTGTGGATGACCCATCTTTCCCATACGAGAGCGTGACCTTCCCAGAGCTCAGCAAAAAGGTAACCCATCCTGTTCGTTGTGCAGCTCCCTGCTGAGCACGGCGAGCGCTGAGCACTCCTATGCCAAGGGAGTGAGGCACTGTGACTTCTTGTGTTTCCCCAGGGAGCCTTCAATGCCGTCACCCACGTGTACACAGCCAGTGACGTGAAGATGGTGATTGAGTATGCCCGGCTCCGTGGCATCAGAGTAATCGCAGAGTTTGACACTCCTGGGCACACCCTTTCGTGGGGTCCCGGTACGGAGCAGGACGTGCCTGGGGCACTCTTCAGGGGCGCAGGTGTTAGGAGAGCTGCAGAGCTGGGGGAGGAAGGGTCTCTGCAGCCTGGATCCCAATAGCATGGACAGCTGTGTCCCACAGGCAGGCTCAGGGGAGGAGCAGGCCATCAGCTGGGGGAAGTAGGGGCCAGCAGTCCAACTTCCAGAACAGCATCCAAAGGGAAAATATTTCCATCTCTTCTTGGGTTCCAAGCTGGGTGCTTTTTTGGAACGTTTGTTCTGCCAAAACTCAACCTCATGGGGTACAGCAAGGATCCTGGGTTCCGCTGAGGGCGCAGCTGACCAAGCTTCCTCACTCTGCTCAGCTGGACCCCCAGTCCTGATACATTGCTCCCTGCTTTAAGAACTGGGAGTACCTCCTCGTCCATGTCTCCCAGGAGGTGTGAGAAGCTCCAGAAAATGCCACTTTGTCTTCCTCTTTCCTTCCCCTCCCTCCGAACGGCCCACACTGGAGTACGCTCTGTGCATGTGGTCTCTGCCAAAACCATGGCTGCTTCCCCTTCCCCGTCCGCAGTGGGTATACTGAACCGGGAGCGGGAGCGGGTGCTGGGGGCTGCACTGGCATTATCTTTTCCCAACAGCTCTGTGCGTGGTTTCCCCTGGGAATCTCCATAAAGGAATAGGGCCATGGCTGGGCTAGCTGGAACACAGGGTACAAAGATTTGGTGTGGGAGGGGAATGACAGGGCCTTGTCCCCTTCTTGTCCTCAGAGCAATCGTTGCAGGAAAGAAGGGGCGTCTAGTCTAAGAGGCTTGAGCCTACCCGCTGCTCTCGTCGGGGAACGTGCGCCTGGGGCAGCGGCAGCAGCAGTGTGTATGAGAGGAGCACAGGACCAGTGCAGAACGCAGCTCTCTCCTGATCAGATCAGACTTTCTGAGCCAGAGATCACATTGCTGCTGCTGTGGTTATGCCTCATGCACTGCACCTGGGCCTTCTGTCCCAGGCAGGCGCTGGGCCATGCTGGGGAGGGTCTGGGTGGCTACTACGCAGGGAGAGATGGGTGTGTTTAACCCCTTCCTCACTGTACTGGGTTTGTTGCGACCCAGGTGCTCCAGGCCTCCTAACTCCCTGCTATTTGGGCAAGAATCTTTCTGGGACCTACGGGCCCATCAACCCCATCCTTAACAGCACCTATGAGTTTGTGACCAGTTTCTTTCAAGAGGTCAGCGCTGTGTTCCCAGACTTCTTTCTTCACCTCGGTGGTGACGAGGTGGACTTCACGTGCTGGTGAGTGTTGCCTGGTCTGAAGTCAGTCTGGGCAGGGCCTGGGGAAAGCGCAGATCACAAGCTCCAGTTTAGCTGGGGAAGTGTCTGGGATTAGGGTCTGGAACAGGATCAGTGCTCTGTTGCCTGGGTGCCAGCATGTGGACGGATGACAAGTGCCTGAAAGAACAGCCACCTGAAAAGGTCGGGAGAGGCAGGGTGAGAGTGGAGAGTTATTTGCATGTAAGAGGGAGCCAGAGGGCTAGAAATTTAGCATGGGACCCCTGCATCCCACCCCATCAATCCTTGGCCATGCTTCTCTGCAGATCTTTGGTGTCTTGCTTCATTAGGCAGAGAGAGAGCATGAAAAGCCTTGGCCAAGTCTACTCTTACTCCAGAGCTCTGGTATGCAGTGCTTTTATTCTCTTCTCTCTCGTACACAGGAAGTCAAATCCAAAAATCCTTGCCTTCATGCAGGAGATGGGATTTGGTGATGATTTCACAAAACTAGAGTCGTTCTACATCCAGCGGTAAGGATGGCTGTGTCTGGGGCCTGTGGCTACAGTGTGTGACAACACAAATGTCTTCTGCTGTCACGGGGATCCTGTTATCTCCTTTGCAAGAATGCTCACACTTGGGCATGGCTCCCTGACCCCAAAGGGAGTAGCCTGGCCACATTTTGTTGGGAGACCAGACCATGAGGCCTGGGCCTGAAGCTCCCCTGTGAGGGGCCAGGCTTTCTCCCTTACCTTCTTCAGAAGTACTTCTGTGTCTTGCTGTGGGTGTTGGGAAAAATCGGTGCTTCCGCTGTGTCTGTACACAACTGGCAAAAAGAGGGGACTGTAGCTGGGAGTATCTATCCAAAACTCAGTACTGTTTCTGCTCCAGGCTTTTGGACATCATCTCTTCCTTTGGCAAGGGTTACGTGGTGTGGCAGGAGGTGTTTGACAATGGAGCGAAGGTGAGAGTTGGCTGCTTTCCCTAAAGGGATTCCCTGCGCTTGGGCAAGCAGTGCCAGTGCCCCAAC
The DNA here is from genome assembly GCF_036370855.1 of Dromaius novaehollandiae. Taxonomy (NCBI): domain Eukaryota; kingdom Metazoa; phylum Chordata; class Aves; order Casuariiformes; family Dromaiidae; genus Dromaius; species Dromaius novaehollandiae. The sequence goes on from NC_088107.1 coordinate 24,512,492, forward strand.
TGCACTCTCTGGTGTGCTCCAGGGGCCCTGTGCTGGTGCTGGCGGGAGGTACTCTGGTAGGGGATTGAGGTTGCTCTTGACACGGTGCTGGCGAGAGCCCCCTGCCCTCATGGTGGCTTTATCCAACTACTGTCAACAGGCTCTTTCCCCCAGGTTCTCATATATGTAGCTGCAAGAGGCAGGTTTTAACCCTGCCTGGGGCGTGCTCTGCAAATGGGCTTATCCCTTCCTAAAAGCAGCAGCGGTTATTCACCGGGTCTGCTCCCAGTCTCTCTCGGCAAGTTCATGTTGGTGTCACGTGAGCCAAGTGCTATCCCGCTGTTCAAGCCTCCCTGGCTGGTTAGGAAGGCGCCTGAGGAGCTGCTGGGTTTTGCCAGCTCTGTTTTCTCCGTTTGAGTTCTGCCATTCGGGTGGCTCCTGGGAGCTGCAGTTTTGTGAAGGAGGCTTGTGCTGGGGCTGGAACGCATCAGAGATGCAGGATTTGTGCTACCTATGCGACCATAGTAACCTTGCACTGGTCCGTGGCTTTTGTCCTTGCTGCGGGTAGGAAAGTGCTCTTGTCCCTTCCTGTAGGCACAGCCCTGGGGGCAGAGGAGATTGCACCGCTTCTTGTGGACCACGCCACAACCGGTCCTGGGCTGTTTGTGGGGCAGGACCCCAGGCAGAGTGGGGTGTTCGGGAGGCATTACACAGCACAGGCGTGGATGGCTTGGGGACACTGCTTGTGAAGGGAGGTGATACACTCGGTTGCCACGCTGATTCTGTGCACGGGGTTCACGTATGTTTGTGCTGTGGGGCCAGGTGAGGCCAGACACAATCGTCCACGTGTGGAAGGAGAACTCCCCACCGTACAAGCAGGAGATGGCGGAAGTCACCAAGGCTGGCTACAGGGCTCTGCTCTCTGCTCCCTGGTACCTCAACCACATCTCCTATGGGCAGGACTGGATGGAGGCCTACCAGGTGGAGCCTTTGCAGTTCGAAGGTGCGTTCCTTGTGTCAGGTTCCCTTACGGCAGCTGACTTGCCTCTCGGAGGTAGCGTCAGGGCTGGCTCTCTTGCTAACCTGTTTTCACTGCTGATGTAAAGGCACTTGAGTGACCCTGTCAATGCCGTAGTCTCCATAGCTGAGCCAGCTCACTGCTGTTACAGGCACCTCTGTGGGCAGGGCAGTAAATCACAAGTTCTCTTACAATACCTGATCCTCTGCATGGTGTCTTTGGCAGGCAGCCCTGAGCAGAAGGATCTGGTGATCGGCGGAGAGGCCTGCATGTGGGGTGAATATGTGGATGTTACTAACCTGACCCCCAGGCTCTGGTAAGAGAAGTCCTGAGGAGGTTAGCCTGAGTCATGTGGGCAGGGCTCAGACCCATTTCCTTCACCACTGAGTTATGTGCACCAAATTCTGCCGGTTTGGTCTCCTAATGGTACTTGACTGTGTCCCCTGACAACATGTCTGTGGTAGCAGGAACTTTGCTGAGGCTTATACTAGGGGTTGTGGCGTCTGTGAGACTGAAACAGACCCCTGTAGAACCTGCTGCTGCAACCACTGCACGTTTAATCCTGGTCTCTCTCCTGTCATCTGGACACATCCTGATCTGCATGTGTCTGGGAATGGATCTTTCCGTATAAAGAAGCTATGTGCTTTATCCTGGAGGACTTGGGGCAGGAACCAGGCACCTGCATTTCTCCAGGCCTCCCCCAGACCCATCCTGGAAGGGGTCTCCTTTCCTCCCCACTATTGTCTAAGGGTGAACTATCCTCTAAACGTGAACTACGCTCTCTCTGGCTCTGTGGATTTTGAGCCAGTTGCTCTGAGAGCTGGGCCTACGCTCAGGCTGGCTGTGCTCGTGGTCCTGCTCACAGTAAGTGCGGCCGTCTGGGTGTGGTGATGCCGTTACCATCAGGGAAAGCTGCCTGGGCCTTGTGGATAACAGAGTGCATCTTCCCTGAATTTACACCTGCATCTCTAGAAGCAACTTCAGGTCTTAAATCAGAGCAAAGCCTTTGGGGGCTCAGAGGTCTCTGCGAGAAGCTTTCCCACGCCCCTCTGAGCTGAGTGCCTCTGTCCCTCGTTCCTTCAAGGCCGAGAGCTGGGGCTGTAGCCGAGCGACTTTGGAGTAATGCGACTGTGAGGAACCTGCAAGATGCATACGTGCGACTGGCCAACTTCCGCTGCGAGCTCCTCAGGTAACCGTCCCTCCAGCAGGGATCCTGAAGAGGTGCCAGCTCAGGGGGACAGTGCAAAAGACGTCGTCTCTGACGTTCAGCTCTAGCGAGACCCTGGGGACGGCAGTGAGGGTAATGGTGCGGGAGGTGAGGGTGAGGTGGGGCTTTCCTGGTGGGAAATGACCCTTGTACTTATCGAAACTCCCAGGTGTTTCTCATGCCTGTGAGTGGGCAGAGCTTGCTTTGTGCAGTGCTGGAAGAGGGCCCCGGCGTGCGCGTGGGCTGGCGGCTGTGCTGAGCAGAGGGTTGGTGATGGGGAAGGGGCACTCGTCGGAGCCGCTGCCTCTCCGGCAGCACCGGGCTCTGCCCTTATGCCTTGCTTCCACGAGTGAGCGAAAAAATGCAATCTGAGTGCAGGATGAAAAGCGCTCCCTTCTTGAGCATGTCACATCTCAAATTGGGTGCCGATGGCTAACTCGTGCTTCTCTAACTACTCAAAGCCTAACCACGGGCTCTGTTTGTGCCCTCTCTGTGACGGCTCTGTCTTTGCTGTGTTCCAGGCGGGGTGTCCAGGCTGAGCCGCTCTTTGTAGGATACTGTGATCATGAATTCGGTGGATTTTGAATGGAGAGCCCTGCTGCCCTCGCCCTCTGTGCGCACAAGAGGAATGATCTCTCCCTATCCCTCTCTCTCCCCGCCCTTCCCTCAAAAGCTGCTGGCATGTTAAAGGGACTTCCTTTCATTTGCTCTTGCCTTGTTGCAATGAGCAATTTTTTATTTGATGGTGCACTCTTTGCCTCTTTTTCTATTCTTATTTGTTCTTTTAAATCTATAAAGAAATGACCCCAAAGAGAAAAGGTGCCTTTTCATGCTCTGTTGGGGCTTGGCAGACTGCGCGAGGATTTTCGCTGTCAGATCAGCTTGCTGTCGGAGATGAGCAGGCCTGTTCCAGCGATGCCAGTGGAGGAGCATCCGGCTGCGCCTTGTCCCCGTGGCTCTGGAGCTGAACGTGTGCATCTCAGGGACCGCAGCCCCACAGTGCCAAGCTCCGAGTTGCTTTTTCAGGTGGATTTCCCCCTCCCTCCAAGCAGAGCTGCAGACCCTGCCTTGCCTCTGTGCTGAGTACACTACCGCTGGTATAGTAGACTTCTGCTCCTTCCTCTGGCCCAGCTCTTGGGTCAGGGCCTGGGTTAGGACCAGCCCTGCCGTACAAGCTACTGTTGCTGTTGTAGGCAGCCAGGCTGTCTGGATAAATGGTTTCATCCCTGCCTCATCCCGGCTGAGGGAAAGTTAGTCTGTAGTCACACAGCGATGTGTTTGCGGGGGAAAGGCTGGTCTTGCAGGTCCGAGGTTAGCTGTGGACTCCCCCAGGGTTTTTGCCTTGACCCCAACTGTTGCCTGCTGACAAAGTGCCATACCTATGCTGGGATGTCACTGTGCAGAACAGCCCACCTTGGTTTTCCTTCTGTGGCCCTGCCTTTTGTGTAGGAGGTCTTGCCCTCCGTACGTCAGCGGTCAGTGTTGCCTGTTGGTTCCTGTCCTTGTCTCTGTCTCTCCTCCGTCCGCTCCCTCAGCTGCTCTGGCTGGGTCCGGGCAGGAGGCTTGTCTTCAAGCCACCGCCTCTGCTGCCCTAAACCCGGTCTGCTGCCACCTCCTTCTCTGGCTTTTGAGAAGAGGAGATCCTGAAGCCCCTTGGAGGAAACCTCCCAAACCTGCTGTGCTGCAGCAGGCAAGCTGGATCCGTGGATGTTATCGAGTCACCGCTTGGCCCCTCCATCAGCCATTGCCCAGCACTCAGCCAGCTTACCCATCCTCGCACTGCTGCTCTGTCCTCAGGTGGGCTCCACGCCAGTTCTCCTGCATCCGAGTAGGAGGAGAGTAGGTTCCTTGGAGAAGAGACTGGTGGTGTTGCGTTGCTGGTCTGAGGAGCCGGGGCAGTCTCGGTGCTTGTCCTCTGATGGTCAGGGTTGCCCTACTGGAACCCAGTTCAGCCCCAGTGTGGGGATTTCTCAGGGAGAGCTCCTGTACCACAGGAGTGTTGGGTGCGTGTCTGGATGTGAAACGAGAGACCTGCTTTTAGCTCTCCGTTATGGCTGGAAACTTTTTGCTCCTGTTCGTTTTGAATTAAAAATGTTACTGAAATGGCAGATCGTGGATTTCTTTACCCTCCTGCAACGGGATGCCCAAGCAGTACTTGTCTGAAGTGATATGCAAAAACCCCTTCAGTTTTAATTGGAAAGAAAAAAAAGTGGAGCCCAGCCACAGCGGAGAAGGTGGAGGGAAGCCCGCCCTAGGCGCGTAAACCTCTCGCCTGCGCTGGGGGTTGCAGTGCCTGGTGCTTCGGCCCCGCTTTCAGCGAGAAGCCCAGTAGAGACCAGTTGAGTCGAACTGGAGCGAGCCAGGATTGCGAGTCCACCCGCCTGTCGCTCCTGGTGCGTTTGTTTCTCTTGGATTGAGTAACACGAAAGACACAAATAATAATAGCTGCTTCCTTGTGCTGGGGCTTGATGTGCTGTCAAGTCCTGAAGAGCTCCGAAAGGCTGGTATAATTAGAGCTCCTTGTTCCCTGTGAGGCTTTTCATCGGGAAGTGCTGATCTGCTGAAACTTCGCAGAAGCCTCTCGTCCCCGTGAGGCTGCTGAGGACGGGTTTTCGTGCTCTGAAACGTGTTTCTGGTCAGAACAGGGGTGGCCAGCAGCCCCCTCCCTATCTAGGCCACCTGCCTGCGCCTTGGCACTTAAACCTGAGCCTGCTCAGGCGAGTGTGGGTCCCCATTCCCGGCTGGAGCAGATGCGTTTTTGGAGTTGGCTTTGGAAATGCCTCAGTTCCCTGTTGTCCTACAGCACCGCAGGAACAAATGCCAGTGGAGCAGAGCCTTTCTTCTGACCCGTGCTGGTATCCTTCAGTGTCTTAGACCTCATAAAACACTGACTTAAGAGCCACCGAAGCTGATAAAGGCTTGAAGTGGAGGTGCAAAAGGTAGTAGGTGTGACGAATGCTTTTCCAAAGCAGCAGCGTGTGATGACTGCAACTCCATAGCTGCTCAAATGTACGGAGAGGGATGATGAATGTCTATGTCCCTCCTGCTACCGCAAGTAGAGCTGGTGCCACCAGCTTCTTCCCCATCCGTAGCCCTGAGAGGAGCCAACCACCGTACGTGAAGGGCACGTTCATGACTCGAGGTAAGCAATTGTACCAAAGGCAGCCTGGCCACCTTCCTTGGGAGACGCGTGAGCATCTGCTTGGTTGATGCTCGTGGCAGTGGGTTCGCAGCCACTTCTGTCTGTCTCTGTCTCCTACTACAGCTACGCCGTCGCCTTGGGGAAGGCCGGCCAAGCGCTGCCTGTTCCCCCGGGGGTCCCGAGTGCCCTGGTGCAGCAGGAGCGGCCGGTGGCTGTGCACGAAGCCGCGGTGCCTGGGCTGAGCCCTGTCCCAGGCGGGGAGGGAGGCCGGGAGGGCAGGGGGGGCTTGGGGGGGCGGCAGGCACCGAGGAAGGGTGTTATTATCCCATCCTACTTCTCCCTGGGCGGGGAAAACAGGTCCCTTCCCCGGGTGCCTTTGTCGCGGCGTGGGCCGGGCCGGGGGATCCGCTGGCCGCGAGCGCGGCGCTAACCCCAGCGAATTTCCTTCCAGCTGACCTTTAAGCACCCGATGATTTACCGCGTGTTTACCCACAGCGACACCGGCGCCCTGCTGGGGATTTAATTACCAGCCCAGATTGTTTCCATAAAGCTGCAGGGAGGCAATTACCGGGCGATATTTATGATCAGGTGTAAAAATCGCCCGCCTTTTCCCTCCGGCCTCCCCGGTTTATCGGCCCGGGCTGCGGGGCCGGGGTGCCGCGGGCGCCCGCCACCTCGCATCCGCCGACCCCGCGGCGAGCCGGCGGCTCCCGTCCTCACGACGTGTTTGATTCCTTCAAGAACATCTATTTTTAACTCGTATTTGTCATGTAAAACTTGCCAGGGATAATACGCGAACATGCAGCGTGTGAATCACTCAGGCCAGCGGGTTTAAAAATAACCCGGGGCGTCGCTGAAGAAGGGCGCTGCCTCCCGCCCCGCGGCCGGGCCGGGCGCTCCGGGCACAGCTGTGCTCTGCTCGCGGGGTCCCGTCCCGCTGCGGCGCCCCGGGCGGAGGCAGCAGCCGGTGCGGATTAAAAAAGGGGGGGGGGGGGTGACAACGTTTATACAAAGCCTCATATGTCAAAAACGCAATTAAAAAAGTAATTACCCGAGTCTGGAACGAAGCACACGTGTATTTCTTTGCGCAACAAGTGGCGGCGATCGATAATTCCCGGCTCGGGCTGAGGCGATAAGAGATAAGTGCGTTTGCCGCCGGGTTTTGCCATGAAGGAAACGGCGCTTCCCGCCGCTCTCTGCGCCGAGCCGGTGGCGGGCGGGCGGCCTCGGTGCCCAGTGCCAGGGCAGCCCCCGCGCCGGGCCGCAGAGCTGTGCGCTTAATTAACCGGCGCGGAGCTGGCGGGAGACTCGTCGGAGGTGGCGCGTCAGAGCTAATTACAGATTTTTTTTCCGAGCTGCGTTCTCGTTTCGGGCACCCGCGCCAGCCGAGGCAGCGCTGCCCAGGCCTCCGTCCCTCTGGGGACAGCCCTCACGGTGGCCCCAGGGAGCCCAGGCCCCGGCTCTGGGCATCTCCTGTCTCTGGCAACCTGGGTATCAACATGCTGTAGCCATGCCGAGGAAGAGCAGGGTGTTAACTCTGAAACCTACTGATGATGGTAGGGGATAGGCAGCTGGTTGCGGTGCTGGAGAGGGGGAAGGGACATCCAGGCAGTGCACACCGAGGAGATGCAGGGCACAGGCGGGAGAAGGGCACGGAGCAGCCTCTGCGCGAGCCAGGGCCCTCCGCGCCTCAGTTTCCCCAGCGCCAGAGGGAACCCCGGGCAGAAAGAGCCCCCTGGGGCTTGCGCAGTGTGGTGGTCGGAGGACCCTGGTGACGACCTGCGCCAGCCCCCGACCTTTTCCCTGGGGAGCCGGTGCTGCCCAGAGGGCCGTGGCACAGGCTCAGCGCCATCACAGTGTGCTCGTCCCCATCCCACTCTGCTGCTCTGACTTTCCCCCGTGACCGAGCGCAAACGCACTCCCCCGATGCATTAGTTATCTAGTTATAATTATCTAATCATATAATCGAAGAAATATTGTATATATTTATTCTATATAATATACAAGAATCTAATAAAATAATCTAATAAATATTATTATCTACTGTATCTATTATATTCCATATTATTACCCCAGCAGCTGGACCCGGGCAGGGCCCGGCACTAGGAATATCTGGGGGGGACAATGGGGTGTGATGGGGGGCAATGGGAGGTGATGGGGGTGACGGGGGGTGAAGGGGGTGATGGGGGGCAAAAGGGGGCAATGGGGGTGATGGGGAGTGATGCGGGCAGTGGGGGGTGATGGGGGGCTATGGGGGACAATGGAGGTGATGTGGGGTGATGAGGGGCGATGGGGGGCGCTGTGGGGTGATGGGGGTGATGTGGGGTGAAGGGGGTGATGTGGGGTGAAGGGGGTGATGGTGGTCATGGGGGGTGAAGGGGGTGATGTGGGGCGATGGGGGGCAATGAGGGTCATGGGGGGCAATGGGGGTGATGGGGGGCAATGAGGGTGATGTGGGGCGATGGGGGGCAATGGGGGTCATGGGGGGCAATGGGGGGCAATGGGGGTGAAGGGGGTGATGGGAGGTGCTGGGGGGCGCTGGGAAGCGGGGGGGGCTGGGGGGCGGGGGGCGGGCCGGGGTCCCCCCCGCGCCGCTGCCGGCCGCCGCTGCGGATTGGCCGGCGCCGGCTCGTTATGCTGATGCCCCGCGCCCGGCCGGGGGCCGGCGGCTGACGTCAGCGGGCCGGGCGGCGGCGGCGGCGGGAGCGGGGGGCGGGGCGGCGCGAGCGGGGCGCGGGGCGGCGCGGGGCGGCGCGGGGCGGCGCGGGGCGGGGCGGCTCCCGCCTCCCCGCGCAGCAGCGGCGGGCGCAGCGGGCAGAGCCGGCGGCGCGGCGCCATGGCCGCGGCGGGCAGCGGCGTGGCGGCGGCGGCGGAGGCGGGCCCGGCGGGCGCGGCGTTCAGCACCGCGAACAGCGGCCGGGTGAACGGCCTGAGCCACCCGCCCGGCGCCATCGCCATGAAGGACCACGACGCCATCAAGCTCTTCGTGGGGCAGATCCCGCGCAACCTGGAGGAGAGCGACCTCAAGCCGCTCTTCGAGGAGTTCGGCAAGATCTACGAGCTCACCGTGCTCAAGGACCGCTTCACCGGCATGCACAAAGGTACGGCCCCGCCCGCCGCGGGGCGCCCGCCCGGCACGGGGTGCCGCCGGGGCCGCGCGCTCCCTCCGGAGTTTCGAGGAAGCCCGAACTTGGCGCCTGCGGCCGCCCGGGGCCCTTCGGCTCCGTCCGCGTCCCGGTCGGTGGGATTCGGGCCGGGCCGGCCGCGCCGGGCCCCGCGGCTCTTGCCCCGGCCGGGCCGCTGCGGCGTCGAGGGCTGCGGCCGAGGGAGGCGATGGCAGCCCGGACGCTCCCGGTCCGAGCGGCGTCCCTCTTCCCGGGGAGCCCTGGAGCCGCCCGGCTCCTGCCCTCCGAACTTCGCCGGGATGCTCAGGGACCAAAAAAAAGAAAGGGAAAAAAGAAAGGAGGCAGCCGCCTTGGTCTGAGACGGTAAACACGGCAAACGCAGCCGGCCGGGGAGGCAGAGGTGCGCCGAGCGCGCCGCGACGCCGTCCACCACGGCCTCCTCCCCGGGGCGCGGGGCTCCCGGCACCCCCACCGCCGGCAAGCCGGGCCCGGCCCCTCGCCCGGGCCGAGCTCCCTCGGCTCCGCAGCACGCTGATTGTACTTATTAGGAGTTATTAATACTTAATCAGCCGGCGGATTTAATTGTGCCAATATTAAAAATGCATCGATGTCAATTTTATTCATTAAATATTTACTTTGTCGAAGGGAAACTGTTTTGCTGCTGTTTTAATATCACTTGGGGAAGCTTTTGGATGCGCCCGCATCCCGCGGTGGCCGAGGGGAGCCCCCAGGTAGCCGGACAGGGAGCGCAGGGCGGCCGGGCTGGGGCCGGGCGCGGGATGAGGCCCGTCCCCGCGGGCCGGAGGGCAGCTCGCTGCCCCCGCGTGCCCGCCCGCCCGCCGAGCATTGCGGGTGAGTAAGCGCTCGGCGGCGTGAGTCAGCGTGGGAAAAATCTCGCCCCGGCCGTGTTTCCCCTTCGCCACCCGCCGCACGGTGGAGGAGCCGGAGCCGGAGCATCCTGCAACCGGCCGGGGGCCGGGACCTGCCGGCCCCGGGGCAAAGCAGGCCCCGGCGGTGGACATGGGCTCCCGGCATGGCAGCGCGCCGCTGCGGGCGGGTGGAAGCTGGTCGGCTGCCTGCGGAGCGATGCGCGGTGTCGGAAATCGCCCTCTTCCTGGAGGAGCACGGCTGCAGCTTTCGCCAGGCTCCCGGCCCTTCCACGCCGTAGCTCACCCGCTCTCACCTTCCTCCCTCCTCTCCGCCGTTCCCCTTCTCCCACATCACTTTAGTGGCTCAAAAGTCGCCCCTTGCCCTGTGTCCCTCGAGGTTTGGGACACGGGGCGGCAGCAGCCGGCACGGGGCTGGAGGAGGCAGGCGCGACGGGCTCGCCGGCGCGATGAGCCGGGGCGTGAGGACGGGCGCCGGGCCGGCTCCGCGTGTGTTGGGGGGCTGCCGGGGCCCCGGGGGTGCCTGACTGCCATGTGCCGTCTCCCGTCTCCGCAGGCTGTGCCTTCCTCACCTACTGCGCCCGGGACTCTGCCCTCAAGGCCCAGAGCGCCCTGCACGAGCAGAAGACGCTGCCAGGGGTAAGTGAGAGCATCGTGCCTCGGTTTCCCCCCGGGCCGCTTCCCCGCCACGCTCCGCGGGGGCCGCCGGGCTCGCGCTCGCCTCCCGTAACGCGATATAAATATTGGATCGTAATGAATAGGAACGGTCTGCGTGCGGTTAGAGCCGGTGGGGCAGGGAGACTCGCAGATATCGATCTGGAGTTTTAAATGAATTCACCCTGGTTTCGGGCCCCGGGTTTCCTTCTTGGCAAGGGCTGCTGCGAGCGGCTGCCATCGCTGCTGCGCCCCGACGCCGGTGTCGGGCCCCGCCATTGGGGGTGATGACCCCTCGCACGAGCCCGGCCGTCACCCCCGCCGCGGGTCGGCGCTCGAAACCCGGCCGCCAGCTCCCCAGCTTCGGTCACTATATCCTCCCTTATTTATTTTTTATTATTTTTTTTCCTCCTTCCTCCTAGCGAAAGAGCGATTTTGTGGCGCGCACGGCCCCCCGGCCGGCTGGCCCGGCCCTGCGGGAGCGGCTCCAGAGGCCGCAAGCCGAGGCATCGATTTTCTCCCGCCTGTGCGCCGCTCTGTGCTGCGGGCTTCGACCTCCCGAGCTTAACAAAGTGAAAATAAATATTTAATTATTCCCCTAAATAAAAATCGATAGCGCCGCCGGTTGGCTGAGTGAAGCGCGGGCCCCATAAATTTTCCCCGCACGTGGCTCGCAGCGCGCCTGTTCAGGCAGGAGCCGTGGCGAGAGCCCGGCGCTGAGTGGGGCAGCGCGGGAGCAGTGGCACGGCAGGACCGTGGGGCGCACAAGGGCTGCGGGGTGGTGGCGGTCACCCGCATCCACGCTATGTGCACATATGTGTGTAGCGTGTGGCGAGAGCCTTCACCATGGGGGTGCCAGAAGGACGAGGGGGGATGGCATCGGCGGGGATGTGCCAGCCTGGCCCATGTTCTCCTCACTGGCACAGTGCATCAGTAGGCTTCAGAGTTAACACCCCACTTTGCTGGACAGTGAGGAAGCTCCATACAGCAGCCAGAGCCGCTGTGTGTGTGGCACTGCAGGGTCCGGCGCACGGACACGTGTCCCCATGGGCACGCACCCGCACGCAGGCACACGCCTGCACACGGATGTGCGTCTGTGCATGCACACGTGTCCCCACGGGTGCACACGCATCCCCGTGGCCGTGCACCCCCCCGCAGGCCCCTCGCCGCTCCCAGCCATCCCCCACATCACACATTCCCCCCAGTGCCGTCTGGCCCTGCGTGCCAGTTGTGTCCCCATGGGGAGGCCGTGATGGTGGCCAGGAGGCCGCTGCAGTGGCAGGGAGGCCGCGGTGGCAGCAGGGAGGCTGCGGCAGTGGCGGGGAGGCTGTGATGGTGGTGTGGATGCTGCGGCAGGGAGGCCGGTGTGGTGGTGGGGCAGCTGTGGTGGTGGTGTGGACACCATGGTGATGGTTTGGACGCCGTGGTGGCAGCAGGGAGGCCGTGGTTGTGGTGCGGATGCCGTGGCGGTGGTGTGAATGCTGTGGTGGTTGCAGGGAGGTCGCGGCGGCGGTGTGGATGCCATGGCGGTGGTGTGGACGCCATGGCGGTGGTGCGGATGCCGTGGTGGTGGTGTGAATGCTGTGGTGGTCACAGGGAGGCTGTGGCAGTGGTGTGGACGCCGTGGCAGTGATGGGGAGGCCATGATGGCAGCAGGGAGGCCATGGCAGTCATGGGAAGGCTGTGGTGGTGGTGTGGATGCCGTGGTGGTGGTGTGGATGCTGTGGTGGCGGCAGGGAGGCTGTGGTGGTGCTGTGGACGCTGTGGCAGTGGTGTGGACACCACAGCGGTGGTGCAGATACCGTGGTGGTGGTGTGGACGCCATGGTGGTGGTGTGGACACTGCGGTGGTGGTGTGGATGCCACAGTGGTGGCAGGGAGGCTGTGGTGGCGGTGGTGTGGACACTGCGGTGGTGGCAGTGAGGCTGTGGTAGTGGTGGTGTGGACACTGTGGCAGTGGCAGGGATGCCATGGTGGTGGTGTGGACGCCATGGTGGCGGCGATGAGGCTGTGGTGGTGGTGTGGATGCCGTGGCCGTGGTGTGGACACTGTGGTGGTGGTGTGGACGCCATGGCAGTGGTGTGGACGCTGTGGTGGTGGTGTGGACGCCATGGCAGTGGTGTGGATGCCGCGGCGGTGGCTGGGAGGCTGTGGTGGTGTTGGTGGTGGGAATGCTGTGGCGGTGGTGTGGACACTGTGGCCGTAGCATGGATGCCATGGCAGTGGTGGGGAGGCCGTGGCGGTGGTGTGGATGCCGTGGCCGTGGTGTGGACGCTGTGGCGGTGGTGTGGACGCTGTGGCAGTGGTGAGGAGGCTGTGGTGGCGGTGGTGTGGACGCCGTGGCGGTGGTGTGGACGCTGTGGCGGTGGTGAGGAGGCTGTGGTGGCGGTGGTGTGGACGCCGTGGCCGTGGTGTGGACACTGTGGCGGTGGTGTGGACACTGTGGCGGTGGCGTGGACACTGTGGCGGTGGTGTGGACGCCGTGGCGGTGGTGTGGACGCCGTGGCGGTGGCGGGGAGGCTGTGGCGGTGGCGTGGACACTGTGGCGGTGGTGTGGACGCCGTGGCGGTGGCGGGGAGGCTGTGGCGGTGGCGTGGACACTGTGGCGGTGGTGTGGACACTGTGGCGGTGGCGGGGAGGCTGTGGTGGTGGCGTGGACACTGTGGCGGTGGTGTGGACGCCGTGGCGGTGGCGGGGAGGCTGTGGCGGTGGTGTGGACACTGTGGCGGTGGTGTGGACGCCGTGGCGGTGATGTGGACGCCGTGGCGGTGGCGGGGAGGCTGTGGCGGTGGTGTGGACACTGTGGCGGTGGTGTGGACGCCGTGGCGGTGGCGTGGACGCCGTGGCGGTGGCGGGGAGGCTGTGGCGGTGGCGTGGACGCCGTGGCGGTGGCGTGGACGCCGTGGCGGTGGCGGGGAGGCTGTGGCGGTGGTGTGGCCGTGGCGGTGGCGGTGTGGGCGCAGCGGTGGGTGGTGGCGGTGCAGGCGTCGCGGCGGTAGGGAGGCCGCGCGGAGCCTGGCCGGGGCTGGGCTGCGCGGTTCCCGCCTCCGCCCGCCGCCCGCGCGCACTCCCGCGGTCCGACGCTCGTCCCGGAGGCCGCGGCCCCGCGCCGCCCCCCCGCGCCGCCCCCGCCTCCCCTCGGGGCCGGCCGCGCCCTCGCCCCGCCCCGCGGCGCGGTAGGGGGCGGGGCCAGGCGGGGGGCGGGGCCCTGCCGAGGCCCCTCCCCTCGGCTCGGCCCGGCTCGGCTCGGCCCGGCTCGGCGGGGCTGCGGCCGCCCCTCCCCCCGCCCCGCCTCCCGCGCGGCGCTGCGCCGAGCCGGGCCGAGCCCAACCGAACCGAGCCCAACCGAACCGGGCCGAGCCGAACCGGGCCGGGCCGCGGCGGCCATGCAGCTGCCGCAGGTGGCGGCGCCGGGGCCGCGGCCGCCGCTGCTGTGGGTGCCGGCGGGCTCCAAGCTGCTCTGCATCGAGGTAGGGCCCCGCCTTTGTCTGCGCCGCCGGCGCGGCCGCGCGGGGGGGGGGGGCGTGTGCCGGGGGGGGGGGCACCCGGGGGGGGATGGGGGAGTATTAGCACCCGGGGATGGGGGGTGGGGGGGGTGCATTTGCACCCAGAGATGGTGCGGGGGAATTGTGGGTGGGGGGTGCATTGGCACCCGGGGATGGGGGGGGGTTGTGGGTGGGGGGTGCATTGGCACCCGGGGATGGGGGGGGTTGTGGGTGGGGGGTGCATTGGCACCCGGGGATGGGGGGGTATTTCTCGGTGCGGGGGTGTGTTTGCCCCTGGGAGTGGTGGGGGTACGTGTGTGCTGGGGGGGTGTTTGCACCCGGGGTGGGGTGTGCGCGTGGCCGTGGCTGTCGGGGTGTTGCGCCCTGGGGCTGGGGTGAGGGTGTGTTGGTGCCGGGGGTGTGTGTGCAAGGGGACGTGCCGGGGGCTGCACCCCCGGCGGTGCGTGCGGTGGGGTGTTGGGGGGTGTTTGCCCCCGGGGTGTGCTGGCCGGCGGCCGTGCCGCCCCTCTGGCACCGGGGAAACTGAGGCAGGGGGCTCCCAGCGTGGCGGTGCCGGCTGTGGGCGCGTGTGCGTCCCCGCCTGTGCGCCGCGCGGGGTGTGTGCCGGGGGTGTGCGGTGCCTGCAGCGGCCTGGCGCGTGGTGCGGGGCTGGCGGGTGGGTGGTGGGTGTGTGGAGGCGGGTGGTTGTGCTTGGGTGTGCGGCTGTGCAAGCGCGGTTGTCCCTGGGGACACTGGGCCGGGGTGTGCGGCTGTGCAGGGGTGTCCGGGTGTCTGTAGGTGCTGGTGTAGGGGTGTGGTTGTGTGCGGTTGTACCCGGGGCTGCGTTGGGAGTGTGTGCGGGTGTGCGTTGGGGGTGTGCTGAGGCAGGTGTGTGGCTGCACACATGGGTGTGCGGTTGTGCCAGGAAGGACGTGGGGGTGGTGTGTGCCCGGTGTGCTAGGACCGATGTCTGGTTGTGCATGGGGCTGTGCTGGTGCAAGTGTGTGGCTGTGCGTAGCTGTGCGGTTGTGCATGGCGATGTGCTGGGGCGGGTGTGCAGTTGTGCACGGCGGCATGCTGGGGCGCTGCACGGCTGTAGGGGGGTGCGGCAGTACCCAATCCGACTGTGCCCGCCAGGGCAGGTACCCCCTTTTGCCCACAGCTGCTGGGGTCTCCGGCAGGCCGTTCCCAGGGCAGGCGGCTGCCTGTACCCGAGCGGCTGTCTCCCCGCGCGGCTGTTGGCTGATTCCGCTCCGGTAGCCGGGTGCTGGCAGTGTGTCCGTGTGGGGAGCCGGCGGCAGCCCCCCCCGGGGACGCCCCAGCGCTGGTGGCGGGTGCAGGGCTCTCGTGGGCACCCGCTGCTCGAGTGTCACGCGGTGACGAACCACCCGCCATTCGTATGCGCGACGTATTTCAGCTGAAATAGGTCTGGCTGTTGGGCTCCCGGCACCGCCGAGGAGGAGGGCGAGACCCGGGAGGAAGGAGCGAGGAGGGGCCGTAGCCAGGGCCCCGTCCTGCCCCGGGGAGTGGGGCGCAGTGATTTCTCGCGTGGGTGCCGGTGCCGGCGGGGGAGCGGGGGTGCTGGGACACCCCAGCCGGGGTCTCCCAGGAGCATCCTCGGGGCGCGTGGGGACGGGGCTGGGGCGACGTAGGGATGGAGGGAAGAGGGTGGGTTGGTAACGGGGTGGGAGGGCGGGCAGACGGACGGATGGGGCAGTAGGTGCTGATGGAGGGAGAGATGGGCGTTGGGGGACACGTGGGTGGCTGGCTGGGTGGGTGCTGCGGGTGTGGAGGGATAGGTGCTCTCGGGGTGGACAGATGGGTGTTGGGGGATGGATGGGTGCTGTGGGCAGGACGGGTGAATAGACGGGCGGGTGTTGGGATTGGTGAGTGTTGTGGAGGGATGGATGGACGGGTAGGTGTTATGGAGATGGGTGGGAGTTAGGTGATGGATGGGTGGTTGTGTAGGTGTTGTGGAGGGATGGATGGATGGTTATTTGGCTGTTGGGCAATGGGTGGATGAAGGGATGGATGGGTGTTAGGAGAGATGGATGGATAGGTGACTGTGTGGGTGTTGGGGATGGGTGGATGGGTGTTGGGGATGAATGGATGAGTGTCTGGAGGGATGAAAGGGGGGATGGATGGGTGTTGGGGTTGGATGGACAGATGTTAGGAGGGATGAAAGGGTGGGTGGACAGGTGTTGGGGATGGACGGGTGTTGGGGATGGATGGACAGGTGTTTGGAGGTGTGAATGGATGGGTGGATGGGGGCTGGGGTGGAAGGGTGGGTGGATGGCTGGGTGTGCAGAGAGGCGGCTGTGTGGGTGTTGGGAGGGGTGTTGGGGGCATGGATGGAAAGGTGGGTGTTGTGTGGGTGTTGGGAGGGGTGGATGGCCGTTTTGGAGGGGTGGTGTGGGGATGGGCCACGCAGGACAGACGGACGCGGGGGGACGGGAGAGTTTTCCCTGGTGCCGGGCAGCGGCCGCCCTCGGGTAGGTTAGTCGGTCCCCGAGGCCTGACATTTATAAACATCAGACAGTCCCAGAGAATCGATACAGTTTAATAACCGGCGAGCGGAGGAGAGAGGCACATCAAAATGACAGTCTGCGGCTCCGTAAATGTTATTCTAAATCACACTCGCCGGGTTTTTATTGCGTTAAGCATATAGCATCGGGCATGGGAAATATGTCCCAGCAAAGGCCGTCGCGCTGGTAAAGGTGATTGGCAGCTTGGCGAGGGGGGCTGTGCCTGTGCCCCCTCCCGAAAACGGGCCCCCCTGCCGCTGCGTGCCAGCAGCATCCGGCTGCTCCTGGGAGGGATGGGAGGGACGGCGTGGCCGTTCGGGGACCCCGCCGTGGGCCGTGTCCTACCCCCGGCACCTGCGTGCCCCTGCCAGGCTCCCGCGGCCGGGGGCACCCATCTGCACCCGGGGCACCCCCCCCCACCCCGGCCCCGGCGGCACCCTGGTCCTCGGAGCATCCCTGGCTCTCGCCGCCGCCGTTTCTTCGCCCCGTTTCCCTGGAGACGAGGCGGTTGCTGGGGAAACCTCCCTTCTCTTCGTTATCCCTCCTCGTTATCCCTCCTCTTCGTTAGCGCTGCCGAGGCTGGCAGTTCCCCCCCCTCCCCGGGGTGCCGTCGGGGGGGCCGAGCCCCCACGTGCCAGAGCGGTTTCATTCCCGGCGTGTCCGGTGCAGGCGCCTGTGCCCCTCCAGCAGCTGCTGTCTCCGGGGTGTATCCATCCGCCTGTGCGTGTGTTTGTACCCAGCGGCTGTGCACGTGTGGTGGTGGTGCCCAGGTGTGTGCTATCCCCGTGCACGCACGCGTGGGGGACACCCGAGCGCCTGTCGTCTGTCCGGCTGTGCCATGCGGCTGTGCGTGCACCGTGTGTCCACGTGCAGGGGTGTACGCGGCGGTACGTGCCCGGGCGGGCTGACACGCAGGTGCCCCGCGGCCGATCACGCGTGACGGCTCGGCGTTGCCGTGGCGACCCCATCAAGCACCCAGCGGCGCGGGGGACGCGCGCTTGTTGCCGTGGAAACCGCTGTAATTGCAGCGCTTTGAGGAAGAAAAAGGAGTGATGGGGGGGAGAGGAGGGGGAGAGAAGAAGGGATGAAAGGAGGGATTGCTTGGGGGGGGCTGGCCGGGAGAGCAGCCATGGGCCGGTGCTGAGCCCCCCAACCCCGAACGGCCCCTCGGGCCGTTCGGGGTTGGGGGGCTCAGCACCGGCCCTAGAGCTGGGACACGTCCCCTTGGGGGAGCATCTCCCCAGGGAGCATTGCTGGGGTGTGCATGGTCAGGCCATGGGTGAGGAGGGACAGGAGGGTGTCCCTGAGCCCGGGGGTGACCCCTCTGCTTTGTCCCCCAGCCCTTCACCCCCCAAGCGGGGACATCCCCGGTGGCACTGCTGGGGGGGCTCAGAGCCCGGTCCGGCGTGGGCAGGAAATCCAGGCCTGTTCTTGCAGGTGACCGGGCTGGGGGAGCAGCTTTCTCCCTGCCTCTTCCCATCTGTGTGCCAGGCAGGTGCCAAATCGCGGCCTGGATTTATGCTCCCCATGGAAGGGGTCCGCGGTGGCCAGCAGGCCGCGGTACCCACCACTAACAGCCCCGCTCCTGGTTGTGTTTTGCAGATGAACCGCCCCATCCAGGTGAAGCCGGCAGACAGCGAGGGCCGGGGAGGTAGGTAGCCCCTGCCGGCTTGCCCCTGCATGGGCAGGGGGTGATGGGACCGTGCTGGGGGGCCTGCGAGGCAGAGGAGAGACCGTGGACAGACTCGTAGTGTTGTGATGCTGCAAAGGCAGGAAGGGTTGGGGATGTGCCACCGCGGTGGTGGAGGGGACCAGCTCCCCTGCCCAGGGCCTGGGTGACCCCGGGCACCCGGAGCAGGTGAGGGCTGCGATGCCGCCGTGCCCGGCACCCCCGAGTTGCCCCACGGCCCTGTGCACGGAGGGTTGCAGCGGCACCGCTCTCTCGCTGGCGAGGTCCGTCCCTCCGGCAGCCGCTGCCGCAGGGAGGTTTGTTTGCAGAGACGCCCGCGAAAGGCCCTGGCTTTGCCACCGGCATCCAAACCAGATCTAAAAGCAAACAAGCTCTCTGCTCTCGCCGCCCGGCAGGCCAGGAACGAGACAGGCAATAAATGTCCTGACGTCATGCTGGGAAGAGCGCCAGAGCGCCGGTCTCTGACAGCCCCTTCGTCTTCCTCCGGCTAAATTACCCGCTCGGAGGTGCGCGGGGAAGGGTAGGAGCGACCCCGGCAGAGCCGGGGCACGGGGAGCCTGCGCCGGCCGCACACGGCTTGGAGGCAGCGCGTGGTTTACGGTCTGAGCCAGACTATAAAACACGGCCCTTTCTCGCGCTGAAGAGCAGCGAGCCAGTGTGTCGCCGGCGTGGCTATTCCCCGCGGCCTCGCCAGCCCCCTCGAAGGTAAACGCTCCCCCCAAATTCTCTGCCGAGGTTTGCAGCCCGCAGGATTTCGTCTCTGCTCCCTGCCGCTCCGCGGGGGTTTTGCCGGGGGTTTCCCGGGGCTCCGTGCCAGCCGGGGGGAGCAGGCGGCCGCGGTGCCTCCTCGGCCGATGCCTGGGGAAGGCGGCGAGCGATGGACACTCAGAGACCCGAGCAGGGCCGGGCGCCGCGGAGCTGCCACACAGCAAAACCGCGCCGGGGCGTTTTGAGCCGGCTGCCCCTTCCCAGGTGGGGTCTGAGGCCTGGCGCCTCTCGTAACACCGGTGAGACCCGTGGCTGCAGCCAGCATTGATGCTGGGGAAGCCGTAGAACCTCCGAGCAGGGCTGTTGGGTCCTGCACTGTCCAGCTTGGTGTCCCTGGGCAAAGCAGGGGGACGCAGGGGCGAGGAGCCGGGCCGGGGGCAGCCGCCAGCGCGGCCCCGTGCATCGACTCCCTCCGGCCGGCGTAAACCTCCGCGTGTTCAAAGCGCAACGTGGTTATTAAACACGGCTCGGCTGGCGCGAGCCCGTCCCGGAGGGACCCGGCAAATAAATTACCAACTTAGCGAAGGCGGTTGGTGAGGGATGGAAAATCGATGGGTGAGAGCCACGGCCCGGCCCGGGGGCTGCCGGGGCGCCCAGGCGGTTTGTGTGCAGCAAGACAGCGCCCATTCCCCTCATTTGCACAGGACCGGACAGGCGCGAGTCGTCTCCCGCTGTCGTTTATCTGTTTCGCCGGTGGTAACGAGGAGCTCCTCATTGTTCGCTCCGCCGGCATCGGGCTGCTCGGCGGTGCGAACGCGCGGCTCGGCTTGCTTTTCCAGAGGACAGGAAGCTCTTCGTGGGGATGCTGGGGAAGCAGCAGAGCGAGGACGACATCCGGCGCCTCTTCGAGCCCTTCGGCCACATCGAGGAGTGCACCATCCTCCGCGGGCCCGACGGAGCCAGCAAAGGTGGGCGCGGGGGCCGGCGGTGGCATGGCGGGGGGGCCGCGCGCGGAGGAGCCCCCGCCACGGCGCCCCTCTCTCCCCGCAGGATGCGCCTTCGTGAAGTACGGCAGCCACGGCGAGGCGCAGGCGGCCATCGGCGGCCTCCACGGCAGCCAGACCATGCCGGTGAGTGCCGCGCCGTCCCCCCGCTGCCCCCCGGCTCAGCCCACCTTCCACCCGAACCGGCAGCTTGCTGCCCCAATCCCCCCTCCGCGGGGGAGAGGGGGGCCGCCGTCAGCCCGTGCCCCCCCCCGCAGGGCGCCTCGTCCAGCCTGGTGGTGAAGTTTGCCGACACGGACAAGGAGCGTACCCTGCGGCGCATGCACCAGATGGCCGGCCAGCTGGGCATCTTCAACCCCATGAGCATCCAGTTCGGCGCCTACGGGGCCTACACGCAAGCGGTACGGGCGCCGCCGGGCCGGCGCGTGCGGGGGGGCTTCGGGGAGGGCGCCGCGGGGGAGCCCGGCGTGGAGGACCCCGTCAACGGGCCCGTCCCAGCGCCCGCGTTGGCGTCCCCTCGCCTTCGCTGTCCTCATCTGGACCCCGGTGCGGACTCAGTGTCGCACCCAAGCTGCCGGCTGCGAAGGGGAGACGCTAATTCATCCATCCTTTCCCCCTCCCTCCCCCCCATCTCCCTTTTCCGCCCTTTCTTCCCCCAAGATCATGCAGCAGCAGGCGGCCCTGATGGCGGCGGCGCAGGGCACCTGCCTCAACCCCATGGCCGCCATCGCCGCCGCCCAGATGCAGCAAATGGCCGCCTTCAACGTCAGCGGGCTCGTGGCCGCCCCCCTGACCCCGTCATCAGGTACGCGGCCCTTGGGGTGCGCCGGGGCGGCGGGGGGGGTTGGCAGCTGCCCCCGCTCCTCCTCCTCCTCTTCCTCCTCCTCCTCTGCCGCCGCCGCTGACGCCCCCGCCCGCCCACAGGGACGAGCACGCCGCCCGGCATCAGCACGGCGCCGGTGCCCAGCATCGCCACGCCGCTCGGGGTGAACGGCTTCAGCCCGCTGCCGCCGCAGACCAACGGGCAGCCCGCCTCCGACACCATCTACACCAACGGCATCCACCCCTACCCAGGTAGGCCGGCAGCCTGCACCGTTCACCTTGGCCCGAGCGCTTCGCAGCCCGAGCGCGCCAGCGGCCAAACCCGGCGGGGAGGCGTGAAAGCTGCCCGCCCTCGGCGTTTATCTCGCTTATCCGCCCGCCCTTCTCCCTTCTTGTCTCTCCCCAGCTCAAAGTCCCACCGTGGCGGACCCCCTCCAGCAAGCCTACGCGGGCATGCAGCACTACGCAGGTCTCGGACTTCGCTTGGCGCTTCTCCCCCGGCCCTCGGTGCCGCCAGCCTCTGCTCTGCCTGCGCTCCCGCTGGCACGGGGCTTCAGGAGGCGGCAGGGTGGGGGGGCCGTCCCCGTGGGATGCTCACAGGGGGAAGGAGCGGGCGGCTGCCTGCGGGGAATCGGTAGCGCCTCGGATGTTTGTCGCGCCGAACCTAGTTTCATTAGGAGCGCCAACGGCGGTTTTCAACAGAAAACTAAGTTTTCGTCCATGGATTATAACTTTTTTGCTACTGAAAGTGCCAGCTTTCTACCCAAACGCTAGCTTGGGTTTGCTGCGTGTGGCCTGAGCGCCTGGGAAGGGAGATCCCTGTGTTTGGCAGTGTTCGCGGCATCAGTGGGAGTCACCGCGTCGGTGCAGAGCCAGCTCTGCCGGCCGGGTCCCTGCCGCCCTCGGCGGCACCTCTCTCCGCTGACGGTGGAGGGAGCCCGCGCTTCGCTCTGAGCGAGGCAGAGCTAGCGGGACGGTCCGGTGCCTCCGTCCTTCCCGGCGGTTTCATCACCCGGGCCGCGCACCCCCGTCGGCCGACCCGGGCTCTGCAATTGCTCCCGGCAGACCCTTCGCCCGGAGGCTGTGCCCCAAATATTTCAGCATCCTTCTTCCCCCGAGTAATGCGGGTTTTGCACCCAATTTTTCCACGCGGAAAACTTTGCTGGCAGGAGCGCAAGCGCTGGAGGCGTTGCGGATCCCCAGCCCGGCGAGAGCTCTTGGTCCCGGGCTCGGGGGTCTCACGGCGGCGTTTCTCTGTTCCAGCAGCATATCCCACTGCCTATGCACCCATCAGCCAAGCCTTCCCCCAGCAAGCGCCCATCATCCCGCAGCAGCAGCGAGAAGGTAAGGGCGCCCCGCGGAGCTGCTCGCCCCGCTCTCCCGGCGGCCGGCGAGACGACGGGCGAGCGCAGTCGGTCGGAAGGCAATTCCCCCAAATCTGTACCCGCAGTAAGCGAGCGGAGGCCTTGCAGAAAGCAGCCCCATCCCAGGAGCAGAGGATTTTCCAGCGGCGTTTGGCTGGATTGCGCGTTTTGCAGGGAAAGAGCTGAGGCACAGCCTGCCGCGGGCGCCGGAGGAGGAGGAGGAGGAGGAAGGCGCGGGCGGCCGCTTGGCTGACGGGCGCCTGTCCTTTGTGTGTCACCCAGGTCCCGAAGGCTGTAACCTGTTTATTTATCACCTGCCCCAGGAGTTCGGGGACGCGGAGCTCACGCAGATGTTTTTGCCTTTCGGCAATGTCATCTCGGCCAAAGTCTTTGTGGACCGGGCCACCAACCAGAGTAAATGCTTTGGTAAGTGCCGGCGCGCGCCTCTCCCCTGCCCCCGGGTCCAGGGTCCGGCCCGTTGCCGCTTGTCGCTCTGCCCCGCTTTGCTAAGGGGAGCCGCGAAGCGTGAGCTGGCGGGGTGCTGTCGTTAGGGAAAGCCGCGCGGGGTTTTCGTAGCCGGGCTGAGAAGGGCTTGACGGCAGGGCCCTGCCGCCGGGCCGAGCGAAGCCCAGACGAGCGCGTGGCCGCTTGACCGGCGCGGCACGCGTGGCCGTCCCGGCCGCGGTCTGACCGCCCGCCCAGGCGGCGCAGGATTTTTCCCTGTATTTAACTGTTTTTCCCGGCCGCGCTGTCTCTGGCGCCTCCGAGAGGGGCCTGGCTCGTCCCGTCTGCGCCGCCCCGTGCCGGAGCTGCAGCCGGCAGCAAGATCCCCCTTCACCGCCCGTGCCGGCACGGAGGGACTCACGTGTGCTACCCGGTTTTACGCCGTCCCCGTGTCCCCAGCCCGAGGCGCCCGCCCTCATGGCCGCCCGCACAGCCGCTGGCAACAGCAGGCAGCTGCGTCTGCTCCGCTTGCACGGCCGAGCAGCGCTGCCACCGCCGCCGTCACGCTCCGGGCCCACGGACCTCATCACCCTGGGGTCCCCACAGACCCACTTAACCTGGTGTCCCTGCAGGCTCCGTCACCCTGGTGTCCCTGCAGACCCTGTCACCATGATGTCCCTGCAGACCCCCTCACCCCGGGGTCCCCACAGACCTGCTTATCCTGGTGTCCCTGCAGACTCCCATCACCATGGTGTCCCCACAGACCCTGTCACCATGATGTCCCTGCAGACTCCCATCACCTCAGTGTCCTCACAGACCCCGTCATCCTGGTGCCCCTGCAGATTCCCATCGCCACAGTGCCCCCACAGACCCTGTCACCCTGGTGTCCCTGCAGGCTCTTGTCACCTCGGTGCCCTGCCATTCTGGGCTGCACCATTACCCCAAGGCCTGCCTTTTTGGGGCTCCCCAACCACCTTGGGGTCCTTCACGTCTCAGAGGCTGCCACCCCCGGCAGCCTTCCTCCCCCTTTCCTCTTCTCCCTCGGGGCCCTCAGCAGTGGGGCCCTCAGCCGCCCCCGGGACACCCAGGAGCCCGGGCACGGGGAGGCAGCGGTGACATCCCCGGTGTCCCGTGCACCCCACAAGCCGTCGAGGGCGGAGGATCCCTCCCCGCGGCCCAGGCCCTGCGGTGGGCACCGGCGGCGCTCTGGGTGACGGCCTGTGTCCTTCCTCCCCCGCCCCCCTCTCCCTCGCCCCCCAGGTTTCGTCAGTTTTGACAATCCAGCGAGCGCTCAGGCAGCCATTCAGGCCATGAACGGCTTCCAGATCGGCATGAAGAGGCTAAAAGTCCAGCTAAAGCGGCCAAAAGACGCTAACAGGCCCTACTGACCCCTGCTCGCCCCGGCCCCGCAGAGAGGTAAGGGGGGGCGCCGGGGCTCGGCGTGGGGAAACGCCGGCGAGACGGCCGCCACTCCCTGCGCCCAGCTGCGTCCTCGCCGCCCGCCGTTGCCCCCGGCGGGGGACGTGGCTCCCGAAGGTCCCCAGCGCCTTGCGGCACCAGGACTCCCAGGTCCTTCTTGAGCCGCTGCTCCGGGCGTTCTCGGTTGCGAGGCTCGGCTCCCCCTTCGACGCCTCCGCTGGCATCGGAGCGGCGCGTACGGCAGCGCGCCTCCCGTCCCCCGAGCCGAAACGCGAGCGCGGCGGCCCTGCACGCGGCGGACCTCCGACGACTCCCTCACGCCGATTCACCTTCTCTGTATGTTTTGTCTCCTCCGGCCCCGCCACCTCGGTACCCAAGCAGCCCCGGCCGCTCGTTGCTCCGCGGCGGCCCAGAGTTGCCTAGCAAACCCGGGCTGTTACGGGAGACCCGCTAAAATCGGTCCCTCCCTAACGAGCCGACGCCGTAAGTGCCTCGCTCGCACCGCCATCCTCCGCGAGGACCGGCCGTGACCTCGTTGCATGACTTGCCGTTGAGTTTTTTGGTCTCTCTCCCTCTCTACCTTTGTTTTTTTTGGCTGTTTCGGCTGTTTGTGGAGTGCCGTGGTGACGCCCCGCTTGGCGGTGGGGTCGTCACGAGCTGTGGTCTTGCCCGGGTCTCTCCTCTTCCTCCTCCTCCTCCTCCTCCTCCTCCTCCTCCTCCTCTCTGTGGTCACGTACGGATCTCCGTGTGTGTGTTTGACCACGTTCGTTGCTGGGCCGCGGCCACGGGGAGTGCGCACAGCCCGAACCAGGCTCCGCGGTTCGGAAGGGATCACTTAGCTGCACACGCCAGGAATCCTAAACATACATATATATATATATATAGATGTATCCTTTATTTATTCTTTTTCCTTTTTTGCCTGCGAAGCCGGGGCCGCCCGCGCTAACGTGCCCCTTTGCTGTCTTGCAGGTTGGGCGTCCCGCGGTGTATGAAGAGTTTCCCCCTTCCCCACGTGCAGTATCCAAACTTGTAACTCTCTTTCTTTGCAACATATCATGGAGGAGGAGGAGGAGGAGGAGGAGGAGGAGAGGACGCGACGGAGGAGGAGGAGTGCGGAAGAGAGCGCGCGCCATTCTGGTCGTACCTTTTCTTTTTCATTTTGATTTTCGGATCGGTCTCGCGACGAGAAAGAGAGAGCGAGGAAGAGCGGGAGGAAGAGCGAGGCGCTGGCGTCGCGCAGAGGCCGGCAGCGCCTTGCCGCCGAGCGCCGGCGGAGACTTTCCGAGCCCCTTGCCGGGAGAGCGCCGCGATTCCCGGGAGCGCCAGGCCTTGGGGCGCCTCGGCCGCCCTTTTTTTTTCCTTTTTTAATTTTTTTTTTTAAGCACTCATTTGCTGCTACAACTTTCCAAGGAGGAACGAGGAAGGAGGCTCCAAACGGATTATAAACCAAAGCCAGTGGGATGGGACCAGGCTCACGCGCTTCACCTGGACGTTTGCTTGAAAAAGGAAAGAGAAATCATGTTTTTTTCCCCACACCTGGCTGAGGGAAAAAAAAAAGGGATAAAAGGATGTTGGACTTATAGAAGATATATATAAATAAGTATATATATATATATATCCCATGGAGCAGGGTGGCAGGAGATGCACCTCCCCCTGCTTGTCACTGGCACAGGGACATAGGATTACTTGTTTCAGAGTCATATCATTCCTTAGAGTTTAGGGACCAAAGGACTATTGCTTTTTTAAATATATATATAAATAAATTAATTTAAAAAAAAAGAAAACAACCGAAGAAAAAAAACAAAGCGGAAAGAAAAAAGGTTGAAACAACGAGCAGAAAACAACTTTCTCGCGTAGAAGCTGCAAGTATTTCAAAGAGAAGCCCGGCTCGCGGGCCGGACGGGCCCGGCGGCGGCTCCCTCGGGGAGCCAGTGAGCACCTTGGGTCGTTGGCCCTTTCTTTTTTTTTCTTTTTTTCTCTTTTTTCTGGCAAAAAGAAAAAAAAATGTTGAGGTTTCAGCAGAAAAGAGGCGAAACGAAATAAACTTATTTTGTCAAAGTCGTCACATGGTTTTGTTCTTTGGAGCAAGCGCCAGCGCTGCCCCGTTGGGGTCCCGCAGCGCGCCGGGGCGGAGCAGACGCAGCCACGTGTTTCCCCCGAGAAGACGGCGCCGGCCGCCCCGCTTTGACCAGCGCCGCTGCTCTGCACGGGCTGCGCGAGCTCCCGGGTTTTTCACTCGTTTCGGCGAGGAGCGAGGACTTTCCCGGCCTCGCCGCCCCCGGGGAGCCGCTCTTTTCGTCTTTCGCACGTGTGCGTGCCTGCTTTTTCCAGGAAAGGAGGAGCCGAGGGCTGCGGCGCCGCTTTTTTTTTTCCTTTATGGTTTCGCTGTTTTTTCCCAGCGATTTCGAGCCGCCTGCTCTTGTTGGCTGCTGCCCTCCCCTCGAGCCCCGACCCGGAGCCAGGCGGCTTTAGCGGTGATGTGAAAGTGGCTTTTTTTTTTTTCTTTTAGGAAAAAATCCCACAAATTCAAGCAAAATCCTGCTCGGACCTGGGGCGGCCGTCAGCACCGCCGGGGCAGCTCTGCCCCCGGTTCGGTGGCTTCGGGGACGGCAGCCGGGTTCCCGCCGCCGGGCCTCCCTTGGCCTGCGAGGGCAGGGGACGCCGGTGCCCACCAGCGTTACGAGCCTGTCAGTTCTCAGCCAGTGACGCGTTGCCGCAGCCGCTCTATATACTATAGCGGGTTTTTTAAGTCTCTGCTTAACTTTCTTTCTAAATCGCAGTTGAAGCGGAGGGGCGTTTTCCCGGGGGGGCACACGCAGCTGGAGCACCGGCTGCCCACCGGGGACCGGGAAACTCGCTGTTGCTTTCTGCCGTGGCTCCGGGACTGGGGACTGGGGGTATTTTTTTATTTTTCCTCGTGCAGACACTTGAATCCCTCCCGTGGGAGCCCAGGGGCTGCTGGTCAGGCGGGGGGGGCGAGGAGAGGCCCAGGCCCGTCCCCGTCCCCGCGGCGGTGGCCTGCGTCCCACCGAGGCCGCCGCTTCTCCCGCCCCACGCCGTCCCCGCCTCGCCATCGAGCACAAACCCAGCAGGAACTGCCATCTCTAAGGGCTAATCTTTTGCTGCCATAGTCTCTTGCTACCTTGAAGGACCGACCAGGATAACCCCGGAGAGGTCTCCGTGTAAAGCTACCTCTGCCAAAAAGGCTGCTATACCCCGCTCCGCCCCCGCGGCCCCCGGAGCCTCTCTGTCCTCGCGCCGGCTGCGCCCGCCCCGGCGATGCCCGCGGTCCCTCCGGCGCCCCGGTTCTCTTCGGCTGCTCCTTCTTTTTGATTTCCTTGTAGTGGAAAGCCAGACGCACGGGCGCTGACTCTGTATCTTTGTAGTGACTGGTATCTGCTTAGACTGAAATAAAGCACAGTCCAGTGGGAATTTTCCTTCTCGTTTCGCCCGTGAGTCTCTTCCTCGGCTCCCGGGATGGTCCCCACGTCGTGGCACGCGCCCTGCCCCACGGCCTGAGCCCATCTCTCTGGGGTGATCCCTTCCCTATGGCACCATCCCTTCTCCTTGATGCGATCCCTTCTCCACAGCTGGGTCCCTTCCCTATGGCACCATCCCTTCCCTGTGGGGTGATCCTGTCTCCACGGGGTGAGCCCTTCCCCAGGGCACCATCCCTTTGCCGTGATGTGATCCCTGCTCTGTGGTGTGGTCCCTTCCCCAAGGCACAATCCCTTCTCTGTGGCATGAGCCCTTCTCCGTGACTCCATCCTTTCTCCATGATGCAATACCTTCTCCATAGTGTGGTCCTTTCCCCTTGGCACAATCCCTACCCACGGGATGATCCCTTCCCTGTAACTCCAGCCCTTCGTCATGATGCCATCCCTTCTCCATCGTGTGGTCCTTTCCCCATGGCATGATCCCTTCTGCATGGCACAATCCCTGCTCCATGATGTGATCCCTTCTCCATAATGCGGTCCTTTCCCCGTGACACGATCCCTGCTCCGTGGTGTAGTCCCTTCCCCGTGGCATGATCGCTGCCCTGTGGTGTGGTGCCTTCTGCAGAGCACCAGAGCCTCTCCGCCGAGCCAGCCCTTCCCCGTGGCACCATGCTTTCTCCACAGTGAGACCCCTTCCTTGTGGCATGACACCTTGCAGTGGCCCCATCCCTTCCCAGTGACAGCACAGAGATGTCCAGCACCCCGGGCTGCTGGGGACAGGCTGCTGGAGAGCTGGGGCTGGCGGCTGAGACACCTGGCTCCAGGATGGGGCCGTTGGGAGGTGGGTGTGCAGAGGGACGGGGGTCAGAGGAGCACTGCATGCAGCCGGCACGGCTCTCAGACCATCTCCCTGTGCTGGGCAGAAGCACCCCGGACCCCTCGCCATGGCCTGGGGCAGGTACCCAGTGAGACGCCTGGCTCCCCAGGCCACACCGTGGGTCTGGACCATGAGTGAAGCACAAGGAGACCTGCTCCCTTAGGAAACCCAGACTTGGCATGAAATCCAGAGCTGTGAAGGCCACCAACTCCTGTGCCCGTCTCCCTGCCCGCTGAGCCACGATGCTGCTGTGCCCGCAGGGCCGGCTGCAGCCATCTCGCCAACGGGTCCAAAATGAGCTGGGGCAGGGGGACAGGACACTGCCATGGTGCCCCATCGCAGCTAGGCTGGCAGAGAGCGGCACACCCAGCCCAGGATGTTTTTTAAAGAATTTTAATAAGCTAAAACGGATTTCTTTTCTCTTTTTTTTGTGTTTTTCATTTTTTTTTTGCTTCAGTTTCTCTTCGTTGGTAAAAACATCATCACTGTAAACGCGAGGAGGGATGTCCACCCCCCCCCCAGGCAGCGGGCACGCGAGCCAGGCCGTGCCCCCAGGTCCTTCTCCACTCTGGGATGGGACTAGGGACACGGGAGGGACAGGGGAGAAGGGACCACTAAATCCGCCTCGTGCACGCTCTCTGCTTTACACCTATATACAGGATGGAGCCCGCCGGTGCTGGGCTGCCGCGTCTCCGCTGCCCTGATCCCAGGAGGCGCGAGACCCACTCCCCCTTCCCCGGCCTCCTCCAGAGCCTTCGCTGCTCCACTCGACGGCCTCGGACGCCTTTTGGCCCGTGTGCGAGGACCACGGCGGGTCCCTGCCCCTCAGTTTGTGTACACCTGAGTCCCAATCACACGCATGATCTCCTTCTGGATTTTGGGGTCCTGAGTATTGATATTGGCATCTCCCACTTGGCCATCTTCATACCTGCGGGGGCAGAGCTGGGTGAAGGGGGGTGTCCTGCAGACCCCGCGGCAGGCAGCCCGGGCACCCAGGTTCCCCCCCGCCAAGGGAAGGGGTGAGACGGGCACTGGCCACACTCACACAAAGAAGAAGCGGGTGCAGACATGATCCGAGACAGGGCAGACCCAGATGTTGCCGTGCTTCTGGAGGTCCTTGGAGGTGATGACTGCCAAGGCAAGAGGCTGTCAGAAGGGTGCTGGGGCCCATGGGGACCGCACAGGTGTCCCCACTGGAAACAGCCCAGGCTCTGACCACCCCTCCCAGGACAACACACTGGGTGAACCAAGGTGGGGTTGGGTCCTTCTGCCCCAAGTAAGCACTAAGGCCTCTCTGCTGCTCCCATCACAGCCAGCCCCTCCACAACCCCCAGCGTTGAAAGTCCAGGAGGAAAGGGGGTTCACACCAGCATGGCAGGAAGGGGGAGGGAGCAGGGGACATGGTGACAACGGCGGCAGGCCTGAGGGCTGCTCCCTACATGGCACGGTACAGCCAGGCTGGGAGGACCACGATGGCCACCCGAGGAGCCTGGGACCAGGGTGCTGCCCCCCCGCCCACCGCCCCGTCCCCTCGCCCGGGTGCCCCGCACCTTCACAAAGCGCAATGCAGTTCAAGTTGCGGCTCTGGAGGAAGCGAGACTGGATGGATCGGGTCTGCGGGGAGAGCACCTGGCATCAACCACACGCGTGCAATCCCCGCTCAATCCCATCTCCCCCCGCGCAGCCCCCGCTGGCCCGGCACCTGGGGAATGGTGTTCATCCGGTTGTATCGCTGCACCAGCTCGTCCTTGGAAGGCATCCGGTGCTGCCCTTTCCCCATCCCTGCGGGACAAGCGACACCACCGCCGTCACTCCCTAGCCCCAGCCCAGGTCGCGGGAGCTCCCCGGGGTGGGCACCACTGCGGCCGCTGGGCAAGGAGCACCCCAAGGCTCTGTCACCCGGCAGGATCCCGGAGACACGGGTGAGAGGACGCATGCCACAGACGCGCCGGGGACAGCTCTGCCACGCTGCGGCACCCGCGACACGCGAGCGCAGCACCGAGGTCAGGCGAGGCCCTGGGAGAGCAGCGCCCGGCCCCGAGGTCCCGCAAGGTGGGAGCACCCGATTTTCGGAGCTGGCAAACGAAGCAGACCCAGCGGCCGTAGCGCGATGCCCGACCGAGGGTCCGAGCCAGCTGCGCCCAGAGCCCCCATGGCTGCAGGACCCGCGCCGAGCCGCGCTCTCTGGCCAGCCAGAGCCTGGCAGAGCTGCTCAGAGAGACAAGTTGTCTCCCTGGGGAAAACTCCACCAAAGCACCTTAGGGTCATTTCTTCCCTAGAAAATGCTGGATTTTTCCCCAGAGACCAGAGCGGTGCATTGGAAATGCCAGATCCGGAGGGGAGCGGCTGGTCCGGGCAGGAAGGACGCCCCGGGCACAGCCGGGAGGCCTCGCCACCCTCCTCCCTGTGCAGCTCCTCCCAACGGCATCGTCCGAAGCGGAGCCGGGCCCGTGCCCATGCAAGGAGTGGGATGGGAGTGCAGGCGGGACGGAGCAGTGCATGCAGCCTCTTACCTGAGTATCCAAAGGAAATACTGGAGATGGGGCTCAGATAGATGCCCTTGCCATAGGCTGCTCCATGCAGCTTGCAGGAAAACACCAGGGTGAGTGACGCGGGGGGGCGGGATGGGTGGCCGTGCCGAGGCCACCCCGACAGCCTGGCCCTGGGGCCACCACGGCAGAGAAACCCCAGCCTCGGCACGCAGCAGACCCTGCGCGGCAGGGCTTGTCCCCCTCTCGGTGCCCTGCCGTCCCTCCCTACCTGCTGTCCCCCACCTGCCGGGCCGTCCGGCCCTTTGCGGCGACGGCTTCGGCCGGGGGAGCGTTACCTGCAGCTTGGTGTAGGACGCGTTCACCAGCCCGTTGCGGAGGATGGAGTGCCAGTTCTCAATGTGAGAGCCGCTGAAAGAGCCACGGCCACGTCAGCCCCTGCCCCGCGGCACCCACCTGCGCCCCGCGGCACGGCGGGCCCCTCCGGCACCCCCAGGTGCTGGGGTCACCCCCGAGGAGCCCGCCGCCCCAGGCCAGCCCCACGGCCAACGCACTGGAAAGCGAAGGTGCTGCCGTAGAGCTTCTTGGCGGTGCGGAAACGGGCCTCCTTGGCCGGGGGGCTGCTCAGCAGGAGGAACTGGTGTGAGGTGTGCATAAACTTCAGCTGCTACCAGGGGAAACGGAAGAGCAAACCCAGCGCCGGCAGGGAGAGAGGAGAGACAGACACAGATCATGCGCGGCAGCCTGGCCCCGGCAGCTTGCCGAGAGGGCTCGGCTGCGCCGAGAGGGCAGTGACAGCTCTCCCATCGCTGCCATCTCTGGCCCCTGCCATCCCACATCCCACATGCTACATCCCACATGCCGTATCCCGCACGCCGTATCCCATACCCTGCCTCCCGCATCCTGCCTGCACGGCCCCATTCCCCCACGGCCAGCGGTCCTGGGGGCTGTGTGCCACGGGGCTGAGCTGGAGAGCCAGGCCACTTACCCTGCTGAGAGGTAGCTTGACGATGTGGGATCTGTTGCTGGAGATTATCCTTGGAAAAAGGAGGAGAAGGGTGGTCGGACAGGGCGGCTGCGGTCCCATGTGAGTCACACCAGGCTCTGGGTGTCTGGCTCAGCCTTGAGCTGTGCCAGCCTTGCAAATCCTGCCC
The DNA here is from genome assembly GCF_036370855.1 of Dromaius novaehollandiae. Classification (NCBI taxonomy): domain Eukaryota; kingdom Metazoa; phylum Chordata; class Aves; order Casuariiformes; family Dromaiidae; genus Dromaius; species Dromaius novaehollandiae. Next base: position 24,543,921 of record NC_088107.1, read on the forward strand.
CAGGGCCGGCCAGGGGATTGCAAACACCCCCTGGGAGAAAGCAGCTCTGCCCTGGCCCCGGGGAACAGCCCCAAGGCAGCTGCGATGGGTCAGGGAGCTCGCGTTGGGGATGCCCGGTGGCCCATCCCATGCCGTGGGGCTCCAGGTGGCTGCCCCTGTCTCCCCTCCTACCCTGCCCCGCCAACCCTCAGCTTTACCATTGCAGGAGGGGATGCGCCAGGGGGTCCAGTTTGTCCATCTGCTTCTTGATCTCCAGATATGACCCCTGGCAGAGACAGAGCAGAGGTGAGACGGGGTGCAGGTGGGTCCCCTGTCTTCCAGCCCCCCCGACGCGATCCCGTACGGATGGACACCGGTGCCAAAGTGCCATCCCCAGGCCAAGGCCAAGGCAAAGGATCCGGCACTGGGAAGGGGCTTGGCTGCGCCGTTCCGTCTAAGGCAGCCTCACATGGCACCATGGGGCCAAGGTAGTTGTGGATCCTCCTGGCTTTGGCTCCAGAAGTACAGGGCTGGGGCGGGCAGGTTGGGCAGCGGGGCCAGCGTACCTGGGTCATTTCCCGGATGGACATCACGCTGTCCAGGGCCTTCTGCAGCCTCTCGTAGTTCTTCTTCTGCATGTGGGGCAGGAGAGGGGAGGCCGTTGGAGGTGTGCTTCAGGCTCGCCCCCAGCCCGCCGTCCCCGGCACTGTGCGGCCTTGGAACACCGACCTCCTGCGCGGCCCCCCAGGCCAGTGGTGCTTACCTTGGGGTTGAAGGCAAGTGTTTTGGGGTCGTTGGGGTCCACCACGGAGGGGTAAGGCTCAAAGATGATGCTCTTGCGGGGGGACTCCAGAGCAGCACGGCACATGGCCACGAGCAGGTCCACCACCTGGGCAGAGAGTGCAGGTGGAGGGACGGAGGAGTGGGGACATGCCCCAAACCACCCCATGGCTCCAGCAGCCCCCACTTCTGCTTACGGCCCCCTTGGACCTTCACCCTCACCCTGGGGCTGGATCTGGCCCTGCTCTGACCTAGGGTGAAGCAGCCAGAGCAGGACCCCAAGGACAACATGGGGCAGGTGTCCTAGAGCTGCCACCCTCGGTGCCCACATCACCCACCTTGCCGTGCCCCAAAGCCCGCGTGGGCCAGTACCTCGGCGCCCGTGGCCACCTCCTCCGCCGCGCCGGACATCACGCCGAGGGTGTAGAAGGAGAACACGCACAGCTCGCGGGTGCACACAGCCGGCTGCAGAGGAGACAGGCACCGTGTGCCGGGTCGGATAGAGCCCCCAGCCCCCACGGGGGACGGTGCCCCCTTGCGCCCTGCGACACAGGGATCCCGCGGGGGCTCTGCCGGCACCCAGCATCCCCAGCTGCGCCCACTCAGCCCCTGCGCCGGCCCCGGCCTCGGCACCTTGAGCATGGAGCCGTTCTGGAAGACGTGCTGCTCGTCGCACACCACGCAGTACTCGTTGAGCGTCGGGATCCGCTGCTCCGCGTACTTCATGATCTGCGGGGGAGGCCGCAGGGAGTCAGGCCCTGCTGCCGGGAGCAGGGGCCCTTGCGGGGACGGGGAGCACCCCAATGGCCTGGGTGCTCGGGTACCACCCGGACAGGCTCTGCCTCCCCCTCGTCGAGGAAGCGGCCTTGCACCCAGGTGATGCTTGGGGCTGCGCAGGACCAGAAGTGGATGCAAGGCAGGAGACAGCCCTGCTCATGGGACCCCGAGGAAAACCCCAGGCAGGGCTGTGTGCTCAGGAGCCCAGGCTGGGTGGGATACTCCAGGCAGGGGGACACAGGCTGAGCGGGAGGCAGGGCAGCATGGAGGATGCTCCAGGCAATGGGATGTGGGATGCTCAGTAGCATGGAGGATGCTCTGGGCAGCGGGACGCAGGGTGGTCGCATGTGTGCTCACCTGGACGAGGAAGCCGTATTCCAGCGTGGGGACGTTCTTGCAGTGGCCACCAACCTGCGGACAGAGCCGGAGCAGAGCCAGCTGCGTTATCCCCTTTCCCCCGCGAAGCCCCTGCCTCTGCATGGCGCCCGGGGCCCTGCCGGCTCCGGGGCCCTGAACACCCCCAGCACGGCGAGGTGTCTCCCCCAGGGGCAGGTGCCCTGAAAATGCCAGGGGGATCCCAGCATGCTCCCAGGGATGCAGCTGCATCTGGGGCATGTTGTCAAACCCAGCCCTGCCGGATACCGCCAGGACCGGGTCCGGGACCAGCGAAACCCCGCATGGTCCACATGGCCAGCGACCCAGCTCACCCGCCATTGGTCCGCAGCCACCCCAGGGTGCTGGGAACGAGGTGCAGCGGAGAGAGCCACACAGGGACACAGCCCAACAGGGTCCAACATGCTGCCCTTGTCGAGCAGGTCTCCCCAGCAGCGCTGGGCCACCGCTGAACCCACGATGGCCGAGACACTCCAGGGCAGCCCCGCGGACACCCGCCGCGCGCAGGGGGGACGGGAAGGGGAGGGAGAGCAAAGCAAGCCCCGAGCCGGGGAGGCACCCACCAGGATGTTGAAGGGGGCGACACCTGCCTGGGTGCTGGGGGGGTAGCCGAAAACCTCCACCTTGGGGTTCTTCACCGTGCAGGAGACGGAGCGGTTCATCAGGCGGTTGACGCGCACCTCAGGCATGCCCAGCTTGCCCTTCAGCACCGAGTCCTGGATGACTGGGAAGCTGGGCGACCTGCGGGCACAGAGCCGCGCTGACCTCCCGCGGGCCACCCTCGGCTTGGCGCCGGGCCCTGCCCCACGCTGCGGCCAACGTCAGGGTGGGCAGGGCGTCGAGCAGGGAGGAAGGCCCAGTCCTGTCCTTCCTCCTCCTCCAGAGGCCTGATGGAGCCAGACACTGTCCCTAAGCCCCATTTCTCCCACCTGCTCCTCCTTCCCCTTAAAGCCAGCACCAGATTCACTTTTTTAATGGTTTCTGGGAGCTCCCTTGACCTCCTTGGGCAGAGAGTGGCATTAAGTGACAGTAGTTGAGGTGCAGATGGGGGAACTGAGGCTTGGTACCAGGACGAGGTTCCCAGCCTGCCTGGCTAAAGCCAGGCCCAGGGTGACGGGACACAGGGCTGCCCCTCGAGGGGACGTGGTGAGGGGAGGCCAGCAGGAGCGGGGCCACCACCCGAGGCCTTACTTGGGGATGGGGGAGAAGATGCTGAGGCCCGCTCGAAACTTCTTGATGGTGCCGCTCGTCTTGAACCAGCTGTGCCGCTTCTCCTGCTGGGTCTTCAGGAAGTCGTTGCTCAGGTGTTTCCATTGCTGCGACGTGAACATGCCCAGGATCCTGGGCAGAGAGGCGGTGTGGGCACACGAGGGCGCGTGGATACGTAGCACCCGGGCGGCTTCGGTGCTCAACGGCACGGTGGCCGTGTCCCCGCAGACCCGCCGGGAGTGCCCCCCGCCACCCCGGGCACGCGCCGCGTTTCAGCTCTTACTTCTTCAGCTGCAGCCCCAGTCCGAACCCCTCCTTGTTGGACGGCTGGAAAACCTCGATGGATGGTTCTGCGGAGAGACCACGACCGCTGCTGGCGCTGCTGAGCTGCCCCGGTGCCGGGACGGTGCCGCAGGCACCGTCCTGAGGGCAGGTGGGGAGCAGAGGCCGGGATGGAGCATGGTGCCCCTCCGTGGGGTCCCGGGGTACCAGCCCCCTGGGAAGGACCCTTCACGCCTCCTCCTTTTGCAGTGAGCAGGGATGGTGGAGTGTCACCCACGCGTCCCCGCGCCTCACCCGGCCAAGGGCAGGGACCCCCAGCCCCACTCACCGGGGCCATCGAGGTACTGCGAGAGGGAGAACCGCAGCCGCAGCACGATGGGCTCCGTCCGCAGCACCTTCCAGGCTGTTGCCACCTCCTCCTGCCGAGGGAGAGCCGCGCGTCAGCGGGGCCACGGGGGCCCGGGTCACGGTCCTCTGGCATGCCGCCCCGAAAGCAGAATTTGGGGACACCCGGGGGACGCCAAGGCTGCCCCACACACCGCCCCCAGCACCTGCCCTCCTGCAAACCGGGTGCCATCGGGCGCCACCCCGGGCACGCCACGGTGCCGCGGTGACTCACATCGAGGAAGCTGATGTTCACGTGGAGGTCGATGTCCACGTCGTCGATGGTCCCATACTCCCTGCAGAGAGAGGTGCCGCAGCGGGAGGGCCGGGATGAGGCCGGGCGGGTGCCGGCCCCGCTGCCAGCACCCCCTCGCCGGGGCAGGGACCCCGCTCGCACGCTGCCCCCGCCGAGCCCGGGAGCACCCACCTGACGGCCACCGAGTTCTCGCTGTAGATCTCCTTCACGGCCTCGATGTCGGCGTCCAGCTGCGGGTGGCGGTACAGGTCGGCGGCGCAGGTCCCCTGCGGGCGCAGCACCCGCAGCGCGGTCAGGGCGGCCGCACGGGCTCCCGCCTCTGCCCGTGCCGGCCCCGGCGCCGGCGGTGCTTACCTGCACGCCGTAGAGGAACTCCTCGGACTCGTTGTCCCCGTCGGAGTCATCGTCCGTCCAGTACTGGCCCTTGAGGTCCTGGGGGGGCAGCGGGTCAGGACGGGGCCCCTGTGCGGAGCCGCCGGCGGGGCAGGACGGCCGGGCCGGGGCCGGGCCTCAGCGCCGCCGGCTCCCCCCTCCTCGCCGCGCCGCGCCGGGCCGCGCGGCCGGCCCCGAGCGCGGCCTCCCCGCCGCCGCGGCCCCCTCACCATTTTACCGGCGCTCGTCCGAGGGCGCTAGGCCTCTCGCCTCCTCCATGCCACCGGGCGGGCTGCGGCGAGCGGGGCGGCCATGCGAGCGGCCCGGCCCTGACGTCAGGCCCGCCGGCGGGGCCGGCAGCGCTGCGCTGCGCTCCGCCGTCTCCCAGCAACCCGGCCGGGCCTCCGCCGGGGCGGCACGGCGCCCCACGCCGCCGCACGCCGCGCTGACGTCAGCCCCGCGCCGGCCGCCGCCACGAGCGGAGCGGGGTTATGCCCCCCCCCCCCGCCGCTTCCCCCCCGCCTGGGATCTTATCCGGGCCTGGCGCGAGCGACGCCCTGGGTCAACAGGGCCGCTGCCGGGCGGCGCGGGGGCCCCGGGGAGCCCCGGGGCAGGCGTTGTGCCGGGAGGTGTCACCCACAGCCCCGCCGCCCCCCGTGCCTGGGGCGCCCATGGCACCAGGGCCGCGGGGAGGGTTTTGCCCCCGCCGTGCTGAAGGGGGGCACGGCGAGCAGGGGCGCCGCGGCCCCAGAGGCGGCCTTGGCCCGTGCCGGCGTGCCAAAGCCGCCGTGCTCTTTACCCCGGGCGGGGAGTTCACGGCAGCCGCCAGCGCCGGGGCTGATAAGGGCGCAGCGCCCGCCGGTGACAGCCGCGCTCGCAGGCAGCAGCGGGGCGGCGGGGCACGTGGCCGGGGGATGCGCTGGCGCCGGCGGCACCCAGCTCCCCGCGCGGTCCCCGACCGCAGCACGGCCGTGAGCGGAGCCCGTGCGGGACACGTGGCCGAGGCCGGCTGGGGAGCGGGCACGTCCAGCCGTGCTGAGCCGCCTTTGCCGAGCCGTCAGGCTGGGACCAGCCCTTTGCCGGCTGCAGCAGGAAACGGGTTGGAAGAAACTGCCCCAAATCGTTGTTTTCCCAGTGTGGGAGTTAAAGCTGCACCGTGCGGGGTCAGTCCAGTTTCCTTCATTTTCTTGCAGCCACCGGGGCCGGTTCGTGCCCGGAGGCGGCCTCCGGAGGGTGGCGATGCCCCGGGGCCCCGGGACCGTGCGTGGGGCACAGCTGGGTGACGGCGCTGGCAGCCCGGGCGAGCGAGCGCCAGGGCCGGGGAAGGGGCAGAGCGGCGGGGAGGAGGGAGCGAGCTGCCAGAGGCACTCGCACAGCCGCTCCGGGGCCCGCCGCACCGAGCTGCCCCGCGCTCAGCCGCACCCCGCCGGGCTGACTCACGCGGGAAGCGCTCCCGTCCCTCCGCTTGCCAGGAAAGCAGCTGACGTCTGTCCTTCTGCAGCCGGGTGCCAGGAAAAGCCTCCCCCCGAGGCAGCGGGGCGGACGGGGAGCGGGAGGCCCAGGCAGGGCCGGGCGCGCAGGGCTGGGCGCCGAGCTGGCCCCCAAACTCGGCAGCCCGTTGTAGAACAGTGGACGCCCCTTGCACAGCTTTTGGCCACCGAAGCAGCCAAAGGGAGCGGCGGGGCTCGGGCCTCCGCGACCTCAGCCGCTGGAGACGCCGGTCCGCTAGTGAAACCCACGTCGAAAAAATAACCGCGGGGACCGAACGGCAGGTCAGCCCCGGGGCTGGTATCCAGGCCACGAAACGCTGCTGCGGGTGCTGAGAGCATCTGCAGGGTCCTGCCACGGGGAAGCGAAGCAACGCGGCCCCGCCGTGCCCCAGCCCAGCCCGGCCCTGCAGCAGCCAGGGTCGCGCGCGCTTGCTTTCCTCCTAATCTCTTTTATCTGCAGGGATTTATCTAGGCAGCTTTAATCTGGGCGAGGCTCAGCGAAAGCAGGAAAAAACAGCTGGAGGCGGCCGCTGCGGGGGGCCAAGGTGCCGCTGCCGGCGGGACGGCGCCTCGGGAGCTCTGTGGGGTGGCGGCTGCGAGGTCAGCGATGGCGCACCAGGCACCAGCCCTGCCGCCCTCAGGCCCGAGGCCGACGCACGCAGCGCGGCAGGGGCAGAGCCATCCCACGGCCATTTTTGGCCCAAACTCCCCTCTGAGGATCTGGGGCTGGGGGTGCTGGTGGGAGCTCTGCCTGCAGCCCCAGCCCTCCGCTCCCCGGGCGAGTGGGGCGCAGCGCGCGCCGGCGGCCGCCGGGATTTTTTGAGAGTCAGGGCGCGTGTTTAGGAGCCTAACGTTAGACTCCTATTTTCGGCCTGGCACCTCAGCCTCGCGACACGGGCGGATAAGGTCAAGCAGGCGAGACGCGGGGTGACGGGCAGCGCGGCGGGCAGGCGGCCGCCCACGCCTCAGTTTCCCACACGGCAGCGGCCGCTCGGGTCTCCCGCTCGCAGATGGCGGGCGTTTGCCAGGCGCCTCGCCGGGCGCTTCTCCCCATCCTCCGAGGGATGCGGCACCCGCCGGCCTGTGCTGCTGCGGGGGGGGCGCTGGGGGCTGCGCTCCAGGTACCGCCGGGCCGCTGGCAGCAGCAGGACCCAGCCCTGCAGCGGACGCCATGTTGCGGGGCGAGGCCGAGGCCCGGCCGGGGGGTGGTGGGGGGGGGCGCGGCCCCTTTAAGGCCGCTGTCACTCTCGGCTTGCATGCCCGGCTCCCGTGCCGCCGCCTCATTGGCCGGCCGGGCGCGTGCGGCCGCAGCGTGCCTCCGCCCGCCGCAGCTTGCGCGTCCGCCGGGGAAAGGAGTCCCGGCGCCCAGCCCCTCCCGCGCGAGGCCGGCGGCGGCGGCGGAGGGATCCGGAGGGCGGTGCTGCGGTCGCCGGGATCACCTTGGCGAGGCGGCGGCGCGGCGCGCAGAGAAGCTGAGGCTCTCGGGGAGGACGGGCGCGGGGCGAGCGGCGCAGGTAACGGCGGCGGCCGGCAGCGGCGGCCTCGGCGCCCAGCCCCGGGCGGCAGGGGGACGAAGGCGGGTGGGGCGAGCAGCCGCGGTCCCGCCGCGCGGCGGGGGCCTCCCGCGGGGCTGCGCGCGGGGTGGCGGTTGGGGGCGGCCGCGGCGCCCCCCGGGAAGGAGGGGGTGTCGCGCGGCGGCCCCGTGGGGGGTGCGGGGGGGGGGGCAGAGCGTGGCGGCGCGCGCTGCCGCTGCGGGGCCGGCGCACGTGGCGCGCCGCGAGGCGCCGTCCCGCCCCCGAGCCGGCCGGCACCCGCCCGCCCTCCCCCTTCCCCGTGCACCGGGGCCAGCTCCGCTCCCGCGGCCCCGCTCCGGGAAGCGGCGCTGCCGCCGCCCCGCAGCCGCCGCACGGGTAGCCAGGCGCAGCCCTCGGCGCGGCTTCGCGCCGGCCACGCGGCTCTTGCGCCCGGTGGGCTGCAAGCTGAGGCTAGGTCCTTCGGGCGCCGGGAGCAAGCGCTGCCCGTGCCCCCTGCCCTCGGCGAGGGGAGGGGAGAAACTGCATTTTTGCGAGGAGGTAACGGCTAGTGTCAGGGGGGAAATGATAAAGCAAAAACCTCCCCGAAGCTTCGGGTCGGTGCAGTAAAACTGACGGGAAGGCGTGTGATGGCTGGATTGCAACACCTTACTGAGCTTCCTGTCTGCAAATGACTTGCGCTGGACCAGAATCTTCTGGGAGGCTGAGTCAGATATGGAAAGAGTGAAGCCAGCCCCCCCCCCCCCCCCCCCAATCCCCCGCGCACTCACGTAACGGCTCTGGCGATGCTCTGAGTGGCGTGAACTTAAATCAGTACACGGCTCAGTGACCTCGCTAGAGATGCAGCAGCCTCCTCATTCCACACGTAAGAGAAGGCCCCTTCTGAATTAATCTTCTGTCCTCCTGTAATTATGCTTGCCTAAACATGTCCAATTGATTTTTGACAGTCACTTGTACTTTACTAAGGGCTATGAAAACCTTTGAAACATGTTTGAACCCTCTTTGCAGTGTTAGATATGCATGAGCAGTACTTTTGTTAGCAAACAATGGAAACCTCACTACTGTCTCCTCCGATTAGTAAAAGTAGGCAATCTCTTAAAACGTGCTTTGCTCTGGTAACCTATTTATCTGTAAGGCACAGGTTAACAGAAATCACTGTTTCAAGGAGCTTTTGTGATGCTAATGTCTAATTTTCTGGTTATGTGCCCACCACCTTCTGCTACAATAGCTCCTGTGAAATGCTCCTTCTAATCATGACTTGCTTTGGCACAAGCGCTTTAAGGTTGGATGAAGGAAATAAGAGTCTCTGATTACCTAGATATGCCTAGGGAAGCCAAAGGGCAATTGTGCAACCAGAAGTGCTTATTAAAAATTTGGTCAGAAGCACTTCATATTTTTATGTTTAATACCCTGTTTCCAAAGCGGAATCTGGGTTAACGGTCAAAGTAACTGCTCCTTAGGCGTAACCCGCACATCTTGCTGAGGAGGAGTCATTTATACTTGATGGAGGAGCAGCTCCATGGCTGCCATTTGGTGGCCTAATGTGTCGTAATGATGCAACTAACTCTTATTCCATCCTGTGACCAGATTAAAGAACGCCTTCTCTGCCAACACAGGAAACTGTGCTGTGAGCCAGGTGTTTGAAGCAGTGTCTTGGACTTAAAAGCCTTCCAAGAAACTTCACTTTCACAAGATAACGTACTTCCTGCTGCTTACAGAAGTTAGGAGATGACTGTAGCCTGCATCTGAGCCTAGTGCTTGGATAGTCTGCATTTTTCTTGTCTTGCTAGTCGTCTTTGTCTGCCCGAAGAAATACATTTATTAAAACCTTAGCATATTTGTTAGCTGAACTGACACAAAGCCCATTGCTTAGCTTGTTAATTCCCCTTCCACACAGCAAGCTGGTGTTTTGAATTGCTACAGAAAAATGCTTCTTAGGCTGAATAGGAGGGCAAGCCACGTGTTAGTCCTTTATCTCTCTCCCGGGCTCTAGGCCCTTGTGCTGCCTAGGGGGAAGATGGTGCCCCTTCAGAGGGGGCTGAGTCTCGCTGCAGTGTGGTGTGATGAATGGCACGTAGAGAATGGGACTGCAGTACTAGTCACTGCCGCTACCAGACTGAGTGCGCAGCAAATCTTTATCCTGGAGCTGGGGATGCAGTGGAACAGTACCTAGCTGAAGGACCTGTATTTCCATCTAGAGTTACGTTTAAATTTTAAAAAGCTTTACTTTATTATGTAAAAAAGCCTTTGCCATCTTGACAAAAGCAGTAGCTAGCCTCGATTTCCGTGGGAGCAGGCTTTCAGGTTCCCTGAAAGACCCCCTAACCTTGCAGTATATTCCTTTGACATAGCATAAGCTGGTAGGTGTGCCTGCTGTATTATGTCTGGGCTGGAAATACATCTGTTCAGTTAAGTTCTTCAGCAAACATCTAATGCTAGTCATCTGCACTTGGTGTTTTTTGGGTTTTTTTGGGTTTCTTGGCGTTTTTTTGCCTGCTGTATGCCTTTGCCCTCTGGGAGGGGCAGGCTGAGCTAAATCATATATTGATGTGACTGTTAATCCGTTTGTGTGCAGGGAAAGTGCTGATGTCGCACAGCACCATGCGAGCTAGCATGACCTTTCTGGTCCAGACAATTTGCCTTATGAAAGCCAGAGAAACATTGGCATCAAAAAGCTGCAGGCTGTGAATGTCTCCTTCTGCATAGCTGGAGGTATAGGAAAGGAGTCTGCACCGTGCTGTTGGGAAGAGCTTATATGAGCTGGAGCAGGTGGTGGGTTCTGGGTCACATCCAGTGTTGCAGATAAGAGATTGTATTTTTGGTGGCCATCTTGTAGTTATGTAACAGTGCAAAGCTGCTGCCTGCAGCAGCAGCCTGAAAGAAGAACATGTTGTCCTCTCCCTTCTGGAAGAGGAGCTGACAGACCTTATTAAAAGCTTGATTTGCCACAGATCTAGATTTTTTTCTGTTGTTGTTGAGTCACTTTAGCTTCTGGAATGAATAAAACCAACATTTCTCCTAGATCTTAGGATGTTTTTGGAAGTCTGAAAGTTGGCAGAAAGCTTGCCTGGTTTCATAACCCTGGCCTTCCCAAATGTAATGTGAACTCGTACCATTTCTGCCTCTCTCTGACTTCTTTGGCACTCGTGTAGGCTGCCTGGGAACACCTGGACTCGAACAACCTTGTTTTTCAGAATGAGTGAGATTGTGCAAGCACAGCAACCCGTGCTGCTCACTCCCCCATAGGAGAGGTAAAAGAACTGGGAAAGTTCATCCACCGTACGGCTCTGCTGATGCCTCGATGTAACTTTGAGGCTCTTACAGGCCAAGAAAGGACAGTAAAACATCTTTTGGTGTGGCGGTAGTTAACACCAGGCCAGCCTGGCAGTGCTTACACATAGGGACAGTCCCGGGGCGTTCTGCCCACAGCCTAGGCACTGCAATCTCCACTTCCCCGTGTTGCCAGCTGAGATAAGAGCTGCATGCAAAGAGCGAGAACTAACTGCTCAGCCTGGGCTGGGGATTGCCACTTAGCTCTGTACTGCCTGCTTCTCTCTGGAGGGGAGGGCTGGAGATGCCCTGGTTTTACTGTTTCTTGCAGCAGAACTGGATGAGCTGGCTTGAGTTAGTCACCTTGCTACTGAAACTGATCTTCACTGACCTCAAACGGTCCTGACTTTCTAGAATATTCAAGAGCCTGAAGATACCGGGGAAGTACCAGGCATCTTTAGTATACCGTGGCTGGAGCATGGGCAATTCTAGTATTAAACCCAGGGGTTTGCTAGTCATTCCCTGAGGAAGGATATTGGATTTATTTGGTGCTTAAAACATCCCAAGAAATAGGCTTTTCCCCCTTGATCCACCTAAGCTGACTGAATGCACAGTGTCTTCAGGTGCCCTTGAAATCCTTGTCCCTCTATTTGATTAAAAAAAAATCAAATACTGGGAAACGCCAGACATTCCTGTCACACTTTAACTGTTCCTTGTGGTGTAATTCAGTAGATGCTTTGTAAATATACGGTAATGAAAGGCAAGAGGAAGCATAAAAATGTGAAGCTTGTGTAGCCAGATGTGTGCGGGCAAATAGGTCTTTGGGGTTTTTTGCTGCTGTGTTTCTTTGCTCTTCCCTGCTGTAGACAAGGTCACAGTGTCTGTGATCGATTTTTCTGGTCTCATTGAGCTGCTGGAAAATCTCTTGTAAAGGAGATTCTGACTTGAAATGAAACTGAGCTTTACCTCCCTTTTTGTATATTTTTAAAGACTTTGAGGGGGGTAAAAATTATATATGCAAATGACTTGAGTGGGTGGAGGATTTCCATGAAAAAAGGGGGAGAACTCGTCTGTGTGTTTTTTTTTTTTTTTAAAGCTTACTTTTAAAGTAACAGTCTGGATGCGATTTTCATCTTAGGATGCTATTGTTCCATATTCTTCTACATCTTATTTTCAGAAGCGGCACAGACCTGATCATTGCTATTTGTATGTAGACAGTTTCCCGGCAAGTGTTTTTCATGTGCATCTACAGAAGGCAGCACTGTTATGCAGGTGTTCAAGGACAAAGGAGCAGATGTTAGAGAGCTAAAACATAATGTTCAGGTCTGACCAGCAGGCATTCCTATAATAATGTGACTTTGTCAGGCTTTTTATGTGGGTAGACTTTCTTGTACTAACTTCAGTGAATCAGCAGCTTCTGGCAGTGCTGAGGTAAAGGACACTTGCCAGGACAAATTATGGTTTTCAGTGGCCTGTCTCCTTGCTCTCTTCTGCAGCGTAATGAGGCTATGGTGAGTCAGGGCTGCCTGCGAGACCATCTGCACGTAGGTGCGGAAGGTCTGACTAGCGGAAGCGGCGGAGGGGAGGAGCAACGGTCTGAATGGAGCCTCTGTGGCATCCCTGCGAGGCACGCGGTAGGGTCCCAGGGGGTCTCCCCGCTCATGCGTTAGAGGCATGGCGTTTCATTCTGGTCATCCGTGGTAGCTTTGTCAAAGCTATCTGTTTATTAGTGCCTCTGTTTTAAAGCTGAATATATTGGTGCTAGCTCACTTTTTTGCTTATGGCAGGAAGAACTGTGTGTAAAAACCCCACTGTACCTCTGCGGTCTGAGCAGCAATTTTTCTCTCTAAATGCCGTGCTAAAGGAATCTCTGAAGTCATCTCATAGGTTGTGGTAAGTTAGGCTGAAATAGTCACAGACTTTGAATCTCTTCTGTCTGTGGGCCTATCCCCTGAGTGCAGTGCTTGAAGTCAGAATCAGTGATCTGCCTGTGTTGCTACCCATCTTAAATCACTCATTTACTGAAGGCTTTTTGAATGCAGACAATCCAGACACCTGACTGAGAGCAGGGGCAGTACTCTACAGATTATGTAACCGGAATACGAAGTGGCTGAGTCTTGCCTTACCAGAGAGTACAAGCACAACCAAGTATTCTTTGGCAGAGTATAAATGCAGAAGGGAGATGGGCAGGTAGAAGAGGTCAGACAGCTTTCAGCTGCCATTGCTACTTCAGAACAAAATTGCAGTGTGACCTGAGGCGTGCAGTTGGAAATGCCCTGGAGCACCAGTGCTGCTGGGAAATGAACATTTTTCCATCCAAGCAGACAGTTGAGCTTTAATTCAGCTCCCTCCTGGGAATGGGGACCCTTCCTGCTGTTCTGGGGATGCTCAGCTCCTGCAAGGGCAAGCAGCTTGAGTTTGTAGGATTTTTATCTTACTGAGTTGATGCCAAAAAGTGTGCTGAAATTTCTCAGATCCTCTGTAGTTAAAACTCAGAGATTTCCTGTTCTGGCCTTGCAAATGTTACTGGGACTGCTTGATACCAGAAAGTGGGGGGAGAGGTGGTGGAAGGGGGTGTTGCAGTTTCCTATTGCATCCAAACAACAAAATACTGAATAACCGGTCTTAAACTTTGTGGTGGCTTTCTGCTGCTCTAGGGTAGGGGTCTCTTCCCATCCCTGCATTCCCCACGGTGTCTTTGGTTTGAAGAGGGACCTTGAGCATATTAAGGAAATCTTCAGTCTTGTACATGTTCTGCCAAGGTGTTGCATTTAATAACTCAAGTCTACTTATCTGTACAGGCTTAAAGGGTGGGTTTTAAGCTTAGGTAGACTCCATTTTGATTAGATGCTTCTCTCTGGAAGACTGCCTGTGTAAAGCACATCTGCAGTCACGTTAGCAGCAAGCTACCAAGGCCCACAGTTGTGAGGGGAAACCCAGTGAAGTCTTGTAGGAGAAGTGATTTGTGGGCTTGGAGAGAAGAGGCAGAATCTCTGCTTGTGCACTGAAGTGCTTGAATTTTGTTGTCCTGTAATTCTAAGGGAAGACTGGCTATGAAGAGAACCTATGAAGGGAACATCTCCATGGAAAGCAGGTAAGCTTTGGATGGCATTTATGGGGGATAACTTTAAAATAGGAACAAGTCTGCCTGTATCTAGGAGATTGAAGTAGGCACATAAAGATAGTTCAACCAGTGGCAGGCTTCTTGTTACTTCCATGTTCATCACGTGGGTATGTTGACATCTCTGCTTGACAAGCAAGTATTTATGATTTCTAAGCCTGGCAACACTCTCTTCTCTTCTAGATACAGAATTCCAGCAAGGATGTCGAAGCACCACGATGCAGGGACTGCTTTCATCCAGACCCAGCAGCTGCATGCTGCCATGGCAGACACTTTCTTGGAGCACATGTGTCGCTTGGACATTGACTCTGAGCCAACCATTGCACGAAACACTGGCATCATTTGCACCATTGGTAGGTGATTCCTAGATAAGAGAGGATTGCAGCTCTTCGCACCAGTTCAGCTATGAAGCCCTGTGGTGGTGAAACTTCTTAGGGAAATTGTGGGAAGGCTTCAGCTTTCATCCCTTGCCAAGGCTGAATTTGTGTTGAAACAACATGACTTTCCCATGTCTGCCTAACCTGTGTTATTGCTAGGAATGAAGCCAGTAGCTGGGGAATCTTTCCAGTTAGGTTCTAACAGCCCTCCTGAAGGCAAGTTGCAACAGCGCTTGCTGCTGTAGAGATGAGCTGATTCAGCACTGAGCGAGCCTATATCCATTATACCTTACTCATCCGCATGAAATACTCTCCTCTTGGGGTTCTCATTGTTTTTACAAAGTTAATATTCAACCTGTTTCCTCCTTCTAGGCCCAGCCTCCCGCTCTGTGGAAAAGCTGAAGGAAATGATTAAATCTGGCATGAATGTTGCCCGCCTCAACTTCTCTCATGGCACCCATGAGGTAAGGGTGGGGCCTGAGCTGATGCTGCCCAGACCAGCCTTGTGCCTGCCTGATACCCTGGACTCTCGTGAAAAGATCCTAAGTGAAATCCAGCTTACTCAGGCCAGCCTTAGTGTGGGAAGGTGGTACTTAGCTCTGCTTTGGGGGGGAAGAGCACACCAGTTGCAAACATTGAGCCTGAATGACTGTTGAGAACACTTAAGTATGCTTTCCAAGCCATTGTGAAAGCAGCTCCAGTTGGTTCCTCATACCTACACTTGCATGCCTTTCTCTGTATCCGCCTCCACCTGGGAGCCAGGTAACTGGTATTTGACACTTGTGTACACTTTATTTGCCATAAATTCCTTCAGTTCTTCCTTGCCCTCACGGCCTACTGTTAGCTATAAAAGGCTGCTGGTTTGCAGTTAACAGTGGAAGATGAGAACTTTGGTCATGGTCTTGCTGTGCACCTTTGCAGGAATATCTGTACTATCAGCAATTCATCTTGCCTGTTTTACTGCGGGGTGTTTTGGAAACAACTGATCGGTCGATAATCTTGTTCCAAAAGAGAGCTGCTAGGAATTTTAAATTTAAATTCCTGGGTTTGCTTGGCTAACTGGCTGCCCACATTATGTTCCTGGCAGTCATGGGGATAGCACCATGATAGTTGGGAGTTGGTGCAATAGGCTTATAAGAATAAGGTCAAAAGAAATCAGCACTATGGTTTGTGGTAGACAAGCCTGTGTGGATATAAATAGATGAGATCCTCACTGATACTGGAGAAGCCAAGGATCCCATTCCATGTTGCCTAAAATGCCACCCTGAGTTTTCATGCTGGCTGTCCTCCAGCTTTCAAAATGTCAGACTGTAGCCTAGTAACAGCTGTAGATGGCTTTACTAATTAAACAGCAAGAGCCTTGAGGTGCATAACAGCTTGGCCTGTCACCCTCAGGATCTTTAAAGGGCACAGGGCACTGAAGAAATCAAAAGGTCTGATGCTTAGCTGTGGACAAACATCAGACTTTGACTATATTAATAGTAACTTCTGGGGTAGTGTCAGTACATAGGCTGCAGCCTCATTAAAAAAAAAAAAAAACAAACCTAGAACAAGCAGCATGAAATAACTTTGCCTCGGAGGAAGAGTAGCCGAATGCCATATCCTGGCTCAGCTCTTGGGCTGGGTGGCTCAGCAGGGAGTTAGTGGCCAGGTTGAAGTTGGGAGTTCGGAACATTGCCCAGCTGAGTTGCTTTTGTGGCTTGCATACTTGTTAGCTGGGTGCAAGGGAACAGGGAGTGTGGCTTTTTGCTTTGAGTGAAGTGAAATCTAATCGCATATTTCATACAGATGAGGTTAGATTGCAGCAAGAGTCCAGTCTTGCTGTAACCTCCCGTTTAGTTTGACTGTTGCTGTAGTGAGTCTCAGTCCCCTTCTGGTTCCTCTGAAACACTCTGCTTGCCAGTGAAGTCTCAAGAGGTGTTCATCTGTCCGATGTACTTTGGTTCTGGGGTCCAGTCTAGTGTCTTCAGTAGGGCTGGAGTTAACTTAAAGCGGGGTGTTCAAAGATCTAGCTGTATGCTTTTTCTTTTTTTTTTTTTTTTTTTAAAAAAAATCCTTTTACATCCAGCTGTGCCTGCTTTTTGGTTCTTGTGCATGTGTAGTTTTACAGGAAGTCAAACTCCTTAGGAGGCAGTCACTCATCTGTATCAAACTAAAACAAATCCGAGGCAGCTGGGACCAGATATGCTTAATGGCACTGTTCAGGCTCACTTCCTGTGCTGTGTCTGTGTGGGCTGTGGGACGGTTGGGGCCTTGTCAATCCCAGCCTGCTTACTTGATCAGAAAATGAAATTGGTTCTGCTCTAAAATGTTAGTTGTTCCGGTGTATCTCTGGCCTACAGCATTCATACGTGCTTAAGTACAGCTTGTTCTGGCTGCTCCTTCCTGGTGTTGATTATTGTCCCAGGGATACCAAAGTTGGTGTGGGAGGCTAACCAGGGTGGGGGAAGTGAGGTTTCCAGGTGAGACTGCTCAAGCATTGTCAGTCTGTTACAGTGAGAGGAAAGGGCATTTCTTATATTCAACTGTCTGTAAGGGATTACATAACTTTTCAGTTAAGGTTATCTCCAGTGTTGTTTAAACAAATAAAGTAAATGGATCTGTTGATCATCTGAAGCTCATTTGAGGTAGTTGAGATAGGAGTTTCCCAGAGTTGTCTGTCCTGGAACTGGCAGCATTAGCAAAACGTTCTTGCTTATGTGAAAGGGTTTGGAAGCTTTGTGCGTGATGCTGGAGTCCTGAACTTCCTGCTGCAATTGCTTTAGCTCTAGAAATAAAATGTAAATACTTAAATGGATAATGTCGTCTTAGTAAATCCCTTATCTCTGGGGGAGGTTTAAACCGAAGAGTTGCAAAAAAAGCTTGTCCATCTGCTTGCCAGTGGAGTTCAGAGCCTCGTTATGCCCAGCCTTTGGAACTGATAGGAGATGCCAGACTGGAAGTGTGTGGGGAAGTCAGCAGTACAGGGAATGGCATCCTCCCTTTCACGCGCTGAAGGGAGGAAAGGAAAGGCCATGTGTGGTAACTGCTTAGCTTTGAAATTTTCCTGGCATTTAAAACTCTTCCCATGTGCATAATCTTTCAGCTGCTGGCACTTCTGATGTTGTGCTGTGTTGAATAGGCAGTCATTACGAATGTTCAGCAAAGCTGTTGGCTTTTTAGTTAGGGAAGCAGCCTTCCTAAAGGCTCGTTGGTTTCCCTCTGATCTTCAGAGGGGAAGTGTACATCCCGATGGAAAATCACTTCAGCTGAGCATTTAGGCAGTTTCCTTTGGTTGTCCATATGGCCTTAGAACTCAGGGCCTAAAATACAGTGAATGCATAGCCAGGTAACTCGGACTCTGCTTTCACATAGGAAGGACCCTTGTCAGTCCACACTCAGTGTCTTTAGAAGCTCAATCTGAATTAAATTCTGGAGCTGGAACTGGAATTGAGCAGAATCTGAGAGCAGAGCTGTAAACTTGGGTGGTGGTTGGGATGCATAACAGTCCTTTCTCTACATGGTGGAGGAGGAATGGGACAAAAGTTTCCGTGTCTTGTTTTCTCTTGCTAGTATCATGAGGGCACCATCAAGAATGTGCGAGAAGCTACAGAGAGCTTTGCCTCTGACCCAATCACCTACAGACCTGTGGCTATTGCATTGGATACAAAGGGACCTGAAATCCGAACTGGACTCATCAAGGGAGTAAGTCGCTGCTTTTTTCTTCCTTTTTCAATAAATAAGTCTAGATATTATGCTTATGCCTGTGGCCTGTTTACAAAGCAAGAAATGTCTTCAGGGAACTAGACAACTGTGTGCAATGTCTGGTGTCTATACCATGAGTTAGGAGTAGCTGCTGCAGTGAATGTCTGTATACTGGTCTGACTGAAATGTGTGTTTTGACATGCAGAGTGGCACAGCAGAAGTGGAGCTTAAGAAGGGCTCAGCTCTCAAAGTAACCCTGGATGATGCCTACATGGAGAACTGTAATGAGAATGTGCTGTGGCTGGACTACAAGAATCTCATCAAAGTTGTGGATATTGGCAGCAAAATCTATGTGGATGATGGTCTGATTTCCTTGCTGGTTAAGGAGAAAGGTGTGTGGCAACCACAGGGTTTTAGGATCTGCTAGCAGTACCTGTTTGTGCTTTCCTTCCAGCTGTCGTCTGGTCTTAAGCTCACGGTCCTGTAGTCCAGAAAGGTGTACCATGCTGATAGGTTTAATGCTGCAGTTAGATTTCCACTTAAAATGCAGTGAAATTTCTTCTACTTCAATTGTAGGAAGTTTCCCACAACTAACTGTGGCTGGATTTCACTAGGCTACCTCTAAAACCCCTTGTCAAAGATGACTTTGTGGTAGGGGTATACCTGTGCTCATGACCTAAGTCTGTTCAGCCAATCTAAGTCATACTTTTCATGCAGGATTTAACTAGTTAAGCATGGAGTCTTGTGGTCAGGCAGGGAGTTCCAGCCTCCTGCTTGGAACAAATGCATGTTTCTCCTCAAGAATAGCATAGGAATGGAGTTAGAATGGCTTCTTGGGCTCCCAGGAGTAGGTTGCAAGCTCCTGCATTATGTCAGTCTGCTGAAGAGAGCAGTACTGTGCTTTTTATCACACGCCGTGACCGATAGCGCTGACTGTTCTCAGGCAGCTCTGGTGGGAGGGTGGTAGAGGAGTGGGGAGGTAGCGTGGGAGCTGGCAGTGGGGAGCCTGCCGGTAAACACTGACCGTGGGAACGCATCTGTTACAGGCAAGGACTATGTCATGACGGAGATCGAGAACGGTGGCATGCTTGGCAGCAAGAAGGGAGTGAACCTGCCTGGTGCTGCAGTGGACCTGCCTGCAGTCTCTGAAAAGGACATTCAGGACCTGAAGTTTGGTGTGGAGCAGAACGTAGATATGGTGTTTGCTTCCTTCATCCGCAAGGCGGCTGATGTCCATGCTGTCAGGAAGGTGCTAGGGGAAAAGGGAAAGAACATCAAGATCATCAGCAAGATTGAGAACCATGAGGGTGTGCGCAGGTGAGCTTCGCCCAGGTGGTATTGCAACTCAGTCCCCCTGCATCCACAAGAGAAACCACGTGGAGCACAGACCTCTGCACTAGTGTGCAGACTCCTCTGGTCTCTGATGTTGATCAGCAGTGGTGGGCTCACAACTAGGGTACCACGACATGATGGTAATGCAGGCCACCAGTTAATTTCATGTGCACAGGACCTGATGGAGCTGCATTATGAACAGTGGCTTGGGTAAATGTCACAACCAGAGTGTGAGGGGTCAGTGTTGCAGCCTCCCTGAGCCCCTTGAAAAATCTGCTGTGGTCTTTGGTGAGTGTGAGTTCAGACTTGAGCAGACTTGTTTTTCTGGGTGAAGTCAAGGTAGTGGGTTAATGCATGGAAATTGCTAAGTCTCGGACAAACTGTCAGGCTAAAATGTCTCAGATCAGCTCATGCTCTTGTTCCGTTTTTTGTATAGCTCTGGAAACTTTGTGCTGTGACGTGGCCTTGTTTTTCTTCCTTCTACCATGGTGTTACAGGAAGCCTGCTGCCTGATACCGTAATGGTACACAGGAAGGCAACTTGCTGATAGCATAGCTGCATATAGCACTCCAGAGCAGTGAATCTTTTTGGAAGCAGGGGCATGGAATAGATGACCTGACCTCGGTGAGTTTCCCTGCAGAGTAAAAGGGATAACAAGCCTTTTCTCTTCTCATCAGGTTTGATGAGATCATGGAGGCCAGCGATGGCATTATGGTGGCTCGTGGTGACCTGGGAATTGAGATCCCTGCTGAAAAAGTCTTCCTTGCCCAGAAGATGATGATTGGGCGCTGCAACAGGGCTGGAAAACCCATCATTTGTGCCACTCAGGTATGGAAATGCAGTGCTGGCATGTAATTGTCAGAACAAGCGTGCGGAGTCTGGCAGTATGTGTATCTGTTGCTGCATGCTGCAGAGGGGTGGGCTGGGGGAAGGTCCTTGATGGCTTTCAATGGAGTGTGAGACACCAAGAGCAAAGGCTGGATAGCTTGTCTTGAGGCACTTGAGCTCCAAAGGAGTTTGTTCAAGATACCTTCCCCAGGTAGGTCACAGGACCTCTCGATTGGTTGCTGAAGGTTTTGTGTTTGCATTTGATAATACATCTGTGCCTAATAGAGAAGACTTGCTCAGAGTTGCTGCCTCAAGTCTTCTACAAGGTGCGCTCCTACTGCTGCATCAGAAGGAAGAGAGTGAAAACTCAACCTTCTTATCTTTCTGGGAGGTGCCAGTGAGGGAGGGGGAGTTGAGACTCCTCAGCTACACTGGTTCCAGTTGGGATCTTCTGCAGACAGTCTTCAGGCCCTGGGACAACTGGCTTCCTGGCTGTGCTTGCGTGCGAGCTGTGGAAAAAGTGCGCTTCTAACAGGATAATGAAGACTGGCTCTAGAGAGTAATCAGTTGAAGTTCTGTATTTACAGCAGCACCTGCTCCTTCTTCCTGAGACTCTGTATAATAAGGGATTAAGTCAAGCATCTTAGGAAGGGGTGAGAGCTGGCCAGGCTGTGGTGGGTGGCATTGCAGAAGTCAAACAGGTGGCTGGTTTATAGAGTTTCCTTATCTTCTGGGGAAAGCGTAGAAAGAGCTAACCTCCAAAAAACTATCCTGTGCTCTGCTTTCTTCAGTGTCCTGTGCTTATATTTGCCTTATTAGCTGTACTGAGTTTACTAGTATGTACATATTGTATGAAGGACGGGGTGAGGATGACTCAGGCTGGTACTGACCTTGCTGTTAACCTGTTTTTTAGATATTAAAATACTGTATGCCTGAGATCAATTGGGAACATGTGGCTGGGTTTGAGCAGTAGCAGAATTTCTGTAGAAGAAATCTACTGTAATACTTCAAAAAGCTGCAAGCTCCTTGAGTTAAGCCCCATACTGAAAAATTAACCTGGAAAGTCAGAATAAAGAATCTGTGGTGCTGTGTAGGTTAGACTTTTCTGGAAAGGGAATAATTGCAGAATGGGTGGAGAATGAAATGGGCTCCTTTCCTTGTTTGTAGATGCTTTAATTTAAAACTGGTAGGGACCAGCCCTCCCTCTCTTCTGAACCCACAAGAACTCTTCTCCTAGGGTTTTTAGTGCTGGTAAGCAGAGTGCTGTCTTCCGCCCTATGTATAAAGGTGTGTTGAAGTGCACTAGTGAAGAAGCAGCTAGTTCCTTCTGTGGTGTTTTGATTTCTTTGGACTTGTCCTTTCCCAGATGCTGGAAAGCATGATCAAGAAGCCTCGGCCAACTCGTGCTGAGGGCAGTGATGTTGCTAATGCTGTCCTGGATGGAGCGGACTGCATCATGCTCTCTGGAGAGACTGCCAAGGGAGACTACCCGCTGGAGGCTGTGCGCATGCAGCACGCTGTGAGTAACGCCTTTGCTCTGGGGGGACCTGTCCCGCAGGTGGTAATGGCAATATGCCATTTCCCAGCACCGTCAATCTGAGCAGGCACCTGCAGATCCAAATGTCTGGTGCTAGGTGGCAGCACCCAGCAGCCTGTAATAGCAGTTTTTTTGTCCATGCTCTCACTGTGGGCTTTCCTTTACCTAGCATGGTCGTGAGGCCCCAAAACCTCCATTTGTGTGCTATGTACTGCTGCAAGGCAGAGCTGAGGACTGCTTTGCAGTGCTGGGAGATCTAAAACTTCAGATTTCTTGTACTCTGACTCTTTTCCAATGCCAGGGTGAAGCTTTTTTTTTGCTGTTACCTTGGAATGAGTTTCTTCAAATGTGCTACTCCTTATTCAGTGTCTCAAACTCTTCCAAGGTCAAGGAACAGCTTAAGCAGTTCCTCGACCTTGGAGAAGTTTAAGCAGTTTATCTCTAGATAGTGGAACATACCAGCTGACTCCTCTGTATGGGGGCAGGGGGGAGGCTTGCAAGTGTGACTTGCAGCACTGTTACATTCGATGCCTAGTGCATCTGGTGATGGGGATGCTGTTGCATGACTACTGACAGTGCCTAGTTTTTACATGTCTAAACTGCCAGGAACCTCTGCTCTGCTTCGAGTTCACCCAGCTCATGTTTCAGTTAATTAAAAAGCCTGATGCCAAGTACAGTATCTAGAAGTATTGGTTCTCCCCAGTTACTGCTGCTGTGATTCACAGCAGTGATAACTCACAAGTTTCATCTGCAGTTCAGGTTATACAGGTTAAAAAAACTTAGTATGTGTGTTTGCAGTGCATTATGTGAATATCTTCTTCCTTTTACCTTTATTTGATCAATATGGAATGGTGCTTTTTGCATATGGGAAATGTGAAAATAGGACTTTGGGCAGTGATTGGGCATGAGATGCTGTTTTGCAAGCTGAATACTAACTGTGCCTAAAAGGTTCTTCCCTAATTTTTCACCTAAATCATGAGGGCTGACTTTCTACTTTCCAATATTTGGAAACTTGCTACAGCAAAACTTGCACCTGGTTTGCAGTTCTGGCATTAATGCTTAGACTGAGGCAGGCGGTACTTTGGAGAGGATCCCTGAATTTCTGAGGATACTTGCATTTTATATAGATGAATATTTTGATCCTAAATCAGCAGGCAAATACAGGAGAAGCCTTCTATCCTAGCTGAGGAAAGTGCTGGTTTCTGTCTTTGAGGTGCAGGGCACTTCCCATAGCCTGCTGGTGTGACAGGCAGACATTCAGCACTGCAAAAACACCCTCAAGAGCAGCTTTCTCCTTGAGTTCTTCACCAAGGTGTACAGCAAGCTGTGCAGCACTGGCTGCGCCTGAAATATCTGTAGTCTGAGCTTGGTGCCCGTTGCACATGCTGCCTTCTTCCTGCAGACCTGGGAATGAAGTTGTTCTGCTTGTTTTCTTCTTTCACTCTGGACAAATACTTGGTGTTTTTACCCTCTCTGCAGAGGAGCAAATACAGATTTGTTTTGTACTTTTGTGTAACTTGGCACAGGCAGCAAGATGGGAACTCTCTTATAGCAGAAAGAGCATAACAAAAGAGCATAACAGAAGTGACGTCCCTAATGAGTTTGGTAGCAAGCTTCCAAATACTGGGCAGGCTATTTCCTACTTGTGGTTGCCTTCAAATTCCACTTCTTAATCCACATTTTTCTTAAGCTGTGTGGAAACAAAAGTCTTTAAAAGCTGCTCTGGAAATTCTGACAGGACCAAGGTTCAAATAGCTGCTCCATTCTCCTTCCTCCCACCTCCATTCTGGTATTTCTATACAAGCCCGCTAACTGGAAACCCTCTAGCCATTTCTCTGTGAATAAAACCAGCTACAAAATGGAATTAAGCATTGCCGTGCCCTTCTGTAGTCATTGTCAAAGTGGGCACGTGTATACAGGTATTGACTCTCTCAAATGTGGTATGTGGGATTCCCTCTAAACTCAGGCTTACTGTGCATGTTAGACAAAGCTGCCTGCGTTTTGCCCAGGAGCTGAAGAGATAAGACTTGGCTACCGGCTCTCGTGTTTGGCATAAGCAGTTTGAGGTGGATATTTACTCTTTGTTCCACTTTTATCTAACGGCAAACTTAAAGCCTGTTGTAACAAAACTGACTGCTTTAAGTGTCAGACCCTGAAATATTGCCGAGGAGCTTATGGATGAAGACTGGGACTGGAGTTGGCATTGGACTCCTGTTCCTGTCTGTCATATGTGTCCTGTTATATTTAGGCATAAGGCACTTAACTACTTTGGCTTAAATTGATATCTGTCAAAGAGGGATAATTCCCAGCGTCACATAATTTATTAACACTAGAGTGGCAAAGTACTTATTTGGAAGGGCTCTAAATACAAAGCTTTCACTATAATGGCACTTTAGTCTCTGCTTAAACATCAACTTGTCCTGCTATGTGTAACAGCTGTTTGCTTTCTAGAGTAACTGAATGAGGTTGTCCTTGAAAAGATGATCAACCTTTTCATGCTTTCTTAGTCTCTGCAAGCCTTCTTTATCGGGTTGTCAAGGACTAATGCAGCCTTTTGAGATGAGAATTGTCTGTATGCTGAGAATCACTCACACTTACTTGGATGAATAGATTATTGAACTCATCTGCAAATGCTTAGTCTGAACAGAAAGCCTGTGGTTGTGCCTCTGCACATGTGGTCTGTCCAAGTCCAGTGCCATACAAATACCCCAACGGACATGGTGTGACAACCCTATAAGGAAGACTCGCTTCTGTTTGTTCCTCTACTACTGAAAGGGAAGTTGGTACACCACTTGGAGGTGAAACTCGTTGGCTCTTAGCTAAATTAAGCCTAATGAAAGTAGGAGCGAGCCTATCTCAGCTTTCAGAGGCATTGCTTGCACGTTGAGCTCCTTGAAAACTGTTCTGCTGGTGCTGTGCCACTTTGGAGAGTGAGAGAGGAGGAAACAAGGGGTATAGGCATCTACAAGCAGTGCCTCTGGAGGAATCAGAGGCAGGACCTGCAGCTGCTGGATAGATGCTGTGTGATCCTCTCAAGGAAATAAGAAGCAGCTGCAACAAAGTGCAGTCTGACTCTTGGCTGGCTTGTTCTAGTCCTTGAAAAGAGATCTGCATTTGGTTGCTCCAAAAGGACTCCAAAATACAGCAAGAATGCTGCCTTTGACATGCCTGCCAGTGAGCAGGACCCACCAGCTGTGTGGTGTGGCAGAGTGGCCCTTTCAGCCATGGTGCTGTTAGAGTTGTTCAGCAAATTCACAACCTGAGAGCCAAAGTGTTTCACATACAACCTGATGTTTAATTTCCTCTTGCATGCATTACTGTGACAATTGAGCAAATTAACGTGATCTCATGTTACTCTGGTGCATCTTTCCTTTTTCTGTTACTCCTTTCTTCTCCTTCCCTCTTACCCGAGCCTGCAGATCGCTCGTGAGGCTGAGGCTGCAATGTATCATCGTCAGCTGTTTGAAGAAATTTTCCGCCTCAGTGTTAACAACAGGGACCCTGCTGATGCCATGGCTGTAGGCGCAGTGGAGGCCTCTTTTAAGTGCTTAGCTCCAGCTCTGATAGTTCTGACCGAGTCTGGCAGGTAGGGCTCAGAGAGGGGTAGATGCATAGGCTCTGTAAGACAACTGCAACTCTTGTTCCCAGGATGCGAGTTAGCTGCTCTGAAGGCAAATGTGTGCTTTGTGCCAGCAGCCTCCACAAATAGAAACATGCTCCGTCGTAACACTGCCAATGCTCAGCCAGCAGCATGCTGCTACACTGTCAGCCTTGCATAACCGCTGCAGTCTGAGTTGACTTCCTCTCTGTAGCAGGGCAGGACTCCAGGTAGGTAGAAGCAGAGCAAGAGTGCCTGGCAGTTGGGCATGGATGTGACCTGAGTGTGGGCCAGGCAGGGTGAGGTGACTCAGCAGGGGCCACCAATTGGGAAGAGAAACCTTTTGAATCAAATGCTTCCTTCATAAGATTGCCTCGTTAGGGTGATGCCTCCTGTGTCTGGCTAAATGTTGTAGCCATTACCACAGCATATTAGACCAAATCTGGACTTGCTAATTGGTGACTCTTCTGAGTGTTAAAGATTGACAGGAGCTGCGTGACACCTTGCTGGTAGAGCATCTCGCCTTACTCTGTGCCATTCTGACTGACTGACATGAGTGTTGTCTTCCCGAATGCATGTTGCTCTTGTAGATTGCCCGCGAGGCGGAAGCTGCCATCTTTCACAGGCAGTTGTTTGAGGAACTGCGTCGCCTGACCTCCCTGAACTGTGATCCTACTGAGGCTGCCGCTGTTGGCGCTGTGGAAGCGTCCTTCAAGTGCTGCAGTGGGGCCATTATTGTCCTTACCAAGTCTGGAAGGTAGGAGGTGACTGGTTCCCACGGGTCAAGTGGACTTCGTGACAGGGTGGGGGCAGGAGGCCAGCAAAAGTTTTCTTTGAAAACCTAGAGCCATAACAGTGAAGTCCTGGTTTTGGCTGCAACTCAGCCCAGGCCGTCTGTCTGCAGTGCCCGTTCCTCGGAAGATGGGCAGACATCTCAAACATCTGCAGATACTTAATCTCCAAGTTACTGAGCGTGCCTCCACCAGCGTGGCATCAGCACCAAGCTCTGCCTTCTCTTGCTGTTCAGAATGGCATTTCTGTCAGCAAAGCTGACTAGAAGAACAAAAGGAAAAACAAGTGTTGCAGCTTTGACTGAAACTTCTTGGCAAGAAATCTTGAATTGAACAGTAAGACAGAAGTTCATTGAATGCAGAATTTTTTTAATCAAGTCCTTAACCTGTCTTGATAGCAATCAAATTACTGATCTGCTTAATGTGCCAGGTCCCTTGCTGGGCCATTCAGGTATCGGCACTGCTTGCCTAAGCCCAAGGGGCAAAGAGGGCGTGCTTAACCTAGAGTCGTTGGACTGGGGAGCTGAAAGTGTTGGAAGTCTTGTCTCGTGCAGGCTTCCTTTTGCCTGCGTGGGATCTGTCTCACTGAACAGACAGGCATCCAGCAGCCAAGTGTGTGCCTGCCCTGTCAGAGCCTTGGCTGCAGGTGAGAGACAGGGCAACGCAGGCTAGGCAGTTTGGCAATTCTGTCCAGCGGTGGTGAAGACTGAATAGACACAGACTTTCTCAGCTGTGGAAAGGAAACAATAAAAGGCCAAAGCGCTGCTGATCAGCTTTCCCATCTAGAGGAACTAGACTGCCCACTGTCAAAGCAAGTCTGACAATAAGTCTTCTCAGAGACTGCTTTCTAGAAGGGAATCTGGATTTCTTGCACTGAATTTGGACCAAGAAAATAATGTTGCAGCAGAGATGTCACTATTTATGTGCTGGGTGTGGTCTACCTGCAGAACTGGCCCATCTGTGAATTCTTCATCTAAACTTACAGCTTAATATCGTTTGAAACAACCACTTTCTACAGAGATGGGGAATGACTGCATAAGCGCTGAGGTTTCTGGATGACCTTGTGCTTCTAATGTTTCTTTGTAAAAGGTTCCAGTCTTACACTTGACCTTTTTTAAGAGATTTGAACTCTGATATTTGAATATTTTTAGCTGTGGATTCTGTTACAGCCTCTAAGTACCTGGGTCTCCTGGAGCTACTGGGAGGCTTCTTGGACAGTGCGAAGGGTTGTGTGAGAGCTGGCACATGTGATTGGGTGCTTCCAGCAGGCTGCTACTGCTTGCTTCTGAGCAGCAATGTTTGACTGGATCTGAGTGTTGTGCAGCTTTGGCTGAGCTCAGCACAAGAAAGCTAGGCCGCAAAAGCTAGTAAAGACATGAGTGTGCCGCGTGACATGTCAGGAAGATGGACCTGTAAATGTTGTGATTAACAGCAGCAAACCCACAGGTTTTTTGCAGATGTCTCCTAACAGCAAACTGCCCAAGGAAGGGGAAGCTGTAGCTCACTCAGTGTGTGCTGCTTGCTGTGTTAAGGCATTATGTGCTCTGTGCCTACTATCCCTGTCTAAATTTCTTTGTCAGTCGTATTTGCTTCCTGTTTTGCACAGAACAAAGCTCTGTGCAGTGGACAAGCCTGTCTGCTGTAGCTGGCTTAAGCAGGTGAATATGGGTTGGAGGCAAATGGCCTGTCTGGTCCCCACACGTGGGGTGAGAGCCTCTTTGAAAGGAACTTCACAGCTGCCTGGCGTGTTCCCGCTCCATGCAGGAGCTGCCAGGGCAAGCCTCCCCAGAGCCATACAGCTACGCAAAGGCTGAGGCTGATGCTTCTGCCGTCTGCTTACAGAGCTTTCAGAGAGGAGGCTCTTTGCTTCTGGGCGTTTGGGGATATCAATATAGAGGATTAAGTGTTGGCTGCCACTCCTCCAGGATCTAGATGTTTAAACTGATACGTGTGTTGTAGTCAAACCTATTTCTGGGGCAGCTCTGCCCTTTCCGATGCAGTTTCCTTGTCATGACTGCTCCGGAAGAATCTTCCCTGTCAGGCTTTGGGTAGCACTGCTGGTACAGGCTCTTCCCCTCCCACAAAGTGGGAGCTCATTAAAACAGAGCAAGCTACCTGCAAGGACTCCACTGAGATGCCGAGGGCTGCTTGCAGAGGCCACAGTAAATGGCACCTAGCTGCCTTAACTTAGCAACAGAGGCACATAAGTGCTTGTTCTCAGGCCTGAAACCTGCAGATTGCACTGCCTAACCTCAGGCAAGCTGATCTCCCCCACAGGACTAGAATAGGGACTATTTCCTGGGGGCAGCCTTCCAGTGTTGGTTCTCCCAGCTGCTAAATTCTGAATTCAGTCTGGCATCAAGCTTTACTGGTAGAGCTTCACTCTTGTGCCAGCGGTTCCCACGGTCGTCCTCTGCAGTGTACCCTCAGAGGCTGCGAAGCCCTTCAGGCTGAAAGGCAAACCCAGCTGATGCTTGTGCTGTGAGTGGAGGTGGCCCTCCGGTTGTATGCAGGCTTCCCTGAGCGCGCTCTCAGGCAGCTGTGCCCGTCGTACGGTGCTTCATCTTGCGTTGTGGCTTTCTTCCTCCTAGGTCAGCGCACCTGGTGTCCCGGTACCGCCCCCGGGCTCCCATCATTGCTGTGACCCGTAATGACCAGACAGCACGCCAGGCCCACCTGTACCGTGGCATCTTCCCTGTCTTGTGCAAAGAACCAGCCCATGACTCGTGGGCAGAGGATGTGGATCTCCGTGTCAACTTGGGCATGAATGTTGGTGAGTTGCGCTGTTCTGGCCTCGCCCTTAAGCAGAGGTTGGTGAGAACAGTCTTCTAGGCCACGGTAGTCCAGAGGGCCTCAGTCAGTGGCTTTGGGGCTGCTGAGGGGACCTGTGACAAAGGTAGTTACTGACAGGAAGGGAACTGGCTGCCTCTGCTCAGTAGGTGACTATCCGATTGGGAAACGGGGCAACAGTGTTACATAGGCACACCGCATCCGATTGGGAAATGGGACAGTAGTGTTCACAACAGCCTTCAGCTTCCAGCAGAAAACCTAGGCATGCTCTGATGTGATAAGTGCTTGGCTCACGACGTTCATCAGTCTTGAAAGACGAAACTGAGACCTAGAGTGACTCCTCTCATGGGGCCCTTCTCTGGAGTACATAGTGAAGGCTAGGGGCCGGTCAACTGTGAGATGTGACTGATGGGTGGACAGCAGGAGGATAGGGACTCAATAAAGCAAAGCTACAATCCCATGGGACAGGCTGCCTGCTGCACCCCTGTGACATGAGCAGTGAGCAACAAAACTAAGGAGCTGTGGAGAACCAGTGGCAAGGGATGTTCCCCATGTGGCAAGCTTACAGGTGGCATTTGGTGGTGTGGGAGCTGAGCTCTGATGCTTTTGTCCTTTCTCTCCTAGGTAAAGCACGTGGATTCTTCAAGAGTGGCGACTTGGTCATTGTACTAACAGGCTGGCGCCCTGGCTCTGGCTACACCAACACCATGCGTGTGGTGCCAGTTCCCTAAACAACTGACTCAACCAGCAACATGTTCCTTCCCCCTCCTCCACTCCCCCTCCCCTTGCATTAGACCAGCAATTGCTTGCAATGTTCTCCTTGTCTGTAGAGTGGATTTAGGTTGCTAAACACCACAGAGAGCAGCAGCAGGGGGAAAAGACCTTAAATCACTAAAAAATACTTGAAGTGTTTAGTTTTTTTTAAAAGTTCTCCCTGTAGTTAAGTACTGCCCTGATGTATGTTGGAGTCAGTGTAGGAGGTTCCTGCATGCTGATGGGACTTAAGCTCCTCTGCCTCCTCTTAGCCTAGTTACTGTCCTCAGGGTGTGAACGTGCCTTTCCTTGCCCCTGTTTGGGGTGATGGGGAAGGGAATAGGTGACTTAAGGTTCAACGGTTCCGGTGTAACACTCCACAGTAGGCAAATCGCAGCCCTGTGCCCCATAGGTTCAGCTACGCAGCAGCTCCACCTGATGCCTGTCCTCTGCTGTGTCTTTGTACGCCTGCAGGCTTGCACTGTTAGTGTCACCAGTACACTCCAGTTCTGGAGATGTCGTGGATTGCCATGGCTCTGTCTAGTCGCACACCGTGTGGGAGCTAGGCTGGCTCTTCTCTGGGTTTACTCTGGTTCTCTGCGCTCCAGACTCTGCCACACACTCAGGAGGTGGGGGTCCTCCGAAAGCAAGATGTGCTTAAGCCTTTTAAATCTTAAAAAGCATCTTGCTTGAGGATGGCTGCTATTCTTCCCCCTCTGATGCAAGCAGAAGCTGTTACACTTGAGACAAAAATCTGACTTGAGACCAAATCTGAGATGAATCCAGGCCTGGGTTCTCTCTAAGCTGTTTTCAGTTTGACTTAAGTGGTGCAGGGATGGGGATAGAGCTAGGATAAACCTGGATGTTGGCTCTAAAGGGTTGAGCGTTTCGAGGGTTTCAGCTGTCCACGGCGAGCGCGCTTCACCTCTGTGCTAAGAGCTTCCTGTGCTCCTATTGCAGCGTTGCGTCTCTGTGAGTTTAGTCATGTTTCCTGAGAAGGTTCTCCTTCCTTGTACATCTGGACAAACTGTTCACTCTTAACAGGTGTTTCGGGTTGTAGAGCACAACTATGTACATCAATAAAGAAAAGCTAAAGCACCCATTGGCCTGCTGCCTCTGTTGGGGTTGGTTGAGCTGTTCTGGGGAGGGCTGTGCTGAGGCGCGTGGGTGCTGACCGAACAGGCCTGCATGGCAGGCTGCTCCCTGGGCAAGGGGCTTTGTGGTGCGCGAGCCTCTTGCACGAGTTGGCTGGCTGCAGCTAGAGGCCAGGGCTCGGGGGTTGACGGCAGTGTGTGTCCCACTGCTGCCACCTCCTGTGGAAGGAGCTGCGATGGCTCTGAGCTGTTGTGGTGTCTCGACAGGGCCAAGTCTGTCTCCCGTGGCTGCCTGTGCATCGCTGCACACGTGGGGCGTCCCCCTGTGAGCCCGGCTCCCTGCCAGGCATGGACATCTGCCCCGTGGGCTGTGTCCACACTGGCCCCTGGGCTCCTGCTGAACTGGGAGCCTGTACTGGGGTTCATGCAGCCATCCCCAGAAGACATGGGCTCCATCCTGTGCATGTGGCTGAGGGGTGGGTTTGGTCTGTGCCCTGCGCCTCCATCCAGGGCTCTGCAGCAGGGGATGGGGGAAAGCGAGGTGCCTCCCTGCCGCTCCTGGCAGGGGCCAAGGGAAGCGCAGGGGTGCCCTCAGGACAGAGGGGCAAGAGGCACCCATGGGTGCCTGGGGCCTGGGCAGGGGTGGTAGGACTGTCTCGGCGGGGCTGTGGGGTGCACAACGGTGGCTCTGCTGCCTGCAGAGGGTGGCAGACAGGCGGGGGGCTGCATGTGGGGGGTGATGAGGGGATCTGGGGCAGAGATGGGGCAAATGGGGTGTGTGGGGGGAGAGGGGGTGTATAGGGGGAGGATGGGGCAGGAATTGGGCAAATGGGGGCGCAGAAGCAGGAGAGGGGCAGATGGGGGTGCAGGGGGGAAAGATCGGAGTGCCAGGGCAGGGGTGGGGCAGGGAATAGGGCCGCGTCCCCTTTAAGAGGCGGGTCTCTCCTGGCCTGGCCCGCCCCCTACCGGCGCGGGGCGGGGCAGGGCGCGGCAGAGAGAGGGAGGCCGACGGCGCGGGGCGGCGGCCAATGGGCGCGCGCGGTGGGCGGGGCGGCGGGCGCGGGGCGGGGCGGCGGGCGGCCAATGGGCAGGTGCCGGGGCGCCGCGAGGAGGCCGGGCGCGCGGGGCATGACGGCGCCGGGCCGGGCCGCGCCGGGCGGGCAGCGCGGGGCCGCCGCGCAGGTAGGGCCGGGGGTGGCGGCCGGGGCCGGGGGCCGGGGGCCGGGCGGGGGGCTCTGCTCGGGGCGGGGCGGGGCGGGGCGGGGCGGCTCTGTCCGCTGGGGATCAGTCCCGGGGCTTTGCCTTGGAGCCAGCCCCGAGCCGCTGCCGCGGGAGGGCAGAGCCGAGCCCGGGGGCGGCGGGGGGCGCCTGCCCCGGGCCGTCGGGGAGGGCCCGGAGCCCGCTGCGCCCCGGGCTCCGGTCGCTGGCTGGCGCTGCGGGGGCGACCGGGCTGCGCCGCGCCGGGGGGGCCCGCCCGCAGCGCGTAGCCCCCCTCGGCGGGCGGGAGCCGGGCTGGGGTGAAACCCGGCCGAGGGGCCGCTGGGCGGCCGGAGCCCGGCGGGGCAGCACCGGGCCTGCCTCGGTGCCGGGGCCCCGGGCCGGTGTCGGCCCTGCGCCCCCGGCTGCGAGGGGAGATGCGGCAGGGGGGTCCCCGGAGGGGCCGCCGGGCTCCCCGGCCCCTGGGCGACCGAGGCGGCCGCCGCCCGAGGAGGAAGCGCCGGGAAGAGAAAGGCGGTTTCTGGTCCTGCGCCCGCGAGCAGGAAGCGGGGGGAGCCCGGCTGCTGCCGCCCGCTCCCCGGGGAGGCGCCAGGCCACGTCGCAGCGGGCCCCGGGGCCCGGCGAGGCGGGAGCGCCGCCGTGTCGCCCTCGGGCCCGCCGCAGGCCTCGGGGACCGCCGGCAGCGCGAGCAGGGAGCCGCCGGGCCTGCTGCCGTTGCCAGGTGAGGCTCGGCCGGGAGGCGCTGGCGGGGACCGGCCTGCTCGCCCTGAGCTGCCTGGCGCCTCCCGAGCCGTCGCCTGGTCTCGTGGGTTGGGAGACCGGTATCCCCAGCATCGCTCCGAGTTTTCCGCTCTTTTCCCCCCTCTCCTTGTCCCTGTTCTGGCTCCGGCCACATCCTGCCGAGGAGCCGGGGGAAGGGGCACTCGGTGTGCCCGGCCAGCCGAGCCCTTCCCTGCCCTCCGGGGCAATTTTGGCTGCCGCCGCGAGAGCTGGAAGCCGTAGGCTGAGCTGGAAGCCGTAGGCCGACGGTTCCCGGCAGCGCAGTCCTGCCGCCGCCGCGCGTTTCCTGCATGCGGAGCAGAGGAAGGCAGCAAGGGGTAGCCGCGTCCGAAAGGCTCCTTCTCAGGAGCCCGCAAGTCGTCCCTGTGAAACCCCAGCGCTGGCTTGCTGAGAAAAATCTCTCTTTTCTTTTTTCTTTTTAAATCCCTTTCTGAGAAATCCCCATTTAAAAACGTGCCGGAGCAAATCTTTGCCTTGATTTGGGGAGAAAATCCACCTAACGCTCACGTATTTCCCCGGCCGTAGGAGCCGGGAGGAGATGGAGCGCTGTTGGTGAGCGTTTTGGGGCACGCGGGGAGCCGACCCCCTTCCCGGGGCCTGAGCTGCCCTTTCAGGGTGCCCTCAGTGAACTGGGGTGGCCGCCGCGTGCGGCCGGGACGTGGCCCAAAGCCCCGCGTCCCTGCGGCTCCCCAGTTGCAAAGCGGCAACCGAGCGAGGTCCTGCCCCGCTCCTGCGCTCGCCCGGCGCCGAGGGCGCGCGGCTGCTGCTGGCCCCAGCTCGTCCTCTTCTCCGTGCGTGCGGTTTCGGTGTCCGACCTCCCGGCAGCGGGGCTCCGGGCGCCGGCGTTTCGCTCGCGCATCTTCAGCTGTGGCTGCGCTCCAGAAAGGGCGCTCGATTCCCAGGCACAGATAAGGAATGGGAATGACCTTGAAACCAGGGAGCAAGGACAGCTCGCGGGATCTCTCCTCCCGGCCGGGCTCTCGAGTGCTCCGCGGGGTTTCTCGGCCAAGGCTGTTAACCCCTCGCCCCGCTCCACGGCCTTTCGAGCAGCGGGGCAGGGGGAGGGCGGGCGAGAGCGGGCCCAGGAGTCCCGTGGCGGGGCTGGCGCGTCTCCACGCCCTCTCCGCCTGGCCGAGCGGGGGACGCCGGGGCGGAGATGGCTCTCCCGTGGCGGGCCGGGGCCTTGCTGCGCGGGAGTCCTCCGGCTGCGGTTTTGGGGCGGCAAAGTCCCCCGCTCGCTCTCTGTGTCCTGCCTCCGCCGCGCGCTCCCAGCGAGCGGGTGCCTCCCCCTTGTTTGCGCTGGGAAGTGGAGCAGGGAACTGATCCAGCTTGGAGACAAAATAAAGCACCGCAGCTCATCGGGGGCGGCAGGGGGGCTTTTGCTGGGCTATTTTAGGCTGGATCCGAGCGCTGCGTCGGGGAGGAGATGCCGATCTGGGGGAGGAAGAAGCGCTGGTGGCTCGGGGTGGCGGAAGTGTCACGGTGCAGAAATAGCCGTGCCGTCGTGGGACCACGGGGATCGGCCGCTTCGCGCTGGCACGAGGGGCTCTTGCTCATGGCAACACGAGCCCTTGGCTTTCGGTTGTTTGGAGGGGAGGAAGAAATCCTCCGCAACACAACAAGGGTCCCCCTTTCTTGCAACCCCGGCACGGGGCCGTGTTCCCAGCTGTTCCCGGGTGTGGGGTTTAACGTGCAAGAGGCCCTCGCGCGTCAGGGGGAGGGAAGCGGCTGTCACGTGTTTCCCCATCGCCTCCTTCCTCGAGGAAGAGGAGGGGGCCGCTCAGGGTTGGATGCTGTCTCCCGGCACGGGGCAGCCAGTGGCCCCCCGCCCCTCTCCAAGCCACTGCCGTGGGCTCCCGGCAGAAAGTCGCCCCCGGTTGCCGGTGCGGGGCCCCTTCGCCTGAGCCCCCGGTAGGGCTAAATCCCCTCTCGCGGGATTAAGCAGCGCAACTGCTCGGGGATTTAAGGGATCATGTGGGGGAAGCCGGAGCGGGCTGCGGCTGCTGGCTTGGGAGGCAGCAGGTAGGGAGCTGCTTTGGGCAAGGCCTGAGTGCTGCAGCGGTGGCTTTGCCAGCCATCGCGCCGTCCCGGGCCGTCCCCCGGCACTCGCAACGTGCTTTGCGCAGCCGTGTCCTCGGGGACGGCCCCAGCGGTCCGAACCCGCGCGTGCGGCTGCGATCGGGTCCAGGCCCCTTCGCGGGGACGGCCCTGGGCTCGTGCAAGCAAAGGCTGCTCTGCCGTCCCGGTGCGATGCCCAAGGGCGTTATTTTGGCACTTGCTGTCAGCAGAGCTGCTCGGGGCCGGGAGCGGAGCGGGGACCCCCTCGCTTTGCAGCGAGGAATTCATTTGCTTTGCAAAGGCTGGCTGGAGGGATTACGAGCTGATTTGCCAGCGTATTTCTAACCGCGTGTCGCTGGCAACTGTTGTCTAAAATGTTTGTTTTTCTGCAGCCTGCCATTGCCGAGCGGTTTATTTTTCTGGCCTCTTCGCTTCCCGAGCGTCCTCGTTGCGGAGGGCCGGTGCAGCAGCGTCTTTTCCGACGTGCCGGTGTCTTCTCTGGTGCGCTTGCAGGCGGAGGCTTCGCGGGTGCTTTGGGAGGCTCGTGGAGCTGCGAGGAGCCTCGGCCTGTCTGAGGGCAGGGCTTTAATACCGATTCCCTTCGGTCCAGCTTTCTGCAGCTGATTTTCAGCCCGATGGCTGGGTTTTGTCACCTCTTGGGTCTGCTGGAACGGCCTGTGGGTTTTCTTGGGAAACGGTTCTTGTTTCGCAGCAAACCCACCTTGATTTGATGTTTTGGGACGTCCGCATTCAAACTGCGACGGTGGGAGGGAAAGGATATGGGTGCCGTCACGGCAGGGTTTACTGTCCGAGCCCCCGAGGAGGAAAAGCGGAGAGTCGCAGCCCCCGAGCGTGTGCCTCGTCCTCCCGGAGAGCATCCCGCGTGCCCCGGCCGGGCAATTGCAAGCCTCGCGCTGGGAGGGGGGAGCAGCTGGGTGTGCTGGGATGGCTTCGGTCCCTTTTAACGCCTTGCACGCAGTAGCACGAAGGGAAAGGGTGCGTGTGCACGTGCGCGTTTTATTGCACGCAATGAAATCCCCTCAAGCTGCCCCTCCTGCCTCCCGGAGCAGCTTGCTCACCGCGTGCGTGCGGTCAGCGCCGTCCGGCCCCGCGGGGACGCGGCGGGTCACCATTGCCGCCGGAGGGGCTTTCCCGCTCGGCGGGCAGCCTCCGGGCCGCGGCAGCAGCTGTCTGCGCGCCTGCGGCCTCTCCAGCGCCTTTTGTTCCCCGTCGCGCTGCGGCCCGGCCCCTGCCCCCTCCGGATGTCGCGGCCGCTTGCGAAACAGTTGCGGTCCCCGGCCTCGGCATCCGCGGAGGAGAGGCTGGCATAGCCGGGACTCGGGCTTTGGGCTCCCGGGTGGCTGTCGGAGGCCGGCTCGTGGCCAGGGCCGGGGCAAGTCGCGTGGCTGAGGGTCTCGCGGGGAGACGGCGGCCGGGCGCCTGTGGGAACTGAGGTTGATGTGACTTCAGACGGGACCCTCGGAGCGGGAACAGGATGCGTCGGGACGTGGGAAACCCGGCTGGGAGCCGCGGGTCAAGTGGGGGGACGTCACGAAAAGCAGCTCGGCAGCGCTCAGCAGTGGTGTTTCCAGTGAAGTCATTTGACTTCACATCCTTGGCGCTCGGGAAAAGTTTTGGAAGGGCTGAAGGTCCCCGATGGTGGCGTCATCTCGGACGCCCAGTGCTTTCCTTGCTCGTTTGGCCTGCAAAATGTTTCGTGCAGTCGCTTCTCAGGTCTTTTGCTTAGTCTGCCGTAGGCCTGGAGGAGAAACGGCCAACAGATTGATTTGGCTTTTGTTTTTCCCCCGTCTCAAAGTCTCTTGGTCGGGTTATTTTCTCCTTTTTGCATTTCTATCACTAGCCCAGGACGGAGCCATCTGTCACCTCTCCTGCGACGTGGCTTGAGGTCGGGGCACGGGAGGCCTGGACTTGGCTCTTGCGCTCCGTCACGGTGACACGCGACCTCCCGCCGGCCTCCACGGCAGCATGACACCCTCAGCAGAGAGGCTCCCGTGGCCGTGAGCCCCCGTTTCCACCCTCCCAGCCCCCAGGAGAGCCCCGGACGAGCTCCTTTCCCCGCACAGTTCCCTCTCCTCGGGGCCAGCTCCTGCTCCGCGGTGCTCGGTGCCGGCCTGGCCCCGCGACCCCCCGCACTGCCGCTCTGCTTCTGCCTCTTCGCCTCCGTGGATCGGTTTCGCGGGCCAGAACCGCGAAGGCTGAAGCAACGGCAGCTGCGGTTTGCCCGGAGCAGAAGCGTCACCTCTGCGGGCTGCCAGGTGATAACCTCCTCCGCGCCGCGCGGGGAGCGTGTTTACTCTGCGTGCATATCTGATAAGCGCGTCCGATAACGCTCGTCGTAGCAAATAACAGGCTTTAACAAGAGGTGAGAGCTTAAAGGAGGGAGGAGGCGTCTCCAGGAAGGGTTTTGCCCTGGGAACGACGGCAGGTTCTGCTGCTCTTGCCTCCTGCCCAGGGAGGGAACAGGAGAGGCTGGGTAAGTCCTGGCGGATTTTAGGGAGGAGAAAACACGTTGGCAGAACAAATCCGGGACTGTCCCGGGCTGTCGCTATCAGTGTCCTGCCGTTCCCGGGCAAGCGAGCTTCTCGCTCCACATAGCTCCGTCTGGGACGGGGAGCGGTGCACGCGGGGCAGGGTCTCGCTGGCGTCCAGCACCGCTGCCCCAGGGACTTCGCAGAGCTGCGCTGCTCCCATCCCGTCCGCGGCCTCGGTGGGAGGCTCTGTCCTGCCGCGTCCCAGCCTTGCCGGGTGTTATCTGAGCTCCCGGTCCACGTGATGCTTATAAAAGCCACCTCGAGATAAGCATTTGTTTGGACAGTCCCTGACCAGCCAGCCTACTTCTTCCCTGCTGTTAGCTTTCCCGTAAGCTGGTGGAGACGCAGGCTTCATTTCTTGGCTCTTCGGTTGCGAGTGCTGGGGAGCCCTGGCAAGAGATGCCCCTTGTTCTTGTGCGAGTCGAGGAATCGCAGAAATGCTGTTGCTGCCCTTGAGCGGCAGAGCTGCGAAGGTCTCTGTGCAGATGGGGCTTTGAAGGCTACGGATTTACAGCTCTAAAGCTGGCGTCTTGCCCCTCGCGCCCTTCTTCTTGTGGGCTGACAGACGTCTCCTTGCAGCGCCAAGCCAATGCATGAAAAGGCAGCTCCCCTGAAGAGCCCTGAGCCTATGCACGGCCGTGACAAGCTGGAGGCAGCTCACAAGGAGAAGAGTTTGGATTCCCTCGATGGCAGGTGAGCCCCGAGCTGGGTTTGCGGCTGGCGTGCGGGGGGGGAGCTGAGTGGGAGGACCGGCAGGGAGCCTGGGGGGTGCCTGGACCTCTTGCACCCGCAGTGCAGAGCGTCCTGTGTCACCTGGCTGCCCCCCGGCCACGATGTCATTGCAGAGGAGCTGGCTTTGCTTGTGGCTGGGAAATTCCCCGATCTCAAGCAGGGCCTGGGGTGTCTCGTGAAGTATTTTTCCTTTCTCTTCATGTTGTGGCATCTTCCAGGTTCCCCTCTGCCTCTGGTCCCAACCCACTAGGTAGGAGGCTTCTGCAGAGAGGGCAAAGAGGGTCCCACGTTTGTCTTCAGCATCAAACATTTGGTCTACAAAAATGGGGGCCAGAGGTGTTTGGGTAAAGGGTACAGCGTTCCCCCTGCTGAGGTGCTGGGAGTGCGTGCGTGTGTGTGATTTCACTGCCTGTCTCTGGTTGTTTCCTTCACCCCCGTGGTCCATGCACTCTCGCGTCCTGTCTGACGGATGCAGCTGGATGCTTCACGCGGGTCTCCTGCCCCGGTGCCCGCGGGGGAGAGTTGCTGGTGGGACGAAGGACGGAGGCTGCAGCCTGGCACTGGCCGTCCTCGCGTGCGCGGCCCTGCTCTCGCCCAGCCCCGGGGCGGCTCGCGGGGCCCCTGCCCACGCGCGTCAGTGAATTCCCAGGGGGCCAGGCAGGAGGCTGGAGCGTGAGCAGCAGGAAGCGGCAGGACCGGGCAGCGTGCTCCTTGGTGGGGACGTGCCCTCTCGGCTGCCCTGGTGCACACCCTCCCCAGGGCTGGGCAGGGCTGCTGGCTCCTGCCAGGGCAGGTTCCCAAACGCCCGTTCGGCTGCGCTGCCGGGGCTCCGGGGAAACCTGCCCCGGCCTGAGCTGACCGTCGCTGGCTCCTAACCTGTCCCCAGCAGCTCCTTGGCTGCCGCAGCACGGCCTGGAGGCAGCTCTGGCCCTGCTCCCCCGATGCCGGGGGTGCATTTGCGGGGTGTGACACCCCGGCGCTGATGGGCAGCGATGTGGGCTGTGTTTCCAAGCCGTGGTGCAGGCCGGCTCAGCCAGCCCACGATCAGCCCGATGCCAGGTAGCGACGAGCCTTCTCCTGCAGCAGGAGCTCCTGCGGCCACTGTTTAACGCCCGCCACGTCCCTGGAGCGTGACTTCCCGGAGCGCGCGTTGCGCGGGCGGCAGGGAGCCCCGGCGTCTCCTGAGCGTGGCTGCCATGCCTTGCCCGTTCTCCTGCCCTTCGTGGGTAGGGGAGCGGGCCAGGGAGCCGAAACTCTTTGCTCACCCAATTCTTTCTTGCAGCCTCCACCTGAATGAAGCCCTGAAGGATGAAGACATCAAGAAATGCCACCGGGAAGTGGTAAGTCTCTGGCTTCGCGCTGAGCAAACATCCTCGTGCTGGGCGCAGCCAGGCCTCCGGGATGTCTGCCAGGAAGGCGTGCCCGCCCTGCGCGGGGAGCGGCTGATCCCGCGGCACCCTTCCCGCTGCTCTGCTCCCCGCCAGCGCCTTTGCTTCCCGACGTGCCCTGCGGTTTCCAGAGCTTCGTGCCGGCAGGCCTGGCTCCTGCTGCGGCCCGTTCCCCTCTGAGTAGGTTGGACCTGTGCGTAGTCATCTGTAACGTCCGTAGGCATGGGGAGTGTGCAGAGCCTCTCCTCTGGCGCTCAGACTTAGCCATGGTTGGGGCCTGGATGTAGGCAGGATTGCTCGGAGCGTGGGCAAGCGCCAGCCGTGCTGCGGGTCTCGGCCGGCCTGCTGTCGACGCAGCCGCGAGGCGGGCCCGGGCCTGGAGCAGCGCGAGGTGGGGCAACGGCCCCCAGGCTGGGGGCAGAGCACTCCTGCCTGCTCCTGGGGGAGCCGGCGGCTCTGGGTGCTGTCGGCGGCTGTGTGGTCGGCTCTCCCAGGGGTTTGCGTGATCTGCCCGGCCAG
Organism: Dromaius novaehollandiae; assembly: GCF_036370855.1. Taxonomy (NCBI): domain Eukaryota; kingdom Metazoa; phylum Chordata; class Aves; order Casuariiformes; family Dromaiidae; genus Dromaius; species Dromaius novaehollandiae. The sequence goes on from NC_088107.1 coordinate 24,583,797, forward strand.
CGCTTTCAGGGCTTTGCACTTAGAGCAGAGGAGCAAGCTGAAATCTTGAAGCTGCAAACTGAAAATAACAGTCAATTCATTTGTATTTGAACCTTAATTTCTATAGTTTCTGGATGTTCAAATCACGTCCAAAAGAGAGCTCTTCTGTTCAGCTACGAACAAGAACAGCTCTGGAGCAGAAGGAGTCAAGGAGACCTCTCCCTCTTGGGTTTTACTCTGACAAGGACAGCTCAGAGCTCCCAGCCGAGCACCGAGGTCTGACCGGCAAAGGGAGCCGTGTCGCTGCAAAGCAGCACCGTGGAGGGCTCTGGGGTGCTCCAGGGACCTCTCCTCGCCCTTCCCTGCCTGCCTGCGAGGCTCTTTAGCGCAGAAGAGAGGCAGCGGCGGGTTGCCCGGAGGAAGACTTCCAGCCGGATCAGGAAGGACAAGAGCAGGGAGATGCTCCGGGTACCTGCAGCTCCTCCCTGCGCGTCTGAACGTCTCCTTGCTCCTCTTCCTACAGCATCTTTAAGTGTTGACTGACTGGCGCGTTGGAGAGGGCCATGCAACACCCACCCCGGCTTGTCGCGTGACGCAGGCAAAAATCTCAGCTAATCCAAAGCTGCGGTGCAATTAGCCAGGCAGCTGGAGCAGGGCAGCAGCCTGCGAAGAGGCGCCAGGCGGGCTGCGATCACGTGCCTTTCGCCGTCCCCTGCAGACAGGCGTAAGGCTGCACGGAAGGATAAAGTTGATTTGTGTGAGGCTGCTGCAGGCATTGCTCAGGGCGTCCATCGCGGGACGTAAGCGGGGATGCTGGACACCAGCGGTCTGCAGGATGTGTGTCCTCCTTCCCGAAGTAAAAAGAGCTCTTTAACGCGGCAAAAGACTGCTTGCGTCCAGAGTTACGGCCAGCCCTTGCCCTGCAGCCCCCAGAAGCAACGTGGCCGGCTGTTTCCTGGCCCCCGTCGCCCTGGGGCTCTGCAGGGCTGTGCCTGGGGCTCACATGGACCATCAACTGCTGGCCGAGGTGATGGCAAGCGGTAACGTGCTGCAGGTGGTGCCTGGGCCGCCCCGCGGCTTTGCGAGCGTGGCGGCAGGTCCCTCTCTTAAAGGCCATGACTGTTTTTCTTGTGCTGGCCAGAGCTGGTGAGGATGAGGCTGGTGGATGGGAAGGGTGGCCGGCCCCGGGAAGGGGGCGAGATGAGGGAGAAATTCCTCTCCCCCCACGCAAAGAGGGTGCAGCCCGGCCCTGCCATGAGCTGGCACCGGCCGGCTGGGATCGGCCTTGGCTCGCGACCCAGCTTGCAGCCTGGAGCCGGATGGAAGAGCCGCCCCCGCTCGCTCCTAATCCCTTTTGAGGGCCTGGATACGTTTTTTTTCCTCTTCCTGAAATAAGCTTGGCCTTGTTGGGAATTGAACCCTCCTTTGGCCTCGCTCGGGGGTTTCTCAAGAGAACAAATGGCCTGTCCTACTTGTGAGCTGGCTTTCACGCTCCGGTAGGGCTCCGTGCTTGGCAGGAGCCGGCACGTTTCTGCCTGGGCCCGGCCGCCGGGATTTCTCCTCTCCTCCCAGCAGCCGTGGGCGCTGCCCGGCCAGGGCCACGGGGGATCGCAGCCCTGCTCCCGCGGCCGGCCAAGGACCCACCTTGTTCGGCAGCTCCGAACCCGCCTGAAGTGGAGGCAGGAGGTATATTTAGCCAAATATTTTGCAGATTATTCAGAGGCATCTGGGAGGGTTGCGAACGTCGGGCAGGCCGCCAGGCAGCTGGGGGCTTCTCCTGAGCTTAGCGGTGTGCAGGAGGCAGCGAGAGACGGCCACTGGTTTGTACTGGGGCTGGGGATATTTCCTGCCCTGGGGAAGGCAGGGCCCCCAAAAAGCCCTGAAACGCCCCCGCCACCAGCCTCCTGTCTCTCCAGGGGGGCATCAAGCTAAGCCAACCCCAGGTGCTGCTGAGCCCTGATCCTCTTAAGGCCCAGCTCATCCGGTGGCAAGGTGCGTGGGGTTAAGGTGACCTTGGCGCCGTGGGCAGTAGGGCTGTGCCCGCGGCACTGCCTGCAGATGAGCCTTCGGTCCCGGCCGCGTCCTGGGAAGGCACCTCATCCCTTGGGGTTTTCCCTCGGATTTTGGGTGATGGCTGTGAGTGATGACCGTGCTGCTGGCGTGGCAGAAGCGCTCCTTCACCCAGGGTGGGAATCCTCTCCCGCGCCCCTCAGCTGAGCCATGGGCTGCAGCACCACCATCCCTGGAGCACGCTGCGCTGGACCGCGGCCTCGGCAGACCCCGCGGCACAGGAACACCGCCTCCATGGCCCTGCAGCTGCGCGGAGCGCGAGGGGCACCCAGCTCGTTTGCTGGGCAGCGGCGGGCGGCCGGGGCTCTGCCCTGGCGGGGCTGAACCGATCTTTATAAGATATGCCGAGATCCGAACTTTAAAAAGCTGCTTGTGCCGCCTCGGAGGACTGGCTAATTGAGGAAACTTAATGCAAAGCGTTGAACTACTTCCATGTATTTAGCTTATATTTAGAGTTGTTGAGCTGCTGCGGCGAGGTGCAGATCGATGGGCTGGCGGAGGGGGGCCCTGCCGCCTCGGCCCGCCGGCTGCTCGCTCGCTGCTCCTGCCACGCACCGTCTCCAAGAGGCCCCGGGGATAGGAAGAGCTGGATGGCGCGGCGCAAAGCAAGTGGCGTCGCCCCGGATAAGGGAAGAGCTCGCGGGAGAGGAGAGGAGCTGCTGGGCAAAATAATGGCTTTGCGATGAGCCCGCTGGCAAACCGGCTCCTGCCAGAGGCTCCGACGTCTCCTCCGGATAAGCCTGAGATATTAGCGGGAGCGTTTACGTGGGCACGGGGGGAGGGAGGCACGACCTTGGTGCCAGAGACCCTCCTGCGGTTTCGGGGTGCCTCTGCCATCTCCCGGGCCCGGGGGCTCTTGCTGTGCCGGTCGTGAAGTCCCCGCCGTGCCGGGGGGCTTCGGCATCAGGGCCTCCGTCGGTCTCCGTATCAGCAAGGTCGCGGCGTAACTTTGCTGCTCTGCCTCTGCTCCGTTTCCAGGCCGCCAGCAAGTACAACTCGCAGTACCACAAGCTGTTCAAGGACATCCCGACGGAGGAGAGCGTGCTGAAAGGTGAGCGGCGAGCCGGAGGCGCGGGGTGCCCGGCGCTTCCCCGGCCCGCGCTTCGAGCCCGTGTTGGCGCGGCCTGCGGGGCTCCGGGCCGGGGGCTTTGTCACGCAGCCGCGCCGCTCTGCGTTGCAGTTTGCTCCTGCGCGCTGCAGAGGGACATCCTCATCCAGGGAAGGCTGTACATCTCCCCCAACTGGCTCTGCTTCTACGCAAACCTCTTCGGGAAGGACATCAAGGTAACCGGGGCGCAGGGTCCTAACCCCAGGGCAGCTTTCTGCAGGAGCAGCCCTCCCCGTGCACCCACCACCTCCATCCCAAACACTCGCTTAACCCAGGCTATCGCTGCAGCCCGCTTGTCCTTTCCCGGGCCCAGGCGCCACCGAGAGAGCTGTCAAAGCGTGGTACGCGTGGGGCAAGAGGGGGGCTGCTTTGCACTGACGAGGAGGGGAGCGCAGCTGCGCCTCTTCCTCCGATAACCTGCAGGATCTGCCTCGGGAAGACAAATATTGGTTTGCTTTAAAATTCCCTAATGCAAAACCTCGTGTGAGCCACGATGGCGTTTGAAGGAAGATCAAAGGTTTCAGGAGGAGACCAGAGGAGATCTGAATCTCTCTCGGCTTTTCTGCTTGACTTAAAACCTGACGTTTTCCCATTAAAGCTGTGGCTGATGGGGATCTTCAGGAGGAGTGACTGCCTTTAAAACTGGGCTGAAGGACTGAATTATTTATATCAGCAGCTTTAAACAAATATCTGATGGAAGTACGGCATGTCACTTCCAAAGCGAATCGTGTTTCAATGAAGTTTTTCTGCCATAAATTACATGCTGCCCTGCTTTTAACCGTGGCCTCGCTTGCAGAGACTTGGTGTCTATCTCTCAACGGGTTTTACGGCGGCTCACTGTGTTTATGTTGGACGATGGTTTCCCTGCGTCCTCGCTGTTTTGATCAAGTAGAAACTAGCTCCGAGCTGAGATGAACGTGGGGGGCACTGTGACCTTTAATGAAAGCAAAGCTGTCTCTGGGAAACGCTACATCCCCGTGTTACTGTTGTGTTTGGTGTGCAATTACACTTCTACTTGATGCATGTTAAATCTCCGTGTTTCGGAAGAAAACGCACGCATGGCAGCCGACGTCCTGAGGTCAGGAAGCGCCGAGCAGCCTCGGCTCGGCTCTGCTCGCGCCGGGGACCCGGCTCGGCTCTGCGGCTCGTCGCCGAGGCGCCCAGCTCTGACCGCGTGTTCTGCCTTCCAGGTTGTGATCCCCGTGGTCTCCGTTCAGCTCATCAAAAAGCACAAGACAGCCCGGCTGCTGCCGAACGGGCTGGCTATCACCACCAACGCCAGCAGAAAGGTAAAGCCTCTCGGCATCCCGCCCCTGCGGCCGCCGCGCTCCCGGCGGGCGGCAGCCTGAGCCCTGGTGCCTGCTGTTTCCGCCGGTCTCGCTGCGGAGCCGCCTCTCTCCTAGGCGCAGGCAAGACCGCGCGCGCAGCCCTTCTCGCCGCCCGGCTACGCCGCGGCCCTGCCGGCGGGGGAGCTCCCTTCGCTGCCCTCGCGAGGGGCTCGGGGCGGTGGCGCGGGGCCGGCCCGCGGAAGCCGGCTGACTTGTCCGCGGTCAGCGCGCAGCGAGCGGAGCCCGGGACCGCGGAGATTCCCGGCCCCGGCTGAAACCGCAGCCTCTTCAGGAAGCGAGCGGAGCTCTTTGTGCTGGCGGCCGGCCAGGGCAAACACTGCAGCTTTGCTTTTGTTTCTGAATTTCACTTTGTTTCTAGCTGAAGCAAACTCCAAGTGAGACTCGGCAGAGCCTGGCAAATCCCTGCCAGGCTCTGACGAACCCTTTAAACTCCATAGACCCAAGGAGGGAGGAGGCTTGGGCCAAAATGCAGCCCAGGCTGGCAGAAAGTTTGGTTACGGGGTGCGTTTGGAGCTGCAGCTGAACTTTAAAACGCGTTGGTTGTTGCCGAGACGTGCTGACGTATCCCCGGTTGGTGCTCCAAGCTCCGTGCCTGCCGAGGGCGCTGCGTCACTGAGAGCGGCCGATGGAGTCGAGCTCAAGGCAGCACGCGGCTAGCTGTCCCCTCCCGGGGAGGGTGGCAGGAGCTGATCGTACTACCGGATTTTAGCAGGGGGTAGCAGAACGCAGCGTTCGGGTGGTTGAAGTGGTCTCCCTTTTCCAGCCGCTCCGGCTGCTAGGCCTCTTTGCGCAGCGGACAGGGCAAGCGCCGCTTTCGGCTCCCCTCGCACCGAATCGTAGCCTGTGGGATGCTTTTGGTTGCCCTCGCCCCCGTTCTCCTCCGCGCCGTCCCGCTTGGAGCCAGCAGGCGCTCAGCTGAGCGTGGGGGAGGCCCTGCAGGGACGGCAGCCAAAACAAAACTGGCCCCAAAAAATCTGGTCCATGTTTTAGCCTGCTTCAAAAAATAGCAACTGGGAAACTCAGCAGGGAGATGTCTGCAGGGAGGGCGGAGGGGACGTGGCTCCCAAAGGGCAGGAGATTCAAGGGCAGGACGTCTCTGCCTGTCCCCTGCCATCGGGACACCGGCCCTCTGGCGAAGCCCCCTGGGAGCAGAAGTCATGCTGCCACATCAGACCATTAAGCCAAGCTGCTGTTGGTCATGTTCAACATCGTCTTTGTCTTCCTGGTCCCCTGGGCTGGGGGATCTTCCTCTCGCTCTGAACCCCGCTGGCTAGCAGAGCCTCTCCAGCGCTTTCTATCCCACTGGGCTCTTCCCTAAAAAGATGCTCCAGGGTAACTCACGGGTCGGTGCCCCTGTCTGCCGGGGGCTGAGCTGGTGGGCACCGTCCCCTCCTGTGCAGCAGGACGGATTGAGCAGGAAACATCTCTCACAGCAGCTTCTCTCTCTTTTGCAGTACATTTTTGTGTCCCTGATCTCCCGGGACAGCGTGTACGACGTGCTGAGGAGAGTCTGCACACACCTGCAGGTACCCTTTACTCTGTCGTGGCACCGGGAGCTTGGCTTGTGCCAGGGAGGCCCCCTCTCCAAGTCTGCCAGCATTTCGACAGCCCCACCGCTCGGCACTTGCCCCTTGGGCTGTGTCTTACAGAGCGAGGTTTTTTTCTTTCAATACGAAGGCTTTGGACTACTCCCAAAGGCGCCTCTGGTCCTCTGCAGGAGGGCGGCAGAGGCTCGTGTCACAGGGCACTTTTCCATGTCTCCGCTGCTTTGCTGGCATCTCCCTCCCTGCCACCACGTGGGATGGCGTGCAGACCAGGCTGGCTCCCTCCTCCCGGTGTCCTCACGTTGGTGACCGTCCTTATCGCCCTCAGATCTCAGAGGGGTTCTCGCTCCACAGCGAGGATCTGGGGCAGAGAGAGGGGAAGGAGACGTGCCTGGGGCTGCCTGCTGAGAACAGCAGCACCTCCTAACCCTGCTGGGTGCCCGGCAGCCCCTGCGTCTCCCGGTTTGCGCTGTTCCCCTTGGCAAGCAACTCCCTTGCTCTGCATCTGCTTCTCCTCTCTCCAAAACCAGGGCAGCGCTATGAGCGCAGGGATTTAGTAGCTAGCGTTGTCCTTTGAAGGTGAGATGCTCTGGTTGCTTTGCCTTCAGGAAAGTCTTCTGTCAGCACCCCGAGGCTGACGTTTTGGGGTATGAGGAGGAGCAACGGGCTAAGCCCTGCCTGAGCCAGTGTTAAGCCACACGTCCTCCCCATGAACACCACATGCTGTCTGATGGGAAGCAACGTTTTGGAGGACGCAGCCGTGACCCTTTGATCAAACATATTGCCCAGATGGGCCTTTTGAGCCCCTTGGCAGCATCTGAGATTTGAAGGCTCCCTTATGGTGTCCATCCCACTGTCCCTGAGCTGAGTTTGTACCTCAAAATGACAGTGGCTGTTTCCAGCGGTTTGTGATGTGCTCTTGAACATCTCAGAATGAAGACCAGGCTTCTTCTCAGCATCTTGGCAGGGACAGAGCTGAGCTCATCTGCTGTCGTTCACGTGCCACGTAGGCGTCTTGCCCCACACCGCGAGCCGCTCGTGAAGTTTTCTGGGTCACGGATGAACTAGGCAGGGCCCAGCAGGGTTTCTGTTCTCTGCTAGGGCGTGTGTATGCATTATTTTATAATCTGGTAGTAATACTAGTTCTGCCAGTATGCACATCACTGACTTTTCCTCAGATCTTCCAAAGTTTGGGGAAAAGGGATACAAAGTAAAAAAAAATTACAATTAAAAAGCCTGAAGGGGGAAGAAATCCATCAGTCCTTGAGCTGGAGATGAGGATTGCCAGGACTTATTTGTTTTTTGTGCCTTTGAAGCACATGGGAGTGTGGGTGCTGTTCTTCCCCCGAAAGGGTGCTTCCCGGGTGTGTTGGGACATTGGGGGAGCATTTGGGGTGACTCAGTCCGTTCGCCAGCCCGGGTGGGACCCAATAGCTCTGCCCCAAAGAGCTGGTTGGAAACTCTTCCCCAAACACTTCTCAAATGGCGAATACTCATTTGCCCAGTAAAGAAACATTTTGCAGGTTGTTCCGTCGTGGACTCCCTTAGCACCTACCCATGTCAGTGGCTGCAGAGAATCCAGTTTGATGTCCCCAGGCATGAGACTTCCCACCTGCGACTGGACATTAAGTTTTGTAACTAGGGCTGAAGTAGGAAGAGGGGCGAGGGGGGAAAGGACTGGTGAACATGGATAGGTAACATCTGTTTCTTTCTCCCCTCCAGGTTTCGAGTAAGAAGAGTTTGAGCTTGAAAGAGTTTACGGAGGAACCCGATGCAGTGTCGCTGGTAAGAGTCAGACTTGCATCAGGGAGCTCTGGAGGGGCCCACGGTGCTGTGGGATGGATGGATGCTGTGAAGGGACGAGCAGGGAAACATCCATTTGAGCCGTCGGTGGGGGAAGCGCTTTCCCCACGCGCTCAGAAGCAGCCGGCAGTGGTGTGTAGCAACAAGCAGGTCCTCCAGTCCCAACATTTGCTGGCTACTAAGAAAAGTTGCGTAAGGCTGTGGCAAACAACTTTTTAGCTTGTCCTATGGGATCTTTTTACGCAGTCTATCGTGACTTGGCAGCAACAGCGTTAATAGAAGGGTCAAGAGGATGATTTGGAAAGCCCACAGTTGAGCGCGAGCCATCGAGTGAGGCAGCCAGCCTCTGCGGTTTGTTTATAGAAATGAGAACTTCTGATTGATGTCCCAAAGGCGGCTTCTTGGCCCTGACTGGCTGTGGTCTCCAAATCTGATAAAGTTCCCAGAGCTGTAAACATGGATAATATGTTGGAAATGCGATTGAATTATTTAAAAAAAAAATGGAGGGGGGGGAAGAAAAAGGAAAGTATGTGTTTCTCTGTTCAGGCTGATTCACAGAGAGATCACGCTCAACAGATCCTCTCTTGCTTGCTAGCTGCAAGTGTCAAGTATCTATAGAAGTGTCGCAGCGCTGCTGCTGCTACCGTGCTGGTGCCGGGCTGGTGGTACGTTGATGGCTGTGCTCCTCGTGCCTTGGGAGGTGTTGTGTGAGCATCCCAGCGCTTACAGCTTAAGTGGCAAGTGCTTTATTATGGCAGCCTGCAACGCCGTAGTGCCAGAGCTGAGAGGCTGGGTCTCTGCGGTGATGTGAGTGGCCTTAACTACAGGGAAGGCCTGTAGCCGGGAGGGTGGAGGGCAAAAGGGGTGGAAAGCGTGTCCTCAGATGGGCTTCAGCTGACTGAGCTTTATTTGCAAACAGGAGTAGGAGAGCGTATAGTGCCCTCTGCGCAGCGGTCAGCTGGGGTGAGAAAGCTCCTCTAGCTGGAAACGTTCACTTTCTCCCTGTGACGTGAGCAATTACGGGGCCACGTGTGTAGTGCCGTGACCTAGAAAAGCCTGCTTGTGTTGGCTGCGGGCAGCCGACATGTGCTCATCTCTCGGCGCTGCCTATCCTGCGTGAGCTAGTTGCGATGATTTAAAAATCGACTTAGTGCTGGAGAAAGGGCTCTGGCAGTGTCTCCAGTGAAGGCCACCTTGGCTTTCTGTGCGGGATCCGAAGGAAGAGCGTGTTGACGGCAGGGGACAGGCACAGGCAGGCAGATGGAGCATCTCCACCGCTGGTGTTGGTGATGCTCCTGTGAGCACCAAAACATCCCAGCGCCAGGGCTGGGCTGAAATAGGGTCTGGTTGTCCCGACGGGCTGTGATGGCATCTTCTCTGCTGTTCCCTTGATGGCTGGTGTTACCTGATCGTGGGCTGCTTCAGCAGCAGCAGAGTCCTTGCGCCTTTTCCTTCGGGTCCATCTTGGCAGAGGCAGTCAGTGGGTGGCTGCCGCAGCTCTGTGCCCATCCCAAACACATCCCAAAAGCTGACGGGGACCAACTTGTTGGTGTACAGGAGGCAGCTGGGGGGGGGGCAACCCAGCGAGGGCCCCGGATCAGGGCAGCGTCAGGCTTTCGCCGGGCGCCCCTTTGCCGTGTTGCCAGGCTGCCCCGGCGTCCCGCACGGCTCCGCAGAGGCCCTCTCCACCGCGCGCATTCCTCCGGCGGCTCCTGTGTCTCGTAGGCAACTGCGCCGGTAGCGGCCCTTTATCCTGGGAGTTGTTTTCCAGTCCATCTTCGTTCCCCCACCGCTGACTATCTGTTTGGCCGCTCGCCTGGCGAGCTGGAAAGCGCCCCGCGGCTCCCGGGCTGCGGGAGGGAAGGCTGCGCCCTCCCCGGCCGGGCAGTAGCTGAGGCCATTCACAGCCTGCACGGAGCTGCGCGGCTGGGACGGGGAGACATGACGACAGCCACGGGCTTCTGCTCCCTCCTGCTTAACCGAGCACGCTCGGCCGTGGGGGGATTTGCCAAGCCTGAAATCCCCTAGTGCAAATCTCACCTTGTGTTGTGTTTGGACAGGCCGCTGAGCCTGGGGGAAGGACGAAGCACCAGGCAGTGTGGTTTTGGGGGTCCTGCCTGCCTGGGGCATGCCTGTGCCAGCGTGGCACCCCCCGGGCCTCATCCCCGGTTTCTTCGGCATCAACCATCTCCTCGGCAGGGCACACTGGAGGCCGTGCCCAGTTCCCAGCACGCGGGCAAGGTCACCTCCTGCGGGGCCAGGGCCGCAGCGCGGGTGGTGGGTGACAGCAGGGCCCCTCTTGCTGGGACGTGGGAGCAGCCCCGCGTGGTCTCGCCAGCCCCTGCGGCAGGAGGCTGTTTATGAAGCATCTCGTAGGCTTTTCTTCCCTTCCAGGGTTATAAACCACTGGGAAAGGGGCTTGGAAACCAGTGCAAAAGCCTCCCGGCAGGACTGGAGTTGCCTTCCCCTCCCCGGCCCGCCGCACCAGGCACTAGGACCCGCACCTTGAGTGCTCATTTCACGGTGAGGTTTTGCTTCAGGCCATCCTGGCCGAGGCAGCCGGCACAGCACAGCTCACCTCTGCGTGACGCCTCTGCCTGGGACGACTGCACCCGGGCCCGCAGGATACGGCCTCTCCCATGGTGCAGGCGGGTGCTGCTGGCCTGTTTGGGCTGCCTTGGGCTTTGCCGAAGCCGCAGGCTCAGGGGTGCTGTGTCCTGTCTCCGTCCCTCCCCTTGGTTATTGAAGGCTCTTGCCAAACCCGGGAGGTTGCAGGAGGTGGTGAGTGGGACATCCCTTGTGGGCTGGTGGCTCTGTGCACTGCGCTGGCTGCAGAAGGTGATGAGCAGGACGCCCCTCACAGGCCAGTGACCCCATGCGCCGGGTGCCGGAGGCGAGAAGTGAGATGTCCCTTGTGGACCAGTGGCCTTGCTGTGCCTGTGAGCTGGTCCTGGTCCATGCAGGAGATGCTGGAGGCCCTTGTAAGAGGTGAAGGCTGGTGACAGCAAGAGGAGTCAGAGGTGACACTTACGCTGCAGCCCCCTGTGACCTGCCTGGAGGTTTCTAGCTGGGCAGATGGCAGCAGTTGCAAGAGCCCTTCATGTCTCTTGGAGGTGGTGGGGTCTGAGCCGCTTCATCCTCCTGCTCCGGGCTCGACTGCAGTCGTGCTGCTGGGAACGCCAGCTCCGCGTAGATGGATGGGCCAAGCCGTTTGATTTAAACCAAAGCACATCCCTTGTCAGAGACTCCAGCTTTGGCTGGGAGCGGGTTTCTCGTGAGCTTGGGATAAGCTGTGCTGGGTATATATAATTTTTCTGTCAAAATATTTATGAAATGACTGCCTCTTTCCAGAGCCACGGAGCGTGGCTAGGCTGGAGCGGTGGGCGCACCGTGGGGTCTGGCGGGCGCGTTTGGCTCGCAAAAGCTCAGTTTGCAACGTAGGGAATGAAACGAAGGTAATTAACCACTTAACTGGCTGAACTGGGAGCACGTCAAACTTTTCAGCCCTTGGACTCTCCAAGTACAGGCCAGGCTTGTGTTTAAAAAGAGAAAAATGCAGAGCCGGGGCCAGCGTGAAGGGCTTGGCACGGTGTCGGGGAGCCGCCTCGGGGGGAGACGGCCCAAGCGCATCCGTGTGCCCCGCGGCGTGGGGTGCCGCTCACCCGGGGTGCTGCCCGCAGGAGGTGATCGTCCCCGAGGGGAAGTGGAGGAAGGTGTCGCCCGCGTCGCTCTCGCTGGCTCTCCCGGACTCGGACTACCAGTGCATCCACCGGACGTCCGTCAGCAACCTCAGCGCCAAGGAGAGCTCGTTCACCTCGGAGGAGCCCTTGGTCTCAGGTGAAGGCCGCGCTCCCGCCCTTGGGCGAGCGGCAGTGGGCGCAGACCGCGCCGGCTGCTTAACTTGTGCCCTGCCCTGACGCGGTGGTGCTTAGGGTGTGACCTGTCACAAATACACGCTTGCTGATCCTCAGGGAAGGATGGAGGCCTTGGCCTGGCAGATGATGGAGCTGAGGCACAGGAGCTCCATAGCAAGGGGACAGCAACAGGCCCCGGGGGTGGGATGGGGCTTCCCAGCTGCCTGCTCAGCACCCAGGCCCCTGAGCCAAAGCCCTGCAGTGCCTGAGCCCTCGGAGCGCACCCCTAGCAGCCCGGGGCCCCCACGGCGGGGTGGCGGAGGCGAAGCCAGTCTGAACGGAGGCAGCGATAGCCCCGGGCAGGAGGAATATTTGCCCCTTGTAGCTGGAAGGGGCCCATCAGGGAAACATCCCACCAGCCTGAGCAGATCTGCGGGGTTTTCCTGCACATGCTGTAGCGAAGTTTCTGCCATCCGCAGAGCACACGGCCCCTTCGCCTGTGCGGGCTGCCGGGGAAGGGCTGGATGCCCTCCGTAGCACAACGGGGCAGCTCCAGCAGGCTGTCGAGCAGAGCTGCTCTTCCCAATGGAAATCCCCGTCGAGGAAGGCCCTGGGTCGCTGGGCACAGGGAGTGGGAGCGTCTGCTGAGCGTATCTGCAGATCTCCGCTCCAGCTGTCCCGCGTGTCGAGCCCACGCGGCCACGTTCCTGCACTGACTCGTCGGCCCTCGGGTTGTGTTTCAGAAAGTGCAATAAACACGGAGGAGGAGCTGGAGGGGGAGCAGAGCTGCGTGGCGGAGCTGAGACCCTCCGACTACCAACTCCTGAAGATCTTCATCGTGCTGTAAGTGCGCTGAAGGGGCCGCGGGCTTCGAGGTGCCTGCGGGAGGGAGGTTGGCCGGCCCAGCCCTCCCAGCGCAGATCAAACGCCGTTGGCCAACAGCAGCTCTCCAGCCATGGCAGATGTGGGACAGGCATCTTCTGGAGCTGGGAGCATGGAGGAGGAGGAGGAGGAGGAGGGCAGGGCTATGCCCATCACTTCTCTGGCCGTAGTACAGGGGAATGGGTGCAGACTAGAGTCTCCATCCCAAGAAAGCAGTTCTGGAAGCAGCATTGGGGCTGAAACCCAGGGAGGACAGGGATGCTGGGGAGGGCCAGTACAGCCAGATTCCCACCGTCAAGGGGAGAGCTGGCCTCGGCCGTCGTCTCTGACTGCTTGTGCTTGTTCCCTTGCTCCCAGCATCTGCCTCCTGGTTGTGTCATCTTCGTACCTGGCGTTTCGCATCTTCCGTCTGGAGCAGCAGCTCTGCTCGCTGAATCGGGACTACCTCTCCCGCGGGCACAGGAGGTAAGGGCTCCGCGTCCCCGTGAACCCTGCTGTGCCTGGAGGGGTGTTTTGGGACAGACTGCCTCCCAGGAGGGTGAACCGCACAAAAAGTGGAGACCCCACACAACAAGGCGTGAAGGTCTTGGGGCAGATCTCGGGGCAGTGTGGCTGTTGCCCTGGTTCAAGGAGACAGGTGTTAGGGCGAAGCTGGTTGTTGCCCCAAGGCTAACACGACCCCCAGGCATTCACAGGGAGACAGGCTGGAGCTGGCTCTTCCCCCAGTGCCAGCGTACCCGGAGGCTGGGCCAGGCCGGGAGGGGGTACACGGGGGTCTCTCCCCTCCTCGTGCCGGTGGGACGTGGTGGGAGCCCATCTCGCAGCCAGGCTGGGGGACGGTGCCTCCCTGGACGCTCACCTCTGCCTTACCCTGTTCTCTGCTTGCAGGTGACTGTTGCCCCCAAGCTCTGGCTCAGGACAGGCGATGACAAGAGAGTAGCACTTTGCATACAGATCTCCCACCCGGGCTCCCGGCAAACGTGGCTGCAGTATTTAGAGCGTCCGAACTGAGGAGTCGGGGCTCTTCTCTCCGTTCAGCCTCAGCAGAGCCCTGCGTCCTCCCGGCTGCGGGACCCGGCTGCGTCACGTCACGAGCTCTGCACCGCCTCCGAGCTGTGCCTCCACGTTCGCATCCTTGCAGCGTCCCGCGCTGCTCTGGAGGGAGGCAAGCGCTGCATCTTCCGGTCAGGAACCCCAGGCTTGACTGTTGCACGTGGCCCGTCTTCTCCTCGGCCGGTATAACTGGGACCAAATACCGTCTGTTCTCCTACCGTCGCAGACTCCCGCTTCGAGCAGGACTGCCCCTCTGGGTCACAGCCACCGGTGCCAACTCCCCGTGCCATCGGAAAGCCATCATCATCCCAGGGCGCCGACGCTGTAGCACTGGACGATGGCCCAGTGGGCAGCTGCCCTGGCTGGAGGAAGCGGCTGGGCCTGCCCATAGGACTTGCTGCTAAAACGGTCACTGTTTTTTATCCCGAACTTGAGTTTCCTTGTTAAAAGTTGACCTTAGACTTACTGTAAGCGCCTGTAACCAAGTGGATGAGCTCCCGGTTGCAAAGGATGCAGGCGGCTCCCCGGCCGTGTTCCCGTGCTGACGTTGTTCCCATCAGGACCAGTTCCTCCCACGCTGCGAGCTGGTCGGTTCCCCTCCGGCACGGGGCGCGTGCCCCGTCTCGGGGAGGTGCTGCCACGTCGGATGTCAGTGTTAGAGCCCGGGAAGCGCCTCCAGCCCAGAGACGGCACCTCCGGGGAGGTGCAGGGTTTGGGCAGCCCCAGGGTTGGTACAGCTGAGCCTGGGCTTGAGCTGGCTCGTTTGTCCCTCAGCCCCTTGCAGCTCGGGAGAGGGGGGACGCAGGGAGGGGGCACCGCTGCCGCAGCCCTCGGCATGGGGGGTGTGAGCAGGGAGCGCGGCGCCCCGCGAGAGCCACAGCTCTCCCTCCCCGAGCGCGGGCCTGGACGCGATCCGCCTGGCTCCCGGAGGGGGATCTGCGGCGACGGAGAGCAGGGTGACAGGGGCGGCCGGCCCCGCAGTGCGGCGGGGAGGGTGCGTGGGGGGGACACGGCCCTGCTACCCCAGGCAGAGCCAGGACGCGGGAGAGGCCGAGCGTGCGAACGTGCCCGAGGCTGCTTGCTCTCGGCTCATGTTTAGTGTGTGCCGATGGTCCCCCCTCCTGCCCCGCGTGCCGCGGAGGTGGGGGCAGGATCCAGGGGCGCTGGGGGCTCTGCAGCAGCCCCCCAGCTCTTCTGCACTGCTTTTCCCTGGAGCCAAGGGGGGTCTCGGGGCGCCTGCACGCTTGTCCTCTCGCAAAGCACTTTAGGATCCTCCAGAACAAGCGTCCTCGCTGGGGACCGCACCGGGGACTGGGTGGTCACGTGGGACCAAGGCTTCGTTAGCCGTGCTGCGCCTCGTTAGGCATCCTGAGAGAAGCCTGCGACAAGCGGTGGTCTGCGGCTGCAGGCCTGACTGCTGCCGGTTGACTTCTCAGGTGTGTGTCTGGGATTGTGACGTGTCTGTGCCGATTTGTGTATTAATTATCGCCGTCAGGTTGTAAGCGCTGCTCAAACTGCGTTCCTGGGCGGCGGGGACCCCCCGCCCTGTCCCACGTCCCGCTGCGGAGGTGCAGCGCGGGGCCGGGTGCCTCTTGTTGTGTTCGTGTTGAGGACGGCTCTGTTTGTAGGAGCACAGCCCTTGCTGTGGGCGTGGATTAGGCCCTTGTTGATGCAGCGGGATGCCCCTGCTCCCGGGGGTGAGGTCCTGGGGACCCCAGGCCGGGCTTGCTCGAGCTGGGGGAGCGCGGCCCGGCGTGGCCCATGGGGTGCCTGGTGTTTGGGAGAGCGCGGGGCCCCTGGGCACGCCGCGGGGCGGTGGAGGGGCTGGGGAGCAAAATTTGGGATGGGGGAAACGGTGCCGAAAGCAGCCCTGCGGCCGGAGTGTGTGATGGAGGAGTGAGCAACGTGCATCCCTTGGCCACCGCCGCAAATCCCTTTTTCTTAGGGGAACGTGGCTCCGCAAGCTGCCGTTGCGGGGAGGGAGAGGCTCGCTGGTCCCTGGTGCTGGGCCGGAGGCTGCTGGGGCAGCGCCCCCCCCCATGCCCAAAGGGACCTCGGGGCCGCAGGAGCCTGTGTTTTGGGGGGTGGGCTGCAGTGCAGAAGTGAAAACCATCTCCGTGGCCGGCGTCCAGCCGCTTCGCGCCCTTCGAGGGGGAAGGATGAGGCTTTCCCAGCTCGAACACAGCCTGGCTCCCATCGCTGCTCAACCCACGGTGAAATGGCGGCAGTTATTTGACAACCCTCCTCCTCCTCCGCCACCGCCGCCCCCACGTGTGGCTGCTCGGGGTCCCACGAGCCCCCCGGGGCCATCGCTGCCCTCCCAGCCCTTCCCCTCCGCTCGGGCGCCTCCAGCCTCGCGGGGAGCCCGCGGTGCTGGCCTGGCCGGGAGGTGCTCGCTGCCTCGCTCCGGGCCGCGGACGTGTTCTCAATAAAGCCACCGTTTTCTAGCAGCGGCGCCTGCCAGGAGAGTCCTTGCTGCGACGCTGGGGTGGGGGCGAGCGCCCGCGGGGTCCCCCTGCCCTCGCCGGGGGGGTCATCCCCTCCCGCAGGAGCCCCGCGCTGCGGCGCGAGAGCTGCCCCGGGTGAAAGCCCTGTGCTGGCTCTCTCTGAACCTCAGGCGTTTTGGCAGAACGGGGATGAAAAGAGCCAGGCCGTGGGCCCGGGGCTCTCGGGGACGTGGCCGCCTCGGCCCGCAGGCCGCGAGGTTGCGGGGAGCAGCCTGGGGCTGGTGGGGCTTCGCTGGAGAGGCCGCCCACAGCGGGGAAGGCCATTTTCTCACTAGATGGCGGCAAAGGCTGCAGGATGCGGCCGAGGAGCTTGAGGCCAGGCCTCGCCGGCTGCTGGGCCGGGCTGGAGCCTTCCTTCTCCTCCTCATCCTCCTCCAGCCACCACGGGGTTGGTGCCAGGTGGCTGCTCGGGCCCGCGGAGGGCGGGTGGCAGGGCCGGCCGGGCTCTTCAGCGTCACCGAAGGGCCCGCGGTGGCTTTAGGCGCCTGGCCGGTGGTCGCTGGCAGAGGTGGCACCTCAGGGAAGGGGCTGACAGCTCTTCGCCGGTGCCCCATGTTCGGAAAGGCGCCTCTCCTGGCAACCCCGCTCTGCCCCTGCCGATGGAAGGGGAAGCCTGGTGCGGTTTGGGGTCTCCTGCCTGCTGGGAGCCGGTCGCGAGGCGCGATGTTGTGCCCGAGACGGCATTCGCCTGCCTCTTCAGCGCGTGTTTATTCTGCCTGGTGACGCCCTTGCTGTTTGGACCTATTTGCTTTTCTTTGTGTAAAGAAACGCCACGTAAAAGCCACCGGTGCATAAAACTTCCTTGGTTGCTCCGTCCCGCTCGCCCTGGCAGCCTTGTCCCTTCCCCGCCTGCGGGCTGCTGCAGCGGGGCAGCAGAGGCTTGGGCAGGGTGCCTGGCCCCACCGGCAGCATCTGCCTGCGTTGCGAACGCGGCTTTGTCCTCCAAACGGTCTCCCTGGTAACTGCCTCTTCGTAAGACCCTCTGGCTCTCCCCTTCCGATTCCTCCCACCCTGATGCTCCCCCAGTCCCACCGACTCACCTCTTGGGCTTTCCTCCCTGCCCAACCCTCTCTGCTTCACAGCCGCCCCTAAAAACACAACAGAGCCTAAACCAGAACGTACATTCTCCTTCCTGTTGCACAAAGCGCTGGCAGCGTTGATCTCTGTGCTCGCAGAGCGAGGGCGATTCCTCAGCCCGCTCCGTTCCCTAGTCGCTGGGAGCGGCGCAATTACAAAGCCGACGTGAGACCTTGGGCTGGTTCCTGCTGCACAGCTCCACTGCTCCCAGAGGTGCCTGAATGGAGGACGGTGCTGCCAGTGAGTCACGCTAACAGCAAATGCGATGCCAGGAACCCACGGTGCCGTGGGGCTGACCGGGCAGCAGGGGCCACCTCTCCGTTACAAGGTATGCCGCGTCGCAAAACAAGAGGCGAGCCTGTGAAGTACGTGGTTCGCATTAAGTTTTATTCCCAGATCTAGACAACAGCTCTCACTGGGAGGAAGGGGACCCAGAAGGAATCACTCCTTCATCCCCTTCTGCTGCGCGACACCATGATGGCAGCTCTGGCTGGGTAAGCGCGGTGTCACAGGAGGAGGAAGGAGTTAATGCTATCATGCCACAGACAGACGTATCTGTTTGTATAAATGAACAGCTAATCTGCAATGTCTGTTAGAAGTGCTGGTCTGCGTTTGAGGCCCTCGGGGCAAACCGAGGGGGTGGGGTGGTGTCACACCTTGGTAATAGGGTGCTCCACAAAGAGGAACCAGGTGAGGAGCAACCTCCCTCAACAGCCGGCCGTGAAGTGCATGAGCTGCCCGGGCCAAGCAGGCCCCTGCGTTCAAAAGGAAATCCCCTTTAGCAACTGATTGCATCTTATTTCAGACAACGGTCAGGTTGGCAGCTCCACCAGACCAGTGCGAAGGATTTTCCATGTAGCTGCAAGGATGGAGGGCCAGTAGTGGCGGGGGGGGGGGGGGGGGGGGGGGCCGGACCCCAGGCTGCTCCTTCTGGAGGGTCCAGGAAGGGCAGTAACAGCTCTGACCCTTGGTTCCCCCCGGGCTAGCCTGTGTGCGTTTGCTTGGGTGTTCTGGAAGTGTCTCTTTGGGTGCATCTACTTACCTTTTCCTTAGCAACAAGGAAAGTTTGGGACATTCCTGCCCCACACTACAGTTCACCATCCTCTTTGTTGTGCTGGCACAAACATTTGTGGTGCTGGGCTGTAAATGAGATCAGCGAAGCAATCCAGGTTAAAAACAACCCCTCCGTCTTTTTGAGGGCTATTTTTAACCTGTATTTCACTGATCTAGTTGGCATACAGACGTGTGGTTATTCTGCTAGACACTGCCTAAGCAACTGGCTCTTTGTCTCTCGTGAGGTTATAGATTATTTCTTATCCTGCAATGACATCTCATTTTTTTTCCACTGCCAATCCTGTCTTTTGATAAGAGGATCGGCTCTTAGATCCCAGCCATAATCCAGCACTGGAGGAAAAGTATGTTTTGAATAAACCAATCATGAGGCAGACAAGTATATTAAGGACTAACGTCTTGAGCTACAAGGATACTGCAGTTATTTTTGTCTTTTATACCTCAAATTCTGCTCCTTTGTTCTCCTTGGTATGTTTTTCATCTTGAGAATATAAGATCTGTTTCTGTGCTAGAGGAAACAGCAACTGTCTCATATATTCTAAGCGTAGCAAATGATAACGAGAGTTGGGGAACGCTGAAGACTGCCTCCCCCCCACAGCAGAATGGAGATGACCTAAAATTGTAACAAAAAACACTTCAAAGAATGGATGTCACTCTCCATCTCAATTAAGGTTCCCTTCCTAGGATTTGTTTTCTCAGCTCCCTATTAATCTTCCACTGGTTCAGTCAGACTTTAATATGTAATAAGAACAAGCAGGGGTGGGGACAGAAAAGCTACCTTCATACAGCCTAGAAAAACCTACATGAAGAAAAAAAGATCCTTGCCCCCATTCTTTAATTAATCATAACTTTCCTTTTTGAGTCTCATCTTTTTTTATAAATATCTCTGCATCTATTTTTCAGCTGCAACTCCAGCCTTGCTGCTAAATCCTGTATTTCACAAGTACCGTTAGGCACAGATTAGAAATGTCCATTATAAAGCAATTGGGGCTCGGTTTTAAAGGACATTGCCAAAGCTGGTTGAGTGCAGCAATGCCCAGAGCAAATCAAAGCCACCTAATGTGAGGGTGTGTTGCCTGCTGGGCGGAGATGGAGAAGGATCTTTAGCAGCCCATTTTGCCACAGCAAGAAGTGTAAAAATCACCTTTGACAGGAAGATTTAATTGAGAGCAAAGTGACTTTACTAGTCCCACGGCCAGTCATTCCTAGAGGAGACTGAGGCTTTCCAGGGAGGGTACTTGCAGGGGTGTTGCCATGCTGGAGGGGTTACATTCTTCTTTGGGAACATCCTGCGCATGGGCATCTCCCTCAGGCACTGGGGGTGCTGACTCGCGGGCAGGAAAGGCAATTGTTTGGGGCCGGGGTGGGGACTGCATCCAGATCACTTCTGTGCAAGTTTAGCAATGAGGGCTTTCCACTCTGCTCGCTTCTGCGTGATGTAGGAAGGGGTGAGGAGCTGCAGCAAAGGCTCCTGACGTCCCTTGAAGTAGCCCTGACACAGAGCCTCCGTGTTACAAATCACGTACATCCCACAGTCATAGCTGTTGTGCTGGGCAGGCGCTTTCTCCTCTATGAAGGTTGCTTTGCCCCCTTTTTTGCCCAAGAAGGCCTCCAGCTTCCCTGCCACTTGCTTGGCATGGGCAGAGTTGCTCTTACTGTGGGAATCATAGTGGGCGAAGTACTTTTTGTCCCTGAAGTAAACCAGTAAGCTCCAGTGGGTGCCTCCAGCAGCCTGGTTGGAGTTATCATTGATAGGCAAGAACACCAGCTTCTTGTGGAGAAGGTCTAGCGGTTGAAGGAATATGGCTACTTCTTCCTGACTGGTGGCACATTTAATGAACTGAGCCACTTCGGGACCAATAAAACACACCTGATCACAAAATTCCTGGAACTGGTCGCTGGCAAAGTACTCGAAGGCAAACCCAATGATGTGATCGTTGAGCCAGCTCGGGGGGTCCAGCAAGGCAACATCTGACTGCCTGAGCAAACTGTCCATGTAACTGAGCACGACAGGGTCCATTCTGCGGAGGTAGGGGCTTCAAAAGCTGAAACATAGAAAGGGTAGAAGATAAATTATGCAATTAGACCACACCTTTGACAAGATAGAGTGCAACAAATTTCTCAAGTTCCTTCTGAGCAAGTAGTGAATAAAAGACTACGTTCCCCAGACCCATACTGAGGGACCAGTATTTGAACTATCTGCCAGTTGACAAGACTACGATATGCAGGTAGGTTCCTCATCTGCAGCTTGTGACAGAGGCTGAGCCGGGCTCTTCTGCTGCCCTAGGAGCAGCATATTTTTCATCACATGCTGCTTAGACAGATGTTTCACAGTTACAATCTTAATCTGTGCTGTGAGTGAATTCAAAGAGGTTGCAGCTCAGGAACTGCAGCCACTCCTTCAGTTCTGTGCTTTGCACAGAAAATATGCATGATCCTGGAGAAGTCAGTTGGTGTTTCTGTTTCACCTGTACAATGACAATCACTGTAATTCCTTGCCTCATTGGTACTCTAAAGAAGTCTTTTCAAGGCTCTAAGAGACATATACAATCCTTTTCACCTAAGTAACAGAGATACTGTCACAACTGGGTGCCAGGCACATGACCTGTTCCAGGAAAACCTGCTGGTCTGCCAGCACAGGATGCAAGGCAGTGATAAGTAAGGTGAGGAAGAACAAAGCAAGACAAAACTACAAGCAAACTAGTTTCCTACTGTGGGAATTTTTAGGACAATTCACTGCATGCTTGGCAGAGATTTCAATAATTCAAGTAGCACTGAAGCTGGAAAGTTCACAATATATCAATTTCAGCTCAGATTCTAAAACACCAAAGTTTTGCTCACAAAAGCCACTTGTTATACTGATTATTTATTTCTTTAACCAAAAGGTAGGACCTTTACAACATCTTGCAGTAGGTGTATTATTATGGCTATGTCAGTGATATTTAGAATGGAAGACTAGCTGTACTGTGTCAGACCAAGATTTCACCCTGTCTTTGATGACAGAGAAAACTGAATGCCTGCTGAAGAGCACAAGAACAGGACCAGCACATATGATGCCTCCCTCAAGCTCACCTAGCTTCAAAGAATCTTCCCATGGTCTCGGACGTGCAGACAGAAACGTTTTTCCCTGCATGCATCACTCAACAATAAAATGGCAGGCGAAATTCAGTGTAGACACATGTTGAGTCATTCAGTCCTGTTTTTAAAGTCCTTTTGCAAGTCTTAGCAGTTGGCTGTCAGCAGCAAACTTTGCCACCTCACTGCTCCCCATCCTCCCCCAGTCATTCATGAGTATGGTGAACAATAAGGATCCCTGCAGGTTCCCACTGGTGATGTCCATCCACCAAGAGACTGGACTGTTCACACTGACCTTGTCTTCCTAATCTTTTATTCTATTATTTGTGCAGGCTACATTCTCCCCTCTTAACCTGTGGCTACCTATTTCCTTAAAAGCCTTTTGGAAATTCAAGTGGATTTTATCACCTGGTTCTCCCTATCCATGTGTTTGAGGACATATTCAAGGGACTTCAAGAGGCTTGTGGGGCAAGACCTCTCTTGACTCCCTTCCATTTATCAAATTATCTGTGCTGATTTTGGTCTTTACTATGTTTTCTACCAGTCTGCCTAGTAGAGGGGCCAGGTTTATGTATAACGCCTTTTCAGAAGTTGTTACCCCAAGACCGGCAGGTAGCAAATGTATTAAAGCGCGCTTTAAGAAAGCGGTTACACACCACACTTAGTTCTCACGCTCAGTCTAGCTAGGAGGTGCCACTCAACAGACAACAGTGAACACTAATTACCCTCTGGGATCAGATTAGGATTTAGCCAGGAGATCTTCCTAAGAAATCTTGTTGATCAACCCCCCTATGTCAGCCCCATTTCTCCTTTCACTCCCACATCACCTGGCCTGGGCTCCTCAGCCGTCACAATACGCCACCAGACCCTCTGACGCTTCTCCTCTGCTTGCTGGGACAGGGCTCAGGACAGCAGTGGTGTGACGCCATTTTTGCCTCACCCTTCCCTCACCTGTGCCAGACACAGCATGAAAACATCTTAGGATTTCTTAAAGCACTGTGTGAAAATTCATAATGATAAGATCGCTTTAGTATGATTCAGTATAAGACACTAATTATCCATTATGATAGGGAGAAAAAGTCACATGCAGTGTGTTGTTTACACATTAGGATGGAGTAGATTTGGGCTTTTTATTGCAACATGGATCATTTACAAATCCTTCCTATCGAAGTATGCATAAATTAAGAGAGATTTATATCTAATAAATCTTGGCAAGGTCACGTCGCATGTGACCTGTAAATAACAGAATGCATGAAACATGCTGCATATGTAACACAGCGGAAGGAAGGGCCAAGGTAAAATATCTCAAACTTGAAAAAGCTAATAACTATTTGTGTATCGCTGATAGTGCCAAGACATGCCAGGCAGTAAGAGTCATTCGAAAGGAAGGGGAGCAGCTATTGTTATTTATACTGAGCCAAACACAATGGTATTTGGACAAACTTCCTATATTAATGAACCCAACTAAACTATTTCCAAATTTATAGTGCAAATCCATTGCAACAGCCTGCAGAATAGAAATAAATTGAAAAAAAAACCCCAAACTAAGTCCTGGAAACCTACTAGACTGCCTAGTTATAACCTTTCTTAAAGAATTATAGAGCCTGCAAGTCTAGAAGTGACCACTTTGCGGGTTTACAGGGTCATCGCTGAATGTTTTTTACACGTGCCTGTACAGTGCCCCGGATTCTCCTCTGCTGTATTATTTCTGCTTCATCTTCTCACAAAGACATACACATCAAACCAAACAGCTTTCTAGTCAAGTCCAAATGAAATTAAAGGCTATGGAAGGAAGTGTGCATCCTGTATTCTGTTAATTTTCCACTCCGTAGGAACAGAGCCTTTTTTTTTTTTTCTCCTTTTGAAAAAAGGCATTTGGCAGCTTCCTACAATCAGGAAGGGAGAATGGTTACAGCAAATGCTTAATTGCCACTAGCTACTACTTTTAATTTTATTGCCATCTGGTATTTGTGAAACTGCTTGCAAGGTCTGCATGATGACTCACCACGCATTACACATCTTAAAGGAAAACCCTTCATAGACTCATGTGCCTTTCCGAGCCACTTCAGATAAGCGGCAAGGACGGCATCAAATGTGTAGTGCAGTGGAGCTGTGGAAAGGATTTGCAATCAGAGGGTTTGTTCTGCTCGGGAGAACCTTTCAATTAAAACGGAAGATGAGTTCAGAGTGAAGCTGGGAT
Source organism: Dromaius novaehollandiae (assembly GCF_036370855.1). Taxonomy (NCBI): domain Eukaryota; kingdom Metazoa; phylum Chordata; class Aves; order Casuariiformes; family Dromaiidae; genus Dromaius; species Dromaius novaehollandiae. The sequence goes on from NC_088107.1 coordinate 24,607,369, forward strand.
CTGGATCTGAACATCTTCAACATCTAGGGATGCTGAAATGCAGTCACAAGCGCCAAGCAGAACTGCCTTCACGGGTCTGCTCAAACACAGCCAGGATTTGCACTCAGGCACACTCTGTTCAAGGCTTTTCATAAAAATAGGCATAAGTATTGACCCGGGATGAGAACGTTTATCACGGGTTACAAACAAGAGTCTTGCTCATTCATTTTATTTGCCTATTAGTAGTTGGAATTTATGAAAACGCTCTGTAATCCTCTGCTTCTGAGAGGGATATTAATTTGCCTGATTTCAAGTGCTCAGATGAGAACACTGGAGAGAGAGAGAGAGAGATTCATTTCAATATAAAATTTATCAACCCAACAAGTGATGAAACTGTCCATGTAATTTATGGATTTAAAAAGGGTTCATTCTTACATCAACATGCCAAAAACGCAGGTTGCTCTCATCTCTAAGTTATAACCATTTTACAGGTAATCAGCACCATCATTAACACAAGTTTGATTCATAAATAGATGTATTCAGAATGCAAGGTAAAGGCTGCGTTTTGAAATACTTTACAAAAAAAACCATTTTTCTCATAACATTAAAGACAATCACCTTCTGAATGTAATTGTTCCCTTGTATGCTGAAGGCAGTATCTGAAAGCTGGGAAATGAAACTCGCTAGTAACTGAGTATAAATAAACCGTGATGGAGCAAAGAGCATAAATTAAAGGTGAATCAGATTCCTAAAGTCTATTTTAATAATCAAAGGTGCTAGGAGCATACAGAGTGAATATTTTAACCTGCCCCATCCCTAAATTCCCTTGATAAATGTAAAGAATACAGAGAGAAATACAGAAAGCCATCTGAAAGAGATGTTATTCAAACTTTACGGAAGGAAGAACTGGAGACAGAGAAATTTTCAGTGGCTTCTCTGAGGTCATGTGGAATGCCTTTGGAACAATCAAGAGCAAAAAGCCCCATGATTTAACCACAAGACCATTCCCTTTCACAGGAAATAGTTTTTGAAAGCGTGTCAGTGCTCTTAGTAATTTTAATGATAGCAAGAGCAGATGAGAAACATCAGTTTCTATTTATCAGTGTAAACGGGGCTGGGCTATACCAACACCCGAGTCTCCGGACAGATTGGGGTCTCCTAATTGAGACAGTGAAGACATTCAAGCAAAATTAATCGAAAAAGTTGAGAAGAATAACTAAGCCAGAAAAGGCCTTTGTTAAGAATAAGCGATCTCCCTTAGTGCATAGATTAAAGTTTCTGTTCTATGGGCGAACAGGATCTTCACAGGCTTCAAGGGTCCTGGATGCCACATTCAGAGGAAGCCCTTCACGGTTTCCGCATGTGCAAAATGGCAGAAAGACCATGTGAATCCCCAGACCTGGGTGTTAAACTAGAAGTCAGTGGATAGCATGCATCATGCTTATAAACAGAGTTTACTCAACAGGGTACTGACACGTGCCAAGAAGAAAAAAGCCACAGTTTTCCTGGAAGACGTGAGGGGCTCGGGACAGTGGGACGCAGTCAGGAGAGCTGCTGGGGGCAGTTTGTCCTGATCTGCGGGAACCGGCGCCCGCTGCAGCCGAGGCGCTGGGGCGGCCGGGCAGCGGGGGGCGGCCCCTGCCCTGCCTCGGCGGCGTGCGAGCGCAGTCGCGCAGGATTCGCGCACTGTCCGTCGCCGAGAGCCCGCTGGAGACTCGCCCCGCAAGCGCCCGGCGTTCCCTGCACGGTGCTGGGGTCTGTGCTGAAACGGGCGAAGCGAGGAGAGGAGGGAGACTGATCCCGCGGAGCTAACGCGGGGCGGAACGAGGCCTGGCAAACGCGGCGCTGCCCCTGCTCCCCCCTCGCGTGCGCTCCTCGGCCGGGCAGGCCGCCCCCCGCCGCCCCCGCCGGGCCCCAAGCGGGGTCACTCCCGCCTCGGCGCTGCCCCCACCGGCTCCCGCCGCGGAGAGGCCGAGGCGGCTGCCGAGGGCCGCGGCGGGGCTCCCGGCGCCTCCCTCCCGCCCGCCGGCTGGGCCTGCTCCGCTGGCGACGGCGCGGTTGCCACAGCAACGCCGAGGCCGCCCGCCGGGCCCGAGCCCCGCCCCCGCCGCCGCTCACCTGCCGCCTCATAGCCCGCGCCCCGGCTGCCGCCCGTCCCGGCGCCCCGGCACCGGCCCGTTGCTACGCGCCGCCGTAAAGCTGGCGGCGCCGGCGTCGTGACGCGCCCCTCAGGGGCGGGGCGTTGCGGGCAGGGCTCTGCTGCGCAGGCGCCTCGGCGGGGGGGGCGGGGGGACGGCGTGTCCGCCTCAGGGGTGTGGCGGGGGCGCGGCCGCGGGGGCGGGGCGCTGGGCCGGGGGCGGGGCGAGGGGGCGGGGCGGCGGGGCGCGCGCACGCCTCCCCCCTCCCCCCCCCCTCTCCGGGGGCGCGCGGGGCCGGGCCGGGCGGGCCGTGGCGGGTGCGTGTCCGCCTCCGTGTCCGCGTCGCGCGCCGCGGCGGCGGTTGGGCAGCGCGCGAGGGCGGCGGCCGGCAGAGCCCGTTCGGCCCCTTCCCCGCCCCCCGCCTCGCCTCCGTCCCCCCGCGCCGCGGCGGAGCGCAGCGCAGCGCAGGGCAGCGCAGCGGAGCGGCCCGGCGGCTCCCGGAGCCCCCTCGGCGGCGGCGGGCTGAGGGATGCGCCGCGCCCCGGCGCCCAGGTGAGCGGCGGCACGGAGCGGCGGCGGGAGCGGGCGCGCCGAAGTTGGGTGCCGGCGCGGCGGCAGCGGGTCGGCTCCGGCCGGGGGGCGGCGGGCGCTGCGGGGCTCCGCGGCGGGGCTTTGTTCCGCGGCGGGCGGGCGGGCTCGGCCGGGCGCGGCGCGGCGCGGGCAGGTGAGGCGGCGGCGGCGGCAGCGGGGACCGCCGCGGTGGCGGCGCCGCCCCGGCCGCGCTGTCGGGGGCCGCCGGGGCGAGGCGGGCTGCGGGCGGCGCTGCCCCGGCGCCGGAGCCCGCTCACCGCCCCCTCCGCGGCAGCGGGGAGCTGCCGGCTGCGCCGACCGGGCCGCGCTGCGGTGCTGCGGCTCTGCGAGCAGCGCCCGTTACGGCTGGAACAACTTTATTTTCGGACGTGCGCCGCGTTTCGGCCCGCGCGCGCCGCGGCGGCGGCGGCGTCAGCTGCGGCTCAACATGGCTGGCCCGGTTCGGCGGTTGGCCTCCCCCGGGCTCCCGCGGTGCCGGAGCCGGCGGCCCGCGCTGGGGGTGCCGCAGCCGGGGGAGCGACCGCGCCGGGGCGCAAGGTGTAAAGCGGCGCGGGGCGCCTCTGCGGGGCGGCTGGAGCCGCCGCTTCCCCAGCCCCCGCCTGCTTCGCCGGGGAGGAACGTCCCACCGGCGGGGACCTGCGTGGCAGCGCTGTCAGGGGACGGAGCAGCAGGCAGCTGCTGCCGGGTTTTAATACCCTGATGCTAATACTCTGTTATTTAGACCTATTTCGGGCTCGGTTGGACAAACAAGACAGTAAAACCGGTCCCTCGGGGAGCTTTTGTCTGTGGTGGCGCTTCCAATGTGGCTGCCAGCGGCGGATCTGTGTGGCGGTAGCGGTGGTGGGCATCGCTGCAGGGAAACCACCCTTCAGAGGGAGAAATAGCCCTGATGTGCTGCAGGAATAAGTGCTGTAATTAAACCGAGTCGTAGCAGGCGCAATTATTTTACGCTCTGAAAAAAGAGCAGACCATTATGCCACTGAAGGAGCACTGCGTTTAAGATTTCTTTTCTTACCCTCCAATTCTAATGAGATATTTCGTTTTTTAAATAAAGTATGGGAGTCTGTGGCATCTCGCTCCCCGGTACTCAAACCTTTATTGAAGTGCTGTGCTTAAGAAGGTTAAAATAGTCTGTTGCTTTCTGGAATTTTCTTAAATGTAGAAGAAATGCCTGTTCTGCTGTATCAAAAACCCTCAGACATGACTTGCAGTGGAGCATGGCCCTGCCTCGAGTTATGGATGCGTTAGGGTGCCTGGCTGGTTTTGCCCTTGCGTTGTTTGCTTTGTCTTGCTTATAGCTATTTAGCAGCTTCCTTCTCATATGTTTACGTTTCATATCCTGAAGTCATGCTGGGATTAATAATACGGAGTATGACCTCAACAGAAATCACGGCTTTCACATCCTCTGCTGCAGCATACGTTACTGTGCCTGTCAGACGCGCAGGCAGCGTGTGCTCTGCATTGGGACTGGGGAGGAGAGAACAGGAACGATTTTAGGGAAATCTCCTACAGCAACACTTGCTAACGGAAGGACGCGAGCTTTGTGACGAGGAGAACATCTCGTGCGGTGTTCTGATAAATCAATAGCGAGAGTGTGTACATCTTAATAGGTTCATCACCATAAAGAGAACATCAGTTGGAGAAATCACTCTCTGGCTAACATAAGCTCTTTCCTGGTTTTTTTTCACAGTGAAGCGTTAGGAAATGACATGTGAGCATTTTCTTCTCATCTTCTCAGACGAGAGATATGCCCGATCGAGATGTTGATGACCGGAACTTAGAAAAGGCCTGATGATGTAAATGCTTAACTACAAGCTTACCGCGTTGGGCTTAAACCCGAGTTTGAGCAAATCTCTAGTTCCATTTGGTGTCAGAGAGGCTCTGTTATCGCTGAAGAGCATCTCCTCTTCAATCAGCTGTTCTGGAGTCAGGTGATAATCACAATTTCCCTTGCATTTTTGAGTAAACTGATCAACTAGTGAGTGGCTTTTCTCTTTTTTTTATTTTTGATTAAAATGAGAGAACTGCATTTTTCTCGAGGACCAGATGTGTTGGGATGGCTAAGCCTTGCTCTGAAGTGGTTTTCTGAGTTTCTCTTGTGGGAGACCTGCAGTTTGACCTCTCCACTGGTTCTGGGAAAGTTAGGCTAGGGATAGCCTTTGCTCTCACTTCTGGCCGTGTTTTTCATGCTTACGGCTGTTCTCATAGTTGTCTGGCTGGCTGCTTAGAGCAGGGAAGATAACGTAGCAGCCGTGAAATGCAACTAATAAGCTTTTGTTTCCTGGTGGATTAATGACTACACAATTTAGCACTAGTGCTATGTAAATAAGGATGACATTAAATGTGTTTCATCTTTATTAGCAGGGTGATAGTCAGTTAATGACAACTTTGAAATCTCTCAAGTGAACAAAGTTCATTTTTCATTTGAATTGCTTTATTCTCTTTGTTTTTTTAAAAAAGTATTAAAATGTAGGCTCAGTTTTTATCATTAACGTGAGTATAGCTCATTTCTAAGTTATTCTATGGAGCCACAGGTTCAGTTACGATTCATAAACTTCACATTTTTAGCCTTTTCTTTTGAGGAAGAGCTGCATTTTAAGATTTAAAGGTATCAAATGGCTCACGTGACATCCACTGCTGCAGTATATCTTTTAAATACACGGGCACCTATATATACCACCTACAACTGTGTTCTACGCGCAGCAGCAGATCTTTGGGAACTTTCACATTGTATTCAGCCAAACAGCTGAATATTATATGCCTGAATTATTTCTGTCTAGGATGTTTGTGATAATTTCAGTGGGTATAAATCGTGTTTAGAAGAAAACCTCTGAGACGGTTAGGCATGCAAGGTCAGGCACTCAGGAAACGTGAAACCTAAGGTTACCTGTACGGCCTTAATTTAGCCCATTGCAAGGTAGGGCGGTAGCAGGAATCCTAGATGCTGCATGCGGCTTGATTTCTCCGAGGATGAACCTCTTACCAGTATCCGGCCGTGTCCGCTCTGGACTGGAGTGGGAAGGGATCGCTTCTTCCCAGCGCCCGCGAGTCAACAGGGGGAGTGCTGGGAGCACAGGGAAGGTGCTCGGCAGCGCGAGGAGAGCCGGCAGCAGCCCTCGCGGCCCTGGGCCCGAGCAGGCCTGGGAGCCCTGAAGCCTTGTTGGGTAGCTCCGGGCACCAGGATTTGACCGAAACGTGAGCGAATGTGAGCTGAGTGTTTCCAAAGCTGTTCAGAGTTTGTCAGGTTTCAAATTGTTTTCTCAGCGGCCGCAGCAAAAAAAGCGCATCTGATTAGGAGGCCGTTTCCTGCCAGATCTCAGTTCTCGCTCCAAACCGTGGACTCATCAGAGCTTTTGAATGTGATTCACTTCCAAATGCATTTTTCAGGGAGAAAATGACATTGTCGAATCATTTCTGTTAAAGCGTCTGAGCTGGTTAAGGTTGATTTCTGGAAATTCCTGCTTCCAGTCAAAAGGGATCGAAGTGCCATGTGCATGTGAAGTCCTTGAGAGGTCTTAGCGCGAGCAAAGCACTGCAGAAGAGCTGCTGTCTGCAGAGAGAAACCCCATCGTTTTGGAGACAAATTGTTTTGCTGTTGTGCGAGCTTGAAAAACATGTTCATTATGTAGTCTGTAAAACTTCCAGTCTGGTTCTGGAGGCTGCATGGGGTGGGGGCAGGTTTCAGCGTTAGAAGACAGGATTTTTATTTAGGCTAAAAGGAGTGCCTCATTTCCTAAAGGCTTCGGCCCTGCGTGCGTACCTTTGCTTAACTTCCTCTTAACTGAATGGGACTTCTCTCATTTCTAAAGCTAAACATGAGCATAAATGTTTAAAGGATCCTGACTTAAGTTTGCAAATTCAGGACTTTCTCCAGCATTCCTTTAGATAAAGCAACCTAAGAAGAGGCTTGGGTTGCGTCTGGATGGTTACTTACTCTGCGGAGGCGCTTGTTACTTGTTTGGTCTTCCTTGCACGTCGGTGTTTAAAAATGTTGTGCTGTGTTTTCAGGTTAGGTGACGGGGATTATCGCAGTTCATTGCAAAAGCTTAGGCATGACTAGGTTTCTTATTGAACAGTTGGAGTGAAATGCTGCTGATGGGATGTCCATAGATCGTCACAACTGTCTCCTGATTGAGGTAATTTTTATGGTCTTTTCTTTTTTACATAGGCTAATTTTTTCCATAGGCTTTGTGAAAACAGGTGTTCAGGATTTAAATTGTATAAACTAAACATGCAAGGCTCTTGCCAGATAATGAAACAGGAAAAAAGGGAAATCGAATAGTCTTTGCGTAGACGTTTTCTGTATGCGACCCTTAGTGTTACCTTGCTACCACGCTTGGCAGGTCGAATGGTGCGATGATATACTTCTCACTCATGCAGTTGCATTAATGTGTTAACTTCTGTATCTTAGAAAATAAAAATTTAAAAGTGAACTCAACAAACCACATGTTCTCTGAAAATGTCAAAATTCATAAGGAAGCATTTTGAACCGTGATTTTAGAATTCAACTGATTTTTGTGTGTGTATTAAAATACTATCAAGAGTTATGGCTGTATTAGTTATCATGGTAGCTTTTTTTGTTTTATTTTTTTCTGTGAGGGGGGAATCATATGGCAGGTGCCTATGGAGAAGTTTTATAGGTGATGTGAGAACTCTCTGTGCTGCAGATTTTTTTTTTAAACAAAACCCTATCATTTTACTACTACCCAATGGTGCATCTGCTTCTTCCTACATGGCATTTTTCTTCACATCGTAACCCTTTCCTTCCAGTGGAAGGAGAAGCTGCCTGGCAGTGACCGGATCACCTACCACGCTGATGAGTTGTCTCATTGTTTTCCTTCCGCTTCCTTGTACGCCTGTATTCCCAGGACCATAGGGTGGGTGAGGTTGGAAGGGAGCTCAGGAGGTCACCCAGTCCAACATGCTGCTTGGAGTAGCATCACCTATGAGGTTAGACCCAGTCACTCAGGGCTTGAGCTGTCTCAGATCAGTCATCTTCAACCTGTGGTTTGCGGATGTAGAAAGAGGTGGAACAAGGCGCAGTTTGGACAACTATGTGTTGGGTGAAAAGTGACTTAAGGGAAACAAGATTATAGCTGATCTGCACCAGTCTACGTTTATGAAACTTCTGAAAGGGTACATATGTCCACTTGAAAACTTATAGGTGTGCACATTTGTTGAACTGCCATCTTCTGCTGTGTTTTCATGATTTCATTAAGCTGATCTTGTAGTAGGCTTCTGTTGAAAGAGGATCTGATCTGGCCGAAGTTAATCTTTGGAGGAGAAAGGGGATAGTTTTCAGGTAGATCAATTTACTGATATCAACTCGCTGTGCAGCCAGAAGCCAGGGGATGGACAGCACTGCTCTTCTTTGGTGGCAGCCTTGTATTGTAAATTCTTGGCAAGTGAAAGTCATGCTCCATGAGTATGGTTTCCAGGCAAGATGAAATAAATAAATGAATAGGTGTGTGTTTGTTGAGATGATTACGTGCATCCCTGAGCTTTAAAGAATTATTGTTGCTCACCTGAATCCTCTCTGCCATTAAGCTCTTGCACTGTAGTTTCTCTTTAAGGCAGTAGGAGCCTAGGTGGGTTTTCCTTTAGATCGGGACTGAGGGATCTCTTTCTTGCCGAGGGCTAAATAGGTCTTTTGTGCACCTTCGACTGTCCACGCGGTGCTGAGGCATGGCTTACTGCGCGCTCACCCGCAAGCGGGTGGCATTGGCGCTCCGAGCTGGAGCCAGGGGTTGTTGAGTTCTTTCACCCTCGCTTTAGACTCTGTTGGTATTTCTTTGTCAATCACTTTTAGGGTTTTTACTAAGAGCATTATGAAGCACTTTGTCTTTTTTAGAGACGGAGCTAGCTCTTGTGCCAAGTCTATCTTCCGTTAAGGGAGAAGAGTCTAAAAGTGGAAATTGGTTCCAGGTTTCCTGGGCCAGGAATGCTGAATGCTCTCATTAATCATTAGGCCAGGCCTTTTTGATTAAGTGCAGTAGACTTTGGTACTGGATGTGCAGTGTCTGCTGTTACGGTACCTATGTGTTACACAGACAATGTTTATGGCTCACGTTTAGTTACTCTGTAGCAGTAAGAGGATTAGTAATGACTTCTGCATTTGCATTTTCTGTTTTTTATTTTGTTCTTGTGACGGGGAATCTGAGTTAAGCCTTTGAAATTAAATAGGCCGAGAGCCTTAAGATAACAGGGCTGCTTTGTTTGTCCCATGACATTCACAGCTAGCTGCATTGCAAGCCATTGCGGATTGCTTGTTTCCTTGTTGTGACTTCTATTTGTCAGCACAGCTTTGGCAAGGCGCCCAAATAACAATTGTATCATGTTTTAGAGATCGGGCCCCTGCTGCTGCACGCTTGGCAATAGCTTAAGGTCCACTGGGAATGCTTGGGGTAGGAAAGCAGCGTCGCTCCGATCGTTTCTCGCCCTGGCGCACGCACGTGGTTCCGATGTACGAACCTGCGGTTCCGATAAAGAGCTGCAAAGAGGGGGGGAAAGAGTTGTTTTGGCTTTTCCTTGAGAAATTCACAGTCTCAGCACGTGATGCTGTCATAGGAAAGCAAGCGGGTAGGAACAGGCTATGTGAATGGGCAAGGGAGCAAATTACCCTACTCGTGTCATATAACCAGCTGTATTACATGTTTGTGTTTGGCCATAGATATGAAAACTGTTCTTGATTGCGCTTTCCCTGCATTAAGTATCCGGAAATGAACTAGAAGCATGCTGGGGCCCTTTCAGCCCTCGTTTCAGCCCATGGCCGTCCTTCTTCGATGAGGAATATTGATGTAGTTCGCTTGGTTGCTTCCTCTCGCCCATCGCTGTTGATGGAGATAAGCGTTCAGTGCCTCTCAGCCAGCTGCGTCTCATCCAAGCTCTTGTCTCGCACAGCTACTGAGTTTTTTTTTTTTTTTTTGCAGTTACATGCTTGACTTAAAGCAAGATGCTGGTGTGATTCTAATACGCCTTGAAAGTACCTCTTCTGATACTTTTTTTCCCAAGCAAGTTTATGAAAATGCTGTTGTTGAAGATCCCTAGGAAGAGGCCAGGTGTACCTTCATCTGGAATGACGCAAGTAGACCTGAAGTTACCTGCATCAGGGGGAGGGCTAGATTAGGCCCTTTTAACCCTGGCTTTTTTTTTAAACGGTTCAAACTGGTTGACTGTACTGCATCGTTCAGCTTTCCTTCGAGAAATAATCTTGGTTGGTTCTGAAATGCCTAGCTATGATTTACAACTACAAAAACAGGTTATTCAGTGCTGATTCTTTCTTTCCAGTCTCCTGTTTTTAGGAGTTACTGCAAATATCCGTTAGGACTGATGGGAAATAGAGTGGTGCTGTGTCCTACCTGCTTGGATCCTTCATACAGCAACAGAAGAAAAAGGTGTTTTAAACTATGTGAACTATAATGCACAAAAAATATTGAAATCAGTGTGTAATGGGCTGCTATTCAATATGTTTACTTCTGAGAAGTTACCTATTTATGTAGGACCCAATTAAACATCCTAGGTATGCAAATACTGTTTTTTCTCCTGTGACAGTTACTATTTTGGTTAGCACCTTTACTAATGTAAAAAATGACAAAAACATATGGACTTCTCTATCAGCTTTTCATCTTACTTGCTGGTATCTCACCTTGACTCACTCCTGATATATTGTAAAATCACCTTGAATCGTTTGTACTATTACTGCTTCTTAGGATGGCTGTTTGTCCAGAGTCCATTTGCTTTTATCCACCAAACACTGATAATCTGAAAGCTGCTGGGCTGTTTTTTTGTCAAAATTCTTTAGACTCTCTGGTATTACACGTAAAGCAATGACCTCTAAGAGGTGTGAAAGATTTACGTGTCCAGCGCTTGTTGAACACTGACGGAAGGGGAGTGTCTAATTCATGCAACCGTCTTTGAAAAACCCGAACTTGGAAAAAAGGGAAAAAACCTCACATTATGAATGTTTTTGATAGAATGCCAAGAATTCATTTATTGTATTCTGCATGTCCATGTTGGTTTTGAGCGATGAACTTAAAACAGTTGACTTAAAATATTTACTTTATAAGACTTCCTTAAGTCTCCTGTTTTTCATACTTTACATAAATATGTAGACAGAAATAAAATTCCCCAAAACATTTACATTTTTACTTTTGCAGCACTTCTCTGAGGTGAAGAACCGTTATGTTGGTTTATGCTTTTTGGGTGCCTACAACAGACCCTCCACTGGAAGGAACAGTAAATGATTTAGTTGTTCAGGAATGTGGTCCCAATCGGCGCAAAAGAGAAGAACGCAGCAGGTCATTAGAAACGTAGCACTGGATTAAAACGGCGTTAACCAATGTTTTAAGACTTCAGAATTAGTACTTTTGGGAGAGGGGGATTATGCTACTAAATAATTCATTTGCGGGTTCACAGCTGCTCTTTCCTCTGCTTCTTTTCGGCAGAGAGTGAGGATACGGGCAGCTCGGATCACCCAGCGTACTCCGCTGGGAAGGGCTTGCTGCAATTTGGAGAAAGATGCAATGGATGGGCAACTTGATCTGGATTGGGGCCATCTTATTTGCAAAGCAAGGTGAAATACCTCAGCAAAAAGGGCACGTCACGTGTTTTACCTGTAATGTTTCATGGGAAGACTCGCATAAGTAATCCGCACAGGCAGACACTTGCATTTCGTGTCAGAAGAGCAGACTCCTTTGCTGTGGTCATTATCTCAGCTAATCTTTTAGTTATCCAGAGACACTTCACCGGGCCTGGGAGGGAAGCCCAGAGACAGAAAGACAGTACAGAGCAGAGGTCAAGTTTGGTGTGCTTGCAGCAGTTAAATCCCCGAAGAAAGGGACCAAAGTGTTCTGGGCTGTTCTGAATTTCCTGAGAGCTGATGGCTACTCTTGTGGCAGTATATTGCTGTAGACAGACCCAGAAGTGACGAAAAAATAATATGTATAATTGAGGCCAATTAGTCATTCATCAGAAGACTATACGGGGTTTGCTTGCCAGTCGGAGAAGGTGGAAAGTTATACGTGAGCACAGTGCCAGTATATCCATACATAGCAATGAGGAATCCAAGTATTTCTTAATGACAAACAGAATTAACTAGCCAAAAGCAACTGAGGAGTCTACAGGTATGATTTTAAAAACAAAAAATGTTTTTTCTGCCAGCGGCATAACCCTGTCTTTTTAAATAAGTGATTGTCAAGCACATCTTGACTTGTCAAAGCACAGGACCTGTTTTAAAGATAATGGCGTAGTTATACTTCTCCAAATACATCTTTAATTTGACTGCTATATGCAGTGATTTGATTAAGGAATTTATTAACATTGCACAGTAATATTTCTTCTTGGGAGATTGAAATTATACCTCCAAGAATTAAATTACCAAGAAACATTACTTAACAGCAATTGCCTATCAATTGCTCCTACTGCATGCTCTAATACTTTGCAAAAGTGACGTGAACGCATGTGCTTTGTTTCACACTCAAATCCGTTTTCAATTCTAGAAATGAAGCAGCAAGCCTGCCTTCAAGTGTTGTTCCTGGGTTTAGATTGACTCTCCATTCTGTTCCTATTCCTCTGCTCCCATTTATGTGACTAAAATCTCTCTCCAGGGCAATCACTGCTCAGCTGCAGTGAACAGTACGATGAATATGAGGGAGAATAAATAGAGGACCCCCAATGAAGGGGGAAAAACGTAATCAAGTATAGAAAGAAGCGAGCACCAAAGAAGGTTCCTTGTCTGTAGTATTGAGAATTTATCATTTACATCTAGAAGTCTTTGGTGGAAAGACATCAGATCTGAGAACTGAAACTAGGGAGGAAAAAAACAAAAAACCAGAATAAAACCCCAAACCCTGCCTGCACAGTTTTGCTGTTGCAAGGAGGCATGACTGTCGCCCCTAGCATGCTGCTTCGCTGGCGGCTGTAGGTAGCGGAGCTACTTGACTTTGGGATTTTTGACAACGTGGGGTTTCACCTTCTGGTTTTCTTCTGTTCGGTGCAGCTGCCCTACTTTAGTGCAGAGGAACTTCATGCTACTTTCATTTTTGTTTTGTTCAGGAGCCTGTGAATCTTCAGATGCAAAAGCTGAATGAAAAGTTTTATCCGCTTGTTGTTGTCTAAAGGAGGCCCTGATGCGAGATCTGTGGTGCTAAATAAGAATGATTTTCAGCTACGCTTGTGGCTCAGTGCTCATGGACTCAGGTTATGCAGTGGGAAGATTGTAATCTTGTCTCTTGCATTGCTTTTGTTTTTAGTAAAAATGAAATCCTTGAGAGTATCTCTTCTTTCAAGCAAGCAAAAAAAAAAAAAAAAAAAAAAAAAAAAAAAAAAAAGAGAGGGGGGGGGAGAAGGAAATTAAAGCTTAACCTACAGACACGGATTTAAAATGTTTTAGATGAAGTTCTTCTGTATTCATGTGCTTTATAAGTTAACTCTCCTTAACCAGGGCTGTCCTTTAAGCTGAGAACTAGTTTCTGTAGGACTCCTCTCTGGAATGGCTCTTTCCTCCTCTTTAGGTTTTCTGGGAGCATTAATCTACATACTTTGCTTTCAGGTATGTTGTTCAGGGGGTGGAGGGGATCAAGTATTCAAACAACGTGAACAATTTTCCTTAGGTGAATGATCACTGCAGGTTTAGATTCTGACGTTATTAGTGAGACTCCTGTCAGCTGCCATTTAATTTTCTTAACGTATAAATGTCGACATTCTTGCCTGTGATTTGCTTTTTACATCTTGATATGACCTTTCCTAAGAGCTCTTAAGCTGTCTTAAGGTCTGGAAATTTGAAGTGTCTAATACAATGTTGCACGGCAAGTGAGTAAAGTGACTATTACAGTTCAGTTGCACAAATGTTTCCATTGTAAAAAGTTATTTTCAGCTGCACAGAACTGTCAGAGTTTTAACTTTCTTAGATGAGACTGAGCATATATTTTCAGATAAGGAAAAGTTTTCTTTTTCTTCTCCCTCCTGCTCTTCCCCTCCTTCCTCCTTCCTCCATCCTCTGCATTTGTTCTTGGAGGCCGTACTGGGCCAGTTTATGGTAAGGAATGGGATTGGCGGGTTAGCGGGTCTAGATTGTAATTTTAAAATTACAGAGACTTCTGGAGCAAGAGAGAAACAAAGGCGAGAAACTTGTCATTTGGAGTGGGAGTCATCCTTGATCAGAAGTACGTCTCGTTTGATCTGAGGGAAAGCTAGATTTGTTACGACTCTTATAGCATGTGAAAATTGAGCTATGACATGTAACTAAAAAAGATCCCTGATTTTTTTGTACATGCCTGAATCTGTGGGCAGTCGCGGGGGGGGGGGGGGGGGGGGGGACGCGTTTTCTTTAGGACAGTTCTTTAGGCTCTCACTGGGTATAATCTCCATGTTTAACAAAGTTAAAACCCTCATTTCAGATTTAGTGAGTGTGATAATTATGAAAGTGTATATTTATATGCTTTAGGGAGCTATACCTCTGAGATGCTAGAATAATATGTAGCTAGCTGCTGCTGCTGCATTTGCAGACAAGAAGGCCAGTCTTGCTGTGATCGCCTTTGGATAGCGAGTACACTATAATGCTTATTTCACTTTCAAAAAGTGCAATGACTTTTGTTTCTAAATTCCCCTAAATAAAAAGCTTTGTGGGGTACACAGAATTCTGTTAAAAGAATTTGAGTGGCAAAGTCAAAGGCGAAAGCTGAGTAAAGTTAGCTCTCCAGCGCACCCGTCATTGTGTCCCTTTGTGCCTGGGCATCAGGGTAGTCTTTAATTACATAATTTTATACTGTTCTTCCCGCAGGAATTCTGAGTCACTCGGTGCACGGGGCGAACAGTCCTCTGCCACAGACGGCAGGGAGCTCTTGCGCCTGCCTTTCTGCATGCGTTTTTGGCTCCAGCACTGACTGTGGAATCGCTGACTGCTTCGTAGACCTCCTGGATGCTTGTCACTGCTGTGCAAGCTCTTCAGCAGCAGTAACCAAGTTGCAAACGCTAACTGCCTTTTGAAATAGATGGATTGGAATTTTATAGGTGGGAGAAGTGGGATGGAAGGAAACAAAGCTAAAGACTAACAAACAAGCCTCTATTTGAGTTGTTGGTTAGGAAGTAGTAGAATTCTTACGGGAATGTGAAGACGGAGACTGAAAACCCCATGGTGACCTGGAGAATGTGGGTCAGGTCAGAGCAGAGCTCCGGACTTCTCCTTCTGAGATCACTGTGTGTTTTTGCTGGCATCGCTGAGGGCTGTTACTGTGTTCTGCATCTTCCAGTACTCAGCAGTTTGCAAAATCAGGACTTAAACTTCTTTGTGTCCAGGTACCTAAAAATAAACAAAACTCTGTGGTCGTCTGTTGGGAGACATCGTCTCTCATAAAGGCAAGTAGGGAAGTAAATTTTCTTTGGTGGCATTTGCTTACTGATAAGACTATTTTTTTTTCTTGCAGTTCCTTTCCTCATTCTCTACATGCCTTCTAATTTCTCAAGCAAGTAAGGCGTGGGTCCTTCTTGTGTCTTACTCAATGCAAAACTGAGTTATTCCCTACATTTTGTGTGTGCTAAAATATGCAATAGTGTAAGTTGCATATAACTGAATTCAATGCTGAGTTGCACAACTGTATGTTATTTTGAGGCAAACAGTTACTTTCATTCATTTTGTTCAAGTTGTTACAAAGTATGTGGAACAGATTAGTGTTGTAGGTGAAACTTGCATTCAAGTTAGCCAGGTTGCCTTTGCTATAAGAAATGCTGAAGAAATGTTTACTTTTGATTTATTTTATTTCATTTTATTTTTGTCCCGAAGTAGTTAATTCTGAAATACATGTCGATGTGAGCAAACAATATGAGCCAGTCGCTGTGGTCGGCAGGGTGTGGTTCGAAAAGGTCTTGTTTCTGATTCTGTTTTGTAGGCTGAGCTGGAAAGGGCTAATTATAGAGACAAACTGGGGAAGGAAGAGAACAGGGTCATTTAGAGCATCCAGCACAGTTTCCTTTAAATTAGTAGTTGGGCTGAATAGATAAAAACAATAAAGCAGCATTGGGTGAGCTTTCAAATACTCTGGTTTAGACTAGTGTCAGCGGCTGCAGGAGATGATGTTTTGTAACTTCAGTTTGATTTTTAAGTAAAGAAGATGTTGAATTAGTAGTTTCATTATCAGATTTGCTGAGTTCAATGTAAAAGGCAGAAAAGATGTTAGAGCTGTTTTTCTTCTTTAATACCTTTTTGAATAGCGATGGATTGTGATAGGGGACTGTCACTGGATGAACCAAAGTAGTTCCTTGTCCCTGGCTGTTGAATAAAATGGACTTTTTAAGTCTCTTATACTTGTTATATATTTTAATAAAAAAAAGACTGCTTTGAACTGTACATTTCATGTAAATATAAAGTGGAAACATTTTGGATATGCTCTATCCCTAGTTTGAGAGCAAACTGGGGCTGAACATTTCTTCTCGGGGTTGTCTTAGGGGTTTAAAAGCTTTTTTTTCCTGGATTTATGTATGAACTAATTCAGATTAGAGGAAATAGTGTTTTAAAGAGGTGATGCAGAAGCAGTATGTGCTTTTGGCTCGTAGCTCCACAGGTGTGGAAAGTAATAAACCCTTAGGCCGCCTGGAATTCATACAAGTCAGTAAAAAAGCTTTTACTGTGCTCTTACCAGATGATCCTTGAGTCCTTTAAGACACTCTTGTCTCGATTTTTCTCCTTATTGGAAAGAGGACTGATTGGCAGACCCTCCCCTTTTCTGCAGTGTATTTTTGCCTTTTTTTTTTCCCCCTGGACTTACTGTCTTGCAGCATACAATTGCTCAGAATCGTTGTGCAGAAATGAATATAGTAGAGCAAGGAGAAAATGAGGGGAGAAAAATCCAAAATTACGTTCATGCTTCTTAATCCAGATTGGCAGGTTCCTTTTGCCGGTGCTGTGACTCATCCCAAGCTTCCTTGCTTGAGGCAACTCCTGGCAAGGCATCAAAGCAGAAACCCGTGCTTTCAAACCATCGCTGAACCAGGACTTTCCTTGAGTGAAGACTGTTTTTCTTGTGCTGCAATCTTTCATGTGCAGAACACTGCAGGATGCGACTGTATCTCTGGGAAATTTGCAATACGCTTTGGTAATTCACCTTTTGGATGAGAAGGTTCCTTCTAACTTCTTTGAGCAAGACACGTGCTCGATCGGAGGGTCTTGCCCATCTGCAGATAGGTTAGAAAAGCCCTCCAAGGTCAATGATATAATCAGATACCAGAACAGTCTTTTCACTCTTTAGTTGCTTCCTTTTGTAGAGCTTGTATTTAGGGGTTTAGCCTGGCTTTCAGGCTTAATATTTCATTTAGGAAATTCTTGGGCTAGGAAGGAATTCCCCCCCCCCCCCGAGGGAGTAGGCAGAGGTATGCTTATGCTTTGCTCAGAGCTATGGTGGTGGTAAAGGTTCCTGCCCACCCCTCCTTCATTCTCCTGGTAAAACTAAAAATATAAATGCTCCTGGCTCATTTTGGTTACAACTAGTTAGCTTTACACATGTGAAACAGTAAATTTTTAATAAGCTTACTCATTCTGAGCAAGAAGGCTTAGCAGTGTGAGCAGCTCCACCAGGAGCTATTTAGGGTGGTGCCTCTGGGAGGGAAAGACCCAGCTGGATCTCGGGGAGGCTTAAGTGATACATAGCAAAGCTCTTACTAGCAGGTTTGTGTCAGAAATTGGAAGTGTCTGGTGGAAAGCATGGGATTTCTGTGGAATATACCCCCAGTGACTTCATGCAAGTGTCGCCTCTTTATGAGCTCTGCTTACTCTTACTCTTGTTTTTAGGTGTTTTTTTTTTTCAGCTGAAATGTATCTGAAGTGTTCTGTAGGTTTATAATATAGTAAATTTTACAATAATAAAACTTTTATAGTAGTATAGCTATATATACATATAACTATATATAGTTATGTTGTCATAAAATATCATTATATTACCAATTAGTGGTTATATTATTATAAATGTATACATCATATATATGTATAAAGCAGGTTTACAATATTAGATAATATTGGTAGGTTTATTTTATTTATTTATTGTAGTGCCTAGTTACAGCCCAAGATCTTTTACTGAACACCAAGAAGGTACCTGGTCCAGAGAACTTAGTCCTTTGAGATGGATCCGTAGAGCCTGTCAGGAGCTCGATGAAATAGTGCCGAAAGACCACATAGGTCAGCCGGGGGCTTGGCACACCTTAGCTGTGGGATTTCTTTTGTAGGTGTCACGCAAGGAAGAGAAAAGCTTGAGAGAATAGGAGAGCAATGTATAAATATTCAGAGGCTGCTTCTCTCAAGTGTGTGAGGGGAGGAGTCTTGGAAGAGTCATGAAAGTGGTTGCTCTTTCCTCCTTAATGAGCAGAAAATGAAGACTGGCATCCTGAGCTGGCAGAGGAGTCAACCTTTTGATAGTGATCTTAAGTTACACAGGAGGAAGAGCCTTAGAAGTACCAATTAAAAAATGCATATTTAATTCCCTAAGGATATATTAGGATGCAAGAGAAGAGCAACAGGATCCTAGAAGACCTTTATTTTTGCAGCCACATTCTGGCAGGTGATGACAGAGTAACGTTGCCTTTCCCATAATCAGAGAGAGCAGCAGCTGAGATATGTGCCCGAGAAGGGAGTTTCGGATGTGTAGGTGCATGTGAAAAACCTCTATCTTTACAATCTTTGTGTATTGAGAGAAAAGAAAAAAACGAATAGATCTGTTTTTAAATCCTGGCTGTATGAACTGGTACATTAACTCCAAAACTTGGTCTATATTATTTTTGCTTACCAGTGAGACCCTTTTTCTTCTGTCTCCATTTAGTCCCTTCAGCTTGTATTTTGGAAGTGGCATTTTAAACAGCGTTGCCTTGGTTCCTCTTTCCCTACCACATTGCGTCCGCATTTCTTTCCTTCACCCACTTGATTGTTTTCCGTGCATGACAGTCCGCAGCATAAAGCTTTTTTGTATGGATGTGTTTTCTTAGGACTTGCTTATTCTGCATCTGAAACCGTGTGATCCTTGGGGCTTTGGAGGACCGCTATAGCAGAAGTTTACTGAAGCAATTTCTAATATTGATAGATGGTGTTTAGGTGGGTACGTTCCCTCCTCTTTTTGTTGTGGCATGTTCTGTGACAATTAGGACTTCTTAAAACTAGGGTTCCTACTTTTTTGCTGTCACCAAAACTTCAAATCGCTATTCAGGATTGTTTCCTACGGAGTAGCGCACAGGCTAGCAGCGATGGCACGGTCTCTTTTCCATGTCTCTCATCTGTCAGGACAACTGCTGGTAGGTGTCTGCCCAAGTGAAACTTCACAGCATTGCTGCATTCTCAACCGAATTATTTTTATGCTATAGTAGATAGTTAAATACAGCATAGGTTTGGTGGTATTTGAAAATCCGTGGTGGAAGCAGCGTGTGCTTTCCTTGAAGCAGTGTTAAGTGAGACTGGGAAAAGTGTATTTTTGTGGCTCAGCCTGTGGTGGTTCTGCTGCTCCATTTGCAGTTCAGTTTTTGAATTAAACATTTAGGCGAGAGTATTCGATTGCAAGGTACTGTGATCTGTCGGGCGCTCAGTGCATCTGACAAGCAAGATCGTCCTATTTCTGTTTCTAATTGAGGTTTCAAAAACTCACCTTCAGGTAGTTACATTTGAGGACTGTACCCAAGCATGCCAAGTGGCTTTCTGTAGGTAGGTGTGCTGAATAAGGTAATTGTTACCGTTGCGATAGACCTATGTTAATGATTTTAATAAATGGAAAAATTGGAGTCTTATTTAATCTTGGTGTGTTTTTAAGCTTTCCGATCGTGCTCAGTGCCGTGATGTATGGACTTTTCCTCTGCAATGGGCTCAGTGTAGTCAAAATGCTATAACCAGCTTTAATTTTCTCCATTTCCTTTGATTCTCAGCTAACCCATTTTTTCAGGAAATTAGTGACTTCCCGTAGACTATTTGTAGTTGCTGTTGGCCGAGAAAAGTGAGGTGATGTCTATGCAATGAAATCCGATAAAGTGTTTGGGAAGATTAGCTTTTTCCTTTTCTAGGATTGGAACGATATAATTGAGTATGATGGTGTTTTAAGACCAATGTCATGTGTAATTTCTGTTCTAATTCTTGTTGTTGTAATGGCAATGCTTTTTTGTTGACAGTAAAGCTGCCTGGGACCACTGGAAGTGAGCAGCTCTCCATACCCTCTGGCTGCCCAGCTTTCCGTTTCGTATCAGTACAACTTGCTTCTGGATTGCAAAGATGAGCCAAAACTAAGCGTTTCTGTTCAGTTGATTTATTGGATTTATTTAATTAGCTTGGCAGTACTGTTTTTCTCCTTTAAGAAAACAAAAAGCAAATGAAATCTGTTGGGAATCCTTCTTTATTTTTGGATCTAACTGCGGAGCCGGAGAGACTGCAATGTTTTTTCTCGATTGCTGTAGAGATCCTTTTTTTTCTTATTTATTTATTTATTTATTTATTGGAGTTCACTCGTGCTGAGCTCCCCTCTCCTGCCGCGGGGAGCTGGACTGGGAGCGTGAATGCTCTGTGGCCGAGGTGCGTTCAGCAGCCTGCCCCAGACAAGAAGCTGTGAAGACTGAGTTTCTCTCAAGACTCTCAGATTTCAAATATTATTTTTATTTGCTTGTGTGAGAAGAGGGTGCATGGTTAAGAGCAGCCGGTAGTCTAATCCTGTCCTTCAGCATGAAAATCCTGCGTTTTCAGCTCTTTGTCTGGGAGCAGCAGAACATTGAGACTTTGGGACTTTAAGCCTTGAGCTCCTCAAAGCCCTATGGTCACCTGTAAGGGGAGATTGCATGATAAAGTGCCATAGTTTCTTAGTAGAAGAAACGTGATATAATAATAATGTGTGTAGCTTGGCAGCCTTTAAGAGGAAGTTTGGGTAGGAGTGTCTTGCTGGAGGCACCAAAATCGCTGAGGACTGGCATTCGGCTTGTTCCTTAGCGGTCTCTCCGCGTCTTACTCCTTTGCGTCCCCCTTTTGTTCTTTGGAGGCATTGTTGAGGTGAAAATTCGCAGTGATGTTACTTGCATTAATCTTATTTACTGGCGTTCTAAGAATATCTGACGCTATTGTCTGGTCCTTCGTACGTGAAATCTAATCTCTGCTCAAATTAGCCCTTTTGTAATAAGGCTTTTGTGTTGGCTCTTACTTGATAAGTGAGGGAACAAATATTACAACCTTACCACCAAGGTCGTTATCCATCTTCAAGATACAGTGATTGAGCTTGAATGTAGGTTATTTATGCATAGAAAAAGAAGTTATCTGTGTTCCTGAATTACCCCCATCCCTGCCACTGAGCTTTCCTGCCCCAGGACACGGTCTTGGAGCCTGACCTGGCCCTGTGGCGAATTGCAGCCCCTTCCTATCGCTGAAACAAAACGGTGTTTTTCCCCTTTTCCACGTGTGCAGTAATTCTGGCGCTGCCCGGCCATGCCAAGCCGGCAGCATACATGCAGAAAATGCATAATGAGCCCAGTGTTTGTGGGCAGCTCTGCAGCAGCTTGGGGTTTCCAGCAGCACTTTTGAAATATGTGCAGCCCGTTCATTCGGCGCCTACGCGGTCCAGCAAGCAGCGAGGGCGAGGAGGAGCAGGGCCGGGAGCAGCCGGGTGCCGCTGCAAATACAGCAACTCATCCATCCTGCAGCCTGTCCCCGAGCCGAGCTGTCCCCGAGGTTGCGCGTCGCCGCTGTGGAGCGTAACGAGTGAGTAGAGCTCAGACCGTGGACTAGGGGCGGTATCAGATCCCAGAAGCCGTGAGAGGAAAGTGGCTGGTGTCGCCTCCGGGGCGCTGCATGGTTAACGGCAGTTTTTTATTTACTTCTGTTTTAGGCTTGCAAAGTGTAGGCAAAAAGGGGGATGAAAATCATGTTAAACGAGGTACTTCTAAAGCATCTTCATGATTTTCCAGATGGCTGGCTGTTGTCATGTGGATTTTTTTTTTCCTCCCCCCGGATGGGGAAAAGAGGGAGAGAAAATTGCTTCCAGAAATGATCTTATAGCTGATGAGAGAGGCACCAGCTGAGGCAGCACTATCGTGGAAATGGCAGGCATTGCAGACAGATGATGTTTCTTCCTGTCCTTGTGCAAAGCTCTTGTGGAAGCTTTATGGTGCTGGATAATCCTCTTCAAAACAACACCAAGGGACCCCACGGAAAGCTCCCGCTTGTCAACGCTTAGTGTGTGGCAGTTCAACCCATGGAATGACTATGCTCAAGATGAGTCTTAAAAAAACAAACAAACAAACAAAAATATAAAAAAAAAACAAACAAACCCTTGGACTTTCTTCTTATATTAAGGGGGATGAAGTAAATTCTTCTCACTTCATGCTATTTTGATGGCAACTCATTAGCAAACTTTCTCCTTTTTGTATTTCTCCTAATTCATATTTTGAATGTCCTAGTGCCACCATTTGGTGGCTTTAATATTCATCTAATAATAATTCCTTAATCTGGCGTACCAGGGCGGTTCAGGTTGTTTTGGACGTGGTACGGATCAAAGGTACCTTGTGCAATCTTAGAGGGGTCAGGGAATACTGGAAGTTATAAGCCGTCTTTGGAAACGGCTTTCCGCAGGAAGCGGTGTTCCAGCAGTCTTTGCTTGAAGTCTGAGGATTTCCCAGAAAACTTCATGAAACTGCCCTTCAGGACTCCTGGGTGATAAGCTTTTGATGATTGCTGCTACTATTAGAGCTCCTAAACTGGAGAAAACTGCTTGTAAGGACACGCGCTGTCTTTTTTTTTTTTTCTGGGCACTGAAGGGAAAGTGATGTGGCACACCGCGTAGTTTGGCAAAATCAGTAACCATACTGAAGAACCATCCATCTGTATTTTACCTATATACATATTACAAACAAATTATTAATTTTGAAAGTTTCTGTGTGTCAGGGCCTTTGCTTAGTTTTCCTCCCATTTGCAGCCCTGCAGGCACTTGCCCACAGAACTTACAGAACGAAAACTGTCCCAGCATGTTCTGGTTCTCCTTGGTCTAGTAGTCTTCTGCTGATGTTGTCCATCCTAAAATCGAGTAAGTGCATAAAGCAGGATATACTGAAGTTGGAAGCTGCCTCTCTTTATCTACTTAGGCACAGAGATGAAAGACGAGCTGATGCACGCTTTCCTTTGGAAACTTCCCTGACTCTATACAGCGGTTGCCTTCCAGGCACAGTGAGAAGCCGCTCACACGTTAGCAGGAGTTCTGGTGGCAAGTGCGATGGGCCGCCTCCCTTGTAGGGAGTTGACCTTTTTTCTGTGTGCCTGATCCTGTGTCAGAGTACCTATGTCCCATTGTGGATGTTTTCAGCCAGGGTTATTTGTACTGTTAGCACAGGAACTATAAAAAATACGTGGCATCTCTTTAAAGCTCAAATTGGGAATCTCTAGAAATCTCTCTAGGTTCTTGTTTTCTAATTTATTGAATCCACAGTGAGCCCACCTAGCATTTTGCTTTCCCCATTTCCAGTCGTACAATGAAAGCAATGGTTGGATGATCTCAGCAGGCATAAGGGTAGCAGAAGATGTTGCCTCCTCTGCAGGAACATGCTGTCCCCATAGTTAAGTTGGCTTGATCCACTGCCTCTGAACTACTTCAGTGGAAAAACCAGCTGGTTTAACTTTTCCTGCTGAAGATTGACGTTCTACCCCTCCACCCCCCCCAAACAAACCAAGAAACAAGCAAAATGTGGCCAACCAGTAAGGGTCAAACTGAAATGAAATGTCATCCATTACCTGCTCACATGGAGAGTTGCAACTAGGACCTACTGGGATCCAGATTATTCAACAGGACTGTAAAAAAAAAAAATCAAAAATATGTTTTTCATGTCTGCTTGTTGAAGAAGCCTTTTTGATTTATGTTCGTGCATCTTTCACATGTATGCGTTTCAGATGAAAACCAGCATGGCTAAATGATGAGGTTCAGGTTGACTCTAGCCAAACAGATGCACTTCAGAAAATGAAACTTCAATCTTAAATTTACTTAGCTCATTTCCTAGTGTCATTACATTATCCGGATGATGAATGTGCTTTAGTTGTGTGATCCTACACTAAATATATTTTTAAACATTTTTCACGCTCTCTTCTGTTGATCTCATCAAGGAGCAAAGTTAATAGATTTAAGGCAGTCGGTTTCACTTCCATACCATATGTTCCCTAAGACATTTTTGAGGAGTAAGTATAATGCTTTTATATTGTATTTTACCATATGATACCAATATGTACTCAACATTTCAGGTAACAGAGGTAGGCATATGAATTCTACTCGGAGAAGCTCTCAGCGAGGTGACTTGCTTTTTCTTAATGGTGCCATCTCTTACTGTCTTTTCGAGGAGCCGGGAAGGATGACAATGTTGTTCCTTGCTCCACCGAGGACAAGGAGATCATGCAGTCATTTGGAAGTGTTTATTAGACTTATTTAAAACATTCCCCCGCAAGTAATACTTCCTTGAAGAACAACTTCTAAATCATTATTACTCTAATGTTAATTAATGAGAAAGGAGGAATTCATGCAATATTTCAGTAGCTGTAAATACTGCAGTGAGTTTGGAGGGACAGGGCAAAGCAGGATCTTCCTTCGTTCTGCTAAGGGAAGTCACCACGACATGGCACAGACACCAGCTTTCTTCCAGCTCCCGTTGCTCCTTAGCCACTGCACTGACCCTGGCGGGGATAGTGGCAGCTGAAGTGGAGATGGGCAGTGGGGAAGGCAAATGGGGGGTAGGGATGGAAAGGAGCTTTGCTGCAGATTACCTGGGAAAAAATGTTTGAGGCTGCACACTACGTTTCTTTAGAAGACTTCAGGAATTGCTCTTCTAAATTGGCACAGTTCTGTGCACATGTAAGTTATAAAATTGAATTACTTACTCGGAGAACGCATGGTCTCATTTGGGAAGGCTCTGATTTCTTTTCCTGTCTAACAAATTTTGATCGCTACCTGAAGCGTAAACTTAGCTGCAGCTATAACCTGCAGCTAGTGCTTCGGCGGTATTTTGAATTCGGTTAAGTCCCAGGAGTGAGGTATTGAAGCTGACAGATTTTTCTCAGCATCTGGATGGTACCATGTATTTGAAGCTTTCTTCAGCACAATTTTAAACAAATATACTAGCTTATTTTGGATGTTTTGTGTTACAGGTGAACAGATTTCCCTTAGACTAAATATGTGACCCAAATTTGGAAGAAAAATTTGGTTTGATTGTCTGGTAACTTTGTGAGGCTGGGAAATTTCCTCCACTTTGCACACTCTTCTTTAGTTTTTCTTTGAATTTGGATTTTGATATGATAAAAGTGGATCATGATAGAATTCAACCCAAAATGTCAGTGTATTTTTGTTTGGTTGGTTTTGTTTAGGGAAGTTGGTATTTGCTCAATTAAATTTTGTCTTAACAAAATAGTGTAGAGAGAACACTTATTTTTCAGTAGTGGGTTGTTATTACCGCTTTTTATAGAAATTAATGTCCTTTAATATAAATGCTGAACTTGACGGTCTTAGTAGGGAAGAAATCTTAGCTAAATATTTCTGGAAATGTTACAAAGATATAGCTGCTAATAATTTGTGTTAGAAAATCAACTGAAAATTGACTAATTAAAAAGACTTGTATTCTATCACTGCAGGCAACTTTATTCCATCAAATCCACTGCCATATTTTAGGTTGTTGAAGCTGAAATCTCTGACCCGTTCAGTTCAGGACTGCAGATCTGAGCACAGCATCTTCCTTTTTTGTTTCTTACAGGCTTGCCATATAGTCCTTTTAGGGTTAAAAATATTTTGCATAGCTTTACTGCCTGTGATGAAGTGAATTAGGCATCATCATCCTATGAGCGGTTTAGAGAAAGGACTCTGATTTTATTTTATTTTATTTTATTTTTATTCCTTACAGTGTGGGAGAAACTAGTTGAAGCAATACCTCGCTGGGTGTTCTGTGCAAGTGCTACAGTTTTTTAAACTGTAAATGAAAACCAGCATGCCTTGATATTATGGAAAAATGCCTGTGCAATGTTCTCTGGAAAATTCAGGTCAGCTGTTCTTTCAAAGCCAGCAGTCAGACTGCCCTTTCATAAGGAACAATTGTGAAGTACTTTTGTCATTTTTGTCATCCTTGTCTTTTGGCAGAAGAATCTAATCAGATTTTCTCTTTAAAGGGATATTAATCTTGGAGATCAGTGCCAAAGAGAAAATGGTTTACCAGGACGTAACCCGTTCTCTTTCCTTTTGCTTGCGGGATAGACGTCGCAGCAGGTCAGCGCGCAACAGAAATTGGATATGACATTGCAGAGACTTTCAAGAAAGGGCATGAACTGGTTAGAGTGAGCGAACTGGCAAATGCCTTTACTGGTTGCAATTTGGACGGCCGAGATGTGGGAGGCCCTTTACCCAGGATGGCAGAGGTTCTGGAAATGAAAGTGAGAGGTTAATTTTTCCCCGTCAGCAAGCTGGGAGCTAGGGAAGGCTTGGGGGGGGGGGGGGGGGGGGAGGTCCCAGATGGCAGCTTATGAAGTAGGAGATCCAATGAGCCATGTCTGGAGAAGGGAAAGTCTAATGAAGTCGTCACTGGATGTTGAAGATTAAGGGAAAAGATCCCAAATTCGTTTTGTTTTGGTCCAGGCTCTTGGTAGAATGGGAAGGAGACAGAAATTTGAAGCAGGTACAGCAGAAACTGTGAAAAGATGAAGTCTCCGAAGTGTATAACTCTGTGCAGAGGAAAAGAGATGCTCCGATGTGCAATATGAGCTAGGAAGACCTGTTCCTCGAGGAACAGTTGGCAAAGTAGTATGAGAAACAAGTGAGTGTTGCAGAAGCTGAAAGAAGAGAGAAGAACGTGGGAAAGTATAGTGAAGGGTGCCATCAGGATCTGAGAGATCTGACATCCCCCTCCTCTAGATAATGTATTTATTTTTAAATCTTTGTTTCTGAAATTAAATTTATCTCACATTTCACTTTTTTTTACCCCAAAAACAGTTTTGGAAGAAAAAACCCTGTTGGGTTGATTATACTGGTTTTAGTCAAATTGAAGATACGTGTTTCACTGTAATACAGCAAATGCAGAAAGGGTCAAGGAGACTGGAGAATCGATGAGACTTGAATCAGAGTCCACTTCTGCTTGCATCCGAACAACAAAGAATATGATAAATGTTTTTCTGTGCTCATCAGGCTCCAGATACTGATGTTCTTAAATGGGGGCGAAACTTCAGATTCCATTCTGCCTGCAACTGAGGCATAGATAATCATAATAAAAAATTGGTTAAAAAGCATTTTTGATAGAAATTGACTTTTTGGGTGGCGTCCAAGCACAGAGAACTGCATCAGTTTTGTTAGGGAAAGTCGGGGCTGCTTTCTCCTGAGTCAGAAATTCCAAGGCTTTCTGCTAACCTCAGGCTCGTGCAGCTTCCGCGCTTTCTGGGGCCTTCAGAAACGGGAAGAGCAGCGCAGATCGCTTTTCTGAGAAGTCAGCTAAATCTCAGATTTCTGATCCGAATCTCGGTCTGTAATTCCTGTGCATGCACTATAGGTGGGTATGGCATATCAGGGACAGCATATTTTATTGGGGGGGAGGGAGAAAGGAAAAAAAACCTGTTTATTGCTTAGGAACTAGCACTATTGCTATGAACGAGATGGAGGAATTTTTCATATCTTATCTCATGCCTTTGCAAAAAGTAGAGCCGGTGCGTAAATGTCAGTGATGGTAAAGAAATAACGAGCTGTATTTCAGTTCTCTCAGAACTATGGGAGTTGATTAGTGGTGACTTTATATCCATTTATTTATTTATTTATTTATTTATTTATTTTTGCCAATGTGTTCATGGTAATAGAAAATGGATGCTTCTCTCATTATTCCTGGATATCACCGTCGCTTTTTCTTGATGCGATGAACAAAGGCGCGTCCTGGAAAGCTCTGCGTGAGCTCAGCTGCCGTGCCGTATAATCCCCTTACTGAGCGCGTTTTTCGGAGTTTGCAGGAGGAGCAGCCCACCTGCACGTCCTCCCGCCGTACGCCGCGGATATCGGGGCCGGCTGCCGCCCTGGGGAGCGAGCACCCACCCTTGGCGTGTCTGAGCAGAGCGGAGAGGGAGCATCTGCCGCCGGCCCGACCCGCTGCCGCTGCGGCGCGGCAGAGCGGCCCGCCAGCAGCACAGCTGCCTTGCTGCACGCTGTGGCCTCGGGCGGCTGCCTGTTGTGGCCGGTGCTGCTGTCCTAATGTTTCTAATTCTGCCAGTGAAATGGAGTGCAAGTAATTGAAAAAACCAATAGGTTAAATCTTCCGATGCTTTTTTTTTTCATTGCTGTGTCTGTCTCCCCCACCCCCATTTCATAATGAACTTGCTTTGCCGCTAGCAAGAAGATTGAATTAATTTTGTTTACTTGTCTTTTTAAATACTTATTATTGGATTTTCCTGTCCTCTTTCTCTGATGCACAGTTCTGCCGTATTTCTGCCGTCCGAATAATTTGTATGTAATCTATGCATTGGGTTAAAATGGTTTATTTAAATTCTCAGATTTCCCCCCAACTTCTGCTGAAAATACAGCAATTCTTTTGAAATTAGTTGATTCAGTTGGGTGGATGAGTACTTTGAAATTAATCTTTGAATGTGGAAAAGATACGAAACATGCATGCACAAGACTGAAAATACTTCAGCTGAAAATTCTGTATGTTGCTGAATGTGAATCCCAGTTTGAATGACTTAGCTGAGAGGAGTCAATAGCCTCACCTTTTATGCAGGCTCTTGCGAGACACTTTTGCATGGAAATCTGATGGCTCTGGAGAGAGACTTCTGATGCTACGTTTTGAAAGGGCAACGTATGGCTTCTGTTTCATGACGGTTCTCATAAAGCAGGTTCTCATAGCAGGGAAAATGCTTTGTAGTTTAAGTGAGGACCATTAAGATCTGGATAACTGGATATTCTGGAGCGTCTGTAGCTTCCTGTTGAATTGTCTTTATAAATAACAGGTAGAAATGAAACCAGTTGTGTTATTTGAGCCAGTTTCATCCCTACTCTGCTGTCATCAGCATTGCATTTCAGTTTCTTCAGATAACGTATGGTTGACCTTGATTGCGTTCTGTCCCCTTTCAAGGACGGAGATGGCAGGTTAGTGTCTCGGTTTGAGTGGCTCTCTTAAATACAGGTACAGCTACATGTTAGTGCTAGTTTGTTACTGAACACAAGGTTAAGGAAAAAGGAATGGTTGAGCCTTGACCGTTTTGCACTGATGTTCAAGACCTGATGCAGTATTAAGTGTTGGGGCAGTGTTTTGAAAACTGTGGTCTACTTGTGCAAAGAATTTGTTTATAGGATTTAGATGTAGGATTTGTTTATGTTCTTTATTGCAAATTTTTCAAATGCAGGTTTTCTTTTTTCTTTTCCTTTTTTTTCTTAGCTATTACTGATGGTATCTTTTTATACTAGTAGAGAAAGTATCTCAAAGATACTATCATTGTTAATGTTCTTTGCAAAGCAAGGGAGATGTTAAAGCCCAAGTGTACCACAGCCTTTTGCAAGATGTATTTCATCTTCTGTGCCAAGATCATTTTCTGTACGAATGCAGAGAGTGGGCTGGGAGAGCTGCGTGTTTTGTGGGGAGTAGGGGCCTCTGCTTCCCCTGGACAGGGGAAAAGAAAAATTGGGAGGGACAGCTTGGCACAGGGGAGAAAGTAGAAGGTGAAAGGGCCTCCCGCATGCGGGGGGAACGGCCCAGAGGAACTGAAGGAGCTAATAGTATGGTGAAAAACAGAGAAATGCAAGAGACCACTGCTAGGTACAACAAAAGTTTATTTGTTTTTAGCAGTCTTCTAACTCGTTGGTGGAGATGGACTCTGAGGCTTTTATTAGGGACTTGCCTACAGCGTCAAAATTTGGACCGGCTTTCTCGCAGAATAACCCTTTAGCAACAGCTAAAGTCACTAGTCATTGGATAATTAGAAGAATCCGCTTTGAAACGTTCGAAACCAAAATATCCTAGGGGAGACTTTAAGATGTATAGCAATTTCAAAGACGATTAATATACAAGGTGGAGGAGGGATTTTTTCCCTTATTGCTGCATTTGGCACCCCTCCGAGCAGTTAGCAATCTCAGGATAAGTGTGATTATCCACTGACTGCAGTGGGGGCACATGCCATAACTGAAGCAGCTTCGAGCTTTGGTGTGGTGAATGCATGAGCAGATGTCTAAGAAAGCAGTTTTGCAGACCTCGCTCAAATCAGTTTCTCTCTCTCCCTGTGATATTTCTACTCAGGACGTAACACTCCTCTGTTGCGATTTCTGTCATCTGCTTTAAGCCATCTGAGGATGCTCGACCTTTAATGGTGCAGACTGCCTAAACTGGTGTTGCTCCGTGTGCCATATGTCCATTTGTTTTCTGGTGGTTTTAACGTTCCCTTTTGGGGGATGGATCAAGTTAGAACTTGTTGTTTCCAGCCAAGGATGAATCTGTTTGGTTATTTGAAGGGGTGGAGGTGGGTGGAAGGGCCTGTGCTCTCGTATGAGCCTTAGTGCTGCTCTCTCCTAATTCAAAATCATGCCTGCTAAAGAAAAAAGTGGAAAGTTTCCTCCCTTTGAGTCCCCCCCACCCTTGTGCCCTCTCATTCTTGATGAAAAATAGTCCTGAAGACGGGAATGATGTGCAAGCTCAGCACGCTCAGAGTGGAAGAGTAAAAGAAAATACTTTGTGCTAGTTTCAATTGAAAATACTCCGTTTAATTTGTGCCTGCTGAAGCAGAGAAATCCTTCCACTGCCAATCTTGTGAATGTTTCTATTTTTGTTGCCTGATCTCCAAAGAAACCAGATCTCCAGCTCCCAGACTAGATTTTATTTTTTTCTTTTTTTTAGGTTAGAGAGTATAGTGAAGCTCTGGCTGTTACCTTGATCAGCTTTCTTCTTGCCTTATTGGTCTAGTTTGGTGGTTTTCCAGAACCTAGAATGTACTTTTGAGTTGTATTCATCAGTTATGTTCCTTTGCTACCCTAATTTGTGCTGAACTCTAGCTTGGCCATGTAAGGTGGACGCTGTTATCCAGCTGCAATAACGAAATCGTGGTCTGAGCCCCCGTGTGATTCTGGTTTTTGCTCAAAGCTCGCCTGTTGCAAAGCTTCAGAGCAGAATGCAAAGTCCACGTGGAGCTCGTCCCCCAGCGTCACCTTACTCCTTGCCTGTGGAAGCGGCTGGCGCTGCTCCGCGCTGGGTGGCCTTATCGAGCGATCTGCCTGACAGCTCTGGAAACAGGCTGCTTTCTTCCTAATCTTTCTCACTGATATACCGGTAGTTAAAGGTGCATGGCCATCAATAAAACTCCCATTTTAAATAACCCGGAAGAGGCAGCCTAAAATAGACACGTCTGCTCTGGCCGTGCGCCGTGTCCCAGCCTCTCCTGTAGATACGTGACTGTTTGTTGCTCGTTTCATTATCAAAAAACCAGCAGAAGCTGAATTTTGTTCTGTTGCTCCCTAACTGATGCATAGTTCCCATAGGCTCTTTAAAAACTCCAGCCCTCACTTGGCCAAGTGTTCATCTTCTAAGGTTATAAATGCTTCCTTTGGATGCTATCACTGATCTCTTGCAGGCCATCCATGGCGCTTCCCCGAAGCAAAACCCACCATGCACGCGCAGCAATCTTTCCTTTTGCTGCTGATTTTTAAAGCAGAGTAGCATTTTCTGTTATATTCTGATGCTTCAGGTTCAACTGAACAAATGGAAAGTGTGTCTTGGTAACTGCACTTTGTATCTTGCTGGGGGTAACGAGCTAGTCGATTAGACCTCTAATTACGTGAGCCCTTTACATGGGCTTGAAGCTGGCCGAGTTTATGAAGACCGTGTGGTCAAGAAACCTTCTCAGCGTTATCACCACCAATATCCCTGTGTTCCTTGGAAGGATCACTAATTCCACAAAATAACCCCGCCTTCGTAGTCTGTCCAGTTCTTGCCTTCTCTGCTAAAAATGTTGATGCCGGTGCCAAGGCAGCGTTGCTTTTCTCTTGGGCCTTAGCATGGAACACGTGTTTCATTTCACATATATTGTGGAGGACTAAAATAGCCATCAAAATGCTGGCGTCCCCTTGTAAGAGCTGTCTGCCTGCTCCTTCAGCCGCAGGGTTCGGTAGCAACCGGGGAAGTTGGAATAAATAAAACTTATATCGGATGGTGTTTATCCCTGCTTGGACGAAGTGGACAAAAAGACCTGCAGTCCAAAGAAGTTCATGTTGAAAGCAGTAACCCTGGTAACCTGGCTGATGGCAAATACCGAGCGATATTTCAAACAAGCTGGCCCTTCAGTTCTGGAATATTAATTAGTCTAATATTGAACTTCAAATATTTTTGCCAAAGGAAGGTGATACGCGTTATTAAATACCGAGTTATCTCTCCTTACCCTTTTTGCTTCTCCTTTAGATACTAGTGATTTTGAAGAAATACAAAGCTTGTGTTTTCAGATATTTGCTTGTTCTCTGGCAGTTATTTTGCTCTGATAATAACTATTTTTAGCAAAGTTGTCATTTATAATTCAGGGGATTTTCCGTACGTACTGGTTGTACAGAGGCTTTTGTTTTTAGTTTCATATGTCAAAATGCATTTGGAATACTCTTCTTTGCATTTAAAAGACACTCTTTTGTTGTGGCACTTACCTGACAGTTTAATTTTGAGATTGAATATATTGTTTTGTGGTTGGTTTAAATGTAACATCCTGCTTGTGTCCTTCCTTGTAAATGATCATAATCTTTGGAAAGAATATTTTTTCTAAATATGGACTTTGGAAGAGAAAAGACTTAATTTTTTCATACGCTGTTTTTTCGAAGCCTTGTTTACAATAGGATGCGTCCTGCTTGCTTCTAAGGTAGCTAGACAGATTTGGCAATGCAGTCCTAATTTTCCTTTTCCTTTGATGGTACATTTCTGAATGTTTCAAGTTATATTCTTTTCGGTTAGATTAAAATAGATTACTCTGAAGCAAAGCCCTAAACTAGCATTGTAGGATTTTGTTTGCGTGCTCTGCTTAGAGGAGTCGAAACTACCTGTATAATATGGCTCTACACATCAAGTTTCTAGAGTAGGTAGTGATGCTGAAATTTCCATATTTTAATGGTTATGTGAAATGGGAGAAAGACGTTCTTGCAACTAGCCTCCATCTTCCTGTGCTTCGTCTGATGTTCCTCTGTTTAGAGGAGATTATTATTATTATTATTATTTTAAAAACAACTTTTGTAACTTTTTCTGATGAACTGGTGGAAGATGAAAATAATCTGTGACTTGGTAAATAATTTTGTTGGTTTTCTGCTTAGAAATTCTATTTTCTTTTTGGAGGAAGCTCTCCTCTCTGCCCCCTTGTCTCTCCAGGCTTTGTTAATACTTATGGAGCTCTTGGGGTTGGGGGAATGGAGGGGAAGGGTAGCTTTTAGTTCTTCCATGAGTTGGGTAGGGTGGGATGCTGTTTTTTAATCTGAAGGTTAGTAAAGCGGAGGATCATGTTTTGTTCTGAACAGGATTAAATAGCAGCAAAGCCTGCCATGTAGTTGGAGGCAGCATTAATGGCACTTTGGAAGACTTCTGCAGAGGCTGATTGCAGCAACTCTCTGCTAACGTCGAAAAGGATGAGTAAAAAGGGCAGGCAAGTTGAACCAATATTGCTTCTCCTATGCTAAAAGAAGTAAGGGAACAAGCATTTGTCTTGTCCCTCTTAGGTGCCCTGTGTGGAGACAGGCAAAAACTACGGTTGAGGCTTTGCAAATAAAGCCTCCAAGCAGGAATCAAGATAGCGTGTGAACTTCTGCAGTGTTTTCTGAGATACGCGGTCACCTTTCCAAAGGAAGAGAGGCTTATGCAGTTGGTGTGGGTGGGTGTGCTCCTCTGTCCTTAGAGTTTTGACTGCTAAACCTCTAGAAACTTTGGTTAAAACTGATGGATCTTGGCAGTGTTAAGAAACAGCCAACTTCAGGGGAGCCTGGAAGGCAAGGGAAGAGGAGCCCTATAACAAGGGGAGGTTGCCTAATGTGTCGGCTCCTCAGTAAGCGCCGGAGAGCTTGCGTGTGCCATGAGGGATGTTGTGAAAACCTCAGCCTCAAGAAAAAGCTTTATCAGAACTTTTCTGTTATTGGGCACAATGCAATCCAGGCACGGAAAGGGAAATCTAGGGAAATCAATGCTTTCATATACTTTTTTGCTCTTCACTTATGCTTTAGCCGCTGGCTAGTGATACATTAAGCTATTTTTGATACTAAACTCTGAGGTGGGAGGGACGTGTTCGGATAACGCATGGCGTCATCTCTTCCTTAATATGAGCTGTAACTCCAGTAATGAGCAGCTGCCTTTTTCTGACAAGGCTGCAGTTTTTGCTGCCGAGGGCTGATTTTTCATTTATTGCAGAAAACGTTATGCTCTTTTGGGGAAGTGATTTCATTTGCAGATTGAGAATGGGAAGGTGGAATAAGCAGAAGTGGCAAACAGGAAGACAAAACTCATGTGCACTTTCCAGTTAATTGAGAGCCACCGTCAGTCGTCAAGTAGGGCTGTGGAAATGTGTGCGGGGATGTGAAGGGTTTTAGAAGAACCTGGATGGACTGTGCCGCAGTCCTGTTGTTTTGCATTTAGGAAGAGTTACAGCAGAAGAAACGACTTGGTGGAAATTACATTTGCAAGAGTGTTTGAATGGAAGAAAAAATACCCGCAACTGCTCCTGGGGTTTGCTGAAGGTCCTCAGTAGCTGCGAGTCCCCAGGGCAGATGCCAGCAGCTGTGGTGACGAGTGCGGAAGGAGTTTTAGTTCGTGGTGAAGCCTGTGGGAATTGAGCAGGTGAGATGGAGAAGATGAGCGTGGTCCTGTAAGATCACGGACTTTCTAAAATAACTCAACTCCTATTCAGGTGCTTGAGAAAAGCTGAATGGTAGTGTCGCTTAAAGGATGCGAGACAAACGGAGCAGAAATGTCTTTTGCAGAGCTAGCTATTTAACCTCTGTTTCGTTAAAGGACATGGTTAATTGAAAAACGTTCAAAAATTGGTTTTGGCTCAAGATTAGTGAGCTTTTTATTGCTTGTTTAAATCTTGAGGAGTGTATATTTTCCCAACATCTCCTATCAGTAGGAACATTGGAAGTGTCTTTTTGGTGGAAGGAAGAAGAGAAAGCTAAGGCTTTTATGTGTTGATGGATCTTCAGGAGTAGGTAGATAATGGTTTTTGTGAAATTGGAATATTTCATCTGAATATGATTGTTTTCTGGAAAGAGTTTTCTGGGAGAAGGCTTTAAAATCCTCCCATTCTTACTGTCTGTTGCAGTCCATAATCTGCTGTAAAATGAGGTAAGAGAGAACAACCATAATGCAATTATGATATCTATATATATCTATAGCACTGGTGCACTTAAATTTGACTTGGCGCCGATGCTCTATTAACTTCTGCCAGATAAAATCAAGGCTCTTAAGACTATCTTTGAAGAAGACCTGAAATTATCTAGAGATGGCTTGACCCAGTGTTTAGAAACAATGCGGTGACATTCAATTATGTATGTTGCCAATATTTTCCTTTTTTTTTTTTTTTTTTTTTTTTTTAAAGGAACTGCAACACTGGTATTGTCACTTATGAAGAGGTTTGATTACTTGTTTTGGTGCGGGCCAACACAGGCCTTGCTGGACTCCAGTACGAGCACAGCCAAGAGCCGTATGTTTGTCCCAGCTTGTGTGTAAAGCTGGTTGAGCTTCCCCGAGAAGGAAACCCATATGCTGAGGATCTGGGGAATGAAATATAGGTGATATATAGTTCTGGAACTGAACGGGATCCTTTCAAAAGACATATTCTTATGTTATGATGAAATTATATTATAAGAAGTTATTTCTTGCCCATAGCATATAAAAATCTAATTTTTTAAAGCTATTACCTTTCAAAATTCTCCAAGACAATGATACAAATACATGTAGGTGCAATGTATTTTTGAAAGACTCATTGCTTCTAGAGAGTGTGTGGATATATATAATTTTTTTTTTGTTCAACTATTATTTCAAGTTTGCTTGTCGTGTGCAAAGTGCGATACTCCTCGTGTTTAAGTTGCTACAAAGCAAGTAGTGCTGGAGTGCTGTGCTGCACCTCCAGTGTGCTTTGCAGCGTGGCAGTAGGCAGATGTCTCCTAACCCCAGCGCCTGCAGGGCTGGATTACAAGGTGAGGGACGTCTTTATTCCCTCGGTCTTTGTTCCCCGAAGCTCCTGAGCTCTGTGGGATAGAAGCGTCTTGTCCTTAACGCCTGTGTGATTCCTGAGCTCTGAGGAAGGTATTACTGGTGAGATGCTTCCAGCACTCCTCGGTTTGAACTCCTACAATAGTTGGCAGTATACCCCTGCTGTAAGGCTTTGCACTGTTTAACAGATTCAGTAAGATTTTTATTGTAAACACTGCTTTTTTTTTTCCAGGTTGTATATGTAAAACTTTTGGCTGCAAAAAAGTACAAAGTAAAAATAGCTACAGGCACATGCTTCCTGAAATAATAGGAAGATGTTATATCCATTTACAGTTTATACAGCAAATATTTTCTGAATCTATCCTTGCTGCTTTCACAGTCCAGATGTCCTACTTCTTCACCTACCCTGAACATGCAGATAAGGGAAAAGGATGTAAAATGAACTTGTAGGATTTAAAAACAAACAAACAAACAAATTGAGAAGCCCATTAAGCTCTCCCTGATGGTGGCCGATAGCGAACGGTGCTTGGCGTAAGGAACGGGGCTTGCGTTGCCCGCCCTTGCTCCAGGATGCCAGCTGAGCTGCTGGCAACCAGCTGCGTTTTAGGAGCTCCTTAAACAAATGCAAGATTGCAATCGGAAAATTATTTAATAAGTCTGAGCAATCTCATGAATTTGTTTAACAGCTTTTTGGATCCGGCTGTGTGTTTAGGCCTCCGTGGTATGCTGTGTCAAGGAGTTCCTCTGTGGTATGCAGTTGCTCGCTGGCTCTTCTCTGTGCTCGTATTAGTGCTGCGTTTGACAGTGATTATGCTTTCGGGATATGAATTCCAGATTGGCCTCCAGTTAGGTTTCCAGAGATCGAACACTACGCTGTACACCTGTAAGGAACAAATCCAACGAGCGAGCAAATTGCACTCCAAAATAAGGCTCATCAGCCTCGCTGACTAATCTGGCAACAGCATTCCATTACTGCACTGAGCACGTTTCGAGAAGTCATTGCAACCGGTGCTGGAATACCTGCTGCGGTACGTGGTGTTTGCTGTGCGCTTTGTATTCTCTGGTGCGGCTTCGCTGGAAAATGAGATGTTCTGGCCGTTCCCGTGGACCGTGTTGCTGCATTCGTGTGCAATGTCTTGTCGGATGACGATGCAGAAGCCTGGAATTAATCTGGTAAAAACATATTTGTGTCTTAGCAGATACTTTGTGTTAGATGTGAAAACTGGAAGCTCTTGTACTGGAGTGTTTATGTGGTCATCTAATCTTTAATTGTGGAAAAATGATTACAGGTTTAATAAGCTGTGTAGAACTTAGAGGGGACACGGTCTCTGCAGAAATGTAAGTGTTACTGTCAATTTTTGACTGAAATAATGTACATTGGCAGGTTAGCTCAGCCATATCACTGCAGCTTTCTGTACGTAGAGCTGGAATATTTGGGCTTGGATGTAGTAAAGGCTTTTTTCCCTACTTCTCTGCATCCTCAGAAGGTGCATGGCCCTCTGCTGTCGTGTAGATGCAGTACCAAGATAGAAGAATAAACCTACTGGTGTTCACCCCAACCTGTCCTGGTCCAGACAAAGATACTGGCTTAAATATCTTTGCGTGAAGGTAATTTCACAGATTGCTTTGCCAGTACGTAGCTACCTTTGTTGGCAACTCAGAATGGACGACAGCAAAACTAGGCTTTTGTGGCCCTTTAGGCTATATTTAGATGGCAGTAACCCCAAATGGGCAACCATGCCAGTTCTTGCCACCAACCGCCGATGGCAGCCAGTACAGGGGCTGCTATTTCTCGCTGTGTATGTGTTGCAATTCAGTTTTGAACTGGTGATGCGGAAAATCTGTCTCCTTCACGGCGAGGCCATTTACATAATAACTTAAAATGTCCTGTCTGAAGTTGGTATATATGAAAAGCATGGAGACATGCATGTATACGCAACTCAAGTAAAGGCTATGTATTTCCTTCTCTTGGGTGGCTCATACGTTCATAATGTCATCCTTTTAATTTTAATAAGGAAGAGAGAGTCCTTGTTTTATACATGCAAAGTGAGGTAGTTCAAACAGTAGTAATAATTCAGTAATATTTCACATCATCTGGTATGTGCTTTATTAGAGAAGGAATATCCTTGAAAAGGATATTTTTGCTGTTTTAGGAGTTTTGAATCCTGGCTTATGTTGTTGTCACTTCTGCAGTGGCAATCTTGCGGGTTACCTCATTTGTTTTCGCAACAGTGAATATTTTGAATAATTTACTTTGTGTTGCTTTTCTGCCTTAACCTTTTCCGTTTAATCTTAAGATAACCTCTGCCACCAACCTGGTTTTGCTGGTTTTTGAATGAAACCAAGGGGCCTATTTCAGTGCTCCAGAAAAGAGATGACGTGTGAGTTGTGCTGTTTTCTCCTCTTCCTCTCCGGTTATGTTTAGAGAGATGTTTGTTCAGGTTTGTTTTGTTTCTGTTTGCTTAGTAGATCCAGGAAACACTTTGAACCTTGGCGTTTGCTGCAGAGCAGTTGTAGAAGAGCCGCAGCTTGGTGCGGTGGGTTTTCCGGGCTTTGCTTCGGTGTGCTGCGTGGATGCGTGGTTGCATCAGCACTGGGAAAACCCGGGGCCGGGCACCTAACTTGTGCGTGTCGTGGTGGATGTTGTGGTGCCTCAATGCTCTTCTGGATCCAACTGTCGGCCACGTGTCAGTCACGGTGGTAGCCTTTACGCTGTGACCACGTTGTGGAACGTGCGAGTGGTTAATTTGTTCATCTTGGGAGCTAATTTTCATGGTGCACCTCAATAAAATGGGTCATCTCTGTGCTGCAGCAGGCCTCCACGGGGCTGTGTGGGGAAGGTGGCCGCTGTTGGGGTGGAGAGCCGGCACGAAGGCGTCCCAAGGGGGGCTTTGCCACTAGGGAAAGGAGTCCAGGAGCGTACCGTGCGGGGCTTTGTGAGCCGCAAGGAGCTTTGCGGACATGGCGGCGGAGGTGAGTTTGGAGCAAGTCAGATCAAGATGGAAGGGTGGAATATTTTCCATAGCCCAGATGTTTTCTCAAAGGTTAAGATTAGCAATCTTTACTTCATACCTTTCTGAAGCCCACAAAGCAGCGTGCAAAGCGCCCAGACCAGCGTGAGGAGCAGGTCTGTACTGACCTCCTACCACGTTAGCTCGTCCCATTGGCATCGCTTCAGAGGTTCTACCAAAGCAGTTCAGTAAATACTGGTGGGTTGTACCTCTTCCGTCTGGCATCATGTATTCACAGTGTTACCATATCTACCCCGTGGAAATAAGTTGAGTTTTGACAAATGAGAGTAGCTAGGTTTTTTTAAGACACTGTATTGACTAATCAAGATTGAAAGTGTCCTGAAAATGAGGCATCACTCAAGCAAGTGATGGCCTTGAGTCAAGAATTTGTAGCTGCTCCTTAGTGACCTGCACGTATGGAAAATAAACCTTTCTGGCCTTGGAGACTGCGTTGCTTCTAGAAACTAGTTTTCATGCATAATGTTACTCTGGCCGCTCTATAATGAGCGAAAACAATTCTTGGGGCATTATTTCTTTGCTAGCTGGCTGTCCAATGCCAACTTAAATATTTTTGATATCCAGTAGTTTTTCCTGGAGTTCAAAACGCTGAGTGATATTAATAATACATGTATACGGTAGCGTGTATGAAGTGCAGATGACTTGTGTAAGTCAACTTAATAAATATGCCTAAAAATCCTAATTTTGCCACCAGTCATATGTAAAATGTAGATTTCCTATATCCATAGTTTGATTTTTGATATGTGAATTTCTTCCTTTTTATTGTACACAGTGTGGAACTGTGAGCTTTGAAGCCACATAGTTACACTCAGTATAACAGGAGAGGATCTGCTTTGTCTTTTTTTTTTTCTTTTTTTCTTTCAATCAATTTGTCAATTATTTTGGACTCAGATGGAGGTTTCAGTGTGTGACTGCATCATGTAGTAAATTAAGTGACTTGCAATGAAACTACTGCAAATCCAACCTCATACATGGTGAGAATAAAACGTAGCTGTTCTGTAATCAAACTCTGAAATAAAAGTAATTCTGTGCAGCCCACCTCGGTTGTTCCCTGGTTTGCACATTAACATTTTAAAATGTTTGCATCTCTTAAACAATAGAAATGCAACAGTTATTAAATTGAGCAAAAAGAGAATACAGCAAAGATTGTGTTAAGATTAATTTTGAGTCATGCCTCATGATGGTAATAATATGAGAGAACTAATGCATTATTTGTTTTTAATGCTTAATATTTGTTTCATTAACCACTTGACAGTTTTGTAAATGTAATTTTGTCACTTTTGTGAATGATAAATTTATAATGGCATTTAGAATAGATTTCTCATGCCTCTGGTCAGTGATTTCTTAAATAATTGCTAGGAGAAGCAAAACAACTTCAGCTTACAATTTATCTATCTATATAAAATCATTTAGAACTAGGGTATTTATAATGCACTTTACACTGCATTTAATTATGTTGTTTTATCTGCCATCGGAAATGCCACCGTTTCTAGGAAGGAGAGCAGAAACTACCTCTAACAGTCCCTTAAAGCTGAAGATAAAAGTTGTCTGAAGAACTATATTTCAAGCTGCTTCAACATTGCTTATTAAGTTGACAGTTAAACTGTTAGGTGTATGCCTAATTTGAGTTAATCTTTTAAAATATAAGAATGATTCTTTCCCCTGAAGTCTCTAAACAATTGGAATGCCTGAAGTATTTTCTTCATTTCTGCCTCTTTGTTAGTCCTTGCCGCTCAGGTTACAGTTGTCACTGGCCACATATGGAATATTAGAAGAGCGATGTTTTTAAGTTAACCAAGCGGCAGCCTTCCAGCACAAGAGAGGGTTCAGCACTGGCATGCTTGCTTTGATTTTGTTTCTTATTTCTCTTGGCTGTACTTCTTCTGGATGCCAAGGCTCTCGAGACCACTGTACCCGCACAACAGATTATAATCCAGTGCAAGTTTGGCTTTCCGGTTCGGAAGACCAGACCTAATCTGGCCTTGAAGAAGAGCGCTCACAGCGACTCGTTTTCTAATTTGCGATTGTAGCCTCCTTTATATTTAGAACGTAAACCTTTGTATTAGATTACTAACAATGGAGTTGTTAAACTCAACTTTCAGATGTTAGGAAGCACAGAAGATAAAGGTGCTTTTGCAGAAGTACTGTGTTACTCTTGCATGTGGATATGGGAACATGGGCTTGAACAGGTGAGCTTGGACACGCTTAGCTGGGGCTCTCCAGCTGCCTGTCCTTTATTGGCATTTTCTCCATAGCCAAGGCAAAAAAATGCAATGTATGCCTTCGCTTCAGCTGCCATAGCTGGGGCCGGCATATTAGCACAAGCCGGCCTTCATCGGTGGTTTAAGAAGCTGGCCTGCGCCCTGGGACAGCTGAGGCCCAGACACACGTCCCATTCTGCTGCTTCTGTCGCGGGGTGGCTTCTGGCCAAAAAGCCAAGACAGCAGCTGGAGGGGCATGGTGCCTCGCACTGAGCTAGCTGCCAGGTCAGAATTCAAGTTTTTAATGACCGTGCATTTTTTTTTTGTAAGCGTCCAGCATTTTTTTGTTTCTCATTTACTGCGATGTGATTTTACAGATGAAGCAGTGGGACACAGAAAAAATTAGCTTGGAAGTGCTGCCTCTTCAATGAGTGCCCCCCAAAAGCTGATTATTTTAATTAACACTGCTACTGTTTTTTATATGTCTAAAGCATAGCACACACATTTCAAGAGCATTTCAGTACTTCCAGAAGTCAAGATCCAGGGACTCAAGTTGGGAGCTCGAGGAAGAGGAACAGGCAGTGACCATGACCATGGGTTAAAGACTCTATTTACATCATTTATTGCCACCCCCGGCATCACACAGAAAGTCTGTGATGGAAGTAAAGAAGGAATTCACTTCTGTTCAGTTGTCTTCATCACAAGACCACAATATGCCTTCCCATAGTCCTTTTTTTCATGCACTGTGTGCCTTCACGTATGCTCACTATAGTTTCTCCAACAAATGAAGCAGGAATCCTGCAGACAAGAGCTTCATTCCCTGTAGAGCCGTGACTCATTCTCTGGACCTGTGATTTCATTCTGTGCACAGAAGGGGCTTTGCCCTTAAGGGGAAGAGTAAAGTGATTGTGTTATTATTCACGTCTTAACTCTGTTCCCTGTTCACAAGAACTGTATTTGCAGAGGCTTCTGAAAATACTTGATTTAGCAATC
Source organism: Dromaius novaehollandiae (assembly GCF_036370855.1). NCBI lineage: Eukaryota > Metazoa > Chordata > Aves > Casuariiformes > Dromaiidae > Dromaius > Dromaius novaehollandiae. Next base: position 24,649,426 of record NC_088107.1, read on the forward strand.
TTGTAATTTTTTTAGGGTTTTTCTTGGTTCCTTTTCAGTTTGCCTTAGATAAAAGGTCTTGTAGAAGCTGATAGATTTCCACATGGGTTCTCAGCAAGGGTACGATCAACCTGTAGCAGTGACCTGTCCCTTCCTTGAGCTGCTAGGAGAGAAACCATTAAGTGGTATTCATAGTTATTTCTTGGACAGCAGAGGACTGTCAAAACCTCAAAATGTGTTTAAGTTCAGGTTCTGGAAGGGAATGTCATCTGGTGAGGTAACCTTCCCAAACCATCTCCCTTTTGGAGCAGATTCGCATGTAACCTTACTACTTTTCTGCCTATTTTATTAGTCATCTTGTGAGAGGATGGAGCCAGCATGTATCACAAGTTTAGAGCGTTAACTTTTGCTGGGCAGTCCCACAGTTCAGGCACATCATCTAAGGTTACATCCTACGTTTTTCTGTCACCCTCGGCATTAAGTGGGCATCTGTGGGGGAGAAGTTTGTATGTCTGAAGATTTGAAATTGTGCTTTAGGTTATACGTAAACTGAAGTAGCTGGCAAGTCTGCCTCTTGCTGTCGATCCCTAACTGTTACTCTTTATGTTAGTGCGTGCCTGGATTCTACTAGAAAGGTTTGGCCCGCACTCTAGAGCGTGCGAACGCTTTCACGGACAATATTCAAAGTACTTGGACTCTTAGGAGGTTGTGAGGACCTCTTATGAGGTCAGTTATTTTATTCTGAAACTTTATTTTTTTTGGAGTTTTGTCTGCAAACAATAAGGCTACACAATGTATCTGTGGGCCTCTTAAGGAGGAAGAAGTCAAAGGTTAGAGCATGGATTTGTGCTGATGTGTGCCTCAGCTGCAAATGCAGTGTCAGGATAAACAGAACCCATCTGAGAAAGAAAAGAGCTTGAGTGCACAGCAGAAGGTGTTTTGCAATGGTGGAAAAGCTTCCAAATGGCAAGTTAAAGTGCTGGTCTCATGGTTTAGCACAGAGGTGAACAGATAGAAGTTGATAGAGTTGCATAAAGTGATGAATAAAAGTGAAAAATATGGGGAAAATAAGTCTGGTATCGCTTTCTGCTTTCTCAGTTTTCAACCAAAGGCAGAAGCTGGTGAGCTTGGGAACAACTTACAGAATGCTTGCAACCTATTTTAGGTTATGTTTAGTATGGCTGTCTTTAAATCTTTGGGAGCTATTTACATACTTTTAGCTGTGTATTCACAACATCTTATTTTAAATCCTGGGAATCTTCCTTGGAGGCTGCGTATACTTCTCTGTTGACTGTAAAGGCATGACAGTGTGGGATTACCCACGCTTGCAGAAGTATTTTCACCATCTTCCCCCTATCAGAGATACAGCAGTTAGTGCCTGCCAAATGTGGTTGCTCCTTCCGAGTCTTGACAAAAACAGCCAAAACCCACCTTCTGATATTTCTGAATCTGCCTTGGATTGCAGACGTCAGGAGGGCTTTTATGGAGAATTATTTATTTGGATTTGCAACATCTCGGGAAGTAAAAGATGCCAGATTTGCTAGATTCCCCCACGTTGGCTTTGAACTCTAGGCACACTTAAATGAAAAGGATTTTTAGCTTAGGGAGGCAGGAAGAGTTCTTGATTAAAAAATTGGCGACAAATTGAAAAATTAAAGGGAGAGGAAAGAAAGCACTGAAACAGTAAAAGGTGCCCTTAAGATGTACCTGACATCGCACGCCTGTTCTGGCTGCCCCGGGTTTCCCTCTGGGCCGCAGAGCGCAGGAGGCTGCTGCCTCTGGGGACCGCGTTGTGCTTCTGAATTTGCAGCCGGTTTTCCATCGTTCCGGTTGCAGCGGGGATTTCTGACACCGCTGAATGCTTGTAAGCACGTCTCAATTCTCCCCTTCCTGCTTTCGTTTTCTGTTCTAATTTTGGTCATCTGACTGTGCTGGAGTCTTGCTTAGCTGCTTGACATTTGACAGTCCAAATAAACTACTCTTAAATGTATCTGAAAGAGCTTTATTATGTATAGAGAGAATCCTAGAGTGCTGAATTTCTCTTTTTCCTGTCCAAGTTCATCTTTCCTTTCAAAGAAGCAAATCTGCATTGTGATGATAAATGTGCACTGCGACATCCACAGACCTCAGTATTCCTCCTTGTGTGGTGTTTTAGTTCTTCTGGATCAAACTCTCTTTATGCAGCTCTTGGATGCAATTTACTGCAATACAGAGAAGGTCTCATGTGCCACCTCCTGTGCATGGGTACATAGACACTGTTGGTTTTAGATAGCGCTGAATCATACCCTCCCAATTGGAGGCTCTTTGAGGCACTCCAAAGTCGATAATGAAGCTCTGCTATGACCTTTCCTTCCCATTAGCAAATAACAGAGAGAAAACACGGTGCAGAAGAGAAAGATGATAAAAAGGGGGGAATTAGCATAATATAAATAGTCAAATGAAATGATTTGTAAAACAGTGCAATAACCCTATTCTGGATGCTTGAAGCCATGGACATTTTTACAGACGTTTTTGTTAACAAAAGAAGTAATTGCTCTTATTTTTTGCTTCTTTATACAAGGAAAAGTTAGGCTTCTGAATGGATTTTCTGCCTTTCTAGGACCTAGCAGTTTTTAAAGCTTCAGCTGTCACAGATGTGTCAGTACAGCAACAGTTTTGATGTCACCAGCTTGTCATTGAGGCAACAGCAGAGCTACGCTATTTTGTTGGCGTCTAAGAGAAATTCATATAGGTTTTATGCCAATATATTCAGATTGAAGACTGAAATATGTTTAAATTGGCCTGTTTCTATATCAGGTTTCGAAGTTTCCTGTTTCAAGAATTTTTGCCACGTATCGTATGTATTTTGATGCACTGGTGGACGGACAAATCCAGTTTATCTTGAACAATAGTAGCTGTTACAATTATCGGAGGATTAGGAATGGGAAGAAAGTTTATCTGGGTTATGTGATGTTATAGTAAAGCAAAGTGAACTTTGCTTCCAGAATTTCCCCTTTAGCAGCCTCAACACTGACTCTTTTTTTCTTTTTTCTTTTTTTTTTTCTTCTTTCAGTCATCCAATATTTGGCAAACTCTGTCCATGATTTCAAGCTTTAGCTGTCACAAATTATTTATGAAGGGTACTCATGCTTCCAGCGGACAGCTTATTCTGGCTTTTGGCCATATGTTGCTTACATTGTCCCTGAAAAGGGGAATATGGAGACTTGTCTTTCCACATGGAAAAGCAGGAAACCAAAAAGCACTGGATTTTAAAAATGCAGCCCCCCTAGGACAAGAGCGCTCGCTCTTATGTAGCCTCGTATATTTTCATAATGCTTTGAGAAATCACGTTTGCTACCAGTGTTTAAGAAACTGAGACGGCGGTCAACTGGTAGAAGATTGTATATAGTGTAAAAGTAAAACTTACTTGTTTAATGTATGCACAAAACCTAACTGAGCGTCAGTAATTTTGGCATACTAGTTTTTCTGTCAGTCTGCTAGTAATCAAACCATTATTGTGATTTTTTTTTTATAAGGACCTCTGGGTTCGTAGTAAATATTCATTTGCTTCATTATGTAGTAGGACATAGGTTTAATTTGTCATATCACATTTCTTTACAGATCGTGCTTTTTATGTTGCAAGTAAAATTATGAGAGCAGAATTGAGCAAAATCAGCAGGAGGAGTCAGGTTTGAATCAAAGTCTTCATTCAAATGTAGAAAATGTAAAAATATAGAAAATATGAGACAAAGCATTTTGGTTAAAATGTCCTGAATTCTCAACGGCATGCAAGTCCTCCCCTTAGCAGGTACGCGCAATCCATAAATTTTGGCCAAAGCATTCATGGGCGTTTGCAATTATTTTTGACCTCTGGGGCTAATGTATCTTCCAGGTTTCTGTCTCCAGTGGGATCAGCCTGCTATTGCTGCTTTCTTCATCCTTGCCAAAGTCAGTATGTTAGTGTAATAGTTGAAAGATGGGTTGGTGGTAAAGCCAGGTAATCTTATAATCTGCTGCTCATTTGGTAGAGACAAAAATATACTATTTCAGTAAGATGTTAGCTTTTTTTTTTCCCCTCCCATAAGCTTGTATAAATGACCTGCCTACGTAGATGTGCCATAATATTGATAGACTCTCATTTAAATGTAAGCATACAGCAATGCTGCACGTCTTTGAAGTAGATAGGGAGCGTTCAGAGCAAGTATTTATGGGTTATAGAGCACTTATTCTTGTGTTGTCTTTCTCGTGTCCGTATTTAAATTTTTGCCTCCAAAAGCAAAATTATTGTTAATTGAAAGAGTCATATAAAAGCTAATACGGCTGCCTACTTGAACAGTGTTTTCGTTAAGAGAACCTCACTGCTGACGTGCACTAATTACCCACAGCTATGCACGTTTCACTACACTATTTTCTCCGACGCGCTTTTAAAATTCACTGTCCCCAAGAGGTGTGTTTGATGTTCGAGCAAAGCCAGGCTCATGTGCATCAGTGGCTGGGAGACCACAAGCAATTATCTCCATCAATGTTCCTTTGACCTACCATAATACTCCGAGATTATATTTAACGTTATTAAAAGCAAATCGTGTAGCGCTCCGGTGATTTACAAGGCTCAAATTAGCAACTCTTCACTTTCTCACCTCACAAAATTGCTTAACCGTTGGTGGAGGCTCCTGGCGTTCAGATAGCTCTAGGAGACCTGGCTCCTTTGAGGTCCACTTCCAAGGTTGCGGGTGTTTTCAGCTGTCCGTACGTCGTGCTTGGCTCTCTTTTCTGTCAGACTTCAAGTTGTTTGGATATCGAAGGTGCAGTTCTTCTTTACGCCACCAAGTCCGTGCAGGATAAGTGTCTGTATAGAAGTGGACAGAAGTTTTTTGGTAGGCAGGGCAGCGCAGCAGACCTGATAACTTCATAGCGACTTTGTCAAGCTCGTGAGCTTTTGCAGGGAGAGGAGGTGGAAGGGCAGGTAGGTTTACTCGAGCGAGCCCACTTGCGTCGTTTGTAGCTCTCATGTGAGTCAGCAGCCTCTGATAACTTGACTAAAAATAGCAAATCATCTTGTCTTAAGCTTTGAAGTTGAGTCTTAGTGAAGAATTATCTAGCTGGAGTTAAGTGTTTTTTCCCTCGTCAAGAAAAGCCGATATGATAGTCGGAGAGCTAAACAAAGAAAGCCCAACCCAGCACTTAACTGACATCATCCCTGCCGCATCTGTGCATGTCCTAAATCTATAGGAAAGCAGCTGGAGCATTTCCCAGCATATAATGTATGTCCTGCTACCAAGCAATACACGGTGAATCCGTGCCAGATGTATTTCGCTGTGACAGAGTAATTTCTTTGCTTCAAACGGCATGTGGTTAGGGATAATATACTTAATGAAACGTGAGCGAGGAACAGTACGGTGTAAAGTAATGCTTTTTCATTTGAGCAGCTCAGAAATGTTTGTAGTAAATTATGTAGATGTGCAAATCCCAGCCGTATGGAGGTGGCGACGAGGGAGGAGTGTGAGGAGAGGGCAAGCATATAGAACACTCCCTCCGAAGGCTCTTCACAATCCCTGAAGCTCAGGAGCCTCCCTAAAGCTGATGGGGGTTCAGACCTGGTGCTTTCAGCCGCTGCTGAGCCTTCTGCTGCCGCTCAGGAACAATCTGTCATCGTCCCTGGGGTCCCTCCGAGGGACAGCGCTCGGCTCGGAGCTCATCAGGTTATACGTAAAGTCAGGATCTGCATCACATAATGCTGACCTGTGTTAAATTTCTCCTGCCACTTTATTGCCCATATCCTGCCGCGTGCGGTCCTCTGCATTTCTTCGTGGCTATCTTCTGTCTTTGTACTGGAGTAGCTGTGAGGGCTGCTGGGAAGCTCTGAGAGTCTGTTCCTGCCGATTCATCAGAGCTGCAGAGCTGGGAACCACTGATCTGGCAATTCCTTTCCTTGGGAGGGCGGTTAGGATGTCTCGTTTTTGTAGTTACTAAGTTTGAGCAATTACCTGTCCGTTTAATATGTTTCAACACTGGAGGTTTGCTTTTTGTGTTACTTAGGCGATGTGTGATGGTTAAAAAGTGAGATTGTAGGAGCGAGTTGGCTGCAATGCTTCATGTCTGATATTAGATATAAACATCTCTGAGAAGGTCGACGTGCTGGGTGGAAAACCTGTTACCATTTGCATCCTCATCGGTTGAAAGTCTCCTAGAGAAGAGGGGAAAGGAGTCTATCTGCTGGCACATGCTATGGCACAGTGTGTCTGGGTCCAGGAACAGCTGTGCAGTGAAAAACGATGGCTGTTTCCTCTTGGTGGAAAACATCTAAAATTTGGGGGTGTAACGTACCATAAATACATGCAAACTGGAGGATTTATTTTGCAATATGCATTTCAGAGCGGCAGTAGGAGTAGGTGAGTTGCCCTGATGCAAGCTCCTTATCTCGGGAGCGTTTGAGCGCAGCACCAGGCGCGTCGCCATTAGCGTTGGTGCCGCTTCCCTGCACGGCAGGCGAGAACCTGCAGCTCCTGGCAGCTGGGCCGTCGAGGGCTTTTTTTTTTTTTAAACTCAAGGCTAGGCAAGTAACTTTTTCAAGGGTCTTTTTAAACTTGGTTTGAGAAGGCCCTTGTAGTGACAAAGCAGGCGTTTTCCGTTCGGTTGGAATATGCCTCCGAGGTGGTATTTTAAAGTTTTTTTTTAAGTGAGTATTTTAGAAAACTGTTCAAAACCTCCGAAGGTTTAGTCGTCTTGCAGTTTCTGTAAAACAGCTAGTTTACGTGCCAGGTAAATCAGTCTTTGGAAAATCGAGGGCCGGTTTTCAGAGTCGTGGTTAATTGAACGACGCTTGCCCTGATTTTGCCAGAAGCATGTAAATATGAATCTTAAGCGTTATTAGCTCTCAGATAAGTTATTTGGTAACTTTAATCCGTCTTGCAGACTGCAGCAAGCTTTCGACATGAGAAGAATGCTGTGGTCGCTTCAGTATGCTATCTGGTATGCTGTCCACAAAACACTGCTTTTCCTACTGATTTCATTCTCGGGAGAATACATTGATTCAGAACCGGAGGGTCTCTTTGAATTTGTGGGGCCTGAAGCGATTAGCGTTTGTGCATTAAGTGTCTTCTGAGTGCGTCTTTCTTTACAGCGTTGGTGTATTAAAACTCTGCTCTCTTTTCAAATGTCAGCTTGGAATGATGAGTTACTTCGTTAAGGTGATTGGTAGCGTTATTTCGGCTGCTTCCCTGCGTCGCTTTTCACTGCGCGTGTCAATCTTTGCAGAGATTCCCGCCAAGATAAAACGCTTAACCTGGTTTTGTTTTGCCATTTTTTTTCGTAGTGTTGATAACATGATGACATGACCGCCCTGACTACGCAGTGCGGGTACTGATGGGAAAGGATCCAATATGAGTGTAAATGATGTTGGAGGCAGACGACGCTTTGAGGATAGCGAGTACACGTTGCACATATACCCTGGGAGCATTGCCGAAGGGACTATCTACTGCCCCATTACTGCCAGGAAAACTTCAACGGCGGCCGAGGTGATCGATTCGCTCATTAATAAACTTCAGCTAGAGAAAACAAAATGTTATGTCCTTGCGGAAGTGAAAGAGTTTGGGGGGGAGGAATGGATCCTCAACCCCACGGACTGTCCGGTCCAGCGCATGATGCTGTGGCCTCGCATGGCCCTCGAGAACCGGATAAGTGGAGAGGATTATCGCTTCCTTCTGAGGGAGAAGAACCTCGATGGGTCTATTCACTATGGCAGCCTCCAGTCTTGGCTGCGGGTGACGGAGGAGCGCCGCAGGATGGTGGAGCGTGGCTTCCTTCCCCAGCCGCAGCAGAAGGACTATGACGACTTGTGCAGCCTACCAGACTTAAACGAGAAAACGCTCTTGGAAAACCTCAGAAACCGCTTTAAGCAAGAAAAAATTTACACCTATGTAGGCAGCATTCTAATAGTTATTAATCCGTTCAAGTTTCTACCTATTTATAATCCTAAATATGTTAAAATGTATGATAACCATCAGCTGGGAAAGCTGGAGCCCCATATTTATGCTGTGGCGGACGTGGCCTACCATGCTATGCTTCAGCGGAGGAAGAACCAGTGCATCGTGATTTCAGGAGAAAGTGGGTCAGGAAAAACACAGAGCACAAACTTTCTGATTCATCACCTCACTGCCCTCAGCCAGAAAGGATTTGCTAGTGGAGTAGAACAGATTATTCTTGGAGCTGGACCAGTGCTTGAGGTAAGATGAAAATGATAGTACTGTGGAAACTTTTTTAATGGTGTTTAAAAAAAAAAGAAAAAAAAAGTAGCTGTGGTTTTATTATGAGACTAATCTGAGGTTATCTGGTAAATGCTGATAATAAACAAAGTAACAACAGTATTAGCAACAAGAGGAAGTTGCTTCTCTGCCTGGGAATACTAACTTCTACTGCAAAAATAAGGTGCAGCCAATGGCTTTTTGGCAGAGTTATTAATGCATTTATTTTCAGTCAAGTGTTCTTTACTACGGGTATATTTCATTGATTTTTCAATTCAAAAAAATCATAAAGGTATGAAAAAAGCTTTCCTGAATTAACAGAAGCCTGTTTTATAATATGCTGAAAGTTGAGTTCATTGCACGTAGTGCCTAGGTGGTGTTATATTTGAAGAGTTTCTTTACACTCAGCTTTGCTGAGATGGGGAATTAGATCAAAGATAATTTTAATAAGTCAAGAGTTTATTTTTCAGCCCTCGATTTTTCTCTGCTTGAGGTTTAGCCTGTGTGATTTGTTGCTTTATGAGAACTTTTGCTGGGGAGGAGAGGAGCGTAGATGAACTGGACCATTAACTTCACAGATATGAAACTCTGAAGAGGGGTATAAGTATTTATTATTTAATTTACTCTCTTAAGTTGACTGCATAATTCCTTGAAATTGTTTTCCTTAGATTTGTGAAGGTTTTCTTTGTTAGTTTTGCTCGTTAAAGCCTTCCTGCACGCGGCTTTGTGTGCGTCTTACTTGGGTGATGGGAGCATCAGATTTGGAAAAATCACTTCAGCTATGACACATTTCCTCTTTGAAGCTGGGATACAAAGGGGTGGCTTTCTAAGAAAGGCCAGCTGCTGGCGGCTGTGGAAACACTCCTCCCTCTTGTCCAAAAAGCTTGTTGTCAGTCCCCTGATTATTTCTAGATGAACTTTCATCTGCGTGTGTGAACTGCGTTTTGACTGTGGCCACGCGACTGGTGTCTCAGTCAAATAGGCAACAAAGCAAAATTCTCACAACTGGAAACTGTTCAGTTCTCATTTCTAGCTGCTGTTTTGGGCTTTGGCCTTATCTTGCAAAAGGGTGCAACTGCTTTGACAGTTGTAGACAAACGTATCTGTTCTGTTTGCATTTATTCCATTAATGAGTCTGAGGGTTTGGGTCAACTTAAACTACCAGCAGAAGCTTGGGAGCCGAGGAAGGACGAGTGTTCAGGCTTTGTGCTCGTGGATGTCTCAGCTCGGGATAACTGAACAGCTTTGTCTTGCAAAGCCTACAAGCTTTTTCTGTTTTCACTTTAGCAAATTAGCAAATGACTAAGTCATTCTGGATGGGTTTTGTCCTCAAAAGGAGCAAAGATTCATTACAAACTAAAGATGGAGAAATGGCACACACTCTTATTCTGATGTTCTTTGTGAAGCTCGCTTGTGCTAGTTTTTTCAAAGCACGCACTCAAGTGGGTTCTGAGTTCTTATTTTGCCCAGTGTTTCTTCTCGTGGTGTGGAAAGGATCATGGAGCTGTTTTCTTGTTGGGGTGGATTAGAAAGTATTAGACCAGGCCCTCATAGTCTGTGGTTAATTCATTACTGCAGTCAAACAGATCTTGATTCATTTTCAGTTCTTTTCTTTTCAGGAGCTAAGGGGGAGTAACCAGGCTTTGGATTTCTGCAAGTGAATACTACATTTAAAACCGTGTTATCACAGAGCAATGAAATCATAGACCATGAGTCTACAGAAAAAGGGATCTACATGTCTGTATAAGGCTTGTAGATCTTATACGGATCTACAGATTTCTGTATAAGGCTGAATGAACTGAAGTTCATTATGTCTAGATAGGCCCAGCATTTTGTGCAAAGTGTTCAGTGCTGTTCTGCCTGTTGCAGAAGGTATTGATGCCTGATGCACTCCATCTCTGAAAAGGCCTTTAAACTGCTAAGAGGCCTTTAAAAGTGTGTATTTTCAGTGTTGTAAAAAAGTGATGTCGCTTTGGGCAATGACAGCATGCTGCTGCCCTGTATTAGCTCTGAGGTGTGTGTTTTGGACTAGCTCATCTAAAACTCTTGTTGCCTCTTGTCCCTACAGCCCCTTTTCTCACCTTCTTAGCTTTTTAAAATTGATCAATGCACTCCTGTATTGGAACTGCTTAAGAGAAGACTGTAAGAACAGCTACCTGGGTTCAGAGTGAGCATCACTGTAGCCCAGTATTGTCTTCAGCAGTGGCTGTTTGCAGGTGCCTGGAGTGGAGTAGGAATGCAGCATCCATAAAAAATGTTACCTGTAATGCTCTCCCAGCTTCCAGCTGTTTTCACTGAGGGTTTTTTCCGAGATTGTTGTGGTTGATTTATTCTGTAACCCCCAATAAATCTCTCGTGCAAGTATGTGCCTATTTACCTTTGAGCCCATGCAAATGTCTTGCCTCCACAACATCCGTTGTGAGGAGGGGTCTACCCGTGGCGGGTGGGAGACCTGAAACACCACTTTATGTTTGTTCTGAGCCTGGTTCCCTGTAGCTCCATTTAGCCTTTAACAGATGGGACCTCACTGACCAAGCTAGTTTTCATACCTGTTTGCTTCAATTACTGCATACCAGCTCCAATTCTGTTATTTTTTTGGAAAGTTTGGATGCCTAGTTCTGAAGCTGCTGGTCTAGGATGAGTTGCTCTTGTAGTTTAACAGTGGAAATAAATCTCATCCAACGTCTGGCGAATAGTGTCAAGTTTGGCTTTGGCGTGCTTCTTATTGTTCATTGTATCTTGCTGGACAAGTGCGTGCTTTGTAGTTCTCCTAAGCAGCGTGGGAGGGAGAGTCCCCAACTAGCTTAGATTTCCAGAGGTGGGGAAAAGAGATCCCCAGAAGGCCAGAGGGTAGAAGGAGGTTTGGGGAACTCTTTTTTTCTTAAATCCTGTTTTCTTCAGGAATAGGTCCTATAGTCCAGTTGCAAAAGTGCCTAAGCGTGACAGACTGAAGGTCCGCTGGTGTGCAGTCCCTTAAGCGAACAACTATTCCACCTACGGGAAAGAGCTTTAAATGCTTTAAATGCTTTTTTCAAAAAGAAACTGTACTATTTTTTAATATGTTAGGTTTGAAATTATTGTAAGTCTCAATGGCTTCTTTCAGTGTGTTTGAACACTCTACCAAACTCCACATTCAACGGTCTACGTCTGTACACGTGTGTCCGTGTACTCAGTGAGGTCTAATCACAACACGCACAGCCAAGTGCCCCCAACTCGCTCTGTATGTTTGAACACTGAGAAGCTTCTCGAGCTCATGCAAAATCTCACTGCAGTTCCCAGCTTTCTGCATTGCTTGCAGTCGAACAAGCTTGTTTCCAGAGTCCAGAAATAGAGGCTCCCTGTGAGCTGCTGTGTTGCTGGCTCTTGGTTCTCTGCTGCCTGTTATTTCATGCTGTTGAACAGGGAGATAAAACGCAAGCAATTTTAGTACAGTGCAATTAGAAAGTTCCTGATGATCAGGACTGCAGTTGTTACCCTGATGTTTCAGGATGGGACTTTTTAGATCCACCTGCTTTGCTCTTAGATGAAGGAGAGCTGTGCAAGTAGTTACTGGTAAAGCTCTCGTGGAGATTGCCATTTATATTCATGCTGCTTCTTCCTCCAGTCTGTTCTGCGTGTTGGAATCGGGCACAGGGGAAGGATGTAATAAGCCTTTCTGCTCTCCTTTCACTAGACTGCAGCTGTCTTTATTAAAAAAAAAAAAAAAAGGAAAAAAAAAAAAAAGAAAGAAAGAAAAAACCCCATCTGACACATCATGAATTCAGGGAATCGTGTCTGCTAGCTCTGCTTTTGGAACAGTAGGTTGCATTCTTTTGCTTTGGCAGCTGCACTTCTGTTGTTGCACTTTGGTAGCTGCCTCCAGGTCTCTCCACAAAAGTTAGGTTAATCTAGAATTTCGTCTGGTCTTCCATTTCCGTTCAAAATATTCACAAATCAGTCAGTCTTAAAGATAAGCTGTGCCTACTTCTGCTTTTCCTTTGCTTCCTAAGATTTGTTTTAAGGGCTCTTTGGAGAAGATCAACTCTAATGATTGACCTTGCTGTGATTCCTTGCGTTTGTACTTGAAATAGGCTTTCTCACTCACTTCTTTAAGTGTGGATGCTATACTTATGTATTTTTTTCTTTCTCTCTTTCTTCTCCCTTCTTCCAGAAGCTTTCTTGGATCCCCTTGTTTGCCTTCTGCATGCTTAAAATTAAATTCAGCTCCGGCTTGACTTTTAGGAGGTGGTGCACGGGACATACCTCTTCGTGCTTCCACTTCTAGTTTTGGGAATACACTCTTTGAGCCTGTGTATACTCAGGCCTGTTTGCATCTTCCCCTTTCTACCTGCTTGCAAAGCATTTTGAGTGGATTGAGTGATGGAAACGACCCATCCATTCCCGGGACTGCGTTTCCAGTTGCACTAGCACGGGGGGAGCACGAGCGCAGCAAACTGAGAGTCTGTGCAGCTTCCCTGCGCTCCTGTTTCACCGTTTTGACTAGCCGAAGGCAGCTCATCTTTGGGAAATCTTTCTTGCAGAGGTCATCACGCGATTCCTGTGAGCCTCATCCAAAGGATGCTTTTGGGGAGCGCTGTCAAGCCACGCTGTTATGGTCATCTAAATGCAGTAGTATCGTCAAATGGTTGCACGTAGCGGTGACTTGAGTTGCAGGTGTGTGCTGAGCCCAAGCTCTGTTGTCTTCTTCCTAAAATAGGATTTAATAGACAAACCTAGTGGTGCTTTGGGAATGGTTATTCTCATACCGCAACATACCTTTTTTAATAATATTTGACAGTGCTGGTTGACTTCAAACAAAACTTTTTTTTTAATTGTGTGCAATTATGGCATTATAGGAACAACCTGAGTCACTGTTCATTTTGTGATAAATGGTATTACTTAAATACCATACTTTTTAAACAAAAACGAGGTCCAAATTGGTTTAAAAAGTGATTTTCTTTATACTTTTCCTGTATGTTTCTCTCAATTTCTTATGAAGCATTTTTCCCTATGCAAGATTGCCTTTTTCATATGGCATAAGTAGAGCTGAGTTTGCCGGTTTTGCTCTTTGGTTTCAAGACTGAGCTTCTCAAATTGAATTATTTTACTTGGATATCAGAGGAAAAATTGCATGGGCTAACACATGCTATACTTGCTGTGTAATTCAGTTCTGTTTCTGATATACTTCATGCACCGCTTTGGATGAAAACTTCATTATGATCAACCTGATGCTCCATCTGGGACCTGCAGCGAATGACTGTGCTGCTTAACTACTATATATATAGATTGTTTGCTTTTCATTTAGATGCCAACCCAGATATTTAATAAGAAATGTACTAGTCAGTGGGGCACGCGTGTGTTTTATATATGCGTGTCCTTTTCTAACAGTCTCAAGAGAATGAGAGAAGACTTCAGCATTTTAGCTACTGCTGATGTGAATTGTCCAAAGACTGAGGGACTTGATATATATATTTTAACTCCATTTCCTCTGCTTCAGTGAAACAGCACTTTCTTTTTTGTTTCTCTTTTTTTTCTTCTCCTCCCCTTCCACCCCGACAAGTTCATTTTTATTTTTTAAGGGGGGAATAGGAGGAGCTCATTGCAGGCAACCTATGCAGAACAAGAAGTGTTTCTGCCGTAATTGTGGCTTTTGGCCTTATAATTTCAGATTTGCTGCCAGAAATATATTGTTATCACAGGATTTCCAATTATTAGTTGTTCTACCTGGAAAACCTTAGGTTAGACATGAGGCTATTTTACCATAGATAAACTAGATGGAATAAATGTTGTATACAAAGTGGTTGCTTTCCTGGGGTTAACTAGCAGTGAAAAATAAAGATGCTTTGTGTGTATTATATGAACTTTTAAGGACTATTGCCAGCTTTATAGCTGGTATCTTTAAATTTAAAATCTGTTCAAACCTCAAGAACTGTAATATTGTAATATTTCATTTTGGGCCCGAAACAAAGGTTTCTTGAGGTTTTTCTGTGTGGTATTCCCAATCCTCCTCCCCGTTCGTTAAGTCTTCAGGAAAATGTGCTTTGGCAAAGCAGCTCTTCAGCCTGCCTTGGTGGCATAGATGGGATTCACAGCATTAATTCACTTAACTGAAGATTCCCAGGTCACAATCCAATTTAATAGGTCAGAGCTAATTGGCCGGAGCAATTCAAGCCTCTTATGACCAAAAAAAAAAAAAAAAAAATTCTGTGGAAGTTTGAAGTTGTGTGGACCATCCTCTCCCCAAACCCCCCATGATCTAATGCGATATCAAAACTTGCTGTTCTCGTTGCTGTAGTTACTAGACTGCTTTATAGCTTAGGACGGGATTTGAAGCTTATCTGCTTCGACATTCAGTTGCAGCATATTTTCGAAGGATGTATACGCTGTGAAACCCGATTTCGGCGGCTCCCCTCCTACATTCAGCCAGCGTTGCCTTAGAGCTCACTAATTGTGTGAAAGCAGTGGGGATCGGGATGGGATGCCAGACCAGCGCTGGCAAACGAGTCGGTCGGGATTTTCAGCTCTGAATCACCGCATCTGAACCTCAGAAGTTGCGAAGAAAACTATGCCTGTCCAAAGGGATATTTTTTTTATTTTTAAATTTTCTTTTACTAGTGTGTTATCTATGGTTCCCATAGCTAGCAAAGTGGTGGTGGTAAGTTATCGGACTCACAACTCTTCTTTAAATCCCAGAGAGCTGAGCTGGGATAATTAGGTAGGACTCAAGCAGCTGAATGCATGAGGTTTTCTTTACTTGGACATCTCTCCCTCAGCTAAATAAAGGAGATGGAAATTGTGTTAGTTTGAGATAAATACTAAACTAAGTATGCAGAGGCATGCAAGGTGAGAAGGGGAAGTAAAGATTTTGGGTATATGCTAGTGGTTCAGGGCTCACTACTTTTTCAAGAGCATTAGACATTGAAGTAAGGCTTTCAAATTGCTATTGTGGAAACCTAGGTGTCCAGTCCTTCTTTCGCTGCTGCTGACTTTTAAGTCAGGACATTGAGGTGTTCTGTGCCCTGTGACCATGGTGTGTTTTCGTTTTTTGAGGTCTACTAGAGACAAACCCTTGGGAGACCTCTAAAAGGGAAGTCTAGTCCAGTGGATTTTAGTGGCCAACCAGCTGGAAAATAACTCTTTGGGCTTGCTCATCTCGGCTAGTTTTACTGTTGACTCATATTTTCCATGCGGGGGGCAGGGGGGGGGAAGAATTGTACAGACTTCCTTAATTTTTCAGCAAGGGACACCTCATGCTGGTGGCTGCCGTCAGCTCTCTTCACTGAGGCTGGCAGTTTGCAAAGAAAGGCAAGCGCTATTTCTTTCTTTTCTTGCACTGGTCTTAGGCAGAAGGTAAGGAATGCCTGAAAATTCGCAAGCATTTATTTATTTATTTGCAAAGTCCTCCCTGGACTTTGGGAAACTTGTTACCCACCCCTACAAACCTGGAAAAGGAAGTTTTGAAGTATCCCCAGCTTTTCCATTAGCTCCTGGGGGGTAGCGCTGCAAATTGGTCCATGGTGGCTTTTTGAGCAATACCTGTTTGTGTTTGTAGATGCGTTTAGTGGAGGAATTCAGGTTTATAGCTTGGACTGCTTTTTCTCTCAAACTTGGTGACATAGCAATAACTTCACCTCTTGGGTTTTTTCTCTTTGTAGGTTTTTCCTATATATATATATGTATATATATGTATATATATTAAAAATAGTGACATTGTTTGAAGTCTTCTACATAGAGTTGTAATGTAGGAACATTTTTCATTAACTGTAATTTTACCTACACTTTTAATTAATATGAACCTTCCAAACTCAATTATGACATCCTTGCCTTATGCTTTAAGACACCGGTTTCCAGGAATGTCAAAATGAGCTTTATACTTGGCATCCCAACCTGTTCTCCTAGGCTTAAATCTTCAGAGATGGGAAGTCGGCGTCGTGCTCCCCGACGACTGGGACGCTGCTCCGAAATGCTCGAGCTTCCTCCCCTGTTGTGGAGGAAGTGAAAGCGAAACCACGCTGCAGCTTTGCTGGGGAGGTCTGAATGCAAATTGATGCATCAGATCTTGTTCTTTGATAATTCTCTGTGTGAAAGAAAAAGTAGCAAATTTCTCCCTGCCCCAGGTATGCCCAAATGTCCCCCGACAGGCATCGGAAGTGCCTAGATTTGAAGGAGGCGTCAGATCGCTTTCTCATCCACAACTTTCCCACAGTCTGGTTTGTCACAAGAAGTCCTGCAACGGCAGCTACAAAAACTAGACATGTTTCCTAAGCAGCTGTTTACATGCATGTTAACACGTCCCCGTGGGGATTTCTCAATTGCTTTAAAAAATAAGGCGACGTCTTTCTCGGACAGGCTAACTCACGTTGCTGTTTGCTGACGGGAGCTGTTGCTGTCATTCACAGCTGACATGCATTTGCATCATCTGCGCCGAAAAAAACCTGGTTGCTTGAATTGCTTTTGAAAAATAACAGCCTTCTGTAGCAGTAGCAATGCTATATGCATTCGCAGTCCATGGTGATTTACTTAGAAATCTTGGGAACAGCACTGGAGCAGCAAGCAGCAATTGCTCCAGTGCTGATCCTGCTTAATTTCTGAAACAACATTGCAACACCAGCCTGTATTTTAGTTGTACAAGGAAGTTATGGTTTCAGTTTTAAGGTCTAGAAATCTAGTAGCTTTTTTTTTTCTTTTTTAATCCTACTGGTTCTGGCAGTTGGATTGTTAAAGAAACAGAAAAAGTTCGGAGGTGCTTAATTGCATCTCACAGCACTTTGCACCGGTGACGAGCAGACTCTTTCCCTCCGTTTTGCTGAACTAAAGCAAGCTGGAGAGCTGCTTGCAGCAGCTGCAGAGCTGGCGGCTCTTAGGCACGGGGGAAAACAACATTGCACGGCCAAAACGTTCGTAGGTGCTCCTGACAGCTTCCAGAAAAATCAATGAACTAGAGGACCCGGGCATGCCCTGCGCTGTCAGTCGATCCGAGTGACGCCAAACGGCGGGGAGCGGACAGGCGGTTTGGATGGGTGCACGCACACGGACCAGCCCTCATCCCGCGAACTCTTTTTGCGCTCAGGTGGGATAAAGCGATGCTGTTTTCCTAGGGCGAATTTTATAGGTTTTTCAAAAATGTCCTTTTCTGAAAGGCCACTGCAAATCTGGTGCATTCCCGCGAGTGTATTTTTTCCTACATCCACTCGGAGCATTATTAATGGAAGTCTAAGCTTTGAGGTTGTTGACCCCAATTTCATTAAAATATGTATCTTTTATTCTTTTAATTAGTTTATCTAATAGAGTTCATGAAGCTCAATTTGCAGTACACTGATTTGAAGTCGTTTGGCTGTGCCCCGTGGTTATAGAGGTTTTTACATCTGAGAAACGGTTTTATATGAAGGGGCACGAAAAAGATGCTGTTCTGCTTATTGCCCATTCTTGATCATTTCTGACCTAGGATAGGCACTATCGGCCTCATCCCCCCCGTTTCGTAGGCATTTCGAGTCAGGGCTAGTTGTCTAACGTAGAGCTGAGATTGCAGCGTTACAGTCTTTTTCTCCCCGACGCGTGGAAAGGTTCGCGAGGGAGCAGCGCGCAGCGGTTGCACGGCTTCTGCCTAACGCGGGAGGAATTTGCGCAGGCCTCCGACCGCCGAGGCAGCACAAAGGAGCCACACATTCCCGCTCGCGCACTGAATGCTTTTCGCCACCAAAATGCTCTTGTTCTTGGGCTTGTGATATTTTACCTCGTATTGCTTTCCAGCTCTGTAACAAATACTGTACTGCTCGTCTGCTTTTCTGATGCAAAATGATTGAATCTGTATACTTCAGTGTCTCCTTCCGCTGTTTGGACTCATCCTCTCACTTGCTGTTTTGGCGTTTTTCCACTACTGGACCTCCGCGGCAAGCATTTTATTGTGCATAATTTTAAAATCCAGTTTATTATATTTGAACGACAGCCATTGTCCTCTGTGACCTAAGGTGACTTATTAAAGCAGCACTTTTTTCCTCCGGTGACAGACGTAACCAGAAGCCTGTCCCTAGCAGAGGCCATGTGTCCATGCCTATATGCAACCAGATGACTCCAGATGATGCTTTCCGATCACAAATCTGATTCATCGTCATCCTCAGAAGTATTTTGCAATCTTTTTAAAACCATGTCTGTTTTATATGATACTAGAGAATAGTTGGTTTCTTTGACACAAGTATGAGATGCATGTTTTGGGAAGCTCGAAGGAGGGACCTCTTTTCGGGAAAGCTTTTGTTTTGTCCCCTCTAGCTAATTTCATCAAGTAGGATGACGATAATGTAGTATTCTGGTAAGTAACGGCTTTGGCCGAAGGCCGTGCTGCTGCTGTCTGGGAAGGCTTCACGAGGCCTTAATTTCAATAGCTGAAGTGCCGCCTTCTTAATCTTACTATATATAGTTGATACCGATTGCAAAGAGCTGTATGAATGCAAAATAGCCTGTATCAGGCATTCAGCCTCTATCAGGCAGGGCCTTGAGTGCGGTTTTACAGCTTGCCAGGTTTCATCGTAGCCCTGAACTTCCAAACCCTGCGTTTAGCGTTTCATTCTGGCCCCCGCGTCGTGGTGGTGCCTCCTTTCCACTCGTGGCGGGAAGCGGACGGGCGGCGAGGCGCGGACGGAGGGCGCAAGAAAGCGCCTGAACCCAGGAGGCTTCGGGGCCGTGGCTCGTGCAGCCCTGAAACTGTAGGTCCGTCCGCTACTGCTCTCGTCCTCCACGCTTTGGAGAAAGCTGCTGCTTTTCCCCCCGATGTCGACGTCTGCCAAATATAAAGAAGCGCTTAACCAAGCGCCTCGCGCCTTGAGCAGGTGGCTTCATCGTCAGCCGATTTGAGAGCAGTCAACTGAGCGGAGCAGGAGAGCGAAGCACAGGCAGGTAGCTGTTAAGCCTCTGCAGAGTAACGATCAATTTATTCCTCCTCTAAGGTTAAATATTGTACAGGGGTTAACCCTGCTTAAGCTCCGTTGAGTACTGAGCAACTGCATGGCCTAAAAAAAAAAAAAAGTGTCTTCTCCTAAAAGCAGTATTGCAGCTTGTTTTATGTTAACATCTGGATGATGTTCATTCTCGGTCAGCGTGAGCAGTAAAGCAAGTTGAAGCAGCTCCTCGTCGCCGTCGTGGTTGCTGCCCCATACGTCTTGCCCCTTGCTCTCGTGAAGCTTCACGATGCAGAAGTGGGCACAGCCATCCCGCCTGGTGGCCCCCACCTTGCAGTCGCCCACCTTGCATGCCTGCAGCAAATTCCTGAATCGGGGGCGATGCCTCTCTTGAATAGACCCGGGTGGGCTCTGCCTCCGTCGATTTGGCTCTACGAAGCTTGCAGCACCTGCCGTAAACGGCATTCGCTCCAGCCCGCCCCTCGCGAGCAGGAGCACGCTTGCAGCTGAGCGGCTCTGTACCGTGTTGCGAAGCCGGTAAGGGTTTTCTATTTTAAAACTCGCAGTGGTTTAATAAAGATGGATCTCACAGCTAGATGAAAGCTAAAGCTTTTGGTATGACTTAACTGCGCAACTGGTGAAATGAGCCGTGTCTACGTTGTGTAGCGGCAGTCCGCCCCCGCCGCTGCGCCTGTCAGCCTCTGCAGACCCTCCTGGGTGCGAGGTGAGTCACTTGCCTGCCTCGGCGTGGGAGCCGAGCGCTTTCGCAAGGAGGTGCCTCGGTGTTCGGAGTCCTAACCCTGTCCCCGGCTGTGGGGTTAAAGCCAGAAATGAGAAAGTTACAATACTGGTCAAGAGTCTAAAGCATATTTGGGATTTAGCACGCTACAAACCAAATCAGCAGATATGGAAAAGGATTATTTGCAGGCATGAAAGCAAATTGGGTTGGCTCGTGTTGTTACCAAAGGTATTGGGAAACCAAATAATCTATTAGGACTATAGCAGAACTAGAAATCTGAATTATTGAGATTATTCCCAATTTTAAGCATTATCGGATGTATTTAATACTTTGCCAGTTAGGAAAGTGGTTGGCCAGTACATTCTGTTATGGGCAGATTGGTTTGCAGGGTATAAGGTAAAGGTTACCCAACACTTCTGTTTTCAAATACTAAAATACTAGTGCCATGCCTTCCAGAAATCAGGGTTTCCAGAAATAATAAAGTAACTCCAAAAATGACTTTTTTCTACCCAAGAAAGTATTCATTTTATTTGCTTTCCAATGAATAAAGAATGATCACATTCAGTTTACATGTGCAATCTGCAACATTGTTTAAAAGGCTTTAAATGTGTTTAAAGTGCCCCCTCCCCAAATTACCATTGCCACGATAGGTGCATGGAAACCTCAGCTTTCAGGAAACTGAGGTTTTGAAGGAAGAGAGCACACGTCTCAGAAGAAGGGGTATTTGTGCTAATGACTGCTGCGGAAGAGGCTGGAGATATATATAAAAAATATATATAAAATATATATATATGTCCCCCATATGTGTGTGTGTGTGTATATATGTATATATGGGAAGTGATAGAAAGCAAGTTCAGCAACTTCTGGCCATAAGGAGATAACAAAACCACATATATATACACATATAAATATATATATATGGTGTGCGTGTGTATATATATACACACACATATATATATGCGCACACGTATGTATTACCAGGATGTATAGTCTCGTGGTGTCCTGTAGAAGGGAAAAAGAATAAAGAAATGGGATTCCTACATGGTGACTTTGTGGTAGTGATCAAAGATGTAAAGATTCTCCCAAAATAGGCTGATTTGCTTGTGCCTTTTAATCAGGAGCATGGTTTTGAACAAGGAGATGTATGAGAGGTGTCTAGTGAGAATGCAAGTATGCTAATAGATGTGATCGCATCTGGGATAAAGGCGGAATGTGCAAGTTTTGATCAGCTTGAATTGAGAACTGTCCCCAAAATGCAAAAATCGTTTCAGGAAATTGCAGGTCTGGGAGCAGGGATCTAGACCGTCAGGCCAGGGTTGGTGCAGTATCGCTGTAAAAAAAAGAGCTGGAAAAAGAGTTTAGGCTGGAAGTTACAAGAAGGCTTTAAAGCATCAGGACGGTGGATTCGAGCGGTATACCAGGAGGAGCGATGAAATCTAGCTACTTTGGACCAGTTTGTGCAGGAGTCCCGTAATGCCGTTGCTGGCCATAGCTGGGACGGGACTTGGTGATGCACAGTATCTAGTCCCGTGCCTGGTTTCCAAAATAACTGCATTTCCCGGGTGACTCTTGTAGTGTCCATGGTGTTTTTTGCTCCTTCCTGTGAAATTCCACCCAAATTGGTCTAAGGTATAAATCTTCGGCATTACCTTTTTGGGCTCTGCCATGTTGTGCAGTGCTGGTGCATGCTAGTTACTCCCCTCCTCTCTCGCTGACCAAGGAACACACCAAGCTGGTTTTATTAAAATAAAACTTTTTAAGAACTATAGTTTTCTTTCTATTCGGAATAGACTAAGTGCAGGCTGGGAGCCGTGGATATAGCCGATGGCTCTGAGTCTCTGCTCCTTGCGTGTGAGGTCCGTTTGGGGGTTTTGCTTTTACAGCTTACAAATTTCACAATGAAACTCTAAATTTATGTGCCACATTGATATCTTTTTAGTAAGGAGATCTTGCAGCTCCAGAAGATTGTCTTGGCACGTAGAAAATTCCCTTTACTTTGCTTTCCAAAATCTAGACGAAAACGTCAGTGGAAAGGACCAACATCTGTTGCTGTCGCTGCCAGATGTTTAGTGAAGAGCAACAGATAATTTCAGCACTTCTCCTGTGTCTGGATTGACTGGGGCAAGTGGCGGTGTTTTCTTTTTTCCTCTTTAAACCTGAAGAAACATTCTGTTGTACGTTCAGCTTGCTTTCGCCAAGCGTTGGGGCCTGATTGATGACTCTCCCGCCCGGTGCTTTTGCACACGCTGCAGGATTTGCCTTCCAAATTCCCGAGGCGGTGCAAATGCTCGCCTTGAATGTAAATACTTTTTACCCTGCGGGTAAGAGGTAAAGCTCTAAAATGAGTTCTTATATTCCAAAGTCCAATACAATGCAACTTCTTGTAAGCCATTATTCGAAGGGTAGGTATAAATCAGTTGTGCAGTGGGTGGAGTAGGTTGCATTTGATGGAGTTTGGGAAGATTTGGGTCACCTCCTTAAAACAGGAAATTAAACGGCCTTCTATGTAACTCTGCCCATTTTTTTTTTTAACCGAAAATTAAACTTCCTTGTGTAAGCTTTCGAAATATACTTTCCAATTTAAGGCTCTCAAAAAGTGTATGTGCATTTT
The DNA here is from genome assembly GCF_036370855.1 of Dromaius novaehollandiae. Taxonomy (NCBI): domain Eukaryota; kingdom Metazoa; phylum Chordata; class Aves; order Casuariiformes; family Dromaiidae; genus Dromaius; species Dromaius novaehollandiae. Next base: position 24,671,845 of record NC_088107.1, read on the forward strand.
GGTAAGTCACGCTGTTCATATTTAAAACTTGATTATTTACAGAGCCAGAAAAAGGTAGATATTGCAAATGCCTCGTTGCAGCTGCATTTCGGCAGTATACCGGAGCCAGCCCTGTTGTCCTTGTCGTTGGTGACTGATGCTCTGATGATACGTAGGGTGGATATGTTGCCTCTTGTTGCCATTTGGATTAATCAGACTCATTTTTTACTCGAGTATCTTTTTGTTCCTGCTGAATTTGGAGTCCTGGGCAGGCTACAACTGCAGTTATGGTGATGCTTAAGGAAGAATGTGTTTGAATTATCTGACTGAACTCTGCTTTTGTGGGCCAGAGTTTTCTCGGTATTTGGAGGCCTCTGGGATAGAGGTAAACTTGCCAGCAGTTCATAAATTTTAGCCGGGCTTTTTACCTTAGTCAGGAAATTCATGTTTGAACTTTATTAAGGGGCTTAAGCTAGGATTCGCAGTGATCTAATACCAGGACGCTGCCAAATGCAACGTGCCGTCTTTGTGTTTCGCTGCTCTTTTTATTTTAGCGTTCTTGCTCGCGTCCCTTTCCCTCGTGCTATTCCTAGCGTTGTTCATTGGTGGTGGATTAAATAAATGCAAAATGCCTCTCGGCTGTGAGGCACCAATTGCAGCAGCAATGCGCAGCCGAAAGCGGGCGAGCTTTAACCCGGTGCCACGGGCATTGCTGTCCCGCGTGTGCATCGCCTGCCTGCCGCGGTGCGCAGAAGAACGCGCTTTCCAGGGGAAACTGGAACGAGTAAATATGTTTAACTTCTCCAAAAACTGGCGTGCGGTAGTATTTGACAAGCAGGGGGAGATTATGTAGCTGAGCAAGAAGAGCTGATGTCGCAGGTGTCATGCGGAAGGCCAAAACGATTAATCACATCGAATCACCCTGAGCCGAGCCCTCTGGGTTGTGGTTTGGCATCGAGCTAGCAGCCTCCGCGTAGAAAGCATTATTTTAAGTTAATTCTCAAGCTTCAGAAGAATGCATAAGATGAGTAAGCTGGTTTTGCCAGGGAAAAGCATATCCATCTGTGACGGAAACTTGACCTGTTTTGGATAGCAGGCATCTACGAACGTTTGCCCAGTGTTTTAACCGTCGCATGGGCTAGCGAACAGGCGAGGTGCGTTGCTCTTTGCTTGTCCCTTAAAAGTGGCCTAGCTGAGTAACTGAGGATGGTGCCGAAGAACATGGGTGTATCGTGGGAAGCTGCAAAAGATGTCAAAACTAGCTTGCCTTTGGGTTAATTTTAAGTTGGTTTTAAAGAAAGAAAGTGGATTACCTGGACTTAAGCGCTGGTCAATGTTGGGATGGCGACCTGTGCTTCCCAGCGTCTTCCTTTGGCTAGTGGATGCTATCGCTTGTATAAGCTGCTTATATATGATCGTGTGTCGGGCAGGGATGCTTGCGTAATGAGTATAGCGTAACGATGCTCTTTTCCCCATTTCTTCTCCTTTTCTGCAAATTCAAGCAAAGCATCACCCGTTTCTGTGCTCTGAATTGCAGTCTCTCTTAATTGCTGCCCTGTGCTTGGTTTCCATCAAATCCTCTATTGCCAGAAGTTTTAGATGTGTGCGAAATGGAGGAAGGACATCTTTATTTTAGAGAGAGCAAAGGTCTTGCGAGGGTTAGCAGGAGGCTCGGAAAACCTTGCTTTCCTCATTTGCAAACCATGCTTAAAAATTCGGCGAGGTCGGGTGGGCTGTGAATGACGGTTGCCATTTCAGCAGCCCCTGTGTACGGCCAGTCAGTTCCTAAATAACCCGTGATTGACTCTCAGTCCCTGTTTCTGCATCACGCGGCTGTCCACCTCCGATACTGCTTTTCCATTTGTGCTGCAAATTGTGCAAATGAGGAGGTATGTTTGCTCTTCCCAGTAACACATATGCAGTGATGTTGCCTAAATTGCCAGTGTGCATGTACACAAACTCGTGCTCTTTTTTTAACGCTCTAAGTATAGCAAGTGGGCACCCAAGAGCCGGTAAGCCTGGATTAATACTGGGCTTGGGCTACTTCAAAAGGGATTACAAACCATAATATTGGCATTAATGCTGCGAGAGCGAAGGGAAGCTTTCTGAAGTGCTTATGCAGCACAAAGAAACTTTGCTGAAACCTTTTAACTTGCACTGCTGCTTTTTTGCTTTCCTGGTCTACGGAGGAGAAACCTGTGGTTTCTAGAATTACATCACAATTATAATATTTGTAATAATAGAGATGCAATATAAATAGCCTTATGGCATAAGTGAAATATATGGGTAATGAATGGGTGTGACCCGGTTGTTGCTGTCTTGGTTTTTTATTCTGGCTCGCGTAACCATTCCCTCCATGTGACATCTGGTTTTCATCTGTTGCAGGAAAGCCAAATAATTTCAATAAAACTGAGAGAAAACATAGTCATTTAAAAAAAAACAGTTGATGTTTGGCCTGTTACTAATTAAATTTATCAACCGCAGTTATTGACAGAATGGACACTCATTGGGAAGAGTAGAAGTGTCTTCTGCTGTACTGCCCAAATCCAGCGTAATAGGGCCGTAACTCCACGCTTTCCCTCACGTTGGTGCCCGCAAGTGTCTGAGACGATAAATAACTTTTTGGTGAACCGCCTATCTGTGGTTTCAGCGAAGCACCAGAGCGCATTCGCAGTCTGGCTCCTCAGAGCAGCCTTAGTTCAGTCTCATTTCCAGTCTACTCAAATTCGCATGGTGGTTGTCTGGAGTAACGGGGCCTTTAAAAAATGCAGAATATAATGCAATGACAAGGAGAAAATGCAATGACAAAAAGAGAGTTCAAAAGCAATGGAATCGCTTTTTCTTTGCATCTGGTTTATAAGGGTTTGCATCTGCTTCACCATTACCATTCACCAGGAATCACCATTAAATACAGAGAGTCTCTATTGCATTGGCAGCCCCCCTCTACCGCATTTTAAACTTGTGTTTTATCGATTGCTAGGGTTGTAGCGAACGCTGTAAGCTATTAGGCACAAGTGCACTGTGTGCAAACTGAGTGTTCGTCTTGCTACGAGAGTTATTGACCCGTTCAGCTGGGCGCTCTAGGAACATTTAGTAATTTTTTTTCCCAGTTAGGCTGCAACACTCTTGCAGATCATTAGATCGGTTGTTTCCCGCCCCCCCTCCCTTTTTCTGTGGCTGTGAAAGCTTCCTTAGGATATCATTATAAGTAAGTAAAATATTTCTAGTTTTCCGTATTAATTGCAAGCATTCAACGGGAAAATTGCATGTAGCTAGTTGAGAGAAGAAAAGGTTGTTGAGAGAAGGAGCCTTTTTTAAAACCAAGGTTGTCTTGACTACTAGCTTATTGTTTTGGCATAAAGGATCTACATGAACAAATTGCGAAGTCTGTAGGAATCATAACTTTGCGTTTTGACTTCAATGGTTGTAATTTTTAACTTGGTTCTCATGTTGGAAGATCTTAAGCACTAATTTTTCCTAAGAGTTTAAGCTTCTAGTTTTCAGTTGGAAATCTAAAAAGTAAAATAAGCTTGAGCTTACTATTATGTTTTATACTTTGGAAGGAAGTGTTGCATTTCTACTTGTAAATTTGATTGAATGTTACCAAAAGTAACGAGATCCATGTTTCATTTTCCCTATGAGCTGCTGAAAGAGTAGCATTTGCTTGGAAAAGGAGATGTAATTTGGGAAGGGCACTTACAACCCATGAAAGTTGTCTTCAAAAGAAATCAAGGAGCTTTCTGTCTACATCAGTGCTTCGTTTTGGGGGCCCAGGTCTGTATCTCAGGGCCAAACTGGACTTCAGCTCCGTTTTGTTTGCCTTACTGTGGACCAGTCCTGTTGACTTGATTTAGAGGGTGGTAAAGGTAAATAGTTCAGTGACTCAATACTTTAATCAGATAATTCTATGTAGAGATTTTAATACCCATTTCTACCTAATGTATGAGTTATCTTTGATGCATTTGTTTTCTAATGCAGCATTTACAGGATTTCAAGTGTAGAAATACCTACAGAGCTATTTTTAGAGACAGGACCAGTTATATATAGCTTTTTTTCTCCCTCTAAATTGACTTTGGGCAGACATTACCTGGTGGGAGAAGTTCGTATGCCTCGTGAGGGTGATTTTATTTGTGTGAACGTGCCTGGACGTCATCCGCGATCGAGCAGAAGGCCTCCTGACCAGAGACGGTGGCTGTGCTGCATCCGAGACTCACAGAAAGGCATAGAGAAAGGAGGAAAAGACAAAACAAAACCAGAACGGGCTTAGGGCATATTAGTTGAGCTTGCTTTTTTTCTTTTCCCGGCATGTTTGTGTCTGCTTTGTGTTTAAGCTGACTCAGGATCTTGAGCCGGTTGTGGACACAGCCCCACGTGCGTTCGTGCCGCGCGCCCCGGGGAGCAGGGTGCTGCAGCACAGGGACGGCAGTTCCTTAAGCCGATCATCTTCCTCAGCACTACTTATCCTCAAACCGTGGCTTTAGGTACATGGAGCTCTTTGGCACTAATTCAGGGTTTTTTTTCTTCTTCTTTTTGCACATGCCTGGTAGCGTGGGCTTTTTCCCCCGAGCCTTGCTTCAAATCCCACCGCAATATTAATTATTGCAGTAACTCTAGACTAGACAGTCAATGAATTTTCTGCCCATTCCTGTGGCTGGGTATCATCCAAAGAGAGAGAGACGGGGAAGAAACTGCAGCAGGAGAGATTACCGGGGTGATAGCTCTGGCTGGCTGCTGCCCGAGGCAGCCTGGCGGTAGAAATCCCGCTGGAGGCCGGGGGCTGAGAGGTCGGACAATCGTGCCGCTGTTCTCTCCCTGCTCGTAACCAGGAGGAGGAAGGCTCAGCAATGCCCACTTCATGGGAAGAAAGGTTTCTTTCTGCAGTTTTCCTTTTTGTCAGTTTTTTAAGCTTCCTTTTCCATTCCTCCTCCTCCTCTTGAACTGCAGGCAGAGTTATTTAAGAAGTGCTGTTTTCCCCATGAATTTCGTTTTTTTTTTATGCAGTGTTTTACTTGCAAATAACCAAATGCACTTAATTCTCTGCCTTTAAAGTCAAAGATGCAAGCAAAACCCCCTTAACCTACCACTTTTTTTATTTTTTTTTTGCTTTTGGCTTTATCAAGCTGCTGTGAGTGAGCGAGCAGAAAAAGTGCCGCTGTGCTTCCCAGCTGGATTAAAGAGATGCTCTCAAACAATTTCTGCTACGCGTTGTGTGCATCCTTTCTGTGCACAAAGCAGGTAGAACTATGAGAGGCTTCAAAAAAAAATTCTCCATCATGCAAATAAACTGTTTGCATTCTTAAATTTAATTTTGCTTTCAGCACGGAGCATTCGTTATTTCTTGAGAGGTTTGCTGCAGCTCTACCCCCACAAAATCTTCCCAGATCCCTCCAAGCGATATGTTCGGAGACATTTTGACTGCATTATGCAGAATGCGCTTCCCTCCTGCTTCTTGCTGTAGGTGTTATTTTTAAGGTTTCACTCGTAGGGATTAGCGCGAAGTGCAGACAACAGCTAGCATAGCCGTGGGCACAGCAGAAGCTCCGTGATTTTCTCGGCATCTCGAGCAGGTTTGTGCTGTGCGTAATGCGAGTTAACAGATTGCCGTCTGTCCTCGGTAACGTTATAGCTCAGTGTTATGGGCTGAAGGCTTTACAGGTGGATAATATGTGATGAAGAAATTAAGATCTGGATATAAGATAGCCTTCCCCCTCGTCATCCCCCCCAGGATTGATACCTGTGCATAAACACGCACTACGGAGGTTGATAAAATTATATAAATCACAATCTCTCTGAGTCGAAGAGAGATCTCAGGCAGACCCCTGCTTTTGCACACAAGTGATGCTCACCTTCTGGAAACGCTGCGACACCTAAGAGGGTCAAAGGCTCCTTTTACCTTTCTACAAAGCCATAATGCATCACGCGTTCTCCTCATTGAGAGCTTTACTGCTTATCTGCAGCTGGAATAATATCTTCCAGGGGCTGCTATGTTACCATGGGACTCCTTCAGCCTCGAAATCGGACGCATCTGAGGCACTGATATGCAATGTCTGCTAAATTTAACTCTCCCCCCCTCCTGTAGACTCTGGCTTTTCAAATGCACCACTCAAATGGATTAAATCCATCAGATTTTAATTTACCAGCATCAGGCCACGCAGTCTGCTTTCCTCCCGGCGTTCTGCTGCTTCCGCATGTCCCTTGCTTTCTGTGTTGCCTTATTTTATTTATTTATTTTTCCTCCCCTGCTTTGGTGCTTTCTACCTCCCTGTGCTTTCTTGCCGCTTTGGACCACAGCTCGTGGGCGCCTTGGGCCTCCCGTCTCAGTCCTTGGGGCCACGTGAAACGATTCCCTGAGAATCCTGCTCCGGGAAGGGCACGAGCGCAGCAGCAGAAGCCGCTCTCACTACTTTCCAGTGATGGACAAACTTTCCAACGTAATTGCTCATGGCCCGTAGGCTACGCGTTGCATATTGCTGCTTTGCACAATGAGGGCTTGTTTTTGCCCTATCTCCCTTTTTCACATCCCTGTGCACCATTGGGTTAAATCCTTTTCTCCAGTAAGGTTTGGCGGAGAAATGTCTTGCTAAATTCAGAACGGTTATTCAGAATTTGTGTTTCTGCTCTGAGGTTTGTTTCAGACCTGCAGAAAGCATGTATTCCTGGAGGCCTGTCTAGTTTTCCAGTTATTCTCGTTCCTCTGATAAAAACAGTGTTACATCTGTCTATCGAATTTGCCCTGCCTCTGTCTTTATCCCATTGCAGCTGCTGCAGTGCAACTATCGTGCTGTATTTTCCATTACGTTGCAGTATGTTGAGTTGGTTACTGGAGAATCACTACGGTGTGTTTAGGCATTTTTGTAATTCTCCAAAGTTTGAACGGAGGCACGTTGGTCTAGATACCGGTGTGGCAGAGCTTGCTGTTTCTGCAAGGTGAGGCAGTTGTACACCACTCGTTTGTTTAATTAAGCAGAGATGGAGAGGGAGCACATCTGCTAAATCTCTTTAGGAGGGCAAGCGAAGGAGAGGCTTCGTCAAACAGCGTGATGGCAATTAAACAGAAAAGATGTTAAAAAACCCCCCATCATACCTGCCTGTTGGAAACCTGCACTTTGAGAAGAGAGAACAAATATGCGTCTTTATATTCCATGTCGTTAGCTACACAAGAATATATAGAAAAGATGCGACTGGTGTCTCTTTTTGCAGATAATTTGAGACGCTAACTGAATGCTGCTATATATCGTACTGAGTCGAACGTGATGCTGCAGATCGCTGTATCTATTATTACTCCCTAGCTACTTCATTATTTATGCTCTGCAGATAAAATCGGTGCTTCCCTTTTGCCAAGAGAAAGGGGTTATTTCAAGAATGTCTGTTTGGATGGAGCTATCTTTAGAAAGGGTGTCGCATATTTGTATGAAATTATTCAGAAAAACAAACGCTGTTGCTGTTAGCTCATTGACCAAGGGTGGGGGAAAAAGTCCCCGTGTTTTCCGAAGGCAGCTTCTGTATTTCTCATGCTGTTACGCAGCATTGCAGCAAAGCGCAGGAGCTTCACGTGTTGGTTCGGAGCAGCCAGCTGTACGTGCCAGCATCGCACCTGATCTTCTCCTAAATATCGTACAACTTAGTTGCAGCCCTGCCCGTGCACTCCGTTGTACGTAGCATCGTAGTACTGCCTATAGTCTTTTAAAGAACAAAAGGTTTAAAAAGTTTGTCTTCTCCAAAATGAATGAAGACTGTTATACAAAGGCTAAAGAGGCTGCAGAATTAAGTGCTGTTAAATTAGGAAGTCCTTACCGAGACTTAATTTGGTTCTTTGCACTCCTGGTCCTAGGCATACTCCATAACTTCACCTACTCCTTCTGTCCCCTCTGGTTCCCCGCTGCCTGAAGCGCACAGCTAGGCTGGCTCTGGGGATCAGTTAGTTCATGTAGGAAAATGAGCTTGCAGCTGGGAGGACTGCTGCTTCGTTTGCTGCAGGATTTGGCACACGTACAGCAAATGGAGGAGGGAGAACCATTTCTTGATGCATGCATGAAGAAATGATAGGGTGAAGGTCCTGGAGCCCCACTCCACGTTCTCGTGCAGTTGGCGGAGGTGGGAGATGAAGAGCTGCTGCTCTGCAGCTTCTGCTCTCCCGTCACACGTGGAGAAGGGGCTGAGAGCGGGCTATGAGGGGCAGTCGAGGCTCTGCATCTCCAGCACAGTGGCCAGCACAGTTTAGGCAGCGGTACGGCAAAAACAGGGCTGGTTTAACACCTTGCATTTCCAAAAAGCAGTAGAAGGCAACTGAGAAGCATGGGGACAAAATTCCCACGTGGTGTCCCAAATGCTTAACCTCTGGCAAAGCCCGGCTAGAGAAAAGTGGGAGATATCGAAACATCTGTATTGATTTCTTGCAAAGTGGATGGGGTAATTCTTGCAGGACATGCTCTGAAGTGAAAACTAATCCTCTGTTTACAGGCGTTAGAAACCATAACCCTGTGTCTGCCTTGTGCAATGGGGCATCGGCTGTGCTGGGCTTCACCGCGCAGTTCCTTTCTCTTTAGATAGCGGAGGGTGTGCTCTCATATTTACCCCCAGATTAGCTAATTTTTGCAGTTTGTCGGAAATTATCACGCCCTCAAATATAGTCAAATTTTATACCTTTGCCAAGTTGAGACCTTTTAAATAGTCTATTTATTTGTTTTACCTGAAGACTGAAAATGCATTTTTAAGCAGTTGTGTCATCTGGTCAGACACATATCTGATTTTGGGCTCGTCTTTTCAGTTTTGGTTGACAAGGATGTCTTCGTTTCTGACAATTCTCTTTTGCTCCGTAGGAGTGATCAGCGCCAGCCGTTGGTTTTCCTGGCTCCTGGTTTTCCGTATCAAACATTGCGGTCACAAACGAGAATAGTTTAACTGCTACGTAGAGAAAAGAGTCCTTCCTCCTGCAGTTTTTGGGGTCTGTTGCAAACATTTAGCAATGAACATTTGCGATTTCCCATCTTGCTGTTTGGGTTGTGCCGAAAAGGCCAAGGTGATTTTCGTGTGTCGATCAGCTAAGAGAAGCCGCCTGCGACTGCCGGCGCTTGCAGAGTTGCAGAAGGCACCAGCCGTGCTGAGCTTGTGGCAGGCAAGCGAGCAGTTTTAGCAGTGCACGGCGCGCTGCAATCTGATGCTGTTTGTACACAAGGAGCAGCCAGGAGTGCTCGAAATTTTGGAGCTGGACCAAGAGTTGTGGATTATTCACATAATCTGGCCGAAAGAGCAGGGTCGAGCTGGGGACTCGTATGCTCATGTTTAACCTCGTCCTTCCTTGTGCAATATTATTTTATGTGGCAGAATACAAATGTGGTTTTTTTAATTGTATTGACTTAATGGCAGTGCTCTGACAGCTTTTTTTTTTGGGGGGGGGGATGTATTATTTTTGTCTGTAACTAGAAAAAAAGTAGCTGCGGTCTAAAAGGAAGGATAACACAGGCAGCGGCCAAGTTGGGTTTTGTGTTACAGCGGTATGTTTTTGTTGCTGCTAACGTGTTTTTGTTTTTACTCATTACGCATATTTCTCTTGGGAAAAAGGGTGAAAATATGCGTGCAGGATACCCCGAGTGATGCCGGGCCCGGGGGAAGGCCGGGCGCTGCGGCCGCTTCTCCTCCTGCCACTCAGCTTGGGCCGCTAAGCGTGGTGACGAGCTGCAGGAAAGCTGTAGATAATTTTGCATAATGCAGTTATTAAAAAAAAGCTTGCCAAGGATGGCGTGTGCCGTGCCGCTTGAATGTTTTTAAGGGGACATACGTCCGACTGGAGAGACCCCGTTGCTTTCGGGAGCCGAGCACTGCTGTACGTAGCTGTCCGTGATACCCGATGCCCTGCAAAGCTGTGGCGGGCGCAAGTGAATTTTGATGTTCGGGACTTGGCGATTTTGTAGCTCCCCAGTAGCGCTGCCAGCAGGAAAGGCTCCGGTGTCGCGTACAGCGCCTTGCACCCAGCTCCAGGGCAGCGAACTGCCGTAGCATTTGCAATAAGGCTCTTTGCTGGCATTTGCCGAGGCCGTCGGCTGCTGTCCTGCCGCACGGGGCTGCCGTTTCGAGCAATCGCCGAGAAACCTTCGTTGCAGAACGAGCCGCTTGGGATGTGTCGCCGTCCTTCGCTGGGGTCTGTAAAAATTCATTTTGTGTGGGCACATGGGGCCGTCGTGGTCCGACCTGATGTCGAAATATATACTATAACCTCTCAGGTAGTTGCTTTAAATATATATTCAACGTGCTTTTACCTGTCAGTGCTTCATTAAGTGCTGTTTTACTTCTTCTGCAGTGCTCACTTAGGGCACTGCTATTGCATGTTGGTGCGTAAATGCTAGCTAGCATCTTCGGCCATGACTTGTTTTCATCTTGCCCCCATCATTTTATCTTTCCGTGATTATTTTATACCTCCGTTAGAGCTTCCAGTGACTTTTTCATACTGATTAAGGAGATTTTTCTCAGTCCCAGGAGTCAGATCTCGCCAGAGCCGGGTGCTCCAGCCGTTGAGGGCTGCATTAGCGGAGGACTGGGGACTTGAGCTGGTACTTACGGATTTGGCTGATGCCCATCGGCCAGCTGCACACTTGGTCGGGTTTCTTTCCCGTTCCGGCACTCGTGCAGGAAAACTCTCCCTGTTCGGGAACAGGGCTTGCGTAGGAGGGCTTTGGTTTGCTTTTGGGCTTTTTTTGTTGTGTTGTGGTTGCATGATGAGTCCTTTTCCTGAGCGTTCCTTAAAAAGAAGCAACTTTGGGCTCATCTTCTGCTGAAGTCCAAAATTGGAAAAAAAAAAAAAAAAAAAAAAAAAAAGAGCGTTCTGCCAACATTAAAACCTTTGCCAGTAACACTGACATAAAATCCTAATTTTTATTTAGCTGATAGAGCGCTTGCATCAGCACAGCGGTAAATCTCCGGAGCAGTTGTGTGTTGTAATGACTTTTGTAATAATTCATCTAGAGTGTCTTACTGAGGGTCTTTGATGGTGCTCTCGATAGTTGCATTACATCATTATCTTGCGCACACTGCAATGTCATTTATTCAATTAATCAGCTTAAAATGGACACCCAAATCTCCTCCAATCCAGTGCTCAAATATTAAAAGTAATTTTCCCCTATATAGGAATTAGTGAGTCTGAATTGTGAGTGTATAAAGACAAGCAGTCATAACTGGCCCTGGATTTTAAGCCGAATTGCTATAAAAGATGTGTTTGTTAATTGTTGGGTCCCAGGATGGTTGCTCGGTTCAGCAGAGGGGGAGGAATTGCTGCCCTTGAATAGCATCTCTTTGCTGTGGCCAGGTAGATATTTAGCATAAAGGCTTTACACTTAGGTGTTTTTAGTGGGCATAAATTGCCTGCTTGCATCAGTAAGAAGAAAATCATGAGAAAGTAGTGTTTTATACATAGTCTAAGTTACAACAAGTATGTATATTGGTAGGGTCGAACTTGCTTGGCTGTCATTCAATAGCTGTCCTCTTCTGACTGTTGTTCTGAAATATTTTTCAAGTATTCGATGTGCTTTCAGTGAAGAAAATACTGCTGGGGCTGATTCTGAGTGGTGCAAACATGCGAAGGGCGCGCTGTCATCGGCGGTCGCGTGGAGAGCGTTTTAGCCTTCGTAACGCAACAAATGGTATGTTTGCTAGGAGCAAAAGAAGGGGGGGAGAGAGCCTTTAGAAATATTGCTTTGAAGCTTCGAAGAGTTTCTGCAAGATGTGTTTGCCTGTCCATATGGGCCTGTTGTCCCTGAAGTCTGCTTCATTGAAACAGGGGGTTGGGGGAGGAGGGAGAGGAAGGGACTCAGCAGAATTTCCTGGATATTTTTATCCTGTGAACTTTTTCCATCTGAAGGATTTGCATAGCACATATTTGAAGATTCCCTGACGGTAGGCAATGAATATAGCTAGGGCTGGAGAGAAGGAGGGAGAGGAGGACAGGGCTGCATCTTCTGGTCACTGTGCCGACTTCATCCCTCTTGGCGTTCACGATACCGCAGGCTCCGTCTTTAATGAGCTAAATGAAGTTAGCTGGTGCTGCAAAAGAGGAGCTTCTCTTTTCAAGTGATATTTCAGGCCCTGTTTACTTTCCAGTCTTGGAACGGAAGAGAGATCATACTGGAATGTTTTATAGAGATAAAGTATTTGAAACAGATTGGTTTGGGGGCTGTGGTTTTCCATCAAAGCCAGCATGAAGACTAGTATAGAGCTGGAGTTTGTTCTAGGCAGCATGTTGACCCATGACTCTTATGACCTTGCTCCCCGTATAAGTAAGTAATGGAGTAATACGGCTAGATTCTTGGAACCATAGAATAACTTAGGTTGGCAGGGACCTCCCAAGGTCATCTAGTCCATCTGTGCTCCAAGCGGGTCCAGTGGGCTCAGGGTCTTGTCCAGTTGAGTTTTGAGCATCTCCAAGGATGGAAACCCCACAACCTCTTTGGGCTTCGTTCTAGTATCTGACTGCCCTCATGGCGAAGACGTTTTCCCTCTGTATCTAATAGGGCTCTTCCCACTGTAGCTTGTGCCTGCTGCTGTGCAGCTCTGAGAAGAGTTGGGCTCCGTCCTCTCTGAACCCCCGTGAGGGTCCTTTTTGACAGCAATGTGGCCTCCCCTCTGCCGTCTGTTTTTGAGGCTGAACAAAGCTCTCTCTCTCAGCCCCGTGTATCTAAGTTGTACGTAATTTCTTATATGTATATGCAACTTGGATATATGTACTTATACAAGTATATATTTATATACAAATATATATAAAAGTCACAGAAATTATGTATGGCTTCCAGGGATATACAGACGTAGAAGTGCGGGATGCAGTGGCATGTGCAAGTGAGGGGCTGCCTGGAGGCGCTGACTCCAAACACCTTTTGGGCTTTTCAGGCTCATGTTTCCCATTCAAATTTTTCTGGTTGTGTCAACAGCTAGGAGATTTTTTTTTTTTCCTCAAGCATTTGAGAAAAATATCAGTTTGCAATATAAAAAAAAAAAAAAACCCCACACTTCCTTTTGCCATTATATACTTCTTTTTATAAACTGCTTTGGCACCTCTGAGGTTTGAAACAGAAAATTTTGGTTTTGGTATGTAATATGTTCCAGTGGCTTGTTTAAAAAAAAAAAAATAAATAAATAACAAATTTTTGTTTCTAGGGTTGTCTTGAAAATATGTGTGTGTATATATATATATATAAAATATATATTTAAAAGTTACCTTGCAGATGAAACAGAGCTGTAATGTTAAATAAATTCATTAATGTTTGAGGCTCGGGACTTATAGCTGCAGCTGCGTTCTCGGTGAGAGCTCTTTGCTCAGGTCCTGCCGTACGCTATAAATGCTTAGTGGTTTGTGCTTGTTACCATAAAAGCATAAAAGGTTTCATTAGGCCGTGTGAAGTCTCTAACCACAACGAAGAGAAGTAGAGAGTGAGGTGTCAGCACTCGAACTCGTGTTTAATTGCTCTGAAGCGTTATTCAGTGCTATTCCTTGGCCAGGGAGAAGGGTTCTTTGCAAGATGAAAATAAATGCTATTTCACTTTGCACGAATGCAAGCAGTAGCTTGTACTTTTGGGCTTTGGGAGGTGTTTAGGCGTAGTGGTCTCTGCTGCATGGATGTGGCTTTTGGGGGTCCTTACTGAACGTTGGCTGTGATCGCTCAAAGCAGTAATAGTTCCCCCAATGTGACAGGGTACAGTGACGTCCCAGCACTGACTCTGAACAGTAAGTCTGGTTTTAAGGTAAGAACCTTACAGAGTTTAAGCTCTTTAGCTTAAAAATCACCGACTAGACGAGGCCCTGCTAAATCCTGCTTTTTCTCAGGCCACCCAGCAACTTTTCTGTGCTCGGTTTGATGGACAGATCTGCTTATTTGAAATGAAATCTAAACTTAGGCTTGCAATAAGCAAATATATATGTTCATTGCAGGTAGAACAAAAAGCAGCAAAAAACAGTTGTCTTTAACATCCACCTATTTATGTTTCAAGATGCAGACGGGAATTCTTAAGTGCGCAGAAGAATTTAAAACACTGGTGCACGGTCTGAATGACAGGTCACATAAGTTTCCTGGAAATACCAATGTGACTAAATTTCAAGACACTGGAAGATATTTTTCGTGCATCTTATTTTTCTCCTAGTGCTATAAAGATACTGTGAATATTACCAAAAAAAAAAAAAAAAAAAAGTGTGAGGGAAGCATCTATCAAATCTAGAAATAAATTACAGGTGATGTTTGATATCAAACTTTAAAATGTTTCTCTTTTTGGACGTATATGCTGGAATAATCCAGCCCAAGCCCCGTAGTTAAAGCACGCTGGGGCATATTTGAACTGTACGTTCAATACATACTCTGTATGGCTGGAAATTTTGTGGGATGTGTTTTCCTAAGCAGAAAACATGTATTATGTTTGGTTATTTGCTTTGTAAAGGTGTCTTTCTTCTGTTAGTTAATTATTTTATATAGTGACGTCCTTGTTTTGTTGTGCTTGACAGCTGTTGTTACGGGTCAGCAAGCTCAGTATTAAAGAGTTTTTAATAATAGAGTAAGAATGGGTCTTTGTTCTGTTTGTATATTTAATTAGGTTTTATGGATGTAAATTCAGTATCTCTCTGAAATAAATGTCACCAGCGTTACGCCGTTTGTGTCCTTGCCATCTAATTCTGGCCCTGGCCTTTTTTTGAGGTTACGCGATGGCAATCGACTCTTCTTACGTTGTCTTCCTCCCTCTTCCCTGCATTTCCCAGCGTGCAAGGGCTTGGGCTGTTCGGGCATCTGGCTGGACCTATTCCATAACTTCTTCATCCATTGACAGCATCTATAAATAAGAAGATTTAAATCCACAGCTGTAGCAGGAAGGGTTATGGGCAGTTGTTGTGAATTCAGCGTAGTGTTTGGTTGCGTTGCTTGCAGTGCTGCTCGCTGACACTTGCCTTGCCGCATTGCTTGTGCAGTTAGAAGCAAGCCGTGCTCTATGAATACACTTTATTCATGAATTCCCTTACTAATTTCATAGTCTTCTCTACGCTATACATGCCAAAAACTCTCAGTAATCCAGAGGAAATAAATCTTCCAGCGCGCTCTTCTCTGAAATTAAGCTATTTCTTGTCAGTAGCATGTGTAAGCATGATTCAGTCTTTTGTCTTTCTCCCAAGGCCTTCAGTGCCCAATAAAATATCTCGGTGGAATAGTCTATATTGAGGCTTAAGCAAAGTCGACTCGCTCTTTTTCCTGACATATTCATAGTAAGGCTTTCTAAAAAATTAAATTCACATTTCAAATAGATTACAAACCATTTTGAAACACTTGTCTATGAATGCTTGTCTTTCTACAAAGATGAAGTGATGTATCTGTTACTTTTCCCCTCAAAGGGCATAGCTGCAAATATAGATCAGAGAGGCTTATTTGAGATGTGTTATGCTGGGGAGCCTAAAAGGCACGGGTGAAGGCGTGTGTCTCTCCCGCAGAGCTGTCAGCCCGAGCAAGCGGGCTCGCGAGGTGCCACTGCGATGTGAGACTGAATCAGCGCGGTGGTTCCCTAGGTCGGTACGTTCGCGTGTACTCCCGGCGCTCGGAGTCGGGACCCAGGGCATCTCTCTCAGCTCTGAGTTGCATCATAAGCATTTTGGAAGAGGAAAGGGACAAAAAGTGGAGGGACCTGCCTGGGAAATGAGTGTCGAGGGAGGGAAATTGGGACGTGTTTAGAGTGCATGAAGGAGGCACTAATAGGCATCAATAAGCGCAAAGATATTGGGGTGAGATGAACTTCAATGTTGTGATGATGCAAGAGGAGAAAGAAAAACATCAGTGTTAAACTTATCCACTTTCTTGGTGGGCTTGGCTATTTGACACCCAGAAAGTACATGATGATAGTCCTGATTGCAGGGCAGAAGCTCGAGAATACAAACTCAGAGGACTCAAGGTGAGCCCATAAGTCAATCCAGTTCAACCCAAGAGAGTCCTATGATTTTGAACGCTTTTTGAGCATTCGTTGCTGAGAATATTGACCTGCCTTGTGAATTAGCTTGTGGTGAAAAAACGTTTCGCTTGCGGCCCTGTCCGCACGAACCATCTCTGTGTGCAGAAGTGCCGTAGGAGGTGGTGGGAATGGGGCTGCTAGTAGCTCTGTGTTTGCTGTGCTCCGAGCTGTTGAATCATCGGTGGCCAGCTCAGAAGGCCGCATTGCTCATACAGAGGAGGGTATTGAATTTGTTTCCTTCCAAATGTTGAGCCCCGGCCAGTAAAAGCTTTGGTCTCCCTAAGAATTTGAGGAATGCTGTTATGGCGTTTTTCCGTTGAGCGCTTACAGCTTCGAATCAATGAGCTAGTAAAATGAACTAATAGGAGCAGAATGTAACTTTAGTGAAATAGTCATGATTCACTTGGTGTTTTCCAAGGCTGAGCCATTTATATTATGCGCTATCATTATTGGCTTTAGAAGGACATGGTGTACTGTTCGAGGATATGTAGATTAGACAAGCATAAATTGAAGTAATAGAACTTTTTTATAGCCTAATAGTTCTGTTCAAGAAACACAGTGAATAAAACAAACAAAAATGTGTTAAGTTGTCTCAAGTTAAACATCAGATATTTCTTTAGCTACTTATTGGCTCTTTATCAGTATGCCTTTGCCATAGAGTTGGTTTAAATTTTAACAAGGCATGATTCAAAGAGCTTTTGCATTTACATAAGGACTAAAGAAAACGCATGAAAGACTGATATTATGTGTTATGGTTTCCGTAGGCTTTTGGGTTATAAAATATACTGGTCTGACATGTTAATCCAGAAAAAGTCATGAAGCTCATTCCTCCAAAAAAAAATGGAGGACTTCTGCAGTTTCCCAGTCCAGTCCTCAAAACATGTTCTCCTTTATCTGCCTAGCTGCTGCCTGTCGGAGAGCACAAGGAGCAAGGCGATGTTCTGTAGACCTATCTCCACCTCCAGGGAGAGGATGAGCTGCTGCCTCCTCATTAGCTCAGGGTGGAAGAAAATGGAGATACCTTTTTTTCTTTCTTTTTTTTTTTTTCCTCCACCCTCTCTTCTTCTCTGGATGTAAAGAAGGCTGGTGAAACAGAAAGTTGCTGCTCACCCTTCTCCGAAGAGGGTATTGTTGGTGAAGCTGGAAGGCAGCAGACTGATTAAGGTTCTGCCAGGCAGCAGAGAAATGCTACAGCATTAAGAAACTTGCTGATTCAACATTTCCGTGATTTCTGATCTGTAACTGCACTGAGGTTGGGCTGTAACTGTAACAGGCTGCAAGCAGCCCTGTGCCCTTTCGAGGAGGAAGCGTCTCTGTTGCGGTGAAATTTTCCCAGTTCAGGCTCTTCCGGAGAAGTCCTAATAAGTAGACGTTGCTTTTGTCGATGAGCTATTACGTTGTCTCTCCAGTGCTGCACAGGGAACTGAACCGTAAAATGCCTCTAATATTTTTGTTGGCTTAATAAAGAATTTAAGTCGTATGAAGGGGTGATTAAAGTAGGGTTGCCTTCCGTCTAGTCTGTAGAAGTTCATAGTGTCGCTGGCTCGTTTGCACTCAAGTGAGCAGCATCAGTTCTGTAGAAAGTTTCTCCTGTTGACTTAGCAATGATGTGCTAGGTTGTGTTCAGTCCTGTTGCGAGGAAATGTTCGTAATTAATATTATTAAATATGTTAACATATGGTAAGTTGCAAATATAGAATTACTGTTCTGAGTTTATTGGTGTTTGGAAAACCAGAGGCAATGTGCTAGCTTGTGTTGAATATAAACATATTCTGCTTATAAGCTTAGTGCTGCGTCTCTGTGTGCTGAGCTGTTAAGCTGAAATACCTGGAAGAGAATAGGTAAATTCTTTATATTTGTCAAAATAGCACTCATGCGCTTTAATGTGATAATACCTATTTGCAGGGAAAGGGTGCCTGGAATATATTTAAGGAGGTCATATGACGCCCCAGAGAATTTCATCCAGCCTTTTCTCATTGCTTACCCATCTCTTTCTTTACGTTCCTTTTGGAAGTTCTTGCTTTGCTGGTAGCACCTGAAGGCTGGAGCCAAAGGATGATGCTACACCTCCTCTTCCACCGGGATCCTAACTTTCCTGGCTAGGGCACTTTAGTCATGGAGCTGAGCTTCAGGAGGAAAAACAATTGCTTTAAAGAATTTATGCATAAGCAATGTACATACATGGGGCCCTGGGGGTTGCAAGCAGAAGGCTCTGGAGGCGGCGGCGTGGCTGGTAGGACAGGGAACCGAGCAGGCGGCGTGAGTTACGAGAAGAGGGGCGAGGACTTGAGGCAGATGGCTGGTGGTTAGGCTTGGCTTTGCTGGAGGTGGGACCGTAAAACATTGCTTTAGAAGCAGTGGACAGGGTGGCTTGTTAGTCGACGGGCAACTTTAGGGCTTGAATGTTCACCCGTAGGAATAAGCTGCAGAAAAGGGTTTAATGTACTTGGAAGGGGAGGAGGAGGGTTCAGGGAAGAAAACCATTGGGTGTGGGGATGTCTCTGTGGCCTAGTGATTTCGGGGGGATGAGCAGGTAACAAGTACGGGCAGCCTAAAAACATTTGGAAGTTCTCTATGGAAATACTGCTTGGCTACATGTCCGACATCGGCATCTCTCTGTAAACGCAAGTATAATTTGCTCGTCTGGCAGGTTTCTGCTACTGCAGAACTAGTTTTAATCAACTGAAGCAAATTCCTATGCAATACCTTGAGTTTAAACAAATCTGTGTATGCAAATCGGAGAAAAATCGGTCATTACTCTGCTTGTAAATCCCCTTGCAGTTAGTGGGCTAACTAGATTTAATGCCCTGCGCGGCAGCTGATGCTCTTCCTCCTCCCCGGCTGGCTTGACTGGGGCGACGGCCCATCCCTACGCGCTGCTAAATCAAGTTTTCTGGGAAGATAAAAGTAGAAGTGAGAGCGAGCATCGCACAGATGTGCAACTGAGCGTATATCGACTGCCTTTTCTGGGAGGCTTCATTTCATTTGGCATTTCTTCTCCTTTCAGCTGCAAAGTGAAAGCGGAAAAGGTCATTTGAAAAGCTTGAGACTGTAAATGTAAAACCCTGTTCATCTTTTCTAATAAATAGCTGAGTAGGAGATAAATCTATTGGGAGCTAGGACCTGAATTCTGATATTAAGCCTCAGGCCAAACCGTATTTGTAATTGTAGTTCAGTGTACGTACGCAAACAACTCTTGGAAAAATTATCTTGCATATAATTACCTTAAATAAGTTCGGATTAGGAGAAAAGATTATCAAGATGCATTTAATAAATGAAGCATTAACTGTACCTGGCAGACTGACTTTTTCTGTCCCTGTGAGCCAGGTTTTGGAAGCGCCTTGGGCACAGTCGGAGATTCCAGTTTTCAGCTGAACAGTTTTGATGTGCAGTTTTTGCAGTTATTCTGTTTTGAGATTGCTTTTAAACAGCAGTAACTGACTGTCCGCATTAGGTGCCTCAGCAAGGCAGAGCTTTAATGAAAGCTTTGCTTACTAAGGACCGAAGAGCACTTCAATTTTGAGACAACTACAGCAAAAAAAAAATCGAAATATTGAAATAGTGAAAATACTATAGGTTAGGTGAGCGTCACGTACTACGCTGTCTAACGTCCGAGTAGCCTTCAAAGTGTGTTTTCTCTAATTTCATACATAATTAAAAAGCAGCTTCCTTTAGCTCATTAAAAGTTGGAGTCTTGTTGAAGCAGTGTACTTCTATATTTATTTTCATGAATAAAATATAGGCCTTAATATAGAATGTAATAACCTCAATTATTAAATGTCTGTAAGATAACTAATGCTTTATTTTTAAACAGTGTTTAGCCTCCCTCCAGGAATGTCAATTTGCAAATGAATGTGGTCCCCAGAAGTTTATCATATTATTTCGTAGCTCTTTTGACTTACTTTCCCCACTTTTCTTTATTAGTTCTACGATAGCAAAATCCCAAAAGTAAGCTGCGTGTGGTGTACATGTAAATAAGGTACGGTGGTGGCTTTTCAAATGTAATAATAGTATCTCTTTATTTTAACAGGCTTTCGGAAACGCAAAAACGGCACATAACAACAACTCAAGCCGCTTTGGCAAATTTATTCAAGTGAATTATCAGGAGACGGGCACTGTGCGTGGGTAAGTGAAATCACTGCAGGAGCATGGTTTCTATATTAGTATTCTTCCTTGCACAAGAAGTCTAGACTGTTAGAAGTGATGCATGAAACAGAAAGTTAATTTTTTTCGCCAGTATGTTTCCCAAAACCTTATGCAGTAATCTTTTTTAAAAGTTTATTTAAATCCATTGGTATGAAAATGTCGGCCTATCTATGCTGCAAATGGAAACGTGAAGACACTGGAGCTGGCTTTAAACCAGCCAGCCCGGTGTGTGCTCTGCCCGCGGCTGCCTGGGTCTTGGGGCAGGAGCAGGATGAGAACTGTCAGCTCGGGCTCTGCTGTTAGGCTTAGGCTGGTCTAGCTCACGCGCTTGTGATTTAACCATCACGCGCTTGTGATTTAACCATCCGTCTCCCATTAATCATGATGACACCCGCATAATTCAGCGTAAATGTGTCTTTTCTTCTGCAAATAGCAGTGAAGGCAGGAGAAAGGAACGTTTTAGCGGGGATGGGCCCCCAGGATGGGTCGGAGGGCTGGAGCCTGTGATGAGTAGTGGCTGAGAGCTGGCTTTGTGCAGCCTCAAGAAGAGAAAGCTCGGGGGGGGGGGGGGGGAATTTAATTACCGTCTCCAACTATCTGATGTGTGTTAGCGAGGAGAGAGAGCCACACTATTCTTGGAGGCACAGAACAAAAGTCGGGTAGGTGAAGGACGCAAGTTGCAGCAAGTCAGACTCTGATTAGATTAAAAAATTCTGGTGGTCAAACACTGGGACAGGGATCCAGAGAGACTGTAGAAATCTCCATCCCTGAAGGTACTAAAAACTTGTCAAGCAGCTCAGGACCTTGTGCAGTCCTAACTTTGGTTTTGGTTGTATTTTGGTCAGGGCCTTGGACTAGAGGACCTCCAAAGGTCCTTCTCAACCTTAATTATTGCATAAATCTGTCTGACAACATGTCGGAGGCAGCTGCATTGCAGGTTGTGGGACGGTGCAGTTGCTTTCATCCACCGTAAGAGCAGTTTTAAGGCTGTTGGTGGCGGGTTGGGAGAGTATTGGAAGTTTTACCACAACCTGGACTAAGTGCTTGAGCAGTCTGCAGGTTCCTTATCCTCCTTCAGCTGACAGAGAGGCTATCAGTTTAATCCTTAAATATTTGCATTTAGGACCTTGTTCAAGAAAAGCACAATAAAGGACAGAAGATAGAAAAGCAGGAGAACAGTAATGAGGACTGAGATATTTTACAGTCTTCTGGGCTGGAGATTTTAAGGGCTGTTGATGGCTGGAGAGAGGCAGTTTGTGCTTCCCCACCTATAGCTAAAACTTTCTGTGGCCAACCTGGAGCTACAGGAAGCTGCAGTGACCACCTTGCTTGTTTTGAGGATGCAAAGAAATCTCCTCTAGTGATGCAACTTCTCTTCCCTGGGCAAAAGTGTGCTCCAGCTGCCGATGTGCATTAGGGCTGTTCCAGGGAGCTCAACCTGTCATGACTCCTCATGTCTACTTGCTTGTCTTATACCTAGAATGCCTCTTTTTGTATCTTTTCTCTTTTTTTTCCTATCCTTCACCTCATTTCTCAACATCTCCATCCATCTTTTCCCCAGCCCTCTTACCTGTATTCTGCCACACATTTTCTTTTTTTTTTCCTTGCCCAGCTGTATATCCCCGCGGTGTCCAAGGAGATCCTTGTTTCCATCATTAGCCTCCACTGTAGGAGCACGTGATTTCTCTCCAGCATTGCTTCTGCTACCCAAAACTCATGGGAAATGCAGCTGAAACTCAGATTCTCCCTCCGCTGCGGCAGAAGTGCTGCATCTGTGGATGAAACACTGCGGATGGGCTCATCTGAGCCGGGCTTTGCCTGTGGCTCACTTCGGTGTCAGGACATCGCAGTGGCTCGAGCTAGCTATAAATGAGCAAGGCTGCGTTAACTCTGCTTTCTGTCTGGGCTAATCAACTCAGCTGAGAAATCAAGTGTGCAAGTGGCATTCTAGTATTATTTCTGCAGCTAGCTAAGATATCTCTTGCTGGGACTTTGTGGCTATTTTTAGCGAATCGCTTTTAAATTTTTTCTTTCTTATTTTCCAGCAGAACAGTGGCACATGAATAGCTTCCATTCATTTTTTTTTCTTCTTCCCTTTCGCATGAATTTGAATAGTCTATATACCTTCCAATCCAGCAACTGTTTTTTCATCCTATTTCTAATCTGATGTGGGTTTTTTCATTATTCATTTTGGTCAGCAGTTCAGTTATATAAGGATAAGCCTCAGTTTTTAAATATTTACTTAAACACGTGGTAACAGGAATCCAACAAATGCCTTAACAGTGTATTTATCTTGTCATGGTATGTTGGCTCTACGGTAGTGGCCTCTACTGTTATTTGCAGGTTTCTGCTAATTATCATTTTATTAGTGTATTCTAGCTCTAAAAATAAGAGGAAGGCTCTGTCTTTTCTTTAAAAATGCAGTTGTCTGATCTTTTGTTGCATGGTATGATGTGACTGTGCTTTGCTGCAAGCTTGAAGTGCTGCCCCACTGGCAATAAGAAGACGTTTTTAAAAGCCGTGAGCTGTTCCTGGGGGATGACAATAAAATACTGTGTTTCCATAGTCTTAAAAAGAAGTTCACAAGTTTATTTTCTCTTTTTAGGCTTTGCATAGATTTTAAAGCACTTTGCATCTGGCTTCCTGAGTCAAATACCTCCCTGTATTGTGCATACACTGTTTGCTTTGTTACGTGTAGCTGTAATTTGTGATCCTGAATCAGAATTTTGCGCTGTTCATAGTCTGAAAATAGCAGCTGGATATTTGATTGCAAATGAGTATAATGACCAGAACTTAAAGAGAATATAACATTAAGATATGCAGTAGCCAAGATATTTAGTAGTAGCCAACCCCACCCCATGAAATTAAGCCTTTGAAGATGTCCTTAAAACTGATGGGGCATGAGCAATGGCTACATTTAAGTGCATTCCCATAAGGCTTTATGAATTTATTAAGTCCTGTTCAATGATAAGTGACTGCTGGAGGAAGGTCTTTGCAAAGTGTTTAGTCCCTGTAAGATGATCAAAAGCCTCCACATCTTAAAAGCTCCATAAAACTGCAGAAGAGCCAGATAGGAGACATTTAATTAAAAAGCAGCAATGCAAAGGTATAATGTTAAATTTTGCAATAGTGTGAGCCTATAGTACAAATGCCATGAGTTAGCGCTTTCAAGCATATTGTGTTTGGGTACTTTGCATGTTGGTATACGTGTATTAAATTCATTCTCAAATTTCAGGTGATGTTACTGGTTTGCTAAATACAGGTTCTGTAGCATGGCTAGGTTAGTATTTTGCACAGATTCATAACTCCTAGAGTTTCTTTTCTTTACTATTAAACCTGTGAATAATGAAAAGACAGGTTTTATATAATTGGCAGCAGTGGAAAGAAAAAACATTTGGGGATGTCTAATTTTTATACTTATTTTGTTTTCCTTTTTCACTGTCTTATTACAAGAGTGTCTTTCTTGGGACATATATTCATTATGATCTTTGCACCAAGCAAGGAGTATCTTACTGAAACAGTGTTTTGGTTGGATCTACCGAAAAAAAAAGGCAGCTGGCCCTGCTTTAAGTAGGGGGTTTGACTGTATGACCTCCAGAGGACTCTTCCAAGCTAAATTATTGTATGAATCTGACTCTCTCTCTTCCCCCCCCCCTTCTTCTCTATAATGAGAACAGAAATCACAGGGGAAAGGTTTAAATGACAAGAGTGGTGGACTTGATCCAGGTTGTCTCATACCTGAGTGGGATTGGGACATTCTAATACCCTTTTCCCTACCCCAGTCGTTCACCAAGTCTACACTGAATTTCATTTCTTGGCTTAAAAACTTATAAAACATGAACATATCCTTAAGGTGAAAAAGGGAAGACGGAGGAGACCTTTTGGAGAGGAATATCCAAACCTACTGGCGCATCTTTTATACAGGAATAATACAACTTTGCTCAAGCATGTGTTCCTTTCTTTGCTCTTCCTACACAGCAAGAGCATCCCATCGTGGACTGAACATGCCGGTTACGGTAGCCTCTCCCAAGAGCTGCCAAAGCAGCTGTCAGAAAAACTTCTGGGGCATGTCCAAGTGACTTTTATGAGAGAAGGGAAGAATTGCTGAGAACGCAAGCACTGAATAGGTCTGGTTGCCCAACTGGAGATCAGAGTGAAGAAGTGAGCGTAGAGGCATCTCATTGTCCCACTGTATCCAAAGTTAATTGGATTTTCTGACTTGCACATGCTGCTTCACATAGCTGTTGAAGACACATGGCTGCTGAAGTCATTGCCACATCGCTGTGCTTCTGTAGCTGCAGAAGCACAGCCTAATCTTGTTTTAGCTAGAAAAGCTTTGTATTAGTATGTAAATTAAGCATGTTTATTATGAAGGCTATTAGGATAAAATATAAACTCCAGTAAATAACTTCTGCATTTTTTTTAAACTATAGCCACAATTTAATAACCCAAGTTTTTATTGAAAACCGCTGTTCTGGCAAAGGGAATGATAATTTGGGTACTGATTCTGTAGCTAAATCTTCTTTTGCAAACTTTTGCATCCAGATGTATTTCTTGTTGAAGTAGGATCTGATTGTGCACAACCCTTGGTCTGCAAGTGATTTTATTTTGCTGGCTTTGGATTAAATAGGTATCCTAGAGTCTTAGTTTCTGTCAAAATTTCCCCCTGCACTCCCTGCCCATAGGCTAACTCATCTGAGATCATGTTTTTCATATCCAAGTTAGCTTTGGCTTTGTATCAAGCCAAAAAACCTCAAAAGCCAAACATAATATTGGGCTTGTTCTGCCTAGGAAGAAATTTATATAACTAAGTGAAACAAGGCTGAAACTTTTTTTTGTGTACTAAAACTGCAAAGTCCCAGTAAAGCTGTGTTCATTTAAATTGAATATTTGGTCAATGAATAACATTTTTATTTTTTCTTCCAGAGCTTATGTTGAAAAGTATCTCCTGGAGAAATCCAGACTGGTCTATCAGGAACACAATGAACGGTAGGCACCTACATTTTGCTTGTATGTTTGGTTTTAATTTTTATATGTCTTGATAGCATGGCATAGATAGCTCAAAACCCTGTTTCAGCTGGAAAGGGGGCTCAGGATTTTCACGCTTCTAATAATGTAATGATAGTTGCTTCAATGATAAATTATGTATTTAAATTCTGCATTGTACTGGCTTGGAGAGAAAAGTCAAAACTCAAAAAAAGCCCTAGTAGTTTGGATTTGGAGTAGATGATATTAAGTTGTATCATCTCCTGTCCTGGCCCACTGAGCATGTGTTTAAACTAGCTCCGATCACACATGCTATAATGACTAAGTGCAACAGTAAATACCTGTGCATCAAGGAGAGGACAGACCATACGCTACTGCCGCCTGCCAAAAATGTTCTGAAATAGCTGAGCAGGATTTGCATTTTTTAAACTGTGGCAGATGGAGGCAGCAGCTTTGCTGCACTAGCCTAGTAAAACAGCACTGGTGCAAAAAGCAAGGGAACCGTGTGCAGCTCCATTTATCCAGCGGGGTTGCAAACTTGCATCTCCCATTGCCTAAGCGAGTGCTCTGATGTCCAGGCTGCTGCTTGGTGAGTGGCTCCGTGCCGTCTCTTGAAGCAGGGTTGTTATGTAGCCCGGAGTGCAGCAGGCTGCTTTGCACCAGGAAAAGCGTATGGGAGTCGGGACGCGGTTCTGCAGGTTCATACGCAGGGCGCCCAGCTGACGGACTGGGAAGCTCCGTGTCCTGGGCCTCCTCGCTTTCAGCGTTAGCTGTGTGTTTCATCTTTGCGGCGGGGTGTGGGGGCGGATGAAAGGGCAGAAGTAATCCTTGTGATAGCAACTGGAATCAGGAGTCCATCTTGTTTTGATCGTCTCCAAGACCCAAGGATTTTGTACTCCTCCATGTGCAGGGAACATGAAGGGATCTCCACCCAGATGGATTTGTAGCTCTCTCTGGCTGGTGGCACAGATGTATTTGAAGCTGCCGGCTAAGCAGAGATGAGAAGTGAAAAGGGGTTCTCTGATTTGCTTCCTACGAAAGCAAATACCATCCTTTCTCTTGGCTATGTTTTTAAAGGGGGAAGCTCAGGTGCATGTTGGGGGAGAAGGCGGTTTTGTTGGCGTGTGCTTCCTAAGGCCATGAGTTTGGGAGCAGCTGCCAGCTCTCTAAATCCACCACTCGGATCTTGGAGTAGGGCAGAAGCAGGTGACATAGCTGCTAAGGCCACCCCGGCCCTGGGCAGCCTCAGGAGCAGAACTTCAGATGCTGTTGGACCTGCAGAGCTGGTTTGGGTGGCCACTGAACTGCAGGCTTTTTGATGTATGATTTTGGAGCTGGGTGCTGAAGTCTGCCTGATCTCAGTTCTCATTTCCCATGTCTTTTTCTGGCCGTAGCAACCTCTTTGCTATGTGGCTGCCTGTGTTGGAGCAGCATATAACTTGGGGAAAATCAAGTTCTTCATTTTACTGACAGTCCTTGACTTATGTTTTCCATTGTCTTTATGATTAGTCATATGGATTATTATATACCATTTGTTTTCTTGTGCAACTTGTGAACTATTTAATATCTAATTTTGGGAGGAAGATACTATTTTAATTCTATTTTAATTCTGTTTTCTTAGCACACTGAAACCATCAGAAGGTCATCTAGAAAAATCTAGAGAGAGACAACAAAGTTAGGCAAATTGTTTTTTCCTAACTGCAGCTTAATTTTCTGTTAGGTACTCCTTTCTCGGTAATTATTACTCTGATTTTAAACAAATTCGCTGCTTCTAATGTGAAAGATAGTGAACTTTCTGTCTTCTGATGTCTCTCAGCTCTTGGCACCTCGGCCTGTGTTCCCCTTGGTGGTAGTTGTTCTTGCAGAGGTCTAACATTAAGTCTTGTGCATGGCTGGGAGATTCTTGTCACCCAGCTGAATGTCGTAACTCATCCTTCACCAACCAAAGGATTTGGTGCGTGAAGCTTCCCCGAATGCCAATGGATTGATCCCAAAGTTAAATGGTGTACAGCCTCAAATTTGACAAACATACTTTGGAGCATTGTAAGATAACTAAATGTGTTTTCCCTTGGAAAATGTCTGACCTAAAAGCAAAGTTTTAATTTTAAAAATACGGTTGTATTGTTAACACTAAGGGCTTTATAGTCATTTTGAAACAAGACAGATGCGTGTCATTTGGTGTGTTTTTAATATTAGTAATATTCAGGTATTTCGAATATTTTAGTAGCCATAAAAATAGAAGATTTTCCATTCTGAGATACAGTACCGTAACTGAGAAATTATTGGCTTCTTTGTAGCAATAAAGTTTTTTTTAAAAAGTAGTAATTTCTGCATTTTAAGGAAGCATATTATTTTGATTCTAACAAATATATAGCCATTGCACACGTTTCTGGAGGAAAATACAGCTATGTTATCTAGGAATTTTTGAAATATATTGTTGGACAGTGCATGTCCTTGGATGGAATAGGGGACCTAATCCTCCATTGCCTGGTTTGATCTTTTGCAGCAGTGCAAACTGGATATGAGCTAGTCTCAAAACTGCTGTCAGTGTTAGATCTTCCAGTCATTGCAACATGGTTTGGACCTTGTGTATTTATTCGATGTACCCATTAAGGGCTTTGTAAATTGGATTCAGGGCTTTTTCATCCATTTCTGCATCAGGCCAGGTTAGCACCCTGTGTGAAACGATGGCAGAGGTTGAGCTCTCGGAGGGCTCTAGTGGCACAGGGCTGCGGTGGCCGTTAGCTGTCACAACAGCCTTTCAGGGGACCACGGCTGGGTTGTATCATCATATAAAGTGTGCTTATGGTAAGTCTACTCACTGAAAAGTGGCGTGGACTTCAGATTGCTCCCGGTTTGCTGAGAACTGGGTGGTCATGTGGCGTATTCAGTTTCAGCAGGTCTCTTAGATGTCCAGGAAACAGATGCATCTCATTCCAGACACGTTTGACCATTTCCTTTGTGCCCTCTCCAAATTCGTGAATTTTTTAGGGTTTTGTCTTCTTGCTGTCCTGTCCACTAAACTGCTGACTTCTATCAAAGTCACCCTACTAACATAAAGTGTCACCTTCCCCTTGCTGCGTGCTCAAGTTGTACACGCAAGCCTGAGTTTACACATTGGAAAATCAGCTTACGGTGTTTACCTGTGCTTCTCTGCTTAAGGCTGATACTTGCTTTCAAGTTTAACGTCGTTTTTATTTGTTACCAGGAACTACCATGTATTTTATTACCTCCTGGCAGGAGCGAGCGAGGAAGAAAGATCAGCTTTTCATCTTAAGCAGCCTGAGGAGTACCATTACCTCAACCAGGTGGGACCACTGTACGGGCGGCTTTGCGACAGGCCCTCAGCTCTGCTGACCTGCTGCCTTTTCTATTGCTGCTACTTAATGTCAATAAAGAAACTGCGTCTAAGGGAGAAACAGTAATGTTTTACCTGTATGAATGTTGTTTAGTCATTGACATCTGTCTTCTGAGTAGAAGAAAAGACAAAACTCTGTCCATTTGCCAGCAGTTGGTCTTCAGGGTATAATATCTGTCCTAATTCTGTAGCTCTGTGGCTGTCTGTTAGCGTGAACCTTTGAATTTAACAGTATAATAAGTTTAATATAAACAAAAAAAAAAGTAGAAACCATAGAAAATGTGTGAATTAAAAATGAGTGAGCTACTACCATTGGGCAACTAAATTCATCCTTCAGAAAATCTACTTTACTTTAGGTACTTAAAGATGCTGTTACCAACTGATGTTTGAAAAGAGGGAAGATGCTGCTTTTGGCTCAAAAAAAAAAAAAAAGAGTAGTAGTCATATCTGGAACTGTAGTTACCTTATACGATGATTTTAAAAAGTGTTGTTGCAATTTTTTTGGAATGGAAACTTGAGTAGCAGTAAAAAGTAGATTAACCTAGAAGTGAGAGAGAAGCTTATAAGCATAGTATAACGCAAATAGCCTTTAGTCTTTCTAGAAATACAGTTTAACTCTGTAAAATGTCTCAATTACCCAGGGCTTTTTTTTAAGATCTTTAAAGTGGGCTATCAAAGTCAAAATATATTGTAATATTAATGACTACCACCCACACTTAGCAGGGTCAGGAAATTCGCACAAATGAGTAACATATTAAGAGTTTCAGGCTTTTGCTCTGTCTCTGTGCTTTTGCCTTCTGCGTCCGTATGTACTGCAGAGGTTGGAGAACATGATGTGTTCTTTACGACCATCTGTGCTGCAGTTTTGAAGTCTGAAAGTGCCAAGATCATTTGGATTGAATGTTTTGGCAGTTTCGCAGATTTTGTTGGGCAATCCGGTAGTTTTATGTTAGTCTAAAACATTGCTTTTAATTATATTCCTTTTTTTTTTTTTTAATAGTAGCAGTTAAAATTTGAAGATCCATAATGCTTTGAGCAATATAATAAATCCAATGGCATATAATGTGTTGATCTGTTAGGAATGAGTTATTTAGGTTAAAACATGTATTTTAATCTACATTATGATCCTGTGGACAAGTAGACTGCAGAAGGATGCTAACTACATCCAGTGCATCATGGAAGTAGGCTCTGGACTTATGTAAATGCCGTATATGTGGCATAGTGACGTTTTGGATTTGTAGGTTTTTGATCATAATCATTTTATTGTACTTATTAGAGTTTGAGAGACAAGTTTGCATTGAAAATTATGTGAAAATAGCTCCTTTAAATATATTCAGTGCACCATTTCATATTAAGGCTTTCTAACAATGCAATAACATCTTTCCCACATCCTTTAGTCAAAGGGGAAAAAGCAAAATAAGGAGAAAACAGAAAAAAAGAGGAAGCTTAATAAGGATGTAAACTCTGGAAACATTAAAGGGCAATGTAATAAAATGACCCGTGAGCATTCGCAGTAACTTCTTAAGTGTGTCAGAGAGAAATCCCTCCCTATAAAAAGCAAAAAGAGCAAACTTGGAGATGAACATAAAAATTTAAAAATTAAAATTATAAAGCTATAAAACATTGAAACAGATCCTTTAACTCAAGGACTGACTTAGTCCTTGAGGCAAGAATTATTTTCTTTTTCCCAGGTTCCTCAGTTCACATTGTGTTATGCAAAATAAAGTGGTATTTTGCATTGCAGATGAGAAATAATCTATTCAGATATTTCAGCATAAAATATTCTGTCATTTTGTTGATGTCAATGTAGAAAGCAAGCTGGAAAAAATATTTTTACTTTTTTATGAACAAATTTACTTATCATATCTCCAGAGTTTGGATGACTTCTGTGTATCAGATAAGACTGATAGAAGTCCTACCCTGCAACTTGCTGAACATATTCTGTGCTGTTTACTAATTTTCATATGGGTTAATATGAATAATTTGCAGGGTTGGGTCCTTATTTAGTCAAATTTCAGCTTGGTGCTGCAATCTGAAGCTCTGGTGCCGCATCTCTCTCCCTGTCGGGACTACTCACTGGTTCCTGAAAGTAGACATGTCCTGCACTGTTGAGACCTTTTTTTTTTTTTTAAACTCCATCACCATCTGATTTTGGCTTTTTGACTGATTTTTTTGACTTCCCCCAAACCTTCCGAGTCTTGCTTGTTAATCACATCACAGGATGACAGCTTTGCAGTATGGGTACCCGTCTGCAGCAGAGTAGGAACAAAAACCTGCTCTTCTGCATGACACTAGGTAAACCCCATATTTTTCAACCGTGAAAGTTTAATGCTCTTAAAAAGCGATTAGGCTTGCGGCACGAGAGATCGCTACTGCATTGAGTCGTTTGGTCTGAATACTGCCTAACCGGGTCTGCCTTGCTTCCAGCTGACGCGGAGACCCCGCAGACAGAGCTGGGAGGACTATTGCTGCGACGCGGAGCCGGTCAGTACAACACGTGCCATTCGGCCTCGCCACCGCCGGGCTGCTGCTTGGCTCTCTCGCTGTGCCGAGACCCGGGGAGAAAGCAAAAATCAGATTAATTTTAACCTGTCGATAACCCTCTCTGCCCTGCAGTGATGTTGCTCGTGTTTTAGCTCGGGACAATATTGATTTTCTTTGCATTGCCCTTTTTTTGGTTGCTTGTCTCTGGAAAGCCTCTTTTTTGAGTTAGCTTGGGCATCTAGTCTGAGCGAATAGCTGAGACTTTTTGATATAATGCACGTTGGGTGTTTTTAATAAATCGTGTTACCGAGTATTTGTGAGATGGCAATACTGTGAAAATTGGAATCGCTTTCTGGTAGAAGAGCGGCTCCGTCTCTGCGAGCGCTGAGAGATGGCTCATTTTAATGGCAGTTCACGGTGGCTGCAGCAGTGTGTCTGCTCACCAGCTTCTAGGGAAAAGAAAAAAATAAAATAAAATAAAATAAAAGGATCAAGCCAAACCCAGCCCCCCAGCCTCACCATCTGTGAGAAAATCAGATCCTGATATTACTGGAAACACAACCAAGTCTTTGTTGGAAAATAGTTTTGCTCGCATTACCATCCAGCTCAGCTCCTGAGCCCTTTCCAAAGCGATCTAACCAGAAAAGGGCACGGGGAGCTTCTCCCCCTTCCCCGGCTCCTCTGTCATGCCGAAGCCCGGGATGGTGGCCTTGGCGGGTGCCCTGCCTCGGCTTTGCATGGCCTGTGGATGTGTCCATGCCGTGGTCCCTGGCGCTTTTGCCTTGCACCAGAAAGCGTGCTTTAAAGCCACCGCATGTTGCTGCTGCCAATGTCACCGCTTACTTAACGGTTCCCAAACTTGGCAAATATATATCTGACAGAATAAGAGGGCGATTTGGGCAAGTACTGTGTTTCAGCGCGGCTAAATGCACAGGTTGAGCAGCAAGATTGCAGCTGCAGTGTCTCCTTCTGCAGGAGGGAAGGGCAGCTGAACTCCCTAAGGTTTAAAGAAAATTCGAATATTGGCATCCTTATAAGGCTCTATGAGAGCAGGGAGGGCAAAGTGGCTGTTTTACCGTGTGCCTTGGTATGCTGTAGGCTTCAAAGACTTTAATTGCTTAAGGAATCGGTTCGAGCAATTATTTGGAGCTATTGCAAGAAAAGCAAAGCCTGGAGTTGCCATGTTCCCCTAGACCAGGGAAGGGCAAATAATGCAGTGCCAGCTCAGCAGTGCGGGTGCCACGCTTTAGAATTCCCATTTATAAAGAAACCCCTATTATATCTTCTTTAAACTTTTCATGGAAATACATGGGTTGCTCCAATTTAATGACAGTAAGCAAGGGACTGACTTTTGCTTGGAAGGGCTGAATAGGCCAGGAAACTAATTGCCCCAGCAGCATATTGATGACTAGTTTAGCATACAGGCAAAGGCCTTTAGATGTTTGTCCGTCATACTATCAAGGAAACTCTTAAAAAATTATCCATTAGGAAAAAATGCATCATGCAAAGGTGAAATATTGCATGTGGCATCTGCTTTTAGAGAGATGGTTTGCAAAAAGCTTTTCCATATGGATGAATGAGTTTGGCAATGATTATGTAAATTGTTAATTAAAGTGCCTTTGGCTTGGGTCGTATTAATTCTGAGGCAGCTCTAGTATGTCACTGCTGACTTGTGACTTCAGGTTGGATGAATGATGCCGCCTAAAGAAATTGTTTCCTGGAACATAGATCGTCCGTAAACCCGGCACTTGGTATCTTAAAAGCTTTTTGCAAGTCTTATTTGCAGATATGTTTGTGTTCTGCAGACCCCAAGTACCGCCTTGGGGGTGTGTGACAACTTCTCCAAAGTATCCTCAACAATTTTGTGCTGACCAAAGAAGCCCGTTGTCCACTACAGCCTCTTGAGGTAGCACTTGCAAGGATTTGAAGAGTCTTGCAATTTATAGTTTAGGGGCCACCTATCACCTGTTGGCTAGCAGTCGTTGTTCAGTGTCAGCTTGGGCCAAAAGAGAGTGAGAAGTGAAGACTTTTTATCTTAATATTTTATAGTATAAATATTCCATATGATATTCCATATTCCATATGATCCTTGCTGGTCTTACTGGAATAGAGCGTAGTTGCGCTCCTTTGAGTAAGTTATATGGATAGGTAGCTTAGACACCTGTGCTCAGTTAAAATGGGTAGATTGCAATAGTGTTGTCTATCCGCAAAAGGTGAAAAATTCACTCTTTTGAGTATTTTCTAAGCAGATGCAGGCCCATTATGTTCTAATTAAATTTTAGGCCCCATATTCGTTGGTATTGCGCATGGTTTTAAAAAGCGCGCAAAATATTCCCACTGTTCACCATCTTTTCCAGATTCGCCTTGTCAGTGCAATATTAAATTGTTGTGCCCGAAGACCACTGATAACAGTTTTAGACTTTATTTTTCAGTTGGACTGGATTTATGGCAGTGCACTGAATTTCTCTAGCTCTTAGGGATGGGGCAGTTGCGTATGGGGAGGTACCTTTTTTGAAATAAATACTTCAAATAACAATTTTGCCCCATAATCAGTAACTATCACTGTAATGATAGTAACTAGTGGGATGAAAAGCAAGAGCAACAGGGATTTAGTTGCAGGGCTTTAATTGCATATGGATGCAGTGAGCCACAAAGCTGATACTATAAAATAACTTTATAAGTGTCAGTGTCTGTTTTCATGTAACAGTCAATATCCTGTGATTACTTGGTATCTGTGTAATGATGTTCCCTGTAGTATTCATTTAGTTTGGTGCAGATTTTCAGAACTATTTGTGCAAAAGCTCGTGCACGCTTGCTCACGTGGCGCATATGTTTTGCAGACAAATGCGCCAAACTGTCGATCCAGCTACTTAATTCATTGTCGCTGTAACTGTAGATAACTTTTTTTTTTTTAATTATATGCCTAGATTAATTTGTAGGAAGCGATAGTACGATATTCTGAGGTTTAAGATAGCATGTATTGGGTCACACACAATAACCCAATTTTGATTTGGAGACTGGGAGGTTTCTTAGGTAGCAATGTGAAGAAAGGATTAAATAGAGGCTCTGGAGAGGGATAGAGTAATAGATAACGCATGGGCCTAAGGTGAGCCAAATCACGCAGCTACTTGACATTATTAGTTTATGTACTCATTAAGGAGAATTAATTTAAATATGTTTCCTAAATATTGATGCAGGGTGATTTTAGTTGGGCCCAGAATGTAACCTGAATTCCACTGTTTGCTCCGAATGTATCGGTGACTGCCATCGGTTTGGGGAGGATTTGGAAAACTAAAGCATTCAGCCTGAGAACATCGGCCTTCCCCAGACGTAAATTCAGTGGATTTCTAATTCCCTCCTTGCTGCCATTTTGACAAAATGTGTTGGTTTTTGGAATAAAGTTGATGAATAAAATATTTTAAACTTTCCCTTTCCTGGGCAGCATTTCACTTCACTGATATGTTACATGAAATTACATTTTATTTTTGAAATATTTTAAAACTGAGTTCTTCCTGTTTAGTTGTAGGAAACCCTAATGAACCAGGACAATTAATACGGAATAAACTGCCTGTAAATGTATAACATAGTTCATATTGCTGCTAATTCACATCCTTTTTGCATGCTAATTCCCCACACTGACACTCTTTCAACGCTGTCGGTAGTAATGGTGCGACTTACCTCTTTCTTTAGGGGCTAAGACATAGAGTTGAAATAAAAACTTACCTGCATGAGAAAGTAATCAAGAAAGTTGTTGCGGCAAAGCTATTCCAAAGTAGCCCCTGCTACAGTCAAGGCTATTCTAAAATAAGTGTGACCGTGTGATGTGTGGTTTAGGTGCAGGTTTAGGTGTCCTTTGAAAGAAAGGAGATTTGAAAGGACAGCTTGCTACGCAAGACAAAAACACAACGCAGAGTAAAAATGTCCGCGTGGGAAGTTAGTGCCAAGTAGTTATAGCATTTAAACTTGCACTCCAGCTAGCTTTCCAATAAGGGCATATAAGCAAATTCTCCTTGACAGCTTGATTTTTTTTTATTAATTGTGTATTCTTTCCAGTATTTAAGAAGAAAAATTCTACATTGCCACTTGCGCTAATCCTGGCCTCTTATTGCATTGCATACATGGTACTTGCTGTATCTGCTGTGGCAGTGTGGAACAGGCGTTCAAAGCAATGCTGGAGGTGTGAACAGAGTGTTCGAAGCGTACGTTCGGGGGGGAGGAAGCGTCGGAGGGGCTGGGTATTGGTGGTAATTAGCTACAGTTATTCCCCATAATGTTTGTGGGCCCTCCTGTATATCTCATTTCCCAGTGCCAGATTGGAAATGTTCTAGTCTCTGATAAAAGGCATGGAAATTACTAAATGATATTTATGAAGTGCTGAATTGGCCATCTGGACCTGTTCTGATCTTAATTTCTTTAAATGCTTCATCTCTCTCTTTGAACCCAACAGGACTGTTTCTCCGTTGAAGGGGAGGACTTGAAGCATGACTTTGAGCGCTTGCAGCTAGCCATGGAGATGGTGGGGTTTCTTCCCAAGACTCGCAGACAGTGAGTTTATTTTCTGTATAATTTTTCTGATAATGCACGTGACTTATGCTAACTTGACTCTACCGGGCTCTATATGACATATCAGATTGCTGATGTGAGGAGGAGTAACAACCGTTGCCCATTCACACAATAGAGGAGTAAACAGTATTTATGCATGCCTTACTCCGCGTATCATGAATCCAGGTACTGGTGTAATCAGAAACCCTAGTTGTAACCTTTTGATTACTAGTCGTGCTTAATCCTTTGCGTGGAGCTGCCAGTTCTGTAGAAGGGTGTTGCCACCAGGCCTTCGTCCACCAAGTTAGTGGAAGTGCTGGTTGAAAACCCAGGCTGTTGGACTGCAATACTGTCTTCCACGGACTGCAAAGAATTACATGCTTTGCATGAGGATCCTCTTTGACTAAAACGGCAAAATAATTCTTGTAGTGTTAATCATTGGCGTACTTCATTGTTTGAAAGTCCTGAGAAGGTTTGAACAAATTTGACCAATGTGTTATTAAAATAGTTAACACACAGTAAAAAATATATATATATTAAAAAGATGACCTCAAAGTGAGTATTGTTTTTGACGTTACCAGTGTCACTGAAATGCAAATCAGTAACTGGAACACCATGAGAAAATCTTGCACTTTTTTAATGAGTAAAAATGCTTCAACCATAATTTAATGAACACATTTTCCTTTCTGTTTGAAATATGTGGCAACAGGGAATTACTGCTTTGTACTAATGGCACTTGAAACCCTATTCATCACCTAGGGTAAATGAAGTTTAAGATGCTAAAATTTTTTGCAGCTGAGTGGATTACCTCCTTTTGTTTTAAGCATCATTTTTCTTTTTAATATGTCTGAGCAAAGTGCCTGAGCCATCAATTAGAAGCCCTTGACCGTGGGACATAACGTCCCACCTTCTACTCCAACATAAAATTGTTTCACCCATCTGAAAATCTTCTTCATCCTTTATCCTAAGCATAATAAATTAATTAATAACTTCTTCTTCTTTCTACTTTGCACATGCATGGACAAACCCAAATATGCATGCTGTTAGTGCGGATATGTTACATGACTTCTTGGTTCCCTGTCTTTCATGTCTACCCACTTTGTATAAAGCGTACGTTCAGCTTCTCAAGCAAACAGGCACACATCTGTACCGCGTAAACTAATGGCGTGGTATCCCACTCGAGGCAAGCTGCTTTGCCCACACTGTAGCAGAAATGAGCTTGTGGGGTAGTGCTAGACTGCTGCCTGTATTCTGCCTCAGCTCACTCTTTATGCAACAAGATTCGTGTTTCAGTGACAAGATTTCTTTTTTTTTTAAAGCCTGTTTGTGGTGCCAAATTGCTGTACAGTAAGCTAGTTTAATTGATGGACTAAACCCATCATGAAGTGCCCGTAGAGAATGGAGTAGGATGTCACTGTAACTTCATGTTCTTGGTTTACTGTGCAATAACTTTGTTAGTGGACAAGTTCTTGCACATGTCCTGCTGTGTCTTCCCAAAAATGCACTTGCCTTTCTTAAGAAAAAATAGTGGATTCTTCAGTATGAGAACAAATTTATTCTACTTAGCATTGTACACCTGCAAGAAGAAAAAGAAATCACCTTCAACTGAGTATAAAAAAAGCATGGACATTTAAAGTATTATTATACTTTATGAAGTGATTGCTTATAGCAAAGCATGGGGCTTCATGTTTGGAAAAATGTTTATAGTTGCATCAACGTAACTCATGATAAGGAATCAGTATTTTAGAGAGAAGGGAGGTGAGGCTAGAAGAGGTGAAATTGTATTGTCCAGACAAGCACTAGCTAGGCAGGGCTAGGAATCGAATCCACATCTCAAAGGTCCCAAGTCTACACTACCAATCAAACCACGCTGCCTCCGGGTTGAACGCGCCAAACGTACAAGTGCAAAAGATTGTTCCTTAGCTGTTACTCTTACCGACTCAGCCTTAAAGTCATCACTGAGGGATAAGCACCACGCTGAAAATAACAAATTATCAGTTAAAAAAGGACTAAATGCAAGTTGAAGTTTCAAGGGAGAAATCATGTTTGTATTCTTGCGCTATTCCTATTCAATATTTCATTACCAAATATGAGATATTATCTCTTACAAAATATAATATTGAATAATTTCCAGGAAATATATTCCCTTTGCCTAAAGAAATCCTAGAAGCATGATAAATAACAACGGCACGTTATTTAAACAGAGTGATCTGATTTGTTTCCTAGACTCCTGTTTATTACAATATGCTCTGTAGCCCTGTCACAGCTAATAGATACAAGTGGTAGAAGTCATGGTAGGAGACCAGGAATATGATTAAAAGCTAAGTTTTCTGAATCAGATTTTGTGGATTTGAGGCCAGAGTTGCTAGCTGAAATTTTATGTTCTTTTCTTTATTTTTTATACTGGAGATCAGACTAAATTATTGTAACGATCCCTTTTGGGGTTCTTAAAACTGTAGCCAAATGTTGCTCTTCCTTGTACCTCTGAAAGATCTTTGCCCTAATCAATGGATTAGTTTAGATATGACTTTTTCTGTGTATGTTTTTACTTACATGGGTACATATGTGCACTCACACATATGTATATGTAAAACAGAATTCATTTCTATTTGTTTTTAGCTTTCCTGAGTGTGCAGAGCTAGGGACACACGGTTTATAGCTGAAGTCAGCTATGACTGGATAATCTCAAAGAGCGGACAAGAATATCACTTAAAAGATTACCAAACTACCAAAAAAAGAAAAGTTAGATAAATTTGATGGGAGCAGTAAATTTTTTTCATCTGTCTTAATCTGCTTAAGTATAATAAAAGCATTTAAGCTCTTTTGTATAGGCTTCCAAGCTGGGACTAGATCCGAGAGAGTGTGCCAATGCTGGGCAAGTTCAGTCTTGATTAAGTGAAAATGAAATTTTGTGTGGCGCAAATTGGATGCTTATTTTGAGTGTGAGTTTTTGAGCAAGTGTCTGGAGATTATGGGCAGAAATTGCTTCAGCTTGAATGTAAGATGAGTGAGTTAAATATGAAGATGCCACTTTGAGGGTGTGAGGACGAAACGTATTGTAGAAGGGGCAAAATATTAAGTAGTGCAAGAAGTGGACTGAGAAATGCAGCATTCTTTTAAATACTATTTGGAAGTGTTTTTGTACTGTAGCAGTTTTCATTGTGATGGGGTTCGATAAGTGCTTGATAAACTTTTGTAGCAAAGTTTGATATGGAAAATTAGCTTTAAGAAAGACAATAAACTGAATATAAGTTCTCTTTATTCTTTTTAGAATATTTTCTCTCTTGTCTGCAATACTACATCTGGGTAACATCCGTTACAAAAAGAAAACGTATCGGGATGACTCCATAGATATCTGTAACCCTGAAGTACTACCTATTGTCTCAGACCTGCTGGAGGTAAGCCTTTACTTTCCATCCTGTAACCTTTACATGTCCCTCTAATGAGCTACCTTTATTTTATAATAGAATTTATTGCCATTTTCACTGAAGAGTATGTTCTCTTGTTGTAACCATTAATATTGGCTGTTCTTGTTCATCAGTCAGTAAAAAGTTCTAATGATTTTTGGTGGGGCTTTTGGTGTAGTATTTATTTTTTCCCCTAATCTTACTATTACTACTACTTCAGCTTCAGTACACTGTTTAATTTACTGAAAATATTATTTCTGTGATTTAAAATTTCAAAGGCTGTAAACTAGCGCTAGGAGGAAGGAAAACCTGCTATTCAGCATGGTGTTTTCTTAAGTTGCCGACCGTCACCTCCCTCACCAAAATTGCTCCATGCTCCTGAGATCTATTCCAATATTTATATAAGGAGTTAGTCAAGAAGCTAAAGCAATTGGTAGGACTGATGGTCCGTCCAGCCCGCTTTTCTGTGTCTGGTAGTGGCACTAGGAGATGCTGTGGGGAAAACACACGAGCCTGGCTGCATTTTGCTGTCTGTTGCCCTCATTACTCTGACAGCATCCGCACAGGTTTTATCTGGCATGCTAGAGGCTACATCCCAGCCTGTTCCTTTTACTAGCCATTTAGGGACCTATTATCCATGAATTTATCTAATCCTTTTTTCCACCTGTTGATACTATCTGCAGTTTTACTGCTTGGGAGCACTTTGTCCTCTGTGGATTACGGCTGCGCCGGTGTCATTGGGAAGGGTTTCAGTTCCGCAGCCTGGATGGCCTGGGGCCACGTTCAGTTTTGTAGATCAGTGCAAAAGTACCAAGTTCCTGCTAAAGCAACTCTGCTAGCCAGTGTGGGTTATGAAGCTGTGGCATTATTTGCTTGTGAGAAAACATTTTACTTAACAAATGAGCCAACTTGTCCGGCACTTGCCTTCCACACTGAATAGCAAAGATCAAACTCTGTTAATATGGATGCAGAGGGCCAGAAGCTCTCCTTGCCCTCTCACTTTTCTTTAAATGCTCAAAACCACCTGTAACTCCAAAGGCTTCTGAAGTCAGTTATGACAACTATATAATCTTTAGTCCTTTGTTATTGTCCTCAACTGCAGTCATCACCCCAAACTTATCCTTGGCACATCTCACCTGACTGATTCCCATCATATCCCATCTTGCTGAAACACCGGGGAACACGCTCAGCAATGCCAGCTGCTGTGGATGATGAAAAAAAGCTGTGCATCACTTAGATCTCCTAAGCCCCTTTGAATACTCGCTGGAAGGTGTGCAAGACTAATTTCTGCTCATTTTGTGATAGCATCAGCAGAAACCCTGTTGTGCGCACTTGGTCCTCTCTCATTCCTTCCCTCAAACTGCTATTGCGCTATAACTGAAGAACTCAGGAATTTGGCTCTCGAAGATTTTCCTAGCACTTCACTGATGTTCTGAATTTAAAGCGGGGGAAGCTTCCGTAAAATACAGGTATATGCAGCTGCATGCTCTTTTGCATCTTGCAATTGGAGATTGCAGAAATAAACAGAAGGAAACGATGAATTTGGACTAGAATGTTGTTGATCTTACCCTGTTCAAAATGGCCGTATTGAGTCATAGCAGGAAAGCAAGTCATTCAAGAAGTAATTGGCTTTTTAAAAAAAAGCTTTGAATAAGAGAGTGACTTATAGATCTGTAAAAGTTCCAGGCTTTGGGTCTTTGCCCTGGCTTTCTATTGCAAACAAATTCTTCTGCAACATCTGTATGCTGTAAGTTATCAGGATGTTTTTTGCACATGTACATGTGAAATTATGCATCAGTTGGGCCATATAGATCCAACTGTGGCTTAGTGCCATGCCGTAATACAGCACAGACTGTGGACGCCATGCTCACTTGCATTTATCATCAACAATGCGTACAAAATACATATTTTTTAAAACTTCACCATTTGAAAAAATAGAATTTTAGTTTAGCTGAGCAAAGTGGTATATTTCTATTGATCTCAGTAATTCTTTTGCAGGCTAAGTGGTCATATACTCTATAAAAAGCTTGGAATTTGGAGCAAATCAGGGTGATCCCATCAGTTATGGTCTTGCATTCCTGTCATGTTTGGGATTGAGAAGATCAAATTGTTGAATGCTCTTTAGTCTGTTGAAATACTGGCAGTACAAAAAATCAATATCTCTGAAGTTAGAGATACATTTCTTAAAATACACAACTGCATTTGGCTGAGTGATGTTGCTTGTCCTTAAAGATACATTTACAAACTTGCTCCCTGACCAGGTGAAATGAAAAGAGTAAGTGATGATTTTCAGAATAGACTTGCTTTCTTGTTTTGAAATGCTGAACCTTTGCAGACCTGAATAGATCTTGTGCAGGGTTGATTCAGTTTTCACCAAGAGAAGGACTAAAGGCTTCAAACAGATCAAGCAGTTTCAAAGTGCATCCATTACACGTATTTATTTAGTTAGCTAGTTATGACTCTCTGAATTAAGTGTAGTGAATCTTCCTGGCCAGAGCCAAAAATACTGGTTGGCCTATTTGACATTTCATGGTTTGTCTCATTTGGGTA
This sequence comes from Dromaius novaehollandiae, assembly GCF_036370855.1. Lineage (NCBI taxonomy): Eukaryota > Metazoa > Chordata > Aves > Casuariiformes > Dromaiidae > Dromaius > Dromaius novaehollandiae. The sequence continues at coordinate 24,713,257 of NC_088107.1, forward strand.
GATTTTTGAGGTTGTTTTATTTTGTGGTTACTGAAAAGTATACGGTTTTTCCTTTCATGCCGTTGTTCCTGAAAACTTCAGTTGGCTTGAAAAAGTCATTGATTGCCTCTCTAGACCTTGCCTTTGCTTAGAATGGAAAATCAGCACAGAATAAAAATAGTATTAGCTGACAAATACTTTAACTTCTTTTCATACAGCTACTGTGTTCTTGGCTGGACGGTCTAGAGTGTAGCAAAAGAATTTCGGAAACCAGCTCACCTGTGATCTGTTACTTAGAGTCCAAAATTTTGTGTGTGTTTTGCTTTGGGTTTTTTCCCTTAACGGACTCACTGGGTTCTTTGCTCATTCAAGGACTGGCCAAGTAAAAGACGATTTGTAGGACAGCAGCTGGGGAGTCCTTGACCAGTGAGCGCGGTGGGGTGGTGTCAGAGACGGTGTAAAGCCAGCAAAAAAATTATGGGCTCCCCTGCCCTCTGCCTTTATGTGTTGGAGGAGAAAAAAGCATATGGAGCTTGTAGGTGGCAGGAGAGGAGGCAAGAGGGGAAAAAAAAATGTTGGGAGGATTTAATAGATAGGCCATGAAAAGCAGCTGCTGAACTGGACCCATCTGAGATCCCCCAAAGAAGAGGGGACCCAAATCAAGGGTAGCCTTCGTGGGAGATGGGGAGAAATGAGCAGCCTGTCCGGGATGAAAAAGTTGGGCAAAGCTAACGTGTTTCCCCTCCCGAGGAAAGTCTGGCCCCGACTATTGTGAGCTAGCCGCTACGTAGGAAAGAGCGGAGCCTTTGAGCGTCTAAGGGCGACTGGGGGAATTTCCCTGCCATAGCAATTAGTGTAACAACGTTGAATAACACTTATGCTTTAACTGTTATACCTGTCCTGCCTCTATATAAAGAGCTCTGAGTCCCTGTAAAAGGAAGCTAATACGCAGATTTTTGAGGGAATTTGGAAGGAGATAAACTACTGAGATGGATTTTCTTCTTGTTAGTGACAGCCTCTTCCAATATATTCTTTTGGTTTATTAAAACATTCAGACTAGCATTTGTTGAAAAAGCAAACTGCAATAAAGGATTTTGGCCAGACTCTGTGGATCATTGTTTCATTTACAGTAAGACCCCAATTCCTTTTCTTTTCTTTCTTTCTTTCTTTTTTTTAATTTTTTCTTTTCAAGAACAGACATAGCGTGTGGATTATGTGAGGGTCTTGGCAGGTTTTTCTCGGCCTTTGTTTAAGCTTCGCTGAAATGCAGTGCTGCAGCATGATGTCAATGCTGCCTGATGGATTGAGCAGACGTGGAGTTTTGCAGAAGTAGTGAAATTATTACAGACAGAGGGAGAACTCCCCTGCAGAAACCTTAGAGGATTTTGTAAAACTTTTCTGAGGAAAAGCCTGGAAGCACTGATTTGTGGGCTTACTGGTATCCATCCCTTTCCATCAGTCCAAACAAAAAAAATTCTCCAGACGCTCAACGTGGGCTTAAAACAGCAGGGGTTTTGTATTTATACATGTAACTGATACTTTAGCTATATTTTAGCTGGAGGAGCTGTTTGTTCAGAACTCCTGGCTAAGCTAAATCTTTGGGCTGCAGATGACCAAGGGCCTTTGTTTTGCTACCATTTCCTTATTTTTTTTATTTTTTATTTTTAAGATCTTAGCTGTTTCTGTATAGTACAAGACAGTATAATTGTTAGGCTACAGTGATATGTTTTTGGTTTGTGAAGTCTTGGACATATTAACAGAAGAAATCTATTAGAAATGACCTAGTGTCAGTTCACCTTAAGGGAGATGGGTTTGTTCTATTAGAAGAGCAAGAACCTTCTAATCATGTATATTTACTAATACCAGAAATCATTTCAGTAGATGGAGAATTGAGTAAGGATGGTAAATTGTATCCTCAATAGAGCAGTTTTATGCTGGATTGCTAGGCCTAGGTAACCAGACTCAATTTTTTCAATGCAAGTAAAGGTAAATATAAGGTACGGAGCGTCCTAACTTAGCTCTGCCAAATCTCCCTTTTGCGTTGACGATGTTAGCTTTTGGAACTGATGTCTGCCTGGATAGAAAATTTATGGGCTAAAGTTTTTTTTCCTACTACAAAATGCTCTTCAGCTGTCCAGAGGAATTCCATATTCGTCGTGCTTCTTGTATGATAAGCATCTCAGAAGCCAGTAGAGGAGCGAAAGGAAGGCAAGCATTGCAAGGTGCTTGCACTCAGCAGACTCTCACACCTTCTCTTATGAATCCACCTTCCAGATGAACCCACCATCGCCATCTGGGGATGCAGAGATTCGAGCTTGAACTTGGGTCAGATAACCTTCTGGTTGGTCTTGCCCTTGTAAGACCTGTGAAAGGAAATCAAAGCTTAAAAGAAAGCCTGAATAAAAGATTGCAGTCTTTTTCAAGGACCTTATCAGAACTAATGGAAAATGAAGTCAGCCCCAGCAATGTCTGCGTTCGGTCATGAGTTGACACCATTGTACTCATGACTTTCTCTTATTTCCTATCAGTCAGTTACGGAAGGAGTGCAAAATGTTGTAATGCCCTTCTCAAATATGGAGGCAAGGAGAATGGGAGACAAAAAGATATGTTTTCTCGCTCTTGAGTTGGAAATGGCTCATTTTTCTTCAGCTGCTATAACAAAATACCCTGGCATTACTGGAGAAGTCATCTCAGCCTGTTTTGGCTCCAGCCCAGCCTTTGTGGGAGTCTGCCTGGCCCTCTGGCTGCCTGCGCCCCGCCGCCTCCCCCGGCTGCCTCTGCTGACATTTATAGCAGTGAAGGAGTTGCCAGTCATCCTTCACTGAATTTTAGAGATCTACTCATCCAGCCATTTCGGTGTTAGTTCAGCTTGCATATGGCAGTGAGCTCTTAAATCCAGATTTATGGAACAGTGACTTGACTTTCTCTGTGAATTTTGTCCCTGTAATTAAGATATAAACTCCGACAGGCCGTGCAGCTTTTTTGAGAGAGCTGGACTTTTCCTTTAGGTGTTTGAAAACCAAAGGTCCATGAAACATAGCTTAGAAGTGTAATTTCAGGGACACAAGCTGGAGAAATAAGTTGTGTTTTCCTCTCTGCTAGTCTGCTGTGGTGGCTTTGTCTCTATTTCAGTATTTCGCGCTTCCTGAATGTCAGATGAAGCATAGGAGGTGCACGCTGGAAACGGTAAATATGTATGTGCACCAGGTGTCCTTAGTCATCTTCATATGCTGAGTTTATCTTTAGAATGGTCCTATTGCTCCTCATTGACATCAGGCATTGGATGCCTTAAAGCTGTGGCCTTAAATTACAGTGCAACCATAAAAGGATGGCTTGGCTACGCCTATAGAGAAACGTTCGCTCTCAGAGATGATAAAGCAATCAGACCCAACTCAGCTGTGCAGCAATTGTGGGTAGAGACCTGGGAATGGGTGGGAATTGCGTTCTAGGCTGAATTTCCCGTCCTTGCCAAGTATATTTTCATTTGACAAGATCGTTCGGTGATGCAAGCTGACCTGGAGGGGTAGCAGATTTGGGCATTAAGGAAGTGTATCTGCAGGTCTCCTAGATCAGGGTAGCGCAGGGAAAAGGAAGCTACAGAGAAAAATAGACAGATGGGGATGGTGAAGGAGGGTATGGGTCGTTGTTTAAACCACTTAAAATCGCTGTGTTGACTGACAAATCTGGGACTTGGAAGCATTTTGGCTGTTTAGTCTGGGCACCAAAAGTATTACATTGGATTGTTTTTACTAGTAACCATCTGATACCACTCTGCCTATTGCCTTCGATAATTAAAAAAGCCAGTGTGCTAGCTGCTGGTTGGTAATAGTCCTCCACTGCTCCTACTTCAGCATGTTTGCTGTTCATGTGGCATCACAGCCAGCGCAAAACTCGCTTTTGTTCCAAGCTTTGCAGTTGATGGAGGCCAGCTGATTGTTCGGCAGTTGCAAACTGCTGAAATAGTGCCCACGTTTTGCTTTTGGCAGTGCACTCGAGTCAGCAAATGCCCAAACTGTATTTGATGAGACAGGAGTCCAGGACTGAAGAGGAGCTGAGTGGGAACTTGGAGCTGAAAAGATGGATTGTGTTGGTTCAGAAGGTTGCGCTTAGGTTGTGCCCACAGAAAGCCATCGGTCCTACTGCCTGTAGAGCTTAGCAAATGGCCCTTCTGCTGTACATAGGGGAATAGAAGCCCAATGTGAGACTTTGCTTCTTGAGCAACCAGAATATTTTTTTCATTTGTTCTTGAAAGGCAAAATAGGATCATAAAAATTGGGGCTTTACTGGATTGCTGAGGCCAGATGACTGTAATCTCAGCGTGTGACACTTGACTTATCATAACCTAGGCTTTGCAGGGAGGCGAAAGTCATATGCAGGTGCCTTTCTGTTCAGGTTGAGGCAAAAAATCTGTGTTACTGGGTGCTGCAGGGGAAGTCAGTTATGTAAAAATGCATTGGAGCCTCTCAGGGAGGCTCTCGTGATGGTGCTTTTGGTAGAAGGGAGTAGAGCTTTCTGTGCAGAATGGTGTCATTATTGCAAAGCTTTGCAAGATTTCTCAGGTTCAAGTGGGAAGTGTACAAACTATGTCTTATTTTCGCTGGCTCTCAATACTAATTCTCGGGTTAAACCAATAAATCGAGACACCCTCTGAACTTAATTGCTAAGTATTCTGCGTCATCCGTGTCAAATCCTAAATGGGTGTACATTGTGCATGTACATGTGCTAAAAATGTGGCCTGGGATGATTTTCAGAAATGTGGATTTGGTACTTCTAGTTTTCATTATAGATGAAGATGAATATGTATTTCAATATATATTCTGAACAGGCCTGAGATCTGACTGCATCAAGGCATTTAGATTCAGTAAAGTGTATGGTACTCGTATGGCCTTGGAGAACACTGAGTTGCTCAAACTGCATCAGATATTTATTAATCTGTAGCTACTAATGCCTGGCACAAGGATTTTCCCTAAAACTAAATTACATTTCTTTTTTTGATACTGAAATTTAGCCAAGATGAGAAAATAACTAAAAGTAAGTAAAATTGATGTTTGAGCCTATAATCCTCTATTATGGCAGAGAGGGCAAACTGTAAACTTCTGAATTTCTCAAGAGAATATGAGAATAAGGCTTGAATTTTGTGGGAAAGGAAGCCTTCCCTGACAGTTCGTGATATCGCAAGTGCAGTGGTCTCGGGTGCGAGACAGGGAACGTGGCTCTTGCCATGGGAGAGTGGTATCTAACCCCCTTGCACAGCTGGGTCTGCTTAATGTTTGTTTCTGCATCTGCATTACCTCAAAGCTGTTTCTGGTATGGCTGATTAGCAAATGATTGTCACCTTGTGGGAAACTGTTTTCTTCAGAGAGTGGTATCAGGTGTGAATATCAGAGCAAATATCAGGTGCTTTTCTTACTATTGAAAAGGTTTCTTCCTCCTTTAATTCCTCCCCTTCCCCACCTTCCACTCCCAAGACCTCTCAGAGATGCTTCTTAAACTGATGATGCTATTTTGCTTGTTTATCAAGTAATTTTTTATGATGCTATCCTGATAACACTAGGCAGTTGATGTGTTTTGCTAACAAAGGGGGGGGGGAAAAACTGTGAAAGGGAGGAGCGCTTCCTAGGCTACAACACGAACAAAGGAACCCAATGGGAAATTGCTGGAAATGGGATGGCTGAATGTAGAAAATCAGGCTCCCTTAAATACCACGTTTTCTGATGCTGGATTTATGTGCTGAATTGTCTTCTCTCCATATCTAGCTTGTTTTTATGGCTTGCACTTTAACTTTGCAAGCACTGGCAGAACCGTGTGGATTTTTTTAACTCTACTCCTAGAATAATCATTAACATCATGTGTTTTTTGTTTTTGTTTTTTTTTTAGGTGAAAGAAGAGATGCTGTTTGAGGCCCTGGTTACCAGAAAGACAGTGACAGTAGGAGAAAAGCTCATCTTACCATACAAACTGGCAGAGGTTGGTACATAGTGTTTATTTTAAAAAGGAAAACTCTTGGGATGGTTTTCAGCACTTTGAAATGAGTTTGAAATATATACTTAGCTCTGGTACAGTTTAAATTTTTATTTATTTATTTAAAAATAAGGAAATGTAGGAGAAGCTGATATGTGTGTGAATCCAGGGAAATGGCTGACTTCACCTTCTTACTGCCATTCTTGGAAAGTAGATTTGTGCATTATTACGTGGTGGTGTTTCACTGTTTTAATGATTTACAGTTGAGTAAGTGTCCTCCAAAACAGAAACTGTGCATCACTGAGTGTATGTGCTGCAAGTTGAGCAGTAGTTTTCTCATGTCATTCCCTGAACTGTAGCACTGATTTGCCCCGCAATAGAATCAGGATCTAAGACCTTCAGGACATTCCTGGTGGGATACATCAGTCATTTTCTGATTTCTGTATGGGGAGGAGCTGAAGATCCTCTGTAGAAAATTCCCATTATCATTTCACAAGATCTCTTGCTTTCCGAGTCCTTAATTTAGTGCTTTGGAAGGGACACAGCTCAGTCGGTCCCTCTCAAATTGTCTTGAGTATAGTCTGTGCCACTGCTAACCTCGGTGAGGACCCTGCATGACGTGTAACTTCTGTATTATGATATCTCTCAGGATTACAATGTCAGAGAATGTGTTTTTCTAAATACGTGGTCTCCAGGATTTTGAACTCTATTCTGTGGCTGGTAAACAGAAATGCCTCTTATCTTCACCAAAGTATATAAGCTGTGTTCTGTTTGCATGCCTTTTGGCTGTTTCTGCATCTAGTGTCCTCGTGTCCCCTATTTCAGAGCATAAAGAGTGTGACAGTACAGTTATCCCTTAGCCTCGTGATTATGTCAGAATTTGCAACATCTTAAATTCTGTCTCTGAGAGCAGATCCACTACATTGCAAATAGCTGTGAATAGGTAAGCACTTGATATTTTGTCATCAAGGTCAGCCATAGATGTTTTGACAATGTTTTCTGTTGGCCAGAAAGACATCTTTTCTCCCCTTTTGAGATTGTCTGGGATCAAGTTCAGTAACTGTAACTGAACTTTAATCTTCAGAAATTTTCCTTTGTGCAGGGTTTGAATCACTCCTAGTAATGGGCACGCAGATGCTTTTATTGTGTGTTTGCAATGGGTGTATAATGGATGTGGTATTTGTCCATTTTACATAGGGATTGAGCGCAGATGTAGGAAATGCTAGAGAAGTTTAAAATATAACTGTTACCACCTTTTTGCTGGAGGTTGCTTCCCAACAGCTATGATGATGGAACAAAATGTACTAATGCCCCTCCAACCACCTCATTGCAATATCTGGCAGGTTGGATTAAACTGTTTTTTTCTAATAGTTTAAGTGCAGCCACCAGACTTCGCACTGAAATGGCCCGAAGGAGTGCTCCCTTGCCCTATTCTGTAGCTAGTATTGTGAAGGAGGGTCTTGTCTGGCAGAGGGCAGTAACATTCATACAGCAACTCTAATGCTTTAACTTAGTCTTTGCATTGAGAGGAAACCTGGGTGGCCCAGGAGTCTTATCTAGATGCTCCTACTGTTGAGATCCAGGTGTCCCTGTTGGTACCGAAAATGGCTGGGCATGAAATTCTGAAGTGCTTCTCAAAATATTTTTGGCTCATGAAGCTCAGGTATTCACTCATAACAACTTGTCATCAATATTTGGTAGAATAAATGAAAAATCAGGGTGTGGTGAAGGGATGCTGTAGGGGAAGGCAGAGGAGCACAAGACTCTAGTGAAAAAGCTTGATGTTGTCTTCATGACTAAATCATTTTGAAAGTAGCTGTGAATTGCCTCAGAAAAAGATAGGCACTGCCCATGCTTTCTATCCACTGTTCTTACAATGTTAGCATCCCAACTGCCATGTCTTATTTGGTAATGAGCTCTGGCATCAGGTTCACCACTGTCCTTGACAAAATAGAGCATAATCTGAGGTTATTCTAGCTGGAACTTCACCACTGCAAGAGGTCTACCTGTGGTCTTCCTCCGGCTCAGAGAATAGGAGACGTGATTTAAATTCAGATCCATCTGAATCGGGAAGGAAGTGTAGGATTCATTTGACATTTTAAGGCTTTATGAAGAATGCTGATATCCAATAATCCCACTCATGACTAATTGGACTGTTGGCCTTAATGGGAAACACTTGGTGATCTCATTCCATGCTCTAGCCCAGGGCTGGTTACCCTTCTTCTGTTCTGTATTTTGCAAAAAGCACTACAGTTGGCTCACATGGAAGGAGTAATTACAGCTTTGAGGATTTTCAGACGGAGGGCTGTCCCACCAGGGCTCCTGCAACTCGTAGGTAGCTGTCTTTGCTGATGAAGCAATGATGTATGTAACTGCTACCTTATTTTCTGGATGTTAAAATGCTCAATGGTTTTCTCATAGATTGTTGATATACTGAAAGTTTTAGCAGAATTTGTCTGGAAAAGGCTATACTGCAGTGTTTCTCCAAAAAGGACCATAAAATGTTATTTTGGCATATATCTGCTCTTTTAAACCATCAAGAAGAGCAGCTTGCATTTAGCAAGTGCTTTCCAAGACTTTGAGCAATTGTATACGCACAACCTGCACCCAGATGGCTGGACAATGGAGCAGTTATTAAAATAACTGCAAAAAAGTCAGCAAAGGTTATGATAAAAGAAGGGACCCTAAGAAGTGAGGTTTATCTGGTTGTGAAACCTCTTGTCAAAATTGTGAGTGGAAATAGTAGGTTATCAGGCTGTAGTGGTGAAGCGTGAGTTACTAGCCTTGGGCTTCTATCTCCAACATCACTGTTCAGACTCCTCAGGATAGCTGGAGAGTTTGCCCGTTGTTAAAGAGATTGTGTATCTCGTGACACAGCTGTTGACTCTGCAGACAAGGAACCTGTAGCCCTGGTTTCCTCAGTTGTGTCGTACTACTTTTTGAACTTTGGACTCTCAGAGAGGAGTTGTAAGGATGGAGCTTCAATTTGAAATAAATGTTCTTTTTGCATAAAAAGCCTTGAGATTTTACATTCTGCATGGATTCGTGAACTTCAGTGATGTTCCTAAGTGTGTCTACTCTGTCCCAAAGACCAGTGACGCATTCAGTACGGATGGCTGGGCTGATGTTCTCTGATCTCGTTGATCAAACAGTGTTGGAATATGTGTGGATCACAACTTGACGTAGAAATACCTTACAATAAATGGCGAATACTCTTGGTACGCACTCTGCGATCCACCTCTCTGCCCTGCTGTGTGATAGCCTGTAGCATCAGGATCCTATGATGATGGTGTTGCCCTCCCTTGATAGTCTCGAATGAGCAGAGGAGACACAGCTGGCCTGAAGTGATCATGTCTTTTAGAGGCTTGGAAGCCTGAGAGCTGAGAGTGGACCTATTATACTCAGTTAAGTCTTTCCTCTTCAGTTTTTCCCGAGCCCTAGCCCCACAGGAACGTTAAGAGCATGCCTTTGTTTGACTGTAACGATGCTGCATGCCTGCCTGTCCGCCCACTGTATTGTTATTGTATCATGATTAGAAACGTTGTTGTGTGGTTTGGGGATTTTTTTTGAAACTGTGGTTTGGGCGCTTGGCAGCTCCTCATTTGAAACAGTTCTCCTTCGTAACAGTTCTAAACTTATATCAGATTCTTTTTGTAGATTTGTTCTGCTCATCTTTATAGTAATTTACATAAAACTAGGTATTTTATTCCTAAATGTCTTGATGCTTGGCTATAAGTATCTCAAAAGGAAGGAGGAACAACTTAGAGCTGAATATCTAGGCAGCTTGAGGCCAATGTTGCTGAAAATGACCCCTGCAGTTAGCAACTGTTTCCTTGATATTTATTCATACTGTACTTCTGTACTTATTCCTCTTTTTTTGGCTTTATTCTTATGAATAGCATTTTGAAGCTAGGCATAAGCGTTGGTGTTGTCAACTCAGTGTTCCTTTTAATTAGCCCACTTTTTGAGCGTTACCTGTGTGTAACTGTGTTGGCGGGTGACGCTGGAGGATCTAAATTGCATTAACAGGTTAAAATTATATTAAACTCCAACAGAGTGAAAACACCTACCCCAAGTAGCAGCAGTTGCTAGGGCTGTCTTCTGCAGCTGAGCAAGCTTTTTCCAGCACATGTGGAGTTAGTTTAACTGTATTTCATGCGGGAGGGTAATGGACGTGTGGTGTGATAAGAGCACCTACTCGAGGAGGGCTGTAGACAGGAGCAGCTGGACTGTTGTGCACTGAGGTCCCATTTCAAGATCTGAGCTGTTGTTTCTAGATTCTCAGTCAGTGCCCATCTTCATGGTATTACAAAAACTGAGTGAGTGAGTGCTGTATTCTTCAGGAAAACCCTGTAAAATGCAATATGCCATGAGATTTTTTTTGATCGTTCTGTAAATCTTGGTGTATGTAAGAGGTTGTGTGTGACCTTGGTTTTAACATTTGGGTGATGCCTATTGTCGCTGGAGCCCCTGGTATTTCTGAAATTAAGGAGAGAATCAAATGAGAGACCCGGTTTTGGAGGTTAAAACCGACTCTGCTTGGCCTAAATGTCGCGCATTTAGGAGCACAGTTACAATCCCTCCTTTCTGTGGAAGCGGTGGCAAATTTGGGCTTGATTGTACACTGCATGCAGCTGGAAGCCTGCGGTGAAAAAGAGTTGCCTGGATGGGCTTGGCCTGCATATCTAACCGTTGTCGAAATTTAAATGAGTAAGAATACCGCGTCCATAAATAATGCTTATATTTACCTCTGGCAGCTGCCTCTTATCTTGAGACCCACATTGGGTTGTCTGCTGTAGAGCTGCCTCCTGGAACCATTCATTTTTCCTTTTATAGTAGCTGGATGGTATTTTAATGCAGTGTTTTAAATGACTGCATAATTTGCTTTAGTGCTAAGGTTTCGAAGCTTTATGCAGCAGATACACTTAGAAAAAGCTGCACACACATGAAAGGCTGCGGTTTTGTTCAGAGATCTAGTTTTTTTTGGCCGATACAGCTACTAATGTCTTTATTAGGAGTGAGCCTGTATATTAACATAGCTAGCAGCAGTTAATGGATTTCCAGAGAAATCATAGTGTATCTGTGCAGGCTGAGCACAGTATTTGATGACAACAAGCTGTTCATTTCTACTGTATTGGGCAAATGAAGTGCAGAATTAAGGACTCTTCTAAAAGAGGCGACTTGGCCATGGGAGCCTGCGAGCAGTCAGTGGTGTCTCAGATGATTAGAATATGTTAATTCAGGTCTGCCTTTAATGCAGGCATTTCTCTCCAGCCACAGCACTCTCCTTCCTAATAAGGTGAAATATAACAAGCATCAAATGAAATAGAGAAAAATGGGATTTTAATGGCAGCAGAATAATGGGTTCTGAGAGTTATTGTTCTCCCTCCCAAAGTGCTCCTCAACTCCACTCCCTGGATATTTTTTTTTCATATAATAAATGCATTTTTGCAGTCCTCCATACAAGGTAGAAAAGGTTTATAACCACAATTTGGGCTTCCAAAGGAAAAAAACCAGACACACCGAATATTAAGTGGCTTGGATGATGTTTGGTAGGAAAAACGCAGCAGATCCAGGAGCAGAGCACCTTAATCAAATCTTTGTTGAGAACCTGGAGGTTCTTGAAATCTTTTGCTCTTCTTTGTTTGTAATCTGAGCATCATCTCAAGCTTAATCTGTGCATGGAGCTGCTCTTCTGGGCCACATCTGTCTTCCTGCTTCTATCTAAATAATTCCAAGAATTCAGTTTTTTCCATCTCGACTTACTGCAAGACTCCAAGGCCCTTGTTTCATGCCTTGACTAATATAGTCATTTACCTCTCTTAAACCCATTCAGCATCTTGACTGGTGTTTTTCCACTCCTGTCAACCCTCTTTTTGCATTCTTCAGCTCGCTCCCCCTTTCCGTTGCAGCAGAGACAAGCTCCACGTCTGAGCGGATCAGCCATCCGCACCTTGTTTCCATCCCATTTGTTCTGCTTATCAGGCCAGTGTCTGTCACCTGCTGCTCTGTTTTTCACCAAAGAATCTCTGCATTTTTTTCCATGATCTCCATTAGGTGAGGAAAAACTCTTTATCAAAGTATATACATCTGTTACCGAATCCTCTTTTACCTCCCTCCAGAAAACAGATTTTTCCACGATGCCTTCAATTTATTTAGTTCTGTTGGCATTGCTTAAGCAAATGACTTTGCAAAAAGACTTTGTTTTAACAGTTCTTTATAATTTGCAGCCATTTATAAGCAAGGAGGTTTTATACCTGAAGATTAGTTAATGAATGAATTCACACTTTCTAAAGAGGCCTCTGGATTTACATCTTGAGAAAAAGGTCAGAAGAGCACAAGATGGTAACTTGCTAGTCGATCAAGAAGCAATATGGGCATATTTGGGAGACTGTCCCAGTTAGGTCCAACACAAGTGACTGAAGGACGGACTACTGCAGTAGGAGTCCCTTCGGGAGCTTTTCTTCAGTTTAACCTGGCTGCTTTTGCCACAAGTGTGAAAAGGAGAAACTGTTTAGGAAGACTTGCCCTGTATTGTTACATTTTGCTTTTGTAGAGAAACGTAAATGGTTGCTGTGGATTCCATAGTTAACTAAGGACTGATCTTCAGAAAGCACTTGTGCCTGGAGACATGGCATGACATGCAACTGAGGGCAGTTTGGTCCTGCCCTGAGACTCAATTAACATACTGTTTATTTTATTTTTATTTCCTGCCCTTATGGCACTCCTCTGTATTGTATTATTTAAGGTGAAGAGCATTAGATGGTGTGATAGTAAGACCCCTCGGACGCAAAGGGTTTTTTTGGGTCCCTCTGCCTTGCCATAAATATCCTCAGTTTTGGAGGTCTGCTAGAACTGTGCGTAGTGACAGACAACTTATTTTGAAAACTTGACTCCTATGCAACCTTTGTAGAGAACATAACATGCTACCACATCTTTGCTTAATTGGCTGTATGGCAGTGACCTGTTCAGCAAACGGCTGTGTTACAGCCAGTTACGTGGCCACGCAGCCACTCAGCCCTTCTGAGATGGTGCACAGAACACCCAGATTGCAACTGAATTTATTCTGAATCTGCACAACGCTTTTTATTCCGTACAAACGCATGCGTGCAGGTCCATGAGAAATCGGCTAACGATTGCTTACAAAAGTGCTTGTAAGATTCAGGTTCGTCAGTGATTTCTCCCCTGGCTTGATTGGTTAACGGAGCTAACCCAGCACATGCTCGAAGTTTTAAAGAAATTTAATGCAATGCCAGAGTTGCTAACAAAAGCATTCAGTCTGTACGCATGGAAAAGGGCAGTTATCACTGAACCTGTATTTGCGGTGTGATGATAAAGCCGGGAATGATGGTTCAGCAGTCCCTCCACGTGTACTGAGGGCCAGGCAGGGAAGGGCTGACGCTGTTCGTCCTGCCGCCCCTGAAAAGGGGGAATCCAGAGCCTCTGTCTACCTTTGCCCTGGGCTGGGCTGCCCTGGTTTTGGTGGGTTGAGCTTAGGGAGAACACTTATTTTGAGCATGGCAACAGTTAATCGGCAGGGACACAAGATAGAGAAGCCATGTGGAGCAGACCTTAATGCGAGGCAAAAAGTATTTCCTTACAGCAAACGGCTGAGTGATGTCTCATTAGCGTATGTACCGGTGTGATACCATCTAATGCCTTTTTCAGACCATGATGAAGAAAAAAGGAATGGAGTTCCATGGCCAAATTTACCAATGGCATAACATTAGCTAAGATATTTAAAAAAACAACGGAAAAGATCATAGTTACAACTAGCTATGAACATTAAACAGCCTGAAAATATTACAGGAGAAAAAGTGAGAGGGATGCACAATAATAGCAGGAGGAAAGTGGGATGAAATTTCTCAAACCTGAAATATAAGGATGGGGATGCTTAATGGAGTAGAAAGCAGCAAAACTGCTGGAAGCACGTACTTAATGCCAGACAGCATTAGCTTATGAGACTCATTGTCACCATAGGTCGTTAAAAGCAGGAGCCTAGCAGGATTCCTTTGAAGACTTGGTACGTTGATGACTATATTCAGAATTACCGAAAAGATATTAATAGACTAAAATGGAAAGCCCACAAAGCTTTTAAGAGACATGCAAACGTCTCCGCTTTGGGACGCGAAGGCGTCCTATCAATAGAGAACTTCGAAAGAAACTTTTTCCTGGGATTAGGTTTTTCATAACTTTGTTTTCCCTCGAAACTGCAAGGATCAGCCGTGCTTGGTGACAGCATATGGATTAGACAAGACGAGGGTTGTCTCAGCGTTGGCGCGCTGCGTGTGTTTTCTTGTGGGATGCAGCATCCTGCCTCCATCAGGAAGACGGATTCCATCAACACTGTGTCTTTTAAACTCTGTTTTGATGATTCTTTTACATTGAGATGGTTTATGCCTGAATGTCTGTTGGCATTAGGCTGTGCATGGGAGATGGTGCTGAGATTTGGCTGAACAGGGCTCGTTTCTATGGAAATCTCCCAAACCTGCAGAACTTTATGCTTAACAATACACACCTGAGTATCAGGGGAAAAAAATCATGCAAGTTCTTGTGTATGAGCTCCGTTTGAACTGTTCATGGGGCCCTGCCCTTGGGACAAAAGGAAGCCTCTCAGATTTTTAAAACTTTGAGTAGCACCCAGAATGAGGACTTGAAGAGGGGAAGCGCTGACGTCCCATGGACTGCTCTGCCCATGGTCAGCCTCCCCGCTCCAAAGGCCGTTTCCGTCATCAGATGCATTCTAGGCTCTCTTTGAGGGATCTTTTAATTACATTTGATTACTGAAAAGATGCTTTTAATTCAAAAAGTCCCTTTGGTACGTGTTTTCAGTAATTCTGCTATTTAAATTTGGGCTAAGCTCATGTGAGGAGATATATAAGAATGGAAACCATGCCTGAATTAGCAAGTCGGCTCTTCCCACGCACGGTGTAATTTTAGTATAGTTGGTTGGAATATGGGATTTTCTATGTAATCTCACTCAATTAGAGTAAACTTAGATTTCTTGCTTCTCAGAGAGCTGACTAATACTGTTTATCAACACTTGAAGTAGGAGGATGTGTAGAAGGTCGCTGGCTGGACAGGGTCAGTTGTGCAAACTGCCTGTACAGCCCTGTCGGTTGAGGTGCACTGATTTTTAATTGCAGAAACTTGCCAAAACAGACTGTAGTGAAGATGATATATTGGCAAAACAAGTTTTTCTACAGTAGTGTCTTTTGCTTGGGAAGGATGAGCAGAAAGGCAGGATTTGGCTATAACAGCTAAAGTGCTATTTTTGGCCCTATGTGCTGTGCTTCATGGTAGGAATGCTAGTATGCTGCGCCTGTGTACTAATGAGAAAACTCTCCAAAATGTAGCCTACGGATTCCTTCTTGGGTCAGGTCACACGTTTAGTTCCTCTGTCACTCAGTAACCTATTAATTTATTTATGTGCCTGGTTTCACTGTGAAAATGTGGGCAAAGGGCTTGGAAAGCTGAGTGGGGTTTCGGTTCCCGCTGTTGACATTTGGACGTAGCAGAATCTGCAGGAACGCAGCTGGAGAGAAGCAAATTGTTTTTCATCCACCATTATCAAGGTCTTCAAATTTGGCTGCCCAAAGACTCTGTTTTCGGGCAGCTCCTCACGCCGAGCTCCTGATGGCTGCATGGGAGCATCTTCCAGGGGTGCCTCAGCTGGTATCGCTGGTGTTCTCCATGCATCTCTTCTCCCGTTCCTTACTCCAGAGGGAGAGCTGGGTACCAAGGGATGACTTCTGGAAGAGTTTTATTTGAGGAGGTGAAGGGTTTTTTTTTTTTTCTTTTGTTTTTTCCCTTTGCTTTTATGAATTGCTACAGCTCACACTTTCAAACCGTGCTGTCCAAATCAGAAAGCTAAAGCGTCTGACTAAAATCTTTTTAGGAAGAAAATGCTCTTAACCACATGACTCTGGTGCTGAGGCATTAAGAAAATGACTAAAAAAGCTTTTTTTTTGCTTTTGGTTTTGCCTGTAACCTATGTGATTTTTTTTTTCCCTGATAAGTATGACCACATGATTTACAGACATTCAGCTACAATATGACAATACTATAGAAGGGAGCTTGCAAAAACATCTCTTAAAATACATAGCAGGCAGGCTCTGGTTTGACATGGCTTGTCTCCCATCTGTCCTCTTCCAAATCCTGCCTGCCACCAACAGGGACGTGCTAGGTGGATTGTTGACACCCACAGCGCGTTGTTCTTGCTTCTGGTTTTCCACTTCGTTTCCCCTATTTATGTTTGTGTAATGGAAGGAGGATGAGTAAGAAAGGGGAAGCAGAAGCTGGTGAAGGCTTCTGAAGAGTTTTAGCACAGCTGTCTGACGCTTTCCACGTTTGCCTTGGAAATCGCGTTGGGGCAGGAATGGCATGCAGTAATTTCACCGGGGACGTATGCGAGAGAGGGAGCTGTGATTTCTTGTTGATCTGTGGTCCTAGTGTAAGGGTGAACAAATTAAGCTGCGATGAAAGGAGTGGAATAACATTACTTTTTAATGATCACTTAGTAGTAAATGTTGGGTTTCCTTATTTGATTTTCTAGACCAGCAGGTACTTCAGTAGCTCTGAAGGTCTTTCTGTCTTATGTGAACATGATGATATATTGACAGAGGAAGATCATCTCACTGGACAAACCACTGATTTTACTTCCCCTGTTGTGGTGAATTTTCGGGGAAGAGTTTGTGGTTTGGGAGCGTCCCTATGAATATCTCTGAGTAATTTAAACTGGCAGATTGGAGATGGGCCTTTCCCACCACGTGCAAGGAAGAGATCATGGGAGGTACTGGGAAATTAGCACCAGAGAAGGGAGAGCATGAGAAGAGTGTTTTTTGTTTTTGTTTAAGGTACTTAATATGTTGGAAACTAGTACAAAAAAACTCTCTGAATGTGAGAATTTTATTACTGGCTTATTTTAAAAAAAAAGAAAAGAAAAAGTTCTGCCACACCTAAACTGATTGCTGCTGATTTCAGTAGTGGGTTGGAGCTATAGCGACATTTCAGTCCAATAACAATTTTTTTTCATTGTAAAATCCACCAAGTTATAAATAAGTTCTGGAAAACATAGCTGACACTTGTGTCTTTTGTATGAAATGATCCATTGACTGGACACCTCGCTGCCTCCTGACTTAAGAATGGTAGTGAAAGACATCTGCCCATACGTGGTAGCCAGAAATTGTGTTAGCTCGTGGTTTAGGGTTTTTTTTTCCTTTATACATTCACAGAAATAAAACATAAAAATGAGCCTTTATAGGAAAGCTTGTAACATTGCTAAATAATTTTTTCCTTTTGGGCAACTAGACTCCTCTTAACGTTTTTCACTCTTCTTCTAGCAATCCTTTAAAAGGTTTTTTTTCCTCTTCCTTTATCAATACAAACATAAGTCATCTGCCTTTTACAGGCTGTAGTGAGTACTACAGAGTAATAGTTAGAGTTCCCTTAGGGAAAGCAAATGTGAGCACGACAAGATTTTTAATACGATGCTAAGATAAAATATGAGTATGGAAAATTACATCATGCTTCTTATGCCCGAGTATGATATAATACTTACTGATGCCAAGATAGGGCTTAAGCTAGAGCCTGATATCCTGCAAGAGTACTTTCCTCTGGGTGTTAAGCCTCTGTTTAAAAAAAGCTAAGCCTGCCTGTCTCAGCCTATGTCCTGTGACCCGAAGGGGAACCACAAAAGCTGCTTAATCTCTCTCTCGCCGCGGGACACGGCTGTGAATGTAAACCAGACACACGCTGCATTAGGTAATAAATAGAAAGCTAGCAGAACAGCAGGAAACCATAATTCTCGGTGCACACACGTATGATTTGGGACCCACTGAATAGGCTGAGCCTAACGTTAGATAAGAGTAAGATGCCGAAACCTACGTTTTGGCCAAAAGAGGGATTTATATCTCGTCTAATTCTGGCAACTCTATGGCTTGTAACTGTGCATGTTTTTCGAATCCAGCAGTCTGGTGCAATAGTTCCCCAGTTTCCGTAAGCCGCGGAAAGGATCCGATGCGCGACCGACTTTTCTATGTGGTGCTACTACGCTTCGTCACCATCCGTCTCGTTTTCTGCTGCTTCCCTGATTTAGCTAGGCTTCACGGCTACGTTTCTCTCGCTTCCTTCTATGTTACTCCCTTTCAGAGTGGGAGAGTGGCAGACCAAGCAAGCTGCTCTTTAGCACTTGTGCTCCTGTCTATACAAGTGCAAAAATAAGTCGAATCAACCTTAGGATTTTTTTTTCCATGGAACAGTAACAGAATCATAAATAAAAATCTAGCATTTAATTTTATTTTAATGCAAGCGGTAGCTACTCCACCGCCACTAGCATACGCTGCTCTTGCCTGCACAGTAGCACTCTGATTAGTAACTGGCCCCTAGGACCTATTTAAATAAAACTATATTTAGAGTGTGTTTTATTTACCCATGCAATTTGTGGCAGCTGCGGAGATTGTCATCAGCTGGATACCCATGTGCACCCTTTTCGGTAGGCTGGATGTCCAAGATGATCAAGAGGAGGATTGGCTTCCGTTCCTGTGAATTAGACTGCTTTGTGAGATGCAAAATGTGTATTATAAGAGCTTGAGTTGCTCTTCTTTTTGCTTGCTCAAAAAGTGGGAACCTTCTGTCAAATAAGAAAACAAATACATTTTTTTTCTTGTGTTTTTTTTTTCTATTTGAAAATTATGTAATACCACTCAAACCCATAGAAGCAATCGAAGGAGGCATCAGTGGAAATTGGTATGTAAATACCAAGGGTAAAATTTAGCAGGTATTAAAGTGTGTTTTTCCTCTGAGCTATCTTGGAATCGGATATCTGTGTTACAATAAGTTCAAATTTAATTATGAAGTTGAATTTCACTTTAGAGAATAAATGGGGGAAAAATGGGAATGGCCAATAAAGATTTTAAAACAGACATAAAATTATAATGAGTGAAAGCCTGTGTATGGTCTACAGATGATAGCTCCCTAGATTTTTATTTATTTGTTTATTTTTAGGATGCCATCAGGTGCTTGGAATCCAGCGCCAAATTTCTCTGAGCAGGAGTGAAAGTTGATTCATTGGCTAATGCACTGAAAAGTTATTCCACGTATTAAAAGAAAAATGAAGCAAGCCCCCATAGAGCCATTATAAATATGTATACAGATTGGATTTTTTGGAGGGATTTCCTGAAGAAGAAGACTCCTAGGCACTTGGGAGGTTTTTTGTTATTTTTAGCATGGGTTTTTTTGACCATTTCATTGGAAGCACCTTTCATCCTTGTAGAGAAATTATAGGAAGTATATCAAAAGCCCTGAGGGCAAACGGGATATTTCCTTTCTTCCTGCGTTCCTGTCTTATTTCCTGAGGAGAACAGGAATCTCCGTGTCTGTTGTACCCAAGCAGAAAATGTGGCGTATTTGGTGGTGACCAGGCCGACTGAAAGAACATAGCTCACGTGGTTACCATGTTTTACGCAAACTTCTACGTGCTCTCCAAAAAGACAATTTTTTTGGCAATCTTGGGACTCTTCTAATCATTTTTATGAGTATTTGATATAGTGATCTGAAAGGAGAGCAGGCATTTCTTGTTTCCTTCTTAGGAAGTGCTTTCCAGGATTGTGCACGAGAAATAATTGGCATTTAAACATCTCATTTTCAAGGGCTTGTAGCTTTTAGAAAACTCTGGAGTCAACGTGTTGACTTCCCTCCCGTGTCTAGTTTGTCCCCTTGCAAAAAAAAACAGTAGGAAATTTAATAGCATGATGTTGGCCAAATTTGATGGAAGATGTAATAACGCGATGTTGATCAACTGATCTCTTCAACGTATCTTCAAAGATGTTTCATAGATTTTCATAACCCTGAAGGAACAGGAGAAGGCTTGTGCACCATTTGAACACAGTTAATGACCTCTGTAGTGTTTTAATCCTCACCAATTCAGTTCAGTGCTTACACTTACTTTTCAGTTCTGCTTTTTAAGGTCACTCCTGGTTAACTGAGCCTGCGCTTAGTCACTGGGGTCAAAAAGTAACTTAGGTGCAGGCACCATGTAACCTGTCCTTCATAAGCAGTGATGCAAAAGCAGTAATGGCATGAGACCACTTGCAAATATTAAATATTTGCCCTTAATAAAGGTATGTTTCTTCTGTGCACAACGGTCTTTGAGTTCCTCTACTTGCCTCCTGCAGCGGGGAGCACGCAGTGCTTCCCCGGTTCGGGAGGTCGTAGTGATGCTCGAATTTGAAGGTTGCAGCATCTCCTAGGCAAATTCTGCAGCTATTAAAATCCAATGCTAATTAATTACTTTGATAAACTGGTTATAAGAGCTGCCTGATCCACACATCTGTCACCTGACCTTTCTCCTCTGCTTGTCCCTTATTAGCCCCTCTCATACTTTTGCATTAGCAATGAAGGAAGACAGGCAGCTCTTGCCGTTGGAGGCACCTAAGATGTTTAAGATGTCTTTAGAGGTCTGTACCTGTCTCTTACACATCACTTGGGAGTCATCTCTTATTCGCAAGTGATCGGCGCAGAGCTGCAATCTTCTTCTGTGATAATGAAGGGGATTAGCTTGATTAGCTTGGCTTCTACTTTTGAGCCTCAGTGTTGACTGATGTACCGCATAGGAGGGGGTATTTATTTTGTGCTGGCTTTTTTTTAAACAAAATGTTAGTGGAAGTGTTTATACTGGTTAGAAGAGTCCTTTATGCTCTGTTTTCATTTGGGTCAGAAATGTTTAAAGTTGGATGTCAAAGGCCGGTTGCTGTTACAGATATGGCCTCTGGTTTGTTGGTTTTGGACGGAGTAGGTGGGATGAGGATTTGGGTTTTGAATTTCAATATCGCTCCAGATCTCGCTGTCGTGAAGGGGGGTCTGCACTCCAGATAACGTCCATCTTAGCTCTAGAAGTGCTTGATTAAAAACACATAGCTTCCAGCAGTGTCTTAATTGTTTTTTCTTTAGTTGCTTCTGTTTGCCTTCTGATGCCTATGATGTGCAGGCACTGAGATGTTACTGCCATTATGCGTGATAAATTTGTGCTTTTTGTCTTTAAAAATTCCTCGGGATTTCTTTCCACCCACCCTCTTTTCTCCAGACTTTATTTTTCCCCTTAGTCTGAGAAAATCTTAAATATATATATATATTTTTGGTTAGAATTGAAGTATTGCTTGCTCTTGCTCCTATATTAGGTTAGCAAACAATATAAACGCCGAATCCAATAAGGCTGGCAGACTGCACGCTAGGGAACTTTTTATCCCAGTAGATCATGTGAAAATATCTATAAAAGGTTGCCTGGGCCTTTGCCAGGCGGGCAGGTCACTGAAGCGTAGCTCTGCGGTGCCGTCGCGCAAATGGCATTTCGATCAAAGCGGCGGGGTTTGAAGCAGCTCGGTGGCTTGACGAGAAGCGAGATAGATCTGTCTTTAAGGGCTGGGGATGCCCTTACGGTCCTTAATACCAGGTTGGGCTGAGTGGAGGAAGCAACCTGGCAGCTTGCGATGCTGCGACGCCAGCGTGAACTTTGCGCAAACGGTTTCCCCGTATAAGCTTCAAATCTGATTTTTTACTATTTCTGACAATCCCGTGGCTCTGAGAAGGCAGAAGGAGAAGTGCAGGGGAAAGACCTGACATTTCGAAAGGAATAGGAAGCAAAAACAGCTTTTCTAATCGTTTTTTAAGAGTCGGTGCATATCGTGCAAAGCTTTGCAGCAAAGAGCGCCTTAAAATGCCAGTGGCTGGGCTGCGGTTTGCAGCACAAGATTGCCTGCTGTGGTAGCTTTTTTCATGAGAATTGCGGCCAGGCGAGGCACAAAGCTGCTGTTACAATCAGGGTTTTAAGTGCAACTGCAAAGGTTACTTTAACCTAGGTTATCCATACATAAGCTGTTGTAGTTTTGTGCATGTAGCAAGGGGCGGGGGGGGATCATGATTGTGGCATTTAGTAAAATCTTCAGTTTTTCCAAAAGAGCTCCAGCCATGGAGCCGTCCAGCCCGCTACCTGGGCTTCAACAACGGCTAACGGAAGCTGTGCAACAAGAACGTACATTAAAATACCGTTCTTTTCCAAGAGCATGTACAATTTTGCTGTTTTCTGCTCTTAGTGAGTTGTTGCTTCTGTGGGAGAAGGTGGTATGCGACTGTAGGATACAAAGGTTGTCTTGTTTGGCCTATAGTGGAGAGGCAGAGATGAAAGTTTCATAGGTAATCCCAATTTCTTTAATGTTTTCATTTTGGGAATTTGATTGCAACCAGCAGAACATCCATTCAACTTAATTTTTTAAAGAAAAGAGAAAATGTTTTTAATTTTCTAGTTGTGTTTTGGGGGTTTTTTGTTTGTTTTAGCAAGCAAACAAATTACTTTGTGTTAATACCTACTTCAGATTGGAAACTTTAGATCTTCTGCACCTAGTTTCTTACTTCATTTTCTTCTTTTCCATTTTTAAGTTTATTTTACTTTTTGCATTCGGTCATTATCTGGGCACCAACAAGTATTTTGAATAATACCAGGAGAGAAAGGCCTTACCCACGGTTTCAGCACAGCAACGCGGAGCAGCGTGGATGAGCAAGTAGGGATGGCAAATACGGTGTTTGCTGAGCACTGGCAGACGGGAAACATGCACTCGTGTGTTTGAAGAGGCTGTAATCTTCAGAGATCTCAGAAGTCAACCGAGTGTATGAAAACTGCCTTTTACAGGGGTTTATAGCTTGAATAAATTTGTTTTTCTTTTCTTGGTTATATCTTCTGGCATCTCTAATACACAGGCTTCCTGAAACTTTAGGTCCTCACTCCAAAACATTTTAGAGAGTTTTTAATGTTTCGGTCTATCTTACTCTTGCTCTCAAATACTAAAATCATCTTGGCAGAAGATTTTTCCAAAAGTATATATATTTTTAAGTTAGCCCAAATTTAATGGCCATCATGAAAACTTGCAGGCCGATCTTATGAAGCAAAGCAAGGAGCTCAGGATCGGGATCTTGGCAGAGGTTGGCCAACCTTATGCGGTGACGTTTCTAGCATGGGAGTGGGGAAGCCTGTGATAAAATGTTTTTCCTTGTTAGTCTTACACGCAGGAAACTTACTGATTTAAATATTCGCTTGAGTTTATTTCTCGAATCACCAAGTCAAAGTGTGTTTGATCTGTTTTGTTTTTTGAATCAGTAAGCAAAATTGGTGCGTGTGCGCGCAAGATGTTGTGCTTCCTTTGATCCCAGCGAGGTTGTTTTGGCGTTGCATGAGCTATTTTTATTTTGCTTTGTGAGTTAATCTGACGAGCGCTGCAGCATTGTAGACCTGCTGAAATGGTCACGTAATGCGGCGTGCAGAAGAGACGAGAAGTCGCAGACAACAAAAGCGGCTTCAAAACACGCAGCAGGGTTTGGAAGACGGACCATTCCTCGGAAGGAGTGAACGGGATCGCTTCTGCAGGCGAATGCTTTAGCCACAAATGCAGAGAGCAAAGAAACTGGTGTGACAGCCCGTAGCGAGTCCATTTGTTATTGGGTAGTTAGGAGAGCTCGCTGCAAGCAGAGGGCTTTTATTTCTCTATTTATAGGTCTGAGTAATGCACAACGGACTTCTAAGGTGGTGATTTTAGAGGAGGGCAGAAGTATTTGCAGAGGAGTTAGGTTAAAAATCAGTCAAAGCAAGGGAAAGGAGACTGCCCGGAGGCAAGCGGTGCATAGTGTATGCCATACGTGTCAGAAAGCGTTTGCGTTTAACACAAATGTGAGTTAGAGGCTGCGCATTGCCTTCAGCAGGTCGCATGTGTTCATTACCTTTCTTCTAGACACCCTAATAAATACAGGTATGAAGTATTTTCAGTATGCCCTTCAGCCGTGTATGACGAATGCAGCCTTTGCACATCGCTAGCAGGGTGTTACGAGTTACGTCGTGAGCGCTGGAGCCTTGGGAGGAAGAAATCCCATTGCTAAATCATGCAGAAAAAGGTCAAGTGCGTAAAACTCTTGGAGAGGCAGGAGCGTTTAAGCGCTTATGTTAAATGCTCTGCCGCATGAGTGCGGGTGTGAGCATGGAGTTAAGGTCTGTCTTGAGTAACAGGCCTATAATTACAAGAAAATCCTGAATATTTGCACACCAACTTGTGCTGTGAGCAGCAGAGACGTTTTGGCACTTCCTTGGTGCTGCTGCTCCTTGGCGACGTAGCGATGCCCTATTGAGCAAACAGAAAGTAAGCGCGAGCCCCGTCTAAGGTAACAAATTGCAGTGCAGGTTTTCTTTTAGCCCTTCTGTATTTCATAGACTTTATGGACTAACGTTATTTTAAACCATCTCCCCTGTGGCATATGGCAGTGCGAGATGCATACCTGAATAGTTAATAAGTGGTAGAGTGAAAAATGGGAAACTTGTTTTTCGAGTGCAATACTGTAACAGTTTGGGGGGAAACTTTGTAAGTCCTGCTTTCGAAATCACAGCAGCTCCTCACCTCGGAAAGAAACTGTAGCCCCAAACAGTCCTCAGATTTTGCACTTTGATACCTATGTGTGGACTGGAGGGGCTTTTTCCGTTGTGTAACATCACCCGGGATCTGGTCTAAAGAATAAATACCTCACTGAAGACTTTAAAAACAAAACAAAACCCATGAGTCACGAGACATGGACCGTCTATGCTGTTATTTTATAATTTGATGTTTTATGGAGGTGAAGTGCTGCCTTCACCCTTCAAGCCCTTTGGAAGTCTCTCGTTCAGAAAGCTCGTGTGGTTTTGTGTGCTGTGGAGTCCGTTCCCCCGGCTGGCAGACATCGGTCCACCCGCGAGAGTCTAGCGGAGGCCTCCACCCGGTCGGGGCTCTCCCGGGAGCTCGTGCCTCGGCAGGAGAGGCGGAGGGAGCCGGCCTTGCTGAGCTGGGAGCAGAGAAGGTGTTGGGGGGACCTATCTGCAGCCTGCCCCTACCTGTGAGGAAGTTCTCAAGGAGATGGAGCCAGGCTCCTTCCTGAGGTGCACGGGAGGCAATGGCCTTGAACTGAAGCAGGGAACTTCTGCCTTGGCATGAGGAAAAAATGTGAGGACAAGGGCTATGGGGCCCAGAGAGGTTGTTCTGTCTCCGTCCTTGGAGGTTTTCGAGACCCAGCTGGGCAAAGTCCTTCACAGCCTGGCGTGAATTCGGTGTTGACCCTGCCCTGAGCAGGAGCTCGCCCTAGAGTCCTCCTGGGGTCTTTTCTAGCCCAAACAAGTCTGCAAGTCAGTAAACTCTGGGCATAAAAGTACCTTGCTGGCAGAAGGGGCACCGGGGCAACCTGCGTATCTGCAACAGGGTTTCTCTGAGCTGTGCATCGTGGACGCTCTGCCAGGACGGGTTTAGCTCTGCTTCCTTTGTGCTTTGTAAGCCGTGCGTAAGATGGCCAGGTTTCTTCGGTTGCCCGAGCCTCCAAGAATCCCCGTCCCAGCCCCGCCGCCTTGCATCATCATCTGCCCTGGGAGCACGCAGGGCAAAATGCTGCCCTCTGTTTACACTGTTGCAAGCCTGGTGTGACAACATTTGTAGTCGAGGGATTATCTGGATTTGTTGGTATAACCGAGAGAAGAAATTGGCTTACAAGGAGCCAATGGATTTGCAAATGAGATCCATGTGTAAATGTGCCTCCGCCCTCATGTTCTACAGACGCTTCTTTGCCAGGAGTTTCCTACCAGTTCTTCTAGATGCATAAAGCCATAGCTCCTAAAATAGTTGTAGAAGAATTCAAGATTTGGGCAGTGTGTTATTCTGAGGTGCCCGAGTCCGAAGCGTAGCAAAGCGCGTAGTTCTCATGTGGGCTTTCCAGTTTGCCCCGTGGCAGAGGACATCTCGGGAAGCCGTAGCAGTCAGTTTGCAGCCCACCCGTTGGGAGCCTGGGTCCGGCAGGGCTTGGACATGCTTAATGGCACCGTTGTCCCTTGCAGAAGGAGGAGGAAAGCTCAGGGGAGGAGTTGTGTGCATCCCCCATAGTCTCTAATGAAACGGAGTAAAACAACTATTGCAGTATAAAACCATATATGACTGTAAAGGGGAAACAATGCCCTTCTTTATTTTGCGCTCCTCTGCCATTATATAGAAATGCTTTTTGTATTGTTTTTTTTAAATTGCATGCCTTTGCATTGGACCAGTTCATTGGACTGGTTTGCATTAGGACAAATCATTACGGCAGTGGGAAATGCTCCTGCGTCTTGGCCTTCCTCCTCTCCTAGGGATGGATTTTTCTCGTGTTTGTGTGTGATAGAGGTGCTGATCATTTTCCAATGTTGTCAGGTTAAATAGGCTGAGATAGAACAGAGTGTTAGAGAATTGGTCTTGAATAGGTTTTGTATAAATCACTGAAATCCGTACCCCCCCCCCCCCACACTTTGGGAAATGCAAAAAAAGACCAAGAAATCCCCCACCTTGTTTAAAAACAAACAAAAAAAACCCCAAAAACCTTTTTGTTCAGTAAAGGGAACAGAAAATGGTTACTGTAAAATACGTAGGCCTGCTTGTACATCTAAATGCCAGCAGGATTTCAGCGTGCTTGTTGGATAACTCAGACATTTCAGCTGCTTGCACTGGGTCTTTAAAAGTGCTGCTTAGATCTGCAATACAACAAATCTTTTTTCAGTTCTGTTGCTCATGTGTTTTCATCGTACAC
The DNA here is from genome assembly GCF_036370855.1 of Dromaius novaehollandiae. Taxonomy (NCBI): domain Eukaryota; kingdom Metazoa; phylum Chordata; class Aves; order Casuariiformes; family Dromaiidae; genus Dromaius; species Dromaius novaehollandiae. The sequence goes on from NC_088107.1 coordinate 24,739,801, forward strand.
TTGTTTTTGGTTTATAACAAAGCTTTTTGGGGTAAGCGATAATTGCATATTAATTGTTGCAACATTTTGTAATTCTCTCTGGCACACTGCTTATCCGACAGTGTTTTATTGCCGCTGAGCAAGAAATAGCTGGGACAACGCCGGTCTGGTCGTTGCTGTTGCATGGAGTCTTGCGTGCACTGTGAATCTGTGAACATCTGCAGAGTGCGATGTTCTTGGTATCGTGGCAGGAGCTGTGGATTATGCTGCTGTCTTCTCCCACTCCAGCTTCTTGGAAAGAGGGAGAGAGAGCGCATGCTGGATTAATTGCAAATAAGAGCAAAATGTTGACAGGAGAGCATGTGTTTAAAGATGTTGTCACAAAGCATTCAAGGAAAAAGAGGTAGCTTTCCGGGGGCAAAGAAGCTAATAGCAAATAAGTGATGCTATGTTACCTTTGTGCTTTTGCTTCACATCGGTGAAATAAGGCTGCTCTGATCATGTACCTCGATGGGAGCTCGGTTGAGGGAGGATTTTTTTTTTTTTTTAACTTCTCACCAATTAAATTGAGCCGCAAAATGTTTGCAGCTCACTTAAGAAGAATAAGAAATGGGTTTTTTTTTGGGGGGGGGGGGCATTTGTTCTTCAGTAGGAAGTTCACTTGCGCTCAGTGCAATAATTTGAAGATTTGGTGAGAGGTGTTTCAATGCAATCTGTAACAAGCCACCAGGTTTTTTGTAGTTCCAGGCTTTATTGAAATAGGTGTGTGTGAACCTGCCATCGATGACAGTTTCCTTGTTGCCTATTATGCAGTGGCCAAAACCAACCAAAACTTGGCAGTTACCACTGGCATTGTAACATTTTACGTGGTTAGTGTGTTCGCAAGCACTGTGATAAAACTCAAGATAATAATTTGGACCAAGGAGTCATGAACAGGGAGAAAAGAGATAGCCCGTACATGTGATTTACTGCTTTATGGCTCAATATTTAACCAACCTGTTCCCTAGTGAGCCTGTTTTGGAAAAGTGCAAACTGCTTATCCTCCTTTCTTCTTGTTTTTAATCATCATTAATCAAGTGAAATCTCGTGCATCAGGGTTGAGAGAACGGCAGGATTTTGATGGGACCTCTGAAGAAGTATTATTCCTCTTTCTGAGACAACTGCTTGAAGAGCAGTAGTAAATCTGTCTAGTATGATTTGTAGCTCCCATTCACAGTACCTGGAAAACTTCAAATGTTCAGTAACGTTTGCTGATTTACTATATAGCCGTAGAGGCTTGAGCCTCCCCCTTTGTAACCCTTCTGTCGGTACCAGGCAGTACCGACCCCAGTGTGTGTTTTCACATTGCTTGATACGGTTGCTGTGCGATGGTCAGCCTCCTCTTTCCTTCTCCCCGAGTAAACTCTTACGTGACCTCAGTGAAGTTAAATACGTGTATCTCTTTTTTTTTTTTTTTTTTCTACTTCTTCTTCTTCTTCCCTTTTGCCATCAGTGATGGGATTTATAGCGTGACCTCACGCATCCTCCCCTTGGCTGCACCACAGTGAAACCAGCCCAATTCAAGGGGCACATTTCATGGTTTAATTGAGTTGAATAGCAGCACAATTGTGACAAATGACCGATTGCTTTCAGGGACGGTGGAAGACACAGCAGACACTAAAAAGTAGGCAAAAGCTTTGGCTGGAAAGAAATATGAACGTTGGACACGTGAGCTTAAGAAATGAATCCATTTTAATGCAAGCCATGAATCATTTCCACTCACCGTTTTCTTTTTTCTTTCAGGCTGTGACTGTGCGAAATTCCATGGCTAAATCGTTGTACAGTGCCCTGTTTGACTGGATAGTTTTTAGAATTAACCATGCACTTCTGAATTCAAAGGATATGGAGGAAAACACCAAGGTAATGTCTCAAGTCTCTTGACAGCTTTATTTTTGCAATGCATTTCTGTTTTAAAATGTGTAGCTATGGGATAAACCTTGCCCAAACTGCTAACAGCACATTGCTTAACATAAAGTTCACTTTTCCTCATGGAACATTGCTGTTAATATTTTAGAATGAGTATATAATTATTTTAAGTGATGCTTTCTGAGCCAGGAAAAGTGAACAGCCTCAAATAATATATCCTCCAAGTGGCTAGGGAAAAGGCTTTGTTTTAGTCACGACGGCCTCTTCCCCCACCGGTTCCAGGACGAGTGCCAGATCAGTTTTACCTCCTTGTGAGTAAGACTGTTGGACCGTATGTGATTGAGGACTTTTTTTTTTTTAATCTTGCTAGCACAAGGTGTTTTAATGAGGTAGCTATTCCATAAAAATAAAATGGAAAGCCCGTCGTGCGCAGGTATGTATCGAGGTAGAGGATCTCGAACTAGCACAAGAGCGAAATGAGGGAAAACATCCCAATGGGAAGAGTGAAGTCAGTACGGTGCCTCACTGATTTCCCAAAGAATTTGTGGAAGAGATTACACGGCATTTCCTGCGATAGCAGAAGCTGGACTCGATGACCCAGGACATCCTTTCCACTCCTGTGCTCCAAAAACTGTAACGTATGCCTCTGCACTCGCAGTGGAGACTGCCCCTCGAGTAGCTCTCGAAAAGCCTGGGTGCACATATGTGTATGTGCACGCATGCGCTTGCAGCTAGCCAAATACCCTGGGCTTTTAAATTTTGGGCACAGGCCAGCAGAATTTCTTGGTTGTACGTCCAGGCTGCGGCCACAGCTGCCAGAAGGATGATTGTTTTGCTAAGTGCTAACGTTATGTTTGAATTATGCTGTAGGATTGATTGAAGTTGCAGAGCCTTGCAGGGTATCTGATCTTTTGTTTAGCTGTATGGAAATGCTTGTAATGATTACAGGAACGTGATTATAGACCATAAGGAGACTGTGTTTGTGTAAAAGTCATATTTAATATGCAATGGTGGCGCTACGAATAGAAAAGTTTGTTAAAGTGGGTAACGTGCCACATACCTTCTGACTGCACATGCTCCCTCTCCCTCTGTTTAGTATTTTACTGAAAAAATTGTGTTCTTTCCTGATTTTTTTCCAAGTCAGGAAAACTTGTTTGGGCTGAAAAAAGCAATTTGTGTATTTGGTGAGTTTACAAAAGCTGGATCCCTTTTGTAAAGGAAATGCTTCTCCAATACTAGTCTGTTTTCATGATCCAGTTTCAGAGAAATATTAAAAAAAAAAAAAAAGAGTTGTATCTTTCCCATAGTATTTACATCTATAACAGGGCTTGGGCACTATTTTGTAGAAGATCGAAAAGAGTGGGGTGCAACTTCAGATATGTATGGGCTGTTAGACTTCGGTTACCAGTCTCAAGGCTCGGCAGGTAGGAGTTAAGAGTCCAAACTCATACTTCTTACTTCATCGCCGCCTCCGTGTCCTCCAGGTGGGACTCCAGGCCTGTGTAACTGGCTTCCTCTGCCTCCTGTTGCCCATCTCCCTACGGTATCTGCAGGATTCATAATTCCAAGTTCTCTGACCCATGTCTTTGTCCCAAAATTGCATGGTAGCCGTAAGAGCTATGCAATGGAGCAAGTGCTGGGAGGCTTGTCCTTGCACAAGAACAGATCCACGTACGTTGGCAAGAGCACAAAAGCTGGATTTACGGGAATGCGCAGGCTCTGCTCTGTGGCGGGTGCCAAGCATAGCCCAGCCAGCTGACTGGGCTGCGTGTAGTCCAGGTTTGCTGAAAAAAGAGCGTAGTGCTTGAGTGGGCAAGATATCAAGGTAAAGAACAGAAATATGTACCTCTATATACAGTCGTGTCATTGGTTTCATCTTCAAAACTCTTTGAACATGGGTTAATTTTCACGGTTCCCTCAGAAATCAAGAAAATGCATGAATCTGCCCTTGTTATGAACAGAGAAGTTCAGGCGGAGGGTTTCCGTGCATTGCATATGGCCACTGGGAGGAGCTTGGTTAAACTTGGATTAGAAAATTTTCTCTCAAGTTGCATTACAGTGTCACCTTCTCACCTCTTGTTAGCCCCCATCTTCAAGTCCTCTAGCACCGAGGAAGGAAAAAAGCTGTCGGGAGTGGCTAGGGGTAGGAAGAGCTGCATTCGCCAGTCTGCGCCTGCCGTTGATACCCACGACCAGCAATTACAGCTGCTGCTCCCTTCTCCGCCCTGGAGGACCTGAGCTGATACTAATTAATTGTGTTTTCCCTAACACTTCACAATCCTCTTTAAATCCTTTTGCAGCTTAGGCTTTGAGAAACCCTGGATTAGAGTGCAGGCCCTTCTTAACTCCCATATGTGCTCTGGGGGTTTGGCAACATGAGCGAGGAACTGCAAGGTGGACCAGGCGCGTGGAGGTCTCTGATCTCCGGCATGGATGTGAATGGCACCGAGCAGGGCAGGAAGTGTGAGGGACCATCATTTGCTCTTCTGGCCAAAACTGATAGATCCTGGAATTAGCTCCTTTCTACAAGGCGACATGTCAACATTTAGACGATGGTATTTACTACTTCGAGTGACAGCATCTACCAGCCCCTAAAAATTTTCTCCGGACACACTCACTGTCTGATTTGTGAAAGAAAAATGTAGTCTGCCAACCTCTCATGAAAAGTTGGTGACTCTTGAGTTTGCAGTGTGTTAACAGCATGTGAGCTTCTCTGCAGTAAGTGGCCACATAAATGCTTTATGTTCAGTGTGGATGCCGTGAAAGCCTTCTTTCACTAAGGGGCTTGGGCTTACTTTGAGGTGAGAGCCCGCAGGTGGGTGGTTGCTGAGGAGTATGCCATCAACACGTGCTCTTACTAATCTCATGGGAATTTATTGGTACTGGCGTAATCCTGTGCCACGTTTGTCACCGGTGTTACTTTGACTCTTCAGGTGTACTTTCAAATAATTAAGCAGATTCTGAAGGTGCGGGAGGTTGTCAGAGGAGGAATTGCTGGCAGCAGTTGGTCTTCTATGGCAGTCAGGATCCGTATGAAGCATAGGTTTAAAAAAAAAGGGAAATCCATCCAAATTCAGAGCAAGTGTGGAGAACTGTATAATCACCGCTTCGTGTCAGCAAGGCAGACAGGCGTCAGAAGCTGACTTCAAAAGTGAACATGCAAGTGCGTTTCGTCCCTAAGTGCAAATTCGGATTTCAGTGCTTGTCCCCAGCCATTCTGTCAAAACCCCGTGTTTGAGCTTTTGCAGCCTTTGCCGTGGGGTAGCTGAGGGTGTCAACGTGCACGAGTGGAGGTTGTGGAAGGAAGCGAATACTTACAAACACGCAGTTGTGCGTATGGTGTGCATGCAGAATCCTGCTATACTCTCTGCTCTGTGTGCCGGGAGAATGCGTGTAGCCATCTCTGTATTCGGCAAACGGATTTGGCTGAAGCAAAGAAGTGTTGCTCCAACCATCTTAAGACGATCTCTGTAGACCAAACCTCTGTAGACCAAAGAAATCAGCCTCTTTGGTGGTTATAGCATTCCCCAGTGAGACTGCATTTGCCAAAGAGGCTGTTTGTGGCTCATTAAGCCCGTTAAATCTCCGAGGGACTATCTGTCCTGGTGAAGAAGATCTAGATCCTAACAAAGTCAGTGACCCTAAGAGAACTTGGGACAATTAAAAGAGAGAGAAGTTTCATGTCCCAATATGTGTGTGTATCTGATGTCAGCAGCAAGGAGAAGATCAAAAGATGAAGCTAGGTTAGAAAAAAATAAACAGTCCTCATTCTTTCAATATTTTTCAAACTAGTATTTGAAAGATTTAAATCAGACCTTTGATATCCAAATTTAGTTAAATGTACATTGAATTATTTTAGGAAAACACAGTGGGATTTGGCTTATCTTGCTTGCTGACAGAATTCGTAGTGTGTTATTTCTGAACTGAGTTTTGGATAGTTATGTGATACGTGTTGTTTTATGCTTATAGCAATGCTGCTGTGTTTCAGCTTCGCCGAATCGCTAGCTGCTGATGTGTGTTCTTCATTTTCCATGGTCTTTTCTCTATAACTTTTGGGTTTTGTTATGCAAATGACTGTTCTAATGATATTGTGCAAATTGTCCAAAATTTGACCTGTATTAATGAGGTCAGAGACTTTTCCTTCTCATGGGAACTAGAATACTAAACCTCAGAGAGATCTCTTATTTAATTTGCGTTTCATAAATTAGGCTAGGAAGTTTTACAAGTCCTCCTTATTGCTTAAAATGATGATACAGTGTAGATGATGTTTTAATGAAAGACATTTTTGTCAGGTTTTTTTTAAGCTTTTCCCATTTGGCTCTTGTGAAGTGTCTTCATTTCCTGCTAAATAATGCCGCTATTGTTTTCAGAGGAGGTGCTCTGCATGTGCTCGTGATGCTGGAGGTGAATCCGTGCCTCTAAATAACATAAATTAATCACCTAGTTTATTCTTGGCTGTATGGCCTGAAATAGAGGAAGAACTGCTGAACACTTAATGGGTTTAATGCACATCTCTTCATTATTTTCAAGTCCCAACTTGCAAATTCCTGGTGTGTCATTGCCTCCCGCTTGGTATAAGGTGCCGGCGTGGGAATGGCGGTGCTGCAGATTGCAGTCATCCTTTCGGATTTACTGCTGGTGGTGGTTTGGATTTTTACAGTATTGGCTTTGGTTGCAATGTTGTAAAAACAAGTGATTTTTTTTTCCCCGAGAATTTGAAGCAAACCTATTTGCCATTGCCAAAATGTGACCCTGCGGTGGAATGACGTCACCCGCGGGCGTTCGGAGGCAGCGTCGGCCAGCTCCAGCAAGCTCTGTTTATTGCTGGTTTGGGGATTGCCGAGCAAGTGAACTTAGCTTCGAGCCGGTTATTTGCTGTGTGCCTCTAAGGCCCAGACTTAGCGTTTAACTCTGTGATTCATGTCGGTGACATTTTTAGAAAAGTGTGAGGCTGCTTTTATTATCTCAAATAGAGAGTAATTCCTAACCCTGGAGTCCTCCAAATTTAAAAATCCTTGCAGACACGTTTAAGGGCAAGAATTTTGCCATAGACGTATCTGCTGAGCAGCGTTGTCTGCTGCTAACCCTGCTGCATACTTGTGCAATACCACGGACTTGCAGGCTCGTCCGGACTGTGTACTTGTGCTCTTTAAATATTAGTTGCAATAGAGAAACAATGGTAAGACGTAAGCTCAACTTAGCTACGCGATTATATATTATATATCTTTGCTGATTTCCATATGGCACTCATTTGAAATGTGAATTGGGAACTGAAGAACTACAAGATGTAAAATTCCTTTAATTATTTTCTCTACGTATTGGACTGCAAACTTAATCCTAAAACTAGTAAGACTGCATGCTTTTGGGAGCTAGGTAGTTTTTAGCAAAATAATTTCACGTATGCATACGTTAATGGGAATATATATTTTTTTAAATCTTGCAGTAAGAAACAGCCGTACATCGGCAGAAGACTTTTGTTGGTTTTTAATGGAAAAGCTGGTAGAGTCCTTCAGCGTAGTTGCAATGAGATTTCTGGAGAATAATGTGTTTCCTTCTGCAGGTCAGTTAGCAGAGAAAGAGTCATAAATTCCCTGGGTTTTATTTTAAAAGTTTTACCAGCTTCAGTGTGTCGACCTTGTCCATTTGGGAACTCTTTGCACTATTGTCTCCTTTACACGACAAAATGAAAACGACCCGATTAACTGAAGAGCTCTGGTCTAGTCTCTCTTGCACAAAGCTGTACAACTAAAGCCACATTTTAGATGTTGTGTTCTGGAGGTGTTCAGCAAGTCTTTGGGCAGATTATGCATGTGGAAGCCAGCCGAGGAGTTATTAAAGTACTAAGCGATACGGGAGAACTGCTGTCTTCTCCAGTGTAACAACCATGGTAGGACGAAACCATGCTCATCTCACGTGCTCGCTTTGATATCTGCAATGATTTTGTTAAATGCAGGATTTTTGGAGTTCTCTGAATTTTGCCTCTCTGAATTTGTTTTATGTGGCATTTTTTTTGTGATGGCAGAAACTTGTAAGAAGGCAATTTCAAAATATAATAAATAGGTTTCTTCTTTTATAGCTAAAACAGCCACATGTTTTTCTATATGGAATAACTGTTTTGATTTATAAATATATTTATGTACACACATTAAAATATATCTTAGGAGCTGTTCTGACATGGTAGATTAACCAGCCTTAAAAACAGGGGGATAGTATTTGTGCATAAGGTATTTCATATTAAATTACGTTTGTGAGAGCCGGAGAAGTCCGGCCCTGTTGAGTCTGAATTGACCACTCGTGGCAATGGTGTGACGATGTCCCCACGGTGTCAACGCGGTGCTTGTGAAAGATCGGGCAAGATCTAATTCCTCACTCCAGTGGCTTCAAATCTCCATTTTTTGGTTGAATGGCTGTTTCTTGTGGGTATTTAGCCAGGTGATTCAAAGTGCTGGGTAACGTTAAAAACGCCATGCCTCCGGAGATGCGCAGCTCAGGGTGGTGCACTTCCGGGCATGCTGCCTTGACGCTCTGCCCTCTCCTGATGACAGGACAGCTGCTGGATGGACCCAGGCTGAACTTCACCTGCAACCAATCATTAATTAGTGGTTTAACATAACATGATATTGGAACTTGCAGAAATTCTCCTTCCTTAAGCTTTGTTTTTACCCCAGTGCCCCGTGTAAGGGAGGAGAGACCCTCCAGTTTGGAGAGGAGACTGGCGTGGGATGCTGTTGAGCTTCACCATATCACAAAGGTGGTGGGTAAAGTGAACGTAGAACTAATTCTCCAAATTCTGCGATACTACAGGGCACTTTATGGAACTAGAAACTGAAACACTTTTTTAAAATAATGAACTTCTGGAAGCTGAACTAAAGGGAGCAGGGAGGTACCTTTGAACCTGATTCGCCCTGTAACTGCGGTTGCAAGGAATGGAGCATTAGGCTTTCCAGCACCACCATTGGAGACGCGATGCTGGTCTGGTCCTTTCTTCTGTTCCCAGTGCAGGAGCTGGGATGGCTGTGCTAGGAGTGCCGGGCTCGGGGACGCACGTCCCCGGGAAACGCGGCCTTGTTCATTCTGCCCGTACCGCTGCTTCTGCGGCAAACAATGGTTTAGTCTGCCGAGGCCGTGGAAGGCAGGAAAAGCACAGCTTCTGCTCGGTATTTTAAAAAAGGAGCTTTTGTTTGCTTTAACAGCTCCGTTGCCTAAGTTTCAAAATACGAAGGAGACTCTTACTTAGGGGACTGATCTGAGTCCTCCTTTTCAGCAGCATTGCTGCTGTTTGCATCTATTTTCGCAAGGCGATAGAGGCAGCCTCCCAATGCCAAATATCAGCCCATCAGGATTATGCTATGTGACATTTGTCTTTGTCTTGTGGGAAGTTTTATTTTTGGAAGAAGTACCTCAGAAGTTACCTTTTCATTGCTAAATAGCTTCTCTGGTTAACTTTCTAATCTATATTTTATGCAAGTTGGATGTTTATATTTGATACTATTTTACTTCCAAACAGACTTATTTGCCTTTATTGCAATGCATTATTTCTGTATAAACCCCTACAGTGCAGGTGTTTCTTTGGCGGCCTTACAGCTGGAGTGCGTTTACTTAGACACCCTGTATTTACTTTGTAAGCATCTTTCTGTAGACTGTCTTCATGGTGTGAGTCTTTTTTTTCCAACCCTACCCCCACTTTTCTCCCCAAAGGATAAATACTTTCATAGAGCCAATAGAGTAAGTTGGAACTGGGTTCAGGTTTCCTCAAGGATGGCAATTTGTTTGACTATAAATAATAATAATAAAAATACTCAAAAGGACTTTTATTTTAGAAAAAGGCTGTCTGTCCAGAGATCCAAGATTGCATGTTGCCTCTGATGTAGGTGCAGTCTTCCAGATGGCATAATATTAATAGTTCCAGTAAAAATTAAAAGTCCCTCTCTAAAGTAGATCTAATTCTGTTTGCATGTTTTTGATTAGGTACTGTATGCAAATAGCCCATTTATTTTATGTGATTTCTTTCTTCCAATCTGCATTCTTCCTTTTGTCTTGCAGACTTTATCCATTGGAGTACTTGATATTTTTGGCTTTGAAGATTACGAAAATAACAGTTTCGAGCAGTTCTGCATTAACTTTGCCAATGAGCGCTTACAGCACTACTTTAACCAACACATCTTTAAGCTTGAGCAGGTAGGTCCGTAAATATTTGCTCCGTGATGCCAAGGAGTAGTGGCATAAGTTTGTGGCACTGGTATTCTGTTAATATTTTTATGTTACAGAGTGTACTGTGAATTACTCAAATTTACTTTGCTATCTGCGATATTTTCTGATAAATGAGCACTGTGTACCAGTAAGTATGAAGACCCTGTGTGGGTGTCACTTTGCAGCCTTAAAATCACATGTTGTACTAGAGATGACTGAAATACAGGCTGCAATTTAATAAGTAACATATAATACCAAAGGGCATAATCTCTTTACTAGGACGGGAAGAGGCATTTCCAAATATCATCTGCAATCTAATGACCCCAAACAAGTGAGTCAAGAGGACTGTTATAGTACATGTCATTTCATGAATGAAGAACATGCAGCTGGGTTATATGGGAGCCAATCTGTCTTCCACAGTGTCCTGGATTTGTGTTTTTTTTCTTTTTTTGAATGCCAGTATGCCCGCATTCCCTCCCTTCAGGTGAAATTCTCCTTTGGGTGAGGTCGATGGAAATGCTCCTTACCAGGAGTTTCAACAGTTGGTACTTGATTAGGTGCACTCTTCAGCATGAGACCAGCCGAATCAGAGAATTAAGCCGGTCCTTCCCAAGAAGTCTGGTAGTTTCATTTTGTGTCTTTTCAGTATTACAAGAACTCAAGAGTCAGATGAGTCCAGTAAGAAAGTGCAGGCTCCTCTTGCTTGACCTCGAGTAAGAGGAGGGAGTAATACAGCCTTGGATCCTCTGGAGCCCTTGGGGGATGCTTGCTAGCGAGGGTGACCCTTCTCTGCCAGTGCTCTTTTCCTTTAGCAAGAAGATGGAGCAGAGCTACTCAGAAACTATTTTATTTCAATTTTGTAACTGGCCTTTCTATTCCAGTGCCTCCTGCTTCAGTAGATGCAGGAAGAAGTAAATGGGAAAACCTGCCTGTACGTACAGGCAAGCAGGTCTGCTTTAGCATTAGGCACCATAAAAAGGCAAACTAAAAGACAGTATGCAAAGGCAGTATAGCTATTTTTTCTATAAAATTGCTGATATGCTTTCCAGAAGGCACTTGGGACTCTGTTTCAGGAGAGTGGACTTGGATGCCATCATCCATGAGGGAATTCCTGTACTTTGACTGGGATTTCTTAGCAGGTCACTGCTCCTCCCCGGGCCTGGGGTGTGTGCAAAGCTCCTGATTACAGCAGCCTGACAGGAGGAATGTGTCCGTAATTCTCCTCGGACCGTCTTCTAGCCAATGACCTAATTAGCTTTCTGCTATAAATCTGTCAAGCGCATAAAGTCATTAAAGTCCATATTTTCTCTATGCATGGGATGAGCAGTTGCAGCAGCATGCAATTCCAAACGGCTCATTCAGAGTCTCGGTGCCAGAGCACATCATCCAAGAAGAAAATGATCCTATGCAACCTCTGCTAGGAGAAAATATTCTTATCTTTATTTTGCCTTCTACAAATTGAAATAAAAACTGTACGGCTGCCTAAGTGATAATTCTTGGGTGAGGACAGGCATGTTTTATAGGGCTTTATGATTTACTTTTGCTTTCTTTGGAATTATGCTCTACATATAGAGGAGTAGTGCTGATGAAAACAAAACTGGTGATATGTATTCAGGTTTTTGGACTTGAGAATATTCTGGCTGGCCCAAAGATTCAACTGCTTTTTAATAGCAATTGCTGTCCTACGGGTTAAGACTGGGCAGTTAATATTGCATTTCAAAACAGCAAAATACTTCATTGCCTGGACTGTAAATTTGTCCGAGATATTTGTAGCATACTAGGGTGTATTTGATGTCTTTTGTGCTGAAAATCAAGTGACCCTATTGATGGAAATTACCTGCGGGCACTAGAATCTCAGCAGAGCATGGGTATCCTCTGCTGCCAGAAATAGGTTTGTCCTAGCTTTAAAGCTTGCAGGAGGCCGAAGATGGCATTGCTAAAACATTTGGGTATTTCTGCTAAAAGGAAGGACAAATTTAAGTAAACAGCAAGGATTTTTCTCAAAATGATTGCCGAATCTGTGGGCAAGAGTGCTCTGTTTAGCAGTGACGTAGCTGTCGCTGTGACGTGCTTTTTATGTTATGGGAACCAGAATGCTTACTGCAAAGTGATCCAGCACAGGCGTGGTATTATTTTAACCTTATTTCATTTTTTCTTACATGATTCCTGGTGAAATATAATAGAATGTGCTTTGTGAAGCTTTTTTTTTTCCCCAAAAAACCTTCTGTCTAAAGACAATGCGATTTCCAGCTGTTTGCAAACAAGCGTTAGAGGCATCCTCTGGCAGCCTGTCTTCAGGCTGCAGCCTCCTATAAATACAGCTGCTGTTGTGCTATATACTGAGAAGCTGTTCAAGACCGAGGCGGATTCAAAGATCTTTGCAATAGCAAACTTCTGTCTTGGAGCCAACTATATGAATAAGGATAACACATCCCTGCGTACTGTTTATAGTAAAATAGGAGCAGAAGGCAAAAAAGGTAAACGTTAGATTTCTGCCTTGAACAAAGACAAGTATTAATGTCTCTTTGCTATTTTTTTCTTTAAACCAACTGTTCTGCATTACTGTGGAAGACTTAGTGATGATTCATGATACATGGGAATACGCTTCACCGGATGCTGGAAACGTACAGGAGAGACGTATGCTAGTCGGGCCGCAAAACCCAGGCTCATAAATTTTCGTGTACCTGTATTGCCCCACTCTTGGGTTCAGAACGCTCGTGATTTATTTATGGCTCAAAAGCCTGTTATTGGCTGGGAACAGCTTAAATGCAGCCTGCCTCATCATTTAGGAAGGCTTTTTCTTTCTGGTGTGGCTCCCTCAAGGCAGGTTTGCTGGGTGGAGGACAGGAGAGGGGTTGTCCCCCGGTGCCAGTGGCTCCTCATGTAGGCACTGCCCAGCATAATGCTCGCTCCTGGGGACAGGAGACCCAAGCGTCCTGCCATTTAGCAAGTCTCACGCGAAGCACCACGTGGTCTCATCCTTCCATCAGGTTGGCAAGACCCCAATTTAAGGCAAGACCTGCCCATTGCTCTTTGACTAGTTAGCCACTATCAAAACATACTTCACGTATCTGGGGCGATTCGCTGGTCCTCAAGCAACTGAGCCTCTCTGTCTCCATAGCTGCATCCTCTCCACGTGGGCTCTTCTGCAAAGCAGATGAGCGCAGTGCTGCTGTGCCATTCAGATAATGCTCAGGTGCTTTTCTGTGATAGGAAAATTGCATTTCTGCATTATAACGTGCTTTTTTCAATTCAGGGCATGGCATAACAATGCGAAATAACTGCTGGGTGCAAAATTCAACTTCGGAGGCTTCTGTTAAGAGAAAAACCATTTTAAGAGTTTCCCCTGAGTGTTGAGTTTCTTTGAGTTAGAGGGACGGCAGTGCTGATTCTTGCCTCGGCTTGTGTCGCGTGCTGTCCTGCTAATTCGTGTTATGTTGAAATGTTCTCCAAACTCTGTTGTCTTTGATTTCACTCGTCTCCCACACCTCTCCTCAGACAACTTTCTGGTATTTTTCCTTTTGATTAACCCCCTCCCCACCCCCTTTTCCTGTTTTCAACTGGCACTTTGGAAAGTTTGAAAAGAAGCTCTGTAGCTCTCTCTCTCACAGGCCTTGCTGTTTAAAGTGCTTTTCTGCCTCGCTTTATGTGTAGCAGCAGCCTCTGTTTGCATGCCAAATTTCAATTTCGAGGACATCCTTTTATTGTTTTAAAAATTGATGGATAACTGGGGTTGAGGCTTGAAAAACAAAATGATCTGGAACCCGATCAGCTGGCGTGTGCTCGGGTGTTGAGCAAAGTCCCATTTTATGTCTCGGCCCCGGTGAGCTTGATGCTCTCCGAGCTGCTCTGCTCAGTCTGTTCACGTGTTAAAACTTAATTTCATAAAGATAACATGCCCTACAAAATGTTTGCACGGTCCTCTAAAGATCAGTAAATATTTACGGAGCCGTGCAGGTTTTATTGTTCCTGTGCAATAGGTGGGAAAATCTCACCATCTGGGCTGGTGCAGAGATCATATATTTGTTTGCTGGTGCAAGCAAACTAAAAAAATGCAGTGATTTGCGCCAGGGAGTGGTGATACGCAGCGAAATGACTGTATCCTTCGTATTACCTGCTGTGTTTTAAAGGATGTTGGATATACAGGATTTCTAACTCCGTGCTGCTCCGGTAGCCTACCTTGTGCATCAGTTAGAGAAAATAAAGCTGCATAATGAAAAAAAAAAAGGGGCTTTCTTCCATTGCATGGAGCATCTTTTCTCTTCTCGATTTATTCAATCCGTTTAGGCCTGGACAGATTTTATCGGTGCCGAAGACAGAAGACGAGCATTAGAAGTCAGCCGTTGAGTATTGTAAGACTTGGTTCAAATTTCTGTTTGAGTTGGAGATGGGATAGCGGGCGCTTTTTGGAAAATGCTTTAGTCAGCTGTATCCCACATGACATGCAGAGAAATAACAAACTGCAGAAGTTATTGATTTATTATTTGGAAATATGCCATTGCACATAACTCACATCAAGCCTTTTTTTTCTTTTTTTTTTTTTTTTTTTTTATAGTTGCTTAAACATTATCTTTAGAATAGGAAGATTTCAAACTGCATGATTGAAATAAAACATGACTCCCGTCATTATCGGCCCCCGAAACTGTTTGCTTTGGCTCTTCTGCTCTGGGGGGGTTGTTGAGTAAAGGGGAAAGGGAGATTATAAACCAGGACGGGATTGCAGAAAGGCTTAGTTCACCCCCATCCTGTTACCAGGTTGCTCAGAGCGATGAATATGTGCCCCAGAAAAAAACAAAAGTCATATTAAATCTGCATACTGGCACCTTAAGGAGATGTCTTGGAAAATGCGGCAAACTGTTATTAGAAAACAGAAAAGCTCTTCTGATGTGAGGTGCTGGTGTAAAGGATTCAGAGTTTCTGCATGTTTTGTATGTCAGGTTTAACTATCTGTAAATTTAGGTTGGTTTTTGGATTTTTTTTTTTTTTGATTCCCTGACTTTTGCTTCCAGATCAATTCAGTGAAGCCCACTAGGACCTTTGCTTTCGCGCAGCTATCCCAGTTGTAGCTGACAGCATAAAAATCTTAAGAGAAATGCACCTATTGGCATTTGTGGAACGTATTGTAGTCATGTTTTGCATTCAGTCGAGCCCATGGGTTATCCCATGCCTCGTAGCTCCGCGCTTTTAAGACACGAGTCCATCTTTTGAGTCGGAGAGAGAGGTAAAGGTGGAACTGATTTGGGAGTTAGTCAGCAAAGAGGCCATGGTTTTTAGAAAAAATATAACTGTGCTGGAAAAGGAATATTTGGGCAAAAAGCCAGTGAGCCTAATGGGTGCTTTGAGCGTGTGGGTGCCACTGCTTCATCCTGCACATAGCTTTCGGGCAGCATGTTTCCAAGAGTGCTTTTTCGGATGATTTGAAGTGTTTGGTGTATTAAGTCGCTGTACTTCTTGCAGTCGTGGCTCATAGGTGTTCTGCTGGAGAAATAAAAAACCTTGCGTTGAGCAAAATCGAATCCTACAAACATTACAGAGCTCATCTTGGTAAAGGCGAGTCTTGGCTTCTGCCTTCACCTCTTCTGAAGGTTTTTGTGAGCTGGGCAAACTAAGGCAAGTTTCATCAGGTGTCCAGTAACTGCGTTCCTCAATTTTGCGCTTCTGACTTTGAGGTTGTTGGCTCGATTTTCCTGCAGTGCCAAACCCTCAGCACGTTCACCAACGTTACCCGGAGATGGTAGTCCAGAGCAATGACGTGCAGGACAGAAGTCCTGCATGTTCCTTATACGTTTGAGCTAGGTTAGGCAAGAACTTAAGAAATCTTTGGTTATTTCAGCTTGAAAGCACTAGCAGGTATTTGGGAGCACCAACTTTTCTTAAAACAACATGACATAGACATGTCAGTAGATTTTCGTAGGCAGGAGGACCTATAGAAGGAGAAGGACCAAAATAGATGCTTGCTTTGGCATGGCAACAAGATCTTATAGGGGACTTCATAAGGGTAGTATCAGACAACTTTTGTTATAGGTTGTACTGTGAGCCCGCTGCAAGGATGACCGAATGGGAAAGGAGACGGGACAGTGTATATTTATTGACATACATCTGGAGTGGTGACTGGAAGGGAAGCCAGGGCCCTAGCTTGGAGAGTGCAGCCTGGGATTGACTATGACTGCTGGGGTATTCCCAGTCCAATTTTTCCAAGCCTGGTACATTTTATGAGGACTGTATTTATATTTTTCTTCCTTCTTTGGTCTAGATTAGCAGGTTACATACAGGTCACTGGCGTGCAAAGTTGGGCGCCTGCTGCATCGAGGCAGGGCAGCGGAGAAACTGCACTGCAGGCAGCTCTTTAGGCTGATGATCCCTCAGCCTGTAACGTTGCTCTAATAAATGGTGCAGTCCATAAGAGATGCTTAAGTTGCATGTGGCGAAGAGGAGAATTGGAAAGATGAGAGCTTGAGCTCTCCTTAAAAAGTTTCCCTGATTTCAAATACCAAAACGGAGCTGAAATTTTCACCCGCGCATTCTGAAGCTGATGGGAGGCTGGCCACTGCCTCCAGGGGCTCTGCATCAGCGGCTAAATGCGGTCGAATCCTGTTCCCTGGCGCAGCTGTTGCAAATTGCCCCGACTTGCCAGTTTCTGGATGGCCACCGAAATAGCAACCTCCAACGCGGAGGACCTGGAACGCAGCGCTTCCGCATCCAAGCCAGCTGCCAGCGTTCAGCAAGCGTTTGGAAAGCCTAATTAGTTGCACACGCTGTACTTGTCACCCGCTGGCGATTGCTGCCTGATTTACCCCCGCCGGGAAAAACAGAGCCCATCCAGCGGCAGCTAAGTATAACGTCTTTCAATTATTTGGTCTCTATTTTCTTGTTGTCGCTGAACGACAGCTGAGTGTTTGCCTCGTGTGCTTCGAGGAGGATCCCAAAATGGGAATTCCCTGATTATTTTGTTTTATTTTTTCAAGCATAAAACTAGCTAGCTGCTGCACAAAGATTCACGTCTCCAATGCAAAAATGGACCGCCTTTTGGCGCTTAGCTTGCTGGCGTACGAGGCCGCGAGCGCTGCCGCCCTCGACGGATGCCCCGAGCGCCGGCTAGGCGTGCTCTCGAGCGCCGAGCCTCCGCGCTGCCAGCAGCGGAGGTGGCCGCTGATGAACGGGGTGGTTTAGCAGAAGGCAGGCGGTCCCGCGGCCCCGGCACTTGTTTATAACCTAAAGGGGACGTAGACGAAGTGCCCGCCGAGGCTGTTTATCGGAAGCCCTGCATTACCAGATGGCGTCATTAAAAATAGCCTGCACTCTAAACCTGTTTATAGACTGTGTATTTGCACAGCGTGTGGGTAGGTATTTATAGATGCTGCATCTGGGGGGGTGTTTTTTAAAGAAAAAAATAAGATGTGTGTATATATTCCTTTTCTACTTAGATTTAGGGAAAAAAGAAAAAATATATATTTTTATATATATTTCATGAGCTCATAAATGGGAGTATTGGCATTGCCCGCCTTGGCCCTCTCCCCCGGAGCAGCATCTGGACCTCGAGGCATCGGTGTCGCCTGTGGCCCGAATCTGCAGAGATGGGCATGCGTCCCGCTCATTCGGGAGCCCTCTCGTAGTAAGGTTTCCCCGTGCGTGGGCTTTGTCGTCTTCAGATGGGAGAACCTGATTTCCCAGGCTGCGGCGGGAAGCTCTGCTTAACGCCGTCCTGTGCCTTGGGGCTAGTTGGAGATGCCTGCCTGAATTCGCCAAGCGTGTTTCGTAGTCCTCGGTGGGAGGCTGCCAAGAGCTCCTCTGCCCCTTCCAGCCCTTCAGAAACATTTCCCGAGCTCCGCATGTCTTCAGATGGACTCGAGGAGGTCCTCTCAGGCTCCAGCTGATGCGCTCTCTCCTGGTGGCTCCAGCGGCGTTAGACGCCCACTGCACTTGCAATGGCTTTTCCTGTTATGGATTTATGCAAAGAAACACGGCCACGGCCAGAGCACCTGAGAGGTCTCCTCTATGAAATACGGTTTTTATGAACCCGGCAAACTTCCCCCAAGTCCTGTACCTGGCAGAGACGAGAGATGGTCTTCTCCTTGCGTCCTGCCACCAGTTCCCGTTCCCTTTATCTCTGTCAGAAGCTTGGAAAAGTAGGCGAAAATTGTGTTGTAATTTAGGATTTATGTGCTTTCTGAATCAAAAGTAGCACTTGTCAAACCAGAGGATGCCAGCCCTGCTGCACTCCCTACTCAGTGGGTTAGTCCATTCCCATACCGTAGTGTTGCATCTTCCTTATTCTCTGAATCAGGTGCTCGTGTTGCTTTTATTTTTATTTTTTGGCCTCAGATCAGGAGTGTCATTATTCTGCCATCATCATTTTGACTTGCAGTCCTTGATATAACGTAAAAACAAGCAAAGAAGGCAACAGCACACCGGTCTGCAGTGCAGCAGTACAATTTAATGCAATCTGCTATGCTACACCAGGCAATTTAAGGTTAAAATTATCCACAGCCATCACAATATTTTCTGCTCACTGCTTTTCCCCCATATTTAAATATCCAGCCGCCTGACTTCACCCGCAGCTTTGGGAAAGCCCAACTGGGCAAACTTGAGAGCTGTGGGACCTCTTGGTGTTTGGCCAAAGGCCGTGCTAAAAGATTGAGGGCTTTATAGCTTAGAACTGGGTGCCTTAAATGTGGGTCCAGGTTGGTCAGGACCTAGTTTAAAGTAATTTTTAGAAAGTTAATACTCTGTTCTTTCCCAGAAGGCTTTTCAATATAGTGTATTTTGTCCTAATTTTTGAGTTGAGCTGCTTGAGATGTCGTTTGGATGTTTTGGTCCATCTGAACTTGAAAGGTCGGTGGTGTGTTGTCGCACAGATGTCAGGTGCCTAGCAGTCCAAAGAGAAACGATTTAAAGCCATGGGTTTACTGCCTCTAAGCTTGTATTTGTGAAAGCTGGTATTGAAGGTAATGAGAATTGACTTGCTTGCAATATTTTTAAGGAAGAGCTGAGGACACAGACCAAGAATGAAAAGAGAAATGAACATAGTTCACTTCCTACTCTCACACCGTCCTCAATTTTTAGGAAAAATACGTTCAGAGAGAAAACCGGGAATGCCTGGCTATCGATTGCATCAAAATGTGGCATATGTCAGCATAAAATGTAGGTACTGAATCTTAAAGTGAGGTACTCTGGAGCAGTTTATAATGCCTACATAACCTTGCGTGGCAGTAAGCGTTCCCACATGGAGCTGCTCCAGAAGAACTGTTTTCTGCTGATTTCCCCCTTTATTCTGGGAATTTTCATGTGTAAACAAGGCCTTCATATGCCTCAGTGGGAAAAGTTGTGGGATAACAAGCTCTGGCAGATAAAGTCCTGGAGCTTATCTGGCTCCATCTGGGAAGGAAGTGAATGAGTTGATGGGATTTTCCTCCACTGCAACAGTTTATTTGGGTGCTTCTGAAGCAGGTATTTTTGCGGGGGAGACAGAAAAGACCATGTTTAATTTGCACACTTGAGGGCTTCTTTTTGCACCCGATTTCCTTGCAGCCCCTGCTTTATAAACCCCGGCTCTGATTGCTTTTACGTGTGCACCGCGCAGGGCTCTGAGGTGGCAGACAGGCTTCCAGTCACGACCGTCTGTGCTCGCTTAAATATAGCACTGCGGGCGCAGACTTGCTCCTGCAATGAGGAGCAAGATTTGCAGAAATGTTTCACGCACAAAGTGCCGCCCTATCTTTGTCAGGGAATCCGTCAGTTTTAAACATCGCTTTATGGGCTGCTTCCCGATTTTTCACTAGAGATCCCTGCTGTAGAGGAGGGCTGCTGTCGCCTCCATGAAATGCCGAGAAAGTTGTGCGGCTTTTGGCCTGCAGCCCAAAGAGAAGACATTAATGCAAACATCAGTGCAAATCTTTACCTTCCCTTTTCTCGCAGGTTGTTTGCTGGATGGATGCATAAGGGGAATGCAGGATTCGTTTTAAATTATTCACTTTTAACTGACATATACTCAAAACTTAATTTAATCTCCTATGCGAAAGACTGCTGCATTTTTTTTTTTTCAATATAGAGAATACTCTACTTAGATTAGATTGGAAGAGACACAGATTAGAACAGGCACAGATTAAGCTCCAGTCAAATGAATAAAGTGGGGTGGACTCCTCACGCTGCAAGTTATTACGACTAGTTCACCCTCTCTGGGTGGATATAAGTGTACAGATGGTGTTTTCCAGCACCGGTCCGCTTCCTCGAAGATGCTGTTGGGCTTGGGGGTATTTTCCATCAGTCAGGATATATCAACCTTTAATTATGTGGCGGATCAAAGAATATTTCTGTTTGGTTTAACATCTAAATAAAGGTAATGGTACTTGTTTCTCCGCACATTGAACTGTAAAAATACAGATGTCTTGCATTCATGGCAGTTAGGCTTCTCTCCGTTCTTGCATCCCAGTGGGGAATATTTTCCCGATACTCAGCACGCGTATTTTAAATTTCACTTCATCACTCTGTTGCATCCCTTTATACTGGCGAAATCAGTTCCTCTCTTCATTTTGTGCTCAGTGGCCAGTCGCAGGCAGGCAGTATTTCTCTTTAATAGCGTTTGGCTATCTGCTTACTGTAGTTCTTTTAATTTTCAGTGTTGGAAATTCTGCTAAGTTCTGTTTATTTGGTTCGTACTCATCCTGTGTGCTAATACGCCTCAGGTAATGTGATGATACATCTTTATATATATATACCTGATATCAGTAGAGATTTATATGCACAGGTTCTAAGTAAATACATTTCAAAGTTTGGACTCACCTTTTAGATCTTTTTTTAGTGTTTGAACGTCACTAATTGTCTCCTGTCTTAGCATTCAGATCAGCGGGAGCATTACAATTCGTATTAGCTTGAAAAGATGCAGCGCAAGCAAGGAAAACACGACCTAATACTGTCCTTTCTTATGAAACACCTCCTTGCCTTGCCACCTCTTTCCAAATGGTGAAGTACATTTTCTTTTTCTTAGCGAGAGATAGGATGAGGTCGCTCACCCCCTTCTCTCCTGAGCTCCAGCTGAGTCAGATGGGCCAAATCGACGTTACACACTTGCTGCCCCGGCTAGACTGGCAAACGCACGGATGCAGCTATGGCAACGAAGCTCTGCTCTTGTCCGTTCAGCTAACGTCACTGGAGAAGTTGTTGTACTTGCGCTGGCAGAGCAGCTCCCCTTGTTGACATATGTTGCGTGTCCGTGAGGAGGCCCTGCCAACATAATCATGCCGGCGTGGTCAGAGTAGCAGGGATGCTTCTAAGTGCTAAATTGGAAGGCATTAATCTGCTCGTGGCTGCTATGTAGGTCATCTGGAGAGCAGTCGGTAGCTCCTCGCCCTGTATAGTTAGAGGAAAATACTGAGCTGCTGGACTCTGAGGAACCCGAATGAATTGTTATGGAATATTTTGGAATTATTATGGAATATTTTGGCTCTTTGCTCAGTTCCTCGGGTCCGGTGCTGTGTTTGGGAGCTCAGCGCACAGCCGAAACCTAGCTCCTTCCTCCCGCGTAATTGCCCTGCTCCACCTTCTGCCTGCAGTAACCTAAGTTTCTTTCTCCCAGGGGTGGGAACAGTAAGGCAACATGTTTTTGGAAGTGAGAAGGCCAAAAATAGGAATCTGTGGACTTTATTGGACTAGAAGCTTTGCAGATACTAGTGATGTCAATGGTACGATTCTTTGTAACATTGATTCATTGTCAGAGGTCCCAGGATAGGCGTGTGCCTCTGTCAAGAAGTTGCTGTTGCCAGTAACGTTTTGCCTGCGGAACTGATATAATCTGTGCCAGTAAAAGCACTCCGACCTGTATTTTCATATTTCATGAGTTTGTCAGAAAGATCGCATCTTTCTAGCGCAGACCATATCTCAGAGTGCTGAGAAACAAGTTCCAGTGAACCCTGTCAAGACGGCTGAAATTACTGCCTCCCTCCTTCAAAGTTATTGCCCTCAGTGCATTAGTCTTCACACACGTTTCTGTCCCAGACTTCAGAATAACGTGTTTAGATGACATCGGTGTATTTTACTACATCGAGCAGGATGGTACGAGATTCCCTTAGCTCTTCAGGGAGTTGGTCAGGACTTGGATTCGGTGCATAAAGAGGGAGATTCACCTTTCTTAGTGCATCTCTGTGGTGAGTGAATGGTCGCTCCCAGCTGCTGGGTCAGGACTGAAAAGCTGCAGATGTTCTCACCTTTGAGGGATGGAGCATTCCTTGCAGATCATCTCCTTGCTGCTGGTATCAACAAAAACATGAGAATTTCTGCTCCCCAACTGCTGTCAGATATGTCTCCAGTTTCATGATCAGGAAAGATCATAGATGTTCCCTGCAATTCCTCGTTTTCCCCAAATGGTCTTGGCCTCTTCTGACCGGTTCACTAGGGCTCAGGCTGTGAGATTTGTAAGGTTGCCCTGTGGGGTCTGTTCACGCTTTTCCAAAGCGCTGTGCTCCTAGGGAAGGTGCGGGGAGTGCTGCTGCCTTGGCAAAGACCCTTCCTCCAGTCTTTACCCCTGGCTGCTCCTCACCGAGTCCCACGCCGCAGGGCACTGTGCACGGAGGGACCACGTTGGGAAGGGCGACCTCACGGGCCGTTGCCTTCTGCTGAGAAACCAGGGCAGGGGCTGTAACGCCGGGCAGGGAATCAGAGCAGCCACGTGGGCTGGCGGGTTGGCAGCCTCTGCGCGACTCGTGAGAACGGGTCCAAGGAGTTCCCTTGCGCTAAAGCACGCTGCTCAGCGCTAGCTGGTTCAAGCTCAATATTAAGTAGGTCTTGAGATAGGCTTTCAAATTAATCGGGAAGTCGTTTCAGATGTAAAAGTGGTCTTAAACCACCAAAGGAGGGGAAGGTTTCTCCTCTGTAAAACATAACTCCATTTTAATTCAACGTGTAAATATAAGCTGATTTAATTAAGAGGTGTTAATCCTCAACTTGAGAGTTCCTTTCTGTTTGAATGGCTTATTTCAGTTATCTTGTTACTGATTGTCTTCATCTCGTCCTTGCATCTATTAAACAAAAACCTTACGTTTTTTAGATGTAATTCCTTAATATTGAAGTGCTGTGTAAGGACCATGTATCCGTCAAAGGATGCATGGACTTGAGTGTCCAGCTCAGGAATGAAGGAATTTGGAAGTAACTTTTAGGGCCATCTCCTAAATTCTGCAGAGACAGTCATCGCAATATTGAAGACAAATAACTGAAAACGTACTCAATTAAGTGGAACATATATGTATGGACAGCAATGATTTTACCCTACAGCTGCTGCTTTTGCATGCACGGTTCCCGCTGTGTTCTGCAGACTAGTCAAGATCAAGGAATTATATCTGTAGAACACAAAGTCAGAGTTATTTCTCCTGGACTGTGATTCTTTCTAAAGACAAGCAAACTGATAACTGGAAGAATGCTAGGAAAAAAATTAGAAGGAAGGGGAACTTTTTTCCACTCACCCTTTGGAACAATTATGCTGGAAGAGTTACTGTTGCATACATGAGCTATTGTGGAAAAAGTTACTATTTAAGGACTTCAGTCCCTATTCGTATTTGGCCAAACCATCCAAAGCTGAATTTGGAAGGGGAGAAAGCAATGGACAGACAGACGTGGGGGGACATACCCCCAGCCTCAGAGGGACGGGGTAAGTTTTTGTCTTGTTTTGTTCGAGAGGAAAAAAAGAGGAAAAAGCAGTATTTGCCAAAATTCTGCGGTTGGAGAAACTGAGGCAGGAGATACTTAATGATTTGCCTCAGATCTTGCACAGTCTGTGGCAGAGCTGGACGTGAACCTGAAGAAGCGGCGTCCTCGTGTAAGCGTTAACTACGAGATCATTCTTCCCCAACTGCTGGAAGTATAATTGTAATAAGCACCTAGAAGTGGGAATAAACTAATAAATTGCCAGCTCAACTCAATGGTCTTTTCAGGTCGTTGACAGAGGTATATTTAAGAAAACGAGCTGTGTTTCCAAGTGGCTATTTTGTACCAATCTTTGGATTAGTAGGACTTTATAGCGCGGTCAGACCGTTTCGCAGCGACATTAACCACGCAGATGCAGAACATCCCATGCGGGACTGTATGTTTGAGGTGAAATGATTTGCTAGAAAGCTGCTAAAACAGCGATGTGCTGTGTGCCCGGTTCAGATTTATGCAGACTTAAAACTGTAGGTGATTGGTTTTGGAGAAGAAAGAAAAATGTGTAAAGCTCCCAACATGCCAATATAAGTAGTTCAGAAAGGGTCACGATAAAAACTAGGTGAGCTGATTTAAAAATAATAATAGTAATTTTTTGCCGAAGGGCCTCATAATCGAGGCCAGCTGGCCGCAGTAGTGCTTAGTGGTAAGTGCTGTCACTCGTCTGGATTTTCTGAGCGGCTTCATCCGGGATTTTGATGATCAAAAAGCCTCTTCCAGTTCCCTGCCTTGCTGCTTTTCCTCCCCTTCCCTTCTCGGAGCGCAAAAAGCCGATAGAGGAGAAAGTCGGAATCTGCTGGGACCGCTCGCCTGGATTATCCAGGCCAGGGAATGACTTTGGCGCTGGGGAAGGTCGTTCGGAGGAGCGTGCCGAAGGCGCTGCGGAGCCGGCGGCTGGCTCGCTTCCAGGGAGGCGCTGGCAGCACTTGCAAATCCCGGCAGCAGCCGGGGCTGCCTTTTTCCACGTCGAGGCGTAAATGGGAGTCGGAACGCCTCTCCTCTTAAATCCCGAATTCGGCTTACAGCTCGAGTGCCTCGGCGTGCAACGCCTGGGAATTTCAGCGCCCGAGAAATTTGCAGGAGGTTTCTCGTTCCTTGCTAGCATTGGGCAAAATCGGAAAGCTGTTCCCTTTGAGCACTGCCCACTTGGCAGAGGGAGCTTTTGTGGTTTTTCTTGCGTTTCGGATAAGCAAGCAAGCCAAGCTAAGCCTCCTGCTTGAGCGCTATTCTGTCGTCATTACTGAAAAGCAGTGATTGTGACAGTAACTTAAAAAAAATAGTAATAATTGTGGGTTGTCCCAAAGTGCTTACAAGTACTCTTATTCTTGGAAATAACACGTGAATAGTTCACGTTAAATTTTGGGTAAAGATACAGGCCCTTTGGAGGAACTTTTTAAGGCTTGCACTCGCACTTTGAGCAACAAGAGCAGCAAGAGGGATAGGAATGGACTGGATTATTATAACGTGCATATTATAAGTGCAGCCAAGGAGCTTTTCCTTCTTCAACTCTCTCATCAACGAATGTTTTAAAACAGAGAAGTAAAAATATGACTTGGACTGCTACTGTTTTCAGCACATGGAGAAACGCATGCTTACGGTATCACTATTGAGGGAGGGCAAGTTGCAAGTTGTCACTTAAAAGCATACGATAAAGATGATGGTTTTTGTAAAGAGACCAGCTATACTTTCTTCCAGGCGCGCTAAAGTCATTTTTTCCCTCCTCTGCGTGTAAATAAATGGATGTATCCCACTACCGTTTTCTTTTATCGTGCATCTAACTAAATTTATTAGTTTGCTGATGATCATTCAAATACATTGTGTGATGCTTTAACAGCGAGTCAGAGAAGGGAAAGGCAAGAAGCAGCAACACGTGCAGCGTATCATACGTATTCAGTGGGTAGGGGCTCCGGTATAGCTCGCCTACGCGTGAGGGAAAGCAGGCCAAAGTGGGGAGAATCGGGTTTTTTTTATTTGTGTTTAATGATGTGTGGGGTCAAATGGAATTATTATTTCTGAAGGTGCCACTGCTGTTATCTGTGAAGCAGGTTTGAAGATGGATGTGCTAAAAATTGCGGAACGCAGTGCACTTCTCCGTGGTTTAAGTTGTACAAACCCATCTCTCTTGGTTGTTGGTTTTTTTTCCCATTAAAAAAAAATATTTGGCATCGTGTTATCAGAAGAACCGTTCATTTTGGTAAACAGCATAGCAGTTTCTTTGAAACCCTTTGGTCTTTGCCTTTCTTGCTCTTGCTTTGAAGCCCTGTGCTCGAAGCTGCACTACCAGCTCTCGCGTGGAACTACCCCCAAATATTTGGCACCTTCAGGATCCACGTTTTCTTCCGTTTCATCTTTCTGTTATTTGAAATTATTTTTTTTCTTTCTTTTGCAAAGCTGCTGCATATCACTATGCTTGCCTCAAATATTAATGTAATATCCATGGCTTTTTTTCCCTTTAGGAGGAATATAGAGCAGAAGGGATTAGCTGGCACAACATAGACTACATAGACAACTCCGGCTGCATAAACCTCATCAGCAAGAAGCCAACAGGCCTGCTCCATCTGCTGGATGAGGAGAGCAAGTAAGTGGGTGCCCGAGAGCCGCGAGGGCCGCTGCGGCAGTGGCCGAGCCCGGGGCTCTCGGCGCCTCTGCCCGGCTTGTCTGCCTGCCGGTTGCAAGAGGAGAGCGAAGCACTCTGCTCCGAGCGCCTAGCTGAGCCCCGTTCAAGCATCCAAAACTGCTTGTCCTACCGGCAGTGGTGGATTTTTTTTTGCTTAGAAAGTGTTTATCCTTACGTCTCATCTCGTGCCGGTTTTCCCTGGGAGATGCTAACAGGGAGCCGCGCTGATTTATCATGCCGGACCGCTAGGTCGACCTTTTGGTTCCAAGCTGATACCATGGACGGCGGGGAATGAAAAAGCTAAGCAGAAAGCCCTGACTAATAATTATTAAAATTCAGTGTCGAGGGTTCCTGCCGTGGTGGGGAAGGGCACAGGTTTTCCTTTGCTTTGCCGCTGCCCTCGTTTCTCTTGCCGCCTCTCGCGGCGCAGCAAAATGAAGATGCTTGAAGATCCTTCAGTGAAGAACCTTAAAGATCCTTCTCTTGAACGCTAGGTTCAGTTGGGTCACACCTGCAATTGAAATTACTCTTGTAGATAAAATGTATTGTTTCCTAGATATAAGAATATCCCATAGATGTAGGGCTGAGCATATAAGCATATATATGTGTGTATATATATATTTTTATATATATGAGTATTTGATAGCATAGTTCGGATTAGTATTTGTTTAATATTGGCCAGCACAGAAGTGGAAGCTCAGAATATCTCTATTTCCTATCTGTGGTCATTAATAAATAAGCATAAAGCTTTTTTTCCTTTGCGTTCACAGCCATCCTCTTTTTTTCCCCTCTTTCTAATCAGTTTTCCCCAAGCCACAAACCAGACGCTGCTGGACAAGTTCAAGCGGCAGCACGAAGGGAACTCCTACATCGAGTTTCCAGCAGTCATGGAACCGGCTTTCATCATCAAACACTATGCGGGCAAAGTGAAATACGGAGTGAAGGTCCGTCACCGCTTGCATTTGAAACATCACCTAGTTATAATTGGGAAGCGGAGTACCGCAGGCTCTACCGAGATGGTTTGATGCACAGAAGGGGACTTGGCTGGAGGAAAAGAAGCAGTGGTTGGGAGAGGAGTGTTTGGTGAAAAGCTTAATTTTCATTTGTATTTTGGGGGGATTATATCTTAACGTTCTCTTCCCTGTTGCAAACCCTATATGCAGGTAGGTTGGGAGGAATTAAAGACGTGTGCTGAGATTGATGCTAAGCCCCTGCGATGCATTGAAATTTGGTACTGTGTGTTTAGAGTTAACTTGAAACAGCAGATTGTTGCCAGCATTTCTGAGCTCTGGTTCGAACAGGAGAAACTCGTGTTTTTTGCTGTTCCATCATTAGCCTTTTTTAATATTGAGGTATCCTGGTTGCAGGAGCATAGGTCTTCTTAAGCAGTTGACTGATGTAGGTACTTTTGAAAATCCTGTGCAAGTTATTTCAAAGCCGACCCCATTTATATTCCTGCCGATTGCATTACTAGCAGAAGGATTTGGGGTGTGAAGATGCGCTCGCGTGAAAGCCTGCCTCGCTGTTTATGGCTGCAGATTTGGAACGGTGTTTTTGATACTGTCATCACGCATGGCAGTGATGAAACCATCAGCTTCTCAACGCCTCTTTCAGAGAACAGCGTATCAGAATTAAGCATGTATTTCCTAGACATAAAAAGGCGTCTAGAAAAAAGTTAGGAGCACGATTCAATAGCAGGGTTGTTATGGGGATAGTGTGGGAGATCCACCACTGTCTATCTTGCCCATCGTGTTTACGGGTTCTTCTTTTCTCCCCCTTCCCTTCTCTCCCTAGGATTTCCGCGAGAAAAACACAGATCATATGCGGCCAGACATAGTCGCTCTCCTGCGAAGCAGCAAAAACGCCTTCATCTGTGGGATGATAGGGATCGATCCGGTGGCCGTGTTCCGCTGGGCCGTCCTCAGGGCGTTTTTCAGGGCTGTGGTTGCTTTTAGGGAGGCCGGAAAACGATACGTCGAGAAGAAAACCGGTAAGTGTGCCCATCTCCTAATCTTAATGCAAGTTTTTCAGCAGTGGTATTGATCTAACGTATTACTACAGTATTTTAAACAGCCAGTCTGACTTATCGATGTGCTCCTGTCCCTAAGAATCTATTAAAAAATAAATCAATTAAAGTGTATAGATTTCCAGTATCCAAAAGCACAGCGCACGGTGGTTACGTTTCCAGCTACATTTGCAGTAGACCTTTAGCACGCTGTAACAAATGACTTTCATTTTTCTGCTTCTTTAATTTTTCCATTGTGTAGGACCCAAGCGTAGGAAATCTTGTGCGATTTCAATAGAAACATAAAAATTCTCCGGCACAAAAGACAAATTATTTTTAACTAGGAATTCCTGAACTGTTAGTGTTACATCTGGAAAAAATAGAGAATAATTCCTGTCTATAATCTTTCAAGCTGTTCATCCTCTAAGCTGAAAGAGTGTCTCTCTCGTCTAGCATAATTCATTGCTACGCAGTCATCTAGAACCACCTCTCCGTCCTCATGCAGAGCGCAGGGGCATTAAATTAAAGGAAAGTAATGGTGCATCATCATGCTGTGGCAGGCAATGCTTGGCTGTGCTTTTAGAACATTTCTCTGCATAAAGCAATTTTGGGGAAGACAGGTACAAGCTATTACTAGTAATTCCTGGGCACAAGAGGGCTTGAAATTCATGATGAAATTAGAGCATCAGCAGGGAGAACGTTGGCTAAGTTAAAATTGAGTGCAGAGCCACCGCTGTCCTTTTTAATTGGAAGCACTGAGAGCTTTGCATCAGGAGAGCCAAAGAACTTGGGACAGAGAGCAGAGATATGGAGACCATATGAGCAGAAAGAACAGTCTTCCTGTCCAGTGAGGATAAAAGTCACCAGAAATAGTTGGTTTAGAAAATTTGTATTTGCGTTTTCCTAGTATTACCTCGGACTCTCTCATAAATTGCACTAAAGCAAGCTGCTCAAGGAAATAAAAAATTATGCCCTGCTGATTTCAAGCCCTGCTTCGCCTTGGCGGCCGTTTGCAGTCGCGCCTGCTGCGTTAGCCCCCGCCGTAGCTAGCTGCCCGCTTCCTCTGTCTGGAGTTGCCTATATCTCTACCAATATATAGATATAAAAGGGAATCCAGGAGGTTTTCAGACAACTCTGAAAGACTTAGTGCTTGCCCTGCCTTCTCTTTCCGTACCGAAACAAATACACAGTAATTGCTGAGACAATTTCTGAACCTTTTCCGGGACGCGGCGCTGCTGCCGTAGCTGTCTTGTATCCTCTGGGCCACTTCCAGATGTCCTCGCCCCCACTTTTTGTGCTTCACGACCTTTCTTTTTCTGAGTTAAAAAGAAAAAAACTGCCCCCAGATTGTGGGCGACTGACGTTTGTCTTAAACTTCCTGACAACCCTCAATTGGTACCCGGGTTTTTTTGTCTATGTGGCGTCTTCAGAAAGTCACTTCCTAACACCCAAATTGGGAAAAAGTCATGAAAAAGTCACGATTGTATAGGCAGAACTAACGGGAGGAGTTCAGCTAAAATTAGTTCCTATATCGATGAAACCATTTGTGTAGGGGAGGCATCCCTTGTTTTTCCTACAAGCTATGGCTGAACGGGGGCAGCCACGCTTTGGCTTCTATAGGACGTTTCCCACCTCTTTGTGAGTGACAAAGTCCCCTAGTTTGGTGCACTTTTTGCGTTTTTTAAAAAAATCTGGTGCAGTGTTGCTGCCTATAAAGCAAGGAAGAAGCCCCACGCCGCAGACGGGTTCGTTCTGCTGCGGAGACCTCGTGCCCGTCCGCTGTTCAGTTGTGCAAGTCACGGCAAAACGTGGCTGTGCCCCCCGTCTGCAAAATAGTTTGTAAAGCCCACAAACTGCTGATCTGGACAGCGCATCGATGGCAGAAGGTATTTGGGAATTACGAAGGAATCCCTTGGCATTAGAATTAACTCGCTTTGGTAACAGTTCTGGGGAAAAAAAGCAGACAACTGAAGACAGCGTATGTTTTAAGTTTATTTTGTTTTTTAGTTTTTTTTTTTTTAACCAAACCTTGCTGGCTTTAATTAGCCTGATTGGAATGCCTCAGTGCATGTGGGCCTGGAACTGGTGACAAAATTATGGTAGATTAGCTAAATTTCACACACATGCATTTATACCCCACATCCTTCCGTGCAAGTGTGCATGCATAAACTTTATATTTTTTAAAAAGGCATTTAAAAATGCTTTCCATTTATTGATTTCTGAAGCCCTGTCTGCTTCGGCTACACTCCAACAGACAGGTGTAACTAAAAAGTGGAAAAATGTCTGAAACGTGCTTTTTTTAAAAAAAAAAAAAAAAAAGAGAAAAGAAAAGAAAAGTCTCCTTGTGTTCTTTTGCATTAGGCCAAAATCAATATACACTGCTTTTACCTGTCTGAAGGCCTGTTCGAGTTATGCTTGCGATACCAAACTGAGCTTTTCATGGAAAACCTTTAGCCTGTGTCTAACAAGCTCTGCAAAACTTGCTCTCTCCTTTTTTTCCCCCCGTGCTACTTTCGTTTCTCTCCTTGCCTACGCCAGTGGTGCCAACCAGTGCTACGAGCACCTCCGTGCTCTGCTTGAGCAGTGCCAGTGTGGCATGATCAGCGTTTCTTACTGCTGGCATCTGGTGCTCTCCTTTCTCTTTTTTGTGCTCCTAACGCTCTCGTGGTGCAGCTTTCAGCACCGGCGTGGTTGTCCTCCCTCACTTTGAGGGGCACAGAAGCAAAGCGGGGCCACGTTGTGAATTTTTGTTGGCTCCATGTCTCTTCTGCCCGAAAGATGCCTCTTACGATGCTCCAACCCTCCTCGAACTCAGAACAGGAGAGCGATCTGGCTCCATACGGATAGCTAAAGGGCGGGCTCTTTGCAATGGTTGTATTTTTTTTCATTATTGAGTTTATCTGGGAGGACTGTGATAGTCCAAAAGAGCTGCACATTTGAATTTGATTGGTTTTTCATGAACTTTGATTACAGGAACATTGCCAAGGCTTTTAGGGAATAAATTTGGCCGACTGACGTCTCTGCAGCCTGCTGAATTATCAGGATGAATTTCTTACCCAAACAGTCCTAGTAACTCCCTGGTGAAAACTTAGGACTGGAGCTGTTCATATAAACCAAGCTCTTCAAACTCGGTGTTTTCTGCCACGTTCTTGGTGTAATTTTGCAAAGCAGGACATGAACCTAGGTCCTAGCGCTGATAAAGGGGTCGTGTTCAAAGAATCCCACTGACCTGGGCAGAATTCCCAAAGCTGGGCACCAAAATAACCCTAAAGAATAACATAAAGAAGTATTTGCCAAATAAAGGTGATAACAGAAAACTGATTTTGTATTGAGCAATTTAAAGCGATGTTAACGTGAGAAAGATGCTACTTGACAGTGTTCCTCTGTAAAGTTCAGGTTGGTCCTTTCTGATGATTTAATGCGTTGGTATTAAATGCTTGGATATATGCTGACATAAGGTAACTCCTCAGTGACCTCATCACACCTTGGCAGGAGCATGACGTATCCTACAGTTTTTCTGATTTCCTTGAGCGTTTCGATGGCAATGGAGAGGTTGCCCCTGGGTAACATCTCGCCCGCCGCGTGCTTGGCGCTGGCCTGTGGAGGTCCTCCTGGCCTCGCCGCGGTGGCTGCTTCACCACCTCCTTCCAGCCGTGCCCCCTCCTGTCACCTGCCCAAACGCAATGCCACCCGGATCTGGTCTCCTTGTTCTCTCAAGGAATACTGGACCTTTGCTAATATAAGTAATTGCTATTTTTAATGGTAAAATCTCAACAATATGTGGTTTGGAGATGGGCACCAGATCAGATTTGGAGGTGGCCATGTTTGTGAACATCTGTGCAGGAAACTGTGGCTTAACGGCTGACGGGAGCAAGGAAAGGATTTTGCCCAGTGTAGTTAACAAAAGTCAAGATTTGTGCAATCCGTTTTTTTTGTTGTTGTACAAACAATCTTGAAGCGATTATAAAGTTTTTGTGCTCTGGCTCGGAAAGATCTTAAAGCAATTAGAGTGATGGAGCTGGTATCTCCTGCAGTTAATGGAAAATATCCATACGGTCATGGGGCAAATGGGCTCCTCTGGGGCTGAGCGCCAAAGCTTCCTCGCCGAGGCGGCGCTGAGCCAACGAGGCAGCACTGGGCCACTTGTCATGATGCCTGGTCATGAGGTAACTGAAGTTAAATTGTGTCGTGGCCGTACGCGGTGGGAACGGCTGCAGTCCGCGCGGCTGCGGTCCAAGCCCAAACGCGGTGTTTGACCCCGGCGCGCTGGTGCGGTCAGGGCTGTTGGCAGCATTGCTCTTTACTCTCGCCTGATTTCTGCTCACGTAATCTTTCTCTTCTCTCCATTTTTTGTTTTTATTTTGCTTCCCAAGGGCATGATGATGCAGTGCCATGTGCGGTTTTGAAAAGTGTGGATAGTTTTAGCTTTCTCCATCACCCAGTCCATCAGAGGAGCTTAGAGATCCTGCAGAGATGCAAGGAGGAGAAGTACAGTAAGGCTCCATATCCCACCGTCCTCTCTGATCCCACACTCACGTCAGGAAATGGAAACCAGGTGCATTCTGGGTAGCGAGGGTGAAAATGCGCAAGGAAACCCCCGGGGAAGCCTGCTGCCCTACGGAGCAGGCTGTCCGAAGCGAGGGGTGTTGAGTCCTTGCCTACTGGAAATTAGGCAGAGCTTTAAGAGTAAACTGGAACACAAACCCATGTCTCTTCAGATCCTGGATCGTTTTGCTAGTCCTTGCCCAGTTTACTTGCTGATCTAAGTCAGGATACTGAAGTGAGGGTTTTTTTCGTTTATCACATGCATGATAAGTTCAAAACACTGCAGAGCCACCAGGAGTATTCCTGGCTTCAGGCTGGTACAGCTAGAGCTTGACTTCCAGCCAGATCTCGGTCTTCCTATTTTGTATTTTTTTTTTTTTAATTACACCTTCATTTATTTCATCAGACTTTTAAAAGAACAGTAGCTTGAGAACATACCTACGTTGTTTCCAAGGGCTTTTACTTAAACGAAAGCATTTGGCAACTTTTTTGTTTATGGAACGGGTGGGTAAAGATGCACTTGGTCTCCGTTTCTCTCTCTCCCTCCCCTGTTACATAATGAACTAGTTCTGCATGACACCATGGACACTCCTGCCTGCGCTACTAATTGCTACGGCCGGGCTTCTCTTGCGGGAGGAGAAGGGAGTCCGGCCGCATGGAGCATGGCACCGAAGGCAGGTCACCCGGGGTCTGCCGCGCGATGCCACCTCGCTGGCCGTCTCGCTTGGGCGGCCGGTGGAGACCGTGACGTACCGTGATTTCAGGAGCTGCCTTACCGCTTTCAGAGAGCAGTGATAAAACGTAAAGGCAAACTTTGAAAAGGGAGCATATGTACATATGTATATACTTATGTATGTAAGTATTTATTTATATATGTAGTTGGTGCTTGTACTTTTAGCTCTATCACTTTTGTGCCATTATTCTCCTCCTTCATTTTGCGTACTAAAGCTTACAGAAATAGAGCATTGGTACAAGCAGCCTTTAAGGGCAGTTTTTCTGCCCAAATTGCTGTCTTGGAAAGCGTGCAACTCATGCCTAAATGCAAAATGCAGAGATTTGCTCCTGCAGAAACGAGCATGTTAAGTACAGTACTTGCATGTTAACTCTTCGCAAATATGTATTTCCTGTTAGAAATCTTAGATCGGATTTCTCTTCTCTGCTCCCTGCAGCGGGAAGCGCTGGGGGAGCAGAGGAAGTGTTCGAATTCCTACTTTAGACTTCTGCCTTCATTTTTTTCTTACAATTTCCTACTGTTATTACTTACAACGACAAGGAAATATAAAGCAGTAAGGCAAACACAGCAATAGAGTTTCCTAATTAAGTGGTTTTTTTGCTAATAATAAACTATTAAAAGGCTGATGATTATCAATAAAGTGATTTCAATTGCAGATAAGGATTTGTAAGTTAGCAATAGGAGAGGTTCAGGGTTTTTTAGCTTGCAATTTGCTTAAACATGAAGAGGGAAACCCATTCAACCAAAGAGACGCTTTTAAATAGGCTCCTAATTTAATGTAAAATGGGGAAGTCCTATGTAAATGTATTGGTGTTGAGTCCAACGTTTGAAATATTTGCGTAGTACAGTGTAGCTTTGTCTAGTAGGGTGGTGATGCAGTTCTGTCTCACGATAAAACCAGGGTACGGATCCGAGAGTAGAACTGTGGATTGGCCCAGAGCAGCTGACCTGACAAGCAAGTAATTCATGTTCTGCATCCAGAAATCATTCCCATCTTCACACAGGGTGTGCTCTCACAAGCTCGTTCCCCAGGCTGAATCTCTTCAACAGGCGAGACTAGGGCTGGACCATATATATCTTTGGATCCTGTGCTTGTGGGCCCTACAGGTGAGCGCGGTGAGGCTGGGGCTGGCCACCGGCACTCAGCTTTTCCTGCAGGTCCGGTGAAGTTACATCCTTGTCATCCTTGACATCCTTGGAGGAATCTCTATTGGCTGATGTTCCGAAGCAGCGAGTCGACCGGGTGTTACCCACCGCTCATCTCAGTGAGGGCAGGTAGAGGGGTCTGGTAGGCAGATCAGCTCGTCTTTCTGATGCCACTCCAGCCGCAGAAAGGGGAATGTATTTTGGAGATCAGAATAATTTTATTCCTGCAACGATCAGCCTTTCAACCTGCACCTGAGCTGGGTGTAGGGACTCTGGTTTCTACTCATGCCACCATGTGTTTTCTTTGCTTGCAGAGTATTAATATGTGCAATTTATTAACACATACTCATTATTCAGGATCCTCAAAGCCACGTGCGAAACATCTGATTAAATCTAAAACTTTCTTTCTTTTCATTTCTAAAAAAAAAAAAACCCCTCTTTTCCTGGAAAAGGGCTACATCAATATGCCTGAAATAGAAATCTTCTTTTCCCAATCAGTGCTAAGTCCTGTTTCACTAAAGCCTTGTCTTCATAATTTCAGTCTGGCTCGCTTGGTTAGACGGTGGTTTTGGCTTTTTCTGTCAGGGATTTCTTTGGTGGGAAGCGCAGGGGTGAAGGCAAGTGAAGAAGGACAGAGTTTGTTCCAGAAGAGAGGGCATAGACAAAAAAAATCTTTGAAATAACAGCAGAAGCCTTTTTTTCATGAGTATTATGGTCAAAAACATTCTAGAGAAAATGCAGTGCTTTATGTTAAAGGAGCCTTCTGCGTGTTAATGGGAAAGTATCTAGGAATATATGCTATATTAAAAAATATGCACAGCTAGACATTATGTACTTGCTTACTGTAGTAAATAATTTTAAATTTAGCCACATCTCTTCAGCACTGTAAACAGTGATCCGTGCTACTGCTACACTGCAAAACTATTTACAAAATACTTCAAAACTGCAGTATTTTGAGCAGAATCTCACTTTACTGTACAAAATCCATATGATAGCTGTGTATACATTTTGTTACTTGAATGTGTTTTGAATCAACAGCTGGAAGAAGTAAAGATACCTGAGGGGAAATGTCTGTGCATCAGTTCATACTGGAAGCACGGAAGCACTGGAAGCTGTTTGCATTTGCCCCCTTTTTCCCTTCCAGTCTTTCTCTGGAAAAGCAAATACTTAAAAAAAAAAAAAAAAAAAAAAAAAAAAAAAAGAGAGAGAGAGAGAGAGAAAAAAGAAAGAGGAGGAGGACGGATACCTAAAAGAGCACCTAAAAATCCCATGCCTCTAGCAAAATTGGTGCACTTTGTTAGCCTTGCAGTTTCCTGGTCTTGGGCTCTAAAATCAGGACTCGTTTTTTCTGAGAGGTTTTTTGTTGCAAATTCTTAATTATTCTCATTTCTTCTTTCTTTCAAAGCAAGCCTGACAGCAGTTCTCTTTGCCTTGTATCGAGGATGGTCGTTCTCTGTGTTATTTCAGACAGTTGAAACATCTGGCTTTTTGTACTCTAAGGAGGAAACTTTTGAGGGGGAAATGGAGGTCTCGAAACAGAAAGAAGGTCCCTCCAAACGGAATGAGACAGAGATAATGACTTAAACTGCAGCGAGGGAGATGTAAAAGGAAGTTTTGAACTCTAGGCATAGCTAAGCATTTGGATACAGTGTCTGGCTTGCTTTTCCAGAATCCGCAGGGATAGAGATTACCAAATCTTCGGAGCGGGAACGGTTCGGTAGCTTTGGTCCTGCCCTAGAGCAAAGGAAAGCGCTGGGTGACCTACAGCAGCGCGTTCCCAAGCTTCATTCAGGTTTCTAGGATCTTTGGCCACTTGCACCTCAGGGTTTTGAAGATCTTCCCTCTTCATTAACATGCTTTTGGGTTTCATCTCCACATTCAATGTCCTTTTCTTTTGCAAAGGGCCAAAGTAAAAGCCACTGTGTTGAATGAAATCGGATTAGCACAACTGGCTCAAATCTTTGCCTATTTTCTTCTGCATTCAACTTCAGAGAAGATCCTGCCATAGGCAGCTTTTACGCCAGTGATGGGGGTATGTGAAATATGAAAGTGATAAATGTGACGAGGGAATATGTTATTGTTTCTTCCCATCCCATTACAAACTGTGGTTTAGACTTCCTTCATTTTGGAGGTTTTTTTTTCCCTGAAATTTTGTTCCACTGCAGAAATATCAGGGTAAAGGAATACACACTTTTGCAATGTCAAGTGAGCTCTACAATGTTTCCTCTCTCACAGCAGAGATTTCAAGACAGTTAAAAATTGCTTGGCTGTTTTCTTGTCAAACTCAAGTTTATCAGGTCTTTAAATATATGTAGTTTAGTGACTTGAAAGGTATTTTGTTTTCCACAAAAATTGCCTTCTGTTGTCGTCTTAAGTGCTTGGTTACAAAACATTTCCACTTGAGAAGATAACAGGGGAAATATCTGCTTCTGTAGCCTACAAAACTATTGCATTATAGCTTCCTTGGCTATTTCTCATACATGATGCTCTAAAGCTTGCCATCTGAGAAGATACAGTTTAGTAAGCCATGAGGCTTCCCCTCGCAGCAGCGTGCTGCTTGCTATGCATGTCGGTGTCCATTTACTTGCCGGAAAAAGCGTGCAAAGAAGAAATTGCCGCTTTCGGCCACGATCTAAATCTCTGCCTTTCTCAAAGCACCCAATTTCCATGCAGCTGCGTAAGCACATAGACGGTCAGGCGCGCGGAGGAGCACCCGCGTTGCTGCTCGGGAGGTGCTTGGGCTGACGGGAGGCGGGTGAGCTGCGACCCCGGAGCTCCCTGGCAGTGGCGGCAGCTGTTTACTTGCCCCTTTTTTTGCTCGTCAGCTCTGCAAGCCCATCGCTAGCAAAACGCGCCTGCGTGGGAGGGAAGGTAGCACGCTTAAGCAAGCAGCGTTACTCATAAGGTTGATGACTCTGTGGCAAGCCAAGGGGTAGCGCTTAGCTGGCGACGGACACGGCAGCAACCGCGACCCCTCCTCGGTGTCCGTGTGCCTAGCATGTGCCATGACAACCCCATGCTCCTCCTCGCCCTAGTCAACGCTAAGCTACGGCCGCGCTGATTGTCCCTTGGTGAAGAGCCAGGTGAAACCTTTGTTTTGATGTGCTGCTATAGGTATTACTCGGAAGAGCCCACGAACGCCCCTTTCAGACCTTCAGGGAGTTAATACCATCAACGAGAGAACCCAGCGGTAAGTCTGCTCCTTTTCCCTTAGCACAGCAAGGAGGTCTCAGATGGGAGAATATCGTGTGTTGTTATGAGTGACTGTAGTAACATTTCTTCCAGCTTGTTTTTTAATTTTGTCTTCTTTTCATTCTTTCCCTGTCACGTGGTCATATCTAAATGTCTTTACCTGACTTAACAACAGACATGGAACCCAACTTTCCTCTGTCGAAAGGCAGTGATTGTAAGTGGTGGTGATGTACAAGGTGGTAAGAAGCATGCCAAAAAACTAATGAATGTACCAATATCAAGGAAATAAGAACTTGTTGAGGCTTTTTCTCGAGACAAAAAGATGATGCGTTTGTGTATGGAACAGCCTGCAAGCGGTCTGGTGCCTCCAGGCTCTGCTTTGTGTGGAGGACCCAGAAGGTTGCGAGTCTTGAAATGGTAAATTTTCAAATGTTTGCTTGTTGTGCAGATTTGTTAAGGAAAAATCAAGGGAAACCTGATGACTAGCGTGAAGGTAATTCTGCTGATTGGCAAGTTTCTTAATGCACAGGAGCTCCTCTACCTCTCTGTCATATTACAGCATGTGAATTTGAATTTGGTTGTTTTCACAGCTTACAAGATTATTTTTTAATCCTTCCTTGAAAATTCTGGCCATTCAAGCAACTACCGAATGAAGACTTCTGCTTGTGAGTCAGGTCTGCACTTTAAGAGGCACAGATCTGTGCCCCTTCTGCAGAAAGTTCTCCAAATTGATTTCAGAATTAAGCTTCTTGTGAAGCAGTGTCTCCGTTTCAAAGGGAAACCTGGGCTCTAATCCTTAGATCATTTAAATTCATAAATTTTTGACATGTTTCCCAAGTCTCGTGCAGAATTCCAGCTTGTGAAAATCATCTTACGCTATTGTGAGTCTTCAGAACCGACGTTCAGTGTTTCTAGCTCCTCTGGTTGCGCAGGTTTCCTTAAAGGTGGTGTAATGTGAAACTTTCCACGCAGAGATCTTCGCGTAGAGATAAGAGGAGCTCTGCAGTCAGACATGTTGCTGCAGAGGTGCGAGATGGAGCCCGTGCCGTGTTTCCCTAGCTGCACTGTCGCAGTAGGCTGAAGGAGGATGAGGTTGCTTACTGAGAGAAAGCCTTCAGATTCGATGTTGGTGCACAGCCCCGTCCCACTTAGCAGATTTGTTCTCTTTTCTGAATGCACATATCAAACCCCAGAGATGTGTTTTTGTGGTGCTTTCCTAGCCCAGAGTGTTTCCGTTACCTTAGCGAGGGGCCATCGCTGGTGCTTTCTGTCAAGGCAGGGAAATTCCTACTGTCACATCAGAGTAGCAGGGAGCAAGAAAAATATATTTGTTTACTCCTTGCTGTGGAGTTCAGTCTATGGTCAGCTGTATTTATTTGGCTAAAAACAAGCCAGCATAGCAAACAAATTCCCTTAAATGTCCAGGAGATCAAGGGTAAGGGCTATTGTGGTTTTTTTCCTTCATCCTCAGCAGCTGTATCCTAACAACTGGTTCCTCTCAGAGTAAGGGCAGACAGTTATTCCTTGGACAGGGCTGACATATGTGCAGTGATTGACAGAGAATGTATTTATGGAGGAACCACAAGGACTATGTTTCTCCTGGTGTGGCTCCTCAGCAGCATGTTCCATCATCTTTGGTTCCCCTACATACAGTGAGTGACTGGTCCCCGAATGTCTGAGCTCCATCCTTCCAAAAGTGCAAGCCAGAATGTAATCTCTCATTAAGATCTTCAAAATCCAGAAAGCACTTTTGGAGTAGGCACGCAATTTTAGCATCATTTGTTGCAGATGATCTTGATCTGAAGGCGCGTGACTTCATAAAAAGTAGGTATAAATTGCACTTGTCAGATAGGAAGGAGTAGTGACAGAAATAAAGGTGACGTGCATAGAAAGAAAAATTACTTGAAAAACGATGCTATTTAATTATCCTTCTGTTCAGAATTGCGCTGCTATGGCTTCCCAATACGTGCTAACAGATAGGCCAGTAAGCAATTTAGAGCGCTAAATTAACCAGAGGAATTTTCTTTCAAAGCACGCTCATTATCGCGTGGCTGCTGCTAAGTCTGCGCTGGAGCGCCGACCGGCAGGATCGCCTAGGGCATCCTTCTGAAAGCAGATCTGAGGCATGACTTCATGCCGGAGGTAGCCAGGCGGGCTTACTGAGCAACGCGCGCCTCAGATCTCCTCCGAAGAAAGTGCCCATGTGGCTGACACATGCTGTTATGGCAGCTGGAGGAAAGCGGGCTTCAGGAAAGCATCAGGAGGACAGCATGCCTTCAAATTGCCTTCAGCAGCCATTGTATAATTAAAACCATGCCATCGCTAACCAAAAGCTCTCGGGCTGTCTGTTTTCACGCAGCAGAAACCGTTTGCTGTTCATTGATGTCAAGAAGTGTGCAAAAAGGCAGGTGTTGACCCATCTGGCTTTAAGCAGCCCGTTCTGCTTGGTGGGACGATGAACCTCCCAAGTGACCAAGCAGCTGTGTCAGGCCCTGTATGTGCATCTTCACCCTGGTGTGTCCATTAGGAACGAATACAGTTATCGTTCCATCTCGTAGTCAAACTGCGTGGGACTTTCTAGGGCTTCCTATTCTTTAATCTTGTTCAGAATCCGTTTAACCACATCCTGTCCCAAGGCAGAGAGCGCTCTACTGTCACCCGGGATTAATGATGGGGTTGCAGTTCCTGAAAGTGGCCACTGAGGTTTTGTGGTCCTGGTCAACCTGTGATTTTCCTCAGCAAGTAGGAAGTTTTTGACAGTTAGGACCTTTATTGTAAAGGCAAAGAAGGTGGAATGGTGAGATAGTAAACTAGGTATTTATAGATAGGTGCTAAACTAAGTTAAATATTAAACTAAATTTCTTCTTAAAGCTTCTCAGTGGCTTTTCTTGAATCAAAGGGGCGTCTTTAAAAAAAAAAATAAGTCCTACAGCACAGTTTGCTGTGATTCATCCTTTCTTTTGGTAGTAGTATATGTCAAAATATAGATTTAACAGAAACTAGGGAAAAAATTGAGAAGCACTGGGTTGAGACAGTAAGAGAACTTGTATTCATTACTTCAGGGTCCTGTTGCTCCAAGGCTCTAGCTACAGACTTTCAGAGCTGGCTGAAGTAAAAATTTTTCAGTCTTTCTTTTTTCTTTCAGTCTGGCCCTCGATGATATTTCCCCTTCCTCCAGATAAGGACTTTAAGGGCCGCTTTATTGGGGGACCTCAGAAGACAGTGGTGCCTGCCTGAGACCCCATTTAAATGACCATGTCCTTCAGAATCTGGCCAGAAGACTGCTCTACTGCTCTCCTCCATGTGTTGAGTCTCTACCTATTCCTTTGTCTTCTGCCTGAAATAGTTCTGGTGGTTTGGCAGACCCCACATCCCGCTTGGATCTGCTGTTATTTCATACGGCCATTTCTGCAGGGCTGGAAAAGCCCCCAGGGTATTGCAGCCAAGGGAGACGCTTTGCCTAAGCCCCCAAAATCGGAGGGATGCTCTGCAAGTATCTGCAGACCCAAGTTGTCTGCCGGAGAGAACTGGATGTTATTGTTCTCCTGATGATAGTTAGATCTTTCTATGCATATTTGATTTTTAAAATGTGATTAACTAGCTGATTGCTTTACATGTTGTGTCTGGTATTGTGAGCTTGTCACGTGGGAGTGAATGATTAGTAAAGAGAATAAACTTGTGATTGTCATTTTCTATTGAATTATTTTATAATCTGTCAGTTTAGAAGCTTTTGGTGATTTTTAAATAAATGCTCTCTGCACTTTATTTTGTCAAAAAAAAAAAAAAAAAGATTTTTGTGTATCTTCCTGAAAGTGTGTTGTGACTGCCCTGCCTTGCATTTCAGTGATGCCTACGGAGTCGGCTGGAACGGCAGGATGGGGCTTCGGCACAGCAGACTCTCCAGCCCGAGCTCCTTCCTAGACAAAGATGGGATATTCGTTAATTCGACCAACAGCAAGCTGCTGGAAAGGGCCCATGGCATTCTCATGTTAGTACAAAAGGACTGGATTTTGGCTTTATTCCTGGAGTATAATAAGCAGCATGGGTAATAATAGGGACATAAATAGCCAGAATAAATGAATATGCTTCTAGCTAAAAAAAAATCAGAGCTCCGAGTGGACTAGGACATTGCAAGGTTGGGTCAAAGCAACCTCGGTAGGTTCTGTGTGTCTGATTTATTCGGTCTCTTATCATTCATTTGCAATGACAGGCACAGGGAAGAGAGAGAGGGAATGAATCTTCTAGTCAAACCAGTCTCAAGATATGACAATGATGTTATGCAGAAACATTTTTTAACGTGATATTAAAGTTTCCATTACAAATTAGATGTGGAAATGACGTTGGTGAGTCACGCTACATCCTCATCCGAAGTTTCGGAAACCCTTGCCAGAGCGCTTGGAGTTAACGTGTGATACGGGGAAGCAGGATGGTCATTCGTTTCGCGGTGCCGCTCCCCCACTCACCCCATCACTTCTGATGTAACCACTTGTTTTGATTGGATACCTTCCTTTCAAACACGTACAACTAAATTTGTCAGACTACTTTGCAGAATGCAGAAGAAACATAATTGCAATGCAGATTATGGGAAGCAGTTGCTCAAGGTGATTTTGAAGGGCTTATTTCATAAATTCCTGCTATGTCCGTTTTTCTGGACCTTGTGTTATGTTTATTGCTTGTACAGTGTCAAAAACCCACTGCTGTCCTTTGACTTGGGTATGTTGGGACTAACGTGAAAGAGTCTGATTTCTTAATGGCCGAAGTTGAGCTGTCCTATTATACGTGAATATCGCAACAGCAAACACGCGAACTCTGGTCTGCGATGGTACGCTTGGATTAATACAGGCTGTTTCTTATCTCTCTAGGCGAAATAAGAACTTCAAAGCCAAACCCAG
Organism: Dromaius novaehollandiae; assembly: GCF_036370855.1. Lineage (NCBI taxonomy): Eukaryota > Metazoa > Chordata > Aves > Casuariiformes > Dromaiidae > Dromaius > Dromaius novaehollandiae. The sequence goes on from NC_088107.1 coordinate 24,782,691, forward strand.
TCTCCCAAAGGTGAGAGATGAGCAACGTTTTTACCTCTTCTGCTACTGGTTTAAAACTGTAGGTGCAATGTTGAAATGCTAATGTGTGTGTAAGGAAAATTGCTCGTTTCTAGTCCAAGGCCTTTGGCAAATGAACTCTGGCCTGCTCTGTTTGGGGCTCTTTTTCTGTAAAACCAAAGGATTGCAAAGCGTGGTAGCAGCAATTTACCCTGGGAGAGGGCTGTGTGAGCACTTGCATCTTCCTTTCTCTGTTGAACTTTGATAATTAAGTCTCCAAATTGAAATAAGTGAGTAGGTTATGGCTGGTATTTGACAGACAGAGTGATTTTTCAGGATGCCTACCTAGGTGATACAGATTTTGTCTGAAGAATATCTCTGCAGTTAGGTAATTGCACCCTGATTACAGTATCACTGCATACTATATTTGATTTGTAGTGCCTGTTACCTTTAAATTGCTTGTCTAATACTGTTCCAGTTTCCCTCTGTCTTGACTGTGCTTATTATGCTCCAAGACACAAGATGCAAAAAGATCTGTTGTGCGTAACTGGAAGAATAATGTTTTCTGTGGCCGGTGCTGATACTGCTTTGGCAGTCGGAGAACGTCTGGCTGATGCTGCCTGTCTTTTGATAATAATTTTACTTGCTTAAAACTGAGCAACATGATATAAATATACGGAAGAAATGGTGCTTTCTTGCTGCGTAGCCCCATAACTTTCCACTGGAGAGAGCTGCTGTGTGCTGTGGCCCTTTCCCTGCCCTGGGACCGTAGCAGTGGTGCACCTCCATGGTGGTGAAAGAGCAGGGGCCGGATAATGGCAGAGCGCAGCAGGTGCCGGTTTCCACCAGGACAACGTACGCACCCAAAACCCATTTCTTGCCCATAATGAAGTGATTTCTGGAAAAAGAGAGCGGCTGGGTGAGCTGCAGGCCACGCGAGCTGCTCTGGCAGGCTTCCTGCAGTCCCGAGGCTAGCGTTGGAGCATCCCTGTGCTAGGAGACACATGACTTCTATGCAGATAACTCCTTTGATTAACACTCCAGACTGCCGAGTTACTAAATAGTTTTCGGTCCATCTCAGTTGTCTGTTAGCCCAAAGCAGAAGCCTGCAAAGCATTAACGCTGGCTACCTTTCGTTCGGCTTTGATTTCTTCCTCTCCCGCAGGAATGCAGGGAGCAATCTTTAGCTTTACTGTTCTCTGTTGCATACTGATTGCACCTGGAGAGGCCCAGAAACAGTTAATAAAATTACTGTCAATTAATAGTGAATAAATTGGGTGCAATGAAGCAGTCATTTCATAGCAGTTGTAAGGAAAGGTGATATCAGTGGGATAGACTTTGTGCACTGATATTTCATTCTCAGCATTCACTGTCCTGGCTGACTCCAATGGAAATCTCCACTAGCTTTTGTACACGTGTTTTTCAAGTGAACCAAGTTCTCCCTTGGAGCGTCTCATCCCCAGATGCTTGCTCTTCACAAATCAAAGCCGAGATACTTTGGTCCTGCTGGCAAGCACGTGTTTTTCATCTACAGCTTCCTATTCACATGAGTGCAGCCCCAGGGCCTGCTGCTTATGTCTGGTAGCTCATTTTCTGCATGTGTGCGATGATTTGTTTGCAGTGGTCGTAGCTGGAGGTGGTTGTTACCATTCCATCAAAATAATCAACGAAGGGGCAACTTTTCTGTGGTGCTCGTGTTTGCCTGCAGCTGACCGTTAGTGAGTAGCAGAGCCAAACTTTACGTGATCAAGGATCCCCTTGGCAAGTCCTCCGAGGCCAAGGGAAGCTTGAAGGAACATGATCCAGTGGGTCCATCTCTGGCCAAAATGGAATAGAGCTAACTCGTTGTTCCTTGATGTTTCTCGTTGAGATTGAATAGCGTGGTTGCCCTAAGGAAGCCCTGCAGAAGAGGGGATATAAAGAGGGATGTAAAGGATAGCATGGCAACGAGGTCTGATCATTGTTGTATTTACAAAGAACAAAATAAGTCTCTCTTTTCCACAGCATATGCTAGACGTGAAATCCCTCAAGCACCTGACTAACCTGACGCTGCACGATCGCATTACCAAATCTCTGCTCCATCTCCACAAGAAGAAAAAACCACCCAGCATCAGTGCCCAGTTCCAGGTAACTGAGTTTCATGTTTGTTCTCAAGACAGAGAGGTGTTAACAAAGAGAGATTTTTATCGATTTAAAAGCAAGTACCTGCTCGGGCTCCCAAGGGTACATAGGAGAGTGCTTGCAGGCACAGTGCTTACCTGTCTTCAGCACCATTTAAGACATGAATTTGCCTGAGGATGTGGCTTGGATAAGTTATGAGGGAATGCAGAAACCTGCAGGTATCCAGCTGATGTAAAATAGAGAGAAACAAGAGTTAGTGGATGTTATGGTGAGTAGGGAGAGGATGTGCCAAAACAGGGGAATGAGGTAGGGTGTGAGGATGAGTTGAAGAACAGTAAGATTTTCAACTAGGGGTGGTCTTCTAAGGACAGTGGTGGGGAAAAAGGCAGTGAATTCTGTTATAAAATCATGGTGGGCAAAGCAGCAGGCAAAATACTGTATGGGACCTGGCAGAGGGATGGACTGATTCTGGTCTGCCCTGTTTGTGATTTTTTTTAAATGCCTGTGACATGGTTATGTATCTAATCAAGCGTTATGTATACAGTATATATCTCTCCACATGTGCATGTATGCCTTGCTCTTTGGTACCTTGCTTTCAAAGCAATCATATCATGGAGTTTTCTTTGTAGGGTCCATAAATAGTAAACTTTGGAAATGCTGGCATTTTAAAGTGTGTTTACTTGCATTCTGCGTTGGAAATCCAATCTGTTTTTGTGTCAGTTAGACTGTGCATTTTAATAGGCGCTGAAAGGTCAAAATCTTGCTGCATTATCTCAAGGCGCATATAAGGATTCAGAGAAGGGATCGATGCTGGCGTTTGCTGCGTTGTCAGTGCTCTGCACCACTGACCTTCCCTGTGAATAGCTACAGCTAAAATAATTCTCCAATATGTGCATCAGGGCTTGGAAATTGCCACAAGACTTAACAGTACCAGACATGCACAAGCATGTGGTAACATTAGAAAGCAGCATTTCAGCTAAAATCACTTTCAAAGAAAGTCTGTTGTGTTTTTTACTTTGTTTTTTGGAGAAGTGATTCATTTTTAGGAAGTCTGCATAAATCTGGGTAAGATTAAGTAATTAAATACATACACATGCCTGCCCACATATACATGTGTATATATATAATTTGCAGAATGTGCATCTGCATATATATTGAGCTTAGTCTAGTCTGATGGTATGCTGATTAAAATATAACTTCTACAGAGTGTCATTAATACAATACCATGGAGTGGTTGAAATGAGAATGTCTTGGAATGAAATGCATTCCTGGAACCTATTCATCCTGCAAGTGAAATTCTACAAAGTGTCACTGTACGTGGCTGAGATTCCTATATATTTCATAGCATACAAAAATAAGTAGCAAAAAGACCTCTGAGCATTGTAAGGATTCCCTCCCTGCCCCCATGCAGCAGAGCAATTTATTCGAATGCCAAGCGTTGCCTTACGGCTTCTGGAGTTCACCCGCAGCGACTGGGCAACTCGGGAGCGATGCCTAGCTGCATACAGCGTGTCCTCTTTCAAATGAACAAAAACATGTTCAAGTCAGTCCGAACAGCAGCACACTGGCTCCTTGTATTACTGCCTGGTTCTCCTTTTAGAAAAATGCAGGGCACTGTCACCCTAATTTCATTTAACACGCGTAAGAGAAGCATTTTCTCAGGAGACCAGCCTGGTGCAAGCCTGCAAGATAGCTTTTTATCAAGAGCATGCTAATAAAATTGCAGCGCATGGAATTGGGTCACAGGCAGGAAACACAAATGTTTCCTATCATGCATTTTTGCTGATAAATACTGCCTTGTGGCTAATGCCTGAACCGGGAGCTTACAGCTGTTCTGTCTCATATTGATTTTAAATATGCCGAAGATTATTGCGACCTATAGGCGAAATATGTCTGAAAGCAGCATATGTACGTGCAGTCGGCTGGTGAAGGCAAGGTTAAGAGCGGGAATGCTGTTGTAGTGCGTGGCATTAGTGCTTGTGAGTCATAGCTGTCTTTACTAGGGGATGCTTTAAGAGCAGCGACGGCTTCCTTGGCTGAAGACTAGCCTGCCCGTAGCTGAACTGAAGTGCAGAGATTTGTACTCTCCCTCTTGTTCTGCTGGTGGTACTCAAATGAAAAGGAGCCTGCCCTTTCTCGCGCAGGGTGATGCTGAGATGATTAATCCTGCGCTGGAAGGATGAGTAAAAGTGGTGAAAGAGCGTGTGGCTGTAAAGTTTTCCAGGCAGAGGGCAGAGAAGAGTTAATCCGGTGACTTGACACGTACTTTACGGATTCCTGATGATAAGGGCCTAACAGATGGCGTGTGTGTGTATGTGTAGGGGGAACCATCTGCTGTGCGCAGAATATTGATAGTTGTTGATGACGGGAAAAATCACGCCAGCATCCTCTCTGCTGTAGCTGCGAATCGTGCAGCGCTCTCCCAAGCTGAGCCTTGCCCGGGTCTCCCGAAATTTCCCCGTGCCTAAAGCTGCTTGTTTGTCTCGGGCATCAGCAGCGCTGCCGGGCAGAACGACCGCATCGTTTCTCGCCCCGCGCCTCCCACCGCCCGGACGCTGCGAGGTTAACCCCGGCGAGGCCGAGCGCGGGACCGCTTTATCCAACGCGGACGCCCGGCGTGGGAGAGCAGCGCTCCGCTGAGGTTTTTTGTTCAGCACTGGCTAGAGCTGATTTACGTAGCAGATTATTGGTTAATAAGCTTGCTTTTCTTTTTCCCCCCAAGTGATTTAAATGTACCTGTCACAAAGGAAGGCCATGGGCAGGAAATCTGTGACCGTGCAAGCCAGCTGAGGTTTGCTGCTTCGTAGCCTCTTCTCTGGGACGGCAGCGGCAAGGCCATTTTAATGGTCTGCACCAGCAGGAGCACAGCTGCACGGCATGTGTATGTGTGCTCTTACCCAGATACTGTATGTACAAAATGTCTATAAACATGAAAGGCTTCCCATAAAGTTGTCTTTAAAGTGATCGGAAGTAAAATAAAAGGCTTTCTGCGCACAGATTTTTAGATGAACTGCTGCTTTCCCTTATTACGCACTTGTGCACACACTTTTATGAGTATATATATTCATAAAATTGTAACTGTGTGTTTATAGTAAATATACAACAGAATATCTTTTAAAGCTCTGAGTTTCAGTAGCTGTTAAAATCAGGTCAGCACCACGAATAATCAGCTTGGAAGCAGGTTGCTAACACCATGTCAGCAACGTGCTCAGCCCTTAGGGATGCTCAGAGCAGTTGCGCAGGGGAGATGCGGTGAAGGAGTCCATCCAGGCGCCCCGTGATGCGGTGACTCTGTATTCGGATCTTAATTCGTCGATGTGTTGTTATTCACGGAGCTCCTGCTTCGCTGCAAGAGAGATTTGTGAGCTGGAGGCGTCCCTTGCAACGGCGTTCTGCTGGAGCCGTTGCGAATGGAAGTGATGCCAATACTTTTATGCCCTACGTTTTTAATAATTATGCAGAAATTACAGGAAATATTACTGTCGTTAAATGTCAGTGTTATAAATGACCAAGATTTATTGCATGACATAGTAAGAAATGGGACTCTAGAAAACCTTTGGTTCTCAAGAGTCACAACTGTGCATTTCAGCAGAAGAGCATGGCCAAAGATATACCAGCTTTGAAGCCCTTCTTATATAAAAACAGCCTATGATGTGTTTAGGGTTCACAGGCTTTAAAATTCATTGTAAATTCAGTTATTTGAAAGAGTGGGAAGTCACCCAGGAAGAAGAGGACAGGCAAACTATGGGAAGTGAATATTAGAGAAAGCTGCCAGATCTTCCCATTGCAAAACTATCAATCATGAAGAGAATTCACTTCTAGGCCAGCAATAATGTTTTTACAATAAAAAAAGAGACTGGAACAAATGCTGCATGGTATCATTTTTTAAAGAGGAAAATTGCTTCTTTGTATTTAAAGAACATCAATGACCGTACTGTCTCCCACAGATGTTTGGTAGATAGTTATCTTGGAGCTCCCACTCAAATCTATAAATGGATCATTGGCGTGAAATGGGAAATGGCTTTGGACTCCAACGGCTGATGAGAAGAGGTTGAAGATTGGGGACTGTCTTAAAGTACAGTTCTTCATGACGTACTGCTATGAATGTCATTTCAGCAGGAGCCTTAACCAAACAAAATCATATTTATCTCTAGCTGATTTGTTGGATGCAAAGCAATAACAGCCGAGTTGTAGGATGTCTGAAACGCTCATTTTGGGGAATGGGTTCCTGTCTGCCTGGTTTACTCATCATTCGTTCAAAGTTTTGTTTTCTGGTTTAAGTGCCTGGATTTTCATTATCCCCCATGCCCTCGTCTCTGTTTCCGCGTTTAAGATGTACTCTCTGTTGCAGGCATCGCTCAACAAGCTGATGGAGACTCTTGGGCAGGCAGAACCTTATTTTGTCAAGTGCATTCGCTCTAATGCTGAGAAGGTAAATGCTGACCTCTGAAATGGCGCTGCTGAAGGCTCGGGTACAAAACCGCTTCTCAGCCCTCGCTCGCGCATAGACTTGTTCCCTCTCTGACTGTCTGGAGATCAAAGAGCCCACTGGAAACCCATAATGTGTTGAGGTTTTGGAAACGGAAACTTTGCCAGTTCCAGCGGTGGCGTATAGCCAGCTCCACCGCTGTTGATTCAGAAGCACAAAGCAACGTGCCCTACAATTTTATCCAACGCCCAGCCGTTGTACTGTCTTACCGTAGACTAGTTAATTTTCTAGGGCTTTTGAAAGGTCCTTCTGCAGCACGGCCGCTGGATTGGCAAGAAAATAATGAAGTGACTTAGTAGGGCTGGAGCTCTTCTTCATTCCCGAAGTCCCGCTTGAAATCTGCAGCGTCTTGGAAGTGTTTTATAAATACGTAAATTTTTACACTGAGTTGAAAAGAAAGCCCACACCACTGAATTGGATTTAAAAGGTGCTTGTTAAAGCATCTACTGTATCATTTGGGCATAGAGTTGTTCTTGGTAAAGTACACTGGCTTTTGCTGTAGTTGTAGAAATAAGTATATGAAAACTCTTTAATAAATCAAATTGACTCCTTCAAAGTTTCTGCCACCTGTAGTAGGGATTTACAGGCCTGTGAATCCATTTTTGCCATTACTGAGCCCTGAAGTGTCTTTCTTTAGGTAGAATAATTTTTTCTGTTTCTAAAAGCAGGTTCCTTCAAAATAAACCACATTATTCCAACTGACTCAGTGATGTACAGTATTTCATTAATATGACTTTAAAGGGCTGGTTTGTCTCATGGCCTAGGGACCCTTAGTTTAAAAAGAAGCTTGTTGTGATACTTTCTTATGGGTTAATCCTTTGTAGTTTTACCCAAACATTTAAAAGCAAAAGATGAAGCATTAGGCCTAGATGATATTTCGTTGCTCACTCTCTCGCCCACTGGCCGTGCTGTTGAGGGGAATCCAAAAAAGCATTCTCTTCTAGATCATAGCTTTATATCTAGCTAGATGTATTGGAAAGTCACCTGCATCTGAGGGCTGCTCCGAAAAAAACAGGATTTGACCCTGGTGGTGGCAGTACGGTTCCTGGGAAACCGCATTGCCTCTTTCTCTTAGCATTGTTGCCAGTATGGATGTCACGCCAGATGTGCAACATGTGCTGAATCAGTTCACCCGTCCATGCACTTAAAAGTGGTTGGAGTTAAAGGAAATATTTGCTCATCGTTGGCTGTTTTTTCCCTTGCAGCTCCCGCTGCGGTTCAGCGATAGCCTGGTGCTTAGGCAGCTGCGGTACACAGGAATGCTGGAGACTGTTCGGATTCGCCAGTCAGGATACAGCTGCAAATACTCCTTCCAGGTTGGATAAAACGTTTTCAGTCTTTAGCCACCTTTATCATCATTATCGTAGTTGTCTGAACGGTGCTAGCTTGTCAGTGCGTTCTTGTTTTTTACGAAGGAATGAATTTATAGCTTGTGCCAGACAGTGTAATTGGCTACGGTCAGGCATGGAGTAATCATGCGCTCTGCTGCTACACCTAATTTCTAGCATGCTACTCTAGACCTAGGCAAAGGCTAGGAGCCCCTCTGCAGATAACATGACATTTTTCTAAATGCAGACATATTTTTTCCCAACATGTAGTTCCTTCTTTTTGCACAAAACGGCATCTGATTTGCATGCATGCTCACGGGCATGTTTTAAAGTCAGCTGCCCTGCGTGCTTGGGGTCAGTGAATTCACTCAAACTCTTTTGGTGAAATGAGGTGCTGCAGCTTGTCTTCCAAGGACCAAATTTTCTAGTTCACCTCCCCAAATCGTTTAGCGTTCTCTCTCTGTAGTGAAAACTGGAAATTCTTTCTAATGACACTGGATCCCTGTCTAAGCTGCAATGGGCCAAGTCAACAAAATGGAAAAGTGCAGTTTGGGGATTCTTTAGAGCAATATCAAAAGCTTTATGAATGCTTATGGGAAAATCCTCCTCAGGGTGAACCAGACAGGTGGCAAGATCCCATCTCTTCAACTTAAGCCTCCAGTTGGTCACTGAAATACAATTTTTTCTTTTTTGGTACTCATTTATTTCGTTTCCTTTGGGATGGCGTTTGTCCCATTGTGTCAGCGCTGACTGCATCTCCTCAGGAGGTTGGTCGAGATCCTCTAGAGTTGCTCGTTCAGGAGAAATCCAGCTTTTCATGTTTTCTGCTCTTCCGTGTTTTTGCCGGGTTTTGTGCATATGTCAGTTTGTTCATGATTTGCTGTTCCCCATTAGTTTCCTGCTGGCAGCTGCTTTTGGCCAGATGTCATGTCCTGCGAGCAGCTGTTTAGGAGGAAAGACTGCTCAATTTTTTTTGCAGAGAGCATGAATCCCATTTTTACCTGGGAGGATCTCTCCTGCAGTACGTCCGCTCTTTGAGTTATTGCAGCAGTAACTGATGAAGCAGTCTCTTGCCTGACATGCTTTGCAGAATCTGGTAACTCCCTTCCGTAGTGACCATATCTGAGGGTGCTTTAGCTCAGAATCACCTCGCAGAGAGATTGGGCAGACTCTCTCCTCCCGCGCTGAAAGACATTCGATCGTTCCTGGGCCTCTGCTTTGATAGGCTTCCCATGCAATGTTGAACCACAGATGGCTTAAATGGAGGAAACTTTGTGTGTTCTCCAGTATGCAAAATGCTCTCTCTTCTTCTGCTCACTTGACAGATCCTGTTTCATGTGGTTGGTGGAGCAAGTCACAGAGTTATTTATGTAAGACAGTGACACAACAGTGCCCGTTTAACCAAATTTTGGTGGTTTGTTTTCTTTTCCCCTCAGGATTTTGTCAACCATTTCCATGTCCTTCTGCCACAAGGAATCAGCCCATCCAAGCACAATATCCATGATTTCTTCAGGAAAATAAAACTCAGTCCGGACAATTATCAAGTTGGAAGAACAATGGTAAATGTTTATCCTCAGCTCACGCATACATTTAAGATACAGATATAACCCTTGCCTGCACTTCTATACTGATATATCAACATTCGCATCTGTGAGTTTAATTAACAAAACTGTTTTTCTTCTGTTTGCCAGCAGCAAATGGCTCAGTTGAAGGTTTGAATGTTGCTAACACAAAATAGTAAGGAATGTAGTTTTGTTTTGACCAAGTCGCGGCGTTCTGGTTTTAACAAGCCTGCCTTCAAAACTCGTCTGCGTTTAGATGTAGCTCGTTGTTATCACAGCTATCGTCTTGTCTTCCCAGAAGGGAGGTTAGAGGCTGCTGTGATTTATGACTCACGTTCAACATCGATAGTCCCAGGCTATAGATGAAATTCCAGAAACCTGTCACAGGTAGCCTGAAGTCAGCTGCTAAACTTCCTTCTGGGCATTCAGGATGCATCAGCCAGTGGAGTTAAATCATTTGTTTCATGGTCACAGAAGAATGATGTTGGTTTTCCATGCTAAATTTTTTTTTTTGGTCAGGTTTTTGTGAAAGAGCGGGAGCGTCAGCTCTTGCAGGACTTGCTCCACCAAGAGGTGCTCCGGAGGATCACCCTGCTGCAGCGCTGGTTCCGCACTATGCTCTGCAGGCGGCAGTTCCTCAGCTTACGGCAAGCAGCGATCATCATACAGGTAGGTGGTGGCGAAGAATTTTGCTGAGATTGCTAATTACAATCCGTAACTCCCTGAGCTTACAGCTCTGTCTGTAGTTGGAATATCCGAAGTGTGAAGTGAGTTCCTCTCTCCAAGGAGCTTACAACCGAAGTTCAACTTCTAGTGCAGTAATAAGTGAGTGCGTGGGCTTGGGAGAGATGGAGTCAGGAGTGTTGTGTGAAGGCAGGTGCCCTCTGATTCTGTCACCGTTCACGCTACAAGGACTGCTTGTTGTATTTGCAGCGATACTGGCGTAGCTATCGGAGTCGAAAGCAAGGCGAACCAGCCCCGGACTCTCTCGTTCGCAGCAAAGCAGCGGTCGTTCTCCAGACCCGCTGGCGGGGCTTCGTAGAGAGACGAAGGTTTCTGCAGATGCAGTTTGCGGCCCACCTCATCCAGAGCTGCTGGCGGGAGTACGCGAAGCGGCGCCACGAGGCAGCCACCAGCATCCAGGCAGCCTGGCGAGGGCACTGCGCAAAGCGCTTCTACCGAGTCGGCAGAAACAGCGTCATCTGTTTGCAAGCAGCCTGCAGGGGATATTTAGCGCGACAAAGGTAAGGTGACTTATTGAAGGCGTTGGGACTTATTTAAGGTAACGTGACAATCAGTTTAATTCCGTGAGTTAAAAAAGAAGATGCTTTCTGATAATGCCTGTTGCTGGGGGAGATGTGGTGGTACAGACTCTGGCAGCGCTCAGGCTACCGTGCCTCGCAGATCGTGGTGTCCCTTCTCAGGATCCCTGAGGCTGTCATGACCTGCCCTGATCCTTCACTGGGCCACGCTCTCTAACAGAGGAGTTTAGTTAGCTGCACATCCTACTCTTAGAATAAGCAGAGCCTATTTCAGGTTAGAGCACGTAGGCAGTGGAGAGTTGAGGACAGAAATACTCGCGAGGTTCTTTTTCTTGGCAGCAGTGCCAGTTTAAGTAGCTTATTTTTAACTCAGATCAGCTCACTGATCTGGTCGCTGCACTGTCTTCCAGACAGTCAGACAGCAAGTGGTGCGAGGACAGAAGGAGCGACGAGAGTTGCCTAAGCCAGCTGCTGCTGAGAGAAGAGCGTTTGCGAGCATGCCCTGCGCGGTCTTGGCTCGCTCACTGCTGGGCAGGTCTTCCTTCATTCCAGGGAAGCACTGCCTACGAGGTGCTGAGTGATTGACTCAGGGCGAAAGATTTGGGAGCCAGGAAGAGCTCGTAGTACAGTGTGGGAGTAGCTACTGGCTGTACCCCGGGCAGCGTGACGGCGAAGATTAGATTTGGAAAGCCAGGGCATGAGGTGTTACGCTTTTCTGCCTGTATTAACTTGCAAACAAGCTAAACTGGGGATGAAGTCTGGAGCCACTGTCATCAGCACAAGAGAAGCTTTTGGGGGTGCTGGTGCAATTCATGATTAGGAGAGATGGCAGAAGAGGAGAAGACTGAAAATTCACTTTGGATACATAACATGTGCACACATCACCTTGCACTTGACTTACAACAAGGAGGGTTGCCTGAGATGCCTGTGGTGATGAGGTGGTGAGACCTTGAGACTTGTGGTGATGAGACACCACTGGTGCAGTGCCTTGAAGCAGTGTGATAGGGCACAAGGGTGCAGTAATTTTTTTTTCTCCTTGCAGGTTCAGAGCTTTAAAAGAGCAGAGATTAAAAGAGAGACAGCTGGAGAATGGCCTGTCAATTAGAGAAGAGGATGGACTGGAGGCAAATGCTGCTTTGGAAATTAAGGGCTCAGACCCATCTAAGTGGGAGGACGGCTCATTTGAAGAGAGAGTGAGAGCTATAGAGGAACATAAATCACTGATTGAGAATAATCGGCTGAATCATATTGACCCATTGGATAGTACTGGAAATTTATTATACAAAAGACATGAGAGAACCAGTAGCCAAAGTGGTATGGACACTGAAGAGGAAGTAGTTGTGAGAGAGAGACCCAAGTCGCTGGAGGATCTCAACCAGAAAAAAGTGGTTCGTGCAAAAAGAGAAAGCCGGAGAATGCGTGAATTGGAACAGGCAAAATTTAGCTTGGAATTGCTTAAGGTCCGCTCCACTGGAGGGCTGTCGCCTTCAGAAGAGCGTCGGTGGTCCACAGAGCTTGTATCTGAGGCACTTCATTCCCCTCAGGGAACCCCAGAGAGTGAAAGCTCTCAAGGGAGCTTAGAGATGTTAAGCTGTGAAGATACCCCAAGTAAACTTGTTTCCTTAGTTTTAGATGAGCAAGATGTGCAGTTGTTTTCCACAGAGACCCAGGACTCTTTACCTAGCACTCCCCAGCCTCATTTGCAGGACAAGTCTTTCTGCGCAGCAGACGTGAACAGCAATTTACCCAGTTGCAAAAGGAGGCCTTCAGACTCCGAGTTACCAGATAACCGTGCTACTAAGGAGCGTGAGGTCTGTGATCCCCAGAATGTTATAAACAAGATGCATCCAAGAGAAACCTTCCTTTCTAGTAATCTACCAACCTTCTACATTCCACCCCAGGACAACTTGAAAGTAAAGCAGTCATTGCTGGAGAATAACCTGAGGAACAAACCAGCTGAAAGAGAAGAGAAAACAGTTACGTTCCCTGAGATCAGGAAGGACTCTGAGTCCAACAAGCAAGACCAGGGCAAAACCTTGATTGGGGAGGTAGGGGGAAAGGCTCCTACCAAAAGAGAGGAACATGGGACAGCTGTTGGAACACAGACCCATTCTCCAGACTCGGTAATCAAGAGACTGGAAAAACTCAATGTGGAGAAGGAAGAACGGCAAAAGCAGCTTCAGCTGCAAAATGAGAGGGAGATGATGGAGCAGATCCGCCAGCAGAAGGAAATTCTAGAGAGACAACGCAAGGCTTTCGAGCAGCTTGAGAAACAAGGGAGAGTGGAGGCTTTGCAGAGGGCTGAGCCGAGCAGAATCAGGGACCCTTCTCTCAAACCATCAAAAAGACCAGACATCCGGCCTCAGTCTGTCCTCATCCTGCATTCCCAGAGCAGAGGGGAGCACGGCCTGACCCCAGGTATAACTGCAGCCTCCTCAGTAGATATTAAAGGTCTCACCGTTGGGAACAGAGGAAATTCTCCAGCCCACAGCGCCCCAAAAGACAGACCTGTCAGCATGTTCATGGAGCGAAAGGAAGGTCAATCCGGAACAGTGCTTGAGCCAGCCCGGACAGAGCGGCCCAACTCCAAACTGGCTCTGGACTCCAGGGATTTCCTGGGCAGCCACCTTTCTCGGACAGAGCGCCTGAGGCAGCCCCGGATGCCAAACCAGGCGGCCGAAGAGACAAGGGCGAGCGCTATATTCTTCACACCGAAGGATAGTCCCTTTGGCCTCCAGTGAGTAAAAAGATGGTGTGCTTTCGTTATAGCCTTAGAGACCGGTTTACGTGACTAACAATGTTATTGCTGGGGGCTGTACAAAATACCTCTTGAAACAAGGACCAGTGTCAGGTTTGTTGACCTTCAAACAATGAATGGACAGAGATCAGGTGAAGAAGAAAATGTCTGGGAGCTGGAAATATCCCTTCTAATTTTCTTATGTGTTGGGTGTTATGTAAACCGGGGGAGATGGTCATAGATATTAGCAGGTGAAAGGTGTTGCTAGCAAGAGAGATGATACTGTTTTCATTTATCCTGAATGAACAGTGGTATGAATTTCTTTCTCAAGGTAAAAGATGAAGAAAAAATTATCAGGATTTTTGGGTGGTCAGAATAGATATCACTAGAGGACAGGGAAAAAAAAAGATCTAAAGATCCCTGTTCTTAACATTAGAATAAGTGTAGCCAGAGTGAACACTCAGATGATCTTACCATTGCTGGGGAGAAAAACAACAATTATCTTGAGGGGGTTTAGGATAAGAGCGTGCTTTTGACAGTGTAGCACTTGCGTGTAGAGTTACACGTGGGATGGTCTTAGTCATTCCAGCCTGTTGCATTTGCACCGTGCATCGCTTAAACGATGGGCTCCTTCCAGGGCACAGGGTCTGGACACTGCAGCAAGACTGGTCAACAGTGAACCGAGCAAAGCGGAAGTTAAATGGGACCGGTATGAGTACTCCCTCGATGCTATGTTAGAGGCAAAGTGTCGATGCTCTCCTTCCAAAGAAGTTTGTGTGAAAACTTGCAGGAGGCTCAGGAACGTTGGTTTGGAGGCAGTTATTTGAAAATAGTCTCTTTTTTTTGTCTCCCTTCTCTCCCCCTTTTTCCATGGTTAGTGCGCAAAACAAGGAACAGGAAAATGAAAACTATATTAAAAATTGCTATCTTTTACTCCATTTTGTAACTCAAAACTTTTCATGCTACAAGCAAACAATCAAATTTCGGAATACAGAACTTAAAAGATACCACGCATAGGCACTATACAGGGAAAGGTGTGATTTGCTAGGCAGAAATTCAGATCTTCGTGTCCCATGGCATTAAGTCGAATCCTGAAGATTTTGAAGCAGCTCCGAAACCTCGTAACGTCACGTTGCAATTTGTTCTTGATTGCGTGCGCTCCATCCTTGCGCGCTCCCGAGGTCTGGGCTGGCGCTGCGGGAAAACATTTCCGAGAAACTTCAACGCTTTTGTTTTGCTGCGTTTCAGCAGGGAAGCGAGTCCGCAGTGCCTTCCCAAAGGTGAACTAGCTAGGAAGCCGTTTAAGATTCCCGGGTCTGGCAGAGGAGAGGTAAGTTGCAGCTTTCTCATTTTCTCTTTTAGTTGAACAGGTGGGGGGAAGGAAAAAATAACCCAGACCCATATTCTGCCAGTTTGCCCTCAAGTGCTTCAGGGATGAGAACTATGAAGCACAAGTGCTACTAAATGCAGGGTGTTTGGGAAAGGGGGATATTGAGGGTACAGCGACTTTCAAGCCTTTGCTTGAAAAAGCCCACATAGCATTAATTCACAGCAGTGCAGAGTTGCTCTTGGTTTAAAAATAAAGATAAATAAAAGGATCTTGCAATCCTGATGGCAAACACTGTAGACCGCAGTCTTGTCTCGTTTGGTTTACTGTATGTCCTGGTAACATCCATGATTGTCCATTTTCTCAGTGCTGTCTCGGCTTTTGTTTCTCCTGGTCCTTTCCACACTACATGTAATGGTGTGTGTTCTCTGTGGGCTGCAATGTTACTCAGAGATGCCTTAAGGCCATATTTGACCTAGTCTGTGATGCCAAACATCCGTAGAATCTCCTTTTATTTTTAAAACATTTTTTTTTGTTATCTGTTTTATCATTTGGTCAAGCAGGTTGCCAGACCGACCCATAAAAAGAAAGCCCGCATGGCGCGGACGCGCTCCGATTTCTTGACTAGAGGTACTTTTGCTGATGGGGAGGGGGATACGGAGGAAGATGATTACGATGACAATTTTGAGTTCCTTCTCTCCTCTGACCAACCTCCTCATCCTGAGACAGGGCCTGCAGCCCGGCTCGGGCAGGCCTGTTACAGTGACTCCGAAATGGTAATTTTCCAATGTGTTGGGGGTGGAAAAAAAAAAGGAGCAAGCGGATAGGCGGGAGCGTTTCTTTGCTAACCTTAGCTGCACTGATCCCTACACCGCTTCTTCTCCCACTCACAAGGATGTTGTAGACGGGTAAACTCGGAGAACACAGCAGAAGCAAATCCCGAATGGAAGGAGAAGTCGTTTGTATTTCTCTGAGCCGAGGGGATGCTCTCTGCATTGGTCCGAGAGCAGCTTCCACAGCTTACCAAGGTTTTCCGTAGCACTGCAGCGTGTATTGCACAGCTGCCTATTTTTTTTAACCACGTTCACATCAATAGCAAAGTCCGACTATTATCTTCTAATGCGATTATCTATGCAAATAGAAAAGAGCAAAGCAAACATTATTGACCAAAAAGCAACAAAGCAAACGAGATAAATCTCACGCCTCCCACTGCTTTTGATTCAGTATCCTCAGCTGCAGTATCTGATGGTTATTCAGGCCTCAATTATTTGGAGTGACACTGGTACACAGTATCTTAGAGAACGCAAAAGCAGGTAAATTGGGCAATAAAACACAGCAGGGATGAAATAGTGGGTTTAAAAAAAAGGGGGGGGGGAGAAAACCCTTGTGGCTCTGTCAAGCACAGATCACAGTAGCTGATCTCCCTTGGCAAGTCCACACGCTGCAGCATAGTGTGATGTGAACATGTGCTGCTGTATGATGCGGAGTGTTTGCATCTCGTGCTTAGTCTACAGCCCGGATAAACTGCTTTCAGCAAACCGAGAACAGACAGTGTTTACTTTTGAAAAGGGAGTTTTCTGAAATGTAAGAGGACAGCACGTGCAAACCCTTACACTTTTGCTGTTGCCCTGAGGTGGCATAGATGTTCACATAGAATATCCCAATAAGAATTCCAAATAATATCCAAAATATCCAAAAAAGAAACATCTCATGTCCGAAGCACTGAGGCCGAGCGTGGCATAGTGCTATTTTACTCATATACTGAGACTATGATGATAAACACTACAGAAAACTGACCGAAGGCATGAAAACCAATGTTCGGTTTGACATTTTAGTTGGGACCTTTGCTGTTCTGCTCATCCTACATTGCCATGGAGCAAACAAATATGTTGTTTGATCCTAAAATCTGCCTTTGCAAGAAATTTGCCAAAGACCGACAACTAAACAGGGCTTTTCGTGCCTTTTAGTTTGTCAGCAGCTTTTATTTTAACTAAATGATAAAACTTGTTCCCAGAATAATTTTGTCATTGGAAGGGGGCAGAGATTGGATTATAAATTCTGTGAATTTTTCAGGTTACTCTGAATAAATGGCTGAGGGTTTTGAGGCAGGAATACTTGAAGTGCTGCCTGTCAGAAATGTGGTTGAGAGGCATTTTTGAACTGTGCTCACTTGGCTGCGTTTCAGTGCTTTCTCTCCCTGCTTTTGTCACAGCAAAGGGAGAGTTTTACTTAGAAGTACTGTTACGACTGGCCTTTTTTTTCCCCCCCCGTTTGATGAGAAGTGAGCTTAAATACACATGTGCATGCAAATGCAGTGCCTTCCATTCTGCACCTTTGGTTTCAGTTAACTGCGTGTTTGCAAGCACTAGGAAAAATAAAAATTGGTCTGTCCCCACTCCAACAGATCCAAAGACCCTATGTGAAAATGGAAAAAAATATCAGCGAGGGAAGAACGAGGAGCAAAATTTGCAGGCGTAGCTCTAAAAGCGCCCGCACGCCTTTGGAAGGCAGCTCCCTGCGGCAAAGGCGCGCTGGCCCGGAGGCTGGCCCTCCACGAAGCCCGCGGCGCGAGGGAACCTCGGTGGGCAGAGGGGCCAGGAGCTCTCCTCCGCTGACGTTCGACGCCGGCATTTCCATCCGGAGCTCCTCTTGCTGCAGTCTCGCTGGCTGGCAAGGTCGGATGCAGACCGGCTCCTGGAAACGCTCGAAGAAACCGCTCAGGGCGTGGGGAGAGCTCTGGGAGCGAGGCTGTGCCGGGCGCGGAGTGCCGTGCTGTGTTCCTGGAGGCTTACCCTGTTACAAAGCTCTATAGCTGTAGAAATCTTTCCCCTGGAAATCTCTGCCGAGATGCAAAAGGCGCTGGGCTCGCTGCTTGGCAAGCTCCGGCCTCGGGAGGGCTCGAGGTCGTACCGCTCATCCGAAATGCTCCGTGACTCTGCTCACCGGGTTTAACAGCTGTCCCTGCATGCAAGTAGTCGTAGGTGCCGACTGTGTCTCCTCTCTCCGTCTGTCTCCCCGTTTCCCGCTGCTCTCCATCGCTAGCTCTAACCGGTGGTCGGGGTTTGCCTGGCCGCGCTGCCCGGCTCGGGCCAGTCGTGCTTGCTAGCCGACGCTCCTCGTGACGTTGCGTGCCCAGCGACACTGTCCGTCTGCGTGTCTGGAAAACCGTGTACAGTGTTTCCATCTGTATTCTGTATTGCACGTTTGAGAGCAGCATTTTGGCTTGGGGCTCCTCTGTGCGAGGACCGCCGCACGTTTAAAGAGCTCTTTTAGCAGCGAAATGTAGGGGCTGTTCGTTCCCAAGGAATAGCAGAGCCTGGTCGGGCGCTGCAAATCGTGAAGCAGCCTGCAATACAGCAGTACTGTTGGACAAGCCAACATACGTGAATATATGCGTAGGCATATTCGTTACGTCTTGTGATGTTCACATGAAGGCCAGCCAGGCAGCCTCCATGGGCAGGGTGGCTGTCGTTTCAGTGAATAGCTCATTCACATTGCTCCTGCCCCCGGCTGCTGCTTCCCAAAAGGCCTCTTTTGCTGGCCGGTTTTGATGTGCAGCTCAGTGGCCTTGCAAAGTTGAGCATGTGAGGACTCACCAGCTGTACTGGCGTGAGCCTGCCCGCCTTGCCCGGGGGTTTCTTGAGCCCTGAGTCAGTGAGTTTGTATCACCAGCTGGGTAAGTAGAGGTCCAGCAGAGCACGACAGTCCAGGGTAGCCCAGGGCAGCAAGGGCTGGGAGCGTTTTTGGCCAGAACTGAAATCCAAGGTGCAACTGTTTGAGGTGGGAGAAATCCCTCCCTGGCTGCGTTCAGCACATATTAATACTGCTTCTGCTTTGCACCTCAGCCTGGAGAGCTGTTCTCCGAGAGATAAATAGGTGACCTTGGTTAGAGAAACCACACCTGCAATATCTTCTGGAGCATTTGGTTCTCCTGCAGCAGAGGCTCTTGCAGAGTGCTTGGAGAGGGGGACGTGGGTAGTGACGCTGTGGTGTATTTTGCTCCAGCCTCTGTGCCAAAGCTGTGAATTTGCAAGCACTAGTCTGAGTATCTCTGTAATTTGTCACCAGCTGATCCCAAGCATGCCTGAAGAGGCAGCAGTGAAAGAAGAGCTCTCGCCCCAAGCTGCTGTTTAGAGTGAGCGCTGCACTTTAGGAAGCCCTTCAAGGCAACATGCAGAAAAATTTCACCCCCAAAATGGCTTTCCTCCTTAGTCTCAAAACCTAGAGAGGTTACTGTGATAGCAGAGGAAACGTTGGACTATAATAGATCATAAATAGGGACAGAGCAGAGGGACTCGCAGCGGTAACGGTTAGGAGGTGCAGGGAGGCAAGATCTGTCGGCAGAGGCTGAATCCTTTGATTAGGCCAACTGAGAGCAAGTTTTGTCTCCCTGCAAATAGCAGAGAGAGGCAAACTGTCCCAGAGGTGCCTGCAGGCAGCAAAAATAGATTTAAAATGGTGAGACTGGGTGCCACTTCCAGCCATCTCATCGTGCGCTGTGATGGCAGGAAGCGTTGCTTCTCCCCATTTTTATTGCACTCCTCTAAAGAAGAGGACCCGTTTCAGACCCTGTGCTTTTAACATCCAAGCAATAGTCTCTCTACTGTGTTTTGCCTTATAAAAAGGCCTTTTTAACAGAACTAGTTTTTCCCCTCTCTATCAAGAGCTGCGTCTCACAGACAAGGCAAGTACCTCCAGGAAAATGTGCCTTCTTGCTAATCAAGGCCCATTACCGCTGTGCTCAAGCACTTTGTTGCTTGAATTATTTGTTGTCTGATTATCCTGAGTTTTTTAATTATCCCAAGTTACATCAGCTTTGGGCCTTGGCTCGCAGATGCATTCCTTTGATGAAGAACAGGATTTATACATGTTTCGATTTAAAAAAAAAAAAAAAAAATCTCCCTCCAAGCTATGTCTAAGAATTACCTTACTGACTCGTTTGGGTGGAAGCCTCCTGCTTGTGTCAGAGATTTCACTGGCTTTGCTGTACTCCAAAATCAAATGCCAGATCTGCTCGTGGACTAGCCGCGACGTACAAAGCGGTGCAGATGTCCTGTAGAGCAACCTTTATGGTGCTCTTGGAGCTCCCTTAACCAGGCTGCCAGGATCAGTGCCTGCCAGTGTGCTTTCAACAGCTCTGCAGAGGAAAAGGGAGCTCAGTTCCCCCCTGAAATCTGGTGTTATTACACAGCAGAGCGCTGGAAGTGACTGAAAGGTTGAAGTTACTTAGGAACAAAGCGTTATCCGTGGAGGTAGATGGGTCACTTTTGAAAGAAAGCGGTGCATGTGGACTGAATGCAAACCACTTTCTTGGCTTGCCTTTTTAGGTGTTTTTTTTTCCCCTTATGTCCATATGCAATTCACGTGTGACCATCACCTAATTGTAAGAACTACAGGGATGACAAATCCTTTCATGTTTCTTTTGCGGTGGCAGTTTTGCCTTATGTGCTGCCATCTCCTGGCTGGTAGGGAATTTGGTACGTGGGTGAAAAATGTGAAAAATGAGGGAGAGCGTTAGTGGTAAATGCGACTACCCTGGGGCCCATATTTTGTAGAATTTTGCTTGAAACACTTTTTCATGCTTAAAACCAGAGCCCGTTCAGTTGAGACAGTTAGATAAATGGGTCAAATGGACAAGGAAAGAATGACACTCTTTGGAAAATACTTGCTTTTTTCTTTGCTTTTTTTTTTTTTTTTTTTTTGCTTTATTTTTTTCTTAAATAGAGTGAGAACATTTTTGTGCTGCCCCACTGACACAAATGCCCACAGCTTTTTTTGGTGGTCATGCCACCAAAGTCACCGAGTCCATCAGGGCCGGTAGGAACACGACAGCTGAGCTCACCACCTTCGGCTCATCCTCCTGCTCTGGGGGGGGGATAAGATCTCCTCTCCACTCTGACGCAGTGGCAATCCTTTTCCAAATACCAACAGGCCTTTTCAGAGTAAAAAAAGACAAAATCTGTAGCTTTCAGATAATTTCTTCCTGCATGCTAGCCAAACTAGAGCGATTTTAGCAGTATTTCCCAAGATAAATACTGTTGTTCACCTAATATAGTGGTGGAGGCTTTGCGAGTGTGTGAGAAGATTAGGACTAGGGTAACTCTCCGTCTGAAGTGCCTCTCAGGACTTTTTTTTTTTGGATAGCGGCTGTTAATCCTTAAAACATCATGTCATGACAGCAGCCCATCTCAATGCTCTAGAGAGGGAAGAAAACACTGTCTCTTGCACTGTCTCCCACAGCATGCAACATAATAGAAACAGTGCAAAATCTACCATTGAATAGAGTGAAATAATTTAAAGATGCATTTTCAAAAAGGCATATGTAATATCGCTCATAGAATGCTACTACATTTAATTGATTGTGAATTCATTTCGCTCTTAAAAATTATCCCAGGGCATTTTAAATGGTGAGGGAGAGCTGAGAGCCTTTGTACTAAAGCTGCTTCATACCTTATTTCCCGAGGGATCCTTTTAGCTTGTCCTTAGCACAAACACTTTGGACTTTTCTTTTATTTATTTTTTTTCCCCCCTGCAAAGTCCACAAAAAGAGCCTAAGGAGGAGAGGCAAGTTCTGCAAGGATGTATCGATATGGCTGAGGGTGCCACGTATTGACAGCTCCTTTGCTGCTGGAAGCACCACAAATCGCTTTATCGTGGGTAACACTGCTCTTCTAAAACGGAGAGTTGGGCTGCTCACTCCACTGGGGTGATCCAGTTGGCTGAGCAGTTTTGCATGCTTGGTGATGTGGACCTGTGGCTTGGTGCACACTAATTTTGATCTTCTGTTGCTAAAGGAGTACGAAGGTTGGACCTTGAGGTAGAAGTTCAGTTAGGTGTTTCAAAGTATTTCTCTGACTGGAAAAGCTGTGCAGGACCTTAGGTTTTCATCGATAGGCAGATAGAAATCAGGACGTGTTTTTGAGTTGTAAGAGATGAAATGTCAAATTTTTGCTAAGAATGTCACCTGACATCCGAAGAACTGTCTCGTTTTTAAAATGGTTTCATGCTTGGAATTGTTGCAGACCGTACAGCGATTTGCATCTGGTGAAGGCCAAACTAAGCTTCATAAAACCATGTCTCAGGGTGAGATTGGGAAGTTGGCAGCTGCACAGAAGAACCTGGCTCCGGACGGGAGGTGAGGAGTATGGCTGGAGCTGGTGAAACGGGGAGAAAAGTCCATCCCATGCCGTTTGGATCTCCTTCGCGTTGATGGAGCTGCTCCGGTCCCCAATTCAGTGTGTTTTCAAAAGCTGCTTTGCTGGCTAAACCAGCCGTCAGCAGCAGCAGAGGATCTATCAGTGACATGTTTCATATGTGACTGTGAACATGCCCAATTAAAGAGGCATCCTGTTCATAGTGCAATGAAGTTTTGAAGCAATGTGACATGTATCCCATCCCAAACCACCTCTTGTACATGTAACTTGCAGTTTCTTGTGTTTTATGAGGATGAGTGTCCTAGTTTCCTTGTTAGCAGTTGTGTGAATTTAACTTTTTCTTAAGGGCCAGAAGGTCGGGGAGATTTTCTATAGAAGGACATTTTCCTAATTAAGGCAGTTTCTCTTTCCATGGATTATTTCCAGGCCTCAACGAGCCAAGATGAGATTCTGGGTGAAGGGGAAGCAGGGGGAAAAGAAGACGCCGAGGGAGAAGCTTGCCACCCAGTCTGAGCTGCTTGAGCTTTATGCAGAGCAAGAAGCACCGAGCAGAGAGGTGATTCCTGGCCTGCAGCTCGGGGAAGGTAAGTTGAGGTTGAGCACCAGGCAGGCTTGCATGCTGCTTGCAGGGTGTCGGAAGGAGCAGAAAAGTTGCATGCACCGTCTTAGCAGAGATGAAAGGCATAGCTACTTTAAAGCTGGCTTTATGCTACTTTTAACAGTGTGGCACAATGTGTAATGACTTGGGTAAAAGTATGGAATTTAGGAAAATCAGGTTATCCGTAGGGTCAAGGTATCTGTAAACTAGAGTATTGTGTATGAATGTGTGGTCTAGATGAGACTGCTGTACGAAAGCAAGTTAGAAAACCATACTCAAAGTACAGTTTGCACAAATCGAAAGGATGCACTGGTTGGACTCTTCTGGGCTGGGCGTAGCGCTGGTCAATGTATTTTTCAGTGCTTTGCTTGATAGAATGGAGACTATTCTCCTTGAGTTCACAGATGACGCCAACCTGAAAGGATGGCGAGGAGAGGATCCAAAACTGGTCTTGATAAAGTCAAAAAAATTCAGAAAAAACGGCGTGCAATATAATGAAAACAAATACCATTTCTTTTCAAATTTCTTTATAGTTTTACAAATAGAAATTACCACTTTATTCAGTAGGATACAGGCCGTACTCTCTTCCTCCCTGTGAGGAGGTGCTGTGTGCTGCTCGGAAGTGGATTCTGTGCCTTTTGAGTAGCACGTTCCATTTTCCAGGAGCGACACAATCCCTGTATCACTAATCCCCACTGCAGCCATCTGGCCGTTGACAGATGTTTCCCCTCACAACAGAGGAAAAAAAACAATGGAAAAAATAAAATTTAATCTTGCTCTAAGTACCATATAAATATAGCCCTTTTCTCCTCCATGGGTTTATTCTGAATCCCATCTCCTTATTTTAGTGGCAGAACTATTTTTTCCTACATGTTACCTTGCCATGTTTCTGTCAATGCAGCTCTGAGAGATTAAACTTGAGTCTTCACTCATTCAGACTTCATCAAAAAACAGATTTTGATTGCTACTGAAGAAGGGGCTCTATTTCTCTTCTAGACCGTAGGTGGTTGAGAAAACATGTTTTCGTTGCTTACAGCTTGATCTCACATAATGCAGGAGACGCTGAGAAACAAAACACACTGCAGAGCTTCAATGAAGTTGAATGCAAATAAACGTTGCTACAGCGTATCTGGGCGGCCAGAGAAAAAGATAACTAACCTCCACTTCATTATCTCTTCCCATTCTTAATTATCAACCGTAGAATTGGGTCCTCACCATCTGACACCTCCACGGAGTCCAGAGCTGTCGGGACTCTACCGGAAAGAATTTAAGGAGAACAAAGAGCCATCTCCCAAAGTGAAGCGCAAGCGCAGTGTCAAGATCAGCAATGTGGCTCTGGAGCCCGTGCAATGGCAGAACGACTCGCTGCAGATCATAACCAGCACTAGCGACTTGAAAAGCATGGATGAGTTTCTCCTGAAAAAGGTAAAGCTTGTCATTACCACTCCAGCTAAATCATGAGAGAGCACAAAGAGCAGACAGAGGGAGCAAAGCTGTATTTTTCTTGTGGGGAGCAGTAGCAATATCAACAATCCAGCTAGGGGAAAGCTTCAGTTACATTCACAGGGAAGTCCTTAAGTTTCTAAGTGGCAGGCAGTAGAAAGCACCTTGTAATAACGCGGTGGAGCGTATTCTCCTTGAGTTCGCAGATGACACCAACCTTACACAGTGCTCTGTCTCGGCACAAGTCGTATTAGCGCATAAAATGCTTTGGTTTCTCAGATGAATGAACTGGATAACGAGGACAGTAAGAAGGACACTTTGGTGGATGTCGTGTTCAAAAAAGCACTGAAGGAGTTCCGGCAAAACATCTTCAGCTTTTACTCCTCGGCGTTAGCGGTAAGTGGCAGCACGGCAAGTGGGACCTTCACCGTTCAGAAGAAATGAGGTGCGCTGAGTTCTCGTAGTGGTTCGAAGGCGCCAACCCTTTCATTCCTGGTCTGCTTAGCCCAAATGAAAGGTGCTCCTCTTCGGTATTCAGTCTCATAACGTTGTAAATTCAGGCTAATGCTTCCTCATTTGCCAGCCCTCAGCAGCATACTTTGAGTGGAGGTTTCTAGTCTCCTACTTTAAGCTTGCTCCCAGTCAAATGGGAGTTGACAGTAAGTCAGTGAACTCCTATTTGCCACCCAAAGTGTCTGGAAACCTTTGTGCTAGATTTGGGGGTTGTGGACCTCTGAGAAACATGGAGCTCTGCACTTCCACTGCTTCTGAATCTTCACAGCGATCGCTGAGCCAGGCTGTGTTAGTGCCAAGACTGTAGGAAAAGTTCCCTCTATGATATTACGCGAGCTGGCATTCAGTGTAGCAGGTGGCAGCTCCCCAGGTTTGTATCCCACTGCTCCGTACACTAGGAAGCTCCCTGACAACGGTCATGAAACATTTCTGTATTAGATGATTCCTTTTTCCTTCTTTTAATCATACTTGTACTTTTCCAAAGCAATTGGATGCCAGTCATGCTAAAACAATTGTTTGGTGCAGAAAACGCAGTCTGGTGTATACAAAAATCTCTTCTCTTTTTGCTTCTGTTTGTTTAAAGGTGGATGATGGGAAGAGCATCCGGTATAAGGACCTGTACGCCTTGTTCGAGCAGATTCTGGAGAAGACCATGAGGCTTGAACAGAGGGACTGGAGTGAGTCTCCAGTTAAAGTCTGGGTCAATACCTTCAAAGTCTTTCTGGATGAATATATGATAGAGTACAAGCCCCTGGACTACACTGCAGTGAAGGTAGTGGTCACTTTTTTCTTAGCCCACTGAAGATTTGTAAACTGTCTTTCTGTGGGGTGGTGCTCTGCATAGACACATGGGAACCTTGGAGGCTCTTGTCTTCTCTTTTGCTTAGTCTCTGACCACCAAAAAAGCAGTTAGATCATCTTGTTTAGCAGATCCACTAGTGCTTTGTCCAGGCAACTCTTCTTGCTGCCTCGCTCATTTAGCGAGGGGGTCACTGATGGGAGATGGTCCTGGGCAAGGCAGCAGGATTCTCTGAGGATCCCCTTGCTGGAGCTGTGCTGGCAGCACCTCTTCAGTGACCATGATGGAGAGGAGAGTTCATCCACAGACTGTAGTGACTCTTGGGTGGGAGTCCTTGGAAGCAGGAGGGGAGAATTCAGGGATGAGTTTCAAGTGAGACTTTCAAATGCCTCTGGGTGGTTCTCTGCACTGAGCATGTCTGCGTGGACATGGCTTGTGGCTTTCTGAGAGACTTTGGGGGGAAAAAAAATTTGAGCGCTGAGCCATAGAGAGAGAGTCACCCATGCCCAGCACATCCTGAGGGCCGAGGTGGACAGCACATGCCAGCACACCACGAGGTGTGATTCCCTGGTTGTGGTGCACTGTGGGCTTGGCAAACGTGAGCTCATTTCTGGGCTGCGCAGGGTCCTAGGCCACTGCCAATGTGTGGAGAGTATCTCCAGGGCAAAACTGCAACACTGGACGTCTGGAAAGGCACTTCCTGGTGATCTTTTTTCCTCGCATATTTGAGGGATGAGAAAAAGCAGGTAAAAGTTCTGCACGATTGTTTAGGGCTCTGAGAGCACGTTCAGATGCCCTGTCCGGTCAGCATACTGCTTTTATAAGAGAGAGATTTTTTTCCTAGTCTCCTGAGCTCTTCTTTAAGGAGGGTGTCCTTCAGCATCAGGTCTGGTTGCAGGAGAAGGGGACAGAGCTGGGCAGTGACAGTTTAGGTAGTCATTAGAGCAGTCACATCTTGCAGCGTGCCTATATTGCCTTTCACAGACGTGAGCTCCTCACTTTCTTCTCCATATTTTTTGCAAGAACAGCCACTAGATCCTAGGCTAGGCTTGGAAGATCGTGTTTGTTGTACCACGGGGGACAGCAAATACCCCCCCCTCCCCCCGGCTCTGTAGGCAGGTGTTCTTGGGATCAGCTGAGCATCAGCTCCAGCTGCAGTGCTGTGCCAGGTACTTCTTTGATGTCTTGCCTGAGATTGAAGAGCTTTAGGCCACTGATGCTGGGCTTGGAGCCAGACCAACAGCTAATGCCAGCTCCGAGATTAAGACTGTGACTGTTGCCGAAGGGATTTCTGAAAATGAGATGTTTCATAGGCATAGAAGCCAAGCTAGTGCTATTTTAGCCCCGACACCTACTGCTGCTAGTCAAAAGATGCAGATATCCTTGAGGGCTAGACAGGTTCGAGGTGAAGCGACCAAGCTGTGGCAGGTAGGACCTGGGCTGCCCAAACCTGAAGTTGCAGGTCTTGCTGAGATCAGGGCCAGCACCTCTAGGGGAGGAGGCTGGTCCCCACCAGGCTCTGGACAGCTTCTTCCCATCCTCAGTGCTCCCTGGAGTGACTGTCCTGGGGCTGCAGGTGGAGATGGAAGGAGACAGAAAAGGTTAGATATGAGTCCTCTGTGGGCTTTGCCTGTTGAAATTGTCTGTAAATACACTTCAAATCTCTTTTTAATACTAGGTGCCAAAAACAGAGAGAAAAAAGAGAAGAAAAAAAGAAGCAGATGTGGTGAGTTAAGCACTTCAGGCCTGTAAGTTAAAGAATTAATGTCCTCGTTGCCAGAATTACAACTGATAAGAGACCTGCTAACAACCTGTCCTATGGCGAGATCTGAACGCTGCACCCTGAACATGCAGCCGTGGAAAGGATGTGCTACAAACATGGGCAAGATAGTTTGCTTTGCTTGTGAGCAGCCGTATCCAAAATGACAGGCTCTAAGTCAGCATTTGCAATAAGGGCAAAGATCAGCGTAGGTTGTTCTCTAAAAACTTGCTCCGTATGCTGATGCCTTCATGGCTTTGAATGTGATGGTCTGGCTGCACATTTGCTTTTGACGGTCTTTAAATCAGCTTGCCAGATATTGAGAAGGCAAATGAGGGGAAAGAGCACTTTGTTTCTTATCCTTTTTCTCTAAGCCTCCGCTACTGGCTGCTGTCAGTGAGGAAAATTTGGACTAGACATACCTCTGGGCTGACCCAGACGGGCCATCCGTACCTGTACCCCCAGGAAACACAGCTGGTATCCAACTTGTTTGCACAGGGGTTTGGTCCCCATACAGATGGGACTGCTGTTTGAATTGCACACAGGGCAATCGGTCCGAAAAGGAATTGCAAATAGCAAACTTGCTCTAAATAAAAGCCCGCACTGCCAAGGAAGGAGGGTGTCAGAAAGCTGGCCTTGTTCACCGACCTATTTTGCAGCAGGCTGTGCATCCAGCTCCTCTTACTCACCACTGACTCCCACCCCCTGCGTTTTGTCCTAGGTGGAAGAGCACAACGGGCACATTTTTAAGGCCACCCAGTACAGCATCCCCACCTACTGTGAATATTGTTCCTCCTTGATCTGGATAATGGACAGGGCTTCTGTTTGTAAATGTAAGCATGGTCTGTTTGACTTTCCGCATGCTCATTTTCCCCAGCGATGGCTTTTAGGCTCTGAAAGATGTTCGCTACTGTTTCCCGCAATGCCAGACTCGCAAATACCTTGCGTTTTTCACAAGAGGATAGCTTTTGGGCCATCTTAAGGGCTTCTGAAGTCAACTAGTAAGTTCGTCACACAGCAGTCCCTACAGCAGGTTTAGTTGTGCTTGGGAGCTTTGCATTACAAATCTTGTCCCTTGGCTGGATGCCGGTCAAGCAACACTGAAGTTGCACTTTAAGATAGATGGTAAGGAGAGTTGGTGGGGCAGGAATGGCAAACGCGTCCTACAGCCCCAGGCTGCACAATTCTTGTGGGTCTTGTGACCATGACATGTTGCTTTGGTTTAGACCGTTTGATATCAAAGCATCTGAACATTTGACAAGATCAGGAAAAAGGAAGAGGGACCAGGAGAGGTTGATCTGGGTTTTTTTTCTAATTTTTTCAATGTTTCTTTGATTAGGTTGAAAATACCAACCTTCTGGTATTTAAGGCTCATATCCAATGCAGGAAGTGTAAAAATTAGGTGCTATTTCCAGCCTCTTTGAGCATATCCATGTCTGATAGCTCCGAGTGACTCATAGATTATTTTCTGAGTTGATGTGTCAGATTTTTGTTATGTTACAGAGACTTAAATGTGGTGCCTTTAAAATTAAAGAGTTCATTTTGTTGTTGTTTGAGCAGATCTAGTACAGGCTTGCCCCCTGACAAATGCAAATTCTATGTGCTTTTGACCCGCTCGTCCTGAGAGGAGATAATTAAGTCACATTTGTGCAGAGGCCTGAAGTTTTGAATTGCTAAATACTTTTTTCCGTTGTTACAGTGTGTAAATATGCTTGTCACAAGAAGTGCTGTCTTAAAACCACGACCAAGTGCTCCAAAAAGGTAAGTTTTTCCCATTCCTTTTGGTGTCTTTCAGACCGTGATCCTGGTCTTATATAGCCCTTTAAAGAAAATACTTACAGGTACACAGATTCATACAACGCTGGCAATAATCCTTCGGGGGACCTCCAGAAGTCTCTTCCTACCAACGCTTCTGTGATTATGAGTATTTTGGTAGCAATACAGAGACACACTGATGTAGACCTGCCCTGTCATGCGGTACCTATTGCACCGATGTTCCCAGTCTTGCAACTACGTTGAACGGAGCTATAACCTTGTTTTATCGCTTCTAAGGATTTCAAAGTTAAATACAGCTGGTGTCAGAAGATAACGTTTTTGATCAAAGTCGGTGCTGTACAGAGAGCTTACAGTGCCCAGAGTCTGGCACGTCGTGCAGTTCCTTGACTTGCGTTACTGCAGCTTTTTTGGCTGTTATGGTTTTTTATGTTTATTTTTAGAAGCGAAGGAATCCATGCGCTTCTGTGGCATGTTGAGCCCGAGGGTTTTACAAGCCCGGAGCCTTTGTTCCCACCCCCGCGCACAAAAATAACGGCTCCCCTTAACCCTGCTGGTCCCCCATCGCCCCAAACAGAGGCGGCAGCGCAGCCGAGGGGGTGGCGGGAGGCTGGGGACCAGCAGCAGGGTGAGGGTGGGTGGAGAGCGCGAGAGCATTCACCAGTGCTCATTAGAGGTGAATTAAGTATTGTGTGCCGGTTTTAAGTGTATGGGCGACAGCGAATGAATGCAGCAGGTCGTCCTAGATAGCAATGAATCATCAAGCCTTTTTTTCCCAGTCATTTATTTTGTGCTGCTTTTTGCTCTAAAAAGCACTTTACAGCCAGGATAATAATGTGCATAAAGCTTTATCAGCTCCCTAGGAGGTATCTCGGGTGTACAGCTCCCATAAAGCCCCATGATTATATTTTTCCCAACAAATAATCTGACCTCCCTTTTGGATATTTGAATATACTTGCTCTGACAGAGTATTCCTACTGCATTTTTCCCCTTCCTGACAGTCCCCCTTTTGCATCCTTGCAAAACAGCTGGGAAGGGGTTCTCCGAGTTTTTGCTTTACAAACATGAAAAGTCTCACAAGCTATCTGATTTTTTTCAAAGAATATGGTGTTGCCTCGCATGCTTTTAAGCGTTTTGCGTCTGCGATTTGAGACCCGAACAGCTGTGCCTCCTGTTCGCAGGGAGGAGACCTTAGGGCTTTGTTATATGCCGCTATTTATGTAGGAAAACAAGAAATTTGTCCTAATGCTCTCGGGTCTGCAGTCTAAGCCTGTCGCCTTGGCCACCGTTCAATGACGCACACCCAGCAATATAAAAAACAGGAAGGGAATTCAGGCCAGGGAAAATTTTGCTGGTAGAATAACTACCTGATGCGGATTAATTAGTTAAATGCCAAGAAAGAGATATTGGTGTATTTCTCTGTTGATCTTTTGGTCCTTTTTTTGTTATCCTTCATGAGAAATGAAACCTAAAACCAAACACAGCTCTAAATAGTTGCTCGGAGATGCTCAGAGCGTTCTTATTCTTTGGGGGTTTTTTACGCAAAAAAAGTTGTTGTGCTGTAAACAAGGAAATGAATTTATGGTTTCTCCACATGAGCTTTCCGCATGGGCAGGTTGAGGTCCTTCTATAGGAAGGCTATGGCTTGTCTGTACTTGATGGATTAACGTTTTTTAGGGTTGTTCTGAGAGGCAGAGTGTCACAGACTGTGTATTAGGCTTTAAGGAGGTCTTTATTTTCAGGCAACAGTCAATTCTGTAACTACTTTTTAACCTTGTCCCCAAACGGATCCGTTTCTTCAGACTTCTGGTGGACTTGACAGAATGCCAAACTCATCTTGGTGGCTGCAGAATTGCCTTCACCTTCGCATTTCTGAGTCCCTTGATGCCAGTATTTATGGCCCTCTGTTTATTTGAGTGAAACAGCACACAATTTTTGCGGCATCACGTTTGATGATAGTTTTTGCAGCCAAATGGGTCCTGTGCTGAAAGGTTAAGAGATGGTTGAACAGTGTAGATCATGAATTTGAACTAGTAGCTGAAACCAGATGTCCCCAAGGCTGCTTCTGGCTGTTTTTTGCATAGGGCACGAAATGGTATGGAAATCTTCCCAGATCCCTCATGGTGATATGGTTTTCATTGGTGAAAGGATGACCTTGAATGTGAAAACCAAGATGGAAGAGTGCTCGTAAGGAGAGCTTTGACCTGTCCCCTGTCCACCACCACCTTGCTCATTACTGGAGTGCAGCAAGGGCTGCTCCAGCACTCCTCGGCTGGGGCTGGGCAGAACACTTCAAATTTGCTGAATGTCAAATCTCCAGCGAGCGTTTCCAATCAGCCAAAGGGCTTTCCCGATGGATGCAGATTTTTTTTTTCCTCGCTCTTATTTTGACATTGCATTTCTTCCCAGATCTTTTGTAGTTGCCAGTGCCGCGAGTTGATCTAGGTATCTGAGACTCAGGTTTACCCATTCTGTTTCATGCATCGTCTTCAGGCGCTGAAGTCGTTCCTGGTGACTGTGGCAGAGCGGTGGAAGGTGGAGTAGCACCCTGGGTCTTGTTGCCCGGCTGCATTGGCTCTGCTGGGCTGAGAATGCTATAAACACGGTGCTTTGGTTAAACAAAGAAAACCTGAACTTTCACGACTTGACGCATGCCTGGAGACTGATCTAAAGAGCTGCTTTTCTGACGCGGCTCAGTAGCAAGCCTGGACTGTGCGCATTTGGGTTGCCGCTGGCATGGGGTGGATGTGGTGACAGCCCTGCAAAACGTCAGGCTGAAGTTAAGCCTTCAGGGCTGTCTTGGCCTCCTTTGCATATGGTTTTATTAGCTTGACTTGCAGATAACCTGGGTCGGCTGAAACGCGCTGCAGTTGAATGGCAGTCTGCCCCGAGCGTGGTGCAGTGCTGGGCCAGCGTTGCTTGCAGCCCTTTTTAAAGGCGTTTCAAGCAGTCTTTCCCTTTCCGCTTCCCCACCAGTACGATCCCGAGCTTTCGTCTCGGCAGTTTGGCGTGGAGCTCTCGCGGCTGACCAGCGAGGAGCGAGCGGTGCCGGTGCTGGTGGAGAAGCTTATAAACTACATTGAAATGCATGGGCTGTACACAGAGGGCATCTACAGAAAATCGGGCTCCACCAACAAGATCAAGGAGCTGCGGCAAGGGCTCGATACAGGTAAAAAAAACAAAAACAAAAACAAAAAAACCCAAAACAACAAAAAAACCCCAAAACAAATAGGGACAAAATCTCTGCAGCAGCCAGGTTTGATGTAAGGAGCTCAGATGAGTTCAACGGGGCCAAAGAAATGAGCTCTCCTTGCTTCCCTGAAAATGCATCGTGGAAGTACAGCACATCGCTTTGCGCCTCTAGCCATATGCTGGCTCTCCTGAATGCTGCCGTAATGTGAGCTGTCCCTGTGTCATCTATTCATTCTTTTTGGGTGCAGGTGCATGAAAAAAGTCCTCCAGTTGAGGGAAAATTCTGCCTTAATAACTCCTCAGAAATTTATACCAGCAAAAAAAATCTTGATTCCCCCATAAAGCCACTTGCGCTGGGAAACACGCTTCTTGTAGTGACCAGGATTTTAAAGTGTGAAGCTGAAATCAGGTGCCAGGTTTCCCGCAACTGAATGCGGTGTGGTTTTGGGGCATCACTTTAACATTTTCTGTCTTAGAGGAATATTTCGTACATGCACTGGCTTCATTTACGGCCTCGCGTTGATCACTTGGTTTTGCCTTTTTGCTTCCTTTCTCCTCAACCCGCTGCCAAACGCTGACGAGCAGACATTGACAACGTGAATTTAGATGACTACAACATTCATGTCATTGCCAGCGTGTTCAAGCAGTGGCTCAGAGATTTACCCAACCCTCTCATGACCTTCGAACTGTACGAGGAGTTTCTGCGAGCTATGGGTAAGGAAAGTCCTTCGGCGTTGAACTCCTTGGCAGAGGGAAGTTACGGCTACAGTTACGGCTACTCTGGGTGCCTAACTCCTTATTTAACGGTTGGTGCCAGCTCAGCTGGTTTTGCCCATTCTCATTTGCCTGGTTCCCAGGAGAGACATAACATTTTTGGCCACCGTTGTTATGCAAAGCAACATGCAGACCATGTTATGCAGAGCAACGTGCGTTTGGTGGCATGCGTTTCTATCTAGTCAGATGATCTCTCTTCTAAGCAGAAGTATTAAGAACGTCATCCTTGCTTTAAATATGAAGAACGGGTATAAATGTGCGGTTTTAATCGAGTCCGTGAGGGTATTTTTAAGCTGCCAGCTATAGCAGATGAGCCTTTAAATAAAAAAATCATTGTGTTTAGTAGTGCCTGTGAGTACGCGAAGTGTGAGGAGGGCACTCGGAGCCAGTTCACGGAGCTGGGCGAGAGAGGGGAGCTGTTATCTTAGTCCGTCTGCGTTAGCCGTGTGCCTGGCTGCGCTCTGCTCGGCGTGGAGAGCTGCCGCCACAAAGCTGGGGTGGCGGAGGGGGCTCAGCCAAAACCCTAACAGCGACGGTGTGTTTTCTCCAGGCCTGCAGGAAAGAAAAGAGACAGTCCGGGGAGTGTATTCGGTCATCGACCAGCTGTCCCGCACCCATCTCAGCACCCTGGAGCGCCTCATCTTCCATCTCGTGAGGTACGGCCGGCTGGCACCAGCCTTCCTGGGAGCGCCACGAGGTTTCCAGAGCTTTTCTCTCCCAGAGTGAAGTGAATTGGAACTGCCTTCTTCGTTAATCTCTTTTTTTTTTTTTTTTTCCCTTTTAGGATTGCCCTCCAGGAAGAGACTAATCGAATGTCAGCTAATGCCTTGGCGATTGTATTTGCTCCTTGTATCCTCCGCTGCCCTGATACGACAGACCCGCTGCAGAGCGTTCAGGACATCAGTAAAACGACCACGTAAGAGCACGGTGGAGTCGTGGAATAATCTAGTTCCTGCTTTCTCCAAATGTTGCTCACCATTAGTATGGTCAGACGGCTCCAGCATAAGGAGCTTTAATATCCTCTAGTGTGGAAACTTAAAACACTGCCTTGTTTTGCATATTAAGTGGGTCTTAATGAACTATTTCACATTCCCTCAGTACTTGAGAGGTTGTTAAGCAAGGATTGCTAAGTGCCTGAGAATCCACAGGAGCAGATCAGCTTGCACTCCAGAGTTTGATTATAAGGTCTCTGCACCCCTCATGTCCAACAGATCTTAGCAGGAGGTGGTGGAGCTTGTGCTGACGTAGTTTTATAATTAGTCACATTTATGGAAAACAGATCTTTATTGTTACTTAATTTTGGTTTTTGAGGCGGTGATGTGCTTGATTGGTGGTTAGCAACATTGATCTTGCATACTTAGATTTCTTTAAGGTATTTGACATAAATATTTGACATAATTTTACAAAGAAAGAGGAAAGCACTTGACCCAGATTCGGTCTAGCACATACTAAATAGATTAAAAAGTGGATAATTGGGACATCTGAGATGAATTGTGGTGGGAAATCATCCAGTGAAGGATGCTTTACCGGGGTTTCGTAAGAGATTGTGTTGCCTCCAGGAGATGTATTGAAGTTGTTGAAGACCCAAAAGCACTTGGAGACCCCCACGTTAGGGGCCACACTAGTACTGTACGTTTGTACGTGAGAATCGCATGGAGCCCTTCTGTGCTTGCTGTGATGCAGGAGATGAGACTTGCTCACAGGGGTCCTTTCTGGCCTTGAATGCCAAAAATATTCCCGCTGGAAGCAATTCCTCTGCCTACCTTTGAGTTGGTGTGACTCAGTCTTCTAAACTAGTCATTGTGAGGGATTTCTTTGTAACCTCTCTTAGACTTCAGCTACAGCACATCCTCTAATTTTATTACCCTGAAAGGATTTTTTCCCCAAAACACAATCCTGATAGCATTAAAAAGTCAACGGAGACACCTAAATGAGGTTGTTGCTGTATTACTGTCTCAGATGAGTGCAAACAGGTCGGGGGATGCGTACTTGTGCCTCAGAAGCAACCTGCCTTTGATGGTTTTGTGCTTCCTACTCCTTGTCCATGTCTCCCTTTCCAAGGGAGGAGTTTCTCTGCTGTAATCCTTGGGGGTCTTCACCTTCAGTTCTCCAGTATGAGTTCCTCTATCCATCCTTAGTCCATTACCACTCCTTTTAGGGAATTTCCACTACCTTTTAGTTTCCAGCCTACAGAGCAGGACCTTCCAAGCTGGAGAAGTTCTCTCCCTCCCTGTCTTTCAGATGAGGCAGATCTCTGGCACAGATGGGGACAGCTCAGATGAAAATTGAATTGTTTTCAACTTCAGTTTTGTCTTTTTCTTTTTTTTTCCCCCCCTCAGTTGCGTAGAATTAATCGTCATAGAGCAGATGAACAAATACAAGGCTCGTCTCAAGGACATCAACAGCCTGGAGTTTGCTGAGAACAAAGCAAAGAGCCGGCTGTCTTTGATCCGCAGATCAATGGTAAGAGGTGGGATGTGCGCGCGGTGTGGTTGTGTTGTGCTGCCCCTATCAGGACAGCGTGGATCAAATCTTCCTGCTGTTTTAGGAGGGTTTTCTTCATCCTCATAGATTAGTGTCACGTTCCCTTTCACAAGAGAGTTTGCAGCAGAGGGGAATCAGGTGTTCCCACGGTATTTTTGTGGAATGCCTACACGTGTTCGGCGCATCTGCTGTGACCGAGGAGGACGTGCGTCTTCCTGCAGGGAAAGTCAGACCACTCTTTGGCTCTGACCAGCCACCTCTGTTCTCTCCTGTCCTCTCCTTTCACTCAGAGTAATCCTGCCTTATCTTCTCCTGCTTATTTCAGCCTCCCTAACCTTTTGCACCTCCCAAACCACCTTATCCAGGACACCACAGCCCGATCCTCAGCCCTGTGACGGCTCCCCGCGTTTTCAGAGAATTACGCAAAAGCGGAGTCCAGCAAAGGAGATGCCAGTGGTCTGTCAGGAGTCAGAGGAGGCACCGTAGAAACGTAGTCACTGGAGCTGAGAGGCCCGTGGTTACATTTTGGGCTTTATTTTGCAAATCTGAGCAAATTGGCCCCAGGTTGAATTGACCCTTTTCTGCCCCGCTTACGAGCAGCTCCATCCGTAACCGCGCAGCGCTCTGCCCTCCGGCATGGCCCCACCACGCTCCGGCCCTCGCGCGGTTTCCCCCTCGGCGTGCAAGCGCAAGGGGGACCCGGGACCAAGCAGCCCGGACCCGAGGCCTTGCTTTGGCTCCTTCTTTGTGCAGATTAGCTCACGATATTGTCCCCAGCAGACGGGAAACGGAGCTGAGCTCCCGAAAGGGGTCACCTCCCCGCCGGGCTGCCTTTGGGGGAGCCCCGAGCCATCTCATTGAGCTGCCGTGCTTCCAGGGGGGATTGATGAGTGAGATGCAGCGTTTGGGCCGTGTGCTCCCCTGCCACGAGCCCAGCACGCAAACAGGCTGCGGGGGGACGCTGCGTTTGGCTTGCTGGCTGCGGGAAAGGGCTCGGCCGCCCCCGGCGCAGGCGGCCCCGGCCCGTTCCGCCGAGGAGCAGGGTGGCCTCTTCGTTCAGAAAGGCCCGCTGTTGCCCGCGAGGCATGTTGGACCTGGGGGCCTGCTTTGGGGACTGCAGGCAGTGCTAAATCCAAGCTTGCGGTGTTACTTTGCCAAGCTTGGGGCTCGGCCGTGCCTTGGCGCTGACGCAGCGGAGAGCGGTCACGGCAAGAGACGACGGCAGACGAGAACGGTTCTTTGGAAGGGGCGACGGCATGTGCACTCTAACCTTCTGCTTTCCTTTTCATGTCCTCTCTAATCCAGAAACCTGTACTAATTGCAGTTAGATTTATGAGCATAACCCGCAATTCAATCCCGGTATGTATTAACTGCATCGCGCTCTGTGCCAGCCGCATCCCTCCATTGTGTGTGACCTCCGCTCATTCCAGCCCCGTGCCACCGGCCATTGTCCGTGACGTTGCCCGTCTTGTCCCTGTGCAGGTGCCTCTCCTCCGACTGACCGTTTCTCCCTCAGGTCCCCCTTCTCCGCCAGGGAGTAGGAATTTGTGCCGGCCGCACAGTCGTGGGGCTGCGCTTGGGCAAAGGCTGCTCTTGCCCAGGCCATGCACCCACCCCTGCATGCAGCTCCTTCTCGCGGCGGGGTGACAGCGCCGGCGCGGGATGTCCCAGCTTTTGGCCGGCGAGGTCACCCGGTCGCAGCAGAGCTCTTGCCTTAGTCTCTGATCTTGCTTCGGTCGACTCTGCCCTTCCTCTCCTGCCTTTTTGCGTTCCCCTTCTCTCCCTCGTAGCTTCGATGTTTCTTTTTGTTCCCCCATTCTGTGCTTCCCTCCTTTTTGCTTTCCTTGACTCCTCCCCTCCCGTTTCTCCCCGATTTCTGCCCTCCTTTACTGCTAGTGCTGCTGCACAGGATGTATTTAGACGCAGCGTTGCCGACTGCTCTTGCGGTGCCGTTGTTTCCGAGGACGGTGGGTAAATCCCCGAGCCGGCGGGGAGCACGGCACAGCTGCTGCAGCGCTCGAGGGACTGCGGCAGAGCCGAGAGCAGCCCAGCCTAGACTCAGACCCTCCCAGCATCAAACGCACCCCAAAGGTTAGGGCTTTGCAGCCTCTGGCACCCAGGGGTGAATTTGTGGATCCAGCACCCCCTCCGTTTTCCCCATGCACCCACCTGCAGGGCTCTGCAAGCAGCCCTGGGGCAGCAGCGCAGCTACCGCGGGTGCAACGGGTGAGCAGAAACCGTCTTTGACACGAGTAGGTTAATGGGCAGCACCGGTTTCAGCCCACAGCATTTCTCCCCTCCCGTTTACGCCCTGCAGTGCCAAGGATTCGGAGGCGGATAAGATCAGAATTTGAGCTATGCTGCCGTCGCTGCACGCAGCAAGGCCCGGCACTGTTTTGCAAGCGCGCTGGCTCGGGGGCTTTTGGAACGCGCCCTGGTCTTGTCATGGTAAAATACGCTGAAAAGGTGCTGCCGTATTTGCCTTTCTCGTCTGGGGCCAGACAAGCGCCAGGTTGATGCAGGTGAACAAACGGCCGAGGCGTGAACACAAGCTCCTCTCTGCTGTGAGCGAAAGCCAGTTGGTTCAGTCTGGAAATTTTCCACTACTAGCAGTAAGGAAAGGAGGGGGCTGACTTAAATCCCCATGCACGGTGTCACCGAGGTGTCTGTCCACCACCAACCCCTGTGGTAGGGCAGGAGGCAGAGCTGCAGGGAGGGAGAAACACGAGTCATCGGGGATCTTTGGGATCCCAGGGGTTTTTGCTGATATAGGATTCGGGCAGCTCAAGAGCCCACCTGGGCAGGTGCCAATCAGGATAACATTGGTCCTGAGCGTAGACGTTTCTTTGCTACTGGAGAAAGGTCTCCAAAGTGTGATATTAAAGATGAAGAGGTAAAATGAAGCAAAGCTTGCATCTCCCTGGCCAGCGCTGAGCAGCAGCGTTCGTCCCGGGGCGGAGGACGAGTAGGGTGCGGTAGTGCTGAGAAGGCAACAAGTCCCGCAGATTTGAGCATTGCCTCATGCTTGAGTTGTATCCCATTGACGACTGGGGGTAGGGATGTCAAAATGCACGTTCCCATTTGAAGAAAGATCCCTGCCCGTGTTTCTGGTAGCTCTTTTGCTTTCAAAGCAGGACGGGGAGGCTCCTTTACCATGACAAGCTGTGCCGCAGGCACGTGGATTATCAGAAGGACCGAGGGGTGCCTTAATTGCAAGGTTTAAATAGCTCTATATGGAGAAGAGCTGAAGGTCCAAAGAGCTCCTTAACGTAGCAATGAGACAGTAACTGAAAGTGAGATCCAGGGACTTCAAATTAGGAACAAAATTGATGTTTTAACAAAGGCGGCGGCTTTGTGAAGGGAGGAAGATGAGTGATAGTTTTCCCATATTGCTATGTTAAATCTCCCCATTTGATGAAAGGCACAGAAAATAACATTAATACTTCTCACGTTATACCTGACCACTGCAGATGATCTTAGTTTATGGCTAGCTTGTACATAAGATGAGATCAGTGTAGGTAATGCGATTATATACAGGTTACTGTTCACCAAATGAATCCAGAGAGGCCCTTGCAGTGGTTTGGAAATACTGAACTCGGTCAAGGGGTGAGCTTTTCAAAGGGCAACCGGAAGATTCGATGGTGTATCCACCACCCAAAGATTTAAGTGTGAGCCAGCATCTTAAGCAAAATCAAATTCCTTCATATTTGCAGCAGTCCAAGAGCACGTGTGTGGTTACTGCTGCTCAGTGCCTGGGTGGTAGCTAACTCCTCTCCCAGGGATCCAAGCCCTGGTGGCAGTCGCTAGTGCTCACGCTGTGAAGTCACTTGAGCTTTCGAAAGCTTCTTCCAGATCCCACAGGAAGGGAGTAAATCCTCCTGCATGCTCCGTACTTGTCTAACTCCATCTCACGTCCAAATGCTGGATGCCGTGGACTGTTCTCTCTGCTTGCATCTCAGCAGGATGGTGACAGTCTGCTGGAATTCATGCATTTGATTTGGGTCTTGCGGGAGCTTGTATTTCTGAAGGATGCTTAAAGCCATTTCCCTTGAGTGTTTGTTTCTGCTTCTCTCCAACCGTCGCTCGCCGGGTTTTCTCGAGCGGCGCTCCGGCCTGCTGTGCCCCGTTTCCCACGCAGTTAGACATGTGCTTAACATGCGTCTTTGGACACTGGGCCCAAAAGTGCAGCCCTGATGTACCTGGCTTTCCTACTTGCCTGCGTGTCCAGTCTCCTGATACCACCCGGCTAGGGCAGGAATGGCCTTCCACGGGTGCTCGTGTGCAGCCGGGGCCTCCCGCGAGCGCGGCGTGCATGCAGAGGGTTGCTCCTCGCGGAGAGCAGGGTGGGTCAGCATTGTGCATGCCAGCGTTTTGTCTGTGCTCTTCTCATCCAGAGCCAGCGCTGCCGCCAGGCGGGCTGAGCTTCCCATCTTGCGGGCTGGGCTTGCGAAACGCATCCTGTCATGTCTTGGACTTTGAAGTCCAAGTTGCATGTAGCTGTCTGGGTACATTGGCTTCATCTTCATCTTCTGGAGTGCACTGAGACTGTTTCGAGTGTGTCCCCCAACCTGGTGTGACATTTGGAGCGTCCGGGGTGCAAACGCACCAAGTGTCCTAAGGCATGATGCCAGATGTTGTCTTTGCTGCTCCTTGGGAGTGGAGCACGCTGGGGAGAGCAACACTGTCGTCACCTGAGACGGATCGTGCGGTACCTGGCGGGCTTGCAAAATAACAGCTCCTTGACACCGATGTTTATCTTCAGGGCAAAGGACGCATACGGCGCGGCACCTACCCCAGCCCCACGTCTCCGGTTGCGGTACGCTTACCCTCGGTGTCAGACGTCCCCGAGGAGACCATGAGCAGCGAAGAGGCCATGGAGATGGATGTCACGGAGCAGCAGCAAGCGGCCATGCAGCAGGAGGAGAGGGTGCTGACCGAACAGATCGAGAGCTTGCAGAAGGAGAAGTGAGTCGCAAAGAGCAAGAGGGTGGAAGGACGTGGTATAACTGTGCGAGATGGGGCTGCGCCTCCGAGCTTGAATTCAAATCCTCCCCGAGCTGTGTTTGATACCAGAATTGCTCCCTGTCCCTGGACACAAGCTGTTTCAGAGAGCTCTTTGCTTTGGTGCCCAAGACCTGTATTTAAGCTTGGGTATTATTTGAGCATGGTGTTTGGGTGCTCGCGTGAATGGAGGACTACCCTGCACGTTTGCTCTTCACAAACACACATCCTCTTTTTTCCTTTTTTCCTCTCCCTTTGGGTCCTGTTTGATCCCCTGGGGTCTATTTTTGCAGGGAGGAGCTGACATTCGAGATGCTAACGCTGGAGCCGCGCGCCTCCGACGATGAAACTCTGGAGTCCGAAGCCTCTATTGGGACCGCTGACAGCTCCGAAAATTTGAACTTCGACTCCGAAGGAGCAATCTCTGACCGTTCAGGTAAATCCGAGCATTGCTATAACCAGATGTGTTTGGATTAGGTTACGGTGTTGTGAAGCTGCCTGTTCTTTACACGCAGCAATTGAGATGGTTTTTAGCGCGATGCGCTAGGCTTCCTCTTCCCACCGTCGGGCCGAAACGTCTGTGCCGGGCTGCTGATTGCCTGGCAGCTCGTACGCAGACCATCTCACGGCGCGGCCGAGGTGACATGTGCCTCAGATCAGTGCTGCGCCGCGGGCGCTGGGAGGGCAGCACCTGGCGGCAGGTACGGCAGGGCCCGTGGTGGACCTCATCCAGCAGCAACGTCACGGTTCAGACGTGGCAGGTGGCAGGACCTGCCTTCGTTCCCGACGTTGCAATGCGTGCAACCGCTTTTGGCTAGC
Organism: Dromaius novaehollandiae; assembly: GCF_036370855.1. Classification (NCBI taxonomy): domain Eukaryota; kingdom Metazoa; phylum Chordata; class Aves; order Casuariiformes; family Dromaiidae; genus Dromaius; species Dromaius novaehollandiae. The sequence goes on from NC_088107.1 coordinate 24,823,823, forward strand.
AGGGAGCGTTGCTCTAGGTAGGCCGCGTCCTGGGCGCTTGCTGGGGGATGTTTCTGTAGACGAGACAGTGATGTAGATAATGATATGTGGAGATGGAGGTGGGAACATTTTGTCTCTTTTTTTGTTCTTTCATGGCTTAATCACATATGCTCTGAAACGTGGTGTGGATGGGTAATTCTCCTGTTGTCCCTCCTCTCAGAGAGAAGTTTAGCCCTCGGCTCGCTGCGGCCCGTCAAGCCGGAGGCGCCGAGCCGGCTGCGGAGGCACCCGAGGAAGCAGCAGGACTCGGCGGAGTCGGCGGACTCGGCCCTTTCCTCCTCGTCGCAGTCGTCCACCTCCTGCCTGCCCCACCTGCCCCGCAAGCGCTTCCAGATGTACTCCAAGTCGCCCTTCTACCGGGCGGGCGAGCCGGCCGAGCCCAAGGGCGGCCTTGACGGGCCACCGCGGGCGCCCGACGAGCGGCCCCAGTTCACCACCCGGGGGACCTTCAACCCCGAGAAGGGCAAGCAGAAGCTGAAGAACGTCAAGAACTCGCCGCAGAGAGCCAAAGAGCCGCCCGAGGCGGGCGCGGCGGCGGGCCGCCCGAGGAGCGCCGAGGCCGAGTGTGCCGCCACCCAGCAGCTGGTCCTTTTCGGCAGCAACGAGTTCATGGTGTGAGCCCGGCGGCTCGCGCGTGCCGAGCGCTGGCGGCTCACCCGGGCCGTCTCCCACCTCTGTCGAGCCGCCCGCGCACCGTAGTTACTCACTAACGGCTCGGGCCGCCAGCCCGGCGTCGCCAGCGCTGGAGGGAAGGACTGACTCGTATTAAAAAAAAGTCTTCTGAGGACGGTTTCAGCCGTGGCCTTAACTGTAACGTTTGGGAAATCAAGCCCCCGCCAGGTTTCGGGCGCAGAGGTGAGGCGGGGGCTCCGCTCGGGCTCCCCGGTGAGCGCGGAGACGCCTGCCAACGCCGCCGAGGCGCTGCTCCCGCCTTCGCCCTGCCGCCGACAAGACTCCTTGGTTTGTGGTTTTTTGGTTGTTTTTCTTCCTCTTTTTTTTTGTGCTGGCTTGAAGCAGAAACTCTTCACGAGGAACCACAGCAGACCGAGCCCTTGCTCCCAAGCTATTTGTAACGCACTCCCCGTCGGTGTCAGGTGAAAATAAAACGCCGTCGTTTCCATCCGAGCAATCGGAGCATGTCTCAAAGCACCATCGCCCAAGCCCGCAGCGGAAAGAGCGGATTGATATTTATTTTTTAGGGGGATTTTGTTGGTAGCGATGATCCGTCAGGGAAAGGGAAACAAAAAAATCAACGCCACTGGTTAGCCCGAAGCCAAATGTTCGTGCCGAATCGCCGATAGCCATAGCTAGTCCCGCCGCGGAGGCGCAGAGCAGCGTCTGGGATGGGAGGAAGCTTTAGGAAGCCAAGCTTAAAACACAGCTAGCCATGCGTCGTGAGTCCGCCGTGCTGCCTGCCTGCCGTGGGACCGGCGACCCTTGCGATCGCCCCAGCCCGGAGCGGCTCCCGCGCACAAGCCGTCTCTGCTCGCGGTGCGCCGGGAAAGCGCGAAGGAAATCTGCCAAAAGTTACCTTCTCCAATGTGACCTAACCAACTTTTTCTCACTTTCGAGACCATCAGTATTAAATAATAATAATAATAATAATAATAATAATAATCAAGGACTACTTGAAGTTATATTTGTTTATATTCTGGTTACTGAAGTTTGTTGTAAATATATTTTTTTATACGTTCTTTTTTTTTTTTTTTAACTCATTTTCCCCCCCCAGACAAAACGTTTTTGCCAGGGCAGAAAGCGGCTAGAGGGAAAAGCAGGGGAGACGGCAGGGAAAAGCTGCGTTTCTCGCCGGGGAGCTTAGCGACTCCTTTTGCTGTGACTAATTATCACTCCTAGCTAACGACTTGCATCGTAATCCCCCTGGCCCGGTGTCTTTCTCCGTCAGCACACGTGCTCGCTTGCGCCCGTAGCAGTTCTCCCGGAGCCCGCGGCGTCCGGTGGCGGAGCAGCACGGAAAGCAGGCGCCCGCTGTGCCCGCGCTTGCCGGGAGGAAGGAGAGATTAGGAGCCCCGTGACGGAGCTGGATTAAGAGCTGCTGGCCGTGACCTTCCCTGTAGGCCGGCTGGTCGGGCTTGAGCTGGGGGCTAGCTGCCCCGCTAGCTCCTTTCTTGCCCCAGCCCTGAAAAATGAGGCAAAACCCTGGCGTTTCAGTCTTCCTGGATATCTCATTAATTTTGCCTCCGGCAGCTTGGGACTGCAGTTATTCCACGACTGCTCCCCGGCCACGGCGCCGGGTTCGAGTGCCACCCACGCGGCTCGGGAAGGCGCCGACGGCAGGAGCCAGCTTCCCAGGAGCGGGTCCGCAGGCCCCAGCCCGGCTTTAGCGGCGGCTTCGGTTACTCTTCCCCCCACTCTTCCTGCCTGAACTGCCTTTTTTTTTTCCTTCTATTTTTCGCAATGATAAAAAGATGCTTTAAGCCAAGTTAAGAGCGGTGCCGGCACAGGAGCAGCTCTTGCTATCTCTGCTCCGGCGCCTGTGGGTCTGAGCATCCACCTCAACCGCTGAGAAGGTCCATAGGCGTTTTACGGCCGGATCGGGAACCATCGGGAAGGCGGGTGGTGGTAATGAAGGTGGAAAATTCCCCGAATCCTCCCGGAGGCGCCTGGGAAAGGGCCGGGAAGCACAGGTGAGTGGTGCTAAAGGGAATAAACTCTTCGGATGCATGGCGTCCGCTTGCGAGGAGCCCAGGGAGCGGGGCCGTGCCGGGCCGTCTGCTGTCCCCGGCCCCTGCCGCAGCGGCGCTCAGAGCAGCAGGGTAGAATAAGGGACTGTTTTTCCCCTTTTTGGTTGGATGGATGCCCCTAAAAAAAAATACATATGATTTTTTAAGGCTCTTTTTGCACCCTTGCGTATTGCCCCGAATTTCTGCAAACGCAGCTGCTCCAGGCGGGCGGAGCCGCGGCGGAGCTGAGGGCCGGGCGCGGGAGAGGGGGCGAGCGGGAGTGCTGGCTCGCTGCTCCTCGGCGGAGCAGGCTTAACTTGAGCACCAGCGCAGGTTTACGGAAGGCCAAAAGGGAAGGAGAAGTAGCAGCTCGCCGGGGCCGGGAGAGAGGGAGCAGCGCTGAGCACTTGCAGGAACAGCCGCAGCCTTCCGGACTTTGTCCTCCTTTCCCGGTTTCCCACCCAAGAGCTTTCAGCCAGAAACTTTCTCACCCATTTTCCTTCCCCCTTATGTTTTATTTCCCTTTTTTTTTTTTTTTTCCTTTTTTTTCTTTCTTTGGAGGGAATTGCGGGGGCGAATCGGATGGTTTTAGCAGGGCAACCTCGCGTTTCGTCCTTCCCGTCCACGGCGAGCCGGGTGCCTGGCTGCTCCCCGCGGGCAGTAGGCGCACGGTCAGGTTTTCGGAGATGATCCGCTCCTTGTACCAAGTGAATGTACTTACTACTGGAAAGGACATGGGCTGCGTATGGTTAATTATTATTTTTAATGGAAATTTTTTTAAGTAATTTATAAGTATGCTGAGTGTAAATTAAAGACAAAGTATGTATTGTAAGAGGATATATTATCCTGTGTCATACTCTCTATAAATTTTACCTGTTTAAAAAAGGAAAAAAAAATAAAAGCATAATTATATAAAGGAGAATGATTTATCTTGCCCCCCCTTGCCCCCCAAGCCACGTGGGGGGGGCAGTTACACAGCCCGCCGGCAAGCTGTAATGTCATGTCCGCAGGTTCTCTTTGATTTTTTTAATTAATGTTATTTTCTTTCCTTCTGGAATAAGGCCGTCATATGTATAAAGTGCAATTTGTGTAATATTTCTTAAGCGTATGCTGTATGGCTGTACAAAGCGACTCGATGAACTGATTAACCCCCAGCGTATTAAAGAGCAAAGCTATCACGAGGAAGCGCGTGGCGCCGAGCGATGTGTTTTGTGGAGCCGCTCGCAGTTCGGGGACGCGCGGGGCTCTGGTCAGCACCCGGCTGGTTTGCCTTTTTTTTTTTTTAATGGCTGTTTTTCTTTTTTTTTATGGCTTTTTTTTTTTAACAGCTGTTTTTTTGCCGTCGTTTTTGGGTTTGTCACACGCCAGCCTCACTTGACATTCCCCCCTTGCCTCTGCCGACGAACGGCAGTCAGCTCTTTCCCGTCTGGCTCATCGGGTCCCTCCTTGCCCGGCAGCTCTCCCGTGTCTTCCTCCCGTGTCTTCCTCCCTCCCCGTGGTGCCAGCTCTCCGGTCAAGGCCTTTGCGTCGCCGCTGGGGCCTCGCCTGTGCTGCTCCCCAGCCCTTTCCCCACGCAGTTGTGATTTTTAGCTCCTACCCAGCCCTAAGATGATGTTTCTCAGCTCGCTTCCCATAATGGCCAAAGAGTTTCTCGAGGGCGGATACTCGCTCAGGGGCTGTAATTTAGCTGTGCCTAATAGACGGAGGGGGGAACGGCCGGGAAAAAGTGGGTGCTGAGCCGCCACCGTGGTTTCAAGCCCCTTCCCGCCCCCCCGGGCGCCGGATGTGCAGCTGGACCTTTGCCAGCAAGGGGTGGTGGAGCATCTCTATGCTGTGCACGGGCTGGTGGCCACCAGCAGCTACCTGGGTTTGCCCTGGGCTGGTGCCACCTCGGGGGCAGCTCCAGCATCCCAGCCGGGGGGGTCCAGGACCGGGATGACCCAGGCTGAGCGGCAACAGGCTGTGGGCGATGCTCGGGGGCTCCCAGGGGCTGCCGCAGCCTCTCTCCCCCCACGGCAGGAGACGAAGACCAAATCAACCACAAGCGTCAGCGACCTCCAAAAGCCCATTTATACCAAGTACAAAACCGAGCGGCAGCTGCCGGGGGGCCGGGGCCCCTCTCTTCGCCTGCCCCACGGCTCCCTGCCTCGGCAGTGGGGCGCAGTGACTGCAGCCCCGCGGGGCGTTGAGAAACGCTGCAGCCGATGAGCGGCTTGTGGCGGGGGGGGTCCGAGCCGGTTCCCTGCACTGCTCCGCGGGCTCCCTCCATGCCGCCTCCGCCAGCACCCCCGCACGTTTCCCGCAGGATCCCCCCTCCCATGAGGAGCGGCGGACGCAGGCTTTGATAACCCCTACAGCCCCGTAGGACCAAACCCCCCCGGAGGCCGGTCCCGAAAGCCAAAACGCTATTGCCGGCTCGTCGCGGCCGTCGGGAATCCCGGCTCGGCCCCGCGCGCCGTTGCGTGGGAAAGCGGCGCTGTGGGGCGGAAGGAGCATCCCGCGGCTGGAGCAGCGGCACGGGTCAGTTCTTGAACATGTCGCAGAGCAGCTTCTCCATGGGGGTGTTGCCGATGGTGCGGCGGAAGAAGAGGAGCTCGACGCGCTCCGAGGAGATGAAGCGCAGGGCCGGCAGGAGTAGCAGCAGCTTCCCGAACCTGGGGGGGGGGCGAGCGGGACTGGTGGGTTTCCCCTGCGCCGCCGGGCCCCGGGGTGCTGCGGGAGGGGGCCGGGTGGGGATGCTCGGCGCGGCACTGGGGGGCCGGCGGTGGTACCTGACGGGCTGCCCGGGGTAGTGCGTCCGGTTGTGCTGGCCCAGCATCACCTGGGACTGGTCCTGCAGGTTCTCCACCTGCTCGGGGTCCTTCAGGCCGCGGGTCTCTGCGGGGAGAGGAAAGGCGCTGGGGGCGGTCGGGGGCCGGGGCCGAGGTGCCCCCGGCCGAGGCCACCCAGCTCACCTGGCTTGAAGAGCACCACGGCCTTCATGCAGGCAAACTCGGTGGGGTCGACGGCCAGCGCCTTGAAGCGGGTGAGGGTCTCCTGCAGGACGCGGACGTCCACGGTGGTGGGTGCCAGCTTGCCAGGGGCGCCGGGGGCCAGCTCGGGCACGGCCAGCAGCGGGCAGCTCTCCAGGGGCATGGACCACTGGATGGCACAGAGCAGGAACAGCTCGCTCCAGGCTTCCTCCAGCAGGATCACCTGAAGGGACCGCATCAGCCCTGGCACGGGGGGCTCCAGCACCCCCTCGCCACCCATGGACGCCCCCCTCACTCCCCAGCTGTTTGGAGCACATCTGGTGGAGGCTGTCCCCCACCCCCAGCTTTCCCACGTGCCCAGAGGGACATTTCTCAGGGGGCACTGATGCCACCCCAGGGCCACCCCTATCTGGTGAGCTGTGGTGGCCAACACCATGGGGTGCTCTGACCCCCATTGCCTGTTTTTCCCAAATCCCCCGGGAAAACACCCCTCTCCTCTTATCCTGGGGGCCCCCAGGGTACCCATCACCCTTTGCCAATGGCCCCAGTCCCACCTGGTCACGGAAGGGCAGGTTGGAGAAGACCGGGAGGTTCTTGGCCCACTTGACGGCCATGAAGAGGAGACGGGCCGAGGTCTCGTAGACATTTTCGGGGCTGCCCGCCGGGTAGGGCGCTAGCTGGTACTCGCTGACGGCCCGCTCAGGCTCACTGCCCGTCACATCGACGGTCTCATCAGCTGCACGAAAGCCAACAGCCGGTCACTGGCGGCGCCGCGGTGGCAATGTCCCCACCACCACCAGGAGCAGCCACCCACCGTCCTCGGGCTCCAGCTTGGCGCAGGTCTCGGCGGTCATTAGGCTGGCCATGAAGCGGTGGTTGGTGGGCGGCGTGGGTGGCCGGGGCCCCGGGGCGCCGGTGGTGGGGCCCCGGGGGGGCGGGCAGGGGGCCGGCGGGCCCTCACGCGCAGTGGCCAGGTGCTCGGGCGGCAGCTCGGCGTCCAGCTCGATGCTGTCCAGGCGGACCTGGGCCGTGCTGCGGGGCTGCCGCTCGTTCTGCACGGCTGCGGGGGACGCCGGGGACGCCGTCAGCACCACGGCCCGGGCCACCCCCGCCATCCCCCCCCAACGCACGCACCCACCGACGCCCCACGCTCACCATCCTTGTTCATGCCGGCTTGCAGGCACTTCTTCAGCCTGCAGGCCTGGCACTGGTTGCGGTGCGCCTTGTCCACCGGGCACAGCCCCGTCCCCGCCTGGCACCTGCGGCGGAGGAGAGGTGGCACATGGGTGCCCTGTCACCCACGGGTGCCCTGCCACGATGGGTGTCCTCTCTCCCCATGGGTGTCCTGCCCCAACAACTGCCCTGCTGGGCACCCTGTCCCCTCACATGTGCCCTGGCCCCTTGGGTGTCCTGCCCCAATGAATGCCCCGTCTCCAGGGTGCCCTGCTCTGATGGGTGCCGCGTTCCCCCATGGGTGCCCTGCCCCACTGGGTGCTCTGCCTCGATGGTAGTCTCTCCCCCCCGTAGGTGTCCTGCCTGCCCTGCTGGGCACCCTGTCCCTGCGCTGGGTGCCGTGTCCCCTATGGGTGCCCCACTCTGACAGGTGCCCTGACCCCCATGCATGTCCTCTCCCCCATGGGTGTCCTCTCCCCCCATAGGTGCCCTGTCCCCACACAGGTCCCCTGCCCCACTGGGTGCCCTGTCCCCCTTGGGTGTCCTGCCCCAATAAATGCCCTGTCCCCAGGGGTGCCCTGCCCCAGGAGGTGCCATGTGCCCCCACGGGTGCCCCATCCCCCAATGAATGCTCTGCCCCACTGGGTCTCTCACCCCACTGGGTGTCCTCTCCCCCTCCGTAGTTGCCCTGTCCCCAAAGCTCCCTGGGCCCCCTGCCCGCCCGGGGGTGCCCTGTCCCCCGGGGTGCTCTGCCCCGCAGGGTGCCCGCCGGCCCCACCTGTAGATGAGTTTCCTCCGCACGCTCCGCTTGAAGAAGCCGCTGCAGCCGTTGCAGGCGTAGATGCCGTAGTGCTTCCCGCTGCTCGTGTCCCCGCACACCTTGCACAGCAGCACGGGGCTCAGCGCCTTGCCGGGGGCCGGGCTCAGCCCTGCGGGAGCGGAGCGGTGACGCCTGGGGTCACTCAGCCCCCCCGGCACTGCGCTGCGGGTCCTCCCCAGCCCTGGACCCAGGGGTCCCCACTGTCCCCCCCGCCCCAGCATCCCACTCGAGACCCGGCAGGGCGCAGGGCTTGCTCGGCGGGTGCCTCGGGGCCGGGGAGCATCCCTGCGGCTGCCCGGCCTCAGAGCCTGCGGGGACCCGGGGCGTCCTGCAAGGGGCCACAGTCGGGGACCCAGGCGTCCTGGAGAAGGACCAGGGACCATGGGCATCCTGGAGAAGAGCTGCAGCTGGTGACTGTGAGCGTCCTGGAGAAGGGCCGTGGATGGGGAACGCAGGTATCCCAGTGAAGAGCCATGGCCAGGGGCCCTGGTGTCCTGGTGAGGGGCCGTGGTTGGGGACCACAGTCATCCTGGCAAGGCTCTGCATGCAGGGAGCACGGGTGTCCTGGAGGAGGGCTGTGGCCACCGACCATAAGCATCCCAGAGAGGGGCTGCAGCCGGAGCCCACTGGCATCCTGGAGAAGTGCCGTGGCTGGGGACGGTGGGCATCCTGGCAAGGTGCCATGGCCAGAATCTATGGGCATCCCGGAGAAGTGCCATGGCCAGAGACCATGGGCATCCTGGAGAAGCACCGTGGATGGGGATCAGAGGCATCTTGGAGAAGTGCAGGCATTCTGGAGAAGGACCACGGCTGGGGACCATGAGCATCCCAACGAGGGGTCCCAGCTGGGGACCACGGGCATCCTGGTGAGGCCCCGTGGCCGGGGACCCTGGCACACCGGCGGGGCACCGCGGCAGCCGCGGGCACCTGGTTCTTACCCGAGGGGCTGTCCTCCAGCCCAGCGCTCACCACGGACCCCGCTGGGGACGCAGCCATGCTGGGCACAGTGGGTGCTGCAGTGCCGAGCCCCGGTGCTCTCCCGACTTCTCTGGCTCCTCAGTCCATGGACAGCCGGGGCTCAGCGCGGCGCCCGGAGCTGCGAGGCCGTGGGCGCACCGGCGGGCTCTGCGGCGATGTGCGCGCTTGCCTTGCTCTCTTCAAGGCAGAGCCGGGCAGATTAGCGCCGAGCGCTGTGTAAGCAGATGCCCGTTTGTCATCGTCTTAATCTTTAGTGTCGCCGCGAGGGGGATCAATCAGCCACGCGATGAAGAATTAAAAAGGTGCTGAGCCCCAGCGGCGAGCCCTGCCTGCGCCCGGCTCCCTGTAACCCTAAACCCCGCGACACCGAAGCCGCCGGCCACCACCCGGCGCAGCCCCCCCACACACACACACCCCGCGCCGCCTCTCGGCATCGCCCCGGGGAGCCCGGCCTGGATGCGGGTTTGCAGGGAGCAGCCGGCGGGTCCCCAAATGAGGGTCCCAGCACCCCGTCCCTAGGGACGCCCCATCCTGGCTCCCGCCAGCTTGTGCAGTGCTGAGATTGCGGCGATGGGGCGGGCGCAGCGATGATGGGGTACGATGGGCTGGGGGGGCTATGGGGCCAAGCCGGGAGCACCCGATGGGGTAGGGAGGCTGGAGGGCCACCCGACCAGCCCCATGGTCGCCAGGCGGGGAAGGCCACGTCCCTGCATCCCACGGCCCAGGGAGCTGGTGCCCAGAGGGCCCTGTAAGCGCATAAGCCCTTTGCTAAGGAGTTTAGAGCAGAATCACGAAAAGTGGTAATTAAAGAGCAAGACCCCCCCCCCCCGCCCTTCGCTGCCCCCAAAGCAATTAATTACAAGCCCTGACGGGTGGGGGGGGGGGGGGGGGGCTAATGACGGCGGCACAGGGAGCCACTTAGCCCCTCTCGTCCCCCCTGGCTACAGCCCTGGCTGTCTGGGGTGGGGGGGGATGTCAGGGGGGGCAGGGCGATGTCCTGAGGACACTCATCCCACTCCAGCCGGGCTGGTGCAGGCAGCCCCTGGGTCCAGCCGCGAGGGGTTGGAGGGGGGCTGAGGCCGGATGGGGCGTGCTCTCGTCACGCTGGTGGCCGTGGCTCTCTACGTGCTCGCTGAGCCCGGTGGGCCGTAAATCAGCTTAGCCCCAGTGCGGTGGGAGTGCGGCGCAGGCAGCCCCCGGGGGCCGAGGTGACCGCGGCGGTGACTCAGGGGCCGCCCGTGCCCGGCCCCGTGCTCGCAGCGCCACCGGCCCGCGCCTCAGTTTCCCCTTCTGGTGCCAGCGGAGGCTGCGGCGGGTCCAATCCGGCGGGGAGCCGGGCCTGGAGGCGCTGATGCCGCAGAGCGCTGACGCTGCAGGTGGCCCCGGCCAGGTGGCCTGGTGGTTATGCAACCGCCGCTAAACCCTCGGGGTGCCAGGGCAGCACAATTTGGGATTTGAGGGCTTTAGTCTTTAAACCGGGGCTAGGCGAGGCCCCCACGCGCCACCCGGCGTGAGGCCACCGCGGTGCCCGGGCCCCTCGGCAGCAGGGGGAAACTGAGGCAGGAACGGCCTTCCCCCCCCAGGCCGGGGGCTCTCCAGAGCTGCCCAAGGAATTGCCCACTGGCGTTTGAGCCTGGCCAAGGTTAATGCGTGAAGGTGGTGTTTTGGCAGTGTGGCCTCCTCTGGGCTCCCGCGTCCAGCCAGCTTGAGGATGGGGACCGCTGCGCCCCCCCCCCCCCCCCCTTCACTCCCTGGGATGCTTTGGGCTCTTGCTGACTCTGGATGTGAGACTTTTCAAGCATCCCTCTTTCTTTTGGGGAGATTTCAAGGGTCTCTCTCGGGCTGCTCTGGGCTGCCCTTGCCCCATCCCTGCTGAGGACTTGCAGCTGTGACACAAGTGGAGTGGGAAGGGCTGGCTGGGCATGGGGACCCCCACGGCCTTGGCCACGGGATTGCCACTCCACGGACTGTGCCGTGCTGCCCCCAGCTCGGGGAAAGCCACCGGGCCGTCCGGGCTCAGGTTCTGGCTCCCAAACTAGCCCTGGGCTGAGCTGAATGAGTGCCACAGCCCGCAGCATCCCTCCGTCACCCCATGGCCTGCAGCCTCCATCCATCAACCCATGGCCTGCAGCCTCCATCCATCACCTGTAGCATCCCTCCATCATCCTGGGCTGCAGCATCCCTCCGTCACCCCATGGGCTGCAGCCTCCCTCCATGACCCAGGCCTGGAGCCTCCATCCATCACCCCGGGCTCTTGGCACACCATAGGACCTCGACCCCCTGCCTCGAGCCCTGCGGTCTCAAATCCTGACCTAGATCTCTGACAGCCGCCATCTGTAGCAGCGGCCATCCTCCTCCCTCAGCAGAATTATGACGCTGAGTTAATGCGGAGAGGAGCAAGCTGTCAGATTGCTCTGCCCCGATCCCTTTGATGGGGCTTAGGTGCTTCGAGATCATTTAGAACATCCTCAGCCCTGCCCGCACCTGCAAAAATAACCCCGTGCACCTGGCCTGGGACCATGGGTGCCAGGGCACCCTGGGAAAGGCGGGGTGCCGGGGCACCCATCGCAGGGATGGCCGCGGTGCTAGCAGCAGGTTTCGGCAGGCCGGGGCCAGCAGGTGCCCGTGATGTGCCTGGATGGACCAGCAGCGCGTGTGCCCATGGGTGCACATCGGTGCGGGGTGGTAGCACCATTGGTGATTGATGCCGTGCCCTTGCTCGCTATCTGCTGCATTTCAGCCCCCAAACGGGGCATCGCCATCCCTGCCAGCACAATACCTCGCTCCAGCCCCGGTACCCCGACATGTCACCCACTGCTCCCTTCTCGCCCAGCCATGGGTGTCCTCGCTCCGCCCCGGTGCCATAGCTGCAGGTGCCCTCAGCATGGCCACAGCTCACCAACATGAGATCCTGGGCAGGATCTGGCCCCCGGGATGCCCAGCCGGGGCTGGGGACCGCCGGGCACGGCGATGCGTGCTGACTTGGCTAATTTGTTGTCTGGCCGTGCTCCCCTCCTCTTAGTCAGTAAAAAGCCAGCTCTGGCGCAGGGATTTGGGAGGGGGATTAGCTGAGCCAACCATCTGCTACCAGGCCAATAATCATCACCGCGAGGAAATCCAATAATTAAAAAAATATTGTTCCCACCCGCCGGTCCTCCAGCTACCTCCGTTGCGGCACCGGGCCGCGTGTCCCCCCAGCGCTGGGGGTCACAGCGGAGCGGGTCCCCGATTGCCCTGCCCCGTGCCTGGGGGCAGCCAGCACCCATGGGCACCCTGCCGGCCCCGGGGCACCCGGGGGCTCAACCTGGCGGTTTTGGGGGAGAGCCCAGGGCAGTCGAGCCGGGTGCTGGCTGGCGGGGCACATGGTGTCACCGCCAGGCCCAACGCCACCGTTGCAGGGCTGATGCCGGGGCCGCCGTGGTCCTTGGGGCACCCGGGCGGGAAGAGCCGCCCCGGCGGCAAGGGCGAAGCGATGTGAAGGAGCAAACGTTAAACCCCGCGGCAGGGTCGTGACTCAGCTCCGTGACAGACGCTGGGGCAGATGCCACGGGATTACTCAGCCTAAAACCTTGGAATCTGCTCTCCCCCTCTCTCCCCAGCAGGCAGAGAGCATTTAATTACTAATTTACTAATTACCCAAAGATGCTGCCGACAATCTCAAAAACTCCTGCCAGGGAGGCAGCCCCGGGGCCGGCTGGTCTCTGCCGGCCATAATCCAGTGGGCGGTGGGCAGCGGGGCCGGCCGCGCCAGCCGCCCCAGCCCATGGAGCCACCTCGTTTGAGGGCATCTCCAAGCGATCCAGCAACGGTGCTGGCTCCCGGTGAGGCACACCTTTCCAGAGAGCCTCGGTCCACTGGGGGTGGAAATTTCTGCAAGGGGGTCAGGGCTGGTGGCTGCCCCGTTGCATCCGGGTGCCTGCACGCTCATGTCGAATCCTCCGGCTTGGCCACATTTCGGCCAAGCCAGTCTCCTTCTCTTTGCTGCCCGGCAGCTTTGCTGACAGATTTACCCCAGACGGTGCTTTCTGGCAGGGAAAAAGGGATCATTTTGCTGGAAGAGGCCAGCTCTCTGGTAGGAAGTGCAGGCAGGGAGTTTCTGGGCTCACACGCCATTCCCGGAGTAGAGCTCCCTTTTAAATTGCAATGGCCCTGCTGTGGGGTGGGATTTCTCTATGAGAAACTCTGAGCATGGAAGAAACCATCTCATTTTAAGGGAGAACTTTGCCCTTCCCACCGTGATGGGTTAGGGTCACAGTTGCTCATGTTTCACCATAGAAATGTTTCTTTCCGCTTCAGTGTAGGGCTCCGGTTCGGCCCACCAGCATTTCCAACTTCCTGCTCCAGGACGATGTGTTTTTGACTCCAGCTGGGGACAATTCGTCCTTCGGGAAACCCAGGTGGGTTTTGGGCTGACCCAGGGAGCATGAAGGTGGGTTTGAGTGTCCCAGCCCCACAGGACCATGCCAAGCTGGCAGTTGGGGGGCCAATGGGGTCTGGCAGGGGATAGTGGGGAACAGGAGAAGATGAGGTGGCCTGGAGGGATGGTGGGAACCAGGAGGGGATGACGATGGGGATGAGGAGGGGTTGGTGGGGACCAGGAGGGGATGATGGTGACCAGAAAGAGACAGTGAAGATGAGGTGGGGATGATGGTGATCAGGATGGGATGACGGGGATGAGGATGGGATGATGGAGAGCAGGAAGGGTGGGTGGGGACCAGGAGAAGATGGTGGGGACCAGGAAGGCATGATGGCAATCAGGATGGCATGATGGGGATCAGGAAGGGTTGATGGAGCTTCATAGGGAGCAGAAGGGCATGCTGAGGACCATGTGTGGACCAGGACAGGACAATTGGGATCAGGAGGGGATGATGGAGACCAGGAGGAGAGAGTGGGGACCAGGTGTGGTTGGTGGGGACCAGGAGGGGTCGAGGGGCTCTGGAGGGGATGATGGGGACCAGGAGGAGATGAGAAGGTCTAGGAGGGGAAAGGAGGGATATGGGACTCTGCCGGCTCCATGCAGCCTCCAGCAGCAACAGGAGGTGGCTGCGAAGGGTTAACGCGGCCACCCGGCGCTCAGCCGCATCCGCATCCCGCGTCCCGGGGCCCAGGGGAGCGCGGCTGCCAGGCCTCGGCTCTGGTTTCATGGGTAATTAGCTCCCGTTTATTGGCAGGCTCTTTTTCCCTTTGTGCACCCCGAGGGAGGGCAGCAGCCCGCAGCCCTGCCGTGACAAATGATGCCATGGGCTCCGAGGTCGCTGGATGACAGAGGGCTGCGGACGCGCGGTGACAGCTCCCATGTCACCTGCTCCAAGACCTGCCAAAGCCTTCACTGACCCCCGGCACAAGGATTAAAGTTTAATGTGGCTCCGTGGCTGACCTGGCCCTCGAAACCCAGTGCTAGGGCAGATGCCTGCAGCGCGCTTCTGCTCCGCGTGCAGCCCCGGTGCTTGATCCGACAGGTGCCAGGGCCAGCGTTTGCAATGCCCTTCGCCAGCGTCACCCGTTCAACTGTGCACCTGGGGTGGACGGGCCATGAGCCGCGTCTCCGTCCCTACTCTGATGCCACTGCCAGCGGGTTGCGAGTGAAAGGCGAGTGGCAAGTCAGGTTTGTTCACCCTGGGATGGGCCCCACCACACCGTGGCCTTCAATAAGTGAGGATGGGCTCCATGCCATGGGCTTGCGGTGGTCAGGCTGGTCGGGACAGTCTGGGCACATTCCCACAGACCCCTCATATTTCCGGACACGTGAAACTGGGGACGGCCTCGCCTCGCCCTGGCACCGAGCGCTGCAGAAAGCGCCACGCTCGCTCGCAGACGCTTCCCGGGCTGCAGACCCTGGCGGCCACCAGCACCCGGTGCCCCAGCCCCATCGTGCGCCGTTGGGTGCGGAGAGGAGAGCGCTGGCCGGACGCCTCCGCTCCGGACTGACGCTGGGAGCGTGTGAGTGCACAGCACCTGCGGGAACCTGGGCAAAGCGGGATTTTAACACCCTGCCACAGGGCTGCGGGGCTCCAAGGGTTTCACTGGGCTGCAGCAAAGGACCCAGCGGGGCAGGTCAGAGTGCTGCCTCGTGGCCCAATTCGGAGGAACATCGCAGAGTGAGGGAACCGCAGACATAGCCCCAGAGGCCGAGGTGAGGCAGCACCTGGGAGCCGGCCGTGGCTGTGAGACCGGCCATGACCGCGCGGCCGCTGGGCGTGAGCGAACCCGGGGCTGGCGTGGTGCCTGAGGGCAAGGCAGGGCCGAGCGCCACGGCTCGGCTTTCTGCCATGGTACACAGCACCTGGCAGCCTTTGTGCCAACCAGCCCACATTTGGGTCGGAGATGTCCCCAAGCCCGGGCTGAGCACAGCATCCGTGTCCCCAGCTGACTGGACATCCCTTCTTCTCTTTGCAGATGAACTTCCTCTCCCAGGTAATTCGGGGAGGACCAGCTGCCCACTGCCCTTGCTGTTGCCCCAGCTCACAGCCTTCCACCCCGAATGCTTCTGACACCAGTGCGCATGGGGACGAGTGCCCCGCAGCCTGGGCCCAGCCATCTTGCAGAGCCAACCTCCCACCTTGACCCCATGCTCTCGTATTTTGGGGCAGCAGGATGCTGGGTGCCCTCGGAAATCCCCTCGGATGAGGACTGCCCACAGGATCCTACCCCTTGGCTATGGCACCCAGCACTGTTGGCCCCTGTGGCTGAGACTGTGGTGGGTGCTGAGCCTTCCTGGGTGCGGGGTGGGTGCCCTGGGTGGCTGTTGGGCGCCAGCAGGGGATGGGTGTGATGCTGAGCATCCCAGCAGGATCCTGTTTCAGCCGACGGTGCAGAGCGGCACGCGCAGATAGGCCCCCGCGCTGCCCCACGCCTGCCACCTCTGCCCCGCCTCTCTTCGCAGGTGAGCGCCGTGGTCAAGGCCATGCCCGGCACGGACGGGCCATTCCTCCAGCCCTGGAGCTGGCTGCGTGCCTGGGTGCGACGGAGGTTTGGGGACGCTGATGGAAGCGGTGCTGGCGTGGGGCAGCGGGGCAGGGCAGGAGGAGGGCAGCCAAGTCTCGTGGTAGATTCATCTCTAGCTGTGCCCGCAGAGGGGTGCGGGGCACGGGGCAGGTTGCGTCCCGGTGGGGCAGGTTGCGTCCCGAGGGGGCAGGTTGAGTCCTGGCGGGGCAGGTTGGGCTCTTGGGCTCGGTCTCAGCATCCCCAAGGATGCACTGGGGCTGACTCCCGGTGTTTGTCCCTCCAGGTGAGCAGCTCCACACAGGTAAGCACCAGCACCCACCCTGCATGGTCTCACCACCAGCACCACCTGTAACAGGGCAAAATGCTGCATGGCCTGGGATTTGTTCAGCTCCCGTGGCTGCCCCGGGACCTAGCCCACTTGGGCTGGATGGGGACGGCCTCCCAAGCCCCTTCACGGTGGGTTGCCCAGTCCATGGAGACCCTGAGTGAGCCCAAGGGAAGGGCACCCACTGGGGACAGGCAAAGAGGGGCCGAAGCGGCAGGTCGGCCCCGTCCCCAAGATGCAAAGCTGTGTGGGGCTGCCGACATCCCTGGGGTGCCGGGCAGCCCTGACGTGCAGGCCCATCCCCAGGCCGCGGCCGGGGCGGCGAGCACGGCCGCCTTCTTCCTCTGCGAGGGGCTGCTGGGCCAGCACTTCGAGGTGGTGCCCAACGGGGCAGCCGAGCCCCAGCCCGGCGACCTCTTCCTCTTCCCGCTGGCCTCGGCGGGCCCTGGCTGGTGGGGCGCCCACGCCGGCGTGTACTGCGGCAACGGGGAGATCATCCACCTGGAAGGTGAGCCAAGGGCTGGGGGCCGGCACCGAGGCGGGCGCCCTCGAGCCACACAGCACCGCGTCTCTGACCACAGGCGCCGCCGGCCCCGGTGCAGGGCCCTTCCCGGAGAGCCGAGCGGGGATCGTGGCCAAGCACGGCAAGAGCCATCTCCTGCGGACGCGGGGCCCGGCCAAGGTGCTGAGGAGGAAGGGAGGACTGGACCGGGCGGCGCTGCAGCGGCGGGTCCGCACCGCCATGGACGAGGCCGTGGAGTACAACGCCGTCACCTGCAACTGCGTGCACTTCGCGCTCGCCCTGCTGGGCCTGGGCCAGCTCGCCGTGGGCACGGTGTGTGCCCCTCAGCACAAGCACCCCACTGCTGCCCCGCGCTGCGGGCGAGCACCGATGGGGCATCACCGGAGCCGTCTTCTCTCCTAGATCTCCCCGACGCTGCAGTGAAGGAGGCTGCGATCCAGCCTGGGCCCTCTCTGAGACCAGAGCATCCTTCCCAGGGCTGGCAGCAGGATTCAGGAAGGAGTTGTGTTGCTGGAGTGGTATCTTCAGCTTCAACATCTCTCCCTTCTTTTCTTCTGCGATAATAAAAGATTGCATGTAAGCGAGCCTGTGCTGCGTTACGGAGGGAGGGGATGGGCAGCGGTGTGTGCGTCACGGGGACAACGGTGACTTTTAAGCAGGCGACCCTCCACGTGCCCCTGGAGAAGAGCAGTGAGAGATGGGAGAGGGGCTGCCGTGGCTGGGGCTGGCGAGCGGGCTGGCATGGTGGGTGCCGCCACAGCTGCGGCCGCGGGACGGCCACCGGGACCGGGCTGGGGTGGCCTACACCCGCCTTAGCAACAGGCTCTGCAAAGTGGTGGGTGCTGTCACCCGCTCCCGGCTCAGAGGAAGGGGCTCCCGCCGGCGCGGCTGCTGGGTGCCCGCTTGCCCACGTCGCAGGGGTGCCCGGGGAGCAGAGCGGGGCCGCAGTGGGAACGGCCGGAGGTGGCCGATGCCACACTAAAATGGCTTCCGGGTGTGAACCAGGTGCGCAGTTTCACCTGTGCCTTTTCACTTTTGCTTTCCTATTCTGGGAAACTCATATCCCAGCAGCCACTGGCCCGTCCTCTCCTGGGGCAAAGGTTGTCTGCCCGGAGGTGCCCTCAAGGCAGCACGTATTTTCGAAGGAAGGACCCACCGCTCTCAGCTCTCCTCTGGCCCTCAAAGGTAAATCGATGCTTCTTTGGCTGCTGGCCCTAAAGTGCATTATCAAAATGGTCCCCTGCCCATTTTACTGGTGCTGCCTCGGGTCTTGGTCGCTCCGGGACTTCTCCGCAGTGAGGACGAAGGAGTGGCAGAGGAAGAAGCATGCGGGGGGGGAGGAGGGGATGTTTAGCAGCAGGGAGGATTTCTGTGTCTGTGAAGTTTTGCTCCTACAAAAGAGGATGTTTTTATCAGGGGGCTCAGACTAGGAGGAAATGTTTTTTAAAGGGAGAGAAATCAAAAATGAGAGCCCCGTGCCGGTTTTGAGATGTCTTTGCATGACATGCCTCTCCAGGGCTGGCCATGTCACCTGCAGCTGCTCTTGAAGTTAATGTTTAGACCTAGATGTCAAAAATTAAACTGGAAACTTTGGAAGTTGGTTTTTAAAGGGTGGAAAAAAAGTTCTTAGGTGTGTCCGAGTTCATTCTGGTTTTTGTGCTTCCTGTTTCACTCCTGGGTTTCTAGCCAAGCCCACCAGCAGCGTTTTGATGCGTTTCTTGCAGCCCGGCACTGCACCGAGCAGAGGTCTCCTTGCCGCTCTGCTCACCCGCGCTGCTCTGGCTCCCCCAGGGGTGAGGGATACCAACGACAGTGGTAGAC
The DNA here is from genome assembly GCF_036370855.1 of Dromaius novaehollandiae. NCBI lineage: Eukaryota > Metazoa > Chordata > Aves > Casuariiformes > Dromaiidae > Dromaius > Dromaius novaehollandiae. The sequence goes on from NC_088107.1 coordinate 24,842,100, forward strand.
ACCTGGAGAGACCCCAAGGTGACAAAGTAAGGGTGCTCCCAGCCCTGCGCAGGGACTGCGTCACAGCGGGCTGCTCGTGCCTCTACCGCCGCTGTTCCGCGCGTGCATATGGACAAGGATCGCTTGGCTGCTGCAGAGCATTTCTAGCCTGAATATCACGGGCACCAAGGAGCGTTTGAGGAATTTTCACAGGACTGATGACTTTTTACTTGAGCCAACAGTCCTTACGGCTAGTAGGAGCAGGCATGCTCAAGGTGTAACGTGTATGGAAAGGGACCTGCTGCTTTGCATGGGAAGAAAAGAGGAAGGAGCACGCGGGTGGAGGTTTCCTGCAGGCTGAAATGATTTTTCTCCTCTGTTTTTACAGATGGCCGGCTTTTGGGTAAGTCAAAAGGGCTTCGCTGGACTCCCTCTTTTCCTACGTCTCTCCGCAAGGCATCGCGAGCAGTGCTAGCCAGGGGCTGTTTTGCAGCAGTGGTACCTAGACGAGAGGGCGACCAGAGGCGGGTGGAGGAACCTCGGTCACCGGAAGACGGGCTGGCGGCAGGTTGGATAAGCGAGCTGCCCCGGGCTGCTCGGGACAGCTGGGCACAGGCCGCGGTCTTTGTGGAGAGGGGGCTGTTTCCGGCGGGGATGATGGGACCATTTTTAGCTCTTTTTAAGAAAGAAGCTCCATCCCTCCTGGCTCCCCGGAGCATTTATTCATCTCCTTTTTTCTGTATGTTTTGCAGAGATTGTTTGAAACGATACGGTTTGTGCTCAGAAAGAGCATTCCTGCTTATGGGGTGGTCTTTGAGACCATACAAGATGACGAGCCGCAAATCGGAGACATCATGTTATTTCCAATGATGTATAAATCAATCTCTTCTGGAAGAATCTTTACACATGCTGCTGTTTATTGTGGCGATGGCGAAGTCATACACTTTCAACGTAAGTTTGTGGCCTCCTCTTGATTTCTTCTCAGCCCCCAAAGCATGTGACAAGCCACAGGCAAAGGAGCAGGGGCAGCCCCCGCTGTGGCCCCCCAAAGCACCGGCACAAATGGGCCGCCACAGATCCAAAAAGCAGAGAGTGAACCCGCCAGTGTGGTGGCCAAGGGGCGACGCCGGCTGAGGCGATCCGGGGCCAGGGAGCAAGACCCTCATCTTCCTCCCGGACAGCCCTTGGAGCCCTGATTCCTGTGGCGGGGGCAGCCTTTGCCTGCACAAGAGCGGCTCTGCGCCCGGCCAGCAAAGGAGGTCGCGCACGGCTATTGCTGGGTTTTTTCTTTTCCAGGCACTGACTTTATGAGAAACAAAGGATGTGTCAGCAAAGAAGGCTACAGGGCCATGAGAAAGGAGCGGGGGAAAGGCCAAATCTACAGGAAAATAGATGGGGTCAATCTCGAAGCTTTCAAAATTAGAGTGCGGGAGGTGATGAATGCAGAAGCCGAGTATTCACTCACCACCACCAACTGCATTCACTTTGCGCTCTACCTCCTGGGCCTGGTGAAGTTCTACCACGAGCTGGTGAGTAGAGAGCCCCGGGGCCACGTCCCCGCCACGGCCCGCGGAGCCTGCCCGGCCAGGCCGCCCTGGAGCGGAGCCCGCCCAGGCACCAGGCTTCATGGCGCCTTTCCCCGGCAGGTCGAGTTCCCCTAGCACCGGCACAGACGCAGCAGCAGGACGGTGAGTAGCCCGGTGGCGCCGCTGGGGCCCGGCAGCCGGTGAGGCGGAGGGCGGCGGGGGACACCCGGCTGCCCCCCGGGTGCCAGCCGCCTCACGGCCGCCTTGTGTTGCAGGAGAGCTGCCAAGTGGTGTGAGCAGAGGCCTGAAACCCTCCGAGGACTCCAGCCTTCCTCACCTCCAGCCTTCCTCACCTCCAGCCTTCCCCAGCCCCTGGTCAAATAAAGAGCGTGCGGCTGCCGCTTTCCATGTCCGGCCTCACTCCGGCCTTTCCCCCTCGCTCGCTTTCTGCTGGGACCGGGCGGGTGCCAAAGCAGCCCGAGGGAGGCCGCCGCCATGTTGGGGCCCGCCGCCACCATGCTGGGGCCCGCGCCTCGCTGCTGCCTGTCCCCGCTCCTTCGCCCCGTGGGCCAAGTGCCCGGGAAAGGCCGAGCCATGCGCTTCGTTAGGATTTTCCATGCCATCGGGTCCGCGGGCGGCTCCCCCCCCGCCCCCCCGGCAGGGCAGGCGTCGCTGCCGCGCGGGGGTGAAGCACCCGCTCCGCTCACCGGCCGGCGGCCGCGGCGGGCTCGGGGGGACGCGGGGACGCGTGTCCCCCTGCGCCTTTAAGAGGCGGCGGCGGCGGCGTTGCCCCCCCGACTCCACATGATCCTGACATCAGCTGCATCCCGGCATCCCAGCCCACCCCGCATCCCGGCCTGCCGCCACCGCGCATCCCGCTCCGCCGCCGCCATGGCCGCCGGGCAGGCCTACAGCGAGGAGAAGGGCGGCTCCTCCAGCCTGGGCGAGCCCGAGTACGGCCACGACCCGGCCAGCGGCGGCATCTTCTCCTCCGACTACAAGCGGTAGGCCGCGGCGAGGCCGAGGCGGCTGCGGGCCCGGCGTGCGGGGGGCTGCCGCCTCCCGCGTCCCCCCTCGGCGCTGCCCCGGCGCGGCCGGCGGCGGCACCCAGGACACGGGGCGGCAGCGGGGCCGGGGGGGCCGGGCGGCACTGGGGCGCGGGGATGCGTGGCGGATGCTGGGACACGGCGGGGGGGAGGCCAGCGGGGGGGTGGGGGCGTTTGGGGCGAAGGCGCTGCGTTTTGGGGCAGGGGACGGGAAACGCCGGCTCAGGGGATGGCACCCGAGCAGCAGCGTGGTGTGGCGGGGTGACCAGGGACGGGAAGCTACCAACGTCCCCCAGCCCTGCACCCGCTGGTGATGTCCCCCCAGCCCTGCACCTGCTGCTGATGTCCCCGATGTCCCCCCAGCCCTGCACCCGCTGGTGATGTCCCCCCAGCCCTGCACCTGCTGGCAGTGTCCCCCCAGCCCTGCACCCGCTGGTGATCTCCCTGATGTCCCCCCAGCCCTGCACCCACCAGCGATGCCCCCGATGTCCCCCCACCCCTGCATGCCCCCATGATGTCCCTGCTGTCCCCCCAGCCCTGCACCTGCTGGCAATGTCCCCCAGCCCTGCACCTGCCAGCAGTCTCCTCAATGTCCCCCCAGTCCTGCACCCACTGGCAAAGTCCCCCCAGCCCTGCACCTGCTGCCAGTGTCCCCCAGCCCTGCACCCATGGGCAATGTCCCTGATGTCCCCCAGCCCTGCACCTGCTGGTGGTGTCCCCCCAGCCCTGCACCCCCTGGCAATGACCCCCAGCCCTGCACCCCCTGACAGTGGCCCCGCAGCCGTGCACCTGACGATGATGTCCCCCAGCCCTGCACCCACCAGCGATGTCCCTGATGTCCACCCAGCCCTGCACCCACTGGCAATGTCCCTGATGTCCCCCAGCCCTGCACTCCCTGGCAGTGGCCCCCAGCCGTGCACCTGCTGGTGATGTCCCCCAGCCCTGCACCTGCTGGTGATGTCCCTCCATCCCTGCACCTGCCGGCGGTGTTCCCCAGCCCTGCACCCACTGGCGGTGTCCCCGATGTCCCCCCAGCCCTGCACCCACTGGCGGTGTCCCCGATGTCCCCCATCCCTGCACCCACTGGTGATGTCCCCATGCCCTGGTGCCGCCCTCCCGGGAGCCCTTGCCCAGTGGGCAGCGCAGGGAGCCTGGCAGCATCCCCACAAGCCCTCACTGCACCCATGGCGGTGGCCTCGGCGCCCGAGGACCATGGCTGGACCCGCCGTGGCTTGGTCCTGTGGGTCCTGCCCACACGTGCCAGCACCTGATCTGTGCCCTTCGGGGGCTGACGCCCCACAGGGATGGCGGTGGCCAGCCAGGCCCCACGACGCGTGCCGGAGGTGATGCCAGAGCCCGGCCGGGCTGAGGCGCAGGGCAGGCAGCAGGGCCCCGGGTGCGAGCGCCGCCCCGGCCATGGGTGCCCCCGCGGGGTGCCGCCCGGGACCCTGCAGCCAGCGCCGCGGTGCAGCTCCGGCTGGAGTAACGGGTGCTCGCGGATGGGGCCATAACGAGGCGCGCAGTCACTAGATGGTGCTGTGCCTTCTGTCCAGGGACGGCGTGTCCGTCCGCACAGCCTGCGTCCTCCTGTCCCTTCTCAGCTGCATCCCACCAGTCCCGTCTCAGGGAGGTGGGGGCTCAGGGCCGCTGGTAGTCACCCCGGCTGGTGCGTGGGGACAGCCTCGAGCTGCCCCGTGGGCTCCTCGCCCATTCCGGCGTCCCCTCAGGGATGGCAGGGCCTCGGTGTTGCCCCCATCCTCCACCTCCCGCTCGTCCCCTCTTGAGGGCTGACGATCACGGTCCCCAGACAGGGCTGGTGGTGGCCATGGCTGGGGGCTCAGTGCCCCCTGCGAAGCCACTCAAGGTGCCCGGGAAGCAGCTCCCTGCAGAGCTCTCCCACCCGGCGAGGCAGCAGCCGCGTCCCTGGATGCAGGACAGGTCCCCAGGCATCCTCAGGGTGACAGAGGGACCCCAGGGTAGGGGACCATCATGCAGTGCCAGGCCTCGGCGATGGCCTGGGGTTGGGGCTGACCCCTCCTGGCCTCGCCACTGAGCATCTTCCCCCGCCACAGCACCAGAGCAGCCGAAACCATGAGCCCCAGGCCCTGCCAGGGGACATGCCGCTGCCGCGGCCCGCGTGGCCGGGACGTGAGGGGCCACCCGGCGCCGTAGCATCAGGTTTCAGGTGGTGGAGCGGGGAGGAGGAGCGAGGCCCGTGGCAGGCCAGAGAGCCAGCGGGAGCCCGGCAGCCCGGCAGTGGGGCTACGCCGCTGTCAGCGTGGGGCAAACGGGCGGTTCGAGAGGCCGCCGGTGAGCCGGCTGCACCCGCCGGCTTCGCTGACCGAAGGGATGCTGTCGATGCCGCCGCTGCAGAAGCTGCTGCAGCAGCTGCCGGCCGGCGCAGGCGGCCTGGGGAAAGCACCAGCGGGCGCCGCGGCCGAGGAGGCGAGGAGCCCGGTGCTGCCCGCCGACGGAGGGCAGCAGGCCTGCTACAGCGCCCTGCGAGCCGACGAGCTCCGGCTGCTGAAGCGGCCCGAGGCGGAGGCCGTGGCGGAGAGCGGCAGCGGTGCCGGGCAGCCACAGCCGCTGCGGTAAGGACCCCCGCGGGTGCCCGCCAGGGGAGCGGGCAAGGGACGAGCCTCGAGAAGGGGGCACACGGAAGCGTGGGCCATGCGCCGTGCTCTCGAGGCTCTGTGGGACGATGGCAGCGGGGACTTGTGCCGAGCATTGTCCTGCCAGGAAGCCCCAGCACCACCAGCTACGTGTGGGTGCAATCCGGGCGGCCAGGGTTTTGGGGACGGTTTAGTGTTTCAGGATGCGACGCTTTGTTTAGCAACTGGCGTGTGCTCATGGATGGCAAGCACGTTATTTCTCCAGACGCTGAAGTGCTTTTGGTGCAAATTGGTGCTGTTTTGGGAAAGCTCCCATCCCCACGGGACAATCTGGGAAGAGGCTGTTGCAGGTGGATGCAGCCTTGCAGGTCTAGCGGTGCCGTGCCGCCAGGTCAGCTCGGGGACCGCAGGGACAGCTGTGCCAACCAGCCTTATAAAAGGGGACATTGGTGACAAGGAGCTGACAGTGCCCAGGGCGACAACCTCAGCCCACGCGAGTTGCCCCAGCAACGCTCCCAGGGCCGCAGGGTCCTTTTTCACACACCTGTAACCAAATTCCTGCCCAGATAAATATTTCACGAGCAGCTGTGGATTGGGTTCCCAGCCTGGCGCGGGCATCTCTCCTGCCCCAGCCTGACCGTGGGAAGGGGGCAAAGCCAAGCGAGTGCCCTCTGCCTCCAGGGGAGCCCTGAGCCAGGCTGGAAACAGGTGGGAAAAGTGAATAAAATGGAAAACAGGACTTTCCTTCCTCTGTTTCTACATCCTGAAGCTGAGGTCCTCCTGATCCCAGCACCTGAGGGCCACATTTGGTGGCCCAGGGCGAGCAAAGCCCTGGGAGCTGGCAGTGGGCACTGGAGGCTGCAGCATGCCCAGCATACACATGGGGACCCTCCGCAGTAGGTGCTGGGTGATGGCCAGGGGCTGCTGGGAGTGAGGGCTTGCTCCTCACAGCACCTGGGCTGCTCCACAGGCATGATGACCTCAAGGAGATGCTGGATAGCAACAAGGACTCGCTCAAGCTGGAGGCCATGAAGAGAATCGTGGCGGTGAGTGTTGCCGTGGCACGAGCTCGGCACCTGGCAATGCCGTGCCATGGGCTCGCCGAGGCTGCGTGCCTGGTGTCACGCTGTTCCTCCCCCCCAGATGATCGCCCGTGGGAAGAACGCCTCCGATCTCTTCCCAGCTGTCGTCAAAAATGTGGCCTGCAAGAATATCGAGGTGAGGCAGGTCTCAGCTGCTGTGCACATGGCCAGGGTGGGCAGCAGCCTTTGCATGGCCTGTGGCAAGAAGCTGCCAGGTGTCCCCGCTGCGGGGTGAGCAAGGGATTGACACCCAAGGGTGTCCTCGGGTCTGGAGCAGTTCCTGGAGGGATGCTATTTGGCATTAGAAAGGCTTTGGGGAGGGCTAGTGTGGGCTGAGTTTTGGGGGGATGGAGGCACTGGATGATGACAGCTGTCCTAGTATGGGGATAATCCTGGGGGAGGGTCTGTGCTGCGGGGTCCTTGCCACCTTGGCCACCCTCTGCCGTGCGGCCCGCAGGTGAAGAAGCTGGTGTACGTGTACCTGGTGCGCTACGCCGAGGAGCAACAGGACCTGGCCCTGCTCTCCATCTCCACCTTCCAGCGAGGACTCAAGGTAGGTGGCCTGGCTTCTTTTAGGGGGGCAAAATCGGGGCTGGGAGGCTGAAGTGGGGTTGGGCAGCCCCAGGGGACCTCCAGCTGCATCCTCTCACTGGCGAAATCCCCATCCTGGAGGGTCCTGGTGGGGCCCAAGAGCCCATCCCAGCTTGCTGCAGCGCTGTGCATGCCCACTGCAGGACCCCAACCAGCTGATCCGCGCCAGCGCCCTGCGGGTCCTCTCCAGCATCCGTGTGCCCATCATCGTGCCCATAATGATGCTGGCCATCAAAGAGGCAGCGTCGGACATGTCCCCATACGTGCGCAAGACAGCCGCCCACGCCATCCCCAAACTGTACAGGTAATGGGGTCTGTGGGCCACCGGGGGCCCAATGGGGTGGCTGGGGCCCCATGGGGTGGCGTGGTGGTGTGGAGGACAAAGAGAACTCGTTTAAAGATTTGTACTTGCTGTTAAATTGCAGTTTTGGGGGTATGGTGCTGGGGTCCTGCCTGCTTGGCATTGGTGGGCAGACGGCTGAGGAACGGGGTTGTTTGGGGCAGTGTCAGCCCCATGGGACTGGACTAGCTGTGATGTGCTCCTGTTCGTGCCGACCCTGCTCTCCCCTCGCAGCCTGGACTCAGACCAGAAGGACCAGCTCATTGAAGTGATTGAGAAGCTGCTGGCAGACAAGACCACGGTGAGCTGGGTGCCCCATCTCCCCTTTCCCAAAATGTGGGGCTGCCACCCTCCCCAGTGAGCGCCCGGTACTCTGGCTACCCTCAAGCCTTACGTCTCCAGCTGGTGGCCGGCAGCGTGGTGATGGCATTTGAGGAGGTCTGTCCCGAGCGCATCGACCTCATCCACAAGAACTACCGCAAGCTCTGCAATCTGCTCATCGACGTGGAGGAGTGGGGCCAAGTGGTGATCATCAACATGCTGACGCGTTACGCACGCACCCAGTTCCTCAGCCCCAACCAGAATGTGAGTGCGGCCACCCAGTGCCATGGCCCTGCCAGAGCTCCTCTGGCACCAGGGGCCCCGCGTCTGCCACTGGAGGAGCCTCGGGTGTCCCCAGGCAGCCCTCGCAGCGGGCAGTGCTCCAGCATCTCATGTCTGGGTCCAGGCACATCGCAGTGGTCCACTGATGTGGTCGGAGATAAGGGTGATGGGAAGGTGGGATGAAGGGCTGGGGTGGTGTGGGAGGGCCAGCCCAGGCATGGCCACGGACAGCTGGGCTGGCACTCGCCCTCCCTCCCAGCGGGGCTGCAAGGTGTCCCGTGTGCCGGCAGGAGTCCCTGCTGGAAGAGAGCGCTGAGAAGGCCTTCTACGGCTCCGATGAGGAGGACGCCAAGGACGCCAAGGCGGAGGCTGCCTCACTGGTGAAGTGCAAGCCCTATGTCATGGACCCTGACCACCGCCTGCTGCTGCGCAACACCAAGCCCCTGCTGCAGAGCCGCAACGCTGCGGTGAGCCCCATGGAACAGCCACCCCCTCGGGGAGCCCTGTCCCATCTCCTCCAGGCCCTGCTTGGCTCTCAGTCCAGCCCCCAGTGGCCAGCAGCTAGTGTCCTAGCATCTTTTCTCAGGACCTCTGATGGCCATGGTGCCACCAGGGGGCTGGTGGGGCCTTCAGGGACCCCCAGGAGGAGAAATGTGGTGGGTGTCCACATGAGTGGACCTTGCTTTCCTTCCTTGGGGTGTTATTGGGCTGGTGCTGGGACATGACTGTCGCACGGGAGCTGTGGGGTGTCCCCCATGGTGTCCCTGTGCCTACAGTGTGACGCACAGGTGTAATCCCACAGGTGGTGATGGCCGTGGCTCAGCTCTACTTCCACCTGGCACCTAAGGCTGAGGTTGGCGTCATAGCCAAGGCACTGGTGCGACTCCTGCGGAGCCACAGGTCTGCAGCACGGAGGCTTTGCTGGCCCCCCGCAGAGCCCCTCAGCCTGCTTGCTGGGATGCCCTGGCCCGTGGGAAATGTGGGGCTGTGGTGGGTCCTGCCCCCTGCACAGGGATGTGCTGGGAGGGCAGCCGGTCCTGGCCCCACTGACCCTGCTCCCCCTCCTCGTCCCCACAGTGAGGTGCAGTACGTCGTGTTGCAGAATGTGGCCACCATGTCCATCAAGCGGAGGGTGAGTTTCAGCTGCCAGTGCACCAGAGGTCAGCCCCATTGCTGCTGGAGCAGACGGAGGGTTTGGGAGGCAGCATGCCTCCTGCCCAGGTCCTCAGAATCACCTGCCCATGGGTAACTTTGGCATGGGCTGGGCAGCCGGTACCAGGGGTGCTCCTAACACTGCTGGCTCTCCACACAGGGAATGTTTGAGCCCTACCTAAAGAGCTTCTACATCCGCTCCACGGACCCCACACAGATCAAGATCCTCAAGGTAAGCCAGAAAAGCCTAGCTGGACCCTTTGCTGGTAGCCCCACAGGCTGCCCAGACCCCTGCCAGGCCTTCAGGGCTCCTAGGATCCAGCCCAGAGCCCCTTCTCCATAGGGGGATGGGAGAATGCCAGGGACCCAGCCCCCTGGTACTGTGTTCCCATGCTGCCTCTCTGTGCTTCCTTCCCACAGCTGGAGGTCCTCACCAACCTGGCCAATGAGACCAACATTTCCACCATCCTGCGGGAGTTTCAGGTATGCTGGGGCCACGGGCACGCTAAGACCACCTGGTGCCACTCCAGCATGGCTCCGGGTGCCAGCACCATGGGGGGATAGAGGGAGATCCCCGCCAGGAGAAGAGGGCTTTCGGCATGCCAATTTCAAGTATGGCATCGTCTCCAAAACTCCTGGCATGCAGCTGCCGTGCAGGGGGATTCCCAGCACTGGTGCATGGGTAATGTGCCTTCCACATGCCCGTGCAGACCTACATCCGCAGCATGGACAAAGATTTTGTGGCAGCCACCATCCAAGCCATCGGGCGCTGTGCCACCAACATCGGGAAGGTGCGGGACACCTGCCTCAATGGCCTGGTCCAGCTCCTCTCCAACCGGGATGGTGAGCAAGCATGGCCAGGGTGAAACAGGGGCTCCTTTGCTCTTGGAGCAGGAGATCTCAGGGTAGGACCCTGCTAACGCAGGCTCTCTGCCTGCAGAGCTGGTTGTGGCCGAATCCGTGGTGGTCATCAAAAAGCTGCTGCAGATGCAGCCGGCCCAGCACAGTGAGATCATCAAGCACATGGCCAAGCTCACTGACAACATCCAGGTGAGTCAGGGTGCTGCGCAGCCCCTGGAGCCGGGGTCCACCCCGGTGGAGGGCCAGTGGGTGTATGGGCTCGGCACCATGGGCTGGGAGGCAGCCGTGCCATGTGCCAATGGCCATCCTTCAGGTGCCCATGGCACGGGCCAGCATCCTGTGGCTCATCGGGGAGTACTGCGAGCACGTACCCAAGATCGCACCTGATGTGCTGCGCAAGATGGCCAAGTCCTTCACCAATGAGGAGGACATCGTGAAGCTGCAGGTCATCAACCTGGCAGCTAAGCTCTACCTGACCAACTCCAAGCAGGTACCAGTGAATGGGCTCCCCATGAGCATGGCGTGGGGTGCAGGGCTGAGATGGCCCTGTCCCTGTCTCAGTTTCCCTGTTGGGAGGGAGAAACTGGCTCTGAGCATGCCTGTCGGTGCAGAGCAAGCTGCTGACCCAGTACGTACTCAACTTGGCCAAGTACGACCAGAACTACGACATTCGGGACCGGGCCCGCTTCATCCGCCAGCTCATCGTGCCCACTGAGAAGAGTGGGGCCCTCAACAAGTATGCCAAGAAGCTTTTCCTGGCCCAAAAACCTGCTCCCATCCTGGAATCCTCCTTCAAAGGTATCAGCCCTGGCTATAGGGTATGGGGACATGGGAACTGGGGGTGTGGATGGGGAGAGCTGTCACCCCAGCAGCACATGGCTGCATTGGAGCTGCCCCAACTCTTCGTCCTGCCGTAGATCGGGACCATTTCCAGCTGGGCTCCCTGTCCCACCTGCTTAACGCCAAGGCAGTTGGCTACCAGGAGCTGCCCGACTGGCCGGACGAGGCCCCCGACCCTTCCGTGAGGAACGTGGAGGTAGTGTGGGGCAGTGCAGAGGTCCCCAGGGCCTGCCGGGGTGGTGGGAGACACTGGGAGCCAAGGTGGAGGAGCTCCAGGGCCTTGACAGTGTTGCCCTCCTCCGCAGGGAGGATGCACCTCCCAGCTGGGGAGCTGCAGCAGGCTTTGGGACAGCCCCAACAGGGGCTGCTCAGGTGCCTTGCCGTCTCCTCGCGTGTACCATGTGTGCGCAGGTGTCCATACACCAGCTTGCTGTGCTCAGGGACACGTGTGGCCAGCCCGGTGTGGGGGTAGGAGGGGGGCAAGGGTAGCACTTTGGGCTCTGTGCCCATGGGCGCCAGCCCTGCTCCATCACCCCTGTCCTTGGCAGGTTCCCGAGTGGACCAAGTGCACCAGCCGTGAGAAGAGGAAGGAGAAGGTGGAGAAACCTTTCTACTCCGATTCAGAGGGCGAGTCAGGGCCAACTGAGTCAGCAGACAGCGGTGAGGGCCCGGGCAGCACAGTGGGGTGTCGGGCTGTGGTGCCACGAGCTGGGCACAGGTCACCAGGGTGGGGGGATGTGGGACACAGCAGGCGGGTGCCGGACGGGGTGGAACGCAGTGCAGGGACATGCGATGTGGTGGGACATAGCAGGTGGATGTGGGATGCAGCGGGGGGATGCAGGACATGGTGGGACACAGTGAGTGGATGCAAGACATGGCAGGACACAGCAGGGGGATGCGGGATGCAGCAGGACGTGGCAGCAGGGCTGAGACGTGCCCACTCGCAGAGCCTGAGTCCGTCAGCGAGGAGAGCGAGAGCAGCAGCAGCGAGGGCAGCTCCAGCTCCGGCAGCGAGGAGGAAGAGGAAGGCAGCGGGGACCAGTCAGAGGACAAGGAGGAGGAGGAGAAGAGGAAGAAGAAGAAGGAGAAGGAAGCCCCTCGGAAAGCATCCCTGGAGAGCGCTGGCAGGTACCTTGCACGCCACGTCCCGTGGGGCTGAGGATGGAGGCAGGGTCTCCCCGGCTGGATCTGCATCCTCGAGATGTGGCCTGTCTGAGCTGGCCTCTCCCTGCAGCCGCAGCGAGGAGGAGGAGGAGGAAGGGGTGAAGAAGGGCAAGAAGAAGAAGCAGCAGCAGGGGAGGAAGGGCCGTGACGAGACCTCGTCCGAGGAGGCCAGCGCCTCCGAGAGCAGCTCGTCTGAGTCAGACTCGGGCTCCGAGGTGCAGGAGTCACCAGCAGAGGTGGAGGGCAAGCGGAGGAAGGCGGTGAGGGCCAGGATGGGGAGCAGCATGGTGGTGCGGGGCTGGCCTGAGCCCCTTTGCTCACCCCACGGCTCTCTGCCTCCTTCTAGCCTGCCAGCACCAAACCCGGTCCCAGGGCCACTGCCGCAGGCCCCAAGGAAATCTCCCTGCTCGACCTGGATGACTGTGAGTAGCTGCCACAGGGCCAGGGCTCGGCTCTGCCCTGGCTGTGGGGCATGCAGGGGTCCTGCCACCCTGTCTGCCCCCCTGCTGCCACCCCAGCGGGTGCATGGCCAGGCTGGGGGTGCCCCCCAGACAGGCCATTACTGCATCCTTGGGGAAACTGAGGCACAGGCCTCCCACACCAGCAGAGCTCAGAGCTGCACGAGTTCTTGGGGTGCTGCTGAGCTGGAAAAGGGGACTGGGATTGGTGGGGTCAACGGCCTCTGTCCCCAAGGATGGCTGCGGGGCACATGGCTGTGCTCATGGGGCCATGCCCATGTTCTTGTCCCCGTGCAGCTGTCCCCTTGCACTGTCCCCATGGGACTGTGGCCTGTCAGGGCTCTGCTAACTGTTTTCTCCTCGCCCCCCTATGCCCCACAGTCACCCCGCCTCCTCCCCAGCCCGTCCCCTCCAGCAACATCGTCTCCACCAGCCTGGTGACTGACCTGGAAGGTCTCACGCTCACCGACACCTCCCTGGCACCTGCTGTAAGTGACCCCAAATGTCCCTGCATCCCCCCAGGGACATCCCGCATCCTCCCTGGGGGCCATCCAAATCCACCGGTCATGGGCACTGCGTGCTGCAGCGCCCGGGCAGCCTGCTCACCCCCGGCCGTCCTCGCTCCCTCGCAGCTGCTGAGCCCGGCGTTCGGCTCGGTGAGGACCTACGAGCTGCTGCACCGCATGACGGGCGAGGGGCTCTCCGTCGAGTACTGCTTCAGCCGCCGGCCCTTCCCGCACGACCCCCACATGGTGGCTGTCCAGATCCAGATCTCCAACAACACCGATGCCGAGGTGAAGAGCCTGCGCATCAGCGAGCCCAAGCCGCTCTCGGGCATGCGGATCCAGGAGTTCCCCGAGATTGGTACGGTTGGGTGGGCTGGGTGCTGCCCGCCGGCCAGGTGCCCGCTGGCTGCTGGGGACGCGGTGCCAGCCGTGTGCTTTCAGAGAGCCTGGCGCCCGGCGACACTGCCAGCGTGGTCATGGGCATCGACTTCTGCGACTCCACCCAGGCAGCCAACTTCCAGCTCTGGTAAGCGCCTGGCACTGGGGCAACATGGGCAGGGGGTGCTCCAGGGGGTGGGGGACAGCAGGGCAGGGACCAGCATCCCTCCAGGGGACAGGGGATGGCCGGACATGGCATGGGGTACTCCAGGGAATGGGGGACAGCAGGAGCAGCACTGAGGTTCCCCCAGGGGCTGGAAGACAGTGGGATAGGCGTGGGGTGCTCCAGGGGACCGGAGGACGCAGCATGGGGTGGGGTCCTGCCTGTGGACTCCGGGCCAGCCAGAGCCTCTCACCCGCCTGTCTCTGCAGCACCCACACACGCCACTTCTACGTCTCCATCCAGCCGCCCGTGGGGGAGCTCATGGCTCCCGTCTTCATGAGCGAGAACGAGTTCAAGAAGGAGCAGGGTGAGTGCGGGACAGAGGCGGGCTGCCTTTGGGGGGACCCAGCGCCCCGAGCCCGGCGCGCCCGGTGCTGACGCTAACCACCCGTTTTATTCCCTCTGCCGCCCTCACCATGTCCTTAGAGCACCTCTCGCGGCTGGGCGAGGGTAAGTCGCAGCTCAGCCGGCCCTCGTGGGCAGGGGCGCACTGCTGACCCCCTCCCGCTCCCCTAGACTAGCTCTGCTGCCCTTGCCCTGTGCGAGCCCCCCTCCTGCACCCCCGGGCCTGGGGACGGCGGCAGCAATCCCTGGCGCAGCTCGGACAGATGCCATGCTGGGTGCCCCCGGTGCCGCCGGGGTCCCGGGGGGCCGCGCCGGGTCCCTGCACAGCGTGGAGGGCTCTGGGGCACGACGGGGCAGATCCCCGGCCCTGGAGACCCCGTGATGCCTGGCTGTGCAGAGCCCCAGGTATTCGTGGGGTCCCTGGACCCCTGCGCTCATGCACCCGGCCCCGCCACAGCAACCTTGTGCCACCCCGAGGGGCCCTACGGCCATCCCGTTGCCAGCACCAAGCCTCTCGCCGGCTGCGGGGACAGCTGTCCCCTGAGCACGTGGCCCCCGGGAGCCGCTGTGCAGCCTGACAGTGCCAGCGGCTCCCTCGCAGCCACTCACCAAGCTGCAGCCGGTGGCTGAGCGTGGGTCCCGCGGGTGCTTGGCGCTCCCAGCGCTGTGGCCAGGGGCCAGCAAGGAATGGGGACACCCTGGCTGCGTGTCCCCATGCTTCCAGAGCCAGCGCGCTCCGCAGCATCCCCGCAGCACAGCGGGGGGAGCCCTGGGGGGTCTGTGGCCACGGCACGGTGAGCGATAGGTGCTGGTCTGGCTGCTGCACCCGTAGCCAGGCCGGCACACAGTGGGTGCTCGATGCCCGCGATACCCGGGCTCCATTGCCCTGCGCTGCCTGGAGGAGCCGTTCCCCAGGGACATGGGACATGGCTGCAGGCTGCTGCCACCAGGCAGGCTGGCAGGACACAGAGACGAGCCCAGGAAGGGTCCTGGAGGAGGGATTTTCCCAAATCCATCCCTGCTGGGGGCTGGAGAAGAGCAAATGCTCAGGGAAGAGCAGGGTGTCGGGACCTCGTGGAAAGCCTGGGCTGCGAGGCCCCAGGCACAACGTGGGGTCGATGAGCCCCAGGATGGGGCTGAGCCCTCCCCCAGCACGCGGCTGGCACCTCGGGACAATGACCCCAGCGGGATGAGATGGGACAGGCAGAGGCTGGACGGGGGGCAGGAATCAGGGCTTGGCTCAGGGACACCAAGACAGAGCCCCGGAAGGGACACGGCCGCTCTCTGGGGGCGCGCGCGGGGCAGAGGGGCTCCGCAGACAGAGGGCCGGGGTGCGAGGCTGGAGATGGGCAGGTGCCTCTGCTGCCCGCCCCAGGGAAGCTGACGGGCATGAGCGAGATCACGGAGAAGCTGACACTGCCGGAAAAATGCCGGAGCGACCACGCCATCGTCCAGCAAGTGACCTCGGCCGCCAACGTGGGCCGCGTGCCCTGCGGAGCAGACAACGAGTACAGGTAGCCGGAGACGCCGCCTCGCACTGCGCTGCTGGGACCCCCGGCTCCTCGCGCAGCTCGAGCAGACCGTGCCGAGCCTGCGATCTGCTGCGGGGCCCAAATCGCGGAGGGGAGGCTAAGGGAGAACCGGCCAGGGGATGTTACCTCTCCGGTCTTACCCAAATCAAAGCAGCTCCCTGGGGGGATGCTCGGGTCTTACTTTAGGACAGGGAGCCCCTGTGCCGCCCGCACCCAAACCCACTGTGACAGTGGCTGCGGGTGGCAAAGGCCTCCCCAGTCCCGGCTGCAGCATCCCAGGAACGGCCGTGCCGGCCCGGTGCAGGATGCTGGGGGGCAGGGACAGGAGGGCGATGGCGGGGACGGCCGCAGCTCGCCCTGAAGCCCTGTGTCTGCCGGCGGGCAGGTTCGCGGCCAAGACGGTGACCAGTGGGAGCCTGGTGCTCATCACCCTGGAGAAGCGGGAGGGAGCCGCGGCCCAGCTGACCGTCAACAGCGAGAAGATGGTTATTGGCACCATGCTGGTGAAGGACATTGTCCAGGCCCTGGTGCAGTGACTGCCGGGCCCCGCCACAGCCACGACCCGTGCAGCCATCTCCTCTGGTCCACCCCGCTCCCCCACACCCTCTGCATCCACGTAACCTGTTTCTGCCGGGTATTTCTCGCCCTGAGCCCCAGCGTGGCGGGGCAGCAGCTGGTGGGGAGATGCAGGGATCTCCGGAGCCGGCTAGGAGGAAGGAGCGGGACAGGGGAGACAGGAAACAGGGCGATGCCCCGCTTGGAGGGGATGCGGCCGGCTCCAGCAGCGCACCTCCTGCCCCCAGCCCCTCGCCGTGCGACGGTCTCGTAGCGTAACCCTATTTATTATGGCCAGGATCTCCCAATAAAGCTCTCCTTGAACCCGCTCCCTTCGGCACCTCCGCTTCGCAAGCGCGGCGGCCGGATCGCCCCCAAATCGCTGCGCACCAGGCTGCTCCGGCCTCCCTGGGGAGGCTGCCCGTGTCTCTGGCAGGCGGCCACTGGCTCCGGGAGGAAACCCGGCTGCTGACATGCAGGTAGCTCCAGTTTGGGCTCAGCTGCTTGAAGCAGCAAGACACTGGGCTAAACCCTTTCAGTGCTCCCGCTGGCTGTGCCGAGCCGGGCTCGGCAGAGGGATGGGGGCGGGAGGCGTTCAGCCCCCAGCCGGGGAACCGAGCGGTCCTGGGAGGTTTCCAGCCATTTATTCAAAGCAGAATTGCTCATGCTTTGACCGCAAAAATACCTGCTACGTCAGGGCTGGGCTGATTCTGCAGAGTCGCTGGAGGGATTCCTGGGGCCGTCTCCAGGAGGCTTTTCATCTTCAAATTGGAAAAAAGGAAATTTGACTCTTTATCACGATCTCTCCTCCCAGCGCGGGCTGGGTGGGATTTAAGAGAGCCCTGGCTTTCCTTTTACCCTTTCCAAAGCTACGTCCCAGCTGGGAGCCAGTCACGACGCCTGTATCCAGCACAGATGTTGGAGGGAGGGGAAAGGATGCGCAAAGGACATATGGGAAGGCCTGAACCCAAATTCGCCTCGAGTCTGAGCCCTTCCGCTGCTGCAAAAAGGGTGAGGACTTTCTGCTTTTTCCATGCTCTCTTTTGCGTATGCAGGAGAAAGGATAAGATCGCCTTTATTTTTACGGGTAATGAAACACTGGTAGATAATCTGGCCAGAACAGCACGAGCTGCTGGGTGTAAAGTGTTTATTTCTAAAAGGAAAGTCCTTTTAAATAATTAACCCAAAAGAGCTTTGCACTTTTCTCTCCCGGGCCAGGCTCCCCTCCCCTCCCACCCAAAGGGGTGCAAGGCTGGGGAGCAGAGTGGCAGCAGTGGGGGGGCGACATTTCACAGCAGCCCTGGGATGTTCCCATCGGATGACTGCGCGCCGGCACTCAGACAGGGGGAATTCATGCCCATGCAGCACTGCCTTGCGTTACGGAGCGGAAACGGAGAGCCAGTGTTTCTGCCACAAAGCGCCTTTCCCCTTTGGGTCCTGCCTCCGTGCAGTTCCCCCTCCCTCCCCGCCTGAAACACAGCGAGAATCACAGCGCCCAGCAGCGTGCAGCAAAGACGCGACGCTCACCGCG
The DNA here is from genome assembly GCF_036370855.1 of Dromaius novaehollandiae. Lineage (NCBI taxonomy): Eukaryota > Metazoa > Chordata > Aves > Casuariiformes > Dromaiidae > Dromaius > Dromaius novaehollandiae. The sequence goes on from NC_088107.1 coordinate 24,859,424, forward strand.
CAAAGCGCCGGGCTGAGCAGCCACCTACGAGCAGCCTGGCGACCGCGCGCGAGTCAAGGAGGCTTTGTGTGCCCACAGGGTCCCATGGCCGCAGGCGCCCGCCCGCCCAAAGACCGGGCCGATGGGCAGTGTGGGGACACAGAGGATCTCTTTGTCTCAGGGCAGCACTCGGCTTCACACTGCAGCCCAGCGGCCGAGAAGGGGAGAAGGACGCTGGGAGGAAACCAGCACGGGAAGGGCACTGCCTTGCTGGACGGCGTCCAGGATGCGCAGCCGCCTCCTGAAAGCGCTCGCTGTGAGCAGCCGGCCCCCGGGCTTTGCCCCAAAGCGTCTCCGGAGAACCTGCCGAGCGCGCTGCTCAGTGCCAAAGCTGCGGGATGCATCTCCCCAGGCAGCGCAGGGCTGCCAGCAGCCCGGGGGGGGCTGCGTCTTGCGTGGGCCTAGCCCGGGTGACTTAGCACGGGAGAACACAGAGCGAGCCCACCTGCTTCTGGTGCACCGAGCGTCCCTCTCTCCCGAGGGATGCCGCCAGAGTCCTCCCGCAAACAGCATCGCGCGTTGGCCCGCACAGCCGCCGAGCGCTGTCCTCGCACGCAGCCCTCTCCGCCCGGATGCCGACATAGCAGCGGCCCTGCCAGGCCCTGCCGACGCGCCTCCCCGAGGCCTGGGCCCGGCCACGGGGCCCCCAGGCAGCGAGCGGGCAGCCCCGCGCCCGCCGGGAGGCGCAGCAGGGAGCTGCCGGGGCGCAGGGAGCAGGCCGCGGCCTCCGCCCCGGGCCCTCTCAGGGCCACGCAGCCAGGGCCCCTCCTCGAGGCGCCGGGGCCGTCCCGAGCTCCGGCTGCCCCAAGCGGGCGCGGAGCCGCCGCAGCCCCTGCGTGACCCGGCGCCACATGGCGGCGCGGGGGGGGGGGGGCGCGGCGGGGAATCGCCGCCGGCTCCGTGCGCTGAACCGGCCGCCGCGGGGCACGCCGGGAGGCGGGCGGCGCGCGGGGCGCAGTGCGCGTGCGCGGCCGCCCCCGCCCCTCCCCCCCGCGGCGCCCCCCGCCCCCCCGCGGCGCCGGCCCGGGGAAGCGGGCGGCCCATAAAAGCCGGCGGGGCCGGTGGGGCTCCTGCTGCTGCTTCCGCCAGACCCAGCGGCCCGGTTCGGTTCGGTTTGGTTCGGCCCGGCCGCAGCGCCGCCGCCGCCCCCGGCGCACCCATGGCTTTCCCGCCGGTAAGGGCGGCCGGGCCTCGTGGGGGAAGGGGGGGGGGCGGCACGTGCGGCGGGCGCCGCGCCGCGTGACGGGAGCGCGCGCGCTTCAAAGGGGCGAGGCGGCGGCGGGGGGGGAGGCGGGCGGCGCGTGGCGGCGGCGGGCGCGGCCCCTTTAAGGCCGCCCCCTCACGTGGTTTCACACGTTCGCGGGCCGAGCGCGGCGGCGGCAGGTGAGCGGGGGGGGCGGGGCCGGCGGCGCCTCCCCCCCACCCCGCGACCGGGCCGGGCGGCGCGACCCGGGAGCCGGCGGGGGGGGCCGGGCCGCGGCGGCGGGGCCGGCGGGGGGGGCCGGGCCGCTGCTCCCGCCTGGCGGGCGGGCGCGGGGAGGCCCGCGGCGCTGGTGCTGCGCGCTCCCCGCCGGCTCCCGGGGGTAAAGGGAGGCGCCGGGGCGCGCGGCGGCCTCCCGCGCCTCTGCCCCGCAGCGCCGGCCGCGGAGGGGGGCGGCCGCGGGGAGCCTCGGCGGTGGCTGTAGCGCCTTCCGCGAGCCTCGCGGCCGGGGAGGCGGCGGGAGGCCCGGGCCGGGGCGGCGGGGCCGCGGGCCGGCCGCTTCGGCGTGGGACTCGCTGCCCGGGTCTGGCCCGCGGCGACCCGTTTCGAGGGGCTCAGAGCCGCGCCGCTCGCCGCCGTCCGCGCTGGCGTGGCAGCGCTGGTGCCGCCCGGAGGGCGCCGTGCCGTGCCGTGCCGTGCCGTGCTGCGCTGCGCGCGGTGTCGGCTCGCTGGCGCCGAGCCGGGGCGGCGGCGTCAGAGCAGGCTCCGGAGCGGCGGTGGTGCGCTCTGAGCGCGGGGCTGGAGTCGACTGCTGATGTCCGGGCAGGTAGCGTGCCTCGCCTCCGCCCGTGTGCCTTCCCAACTCTGGTGCACGTAGCGGCCGCGCTTGGTTTTGCTGCTGAGAATAATCGAAACAGCCCCGCTGGATGCACTGGATTCGAGCTGGGATGCGTTACCTTCAGGAGCGCGGTGCTTCTGCCCAGAGCAGCGTGTCCGTCCCGTGCTCCCATCTGGGCAGCCGGCTGTGACTGAGATCCCCTCCTGCCCGGGTTACCGGGGCCACAGCTTTTCTCACCTGAAGATACTGAGCTCTGATTCATGATTGTGGGGTGTGTTTCTTCAGTTAAGTGGAAACCCGTAATCCTGCTTACTGCTTTGAAGTCCCTTTGCCAGGGAGGGGTAGTTCTGAGTGCTTTTAAAGTCCTTTTTAGAGTGGAAAACATGTGGAACAGTTATTTACTCCTAAACCAGGAGACTGAGAGCTTCATGCAGCAAGACTTCTGCTGCTGACCCAGGAGACTTAGTCCCCAACCTCTGCTCAATCAACTACACAGGCAAGAGAGTTTTCTGGAAAAACAAGCTCTTAGCTTTGCTGTTACCCTTTGGTATTCCCCAGCTAAAGTCAATTAACTTTTGCTGTGGCTGTTTTTGTGATAGACTGACCACATGCACTGGCAGTTGGTCTGTTCGTAAGTGGTTCCAGCTAGAGCTGTGGATGGAAACTGCCTTTTGCCTAGAGTTTCAGGGTCCTGGTGCTTTGCTACACTTTGTCTCAACGGGAACAATCTCCCTAAACCAATTAAAACCTCTTGCTTTGATAGCGTATCGAAACAAACATTTGTCATTTCACTTGTTTCAGAAGCAGTTTGGGTAATATTTTCAGAACATTTTGTTCCAAAAATGTCAAAAAGAAGGTGCTTCAATGGAGAAGCTGCTTTCAAAACAAGAGTTTTGGCAAAACCAGCGTAGTTCTGAAGTTAACACTCCCATGGAAAATGATTCCATCGAAATTGCTTCCAAACAGTTTTGGTTCCAGCCAGATGTGTTCGAGGCCCTCTCTACACAAAGTAAACCTTAGAAAAACTTCTTAAGGTCAGCCCAGCTGATGCTGAGAGTGCTGATAAGTCAAGTAGTGCAGACCTTATTTAAGACAAATTGAGCCTACAGACTTTGTCAATATAGCTAAAATAGCAGTATTGCTTGATAGGAACAGTTATGTCAGTATTGTGCTTTGTATTGGTATAGCTGACTTCAGCTTGGGAAGCAAACTACACTAGTAAAAAGGGATTTTCAGAGCTGATTTGATATAAAAGTATTAAGCCATCTTGACTTAATTATGTTGAGACTGACACCATTTTAATAGCTTCTCAAATCTTGTCTCGGGATTCAAGGCTGTAGTGTGCTATGCCTCAGCCTCAAGTGAGGCTTCTGTGAAAGATGTAAAAACCTAAAGGCTGAATAGTGGCTGAAGTGGACAACCTTCTCTGCTCCAAAGCATCCTGAGGAGCTGACGTACATCTCGATAATCCTGGCAGCCAAGCTGTGTTTTGTGGCTTCCCTATGGAATAGGACATCCTCGTCCTCCTTGCGTAGTGCTGCTGTGATGCCGCAGGCTTGCTGTGATGGCCCTGGGATTTCACTAGTTGCCATGCTGAAAGCTAGCTCTCCTGCAGATGTGCGTGGCTTGCTCTTCCGGGCTGTGAAGGTGCCTGCATTTCTGCTTATGCTTAGACATCCTTGGTGGCTTTTGCCACACAGGCGTATTTTGTTCCAAAGACTGAACTGCTCCAGGTTCATTTCCCGTGGGTCTCTCCCTGCAGGCTGCAGTCCTGGGATTCATTTGGGGCTGGCAAGATGTAAAGAGACAGGTCTCCCAAGAGACCTGACAGCTGCTGGGGTAATGCTTTAGCTGCCCGCTTCCTGATGCGGAGCCAGTGAGCAAGAGCTCCGTAGCATGGTGATATGGCTCATCAGCTGTCTTCTGCTCTGTCCTCCTGTTACTGAGAGGGAGCAGAAGCTCCTCTCCCTATTTCAAATCAAGCCAGGTGCTTTGCCTCTCAAGTGGGTTTTGTTTGGAGGACCCTGTTACTGCCATCCTTGGCTCAGAGCCTGTAGCACCCTAGAGATGAATCTTCATGCTTGGACATGGGTTCTTGGCTAATGATTAAGCTGAGCCAAGATGACAGACAGTGCTCCTGTTTGAGCTTCTCCTTGCTGTGCATCATCATTCTGCACAATGCTTCTTGGGTTTGTGTTCCAGATCCACCATGATGACTTAACTTTAAGCCTGTAAATTGTTTGCTTCATGCCACTGTGCACTTATTGCACTGAACTGTCTTTCTCATTTTTCTGAGCTAGGAAGATGTCTAGAAACTCTCTACTTTCCAGCTGAGAGGCTGGGTGTCTTACCAGGCTTTAGGAAGCAACATTTGACTTCTGATGACTTTAAGTAGACTCCCAGCTAGATCACCCTTCTGTATTGGCTATTGCTCATCTATTGGCCACAATAAAATGATGCCTGCTGTTCTGAATTGGGATTGTATGCTTTAGTGGACAGGACTGGCTGGGACAAGTGGTCGTTGGGTCTCTGATTACAGCCTAGGATCTCACAAAATGTGCCAGGTTACTGCTAGTGCCTCCAGGTGAGAGGGGACCTTCCACTGCTCTTGCACTGATGCCCCAGTGAAAGCAGAGGTGGTCAGCTGCTCTGAGTGTCAGCTGTAGCTATAATTACCCCCAGGCAGTATAGTTTCAGAGAAGCCTGAAGAAGCAGTATATGTGTAGCTATCAATGCATTGCTTGGGTCAGCAAAACCCTTCAAGACAGAGCATTGGAAGCTGATTGTAGCTGAGCTCAAGAATGCGTTTTTGCTCGGCTTGAGATTGAGAGTTGAGTATGTTCTGGAAGATGCAGCCTCAGACATGATGCTTCTCTATGCTTTGGTGTTAACTGGTTTTCTTGGGACTAAGTCATGGCTGTGTTCTCCAGCTGTATGTTTGCAACCTTTTCCACTTGAATGTGCAGGCTGAGGGGTTTTGGCCCTGTGCACTTAAAGACCTGCAGAGCTCTTCTCAAAGGAGTATCTGTGTTTTGGGGGGGTCTGGGGAGAGGGGTGAGCTTTACCAGGACCAAGTCTGGAGATGTGAGCCACTTTCTACAAGGTGTTGGATGCCAGCTCCTGGGCCCGGGGTGACTGCAGCATCTCTGGAGTGATAACCTTCATAACCTTAAGGTTAAAACTTTTTTAAGTAAAAGGAGATTCTGTAGAAAAGATTAGCCCTAGTGTTGCTGTTTTCTGTTCTTATTTGTGGCAGGGCTGGTGCTGCCAGTTGTGGGAAGCATCAAATGCTAAATGAGCAGGAATGGGTCAGGCATTTGATTTGCCACTTGAGTTTATTTTTGTCTTGCTAGCGCAAACTCCTAGGAAAAAGCTTTGCCTCCTGCTGTAAGAGGTTCTTTAGCAGTAACATGAGTAGAATATGGAGTTTCACGCTTGTGCCAAATCAGCCTGATGCGGCACTTATTTTTATTAAAGATGACTGGCAATACTTTCTTAAATTGAGCTTCTGTACTCCTCAGCTGCTTTTTATAAAGATGACCTAAAGCCTGCTCTGCCTGTTTACTCTTGCCTGAAGCTTGCTTTGAGCCCTACCTGTTTACTCTTGGCTTGTGAATGCTCTTATACTGTGTTGACTGAGTTTCAGGACCTTATCTGAGGGTGGGCTGAGTCTTTCAGTAGACAAATATCCCAGGCATCAGTGCTGAGTAGATGTTAATGGTCCTAAACAGTCAAGCTGAAATCCCTTCCATCAATTGCTCAGGTCCTGCCTGGAGGTGTCACATGAGTTGTATATCCAGCAGTTTGTTGCTGCACCCTTCTAGCACAGGGGTACCTTTGTTTTTACTGAACTGTGAAGGAAGCTTGCATGCCTGGAAAAGTCTCAGATCATGCCTGTTGAGGACTTGCTTGAAAGGAGAGTTTTGTGTTACAGCAGTAATGCTGCTCCTGAAGATAGAGTTATGGGGAGAAATGCAAGTCCCATACTTGAGCTGGGATAAAGTTGCAGTTGCTGTGTGAAATTGGGTTTAGACTTGCCTTCTGCATCCAGTTATAGGCCACATACTAGAAAGACTTAAGGGATCACTATAAAATAAAGCCAGCTCTGTTTTGGGCTTGCTACTGGTCTTAAGCTTATGTCAAGTTTTGAGCTGCAAGACATCTTGCTCCTCGCTCTGCAGTCAAGATGTGGATGAAGCAGGAAGAAAATGTGGGGAAGTCAGGCCCTAAGCTCTTGCAGGAATACATCCAAAAGGTAGATGTATTAAATGCCTCTGTGACAAATACAAATGTTCTAATCTAAAGCTATAGGCTTATGGGTGTCTTGGAGTAGCAGTGGCCTTGTTTGCCAGCTTAGCTGCAATTCTGTTCTTTGAGTTTGGCTCTAACTAGATTTAATGGCAAGGATTCTGGTCCAGAGGCCAAGACTGGGGAGACTGTGCCTTCCTGCTCTTCTTTAATATGAATCTTAATTGAGAGTGGTACTGTTTGCTCAGCAGGTCCAGGAGCAGAATTCTGCTGCAGTGCCTTTTGGGTGGTGGGAAGACCTGCCTGTGCTCTGAAGATGCTGGTTAGAGATTAAGCTTAGCCTCTGGATTGGCAGAGGCTTGAATGTTGCTGTACAGCTGCACTGAAAGAAGCCTAGATGTGAAAGCAGCTTGGAAGCAACTGGAGTGCCAGTTCTCCTGCTTCCTGGTGCCAGCTCAGTGCTTTGCTCTCCTCATGCAGAAGAAGCTTTACTGGGAGCTCTGACCTGTATAGGATGGCCAGCCTCAAAGCTGGGGAAGCCGATGGATCAGTGCCTGTGGAGGGTTGTGATAAAGCAAAGCTGATAGTGGGCAATGTCTCCTTCCTGTAAGGAGCTGCTAACTAAATGGAAGGTCAGGATTTAGTTCTCTGCCTTGCCAAGTGAAACCTCAGGACTTCTGGGCTATGTTTGAGTAGCTGGGAAGTCACTTTTTCCATAAGCCTGCTTTCTAGAGTGATTGCATGGCTGCTGACTTGGGCTGTTTCAAGATGTTGTTCAGAGCTCCCACACGTGGGTGGTTGCTCTCTGTCACTGTGCACAGGAGAAAACTGGTATCTTGTGGCTGTCTTGCTTGACCTTCCCCCTGCAGTGTTGGGACACTGATTTTTGGGGAAGAGGAGCATCTGTTACCCAGATCTCTGCCTGTTTCCTAGCAATGAGATGAACCATGCTGGAGAAAAGCAGCAATCTCATGCTAGCCACCAGCTGAGTTTGGGAGCTATGCCTTTTAGTCTCAAGTTTATTCTAGCCATGCTGAGCTTGTGCCTAATTGTGACCTGAATGGTCCTGGTCTGATGTGCTGTGCTGACAAATTGCTGACCCACTTGCTTAAGTGTTTCTTTAGTGCAAAGATGTCTGCTTGGGTTTTGCTAGGACCTGGAGTTGAAGCTAATATGAGAGGCAATCTGGAATTTTCCTACAGTGTGCTGAAAGCAGGGTGGTGTGTACTAGCTTGCTTGACACTAATCTCTTCTCTTTATCAGAAAGAAGATACTGGGAGGAGCCTGAAAGACTGCTGGGATAGCCCTGATGCCCCTGCACTTTCCACTTGCAGCAATGCAGATATATTCCGCAGAATAAATGCCATGTTGGACAACTCCTTGGATTTCAGCGGCGTCTGCACCACACCAATCACAAAAGGCAAACGTGACATCTTGCCAGGTGATGTGTTTGGCTGGATTTGATGCAGGCTGGGGGTTTGAGGGTTGGCGTAATGGAGGAGTTGCTTTGGACCTAGTGAACATGTCTTGGTGCTCCCTGGTGCTGTGGTCATTGCATGTCCTTGTGAGCAGGGAGCTGTCTGAAGCTGGGGTTTGTGCTGTTTTGGTGCTGGGGGCTTTGCGTGCCTGAAGCGGATAACCAGACTACTCCCTGGCACTGCGGAGGTGCGTGGCAATGCTGGCTTGCACCCCGTCAGCTGCCGGTGAGGCTGTGGGCTGGTGTGTGGGCTGGATGAGAGCTCTTGTTGCCTGACCTGTGTAATGTATCATCTGCCAACTTCTCCTGGTAGAGAGAGTTCCAGCAGATTCCTCTGTAGTCTGCCTCTCCTGGAGGCAGGATTAATCTGTTAGTGGTTAGGATGGCTGATCTGCTGCATATATTACAAATGCAAAAGACTCTTCAATAACCATTTTTGCTAGAGGTTTGTTAATATCTTGTCTTTAAGAGTATACCACAGCAGTGCATGCAGATGAAGACTGTCTTGCAAAGAGGAGCTTGAGACTCAAATCAGTGCTGCAAGTACTCACTTCCCATAGGCTCTGAGGGAACTGGGCATGTTCTGCTGTCTTTGCTTGGGCACAAAGCCTGCTGTTTTGATGCAAATGAAGCACAGGAGTATTGGGTCTGTCTTATTTTTGTGTCCCTGAAGGACATGCTTTTGTGCCTTTACAGTAGGAAAAAATGTGATGAATGTACCTGCTTGGAGCCTGATGTTCCTTTTGCCAGTGTGCTTCTGTGCAGCCGTGCTTGCCCTTGCTCCCCTCTTCTCTGAATTATAGGGTCAATAAACATTGTTGCCATTATTGGAAACAAGCTGGCCTTCTGGACTTGTACCAAAACAAATGGGAAATAAAACGAAAACCTCACTGCCTGGTGACCTTGCAGGCCTCTAGCCAGATGAGCTTTCCTTGCAGTCACTGGGAGACAGTTGTTTTACGCACCTGAATCAAATGGGGAGGTAAAAGCTGCAAACCAGTGTCTAGGCATCTTGTGGATCAGCTAGCCAGCTGTGGCGGTGTCCTGCCTGGCCTAATGCTACCAGCTTTCCAGCTTGCCTGTTTCAGTCATACTTTTTTGTGCTCAAAAGCAGCAGGACCTCTGAAAACTGAAGGCCTCACTTGTCTTGCTGTTTCCTGTGGTTTCTTCTGAACACTGCTGTAACAATTGTCTTGAACTCTTCATACTAGATCTACTCTGAGCCTGATGCAGTGTAACTTTGTTCTGGACTAGTGAAATGACTGCTACCAGATGACTTCCAGTGCAGCTTAATCTCCTGGGTATTTGAGGGGCTTAGCGCTGTGGACTAGAGACTGACCTGGCCATGTGATCCTGTGCTAGCACTGCAGCAATTCCAGAAGTGGCTTGTTTGCTTCTATGAGCATGTCTAAACACAACATTGCTTGAAACATGGCTAGTGAAACAGTATTGGGAGGATATGCTGTCTATTCCTGGGCAGTTCAATAGGGAAAATTACTGATTTCAGGTCAGTATTCTGGTTAGTAATGTGTTTTAGAGATTAGCTGTTGTACTGAGCTGTTTAGGTATTTCTGTCCCTTAAAACAATGGTACTCAATGTTAGGTTTAACCTTGATGCACTGGAAGCATAAGGGAGCAATAAACCCATCAAAATATTTTCCTGTATCTCCCTGTTGAACTATTTCAAGTTAATGAAGGAGTTGTTTCTGGCTGCTGTAGAAATCCTCACTATAGTTCTCTTATTCCATTTATAACTTGGAATGGAAACGCTTCCTAAGTCTCAGCTTACTCATCCAAGTTAACCTGGTTGATGAAGGAAATCATCTGCTCTAGCAGGAGGGTTTCTTCCTGTGAAGATGTGGGTTAGTTCTAGTATTAGGTCTGGGCTTAGAGTTAACATACCAGCTTTAACCTGCAGTACTGCTAAGGTCAGAACTTGAGCTTGATATCATTAATGTAAACAGTCTTTTAGACTTGCTTGTAAAGCACTTCTCTGGCGAGACTAAGGCATTCACCTGGCAATGAATGAATGAACCTACTGACTAACCCTCTGCAAGTAAGTCTCAGTACTGTTATTACTCTTACGGATATCTGGAACAAGAGGGTCTTGCTTGGTGCACAGCTGCTGTGAGATGGTGTCTTGCTCGGAGGCCAGCAAACTTCACTGCAGAGGTGTTAAACTGTGGTTGTGCTTCAGGTTATCAGTGAGTAACTTGTGTGGACGAGTGCTTCCCTAAGACAAATGATGGATTTGCATAGGAAGAAGAAACAGTTCCTGTGGGAAACATTGTTTCTGCTGCAGAGGAACAAGGCTGTGCTGTCTGGGATGTGTTACAGCACCATCAAATGCAGATTTTCTTGTTCCTGACAGAGCAAGACATTGAGGCTGGTTTCACAAGTAGATGCTGACTGCTGGCACAACCACCCATGCAGCTTGGGGACCAGGACTGGGACCTGCTCAGAGTTAAATAACCTGGCAGAAGGTTTTTAGCTTGTGTGGGCTTCCTGTGCAGTTGCACAAGTACTTGTGGTAGCACAAGGAAAGATGCAGCTTGCTCACTTTCCCAGTGATACTGTGCAGCACTAAGCCAAAACTAGAAAGTGGCTGCCTTTGCCCTCACCGTATAGTCTAATGGAAACGCCTGACCTTTTTGGAAGGTGCATCTGGGCTGTACAAGAGACTGATAATGAAGTACAACCAGAGCTACCCAGGCTGGTCCAGCACTTATCAGTGGTAAGTGTGGGGGTGAGTCAGCATCTGCCCAGTGTCTCAGCCTTGTTTTGTCAGGATCCCTCAGTAGGTAACCAGGGCCTGAATGCAACGATTACACAAGCTTCCTTCTGTCTCTGGGGCAGTAAAGTGCATGGGCTGCTTCAGTTGTTCGGCACGTTGCTAATGAGCATCTTTAAAAAGTTGGTGCTATCAGCAAGAACATGAATCCTAGGACAGCCATGATCCACAAATGGAGAGTTGTTTTGCACTTGCACCTGAGCTTAGGCTCTCCTGCATAAACTCCTGCCTAATGGCCAAAAGGCTGAGCAGCTGATTGTTGGGGTAATGCACTAAAATTCAAAATGCAATGCAGCTAATCCTGCCCTCTGCACATGCAGCAGGGTGGGTGGTTGAGAAACTGAAGCAGGTCATCAGAGCTGTTTCCCATGTCTTAGGGTGAACCAGGCAAGGCTATGCAGGAGAAGTCTTGCTTTTGGTGACCCTAGGTTCTGGGTAGGTGACTCCATAGTAGAGCAGAATGAGAAGGAAAAAACCCTGTTCTGAGCTGGGGCTATCTTGTGTATCTTGCCACTGCTGAAAGCTAAATTGCATGTGAAGAATTCATGAGCCACTGGTGTTTTTTTTATTCAGTGCAAGAACAGCTTGTGTATTGTAGTTAGGCTGTATTGTACATGAGACTCATAGCATGTGCAGTCTTCCCTACTGCCTTTCTTAACTTGAAGAGCCTGGAGACCCACCTATAATGTAGTTGTTATACAGAACTTTCATCTGTTACAACTTAAACTCTTTTGGTGGGGAGGGCCTGGGGAAGAGGCTTAATCCTGTAGGGGAAATACTTGTACTTTAATCTATTCATGGTCCCTCAAGCTTTTCAGTTGTCTTCCTCAGGTCAAACTAAATACCAGTCCAATCCAGGATAAATTTAAGAAGCCCCTTTCAGCATTAAGAGGATTACACGTGGTAGAGAAGGGACTGCAGAAGTTTGTGACCTTTCACTAATGCTACTGGGGAAACACGAACATGTGTTGAAGACACCTCACTTGGCACAGTGAAGTGCGCAGCAAGACGGTGCTGAGATCAGTACAGCATTGGTCTGAGCAATGTGAGAAAGTATAAGCTTATTCAGCAGTTCTGTATTTGACACAGTTGGAGAGGTGTCCAGACCTGGGCAGACCTGTGTGGCAGAAGGGACTAATGCTGGAGACTGAACTTGGCATACCTAATCTTAAATCTCTACCAAGATCAGTTTGCAGTTAATGGTAGTCCTTGGTGGACTTAGTTGTCTTGTCAAAATGATCCGAGTTGGGTGAGGCCCAGTCTGATCGCTGCAGTAGTTCAGAGGTGCTAGCTCCGGGAGCTTCCTAAACGCTTGGTTTAGGTCACTGACCCAAACCAAAGGGTACAAGCAGTGTGGTGGCTGCTGGTGATGAAAGCTGTAATTGTAGAACCTGTCTGGTAGCTTCTGAGACAGGGCTCACATCGTGCTTAAGCACTTGCCTTTCAGGCTGAGTTGATGAAAGGCAAAACTTCTTAGTGAGATCACATGTAGTGCAGACACTAGCTTTTAGTGGCTGTGCATGCCACAGCTTTTGGTGTTGGAGGTCCAGTTTGGTGCCACACCTCTCCTTGAGCAACTATTTCATAGCAGATGTTTCTCTTCCTCCAAATTTAAAGCTGCATGTTTGTCTTGGGTCTGAATAACAATGTGAGCAAAGCTGTGCTGTTTAGGTAGCTTTTGTGCAGCTGTTCAGGTTGCAAGTTTTCCAAGCTTTTAAGCTGGGCCATAGTGTGGAAGATGGTGCTGCTAGATTTTGTGAGAAGTTAAACCAGCTTCTGAAATCACTAGCCCTTCTATAGGTGCAACTTTCAGCTCTACTCAAGAGGGAGCTTTACTCCCTGTTTAATCTTTCTCTTTAGGCTTTGTATGCCCATTTTACTCATGATCTGGTTAAGATGGCCAGTTTCAACTGCATGCAATGTGTTAACAAATGAACTTAAAAGTGGTTGTAGGTACTTCAAATTCACCAGCAGCATTGATTCCCCTTTCATTAAGCTCTGCTCATTTAAATGAGACAAAGTATCCATTATCTTGATATGAGTTGCCAGTCCATCATCTAAAGAATGGGAAGATGCTTAGGTGACTCTCTAGTTGACAGGAGTTGCTTAAGGTGCCAAGCTCACTGTAGAGGCTGCTAGTTGTGGATCATGGTGCCTTAATGATTCTGACTGCTTTATTTAAGGAAAACTAAAGGACAAATGCAGACCAAGACTAGCTGCTAATTAAATCAGCTTCCTGCTTGGAAATCAGCTCTTAGTTGCAGTTAATGACTTGTTTAGTCACCCAAAAGGTCCTCTCTGGTGCTATAAGGTAAATGCTTCTGTTTCACTGTCCTGCAACCACCAAGAAACATGCAGCTGACTTGATGTGTGTGATCTCAGAAGGTGGGACAAAGCTGTAGAAGCAATGACCCAAAATGCAGCACTACTTGCCTCAACTGTGTGGGTTTAACAGGAGGCCTGGGCAAGGTGGATATTGGGAGCTCACCTAGGGTTTGCAGCTGAGAACCCTTCTGCTTGCCCAAGATAAATGCGTTGTCCAGTATACAGATCTGGAATAGTGGAATTGAACACCTACGTGCCTGAAGAGCTACACACCTAATGCCTTTGGCTTTGATGGTTTCAAATGAGATGTTGAGTCCATATAGTCAGAGACATTAATGCAATTCTGTCCTGGAAAGTAGCTCTAGTAAACAGAAAATAATTTCTGGTAAATAGAGATAAAAATTCATCACATCAGCAATTGGGAGCAAGTCACGGGGTCATGTTCTTCCACAGTGAGGACTTGGCCTAGGACTGTTGTACTCTGCAGCGGATGCAAATTGGATGCATGCTGCTGTAGATCCTGCAGGTTTCTGGTGGATTTTCTGACTTACTGTGCTGGCCTGGCACTCTGGTTCAGGTTTTGATGCAATAATCTTGTAGCAGTATCTCTTACCCTTTCTTCTGGGAGAAGTAGGTAGAGCAGCAAGGCTAAGTCACAGTACCTCTTCCTTAGTTTCTTAAATAGTTGATGGCTAGCTTTTCAAGTGTCTGGTTACTGGAACAAGGCAAACTCCTTCAGCTTGGCTGTGAAGCAGTTCACATGGCAACAATGTCTCCAGGAATTTTTCAGATTAGGGGGAAGATACTTAGTCAGGTATTAGACGGACCTCTAGTAACTGGTAGGGTTCTGCCTAAGACAAGAGCTCTCCTGAGCCCCTGATGATTCCCAGTGCACCCTAGGTATCCAGTTGGCTCTTCCTCTAAAAGCTTTCCCTCAAGATTTAGTCCGATTGTCTTGTGTGCAAAACATGCTTGGGAAGCTTTGTTTTCATGGATGCAGTTCCAGGCTTTGAAACTGGAGGTGTAAAAAGGTATGAAAGGCATAACTACTGCTGTGAGCTGCCTTCCCTCTTGTGACCTGAAGCGCTTAGGCAGTCGTCTCGCTGCCTTCTCTGGACTTGATTTGAAAGCTCCGCCTTGGGTGGACCCATAGTCCATGAGGTTGCTGCGCATGAAGATGTTCTGGAGCTTCATCTAGTTTAGTCAGTGAACAGAGCTCCTTCCTATCTGCTCTACTGTTGAGCTGTGCTTATCCTTTCCCTAATCTGTGCACTCGGGCCTTGTTCATGGAGGCATTTCCTCCTTATTCAGGCTTTGCTAGAGGTTGGCACGTAGGAGTGAAGGGAGACCTCTTCAGTGGTTGCAGAGGCAGTAGGAGGGGGAGCTAGCTTGCTTGGTTCATGGTCACTTAACTGTTCTGCTCCCTTCTGTGAGCTCTTGGTTTTCTCAGATTTCAAGACATAAAATGCATTTGCTGGATTTTAGCTTGCTTTGCAGGTGACCTGAGTCTGAAAGGCTTGAACGTTTGCATGTCTTTGCACTCGAATGAAGTGTCATGTTTCTTAGACTGCTGGAACAAGTATGATGGAGCAGAGGGATGCTGCTGCTATGGGGTAGGGATTGAACCAGGCTCAACTTCTCATGCTACCTTAACACATCTGCCACAAACTGCCTGTGGGTGACAGCTCTTAGTGCCTGTCCCTACTTGTCCTCTTGCCACAGGCTAAGCTGTAATTTTCCAAATATTTTCCTGTTTCAAATGCCTGGTTGGTGGAGCCATGCTGCATACCAGGTCAGGGAAATGAGCCAGGCTAAATCTAACTCCCGATGGCTTGGTTTTAACCAGACCAGTTCCCCAACCCAGTTTCCTCTGACAATTCATCTGCGTAAGTGGAGGCGAGTGCTGGGGTGGGGACAAGCAGTTGGGGCTGCAGCTGGCTGCGCTTGGCCGATAGGGTTTGACTGTAGGCTGAACTGCGCAGAGATGCTTCTCTTTAAGAAGTCTTTGAAAGCTTTTGAATGTTCTGAAGCCTGAAAAATGCAGCTTTCTGTCAGACCAGTGGTGTGGGAAGCTCTCCAGCCTATGTCGCAGTGTACCCTGGCTCCAGGGATCTCCTGGACTTGGTGGGAGGATGTCATCCAGGAAAACCGCCTGCTTTGAGACTTGCACAGGAGCTTTGCACTAAGGACCTGCTTCTCACGATGTTGAAACGAAACCTAACCGGCTCACAAGGCAGGAGTTCGGTCTCTTCCAGACTCCTGGGCACAAGCCCAGTGCAGCACAGCTCCCTCTGCCAGGATGGTTGGGTTCCAGTGGCAACTCCAGGGAAAAAATCAGGTTGGAAACACTCGCGCTAGTTCCTGGGGCTTGGAAAAGTCTGTGACAAAGCATTTGGTCTGGGTTGGACTGTGCCAGATGGCAAAGTGAAACTATTTAATATTTGGTAAACATGTACTTGCAACTAACTCCAAGTTGTGACTCTTTATACTGAATTTCTGCAGGAAATTAATTCTGCCTGCCCTAGTATCTTATTAGTTTTGTCTGCCATCAACAACTGACTGCTTTGTAGCAGATTTCCAGACTCTGAATTTGAAAGCAAGTATTCCAGAAATCCATTTAAATTCCATTTTTTTAAGTTGGTTTTCTTCCTGTATGGCCCATATCCATCTTTCAGCATGGTTGTTAGCTGTTTAAAGGGGAAGCAGGCTTGTGCTGGCTGTTTGCTTAGGATGGAAAAAAGTCTCATTAAAAAAAAATGCTGGCTACCTAAAACTTCTTTGTTCGTCAGAGCGGTTGTACATGTAACAGAATTGTAGGGAGCTTGTCTTTAATGCGCATTGGAGCCATCAGAAGGAAATGGATCTCTTGAACTTGAATCTGCTTGGTTTCAGTTAAACAAAACAGCTTATTTCCTGGAAAACAGATCACTAAGGAAAACCTGCATGACTAGATTAGAATGCTATGCTGAGTGTTTTGTCTCTAATGATTAATTTGGTCCCTGTTTTCCTAATTTTTTTCAGTGGTGGGTTTCATTCAGGATGCTGGATGAGGGACTCTAGGTGGGATTAGTTCTGCAGTGTGCATCTTCTCTGTTCTGGTCCCTGCTTCCCAGCTTGATGGGAGTGATCTTGGGAAGATGGCATAAAACCCAGCGAGATACTGGTCAATGAGTGGAAGGTAGTTGCTGGCTGTGAGGGGTCTGGGCTGCAGCAGAGCACTTGTGCATTTCCCTAAACATGGCAGTGTTGCATATTCATATGGGCAAGTTATGGTTGCTGTGGGAACTGAGTTGTCTGAGCAATATGCTTTTATCCTCTCCTCCCTACAGCTGCATTATGAAGGTTTTTAGGACCTGTCCAAAACATGCAATCTGAAAGCTAACTGGGAGAATTAATGCAGTAAAATACCCTGCTGAAGATACAGCATGATGCTTTCAGAAGAAAATTCAGTGCTGCTTCAGGTGCTTGGTAGTAACGTGACTGAATTGCTACTACAGCTTGTAGTAGTACAACTAGAGGAGTAGAAAAACCCGGGGGATGATATCCCAGTGAAGTGCTGTGGAGGAGGCTGCAGCTGGGAAGGGGGAAGACTGCAGTTCGCCCACCAGTACAGCTTCACCTGGTCGCGTCCTGACTGCAGCACTTGGGCCTCCTTGGCGTGAGCGGGTGACGGCAAGCGCCGCACCGATGGTGAAGCAGCCTGCTTCCCGCCTGGGGGGCCCGACTGCTGGGGTCTTGTCCGGGCTTTGCTAGGCTGCGGGTGACTGGATGACTTGAGCATGAAAGAAGAGGCCACGGACGCTGTCGGAGCGTCTGGGATGGCCGGGATTGCACGTGAGGGATAACGTGACAGGCTGGAGTCACTGCAGCGCCCTGCCGGAGAGCAGCGAGTGGTGTGTGCGAGGTGTACATCTGATGGCACAGTGGGAGGGTGTGGAGGCAGGGGGAGGAGGAGGAGACAGCTGCCACTGCTTGGGAGCTGCCTTATAAATGCCCTCTGACTCAGATTTTGGGTAACACAGCTGAGCATCTTGTGGTTTCACCAGCCCCCAGCTCCCGCAGTAAACTGGAATTCTCAGACTATGAACCTGCTGTGTCTCCCTAGGCTATTGGCACAGGCATAAACCGAGGCAAGAATCCGGCATCGCTGGTACCGTAGGCTTGTGAACGCCCCGCAGGGAAGGGGAGGGCTCGGTGGGACCAGGCGCCTGGAAGGGAAATAGGCCATGAAAATTCCTGCTGTGAAATGGGTCCTGCGCTCTGCCTGGTCCTGTTTTTGCTAAAGCAGGGTGATGTGCCCACTCGGCCTGGTCCAGGATAATGCGCTTCTCTTTGTATCGTGGGGGGGTTTGAAGGTTATCCTTGTTACTCAATGGTAAACAATGCAGAGTCAGTGAGGCTCAGTGGCCAAGTTGAACCAAATAGATTATGCTAGCAGAATTGTGAAGCTTTGCATTGGGCTCTGAATTGGAGCCAGCAGCTGGAGTCTGTCCAGGACTAAAGTGTTTTTGGGTTTTGTGGGTGGAGGGAGGCGGGGACAGGAGAGCTGGGTAGCACTAAAACTGTCTGATCTGTCGCTGCTGCTCTCGTCGTTGCTGGGGGGATTGCTGCCTTGAGCCTGTCTGCTGTGCCGTACCGTGGAGCTCTGCTTTTGTGCTGGCTGCCTCCCTTGATTTACTGTAGCTGCACCTCTTTCCTCCTGCGTGCTGTCTCGTCTTCCAGGGGGAAATCTATCCTTTCTTCTTGCCTTTATTTTGTAAGAGCTGATGCAGTTCTGTTGCATGGCTGAGTGACGTCACTGTCAGCACAGTAAGCATCAGCAGCCTGGTCACATGCTGACCCAGTCAGTAATGCAGACGGGATAGGAAGGTGGAGGGGCTGAGGGGGGTGGGGGGCTGGATTCTGGACATATGGTAGCCCTCCCTTTTGGGGTGCAACTGCTAGTTGCAGAAGCAGTGGCTTCCGAGCGGTACAAGACGCGGCTGGGGGCTTAACGCTTTGGAAAACTCCTGCTTTAAAAGAGAAACAGCCCTGAACTCTCAAGCTTCTGTTTGTTCTCAATCTGAGCAGACTTCCAGGACTCTGAAGAAGCAGTGGCGAGCAGGATGCTTTTCCCCACATCCACGCAAGAGTCTTCCCGTGGCCTCCCAGACACCAATGATCTGTGCCTTGGCCTGCAGTCGCTCAACCTGACAGGGTGGGACAGACCCTGGAGCACCCAGGACTCTGACGCTGCAGCACAAACCAGCACACAGTCCGGTGAGTCTCTCTGCTGACACATGCAGCAACAGTTGTTGGATTCCTTTTATGCTGTTTTTGAGCTAAAGCAGAGCTTGTATAACCGGAGCGCTGCCGTTGGTGAGGGGGGCTTCCTGAGCCTTAATGCCTGTGTAATGTGGAGGCAAGCGTGAGGGCAGGCTCCAGTTGGGGAGGCTGAGGCTGGCTGTTCCACAGCCCCCTCTGGGCTGCTGTCAGTTCACTGCAGACAAAAGTGCCTGGGCTCATCTTTTGCTCGGCGCTGTAATGCTGGCAGAGGAATAACAGCTGAGGGGAGAGAGCGGGAGAGAAATCCTTTCCCTGCCTTTGGATGGAGTGGGTGGGGGGGTGTGGTGTTAGGACACTAAACGTGCCGGGTGGGAGCGAGGCTGAACTTTGCTCTGGCAGCCTGAGGAAAATCCCCGGTGGCAGGTAGCGCTGCTCTGCGGGCAGGGGTGTGCGCGCCTGCAAAGGGACCCCCTCCCTGCCTGCCTGAAAGTGCGGGCAGCGGCACTCGCCGCTACCCTACGGCAGCGCTGGCTGCCGAACTCTGCCTGTGGGGTGTGGTAGGCACAGGCGGCACCCAACTGAACAACTTCAGCCCGCAGCTTGCAGGCTGCGTGGAGACTCGGAGGGATCCTTCCCCGCTCCCTCGTTCAACTAGAAATATCAGTCTGTTCCTCGCAGCGGGCTGGAGGAGATGCAGTGGAATGGCTTCTCGCTTTAACTCTTCTGGTCCGGCACAAACCTATGCGATCAGCAGGGTGTGGGCTTGCAGCCGTGCACTGCTGCCTGGCTCGCCCTTCCCCCAGTGCTGTTCGCTGCCTCCGCTCCCGGGATCAGATGCGGAGTTGTTCAGGGTGCTGGGTGCTTCTCCAGCATGATGCAGGCAGCGTTCAGTTAACTCTTCCAGAGACCCTAGGCTTCTCTGGAAAACTGCATGTGTGCAGGAGGAGAAAGGGGTGCTGATGCACTAACTTAATGCACCCCTGTGGCCTGCTTGTGGGGGGTACAAGAGACGGGGAAGAGCTCATTTCCAGGCCTTTGAGGGCTGTAAAGAGCAGTTTCACAAATGGTGGTGTGTTCATTCAAGTATCAGTCCATGGAAAGATCTAGTGCTTTGGCAGAGTTTGTACAAGTTCAGCCTGGTTGCTACAGAAACTCATCCCTTTATAGCAGCATGCTGCTGCTTTGTTAAAAGGGTAGTGCATCTCTGCGCAGACTTGGGTGACACAGGAGGCCCCAGGCGCAAAGTTGGTGCTGACAGGAATGTAGATAGCTTCTGGTGCCCTCCGAGGGCTGTCTGGGCAGGGCGATGCAGGCAGATAGGTGTTTGGGGGTGGAGGGGGTGCTCCAGGCCACCTCTGTCCAGCTGCACGCCCTGAGGGGATGCTATCCTCTGGAGAAAGAGCTAGGTTTCCGGGAAGCAGCACAATGTCTCCATAGGGGTTCTAAAAATCACTTATGGGGCTCTGGAGTGTGAAGCATCAGCTTCACCAGCAGAGCTCAGTTTCTACAGCTAGTTTCTGCAAGACATAGTAAGCAGGCTTATGCGTGGGCCCTAGCACATGTACTTAGGGTCTGCTTAAAGTGAGGCTGCAGCAGCTTGCTTCAGTCTTGCTCTCCTCCAGCACATGGCCCTATGGGTTTCCTTTAACAAACCATAAATGTGCCAGGCAATACCACATGCACTCAGCAGCTGCACCAGCTCGGTCCTGCTTTTGTTGCCTGCTAAACCCTTGCTGGAACCATCACTTTCAAGGATGGTGGAGAAATGAAGTTAAGCTGCTGTCCAGCCCGTTGCACTCCTAGAACAACAGCCAGTGCCCAGATGCCCGTAGGGTTGCTGACAGACTCTGGGGTGCTGAATGCATGTTGCAGGATCCTGACTTAAGGAGCAGTCTTAAAGCAAGCCATGTCCACGCTGAATGGCTCTGCTAGCACTGTAACAGCCACAGTGTGCAGGGCTAAATGCACAATGGCGCTGCAGCATAAGGCCTGTAGCACGCCAAGGCGGCTGTTCTGTGCAGATGTCCTGGCCCCACCTGATCAGCTGTAGCAGTTTCCAGCGCTTGCTTGGCCAGCTTCCTGCCAGGCTGCGTTGGCAGGGGTGAGGATGTCTCTGCAGCTCGGCCAGTCTGCGAGAGAGTAGCGCTTACACAAGTACGTGGCAGGCTTCTGCATGCTGTGGCCTGAGCGGCAGAGCTGAGCATGCGCTGTGGTGCCTTGCGGGGGGATTTGCTGTCAAAGGTGGAAGGGTTCCTGCTTTCAAAAGGGAGATGCACTTGGAGATGAGTTGAAGGTGCTCTGGTGACCTCCGTGCTCATGGAGGCTGTATCTAGTGTCAGATGCCCCCCTGACTGCAGTGCCTAGTGCTGGAGCTTCTGCCGCAGAGGCCTGGGAAGAGCTGTGGAAAGGATCTGAGCTGTGGGCTCCCTGTGTGTTTGTGTGTGACAACTTGTGGCAGCAGCTGCTGAGAGTGGCACCAAGTATGTCTGGGAAGGACTGTTTCCTCACTGCTCACACCTGGTATTCCTGTCAGTACTGGTGGAGGGAGGTTACTGGGGCATAAAGCAGCCCAAAGCAGCTGTGCTCCTTCCACAGGGGAAGCTCTGGCCTTCAGAGGCTCTGTGGTGGATTGAGTGCTGTACAGCTGGGGGTGTTGCCCTGCTCTCCCTGCTGAGACCACACTCTCCCTCTCCATCCTGCCCTCCATTACAGGGTGTGCAGCAGCCAGGCAAGAGGCACTCCTTGGCCTGGGCTGCTGTTTTCTCTGCTGCTCCAAGAGCTGTGGGGATGGCATATGCTTGCTAGAGAAGTGAAGCACTGATATCTGTGCGCAGCTGTTGTATTGCTTCAGTCTGCCTACACCTCCCACGTCTGCAGAGCCTCATCCTTCTCCCCTTCGTTAGGGCCTGGGAGTTGCAATGCAGAGTGCCTTGGGAGGGGAGGTAGGGGCGATCTCGTAGTTCAGGAATATCGTCTGAAAGGCTAATGAAATGCTTCCTCTCTGGGTGGCGGGGGAGCGCTCCTGTGTCTGAAAGCTGTGCGGGTCTGAGGAGCTGGCAGATGCAAACATCCAGGTGGCCTTGCTGTGCCGGTGGAAGAGGGATGTGGTAGGATGCTATTGTGTCCAGCCACTCCCGATCCCCAGCACTGAGGCATGGGAGGCTGCAGCAGGCCTAGACCCAAGCACTGGGGTTTCCAAGACATCCTGAGAGCAGGTGAGGCTGCGTCAGCACTGGGTTGTCTCTAGAGGATGGGGAGGGACAGCGCTGCCAAACAGAGCTGTTGTGCTGCTGGCACCCAACCGCTTGGAAGGTTCCAGCAGTGACTCAGCTGCATGGACCCATGGGGAGGTGGCTAGAAGGGTGGCAGTGCAAAAAATTAACAGTCAAGCTAAAAATATTGCTGATGTGGTCCCCTGCAGTGCCTGTGCTTGAGTACTGATGAGCTGGGACCTCCTCTTCCGTCTGCATGGTCTCTGCCAGCTTGGAGCTCTAAGTCTGGAAAGGACCCTCTGGCCGCAGACCCTACTGGTGTCACCTTGTGTGCCCAGGGTTGTGTTGCGGTGCAGCTTGGTGCATTGGGATCGGGTACCGATTAAGGGCTGGGGCTCTGCCATACCAAAGGAGGCCAGAATGCAGCTAGGCTTGTCTGTGCGCTCTGGTCCTGTCTGTCCCCCTTCAACAAGGGATGCTGAACTGCTTGGATGCAGACATGGTTATTTCTAATGCATCTTCCTTCTGGATCCGGCACCATAATGCACTAAGGATGCTCACTTAGCCCTTGAGAGCATGCCAGATGCAGTGCCAGTCCCTGAAGCTGGTGTGTCTGGAGAAAGCCTGTCCGGGAGGCAGCAGCTGCTGCAGACTAGAGCCGGCTGCATTTATTGGCTGTAGGACTGAACTGCTGTCTCATAGCAGGAAAGGCACATCAAACCCACGGCTGCCACTAGATCTGTCAGACTGGAAACACTTCATCATGTCCCAGGAACCTGCTCTGTGGCACAGGGAGGGGCTTCTGCAGGAAACTGGCCTTGAAGACTTCCAGTCCTGGCATTGCCAGCTGCGTTTGAGGTGGCGTTTCTCCTTGTTTAAAGTAGCCCTATAGTGTGTAGTCACTTGCATTAAGACCTACCAGTTCATCCCTCTGCAGAGGTAAGCAGGGGTTAAGAGGCACATGATAGGACTGCCCTTGGGTGGTATCTGTTGTCTTTGCTGCCCTGTTCTTAAAGCACAAAAAATAGTGTCTTGTTCCAGTTTTTTGCCTGGATAATCAGTGACAGCAGTACACAGGCAGATCTGCGTGCAGATCTTTGCATCTCTCCCTGACTGGTGTTTAGCCTGTGTGCCAGCTGCTAGGTCTGGCTGGTCTGTCCTGTCCTACATTGGGAGACTGCACTAACCCGATGTGGGACAGACAGACTTGCCTACTGGGAAATCCTCCTAGAACCGGCGTGTTAACACTAGGCTTGCTAGGCTAGCAATGCACTGGAGGAAGCTTCTGTCAATATATTGAACCCTGCCCATCAGACCTGAGTGTGGGGCCTCTGTCCTTTTGCAGCAAGTCCTGTAGGTCTGCTGTGTTGCATCAGGTTATCAACTGCCTGGCTGTGGCCCAGGTACGAGCAATTTCCGGGTTGGTTTATGCTTTCTGGCACATGTCCCTGTGAACAGAAGGGGCTTGTTTCTTCAGTCCTTCCTTGGAGAGAAGCTTCTCTCCTGTATCTGCAGACTGAGGCTCACTGCCCCCTTCATGGCATTTTGGCTTTGTGGACTGCAAGGCCGCTTTCAGAAGGATCAGCTCTGCAGTTTAGCGCTCATGGATGTCTGCATCTTGGTGAGTGCAGCGTGGAGCAGACTAGCTCTTGCCTGCCTAGGTCAGGGTGGACCACCTTGCTGCAGCTGTGTATGCCTCTCTGCCTGGTGCATGATCCGAAAAGCTGCTGGTACAGCAACAGACTCGAGCTTTGTCTTGGATGTGCTGTTGAGGCTGCAGCTCCAGTCTCATCTGTAGCCTTTCCAGGGTGGCAGCTGCCATCTCGCTTTCTAGCAAGGCTACAGCTGTACAGGCGGTTGTTCCAGTGCTAGGGAAACGGTCTGTGGTAGGGAAATGCTGCTGAATGCCTCCAACCCTTGACTCTCCTGCTCCCCAGAACTCAGCAACTTCTCCTTTCTGCAGTAGACCTGAACGTGCTGATTATACTTAGTTGCTTAAAATCTACTAGGCTGGAACTGCAGGCAGTGTGCTCTGCATTGCCCAGCAGATAGCTGAAGCCTCCATTCTTGTAAGAAAGAATCACTCCAAAGCCTGCAAGGCAAACCCCTGTCTCCTGAAGGACAAAAGGAAAGGCCCGTTGCACAGAAGCATGGCTGTCTTCCATGGTCTCCTAGCCTCTATCCTTGCAAACAGCAGCAAGGGCTTGTAAGCTGCTCCCCCAGGGCAGGCTGTTTGCAGACTGTCCTCAGAAATACTGTGTGGTGGCAGGTTCCTGAGAAGCCCTCCCCTTTGGGGTTGGTTACTTTTGGCAGAAGGAAGCACTATGTCTTCTCTGGGGCTGTCCAGGTGTAGTGCTGGTCTGTGCCATAGCTAAAGTGAAGGTCAGTGAGTGTTGCTGATCAGTCTGGGGGAGGTTGTTGCAAGTAAGCACAACACAACAGTTGCTTGCCTACCTACAGGGCTCAAGCTGCCTGCTTTGAGCATTCGGCTGCAGAGCTTGAGGAAGACTCTAGAGGAACAGAGGGTTTGGGTAAGGGAGGCCCCCAGAGGACTTGTTGGCTCTGGCTGTTTAAGGAGACTTTGTTTCTCCTTGTGCTAGAGGGAACTTTCAGAGGCTTATGCTGCTGGAGAAGAGCTCGGTGTCTAGATAACTCTGGATTATTGGATATGTGTCACTGAAGTGTCCTAGCTGACTTTCTTCTCTCCCTAGTGAGGGGGAAGCTTCAGGTCTGGGGAGGGATCACTTACCATGTTCACCTTGGCAACAAGAAGACTCATTTCATGCGAGTTCATCTGCAGCTGCACTCGAGTTGAAGCCCATGGCTCGGCAGCCCCTGAAGCTTGGCATAAATCAGGCTGTGGCCGGGATTCTGCCCGCAGTGCCAGCGCTGATGTCCATGTGGCAGTGCGGTGAGCCGGAGGAAGGAACCAGGCTGTCTGGAAAACTCCATGTGCCTTTGTCCCGCTCATGATGCGGCCCTTGGTGCTGGCATCTTGCTGGCCTTTTCAGGTTTGTGGGGGATTCAGGCAATCTGGTAACCAAAGACTTGCTGGTGGAGCGGGGTCCTGGACCTCCTGTCTTTGGTGTCCTGCCTTCCCTTTAAGAGGAAGGGCTTGTGAGGCAGCTGTGCTTGCGTAAGCCTGGGTCCTTCAGGGGCAGCCTGCCCACTGCTCATGGCTTAGCAGTGGAAGCACAAACACAGCGTATGCAGTGGTTGATTATAACACTGTAGGGGAAGTCTCATTTTTCAGAGCAGGGATCAAGCTTGCCTCACGTAGTTTCTTGCATGACAGATGCACTTCAGGAGCACCTGTGAGATGGCCTTACTAAAAGCTTGCCCCGTGCCATCTTAGTTCCTGTAGAGCTTTTCTGAGGACACACTTGGTGTGAATGCCTAATGGGCACTTGTTCCTTGAGCGCATTTGAGTAAGGGCTGCTCAGAGGCCACAGGCTGATTTCTCAACTGCTGAGCAGAACCGGCTGTGCTGTGGAGCAGAAAGCACAGAGCACTTAGTGGCTGCAGACTGCTCATATGGCAACACTGTTTGATCCTTAACAGAATAAAACATATATCAAATGTAAATACACATCAAAACTCTGGTGGGCTTGCAGTTGGTGTCTAATGGCAGTTGCTCTTAATCCTGCTCTAAAAGCTTCAATTGGAGCAGCTTCTCTTAGACAAACAGGTTTATTTTTATTTGCATGGATGTTGTAAAGTATAAGATACAAATAGATGAGTAACTTGAGCAAGAACCCAACCAGCAGTCTGCCAGAACTGCACTGGGCCAGGGCAGCCTCCAGCCTTGTGCTGGGGACAGCTTGAAGGAGCTCATGCACACCCTCCTGAAAACCCTTTCCCTTGACTTATTCCTCTGAAGGGTGTTGCACTGTGGTCCCCAGAGCAGCCCAGAGGGGATGTCATTGCCACTTGGCCAGCAGTAGCCCGTGTGCTCTGTGGAGGCAACTGCAGATGGGGGTGGGTGCAGAGAAGGCACGGGCTTCTCAAGCATCTGACCTTGCTCAAAGCAGCTGGTGGAAGTGCCATGGAAAAATGCTCCAGCATTGGCAGACTTCCACTCTTTGCAGCCATGCTGATTGCTGCTTCACTGCCTGTGAGACCAGTGTGCACAAGTACAGTGGGCTTGTGGATCTTGCCGTAAGCTTTTGACACCAGTTGTAGTCTGGAGTGTATGCATGCCTCTCGGCTACCTCCTGACGTGAGCCTTAACAAGCATGTCACCTTTAGAGGAGAGCATCAGAGCTGTGTTTAGTGGCTCTGAACAGCCCCAGGCAACTAGTAGCTTAGTCTTTTTCCATTGTGATGGGTATTGGAGGTAGTGGCAGGGTGTTTTAGATGTGTACAAGCTCTGGCCTGGGCTTTTAGGGATTTATCCATAAAATGTGCTGATTGAATGAGAGACGAGGAGGAGGGCAGGCTTTCCTCCAACCCTTGTGCTGCTAGATATCTAAGCAGAGGATGGGATGTAGCTGGGCTGAGCAAATGTGAAAGCCTTGATCTGCTGCAGCTTGATCTGTGCTAATATGGTAGCTTTCTAGAAGAGGCTCTGAATGTGTTTTGGCACAATGCCTTCATTATGAACTCCACAGTGCGTGCAGGTCTAAGTGCTTCCGTTTGGAGCTTGTCTGGACTTCCACGGAGCTTTCAGACCTGGTCTCCTGGTGGACTGGGGCTGCAGCAGAAAGTGGGAGTGGTGCCTGTCCCTTTCCTTCCCTGCTTCAGTGGGACAGGTCCCAAGTTCAGGGTCTGCTGCCACTGTAGACTTGAGTGTCACTGGAGCCCCATTGGGCCTGGGCACAGCCTGCTGCTCTGTGACAGCAAGGTTGTGTAGCACAGTGCTGCAGGATAACCTGTCCTTGCTGGGACATGAGTCAAGGCCTATGGGCCAGCAGGGCAGTCCTTGGTCTGCTACACAGCTGAAGTCCCTCTAGCTGGCTTCCCTTGCTGACTGCATGTGGGATGGCTATGAGTAAGGGCCCCTGAGTGCACAACCCCTCTGCAGTGCTGCTTTTTAGGGTTGTAGGATGATTCAGGTGGGAAGAGACCTCTGGAGGTCATGTAGTCCAACCTTCTGCTCAAAGCAGGAAAGCAGAGCTGCTAGAAGATGGCTTGTGTGAAGCTGCCTGCCCATGGGGGTGGGACAACCATCTTTAAGACCCCGCATGGAACAAGGGACAGAACGGGAAAAGGAGCGTGGCCCGAGGGGCCTGTAGAAACTATAATTTATGGGCTGCATCAGTGTTCCCAGGACAAGGTGCTCTTAAATGGGCCAGCCAGGAACACCCTTGGGGCTCTGCTTGCTGTCTCTTGTATCAATTTAGCAGTGCCTGCTGCTATTACTGGTGGTTGGGGCCTCTAAGTGGGTTTTGGCCTGGACAGAGGTAGCTAGTTAGCTAGTGTGTATGAAAACTAGTTGTGCTTCTGTAACTGTATGCGATTCCCACCCCTCACAGCTCTGCTTATTCACTCGCACCTCTGCCGAGTTGGCTCTGTGGGATGATCCCGTCCCAAAAGGTGCTGTGGTCCTTGAGCTGTCACTGCACCGACTTTGCTCGGTGCCACTGCGCAGCCGAATAAAGGGCCTTGCGGAGGGTGCTGGCTGGGGAGCAGGGGCTCGGACACTGCTGCCGGGTGGGGGAGCGCCAGCCGGTGCCACGTCTTGCCGCTCAGCGCCGTGTATCCCCACCGCCAGCTCGGTCGCGTTCCTGTCGTGCGTGGTCCCTTAGGCGCTGGCAAAACAGCTGAATCACAGGTGATGTCTGTGTTACTGCCAGCTCGGAGGCCGCACTCGGGCACAGCAGCAGCCGTCCGTTTGAGACAACCGTGGAGGAATGCCCGGCTTCCCTGCTCGCCCTTCTGGCCTATTTTTAGTCCAAGAGTACCAGAGGGAAGGGAGGGCAAAGCAAACCAACCCCTAAAGCTGCAGTTCTGAGGCATGCAGCCCTCAGAGCAGAGGCAAGGTAACTGGGAACCTGCAGGCATCACTGGGGGTGCTGGGCATGCTCATCCAGCAATGAGGTATGCGGCTTTGGGCCAGCTGAATGCCTTGCTGAGGCCTGTGCCATTCTGCAAATAAGATTGCATTTGGGATTAAAGCCTGGCTTTTAATTGTTCTCCCTTTACTGCAGGCTACTGCTTGGCCTAAAGGAGTATGGCCTAGCAGACTGCTCCCCCAGGTCTCTCTCTGTAAAGAATTTACCTTTTTTCTAAAAGTGCTACCCTAATTGTGGTCCCCCCCCCCCCCCCCAAAAAAAAGGCTGATGCAGCTGAGCAGTGAAAATGAGTCAGTCTCTGCCTTGTTATCACATAAACTAACACATGCTGCAGAGTTTGCACCCTGGATGTTGCAGCGGATAATTGAGAGGAGTTTGGCACTTAAATATAGAAATGTTTGTTCTTGAGGCTTGCAAAACTGAAGCTGTTGCGCTGGATTTGACCTGAATATGTTGGCTTTTAAATCTCTCTGGGATTTATACAAGTTAAACCTTGTTGTGTTTCAATGTTCTGATCTTTTAAAGACGCACGCTGCTGTGGCAGTCTGAGCGCAAATACTTGTGCACTCTTAAAATTCTGAATTGCTTTTTTAGCTGTCCTTTCTTGTTTTTTATATTTACCTATGGCATCTTTTTTCCCCCCTCCTAGAAACACCATAGTAAATTCCCTGCCTCCAGGCTCCCACTCGCTTGGAGCAGGAGGACCGGTGCTGTCGGGCGTTACTGGAACAAGCCTCCGTGTTGCTGGTTCTGATGCTGTCTCCGTTTTTCAGGGCGCACTGAGGAAGTGACTTGCCATGTTGGTGACAGAACCAAGAATAGCCCTCAGGTGTCCTGAGTCTAATTCTGTAGTTCAGCTGTGGGATCATGCTTCCTTTTTTTCATTCCCCTGCCCCCTTCTTAGCAAACCAGAAATAGCTGCCTGAATATCCTCAGTTCTTCTTCGTCCCAAATGAAAAATCCATCAGGGCAGAGGTTCCTCTTTTGTAGTTCAGAAACTAACCTGCTGATGCGGGGAGCTGTGTGTTCGTTCCTATTTGGATTGATTACTACTGGCAAAGCAGATGTTTGATTGCATCTGCTGTTTTGGGGCACTTTCTTGAATATTGGCAGTCTGTTCAAGATGAGGAGTTAAGACTTCTGTTGCAGTGTACAGCTCTGGAGAGGGTGTGTGTCTCTGACTTCAGGTGGTTTTTCTTGAGAATAGCGGAGATTTTTTTTCTCCAGTTGGAGTAATGGGTGTATAAGCATCAGATCAGGAAGACTTGGGCCAGAAGAGACTTCTAGAGATGCCCAGCCTCCTGCTCAAGCAGAGCTAACAGCCAAGCAGGATCAGTTGGCTCAGGGCCTTGTTCAGATGAGCTCTGAGAGTCTGTAAGGATGGAGATCCTCCTCCACCTCTCTGGGCCCTGTCCCATGGCTGCTCTACTACTCAGGAGGAATATTGTGGGTTTTCTGTGGGTTTTTCCTTCAATCAGCATTTCTTTGCTGCAGCTCGTGGCTGTTTGCTCTGTGTGTGCCTCTAAGAGTCTGGCTCTCTTCTCTAACTCCCTGTTAGGGATTTGGGGGGGATCTGACTGCTTTCCCCATGCTGAGCAAGGCCAGCTCTCAGCCCCTTGCCGTACCTCGTGCTCCACCCCGTGACTATCGTAGCAGCTCTGCTGGGCTTGTTTTGGTCGGTGTCACTTGCGCTCTCCGTGCTGGCTGCAGGCTTTCCGGCTCCTAGCAGGCAGCGCAAGGGCCTGTGGCTGCAGGGACAGAGTGCTAAAATGTCACTTAAGATGAGTCTGGAGTCCTGGTGGCCCCTTCCCGTACGGTGAGCAGGTAACGTTTCAAGTGGCTCGGCGCTCGTGCGATGGAGGGGGAACTCGCTTCGGCAGCCCGTCTGGCTCAGTCTCGCTGACTGCGGAGATGTTAACTGTCGCCGTAGGAGGTGGATAAGGTGCCCGTTTGCCTTTCAGACATGCAAATGTTTCTCTTGCCGTGAAGTTGCTTAGTGTCTGTAGGAGGTGCTGCTTTTTGGCTGACTAAAACATTCAGCCTGCTCCCACCCCACCAGTGCAGAGTCTGGCCGGGTGGTGAAAATTGCAGACGAGCTGTTTTTCTGGAACTGCAGCAGGCTATTGTTTGGGCCATCAGCCTTTTTTTCTTTATGAGCTTATTTGACAAACGACAAAAGAAGCTGCGCCGTGTTCAGTCCCCGGGGCCTTGGTCACGCTGCCGCCACCGTGCCCCAAATGTGCGTGCGGCTCCGCAGCCTTTGGGCACAGCAGGTGTCTCCAAGTGGACGCAGAAGCGCCGTGGCTCTCCAAAAGCCGTCTCTTCTGCCCCGCTTGTCCTGGCAGCGCTTTCCCTGCTGATCTCTTCCCCCGTGCCTGCGCAGGGGGATCGGGGTGGAGCAGCAGGCTTTGAAGGGAGGTTTTGACAGTCTGCCATTCCTCCTGTGCTGAGTAATCTCCCGGCAGACAAACTTCTGGTGTCTCTTCTCAGGAGACTGAAATGTCCCTTTGTCTAACCTTGCTGCTGGTGTCAGCCTGCAGATAGTGACTATCTGATGGCTCGGCACTGCTGACCTGCTTATTCAAGCTCCAGTCTCCCTTAAATAGGCTTTCTTCAGCCCTGCAGCGAGCTTTCAGAGGCTCAAATATGTATTCAGAGCATGACTTTTAAAAAGTGCGTGCATGTGCTCCTCTAGCGCTCGGTACCACTGCCTGATGCAGCGTCTTAGCTGCACACGCATTAAGCATGCGGGTGCCAGAGGCTGCGCGTAGTGTAAGAGCCTGGGGCCTGGTACTCTGCGTAGCTCCATGGGAGTTTGCTGTGTGCATGCACGCTTGCATGTGCCTCTTGGCTTGTGGGGTGGCACACTTCCCTCCCAGCCTCTCCATGGCAAATGCTGTTTTTTTCTTGCTGTGGGGAAGGCTTCACTGAGGTTCTTGCGGTGTGGGGAATGGTCTTGAGCAGAAGGAGCTGGGCAGCTGTGACCTGAGTCTTAGCTTGTAGCAGACCCAGTTTCCAGATAACTGGATGAGACTGGTACACGAAGGAGCAAAGAGCATAGGAACAGTGCTTGGTTAGCAGCTGTGTCGAATGTGCTGTTGGCTTGTTTTGCTGGATGGTCTCTTGCAGATGAAGAGGCTAAAACAGAATAGAGGACAGCTTCATGGTGGCAGACTTCTTGAGTCTTCTCTAGCTGTCACTGATAGCTCTTCGTGTCCAGTGTTCTGCTTATCTTAAGGTCTTCTGGCAGTAAAGCATCATTTGTGATTGCATAGTTGTAAGGTGGTTTATTTACCCAGAGCCCCCCTCTAAGCTCTCAGCAGAGGTAAGATGGGCTGCTGAGGGCCTGTCTTTAGGCTTATTTTTTTGTAAAATGGGTTTAGTCAAAGCTACCTAAACTGGGAAGATATTCTTTCAAGGCTGTGAATTTTAGTACTTGAGCAAGGAAGAAACCTTCACTCCTCAAAGTATCAAGCAGGTGCTGAAAATCCTAAGCTGCAAGTCTAAATGGCATGTGGAGAAATAAGACCTGTTCTAAGGCTGGTTGTGCTGGGAGTTGGGTGTCTGGCTGTTGGTGTCCCTTTCTGAGGGTGCACACTATGAACAGCTTGCCCTGATGGGGTGGGTTTGTTTGAGACTGAGTATGTATGTGTTAAAGGTGATAGCTTGCAGTGGCTGATAACCAGCATTAAAAGATGAGTTTGAGTCTACAGAACAGTATAGAAACTAGCCACCCTGTCAAGCCATGGTTCTGGGTGCTTCCCATGTGTTTTTGGGTGCTTCTCCTGTGATGTGTGTGGCCTGGATGTGATGTATCCCAATGCTTGCATGTGCTCTTAGTATCTCCAGAGGCCCCAGGATGGTGCAGGAATTGGAGCATATTTAGGCAATTTTGTCCTGATAGCCTGTACTAGTACAGGCTCAAATAAGAAGCAGGACTGGTTCTTAAGATGTTCATTCTCTCCAGAGTGACCTGAGCACCTGCTACCTGGAGGATTGCCACGCTGGTACCAAGACTGCTCCGTAGTGCTCTTAAATCTGTCAGGGTTTGGCTGATGTGCTTGAAGATGGAGCACGCTGGCTCCAAATTCAGTCATTCAAGTTGCAGCAATGAGTCAAAAGTCATAGCTGCGTTTCTATTAAAAGCTGCCTTTTTTTGCTGTCCCCTGCAAAGAGTTGGCATGCGCTTCTCTTGCGGCTCTGAGCAGAGGCCTGAAAGCTTCCAGAAGCTTTCTGCAAGCCACCATGCTCGGGACACCGGGCTGCTGGAGTACTAATGAATGGGAGTCATGTTTGACCCTTAAGTTAAAACTGCTCCCTTAGACATGAAGACATTTAGATGCTTGCACTTAGCTTTTTTTTAGTCTGGATAGTTGATATCTGCTGTTCTGGCTCAACTTCTGCATCTTTAGGGATGTTCTTGACACCGGAAACTGCTGATGCATCTTGCGTATACACTGCAAGTTGAAACGTCTTCTGCAGATGGTCTGTTTGGGAGGGGGAGACAAACTTCCCCATAACAACAATGTTTATATTGGGTAGCCCAAATAAAGGAGACCCAAATGAAGGAGGCTTTTTCAGTGCGCAGCCTTTTTGGGAGGGATCTTGTGTGTGCCAAGGTTGCACCCCGAGGGGGTTCAGTGTGCGGGCCTGCAGGCAGAGAGCTCAAGCAGACAGCATTTGGGTGCTCTGCTGTCAGGGCAGTTGGGGTTGAGAAACAAGATCAGGTCTCTTCAATGCTTAGTGTTTCCTAGGCTACCTGCAAAGGCTGGCTTCAAGGGACGCAACCTGATCACTAAGCAAGCATGAAGGAAATGCTGAGGATGGCCTGCAGCTTCTCCTTCCACTGTCCCTGTGAGTGGGTTGGTCCCACACTAGGCTGAGTCCAGCTCTAGGACCCACTGGAATGATGTGGGGTTTGTCACAAGCTTACTGTAGCCTGCAGAGCCTGTAGCCGAGCATGGTCTGGGCAGACCTGTCAAAAAGGTCTTGAGGGGATAAAATCCATCTGCATTAACAGTAGGATGCCAACACTTCTAGGACTGGGTCCAAGATGAGGTTAAGAGTGGGTCAGTTGTAACCAGAAGGATTACGCTTGGTAGGAGGTGCTAGAACTTGGATGCCCCAGGCTTTTAGATGCCCTAGCAGTGGATCCCCTGAAAGGACAGTAATCCTGCTGCCTGAATGAGCTCGTACTGCCCTATAGGTTGCCTAGCTGCAGCGACAGCTCAGCGATCCTGGGGGTAAATGTGTAAGTGGAGGGCAGTGGCAAGTCAGTGTGGTGGCAGAGATGCAGATGAAACAAATGGGGCAGAGCAGTTGAGTGCCTGGAAGATCCTTGAGGGGCTCCTGTTGAGCCCCTGGACCCCTGCTTATACAACACGAATCAGATTCTGGTTTTGCGCCCCCAAAGATAGCCCTTTAACCAGGAGACGAGGTTTAAGACAGCATCGCCAGCAGCAGTTGGTATCGTGCTTGCTGCTGTGGGTCCCTAGGAGATGCCACGGTGCACAGGTTTGGTGCAGTGCTCCTTGCTGGCCGGGGTTACAGACCTGCTGTGCTCGGTGGCGGTGGTGAAGGGGCCAGTGCTGGAGCATTCCTCAGCTGTGAGGCTTGGGCCGTGGATCAGCTGCTTTGCTTTGACTCTTGTACTGTTTAGTGACTAATCAGATTTTTGAGGCTGTTTAACAAATTCAGCTGTCTCCCTTGAACAATACACTGGCTGTATTTTTAAACACACCACGTGGCTTCGGCGAAGTCGGCAAACCAGCGTAGCGCAGCTTGCATAGGCTGGGAGACGGTCCGTCCTGCTCTGCTGTGACTAGAGGGAACAGTCTCCTCCCTGCCTTGAGCTGTCTGCGGCAGCTCTCCTCGGCACCCCGCCGCCGCTAGCGAGGCTGCTGCTGGTCGAGCTCTGCTGACAGTAAGTACTACCGGGCCAGCGAGGCTTCCTGCGGCTGCGGGGTTTGTCTGCTCTGACTGCTGCTGCTTTGGGTGCCAGCACGAGTGCTGCTGCTGGGGGAGCTGGACTGATGTTCAGAAGGCAGGAGGGATACCTGCGACCTTACCCGCAGGTGGTCCCTGTCCAAGTGACCCTTTAGAGTGGTCGGGTAAGCTGAGTTCCTAGTCCTGTGCTGCAGCTGAGATGTGGAAATCCAGGGGTCTGCAGCTCTGCTGGAGAAACTTTCAGGGATGAGGGTCCATGGATGGAAAAAGCCAGTGCTCTGGGATGATGTTGTGAATATAGCTAATGGTGCTCTGCAGCTGAGCTCTGCCTCGGGTTCAGAGGTAGATGCTTCAGATAAAGGACCCCCTGGTACCTGCGTGGGGTTTTTGGTGGTGGTTTGAGGTTGCTTACTCCAGCATGAGGCTGGAGATGCCAGCTCCCCAGCTGGTATGCTGCTGGGAAACACTGCCTTGGAGACACAGCTGAGCGTTTCACTTCAGGCATGCTCTACAGCTCTCTCTGGAGTTGGCACCGAGTCGGTGCTGGTGTGTATCGATCACTGTGCACTTCAGCATTTGCTCCTCATCCATTTTGGGCAATGTTTTGGACTGTTGTAACCTCTTCTGTATAAGAGCTATTGAAAGCCTGAGCTTAAAACCTTTTGGTCCTAGCTGATCAGGATCAGGTGTAGCTGAGGATATCAAGTGGATCCCAAACTTGCTCTACTGAAAACTGAAAGCTTCAGGGCAAGCTGCTTTGTTTTGCAACCTCTGAATAATTAAAACCATTTCTGAATGCTCTGCTCTTGGTTTGGGGACACATTGAGCTTGCTGAGACTTGCTCCTCTTGCATAGACGTGGCTGGTGTCATGCCCCTGTGGGATCCCGTATGGCTGAGCATGCCTCGTTTGCTGTTCTGGGTGGGTAGCTGGCCTGAGACCGTGACCCATGCGGTGGGACAAGTGCTTCCCAGCCCCTGGATACCTGGTGCTGTGCTGAGGGCTCTGTGGGTAGAGAGGAATTTGCATGCCTTGATACACTTCAGTGGGAGGAAAACCTGCTGCTGTGCGAGAGCAGCAGTCTGGCGCATACGTGTCTGTCAGCTCTTGGGCAAAGGCCTGACCAGACAGGCTCGCGAACGTGTATCGGGGACAGCACACGCTGACTGTGAAGAGTCTCCTTTGTCAGCAGGCTAGACTGGCACATTGCTGGCAGCCCGTAGCCAGCTCATGTCAAGGTTGATGTGTGCCATCCCACCTCCAAGTCTGCAAATGCCTGTTTTGGGTCAGGCCTTGCTCTTAGCCTGGCCATAGACATGTGCAGGCTGTGGGTGTGGTTGGCATGTGCCACCCTTGCTGCGGCTGTGGGGCTGGTTGCCCTGTGGGTCCCAGCTTGTTCTGGCCCCAGCAGCAAGAAACACAAGTGTACTGATATGGACCAGGCAGAGGGGTCTGTCTTGAAGCTGCTCTGTGGACAACCTGAGGTCTGGATGCAGGACGTGGGGTCCTTGGCTCTGCTGCCACATGAAGTGGGTTCTCCTGTTTGATTACTGCCTCGGGAGAATAACCAGCCCTTGCGGCATTTGTATGCCACGCTGGGCTGCTGCTGTTGGCTCGGAGGCGGCTGGCTGCGTGGCGCACTGCTGCAAGCGATGGCAAGGGCACGCAGCCTTTCTAGAGCAGCCTGGGGGACTGGTGCCTGCCGGATGGGCCATCTCCTGGCCTGGCTGTGTGTGGGCTACTGTAAGATGGGAGGGATGGAAGGAGATGTGGCGTGCTGTAGCACTGATGGGCTGTTTCTGTGTTGCAGTTCTCAGCATGTTGAGTAACCCTCTCGGGAATGTCCTGGGCAAGCCCCCTCTGGGTTTCCTGCCTCTAGACCCCATTGGTTCAGACCTGTCAGAAAAGTTTTCCACGCCGACGCTGAGGAACTCGCGCCTGGACTCCCGCTCCCTCCTGGACTCCCGCTCCAGCAGCCCCTCCGACTCGGACACCAGTGGGTTCAGCTCAGGCTCTGACCATCTCTCAGACTTGATTGTAAGTTTGGGTCTTGTATCTGCTCTCTGAGGCTGGGAATGCGTGGTTCCCGGCACCTTGCTGCATTTCTGGAGAGTGCGGAATAGCTGTGCTGAGCCGCAACCCTGCCGGCGCGGGAAGGGAGCGCTGAAGTGAGGGAGCTGTCATGTCTAGATTGACACAGTGAGGCCCTCTCCTGGAGCCCAGGGCTTGGAAGAAGGGGCTGCTTATGCAGTCTGTCCTTAAGCATATTGCTAGTCTGTGCTGATTTTCCTAAACAGTTTTTCAGCCTTTTGGCTTTGTGCTTGCAGCCCTAGTGGGTTAAAGTAGGGTCTGAGTGCTTGAGCTGGTATATGGTGGGATGACTGGGTCCTGCTTCCAACAGTGAGGAGGCTGATCAGCACAGCTGCCTCCAGACTGCAGCGTGGGCTTCTCGAGAGCTCCAGTCTTTGCCTTTCATTGCCCTTCCCACTTGCTGACTGCACTTCTCCATCTTAAGGCTGTTTCTTCTGGAGCAAACTGGGTCTAGCCTGCTTGCGTTCCCTAAAGCATAGCTAAATTTGGAAGCAAGCACACGAGGACTGTCTGTCTTGCTGACCTGGTCTGTGCAGCTGGGTCTGTACTGCAGTGTGAGCTGCAGTTCTAGGTATGCCAGCAGGGCAGCCTGGCTCTGGCCAGTTCTGTTCCCAGGCCTTGGTGCCCTACACGGCTTCCTTCTGATCCTCAGGACCTGAAGTTAAAACTAGGCTTTGCTGCCTCTTGTGCCGCACCTTGCTCTGCTGCGGTGTGGTTGTGGCCTTATCCTGTTCTTTGGGATGGGCATGAAGGATGTGGCCAGCTTGATTCTTGCTTATGAAATCTGCCCTGGAGAACTGGGTTGCAACAGTGCAGCATCCAGGGCTCTGTGGCAGGTGGTGCAGGGCAGCAGAGCTTGATGGTGGCCTTGCTTGGTGGAGATCAGGTCTTCCCAGCATGGCCTCAGCGTGGGTGGCTGTGCTGCAGCAGCATCCAGCTGGATCTGCAGGGTGATTAGCACTTTAAGCTGTGCAAAGTGTCTTGCATCCCTGCTGTTAATTCATGCTTTGAATCCTTCTGCCCAAGGAGAGCAGTGTTAAACCTGAGAGCAGTCAGGTTTAGTGCAGCCAGCTGAGCTCGCACCCTTGGCAGACAGGCGGTGGAGCTGGCATGCAGAGTGGTGAGAACCAGCGGATTGCTGCAGAGCTCTGTGGGTGCTGCTGGGGAAGCCCAGGCTGCTTCAGAGTGGGGCCTGAAGCAGAACATGGGGGTCCTGCTGGTGGGCTTGGTGCTCCCTGGGGGTGGAAGTCATTCTTGAGGCTGTGCAGGTGCAGGGTAGCTGTTGGCTCTGCCCTGTTGTGTGAGGTGCCTCTGTTCTCCACTGCCAGTTCCTCAGCAGAGGTTCAGTGGGAAATAGCTGCAGGGCAGGCCTTTCCCAGGGAGCTGTGTGGTCCCATCAGTGCCTCCTCCAGGCTGCTGGGACAGTTGAGGCAGCTGCTCTTCTGCCTGTGGTGGATGTTGGGGTCTCAGCAGAATAGGACCTCCCTGAGAGCCTCCTCTCCTGGCCTGGTTGCAGATAAGGCCCAGGAGTGGTACATGAGTGTCAGTGTTGCATCCTCCCATCTGGAGACCAGGTTTTAATTTGGTCTTTTTCTTGCAGTCGAGCCTTCGCATCTCCCCACCTCTGCCCTTCCTGCCTCTCAGTGGGGTGTCAAGGGACCCCCTAAAGATGGGAGTGGGGTCACGGCTGGATCAAGACCAATCTGCTCTGGCTGCAGTAACTTCCTCCCCAGCCAGTACGTCTAAAAGATGGCCTGGAGCATCTGCATGGCCTTCCTGGGATCTCCTGGACTCTCCAGAGGACCCTTTCAGTATTGAAAGAGAAGCCAGGCTTCATAGGCAAGCAGCAGGTAAGTAGGATGGTGGGTCTCAGCAGACTGCAGCGTGTGTTGATGGCCCCGTTGTGCTTGCAGGAGGGGAGGCAGGTGGCCTCTGCAGATGTGGCTGGACCTGAATCTGCAGCAGTTCTCCCTGGCAAGCCTGGTTCTGGGTCTACCTGCTGGCAGAAGAAAGGGCTGTCAGGGAAGGTGCCTGTTACTGCTGTAGCCCTGCTGGACCTGTAGTTGTGCAATGTGGGGATTTGTTTGGAGAACACTGTGGGAGCATGGGAAAGAAGTCAGTGGTCCTATATAAGTGTTTGTGTCTGTCCAAGCTGTGAATGAAGCAACCTGCACCTGGAGTGGGCAGCTGCCTCCCCGGAACTACAAGAACCCCGTCTACTCCTGCAAGGTGTTCCTGGGAGGCGTCCCCTGGGACATCACGGAAGGTGAGCGGCCCTGGCCTTGCAGCTCGTGCTGAGTGTGGGCCTTGGGTTTTGACATCTCAGGGAGGTTGAAAGCCCTTCTGGCATTGCTGCCAGCTCGACAGCAGTGCGGGGGGTAGGCAGGGGATTAAAGGCTCTGCAAAAAGAGCTGTGTTCACCCCACTAGAGTTGCCTGTTTCAGCAGTGAACTGCTGGGCCCTGCCATGGTGTCCAGCTTGCTTTCTGCTTGGGCCTTCTAGAGAGCCCTGTGCAGAGGTGGCTGCAGGGACTTTAGGATGAAGCATTTTGTGGATCACTGATGACTTTCCCTCTGCATATAGCTGGACTGATCAACACCTTCCGTGTGTTTGGCTCACTGAGTGTGGAGTGGCCTGGTAAGGATGGCAAACACCCACGCTGCCCTCCCAAAGGTAAT
Organism: Dromaius novaehollandiae; assembly: GCF_036370855.1. Taxonomy (NCBI): domain Eukaryota; kingdom Metazoa; phylum Chordata; class Aves; order Casuariiformes; family Dromaiidae; genus Dromaius; species Dromaius novaehollandiae. Next base: position 24,897,548 of record NC_088107.1, read on the forward strand.
ATGCCTAAAGGTAATAGCGACACGGTAGGGTTACTTTTTTCCCATGCTATGTTACAGCACGGATGCTGGGATGGTACGGCTGCATGCTGGTGACTGGATGGTACAGAGCACTCTAGGGTAAATGTCCAACTTGCACTTGGGTCAGCACCAGGGTTGCACTGCACTGTCACCTCTAACCTGGCATCCCTGCCTGCCTAGTGTGGTGCTGGGCAGAAGCCCAGGAGAAAAAAAACCTGGTTGCTTCTGAAGCCCATCGCAGGGCTGGCTTGTTCTGGGTGATAGCTGCTAGCCACCACTGCTAGTGTAAGCATCCAGGGCACATGCACCCTTGGCGTAAAGCACAAGTAGTGAATACAAATGTGCATTCACAGCAAGCTGGCAGGCTCTGAGCACTGGTGAGTGGAACGAGCCCCTGTGGCATAATCCGGTCTGTGAAATAGCTGGGTGATGTGTTGTGTAAGCAGTAATGAGTTCTGGCATAATGAACTTGGTAGCTGATTCGTAGGTTTGGTGGGTGCCTCATGGCCTAGTTCAGTCACCAAAGTAATGTCAGGTAGAGAGTGCTGGCACTGATGGCAGTTTAGGGCCTGGAGTTTATAGTTCTGGGCTGAGATCCTACATATGAAGCGAAGTCTGATCTCCTGCAGACCATGCTGTGGCCAGGCTGGTTGTGTTCCCTTTTCTCATCCAGATGTGGCCGTATTACTCTGTATCCCTCTCTCCCTGCATGTGGGAGGCAGTGGCCCAAATGGTGTTGAACAGGGGTAACTTGCCCCGATGGCTGGGCAGGCAGAGGGGCAATCTTGCGCTGTGGTGAAGACCTGGGCGCTCTTGCAGTTTAGCCAGACTCAGTGCACCATAGGCAGATATTTTATGCAGAGTCTGCTCTGGAAGGGGCAGTATTGCATGAAAAAAAATCCTGCCTTTCACTGGAAGAGGCTGGGGAGAGCAAGGGAGAAGCAGAGCAGATACTTTGGTTTCTGAGAGTGATTTTTGAGGGTGTTTGCAAACTGGGGTGGTCTTTCTCCTCCACTGCTGTTCTAACAGTTGTTTCTTTCCCTTCACCTCCAAAGGATATGTTTACCTGGTGTTTGAGTCAGAGAAATCTGTGCGTGCTCTGCTCCAGGCATGCTCCCAGGACCTCCTGAGTCCTGATGGCCTCAGTGAATACTACTTCAAGATGTCCAGCCGCAGGATGCGCTGCAAAGAGGTGAGCAGACCCATCAGGTCCCCTCAGCCCTCCTGGCTCAGAGCAGCCTGATGTCAAGTGTGCTTTTGACACCCCTGGAGCCAAGGACAGTCTGTGGTCAATAAAACTGTCATCTGGGGAAGATGTGCCTGGAATGTGTCTCCTTCCTGCAGTAGGGCTTACAAGAGAGCTGGTGTGGTTACTCCTCTGCTACTCCTGATGTGTTCAGGCAAGGCTCTGCAGCAGGGATCCTTTGGTGCTAGATGGAGAGTGCTGTGATTAACCTTAGGACTGAGGCTAGTTCTGCAGATGAGAGCAAGGGGTCCTGGTGAGATCCTTGGAGGTGAGAGGGTGCACAGTGTTACTCTGCTCCAGGAAACTAGTGCTAAAGCAGAGCAGCAGAAGTCAAAACTGGCTCTTGGCCATCTTTAATTGGTATGTTCCTACAGCAGGGCCTGACACAGGCAAGGAGGGAAGCAGCAGACCTGTGTCTCTTTTCTTGCTGTAACTTGCTGTTTTGCACTTTGCAAGAGCTTGTATAAGGAATTGTGACCTGGCTTGGGAGCTCCTGGATTTGTGATAGACGCTGCCTTTCCAGTGCTCCATGCACCTGAGCTGCTTCACCTCTCTGAAAATGAGCACAGGAATAGGGATTTCACTGCTTCATGCTTAGTTCTGTGTACCTTTGCTTGTGGGGGAAGGTTTGGATCCTGTTTGGTTCTTTATTAGACCTTATCTGCTTGCAGAATAAATGGCTTTCATGCTTACTGCAGGCAGATATTTTGGATCCACAGCTGTAACTGCAGCTGCTCCCCAGGACAGCCTTGGCTGGCTGAACCGTTCTCTGGAGGTGGAGGTGCAGAGGCTGCCAAAGGATCAAACTGGCATTCCCGTAAACAGGGGCCTTAACTATAGATCAGGTACAGCTGCACAAGTTTGTAGAGTTAAAGAATTGAGATTCAGCTCTTATCTAGACAGGCACAAACTAATTGCACTCCAGACGGCTCTCTTGGTGTCTGGCTATTGGCAGCACTTTCATGCTTGGTGATTTAGCTCTGGCAGAAGTTTCTCCTCTTCAGGGCCCTGTATCAGCTGTCTAGCAGATGGAAGCTCCTGTTGAAATTGGCAGTGGGTGGGTTGTTTCATTGATCTCTTCCAACAATAGGCTTCTGTGCAGGGAGGCATCTGACTGGGCAGTAAACGTAGGTGCAGACTGTAGGTAAAATCCAGTCTTGCATGGATTGTTTCCTGGCTGCCAGCCCCAAGGGACCAATGTTTTGGATTCCAGTTTGGCTGAGAACAGAACAGTGTGGTGTTTATGTTCCCTTGAGCAGGCGCTGGCTCTCCTGAGGAGCATGGGGCAAGGCTGGTCTCTAGAACTTTATTGTGCTGGACATAGACCCCAACCAGCAAGAACTGAGGGGTTTTTGCAAGATAGGGGTCAAGTCCTGAGGGCTTGGAAGGGTTTCTGCTGTCAGCCAAGGGATGCTACAGTATCTGCCTGCTTCAGAGAGCAGGAATAATGCAGCCCGGGTCTCCTTGACTTGAGCCAATAAATGAGGGCTCAGCAGGCCTTCTGAACCCTGTGTTGTCTGTCTGGAGCAGAGTCCTGGGGCAGGACCTCCTTGCTGAGGTGGAGCAGCACAGCATGTGCCTTTGCAGGCTGTTGGCTGGCTGACCTGGTTGTGTGGTTCCAGGTGCAGGTGATCCCATGGGTGCTGGCAGACAGCAACTTTGTGCGCAGTCCGTCGCAGCGGCTTGATCCCAGCAAGACCGTCTTTGTGGGGGCTCTGCACGGGATGCTGAACGCAGAGGCCCTGGCGGCTGTCATGTATGACCTGTTTGGAGGGGTGGTCTACGCTGGCATTGACACAGACAAGCACAAGTATCCGATTGGTAAGTGTTGATCCTGCCAAGCGCAGTAGCTGCCCCAGGGCTGCTCTGGGGAGATGAGCAGGCTGCAGCAGTGCTCTTTGCTTGGCCCTTGTCAATGGGCAAGACTTCCTGGTGCCCTGAAGCTCCGCTGGACAAGCAGCCCACAGGAGGGAACAGCCGTCTGCCTCTGCCTGCTCTGGGAGCAGATGTCCAGCTGCAGGCAATGCTCCTCACCTCCTGCCTGTGAGGAGGGAAACCAGCCCTGGGGAGGGCAGGCAGAGCTGATTGCTCTAGGACCTTCCAGGTCCCAAGCACTTCCACAGCAGCTCAAGCTTTTAATGTCTCTGAGCATTGCTGGAGGGTCTTCTGCTGCTGTTCAGGGCTGTATGCAGAGCCAGCTGTTAATGGTCCTTAGATGCTGCTTTGGCTGTTCTTCTGTCCCCAGAGCAGAGACAGAGCTGTGGATCTGTTGCACTGGCTATTGCTGCCTGTTGAGTTAAACTCAAACCCACTGGTGGCTGCTGGTCCTTCTTGCTGGGGAGGTGCCAATTACTGGGCAGGAGGGACAGGGCAGCAGGAACCACAGGGCAGGGCTGTGAGCAGCTCATCTGAACCAGCACTTGTGGGCAGTGTCCTGGCCCCACTGTTCCCTTTGGTTTCCCTTCAGGGTATTGTTGCTTTGGGCCTCCAGGGTGGCTGGAGGCAAAAACAGCAAAGTCTTCTGGAGTTTCCTGACTAGGTCTGCTGGGAGAATGCTGCTTCCACCTCTGCTCAGGGCATAAGTCTTCCTGGGGGCAGGAGAAAGGGCAAGACTCTCAGAAAACACTTCCACCCATTCTGATGGAAGTGAAACCACAAACTGCTGCAGGTAGCAAGTCTACTGGTCAGCTGCTTCCTCTGCTCCCAGGTAGACCAGCTGTGGTGTAGATCATGAAAGGATGGAGCCTCTGTGAGCCTGTCTCCCAGACAAGGCTGCATGTCTAAAATGAGCAGGTTGTGAGCACAGCATCCTGTAATAACCAAGACAGCAGCCCTCTGCTGAGACTCCCGATGGTGAATTGAGCAGTGCCTCGCTGTTCTTGTCACATGAGCTCGATTCCCTGTGCTGCCTCAGCAGCCTGGTGGCCAAGGGGACACCACTGAGGTCCCTGGGACTGTACAGAGAAACCCTCCAGAGCTGAGACCAGCTTTACAGACTTGGACTGTGGGAAGGCTGCAGCAAGTTCTTGATTTCAGAAGAGACCATGAGTCTCCTGTGTGTTGCCAGGCAGGAGAAATGTCAGTTTGCTAATGCAGAGCTGTCCATTGCTCTTGACTGCTCTTGAGCTTTTCTGGTTGGGGTTTGGTGTCCAGAGCAGCATGCAAGTGGCCTGGGTTCAGGATGTGCTGGTGATGCTGCAACACTTAACCTGCAAAGTGGCTTTTGGGTGACAGTCCCAAGAGGTGGAGAATGGAGGTATGAGACTTTCAGCAGACAGGTGCACTCCTAGCTCGTGCGTGACAACAGATGAAGCATACTAAGCTACTCTGTAAGGTAGCTGCTCAATGTGGGCTCTTTAAGGTCTGAGCCTTAACCTCTGGTGGCTTCCTGCACAGCCCAAACTGCTCCCTCCAGTGGGAGAGATCTCTGGCTCTGAACAGCTGCTTGGCCTTCCCAGCCTTGAAGTTCTCTTAAATGAGATGCAGTAATGTGAACTCAGTGGGAAACTGAACTGTACCTTAATTTCCTTCAGTGTTGAGGACACTTGTGTGTTGAGATACTACCCTGGGCTTCCTTGCTGACTGCTGCCTCTGGTTTGGCAGAAAGCTTTTCAAGGGAAGACTGCATATGCATAACCTGCCTTGTTCCGGATCCTCATGTAGAAGACAGTCATACAACAGGCCTCCAGCAGGACTAACTGCAGTGTCTGACCTGTAGCCCATAGATGCAGGAAGCAATCAGAACTGCCCTTGAGACGGGCAGACCCAGCTCAGCCAAGGAAACCCTCGTCCGGGCTGCTTTCAGAGGGTCAGACTAGGAGGTGGAGTTGACCCTTCTAGGAGGAGGGACCTCCCTGAGCAGATTTGCAAGCTGTGTGCTGTGTCATGGCTGAACCAGGTCTGACCAAGGGCCCCCAGCCCCTTGTCCTGTGTGACTGAGCAGAGGCAGATGCTAAGGGAAAGGTGTAAAGTAGGTTCTAGGTTTATGCTTTGCACTATGGCTGTCAGTGGTGGATTTGGCTGTAGCCTTGTCCGCCAGCGTGCAAGACAGTCTTGTAGCAGCCAAAGCTCTTATTACGCTAAGAACAGCAACTCATAGGTAAGCAAAGATGCATTTTCCTGTAGCTTAACAAGATTTGGCTGGAAATGAGTGGTGCAGGAGCACTGCTGACTGGCAATGGAGATGCAAAATGCAAGAATTCAGGATGAGTGGGAGGCTTAAAATAAAAGCTGCTGAGCTGTCTCGGCACCAGACGTAGCGCTCGCCGCTGCGCTGCCCTCGGCAGTGCCCTGGCAGTCTGCCCCTGCGCCCGGCCACGGCTGGCACTCCTGGAAGCGCTGCCTCCTGTAAGTGCACGCCCAAACCGGCCTGGCAGAGCGGTCCTGGCTGTCCAGCAGTGCACAGGGCCTGTCCTGGCTCCAGAGCTAGTGCAGGCAGCGGAAAAGTCTTTCCGCTCTCCGCTGCCTCCTGTGCTTTTGCTTCTGCACAGGGGAGGAGGCAGGGTGAAGCTGCGAGACCTTGGATACGGTCTCCCAGCAAACGCTTGCTGGCTGCTTCCATGCTGGTGGCTAAACTGTGCTGGGGGGGAAGGGGTGGTGCTCGTGGCAGCCTGCTCTTTGCCTCCCCCAATTCCTGTCATAGCATGCCAAGTCAGGGTGACTGTTTTTTGTCTGGCTTGTTTCAGGATCTGGCCGCGTTACCTTTAACAACCAGCGCAGTTATCTGAAGGCGGTGACGGCCGCGTTTGTGGAGATCAAAACTACCAAGTTTACTAAAAAGGTGAGCAGAGGTGATGGGAGAGGCTTTGCAAGGGCAGCCCAGGGAGTTGCAGCTGCATGTACAGATGGTGGTACTGCTGTGGGTGCCAGGGCCGGGGGAGCCTCTCCCAATATCCCCTCTAAAAGCAGCGGGTGATGATGAGGTGCTGCTCTGCTGGCCGTGGTGGGTGCTGGTGACTGCCATGGCACCCCTGTGCTGTGGGGGCGGTGGGCTGGGGCTGCTCAGAGCAGCTGGGAGTTGTCCCGAGCATAGGTCCGACTCCCTGGTTCTTGCGCAGGTTCAGATAGATCCATATCTAGAAGACTCGATGTGTCAAGTCTGCAGTGCTCAGCCAGGCCCCTTCTTCTGCAGAGACCAGGTAATGCTTTCTCCCTCCAGATGCGCTCAGCTCCTCGCTGCCTGTGCTCGGTCGGAGGCGGGGGGGTCTCGGTTTGCTCAAGGAAGAGCAGGTGCTGCTGTTCTCAGCAGTGCTTGGTGGTTGTTGGGGCTATGCCAGGGTGCAGGGGCCCACCATGGGCAACAGGCAGCAGTGTGCGGTGGGCTGACCCAGAGGGGAGGTAGCTGCTAAGAGTGGTGACACTGAAGGTGAGGGTGGTGCTGGCCCTGAAGCTGGAGGATGGAGTGCTGCTGCCCTGCAGTTGGGCCTGGGGCTGCCTGCGATGTAGGGGACTCTGGCAGACCTCCGCTCGCTGGGGGCAAAGGAGCTTGGCCTGAGTCCAGCAGCTTCCCATGGAGAGAAGATCACTGAGCTGCAGCATGCTCTGCTCGCTCTCATGGGGAGACAAATGGGGGTACGGCAGGTGCTGGAGCTGTGCTGTAGCTCCCACAGCCTGTGCGCCCTGTACAGGTGTTGGGTTAGATGTGTGGCAGCCCCAGACTCCAGCTAGAAGTGGCCTTGGGAGGCTTCTGGCCAGAGCTGAGTTTCTAGGTTTCAAATCCCCTTTTAGAAAGGGCCATGCTGCAAAATCAACACCACCCGCCTGCAACCCGCCCTCCTGCAGCATTGCTGAAATTCCCTCCCTGCTGCTCAGGCAGTGTTCAGAGACCCGCCTTGCTGGCACGGTTTGTCGCAGGGGCTATGAAAGCAGGGAGGGGGGTGCCGCTTCCCTGATGTGCCGGGAGCCTTCCGGGATGGCCAAGCCGGGGAAGCAGCTGGTGCTTCCTCCCACCTCGGACGGGTCGGGAGCCGCCCACCCTGCCCTGCAGCGTGCCCCTCTGCTCTCCCCCCAGATCTGCTTCAAGTACTTCTGTCGCTCCTGCTGGCACTGGCAGCACTCCATGGAGGTCCTGCGTCACCACCGCCCGCTGATGCGCAACCAGAAGAACAGAGACTCCAGCTAAAGGGGCCGCCGAGGCTCGGGGGCCGCCGCAGGCGCAGGAGAAAGTCCTTTTGTTAACCTGCCAAGTGGAGAGCGCACGAGCGTGCCTGCTGGTGCCAGACCCAGGCTGGGAACGCGCTTCCTGAGGACTAATGGGGAAATCTTACATTCACGTTTGCACTTGCTGGTCTTTTTGTTTCTGCACTAATGCACAGTGAATTTTGTCGGGTTTTGTTTGGGGTTTTTGAGGGGGGGAGCACCCCTCAAGCGATTCTGCAGTTCCCAGACTTTGGTTCCTAGTTTGCTGACGAGAAGCAAAAAGGGCCACGTGTTGAGAAGGTGTTTATGCAGATGCCTTCACCTAGGTTTTTTATTTATTAAAGGCGCTTTTTTACATTCCTTGCAATACTGATGGTAATAATGCAGGTCTCATTGGCTCCATTTTTTTGCAGTTGCCATACAGTGCCTTTCCATTCATTTAACCCCCATCTGAACGGCATAAACTGAATGTTCAGCTGGCGTTTTTTACTGTAACAACAAGGAGACTTTGCTCTTCATTTAAACCAAATCATATTTCATATTTTACGCTCGAGGGTTTTTACCAGTTCCTTTTTACACTCTTAAACAGTTTTTAAGTCGTTTGAAACGAGAGATTTTTCTTTCCTGGCAGCTTTTAACATTATTGCAATTTGTGTCTGGGGGCTGCTGGTGGGAAGTTGTAAATCGAGGGGTTTGCAACAGAAGAGGACAGGATTTTTGGATTTGAAACTGGACCGGATAAACGATCTCTGAGCTGCTGTATATAGTTTTAAATAGTTTGTTGCACTTTTTTAAGTTGCACTTAAGGGGGGTTGATAGAGGTTTTTAATCACAAAGTCACAGGACTTACTTTTTCTTTTGTAACTAGCTAAAAAAGGGCTGCGTTTCGGTGGACAGATGAAGGTTCATAGGAGCCCTTTCTCTTAGAGGGGACAAGTACTTTTCCTTTTGTTTAAGAAATGTATGAAGTAACAGTGCAGTCGACTGAAATGCTGCTGGGATTTGAGAACTTTATAATTTTTTTTTTACTTTCCCCTCTATCGGAAGCTGTGTGCCAAAGAACCAGTGTCATAATTTCTCCCTCTTTCCTGCTGAGCTGATGTTGCATTGTTGCATATCCCAGCTGCTCTTTGTGGGTTTTTGTGAAGCTGTGTGTGAAGTCTCTACCTCATTGTAGTATATGCAGGCAAGACTGCACTCTCCTACAGATGCGTGGAGTAAGCTGTGGTGTAGTTTTTGGCACATAATAAACACGTTGCAGCAAACCTCGTTGTGCTCTCTTGCCTGGGGCGCGTGTGGGAGAGGGGAGGGGGCTGCTGGTGCCCCTCCCAGCTGAGCCCCAGCTGCAGAGGGCGTGTGGGGCTGGGGTGGGTGACTCGGGTGTGGGTGAACGCAGGCAACCTCTGCCCTGGGAAAGGTGGGGTTTAGATACCAATTACCAAAGGCTGCTTCAGCTCATGCCCTGGGGGGCCCCCAGCAGAAGCTGCCAAGCTCCAGCTGGAGCTCCCCTAGATACAGCAGCAAGGGAATGAGGTTAATTGGGAAGGGGGGAATGGTCTAACCCTCTTCTCCTCCCATTCCCCTTGGGAGGGGGGCAGCAGGGTCTGAGGCTGCACAGAGTGGGTAGCACATTGCACTGGTGTGTATGTGACACTGGCGACCAGCTGGTCTGTCAGGCTGAGCAGGGTGGTGGAGGGTGCAGGAGCTCCAGGGCTCTCGTCTCCCTTCAGCCTTGGGGTTTAGCCCCTGGGGTGCCTGAGGGGGGCTGGGCATGGGCCACAGGGCTGCAACGGGTGTGGAGACCCCTGGGTGCCCATGACTCTGGAGGATGGGGTTTTTTTTTTTGGGGGGGGGGGTGGCTGGGGCACAGCCCCTGGCAGTGCAGCCTGCCAGCATCGCTGAGAGCTGCAGGCTGCAACCGCAGCAGCAGCCGGTGCCGGTAGGGTGGGGGGCAAGTCCGTTTGTGCGGTGACAGAGCCCAGGCTCCAGCTAAGGGGCTGCCCCGGCTGCTGGCTGCCATGAGCTGAGCTCAGTCGCGGGCTGCGAGTGCGTCCTGCAGCCCTGCACGGGGGCTCCGGGCTGAGGCCGAGCTGCGCGGCGGCTCTGCTCGTGGCCCGGCCGCCGCCGGCGATTGGGGGCCGCCGCCGCGCTCCGCAGGCGGGTGGCGCTGGGGCTACGCCGCCGCCCGCCCCGCGCGGCTGCCGCCGATCCTTTCGGCCACGCCCCCCGCGCCCGGTCACGCCCCCTTGGCGCCTCGCCCCGCCCCCGGGTGTCCGGCCCCGCCCCCGAGCCCCACGCCGCTGCAGGCGCCCTCCGGGCCGCGGGGTGCCGCTGTGGCGGCGGGGCGGCGCGCCCGGCACCGCCTGTCTCCCCGCCTCCTTCGCTCTCTTTCCGCGGCCGCCGCCAACATGGTGGGTGCCGGCCCGCGCCCGGCGCCGCCGCCGCCATCCGTCGCCATCCGCCGCCGCCGCTGCTCCGCCCGGGACGCCGCGCCGCCCTGCCGGCCCCGGGGCAGCGCGGGGGAGCGCGGCGGGGCGGGGGGCCGACGCAGCGCGGGGGAGCGCGGCGGGGCGGGGAGCGGGGCCTGCGGGGCCTGCGCGCCGGGAAGCGGGGGGAGCCGGGCCGGGAGCGGGGAGCCGGGCCGGGCCTGCGAGCCCGGGGTGGGGGCAGCCGGGCCGGGCCTGCGGAGGGGCCCGGCCGGGGCACTGGGCCCTGCCGTGGGGCTGGGGGAGGCGCGTTACAGCGGGCTGCAGCGCGGCGGCCGGGCAGCGCAGGGCGCTGGGGCTGCGGGCCGGGCCGGGGTTAGGCCGGTCTGCCTTGGCCCAGGGCGGCTGCCCGAGGATGGGGCAGCGCTTTATTCAGCTTTGGCGTGACTCGTTTCCCCCTCCCCGCCTAGGGACGCGTGCGAACGAAGACGGTGAAAAAGGCCGCCCGGGTTATCATCGAGAAGTACTACACCCGGCTGGGGAACGACTTCCACACCAACAAGCGGGTGTGCGAGGAAATCGCCATCATCCCCAGCAAGAAGCTGCGCAACAAGATCGCGGGGTAAGGCGGCCCCGGGAGGGCGAGACGGGGTCTGGCCTGCGGGGTGAGTGGGGGCAAGGAACTCGCTATTGCGAGTTGCTCCTGTGTGGACACGTGTGTGTGTGTGTGTGTGTGTGTGCGCGCGTGTTACACAAGTCGCGGCATCCTGCTGGATGCTGGAGCTGCGTTAGGATCTCTGGAGTGCTGCTGTGTCAGGGTGGTCTTGGAGGAGATGCTTCAGCTTAAATTTTTCACTGTCGTATTCTTCGTTGTGCTGCTTGAATACTGGAAACACCTTGCTGTTGGCTTTCAGGCCTTCCTTGCTAGATTGAGCTGGATTTACAGGCTGTTTCCACCACTTCTCAATGTCTGTTAGCTGCAGGATATCAGGTGAAGCTGATATTTAGCTGTGCTTAATAACAAACCTCTGAGTCCTGATGTTCTCCCTTACGTAAGGACAGTGACAGCTTCTTCCTTGTCATTCTGGAGCTGCTGTGGAAACTTTATTTCCCCCCTCAAGGGCGACAGCACCTAGTTTAGCGTTTGGTCACTAAGAAAGCTGTAAGGATTGCCTTAAGCTCAAGATCAAAATACGCACAGAGGATTTGGAAGGGAGTCTCTCTTCGGAGAGCCTGGGACAAAACAGGGCAGTGTCCTGTTAGCCAGTTGGACATCACCACGCGGAGGGTTTTTATGTCCAGTTTCTTCACAGGACCGTGAGCAGCACTTAAAATTTTGTGCCAGAACCTGCATTCGAAAGTGATTCTGGTCTTGTCTGTGACCTGGTCATTGATAGTGCAGGGAGAGGAATTTCGAAAGCTTTTCCCGTGTTTGGTGGGGTCATTCCCATCCCTACCAGACCCTGTTACTTTCGTACATTTTTCTGGCACTAACCTTACTCTGAGGCGGTGAAATAATGCCTAGGTTGTCAGGAGGATTCTGGTAGCGGACCTGATCTCCCTGGCGTGCCGTGGCGGGGTCTGAGGTGAGCGGTTCTGGTTGCCTGTACCCAGTACGAAGTCTGTCACAATTCGGAGAGAGCAAGGGTGGAAAGCCGAGGCTTTGACTCCACGGGTTGAAGCTGGTATGTGAGAAAAGCAGGCCCTGGATGGATGGTCTTCTGCTTGTTTCCTGCAGGTATGTCACCCATCTGATGAAGCGTATTCAGAGGGGGCCTGTCAGAGGCATCTCCATCAAACTGCAGGAAGAGGAAAGAGAGAGGAGGGATAACTATGTCCCAGAGGTAAGTTTCTGGTTACGCTTGAGAGCTCACTTAGGTGTTTGTCTCCACACAGAGAGACTGCAGAGTCTGACCATCCTGCTTGTCTTGAGACATCGTTTCCCCTCTAATGAGGAACGCATCCTTAAAGAACACCCAGATGTAATGGTTTTTTGCTAGTGGCCTCTTAACTCCTTTAAAACAAAACCTCAGCTACAGCTGGGAGGATTTAGCCGAAGGAGGATTTAGGTCGAAGAGGGGAGGATGGAGGCAGATTTTGGCCTCGTATCTGAAGCACTCCTGGCTTTTCCTCAAAAATTTTGCTGCATGGGTTGGCAAGAGCAGCTGACTTCTTGCTGTTGACTGCACCGCCAGTTTGCTGGGGGAAGAAAGATAATATCTGCCCTCGATTTTTCTGATTTAAAATGAGGAAAAAGTAACTTGATGTTATGCAGGATAATATATCAGAGTGGCTTAAAAACTAGTGTACGGTAGATGTCGCTAAAGAGGCAGTGGTTAAAAATCTGCGAGCTGCTCCAGGTTTGTAAAACGGCACCAGAATGCCGAGCTCTCGTTAAAGGATGCCAGGAGAGCGAAGCATCGCCCACTTGGGTGCCCCGTTTGTTGTTGTGCAGAAACGCCTACTCGAGTCTTTCATCTCAAACCTGCATTCGAAAGTGATTTAGGTCTGGTGTGTGACCTGATCATTGATAGTGCAGGAAGAGGAATTTTTGAAAGCGTTTCCCGTGTTTGGTGGGTTCGGTACCATCCCTCCCAAACCCTGTAGCTTTCAGACACGCTGCTTCTTGCCTGTCTTCCAGCTCTCCTTAGTCAGCTCCTGATAAAGCTGTTATTTTCTGTGCAGCACAAAAATAAATGGTCAGTTCCAAGCCTTACCTCTGCTCTTCAGCTCTTGTTAATCGTTGGTGCTAGGGCTTGGCACAGGGTTTGGTTATATGAAGATTATTTGTGATTAAATCCTGGATCTAGGAAGAACTGGTATGATGCTAGGAGCCTTGTCAGTGTAGTAGGGCAGGCTGGTGCCGTCCTCCCCGTTTTGAGCTCTCCCTCAGGGACGCCCTCACCACTTCATCGTCTTGGTCGTGCTCACCCAAGATGGAGTAACGCTGCCCTCTGCAGAGACCAGGCATTGCTCTAGGCTAGAGCCAGGGCTTGGTTTGACTCCCTCACTTCTACATCTAGAAATGGCTCATGAAATGTTGGCAGGTCCATGCAGATGCTCTTCTACATATCCCTAAAACTTGGGGCGCTGAGGCATAAGAAAAATTGTGGTGACCTGCGAGGCTGTCTCGGCATAAGCTGCAGATGTTTCTCAAGCGAGTATAGGAGGCCTAGAGGAAACCATTGAGGCGGCTATCCAAGTATTTCACGTAGTGACCTAGCTGCGTTTCAAAGGCAGGATGAGGTGGTGCTGCTGGTGCAGCAGAAGTTACTCCTGATGCTTATAGTTCTTATTCCTCCCTTCCCTGAGCAGGGAAGGAACGTTTGTGTTGCAGCTGTGAATGCAGTGTTAGTCGAACCTCAGTAATTCATTCTTTCTTGTAAAAATACTGTTGTAATGTAGCCTGTTGGGGAAGAAGTGCACAGAGATCAAGATGTGAGGTCTTGAGAGAGGAAGGGGAGATTGCACTGAAATTAGAGAGCAGGAGACCTCAGGTTCCTAGCCCTGAAGAGTCGTGGGGTGCAGGACTGCCGAGAGATGCAATTGCTGAGCATTACTGTTTGTGGCCCAGCGGTGGTCAGGCTAATAACGCGTCCTTGATTTAGGACCCATCTTAGATAAATGTGAATTTTAGTGGTTATCACAGAGGTTTGGTACAGCTGTGGGCCTGCTAGCCAGCAGGACACGGCAACAGAAACAGGATGGCCAGGGTTGTCCGCTGGCACCGCGACTGAGCTAAAGCGAAGGAGTGCGCTGCCGTCACAACCTGCCTAAGCCAGCGCGGGGAACCTGACTCCAGCTCCTCTTGGGACTGTTGGTTGTTGCTGTCCTGTGAGTGTGCAGCAGACGGAGGTGCTGGCCAGGCTCCCAGAGCTGGTGGGGACTTGCCTTATAGCAGGCACCCCTCCCCGTGTAGCACCTCTCTGCTGTAGGGTAGTCTCTCGCGGTGTTTCGGCAGGAGTCTGTGTAGGTGTCCACAGCGTTTGCTGGCAGATGGAGCTTGTGATGTGAGGAGCAGTGAAAACCTCAGTGCCAGGCTTGGCCCTTCACAGGTAGTGGCCAGCGCCCAAACTCCTGAGGAAGAAGCGTTTCATCTGATGTTCCTGTGGCCTGAGCTACCTTTGCAAATGTCTTCGAGGCTCATGTGGTTGCTGGCACTGGAGCTCTTCCCCACAGTGGCCAGTGAGATCTTGTTCACATGGAAAAAATTGCTGGGCGGTTCTGAATGTGGGGAGCAGCTGTGGGAAGGAGTCAATCCCTTGCAAGCAGCTCCCGTTCAGTGGGGTGGGATCAGAGCTTGCTGTGGGTGGGGAGCTCCCAGCCAGCGCTGACCTGCTTAGCGCCTCGGTGGTAGCACAGACATGGCTCTGGGGCGTGGTTCTGGTCTGTGCAGCACTTCCAAACTGCGGCCATCTCTCTTCTGTTCCCAGGTCTCTGCTCTTGACCAGGAGATCATTGAAGTGGACCCTGACACCAAGGAAATGCTGAAGCTTCTGGTGAGTCTGAGCCATCCTCCTGCTAGCGAGGAAGGCTTTTGCCTTTTGTAGCTGTGCTGAGACTGCCGACGATGTCCCCAGCAGTGCTGTAGGTGCAATGAGGGGCTTGATAATGTTGGCTGAAGCTGTGAATGTTCTGGGCCAGTGACCGGGGGGTAGTTGGTCCCTGTGCTCAAAGGCAGCAGGGATGCCAAGCTCTGCTGGCTTCAGGTGGCCAGTGAACCTTCGATCTGGGACTTGCAGGTGGGTTAATCCCCACGTAAGCTGTTCCTCCTCAAACGAGACCCTAACATGGGGAAGTGGAGCACTTGTGTCCCCTTTCATCAGAAGCCTGAAGGGGTTTAAGGTCTGTCTGTCACGTGCTCCCTCTCCTAGGAGTCCTGGTGCCTGTGGAGTGGAAGGGGGAGGGCAGAATTGTTTTGCCCTGGGCTGTGCTAGCAGGGGTGGATGTGCTTCCTGCCCTCCCCGCTTCTCCCACCACCCCAGCTTCCAACCCCGTCAGCTCTTGCTAGCTGGGGCTTGGTGTGCAGCTCTCCTTCCTATGAGATAGCAGCAGGAAGCATCTTTATCCCAAACTGAGACAGTTCAGCCATAAAAGACCAGTTTCCCCAGCTGCTCGCAAAAGTGGTCTCCGGAATAGGGTGGCCTTCTCACCACCTTATTGACACTGACATAAGCTGGTCCCAGGTGCCCCAAAGATGTGGGTCCAGCTTTCCTCCTACCACAGCATGTTCAGTGCTTCCCTTTCTGCTCCCCTTGGGAGAGGCTGGGGGAATCTGCCTTCCCCCTTGGCAGGGCTGGGCACAGACGGGGAGCCAGGGCAAGAGCAGGGCTGGCAGCATGCAGCGCTGAGTGACTGTTCCTGTGCTGTCTTCCAGGACTTTGGCAGCCTGTCCAACCTGCAGGTCACACAGCCCACGGTGGGGATGAACTTCAAAACACCCCGAGGAGCTCTCTGAGTGTGTCACTGTATGTCATTTTTCCAATAAACATGGGAAACCAATTTGGCCTACTTCTTTCAAAGCCTGTTTCCACATGGATGAACAGGAGTGGGCTGATCCTTCTGGAAGGGCGACTCTCCAAGGCTTTGAGGTGTGAGGAAAATTAATACCTTCATATTTGTGGACAGGTTTTAGGGGTCTTTCCTTGCTGTTTGAGGTGCAGAGTTTTTACAGGCTTTCCTATAGGCATGTGCACTGCCCTCCTGGCGATGGTATGCAGCCACGAGAGGGCGAGCGTGGTGCCTTCGTGGGGCGTGCTGGAGCTCCTCGCTGTCTGTGCGTCCTGGGTTTGCCCGGTGCCTGTGATCTTTCCAAAAGCTCCGGGCAGCTGCGTGCAGTGTGGGTGTGCGAACAAACCTCGGGGCTGTTGTTAGGGCTGTTGTGCTGCTGGGGTGGCTATCTAGGGGGCATGCTGTGCTGAAATAAAAGCTGCCTTTCGTCGTTGCGTTTGTCATTTAAGGTGCTTAAGAGGAAAAAGTCTGTCTTGACTTGTCTTTCGAAGTGGGGGGTGACCTGGGCTGCAGAGAGCACTGTATTTGGGATGGAAGCTCCCCTGTGGAGCTGGCCCTGGTGCAGCCTGGCTGGGTGAGGAGTCTCGAGCCGCGTGTTTTGCTTCCTGACCTTTGTGTGACCGACTTTGGCACTTGCACTCAGGCCTTTGCGCGGCCCGTGGTTGACAGGGGCTCTGCTCAGAGGAAGTTTGGGGCCCAGTGAGTCAGTGACACTTCCGTATGCTTTATCAGGACGCCTAAGTGTGTCCTAAAAACTGCTGTTCGCAACCACGGGATGACCATCTTAAATCCCCTGATACAAATAAAAAGGCAAAGGACTTGCTCTTTTTTGAGATATCTGTCTGTATTTAAGTTCACTGTGGAATTTGTTTCAAATACTAAAGAAGAGAATGTTTACAGCAAACAGAGCCAGATATTTAAATACACTTTGAACATACTGAGCTGTAGTCAGGATAAGCCAAGCAGGGAAAATTTATAAATCCCCAAGTGCTACAGAGGTTTAACTCAGAATTTCCGGTTCAATACCACCAATCTCTTTACTATCTACCCAAAACACAGTAAGTAAACAGACTGACAGTTAAAATAACCATCAGTCTGCAGAATGGAGAGAACAAGTAGGCATCTAAAAGTCTAACTAGGGTATGTTATTAAACAGGATGGGTCTATACATGCCTGATAGCATTCTGGCAGAGCTTAATCAAGTTTTTGTTGGGAACGAGCCACCTGTTACTTATCATTTCCTTTTCAATTTATTTTTCACATCAGAGTAAATGTTAATTTCATTCTGAATCCAATATGCTGTGTAACCTGAGGTGCCAGGAATGAAATCGCATAGCTCTCCAACATATTTCTTCATGTCACGAGCAGAGACATAGCCTGCAAACAGAAAGTGCAAGTCTCATCAGGGGAAGTCTGGGCTACTCTTACTAAAAACAAAGCAAAAACTACAGGAAAAGTGCTGTGGAGAAGGGAGCAATTGCAGTCACAGTATCAGAATTAATAGCCATGGCTGGTTTTTCTCTTGGAAGTTTCTGAGGGTTGGTAATAGATTTCAGGTAATGTCTGGGGAAAATAAGGTTCTGAGATTTACTAGCCAGGAAGTTTAACTACAGCAACCTCTTATACCTGTTTTTTGGGTAATTTATTACCCAGTTACTGCAGCATCACTTTTTATATTTACCTACACCACAGAAAGTAAGGTGACAAGAAATAAGCAATACAGATGGATCAAAACCAAGCAGTATCAGTAAAAAGACAGTTACAGTTGTTAGATGAAACCTGTAGCCATTTTTGAGTGTGGCAGTTGGGGAAAGAGCAACCCTAAACAAAATTGTATGAACATCAAACAGCCAGGACTGGAAACAGGACTGCACATATAAGTAAGAGAAAGAACTAAGGAATGCCCAGGGCACAATATGGGCCCTGCTTCATCAGCATCCCCTGTAATTTTTAAGCGTAATTTCCACTTCTTAAATGTCTACCTGTGCTAAGCTTTACCTGTCACCATGTTATTCACTGGGTATTCCTGAAGTGCATGGTATGCAAATTCCCCTTGGGTCGTTGCTCTTGAATCTGGTTTTTCTTCACTGCTGTTTTGGGGAGACAAGATGGGTGTGTTATTTCCTGTTTTGTGTATTTTCTGAAAGCTGACGGTTTGGGCTGAGTCAACAGGCTTGGGTGCTTCAGGAAAGTTCAGCTTTCCTTGCATTGTGCAGCCATGCCAAAATCCAGACTGTGGCCCTCAACGTCACAGCGTGATCGCACAGCTTCCAAGGCCGTCCCTTCAGTGGCACCTGCCGTGTGCCGAACCAGAAGTCCTGCTGCAGCTTCTATTTTTGCAGGGAGCAAAGGGTGGGGGAGTGGAGGATCCGGGACATGCATCTTGCATGTCCAAATCCTACCACTGAGGATAAGGAAAATACCTTTCAGACAGATCTAGTGCATCTTCCACTTCCTGCTCGCTGTCTTGTCTCACCATCTCTGGTTCGTCAAGTAGACTTTCACTGTGCTGTGACTATCAACACGGAGTTAAATTAAAATTGTGCGCTTGATCCCTTCAACTTAATGCAGTTTACCAAGAAAGTAAATCCATGTTTGTGGCACGGCAGGGATATTGTCTTTAAGCCACCTAGCCTACTCACCTGCAATGGGAGAAAAGGCATAAAGCTTTGGAGTGTGCATCTCTCTTTTGAGTGCTTCCTTACCTTTGCTGCTGGCTCTATGTGCAGTTTGTCAGCAGTACGAATTTGCTGTTTCTGAACGTGGAAAAAAAACCCACACACTAGAGACTTGATCCAGAAGAGTGGTATTTTCAGGGCTTCTGTTTTCAAGCATAATTTACAATAAAATTGGAAATCCAAACATGTTTTTGCTTCAAAAGGACTTAGAAATTACTTCAGGAAGACAGTGTGCAGTGTCTGGGACCTACACAGAGTCATGCAGAAAGAAAATGCCATGCAGAATGGCTGAACTCAGATCTCGGCAGCTCTATAGGCAGCCTGGTTATTGGAGCCACCAGGATGTACAGGGGAGACAGGATGTCTATGAGGTGTAAGGGAGAAAATCCCTTCTGCATGTCCCCTACTTAATCCAGTGTTGTGTCCCTGGGATGTCACGCTGGGGAAGGACACACAGCACAGCAAGCACAGGAACATTTGATCCCATATTTGTTTTGAGGGATGAAAACCAGGCGTTCCTGAAGCTGATGCAACCGATTTTTTTTTAGGACAGGTCAACACCACCTGTATATACTTCTCATCTTACCTGTTCCACACGGGAATCATCCATCTGCTCCCAAATAAAACTACCAATTTTTCTTCTGATTTCTGCCATGAACAAAAATAAATGAATGTAAAAGCATTAAACAATGGCATTGTAAAAGCAATTAAACAATTAAATGATGTTGGTTTGGCATCCCCCAAAAATGCCTGTGCTTACAGGGAATACAGCATGGAGTAAAAGCCAGCTATTTTCCCTCACCTTCTTGCAAGCAGGCAGGAGGCAGAATGAAGTGACCCAGAACTACTGACTGTTTCATATCCGAGCTGGTATTTGCCCATGCGGAGAGATAACAAGCATGAAAAACTGTAGCTCTACCGTCTAAGTAATCTAGGCTCTCATGTATTCTGGAAGAGAAAAAAAAGACATCTGTTTTCTAAAGGTAAGCCTGGAAAAAAAAATAATTACTATCTTTGGCAGCGATTAATCTGGAAGTACAAGGCTAGCTGGCAGCTTCAGCTAATGCAAATCTAAAGGGACATTATTGTTAAAACTGACCTGCTCTAATATTACTGCCTTAAAGCAGGGTAAAAAAAGCATGATGTCTGGCCTTTAGCACCTAAAGAAACACTGTTACTTTCTAGCTATGAGACTCATCCCAAACACCAGGTTCAGCTCCCAGCTGCCTGGCACTTTCTTGGAACAGCCTGGAGGAAGAACCCAGGGGAACAGGTAAAGGTTTATTTTTAGGGATGAAATGGCCCTGTTCTCCAATCCGCTATTGAGATGTTTGAGTTCTTGGGGGAAGCTGGGGCAATATTTAAATATTTAATATTTAAAATTTTACGTAGCCATAGAAAAGTCTTCTACCCCTCCAGTAGTAGACTACGACCTATATTCTAGCAGGATGCACAAGGGATTTTGTGGCTGAAGGAAAGTCACTGTTCAAGGAGTCTTTGGATTCCCCTACCAAGGCTGGCGTCAGTGACTGAAGGGTTGTAAAATCTAAGCCAATTTTAAGCAGTAAAGTGTTCAGCAACCTGCTTATTCCAGCCATTAGGAGACCTGGTGCAGAGTAGCAGGAGGAACTAGAAAACTGTGATTCCTGCTGACATAAACACGCTTACATGGTATTTAATACCCACAAATACTCACTCAATGGGGGGAGATCTCATATCATCTTTTCCTATCTTTGTAGTTCTCATGCAAAAGTGTTGTTGAGCTGTCTCTTTTTTTTTAACCAAGCAGAATGAAAACAGCAATTTAGCCCTTTTGCAGTTGGTGTATAGTCTTTTTTAACTCCGCTCTTACCTTCTAAAGAGTTAACTCGCTGCGGCTTTTTTGTGTGTGTGGTTACTTCCTTGTTTACACTGTACCCGGGCATGATGTCAGCGCGACTTTTAGACCCGGGTTTTTTTAGTAGGTCAATTCAAGGTTAACAAGAAGCAGAAAACAGCGCAATTAATTAAATTCCTGGAAACGCCAGCTGGGTTAGGAGTTAAAGGCGTATTTAACCGCTCGGTCCTGCGCAGAGGCTCGGGACCGAGGCTGAGGGCAGGCAGCGCTGTTAGTGCCGCTCCTCGCGCGAACGCCGCTTTATCAGCTCGCTGCCCCGCTCGCTCAGCTTCCCACGCAGCTGTGCCGGTATCAGCGCCTTCCTCGTCACCCCCACCGCTGGAGTTAAGTCAGCCTGATGCGTGGCCAAGCTAGACAGTTTTTACAGCCGCTTTGTGTTTTGTCTGGGACGGCTCTGGGTACACTGTGGGGCGAGCGCTCAGCAGCGCTCGGTATTAGCTCTCGTTCGGGCTGAACTAAGCAATAAAACCCCTCCAGACGTCAGGGGAACGCTGCTAGGAACTGGAAAAAAACCTGATTTTTAACGGACGTTTGCTTCCATTAAACACGGGGTTAACGCAACCGCGAGCTTTAGCTGTGCTTTCGTTATCGTTTCTTCTTTACATACAGGCTTTATAACCGAAACCTCCACGCAGGCTACGGTTATACAAGATACGCTACATCGAGATGGCTTGCACACGCCGACCATGCGGCGTTTCCAAAACGGTCATTAAAAAAAAGGCCCTTAAGCGGGACAAAGCAAGAGATTTAACTGCGGCCGTGTTTCAAAATGGCGGGGGGGGGCAATTAGTGACGGGGGAGCGGAAGAGCCGCGATGGCCTACCGCCACGTGTTACCTCCGCGTGTCCGGGTGGGCAGCGTCGCTGCTGAAGAGGTAATCGGCGTCCCGGCGCCGGGCGAGCGCCCCCCCCTCGGCTTCTGCGGCGAAGACGAGGGTGAGGCTGAAGGTGGGTGCAGGAGACACACACACCCCCCCCCGGCACCCCTGCACCAGCGGCTCGGCCAGGGGCTGGGTTCGGGGGCCGAGGCTGCCCCCCCTCCCACCACATCCTCCTGCTGGGGCCCGTCATGGAGGAGGCTGTGGGCCCCCCTCCCCATCCTCCATTGCAGGTCCCACTGTGGACCCCCACGCTCTGCCCCCAGCATGGGGGGCTCAGCCCGCTTGCTCACCCCCCCCACCCTGATGACAGGGCTGAGCCCCACATGCTCTGCCCCTCTGAGGGGGTGACAGGGCCTCCCCACCCCCAAAGGTGACAGGGCTCTGCCCCATAGCTCTGCCCCTCTGCGGGGTGACAGGGTGCTGCCCCACACGTTTTGCCGCCACTGCTCTGTCCCCTGAGGGGTGACAGGGCTGTTCCCTGCCCCCCCCCCCCGCCATGCTGGGACCGGGGCAGGGTGGGTGCCGGGGTGTCCCTCACCCCACAGCTCCCGCAGGCCCGGGCTGACGCTCCGGGAGAACCAGGCCTGGCGGCCCTGGAACATGGTGGCAGCGATGGACGGCAGCGGGCGCTGAGGGCTGGCGGCAGATGGCGGCAGCGGCGCTGAGGGGCAGCGAGGCGCCCCCACGGGGCCCCCCCCGGGCGGCGGTGCCGTCCTCCTCCCGACCCCCTCGCCTCTCCTCCAGCTCTGGGGCCTGGCAGCAGCTCCTCGGGGCACCTCGGCCCCCCCCCCCCCCCGTCAGCCCGGCCCAGGGGTGCCGCTTCGTCCCCCGCCGCCCGGGGAGCCTTTACACCCCATCAGCCCTGGGAGCGTTGGCCAAGGGGCTCCCCACGCTCCTTCGCACCGCTGATCACCCCCTTTCCCCGCTCTGAGGCACTTCCCTACTAGTTTCCCAGCCTGGCTGCGCGAGAGGGGACCCTGCCAGCTCCCAGGCCCACCCTCCGGCCGGCGGTGGCGGCCGGCTGCGCTGGAGCGCGGCTCTGCCAGCCCGGAGGTGGGAAAGGCACGTGGGATCCTGCCAAGCCCAAATCCCACCAAGGTCGCCACAAAGAACCTCCCTGATGGCTTGACTCTCGCCCCGGTGTCCTCAAAGCCCTGTCACATTAACAGTGAGAGCTGTAAAACAAAGAGGAGCAATGCCGGCTGGTCAAGCGGCTCTGCAAAGCCACATCAGACTGTTTCGGAAGCGGTGCGTCACTGAGCCTCCGAGCTTTCTCAGCCCCCCACCCCCAGGAACGTACTCTGGATGAAATGCCGGTAAAGCTGAGCCTATATTTTGGAGGAAAACACTTTCAGCGGGTGGCTGTTCTCCCCTGCCTCATTCAAGCATGGGCAGAAATATGGGTAAAGTTTTTCCGTAAAAGTGTCCATGAACGTATAGATGTGGGACATCTCGTTAGCCTCATAAAAGGATACTTGCCCCCCCTCGTAGTCCAGATAAACCCCGATCTTAGAGATGCCCGTCCTCAGGATCAGCCCTTTCATGGGTACATCCAGAGCTTTAAGTTCATTCCTGTTCCTCAACATTATGAGCCAATAGCCCTCTCTGGGTGAGAGTGGGGGCTTCTTTTTGCGGTTGATGGACGCTTTTACCACTCCCAAAGTCCATTTGGTCTTCTTCTCAACCTCTACTTCCCAGTAATGTTTCCCTGAGGTGAAGCCTTCAGCTCCCAGGACAGCGATGCTGGAGTCAAACCTCTCTGGGGTATTGGGGAGCATCTGTTTTACATCGTCATGTCTCACGCTGGTTAGATCTGCAGACAGCACAAGGTTCGGATGCGCTGTTTTAGGGTCCAACGTTATCAAGGATAGGCCTAGGTAGAAAAATGAAGAAAAAAGATAACTTAGCAAAGGAAATGTTTAGCATGTTACTTTGCATGAAGGAGTAGAGGCCATAGTAATGAGACTAAAGAGGCTCTTCAAGGCGGCCAGAGTAAGCAGAGGTCCTGTCCAGAATCCCTGTAAAAAAGCCAGTGCTAAAGTTGGCCCAGCCTGGCCAGGAGGAAGGAAGCCGCCACCACCAACTAGCACTTAAGCTGCACATTTCTCAAATCATACCCAATGGGGAGTTCCCAACTTCTCAGAGTTTAGCTGAGTTATGGGCCAAATGGCAGTATTTTTGTGGCTGACTTGCTCAGCGGTGCAGAGGAAGGCAGTAGCATAGCTACAAACCAGTTCCCCAGAGCAGCATCCGGCTGCAGGGTTTGTAAGATCAGCCTTTCCATTCCTGGCCCGTTTGCTGAAGCTCTTCCAACTTCTGCAGAAAAATGAGGCCAAGGCTGTGGCCTCCTTCACAGCCCGGTCCTGATTCATTCCCGAAGCAGCTCTGAACGAGCTGCTGCAGAGATGCTCTGTATGCATTTTCCTTATAGGCGGTGGCAAAACACATGGTGGTGATAAGAAAGCAGTGGCTCCTTACCTGGACTAAGTACAGATTTCATTTCCTTCCATGCAGTGTACTGGATTGGACCCTTGAATTGTCCCGGGCTGAGTTCACGGCAGACTAGCTGACCTTCAGACAGGGTGTGTGCTTTTTCCCGCAAGCTGTGCAGACAGCAAATCATCTTGTCACTTAGTTTGCTTAAGTAGTAAAATCCACTAGTAAAAATTTGGGGGAATGTGCACAAAATATGAGCATGCAGGAGAGTTGGCCGAGCATCATAATGTGGCTGTGTTTCAGCCAAGTGCAGTCCAGCTGAATCCAGGTGAATCCAGCTGCAGTGCTGGATTTACCCCATATTTACTGGGCTCTGTGATCACAAAGCTGAATATGCCCAAAACAGTCATTTTCAAGTTACATGATTATTCTGCCATATTGAAATGTGGTACAGAAAGCCAGAGTCTTAGATTTTCAGCAAGTTTTTAAACCTGAAGAATTTTTTCTGCTTGCACTTACCTGTTCATGAAGGACTTGATACCCTGTTAAAGAAAAGGTGAGAAGAAGCCTTGAGTAATGGTGTAACCGCTGTGCAGGTAAGCCCTGGTCAGCTGAGCTGAAATAGGCAGCTGGTGCTGCTTTGGGGGCTGTGCACCCTTCCTCTTGCAATCACAGCATGAGTGTTTTGGCAAACACTTTGCCTGTACCCAACTCACTGGGTTTTGCATACTGTATAGGGAGCAGATCCCAAACTCATTCCCACCAAAGTACCAGAAACATCTGAGCCGGAAGCCATGCCAACCTGCAGCATTTCCCTTTCTCCTTCCCGGGGGGAGGCTGGGCTGCACGGAGCTACACGCACGCTTGGCATGGAATTGGGCACCCAGGCTTTAGCTAAGGAGATTGGGGTGAATCCTGACTCCTCTCTTCCCCCTGCTTATTTCCTACCCCGACCACATGCACTGCTTGTTGCTGTGCAATTTCTTGCTGTGGGGGGAAAAAAAAAAAACAAAAAACCTCAAGCTACAATAAGAGCAGTCACAAGCAACACAGTTAGGAATTTATTTCCATACAGATGTCCTTGGTGATAACCCACAAGATTTATCTGAAGCTGGTTTATATTTTGAAGCTTGCCATTCAGAGTTCATCCATACAGAACTGTAAAGCTACAAATAATTTCTAAACATGCCATGGATTCTCCTTTCTTGTTCCCCCTCCTCCTTTCCAAGAAAGTCTCACATTCCCCAGGTTATCTCTTTGCTAACCCACTCTCTCTTTTAGCTTTTTATCTGAACCTCAATTTCTCACCGTTAGGAAGCTGATGGAGTTGTGGTGGTAGAGCCGGGACTGAATGTGCATCAGTATCTCTTTTGCTTGGTTACACTTTTCCTGGAGGACACCCATATTCAGCTGCATGTCTTGAAGAAAGCTTTTCCCCTCCTCTTGCAGCTCGTTCATTAATCTTTTCTCTCTGCCATGAAGGAACTGGTGAAGCTTTAAAAACTCCAGAGAGATGTGATGTTGAAGAAGTAACCTGTTCTCCTAAAAACACGGATTCTTTGTTAACCTGGGAAATATTTTGCTTTCAGCAAAATTGCTTGTAATTCATAAACCACAAATGAGACTTGCTTCATACTTACCCAGATATCCTACAACAACTCTAACCCCTGGAAAGAGTGGAGAACCTTTTTACAAAAATGGACCACTGGTCCAGTCAGCCGGATATTCATCTCCAGCCTTGGCCAATGCGTGATATTTCTGAGGAAGAGGGAAAATCACCCCAGGCTAATACGGTGCTCCAAAGTCTGTCCTGGCCCTTGACAGGACCTCTTGGGCAGGGAGACACAGGGTGCCACGGAAAACACAAACACGACCGGTGTCGGATAAAACAGAGAAGGTTGTGCTACATGTGGTCCTGAAATTGTGATGTTAATCGAAACTGGCCAGCCCTGCAGGATTTACAGGCATGGCCCTCCCCCAAATGGGGGCTTTTTGAGTAAGCTGTCAAAATACTTCCTAAGCAATACCACGACGAGTGCAGTAAGGGCAAAGCCTTCCCTCGTGCGGGGAGATGGTGATGTACGTTGCGATGGCTGATCTATGCCACAGCTGTGTTCGGACATCTGTAGGGGCTCCTCCGCAGAGCAGACACATCGCTCTGGAGGAGAACCAGCAGTTTCTGCCGGAGCGTGGCTGTCTGCTGAATGAATGCTATTCACCTGGTGGGACGCGATCTGCTCTTTTTGCCTGTGCCACAGGATCTTCAGCTTCTGCAGAGTGGACTCCACTCGGGTCCTAATTAGGATCAGGTTTTCCTGTTGGTGTTATACACATGGCTGTTACCCTATGAGCCTCTCCAGTCCCCCAGAGAATTCAGGACAAATCCTTTCTCTTCACTTAAAATATGTAAGAAAAGAAATAACTGGAGGAGGTTGAGCTTATGTGATGGATGTGCACACATTCCCCTTTCCCACCCCTACAACAGCCCTGCTGTCACCAATGTCTGGGAGAAAGCTGCAAGCGGTCTGCCAGGTATGAGCAGTTAGCACCCGCAGGGCACCCAAGGGAGCCCGAGGAGAGAGGGCATCGGCCTTCATGGCAGTTTATACTTTCAGCATAAATACTTCATCAAAAGATCTCAGCTTGGGCAAGCCCCAATAAGCAGACCCATCTGCCCAGCCACAGACTGACTGCTTTTACTTGAAATCTCATAGAAAAGAGCTTTGCTTCCCTCCCAGCCCATCTTCTCCCGCAGAAATCCTGCAGGACCATTGCTCAGGGCTGGGGCAGGCCCGGGCTGGGCTCTGAAGCATGGCTGGCGTTGCAGGCCAAGCTTTGCAGCGCCTTGGTAGGATAAATTCGAGGAGCCATCGGCTTTTTCAGCGCAGGGGACTGACTGCATCCAAATTCATTTGTCAGCGAAACCACGGTTCCTTGTCGGTCTCCTTAGCAGCGAGGTCTCTGACACACAACCAAATAGCTGACAGCATCTTACTGTTTTCGCACACCTACCACGTAGTGCTGCACGGCTTCGGGTACGAGCAGAAACTGGCCCATTTGGTCCTCGGACACCTGTGACTCGCGGCAGAGGAAGCAGGCCAGTTTCCCGGCCAGTTTCCAGAAGAACATGAGGGGTTCGCCGTGCTCGCCGCACTTCTGCTCGCCCTGCTCCACCGGGAAGCCCTGCAGGCTCTCCAGTGCCTTTCCCAGCACTGTGTTTTCTACGTACTGCCCGTCTGGGACCTCGGCCTGACACTCCGGGCAAGCGCAAACCGCTGTCTTCGCCCAGATATTTTTAATACACAGCTTGCAGAAATTGTGGCCGCAGGGCAAAATCACTGGTTCTTTAAACCGCTTCAGGCAGAGGGTACAGGAGAAGTCCTTGCCAAAAAGATCGCCTGGTAGCTCTGGAGTTAGGTCAAATAAGCTTTCAGTCTCACATGCTGATGTTGGCAATAAAAAGGCGACAGCTGTGCTGAGTGGCATCATGTTGGGAGAAACCAGCTTAGATCTAACCGAAAAACATGTCCTGCCAGAAAAAGGTGACCGCAGTGAGATCCTGCGCAGTTCTGGCGAAACTAGGTGAAACGAGGGGCAACGCTGCTTCAGATTCGGGCCCCCGAAGAGAGGCAGTTCCCAGCCCACCACCCAGGGCAGCCCCAGGACCCCCAGAGACCCCCGTCCCATGGCCAAGGCGGACTTGTGCCACCCTCCCTGCCCAGGGCTGACCTTGGCTGTCTGTCCGTGTCTGCCCGGGGGGCTGTTGGGCTGGAGGAAGGTTCTGGAAGGGGGTGGTGGCCAGAGGGAGCCAGCCCCGGGGGGGAGCCCCAGAGCCGGGCGAGGAACGGTGGTGCCCCGTTGACCCTTGCGGAGTGACCAGCTCATTTTCTACCCCTCGCCCCAGGAGAGGCATCGCAGGCATGTTCGCTTCGACGTTCAGCAGAAAACCAGGTGTGAAGACACAGCCACCTCCTGTGGCACCTGCATCCCACCCACCACCCTTGGGATAATGCCAGAGACCCAAGGAAACTGATGGGAGACCAGTAACATAAATCACTGCGCTCAATCCCTGCCAAGCAGCCCAAAAAGGTAAGATTAAATTCCATTTCTCATTTCTACAGAGAGATTCCTCTCTCAGAGCATGGGCAACTGGGATATAAGGAACACTTTTATCCTAGCATTTTCAGATGATTTTAATCAGAGGCTAAGAGAGACTGTTACTTGCAGTAAGCAACTTGGTTTTGCATAAAATGTATTTTCAAGCAGAGCACATAGAAGACAAAAGTTTGTGTAGGACAATTTTTCTCCTTGTCTTGCACAGAAAGTGATTATAATGGAAGAAGCTATGACAGCAAGCCAAGATCACATATTCGTGAGTGAATGTTGTGTCCTGGCAGTTCCACGTCACTGTAAATCATAATATACCCCCCAAAAATAAGTATCATGTCCTCCAGGTTCAACATGCTTGCCAGGAATCCTTGCCAAGCACATGAAATCTGCAGAAATTCAATCCTCCCTGATTGAAGGGTACAATCATGAAGTAATTGTACTGACTTTTCCCTAAAATCAAAGCAGAAAGACTGATCATAGCTACGCAGGCTAAACACTTCTGCTAAGTAGCATTTGAAGTTCTACCATTTTGGGGTACTCCCATCAAAATCTTGTTCAACCTGAGGCATGACACAAGACCAGAGTCTAAACTAGACTTCCTCATTGTTGGGTGAAGCCACTTGTGGCAAACAGTTGGGAAGTGAAAGCAGCTGACTCACACCTGCTTCTCCTCAGCCCAACTTCACTGTACACATTCACACTCTCAACTAAGGTGTCCATTTCAAGCCTACCTGAATGGCTGTGCTCCAAAAGAAGAATGTTCCTGCATCTTCTCCATGGAAAAAGTGCAACTCAGTGCAGTGCCACCACCCTCCAGATTTACCCACAACCCAGTGGCCACCAAGGCCTGTGAGAGCAGAGAACGCATTTGGGTCTGGATATTGTATGACACTGAAGTAGCATCTTAAGGGCAAGTGTCAAGTCAGCGAGCTCCTTGGAGGAAGGGGAAAATCAGACAGGAGAACACCCTGCCCCAGACAAAAAGAAATCAAAACACATCTGGTAGAAAACAACGGGAATATCAGGATTCCCTTACTTGTCAGATAACAGCAGAAGCAGGCCTGCAGCACTCTGGAAGAGCATCAGGAAAGACAAACAGAGCTAAGGGGAACCTTTCACTCCTGCCTCTTTGGGGGTGAACATAAAAGCAAGCACAAGCTCTTCATGCTGGCCCCAGTGAAGTATGTGGCTCCCACTCAAAGACAG
The DNA here is from genome assembly GCF_036370855.1 of Dromaius novaehollandiae. Classification (NCBI taxonomy): domain Eukaryota; kingdom Metazoa; phylum Chordata; class Aves; order Casuariiformes; family Dromaiidae; genus Dromaius; species Dromaius novaehollandiae. Next base: position 24,926,094 of record NC_088107.1, read on the forward strand.
AATTCACTGAATTCGCTGAAGTTTTCCAATTATATTTAGATAAAATATCCTTTTAATGGTCTGAATTGTACAAATACTTTTTATAGCGTATAGCAATGTAGATACATAGTAATGTGCTCAAAGAATGCCTATTACACTGTCTGTAATAAAGGGTAAGGTTTCAAGAACGACTATTAAAGCTTTTCATTAAAAAGGCTCACACCAACCCAGACAGCTGTGGCTGCAGCTAAAACTGTTAGGGCAAGCAGATACTACAACTGAGCAGGGCTGTTAAGTTTGAGCAGTATGAAATCACATCACATATCTTCCAGAACAGGCAAACTATTTTACAAAATTTAGATTCCCCGCCAATCAATTCATTTTGGATCTCCACCATAACGGCCAGTTCAGAGCAGCTTCAATAGCATTACTATGTTTGCAGACCATCTGCCACGTGCCTCAAGGGCATAGAGCCCTCTGCAAGCTTTTCCTCTCAATTCCTCGGCATTTTAATTCCACAGCGAAGGCAGCAAGGAATATAATCCAGCGAGTTCATGCTAGAAATTTTAACCCTAGCAGATAGCATTCTATAAAGAAGGAATTTTGTGCGAGATCAGGATGATTCCGCTTCTCCATTACAACTGCAAGTGGGACATGAAGAAAGGACAGAAGCTTAAGCTCATTTCATCTTGCAAGTCTTCAAACCTGCACTGGGAAGAAGAGATTATTGATGCTCGTCATTCTGTTCATACCTTCTATTTTAACTATTTCAAACACTACAATGTTTTCTACATGTGAACCCAGACTCCAGAATCCCAGCTGCAGGTACACAGACCCACCTTCCCACCCTGCAGAAATCTGCTTTTCCATTTCCTACTCTGTGGGGGCCTCATTTTTCAACAAATAATCCTCTATTATGATGACCAGTGTTTTGCACCCCAAACGCCATCAATGATATTCTCAGTCTCTAGCATGCTCTTAACTCTACTGCCCCAGTTTCTAACTCCTTGCCCTCAAACTCTAGCAAAGTCCTGCCCAGCAATCCCACCTGAACCAACTCTGCTGTCCCTCGTCATCAATGATCTTCATGCAAGCACCCCACCAAAAGCCATTGCACCCCAGTTATCACCAGCACCTTCCCCAGGTAACTGGTTCCAACACATTCCTTAGGGAAGACTGCCCTCCTCCCCTTGAGCCCAGGCAAGGGCACAGCACAACCCAGACTTCAACTCTGCAAGCTATGGACTTGCCCCCCCAGACAGCAGTTCATGTTCCCCTTAACAGCAGGGCTCAGTGTAACTTACCACAGTGATCCCAAGTACAGCTTAGAACTCTGGATCTGCAAGAAAGAAGAGCAGAGCCTTAGGCTTCATTCACAGCTCACACAACCCTCTTCTCTCACCAGTCACCACAACCCACAGTCCTGGGGAACAGCCACACTGCAATAACCAGAGAGCTGCCCTTACTAGGCTGCGTGCTCGTAACGGACTGCAGACCGGGTCACCAAGACCAGTCCCCGCCACTCCCCAGTCCTCCTTTAGGCCTGCCTCAAGCATTTTGCTTTACTCCTGGAGGCAGGCCTCATCTGACAGAATCCTGTTTTGCCTCAGGAGTTGCACCAACAGAAGTCCTCCTACCAGAACTTCACACTTACATGCAACTGCCAACAGCAAGAGGAACACTAGCCATTTTATGGCTCAGAAGTCAGGCACACGTTGAGAAAGAAGTGATTTCATTAAGTGTGAATCTAAACATTAAGTGCTGGTCTGCTTACCCCTGCTTCAAAGCCAAAAATCACTGTATTACCACGTATATCTTTTTTTTAAGGTTACTTCACCTAGGAGATCAGGGAACCAGCTACTTACAGAACCTCCAATAATACTTGAAGCAAGTCTTTTCTGTCTATGACTAATTCTTTTATAAGCAAGAAGAAAGTCCACAATACCCCATTTGAAGGTCTGCGGCTCTGGGAGGGTGACGTGGGCCACCCTGCAGGTGTAATCATCATCTTCCCTGGGGATGAAGGGTGCAGACACAAGACACTGGAAAGTCCAGTTGTCACTGAAGGACATGTCAGAGTATTTCACGTCCGGCATGGGTTCTCCATTCTTGAGAAGGGTGATGTTAATCTTTGGAGGGTGGAAGCCCTCAACGTAGCAGTTGAGGAAGTTCTTGGTGCCGAACTCGACAGGGTAACGGGAATACACCTGCACTTTGGGCGCCTCTGCAAGGAGGGGATGGCAGGTAAGCAACAGGGCTGCGGTGGGCACCACCTGTGAGGCAGTGCCGGGGTCCAGGCAGCCTGCCCATGGCCCGTACCCGGGACTGGGTGCCAACCCCGCCAGGTAACCAGTACCTGCCGACCCCACTGCCAGTAAGCGGGACCAGGTCCCCTGCACCTCCCTCTCCCCCCAGTCCCCCCTTCCCACCAGTAACCGGGACCCCCACATCCCCCCTTCCCACCAGTAACCGGGACTCCCACACACCCCCCTCCCGTCGGTCCCCAGTCCCCCACATCCCCCCTTCCCACCAGTAACCGGGACTCCCGCAACCCCCCTCCCGCCGGTCCCCGGTCCCCCACATCCCCCCTTCCCACCAGTAACCGAGACCCCCGCACCCCCCCCCCTCCCGCCGGTCCCCGGTCCCCCACATCTCCCCTTCCGACCAGTAACCGGGACCCCCGCAGCCCTCCCCCCCCCGCGCCGGTAACCGGGTCCCTCCCCGCCACCCCCATGCCGGCCACCCCGAGCAGGGCCCCTCACGGCACCCCCGCCCCGCGGGCTCACCCTTGGCCTCAGACAGGCCGACCAGCGCCACCAGGACCAGCACCAGCACCAGCACCTGCCCCTTCAGCACCCGCTCCATGGCGCCTGCCAGCTCCCACCCGCACTGCCCGCAGCTCGCCCAGAATAGTGCGCTCCCGCCCGCCGGCCGCCCTATTTATACCGGCGGTCGCGTGCGGCCAATCACCGCGCAGGATCGCCCTGCGCGTCATCGGTCTCCGGGCAGAAGCGCCGCGGAGAGGTTAGCAGAGCCGAGTCTCGCAGCTTTCGCTTTCGCTTCTTGCGGGGCCTGGCGCTGCGCCCGGCCCGCCCCGGCCCCGCCGCGGTACCGCCGGGCCGGGCCGGGCCGCTGCGCAAGGGAAGAGTCCCGCCGTCCTAATCACAAGGCGCTCGCCCGGCTTTAATGTCTAACCGCAAGAAAAAAACACAAAATCCTGCCCGTGGAGAACTCGCCAGCAGCACCAAAACCTGCAAAGCCCCACGCGCAGCTGGGTTCCCTCGGAGCCAGCCTCCAGCCTTCCTCCAGCCTACTCGGGGCAGGCCCCGGGTACCCGCGCGGGCTTTTCTCGGGTCGGTCAAACACAACACAGGCTCCCGAAAGCACAAAATGAGAACCCCGAGGTCAAGGAATCGTTTTTTCCGGTGCCCCCCATGCTTCAACTTAGCTGGGCTGGGAGCCCCCCGAGCCGCTCCCCTAACGCGGCCTCCGGGGCAGGCTGAGGAGAGGAAGCAAGCAATTCGCTTTGAGCTCATCCAGCGGGACCTGATTCGTCCCCACAGCTTACAACAGCAGCATCGCAAAAATTGTAGTTTAAAAAAGTTTCCCTCCGGTGGCGAAGCAGCGTTAGCACTTGCATGAGTCGTGCAACCCGGAGCCTGCTTGCGTTTCCACAGATCCCACGCTGCTTTGCTTCAGAGCCAGTGTTTCGGACAGGGCATCAGGACGTGTATATTCTCTTCCATCCAACTGAATAGGGACTGTGAGAGCCTAGTATTTTCTTACGCAGTTAAAAAAATACAGAAAAAAAGGAAAGTCCCTAGCAGTTGGAAGAAGAGGGGCCCCTTTAAGACTCAGCCAACTTCACATGCCCAGTCTGAAGAGCTATCTGCAGACCAAAAAAGCACCTATGGAAAACATCTCCCGCTGGAAGGCCAACTGGGCAGCAGGTAAATCAGTAGAAACTGAGAAGTCATAAAAGGACCTGCACGTGTTACAAAATGCTACCACTGTGCCAGGAGAGCTCCGAGTTGTTGCAAGCTCTTGCTCCAGCTGCTCCACAGCTGCAGCATCCGGCTGCCAAGCTTTTCCAGCAGGAGATGAGACTGTATCTCTTGTCGCACAGCTGCCATTGGAGCCTTACCAGAGATCACACTCGTGGTGAGGACAGGCCCTCACAAAACTAAGCACCAGCTCCTGCATTGGTTGCTGAAGCTGCATCTGGGGTCATGATCTACCAGTCCGATCTACAAGTTAGTCTAGTCCTATCCAGGTGAACAAGCCCTCTGACTTAACATTAGTTACATTAGTTACAACTGCAGCACCAAAGCCTTTCCCTGTACCGAAGCCAAGCTCTGCCTGTTGGAACGGGTATCCCCAGAGGTCACTGTTGTTTGCAGCAAGGCCTGGTGGACTTTCCCCTTAAAGAGAAACTAAACCATGAGTTTCTTCCACGGGATGTTTCTGATAGGCCACACCAATGTGGCTAGTACAGCCAAATGCTTCCTGTTTTAGAGTGTTTCTGCTTTTATCAGCAGAGAAAAATATAGGAGTGGGTGAGATGCGACATGAACACAGCCTCTGAGGTAACTGCAGTGGGTTTTTAGCATGAAGCCATGTCAAGATACATCCATGCCCAAGGGTGGGTAAGTTGAAGGTAACTGAAGAGCTGGAGTCCTATGCCTTAGCTCTCTTCTCACATGCTTCAAAATCTACAGGTCTAAACTTTCCAGGTCTGCTTCTAGGCTGAGCGCTGCAAAAGTAAAACTCAAATCCTCATAAGAAAAAGGACTCTACTCATGCCAGCCACAGCAAAGTGGGATTGAGGAACTCCAGCTGGTTTGCCTTGATTACTCAGAAGGATATTGGCAGCAGCTTGGAAACACACTGGCACCAACTAGAGCAGCAGAGAAGGAGCCAAGCTAGGACTCTTCTGTGCCCTAAATCTACCCCGGATGCAGGTATTTGCCAGGCAGTGCCAGTGCTGCAGTCTAACACCCCCTTTCACAGGTGAGGCCATCAAGATCTCACCCTTATCTCCCCCATCTGTTCCCCAGCAGCTTGATTACCATCCCTGCCCCATATGCAGCCTTGTGTTGCTCCCAGCCTCAAAGGTAGCAGCTGGAAGAACACCCAGATTGCGGTCGCTTTGTCACAGAGAAATGCTGTAGGGACAAGAGGGCTGAAGAGGTACGAAGGCCACCAGCACCAGAGGCCATTCGGGGAGCAGGGCAGGAAACGCCTCGCCTCTCTCGCCCTCACCAGAGTGGGGAGGAGAAGCACCGCAAGGCAGAGCTCCCACCTAAGCCGTAAGGTACGGCCATCCCTCCCGCTCCGCTGCCAGGACAGAGGCCTTGGTGCCCAGCAAAACAACCCAGGGCAGACACAACCAGAGCAGCTGGCCGAGGAGAAGCAACAAACATTATCTCCCAGCAAGGAGAGGTGCCGGAGCAGCACAGCCCGTTGCAGCTTGGAGCGTGCAGAAAAATACCTTCTCGCTCCGTTGCCGCTAGAGCCGGGAGCACTGGCAGTGCATCCAAGGGACACACGGCTCCGCGGCCTTGAGCAGCGATGGAGAAAAGGCCTCAAGAAGCATCAGGCTCCCTCGCTCAGGGGGGTCGGACACCCGGGTGCTGAGGCCAGCGTTATTTGGGACCCCGTCCCCCATGCCAGGGGGATGCGTGGCTGTTCAGAGCCGGTTCCCCAGAGGACCCTGCACCTCGGCCCTGCTGCGGGGCGCCGCCTCCCCCAACAGCAGGATGAGGGGGTCGGGGGTCACTTTCTTGTCAACTCCAACCCTTCCGCGTTACAGTGAGAACCATATAGCATCATATAAGTGTTAGATAACATACACCACGACGCATACAACACGTATCAGAGCAGGACCTCAGCGCGCCGGGCGGGGCGGCCCCCGCCGCCTGCAGAGGGCCACGGCCACCGCCAGAGCAGTGCCAACCGGCCCGGTCCGATCAGCGCCGCCCTCCGCCCCAGGGGCTGCTACCCGGCCACAGCCCAGCAGCAGCCCGGAGAAGAACCGAGGGAGGACGGGACCGCCCCGCTCCAGGGGCAGCCCCGCACGGCTGCCGGTAAACGCCCCAGGTCGTCACGGTGGCCACCAGGAAGGGGTAGGGCCTAGCAAGGGGGGGTGGAGCGAAGCGACTGCGCAGCCGCGCGGCGGCGCTGGAGGCCGCCATGTTGTACGGCGGGCGGCGCGGGCGCATGCGCGGCGGCGCGGCGCCCTCGCCGCCGCGGCGGCCCGTAAAAGGCGGCGGGCGGCCGCAGCCCGGCCCCGTAGAGGGACGCGGGCGGGCGGGCGGCGCCGCGGCATGGCGGAGGGTGGCGAGCCGGTTGTGAGTGCCCGCCCCGCCCCGGCTCAGCCCCGCGGGCCGCCCCCTCCCCGGCGCCGCCTCCCCTCCCGGTGCCGCGGTCGCGTCCTCTCCGCTGCCCCGGGGCCGTCTCCGCTTGGTGCCGGCTCCCCGGGGCGGCACCTTCTCCGGTAGCGCTTGCCCTGGGAGTGCGGGCCGGGTGCCCCTCTCTGCCTCGTGCTCGGGCACCGTTTGTACGCTGGCGGCAGGGTGTTCACTCTGAAGCCTAACGGTGCTCCCAGCACTAGCCACACCAGTGCTGCTCCACACCTGTGCCTTTGGTGCTGGCAGAGCTGCCCCTGCCACCACACGGCCGAGGGCTGCAGCCGTGCTCCTCGCGTGCTTCGGTGGGCTTTGCTGCCCGGATGCCTACCTGCGCCAAGCAAGCGGATCCTGCGCTCGGGGCCTCGCTGGAGCGGCCTGGGAGCTCTGGGGCTTGGTGCAGCAAGGCCGGGGAACGAAGGGCTGACCTCCCACTGGTGGTGCCTGCGATTGGGGCCCCTGGCTGCTCTTGCCCTTCCCTTTCTATCTAGGGAGCGAGCCCTGGGGCTGTCAGTCACTCCTTGGGCACCACCAGAAGGGTGGGTGGGGAAGGGTGTTGTGTCCCTGTCCCCCCCCAGCTGGGGTGCTCCAGGGGCTGGTTAGGGTTGCACCTTCCCTGCTCGTCTCCCTTATTGGGGGTCCCTGCTGCTTTTGACTTCTTGCCCCCCAGATCTTAGAGGATTACCTGCTGGCAGAAGATGCGCCTCTGCTGGAGGAAATGGCCGAGGAGGACGAAGAGCTTGACCTGTACAACGAGATGACTTTTGGGTTAGGTAAGGTTGAAGGGAGTGCTGAGGCTGGGGTGATTAGGCTGTGCTCCAGGGCATAGGGCCTGGGGCTTCAGCCAGATCTTAGCACCTGGTGGGGCAGAGGAGGAGGTGGGTAGTGAGGAAGCTGCTGCCTTGCTGGGACAGTGCCATCGTGCCTGGTGAGGAGCTGGGCAAGGAGCAGAGCCCCCGGGTGCTGCCCGGGCTCTCAGCCCCCTCATGAGCGCTCTGCTTCTTCCCTGAAGATCGAGACTCCACGGAAGAGAATGCTGCAAAAACCCTGGTGCTTCCAGAGAAGAGCCCCGAGCTGGCTGCAGTGGGGGTGGAGGAGGCCCAGGCCGTGGAGCAGCTGGGGCCTGGAGCAGATGAGGGGCAGCTGCTGCTGGAGGAACTGGGAGAGCCCCAGGGGGAAGGAGGGATGGAGCTGGAGGCTGAGCAAGTTGACTACGTGGAGGAGGAGGAAGAGGAGGAGGAGCTGGGGGCTGAGGAACAGGAGGAAGAACAGGAGCCCGAGGAGGAGCCCTATGAGGAGCCCAACGACCTGGGAGACCCGGCAGTGATGAGAGCCGTGCAGAGCAAGCCCACACTGGAGGTGACACCTGAGTGGGGAAGGAGGGTGACCTGCTGTCCCTGCCCAGCCACCTCCCCAGTGTGCGGCAGCTCCCTGAGCTGATGCTGCCCGGGGACCTGCCACTCACTCCTCCTTCCCCAGCTGGCCTTCTCGCTCCCTCCCTCGCAGCTGCGGGTCGTGCCCCGCGCAGGGAAGGAAGTGGTTTTGGCCACCTTCCCTGCCCTAGGGAGGGAGATGCGTGGTGCCAGGGCCAAGTGCGTGTGTGTAACCTTGTCTTTGCTCCTAGAGCCAGGACTCGGCGGTGCTGGACAGCAGGATTGGCTCTGCCTGGGCAGAGTTTGGCAAAGAGGACATGGTAAAAGCACTCCCCTTCCCATGATGGGGCCTGGCACAGGCAGCAGACAAGGGCTGAGCAGCCCAGGCCCCACTTTGGGCAGCATCCTCTGCCCCACTCCTGTCCATGCTCTTTCCCTTGCTGACCTCCCCGTGTCTTTCAGCTGGCCATGGATCCTGCTGTGTGGAGCTCCTGCCCTGGCAGCATCCCACCCCACCACATGCTGGAGGTGGGTACCCTCTGCCGGGGGCTGGGAGATGGGTGGCCAAGGGCTCCCGGGCTGCCTACGGGCCTGCCTGAGACCCTGGCCAAGGTTTGGGCACAGGTCTCCCACTGGTGGAAGTGGGATGGCCACGGGGATTTGCCAGGACTGTCCAAAGCTTTGGTGCACATCCAGAGAGGCAAAGGGGTTGAGCAGGCTGAGAGGGCACACGTGGGAAGGACGCGTCTGCCTTTGGCGCAAAGGCTGTGGAAGGAGGTGCCTGCCCTAAGCAGATCCCAAGCCTGAAGGCAGAGCTGTCAAGAGCTTGGGGAAGCTGGGGCCTCTCTGGGCTTTGGGAAAGGTCTGCTGTGCTCCCCCATGTCCCCTTCCCACCTCCTGTCGCCTCCTCCCACAGGATAAAGCCATCCTGCAGGTTCTAGAGCGGCCCCCTCCCTCCGCCAACATGGCCCTCGACTTCCTCGGCTCCCCCGTGCAGAGGGGATACGCGGGCTCTCCCAGGCTCAAGCACCCTGACTTCAGAGTGATGTCCCCCAAGTCCTTCCCCCAGCGCTTCCTCCGGCAGGTAACGGGTCTTTGCCTGTCCCACGCAGGGAAGGGCTCTTGCTCCCTCTTTCCTGAGCCTTCCTCTCTGTACTGGCTGCCCCTGCTCTGAGACAACTGTGCCCCATAAGAGAAGCTGTCGAGCTGGGCTGCCGTGCTGTGGCCCGTGTCGCTGGCATAGCCCCGAGGGCAGGCGTGTGCAGCCTGTCCCAGTAATGCCTCCTGTCTCCTGCCCTGCAGCAATCTCCTCTGATGGCTCGCTCCGCCTGCTCCCCTCGGCACTTTACGCCGGCTCGCCGTGCCTCTCCTCTCTTTGCCTCCAACCAGGTAAAGCACCAGGCTGCGTGCAGCTGCCGTCCCTCCAGAGGCGGCAGCAGGGCCACAGGTGATGGGGACAGTGCTGTGCCCTGAAAGAGCCACCTCCCGGCACAGCTCTGTGCTGTGCAGGTGCCTCCCCAGAGCTCGGCTCTACAGTAATCACCGGGGCAGTCTGGAGCTCGGCCCTGAGCGCTGGGGAAACGTCTGAGTCCTTTTTGGCAACCTGCTGAGTTGTTCCCCCGCAGCAGGGAGTTGTACCTGTGCTCATTAGCCATCATCTAGCCCTGAACGCCCTTCTCTGTTGTCTGTTGATGGGGAAAGCAGAGTCACCTGGGTGGCTGCTGCTTTGCAGATATCTCTTCCCTGTTTGTCTTGTGGGGCTCCCTGCCCAGTGCACCAGGCAGCAGCAGGACACCATGGCCCAGTGCGGGTGCTGGGGGACGCTGGCAGGGATCGTGCCCTTGTCCAGCAGCAGTGGTGGGACCTCCCCAGCACTGACCTGGGGGTATCACCTCCCCCAGCAGCACTACCCCGCTCTGCGCCCTCTGCAGCGGTACCCCGCGCGTGCCCTTCTTGAGAGGACACAAGCAAAAAGCCTGCGTGGAGTTAGCAGGCTCCTGAAATCCCTCTTGGATCCCTTGGACGGGAAAGCAGGGTTTCCTGCTCACACTGGAATGCTCCTCTCTTCCAGGCCGCGGGGTTTGCGTCTCCAGCCCCTTTCAGGCCCATGTCACCCAACATCAGCACCCCGCCGCGGCCTCTCGCCATGCACTTTGGCCCCATGTCTCCGTCTTTGGACCCCTCTCTCTTCTTCAGTCCATCAGCCAGCGGCCAGCTGAACCTCAGGTAGCGGGAAGGCGAGCAGGGCGGCTGGTTAGGACTGGAGCAGGGTCGCTTTAGCCTGACAAAGTGGCTGGGAGTTTCCTGGGAATGGCTCTAGCGTGGGTGCTGAGCCCCTGGTTGTGATTGCAAGGGGGGTTGGAGGCCACTGGTCTTTTGGGTGAGAACAGCATGGGCAGCAGTGCCTTGGATCAGCTCTGGGCACGCTGGGATTCTCCGCTGAAAGCTTCTGTGCCATCTAGGGGAGGCTGGTTTCCCTTGGTAGCACCATGCACGGGCCACCAGCAGCCCAGTCCTGTGCCCACATCTCCAAGGGGCAGTGCTGAGCGCTGGCACCAAGCCCAGACCGGGCCAGGCACGGTCCTGGGGGTGCTGGGCGCGCTGCGGGGCCTGCAGAGAGGCACTGGAGCCAGCGCTGTGTTTGCCCTGTCCTCAGCCCTCGTCTGGCCTCCTTTGCAGCGTGCCCAGCCACATGACCCAGCTGCACCCCCAGCACCAGCGGATCCTGACCCAGCGCCAGCAGCAAGGCGGGCAGGCGCAGAGGTAAGGGGGGCCCAGGGCCCCAGGGACGGGGGGTGCTGCTGAGGGCTCTGACCAGTAACAGCAGGGTGTGATGTCTTATGTGACAGCATCTCCCCCAAGAAGATGTGGTCCCCTAAAGTGGATCCTTACGCCAGGCTCATGACCAGCAAGGAGAAGGACTGGGTCATCAAAGTGCAGATGATCCAGCTACAGAGTGAGAACATGGATGACGACTACTACTACCAGGTGAGCAGGGGTGAAAGCAGCTGGCCGCAGCCAAAAGCCCTGCTGGGCAGCTTACCGGGGTGCTGCGCCGTGCTGGATCTTCATGGCTGGGGCTTCCCAGCTCTGGCATCCACAGAGTGCCTGGGCCCCTGGTGCTGAGGCCCATCCAGCAAGGGCTTGGGTGGGCACAGGTGGGCTTGGACCATCCGGAGTGGTGCAGCCAGAGATGGCTGTCCTTGGGGGCACAGCAGGGTCCCCCTGCCAGCTCACTGTCCTCTCCTCCTGGCTTGGTTCTGCCTGTCCTTGCAGACTTATTACCACCGGCTGGAGCGCAAGCAGGCAGAGGAGGAGCTGCTTGGCGGGCGCAACAAGCAGGAGCCCCCCAAGCTGGTCACGCCGTTTATCCAGAAAGTTGAGACTTATGACTCAGGTGAGGGGCTGGGGCAGAAGCAGGTGGGTGCACCGCGGCACGGGATGCGCTCTCAGCATGTCCGCCTCTCTTGCAGTGGTGCGCATTGCGGGTTCGCTGGGCCAGGTCGCTGTGTCCACCTGCTACAGCCCTCGCCGCGCCATCGACGCTGTGCACCATGCCCTTGTGGAGGAGGTATGTAGGGGGGATGCAGGGCTGCGGGTGCCCCGGATGCCTGGGGACACAGCTCCAAGCTTTCTCTAGACCTTGGAGCAGTTTAGCAGGAGCTTTAGGAGCTGCAGCAGCACTGAGTCAGGGTGCTGCCCTGGCTCCCAGTGCTGCCCTTAGCATGGGATGGGGCACACAGGTGGACTGGGTGACACCTAGGTGGTGGCAGGCCCCCAGTGTGCCCGTGCCGAGGGGTGGGATGGGGCTCTGGGCAGTCTGACCTGGCCATGGCCTCCTCCGTGGGGTTGCTCTGTATCCTGAAGCCACATCTGATCCCCAGGGAGCAGCTGGCCCAGCGCTCTGCCGCCGGCGGTGTCTGGTGCTGGCTGTAACTGTGCCTTCCTTTCTCCCCTCCTGAAGGCTGCGGGGAGCCACCGGCTTCGAGCGCTGCACAGGATTGAGAGGGTGAGTGGGCGGTGGCCCCAATTCAGGGCTGGGGAACAGTGGGCCCAGGGCAGGATGGAGCAGATTCTTTCTGTCTGGGGAGCTCTGCCATGGCGATGTCTGGCTGGGTAGGGGTCCCGGATTACGTGGGGGCAGGAGGATGCTCTAAGCTGCCCCTAACCCTGTGCCATTTCTCTAGCTGTTCCTGCAGCTGCTGGAAGTAGAGGAGACACAGCGGAAGATGTCTCTGGCCCCAGAGGAGGAGCAGCCCTGCTTTCAGGAGCAGAAGAGCCAGGAAGTGGGGCGCATCTACCAGGCCCTGAAAATCAGAGCCTGCAGCAGTGAAGAGTGAGTTGTGTCATGGTGAGGGGAGTGGGCAGCATGTCCTGGCCCGAGCTGGGCTCTGACTGTCATGGGTGAGCAGTTCTGGGGTGATGGGAAGTCCTGGGGCCTAGAGGGGCTGGATTTCTTCCTTGGTATTGGTTCCTCTCCCAGGCAGGCAGTGGGGCTCCACGTCCTCAGGGCCTGCATCAACACAGCCTTCATCCCCAGGGAGGCAGAGGATGAGTTCTTGCAAGTCCTGTGTGTGCGGAAGGGCAAGAAGCTGACGGCACGGCTGCTACCCCACCTGGCCGAGGAGCAGGCAGAGAAGATCCTGCTGACCATCACCCACCACCTGCCCTTCCTCATGAAGAAGGACATGTTGGATGAGGCGAGCATCTCGAGCCATGGCAGGGGGATCCAGGGCTGCCGCCTCCTCCTGTTGCTCTTCCTTGGGGCACCCTGGGGAACAGGGGTCCCATCTTGCTAGGTCCCAGTAAGGCCAGGCAGCTGGTGGGGTTGGCATGAGGCAGGGGACAAGAGGCTGCTGGGACAGCCCTGGCTGTGAAGGGCAGCCTCTTGGCCTCACTTCTTCCCTGGGGAGGGGAGGAAAGGTCCCCAGGAGGGATTAAATAAAGCAGTCCTGATTGCAGTTGCCCTTCAAGGGAGAGCACTTCTGGCCCTTGCATCCCTGTGCAGGTGTTGGGACAGGGCTCAAGACTGGGGCTGCAGCTGTGATGGGTCAAATGGTCTCAGATCCCTGCTCTCCCCTCTGCCCTGCCCAGTCTCTCCCCCTGCTCTATGGCCCTTTGAATGAGATGGTGGGCAGAACAACCTTTAGCAAGCTCATCGAGGTCCTGCAGGAGATGACCAGGCCTCTGCCGGAGTCCGCCGAGCTCCCGCTCACCATGGCCTTGAAGAACCAGGTACGCAGCCCTGAGGAGAGGAGAGCCACTCAGTGTCCTAAGGCCTGTGGGGGATGCCACGGTGGTGGGAAGTGGCTGACGCTCCTCGTTGTTTCCCCACAGTTTGGGATCTCTCTGCTCTACTCCCTGTTGAGTCATGGCGAGAAGCTGCTGTCTTCCGACACGCCACTGGAGCCGCACAGCGGGGACTTCGAGAAATGGTGAGGACCTCTCCTGTCCTGGCAGGGGCTTGCTGGACAGGGGGTGCTCACTACCACATTTGTGCCCTCAGGACTGACACTGTGTTCCTGGTTGCTCGGGAACTGTCTCAAGTACCCAAGACCTCCCTCGTGGAGCCTCTCTTCTTGCCCAGCAACCTTCTCTCACTCTTCTGCCGCTACCTGGACAAGCAGACCATCCACCACCTGGAGGCCAAGATGGAGTGAGTATCGCCTGGACCCTGCCCAGCATGCTCAGAAATGCTGCCTGCCTCCCTTCCCTTTCTGCCTCTGCTGAGCAGGCTGGGGCAGGGAGTTGCAAGGGGATCTGATGGGGACTGTGCCCTGCGAGAAGAGCAGTGTGTCATGTCTGCCCAGGTTTCTCACCTGGAGGTGGCTGTGTACAATAGATGACAGGGACCTGCTGGTCCCTCAGGGACCCCATGAAACACAAAAGCTCTGCCGCTCCTGGCTGAGGTGGTTCTTGCAGCTTTGCTCCTGCCTGCACTTGGTGATCCTGGGACCTTGCAGGTTGGCACCAGGTTTTTGCTGTTGGGACAAGCAGGTTGCGCGCTGCCTCCTGAACCAGGGCTCTGCCTTGCTGCACGGATCAGACCGAAGGTGTTCATGTAGCTCAGTCAGCCCAAGATGGTCACCGGAGGCCAGTGCCGGCATGTCAAGTTGGCAGCTTCCTGTAACACTTCCTCAAGCTTGAGTGGGCCTGAGGTGCTTGGTCTGGCCACATCCCTGTGGGATGAATCAAAGTGGTGGCCAGAAAGCAGTGGGGATCCCTCCAGCTCTTCGGCCAGGCAGCTCTGGGGCCCCGTACCGTGGGGTGGTTTGGCAGGCAGGCTCTGGATGGCTGCCGCCAGTGGGTATGACAAGCTGATGCTTTGACCCTGGCCTTTCCCCGCAGGTGCTCTCCACTGCCGTCGGAGGCTGCCATGCCATGCTGAGGCCCCAGGAGAGGGATGAGAGCAGGGGCCAGCAGTGCCAGGAACGGGCAGGGGCCCGATGCAATGACTTTGAGCTACGAAGCAAACACTACCCTGGTGCGGGGCACTTTGGGTTATGCTGGGCACTGGCAGGGCCGGCGCTCGAGGGCTGATCATGGCCTGCCCTAGTGCCTGGGAGCACAGCACAGGGACACAGGTAACTTATTCGGGCCTCACACCCTGCGACAATGAGCATTGGGTGTGAGGCGGGTCTGCACAGGGGCGCTGGGAGCACCTGGGGGTGAGTGAGTTTGTGTACAGCACTTGAAATAAAATAAAATGGTGATTAACGAGCCCCTCTGCCTCCTGTGGGAAGCCTGTGCTGTGCGCGAGTCCCCGGCTCTGCTGTAAGCACAGGGGTCTGGGAGCTATAGCTTGGAGCCCGGGCACAGAGCAGCACCCTGCACGGAGATCCCCAGCCCAGGCCCATGGGGAGCCCATCGTTGTCAGCATGGAGGGGATCTGAGTGCGCAGGCAAGGCAGTAAAGGGGAAGAGAGGCAGGTATGGGGGACCTGAGGGGACCCAGAAGGAGGATGAAGGGAATGGAGGGGAGAGACTGTGATGGGAAGAGAGTGGAGGGGCTCTGAGGCCACAGGGCTGGGAAGGGAGGGGAGCTGAGCACACGAGGAGGGGAACGGGCTGGAAGAAAATGGGTATGGAAGGGAAGAGCAGGCCAATGGAGGGAAAAGGAGGGGGTCAGAGCTTGCACGGAAGGGAAGGGCAGCAAGATGAGTGCAAAGGGGAAAGGAAAGATCAGTGCACACGGGAGGGGATATATGGGGGAGCTGAGTGCACATAAAGGAAGGGGGAGATCTGAATGCTCATGGTTGGGTATAAAGCACTTCTCTCTGCTGAGGTTGTGAAGACTGACTAGTCTAAAGGCTTGCAGGCACGGTTGCGATGAAACACTGTGAAAAATATTTTATATAATATTTCTTGACCCCTTTAGGCTCGGTTCTGCAGCTAGCAATTAGGGGATGCCTTAAATGTAGGTGTTCAGTGTCAACGTAGAAATCTTTGAGGTTCCTGCCTGGCTTCCAGGTGAACAGGGTGAGATTTCCTCCAATGCTCCAGCAGATCTGCTAGTCTCAAGTCCACATCTTGGATAACTGGGACATCTGAAATGGCTTAAACACCTATGTTTAAGCACTTAATGTCAATGGCATACACAGAGACCTGAACTTGCCACCCAAAGCTTGCTGTATAGTCTAAAGAGAGGTTTGCACCAGAAAGAGTTTACCCTCAGATTGAGAGCTATCTATATGTCCAAGCTCCAATTGGGTGTCAATGAGGGTAAACTATTCATCTGAAGTACCAGGACCTACAGGAGACGCTTGCTTTTCACACACGGCAGCTAGAGGTCAGGGTACACACTGTCAGTCATCCAGAAGAGCAGCATGTGACTAGCCCTAGGCACTGGAATTGGTGCTCCAAAGTTGTGCAGATGACTGCTTCTCACGGATAGCTGTTTGGCTTAAATGCATCATACTACTTTGTTGCTGATACTGTTTTTAGGGAAACCTAATTGTTCTCCTTGCTGTTAACATGGACCTTGCCCTCCACACCCCAGCTTGTTTCTGGAGATCTGGTATATGTCTCTCACCCTGCCCAAGGTGCTGGTCACCGTTCTGTAGGGGAATACATCCATCTCTCTCACAGGTTGTGCTGCACAGATGTATTTCTTTCTGTTCTTTGGGGAAATTGAGGGATGCCTCTTAGCTGATATGGTACATGAGCACAACGTGGATGTGTGGCAACCTTGTGGCTATTGGACACACTGCGCACCTCTTCTCAGTACCTTTCAGAGGTGCTCAATCATTTCTCCTGTGAGATCCAGCCAGTGCTGGGGTGTGGGAATGAACTCCAGAACAATCTGGCTGCTCTTGTTACCATCCCGATGCCTTTCCTGCTCATCTTGGTGTCCTATGGCCTAATTGTTTCCTCTGTCCTCAAAATCGCATCTGCCAAAGAAGGTACAAAGCATTCTCTGTTTGTTCCTTGCACCTTACCATAGTGACGTTATTCTGTGGGACAGCAACTACGTATGCCCCAAATCCAGCTATTCCCTGGATGTGAGCAAGGTGCTCTTTCTGTGATGACCCCATCCAGAACCCCATCATCTACAGCCTCAGGAACAAGGAGGTGAAAGGGGCTTCCTATTAAAAGGGGATGAAGCTATTTCATCCCAAATCCTAGGTCAGTTCCTGTCAGCTGAACAACCATCTACCAATATGTCAGCTCAAAAGAGGCGCTGGCATGTTGTCAGTGGCGTATAGGAAAGAATAGCGGGAGGATTTAGGATAGGAAGGGGTTCATCTCTCCTAACATCAGGAAAACAACTCAGGTGTCTAAATACAGGTGTCCGGTGGTGTTGTAGACACATCTCTACTCCAGCTTCAGTTTCAGAACATGCATGTCTCCTTTGGCCTGAAGTCTTAGCTGCTAGCCACCCTTAGAAACACTGATGGAGCTGTATCAACTCTTGTGTGCTTTCCCCGAAGGGGCAATATTATATTATAATGCACAGTTTCTTGGCAGCTGGACCACACCCAGGCAATCCTTCCGCTGGTCTTTCCCTATAAGAAGAAACCACAGAGGGCAGCAGTATAGTTTATGCGTTAGAAATCACGTACTCAGGAAATAAAATAAGGTGAACCAGTTTAGAACAACATTCACTTTAAAGTTCTAATAAGTTCTCTGCGCCTTATTTGTTTCAAAAATAAATAATACTTCACTGCCTGTAGTGTGTTGGGGCAGCAGCAGAACCCACAGGGTGAAACCGATAGTTGCAATCAAGTGAGAGCATCTGGGATGATGCCTGCATGGTAAACTACCTGTAAGCAAAAGAACTTTACCACTACCAGACTTGTCCAGAAGACAGACTTTTTCTGCAGTTTCCACAGGCAGAAAGAAAAGGACCTGATGTCGCAAACAGTCCCGGGATGGAACAGGAACTAGCAGTAGCTCACTGATTTATTTGTAAGAAGGAGGATGCCACTGAGGCCTTCGAGATAAGGATGTACAATGTTATGTTTTTGGTTTGCAAAGGAGCTGAATGCAGACCTAGCACAAACACTCCTCACCAGATGGGCAGGAATAACGAAGGAGAAAAGGGACATACAATGCAATGGCTCGCAGTCGCATGTGAAAGCAAATGCTCAAACTTAGAAGGGTGCAGACCGGACTCAGGCATGTTCCTGCTATCTACCAGACTTTATGTGCACCTGTAGCACCTACCCCTTCCTTGGGCAGTGAGTTCCCCAGCTCTGCTTCCAGTTGCACAAAGAAATACTTCCTTGATTTCAAACCTGATTCTTCCCAGCTTCCTTTGGTTCCCCCGGTCCTTGTACTGGAAAAGAGCTCAACTGATCAACCTGTCCTCTTGTGCTGACCCTGGCTCCAGAGCTCACACAGTATTTGAGATGCAGAGTGCCCACAGATATACACACTGACCTCAGCTTTCCTCTCCTATCATCTCATCCCTGTTGTCCACCCCTTCTGAGCTGACTTTTTCTCAAAAACATCTCCTCTCTCCCAGCTGTCACTCGTGACAGCTCAGAGCCACTGTTTGATGTGTGACATAATTGTGTTTCCCGTGAACATTCATCTGCTTTGGATTTCAGCCACTGTTTTATTGCACAGCCTGGAGTCCCAAGGGCTTGTGTGTAGTTCTTGATGGCCAGCTGGTGTCTTGCTTCCCTGTGTAGCCACCCACTGCTCGGGACAGCAAGTCCTGTCCCCTCCCTGCTCAGAGCCTTGTTATGGCCCTGCTGAGCAGTGCAGACCTCATGGTGACATCTTTCTGCCACTACAGCTCCCTGCTTTCTCCCATTTTAACCAGTTATTTGTCCACATCAGGCCCGTCTCCCTTATCCCAGAGCTTCTTAAAAGCCTTGGGGAAGTCGAGGTTGTCTCCGCTGGCTCTACTCTACCCCTGCTCCTTCGGAGGACAGCGGGGTCCTGTGCTGGAGCCAGTCCTCAAGGGCCTCTTCTAGGAAGGCAAGATGCAGATCAGGCAGTCCCGTTCCTCCGCCCTTGAGCTGCTGCTTTTGCAAAGCCCAGAGGGGTTTGGAGGGGTTTCCTCGTCCTTCCTCGCTGTGACTTGCTCCTTCTCTGTTGGGCTACCCAATTCAGCAACTCCCTAGGAGGAAATCCTCAAACCCAGCAGGCAGTTGTTGCCCGAAGACACCAGGCCATGGGGTTTACAGCCCGCTGAAGCGCGGTGGAAGGTGGCCGGTGCCCAGTCAGACTAACGCTGCCACGGGAACCCAGGGCGCTCAGACACGGGGCACTCGTCAGGGAGTCCGTTAGCAAAACGCGGCGTGAGCCCCCGAGGTGGGAAATGGCCCGGTGCCGGGTGCCCTCCGCTGGGGCAGGGGACAGACCCCCAAACCCCCTGCCAGAGGCCGGCTGGGAGCGAGGGGCCTGGCGGCCGTCGCACGGAGGAGGGCGGTGGGGGACGAGGGGCTTTTGTGCGAGGAGGGACACGGCCGGGCGACGGCCCCCGGCCACCTCACGGGGCGTCGAGGGGCTGCAGGGCTCTGCTCAGCGGCGGTCGCCCGGGCTCGCCGCCCTCCCCACACGGAGCCCCTGGGCCTGCTCGGGGGCTCTGGGGCAGGGGCTGGCCCCGGCCCGGCCCGGCCCCGCTCGAGGGGCCCCGACCCAGCCGGCCCGGCCCGGCCCCGCTGGGGGCTCCGGGGCCGCCGCGTCCCCACGGCCCCCTTAGCGCTGGGCTCGTTCACTCCGCCGAGAGGGGGCGCCCTCCCCCCTCCGCTGGTGCAATGGTACGGCCCAGCGGGCCTCCCTCTCCCCCCTCCCTCCCCGCCGAGCTCGTGGCCGTTTCCATGGGGAGGGAGCGACGCTCGCCAGAGGAAGGAAAAGGCGGCGCTCATTGGCTCCCTTTGGCGGGGGAGGGCGGAGAGGGCGGAGGGGCCAGCCAATCATGAGGCCCTCGACCCCTCCGGCCCCGCCTCCGGGGCCCCGCCCCCCCGCGAGCCTTAAGGCGGCCGCGGCGGTTTCCGCCGCGGGTGTCGCAGGCGGAAGTGGTGGCAGCGCGCGGACATGGCGTCGGGCGGCGCCTGCGGCTCCAGCTCCCCCTCTCCCGCCGAGCGCCTCCCCCCGCCCTTCCCCGAGCCCCACGGCGACGGCGACGCGTCGGGGGCGGCCGACAGCGACACGGAGGGCGAGGACATCTTCACCGGCACCGTGAGTGCGGGGCGGGCCCGGCCCGGCCGCTGCCCCGGCCCGGGGGTGGGTCTGGCGCCGGCTCCCCCGGGGGCGGCCCGCGCCGAGGGCAGCGGCCTTGGGCACTCCCCGGCGGCCGGTAGCGAGCAGGCCGGAGCGGCCCCCGCCGGCTCCTTTTCAGTAGGTGTCGGTGCGAGAGCCCCCGCTTCCCGCTGGGGTTGGAGCCGCCCGGTGGCTGCAGCATCGTCTGGTTTGGTCGAAGGAGGCGCCCAGCAGAAGCGTGGAAGGGCAGAATCCCTTTTGGGGAGGAAACAGGGGCTCTGTGCTTATCTCTGCTGGCCCCGGGGACTCTCTGCTCTCCCTGTGGCAGTCACAGTTCTGCTCCTCCTGAAAGTGTTTCCTTATGGTGTTGCTGTAGACATCAGTGCCGTGGGAGTGAGTTAAATGCCCACTGGTAATGCAGAGGGTGCAGGGGGAGCAGGTAGCTCTAAGTGTGTTGTCAGTGCTTGGGCCACTATTTCAGTGCAGTTAACTTGTCAATTCTTGCAGAATCTGAGGGAGTGAAAAAGCTGTGAAGATGTCCTCATGGGGCTCCGGCGTGGTGTTGGAAGCTGGCTGCTCACCCCTGCCTCGCATCAGGTTAAAACTAACTAGTGTGCAGACTATCTTGCCAGGTCGAAACCTGACAGCTGCTGTTCAATGTTATTGTTGTGTCTCAGTTTGTTACGAGACTTCCCAGGGAAATGCCTAGGATTCCTACCCAGAGGGTAGCTCTCACCCCCTCAATAGCTAAGAGACTGTTGGTATGGCCAGCTTGGTGCTTGTCGGCTTGGAGTTGGGATGGAGGACGAGGTTTTTTCTCCATGAGGTGTGAGAGAGGTAACTCAAGCCCTCATACTGGGGCAGCTCAAGAGTATCCTTGTGACTGCCCTTGCCTCGTACTGGAATAAGCAACTATGCGACCACGGAGTGAAACGTATTGGGAAGGCTTAGTTGCTGCTTCTTCATCTGGATCAGTCTGGCAAACCAGGTCACTGCATTGCTGCACAAATAACCTGGTGAATGTGAGTGTGATGGAGGAAATGGCTGGGGGTTTATAGCACCTTATTTTGTTCCTAGTAGTTCTGTGTGTCTGTGAAGCTCCAGCTGTTGAAAGCTGTTTGCATTAACTCATGCCAGCTTCAGCTGATTGGGCCTGCATTTGTCCCAGGCACTGAACAGTAAGTGGCAGCAAAGTTAGAGCAGTGACCGATGCAGCTTGGAACGGGGCTGGTACAAGGGGACAGTTCAGTAAGTTGGTTATTGTAACTCTGATGATAGCTGAGGCCAGGTGTTTCTGGGAAGTTAGCACTGAAAGCGTAGCTGAGGACTAACTCCTGGGCCAGTGTGCACACGGGCTGCCAGACTGAAGAGTAGCAGGTACAGTACAGTCACACAGGCTTCCAGAGGGGTCTGAGGAGCAGCAGTTTAGATGTGCAACAGTTTGTGCAGGTTAAGACTAAGCTGCTGCTGAAGCAAGTCCTTGGGCCAAAAACAGTATCGTGGGGGCTCTGAAGGGAGCACGGTTCAAGGACCTCAGAGCAGCATGGGGTCAGAAGCTGAAGCAGGCTCGTGCATTGCAAAGCAGTATGTGCTTGGGCATTGATGCCTGTTTGATGCTCTATTAAACTGAATCCCCTACCCAGCCAGGGTCTAGTCTCAGGTTCTTGGTCTCAGAGTCTGTACTGAGCAAGGATTTGCCTACTAGAGGGGCCTCCTCTAGGAGACTGGTTATGTGGATGCTGCAGGGACTAGGATTGGCTGCTTAAGCTCCACAAACTGAGGCTTCTTGTGTTGTCCCCTGTGAAGAGTACCTTTGACACCATGGCCTCTACCTGGCTGCCTCACCCAGGCTTTTTCATCATCCCTGTTCCTGCAGGCAAGACAGAAGGAGTTGGTGTCTCTGGCCAAAATCTCTCCAGAAACCTTCATCTGTCTGTAGTTTCCCCAGCCCTGATGCTTTCCCTTCTGGCTGGGCTGGGCCCAGCTCTTACCTTTCCTCCAGTAGGAAACTACAGATTTGACTGTCTGAGGTATGCAGTGAGCATGGAAACCTGTCTGTCACATGAGATGGAGCTGGCCCAGCAAAGCCACATCCTGCTGACTGGCAGAAAGTTATAGGGTTAAGCTGTAGCTGTTTCTGTACCTTTCCTGATGAAGCTTCTGACCTGATGCTGCTCTGGTGTCCTTCGACTGTGTTCACTCAGCAGCAGATAGTCTTGCCAGGAGTCTGCTGCTGGGCTTAGTAGTAGAGAAGCAGGCAGGTTTGGAAAGATGTTGCTTGTGGCTGGATTCTGCCCTGCATGTGCTTCTGAGGACAAAACTTTTGTATTGCTCTGGGTGTAACAGAGCAGTGGAGTCTTGTTGCTGACAGTAATGTGGGAAAATGCAGTCCTGGCTTGACAGGATCTCTGTCATCCAGTGTTAGGGAGAAAGCAATCTATGCTGGTACCTCTGGCTGGCGGTAGAAGATGGTGCTTGTCCTGAGGAGTTCAGGACCTTTATTTAAGAAATGAAGGACACAGTATGTGGCTTGCTGTAAGAGAGCTTTATGGTAGAGGGAGCCTACCAAAACAGGCAAGTGTCAACTGCCGCGGGCTTTCATGCAAATAAAGTGGCCCTTCACAGAAACTGAAGTCTGAGCTGAAGCAGCTTATCAGGTGCTTAGTGTTGTTGTCGGATCAACTGTCATAACTAATACTTCAGTTTCCTGTTGTGACCTTTTGGCTTTGCTTGTCTGTCTGCCCTTGAGTATTAGCAAAACACTTTCTGTGAGACAAGGGAATTGGGCTGGTAAGGCAGATCTGTATGACAGTCAGTGTTCAGGTGGCTTGAGGGCGTTTAGCCATAAAATAGGAGGCCACAAAAGTGTTTGGGTCAGGCGTAGGTATAACCAGAGCTGGAACTCGCCTGTCTGCTCATGGAGGTTGGACAACTGCATGGCCATGATCCTCCCTAGGGATGCATTCAAGTGTCAGCTCTTCTGAAACTGTATCTGCTTCCCTGTGACAAGCTTTCCCTGAGACAAAAAAAATCAGGCTTGTATTTGGGGACTTGGGGAACTTAATTTGCCTGGTGTCATGATGGGCTGTGCTGTGTACTAAATCAGGCCTCTGAGATGGTGGGTGTAGTGTCATGGGCTGATCCAAAAGAGGCTACATTCGTTATCTTCTGTAGTAACAGATGGTGAAGAAGGCACAGGGCGTAGTAATTTCATATTCTTAGAAACTAAGTTTAAAGCAAATGAAGAACCTGGTCACTCTAGAAAAGTGACCTTGATGTGATACTGGAACAGATGACCTCCTGAGTCTGGGAGAGAACTGGGAGCTGAAAGGCCAGCCAGGGAAACTTCAGTGCCTCCCTTAGCTTGTCCATATAGGAATTTCTTACCAGCTTGAAGAGCTGCTGCAGGAGTGGAGGATCTGAATGACCTCTGCTAGAAGTCTGACATAGTATCACTGTGGTGATAGCACTCTTGTTCACTCATGTGCAAGGCTGGGAGAGAGGGTAGCTGCTGGCACAGCTTTCAGAGGTTGCTGCAAGATCCATCCTTGTGAACACTGTTTTTCATATTGCTCAAGTACACCAGCGACCTGTGCTAGGAGGAGACTGATCCTTGGCTGTTTGGAAGGTCCTACACCAAAATAACCTGTTTGAGGAGGGCCAAAACCAGGTGGGGGTGAGGAGCGTGTGCTAGAGGTAGTGTGGTCCAACAGGTGAGCCTTGCTCTGCCCATCACCAATGCAGAAACATTCCTGCTAGTGGCTGTTACTCCTCGGGTATGCTGAACTCTCCCTGCTCCTGGCCTAGTGAGCAGTGCTGGGAAGTGTGTAAGCTCCTGATGTGCCTGGTGAGGAATAGATTTAATGTTTCAACTGGTGGGCTCTGTGGGGACTGAGAAGCAGTCTTGATCGTGTCTACAGATTGGCCCCTATGAGCAGGGCTTACTTAGTCACTTGTGACCTATGCATGATGTTTGCCATGGGTCTGTTTGTGCCTCTGCTCTCAATTTTCCATCGTTAGAAAACATGCCTCTGATGCATCCTGCCTGTAACTGTTCTGATCCAAGCGGGGAGTGAGTCTCTGCTTTCTCCTCCAGAAAAGCTTCCTAAAATAGGGGAGGACCTTTCATCAAATGTCTCTGGAGTTTTATGTAGCCAAAGACTTGGCCCCATCTTACACAGGAGCTGCATTAGCAATGCTTTACTCCTTCAGGAGTAATGGAAACCAGTGGTGTTTTCCTACTAAAGAAAGCCCTCCATAGCCTGTCAGTTCCGAGTTGCTGCTAATAGTACTTCATTTACTAGCCATCAAAGAAGTGTTCTGTTCTCTACCTGGCAGCATTAAGGCATTAAAGAATAGCACTTGCTCTCTGGTTCTAGCTTAGAGTAACTTGTACTTGCTTGTCTTGGTTCAAAATGAAGGGTGATTCATGGCACCACTGTCCATAGCTCTTGCCTGTAGCTGTCATCCAAATTAAGTAGCAGGAGTGCAGAAATTGATTTCTAATGTAGCAGACTAGTAGACACAAGCTGTGGGGTAGGCTTTCATTTTGTCCCAAAGCCTGCTCCCAGGAGCCAGGACACTTCTGGCAAAGCCTGGATGCTGTTTGCTGTGGCATTCTGCAGGCTCAGCTCCTTAAGTCTCTGCCCCCAGGTTTTGAGGCTGGCTTGTCCTGGCTGAGCCATAGCTCAATGGCATGCTAAGAGCACAAGCTTTGAATCAAAGTGCAGTGCGCGAGACTCTGACAAAGCCGGTGTTTTACAAACACGAGCTGTGCCCCTGCTTTAATCCAGCCATGGCAGCCTTGTCTTTGCTGTTGGGGGGGGTGTTGCAGGAGGGGACAGTGCTGCCATGTGCAATGGAGAGCACCAGCACTACTGGCTGCCAGCAGTGCTGGGGGAGCAGAGAGTTCAGAAGCTGCTCTGGTGCCACTTTAAAGTGGAAGGAAACTGCTGTGTTAAAGCATGACCGAGCTTCCTTCATGCAGGGCTTAACTGGCCCTGTGGGGAAGGGCGGCTCAGCCTGTGGCAGTGGTTGAACTCCTAACACAAGTTGAGCTGCTAACAAGGTTCCTGTGGTCCATGACCAATTGCTGTCGGATGCCTCTTGGCAAGCAAATCGCTGCAGGCCTCTGCCACCAGTGGCAATAGCTTAGCTTTCCCAAGGGATCTTCTGTTGTCAGCATGCTCAGCCTTGTATTGCGAAGTGTGCAAGGCTTGCTAGCATTGCCCATCTGGCTCGATGCAGCATTAATGCTGATAGACCTGGCCATGCTATTTCCAGGTAGTGACTTGTATATTATGGGTGTCATGAACAGGAGCATTCGTGTGCACTTCACTGCCCACTGCTCCCAAAGCCTGTAGCGGAAGGACTGCACCTGTGACGCTTGGTCTGTGGACTGGCACATGCTAGTGATCTGCTAGGTGCCCCTGTTCTGCTGAAAACTGGGGTTGACGCTAGCTCTGAAATTCTTGGTGATTCCTGGTATCTTTAGCTGCTGAGAAGCCTTGGTGTAGCTCTGCTGACAGAGATGCTAAAGCTCAAGGGCTGGTAGAGGGGAGGCAGTCTGTGATGTCCCTGGCCACTGTGCTCAAGCATGTAGCTTATAGGATTCATAGTATTGACCCTGTGTGGTGCTGGCTAGAAAGGTGGGCTGTTTGGTCCTCCAGCCTCCACTCCTCAGTGTAAATGACCCCTTGCTTATGTGCTTTTAATTCTTTTACAGAGCAAGCCCACAGCACCGAAAAGGGAATCTCTACTCCCTGTGAGCAACAGCTCCAAAGAGAATGGGGTTCCTGTAGAGCAAGATGATCAGGACTTATTTGCAGGTGAGTCTGTATCTATTGGGCACTTACTGGGGCTTTCTGAAATCTAAGCCTAAGGAGTAATCTCCTTTCTAGCCATGACCTGCTTATGGCTAGACCATGCTTATTCATGTTTATCCCAAGTTCTTATCTCTCTAACTTATGTTCCAGTCTACGCTGGAAGCACTGAGCTCTAGTGGTGTTTCTGGGAAGGTCAGAGTAGCCTCCTCCAGGTCTCTAGCATAATCATGCGGCAGGATTAACTGCTTCAGAGCTGAAGAGGCCTAAAAAACTTGTTTTGCTTTAGTTTTGTCATCTCAAGCTGTTAAGGCAGTGAGTGCTCTCCCAGGGTTAAAAGGTTTGTGGTGTTCCCACCTCCGTGCAGGTGGAGGAAGTATCTCTAGTTGAGATATGGCTGTTTCCAAGCAACAGAAAACATAATATTCCTTACCAAAGGGAAACAAGAAGGGCCAGTCCTTGCACAGCTCTCCTGTTTCTTGGCTAGGTGGGACCCCTCTGGCAGAAGCATCCAAAGAAGAGTCAGCTACTGGAGAGTTTTGACTTAGTCTGGGTGGAGAAGCGTACTGGGAAGGAGCCTACCTTCCAGGCTGGTTTATATGCCATGTAAAATCAAACTTGGTTCTGGCTGTTCTAGTGCCTAGTTACT
This sequence comes from Dromaius novaehollandiae, assembly GCF_036370855.1. Taxonomy (NCBI): domain Eukaryota; kingdom Metazoa; phylum Chordata; class Aves; order Casuariiformes; family Dromaiidae; genus Dromaius; species Dromaius novaehollandiae. Next base: position 24,951,978 of record NC_088107.1, read on the forward strand.
GCTGCTAGCAGCATTCTGGATTAACTTGATCCTCTCCGGCAGGATTGATCAAGTGCTTTTCCGGCAATGAAAGATGCATCGAGTCATGTTCTTCTCAGCGCTTACAGATGCCCTCCCATGGATATTATTGATTGTCTATTGTTACTCCCCACATCTTATGAACCTCTCCCAGAACACTGAAGTTACCTTTCCAGTAACGCAAAGTAGAGAGGCTGACCCTTGCAAACTTCTCTTGACAGATGCCACAGTAGAGTTGTCTCTAGACAGCACGCAAAACAACCAGAAGAAGGAACTGGCCAAAGCATCCAATCCTGCCCCCCCATTAGACGTAGCTGCAAGCTCCTCTTCTAGAAACCCTCCAAAGAGCTATGAGGAGGTGAGAATTGCTCTGAGCTTTCCAACTTGCCCTACTGGTTTGGGACTGTAATTGGCAGAAACCTGTATGTTTACTCAGATGTAAACATGCATCTTAAATGATGCAATTAATGTAATTGGCATATTGGATGTCCTGGCTCTTATCTCAGGCCATCAATTTGAGACCGATACCACTGAAATGGGGTTCAGGTCAGCCTGACAGCATCCTTGCTCATGTGGAAGCATGATAGTGCAGGCTGCTTCCAGTGCTGAAATAGCAAGCTGCTGATCTGATCCTGAGCTCTGACTCAGAGCTCTAGCACCCTGTATTGCTGCAGATGGGGCGAGTAGTGTAACTCTTTAACAGAAGAAAACTGGTCCTGGGTGCAGGGTCCTTAAGTGGGACTTGTAGTCTGGTTGCCAGGTCCAGTTAATCAGGTGGCATTTGGTCTGAATCTAGGTTTTCTTCTGTAGAGAGAATAAACCTGTTTCAGGGACAAGTGTTCCTTTTCCGCCCTGAGCACCACTGAGCTTATGAGGACAGACTTACTGCAGTGTTGTCAGGAGTAGCATCTCAAGTTAGCTTTGGACTGGCTTGGATAAGGAAGCAATGCAGAGCTAGGACAGGGTGCTGAACTCATCGCTGAACTGATAAGCTGTGACCTTCAGGCTCTTAAGCCAAAGGCTGTTTGGGGTTAGTCTCAGCTCTGCTTCATCCAGTCCCTTAACACCATTCCACTAGGTGCAGGACTGCAGTGCTCCCTAAGCAAGCCTGAAGCCTCTGTGGGTCTGTTGGAGGTGGTGTTGCTGGCATAGCCACCCACTAGCCTTTAGTCTGTCAGGGTATGATTGAAAGACCTGTTCAGACTGGATCTGCTGGTTGCTATTGTGGCTCTTGTCCCCTTATGCTGACACAAGATACCTTGTCTTCTATTTAGGCTCAGTTTCTTAAGTGGTTTCAGATGAGAACTGAAATTGTGATGTAAAAGAGCTAAAAGGAACTGATTTTGTACTGAGCTGAGTGAGAGTAGACTCGGCAGGTTTTCAGCTTAGCACTGTAGCAGTTTGCACATCTGTCTGTGCAGGTAGCATTGCTGTAAGGTCAAATCCCATTTGGGATCCTTGGAACAGGTAGCTTCAACACAAGTAAGAAGCCTGAGGGCTTTACAAATGGTCTTGGCCAGATTTAAGTACCAAAGATGCCTTTGCACTATGACAAGCTCACTTTGATCTATGGAATTCTATAATTTGGAGCAGGTTGAAGCCTGGATTTCTGGATTTAGTTGACTCTCCTTATGTCTTTCTTCCAAACAGCTGGAAGAAGAGGAACAGGAGGACAAATTTGAGCTGACAGTAGGAGTGAGTGACCCAGAGAAAGTTGGTGAGTTAACATCCTGTCCTGCTGAATGATGAAGCTGAGTTAGACAGGCCAGGCTTGGCAGTAGGACTGAATGTGGATATTATCTCCATGTGCCACGGTTCCAGCTTTTGAGCTGCCTCTGCAAGCACAAACTTGATCACTCACTTCCCCAAAGCCTCTTCCGAGATCTAGAGGAAGTGAAGCTAAGCAAAGCAAAAAATCTACATCCCAAATGAAGCAAAGCAGAAGCAGGCTCTGTGAAGCCAAGCACCTCAAAAGCAGGAGCCCATTTTGGGAGGGAGGTGATATGATGTTTGTACTAGCAGAGCTCAGTGCCTACAGCTGTGGTGTACAACTTTACTTGATCTCCAGGAAGCACTGTCCTTTGTGTGGCTGGCAGGGAAGAGGCAGAATTGCCTTAACCTCAAACTAAGCATCTTGCTCCATGCTCTGACACCTTGCCTAGCAGCTGTGGAGTGCTGAGAAGCAAGAGGCCTTTTTTGTGTTGACAGTGGGGATCAGAGCAATTTGACCAGCTACGTGGCTGTCCCTGGCTTGTGGAGAGTTCTAGGTAGCATCTGGTCCCAGCCAGCAAAGCAGCCTTACTTGTGGCAGCTTGTTCCAACTCTTGGCTTATGAGTTCTGGAGTTGGAAGATGCACAGACTTGTAAATTGGAGGTATTTTAGGGGTAGCATCAGACTTCTGAGGATGCCCTTCAGTTGAACTACCAGGTAAACTCTCCTTCTGCCAGACAAAGGGATTTCTGTATTAGCTAGAGGAAACTGCCTGTGATGTCTCAGAATCAAACCACATGTAGTCAGGGGCTGTCTGACTTGCATCCTCTGAATAGACTACTTCATGTGCTGTACAGCCACCGAATTGTTATGTTCGGAGCAGATGTGTGGAGTTAGCCCAAATGCTGTCAGTGTAACAAGTGAATGATTGTCAATGTTTGCTGCCTTAGGAAGTAAAAGGAGGGCTTAGCAGTCCCAAGCAGCCAGGTCGGGTAAATGCCTAATGGGCAGGGGTCCAGGGTCCTGCAATGAGATGCTGCCTGAAGTTCTGCGTGAGGATGCAGGGCTCTGTCACTTCATCAGGACTAATATATTAGAACCAGTAAAGTAGGCAAATGCCAGGAGGTCTCTAGAGCCTTGTGCTTTGGAGTTTTGAAAACATCCAGGTGATGGTGGAAAGGTCAGGCTTGGGACACTAACACCTTGTTTCTGTTTTCCATAGGCGATGGCATGAATGCATACGTAGCCTACAAAGTGTCAACACAGGTATGTCTGACTCACCACTCCTGTGATAGGATGCCATTATTTTTTCCCCACTTTAAGGCAGCCAGAGTGTGTCTTTCCCTAGTCATGCCAATGGTGACCTTAAAAATACAAGAGGCCTGAATACCTTGTTACAAGGGATTCATGAGTTAAAATGCACTCCTACAGACCAAAGGATGAGCCTAGCTGAGAAGTAGGTTTTGAACCTATTTGAAAGGACACTCTTGACTTCAGCCAGTTACATCATTGCAGCCCTGGCTGATGTCCTAGCTCAGTGTTACAGTGAGCAGCAGGAATGACAACCATTGGGGAGAGCCCCAGGCACCAGCTCTGTTGCTAGTGGTTGTGCGTTGATGGTTGTGTCAGGTTAAGCTGATCTGTACTCAGCTCATCTTTTGCTGAAGAGTTATTGCTGTAACTAATTTGCTGTCAGGATCTACTCTCTTAGGCTAGTAACAAGAAATCTGTCCTTCAGGAGCAGCTACTGTCCTTGCAGCTGTGGGGTGCTGTTCTGAGCTCTGCAGAAAAGCTGTTCCTAGGTATCTGACAGTCAACTGTTGTGCTCCTCTACTCCTGTAGCCTTTTATTGCCTTGGACTTGAGCAAATTCTACCTCAGGCTGTAGAGCTGGAGAAGAAATCCAGCTGAAACCCTGCACAGCTGACTGGCTCTCAGCTTTTAGGCCTGGCATAGGCAGTCATTCAAAGGAATTGACTTGAGTTACCCCAGTGACTGCCAACCCTTTTGGGTTTCTGGCAAAGTTGAGTGTTCTGGTCTGTCAGACATGAATACTCCAGTCCAAAGACTATCCTTCTTGCCCTGGTTCTTATGACTTCTTATGGCACAGGTTTTCTAAGATCCTTTTGCTGTCACTTGATGGTCATAAAGTGACATTGGGATGAAGGGATGTACTGGTGATAATCATGTAACTGATGTGCTGTAGCTGGAGCCTATATTTTATGGGATGGTTCCCTCACTGTGAGCAAAGCAAACTGAAGGGATCAAGTGGAGTTGATCTCCTAGAGAAATGGGATTTGGTAGTGCCAGGTGTCCAAAGCCTGGAGTATGGGTGCAGTCCTTGTGTAGGAAGCCAGCAGTTGCCCCATTATACTGTAGGTCCACAACTTTTGTCTAACTGGAGCTGAAAACAGACTGACCCATTGACTCACCTGGAATTCCCCAGGTCAATCACCCTGCTGAATGACAGGTCCAAACAGCACTGAGCTTCCTAGGCTACCTTCATCATATTGCTAAAACTGCTGCCATGTACAGGTCTCAACCTTCTGCATCCACAACGGTGTGACTTTCCCACTTTATGCCCAGCTCTGCCATGGGTGAAGGCACATGGCGCATAAGTAGCTGTGGCATTGCTCTCAAATCACAGAATGGCGGAGGTAGGAAGGGACGTTTATCATGCAACCCTTGGGTTATCTGGAGAGATGGCTTGCGAGAGACTGAGTGAGCTAGTCTGCCAGCGATAAGTACAGGAATGCAAATGGCACTTCTTCCTGTGCTGGAGCATGAAAGAGGCCTGTGGTATGTGCTGCCACAGCCCATTCCTGCCCGCTTAATGGTAGGCACTGTCTCCTGCGGTCTGAAACAGCTGGTGTGCGAAGGGAACTAGCAGATTTGTTAACCTCCAGTTCTGCCTTGGTGACGCTGTCAAAAGCTGCTGGTGGCCCTTGTAGTCTTAGGGTGACAAGTTGTAACCTAACGATGGTCTCCTTCTTGTGGAGAGCAGGGATGGTGGGATTAGGCTGTGCGCAGGGCTTACTAAGCAGCCTGTGGCCACAGTAACAGCTGCTCTGTTGTTAAATAGCATTAATATTATTGCGTAGTCTGAGGAGAACTCCTAGGAGGCGAGTTCTGGAAAGCCTAGGCCAAAGCTTGCTCAGTTTAGCTTTGCCTGTTCCTCATTCCACAGAGCTCAAGCTGTCCTATTTCTGCCCTCAAAATTCACAGCCTCAAAAGCATAATTTGGGCTGTCTATGTAGAGACAGCTTCCCTGGGCAAGCCTGAGCTGACTTTCATCTCTTCCCCCAGACAAGCCTACCAATGTTCAGGAGCAAGCACTTTTCAGTGAAAAGGAGATTCAGCGACTTTCTGGGTCTGTATGAGAAGCTGTCGGAGAAGCATGCCCAGAATGGGTTCATCGTTCCTCCACCACCTGAGAAGAGTCTCATAGGTGAGCAGTAGAGGTGCTCTAGAACTGGTCCTTCTGATGTTGAGCTTCTGCCTGCAGTCCCAGACCTGAGGGGGATAGCTGCAGAGCAGTAGATGGAAGGAGGCTGGTAAAAATTATCCCAATTTTGTGGTGCAGACAAAGCTGTAAGTATGGAATCAGCAGGCTCTGGCCTTAATGCTTTGAGTCCACAGATGGCTCTGCATTCACTTGAGTGTGGACTTGTAACCCTTGCAGTCTTGCCTGGCTTTGCTCTGCCTCTTCTCTGGATGTAGACTTTTGCTAGACATAGGTATAAGCAAATCTTAATTATCCAACTAGTTCTTGCTGATGTAAGGTCTCATTTCAATTGTAAAAAGCCCAGCTTCTGCAGTCATGCTGGTATGGTAGTCTGTACTCTAACAGACCTCGCTACCTTGTGTGTTCAGTTGAAGCCACTCATCACTTGCATCTTCCTCCTGTGCTAGGAATGACCAAAGTGAAAGTTGGGAAAGAAGACTCCTCCTCTGCAGAGTTCCTAGAAAAAAGACGGGCTGCTCTAGAGAGGTACAGATCCAAACAACTATCCCCTCGTGCCTGAGCCAAGCAAGGGACCTCTGAAAGGTCAGACTGGCTGCACTCTCCTCCCTACATAGAAGCAGTCTGCTTCTAGGTTTGCGGTGAAGCTGGAGGCCACTGAAGAGTTACAACTACAGAGAATTACTTTGACTCTAAAACTAACTCCTGCTTCAAAAGACCTTGCTGGGATTTGGTCAGAGGCTGACCAAACTGCACTGACAATGCAGGTTGTAAAATGGAGCTGTCTCATCAGCTCACATGTGGGTGTTTAGTGGTGGTGCAAACAGTGCAGATCAGGTGAAGAGCAACTCAGGCTTTTCCAAAACTGACATCCTGACTACACAGCCCACTAGCGGCTTCTGCTCTGCCACTTGTACTGGCTGCTGTAGTTAGCACCAGGATGTTGTTTACCTCTAGTTTGTCCTCTGAAGGGCTGGTAGAAATGTTGTTGAAGAAGCCAACTGATCAAGATCCAGTCTTGCATCTTGAGTAACTTGTCCCAAATATTAAATGTCTGGCAGGTCTGGTCTTGAAGTCTAGTCTCACTAGAGTCCACAGGGAAGCAAGACTCTTGCATGGTGGGTGGGTGAGAACAGGTTGTTGAGCCTGACTTTCAGCCATTTCAGAGTAAATAACAAGTGCATTGCAGTTGACTTGCACATTACAGCTCAATGGAGTTGCTCAGAGCCAAGTTTGCTACAAGGGAAGTAACTCTTGATATGTTCCACTCTGCAGGTACCTTCGGAGAGTTGTCAGCCATCCAACAATGCTGCAGGACCCAGATGTCAGGGAGTTCTTGGAAAAAGAGGAGGTCAGTACTGTGGAGTAGTGTAAGCTACAAGTACCTTGGAAGTAGAGAAGGAAACAGTGTCCAAGAAGGTAGCAAGGCATGATGCTTCAAGGCTCTTCTCTGCAAAAAGCAGAAGAATCCTGCAAGAGCTCCTAACCAGCAGTGACAAGAACAGGATTCCTTATCTAAGCACTGACACAAAGGAAAAGCACTGTGCACTGATAATGAGCTCTGGCCTAGCTTACCTAAGTCATGGCAGGAGGGAGGACACTTTGAGAGCACGGGTAGTCTTTGTCCTAAGAAATCCATGATTGGAGTCTAGCCTGCTGCTCAGAAGTGAGGAAAGACTGGTGCTGGCTTGCCCTGGCACTGAGATGTTAGTCCTTTCACTTGACAGTTGTCCTGTTTGCTGCCTGCTTGTGCTAAACTTCCACCTCAGGCTAGAACTGACTGAATGAAACTAAATGAGTTACTTGGATTGCAGCTAGAATGGACATCCCTGGGGAGCACCGGCTCCTTATGGAACCGCATATCTGATGTGGTCCCTGCTGCTCCACTGAGAGTACACTGAGAGCCTCTTTGAGGCTGAGCCCTGGGAAACTCTAATCTGTGTGATTCTGACTAATGTTGTGCTGAAGGGCTCTCATAGGAGCATACATCATGGAGAAGCCTCACTTAGAGCTGCATCTGCTCTAACCAGTAGTCTGAGAAATAGTCATGGCTGGCACAGAGTAGTACCCAGCACTGCTCTAGTGTAGTGTCCCAGGAATGCAAACTGCTGCTGGCTCTTGGAGAGATGCTCCAAAGCACTTTTCTCTTGTAATTACATGACCTGTGGCAGCTTGGGCAGCTCTTGGTTCCAGTTGCAGGCACTCAAATAGCAGGAATGGTTCTTAAAGATCTGTGTTACCTTGGCTAAGCAGAACAGACTGGCCCCAGATACCATGGAAGGTTGAGGAACTCCTTATCTGTCTGAAAACAGCTCTAGTCCCATGTTTTGAAAGGCCATGCAGGTTGTACAGATGCTCAGATAGTGTCTGGCTAATGCTTTACAGTAGCTGTGGTGGGTATACTGCTGCCTGCAGAAACCCTGCTGTCAGGGGATCCACATGTATATCACAGGGAAAGTGAGGCCACCGTGATGGTTGTTCTCAAAGCTACTTTCATCTCCTGACAAAGCAAACTTTTTTGCTTCTTTACAGCTGCCAAGAGCAGTAGGCACCCAGGCCCTGAGTGGAGCAGGAATACTGAAGATGTTCAATAAAGCTACCGATGCTGTCAGTAAAATGACCATCAAGATGAATGAATCGGACATAGTAAGTATTTGGACACCTCCAGGCTCTCCTTTTCCTTGCTTTAGAGCTGTGTGTGCCCACCAGCTCAAGTTTTGGCTGTGAGACACAAGTAAAGCTCGTGGCTATGCAGTGGTGCCATCTGTGAGAATCTGCTTTGGGCTCATCCATTTCAGTGGTTTGAGGAGAAGCTGCAGGAGGTGGAATGTGAGGAGCAGCGGCTACGGAAGTTACATGCTGTTGTGGAAACGCTGGTGAACCACAGGAAAGGTAACGAGCTTGGTACTGCTTGCACTGTAGCTTGAGCCATAGCAGTTAAGCCCGAGTCTAATGCCTGACTGGAGGTTGCCAGTGAGTAGGTGCCCTAGGAGGCACTTCTGAGAAGATGTGACATTGCTGCCTTGCTATAAATGACTCTCGTCCCCTTAATTGGGGCGATGGAAGCAAAAGGATGACTCCACATCTTCTAAGCTTGTAGGACTGGACAGGATCACAATGTCAAAGTGAACCAGTGTCCTGCTGGGTGAAGGCTGTTGCTGTTGCAAACCTGAGTAGAGTTGATCTTATTGTTGATTCTAAGCTATCCTCTGGCAGGGAGCAGAGATGTTTTTCTTCCTCGGCATGTTTTGGCTGACTTCTGCGAATCTGTGCCTGTCCTCCCACTCTGCCACTTCCCTTCCTGCTGGCTGGAGTTGCCTAGCCCTCCTCCCACCATGCTGCAGGAGCTGCCAGCTCTGACTGTGAGACGGTGCTGGCTCTTCCAGCAGCAGGGCCGGCTGGTGTCTGTCGGGGCTACAGAAAAGCAGTTCCCGTAGCAGCCTCCAGGCTGAGCTCTGTAGGATGGGGCTCTACTTGCAGGGCACCCAGCACAGCAAGGCCGATCTGTTGACTCTTTTATTCCATTCACTAGAGCTAGCGTTGAATACAGCGCAATTTGCAAAGAGTCTGGCCATGCTGGGGAGCTCGGAGGACAACACGGCCCTATCCCGGGCACTGTCCCAGCTGGCTGAGGTGGAAGAGAAGATTGAACAGCTGCACCAGGAACAGGCTAACAATGACTTCTTCCTCCTGGCTGAGCTCCTGGGAGACTACATCCGCCTTCTCTCAGTTGTAAGGGTAAGCACTCCTTTGGGGCAATCCTCAGAGCCAAGCTCTGGGGTACACTGCTGGTCCTAGCACAGTTCTTAGGCTAAAGTGTGCCAGGAGGCAGCTGGTTCTCTAAATGCAAATGCAGGGCACTGTATATCTCTGATCTCATCAGGCAGAGGGCAGACTTGCTGCTTGTTGAGTTGTGTGTGTGTTGGACTCTGTTCAGATCAGAAAAGTAGGGTAGGTGAGGGCTGTCTGTGCTGTTCTTCAGGGGGAATATGGAGCAAGTTCGTGGCTTATAGGTGGTCTCTAGCCATTCAGAGGTGGAGGCTGCAGCTACTGCAGAGGCTCTAAATTGCTAACCCATGACCCGAGTTACAAATAGATCTGACAAGCCCGGCTGGGGAGTAGCCAGAGCTTTGAAGTGTGTGTAGCCTGCCTGGCATGCACTGCTTATTGCTGGAGACTGACAGAAATAAATCCCTGGTGAGCTGTAAGCTTGAAAGGCTGTTAACTTGATCCTGCCCAAAACCCGTCCTGTCTCCAAGCAGTTAGTTCTTAACAGGCTTTCTTCTGGTCTCTGCAGCCTCAGGTAGGTACAAGCCTGAGGCTGGGCTGAGTTCCTTGGTCTGTCAGCTTCCTCTGTACTGGGAGGTGTGTGTGCTCCAGAGCAGGACAGATCTCTAGGGCTGAAGGTAATAAGACATCTTGGATATTCCAGTAAGCAACTGTAGTCTTACCTAAGACTTCACCTGTTTCTTGGCTGCTCTGTCCTGACCATGCTATCAGATGCTGCTTTCTGCCTTTTCTAGCTCTTCCCCACAATCTAGCTGGAAGCAATCAGAAGTCTAATGGATCTTTCTTGCTTGGGCTAGTGATTTGCAGGTCTGCTAAAATCATCGGCCTCCTGCCAAATGCCTGGAACTTGGTGCCTGGGCACTCTGCAGTGACTTAGCTCTGTGTGCCTAAAGGCAGTCTTGCTCCAGGACAGCAGGAGCTAATGCTGGAGATCCAGTGCGGGACTGGCAAAGGCAGTTCCTTGCACTGGCAGTTCTTGAGGGAAGGCCCCACATGCTGAAATGAGCATGCAGCAGAGCTTGGAGATGGAGCAGGCTCAGTGTTTAGGATACTGCCAGTTCAGCAGGTGCCTCAGACCTGTCCAGGCCTGTGCTGAACTGCATGCTTAGCGGAGGGTTTCCCCACAACTGTCTCCTGCCAAACCCTAGAGTAGATAGCCAGAACCTGTGCTGCCATCCCCATGTAGGGGGAGGCCTCCAAAGCTGCTCTTGAAGCACTAACTGCTTGATGTAACACCTGGGTTCCTTCGCTAGTGGGGTGGCAGGGAGAAAAAGTCCTTCATGACCTGGCCTGTGCTGCAGCGTTGGTTGCACATCAAGGTCTCTGACCTGGACTGGTCCAGGACCTGTCTGGTGAAGCAGCTCTGCTCTTAGCTGAAGCCCCCTTTGCCAAAGGCATGGGTGTTGCTGTCAGCAGTGCTTCCTGCAGCTGCCTACTGCTACTGGTGAGGTGATGGAGGGCAGGGGTGAGCAGCAGCAGAGGGGTGAGCAGCAGCAGAGGGCATAGCTGTGCTGCTTGTGGACTAGCGTGTACAGCCCCGCATGTGTTTATGACTCCTGTGTGCTGCTCCCAGCCTGTTTGGGGGCATGCCAACTCGTTCTCTGCTGCTTCCTTTCAGGGAGCCTTTGACCAGCGCATGAAGACCTGGCAGAGATGGCAGGATGCCCAGACCATGCTGCAGAAGAAGAGGGAGATGGAGGCCAGGCTGCTCTGGGCCAACAAACCTGACAAGCTGCAGCAGGCCAAGGAAGAGATCTCGGAGGTAGGGGGTGAGGAGCACTGGGGTCTCCAATTGGCTCCTTCCCCTCCATGCGCTGCTGCTCAGTCGTAGCTTGTGGCAGCACTGCTCTAGGTCAAGCAGTACTGGAATTGCTCCACTTCTCTTTAGAGGAGGGTGTTTTGAGTTGAAGGGCCACGTAGCAATTGCCAGGCTTGTAACAAAGGAAACGCCAGCTTTGAGCAAGCCCTACAGGAATCCACAGATGCTGCGGGAGGGGCTGCTCGCAGTCCCGCTTCACGTGCAGCAGTATGTGGCTTTCTTGATCACAGACCCTGAGCTTGCAGCATGCTTGAGCACTGAGTGCAGGTGGTGCAGCAGGTGCCACTTGCCGTGGCAGTGAGCAGATGTAAGGACCAGAAGGGCTGGCCTCCGGGGGGGCTGTGCTCCAGAGGTGCCCCCCAGCTGTGAACAGTCACTGGCTGCAAAGCCACTTAGGAGTGAAAGCTTCATCTCCCCTTCCCTGGAAACAGCACACTTCCTCTCTCTGCAGTGGGAGTCTCGTGTGACACAATACGAAAGGGACTTTGAACGGATTTCTGCTGTGATCCGCAAGGAAGTGATACGGTTTGAGGTAGGTTAGTCCCAGCTCTTAAGCAACTCCCAAGCCCCTGGGAGGGAGCTGCATGAGGGCTGAGCTGGCCTAGCTGACTTTGGTGTCATTTAGCTGGGAACACCAGCCTGGCCTAGCCAAGGTGTCACCTCAGTTCCTAACCCTGCTCTCTATCAAGCGGCTGGCAGTATTTGCAAATCCAGACAGGTTTGAGTGGGGCATGTACTACTGCAGACAGCTGCTGTCTTTGGTTAGAGGGGTTTTTCTCCTGCTCAGAGTATGTGAATAAGCATATCCATTAAAATGAAGGCAGATCTGCAAAGATCCTCAGAGCCTGCTAATCTGTTGTGCTGCTCACCAGCTCACAGCCAGCAGGTGAACCTGATCTTCCATTTCATGTTCTCATGCTGCTGCTGGTCACTTAGTGTGTGGGCAGCTGGGACTGTCCAGCTTGGTCCCAGGAGAAACAGGAAAATCCTGTCCCATCCCTGCTCAAGCACACCAGGCTGGAGGGCTTCAGTGGTTAGTTCAGATTTGTACCTACTTATGCAACTATCTCTTGCAGAAAGAGAAATCAAAGGACTTCAGAAACCACGTGACTAAATACCTTGAGACATTACTAAACTCTCAGCAACAGGTCAGTATCCCTAGCCTGCTTGCAGCTAGTCCCCGCCTTGTGTCGGTGTTGGCAAGCCCCTTCTGAAGAGGGGCTTCTGCTGTCAAATCTAAGTAGTGTGAGGTTGCACCCTGCATGAGCTGCTGGGGTGGATGTATCCTGCTTCCCCTGACCACCACAGGCTCCTGTGGGCTGGAGCCTCTGCCCGCAGTCTTGACTGATCGGTGCCTAACAGGAAAGCTGCTTTGCACAAAATACAAGCTGTTGTGTCACACTCAGCTTTGGGCCTGACTCTTGGGCTGCATGCGTGACCCTGGTAGAGCTGAGCCAAGCTCCTGGTGTGCACTGGGGATGGGCTTCTCCCTGAACACTTCTCAACTTGGCCTGTAGAAAGCTTGTTTGTTATGAGCTCGGACTGTGGTGGCAGAGTGACTGCCGGCTCCTGACTCTCTTCTCTCTCTACAGCTCGTGAAGTACTGGGAAGCGTTCTTACCTGAAGCAAAGGCAATTTCTTAATCGGACCAAGCAAATGAGTGTACCTGAACTTTGCCTTTTTATACACTATACCTCTGTCTTTTACACACGAACAAACCCTAGTTAAACACTCTGGAGCTGGTAGAGGTTTAACCCCCAAACAAGCAGCTTATAAGCCAGTAACTCTTCTAACTGTATATTTTTCATTTAGCTACATATATTTTCTTACTGAAGAGAAACTAGTTTCCTGCTTTAAGACCAGACCTGCAGTAGGTGAAGAGTGAGGGGGTTAACAATATATGTAAATGTATATTTTTCAGCCTGGGTTTTAGGGCTCTAATGACTATCTTACTCCTGCAGTGCCATTAAGATTATGTAATAAAACTTATATCAGGGCAAACAAGCTTGTTCTGTTGTTTACAGGAGCTACTTGGCCTGGGGAAGGGAGGTGCAATGCCTGAAGAGAAGAGGCTCTGTTAGTGTCTCAGGCCCCTGAAGGCCAGTAGATCCAGGGCTTGGCCCCTTCAAAGGCTGTGCTGGCAGCCCAGCATCCACCAGGCTCTGCTTAGCTGTGTGTCCTGCCCAAGAGCTCCACATGTGGATGCAGAAGGAGGCAATGGTGCCTGGTGCTTTGATATGTAATATGTTGTTGTTGAGGAAACCCATGACCTTGGAGGCTATCTCTTGGCTTTTGATTAAACTTTAGCCTTCTGCATTGCTTTAAGCATGAGGACAAGCTGCTGTTTGGGCTCGACCTCAGCCAGGCTCCAAGGTGGCCCAACTTCACATGCTATGGACTTGGTCTTGCCTCCCTCAGCTGTGGGGGAAGCAGACAGTGCCCAAGGTAGCACAGACCTCTCATGAAGGTGAGAAGCTCTGCTCCTTCAAAAGCTGTTGGGGTGACAGTAGGTGGCAGCCCCAGGATGCTGCTGCAAGTTGCTGGCTTGGGGAGCAGGGGCCATGCAAGGTGCTCAGCTGGCAGCTGTCCTTGAAGCTCCTTTCACTGCAGAAGCTGTCTTAGGAGGGGGCTTGGCCCTGAGAGCAGGCAGTTATGTTCTTAGCAGATTTGATCAAAACTGATACTGATCCTTCTCTTTTTTTTTTTTTGAAATTAATAATAATAAAAAAACCTGCCTCTATCAACTTCCCCCTTGTCCTGCTAGAGCAGGGGATTCCCTTGTATCCACAAGAAAGTTTGGTGGAGCAGTGCTGCACCTGCCCTCCCCAGGCTGCACTATCAGCACGGGCAGCTGGCACTCCTGTCCCAAGTGCAGCCAAGAGCTGCGCTGCTCCTGGGTCACAGCTAGCACCCTACATGGCCGGATCCTGGCTCCTGCGTCACCCCTCCCCTGAGCAGCCCGGCATGGGCTCCTTCCCCTGCCAGGCTGAAGTGCACAAAGATAGCACGCTTCGCTTGCCAAGCGCCTCTGTCTGCACGAGCTGGGCTGAACTGGCTTTGTCTTGCAGTAGAGAAGTTCCCGTAAAACAGAGGGAGGTCAAATCCGTACAAAGCATCTTGTTCGAGCTGCCACGTGCTGTCCTTGAGGGCGCCTATAGCAGGTGTGGGCCGCGGGTGCAGGTAGTTGTGGGAACTTTGGGTGAGAGCGGCTCGAAGGCTGTGCTAGGGCCGCTGCTTTTATCTTTCCCTGGCTCCTCCGCTGCTCCCCTTGCTGTGTCCTAGGAGCTTGAAGAGCGTGGAAATGGCCAAGCAAACTGCTGCTGGTTCTGGGCAGGGATCCCTGTGCCCTTTCACTAAGTCAAGCGCCAGTCCTAACGGAGACACTAGCCGCTGGAAGCCCCGAGGAGAGGCCGGAACGGTGCTCCGACTTACACCCTGCTCCTGAACGGCTCCGCCGGCGCCTGGCCAGCAGCTTCTCCCCGTGGGCGAGCAGAGGGCTCTGGGCGGCGCTGGCTGAAAGCACAAGGCTTTGGGTCCGGGCTCTCTCCCGGACCTCTGGGGAGGAACCCTTCCCTGGATGGCGCTCCAGGGACCGGCCGGCCCTCTCAGGCTGCGTTCACCAGCCAAAGGAGCCGGGGTGCAGCCCTTCGCTGGGCCGCTCGGCTCGCCTGCCCCGGGAGCAGGGGGGGCCCCGAGGGGCTTTGCCGCTTCTGCAGCAGCTCTGCGCACGGGGGCTGGGGGGATCCCGGCTGTGACCCCGCACAGGAGGTAGAGCCAAACACCGGCTCCTGCGATGAAAACTCGCCTGAGGCCGGGCCGTCTCGGCTCCCCCCCCCCCCCCCCAACACACACACCCCGTCCTGAACCTTGCGCCAGCCGCTTTTAGCAGCGTCACGTGGCCGAGGCTGCCTTTGCTGGTATCGTTTCTCCGCCGTGGCACGGGCTACTGGCGGTGACTTGCATGCGAACCCGCCTCCGGGACGCTGGGAGCTTAACCCGGCGGCCGGGGGGGCCGCGCTGCCTCCCGCGCCAGCAGACAAGGCGCTATGAGTTGCCGCAGCACCTGCGGACGCCTGTAACGCCGTGGCCTCCCTGGGCAGTGGCAGCACTGGCGCTGGGGCCACCGTGGTTAAGGCAGCGCCCTGGGCAAGCGGGGCCGCTTGGCACGAGGAGCAGCGTGCGCTAGCGGCTCCAAAGGCTCCTTCTTGCTTGTGCTGTGAAGATGACCATGACGATGATGCAGCAGCAGCATCCCTGCCTTTGCGGGGCCCAGGCGGGGCTGGACCACACCAGTCTCCAGCCGGGACCCGGCCGTGGCCGAGGGACATAGCCGGAGCTGGCCCTGGGGAAGTGAAAACCCTCCCCGCACACGCATTCATGTGTCTGGCCGTCCCCTAGCGCTTCCTCCGCCGGGAACGCCAGAGGGGCTGGAAGCGGCAGCCCCAAGGGAGCCGGGGCGGTGGCGCTGGGGCTGGCGGCCAGCGACGTGACCCCTGTCTCCAGCAGCACTGGCTCCCGCCCGGGCAGGCCTGCGCGAGGCTGATAGGGGTCCCCTCACCTCCGCCCCCCCCCCCCCCCAATGCTGGCACCGATAAGCCACAGGGTGGGCAGGACCCACAGGGCAGCTCCCAGCCCAGGGGGCTGCCCAAGCGCCGGCCCCACGGCCAGGCACCTGCCTCCCCCCCCCCCCCCCCCCCCCCCCGGCCCTGCGTCTCAAGGGCCACCTCTACCCTGGTGTCCCCGGGCGCAGGCAGTGAGGGGCTGTGGCGGGGAGCGTGACCATGCCACCCCCCCCCCCACCCAAACCCCCTGGGCCTTGTGCTGCCCCACAGCCCTCAGGCCCGGGGGGGGGGGCACCAGCACCACCTGGGCCCCCTCTGCCCCACAGGGCCATGGCTGTCCCCCCCTCAGCGCCGGCCGGGTCCCCTCAGGGCGGGGGGGGGGGGATGGGGGCGCGCCCCCTCCGGGCCGGCCGGGGCGGAGCCCCCTCCCCCCCCCTCGTTCCCCCCCCCCTTACCGCGGTGCCGGGGCGGTGCGGAGCCCCGGGCGGTCCCGGGAGCACGTGCCGGCCCGGCCCGGCCCTGCCCTGCGCGGCGCCGCCGGGGGCAGCGGGCGGCGGCGGCGGGGGGCCATGATCACCGTGTCCATCCCGGCGGCGGAGCCCGAGGCGGCGGCGCGCAGCCCCGACAAGGCGCACACGGTGAGCGGCCGCGGCGAGCGGCGCCGGCGGGCACCTGCCGCGGTCTCCGGCCGCTGCTCCTGCCGGCCAGGGGGTCCCGCCGGCCCCGGGGGGGGAAACAGGTCCCGCCGACCCTCGGGATTCGGGGGGGGGGGGGGGAGGGTGGTCACCATCTGACCGGCCCAGGGGACCCTGCCTGCCCCAGGGGCTGGGGGGGGGGAGCCCCCGTCCTCCCCGTCTGTCCCGGGATGGGGGTCCGCATCTGCCCCTCGGGGGGAGGGGGGGGGGGGGTCCCCCACCTGCCCCAGGGAGTGGAGGGCTCTGCCTGCCCCCCCCCCCCCCGAGGTCCCATCTGTCCCGGAGGTGGAGGTCCCAATCCCCGTCCCGTCCCCTGCCCCGGGGTCTCCATCTGCCCCTGGGGTGGAGGTCCCTGCCCCCCTCGGGGAGGTCCCTGTCTGCCCCTGGGGCTGGAGGTCTCCATCTGCGCCCCCCCCCCCCCAGGGTGCCCCATCTGCCCCTGGGTGGAGGTCACCGCCCCCCCCCCACCCCGGGGTCCTCATCTGCCCCTGGGGATGGAGGCCCCCATCTGCCCCTGGGGTTTTTTTTTGGGGGGGGGGTTGGTTCTCCCTGCCTGCCCCAGTGGGTGGAGGGCTCTGCCTGCCCCCCCCCCCCCCCCCGGCCATGTCCCCATCTGTCCCGGGGGTGGAGGTCCCGATCTGCCCCTCCTCCCCCCCCCCCGCGCCCCGGGCAGTGCTGGCCCACAGGCAGCTGAGACCGTGCCCCCCCCTCCCCCCCCCCCCCCCGCAGGTGTTCAGGGTGGAGGTGCTGTGCAATGGCCGGCGGCACACGGTGGCCAAGCGCTACAGCGAGTTCCAGGCGCTGCACAAGCGGGTGAGGCCGCAGGGCCGCGGGCACCCTGGGGTGGGGGGGGCGCTGGGCCCCGGAGCCGCCCATGCCCCCTCGGCGGTGGCTCACGGGGCTGGGAGGGTGCCCAGGGGACAGGGCACTGCCTCTGCCACGCGCCTGGGTGCTCCTCCTGAAGAGCTCCCCAGAGGCGGCCCGAGGAGCCCCCGGCAGGGTGACGGGCTCCGGGGCAGCACGGGCCCAGCCCTGAGCCGGCCCCGCAGCAACGCGCCCCGGGCTGCGCTCGGCCCTAGATCAAGAAGACCTGCAAGGTCCCCGACTTCCCTCCCCGGCGGGTCCCCAACTGGATGCCCAAAGTGCTGGAGCAGCGCCGGCAGGGCCTGGAGCTCTACATGCGGGTAAGGTGTCTCCCCGCGGCTTGGGGGGGGGGGGGGGGGGGTCACTTGTGACACCCAGAGCACCCCGGGGTGCCAACCCCCTCCGTGCTGTGTGCGCTTCGTTCAGGGCGTCCTGTACCACAATGAGGAGCTTCCCCAGGAGGTGCTGGACTTCCTGAAGGTGCGCCATTTCCAGCAGGAGCCCAAGGCCGGCAGCATGGCGTGAGTACGCGGGGGCCGGGGGGGCCGGCGGCTCCCACAGCACCTGGTTTCCCCGGCGCGGGGGAGGCTGGGTGGCCGCGACCGACCTGCTCCTCTCGCGGCTGGCAGGCGTGAGGCAGTGGCGCCTGGCTGCTGCTGGCAGCGGTGCCCAGGGCAGCAGCTCCTCTGCTGCCGAGCCGCTGACTTGCTCCGCTTCCTTGCAGCTCCTCCAGCCGCTTCTCCGCGGAGGCGAGCAGGTAGGCGACTGCTGGGGCTGGGCTGAGGGGCTGCCGTGCAGCGGTGGGGCCAAGCGTCCCCTCGGCTGGGACAGCCAGGAGCCCTGCTGCGAGGCAGCACTGGCTTCTCCCTGCTCCCAGACCAGGCAGCCGGGCGCCTAGCGGGGACTTGGGGCAGGCGGTGTCACCTGCCCACGCTGGGGGATGTGGTGACTTCTGGGCAGGACCCAGGGGTGCACTTTTAGCCAGGAGCTGGTGGGAAAGCCTGAGCCATCCTGGTCAGCTTGGTGGGACAAGGGGCCCTTTCCCGGTGCTCACCTCTCTCCCGTTGCTGCAGGCCTGGCTGCCTGCCCTCCCAGCGGCCGGTGCTGAGTTTCTGCAGAGACCCCTACGTGCGGCCCCTGTCCACGGGTAAGGAGCGGGGCCACAAGCTGCAGCCACACGTTCCCTTTGTAGCTGGGCAGGCGTGATGCGTTCATTTCCCGAGTCTTGCTCCAGCTTTGCTTTCTGTATGTCCCTGGGAGCCAGAGCACCGCAGGGCCCAACGCGCTGGGGATGGCTCTCTGTTCCCCTGGAGGTTTTGTCTCGCCAAAGCCCCAGGCCAAACAATGTTGCGGCAAGAAAGTCTGCTCTCACTTCAGCTTGCTCTGCTTTCCTTCTGAGTTGCAGACCTGCTTCCTGATACGGTCCTCAGCGGGGTGCTGCAAGGCCTCTACGTCCCGGAGAGCTGCTCCTCGCGCAAGGCAGCGCCACAGGGCCTCGGCCAGCCGGGCTCCTGAGCACCGCACGCAGCAGCCACCTCCCTGCTGCCGCTGAGGGTAGGCCTGCTCTGCAGCGGGACCTCCTCGCTCACTGGATGGGTCTCCTGGGCCTTGGGGAGGGATGGAGTGGTGGGGCCTGGCCCCACATCTCAGGCTAGAAACTCTTCTTGTAAAGCATGTGGTGCAGTGGGCGGCCAGGCCTGCTGGGAAGGCTCACAGCAATAAAACACGCCAGGACAGGGAGCTAGAAAGCAAGAGGGGCTGCTCTCGGACAGGAAAACTGGGGGTGGAAGAAGCCAAGTGGTACAGCAGGAGCCACAGCTGCTCTCCAGACTAGAGCTGGCTTGTATCTGCTCTAACCATGGCAATCCAAGCCCTCACATGTCTTAGTTTTAAGCACAGGAGTTCTGCCTTCTACCCTAATGTTTTGGGTTTGCGGGAGGAGCCTTTGGACTCTGAACTGTACTGGGAAAACCCCTCAGCATCTGGGCTTCTGGTGCTTGGGAGACTGTGCAATAAATCACTCAGGCTTGACTGGCAGATGATTGCTGTGCTCTGTCGTGCTGCAAAAGCAAATCTGAGGCCAGCTGCAGCGCTGCTCTGTTTAACGAAACATGAAAGCGGGGGGAAGAAGGCTGGCTGCAGCGAGGTGATCTCCTGGGGAAGTCACTTTGTGTAACAACCCACTCAAACACAGCTAGGAGCGTGCAGCAGTCTCCCCTCCTCCCGTGTGCACCTTGCCTCCTGGTCTCCCCCAGTCCCCTGCCCCAGGGGTGCTCAGGTTTAGCATGACCCAGGTCTCCAAAGAGCTCCCAAAGTTGTCCTGCCAGGCTTTGACCAGCCTGGGGGATGCGCAAGCAGGGTTGCTGCTGGATGGCTGTGAGGCTCAGGCGAGCCCCTCAGAAAGCAGGCCAGAGGCAACGCTCTAAAAAACACATTGGTCACATTTATTGGTGCATGTGCTTCTTACAAAAGTGATGGGAAGAGGAGCCAGCGCCCCGTCCTGCCCGCTGGCCAGCTGGAATGTGGTAGGGGTGAAGGAGGAGGCCTGGGCAGCGGAGGCGGGCGCGTGGGGCACAGCGGCTCGGCTGCTGCTCACCTGCCCAGGGACGACGCCGGGGAGGCGGGGAAACGCATGGGGGAGGAGGGTGGGGCAGCCCCAGGCCCGCAGCCCTTTGCGGCTGGGCCTCCGCGGCGCAGGGCCCTGCCGTTTCGCTGAGCCAGGATGGCGGCTTATTCTTTGGCGATGGCGAATGGCTTCTCCACCTCTATGGTGCCACAGTCAGCGATGGTGACATCCTTCAGGGGCTTGTCCCGGCTGTCTGTCTTAGTGCTCTCCACCTTCCTCACCACGTCCTGGGGAAAGAACGTGTGTGAGACTAGGGCAACGCGCTGGTCGTCCAGGCAGAGCCAGCTCAGAGCAGGGGCAGTCCCCATCCCAAAGCGCTCTGTCCCCAGCCAGCCTGCTTGTGCAAGATCTGTTTGGTGCCACGCCACCCCGACAAGGGATCCCCCCCCCTTACCATGCCTTCCAGCACTTTGCCAAACACCACGTGCTTGCCGTCCAGCCACGGCGTCTTCACCGTGGTGATGAAGAACTGGGAACCGTTGGTGTCCTTGCCAGCGTTGGCCATGCTCACCCAGCCAGGGCCGTAGTGTTTCAGCTTGAAGTTCTCATCGGGGAAGCGGTCCCCATAGATACTCTTGCCTAAGGGGAAAAAAAACGGTTGTGCTGCACTGATGGAAATAAGTCAGGACAAGAGGGGAGAGCAATGAGGTGGCGGGCAGGGCAGGCAGCTGCGTCCAAAGGCCGTGTGGGGCGTATTGGCGCATCTAGGGGCGGATTAAGTGCCAGCACCACAAGGCTGCGGGAAACCATGAGCATCCTGCCACTGGGAAGTAGCTAAAAGCAGCTTGCAGGCTGGGCAGGAGGGAACGTGCCCCTGTAAGCCTCAAAACGGCCCGTGTTAGAGCAGACCTAGGCGAGGCCTGTAAATGCACCCGGGCCAAGGACAGGTCCTGCCCCAGGAAGAGGCAGGACACAGGGCAGCACAGACCTGACCTTGTATTACCATGAGCTGCAGCGTGACAAGGAGCAGGTCTGACAAGAGCTAGCAAGCCCCAAACTCTCCAACGCGGATATTATTGACTTTGCTAATATTTGCTAAGCACTGATAGAAGGCTTGTACTCGTGGCAGCCAGGACACCCGGCAGGGGCACAAGCTGCTGCAGAGGAGAGCTTTCCCAGCGGGAGACAAGGAGAGCGCTCCAGCTCCCACTCCTCCCAGGGCAGGGGCATCTCTACTTGGGCCCAAGCTACAGCACACTCAGGAACAGGAGCTGAGCCTAGCTCTGTCCGTCCCTTCCCAACACCAAGGTCCCTACAAGCCATGTGCTGGCCCCACTCGGCCCCACTGTGGCATCATGCTCCAACTCCACACTGGCCTCCTGGCGGAGCCCGGACAGAGGGTTAGGAATGTGGCCCCTCTCAAGCGAGCAGCTGGACTCCCCAGACTGGTGTGGGCCAAATTACCTCCGGTGCCGTCTCCACGGGTGAAATCTCCTCCCTGGATCATGAAGTCCTTGATGACACGGTGGAACTTGCTGCCCTTGAACCCAAACCCTTTCTGGGGGTCAGGGGAGGGGAGAGAAACGAGTGAGACAAGGAGACAGGCTAGGGCTCCAGCCTACTCTGCCACAGGACACCGAGGAAGAGCCCCCCCAGGGAGGGGGGGGTCTGGGGGCGAGGCAAGGCCAGGCATTTGGTGGCACCTCACCTCTCCGGTGGCCAGTGCAACGAAGTTATCCACTGTCTTGGGCACGGTCTTGCCAAAGAGCCCAATGACAACACGGCCCACATCCTCTTCACCGATGCGCAGATCAAAGAACACCTTTGGGGGTTAAAAGGGTGTCAGCAAAGCTGGCCTGATCCCCACTGGACCTCCCCTGGGTCAACGAAATGCTCCCTGGCCTGGCCCAGTCCCATCTAATCCACCTGCCCACCCAGCCCAGCCCCAACCCAGTCTAACCCACAAAGTCCAACTGGGCACATCAATCCCAATCTGAGCTACTCCAACTTGGCCTACCACGGTCCAGCCCAGCCTACCCAACTGGGCCCATCGTGGCCCAACCTGGGCTAACCTGGTCTGATATGGCCTACTCAACCACATCCATCCTGACCCAACCTACATCTGCCTAGACCCATCCTGACCTACACTGATCCGGCCAGATTGAGCCTACCAAATCAGGCCCTGACCCAACCAGGCCTACCCCTGCTGGCCCAACTGGGACCAAACGGACCCAGCCTGAACTATCTTGGCCCGGACTATCGAACCAGGCCTACCCCAGCAAGCCCAGCCAGGTCCATCCCGACCCAGCCTAGACTATCTTGGCCCAGCCCAGCCCATCCAGCTAGGCCCATCCTGCCCCAGCTAGGCCTAGTCCAGCTGACCCTGCCGGGCCTGTGCCAGCCAAACCACTCGAGTCCATCTTGACCCAGCCAGGCCGACCACAGCCCACCCAAGCAGGCCCATCCTGCCCCAGCCTGGACTACAGTGGTCCACCCCAGCCCAGACTGTCCAACCGCGCCCATCCTGACCCAGCCTGGACCACCTTGGTCGGGCCCAGCCCACCCAACCAGGCCCACCCCAGCCGGCCCCATCCTGCCCCAGCCAGCCCCGCCCTAGCCTACCCTGCTGCAGCCCGGCCTACCCGACCGGGCCTACCCAAGCCCGGCCACCAGGCCCAGCCCGGCCCAGCCCGGCCCAGCCCGCCCCACCCTGCCCGGCTCGTGCCGCCGCAGCCCCGGGAACCCCGCGCCGACCTTGGCCGTGACCTTGGGGCCCTTCTTCCGCTCGTCGGCCCGCGAGGCGGCGGGCAGCAGCAGCAGGAGCGCCGCGCCCAGCACCGCCGCCGCCACCAGCACCTTCATCCTTCGCCGCTCGCAGCCCGGCCACAGCGCCCGCCGCGCTGCCTGCATCCGGCCCCGCCCGCCGGGCCGGCCCCGCGCCCCTCCCCCGCCGCGCAGTGGTACGCTCCGAGCCGCGCTCCGCTCGCCGCCCGCTCCGGCCGCCCGGGCGAAACCAACGAGCGCGCCGGGGGGGAGGGAACGGGCGGTGCCTTCCGGCCGGCTGGGGTGGTGCGATCCGCCGGGGGGCGGCGCTAGCGTAAGCTGCGGTGCGGCTGCCACGTTGCCCCTCACTCCGCTGCTCCGGGCGCAGCCAATGGGGAGCGGGCACGGGGCGCGGCGGCCCAGGCGGCGCGCCGATTGGGCCCCCGTCGAGGAGGGGCGGGAGCAAGTTCCCGGCGTGCCCCGCGCGTGCCGCCGCTGCGGCCGCCGGCGGGGCGCTGAGGGACCGAAGCCGGCACGAGGGCGGGGGGCGGAGTCGCCGGGTTCGCACGGGCCAATCGGCGGGGGGCGCGGCCCTGCGAGGGGCGGGCTGGGGCGGCCGCGCGCTGAGGCCGCTGGGGGCGGGGCTCGCGCCGCAGCGGGGCGGTTAGGAGCGTTGCGGGGGCTCGCGCCGCCGTGGGGCCGTAGGGGCCGTTGCGGGGGCTCGCGCCGCCGCCGGGCGCAGGAGCCCCGTAGCCGTGAGGAGCCCGCTCAGGTGATCCAGACAAAGGGTGAGGGACGAGCCCGCCCCGCCGGGCGGTGTTGCCGAGGCTGCGGCAGCCAGCGGCGGGGCCCACGAGCCCTGCCCCGGCCGAACGGCCCGTGCCGGCACGGCGCACCTCCCCTAGCTGTGCAGCCACCGCTCCGCCCGCAAGAAACACACAGCCACACGGGGTAGAAAGGAGTCCACAGTTGAGGTTTATGTACTTTACAGTAAAAAAAAAACTGGCAAGAAACATCCCGTCCCCTCCTGCACGTACAAAGGGAAGGATTAAACAGACAAAATAAATTACAGCTCGTCACCGTTTCCACCGGCATTCGGCCCTTGACAGTACCCCTAGGGGACAGGGGCGCAGGGCTGTTCGGTACAGTCCCCCGGTGCCCGAGGCCCTCCTCGGCACAGCTGCGGGGCCGCTCGAGGCCCAGCACCGAGGAGGGCAGGGCCCTAGCGTTACTCCTGCCCTGGTGTGGACAGGGAAGCAAACCCCTGCTGCAAAGATCAACTGTTTTCCTGAGACACTCCCCAAAAGGATAAAACAAATCACCTTTTAAAGCTTTGCCCTGCCTCTCTGTGGCCACTGGTTTCACCTGCCATTTGTCCAGGGGAAAGAAATGCAAACAATCCCCTAAAGCAGTGACAGCCAGGTGGGAGCCCCCAGTGCTGGGGGGACAGAGAGGTGGGTTGTTTGGAGTTGCCCTATCTCCCCCTCCTAACTCATTAATACTCAGTAAAGATGCTAAAGCCCCTCAGTTCTTGCCCAGAAAAGACTTAGGGCATGATGAAGAGCAGGTGAAACTGTATGATAAAGCTAAAGAAAGGAGTGAGAAAGGAGAAAGATTTTCATCAGAGAGGTTGAAGTTTCTCTAAATACCAGATTTGGTACACAGAAGTGTTTGCAGTTTATTTCAGGTGCTGGTGTCCAGCTTAGCACAATTGTTCGCAAATACTGGAGTTAGTTGAATATGTGGGAAGTACATTTTTTATGTCTACTCAAATAGATGTGGGTCAGTGTTAATCACCTACCATACAATTCAACAAAGCTTGAGAAACCAAGTATGTCCAGCTGGTTCCTCGCATCACACTAGAAATCTACAGTCACTCAAGTCCAGCAGAACTCCTAGAGTATGGCACACCTGGACATCCTGAAAACTGTGAGTCCTGCACAGGAGGACACTTGCTTCTAAGTCACTTAGTCTAACCCTATATTAGATGCCTGCTGTCCTCCTCCCAAAGAGGGGAAGGTAGTACTCTTGTCAGAACTCAAGCCCCAAGTGGGCTGTGAAAACCCAGAGCCCTTCACAAACGCATCCTTTTTCGTGGTTCCTTGCTCATGTCAGCAGGCCTCATGAGGCACACAATGGCTGCTGTGGCTGGATATTGTCCTCACATGTTGGTTCCTGTTGGGGTTTAAACACCCCTTCCTCCAAAAGTAATCAAGGGCATGCTCAGCTTACGCTTCCTGGCATATTCTCTATAGCTGAGTACCACCACTGCGGGCTTAAGCATGCCCAACTCAGTGGCATATCAGTACATTACCTGTTTGTTAATTGTTACCAGAATTGCCTGGTAGAGATGAAGGTTTCCAAGGGCCATGGAAAGAAATGTTGAGATTTTTCTTCCTTCTCAGAGCACAAATGTCCCAAGAGTACTTTTTGGGAACAGGAAATTAAAGCTCATGCTAAAAATATTACATTTAAGGCTGTGAAACAGAAGGAGAAAAGTGTCCCAACAAAGCAGACCCTGGCACAAAGCAGTATCTAAGAGTGGGAATCGTCACTGACAGCACACTACAGGTGCTCTCCCTGTCTAGCTATAGTGAAAGCTGCTTTTCAAAGATGCTCTCTTTGGCTAATAGGTAGCATCTCCTTTAGTGCTTTTCTTTGACTGTATTGAGAATAAATAAGCAGCATCTATTTGCATGCTGGAAAACCTCATAATCCTGGGAGTCAGTTCCTTCCAGCTATTCACATCTGTGACACAGGGCTTTTGCTTTCTACGTAACAGCCTGATAAATGGAGAGACTCCCAGAGGAAGAAGGCACTCGAGGCAACAACAGTCCGGTACAGGTCATTGCCACCCTCCTCCACAGGCATGGCTATCAGCATTGCATGTGCTGATACTGCCCAGGGGCTCTGCTGTGGGCTAAGGTCAGCTGGAGGTGGTGCTGGATTCTCAGCTGTTTAAGCTCCTCCGTTGTGCCCTGCCCAGGAGACAGGCATACATAGTGCCCTTCCGTTTGGCGGAAGACACACTTGATGCCTTGCCACTGAAGTGGCAGCTGTAGATGCTATTCCAGAGACATCGGGACCACCTGACATGTGGCCAGCACATTTTCTGGTTGGTTCACGTGCTCATGTTCAAAGCAAAAAATCGCTTAGCCATTCTCTGTTACCCAGGATGCCTGAAGTGGGGATGGGCAGACAGGGAGCAGTGTTTGGTGTCATCATTCCTTAGCGAAGCTCTGGGGGGCTGAACTGTTCACGGCTTTAAAGCACAAAGTGTTCAAAAGCTCCCATGCCATGCACCATCCCCTCAACGGAGGGTTCAGAGCTTACTGCAGGAGGGGAGGGTTACCAAGAGAGTCCAAGAGAAGCAAAGGAAAAGCAAATATTGTCTAATAAGTGTTTTCAGGAAAGGGTAATAAATACATCTATTCATGGAGAACAATGCAGCAGTGCAATGTTTTATTGAAAAAAAAATCTCACTTGATACCTCAGAAGACTGCATCGCAACGTTGGTGGGCCACACCATGGGAGAACTACATCTGGGACCCCAGCGTGACGCTGAATGCTCCCTGACATCCGTGGTAGGCAGCTGATCCGAAAGCCCCTCCCTCACTTCCGTGGGCAAGGGGCACAGGCATATCCCAGGTACTAAGTTAACTTCCAGTGAGAACAGGAGAGGTTGCCCAGGCAGGTTTAATGCCCTACTTCCTACCACAGAATGGTTGGCTCAGTCTGGCTTGTATCTCCTGGTCACCTCCAAACTCCCTGGGGTTAGCAGTTTCCTCAAGCACAGGCCTTACTGTTTACCTGCCTTAAAAAAAAAGCAACAACAAAACCCAACAAAACATCTTTGCCCTTTTAGAGAGTCCAACGTACGATTATAGTGCAAGAGGGCTTGGTACAAGTGAGCATTACCAGCATGCCGTGGGGAGACAGTCCTCCCCTACAAACACATCATCATAGGATTAAAAGAACATTGTATCTCCAGAGTAAGCAGTAGCGGGTCATTGTGAAATAGCTTTCAAATCAACCCACTTAAAAACAAGGTCAGGAAAGTTTCTAAACAATCAAATACATTCACTTTAAAAAAACATTTAAGAACAAAAACTGTTGAGATGGCCCCTTTTCTTCCCGCCCTCCCTCACCCTGCAAACACATACGCTGCAACTACAAGCTGCCCCTTGACTGGAAGCAGCGAGGAATGACCAAACACGGCAGGAGATGCAGAAGGAATCGAGTTCTGGTGACAGGCACTTAGTGGGGCTTGGGAGGGCAGCAACAGAAGTGTGTGTCAGGGCCCAGCTCAATCTGCAGAACATGACCGCTCTCCCTGGGGAGCGCCTGTGCCCCCTTCCCCCCCGCAAGACGCCAAACCATGGTTTCCTACAGCAGAGAGGGCAACGCCCGTGCCAGAGGTCCTGGACTTCCTGGGAGTCACCGGCAGCAGAGGAGTTCAAAAAGAGAGTGGTGGAACACAGCAGTGGTCCCTGTCCTCCCTCTGGTGGGAGGGCGAGAGAGAACCAAGTGCCCCAGCATTCACATGCAGGAGATGAACAGTCCCTTCCTGCCCCTGCGCCCACGATACACCTAAAGGAAAGCATTTTGCAGAACGGGAGCAGTGGGTGTACAGATCTCCTGGGGGGTGAGCGAGTGAAGAGCAAGCCAGCCTGCAGCTTAACTTTCTGCTGGGGGAAAGAGGCAGGTGCAGCCAAGCCTCAGAGCTGTGCTCTGTCAGAATAAGGCATTGAGATAATTCAGAAGAGAATGGCTAAGAGAAACCCCGGAGGGATCCTGGTACAGAAGCGAGGCTCCTCCATGCTGACACCGCACCGGTGCGTTTGCATGCTTCCAGGAAGCACAAAGAGCAAGCGGAGAAGCTCCCTGCTCATGATGATCCCTTGCCCCCTAAGCATGCTTTTTCCCAGCAAGGGGAACCAAACCTTCCGTAAGTGCCACTAAATGAATTCCAAGCTACGCAGATCATCATTTAAAAACAGATAATGAGATTTAGTCTCTGCCTTTCCTCCCTTCGTACTTTCCAGGGAATTCAGGGACTGGAGTGAGCAAGCCCCAACTTTCTGACAAATGAAGTCCCTCACTCAAGTGAACAGTCCCAGCCTAGTCAGATGTCACATGTAGAAAGACAACGCATAAGGAACCTATTCACAGCAACACCCTCTCCCCCCGCCCCCCTCCCCCCCAAAAAAGAAGCTGCTTGAATTCACCTGGAGCCCTGCCATATCCGTGATAACCCCAGAGCAGCCTCGGCCTCCTCAGAGTCTGGAAATGCTGCAGTAGGATGCAAGATTTTACACTTGTGCAAAGTGCTCCAAGCCCTTTGCTAGCTATTGGTTTGGCTCAAAAGCGGTGCATGAGAACTGTGGCTTCCCCTCCAGGGTGGGAGAGCATCCCACGTGCCCCAGGCCAGCAGAGCGCCAGGCCTGTGCTCACAGAGAGGACGTGAAGGCTATTCCAGTCGAACCTATCTGACCATCTGGAGATGAAATCAGTATTAAGGCAGTGAAGTATCCTCTCCCCTGCTGGGGAAGCTTTGCCCCTGCTAACATTTTCTTGCAGAAGGTGCGTATTCATAACCACCCTACCAGAGGGATTTGAGAAGGCTACCCAGTTGCCTAGCCACACACCAAGAAATGCCTATGATTTGGGAAACATCTGGTTTCCATTTACCTTAATCCAGATCTACATCTTTAGCCAGTGCAAACTCCTCCAGCTCAGCAAAGCTGATGCCGCTCCCTCCTGCCAACGCCAGGCTAGTCTCCAGGCTGGTTGGCTCAGGCACGGTGTAGGAAACCATGGTAGGGACATTCACTGGCAGCTAGAAAGGGTGATTGAAAATTCAAGTATGCTTTCCCCAGCACATGACCCAAAACGGGCATTGGGAACCCCAGACTGGCATGAGGGCTGTGTGGATGTTGTCAACATCCCCGTTTGAGGGCATTCTTTGCACCCCACCGTATTCCCAGCTGAATGTCTGTCTGCGCTGGCCTCACTTGTCCACGCAGAAATCCACAGATACAATGTGCATCTGTAATGCTAAAAATAATAAAAAGTGCAACGACGTCAGTTTCTTTAAAACAATCCACATTGCTCTGTTACCATCAGAGGAGGGAGGTGTCAAGGAAGCCAGAAAACCTAACTGGAACAGTAGATTGCAAATTTCTCACAGCTTGCACATTACAGTGTAACTGTTCCCAAGGAGCCTAAAAAGGAACCTGTGTCTTACTGCTGCAGCAGTCAGGCCTTTCTCCCACAAAACTCTCTTGCCCAGACTGCATCCTCCTGCCCTCTTGAGAGCCAATCAAGCCTATGGTATTTTTTTTAATTAAGGAGGGAGGAGGACAGAGAACCAGAGAGCACAGGGGAGGGAGGGGAGTAAAGTGAGCAGGAACTAAGCACAGTCCTCAGGTTTGCATGAACGATGCCTTCGCCGTAAACAACGGGAAGGAGGGTCAGCCAGCCAGCCCCCCTCCCAGGGCGACCAAGACCTGAGCCAGCCACAGTCCTGGTCCCAAAAGGAGCT
This sequence comes from Dromaius novaehollandiae, assembly GCF_036370855.1. Taxonomy (NCBI): domain Eukaryota; kingdom Metazoa; phylum Chordata; class Aves; order Casuariiformes; family Dromaiidae; genus Dromaius; species Dromaius novaehollandiae. Next base: position 24,980,771 of record NC_088107.1, read on the forward strand.
TCAGGCTTGGAGTGAACGAGGGAGACCATTCAGCAGATCCACCCCAGAGTGGTTTGTTTTGGAACGTTTTCTTCTCTTTTTGGTTTAAAATGTCACTTTTTTCTCTTCCTCCTATGCCTCCTCCTCCCCCCTAAAGAGAAGCCCCTTCCAGTAAGACATGGCAGGAGCTGCAGGTGCAGGTGGTGTTCCTGCAAGGCCCCAGGAGGCACTGGTCACTTGTGACGCTGAGCCGTCTTCTTCCTTTTCCTCTTAAAGAAGCAGCAGCACCTGGAGCACAAAGAACAAGGCAAGTCAGCCCCACACTGCCCCCCGAGCAGGCCCCTGCTGACCCAGCGCCCACCGTGGGCTTCCCTCCGCTCAGAGTAACATGCAACAGCACCTCCACATGCCCGGCACTAGGGCCCAAACAGACCTGCCACCCCACAGGAGGTCTACAAGGCCGGCAGCTGCTCGGGGCTAGCTGATGCTCGCCTGGACTGACGGATCAGAGAAGGCGAGTAGCTGAATACTGATGGTTCCTGCTGCCCAAAGGCTGCAGCAACAGCAGGGCACAGCCCTGTGGGAGCCCCGGAGCGCCAGGAGCCAGGCCCTCTTCCTCTAGACGCTTAACTGGGACAGGAACACCAGGAGCCATCTGAGAAAGCAGTAAAACAGCGATCCAGATACTCCGCTCCCTCTGTCCAAAGACCTGGCGCAAGCCCTGAGGAGCATTAAGACAGCGAGCCTTGGCTCCTCTTCCCAGCTACGAGGCACCTACTTTTAACACTGTTCACTTAAGAGTCAGTCAGACATGTTTTGAAGAGTTCTTGGATCAGGGACCAGGTTTCTTTACTGAACCTTTCACAATAACCTTCAATAAATCATTCGGTGCAGGTATGCATAACTCCTGCTTCTTCCCTCACCCAGTGCAGGGAAGATGCACAGTATTCAGGGTTTAGGGAAGCAAAAGGATGGATAGGGGAGACGGAGGTGGTAAGAAAAACATCGCAGCTGAACCTTCAACCGTGGTGGTTTCACTTGTGGTTATACTGAAAGCAATTGTCCAGGCTTTCTATTCCTGTTGGCTTCCTACAGAATTACTTGGTCTTTAGGGCTTATCTATATTTCTATCCTCAGTCTCCCTCAGTCAGGAATCCTCTGCACAGAGGAAACATTTGTTCTTTGCAAGTTCTGCTCCTGAGCTACCTATCTTTCTCATTCTGCCATTACAGCTGTTTCCAGAGAAGCCCAGGTGATGCTGAAAGAGTATTTTTTCAGGCTGGTGGAAGGGACATGTAGCTAAGCAACAAGAGCAGATGTGACTATGCAAAGATCATTTTCTTCCTACAAGCATCTTTTACCAATAGCCAGACCAAAAGTGTTCAAAACTACTGTAACAACATCTCCAAGTTATTTTCAGCCGGATACACTCTGAAATGTTGGCACGAAACTCCTGTCCTCTCACAGCTAGAGGAAGAGAGTTCTCATTCTCACTTGTACCCCAGAAGGTGCTTTGCCCCCAAAGCACAAGCCTGGCCGTGGGGTGCAAAAGTGATGGGTGACCAACGACACCACAGGAACAAAGCATGCCAGCCCAAATCGTTTGCTGGGGAGACTGAAATTCCCTAGAACACACAGAGCTGAAAGAGCCAAGGCAACAGGAGGGTGACCTCCCACCACATGTTCCCCTGTCCTGCAAGGACTAAGACCCAGGGGAAGTTTAATATCCATGATTTGCCTTTGGGTTCCTTCCAGGCACTCCTAACAGGCCCAGTTTGGAGACAAGCTGCACTTGTCCTTCCAGGAACACGGGCCTAGAGCAATCTGTCAGCTGTGATGACTCCATCATTGCTACCTAGTTTGACATTTGCAGCGCACAGTCTAGAAGCTTTACTGTCACATAACACAGGTTCCTGTGCATTACAGGCCAGGGACTACAGGTGCCCTCTCATCCTCCTGCTCCGGGACTGGTCTTGCACTTCAGGCCATCTGCCACCCTCTCTGGTTTTAACCTATCACAGTATTCCTCTCCCACAGCAGCCACCTGCCTCCATGTCTTGGGTACTAATAAATAGGGAATAATTATGGGGAGAGATGACAGAAAATGCATGAGTTATGATTTCACATGCATCTGGTAAGGGAAGAACAGGGCTGAGCAGCACTCCTTTCCTTGGGCACTGTAAGGAGGGAACTGACTGACTTTTGGCCGGTTTTCCTTGTGACTGTCTATTTACTCTGTTACTCGGAGGTCCAGGGAAGGGTTCAGGAAAGGAAGTCCTTGCAGTTCAGACAGGCAGAGGCAGAACACCAAAATAAAAGAATAAGGCAGGCTGACAATTACAGAACGTGATCTCTGTGCATGCAGACAATGCCCAAGAGAACAGCTCCAGACTATGACATACAGAGAAGCCAGAGATGCCAGAGGAGGAGGCAATGCCTATGGACAGAAGGGCAGAGAAGGGTCAGCCTGTCATTGAACAAGGACATTCCTCAACACACACGGGGCTTTTGAGCAAATCCAAGCTTCCTATGTTTCACCGCACTCTGCAGCAATTCCTACTCATCAGCACCCCAGAGTGCCACCTGGACCTACAAACTCCTCACTTGAGTCTCATCTTGGCCCTCAGTTTACTCCGCAGTGTTGGGCAAGCTGCTTCTCCAGCTGCAGAAAGGGCAAGGCAGGGAGGGAATGCCTCCACAGGGCTCCTTGAGCCTGGGACTACAGCTGTGACTTAGAAAGCATGGTAAATTGTACATATACTTGAGCTGGACTTGGAATAATGCTAATCCCAACCCCTGGGCAATCAACAGGGCTGGACAGGCTCTTAGAGAAAAGCCAGTTCACCTGTACTCTCAGCTGGCAGCTGCAGGTTTTTTTTCCCCCCCTAGTCCTCAGCCTATCTGGAAAGTAGCCATCTCCCACCAGCTCACTCCAAGCAGTATATTTGGCTGGGGATCTATCACTAACAAGGTCTACAACCACTTCTTTATACTCTCTAATCACATAAGCCCTGGGCTGTGCTTCTTCATAGGAAACTCTTCTACGAAGTGATTGCCCTCCTCCCCTCAATAGCCAGGTTGGGGCGCAGGGTTTTCCCTTCATAACCATCTGCGTGAGGAATTCCTGCAAGATGCTTGGCAAGCCTGTTCCCGACTCTGCCCAACTCCATTAGACATCATCTGCTCACGGACGTAACAGTTTGGGGGAGATGGTAAGCCAAATAGAAAATCTGTCTTTTGCATAGATCAGCTCAAAGATCAGCCTAATTGCTTGGCCTAATGTGGCCTCTCAGACTCAGCCCACACCCTCCCCAATATTGTAGGTGGTTCTCAGCACGGTCATAAATCAGAACAGCCCTGGGTTGGCTTTTTGAGTTTGTGCCTTTTTATGGTTTGGTTGGTTTGATTTTGCCAACCCCAGTCTAGTCTGGTCCGCTCCCCCTTGCATGTGGACTGGAGAGAGGGACTCACCACAAGTTGAGCATTTTCAGGCAGCTACAGAGAGTGTAGAGAAAAAACACAGAAAGGAAGAAAGAGCAATTAGTTCACAGAGGTGGGATGAAAGCATGTCACTGCAGCCATGCAAACATGCAGTGCAGACTGGCAGACACACACCATGCCTGACCACCCACCCACCCCCAGCACTCAGACCACCTCTGCCCTTGCCACGTTGCCGCTGACAATTGCCACGTTTTCCAGGGGCTTGAGGCCTCAGACAAACATCCCACGATCTCCACAAGGGCACAGGCCCCACGGGGTACTTTTCTGGGGCTGGGAACAGAAAGGAGCTCCAGGCCATCAGAAGAAGATACGGCTCTATCCCCTGCAGCTCCAGAGGCAAAAGGGCCAGATTACAGATCTGCGTATGTGACCTGCGGTTCAGTGAAACCCACTGCTGGGATCACTACCTTACCTCCAGCACACACCAAAGCGGAAGCGCTTGCACCCCTCCTCTGCCTGCCAGGAGTGCCAGGGCAAGACCTCTCCAGTGCTGCATCTCGTCTCAAACACAGAGCCACAAACTCCAGCTAGTTCTAGCTCCTTCTGGCCCACCTTACTGCGGAGCAGCTACTCAAGTTCAGAAATCCTTTGCCCTCCTCACCTAACTGAGGGGTTTTATAATCACAGACGCAAGAAAAGATGAAGGCAGTCCCCCATGTGGCAAGAGGAATGAAGCAGACTACACTTGGGAATTGCAACAACAGCCCCTGCCAGTGCAAAGCAGCGGTGCTCAACTTCATAATAAACTGTTACACCCTTCAAAACCAAACCTGAACCACCCAAACAGGGCCTGGAAAGAGACAGAACGATTCCACACATCCCAGGACATGGCTTGGGCAGCACGGCCCATGCTCCCTTTCATCTGTCTTGACGTTGTCCCGTACACGCGCCTGGGGTCTGGACCCAGGCCTTGCTGAACTAGGCGCTACAGAAACAGAACAGAGGTGATCCCATCTTAAAAGTGACTCTTGCTTGCATTGGGTTGCCATATCAAGAACTGTTAAGGATGGTGATTTGCCCCAACCATTTTAGGAGCAACCCCAAGCCACTTGCCCAGTAAACCCCACTTCAGTCATTCAGACCAAGACAGAGCCTGCAACACCATACCTGTGGCCTTTGCAGGCCACACTACCCATATTCAAGAGGAATATTGCCCACTCTGCAGCCTGCCCTTCAAGACCTCCTCATCTCTGCTGTACTTTATGAGAAGCCTGTGGCAAAACCAAGGCTTGCTCTTTTGGCTGGAAGGAGAAAGCATATTCACTGCTGCGACAAGTCACTGCAAGGATCAAAGCCTGGCCAGCTACCAGCAAGCAAGATCAAGCAGAAGTGCTTCCCAAGGGACAGAGGCAGTGAAAGACATTCACCTTCAAGACTGCAGTAATAAGACGGGAGACCAGCACTGGCTTCAGCCTGATACACACCTAGGGACCGTTTCCATCAACACACACTTTAACACGTCTGCCATTTTTCCTTTTTACCCTCCCACAAGTCATTCCTAACAGAAGTGCCCATAAAGGCTAAAGACAAGCAACGTGGGACAAGCAACACCAATGCCATCAAGTCAAATTATAACCAGACAGTGGGACAATGTCATGGCACTAACCAGTTCAAAGGCAGCCCTGGGGCCTATTTACCCCTCGTATGGAGAAGTCAGTATTACAGTGACCTGCTAGGGTTCAGGTATAGTTCAGAGGCAGCAAGAAGGTCCCATTTTGAGGATCATGCAAAAGGTGACTTGATGGTGCCAGATGCAGTGCTTGTGCAAAGAAGGACAAAATGGTCAAGGCAGCAATTCTGTACATCGGTTCTCACTCTTCACTACAAGCTACAGAGGACAGGTCCTGCTACACTGAGGTCATCTCAAAGTGAGCATATTGTTCCCCACAACCAGGAAGGCTATTTCTGGTTTCTCCCTCATTCAGCTTCCACTGGGCTGGACCAAGAGGATTCACACAGAAAACTATATGCTCCTGCAGGAATTACTTTAGGACCATTCTGGATACCAGGTCTCCACTTCTTGCAGCCAGAAATAAAGTGTTAACTTTCAGACCAACAATTCCTTCACTGAGCTGTGCTCCAGCTACTCCTACACTCTCAGCATGAGAGTACAGTGTGTTCTCCTTTTGGAACAGGGATGTTCACCGGGATTCCTGAAATCAATCCACATTATTTTAGTATTTGTGCTACCACCTATTTCGCAATACATGCTCTGATTAAGAGTTATGTTCTTTGGCCATGACAAGTGTAAAAAGCAGCAGCAGCACTGAAGGCACCATGCACAAAAGCAGCAATATGCAGGAAAAGGTCATGGGACACAAGCATCAAGTACTTCACCATGGGTAAATATCCCCACTCATTTCAAAGGAGGAGGATTAATCATCACACCAGTGGAAAGCCTGTTTGTAAAGCAAACGTACTTAGCTTCCTCCACCACTTCCACTTCTGCCTGCGCTGTTATCGGTGCATTGGAGTGCGCCCCTGTCGGGTCATCAACATTCAGCTCCCCGTTGGTCGAGCTGACCACCTGAAACACAAACGAATGCCCTGTTAATGAAGCTCCCGACAGAGCACAGTTGCATGTGATACGTCTCCAGCTGCCTGCACAAGGGATATTGCAGCAATGGGAAGTCTGTGGAATAACTTCTGTTTGCTCCTGTCTCTCTACTCTTTCTTAGCAAGCTGTGGGATTCCTGGGATGCCTTTAAACCATGTGCTTGTTTCCAGCAGTCAACTGAAGAGACTATGGGATTCCCTGGACGCCTTTAAACCATGTGCTTGTTTCCAGCAGTCAACTGAAGAGACTAGTCTGCTTTGCCCCAAGCAGAACAGCAGGTAGGGGACTCTGTGCTCGCTAGTTCACTTCGGTTCTGTACCCAACACAGGTCTTCACAATGTCTTTGGGAGGCTACCCTACAGTGTGCTTTTCTTCCACTGGGATCTTAAGAGGAAAAATTAGTGTGAAGACTAATTGACAGCCTTATACATACACAAACTGTATTATGCTGACTCTTTTCTCTTGACACCTTTAGAGCAGTCCTTCTATAGACACTAGCTTCTAGGACCCACGTTTTGATAGTTGAAGCATCTAGCATAGCACTGGCTGTAGACAGCAGGGACACTTCTTGGGAAGGTCAAGTGAACACCTGCATATAGAGGCACCAAGAAATCCCTAGGACATGGGCCATGGCCTGTGAGGGACTTGGCCCTGCTGCCTGCCACTAGTGGGGGAAGAACTCACTCCAGAACCCTCAACACCTCATTCCTTGCACAGCCAGTTCCTAGAAATACTTCATTGCCCAGAGGTATTTATATGGTCTCTAATCTCCTTTTGCCTCACAGTTTACATTATGGCTTACTTGAATGTTTTCATATAGGTACCCCCAGCTGTCAAGGAGCCAGGGGTACATTAGCCAGGAGAGCACATAATGTTCTGGATAATTCATGATCACTCTGCTGCAAGTGGGACTGCAACAGTGACCAACAAACAAGCCTGTATCAGACCGAAGTTCAGCCAGCCCTTCCACACTCCATCTGGAAGGTAGGACAGGCTTCTGCATATTGCTGTGAACACCTGCAGTTGCTCCTGAATCCGGGGCTATAATAATGTGTGGTTCCACTCACACGCCACCTCTTTGCCTTTCTACAAGGTAAAAGGAGGTACCTCACATCCTGGAGTTCCAGTCTTCGGCAGAGTTAGCAGCTGAGATTGCAACTCTGATAACTGAGTCTGGGAAGCCCTACGGTCCGTGCACATTTCAGGAGTCGAGGTGCTACCAGGTATTTCCTGGTGGCTCAGGATGACCTAACCACCAGAGACGAAGGGAAGGAAGCCGGAGAAGCAGCAGATCCATAAGAATTCTCCTCACTATTAAGTCCCTCTACACGTTTGTTTTGAAATCTTAACTTCTACCAACAATTGCTGTTTCTGCAGAAATGAAGATAGAACATGTCCCATGCCCAGTTTTTGCCAAGATAGGTCAGAAATAAGCTCATATATTCTTCGGAGCTTTCCTCTCTAGTGATTACGCCTTGGGTCCTCTTGACACCTCCCTCCCAAACTCTTTGCACTGTAGGTCTATGCAGGCTCTCAGGTCCCCCACACTTCCCACACAGCTTTGCCAAACACTAGCAGTTAATTGTGCTGTTCCCCATGATCTTCCCACACTTTCAAAGCCTTTTGTAAAATGAAATTTAACAAGAAGCAGCTGAAGATTTTCCTTTTCTTTTTTTTTTCATTCTGCCACTTTATTCTGATGTGGCAAATTCAACAGTTGCCTTAAAGGAAACAGCCACTTAAAACTACTGACTTTCCAAAGGTTCAGTGTTAGCCGGGACATCTGCTGAGAAACCTTCTAAGTGTCCATCACACTGCAGCCAGAGCAGCCACGCACAGCAGAATAGCTGCTGTTCCTGGCTGCAGATAAGCAGAATTTTAATGCTTATAGTAGCACATACCTGCTTGGAAACTGCTCAGACAGGTGACCCTCATGATCAGATCCAGACTGGGACTGCCTTACTGCTGTAGCTATTCTGGCGCAGCACTGTTTGTGTGGAGACATGGCTCATGCTTGCTTTGCATGATTGAAATATTCCTCATATTAAAATTAAAATATTCCTCAACACCAATAAAAACACCCATTCTGAAGCTACTGAGAGCTGAATTCTCTACTTTACTGTCTGCTCTTGTCTGAGGTCAGAGCTATACATACATCAGTTCCTCCTTATCTTTCAATTTCTCAGCCAGTCAGAAAAATATCTTTAAACGAAAAGAAGTAACCTGGTTAATGAAGCCAAAAAAATCATTGAAGCCAATCCAATATGAAGAATAATGCAAAACTTCAAACTAATCTGCATTTTACCTATGGGCATCTTGCCCTGGCCCCAAAATCTCCAAGGTTGGAAAGCTTCAGCTCTCAGGGCAGCTCCTCTACACATGCACACACAGAGCCTGCTGGCAACAGGGGCACGTCCAGGGCAAACGGCACAACAGGGCAGAGCGTTTCCAGCCAGGAAAGGGAAGCTTTAGCAGCATGGTGCTTACTGAAAATACCTCTCCTCTGTCACGTTCTGCTTGGAATGAGACTCCTGCAGAACAGAGCGATTTCACCCAGCAACAGGCACTCAGAGTAACACCACGATGTGTGCTTTTTGAGCAGTGAGAAACGGCAACGTGTACTGCACACCTCAAAGGAAAGCGCAGGGCTCCACATGGCTTCACATGAGGATGCGTACAAAAGACAGTATTCAGCTCTTTCCAAGCATTTGGTCTCATACTAGTGTAGTAGTCTCTTAAGACGTATTCAGGTAGCACTTCTTCCTCAAGCTGTTGCCATTTGCAATGAATGCACAATAAACTAGATTACAGCAAAAGATGCAGATGCTGCTCCAGAGAGCTCCAGAAAATAAGACTTCCTGTCTCCTCTGTTCAGCTCTGTCCCACTCCAGGCATTAGTTCCCATTTCACCAGAGCCAGTTTTCAAAGTCATACTAGGAGTGTGTCTGACACTCGAGCCAGCTCTCCCAAGCAAACTCTTTGGCAGACCAAAAAGCTCACCTTGCCAGCAATGTTAGGCAGTTCTCATCTACTTGAATAACTCTTGCACCTTCCCTCTGGTATTTCAAGCTATCTTACCCTGGTAGTAGTGCAAGAAACTCCCTTAGCGAGGCTAAATGACAGCCGGAGGCAGGTATGTTTTCATAAACAAAAGCAGTCTCTTCAGGAATTTCAGAACTTATTTGTACTGGCACCTTTAATGCTGTCTGTCACTGTTGCTTATCCTCTGCTTCACCTTCTAGGTGCGATCATCTAGCACTCACTGGTGGTATCCAGCTTGCAAACCACCATGCCCCTACACGTGTGCTGGTGCGGTTCAGACCGCCATTGGATCCAGAATTGAAATACAAATGCACTAGGGAGCAAGAGAGCATGCTGTGACACTGTGCTGCAGCAACACTTCAACATGTCTCCCCTCCATCCTGAGAGGGGAGTTGCTGTATAGCCTACTTGCACCGGCCGTGCACTGTGCCCTTCTCCAGTTCGACAGCCCTAGATTTCCATTAGGTAGGAGGCAGTCAACCAGCAACTCACCTGTCAAGCCTGAACTGGAACAGCAAAACTGTTTCTCTAACCTTTCTGGGTTTTGTATGCAACAGGCCCCATCTCAGGTGCCTCTTACTACTCAAGAGCATCCCTGGGGGGAGTGCTTTGTAGACCAGATGGGCTGATATACACTACTTTCTGTGTTCAATTTGACACCCGAACAAATCTGAGATCAAAATAGCTCTCAGAGGAGAAGCTTTGCTGAAGGGGTAACAGTAATTATGTTATCAGTCACAGCTTGGGTTGCACAAAACTGTGGCCTGAGCATCAGGTACAGGATAGGGCCAAACCAGCCTGTGAAATTGCCTTCCTGATCACTAATGTTGTAACTGCAATTCAAGGAGACTTCTGGGGATTTTAGACAGATTCTTACATCGAAGCTGGACAAGTCAGAGGGAAAAGGTACCTGTACTGATCCTCCATGCCGATCTGCAGCCAAGTGAGATGTCAAGTACGAGGTATTCGTCTGCCGGTTTGGCTGAATCTCCCACTCTCCTCGGCGATCTGATGGTGCCTGCTCACAAATTCGGAAGCATGAGAGAGAGAGAAGAGAGGGCACAAGGTGAGTCAGGTGAAGAAATGAAAGCATGTTTGTTAGTGAGTTAGTTTTTTTGCAAAAAGCAAGGCATTTAAACATTTAGCTAGGGTAAAATGTTGCTTTACCAAATGCACCTTATACTTCATTTTAGTGGTGTCTGCAGCAATCCACTGCAGGAGTAGATTTCTTCTCCTCTATTTGATGAATGGAGAGAAAGCTCATATCTATTCAGGAAGTTATTTCACTACACGGCTTCATTTCCACATTTTTCAGCATAGAAACAAACATACCAACAACATGTTTAACCAGATCTGTCAGGTCACACATCGGAGCTCTTCACATGGCAGCACGATTGGATACACAATTTGACTTCCCTAAGATACGTATTTTTGGCTCAAATTTGCAACATAAAACAGAGCCACATTTTATTTCACCAAAAGCCAGTGCCACACACTGGTTCATCTGTACAGTGCAGAAGGAAACATCTACCACACCTACTTGACTGGAGTGAGGGTTGGTGTGGGTTTTTTTTTCCTGGTTTTGTTTTGCTGGAAAAAAGCACAGTAGATGAACTTGCTGTAATAGTTTCTTCTTCATCCAAAATAGATGCAAACTTTATACAATGCAATTATTAGAACAATATATTGAATGCAAAAACAAATATGCTATGCATGGGGAAAAAAAACCCTGAATTTATCTATACGGAATGTCCCTTTTGCGCTTTTCATGGAGTAATTCATTCAGCTAGGAAGCAGAGACCCTGAAACAGGTTTTAGGAAAGCAGATAAAAACTACATCTAACAACTTGTCACACTTCCCAGCTTTTTGCCAAAATTCATGTTCCTTCTGCCCAAAGCTAATGTACTTTTTCTGAGATAAGAACTAGCTATAAAATACAAGGAAACACACTTCTGCTGAACACCCTTTTACGAATGAATTTTGCTTCTCAGCAAAGCTGCTTTAAGAACAGAATAGTAGAGGGAATACTCTGCTAGAGCAACGCGCCTCGAGTAATCAAAATGCCTCAAAGGTTTTTGCAATATGTTGAATGATACCCAAGTATAGAAGCACAGGAGCATGACCACCAAAACCAGCCATAGAGCGGTGGTCAGCTCTTGTCCTTGCAAAGAGCTGCATTTACTTTTGGCCATTTGACAATGAGATCTATGCAGCTCAGCTCACTCAACCAAATCGTGTGGTTTCCACTCACAGTTTTTTCACTGGGAGGAGGAGGCAATCCAGGCTAACCTTTTGAGCTTGCACAGTCTCTACTGGAACAGAAGGTACCCATCCGAGTACGTATCTGAAGCCAGGAGGCTGTTGGCTTGACTTTTGAATCTTGGACAGTCTGAGAAACCTTCTCCTGTGGTATCAGATATGTCGGTCCCCACAATAAAAGGTAAGTTTTTCACATGCAATGCTTCCTGCTTCACGGAAAACCAGGATGGAGCTTTTTATAGATCACAGAGTCATATTACACCTCAATGCCTCTTTCACCACATAAAAACAGCAATTCTTAATTCAATGAATTGTTGGCAGAATTCATCTGGAATATGTATTGGTAAGTCTAAACCCAAGAGACTGAACTCTCAGATGTTTTAAGACTAGAAGATTTATCTTTCCTTTGAACTGGTTTTAGGTTTGGAGTTACTCGTTGCAGTGAGCCATACGGAAGGTCCTGATCAATCCCAGCAGGGATGCTGCTCCCTGCCCCACTGGCTGTTTCTGTAGGGATTCTGCTATGCCTCACATCACCATGCAGGTCGTCCCTGACACTCGCCTGTACATGCTTCGTTCTCCTGCACCCTCTCTCTGTGGGAAGAACTATACACATTTGATCTGTTTTATCAGAAAATCCACCTTGCACTTGCATGCTAAGCTTCTTATAAGTCACCCAGCACTGAGGAGATAACGCAGCCAGCGTTCACCTTCCTAAGACCACTAAGTATCTCAGCATAGCTAAACATAACTGGTCAGCCGAAGGAATGCACCTGCTTCCTAAGACCGGGACGCACAGGACAAACAGGCAGGTCTGTGTTAGGCCGGCAGGAGAGGACGTAGCGAAGCCTAAAGCAACTGGTAGGACACGCTCATTCGACACCTGCTCATTCGCAGGTTTGAGCGGAGCAGCCTGAAAAGCAACCCAAACAGTGGCTCTGAGCAAGTGATGTCCGTGAATCTGAGAACATCGAGTTCCTGTTAACTCTCAGCACCTTCCTGCTAGTTACCAAATGACAGGACAAGACTAGCATCTGAAGAGATGGAGGACAGGGCTCACCAATCTTTGCTAGATAGTATCCTCATTTACTAAAGGAAAAGGCTACAGAAAGTAGATCATTCTTGTGTCAGTGTCTTTACTGGGAAACCAAATATTATAAAAGAGAGTCTGTGATTATTATACTAGGGAACAGAAATAAAGCAATTAACTCTGGAGATCAAGGTGATCGCTTGACCCAAACCTGTACCTCCATCCACTACCCTAGAAGTTTACTTTTTCTACTTTTTTCTGCATAGAAATAGTTTGCACATTTAAAAGGAAGAACTCTTGCAAGAGAACTATTTATGCCTTTGCAAGAAGAAACTGATTTTCAGTGCATATTGGGAATATTAAATAATTCAGCATCCTAAATAATATTCAGGTTAAAAAAAATTGTAAAAGTTGCCATGCAATATAGCATCAAGATTATCTGAGAGGCTCAGAAGAACAAGGACTGAAGCTGTCTGAGTAACATTTTTTTCTGCTGTGTACTGTAACTTGTGAACTAACATGCTTGAAAATGAAGCCAGGCATCACTGTCAGTTAAAGGAAAACAAGAAGCCTCGTATGTACATAGCATTAAGGTCTGTTGTCAGGAGCAGACAACCAGAAACTGCCACCCGAAAAGGGGTTAATGCATTAATCAGGCGATATATTAAAGCAGATTATTTTAATAGTACTCACATACTAGTCCACACTAATAAGCATGCATAAATACAGTACTGCGCACAAGCTTCAGACAATCCAGCTTCCTACAAGCAACACATCTAATGAGGGATATTCATTCTGATTGTAGCTGACGGCTTTGGATCTATTCTAGTCTATATTAGCTGCTCTACCATTCCGAGCCCAGCTGCGTGGAACAAGGAAAGCTGAGCCCAGACAGGTTATTACATCTCACACTTGATTCTGCAACCACAAAACCAAGCTCGTGTGAGAATGGAGACAGCAGACAAGGTGCTAGAACGGCACACAGCAGTTAGAGGAGCAGAGCGAGCCCAGAACCACTCACTGGAAAGTAAGAGCACCAACAGCTCTAACTAGGAGCCAGCAGTTGGAGATCTACTGAACTTCTGATCAGTTCTGTTAATACAGAAAATCCAAACTCTCAACACCAACAAAATATTACAACTAGACAGGAAAAAACGGAGAAATTCAGAAACTAGCAGTTCATCCAGACCATGATGCCCAGCCTCCCCAAAGGACCCTACACTGGCAACGCTTTATGCTGCGTGATTTGCTCACAACGGACACTCGGGAAGTGAACTTGACACCCTGTGCTGGATATACTGTGCGTACAGAGGACAAGCACATCCTCATTACGGCTGCGAGGTCCATGGAAGGTGGCAACTGGGAGCAGGCTGCCACAGCCAGAACTGTTGGTCTACTCCACAGCCCATGTGCTAGGAGTAAAAGCAGCCAAAAAAAGATTGTTGGCCAGGTAAGTCATATCGTGTGACTAGGCTGGATAGTTAAGTTAAATAGTTTACCTGCCAACTACAAAAGAACGACCAGCTCCCTTTGGTTCACAATCCTGAGGAATCCACTGGCAGATACAGTATTTCAGCAATTCGTTGTTTCAACAAAATTCCCCTCAAGTCGTAACCTTCCTAAATTAAACAGGGAGCAAGGCTTGCCATCATAAGGCAAGCATCAGCCCCGGCTGCCTCTAAGGCATAGCCTTCGGCACAGGGTTTCTAGTTCTCCAGACCGAGAGGAATGGAGAGAGGCACTAAACGATGCAATAGTGCCTGAGCAATGGGGAGCAACACACCTGATTGCGGTGGGCCTGCTGCGATGGTCGATCCCTATGTACGTGGCTGTCTCTTGTTACTGCAGATGTCCCAGAATCTATGTGAACAGATCCCACTGGAGTAGGCTGGAAAATAAGGTGTTTGTTACGTTGAAGCCAAGGTCCGAGATGCCACTCTCTCAACACACGCATGCACAAACGTAACTGGTCAGCTTAGTTCACATCGTGCAAAAAATACAGGAACACAACCAAAACACTGCTCAAAGGTACTAACAGCAACCTAGGATAATTACAGCAAGTGCTACAGAAACCTCGTGATTTGATGGGTTGCCGGACACCAGCACCTCACATCTTGTAGAAAGCTGAATTTAAAAGAATACAGTTAAGAATGTGGTATCATTGTCAGATCACACTTTAGCGTGTCTCAAATAAGACGACTGCAACTGCAAATACACAGACTTCTTTTCCTCATCTCATTGTCTTCCTACTTTTAAAAACTACACTTGCATAGAAACAGGACGTGCTAAAATTGAAGCTTCATCTGCTATATTCTCACCTAAGTCATAATCTCTGCTCACAACATCAAAATCTCCATAGCAACCACTGCAGTTGTCAGCAATTGCAAGCTTGTCTTACAACAGGCTTTTTATCAATTGCCTTTGTAATTAAACAAGAATGAGCAGAAAAATCATGATTTGCAAAGGGAATGATTACTTATTAAAATGAACTGTTTCGGGCAAAGTAAACATTGGTAATGCTATGTATAGCTCGAATACCAAATCATCGGCAACCGTACCAAGTTTAGCATTGAAGACATTTGGCCTGGCACCAGTGACAATTATTTAGAGATCCCTTTGCCATTGCTGGTGCGTAGTGATGGGCTATTAGCATGAAGGCTATCATCAGAACAACACAAAACACAAGTGACAGGCTGGGCACCATGGACACAAATCACACAGGCAGCCAGCAGAAGAGATTTAGACGTCTCTCTCAGATTTCCCCATGACAGCTCTCTTGGCCAAGGTCTTCTTGAATATAAATGGCTTTTGACAACAGCAGCAACACATCAAGATCACATGTTCCATCTAGTGTCACGGAACTGCTAAATGGAGCTTGGATACTCCCAGGTTTCCTTGCCATGCACTTTATTTATAGCTGGCAGAGCCTCTGGAGTAGGGTAAGCACCAGGATCATTTGAGCTCAGAATGGGTTTGCTGTTACTGTTTGCCGAGCATCCTTCAGAGCCTCGCTAAGATCTCCTGTACTTCTGTATGAGAACGCGACCATTATAGGGATCTTCCGCCATTCAGTGCGGAGGTAGCAAGTATGCTCTCCTGTTGTAAAATGATGTCTTTAGATATTGATTATAAAGGTCTCAAATCCTGTGCTAGATGAGAGAAAGTTAAATCTCATCATGTTCACTGTCACAGGTGGCAAAAGAAGGTTTGAGTGCCCCACCAGAGCAAGTTCAAAGAGGTGAGAAGGGGCCTTCTGCCACTTAGGGAAACATCAAGGCACCGCGAGAACCCCTTGAACACAACATCAGGACATCTCACTAATGAAGAGCCCACGTTAGCTAGATAACAGAAGTGAATGATCTGACCCTGAGCTCGCTGGCATTAAACGGGATTGTTAGGAGCAAACAAAGAGCTAGGTGGCTGGGAAGCAGGATGTGGAAGGCAAGGCGCTGCGTTTTCGCAAGAACAACTTACAATTGGCCTGCCAACCCAGTCATAGGCATAGTCAAAGGTGTAGCCTTTCTTTTCAAACAGCTCTGTGAAGATGGTTCGCAAGTAATCATAGTCTGGTCTCTCAAAGAAGTCTAATCGCCGAACATAGCGGAGGTACGTGGCCATCTCCTCTGTTGGAAAAGGGGAAAAAAGAAGCAGCATCAGTTCAGTGTAAGGCACAAATGACACACTCTGGAAAAATTTAGCTTCACACTGGAAACATTTAGCTTTTCAAACAACTCCAAATAGGCCTTCCCACAGCAACAGGCAAGACTGGCTATCTAGTGCTTGAAGTTGGACCAGGGGCCAGGTCCCCCAGTGATGTGAATTGTCCAGGCTCCACTAACTTCAGCTGAGCCATGCAGATTTACGTAAGCTGAGGATATCCAACAAGTCTTTACCCTTCTAAGTGACCTACCTGACAGTCTTTTATTGCTACATGAATCTCACTGAGCTCTCTAGAGCCCTTCTGCACTGCCCAAAGTCTAAGAATAGTCTGCTTTTATTCTGAATCTTCTGAGTTGCTATAAAACAAGGCCTGTGCTGTATCATCGAGCACCACACAGAGAACTGTCTGGGCTGCCAGTGTTGCCTATGGCTTTTCTTTAAAATGCACTGGTTTTAATAATGGCCCACAACGCTGATAATTCAAACGCTTCTCAAACAAAGCGGGAAGTTCCACGTCTGCTCCACCTCGAACCTGAGTTCCAAGGCCAGTTGTATAAACACAAACACTGAAACACACTGTACAATAAATGCCAACCCACTGAACCTGCCAACAGGATGCTGATGCATGTGCCTGCTCTCACAGACACTTCAAACAGCCACAGCGATTTCATCTGAATTCTGTGGACAAACACAAGCCTACAGCTCTATAGCCAGCTGGAGAAGGAAAGCAGGAGAGGTTCTTGGTGTGCGTGGCCGTGGCACCCCAGAGCTCCTGCGGCAGCTGGGGCCCGGCTGCATGGAGCACTGCGAGAGAACACCTCCTGCCAGGAAGCAAACGCACTGTTCGCTTATGTTATGCAAACTAAAGCTCTGCCTGAAAGCTGAGCTAAAGCAATGCAACAAAATCCAAATTCAGAGTGATCTCTCAGCCTGCCCAGTGGCACTACTTCACTTGTATACTCAAAGCAAGGCTTTGAAGGTGAGGCTCAAACATGAACACGTAACAGTGTTCGTTGTTAAGCTGATGAGCTGAGAACAAGTCCATTTCCTGCCCCTTTCCAGCTCTCCCTTGGCTCATATCTTTGCCAAGGCGGGACTTACGTTATGTTTGAGCTCAGTAGGAGGTGCGAGTCTGTGTACTGCAGTAAAAATGACACATCAGCATGGGTTTTGCCTTTAACTGACAAAAGTAAGGACAGCATTGCTTAGTGATACTGGACTTTTCCAATGGCTCACAGTTTGCATGTCACACTGAGGAAGGAAAAAAAAGAGAGAAAAGAAAAAGGAAAAGAGGAAAGGTAATTCCCCCTTCACGCTGTTATCTCTCAAAGGTGGAAGACCAACAGGTTTCAGCCAGCAAGGAAAAGAAACAACTTCTTCATCTCCCTTCAGCCCAGGCCCGCACAGATGACAGAGCTCTGAGGAAGGAGGACTGGGGAAAGGAAGAAACGCAAAAGAGAGCAAAAGATGAGAACAGCCATTCAACAACAGGATAGCTGTCCTGTTCTGCTTCAAACTAGGTGGATTTTGGATGCAAATACATCTGGGGAATTAGCGCGCCTTGAGTGAACAACATCCACTTCCAGGCCTGCTGCTCCTCGCGCTGGGAAAGAGCCAACAGACAGAATGGTTCCTACAAAAGCGGGGCTGTTATGGGACAACAGACCTGTTGTTGCTCCGACCTTACTTGTGTTGACTTACTTCTGTGATTACGGGAACCTGGGTGCTCTCCCTGAGGTCAGGATGCCCACTTCCTAGACAGAACACCAAGACCCACTCTGTGAAGGCCACGTGGTGCCTGAGGAGGGCTTTAACTTCATGCTCTGCTCTCCTAGCTCCAGGGTGGACTTTTGTTTAACTGCAGAAAAGGTGTCAGGTTCAGCTATAAGCACATCTTTAATAACGTACTCCTTAAAATCATTCTCGGAAGGTGGAATTCAGTGACAGACACATCCTCGCATCTTCTAAGCTGGCCACCTAAAATTTTAACATCTGTGAAATGTTCCAGTTGAAAAAGAATGAACTCAATAGATCCAGCACGGTCACTTGAGAGGGGAAAAAACAGCAAGGCACTCTTTTGGAAGGAAGTCAAGAAGAAAAGTGGGAACATGAGGCACTTGAGCAATGTTCATCCTCCTCAGTGAGAAGAGTTATGCTTATCATAAGCTACGGTCACAGGCTCTCGGGCCCTGCTAATACATAGCGGCAGCTCCAGATGTTTGCCAGCTACAGGAACAACGTAACAGATATGTATCATCCAAATATGTTCTGCCAGATGAGCTCAGAACAGTCATATTTAGCAGGGTATATTCAGTCTCCAACAGTTACGCTGGACTGCAATGATCCCATCAGGACTTACCTGGAAAGTTCTCACAGAGAACTTCAACCGGAGTGTTTCTCTTTGTGTCCCCGATCTTCTGATACCTCTCTTTTAAGGTGTCAGCCTGCAGGGAACAAAAACAGAACACAATCGTGGAGAAGGAGTTCAACCATGAGATAAATGCCATGCTGTATGGGAAGAAAAAAAAGGTATTTAATACTGATTCTGGGTGGTATCAAATGATGTTACTTGTAACTATACTGCATCTTAGACTATATTACTAGGAATACTGTGTTACCCTGTTGCAATTCTCACTATACATTTTACATGCTATCAGCAAAGAATATCCAGCAACACACTCAAAACATCTTCAATATTTGAAAGGAAGTATACATGTTAGTGTTTTACACGGCTATCTTTCCAGCACAGGCGTGAAGGGTGTAGAGGAAGCTTTCATGGGGCAAGAAAATGAAGCTGCATTTATTATGATTGCACATCAGTATTCTGACACTACTACAGAAGAGTTCCTAGGATTAGAGTCATCAGCCAACCACTGCACCTTTGTAAGCAACTGTAAAATTAGATAAACTGTGACTGCAATTTGGGCATGTTGAGTTTTTGCTCTACTGCATATAATAGAATGCAGCCACCACACAGTCAAGTAACCAGTCTACATCAGAGTCACACTTCTCCTGAATCCTCTGCTACTGTAAAATGAACCTGCCCTTTCACTCCCAAAGTGTCTACCACCTAGACAACACTGAATAAACAGCTGGCCATCAAGAAAAATGAAGCAATTTTCAGTTACACATTTCCAACTTAAATCCCTTCTGAAGAAGAGAACTCTGCTCCAAACGGTATCTCAAGAACAGGGTTTTATTGCCTCTGTTTCAGATTATTCCAGTTAGACCTGCAAGCAGCATAGGCATTATAAGATGTTTCCTCAAGACTTTAGTGCTGACAGGATAGACCAAGGGTGGAAGCAGAAGAAGCCTGGAAGAGTGAAAATACCATAATCTAGATCAAGCTGAATAGTTCGTGTTTGTTCTGGAGGTAAGAAATGCAGGACTTCAAGGGACAGCCAACTAATTCTTACTAAGTTCACCACCGATCTGAGGAAATTTTGTAGAGGCTTGCTAAAACCTGGAATTTTTTTTACAATACTTTACAGTATTAATTTAAAACAGAGGAATTCAACTAAACCAGAAAGAGAATATGTAACAGAACAACACTCGCTCAGGCAGTTACTTTAGGATGTGAACTTAAAGTAGGAGAGATTCTAATTTCTTTCAAAATCGTTTTCATGCTTGAAAAAAGCCCTTCTGTGCTTTTATGAATTGTCACCAACATTTTTGGTATATATCTGATCAGGCTTAAGTGGGGCTAACTCTGGATAGCCGTGACAAAGCAGATTAACAAGTTAGGTCATGCAAACTGCTGTCACTGGCCACAGCAGCACTCTGCTGAAGAGCCTGCCAGCCCCAAAGCTTGTCTACTTTTTCCAAGAGTCCCAACAGGTCTAACAGGAGCTACTGTCTTCATTCAGAAACCACCTCCTAACCTGAGCATATTCAATGGCTTTGCTTGCCGCAATTCCAGAGGTGAACACAGTAGCTAATCATCAGGAAAGTGATGGAGAAGCGCAGATGCAACTTCTAGCAGGCTCAGAGCCAGCACACGACTTACTACTAGTTAATTCAGTTGACGGATGTTAGCTTCAGTTGCTGTAACTCAGTTGCTCACAGTCCTCCCCATTGTGCGGGACATTTCATAAACTTCTAACCCAGAATTAAGCACTGAATGTCCAGTGTGTCTGGAGGGAAGCCAAGCTTACTACTTCCACCAGATAAACATTTTTTCAAGCTAAAGTCCATCTGCACATCTAAAACCACCAAGCTGCTCCCATTATAAACACGCTCACAGATGCAGCTGGGGAATTGTGTGCCATAACTGGAATTGCATAAACAACCGTTGCCTTCCAGTCACGCTCCAGCACAGGGCAGGTTCACCTCGCAGCTAAGCTGCCCCAACAGCTCAACGGCACTCGCGTTGCAGTCCCTGCCCTAGTCGTCCATCTGCCTCTGCTGTATCCTGGAGCTGGGTCTTCTTTCCAGTTACACCGATGTAGCTAAGCCAACAGTAACTTGAAGTGACAGGTAACATACTTCTACCTAAAATCTTTTCCGTAGGCAAAGCTAACTCTTGTTGTTAGGCTTAAGGACACAAAGGAGAGAACATCTTCTGTTTGGATTTTGTAAACTTTCCCTCATCAGATTCACATTTGGGCAGAGACCAAGAATGAAAAGTTTCAAAGGGCAAAATCTAAAACTCACACCTACCTTCAATCCTTGCCAGGGCAGGCTGCCTCGGAGGAAATACATAAACATATGGCCAAGGGCCTCCAAATCGTCTCGACGACTTTGCTCTAAAACATAAGAGGTCACAAATTATTGCTGCCGCAGCGGAAACGGGTCCAATCAGTAGCCAGACTTATTTCCAAGATAAAGTTATTACAGGAAAGTTATTTTGCTGGCTGTAGCTCAGACCTTGTGCAAAAATACCTAAAACTGGCTACTACAAACATAAAATGCATAAATAAAAGATCAGCTAGCGGACATGTGGCAATATAGGAACTATAAGTAGATTCAAGAGGTACTGCCCAGCATTAGGTAGACGTTGCAAGAGACGGAAGTATTAATAGCATAGGAGTAGAGCAGTTCCCCAGTTGTTCTCAGGACTGCCAGTACCAATGGTACAACGGTGATGTTGTGCTGGATTATATTATTTCCTCTGAAACACACAGGAACAGGCAGGAGCCACACTTGCAGCCAGCTGCTGGGAACTACCACGTTGCATCATGCCAACCCTTTTCCAGTTGCTTCTGTAGCTCATCACAGCGGAACAGATTAAAAATAGATCCTTTTAGCACTGCTTTTCCTTGTAAAACACTTGCTGCTGTTGCCAGGCAGATGTTATGATTATGAATGCGGAAAAAAAAAGGGGGCCTACTCTCAAGCCAACAGAAAAGTATCCTTAAAATAATCCACCAAAATGTAGCCCACACTATCAAAAAAGCTGAGGGACCACGCAAGAGGGGGCAACGAATCTGGGGCACAGCACGGGTTTGCCGCTGTGCCCGGGTGCACCGTACATTTCCGTTTTCACTCAAAGCTGCCCTGGCACACGGTGAAACCGCTGCTTGCTGAATGACCATTACACAAGCAGTCTTAACAATTCCTTAACAGCACAGGGACCCCAGAAGCAGTATTTTACTATCTCTGGCTTCCTCTCACATTTCAGAAAAACATTTACAGAGAACATCAGAACGCTGCAGCTCCAACCCGTTTCCCAGGAAGGAACAGACTTGGGCTAAACGAGCTTGGAGACCGATTTGGCACTATTTCTCCCGTCCAAATCTCCACCTGCAGGCAGATAACGTATTTAGAACCCACAATACAGAGCGAATCTAGTCGCGCAGCCCACATGCCAAAACAAACTGGGTGAGAGCTGTCCCTGATGCTGCATAATTTGCAAGAGGAGAAAAAGGCAGTGTTTTTGCACAGCATGACTCTCCTTCAAAATTAGCAACAAATGCAACTCTCAAAACAGTCTGGAGGTAGAGAACACTCAACAGAAGGGAATTAAGATGACAGCTCCTGCATGTTGCAGTGATACAGCTGTAAAAAAGAGGATGAACTTGGTAATTTAGTGCAATGATGTAGATGAACTTCTCAGGAAGAGAGTTGAGAGCACTTGTCCTTCAGAAAAATTATAATCAAACTCCTTTACTTTGTTCAGTCCTGAAATGGAGAGGGCAGATGAATCTGCTAGCAGAAAGCCAGCGACAGCGATAGAGGAACAACAGTCTTTGCTGGGCACCTGCCTTTTTATAGCGAAGGGGCCAACTACACCTGGACTGGCCTCACTAGCAAAGCACCAGCACTATGGGAGAACTCAGGGCAGAACTCAACTTTCCCTACTCAAATGCACCTTGGTCCTGTGCCCTCGCTACACCAGGGACCACACTTCTCCACGCTGGACACGGCACCCACCCAAAACAAGCTCTCTTCCTGAGCAAGTCACCAGAGCTACAAAGCCTGCAGGGAAAGGGCCGTAAAGAACGCACACAGTAGAGTTCGATGAAGGTGATCATCTTCATCTTCCCACCTGCTGAAATGAGGACTGTCATCCCCGTTGAAGGAAACATGCCCACACAGTCATGTCTGTGGTTCTCCAGCGGGGAACGTACAGGTTACTCACCAGCGGGGGTGGCAGTGCGGTGCCCGCTGGGTGTTCCCACCCCGCCGAGCACATCGCCAGCACCTTCCAAGCCTTTTTAAAGACCTGTTCCCACTGCAGCTTTTCCTTTCCTCCACCCCTTCATGACTCTTCATAAGGTTTTCCAGAAATATACATTGGGTCCCTCCCTTCTTACTCCCCAAAGAAGGCTCTCGCCTTCTAAGAGACCTGAAAGCCAGCGGCACCCTTGGTCTTATCGCTGGGAGGCTACACAAAGAATATTCCCTATCTTACTACTCTTACGACTTTAAGTGAATATAAACATTTAATAAGGTTTTTTGCCTTTTAGCCACAGAAATGTAATTTTCTAGCATGAAAGAGGGTTGCAAGGCAGTGAGGGGAGGAGATGGAGGACAGGGTTAAAATTAGTTAAATCATTAAAGAAAACCGTTTATCACTTTCTCCTATCAATTATCAGGTCAGGGAACATTCAGCTGTAACACTCGAAACTGGAACGTACCGGTGCACAGAGCTGTGCTAGAAAAATCTATTTGGTCACCATTTAGTATAGCAATTATTGCTCGCCTGCTTGCCTTTTATCACAGGGTTGCTGTTAGTTGTTTAGTTCCTAATAAAAATAAATCCGCACAACCGTGGATGGCGTCACCACACTGAACACTTTACAAGGAGCTTGAAGGGCACTAGACTGCTATAAGCCAACCTACAGTCCGAGCTCTGCAGCACAAAGCACAGCAAGCTCGCATCAATCAAACAGACCTTTGCCGAGATGAGTGTTGATGGACATGTATCTTGCTGTTCCAGTTAAGCTCTTGTGTTCCCTGTAAGGTATGTGTTTTTTGGTTTCAGGATCAATGTACTCCTTCGCCAGTCCAAAGTCTATGATGTGAATGACGTGCTCTTTCTTATTGCCTTGCCGGCCAATAAGGAAGTTCTCTGGCTTGACATCTCGGTAGATGAGGTTCTTTGAATGCACATATTCCATTCGAGATATCTGCAAAATTACGAGGGAAACGTTATTCACAAACTGACCGCCTATTTCACGCCCCTGGCTAACGATGCAGCAAGGTTTCGCTAGTCCATCACAAAGTCTCCTGGAACTGCTCAGCGCTGACTAACTCTTCAGATATTCTATAAGAAATGCAGTAACAGATGGAGCAAACCGAGGCAGAAGTTGCAATCTGAGCTGGGTCACATGCCCCGATACAGAGCTGGAAGAGGAATTTGTCATCCCCCCTTTCTCCATCTACCACACTGTGCTCCCTCGCTTTATCTGAAAGAAATATGGAAAGGCTGTTTTTGAAATGTTACCAACAGAGCACAGTTCTTGGAAGGATTCCACGGAGAATTGCAGCAGCCTTTTTGTATTGATTTTAAACATACTAAACCGGTTACCAAGAGCTCTTCCCTTGCCCACAGCCTTCCCTTGTTGCTCTGTGTCTTACCACCTTCCTCCCTCAACCCATATGTTGTCTTAGACATGCCAGATTCTTCATGGAGGGGGATTTTGGGCAGGCGGAAGCCTGCGGTCCTCAATACTGATGAAAAGTAATAATTAAGATCATCAGTTGTCAACTAGAAATAGTAGGAATATTTTTCAGACTTTGACCAACTTTATTCTGAAGCTACAACTGGGAAGGGAAGTAAAAGGGCAGGAACCACACCTCTGAGGTGATGAATGGCCATTTCCCCCCTAACAACGCACCTTATTCAGATGCTCAATGTTTATATTATTTTTGAAAACAAACATGCTGCCAGTGAAGTTAGAGTAAGTCCGCAAGAAGTTCTCACTCATGTTATTACTTTTTTAGATGATTCCAACTGAAAGTAATTAACAATTTCATTTACTTCATTACCTTTTTATTTGCTTTTTATGTTTTAATTTAAAATATGTCGATTCCCATTTATGGCTGTCTAGGTCCATGGCTGCCCTACATGCTGTAGGAAACCTTTTTTTGGCAAGAAGCTTCTTTAGAAAGGCTATTAAATCTACCCATCTGCATTCAGGCTTTTAACATTATAAAAACTATAGAAAAGCCCTCACAGACTCCAGATTTTATATCAATGAGTTTCTATCCATACAGGTTACTGCTGCACCATTGTAGAGGACGATGGAGCAGAGATTTTCTGAGGAAGAGCATGTTGGAAGGAAAGCAAGTTGCCCTCCACACAAATGAGGGTTTCACGCCCTTGCAGCTCTGCACTGCTTCCCGCAGCGGCATAAACCTAACTCCAGCCTCCGGTATTTCATACGTGCTGTCTCTACTCCAAGTGTGGGTGCTCAGAACCATGTGAGACCTCAAGCTCCCTCCTACAAAATGGCAAATGGACGTCAGGGTCTGAGGTTATCAGCACAGGCTGGTCGTCTCCCCAGGGAGCTCCCCGCGGGGGCATCGCTGGTTCCCGAGCAGTTTAGCGCAGGCAGTACAGGCTGTACGGCTCCACACCTCCTGGAGCTGGGCAGCGGGGACCATACGTGCTTCTGGACCACTAGCGGGTGACACCATATTAAAGTAGCTGATCCCCAAGCGGAGCAGCTGCCGAGATTACATCAATCCAGCATCAGTCCTTCAACCTGTACAGCTTACTTCGACCATGAGCTCTGTTCGGCTGAGAGACCCCGACTGCTGTTTGGTTTCTCACTCTGAATCCAGACACATACTCAGCTGTCAAATCCAGGTCTCTCTTTCTTTACAGCTCTTGGAGCCGTGCCTGGTTAAAAGCTCCGCGCGCCCAGGTCTAGCAGCCGGAGTGCCATTTCAGCATACCTAAGTATGTTTGCCCAGACAAAACAAACGAGGCTCTTTAATTCTGGAGACAGTGAAATCAGAGCCTCATCCCTGCAACAATATTTGGGATTACTCCGTCCTGCTCCCACAGGTTTAGTAGACATCTTATTTTTAAGGAAAACCTCAGATTTGCCCTAGACAAACATCACGAGGGAAAAATAAGGCTAGTGATCAGGCTTGTATATACTATTCATCCCTGCTGCATTTCCACCACTTGGAAAAAGCTAAAGGGCAGGAGGGGACAGCTCTCCTTAAAAACAAGAAGTGCTAAGCAGGGAGGGCAGGAGACAGGAAAAAATGGACCTCAGCTGCCTCAGGGCTGGCAAATAAGACTGCTCTAAGGCTCTTCTTCAAAGACGTTAACAGCACGTGCTGCAATTCCCCTCCCCTCTCATTTTAAGTAGTGATTTATTTTAACGCATTGAGAAAATGGGTTTCACGGCTAACAGCCATGATTTCTAATCAATTATAGGCTGAAGCAGAACAGAACAGATGCTGTGCACTTTGGCCGTTTGTCACGCATTGAATCACCTACGTGACACATCAGCACATTGGAAGACAACAGGTATGTCGGGAGGCAATGCGAGTTAAGATGCAACCCTTCACACTGGAACAAAGGATTTCCTAGCCTCTCCATACGTAACAAGCTTCCAAACAAAGCCTGACTGGCTTATTTGACAATTACACAGACGTGTAATTGCCAACAGCAATTACACATCTGTGAAAAAAGCATAGTTTTTTCTTACAAACTCATGGCAAGTCCCATTGGCCAAGGCAACACAGAGTCTGGAGAGCTAAGACGTCAGATGAAGCACCACGCTCCAGCGGCATTTGGAGATATTTACCTGCCTTGTTTGCTGCCGGTTCTTTCATATTCCTTTTTCTTTACTTCCACGTGGCTGGATACTACCCGATCTGCTGCCTGAACACTGCGCGCAGCTGGCAACAGCTGACAGCGGCTCTCCAAGTCAGAGAGATGTTCCCCTGAAGTAGCCTCCCTGCTTTACTCAGCCTGACAGGACGCTTGCCCTGCTTATGTCTCCCAGCGCTGCCAGTGAAGGGGACCTGGCGACGACGGGTGCTGCATCTCCCTTCCAGCCCTGCTGCCTGAAAAGAAACAACCGGCTCCAGGAAAGCAGTGCGGCACGACCCTCAGCCTGGCTCGCACCCATCACGCAGCTGGAGGAGGAGAGGTCAGGGCGGAAGGTAAGACAGGTCTGCGTTCCCACTGCAGAGACGCCCTGCGTGCAAAGGCACGGGTGCCAAGAGACGGGTGCTCGAACCAGGGGCTCTTCTGTCTGCACATTAATTCCTCTGCATACGCTATGAGGAGCTTGCGCTAGCTGTTGGAACGATTCCTATGCTGGAAAACAGTGACTGTGAAGCAGTGTTAACACCCGCTCTGTCATTTGAACAATAATAAGAACAGATTAAGGCATTTTATCATAGGGCACAGGAACCCTAACAGTGCATGGGAGATTCTACTTGAGAATTAAAGCACGATTTCCACGGCCATGGCTGTCTGAGTTACTCAGGGGTTCATCTTCAGAGCCACAGATCTCAATTTTGGATGTCAGGAGAACGCCCGGGGAGGCGAGGGGGAGAGCACGTCCTGGCACACAGCAGGAACACTGTTGCTCATCCTTTTCAGCCTTCCCTCCTAAGGAAAACAGGGCCGGATTTGGAAAGGAACAGTCTACTGCCTGCAGAAAAGGCAAAGGAGAGTCTAGCGCTGGTTGAGAAATCGCAGGGCATTTATGACATTTAATGAGATGCTAAGGAAACCCATGCTTTTTTTCCACCCCCTCCTGTCAAGGAAACAACTGCAATAAACCAAGCCTTTTCTCCAAAAGGGCAACTCTTAAGGATCTGAACTTGCTGGCAATCCTGTCTCCAGGCACCTCTGATAAACCTGAACCCTTCTCCCACAAGTCACCTGCCTGAATGCAGATCAGATGAGCAGGGATTAAAAATTCTCCCCATTTAAAGGTTGTTTTTGTGGCTCTTGCACAAAATGGTCACAGGTCTGACTCCCAACTCAGACTTTTCACCGCAACTTGGTCTAGATTGCAGCCAGAGACCAAGTATTTGCACAGCGCCTGACACAAGAGGCCTTGAACTCGACTGGCTTCGACAACAAGCACTTGCAGCGAGGGTGGAAATGACAGTGTTCATGATAAACTTGAGCTGTCAGCAGAGCATCACACACGTTGGACCTGGCCCAGAGTGAAAATGGGGAAGATGGAATAAAAAGCGTTTTCCTCAACCCAATCACTGAGTCAGCTCCGTAAAGCTGTAATATTTGTAGCGATTTATTGGCTTTGGGGACTGGCATTAGCGAACACATTTTTGATTTCCAAGCTTTTTCTTAGTTTAGGGACATTAGACACCCGATCTGTTCCAGCTGCACACGGAGGATGGAGGAAGCAATTCCAGGCTGATGCTCTTAACAGAGCAATACAAAGCATCAGAGATGCACGAGCTATAGGAGCAACAGAGCTGAAAGATTTCTGCTGGGGAAGAAAAAAGGCAGAAGACTGCTTCTACATAGGCTTTTGCCCAGAGGTATACAAGAAGCGCGAAACACCGCATTAGACTAAGAAAAAGAGCACGTCTGATTCTACCAGGCTGTATTTGATAATCGAGTGCCACAGCTCTGAGCACAACACATGCTTACCAGAAAAACATGCAAGTCTAGTGACAAACCTGAAGCCTGCATGTCTCATCCTCCCACTGAGACAGACTTTCTTACTGTGTCATCTAATTTGAAGATACTCCAAAATGGGTTCTCCCTCTTCCTCGAAGATTCATCATCATCAAGGCTCCATCTCCCTCAGCCAGGGAGGGAAAACTGCATGTTTAAATTCTCCCATAAACACAAGCTACACTGCTTTAAAAACCCATATATGTTTATCCTAGATGGCTTTTCTCTCTTCTAACATCTGCAGAGTTCAAGGGTCCACCTCAGTCTTGAGGGGCTGCTACCTATCAAGCTAAATAAAAACAGCCAAGCGTGCATGCTTTTAAAAAAAACATCTTTTAGGGATGTCTGGGTAAAAATTGACCCCCTGACACACAAAAAAAGTAAATCAAGCACCACCACAAGGAGCACACACTGACTATGTCCCACTAGCTCAGGAGCAGCACGCCTTTATTGCTGAAAACCAGCACAGGGAAGAACGGCCCGCTCCCTTTCTCCAGCTCTGCTGCCGGCGTTGCCGCTCCACGTGCACCGAAACACTTGCAGCAGATCTCGCCGTCCTCCCCCTCCGGGGAGGGGATCGAGCCCGAGGCAGGAGAGGCAATGCAAAGGCGACTCCCAGCATCGGGGCCATCTGGGAGCTGCCAGCACCACATGCTGCATCGCTTCTGCAAGCGGCCTCCTAGACAAATGGCATTGCTTTACCTTTGGTTGGTCTTCCTGGGCTAAAAAATAAATCTGCCTCCTTTTTGGCAACCGGAGCAGCACCGCTCTGTGAAGCGCTATATTGCCCCTCACATTTTTGGGAGTCTCCCCAGATACTGACTTCGTTAACAGGCATCTCAAGCAGCAGAGGAGAACACCACTGCTCGTGCGACACACCGAAGCCTGGCAGCCAAGTTTTATGCCTCCTCACATCTGAGATGAGAATTACAGCAGCTTAAGCAGGCTTGGCTGGTCAAAAACGACAGCAAAACACACTTTATGGAGATAATACAATTGAATCTGACAGTTCAACTTTTCTTCTTATATGAGTCTCATGTACCGGAGTGTGGCAGAGTAACTAATGATTCAGTGCAGGAAATAAGATAAATCCAAGACAGCTTCCCTCAAAGCCTTGTGGTTTTAGCAAAGGGTTCTCATTCCAGCTGTGCAGGAAGAGCCAAGCCCTTTGCAAAACGGGCTGCAGAGGGCCAGCTGAGCCCTTTTCCCGGGAAACTTCCCAGGGGCGGAGATGGGGCAAAGCTAAAGATGCTAAATCTGTCTCTCTAAATGCATATGCTTCAAGCTAATATCTCATTTATTCTTCCCGAAAAGACTGGCAAGGTCCTAAAACATCTCCTCATGTAAAGAAGAGAAGCACTGCCTATAGAGAATATCAACTCCATTTGCAATTGCCTTTGCTGTCTCCATACACCACCCACTACCTGGCAAGCCGGGAACAGCTAAGCATCTGTTTTCCAAATAGGTATCACTGTCTGGATCTTGTGACTTTGACTGGCCTGCCAGCTCACCAGCAGCTGGTGCTGGTGAAGACCCTCCAGCTAGAGCCCAGCTGCAACCCTAGGGCGCTGTGTCAGTCTTAATCTCCCCAGAGGTCTTCCTGGAACGAAATTATTCCTACCAGTATCAGGAAATGTAGTAACACAACAGTAGGAGATATAAGTCTGTCAAATTCACTGACTGGAGTTCTTACAACCCAGTTTTGCCCTATATTATACACATGCACCTAAATGTGTATCTACATGGGTTTTCTGTTCCCACTGTTTATGAGAGACTATGAGTTATTTAAGTACTTACTGAAAAGCTGCAACAAATGGTAAGACTATTTCTGGAGTGCATCTTTACAACCAAAAGGAAATACAAAGTACATCCAAGCTTTGCAGTCTCATGCCACTTGATTTACTCAAAAACGAGACTATAAATTGGTTTTCCACTGAGCAAGGAACACTCAAAGCCACACAAAACTGGGAGCACAGCTTCAGGAACCTAACGCCAGGCCAGCGTCGTTCAAACTTCTGCATTTGTGGCCTTGGTTTTCCCTTTGAGACTCTGCTATAGCAGACCACAGATTGAAAACCAGTGAGCCAAACTGAAATAATAGTTGACTGGCGCTACCCAACCGCAGGTGTTCACTCACCATATTTAATATTTCCTGTTTGCATGTAGTTCAGTTTGAACACAAACACAAATCAAAGCTATCGCTTTCGGCTTGCTTTCCTTAGGCAAAAAGAGACTTCTGTAAAGCTGCCCACAGAACTGTTAGTCTTCTAAACCACTGGCCAATTTCAACCAAATTTGACCAAGGCAGAGACCTCAAATTCACACAAGTCCTGTGAAGGTCAGTGGGCTGGGCACAGAAGACCCCGTGCTAGTATTGTGGCTGAGGCGAGCTCAGCTCCCACCACCTTGAGAGGTCTCAGTCTATGAGCACCCTGGTAGCACCAAACCAGCACAACCAGGAGGAGTGCGGGAGGGTGCTGTACTTGTGTGTCCTGGGGACCGGGGAAGGAGGGAGACGTTTTGTGGGGTGTCCGAGCAGAGGGAGGGAGTTGGGGTAGGTATCGGGGCAGGGAGCCGTAGGGGACACAGGGCACAAATCTCTGAAAATCCAGGCTTTGCTGGGTCTGCTACTCAAGGAGCAAGTTTGCTTTGAGCATAATTTGACCTTTCCTTCTTGAGCAAGAATTTTTCCTCAAATCTGATGGAAGGAGATTCTCCCTCAAACCAACAGACACCCTTGGATCTTGCACTGCGGGAACCCAACCCTGCAGCTAAACCAGGACTGACATAAATAAATACAAGTCGTCATCGTGGAGCCGCCTGGCAGAGCCTTGCCAGCTCTGTTACTCACCAGCTGGATGGCTATCATTAACACCGTCTTCAAAGTGAACGTCCTATCACAGAGGTCAAACAAATCTTCCAAGCTCGGACCAAGCAGTTCTAGTACCATGGCGTTGTACTTTCCACATGGTCCAAAGTAATACACCTGGGGAAGGCCTTCAGCTGGAAGAATACGAAAAAAATTGAAATCAGTCAGCAGAACAACATTAATACCCTTCCTTCTGGGCGCAGGTCTTGCGCTGTGCAGCACCTTAATTTTCACCTCTCAAGTGTCCTTTCTGTTTGATCTTGCACAGCCACCAAATAGGTTTCAGCACGTATTGTGAATGAACCGAAGGCCAAATCACGACCACATGAAAGTGTCTCTGGCACTGGCAGCACAAACACCGGGACTTTACGCAACCAGACATGGAGTTCCCCGTGTTGCACCAAACACGAGGCAGAGCGCAACCCCAAACACGGGCGGTTACTCGTCTGAGCAGCCAGGAAGATGTTAGCCCTTCCAGAAAACAAGGCATGTCCAAGAAAGGGCTGCTTCTTAAACCAAGATAATACACGCAACCTTACACAAAGTTTACGCATATTATCATCACAAGAGAGAAAAAAAGTTCTGCTTCAAAAGAGAGCAAAGAGTTACATTTTGATGCATCACCACGCAAAAATAAGCAATCACAAGCATTAAGCAGATCTGTAAAACACTTTGCTAAATCACACAGGAGACTCTCGACACACAACGGGTACGAGTCAGAGCCCACCCTTCCTCACCTAACAGCTCAGGAACATATTCTCAGCAAGAGCTTGCAATATTTATACTCAGCTGACAGCACCTTTTTGTGTCTATTAACTTCTGAAAAATACCAAAAAAGGGGGAAACATCAGCCGCAGTGTCTGACCGCTTACTGAATTGATCAGAGCTGCGCAGCACTGCTTGAATCAGTTCTTGAGAGTTAAAAAGAAAAATCAGATCAGCCAATCCAGGGGAGAATTCGGCGCCAGGGTAACTGCAAATATTTCTAACCGGCACCGAGTACAGGCACTCAGCATCCTGGCACCACTGGCAAGCTGCGGGACAGACTTTGTTTTGCAATGTACTTTCAGTCTATGGCTCATAAGCAAAACTCAACGGAAGGATTTTCATTTTGAAATATAGGTTTTTGCCCTGTGTCCGATCGACACCTTCACTTTGAATACACGAAGGTACGACGTCTCATTATTCAATTTAGTGACTAACTACGGGGAGCTCTACCACGTGCACGGCCTGTTTTCACAAGACCAAATCACGTAGAGGTCCATAAATTAGGTAGTATGGGGCCAGAAATGAGAGTGATTACAAACATCATGGTGCATTTTAAGTAAATGCATACAAACCCATATATTTATGTGTGAGCAATACCAAACGTAGCAAAAAAGTTCCAAGTTATCAAACACCAGAATTAAATTCTCCGTGTCACTGCACTTTTTTGCACCTGCATCGTGACGTGCTCACGCAGCTTGGCCCGACATGGGCAAAGGTAGCGAAACCAGAAACACTAGGGCCTAAAGCGTGTCAGAAACGTCACAGCTTTAAGCCCTACTTTAGATTCAGGAAAGCCTCGTTAATCTGCCTGCCGGCACTCAGCAACTTGCCAGCAATGCAATAAATACTGCATTGAGATTACTAAAGCTTAAACATTATGGAATGTATATTCATGTAAATTACTCAAAAAGACCGAAATACAGCTGGACAAAGATTATCCTAGGATGGGTTTAATCTTGTTAAATCACATGCTTGGGGAATCATAGTAAGCATCAGCCGTCAGGACGCACTAATGAGATATTACACAGTATCACGGGAATTCCCAGCCCAACCAAAAAAGTAGCCACAAGGACAGAGCTCCAAAACAGAGAGGTTTTTTACAATTTCCTAATGCCGAGTTCATCACCTCTATTAAATAGAGACTAATGGAATATTCTATGAGAAGTTTAAAAATGAGATCGCTATAAATCCAAGATATATATACAGTGAGTGCTCATATCATGATTTCTGCAGTACGGTAACGGGCTTGAAAAGTGCCAATCAGGAAGGAAACCACTCAAGCTAGGAGTGTGCTAATTAATGGATGCTGGAGAATACAATTTCAGACAGGCTCTTAGGGAAGGTGGAGAATCCCATTCCCAGAGCAAGGGAAAAGGAGTGAAGTTATAACCTCCTTGCTACAGAGAGATCCTGGCAATTAAAATTATTTCCCTACTGGACATAAGAACCAGGAAGATAAATCACAGCAAGATGGAAAAGACTGGGATTTCATATTGGAAAGGGAGCAACACAGCTATGTAGTGCTCTCTAGGGTTGCTAACCCCTTGAGTTACCTTTACCATCAACTCAAAGTGTTTCAGCAAGACCTGGAGTACCCTTCCCAGCTCCCACGGCAGGATAAAACCTCAGAAAGGCTCTGCTCTGGATGGGAACTGCTGCAAGGTAAAGCCGTAGCTAAGAACATTAACAAAAAGCATCCTAAGTGCCAGCTTGTGGAAGAGATTATTAGATTCAGGCATAGTTTGGGGGGGGTTGATGTTTCTTGGGGGGGTTGGCAGCAATGCTGCCAGCTCTGCAGTCAAGACTGAGCTATTGGCTTTGCTAGAATGCAAATGTCATAAAACATATCTAATCTTCAGAGGGCGTTTAGAGGAACCCGCCAGGCCCCGGGTGCATCGCTCACGCATGCTCGATCCAAACAGGCACCACTAACGAGTGTTTCCCGCAAAGCCGCACTTGAGTCAGCTCGGCAGCCGGCCCCTGCCGTCACCGCTAACGGGGGATCTGTCCCCCGGCAGACGTGGCTCAACGCGCCTCCAGCAGAGCTGGCACAGCCCGGCTCCTCCCCGACTCCAGGCAAAACCTCACCGTCCCCCGGGGAGCAGAGCAACAGCGTGGAAAGGGCACCCGGCCCGCCAGGGAGAGGGAGGAGAGTCAGCAAGGTGCTGCGGTCAGCAGAGACGCCTTGACGCTGGTGAAAACATCAAGCGAGGGACCTCTGGCAGCATTACGGAGCCCCCCACCAGCTCCCGACTGGTGGACGAAATACAGTCAGAAGGGACACAAGGTAAATATGTCCTCACTCGCTCAAACACAAGTCAACATTAAGCAGCTTTTTAGGAAGCGGCGCAGCTCAAAACAGAAGCTGTAAACTTGATGCAGATTTTAAGGGTGCCTGTTGCCCGCAGGATGCAAGCCGTCAGATTAGGCTGGATGATTTCAGGGTGGTCCTCTGGGAACTTAAGATACAGGCATCTCAGAACCAATTCTTTCTATGAACGGTGCGTAAAGTAAGATGAGACAGCCTAGGGAATTTTACGTAAAATTTAGTTTATGCCCAGCTGCATAATTCAGGATGCAGCTTGGTTCCATTTGAGCAGCAAGCAACGTGTCCTGGTCCCACTGAGTCCACCTCCATGGTGAACCACATCGACTTCGCAAATGTCATGAGTAGATCTGAAAACACTCAGAAGAACATTTCCAACAAAAGAGGTTGTTTGAGGAAAAGGTATCCTTTGTCTGAGCAGTCAAACTTGAGGTTTTTAATGCAAAGCAGTTGTGTTGGCAGATATTGATAAGGTTAAATGAAGCCACTGTCCTGTGAAACAATTGTTTTTAGATAAGCAGTTCTGTATTCAAAGTGTGTAGGATGAAAAGCCATGGGCAGAGCAGAGTCTCATCCTGAGGATGTAAAGGTACAACTCAATGCTTTAAACACAAACCATGAGCAAGTTAGTGTGACTAATGAGTGGAATAACATCTAAACAAGGAATTTCTCCATGGCTTTAAACACAAGACCAAAATAAGAAGGCAAGAAAGGCAATGTGTGACGTGTGCAGAGTCTTCTTTGGAGAAAAAGTAGCCTATTACAGTTGGAGTTACTGCAAGCAGAAGTCATCTGAATTTGCCTAACTGCTTCAATCATGCAGCCGAGCAGTTTGGCTCAACCATGTATAAAAGGCCCTGCTCCACCCTTGCTCCGGTGAAAAGTTTATCAATCCAATAAACACACAGTGATCACTGTACTGGAATCCACAGGCAAATTCTGCTATTTCAGCAGTGCAATGTCTTGGAAAAAAATCAAGCTGAGCCTAGCGAAAACCTAGCATGGCGTTTCAGAAATTAAAGCACTGTGGCTGGAATGAGTGCAACATCAGACATCAAAGCCCGAAACTCAGACTTCACTACCACCACGTTCCCACACAGCCACACGACTTGGGCCTTGGGTTTCCCAAGATGCTAAAAATCCAGTGCTCCTGCAGGCTGCCACCAAAAGGGACCATCCCATCCTCACCCCACCCTCGCCCATCCCACTGCTGCTCCGTGCTCTCGTGGCCGAGCAGTAAGTTGGATTGGGTGACTAACCCAGAAAAGCTAGAGCCAGACCAAATACGAGCAAGGGAAGAGTAACTCAGAGCAGGACCACCCCTCTTGGAGAGACCTTCATTTGAACTGGATTAACACCAGGGAACGACACCTTTCGGCAAATTTCCATTGCAAGATGAAGCATCCTGGCTGATTCAAGATGTGCTGTCTTGCTACCACATTTTTTTGTGGCATGAGTAACAGCTCTAATACTTTGTCAGACATTCAGCATATTCCAGCAAGCCATGTTAGCCCAGGCAGCAGATGTACAGGTCATCCCGGCAGTCCAAAGCCATTTCCAGGACCAGTCATGAAATGGCGAATGGCAGCGAGAGAGACGCTAATCAGAGGCTATGCTCAAGGGAAATCTTCGATTTTGTGGCATTCGCCCCACAATGGAAGGCGCTGAAAGCGGAAACCATCTGCTGTAGCAGTGAGTATGTGCTGATGCTGTCAGAGACTATGAATAAACCTGGTGCAACACTGAGCAGCCCAAAATACACCCAAGAAGAGATGAGGTGGCAAGGACAGGAAGCTATACGTGACACCTACAGCAGCGGAGGCACAAACGCTGAATCTCCATGCATCAAATCTACAGGAGACCGTCACGTTTTGTAGGAAACCGAACAATACTATTAGCTTCTGCATCACCAATTTTTGCTCCCACGGGACACTGGTTTACCCTGCCCTTAGGTGTGGTATTGCCAAATAAAGAGGAGCTGACATCTTCAATTTCAAGAAGAACAAATACAGCTTGTTTTACTCAGATTTCATAACGTCTCTTGATGCAGGCTTCAAAGCTGAGAACTCAGCTCACTGCAGGGGGAGACACTTCCAAGAAATCCCAAATCAGATACCCAAAGATGAAGGGAAGGGGAAGCAATGCAACATCAAGCAAATGGCTGATGCTTGATGCAGGAACACGGTCTCCAAGGGCGGTGAGAAGTATTCTTCATAAAAATGCATCGCAAGAAGACACCACAGCCCCCCTGCAGCACTAGTGCACAAAAAAATTCTGCAAGATTTTAAAGCAACACTGATGAATAGCATGCAGATTGTCACAAAATCTTCATTTAGAGCAGAAAGGTTTATTTTTACGAGTCACAGAACACAAAATTACATGATAAACAGCATAAATAGCAACCGCGTAAGTGCTGAATATTTATAGCTAAAATTAAACATGTTTCAAACAAATTAAACAAATTGCTTTAGAGTAGTCAACCCATTTAAGCTGATTACACTAATGAGGATCTACCCTTCTCTTAATTTTCAAATCAGAACAAAATCCTAGCTGAAACAGAAGCTTTGCTATTGACATCAACTGGGCCAAGATCTCATCTTTTAACCTCTTAAAACACGCCCTGAGATACCAGGTTTAAATCTATGCCAATATATTCGTTAATGGGTTACATTTATGAGCCATGTTCTGCAGGCTGAAATCACCAAGGCTCATTCTGACCTTCCAGTCTATGAAGAGTCTACTATAAAAATAGCACGAGGGGAGAAAAAAGAAGAAAGCTTTATTACTTTGAATGAAGTTTTCCTAAAGATCTTCTCAATATTTGACTAACAGGTTTCTGAGCTGGCTTATTTTGAAATAAGACTGCAAAAGCTTTTCATTATAGCCCTTCACTAGGACTGCTTTGGTTTCAGGACCAAAACAAAGCTTTAGGGGGAAAAATAATAATGAAAAAAAAAAAAAATCAGTGCTCACAGCTGGTCCTTTTTTGTGTATTTGAGTGTCTTCATAGCAGTGTACCAACGGTAGGATCACATTAAGCAGAACATGCTCACTCCCCAAAGGCAGCAGCAGGTAGTTTGGCCATGACAACACTGATAAAAATTTTGGAAAACCCTAAGAGCTGGCAGCAGGACACTCAGTGAAGTTGCACTGATTTCATGCCCACTGTAGCTGAACAGGGCTCCCCGCCGCAGCTGTACACTCTTTCCAATTCGTTTGCACAGGCTGGAGGACTCCCGCGATCGCAGGAGATGGATCTTGGGGATGGAGCTGAAAACCACCCTCCCTCTCCCATACAACTTTCAAGGCCTGAGAATAAGACTACAAGGCTCAAACCAATGAGCCAGCCACATAAAGGCATGGTTATCAAATAAAAGCAATATTTAACCTTGATTTCAATAATGAGCGAGCGACATTAAAGGCTCCTCACAAACTGTAATTCCCTTCTAGTTTTTCACTAGGTCCCCCCAAACCACCTTCTCCCGGTATGGTTATTCAGAAAAACTGGCTGCATGTTCTTTGTAGCTCATTCTTCAAGTTCAAATGATTAAAAGTAAATCTGTAACCGAACCAAGAACAGGCCCCCTTTTAATGCAGCAGAGAATAATTAACTGTAAGGATGGAAAGGGACTCAAGTCCTGGGAGTCAAGAAAAAGGAAGTCAATGTACTGTTTTAAAAATAGGGTATTTTACATTCAGCCCTATCACGTTTAGTTTCAGCTTAAGGGGTTGCAGTATACAAAGCCTAGTGGGGTTCATGACGTGGGGAAGCCTAGATTTAGCCCAAGATGAGCATGTGCTGTAAGAGTCTCCCACAATACAGGACGTAGCCCGACGACTTCTCTTACAGACAAACTTTAATTCATCTCCTAAAGCTGCTGGCTGTTGCACCGTTGGTCACTTAACACTGCTTCTTTGGAGGAAGGTCACCAAGTTTTAACAGGTTATTAGTGCTGCCGCTCCTGGGGCACTGTCGGGACATGTCACTGCTCGGTGCTTCTTCAAGAGCCAGGCTGGAGGAGTAGGAGGGTTTGCTAGTGAAAGCTCTCATTAACAGGTGAGGGGAATGCAAAAGAATTTAGACAAAAAGCCTAAGGACGAGGATGATCCTGTCACCTGCAAAGCTGCCACCAGTGGGATCCGTCACGTGAGGAGCATCTTCAGCTCAAGGAGGCGGCCGGTGTTACTCTTTGGAATAGCTGACTAAGTGCTTGGCATGACAGTTGTCACTGGGCACTTACTACAAGCCCAACCAAGAGCTCTTCATCTGTTCAGGAAAGTTAACACATGCCCTTGTAAGCGTTTTAATTAAGATTTTCATTTTAACAATATCCTTCACTCCCTTTAGCTACAACTTTAACTGGAGGAGTTTGGGGCAGGCAAGAGATTGTAGATGATCTAGAGTATTTTCTCAGAAGTCCCATCTTGTTTGCTTTAGGAAAACATGTAGCAGCTGGATGGCAAAGCAAAACCAGTAGAAAATGCGATTTGTGACTCTGGCACTGACTCAGTTGGAGCCATGCTGGAGAGGGGAAGGGGACAGGAGGGGACAGGACCTATCACAATCTTGTTAACCACTGTGACACTTTGCAAAATTTGAACTGGCATCAGATGAGTGAAATAACCCCAAAATAGAAAGCCAAGCCAACACAAAAAGTCATGGTAGAGAAGCGGGGCTGAGTAGAGCACAGAGCACAGTTATGGCTCAGTGGTGACTGCAATCAGAGGGCGACTGGTTCTGCTGCAGCTCCCTTCCTACTGCTCCGATGGACATCTCAGAGCTGACCAACCGGCTTGGCAATCGTGAGTGTCTGCAGCCTGCCTTATTACTATAAAGCTCCTGGATACTTTCCTTGCACTCCGCTGCAATTGTGCTGCAATACTCTGGTTGAGAGCTCCCAATTTACCCTTAGATCTTTCCCACTCGAGAAAACATCCTCCGGCTGGGGTGAAGAACAACCAGACCCGTCCGAAGGCCAGGTAGCTTCTGCCCCTCTCCTCCTGCAGTCAGCAATGGTGCCTGGGAGGCAGCTGGCCGCCCCCACCGCCTGCTGCCTTTAGCTCCTCAGGGAAAATGGCACTCAGCAGAGCATCACTTAACGAAACCCAGCTCCCAGCTGCTCCTCTTTCTCCCCTGCCCTCCCTCAAAGCCAGCAAGGAAAGCAGCAGCGAGGGCTGCCTCTGGATCCACCAGATAAGTCACCTCCCCAAACCTCGACCGGCTCTTGGTGCTCCTATACCCGTTTATCGCAGACATCTCCTCCCCAACCCAGTACTCCGGCTGCTCGTCCTATTCCAGACAGCGGCTCAGCAGCCCTTTTTACCGCGTCGTTATAAGCTCCTTTTACTGCTGCTCCCCCCGTATATCCTCACATTCCCTTTGCTTCAGCTGCTGCCACACGCGAAGCTTGCCTGCTTTTTACAACGCTGCTTTGGCAGGGCGATGAATCATCTCCTTTCGAGCAGATGCAAAACGCTCTAGCGTTAGGGCCCAGCGTGAGTCGCTGCAGCGGGACGTTCTGCAGGACCGCAGCAGGCGAGCAGGGCTGCAGCGAGGCAGGGCTGGGTGCCCCGGCAGGCAGCACCACTCTCACCTCCTAGATGCTCGCGAGAAAAACGTGGCTTGCATGAAGGCTTTCAAAAGACTCCAGCTCCGCTTCAGAAACCCGGCATATTTTGTGCACCTTCTCGGGAAATACAGGCTACGTTGAAAGCCTGCTGTGTTTTGAGTAGCTTGTTAGTATCTGAATCTACCAAAAAGGTATGGGAAAAGGAACAGAAGAAAAACAGACAGGGGAAGGACAGAAGGAAGAACATATTTGTTCTTGCTGCTGGTAAAGATCCAAACTATTTGATTTGACTTCGGTTACAGAAAAACAGTTTTCCCAAGTATTGTGTTGTTCAGATGGGGTGGCATTTCATTTTCTTTGAGTTGTACAAGCTGGTCTCCTGACACCATGGTTAGACACCATTAAATAACTCCATGCACACAAAGAAAGAAGCAGTTTTATAGAGGGTACCAAGAGGAGGTTCACATTTTTATTTATAAAATAAAAATCAGGTTCAGCCAAACATTAAAAAACAACAACAAAACAACAAAAAGCAAGCTTTTTGCTCAATCTCTGGCTATCGTATAGAGCTGCAAGCGCTCACCTTTCCAAGTATCCCAGCAATTCAAAGCTAGTTGTGTTGATGACCTGGCTAAAACAAACTGCTCACACGATTACTTCAAACAGATACAATTTACAGTAAGCGTTAGCTCTGCTTAGACAAATGCTATCAGCACGGTGTTAGATGACTAAAGTACACCAGCACTTTATCTGGCCAAAAGATAGGGAGAAGAATTAGCACTAGTTAGAAAGACTAGCTGCAGGAAGACTTGCAAATCTGTTGTGCAGAAGATTTACCCAGAAGCACCCATTCGCAGCCAATTTTTTTAGCTGTAGCAAGTAAACTGCAGTCAAGTGAAATTGTTGCTTCATTTCCTAAGAGGAAAAAAACCAAAAATACAACAGTAACCTGCCTTCTTGGCAAGCTACAGGAGAGGTCTGGAGACTGAAATCCCTATTTTACCTCCAGCATCAAGGGAAAATTTCCCTGAAGTCTCCAAATGACTGTTGGATTTTATGCTGATGCACCCTTTGCATGATCCAGTGATGGTGGCAGCTGGCATATAAGACAACAGCTTAATAGGAAGATCAAAACATTACATAATTTTAGAATAGTTATTTTAAACCACCCCCAAAAAGCTTCAGTTTAAAGTTAATTATCTATCTTTTCCCACGTACTCGGGAAATGGGGACATGAGTGGAAGAAAACATCAGAAGGCTTAACTTTATGTAATTATTCCTCCACCCTCAAGCTCCAGTCTGCTTTGCTTTTTCGGCTTCTTTGTGCACGCAGCGGAGATGGCGTTCTGGCTGGGAGGCACGAACAGCTGAGGTGCTGCAGGTTTTGAACCGCCTGCAGGTTAACTCGGGGGCTACAGTAGCCTGCTGAAGGCGATGGGATTTGCACAAAAAGCTCTTATGTAATTAAAATACAGCCAGGGAGCCACCTTTCCAGGCCGGCTCCCCCACAGCAGGGATAGCTTGCTTTACAGACCACGAATATTTGACGGTTGGAGGTACCTCCAAAGTCTCACTAAAGAGATACGAAGCAACAAGTGGCTGTGCAACGGCACTGAAAATGAACACAGCCTTTTCGTCGCATCTTGAACACGACCGACTCACTATCATCACGGGCCCAAGCCTGTCGAACAAGCAGCGGCTTAAATGCCCTTTTAGCAACTACAGTCGCATGCTGCAACAATTCTACCTCCAAGGTGTGCTTTGGGGTGTTCGAGGTGTTTGTCACTCGGTGCATCGGCCCCACGTTGGCAAACCGGCCAGGTATACTACAGGCAGCCTCCGCAACCAGGATCGCAGCTCCTGCACGCTGGATAGAGCAAGAAACACACGGCCTCCCGTCTCCTGCTATGCTGCAGGCCACCACGCTGGTGGCTTCTACAGGTCCGTGCAAATCAAGATCATGCAAGATCACAGCCATGAGGACTAACCTGGGTCTGTTAATACCGCAGAGAAATTACTTCCCACTCAGCTTTCCTTGGCTGTACAATTCTTGCACTGGATCAGTTCTACCTACTGAAAGGGAAATAAGTAGCAGGTTCTGGCTTCTTCATTTTAGCCAGGTTACAAGGGAGTTTTAAAGCAACTAAGGATGTGCTCCATGATTGCTTTTTTTTTTTTTTTTTTTTTTTTTTTTTTGAGAACAAGTACCGTGCATATTAGTTACTTTATAGATATGATCTACAGGATGCTTAAGAAAACTTCAGAGCAGAGCTGCGGGGTTGCAAGAGAGCACTCAACCACACACACTTAACTTCAGAGGCACTGGCAAGGAAGAGGACAGTCAACCCAGGGAGGATGAGGGATGCTAAGAAAGCGGCAATAATAAAAGACTTCTGCTGAATCGCTCCTCTGCTGTCCAGAGGAACACTTTGATTTGATTGCACCGAATCCCAGGTGGCCACTGCTCTTAATAGGCTCATCTCCATCTCCTCCTCTGCTGGAGGCAGAGCTCTTACCGACTCCCCGCTTCTTCCCCAGCCACGTGCTGCAAGTCTGCAGTGCAAGTTAAGTAATACTTTAAGCTTATCGTGTGCCGACCAACTGCAAAACAGGGTGAAGCTGCTGCTGCCTCTTGCGACAATAATGCAGAAGGAATTTGACAGCTTAAATTACAGCTCAGCTCCAACCCGTATCACTGTGCGGCGACCAGCAGTTGTGCTAGCCACGGTGGTGCAACGGCATAAGGCAAAGTTTGCATGCACGGGCAACGTTCGTTGTCGATCCAACGACATTCGATTCTCGCATGACTAATCAGCTGGTCCAGTTTAACCGGATAAAGCAGACGAGGTGTCAGGTACGCAGTCCCTGCTTTGAGCGCTCGGGAGCGAGAGGACTGGCAGGGAGCTGGCCCTCCTCGGTGGCAGCTCGGTAGCAGGAATACCTTGTGCCAGCGCTGCCGTCAAAGCTGCTTTATCATCAGCACAGGGCCAAACAGAATGACTGATTGAAAAGCCACGAGATCAACGTTTGTTACTGCGGAAGTATCAAGCCGGTAAGGGAGGAATGCGAAGAGCCAAACACAGGGTAAGCTATCCGCAACAAATCAAAAGGTTGGCATTCATCAGTCCCGCTACACGAACTGCTGCCGTTTTTGAGCGGGGAAAAAAATGGGTTGTCTGATCAGTAGAAAAGTGTTATCCACACAGTCCTTTAAGTCATGGAAAACCTCTCTTCCCCTCCCATTCCCAACAGAAGAACGTCACGCAGAAGGGAAGTTAGCTGCACAAAATGATACACTAGCTCCAGATTTCATCTTTTTGGTTTACCTTAGTAAGACAGCTGAGCATGAGCAGGTAGGAGCAGAGTTTTGAGGGAAAGACTATGCCACTTGCAGAGAGAAAGCTTGTACCAAGCCGCAAGTCTCCACTCAGGGCAGACCTTGCCGTGAAACGCTTCTAGCACAACTTGGTCCCTTACAGATTCAGGGGCAGAGTCAACGGCTCCTCTTTTAGAGATATGAGGGGGGCGTTTCTGAGCAGGAGGTACCTACAAAACACTAACTCAAACCTACTGAATAGCCAGCCTGAGAGGCAGACAGCCCTATGTACCAGAGTCTCACTCTTGCAAAACCTCCCTGGCACAGCAGAAACATTTTCCTTCTTGACGTGAGCAAACCTGCCCCCGCTTCTAGTTGCCCCAATGGAGAGCACCTTCAAGTCTCCAGCATACGCAGGATGCTCCTGGTGCTTAGGCAGCACAAACGTACGAAAGGGTCCCACTAGATCAAGCACACAAATCGCCCTTCGAAAGAGAAGCAGCTTTGCTTCAATTGATGTAGTACGCAACACCAGATACTTGGGCTCTAAAGAAAACGCATTCACTTTTTAATTATAAACCTCAGCTAGTTCAAAAGTACAGAATTCCAACATCTTGGAAAACTGTTTTCCTAGAAAGGCTAAGAAAGGGGGTAAACGGAACAGCAGTGCTAACTGGTTATTGCGTCCTCATTGCGGTTTTAATTACCCTCACCCTAATCGTGTCTATCTGTTCGATACAGACGTACCGAACCTGAATTCTAGGGCTTACCTATGCATGAAGCACCTGGTATTTCCATTCCTTCACTCAAATGGCTCAGACACGCAAAGTCCACACGACATGGGCTGCTAACAAGCCTGAGAAATTTCAGCTCAGGGTTTGTCAGAAAGCACCAAAAGCAGCCCAGAAGTAAGTGTCCTGTCCCACCTGTCCACGTTCAGCTGTATCGTTACAGCAGTTGGGCAAGTGGCATCTCGCTACCTGCTCTTATTAGATATTGCCGTCTACCAGGAGAAGGCACTGAGGTATCTGGGACAACTTGGATGAGTCTGACAGCTACTGATTTACGACCGCTGTCATGGGGCATGTCACACTTCAAGGAAACCA
Source organism: Dromaius novaehollandiae (assembly GCF_036370855.1). NCBI lineage: Eukaryota > Metazoa > Chordata > Aves > Casuariiformes > Dromaiidae > Dromaius > Dromaius novaehollandiae. The sequence goes on from NC_088107.1 coordinate 25,024,825, forward strand.
TCTGCAGGAAAGGGATTTTTCAGCTTCCCAGCATGCTGCCTTTGCCCTCCGCCAGCCCTCCATGAGCTGCACAGGGTAGCTGGATTTTGATTTGCGACTACTGCAATGAATGCTGGAAGAGCAAGATATGCATGAGGACTTTTCAAAATATAAAAAGGAAACTGCCCTAATCTCATATTCAAATATTAATGGCCTTGCTTTAAAAGCATCTGAGATGGCTTCCAATTGACAAAGCCTAAATTTAGCCAGAGGAAGTCAAAACTCCTGATGTCAAGAGATGCTGAACTGTGCATGTTCAGTAAGCCCTTAACAAGGGAACTGCCACATTCGAAACCAAGTATTTTTAGATAGCAAAATATTATTCCTCAGGGATCGACAGCAAGCCAACATTGAAAGCAGGCAGGCTTTTAACTGGGCATGTTACAGTACTCCACTAAATTTTATTTTGCAATTCAAATGCTCTGAAGTCAGAGCTCCCTCAAGTTCAAATTTCCTTGGACTACCCTAACTTTATAAAGAGCAAATACAAAAGCTTGGAGCTGTTGCATCACCACCCACTGCTCCAGGGTGCAGCTAACTCTGCTGGGGATCTGTGTGTGTTGCACTTCACGTTGATTTACATAAATACATAAATAAAAGCAATTTTCAGCTGAATGCACCTTGTTATTTGTTGATGACATTTCTCAAACCTATCTCCTATGGCAAGTTTCCTGGCAACAGCTTGCAAGATTTGAGAACGAACATAGTAGAAGAGTTTTTCCTCGCCATTATAAAACTAACCCAAAAGCTTAACAGAAGCGCTGGGGTCTGTCCCAGGTAGTTGAAGTAGGGAACTCTTAAATACACAGATGTGACCCAAAGGAGCAAGTTGCTTTCAGTGCAAACAGAAGTCAGCTGTGCATCACTATCGTGCTCAGAAATAAGCTACCAATTAAACACTCACAGCAAGTCAACACTGATTTTCTTCAATAATTCGAAATACTTAAAAGAAAGAGGCTGCAGCACACATCTGGAGCTTTGAAACATGACAGATACGAACAAACTTTTCCATACAGTGAAGCAGGACATGACTTAGCTTCAGGCCACGGGTGCGTATCACTTCAAGCCAGCACAAATCCACTTCATTGCGCAGAGGCGATACCCCCAGCACCCTCTTGGGCCCCAAAGCAGCACCTTTCTCTTGGGGGATCTTTCGCCGGCTCGGTTCCCTGATCGCCACCCAGCCATGGAAGTGCTCCCATCAGTTCAAAGGTGGTGGCAAACGCAAATGGGATTTCTGAAGATTAAAACAGCCACAACAACGGCTAATGTATACGTTCGTGCTGCTTAATTAAACAGGGGTGTAGACCTCTTGCATTAACCCTCGCTTAAGCGGCCTCAAGTTACTTCAGCTCCCTTGGGGAAAAGTGTTGCACAAAGGGAGTTCCCCACCAAAGAGCTGCTGTTCGGCAGCATGCTCCATCACGGCAACTTGTTTACAGCCACATATAACAAGTCTTACTAAAACGACCCCTAACTAATTGCTACTGAGTGACAGTGTTGTGCAACCGGCATGGAAGGAATTCTTCTATAAGGGATACTTGGCACATACAGCGTGCAGGTGGTCCCAGATAAAAGCAAGATCTCAACACAGAATAAGTGCGCTAAACATAGGCAATCCTGAAAAGCCAACTTAATACACGGTATGGAATAGCAGACAGCTACATTGAAAAAATATCCATGCAAATATTGACTAGACTATGTAAAAGGCTCAGTTATTTATACCACCTTCATTTTTCTTGGTCCTAATCCCTGACAAGTAAACAGACTGCTTCACTCCAGCAAGTTGGGCAACAGAGAGAGGTCCAAAAGTAAACACACAGACTCGATACTTCATTAGAGGTGAACTTGTTTACAGAGCAAAAATTAAAACAGAACTACAGAATCCTTAGATATTATATATGTAACGACATATCCCTCCCTGACTCAGTATACGCTGCTTGGCTTGTGTGCTATGACTAACGTACTGCGTGGGCTGGAGATGTTCTCGCTTTCCCGGGATTCTTCAGCATATCAGGCTCCTCTCCTAGTTATTAAGGCTGCAGTTTCCAACATGGCACCATAGCAGCTAATTAAACTTGACGTCCAATTGCCAATATTATCTACCCATCGTGGAGAAGAGCACCAGCTTCAGCATCAATGACAGCGCAGCGAGGCCACGGGCTTCAGCTGCGCTGTCGCCTAAAGCTACGGTGACACTGGGCTGCTATGAATCACATGTGCCAAGGTGGGATTGCGAGGGAGCGGCGGGGGGAAGGCATGACTCATCCGCCAGCTGATTTTAAAAATAAGCTACTACTGAACAAAAAAAAAAAAAAAAAAAAAAAAAAAAAAAAAAAAAAAAAAAAAAAAAAAAAAAAAAAAAAAAAAAAAAAAAGAGTGTACCATTTTTTCCACAATATGTGCATAGGCAGAAGCTGTCACTATGTGGGAATCTGATCATCATTTCAGCACAGCCAAAAGAAACCCAAAAATAAGCAGTGCTCCCTTTTACCTCCAAAATGCAGAGCGTACACTGACGGCACTATGCATGACACTAGCAATTACAGGGGAGAGATGACAGATGCTTTGAAATATGGTAAGGACGATGTCATTCCTGTACATCTACTGGTCACTACTGGAAAGGCAATACTTCCTAGGACCACAGTGAATTATTTATTTGTGTAGAAGCACAACATTAAAAAGCAGTTTCTCGGTTGTGTGGAAGTGTTTTTCAGCCATGATCATCTCCTTCGGGAGAGGACCTGGACGAAGAGTCTATATACTATAGACGATAACCGTCCTGTAGCAGTGGGCTCCCTGACCTCAACAAAAGGCTTTGGGGAAAAAAACATACATAACTTTGGGGAACAAGAGAGTTGAAGTGTTGTAAATATACATCACCACGCAGCAAACCACGTGTTTGCCTCAACTTCTCAGCAAAGCAAGGCTTTAGTAAAAGGTACTATTTATTTTTCCAGTCAACACCAAGAGGGGGGGAAAAAAGCTTTTAAAAACAACAGTTGTCTTAAGGTCTCAACATTTGGTCTCCATTTCAGCTGGGGGACTGGCAGATACGTGAAATCCGTTGGATCCGAGAGCAGTTGCACTGGGAGAAGCATCAGCTTTATGGCTGCAGCCCTGCTGCAGCGTCCAGGAGGAAGGGGCTGCCCAGCTCCCTGACCCCGATGTGCCAACAGCTTCAGCAGCTACGTCTACTCTGCACAATGCAGGAGCTTTCTAGAAGTGTTTACAAACGGTGTCCTCAAGTTCCCTTCGAGAAAATTATGTCAAACACTTAATGGATTTCATACGTCTTTATGGCACTGAGTAAGAATACAGAGGTTCCCAACCCCATTTGATCTTCAATTACATCTAAAGTAATGGCTGGTGTTTAAAAGGTGTCCTGTGACTTCTCCATGTTCACTGTATTGGCTCATCAGCTTCAGTAACTTACCTACAGCAGGAAATTTAGCAAACACTCTCAAATTCAAAAGGCATCACAAATTGTAACACATTTGAAGCGTTTTCTCCCAGAGCTCAGAGCAGTTGGATCCACCTGCCACACTACAGGCTTGAACAGCACTGCGTGCACTCCTCCACCACCCCAAATCACGATAGTTGATAAACAGGAGAGTCCAGTAGCTCCACCTGCAACTCGAACTGTCTGCTTGGAAAGACCACCGTTTGCAAAGGACTTGTAGGAGCCGCAGGAGGTGAACGCAGCTGCTGCTGTGGTGCATCAGCAGACTGCAGCCAAAAGCCGGATGATGGGACAGGCATAGATAAAAGCTTGGCCACGCGCTCCTATGTGCCTGCATTACAAACAGGAAAGAGCAGCTCGAGCCAAAGACAGCTGCTGAAAAGTGAAAGGCAGAGACGGGGGAATATGGGCACTATTTGCTGACCCAAGACGAGCTTCCAATAAAGATTTTGGAACCTGAAGGAAAGGTGGAAATCTGGAATCAGCCAAAGAAAAGAAAAAAATCCTGCTTAAGTTCCTAGAACCAGAAACAATAAGCAAAAAAGGTCCACAAGAAACTGCCAGCACAACTGCTGTGACCACTGCATGCCACCTGCGTGACCCAGGTTGCTAAAGGTGGCCCAACAAGCCTAGCAAGCCTCCAGAGTGATCCAGAAGCTAACCTGCTTTACTCCTTCCAAACCAAGCAGGAGAGGCCTGCGATGTCACTGGGTGAGCTGGGGATGGCCTGCACAAAGCAAAAGCTTCGTCCTTTGGTAGCTGCCCGAGCCTCAGAACCATCTCAGGAGCTAGAAGCTGTGTCCGTTTCTCTAACCATGGCCAAGTAACTCCATTTTACTCTGCCAGCACTGGCTTCCCCACCCTGACGCTCATGGGCAGACGCTCCAACGTCAACCTGTGGTGGAGAGAGCGCTCCTCCACTTGTCCTCCTGCGGGCCATGTGGCATAAGCATTCAAAAGCTTTTGGGAAGGCCGAAAAAGCAGGCCTTTGCTCCATGAACTTCAAGGGGTACCTGAGTTACATGCTCAAGTGCCTGGTCCAACACTACAAACACACTGGAGACTTGAACTGCTTCTGGCAGCCACAGGAGATACAACAGGATCCTGTCGAGCTGGCGGCAGAGCTTATCTTATCCTCGGAGTATGGAAGCAGCAGATTTAATTAGCTGCACGAAGCCTCAGAGCAAGGCGAAGCTCACCAGCCGAGGAATCAGCCTGGGAGAGGAGGGGAACACCTGGAATAGCCTTGAAAAGAGCGGTTTATAGAGCAAGAACCCAATTTTGGGGAATACCCATCACATTTGGGCATACGTGGATAGCTGTGCTACTGCACATTCATCCCCAGGCAACCACCATCCAGCAAGAAAGAATTTGGGACTGGCGTACGTAGCCCTTGCCACCACCGATAAAGCTAGATCCAGCAACTGGCCCAGACTGAATCCTGGCTGTCAGACACACTTGTGCGTGTTCACATGGACTTTACAACAAAGGGCAATCATGAAGCAGTTTAATGTAGGACACAAACTTCTTACAGGATTGACGACAGGGAAACACAACTAGTCGACACAGAGCTTGTTGAAACTAGTCCAGTTATCATGGTTGACGAACAGATCATATTCTGGACTACTTAAAAGGAATTCTAGCCCTTTCCTAAGGGACCATATGGATCAGCCATCAGGACTTTGACTCCACGCCTATGGTTTGTTTTTTGTTTCACTGCCTACATGCAGGTAAAACAGTCATACACTATTTTAGGCTATTAAATATTTAATTCCACAGTGAGACAGAAGAAACTGACAGATGGTCACTGCACAGAGAGCCTCTGCCTCTTTTTGGGGGGGAATAAAGAAGTTAAAGGAATAATCACAACATCTTTATTTCTAATAGGAACCATATAAATCCAAGCACTGTGCCAGAGAACAGGGCCGAGAGGAGAAAGAGAGGCTCCTTACAAGCAGCTGTTAAGCAACAGCCACCTTTGCATCCCCGTGAGCGAACCATGCCGTGAAAGTGCCTTGCCAAGCAGTCCATTGGGTGGTCCACAGATGTTCCCGCAAGCTGGCATCACTGTGTCTCACCTATGCACCCGAGCACTCCCCGCGCTCCTGCTGCATCTTCTCTCCCAACACAGGAAAGAAGATCTAGAGGCAGGGTGGAGCACGTGAGCTGGCAATTCAGGCAAGGAGTTTTTTGGTTTTGCTTTCAAAAACTTAACTTCTATAATGGCAGATAAGCAAACGACCCTCCACTTGAGGGGGCAAAGTGGAAAGTTTTTGGAGAACTGTTACTTTCTCCCACTATAGGGAGCATTGAAACGTCAAAGCTGGCACCTATTCCTGCAGAACTGCATCAGGAATGTCCATCAGCTGGTTGATCCTTAACCAAGACTATCTTGGTTTGCTCATTAAAGAGCTATTAAATTGTGTTTTAATAAGAGTTACATTCATACAGTTCAGTTCCCTTTATCAAAATTCTCACTACTCTGGTGTATCTTAATCTAGTGTGAAATATGTCTTAAGGTCCACGAGAAAAACAAATCCAACCTTCTACTAAGCTAATCCAGGCTGACCAGTGATCTTTGGCTGAGTCTAATGGCAGATAAAGAGGCTGGTGCCAATGGGAAGTAACAGATGCAAATTCAGTGCCTTGTCAGAAAAATCTTTAAACATAGGTGCCAACAGAGCATCTGGCACTGGAAGCTAGTGTAGCTGCAGAGGGAAGAAACAGCACAGTTGTGCGATAGCTGCCGTTTCCACGATGTGGAAACATCTAAAACGGAAGTTCATCCCAGGAATCGACTTTTGACAGAGCCCTCAATTACTGGGCTGTATGCAATGCTACTCAACTACATCAAGGAAAAGGCAAAACTAGACCAAATAGCTTGAAAACAGACCAATTCCACTAGTTTTTGACTATGGCAACAAGGGAAGCAAGTAACCAATACACATCCTTCAGATATTCAAGTCCAGAATTCTTCTAAAATGTAGGCAAACACCCCAAAACAGGTATTACACGCAGTATAAGGAAAGAGATACAGCAGTATCAGACTCCAGTCAGCATTATAAAGCTAGTTGTAAAGCTCTCCCCAAAAGTATCATATCTGCTACCAGTGTTGTCAAGGACTCCATGCCTTCTTAGCAAGATTACATGGACTCCCACAATAAGCAATAAACACAAATGGCTTTCAGTAAGATCCGGAGTTAGGCAGTATATTGAGGTTGTGCTTCTATTTTGTCCGTATCTAACAAATCACGATCCAGCTTTTCAGTAGTCTTAACATTTACTGTTCCTTGGAAAGGCTGACTGCCACAAAACACTTCCTTCCAGGCTTGACTGCATGAGCATGTTTGCCCCAACTTCACACACTGACAACGACATCCTACAAGAAGGTTCCCCTTTGATTCACAGAAAGCCGGTCCCTTCCAAACAGCATGTTCCTCTGATTAAATACAATTAATATACTTTTAAAATGTTTACTCTGAACATCCAGGGGAAAGAAAAATCACCATCAACATTCTTCTCACTAATATATATATATTTACAAACGCTGCACGTAAAAGCAGCTGATGACAATTTTGACTTCTCATAGAGATACAGCTCACCGAGACCATCTGGTTATACAGTCAGCTGAAGGAAGCAGTTGCACTAACTAGAGGACTACTATATTACTTTTTAGGTTAGCAGTGGGAGATTCACAGTCAGCCACATTAGCTGGCAAGATTAATTGGCTGATTTATTGCACAGTATGTGACATGCAACACTACTGCTGTTTGTAACTGAGTCATGCACACCATGGCTCTGGACACATTCACTCTTAGCTTGGTGAGTCTACGATAATTTAAAGTAACCAGACCTGCTTATGGGAAATTAGAGGCAGTCTGTTTCAACAGTTGAAGTTTTCAAAGTGAAGACCATTAAAATGTAAGGGCAGCCTGGCATTAACCACACAGCTGAGAACGGTCTCAACTATTTCTCTGGAGTGGGAGGATATTTAGCCCCGATCTGTTCTTGCAGCCAGCCAGCCTTTCCCCAGTTCTCAACTTAATGTCTGCACGGCACGCTGAGACTCCCTGGCCCTGGCAGTCTGACTCCACCAAAATTTATTTTGTTAAGCTTCCAAGTTTCGCAGAGAGACAAGAGATACGGCTCCCATTCTCCACCCTAGCTTCTGGCCTCTTTCCAGGCTTCTTAGCAAAACTGTAGCTCGAGAGCTTCTAATGGAAATAAACAGATTTTCAGAGCTGGGTTTGCGATGCCAGTAGGACCATATAGGTTTAGAGATGAAAGTCATGTCCTTCATAAAGCCTCCAACAGCCTCTTGACAAATACTGGCAAAGAGCTAGAGATGACAGTCAATCTCGAACAGAATGAGAGATGCTGAAGGCAAGACCTTCATGTCCGACGGCAGCACATTCAAAAACACTTCCATTGCCATGCACAAGTTCTAATAGGGCAGAAATGCAACGTGTGCGCAAATAAGTGTTGTAGGAAGAGGAATTAAAATTCATTAGGAACAGCAGAAAACCCATAAAGGAAAATATTTAATCTAAACCAAAATGAAGCCAAGCTTCTAATACTCAATCAGTTTAAAAATTCCTCAATAACATCTTTAAAGAGTGGTAGAGAGCCAACGGGTGTAGAAAAAGCTGACTGGGATGACACATTCTCTAGGGTATCCCAGAGACAGCAGGCATCAGCAAAACTCAAATAGGGAATGAAGAGCAGAATTCAAGCATCTCATTCACTCTGTGAACTTGCATCCCTTTTATTTATTACAAAGGCTTCAGTAGGAATGCTACAAGTCTCAAACACAGGCAACTGGAATTAAATGAAGACATTAACCTGTAAGAAATCGTGTGGGCAGTGGATAATCAGCAGGATGCTAACCCCAGAATGGAAAGCACGTAGAAAAGAGCACCTTATTTCAGTGGCCTAATGCTGCTATGCGTTAAAGAAAGCTTAGGATCCAGTCATATATGCATGTGACTTGTGCCAGCATAGCACAGGACTGCAGCAGCAAAGCTAAATGGGAAAAATATCACATCAGGGCTGACCAGCAGCCACCCAACAAGAACAGCAGGACTCACACGCTGAGGGCGATCAGAGAGGCAACAAGGGCAGCAAATGCAATAGTGAAAAACATCAGTTACCCCACAACTGGGTTAGTATCACACTACAAGTTAAGGCACGCGCTTCATACTTTAAACTCCGTAAGCGACTGCTCCTTGCAGCAACTGGCTGAGGCACCCATAGAGACAAGAACCCTTGACTGACTTCTGCGATATACCACAAGACCTGCTTCACAAAAAAACAAACCAAAAACTGTGAAAAAAAGTCCCTTGTTTACAGTCATGACAACTTACTTGGAGATCCCACATTCCATGTTTTACATCCTATAAGGAGCAAAAAAGTCAAAAACTGTGCAATAGCATCCAGTCTCCAGGGGATATGCTGCGTGAAATTAAGGCAAATGGCTAGAGAAATTGATGGGAACGAGCGAAAAGTAAAAATGCGGGATGACTGTATGAGTACCACAAATTATGAGCTCAGAGCAGATATACCGCCAAATATTGCCAAAATACTAATTTGAGCAGAATGAAAAATATGAGAGCACAGCCTCTGCAAGTGGAAGTTGGATCCACTCAAGGAAAAAAACAAATAAACAAAAAATTCAGGAAAAGTGTAAAAGAAAAATTACAGTAAAGTAGGAAACTTGCCAAAAAACAAGGTCAAAATATTATCAAGGCACAGAAGGAGCGGAGGAAAGATCTTCACTTCTGAGATGCTGCTTCATGCAGTGTCTAGTCAGGGCTGTGGAAGTCACTGTCACAGGGCACATGCTAACAGTCTATATAGGTTTAAAAAACAACCATAAATTCATGGAAGAAAAATCCAGACACAAGCACAAACTCAAGCCCTACATTAGAGAAATCAGAGAACTCACCAGGGCAAAAACCAAGTAATCACCATAGGCTTATCCTGTTATATTCTTCCCTCATTTCCTATGGACTACTGTCACACGGAGGATACTGCATAGATTAGCTTTTAGACAAGCTTATGGCTTAGCAAATAGCAGTGAAAACTTGGCATTTTAGTATTTCATTACAAAGGCCCTATGCTTCTTACACAAGTTCCTGTGTTTTAAGGCTTCAAATCACCTTTTTGAAGTCTGTCATGCTATACACAAATAGCTTTCAGTCCATTAAAGGTTCCCGTGTTTTAAGAGCACATTTATGTAGGTATTTCACATGTCATTCAATCCTCACCAACACAATAACCAGTTTACTGAAGAGAGTTCCCAGGTCCGCATAACTTTCAATACCATTAAGGTGTTATGCTGACGAAATCTCTTCCAAAAGCTCCTATGGGACTACAAGAATTTGCCCAAATCAGTAAGCTCAAGTCAAAATTACACAACAAGCATGACAGCATCATTTGCTTTAATAAAATCACATACTTTCTATAAACTGAAGGTAGGTTTACTTACCTGCACTTCCAAGTTGTTTATAAAATCTGTACTCTAAATGAAGCTGCGGTGCACGTGATTTTATTGGTTCCTAAAGCAGAAAAAAAAAAGTTGGTTAAAATCAGTTTACTTGAAGTTTTATGATCACACAATGTTTGAAGTTTCAAGATGAGCCAGTCTAGATGAAGAGTCCAGCCACAGAACCGACCATTAGATGATATTTCAATAAGTAGAGGACAAAAAGCAAAAAAAAAAAATTGCTCTATGTACTCTGGAGGAGCTTTTCTGGCATGTGCCAGAGGAGAAATAACTTCCTCGTTCAAAAACAACGCTCGCTCTTGAAAGGGAAATTCAAGCATTGTTCAGCAAAGCTCCTGATCCTTGAACCACAACAGTACGTTTGCAGGAGGAAAGCCAAGGCCGCAAAAGATTAAGTCACACATTCACAGTTTGTGGCCTTTTCTTGCCCAGAGTATTTTTGGTGGTCACTAGCATGTATTTTCAAAAGATGTTGAGTCAAACATCATTGTTTTTAAGTCAGGCCACGGTTGCAAAAATATATAGTTTTGTTTGCAGTAAGCACTACAAAGCAGCTAGATATTTGACAAGCCTTCCCTTTCAGTAACAGGTGTCAGTCAAACATTTCAAAGCACATAAGACTACTCTATTTTTATAGATAGAATAAAAACGGATGAGCTATGTCTATCGTGCACCCACAACATTTCCCGATTGTCAGTCATCTGCAACAAAACTTAATGCCTGCAGTCTATAATGGCATTAACACGCAAGATTACAAAGCTTCTGAAAGTACACAGTTAACATGGAGAGGATTAAGAGACTTGAGTAATTATGTTTTCAATAACACCGTGCACTTGGGAAGACAGTAATGCTGATTCAGCTATTGCCCTTACATCTTTTAATGGAAGTTAATACTCGCCTCAAATTTGTCCCTGGATATTACCTATTTTTCTTGCATTTCAGAAAAGAAGTGCCCCATGCTCAAAACTTCATTAAAAGACTCATATCGTGGCAACAAAGTTAACCCAATCAGTGTCCGAATTTCAAAAACGTGCTAAAGAGCCTTCTATTTGGAAGCTAAGTCTCCATCCACTAGAAGTTTGCCTCTAAAGAAGCCACCTGAGATTAGCAAAAATCACTTGGTGTTCCACATCTGCTCCAATAAGTGACAGCAAGAGCATCCAAAGGAGGTGCAACACAGGCAAGAGTTTGAGCTGCCATCTCCAGCATGCTGGAATAACAGTTCTGTCCACACCAAGGCTGTTGCTGATCCATCTGCCTTTGTCCATATTGCAAGACTAATGTCCGCAGTTGGCATGAATTCTGCATAAAAGACTTCCTTTTAAGTCAGAAAAAAGATAATGTACAGGAATTCAGGCAATACAACTTCCAGTCAAACTGTTCATCACCAGCTCGAGTCATTTTCCTTGCTGGAAAATGGAGGAAAAGAAAAAAAACCCACCCACCACACTCTGGTTGCTTCTGAGCTTTCTGATGCTTAAAAGGTTTGAAGTCAAACATGGCTAATCCTTTAGAAAACAAGTGGTGAAAAGCACTCCAACTGTACTGAGGATAAATAAAAAGCAACGCAATATCCAGTTTGCTAACCAAGTCGCACATTTAAATTAATATAGATGTCAATGCTGGTTTGAGCAAGAGTCTTCAGATGCCTCCCCCGGAAAGGGATTTAGAGCAACAGGAACTCAAGTCTATTCAGTGACTTCAAGCTGGTAGGAGGATTACTGTACCAGGACATGAAGTTGCTTGTGAGAAAGTAGGGGACAGTAAGCCATGCCCAAGCAGGTCTCCTTCTGCACCAGGAGGTGCTGGAGAAATGAGCTTGAGCTCTGGACGCGTGCCAGAGTTGTGGCAGCATCCGGGAAGATGATACCAGAACAGATGGCTGTCCTGTAAGCAAAGGGCTTAGGGATGCTGGCAGATGTTGCCTTTGTATCAAAAATAACTGAATTACTACTGCCTAATGGACAAAAACTACAGCTCAAACCAACGGACACTGGGATCATCATCCTTCCGAGAGGGCACGCAGGAGGTGCGTGGTACAGCTTGGTAATGCAGCTCCCGCGCTCAGATTACAGCTTGATTTCATACAGGGAAAAAATCCTTACTATATGCAATGCAGCATTAAAAACCCTCAGAAGATTAAGGTGGTAAATATGACCACTGTGTTTCAGAAGACAGATTCCCTCAGGAAGCAGATGCCCTTAACCAAATAATCCTCAGCAGAAAGGAGGAAGAGGAGCTACAAGCTACACAAGGCAGAGGCCAGCCAGTACTTTGCACTGCCAGAGCAAGATGCAACACAACTGCAGAAATCCCTCATCCCCAAAGACAAACCAAGAGAGATTAGCAGTGAATTTTGCAGCCTTTTCTGAGCAACTCTTTGGCATCTATCGCAGAAGTCTTAATTCTCTCATTTTCCCTACATTCAGCTTTAACGTAATGACGGGAGGCAAATAGCTGAGACAGCAGGGTTGCAGTTGCAGAAGATGATCTCAAACAGTTCAGAGGATTTGGTGCAGAGTTTTGACTCGGTCTAACGATGCAGATAAAATGGCAAGTGTTGCCTTCAGGTACATTGAATGCAGCTACTTTACTGCTAACCTGTAGATGATTCAAAGGGTAAAACAAGTCTTTCGAAACGTAGTGAGTTGTTATAATGAAAGCTAAAAACAAGATTTAATGAGGTCTCCCCCAAGGAGAAAGGCAGGACTATTTACAAGTGTTCTTGGTCTCAAGTTTTCCTGGCTTTTTTTTTTCCCCCGCAAAGAGACTAGATTATTTGATTTAACCAGTCTGTGTAAACACTAATTTAATAACAACATTTGAGAAGCTGGATCACAATTTTTTTGCTCAAGCCTCAAAATGGCATATAGGAAATAAGCACTCAGCAAATTAGTTCATTAATTGCATCCTCCTCCTATCCGGAGCTGAAGGGCTGCCTCAAAGAACAGAGGTTTTAGCTCTTGAAGGAAACACTTTGTCCTCTCAAGTTTGCTGCACAGTTTTGATGAAGAGTAATTTCCTGCACAGTATTTCTATGCAGAGAAGTGGGCAATCCTTGGCACTTGGCAGCATGCCATTCTTTAACCCAGAGGAAAATACAGTGGGTCTTACACTCCTGCATAAGAAGTGTTTGCTTCCCCCATGATCACAGTTAAGGACCCACATAAAAGGAATAAGTGCTTGCAGCTGAAAAGGCAGAATATGGTCTCCCAGGGAATACGGTCTAAGATTAGGAGACAAAATCTTTGCTAGTACTCCCTCGCTAACCTTCTCAAAAATCCACTGCAACGGAGCAGGTGTGCAAACGGAAAAGCTACATGGATGGCCACGGAGCAGCAACTCCAGTCCTTCACATCCAAAGGATCAGAGATTTTAAAGTATGAATCATAATAGTGCAAACAAAATTGGAGTGTGTTGAAGTGTAACTGCTCTAGCATACAGTCACTCAGTATTTTGAAAAACTAAAGAACGCTATGAAGAAAAAAGAACAGGTAAGATTCAGGTGACAATAAAGCTAACGCCATTCAGCTCGAGCTGTGCAGCTATCGAAAGGGTTCAGGTTACCGGGAGGTGCTGGGACAGCATTGTGTTGAGAAACAAGAACTCACTGAACAAACAGATCTGCCTTTTTGGTGCACTATTACTTCCTTACTCCTTCCAATGCTATAATTCCGTGGGATTATCTGTGAAAGCCAAAGCAAATTAGGAGTGTTATTGGCTCAGTAAAACACCTAGTAGTATGCATACAGCACGTTTTCTGTTGTCAAATCTGCCCCAAGAGCAAGCTACTTGACAAGCATCACTCCTCCTTTCTGATGCAGATCCATAGCCCAGCAAGGGTATAAACTCCACTGCAGGCATTTAATTTTTAGGGAAGATCTTCTGACATTTGCCAGTGGGAGGCTTCAAAATGAATCCCTCCTGCAAAGTACTAATTATTTTTCATCTACTACGCATCGCATAAGGAGAACGTTAGATATGGAAGATCTGTGGCACTTCAACATGAATCAGAATTAAATACGCCAAGTCCATCTTGATCTTCTCTAATCTGAATGATTCCTGTCATTTTGCCAGACAGCATTAGATGGAAAAACAGGCATGTTTGCGGCTAGTACCAAATTAGTGCAACAACTTTTATTTAAAATTCTAGCTTTTGGAGCTGGGATAAAAGAGCATACTGATGAGTAAAGAGCACTGGGTATTTTCAGTCAAACACTTCAAATTTCAAAACCCCAACAGACTAATGAAAGTCTTAATTAACGGATAGAAAAGTTAAGGCATAAAAACAAACTACTGGGCTACGGTTTTCTAAGGCTGGTAGAGCTCAGGATTAAACAGTTTCCCCATCCCTTCGACTCAAACTTCAAACAGCACTGTTGACCACTGTGCCTTCATACCCGGAAGCAACCATCAAAAAACCAGTTTTATCTGATCCATTTGCTGCACTGCAGAAATACGAAAGTAGCCATCACGTGCTTGGGGAGAGCTACATCGCCTGCAGAGTAGAAAATAAACTGATAACTGGGTACTGGAGGCTTGTATGACAGGATGGGAAGACAGCTGTGCACTCAACTGCTTGCACAATTTCTGGTGTCTGCTACTGGAAGGGCCAGAGTTTTTATGCCACTCCTGTAACACTGTTCAGCCAGTCTGATTCATTGTCACCATCTCCTAACACAGGATAAAAGGGCTACAACATCTTCAGGATAATTTTCTCCTCTATCCTTAGATATCCAAATCAGCTAGATAAAGACTGTCCTTTGCTGGGTTGCCTCTTGTTTTGGTTGTTGCATCCGCAGCTTCTCAGCATTATACCAGAGTAAGTTGTGCTGTTCCCCGAAAGCACCTTCTAACTGCAGAAACGCCCCTATTTCCTGCCTCTCAACTCAGAAAACATGGAGCAGCAAGCTGCACAGTGCCGTGCTCCTAACCAAACGCCTTGCCAACAGTCCACCTAGAGAACGGTTAAGGGTCTGGAGAATGGATGGAGTCCTGAACAGAAATACTCGACCCCAGGGACTTGGAAGCTGTGGCAAACCTGCAATCAGTGCTGTTCACTGGGACCTAGCACGCCGTCTTGGAAAAGGGACAAGGCACATAGAGGTGTAAGACAGCTAAGGACCATTTATGCACGAAGAATGGTGAGTGTGTTGTTTTTAGAGTATTCAAGAATTTATTCTGCGCTTCAATAAGTTATTCTAGCTGAGGTGAGAGCAGCCTTAAGCACAAAGTGAGAGAAAGCTGCTTTTTGTACTTAACACTAGGAACTCTGCCAAGTCATTTAAGAGCACATGAAGCTTCTACTTACCAGTTTGATCGCTACATATTCATTGGTGTAGAGATTTTTGCCTGTGAAGGAAAAAGAAATATCTTTTAGTTCTGCATTCAGCACTTCCAATTTGAGAGACAACGCTGAAGAGCTTCACTGATCATCACTGAAGGCAACGAGCTGTCCATCTTCTCTGAATTAGACACTGAAGTTCATGCCTCTAACCAAGTGCAAGTCTCAAAATAATAAGCTGGAGCAGTTCACCAGGCTAGGCAAACACTATTTTCCATTCAGCATAAGGTACCCATGGATACCTTACACAGCACTTACGCTCAGTACAAGTATTTGAGAAGGTTTCCCAGACACTCAGTGTTTTATTATCCATGATATGCCAGAAAAGTTTGGGGAACAAGAAATGAAGAGTCAGACTAGTATTTCTTTTCAGAAGTGTCTTGATTCTGCTGGACACTGGACAGTTATATCTGACAATCTATAGAGAATTTCACTAGCTTAACCGTGTAACATATCAAAGGGACTATTGCAGGTAGACATATGAAAATAACCTTTGTATCAACACAGAGCTTTATTTTTTCCTCCATGAACAGTGTACATGAAAGGCCTTCTCAGCTGATCAGTCAATCCTCAATCTAATAAGGCCAACAACTGCTGGCTGCAATACAGTACCAATGAACTTCACAGCCGTTCCCAGGATGTTAACAAATACACTACATAAATAGAAGAACAAAATCCATTCTTGGGACCCCCAAACACGCAGCACAGCAGTACTCCACTCCCCCTTTCTCCCAGCAAGCACCGTGGCTTGTAGCATGCAGGAGTACCCATGCTATTGCAGACTAAAGGTTTGTTAGTCTAGTACTAGCTCCAGCAGCACCTAGGATGACTATAAACAGGCAAGCACATAGCCGTACCTCCACACCACCAGTTACCAGTAAACCGTAGCTGAGGGACATCAAGCCAGAGCTAACACACTTGCATTCAACAGCTGTAGGTGAATTTTTACTCCATGAATTTGGCTGGTGTTTGCACCAAGCCTTTGGCATCCTTAATGAACTGTGGCAGAGACCCACAGCTGTGTGTGTCAAGGAGCATCTCTTTTTGCACGTTCTGAAACTGCCAATTATTGTATCATTCAATATCCTCTCGTTCCTCTACTAGGAAATTCGAGCAATCACTCCCTGTTCACCTTCTCCATGCTGCTTGTGATTGACAAGCACTCCTGGAAGGAAGATCCCTAGGGAAGGATGCTTAGACAGTCCTCATACAGCATCTGTCTTGTACCTCCGACATCTCTGCTGCCTTCCTCTGTACCTGGAAGGAGCGTGGCCACCACTGCACAAAGCTCCCTGTGCGTTTATACACATGCCTACCATTCCCAGTACTGCTTGCTCGCTTTACTGTTACTGTGCAATGAAGTCATGCTTTCATGGAACAACTTAGTAGACCTCCAAAATTCAGTAGCAACCTACACAGGAAGTTCAGCAGTGCTGGTTTGTAGCACCAGTTTTGCCTGGATCTGTCAGGCCTTTGCTTCCCAATGCCTGCAGTAAGTATTGAGGCTCAGAAGACTGGATTAGCTACTGAGCAAGTCCATCGCAAGGAGTGGCACACTTCAAATCAGCTAGAAGTTTGGGAAACTTAGCACATCTATGTAGGCAACGTTAAAAAACATGCCTGGTCCTCCCCTCATGTACATGTATTCTTTGCATGCAGCAACAGCACTGGAAGACTCAATAGAATTAAAGACCTAAAGATGACTGTTGGTGTTCTCCCATGCTCTTAAAATCCAAAATACTTACCAGGGGAATTTCTTATTCCCACCCCCTCCCCTTTTAAAATTTAATTATTTTAAACAGCTTGGTATTTTCTTCAACTAACTTCTTTTGATACCTTCTCTACTGCATCATTCAGTTTAGTTCTGGCCTCCAGATTTCAAATAGGACATTCCTGATATAGGTCCTACACTGAGCAGATGGCTTTAATATTCATCAGGAGGTCAAGAATTTTACCAGAAGATGGACACCTCAACCTGTTGATGCCTCAACAGTAACTGGCAATGCTGTTTAGCACAGGACAGGCAACTTAGGGTGAGGTTAAATGGCCTAAGAAATGTTTTATGCAATCAGACATGTAAGCCGAGTTTCACGGCGTTAACCCCTGTAACACATTTGTTCTTCAAAGGGACCCTGCTGTTTCTTAGCTCTTTCATTAAAAGCTAGTATGTGTAGGCTGGAAATGAAGGGTAGGAACCAGGTTTTGCAGTCACATCAGGAACACCCAGATGGTGGCTTCAAAACAGACAGACTGGAAGAGTGCGAAGGCCAAACTCAGCAGAAAGGCAGGTGGCAAGGATAAACTGCTTCCCCATTTGAGACAGATAAGGACTCCAGCCTGATACCATCCGAGGGCAGCGGGGGAGAACATGCAAGGACATTAAGAGAAGGCAGCCTAAATACACTTGAATTATCTGCTCCATATTAGCTCCCAGAAAATGAGTCGTATCAGCCGCTCCAGATGCGGCTTGCCCACCGACACTTCCTCCTCCCTCCCCCTTCAAATGGGATTAAACTGATATCAAGATGCTCAGTTTGAGGATACTGCATCCGACTGAGGGAAGCTCCAGCCCAAATATACGAGAAAATTATGTGCTCTAAGCAGCAAAAGACCTGAGGCAACATGGGAATACTGTCCCCCTACAGATCCCATGCATGTCACGCCCGGCATCGCAACCCTGGAGCCACATCACTTCAAGGTAGTTTTAGCACTCAGCGTGAAGGGGTGTAACGACGGTCAAGGGGCGATGACCCACAGACCTTATATTACCACTCATGCTCTCCCGCCTAAATGGGATAATGATACTGCAAAAATACTGTTAGGGCCCTCCATGTATGTCCAGCCATTATTCGCCCTATTATACTCCAGTTATGAAGACCAAGAATAAGCAGAAGCCAGTTCTGATGATGAAATTCCTCAATTAAAAAAAGGCATTGGTAAAACACTGATAAACTAGCTCCAGATATAAGTCTGGCAAAAAAGCACATGAACTGACCAACTTGCCCTCCAATTCAGCCCCTTCCAAGCAAGGAAATAGGGAGGAGAGTCTGAACATCTAAATGGGTCCAGTTTTTGAACTCCAAACCATTCCTACAGCTACAAGGGAAGACGTTTGCTTTGCCAATTATCTTCTGCAGCTGATGAGAGCAAAAGCAAAGGTCCTTGAAACCTTCGTAGTGGCTCACTCCAGCCTGAGATCATGATCTACCCCTCAGTTTTGCTACCACGCTGCTGCCCGAGGTGTAACGATTCCTCCCTTCTCCTTACACAGGGCAGCACAGATATTAGAAGACAAGCGTAAAGGCAGCACCACTTGCAGGACGGCATTAAGCTGCATGGTAAAAATAAGCTGCGAGTAGAAGCTGCACCTTATCTCAGGAAGACAAAAGCTTTGTGATACAACTTGGAGGATTTAAGCATGCTAACAAAAGCCTTTCAAGTTCAGGCAAGGCTTTAAATGGAGAAACAATTAAGCTTATGCCTTGGTTTTGGGTAGTTCCACTGACAATTACGAACTATATATTGTAAATGAGAAGTGATGCATTAAGTCGCTAGCGTTCACGTGGGAAATCTAACCAAGTGGATTTCTCAAGCCCTGGCGGTGTGATGTACGATGCGCTGGCTGCCCAGCTGAGCTGCAGACAGGTAGAGCAACCCAAAGCCATCAATCTCTCGAGCACTGCACTTCTGCAGTCTTAATTTACGAGCCACAAGTGGAAACCTTCTCTCACAACTAGCAGGAATTAAATATTTCTTTTTTGACCTGTCTAGCTTGGCATCCTATGCACAATATGTTTTGATGACAGGCCGAGGCTGCCAAACGAAACTGCTCCAGCCCTAGTTTACAGGAAACAATGTCTATTTTTATATTAACTTGGGGGTGGAGGTCCAGGACATCATAAAGGCAGAGGTCACACTATCAAACATCCAACTAGTTGTCCTACAGACCAAGTAGAGCTTACCCCAGACAGCGCTGCACCTACAGAGAGACTGTGTCCTGGAGGCATCAGCCTAAACAAGAGTTCATGTGAATTTTGTACCATGTTTGCCCTCCTGTCTAGAGCACCTCTCTCCAAACAACAGCACTTAGGGTGGATCCTATATATGATGTGCTGCCATCCCCACCTCTTTTTTTTTTTGTACACTGTGGGTTTTGCTTATCACAAGTTCACTGCTGAGATGCACCAAACCTTCATGAGACCTGTGTATGACTCATGCCAGCATTTGACTTCAAAACACAGTTTCTCTGAGTAACGCATGAAAACCGATACTTATTGTAAAACCCCCTTGCTGCACTGGCCCATCAGGAGAGGACACGAGCAATGGATAGGATCAAGCTCTCCTAACGCTGTCTTTCAAGCAGGGCTAGACTGTACCAGCTGCCATTTTTAAATGACAATTGAACAGTACAATTTTGAAAATGCCAGCTAATGCAAAAAAAAAAAAAAAAGATTTGGGCTTCAGTCTACAGCTCTACATTAATTTCTGGCTTATCTTAATGTCTCTTAAAAACAAATAAACAAAAAATCTCTTTCCAACCTAATGGAAGCAGCAATAATTTTGCATTAGTACATGTTTTACGCTTTACTAAATAAGAGTGCTAAAAGTTGGGAAATGGCATTTGAAGAGGCTTATTTATCCCTAGTCTCATGGTTCAGGATTTCAGATGAATACAGCTGTAGCAGTCGGCATTAAACCTGTCCAAGGGTGTTATGGTTTCAGAGCTTTTCCAGTGGGCACGCAAGAAAAATCCATTCTGCAAGTCCATGAGTCAATATGAAGAGGTGGTTCATAGGCTGAGTTGGCAATGGCCAATGTAAAAAACATTAACGTCTGTTTTCATACTAGCTTGGGGTGGAGACTCAGGGCATCATCAAGGAAGAAGTCATGCTATTACAATTGCGGGCGTTTTTCAGTTCGCTTGAGAATTAATTTGGCGGTTCTCCGGGAAGCTGCACCACGATCTTGACGCCTCCTTAGAGCGCGGTTTCACACAAGGCAGCCAACCAGCATAACTGCGCGGAAGTCCCTCCACCTTCACCTGGCATTCTCTCTGGCACATTTCAGACCCCTCTGGGATCCAATTTGCTTAAAACAGCAAAAGTGATTTTTGCCGAGAAGTAGCCAGTGTTCCACCATCCTGAAGAATTAAGCATCTCACAAGAGGGTAGACAAGCGCCAGAGCAAGTCTCACCTAGAAACAGCAAACCAGACCGCCTGCTTTTTGCTGGCACCCGAGGCAGGTTCAGCTACTTTGGAAAAAACAAAATCTAAGCTTTTACACACCACCTACCCTGCAGCCTTCCCAAGGGAAGAGCCATCAGTTAACACACTTTCATCTCATTATTCCAGGCCAGACACTGATTTTTGTTTTCATCCCTTTCCCATTTCAGCTCATCTTTCCAGCTGAAATCCTACTGTTTTGCTCCAGCATGACTCCAAACACTTCAAAAATAATATACTTGGGGCTATTTATTTGTAATAAGGAAGACCAACCCGAAGCAGCTAACTTGACATTCGCAGAAAACAGCTTCACTATGTGACATTGCCTTTCCTCCCCCCAAAACTATCGGTCCCCTGGTGACCTGGAATATGCTGATACAAAAGGAGCTCAGAGTGAAAATACAACACCTGAAAAGAGCAATTCTTTGGAGAATTAGACAATATATTTTGTCCTTGTTTACCAGTCTACAGGCTTTGTGTGACTTTGTTCTTCCTGTGTTTACTGAAAGCACTCACTGATGCCTTACTTCTCTGAAACCACATTAAAAAAAAGGCCAAAAAGCAGAGAGGGCATGCCATGCATCTTTGCAGGACAAAATTGTTATCAGACTTGTTTGCTTGCATTTCAGACATGCTTCTTCTCCTTCCTCACTGCACAATTCAGCAATAATTAGCATCACATCTGTGCAAGCAAACAAGCGTTCTTAAAGCTATAACGACTAGCAAAAAGTGTAAGAGTTTCAAGCAACAATACAGCTTAAGGACCTTACACTTAATTCCCATTATCAGTGTGTTTGGCCCTCTGCCCAAGTACAGCGAGTTACAACATACTCTGTTACCCAGGATTAGCAAAACATTTACCATGGTAATGTATCAATGTACCAGAATTACAAGCCACTCTATTAACAGGTGATTCTTTTTCCGTAGCTAAAACTGAATTTCTCTGTAAAGCAATCTTCTCAGAATTGAAACCCCTTGTTTAACGCCCGTGCTTTGAAACAATACGTTAGTTAGAAATCTGATATCCGAGTCTCCAAATAGCTAAAACTTTGAGAAATGTGGAAAAGAACAACCCTGGAAACAAGATTAGAATTTGGACACCAGCTGAATAAAAGCAAGAGCCATTTACCTGGAGGGATCCAATACAGCTGCTAAACACTCGAAGCAGAGTTTTGCATTACAAAGCAATTTGACAGCTCTGGCCATGGAGTTGTTGCGATTGTGACATTTGCATTTGGGGGTCCCTTCCCTTTAAGGTATAATTCTTCTGGGCATTTCACTGAAAAACGCAACACAGCTATGCATGTTATGTTACTAGGAGGATCCAAACCTCATCACCTTCAGGCACCAATACTGCCCATGTGCTGTAGGTTCATATTCAGGAAGTTGGGAATTTTTGTCCCTCATCTCGCTTTTTCCGCCTTTGGAGCATTAGCTGTACTCCTGTAAATCAGTATAACTTCTCTAACGCAACATTGAAATCAAAATTATCAATTTACTGAGAAAGAACATAAGCAACCTGGTTACTCTTTATATTATGGAGAGGTGGCCTGTCCTGTAGATACAGTAGCCAAACCTCAGAATGAAAGGTAGCCATACATAGGATTCGGAGCAAGAATCTACGAAGCCTCTGCTGGTACTTATAATTCCTTGTTGGTAGGTTACCTGAAGCAATTTCCTGTTCAATTTATCTGTTATCCCTTCTTCTTAATTTCAGTTCTAAATAGTCACCAAGTTTCAGGTGAAAGGTCCACCTGCTTTCAGTCCACAGCAGTCCACCTGCCTTCAGCACTCAAATTTATTAGCACAGCAATCCACTTCATTCAGCAGAAAGAACAGAAATGCAACCATTTTAAATAGGTCCCAGTGAAACTATCACAAGTTGTTTCCTCTGATTGAAAGAAAAAAAAAGAAAAAAATCTTATCCCCAAACCACATATTGAGAGCTCAGAAGCATATAATCAAAAACACTGGCTGCTTCCCCCTCCTCATTTAAAAAAAAACCCCCAAAATACCATTAACACATCCTTTGTTTAGAATGACTTAAGAGCCCAACACAACACACTCCGCAACGCCATCTGTTTGGGCAACCAGCTGCAAGACATGCTGTTAGAAGACCAACGGAGCAAGAAAAAGCAAGGGCTGTCGGGCCGGTTCAGTGGCTGGGAGGCAGCAGCCAGATGGCCCGGCAGCACGCCCTGCTCGTAGCCAGCCAGTGAGTCAAACGCACGGGACAGACCAGGGAGTGGGTGATGGGGCAGAAATTAGGGCAGGGAGGTTAGTGCAGGACGTGGAACGGGGATGTGGCTGAGCCCTGGCAAACAGTCTAACCCCTTGCTTTAATAGGGTGTCCTGACTTATGAACAAGAGATTGAGAGAAGGATTTAGCCATCTAGACAGCTGAGAAGATTTTTCACCTTAGGCAAGACATTCAGCGTTGAGGAGAGAACAGTCTTCATTGTCGAGATTGTTCAAAATTTGCATCTTTGGCCTCTCCAGTGTACTCACTTTGGCTTTATGCAAATAAAAACAACGTTAACAGTTACATTTTCTGAGTCAGAAGCTGCAGGTAAGGTGGCTCAACACTTGGGAAACAAGACAAACACACTGATTTCTTAAGCCAGAGTAAGTTTTTATGAACTTATATTCCAGCAATGAAATGCTAACCTGGACAACAGGCCGTTAAAACAGTTGCTTCTTACCTAGTCTGAGTTCTCCAAAGTTCCCACACCCAATCTTCTTGCCCACTCGGAAGTTGGGTCCCACCATAAGAACACCAGAAGATGCGGATGAACTCGACGGTCGAGAACCGTGCCCGCTCCTTCCCGGCATTCCTTTCGTCGTGCGCTGCCTTTCATCCTTTTCCCTATTAGAATGGTCCATGATCTTAGTGAAAGATCTCTGCCAGCGAGCTGGCAGAGAGGAATTGGAGTATGCACTCTTCTTCTTAGAAGAGAAATATATATCCAAAAGTATCTGAGTCAGGGTCCAAGAGAGTCATGGAAACGCATGGAGTTCTTTTGGCACCATATCCAGTTTCCTAATGCATCTTTATAATGTACCAAGTGGTCGATTACGTTCTTGAGAACTCAATAAAGGCAAGCTGCTTTTGGTTTCTTACCTGGGGAAAAGAAAGAGGATATACGAAATAAAAATCATTATTTTAAAATACCAAGAGAGAAATGTGCAACATGGCAAACTTCCAGTATTTTCCAGAGCTATTTAGGCCTCAAAGAAGTTAATAGCTATGTATTAACTTTACTGTTTTCCTAACAGTTTGCTGATAAAAAGCTTCAACATCATGAAGAGAAATAAATGATGGCCCATCCACTGCTTCCTGTTAGAGTTAGTATGTATGGTGTTAGTCCTAATAAAAACAATTTCAATTACACCAGGATGTCAGGTGGAAACAAGGCAAGGAGAACACGCTCCACCTTTACAGCAACTGTGCAGTGTAAAGTTTGTTCTCCCTCTTCATGCATTCACAAAGTGTTATACAAAAGCCAGACAAATGAGAAGTGGCAAATGAAAGATGCTAAGAGAAGAAAATACCGAAACACTTAAGAAATTACATGCATCTACTATACTAAAAGTCATATCCTGCCTAGTTTTGCATCTTCAAGAGTTAACCTCAGATATATTTGCTAATTGAAACTGATGCTTCAGAGAGGCTTGACCAAAACTAGTAGTCAAGATTAATTATTTTAAAAAAACTTAAGAAATTTCTTGAAAGCTGTGTCAACATACAGTTCACATTGACATGTCCATCTTTAATGATTTAGTTTCCAAATAAATGAACTTTTGCAAAATAGATTCTAATGGAATGAGGCAAGAAAGTCAAAGGCCAAGATCTTCTCCAGCAGACCAAATTCATAACTGGCAAACAAAAGCCTGACAGTTCTGGAGGAGAAACTGAAATACGCTACCTTCCCTGTATGCCCAAACTTGTCATCATTATATCCCCGGGGCAGGCAACTCTGGACTACTCCAAAGAGCAGCCTGGTGCATCTAATGAGCACCAGTCCATTCATTTTGTCAAAAGATGACAAGAAACACATGCTTGTCAACCCATGCAGGCCAGATGGCACAGCAAAGGAAAGGGTTTTCTCTGTGCCTACGGGCCAGCCTGAAAAGACAGGCTGATGCTGTGTGGACCCAGGAGCTCCTGGCTTTACAAGTGCAGTGCAGGGAACTCAAGGAAGATTGACACCTCACCATGAGATCTATCCTGGGACACAAACTTGCCCTGGATCTTTTCGAGTAGCCAAGTGATCCAGCCTGAGCCCTCTGTGGACAGAGGTAGCTTCCATCACTCAGCAGTGAAAGCCTGAAGCCTCTGTAGCAATAGCCAGGTCCAACTTGATGGGATGGTCTGGAGATCCTGAAGTGGGAGTGGGTGAGCTTCTCCTCACACCCAAGGCAACGGGCAGGAGGAGGGAAATGGTGTAGCATGCTTTGCCTGTACGGATGCTGCACAGGGAATGAGCATACCTGGTGTTAAACAGCAGATGTGGACACACTAGTGGTCGTGGCTCAGCTGTTAAGCAAGAATCACCTATCTGGAAGCATCCCCCACCTCCCAGGAATTACATATTATATTCCGCTAGGACTCACTGTTGCATTCATGGTTCTCCAGATGTGAGCAGAAGAGTGCCTGAATGATTTTAGAAGCAGAGTTGTGTCCTACTTTCATGCGGACATCTACAGCTAAAAGCATCAATGTTTGCATGGAAGTTAACAAATACCTCCAAAGTCAGCAGAAGAGTGCTAGCTGAAACCACCTAAACCAGATTCACCGTGGAAGGACATCGTCAACTGAATGCCATCAGGGACACCCAGAGCTACAACTGTACTTATGGGTGTTCTGAGCTATTAAGGAAACCGGCTCAATCCTCCTGCAATATATTCATAGCTTATTTTTCCAAGGGATTTAGAAAGGGTTTTGGTTGTTTCACAACAGCTAACCTAGCTTGACAAAGCTAACCTGCCTACTTCCAGTCCTCCAAAGTCCAAAAATAAAAAACAGAATTACTATGCATCCACAAACCAGTGGCACAGAACAAAAGCATCAACTCTTTTGAAATATGAGTATATTTTCCCTGATCTTCCAGTTGCGGTACATTTACTTCTAGAAATTTTTGTTTTGATCTGACTCATCTGTATACAAGGCAGAAATCACTCACAACAGATCCAGAATATGCTGGTCGCTGCCAGCCAGAAATTCCAGTTTCTCAGTATGAACAAGTCTTCAGCACAACTCTGACCTTTTCTATCCATTTCCATCTGCAGCTCTAGACATATGAACAAAAGAGGGCACAGTTTTCCTCTGCTCGAGCATCCTCCCCAGATTTTTTTTTTCAGAAATCCTTTAGCAAAAAAAGCAAAGGTTAAACAAAGAGATGCATGACTTGAACAACAGTATTTGGGAATTACTTTTCAGTACTTTGGTTTATAGATCACTGGAGCTTCTACATCAGACAGGGAGTCTGAAGGAGTCTGAACAGGCTCCATCTTCACTGGAAGGACACCCACCTTTCAGCAGTACCTTAGGAAAACCTTCAACGCTCCAGAAGAGGAGCTAATAACAGATTAAAACACCCATAGATGTGAGCCAGCTTCATGTGATGTGACAACCCCACAAAAACGTCCCCATCTTGAACACGGCTCTTGCATACGCAGTTAAGGTTGCACAGCTTATAACCCACGGGATATTTCATCCAGTGCACGACTCAGCAGTCCTTTTTTCCCCACAGGGAAAAAGCAGATGATTTCTTGTAGCCTCTTTGCATGGAGGTGGATCCCTGCAGAAAATGCCATATGGCACATTTGCAGCAAACCCAAAAGGTCAGAGATCTGTACTGCGTGCGTACTGTAGGTCTGGCTACGCAAGTGCAGAAGCTGCAGCAGATAGCTCTCACGTGGTACCAGGCAACTCTGAACTGCCATTCATGATTAGACACCACCAGTCTAACTAGGTACAGAAGAGCTGAAGATGCCCGTGTACAAGAAACTCAGTGGTTAGTATTACCAAGCCTTACTTGTATTGGAGATACAAGTAATACAAGCTTTAATAGTTAAAACTGAATATGGATTAGCAGGAAGTATCCATTACAGGTAAACAGGACAAACTGGTTCTTCATCCTAGATATCCACAACATATTTTCAGTGGTGGCATTCATTTTGACAGGGAGAGTTAGTGCCATTTCTTAAAGTCAGTGGCAGGGATACCAGCAAACAGCTCATATTTGCTTTGTATGTGCTTTGCTTTCAGCATGACACTAAACAGGAACAATTTGCCTCAAGTGATCTGCTGGTACAGCTTGCAGAAGCAATGATGGATGCTCTGCCAGATATCAGAAAACCACTTTGGATGGACCCCACCCCAAACCGTTCTGGGAGAGGACTTCAAAAGAGGAAAAGAAAAAAAAATAGCTAAGTCATTGAATCATCCTTATTTTCTGAACGAAAGCCATATGTGCAAGGATGATGAAGGTATGCTTCCAGGGCTGAGCTGCTGAGCTAGATCACTAGGAAAAGATGAGCAGAACAGAGGAGCTCTATGAATGAAAAAGTAACACTCTGGAAAACACACTAGACCCTGTCAAAGTCAGAAAGGAGAAGTTTTTTTTTCCTGGAGACCAAAGGCATCTTCGTTGAGGGGGGACAATCCATGGGCAACAACTACAGACCTCACAAAAAGGGTAACAAAAAAGTCTCTAGCAAGAGCAAGTAAGACTAGCTATACGCAATATAAACAGACTACAGATACAATTCTATTTGCAATTCTGTTCTACCTTTTTTTCCCCCTCCATCTCTTCAGGAAGAGTTCCTATTCAGCAGCTACCGCTGAAAATCAAAAGCAAAATTATGGTCAGATCAAAGTAACGACAAGCTCTGGGAGGCTGCCATTTCAAAAACACAGTAGCAAGTTCTGCTGTGCTCCTCCTGACCCCTAGCCAGTTCTCTGCTGGAAAACACAGCACACAGCATTTTGAGACAAGGACAGCACAGCTTTGTGGGCCGAGGAGATACCAATCCGATGGATTGCATGGAAGACATGCCAAAAACCCTGAAAGGAAGAGGCAAAAGACTGCATGACAGCAAAGTCAAGAGGAATGATAATGTTTCGGTAAAGTTGTGGATAGATCTTTCTTAAGACTCTTTCTTGAAATTCAACTAACAGTTGCATGTTAGCTGAAAGAAAAAAAAACAAGAAAAGTCAATATAAACTAAAAGCACAGGACAGGGTTTTAAAACAGCTCAATTAACTTGAGGTGGAGTGGAGAGAGAGGCTGTTTAAGAATGCACTATGATTTACAGCATTTGTCGTATGGTACCAAAATCCATTTAACCTTCCACCTGCCCATCCTGCCACACTGACTTACCACCAGCCTATTACCTGCAGGGCAGATCTATCCCGCTAGCAAGGGTATTCTGCAGCAGAACCCAATGCCTAGGTGCAGATCTTCCCAAAGTGCTTAGCTAGCTGGGGCAAGAGATAGCATCCTTGGAGAACATGAGAATTTTACCCGCTATGATAGCACGATAGAGCCGAAAGCCACCAAGAGGCTCAGACGCACAATTCAACATGGTTCAAACAGTCCGTAATATCGGAGTTGGCCTCAATTTTCAGCTGGCAGTTGCAGGGCAGGCCATGCTGAAGAAGTGCTCCATGACACAACTACATCATTCCTTCAAGGGCTGCTCAAGCCTTTTGCGAGCACAAGTCCTTCTGAGCCTTGATACGAGTTACTCCCTTCTTCCCCACCCAGATTTAAGCCTAAACTCAGCTTAAGGCAAGTGCACCAAGTTTCAGATCTGACGGCAGAGATGCACTGCTCTGTCTGACGCTTAAAGCATCCTGCTCGCTGCTTGTGGGATGGGACAAGCAACCTGGTTCTTCTCAGGCAGATAAGTAGACCGAGCTCCACCACACGTTTTCTAGCTAGTGAAACAAGTTTTTAACGGTTATAAGCCACTACGCCCCCATCCTTCCCCCTTCCCCACTGTTCCTCTCATTTGTGTACAGCCTCCCCAGAGGAAGGATGGAAAGGTCACACCTGACAGTTTGAGAACACTAAACATCCTCTTTCTTAGTTAAAAGCCTTTTGCAGCAAACAGGAGTTCGGATCAGCAGTGAAACAGTGAATCACGTGTTTGATGATCTCTTTCCCATGGCAAACACTACGAGCAGAACCCAGTTGTCAGGGCACCAAATTGCACAAATTTTCTTCCAGATCTTTTACTATTCCTGCTATATAAAAATATGACTGTAGTAAATAGGGCATCAAATATGGCTTTTAAGGACTAACAAAGAAAAAGCACTTGGTTTTGGAAGAGAAGCAGAAGAACCAAGACTAGACTGTAATTTGAAGTCTGTCACATTAATATTTAAAGACTACTCGGAACGCTAGGACTATTTCCTGCCACGATACGAACTTTTTCATAACGATTTTCCTTCCTACCTTTCCACCCACTCAGCAAGATTGCTGACGAAAGTTACTTGCATTTAAACAAAGCTGCAGGAAGATATTTGCCTAATGGTGACTCAGTTCGACTCCAGTATTCATTTCACTAAAATATACTTCAAGACCTGGGAACAGTTATTTAATAATAAGAGATACGGGGTTGAAGGGGAGTTACTTAAAGCACAGCTAGTTCAATAAAGAAGCTGGCTCAGACAGTATCCTACACGTCCAAACACTTAGGACTCAATCTCAATTACTATCTCACCTCTACCAACGAAACTGGAGCGTGAGGGTTACAAGCCAGCTTCCAGGCAGCACTGAAGGCACCTGCCACAGTCAGGTTGTGATTGGTAGTGGGAAAGGAACATAGTCTAGCAGGAAGGAGATTTATTGCTTACTGAGCACTCATCACGACAACATGGGCATGGCATAGCGACACTGCTCATAACCATCCTGTTTTCTCAATTAAGTCTTAAGTTTGAAAGTAGTAGTAGTAAAGGATAATACAAACAAGGGACTGGTGTGAATAAGTCAAGCAGTACGTATTCCTGCCCTTCAAAGGAAAGGCTTGCTTCCCTTGCACTGAAAATTTCTTTGACCTACTTGAGACGCTCTGGAGACCTTACCAAAGTAAGATCCAGAGCTGTCAGAGTGCTGTTTTGTAATGCAATTTCAGATAATCGAGACAGATATTGCAAGTGAATGCCCCTTTCCTCCAATCAAACCAAGCAGACCTGATGCAGGTCTGCGTGTATTTTTGATTTGTGAGGGAGTCAGCACATGTGCTAGAAATCAAACTGCAAACCCTCGGCACATGGATCACCACTCTAACAAGTGCAAGTAGTTCAGCCGTACAATTTTCCTTCTCTTAAGCTGAGAACTTCAAGGAACTCTGTGGGGATGGGTGATCTCATCCTACACTGTCTAAAAGCCGCAACTCCATTTCTCAAAGCAACTTTCAGATTGTTTAGGACAGGACAGGCACATGCCTCCTCACAGTGTTTTCCAACATCCCCCCATGTACACGTGTAATGCTTTTGGTAAGTCTCTTGATCTTGCCTGGAAAACACTGCCAGGATCTACCGCTTCACACATGACTTGAGACTTTTACATTCTCCAGGGCTCTCAGCTGACATGTGCTAAACATAAGGATATGAGATCACTCCGTACAAAAAAGATGGCAGCATAATGATCAGCATCAGATGCTCATTTTGCACAGATCAGGACAACCAGTTCACTCTTTAGAAAAGAGATAACAACAAGTAGGCGGGTTATGATGATTACTTTAAAACCAGGATGCATGAGGTGTTCCCTCAAGTCCTCAACATCTCCCAATGCCTTTTATTATCTTACACCTTTAAGTTCAGAGGAATAAGCCGGCTTCACGTGTCCTACACTTCACTGCAATGCTAAACAGCTCCCTAGACGTCAATGCTCTTCCCATATTAAACTGAGATAAGAAAACCTTTCACTCACGGCTTCGCTCTCTTCCACACTGACACACACACTGCCATCATCTTCAGTGCCCTTAGCACCTTCTCTTCCCACCACCTCATCTCTTTCCTTCCATGATGTTCCACTTCTTACCCTGCTTCTGCCCATGCTGCTTTCCAAAGTCTTCTTCCAAAGCCACCCAGTCACACACTTCTGGTAAAGTCTGTGTCCGCCAACTGGAAAGCGAAAACATTTTCTAAGATCTGTCCTGCTACTAAGCAGAAAATTAACAGATAACCTAATACCCCATCTTGGCCTGATCTGGAAGATGATCTTGCTTTAGTGCTTGGCTGTTCACACAAGCTAGTAGTATGACTGCAAAGTCATAATAATCTGTCCATGCTCTCTGCAACCATTAGAAATGTATGTTTTTGCCTATTCCACTCCTACTCCAGAGCTTTCTGGTTAGCTAGAGGGTCTCCCCCTATAAGATACTCCCCCAATAAGCTTCTTATTACAGGAGTGTATGTCTACTATCTGACCATACACCAGCAGTACCTCCGCACACCCATTACAGAAGAAATCAGCATTTATTTGCACTTTCCCAAACAGCACTAGACTGACCTGGTTTTTAACATTCTCAGCATTGCAAAAAACAGCAGAAAAACTAAAAAAAAAGGTCAGTTTTCTCTGTTGCAGTTTAAAGCTTGTAGCAGCATCAACAAAGTTGTTCGCAGACTAAGGCAGGGACCACGTCATGTCAGACGTCCCACATTTGGAAGGTTCTTTCCAACCTTAAAGGCTACAGGTGCATTTTAAAAATTAAGAATTGCTTCTATTTAACTGTTTGACCCAACAACTTATCTTCAGCTTGTGGAGTTGGTTTTGTACCAACCACTTCGCAGGCAGACAAGCATCTTAAGCTGAAGCATACAAGCCGTGTTTTATATGTCTAAATTGTTGGGAAGGGTGAGGACAGACAACTGTGGACCACTACACTCATATTCACGATTCATGAATGCGCACAACTGTCAAGCTGACACAACAATTACACAACTCTTTCACGCAAAGGGAGGAACTCAAACACATGTTACTTCATCTCCCACTCATATCGTTTGCCACAGTAGGGAAGTGAACTTGCAGGAAATCTTTTCCTTGAAAATTCTGTGGACTTGCTAAGAAGCACTAATGGTACGACCCTCAAATAAACGCATTGGCAAGTTACGTTTCCAGATGAGGCTCAGTCCGATGTTGACTGTTGTCACCAGAATGGTCCAAGAGCCCATCATGCAAGTTCACCTCTGGACTTTGTTCTCAAAACCCCCTATGCAAGTTCAATGTTTAAGCAAGAATGTTATGAAGGAAAAAGCAAGTTAGTTCTTCCAAACGAAATCAGTCAAATGAAAAAAATAGACCATTTCAGGGAAGTGTTTTGTGTGATGCAAGCTGGATTCAGTCATTATTTCCCACTCAAGTTAAAGCAAAACAGAGGCCACGAAGTACTAAAGCAGTCATGTATGTATATAGCATATACACATATATATGTATATAGCATATACACACATATATGTATATAGCATATATATGTATTACAATGCACTACAGACCATAATCTGCCAGAAAACCAGAGGATTACTGCACTTTATGAAGAGTTGCATTATGCTAGAACAGCTAAATGAACGGTTGCTTAAATTAAAAATCCCCTAATGAAAGAGTGATCTGCACTTTTTTTTTTTTTAGGCTGAGAGGAGGGGAAAAAGACTGAAAGGCAACTGCCAGCTCTGTTCCAGTCTACATTCTGTGGCTTGTTGCAGAAGTCAGACATACATCCCTCTGCACAAAAACCTGACAGACTGCCAAACCCCCCCTCGTCGGCAGCAGCACCCCTGAAAAACGCAGGTGTTCAGCCCCACGCAGCTGTCTGCGCAACGCCAGCCCCAACACCGCATCCTCAGCGACCCCAGGAGTCCTGCAGCCCGAAGAGGCAACTGTCACGTACCAAAATTTGAGCACTACACCTTCATATTACTGTAACCACCCCTGGCTTTAAAATCCAGTGTTTGAAAGGCTTCTCAAAGACCGGTGAAAGCATGAAGTTTAGGATAGTGTCTGCTTGCAAAAATAGGCTAAGGCCATGCAAGATCAGGTACCAACAGAAATAGATACTCATGAGGATGCTGCAGAGGAAACGAGGAAAAAACCTGACAGCAGTGAAGGGTCTACAGCAGACCTGGTATAGGACAAGAACTCTGCAGATATTCTCTTCTCCAGTGTCCAGGTACCACACATACTTTTTTTCATCCAAGTATCAGCTTACTTAACAGCAAAAACAGAGCCTCAGGTATACCTAC
Source organism: Dromaius novaehollandiae (assembly GCF_036370855.1). Lineage (NCBI taxonomy): Eukaryota > Metazoa > Chordata > Aves > Casuariiformes > Dromaiidae > Dromaius > Dromaius novaehollandiae. The sequence goes on from NC_088107.1 coordinate 25,057,652, forward strand.
TCCATCTCCTTCCTTTCAGGCAATGTATTTGAAGAAGAAAGGGGGAAAAAAAATCTACTAAAGAGGTTACTTCTAGACAGCCATGTACATCTTCAAGCAATAATCCACATTAGGCAAACTCTGGTGCTTGGATGGCATGTAGTGCTTGACGGATGTAGTTTGCACCTTCTGGTGTCAAGGATGAGCAAATTCCTTGTCAAGACCACCAGTGCAGCTTGGGCTCCGGATGAGCATGCTTGGATCACTGGTAGCAACTCCACTTTTGGAGGTGTATAGCAGAACTTAACACAGATCCACCACAATAGTCTGACTGTTTTATCTGTGGACCACCTGGCAAGAAAAAGCAGCCTGGAGGATGAGTTGCAGACAGGTTCAGATAGCTTGAAAAGACTGGTGTTTTGGTTGGTAAACACACACACAAAACCCCTCTGCATTATCCAAATCAAAGTGCTTTTTTCTCGTTTTCAGAAAAGAAGGCAAGTATCAAGTTCAGAGCCCACAAATGCTTCTGAGGTGCTGGGGGTGCCTCTTATTAGAAGGAAAAAAAACCCTCAACAGGTCCCACATGAACTTGGACAGGGCCAAAGAAAGCTGAAGACCCCTTACTAGCAAGAGGTAAGTAGAAGACATGTTATTCAAGCTCAGCTTGAGCTGACAGGCAGCCCTGACCAACTCAAGAACGAAGTTATGAAGGTGCATCAAACACAGGTGCATCTCCTAAGGATACCAAAAGGAAGCTTTATGCAAGCATCTAATTCAACGCAAAGATTTAGACACCAAGCCCAGATACACATACCACAAATCAGGCAACATTAATCCCAACCTAGGTGTGCCCTGCAGGGATGAATACCAGATATCTGTTAAAGCAAACTTGGCCATAAGAGAGACTTTGTGCAGCAGTGCCGTACAGCAGGGCAATATTCAGTATCACAGAAACTGAAGCAGCTGCTCTTCACCACTGCACAACCTCATATGAGAAGAGGACTTGAAGAAAAACCTTCAAGAAGGAGCGTGATTTGAAGCACAGCTAGAAGATGAGGGGGAAAAAAAGGTGTCGATAGGGAAAAGTCAAAGTGCGTCGCAGCCTGTGAAACTATGCTTCAAAAACTGGACAGGCAGGCAAAGCCCACAGATCACGGCAGGGCAGACAGCCCTGCCATGTCCAGGCGACTGCATCCCTCACATTCAGGGCTGCCCAGCGGGCTTTGCTTGATCCCCATTTCCCCAGTTGCTCCTCACTGGAAACCCTTCAGAAGAGGCGCTTGATCAAATGGAAACACAGCGAAGGAAGGGATGTTTAGCTAGCACACCAGCATCTCTTAAAAATTCAGTAGTGCCGACGCCAAGAGCAGAGACAAGTAGTGTAGGAAAAGGAAACACAGGCAAACTTGATACAGTATGATTTAATGCATGTGGCTTCTCTTTAATGCCTGAACTCCCCTCTCTCCTTCCTTGAAGATACTGCCTTTTCAGGCAGCCACAGGACAAAGGAAGAGACTGTGCTGTCACTTCAGATTTAGACATTTGGCAGGAATTCATCTGGCATATATAAAAATATTTATATATATTTTATATGTCAGGTGAATTATATACATAATTTTTACAACTAAATTACTTTGAAAGAGAAACCTACGTAAGGCCAGTACACGGAGAAAAATCTTCCCAAGCTTTTAATGTGCTGTTTATTGGAGTCACATTGCCGTCAAACAGACTTTAAAGGGGTGAGGAGTCCTGCAGCTACGTAAACGTGTTAAAGAGCATAAAGGGGGGAAAAGGAAATAAGCAATACTCCTTGTTCAGGTCTGCAAATGTGCTGCTAAAGTAGAGGCAAACAAATCCAAAAGCTGCTACCAAAATGGGCAGTAGCTCTCAGCATACGCCTTGCCTGCCATCACCAGATCCATATTCCCCCCCACTTTTTTTTTGTAGGGTAGAGTTTTTACTGATTTCACTCACCTAAAAAAGTGAGTCTATAGTACCAAGCAGGCAGGTAAAGATCAAGTTGACTAAAGATGTCTGTAGCCCATCTCTTCTCCAGGCCTTCGTTATCTCCAGGAAGAGTTTCTATAGACAGTAGAGCTTAATATTTAGGGCACTGTTACACCCGGAGCCCGAGACCTGTTTCAGCGATTTGTCCTCCCTTAGCATTACGGGATAAAAACTCCATGAAGTCATCTCAGCAGCTGTGCTATAGTCCCAAAATGAGCTGTTCAAGGAAAGAAAAAACAAAAAACCCTAAACCTCCCCAAACCACTCTCCTATAGGTCAGCATCCTTACCATCTATAAGGAATGACTTTTCCCTTTCTGCTGCCTCTGAATTTTAAGACTTCCTTTTTTAGGGCTCCCGACAGTTCTGAAACAATTTAGCTGACTGAGACGACTGACCCGGGTAGTCTACGCAACTGGAAGAAGCCAAGAACGACGCGCAGACAGAGCAAAATACCTGCTGGAAAAGTACAGGCCCCCTTGCAGGAGGACCGGAAGATGCTGAGCAGCTCTGTGACAGTTTTGTGGAACAGTTCGGTCTTTTGCTTTTTTACAAAGCAAAGGTCGCTGCTGCAGTTTCGCTGCTCGCTCTGATGTTGCCTCCTCCCCAGTGCAAGGTACAAGCTTGGTTACTGGTTCCATTTCATGCCCACGAGTGGCAAGATAGGCTACACCTACACAAACATTATAAGCTCCATAAAACCCTGCACTTCCGCAGCAGAGTAATTATACATAATAATCCCAAGATATGCAGTTAGGCAGTTGCATATGTTCACAGAAAGTAAATATTTGCACCTAGTTACTTCCTCAATAAGGCAAGGAAGTAGCCCAAGCCACCAGGCTACAATGTGACACCAAGCAGACTCCATCCCCAGTCCAGAGAGCAAGTTACACAGTTTTAAAAAAGATTTTAACACTTGAAGGTTACCTTGCTGGGGGGTTTTGTTGTTTGGGTGGATTTTTTTTTTTAAACCTAAAGTATGCAAGTTGGCAATGGTTTAAGAATATTGATGTGTTGGAAGGGTATTTCAGCTTTTTCCACACTCATTAGCAAGCGCCATCCCGTGACTGTCATTTCTGTACCTGTGCTTCACATGACATCTTTTTATAAAGCCACTTACACTGCCCGTCAAGGCAAGGTTTGCACGCTACAATAGGTAGTGAGCGTGGCATCAGGAGAGGCCATGTCTCCAGGCTCACATACCTGACACAAAAACAGCTCAACGTACTACTACACGTCTGTGCGGCATGAACAGTTTAAGAAAGAGCAACAAATACTCTCAGGTTTCTCACCAAGACAGTCTTGATGTAAGCTCTGGCAATCTCCTTCGACTGTACCCATCCAGCTGACAGTGTTTGCCTTCACACGCCATCAAGTTTGTGAAGTTTCTCCCCTTTTCTCAAGTATACAACAATAGTACAACTTTGAACTTGCAAATGATCAGCCCGGTTAGGAGACGGCATCATCCTTTCTCAGTCCACTTTGTTATCCTGAATGTAGGTTCACAAGCCAGGGTGGCAAAGACCGGCCTGCTCTCCCAGGCATCATGCTGCCCTTTCAACAATCGAATGGGAACGTCCACTGAGAAAAAGCTGTATTTTCAAGAGATGCAGTGAGACGGTGTTAAAGTCAGCCGTCCACACAATCTCTGCACAGTGATGGAAAGCAACCCTTTCCGTCTGCACGCTCATGGTGCGAGATGCAGGGAGGGAGAGGGGAAGAGACGGACTATGCAGACAGCCTTCTGCCTCCACAAAAAGAGAACAGCCAACAATACCAATAGCTAGAAAGAGATATCAAGCTTCCGCAGTGCGCTTATTTTCACTATTACAGCCAGATGGATTTGGTGACACTTTCGTGCTAAGGTCGCTGCAGTGCCCAGCTCCAGGCATACAAAGTTCCCATGCGTGCCAATCTCTGGAGCAACTACTGATAATCCTCTATCTGCATTCACAGCTCCGTCCCACCATCTGACACTTATTTCCTAGATTAAGAAATATATCAGGCAATAATCGAATGCCTCAACTACCTTCAGCGGATGCTTTCATTTGCCAAGACATCTCGTCATTTTGGCCACACCTATTCAAATTTAAGTTCTTCAACTGCAGAAGAGAATCACCACTGAAGTTATTCAATACCGAAAACAACCACACCAGGTTACCACTGGGTACCGATGCTTCCCTTGAAGTTGAACAAGTGATGCATTGCATTAGCACTGGCAATACTGGATGCCCATCTGCATTTGGTTTCGAGCAGCGACTGCAGACAGCAAAAGCAAGCCAGCACTGACACAATCGTTCAAGCTTGTATGCATTTGACATTGCTATATCAGCTTAAGACAACACCGCTTGTGTTAGATGTCTCAAAAGCAGCTCTTAATATAAAAGAAATTTAGGAGAGGGAAGACAGGTTACTTATAGAAGTACTATTAGAAAAGTGAGCATCTTCTCACGTAGACTGAAGGACCTAGTGCAAATATTGTGCATGGCTTTACTAAAAGGACTTTATATAGAGATAACCAAGCCCCTTTGGTCTCTTGCAAAAACCTGTCATTAGTTCTCAGCCAGCTCAAAGCGTGGCATCTCCTCCAGCTTTTCTCACATCACTCCAACCTATTATGTGGCTTGATGCCTTTAATTTAGAATTCATGCTCCTGCAATTACGTACAAAGTACAGTTCTTTCTGTGAAAAGCTCTAATTATGTTTGCCTGTTTGGTTTTCAATGATTAATTTATATCTGAATAGATGGGTGAGATGACTCCCCAAGAAATAAAGGTAAAGAAACCAAAGGTTCTATATGCCAGTATGGGAAATAAGCTGAAAAGATTTCTCAGTTTCACAGCGAGGTAACTTTACAAGTCAACCTGTCCTAGTTCTCTTCTTACCCTACCGTTCAGGACTTTGCACAGTTCATGGCCTGGCTCTTCTGTTTGCTGTAAACTCGAGACGTGCCTACGTAAAGTGGATATTATGCCAAAACAAACAAATCTTCCACCCACTTATGATCCTGCAATCTATTAGGAAGGAAAGGCAAGGCACATAGCATTAAAACTATAAATACCAACAAGCATGAACAAGGGTAAAGTTAAGTCCTACACAGTTAGCAAAAAGACTAACATTTTGCTCCACTTCCTAAAGGAACTGGGCTTCCGCGTTGGCCTTGCATGTCAGTACCCCTGTTTTGCAAGCTTCCAAACTCATCCACGTGGTTCAATCCCATTTGACAAAGGTTTCAAACACTACATTTCTACAGACTTCACGATAAAGCCGAGGAAAGATAGCTTCACACCCTCATTCAAGAAAATAATGAGGCGCAAGATCAACCATGCAGTGAAACATAAAGGAACCACAGGGGAGAGAAGTGCTCATCCCTATCCACAAGAAAAGCTTCAGTGCTGGTGTCTTACTAGATACTGGATTATACAGTCATCAAAAACATATTTTATAACTTCCCGTTCTCAAAGTCATTTAGCCCTGTAATACAGCATTCAGATTTTGAGGCAAAGAACAGGTACGCGCATCTCTGCTAGGCACCACTTTTCCCCCATGATGTCCTAACGGGTGCAACTTTCCTCCAAAAGCATATGGTGCAAGCCAGCTTTGCTGTTGGTTTTCATATATACAAATAAACGTCACCAGTAACCACATAAGGTTATTTGCTATATAACAAGTGAGAGTGAGCATTATAACTGAGCGGAGACTGATCAAACAGGATATTTTTAAACAGCCAAATTCAGAGCCATTCCTTAGGAACAAGATTACTAGTCCTAACAGAGCAAGCAGGATTATATCCTCAAGGAAACCTGAGGAATATTTTGATGGTCAAAGTAGAACAACAGCTCCGTGCAAAGCTGTGGTCAAAGTAGAACAACTCCGTGCAAAGCTGTGCTAAGAAAGGTCGCATGATCCTTTGATGCCCAAACAGGAGTAACCACATAAACATGAGGAAAGTCTAAGCGTACATAGGAAGAGCTCTGTGCTGCTGTATTTCCCTTTTTCTAATGGCTTCAAAACAGTGACACTGCAGGGAGAAGCATAAAGATTCCTCAAGAATCAGAGCAAGGTCCTGTGATAAGATTAAGGCAACTCAATGAGTTTGGCGTAAAGAGGTGAGAAGACACTTTTTGGCTTCCCCCAGATTAGTAATGGGAAGAAACTGAAGCCAACATACCCAGTAAAGAAAAAACAATAAAGAAGGTGCAGCTACCAGAGGAAGCCACTGGTTCCCTCAGAGCCAGAGAAGAAAGTGGATATATTTCGGGAAAATACTTTGACTATAAAGCAAGTCTGCCTTAGAACATCAGGTTGACTTTTAAGCTGGAAATCAGACTAGATGATCCCAAGTCACTTCCAGTTTCACACAGCAGTAGCATCGGCCTCCAGAATTTTCTTACCAGGTTGATATTTTGCTGCTCAAGCTCCGCCTTGCAAAGTCATCAACATCAGCCTTGTAACAACGTGCAATCGTTCCAGCTTCCCATGCTCCTATGAATGAGAAACTATAAAGGCTCTAGAGAGCCACTTGTTCCAACCTTCAATTCTCACCAAGTCTAAATGAATGTGTTGTTTATCTTTTAACATTAAGAAGAGATGCAGAACAGGTACTTGCAGAGTTTTATAACCAATGAAAGCACATGCAGATAACAATATTACTTTGCTCTGCAAGACATGGCCTTTGACTAGTTATGACTGGCAGACTTCTTCACATAGAGCTTTATAAGCAGCAATTTTGTTGAACACATGACAGAGACAACACCTTATTCCAGCCTATTAGTTCTAAGATCATGATCTAAAGCACTAAAACATATTCATTTTCTCTCCCCTCCTTTCCCCCGCCATGAAGAAACAGTTGTGAACCGACCCTTCAGACTGCCATAGATCTACTGTGCTATTCTAGGCTGGGGACACGATAGGAGTTGAGTCCTCACACAAAAAGAGAAAAAAAAAATTAATAAAGGTAGGAGTATTAAGCAGCCCAATGCAGCAGAGTGACTCTTCAGGCCATCGGTTTTCTTCTTTCTTCCACCTGGAGGCTAAATGCTTTCACACATTATCTTGGACAAACTGGGACAGACCTGTGAATAACAAAAATATATAAGGCTTTAACAAGGGTTTTTTGTCCCATTAAGAGAGCCACCTCCTTACCAGGGGAGAAGTCTGAGTGCTTCCACTATTCAGTATCTCTCTGTCCTCCAAAAGACACCAACCTCCCATTGCGTATCCTCTCCCACCCCAAGATCTTCAGTCAAATAAATAAACCACCGAGCCGCTCAGAATACATTGTTGAAGCCCCCTGGTCCCCCCAGCTACAGATCATAGTTAGGCATCATCTTTAAACTATCTTTTCAAAATGAATGACTTCATTACACTCATTTATCCAAATAGCACAAGCTTGAGAAAGCCGAAAAACAAGCCCACAATGCAGTTCTGCCACGTGGGAACAAGGTAACTACAGAACCTTTTGGAAAGAGTAGAATAGTGTATTTTGATAGTGTTTATACATAATGCCCAGTATGTGCCTGTATATCACACACTTATTTAAATAAAGGAAAGTCATCCTGTGCGCTTCGAAACCTAGAAATTATTCCATTTTCAGCTACAAAATATCACTTTGAATCACCACATGTAAATGAAAATGCAAGCCATTTACAGCTTAGCTTTCTCAGTCAAATCATGAGAAACTGCAGGTGGCACAAGGCATGAGACATTTGGGATTTTAAGAAGAAACTCATGCAGTGAAAGTGCAGGTGCAATCAGAACACGAAAAACCGCACTGAGGGGGACAAAAGGTCCACGTGAACAACCCCCCATCTTAAGAGGCCAGTAGCAGATGTTTAAACAAGACCATGGAGCACAGGAAATACATAGTGTGGGAGTCAGGGGGACACACGCTGTAATGACCCAAAGTGGTATCATTATACGCAAAAAACTTGCACTGATTTTTTTCTCCCCCGCTTCTATGAACTTGTCCCATTTCTTTCCAAATTTATGTAAACTTTTGGTATCCACAGCTTGCAGAACAATACTCGGCCTGCGTCAAGTGAGATAGCTCCTCTTCATCTTGAGCCTGTCGCCTCCAGGGCTAGTGTGAGGCAAATCAGGGTTCTTGCTCAAAGGACTAGCGCTACGTCCCCAAAGACAGCATCCCAGAAAGCGAGACATGATGCAGCTTTCAAAGCGGCCAACTTGGACACTGACATCAGACAAAGTCTTTTCTTTTTCTCTGTTCATAGATGAGAACAAAAAGTGATGAAAGAATATTGTTTTGTCACAGGAACCATATAGATTTGATTCTAACTCAACTGAAGAAGCTTAGGACAAAAGGACACTGAGGACAATCTGACATCTGCTGCCTTTTAGAGGAAACGCTAGAAGTCGTACTTTCCAGCACATAAACCCTCAACCTTAACACGGAAACTAAATTCTCTTGGTCTGACAACCATCCCTCTGCACAAACTGTCTCAGGACAAGCAGATGAAACTGCACATGGAGGTAAGATAACTCAATTAAATGGAGAGAAGGGGGAAACCTATTTAAATATGTTCTATTCAGACACCTTTGTGTGGGATTGATCATTGCCTGGCCGTGTCTACAAAGTACTAGTCAGATGTCAAACAGCTGGTATAACCACCCACAAAACCCAGCTTCATTAGCTGAACTCTTTATCAAAGGACTTATCACAACATTGCAAATCCCCGCTGCTGCTTGAGGCAGAGAAGAAGGGACAGTGACTATGTATTTACCAGTAGAAACCGCTTTACCGTTACCTGTCAGCTGGCTAGGAAGTAAGCAGAACAGTGCCTATCTGAAGCTTATCTGTTTTTTTCCCCATGGGTCACATGCAAACGCGGCAGAGCACAACTCGGGACCTCTCACACCAAAGGATTCCCGAAAGGAAATAAAAGATGCCAGATGCCCAGGAACCATTCTTCTGAACAGAGTGCTCTGCTACAAACACACAACCAACTAGACAAGTGACAGCACCTAGCAAATCGGTGCTTGTTAGCGTGGCTGTCCATCACTGGTTCAGCTGCACAGGAGTGGGTTTGGTTACTGCTAGGACTCTTTTGGTCTCCCTTGAAATGGCATTGCATACAGGCAAACAGCGCCTGCATCTCCTCCAGCCTTCCTTGCACACCTGCATGTTGAGAAAATAAAAGGATTAAGGCAGCACAAGCAGTGAAAGGAAACATTCCTTGGACTACTGTGGAAGGTACAACTTAGCGGCTTTTATTTTAAGAGGTTAGTTGTTCTGTAAAACAATATTCCCAACTCACACGCTAGTACAGGAAAGCAGCTTACGTCTGATCCATGTGGTGACCAGGTACAGGCCAGGTCAATTAACATACTTCAGCTTTTCTGGTTTTTCACAGAAAAGCAACCAGTAAGACAAGGCATCCATGCACCACTGCAGAAAAGCTTTCACAGATCTATTTATGACACCTAACTACACACAAAGCTTGGGTGCGAGTCAAAGCTCCACATGTACTCTGCTTCTAGTTTTGATCTTGTAGTAGTTCAGATACGTGATGACATGTTTAATATTCAATAAACTGCAAGTGCTGAAGCACTGCAAGAAGGTGCAAGACAAAGACATCCAAAAACTGAGAAGTGAAGCAATTAAGCATTTACTTCCAGGCTTCTCATGACCCAAGGTAAATAAACAGTGAGAAAATCTTTCTCAGACAGCCATCAGTTTATCCCAGTAACATTTTCTATCCACTTTTCATGTTGGCCCTACCAGCTAACTTCAGGTGAATCTCCAAGTGGCTCCACAAATCCTCTAAAGCACCCTAGGAGTCTGAAAAGCTGCTTCCACATCACAGAACGGTTCAGACTCCTCCACCCCATCCCCAGGGAGGTAACAGGCCATCATTAGCCTAGACTACAGCAGCCTTAGTAGTTTAGCTGACAGACTGAGACAGGCTAAAAACTGAAATTAAGCAAAGACAGGGCAACTCCAATCCAAAGTTACCTCCCCAGAGCCAGCAGCCATAGGTCAAGGTCATGGCTCTTCAACTAGCAGCTCACGGACAACACCCTGCCCAGGAGGTAACAGCTTCAAACACAGCACTAGCAGTCTCCCCACCAGCATGCTACACCCTCAGCAGTGCAAGACAGACCTATTATTTCTTAAGCACTGGAGAGCAGTGAGTCCCAGCACTCCTGAGCCTGTTGCCAGGGTTAGAGGGAGAGCTTCAGTATCCAGTACCCCAAAAATGGGCCGGGCAAACCAGAGCAGAGCCTGGCTGTACCGCTCCCATGCATCTCCTCCTGACCTTGCCTGGTCCTAGCCTTCTCCTCTGCCAGTGTCCTGGGTACAAGGGAAGCCACAGTAGAGGTTTAAGGCAGGCTTTGGCTGTCTCCTGCTGGCTGAGCACAACAGAGAGGAGTTTGTTACAAAAGCTGAGTAGCCCTTAGGTTACCAGAAAAAAGTCACATCCATGCCTAGTACACATCAGAGAAGTTTTAAAGATGGCTTAACCAATTTAACATTTAAATACCGTAAAAGGCATGTTCCTGCTCCTCCATCCATCCATCAAATGCTCCCAGACTCTCCATTTCACTGGCTCTGGCACCCACCTGACCTGCTGGTGAGCCAACTCATCTCACTCACCTAGCAGTAACTGAAGAGCTTTCTGTCAGGTTCCTGAGCTGAATCCTTACTGAGAGGTTAGAAAAGTCTCCAAGCCAGTAGAAGGAGAGTTACAGGTAGATGGTATCACCCTTAGCAGCAGCAGCAAGTTGTTTCATACTGCAGCTCCATGAGATTGACAGCTAAGAACATTGCAGACAATTGGACATTTATGATTCTTCTTAGAACTCAAGATAAATGCATGTTCTCAAAGAGTTTTGCTTCCTAAATATCAGCCTGTTGTCTGGTAGTTTCCAGTAGCTCTTTTTGTATCCTGTCTAATAGCAGAGTGCCAAGAACATAAAGGCTTTCATTTGTGTTAACTGCAGTAGCAAAAGCTTTAACTAAAACTGCAGCCACATCTTCCACCCTCACATGTTTTTCGAGCACTAGAACACAGCACAACCTCCCTCCCCCATCCCATTAGGAGAAAACAGGATAGGAAACACTAGATTTCAGAACTGGCAGATATTTAGTAAGCTAAAACCTGACACGAGCAACACGAGGGAGAGGAGCTGGAGGTACTTCTTCAAATACCAGTCTCACATCTTACTGGGAAAACAGGACACTGAAGTTACCTCCCTCCTGAGCTATGGCAGGATTTTGTGGGAGGTATTAAGAACTTCCAGAAAGGCACCAAGAAAAAAGGCTAGCGTGCATTGAGATACGTAATCGAGACAACTGGAACATCTGTACTGAGACCCGAAGTGCTTCCAGTACTAGGTAAGTAGTATCTCCAGAAGCACCTCTCACCTAAACAAGCAGATACTCTGAACTCTGACACCTTGCAGCCCTTTGCAGAGCTGTACTACTTCTCTTGATGTATACTTCTTCACTGTGGACCTGTCACCAGTGCCCCCAGTCAGAGGCCACTAAAATTTGTTCTTGAAGATCATCTGTGCCGCTTTTCATGCCTTTGGATTCCTGAAGGACAGCTGCACCTTACCTGTGCCGATCGTGCTGTTCACAGACGTGCTTTTGGAGACACCACATTAGCTACTGCTTGTTCTGTACTTTAAGCTTAAGGTCAGGCCATGCCTCAAGGCAAGAGGAGACTATTACAGCCGGCTTGGTCCTCCAGTACACACACCTTCATGTCTGAACTGCACAACAAGGGAAGTGTTACAGGATCTGGAGGAAAATATTCTTGGGGGAAGGGAAACAGTGCAGCTTTACTCTGATTTACCGGGACTCTGCATGTCCAGAGGAAGGCTACATACTATCCCAAGAGAGAGCAGAACAGATCCAAGAGTCTGTGTACCAGATCATTCACCCCCAGCACAGTGTCCCTGCGTAGTCTCCAGTGCCGAGCACAGCCTTGGAAAGACAGTGCTCCTCAAAGCTCTGCAACGGGCACATTTCAGAGACAGAGGCTGCTTGAACTTCTCAGCAGTCACTATCAGGACTCTATTCACCCCATGTCCCCCATAAAACATTAGGCCATCAGCTCTGCTCCCAGGAGGCACTGGCAGATTAGAGGATGCTGCAGAAATGGGGGATGGTCACCAACAAAACTGGTGGCTCACTCATGGCCCGCAAGCCATTAGCGGTGCTCAGAAGACCCCTGTTCTACAACACAGAGGCAGGACACACTTCCTCTTTTACCTACCTGCGAAACTGAGACAGCAATTGACTTCCCGTGGAGATGTTAAATAACCAGAAGGAGCCTGGCAAAGAACAAGACCACAGAAGACCTACGGCTACGTAAGAAGCCTAGATGACAACCAGAATTCACAGCAGGATCAGCATGGCAGCACATCCGCCAGACAGATTTGGCCCACACAGTGCTAATTGCCCAAATAATACCAATTCCCCTGAGACAGCTTGATTTTTCCCCAGAACAGTACGTTTATGGAAACGTTAAAAACTATAGAAAAGGCCTCATAGCATACAATAAAAAATAAGGATTCGTCGTTGTTCTAATGAAACTGCGAACGTGCACTGGGTTTTTAGCAAGTAAATGGAAATCATGCTGACATACAATTGTTCCACCCCCGGCTTCGCCTTCACACATTTCTTACAGGTCAATTTTAAAGAATTAAGTCTTGTTCAGCTAAACATCTGGTGGCTGTTGCTAGAGGAAACAGACTATCTGCAACATTTGAGCAAAAATAATGAGTTACATAAAAGCAGACTGCATAAGCAAGAACAAGTGTTTTGCCAGCATACATATCTCAAACATTACATGAAAAACTATGCTTAATTTTGGGGTTAGAATACAATGAAGTTAACCCATATGCATTAGAGAAGTAACGGAGATTCAAATTCTCTAAGTCCATGAAAATATAATCATGCTGTATTACAATCAATATTCTAGCTAGCAGCTGCCCTAGAGATTCTGCAGAAACAGTTCTGCTAGAGAAAGAGGAGTTACAGGTGAAAAGGGGACCAGTTCAGCTGTAGGCATTTTCAGACTTATATCAAGTCAGTATGAGTTGAGAAGCTATGCAAGATGGTTTTGGTCCTTAACAGTTTGACTTAGAGCCCCCATGCCTAACAAAGCAAGTACTTTTCCTTAACACTACAGAGCACCTTTTCAGTCCTTTTCCTTGGGATTTATCAGTGCTTTGAGTCCAATGCCCAAAAGATAAAGCTACACAGCACTACACTAGAGGCTTGATTTTGAGAGGAAAAGCTGACGGCTGACAAGAAGCTCTAATGACATCACCATTCAAAGCCCTAAGACCAAACCAGAAGCCTCGTAAGATTACAGATCTTTTATAGGGGCTTTATAGATCATGAAGTCCTGCATCAGGAGACACAGCATTCCTGAGAACATCTCAAACAGCGTAACACTAATATACTGGAATTGCGCTTCACATTATGTACTTTTCTACAAATAGATAGCACTGTTCTTTGAGGAGAGCTTCAGCACTTAAATAATCCAGAAGCCTGATGGATGACTAATACAACGAGAAAGCTTCGAGCACAGAAGGATATTTTCAGTACCACTCACTCATCAGGACCACTGACAATACACAGCCGCTGAACAGCGGAGGCACCTAAGGCTTTCACTGCTGTCTCCTTTTTTTTCAAAATACACACAAAGACTTTGGTGGCAATGAGCTTCCTCCAGCACTGCCTGAAGTCCACTCTGCAATCAGCTCCAACTGCTTAGATGGTATAGTGTTATCTTGTACGTGTCACCACTGGCCCAGGACTATCTCATATTAGCATGCAGTGAATCTATCGCTATTTTGTAGAAAGCCACTCCAAGACACCGCTTACTGAGCACACTGGAGATGTGCCCCATGAGCAACTGTTTAAGCCAGGAGTTCCACTGCTGTTCTCATTTGTTTACACCAGCCAAGAAGAACTTGCTCCTAAAGCCAGATTCCTCCAGTTGCTGTGGACATGGCACTGCAGGTTCACCAAGCATATCAAAGCAGAACATAGAGTCAAGAGCCGACTCCTCAACTCCTATGGGCAAAGTGTCTTCCTCTCACAAGGGCAGGAGCTGAGGCTGCGTTGATGTTGAGAAGCCACCAGGCCAGCACACCTCCGCTGGAGGGTCCTGAGGCAGGATACAAACGCTCCTTGAACGAGTGATGACACGAGCCGGGGTGCTAGCTTACGGAGAAGTGTGGGCTGATGAAAGCATGACACGGGGCAAACCAGAGCTTGTTGAAATATGAAGTTTAAAATTCACAGGAAAAATAAAAGAGACACAGGAGGCAGGAATGGGATACAGGTGTAGACAGGTCAGGAACAAGATCTGTGGCTGAGACAGTGCCACTTTTTCAGTGTTGGAATTAGTAAAGAATTTCAGTAATATATTATCAACTTCTACTATATATTAAAGGGAAAAAATGTACACTTGGGTTTACTCATCATCTGATTTAGTGTTCATACTGCCCAACAGTCTCTGCTTAAAATCCACATCTGTGTGCAAACGGTTGAATAGAAAGCAAGTGGTGAGGGGGAAAATTAGACATCTTGAGCTGGGCAGAAGCTTCTCTCAAGTGAAAAAGCATGCCGATTCCAAACCCCACAGAAACTGCTTCATCTGATAAAAAGGTTCCCAAGATCCCAAACATCCTCCAGGCAGGGATGAGGAAAAACAAACCAATGTCTTCAAGTCACACAAGAAACCCTCCGCAACATCATGTCAACAAAGCATGCTTCTTTAGACTTCAGGGGCTTATCTTTAAGACAAAACAATGTAAAATAAAGCACAGTCGGATAACTACAGTCCCTCTTGGATTCACAGAAAGATATTGAAAGCACTATACTGCACCAGTCTGAAGAAGTTTCAAGCAATTAATGACACTTGTACTACTAGCACCAAGAAGAGAGGGAAATCATTTTTAAGGGACAAAACGGCAAAATAATTTGACATACCGTATCAAGCAAAATTGACAACACATTTCTCCTTCAGGCTGGAAGCGTGAAACAGTTCCTGGCCCTTCCCCCCATCTCTTTCTCCCCAGTTAGTCGAGACTACCAAAACTCAAAAGCTCATTAGGCTTTCTATATGAGAAATTTAAACCAGAAATTACGATTTAGAAAGAATTTGTTTTGTGAAGTTATTTTGTCCAAAAGCAGAAACAGCATCTCCAAAAGTTTTTATTATTATTTTTTCCCCATCACCGATTTCCTGAAACAGGCAGTAGTGTCCTACGTATACTGAAGTCAGACATACTCACCTAGGAGCGTTACTGATTTTGCTCTCAGTTCTGGAAAGAAAGTTCTCTCAACATCTTTGATTTTTAGTTTTCTGCTTATTTCATAACAAAGTTAAAGCGCTTTTAGAGAAGCTTCAGTTCCTCATGAAAGACTTCGGACTCTCCCCTACTTTATATCCTACCCAACTTGAACAATTTCCCTATTCAAGGTATTCACCACTGACAGGCATCCTTGCAGTTACCTGGTTTCCAGCTCTCAACACATACATTTCTAGAACTAAAGGTAGGGAAGTTCAATCAGGGATGCAATTTGCGTTAAGCTTCCAGGCAAATTATTTCTGGTGAAAACAAAACCAAACCCCAAAACACAGCACTGACAAAACGAAAATATTGAAATGGAAACATGCAATAAGAATTGAGCAGCTTTCATTCAGATCTCTAAGCATCCTCCCGCAGGCCTGAGGGCCACTTCACATATTCTGGCTAGACGTTACTGCATTTTAAAGCACCTCCCCTTATACATCTTTTTTTGAGGAATGAAGATGGGATTTGCATGCTAAGATCTTCCACAATATCAACTCAAACTATACTCACCATATGTTTCGTAATTCACTTGTCTTTGTTATCCGAAATCACAGCGTAAGCAAGTACTGGGGCATCAGAGCAGCACAGCAGCTAGCCAGTCATACCTGTAGTGATTTTAAGAATAAATAAATAAATAAATAAAAGCAGACATTTTAGAAAGTCTAAATGCAACAGCTTCCAGTCTTGCTTTACACTTTACAGAGAGCCAAAAACCTCTTCCTATAGAAAAATCTAATATTTCCCCTTACTCCAAATCAGGACGTGAATTTTCGTTCAAAAGAGGACAGTGTTTTCTTAAAATACAGATGTTTCCGACTGCTCAGTGATTTTGGTTTGTGTTTTCAGTAAGCTGCTTCCCCACCTTGGCAAACAGGTTCCCAAACCTGAACTCCCATGAGGCAGCATCCACGGGCTGACTACAGCTCCTGCGATGCTCCGGGCCCTTTGGCCAGAAGGAAGCACAAGGGGGGTTTGTGCTCGTTTCTTTTTTTCTTCCCCTCCCGCCCCCCAAATAACATCCTCCCGAGTGCATAGCCCATAGGGCAGAACAGGGCTCAAACACCAGTTCCTAAGGGGGAGTGCTCCATAACCGGGACACCAAGGCTGAACCAAAATGAAACTGGATGATGGAACTGCCCTGGATGACCAGATACAGGCCGCTTCCTTTTTTGTTCAAAATTTAGACATTTAACTTCCTTTTGAGAAATGTGGACTGTTAAAACAAAAATAAAAGTAAGTTTTAAACAGCAAGTTCAAGATCTGAAAAGCCTTAACAGCCACCTAGAAGACAGGCTTATCTGACACTGAAGTACCAAGTCAGACTCCCTTACACACAACGCTCTGCAATGTGCTAACCCCTGCTCCCAAATGCCTAAGGGCATTCAAAGCCCATCCCTAAGCTAGGGCTTTTCTTCTTAATTTCCTAATTATTACAGCAGAGGTAGAAGTTTAAGGGTCCGTACTGCCCTTTGATATCACTGGTTCCACAAGCACATGGCAGGGAAAAGAAACACAGTCTACTCTCTACCCTGACCCCAGCAGAAGTAAACTTTTCTCACTTTAGAAAGCCCTGTGCTCTATATTAGCAAGAAGAGTTGTGGGGTTTTTGTGTTATTGTTGTTTTTGTTTTTTGTTTTTGTTTTTTTTGCTTTCTCCAACAGCAAGTACAAGATGCGTCAAAGTCATGGTTACCAAGAGTCACCACTTTGACTGAAGCATGCAGGAATTTGGGTCTACTTCTGCCCTGTACTTTTATAAGCTTCTTGCCAGTCCAGTCCAAGTCACATACATTCTCTCCATATTGTTCATAATTTCTTCTCTCGAGAAACTATGAGGTTTGCTCAACTGCATTGTAAGAGACTTCAAAAGTCTTAAGCTCACAGCAGCTATCATTATTAATCCTTGACCTCAACTACCCAGCACCAATTTGTGAGTAAAACCAGCCGCTGGGATGAGGAAAACACACCACTTAAGGCTTCAGCTTACAAGGTCTAAGCAACACTCATCCTTTCAAAATGGCACGACATCAGGTAGCTGAATATATCCCCCTATATCACAGTTCTTCTAAAGCATTAAGGAAAACTTTAGAGTTTAGTACCAAGTAAAACTAGATTATTTGACCCAGTCAAAGGTCAAAGCAAGGAAGAACCAGCCAAACTTGTACCCAACTAAACCGCAGAGGACATGCAAGCACTTATACTCATAGTCAAAGTGGGATCGCAGTGCTTTTTATTGGCTTGACAAAGCAGACCAAACAGTGCTCTTGGGCAAAGAATGGAAGGACAATCCCATGAACCTGACACTCCACATACTTAAATGCTGAACACTTTTTAACCTAGGGAAGCTTGCTCTTTTTCCACCTTAAACACACCCCAACATTGCAGCTTGGGAGAGTGTGTGGGGGGGAAGTACTGCATAGAAATGCCATATTGGGATGTTTGGTCAAAAAATACCTCAGTTTGTTTATATAAACAACGACCTCCAAGAAGTACTGGCATCTGCAAACACAGCACCTAAGTGAAAGAATTTACTTATAACGTGCTCTAAATTACAATTATTTACTTACGGAACAAAAGCAAATAAATCATCTCAAGCTCCGCTAGGGTTAAGGCCTGAAGCCAGGAATTACATATTATTCATGTTCTGCTTGAAGACAAGAACACAAGCGCATTATGGAAGACTCGAAGTGTAACTTTGAATCCCCAGCGTTGGTCAGTCCCTGTGACTTCCTGCTACTAAGGCCAAGATACAAAACTCCGTCTGTGCTTCAGAAAACCAATTTACTAAGAGACCTTTCAACCCACAGCACGGCAAACAGGACTCCTCCCTGGCCCTCCCCTGTTCCCATAACAGCTCGTTCTCAGATGGGACTCCCAGTCTCATGAGAGCATTGGAGGTTAAAAAGCTGGGTTGAGCTCATTTTCTGTCCCAGAAGCCCTGTCCACTACCAAGATCTCTCAAGCAAAGCGTGAAGGACCCCAGAGTAACAAGAAGGACTTGGCTCATGATTGCAGCACACGTCAGAGGAACAACCTACATGAGAGGCTGGAAACCTCATTCAGTTGCAAGTATGGCATGAAACAGCCAACCCTCGTAGCAAAAAAAGCAGTGGTGAACAAGCTCGAATATGTAGAACAACCCAGTTGGTGCACAAGTTTATCATGGTAATGAACTCCATTTTGGATTAACATTTTCAGCAAACTGTACAGCTTATGCAGAATAAAAGGGGCTTGTGCCTCTTCTTGAAGAGAAGATGAAGGTGGAGGGAGCCACTACAGCAAGAGGGAATGAGAATGAAGGAGGCAGTCTGAAACCAAGAACAGCGAGAAGGACCTTTTCCAGCTTTTGACAGATAATTCAACTTTTGCATGTTATTTAATACCTCCAGCCACTTTGCCCATTTCCTGTGACATCCCCTTGAGAGCAGTAGCTAGGCTTTAGGGTTATCGACACACATGCCAGGTTGAACTGCCTGGACCTTGGCTTCGCACAATAATGCGGAAATAACACAATTTGGTTTCAATAAGGTTGCGTTGGTTCCCCCCAAAACACTCTCTTCAGGAAAAGCAGTGCTTATTTCACAGAACACCCAAAACGGAGGGATACGAAGCATTTGGGGAGCTGGAGCTGGGCACGAGTCCCAAGCACTTGTACTCCGGACATGCTCCTCTGCATCACTTGACGTAGGCAAGGCGAAGGCACCTGCCTGTTCTCAGCACACTGCCAACAAGCAGCATCTCTGCTCCGACCTCGAAGGCCGCAGCAGTCAGATAAACACTATCAAATCGACAGGGGAAGCTTCGCAGACACCAAATCCTTTTCCAGCTGTCAGCGAGAGAGAAAAAGGCCACACCAGAAGCTTTAAGCTTTGCTAGATGTTTTTTCCCATTATTTTTCAAAGCGAGGACGAGAAGAGAAGCCAGCTTTTGAGCTTGCTTTAGCTGCAACAGAGTAAAAACTAATGTCCCTGAAGGCAGCTCATGAATAGATAATATTTGCTCCCTTTGAGTACACAACCAGATCTTTCATCTCCTCCAGGGGCCAGGGGGATCTGTGCCAGTCAGAACAGAGAAGTGATTTCCAGAGACAGAGTGCTTTCTAGTTTGGGCTATACTGCAGACACTTCTTGGCTCCCAGAGGAAGATGTAGCTTCTGTCATAGCAGGGAAGACGACTCTACTAAACCATGCCTTATTAGTTCTCTCAGGAAGCTGCTCCACAGACAGCTTTAGGTCTTTTGTACTTTGTCTTATTATTGTATTACCAGTTAGCAGCGCAAAACTCTGGGTAATACTTAAAAAATGCCCCGTCTTTAGGCTTGAGGCTCCTACTGTCTTATCAAACGAAAGCACGGCAGCATGATTAAAAAAATCTAACCTAACCCACTTCCCCACTGCAAAGCCTTCACACAAAAGAGAGAAGTCTCCCAACAGTATTATATGCTGGAACAAAACTTGAGTAGCCAACGCGACGCTCCAGCGCTCATCTCGAGTTTGAACAATGAGAAGTTTGTGCAGCCGCGTACAGAATTTGGATCAGCTCTCCAGAAACCAACGCAGTCATTCTTCAAACGAGCCACAGCCAGACTTGGCTCAAGATATGTGCAAGTCAGCATATTTTAAACCAAGGAGTTCTATATCCATATGGAGAAATAAGGTCTTTGTAGACTATTTCTGGTGCACAAGAAAGTCTTTTCAGGAGAACTCAGCACTGTCAAACAGTTTTGGCATAATACCTGGAACATATTACTACTCCAAGTCAAATATATAGTCATTTAAAAGCTCTGTCTAGATAAAGGCTTGTCTTCCCTACATGAAGTCATCCTTTTTGCTGAAAAACAGAAGCACACGAACAATCTCAAGGAAAACACCATGTTCTTCAGTTTCATCCCACCACCCAGTGTTTCAGTCTCCCCTCATACAGACATTTAGCCAGAACTGTTACCAAAAAAAAGTCCAAAACACTTAAAATAGCAAAGACAACCCCCCAAAATATTAATACAATTTCAAAACTTTAAAAGGTACTAACATTTTTAAAGACTCCAGAGATCTAAAGCACCTTCAGTGGCAGTGAGGAAACTAGTAAAAGCATCTATACATACTAAAGCCTTCCCCCAAAAGGCAACTTCAGGGAAAAGTCTGCCTAATGACTAAAAGCAATAAATAGATGAGTTTGTAAAAATCAAACATTCCTCTCCTATTGTGCCAACATACAAGAAATGTCTCTTTAGAGGGAATGTCAATTGGCATGACAATCCAGAGTTCAGCAAATTTAAGCTGCACGTTATGTGCAAGTGCAAAAGAGTGAGGAAGGAGCAAGGAAGGATCACTTAAGCTGTGTAGTTACACGTGCTTTCCTCTCAAAGCCATTGCCAGGTTAAGGCAGCTCCCAACCCATCTGCCTTGTTCCCCTCATGTTGGTAACCCGTTTGCTAACAGAGAGATCACACTGGAGACACGCTTTAAATATTCATTTTACCATCTTCTGAGATTGGTTCCCCGATCTGGTTCATCCTGTCACCTTACAAGAAGGAAGGATCAACACAGCCAAGGACTATGGAGGACTGAGAACCCATTTTTGCAAGGAAACTGCTAGGTATGTGACCATACCCTCACACTGTTCCTATTTCTTGCCTCATTTCCCTCCTTTACCCAACCTGAAGTCATTCTGAAGCCTACAGGTTTGCTTTAGTATCTCCAACCATGTGGCAAAGCTCCTTCAGTCTTACCCACATCAGAGCTCCACTACCAAGTGCAGCAGAGAGGTCTGTGCCTAGTCTTAGGCCACGTTTTTAACTTCAATCAGACGAGTAGCTCAGACATGCCACCTGCACCTCCATCCACATACTGCTCCGGTTGCTAAATGGTTACAGAAATCATGAACAAATACAGCTCAGAGGATGGCACCAAAATAACTAAGGCCACGTCCTCTGCAAGTTAACAGAGCTGAACTTAATAAGACCCATCTAGCTTAGATTTGAGTCTGAAACAGCAGCCATAAGGAGATGCCTGAGAAAGAGAAAGAAGAGGGCAAGCATACATAGCTTTCCTGTGCAACTCTTCTAACCTCCAACTATTTTTCATTCTGGGCCCTCCCGAGTCAGTTATGTTTCTATGTATTCAGTAACACTCAACGGAGTCTCGTCATGAGCTTGTCCAGTCTCCCTCTGAACCTGCACCACCTTTTTGTAGCTCCAGCATCCTTTGGCTGGTTTTGAGAGTCCATTATTCACTGCCTGAAAAACAACCTCCTCCTGTTTGTTCTGAACCTGCCTCCATCTGATGCTCCCTAAATCTCGTAGTGGAGGAGAGTGGACCATCCTCCCACACAGGCCGCTCCTGATTGTATTGACTTGACCAAACCTAGCTAACGTTAAAGGATTAGCAATGGATGAAAACAACCACTTCTTGTCAGAAGGGACACAAAGTAGAAGACCAAATTTGACCGTATAGAATAAGCAAGCAGCATTATTTGCCAACTAGCAGTAGGTATTAAAGCCTATGCCTGGCGTACAGTAAAGCAGCAGTGGAGGAGAGAGGACCCAAACCATTACATTAAGGTTGTTTGCAAACCAGGTTCGCCCTCAAAAGATGGGAAGCAGCAATGAGAAAAGGGGAGAAGGTCATATCTTGTTGGGTAAATGTTACTGTCTTTTCACCAGAAACAGATACTCATATTCAAGACCTGAAGAAGAATTGAGCGCAAGGCTGATTGCCTTAACAACTACACTTAAAGTGAAACTCCTCTGCAGACTCAATTTACAAATTCCTCTCTGAATACACCCCAAAACTGATACCTACGTTTCTTCTGCTCAAATGAAAAAGAAAGGTCAAAGCCAGTATAAGTTATTCTGGCACCGTGCTTGGGCAGTACTCGGAACAATAGTTGTCTGACACTTAAATAAAAAACAAAAACACTGCTGCTTGCACAAGCCTTGCAAATACCACTCGAAGCATTGCTCCCAGCTCCCCTTACTCGTGAGTAGCCCACGCATTTCAAATGCGGCAACAGAGCACTGCAAGGTCTAGATCTTAATTTTGCCCTTACAAAACTTTTCAGTTATATACTGGCGTGCCTAATTGAGTGCAATCTTTGTGCATGTAAAGGTTTGACATGCCTCATAAGCCACTGAAATGTGCACATATTTTTACAGCCTGCATAACAGGAAGCCTAATTTTTGTTAATAAAAGGATGCTGAAGACTTCAAAACTGATGCCAACAGTCTCTGTGATGAAAGGGTACAGAATGGTGCCTGGAATAAGACCAGGAGACTAAAAAATTTAAAGATAACAAGTGGACAAGTTCAGATAGAGCCTCATTTGTGATGCATAAATACCTTAAAATGAAATTCTTCAAATCTTTCGAATCATTCAGAACAGAGAGTCCTGCCTACTCCAAATTAAGTTTCATTACACAAAGTTTTCATTGCCTATACTTCCTTGAGGTATTCCAAGACTACCTGCTTCAAGTGGTAAGAAATCATTTGATATTACATGGCTCAGTGACATCTCAGTGAGGCCATTCCTCCTCTGTCCTCTTGGGCTGAGGATGCTCACAAAGACCACTATGTTTTACACTTCTGCTACTAGCTTCCACTCCTGAAACCTTGATCTGTTTGATTCAGTCTACAAAACTTGAAAAGAAATCAAGCTGGGATAGCCTACATAAAGAGTAGCTTACTTTTCACTTCCAGATGATCAAAACTTTTGCAGAACACATATGTGTGAAAAACTGTACCTTGAAAGATATTGTGGGACCCTGGGAAAAACAAGTCCACATCCTAAAGCTAAGCATCTGCTTTTTATTCCTGTGTAAGAGCTACTAAAGCAACACCTAGCTTTGCAGTCCTGCTCTGATGACCAAAGTCTCACTCAAACACTACAGCGACAGATCAACAGTTCTGTCCCAGTTACAATTGCTACACAAATAAGCGTTCATTCTCAAAGCTGAGCTCTCTTCCAATCATGAAAGGACAAAGAAGTTTCAAAGATAACCTGCAGGTAAGATTTTTTCCTCTTTGCTTACTTGTACATAGAAGTAATACGCAGTAACAGCTAAAGTGGAGTTCTCATGTTGTGCTCACGCTGCATCTGAAGCGGTTCTGTCCTTCTCTGCAGTCCTACGGTTTTCGGTTCAGCTGAACACAGCTCAGTGAGGATGGATCAAAAATGAGTAATTCCACACAAATGGTCAAGGTGTAGAAGATGTTCTATATGAATGAGCAATTAGAATAGGGCTACCCCACCTCACACATATGGGCCCATCGAACTACCAGCACAGCAAAGAAACAGCTTCTTACTTGACTTCTCCTGAAATTAGAGGGCTACCAAGTGAAACGGTGTTGATTAACGGTCTAGGTATGCTGCAAGTTCAGAGAGAAGGACTGAGAAGGAACATAGGTCTTTACTAAACATTAAGATACAGAAACATTTAAAATGGGATTTCGAACCTCCACTATCTTATCAAAACAGACGTTAAGGAACAGTCAGAACACACTCAGTCTTATGCAGGCTCGCTCGCCTTACATCCTCCTGTGAAACAGTTCCTAAATCACACATCGAGTATCACTATTAGCACCTTGCACTTTGTTCATATTTTGGATTTTTTTTTTTAAAAAAAGGAACCCTCTATGGGTTTAATGAGTCACACAGGTTATATTCTTCAGGAGCTGGTAGCATCTGTACAAGGAACATTTCTATTCCCCCATCCATTCTAGGAAGAGAAGTAAATCCCTCCTAATTCAAGTCTAAAAGAAGTCTTCCCAAATGGGATGTCTTATTAGACATGGTCAGGTATAGCTTCCCCAACTGCAGTCCCGGCTTGGATAGTGTAAGCATGTTCCAAAAATCTCATATAGGCAAAGGAGTTTTCTTGCAAGATTCCACTGATTCACATCCCAAGATTAATTTCTTCAGTTCTTTATATATTTTGAAGAAAAATTTAATCAATCATCGCTAGAACACACTGACCTCTCAGCCTTCAAAGCGAGGATCATTTGTTCAACATTCCCCCGCTTAATACATTGGCTTACTAGATCATTAGCAGACTCTTACTTCAATATCCCTTAGAAGAGTTGCTTGCTAAGCTGATACTCCTCCTCAGACCTAAGCACAAACCATTAGCCCAAATGCTGCTATTTGGGATCTATTTTCACCACCTGACAGATTTAGGCCTTGAGCACTGCAGAGTGGGAAGCTTGCCACATACTCAGATGACACAGCTGGCTCTTTAAAGGCAAGTGAGTCTTTCCAGGAGAAGTCCATTACACTGCTCATCAAGACCTCCGCTGTTCCTCAAGAGCTCTGCTCTGGTAGACTTTAGGTTCTTTGCAGCTTCTATTTATCCTGGTTCTCTTCCTCCATACATCATCCCCTTTTAAGAGAGGCCAACAATCCAGTGAACAATACTTAACTAGCTAGCGAGGCAGTTTTATTAAGTGACTACTGGGTGTTATTATATAGTTGTAGCTAGCGGTAGTCAAAAATTCAAGTAAGAGCACCAGGAGTCTAAGGAAATAAACCCACACGCTCCCCCAAAAGTTCTTAAGTCAAGATGCTTGCAGTTGGGAACTCGCACAAGGACCGAATGAGAGCTTTCATGGAAAAAAACAAAAACACCCAAACAAACAAAAAAAACAAAGTATATTCTCCATAAAATGGAGCAAGCCAAACAGCTGCAGCAACCAAGAGCAGGAATTCCTGCTGTCTTCTCCCCTGCCTGTGCTTATCAGACCTATTTGTGAAGAAGTCTAACTCATTGTAACAACAGGAAAAAACCAACCCAACAATAACTGGATAATTTTGTGCCAGGTTAGAGAGTTAAAGCAGCTCAGAAACAGGTTTGACAAGCACCAGAAGCAGTACATAGGAAAGGCATGATCAAAACCTCCCCTTTTGGACACAGCAGTTACAACCACAGACAAACTTTTCACGCTCCACAACAGGAGATTTCAATATCAAGGAAAGATTAAACCCACAGGTTCAGTATTTAACTACTAAACTACATGAAAAGTTCCCCGAATGTGTTAAAAAGACTAAGTTTATATTTCCCATGCTAAAAGTGGGGTTCAATAGTCCAATTTCTGACTACGTTTTTCTCAGGCATGGATCAGGAAGCTGGGAAACTCAATAAGCAAAGCACAGTTCATCAGCCACGACACGAACACAAGCAAAGCAGCCCCGGTGAAGCGTTGCGATCATCACAACAGACACTGCATAAAATCAGAATGACACAGAGCGAGGCATCAACATGTACATACTCTGCTACTTGCTGTCACTACCCCGTTCTGGGCTATTAGCTGATCGCGGTCTGGAAAGGAACGCTCGATCGTCCGCTGGCCCCAACCCCGCACTAGGAGAGCGGAACAGAAGCATTATGATCACCTCCTCCCACTTTCTGCATACAAAGGTGGAATTTCAAGAATTTCTTTCATTTTAAAGGGACTGAGAACTTCATGTTCAGCTTATTTGTCCCATCTTTCTAATTTTTATTTGCCTGGTTTCGGTTCCTAGCCATCCCATTTTGAAATGCCTTTACACGCAAGTCACGGTATCTCGTACGTCAAATCTCATTTGAGTATTTACAGCATGTAAGATCTGTAGGAGGGTACCGTATGCTGAGAATCACCTCAAGATTTCCCCTCCCTCTTATCTGAGACATCATTGCAAGCCATCCTTCATGGCCCTTCAGAAATATTGCTGCCTCCTCCAACCTTTCAAGTATTCCAGAAAGGAAGGGGGTCCACGAAGCTGGGATAACTGAACACTTGAAATAAGAAATGCCCTACTGGTGGTCTTCCTAGCCCAGTATTCTCTCTCCAACCATGACGATCACAGATCTATGGGGAGATGCTATAGGGAGCAGGAGCCTGGCCAGTTTTTGCAGTCTGCTGCCCGACCAGCATCCACAACTGTTGCATTAGAGATGTTAGTATGGGCACCCCCTGCCCAGTCCCACTAGCATCCATTTTACAGACCTGCTGTCCATGGATTTGTCTAATCCTTTTTTGAATGCATCTAAACTTGCAGCTTCCACAGATTCCTGGGACAGCAAGACCCAGAAGTTTGTTGCCTGCAATTTAAAGAAGTGCTTCCAAGCTAAACAGTCGTAGACTGTTTCTCCTGGATACGCCGCTGCTCCATTGCCTTCAATTTAACACCCCTTCTCTGTACGTTCTCCAGCTCCGCTAAAGATGCGTGACCAGAAACACAATGCAATAGATTTAGTCAGACATTCATGTATTGAAATTCACTCAACTTATTACCCAACAACCCTAGTCTTTAATCAGATTAATATTTCCCCTCCTAAAAAATAAAAGATAACATGTACTATCTGTAGCAAGGAGGAGAGACCAGTGTGCCAACAATAACTCACTCAATGGCAGGGAGACTAGATAAGTCCTGACAGTCCCAACTGGCAAGCAATGCCCATGCCAAATAATAAGGTTTTTGCCCACTCATCTGCAAAGAGTTTCTTTCACAAGCCAAAAAAAAAATCACACCACTCACTGCACTCCTAAACACAAGTAAGCACAGCAGACACTCGAAAATCCTGTTCTACTTCCCAGCAACAGCCATTCCCATGCAGCTGGCAGTCTACTACCAACCCCAGAAGAGTCTGGTGTTTGAGAGGATGGCAGCTCAGGAAGCCTGATTATACATGGAAGGGAACTTCTTCACTACTCTCGCATGATGAATTATGCATTTAATGAGAATCAGCCTTAAGGAGAAGCTGCTAAAGTTGAACATCGAGGGTAAGGCAAAGAGTCTTATTTCATACAAGGAGGCAAATTCAAACAACAAAGCAGATGCCAGAACTGTCCAGCTCTGTACACTGTCTCTCACACTTTAAAATCTTCTTGCAGAAGCTGGAATAAAGCACTATTTTGCACAGATAAATTTAACCTTACCTTGAAGGCAAATATTACTAGTCACAAAGTTCGGAAGTTGCATCTGTATGAAGCCACTTCGATTAGACTTCCGCTTTCAATCACTGATCTTCAGTGTAGTCGACAATTAGAAATGGTCATTACCAAGTAATCCCTACCATGTCAAGTCATATCTGTCTTCTTTGAAGCCTTAATACCCACTGGTAACGATCACTTTGTATGAGTAGATCACTCTTCTGAACTACATCCAGACACTGAGTTAATCACTGCCAACAGCAGCATCAGAAGTGTCAGCAATTATCCAACATGAAAAAGCTTTCCTAGTTATAGATCCCCAAAGTTCAGTTCCCCCCAGAAACGCAGCCTTTACATTTTGATACACATAGCTACAGATAAGTAGCAAAAGTCCTTGTAACACAAGGTCATACCTAGTTTCCTAGAAGACTAATTTTAGCCATCTGTGCCTCAGGCAATTCTATTAGTTACTTGAAGAAAGGCTGCTAGTGCTGAGCGCTGGTACAAGGGTAAGTCCCTTATAACCCTGTTTCATTGCAAACAATCTCAAAACTATCAGCAGAGAGCCCTGTCTTAATCCTAAAAGGAGACGGATTTAAATACTATACAAAACTAGTATTGGGACACCGCGATGCTGTCTGAAGATAGGTTTGTTCAAGTGGTGTAAACTATTACTACATTCAATTTTAGAGTTGGTAAGAGATCAGTTCAAGAAGATTTAACAGATGGGGTTTCAACACAAATGTATTTTAGAACACCTCCTTAGCAAGCATGTTTCCTACTCTAACATGCCTCGCGCTACAGTTACAGCACGCCGTGGAAGAGCCGGTCGACCAGAACACAGGGATTATCGCAAGCTTTTGTAAATGTTACTGGAGACTGATGGAACAGTTTGCGAAGACGAGCTCCAGTTTACCAAAAGGTGTCACAGTGAACAGCTTTGCGAAACATTTAATAGTTTTCAAAGCCAAAATGATGGTGATGACTCAGATTCCCTAGCAGTAGCGTTAACTGCAGTGGGTCTAGAGATCAGTATCAGCAGAAACCCACAGAAGTAGCGTAGCACTCAACTGAGTTTCAAAGTCCAGAATCACTGCAAGCTTTCTACAGGATCTACACACAAAAGAGTTATAGAACTTGATTCTAAGACATTATGGTGGAACATCTAGAAAGCCTCAGCCCTGCAGCCCTTCACAAACCCTGAGGAATCAATTCTGATAGAAGAAACCCAAATATGAGCGTCAACTTAATCTAATGGGGTGGGGGGGGGAAGTATTACTGAGATCACTGGGAAAAAAAAAAAAGAAAAAGAAAAGAAAAACCCACCAAAGTGAGCTCAAGGTTTCATGCAGTAGATGTTGAGTATTTGTTGGCCAACTAGATGCCCGAAAGTCACATTCCAGTCCTTAGTGTCTTTGAAAACGGCTGGTAGCAACGAGGGCTGCCTGACCGTCCAACCTTCATCCTGCATATAGCTGTTCTTGGATCTGAACCTCTTCTTGCCATATCCCCAGCCAAGGGCATGCAGAGACCCTCAAGACCCCCCAGCCCATATGCTGCATGCCAAAACCATCTACTAATACCAAAAAGTTGTCCCCCAAACCCTGCCTCAGAGCATGTTGTCTCCCTTAAGTTGAAGCACTTTGTTTTCTGCAGGGACGAGGAAGAACAGAACAAACGGTTCCAAAATACCACGCTCCGAATCGTAGATCTTGACAAGTGAAGCAACTCTGGCACATACAGTAACAACTAACATTTAGAAATGCTAAAAGACACTAAGTGCCAGTGCCGTATCCAGTAAATCTAGACAAAAACAAAGGACTGCATATCAGTTTGGAGCCTAATATCAGTCTTGGATCTTAACCACCGAGTATCGACTTCGGCACAGGTATTCTTTCCACAGCAGCAGAACGCAGACTAACTACTGGTTTACCATCACTGCTGTTGCATCTATCACCAATAAAACTGAAGCTTCAGTGCTGCCAGCACTGTGTAAACCTGCTTCAGAAGTACAAATGTGTCAAAACCTCTCCAAACACAGGACAGCTGAGAAACAATATCAGATGCTGTAAGTGGCTGCAGTCCTGATGTGAGTTGCAGGAGGATCATCCAGAGAACCTGAGGGCCTCCAAACCACCTAATCTGGCCCTGACGTTTTGGCACTAGCTAAGCCAGCTAAAATAGTCCACGGCTAGCTACAAACAAAGCATTTCTCTGGGGCAGGCAAAAACCATGCTGCCTGGTGGAAGCATGCAGAGCATATATTTTGGAAGTGTTTTATTTCCACCTAAAAAGTTACTTCAGGCACACGTTGCTACAACGCCTCCCTCCCGGAGGAAACCGGTAGGCTGTTGTCTGCTACTCCGGCCCGGCCAAGAGCCCGTTGCCACAAAACGACAGCAAGTGCCTGTCTTCAGGAGCCTCCTAAAGGTGAGACCTTTGAAGTCTAACTTGGACTTGGAAAAAAAAAAAAAAAGAGAGAACTACAAAGTATGTGGTCTCTGTCTCATTAAAATAAGGAGCTACAGGTTAATAAGTCTCGTTCATTCATCAAAGCTTGTTCTGTTAAGATCTAGGAAATAAAACAAAGCTATAGAAACTAGCCTGGCACATTACAAACACCTAAGACAGTTACAAGGTACCTAAGGACAGCCCAGCTAGCCCAAAGTAGCACTGCTGCAGGGTTAAAAAATATATATATAAATAAAAATAATCAAACAACTTATAACAGATTTCAGAAAAGTTGAACTGTTTCAGGCATTTGCCTGAGCTTTCCCCGTCAACAGAACAACTTTGTAAGCTGTATTTAGAGGACTTCCTCTCATTTGTTTAATAGACCTAAGTATGCAGAAGTCAAATCAACAAGGAATGCTGAGATTCCCAAGGGATGAAAGCTCAAAGACTAGTAAGTCTTCTGAGACACTGGGATCAGTACACTTCAGAAACTTACCCACAGAGTTTTGACAAGCAAGCAGTAATAATTCAATTTGCTATTTTTTTTTCCTGCAGAGTGCCCTCTGTTAACATGAGAGCTTAAAAAAAGGAAAGACTGCATCATTTAATTTGCTTTGCTGTTTCTGCAAGCTAGATGTTACCAGCGTAACAACGATGAATATTTGAGAAAGAACATGCAGCTTTAAACCCCATAAGCACAGAAGATCTTCTGCTACATAAAATAAGTTACGAATTTGCTAGCTTCATAGCAAATTGCTAAGATCAAAGTTTCCGTATTTTACAACGTAAAACAAATAACTAAGAAACAAGTACGTCGGACTGGCTATAACAGAGTTCAAGTATGCTTCTCCTACAACTTGATTAACCTAGTTTTGTCACTAGAGCACAGCAATTCCTTGTGGACTGGAGAAACTGAGTAGCTCTACAGAAAGCTGCTATTCCAGAGTTTCATTAGCATCATTACGAGCTGCACAACCTCATCATCAAGCTTTGTCAATAGAAACAATACATTAAAACGCATATATGGGACAGCGACTACTCAAGGTATTTAATAAATTATGTGGCCTCCTCTAATGTACCATGTGCAATTTGGCCAACTCAGAAGACTATGGACATATGACAGCTTCAGAACAGGCCAGCAGATTCAGGGCTGGAAAGAAAACTCCACTACTTTGTAAACGCCCGTAGTTTTCCCAGCCTAAAGGAATGTCATAACTTAATCGTTAAAAAATAATTTTAAAAAGTAGCATAGCAGAGGAAGACAGCAAAACAGCTTTCCCA
Organism: Dromaius novaehollandiae; assembly: GCF_036370855.1. Lineage (NCBI taxonomy): Eukaryota > Metazoa > Chordata > Aves > Casuariiformes > Dromaiidae > Dromaius > Dromaius novaehollandiae. The sequence goes on from NC_088107.1 coordinate 25,088,620, forward strand.
GTCTCACAACTGAGTATCTCCAAGTCCTGCATTAGATGTTCAGATTATCAAATCCAAGCCATTCAATTATCTTCTGCAAAGCAGGAACTGTCAAACTAATCCTCAAGGTAGAACTGCTGTCAACTCTTGAGGCTATTAAGTTATTATCCAGAGGAGATTTGCTCACAGAAGAGCAAACTAAAGCAGAAGGTTCAGACAGGTAATAGACACCTGTCCATTTTCAAAAATCGGCTGCTCCGAACGCATCCTGCAGGAAGAAATAAGGTGTGAAAAGCCAAGAGTAAATGGTAACAAGTCTCGCATGGATTAGCATTGCACTGTTTTTGCCAGCTTCTAGAAATAAGCGGTCTTCCAAATGGTAAGGTCTGCTGAACGTCAATTATCTGTTCCCATATAAAAGAAGCATTTTAGCAAGGAATTAAAGTACCTTCTCCCTCTTTTAAAAACAAAAAGCTCTAGGTGGATTTAACATAGAATCTAGTTATGCTCTAGGCACAGGGCTGAGCATTTACCTCTCGATACCATCTTCTGTAAACTGTGCCTTCCACACCGGCATCTTTGCTGCTGTACTCCGAAACCTTCAATCTTTCTGGCTCTCTGTAGATCCAGATCACCACTGCCATAACTTCACTGAAACCAAAAGCTTTGCAGGGCTCAAAAGGGCGTATACGTGCATGGATAATGTAGAACAGTCAATACAGTGAGCATCACGGGCCTGTCCTTCACGCTGTCGCTTTCTGATTTGTCAGATGCAATTCTCAAAGCATGAGGTTTAGACCCATCATGTCCCAGAGCAATTCCCACACGCATGGGACAGCAGGTGAGCGAGCGCAGACCACTGGAGGGATCGAGGCTAACCTTCGCACCCGAAACACAGGTCAATCCTTGCGGACAGCGAGGTGGTCCGGGCCTCCACCTGGGAGGCTCTTTTCCATAGCCATTACCACTCTGCTGCCCCTCTATTTATTTCTACAGCACTGCTGGCAATGAGAAGAAGGCAACTACTGCAGCCACATACCTTCAGGGGAACTAAAACCCATACTGGAACCCAATTTGATTTGGGTGATTTGGTTATAAAGCTCAGATATCAAGCTTGACACAGGACCACTCATTTGTGTGGGAACAGACTCCTAAATAACGTAGGGAAGAAGCCATTGGCTGTGGTCCACAACGGTACCACCAACATAGGCAGGAAGGAAAGTTTCTGTAAGCAAAATTCAGGATGAGAAGAGGAGGTTGATGACCAAGAGTTCTGTGCTAGCAGTTCTTTGAAATGCTCCCACACAGGCTCAGATTCGTTTGCAATGCAGACGATTCTGAACCACTGGGAGCCCATAAAGAACAAGACGACCAAATTCATCAAAATAGCACCAGGATACCAGCACTTGAAATCCAGATTAAAGACCCCTCTGACACTTCAGAACAAGAGCAGAGAAAGCCAGCAGGCACAGAAGAGCTTGTATTTGAGGACAATGAAGCTTCTGGGGAAAAGAAACGGAGAAGAACTTTATCTCCTCAAAAAACAGCCAAACAAGAAAAACCCTAGAGGTAAGACAAGAGTTGGCAATATAAAATCAGAAGCTAGACAATCAATACAGTACAAAGTGAGATAAATGGAAAGACAAAACCAAGACACAGATGTGTTGCTGCACAAATGCTGGAGGTCCAAAAGAAAGATGGAGAAACTCAAGTGCCTATTCTTAATGTGATAATATGGATGCAGTAGGTATGCTGAAAACACAATAGAGGGCAGACAAATCGATGGGACACTAACACCACATTTCAAATTATACTGGAAGGACTAAGGAAGCCTTCAGAGGATCTAGACTTTCTTTAGCACACGGCACCATTCAAGTCACATAAGTTTAGCGTGTCAGCAAGAAACATCCTATGGATGAGAATTCTGGGCTTAAACAAGAAAAATACCGTATGAGCCACCCGAGCAGCAATAGCAACTGACACACTATCACCAGAGGGCTGTACAAGCAGGAAGCGTGGTATTAAACGGAGATTCACAATGCCTCCGTGTAAACTGTGCAAGTGTCACGTCAATACGTAACGCCAAGACTAAGTCCTTAAATAGCACAAAGCAATGCATCCCTGACAGTGCACGAGACGCGGCAATTCCTGACTTCATCTTGAACAGCGAGCAGAATATTAGTAAGAGCCACTCACACCCAATCTGACCATACGACAGAGGTCACAGAAGCCAACCTATCCAGTACAGTAAGGCTAAACTTCCAAGAAAGAAGCTACTATTTTTTATTTTTTTAAAAAGGAATTATACTTGGCAACCACACGTAAAATCTTTACAGATGGCATGAAAAATATCTGAAGATACTATTCAAAAGCTCAAAGCAAGTGCACTTCAACAGAGACCGAAGAGAAAAGTCACATGATTAAGTGCAAGGTAAGTAATTATTAGATGATGTCTCCCAAAAGTTAAACTGTGTTTCACACCTAATTTGCTAAGCCCTGTTCACTTCTGTTCTCCTCTTTTGGCCATGGTAAGGCAAGCCAAATAAAGTTTGAGGAGCAGCTTACTTAAATCATAAGAATTCAGATCTTTGCAACATGCATCTGGAAAAGGAAACCTGCCAGAGAGTCAGCCAAGCAGATAAAGCTCCAGGGGGGCAAAAGGACCACTCAGAAGTCAAGCCCAGAACAACCACCTTGCTTTACATCCACAACCACCCTGGAGGAGGACGGGGAGGTTCCCCACATTGGTCCTCTCATGGTCCCTCCACACAGAAGAACTCCAGTCTCCAAATGGAGGGTCTGGAGGAGGTTACTGACCGAGCTGCCAGAGCCCGACGGCATTCACTCAGAAGCACTGAGGGAACTCAAGCATAAAACAGCAACGTGACAAATGCCACATGTAGCTTCTTGGTTAAAGCTGTGCTGGGATACCTGAAAGGCATTTGCACCAGTTTTTAAGGATGGATTCAGAGGCATCTGTGCAACCACAAACCAGGCATCCAAACTGGGCAAACCGACAAAGCTGTCCTGAAGAACACACTAAGTGGATACAGGGATAATTATATTTTATAAAATGAAGTCATGTCTCAAGAGTCAGAGGTTGTTGCGTTCTTTTTTTTCTTTCTGAAGGAGTCAGAGCACATCCACAAGGAAAAGGCAGCTGATATACTTTATTTTAAAAAGTACACATACACACACACGATCCTTCACCAAAGCTCTTCAGGGAACTCAACTGCCATGAGATAAAAGGAAAGATCCTTCACATACATAAATAACTGGTTAAAAAAGATAAGGGCGGGGAGAAGACAGGCATCACTGGTTTGTTATGTAGTGGAGGGATGTCAACACAGATTCTGTCAGTTTAACTATATCGAACTGTGTAAGAGAAAGTAATACTAAGACAACAACATTTGCTACTCTGAATAATTTAACTTTATCAGTAAATAAGAGCAGTGCCTATAAGGAATTGCGGTAAAATCTTGTGATATGAGCGGGTGATAAAATTCAGCAAAGCAATCAGGAATGACAATCCTAACTTCAAATTAAAAAAGGGAGAGAAGAAGAAGGACAGACAGAACATGAGCTAACCCTCAGGAAGGAGACACCAGGGCTCTAGCAGAGTATTCCATGCAAACAGTAGCTCTGTGGTTTTTTGATCACTATGGAGCAAGTGCAACGCCTGTAATTATGAAGAAAAGAAAACAGAACAAAATACAAATCCACAGCATATCATGTTCTCTAAAGTGGCACCTGCACAATAAACATCGTGTGCTGATCTGATCATTGCTTTTGCTAATCCCCCTCATGTGCCTATGTTGTCCCCCCTGCCATTCCCATCTCAAGGAGCCAGACTATAACTGGAATGACATGACGAACAAGGAGAAGAGACGTGGAAAGGAAAGGCTAAAAAGACTGGGACAATTCAGCCTAGCTAAGAGATCGCTGGGATAGGAAACTACAGTTTCCTAAAATCAGGGAGAAAGTGAAGATAGAATATGTTATGAATTTGCTTCTTGCTGATTTTATGACACCCTCCCAGTTCAGTTGCTGTCTCTTCCAACACAAGCAGGTACAGCGCTTGGTTTTGTAACTCCCTGTACAAGGCCGTGAATATTGTGACGATTCAAAGTGAGTGGACAAGCTTGTGCAACACAAATATGAAGGTTACTGAATTCAAGGATTACTACACCTGGCTCAGGAAGTTCGTGAGCTGCTGGAGTGAGAAAAATAGAGCAGTATTTCCCCAGATTAGCTTTGCTGTGTTAGCGCACTCCTCTCACAGTGCATCTGCTACTGGTTACTAGTAAACAGGATACTGGCCCAGATGGATTTCTGGTCTGATCTAGTATGACTTTTTATGGCATTACACAGGATTTCATCTGCTAACCTCAAAGCATGCAGCATCTGATTATTTCCTAAGAGTTGGAAATGAGTTTAAAAAGCACACACAAAAAAGGCGGGCATCTCAGAAATCTAAGGTAGATAGCAACGGGCTGGACTAGGCTGTACTTACAGTCTCATCCAGCTAATAATTCCCCTTGTAATGGAGCTGTGTGAACCTGTCTGCTGGATCAATCTTGCCAAATATTTTCCACCAGTGACTTTGGCATAAGAAGTTGAAGTGTTGTCAATACAGAGGACTGGAACAGCATGAAATCTCCCGAAGAAGAAAAATATGGATGGAATAAAACAAGACAAAGACATAAACTTCAGAATTTGCAAGAAATTTTGCTATTAATTGGAAACTCAAAAATCTAAGGGAAAGAGAGAGACACAGAATATTAGCTTGTCGCCATCAGCTGTGAGCCACCAACTTGATCCAGCAGTGAAGTGGAAGATACCGACAGGAAGAAGTTATCCGTGACACCGTACGACATCCTGGCGAGAGCTCCTTCGGCATTCTGCGTCCTGCCTGGTCAGGCACGTTCAGAGATTAGTTTATGCAAACACAGGCACAGAACAGCACGAGAGATAATCAGGAAAAGAGAAACCACAAGGTTGACCTGCACAGTTGGAGAATAAGGAGCCAAGAGGGGAAACGGAGCGCTTGTTGAAAGCACTGAAGGAGAAGAGCGCTATTTTTATGAAGGACAACACTGGCATGGGAACAAATACGTATGTACTGGCCACAGTCAGGAGAATCCAAAGCAAGTTTCCAATCACTGCAGCTGGAGCATAACAGATCAACACAGCAAGAAACCTGGACTGTCCTAAACCAGCATGGACTTCAGGCAAGCAATCGAAAATATGCTACTATAGCCCTCCAGCATAAAGAGCTGTGCCCCGTCTTTGCAACCCAACTGCTTTTCAAATAAAAGCCACCAGCTGGAATCTTTGCCGAGTCCAGAAGAAGCAATTTCAAGGCAGGCAGTGTTTGGAGAAACAGTTGCATATTGCAAAGTTTAAGCATTTATGCAAGACTTAAGTGCAAAGCACTGCCTTTATCAAGCTGATAGTCTAATATTTCAATAGTCAGCAGTATTTTGCCAAAGGGTTTCAAAGTCACCTGTATTGGGGTACCACTATGCTTGGAGCGGAAAATTCATCAGCAAGAACAAAGAATTTCCAGGCCTTACTCACAAAAATGCTGTTAGGAGTCTAACTGTACTTTAGAGCTAGACGCTGCACACAAGCTCTGACCTATATTCCTTGACAGCCTCAGGTCTAGCTTCCCTCTCTCTATATAAATTCGTGGAGCAAGGATACAGAGCTGGACACCAGCACGAGACATCCTGTAAGCCTGCAACGGAAACATACCTTCAGGCTGCTTACAGATTTCAGTTACGGTTGAGCACAGCCCCACCATTACCTTCCTAGCTTTCTAAGTAGACATTTTTTTTAATCACTAAGACAGAATTACCTGTTTCTAAATACCATGATATTTAAAGTTCAAGATCCTTCCTTACCTAGTTGCCCCCTGCCAGTGGTCAGCACTCCATACAAGAACTCTAGCAGCATCTCCAGTTCATTCCTGGCTGAAAGAGCTCTAGTATCAGCAGGGCTTCAGATGGAGAACACTCTGTTCATCTCTTTACAGCAGCAACAGCTCGAATAACAAAGCTAAATTCTAGCATTAGTAATATTTCAGTGCATAGGCTACACTTCCAAAACTTCAGCAACAGACACACAGCAAGGTATCCTCCATGGCTTTCACAGCCCTAAGAAAGCAACCTCTCTGAACTTGTAGCTTAAAGACGCTCTTTGTAAGTTGGAATGCGTCTGTGGGAAAGCACTGCTAATATTTGATAAGAGCTCCAAAATGGGAACAAAGCTTACTCTTTTCAGCCCACCCATCATCCTCTTCCCAGCAGGCCGGCAGAGACCACGTTACGAACACAGGATTTAAAAAAACTAACACGCTAAAACAGAGACATGGAAAAGACAGTTTGTTTTGTACGTAATGAAAGTCAGTAGCTGAGGAACTGAGAAGAGAAAAAGGCAAGTGCTGAGGAGCTCGGGGAGTGGCAGCACGAGCTGGTTACACATATGCATTAGGTCACTGATTAAAAAAAAAAAATCAAGTCTTCGATCACACCCATGACAGCGTGACTTCAACTAGGACAATCTGACACCGACATGAGAAATGGGGGAGATGGCAAACTTTATATAAAGTTAGGGCCCAGGAGGCAGCGAATATTAAAAACCGAATACGAGCTTGGAAGGCACATATGCCAGTTCATGTGAACTGAAAAAAAAAAATCGAGTCACCTTCGAGCAAGGCTGAAGAGAGCAGCTGCCTGTTTTATTCCGTTCAATGAAACGGATCCTGAGCAGAAGACAAAAACGCCACAAGCTCTCCGGACAAGACAAGAGTCGAACTATCCCTGACCCTTAAAGTTTGACACCGTGACAAACAGCACATCATCTCCTAGATGGATGGGGGGGGATACACTTCCCACCCACATAAAGAAGCTCCAAAAGCACTTATCATTACCTATAGCCTTTGTTTCCTTTAGATATAGCAACAGCATTAGGTTTTAAAAAGTTCCTGCTAAGATACCAGCCCTAGAAGTAGTTTCTTGGCAGATGACCTGCCGCAGGCTCGTAGACTTCGGAGCTGCCCAGAGGAAAGAGCGACGTTTTCAAACCCACGCAGCTTAACCGGGCTCCCCCCGCTCCTAACCGCATCATGGCAGCCGCAGCTCGGGTAAATTAGCTAATAACGGATAAGCGCCCCCCCCCCCCAAAAAAAAAAAAAACACAACCCAATCGCCAGGGCACCCCGGGGCATCGCTGAGCCCGGCCGGGCGGCTCCGGGCCCCCCTCCCCGGCCGCCCGCAGCGCGGGGGGCGCCGCCGCCGCCGCCGCTCGGCCTGGCGCCGAGGCGAGTCCGCCCCGCGCTCGGGGCCCCTCGGCGGCGGCGACGCGGCAGCTCCGCCGCGGCCCCCAGCCCGGCTCCGCAGGGCAGCGGCGGCAGCCACCGCTTCGGCTGGGGGGGGGGGGGGGCGCCGCGTCCCGCCGCGACACGCTCCGCGCCGCTGCCCCCGCTCGCCCCGGCCCGCGGCCACCGCTCGGCACCGAAGCGGGGCGCCCGGCTCGGCGCCGCCCCAGCGCGGCGGCCCCGCACCGGAGCTCGGCGCCGCCCCGGGCCCGCGGCCGTACCTGGCTCCGGCGGCGCTGCGCTCCGCGGCGGGCGGCTGCGCTGGGCCGGGCCGCGCCGGGCCCCGCCGCTGCTCTCCGCGCCCCGCCGGCGGCTCCGCCCTCCGCCGCGCTCCGCGGGGACGCCGCCGACCCGGAAGCGCTCGCCGCCGCCACGCCCCGCCGCGCGCGCCGCCCTATGGCAGCCGCCGGCCCGGGCCGCCGCGCCGCCCGCAACCGCTTCCGGGGCGCCGCCGCGCCGCGCTCGCCCTAGCAACCGCGTTCCGTTGCTACGCGGAAGCGCCGCCCGCGCCTCCCGCCCCGCCGCCGCCGCCGCCGTCCCCGCGGCGGGAGCCCGGCGCCGGCGCTGCGGGAGGGGCGGGCGCGGCCCCGCGGCAAGGCCCGCGGCCTGGGCGGGCCCGCGGCGGCGCAGCAGGCCGCGGCCCCGGAACGGCTCCCGGCGCCGACGGCGGCGGTTATGAAATCCGAGAGGCGTCTGGAGACCTCGGCAGCGAGGGAGCCCTCGCCGCCCCTCCAGCCGCGGCGCTCCGAGGCTCACGGGTTTAAATTAAACCTTTTCCTTACCCTCTCGTATTCCCAAAGCTGGGCTTGTGAATTCTCCTGCAGAAGTGTAATTCAGTAAAGCACAGTTTGGTAAAAACTAGTATTTTGCTTTTGGTGTTTGCTCCTTTTGTTACCTATTTGCAGTCTGCCGACTTATTTAAGACATTGTATGCTTTGAGATAAAAATATTCCTCTAAGAAGTGTGGTATGAATGTCTTAATCCAGCCACCTAAATAGCCCGTCCTACCAGGGTTCATCACATCTAATACTGTTCCCGGGTCTGCTGTGTTACAAGGAGTTTATGTTGTACTTCAAGTCACATTGTAAAATTACTGGTAAAAAAAAAAAACGTTAGCGTCATTACATCTTCGATGAAAGGAAGCGGCCCTGGGAGCTGAGCACTTGGGGAATATTGACATTCAGTATTGACATTTTTTAAGTGCCATAAAGACAATAGGGTACTAATTCACCAAAGCAGCCTGTGTGATTTTGGAGCAGGAGTGCCTCTCAGCAGGAGGCTCGAAGGGCAGCCGCGTGAGATTTTGCATTTTGAAATACACGTCCTGGTTTACCATGGAGAGCAATTCCCCTTCCCTGAATTTTCCAATTTCTGCTCCGAGCCATCCAGAAGCTCCCGAGGCTTATCTTAATTCTGAAGCCTGCTGTTTATTGTCAAACAATTTTTATCCGAGTAATTCTTTTGATAAATTATAATAAATGTATGGTTTCTGGTTAGCCCTGTGATAATCCCACGAGAGCTTATCAGAAGAATGGCACACGTGTTCAAAGACATATGGAGAGAAGAGAGCTTGCAGCTGACAGCGGAGCGTGTTAGGCTGGTTGCGACCATCTGACTGGAACAGCGGCAGACACCAGCTTTATCTTCTCCAACTGAGGCAGGTGAAAATTAGGACTGATTCATGGGCACATTATTGCTAGAGAAAGGAAACTTCTTGCTTCTTGTTTTTGAAATTGCTGGATACTGTAAAGGAAGCATCTCCAGTTGAGACGGACCGTTTTGCTGCTGTGGGGTGCTGGGTTGAAGCTGGTGGGTAGAACAATAACCCTTTGTTTAGGGGACAGAGAAAAGACAATGAAGCGCCTGTTTGGTTATTCTATCGAGGAGCACTAGCCAAACACAAGCACAGTTAGTGCCTGAGCGATGTGGGCGGCGAGGCTGCCCTGCAGGCCAAAAGCAAACGCAGAATTATCTTGTATCATTTTGAGGAATGCTGGACACTCGTGTGCAAAGAGGAAGAGCCAGAGACTGAGTCTCCTGAGAGAAGCCTGAGAAAGACGTTTCCTAAGAAAGGAAAGTCTGGAGACAGAAACATCAGCGTGCTTGGCAGAGAAAATCTTCATCCAGGGGATGCTGCAAGCTCAGTGCTTTTGGCAGAAGTGCCGGGGCAGTTGCATTTCCCACGGCAGGGTGGGATTGTGGCGGCCTGACAGCTGATGGCCCGCTCTCCTCAACGCACAAGTGCCACCTCTCTGTCCGCGTCCTTACGGCAGGGACATCTGCTCTCTCCGCCGAGCAGCTGCCTCCTCCGCACAGCCTCGTCTGGAGTAACAGGAGGACCAGTCTCCTTCCGGTCGGATCTGTCCCGTTGGGAGCAGAAGGCTCATCCTACGTAGAGGAAAAAAAAAATCAGACTATTATTTTTTTGATGTAGTGGCAGGACAAATCTGCCAGGAAAAGCTTGCAAATGCTCTGAAGCTCCAGCGTTTTGTAATCATCCCACATTACTCGAAAAGGGAAAAAGCAATGAACTCCTTGCAACTTTCTACCCATCCCCATGTCCTACTCCTCCTTGTTTTTCTTCTTTCCCTGCCCTCCCCAAACACCTGGCAGTGTGCACATTGGCTTTGTGGTCCAAAATTCATCCAGGAGACAGGACAAGCAGTTGGCTGCTTACAGCATATATCCATCCAGAAGACAGGACTGGAGAAACATAGTCCTGGAAGTAAGTAGCCTAAGTAGCCCCAACCTGAGCTGAAAAGGAGCTTCTGGGCCTTCTCCACATGGGGGCATGGGTGGGAGTCCTCAGGGCCATGGCTTTCTCAAGATCAAGGGTCATAAAAATAGTTCAGACTGTATGCAGAAAATCCTAGATATTGGAAATCTGAGAGTCATAAAAAGGGAAGAAATCTTTTTTTGCCTTTCTCAGGAGCGGGGAAAAAATCTGGGATCTTCTACTGAACCCCACCAGACAGTGCTGATAACCTGACCCGCGCTCCGAGGCACGACGGCATCTGTCGAATCATGTTAGCTAGTGGATGCAGCTGGCTCCAACCAGAACATAAAAGGCAGAAATATCTTCCGGCAGTTGGAAGAAGCGTCTAGAATTCATTTATGAGGAAAAGTTTAGGTTGGGAAAGGCTATGTTACCACAGGTGCTTGTTGCTAAAAAGCTGGGTGTCGCTTATCCTGCAGAGAGACAAATGCACTCCAAGACCATAGCTTATTGCTGGAAAAAGGCTAAATGTGTGTTGCCCTGGTCGCTGGCACGATCGCGTGTTTGTAAGCTGGAGATGCTGCTGACATCTATTGTCAGCACTGGGTATTTTCTTCTTCTGGTGGATGTTTGTAAAAAGAGTGTTAAGTTTGAAAAATTGAGGATAACAAGTTGGTCAATGCTGGGATACAGCGAGTGGTCTTACTTTGGTACCAGCTTGCTCCTCTTCTGTATTTTATAAAATAACTTAAAAATCCAACTTACCGAGTGCATTCATGAGAACTGGGTTTTAGCTGGTTTTGTGTTTCCCTCTTTTTCCCCCTGTCAAAAATCAGTGAGTTGCAGGATTCATATGGATTTAAACAGAAGAGCATCGTTAACAAAGATTTTTTAAACTTAATTGGAATGACCAGTGAACTAAGGAACTGGAACCTAAAAATGGAAAACTACTTTGTAATAATAATAATAAAAGACTAGATTTTCACTTGATTGTTCCCCTTAAGTTCTCAAAAAGTCCCTTTTGCCCTAAGTCTCTAGAAATCCTGTTGCATGGAGAAAACTTATGTTACATTGTGCGATACCACATAGTAAATCCTCATCTTAAATTTGTTTTCAGCATTGTATGTGACCCTTCCTTACCACATTAAAAGTTCTTCATGAAAGCATTTGCGGCTGCAGATGGAAACTGTGCACCCAAGACACTGATGTGTTTGGGGGTGGCACAGTTCGGGCACAGAGAGGACCGGTTGCCCTTGGCCGGCTCCCTCTCCACTCAAGAAAAGGTCGAGTCCACCCTTCCCTCTGTGGCCTCACCACGGCTGTAAGGAGCCCCCGGACCCTGCTGCATTTGTCGGCTTCGTTTTGCGACACGTAACTACAGGGGGGAATGGGCTACAGCACCAAGTAGCTCATGGACGTGGACAGTCTGTGTAAAACAAATCTCACCTTCTCAGCAAGGTGTTCTTTGCATTCTTCATCTGCGCGGCACTGCCTGTGTATATCTGTATATTCAATGCTTGGCCTGCTCGCCGTGGCTTCTCCCCCATATGCTGAGGTTACAGTTCCATATTCCCACTGAGAAGTGAATATACGCGAGCAAAAGCCTTTACCAAGGTCTGGGGAGATGCCTTCCCCAGAAAGCGCGCCCAGCTGCCCAGAGGCGAGAGGGCTTCAGGCAGCTTTCAGTCCCAGCTGAGCCCGCGCATCTTCTCATCAAAAACTGGCCAGTGTGTGGATGTGTCTCCAAAAAATGTTAGAGTGCTTACAGTCCCTGTGGGAGAAGCGGTAGGATAGGAAGAGGTCACAGATACTTAAATCTACATATTGCTCCTCAATAGAGTTTCTCCTCTAGCACTTTTCTCCAGTGCTGACACCTGCAGCTCCCCACTGGGATGTTCAGTGGTCTGTCCCTGGACGTACCTACACTGTATTTTGCACCAGTGTCACTAAATTGGTCCAATTTCATTATACAGATTAGATGAAACCTGTGGCATCCATTTTTTCTTTCTACAAAATTAAAGTGGAAAAGCTTAAAAGTGGAACATTTAATAGATATCCTTTTATGTGCTGTGCATTTTGCCCCCTCTTCTTGCGAATGCCGTTCACATCACAGCTTGCCTTCTAAAGTAAAGCATTTTATATTCCTATTCTGTAAGATTTTAACTTTCTAAGGACTGGCATATCAGAACAATCCAGAGACCATTTATTAAGGCCTTCAGTGGAGACCAAAGAGTTATTCCTTGATCATTGGTCTGGGAAACTGTGGTTCATACTACTCTTCATTGAATTTTGTCCAGAATAACTCTTATTCTTCCTCCCTTCCCCTGCTTACAGTTTCGCAGGCCTCATGCTAATACTAAACATGATTAGCACAGGAGTTAATGCAGCCTGAAGCTGATGTACAGCTCTGATAAGGAAAAGTACAGTTTGATCTCAGAACAATCGAACTGACTGGACCTTGTATTCAACAACAGCCCAGCCTCCACACAGGAGGAGCAGCGTTTCGCAGAAGCACTCAAAAAAAGCCGAGCGTGTACCAGCACAGGCGACGCGCGATGGCACAGGTGCACAAACAGCATTTCTGGGTTTCGATCGGGGCCTCGGGGAGGGTTTCTTGCTGCTCCCAGGCAGTTTTAGAGAAACCGGGCCTGAGACGTGATTGAGGAGCACATCTAGTTTGGGTCAAAGAGGCAAAAGAAAGGCCAGGATAGCATGCAAGAGCTGCAGGGGGGAAAGGCAGCAGAGGAGGCCACCCACAGGGCCTCTAGCCTGGGATCTAAAGTAGCGCACGCACAGCTCAGCACTAGCTTCAATGTACAGAGCCATCCGGGAATACCTATCCCTGGTCTCATTAAGTGAGGGGATGTGAACTCTATCAGGCAATTTCCCCATGTAAATAAGCAGGAATATTACATTGAGGCTTACTAAATTGAGGGAGAATATTTTTGACAAAGTGGGAATCCATCCTTTGCCAGAAAGTGCCGAGAAGCTCCTGCCCCTCAGCTCTCAAGCCTATGTCGTTGCCTTATTGCTGCAGTTACAAGTCTGCCTGGATAAAATTCATCAAAATCCATCAGCCCACATTTATATGCGGTACATGCAGAAATAACTAAGATCTTGTACTAAGAGACAGAATATATACTTTTCAATTCAACGTTGAAGTTAACCCATTTCCTCAATAATTCAGGCACCGAATGATTTGCTACAGTAGACGCAGACAAGCATCTAGCTACAAAACACTGTTCAGCGGCTTTTTATTTTACTAGCGCTGTGCCCTAGAAAAACCCATTATAAAACAAAGGTTTTGTTATTTTGCATGATAATCAAGGTTGAAGTAGCCTGTAGATTTTACAAGACATTATCACAAGCTTAATTTACATCAGCCCCTTAATTTACAACACTTTTTAAGTTTCCACTACAGATAAAGGAAAATTTTTACTTGCTACTTGCCATTCAAACTATTTTAAGCATCTTTTTCTGTGACATTCCTTCTTCTATTTGCAGGCTTTTAGGAAGAAGCAGGCTTGTCAGCTTTTAGATGGTGCTGTGCTAACCCCTTTCACCATGGCAAATGCAACAAGCTGATCTATTAAAGCCACCGCTAAATTACGCTTGCGTGCGTACACTCACCTTTCCACCAGCGAGCACAAGCTCAGCAATGCCGTGATGATTCCTGGTGCTTCTAAGAAACAGCAGAAGCAGAACTCAGGAGAGCAAAACTCACTGCTTCTTGCCCACAAGACCTCACTCACTACCCCATAAAGTATCCAAGAAGCTGTGTGGCAGCTTCAGCCCATTCAGAGTAACAAGTCTTATTTGCTTTTAGCTGTTTACTCCCTCCCCAGGCATCCAGGTTGTTGATTCGTTGAAATAATCCAACTTGTTTTAATTAAACTTTGCCTCTAACTACTCAAAGCTCTCTAGGTCTGCAGAAGGTTGAAAGGAACTCCTTTTCCCTCAGCGACCTGAGAATGGGCCTCTTCACACCAACACCTTGTAGCATCCTGCTCTAGTTAAGAGTCAGCTCCCCTTTCAAGCTCAGTACCTTGCTCTCCTTCATTGAACACTCTCTTTTTAGCATGACTGTTTCAGTGTTTCCCTCCAGTGAAGTGTTTTGAGGCTCTGGCCCCAATCCCAAGCCTTCCCCCCCGCTGCTTTCCGATGCAGGCACATATTGTGTTTATGTACCAGACGTTAACAAGTGACAAGTCCCCTTCCGCCTCACCATTGTTTTTACAAATCCAGCTTCCCCATCTTTGGAAAAAAGGGGTTGTCATTAACAGTTTTTAGTTCAATAAAGACACGATACAGATGTACTTTCAGGAGGCTTGTGTAATAGAAAAATGACAATTTGCTTTACAAAACAGAGCACAAACAGGGGGCAAGTCTTGGACAAGCAAAAAGCAAACAAAAGATGAGAAGAGCACAACATGCAGGAGTCATTGAAGAAGTCAAGGAAACCAAAATAAAAATTAAAAGTGCTTTACACTGAATGCTAAGCTTCAGAAAGTATATATTAATTTTATCATAATTTTTTGCAGTCTCTCAAATTTAGATTTGAGGACTATTTAGTAAAAAGCCTACTTTTAGTTCTATACAATAGCTGAACATAAGCATAAAAAATATACAACTGTACAAAGACCAGCTCAAGTACAGGAGACGCGCAGTTTATTATTAAAGTCAGGCTAGGATTGTATCTACTCTTCTTCAGAGGAGGTGCCATCTTCTGTAGGATCTGGTGGCAGGGGGCGAGCTCTGTAAAAAGTGATTTCAATTCACAAGAGTTAGCAGAACTCGATCAACTGTTGCTTGAATGGTTCCAATAAACAGAGCCCTTTTACTAGAGGTTAAGTGACCTAAATGACTTCAATTAGCCCCAGACTCATTCTTGCACCTGGAGACAACAGGAGCCTTTGAACTGATACAAGCTACCTTATCCTAAGAATTAGAAGACTGGATTATAAAGCAAATGCCTACCTTTCAAATGGGAAAGGCTACTTCAGTGCAGAAGGAATTTTACACTGATACAATCCTTGCTCATTCTCTGTTAAGCTGCGTTTCCTTCTCTAACTAGAGGGCCACACGCAGGTTGATATCGTTTCTAGGAAGCTGAAAATGTAACTCTGATTTCAGGCCCGAGTTTCAACCTGACTAACTTACCTGTATGATGGGGGGAAAAAAGAACAACAAAAAAGTTGCACAGTTAAGTAAGCAGAGCTCTTGCTTCTTTCAGAACATCCAGGGAAGATGCAAACTGTTTTAGGTGGAGACACTGCATATTCTCTTTAGCATTATCACCCCCTCGTCCTTATTCAGCCAGGACATCTTAAATGGAAGAGATGAATGTTTAGCAGCACTACAGTACACATCTTTCATTTCTCCAAGAGGTAGGATGGAAGTCTTTCTGCTCGCTTGCTTTGCAGGGCCTTCAAGACAATTCAGGACTACTCCAAGACAATTTAGAGTTATCCATATTTGATGTAAGAAAAAAAAGGAAAAAAAAAAGGTAATTCTTTAAGAAAACAGAGTCTCTGTAAGACAATGTTTCACACTGCTATCTTTTTAGTCAACAGTACTGACTACAGGCTTATCTCTGAAGTGTCAGCTAGGTAGAGCAACTCAGCTCGTGAAATACCGAACTTGCCAGCAGTCCTCAAAGCTTTCCTGAAACAGAGACAACAGCTGCACAAAGTTACGTTGCTGTTCTTTTCCTTTCTAGGCAAGCGAAGCATGTCCGAGCACAGAATTTGCCTAACCTCCCGGCTACGGCACCCTTTTTTAGCCCCCCCCCCCCCGGAGCTCACCAGCAGCCGGCAGAGGCCGCTAGCCGAGCAGCCCTGCCTCCGCCAGCCCCCGGGCTCTCCCCGTCCCGGGGCTCTCCTGCCCCTTCAGGATAAGCCCGTAGCTGTCACGGCAGCTGGGAGCCGGCCGCGGCGGCGCGGGGCTCCCGGCCCCCCCCGGTACTCACCGCGCGGCGGGCCGCGCCGCCCCGCTGCTCCCCGCCGCCTCGCCGCCCGGCGCCTGGTTCTCCTTCTGCGGCCGCCGCAGGAACTCCCCGATGCCCCTCTGCCAGGCGGGCGTCGGCCGCACGCACACCGGGTTGCCCCCCGCGTAGCGGCCCTCGGCTGCGGGGAGAGCGGCCGTCAGCGCCGCCGCCCCCCGCCTCGCCTCGCCTCGCCTCGCCCCCCCGCCCCACCTCACCTCTCCTGGCGAGCGGCTGCGGCGACGACGACGGGCCCGCGTTGGCGCTGCTGGAGCCCAGCACCTTCCGGGGCGCCCGGGCGGCCACCACTGCAAGCGGAGCGGAGCTGTCAGCGAGCGGGCGGCGGCGGGACCCCGGCGGCCTCCCCCGCGCCGCGCCGCGCCGCACCTTTCCGGTAGGTCCCGCCGCCGCCGCCGTCCGCCTTGGTGCGCACCATGCTGACAGGAGCCGAGCCGAGCCGAGCCGAGCCGAGCGCAGCCTCCGCCGCGCGCGCTGCACCGGCCGCGGCGCCAAACGGCCGCCACGCGCGGGCCGTCGCTATTGGCCGGCCGCCGGCCCGATCCCGCCAATGGGAGCTCGCGGGGCGGCGCGCGCGCCCCGGGGCCCGCCGCTCTGCCGGGCGCGCCAAAGGGCCCCGGCGCCGGGCTCCGCGGTTCGGCTCGGCTCGGCTCGGCCCGGCTCGGCTCGGCCCCGCCCCCCCCCGGCCCAGCTCCCCCCCGCCGGGGTCTTTCCCAGCACGATCTGTTCCCTGGCCAAACTCGCTGCAGGACCGAGCGTTAAGGAGGGAGGGAAGCGGTGCCAGGGCACAGCCAGCACCTGGGCCGGGGGCTGCCTCTGACCACCAACACTTGCTGAATGCAGAACCACCCTCCTGGTAACGGCGCGTGGTTTTAACGTGGCTGCGCAAAGCCTTTATGGTATCCGGGCCCCCAGGTGAGCACGGCAATAATAAGCCGGCGGGACACCGAGGCTGCCCTGGAGCCCAGCCACTGTTGTTACCTCCCACCTGGAGGCTAGGCCTGGAGCTGCCTCTGATGCGCAAGCCAAGTTTCGCCGTATGAAGACTTTGCTGGCAGGGGGGAAGGCCCTGGCACCCTCAGCTTCCACGAATGACTGCTTCGTGGTGAATTAAATCAGCGTCTCCCCGACGTGAGTCTCTCCCTCGCAAACATCCTGGGGACAGCATGGGTAGCTGATGGTCTCGCTATACGTTAGGGGCAACTGCTGAGCGCTTCGAAAGGTGCTGATAGCAACACATACGTCTGATAAATACCTTAACCATCACTGCTTGTGTCACAGGCACTGTCCCCAGGAGGGCACAGGCCCATCTTTGGCCTTACTCTGCACAGCCCTGACAGGTCGGGCCTGTACGGCTCAACACGAGCACACCCACGTCGGTGGAGGTGGCGCAGAGAGAGATTCCTGCGAGGGGCCAGAATTGCTGCCAAGGGAAATATCCCCTCTTCCCTGCAGCCTATATAGACCAGGGAGCTGGGGTTTTCCTTTCACGCAAGCTTGCACCATTTCTGCACCTTGAATTCAGAGTTTTCTGCTCCTTTTGAATAAGAGAAGGATGAGATCCATGGATTTCTGCTGACTATGGACAAAGCAAAGGGACGGCGTTTCAGAGCTGGATGTTTGGCAGAGCTTTGTCACCACCCACGCACAGGTATGTGTGGGCTGGCGGGTAAGAGCTTCAGGGACCCAGCAAATCTGTTTACGGGTTTGGTTTTGCACAAATGGATGGCAGCGAGAGAAGCATCTTATTAAATCGGCTGGAGATAAGATCAGGTTTGTGGAGCATTCGGTGCACCTAGAGATGTGGATGTGGGCAGCGTTACAAGGAAATGGGCGTCCGCCCTGTCTGCAGTCCACACAGAGGCTTTGCTCACCTTCTGCAGCGCTGACGACGAATATGTCATCCTCCTCGATTACCCCTCAAGCGCAGAGCCTTACGACGATCAAAACCCGTTGTGTTGCGTAAAAGCAGGCTCCGAGTGTGGTCCTGACTTCTGGGAGCCGGGAAGGATCCAGAGTCTGGAAGGAGGGGAAGGCGGGTAGGATCTCACGCACAGAGGTCATCTTCCCTTGCTCCAGCTCAGCTCTTCTCCTCTTTCCTTTCCCATTTTCTCAGAAGTTGAGTCCAGGTTTTCTGCATTTCTTCTGTTTCCCTGTGGGTCCCAGCAGCCAGGGAGGAGCTGGCGCGCCTGGAGCTCACCTTCAGAGCGCAGCGGTGCCATGGTAAAGCAGCACCTTCAGCGCCAGCACGTTGCTGGCTGATGCCTTCCTGCTTTGGAGGCTGGGTGCCCCCAAGCCCAGCGATCTCGCTCGCGGCCCTGCCGTCACCGCCGAGCCCTGCTGTCGCCCCCGGAGCCCCGATCCGGTGGCCAAGCAAGAGGGCGGCCTCCTCTCCACGCCGCTGCCCTGGGGAAGAGCTTTCCTCGCCTCGCCCGGCCGGCGCCCGCAGCAGGCGCTGGCTGCCGGTCTCCAAGGAGGTGGTAAAGCAGGGCAAAGCGAAGTTTCCATGGTTCTTCCCAAAGGGAGGTGTCAGGTTCAGGAGGAAAAGGTGAGCTTGGGTCTCGGCGGCCTTCGCCCGCGTAGCAGCACCCTGGGACCGACAAGGCCTGGCTGTGTCTCCCCGGCTGAGGTTGACTGAAGGGCGGGAAGGGGGCAGTGCTGCCAACCTCCAAACCTCCGGGAAACACCCCCAAAACTGCAAGAGGATCCACTCGGGAGGAAATCGGCTCTGTCTGCTCACTCACTCACTCGATCACGAAACTAAGCGGCCGAGCTCCGTGCCCCGGCGGAACCGGCGCGCCGCGGCCGCGTTTCCGAGGGGCGCCGGGTGCCGCCGCGACGCGCCGGTGCGCCACTGTTCCCCTTCCCCCGCGCGCAACATGGCGGCGCCCAGCCCGCTCCTGGCCTGGTGCGTCCAGCACCTGCGCGGCGACTTCGGGCTGGACGTGAGCGAGGAGGTCGTGCGGTGAGCGGGGCCGGGGGGGCGCGGGCAGGCTCCCCGCCTCGGCCCGGGCGGCACGGTGCTGTCCCGGCCGCCCTGGAGCGGCCTGCACTGCGGGGCCCTGCGGGAGCCATGGAGGGCCTTGCTCAGCGCCGGGACACCGCGGCCCGGGCCCGGCGGGTCCCTCCTTCCCCTGCCCGCTGTGGGGGCCGCGGTGACCCCTCGGGCCTCTTTGGGCACCTCTTGGGCCTCTTCGGGCCCCCTCAGGCCTTCTGTGGCTCCTAGGCCCTGTGCCACCTCCCGCTTAGGGTGCCCTGGCTAACGTAAATGGGAGATACCGGGTTCGGAGTGGGGTTCGGACTGCCGTCGGGGCTGCTGCTGGTGAGACGTGGCCTCCCGGCGTCTATCTGCCTGCACGCACCGGGGACAGCATCTCTGCACCTCGCCTCGTTGCTCCCGTTCCCCGGGAGGGGGGCCCGTGCGAAGCACTTTGAATCTGTGGGGTGGGAGGTGGCAGGGAGGGGGGGCGCACGGCTGGGAGGGGGGGCGCACGGCTGTAGGTGGGTGAAGAAAGGCACGCAGCTATTTCTGTGTATTTAAAGCAGGAACTTCTCACAGGCTTTGATTTACGGTTACATTTTTAAATCACGCGGGGGAAACGAGAGT
Organism: Dromaius novaehollandiae; assembly: GCF_036370855.1. Taxonomy (NCBI): domain Eukaryota; kingdom Metazoa; phylum Chordata; class Aves; order Casuariiformes; family Dromaiidae; genus Dromaius; species Dromaius novaehollandiae. Next base: position 25,108,304 of record NC_088107.1, read on the forward strand.
CTCAGTGTGGGGTTTTTAGTATGTGGCAGAAACGACAGTGGGAATGTCACTGTGCCTAGGAACAAGGTAAGAAGGATGGTTTATCTTCCATTTTTCCAGTGAAACAGCAACAAGAGATTTCTCAAAGGGCGTCTGTCTCTGAATTTCTCTTAGAAAATCCTTTCCTTCCCACAGTCTCTTCAGCAGCCTGAAGGGGAGAGCGCGTGTGATTAGATGCACTAGTTGCACGTGTGTGTGATGAGACTTGGTTTCCTGAGAGCCAAAGCCCCGTAACCCATTTTCCCCCCGTGCCGTCCTTCTGCAGGTACATCTTGTCGATAACGAACGAGGATGAGATCCGGGAGTACGTCATTGACCTCATTCAGGGGACCGACGGGAAGAAGAGTCGGTTCGTAGAAGAACTGCTGGCCAGGTGGCGGAAATCCTCTCAGCTGCCTGCGGAGCCTTTACCGGCGTATCGGAAAAAGGATGGTGAGCAGTACTGAGAGGAAGGAATTAAAGTATCAAATAAGCTTGTCTCAATTGTTCTGTTTATAGACAATTACAAGGCCCTGAAGTTCCTGTGGATAGTCCTATTTTTGTATGTCATGAAAGTTTAAAGCCAGTTTTCATTTGCCAGCTGGATGCAAGAGTTCAGGGACATCTTTCTCTTGCTAGTAGTTACCAAGCCTTTCTTTGTGGTTACGCGCTTTTCTAGAGACTTCAGAAGTGCCTCGGGCTGGAGACCAGGCGAAAAAGGGTAAACGCAAAGGAAGGAACAAACAGGAAACACCTGCGTATGCTGAGCCAAGTATACATGTAGAGGAAGTAAAAACCCCCCTTGACCTGGCCAAGGTGAGTATATCTGGTATGTGAAGGCAGAGAGGCTTCTGGAGTGCTGAGTGACTTTGTGGGTCAGTGGATCTTCAGGACAGATTATGAACCTGGGTTGGGGGGAGAGCTAATACCAAGCACTTCTAACAAAACAAGCGACTGAAAACAGAAAAAAGCTTTCAGAGATATGAATCCTTTGTTATTGGAGTCCTGATGAAAGCGATTGTGTGTCTGAAAGCACATTTGTGTTTTCCAGCTACATCATTGTGTCTAAGAAATATTTACCCTTCCAGTCAAACCTTGTCCTACGTATGTTCTTTAGCGTCTTATCTACAGCATTGCTTCTGTGCGATACATCTCCCTTGCTAGTAAGAGACCTTTCTTCACTAACAGACAGCATTTAGTGTGGCAGCCGTGAGCTATAACCTGAGCAAATACTTTGGTAGCTGTTGGGACGGATGGGAGTTGTACGATGTAAGGGTGTTGCCAGCAAGTTGTACAATAGCCTGGTTGCAATGAGAGGGGCGGCTGTTTCCGTATATCAATGCTGTTCAAAGCTGACAGCAGATTTGGGCAGACGGTGCTCACATTGTGTGCGCACAGGAGTCTTTCACTGCTGTGGGGTAAATGACCTACCTGGGAATGGGGAGAAAAGTTGTATATGTTTTGTGTCTGTAATGGAGAGTGGAATATTGATCATCAAGCAGTGAATACGTCAAAGTGGATTTTACTCTCTCTAAAGAAACTTGAATGAGAGAGTGGACAATGAGAATAGATGCTATAATTAGTAATAGCAGGTATTTCTTTAAATCAGAGTTGAGAAGGTTGCAGAATTAACAGAGCCAGCATGTGGGTGAAATGTTCCTATCTGCTCTATTCAAAACCTTCCAGTCATGCTGAATAAAGCTTTAATTGGCAATTGAAATATTGCAGGCTGCCAGGCTCCTGCTGCTTCAGAGAAAAGGCCTTGAACGCTAGAGGAATCTGAAGAGCTGCAGCTAGTGCGTTTTCACTGGGCTTCAGCTTTGGTTTGGCAATCTGGTTTGGCTGTTTCCCTCCCCTGCTCGGCTCCACTTCTGAATCACTAGTGTTGAGATTTAGATGTTGTTGAACCCTGTAAACAAAATTTTTTGAAGTACACATAAATAGTTGGAACTCCAGTGAAAGAAAGTGCAAAATCTGAGAATAGCAATACTAAAAAACAGGAAATCCAGCTGTTTCCAAGCAGCACAGTGCCATGCAGCAAACAGTAGCTGCCTTTATTTATGCTTTTATTTTATAGTTGACTAATGCCTTTTCTTTAGTAGTCTTGCTTTCAATTCAGCAGAACCGAGCACATCAGTGAGCACATCAGGTATGAGGATAGTTGCTGTTAAATGTTGTTGTAATTACTTGGACTGAATTTCTGGATTTTGTTTCTTGTATGTTGGGTTTTGACCCTGAGCTTCACAGCTAGCTTGCTGAGAACCCAAGCTCCTTGCTTACATGGATCCATATATATACGGATTTATACAGATCCAGCTGCAGAACAATGGTCCCAGTTTGTATCAAGTGTAGCAGATAATTGCTATCTGAAGTGTAGGAGCATGCTCTCCAGAAATAAGTGTGTGAATGTACAGTGTGCCTGATTTACGTTAGACTTGCAGTGGAGTCTTTCATGCTATAAACATCAACCGTACTGCACATCCTGAAATTAAGTTCCACCGTTTATCCAGGTGCAACCCTGACATGGAGTCACTGAGTAACATCTAAATTCTAAAAGTCAGGTTTGCACCTGGATAAGTTTTGGAAATCAGAGGTACAGTTTTAAATTGAGGATTTTGTACTAGAGAAGTTGCAGACGCTTAACATGTTTGTAAAGGCAATCCTTTGAAAGGTAAAAGAACACATTCTTGAAACTGAGAGGTTAAAATGAATGGTGATGTGCTGTTTCATTGGAGTTGTCTTTTAACCTAATAAATTACTGAAAAACCTCTGCCAGGGTTTGCTAATCGAGGTCATTTTATCCATTTTTGTTCTTTCCTAGCCGTAGTGTTTGGATTTGGTTGTGGCAATAAAGCCAGTTGGGTAGAGCTGGGGGAACTGGAAAGGCTGTGCCTACTTGTCGCTAAACCAGTAGCCTGGTGCTGTTGAGAACAGAGCATGAGCCAAGCTGGTGAAAACAACAGACCATGCAAGAGGTGTCCTAATGCCACTGTATAGCACCGTCACTGAGAAAAGCAATGTGGGAGGATGCTGGGAGCTAGAAGCCGTGCTAGCTGGGCTGCGGGTCAGGGAGCTGGAGTGATCCTTTAGCCTGCAGCAACCAGAGAAAGCGTGTTGTTTTCCTTTGGTGAATCAAGGTGGGTTTTCTGGGAAAGAGATTCTTAGAAATCCGCTTCTGTTCTATATGAGAGAGTCTCTGCAGAGGAGAGGCAAAGAGAAGCTGTCCTTGAGCTGCAGGAGGATTTTCAAGTGTGTCACAGATATGACAAGTAAAAGGTGAAGAATACATTTGTATTGGAGTCACGCTTGGTGAAACAGCTAAGGGTAATAAGCTGTAGCTTTTCTCGGTCATGGCTAGTGTGCAATTCATGGTTGAAAACAGTCTCATCTAGTGTTATGAGATGAGTTTGTGCCTGGAGTGCGTTGTGCTTACTTTCAAAGCACTGGTGTTTGAGCGTTGCCAGAGAAATGGTATCAGGCTCGAGGTGGCTTTGGTCTGTCCCTGTGGAGTGATTTCTGTGTGCTGTGTTATTATTTGTAATTAATTCCTCCATGCGATTCATGTCTCAACTGATACCTGCTGGAGATGTCAGGGTGAGAGGGAACCCTTTGTTTCTTTGATCATGATGCATGGTCCCTCCCTTGGGGAGAAAATGGACAATTTTGCCATTAGATGGTTAATCCAGCCATCATCCAAAATATCTTGCTTCATTCCTGATCAGGGTTTCTCTGCCTTATCTTAAGCCAAACCTTAGATGTGCAGTCCTTGATCGAAGCTAAAGAGTAGCCTTTGAAAGTAAGTCTGGGAATATTGGGCTGCTATTTGAAGCTGTTAAATATCAGTCGATCATACAGGTCCTGGGGACTGACAGCACTGCTACTACCTAGACCCAAGCAGTTTCAGCTTGCAGAGGCAGCGAACATATCAAATGGATCTGCAACACCCTTTTGTCCTTGTTTTGTTTAGATTGCTTAGATCTTTTCTGGCAGTCCTAAGCTTGTCTTTCAGTTGTCTTGATTTGAATCTGGGGTCTGGTCCAAGTTTCATTCCAGTCAGGCAGAAGGATGAACGTCTGAGTCTCTCCAGTCTGTTCAAGGGTCGGTGCTTTCTCTTTGCTGCTGGCTTGCAGTGTGAATGTACTTCGTTTTCTTTGCTTCTCAGGCACAGGAGACCGGCAGTGGAGTCAACAGCAGTAGTAATTCCTCCAAGAAGAAGGCCAAATATGTTAACCTGTATACCAAGGAAGGACAAGACAAGCTGGCTGTCCTGATCCCTGGGCGTCACACCTGCGAGTGCCTGGGCCAGAAGCACAAGCTCATCAACAACTGTTTGGTTTGTGGGCGCATTGTCTGCGAGCAGGAGGGCTCAGGACCCTGCCTGTTCTGTGGGGCGCTGGTTAGTAATGAGGTGGTTTTTGTCTGCCGTGTTTAAATGCAGCATATTGCGCTGAAGGGTTTGAAATGGCTTGGGGCTGAATTAGCCTCTTTGCTTCTCTTATATCGAAGCTCCTGTGGTGAACTGCTCCAAGCTCTAAAGCTGTGCAGGAAGCAGCCTGTACCACCTCTCTCTGGAGGAAGGAGAACTGATGTGGCTTTGAGTTACTTTGTGCTTCTCTTGTGATGGACTGCATCAGAGAGAGAGGAGAGGACCGGTGCCCAAAATGCGTGCGAGGCTTCAGCCCTGTCTGGGGCACAGCCCTGCTAGGGTTATACAGGGGAGGAGGCTCTGCCAGGGACAATGTGCTGGCTGTTTCCTACAGCACTTGTGCTACGAGCATTATTTGGGATATCTAGTATGTCCTGTATTTGATTGAAAGGGCACTTTTTGGAGGAAAAAGGCAAAGATAGGTATTGTGCAATATATTACAGGTACTTTCAGCCTGCATGCACAGTCATAGGGTCTATGGCTTTGAAACCTTCAGCAAAGATTTCCTTTTTCCAGGTGTTCATTAGCTGTTAATGAGCTCTTTGAAAACCATGTTCAAAGTGGAGGATGCTGAATTGGGTTGCTTTTATTATTATAGTTTTAAACTCTACATTGATTTTTCTTTTAACATTAAATATTCAAGCTGTATTTGTCCTCTGGGCAAGATAGTGATTATGGGTTCAGTAAAGGTAGCTTCAGGAGAGAAAAAATCAAATGGTTGGGTAGAGAAAATATTTTAAATCAGATTGGTAACTTTGTCTTTTTAAAGACCTATTTAACTACAAGTGACTAACCAAGAGGAAGGACCTCTCTGTCAAACATTGCTTATCCACTTAGAGGAGTTCTGAATGCATTTCTCATTGTTTGAGATCACCTAGCGGTGTGTTCACCCCCAGAACCAAGAAAGACGAAGCTGTACATAGCTCATGGATTGTTTTTAGAAATATAAGTAAAGAACAAGCTTTCACGATTCCCCTTATGTAAATAACACAGAAGGAAAACAGGTGTGGACTATCTTGGCTGTCTTTAACAGCTTGCCTTGAGCTGTTGTCTAAGGCTCCAGAGCTGGTCAACCATGTGATGTCCTTCCTAATCTTCCTTTTTTTCCCTCAGGTGTGCACTAAAGAAGAGCAGGACATTCTTCAGAGGGACTCAAACAAGAGCCAGAAGTTGCTGAAGAAGCTCATGGCAGGTTAGTAGCAATTGTATGCCGTTAATATAACGAATCCAATTGGTTATGCAGCAGCAGGAGCCCTGTTCTACCTCACTGTGCTACACATTGGACTTGCCCTGATGTTGTGTAAGATTGAGACTGTATATGTTCTTGTCTGTAAGTTGTTCAGATGTGTTCATCTGAGTTACAAAGAACTGTTGGCAAAGTCTAAAGGAAATTCCTTCTAAGAGGCTGACACCTCAACGTTTCTCTGAGATGTAAATTCCCAAGACAGTCTGTGAACTCTCTTTGCTTCAGACCTTACTGACCCACTTGCTCCCGTTCCTGCATGGTGTCTGTGATGGGTATTAAAAGGATAGCTAGGAAGCTGCCTCATTGTATCCTTTCAGTAAGCACTCGACAGCGTTTTTGGAATTCAGTGGAGGTGACAACTGCAAGTGTCAAATGGCAACATATAATTTGTGTACCCAGAAGCCCCAAGGTTGCTTGTTAGGCATTCCTGAATCAATCGTATGAACTGGACCACTGCAGTAGTCCTTGAAAATTAGGATAAGTCCCATGTGGAGTATGTGCTGTGGAAGATGAAGTGCTGCTGTCTGATTTGCTGGGTCTGCAGAGGTGTTGGTTAATTTTTCTAATGATTCTTGTCTAACGCTATTCTTGGGAGCTAAAAATAGGAACAGAGCCAAGGAAAGCAAAAGGAAGTAATACCCAGTCTCCCAGTGAAGACCTGTGCATTATGGGGATGTTTGTCTGAGTTGGGTTGAAATATATCCAAGGTCGCAATGTTCTTGGTTGAAAAATAAACTTTGCTGAAGAACCAGGGGAGTATTTACTCTAGGTCTCAGCGTCAACTTCTCTAGAGCTGCTGAGATGCAAGAGGTCTTGTAAGTCCTTGAGCATAATAGCTGATCACAGAGTCAATCTGTGTATAATCTCTCTGCAGAGATCCTGATGTACTTCAGGATCCCCTTTTCTTACCCATTTATTGGTCTTCGCTTCTGCTTCTGCTGTGTCTTGCTTTCTGCATTATCTATGTAGGTGAAAGCTGAAATATGGCTAACTACTTGTCTCAGGAATGGAATAACATGGATCAGTAACAACAGAGGAATACAGGCTTTTTTCCTTCCCTGAATTTAATCCAAGGCATTAGGCTGTGTGATATCTTCTGTGAAAAACATTGGTTTGTTCCACTGTGGGCTGTGATGCAGACAATTTTTTCCTTTTTCTCGTTTTGTTTGGTTGTTTTGTTTTGTTTTTCCTGCCCCTTGCTGTCATGGTAAGAAATCAGAGATTGTTGCTGGGAATAGCTTTCTCCATCTCTCCCTATGGCTGGTCTCAAACACCTGCTGAGGTATATTGGGGGAGGATTTTATTTGTGAGAAGCTCATACAGCAGCAGATGTGGGACTTGCTCTGTGCATCAGTGGCAGTTGTCAGTGATCTCTTTTGACTGAGAGTGCCCTCCTTGGCATCTTCAGTGTCTGTTTCTGGTGGTAACAACAGTTAGGAGATAATTTTAGGAGGAGGCTTAAGGCCTGTGGTTGAGGATGGGCAGACTGGACTGACCAAATTGTTAGGGAAAGGCAAAGGAGAATCAAAGAGCAGGGCCTTCTCTCTAAACACTTTCTAGTCATGGCCACTGTGGTCACCTATTTATCTATAGGGGAAGGAATCCCTGAAAGGTGCTGGAGGGGAAATCAAGGCTTGGACTGGCTTAAAAAGGATACTGATCTTGGTGCAAGATACCTCTTCTAGTTCCTTTAATGATACTTGTTTTAGGGGATGTTTCTGCAGCCAGGCCCATCAGATTGGGGTTGAAACAGCTGGCCTGTCTCATAAGATTGAGCTGTGATTTGTTTTGTGTCTCAGGTGCTGAAAGTTCAGGGAATTTGGAAGCTATAAGCAAGGACTTACTGCCTCGACAAGAAGCTAGACTCAAAGCAGGCCTGGAGATGGCTGTGAAACACAAAGACAAGTTGTTGGAATTTGACAGGACAAGGTAAGGTACTAGCTGAGACTATCATGAAATTAAATAAATTATCTGGGAGGCAAAGCTGCCTTTAACTGAAATGTTATCAAGTTCCTTGTGAAACCTGGGCTGTAGCTACAGACACATTCACATTGGAGTTTGGCCTTCACATTCACTGGAACAAGAGCCAAGACGTGGTGGTGAGAGGGAGGTATGTGGGCCATGATTCCTGCAGCCTGTAGTTGTGTTTTCCAGTCCTAAACTGGGGAAGGGCCCTTTCATGGTGGAAGGGGAGCGGAATCCCTGAAGCTGCCCCTATGCCAAGCTGGGACCCATGGTCTGCATAGGATGTGCTCCATATTAAAGGTGGGAGCACTCGGGATCTGTGTCACGCTGCTGCATGGCTCTCAAATCGGTCCCACTTGGATGTCCTTGCTTTGTGTCCCTGACAACCCAGCTCTCTGGAGAGAATGGGAGGGAGGTAGGGAGGCAGGGCTGGGTCAGGCAGAGCTGTGTGACTGTCCCTCTGTGCTGGTCTTCTGCCATTGCGGTTGTTTCTGGCCAGTGTGCGTCGGACCCAGGTCATCGACGACGAATCGGATTACTTTGCTACGGACTCCAACCAGTGGCTTTCCAAGCAGGAAAGGGAGGCCCTCCAGAAGAGAGAGCAGGAACTGCGGGAACTGCGTCATGCCTCTCGGCTTGCCAAAAAAATCACCATAGACTTTGCTGGTAGGCAGATCCTGGAGGAGGACAACAGCATGGCTGAATACCACAACAAGTGAGTGAGTATTGGCAGTGCAAAGGCATGCCCAAGAGCAGGGAGGTGAAAATCATTGCTGATGGTGGCCTGGCTGCGTCTGGAACAGCAAATGTAGGGAAAGCTGAGCCAACTTTTCTTCCTTGAGGGTCTTTGTGGATTGCAAAATATCTCTTTCAGCACAACTCTGCTGAGATCCCCTCCTAAGCTCAGCTATGTGAGACTTGTATGGAGCTGAATTAGCAACGTGTCTGTTAAACATAAAGCTACCCTGCAACGAGATGTTGCAAAAGGGCTATATCAACAGAACCAATTTGTACTGAATTCAAACCAGACTGAGTTTCTGTAGTGGATAAGAGTGACTGTTCAAATTAGAAATTGGCCTGAGCAAAGAAATCATCTAGTTAGGGGAGGTGGTAAAAAAAAAAAAAAAATGCTTTGGGTTGGAAGTGTTTGAGAATGGAGCAGGAAGACATTTCCAGAGGGAAGCAGGGAATTTTCATGAGTCTTGTTTGTGCTTGCAGACTGGATGAAACCATTGAAGCCATTAATTGTGGCACGCTGGGCAAGCCAGTTGGGAGCCCAGAAGCCAAGACGACTATGAGTTCTGGTGTTTTAGTGAACCCCCATCTTCTTCAGCCTGCGCCTTTGGTCAGTATGGGCTCAGTGATTTATCCCAGAATAATGACTAACTCGGGAAGAGCTGGGCTTAAGAATTGTGACTTCCAGCCTGTTTGTAGTACCTCTTTCCTCCCCTGTGTGACGGAGATATTTATTGGCTGTCTGAGCTGGAGACAGAGAAAGTTTGCCAATGCCCTGCTCCATTCCTTGCTCTTTGGAGGTTTGGCCTATTTGGGTTTCAGTCTCCTGCCTCCTTTTCAGAAACCTGGAAGAAGTTCTGAGTCAGCCTAAGGCTGTGTCACTTTTTCAGCTCTATTTATGAGGCCTTTTCTGCCAGATTTCTCATTTCCAGTTGGCATAAGTTCTGTCCTCTGATTCCATTTTAGCCATGGTGTGCTTGGTGCACAGTAAGCATTTTGGAGGTTGAATGATTACCAGTGCAAGTGCTGTGTTTTGGGTGCTGACAGCTGTGAAGATGCTTCGAACACTGTACCTTCCCGTGAATGCTTTGGGAGACCAGTATATAGTTTTATTCTTTAAATCAGTAGTTGAGCTTTGGTGCATATAAAGGGAGAGCTGCACAGAGTGGATTCACTACCTTGCATTTACTTCTGCCAAAGTATGGGGTGTAAGCACAGCATTCTGCTTGCAAGGAAGAAAGAGTAGAGTGACCTCAATGAGAGTAGTGCCTTTGTCCTTAAGTGAAGACAAACTTCAAATAGGATTTGCGCTTGATATACATTATTACTAGAAAGACTAACCTTTTTTTTCTTTGTTTTGGACGCACTGAAGTGGGTGGACCAAACTGGTTCGCTCCCACACAGGAAAGCCATCCATTCTGTGGACACTGGAAATGAGCCTGGCTCAGAGAGGAACAGGTTGCGGATTCAGGATCGAGAGTTACAGGAAATCTCAGACGATGGTTGGTGCCTCAGCATGCACCAGCCTTGGGCTTCCTTGCTTATAAGAGGAATCAAAAGGTAAAAGAGTGACCTGAACTGTGGTTTACCCTGACCAGCTCTTGTTTCAGAGGTGAGGTGGGAAGTTGTGTTCCTCAGAGGACTTCTGTGGACTCGGTGGCATCGTACAATGACTGATACCTACTGATAGCTCCGAGTTTTTGTTATCTGTTGTTCCATGGGCTTATCTAGCACTCTAACTTGAAACATTCCTTTTCTTGAGAGGACAACAGCTGTGAAGGATGTGTAAAAATAGGAAGCTGTACATCCTCATCCAGTGTACTGATCATTTGAGAAGCCTGTTTTTTTCATGAGAATAGCTAACCTGGAAGGTGCAAGCTTCTGCATGGTGGGTAAATTTAGAGAGAAGCCGAGATTTCTGCAATAAAATCAGGGCATACCTTCCTGGCATTTCAAAAGTAAATAAGCTGAAAATGTCTTTTCGTCCATCATAAAGGAGCCAACAATGGCACCAGGCTATTAAAAAAACCCTTTCTACCACCTGCCCCCTCTGGCCTAGGAATCAGGTTCTGAAGAGAAGGTCCTTCAGCCCAGCATCCCTGGCATATCAGTACTCCTTTCTACTATTAATAAAGAACAAAGCATCTTGTTGTCTTTAGCCTTTATTTTCCTTCAAAGGATTTTTCATTTTAGAGAGCCAAGTTGTGGCTTTTTTTGTTTTTGTTTTTGTTTCTTTTTTATGTCCCAGGCTAAAGATGCTGTAAATCTTAACGTGCACTGCTTCTACATCCAGGTGGTCTGAGGAGGCTGTTGTCGGATGCCTAGTGCCCATGCTGGCATCCCTGAGAACTGCAGCTAACGATGGCCTCCTAAGGATGTGTGGCCCTTTATTACTCCCTAGTTTGCATGCTTACTGTGCATAGCTTTTTGAGCTTGTATGATCAGATTGTCTTACACATGCGTCCAAAATACTATTTTATTTGCAGAGGATCAGTATCCCGTTTTGCTGTTGCTCTAAAGCAGAAGAGAACATGTTTTGCTTGCGGCGTTATTTTTTGCCCATCTCAGCTTCTCTCAGTAATGCTATCATGTTGCTTGAGTTCATATACTGTATTCTTTCTTAGGGCAAAGCTTAGTAACAGAAATTACGTAGTGAATTGGAAATATCTATAAACTGGAAATCTATCCATGCAGGATTTCCGACAAGATTTAAGTTCTAAATTCTCCTTTGTTCTCTCTAGGGTGGAGGGCAGGACCTGGTACACATCTCATAGAGGGAGGTTATGGATAGCAGCTACTGCTAAACGACCTTCCCCTCAGGAAATCTCTGAACTGGAGGCCACCTACAGAATGCTGCTCCGGAAAGGTGAACTTCTCTCCTTGGGCCTTTGTATTTTTTGGTACATTGAGCCACATAATGAGCAGTGTCAGAAAGCCCTCTCTGCTGTGCGGTTATTACTGCTTCTCTTTTTAACCTTCTGTCTGTTCTTGAAATTCTCTTCCTCCTTTCTGCATTTCAACAGCTGAATGGGCATGGCGACAGATTTTAATTCCATCCTTTTGCTGGTCAGATACTCCAAGCACAAACACTGGCAAATTGCATGTGGCTTCAGTGGTAACTTTTGTCGGCAGAGGACTTTGGTCTGTTCTGGGCTCAAGCAACAAGATACTGAGTGTGTGCTTGTGTGTGTATGTGTGTGTGTGTGTGTGTGTGTGTGTGTGCGCGCGCGTGAAGTGACTTGTGTTTCAGTCTGTTTGTGGTGATGTTTAATGCTTTTCATATATTCTGACCGTGTGAAAATTGGGAATGAAAAGCTGCAGGTTCCCATGAAGGTGATGTTCTCTCTCATGAGGTTCGGTGAATGCTGGCAGCTGCCACACTGCACGCCTGTTAGTACAGTATTTCTGCATATCACCCAGCTTAAATGCCATGCAGCAGGATTGTCTGTTCCCTGATCAGAGCAAGGAGCCCTTCCTGCGCTACATGTTCTTCTCTCAGAAGCTAAGCAGGGGAAGGTATACGGAATTAGTTCTGTCAGTCTTCATCCTGTCATGGTGAAGATCCTGAGCCTCGTGCTGTTCTTGACCCTACCTGTTCATTTGCTTTAATGTGCAAGTTTACTTTGTGAAAACCTTCTGGTCTCTTCTGGTCTTCATGGACAGTTGGCTGTTGCTGTCTGTGGGCTAACAGGGCAGATTGGTCACTGCAGATCCCCGCTGAGCAGTCAAACTAACATCAGTAAAATGGACCATCACAGTTTGGGAGCAGGGCACACTGATCAAAAACACCAGCCCTGCACAGATGAAGCTCAAGATTGTATGAACAGGGCTGTGTACACCCTTTGCCTTTATCATCGCACATCTGGCTTAAGCCAGAGCCCTAGTGCCAGGCTCGCCTGGGCAATGTGCTCTTTCTCCAAACATAGGAAAAGAACTACAGGGTGTTAAAATTGTTTCATGTTTTCTTGTGCCTCAAAAACTAGGAGAGCACTGAGGGAGGAAAGTTTGTATTCTTAACCAAGGGCACCTGAATGCTAGAGGACCCCAGCTATGTATATAGGCACACTTTTAAGATATTTTTCTTTTGATGCAGATGTGGAATTCCCAAGTGATTATCCCTCTGGGTGCCTCCTAGGCTGTGTGGATATGACTGACTGCTTGTCACAAGAGCAATTTAATGAGCAGGTGAGTACAGCAAATAAGCCTTTACAAGCTGGTATTAGCAAACTTTTAGAGTAGCATTTCTCACTTGATGTGATGCTCTGGAGAAGACGTTGAATAAAGATTTTAAAATACAAAGAGGGAAGAAACCGATACCGTATACTGCTGTGTGACTAGCAAAAGAATGTGCCGAGAGAATGCATTCCAATTATGGTGGAAAGGAGCTGTGGACTAGTGTAGACCAAATCCATGGTCAGCCTTTCTCATAGTAAGATAATCTGGTTGAAACTAGTTTCTCACATAGTGTCAAACTTTTTTCAATAAGCTTTGTAAAGTTGATGTTTAGGACTTGTATCTGCGTAACCAAGTCAACTCTGGCTTGAGAGACTGTGCTGTAAGGACTCTCGACAGCCGTTGCTTCCCTGGTGGCATGGACAGATGTAGCACTGGAATGCTCTGGCTGTGGTGAACTGTGGGAGACAAGAAGCTACAGCACATTAACGTTGTATCCCTGTTTTGCATCCTCATTTTGCAGACTTGGGAGCTTACATCTCATCTGGATGTAACTTCTAAAGCACTGGTTGTTTGTCCCATAGAAACTTCATGGGATCCAGACAGAAAGAATTTCTGCAAAGTTTTGCTCAGCCAGGCAACAATTTTTGCTATCACTAGCTATAACCATACCAATCTTCCTATCTCAGGAAGTGAGATTCCTATCTCAGGATTCTCTGGATTAGGAAGTGTCAAGTACCTATTTGGTTGCTGTTGAAGAGCAGTGAACAATTCCTTAAGCATGCCCAGAAGAGACTTTGCAGTTACTGCAGTGGTATGTGAAGGGGCCAGGGAACTCTGCTTAGGAGTGTGGGGCCACTGACAACTGCAGCGATGGTGGTGGCATGCCACAGGGTGTCATCCCTGGCCTGTGGTGCTGGCTGGATCAACTAGTCCTGTTTATAAGAAAGGCCTTGACCCAGGCAGAGCTCTGGAGGGAGGATGCCACCATCTGGAGATGCATGGAGTGCCTGGTGCCTCTCCCTGTAGTTGGATGTCACAGTGGCATTATTGGTGGGATTTGTGCTCTGGTTGAGGCACTGAGTCGCCAAGAGAAGGAACTGTGGGAGGAGGCGAGCACCCTCCCATCAGAGAGGATGAAGAGGAGAGCGACAGGGTGTTTGCAGAGACGCTGCGGAGGGGAGAGTCTGAGCCCCAAGATACAGGGAAGGAGCTACAGCTAGAGGCTACACTTGAACAAACAGTGGTTGAAGACTTCCAAGGAAGTTAAGGGAGGCTTAAGTGGGCCCCTTGCTGAATGAAGCAGGTAATTTGATGACAAGAGACACAGATAAGGCTGAGGTACTCTGTGCCTTCTTTGTCTCAGGCTTCACCAAGAAGATCTCCCAGAGATCTTGCACTTAGAGGCAGCGTTCAAGGAGGAGAGGAACTACTAGTAGTGGAGGAGGATTGAGCCAGGAATCTTTTGAGAAAACTTGGCCTATACAGGTTCATGGGAGCTGATGGGATGCATCCAAAAGTGCTGAGAGAGTTGGTAGATGTCTTTGTGAGGCCACCCTTTTTTTTAAAAGGCTGTGGAGCTCAGGGGAGGTCCCCAATGACCAGAGAAAGGCAACTATTACATCCATCTTTCAGAAGGGCAAGAAGGATGATCCAGGGCACTTAAGCCAGTCAGCTTCACTTTGGTCCTTGGGAAGTACATAGAGCAGTTCCTTTTGGAAGCCGTTTTGGGGCATATGAAGGAGGAGGAGATTGGGAATAGCCAGTGTGGATTTACCTAGGGTTAGTCATGCCTGACTAACCTGATTACCTTCTATGATGAAAAGGTTAGAACAGTGAATATCTTTTACCTTGTCTTTAGCAAGGCTTTCTGTGTGGTCTCTTACAGCATGCGTGTATCCATGTTGGGACATTGCAGTCTGGGTAGGTGGACTGCTGGAGTTAAAAACTGGCTGGGTCATTGGGCTCAAAGTGCAGTGATTAATGGTTCATAATCTCCTTGGAGGCTGGTTTCTCGGGGGTCTTTCCTGGGACTTCTCCTATTTAATATCTTTAGCAGTGACCTGGAGGGGGAGATGGAGTGCCCCTTAACAAGGCTTTGAATGCCACACTTGGGAGCAGTCAATACGCTCAGCAGCAGGGCTGTCATTCAGAGGGACCTGGACAGGCTGGAGGAACAGCCTCATCTGAAGTTCCTTAAGGACCAGTGCCATGCCCTGCACCCAGACTAACCCCCTGCATCGGTGCTGGGGAGCAGCTCTGCTGAAAGGGCGCTGGATGTTTTAGTAGCCAGTGAGCTGAACATGAGCCAGCAGCGTGCCCTGGCACTGAGGAAGGCCAGCAGCATCCTGGGCTGCGTTGACACTGGTGTAGTTAGTAGATGGAGGGAACTGATTATTCCCCTTTGCTCAGCACAGGTTAGGCCACATCTGCAATACCACGGCCAGTTTTGGGACCCCAGCACAAAAAAGATTTTGATAAATTAAAGTGAGTCCAGCAGAGGCCACCAAGATGGTCAGCAGGCTGAAGCCCAGGCCCTGTGAAGAGAGGCTGAGGAAGAAGGCTTTGGAGGAATCTTCTACCTGCAAGGAGGTTATAAGGAAGACAGAGACAGGCTCATTTCTGAGGTACATGGCAGAAGGATGAGAGACAAGGGTCATAAATTGTAAAGAGGTTTCAGTGTGACTTAAGGAAAAAAATTTCCCAGAAGTACAGCCAAGCATTGGAGCAGGCGTTGCCCAGAGAGGTTGTGCAGTCTCTACCTATGGAAGTTTTCAGGATCCGACTGGACAAAGCCCTAAGGAATCTGGCCTGATCTCAGGGTCAATCCTGCTTCAATCAGGAGGTTTGACTAGTGACCTCTTGAGATCTCTTCCAAGCCAAATGAGTCGGTAATGCTGTGACTGAATGTATGCCTAAAATCCGGAGCAGCCGATTTCTTTAGGGTGTCATTTTGTTAACGTACAAAGTTCGTAGTTAGTAACAAGCAAGGCATGGCCATTCTTGATACTGTTTCATGTCTGTTCACTCCACTGCCCTCTGCAGAAATCAGGTTTGGTCTGATGGGAACCACTAGATTCTGGTATGGAGGTCTTGGTAGTGAACAAACCATCTTGTGAGATAGAATAAATGAATTCCTTGGCACAGAGGACTGTAGCACGGGAGAACGTACACCAGAGCAGTGAGGTGCCTTCCTGCCATGAAGAGTTCAAGGGGCATTGGCAGTTCGGGGCTGTTTCTCATGCGGTGCTCTTGTAGCCTTCCCAAACCTGTGAAGTTCTAGCAAACAAGTTACTGGAGAGATGTCTGGAAACTAGAGCTGAAGAGAGTATTTCCGATTAGGTTGTATCTCTTTTCAGTCACAAGCTGTTCTCTCAGGAAGGGGGAGAGGTTAGAATATGAGCAGCAGAGGGAGCTTTGGGACTGGAATACAGCAAAATCTGCAGGAGTATTTAGCCTTTGTATGGGAGCAAGTGTAGGGAAACAAGAGGAAAGGACACTGGGGCCAGTGCAGGATTTTTTTCTGTGCCATCCATTGATTTCCAGTTCGGTTTTGAATGGAGATTCTCTTCCTTCTTCCGCTGTCTGTATTGGCACTAGTGGAAAATATGTCCTGATCTCTAACAGGTACTTTTCTCTTTCTGGCAATTTCTCCTCTTCCTTTGTGGATATGTTCTTTAGATGTTGGTAAAATGGCTGTGACAGCTTCTTACAATCTTGAACGTGAGCTGTAGATAACTAGCTTTTAATCTTCCCGTAGAGAAACCTCACAGCTGACTATGTTCTCTATAAATTCTTCCCACTTTGCTGATACCATTTGGCTGCAGAGGCACTTGGAAAAGAGCAGAGTATTCCAAGAGCACTCTTATCAGACTGGTAGGCAAGAAATTCCTCAATGCCACGATGCCATGGCACATGCAGATTTAAATCCCATTGGCTGTTTGCTGTTCCCATGTTACAAAAAGTTTATAATCCCTAATTTATTGTCTTTTTTTACAGTGTTTTTGTAAATCTTTTTCCCAGCCTGACTTTATGAACGCAGTGTTCATTTCCCTGACTTGTAAGGTTGACTTCAGAGATCTGAGCATCCTTCTGAAATTGGTGATGAGCTTCTGTTTGTGGGAGAATGTAGGTGTTGTTGGACTGTTGGGAGCACCAAGTGCCTCTGAAAGAAGCTGAGAATGATTTAATTATGAAAGCTAGGAAGACCAAAATGTGTGCAGTGTCAGCTCAGAAATCTGAGTTAGGTCTCAGTGGGAGCAGGAAATCCCTTTTGCTTACACTTACGATTTAGCACAGGTTCATCAGCAGCTAGCACCAAAGCTGCTCGTTAGCAGTGTAATCCAGCAATTTCTTGGTGTACAAAGAGCTCCTCCTAGCTTCAGGGGGAGCCGGAAAGGAAGATGTTGTTTTCTACCTGATTATGGCATGCAAAAAACATTGAAAATCTTCTAAAGACTTGCATTATGCAGCGCAAGTAAGGTAACGGCTTGCAGCAGCAGAGGCGTTTTGGAGGTTAAGCCACTGCAGAGCTCTTTTCAAGCGCTGCGCTTTGACTCACCCCTCTCTTCCTCACCAACTCTTACTTGAAGCTTCTGCGTTTCAGGAAGAGGTCATTTCACAGGTACTAGGCAAGCGAGTAGATGATAGGTGATACCCGCCATGTGAAAACGAAATGGTTGCCTGTCTTGCTCAGTGTCTTTTGATGGTGGCCCTGCCTTTTTCAGCAGCCACAAAAGTTTGTTTTGACTCTTGTGACCATTTTACCCATAGGGAAGGGAGACTTTTTTCCTGTTCTGTCCCTCCTGTCACTTTGCTTTTATTTCTCTGTCCTTTTGATGCCGACATCCACTCCCTATTTAGTACTGTCTGCAGATTTTATTTCCTTGCTGTTTGTGTCTTCTGTCAGGTTGTTAATGAAGACGTTAGTGGCGCCCTGCTGGTATTTTTCTATCATTATCATCATTTAATATTTTTTACAGTTGGGCTCAAAAAGTAAAATGAAGCAATGATGCCCTGTTTTGCTGAATGCTGCACAAACAGACCAAGTCTGTGAGTGTGCAATAGTATTAGGGGCTTTTTTTTTTTTGAGTTATTACTGGATATTATTACTCTGACCTTGTCTAACCCCTTCAGTGGGGTCAGTCTTGCAGCTCTCCTGTTTGCGCAGTATCTGAAGACTTACTGACTGTGCTGAAGTGGTTTTCAGGACTGTGGGAGAAGTGATGACAGAACAGGATCTTACATGCAGTAGCTGGCAGGGGGCAGAGGAAGATGTTGTCTGAGAAGAGGTGTCCTTGTGACTAAAATCAGCATCACATCAGGTAGCGTTGCCCTAATCCGGGTGGTGCTACTTACTGTATGGACTAGGTAGATCAGTTCCTTTTGGTCTCTTTTCCACATGTAAAATAAAGACGTGCTTTCCTGTCACCTGTGGTGTACATCTAATGTTATTGCTAAAAGCTGTGCTATGATCCTTGGATAGAAGGGGCTTTGAGAGCACAGGTTATTACCTGGTAGGAAGGTCCCACCGAGATGCTGAGTGCAGCGTGCGTTATTCACGAGGGAACGAAGCCAAAGCTGCTTTCTGAATTCAGCCCACTGATGACAGCAGGTGGTTAGCGGCTGCCAGGCGATCCCTCTGTGTGGCTCTCAAATCTCTGTATTTCCAGTCGAGTTTAAGACATCCTGCACCTCCTTGGAGTGCGATCTGGGCTCATTTCCTTCTACTAGTGGCAGCCACCCAAAAGTGCTGCTTCAGGTCAGAATGATCCCTTTGTTATGCTCTCCTGCGCTGAAGGTGACCTGGAAACTTTTCCCTGTCAAGATCTGAGCGTTGACGACTGCTTTTCCTTGCTCCGGGCTGACGTCACTGACACCTCGAGCAGAGCAAGGAGCTGCCTTTCTTTTCCCGCATTAGGTGTCGGTGACTTCATCAGCGGTAACTGGGGAAACATGGGATGGTGCAGGCAGGGCTTGGCAAGAGTCTAAAGCAAGCACAGAGCTATTTACATTTATGCTGTTTTAATGTGCTCTGAAGTCCATGTTCATTTTGCTAATGATTTTGATCTGAAAGACTATTATTTTAACTGGAAAAAGAGTATTTCTCCTGCAGCTATTTTAGTAGTTGGTAGGTGTGTTTGGATCTATTTTGAATGCAAACAGACACTGATGCCTGGATGTAGCTATAATCTTGGATTGAAATATCAGGTAATTGTGTTTGACGGGAGTAAAATGTTTATTTTTCACATCTAGGTGATCACTTAGTGTCCTAAATGTGTACAAGGGAACATGTCTAAGCTATTTTTGTGCAGCAAAATTGCAACTATCTTTTAAATAGGCTCTGTCTTTCCCTCTCATGGAAATTTAGGTTTAATCTCTCGTCCTCCTCTTCCCTCCCCAATGGAAATAACAGCCCAAGTAATGAGACTTGGGTGCCAAGCATACAGGAATTGATTTAACTTCTCAGATAGGAAGGAAGGAATGAGGTAGGAATATCATATATTTAGAATCCAGAAAATGCCTTTTCAGATTATCTACAAATAAAGGAACAATAGCACACTAGTAAGCTTTACCTAAGTAAGATGCTAATGAGAGAGAGAGAAACAGGAACGTACATACTGAAGTGTGCTTTGACAAACAGTGTAAATGTAGAGATTTAAGTATTAGTTTTTATGCATACCTTCTCCCAAAAGTAAAGGTTTCCTAGCACAGAGAGCAAGTGAGACAAGTGCCTGTTGTGTAGCGACGTGCCACACTGTGCATGTTGGCAGGGAATGTCTTTGTTCACCCCCCAAGGGACGATTGCCTTCCCATTCCAGAGTCTTAGTTATTGCACCTCTACGAATGAATTATTTTTAGCAGGCTTTTATGGTTTTGGAGACTAGATCAGATTTGCTGGAGGAAGTTTATCTAGGTGGCTGTTAATGATTGCAACCAATAGAAAGGCCTTTGAACTTTATGGGTCCCCAAATTCTCCTAAGCTGAATTTGTGTTTCGTGTGTAGCCTGAAACAAGATCAAGTGGTACTGGTATTAGTCTGGCTTGCAGGGACCCACAGGTGACGCATATCTGCGTTCAGTTTCTCACTGTACTTCCTCAAGGCATAAAGTACCTCTGCTCCTGGGTTACAGAAGTAAAGCAAAGTAGGTGTGCAGCTGGTTTGGATTATAGATGGTAAGAGATGGGAGAGTTTTTCCTTATGTGAAGTGCTTTGGTTTTCAACAGAGACTGTTCTAACACTCCAGCTGCCTTGCATAAGCCAGCAGATTTACCGAGGCCGCTGCTCAGTCTGTTAAGATGAAGGAGAGATTGTCACTTGATGATGATTAATTTAGGAATGCATTAACATGCCAAAGAAATCGAATGATAGAGGCTAGCTTGCCCTCTCCTCTGGTTTCATAGACCCTGGGGAAAAAATGAAGCCACGGCTGAAGCATATGACTTAATTAATGATGACTGTGGACTTAGCCTCTGCTACCGTTTTAGCAAACTAGTCAGAGATCTGGGATTTTTTTCTTTCAGATGTGGTCACTGGTACTTGCCTCCTCCTTGGCGTCTGGTCTTTATTTTATCAAATCCTTGGTTTCAGGATTAATTGACCTCAAGTCTGGCTGCTGCTCAGGTGCCCCACATCCTCACTTTCCATTTCTAGCTCTACCAGGTTGAGCCGTGATCGAACTTTAGGTGGTGACCCTAAATCGTGAGGGAGCTGGCAGCTATGAAAGACAACCACTGCTGTAAAGGTACAAGTGTCCAATTGCTTAAGCTTTCATCAGCATGTCATTGATTTCAGAACCCCAAACAGACCAGTCGCTCAGATGCGTATCCTGGTTCTGTCACAAGTCTGACTGTGCGAAATAGCACAGTGCCCGTGTGATTGAATCAACAGCTAGAACCAGCAGCCTGCCTCTGGCATCGCTCATCCTTGGGGAACAGCAGCAAGGGTCATCGTGGGGAGTAATGACTGCCAGAGAAAACCAGGGCAGGGATGTAGATGCCTTGTCTGTACAGACCTTTATTCACCAAAATTAGGTTTTTCAAAGTTCGAATTATCTTGGCCACCTGCTGAGCTCCTCTGTACTCCTTGCTTTGAAACTCTGATTTATGAAAGGACTTTATGAAGCTGATTGAAAATCTCTGACCGCTTCTAGCAGGGCGCAGGCACTCTGGGTTGCTTGAGCGGAAGCAGGTGCCTGGGTTTCCCCTCCTCCCCGTTGCCTCTTTCCTCCCTGTTGCCCTGTTTCTCCTGGCAGCGTGGGCAATGGGGCTGCACTGCAGCTGAGGCCAGCCCGGCCTCCATGGTCCCTTGGCGCAGGAGTATGAACACGGTTCTTTGAGCTGAGCCTATTACACTGCTGAATATTTTTCCACGTCCACCCAGTTTCCCCTGGTGGTCGTCAGTCACTCTATAAACGTCTCAGGCCCTTCTCGTGCTATTTGGAGGTTTACCATGGGCGGGTGCTTTCTCAGGCTGGGACTTGAGCCGCAGGAGGGTGGTGGCGGCGGCAGTAGGTCCTGTGACGCAGGCAGGCTGGGTTCTGGGAGAGCAGGGGAGGATGCAACATGCCGTGTGTTTGCTAGCACCGCTGAGCCCTCCAGGTCTCTCCGAGGACCAGAGCCCTGGCAGATTGTTCAGTGTTTCAAAATCAAGTGCACCAGAATGAGTTTAAATATTAAATCTACATTTCAAAGTCCTGTTATTACTTATTATGTTTTAATTGCTTCCCCTGCCCTTTGAATCAAAGTACAGCTTGTGGTGTAGAAACACAACTCGATCTGCTTGGAGCTGGGAGGCAGAGAACACCCACTGGATGCATTAGACCGTCCGGGGGAAGGATCCTGCAGTGATCCTAGGCTGCCTCCCCTGCCGCGTCTGGAGCTGGCTGCGTACTAACTCTGCATGCGAGGGGCAGAACAGACAGCAACTGACAGGCATCACTGTGGGAAGACGGGGAAAGGAAGGCAGGCTAGCAAAATTCCTTGTGCATCCTCATGAAGAGAGCCTATGCCAGCACATTATCTGCCAGCAGCAGATGTAAGCTCTCAAAAACAGCAGGGAGGATGTTGACTGCAACAATGCATCAAGGCTGCGGTTTGTAACCTCAATAGTAAGGCAGTTAACTTTTTTTTTTTAACAAAGACATTTTGATTGCCAAATCCATAACCATTAGCAGCTGTGGTTTTGAGCTGTTCCTTCCTCACACGTTGCAGTCTAGACCTGACAGGCTTTCAAACAAAAGTTTGGCTGCCGGCTTGTGTTTTTGTTTTTTTTTTGGTGAATCTGCTTTTTTTTTTTTCCTTTTGCCTCTTCTGTCGATTTGGATTGAACGTCATTGATTATCCGTTCTCTAACCCAGCCTTCCCAGAATGGCTCCACCGCTTTCGATGCGGTCTTCTGTGACTGAAGGCTGTGGCCAGCACCGCGTAGAGTTCCTCGGGTGCCCATTCGCAAGACGGCAGTCATGGATGTCTCTGCCTCCGGCTAGAAAAGTTGGCATTTCTAGAAATTTGGATCTACTTAGGGATTTCTATGTAGGAAAATTTATAACCAAAAGCCAGTTTGGTGTGTGCTAAGACAGAGGGAATAGGTCCTTAAAAGATGATGGCTGAAAATTTACTCAGAGTTGAAAGTGTGATGCATGCAAGAGCATGTTGTGAGGGAAATCAAAAGTCGAAGTAAATCTTGGTGCTCTGCAAGCACTTGACATAATTGGGAGTCTGAGTCAGGTCAGGGAGACATACATCGGTGGCAGAACCTGGATCTCCTGGCTCAGGTGATGCCTCTTTTTGCCAGCTGGGTGTCATCTTTGCTGCATAGTTAGTGCATATGTGCCCTGGAGCACTTCTCCAGAAGGCTGGATTGGGAAGATTGGCTAGCTCATCCCCCAAAGTGAACCTCTATGTAAAGAGATGGTAGGGACTACTGCTGCTAGAACAACAGATGGGGAAAATATGCTTCAGTATGACTGTCCTTGGAAAAGTGAGTAGGAAGGACAAAGCTTGGGCACGGAGGTTCTCCGTTATTGAAGGCTGGTTCTGCACATTGTGCGAAGGAGGTTGTTTGGTTTTTTTTCTTTCTCCTTGATACTAAATAATTCCTACCTGGTGGTGGACCAGCACTGGCCCAGGCCTGAGCACTTACCATTAACTGAGCTTCGAGCATTGGATCAGTTTCGTCTGCAGTGGTACTCGAGCAGCAATGTGGCAGTCTGTGGGGTAGCTGCAAGCAAGATTGAGCCTGCGGAACCGGGATTACCGCTGGCAAAGTGTGAACTGGAACTGGGGAGTCTGCAGAACTGACAGCTAGAGAAACGTATCTCTGCTGAGGAATGCTGTGTTTGAGGCTCAGTCTCCGTGAGGCCGGGAGAGACCCCCCTTGCTGCCCAAGGGCAGCATCTTTGAGCTCACATTTCGGGATGGGTTCTCCCCATGTTATAAAGAAAAGCTCCTCACTTGCCCCAGCCTTCAAAGCGGTGAGCAGCTCCGGGCGGGTGCAGCTCGCACGAGGAGGGTAATCTCGAGAGCAAGCAGAGCGAAACGTTGATGTCTTCCCCCAAAGCACGTAGTGAGCCAGTGGCAGAGCTGCTCCTGGCTGCCTTACCTCATTGCTCGCTCCTCCTCGGTTGCTGTTTTTGCCACAGCAGCGGTGAAGAAGCCAGGGATCTGGATGAGCATCATCCGTGTAATTTTCTGGGGCTCCAATTCTCCTGAACCTTGGCTGCCCAGGGACCGGTGTCCAGGTTGCAAGCGTTACCATAAATGCCCCTGTTTGGCTGCAGCAGCCCTGTTGCTTGCCAGAAACTACCGACTTTCTTTTCACTTTTGCAAACCACTAAAGAAACATTTTCTAGCTGGATGGTGAGCAATTTCCCTCAGGAGAGGAGGAGAAAATGGCTGTTTAGTAGTTAATTACCTGTTATGTTAGTCTGACAGCTATGAAGCTTATGAGGCATGAAAGAAGAGTGGATCCGCCTTTGCCACAAATCACCAAGAAAACTGGGTGAAGGAAGCTGCGCGGAGGCGGCAAGCGCTCGCAGACCTCCCCAGCCCTTCCCCTCTCGCAAGGGCACCGTTCGGCGCTCGCCTCCGTCTCCCGGGGAAGCGCTTCGCTTCCTGCTGCCCGGCTCGCGCACGGCCAGGCAGCTTCTCGTACCTCTTGGAGCAACCGTGGCAGAGCCCGGTGTGTGTTTCTGCCTGCTGGGGAAGGCTGATTTATTGCTGCGCGCAGGCCTGGTTACAGCAGCCCTGCTCTTTCAGAGGGACCCCGTCTCTGCCAAGATTTTTTTTTCCTGAATGCGTTTTACGGTGAGGAATAATCTAGCTCTCTTGCCAACACATGGGCTCTGCTTGCTTTTATTCTTTCCAGACGGTTTTGCTTTCCAGCGCTGCCTCTTTTATTTTGAAGCTCTTAGAGAGCAGCGGGGAAAGCAAGGCCAGGGCTCGAGCTGGTGTCCTGGACCAGCGTTGCCTGGCAGAGTTAGCTGTATTTCCCGTGCCGGACTCCAGAGAGGCATGCCAGGAAAATGATTCAAGCGTTTCCATTATTAACCTTACAGAACGGCTCTATCCCCTCAGCACAAGCTCCTTTTTGTGGTTCGGCGGGGCATCCGAATTCGCCGCCCTGGCGAGGCGCCAGGGCCCGAGGGCCACCCCTGACGGCCCGTAAAACGGAGCAGATGGCGGCTACCCCCCTCCCGGGGGACTACAGGTTCCAGCGTGCAATTCTCCGCGGTGCTCCGGCTCCGTCGGCAGCGTGCCGGGCCCCGCGCGCTCCACGGGCAGCGGCTCCGTGTTCGAGATGAGTGGAGGAGAGCCGGCTGCATTGCAGAGCTCTCTAGGCCACTCCGTGTTGGAGGCTGGGAGGGGGAAAACGCTGGGGTTATTTCTCCCGGGTGTTTTTAGACCGTGGCCTCTCCTGCAGCATTTGCTCGTTTCCTTCGCCTTTCGTGTCTGGAGGCCTTAATAAGACCAAGAGAGTAGCTTGAAAGGTCACTTAGCGGAGCTGCCGGGGAATATTTGTGCTTAGCGCTTTGTGCTGCTCCGTCACAGGCGGTGCCTTTGTTCCTTCCTCGGATTCACCGGAGCAGAGCTCATCTAGTTAGTGACGGTTTTGCTCCCCTGGCGCATTTGCCTTTGGCCGTTTCGATCCCCCGCCTTCGGTTCACGGCGTTCGGGCTCAAGCGGACGCAGCGTATCGGAGAGGGAGGAAGAAATGGAGGGTAGGAGAGCGCGGAGCAGGCTGGCCCGAGGGCAGCGTTTGCAGGTTCCCAAGGAAACGGCGTGGGGACCGCTTTGCCCGAAAGGTAGTCAGCTCAATGTGGGATCTTTGAGACGGACCGGCAATAAGAGAGAAATGAGAATAAAGGAGGAGTATCATCTGCGAGGAAAAAAAAATGATCCCAGGGCCTCCCACAGAGGAGGGACAGGGCTGAAGTCCAAATGGGTTTTGCACCCTGATGGTGGCTGCAGGGCACCTGGTCCCTCCAAGTGGACGTGGCCTTGGGGAGCATGGTGCACAGGCCACCCCGAGTGCTTTGGACCAAGAAGGCCAATATCCATGTCTTTTTTCCACTGCTGAGACAGGGGATCGGTACCGGCTAAGGGTACCTAACCCAGTGTTGTTACCAGCGATGTTTTGGGGCAGCCCGCATGGCCCCT
This sequence comes from Dromaius novaehollandiae, assembly GCF_036370855.1. Lineage (NCBI taxonomy): Eukaryota > Metazoa > Chordata > Aves > Casuariiformes > Dromaiidae > Dromaius > Dromaius novaehollandiae. Next base: position 25,133,527 of record NC_088107.1, read on the forward strand.
AACTAAACCTGGCTGCAGGCTTTATGCGAACCAAGGGAAAAAATAGTTACCTTAACCGATCAGCTGCGGGGGGAAACGCAGCCCTCTGTAAACCAGGCTTCGGATGTCGCAGAAGATGGGTTTGTTTCTCTGCTGACCCTCAGCTGGCTTCTCCCCTCCTCTGCTCTTTCGCTGGGGGCTGCCGAGCGGGGAGGCTGGGCAGGCCTGTTTTTATCCCTGGTCTTGACAAGCTGGTGATGGGAGATGAGGGACGGCGCAAACGAAGTGTAGGGAACGTTCATTAGCAATTATCCCTGCCTGCAGCCCGATTGGGGTGGCTGCTGGGGACATCTGATAGCCACTTAATGTATGTTCAAAGCACTGGCTCCGGAGAGAGGGTGGGCGCTGGCAAAGCCGGTGGCTGGCTTGCCGCGGAGCCCAGCACACAGCTTACTTTTCCAGCTTGTACTCAGATGCTCCATTTAACCTCGAGCTCTTTCTGTGCGGTAAGCTGCCTGGAGATCCTTTTTTCTTTTCCTGCTAATCTCTTCACGGCTCGGATCTTGCAAACCTCTTAGTAGCAAATTGAAGTCCCCGTAGCGTGCTCGCGGAGCTAGGCGGTTGCATCTGCATGTGGCTGGAGCGAGCGAGGAGGGCTGTGGCGGTGCTGACAGCCCTACGGGGAGCGTGCGTGGTGTTTTGGACCGGTGCACGTGAGCAGCCACCTCGCCTGCAAGCCCTCTGCGCGGTGGCAGGAGGTCTGAAAGGAAACTCAGTCGTTTTTTGCACTGTAGTTGTATTGTGTGACCCCTTTCTTAAGAGCTTTCTTGCTCATCTGCAGGATTGGGAGGGTAGATTTTTTATTTTTATTTTTTTTCATGAAGTCCTATCTGGCCTCTGGTCTTTATTTGTTTTATTTGGAGTTTTACTAAAGGAAATTGCTGTTGTAGGCCCTCAGTACTGGCCATATCCTCTGTCTTCTCTCTCTGGCATGTTAGATGTGGCTTTTGGCCTTTCACTACAAGACTTAGGTTTGCGCAAGCACGGATGAGCAAAGGCTGTTCTTTATGGGGTGTTGGGGTCATGGGTAAATGTTTTCTGGGCTTCCTAAGCGTACTGCATGGCGTAGTCCTTGATGGTAGAGTGACTTGGCTGACCTGCTACAGTCCGAAGCAGGAACGTTGAGGGTTTGATGATCTGTTGATCCAGAAAAGTTGCAGACAGTTGATAAAAGCAATAGGACAGAAATCCCGTTGCCTTGGGGAAGTGTTTCTGGGAGAGGGAGAGAGAGGTTGGGATATCGTTTGAGAAAGAAATCGGATAGAAAGAATTGCCTACAACTGCACAGAGCGATAACTTTCTCTGTGTGACTGACAAGTGTAAATGTCACTAAAGGCCGTCCACATTTTAGTTCTTAAGTGTCAAAGGCACTTTGAGGAATAGATTTTTTTATTCATTAGGCACTTAGGCAGCTTTGAAAAATGTAACGGAGATGAATGTGTTTCATGTCTTGGCGCCAATGTCTCTGGAGAGCAGAAGTCAACCAAATAATTGCCTGTAGCAGAGGCATCTTTGGAGCATGGCAGGGAGTCACCAACTCCCTAGTGTTGAGCTGGGCTGCAGAAAGAGCGGTACAGGCGGAGGAGAGCTGTTCCGCCACGATACCTGTTGTGATCCTGTTGGTGACTAGACAAGACTGCGTGGCATTGCCTCTGTAGACACAATTGGTAGGTATCTACAGATGGCTTCACTATGTTGCCCATCCCCAGGAAGGTGAACGTGTGTGATGTTGAGAGAGCGTGCTGTTTAGGGGACTAAATAACAACAGTGAGAGATTTCAGCTGGGACATATTGGCACCTCTAGTGATATCGTCTATAGTGGCAATTTCTAAACACATTAAATAATGAAGCTAGTTCCAGGTGTACCAGGGGAGAGGCTGTGCTCTTGGTCCTAGTGATGCGTTTTGTGGCCAAAGAATATTTGGCCCTTTCTCCATTCAGTTTGCAGGCGGTGGTTTCAAGAGATGCAGTGGGCACGTCCAACCGCTCCCTGCTAGAGAGCTGGAGTACTGATTTCCTGCCGCCTCCGGCCGCACACTGCTGTCGTTTGCCTTCCTCCAGCAGCGAGGCTCACCGGACCCTTCTTGGAGCCATTTTAGCCCATTAACCTGGCAGAACACAGACTTTGTCAAAAACCTCCGAATTTTCTGCTGGATGAATGAGTTGAATTGACTTGTGGAAGGGACTGGAGGGATGTGGCTGTGCAGCTGGGAACAGGGGACGAGCAAAGCCTGACCATTAGATTGGCTCAACTGCTTGTGAAAATGCAGCCCCGATTTCCCCACCTTGGTGCATCTTCTTGTCTCTGGGCGGAGGAGGGGGTTATGGCTTTTGCTCAGCTCCAGCAGACGGAAGTCTTCTGCCTTTGTTGTTCACCAGACCTGGTGAAGAGATTTCCTGGGTAAGGACGATGGAAAGCCTTAAGCGTAGTGACTTGACAAGGGACTCCTTCCCTGTCTCCTGGGAGGGAGATGCCAGAGGAAGGACTGAGGCTTTTAAAATGCAGGACACAGAGGCTGAGCGGATTTGGCATATGTACAGAACCGTACCCTGGGAGAGGAGATGAAGGGCTGTAACATAGAGGAAGCCTCTAAAAGCAGGGTCAAAAGAGCAGCAGAAACCCAAGTCACAGCTGTGGCATCCATCTCGGCCTCGAGATTGGATTGAGCCTTTTTTGCTGAAGGTTTGATCCTGTCCCAGAGGAAATCCAACTGTTAGCGGAGGAACCAACCTGTTACTTTCACTGCTGATGCCTGGATACCTGTTATGGGGAAATTCCCGATGTGGAGGCTTAGAGGATGTGGCAGCAGTGCTGTGATGCCCAGATCCAGTCTGTGCAATGGTGCCTGACTGGTTGAGGAGGGCAGATTTGGGGAGCAGCTGTACTCCAGGCAGCAAGATGGTGGCACATCGGTCCATGACACACAACTTTGAAGAAGTCACTGGCTGAACCAGGGATAACGGTGTGGGGATGGACAACCTCTGTGACCAGGTTTGGACTGTGGCTTAGGCGCCACAGCTATGTTGTGTGACCTTCAGCGGCCGTGCTGGCGCGGGAGCTGCTGGCTAAGTCGGATCCCTGACTACGGAAGAGAGAGCAGCCACCCGTGTAGTACTGAGAGCAACGAAGCAGAGCCAGGATTTTGCGGTCACCGGGCGTTCTGGTGACACCATGCCTGGGGTGTTCATATCGGCTCTTTCCAACCTTCCCAAATCCTCCCTCCCTGCAGAGGGGAAGTGAAAATACTTGGCATTAGCACAGGGTAGTGGAAAGAAGTCGAGTAACGTGGCTTTGCAAAAAGAAACCTGTCCGACCCCAGATCAGGACAGCAGGGCGTCTGTGCGCCGTGCAGATCAGCGCAGCACGCTCTCCCCTGCCGCAGGTGTTATGCAGTGCACTTAAGTGCACATACGTCTCTGGCTAGGTGAACGTGCCCCACACCGCTATAAAACGAGGGGGCTGGAAACGCTTTCCCAATGGATCCAATCCTAGTGTCAGGCTTCTATAAATCTCCCCTAACTGCTGGCAGCGCTGCCAAACCCTGCTGCAGCACAGGAAAAGTGGGTTGCTCCCGGCTCTGCTCTCTGTGCCCAGCTGTTCCAGGGCAAATCCAAACTCATCTTGGCAGATTGGTGAAAGAGGGAGAGCTTTTCAAACACTCAGCCTAGAAGTCATTTGTTAGTAACAAATGGGGGATTTGCCAGGACACGCTCCTCCATCTGGTCTGGCATCCTGTCCCAAACAGCAGCCTTCATGGATCTGCTTGAGGAAGGTAGGGGGGAAAGCAGGCATTTTTCCCATGGAAGGGAAACTGCTTCCTCGTGGCGTGCCCTAGCTTCTGCGCCTGGAGGGACAGATAGCCCTGTCTGTGTGCATCTGTCAGCACAAGATCTGCAGCTGATGGAGAATCTGAAGTGATGGGTAGTATATATTTTTTTATGATAGTTCTGCATTTCACTTCCAAACGTGGGTGAGACTGAGCTGCATCCAACAGGACTTCCATGCACTTCCCTTGCTCAGTGTTTTTTCTTTTTTTTTGCCCATGGTTAATGAGAGAAGAGCTCTGTTTATACTCTTCCTGTATAAATTCCCCAATGTTTTCATCACAGTGAAATCTCCCTGTAAACTTTGCTCTGCCAGGGCAGAGCTCTCGTTGATATGTTCAGTAAAGCCCTGTTTTCTGTTGGTGGCATTTGGCTGTTCCCCCCTTAGATGCAGACAGTTCTTGGGGACTGTGTGTTTCGCAGCAGGACGGTGCGTACTCTGTGCAGCTACAGGGAAATCTCAAAGTGATTAAGCGCAACTGTTTGGTCTGAGCTCGTATCTGCTCCGTCGGGAATAGATGTGGATATATCCATGACGGGCAGCTGGAGGGGGTGCTGTGGCTGCTGGTGGGCTATTTCGGTTGAGGTGCTGGTGTGTCACTCAAAGCCAGCTGTGGTTTGGTGGGGCCACCATCCAGAGGGACAACCCGCATCCCTGTTCAGCTGAACCCGGGAACACCTTGGGCTGCAAATCAGCTTCAGGCTTGTTAGCACCAGCACAAAGTAGGCGGTGAGAAGGCAAGCTTGGGAGGGCAGCGTCCCAGACTGCCTTTTTAGCAACAGCCCGCACTTTAGCTCAGCGTAAGCCAGCTGTGAAACCACACCTTTAGGCAGCTAAACACAGGTCTGCACTAAGTGAGCTGGAAAGGGTTAGGGAGCGCTCAGGGAAGCGGCTCTGGGGGCAGATCGGAAAAGGCAGCAAGCTCCGCCAGAGGCGTGATGAGAAGAGGCTTAGCGAGGGGCTCTCTGTCCCTCTGACAGCTGGGTCTGCTGAGGAGGTCTGGTTAGGGCCCAGAACTGCAGTTGTACTGCTTCCGTTCAAAGCTCCTGAACTGGCTTAGCCTGAACTGGTACAACCAGTGTATATAACCGATCTCTTAACTAATGTTTTGTCTGGAAGCCCTTGCTTTTGTGCCGTTTCTGTGCGTTGAGTTCTTTCTGTGCCCACTGCAGTGTCTCTGACTTTGTTTTGTGTCTGTGTGTTTCACAGTATCCGGAGTTGAGCCAGGAGTCTGGGTCTCCATTTGTCTTCATCTGCACTAATCCCCAGGAGATGATTGTGAAGTTTCCCATCAAAGGCAAACACAAAATCTGTAAGTAGTAAAGTTTCCACAGATGCCCCCCTCGGCCCTCCTTGCCTGCTCTCATCGCCACCTCTGCTTGCCTTTGCCATATGGGTTCGCAACCTTTGCCCCATGCTCTTTGATCTGTAGGTGTTTGTTTAATGATTCAAATACATCTGTAATATTTTTGTCTCCAGTTCCCCTTTCCCCAGATGTTGCTTCCTTCCAAATACATGCCTCTTCCTGTCTCTGCAAGCGCTTGGGAGTCGGGGAGCGCTCACATGCTATGAGGAAACACATGTCTGCAGCTGATCTGCTCCTGGCGTGAGCGCTCGCAGCCTGGGTCAGGACACGAGGCACAAGTCTCGCTTGGCCCTCGCAAGAGGGGAGGAATGTGGCGATCCTCAGGGCGATCCGTTCTAGCTACTTGCTGTCGTTTCGAAACTGTGCGCTCGCCCGTCGGGAGGGGAGGGCCGGGCTGAAGCAGCAAGGGCTGCGGGTCCAGATGGAGGTACCGCCGCAGCCGAGCTGCGGGCTGGCAGGATGGGATGTCCTGGCAGAGCTTGCAGGGAAGCGCTACGGCATCTGTCCGTGCTGCGCTTGCCAGTGTTGTTAGTCCCTTTTATGAGCCACCAGCCCTCCGCAGGCTGCCAGTTATTCCTGCCCGCTGCTGTAAAAAGAAGGGAAGATGGATGCAGCAGCTGGGGAGCCTGTAGTCAGCTCCATCCTTATTAGCAGCTTCCCCACCACACAGCCTGGGGAAGGCACTGTACATGCTTTCAGGGGATGTGAAAAATTAATTTGACAGGCTAAAAGCAGCATAAGCAGAAATAGTCTTGGCTGTTTGTTTAGCAGAGCTGATGACTGGGTTTTCTTTCTCATTTGCAGCCTGGTTCTCTGGGAGTAGTTACCTAGCGGCGCGGCAGCAGCAGGGTTTCTCAGGACCGGTTAATAAGGCCTTTTGAAGCACAGTGGGGTCTTTTCTCTCTGCGCTCAGGCAGAGGAGCGGTGCCCTCCCACGGCTTCGATCTCTCCTCGGGCGGTCAGGGTATGCCTTCCCCGCGGTGGCAGCGAGCAGGTGGAAGGGCAAAGCAATTTGCTTTATCCCCTGGCTTTTGTAGCGAGATCTGGGAGGTGCGTTCAGCCAGTGGCAACGAATAATGCTTGGTGACCTGCAGCTGCAGAGCTCAGTGAGGGCTCAGGCCTTGCCAGCGGCACCGAAGACCCCAGGGACGGGTCTTTTCCAGCGTGCTGGGGAGCAGGCGAGACTGTGCTGAGTTATTTAGGATGGAAATGTCTTTGCTGTGCTCGAACAGCCTCACAGCCGTTGTGTGCTGGGACAGCCGCTGCCTCCTCCCTTTTTTAGCCGCTGCCTGCTCTGGTTCAGGCTGTCACACGCCACCATGCCGCTTCCCCGCCACGTCTGCCTCTGCCGAGCTGGCTGCGGGGAGAGCCGATGCGTGCCGCGTGAGCGCGGAGCGGCTGACTTCCGCGCGTCCGCTTCCCCGGGCGCGAGCGCTCCCTGCTCCCCCCCATCTGTCACATCGTGTCCTTTGTGTTGTGACAGTTTCCTGCTTGGAGAAGGATCAGTCTAACAGCCTGGAAGGAAGCCGGCTGTGCTGGCGGCTGCCCGCGGGTCCCGCTCCCACTGCTGGCCTTGCCTTTCCTGGCCTCCTCCTGACAGGATCTGTCACGAGAGCGCAGGAGCAGCAGCGGGGAGATTGTGGAGTTGCATGTTCCCCTCCGGGGGAGATGTAGTCGTTCCAGGTCGCGCAGACAATATTTGTGACAGATGGGGGAAGGAGCAGGGAAGCCTTTGACCTTTCCTTGTGGTAACACGCTGTTTTAATCGGAGCTGGCTTCAGATCTAATACAGTCAAAAACATAACTCGCCGCGCTGGAAGGAGAGCAGGGAGGCAGGCACCGGCTCAGGCTCCACCTGAGCTCGCTGGCCTGCCCCAGTCTCCTTGAATCCTGGCTCAATCCCTGACAAAATGCCAGTTTGTCTTGTTGGGAAGCCAAGCCGGAGCAGCTTTTGTTGCCAGATAACAGCATGGACCTCACCGCAATGACATCTGAATGCCTCTCCGCTGCAAATTAGTTGTTTCTAGCAGCCTGGGGAAGGAGAAAAGTAACACAGCTTAATTCACTGCCAGGGTTATTGTTTGCGTGCAAGGGCTGGGCACGGTTTGTGTCACGTTTCTGCCACAGCTTTCCCCAAGCGTGTTCCTGCTTGGTTTCGTTGTGCGAGGACAAAGCCCATCCATGGCTCTCGTGGGAGACTTCCTCATATCTTGGCAAAGCTTCCCTGAAGTCCCCCTTGAACAACCCACCCCCCCGAACACCTGACAGCACTGTTCTCCTGGAAGAGCACGGAGGGAGACGCAGAGGCAGGAGAGGGGACGCACCATGGTAGTGACTGCGGGATGAGAGTCCTTAAATCATCCAGCATAAAGGGAAGGCGACCCCTGAGGCTGTCGCCTTATTTTTATCCTTTTCCTAAAGGTTACCCCCGTGATGTGTTATCTTTGCCAGCTTACAGAGCAGAGGAGCCTCTCGATCAGTTTGGGGGACCAGGAGGAGCCGGCAGGCCGTGTTAAGCTCTGGATGTGACAGAGCTTTGGTGGTGGCAGACCAGAGTGTGGAGCGAGTGTGAACTCACTGCCTTTCTCCTGCCCCAAACCCCACCGTTTCGCGACTCGGTGGTCTGACACGCTGCTCCTGAACAGTCTGGCTTAGGCTTCCTGGGCACCCAATCTCTTGCCATTTCCATCCATTGCAAGAGGGGCTTATTCCATATCCTCATGCAGGTGTGGAAAATTTCTTTTATATCGGGTGCCAGAGGGGGCAGAGGGATGATGGGTTCCCCAGACCTTGTGTGACAGCATCTTCTGACCTCTGCAGCTCGGGGCAAGAACGCTGTCTAAGAAACCCGCTTCAAGTAATGTCCTGCTTTGCCCTTCCTGTTGGCCTGAGTTTTAATTTTTTAACTGATGGTGGTCGCAATGCAACGTTGGAGAGGGTCGCAGCCACCCTGCTGTGTCCTGCGAGCTGCGGACTGGGAACTGCCGTGCCAAGGCTTTGGCAGCGTCTGGTCCCTGCTCCCAGTTTCAACCCAACCGTAGCTTCTCATTTCGGAGTTTGCAGAGCTATGGTGAAGTGACTCGCAAACGCTTGCTCACATCTTTTTGCATATCTTATGGTTTCTACGCACTGACCTTCCTTCTGGAGCGCAGACAGGAGCGTGCTGACCTGAAACTTGGGCTGCAGGAGAGGACAGTTTCAGGGGGCCTGGGGTAGTTGTCCTGGTGGGACATCCCCAGCAAAGCAGTCTTGTAGTCTGCCTTTTCTGGGAAGAGCAGTGTCAGACTCTTCTTGGAGCTGAAATGAGAAGTTTTCTCAGTTTGAAGATACTCTCGTTCCTCAAGCAGAGTAGGCGATTGACTGGTTAGAGCTGTTTTTTCTGGGCTAGTGTCTGCTGCTTGTGGCGCGCTGGCATTTACTGGCAGTTTTTGGAGCAGTCTCTGAAATGGGACCAGTTTGGAGCATAGCGCGTGAGTGCTGCTCTGCCCCGAGAGATCCCTCTGCTGCCCTGAGCCACCTCTGGGCACGGCTGCTGCCTTTCCTTCTCCTTGCCGTCCCAGGCAACGTGTCGGTGGCCTGCGGGAAGAGGTTGACCCAGGCATGACCACGGCGGGCTCCCTGCGTCCCTCCCGGAGGGCAGGCAAGGCCGCGGGGGGCCTCCCCAGAGCCTGGGCTCTGCCTTGAGCTGCCGGCGCAGGGTTTGTAGCTTCTCCGACTCATTCCTGCAGCTCCGTGGAGCCCCGTCCCTGCCCTGCAGTGCTCCCAGCTGCAGACAGACGGACAAGCTGAGGCTGGCACCGGGAGGAGGGGAAGGTGCAGGCAGCTGGGCTCCTGGGGAGACGCGGCCTTAGAGGAGGTGAGCGGCACTGCCTGCCAACAGCAAAGCCCTCGCCGGGAGGCTGGCTCTTGACCTTACGCGAGGCAGTAAGGCAATCTTGCCTTTCTTCCTTGCCTTCTTGAAGGAGGAGCTTTGAGCGGGGCGTTTTGGCTGGGAAAGCGGCGCATCCTTGCTTTGGAGAGTTTGGGTAAGGGCAGGGCGAGGGGGACGGGGCGGCTCCTCGGAGTATCGTCCTGGCTTGCTCACAGTGCCTGGTTTTGGCCTCCTCTGAAGAAGTCACCCAAAACAGGCTCCTTTTTTGAAATTTCACGTGCTGCTGGAAGCAAATTGGCCGATGGCCATGGAGCTCGGCGGGCTGCGGGCGTGAGAAGCGCCCGGGCTCTCCGGCGTGCTCGCGGGTCCCTCACAGCCTGCAGCCCTGGATGCCACCAACCTTGAGCTCAGCAGCATGGGGCAAATCCCGCGTTGGCCAGGTGAGGACGCAGGTCCCCAGCCTGCACTGCCAGGCCCCATCGCGTCATGGCCCTGTCGCCTTATTGCCCCCGAGCTGGGGGCCTGCCCCGGCGGCACAGCAAGCCCTGCAGCGAGCAAACACGTTAGAGAAACATGTCTCCAACGCCGTGTTTGACGGTTCCCCCCCTTCTCCGTGGGCTTCCTTCGAACGTGTCGACACAGATCCCGCGGGCGAGCAAAGAGATCGCTTTCCTCCCGGCAGCAGCAGGAGCGATGGATGTTAATTTGCTCTCCTCCTTGCCGGAGCCCCCCCAGCGTCCCTTTGCTGTACGGTGCGCGCTGCCCCCAGCTCCCCGTGTCGCGCCTGCGGAGGGGAGCTGTGGCGGCTGGAAACGCCTGGCTCCTCAAGCACGATAATTGAATGTGACAGGAACACACTAACTAGGAGACCTCGCTGCCTCCAGCTGATTTGCATTGCAAATAGCATTTAAAAATAAAGAGTGATGAGGGCTTCTTTTTTTTTCTCTCCCCCTTTCCCCTTTCTCCCCCTGCTTTACAGGGAAACTGGATTCAAAGATCCATCAAGGAGCCAAGAAGGGGTTAATGAAGCAGAAAGCGATGGTGTGAGCCGTGGGGGAGCGGCGCCACGTTCCCACGCAGCTCGGGATCTCGCCACCGCTGCTCTCGCTGGGACGCCTGGAGGTGCCAGGATGGTGCACGGCTCTCTGGAAAGCAGGTGCTCGTGGGAAGAGGGATCCAAAAGTGCTGTTAGAAAAGCCGATACTGTTGTACGCATTGGATTCAAAAGTCATTAAAAGGAGAAATGTTTTCATCAAGCTCTTTCCTTGCCCAGAAGCTTTCCAGCCCAGTGCTTCCAGGGCAGTCTCACACCGCAAAGAGGGGTGGGTGGGAGACAAAGCAGACGCGCTGACAGATTCACTCAAGTGCTGGCATCTGCACATCTCTGATGAGCGCTGGCCCTCGAGTAGTCCCAGGATGGGTCCAGAGAGCTCACTAGCAGCAGCCAGCACAAGCTCCAGCCAGAGGCTTCATCCATCTCAGCAGGTCGGAGCTGGCTCCATGCTGGCTTTGGCAGCGTCTCCCTCCCTGGGCAGCTCAGTGAAGAGACAGCTTGTGACTCGAGGTCTTTTGGCCGGATCGGGTCAGGCACGTTACAGTGTCGGCCTCAGAGGAGAGATCGCTGCAGCTGCTCCGAGCTGCTTGGCAGGGTTTGCAGCTGATGCTGCCCTGTGCCACCTCCGTATGCGATGGCTTCTCTTCTAACGAGGAGCTGCGCAGGGCGCAAAGGGGCCGAGCGCGATGGCTCTGGACATCTGTAAAGCCCTGGCCCTGCCTCCCTTCAGCACGTGCTTGGGGAATCGGAGGATCTGGGGGGAGAGGTGGGCTCTGTTCCTCGTCCCTGCCTGCTCGGAGGCTGTGTGCGTGAAGCTGGTCACAGGAGCTCGCTCTTACAGCTCTTGTCATCTTTGGGAAGTGTCCAGCCTTACATCTCTCTCTTCTGATTTGTATCAAAACAGCAGCCAGGAGCTGCCCCCTGCCCCCCTAGCAGCTGCTTCCTTGAGTTAAAAACCCACTCTGCCTTATGAATAAGATTAATTTCCCCTTTCTTTAATCCTCATATTCAGCATCTATCTGCATTGATGTGTCTGTGCTCATTATGCATTGATGTTCACTGGGCTGTGAGCCTTTCGTGCCACGTTGCTCCAGGCTCTGCTTTGACATGGCCTAGGTGTTCCTAAACTCCCCAGAGCCCACCCTGCTCCGGCGGGGGCAGAGCAACGGCGGAGCGCCCTTGGCATCCCTCCTTTTCCCCTGGGACGCGGCAGGCCGGCCCGTCCGGTCCTGAGTCGCCTCCCACGGCAGGGAGCAGCAGGGCTGCTGGCTCAGCTGCTTGGTGCGGTTGTTGGTTACAGGCGCTTGGGTGCCCCAACTCTCTAACCTTGGTTCCTGTTGCTACCACATCAGAGAGGAGGAGGAGGGTCTGAAGCCTTCTCACTAGCTGTCTGCACACCCTGAAACTCAGCAGCCAGACGCAGCGGTGATGTAAATCATCCCAGGGAGGCAACTGATGCTGCCTTTTGCCCTGGGAGTTGTCTTCTGGCTCCTCTTCTGCTGCCTCTGGGATTCTTTCTCTGGGGTTCTGGAGATGGTGAATCTGGATTAAATACACACCCACGTTAACTCTTCATCTGGAAAGCCCTTGCGGCTGTTTCAGCTGCGATTTGCCCGGGCTTGGTGCTGAGGTTATTGTATGGGAACTGCTGTTCGTTGTGACAGGAGAGGTGTTCTCCTACTTGCATGCTCCTCTGGCTGTACCTGCCTGCCCACCAACCTGTCCCTGTCCCTTGTGTCTCCCTTGCCCACACGTAAGACCTCATTCAGCTGCACTGAGACTCTGGGGCCCAACTTCCCTGTGCGCTGGTAGCAGCTGCTCTGCTGTCTTTCAGCGTTTCTGTACTTCTGCTGTGGAGGCCCTCCTCTCTCGGGTGGACGTGGGTTGCTCTGTTCCTCCCGCGCTATGGTGTTCGGCCTCCAGGACACGGGGAAATGTCTGCAGTGCCTGTAGGAGCAGAGCTAGGGAGGGATGGGGGGGCCTGGAGTGGGTTCCTGGGGACCTGGGGGGAGTGCTGGGTGGTAGCTAAAGAGGCAGGAGGGGGCTTGGCCTCGGTGGCTGGGAGATGGAAGGACTTGGTGGGTGGGTGGGAGAGGCAGGATGTCAAGCTTTCTCTGCCCGGGGTACCTACATCTCCCTCACTGCTCCCTGGTGTGAGAGAGCCCCCGGGGCTGGGGAATCTCTCCTGGCGGTGGAAAGGGTCAACCCTTGAACCGCCTGCACCGGCCTTTCCTAAAGGCAGAGCGTGTGGGACCAAGGTCGGGGAGATGCTCCAGGTGGCTCCTCTGGCAGAAGGTGTGTGTGAGGAAGGCCGAAGCGTCTGATGAGCAGCAGACTACGCTCTGCAAAACATCACTGCCCTCTCAGCCTTTGTCCCCAGAGTGGTAGGAGTCCCTGGAGCCTAGGAGCAAGGACCAAGACTCATAATTCTCCTGGATGCTGAAAATCCAGGACTGGAAGATCGGGACTCCAGGGCATGCTGTCACCTGCCCCTCGAGCTAAACTCCTGATCCACCCAGACACACGTGCCACTGTTGCAGAAGAAATCGGTGGTGGAGAACAACCTTCCCAGAGGGACACGATTTCATTTTCCTTGTCCCTTTGCCCTCTCCTGGGGCTCCCACATGCCCTTGCTCAAGGTCTGTCCTGGCTGTAGATGTGGTTGCCCCTGTCTCAGCATCTCCCTGCTGCTGGGCAGAGGAGGTGGTGCTTTCGCAGCTCGCTGTTTTGTACCAAAATCCATGTGGACTCGTGCTGGCTTCTTCTGGGGCTGCTGGAGCTGGGGTTTGAGTGCTGCCTTGGGATCTTCCCTCCCACAGCTTTCAGCTCTTGGGAGAATGGGAAAACCGAGGCAGCGTCTGCCCTGGGGGCTTTCCTGCGCAGGCAGCAGCGGTGAGAAATGGATGGCATCCTGCCCAGGGGCACGGTGGCCCAGGCTCAGGCTGTGCCGTGCCACTCGCTCTATGGCTATATGGCTTTGGTTTGGCGTTAAAACAGATCCATCACTAGTTTGCTTGCTTCCACCTCCCTGAGAGAGCCCGCCTGCTCTTCGTCAGCTCCCTGTCCTTTATATTACTTACAGCTCGCGCCTATATGTCATCTGCGGGTTTTATCTGCAATGATTTTATGTTCTCCACTAGTCATTGGTAACAAATGTCGAATCGCACCGGGCTGGGAGCTCCAGCGCTGGGGCTCCAGCAGCCACGGGCGCGCTCCAGTGCAGCTCACAGGTACGTCTGAAGGCGCGTTGGTCAGCCGGGTTTTAATCCGTGTAATGCGCATCCCATTGCTTTGATGTATTCTTAATATTCTTAATGTTCCTTAATCGAAACGTTATGTCGCACCCAGTCGAAAGCGTGCCGAGATCCGTGTGGAATCGGTTTATCATCCAAACTGGTTGTCATGTCAAAATATGCCGTCGGAGGGATTTGTTCAGATCGCTTCCAAAGGAGCTGTGTTGCCCAGCAGAATTTGTATTTTTCTCCTTTAATTCTGCATTAATGACATCGTTTACGGTTTTGCCCAGGAACGAGCAGAGTGACACACCTACACTTCCCTGGTTTGTTCTGCTTCCTCCTCTAAGTCCTGGCAGCCACAGTAAAGCTGGTTTTCCCACCCTCGGGAACATCATTACGGACCAGGGCATATTGAAAATCAGCATCAAATGCCCAGGAAGCCTTTTAGCCAGAGCTTGAAAATTTGGGGGCAAAAAATGACCTGAATTTGTTAATTGTAGATTGTCAAACTCAAGTACCTGCAGCTCCCCCTCATGGGAGAAGCGTTTCATCATTTCCCTATCGCACCATCCCACGGGATTGTTTCTCCCTTTGGCTCGGGGACCTGGCTGTCCATCCCCCCATCAGCCTCGCGGTCCTCCTCACTTTTACATCGCCCGTCGCCTTCCTGCAGCTCTGCGCGGCCGGGGAGATCCCTCTGGCTCTCCGTGGCTCCCTCCTCTCGCATGCGTTGTGTGGCCGCGGGAGGTTATTATCCGTCTGGTCCCGCTGAGCCAGGCCGGCCACGTGGGACGGAGACCCGCGAGTCTCTATCGAGATGTCCTTGCCTGCTCCTCCTGACCGTTCCTGTCCTCCTGATTGAAATCTTTCTCCCAAGTGATTTTGCACATAATTTGCTTCTAGCTTGGTGAAACGGACTCTTCCGCGGGAGCTGTACCGCCGGCGGGAGATATACTGCAGCCGTGCCTCACCCCGCTGGCACATAACGAATGTGGCCGAGCCGTGACCGCTCGGACATCCCCGCGTTAAGCTGTCCTTCTGGCGCATAAAGCTCCCGCCTGCCGCTCCGGTGCTCTCCGAGTTCAGCATTGCCATCTGTAACGTTGGCAGCCGGTGGGATGCCCTGCTCCGGCACGGGCCATGGGGCCTCGGGGGTGGCGTTCCCCACCGGACTGCCCATCCTGCCCAAGGACGGCCGGTCCCGCGGGGTGGCTCTTTCCCAGGTTTCTGTGATACACCACCGTTGAGTTTATGCTGGTGCAGGAACCATTCCTCACGTCCACCATGTTATGGGTGCATCAGCCATTAACGAACTCCTCATTGTCTCCTTCGGCGTCGTGATTAACTTTAGCACCGACATGTTGGCTGTGCACTAAATGAAGGTTTATATATTCATTCTTCTCATCCCCCTTTTCCTATGCTTTACAATCCCTCTGGTTCCCTTCTCACCTGCACCTGCCCCACAAGTCAGAGAAATGGAGCAACGGCCCCCCAAAATTGCGCCTTTTTACCCCATCCCACCTACTCAGCCAGGGGGTTGGGTCTCACGTCTTCCTTGCTTGGTTGCCAAAAGGCCTCTCAGAAAATCAGAGCTCACCTCCTTCAGTATCCTGCTGAAACCAGCTGTGTGGGGCACCAGCAGGAGGGTTCGCCCACCCTGCCACCGGCTGGCTTATGGCATCCCACTTGGGAAACCTGCTTAGCGGTGGTCACGTCATTAAGGGCCGTGAAGAGATGGCACCATGCTGGGCTCTGCCCGTTCTTCCTCCGCTCAGGCCAGGAGCACGGGCAGGGTACGTGGCTTCCCGGGTATCTGTTTCACGGTGTCTCTGAACGTCTCACAGGTCAGGCTGTGGAGGCCAGTCCCTCGCACCTCTCCTTTGACCGCTTGAATATTAAGCATCAGTGTTTCGTGGTTTCCAAGCTGAGAACATGACAATGATGGAAAACTCTCCCTGTAGAAAGGGAAAAAGCAAGCAGACATCGCGTGAATGAGCATCCAAAGCACACCGCAGTCGTGCCTGCGCGTCGTCCTTAGCTCTGCCCTCCCGTCCGTATGCGGCTGGTTGCAGCCGGGGACTACTGGGCCATGTGCTCCTCTGCCCAGACGCTTCCTCACCCTCTGCTCTCGTCGGTGGTGTCTCCTTGCGCTGGCCCAGGGCTAGGATAACACTGCTGGCTACAACTTCTGCTATCCAAGCTAACGCACGTGCTAACGAAGCCCTTAGAAGATATGCCTGGACTGAAACCACCTGAGGGGCAGGTCCTGGGCTGGGTATGTCCCTGTGTCTGCCTGGCGGTTGCAGTCCTGTGATTGTGGCGCAAAGAGGAAGAAGTCCTCGGCCGTGCCACGCTCTGGGCCCGTTTGCATGCACGACCTGGCCCCTCTGTGGCCGCGGAGGCTCCCAGGTCCCAGCTTTCAGTTCCTCATGGGTTCGGGTGCTGCTTTCTGAGCGCGGGGACCCAACCGTGCTCTGGGGTGAGGATTTACAGGGCTGATCTCCGACGAGATTGTTCTGCCCAATTATACAATAAATAAAACTTCTTAATCCCGACAGCAGAGCTAACCCACAGCAGCACGTTATCTTTAGGGCGACTTTATATCCAGGCGAGATTTATTGTGTTTCGAGAACATCGGACTCACATAAATTAGGTGCCGCGCGGCTCACCCTGTCTGAAGGTTTCTGTGCCTCCTGCCCCGCTGCTTGGGCGATTTCTGCAATGACTCACACCGGGGAAACGCTGCTGCGCTCGCCGAGCGGAGTCTATTTACGGCTGTACGACTCTGTTGGTGTATCCGTTTGGGCAAGCGACGCGGCATGTCGGGCTGCGCCTCCCCCGAGACCCTCTCAGAGCCTCGAATATGCGTCCGGGGGAGCGACCGGGCCTTGCGGGACAGACACGTCCTAACGGGTGGTGAGATGAGGGGTGGGTTTGCCATCCCGTGGAGACCAGGGGCGGCAGCACCTCTCCGGGGTGGGACATCCCGTCTCGGAGCCTGAGCATGGCCGCCCGGGTGGGTGGGAGAGGTGGTGGCTCGTTCGTGCTCTGTGGTGGTGGCTCAGAGCCGCCGCTGAGGCTCCCGGCGAGGGGACGGCGTCCGCACAACCCCAGGTGCCGTCCACGCACGGAGCCCCTTCCCTCGGCCTCTGGTCGCTGCTCATCCAGCAGAAAAAGGCTGCCTGTTTCGTCACCCGGCGTCCCGGGCGGTGCGGGCCCGGCCCTTCCCTTGCGTCCCACCCGCCGGCGGGAGCTCGGGCGGCCGGCCCAGACCCGCGACCCCGCCAGACTCGTTGTCCGTCGCGTTGGCTTTTCGGCCCGCTCGGTGGCCCGGCCTGAGCCCCGGGGACAGGGACAGGATATCGCGGCCAGGACGGGCCGAGCTGTCCTCGACGGCGCGGGGGAGCCTGAACGGAGCAGCCGAGCGCCTCCGTCCCGCCCCGCCTCCGTCCCGCCCCGGCCCCCGCTCTGAGGTGCCGCCCGCGGCGGCGCCGGCTCCCCAGGGGACGCGATCCACTTTCCGGGCTTTGCCCCCCACCCCCGGCAGGTCCCGGCGGCGCGGCGCCGTTGCGGCCCCCGACCCGCCCCCGCCGGCTCCGGCTCCGGCGCCGCTCTCCGCGTTTTCCCGCCGCCGCGCCCCGGCCTTTGGCGCGCGCCCGCTTTGTGCGGCCGCGCCGCGCCCCCGCCCGCCCCGGGGCCGCCGCCGGGCCCGGCCCTGCCCGCCCCGGCCCGGCCCCCCCCGTCGCGCCGCGCCGCGCCTTTGTCTGCCGGCCCCTCCCCTCCCCGCAGGCCGCTTCCTCCCCGGCGGGGACCCCTCCACGTGCATATTCATGGCGGGGCGGGCCGGGGCGGGGCGCCGGGGCCCCGCGGGCAGCACGTGGCGCCGCGCCCGGCGCCCCCGGCCCGGCGGCGCGCCCCGACCGGCGCCCGGCAGCCCCCGCGCGGGGCCGGGCCGGGCCGGGCGCCGAGCCCCCGCCATGCGCGCCGCGCCGGCCCCGGCTCCCGGCCCGCCGCCGCCGCCCCGCGCCGCGCCGGGTTTTCCGCCCTGCTGGCGGAGGGCGGCGCGCTCCGGGTTTTGGGCGCGCTCCGCGCTCCGCGTTTTCCGGCGCGCCCAGCGGCGGCTCCCGCTCCGGCTCCGCGCTCCGGGTGCGCCGCGGCGCCGCGTCCCCGCGGAGGCGAGCGGAGCCCGGCGCGCGGCGGCCGCGTCCCCCGCGAGGCGGACCCCGGCGCGGCCTGCGCGGAGCGCGGCCCAGCGGCGCGGCGCGGCGCGGCGGCATGGCGGCCCCGGCGCCCGGCCCCTAGCTGGCGGCGGAGGCGGCGCCGCGAGCCGCGCGGCTCCATGGAGGAGACTTAGGGCAGCCCGGGACGGGAGCGGAGCCGGGTGAGTCTGACCCCGCGCCGGCGCCCCCGGCGGAGCCGCCCGGCGCCTCGCCCGCCCTCCCGCGGGGACGGGGACGCCCTCCCGCGCCGGGCACCCCCGCGGGGCTGCTGGGGGGGGGGCCGCGTGGGGGCCCCCCCGGCGTGGCCGCTGGGGGCTGCGATCCCCCCGGGGAGCCCCCTTGGGCTTAGGGGCGCCCTCCGTGCGGCTGCTGGGAGCTGGGGGTCCCCGTGGGGCAGCTCTGGCGTTTTGGGGGCACCGCCGCGTGACTGTTGGGAGGTGGGGGTCCCCCTGCGGGATTTAGGGACACCCCCCGCGTGACTGTTGGGAGTTGGGGGTTTCCCTTGGGATTTAGGGACACCCCCCGCGTGACTGTTGGGAGTTGGGGGCCCCCGGGGGGTCTCCCTTGGGATTTAGGGATACCCCCGTGTGACTGTTAGGAGTTGGGGTGCCCCAGAGGACACCCCTGGGGATTGGGGACACCCCCTGTGTGACCGTTGGGAGTTGGGGGTCCCCTGTGGGTCCCCCTTGGGACTTGGGAACACCCCTCGTGTGACTGTTGGGAGCTGGGGTCCCCCAGAGGACACCCCTGGAGATTGGGGGCACCCCCTGTGTGGCTCTTGGGAGTTGGGGTCCCCCGTGGGTCCCCCTTAGGATTTGGGGACACCCTCTGCGTGACTGTTGGGAGTTGGGGTCCCCCAGAGGACACCCCCGGGGACTGAGACACCCCCTGTGTGACTTGGGAGTTGGGGTTTGCTCATGGGACACCCCTTGTGTGACTGTTGGGAGTTGGGGTCCCCCATGGGTCACCCTGGGGATTTAGGGACACCCCTGTGTGGCCGTTGGGAGTTGGATCCCCAGGGGACACCCTTGGGGATTGAGGACTGCCCCCGTGTGACCGTTGGGAGTTGGGGCTCCCTCGTGGGACACCCCCATGTGACCGTTGGGAGGTGGGGCTCCCTTGTGGGACACTCACGTGCGACTGTGGGGGGCTGAGGTCCCCCGTGGGACAGCCGTGGGGTTTGGGGGCCCTCCTCCGTGACCGCGGGGTGCTCGGGGAGGTCCTCTCGCTTCCTCCACGGCTGTGGAGCCTCGGCGGCAGTTGGGCCTGGGGGATCCCCCGTGTTCTGCCCTGGAGCCCGCCTAGAAGGGAGACCTGGTGCGGCCACCGCGTGCGTGGCTCCTGCCGTGTCTCTGTGGGATGGAGGTTGTCGCCTGGTGCGTGGGGGGTCGCGGTCCCATCTCTGCGGGTGTGTGTGGGGTGTCATGGCCCTCCTGGTGTGGTTCCCCTGTGGCTCTGGGGGGTAGGGATCCCCCACGTTTGAGGGCTCAGAGCACAGCCCCCCACGTGAGCACACCGTGGGGCTGCCCACTGTGCTGGCAGTGGCCGGGCAAGGAGACGTTGAGGGTCAGGGTCAGGGCAGCCCAGGGCTGAGCTGCGGTGGTGGGGTGCCACACGCATGTGTGGGGGAACGTATAGGGCCAAATGCCTGAGCTAGTGCCCTTATGCCCCGTCCTGGGGTGGTGGCACGTTGCCGTGGCGTGGGGACGTGGTTCCCCGAGCCTGGGAGAGTGCTTTGGTCAGGAGCACCCACACCTGGCGAGCGAGTCCTTGATCTCCAGCTCTGGCCCTCAGATCCCTGTGGGTGCGTTTCTCTCTCCGTTGACCCCGTGTCTGTTTGCCTTGCGCAGGGAGGCTGTAAAGGACTTGAGGGGCTGGAGAGGTGCCTGGTGGGTGGCAGTGCTACCACTCCATGCCTTCCCTCTGTTTGCAGTGCAGGTTTGAGCACAGCTTTCTGAAGAGACTGATTTCCTTCTCCCCCCTTGGGCTTGCTGAGGAGGAAGAACATCTGACCTGTGTGTACATGTGACACAGGCGACAGCTCAGAGCAGTTTCGGGTTCCCAGCACTGGGCGTGCGGGGGGGTGGTGGTGGTGGGAGTACACAGCCCCTTTGGGGGATTTTCTCAGCACAAATCACGGAGGATTAAACTCTCCGAAGAACATCTACCCAAACACAAGTTGTCTCTGGGGGAGTGGGGGGGAAATCCTGTCTCTGCATGCAGCTTCTCGTGGATGCTGGAGGCACTGGTGTGTGGAGGTCAGAGTCCTAGGCAAGCACTTGAGCTCTCCTTAGCTGCCCTTAATTAAGGGCACTTTGGAGGGGGCCTGTTGGGCCTCTGTTGCGACGGTGAGACTGTTGATGAAGCACCAATAACTGTCCTTGGAGCCGCGACGCTGCCGTTTTGGAGCCCGCTTTCGAGGGCGCGCTGGGCCACCGCACAGCTCGCCCGCGCCAGAGGGGCACGGCGATGCCGGGGGAGTGCCGCGGAGCTGCCTTCGGCTGCGGTCGCGTCCCCTCGCGCGCAGGAGCGGGGCAGGACCCCGGGTAGGCTGGCTCCCGGCCGGGGAAGTGTTGAGATTGGAGTATAACTGGTGCGGGGCTTATCTCGGCAGCTCCCCGCTCCCGAGCGCAGCAGCTTTTCAGTCCTCGGTTGCGACAGGAAAGGCGAGCGTCTCCGGATGGCACTAGTTTGGGCTGAAGTAAGTAACAAAGTGGCTATACTGGTAACACGTCCAATAAATGCTCTGGTTTTATCTGAGTGAAATGGAGGGGTGAGAACTGCTGCTCCGTAGATAAAGCGGCTCTCCCTCCCGCCCATTGTGTACACAGGGAAGGTCACAGGTTCAAGTCTTGTCTGTGAGACTTGGCTCTCTTCCATCTCCCAGCAGGCCTTTTTTTTTTCTCTTTTTTTTTTTTCCTTCCCCCTGTTCTGGGTAGGCCCTTTCCATTGGGTGAGGTGTTATACAGACTTTTTTTTTTTTTTTTTTTTTTTTTTTGGTGACGCACAATGAAGAGCTCAACGGGCCCTTTTTCCACCTCCAGAAGAATAAGGATGCCGGTGTCGGGGCTGACTTCCATGCTCTAGCCCGGCCTGCCTTCGTTCATCGTGCCCTGCGATAAGGGTAGAAGCGATGCTTGTGCTCGCAGCCTCCCTTGTCTGGACATCCTCAGGAAAGCCTATTTCCCTGCTTTGTGTGATGACTCTGGCATAGGATTATGCTGCACATTTCTAGCTCTTTGTTGGCAGTACGTAGCCACACGCAGCCCTCAAAGAATCCAGTCAGCTTATTTTATTGATTAGCTTTTTGAACGGAATAATTTATAATTTTGGAGCCATTTTGATCTCGAAACAAAAATCCTTATCCTTTTATAACCTCTTTAATCCACCAGCAGTCTCTCGGCTCCCTGTGTATCTGTGGGGCAGAGCTTGCTGAAGAAGAGACGTGCACCAAACTGGGAGTTTGGCCATCTCTGTGGCGCGAAAGGACAAGTATGTAATGTTTTATCTAAACTGGCCTCGCTGTTCAGGACAAGGGCTCTGAGCCAGTTAGAGCCACCAGAGGAAATTAATTATCAAGCAAGTTGTAATGATCTGTAATTGAGTATGGCCAGGGCACTGGGACTTTTTTTCAAGCTGGGCTCTCGGACTTTGTTTCCACTGAAGGGTTTGTGTGTTGTGCGAGTTGCCACTGGGCCGTGTGTTATTTAGTGGGGGTGCGTGTGTACGTGTACACGTAGGTGTCTCGAAATACAAGTGTTACCCTGTTGCTGTGGCCTTTGTGCGTATTGACTCGAGTGAATATTCTTTTTTGCAGAGTGTCTCTTAGAGGGAGAAGCTGTCGTGAATAAGGAGTATTCATCCATATGTAGCCCCGTGCCTTGGTCTGGGCGGTAACTGCAAATAATTTCTCCTTCTCTGCATCCTAACTGCAGCCTGCCTCGTAGGATGCCTGTGTGCACAGCATATGCTTCTGGGTCAGAACTCTGCCGTCTCTAAAGCTCTTTCTTTTAAATCATTAGTCTATCTAAAAATGCATCTTTTCATGGAGAAATGTCACACGAAGTATAAAGGCAGTCGAGGGATTCTCATGCTGTGTTGGAGCTACCTAACAGCTTGTGTATCTTTATTGTGTATGAATAAGAAGGGAGGGCCAGAGTTCAGTCAGTCTTGTTTATTCTTTTTGAGAACAGGGCCAAATTGAATTTAAATTTGCCCCTAGATTATATTTACAGTGTTTTTTTAATTCTTTGCATTTTGCATAAATTATAGTTGCTTTAGGAGGCAGCTTTTGGTTTTCTCTATTTCTAGCGCTTCCGTGTGGGCATCCCTACAAAAACAAATCAATGTTGATGAGTTGTATCTGTGTAATCGTGGACTGTGACAAAGGTTGGAGAGCTGAGATTGGGATTGCGTTCCCAGAGCTCAGCCATGTAATAAAGGCAGTCGAAGATCAGAGTTGTGTGTCGTGTCTGACGCTGTGATTTATCTGGCATTTCCTGGGTGTACGCTGCCTAAAAAGGGATCTTTCTTTGCTTGCTCATCAAGGAAACAGGAAGAGCTGGGCTGTATCATGTTGCTCTTGACCTTGGGCTTGGATGGGCTTGAACCAGGACTTGGGTGAAGTGTTCAGGGCAAGGAAGCGCCTCTTCGTGTCCACACTGCACCCAGCACAGCAGGCCCCTAATTCAGATTAGGGCCTCTGGGCACTGATGCAATAGTAGTCACAGATGTAATGCAGTAAGCCTCTTAGTCCCCTTTATCCCGAGTATTATGTAAATAAGATGGTATTTATGGTTCCAGGTATGTTGTTTCAGGGCTGTGTGACACACCGTGTGCGCAGCTATGCCCTTTGAGTGTTGACACTGCTCCTTCTGGCTTGGTTACCTGGCTTTCAGCAGGGACCTGCTTGGGGGAGGTCTGGGCAGACGTTTCGCACGGAGCAGATCACATGCCTGCTCTGTAACAAAAGGAGGTGAGGCCGCAGGTGACCTTGCCAGAGGCTGGTGACAGTTTAACCGTACTGGGTTACTTGTACACAGCAAATTGATAGGCAAGCACAAGCTTTGGATAGAGTGCAGGAGATGAGGCAGTTTCCCACCGAGGGTTCAAGGTGAGCTCTGCGTTATCTTTGCAGGTTTGTTGCAGAATATGGACAAATGTTTCCCTAACCTTTGGGTCGCTAGAGTCATGCGGGTCTGTTCCCATGCTTGTCCCGTGTCCCCACCTGCTGCCTTCCTCCAGTGGTGTTCTCCAGGGTGATAACTATGGAGGAGAATAAAGCTGACAGCTCTTTGTGGAAAGATTTTCTGATAAGTTTGCAGGCAGCGACCCCTTGAAAGCACCCAGAGATGGCAGGGGCTGCGTTAGTCTGGAATTCTCCGGTGACGTCCTGTTTCTTCTGACGTCGCGTGGGCATGTCGTGGGCTCTCCGGATGTGGGGAGAGCTGGTGCCTTCTCGGTGGAGCTTGGCCACTAATCTAGGAAAGTCATATAGTTTGGCTCTTCTGTGGTGATGCTGGCCAGAGAGGAGGATGATGCTGTTGTGTGGGGATATGCAACTCTAGCAGGGTTTTGGGGATATGGGAGGGATATGTTGAGGAGCCCAGGCTGTGAAGGGTGATCTGTGAGGTGCTTTGCTCATGTGACAGAAGGGGGTAGGTAGGTGAGACAGCTCTGAGGGCATGGGTGCCATGGGAGCTCATTTCTGGCCACATGTAGCCTACTGGACCGGTGCTTTTGCCACCACAGAAGCACCCCGGGCCTTTCTGCCCAGCAGCCAGCGTGCCGGTCTGGAGAAGCAGTTGTTCCACGTCCCCGAGCAGGTTTGTTTGGATGAGAAAATGATGCAACCTGGTTTCAGGGTACTGTTTGCTTGCGGCAGCAAACAGCTTTGTGTGAAAATGTGCTGAGAGCCAAGTCCTGAACTGCTGATCGCCGGATGGCGGAAGGGAACGTTGGGCAAAAGGTCCCTCTGTATGGGCCCAATTTCTCATGTTGAAGCAGCTGTTGTTGCTGGGTGTTGAGGCCAGTCCTGGGCTGGATAATCCTTCTCTGATCCAGCGAGGCTTTTCTGACGCTCTGAGAGAGTGCTGATGTGGATTCAGGACTTGAGGAGCCAGGAGACCCAAACGGAAAGAATCGGACGCTTGTGGAGTAATTCACAACTTTCCTTTTGCCTTTCCTCCTCGGAAAAGCCCAGGAGCATCCCTGGTTCTTCCCAGCTCTGGCCTTTATTGCCGATACGGGCGCCTCGTTGCCTCGCTCGTTGATTTGCATTTGGCAGGGTGAGCTAGTTCAGGGGCTGATCGGATGGGGAGCCGTTCATTTTCTTTTGTGGGGTGGTGTTCAGCTGGGTCACTTGGCCGCGCTGACTCAACCCGCGGCTGTAGCCCTGAGACAAGGAAAGGAGAAGGACGTGACAGGGACGTGACTTCTTGCAGTGGCAGCTGGCAATTGCATCAAAAATGCACTTTCCTACTAAATGGGTTCTGTGTCCTGCGGTGTAAAGTGGTTTCAGATGAAAGGATAAGTTTTTGCTTGGACAGACCTACAGAAAATAGGGGATGGTTGCCTGCCTGCGTGAAGCTTGCTCTGTGACTTTAGTGGCTTGTTTTCATTTATTTTTTTTGAATGTACAGATTTCTTTAAAGGAAATGCCTATTCCACTTCTGGGTTTTGGTGAAAAATCTGTTTTCTAGGTGAAACCAAGACACTGGTGCTCAAGCTCAGCTGAGTCTTTCATGTGCAAAAGACATTACAGACTTACCATCAACTCAGATACCTGGTGTGAGATACCTCTCTATAGAGATATAGACACCCACGCATGTATGTTATGGGCCTGTATGTTATAGGTATATGTGCGTGTAACTATATACAAGGATGTGAGTATATATTTGTGGATGAATGAAGGTTCTTTAAGGAGAATTGTGATGTTTTGTATTTAAACATTAAATGCTCAGCCTTTGCATTTCACTTCCTTGTTTATGGAACAAGAAAAGAAACAAAAAGGACAGGAAAAATAATGTTGTCCTTTTATGCCACTCCTTCCCTGAGCTCATTGTGGACACAAAAAGGTTTTGCAGCATCACAGATTTTCCCTTCAAGCTGTTCCTGGGCCTGCTTGGCCTCTGTTCTGACAGCCGAAAGGATGATATCTCTGTAGTGCTGCATCGTGTGTGTCGTCTCGTCTCTTCGCACGGATCCAGTGAAGTATTGATAACAAAACAAGGCCGTTTTAGAATGGTTTTAATAGGTTTGATTAGCCCATTTTTGCTTTTGATCAAGCAGATCATTTCTGAACCAAAGGTTTGCTTCCTAGTTAGTGCCGAGTCCTTAGCCCTTTTCTGACAGGAGAAGGGGCAGTTCAGCAGAAGTCTGTTTTGCAACTTTTAAATGAGTGAAAATGAGGTGTTTAATCACTTAACTAATGTTAACCACTGTGATTTCAATTGAAGAGGTAAAGCTGTCCCTGCTAATCTCCAGGAGAATTAGTAGTCCTCCCCTAAAGATTTACTAGCAGATGCTATGGTGAAGTTTCTTGTCCTGGAGACTTCTGTGTTTTTTTTTTCCCCTCAGCTTCGAATAGGTATCTTCTGCACTGTTTGGCACAGTGCCACAAGTAATTAAAACTGAACTTCAACTAAGAAAATAAGCCAAGTATACTTTGCATTATTCTTGCTTTTTTATTGTATTCCTTTATGTGCTCGCTAATTTGCAGAGTTCTGTAATTTGCAATGGGTCATTAGTGTGAATTAGCAAGTTTCTGATGTATATCATAGCTTTGCAAATGTGCTTTATTAATCTGTGAAACACACCTATTTATTATCCCTCCCTTAAAAAAAAAATGCTGAAGGAGTTTCTTGGCCTGGTTTTCCCTGTGCCTGGATTTGTCCCTGTCTGTGCATATGCCTTCCCTTCTCCTTCGCTTTGCAGTCTGTTTGGTTTCTCCTGAAGTGTTTCCAGGCTGATGGCTTGACAGCAAGAGAGATTACAGCTGTAGGTAGTCTGTATTCCTCTGCTGCAAATGAAGCCGCAGCTAGTGCTAGCCAAGGTGCCCTAATTGGTTATTGAATGAGGGGGAATTAAAGGCATTAGTAGGTGAAGTGGCAGGTCCTTCATTTTTGGAGCAGTGATGTTCTTCCTCTTCTAAAGCCTGGGAAACAGCCAAGGCTGCCTGTTTGCTCTTCTCCTGTTGAAGAGGAGGAAAAAAAAAACCCTAGAAACTGGCCTGTCTGTTCTCTGCAGCTTCTGGGAGCAGCCTAGGAGCGAGCGTGCAGCAGTTTGTCCTCTCCGAATGGGTCACGGCCGAGGCGGTGTGGAGCGCTTTGTGCTGCGCTTCCCTGGCCCTCACCCCGGCGTGTGCTGTGTGGCTCTTTCATGTCGAGATCAAGGCAGAAGCGCGGCTGGAAGCTGTTGCTTTGGTGGTCAGAGCGCTCGTTTTCATCGCTCCAGTTATCTTCCTCGAGACAGCGGGGACAGAAAGCGCGAGTTAACTTCTCTGCAGACTCCTCTCTGCCCAAGCGCTCTCCCGGCGTGCACCCGAGCGCTCTGCCCGCTGGCATCTGCTAGCGGAGTCGGTGGTTTTCCTTTCCTGCTGCACCTGCTCCGGGTGGGATCCTGTTTGGAAACATGCTGACGGCTGTAGCTGTCACAGCCCCAGCTCAAATCCTCTTCGCTGGCTCTTCTGGGTGCATGGTGGGGTTGGGGGAGGTCGTGATTACCTTGAGCTGCTGGAGCTGCCGCGTGCTTTGTTGTTATGAAAGCGTGGCCTCTGGCTCATAATTTGGCGTCACACCTTATCTGGCGTCACCGGGCCACCGCTGAAAGTTAGTCCCTCTGCCAGCCGCCCGCTCCTCGATCGGAGCTGACCTGCCCCGTGGCTCCGCGGTCGCCGGCTCCCACACGGACGAAAGGTGCGTAGCACCGGGCCGGGAGCGAGGCCCGGCGTCTTCGCGAGGAGCCTTCGTTGCCCTCCGCGTCCCGCGATGGAAGGGTGCAAATAGCTGGTTGAGACGTGCCTGGCCTGCTCCCACCAACGCCTGGCAGCTCTGGGCTGCTGCCAGAAGTGCAGGTGCGTTTTTGCAACCCTGCCGGTTGCTGTTGGATGAACAGAGGAAAAATGGGAGCTCCTTTTTTCCAGCAAGCACTCCAGCAGTTACATACGCCCCTTCAGCATCTGCGGTCTTCGCCAGCACTTCGGACTGATATTTTGGGGATCCCTCCTGATTACGTTTCTCTTGCTGCTTCCTTTTGTTCCCGACTTTTTCGGGTTGCTGGCGTTCTTCCATGCCGCGTGGAGCTTTATCTGCAACTTGTAAGCCTTTTGGATTATTTTCAAATGTTCTCTGGCCTGGTCCTTTTTACAGGCTGTGCATTGGGACGGGCCACTGGTTTAGATATCATTAAGCCAGTTTAAGCCTCTAATAAATCAGTTCATCTCTGCTCTGGGGTTGGCAAGGGTGAAACTAGACTGGTTTTTAAATCTGCATAGCTGCATTAGTTCCAGTTTCCTAATGGAGTCCAGCTCGCAGTATGAGGGAGAATCAAACCCCAGATTTGTCCCGTATGTCCCTGTGGGAAGTGTCACAACGCGTAGTGCAGTGCTAGTCAGATGAATTTGCTCTAATATCCCGTTTCGAGTGTTTAGTGTGATTTTGGCAACAGCCAGCCGTGCTGTGGCTGGCTGGGCTCGCCAAGAACAGGCTTTATGGAGATGTGTGGGTATCTGTCAGTGCTGCTGGTAGCGACTCGGATGAGGGATAGCGCGCTGGCTTGTTTAGACTCAGCTGAAGCGTTTCCACGTTAATTCTGGCCAGTTTTTGCTCACAGGGTCTCTGCTTTGCTTTTGCCACTGTGCGCATGTGGCTGCCGGTTGTCCGTGTGTCAGCGTTTGAGAGCTGGCCCTCTGCGGTGATCCCTCTCCGGCTGCGGCGCTGGAAGGCGTGTGCTTGGTGCAGCGTGTTGGTAATGCTGTGACACCCGCAAGGCTGCAGGTAGCTCACGGGGACCGCAGGACAAGCAAGAGGATACAGGTCTTGGGTGCAGACGGTGCTGTAATTCTAGTTGTTGTTAAACCGTCACGTGCGAGTCTAGGCCCTGCAGTGACATGATGATGTCTTCCAGTGTGCAGGCGCAAGGGTGAGGGGTAAAACCCTGCTCAGACTTCCCAATTTAGGTTAGATCTGAAAACTGAGAATGTAGGAAGGAAGTTGGCTTAGTCATTTTACATACCGAACACTTTTTCTCCCACGGCATATGGGTTTTTCTATTCCTCTTTCCCAGTAAAGCCAAATGTTAAGAGCGCTGGGCACCAGCTGATGTTTATGGAAGTGGATCCGAGTGCTGGGTTTGCTGGTAAAGCTCTTGGCTGCTTTCAGCTGTCAGAGATTTTGAAGTCAGCAAAATCGCACCTGCGGGAGGAAGTCTAGCCCATGGCTTCCGGACGGGCAGCCTACGGCCAGCCGCCGTCTGGGGGAGCGGTCGTCTCAGCCTTGCTGCCACCTGCTCGAGACTCGCCGTGGTGTCGCTGGGGGACTCCCAGCCCTCCTCAGGAAGAGGAGCGATGGCTCGTTTCCTCCGCACCGGAAGGCAGATGCTCGGGAAAGGGAAGTGCCTTGCCTGCAGCCGTGCTGAGAGAGCCACGAGACATGCCGGCCCTGCTTTCGTGTGTGCTGTTTGTGCCCGATTTACCTCTTGTCCATGCTGCTGCTTCATCCCACCATTGTGACCTTCCTGCAAACGTGGATCCTGCCTGGCTGGAGGTCCTTCAGCTCTCTGTGGGAGCACTGAGAAGCTGAGGTTTGTCTGCTGTTCTTCGGAGGAACGAAATGAAAGTGCGCTTGGTGCCTGAGGGCTGCAGACTTTGTGTGGGTCTGTAGGTCTTGGTGTGCCTTCTGCGTTGGTCCCATGCGCTTGAGTGAAGTTCCACTTGCTGTTAGTTTTCATGAAATATGAAGCTCTGGACTTCTCTGTGTATTGTCAGAGGAAAGCAGAGTTGCATTTTATTCGGTGTACAGGAAGGTAGCGTAAAAAATGCAAGGGTTGAGAGACATCAAAATCAAATAACCGTAAATCTGAAGGATTTTAAGCTCTCCAGGTACACAAACAAAAAAATTGTGGCTCTGCTGATGACGCTTCAAAGAGTGATGGGAGGATTAAAGAAAAACTTGTTCCAGTTTTTGCTATTTCATATTATAAGGGAAGGCCTGAAATTTTTTTCCTCCGTTTTTGTTTCCCCCTTTTTGTGTGCCTCACATATTGGTGACGTCGCTGCTGGTTGTATTTGGCTTGTTTGGCGTTCAGGGAAGCATGTGCAAGCATAGGGGGGGTCTGCAGAGGGTGGGTTTGCTCTCCTGAATCTCACTCAAAAGCACTGGGTTTTTCAGCCTTTGACCAAATTTCTGTTTGGCACTGGAGTTAAGTAAGCGTCGACGGAAACGTTGAGTTTCAGTTAATCTGGCAAAGCTTTTTCTTCAAACGCAGCCTGGTTCAGATCTAAGGCTCTGTGCCCTACTCTTGTATTTATTATTTTGCTGAACATCTTTGGTTGTAGCGGCCTAATTGAATGTTGCCGTAAAGGTCATGTTTTAAGGTTATGAGCAGACGGAGGTGGACGTGAGGGTGAGTTCTGATCCTAACCGCGTTTTTTGACTGGTGATGAATGTTGTGTTGACACTTGTGCGTGTAAAAATGCTAGTTGGTACTAGGTGGGTGCTGCGACTTGATAGCTCTCCTGAACTTTGCTCCAGGCAGGGCTGGGGCCCCCTGGCAAAATTGCCCAGCCCCATCCGTACACTAAAAAGGTCTTTGCTTCTCTCTCCCATCTTTCTCCATCTCCGGCCTCTTCCAGTGACCTCGTCCGTCCTGCTTCCGTAACGCCTGCGCTCCGAAATTTCAGGCTTTTCTAAGGAATGCCAACAAATGAGTCACGGCTCGCGTGTTGCCCCGTGTCAGGTTCACCGCTAGCGCGGAGGCCCAGCCCATGGAAACTTTGAGTCCCCGCAGAAGTTTCGCTACTGGTAACCAAACGATGAGGCTGCATTGCATGCTGGAAGATGTAGTCTTCGTGGGGCGCACCTCCATATTGAAAAAAGAAGGGTGGCTCCATTTTATTCAAATTGGGTTCAGCCTCCGGCAGGGCGCCAGCGTCAGGCCGCTGAGCCCGCGAGCCCCCGAAGTTTCCGCGGCGCGTCCCGCGAGCGAGGAGGCGGCGGTAGTTGGCGCCTCCGTTCTGACCCCGTTTAACGGCTCGTCGTGAAGCCCTGCGCTGGCGCTCGTTTTGCAGCCTCGCGGGCTCCCGCGGCGCGAGCGCGCCCGGGGATGCCTGCCCCGTGGGGTGGCAGTCCTGGAGGGTGTCATGGCAAATCGCCTTTGTCTGCTCCGGCTTGACTGATGGACGGGGGAGAGCAAAGCCTCCTCCCCTGCGTGGTTTCTGGAGCTGAAAGCAGCAAGTGAGTGAGGAAGCTCCTTTGTGCAGATTTCTCTGTCTCCTCTTGTGCGTGCCAGCTGGCTCTCATTCAACATTTTTTTTTTTCCCTTCTTTCTTCCCCCCCCATCTCTAGAGAGAGGGGGCGGGGAGAAAGGGAACATCTTAAAAAGCGAGCTACAGCAAAGGCACGGGAGTTACTTAACACAAACGCCACCCAAACAAGCCCAGCTGGGGGATTACAGCCGGGGCGGTGGGAGCCGCAGAGCGCCGCGGCTCGGGAGGGGAAGGCGCGTCCCCTCCGAGTTTCTCTAGTCGTAAAAGGAAACAAAAAAAGGCTCTTGCGCGGAGGCAGCGTACGGGGAGAGCTGTCGGCTGGCTGCCAGCGATGGATGGCGGGAGAAAGGGCCGCGCGGCACAGCATCCCCCCCCGGCCCTGCTGTGGCCTGGCGGCTGCAGCCAGAGGGGCTCTTTGGGGTAGCTGGGGGGGGGGGGGCTGCGGGGGGTCGTTTGGGGCCGTGGTGGGGACCGTGCTCCCCCCCAGCTGCCCATGCCGCCTCGGCCTCCGGCACGCGTTCGTGGGGTCGCCTGGAAGCCGAGGGTGCGCTTGCGATGGTGGCTCGGGCCCGGTCGGGGCGAGCGGTTAGCCAAAACACTGCTCCCTGCCTTTGCCCTCCCGCAGGACCCGCCTCGTACGGGAGATTTTTTCCGTCGTCTTGGCCGTTCCTTATTGCGGGCATTCCTGAAAGTTAATCAGGGTGAAAATTGCAGTCAGTCATGTCTGGAAGCCACCGGAGGCTGGTCCTGGAGCGCCGCAGCCTCGAGCACATGGGTATGAGACAGGCTTCCTACGTGTGGGCTGGTCGCATTGTTGCCAGGAGAAAAGCTTTCTCCTGCCTCTCGCCGCCCTTGGGCGTTAAATCATTCCCCGATTTGGTTTCCCGGCCTCTGCTTCCCCTACAAAAACTCCGAGCGACGCAGCCGCCTTGGCTTTGCCGAGGAGCATCCTGCGTGCGTTAGCACAAAGAGCTGGGGCTCGTGCGGTTTCCCAGCTCTCCGCTTGGTGCTTTTTGAAGTGCTCCCTGGCTCCGTTTGAATAGCTTTCTCTAGGTGTGTTTGCAGTTGGCTGCTAGCTCCGAAAGTGAACTTTCAGGTTTGTCTCTAATATGTTGGCTCCTTCCCAGCGCGTAGATGTGGATTGTAGAGGTCTCGGCACCTAATGGAGCTGAATTATTCATGTCTGGTGCTGTGTGTGCGCAGCATTCCCAAGCAGAAAGCTGTCTCCTTGTAGGATCTGTGCTCCAGGACTGCTCTTAAAATGCTTTGTTGGCAGGTCTCCAGGCCAACAAGTGAGCACATGCTTTTCATGTTGTGCAGGGATCAATCCTGCCATGGCAGGAGGTAAGGGGAAGGACAAAGTTTATAGCTGAATCAATCTCGCCGCGCTGTTTTTGCGAGACGCCGTGATTTGCGGTGGCGTTACTCTCCTCCGAGCAGAGCGCGGAGGATCTGAATAGCGCCCAGCGCCTGCAGCCCTGCAGGAACTGGAGGGCTGTGCAAAGCAGATGGGGGGGGGGGAAGCCACCCCCTCCTGTTGGCCGTGGACGGTGGTAGCCCCGGGTTCTCCTACGTGCTGCTCGCCCTGCGCCTTTGGAGAGCAGAAAGTGGGAACTAGAGCAGGGATTTAGGTGGGGGGAGTGTTTGCTGAGCTGGGGGAAACGCTTTCGCCTTGTTTGCCCAGGATGGCTTGCAGGGAAATGACCCCAGAATTGCTTACGGGGGTCCGCAGCACGTCCCGAGCTCCCTGCGGCTTGCCTCCTGCCGTGCTCTTAGCACGGCTCTGCCTTTCCTCCTCTCTTGCAAATTCAGCCTGTTCTTGTTTGTCCTGTTTGTGCTTCTCGCGCTGCCTCCCTGCATTAGCAGACCTCGGTCTCCCTCGACACCTCCTCTGTAGGGGGAATGTAATTTCCTCTTGTTTTCTAAACCTTTGATTGCTCCTGTCTCTCTAATCTCTGGGGAGCCGGTGGACTTCTGGGCTCCTTTTTTTTCTCCTGTTGGAGGAGAAATTAGCAAATGTTGATGGCTTCTGAGCTGCTGGCATAGCTTCGGACCAAAGTCCTCCTTGTCTGCTCCCCTCATTTATTATATAGATAAATAAAATGTGCGTGCACACACACACGTGTGTGTATGTATCATATATTTATGTACATAGGCACACTTTAATATATATTTAAGATGAGCTCCTTGGTGTGGGCTGAGAGCTGCCCAACCCCATGCAGTCACAGTGCGGGCGGAGGAGTTGCATGGTGTGACTGCTGTTCCCGTTGCAATATAGCTATGCAGATTTTTATATAATGTTCTTCAGACTATTAGGCCCTACCTTTGCCTCTTTGTCCCTGTGACTCGAACCGGATGCGGCCCTTCGCGCGCTCCAGCCTTGGCGGGGTGCGTCGTCGTGGGCAGCTCCCCTGCCGCGTTGAGGTTGGGCCTCATCGTCTTCCAGGAGTTCCTCTGTGTTGGTCCCGCTCGGCGAAACCACGTTGCCGAATCCCGTTTGCATGGGGAAGGCAGTGTCTGGCTGGGTCTGTTTTTAATGTGCTGCAGCTGGATACCATGCCTCCGTCTTTGGGCTGATCCGTTCCCTGGGAGGGGACTGTTACAGGCTAAAAATCTGGGCCATCCAACTCATTATCAGCTTTGCCCATCTGGACAAAAGAATCGCTGAGGATCCGTGGCACAAAGGCAGCCCAGAGCGCTCCGGCGCTCCTGGCCAGCAGCTCGCCGCGGGAACACGCGGCTGCCGGGGCGCTTCGTGCCGTGGCGCGCTGCCCTCGTTCCGCCGAGCCGCGGTGGCGAAAGCGCAGCGAAGCCGTCCTCGGGCACCTCCGGGCCTGCCCGCGCGGGGTGCAGTCCCTCCGTCGCATCTCGGGCTGTCCGCCCGCGTTGCTCTAGCTGTGCGGCGAGGTTGGCCGAGGAAGGGGGCTCTGGAGAGGCAGGTAGGTGGGAGCAGCCGGTAGGGTAGGGCTGGAAGCGCTGCCTGCCCTGCCCACCCCAGCTGGGAAGTGGGTGCTGGGGCGAGAGACATGCGAGGCGGCTTGAGAAGCCGTTAGCGACTCCGGCGCGCGACGTGATCTCCTGATTCTGCACTTTCTCTGTCGCTGAAAAGAGAGGTCAGTGCTTTTCATTTCCAGCCTGCATGCTAGCCCCTGGCTCCTGGGGTTAAAAATCTCCGTAATGACCTGTCAGAGAGTGGATTATTAGCTGTACAGAGCCAGGGATGCTGTGGGGAGCAGATGGAAAATGGTCTGGCTGCTGCAGCCTGGCTGATGAAAGAATCCTTGGCATTTTTACAGTGTTTGCATCTCTGGAAACGCACCGTGAAGCTGCTTTCCAGGCTCCTGCCTGCTGGGGTTTGAAGAAATTTGTATGTGTTTGTGTTTTTGCTTTTCTTTCTCCACCCCCCCCAAGTCACCTGTTTTTTGAAGTGTTGCTTGTAAATAGTAACAGGAGTCATCAGGCCTTGAGCTCAGCAGGGTGGAGGAGGACAATGGCGCTCGAGAGGAGCTACATCCAAATGGGTGGTCAAGGACTTCTTAAGAGAGCTGGGAAACGGGTGGCTGCGTGACTGGGGCCGGGTGGCTGCTGGGAAGAGGCTGTTTCATCTGTTAATTATGTCTCGTAAATGTAATTGCCACTAGCTAATTTTCAGTGAGTGACTTGGGTGCTTTTTGGGTTTGCGTGTGGGTTGTTTCTTTTTTGTTTTCTTTACCCCCATCGCTGCCTCCCGGGAAAAGGCAGCGTACAATACATCTGAGAGCCTGCCCTGCGTTGTAGTGAGGGCCAGCGACCGGGAAGCCTAGAGAAGAAGTTTTGGGCTCACTGGGGTCTGCTGTGGTCCCCCCTCATACCTGCAGCTCTGCCTGCTGTTTTGAGATCGGGTACCTGTGCAATTTTGCTGCTGCCCCTCATCCCGGCCTCGATTTCCCGTCGTTTTAGCCTGCTGTTCATTTAGTCTTGCTGGATGTTGTGGCGGTGCAACGCTGCGGCCAAATCGTCCGAAAGCGAGGGGCCGTGTTTTGCTCTTTCGGTGCAAGCCCGAGGCGAGCGCTAGACTCACGAGATGGAAAGCTGGTGCCTTTGCGAACTGGCCTTCAGTGACTGCTCGGACGCTTCCAAGTGCCGGTCGTGTTGCAGGCGCTCTGAAGCTGGGATTTATTTCCCACCAGGGCACTAAACTTCTCTGGCAAGTGGCTCCATCCCTTCCAGCGAGGCTTGCTTGGAGAGGAGCCCCCCCAAGCAGCCCCTGGCTGTGGGTGGCACGAGCAGGGGAGGAATCAATCCTCCATCCCAGGGGCGGCGCACGGGGAGCGCTCAATAATTCAGAAGGAAATGGCGAGCAGGGAGTGTGTGAGTAATGTCTTGTTGGAGCTGAGAGCTGTGACCTGCCAGGGCCTGTATTGATTGAGGGACTGATGCCAGATGGCTTCTGCTGCGGGGACAGCCAAGGAGGTTGCTGAAGAGCCCCGAGCTGGGACGCCGCGGGGACGCAGGCGCTGGGGCCACGGAGGCAGCAGGCTGAGCGGAGGCTGCTGTGCCGCATTAGACCTGTCGAGGTCAGGCTGGAGTCTGATGCAGGTTTTGGGGAATCTGGGGGTTTCATCCCGCCAGGGCAGTGGGAAACTGCGCTTTGCCAAGAGCAGCGGGTCTCGGCATGTGCAAATTGGTTTTAGTCTTGGAAATACTAAAAGTTAATGTGATCTCTGTGCGGAACAAGGGAAAAGTGGGAGTACAGTTTGAGGAGGGACCTGGCACATCTGCCATGCAGGGACAACCGAACCCAGGTCCCTTGATGGCACATCGGTTGAAGCATGTTTGCCTCTCTAGAAAAGTTGTTGCATGCGTCTGGGACTGTGTGTGTGTAACGCTCTTCTCTTTGCTCTCCCTTGCAGCAGCGATGCCGTCACCTGGGCAGACCCCGACCGCTGGAAGCCTGAGGACATAGGTGCAGCTGCTGCTGTGGACCCGAAGGGTGTGGAGGCAAGGAAGAGCCTTGAACCGTGAGGGGGCCGTTAACTCTAAGATGTCCTTGAGCAGCGGAGCTTCCGGAGGGAAAGGAATTGATGCGAACCCAGTTGAGACGTACGACAGTGGGGATGAATGGGACATTGGAGTAGGGAATCTCATCATTGACCTGGACGCTGATTTGGAGAAGGATCAGCAGAAATTGGAAATGTCGGGCTCCAAAGAGGTGGGGCTCCCAGCACCCAACGCGGTAGCTACCCTGCCTGATAACATCAAGTTTGTGAGCCCAGTGCCAGGCCCACAGGGCAAGGAGGGCAAGTCCAAGTCGAAAAGGAGCAAGAGTAGCAAGGACAGTGGCAAGCCAACCCCAGGGACCTCCTTGTTCACTCCCAGTGAGGGAGCTGGTGGCAAGAAGGAGGCTCAAGGACGCTCTGGGGACAGCGCGAACTCTGGTGGCTTGGTGCCTGCTGTCACCCCGAAGGGCTCGGAGAAATCGGCCAAGGCATCTCGCAGCGTGGCTGGCTCCAAGAAAGAGAAGGAGGGCAGTTCATCCAAAAGCAAGAAGGAAAGGAGTGAGGGTGCGGTGGCTCCATCGGAGAAGGAGCCCAACGTGCTGCAGCCCCTTGCCCTGGCTGTGAGGGTGGGACAGTATGATGGGGGCCAGGGGACAGAGCCTGCTGCTGCTGAGCAGCTTGGGAGTATAGCTATTGACACAGGAGCTGCACTCAATCCCTTGGGAGTTAAGTCGGAACTGGAGGATGGGGAAAGTGAGTGCCGGCAGCTGAAAAAGGTCAAATCGGAGAAGGTAAGGGAGATGGCTGGGTTGTTTGTGGGCGGGTGGAGGCAGAGCGTTGCCACTCCCTGCTTTGGGACATGCCGCTGTGCATGGCGCGAGAGCGGGAAGTTACGCCGGGACGGTGTCTCTTTGGAAGCAGGAGGCAGCTGGCGGCACTCTTGGGTGCTGACGGTAATTCATGTGGCAGGTTCTTTCCGGTTCTGTCGTGAAGAGGACTTGGTAGCGCAGCGCGCTGGGGTCTGGAAGCGGCGATGGGAAGGCGCTGTGTAAGTGGAGCGTGGCTTCTGGGAAGCCTGTGCCAGCCAGTTACTGTGTCATTGTTCGTCTAGGCACAATCCTGTC
The DNA here is from genome assembly GCF_036370855.1 of Dromaius novaehollandiae. Taxonomy (NCBI): domain Eukaryota; kingdom Metazoa; phylum Chordata; class Aves; order Casuariiformes; family Dromaiidae; genus Dromaius; species Dromaius novaehollandiae. The sequence goes on from NC_088107.1 coordinate 25,169,726, forward strand.
ATAACCCAGGGGAATATGGCTTTTTCAGTCCCTCACCCTGCGGCTGTCGAGTCACGAGGACTCAAGTGTTAGGAGTCTGCGGCAGGAGCGGCGTGTACCTGCAGAGCACCTGAAACAATACCCCAGCCCGCTGGGGGCCACGGCACACGATGGCTTTGCGTGGCACCCTTTGGAGGGAGCCAGGTGGCACTGAGGGCTCTCAGGAGAGGCAGCGGAGGAAGGGGGTCTCTATGTTGAGATGGTGGAGAGCTCTGAGCAGAGGGTTGCAGCCTGGGCTGGTGGCCTGGGCACTGCCGCGGTTGTGCTGTGTAGGGTCTGTGCCTCTCCGATTCCTGCTGCTCTGCAGGAGGAGTCCGAGCTAGCAATGACGACAAGGTGCTGGATGCAGGTAGGCAGAGTCCTGTTTCTGTGCCACTTCCAGCTCCTGGCAGAACAGGGCAAAGTGGGTCTCTGATGCACTGGCTACCACGCTCTGCTTCACGTTGGCCTCATCTCGTGTGTCAAAGTGATCCCTGTAGCTCCCAGAGGAATTTATTTCTCTGTCGTTGCATCATTTGCAGAGAAGGAGACCTTAATGTGTTAGTAAATGTGGGATCTGTGTGGGTGTATCAGCAAGTACAAGGTGCAGGGATGACAGGAGGTACTGCCTCGCTTCTTGGTCTGCTGTTGGTACGTGGGCTTTGTCCCACTTATAGTGACAACCAGCCTCGGGCCACGGGGTTGCTGTGGGTGTTTTCTGTGTTGCTCCTCTGTGAACTTGCAGCAATGTGAGACGGTGCTGCCGGTGAGCCGGCAAGGCTGTGCCGCGGTTGGACAGGAGCAGCCTACGAACGCCCTCCTCTCTTCCGGTTGCTGGGGGTGCGAAAAGTCTGGCCGCTCCTGCCAGTGGAGCGTGACTGGTCCTGCAGCCGGTTGTCTTAGCGCTGCGTGGTGATGGGGTAAATGGCTGTGTTTCTCAGGAGCGGTTTGAATGTTGCTGCGCTGGGTGACTGTGGAGCAGAGCGGTGGAGCAATTCCTGTGGCTGCTGGAGCGGCAGGTTGGTTAACTTGTCCCTAGTAATTGCAGTGGCTGACGTGATTTCTGCTAGTGAGTGTGGATGAGGGAACCCACAGTGTGCCTGAATCTGTTCAGGCTTGGCTAGAGAAGCTCCTCCAACGCCCATGTTCCCCTTGCTGCCCTACGTCTGCAGCAGGCCTTGGTGCGCGTGTGTGGTGTTGCTGACGTGGGCCCGTGAATCCGAAGCGTCCGAATGTCAGCTGTGTGCCCGTGGGTCAGGGAGAAGGGGGCACGGAGCAGGCCTGGCTTTCTGTCCGGGTGCCTGGAAGTTGACGCGTGTGCGGTGAACGCTGTGAGCATCTGGAGCAGCTTTGCTCTGCTGCTGTGAACAAATGCTGCAGTGTCGGGAGGAAGGACTGTGGGGATTGCGGGGTATCAGCTGTGCTGTGGTGTTTGCCTAGCTGCAGCCAGTGGCTCTCCAAAAGGAGTTCTGGTGCATATCCCATCTTCGGTTTGGCACTGGGGTCTTGGCTGTTGGGAGCCAGGAAGGGATCAGTGTGGAGTGAGGATGGGCAGCACTCAGCGGATTTGGGAGTGTTGCTGAGAGTCCAGTGAGATGTTGGGGAGCAGGCTGCTTAGGGGAAAAATAACTTTGCAGCAGTCCGTGAAGCTAGAACTGAGTTTTGGTCATGGGAAACAAGACACAAGTAAATAAAAATGCAGAGAGAAAAGCACTGGACTTGTGCCCTCTGCTTTGATGAGGCATCTAAAGCTTTTTTCTCAGCAAGCTTTCATAGCACGGTTCACTTCTAGAGGGTTATCCTGATGGGCAGCCATAAAAGCTTGTCCCTTCCAGCAGCGGTATGCCTTTCCAAACTGGTATAATGATGTTTCTATCTCCAAAAAGATAGTGCAGAACACGAAAATATGGAGAGAAGGCTGATGAGGATGATCACTTATGTGATGGTTCTGTAAGAGAAGCTACTAAGTAGGTCAGTGCTCTTCAGCTTGGGAAAAACACTCCTGGGGCAGTTGGTTGAAGCCTGTAAAATCAAGGAGTGGCATGGAGAAGATGTGTTGTTTCCTTGTCCTTTCCAGCAGGAGACCAGGGTGTGTTGAGTGAAACTGGGAAGAGGAGCAGATGCTTTTTTTGCCTGATGAATTTGTGGAATTCCTTGCCGCAAAGAGGTGGATGCTGAAAGCCTCCTGATGCTCCGGGGGGGCACCTGGATGGGTCTGTGGAGGAGGAACCCATTGAGGGCTCTTGCAAGGCAGCATCTGTGACTTGGAAAATCCCTGAAGGGGGAGTGGAGCCTGGAAGAAGTTGGAGGAAATATCACAACATGCTTATCTGTGGTGTACTCCTTCCCTGCCATGAGCTGCTGGCCACTGTCAAAGCCAGCACGTGAGCTGGCTGGACCACTGGTCTTATCCAGTATGGCCTTTCCTGTATTTTAATGCTAAAGATTTATTTCTTTCATGCAGAAACCCTCCATGGCACCTGCTGGTTTACGGAGGTAGAAATGCCAAAATAAGGTCCAGATTACGAGGGGAAGGGGAGCAAACATTTCTATACGGTTATACCGTGAGGACAGTTCTGCTCATTCTGGTAAGACCACATAGATGAAGAGCCCCAACTGAGGGGCTTGATCCCTATTTTCAAAAATGACTGAAGTGTCCAGGTCTGAAGGAAAGCGTGTAGGGTTTGGGCCCAGTAGGAAATGTTGGTTGTGTTTCCTTGGTCTGCTGGACATACGGTCACCCTGTGAAGCGTTAGATAGCTTGGTTCAAGCTGGCAAAGCTGGGGGCGAGGAGAAGAAAGGTGCTCCTGGTGGCAGCTTGCCATGAGTCTGGCATCTGCGTGGTGAAGCTGGGGGAAACCAGTTTTATTTCTTGAAGACCAGCCTGAGGATGGGCAGACAGCCGGGCAGCGTGCTTCGTGAGGATCGTGGCCACGATCCGCCTTCCCAGGTGGCCTGGCAGTTGGCATGAGGTGCCTTCGCCCCGTGAGATGCCAACCTCTGACAAGAGCAGATGGAGGAACGTGGGAGGCTGGAGGGGCCGGCTCCTGGTACGCAAAACCTGGCAAAAAGGCTGAGCGCGAAGGGGAACTACGTGCTGGCTGTGGGCGGGCAGCTCCTCCGGGGAGTGCGGCGAGAGGATGGAGGCGGCAGGTTCCCGCAGGCCTGGGGGCAAACCCTGCTGGGAAGCGAGAAGCTCGCTCAGACTGAAACGGGAAGGGCCACCAAATGACTCAGTCGCAACCTCTGCGCTCTCGCAGCCTGGCCTCCGCTTAACCCTGCTGCCGGCGCTGTTTTGCCTGCTGTGCCCTGGGCAGCGAAGCTTGCTTCTGTCTGGTGATGAAGAGAGGGGAAGACCCGCTCTTCCTCTGCCTCTTCCAGCCCACGGTAAAGAACATGCCTGTGCCATGCTTGTGTGCTGAGCAGGCAGCTTCCAGCCGGGAGTTGTTGTTACACCTTCTTGGCTGGGTTAAAGAGCCCTTTAGTGTTTTTCCTTGACAAGGTACTTCTGTGCCGTAGTCGGATCACCTTCTGCCCCTCCTCCCTCTTTTGTGCTCTTCACGTAGCTCGCTGTAGGGTTTTTGCAGCCCTCGACTCCTTGCTGGGCATACGAGAGAGCCTTTCTTCAGGTTTTCGGCGTCCTTTCACAACCGCAAGTGCTGGAGCTGGACCCGAGGGCCGTGTGCTCTGCTGGGGTTTGTCCAGCGCCACTTTTTGTCCGGATGCAGTTTGGTGCTGAGCAAACGCCCTAAGCAGCTTGCTGCCTGTGCGTGGTTCCTTACGTCAACCCAAACTGCCATTTCTTCGAAGGATACTTGTGGGGGCAGGATTGGGAACTTCTCGTAGCGGGGAGCGGAACAAGCCTGCGCTGATTTGCCCCTGTCTGGTGTGTGTGGGCTAGCAATGGTGTCGGGCCTCGAATCCTGCCTTGCTCAGCGCTGCCCGGACCAGAGCTGGGCCTCGCGCAGGTGCTAGCATTTGGGAGAACAAGGTTGTCTTTGAGGAGAGGCCATGTTCACCAAAATGGCTGTGCACGGGGACACCTTCCTCCTGTGGGGCTGGAGCGGTGGCCGTCAGGGTGGGGGAGGACAGGCCCTGCGCCTGCTCGTCGCTCCCCCTTGCCGTGCTCTCGGTGGCCTCGGCGGAGCTGCTCTTTGCACGCTCGCCCGCGCACCGTCCGAGCAGGAGACGTGTCCCCGCACGGGTGGGGAGGACCTGCTCCGTTGGTGGTGCAGCCCGCCGGCCCCACGCCTCCCCTCTGGCAGCGCGCTGGGCCGGGCCCTGGCCAGGGGATATTAAGCATTAAACAAAAGAGCCTCCCAGCTCTTGGCCGCTGCTCCGGCTTTGTTTTGATTGAGAGGTTGTTCAGCGGGAGGAGGGCGTTTTTCCTGACGGGCGTCCAGATGTGACGCTGCTGCAAATGAGGAGAAGGCAAACAGAAGCCGCTGGAGACGCGGCTCTTCGGAAAACCCGCTTTGCGTCACGTGTACTGCGGTTTTAGGCAACGAGGAGGGTGGATTGGGTCACGTCCCCTGCGGGAGTTGGGGCAGAAGCCTCCAACGCGCGTTCGCCCTGCATTTCTCCTCCCAAAGATGGTGTAATTCTGTACTGTGTGCACCAAGGCAGCTCCTTCACGAAGATCCCTTGCGGCTGCTGACCCGGTGGCAAGGAGACATTGTAAGATGGGGGATGCTGCACCAGACAGGCCAGAAAAGCAAGTGTGAAAATACGGTTGTGGCTCCGTGGCGCGGGTGGGAAGGCAACGTGCTGTGTTGGTGTTTGAAGGCGGCGTTCGAGTTGCGGCTGGGAGGCGAGGGAGGAGAGGTGTTGGTGGAGGAAGTGGTAGGGCAAGCTACACTGTGCCGCTGGCAGCTGCAGCCTCCAGAGCCCTCCTCTGCATCTCCTGATCGTACTCCCACAGTGGTTCCTGCTAAGCAGGCGTCTTGGAGCAGGTTTCCAAGCCAGGCGTGCTCTTACGCTGGTGCAATGGCAGGGCTGCTAGCTTCTTTGCATGACTGCAATGCTTCATCTATCTGGAAGGATAGTCATTTTAAGAGATGGCAGTAGCTGAGCGTCCAACACAAGTTATTCCTGAAAACGTTTCCTTGCGTTCTCCCTGCTGCCACTGTCTTGTATGGCAAAGTTTCCAATGCAACTTTGGTCTCGCCAGGGCTTTTTCTTTCTCCCGAAAACCCTTAGGGACAGACCTGTATAGTGTCTGTAGTGGTTTTGCCACAGTCCTGACTGTTGCAGTCTGGATGGGGCCCAGGATACTCCCCAGTGCTGGGTGTCCCTGCATCCCGTGTCTCAAACACTTTAAACATCTTAGTTGGAATCAAAATCTGCCCCTTTTTGGAAGTAATTAGGTTAGGTGATGGGGAGAGGGTTGAGGATGGGGGTAGGGATAAACAGACCCTTGTGTGACTTCTTTCCTTGGAGAGATGGGAGATCTGCCCAGAACGTGGTAGCTCTGTTGGGATCCAAGCACAACAAGAGATGGCTGTGGGCCACTTTTGGGCACCTGTTACATTTCTATGCACAGTTGCTCAGGATCTTGCATGTTCTCCTAGCTCTGCATCTCAAGAAGAGATTCACGGTCTGCGTAGAGCCTGGAGACTGCCATGGGCTAAGTCCCTGACCTGCAATGCACGTGGCTCTGGAGGTGCCACTGTTAGTCCTGGGCCGCTGCTATGCTTCGTCCTGCTGGCAGATGTAAGCAGCTCCATCTCTGCTGTGATCTCTTCTGTTCTGGTACCCCAGCCATCATCAACTCTGTCCCTTAGTGCTTGTCCTCTCCTCCTTCACTAGCTGATGATGAGAAAAAGCAGCACAGCAGATTCATATTGCTCCTGGCGCCCTTCTAGGTTACTGTCTGACTCAGTTGCCCATGTGTCAGTCTTAGGACTTTACTTCACCATCTGCAGCAACTATTTGTGTCTTGCTTTGATACAGAACGGTTAAAATGGCTTCTCTGCCCTAATCTGCAGAGCTCCCCGAGGACCCTGAGGACCAGAGCAATCAGCAGCAAAAGCGGTGAGACTGTGTGCCCACCTTTTTGGCAGCCACAGTAAGAGTGTGTCCAGGTGGATATGGGAGCTGCTGTCCTGCTGCCTCGTTTCTGGGAGATTGTGGCCTTCAAAGCGTGTTTCTGAGGGCTGCCAGCGGAGATCTGGTCTCTTAGCATCTGTGTCACTCTGATGTCGCTCAGCTGCGGCATCTCAGTGTTTTCCAGAGCGCCTTCTGTGCTTGTTGCTGTCTGTAGCAAAAAACCAAAGCAACCTTCCCATCCCAAACGTCCAAAGTTTCCCTCTGCTTGCTAATGTGCTGTACGGGGCGAGTGGCCTAGGCAAAACCAAGGCTGTTCTGACTCGAGACTCGTATCAAGCCGGATGAAGAGGGGTCCTCTTCGTGTGAGATAGTGGTTTTGGAGGTGTCTCTTCCTAGCTTGGAAGCACAACTGGCTCATGTGAGGCAGAGCGGGGAAGCGGCTTTGCACGGTTGTCCCAGCCTCGTGCTTCAAATGCACACTTGTAGCTACGGCCAGGAGACTCGGAAAGCCGCTGGCGTGAACAGCTTCATCGTACGCGGGCAGTGTCCACCGTCTTCATGGGTTTGCTCGCTCGCGGGGCGGGGGCATGGGAGGAAGGCCTCCAACCGCAGGCGTTTCTGCGATGCTGTAGCAGCCCCCTTGGAGGCTTTGCTGTGCAGATCTCTTCCCCCATGTGTGCAGAGCTGGTGCTCCCCTCCACTAACTCGTTTTCCCCTGGTGACTTTGCGGCAGGTTTGGCATCCCTCGGTGCGTTGGGGCCCCCAGGGCTTCGCCTGAAAACTCAAGTGAACGGGAGCAGCGAAAATCACCCAAAAGCCGTTTTTCTCTCAACTCAGGCTTGCTACTGCCTTTGAGAGCCGCACGGTAGAGGGGGGAGAGGCGTTGATGCCGGGTGGGCAGGCGCCGAGACTTTTAGACTTTCTGCTGTTTCCCGCTCCGGAGGCCGCGGCTCTTTCCAGGGAACGGCTTTTCCGAGGTGAGCCGGCCGAGCCGAAGGCTTTCCGGGAGGCGGAGGGGGGCTGGTGGCGGTGGTGGGGAGCGCACAGCAGCTGCTGGCTCTTCCCAGCTCCTCTCGCTGTGGTTTCCTTTCTCTGGCCATGCTTGAGTAAGCCGCCTCCAGGGCTGCTGACAGGGCTGCGTTTGGAGGCCTTGGAAATTACACTGCTCGTTTCCTTATCGTCCCCTGACCCACAGTGCAGAGCCTTCTGGTGCAGCAACAAGGCAAGCAAGGGGCACGCGGCCAACATGTGTCAAGAGCTACAAAGGAGGAAATTGGACTTGTTCACTTAAAACCGTGGGGTTAGTCTTTGAGTTTTGGCTCCTACTGAGAGGTTATTTATACGTCTGTCTGTTTTTTTTCTTTAAACTGCTAGATGTAGCAGGCTGCGAGTCTTGGCTGATCCCACCTCTGAAGATTTTATAACCCAGGCAGGGGAAAATTGCATCGCCTCCCCGTTGCATCTCCCAGTTGCGTGAACAGGTACGGGCTGGCAGCGGGAGCACTAGGAAGGGACTAGCGAAGGGGTGAGTGAGCTGTGATGGATTGCTGGCTCCGGTTTCCCAGCTGGCCGGGCCTTCGTGTTGGAAACGCAGCCCCGACTCTGCCGGGATGGAAGTTGCCAGCACCCTGGGAACGAGGACCTGCAGCTCCCCGTCGAGGGCACAGCCGTACGAAACGGAGCCGCGCTGGAAGAGCGGAGAAAATAGCTCCATGTTTGCCAAGCGGGAATGACAACACGGGGAAGAGGAGGATGAAAGAGGGGAACAGCTCCTTGTCGACTGGGTTTACGCCGGTCGCACGCTGCTTCCTTGGCTTGGAAAAGCTATAAATCCGCTCCATTGTGCGCTTTGCGGCTCCCCAGACGCTTGGTGATTAGAGATTTTGATGAAAAGGCCAGCATGTGACCTATCCTGCTGACTCATGTGCCCAATTTCTCCTCCAAAGGAGACTTTCTTAGCAGATGGTAACTGCTTGAGATGGGTCAGATTTTGAGGCTAACTGGCTTTGGTAGATTCTCTTGTGTTTGTTGCTTTGCTTCCAGGCTGGCGGTGGCTGCTTATTAGCCTAATGACCCCTGTTACACAGGACCATTTATCTGGCTGAGTGAGATTTCTTTAAAGCGAGATTCTTGCATCTCTAGTGCTGTGCAACCCTGAAGGCTTCAAAACTGGCGAGCTGCTCTCGCAGCCCTTCCGGGGAGCTGATGCAGGGGGAGTGTGCCAGGAATAATCCACTAATGAGCAAATCTGCTCCTCCACCTGGCAACCGTGGAGGCTACTGAAAAGGGCTGTGGAGCAAAGCAGTGCCTGCTTTTTTCCCTTCCTTTTGCTGTTTAAGGCTGGCTGGCTTTTAAGGGCTTTCCACCTTTTCCAGTTTCCTGTGAGCACGGTGTCTTCTGTGCCACTAGCTTCTGCGTGTTTGCTGTGCAAACGGAGCTCTGCGTTCCTCCGGGGTTTCTCCGCTTTAGGATACTTCATCTTCATGGCGAAGCCGTGAAATCAGTCTTATCTGTAAGCATTTAGACCAAGCACAGACTTAATACAGCCATCTTGGAGACGGGTTTGGCAAGAGGTGGCCAGAAAGACCAGGGCAGCCCATGAGGGCAGGAGCTGCCCGGATGGGAACGTTTTGCTGGGATGGTTGGATGAGATGATAGCAGGGAGCACCTCCCATGTCCCCACGTGCGGGAAAAGGAGGGGAAAGGGAGCCGGTGGTTGCAGCGGGCTCTCCGGGGCGCTCGTGCCAGGTTCCCCGCAGAACGGGAGGCCTCGTGTGGCTTTCGCCCCTTGCGGTGGGCAACGCCTGGGAATGACTTTGCCGCGGGGAGAATGGCAGCCCGAAGGAGGGCTGTCAGTCGGCCCTGCTTTGATCGCCACTGCGTGCGGGGTCCCCCGGAGAGAGAGAAGCCTCTAAGCCCAACGTTGGCACTGTGGGCAGCACAATTACCAGTCCTCAGCCAAGCCCGTCTTTGTCTTGGTGGGTTTTTTGTTTGTTTTTTTTTTTTCTTTTCTGGCTGGGAGAGGCGCAGACCGTCTCTTTGCGAATGAATTTGCTTTGTGCGCTTGTCCCTGCGTGTGAGTTTTGTCTCTTGGCTGGCTCTGCATTCCCATGTTCCTCAAAGCCCCTTCTAAAGATGTTCCCAGCCACCGCTGAGCGGAGCACAAAGGCGCTCGGCCTCCTTCCGCTTCCTGCTGCCCTTGGCTGCCGCGACGCCCGCGACACCAGCAGATGCTTTGCTTTCGAGGCCGCCGGGAGCCACGGTTGAGCGTCTCTTCGGTGCTTGCCTGCTCGGAGGATCCTTGCGCTTCGAGACCTGAAGTCCACCGAGTGCCTCCTTGGTGGTGTCAGGGGAAAGGGCGGCCAGATCTTCTAGTTGTTGAGCCAGCGGGCTGGAGGCACGCAGCCCGAGACAGGGCAGGGCTGGGAAGAGCTTGCTGGGCTCCGAAATGATTTAAAGATATCGGTAGTCTGATGCTACGTTGTATTTGGTGACAACATCTGCTCGAGATATTCCTGTCGCTGTTACTCATTCCTGCCTGTGTCCGGCTTCGCAGGACCGCGCTGTAGGGGAGCGTGACCCGAGACAAGTGACGAGGTGGCACAGGGCCGGGAGCCATCTCCCCGGCTTGTGGCGTATGCGATTCCTCCCTGTGTCCTCAGGAGCCTCCGCCAGCCGCCTGCGAAGGGCTGTGCCAGCGCTGGGCCCAGATGGTCACGGATCCTTCCCAGCACCTTGTGTGCTGGATAAGTCGCTTTGCGGGGAGAAGCTAACCACGGAGCTCTTCTGCGGTGGAGTACTGCTGCGCGCTCCTATCTGCTGACACCACGCTTGATAACGCAATTGGTTTAAACCCGTAAGTGGCTAGATTTGTCTTAAAATATGGTCCAGCCCTCATCTGCTTAGGGTCTCTCGTGATGGCCTGCGCTGAATAACACGGAGAGCAGCAAACCTCCGTTGTGGTTTGCTTCAGGCGTTCAAGCCGGGGGGTTTAACCCGATCATGCCACAGAGGTTCTTGCATCTCGTCTCCTCTTGAGTGACAGGGTTGCGATATAACTCGAGTGGTTTTGCTCTGGACCATGACAGGGGGAGGATTTCCCAGGGCTCCTAGCTCCCACTCTCGATTTGTTTCTCGGATGCAAGCACTGGAGCGGATTGCTTTCTTCCCATGCCTCAGTTTTGTCCTCCGAGACACGGATCTGATGCTTCCCTGTTAGGCGCGAGCGTTGCTGTGCTGACTTAGGTGGGGAAACCGCCTCGAGCTCGCGGGCTGGCAGGTGCTCCAGGTGAAGGAGGTGCAATTACAACTACAAACGCTGTGGTTGGGGTGTTGCTTCTTTTTTCCTCCCCCCGCCCCAAGCCAGAGAGTAATTTCATTCCAGGAAGCTTGCTCCCCCAATTAGCTATGTAAATGCAATGTTGTGATTTTTTTTTTCCCAGGTGCTATGCAAATGAGAGCTGTTCCCAGATTCCCCTCTCGCCCTCCGCCCCCCTGCAGTCATTGAGATGCAGGTACGCTGCCGCCTGCGCTGGGAACGGCCCCGCTCAGCTGTTTAACAGATGGATGTTGCTTGCTCTGGAATGAGCCGCCTGCCTTCTGGCTGGCTCACTTCCTTGGGCAAAGTCCTCGGAAGACGGTCCCGGCAGCTGGGAAGCTGCAGCTCGGTCCCGGGGTCGAACCAGCCCACGAGGGAGAGCTGTGCTGCTGGATCCTGGCCCGCGAGAGTCCCCGGGGCGAGTAGCTTCCCCGGCTGCGTGGCTTGTCCGCGGAGGGCAGCAAGCGGAGGTTTTGGATGTGTTGTTAGATGCGCTGGGAAAAAGGGCTTGTTCCATGCGCACGGTGTCCCAAAAATACTGGTATTACCAAAGCCACTGTAGGTGTGTAGGTGTTACAGGCTCCATCTTAGGATGGGTCTGCATGGCGTGATGAAGGGGCCGCGAGGCTCTTGCTGTCCTAAGTGGGCACGGCACAGCCATGCACGCCAAGAGACGTGGCTAACGTGACTATTCCAGCTGGCTTGGCACTGCCCTGCCAGCTTGTTTGGATCTAGCTTGGGATCTCTACCCACCCTGCCCTGCATGATGCACCTTGGGTCTCCACTCCAGTGCGCCCTACGGTATCATGGCTGGGTCTCCTTGACCTGGCAGACCTGCTGCTACGTAGCTGAGATGGGCCCTCTCCAAGGAAGAGGGAGCAAAGTGGTGGAAGAGAGGGTCATCAGGAAGGTGGAGGTGCAGCAGTTGGACTGGAAGGCAGGCTTGGGAGGGGAGAAGGTCAGGGCCAGGCTGTGCAGTTTTGGAGGCTGGAGGAGATCTCATCTGAAGCCTGAAAAGGATCCTGTGAGGGGAGGATGGTCAGGTGCCAGGAGGCTCTTTGAGGTGGTGACGAAGTCGTCCACGAGAGCTGGCGCGGGCTGACAAAGTCTCTCCTGGCCTGGCTTTGGAGAGACGAACCTATCTATAGGATGCCTTGTGAGTAGACTGGTGTTTTAGCGTTTAAAGTGATGTTTGCTGTTCTGTGGCTTGGAGGGGAGGAAGGCAAGGTTGTATATATCACAGACCCGAGCAGTTTGCTAACAGGAAGGCTTCTTTTTTTTTTTTTCTTTAGCATTAACATTTCAAGGTACAGGAACTCTTTAGGTATTTAGTGTTTTATGGTCTTCCAGGCTGGCTATTAATACTCCACTTTGTGTACAGGGCGAAGGGAGCTGGAGGGGCTGAGCCTTTGCAGGAATGTTCCTTCGAAGGAAACCAGCCTTTTTTCAGAAGCCCTATGGCAAAGAGCAGAGCATCACTTAGTGGCCCTGGCTCAGTGGGGAGAGTCAAAGCCCCTGGCTAGCAGGGAGACGGGCTGTGCTCTGCAGCTGTATGTTAAGAGCTTCCAGGACTGGCTCTTGCATTAAAAGAGCATGGGTTGCGGGTGAAATCGCCCTCAAATATCAGGGCTGGCCAGAGCTGCTGTGGCCTTGGGCTGATGAGCTCTGGTCACTGCCTGGATGGTTTGCGGAGGAGCAGTTTGCCAGCAAAGAGGCTGCGGTGCAGGCAGGCCCTGCTGTTGGGCTCGGCTCCTCTCTCCGCTCCGTCATACGGTCGAGGGTAGAGAGAGTTGTTGGTTTGCCCGGGATGGATAACCTGGGAGCTGCTGGCTGGAGCTCAGACCACCGCGTGTCCAGCTGGTGTGTTCGGGGGGCTGTGCCTGGCGGGAGGAGGGGTACGGCTCAGTCTCATTTTGGGATTTCCAGGCTGGGTGCTTGGTGTTGCCATGGCTTCTTGCAGGAACATCTCCCTCTGTAGCACCCTTCAAAGGTGGGAGGTGAGGTGGAAAGGGCAGTGGCAGGTCCATGTCTGGCTTCCCCTGCTGCTTGAATGCAGGCTGTTTTGGGGTTCCCAGTGCCCCGCTCCTGTCCGTACCTGACCTCTGCAGCATGCTCGAGCGCTCAGGTTGAGTACGTCTGCCTCCCCCCCAGGCAAGGGGCTTTCCTCCGCCTTTCTCAGGTGGCAGAAGAGAATGGGTAAGATGAGCATCATGTCTTTGCGGCCTCCTTGCAGTCTCCAGTCGTTGGCCACAGGAACGAGAGCGACCAGACCTGCAGGTGCCTGTTTTTTCTGGGCGAGAGACCAACCACTTCATCCTTCAGGCCACCGAGGCAGCCAGACTTTCTGGGCAAGGGGGGGAGAGGTCCAATTTGGCGCGGATCCCACATCGGTAGCAGGAAGTGCCGGTAATGAGAGTTCAGCCTGGCAGGGCTCAGGGCCAAGAGAGACATCTCGGGTTTTCAAGGCTGCAATGGCAAAACGGAGCGTGTGGAGTCGGCGGGTGTGTGTGTGTGTGTGTGTGTGTTGGGAAACCGTCCATTTCTGAGCACCACGTCCTGCGTTCTGGTGCCGCGTTGGCTTTGCTCGGTGCCCAGCAGCCTTTGGGATTTCTCCTCCCCGGTGAGGCCACCTCAGATGCGGCTGTCAAGCGGTACGTGGAGTGACGGTGCCGCTCGGCCTGTGCCGCGTGCTTTGCTCGGCCACGTTGGCAGGATGATTAGAGGGTCGTACGAGCGGTGCCGCTAGGAAGGCAGTCTCCTCAGGGAATTGATGGCCTGGTATGGGAGACGGGAAGAAAATCTCTTCCAATTTCCCATCGATCCTAACGAGCCTGCGTGTGGGAGACTCGCATGGCCCGGCTGCGTCGGGGGCTATTAACTCTGCCATGCAGCGCTTGATATCGGGTCTGCTTTCCTTCTCAGCTGTGGGAAATCGAATAAAGGGAAAACCACTTAGGAGGGTTTTAATCAGAACTCGGCCGAAGAATTTAAGGAAATCCAGGGAATCTTCTGACAGCCGCGCTTTGTGTTGAGCCTGCCAATGAGTGGGAGGTCAAAAACAGCGGCAGGGCTGGGGCTCCGAGTGCCTGCGTGGGTAGGTTTTCGGCTTCTGGCCTCTTTAACCTGATTGCATCTTGTTGCCTCTGTGCTCTGTGTGCGAGAAGCAAGCAAATAAGCCTTCCTCAAAGCGCCGGAGACTTGCTGGCAGCTGGAAATGAGGCAGAGCCCGCTGGGAGCAGTTGCTGAAAGTCATCCCCTATCCGCGAGAGATGGCCAGCGCGGGCTTGGGAGGGGGAGTGTTGCTTAATTTACAGTAATGCTTTCCTTGCAAACTGAGGAAATCGTGTGATACGGTTGGATTTCTTCAAGAGGTTGTCGATAGCGGTGTTAAACGTTTGTTGGGAATGGGAAGTCCTGGTGTGAGGTTCATAGTATTCCTGAATAGCGAATGGGCTCAAAATGAGGAGTGCGTTTGACTGTAGATCGCAGAGCCCGCGACTGGAAAATCAGCAGAAAGGATGTCCCTTGGTCGGAGGACCTCTGGCTCGCATTGCTGCGATGCGGTGGTGGTCTCAGCTCTCCAAACCCTTGTTCAGAGCTGCTCACAAGTTTCCGAGGACATCTTTTCAGCTGAAGCTTCTCAGTTTTTGCTTTGGCTCAGTTGCAACTCTCTTTGTAAAATTGTATTTTGGAAAGTTTGATTAAAAATCCATGGAGCAGCATGGCCTTCTTGACCACATAGGGGAAGAAGAGCTGGAGAAGGAGAGCTGCGGAAGCATTTTTTTGGATGTGCGTCCCGCAGTCGGGTAACCCAAACCAGCCTTTATTTTTCGATTCAAGCGAGGTGAGCCTGTAGTGTCTGTATGAGTGCGAGCCTCACGCTGCTGAGCCGAAACCCCCCGTTTGTGCATTTGCAGAAGTTGTGTGCGTTTGTAAATGGCTTTCCAAGGCTGTGTTGTGCTGTTGCTTTTTGTTTTATTGATATGCCAACATCTGGATCGTTTTTCTAAATGCGCTTTCATCCAAGAAAAGGTTAAGGGAGTGAGAACCATTCTGATAAACCTGCCAAAAATAATCTTTGCTGGAGACTAAGTGCGGCTCTCAGTACTTTCTCTTGGAAAACGTTTTGTGTGTCAGCACAGTGAGAAGCAGCACGGAGCCCCCAAATGCCGTAACCAGTCATTCCTGCTGGAGATTATAAGCCTTAAATTCTCTGCAAGCATGTGCGACCGTCGCGTGCTTGGTGCCATGGTCTAATGGTGGTCAGGGAAGTTTCAGGAAATTGTGGCGGAGGTGACCGAATCCTTGGAAGGAGGTATCTGAGTGTCCGTGGCCAAATTGGTAGGAACGACCTGGAACCTGCTAGCAGACGCATCCATCTCGCTCCGTCCGCATGACAGATTGTTTTTGTTGCTTCAAGATAACATCTGATCCTGCGACGAGCCGAAGTACCGAGTCCAATAGCTGGCATAGCTTTAGGCGTCGAGGAGGCGATAGCGACAGCATGATGCAGATGATCTTTAAGGCGTTGTATGAAAAGCCGCTTAAGAAGAAGGTTGATGCGGTATTGGAGTTGCGTTTGGTTCTCGGTACCTGGGAAATGCGGAGTTAAGCTGAATACAGCAGCCTTAACTCTGCCCCCTTAGTCGTGTTCCTTATGGCAGTATTTTCACTAGAAATCACACGTCCGTATGCTGTGACTTTGTTTGACAACTACTGCGCACTGAAAAGGAGCTGCGCCTCTTCCTTGATGAGACATGTAGGTATATGTGGCATGTGTTCTCCTCAGAAGTTGTGTGGCCATGAAGCAAAATATGTTTTTAATGCCATATGCTTCGTAGGGGGCAGAGTTAGAGTTGCCGAACGAAGCTTAACACTCTCTCTTCTGACTCGAATGGGATTCAGCTCTGGCTTTGTGCTCTACGGTTCCTCACCCAAAGGAAGCTGGATTTGTTGTGTTGGGGTCAGCAGAGTGCTTTTTTTTTTTTGATTGACAGTTTGCTCCTGAGCAGGGACACTTGCAGAGAAAGTTGCTTTTGAGGTGCTGGTGCAGAAAAGCATGTTCTTGGGAGGACTTTCTTCTGGACCTCTCGGTTGGTGGCTCGTGTATACCGCTAAGCCGTAGGGCTCGTGTTTGGTGTCTTGCCGAACGGGACTTCCCTTCAAGAACATCCATGTCTGTTATATCCTGTTGAGTAACATGCAAACCCAGGCCTTGAACGGGCTGCTGCTGTTTTTTTTTTTTTTTTTTTTTAAGAAAAGGGGGAAGAAAAAAGCAACTTTGGAGGGAACAGGAGCATAAGCAGGGGATGTTGGAGGCTGCTGCTGATGCCGCCACAGCTCACGAGCCGGTAAGCGAAGGCTGAGCCCATGCAGGGCTGTGGGAAGCTCCAGGTCGCCTTGGTGAGCATCACCCTGATGTCTTGTGCGGGCAAGCATGTGCATCGCGCGATGCAGCCGCGGGGCTCGGCGAGAGGCTCGCATGGCGTGTGATGGGGGGCACTTCTCTGGGTTCATCTTCTAGCATCGGGGTTCATCTTCTAGCATCACTTCTTTACAACCATAAGGATTAAAAACATGCCTCCTAGCCTGGACCCCATGGACAGTTTGATACTAACCCTGAAAAAGTCTTATCCGGAGGAGAGTGTGCTTGCTCATGGGACCTTCCAAAGCCCCGGTGTGCATCTGGGCAGCTGAACCCGAGCTGGGCCCAAGCCAGCGCTCGCTAGAAGAGCTCACGACGTTCCCTTGCACGACGGCCGGGAGCTGCTGCTAGGCGGCTGGGGAGGGCAGAAGAAACATGGGGCCGGACGGGGAGCTTGGTCCTGTAGAGGCACTCGGGGACCTCCAGCTGGCTGGTAACGCGGTGGGGTTGCAGGGAGCTGCTGCTTGATCCGGGCCAAGAATTTGTAGGAGCTAAGTGATCTGTCCTGGAGCCGGGCTGTAACGCTGTTCTAACGTTAGATTTATTGCTGTTGGCAAGCGGTTGCTGAAGTGCCCGGTGGAGCTTCTGTCATCTGCGCGTTCCTGATGGGGCAAGCGCTGTTTGTTTTTTCTGGAGTGGAATTCAAATCTCAGTGTAGTGTTGCTCATTAGGGCTTTTTCCTCCTTCTTTCCTTTCCTTTTCTTTTTAAGTTTTAAAAATAAAATATTGCAGGTCTTGATGCTTCACCTTGTTTCTCGCACAGGGAGGATCGGGCTGGGTGTATTTTTGAGCGGAGCGCCTTCGGTTTGATAAGACTTCGTCTCTCTTGTTGAGACCCTCTGTGTGTGCTTTTATCTACATGTATTTTTCATTAAGGTGTTAGCAGTATGTGGCCTGCGTCTCCTATGTGTTTGATAGCCACGGGGCAGCGTGCGGCCTGGCGGGGTTTTGCTGTGAAGATGATGGCTGCTGGAGCAGAGCTGCTCAGACTTCGCCTTGCAGAGGAGCCACCGCTTTTCTCGTGCGGATAGGGGAGCTGCTTTTGGCTCGCAGCTGGATCTGAGAGGCGACCTGTTGGGATCACAGCGGGATGCAGGATGCTGGAGCTTGGCTGTCTGCGTGCGCTACCCTGGAAATTGGGCTTCACCCTGGAAGGTGCTTATTTCAGAATGGGGGCTGTCTTACTCTGCAGGTCTTCTCCCCGTGTCTAAGCCTGCCGTGTTGTCTCTGACCGCTTCAGTGCCTGCTGCTCTTTCCTCCTATTAGCCCTGCAGAAGAAGTGAGCTCTGGAGGAGCTAAATTTGATTCCACCTTTGGCCTCTGCAGTATCTTACTAGCAAATCCCCCTGGAAAGGTTGATCTAGCAGAGCTTCTGGTGCTTGGGTTGATGTGCAACACGACGGATTTAGCAGGGCGCTTGAAGCGGGGAGGAGTTGGGTTGGGATTCATCTGTAAAGCGGGCAGATCAGTTAAGTAAAACACTCCCTCTTCCAATGCGCTAGTGATTCCCTTCTGGCTTTCACCGAAGCCAACCTACAGCCAGGTTTAAGGAAACGGCTCTCTGGACATATCAGGTATTTGATCATGGTCTCTTGGAAGATGGACAATCTCGCAGCAGAATTTAGGATAAAACTTTTTCCCAGCACAAAATGCAGAGCACATGTTCAGCCTCATCTTGGGCATGTGAACTTGTTTACGTACTAATGTGGTTGTCAGAGCTTTGCTGCTGTATGAGGAACTGGCCTACCCATTCCTGGCCACTTCTTCCCATGCTGGTGTTCAAGGGTTTGTGCAGCCACATGGGGAACTGGGTCGGGGAAATGATCCGGTTAAAAGCTGCATCTAGCAAAACAAAACAAAACAAGTGGGTTTTAACCCAAGCAGGTTCCCAGGGCTGCACAAATGCATGTCCTGGCAAAAGGGGTAGTTGGTGAGCCAGGGTAGGAATGAGCTGCTGTGGATGGATGGTGATGGGATGACTTCTGGTGGTGATGCTGCTCCATGAAGACTTGCCAAGTGTGGCTTTTGTTGGCAGTCGGCCTTGGAGAACAAGCCCGAGACTCTTACCGGGGACTCTGGCTGGCGAGGCTTCCCGTTTTCTTCCTGGAAAGCCCAGACTTGTTCCTCTAAGGATGGTTTGGGGTTTCAGTGCCGCCATCAGAGGCAGAAAGCCTCCTTTCCACGCTTCCTGTCGGCTCGTCCCACTCCAGGGTGCAGTGCGAAGGGCTGTGGGCGCAGGAGGGGAACGCGGAGCGCTGCACCGCACCCATGCCCATCCTTGCTGCCTGGGGCGAGGGGGGTTGCCTTCAGTAATCCTGAGTAATCCTTTAATCTGTATCAACACTGATAGGGATTAAAGCAGCAGATAAGGTTCAGACCATGGCTTCAAGCTCAGCGATATCCCCACCCTCTCCAGCTAAATCTGGGCTGATTGTGCTTTCTCTTAAGGGGACAGTGCTCATTTGCTGAGCAGTTGAAATGGGTTGAGTGGGAGGATTAGTTGCTCCCAGCTGGAGCATGCCCTTGTCACTGGACTCTGGCTTCCCAGACAAGGCCATTGATCCATCTACATACGTTCCTGAGCCCATCGTGCTGGCTGGTGACCAGTATCTTAGGCTTACTAGAACAAACCCATGCAGTTGCACGTTCCTCGGTGGGTAGCCGGTCTGGAGCAGGAGATCTGCCTCCTGCTGTGTCTTCTCTGTTAAGTTTTCCTGGATGTTAGTCTGATTTGGTTGTAAATGCTTGGTGCAGCTGAGCTTTTAGTAGGGAACGCACGTGAAGCCTTCCTGGAGCAGGCAGTGCTGCTGATCTGCAGTTGCTTGCAGTCTGCTCCTCTGTAGCAGGATTTCTCCCTTACCCCATACTGCTCCTCCAGACTAGGACTCCCACCGCTGTGTCCTTCTCCAGGCCTTCAGCACTCTGCTCTCCCACTGCTCTGAGGGACTTTACTCATGACCAAGTGCTGTGATGCTCTCGCTTGTGTGGGATGTGGGCACCTTCCACTTCCCAAGCAATCCAGGCTGTGTCCCAGTGCTCTCCCTTGAAGGTGAGACTCTAGAGCTGGCTGTCCCTAGGCTGCCACCGTATTTACTGGCTGACAAATGAAGGCTGTTAATGCCAGGTGGAAGAGCAGCTCCTGGTTGAGTTTACCATCCAAAGCAGGCTGTCCCTCCTGTTTTTGCTGTCTTAAATTCCTCCTCCTTTCCCTATCCTCTTCTAGTTTCTCCCCATGTGCATGGGATTGTTCTGAGTTTGCCACTGGTTCTCTCATCAGAAAAGCCATGGTTAATCCTTGCCTTAAATCCTTTAAGCTGTGAGCAAACAACCCCCTTTTTAAACTTCTAGCACGCAAGCTCTGCTGGGATGGAGCTTGGCTCGTAAACCCAAGGTTTTATTTTTGTTCCCGGATCTTCAGCTTCCAGCCCCATCTTCTGCCAACACTGGTGACTCTCTGTGCCATCGCTGCAGAATCTGGTGCAGTGGGTGGCTCGACTGCAGCATGACCTGCAGTGATATATCCTGGGTGTAAAAATTCAGGTTCCTAATTATCTAATGACAGGTTCCCTGGGTGCCATGTTGTTTGAAGTAGCAGGTGAAGGAGATTAAGATTCATTATTTAGCTTCAGTGCGGCTGAGGCCTCACCCCTTTGAGGAGCCTCGTGTCCCACACAGCGTGGGGTAGCATGTGTTGGCCTTGCTTCTCGTTTGTGTGGACTAGGGCTGCTGGGAGTGAAGGGAGAGCTGGAAACCTAAAAGAAAGCGTTTGCCATAGGAGTAGGCACACTCGGGTCTCTGTACTGAAATCCCATATCTTGTCTGATTCTTTCACTCTGTGTGATGATGATGTTGCATTAGCAGTTTGGATCTTCTGGGCCTGTTTATTCCTTCAAAACGTAAGGTCATGTTGTTTTGGTCCATATTTTCGTTGGTGATTAGGTGCTTTCAGTTACTGCACGTCTTATTTTTGAGGATCTCGGAGTATCCACCCTCTGAAAATCAGCATCCTCTAAGGCATTCTGCAGAACCCGGGGGAGCAAAAATCAATGACTGCTTCTGAAATTCCCAGCCTTTGTATCTTGAATTTCTCTTCCATGTAATTTAGGTTCTCTCTCAAAACTCTGGATCAAATAACCTTTAGAAGTGAAAAGATTTGCGTTGTACTTGCTCTCCAGGGCTGTCGAACAAGCACCATAAACCTTTCTCCACTCTTGCTCCTGAGGGGAGGAAAGGCCCTGGTACTTCCTAGGGAATATAAAACGGCATCTTGTGTGGAGCGTTGGTGTCTGGGGCTTACTCGGTAAAATAGAAGGAAGCTAAGGAGCTTAACGCAATGTTGGCATCCAGCAACTTTGAGAGTTTGCGTCCTTCAAGTCAAGATGGTTTTGCTCGGCAGCTCTCGGCTGGATTGGGTGCAGGCAGCCTCTCAGCTCTCTGCTTATCAAGCTGGTCTGGCAGATCAAATTGGATTTGAAGGAAATACCGCATTAAAATTGCAAAAATTGCAATGTTGCTGTGCGTTCTGGGCTCGTGAGAGCCGGAGAGAGCACAAAGCTGGGCGAGTCAAAGGGAGGAAGAGGGCCGCGAGTCCACCTGGCTGCTCAGCCTTTGCACGATACGGGGACGTTGAATAAAGCCTGGTGAGCGTTCAAAGGCTCTTGAAGCAACGCTGGCCGATGATGCCGCTGGGAGCCAAGGCTTGCTGCTAGGCTGGGATTTCTGTTGTCTTTTAAAACAGCAGCGTGCTTGTTAGCGCAGGCTGATTGTGAAAGACGGCTTGCAAGGGCTGGGCTGCAAACACCCCTCTTTGCGTGCGGGGGTACGTCGCCGCTTGCGTCTCGCCTGGCAGCGCGGCGGAGGAGCGCAGGCACCGGCGGTTTAGCTTGGTTCTCAGGTGGCCCTGCCCCAACAGCGTGATTCACGGAGCAGTCGGCTTCGCCTACGAAGCCGTAACGCGGCGAAGGCCCCCGGGGCCGAATTTGGGGTGAGTCGAGGTGGGAGCCGCCTGCTCCCTGTGCTGCGGAGCACGGCAGGTGCCGGGCAGCTGCGGGGTGGTGCCCGTCGGAGCTGCTCTTGCCTGCTGGTTGCCATCACTCTTTCCAGGAGCGCGAGGGAGGAGCAGCCTGCAGGCATTACATGTTTTAATGCAGGCTGATGTGCTCGCTCACCTACCACAGGCAAGTGAGGGCTTGAACAAAAGCTGGTTGCCGGCATCTGAGTGTAGGCTTTTTTTTTTTTTTTTTCCTGCAAACAAGCTGGGTGATCTTGGCTTGGCTGTTGGCACCGTGTCTTGCAGCATATGACGGATAATCGGCCTGGCTCACAGCCCGCGGAGGAGGCAAGGCTCCTATCAATATGTGACCTGGAACGGCATGTATTCTTTATAAATCACTGCCTGCTACTGCTGGTACTTCTCTTGCTTCGGAGGGATTTCAACATCGGCGGCAAAGTTAGCCGAGCGTGAGCGCTCCCCTTTGCTGGGCAGGCGTACGGAGGCCTGGGGCAGCGAGATGCTTGGGCAGCGAGATGCTTGCCCAGCTCGTGCGCCGAGTCTGCGCAGGGTGAGTAGACAGGGCAGCCTTCCCTCGCAGTGCCCTCCCCTGGTTTTACGCGGTTTCGGAGGGGAAGTGCGGAGGAAGCGCTGCAGCCCTGTGACACGGTTCGCACCTCTGAACTTCCTCGCCGCACAGAGGCTGCCTCTGGTAGACAAGGGGACCATGGCCCAACCTGAACCAGTGGCCTAAGTCTTTAAAAGTCAAGGATTGCAGCCCCTTATGGGGGTGGGCGAAGGATTTTATGCCAGTTATGCCTTGGCAAAGCTTTTATTCCTAGTTGTTGCCTTATGCTCAGCCTTGGGGTGCCTCAGGGGCCCAACCCACAGGAGTTAAGCTACCCAAGCTCCCAGATGTTCTTCTGTGGTGGGTAATTAACCATCTTGGGATCAGCCCAGTGCTGGAAGCAGGGTTTTTCTGTGAACGCTAAAAGCTGATCCTTTCTCTCCTCCATTAGAAATAGTGAAATCAATGAAATAAAACATCCTGGCATCCCCTTTAGGGGTGCCAGACAGGCTCTTCCTGCAGGCCTCCACGGAGGGACACCTCTGCTCCTAGGTGAACATCACTCGCCAGCTGGACATTCAGGCCAAATCTGAGTTGGACACGTTCCGATATGGAGCGAGTCATTCTCTTCCCCTCCAGGCTACCCGAATTTGAAGTGCAGCTTGTTGTGGGCTTTGCAGAAGGTTCGCTAATGAGCGCAAGAGGGCTTAGGCTCCGGCCAAGCACGCGGGAGGACTCTGCTTGCCTCGATGGGTTGCAGGAGCTGAATTTGGGGTGTCTCGGGCTTTCGTGCGGATTGCCAAGAGCAGGAGAGGAATCGCTTGGCAGAGCAGGAGGAGCATTGGAAATGTTGCATCCCGTCTCTTGGTGCTGCTACGGGAGCAGACGTGCTTGCAGCGCTTTCCGTCTAGTGGGGATGGCGCAGCTTTGACTCCCCTCGATCTTGATAGGCTTGTTAATGAGTCGAAAGCCATTTTCTGCTGCTGGATGAACTGCAGCAGGATTTACTCGGCAGGGCACAGCGAGGCCCTGAGCTTTGCAAGCGCTGGCAGTTGCTGAACAGAGCAAAAATTGTCGTATCGCTTTATGCCAACAGCAGGGTACAGGCGAGCAGAGCTGCAGCCGAGAGACTTGGCCGTCCTGGAGAGGGAGGTGGCAGTGAGCCGGGCTGGGGAGCCAGGTGTGATGAAGAGGAGGCTCAGGCAAGAACGCCGCCAACCAGCTCGTGGCCGATTCCCGCGGACACTCTCCTCCTTCGTGTCCGACTTCCCTCTGAGGCCGGCTTGTCCTGCTGGGGATCTGACCTGCAGCGACTGTTTGATTCCCCTTCCTTTAAGGCTTTTGCTCCAGCTGCCCGTGCTGCTGCATTAAGGCTTTTCCTTAGCTATCGGCTCTGTGTGGCTACGCGGCGAGCCCGTCTCCGTCCCTGTTACGGATGCTGGCACTGCCCCGGCCTGCTCCTCTTTGGCACCGTCTAGAGCAAGTTCTGGCAACCCGGCTCCTCTGGTTTCCAGGCTGCGTTTGGGGAGCTGTTATCTCTGGAATCGAGCCACCGAGGCTTTGAAGAGCAGGATCTCCCAGGGACTAGCTTTTCTCCCCTGCTTTGGGGCCTCTTGGAGACTGCAGTCCGTGTGAAAGGCAAGCGAGTAACGATGGGCTTTGCAGCAGCTTTCCTGCGAGTGCCGTTGGTTTGCAGAAATTGGTGCCCTTAAGTTGGGATGCCCAAAGCTAATGACCTGCTTTTTTGTTTTGTTTTTTTTTTTTTTTTCTGAAGATCTGCAGCTCCCCCATGCTACGTGTGAGCTGGCAGCAAGGGGCAGGCAGGGACAACTGAATCAAGCTCCCCGAGTTTTGGAGTAATTAATTACTCCTCTGCCTGACCCCCCACCCCAGGGGCGGTTTTGGACTGGTTCCTGCATGGTCGTGGACGTGGGCACGTCCAGCTGAAGGAGGTGGAGGCCGGAGCGAGCTGCCTGCTCTCCGCGTGCCCTGGCGCCGGGGCCAGCGCTCTGGGTGGGAGCTGCAGAGCCAAAGACCTTCCCAGCTCCAGGTGCTGGATGTTGTTGCTGGCTTTGGCTTGTCGCTGGCTCTGCTTTTCCCCGAGTATCCCGGTGGCGGGAGGCTTGGATTTTGGTCCCTGTTCATCCTTGGCCATGGGGCTTGCCCGACTAGGTTTTTTTGCGACGGCTCGTGGTTCTCGGGGAGGTACAGGGGAGGGTTTGTCGCGTGTGGCTGGGGCAAGGAGTGTCCGTTTGGGGCTGGGACTTTGGGGGCTTAGGGCACAAAGCAAGCGAGACGTTTCAGCTATCCTGATGGAGCACGAGAGGTGCTCTGGGAGTCGGGCGCGGGGGTGAGGCTACGGCAGTGGCAGCTGGGGCTGTAAATAGCGCCGCTCTCCGTAGGGAAAGAGTAAATTGTTTCCCCTTGCTTGCTGCATCCCTTTCTCTCTCCCGGTGCCCTGTTCCTCCTCCTCCTCTCTGCCATTAATTGCTTAGCGATTGCTGATGCAATTAAAACAAGATGTGTCTGCAGCCTCTGCGCTCGCCTCCCTCCTCTAGGGCCTTCCCCTGCCTGCTAGGGATGGCTGAGCCTGTTCAGAGGAGGGGGGGAGCCGCTGCCTGAGCGCTGTTTCAGGAGAGCAGCTCGAGTCCCTGGATCCGCTCGCGCTGCCCCGATCCCCGCGGCGCTGGGCAGCAGCTGCCGCTGGGCACGGTGGCTGTCTGCGGCGCGAGGTAGCGACGCTTTGGGGCCTGCGGGCGGGCGAGCGGCCGACCTGGAGCTCGCGCGGGGACGTTTCTCCTGGCCTGAGAAGGTGGCCTTTTGACTCTTAGCACTCGCAAGCATGTAAACAGCCTGGAGGAGAGGCCGGCCAGCTGATTGCGGCTGATGTTTAACGGCAAGCAAGGCTTATATTCCCTTGCGTGGGGATTGGGGTTAAGTTTCCAAGAGCAATTCTGTGTGTTTAGGTTTGATGAAGCACTGGGCAAAGGCCCCCAGTTTGGGGAAGGCCTATGTGGGGGCTGCACAGGGGGAAGCGGGAGGTGGGAAGCCCACTCTGTTCCTCAGGGAGGTCCTCTGTGCTCCCAGCCATGGCTCACGTGCTCCTCAGATGGTGGCCTTGGTGCCATGGAGCACCCAGGCTGGACCTGGCCCCCACGAGGGCTCCTGGCAGTTTGTCCTTTCGCAGCTGTATCTGGACTAGAAAGCACATGGTATTGGATGGGCCAAGGCACAGTTCAGGCTCTGTGAAAGCCGAGTCCGCTGCCCTGCTGTTTTGGAGAAGGTTTGGCAAGAGATCGGGCAGGATGGATGCAGGAAGGGTAAGATGCTTCTCTTTGTGCTGTGATCACTCTGAGGGCTGGCAGAAACACTCCTAACCCCACCATCGGGGCCCTCCGTGTCTTGTGTTTGAGGTCCTAAGCAGCTTTCTGGAGCCTTCCCATTTGACAAGTGCCAGGGATTTGTGCGGGTCAGAGCCTCGCTAGCAGAGCTGGGGCTGGCGGCTCTTTTCCTTGTGCCTCTGCTCCTGTGTGTTTTTCAGCTGCCAAGACTGAGGTTGTGATGACTGATAGACAGGACATCTTGTGGGGCTTGGGATCACTTGTGCAGCAGCTAAGGCTAGACACCTGATGAGTCACGGTCTCCTGACTTTCAAAGGAAGAAGAGTGACAGCCATGTAGCACGGGAGACGCTCATCTGAAAAACAGGACCCCGGCTCAGTCATCTCTGAGGAAGGCAGCTGCGGAAGCTGCTGGCACCGAGGCCAGCAAGGGCTGTGGTAGCACAGATGACACTTGCCCCTCTCTGTGTGGGAAGGGAGGTTGCTAGTATCTTGGAGGAAGTCTTTTCTCCTTTGCTAGTCTGCATACCACATCCCTCCCCGCTTGCATGCTGCTGCCTGACGCCGCGTCCCCCAGCCTGACTCCATCTGGGAGGTCCGCTTTCTCTTCCAAACCTCCTCTGGCTTCTGATCTCTTCATTTGCCCCTTCTGGAAATTGGCGCTGCTTCTCCAGTGTTGTCAGTTGGCTTTGGAGCGTTGCTTTGGTGTGTCACTTTGCTTTTTCCGTCTTCTCTTTTGTACATTCCTCAGTTGCCTCATCTTCCACACGGATGATTCTCAAGTCCCCTCCTCCATCGTGTCCATCTTGGTGGTGGTATTGCTCCATGTGAAGAGAGTCATTCCTTGGCTTTTGCCTTCACCTGGCCTGGCTGCTTTTCACCAAATTTTTGCTCTTTAATCCCTTTGAATCCCTCCCAGCCCCTGTTCCTCTCCTGGTACCCAGGCAGCTCCGCTGGGACTGTTTCATTTCTCTGCGCCTCGGTTTCCTGTTCCAAACTCCCCCCATCCGGAATCGCTGTTCTTATCTGTCAGCCGTCAGCTTTTTCTCTGAGGCAGTGCCCTTCGAATACAGGCTCTTTGTCTTGTGTCTCCACAGCTGAGAAACACGTCTTGGGTCTGACACATCTGCCACGTCCCTTTCTTTTCCTGGCAGCCTCTGCTTCTGTGCATGTTTGATTCCTTGTGCAGGTACCTCTCCACTTCCAGGTCTGTGCCAGCATGGCCTTTCCAAACCACTGTGCTTTGCTGCGTAACTCTTGCCTCTGTGCTTCTGCTTTATTGGTGGGAGCGGGGTTGGGTGGCCTGAGGACTGTGTCCTCGAGCTGTGCCCCTGGGCCAGGATGTGGTGGATGTCCTTGGCAAGCTCCCTGGGGCAGGTTCTCCCCGCACAAGCTACATTGATGTTCTTTAGGCTGCTGGCTGAGTTGTGGCCACAACTTCTGCTGCGGAGAGAAACTTTGTGATGTTCAAAGAGGTGGTGGAGCCTCACCTTCTGTGTCTGCTTGATGGACATCAGCACTGGGTGCCGATATTAGCAGAGAGACAAAGTGATGGGTGGCGAAGGCAAGGAGGGCTTTCGCTGCCTGATTCCTGCCGTGGTCATGGATCCGTGCTTCTTGAGCACAGGGATTGCCACGAACACCTGGTAGTCCATCAGCCTCTTGCTTGGGTGTGCACCCTCATGTCCACTCCCAGTGTGACCTACAGAGCAGCGTTGTGCACAGAGTCCTGCTGCCCTTGTGCCAGTGCTCTGCTTCCTAGTCCCAAATCTGGAATGGCCCTGCCCTCTGCGGACAAGGCAGCCCATTAGCACATCTCTCCTTACGTTTATAACTGCCTGCTGTCAATATCTGGAGTTGTTCCTACTTCTGTTTTGATCAGCGGAGCTGTACTTCCAGGAGCTACGCATATTTCTGGAGCCGCGGTGTATGGGGACTGGTAAGATTTGGCAAGAAATATCTTGGCTGGCAGTGTTGCCCTTCTGGGCAAAGTGGCCCTGTGTCTTCACTGGTCACGTCTGCAGTGGGACTCCAGCCCCATGGCATGGGGTCTGCTGAAGCAGTAACTTGGTGTGGGCTGGGGAGCAGAGCATGTGTTGCTCATGATGATAATCTGTGTGGGAGCAAAGTCCCCAGGGTGGATGGGCATGTCTGGAGCAGCTCACCCTAACCGCAGCGAGTGCCCTGGCATCCCGGAGCTGCTAGTCAGTGCTTTGGGGAGCCTCTTACTTCGGTCCAGACTGTGCTTTGTATGACTCTTCTCAGTAAAAAAATGTGTTCCTTTCCATCAAGTACAAAGCAAGAGCAGAGGAGTACGTACAGACTCACCATCTCCATGCTTTCAAGAGAGGTGGTATGGTCGAAGGTCAGGTGGGTTTACTCCAGGGATTTGGAGGCGGAAATGCGTTTCTGCTTCTTTGGACTAAAGTAGAGGTATCTAAAGCTGCTGACCAACCATTGCAATAGCTCTGTAGCTTCCAGCGTAGGCTTTGTTGCAGCATTTCACTGACTGTTACCTGTGTTGGTTCTTCTCTTCTTTAGTTTCAAGCACAACTAGGAGCATCATAGCAAAAACCCTGCACAAGATGCTCTGCTGTGACTGCCAGGCGGTGTAACCCAGGTGAAATGTTGGAGTCGCTTGGCTGGCTCAGTGGTTAGTGCTTTCCTCTGCCAAATTAGAGACTTGGTGCTTGTGTCTAGCCTAGAAATGAGCTGCTGACAGAGTATCTTGCCTGAGGCAGAAGCAGCTCATTTTTGCCAAAACTGTCTCTTGTGCCTAAGGAAGACGACTATCCCTTTTGCAATGGGTCATGATACCAATCCAGGACAGGCACCTGGTAGTGGCATTTTTCAGGGGTATTCTGGTATCCTGCCTTGTCCTGGTTGCCTTTTTTTCCCCCCGAGAACCTGGGCTTGAGGGATTTTGATGAATGTCTGTCTTCTCAAGTTGCGAGAGACAAGTAGTCAATTCCGTAATTATTCTGTTGCATGTCTGAAGGAAACCACAAAGACCACGGTGCGGAGGAAGCCAAAGCAGTTCCAGCCAAATCCCTAGTTAGGAATCAAAGACTTATAAGCGCCGTGGTGTAGAGCTACGTGGGACTGGGTTCCCAAGGAGTTTGGGAACATCACGGTGTAGGGAAGTAGGGTGTCTATATAGAGGTGTCCCTTTTACAGAAGTGACCAGAAGGACTGCTTGAACAGCATGGGGTGACCGACTGTGGTCTCCAGGTGAGACATGAACCCTTGGGGAGGCCAGCTCTGAACCCTTGGCGTTTCTTGCACAAGATCACTTTCTAATTGTCCCTCAAAGCAGACCGTAAGCTTGGAGAGCCCTGGGGAAGCAGATAAGGCCTCCCTGACCCCTCCCTCCACACCTCTCATTAAGGCAGCAAGGTGACTGCGCATGCGGCAGGAGGGAAGGATGGAGGGGAAAACACGCAGGCAGCAGGTAATTAAACCAAGCGTTTGCTGCTTGTTGACTTTTTGCCTCCGAAAAGCTCTCGGCAGCCGTGAGCAGAGCTGACAGCCTCTGCAGGGGCTGCTTGCAGCGCGGTGGCAGGGCGCTTCGGCAGGTCGGGCTTCCCTCGCTGGACCCCGAGCTGCTTTCCTGGGCTGCGTGGGGTGGTAGGAGCGTGGTGCCGGCCCTCCCCGTTGGTGCCGAGGGCTCTCTCCGTTTATGCCCTCGGCGCCGGGACGGGAGTGAGGTGGTCCAAAGCAGATGCTCCTGGTTTGGTGCCAGGCGTGAGCTGGCGTGCTACGTGGATGTACTTGTCTGTTCAGCTCCTCCTGGCGTCCGCGTCTGCACTGGGATTCACCCTGAGCGCAGTGGTGTGAGCTGAATGCAGCAGGTCTCTGGTAGGCAGCGCTTGGCAGAGAAACGAGGGCAGCACCGCTGTGATTTTTTTATTGGTAAGCGAGGGTTTGACTTCATTCAGAAACTCTGGGCTTTGGCTTATTCCTGCGTTGTGACTTTCCAAACAGGACAAAGCTTTTCACTCGGAGGATCTCATACGTTTTGCTCTGCAGACTGCCTGCTTCAGCTGACGGCACTGCGATCCCTCTTCGGCCCCGTGGGAGTGTTTGATTTTAATGACGAATGTCCGAACTCTGGGCCCTGTTCACTAGCAAATGCTACTTTGTGGCAGGCCGCCTTGAGCGTGATGTCTTTGGTGCTAAAATGCCCATCTCCCGTTATCATTCTGCTCTTTCTCACAACATTGATCGCTCTGCCTTAGTGAGAAGCAGAGGTAAACGTGCTGTGTTAATTTGAAGAATCAATTAAATTTAAGGGATGGGGAGGGGGATAAAATCAGTGAAGATCTGGGCTGGCTTATGGTGGGCTAACTAGCAGTGTCTCTACTAGCATCTCTGCTTTATTTTAGCCACGATGGTTAAAAACCCAGGAGGTTACTGGAGCGTAGCTGTAGCGCGCTCCCGTTGTGGGTGGCGTTCAGCTCTGATGATGCTCTGGCTTGTGTGCCCACCAGCCTGTGCGGGCTGGTTTTGCGTGTACGCCTGTAGGTATCCTGCGAGCGTCTTTCAAATAATGAGATACGAAGGTGGTTGTTCAGCGTGAGAGCTTGCCCCGGCCTTCCTTATTGCTTGGTGGTATCTGATATTCTGTTTCCTCTCGTGACAGAATAGTTGCGCTGTTGTGGGTTCCACTGGGGGTAACGAGAAATGCTGCCTATCAGACACCTCTCTCCAGGGACGACTGGCATACGCTGGTATTTTGGTGGCAACGGTGTTCTGGCTTGTTAAAAATAAGCGTTGGCTCTGTTTCATGGTGAAGGCGAACAATTTCTCGTTAGCTTAAATTCTGTGACCCTGTGGGTATCCCAGTGTGCAGACCGAGAACGTCAAGGTTGGAGGGTAAAAACCTTCCTGATACTTAGCTGGGCTGGAGGAAAGCTTCAGCTCCGATGGGTGGTGTTGGTGTCCCCTTGTTCCAGTGCCCAGGTAGCTTTGCTTCGGCGTCCTCCTTTGCTGGTGGGTGCTTGTTACCGGATTTCAGATGTATGCTCCGTTTCCCTCTAGCCTGGGGGAGCCGATGAAGCAACCCCTTGAAGGTATTTTCTATTTTTGCATCCAATGCTCTCAAGGAGAAGCATGGTTGCATGCGTAATAGTCCTGTGATTTGAACCACAAAGCTGCTGTTCTCTCATAGATGTGTTCAAGACACACAGCCTGTCTCCCCCGCTTTCCACCGGCCGGCTGGGTCGCTAGCCTGCAGGTGAGGCCCTGGATAGCATGAGTTATGGTCTGGCTTTGCTCTAGCTAATTCCCATTTCTCCCCAGCTGCTCAGCTTGCCTGCGAGCGATCGATCCTCTGCAGTTGTGTAGCTCGACTGCCGGCGGCTGTCAGTTGTCAGCGCAAAACCCGCTGGGTGAGACCTTCATAGCTGTGCTTCAGCGCCTGTTTGCTCTTAGGTGCGGCATACGGCATCCGGGATGTCGGCTCGTGATGCGACTACTAGTGTGGGGGGTTTTAAGCCCCCGTGTGTTTGATGCGAGGATGTTTTTGGTGAGGGACGTGAAGGAGAAACCCGACCCAGGATGAGCACCCAGGGCCTGACTTGTCTGCCTGGGGAAGTCGGGACCAGAGGCACCGAGGGGAATTTGAGCTGAAAAGGGGAGAGGGGAGAGTTGGCTTCTATCTCCAAGGCTAGAATCAAAATCCAGGCTGACGAGGCGATAGGAGTCTGTCGATTCACTAGTTAAGCTCCTTCCTTGCAACTCCAGCCTCTTGCACCTCAGCTGTACAAATTTCACGGTGATCCAGGACCGTCCTCCCTTCTGGCTGTGCAGCAGAGCTGTGGCAGCTCATGAGGGATTCGGGCTGAGGATCTTCAAGCCAGGACCGTAGTGCTGGAGGCAAAGGAGAAGCCAGGAGGTGGATGAAGCCCTGGTTCAAGTACGCCAAAGAGTTTAAATCCTCAGTTACCAGCAGCAAACTTGTGGTTTGTGTGCAAGGAGCGCGTGCAGCTTGCAAGCACGTGCCATGTAGTAGGAGGTGCTGCTGTGGGATCAGAAGGTGGGCCTGTGGGCTGCTCTGCATGGACCGGCGGGGAAGGGGGAGAGAGACAGCAGCTTGATTTAAATTAATAAAACTGGGGCAATCGCCCTGAAAAACTTGGTCTACCTTGCCGCATGCTGCAGGCAGTGAACCCTGTGTGTTGGCAGCAGGAGCTGAGGGCTACCTGTGCAGCGGTGGCCCTGGCTGAAAGCCATCGCTGGGTGGGAAGTGGTTTGGGGAGAGCACAGCATGTACCAACCAGTGTATGATTTTTTTTTTTTTTTTGGTGCTACTTAAAAAAATAAAGTTTAAAAAAAAGTTGCTGAAAAGCTGGGATTGGGGGAGTGGGGGGAGAGAGAGGTACAAAAACCCAGCAGAGAAGATATTTGTCACCTCCCTAGTGTGAGATTTTCATCTTGCGTGCGAGAGACAGAGCCTCTTATTCAACAAGCTACACTGGGAGTCTGTTCCTCTGGCTGCGAGTCCCCAAATTGCAGCGCTGTGCTTGTCCCTAAACCACAGGCACCTTTTAGTTACGCACGTAAGCCACGCTCGTAGGTGGTGCACGCACCTTGTCCTCTTGCCTGCCCCCGTCCTTGGATATCGTGTGCTTCAGCTTATTTCTTGCTCGCTCTCCTCCTGTAATCTCCTCATCAGTCCATCAGAGAGCTGGTTTTGTGACTAGAAACCAAGAGAATCTCTCCTGGCAACTTGAGCAAAACCTCCAAAGAAGAGCAGATAAGAGCCAAGCGGGCAGCTTCCTAAACATGCAGCCTGCAAGGACTGGGACGTGAAAATCATACCAAAATAGCTCTTTAATATTAAATAGATGGAAGGAAGACATCTCCTCTTGCCTGAGGGATAAATAGATCTGAAACTCTTTCTACACTTTGCCACTTACTGCATCTGAAATGCATCTCTCGCCCTGAAATTGAGCCTTTCCAAGTGTCTCGAATACATGGCTATGACATGTCTGTAAAATGTTCCTGATTTTGTGAAGCACATCTGAAATGTGCTGGGAAGTCTCTGTATACAGTACCTGGCAAATGCAGTGTCTTTTTTCCCCTCCCCTCCCCATAGATCGGTAGCTGTATGGGGCAGTGAGATATGATGCTCTTTAGTGTGCTCTGAACAGACATGTCAAAACTGGTTGTGATCTCCCAGTGCCCTTAAAGCTCCCGTAGCAGTAGAGCTAGTCCAGGATCTGAGCCCTGGTGACTTGGGGGATGTGTGTGTGCGTGCATTCTGCTTCACAGACACCTCATTTTATCTCCTTCCCTCCCATCCCTTCCCCAAACAATTTTTCTAGCTGCAAGTGTTGAGCACACAGCTTGGCTTCTGCTGCCTCCAAGGCAGAAGTCCTAGAGACTTTAAATACCAAATGTTGTTGGTAGCCACAAGCTATTGGGTTTCTTATATGGGAGAGCTACTTGGAAAATACTCCAGCTAGCCAGCTACTGCTTGGAGGTAGACTGATGTGCTGGATGAAGGATGTTTTTTCTTACCCTCATGTCCTTGGGTCTGTAGTCTCCTGATCCAGTCAGACAAGTTTATCTCTGTACTGAAACTGCTCTTTTATCACAGTAAAGTTGTGTGTTCTGGTTAAAACATGAAAGAATCACAGGAGAAGATAACCCTGCAAAAATAAGGCAGCCTGAGATTTCCTTGCCTGAGCTGGGACGAGTCCCGCGTCTGCTTGATGTTGGTTCCACGTTGGTGAAAGGTGGAGAAGCCTTCCCCGTGTCTCGGGAGCACTGGGAACGTGGTTGTTGGCATTTCAGTGCCTGGCATGGTGGGGATCTGAGGTGGCGGGAGGATTTGGGTACTGTGGAGGTCTGAGTAATGAGGGATGTAGGTGTCCTGTGGTAGCGATGGAGGGATGTGGGGAGGAAGGAGGAGTGCAAGGAAAGGATGAAGGATTCCTTCCTTAGTGACAAGCTGGACTGTTACCACAGGTATTTCTGAGGTTCCCACTTGGAAAATACTTGCATGCTTAGGAACAATTTCATTGCCAGAAGGTTGTGGCCAACTTCTTTCTTAAATGTTCCCAATTCATCCCATTCCTCCCTCCCTGTCACTGTTTGCATCACACTAATTCCTCTCTCCCCTTTCGGTGTTTTCATCCTTCATGCATTTGTAGATTATGATCATGTCCCCACTTAGCTGTTGCTGAACCAAGTTATCCATATTTAGCTCTTTTAATCTTCTCTTGCAAATCAATCCCTTTAGCCTCCTCGTTATTTTTGTTCCTCTTCTCTGAACTTCCTCCAACTTGTCTGTGAGGTGCGCAGGGCCACAAGCAATCTCTGTTCTCTGTTCTCGTGAGAGCCATCAGGGCAAAGCTATTAAATGCCTCCTTCTTGGATGCTGTGCTCAAAGTGCTCTAGACTTTCCATGCCAGCGCACGTCCCCCTGCTCTTCCTCCCCTGTTGCTCCCAGTGTCTCTCTGTGCTATTGCTCTGTTGGTTTTCTCCATCCCTTTTACTGCCCTGACTTTCCCCCAGACCCATTTGTATTTTGCAGTTAAAGAATCCTGTTTCTTTCCTGCCCTTGGGCCTGTGCCTTGAGATGTTTATTCCTACCTGGTGGTGTTTAGCCAAGGCCAAATCAGGGTTGAGAGAGGTGAGGAGGGGTTGATGTAGACACAGTGAGCAGAAGTACTGTTTGCTGCTCCTGATTGTGAGTCTGGGTGTCTCTTGCAAGCTGTTCCTTCTGTGTCAGTAGCCTGTTGCCAGGTGGCTACAGAAGATAAGGCAGGCCTAGCTGAGCCAGCTTCCTGACACTGCTTTGTGGCTGTGTGCCATCTGAGGGCCTCTGCTTAGAGGAACCTCTAGGCCATGTTTACTGGAGTTCCAGATGTGAGTGACCAAGAGAGCATCTTTGAGTGACTATCGCTTGCTTTTGGACCCATTTGCGGCCCCTGGACGCTGGGAGACCCAAGCCAATGTTGTAGTTCTGTCTGCTGTGAAAAGTACAATGTTAATGTGCCGGTGGTCACTTTACAGCTTGACTAAGGAAAACATCTGCAAGTCAAGCATATCTTTTTCACTCCCCCCATCTGTTCTTCTGGGGCTCTTCTCTGAAAGCAAGGGAGTCTTTTCTCTCAGTATCTAATGTACTTTACTAGGTGTACAAGTTAGCTCCTTAGCAGCGTGAGGGAACCGCTTTTGTGCGTGCGGTCGTGTTGCGCCCCATCCTTTGGCTCCAGCAGCGACTGCAGAACGACTGCGCTGGCTCGCAGGCTGGGCTTTGTCCCTTCTCATCTAGGGAGAGGCATTAGAAATGCAGTTGCTCTGGATACTCGGCTTGATGGTGAGAAAGGTGGTCCCTTGGACTGTGTGCCCAGCAAGCAAAGAAGCCCAGAGCGGTATTATTTCTGGTACAAGCCTCAGACTCATCTCCTCCACTCTGCAGTTACTAGAGTCCGGACGTATCTTGAATTTGTTAGCAAATCCTGTGAGCTGCGTGTCTTCAGGTTGACTTGTATATTCTGCAGCTTTCCAAGGATAAGGACTTGGAACGTGCAGGGCTTTGCGTCTGGGTGAGCGCGGGGAATTTCCCGTGTCCTCTTCCCTGGAGCACAAACCAAGGGAGCTGCCCCCTTCCGAGCGGAGCACCTCCGGTCTGCCGTGGCCGAGCAGCTGCGGGGTCTGCGTGCTGGGGAGTCTGTGCGTGCGCTTGTTCTTGCGAGACTGAAGTGAGAAAAGGGGGGGGGGGGGGACAAAGAAAAAGATGAACAGGGAAAGTTGGAGCTGTGCCGTTTTCTGACCGACAGGAACCCGAGCTGCTGTGCCAGCTTCTCGCACGTGCCCCAGCTCAGCCCTGACCTAGTATGTGTCTGCCTTGGACTGTTGTCCTTAGCAGCTAATCCCGATAAGGATTTACTGTTAAAATTTGGTCTCTCTTCATCTCTAAAGGGCCTATTTTCAGTCTGTTATAATTTGCTGGGGATTATGTTTACCGATTTTTTTCTGGACTGTTTGAAGGTGAGAGATGAGTAGGGTGTCCCCTGAGAAGGACAGGGCACTGGGTATTCATATGGGGACTGCTAAATGGGACAGAAACCAGGCGTCTAGGGCTGGACGGGCTTGCGTTGATGTTTGCCTGGTGTGGGCATGGAAGCACTTGCAGTACGAGGCAATGTGGCTTTAACTTTCAGTTCAAGCATAATAGCCTTCTCCTTAAAAACAGAGATTAACTGCTTCCTTTATAGCCCACTGGGAGTTACAGGATTACCCGCACTTACTGTCTGACCGGTTCATCTGCCTACGAGGAGATACTGAGCTCTGTAATATGTACTTTGTCCCTACAAATAGTAGCGCTCCGGGAGCTCCTGGGTGGTGGGTTCTTCCAGGATGACTGTGTGGCTGCCTGTGGCCTTGGTGGGGGGGATTGGGGTCAGCATGGCGCTCTCCGGATCCTGGCTGGAGCGAGACCTGCTGCTGTGGGTGCTGTGCTCCCGTGGCATGGAGGCAGAGCCCGTCAAATCTCAGTCTTACTGCCCTTGAGGGAATTTGCAGGGTTTCAGCCATGCAGATGCTGATTTTTTTCATCCGATTGCCCCTGCCTGTTTTGCGGACGTGAGGATTTGGATTTCAGGGTTGTCTCTGGCTTGGCTGTGTGCAGCTTCTGAATCCTTAGTCTGGGTTTTTATATAGCTGGCGGTTAGCATCATGCTTTTAAAGGCTGCTGTAGCTGCATCACAACGTGGCAAGTGGTTCGTGAAAGGCTTGCTGGATTTATATCCTCTTTCCGGGAGATTGATGCACTAGGGTGCTTGCAAAAGCGTTTTTGTTACTCCTTCGCCTGCTCTAATGTACTGGTCAAGGAGTGCTAGCGTTAGCACTGGCCATTTGGGTACTGCTTGGATTTCTGCACAAGTTTCACGTGGTCAAAGGTAGAAACGTGTCTGCCTTGCTGTCGTCATGGCTTTGGCCCTGTCGCTACTGGTTTTCCTACGTGAGCGTGTCGTAGTGGGAGAAGAACAGAGAACGTGCGTGGGAGCGGCCGGGAATGGCAATCTGTCGGAGTTTGGTGTGGACGTGCGTAACGAGATGTGGGGGTTTTCAGGGACTAGAAGATCTCTCTCTACAAGAAGACTGGGTGCAGGGCCAGGACCTTGTTTGGGGACCTGCTTTCTGAGGAACAAATACTGGCTTCCAGCCCAGACAGAAAAGAGAAGGCGATATGCATGTCTGTGAATGGGGGACACTGAAGAGCTAGGCTGCACTGGTGGTTGAGAAGGTCCCTGAGAAAGAAGCCTGCTGTCTCTCATGGTGGGAAAGGTCCTTTTTTTGCTTGGGTAGAGTTGCCTGCTTGTTTTGTTGGTTTGGAAATGAAAGATAAAGCAAGACTTCGCACTGTGGTGGTTCTCTCATAGAGTCCTGGCTTGAAGGATGCTTGGCTGGCCTCCGCTGTGTGGTAGAGGGCAGAGCAGGCAGCGGTGTGAGAAACCAACACGTGTGGGCAATGTTGGCAGTGCTGATAGGAAGGTAGGCAGGGGTTATGGGGTGTGGGGTGTGAGAACTGGGTTTCTGGTGGGAAGCCATGCAAAAGCCGTCAGGAGGATGCTGAGGACCTAAGAAGGAGAGATCTTAGCTGTGCTGTGGCCAGCTGGGTGGTCAGAGAGAGCAGGCCACAAGCCTTGCTGCTGATTCAGGGTTCAAGCATCACTCAGGTCGGTGAAGGGCTGCCTGATAGGAGTTGGGTCACAAGCCAGGAGACCCTGTTATTTTTGTTCAAGGTGAGCACCCGCATCCCCGATCAGTGAAAGGCGCTCAGCACATCCCCACGTTGGGATGGAAGCCAAGACCTCTTCTCGCAAGCCTGAAGTGGAAGAGATGTTGCTTGTGGCTGGGAGCCTGAGCTTTACTTGGGAAACTGCTTCCCGGTGTGCTATGGGGAGCATGCGGGGGCCAGGCACTTGCTGTCTTAAAAGCTTTTCTACTTGAGTAGCGCTGCTGAACCCGAGGATGACTCCAGCGACGGCAAGAGCAGCCTCTGTATGGTAGCAGCGTACAGAAAGGGCCGAAGGCCAGGTCATTCGATGCGGAGGACACTTGCAGCCATCTGCGGTCAGGCTCTGTGTTTTCAGCCAGCTCTGTCCTCTCTTGACACGGACGCATCCCTGTTTGGCGAGTCCCTTTGCGGCGTGGGCTCTTGTCACCTTTTCACCACAGACCTTGCCGTGTTAGAGCGGGCTGTCTTGTGTTTTAATTCGTGAAATGAGGAGGGGAGGCTGTTGAGGCATCTCCGTGGGAGCGCAGAGGAATATCGGGAGTTAGCGTGGGTGACCTGAGACCCAAATACCACATCCTCAGTCAGCCTGTCAGACTGATTCTTGCTTCACAGAGATCCTAACCTTGATTTTCTTCCCTTCCTGTCTTGCTCGCTTGTACTGACTGTCCCCTCCCGTCGCTGCTATTTGCTGCCTCTCACCTACAGGAGACACCTTCCTTTTCAAGAGCAGATCTGATAGTCTTGTAAATGGTTGGAGCAGGTGACTTGGTGCCAGCACGTCTGTCTTGGATACTATTCCTGGCTTTATTGAAGACGTGGTGATACACGAGGCCATGCCTCTGCGGTGTCTGCCTCCCCTTGATCTTGAAGTGCTGGAAGCAGCAAGATAAGACTAGTTGCATTCAAGCAGGGATTTTTACCCAGCTCTCTGATGGAGGACCTGCGTAGACAAGGGGTTAGAACTGGCTTTTTGAATATCAGGTCACGTTAAAACAGCTTAGCCAGCTTGTTAGTCTGGAGAAGGCCAGTGAATCAGCGGAGAGCCTGCAATAGCGCTAACCACAAGTCCGTCCAGCTTCTCTAACGTGGAGCTCCTTTGGGATCTTGTTGCAGCGCACAGGGAGGGCTGAGGCTCATCTCTGTTGGAACGTGTCTTTGAGTCAGGACCTGGGGAATTGAAACCCGAAAGTGGGAGCAGAGAGCAGTCCCTGGCAATTCACCTCCTCTTCCTAGAGATCAGGACTTGGATGAGAAAGGCCAGGTCACAGTGCTAGACAGCAGGGTGCTGTCCCTGATGGGGATGTATTGGGCGCTAATGAAGAAATTGGGTCTAACAGGCCTTGAAGTCTGCAGTGGTTTTCACCAACTCCAGTGGATTTAGGGTTGCTCAGTTGCTCCCGCCCATCGCTGGAAGCAGGAGGTTGCACCGCCAGCGTGATCTGATGAGCTGTTCTGCCCCAGCGTGCGTTTCACCGTGACTGGCTCTCCGTTTTCGATGGTGCTACCAGAGAAGCTGTCCTGCAGAGCCAAGCAGAGCTCGCACGTAGGCTGTGCGCGCCTTATCTCGAGGCGGAAGTGCTCGTCCAGGCTTTGGCTTTTGTGGTGTGCTCATGTGCTGCTGAGGCAGACTTTCCCAGATACCTCTGCCTCGAAACGCCTTGCCGAAGACGACTCTAAGTTTAAGATGTGCCTGTTGACCACAGCTGGTGTGGAGCTGGAGATCTTGGCCGCTGGATGATGCCTTGCTTCATTTGGTAGGACACCTTGCAAGAGGCACTGTTGGGTTTGCAGTGGGGGAAGCGAAGCAGTTTGGTTAGGGATCGGAGGACATTTCCCCAACAGAACAATTTCTCAGCTGCATTAAAAAGATGTGGCCAGCTGCATCTGCGTGGTGGGGCCAGGAAACCAGCAGCCCTCCCGTCTGGGCTGTGTTCTGCCCCTGGCTTCCCACGTAACCCACCCCAGTCATTCAGCTTCCCACCGCCTGCTCTCCCTCTCGGTCTGAGTTGCTTGGCCTGTCCGTCCAGCACCTCTGAAGCGCTCTGGGGTCCGAGGACGGGAGATCTCCGTGGTGTTGCGTGCTCAGTGCTTTACGTTACGACGGTAGTGCGCGTGGCAACCGGGCTGTGATCTCCCCTCCTGCTGCCGCTCGTCGCTTTGCGAGGCCTCGCGGGCTGGGAAGGTGTTTGCACAGATGGAGGCAAATCCAGCTGCTGGCAGGGGACAGCTCTCCGTTGTAGCTAGGACGTGGGAACCTGTCCTAGGGCAACCGGCATAGCCGCCAGCAGGAAAACGCGCGTCAGCTCCCTAGGATGGTGGGAGCTGCTCCCCTCCTTGCTGACTGCCGTTGTTGCAAGGAAACCGGGGAGCCCAAACCCTCCTTGCAGGCTGCTTTTGGGACAGTGTGCCGCGTGGGGTGCAAATGTGGTTGGCCTGGCTGTATCTGTAGGGTCTCCAGGGCCCTCCAGGTGATGGTGCACAAGTCCTGGTGCTTCCGTCCGTACAAGGCGGGCGCTGCGTTTGGCAGCCCCCGGGGGTTAGGGGACGCCCGCAGCCTTTTCCCTTCGCTCCTCGGCGTTGACGGCCTCACGGATGGGAGACGCTGCGGATCTCGGGCAGGCGAAGGTGTCGGGGGCGAGAGCAGATGGCGAGGGGCGCTGAGGACGTGCCGCTCCCGGTGAAGCCTGGGCCACGGGAAGCCTCCCAGGAGCCGGCGGAGGGGGGGACCTGCCGGGAAGAGGGTTTTCTCTCTCCTGCTCTGTTTTTGGGGGAGATGGTGAGAGTCCCAGGTGGCGGAGCAAGTGCGAGCCAGCTGGGTCTGTGTGCTCGCGGTCTCCCTTCCCACCCGCCGCGCGGGCGAGAGCTGGCACCGGCACTGCCTGCGCTTTACCTGCCAGCTCCAAAGGGCAAGCAAGGAAATCCGGGCGG
The DNA here is from genome assembly GCF_036370855.1 of Dromaius novaehollandiae. Taxonomy (NCBI): domain Eukaryota; kingdom Metazoa; phylum Chordata; class Aves; order Casuariiformes; family Dromaiidae; genus Dromaius; species Dromaius novaehollandiae. The sequence goes on from NC_088107.1 coordinate 25,209,119, forward strand.
ATGCTCCTTCCCAGGAGAGGATTTCCGCCTGCTCCAAGTCTACTTCGCATTAGGGGCTGGAAAACCCCCAAGTTCCCATCCAAAGAGACAGGCGATCCTGCCGGTGGTGCTATCCAGTATCCAGCCTGGGGAACTGAGCCGTTTTGCTCTCTGCAGAGCAAATCTGGGGAGCACGACGCTCGGCGCGTTCCACCTTCCGTGGCACGGCCTCTCGGACGCGTTTCAGCCTTCCTCGGAGCAGCTTTTACCGCTAGAGACGACTGTCAGAAATGTTGACGCTGCTTTTTTTGGAGGAGGAACCCATTGCCCTGCTGCCCGCCGGCCTCTTTGGGGCGACGCTGCCGCTTGGTCCCGCTTGCAAAGGGGGCACCGGGGCTCTTGGCATCTCCCGCTCCTGAGCGGAGGAAGGATGGACTTTGCGGGCTCAGATGTGCCTCTGGAGAAACCCACCGTCAGGCCGTGCGGGCTCGGCTTCCCCGGGCCGGGCAGCGTTTTCATGATGAGCTAGCGGGCAGCCTGGGCCCCACAGTGAGGAAGGATGCACGCATGATGGAAGAGGCTGCCTTGCTGGTGTCCCGTAGCACCCCAAAGCTTTCGTTGGCTACCATCGCGGCAGGGCCTGGCGCGGAAAAAAGCAGCCAGCAAACGCTGAGGATTTATCGCTTGGTGCGCTACCTAGGGCAGGGGTTTTCCGGAGCCGCCTCTGGGAGAGGAGACCCGGGTGAATCCCTTGGAGCTTTCTCCGCAACGCTTGCAGTAGGATAGGTGGTTGAGATTGAACCGCGCGCATACGGTGTGCGCCAGTGCCTCTCGTTCCCAGGTCCGGCGACCGAGCGGGACCAACATCAGATGCCCCTGAACGCTGGGCTGAGCCGCGCAACGTTGCCTGCGGCCTCGAGCATCGCTCTCGAGGTGCAACATGGAGAGGGTTCAACGCACGTTTTGTCCTCATCGGCCAACTGGCATATGGTAACCAAGTGGTTGTGACCAGTAATTAGGATCTCCCTTGGCTTTGTGTTGCCTTTTGATTTTGCAGGAGTCGAGGGACCTTTGTAGACTAGGAAGATAGGCCACGGTGCTAGGTAGCCTCTTAACCTGGGGCTACGGTGAAGCTCAATAGTCTCAAACGCATTAGTGGGTCTGCTGCCAACCGCTGCAAAATCCTTGCTCGCAAATGCGCTGCGGCGTGGTTGTGTTAGCGCGTTAACGCCGCGCCGTGGTTAGCACCGTCTCTGTCCTTGCAGATGCAGCACAAATACATCTGACTGATCTTTTGCAGCTTTGATTTTTTTTTTTTTTTTGGCATACCTGTTGGCTCTTATTGTTTGGAAATGCCGTTTTCTTGCTTTTGTGTTGCTTTGACCGTAGAGAGCAAATCAAAACACTGGTTAAACACTGGTTTTGCCCGTCTTCGCGGCAAATTGCTTGGCTCCGTTCCGCTTCTGTCCTCGCTGGTGGTGAAGGCCTGTTCCTCGTGATGGAGGGAGGAACGCCACCGTGCTGAGCACTGAAGGACTTTCGCTGGGGGGAATCGGAGGGGCAGGCGGCTCTGGATGGCTCACGCTGGCATGGGAAACTTTGTTCTGCCTAGCTCACGCGCAGGGGTGGCCTTTGCGCTCGCTGCCGTTTAATCTCACAACCTTCTCCAGGAAGGGAAGAGAAATAAATTGTCTTCTACGCCGGGGATTTAGGGTCCCGAAACGCTGAGTGATTTGCCCGAGGGAGTTGATGTCGGAGGTGCAAGCCAGCACTGTGCAACGCAGCCCGAAATCGCCACTAGCTGCACCCTCGCTGCAGCCTGCCGCGGGGCTGGAGGAGGTTGGGAAGCCGCCGCTTAAGGCTGTAACGGCCTTGTGTCTCTAACGCGAGCATCTCTGGTGCTGGCCTGGGAATGGCCTGGCGGAGGAGCTTAGCACGTGCCGAAGGTGAGAGTGGCCGGCGGCCCGGCTGCGGGTGGTCCCCGTGCCGGCAGGGCTCCGGCAGCCGGTGCCGCCGCTTGGAGCGGGCCCGTCTCTGACCCTCGTGCTGATGGAGCCGGAGGATGAAAAGCCAAATTCGGCAATCAAGCTGCCTCTCTCTACCTCTGGCTTCGTTGTGAGCCTGCCCGGGACCTGCCGAGCGCCACGCCAGAGGCTTTGTCCTTGTCCCAGCCTCCGGAGCGTCTCTCCGGGCCTTTTCCACTCAGAGCTCCGGGCGGGAGAGCTGCCTCTTGCACCGCCGGTTGATAAATGAGGCTCTGTTTGCTCCGGCGCCGAGTGAGATATGAAATCCCATAAAGCCTCCTCGCTTGTTAGAGAGATCTCGGCGAGCTGCTTATTATGCGCCGTGGCGTAATGCAGATTACAAATGCGACCGAGCGATAATTAGCAGAGCTGGAACTGTAATTAAACGCTCCTGTGCTGCACTGTGGTTTCTGTTGCAGGGTGGAAGGAAGCTGAACGGTTTCAAAACCCCGCAGGTGCCCTTCCTTTCCTCTGCATGCGCCAGCAAGCAGCCAGCCGCCGCTGCCCAGCCCCGGCTGCTCGGGGGGCGAGCGCTCCCCGGCACGACCCGGCCTCGCTCCTGGGGACCAACGCCAGCCAGCTGTGCCTGGATGCTCTCCAGATGTTTCACCAGGGGATGGGATGGGACTTGCCCTGCTTTGTAACCGGTTTGTCATGGTGGGGCAGCCTCCTCAGCCGGGGCTGGATGGGAAAGCGTGGTCTTCAGGAATAGCTCGCTTTCCCGAGCTTCCCCAAAGGAGCTTGGTGCTTCCTTAGGGCATCTTTCTTCCCCTGCATTCCCCGGGATGCGCAGGACGGGGCTGCTTTGCCTTCGCCCCCATCGTTTATGCCAGCAACCTTTGCAGGACTGCCTGGCTGCTGGGTTGGGGCACCAGGCATGGGGCGGTCCCCGAATCGGAGCTCTTTCTCAGGGACGAGAGCCAAGGACGGGCTCCCGAGCGAGCCGAGTTTGCCGCTGGGAAGTCGGGCCTGGTGCGTGGGGGAGAAAGAGCTGCTGAACGAGACGGCAGGCAAAAGCACGAGCTGTGCTGCTGATGGAGGGAAGCTTGCAGTCCAGCCGCTGCTGCTCGAAACCTCTAGGCTGTCTTTAATGCTTATTGGACTGGATGCGCTCTGATGAGCTGTCCAGACAGAGGACATACGCGGGAGGACAAGGAGCCGGCTGCAGGCACGTGGGCACAAGGCGCTTTGTATTCTCCTGTGTTAACACGGCTGCGACAGCAAATCCACCCGCCCTGGCCAAGGCAGAAGACCTCCGGGCTCTCCGAGGGGGTCTGCATGCAGTTCCCCTGCCAGCAGACGAAGTCGTGTTTCGGATGCAGCTTACCCCGTGGGAGTAGGTAGTATCCGCTGTGCAAATGCCGTCTCCTGCTTCTCCGCATGGTTACTGCGGTGTAGGGATTTGCCTCTCTCGTGCCGTCTCGGCCTGAGGATGCCTTGCGTCGCCGAGGGTTCGGAGAGGTTTTGCAGGCGCTAATTGCTCAGGGAGTTGTGAACGTCCTCGCTCAGGGAGATGGGATGCTCCGGCCCCACGGCGTGGTTGTGCGTGGGAGCGCGCATGCACCTCGTTGCATGGGGCGGGCAAGGTTTAACGTGCAAGCTTCTGCTCCTGGAAGTTGCCTTGTAAAGGGCAGGCTTAAAAGAGGTCTGTATGTGAGCGTGAGAGCAAGCAGGTAATTTTGGCAGCTGTTCAGGACCAGGATGCCACCTTGGAGTGGGAGGCTGACCGTTTTGTGGGTGTCAGCAATGTCAGCCTGCAAGAGCCAGCGATGAGGTTAGAAGTGGTCACGGGCTGGTGTCAGTGTCCCCGCTCGGTCACGAGCTTGGAGGCCTCTGCTTCCTGCCTCTTGGCGCCGGCTGTAGCAGTCTTGGCCTCTCCGGGGTTATCATCAGTCAGCTCTCTGTAGAGGTTTACAAAGATATCTCTTGGCGTAGTGCTGGAGGCTGTGGAGGGGTCTTCCCCTGACTGAAACTGAAACACAGGTCAGGGCTCGCTGATGACTCAATGAGTTTCCTCGGTCTGCTTCTGTTTTGAGGTTTCTCAGTATCTTATCAAGATCATAAACCTTCCTGTGAGAGAGGAGATCTGAGCAGAGGATAAGCAGCTAGCCCGAAAACAGCTGCAAATCCCCTTTGGCAAGCCAAGGCGAGGGAACTGATTTACTACGGATGGGTTGGCTGATGAACCTTGAAGGACAGGAAGGTTTCCACCCTGCACCTTCCCTTGGCCAGCAGCAGAATCAGCCTATCAGCCATCCCTCTCCATACGGCGTTGTGTTCTGCTGGTGTAGCAGAGCGGCTGAGGACCTGGCTTGTCAGCGGCAGAGTGACTCAGCCTTGGGCCGTGGTTGTGCTTGGCGTGTTGGATTGTTGGCTTTCCAAGCTCGGCTCTGGCAGTGCGATGTGGTTTCCGTGCGCAAGGAGAGCAAGATGGCTGGCACTTGTTTGGCCTGCAACTCTTCTCCCCCAGCATGAGGCATCTGCTGGATCGCTCTCTGAAGCTGATACTTTGCCCTCGCTTGATAGAAAAGAGAGTTGTAACCTGAATGCATGTGTCTTCAGATGGTCATGGGGTAGATCTGGGAGGAGGACCTTGGTTTTCATTGGCACCAGAGGGAGACCGCTGCTCGTTTGTCCTGTCCTGCCAGTTGAGCAGAAGCCTGTAATTTTTTTTTCCTAATAAGCCGTCAGGTCTGAACTCACTGACTACATTAACATCTGAGCAATAGCCAAAAGGCATCCTGACCAGGGATGATTACACCAGCAAAAGTAGTCTGTGCAGGGACTTGGCACAAGCACCTTCAACAGCAGAGCAGATCCCTCCTGTGGAAGGATGTTGGGTGTGATCTACGTAACTACAAAGTGCTGGCTTTTCAGTGGGTATGGGCACGCCAGGGTGGAAAAGGCCTCCTAGATCCTTGTCCTCTGATAAGGTGTGGGACTTGAACCACCTCCTAGCAAGCAGGCCAAAGGCAATTCTGGCATAGGAATTAAGAAGGTGGTAGCCCTGGGCTTGGGGTTCTTCAGAAATGTAGATGCCTTTTGATACTTGCTCTCCCCTGTGTATTCCTGACAGTGACTGGCATGTTTCTCCTTCCCCACAGATGGAGTCTCCGGTCTCGACGCCTGCAGTGTTGCCCTTGCACCTCCTCGTCCCTGTTGTCAACAACGACATCTCGTCGCCTTGTGAGCAGATCATGGTACGCACCCGTTCTGTGGGAGTGAATACCTGTGATGTGGCACTGGCCACCGAGCCGGAGTGTCTGGGCCCTTGTGAGCCTGGGACCAGCGTGAACCTGGAAGGCATTGTCTGGCAAGAGACGGAGGATGGTAAGTGTTGTTGGAGAGTTCCTTTGCTCTCCAGCGCTTGCATTTTTGAGTTACAATAATCTCCTTCTTCCTCTTTCCCTGCTGTGTTGCTTGCTGGCATATCCCAGGCTTCCTTTCCACCACAATCTGGGTGGTCAGGACAGAGTAGATGTGTGGGAGCAGCTCTTAAAGTTGGGTTTTTAATCTGTACAGCAAATGAAGCAACCAGCCAAAACCTGCAACAGCCCAGTGCGTTGTGTTATCCTGTTGCCCAGATGGTGGGTGAAAATCTAAACTGCCATTTCTCTGCCTTTATGTGAGAGCTAACTTGTTACTGGAGGTGCCAGAGAAAAGACCATGCCAACCTGAATGGGAGCTTGACAGAGTTGACTTCATTTCTAGCTGGCAACCTGCAAGTCTGTCACAAAAGCGCGCGAGCCCTGGGAGGCAGCAGAAATCTCCTGCTGGATAAATAACCCCGGCAGAGCTTTCAAAATAGACTTGACAGGAGCTCAGGGCTCTCGTCTCTCTTGCCAAGCCAGCTGAACCTTTTTCCACTGGAACTCATCTCATCTGCACGGAGTTTGGTTTGCTTTCCCAAGTCCCTTGCTTTGATGGGTTTCAATTGCTGCTGGGGCTCTGCCAAATAACATTGGGATGAATAGGTGGCTCAGTGTGCCACGGTTAGCACAGAAACCCAGTCGTCCCTCCAGCCTCTTCAGGAGGTTGGATACTCAGGCTGGAGGCCTGAGCTGAACTCCTCATATCTGAGTCTGGCCCCAGCTGGAGTCTGGAAGCAGAAAGAGAGACCAGAAGCACAAATGTGAGAAAGAGCAGAGGTGGTAGAGGCCAGCCGATGGGATACCTCAGGTGGGCCAGGTTGGAGCTCGTCTTGGACGTCTGCTTCTGCTCTTGCTTTGCCATTACGTGCGGGGAATGAAGGTGCTGGCCTCAATCCCAACTCTCTCTGGCAATGCTCCTCTGGCTGCACTTCACTGTGACTGTCTTCGTTATCTTTGATGATAATTGAAGTTGAACTTAAACCTGCTTTTCCATGAACAGGCAGGCCAGTGCTGCTACCATTTAGCCACAGGTTGGTGGTGTAAAACTTCCAGTGGTGCCAGCACAGATTACGCTGAAGCTGTGCGTGTGTTTTGTGGCCTCCTGGCTGAGGTTGTTGCTGTTTGTCCCCTTCAAATAGACACGGTTGTTCATAGGTGTGGAAAGCTCCCTTCTCGCTAGCCCCCAGTGCTGTGGGAAGGTCAGGATGGGACCCGATTCCTCTTTCCTCTCCCCTCTTGAAAACCATTTTCGAAAGGGCAGCTGGTGCAGGACGGGGTGGTGCAATGGCCCCGGGTGTGGAGATCAGCACTGAAGTTGTTCCCACTTGGAAAAGCATCATGACCTGAGGTATTTGGGAAGGGAGGAGTGCGCAGACCGCACTGGGGGAGACTACCTTGAACAACCGGTCCTTGCTAGCTTGAGACGGGCACCTCCAGCTTCCTCATACACCTCTGCCTTCCCTGTTTTACCTTCCGCTCAGTTGCATGTGTGGAAGGATTCAGCTGAATCAAGTCGGCAGGGAGCTGTAAGTGCTTTTTTTCTGCTGCTCCTGAGGCAGGAGGAAGCCACAATGCTGGAAAATTGTACCCAGGGGATTCTTCCTCTCTGAGCTAGGCTTGCTGGTAGGGACAAGAAAATGCACAGCAGCGTACAGGGGCCCTGAACGTGGAAGTCGGCGCGTGCTGCCGGGCATCCCCGCGTGCGGCCGGCGGCACCTGGGACTCGGCTGCACTCCGAGCTGCCCTGCTCGTTCTGGGCGTGCGGGATCTGCTTGCGGATAGCGGGTGGCAGAGCTGCCAGCTGTTTTGGGAATTGCCTGGAGCCTGCAGTCGCTTGCGCGCCGGGTCCGCCCGTGTGAAGCCAAGTTAGTGAGCGGCTCCTGCTTCCCGCTGCTGCCCTTCGCTCTGTGCTGGCGGCTGGTCACGGCCAGGGATGCGGGTGACGGGGAGAAGGGCATGGTTTGTGCCAGGTTCCTGCCTCAGCTGCACCGTGCCCCAAGGAGAAACACTGTGTGAGATCTGCTCGCTCCAGCTATCAGCCTGTCTCTAGTGTTTTTTGGTCTCTGCAAAAGGTCTGATCACCTTAAAAATTGTAAAGCGCTTGCCGTGAGCTGGGGAAACTGAGGCACGGGCAAGCTGAGTGGCTTGTCTGCAGTGGCACCCGGATTAGCTAGCAGTGCAGACAAGCATCAGCCCCTCCTGGGTTTTAGGACTGTGCACGAAGCACCAAACCATCTCTCCTTTCCCACCAGCGTGTTCTTCTTCAGCCTGGTGTCCAGAAAAGCCCGGGGCCACGGAGTTGGAGATGCGTGAGTATTTGTGCCTCCGGAGCTGGTGTGTCACCGGTTTTATTTTAGATCAGCATCCAGCAGGACACGAGAAATCCAGGCACTAAAGGGCGAGGATTAAACCTCTTGCAGGAAGGGGGAGAGGTGGAGGCAGGGTCTGGCCTGGATTCAAGAGCACCACGCGATCCCCAGCTCTCCCGCTCCTGAAGGCGTACCTGCGGCTCCGCGGAGCCGCCGTGGCGTGAAGCTCCCGGGAGGCTGATTTCGGCCCTGCTGTTGGAGACCTCTGTGGGCAGCGGTGAAGCTGGTGAGAGCTTGGACCTCTGGGTCTCTCTGGGGGAAGTCATGAGAAGAGGTGCACGGTGGGCAGAGGAGACCGTGCAGCAGCACGAGGAGGAGCGGAGGAGCAACGGGGCATCCCCGATCTCACAGGAGACTGAGCACAACCGTCCTTTCCCTCTTCCCCCCAAATCCCTTGACTACTCGAGAGGCATTGAAGTGAGAGCGAGACGGAGCAGGATTCATCCAGTCTTGCAGGGCTTCAGGTTTTATGAGATGCGCGTCGGCTAGATGGGGGCCTCGGGCGGCAGCTGGGAGTTGTGTGGAAGTGCTAAATGTCTCCCTGTGCCAACGCTGCTCTGAGCTGCGCTGCGCTTTCATGGCAGCTCTGGATGGCTTGTAAAATTTTCAAGTCCTGATTGCCGCACGGTGCTCTCTGATCTTTCAAAGGAGGCGGCTGCGGCAGGCCTCCTGCTTCGCGCCAGAATTAGCAAGGAAGCCGCTGCTTTGACTGCACTGCTGATTTCCAAGCCCCTTTCCTCGCAGTTTCTCCTGTAACATCAGGGCTTGGTGTTTCTTTTTACCCTCTTTCTTTTTTTTTTTTCTTCTGGGCCTCGCCAGTCTATGAAGCTCTGCAGCCCGTCTGCCTGTCCTTCCGCATTACCCCTTTCTTTTGCAGCTATCGTTTCAGACCGTGCCTCGGAGGCATTCTGTGATTCCTGCAGCTCGGCTATTTTTAGTCTGCAGTAATTCAATGAACTTGTGCAAAGATCCTTCTCTGCCTGGCTCTGCTGGCTGCTGCTTGGTTCCTGCTGTCAGGAACGATGGCTTTTACAGCGAGCCCTGCACTCCTGTCATGCAGAATACAAATCCTGCTGTTTCCTTTGGTCGTTTCCAGTCTGCTGCGTATGTCAGCTCCCAAAGTAGAAGCATCTCTCGTACTCAGTTGTATAAGACCAAAAACCTGGGGTGAATCCGTCCCTCTTTCCTGATCCCCTGACATCGCTCCTGCCTTCTCCTCGTTGCTGATGGAGCAGGACTTGGCTTTGCTACAGGAGTGTCCCAGACCTGTGTGGTGTCCAAAGCTGGAGCTCACAAAATGCGTAGGGTGCAACGAGCATCTCTCCTTGCCCCGGAGATTCGGGAGGGAGGCGAGGGAGGAGAACCACAGGTGTAGGGCATGTCTACAAAGCAAAACGAGGGGTGTTTCAGCATGGATGAGCGTGCCTGTGTGACCAGAGTCCAGTCCCAAGATCCCCGAAGGCAGTGCTAAAATGCCATTACTGCCGCTACTCATGCAAGTGCTAATTTAGCCATGGGGCACGCCAGCCTGGGCCAGCCTCCGTTTCTCCGTGATGGGGCCAGTCTGCGTTTCTCCTGGGTTGACATCCCCTCTTCTGGTGGCTTGAGCAGCACCTCCCATCCTTTCCACCCCACCACACTCGGTGTCTCCCCCGGGTCCTCACGGTGCTGCTGCCGCCCCAGCATGACCTCAGCAGAGCCGCCGTGAGCTTCGGCCTCGCCGGATCGCTTGGGAGGACCCCGGGCTGCAGGAGCAGCGCTGCCGGCATCGATCCTCACCTCCCCAGAGCTGGGGGATGACGCTTTCTGCATGCCCAACTGTCTGAAGCTAAAGTTCATTTCTTAAAATACCAGCCGCTCGGCTGAGCGCAGGAAGCACGTGGTGTCTGCTGGGTGGCTCTGGCGGAGCAGAGTGTGTCGCAACGTGTGAAGTGGTGTTTAAGCTTCACCGCACCGTTACCTGAGCAGGGCTCGTGGGTCCGAGTGTTTGCATATCGCTTGTGAGCCAGTCCGGCCTGCTCCAGCCGGATTAATAACAGCAGGTGCAGGGAATGGAAGGGCTTAATTGCGACCGATTTTTTTTTGCTAAGCAGTTTGTTCAGAAAGCTTTTTTCCCTCTTGCTGGCTGTGAGCAGCACTTGGCTCGTGTCAGGCATGTCAACATCAGAGATGGAGAGGAGGTTGCTAGCCTGCAGCAGCCACTTTCTCCCCAGGGGTGACAGCCCCGTCCCCCCCAGCGCACTTGGCATGTGGAGGTGCAGAATTGTGTTTGCTTCCAGTTAATTCCTGACTCCCTGAACGTGCTGCTGTGAGCACTTCTCATTTGGCACTTCTAGGTCTTTGCACGCTTCCCCCACTGGGTCTGTAATGTGACAGTGTAGCAAGGAGAGACCGCTGACACAGGGCAGCGTTGTGAACAGTTCCCACTGGCTCTGCGAGGAGAAGCATAGCTCTTCCCTGGTGCGTGATGTGTCCTTGAAAATTGGATTTGTGTAGGATGTGCCCCCTAGGCTCCCGTGGTAATTGCTCTGACACGGGCCCTTCTTTTGCAAACTGTTCTCCTCCGGTAGCCCCTGACTGCGTGTTGGTGGCATGTGCCATTTTTGCAAGCTGAAACGATAAGCGTTGCTCTGTGCGTGGCAGCAAAAGTGTGTTTGGGCTCATCCAGTGGCATAACTTCCTCCTTCCCTTCATGTGGGTTTGTCTCGCGGCTGACCCGCTGAGCTATCTTTCTTTGCTGAAGACGTGAACTCTCGGTTGGAAGGGTGTTTGTTTTGTTCTTCTGGGGTGTGTGTTTCTAACAGGCACACTCACCCCGAGGGATCCCATGGCTTGTAGGGGATGAGATCTACCTGCCTCACACACCTCTGGGAAGGGGGTTGTACAGCAGACGGTGACATGGATGGTTGACCAGAGCTCCCTTTTTGTAGAAAACAGCTTTTGGGTTGTCCTTGTGGCTGTGAAGTTGGGCAGAAAGCCCCCCTAAAGCCTGGCAGTGCTGCTGTGGCTTTAGAAAGAGACCAGAGTTGACCGTTCTGATGCGGTGGAGCGAAGCTCCGAGGAGCTGGGATCTCCAGGCCTGATGTCCCTGCTAGCTCAGCCAGCCCGCCTTGCCGCCATGCCTATCTCCTTCCTCTGCCCTTCTCTAGATGAGTTGGTGCCGGCAGTCATGTAAAAGCTATGGGATGTGATCGCCAGCAAAGGCAACTTTGGGGCTCCAACCCCTAAACATCTGCCACTCGCTGCCTGCAGCATTTGCTGCGGACTTTCAGTTCATCTGCGTTGCTGTGGCTTTAGGCTTGGGTCAGGGTAGGGTCTGGGGTGCGTTTTTCTTACCTACTGGACGTCAGTGGTGGGGCTGCGCTGGAAGCTACCTTGGCCGCAGCGAACGGCCTGTCCTATCAGCTCTCCCACCGCCGTGACGGTGATGCCTCTGTGTGCGGCTGCACCTTCTCCATGCCCGTCTTGTGCAGGAAATGTGTTTTGTTAAATGCCTTTCACGGGAGCAGCTGTCTTGGCAGTTTCCCTAATTCTGTTAGGTGTGATTCCGATCTGCAGGAACTATTAACTGATCTAATTATACCGGAAAGCATCACTCCGCTTGCTGCCTTGTTAGCTCCTGGGTCTCCTTCTTCCCCCTCGCTGGAATTGGTGTCACCTGGCATGAAGTGCATCGCCGGGCATGACGGCATCTCCTCGCCTCCGCTCGTGGGGATGTTGGAGCAGCGGCTGGACCGGGTCCTGACACCACCCGTGCCGTGAAACCAGCTCGGACTCCAGCAGTGGTGTTTGCAGCCAAAACAAGCTGTTGCCTGACATACAAACCTTCATAGCAACAAGGATCACAGCATGGCAACAGCAGCTACACAAAGGAAATAGGAGAAAATGTAGCCCTCCAAATCCCTTTCTTGACGTTTTTGTCGGGGTGGAAGGCCAGGGCAGGTTGCCCGTGACCAACCTGCATGAGCTTTATGCTCTCCAGGGACTTGGACTGCACTTCTGCAGGCAACTCCTAGAGGTATTTGGGGGCTCAGTGCCCACCTTTGGGGCTTTGGGCACTGCTCATGCCAACATCAATGCGCGTGCTCGCATGGAGTGGTGTCAGGCTGGACGCCACGGTCCCGAGCGAACGGGAAGGAGCTGTAGGGCGGTCTTCACGGGGACAACCACCCGCCGGGTTGCCTGTTGCAGCTCTACAGCCTGAGCAGGTCGCACAGCTCTCTTCGCCGTGTCCACCACCATCTTCCCCTTCCTGGCTGCATCAGGCATCTCTCGTGCTGCCGCTCTGGCCACTGCCTGCTTGTGGCACTGCGTTCCACCCGTCCGCCCACCCGGCCAGCAAGACCAGGCTCAACTTACCCCTTCCCTACATGTGTTTCTGCCCTGCTCTTGTGCGTGCTGTGCCAAGCCTTCCCCAAGCTTGTGGCAGTGCCATTGCTCTCTGAGCCCTCCTGTTTTTGCTGAACCTACAAAAGCCCAGAGGTCTGGGAGATAGGTTGTGTGAATCGAGGGAAGGGCAGGAGACGCACGGTAGCTTGGGAGATGATAGGAAAGGGCTGAGCTGGTGTGTGAGGGTAGATCGGAAGATCTTAACCTTAACCACAAGGAAGCCCTGCCCCAAATAGATGGCTTTGCACTCTTCATGTGCTGCCTCGCTGTCACCTGTCCCCTTAAATGGTGACTCTTGTTGCTGGGAATCTCTCTGTCTCTCGGGATGCCTGGCAGTACTGGGGATGCTTTAATGGTGGTGATGGGCCAAGATTGCATCGCCTTGAGGTGAGATACTGATATCTGTGTCTTGGGGCTTCAAAGGGGGAGACACAGTCCCCTATAAACAAAACCCAGCGTTTGTAGCCCTGTGAACTCAAACGCGGAAATAGGAGGTGAATTCTCGAGGCTTTTACGGCGAGGGAGGAGAGCACAGGAATCAGGGGGACCTCTCTCTCTTGCTTTGATAGTATTTCCAAAAGTAACGAGTGATTGTAAATCCCCTCCAAGATTGCTGAGCCGTTCAGCAGAGCCCGAAAGGGCTCGCCGCGGTCCTTTGAACCCTCCCGCAGCCGTTGCCAGCGTGGCTGCGACTGCTGGGATCTTCGGGTCAGCAATGCGGCGGCTTGCTTCGGGCTGCCAGGGCCGGAGCGCGGTCCGGTGCTGGTCGGTGGAGAGGACTCTCTTCGCGCCGTTGAGTTGCAAACTCCTCCTCGTTTCCCCGATAGACGGTGAGGCCTCAGCCCTCGGAGCGAGGTGGCTGCTTGCATGTCGTCGTAGAGAAGCAGAGCTTTATTATGCATAATTTCCCGGTACTCCCACAGTGCGACCGCTTCATATCTAATATTTGCTGGCAGAATGCTTGACAGTACTGGGAGGCAGGGAACTCAAGTAGAGCTAATGCACTGCTTATCACTCTCAAAGCACTGTTTATTTCAGCATCTGTCAGCTTTGTATGAAGGCTGTTTTATCAACAGGTGAGCAATATTCTGCTCCAGACAGGACTATTGCTTGTGTCGAGCTCCCCGAGGCACATGTGTAGCTGCCCTGGGTAATACCAGCTGGGGCTCCTGCTTTAGCCGCCAAGCGCTGGATTAAAGGGCTTGTTTACAAGGGGGCCTCTCGAGCTCCAATCTGCTGCGCCGCGCTTTTATGGGAGTTAAATTGGTTTCGACGCCTCTACCTCCCTTCTCCGGGGGAGCGAGGATGGATGTCCAGGCTGCTCGCAAATGGCCCTGCAGCGTGTGGCCTGATGCGGCTGTTGGGAGCTCGCTGGACCTTGGCGTCGCGGCGGTGCTCTGCCTGGCTTGCCGAGCTCGGAGGAGCGCCGACGCGTGCCAGCTCGCTGGGTCTGCGGTGCCAGGGCATCTGTCGTGTCCCTCCCAACACCGTAAACCTCCCTGCTCGGCACGGAGCCGGCCGGCCTTACTGCCGGCAGGTGAAATCATCTCGGCGCCTGGCAGGGCTCCATCCTGGATGTATCTGCCTGGATAGGGCGAGGGGCAGCTGGGGAGAAAGCTGCCGCCCGAATCCAATGCTGGCGCTGGCTGGTGCAGCCGTTTTCATCGCTGCTCTGAGCTGGCCCTTGCAATCCCACGGGCATGTTTCCCCGAGGATTGGGATGGTGGGTGGGAGGACACAGTGCAGTTACCACCCAGCACAAGCTGACACCCAAACACTCGGGCTGCTGGATGGGGGACAGTGGGGCAGTGGTTTTGCTGTGGAAGGAAAAGCTGTTTTCCCTGTTACTTGTTGGGCCATGGCAGATGGGTCCTCTCCCAGGAAGGTGTCAGGACCTCCCTGCTATGGCCCACCGGTCCTTTCCCTCAGACACCGAGATCTCTGCTGACCAAACTGGAAGACGTGATGGCAGGTAGAAAGGAGGTAGGTGAGTTGGCTGGCACCCGTAATGACGTCCGTCTCTTGGGTCTGGGGCTGGCAGGGCCTGTCCACGTGCTCAGGGTTAAGCTCTTCATCAGGCTTGCAATTGGGAAGTCCCCTCCGGCAGCTCTCGCTGGGGGAGGTTGGGGGTGGTGGGGTTTTTTTGGTCTTCCTCTGCAGCGTGGATCCTCTGGCAATTTTGCGCGGCCCCTTCCTCGCCGGGGTGGCGATGAGGGGTGCTGGCAGGGCCTGTGATCTCTGCTTTCCTGCTGTCACGTCGTGGCTGTCATTTGCGGTTTGTTGCTGAAGGTTGACGCTTGTTACGGGCTTTGGGCAGGAGCGTGACAGCAGAGCTGTGCATGTTCGGCGGGTCCTTGGGAACTAACTGTCCATCACATGGCATTGGTGACAAGTGACTGGTGTACTTACAATGGCATGTCCTATGGTCGCTTTAGTCACCCACAGGACACCCTTGCTGGCTCTTTTCCCCTGGGTAGGAGCTTGTATGGCCCCAGCCCAAGATATCTCTGCTGTTTTCCCTGCCCCAGCATGAGACTCTTCTCTCCACATCGCCTTCCTGTCCCTTCAAAAGCTGTCCCTTGGATGGCTGGTGACAACGATCTAGCTCCAGTAACCTCCCCTTTGCTCCTGCCTGGACGCCTCTGAGATCCCAGCATTGATCTTTGTGTGCATTTAGTGGGATGATCATATCTTTGTCTAACCCCACCTGGGAGACTCTGCAGGAGACCGGAGAGTATTTTGGGAAGTACCGCTATGGACTGCCCTCTTCTTGCACGCTTCCTTAAGTGCCTGCTGCTGGGGACGGGATGTGGGCGAGATGGTCCTGGGGCTGGCCATCTCCCTGCCCGGAGGAGCCCTCTGCTCTCCTGGCAGTAACAGCGGAGCTGTTGTATGATGGCTGTGGGTGCTGCACTCCAAAGTCGGGGTGCTGCAGGTTGTGCCAGCTGGGGCATCCCAGAGGTGCGTGCTTTACCGCTTGGGCTTTGCGCGCCATAGAGCACAGAGCTTTCCCTGGGAAATCCCAGGCAAAAGTGTCGCCATCTCAGTGAGATGGAAGAAATAGCATCCAGGGCCGTTGCTCTTTAGCTTCTGATGCTGCCTGGGTATGCTAGCTGTGCCTGGGCACTGCCCACGTCCGCGGGACTGCCCTGCCTTGCTGCACGCACGAAGCAGCGGGAGAGCTCGGTCTGCTTTGTAGCATGGGATCCCGGCTCAGGGAGGTTGGGACCAGCTAAAGGTTGTACCAGAGCATGGATGCCCCCAAATGACTGTGTCCGTGAGCTGTCTCTCAACACAAGCGCTCCTTTTTTCCCTTCTCCTTCCAGCTGTGGCTGGAGCGTCTTTAACTAAGGGAGGAGGAGTTGAGAGGCCGTAGGCTGGGTCCCTGCTGGGTCCCTGCTGGGTAGGTGTTAATGCAGGAGGCAGCAGTGGAGGTGAGGACCCCTCCTTGGGGTGCAGTTAAGCTGAGAGAAGGACTAGCAGCTGGAGAAATTCATGGAAGAAGGGTATTAAACCCACTAGAGTCACCACGGTGCTGGAGGCTTGGAAGAGCCCCGGAGCAGGACTGCTGCGTGTTCAATCCCTCCTCCTGGCCACTGTCGCAGATGGGATACTGGGCTAGATGGACCTGGATCTGAGCTGGTTCACGGACCTGTGGACAAATCACAGCTCCTCATGATAAGAAGTTCCACCAGCTGTTGTCCCGTCACCTTTCAGATCTTTTCAAAAAATCAGCAGAAAGTTAGCAGAGCTCTCCTTGCCAACAGCTCCACTGCTGTTAGACAGCCTCGGTGGCGGTGGAGATGGCTTGGGCAGCTGCCAGCCTGCTGGGGCATGGCAACCTGCGGAGGAGGAGGAGGTAGAGCTGGCCGTGCTTGGTAGCTTTCTCCCGGAGCAAACTGGTCTCTCCATCTGGGCGCTGAGCTCAGACCACCATGCTCTGCTGCAGGGTGCCGGGGGCCTCTGCCTGCTCACACCTTTTTGTCTGTACCGTCCTGGTTTTGATGGTCCGGCTTGTGAGCCTGATGCAAGAAAGAGAAGCTTCAGTTAGAGTTGCTCCAGCATTGAAAAGCCCCTATATGCTGACTTTTCCTTGGTCTTGAAGGAGCTGTGCTGGCAAGCCTTCCCCAGGCAGACGGCTACGGCTAGGGCTGGTGGAACAAGCTCTGCAGGCGGTAGGATGGCAGTGCCAATATGGCAGTGGCACCTTAAAGAGAGGAGATCCTAGTGCAGTCCTGGTACCTGCATGATTAAAAGGGGTTCAGGATTGTCTCAGTCCTCAGAGGAAAGGAGAAATGGCCATGCCTGTCCTCAGCGCGCTCATTAGCCTTGCAGGGCTGGGGGTGCTTTGTGTGCTGGAGCCTTTGCACAGCGGCCGCTGTGTCCTGGCCGTGGTGCTCGGGTGTTGAGCCTGGACTTTCCATCATGCCCAGCGTATATCCTGTTGCACATGGGTTACCACCTTTCCCTTTTCCTCTGCTCGAGGAACCTTGGTCGAGTCAGGGCTGGGGGACAGTGAGCCATATAATGTACCACTTGCCCACAGCGCTGAGAGCACCCATGCTCTCTGGGGGTGCTGGGATCCTTCCCCCTTTCTCGGCAGGATTTGGAGCTGCTCTTGGTTTGGTTGGGGGGCTGAGCTACAAGCTGGCTCATTTTTGCAAAGCGCTGGACGACCATGAGGGCTGATCACAGATCACCCGCCGTTTGGGAGCGAGGTCTCCACCTCCAGCGCGGCTCTTGGCTTGGAGGGGTGCTCGCGAGGCAGGTTGTCCCCTGCAGCACAGCGTGGACTGTGGCTCTTTCGCTTTCTTTTGCCCTCTCCTACCCAGAGCCATCCTGTCCCCGAGCAACGTGAAGGCAGGTGTGGTACCGCCCACAGCCCCCCGTGCTGAGCCTTAGCCCCCTCCGTCTCGCGTGGCTTTAGCCAGCCGCCCCGGCGAGCCTCCCGACAAGGTCTTGCTCTTCCAAGCTGCGAAATGAGGTCTGCGCTAAGTGAGAATCGGCCCCTCGGGGCTGATCCATCAATGTCACCTCGCTCCCGGAAAGCTGCAGCCCCAGGCAGAGGGGACAGCCAGCGCAAGGGACTCGGACGACCAGGAGATCGATGCAGCTCTCCAAAGATCATTGGAGGCAAATGGAGCAATTCTCCAGGCGGGCGTTGAGGTTGCTTAAGCTGTCAGCACTCGTATCCAGGAGCCAGCAGGGCTCAGTGCCTGAGCACAGCTCTAATTAGTGAACTAAAGGCTGGGATGAAGGTGCTCGGCTGGCTGTGATGACCTCCTCCTGCCGTGTGTCCTCCAGGCATGTAAATAAAACCTCCCTCCTCTGCTGCCAGCCGGGCTGGGAGGAGGGTTTGCAGCTGCGTAGGCAAATATAGGACGCAAATATGGGTCCCTGCATACCTCGGGAAGGGCCGGCGCTGCCAGCTTCCACCTGGCCAGTCTGGCAGCAGCCGCGAGCTGTCGCCTCTTTTTTTCCGCGCCGTGTTTGCCTTGCCGTCTCCCTCTCCCTCTGCCTTTCTCCCTGGCTCCTGCCCCATCTCGCCTTTTGTTCTCTGCTCCATCTCCCCCGTCCTCTTTAGCACACGCAAGGCGAGGGATAAAGCAGTAGCTTGAGCAGCCTCTGCCCGGTTTGTTTTAACCTCCCTACGTCCGGCTGTGCCGTGGGTCTCTAGCTGTGCCCGAAGCGGTGGTGTGGCTACGGGTCATTCAGCGCTCCCGCGTGTCCTGGAGCGCGTCCTCCGCCTGGATGTGTCCCGGGAGCTAGTCCTGCCGTTGTGGTGTCCTGCTCCATGACGTTCCAAGGGCCCTGCTGGCCCCTGGCTTTGCTCTCCGGCTCTTCCCTGCGTGGGGAAACCATGTGCAAACTGTCAGAGATGCCGAAAGCAGGGTCTGTCCAATGGAAATGCATAGTCTCGTCTCATCTAGCGCTGAGCATTGCCTTCTCCCAGCAGTTTGGAAGGAGGATTTAATGCAGTGCTGTCCTTGGTAGCCCCACATCTCCTCAGGCTTTGCCTCTTTGTCTCTTTGACCCACCACCTTATCCTCTGCTAGGTCTGTCCCCTCCAGCCCTACCCCGGGACGCTTCCCTTTCCTGGGTGTCCTACAGCTGCACCTGGCAAGTCCCAGATCCGCTGCTGAAGAGCACCCATGCAGGGACCGACTGTGAGCTGGGCCCCCGTGGGTCTCAATCCACCGGCTGTGGGGCGGATGGGTGCCCAGGTGCTGCGGGGAGCAGGACTTGCTTCTGCAGCCCCTCCTGCGAGAGGCCCCGAGTGCGTTGGCTATCTGGATTTAGGGTGCGAGAGGCTAAGGCAGCCTGTTTCCCAGCCCTGTGGAGCTGGGAGAGGTCAGTGCTTCACAGCTAACTTCAGAGACAGCAGCTGAATTTAGGCACCCTTGCAGCCCGAGGAGAGGACAACCCGCTTTGGAGCAGCGGCACGTGGTGCGCTTGAGCTTGGCTTTGCCAGCTGGGCTGGTTTGCAGTGGGATTGATGGTAGGATGAGCTGGTACTGGGAATCCTTCGCCTCCTTGCTGCGCGCTCACCTTCCTCCATCCTACGCCTTCCTCCATCCTGCACCTTCCTCCATCCTACACCTTCTTCCTGGGGTCTTCAACCACTCTGCTGCTTTAGAAAGAGGAGTCTTCCCGGCAGGGAGAAGACCCCCAGCCCGCGCCAGGGCTGCGTAATCTTACCTTTCCTGCTGACTCTTTACCCAAACACGGTCATGTCCCTAGCCTTTGCCTCGGGTCTGCAAATCCAAATATGCTCTTCACTCGCCTCTTCTCGATCCCTGCGATGGAGGGGTTATAAAAACGAGTACGTGGGCACTGCACTTGCCTCGCTCGCTGCTGCATGGGGACGCTCTGGATTGCTGCTTGGCCTCCTTCGCGTCCTCCGCTGTGACCGCCCTGCTAGCCCTTTGCCGCCTTCCTCTCCCATCCACCTTTTCGGCTCTCTTTCCATTTGCACTTTTACCGCCTCATCTCGTGTTGCTGCCTGCGCCTCCCCAGAGACGGGCAGCGGCTCGCTCCCAAATCGATGGCGCGTTCCTAGACAGCAACCCGGTGGTGTCAGCCCACCTTCGGCGCGGCGTTTAATTTTCCTGCTGGGCGCAACTCGGCCCTGCTGCAGTGACATTAGCACTTAGCAGCCGGGACCTCTGCCGGGGCGGGCGCTGAGTGGTTTTCAGCCAGGCTCGCGTGGTATCGATTGCTCGAGAGCTTCCGAGGTGTCGGATTCCCGTGAAACCAGGTGCGTCTGGAGTTATCCAAGCGGCTCGCCTCCTTCCCAGGCGCCTGCGAGATTCGCTGCGTGGTTGCAGCCTCTTTGAGGGCCTCCAGCCTTCCTCGGTGGGGACAAAGCAGTGGGGAAGCTCCAGTGGGTCCTGGGCCACGACGTCGATGGAGATGGCCGGATGGTCCTCAGGCCCCTTTTCCAAACGCAAAGCCCAAATTTCGAACCCCAGAACGGGCCAGAGGCTGTTCCTCCGGGTCCGGGTGCGTTTTGAGCCTCCCCTTGGCAGCGGCTCCGGGATGCCGAGGCAGCGCGGGAGCACCCAGTGCCCTTTCCCAAACCTCGGCTTTCCCAAACCCCCTTGCATCTCCCAAAAGTGGAGCCCGCGGACAACCTCGGCGCCGCGTTGCCCTCCGCGCTGCCCGCTTGCCGCCTGCCTGGGCTGCCCTGGCCCTGCCTGCGCCGGCTCCTCTCCTGCGGGTTCGAAAGCCGCTTAGGCTCTATCCCCGGGCTTTAAATTGTCCCGCGTTATTGTTGGAGGATTAGGAGGGGATTTTGCACAACTGGTTGCAGCGGGTTAAATATAGGCTGGGGCGCGCTGCAGGGCTCACGCTGAGCCCCGTGCCGGGCTCTCGCTGCGGAGGGGAGGGAAAGGATGGGCGCCCCGGCTCCCGTTGGAGTGGCTGGTGCTTTACGGGAGGGGAAGGAGAGAAAGGGTTTGAAGCAGAAACGGTTTTCCCTGCTGCGCTTTCTTGCTGGAGCCTTTTCCGTTCTGTTCCTCTTTTAAAATGAAACCTGCGTTTTGGGCCTCGGCTCCGTGAGCGTCTCTTGATTTCATATATTATCGCTGCGAAGCCTGCAGCTGGCTGCTGGCACGTTGCAACCGGGGATACAGACCAAGATTTACAAATGTGCTTCAGGCACAGCTGTTCTGGGCTCCCTCGGCTCCATCCATCTTCTGGGTCTGCGCGGCTGTATATCTAGCTGCACTCGTCTGCCCTTGTAAATGAGATTTCTATCTCCCAAGTTTTACCTTGTTCAGATAAATGCACTCAGTGCAAGGGACTCTGCTCCTGGTCGAATTAGTTATGCAGTAATCAGAGCAGTCCATCGCTGGGAGGAAATATCCACTTGAGTTCACTCGGCTAATGGCCTGAGATTATTTAGTGTAATTGCTTTCTTATGGAAGCACTTGCAGCCCGCTGGCCACGAGAGACCTGGGAAGGTGCTAGCGCTGGGCGGGCTCGCCAAGCGGGAGCAAAACGGGTCTTCCCCTGCCCTCGTGTGTGGTCCGGAGGAAAGCCGAGAGATGCCGTGCAAGAGGTGGCTGGCCCCGGAGAAAGATCGCCCGGGTGTGCGTCCTTGGCAGGGCCGTCCTTTGGCTTTCTGCTCTCTCTTTGCTTCCTAAAGTTCTTTGCAAAAGCTGATGTTGCCAGTCCCCCGGCAGCTTTCTCAGGTCAGCGTTGCCCAGGGCTTGCCCCACGCTGGAGCCTGGCCTTGCGCAGGACAAGGAGGAGATGTGTCCCCTGCTGCCGTTTTCTCCAGGCAGAGCAAGGTGGCAACGGGGGGATGGTGCCTTGTGATGGGTCTCGGTGGGTGTCCTGCAAATGCAGGACCAAAATGAGCATCAGACAAGGTTGGTTCAACCCAAAGGTTGGGCTCTCCTGCAGGGATGCTCTGGACCCCTGTGCTGGGCTTGAGGTGGTCCATGGAGGCAAGCGGTGGTCGGGCTGCGCGGGGATGCTGGGCAGAGCTTGCCATCTAGTGGGCAAAAACATCTCCTCCAAGAGGGCTGTGGGGTTTGCAGCCCTGCTACGGGGTTTGCAGCCCCGCCGTGGTGCCCGCAGCCTTGCCATGGGGTTCACAGCCCTGCCGTGACGTTTGCAGCTCTCCCGTGGGTCTCACAGCCTTGCCGTGGGGTTCACAGCCCTCGCCTCATGGAGATCACCCCCCCCCCCCGCAGAGTGCACGTACAGCCAGCGTGGATCTTCAGGCCCCCCAAATTACGCAGCCCTTTGGGGCTTGTGAGTTTTTGCATCTCTGTGAAATTGCAGAAAAATAAAGTACCAAGCAGCTCAAGGAGTAGAGGTTAAGCAGGTGCTAGGCAGAGCCCTGCCGAGAGAGGGGATGAGCGGGGTGGTTTCCTGTTCTCGGTGCTGCTCCAGCCTAGAGCCCCATCTCTCACATATCTGCTGAGATGCAGTGAGAGCCAGCAATGCCACGTGGCCCTCCAGGGCTTCTGGAGACCTAGGGCAAGGTCCTCCATGAGGTGTGAGGGTGCCTGAGTGTGTCCTCCTCCTCAGTTGCAGGAGAGGAATTGTTTAAGGCAGTGATTGGTATCCGTTATCTCCATGTTTACACTAAACAAATCACTCCCCACGTTGTGGAGGGGTTTGCCCAAAACCTGCTCCCTTTCCCACCTCTCCCTGGCCCTAGAGCTGAGCCCATCTCTGTGTGTGCTGTTGTCCCTCCTCTCCATCTTGAAAGGAGAGAGCTCCCTTTCCCTGTAGCTCAATGCCCAGGGAAGGGCAAGACGCCGGTGGAGTTGTGGGGAGGCCTGCCTGGCCACGTGTGACCCTGTCTCCTCGCCTTGCAGGTATGCTGGTGGTCAACGTGACCTGGAGGAACAAAACGTACGTGGGGACGCTGCTCGACTGTACGCAGCACGACTGGGCACCTCCCCGGTAAGTGCGTGGAGGGGCCTGGCAGCACTTCATGCTCCCTCAGCTGCCGAGCACCCTGCTCAGGCGGGTCGTGCCTGCATCACTCCCCACTTCGCCCAGGCACGGAGGGGAAACCCAGCTGTGTTCGGGCCTCGTGTCACCCAGCACGCTCTGCCCATTGCCCTTGGAGCTGCTGTGGCAGGCAGCGTCTCCTGCGGCCAGCTCGTGCTTGTCCGCGGCACCCTGCTAAGTTGCTAAAGTGGAGCTTGAGCTGTGCCATCACCATGTTCCTGGCCCGGGGCCGCTGCCGCGCGCCTGCTGTGAGCCCAACATCTCCCAGCCCATCCTGGCTGCACCCATGACTTTTTACCTCTCTGGAGATGGAAGCCAGGTGGGCATTTGCTGTCTGAGCTCTCTGATTCCTCTTAACCCCTTCTGTGGTAGTCTTGGGGTTGACATGGGCCAGCTCGCAGGATTGGCAGCGCTTAGCCCCGCTCACAGCTCTCTGCAGAGCTCAGACTGTCCGGGGGAGGAAGGGGCCCCCTCCGCACAGCGGGGTCGGCGTAGCCTGGCACGGCTGTCGCTCAGTATAAGCTTCTTGTTCTCCGCAGGTTCTGTGACTCTCCCACCAGCGACCTTGAGATGCGCAACGGCCGGGGCAGGGGCAAGCGCATGCGCCCCAACAGCAACACGCCCGTGAACGAGACCGCCACGGCTTCGGACAGCAAAGGGACCAGCAACAGCAGCAAGACCCGGGCGGGAGCCAACAGCAAAGGGCGCCGGGGAAGCCAGAACTCCTCGGACCACCGCACGCCGCCCAGCGGCACCACCGAGGACGTCAAGGCCAGCCCCTCCTCCGTGACCAAGCGGAAAAGCAAGCCCCTCTCGGACATGGAGCTGAACTCCAGCTCGGAGGACTCGAAGGGCAGCAAACGCATCCGCACTAATTCGATGGGCTCGGCAGCCGTGCCCCCAGCTACGGTCAAGGTGGAGCCGGCTGTCCTGGACCGAAATTGCCCCTCTCCCATCCTCATTGACTGTCCCCACCCAAACTGTAACAAGAAGTACAAGCACATCAATGGGCTCAAGTACCACCAGGCCCACGCACACACGGATGATGACAGCAAGCTGGAGGCGGATGTGGACAGTGAGTATGGCGAGGAGCCCTCCCTGCACTCGGACATTGGGAGCTGCAACGGTGCTGCCGTCTCTCAGAAGGGCTCGCTCTCGCCGGCTCGCTCGGCCACCCCGAAAGTCCGCTTGATGGAGCCCCACAGTCCCTCCCCATCTAGTAAGTTCAGCACCAAGGTCCCCTGCAAGAAGAAGCTGGGTGGAGAAGGAGACACCGACCCTGGTGCCCTGTCCAACGACGGCTCTGAGGATGGTCCCTCGGTGGCCGATGAGACGAGTAACGATGGCTTTGACTCACTGGAGAAGAGGTGTGTTGATAAGGACAAGTCCAAGAAGGCATCTACTGCTAAGCCGGAGAAGATCCCTTCCAAAAGCTTGAAGTCTGCCAGACCCATTGCCCCAGCCATCCCCCCGCAGCCAATTTACACCTTCCAGACAGCCACCTTCACTGCAGCCAGCCCCGGTTCCTCCACAGGCCTCACCACCACTGTGGTCCAGACCATGCCCAACAGCCCTCAGCTCAAGCCCATCCAGCCAAAGCCTACGGTAATGGGAGAGCCCTTCACAGTCAACCCTGCCCTGACCCCTTCCAAGGAGAAGAAGAAAAAGGACAAGAAGAAGAAGGAGCCCAAGGAAGTAGAAAACCCTCTGACTCCTGGGAAAGTCTGCAGAGCGGAAGAAGGCAAGAGCCCTTTCCGGGGGGAATCCAGCGATCTCGGGACAAAAGGCGAGGGACTGCTGAATGGCTCCTCTGACCCGCACCAGAGCCGGCTTGCCAGCATCAAGGCTGAGGCGGATAAAATCTACAGCTTCACAGACAACGCTCCGAGCCCCTCCATCGGTGGTGCCAGCAGGCTGGAAAATGCCAACCCAGCCCAGCCCATGACCCCACTGCACGTCGTGACCCAGAACGGAGCAGAAGCAAGCTCGGTGAAAACCAACAGCCCAGCCTACTCAGACATCTCTGACGCAGGCGAGGACGGGGAGGGCAAGCTGGAAAGCATGAAGGCAAAGGATCCTGAGCAGCTGGTCAAGGAAGGTGCAAAGAAAGCTCTCTTCCCCCCACAACCCCAGAGCAAAGAGTCCCCTTACTACCAAGGCTTCGAAACCTACTATTCCCCAGGCTACCCCCAGGCAAGCCCGGGGCCCTTGAACCCCAGCAGCCAGGCTGCGGCCGAGACACAGGCCTTGAAGCTGAAGAAGGATGAGGAGCAGGAGAGCCCGGAGGTGAAGGTGAAGAGTGAGGGCTGCGAAGAGAAGAAGGCAGAGCTCGGCAGCTCCAGCCAGCAGCCCTCGGTCATCCAGCAGCGTCCCAACATGTACATGCAGTCCCTCTACTACAACCAATACGCCTACGTTCCCCCCTATGGCTACAACGAGCAGGGCTACCACGCTCACCTGCTGAGCACCAACCCTGCCTACCGCCAGCAGTACGAGGAGCAGCAGAAGCAGCGGCAGAGCCTGGAGCAGCAGCAGCAGCGAGGGCTGGAGAAGAAAGCGGAGCTGGGCCTGAAGGAGAGGGAGGCGGCTCTCAAAGAGGAGTGGAAGCAAAAGCCACCCATGCCCCCAACGCTTACCAAGGCCCCGAGCCTCACAGACCTTGTCAAGTCAGGGCTGAGCAAGGCCAAGGAGCAAGGAGGTGCTGACATGGCTAAATCTGTGATCATCCCCAAGCTGGAGGACTCGTCGAAGCTGTCCGGCAGCCAGGTAGCTGAGGGACTCAAGGTGAAGCTGAGTGAGGCCAGTCACCTTGGGAAAGAGAGCGCTGAGACGAAGGCTGGCTCCGAGTGTGGCCGGCAAGCAGAGGTGGACCCTGTCCTCTGGTACAGACAGGTAATGACCGCATGCTGCCCGCCCGCCTGGGCACTGGGCCCTCTCCTGTCACGTCTTGTAGGAAGCCCCTCGCTGGGGGGGCTCATTCCTGCTGGGATGTGGCCCCATGACGTTGCCAGTTGGGCTGGGAGGGATGGGGCTGGGACGCAGTGGAGATGATGGGCTGCTCCAGGAGAACAAGGAGAGCCTGGTGCCCCGGGAAAGGGGAGAGGGCTGCACTGGTTTCTTCCAAAAGTTCTGTTTTGGGGGCATGCGGTGTTGGGGGAGGCAGCTGCTCTGACAATTCACTGGTTCTTGCAGGAAGCCGAGCCCCGGATGTGGACCTACGTTTACCCCGCAAAGTACTCGGACATCAAGACAGAGGATGAGCGGTGGAAAGAAGAGAGGGATCGGAAGTTGAAGGAAGAAAGAAGTCGAAGCAAAGAAGCGGTGTCCAAGGAGGACGGGAAGGAGAGCACCAGCTCCGAGTGCAAACTGACCCCCACCGAGGAGGCTCGCATGGTGGGGAAGGACCCCAGGCCCAGTGTCCATGTCCCCGTGTCTTCACCCCTCACGCAACATCAGTCCTACATCCCCTACATGCACGGCTACTCCTACAGCCAGTCGTACGACCCCAACCACCCCAGCTACCGGGCCATGCCCACGGTCATGATGCAGAATTACCCAGGTAGGAGAGCCACAGCCTTCTCAGGGACTGCTGTCTGGCCCGGGGATATCCCTTCCTGGGCTGTGCCTGTGTCCTGCCCATCCTCCTGGAGCCGGGCACGGCTATGGGCCGGAGCTGCCATGATCTTCATGGCTCGGGGCTGGGCAGGGGAGCTGCTGCCACGGACTTTGTGCCGTTGCTGTCGGAGGGTTCCAGAGGCAGAGGGAATTTCATTACTGGGTTGTGGCTGCGACTCGTTGTCTACCAGCTCACACGCCTTTGGCACACGTCTTTGTCATCTCCACGTGGGGCAGCAGAGCTGCATGCGCCTGCTGTGCAGCCTGAAGAAGCAGCAGGTGACAAATCTGCTTGCTCCTCATGCTCTGACTGCCATCTTTCCCCCCGCAGGATCATACCTACCCTCCAGCTACTCCTTCTCCCCGTATGGGAGCAAGGCGTCCGGGAGTGATGACAGCGACAAGTCCCGAGCCAGTCCCAGTGTGAGCTGTAAATCCAGCTCGGAGTCCAAGGCCCTGGACATCCTGCAGCAGCACGCCAGCCACTACAAGAGCAAATCGCCCACGGTGAGGGTCAGGCCAGCTCCATGCAGTGGCTTCAGGAAGGTCCCTGGGTCCTGTGGCCAGCCCAGAGCAACTCTGCCTAGCTTGGGCTTTTTGCCGTTCCTGCTGTAGGAGACCTGGGGCCCTAGAGAAATCCCACAGCACAACCCCTTTTGGAGTGACGAGCCAAACCTTTGGGCAGGACCGTCCCAGAGAAGCCCTGAGACTCCTCCAGGCCCTGCAGTGACAAGGCAGCACTTGTCCTCATCCCTGGAGCTTGTCTGCTGGTGGATGGGAGACCAGGACATAGGGCCTGGCTCCATCCCAGGGCAGTGTTGCAAACTCCTTTTAGACCGAGCTGAGAGAAGGAGCTTTGATGCAGCAGCAACTCCTGCTTTTGGACGGGAAGGAGCTGCCCTGAATGGGACCTGCTAAACAGGTTTGCATCCTGCTGCCCACTTTTGGGCTGGTCACCAGCCATCCCGTCGTCGCCGTGCTGCGCCAGCAGCGTCACAGGGAGCCTTTGGACAACGGTCCCATGCGGCAGCCTCAAGGGACAGCCACCTGGTGGGCTCTGCTCGCTGGAGTGGCTGCTCTGAGGGCCCTGCGCCCCGGTGCCCATGCCAAACCACCCTGCGGGGTAGCCAGGACGAAGCCAGCCCCTGTCCCTGTGAGCTGCTTTGAGGCCACCAACTTTGCTCAGTGTGAACCTGTTTTCTCCTCCCCAGATAAGTGAGAAGACGTCTCAGGAGAGGGACCGCAGCGGCTGTGGGGTGGTGGGGGGCGGTGGGAGCTGTAGCAGCGTTGGCGGAGCAGGAGGTGGGGAAAGGAGCGCAGACCGGCCCCGGACCTCGCCATCTCAGCGCCTGCTCTCGACGCATCACCACCACCACCACCTCGGGTACTCGCTGCTGCCAGCGCAGTACAACCTGCCCTATGCAACAGGTAGGAACCAAATCCTGCCCTGGGCTGGGGCCTGGCTGCTGGGGACGGGGGGCACAGCCGGAGGGGCTCCTGGGGTATGGCTGCTTCAGAAAGGGCCCCGAGTGGGGCTGGGCTGAGCTGCCAGGAGTTGGGAGGGTGCGCGCAAGGTTTTGTAGCCATCTTTGGGCGGCGTGAACCCTGCGCCCAGCACTACTTTGGCTGCATCCAGCGCCTTTCAGCTCCTCTCGGAGCTCAGGACAGACTTGATCCGGACATGGGGGTGCTCTGGGCCCAGCCGGGATGGTCGCCAGGCTCAGCTCAGTGCCTGTCTCGTGCTGCTGGCTCCTGACGCCGCTTCTCTCCGCAGGTCTCTCCTCCACAGCCATCGTTGCCAGCCAGCAGGGCTCCGCTCCCTCCCTATACCCACCTCCCAGGAGGTGAGAACGGTAAGGCTCTCCCGCGGTGCTGGCGTGGGCGGGCCTCCACCCTGCTAAGCCTGTGGGCAACCACACATCTCCGCTCCCCATGGCCAGGAGGAGGGCGCAGGCTCTCTTAGAGCACAAGCGGTTGGGGTGGGTGCACATGGCCCAACATGGGTTGGTCCGGGGCTGTCTCGAGGAGGAAGAGCAGCCCTGAGAGCAGAGGCTGTGCTCATCCAACCTGCTCTCCCCTGCTTGGCCCTCCGTGTCCCCAGGTCACCTCTGGAGCCCCCAGTGAGCGCGTCCCCAAGAGGCAGGCGCCGCCTTTCCTCTCCGGCCTCGTGCCAGGGCTTTGCTGACTGCCCCGCTCACAGCCCTGGGACTTGTGGGGGGCCGCTGGATGTCGGAGCTGACTTTGCCTTTGGTTCTCCGCAGGATGTGATGCGCTGGGATGCCTGGGCTGTACGAGACATGTGACTGGCTCACATGAGGACGCGCTGGAGACTCCTTTAGACATCAGTTGAATGGTGTTAATTGTTCTGCTTGACGTTCCTGCCGTAATCCGAGGCAGACTCTGTCTTCTCCCCCGGCGGACACACACTGAATTCCCCCTCTACACCTTTCCCTTTGGTGAGTGGGCGAGCTGGTACCTATGGAAATATTTATTCTACTGGGCACCGGCGCTCGGGATGGAAGTGAATCACCTGCCTGGTGCATATGAAGAGGAAACGGAAGCACTGAGGTTTCTCGATGAATTTGAAGCCCCGCCGTGTCTTTGGGAGTCACTGCTTCACGATGGGTCTGAGCATCACGGGACTCGGGGCGGGCAGGCGGTGCGGGCTGGGGCGCTGCCTGCCACCTGCCTCGCGCCGTGCGCTCCTCGCTCACATTGAACCGCGAGGCGGAGCCGGAAGCGGAGGCGCAGTCTCAGGAAAGAGCATTTTTGGCTAGTCTTATTAGTGCTGCGTAGGCCACGCGGAGTCAAGGTGGGTGTCGGAGACGCTTGTGCGGACGGGGAATGCCAACCCCGTGGGCTGAGTCGCTGGGCACAAACGTACGCGCTTGTGCGGCACAGATACGTCAGCAGGTCAAGCAGTGCCCGCGAGTTCGAGTAGGCTCATAGCCATCCAAAATCCTCAGTCAGCCCCCTGCGCCAGGCCTGAGGGGCCCTGCAAACAGGCAGCGGGGCGTTGCGGCGCAACGTGCCTCTGCGCCCCGCTGCTCTCCTCCGTCTCCTGCTCTGGGCTCCGCCACCCCCGTCTCTGCGCCGGGGCGAGGACTGGGCGCAAGGCAGCTCGCGTGGGAAGGAGCTGCCTGGGCAGCCTCCTCTGCTCCCGGTGCCCCGCACGGGGCGGACGCTATTGGCCTTGTTTTGCCTGGAGCGTCCCGCAACGTGCCGGGCAGCGGGGTTGGAGGAGGCTGGGGCGGGGGGGGCTGCACTTGGCCTGGGTGAAGCAGCAGCTCCTCCTGGACGGCTTCGGGAAGCCATTTGGATGCGATGGGCAGCTCCATCTGAGGGCAAGGGGTGCTGCGGAGGTGAGGGCAGCTGCGAGGCCGAGCTGCGGGCTGTGCCCATCACCGGCCCGCTGCCAGGATTTCTCCCCAGTGCCTTGTACGGCCCAGACCTGACTGAAGCTCATTTCCAAGGCTTTGGAGTTGGTTTCTGAGCTGTGACTCTGCAACCCGCCCCCCCCCCCCCCCCGCCCCCTAAGCCTGCCCTCTGCCCCCCATGGCAAGCGCTTCCCCTGCCCCAGGGTAGCGTAATCCTGCTCGGTAGCTAGAGCGTGGGATGCGGCTCCCCTTCCCATCCACCCTCGGCTTTTAGGTTGACTTCCCCAGGCCGTGGGCAGAGCTCAGCGAGGAACAAGCACACTTAGGCTCTGTCAGAGGCACGTCTCCGAGCCACGCAGGCGCCCTCCCCTCCCCAGTCCCATGCCGGGGCTCAGGGCACCGGGTTCTTGAAGCCGGTCCTCTGGGCAGCACGCGGCCTGCTCCCGGCTGCTCCCGTGTCCCCAGCCCCTGCAGCCAGGGGCTTTCTGGTCCCCCCCCCCCCCCCCCCCCCCCCCCCCCCAGCCGGGGAGCGGCTTTTCCCGGGCCGGCTCTCTACCTCGGCCTGGAGCAGCTGGGCCGCCCCGGCTCCCCGTGCCGGTCCCCAGCGTGGGCAAGCGGTGCCGTCCCTCCCGGGCTGGGGGAGTGCGGGGCTGCCGTCGGTCCGCAGCGGGCTCTGTTGCGTGTGTGTCGCACCCGGCCCCAAGCGGCCGCTGTACCGGGATGCTCTGCCTGCTGGGCTCTGTACATACTGTAAAAAGCAATTGTTTGAAAGCTGTTGTTTTGGGTTTTGTTTTCTTTCCCTGGTTTCCCCGCTTTACCCAGTTCGAAAGGAGACACTGTCTGGTCTCAGCCCCGTTTCGGCTGCAGGTAGCGCGTTGGTCCCAGCCTGCTCTCCTCACTGCCTCTTAGTTTGACTCATCTTTCTTCCTCTCCCCAGTCTGTCTTTGCAAGGCGATGGGCCTGGCTGCGCCGCGTGCTGCAGGGGGAGCAGGCTGGGTCCCGGCTCCCTTTGTCCTCCAGCAAGGGGTGGGAGATGCTGAGCAGTGGCTCGACCCCGTGCACGTACAGCTCCACCCGCAGCCACCGGGCCCGGCACACGCAGGCCGTGCGGCTGCTCGGAGCCGGGGGCCGAGGCGGGCAGGCCGCCTGGGTGGCGGGGTCGGGCCGATGGAGGAGGCTGTGTCCCGAACGCAGCCCCCTCGCTCGGTTCGGCCTGCAGAGCAGGGCTTTAAGGCTGCTCCCACCTCCAGCCTTGGCCGGTCCCACAGGTCCTGGCTCCGAGTCCAGCCCAGGGCCTGGCTCTGCGTCTCCATGAGTGCTGCGGGCATGGAGGGACAGCCGAAGGGAGCAGAGGTGGCCGGGGACTGCGAGGTGACAGGGGGAGCCTGGGGCTTTGCTGGCAGGTGAAGACGGGGCATCTGCTCACCACGGTCCCAACGGAGTCTCCCTTTAGGTGTTAAGTGAAACAACAGGTTAAGCCAAATCAGTTTGAAGTTTGACCAGTTTTCCTATTCGGCACCTGCGCATGGGGCAGGGTGGCTGGCTCAGAGGCCATGCGCTGAGCCGGCTCCCCCAGCCCCAACCCTGCTGCCCCCCAGGCCCTGCAGTCCCAACCCTCTGCCCACCGGGTCCCCCAGCCCCAACTCACCGGGCTTTGCAGTCCCACTCCTCTGCCCGCGGGGCCCCGACACCCCCAAACGCCGGCCCACCGAGCCCCGCGGGCCCAGGCCCTGCCGTCCCCGAGCCCCTGCCTGCCCGGCCCCGCGAGCGGGAGGCCTGCCAGGGCGTTGAAGCGTTGATGTTTATAGCTCTTGTTTCCATTGGAGTTGCTGTGTTGGGTTTCATTTTGGTCTTCCTGATTCTGCCCTTCTGTAAAGTGTACATTATTACCAAGTTCCTTGTTTTTTTTTTATATATATATATATATAAATATATATATATACAAACTGTACTCTTCTTGCCTTTGTACATTTGGGCAAGGAGAGAGAATAAATCTTTTTAAGAGACAATCACAAACCTGTGAGGGTGGCGTTTTCTTCCTGGCACTGCTCTCCCCGACTGCTGCTCCTCTGCCCCCCCAAAGAAAAGACACAGCCACCCATCCCAGAGGGCTCGGAGGCGGCAGCCGAGGGGCCTTGACGCTGGCGGCCTGGACGCACATCGTGGCTGATGGGTTTTTTTGTTGTTGTTTTTTTTTTTCCTTTTTATCTCCAAGCAGCCGGTCACTGCGCTGGCCTCTCCCCGCACGGCTGCTCCGTCCCCTGGGGATGGGATCCCTCCCTGAGCGGCAGCGTCGCTGCCCCCGTGATATGCCCGGCCTCCGCGGCTGCCTGCCGTCCGCTTGCCATTTAAAGCCCTGGAAATGCAGTTAAAGGGATAACGGCTTAAGGGCCTCGTCAGAAGGGTCAGCTGCCAAGAGGTAACTGGAGTAATGAAGGTTTTAATGGGCACCAGTTACATAATGGGACAGGCTGGGGGCGAGGTGGCACGTAGCAGCTCCGGATGTTGAGCCGGGCACACTGGCACTCCAGGCCCAGGTTGTCCCCCTGCGATCTGGTGTCTGCAGCAGTGGTCAGGTCCCCACAGTGCCTGGTGGGGGCTTTTCCCACCCATCTCCCTCATGGTGCCCACCAGGCCCTGAAACACCCCCCCAACCCCCTGCCCTTGCCCTGATGCCAGCAGGCAGGAGCACCCAGCCTCAGCACCCACCGCCAGGAGCCAAAACCCAAGCCAACGGTAAATCCCAGCCCTCTGCCTGCACTGGGTCCCTGCAAGCCTGGCCCCGCTGGGCTGGTGCGACCTCAGCCCTTCACAGAGCATCCAGGTTTGCTGGCTGGGCTGAAGCCACACTCCAAGTGCCCTGAACCCTACTGAGGACCACTGCTTGCACTCTGTTTTGGCACGCGAGTTGGGGGGAGGGGTGAGACCTTGGAGTAGGCAGGTTCTTGCTCCCAGCACCTTCCACTGGGAGCCTGCTGATGGCAGGGGCTGGAGCTGCAGCACCATTCATGCCACCCCACAGCAGCACCCACCTCCACCCCTCACTCCCCTCTGCTCGCTCACACACACCATCCAGCCCCAGGAGCAGGCCTGGACCAGGCCGGTCTGTTACCAGCACACGCAAACAGCTCCACCCCCGGGAAACCCCAAGGTGGTGCCTGTCCCAGAGCCTACAAGCGTCCTGCCACAGGGGACACAGAGCCAAGGTGGCTGTAGAAATGTGCTCTTCCTTGTCAAACCTCACTTTCACAAGCCTAGGGAGGTCACCAGAGCTGCTTTTTCATTGGGGTGAGCACCAGGAAGGCAGCGCACATGGCAGCCAAAACTCACAGGAGATAGCAGCTGGAGGCTGGTACAGACTCAGGGGCAGGTCCAGCTGGGACCCTGCCAGCAGGTACCATCCAGAGACCAGAAATGCACATTTTCAGCTTTCAGGAAGCTGTTTCTAAAGAAATTAAGGGCTCCGAGACAGATCCGTTTGGCCACAATTGCTCAGCTGCAGACAGAAGCCTGTTACCTTGGGAAGGTACCTGCTGCTATTGAACTAAGAGGGGGTCTGTGACAGTGTGTGGTTGCTAGCAGAGGATCACATGCTGGCCCAGGCTGCAGTTCATTGACCAGCACTGGAGACTGGCCCAGCTCAGGACCCACGCGCAGGACCTTGCACTCAGGCAGTAGGCCAATTAACACAACTGCTAACATAACCGCAAGGAAGGAGCAAAGCGATCCCATCCCCATCAAGTTAGAGAGGAGACGAGCTAAAGGCAGGAAAGGAGAGCCCTGGGGCAGGATCAGGGCCCAGAGCATGCAGAAATGCCCTGGTGGCTCTGGCTGGGAATGGGACAGGAACAGGCATAAAGCTTCTGCCTTTCAACCTATTGAATTTCAACCTTTCAACGCTCTGAATCCTAGAATGAGAAACGTGTGTTCTTTAAAACAGAATACATACAGGGTCTCTGCTGCTTTCAGTGTTCTTAGAGCAAGGAGAGGAAGTAAAAGCCGTCACTGCTGAGCCAGGACCAGCCCTAGCCTAGAGCATGGAGCCACAGTAAAGCCAGTGCAGAGCTGTTCCCATCAGTACAACTCACTCTTCAACTTCAAGCCAGCCCCAGCTCTCATTAGCCTGGTTCACAGCTTCAGTTCTGAAAGGCACTGAGGAGGCAGAAGCAGAAAATCGGAATTTAATGCCCCTTTTGATGAGATTTGGCCACTGGATTGGACTAGAGCCACTGGCCATTCAGCTCAGCCGGGAAGGACGGGAAAGAACAGCCTTGCTCTTGTCCAAAGGGGCCAACCACACACTTCCTTGCCCTGTCCATGTTCGTCCTACTTTCATTCTGTTGGAGGGGAAGGAGGGAAGAGAGACACAAACTTTAAGATGATTTATTCACACAAACTGATATCCCGGCCCCACCTCTCTCCCCCAAACAAAACACACTGACCATGACGTTTATGGAATGGCTTGGCTTCAGCTTTTAACAAAATCCTCCACAGAAAAGTGAGAGCATAACAAAGCACACAAGGACAATTCCACACGCAAGCAGCCAGGCCAGGAAGAGAGCTCACAACACGTCTCCAGGGCACAGTTTATAAATACACCCTTCTCATGTGGCATTCAAAGAAAGCCAGCCAGGTTGCATCCACATGGCATGAAGACAAGAGCACAACCTCATTCTCCAGCATTAGAAGTGGCAGGATTGAAATGTGAGCTACAGCTAGCAACACCACCATCCCATCCCTCCAGCCTCCTCCAGGAGATCCCCAGAATGGGAGAACTGCCCCGCGATCTGCGCAAGTGCATGTTACTAGCAGAGCTGCCTTCCACACCTGTCCCCGCACACGATTCCCTTTGGTTTGGATACAGCTGTTATCTCAGTGTCTTGAGATCGCTTTGGAAAGGTCAGGAGGAAGAAAAGAGGTGCGACAACAGCCAAGGGCCTGCTCCTTACCAGTCCTTGGGAAGGGACTGACTGCGCGAGCTTTTTAGGCTCTTTGGACCATGAAAACCATCACACCACAGGCAGGTAAGGAAACGTTCCCCCAGACTAGAGGTATTGCTCCAAACACTCACTTGACCCTAAATAAGCAGAGTACCATTGCAGCATTAAGGGAGGCCTACAAAAAGGCTCTTTTCCTTTTAAATAAGCAGCCCCAGCTGTGTGAAGTTAATCTGAATGCCCCTTTTATTGAATGCTGTGATAGTGCAGTGGTAACATTAAACAGAGTAAGACTGCTTAAACAAAAGCTGGAAGAGCAAGAAGTTTAAAAAAAAAAAAAAAAAAGTTAAACCAGTTAAACAGCATCGGTTACCCCAGAGCAGAGACGCATAGGGGTTTTAATGTAGTGTTAAAAGTTAACTCAAGCACATCTCTTCCATGTGTCTAACACCCAAAACATGCCTTATATTTAAGAGTCTGAGTGAAAATAAAAAGGTAGTCTGTCAGATGAGCACACACCACACATCAGGTGATCAGGAAAGAACCAACACTGATTTATAAAAGTCAAGGAGTTGATACTGCATCTACCGCTGTGCTTCCCTACACTGCCAGGCTCCCACACATGGCCTGGGCACGAGGCGCCTCTAGGCTAACACACCACACAGCTGTACGTAAAGAGCTCCTATGCCGGTTCATAAACATCTTCCATTTACTATTTGGTGATTACATGTGTGTATACATAGTTCTCTAGGCAACACATTTCAATGAGATAGTCAACTCTGAGGATACACAGGCCAATCTAACAATGAGAAATGCAGTTTCAGTCCAACAGAAGCTTGTTTTCCCTTTCCTCAAGAAAGGAGATTTCACCCTCTCTCCCCTCAAAAGCATTTTCAGATGGAACTGAAGTCCCCTGCTGCAGCTATTCTTCATCAGAGGAAGAGTTCTGATCCAGGGGGTACACCATGAACATCACGTCCGGTCGCGACGGGACAGAGGGGTGACCAGGCCTCACGATTTCAAAGCCCAAGAAGCTGAATGTCTTCAGGAGCGGAGCTACCAAAGAGAAGGAAATCGTTACCATCAGGAATGTTGCTCTTTACCCTAAAAGTCATTAGCCTCAAAGTACAAGGGCATGAAACATGCCTGTGAGCTAGCAGCGCATCCAGAACTTCCCGCACAAAAAGAAACCATTTAACACAACAGTCCTCCTCCACAAGACATCTTGTCTCCTCCTGCATTCACTGCAGTTGCTCCTAGGTGTAAAGGGGATTTTAACCTCTACAGAGGACGAGATTGCTCTGTGTTTATCTTGTGATGTCTGTTCCATCCCTTCTGAGTAACAGCTACACTTGTCTTCTACTTGCACAAGCTGCACTTGGCCAGGATGCCTGTAGCTACCTCACAGCATACCGAAGGTTTCGTTTCATATTCAGTGGGCTGCCCCAGAAGCAGCAAACAAGGAATCTACTTATTCAGGGACTGGACAGAGCTTTCCTGTCTCTGTAAGAAGGACCTGGAGCTCAGACTGGAAACCTCAGACAGCTCAACACAGCTTGGTGCATTCCCCCAGGAAAACCATCCACGGACCCTGGGTTATGCACGGAACAAATTCATAGTGGGTAAGTCCAGAACCTCCACCTCATCTGACTGCAACGAGATATTACAGATTAACTGGACACACGTCCCCTTGTTACTAAGCGATCACTTCCCTGTGACCTATGTAAGTCACCCTGGTACAGTATCTAATCTCTACAGCACCCAGTAATTATTAACTTCAAGCTACTGAACAGTCATGCAGATGAGCTCCTATATACTAGTACTTTTCCTCCATTTGAAGATAATTCTTCATACCGTAACGTGGAATGGTATCTTCCTGGGTTCAGTGCAATTTAGCTCTAACAGCGCTGCTCTGAGAAAAGACAGTGCAGCTCATGAAGTAGCGGAGTAAAATTAGAATTAGGAAAAGGTTCGAATTACTCCTACCATGGCAATTACTTGGTTACTAGCCTGCATCTAGTAAAATTTAAAGTGATGCCTCCATAGCTTGGTACCTTGCCACAAATCTCAAACTTCCGTGCTCTAATCACTCATCCATTACCTCTATCTTTAGATACTAATGCAGCCTCCTTAAGCCATAAGCATCTATAGTCAGGGTCAGGATTACCTGTAAATCTAGGAAGGGCAAAAGTGCTGGAGGATCTTTAAAAAAGCAGATGAGCATCAGAGCAATGAGCTGGAAGTGTTTAGTTCCCAGGTCATAACCTCTCCCCAGTCTCCCCTTCCAAATCACACAAGCCTGATGCCAAAAGGATACCTTCACTCCTAACCCAAGAAGAAATATAACCAATTTCTGGCCAAGAAAATATCCTAAATTACTCAAGAACAGCTTTCCTCATGTGAGTTTAGTAACAATTTAACTGCAGGACAGCAAAGCAAGCCCAGCTGGAGAAACTAAATATTCCCTTTCCCTCAGTCCCAAGAAAGGACTTATCCAGCTAAGTTATTTCCTCTATGAGAAACATTTTCTAATGTGTAAGGAAAAAAAATTATGCACGCCACACAATTACTGCAATAGGAAGCTTACGTGAAGCCTTGCCTTGGGATTACCAGATTTTTGTACAGATTTAGTAGTGTCATTTTAGTTCTAGGGAGCAAACCTCACGGTAGGAGTTCTCACCTCTGTCTTCTCTGCTTTTTCTGAAGCAAATAAAGACGTAGTTTACTTTCATTTTTTCTTCAGCAAATTCCAACAGTGCTGATAACCTGCCAAGGAGGAAGAAGACAAAAGAACATCAGATATAGGAAGTCCTGTCCTGAGGAAGCCACTGGGCAACATCAACTGTTTGGATGTTTTAAGGCAGAAAGATTACTTGTTTACAGACACAAATCCCATCTTACAGAAACAATGGATGCTGAAACAATGGACTTCCCGCTTCACTATCCAGCCCTGCAAAACTAAGCTATCCTCACACAAAGTCACGGAGCAAGTCCGTGTCCTTGGTTGTCTGCATGCCAGCACGCACAAACACCCATCCCTATGGGCCAGTGATTTCATATGGAAGTCTTCATACGTGGGAAGATAAAGACTGCAGCTCTTCTGTGGCCAGACCCTCCACTGGTAACACACACTAACGAGTCTGTAAGCTTTGTACTTTATGAAAAAGAGGGCTAGTGCCAGGCAGGTAAGAGAAAAACCATCACTGAAGGAGCATGTGCACAAGCAGAGCTGTCTGGGGACACATCATCCACATGGCACAACTAAAAACCATTCCGTGAATCCAAGCTTCCTTTCCGGCAAAAATGCTTCTGCCACCTCTTCATGGAAGCAGAGCTGCATTAGCCCCTGTCTAAGCCCCGGGATCAGTGTGGCATAGCTGTCTCTGTCACTGCTGACCTTATAAGCATTTATGATGCACACTGCTACAGCAGTGACAAGCAGGACTTCAATCGAGATCTAATTAAACAGCAGTCAGCGAGACTGGAGCGCACCAAGGGAGATTAAATTTGCAAGGATTTTGTTAATATGATAATGAACTATTCTAATTATAGCCTCTACTAGGCTGTTTTACCTAGCTAAAAATAATCTTACAAAGTTATGCTTTAAGCCGTGATGACATGGGTGGGTAAATACCCTCACAGGAGAATCTGCTCCTACGAGAGCAGGCACTTGGACAGCTAGAGGATTTGTGGGCTGACTGCAGAAAGCATATAAAATGTTTATGGATTCAGATTCAAATGAGACAAGGGTGAGACAGCAGGAATACTGGCACTCCCTGAAGATGTCCAACGAGATTTTTTTCATAATTAGCTTGTGTTGTGTAATGTGAAGTTTATTTCAACATTTAGAAGGACTTCAGAGAGTTCTGCACAGGACTCCACTAAAGCCACATCCATACTACTGTGCTCCCTGCCAGCAGAGATCTCTGGCAAAGCACTTGGCAGGAAGTAGCTGCTCTGGAAGCTGCATTTACACAAACTTCTCAGAGCAGAGCTGTCTGGACAAAACACTACCGTCTTCTGCCAACAGAGAAAAATCAGACTCTGGCACAGCCAAAAGCCCGTGTGGCAGTGGTCCAAAAGCAGATCCACCTACTGATGAGAAGTAGCACATCAATATAATGGAGTCTTTCCCTGAAAGAGGGAAAAAGTACTTGCCAAAGTAACTTTGCCAAGTGGCCAGTAGAACAAAACTGGAGAAAGACTTGTAGATTTTGCACGCCCAAGCATGCAAAGAATCACTCCACTCATTCATCACTTATTTCTCATTACCATAAGAAAACAGTCTGAAAACAGTAGCCTGTCTTAAATGGTTATCTAGGGGAAAAGATATACGGAGAACCAAAAGAAGGAGGACACTTCTTTGAAAAGGAGGGAGTAAGGAAATATTTTAGATATACAAACCAGGAACAGAGGTGCCACACATACAGCCTGCCTCTTCCCCCCGCCCCACACACAGCATCACCAACATAAGCAAAACATTGCTCCCTGAGGAGCTGTGGACACAGCCCTGGGAACCTGGACTTACCCTTCTTTGCTTCCATCAGCTAATAATCCATCAGGGATTTCCACAAAGAGGCTCTGATTAGACAGCACTGCATCCCAGGAGGA
This sequence comes from Dromaius novaehollandiae, assembly GCF_036370855.1. Lineage (NCBI taxonomy): Eukaryota > Metazoa > Chordata > Aves > Casuariiformes > Dromaiidae > Dromaius > Dromaius novaehollandiae. The sequence goes on from NC_088107.1 coordinate 25,247,766, forward strand.
AGTCTTCACCTCTGTGACCTTGTACTGGAAGTGGACAATATGAGGCTTCCCTTCGTGCACTGGGACATCTTGGTTAACAGTGATCTTCTCGTCCTGCACATTGTGGAGGAGCAGGGGGGAGAGAAAAGCTCATAAAATATGCTATAGTGTTTTAGTGCCCTTCAACACCAGGTAACACAAGAACTATGAGCGCAAGTCTGGTACAAAAAAGATTTTACAGCAGTAATAATAGAGGTGAACTTCAAAATGGACCTTAAATGCACTAGGTGAAAAACACATGTTGAACAGGATTCTTCCCACTGTACTATTACTGGGTCTTTTTTATTTATTTATTTTTAAATAATCAAAGAACAGATTTAGGATTCCCAGCTCTTCCCAGAGAGGCTTTTAACCCCACTACTCACACTTCTGTTTAGAAGCAAGCGTCCTAAAACACTAGCCAGCCAATTCCAAAAACTGTACCTTATTAAGGTTTATTGGGTTAAGTGCCAGAAGCTGGGAGGATTCAAGAGAACTATCCCATGAAATTACAGACCAAAAGTGATCAAGAGACTGTGCTTAAGTGCACATGCAAAGAGATTTTCAAAGGCATTTTCAAAGGAAATCCCCTGCTGAAAAGCTGAGGTCCTTACAGCCTGAACTGTATCCAGGGTTACAGTCCATCACTAAAATTCATCAGGGACCTGCCATAGCTCAAGAAGGTATGCACAGTCAGATGCAAGATCTCTTCCGAGTCTTAGCACGCTGAACACTTTTAAGGGGTTAAGAGCCATCGCTCTAAACTACCTGCATTTTCCAGAATACCTTGCTTTTATTCTGGCCTAACACATCCAAAGAAAGAGTGAAAAAGTAAAATCCTAACAGCTAGGGGAGTATAATTAAAGAGATCCAAATGCAAACTGAAATGGTATTATAATCTCACTGAGAAGAACATTATACTTTTCCCTTTCCCCTCCTTCGGCTCAGGGACACACCACAGTGAGTACTCAGACCTCAGAGTGATTTTTTTTAGTCATGTTTTCCAGTTCAAGTGAATGCAGTTTTACATATTTACATTGTATTAAATTTCTGGGTAGTGAGAGTCTATTCATTCACCACAAGTCCCAGCCACACCTTTGAAGAGCGGTTCATGAGCTACCCTTCAAAGAGCACAACTCCAACCAACAAGCTGGAATAGTATCTGCTGCTATAGCCTGACCAGTTTTGTTGCATTTCCCCTCCCTCTCCCCACGTTCTTTAAGAGATGACCACAAATTGCTTTCCTAGATTTTACAACCAACTAGTATGGCAAATGTTTTTGTCTCCTCATACAAGGGAGGAAAACATATAGCACAGAGAACTCCAAAGTAGACAGAAGTTATACAGATTTGAAAACTGTGACTAGGTCTTTTCCAGAGACCACAAGCATAAACATGCCTCTCTAATACTGCTCTAACTAGAATGGCAAGCGTGCCATTCTGCTTTGAGTTCTGCTTAGCAGTTCCTAGAAAACAGTTTAATGGTTAAACTCCATTCCTTCTCCTGGCAATTTCTGTAGACAGTTGGCTTCCCCAATAATGATTTCCATATTTCACTGCAAAAAGCACCAATGAAGTAACAAAGAAATCCCTAGGTTCCTGAGTTAACATATCAACTGCAGTGGACACTAAATTGTTCCCCTCTGCTTGGTTACAATACTCAGTCTGTCACGTTTATGAAGTTACCTGCACTACTTGGAAGACAGAAGTAAATCAGATATTAGAGCTAATTCCAGTTTTGTTCCTGTATCACAGGAAAAGACAGCCTGGGGAAACTGCACACTCCTCTCTCCTTAACAGCTTCAACAGGTGAGGTGGGAAGTGTTATACGCCACACAGATCATTAGATGAGTGGCATCTAATGGACATTGCTTTTTTACTGTGCAGAAAGTGCCTCCATTTCAGGAAAGATCTTCCTCTCAAGTAAGAATCTGTTTTATCAGGGTGGTTAATTCAGTAACTCATTATGAACTTCAATCTGCTGATGACCACCATATATATATATAGCTGGATTGGCAACACAAGCAGCAGTGATACTGCTGCAAAGCAATACCATCACACCAGAATAGCTTTAAATTTAAATTGCATTGTAATTAGGAATACACATTTCTTTAGCCATAAAGCCCATGGGCAGCAAGTACAGCACCGAAAGCTTAGTCCAGTTTGGACGTGTCATGAAGAAGTATTTCTGCTCACAACCATAACATGTGGGGTGCAAATACATTAGCAGCCAATGGCACTCATTAATGGGGAGAGATTCCTCAGCACTGTTGCTCTTTGAAGCGGACATTTGCTTTTAGAAGTTTTAAACTACTAAGGCATAAGCATCACTGAAAGACCAGTGGTTCAGCCAAAACACATTTCTGAACATTGCAGGCTTTCAAGTCTGTGATCCCAGCATTTTAATTCCAATTACCACGTATATTAAAATAGGTTCCTCTTGGCTTGATAATTGTGACAAGAAAGAAGCTATTAAATATGTTAATGCTGGAGACAAAGTAACTCTCCATAAATCAGGAACCGCCTGGCTTTGGTAACTTGAGCAGGGGAAGCTGTGTTTAAAGCCCACAAAGCTTAGCACAGTCTTGCTGAAAAAAAAAGGTTTACACTTCATCAGAATAAATATTCTGTGGGAAATAAGTTTATTCACAGAGTCTGACAGAAGTTTTCATGGCTGTGCCTGCTGCCTGGATTTATTTTAAGTTTTAAGCCAACTGCACTAAGAAACTTTGCCGCTGCTGCTCAAGGAGAGGTTAAATCAGACTGTGGCCAATAAGGCCAGCGGCAAGAGTGGTATCTGAGTGCAGGGAATGCTCTGCACTACAAGAGTGTATTAAAAGAAAACACACAACCACAACATAAACAAACACACACAGAAGGGGGCTACACACATCTCTTTCTGGTGACTTTATAGGACCCTTTTACATTTGTTTTTACTGCGCAGAAAGTGCCTCCATTTCAGAAGAGATCTTCCTCTCAAGCAAGAAAAGCTCACAGATGTTTCTTTTCTTATACTTCACAAAAACAGGGCTAGGAAGCTGAGAAGAGCAGGCTGCGATTGACACATTGGAGGGGGAGGCACACATGCATTTGTGTAGAAAGACTGGCAGAAGCCTGAATTAGGAGGGGAAAAGCTTTCTGTGTCTTCTAGCTTAGCCCTTCTGTCACCAGCAGTTCTACACTTTCAAAGACCTTCCCATGCACCCAAAGCTAGCAAGGTTTTTCACTTAAAAAACCCTAATGCAATAGCCTACTGTTCCAAAGGCAGCATGACTGCATGGATTAACAGAACCAGTTCTCCTGGTTCTTTGGGAATTAAGTTTACACAGCCTATCTTGGGCAGCCGATTTATTTTTTATTTCTGCGCATTAAAATAGAGTTAGCAAGATTCTGAGAAGAGAAGCTGTTCCTGTGAATCAGCAGCCCAGAATTCTTTGGAACGTGCTCAAAGCAAAATCCTATTTATGCAACAAATGTTCAGTTTTAGTTCACCCCTGCACAATCCCCCCGCCACGCTCTCAGAGCCAAAAGAACTCACCAGGCTGTCTTTTACACATAACTGCCTAAATCATCAGCTCTCCAGCCTTGGGCTCCATTTCAGTCAATTTTAGCCTCAAGGACCAGCTTCCACTCAGTAACGATTCATTGTGCACAAGATTTTCCAATTCAGTTATATTCCTCAAGTGTCCTGAGGAGGACAGGAGGGACACCCCTACGTGTTGGCAGGGGAAGGAGAAAGGATGTTATGGTCTACTATAGCCAAGCGACTCTAGAAACCCATGTATGCAGCCTAGTGTTGGCATGCGCTACACCTGCGGGCTCCTGCCAAGTTTGCTAGCCAGAGCACGTACTTCGGTTCAAAGCCCATGCTGGCTGCACAGCACCAACTCTGACCGCTGTTGCATTCCCAGTTCTACAGTAAAGCTCCCTTGATAAAGAGCTGCACATTAAGTCTCGTAACACATGACATAACAAAAACTACAGGGCGCCCCAACTGCTTAATTTATAATGCTGTAGCATACAAGTACTGTGCTGCACACTCTGAAGGAGGCAGGCTCACAAAGAAAGGTCATCTCCTGAACTACAACAGCTCATATAGCTGGAAAAAGTGCTTCAGCTTTCGGATCCAGATGCCTTTCCAGGTCATACTGAAGCACGCTGGCTGAAAAGCCCAGCCTGCCATAACTGCAGCCCCACTAACATGAGCACGCTACTGGGGGGGAGGGGGGGGCCCTCTCAGCAGCCTTGGAGAGAGTCTCAGACTCTCAGAGAAAGCCACAATAATGTATGTCCAAGGTTAGTTTTAACTACCTGCACCACAAACTCCACAAAGAAGTGAACTATGTTCGGGAAGAGGCTGATTCTCTGACAGGTTCTGGTAGCAAACTAGGTCCTGCCAGCAATAAACTCTGCAAAGAATTACATTCCTGCTTCTGAGATGCATCTATCTAGACACCTCCTCCACAGGCAGCAACCCCTGCCTGCACACCACTGCCAACAGCTTCTGTGCTCATGGAAGGCCATATTGAAGTCAAATGCTTCAAAGCCTCCAAACTGTGATTCTTTCCAACAGCATCCCCTCCACATTGAGCCTATTTTCTGCTTTTGATCTTGTCTGGTGTGTGCACAATGCTTGATAAAGACTAGCCTGCAAGAGTTAAAGTTGGAGGCACCTCTATTTCTCATTCCCTCTCACCCCAAAGGAATACAGTGATAAGTCCTGAGACCTGTCATCAAGCTACTTCCAACTCCCCTTTGTCCAAAAGGAAGCCAGCTGTGCTGTTCGCTGCATCTGTGAAGATGGTGGTTTCTCAGCATTTCACACCCCTTTAACTTCTGTGACAATTCAGCTCAGTAGCATTAAGATGATGTTATATTATTCCAAAAGTGTTAAGAGGCTACACAGGGCAGAGAGACTGAAATTTATATAACTACTTACTGTAGTCACAAAGTAAGCAGGTGGGGCACACGCTAAAAATTCACTAAGCTGGCACAAAAGAAAACTTCTCTGACAACAGACAAAAGCAACATTGGCCTCCGATTCTCTCAAGCATTTAAGGAGAAGACTTTCGTAACTGTGACCTGAAAAGGCCTGTATCTTTTTAGCATATGAAGTCTGGATGCCTCCCACAGTATGATTAAAATCAAGTCTAACACCTATGACAACATTTCTGTCTGAACAGTCAAATCTGCAAGCTCAGCAATAAATTTAGGCTTTCTCCTCTGACAGCACTTTATTGCCTGGCTTGTGGAAAGCAGCCTCTGTCCCTGAAGCAGGGCAGATGTGTGCCACTACAATATAACACAGAAAAGTTGTGCGAGTGCTGATTACTCTAGAGAAAGGAATAGCCAATCCTCCTCACCTGAAAGCTAAAAGGAAAGACCCCTTAAAACACAGAAGGCCACAAAATGAGAGGTACAGATATATTTACCCCTAAAGAAGTCTGCAGACACAAACATTTTATTAGCTTCTCTCATCCTATGCATACATTCTAAAAATATTCCAGTTGGAGAGATGGATGGCAGCCTCCCCCTTTTCTGAAGTCAGGAGAGTTATTCTGTATATCTGTTCAGGCAGTTCCTAGGCCCTGACAGCTTTGCCTTCCGGACTAGGGCATAGGAAGAAGCTTATCAGCCATTTACTCCTCAGCATTTCATCTTTCTGCTTCCTGCTTCCTCTCATTGCGAGACACTAAAGTTGCTTCACGTGTTGGTAATGTTGGCTCTGCGCACAACAGCAGAGGCAGACCTCTGGGAACAGGACGAGTCAATTATTTGCTGCAGACCTTTGAGAAAAGTCCCTTGTTTCTCAATAAGCAGGTGGTATTTAGACAAGAGAGAGCTGGGTGCAGCTCAGTGATACGCCAACAAGATTGCTGAAATTTCCCCATTTATTACTTTGGAATAGTTTGTATTTATCCCCACCAGACCGCAAAAGGAAGCAAACATGGCTGTAACACAACTACAGGTCATTATTCTAGGTATTAGATCATTCTCACCTTATATATCAGAGCTGAAAGAGAAGGATCCCTGCTACCCCCTCGCCCACCGGGGATCTTCGACAGTGGGTGAGGGGCATCAGGAGCACCACAGAGGCCCTGGAACAATGTGCCTGCAGCACTGCAGCTGGGGACAGTTACTCAAAGGTAAAATACTACTGCAAGAAAAAGAGAGAGAACACAAGGTTACGTTAGCAGGATCAAGTTTCTGATGCTACAGCTCCTCACAACAACTCCAAAACACTTGTATTCCTGCTCCTCCATTGCACATCAGAGGCAGCTATCAAGCCTTTTAGTGCCTGGACATCTATATTAAAAACACTTACGGCCCAAGCTTTGTTGTATCAGAAAACGGTGGTGTTTTGTTTGAAACAGAGGAGGGGCTTTGTAGTGAAGAATTGAGAGAGTGCTGAGCAACCTCATGCTAATAAGGGACACCTGGAAGACTGCCAGTAGCAGATGGCTGGAAACGCATGACCAGATGAGCACACATTTTCTATAGACAAATATCTACAAATAGATCAACAGGATCCAGAAGGAGGAGGTTTAAGTTTCACATTTTCAGAATGAGGAGGAGTGAAAGGGCTGGTTCTTCAGATATCTTGAACATACTATACAACATCTGATTTGACATTTTCACATGCAAATGAAATGTCATACAAGTGTCCTTCAGCCCAACCCTGCATCTTGTAAGTTCACCCCACAGACTTTGCCCCAAGATCTACTTTTAAGAACTTGACCCAAGAAAAAAATGTTTCCCGTGTAGTTTGTAAGTTTGCTTGGATCTCCTGCACATGGTTGATTAGGATCGCTTTGAACACAAATTTTAATACATACTCCAGCTTTTAGGAAGTCCATGAAAGCAAATTATTTTACTTCTGGAGCATTGCTTCCTTTATCAGAACCACAAAAACTCTTTGCTGAGGAACAGCATAGCAGCAGTATTCCTCTAACAAAGCCCGCAAAAGCAAGGCAAAGAAAACAGTCTTTTTTCAGCGTTCCTATTACAGAACACACCAGCACAAAGCTAGGTGAACACCACCTTTTCCACAACCTCCCTGAAAATGAAGGGGAATGTGAGAGTTTTCAGTAAGCATAGCCAGTGAGGAACAAGACTATAAGGGACAGCCTCCATGTAAGTATCCACAAGTTACTGTCTGTCCTAAAACTTTTCATACCAGCTGTTTCCCAGATAGTGTTTTTCACTCCAACCCTCCCCTCTTCCTGCCCCCTCCATGAGCTAGACAGTCTTAAGTATCAAAAGATTAAGTACTGAGTCACACTAAGTCACTTGAACCTTCGCTACAGTATGCTGGAACATATACCAATAGTCTGCAAACGAACTACTGAAACATTTACGAATGCCAAAAAAAAAAAAAACTTCAAAATGCAATTAAAACAGACAGAATACTGAAATGCTAAGATCTTGGCTATCCATCTCATACTGAAATAATCTTTCTACAGGAAACACAAATATTCTTCCTCCACATATTTCCTCCTCCTCCAGGTTTGCTAGACAGTGCTCCTCAGTGGTGTTCCCATGTGGCCACAGCCTACAGCAGACTCTGCTTGCAGAAAGGACCGCTTTAAACACACTAGGAAAAGATATTAAGCAGTTGCATTGAAGATGTCTCAGGGCAAAATCCTTTATACACATGCTCAGTTGTGCTTTGCATTAATACAGTCCTTCCTCACGACATCGCTGGGGCTATCAATGGACTAGTGTGCATTCAGCAGTAGTGGATGTGGAGAGGCATGACAAAGCACTTTGCTGTGCAATTCCCCACCCCCAGAAAGCTGTTGGCAGCTTTGTTATTCCCTTCCCTCCTCCCTCACCCCACAGTCAACAATGTACTATTGATAGCTCTCTCCAACTTGTGGCCAATGCATCGAGAAGCTGGATAATGAAGTGTAGTTGTGGGAAAAAAAAAAAGAGGCAGTAGTTTTCATGCAAAGCAGTTCAAGACACTTCCCACTTTTGCTTCCTCTGGCACATGCAAAAGTCAAAACACAAGACCCCTTCAACCGCAAGCTCAACCCGCCTTGCAACACTGGGGCTTTGCTAGTCTCCAGAGCCTGGCCCAGACCTGTACATTACCTCTATCCTTCCACAAAACGGCAAGGCTACAGCCAGCCAGGGGCCTAAAAACAGTACACTGGGCTTATGCAGAGGCAGTACCATCAGGCAACACAAAGGAGGCAAATTAGAAAAGCTTTTGCTTCTTCCAGATGCATACTGGCAGCAGTCCTGGAAAGAACTTCACACAAGTGTCCAACTCCAACCACCTGAGGAGGTCTCATCCCTTGCTGTGTCTCCTACACGTATGCAAGCAGTCCATCACAATTCTGCTCTGGGAAATCCATCTATAGCTTAAAATTAGGATTACTCTCCCATCTGCTCCAGCCTCTCCCCTCTCCTGAGAAGCTGCTTTCCTTCAGCCAGGCAGCTTAGTTTAAAACAAAATGAATTTAGACCACCAAGGTCCTTTCACTAAAGAATTTGCCAAGCAAAAACTTCTTGACCAACTCCCACCCGAAACAAGTGCTGTTAGCAAGAGTAATTTTTAGCCAGTTGGTATAACTTCAACCTGCAAGCTCTTAGCGATTTCAACTCCGTCCCCTACCCCTAGGAAGGGCAAAGCCAATAGTTTTGAGCCTAGTCACAACTGCTCTTCAGTATGCCTACAGATCCTTCACACGTGGAGCTCCAGGCCAGGGCTGCCTTGAATCCACAACAACTATCAGTAACTTTGGGTCTGGAAAGCTATAGCTTTTTTTTTTTTTTTTTTCTCCCCTCCTCTTCTCTGAAGGCTTGCGCCAGATGGAGAGATCTACAAGCTCCCATGACACTACGGAAATAAACATTTATTTCTTTATTTTAAACAGGCTCTGAAAAAGCAGCTGAACATAGCCCGGAAGAAGAAGTTACGATGCAGTCTGCCATTGTAAGCCATATAGTAAAGAATCTTATTTGAGGATTAACTAGTATGTAATAATCTTAAGAATACAGTGTAGCCCAAGCATCTGCTCTACATGCAACAGCCAAGAAACAAGGCCGTCTTACACACACTCTCCGGGCTCTTATCTACACAGTTTGATAGAGACTCAGGAAATGACACTTTTGGGGCTGTAAACTAGGAACAGACAGACATGAGATAATGTAGTCGGTTGGGGGGAGGAACAAAACAAAAACACTAGTTGAGAATACCAGTGAGCAAGTTCATGACTGTTGAAAACCAACCTGCCAGGAAAATTACTGGATCTTTTCGTTACAGATGCTGGGAAATTGCTTTCCTTCCGAGGACAGAAATCCTTCTCGGTGTGAAGCACTTACTAGCAAAAGGTGCTCAGACACTCGCGAGGTGCCCCCCCGCCCCCGGACGCAGCCCCCCCCCCCCCCCCCAGCCCGGGGCTACCTGCGGCAGGGCTGCCCTCGCCCACCCCACCTAACCCAGGTGCGACAACAGGCCGCGGAAGGGAGCCGCCCTGAGGCGCCCCAAACCCGGGGCGGGGGATTACCGAGGTCTCAGGTAGCGGGCAGCGAAGCGACACCGCCCCCGGAGCGCCCCGGGGGGGGGGGGGGGGGGCGGGAGGGGGGAACGGGGCTCTGCCCCCCGCGAGCATCGCGCCCCCCCCCCCAACGCCTGCCCGGGCCCAACGGCCGCCCCCGACGGCCGCCCGCGCGCCGCGCCGAGGAGGGCCCCGGCGGGAAGCGGGGGCGGCCCCGCCGCACGGCCGGCGGGGGCTGCGCGCGGGAGGGGGGAGTCGGCCTCGCCGCGCCGCCCCGCACCTGTCCTGGGTGTTTATCATCCTCGGCTCGGCTCGGTCCGGCTCGGCTCGGTCCGCCCGCTCAGGCCCCTCCGCACCTCCTCCCTCGCTCGGCGCCGCGCTCCGACTGACCCCCGCGGGCCCGCGCCGCCCGGCCCCGCCCCCCGCGCCGCGCCGCGCGCCGCCCGGCCCCGCCCCCCTCACGCCCGCGCGCCGGGCAGCCTGGGAAACCGCCGCCCCAAACAAAGGCGCGGGCCGCGCCACGCCCACCCGCCGCGCAGGCGCGCCGCCCTCCCCTCCGCCCCCCCCCTTAGTGACGCCACCGCTCCGCGTGAATAGGGGTGCGCGCGCGCGGGGCACGCGCTGCCCGCCGCTGGCGCCTCGGCGCCGACCGTTGACGGCGGTTGGGCCCGGGCGGCGCCGCCGCCGCCGAGGGGCCGGAGCTGGAGGCGGCCCGCGCCGCAGGCGGTCGCCCGCAGGGCTGCCCCGCAGGGCTGCCCCCCTGCCCTCTTCCCGCGGGGCTCTCGGCGCCGCCTGAGCGACCGTGGTGCGTGGGTGTGGTGGGCCTCGAGGCCTGAGGCACCCGCTGTTCCTCAGGCGATGCGCAAAGCCGGCAAGGCTCCGGGAGCAACGGGCAGCAGGCCCGAAAGCCAAAAATAAAGCTTTTTGCAAGCATGTTGCGAGTGGGGAGCATGTCACAGGGTTTGTACAGCTGACGAGCAGGCAGAAAATGCAAGAAATTACAAGAAATGATGGCGCTGTCGCAGGCAAATGAAGTGTTTCTACCTATCCCTCTTCACCATGGAAGTGCCTGGGGGGTTCTGACATGGATGGCTTTTTTGGGGGGCTTTTTGGAGATTTGTCTCCTGCTGAAATGGTGGGAGAAGAGGTTAGAGATCAAGTGACTCAGTGAGTGGTAATGAACTGCTGGGCTCAGGTGGTATCCCTGCAGGCAGCATCACCAAACCGCTGGCTGTGGTGTCAAATGCCCTGCTTAAAATGTGATGCTGATGCTTAAAAGCTGCTCTGGGGAGCTGCAGGCTAATAACCCAGATGTACAAGCAAATGAGTAGGAGCTCAAATAAGGAAGAGCCTTAATGAGCATGTGGATAACAGCGAAGTTGTGCAGGGTCTTATGCTGAGCGACATGTTCATAAGGGAAAGGCAGTGACAGAGGCATTTAGGGTCGTAGAGGTGAGGAGGCTGGAGACCTGGGCAGCCTGATGAAGCTGCGGCGTTCTGTTCTGCAGAGCGTGGTGGGTGCTGTGCGGAAACCAAAAGACTTGCTGGAAGAGAAGTCCCTGAGGGCTCTTAGATACAAAGACTCCAAGGGTGGCTTAGCAAGTTGGAGTACTGGCAAAGCCTCATACCTGCTCGCCCGGTTTCATACTGTCTGTGTGCATCTGCTGGTGACACCAGAGTATATGGGCCTGGTCTGACCTGGCATGAGTGCTGCGATGTGAGGTAGCAGCCCGGAGGGGAGCAGGGTGGACTCCTGGGTGACACGCATGGCGGACCAAGCCACACAGCACCCGGCGGGCTTGTGGACTCCAGGGTCTGACAAGCAGTGCTTGGTTTGGCCTCCTGGTTCCCAGCGTCGCAATGCTCATGTTCATTTGGCAGGAAGTGACCAGCTGTTCTGCAGAAAGCTGGAATCCTGCCAAAGTCCAAGTTCAAACAGAGCCCATTAAATGGCCTTTCCCCCTTCCTCCGCGTTTAAAGTCCTGCTTGCAGCCGTAATTCTGTTTATATTACCCAGGAAAAGCGAGCTGAGACTTTCCCACAGTGCCTGCTTCTCAGGCGATTGTTGTTCGGGAAGCCGGAATGTACGTGATATTATTTTTGTATCCCCCTGGGAAGCGCTTTATTGCATGTCACTCCATGTCCCCATCTATGCCAAGGAAAGTTTGCTAAGCACAAGTTCTCTCGCTGCTACTTGCAGCTCTCAAATGCTTTGCTGAGATGCCTCTGGTTTGGGTGGCTCTGCCTGTGCACGCTTGTTGGAAAGGGGTGTTAGTGGGGTGGTGGGCGCTCTGAAGGAGCGGCAGTGTGGCTGTGTGGGGGGAAGACCTAACAGCAAAAAGGCTCCTAAGCTTGGTCTCATCTAGGGCTTGAAGCAAGGAGGGGAACGTTGCTGATATCCCTTGTCTCATTACCGAACTCTGGGAGCAGCCGTCGCATTGCTTAATTGCTCTGTACCTCGGCGTTGCCATGCATAAAAGAGGGAAGGCAATTACCCTGCTCAGAGAAACGGGCTGTTACTTATTTTCATCCTCATTTTGCCAATGAAAAGTGCTGTTGTGTTACAATTTGTGGGGGGCACAGAGATGGCACGTGAGGCTGGAATGGCAATTGAGTCTCACAGGGTCAGTGTTAGAGCTCCGTATTGCTGCTAGTGGAGTTCAGATAGCAGTTTTTTCCTTTCTTCCACAGACCTCATCCAGACAGGCTCTGGGCAGGGGTGAAAGCTCTGAAGAGGACACCTATCTCTTGACTGGCAGATGAGGAACCCTGAAAACAAGACACAGAAGCTAAACAGGGGTGTAGCAGCTCTGCTCTGACTCCTGCCGTCCGCGAGATCCTGGCAAGCACGCACAAGTCTGTAATCCCCCAGTATCTCTAGGACAGCCAGGTATTTTGCAGAGCAATGAATTTTGCTGCTTGGACTCCTTATTACAGCAGAGAGAAAGCCATGCCTGTTCGCTTCTTAGGCACTTGTAACCTGGCAACGGTATTTGTAGCACTCGTAGCATTGAAGGCTTTCCTTTTACCTTCTCTCCAAGGCCATGCGCTGATTTAGTTCTCCCATTCACAGATGTGAATTTCTGCTGTCTGTTGTTGCCTGCTGTGTGTTTGCTGCCTGTACTGTAACAGCAGCGATGCTCTGCCAGGCATCACCACGGTTTCCCCCCTGCTTTCAAAAGTCAAAAAGTTGCACTTCTGCTTGGTTCCTGTCTCCGAGGGAGAGTGCGTGGGGCAGGCCTGCTGTTAGCGATTGCAGTCTGTCCGGAGAGATGCCTAAAAATGGGCTTCAGTTCAAAATCAGGCTGTGCCTTGTTTCACTGCAAATAAAAGCAGTTTGCAGGCGGTTTCTGAGCTCTGAGAGCTCTATGTGTTATTTCAGCCGTGGGACCCCGTGCGTCAATCCAGCAGAACTCTAGCAAGTTCTGCCATGTCCGCTCCTGGCCTAGAAATGCTATTTATGCTACAACCAGTCTGAGGTAGCATTAGCATCTCTGAATAACATCGCTGTTTGCTGTGATGGTTGTCAGATTAGTTATTCCAAATTAGAGACATGGAACAGATGATGTCTGCAACCTTTATATTCTAGAGGCTTGCAAGCACTAGCTATGCATCTCCTAAATTATTCTCATTAATTATTATGATCAATAACAGAGTATGTAGCTCTTAAATAATACTTTCCATCAGTAGATCCTACAGAGAAAGGCGATATAATTTTCCCTAGATGAGAAATGCAGAACTAGAGCTTGTCTGCACGTGGTGCTGGTGACCACCCACGGGAGTGGGTTCCCGCTGTGCTGGGGCTGGGCAGACACAAATTCAAAGGTAGTCGCAGCCTCAAGGAGCTGCCTGACTGTGAGACAAAAGAAACTCAATGGAGACAGGAGAGGACAAGATGACGGGAGGGCAACCCCTTGGTCAAAGCTGTCTTGCACATGGGACTGACGGCAGAAACACTGTCCAGATGTTCAGAGCAGAGGAGGAAAGCAGGATCCCTGTGGGACGGGCCATCTCTTGAACGTTTGCTCTGTGCTCTTCCTTGGCTGCAGTCCTGGCCATGCTGTCTTTGCATTTGTGTGAGAAATGGCCAGAAGCGAGTTCACCCTCTCTGACCGGCTCCATGGCAATGCAGTCACAGGGTCTCTTGCTGACCTTGCGGAGATGCAGCAGCTCAAATAATAAAAACATATCTAATGCAGGGGCGGATGAACCGTAGAAGTGGGGGGTTGCAGCCTTTCCCTTCCCATCTAGTATCATTTACCCTTCTGTCAGCTGTGCCCTCCTCCTCCTTGCAGCTGGAGTGAAGCTGCAGCCAGCTCGGGGATATGCGACAGTGGCCACATCCAGCTGGAGCTGGTGGACTCAGTACCTATAACAGCATTGTATAGCTGGCTGTGTTTGAAAGGTGTTGCCTAAAGGAAAACACTTCCAAACAGAAGTTTCAAAATAAAGACAGGAAAAGATTGGTAACTTTACAAGCAATTAATACCCTGTAGTTACTTAAAAACCTCTTTAGAAATGTGTCATTCAGAGCTTTTTAGGGTAGAACACGTATACAGGAATGTAATGATGTTTTCAACAGCAGCCTTTTCATCTCTTATTCCATGACTGCTCTTTTTCTAAGTTAGGATCTTGTTTTGCTACAAAAAAACAAAACAGCACAAAACAAAAAACTCACTGCCAGGGAATTTTGTTTTCATACCTCACTCCTCTCGGCACAGCTGCCAGGTTGGTCTTCCTGTGCCGACATGTCCGCATCATGTTACAACTGTAGCAGCACCATGAGTGTTCCTGACACCTGATTTTGGCATCCTGTGTTTCTGAAAGAGCCATGGATAACTTCACTAAAGCCAGTCAATTCATACGGCAGCGAGGCTGGACTCATGTCTCAAGGTTTTCATGTGGGTGTCCACCTGAGAGGTGGATTTTTATTGTTTAATTTGTTGAATCTAGCTATGCTAACCTGTGTCTCCTATCTGCTTCATATCCATAACAAAAAGAATACATTCATCCCAAGCCATACTGATGCAGTTTTCTGCTGGCCTCTGTATTTCCCAGACAAGTTGATTGTCTGGCAGACCTGCCTGGTGTTGGGGGTCAGATTTAAGGCACGTTACTGACATCCATGTCTTTTTTTTTAAATGAGCTTTGTCAGAATTTGTTATTTAGCCATTAAGTGCTGCCACTGCAGAGCTCATGCATGAGCTAAGTTGAAAATCTGCTAGCAGTGAATTAGTGATGAGAGAAAAGCAGGTCAAGGAACATATTGTTTCAGAGTGTGCTGAGCTTTAAGCTTAGTAGAGGTGATACTGGTGCATCTGAGACCTTGAACCAGGGTGTAGACAGAAAAAAACCCATAGAAATCATGGTAAGGGATGACTTCCCTCTGCCGTGTAGTGAAGAGGCACTGTCTTCTTCATGCCGGTGGGATTGTGCACCAGCACCAAATGAAGGTGTTACCATGTAGCACAAATTTTGGGCTTGTGGGGGATGGAATGAGCTGGATGGTGTCAGGGGGATGAGAGATGGCGATGTGACATGGTGGCCCACCACGAGATGGGTCTGTGTGCTTTGCGTCATGGTCTCATATGTCACTGATTAGCCCCACGCTCCAGGAAGATCCCTGGGTCAGCCCCAAAAGCTCTGTAGATGCTAGAAAGGGCTCCACTTGAACTGACAAGGCGATCTTGGGGTGAGATGGTACTGAAAAGGACATGCCAGAGTGAGTCCTGAACAAATCTGCTGTCCCTCCAGGCACAGAGTGTCGGGATGGGTTGCCTTGGAAAGGCAGGCAGGGTTTTAGCAGCAAATACTGGAAAAAGATGGTCCCTCCGCCCATGATCTCCTGGCATAACAAAACCTGGGAATGGGGTGTAATGGAAAAAGTAAGCCATGAAATACAAACCCTCCAGCAAGGACAAGAACAAGTAGGTGCAAAGTTCAGGAATGTGGCTCCCAGCTTGAGACTGCGTCAGCTGAGAGCTGGCAGCTGGCAAGAAAGTGTACCCACAGCATAACTGCGGGGAGCAGCACCTCTCCGAATGGGAGTTACCTCAGGAGGTCGCTTCTCTTAATCAAAATAAATGCTCCTATGTGTTTCCCTGCCTCTCTTTCCTCTGAGACACAAGAAGGCCCAGCCTGCCTGTAGCTTCTGCTCAGTGGTGTCTCTGCATCCCACTCCTCTGTGCCTGGAGCCCCTGTTCTTGGCTGCTTTTGGAGTCAGTCATGCTCCAGGATATGGCCAGAGCCTCCTGGTGTAGGGTCTGGTTGGTGGCATGGAGAAATCAAAAGGAACCTCAGGTGAAAGTCCAAAGAAAAATTGCTAATGAAGAGGGAGGGGTGCTTAGAAGCATTAGCAGAGACCTGCTTGGGAAAAGGGGGCATTTGGAAAGCTAAATATTGTGTTTAAAGTGTAAACCCAGGAATATGTTCCTCCACATACAGAGCTGTGCGTGTGCCTTCTAGCATCATGCAATTTGCCTATTTTTATTTCATGCTCATTGGCATGAAACAAATAGGATTGTTTCTGTTAGGAGGCAAAAAGGCTGGTGGATGCAACAGGGGCAATAGCAGCATACACAGATGTAAAGGGGTGTCTTGCTGCTGACACATTGCCCGTTTGAATCCAGCTAGGCTGTCGTATTGATTTTTGTAAAAGCTCTTTCAATTATTTTTAAAATGACCTCATCCTTTCTGGCATATCTCTGCTCCCTCGTTCATTTAACGCAGGCATGGCAGGCTTCATTTCACCTCACTTTAGTCATCTGCATGTGAGCTGGAAACAAGCTGCTCCCCTTGCTGTCCCTGGAGAAGAAGAGGTACCTGCAGGGTGTCGTTGCCCAGGCCCTGTTTAGACGCTGCGTGAAAATGGGATGAACAGAGCTGGAGGTGTTTCTAGCAGGGCCGTCAAAACTTAGGCACAATTGGGCACATCTGCTGCTTCTGCTGCACATTGGCACAGCAAGACAGACTGAAGCTGATTTTACTTCAGCATGTGTATTTTGGGGTTCAGGATATGTTCCCAGCACATGAAAATGGGTTTGCGTGAAAGCATGTCTGAGCTGTGTGTTGGGGCGAAAGGGCACAGCGATGATGGGAGCCACTGCTGGGCAGCCAAAAGCCATCGCGGAGGTGTTTTCTAAGGCCACAAGCTGACGGAACATTACAAGCACAATATAAAAATTAAAACACAGCCCTGCATTTGCACATTGAATTTCTCAGTATTCAAGCGATGCTTCTCTAGGGCTCTTAGAAATCCCAGAGGATGAGAATTTAGAACTATGCCTTGGGGGAGCTTATTTTGTTTCATTTGTATTAACGTGTGGTTATGCCGTAAAGTAAGAAATCTCAGATAGGAAGGGACATGTGGAGTCCCTGCAAATCTACAATCCTTAAAGGTAACAAGTCCTATCTCAAAACTCTCTACGCAGAGGGTGTGCAGTGGTTATGTGGCGCTGGCAGAGTGGTGTCAGCATGGAAAACCTTGCTCTCCTGTCGGGTTAGCAGCACAGCACCCGGGCTCAGCCCTGGGAATGTAATTTGGGACTCAAATGCCGATTATCCAAAATGCCGGACTACTAGATTAACACAGGAAGCTGCACAGCGGTTGTCTTCTTCAGGCCTACGGTGGGATGCATGCAGCGAAGCAGAAGCCTTTGCAATACTGTATGTTTATCACCTATATAGGTACAAGCAGACTTAGCCTGCTCATGGCTGCAAAGTGCCTGTTTGCTGACATCTCTCGACCTGGAGGTGAAGCTGCTGGAAATAAAAAGCCAAGGAGCGAAAGGACCTGTCCAGGCAAAACAGCCACCCTATTTGCTGTAATAATTTTGTTTTTCTCAGTTCTACACCCCCACAACTATGTGCCTGGGCCTGTTCTATTGAACCGGATCGTTCGGAGGCCTCAGTCGAGATCTGGTATCCAGGTAGTTCTTAAATGTGATCCTGCCTTTGTCCCGTGCTGCGGGGTGCTCTGGAGAAGGTAACGCTGCTCCTCCGTTTCCGTGCTGGGCATGCAAATGCAGGCTTTGCCGCGTGGACTCAGAGAAGCGATCTCTGCAAACCCCCAAACCTGCGTGCTTGGAATCGGCTCTTCTGCGTGTGCAAGGCTTCTGTTTTGTGTGCGTCCGTTCCCGTGCGCTCGTACTCATAAAGCTCCTGTTTTTGTGGCCCCGCAGGAATTTGCAGGCTCAGTGAAACTGCTCGGGGCTCCCTGCTGAGGCTGGCCGGGTGTTATCCCTCCAGATCATTTGTCAGAGGAGGCAAAGGGCTGATGGAAGAAAATCATTCTGCAAATCTGCGTGCTTTGCTCGCAGTCTGGGTGTCAAAACATGACTTCTGCCTCCCTGTCTGCCGCCGCAGTATGCTAACCTCAAGCCAGGGCTCTGATAACCCTAAAGTTGCTGATTTTCTGGAGATGGGCTCTCTCTGATATTTTCCAGTTACTGCTAAAACCATACCCTGCCTGGATAGTTTTAGTGCGACTGAGCATAGGTGCTTGTCTCCTATAAATTTATGCTTCTTTATGTTTTAATTGATATTTTTCCAAGTGCTCCAGGTAAATTGTTTATTCAAAGTATGGATAACTAAATTGCTTCCTATGATATAAACCTGGGAATCTCTTCTTTTCATTGGCTGTTTCAAACCCACCAAAATACGCCTTCCCTAGTGTTTCAAAGTTGTATTGTATGTCAGCTGTGACTGAAATTGCTTTTATAAAATTACATTCTTTATTTGAAACAACCCCAGAAATTGCTGCTTAGGCACGCAGGGAGGGAGCTATGTCTTGTATTCTGGATGAGCTGAAAGTTTAACTTAGCAGGATGTGATAAGAATGAGAAAAATGCCATGAACTCTTTACAACCAAGGCCTGCACTATCTTCAAAAGACTCAAGACCTCCTAGCTTTACTGGAAAGTTAGATCACCTGTAGATGGTAGAAAGGAAGTAAAATCTGTGGTTCTTGTGTAGTTTACTTTTATGATAGCTGCGTGGCTCATTTTTTCCTTGCAAATACGACTGCACTCGCTTTTGCGGCTTGTCACCGCATGGACGTAGTAAGCAGGGTGGGATGCACGCGCGTGTAGGAGATAGAAAATAGGTGGAAAGGCTTTTTGCACCCACGAAGGGGGAGAGGCTGGTCTCCAGCGTGTTGCCTTCGTTTGCAAAGCATCCACCAGCATTCGTGGGCGTCTGAAGCGACGTTCGTGTGGGCCTCGGCCTGCCTCAGTGCAACGCGCGGCGCTGGCCCCGTCTCGTGCGAGCGCTCTCGCTCGCGGGCTCTCTGCAGGGGTGTGTGCGGCGCATTGTTTTCTAGCATTGTTACAAGGGGACTGGAAAACCGGTGAGGATTTTTCAGCCCAGAACGTGTTCAGATGCCAAAGCTTTTTCATCGCGATTACCTTGCAGTTCTGCCTGTTCCAGGGAAATGTTGTTTGAACAAAGCTTTGCACAAAGAATGGAGAGAGGAAAGAAGTGAGGGGGAAACAGGAAAAGGGCCTCTCAACAGCTTTGCTCAGCATTTGGAGCAGAAACACCTTTGTTTTGCAGGTGATTCTGGCTGGATTCATCCTGGGGCCTCAGCCGCTATGGGGAGTCCCTGAGAAACCAAATGCCTTTTCTTCAGGAGCCCTCAAAAGACCTCTTCCCTTCAGAGAAGTGACCCAGATCAGGCAGAGGTCTGGGCTGCAACGCCATTATCTTCTTTCACAGGGGCAATCTGCAGTCCTTGGGGCTCCATCTCTAACATCCAAGAAAACCTGAGCTCGGGGAAGATGCAGTCTACATGTAGCGCAACAGATGCAAGAAGGAGCTTGAGAATATGGTCATTAAACAGCTAAGCGATGGATTCATGACCTGGTCATCTGGAGTCCCTGAAAACGCTGATAAAGAGCTGCACAAGATGCCTGCCTGGAGGACGTGTTGAGGGGGACATTCCCAAATATTGTGCCAAAAGCTACATGCCACCATATACTCATGATGCTTCTACTGGCTGGAGCTCATACATGTGTTTGTTGTATGGATAAAGGAATTACACCCACTGGAAATGATATAATAGACCCGGGACAGACAATAGTAGCTGGTAGAAAAGCATGGCGTACTGTGGAAGGGACTGGTGAAGTCTGTCCAAGGGGAAGCTGTGCCTTGGATCCTTCGGATTTGCCTTTTGGATGGCTATACCTTGCTATATGTTGCTCGATCAGCAGCATGTAACATTTCGAAGACGGTTGCCAACAGCAGCTCTGATCCGCAGCGTGCAAATGGACGTCTGCTCCAGGGTCTGAGCCTGGCCTGGGAAGGCATCCCTGCTCCCTGCCTCCTCCTGGAAGTGAGGATGGGGACGCGTTTGTGTGAGACCAGCAGCGGCAGCATCCTCCTCCTGGAGTGCCCCCTTCAGCCTGTGCTTCAGGAGCGGGAGGAAGCGGGTTTGGGCCGGAGCCAAGGCTGGAAACACTCGCGCTCGGCACGCAGCACGCAGGGCGCCTGCTCGGCCGCCTTGCTCCACCGCAGGCGGTGCGGGGGCTGCGCTAGCACCTCTGCAAAATGTCGTGTAGCAGCTCTGCTCGGAGATCAGCTCTGCTCTTGATGCCCGGCAGAAATTACCTGCTCCCAGTGGGAGCAATCCGTGCTCCCAATCCATGCTCCCAGCGGGCGCATCCAGCCTCCCAGGGCATCCGCAGACAAGCTGGGTAAGAGGCATCGGTTCAGGCTCGTGAGCGGATCTTGCCCCAGGTGGCCCAGCCGGCGGGGGCGGCCCTCGGGGGGAACTCCGCGCAGAGGCCGTTCCCAGGCTGGGGCCGGCTCCCGGCCGCTCTTGGCACTCACTCCGCGTGGATTGCGGCGCTTCCGCCCTCGCGTCCGCTGGCCGTGAGGCGCAGGAAGTGCAGTGGGTCGTGGGAAGCGGCCCGAGGACAGGAGGCTGAGCGGCAGCCGAAAGCGGCGCCCTGGCCCGCTCCCTCTGCTCCGCCGGGCGAGGAAGCGCGAGACAACGCGAGAGGAGCCGCGGGAAGAGGCGCTGCGCAACGCGCGGGGCACGCACACCGCGTCACGGCTCCCGCGTGCCCCTCGCCAAAGCCCAGCTTACGCCAGCAGCTGGGGTCAGCACGGAAAACATATTGCCGCTTGAGAACATCTAAAATGCCGTGTTTTGGAGTTACTCATCCCCCAGCTCTCTGCCAGGAATCCCTGTGTCCAGCCATAGGACCCCCGGGAACATGGGCGCAGTGGTGCCCCACGCGGGTCGCCCTGCGTGGTCCCGTTGGGCACGCTTCCCCCGACATGCCTGTATTTTGGGGGGAATACGCAGCTCAGCAGTGTCTGAGCTATTCGGCTTTGGGCATTTCCGCTTTTCTTGCTTTTCTTGCACCAGTCTGGCTTGATATGTGCATGGGGGGGGGGGTTATTTGGGAAGGGGAGGGTGCAGATTGCTTGGAAAAGGGCTGGTGGGTAGGAGGAAGCCAAAGGGAACAGGAAAGGGCGTGAAGTGAAGGCAAAATGCACATCGGGAATTTTTAAGTAGAAATCGCTATTGGAGAAGAGTGAAAAACGGGGGTTTTCCAGCCCGAAGCTGTGAAAAACGGGGGCTTTCCAGCCTGAAGCTGGGTTTGCCCCCGCTCCGCGGGCCGCGGGCCTGGGGTGCTGGGGCGCAGGGCTGCTGGCTCGGCCGGGAGCTGCGCGACCCTGAGCGGGGCCGGCGCAGCCACGGGATGGCGGTGTGCTCGCGCGTCCGGCGCCGTACGGCTGCGCGGCGGCTGGGCTCGGCCAGCCTCGCTGCGAGACGGCAGCCTCGTCCGCGGTGCCAGGCCGCGGGGCTGCCGTGGGCAGCGGGACCCTGCCACTTACGGACCGTGTAGGTTTCCAGGAATTAAAATTTTGCGTTTTTGCCTTTTTAGGGCTTTTCTCATTGCCTTAAAAATGCCAAAATTTTTTTTGGGGGGGGGTAGTACGGCTCCCGTCTCGCCTCTCACAGCCCCCTCTCTGCTTGGCCAGGATTAGGGATGTGCCGGGACTCAGTAGGGAGCAAACCAGTGGCTAACGCTCCCCTGCCGGTGCCGTGGGGACCCTTCCGCCTCGGAGCCGTGCAGCTTGCATCTGCCTGAGGGGAGCACGGGATGGAGCTGCATCCAGCCGAGGGCATCAAAACTGGGCTGCGACAGGCTAAATCCAGGCAGGAGGATGACGCTGAACGAGCCGCGCTCCCCGTGCCCTGCCGGTGGCTTGTCCTGGGGACAAAACCTGCACCCCGTCTTTGCCCTGTGGTCGCGTTGCCGCTCTGTGCCGTACCCGGGCAGCCCCAGCCGCTGCCACCTCCTCCGCTGTGGTATGACCCCAAACTGCCTCAGCTCCGTTTTTTGTCCATCCTTTGCTTGTTCAGCCCATACGTGTCGTCTCCCCCCCCCCCCCCCCCCCCCGTGGCTGCCTTTTCTTCCGTTTTGTGGGGAAGTGATATTAACCCTTGCGTGATCTTCCTGTGGCTGCACGGCGGCAGGATTGGGCCGGGGGGGCTCCCAGTCCCAGAGAGGTGCCAGCAAGTCCCAGGCTCTGTGTCTCACCGCTGCTGCCGGCTGAAACGGAGCGAGGAAAACACGATCACACATATATAAACCCCAGCTGCTAACACCTGAGATTTGGGGGGTGGTCAGCTCACGGCACTGCGTTGCCCAACCTGCCAGCCACTGAGCAGGCGCCGGTGGGAAGGAGGATGCAGCGCTGCTGCTTTACGACCCCCTGCAACTTTTGTCCCCGTCTCACTTCTCCCCACAGCGGTTTTGACGCCTTGCTTCGCCCTGGGGACAGCGGCCCGGGTTGTCCGGCGGGCTGAGACGCGGAGGGTGAGGTTTCCTTCCAGCGAGACGACTGGGGTCACTCTTTCACAGCGAGCGTCTTCCTCCCTCCGGCGAGCTGGGCTTTCCGGCACGGTGCACGCAGCATCCCATCCCTCTAACGTCTCACCGGCCAGGATTTCAAGCTCTGGGGGCTACGTCCTCCGGGCAAAGGCAGGGTCAGCAATATTTTTTATTTTAAATAGCGCGACTGAGCGGGAATAAACCTTTTGTGCGGCTTCGGACGTTTGCGAAAATAGAGGACGAGCTCTCTAGGGTTGGACGCGGCGAGCCACGTGGAGGAGATGTCCCCCCCGGCCTGCAGCGGCCAGGAGGGCCTCGGTGGCCTCGGGGGGGTCCAGCCACGCTGCCGTCCCGTGTGAAAGCGTCGGCTCCCAGCCCGCCCGGGGCACGCGCGTCCGCCTGGGAACTTCCTGTCCCCTCGGAGGAGGCGGAGGGAGAGGAGCCAGGGGGGAGCGAGGCATCGCCCATCGGTGGGAACCGATAACGCCGAGGATGGGGGTCCGCCGGTCTAAATTTAGCGATGCGGAAGAGCCCAGCTGGCCCTAAGCAGCCACTGGGCGAGCTGAGCGTGCTGGGAGCGTGCACGGCTCCCACCATCGCTGGGGGAGCAAAGCTGTTGCCGGTAGCCCTGCTGGAAAGCCCCCGTCTAGGCTGGAGTGCTCGGAGAAGGCGCGCCGGGGTCCATCGGGGGGGATAAATCCCCGGGTCACGCTGTTGTGCAAAACGCTGTGGCGCTTCGGGCCCGTCTCGCGAACCTGCGACGATGGTTTCGTGGTGCCGGGCTGGGCCCCGGCGGTGCTGCTCCTCGGAGGCCCAGCGCCACGAGGAAGCGTGGGACGGTGATTCGCTTTAGTAACACCGTGCCGGAGGGTCCCGTCCGCCGAGGCCGGGCACCAGCCAGGCCCGGGGATGGCGGCATGGCCGTGCCGTCGGCACGGGCCGGCTGGGCAGGGCGATGGGCCTGGCCCGGCCCGGCCCCCGGAGGCTGCCTCCCCGGCGTCCCGCGCTGCCGTTCCTTCCTTCCGCCTCGCCGCGCCGCAGCCGGCCCGAGCCGGAGCCTGTTTAATTCAGCGAGTCATGAATTCGTAATGATTATTTACTGCGCCGGGCTATGAATATTTGATAGCGGCCACCGGCCCACCGCAGCGCGGAGGAAAGCGGGGGGGAGCGTCCCGGCGCTGGGGCTGGCGCAGGGCGTTTGCGGGGCTCGGGGAGGAGGCCGTGGCGGCAGCTGGACGTCATCAGGCTGGGGGAGGACCGAAGCAGGGCCCCGGCGCGGAGATAATATTTTGCAATTCGCTCCAAAGAGCCTCTTCCTGCTCGTGCAGCCCCAGCTTTTTGCCCGCCGTCAGCAAAAGCCGGCAGCCCCCACGCAGCGCCGGCCCTTTCCCGTCTTCCTGTGGCTCCTCGTGCCCCAGCCGGCGCTTCACGGCTCTCCCCGCTGCGCTGACACAAGCCAGGCCGGCCCGAGTGACAGCCCTCCCCTTTTACGGTAGCTCATCCTTCATCCGTCTCTGCCGTCAGCTTCCTCCCGGTGCAGCCGAGGAAGGACCGGACAGCGGCGGGCTGGTGCTTGGAGCGGGCTGTGCCGGGACGGCGTGTGTCCTCCCTACCCGGCGCCGCCATCCTCTCCCGTAGACCGAGCGGCGATCCCACTTATTCCCAGCCTCCCCCAAACGTGGCATGACAGCCTAAGAGCAGAAGGACCGAGCCACCCGGAGGGGACCAAGCTGTGAAGAAGACCTGCTGCTGGGAAACATCTCCATTCTCCAAATCCAGGCTCAGTCCAGCCGCTGAGCTCGAGCTCAAGACCCTGCTTTGCGGGTACAAACACCGGTGGCACTGGGACAGCGACCAAGCCGTCCGACAGGGGAAAAGCCACCCCATGCATGGGCAGGATGAAGCCCAGGAGGAAGCGTTCGGTGTTGAGTGATGCGACCCTGGAGGATGCCCTGAGCCCGGGGAGGGGGTCAAATCTTCCCATGCAAAATTAATCAATGTGCCCTCGGGGCTCCTCTCCTCCCCGTGTTTGCCAGCAGCCCCTTGCCAGCCCCGTGCCTGGGAACAGCCTTGGGAGGTGTTAGTGGCTTTGGTAGCACTGGGACACACTGCTGCTCCATCTGTCCCCCCTGTCTGTCACCTTATGTGGCCCTGGAGGCTCCGGCTGCCACGGCGTGGTCCGGGAGGATCCACGGTGCAGGACAGCCGCCGTCGTCCCAGGACCACAGCAGAGATGAGCTGGAGCTTTGCAGCATCAGGCATCTCTGGTGGCTTGGCTCGATGTCCCCGGTTGTCCCCTGGCAGCATCCCCACCAGGGCGCACCGCGGCAAAGCGCTCAACCGGCTCCTGGCCTGTGCAATATCCATCAGCGAGCTCTGCGGGAGACGTGGAATTGCTCTAACCGCTCCAAATATTTCATCCCAGGCCGCAGGTCCCTCCAAAGCTTCGCTGCGTAACCCCCCCCCCCAAAAAAAAGCGAAGCCAGGCTGCCACAAACCCGCTGCGTCCCCTCTCGTCCTCCTCTCCTCCCCCATGCCCGAAACGCCTCCCCAAAAAGATGTCTTGCCCTTTGTACGAGTGACTGTGGGCGCTATGCGGCGGACAGGCCGGCAGGAGCAGGGAGCTGCGGGGAGCAGCGAGGTTGCAGGGATTAGGGGAGGACGCAGGGATTACGGGGGGTGATGGCCACATTGCCAGCGGGCGCAGGATTTAGCGGGGGGACAGGGATTAGCAGGAAGAGCGGAGATTATCGGTGCAGGCGTTAGCAGCGATGCAGGCGTCGGTGAAGGGCGCGAGGTTTTTGCACGCCGGCTTTGCCCTCGACCGTTGCTGTGGAGTGCTTCGAGGCACCCACATTACTCATTATTCTGATGAATTCAGCAGCAGTTTTGACCAAATAAGTCAAGAAAGCGGAAAAAGATCTCAATGGCTCCTTGCTCCTCTCTGTCCCGCTGGGCCAGAGGTTGCAAGCCGTCCCCACCGCCGCTCGCCGGCCCCTCTGCTCGGCCCCGAGCGCCGAGGGGTTTTGCTGGCCTGCGGGACGCGGCATGGAGGCGGCACGGAGATGCGTCCAGCCCCATCGCAGGGCTTTGCCCCACTCCTTTGGGGGCTCTTCTCCGACCTCCCTGCCCCAGGATTTAAACCCTTCCTTCCAGCCTGGCGTTGCTCATGGAAAGTTTATATATAGCCTTTTGTTTTCGCCAGCGTTGCCCTCGAGCTTAAATAGCTCTTCCCCGTCCCTGGTGTTGACCCCGGATGTATTTATAGAGAGCAGGCAGACCTGTGCTCAGCACCCCCCAAGCTCGCGCGGTGCCCCCGCGGGATGCTCTCGCGTCAGCGCTGCTCCACGTTTAGCCGTGCCCCTGCGTTTCTTGAGGGCTAGGGAGGGGACAGCTGGTCACTTTTGGGGGGTTTTATACTTGGGGCTGCACTGGGTTGCAGATAGCTTTCTCTGGGGCAGAGAAGTGTTGGCATGGAGTGGGTGGCTCTGAGTCTGTCCATACAGGAGCTTTTGGAACTACCATCATTAGGGTTCAGAGTGAACGGCTGCTTGCACGGCCCAGACGCCTGACATTTCTCTTCGGACTGCCGTTTCGTGAGTTTCAGATATATCAGCCGTTCCCTCCTTTTAAATCATGGAGGCAAAACATATCTCCAGTTTTCTCCCCTGCAAACCCTGCCACGGTCTTCTTCCAGATCGAGCGGCAGCTGGGCTGAGCACCGAGCAGTTTGTGGCACAGCGAGGAAGAGGCCGGCGACCTCCTCCTCCAGCACTGGCCCCGGCGGAGGGAGGCAGCGGCTCCGTGCGCAGGGCAGGGAGCTCCCAAGGGTTAATCGGGAGGCCTCCTGCCACCTCCCCGCCAGCGAGCCGGCTCCCCCCGCGGGTGCCCGACTCCGGCTCCCACCCTGGAGGTCTGGGCTGCTGCGCGGCCTCCCCTCCAATCTCTGCTCTTGACTATTTAAGGCAAACCTCCTCGCCGGACTTTAAACAAAACCCAGCTCCTCTGGCTCTCCTCGTTTTAAATAACTCGCCTGGCGTAAACATAATGAGGCATAAGCCTATAAATCAGGCATTCCCGGGACCTGCCTGGCAGGGCGCACGCGGGGGGCTCGCCAGACCCCCGGGCTTCACGAAACCGGGACCTCCTTTGGGCGGCTTCGGCAGCAGGCGAAGGGATACCGGGGCAAGCCGGGGGCTTGCGGTGGGGGCCCAGGCGTTCCCAAAGACACTTAATGAGCTGACGGGGCTAGAGGCACTGCCCGGGCTGCCAGCGTTGGGGTAAAATAATTACGGTTGCAAAACAGTTTCCATTACGGCCCCTGCTTTCGCCTGTTGTTCCCTGCTGAGGCTGGAATTTTCCAGGCCGTAATTCCCTTCCTGAAAATGAATTATTCCAGGGAAGTTCGCGCATAAACGCTGCAGCCCACTCGGGGCAGGAGAGAGGGGGACCGGCGGCGGCGCAGCGTCCGGGGAGCTCGCACCGAGGGCCCGTGGAAACGCGTGGCTCGCGAAGCAGAAGGGCTTGCGCCTCCTTCCCTTTGCCCGGAGCAGCGGCGGGGAACGAAACGCCTCAGACAGCTCCGGCACAAAGTCGGATCCCCTCCTGAAAAATCGGGGCGTTGATGGAGTTAAATCTCCCCGTTGGGCTTGCTTTTCTTCCCTCAGCCTAGGTTTTCTTGGAAACCAGTTTGTGGGAAACCGGTTAAAAATAAAGCTCCGTCCTAGAAGTGCTGGCGATATTCAGAGCATCGATGGTCAGTGATGCAATGCATGTTTTTGCAGGAATTTGGGATTTGGGGGAAATGCCTGTGTTGTAGACGCGACCCAACTGCGTCGGGCCCATCACAACCTCATGGGGACACAGGCACGTTTGCTCCCATCACGTCGGCCGAAACGATCGGTCACGGCCACCTTCGGAAAACTGGCGCTTGCCGCTGTCGGCACTTGCGTTTACACGTTGTGGTCAAAGCAGAGCAGAATTTATTAGAGCTCCTCTTGGGGACCGATGCTTCCCATGCTAAAACGCTTTGTTTTCTGTGGTTTTCTAGCATTGCCAAACTTTAGGCGTGAGCTGCAATCTTTCAGGCTGGGTGTCCAACATACCAACATAAGCAAATTCTTCGAAACGGGCCAGTCGAAACAATTCT
This sequence comes from Dromaius novaehollandiae, assembly GCF_036370855.1. Lineage (NCBI taxonomy): Eukaryota > Metazoa > Chordata > Aves > Casuariiformes > Dromaiidae > Dromaius > Dromaius novaehollandiae. Next base: position 25,275,288 of record NC_088107.1, read on the forward strand.
GGCGTTTCCAAGGCTCCGAATTGCAAAGATGCATGGCTTCAGTTTGCTGGCAACCCCCCCGCTTTCAGGGAGCCCTTGAAAACCCCGCGGGTTTGGCCCCGACGAGCGCGGGCGCCAGCAGCTGCGGGCCGGGTGCTGCTTTGGCCGCGGTGGCTTTTGGCCCGCCGTGTTGCAGGAGGGCCAGCACCGCTGGTGGGGACGGGAGCGATGCTGGGGCCTTGCCTTGCTGCTGGCATCGCCCTCCCCTCTCCTGTCTCCGTCCCAAGGCAAACGCAGGATAGATAGAGCAGCCTCTTCCAAGATGATGCTTCGTTTAGCTCTCATCTCCCCCTGATTTGCTAGTCCCCCTTGTTATCCGCATGACGGAGGAGCTGCCTTGGAGGTTCAAGCAGAGACGGTGTGGCTGTAGAGCAGATGTGATATCCTGGGCTGCCCTCAGTGGTGCTCAGCGCCTGCCTTCGCGCTCAGCTCGGGCACAGGTGCAAGGACACAGCTTCTCCTGTCCACCCATGGACACACGTCCCCAAGATCAAGGAAAGCCCTGATGGTCCTGGGCGATAAAAAGAAAGCAGCTAATAAGGTGCTCTTCCAGACTTCTGGCCACGAGGAGGAAGCGCTGCTGCCAGGCTGGAGGGCCCTCACCCTGCACATCCCCATCTTCTCGCTCGCTGAGCGGCTTCTCTGCGGCCCGCGGTGCGTCACGGCCCCTCGCAGGCAACCAAGGCTGCCGGGGAGCCGAGCGACGCTGAGTGCGGCGGGATTGCGCGCTTGGGGTTTTGGCCGTCTGTTTTGCAAGTCGGAAGGTCATGTGTGTGTTGGCCATGCTGCCAAGGATTTATCTGCAAGTCCTTTTGTTTTATTTTACAAGGTCTGCAGTGTGGAAAAGGGCTGGACATGAATAATCTTCATGAAAATGGCCCTTCTTTTATCTTGGAAGAGTTCTGGTCATGTTTTCTATGATGACCAGGGAACGTACCACAGGGCAGGGATAGGTGTTGACCACCACCTCCTTTATGAAGGTGGCCTGTCTTGGCTTTAGTGCTTAATCACACAAGGGACCTTAACAGCAAAGTTTGGGAGAATTGTTGCCTTCCATAAGTTCCATAATATCTGGTAATTCGGTATTAAAATGGTTTAGCAGTGAATGAGGAGAAGCTGCTCTGGAGAGGCCATGTTGATGGTCGGAGGAGGACGTGCCTGAAAGGCGGACCCGCCGGGCAGGATCGGACACGGCCCGTCCGCTTTGGTGCCGGATGCCTGTGCTGCTGACACCCAGAGGTGTCCGGGTGCTCTCCCACCGGCGGGACGTGCTGTGGGAAGGAAAGGCAAGTCCCTTGTCCGGCCCTGCTGCCCCATGTCTGGCAGCACATGGGATGGTGCAGGGAGGCTTGGGATGCTGGCGGCACCGATAGTCTCTCAAAACCCCGGGTCAAGCCGCATCCCATCCCTGCTGCCCCAGCCGCCCACGCGGGCTGGAGGCGGGGGGTGAAGCAGACCTTCCCGCTGACAGCCCCATCAAAACTGCAGCCAAAGCGCCGTGGAGGAGCAGGATCTGGCCCCGCCAGGACTTGCTGCCGGGCGACATGCCTTTCCCCTGCAGCCGGCAGCGAGGATCTGGAGACCGTCAGAGCCACTTTGTCGGCGCCGCGGGCCAGAGGCTGAAGTGGAGCCCGCGCTGCCTGACGGACGCGCCGACAGCGGGGCCGGGGGGGTGGGCGGCAGCCGGGATGGGCTCCAAGTTCCCCTCCCGAAGCCGAGAGCGTGTCCCTCTGCGAGCAGGGCAACTCCTGCGTCGGCCCAAACGGGGAGAGCCAGACATTAGAGCTAGGAGCGCTGCCATTTCTTTTCTGCAGAAGAGGGCATTTCACCTTCAAGGCAAAAAAATGAAGAGTTTCAGGGGAGACTTAATGCACGGTCTTCATTTCAGAGGTGAATAAACTGCAAAAACCCTCCTTGCAGCAGCGCTGCTTCCACCGGGGGACTGCAGGCACGTTGCATCTGCAGCCCATCAGGGAAAGCGTTGGGGCTTATTGTTCGTGCTGCTGGCTCAAAACAGGCATTTCTGTTGGGCTCGTTTTTCTATTTAAATTTCATAAACATGAGCTCTTTGCACCCCTTTTTGGTCTACAGCCCTTTCAGCCGTGGATTTGACCCGCCGGGGGTGCGGCGAGCGGAGAACGCCCTCGGACCTCAGCTCCAGCGGCGCTGCCAGGAGCGGCTCCGAAATGCCCATAAAAGCAGCTTCGCAGCGATGTGATGCGTCTGAGCAAACATCTGCACGCACCTCCGAGCCCTTGTCTTTCTCGGTTAGCTTCAGCGCGTCCTCCCGGGGGAAGGCAGAGCCGCATGGAGCAAACTGGCTGTGACGCACGGAAAGCAATGGGGTTCTGCAAGCGCTCACCCGCCGTCCTCGGAGTAGCTACTCCGGGCACGTTGTGGCGGACAAGCCCCGCCGTCTCTGCCCAGAGCCCCTGTGACTTTATGGGCCCCCCCGAAATCCCGCGGGGCTGTTCAGTACCCCGGTCCACCCCCTGCCCTTCCCGGTGCCCATTTTCCTGCCGCCGCTTCTGTCCCCGCGTTCACCCCCCCGTGGGGTTAAAGGGAAGCTGAGGAGTGACGCTGGGGGCTCCGGAGGGGACCTGGCAGCCTGCCGCTCGCAGGCGGCCCGTGGGACCTGGCTCCCACTCGCTTTCCAGGATCGGCAAGCGCAGCCCGGTGCCCGGGCTCGCAGCAGGACGGGAGCAGAGGGTTGGGAAGAGAGACCTCTCGCCTGCCGCTGCTGTTCTCCAGAGGGTTTTTGGGAGCCGAGGGTGAGAGCAGGGGCGGGGAAGGCAATTTCACTCCGTCCTGGAATGGATCCAGAGAGGAAACGTGCTGCATTTTAGCTACGTGCCTGTTTTTCTGTCCTGGTCCTGAAACCACTCAAGCAAAAGGTTTTGCAGCGAGAAAGGAGGCACTTTGCACTTCCTGCAGTATTGTGCATACTTAATGAGACCAAGTGCAGAGCCCTCATTATGCTCCTGGCGGTTCCACTTACCTGTTTGGTGATGCTGGACGTTATGGGCCTCAGTTTACCCATCTGTAAAATGGGGATCACGATGCTAAATTGATAAAAAAAAACCAAAAACCCAAAACCCTGTGATCCAGGAACACAGGATTATTATTAACAAACGTGGAGCGCTCTCAAAAACGAAAGTCGCAGTGTTCCCACAGTCTCAGCCCAAGGTGTAAAGCGTCTGTCTCAGGTTTACACATAGGTGTGGACGGGCAAGGCCAATAAACGTCCCACGTGGGCCTTGCAGCGAGCAGGCTGCAGCACCACTGTGCCATACCTGCGCTCCAGGGCTGCTCATCCCTTCTCCCGGGAGGGGTGGCATGTCCTGCAGCTATCATGATTAAATAGCAGCAAAAGGACTAGGACCAGCAGGAGCCCAAAATGTTTTATAGGCCAGCCCTCTGCAACCAGACCTCCACGGCATTTCAGGATGGTGCAGCCATGTGGCGACTGGTCCCCTACGTGCAAGGGGTTGAGAGCTGCTCTTCAGCTGACTGCCATCCCCGTTGCCATCTCAGGCTAGTCTGGGGCTGGATGGGGCGACAGGGCTGAGAAGAATGGCTGCACTCTGTGTGGGGCAGAGACGGGGAGTGGGAGCTGGAGAGGCGCTGGTGGAGCTTCACCAAGGAGCTGGGCTGGGTCAGTCTGGCCAAAAGATCAATAGGTGTCTTACTACAGCCTACAGCTCCTGGAGGGGTAGTTACAAAGGTGTTGGAGCTACGCTTTTCCACAGCAGTGGCAGATGATATAACATGGGGCAACAGCCACAAACTGTGCCTTGCAAGGGTCAGGTTGGATGTTAGGGAAGACTTCTTACTCAGAGGATGGTGCAGCCCTAGGATGGGCACCCAGAGAGATGGGGAGCTCCATGCTTGGGGGTCTTCAAGCCAGGACCAATCTTCAAGCCGGGATCCAGTACTCATGACTGTCCTGCCACAAATGGGCTGTTAGACTAGAGACTCTGGAGATCCCTTCCCACCAACAGGGATGATACCATCATAAAAGTTCCCAAACATTTGGATGCTAATCTGTCCCAAAAGCAGCATCTCAGCCCTAAAGCCTCCTCCTACCTGTGGTCAGAAACCTAATTTAAGGTTCTGTAAATAGTCTTTGGTGACTCTCAGCACCCAGCTTGCATGTGCCCATCACTCACCATGACAGTGTCAGTGAGCCCCATGGCACAGTGGAGAGCTGAGGTGTCACCTAAGACAACCCCTGTGACCCCCAAAGTGAAATTCCTGCCTCTCTGTAGATGGGTGGACAAGTCCCAGCTAAGCCACGTGCCTAGGATCACAAAATGAGTGGGCAGCAGGAGCCCAACCGCAGAGAGACCTCTCTCTGCTACTGCCTATAACCAGCACCTGGGTGGACCAGGCCCTGCTCCTATCCAGCCTGTCTCTGTACCAGTCTGTCTCCTGGCTCTGCCAACGGCCTCAGCAAACTCAGAGGACAAAGCTAAAAAAGAGCCCCTGGAACATGCTGCTTTAGGTAAGCTGGGACAGTTTAAAACAGCAAATTGCCTACAGGTGGCTGTAGTTTCAAGTCCCACCCTGATTTCTCAGCTGATTACAACCTGTTTTTCCTATAAATCACTTAAATACGCCTTCCCCATGACCTGCTTAATGGTTGTGAACACCTGGCAGCTTTTACACCCTTTCCCCATGAGACAGGGGAGTTCTCTTCCCCATTTACAGATGGGACAGCGTGGGGTGGAGATGCTCCTGTGGGACACTGGCAGGGCAGCAGTCTGAGAAGGTGGTGGTGATGCATACCAGCCTCCAAGGGCCAGATATAGCCCTGCATGTGCTGCCCATCCCTATGTGTGAAGTGGGAGGAGACCTGCAAGCTGCTCTGGAGATGAAGATGCTGTTTTCTAGCTGACAGTAAGTGCTTGGGGTCTAGGCCAGCTCCCTTTGCTGCTGCCCAGAGCTTGCAGTGCCAAGGCCTCCCCAGCAAGCTGTTTTTTGTATCACCTCCCTGTACCTGCCTGGTCCCAGCCCTGCTCTGCACTTGTGGCAGCCTGGTGTGGTTTTAGATGGGCATCACTGTTGAATTACCCCTATGCTCCCTAGATGTATTTGCTAATATAGCATGAGGGTGGAGAGACTTGGCCTATGGACAACTCTGTGCTAGGATTTTGAGAGAAAAGCCAAGAGCCAGCCCTCTGTGCTAACCACTAAACTGCAGGGCCACTTCAGCACCTATCAACTGAGAAGGTCACAATGCTGTACCTAATGGTGCATTTCTAAATGACTGCAGAAGATGATGAGGTCTTGGGCCTAAGAGCAACTTTTTGGTTTCACTTAGAGGTGTCTAATCAGTGTGGATTTGGCTTTTCTGCCAGCTCATCCACTCCAAACAGGAGGGGATGTGGGACAGGTTGGCAGTGGCAGACTGGCTATGCATAGCATCACCTCTGCTCTCCTAACCAGTGCATCTCAGTGGATGTAGCATGGCAAGTATGGGGCCTCTGGTGTAGACCTTGGCTAGATCCCAGAGGTAAATATGGCATGGCATTACCCTGGGCGTTCACTGCCTTGGAGTGAAAAGCACTGGTGTGAAAGCGTATTGCTGTGAAACTCAGATGAGCTTTACCCAAACAAACCAGAATGTTGCCCCAGTTCTGCACCAGTTCAGCTGAGCTGAAGATGGATTGCTCCTTTAAAGCTGGGCAACTCCATGTAGAGAATGACCCAAAGGAAAGATTGTCAGGCAAAATCAGTGCGGAGACATTACACTTTTTGGTGGATTGGCTCACCTGTGAGGACTGGTAACAGTGACTGCTTCACTTGTCCCACCTTCTGCCCACCCCCGTGGGCTTGCTGTGGCAGGGAACCTCTCTCTGTCTCCCACCGATGTGGTCTGCTGCCACCAAATACAGCCTCTACAAGCAGGACGCTTCTCTCATGCGCGACAGCAACGTGGCAAACTTTCCTCCAGAATGAACCAGGGGCTCTTTGGAAATTCAAGTTTAGGCTGGCATTGCTGCCCACAGTAAGTCACAGAAGTGCTGGTTGGAAAGACCTGGGACGTCTCTAGTCCGTACCCGCTTGAAGCAGGGCCATTGCTGGGTAGCCCAAGTCTGGATGCAACATGTTGGGTAGGCTGGTACCAGGAAGAGATGGGCGCTGAGAAGATAGAGAGGAAGGGGCACTGCAGGAACCAGGCAGAGAAACCATCAGTAAGTCTCATTTTAGCGCAGGGAGAGAGCAGGTCTCATAGCGGCGCAGCTTTCGTTGCTCCAGTGTCACAGCTACAGCAGTGCTTCCGCTTGCGGCGGGTGTTTTTCCTGCTGTGGAAGAGACGGCGCGTTTCCTCCAAACGTTCGTGCGTGCTCTCGGCACCGTTTCCTTCGGGGTCGGGTGAAAAGCCGCTGTTTCTTTTTTTAAGTTCCAGCCATTAATATCTCCCTCCTCTTGCTGCAGGTTCTGCATCTGCTGCGGTTTCAGCCCTTCTGACTTCAAACCCAGAGTCCGTAGAAAGTAAAAACTGCAAACATGGAAAAAGCTCAACGGGCTCAGTGAAGTTAGGCTGTTTTTAGCTTCATTAGCACTGGAAGCAAATATTCCAAGTATTTCCAGTCTCCATCAGAGTGGACTTGCTCAGAGTCTTCTTTGACATGACGGGGAACATATTCCTGGGAGCACGGTGCTTCTGCACAGCCTTACGTTGGGGGGTGAAGGCTCTCACACTGCATCACCAAAGACCTTGTCCTGCCCTGGAGAAAGCCTTGCTCTGCTCGGGATCCGGCCGCGCTAAGCGTCGTGGGTGAATTGGTGGCTCTGCTCTTGGTTCGGCAGTGCTGGGTGTATTCTTTGTACAAAACGTTTCCAAACAAAACCTATAAAACCATGCTCTAAACTGGCAAATTGTTTTTCTTAATTAAAAAGCACTTTTTTCTTTCTTTTTTTTTTGCTGGAAGATGCCTTCTGTGAAAAGCATTTTGTGGGTGGTCAATTGGGGAGCAGCTGAGCAGCCTGGTGGGGATGGGGCTCTCTGACTTTGCAGCCCGTTGCAGAGAGCCTTACAAAAAGAAATAGTTGTCTTGCTGCTGTCTGTAAAAAATAACCAAGAACTTAATATACAAATCCACTGTGCTGCATGCAAACAGCTGCTGCTCTTAAAAGCCCTAACCTAGAAAGCAAGGAAAGGCAAAGCCAGCGCTCCCAGGAGGACATGCACATTTTCTCCCCCCGATGCACCTCCTGCGATGAAACCCCCCAGCCCAGCGAGCGCTCGCTCGACAGCAGGAACCGCCTCAGTGGCGGTGCTGCATCTCCAGCATTTCCTTTGCAGTCGGGAACCAGAGCTCCTCAGACGGTGCTGAAGGACATGGGTGCGCGGAGGGGTCTGGAGAAGGCTGAACTGAGGGTGAAATTTTCCTGGAGAGCCCCTGATAACGAGCCTCTGCACAGCCAGGTGGAAAAGCAAGTCGCAGGCAGGGCTGGGGCTTTAGCACAGCAGCAAACCCAGGTGTCAGTAGGGAAATCAGCCGTGAGTTCACCCGGCCGCATTCACACCTCTGCACAGCCTCCGCAGGAGCGAAACGTCATCCCGGAGCTAGTGCTGCGAGCAAATGTTGGGCACGTCTGTCGGAGTCGCTTAATCGTGGAATAAGTTTAATTTCGAATTGAAATTCGACTCAGTTGGGGCAGCACGGGAAGGAGGTGATAAAAAGGCGGTCGCGCAGTTGTGGAAGGGAGACGAATGCTTGGGATTTAGCTGGGGGCTCTCTGATTTTTGAGTGCTGTTTTTCTACCAAGCTCCTCGCGTGTTCGCGATGACGCAGCTCGGTGCTGCTGCTGTCACCGTCACGGACAGTGTCTCGCCCCGGGGCCACCATGGGTAGACGGCCACCAGCCCGTTCCCAGTGCCTGACCCTTGCTCCCCTTCTGCTCTGTGGTGGCCACAGCCATCCATCGGGAAAAAGAGCGTGTCGAGGCAGCGGGGGGTGGCCGGGGCCACGCGTGCTCCTGCGATGGGGCTGGATGAAGGAGGAGATGCCAACCAGAGCCCAAAGTTGGGTCTCCCAAGCAAGGTCTGCTTCAGAGCAGGAGGAAAGGAGGGCTCAACCCGGTGAACATGAATAACCAAGGCAGTGTGGCACCGGCACGTCCAGCTCGCAGGCTGTCCGGCATCCCCAGCCGAAGCCTGGATGAGGGCAGGCCGCAAGCTGGGGGAGGAAAGGGGTGATAACAGCGCAGAGATGCTGCTCGGGCTGGGTGTGAGGGTGGCTCTGGACAGGGCTAACCCTGTCACGTTGGGGACTGGGATCACACGCTCCCTTTGCAGCTTGGTGGGCAATGGGAGCACTGGGGGAGAGCGGGGCTGATGGTTCCTCTCTCTTTCACCCAACCTTGGAGGTGAGGAAGTGATGACGTATTTGCAGCAAGCAGCACTGGTTAAACTAACGCAGCTCAGATCCCCTGAACATCTCCCGCTTGGCGGGCTGACTCCAAACGCCAACACTTGGGCGAGTTGGAGACACAAAATCACCTTGAGAAAGGCTTCCCCTCCTCCTGTCGCAGTCACCCCACGCACAGAGCAAGGTGCTAGCGCCTGATGTTTGCGTTACACGTTCGCCTCGCACAGGGATGGGGCAGTGGGGATGGGCCACGTGGGGATGAGCCACCTACACCGTTGTCCACTCATGGGGACACCCCGTTACACTTCCCAGCCCTCCTGCATGAAAGCCCGGGGGAAGGCAGAACCCTCTTCATCCTCTCTGACCACCATAGTGGAGATGGGAATGGGTCCGGCTGCTCCCTGGGCACAGCGGGGACCTGGTGCACCACTGCCACCGCTGCGCGAGGGAGCTGGTGACCCTTCCAGAGCCTGGCCTGACTCATGCCGGCCTCCCTGCCCACTTCGTTAGGACAAGGCCGTTAGGCAGGAGAAGGGCAGAGGATGGATGTGCCTCCAGCGTGCTCCTGGTAGCAGCCTGGAGAGCCTGTGCTTCCGGCACGCGCCAGCTGCCAGGGGGGACGTGGGGCTGCTCTCCCAGGGGACCTGGGGCCACTGTCCTGGTGCTACGGGGCTGCTGTCCTGGGCTCGTGGGGCCACTGTCCTAAGGGATATGGGACCCTTGGCCCGGGGTTATGGGATCCAGGTCCCGGGCTCTTGGGTTGCTGGCACCAGGACTTGGGGCTGCTGTTGAGGGGTTACAGGGCTGCTGCCCCAGGGTAAGGGGGGGCTGCTCCCTCCGGGGCTACGTGGCCGCTGTGCCGGGGGGCTCGGGGCTGCTCTCTCGGGCCCATGTGTCGCCGTCCACGGAGCCCAGGGCCGCTGCCCTGCGGAGCTCGGACCTCCCCGGGGCTCAGCCGCTTCCCCCGCCGCCCCGGCAGCGCCGCGGAAGGAGCAGCCCGGCCGGGGGCCGGCGGCGGCGGGGCCGGGCCGGGGGGGCGTGCCGGGGGCCGCGGGCCCTTTAAGAAAGTTGCAGCCCGAAAGTTCATCAAAGTTGAGAAAGTTTTTCGTGGAAAAGGGAAAAAAGCCAACAACAACAAAAAAAAACCCGCACCCCCCTGCCGGGGGCGGGCCGGGCCGGGATTGGCGGCGGGCGGCCCGGGGGCGGCCCCGGGCGGGCGGGGCGGCGGCGGGCGGCTCCCGGCCCCGCGGCTCGGTGTGCGGCGGCGGCGGCACCGGGAGCGGCGGCGGCGGCGGCGGCGGGGGCTGGGGCGCGTCGGCCCCGCAGCTGCGGCTCGTTGCGCTCCGCTCGGCCCCGCTCCGCCCGGCCCGGCCCGGCCCGGCCCTTAACAACGCCGCGGCCGCAGCGCGCCGCATGTGAGCCGGGAGGGCACCGCGACCGCCCCGCGCCGCCCCGCACCGCCCCCGCGCACCGGCCCCGCACCGGCCCCCGCTCCCGGCCCCGCGGAGCTCCGGAGCAGCCGGCACCCCCGCCCCCGGCACCCCACCATGAGCAACCTCAACAAGGACACCGAGCACACCAACGGCAGCGGCAACGTCGAGGAGGAGGTGGGACGGCGCGCTCGGCGCCGGGCGCGGCGGCGGGAGCCGGTAGTGCGGCGTCGGGGCTGGGGGAGCCGGCGGCGGGAGCCGGTAGTGCGGCGTCGGGGCTGGAGGGCGGGGGGAGCCGGAGCGGGGCTGGGGGGAGCCGGCGTCGGGTGTGGAGAGCTGGGACCGGAGCGGGGCTGGGGGAAGCTGGTGTCGCGGCTGGGGAGCCAGCGTCGGGGCCGGAGCGGGGCTGGGGAGAGCCGGCGTCGGGGCTGGAGAGCTGGGAGCGGAGCGGGGCTGCGGGAAGCTGGCGTCGGGTGTGGAGAGCTGGGAGCGGAGCGGGGCTGCGGGAGCCGAGGACGAGGCGTCGGGGCTGGGGGAAGCCGGCGTCAGGGCTGGGGAGCCGAGAACGAGGCGTCGGGGTAGCAGTACCGGAGTGCCGGCAGACTGGAGACGGTGTGTCGGGGCCGTCCCGGGGTTGGGGAGCCGGGACCAGGCGCCGGGGCTGGAGTACCGGGGGGCGTCGGGGCTGCCCTGGGGGAGCGGGGCCATGCGCTGTGCTTGGAGCAGCCTGGGCAGGGACCTGGGGACTGAGCTGTCGGGGCTGGAGCACTGCGGGTGCTGGGGCTGCCTGGGAAGGGGGACCGGTGGTGGGGGCTGGACTGGGGATGGGGGCCGGGCCACTGGCCACCCAGGCAGGGCAAGTCCTCGCTCCTGGCTGAGAGCACCCTCACCTGCCTGGTGGCCTTGTGGCCCTCTGAGGCAGGGGACTGGCCAGTCCCCACTCTCTCCAGCTTGGCGTGATGGCTGGTCCCGTGGTGGAGGCTACCTTGGGCAAAAGCCCTAGAGGGTGCCCCGGGTTCAGGGTGCCCCTGTGGCTGGAGGCACTGGGCTCCTGCAGCTGAAGGCCGCTCCGCCCATGCGAGCTGCTAGGGACAAATTTGGGCTGTTTTAGTGGAGCCCTCGTTCCGCTCTCCATGTGCTGGCAGCCTGGTGGGGATGGAGGGCTGGGAAGCACCTTGCCAGCAAGCCTCATCCCTTAGACGGCTATTGCGAGCAGGAGCCTGGATGCCGCTGGGCCCCATCCTGGGAGGGCTTGTGAGGCTCGTTGTTCTCCAGCCGTGTGCCGAAGCATCTGGAGCTGAGCCTGCAGCGCCGTGCGCTTGCCCTGTGGCTGCCGAAGCTGCTGGCCGGGCGCTGGTGTTGCTGGTACCGCAGCACCTTGCTCGTCCCGCTCCTCGGGGAGGTCTTGGCGCAGCGGGTCGCGTGCTGCCCTCCGTGTTAGAGATGGCTCCAGAAAAAGCCCGGGCATGGTAGCGTTTTGCTGCAGTCCTCCGCGCCTGGCCCCCGGGACCGGGGAGGTGCTCTGCTCCCTCCCCCAGCCCTCCTCGAGCGCGCCGTGCGCTCTCGCCGCCGCAACATGGCGCCCGGCTTGCTCTGCCGCTCACCGGGAGGGCTGTGCGGCTCCGCGTGCCGCCTGCTTTGGGACTGCCGTGCCCCCTGTGCCCCCAGCCCTGGGGTGGGATGGATCAGCGGGTGACGATGATGTGGTGGCTGTAGCTTTTTTCCCTCCCCTGCGTGGAGCAAGGCTTGGGCAGCGCAGGAGGACGCGGCTGCGGTACAGCCGGTGGCTCGTCCTGGCCTCGCTGCGTGATACTGGTGTGGGTGGGTGGAGAGAGTATTTGGGTGGTTTGGGGCCCTGTGAGGCCCCGTAGTGCGGGAAGGCTCTGTGCCGGGGGTTTCGTGGCCCGCACATGCATGCGCAGGAGACTCAATGCGGATCCTTGATCCAATTATTCACTGGCCTGCAAATCTGCCCGAGATCGATGCTGCTTGGTGCGTCCTAGCCGACGTTGCTCTGCCTTGGCTGGGACCTTGTGGGTGGTGGCCGGGTGAGCTCTGTGAGCTGGGGGAGAGTCTGCTTGTTCCCCCACAGTTGAGGGCTGCCTGGGTTATGGTGCAGCAAAGCGAGTGCTGGAAACTGGTGTGTCTTTATTGCACCTGTGAGCATGAAAATCCTGTCCTTTGGGAGGAGGGAGGGAACCTGCCCTCCCCAGAGTGATGCTTGTTGCTGGAAAACCTAGTTTATTTAAAAAAGGGGGGTGGGGGGAAGACTCCTGGGGAATGGGGCTGGCCTTGTGATGGCAGTTGAACAGAAGTGTCCCTTGCTCTCCGTGATCCTGCCTCCAGATGTTTGTGGGAAGGTGGATGGTTCAGCCCACCCTGCTAGATGGTCTGCAGCCCTGCTGGGCACCTTCTGCTACCCCCATTCCTCCAGGGTGTAGGGTGGCAAAGACTGCCCTGGAGGCAGCTGAGGGTGCTTGGGAGGTGGTGGTGCTGAGCTGGGACTGGTGCAGGGTGTCACCTGAAGAGCGCCTTGCACCTCATCCCTGTGTTTCCTTGGTGTGGTGCTCTGTGGGCCTGGCTGGGACACCAGCCCCCATCTCTGGCGGGGTTGCTGTTGGAAAGCCCTCTCTCCTCCGGGATCCTGCTGTCACCACAAATAATGCTGTGGGTGACTTGCTGTGGGTTGGGCTCTGCGGTGGATGCTCTGAGCCTGTGGGAGCCCTCTGAATGCTTGTTTTTCCTTTCTGGCTGACCAGAGGCTCTTTCTCACAGTAGAAGAAGCTAATGCTGGGCTAGGAATGATCTTGTGTTCAGGGTCTTGGCTTGGCCAGAGTTTGGGCTAGCTCGGGATGTGGCCAAGAGCTCTCCCCTGATACAGGGGAGCAAACAGTTCTGTAGCAATGTTTACATTTAATGCCAAGCTGAATCCTTCCAGGCCAACATAAGCAGGAGGGTGTGCTGGAATATCTTCCTGAGCTGTGTGGATGATACCGCTGGATCCTGGTGCGGCAGACACAACTCGGTCTCCCCGTGAGTCTCCGTTGCTGCTTTCCAGAGCAGTTGCAGAAGGAAGACGTGTGCCCCAGATACAGCAGGGCGAAGCTCCCAAATTCAGCCCAATTTATCTAATCTGCGAGTCCCTGGATCTCGCAGCCCCTTCCTGCCCAGTGACATGGGGAGGACAGGAATGTCTCTTGCTCCTCTCTAGGTCATTAATGGGAATGTTAAACAAACAGGGCCTAATGTCAGTCCCTGCTGTTCCTCACCAGACACCTCCCCAAATTCGATACCTCGCCACTTACTGCTATCTTCTGTTTAGTTTTCCAGGCAGCCGCCAATCTCTGTGACAGCATACATCCCTGCCCTCCCCAGGGGTGGTGCGAGACTGTCAGCTGTCTAGGTGCCGCACACTCATTGCAGGCAGTGCTTCCTCCGGCAGCTGGAGGAGCTTGCTTGCTTGCCGTGGACACCGTGTGTTGTGGTTATATGGTTGTATTGTAATGAGGACCTCTTGTGTTTACCCCCGTGACCACCACAGTCTTGGGTGTTCAATGCAGACATGTCACTTCTGCTCTGGTCCTATGGCTTATAACTGATTTGGAAGCCTAAAGTTAAACCTTGCTCCTCAGGAGGTCACTGGGGAGCAGGGGAACTTTGGAGCCTTTTGTTTAGGGTCCTGAAGCAGGTGGTTGGAGTGCGTTGTTATCCCATGTGTCCTCTTGCTGCTTTGTCCCTTTGAGGGAAGGGGCCAAGTCTCAAGGGCCTCCTTGCAGCAGGGTGGTGGGGGCTGCTGTCACAGTAGGGCTTGGACATTGGGGGCTGCTGAATGTGGAGAAAAACTTGAAGCTGTGCTGGAGATCTGAGAGGGGAAGTTGGGCTAAGCACAGGCGAGGACCAGGAAAAGCTACATGGTCGTGCCCTACTGGGAAAGGATCATGTTCCCTGTTGGTGCATGGCCAAAGGCTATAGATGACATTGATTAGAGTTAGAGAATGCCCTGTTACAGGAGGCAGAAAGCCCTTAGCTCCCAGACCGCTTCCACTGGGAGGATGGGCTAAGCTTTGACTCGGCTAGGATAGCGAGTACTTCATTCCTGGCCTTTCTTAGTTGTTGCGTGCTGGAGCTGCCAGAACCATCCAGAAATGCCAGTGGTGAGCCGGTATGTGTTAGATGCTGGGTCTCTGTAGCACTTCATGGACTGGTGCCAGACATCTCTTGATTTCTGTAATCTCTGCTTGAGTGGACCTAGATACCTCTTGCATGCATGGATTGTAATTCTCTGACTTGAAACAAATAAGGTTAACGTAATTTCTGAAGTCAAATGACTCTGATGCTGCTCTCTGCTACACAGAGCTTGAGGGTGTAGTAGTTATGGTCACCACTTGCTAATCTTCTTGTATTCAGTCTGCCTGAACCAGAATGGTGTTTCAGAGCTGTTTTCATGCATCATAAAAGTATCTTCCATGTTAAATGTGGCTTTATGTCAGTGACAGATTGTTGGCTGAGCAATACCCTGAAGTCACCATGCAGGCAGAGGTTCTGGGAACCAGGGTGTTCCCAGACCTCTTCTTAGTCTATCAATGAGCTATTCTTACTGGGGAAGGGATGTGGGAATCTCCCTGTCCTGGTGCCTCTGTAAATAGCCCTTGCAGGATAGCTTCATTTTTTCTTTCTTGCCCTTTCAGATGTAAGGTTGACTGGTCTCTAAGTTGCATTGAACATCAATATCCCACATAGTCTCTGTGACAGGGTAACTGTTCTTCCTTCTGCTGCCTGGCTGTGTAGCTAGTCTAGGAACTGAGGTCTTGTTTCAGAAATGCGTCTTCCTCCTTGGCTAGTCTGAGGGGGTGCTGAGTAGAGCTTTTCCTATGTGGCCTCATAAGGAAGGAGTTTCTGGTGTTGCAGTAGCCTGCAGAAGTTGGGAAGGGCCATGCTATCCTCACAGTCAGAAACTAGCAAGGGGCTGTGCTTTCCCCTCACTGAGATGGGCAAAGCAGGAAGGATGCCGTAGGAGATGTCTGGAGGGTAGCTGAGAGTTGTTCAGGCTTTGCTGTCTTCCCTTGTGGCTCTGCTAGAGGAATCAGCACTGTGTGAAGTTGACTACAACTCTTGCCAGAACTGGTGCAGGAAGCTCTTGGAGGAGCTAAAAGCTGTTCTTGACTTGCTAGTCTTGGCAGTGTTAAGTTTTGTCAAATCATGAAGGTTGAGCTACTTGGATCATGGAGTGCTGCATGTGTCCAGGGCTCCTGAGTGCCTGAAATCAAAGTTTTGGAGACTTACCTGGAGGCGAGTGTGGAAGTGAGATGGTCAACACCTCACCTGTGCTGCTGGGCATCTTTTCTTGGTGATTTAACTTGGCGACAATGCCCTGCTCTATGGAATGGCATGTACAATAACGTAGCTATGTTGCCCAAAGCAAGTGAGAGGCAGTGTAGTGTTGGCTGTGCCAGATCTGGCTAGCTCTTCCCACCAGCACTGCTGAGGACTAGGTGCTTCAGAGGAAGGAGCAAGAGCTCCTGCAGGAGCTCTATCTCAGACCTTCTTGCTATCCCACCTGAGGCCTCTGTTGTGAGGCAGACCTTGGGCTGCCTGTTATGTAGCTGAATGGCCCGGAGTCCCGGGGAGCTCTGGCTGTCCCTGTGATGGTGCCTTCTGGTTTGAGACTGTCTGAACTCCTTGGGGCAGCTGTAAATGTGGTGAATTGAATGGCAGCAGGTTGTCTCCTTGGTGGCTTGATCCATTTCATTCTTCTGAGAGAAGTCAGGCTGCACCTTCTCTCTAGGAATATGAGACACTAGCTGAGACCTGGTAGCCTTATCAGATCTGGAGGCAAGTTGTCTCAAAAGCTTGTTCCCTGAGGAAGCTGAGGTGTGTGTACACCACAGGCCACCCCCAGAATAGGAAAGTACCTCTTGTAGCAACACTACCATTATGTGAGGATGCTTTGTGTGGCAGAGGCCACAAGCCTGAAGAATTCGGGTGTGCTGTAAAACACCTGCGTGCCACATGGGATGTCTGAAACTGAATTCCTCCTGTGTGCTGAATGCTGTGTGGTTGGACCTGGTGAGGGAGCAGGGCAATAGGATGCAGCCCCAGTGCTGGACATGCTGAATCTGGGATACACTGAAGTGTGTCAGGGTGGCTGTAATCTGGAGCCAAGGCAGTGTGTCTGGGGAGGAGGGACCCTGGGGTGGTGCAGGCAGTGGTACTGGTGCCATAAGGGGTTGTGTGCCACGTGACCCTTCCCTTGGCATGGCAAGAGTGGATGCCATGTGTTTAGCAAGGGCATTTTGCCCACTGCATGTGAGGTCATGGCTGGTTTGGAGGCCTGAAGGCTGCCTGGGCCTGCTGTCTCTCTTGGGTCAGCCCCACCAGAGAGGGGTAACTGGCCAGATGGTAGATGAATGTGGAGGTGGAGCACTTGCACAAGCTCTGGGCTCTGCTTGGTGTGTCCCAGGTAGAGCTCTGAGGTGGTGAGGGTTTCCTTGTTACCAGGGCTCATCCACTGGCTCCGTTGTTTGGAGCAGGGATGCTGCTGAGGCTTGCTCTATCTAGTGAGGATCATCTCCTGCACCCAGCCCTGTGGGCAGGGACAAGATGTTGACCTCTGCTGTGTGCCCTATGGGAAGGACCAATCTGAAGCCCAGCTGGCCAAATGTGGTAGGGCAGGGAGGCAGAACATAGGTATGAGATCCTGCCTTGCCTTGAGGTGCCCCAGTGGCTGCTGGGGTGGGTTTCTCTAGATGACAGTCACATGGGACTGCATGTGCTGACTTTATATAATGTTCTTCTTGATCACTCTGCCACAGCTTACCCAGGCATGGGCTGTAGTTGGTGGAAACCCAGGGACCAGTGGGATAGTCTACCCACACGGAGGATCTCCAACCCTGCTGCATATCTCAAAGCGGTTATGGAAGTGTTGCACCTTCCAACTGAGATGTTCCCTCCTGCCTTACCATGCACCTGGAGATGTGGTGATGGGTTCTTGCATTAGTGTTAGCTCAGGTCCTGGTTCTCAGCTGTATGTAAGAAGCTGTTGGTCTGGGGACATAAGTCATCTGTTTTGAAGGGCATCAGGCCAGGGTCTGTCTGAAAGTGGGCTGAGTTGTGGTTCCTGTGGGCTAGTTCTTACAGCAGTGGCTTGAAGTGCAGAGCGAGTACGGACATTGAGCAAGCACCCACCTCTTCTGGGAGTTGCCAGAGGAGGGGAGGAAGCTTTATCTCCTGGCCTCACAGTGGGATGTGAATCAGGGGACTGGTTGGGATATGTTCTGTTTCTAGCTGGGACATTATAGCTTGTACTGTGCTGTATCCATTCTTGTTACATGCTCTGCCCCAGGCTGTCTTTCTGGGCTGACTGTCTCATATCTGCTTTGTCTGCTATGTTGTATGCACTGGGCGCCCACCTGAGGTCTTGCGGGGAAGAGTGCCCTGTGGTGTGGAGGGAGGTCAGGGCATGTTGTTGGTCAGGGTTGGCAGTCCTGGTCCATTTTGGGTGGCATAGCTACTCCTCAGTGGGGAGCAGCTATGTCTCTTGCCCAGAGCTGGGCTAACTCAGTAGTGCCCTGGTCCTGGGGGTGCTTGGCTGCCTACTGGTGTCCCCAAAGAGCTCCCTACAACTAGGGTGACACTGCCATAACCACTGTTAACCCCTGAGAGCTGCCACAACCTCTCAGCTCACCACTGCTCTGGTTCTGTGGAAGACTCTTGGTGTTGGGCTGTGGAGCTGTCAGGCATGCTCCATGGGGCCCTGACTTGGCCAGCAATGTGCCACCCCAGATCAGGCTGATTCAAGAGGTTCATGTACCTCTCTGGTCATGTCCTGCCTCTGTTGCTACTCAAGTAGAGGAGACAGGTGTAGGACCAAAAGGTGCCTGGGAAATTAGCTTCTGTCTGGGTGAAGCAGGGAGCAGCTGCTTGGACACAGATGTCTTGTTCAAGGACCCAAGGAGAGAACATACCTTGTGAGGGCCCTGCATCCAGGCTGATGTCTCATGCTCAGGGCAGAGGCTGGCAGGAACTTGTCTCATCTCTGCATCTGCTGCCAGGAAAATGAATTTGTAGGTGCAGGCAGGAGGAGGTGGTCTGTGGCAGATTTCTGTGGTGTGCTGTTGTGAGCTATCACCCTGTGTAAGGTCTGGCAGCTCCAGCTGATGGTGAAAGGTGCCTGTAGGTCCTTTACTACTGCAGGGATCCTCCTGTCCTTGCTATGTCACCGGAGACAGGAGTTCAGTGTGATGGGCTGTGCAGTGCAAGCATGAATGTGAGCATCTTCTGGCATGTCGGCTGAGATTCTACCGTAGCACATCTTTTAGCAAGGTGGAAAGCTGGGGGCTGTGATGGCAGACTGGAAAGGATGCTGTGCCAGCATCTTCCTGAGCCGGGGAAGCCCTGCCTGATGTGCCTAGTTGGGAGAGTAATCCCCTGGGAGCAAGGGAAAACCCTCCCTGGCCTCCCCAAATGCTGCTTCAGCTGTGAACCTGCTGCTATGGCCCTAGTGCCCGTGGGTGATGTACTCCCTGCAGGGTGCTGTGAAGGCAGGGACAGGACTCTACAGTGGGGAGCAGGAGGAAGTCTCCAGCACAGAGCTGGACCAGCGGTGCTTCCTCTGCTCAGGCCATGGCCTAATCTTGGGTGCTGTCCCGTTATGTCTGGACTTATCTTCGCCCATGTGCTTCCTGCTCAGTTGAGCAGAAACCAGCGCCTGTCCCTGCTTCCCTCC
Source organism: Dromaius novaehollandiae (assembly GCF_036370855.1). NCBI lineage: Eukaryota > Metazoa > Chordata > Aves > Casuariiformes > Dromaiidae > Dromaius > Dromaius novaehollandiae. The sequence goes on from NC_088107.1 coordinate 25,293,863, forward strand.
TCACTCAAATGCCTTCCTGCCCTGACTGCAGTGGCTGGGCTGAGCCCCATGAAAATTCCCCTGCTTGATGTGGGGGAAGAGCAAATGTTTGTGGGGGCACCCTGATCCAGAGGTAAGCGGAGTTGTGTAAAACACCCTGGCCTGGGGGCCCAGTACCAGTGCTCTGCTGGGCTGGGCTTTCTTGTGGCCTGCCCCTGGTATCCCTGTCCCCCCAACCCCAGGCTAATAGGATGTTGTCCCTTGAGCATGTCTCATGCAAAAGGCTAATTTGAAGGGAACATGCTTGAAGCCCTCCTTGCTTTGAGTGCTGGGGGAGGACCGTGGTTCAAGGCTGCTTTCCTCTCCAGGGATGTGGCCTGGGTGAACAGCTTCCCACCGCCGCAGCTGCTGTGGCCTTTGCTGTTCTGTGCATCCTGGCTGGAGCAGCTCCTGGACTGATTCTGCACCTAGGCTAGGTAGTAGCCTGCCTGCTGGCCCTGCAAACTGTCCAAGGATGTTATAACTCTGCCAGCTCCGGAGCTGCAAGCAGGCAGCTAACTTGTGCAGCCTCTCTACTGTCAAGTGCTGGTGGTGGGGAAACTGAGGCACGGGGTGGTGAAGGAACCTGTTAATGAGGCTGTTCCTCTCGGAAGGCATACTCCATAGCGCTGGGACTGCTATGCCTTCCTGCCAAGCTGGAGCTGGCAGAAAATCAGTCTCATCAACCTCTCTGCACCAGTTGCCCCTTCCCCTATGGCTTCTGGGGGTTTTACATGCTGGGGAACAAAACTGCCCAGCACTAGGTCTTCCTAAAGCAGTGGCAGGAACTCTTCATGCCCTGGGCTGATCTGGAGTGGCGAGATTAGGGCACCAGCCACTGCAAAGTCCTTAATCTCTGTGGTTGGGTTTCCAAACATTTCCCTCTCTGCAGCCTTGTTTTGCAAGCTCGGTTCCCCGTGTTTTGCAGCTGTGCCTTCTAAGTCCTGGCTCCTAGAGCAGCCTGCAGGCTTGCCACATTCCAGCAGCCTTGCATCAAGTGGCCCCAGCTGCATTGCATCCAGGACTGGGGTTTGGCAGTGCTGCTGTGGCTCTGCGAGCATCCCCGGGGCTGCTGTCCTGCTCCTGGGGAGCTGGGTGCCAGAGTGGAGCCCCGCATCCCTCCCAGGATGTGTGGCGGAGCGGGATGCTCTGTGCCGCAATAGGTTTTGATTGCCAGAGCAACCATTCCAAAAAGCTTCCCTCTCCCTCTCCCTCTCCCTCTCCCTCTCCCTCTCCCTCTCCCTCTCCCTCTCCCTCTCCCTCTCCCTCTCCCTCTCCCTCTCCCTCTCCCTCTCCCTCTCCCTCTCCCTCTCCCTCTCCCTCTCCCTCTCCCTCTCCCTCTCCCTCTCCCTCTCCCTCTCCCTCTCCCTCTCCCTCTCCCTCTCCCTCTCCCTCTCCCTCTCCCTCTCCCTCTCCCTCTCCCTCTCCCTCTCCCTCTCCCTCTCCCTCTCCCTCTCCCTCTCCCTCTCCCTCTCCCTCTCCCTCTCCCTCTCCCTCTCCCTCTCCCTCTCCCTCTCCCTCTCCCTCTCCCTCTCCCTCTCCCTCTCCCTCTCCCTCTCCCTCTCCCTCTCCCTCTCCCTCTCCCTCTCCCTCTCCCTCTCCCTCTCCCTCTCCCTCTCCCTCTCCCTCTCCCTCTCCCTCTCCCTCTCCCTCTCCCTCTCCCTCTCCCTCTCCCTCTCCCTCTCCCTCTCCCTCTCCCTCTCCCTCTCCCTCTCCCTCTCCCTCTCCCTCTCCCTCTCCCTCTCCCTCTCCCTCTCCCTCTCCCTCTCCCTCTCCCTCTCCCTCTCCCTCTCCCTCTCCCTCTCCCTCTCCCTCTCCCTCTCCCTCTCCCTCTCCCTCTCCCTCTCCCTCGTGTTGGAGTATTGGTGTTTAGGGTGGCTCTTCCCAAAGCAGATCCTCCCGTGGGAATAGCTGTGGTGCCTGTGCCTCTGAGCAAGGAAGCTGGTGGCTATGGGACAGCCTGGGTCAGGGGCTGAGCCTGCAGGGACTTAGCATGTGGCCCAGGGGATGGCCTGCCAGGGAGGGACCATCTTTGGGATGCTGTGTGGGAGCTTGTCATCTGCAGGATGGTGCTGGGCTCCCTTGATGTGCTGAGCTCTGGTGGCACAGACAAAAGGCTCCACGCAGAGCTTGGTGCTGTTCCTGTAGAAATGCTGATGTGCCCGAGTGGGGTGGCTCTGTACATCCAGCATGTACCTGTCTGCAGCTGGGGGTAATTTCCTTGGAGAGGGTGGCTGTCTGGTGGCACAGGGATAGACGAGGCACCTCAGCACAGTCCTGCTTCTGAAAGCCTGATGAGCTGCCCTTGGACATCTGCTAATCTCTGGCTGTAAAGGCTTGTGTGCTCCAGGTGCTGGGAGAGTGGCCCCAGGACCTGGCTAGCTGCGGAGGGGGTAGAGTGGCCACAGCTGTGCAGAAGCATGGCTGGAGGTAATGCAGATAACAGATGGATCTTGCAGAAGGGGAGATCCTGCTTCACTTGCTTCCAAGAGGATTTGGAGCAGTCTCTTAACTAAATCCCAGTGCTAGAAAACTACCAGAGCAGCCTTACAGGAGATAGGGACTTGTGCCTTTGCATCTAACATTTTTGGCATACCTTGACCCTTGCTGGGCTGCAGGGCAGTGTCTGGCCCTCCTTGGGAGTCTGAGAGCTTTTATTTAAAGGAGAGCATCTGGCCTTTTTGGGAAAGGTGGACTGGGTAAGACTTTCACTGGCTGGCTGGGATGGAGCTGCAGTAGGAAGAGGCAGGCACGGCTGCTTAACTTCTTGGAGCCTTGGTGCTTAGTACCAGGCTGTGCTTGCACTGGATAGCTGTACATGTGTCCCATGTCTGTTATGGGAGATATGGCTGTGTAAGGACTGCTTTAGAGCCATTGATTTGAGTACTAAATGGCATTGTCCTTGCCCTTCCCTGCTCCTGTGTGGGAGCTATGCTAGGATCCTCGCTCTTTAAGAAATGGCCTAGTTGGTCTTGTCCCTTTTGGCACAGATCCTGTTTTCCATGGCTCTGCTCCATCTCTGAGTGTTTGGACTGGGGACATCCCCCGAGGGGGCAGGGATGGGGAAGGAAAGTGTTCTCCGCAGGGCCTCTGACAGTGTGACCCTGCTGGGCTGTCCTTGGGGAGAGCTGCTCCCTGCTTCACTGCCCTCCTTCTCCTGGAAGTGGCGGGGAGGGTAGCTGAGAGCAGTTGTTCTGGGTGAGATGGGGTTGTTCTGACCTGGCATCCCATCTCAAGTGGTCAGGAGCGAAGTCTAAGGAAGAGCCTCTGAACAAGGTATTCCTGCAAAGTTATTTCTGCAGCATCTCCAAGCTCCTCCTGAATGTGAGCTTTGGCCTGGGCAATTCCTACTCGAGGTCTGTATGGGTTTTTGTTTGTCCTGTGACTTGCTCTGTGGGGTGGCTGGATATCTGTATTGGGTGGCAGGGAGCTGAAGCAGGACAGGTGTGTTTAAGCAGGAACCACATCTGTCTTGGCATGTGTGCAAGAGCTTGGACCATGGATTCATCTCCCTCTGCCCTGCGTGGTCCTAGTGACCTCTCGAAGCCTGCAGGCTGTGGGCTGCAAAGGGGTGACTAGAGAGTCCCACTTCAGTTAATCCTCTGGACGATTCTGGTCCAGACCCCTGACTGTTGCATGTGTGGGGTTTTTTTTTTGGGGGGGGGGGGGGGAGTGGGGGGAAGGGAGTGGTGGAGGCCAGGAACCAGGACTGTCCACAGTGCACAAGATGTGGTCACACCATGTGCTTAGGCTGGCAAGATGCCTCCCTTTCTGGCTGCTGCTGGTCACATGTCTACACCTGGTCTTGGTCTGAGTGGGGAACTCCTCCCTCTGACTGATCATGCTCTGTTCATGTCCCTTGAATGTATAACCCAGGTCTCTCAGCCTCACCTCCTTGAACAACTTTGGCTTGTCACTCACTTACCCTTTTCCAGATCGGTCATGAATGTGCTGAATTGCAGAGGTCTCAAAATCAACCATGCAGTCTCATCTCTTAACAAGCTCTTCTGTGCAGGGACCTTCCTCAATCTGTCCTGATACCCCTGGGGAAGACTTGTTTGAAGATCTTAGCTGGTAATGTTTGGGGGAATGGCTGTCCTGGGTTCCCTCAGACTCTTCAGGGTCATATCAGTCCTTGGTGGGTGCTGTGGGTTGCCTGGCGTCCCTTCTGCAAAGTTGTGAATTGTGAGAGACCGGGCCTGGAGGCTGAGGGATGTTTTCTGTCTGCAAGAGAAGGTATCCTGTTCCTGTCCTTGGCAGTGACTTACAGGGACAGCTTTAGGAGCTTGTTACCTTTGACAAAGAGCTTTCCTAGGCACCTGCATTGCTCTGTTCAAGCCCCTGGAAGGGCTCTGAGTAACTGACTTTCTCCTTCCCCAAGCAACTGCATGTCTTCCATTCTGTCACGCCTGTCGCAAAGACTTACTGAGCGACGCATCACGGGACCATTTAGAGACCCAAAAGGGATGTAGATTTCTATCTGCTTGGAAGAAACATCCATTCTGGGGTCTAAGCACACTCAAATCCTGAAATATTGAAAAGGAACAGTGCTTTCACATGGCTGAGGCACATGTGTGTGGAGTGTGGTGGCACACTCTTCCCCTGCAAGAGATGGCCCTGTGTCTTTTGGGAATGTGCGGAAGGCACTCCGCATTGCCAAGCTGCAAGCGCCAAAGTCTTTGAGGCGTTGTCTCTCGGCTTGCCTGCTGCTGTTGCCCGCTCTACCCAAGCACAAGCTGGCCCTGGAGTGATGCACTGAGGCACCGAATGAGGTGGTGGGCTGGGTGGGGAGATCGTAGGACTGAATCTGGGCATGGAAAGCATTTCTGGAGTGCTCCAGATAGCATCCTGCTTCCCTAAACAGGGTAAAACAGAAGCTGGGGTGTATGGTAAAGCTGTCTGTACCAAGGGATCAGGGTATGCGGAGACTAGGGAAGAGGATGCTGGTGTCAGAAGGAGGGATGCTCCGTGGCTGCATCCTTCCATCAGTCTTGAGATACTGGGTTAGAGAAGGGCTCTGCACTCTAATGGGGGGGGGGGAAGGGGATGTCAGGAGCCCACCTGGGCTTTAGCTGGGGGGTAGCAGCTCTCAGTCTCAGCAGGCATGGGGAGAAAGAAGGACAATGGGTACCAAGGCTTTAATGATTATTGTCTATCCTGGAGGCTTAAGCTGATTCCTGAGCTGATGTGAAGGGTGTAACTCTGCCCTTGCAGGACTGTCCTGGGTGCAGGAGCTCAGGGGAGGTGCTTTTCTTTGTTTCCTCTTGGAAGCAGGAGAAACTTTCCTGCTTTGGGGAATCTGACTGGTGGAAGCATCCTATAGTTGTGCAAGTTTGGCTGCCCCCAAAGAGTTATAGGATGCAGAGGCTCTGATGCATGTTCCTATGTTCTCAGGCTGCAGTGCAGGAGCAGGACAAGTGTGTGATGCTTGGTTTTGTGGGAAAAGAGGTTTAATGAGGTGTCAAATAGAACTTGGCCCCTCTGGGGAAGGGGAAATGGCTGAGCAAAAACTAAAATGTGGGAGCAGAACGCTTCTGCCCTGGAAGTGTGATGGGGTCACTTCAGGCTAGAGGCAGGCCAGGAGATGGACTTTGGCACCATGCTCCTGGTCCTGCTACATTCCCAGCTGATGGCTATAATGTTCTACAGCCTGGAAGTGTCTGGCACTGTCTGGTGCCATTTTGAGCATTCAGGCATCAATGTTGTCCCATGACCTTCCAGTGGCTTGTTTGAGACTGGCTGAGTGGGTGTCATCCCCATGTAATGAAGAGCAAGGAACATAAAGCTCCATTTTCCCATGGTTTTCTGTCTTCCCTCTCTCCTCTGTCAGTGCTGGCCAAGCTATGATGCAGTCTCCTGGTCCTTGATAATGACTATACTTGTGTCTTGGTGATCTCTGTAGTGCATAGTTTCCCTTTCCAGTTCTGTGCTGACTTGCAAGAAGTCTTGGCAGATGCATCATGCTGCTTCCTATGGAAATGGGCTGGCAGCCAAGAGCTCCCAGTGCAGGGAGAAGGTGGTTGTGGTGGTCTGACTGTCAAGCAATGCTCCTAAGCCATGTGCCTTTAGCATTGCTCCTTCCTGGCTATTCATGTGAGCTATAAAGCTATCTGTTGAAGTCTTCCTCTGGTATTATACTTGTGCTTTTGCATGCCAAGTGCCTTTGGGGGTGTTACAGGACTTGTACAGCTTGGAAAGAGGAGTGCCCTCCTTGGGCTTGCTGTACTGCAGCTGGCTCCTGGTTGGGCACAGCAAGATACCATAAGAGCTGGCCTGGGAGTGACATCTAAAGGGTCTGTTTTGCATTGGGGACGGAGCAGGGATGGACCCCAAATCCTCACAACAATGTCCTAGGGCTCTTGCGGAAGTCCAAGATGCGTGTATGGTGGTGAGGTAGCTTTCAATCAATAGCCGAAATGAGGTTCTAGGATGGGCTAAGGAAAGGAGGTCTAGCATGTGAGTGTGTTTCATCCCTGTAGATAGGGCTAGAGAGAGAACTGGGGCTTTCATCAGTCTCTTCTGGAGCTTTTTGATGTGTCAGCCTCTGCTTTTGTGCATTTGGCAATATATGATCTAGTAATCTTTTCAAGTTTTAGCATGCATCAAGGTCCAGTCAAGGACTATGGGGCTGCTGTTCACACCCTGTTCAACCCAAACTTGCTCACCTGTGGTCCTGAATCTAGCTTGTAAAGGTCTAAATCTTTCCCTGGAAATAAGGAGGGGACTTGGTGTATCTGACAGAGGAAAACGCTTCTGTAATGTAGGGGAGTGTTAGTGTCTGCAAGGCTGCCTTTGGTGTCAGGTGAAGTACCTCCGTTGCACCTAGCTTCTGAAGCATGCTCTGCAGTCTGCTCCCCCTCTGGTACTAAACATCTCCTTTCATTAGACCTCATTGCCCTCTCCCCTAGGTACGGACGCTGTTTGTCAGTGGCCTTCCTGTGGACATCAAACCCAGAGAGCTTTACCTGCTCTTCCGACCATTTAAGGTAAGAAGGTTTATCTTGCCTATGCTGTTCCAAGGAGCATGCAGCTCTGAGTGTTGTCTGGGGTGCTGGGTGAGCAGCCTCTGCAGGACTGCATTCTCAGTGTGGCTGCTGTGAACTGGAGGCTTGCAGCTCTGGGAGAAGTGGACTGGCCTGCCCGATCTGATGGGAGAAGAGCAGAGTGGGAAGGAAAGAAAATCAGACCTGTGACTTGGCTCTGCTTAGGTGCCTTCAAACCTGGCCTTTGGTGGGAAAGATGCTGTCTTTCGGCCAAGCTTTCAGCCAAAGAAGTCCATCAGAGACTGCAGCAAGGATGAAATGGGAAACTGGACCTTTTGTGAAAGCTTTGGGAACCTGATAGAAAGCCAGAATGGCATCCCACAGGTTGCATTCAGCTAGGTAACCTCCATTGGAGCCTGTTGGTGAAATCATCCCATCTCCAGTGAAGGCTGCTTGGTCAGCCCTGCTGCCCAACTGGACCAGCCCTGGGTACTTCCTTGGCTCCAGGATGTGTCCTGATGGACCAGGCTGTGGTTGCATAACTGTCCATCCTTTACTGGATCTTTCCTGCTGGCCACACCAAGGACGGGCATGGCATTCCTCCTTCCAAGCGCTGGTGCTTTCAGTTGTTGTAGAGTGTTGTGGCTCCACGCAGTTGCTCAGAGCAGCCTGTGCAGGTGCATGGAGGCTGCTGAGGGTCGAATGAAGAAACTTCTTGAATGCGTGGACTTAATCCATGTGATAGCACAGTAAGCTGCAGAAAGGTCATTTGAGGAACAAGGCCTGGGCTGAGGGTCCTTTGCCCTGCACCAGCTGACCTTCCGCTGGGCTGTGCTAGTTGGGGGGGGTACCTGTCTGTTTTGGGAAAGGGGATGTGAACACCAGTTGTTCTGCGAGTTATCCCTTACCCTGCAGGTGTGGACTGGGGTTGTGCAGACAGTGTGGTTTGCTCAGGGTGCTGCTTTGGGATGTTTCAACTCAGTCTTGTCTGATCTGGGACACCAACCATGGCATTACAGCAGGTGGGCTGTCCTTGGGGAAAGTGGGTGGCTCATTGCTGACCAAGTGCTGGGACCCACGAGCCAGTCCATGCCCAGAGCAATGGTAATGTCCTGGGACTCTTCTTGAAGTCTGCCCAGTCAGGGCAGCAGCGTGTCTCACTGTTGGTTTTGAGTGGCTCGTGTCAGTGATCTGGCTGCACCTGGGCAAGGACCCATGTTGTGCCGATTGAATAACATGCACTTTGGGTGTAAATTGGCTTGTTGCTGCCTCCAGCTTGTTCCTATGCAAGGCCTGGGAAGCCAGACGCATGGCCAGTGAAGACCTGCATGAAAACAAGCCTCTTCCTGAGGAATCCTTGTTGCTCACAGCCCTAGCTGTTGCTCTAGCACGGGGGCTCTGTGCCCTCTAGGCAATAGCCAGGTGGGATGCTCTTCTATGAAGCTTCATGAAGAGCTGGAAAAATGTCCCAAAGGGGCAGAATGGACTGGCTGAGATACCTGCTCTACTCTTAGATTAATCTCAATGTGTTCTTTTGTTGGGGAAGCAGAGACCAGCTCCTTTGGAGAAGGGTTCACGTACCTCCCCCTGCTACAAACCCTGCCTTCCAAAGGGCTTGGTGCTGCAGGAGCTCCTGAAGCTGTCATTTCATGTCTTGCTTGCAGCTCTGCTCCTTCAGGAACCTGACACTGACTTGTTTTCTTCCCTTCTCCAGGGTTATGAAGGGTCACTGATCAAGCTAACATCAAAGCAGGTACCTCTTTCCTCCTGCCTGGGTATTTTTGGCTTCTGCTAGCAGAAAACTAAACTTGCTGAGAGGGGATGTGGAACGGATGCCACTTCACTGTGTGGAGCATTATCTGTGTTCAGCGTACACAGCTGGACTCTGCTCACACACCCTGTCTTGGTGGCCCCAAGCACTCGGCATGTGCCGAATGCGTCTGTATCTTCTCTAGCTGCTCTGAGCTGCCTGAGCTTCTGCCTGTGCTCAGCCCTTGCTGAGTGAGACCTGATGCTTCAGCCTGCAACCCTGTTCTGGCAGAAGCCTTCCCCTATCCCAGCCTAACTAAGGCTGTGGTTCTGGCAAGATAACTGTGGTCAGAACTGGAACACTTGTGGGCAAGGGGGACTGTTGCTGGGGGCTGCCGGAGTGTGAAGTGCCCCCACATGTAGGAACACTGAAGCATTTGGTGTAGTGGGGACAGATGGAGAGCAGGAGTCTTGGACCTCTAGCTCTGCACAAGGGCCCTCTCTAAACTCAGATGGTCCCTTCTGAGTGCTGTAAGCTGTCTGGGGCAGAGAGGTTGGCAGGGTAGTCTGAAGAGCTGAAGAGGCTCCCAAACTGAAATCAGCATTATTTCTTCTAGCCAGTTGGTTTTGTGACCTTTGACAGCCGGGCTGGTGCTGAAGCAGCAAAGAACGCCTTAAATGTGAGTATCCGATGTGCCAGGAGGCCCCAGGGAGGGCTGAGGCTAGTCATATGCCCTGCAGTAGCTAGACCTAGAGCTGCATCTAACCCAGCTGTGGGCTAGACTGACACTAGCCTTGTCTGTAGTATAGGAAAGGCCAGGCTGGTTCCTAGGTACCTGTAGCCACAGGGCAATATGCAGCTGAAACCCTGTAATGCTATACCGAGGCACATAGAGCCCGACTTGTATTTAGCATCAGCTTTTGAGGCTCTAGGTCAAGCTCACCAGATTAGTCTGGTAGTGAAAAGTCTTGTGGCCAAGTCTTATGGCCATATGACAGATAAGCTTTCTTGGTGCTGGTGGCCTTGTTAAAGCTTTGCTTACCAAATGCCCTGATGAAAAGTGTGCGGCAGTTCAGCAGAGCAGGGCATTGCCCTGGACTTTGGCCTGCCAGGACCTCTGCAGCTAGAAAGTGCCTGCTTCAGGAAGGCATGGCATAAGGAAACATGCCTTCCCGTGTTCCTGTTTCCATGGCAGGACATGAGGCCGGGCCAAAGCTGGCTGGTACCAGGCTCCTTAGCATGCTTGCCACATTCCCAAACTGCTGCAGGTCAAAAAGGGACATGAGGAATGTGGCAGGTAGAGCCCAAGCTATCTGCATCCTATGTGGCCCTGCAGAAGTTGGTGGGATCTAGGCAGCAAAACCTGCTGAGGTGGTTCTGCCCTGCTGCAGACCCTGCCTCGGGCATCTGGGCATGTCTCTGCCCAGGCTGGCAGTCGGTGTAGCAGCACCACAGGTAGCCCAGTCTTTATTGGAGCATCCTGTCCCAGCTCCAGCCACGTCAGATCTTCCCTGACCACCACTGGCAGCAGTCACAGCTATGCCTGCTGGTGAACTGCACGTAAAGAGCAGTGCTCTATGCCCCATCTTGGTGGTAGTAGTGGGCTTTTTCCTGGTTGTGTGGTTCTAGGTCAGCTGAAAGTGGAAACACAAGCCTGTGGGAGCTTGAGTGTTGCAGTGGGCATGCAACTGCAGCACGATGGCCTCTGTTCCCCAGTTAGGCTTTGCTCCATGAATAGATACAGCCTCTTCTTGGACTGGAAACCTCCCTGCTGAGAGACTCCTATGCTTTCTCTTGCTGCAGGGCATCCGCTTCGACCCAGAGAACCCCCAGACCTTGCGGTTAGAGTTTGCTAAGGCCAACACAAAGATGGCCAAGAGCAAGCTGATGGCCACACCAAACCCCACCAATATCCACCCTGCCCTGGGCGCACACTTCATTGCACGAGACCCCTGTGAGTATGCTGGGAGGCAGCTTGAGGTAGCGCCTGATCCAACCTGGGAGATGCCCAGCACCAGGAATGCTGGCGTTGGGACTTGGTGCAGCCAGGGTGGAAAGGACCTCTCTTACCCACATGCAGTCTGGCTGAAGCCTGCCCAATGCAGTAAGGCCAGCACACAGGTTGCGGGAGAATAATGGGCGTTCAGTAAAGCTTCTGGCCAATGCTGCAAACATTGGGAGAGCAAGAGATGCTTCTTGTAGATGAAGTGATGCCACTCAAGTGCTTAAACCATCTCTAGATGTAAAGCAGCAAGGGCCAGTCCTGTGCCACACACCCTCAACATTGCACTGTGGGGCAAGCAGACCTGCTGTGGCTTGTCAGGCAGCCCGTAGCATGGTGCTGAGCCCCACCTTTTTTGTCATCCTGCAGCACCAGCCCAGTGCTGTGTGTGTGTACCAGGCTGCCTGAGCCCCCATGCTGTGCGCTGTGGGGCTCTCAGCAGGGATGGAGCTGTCTTCCTGGGCTCTCCTGGCAAGGCTCAGAGGCTGGAGGAGCAGCTGGTCACAGTGACACTGCAGGAGAATATCTCAGTGCTATATCTTAAACCTCACTGGGACAGCAGTGCAGAATCTTGGTTTTGAGCTGAAAATCCAGAGCCTCTCAAGTAGGCTGTTGGGGCCAACTCCTAAATGCTATCACCTTGTGTTTTCCTGTCTAGATGACCTGACTGGAGCAGCTCTCATTCCAGCATCCCCAGAAGCATGGGCTCCCTACCCACTGTACACCACGGAGCTAACCCCCGCCATCCCCCATGCCGCGTTCACGTACCCAGCGGCTGCTGCTGCAGCTGCTGCTCTTCACGCTCAGGTGAGTTGCTCCTGGCCTCCCTTGTGGAGAACTGTGCTCTCCTCTCTCCCTGTCCCCTGGTGCTTGTCCCCTTGGGTCTCTGCTTGGTTGGTTTGACCCTGGCCTCTGCACCTTGACTCTTGGGCCAAACCTATTCCTGACTGAAGTGCACGAGGCCCCCAGCCCTGAACAAACCACAGGGGAAACATTAAAGCACTGGCTTCCGAGTAAACAGGCAGCCTGAGTGGAATTGGAGCTCAGCACTGATTTGTGGTCCTGCAAGTCCAGCCTGCTTCCCTGCTAGAGGCAGGCAGCTGGGGAAAGTCAGTGCTCAATTTTGGCTGGCTCTGCTGGTCTCTGTGGCCAAAGAACTGTGTTGTGGGACTGCTGTGAGGAAATGCTACATACCAGTGAATAAAATAGCAATGAAATGTCCTCCTTGAAATTGGAAGTTGCAGTGAAGGCAGTGGCTTAGCTTGGTGCTGAAGCCAGAACCCACTTGGGCTGAATGACTTGGACATAGTTTTGAAGCTGAAGTGGATGTCCTACAGGACACGAGTTATCAGAGTCCTGCCACAGCAAAGAACTGACATCTGTTCATGGGGTGGTGTTAGCTGCTCTGGATGCAAGCTAGAGCGAGTGGTGAGTTGTGTATTGGCCTATGGAGATGCTGGCGGTGGTGCATCCAGCTGCCTGGTATCCCAGAGGATCTGCTTGCTGACAGCTGAGGTGTAGGGATGTCTGTGCTTTAATGCTTTAATATACTGAGACCAACACCCCTGCTGAACATAAATGATCCTGAAGCTGTGAATATGAGGAGAAAGCCCAGACTGGCCAAACTGAGATGATTTCTCCTAATTCCAGGTTAAGGTGCTTGGTTTGGGGCACTTGGAATAGGAGAACCTGTCAACCCTCTCCCTACCCTGCTTGGTGTTATCCACTGGCTGCACTCTGTCTGATTTGGTCTCTGCTCCTGTAGTAGTGTCATGAGGAGCCAGGGCAGTGGTGACTCTGGGCTTAGTCCACAGAGCATCAGGGTTTAATCCCTGCTCTGTCCATCCTGCCAAGCAGGATGTTTGTTTAGCTAGACTCTTCCCTGCTTAGCTTGAAAGGAAGAGGAGCAGTGTCCTCTCACCTTGTCCACCTGGCTGACAGTTCAGTCAGCCCTTCAGCATCCTCCTGTTCCTGTGAGCATCTTGACTGTGTAACTGTCTGGCTTCAACCCAAGCATGTTTTTCTCAATGCTATGTGGAGAAACTGGAGGGGATGCAAGCTGCTGGCCAGCCTAGGCTTGTCTGTCCTGCCCATCATCCACTTGCCGGCCTCTGCTGCTTTTGTCCTTCTGCCAGTGAGCTAGTGTTGGGCTGAAGCTCCTGCAGGGTAGGTGAGAAGTATGTGGGGCCCAGGGCAGGACCAGGCACTGGCCTGCTGTTCCAAGGGCCTCCAGAGCCAGATCGCATAGGCTGGTCCTTTACTGGATATTGACCACTCCCAGCTAAAGAGCTGTGCTTGCTGGCCTTGTCCAGCAGTTATCAATGGTGCCCACGGCTGCTAGAGCATATCTGTGTATGCTCTGCTCCTGGGCAGCCCAGGAGAGTAGACTTCTCTCCTCCCCTTCCCTGCCCCTTGCATGGGGCAAAAGAACTAAGGGGGCTGTTGGTGGCTGAATTACCTCAGTCAGGAAGGGCTGGGAAAGCCCTCTCTGTACTGGCTGAGATGGTTGAGGGAGGTGAATCCATTACTGTGGATCTTTCAAGGATGATCATCTGTGTGCAGAGACCCTGAGTGCAAGGGTTGGACCCTTACCCAAGACTTTGGAGTATAGTGGGGGAGGAACGGTCCTGCTGTGCTGAAACAGTGAGGTATCAAGGAGGCCTTCAGCCAGATCTTCTCCCTTTGGGGTCTGAGTTCTAGTTCCTGCCACCCAGCTGGCAGGTTACTCATTCAGGACAGAGAGCTTTGCTACGTAGGTTTTCTGGCCTGAAGAGTGACCCTGAGGCCTAAACAGGTCTGTAAGGGGTGATGTGCCCATAAGCCCTAGGGAGCCAGCGCAGCCCCCCCAGGCTGTGGCCATGGCTGGACCCAGCGCTCTGCTGAAGAGGAGCAGCCAGGCTGGCCGAGCAGTTACAGCTGCTCCTCGCAGTGCTGTGCTTGAGCTGGTGGTGACCTCGCAGGGAGACTTTCTGGCGCAGTATATGTTACCAATAAAGTTTTATGGAGTTAAACATTACTCAGGCTGGCAGTTCTGAGTTGCCTGATCTGTAGGCTGGAGTCCTTTCCCTTGCAGCGCTGAGGCAGGGTGGGGTGAGTCAGCGAGGTGACTTTTGCTCGTGAACTGGGCTAAAAGATTTAACCTTGGTCTTGGTGTGCTGAACCCTCTGCTCTTGCTGGTGGGGGCCTGCTCACCTTGCTACAGTGTCACGGGAGATGTGTATGGTTCTCCAGGGTAGCAGCTCCTCCTCCTGGGATCAATATTGGCTGGAGGAAGTTAATGGGGATGGCTGGAGCTGTAGCAGCTCTGTAACAATCCGTCCTAGGGAGAGCACATAGTAAGAGGCAGCAGCTGAGCTGAGAGCTCATAGCAAAGGTTTTAAGCTTCAAGTGCCTGGATGCTCATCCTCTGGCTGCTCCATGCGGGAGTCTGATAGAGAGCAGGAGAGGAGGTGGCTGCCCTCTGTCATCCACTTGTGTGACCTCTTGAAGAGCTGCTCGGAGGCCTGGCGTGAGTGACGAGGGGCGGGAGATGGCACGAGGCTGGCCTGGCCTCAGTCTGTGCACCAGGAGCCCTTGGTAAGCTGCTCGCAGACTAGACTGACTGCTACTCCTGTGCCGCTGTGTCATGGCAGCGCTCCCTCCAGGCAACAGGCTGATGTCGCTGTGCCTATGACCTGAGCCTGCCTGCTAAAAGCCTCTGCCCGTGGGAACTCCGTTGACTTTTAAGATTGTCCCGTTTGCCTTCCCTTCCTCCCACCCTCTCTCAAATCCCTCCTTTGATGTCCCTAGTGAACTCCAGCCATGATGCCAGCGCAGGCTAGCCCTGAAGCTCAGAGCTGTCCCTGGAGATGGGACACCCTAGTGATGCCTTTTTGCAGCTAGTGGAGTGGCTGTACTACAGCTCCATTCCTAGAAGTGTTAAGCATGATGGCAGCCCCGTCTGGAAAGACTGGTAAGGTAACCATCTCTCCTCCAAGGTGCACCATGGGATTTGCAAGCTTCTGCCCATCTCTGTAGCCCATATATCCTTGGCAACCCAGTGCATGGGCCTCACGCTACCCACCCACCAGAGCCTGGGGAATGAGATGCCAGGCGTTCTTTCTAACCCACATCTCTGACTTGGCAGCACATGACATGGCGCACACAGCATGGCACCATCTTACATCAGCTCCTCCCAGCTGAGCCAGGCTCGGCCAGGTCCCACCTGTGGGAGGGGAGTAGCCTGGTCGAGCCGGGGCAGAGACAACCCTGCCGCTCAGTGCAAAAGAAGCCTTGTCTCTCCCCAGCCACAACCCTTCAAGGGCAACCAGAAATACACCCTGACCTCACTCCTGGCACACGGTGGGGGAGGTGAGTGACGTGATAGCTGAAGCACACAACTAAATTCTACTGGGCACGTTAGACAACAGCACTTGCCAGTCACTTTATTCCAGGATTGCATACCGGGACAGACCTGACCTTAATGATGGGTCTAATCTCACCTCTTTCCTCTCCAGTTACTGGAAATGAAGCCAGTTTCTACCTTGAGCTTGGCTTCTCTTTGCAGCCTGAAATTGCAGGCAGGATGCAGCTCTTGTGAGCCATAATGAAGGGAATCTGCAGCCTGGGAGGGATGGGAGTTGCGTAGGAACTTGGGATCTTGGGGAGGGGTGGAATTGGCCCTGCCTGGGAATAGCTGGCGGGGAGGATGCTTGCTGTGGCCAACTCTAACTGAAGTCTTGGGGGTTAGTGGCTTTATGCTTCTGGCCTCTGACTCATATTTCTCCTGCAGTGGTTCTGGATAGGCTTTTGTGCTGTGTGATTGTGATACTGGGGCAAGGGGAGCCATCAAAGATGGGGCCTAGGGCTGCCTTTGTCCTTGAAGGATGTGCAGGAACATGGGATGCGCACCCTGTTTCCCAGATGACCAACTCAGCATGTGTGCTTGACACAAGGATAGAGGCAAGGATACAGCTTGTCTTGTTCTCATTAGACCTGGCAAAGGGCTTCATTTTAGTGCCTATGTGATGGAGTCAGGCTGTGTTGTCTGTGATGTAAAACTGCTTGTTCTGGAGTGCCTCTAACCCAAGCTCTGAGCAGGCAGTAGGAAATACCAGGGGCCCCCAGTACTCCTGGAGCTCTTCTGAGCAAAGAGATGCTTCCAGCTGTTGCAGCACCTCTGAAGGCAGGACGCTGCTATGGGCAGGACTTGCCCTGGAGAGCAAGGCATGAACGTGGGAGTGCCTGATTCATGGGTACATGGATCAAATACATGGGTGAGGCTGGTGGTGGCCACCACTGGGCACTGAAGGACATCAGGTTAACCTGTTGGGTAGCCAGAGCCTGGGAGCCTGCCTGTGGTAGATGTTTCTAAGGCAGGGAGCAGATCATGGAGTGAAAGTTCAAAGCTGCCTATGCCATTGGAGATGAGCTGCCAAGGTGCCCTCAGCCTCTGCATCACTGCCCATGGCAGCGGCCTTGTCTGGAGGCTGTGAGCGGACTATGGTGGTGGCCCTCTGAAGCTGGGACCTGCCCACGTGAGCAGTGAAAGGAAGGCACAGTCCCAGTTCCGCTCTGTGTCTGTGTGGTGGTGAGGAGTCCAGCAGGACCCTGAGGCATCCCAGCACTGAATGGAGGCAGAGCCCATCGATGGAAGGGGAGGTCAGTGCTCTGAGTAATTCTGCAACCTTTCCCTTCTGGCTGATGCCCTGGCTAGCTTGGGGGAAACTGCTTCTCCTGGGCAGTGGCTGTTGTGGATGGACGTGTGGCTGGTCCCAGCAGCTGCAGTCTGGTGCTGGCCCTAGAGAGCAGAGAACATGGAGTATTTTCTCTGGGGGTGGGCTTGGGTGGTATGCTCCTCCTCAAGTACCTGGCTCCTGTCAGGATGCTACTGTTTGCTGGCCTATGTGAGTGTGTGGATGCCACCAGCCTGGTTGAGCCCAGAAGCACTGAGCAGTGGTCACCAGTGTGACCTACTGGAGTGGAGAGATCCTGCCTTTGCATGCTGCTGAGCCCTGGGGCCTGCCCTTTAGGGTCCTATCTGTGAAGTTTCCTGGACTTCATGCTGTGGCAGCCAAGCTCTGTTAGACCCTCCTTGGGATGGGAGGCTGGAAATGATGACAGATTTTCTGTGCCTAACAACTTGTTGCCTGTTTGTTGGGGCGGTCACATAGGACTCACCAGGATACCTGTTCAGGTGGTCTCCATGCTTCAAAGAGATGTGAAGCACTCTGCAAGGCCTTCATGGCTGTGGTGTTCTCCTAAACTCCAGTGATGTTGACTGTGGTGGCATTCACTGGGCAGGCGGGACTGAGCAGACTCTCCCCAAGCCAGCATGTCCTCCTACCCAGAAAAATGCAGGTGGGAGATGTTCTTGGCTCCTCCAGGTACCTGCTGAGTAGCCATTATCTCTAAAACACACCTGATGGGTGAACTGGACCAAGATGCCGTCAGAAGTGACTTTGTGAACTATAGTCAGTGCTAACTCGCCCTGGCTAGCTCAAACCCAATCGGCAAAGCAGCACAACCCACTGCCATTCTGGAAAAAGGAGAAATCCTTGTTTGCTGAGGTCTGCTATCTGGGTATGTCACCACAAGCCGTAGCATAGGCTGCCTTGAGGCCCAGGAGAGTACAGGGCACTACATGTTGAAATGACATGCCTGTTGAAATGCCCCTTCCAAGCAACAGGAAGGGCCGGTGCCTGTCCTTTCCTGCATGTTCCTCAACAGGTGCAAGGCATGCTGATCCTGCAGCTCTCCCCGACTGTAACTGCCTTGAGATGTACGTGCAGTGTGTGCTTGGTTCAACTGCAGCAAGCTTTTCCTGATGTAGTTTGAGCTGCTTGGGTCTTGCACAGCGTGCAAGTATTTGGATGCTTGTCTCCTCATCCCCTTAAAATCCCAGCCCTCTCAAGGACCCTGGAGGCAGATGGCTTGAGGGAAGCACCTGCTGCTGAGGCTAGAAGGACCTGGCTGGAGAGCAATAATGGATGTTAGTTCCCTGTGGATGCATCTTTGAAGGCTGTCCTAGCTTGCCATGGGTCAAATGGCAGGCTGTGTGTTCCCATCGGCTGTGTTACTAGGTGGAGCAGAGCAGCTCTCGCTGGCCACCTCTGTAGTCTGCTCAAGGCCTGCACCTGGTGACCTGTGGCCTTGGGGAATTGATGACTGGTGGCATGTGGCTTCCTTTGCTTGGTGGGTGAACAGCATGTTCCTATCTGTGCTGTGAAGTGCTTGCAGCTTGCCAGGGTGAGGCTGTCTCAGCAGGGCAATTTGAAGATGCTTCCCTGCAGGTCAGCAGGTAGTGACTAGATGCAGCTCTTGAATATGCTGGTTGGGGTCCCACCAGCTCCCAGGAGCACAACAAAGTGGACTGGTTTGTCCCTACTTGCACAAGGAGGCCTTTCTGGTACTGGGGGAGACATGTGAGCCTGGCTGTGGCTGCATCTGTTCCAGTGCTAGGCGTAGCTCCAGGAATATCCCCGTGATGCAGGGGTTGACTGCAGAGTGAAGATGACCAGACTTAGAAGTAACTAAGGAGGAAAGACACAGACCATCTATGGCTTGAGGATGAATGTGGGTGCTCAGTGTGTGTCCCTCTCTTGCCCCTCCCTCCCCTCAGCCTTTTTTGCAGAAAGAATTGCTTTCCATATGTGCGGTGGTAAGATAAGCAGAAGCTTGAACTCTTAGTGTAATTGGGAGAGGTGTTGAAGGACTTCACAAGGAGAGTGAAGCCCTGATGGGGCATTTTTCTGACCTGTTTATCACTTCTTTGTGGTTTAGGTAGTTCTGATCCTGTGCTGTAGCAAGGGACAGGCTCCAGTTTTCCGGATGTTTCACCTGGCCTCTTGTTAGTGGCTTGAATGTGGCAGGTGGAGGCACAAATTACTCTTCTCCAGCTCTTTTCTGGGAAAGATATTGAATCTTGCAGTGTGAGGCTAGCTGAAGTCAGCCGGTGGTGTCTGTCTTCTCCCTATGGACAGGAGATGTTTGCAGTGGTGTGGCTGGACTCTTTTCCAACTGTGAGCTAATGTGGCTCTAGAAACAACTGCGTGCCTTCCAGTAAAAGCCTCCCTTGCTCTGCTTTTCTAGCCCAGTGTTGGATGTCTCGTCTCCATTCACTCTTTCTCAGCATCCTCTTTGATAGACCTTGCACTAGTTTTGAGAGGTAACGGATCTTCTCCAGGGAAAAGTGGCTCCCTCCAGGAAAGCGTTCAGACTTGACCTGCTGGGTTGCAGTCATCTGAGACAACCCTGAGTGGTCTCTTGTGCATCTGGTCTCCTCTTCCAAATTGCACCAGGAGCGCTCTCATCACAGTGCCTCTCTACTCCCTGGCAAAAGCAAGGTGCTTAAGACACTTTGAGGGACATGAAGCAAATACTGCCTTGGCAGATGCCACTGTCTGAAACACGTCCTCTAGGCTCCTCTTGGCCAGGTGTTGCCTCTAATCTGGTTCCTCCAGTGCTTTATGCTGGCGTCTCAAGCATCCCCCCTAGTGAGGGGATGTTCCTGCCTTATCCCATCAAGCCTGTATTCTTTCTGTAGGCTGAAAGACCTGGCAGGTCTCACTCTGCAAACCTTTCAAAGCTTTGGCCTGTACCCGGGATCACCGCATCTGTGTGAGCTCCTGACAGCCTCTGCACTAACTCCCCTGGCTGCTGGGCTTGTGCTGGGAGCACATGGCCGCTGTTACCTTTGCACAGCAGTGTAGAAGAAGCAGGGTTTATGGCAGGTGGGATTATGGCAAGTCAGGCTGGTGGGGTTGTGCGCAAGCATCAGAGGCCTATGAGAGGAAGGCAAGGACGAGTGGTCCAGCAGCAGTGGAGGTTTATTAGTGCCAGAGCTGAGAATAACATGTGGTTTAGGAGAAAAGCAAGAGTGGTTGAAACTGGAGGTGCTGGAGGCTCTGGCCAGGCTTGGGATACGGGGTGGATGTGGGGCAGGAGCTGGTTCACCCAGCTTAGACCTCCTCAGCAGGCCAATAAGGGCCGCTAGGCTTGGGGAGCGGGGTGGGGAATGGCTGTCTCGCACGTGTGCTGTGCACAGCTGCTGTGCCTGCTTATATAAGCTGTGCTGCTCGCACTGAGCCCAGGGCGGGCGGCGTGGGATGGAGGCTGCTCTCGGGGTTAAGCACTCGCAGCCCAGTGAATGAATGGGGAGTTTCCTGTTGCTGCTGGGCAGGAGGAAACTAATTCCAGCTGTCAAGGGGAGGGGTGTCAGTGGGAGATGTTGGCCAGGGAGGAGAGCTGCAGCCCACTGGCTGCTGAGGAAATGTGGCCTGGCTGAGCAAGCACCCTCCCCAGTGACAGGGTTGGGGGGGAAAAGTGACCCCTGTCCTGGTGCTGGCTGCTGCTGTGGTGGCCCCCCAAGGTGTATCAGCGATGCTACTGCCTGGAGAGGGCTGTGAGTCTTTCTGGCCTGTATCACTGCAAGGAGATACCATGCTAGAGAGCAGCATGGTGTTCCCAGGCAGGGGAGTGAGGCTGCAGCTGAGCTGGGTCCCTCTTGCAGGTAGGCAGTAGCTAATGGAGAAGTGAAGGGATGGTGTACATGGCACCAAGATAGCACTTTGTGGTCATGCCACTAGGTAGGACCTGCACCCCTCACTGGGGAAGAGGGACTTAATGTCTGTGCCTCAGCTTCCTTCAACCCAAGGTTGGACTGCCTGGGATCCACCTAGCTGTCATGTTATGGAACTGACTTCTGCTTGTGGGGCTGACTGGGGAGTGGGGCCAGCTGGGAGATGATGACTTGGTGGTGTGTGTTCACCTTGTGAAGGTGTCAGGGTGTCCAGCTGGTCCAGTGTGCCTGGATATACAGCTGCTTTGAGTGTGGAGCTGGTGCCTCTACAACAGCCTGGAGCCTGGGATCTAGTAGATCACATCTAGCTAAGACTCCTGTGAGGGCAGAGCCTCTGGAAACTTGCAGGGCTCCTTTTTGGGCTCTCTTCCTGTAGAAAGTGTCACCAGCTGTGAGATCACAACCCTTGTGCTGGCACGGCCAGTGGATGGAGGACTTGGCTGTTGCAAGCATCTGTGTTTTCTGGGAGGTGTGTGCTTGTTTGTGTCCCCCCCCCCCCCCCCCAAGCACCTTCTGTAAGGAGGCTGTGGCATCAAGATCTCAGCATTTGTTGCATCTGTTACAGGAGTGAGTGCAAAGCCTCTAGCTTCTCCATCAGGTGATAGATTGCCTCTGCTTCTTCAAGGGGAACAGGGTTTGAAGGGACCATTGAGGATACATCTGGCCTGGAGAGTACTCCAAGGGCTGATGTGGGGCCTTGGAGTATGCCCAAGTTCATTACTGTCTCCTCTGAAGACCTGTGCCACAGCTTTGGAAGGTCCTGTGCAGCTAGGGTCTCTGTGGCCCGGCGCACAGGCTGCCTCTCCACTCCTGAACTCCCCTGCCAATGTCCAGTGTTGTTCTTCTGCGTCAAGACTTGTGTTGCACATGCCATCCAGTGTATCTGTCAGGCAGCTTGCTGGCTGCTAGGTAGCTGAACAGTCAGCTGATGTTCTGTCACCCCCACATGCAGTGGGTTTCTTGATGTCTCTTACAGCTTGCATGGGAGACCTGACTGGCAAGAAGGAGGCTGGTGGGATCACCCTTGCTGGAATTGCAGTATTGCACAGCCATGTAGGGGTTAGATGAGCTCTGAAGTCAGTGCCAAATTAGATGCCTGGGCTGTGACTAACTCTCCCACTCCCCAAACTGACTTGGGATCTTGCTTCAAGAAAGTCTGCCCATCCCCATCTGGGTGTCCTTTCTCAATGGGAGAATACCATACACTGGGGGTGGAAGAACAGTTGTTTGAATGGTCTGGATCTGGAAAGACTGTATGGGTGTTGTTTGTTTTTAATCCCCTCTTTGGCCCTGGAGTGGTGCATATGCTTGGAAAGGGACTATCTAGCCAGGATTGTCCAGGATGGTCTGGTAAGGGGAAGAGTTCATGCTGAGCTCTTGGTGTTTTTCTGCCTTTTTCCTACCTGTCTTGAGACAAACTCCTCCCTTCTACTGGTACCCTGAATATACCTGCTGGTCTTGATGTCTGTCTGTGCTGAAGCTGTGCTCTCCTCCCACCAGCTGGGAGGGAGGAGAGGGGGATGGCAGCTGCGTTTCTGCTCTCTGTGCAAACAGCAGCAGCACCGAGCTCCACTATCTGCTTCTGCTGTTGGATATGTGCTCAGTCAAGTGACACAAATTCATCTCCCGCTGCTCTGAGATATGAAGCTGCTCACTCAGCCCAGCCCGACGTACCAATCCTGTGGACTGAACAGGAGCATCTGGATGTCTGATGCTATTCAGCTGGATGTTGCTAACTTGCTGAATCTACTGACAGGCTGGGGAGTGTCCATTCAGTTACTGTTCCCACATCTGCTCTTCAAGTCCCCATCCAGCAGGCCTTCCTCAGCAAGGAGCAGGCCTGAGCAGTAGATGCTGCAGCAAAGACCTGCCAGGGAAGCCTGAGTCTTGCAGGCTTGCAGCTCTACCAACTGTTCCTGTCATGTAACAGAGCAGTGCTTTGCTTGGTTCGCCTTCTGATGGCTGGCTCGTGGCTTCAAAAACTTCATGGGCCTCTCTTGTGGCAGATGAGCCAGTTCTTACCTTCTGCAGGTCACAGGAAGTTGTCAGGCTCAAGTGCAATGTCTTGGTGTTTCCCTTGTTGGCCAAGGGCGGAGTGGTCACCACCTCAGGGTGATAAATGCCAGCTGTGAGCATCTTCTGTCCTGCCTGAGCCTGAATGGGGGGAAGGCTGTGAAATTGGGATGTGTGGGGGATAGGGACAGTGCTGGGGGACAGTGCTCACCTTTGAAGTGGTGAACTTCACATATGGCTTGGTGGCAAGGAGCTTTTCTAGCCTGAACATTGTTGCTCTGTGTGTTTGTAGTGAGTGGTCAGTTGTGTGCTTTCTGTGCAGGTGCTCTAGCATCAGTCTTGAATGGGGGATCTTCTCCATCTGCTGCAGCTAGCGGTGCTGTATCGGGCCTGTGACGGCCCCTTTCACCCCTCCAAACTGCCAGGGTAGCTCAGTGCTGTCGCATGAGGTGTCAGTGGCAGCCAGGTTTGAAGTGGGCGACTGTTCTGGTTATGCCAACAGGCAGAAAGTACTGGGGATGCTGAAGCAAGCCCTAAGGCGGGGTGCTGGTCCTTCCTTAGATGTGTGTGATCTTGCGGTGCTCCTTAAGGGAGGATCTGGCTAGGTCCGGGTGCACACGGAGCCTGTACTGCTGGAGCTCGGGGCTGGTGCGCAGAGCGGTGCGGCCTGGGGTTGGATGCTGTCCTGTAGAAAACCCCGGCGGCTCCTTCCCACATCCAAGAGGTCTCGGCTCTATGCGCCTCGT
The DNA here is from genome assembly GCF_036370855.1 of Dromaius novaehollandiae. NCBI lineage: Eukaryota > Metazoa > Chordata > Aves > Casuariiformes > Dromaiidae > Dromaius > Dromaius novaehollandiae. The sequence continues at coordinate 25,316,934 of NC_088107.1, forward strand.
ACGTGGCGCGAGGGAGCCGAAGGGCTGGGCTCCGGCTGGAGCATCCCTGCTGACGGCTCTCTGCTGTGGCTTTCTTTTCCAGATGCGCTGGTATCCTCCCTCCGAAGCTACCCAGCAAGGATGGAAGTCTCGTCAGTTTTGTTAGCTCGTTAGTAAGTAACGAATTACCCTCGGAGGCCGGTGCCTGGGCTGCTGGAGCTCCGGCAGGGAGGAAGGAGGGGAGCTCGGCCGCGCGGCCCGGGGCCCCGCTCACCGCCGCTCCTCTCCCGCAGAGTCTCTCCTAGGCTCCTGTTCCTCCTTCCCGCCTCTCCGCGGAGGGACGTGCCAGGGACGATCGCTCAGGCTCCTTTTGGTTCGGTTTGCGGCCGAGGCGCCCGCGGGGCTGCGGGCCTGCCCGGCACGGGCGGCGAAGCCACGGCGGGGGCCCCCGCGCTGCCTCCGGCCCCCCGCCCGGGAGGGCTCCCGACTGCCCCTCGCTGCCCGGCCTCGCCGCGTCCCGCAGCCCGCCTCTCCCCTCCCCGACCCCCCGGGCGGCTCGGCTGAAGGAAACGAAAGGCCATCGGTTTTGCATGTTTTTCTGGCATGAATTAAAACACTTAACTTGTGTATGTGTGAGTGTAAGTTTGTTTGTTCTAGCGTTTGTGTAACCGTAGCAACAGGTCTTGGCCCGCGGATTGATCCAGCAAGGTTTTCGTCTTGCTTCGGTGAAGACTTGGCTTTTGAGAAATACTAACTGTCCTTGTCTCACCCCTTCTTCCACCTCTGCTGCCCTCCCCCTTCCCAGTACGACCAGAAGAATTTGAAAAATGTTTTTTTTCCTTTTTTTTTTTTTTTTTTTTTTTCTTCAAGTACGATGCACTGGGTTTCTGTTCTCATCCATTCTCCGGTTTTAAAGTCAGGGTTATTATATTTTTCCTCAGACTTCTATATATAGAACGGCTGTAAGATATCTAACTTTTTTCTTTGCCTTTTTTTTTTTTTTTTCACATCCTTCTGATTGGAGAGAATCCAGTCCTGCCAAATAATCAGCCATCCTTATGGGAATACCGAACAAAAAAGTACGAGTATTTTTGTACCATGTGTAATAAGGAAATATTTATGCATCATAAAGAATTTCTTGTGTGTTTGTGTGCAATTAATTATTATTATTATTAAAGAGAAATTGTAATCCTGTAAGATAAGTTAATGTTTAGTTAAAAAAGCTTGAAAGAGAAGGGTTGTCTTCTGTAACAATGATTCAGTCAGGCATAGTAAACAAGAAATTGTGCAATTTTTGTTTTAGCATCTTATTGCTTGGTATTGAAGTGCTTTAAGTATTATACGACCATGGCTGTCTTGCTTGTATTAAAAGATTTGAGAATAAGTTGCTATAATTGCTGATCCTATGAGAATGTGAAACTGGATAATATATGAAATGCAAAAAAAATATATATATACCCAGAGGCTGCTGTGACTCTTTTCTGTAATCTGTAGTCTTTTCTTCCAGGGTTGGGTTGGGGGATGCTGCAGCTCAGCCAGGGTCAGGCTGCAGTGCTGGGGTGTCCCTGTCCCCCGGGAGGCACGGGAAGTCCTCTGCTGCAGATGGTGCTGCCAGATTTGCCGCTGAGCGAGAGGTGGTGGGATGAGGGGGGTCCTGTGGCCGAGCTCCCCTGGAAGCCTCCGAGATGGCAAGCAGCGCGGGAGGCTTTTTCTCCCTGCTTGTGTTTTGTTTTCCTCGGTGGCTGCGGTGGGAGCCGAGGGCCTCTCCTTGATGCCAGGAGTGTTCCTCCCCGCGCGCAGCGGAGCGAGGAGATGCCCATAGAAGGGAAACATCCTTCGCAGCCCCAGCATCGTGCCTCGCTGCTGAGCTCCTCCTCCGGCTCCGGGCGAGCGCCCTGGGGTGAGAAAAGGAAGCAGCCACAGCCCCCGCTGAGCTCAGGGGGCGTCCCTGGCTCCTGCCTTGTTTTCTGGCCTTATCTCTACCTGCTTAAAACAGCCGTGGGAACTAGGGCCCTATTGCTGGGCCTGCAAGCAGCTAGGATGAAACCAGGGCTGCAGGTAGCAGCGGGAGCTCCCAGCCCAGGGTCGCCTCCTGCTATGCTGGCAGCAGCTTGTTAAAATTGCTTGGGGGAGGCCCACGGCTCTCCCTGTGTCAGCCAGCTCTCAGCCAGGGCAGCTCTTCCCCTCCGACCATGCCGAAGGACTTCTTGCCTCAAGTGTGGTGAGAGGAGGTGCCCTGTGATGCTCTAAGAGCTGGTGCTGTCCTTGGGTACAGCCTCTCCCTTCCAAAAGGGGCGTATGATGGTATTTCCATTGCGGCTGTGCTGCGGCTTGCCCTGGGGTGAGGTGGTGTACTGCTCCCGGGGGCTTGCACCATCACCCTGTGCCGCTCTTGGCCGAGACCTGGAAAACTCATGACTTCAGTGGGCACCGGTGGCAGCTGTGAGCACGGCTGCCCTCCATGGGCCGGCCTCGCTCTGCTCGGCTGCGCCTGCTGACGTCTCCAGCCCTCCCGCGCAGCTTCCCACCCTGGGGCTTGGTGTTTTCCCTTCTCCCCGGCACTTCGAGGGCAGCGCAGGGCCGCTTAGCAGAGGCCAGGAGCAAAAAGGAAAAAAAAAAAAATAGTAGTGCTAAAAATAGCCCTGCTGGCCACTGTGCCTGGGAACGGACTCGGGCTGAGATCTGCAGCGGGGCTGTGGGGCTGCGGGCTGGGAAAGGGGGGCTGGCGGAGGGCTGGGGTTCGCGGGCTGCCATGCTCCCTGGTGCTCAGCGCCCGCCCCGGCCCTCCCCTCGCCCCTGCCCAAGCCCCGGCTCCTGTCGGGGTGACTCGGCTGCGAGGCGGGTCTCCCGCGCGCTGCCTGCCAGCTCCCGCCCCATCTCACGGCTTTGCTCACCTAAGTGGAAATGCCCCCGGAGAGCAGCCGGGGCCCGGCAATGGGAGCGTGCAGGGCTTTAAATTATAGAGGAGATTAAAAAAAAAAAACCTTTAGCACATGCATTAACATGGCCAGGCAATGAATAATTTATGCCTGTCTCTATTAAGCTTTTACACTGGGACCCGCACAGCGCAACTCGCCTCGGAGCTAAAGTAGGTCACGTCTGCTCCAAGGGTCCCTGGGCGTCCCTCTCCCCGCCTGCCGTGACTGTGTGGAAGCAAGGCAGCGCAAGCACGGTGTGTGCGTGTGCACACACGTGTGCATGTGTCTGCTGCCTCTGCCCCTCTGTGTCCGTGACCACGTGGGCACGTGGGGGCTGTGGGGCTGCCTGTGGAGCATATCCCAGCCTGAGGGGTCTGTGTGTGTGTGTGTGTGTGTGTGTGTGTGTGTGTGTGTGCGCGCAATGTCCTTGCCCAAACTGACCGTGGAAAACCATCCTTGGAGGAAGCGCTCTGCAGAGGCCAGTCTGGTCTGTGGCCCGAGGAGAAAGGCCCTTGGCATGCATGTCCTCCCGTGTCTGCCCTGGCTACTCCTCACGGTGGCAAACCGACACGTAGCTTTGTCTCCTTCCTTGCATGCTGGGTCTGGGCTGTCACAGTGATGAGGAACAGGGCTGGTTGAAAACAGGTTGCTCAAGTAATTTCCCACCTCAAACAGCCATTTCATCAGACCCAAACAGGATTGTGTGTAGGATCATCTCACTTTTCGGTGGGAAAGGGGATGCCTGAGCTCTGCCGAGGACAGGAGCCCATGAACCAGGCACAGAGAGATGTAGTGATTGCTCAAAGTCCTGCAGCAGACTGGGAGCCCAGCTGGGAGGAGACACCAGGTCTCTGGCATCCCTCAACCCAGTGCTTGTCCCCAGCACTGTCCTCAGGCCCATGTTTGCTGTACAGCCAGGAGCTGGGCTGGTGACATCCTCTCCCCAACCCATGTCCTACATAAGGGGACACTCTCTGGGCAGCAATTTGGGGATAGGCAATGTCTATGGATGAGATGAAGTTCCCAGATGGCACCACTGGAGAGCAGGCACTGGACTGGGCACAGGTGGACCACAGCCACGTCTCTGCCTGCTGGCATCTCAGGGGAACGGACGCAGGAGGCTGTCACCCAGGTGCTTTGCTCTCTGGTGCTGCCTGGACCTGTCAGACAGTGACCATAGGAGAGAGCTGCCAGAAGGTAAAGGACCGGGTGTGCTAGGGCTGGAAGCAGAGGGACCGGGTGAGGGAGGAGGCTGGTTTCAGCATGGTTTCATTTCACAGGGGATGCTTCTCCCTGGGAACTCCCCCTCTCTTCTCCTCATTTTGAAGGTGGAGAAAAAAAAAATCTGTCTGGGAGCTTTCAAATTGTTTTCTTTGAAAAGCTCTACGCTCCACCACAGTGCATGGCCCAGCTACTGTAGCAAGGAGCGCTTTGAAAACACAACATCTATCTGGTCATACACCAAATGCCTCTGGGCACGGCTGCTTTGGAACAACCTGCCTCTGAATTGGCCCAGGCCCCCATCTGAACAGATCAGACATGCTTGCAGTGGGCCAGAGCATCTTCAGGGAAGCCCAGACACAAAATCACGCCCCTGCTTGCCACTGGAGAGCTAGGGAAGGAGACAGGTTGTTTAGTACTTGCATCCATCTGGGAACCTGCTGGTTGTGAGGGACTGCAGAGCTCCCCTGCTTGGGACAGGCATTGGCACAGCATAAGCTGGCTGTGGCCTGGCTCAGCAGTCAGGAGTGTCTCCCAGATCTGATGATCTCCTCTTGGTCCTGCATACCTTTGCTGACCGGTGAAGGTGCTCGGATGCCACTCAATCATGCAGATTGTATGATGTGGTGCCTTCATCCCACTTCTGTGGCAACTACCGATTGAAGCAATTAAAAACAGCTTCTGCACATAATTAAAATGGCTTTTGCAAACCCCAGTAACTTCCAGTTGCTGGTCTGTACTGGCAGCACAGTGTCCCAGTCTCCTTTCCCTGAGGCACCCCTCATCACTTGGGCTGAATCCCTTCATGGCTGAAGACCTTTTTGACCTCAGGCTAGAGGATAACCTTTGGGGGCTTCTAACAAGAAAGGCAGGGGTATCTCCAAACCTGTGCTCTGCCTTCATTGCTGTATCTCCGTCATTATTTCCAGGTCTACTGGCAACTTCTTTCCTGCAGGAAAACTATTCGGGTGGCTCAGCTGGTTGGAGACCAAAACTCCCTGGGACCAGGGATGTCTTTCCAGTTGTTCATACACTGGGCAGACATCAAACACCACAGCCACAGGGCGATGTCTCAGATGGCCCCTGATTCATGCTCCATCAGGCATTGCTGAAATTTCTGGCTTTAGCAGCTACAGCTCCCAGATGATCTCCAAGAAGTTGCAGCCCACATAACGTTGCTAAGCAGCTCTGTGGGGATAGGGAGCAGGTCTGCCATGTCCGGGGAGCAGCAGGGCGAGTCAAGCACGCACCAGCTCTGAAGATCCTCAGCCCAGCTGCTGCACATGTAGACATGTAAAACGAATGGCCAAGCTGTTTGATGATGGGTGAACTTGGTAACATACCTCTGGTAGAGGCAGGCTTGACTGGCGGACATACAAGTAGGCTGCCCAGGCCAGAGATGTCTTTGGGAGGGCAGAAAAAGCACGGAAATGATGGAGGACAAGAGGAAAAGCAGGAAGGAGAGTGCATGCTGTCTGCACCTTATCGTGCATTTCCTTATTGCATAGTGCCCTCTTCCATTACTTTTGCTTACCTGCCAGGTTGGGATGTTGGCACATTGGCTACAACTCCAAAAATAGCTTTCCTTTGCTATTGCTCCCAAAACCACACATTTGTTAAATTATTTACCAGCCAAGCAGGAATGTTGTAGAAACTTGGAAATAGCATCCTGATACCCCCATACAGTGAGCACAGAAAGACACAGCTGATACCTAAGAGACTGACCACAAGGTCATAAAGTAAGTTGGGACAAAACACACCCTGCACAACAGCTGCTGCTGAAAGGCAAGGGGTACCAGAAGCCACACCCAAAGCAATGGAGCCACAGCCCAGAGAGGCTTCAGGAGTCAAGGTCCTGCTAAGGATGGTGTGATGGGGGCCTGCAGAAGAGACCGTCATAGCACAAAGGTGAGCAGGCAGCTGGTGGAGGGGGTTATTACTTAGTGAAAATTCCTCTCTCATTCTTTTGCCACAATACCTGCGATCATGTCAGGTCTTTATATGATATTCAAAGAATAAAAGCTGCTCCAAATCAGTAAGAAGACTCTGAATTTGTTATTTCTGATAATGTAGTAGGTAAGGTGCTTGCAGTGTGTGTCTGGGAGAAGCAGTCTGGAGTCGCAGTGTTAACTGAGATACACAGTACAGTGGAAAAGCCAGGAGGTGGCATCCAAGACCTGAGCACATGAAACCAAGACACTTTACCAAGCAGGAGCTTAACAAGACCAGGAGATTGCAGCTTGGAAAGGCAGAGAAAGGGCTCTTGGTTTTTGTCCTGCACCTTCCTCTCCCCCTTGGGATGAGGAAACTGTAGCTCTTTTAGACAAAGAAAATCTGTATTAAGTTAATAGAGGCAATTCTTGCTGCTTCTTTGGTCAACCACAGCATCTTTACCAAGAAATACCAAATCACAGCAGCGTTTGCAAAACAGACTTCAGGGGTCCCTAGTCCAACCACCCGCTGGCAGCAGAACTGTCACCAGCTCAGGTCATCTAGCTGAGCCTGGGAATGCCCTGGGGATGGAGATCCCCTTACTCTCTGGGTGCCTGTCTCTGTGTGTGGCTTCAGGTATTCCTCATTCAAATCAAAAAGAAAGAAAACTGTGACAGCTTTAGAGAAATCCAGAGATCACACCTTCAGGTCTTCATCAGTGGAAGGTGGAGAGTTGGCATCCAAATGGGAAACTCCAGCTCCCAGGGCTGTCTATCCTATCCCTAGCAAGTGGTGAAAAAGAAAGTTAGGGAAATGGGCCAATCTATGAGCTCAAGGCCATGGTATTAAGAACTTTGAAAATGATAACATCAGTCATGATTGGCTCGTACATTACTGGGGCATTCCCAAAGCTATTAACAGCAGTACAGCTGCGTACCAATGTCTATCCCACCAGGGAGTATTTGGCACGTGGGCTGGGGGAAGGGGCGCCGAAGGGGTGCGGGCACTGTCCTGCAGAATGGGAAACTTGTTCCCACATCATTGGATACTGCCTTGCAGTCCAGGAGGCCTGGATCAAGAGGCACAGCATCTTGTGTGGTATGCTGGCTGAAGAGGCCAAAAGACTGGGCTGGGTTGCATATCTAAAACCCCACCTCGGCGACGCTAACAACGAATGCCTCAAGCCAGATTTGGTGGTGGTAAAAGGGTTCCGGGCGAAAGTAGTGGATGTTGCTGTTCGCTAGGAAAGTGGTTTGTCATCCCTAGGTGACACAGTGGTCGAAAAAGTCCGAAAGTATCAACATCTGGAGGAGCAAGTGAAGGAACTGACAAAAGCTGGAGAAGTGGAGTTCCTGGGCTTCCTGGCTGGCGCTCGCAGGAGGTGGTACAACGGCAACAGCAGCTTCCTCGTGGACCTTGGACTCTCCAGCAGCCACCAGATGAGGATAGCGAGGCTCTTCTCGTGGAGGGCTCTTCTACCCTCAGTGGACATTTTACACATCTTTACTAGTAATGGTAAGGGTGTTTAATTTCTTGCTAATTGGCCTAAGGCAATGTATATGACTTTGTTAATTCAAAGTCCTTCTTTGTGAAGGCAACAGTAAAATTCTTCACACAGATGACGTGGGCTTGCTTGGGCTTCTCTACTGCTGAATTTTGCTATTGCTCAGCTCCCTTGCAGCTGAGCCTTGTATGTTGAGATGTGGGATCTTGTCCCCAGATGACCTTCACTAAATTTGACTTGGGTGGACAAGCTGCCTATTAAGCCCAACCCGGAAAAGGTTCCATAGAAATTGTATGGTTCAATAGATATCCCACCGATCCCATCAAAGTCCTTTTCCCCGAAGAACAGGAGGGAAAAAGGCATGGGGCAGAGAGAGCCAGCATGGGCTTGGCAGTGGGGTCCCTGGTCAGAGTCTTTCTGTAAGTGAGGGGGAGCAGTGAGATGACAAGGGCTGGGTGAGTCACCACCATCCTACTATGGTGTTGGGGTAAGACGGCAGATGGCACTAGGAGATTAGCTCAGGAAGGTCTTTGAGCAAGTAGGAGATGCCTGGAGGCAGCAGAGACTACCTCTGAACTTGCAGCTCATACAACAGAGCTCCACACAGAGCTGCTGGATGGGAGACCAAGAGGCAAGAAACTGCTGCAGAAACCCAGGCCTCTGGGCCAGAAAAAGAGCACAGGGGCACTGGCCCCCGGCACAAACCTAAAAGTGTCTCCAAACACCTCCAAAATGCCCTGCTCCTTTGGTCTGGGGCCCATAATATGGAAGAAATCCCAGCTTTCCCTCTAAGATGGGGACAGATTGGGGTTTCCTGCATGCCTGACCTGCTATGGAAGTCCCTCTTCCTTTATTTCCTGCACTCTCTAGGCATGTCAGACCAAGCAGTCTTTATCTGCTGCGTTTCATCCACTGAGCCTTATCTGCTGGGCTTCACTGTGATTGGCACACTCCTTTCATCTGCCTCTGGGTCACAGGAGTGAGGGGGAACTCCTGAATCTTCCCCATCGGGGACCAAATCCCCACACCACTTACCCTGGAAAGGGACTTCACCGGGCAAAGTGAGGTGTTCACGCAGGCCAGCATGTCAAGCAGAGCCAAACTGGGTACAGCGGTTACCGACTTTCAAGGCAGTACTGCAGGGTTTTTGTTGGCGTGCAGATACCAATGTCTTTCCTGGGCAACAATGCTAAAAGGTTTGTGTCCTGTGTAATGTATCCTCCCTCCTCTTTACATGCAGGATGCTTAGCGGGCGCAGCTGAGCCCTAGGAGGTGCCTGTGGTCTATATGTGCTGGCCTCACTTAGGCAGCCCCCAGAAGTGATGCCAGCCTTAATGTGTCCAGGCATTGTCCAACTGCTCCATGGCATTGCCTGTTGTGTGTTTCCATTTTGGAAATCATACATATAGATGGGAAAGGGCCTGCTGACAGTCCTCCAGCAACTGGCTTTTATGGTTGTTTCTGCAAGGCAGTAGGGGAAATGGCGGGGGACACAGGTCTGGACCATGGTACTTAGTGCTGCCTCTCCTGAAGCAGCACAGAGTTGCTGTCCATGGAGAAAGGCCTTAGATGTGAAGGTCTTTATTGGCTTTCAGGTTAACATGAGTTCTCTGCACCAGCAGCAGTTGCTGTGGGTTGTACATGGCCTTCTGGGAGAAGTGGGTTGCAGGAGCAAGTGAGCTTGGAGGCTTTTTGGCCAAAGAACCTGAAACCATGCGAATGGCTAGGAGAGGCCATTCAGCTCTGCTCTGTCCACAGCATGCCTGGCTTCAGTTTCAGCTGGATCATGCCATGCTTCCCCCCAGCAAGCAGCACTATCACTACACAGCTCCAGGAGGACCAAGTGGCCGCAGTCTCCTACCCGCCAGGGGCCTGGGGCTGGTACAGCTCTGCCAATGCTCCCACGAGATCTCTGCACTGGAGGGCAGCCATGGGTCCCATCTTTCAAGGTGCCTGCTGGCGTAGGGGGATGCTGAGCAGTTCATCCCAGGACCTTGCCTTGGGAGCAGGTTAGCCTGCTAATTGAGACAATCTGAGCCACAGGTGCCATCATTGGCCAAAGTCAACAGCAATGTGCTTTGCTTCCTCATGGTTGGCTTGATAGGGTGCCTGATGGGTTGATAGCCTGATAAGCATGCCCCTACATTGCAGGAAGCTTTGTGGCTTCACCTACCCTCCTGCTAGACACCTGCAGTGAGGGTTTTCACTTGCAAACACAGGCCTGACTGCCATGTGGAAATATGGCTTCTGTGCCAGAGAAACGTTTCCTGAAAAACTGCCAGCAGCCAGACCCAGGTGGAAACAACATCTGAGATGTTGAAGCATGGGGGTATGAACACCTAGCCCTCGTGCTGCTCAAGGGATGCTTGCGGGTTTGGGAAACAGGTGTCATCCTTTCCTTAATGGACCAGAGGGGCCTGGCCAACAGCAGCTGAGCTGGGCCATGCCACCATGCAGCGCCACTGGCTCTGCCACACTTCTGCTGCATGGATGCCCACCCGGAGAAAGGTGCTCTGGCTCGCTCCCCGGCTGGCCTTTGGGAACTGACCACCCTTCCTGAAGGGAACCAACCAGCCTTCCTGAACTGATCACCGCTTTGCCTGTGAGACCAGCCTGCTCAGCAGAAAGCTGTTGGTGCGGGAGTTACATTTTCATTCTTACATTTGGATGATTCAAGACCAGTCAGGGGTGCAGGTCTCATAGATGAAGTAGCTGAGATCTTTGGGAACAGTGCTGTGCTCTGACAAGCCAGCATCTCCTCCAGGTGATGATCCTGCTAATCCTGTTCCTGCTTCTTCATCCTCTGTGCTACCTACACTGTCCCTGTGTATTTCAATCCCCCCACACATGCCCTCCCCCATTACATTAATTCTTGTGGGAAAACTTGCTGCCCTGTCAAATTGCCAGCTGCTGTGATTTCAGGAATGCACCCCTGGCTCAGACCAGGGTCTGGCTGCGACTCATAATATGCAGCTGTGACGTTGTAGCTGTAATGATTTATTTTTTCCAGCTATGCTAACTGTCTATACGCCTTTACCTAACAACTGTGACTTGTCTTTGACAAACAGGGAGCTTGAGTAATCACATCTACCAGTGCTGTAGGGCCTAGAGATGCAGAGAGGGATGCTTAGGCAGGTCAGTCTGGCGTATGTCACCCCTCTTCACTGGTCAAGAGCGCAGCAGGCTGAGGAGCAAGAAATTCCCCTACAAATGAATGCATTTACCAGCCTCACTACCATCACCCGGCTCTTGTGGTTTGCCTCATAACAGTCTTTAGGGAGAACTTAATTAACGAAAGCATCTCCAAACCCAGGGGCTTGTTTCTGCAGAAAGCCAGTCCCAAACAAAACGCTGACCATGGGTCATGACTACCCTGTTCCTGAATCAGTCCTTGTGTTTGCGTCCCAAGCACATCAAAATGCTGATGAGGACTGAATGGGGCAACATTTGAATAAATTTTGATTAAATGCCCACATCTTTGAGTTACCCATCTGGTTTGGGCTCCTAGACATGGGCTAGGAATCAGTACGGAAATACTGTTTTTCCAGGTAAATTGCCACTTGTAAGTACATCCTGTCTTTTGGTGGCGATGGAGGTTTCAGGGCAGTCCAGTGGGCACTGGAGTGAAATATTTCTCTTTTACAGATCACTCTGGCTATGCCAGCATCCTTCAGAACTGCATTTACCAGATTTTCCACAAATGCATCTAAGAATGACCTAGGCTTCGTTGGCTTGGACTAAGCACATTTTTCTCACATTTACATGAACCTCTTTCCTTAGTATCTACAAAAAAGGCTTACCTGGAAATCCCTGTGATCACTGGCCTATCGTCTTCATTTCTTTTCTTAAAAAAACACTAGTTCTGAAAAATTTGCCATTCCTTAGAGAAAGAAAGCTAGCAACTTGGGAAGAGACATTGAGTTCACACGATAGACTTTGCTTAATTAGACACAGGAATTCTCATATCCAATATATGTAAAAAACTTTGGTGGTGGAACTTTAAAAGCTATTTTAACATTTAACACTTTTATGGCAAAAAAAGCCTTTCTTAACATTTCAATTAAATGGCCTTGCTGCAATTCAAAATGATTATTTTTTACTTCTGATGGAGATGTTCTGCATCTGGGGAATAACTAACTGCACAGGCTGGGCAGCAGATCTGCAAGAAAGGACCTGGACATCAGGGTGGACAGCCGCTTGGCTGTGCATCTGTGCATCCTTGAGAAGGGGGAGGAGGGGGATTTCCAGGTGGATATATGGGGAAAAAATTCACACTGAGAGTGGTGCAGCTGCAGGACAAGGGGCCAGGGAGGTGGAGGGGGATCTCTATTGCTGGAGACTTTCAAAACATGCCTGGACAAGACCTTGGGCCTCCTGCTCTGGCTTGGAGCAGGAGGTTGGACCAAGACCTCCAGCAGTCCCTTCAACCCTGAACTTTTCTCTAATTCTTGCAATTTATGATGACACTGTGTGGGAGAAAAGATAAGCCTAGCTAAGCGGCCCTTTCTGACCACATTCAGTACCAAGTAAGTCATTCATCACGTAATACATGTGGATGAAATTCTTTTTAACAGATTTTTTTGCTTTAAAAGACATTTCTAACTCAGAACAACAAATATCTATTATTTCAGGGATTAAATTTATTTCTCTTACCCACTGAATGCAGCCTACATTTTCCAGAGGGTTTAAGCACTTCAGTGTTTAAGCACTTCTTAGTATTTGCTTCTCATTGTACATGCCCTTAAAAGGGCACTATATAAAAGAAAACTAGAAGTTAATGGCTTTTTGAACAGTTTCTATTCCTAAAAGAAAAAAAATATCCCCCCAAAAAAGCCCAAACCAGTAAAAGCCTTGGGTGTCTAAGGAAAATATTTTGTGGTTAAGAGAAAGGCAATCTCCCAGGGGTGTATGTTTGCATATCTGATCAGGGCAAAGCTGGGATGCACGATCCTGAACCAGAAAGTGGTCAGAAAAAGCAATGATACTTGCAGAGGACAGTGTTGGGGGGTGAGCCTTGGGAAAGATAGTGGGTGGACGGAAATGTTAGGCCCTGGTTGAGAAACACAGGCAATTTGACCCAGGCAAGTACAAACTGGCCTTCTGACAGATCGAGCACTGTGCAGTGTCCCGCGAGACGGGTTTTCTCACATTCTCTGAGCAGAGATAGTTAAAACTACAGGCCTTTTGTATCTGGGCAAAGTCTTAAGTGTGAACATTAGAGCTGAAGCATTTGCATGGGGGTAGCTCCAAAAGGCAGAGAGGAAACGGCCAAAGTCCAGATGAAAAAGGGGGGAGCTGGGTTGAGATGTTCAGGGTAAAACCATCCCCAAGCCACTGCATCTAATGCTCTTTGTAGCAGACTGTGGAAAATAACATTGTTATGACTACCTCCATTTAAATGCACCTTAGCTGCTCCCAGCATAATCTTCTGGCATGGACAAGGCAGGATGTGAGGCAGCGTTTCAGGGCAGCGGCAAGAGAAAGCCAAATGACAGAGGGCTACCAAAAACGAGTGAGGATACATTTTCCAGAGCCTGTGATGAGGGAGAGATACGGGGGCGAAAGACATCTGCCTTCCTGAGCTTACAGAGCAGGGATGCGTGCCATTCCTTGGAGGAGAGAGGAAGCCTCCTGCAACACCATCCCAAGCAGAACGGAGGAACTGATCGGGGGAAGCCAGCTCCACACCAACCCAGCAAGCGTGCACGGCCCAGTTTGTACTCCAGTAACCGATCTCCATGGCAGAGACTCCTCAGAAATGGGATGGGTGTCAAGAAAGCATTTGACAGTCTTTGTGGCTGTTTACTGAGATGTGCCTTGAGGTGTCTTGACTTGCCCACAGGAATCCCATTTTGGCTTAAGGCATGGCCTTAGAGTAAACATGGGCAAAAAAACCCGCTCTGGGCAGAAAATAGGGCCAGAGAAATGTGCATGCTCATCTCCAGCATTTGAAAGAGTACTTCTTACTATGTACCTCTCCTTCCCACAGATTTTGGAAAGATTTCCTACCGTTTCTCTTCATCACTTGCATCCCACCCTTTTATTCTTTTCCCAGGATCTTTGCTACCATGGGTACTTCTGGGCACTATTAAAACATGATTTTTTTAACTCTTTGTGGGGAAAAGTGATGTCAGCTGTTTTAAATCATTTTGAAAATGTTCCTTTAGGAAACAATAAATATAGAGACCATGCCATCATTGATGCTTGTGTGACTGATGCCATGAGGAGCAAAGCTTGGGCTGAAGAACGAGTAAGTGTTGTGTAGGAACACACTTGTGTAGGAAAATATATATTTTCATAGAGAAATGCTACACAGACAGTTTAGTTCTAAAGAAGAAGATGAATGTAGAAAAGCAAGAGTAAATGCACAGAATGTATTTTCCTCATTTTTGGGACAAAGTAACCTCTCTGTGCCATTATATATTTAAATGAAATTTATCTTAATAATTGCACAAAGATCTCCAGCAGAGAGGAAAAGCCAAACTGTTGAGTCAGGCACATTACGCAGGACCTAGGTCATGTCTGACTTACACAGAAGTGGCAGCTCTAGATATTTTCCAGTGTGAAAAAATACAGGGCTGTAGGAGTGGGCTTCATTCATTTCAAATGAGCACTCTCAGACTGCTGTAGGCAGTTCAGTATTTCTCTGTTACTTGCGTTGTCTCTCCTATAGACTTCTACATGCAGACCATGCTAGGACATCAGATGGTCCCTGCTGCACACGTACAGCCGGCATCTCCCATCGCCCACACCCTGCCCCATTGCAGTGTAGCTCCTGTTTCGCAGCTACCCAGGTCTTGCCCTCATCGCTCCTCGCTTGTCCCAGCAGACCAGAACTGAACCTCCTGGGTGAGACTCAAGCCCCAACGTAACAGCTCTGCCCCAGAAATGTTCATCCCAGGCCCATGGTGGTGACCAGCAGGAGAAGGAGGCGTGAGAGGAGCTGCGGGGACTGCTGGAGGTGGGGACTGACAGAGGCTAAGTGCTTGGATGGTGATGGGGAATGGCAGGTATCGCTTAGGTTGATGTGGCCTCCCAGCCACTGCCTTGTTCATTAGGTGTCTTAAATCAACTTTTCAGTTTTAGTCCAATGAAAACAATGGGTAATTCAGCCCAACTCACAGTAACAACAACAACAAAAAATTCCTGCCGCCTTTTTTGGAGGGGAGCACCCTCCTCCACCCATGCAGCCACACCATGCCTTTCCCTTTGAGTCATCCTTGCCTGCAGCAAGAGCGGGATCCTCTCATCTTCCTTGGCTGAAGTCTTTTGGACTATTCCAGCAGTGGGGGGAGGCCCATGGGCTGATTCACAGCTCCTAGACCTCATTTTCTTCCAGCCCAGCAACTCTCTCACATCCTTAAATCTGCCTCTGGCCTTACTCCCCCAAAACCGCACAGGGTTCCTCTTTCTCATCAGCTGTTTCTCGTCTAAGAAACACAGTTGTGGACATGTCCGTGTGAATATGAACTTGGCCTCTTGCAAAGCTGCAGCCACACTGCTGGGATATGAGCTATCATGGCTGTCAGCAGGGCTCCAGACTGCACATGAGACATGGGGTCTCCACATGCGCACACTAGTCCTGCAGGCCTTTTTGCAGGAGGAATTTGCTATAGCAAACTCACTTTGTTAAGGTAAGAATTGCCCCAAGGCTCTGGCAAGAGGCATCTGTCTATAAAAAGCTCTGCTAAAGCCCGGGACAGAAAACAAGGGATTGGCCTACTGAATGCCAGGTCCTGCATCACCATTGTCTCTGAAATGCTCTTTGTCATCCCATTCAAGTCTTTTTGCCATCCCTTGGCTGGTGATGGGTATTCAGGGATCCTTACCGAATGGGTTCCTGGCAAGGCTGAGGGAATAACAGAAAAACTCTCAAACTACAACTCCTTCAGAGGCTCACTGTGGGTTTTTAAAGCTAATGGCCAAATACACTGCATGGAAGGAGGCATTGCCAAGATCATGAAGGCTTTGGAGAGAAGCTGAAATCTAGGCATGTGTTAATTTTGACTGAGGTTTTAATCCTACTGTACTCAAGTCTAACGCTACATTTTCTCTATGATCAATACATTATGGCATTAGTGCAGTTGTAAAACATCTCACAGAGAAATGCATAACTGAAAGAAGCACATTTGTATCTGACAATAAGGAAATCAGTGATGCAATACCCGCAGTTCCATTTCTGTATGGAGCTAACTGCATAAAAAAGTTTTTAACACAATGTTATCCCCTTTGTTCCTCTGCCTCTGAGGCTACTTAGCACTGTGCTAGTTGCACAAAGCCTCCAGGAAACGAGAAAAGCCACTTGTAAATATTCATTTCAAAGAAGCTGAAAGTGCACTTTTAACCAGTCTTTCAAAAACCCTGACAACCATAATGTCAGAATGTCAGAAAAATAAATCCTCTCCCCCTGAATTGTTTACAGAGATTTTTTCCCCCTAAATGGCCAACGTTGCAAGAATACTTGTGTGCAGAAATGAGCAGGTCTTAGGAAAGAGTTGCTGGCCCTGCCAAAAAGGGTTGGCAAAGCAAACTGTAGGCCAGAGATGCAGGGCTCTGTTAAGTTTGTTCTGTGGAGTAAGTGGTGAGCAGGTAAACACAGACACTCAGCGGCTCAGCAGCCCTCTATGGGAGGCTGCCAATTGTTAGTGATGATTAGCTTTTTAAGAGCTGAGTTCACCAATATGTATGTCAGAAATATGTAATGGTCTCTAGTTGTTTTGCTGGAGCACGCAGATGTGATGGAGATAAGCAGAAGAGATGGACTCAGCGGCAGTAGTGCACAGCCTTGCAAGAAGATGGGCCTAGTATTCGGTTACGAAACAGCTTCATGAATAAGTCCAGCAACTTCCAGCTCAATCATTGCTTTTAAAGACTGGAGTGAGTCAGTTCTGAAATCTCCTAACGTGTAAGCCAACTGGTATGCTGGAAAGAAGAAGGGCATGAACTGGCCATGCTCAGCAACTTAAGCACCAGTTAGTTTTCGACAATAGGCAAGTTAGCGCCCATCTTCCTGGGCTCTTTCCAGTCTAGCCTAGGATGTGAAAGGTGGCAATCTGCCAAGGGTTAAAAGCGCAGTCTCCATCTTGTGTCACCAATCCACCAAATACGTCAGATACAGCCTCTGCACAGTTTCTCGAGGTATCATCCCATTTCTTTCTAGGTCCTGGGCTTCTACTTTTTGCCAGGGTGTGATGTGACCACAAGTCAGCCAAATGTTTGAGGTGGATCTCAGACTTTTTCCAACACTCCACAAAGACTTCTGGCATAGCAAAGCCTGGAATAAACCAGAATAGATCACTCTTCAGCTAAAGGGAACTCAAAGTGGCAATGTTGGAATAGAAATAAGAGGTCTATAAATTTTTTTCTCCACCACTGTGTCCCTGCAAGTATCCTTGCTTCCAGGCTTGGTTTTAGTCAATTCCATGGCATTGAGTTCAACCCTGCGCAGGGCCGTCAGTCCTTTCCCACCACCCCATTGCCTGCTCCCTGGTCCTTGCAGCCTTTTTGGAGCTACAGCTTCCCATCTCCTTGTTGTGGTTACTACTTCTGCCTTTTCTACCTGCTCTGCTGTGCTGCCTCCGGAGTCTTTCTCCCTGAACAGGCTCAGCTGCTCACTTGGGAAGGAGCCAACCCGTCACTGCCTTCCTAAAGGAACATGATGGGCAAAATTAGAACAAGCAAACTGCACCAGTGCTGAGAGTTGTCTGGGGAAAGCCTCGCTTGTGCTGTTAAATGGTCCTCAGAGCAAGCTTTAGAGTAGGATGTATTACCATGCATCTGAAGCTCAGTTCAGCCATGCAGCAGCAGAGGAGCCACAGCCCATGAGTAATCTTCTGCCACTGGGAGAAAGTTTGTGGCCCCTGGCCTTCAGGTGGGTGCAGAAGAGCTACACCATATCACAGCTACACTGTAACAGAGCTGTATCCCAGCCAGCAGCCCAGTATCTTCTCCGGCTTGTAACTCGTTGGGCTCCAACCCACTCCCTGACTTGGGAGAGCTCCCACTCTCACATCCTGCTGTGATAGGCTTTCCTCCCCAGTTTGACTCACGCCAGTTTTCCACAGTCAGCCTCCTCCTTCAGCCATTGCTCTTCCATTGCGTCTGAATGAATGCTGTTTGTATGCAGACAGTAGGTCAGCCACACCATGCCCAGCATGCCTTTCCAGCCACACCTGGCTCTTAGTCATTTGGCCCAAAAAGGATACTCCGGATCATTCCTGCTGCTCACAGCATGAGGGTATGTAAAGTCCTGCATATCTTTCGTAAAAGTAATGCAAAGTCTCTGCTGCCTCCTAATGCAAATACCTGAGAAAAATAGTAGGAATTAGGTGGAACAAATGCATAATGAAGCCAATGTGTGAGAGTCTGGCAGCTTCTCACCTCCAGAGGCATCCAGAGAAGAATATGGGAACACCAGGAACATCAGGATTAGGGTTAGGGGCAGGGGTAGGGTTAGGGTCATGGTCATGGTAGTTTCCAAAGCTAGAGATACTCCCAGGCTGTCTGAAATCACACTGTTGAACAACAGAGGTCTGGGGTCTCCCTACCTCTTGTAGAGGAGACAAGCAGCCTGTCCCATGCTTGTGGGTGACAAGACCAGGAGGAACCAAAAGGGGAAGCCAGAGGAGAAGGCTGGCAGTGATGGGGACTGAGAGGAGGTGGATGACTGCAAGCAGACATGCTTATGGATTGAGTGAGGTGTGTTAGCATTGAGGGCAAGGACACAGGGCTGCGGGTGATGCTGTACAAGACCCCAAAGGGACAACAGAGTTGAGAGCAGGAAGAGGAGAGGGGCTTATGGGACAAGAGGAGGATGCAATGAAAGACAGTTGAGGTTAACTGGAAAGGGGAAGAACTTCTCAAAGGGTAATATCTGTAAGGGTGGGATGATATCCCAGGGAACAAATGGGAATGGCCATTTAGCAGTAGGCTAAAGAGGGACTGGATGCGAACAGTGTTTCCTCTGTGCCTGAAGATTTCAAGGTGGACAGTCCTTCTGTCATCTCCCCAGACTGCTCCTCCCCTTTGGCAAGAGTGCTGCTCAAGTCCTTTTAAGTTCTGCCAATACACAAGAGCCAGGGAACTCTCTGTTGTCAGCAGAGAGCCTTTGGAAAGGAGTTTATTTGTCTCCAAATCCTGCTGCTCTCATCAGTAAGAGAAATTTCTCAAAGTTCTTCTGCTGCTTTGGGAATCAGAAATTTGTACAGACATAAGGTGGCACCAGCATTTGTCCATATTTGTTTGGTTTTGGAGTAACCTCCAGTTGCTTTCTGAAGAAATGTGTTTCATGAAGTGCACTTTGCTCTTGATATCAGTCTGGCTTGGAGCAGTCTATCACTATCATGATCCACCCAGACAGTTACTGTATGTGAAATCTGTTTTTTTACCCTCCCTGGGAGGAGAACGGAGAGGACAAAAATATTACACCTATATGTACTCAGGATCGGAATAAACAAGAAGGAACCTCCCCTGGCCAACTTCTCCCTCACTGTTAGGTTCTCCGTATTTCTTGGAAGACCAGTGAATGGGGAGCTGCTGTGCTACCTAAAACCCTCTTAAGTGACACTCGCAAGCCCTCCAGGCACCTGTGCTGGAGGAAGGAGCAACCTGGACTTATAGCATGACTTTTCTCTGTCTTTGGATTTACTCTCCAAGCAGGATTCCTGCTGTCTGGATAGAATTTTCTGCCAGTGGCATCCTACCACCACTGAAGTCCAGTCTCCCTTGGACTCCGGAGGCAGTCAAGAATCCTCCAGGTCCCAGTGCTGAGCAGTATCCAATTCCCCACTCCTGGTGACCGGGGTTAGGGTCAGGGGGAGTGGTTCAGAGCATGGACCACTTACATTCATCTCATCTGCTTATGGTGCAGTGCTTGTTTCCTTTCCGAGCACCTTCCACCTGGGGATTTGCCCAGATAATCTAACATGCTTTTGTTAAAGTCTCAGCCTCTAGAGTTTCTCTTTCACCTATATGGGCTGTTAATGCTATCTAAGGACCAAGATGGGGAAATTCTACTAGGTTCAATACCTGCCCTCCTGCACATATCAGTTTCACAGAGTTCACATCAGATTAGAAATGAAAGCTTCACCTCTTGGGGAAAGGAAGCTTTTCAGTTCCCTGTGAGATCCGGCATTCATTTCTAGCCCTGGGTGGCTGGTTTTACAGTAAATAAGTCACCTTGTTTAACAAGAAAGAATGTCAACACTTTTTTTTTTTTTAACTTCCGAACAAACGATGAGGGGCAGGGTGAAAAACTGGTACCTAGCTTCATTGCTGCACTTGCTGTTTTTGTTTCCCTGTGTTTCCTCATCTGCGGAGGGAGTGTGGCTTGTGACACATTCCACAGCACTTAGTTATTTGAGATGTGTTTAAAGACATGTTTTCTTTCTTTTTATAGGATCCCTTCGTACTGCTGATGTTGAACTTACTGGCGGATGGTGCAGGCACGGATAAGATATGACCACAGACAAAAGTAAATAACTGCCTCCAGCTGGGTGCTGCTAATGCTCAACATATCAGGCTTTTCCAGGAAATACACCGTAGGGAATGGCCCAGCACAAGGGGAAGACAAAGCACGAAGTGTCATCCCACCCAGTACCTATCTGGGGTATTGATTCCTGCTGAGAAGTAGCTGGACTTTCTGTGTAGTCCAATTCCTGTACAGAGAACGAAGCAGCTTCCTCATGCGTTATCCAAGTTTCATTGCTGCTCCCCACCACCTTCCGTTTCCAGCACAGCATGGTCCAGTGTCCCTTCTCTGCCTTCAAGTCTCCTTGCAGCTATTCCTTTTCTGGTTACCCATCTGTGTCTTTCAGCAACCCCCATCTGTTCTGTGCTCTGTTGTCCCATTTTTTTGCTCCACTTGCATGGAGGTTTCTGTTCTTTCAGCCTGCCCCACAAGTATGAAACCTCTCTCCCAAACTGGTCTATAGCTCACTATCCCTCTTGCATGGCTCTGTCTACCAGAGCGCAGATGCCACAATCACTTAACGGTTATTTCAGAGAGGGCTATGCCGTGAGCCCAGAAAAAGCTCTGAAAGGCACTCGGATACCTTCCCTGTCCTTCCTTCATCCTAAGTGTAAAAAGTAATGGTCCTTTCTTATGGAAAGAGATGGTGAAATACAAGAAACCCAAAACACACAGTGTTGATCGCACTGCTGAAGAGTGTGGACCAAGGTGTTTCTCTGGGAACGAATGCAGGTACCACATGGCTGTGGCCTAATCCATTCTGGAATTGATGGTGTGTGAAGAGAATCCAAGGAACCAAAAGAAAGCCAAAGAGATGAGCAAAATAATCAGGCTCATGTAGGCAGGTAGTTTCAGTCTGGTAGCTGAAGAAAGAAAGGGATGCAGCCGTTGAGAGGAAGTAACATCACCGACTGCTTGATTTTCCCTGTGTTTGTGAAAGAAGGATTTTAAGCATATCTTTCCAGAGGGGGACTGGAAGGGAATCACGGATGGTTGACTGCAGAGTCCAGCGGAGAGTCACTAAGATGGTTGGGGCTGGAGCATGTGGCATTTGAGGAGATGCTGAAGAAGCTGAGCTTGTTTCATCTGGAGAAGAGAAGGCTTCTGGGGGACATAATTGCTACCTTCTTTACTAGAGGGAGGATATAGATAAGATGGAACCAGATTTTCCTCACAGGTGGCCAGTGAAAGGAGAAGAGGCAACAGCACAAGCTGCAGTAGGTTCATTCCAGTTGGACATAATAAAAAAATTGTTCCCTGTTAGCATGGTGCAGCTGTGGAACAGGCCCAAAGATTTGGAAAGTGATCGCCACCCATAAGTGCATCACTTCCAGACTGGAAAAGGCCTTGCGCAACCCAACGTGGCTTTGAAGTTAACCGTGCTCTGGCCAGGAGATGGAAGACAGACCCCCAGATGGTCTTCCAAGGCTAAATCTTTCTCTGATTGCATGGTGCTAGGATTTGATAGTGGTGTTTCTTCACTCTTCTTATCTCATGTTAATTCCAAGCATAAAGCTCCAGTTGGGCCCAAAAGGACTGGATACTTGGGTTTTATTTTGTTGCTTTGGTGCCTTGTAGATTAGCCACAGCTCGAGAGAGGATACGGGCAAAGGACACTGGGCTCCTAGGGGTATTAAAAACCTTACCACTGGTGTCTGTTGCTCACCTGTGCAAGCTTAGTATCAGATTTGAAGTCAAAGGAATTTCAGTAGGGTATTGCATGGCTGTGACATGTAGGGGATCATTGATTAAATATATGGGCTACTTTCCTGGACTAAACACTTGCTGTCCAAATGTCATATTCTGCTGGTTTTAAACAAGAAGCAGATCTGATGGTGGTCCATCAGCGTGCAATAGGAGCACACATGCAGCAACTACTAGCCTAGGGGAACAGATGCCCCTGGATGGGTGATGTGAAGGGTACAGCTTTCCCAGGAGGAGGAAAGTCACATGCCTTCACGCTTTTTAAAGTTGACACAAGATTACTAAGGCATTGTCTCACAAGGGTATTTAAAAAATGATTTCTAACGCAATACTATTCTGGGTAAAATGATGTAAAATATTGATTGATGGGACACTGGAACTGTGAGGGCTTGTCAGCACATAAACATGAGTGTGTGTGAACAAGGAAGTGAGCGACTGGTGACAGGTTCCGAGGAAATCATGTATCAGAGCTATGCAAATTACTATGTTTAGGAGACTTCTTGACATTCAATCACGGCATCCATGGAAAAGGTAGAGGCAGCGGTGGCACGACTGCCACATATGCACAGGGCTTGTTAAAGGTCTTGCCCCAAAACAGAAAGATGCTGTAAAAATCTATAAACTGGCAGCCAGAAGGACTCCCATGATCCCCGCTTGTCCTTACCTGACTGGGAGGCTGGATATGTTAGATCCCTCTATATTTCTCTATACATCTTCCCAGCGGAGCATTTTGTGAACTGTTCAGGGACAAGCCATGTGATGGAACACTAAAAATCCAAACACAGCAAAGGAACTGCTTTTGGGGGAGTGCAAATTGTTTGAAAATAATGATTGTCGATAGATAATTTAAGCTGTGGCCCTGTTGGTACGTTTAGCAAGAGGTTCTTATTTTTGGAACAAATCCTCTTTAGATAAAATCATCTGAGGGCTTTTCTAGGCAGGGAGTTAACTTCTGAAATTAGAACCCAGTGGTTATTTCAGAAAATAATTGTCCCCACTTGGATTTATTCAGGGGGAGTTACTGAACTGTCTAGGCAGACCTTAACCTGAATCCAGGCCCATGACTTCCACACACAGCCCTAACACTCATATTTGCTTTGATTCAGAGGTAGCACAAGGGTGTCACAGGACAACAGTTTTATGCTGAGACGCTGAGTATACCATTCCCTTTATGTGGAAGACAGAAGTTACTGCTGTATCCTTAATTGATTTCTTTTGCTAATTGTTGTCAAAGGTGCTGGCAGATCTGGACAGGCGTCCTAGCATTCTTGAATAAATTTGGAAGAGAACTTTTGCTCCAGTTTGTCAGAAATAGTATTATTATGCTGGGAAATGGGTGAGAAATGTCAGGGAACCTGCTGAGTGTCACAGTACCTCCCAGGGAAACACTGAACTCCCTTCTGGGGTAAAATAGTGGGGGAAATAGAAATAGCTACCTCCAGTGTGAGTCCTACTCAAGACAGCTGTGCTGGAGGACTTATGGAGATGGAGAGATCGGGTTCAGGTTACAGGGAATTCAGCCCCTTGGCTATGTTTAGGAGCAGGCAACAGACTTGTAGTGAAATCCAAAGTTTATAGCAGATATTTGTCCTGCTCCACCCAGGGTCCGCCAGCCAACACTGCTCCTGAGGCTGTCCTGCCACCTGGGACTCTGCTGAAGGATCACCACAGACAGCCTGGAGTCAGAGGCAACATCCTCACCCCCAGCATGCACAGCCGGCAGGTCTGTGACCTGAGACACTGCCCTTTGCTTCCCCTCGCTCCATCAGAGACATCAGGGGAGCTCCTACTTGAGGACTGCCACTGCTCTCCACACCTGAAGCCATCTTCAAGGTCTTGTTGTGGCACTCACCAACACGTCATCTCCAATTCCCTCTATGTCCAAGAGCATGCTCGTGAGCCCTCCTGCTGACCGGGAAGCATTTGGCACAGGCCTGAACTAACACTCATGCTTAGGACCCTGGCTCTGTGGTAAGGCAGGGCACACCAACACGATGCTACAGACCACTCTGCTAGTCAGACACAGGACAAGCTCACACTGTAGGGCTGAAACCAGGCACGTCAGAGCCGACCAAAGCACAGCAAAGATCTAGAACTCATCAGTGTGTCTTACAGGTTACATACCAGGAAAATATATGCAAAGTTTCACTGATACAAGTGAACTGACTTCAGGACACGTCAACAAGGAACCTACATTCTTACCTAGAGAGGCAACAGGCATCCCGATCATTGATTAAAAAGGGAAGAAGTTTTATTTTCATTGAGTTAATGTGGTGTGAAACTCTTTTGGTGATAAGAATTGTTTTGCAAGGTCAACCTATGATTATGACATGATCTTTATGGTATTGCTAATGCATGCTTGAGGTAAACGTGAATGATCTGTATGGTCAGCAGAAGCTGCATATAAGCATTAACCAAACTGAGAAAGAAATGAATATGTAGCTAAGTCCTAAGCACATTTTGTTTAGCGTTCTCTCTAGGTGACAGTCAAAAGAGCTTGCCAGGCAGTGTTAAAGGCAAACAAAGAGAACTAGACCAGGGCAAGAGCTTCAAAAGTGCTTTGAAACCAGGATCTCAGAGGACTTGTAGAAGCTGGCAAAGTCCTTGTGATCTTAAAGCAAGAGCAGGCCCGGTTGGTTTGCTGCAGCTAGCTGCCAGGCAGCAAATACTGGTGAAGAAAATACAGATGGAAAATGCGAAGTGGATCTGATCCAGAAGGAAAGCAGGAAGGAGAAGGGGAGCAAACTGAAGACCCAGTGCTGACAGTCATGACAGGGAAGAGCAGAACAGCTGAAGAAACCAGCTCTCCCACCCCAACAAAAAAGCGTCTTGTCTGCCACAAACACCGGCAGGGCATCTTCCCTTCTCACTGCACCTTAAGAAGAAAAGACAGCAACATTGATTCCTCCTCAGAGAAAAGAGAACCAAATCTCTTGAAAGGCTGCTCCCCCACCACTGGCCCAGGAGCAGACTGAGCCTGGGTTCTTCAAAGCATCCCTGGGTGCACAAAAGCATTTCAAAAGCAGCAGAAAAACCACTTTCACCACAAGATAAGGCCTCTGGAGATTTAAATACACATTTTTTGGTTTGCACAATGCACCTGCTGTTGGCCTGGCCTGCAGCTCATAGCCTGCTTGTTCCACGCAGAGGAAACCTCCATGTGTGCCGCAGCGTGTAAAGAGCAAGCGCTGCTTTTGCAGCTGAGCGTCCCAATGGCAGTCTGTATCCTGTCCGCAAGAAACAGAGGCGTTTCAAATGGAGAGAAATTATCGGGGGCATACATTAGGCCTAAAAGAAATTTCCCTCAACAACAGGAGGGATTAGGCAGCATGCGAATTGCCAGCTTCCCGGGCATTCCCAGACATGCTTCCTTCTGGGCAATTTTGCTCCACTTCTTAAGGGTTTTATCTGAAAATTGGCAATATTGCTGAGCAGACTGGGGAACAGAGTGAGTCAGGAGAGTGAGATTTAGTGCTGCAGGAGCTGAAGACGACTCTTGTGCCTGCTCCCAGCTGAGCCCTCAACACCCTGCAACGCACTCTGGGAGCAAAAATGATATAAGAACACAAAGGACTTTTATTATATCAAACTCCCCAAGTTCTCGACAGAGAAACAGCTTGAGCTTCTGCGAAGAAATCATGAAAGGGGTTAAATCTAGAAGCTGTGGGCACCTCAAGGGGTTTGTAAGGAAGCTTGCAGGCCTCAGTAACTAACTCCAGGATTTCTTCAGATCCAGGGATCTAGAGGGCCAGACTGCATGTTACTGATAGGGCTGTGAGATTTCACAGTGACTTATAAGGCGAGCACCAGGCAGAACAAGGCAGATAACTTGCCCAGCAAGTCTAGCTTGGAGGCTAATTGCAAATATGTCACAAGGAGAGCCATGAACTGGTGCCTCAAGAAAATGAGTTCATTCAGGAGGAGATGGCTGTTTCCTGCCTTTCCATAATTTGCGGAAATTTAAATATTCCTGCTTCATCCACTTAAGTAGTGTATGCAGCAGGAATTGCATTGCTGTGTAAATACTGAGCAATGTGTTTCATCATAGCTTCCCTTGTGTACACAGACTCTTTCCCCTGCCCTCAGAGCAACCACAGAGACAGCGCATAGCCACTAATTTGATGTTGACTACTGCTCAAATAAACATTAAGAGGAGTGACAGATACAGCTGACCCTGATGTGGAGGAAAGAAATGTCTCAGTCCTTGTTAGCCTGGAAGATAGTCTAAAATATGATTGCAAGAAGGAAAGGAAATAAACAGACATTCCCATTCACGCAAGCAAGAAAATACACTAGGTGGGAGTAATAACATTTTTTTAGCTGGTTCTGGCAACTTTGCATGACCTGTCCTGCAGATTTCTTATTTTTGCAAAAACTTAATTTAGAAAAGCTTTAAGCTTCAAACTGTTCAGGTAAAACAGGAACGGATAAACCTCTCAACAGCTTTGCTAACTCTGTTTTTTCGAGGGTCTTGAACTGAAAATATCTTCTTGGTATCACTGAAAACTTGAGGTTTTTGCAAATAAGCAGCTCTCACCACTGAGATGCCCATGTTCAAGCGATGCTACCGTGCCCCCAGCATGTTCCCAGTCAGTCAAACAGCTTCCACAACCATTAAAACTATAGGCGGTTCCAGATGAACCAGCTTTGTGTGTTTGATTTAGTTTAGGCAAGGCCGCAAGCCCGTGTCCCGTTGAATTTTAGCCAAAGTACATGGTACCATGTTTATACTGGCTTTACACCTGCAACAGGACAAAGCAGACTAGTTTATCCAGCATAAAAGTAAAATGTGCATGGGCAAACAATGCTTGAAATAGGAGGGGACCTAGCGGTACCCAGTTAAGGTCTGGCAAAACAGAACCAGTGAGTCTGTGCTGTATCACAGCGTTTCACAAAGCACCTTCAGCCCGGCCGATGCGGCACTGCGTCCCCCTGAGCTGGGCGCAGTGCCACGACCGCGGGCCGAGTCCGGGGACGCCCACATGGTGCCGGAGAGGGAACCGGGGGGCGCAAACACGGAAAGCTTGTGGAGTAACCGGGGCTGCCCCAGGTGTGCGAGGGGGCTGGAGCCAACACGTGGGCGGCCGTGGTTCTGGCAGGCGTTGACTTGCACCTTGCCTGTATTAATTCACAAATTTAATTCCCTCAGCGTTGCTTCTTGAAAGGCGATACAAACACACGGGGACCCCCCCGCGCCCCCCCCGCCCCGAGCTGCGGGGGAGGCCGGGGCCGAGCGCGGGGCTGCGGGCCGGGCCTGCCCGCTCCGTGCCGCGGGGCGGCGCCGGGGCAGAGGGCGGCCCCGCCGGCGGCCCTTGGACCCGGGCGAGCCGCACCGCGCCGGGCTGCGCCGAGCCGAGCCGCGCCGCACCGCACCGCGCCGGGCCGAGCCGAGCATGGCGGCGCCCGGGCAGAACCTGGCCGTGGTGGTGCACCGAGCCGGGGACCTGCGCCTGGTACGGGGCCGCGCCGCGCCGCGGGGAGCGGGCAGCGCCGGGCCCCGCCGCGGCTCGGCTCGGCCCGGGGGCCGGGAGGGGGCGGCCGCGCTCCACCGCCGCTGCGGCCCCCGGCGGGCTGCCGGGCCGCCTGGGCCCGCGGCGCAGCCCCGGCTGGGCCTCCGGGGAGGCCGCGGCCCTCAGCGCCGCCCGGAGCCGCGCCGGGCCGTGTGCGGGGCCCCGCGCTGGCGAGCGGCGGCCGGGCCGGCTCCCGGCACGGCGGAGGGGAGGCGGCGGTGCCGCTGGGGAGCCGCGGCCCGCGGGCTGAGCCCCGCCGGCGCCACCGGGCGAGGGGCCTCGTCCGCCGGGACGCGCTGCCTTGTGCCGGGTCGGTGAGCTGAACCGGCCTGGCGGGCGGGAGCGGCGAGGGGGGCTGCCCCGCAGGGCCTTCGCCGGCGGCTTGCGGGGCCCGGGGAGCGCTGCCGGGCTGCAGCGCCCCGCGGCCTTCCCACCTCCGCCGCGGCCCCTGCGGAAGCTGCGGCCGCCCGACGTGTGGGCCGCTGGCAGCTGCCCGCGAGGCCCTCTCTGCCGTGTGCGCTGAGCGGAAAGAGGGTGTCGAGAGCCGCCTCCGGTAGCTATTCCGAAGAAAAGGCGTTCCCGGAAAGTAGAAAGGAAAAAACGATGTGTTGATTAGTCCAGCTCATGTGAGTGCAAGTGAGGACTAGGAAGGAGGTTTTGAACCAAGCAGCCAAATTGTGCCCTCATGCGCGTATGCCAGAATACCTTGCAGGGAGCGGGGCATTTGTTTTTTTTTAAATCAGCGCTTCAAGCCAATTCTGCTTCTTTTGCTGTAAATACTCGGATGTACTTGGGTGACAAGACATTCGTGGCGCCACTAAAGATTTATGCTTGCCAGTTGGGTAGGTGCCAAATCAGAGAAGAAAGATTTCTGTGGGTGAACATTGACAGACAGTTTTCTGCACAAACAATTTTGGTAGGAGAGCCCTTAACGAGTACGCAGACTTTGGACACCTGTAGCAGCTCGCTTGTGAGATGATTGTCAAGGAAGCAGTTGATTTTTATCATTCCTGCACAACTCAAGCAACACGTGCCAAGGCTAAGCAGTGTTCGTGTCCTTAATTCCTGTATGGCTCCCAGCCAGCTGTGACATAACTCTAGTCTTCACGAAGAAGTACATCCAGTATTTGCCTGACTTCTACTAGACATAGAAGGGATTATCGTAGAGAGTTCAAGAACTCATTTCTAATATCCTGTGATTTGCGCAGGCATAAGAAACCTGTGATTCTAGATGCTATCTCATCCGGTCTGTGTTGCCGCTCATTAAACTGGCTTACGCCCAGATCTGCGAGATTTCCTTGGGATATTCTCCCTTCCAGAGACTTCAAAGAGGGTCATGTGCTCCCATGCCTGGTGGCGGGACCCCTGGGATGTGATCTTCCCAGGCTTCTTCCTAGCATTTCCTTGCCACGATTTGAATGGCAGTCATCAAATTGCCCCACTAACTACGTGAAGAGTTTGAGCTTGTTACCTGCATTATTAGTGTCTAAAGTTAGGTGAGATCATTTTCCCCATAACACGCATGCTTTTTTTCAGTCTCATGGACCTACTTGCCGTGGGGCAAATTCACAGTGAATTCAGTAGTTGATCTGCACTCTATGAAAGTGTGTTGGCTTCGTTTTTGTTGGCTCCTCTTGATCTTATGTTGCAAGGTTAGCACAAGCTGCTATTTGCTGCCGCTTGAGCATTTATTGTTTTATATACATTTTTCATATCTTCCCTTTTATATGTCTCCTTTCATAGAAAACATTTGCTGCATCTGTTTCACAGCCTCAGTTATACCTGTTGCTGTCTCTGTCCAGTGAACAGATGACCAATGAACAGAAGATATGTCCTAAAACGCTTTGGGGTCTTCCGGTTCGGTCACTCTGTGTTTTCTGTAAATCAGGCTGGAAGATTCACTTTTTTCCAAAACTTCTGTTTTTAGGCACAGCTTTTATTGGAAAAAAGTTTTTTGGGGGGTTGAGGAATGTCACATGCACAACATCTTCAGCTGAAAGTTGGCTTTTATCTCTAGCTGTGGACTGTTCTGTTCAGTCCTTTTGAAACAGCTCAGGGTGTCTGTACCTGCACCTGATGTTTCACCAGGTTACACTCAGGTATTTTCTACAAAATGGGGTACACCTAGATCAACAGCTTTTAAAAACTCTTGCTCTGAGCTGTGTCCTTAGTGGGACAAAACAACCCACACAGGAAAATGTAGATACAGTTCTGAGCAGTGAAAATTTAACTAGATTGAATTGTACTCTGATTGACACTCCGGTCACCAGAACTTGCTGCATCTTGCTCACTCACAGCGCCAATGGTTCAGCAGATATTTTAACCGTGGTGGAAGAGCGGTGTTTCGGAGAGACACGTGCATGGGTCAGCATTTGTCCAGCTTGCCCCAGTTCTTCGTTATGCTACAGTCCCAAGTGTAATCAGCCTGCAGGGTTAAGGTTTTGGTGCAAATGAGTTGTGTGTGTTTCTGCACTCATTAAATCTCATTTTGTTTCCAGAATTTTACTTTTCGTGATGTTGAGAAGTACAAAGTACAAGTTGAGGAGTGCTGCTGGGATTGAGAATGTATTTAATTAGTTAAAATACAGCACAGCTTTCCACAAAAACAGGGTGGGATACCCTGCTCTGCCCTCAGTGGAGGGAAGCGGAAAATTTTGTATTTATTGTTGCGTAGCAACTTCTAACTGGTGCAGCTAATATATGGAGGACTGTTCAAAAGTGATCTTTCATCTCAAATCCAAAGATAAATTTTCATGCTAAGTGGAGAGTGAAGAGGCACTTGCAAAAAGAAACAGCCAGAGATAGACACTGCAAGGTGAAGTAACCAACCGTGGGCTCACTTCTGTAATGTGCACCAAATTATTACTAGTAGCCGTAGTTTTTTAACAGGGACTCTGTGTAGAGGAGGTCTGCCCAAAGGCCTTCTGCCCAGTTTTGGCCTGTGGGTGAAGGGGTCTAAGATGCATTTAAATTTGAGCAGCAAAGGGATTATGAAGAGTTCATTGTTCGCACTAACCGCTTTGTTAGCTTTGCAGAGACTTTCTTGAAGACACTATCTTAGAGCTGGGTTTCTTCCTGGTTTGAAAAAATTAAACCTTTCTCCATTTTCCTCCTATAAGTTAGGAAGACATGTATGGCTGAGCCTGTTTAAAGCTTGGAAATTCATGTGCTATTTCTGTTATGCGGTAGTTGCTTGACTGCAAATTTTAGAGGTGTTTGAAAGCACGTGTCACAGTCCAACATGGCAGTTGAAGAGGACAAATTTGCTTTCAGGGTGCAGTATGAGGGATTCAGCTGAAACTTGAGGCTGTTTCAGGGCAGGGAAGTTCAGTTCATGGATCTTGTCTGCATGGAGAAGTTACTGCGCAGTAAGTTAGAGCGTGGATTTACAAGCTGTCTGTGGGGTCACTCGGATGCCCACGTTACTCCACTGGGTAAGCAAGATGAGCTGGCGCACACTTACATCCTGCCTTATTGCACAGCAACTTCTATGAGCAGATAGAACTGAAAATTTGTTCTGCTTACAGATTTACCTGGAGTAACCTAGACTGACTTCCCTCAAGGCATTGCACAAGCTGAACCCTTTTCTTGTTTGTTTCCTCCCAGGAAAACCGGCCGATCCCAGAACCGGGTCCCAATGGTAAGCCTAGAGACTGCTTCTAGCTTGCAGTGTTATTTACTGATCTGTTTTCTTTTCCCATTCTCTTCTGCCAATCTGTGATGCTATAAAACAGAGAAAATATTTCTGAGGAAATATAAAATAATCCAGAAAAGAACATGCAGCTGAAATAGGTCATGCGGTGTGTCCCCTTAAAAGAAAGAGCTGGAGCAATCAAAGATACGTCCCATTATCTGGTTTGGTTTTTTTTTTTTTTGCTTCCTGTTTCATCAGTTATATAATTCACATTACACAGCTCTTGGGACAGGTCAGATGATCTTACTCAATGACTAAACAGGAATGGAGTATGGGCTGACAGGAGCTGGCTTTACTAACTCTCTCCAGGGCTGAAGTCCTAGCTTAGGGAGAAGGAGGAATTAAGTGTGATTGCTCTTCTGTTCTTGCTGAAACAAGATAGTAGCCATGCCCCTCTTAGATTTCATCAGCTTTTGTTGGCAGGGTTGTTACTGCATTTTAAGCTTTCCTAAGCTGTAGATCCTTATATAGTTTTGTATTTCAATAGGCATCTCAGGAATATGCCATCTGTGCAAAAGCGTGTATGTGCAGTACATTTATTTAATGCTAGCAAAATTGGATGTTTGTGGCTTGGTCTTGGTTGTGGGGCACTGGGACAGCAAACTTCTAGTTGTCCCAGTACCCCAACAGGTAAGCTTTTTCTCCAAGGAAACCTTCTTCTCTTTCTGGCAGAAGTCCTCCTGCGGATGCATTCTGTTGGGATCTGCGGGTCTGACGTTCACTACTGGCAGCACGGTCGGATCGGGGATTTTGTTGTAAAGGATCCCCTGGTATTGGGGCATGAGGCTTCCGGGACCGTCATCAAAGTGGGATCAGGAGTAACTCATTTGCAGCCAGGTGATTGTAGTCAAAACTGTCTTTTCAATCAGTCCTTGAGTAGGAATTGCCAACAGGCAGTGCTTTTGTGTTATGTTTATTTATCTGATATTCTGAGCTGTGAGTTGTGCAATGTGACCACCTCCTTCAAAGAGTGTCCCTGCACTATTCAGCACCCAACTTGGCCACCATGGTTTACGGTATTTTTTAGGTATGCTTTGTCCTGTGATATCTTGAGCTGTCTGAGTTTACTTTAAGGCAGAACCAAATGTATGGCGGTACAAGGTGCTTTTTGTAGAAGTTAGAAAAAGCTTCAGAAACCATGTACACTGTTCTCGCCAGTAACCTGCTGTTAATGCTCCTTTGCTGTGTTGCTGAAGGAGCAAAAGGCCTCCCACAGTGGAGAGAGGTCACTGGTGCAACTCCATCAGACCCTGTGCTGTGACCTCTGCTATTCACTGTGCTCATAAATGTCCTAGAAAATGGGCTGAGCAGTGAAGTTTGCAAAGTTTGCTTCCAATAGCAAGTTAGCAAGGTGAAGAGGACAAGGGAGAGCTAGCGGGAGTTGCAGAGATACCTTATAGGTGCCTGGGCGATAAAATGCAGATGAAATTCAGTGCAGGTAAGCATAAAGTGGTGTCCATGGCAGGAGAAACAAGACCACCTTCATATCTAAAACAATGTGCTGACCATCACTGCTGAAAGTGAGACCTTGGGCTCTGACACAGTGCATGGAAACATCGGCTTGGTGCTCAGTAATGGTGAAAAACGCAAATCAATGTCAGGAAAGGGAGAGAGACTAAATCAGAGAACGTTCTGACATCTCTCTGTGCATCGCTACTGATGCACTTCTGGAGCTTTGCATGCAGTTCAGATCTCATTTCCAAAGGAATATAAGAGAAGTGAAAAAGGGTCAGAGGAGGACAAGAAGATGACTGAAGATGTGGAACAGCTTCTGTATGATGAGCGACTAAGCTAGGAACTCAAGCCCTAAAGAGACAACTCAAGGACATGTGTCAAAGATCTAAAGACTCATGGAGGGCAGGGACAGGGCACATAATGATCACCTGTTCTCTGTGTTCCCCAGTACAAGAGGAAGGGGCAGTGGGAGCTATGTGCAGCATTCACAATAGACGTAGCAGACCTGACCTCCTTGGCGAAGGATGGTGTGGATGCTAAAAGTTTACACAATGGAAGATGGAAAAGAAATCTATTGTGGGTTACTAAATACAGAGAAATCACATCTAGCTTGGGAAGTCCCTGAGCTGAATATGATTGAAGGCTTGGAGAACACTGAATGAAACAATTGTATGTGCTTGTCCTGCTCCTCTCTCCCTTAGACATCTCCTCGTGGCCATATCAGAGCCAAGGGCATACTGGGTTAGAGAGATCTTTACTTCGATCCATCCTCCCTTTCCTATATTGCCTATATTGTGTCAAGTGAGGGCCTTTTGTTGGAGAGCTTCACCGTGAGATTTGTCGTTGATTGATTTCCTATGCCAAATAAAAAGGGTTCTATTGTGTACTTTGTGTACTTGCAATTGTACTTTGATCCCACAGTTGTTTTCTTTAGTCCATCCTGCCTCATGATTTTGGGTAAACAGTTACTCCTTGTCCTGCAGCATGGGCCCTTCCAGCAGCCCACACTACTGCATTGTAGCATCAAGGAGTTTCTGTTCCGGGACAAATCCTGCCTGACTTCTGGGCATGCTTCTGCACCTTATTTTAGCTGTCTTCCCAAGGAACAGCTCTTCAGAACTGGCAACTTGGTGGCCAGCAGAGCTCACCTGCTTTGTCCTGATTATTTTCTGTTCCAGTTACTAGAGTTTGTGAAAAAAATCTGATCATGTGTGACTGTGGGATTTCCAGGAGTGAGGGCTGCCTCTTCAGTGGAAAGGGGAGATCTGCTAAGTTTCAGTGTAAAGCAGCTGGAGAGAAGTTTTTGTGTGACTAAGCCTCCATCCGGTCTGTATCCATGTCTCTGAAATACCAGCTCTTTTCATGTAACTGTGAAGATCTTGGTGATGAGGCCCCTGCAAAGGAAGTGTTAGGAACTTTCCTGGTGCTTGTAGTGTGACCTTTCTCAGTCAGTAAGTGCCCTTATGCTTCTCGTGCTGGGTTTTCATTCTCTCTTCCTTGACCATTCTGAAGTACCCATACCTACATGCCCACCTTTTCCCCAGGTAACACAGTCTGCTTTCACTCTGGCAGGTGATCGAGTGGCCATTGAGCCAGGCGTCCCGAGAGAAATAGATGAGTTCTGCAAACTTGGACGCTACAACCTCTCTCCAACCATCTTCTTCTGTGCAACGCCTCCTGATGATGGGAACTTGTGCTGCTACTACAAACACAGTGCCAGCTTCTGCTACAAGTCAGTCACTGCTCCTTTTGCAGAGAAATATGTGTTCCTTGGGGGGAAATTAGCTGAAGCAGTCACCTCTTGGCCCTTTTGAGTGTCACAGTGAGAGCTCTTTACTAGAACACAACAGGTTCTATTGCTTTCTGATCTGTGAATAACGTATATAAGGCTTGGATGGAAGCTACATTGCAAAGGGTTTGTCAGCCAGGTGTAGTTATCCCCACTGGTGGCAGACATAAACAGATAGTTCTTGAATATTTCCTGGGATGTCACCATTGTTTTAACCTTTAATTATTTTCCTTTTCCCATTTGCTCTCTGCTTTTGGTTTCTTTTCTCTTGCCTTATTATGTCCTTGCCTTCTTATGACTGTACCCGGAGGTCTTTGCCTGATTCTTTGAGCTGAGCTAGCTTTATTGCTGCTTTTTAGAAAGCATCATATTGACTGCTGACACCTCGCTCTATCATTTGAAACAAAATCTTCCTCGTTAAAGCAGAACAGGCACAGAAGCCACCATCCTTGCCAAGCCACCTTTTGTGTGGTGCTGAGCAACCCCACTAAAGCACCAGCATTATAGCTCTGTTTAACATCCAGTTCGGTGAACTTGAATATGTTCTTAACTGTGGCAGGACTTACACATGTGCTTAGCAGGAGGCGTGTGCTTCAGTACTCTGGCAAATTAGGACCCTAGAAATTAGGACACACAAACCTCTGCAACATTATGCCCCTGTAAGTGCAGTTACACAAGGAGTTAAATGTAGTCTAAGGTAATGGCCCTATGAGACTGCTCTATCTCTGGAGCTCACTTCCACCCTCAGTCTTTGTGGAGCAGGTACTTCCATGAGCAGGCAGGGGAAAGCAGCCGAATGTGCCTGGGATTGAACTTTAGAGTTAGCGTAGAGTTAGCGTTCAGGATCGAATGAATCTGAAGGAGGTGCTTTTATTTCTCATGAGAGTCCTCAGGCAGAAAGCTCCTTTCAAAGCAGAACCCAGACAGCTGCTGGAAGATTGAGATGCTCTTCTCATGGGCCCAACTTCTCACTGTCCAGACCTGCTGTCACTGATTTCCTCTGCTTTATTAAAATAAATTTTTCTGACATTTCCCAAGCTTTTGCTTAGGAGGAAGCGGCTGGCAGCTGGTTTGTACCTACCCTCTTGCAGGGAGAGATCTGCTTTTTTTTTTTTCCAATTTGGATACAAATGACTTTTTGCTGTCACCTGTGCTAGCTGCATTACGCTGTCATTTCTGCCTAAAAGGCTTTTGATACCCACTTTATAAAGGCTGCCACATTTTTCCTGACTGCTGGGAAGGTGCACACTGGGGCCTGTCTACTGTTTGAAACACTGTGTGTCCGTGAGGATATCCAGGGGGTGATGGGGATGCCTGGTTCTGGCTGCCTTTTCTTTATGTGGCATCATCATTGGCTTGTGTTAGGCAGGAAGGTGTTTTTGAAAGCCTGGATCTAAATGAATCCTGCCAGGTGAGGGGTCTGGGAGTTCACTGGTGGGTCCAGCCACAGGGCAGCCTTTGGGGTGATGAATATGCAGCTGTGGGTTTTGTTCCAAAGAGAATGAGCAGCAAGGGAGACTGAGGCTGGGTGTTAGGGTTGACTCACTGAGTGCTGCTTCAGAGCAGGGGAAGAGGCAGTATAAGCTCTTGAAATCCCTTCCAGCCCTGCATTTCTCTGTCCAAGAGTGAGAGCATATTTTACCACTGTGATTTAGACCTATATTTGGTCTCTGAGTAGCATGGTTTGCCTCCATCACCCTGATAAACCTCTTTGGTGAATATTGCTTCTGTCTGGTTCCTGTAGGCTTCCAGATAATGTCACCTTTGAAGAAGGGGCCCTTGTTGAACCGCTTTCTGTGGGAATCCATGCCTGCCGAAGAGCTGGAGTCACTCTGGGAAGCAAAGTCTTCGTGTCTGGCGCGGGTATGATAGAACATACTCAGGTCTTGGGTTCCCTGCCTGCTGCAGCTCTTCAGGATGGAGGGTCAAGGACAGTGTGCAAGCTGCGCTTCTAGGCTCAGCCGTAAGCATGGGTCATGGCAGAGCTGCACGGATGCTGAGGGGAATCTTGAGGCTCTCCTTGCCTGTACTGCACTATAGCACCACATTTTGAGCAGCCCTACTCCAAAGTGCAGTGTGTGGGTGTGCTGAGCTCACCAGCTCTATGGAGCGCAGGAGCAGGCAGTGCTTTCCTTGCTGAATCCTTCAGGTATCAACATCTGCCCTGTCAGCATCCAGTTTCCCCACCCTTGGTAGATGGTGATGCTGTGATCCCAGAACTACCCACCCGGAAACACCGTTGGAGCCTCCTTTAGCGCAGGAACTGAGCTCCTGGCATTTTCTGTGCTTGTGGATGGTACTGTCTGGCAGCTATGTATTTTCTTTCTCCTCTGTGTACCCAGGACCAATTGGCCTTGTTAACGTGCTTGTTGCTAAGATGATGGGTGCAGCAGTCGTGGTAGTTACAGGTAAGTCCTTTTAACCCATAGGAGTGCCTGTTTCCATGGTTTAACACTTTGACTGGTTCATAATAATTCCTTGAAGGCAACTGCTGGGGAAGGCAGTCCAAGCACAATGGAAGGTCTGTTCCTGAATGCACTAGTAGTGTTCCTGTCTAGAGAGAATCCTAATAAACACCTAATTTCCCAGGAGAACTTAATCTTCCCAGTAGTTGACATCTATAAGAAGATGCAGGTTGCAACTGCTGCTTCTCTACTAGGTTAGCGGCCCCAGATAATTACCTCTGCTTCCTAGCAGAGACAGGTTGTGAAGGTGCATAAACCACAGGCTCATGAGCACTCCTTGGATCAAGCCCAGAGACTTTTGGTGGACTTTGAGCAGGTCTTTGGGAAGAGAAACTGCATCTTTATGTCAAGGTTCTGAGTTACAGAAGCTCCCTTTTCTCCTAGTGCCTCTGATCACTGACTTTTCTTTTTATTTCCATTTTGAGCTGTTCTGACCTCAACTTTCAGCTGTTGCTTAGTGTTACACATTTGGCTCCTAGATCACGGTGCCCTGAGTATCAAATTTCCTCTTCCCTGTAGGGCTTGTAGACCTTGATTATATTTCCTTCTTAGTCTTTGCACTGATAAGTCAGGCAGTGAAGGCACCACAGTGTATTTTATACCTCTCTTGGAGCTATTCTTGGAGCTTCACACTGAGCAGTTTTTTCTTATTCCTCTTGTAGTGATAGGTGATGGCCTGGACACAGTGTTTCCCCAGTCCTTTCTGTGTTCAGCCGTATGGTCCCTCTTCAGTGCTCTTTTGATACTCTTCTTGCTGCTCTCCTGCTGGGGGGTTCATTTTCAGGTGGTTATCCATAATGGCCTAAAAGGCCTTTTCAGAGTCCCTGCCTTTCAGAAATGGGCCTTCCCTGCATAACTGTGTCCTGGGACTTTTATATGCTCTTGTATTTGGTTAGACTGTTCTTCTGATGAATGTATAGGTTCAGTCGTTGCTCATAGCATGCTCACAATGCACTGTGTTGACTTGCAGTCTTTCGGCCGATTAGAACTGGCACTGGGACATCACATGGGTGCTCCTGTTTGATATTCACAGGATCATAGAAGAGCTGAGGTTGGAAGGGACCTCTAGAGATTGTCTAGTCCAGCCTCCCAGCTATTTCTATGAGAAATGTTGATATGAAGGTTTTCCTGGACATTTCTAATCTGACTGCTGCTTGCAGTGGGGCTGTCATCAGCAGTGGATCAAGTCAGGCATGGTTTTGTCTAGCTGAGTGTGGAAAACCTCTGAGAATGGAGATTCACATCTCTCTGGGTACCTAGTCCAGGACTGCACAGCCTCCTAATGAAGAAGTTTTTCCCGGGGTCCAATCTGAACCTCCCAAACTGCAATTTGTGGCTATTTCCCCTTGTATTTTCTGCGGCTACTGAAATGAGTTTCTCCATCCTTCTTTGCAACTGCCCTTCTGGTTGTTGTAGACTGCAATTGGATCCCTCCTTCTCTTTGCCAGACTAACCCAGCCCAGCTCCCACCACCTCTCCTCAAAAATCAGGCTCTTCTCCACATAGTTTGTCCGGAGGAATTGACACAGCAATGCCAGCTGGAGCAATCTCTTGAGGTTCCCTGGTTGAAATTTCCACCTGTTCTTTGAACAGGGCCTGGAAGTGTTGTTTCCAACTGCCACCACTACTCTCTTTGATCCTTCTGAGTGCTGGTGGCCAGGAGGAACAATTACAGATACAGCTAGACGAGGAGCACAAATTGCTCCTGCATTCCTGGGCTAAACTCCAATCTGGAGCTTTTAAAAGGCTGTTATTCCACCTCCCCTCTTAAGGCCAAGAATATTCTTGGCCCCTCAGTTACTGTGTTTCAGTTTTCAGGTTGAGAGATAAAGTTAGGGTTTCAGCCTCTTGTCACTGCAGAAACATATTTCAGTAGTAGCTTGTGTGAAAATCCAAGGCAGATCATTGCCTTCTCCTCCCTAAGTCCTCTAACTGCCTACTATGGGGCATTTCTTGCTCTACTGCCCCACGGTGCAGGGGTGTGCTTGGTGGATGTAATCAGTGCTGGCCATTTATTTTTCTAAGTGTTGTGTTTTGAGGATGATAGTTGCTATAGCAGGAAGCCCAGCTCTGGCTCTTGAATCATGTATGAGGAACCTTGATGCAGAGCTGAGCTGGTGCAGGGCCTGGTGGTCACCCAGTCCTTGGGTGTGGAAGGGGTTGATAAGCCAGCAGGAGTTGGTGGGGCTCATGTTGATGGGTCACTTTGCTACCCCAACCTCTGTCCTGCTGCCTTGAGCCCAGTCCTGCCTGAGCATATATTCTTTCCTGTAGCCCAGGAAACTGCTGCTTCTTCTGTCTGTGAACTGCTGCTGGGTCAGCAGTTCACCATATGGCATATGCTGTATGGCTCCACATGGCCATAAGGAAGTTCTTGGTGCCTGGTTTGTAGGTTCAGGAAGTTTGGCTACATAGAATTAACTCCTTCTTATCTTTAAGCCTTGACCTAAATAGTGATCCTGACCTCTAAACATCTTCGCATCACCTACATGACAAGTGTTTGGGTGAGAGGCTCAGAGACGCCAATGTAGGCGCTGTCTCTTCTTAGATATTTTGTGCATGACATGGGCAGAAGAATGGGTTTTCTTTGGCTCTTTGCCCCGGGGGATTTTGCTGTCCTTCTCAAGGAACTGCTTTTTCTGTTGACATTGGGAGCCAACAGCTGTGAGCTGACTGTCTGCTCACAAAGGCCCTCTTGTATTTTGCTACCAGATTCTTTGAATTCATTGCCCAGAGTTGTTATGATGTGTTTGTCTGTGAAAAGCTTTGTCTGCACAAGACATTTAAAACTGATTACTTTAAGTATTTGTGTTTGTTTGGAGAAGCTGCATGCAAATCCAGAAATCTAGAAGAGTTGTGTTCCTGACCTGGGGAGAACTCACCTTCTATGGCTTCAGTAGCGGTTTTCTGTGGCATAGCTGGAGCCAGCAAATTTTGGAAAGTTACGTTTCTGCAGAGGGGTCGGGTCCCTTCCCTACCATTCCTGGAGAGATGCTGGCACTGTAGCTAGAGGCTAACATTCAGCCCTACCCTTCCCAAAGGCTTGCGTGCACCAGAATTTGGCTTTCTTCCCAGCTATGGCAGCTTGTTAAGTGTTAAGTGCTAAAAATAAAAGATACTAGTGCTTCTGATAACCGTTGCTCCTTTCCCAGAAGTGATTTCCTCCTGGGAAGACTGGTTTTCTCCCATTTGGGGGGTTTTGATGTACTTAACTGCATGCAGTTGGGTGCAGAAGGGGTTGGTTGATATGTTTTGGGGCTCTTAATCTTTTCTGTGGTCTAAAGCTTTCTGCACGCTGCTGCTGAAGGGGTGTGATTGATATTTATGGGAAACCTTCTCCTGTCTTCTTTGCTGTGTACATAGCTGTTGCTCTGGAAGGCTGCTTTTCTCCTTAAAGGGATCTAAAAGAGCAGCCTTATTCCCCAGCAAGTGCAGTGATAATTTGGGTATTCCTATGACAATGTTAGGCCTTGCTCGGCCTGTCGCTAAAGGGATCCTTAGTAATTCCCACATAAGAGAAATTATTGCACTTGTGCCATCTAAGTCTGAAGTCCCTGGTGCTGCTGCCTTGTGCTCCAGAAACCCTGGAAGTCTGGTCAGGGAAGAGGAATAATGGGACAGAATTCAAGTTCTGCCTGAAGGATCATCAACACAGAAAGTATGATAGTGTCAAGGATATTAGCCTGTCAACATGGAAAGCGTGAGAGCTTCAAGGATATTAGCCCATTAAGTTGGATCCATTGGTAACCATCACGAGAAGCTTAAGTGTAATTTGATCACTTCCATGGGAGCAGAGTTACAAGAATGGACTATTTTTAGTCTGTCGGACAAAAAATTATTTAGCTCTGGTGGCCGGAAGTGCAAATGAAATTCTGACTAGAAGCAATATGCAGCTCTGTAGTTGTATAATTGATCAGTTTCCCAAGCGTTGTGTTGGGTTCAGCCAAGTTTAAAATCCAGATGACAAACTCACAAATGTCTGAGCTCTAGATAATATGGTAATCTTCTCATTTTATGTAACTTGTGGATCTGTCAGCCTCAGTAAATGCTTAGCAATGATTTGCTTATGCCAGCTACACAAAGATGTTATGACAGTCCTGACTGAGTCTGATAGTACTGCTGGTGTGATCTGTACACCTCTCCTACGTGAGGACTTCCTTCCCGAGCAGATCAGCAAACTAGAGGACAACTATAGGAGAAGTGTGGAGTATCCTTGTGAATTTTGCTGCCTGTCAGCTACTTTTGTGGCCACTTTGAGTACTGGCTGACAGAGCGGGCTTTCTCTCCAGAAGTATATCTGTTCCTCCTATGGCAGGCTGCCCACAAGGGCCACTGCCTCTGGATACCTTTCTGTCAAAGGGACAGTATAAAATATACTAGCAAATGACCAGATATGACAAATGGCTGAATCTGGCTGTGTCTGCTGCATGCTGGTGTTCCGAACAGGGCACTTTGTGGGGAGTTTGACCCATTGCTGGGAGTACAGTTGAGCCCTGCAGTCTCTTTCCCATGTGCTAGCATGTGGGAGACACCAGCCGTGCCAGGCAGAAGTGCTTCTTGACTCTTCAAGTGCCTTGAAAAGAGCAACTTTTGCTCCTTGGGAGATCTCAGAGTGCAGCTCAGCTAGCAGAGCGTCGAGCATGACTGTACATGTGGCCTGCGGCCCAATGCTCAGGGCTTGGGAAGGACAGACATGACTAATGCCTCCTTCTGCCACAGGAAAGAGAGCTCAAGCCAGGGCTTCCAGGGTGATGTTACTCTTGTTTTTCAGCCTTGAGTTTTCCTACTTCATTTTATTACCCTTTGTTCTCCCTTCTTGAAACACCCTCCACAGGTCTCCTGGGTACTCATCGTGGTGGGTGTGCCTGCACCTGGCCTCCTGAGCATTCTCGCTGCTGGTAGGGGCATGTCTATGGCCTGCCCTTCCAGTAACGTCACATTCGCCGTGTGAGGGGCAGGGCAGATCCTCTGACCTTGCTTCCTCCCAGCATGGGAGCTGAGTCAGAGTGCCTCATGTTAGAGCAGTGGCCTTGGCAGGGTTATAGCTGTCTCTTTGTCTTCCATTCTCCTTTTTCCTCATTATTTCCCCCCCACCTCCATCTCTGATTTCTCTGAAGCCAGAAAAGAAGCTGTGCCCTCATAGGAGGGGTATGTTCTTTGTGGTGGATTCACTGTGTGTCGTGGAGAGAAGACTTGGGAAAGCTGTGGTTTTCTGAGTTTCAAGCCTAGGACCACTGGCTGGAGAGACTTGCCCGCTCCACCAGCCCTGGGTTTGAGAAGTCTTGGCTATTACAGCTAAGTTTCCACCTTTGATCCAGGCTTCTCTTCCACTGCAAAGACAGAGGCCTCTTTGGACCACTGCTTCAGTGCCCAACAAAGAGGTAGTTTTTGCCTCGGAGGTGCCACTCTTCTTTTCCACTGTCTACCTCCTCATGTGCAGAGATGTTCTGGCCCTAGTGGGGTCTGGAGAGGGAAGGGTGCGTTCCTTCCAGGGGACATGGAAGAGAAGAGATGAACAACATGGCTACCCAGGGCAGCTTGCTCCATGGCACGGGCCAGGGCTTCATCTTCAACTTCAGCCAAGACGAATTTGTCTGTCATAGGCATGTCAGGGCAGGTTAGGTGAGTGTTCTCAGCTTTACTGAGGTGATTTCTTTCTTGGGGCTCTCAGGGTGAGTTCTCCTTGAATACAGTTCACTTTTCTTGAATCAGTAACCCTTTTGCCAAGCTCGAAGTCAAACAAATGCCTGTTCTGGTGTGAGTCGTTACTATGTCCATGATGATCCTGGTCTCCTGGTGTGCTCCTGTCCAGACTGGCCTGTCGCACTGTGCTCCCTCACACATGGCCAGTGTCAGGGCCCCTTGGCTAAGACTGAACCTTGCTGGTGCTGGCTGTGTGCTGGAGCAAGTTTTTTCCTTGCCTTTGTCTCCTCTGGAAGACCAACTGTATTGTGACGGGAACTGCTCCATGCCCAGAGATGGGCAAGGAGGAATAGCTCCTTGAGGCCATTAGTTATGGGCTGTTTTAGATTTTTTAGGTCTTTAAAACACATATTTATGGAACTGTAAAGATTCCTCTTGACAGAGTACCATAGTGCAGCCATGCCCTCATAGACATTTATCTCCACCTGCCTTGTTTCTCTGTGTTAATGGCATATCCTAGGCCCAATCTATTGTCATATTGCGTTCCCTTTCTCTTACATGTTTGCCTTCTAATTTATCTGTGGCGGAAACTGCCTTGAGAGATGCTCAGCAGCCTCCAGCCCTGTTGTAAGAAGGGTAAAAGGGTGGGAGACATCTGTAACAGGAGGGATGCACTTAGTGTTGCCAACTAATGCATTCTACAGTTTGCTCAGCTGAAAGCATCTACTGATGGTTCATTGAGGAAGCCCTCAGAGAGCTCTTGATCTCCTCTCATCTGGTATTGTTAGAAGTGGAACGGCCAAATTAATGATCCTTTGAGCCCGGGGTGATGTCTCCTGTCAGGAAGGCTTCTTTGTGCTCTGCTGTCCATAGCCATGGGATTTCCAGCCATAAGGGAGCAAGGTCAGAGTGACCTTGCCTCTGCCTGCAATGCCCAGGACATTCTTGAGGAGAGAACGTGAGCAATAGCACAGCACCTTGTCTTGAGAGCCAGAGAAGGAAAATGCAAAAGAAATGAGAGGTGGGATTTGCATAATTGTAGGCTCCTGCCTAGGTTAACTTGCTGAGCTTGTGTATATTGTGTTTTTCTTACAGTCCTGTTCCACTAGTGAATTAAGGTCCCCGATGAATTAGTGAAGCTGCTTCATGAAAGAGTCATTGCCAGAGAGGCACTGAGCAATGCAGGATTAGACAGTGGCAGCTGGCAGCTTTGGTAAGATATAACTGCACTTTTCAGGAAGGTTGAGTGTAGCTTAGCACTCCCCCATCTGTCCTGCCCTTCTGCTGCCTTTTGCCTTTTCCTGCACTAAGGTTCCTCTGCTCTGCAGTGAGTGTTGGGACTGCAGCATGCATTAGCCCAGGGCAGGCATGGTAGCAGCATAGCCACAACAACATGGCTAGTATATGTGCACCAGCGCTTGGCCACGGTTGTTGGTGTTGCAGTCACATCCCTGCTTGTAGTTTCAGTGTACGTGCTCTTTAAACTTAAGCATGGCCTTCTGATCTGTCTTGGCACTGTAGCCTCTTGGTGCTCCTGGCGCACTGAAGAAAAGTTTGGAGACCTATGAAATGACGTTCTTAGAAAACTGCCCTCCAGTCCGGTGGTTGCAGCTGTTCCTTCACTTGGACATTGCTTCAGATGATGTGCTTTTGTCTGTGAGTTTGGAGAGTTTGTGCTTTGCCTCTTTGAAGCACACCTACCCCTGCAGCTGGAAAGTCTTTGATATCTCCTGGGTCTTAAGTTATCCTCATTGCTCATCCTTCTCTGCCTGTCTAGAAAAATGATCAGATCTCCTCTGCACCTCCTCACTGACAGCTGTGTGAATTTGAGGGACAGAACTTAGACACTTTCCTTGCCTGATTGTGTGCTGCTCTACGAGCACATGGTCACACTCCAGAGAAAAGTGCCTGCATCAGGGCTTCTTAGGGGTGGCCGCCTATATACTTTAAGGGTGGGAAGCCCTATGGTTTGCACAGGCTGCATAAATTTTGAGAAAGTACTAGAGGGTTGTAGTTTCCCATCTTGTCCTACCACATAACAAATGCTAGTTTGTTTCCTGAGATAATGACAGCTGGTCACCTAACAAGGTGGCTCTGTCACCACTGTTGAGACATCAGATAGTGGCAGGAAGTGGATTGCAAGCTCAGGTTCTGGCTCTGCCTCTGCTTCATATAGTGCTCTAGTTGTTGACTTGTTTCATCTTTCCCCAGATTTATCTGCCTCTCGCCTGCAGAAAGCCAAGGAGATAGGGGCAGATTTCACCATTCAGGTAAAGAATGAGACTCCACAGGAGGTGGCTTCCAAAGTAGAAAGTCTGCTTGGCTGCATGCCTGAGATAACTGTGGAGTGTACAGGAGTGCAAGCCTGCATCCAGGCTGGCATTTATGTGAGTATCACTTGTTCCTGGGGTACTGGCATCTGGGTACTGGCATTTGCTTTTCTCTTTCTGGGACACAGCAGCGAATGACATTATTTTGCTCTCATAGTGCTTAGTCTTGGCGGGCTAGGTATGGGAAAAAGAAGATTCTTGTTAGAGAGCAAACTAAGAAAGACAGCTAAGCAGAGTTATGTCTTTGCAGACATCATGGGGACAGTTGTCTGATCTGATGCTCAGATACATTACCACTTACCAAAGAGACTACAGTAAAACTCTGAA
The DNA here is from genome assembly GCF_036370855.1 of Dromaius novaehollandiae. NCBI lineage: Eukaryota > Metazoa > Chordata > Aves > Casuariiformes > Dromaiidae > Dromaius > Dromaius novaehollandiae. The sequence continues at coordinate 25,361,874 of NC_088107.1, forward strand.
ACCTGAGCTTGGCTGAATAGCAGTGTCAGGGAGCTCGTACAAGTAAGAGAAGATCTTTCATAAAGTAGAAGCTATGTCCAAATGGGGAGAATAATAAAGAATATAAGTTCCGGCAGGTGAAGAAGGCAGTTAAAGAGGGGATTTTTTGTTGTCCTCAACTGCCTGATGGGAGGTTGTGGAGAGGATAGTGCAGACTCTTCCCAAGGATTCAGAGTCAAAGGACAGAAGAGACAAGTTGCAAAAAGAGAAATTCCAGTTGTGTACAAGCAGAAAAAAAAATTCCTATGAGAGGAGTGGTGGAAATCTGCATCCTTGGAGATGTTCAACACCTGGATGGATGCGACTCTGAGCAGCCTGATCTGATTTTGAAGGTGGATCTAACTTTGAAATTGGCCCTGCTTTCTGTAGGAAGTTGGACCAGACACCTCCAGAGGTCTCTCCCAACCCAATTTTTTTCTTTGACTCAATATGTTGCAAAATCAAAAGAAGGCAGTTGAAAAGGGAGTTTCAAGAGCAACTCATAAAAGGCATAAAAACTATGAAAAAACTTTGCCTTTTGCAAAATGCATTGGGAGCAGGAGGTCTGCAAGGGAGTCCATAAAACTGGTAAACAACCTAGGGGTAAAAGCACCAGGAGATAAAGTCACACTTACTTGTTATGTATTTATCTGCTCTGGGACTCTGTGTTCATCCTTAGCGAGGCTCCCACACTGGAATCCTTCCTCAAAAGGTGAGCTTCAGAGTCTGTCTCACTGTGAAGCATCAGCAGAAGAGAGAGCAGAATAAACTGACTAAGCAAATAATGAAAACCCTATCAATGGTGTGACCTACAAGATCTGAAAGGCCTTTGGCCTCTGTTGGTGCTGCTGTGGCAGAGAGGATTAGTTTTAGCAAATCTATATGAAGCCATTCAGCAAGAAAGAGTAGGGTAGGGTAGAGGATCGGTGTGCCAGCAGCAGCTCAAGTGCTGTCTCCTGGTGCAGCCTCCTGTTCTGGGCTCAGCTGACTCCAGGCAACCTCTGCAGGGTGAATTGCCCAAATTCCCTTTGCAGTGGGATCATGCTGATCTTACCTCCAATTTTGTCTCTCCTGAAAACCACCCCACTGCTTTTACCTGCCCTCTTAATCTTCCAACTTTTTGGTAGCATGGCAGTGGCGGCAATTCCCCAGGCATAAGCTTGAACTCCAGGAGAGTTCAAGAAACCATCTCAAAGGAATGATTAAATTGTGGTTGTCAATTTTAACAACACGATATAGATACAACATGGGAAATTCAGGTGATACAGTGATACGAAGTATTTGCTGTTAGTAATTACCTTCGTTCAGGATGAAAATAGAAATAAGAAGAAAATAGTTTTTTTTTATATTCAGAAGTTAATGTTATTTTAAGGAGAGTTCTGGGAACACAAAGGAGATTCTGCAGGCCTGTCATTTAATTTTAAGTCTGTAGTAGGCCTTAGTGTAGTATTTCTAATAGAACCTGGGATATGGTGTTTGGAGTGACTTGTGTTTTGAATGATGAGCGATCCCTTCAGTGAGGCTCAGGAGACCTGGATTATGCTCCTGATTTTGGTACTAGTTTGCTAGCTGGCTTTGGGCCAGGCAAATCTGATCCAGTTCCTCAGCTGCCTTCCCTTTGGAGCACTGTCTTTATGAGGTCTCAATTGCAGCAAAAGCTTTTGGATGTTACTGTAATGTGAATACTGATTTCCCCAGCTTGTCTGTTGTGCCTTGGCTACGTGACATTACGATGTCAGTATACCAGGCAGCACATGGTGGTTTCTGCCAGTGGGTTGCTGGTGGACTTGGTCTCTGGCCATACATTTCCTGTGGGCTTCTCCTGCTGAGGATTTTCCTGCTGCCTGTGGCCTTAGCTTGGACTTCAGGGTTAGAAATGTAGGAGAGTAGGATGCTTCCACATATGAGAGATGGTCAAGGACAGGGGCTTAGTAGTTTCAAAACCTTTCTAAAGCCCCACAGTGATGTGCCTACCTGTAAATCAGCGAGGTCATTTCTAACTTGCACCATAGCCAGGTGGTTATGTGCTTTTGAAAGCTTCTTTGTGGCTCAGCTACATTTTAGGCACATAAAAACTTGGAATATCAGGCTCTTAGACATTTTGAATCTCTCCCATTGAAATCCATTCTCCATTGAAAAAGCTTTTTGTACTCCTAAGTGCCAGTCATTTTTTGGAATGGAATTTAGATACCAAAATCCTTCAGGAATTTTCAGAAAATTGTTTCCTGAGTGTTGTTTATCACATTTCACACTTACGGACTCCTGACAGCATCCTGCCTCTCCCTTGGCTTCTCTGTTGTGCTCCAGACAGTGCGTTACAGCCACAAAGAATGATTTTATTTTTTACAGTCTGCTGCGAAGGCTCTGGCTGTGGTGACTAACTTTGTTTAGCAAAATATAACATATTTGTTTGTGTGTTCTTCAGGCCACTCGTTCTGGTGGGACCTTGGTGCTGGTGGGACTGGGGCCTGAAATGGTCACTGTACCCATCGTTAACGCTGCTGTGCGGGAGGTGGATATCAAGGGGATATTCCGCTACTGCAACACGTGAGTCTTGTGCAGGGCTGGGTGGGCTGAAGTGTCTCAGAGTGTCTCATCCTCAGTGTCCTTAAGAAATTCTTGCTTTCCGCAAGGAGAGGGGAAGTGAAAAAGCTTGGTTTTCCTTACAATTGGTTAAACCTCATGTCACTCTGAAATACCAGCACCGCAGGGCAGACAGCCTGGCTGATTTATCTTGCACTTTATGCCTCGATTACTGGAATAGTCCTGCACTGCAAACTTGATCACAGTAAAGCTGGCCAGTTGATCAGCTGATGGGACCTCCAGCCCAATGCCCCATTTCAAGCAGCAGATGGTGCCAAGAAAGGTAGGGACCCTTCAAACCCTTCCACTGCTGCAAACAAGCCGAAATGGAAAAAAAGTATATAATTAAGATTTGTGCCTTCCACTCCTGTGCCCTGTAGAGAGGGAAGGCCAGGTGCTGGGGGCATTTTGGAGGAGTCTGGCTTGTCTGCAAGTGGACTGACTCGTTGTGAAAAATTCTCCTTGCTTCCCTGGGCTGCGAAAATTGTTATAGCAAAGTCTGGCTCTTCCCTGTCTTTCCTTGAGGCTCTTGGAGAGCACAGGCCTTCACAGAGACCTCCCGGATCCAGACCAGTGACTGCTCTCACGCCCTGCTCTACATTTCCCTTCCAGGTGGCCCATGGCAATTGCTCTTCTTGCGTCCAAGCGCATAAATGTCAAGCCCTTGGTCACACACCGCTTCCCCCTGGAAAAGGCTCTGGAAGCATTCGAGACCACTAAGAGGGGTGAGGGAATAAAAGTCATGCTGAAGTGCGACCCCACTGACCACAACCCCTGAGATGCGGAGGTGCCCGGCCCTCTCCCATGTTACACTGCCTGTATGTGACTTGACGGATGAGGCCACGGGAGGCCGATGTATGGCTGTTGCATGTTCTCATAGTCACCTTATGCAGGCACTCCTTTGTAATAGAGCTATAAAATCAAACTACAATAAGGGTGTAGGGCACTGAGGGATAGTTGCAGCTAACTACAAATGAAGAACCACTGGGAAATAGTTTGAGGCAAAATGCTGCTCTTTGATTAGAGACCTTGAGTCACACAGTTGGCTCTTCTCCAGCAGACCACATGCTCTGAAGAGTGTGGGTTTCTCTGCGGGTGTCGGGCAGAGCCCTTCCCTTGTGTGTGCTCTGAGAGGCGCCCATGTGGCCCTGCGGGTTTGTCTGCAGACAGACGGTGGGAGGACTGAAACGCTGGTGCTATGCCTTCCGGCCCCAGTGCTGCCCTGGGAGTGTGCTTGCCACAGGTCTTCCCACGTACAAATCCCTGGGCACAGGATAGCCGTACTTGAATACTCTGCCTTCCAGTGGCACGTTTCCGTGAGGATGCTCAGGGATTTTAATAGCCTGTGGAACAAAGTCTGGCCAGCCCATTTCTGTGGAAGTATCCTTACATTCAAGTAATTCCCTCCATGCTCTTTGCAAATAGCTCTGGAACAAACTGCAGGCCTAAAGCCTAGGCACCAGGGCTTTTTTGGAGAAGCTAGTCTGGAGGCTGGCTGTGGCTGTATCTGCCATTTAATCCCCCCACAGCAGCTCCCAATGGGGCAAAACAGGCTGTGGCAGAGTAGGCTGGAGTGTGTTTGCAGCAGAAGTGCCCTGTCTCCAGCTGGGAGTGCAGAGAGCCCGGTCCTGCCTTGGGGGACCCACAGATGCAGGTGGCCGGGGACCCGAGAAGGGGCTGCTGGCAGGGGCACAGGTTTCCTTTAGCGTCGAGGGATGTATGGGAAAGAGGTGAGGGGACGGCATCACTCAGAGGTTTTACCACTGCAAAGGAATCGCAGCTCGATATCAGAGCTTCCTGCTGAGTTTGAGAGCCATGAATGAGGTACTAGTGTGGCGGCAGGTTGCAGATAACAAAATCACATTGTAGATTACAGTTGTCTTAATTCTAATACTAGGAGATCAATCCAAGAACCCTCTCTTGGGCCGGTACCGAACTTTATCCAATAAATGCTTCCTACCTGATGGCTGTCCGTTCCTTGAAGCTTTGGATGGTTGGTTTGGAGGGGTCTGTGGCTTTGTGGCTTGGAGACCTTGCTCTCATTGCAGCACACGGTCTTGTGTGGTTCAGTGGGGAGAGCCGGGGAGGCTGGTCCTTCAGAAAGCCCTCTGCACGTCCTGCACTGTGCTCAGCTCAATGGTTGGGAGGTGCCCACTGCCAACGTACACACCACCTCCGGTTGCACCAGGAAGCTGAGAAATGACTGAGAAGGACTTTGGGGTGACAGGGCTGTGCTGGGTTTCTGGTGGAAACCCAGCAAGGCCCAAGTTCACCCCCTTTGGCTGGGTCTCCTGATGCAAAAGCAGTCTGGAAAAATGAGGTCCACGGGTCAACATAAGCCACAGAGGGAAAGGTTGGCAGCCCTGCAGCCAAGCTGAGCTGCTCCTAGCTGCTTGGAGAAGCTGGTTTGCAGGGAAGGCTGTGGGTCAGCTGTTGCTGTGGGACAAGGAGGCTGCCCCATGCCCAGGGCACAGCTCAGTGGGGGCACCTGTCTCCTGCAGATCCCCCAGCCGGTGCCCTGCCCAGCTGCAGCGAGCAGTGGGAGAACTCACAGCTGGCAGGACCGTGCAATTTTGGGTGATGACCCACCCGCTTTTGGCATTGGTTCTCCTGCCAGGCAGCTGTCCCCAATCCACCCCTCAGCACCGACTTTCTAGGCCTTGATTCATTCAGAGGGGCCCGGTGGGGGTTCACTGGTGGCTCGGAGAGGCCGTCCCTTTTGGATTAACCCCCGAGAGACGCAGAACGGCCATCTATGATGATTTATACCAGCCCATTATGCTTAAATCAAAGGAGATACATACATATATATTTTGTTGCAGAGGTGGCAAAGTTCATTTTGGCAGAGGTAGAAGCCTTCAAGGCCGCACTGTTACAGGGCTAAGACACAACCCAGTTTGGTTTCCCTTAGTCAGAAGGATAAACGGTCAAAGTACTGTTCAGAGTAAACTGAGTAGTTAATGTTTCAGGCTGGCTCAGTCACTGTAAGCAGGTAAAACCTACTGAGAGCCTGTGCCCATAATCCTGCATAGTGGTGTTAGCAGAGCCCGTGCAAGAATTGCTAAAAAGGCACCTTGTAAATGGGTGTGCGAAAGCCGGGAAGGGGAATGCTGCTGGCGTGAGCATGTGCCGCCGAGGGAGCGTGAGCCGGGGCTTCTGCTGAGCCGGGGCTATCCAGCCCCGATGACGTGGCTGGGGACTGTTGGGGATCGCGGGGCCCTGTTATTGCTGGGAACTGCAGAGCTGCTCCCTGGTGTCTCGGGGGGCTTGTTAGCACCCCAGGCGCTGGCTGCAGGTTGAAGTGATTTCCGTGGTGGTGTCTGGCACTTCTCCTTGGGCCCCTTGGCTGTAAACTGCCCCACGCCAGGGCTTGCTGGGAGGCATTGCCACTGCAGGGGCATTGCTGCAGGCCACAAATGGCTGCAGAGGCTGTGCCTGGGCTCAAGTCTGCATTTCCCACCCCCAAGCCTCCAGCCATATCTAAAAATCTAAACTAAAATCAAGGCTGTTTTAGGTCTGAACAACCCCCCCCCCCCCCCCCCCCCCCCCCCCAAAACCTTTCTCATCCTGTGCAACCAGTGCAGGGGAAACTCCTCCTAGTTAACCTGAATGTTTCCCAGCAGGATGGGACAAATGCTCTGTAGCGGTAGCAAGGCAAGCACTATGCCGCAAGTATCGCAACTTGCTAGGCGACAGAGGTGCAACTACAAGAGACAAGAAAATGATTTAAAACTTCAGTCAGCTTTATTTAAGCAAAGAGAAAGGATATTGCTCAGTCATAGCCCTAGAGATTGGCAGCCCAGTGATGCATAGCCAGACATGAGTTAAACAAGCATGAATGATCCCTGGTTAAAGAATGGTGGCACTGCTGGAAGAGGCCAGTGCAAACACAGGTAAGGCCCTGAGCAAACTGAGGGGCGGCTCAGAGCGCTAATGAACAGAGACACGTGAGTGCATGAGGGAAGCTGAGCCCCTTTCCTGGAGAGGGATGGTGGGGAGCTCGCTGGCTCCACACACTGTGCGGAAGGCTCAGGGCAAAGTGCCCTGAATTCAGGTTGCACAGGAGCCAAGCTGCTTCCGAAAGCGCTTCAGAGCCACTCCCCAAGTGACCCTGCGGAGCATGTGCTTTACTGTCTTGTGGGATTGAGGCGGCAGAGCCTCCCTTGAGTTGAACGCTGGGTTTTCTGGATTGGGACGTGCAAGCTGCCAGCCTGGCCCCGGGGTGCAGGATGCGGGCGTGCACAAAACTCAGAGTGTGGATGGCAGCAGGGAGCCCCGGGCCAGGGAGACATGCGAGCTGTGCAGGCAATGCTGTACTAGTGCACCGAGTGCCTGTTCTCAGCCCTGTGCCTTCCCCGGCTCCCACGGGCCAGGCTGCACATGGTTGCGGATGGGATTTTCTCCTGGAGACAGTGGCAAAGTGGTGCCACATGGGTGCTGGGGGTTGAACACATGCATTTCCAATGAAGATGCCTTGGTATTGCTGTGAGAGGCTGGAGCAGGAGCGTGCTGGGAGATGGCCTGAGAGGACGTGCCCACTGTGGTACCTCGCTCTGAAAAGGATGTGATCTGCAGACCGAACCATGCCTGCTAAAGGGTCCTGGCACGTGGCTCCTGGCCAGAGGGCGGGTGAAGGCAAGGCCATGCCCAACCCCAGCTCTCCGCAAGCAGTCTGGGGGGGAGGGGGGGGATGGGACGGCAGGGGATAGGGTCAGAAATTCTCATAGTGATGCACAAAGTAGGCCTGGTCCTTCTTGTTAACTTGCTGACAGGCCTTTTCCACGCTCTTTGTCATCCCAGGTGGGCCACAACTGAACACCCCAATCTTCTGCACCTGGGGAAAGAGGGAGGCTAAAAGGATGTTGAATCTGATGGCATGAACTCTCCCCCAGCCCAACCACTCACACCAACCCTTGTGTGCCTCAGCCTCCGGCAGCATCAAGCATGGCTGCTGGCCATCCCTGCCTGAGGAGGCTTCCAGGGACTTCCCATGGAGTCACTGGGGCAGTGGAGGAGTGATGGGGGCCTTCGGAAGGATCCTCTTGGCTTCTGCCAGCTCCAAGCACTGGCTGCAGCTGGTGTCTCATCATAGGGGGGTGGTGGTGGTGGGGTATTTGGATGGGCAAATGTGACCCCCATGGCTCATCCTGTCTCCGGAGGGTGTGTGGGTGGGTGGGGGGTTAATGCCCCTTCTGCCTTCCCCTTCATGCAGGCACCTCTAAGCTCTGCAGGGCCTTGGGGATGGGCTGGGACCAGGGCTGTCACTGTTCTCTGCACTGGCTAGTGGGTGTCCCCCTCCTGCCCCCATGCAGGTCCCCAAGGCCCAGACAGGGTAGCACAGACCTCAGGGTGCACCTCCTGCAGTGAGGTGAAGAAGGGCACGAACGGGGGCCGCCCAAAATGGGTGATGGAGCGCAGTCCTGTGAACAGGCTCCGGTTCAGCACCTTCTGGAAGTGCCGCTCACAGATGTACTGAAAGAGAGATCAGGGCACATCAGACCAGCATGGCCCAAGCACTGGGCTGGCAGCCTCCTCGGCGTGCAGCCCTGGCCCAGGGCTCACCAGCATGGTGGTGCGCAGGTCAAACTTCTCGGCCAGCTGTGTGATGTAGATGTGCACAGAGACCAGGTTGTTCCGGTCAGCCTCCTCCACCTCATGGATGATGTCAGCCAGCCACTCGAACTGCCGCTGCGTGCGCGTCACCCAGATGAAATAAATCTGTGGCGTGCAGAGATGAGGCTTGGTATGGGGCCAGGACCCCCAGTGCACGGCCAAGGGGGTCTTTTTTGGCCAGATCTTGGGGAATTTCACCCCCCAAAAGACCAAAAACAGCACAAGGCCTCTTGGGAGGGCTCTTGCCCTCCAGCTGCTTTCTCTTACCTTTTTACACAACAGCTTAGAGCTGAAGGATGACTTGAAGACCAGGTCCTTAAGGATGGATGCAAAGGGCGTCACCCCGATGCCTCCTCCCACCAACACTGACACCTCGAACTTGTTCCACTCCTGGTGGCCCTCCCCAAAAGGTCCATCCAGGTAGAGCTGGAAAGGAGCTGACTCTTAGCAAAGCATCTCTCTCCTCCACTCACCCAGGGCTTTGCCACCTTCAAGGCTGGACAAGTGCCTTGGGCTTGGGCACAACTCAGCACCAAGTCGCTCTGGACCTGAGAGCTGCCTGCCCTTAGAGGGTCTCCGTCTCTGGAGCAGCAGCCCCTGGTGCGCAGTGCCGGCTCACCTTGGGCAGCTTGCCAATGACAGCCAGGTTCTCTGGGGAGTAGAGCTCCCGCAGGCGGGTAGTCCAGGGTCCTACAGCCCGGATGTGCAGGCTCAGCGTGTCTTCGTGTGGCGCCGAGGTCAGGGTGAACGGGTGGTACTCGGTGGTGCCCAGGGCCACACAGGCAATGCGCACCCACTGCCCCGACTTGTAGTCAAAGTCCTGCGGCCGCTGGAACCGGAGATGGGTAACACCTGGGGTGGGAGGTGGGGTGACAGAGGACTTTGCTAGCTCCCTCGTTAAGGTTGTTGCTTGAGACATTGAGCAGAGGAGGGAAAAGGCTGGAGAGATCAGTGGCCTCAAGGAAAGGTGGAGCATTTGACCTGTGCAAGTGGTGGGGGGACTGGGCTTAAGGACAAGCTGTGGAGCCAGGCCTGGGCACAGGACGCCCAGAGAGGCCGTGCCAGGGCATGACATGGAGACCAAGTAGTTCTCATTAGGTAAATAACTGATCCCTACTCAGGGAGATAAAGCCAGTGTGTTGGCTGAGCTATGTGCCTCAGTTTCCCTATCTGTGGAGGGCCACCAGGAGACCCTTGCCATGCACGGGTGCTGTGAAGGCACTGGGGAACATGTTACAGGACAAGGCTGCCTCCCTAAGTGGTGTCAGTCTGAGCCACCAGTTCATGTGACGGCCAGCAGGACATTTTCCAGGGCCAGAATGACCTGTGTGCCACCTGGGTCAGGGATTGCTGCCATGGGGCACCTGCACCTCAACACCAGCTGGACTGGAAAACTCAGCCCCTGAGGAGCTGGGTTTCCTTTTCCTCTGCAGCCCCCTGATGCTCTTGTGAATGGCCTGACCTGGCTCCATGGGGCTCTGCGGATGTGGTACCTGAGGGCAGGAGCTCGGCTTTCACCACGCCGATCTCCACCTTCTTCCTGCTCAGGCTGAGCAGCTTGTCTGCACCGTAGATGAGAGCTGGGATAATGAAATAGATGTGGAAGCGGGGCTGCTGGATCAGAGCGTAGCTGCCGTGGACGATGATCTGGGGAAGAGCAGCGAACAGCCCCCATCAGTGCGGCACTCAGCCCAGCAAACCATTGCCCTGTGGTTAATTTGGTGACAGCTCACTGGTAGCAGGGAAATGGGAGGGTCCAAGGATGGTGGAAGGAGCAAGGATCCAGGCCACCAGGTCCTTTTGAGTACTGGGCCCTGTGGGACCTGCCTGGCTATTTTTCCTGCTGCTCCTCGCTGGCTGGGCTGAGCCTTGGGCTTGCAGTGCATCAGCACCACCTCTTCCCCCCCTGCCCAACAGCTGGGCCAGAAGACGACTTGCATTACCAGGACATAGAGCAGCACATAGAGATGGTGAGTGATCCAGAAGCCCTGAAAGCTGATGCGCCGGAAGTGGTGGGTGGCAAACACATACATCACAGCAAGAATCACGAGCAGCAGCACGCCTGTCGTGCCTGCAAGAGAAGGGTTTGGGAGATCCAGGGTGGATCAGGCCTGCCCCACAGGGGCTTCACCTGGGCTGGGCAGAGACTGCCCGCCTCTGGCACACAAGCAAGCATAAGGGTATGCAGCCTGACCGCTAGGCAGTCTTACCTGGAATAGTTTGGAAGAACCACCAGTAATACTTCTGAGGGAGCTGCGACCTAGAGAGGGACAAGAAATTGCACCATGGATCATGGACTGGCCAGAACAGGGATAAGCCTTACACTTGTCTGAAAAACGTTTTCATCTTCTTTCCCATCTATGTCCAGGATGTTCTGCCTGGACTGTCCTTCAAATTGCACCTACCCATCATCCATAAAGACACTGGAGAAGAGACAGGACAACACACTGAGAGGGATGACTGAGAAGATGTAGACATTCACTATGTGGCCTGCAGTGTGTAGCACTGTAGAAGACAGAAACCAGGAGAGAAAGAACATCATCACTGAAGTAGATGGACATGTGGCAGACTGCTGATATGCCCAGCAGCCTGGCGATTACTCCTGTTCTGTGGTGCAAAGCATCTAGTCTCGCCAGGCTCCATACACAACGGCATGCTTCTGCCGAGTCCAGCTGTGTCATGATGGGCTGGTCCCTCCTGAAGAGCTGATCTCCTGGTTTAACAGTAGTTCCTGGGGGACATATCCCCTGGGCCTCCCCAGCAGACCACCTACCTGAGAGAATCAGGGCTGCCATGGCAATCCAGCGATGGAAGTCCACAGCGGCGTCAAAGGGGATGTAGCGATTGAGGAAAGTCTCCCGCAGGATGGTGATGAGGTTCCGGCACATGGTGAGCAGGATGTAAGAGTACATGAAGGAGATGCAGGCAGCTGACCCCCGAGAGATGATGAGCCCGACAAAGGTGGTCTGTGCAATTCCAGTGAGGGGGGATGCAAAGGCATAGTCTGGGGAGAGAGAGCAGAGTAGGGCATCACACGCCAAACACACTGCCCCTTCCTGCAACCAGAGTAACTCTGCCAAGAAGTGGCCACCTGGGACTGGGCTGTGTGGAGACAGGGCCACACTGTGCTATGTTGAATCCAGGATCTGCACTGGTCTCTGCTGCTGGGAGACAGGATCTCCTTGGAGGTTGGGGGAGGGGATTCAGCTCCTCTTTACAGCACTGTGAAACTGCATCTCAATACTACGTTCAGAGTTGGGCTCCCCAGTACGAGAGGTATCAGCAAACGAACGAGTCTAGTGGAGGCCATCAGGATGGGTGGGAGCTGGAGCACATTGTGTATGAGAAGGCTGAGGGAAATGGGCTTGCTCAGCCTGGAGGAGACAAGGCTCAGGGGAGACCTTGCTGCTGTCTACAACCATGTAATGGGTGTTGCAGAAAGGATGGAGCCAAACTCTTTCCAGTGTTGCACAGTGACAGGATGAAAGGCAACGGGAAAATTTTTGCTAAAGGAAATTAGAATTAGATATCAAATAAAAACTCTTCACAGGGAGAACAGGCAAACACTGGGATGGGCCCCGTGATGAGACTGGATCTCCATCCTTGGTGCTCTTCAAACCTTCTGTAGACAAGGCCTTCAGCCACTTGATTCAACTTTGAAATTGGCCTTTCTTTGAGTAGGGGGTTGGACCGGACACCTCCAGAGGTCCCTTCTGGCCTCAATAATCCTTTATTTCAAGGGAGGACCAACACTGTTGGACAAAGCTGTGCCAGGACCTTCCTCACTCCAGTGTGTCCCATGCAGTGTGTAGTTTTTAGGAGCCAACCCTATGCACCCCCCAGCATCTGGGGTGGCAGGGCTGGAGGGACACTCACAATATGCTCTCTCCACAAACAGGCCAGTGGTGATGGCAGAGAATAGGACCACACAGACAATGTGGCGCCGGTAATTCTCAATGAAACGTTTGAACTCCTGGATCTTTTGTTGAACTTTGTTCCGCTGGTATTTTTTCCTTTGTGCTTCAGTGTATACATGTAGCTGGTACCGGTTCACTCTGGAAAAATAGGAGAACTGGTGTCAATTCAAAATTTACCTGATGTCAGATATGGCTCAGGGACTGTAGGGCACCTAGCACACTGGAACAACCCTCTGCAAACAAGTGCAGTGAGCTAAATAAGATGGTATCAGAGGTCCGTCTTAGGCTATGATCCAGTTCATACAGTTATGAAAGCTGGTAACAAACATGCAGATAATGCCTGGTGAAATAGGCCATAAAGCAGAACCCTAAAAGATAATTTTTATAGTGATAGCGAACCTTCCAGAGGAATGAAAGATCCCAGGACTGGATATATTTTGAAGGATATATTATTCCCGGCTAGGAATAACAACTTAACTGCTTCGTTGGAAGAATATTTGCCACTAACACAGCAACGAGGACTTGAGCCACTCCTGCTGACATTGCAGGCATTGCAGAGCTGAAGCAGCAGAGTCCCAGAGGGCAGAGGAGGGCTAGCAGTGCCGGCAGGACTTGCCATACAGTGCCCCTCTCTGCAAGTAGGGCATATGCTCTACAACCCACTATCCTAGGCTCTGGAGTCGGCCACTTCATGGTTTTTTTCCAAAGACACATCAGCCAGAACCAGCTACAGTGGTAAGCAGCAAATCCTGTGCTGTCCCACTCAAATAGGCTTATTCCCAGGGCAGACATCATGCCCCAGCCTGAGAAAGGGTGATGTGTCTGCCCAGGCAGGGGTATCTACTGGTGGGGATGGTGTTGCATCCCCTCCCTCCATCCCGCCACCTTCATCCTGAGTTCTTCACAGCAGTTATTTGACTTAAGTCCTACCAGGACACAGAGACATAAGAAATTGGAAACAGCAGCCTGGCTGAACAAAAGCCCGAATGCAGAAAGCAAGGAGAGGGCATACTCACTTTCTGCCCAGTCTCTTCCTCAGTTCTTGCCCTTCTTGCTCCATATACTGGGCCACGGTTTCCAGATTTGGGCCCTCCTCCCTGTCTGAGATGGTTCTGCCAAAAAGAGAGCTTGTCTAGTTGAAAGCTGTATTTGCAGGAAGGGCTGTGGGTCAGTCAGAAGTGGGTCTTCTCCATTGCTGCCCCACAGATGCTTTCCATCTCAGACTCAGCCTAGAAGGGGCCTTGATTTTTCCTGCCAGTCTGCTGCATTCTTTAACTGCAGGGTACATGGGTCGAATTCACTCCAAGATACCCCATTGCCACGAAAAGCAGTGCAGGCTCCCCTCCCTGTGCTGAGGCATCTCAGTCACGTAACACGCACAGTGTAGGCTCTCCAGGAGGCAGTTCCTCCCCGTGCTCGTGTGGAACACTAGGGGAGGGGAGAGGGCAGCATCCAAACCACAGTGTGCTGCTGCCTGCTCATGGACACGTCCCAGTGTGGTCACGACCCTTCTCCAGCACTGGGAGTGGGAAGGCCCAGTAGAAGAATTTGTTGGAGAGGTTGAGGTGAAGGATAGGTACGCATGAGGGTAGAAAGAGAGAAAGAAACAGCAGCAATAGGATTGAGAAGAGAGCTTACCCTTTGGGCTCATTCTTTTTTATGAAGGAGACACGGTTCTGTATGTTTTTCTTGAATACATCAGGGACACCTTTCAGGATCCAAAAGGACAGACAGCCATTTACATTGTATAAGATTCAGTGGACAAGGTTTAGACATCTTTTCTGGGCAGGGGTGCAGTGGGGAGAGTCTTTGTGTTGAACAAAACTGCTTCCATGTGTCACACATGGAGCAACAGCCAATGCCAGATTACTGCCCATGGAGAAGGGGGCAACTAGGGGTTGGAAAGACAGATGGGACACGATTTGGAAGCTACATACTAGGTGCTGTTCAACTCATCCAGACCTGTGGGCCCAGGTGTGACCCAGCACTCCTGCACATGCTCTCACTGACCTTTGATGCAGAGCTGTGTGAGACGGAGCTCGCTGTCATGGTCCCGCAGCATGTAGTGGAAATCCTCCCACGTCAGCTCATCCCTGTCCTGAAACCCTGAGGCCCGAAACATGGACTCGGTCACCTGCTCTGCCTGATCTCTCGACAGGCAGTTGTTGGAGATTTCAATGAAGGACCTGGAGCGAGGAGGGGAGATGGGAATATTAGAGTGCTACAGCTTGAGTCCTTGAAATAACACAGGGCAGAGCCCCAGACCGGTTTCATTAGATCTCATGTAGTCCTCTTGGGGACTGAAGCACAGAGATTGGGAATTGCTTGTGAAGACATCTACATTTGTAGACGTTGGCAAAATATCTACACAGACTCCTGGTTCTGTCTAGAGAGACGAAAAGAAGTACCTGAGCATCCTCAGAAACTCCTTCTTGGAGAGGAACCCATTCTCATCAATGTCATACATCCTGAACATCACCTTGGACTTCTCTTCTGGGGATCCTGGTGGGAAGGGAGAGAGGTGGAGTAAGAACAAGATCCTATTTTCACCAGCAAAGGTGCTTTCAAACGTCGTCTTTGAAAGCTTAGACCTGTGGCAACAGTCTCTCCCATCTCTGAAAAGACTGAGTGCAAACTGCTGATAGCAGTTTGAATAGCTACAGTCTTTCTTCACTCTCATGGCTCACTTCTGCTTGACTTTCTCAAGTGAAAGGTGAAAAAATGGGTAAAGACATTGTTGTGCATTATTTTCCAAGCTCAATATGTGAAAGCTTTTTTACAGCAATGATTTTCTGGGTGCAAGTTTGATTAAATCTGTCATTTATCACCTCCACCTACTAATTTTCCTTTCCAGTGGTCAGTTAGGGAGGATGAAGCATGATATCAGATATGGTTGATATCTCTCAAGGACAGGATGTACGGTCCATTCAGGAGACAGAGTGGACTTGTGTGTGGGAGGAGACAGACCAACATATAGCTGTTTTGAGATAGCTGTCCTCATGTACAGACAGCATAATTGTTACTGCCTTGCAAATCAAATTCAAGCTGTCCTAAGCAAAGTGAACTTTAATCTGTAGAACTATCTGCAGATTGACCTGCTGGATGGATCTTGTCCTTCACTCTGCTGGTGACATCACTGACAGAGCCTAGAAACAGGACTTAAGGCAACAGATGAAGACACTAACCAACACCAGGTCCCACCTTTCATGAAGATCACCAAGATGTCCAGGAACTCCCGGAAGGAGATGTACCCATTGCCGTCTTTGTCTGCCAGTGAAAACATGGACTCCACAAACATAGAGTGGGCTTTGAGCCCGAGGGACTCGGCAAACTCAGCCCTACTCAGCTCACATGTCAGAGACTCCTTTGCCTTCTGTGAAGATTCAAAGCTGAGCTCTCCAGCATCAGACCGGTCAATGTCCAGCACCTGTAGGTTGTGTCGCACAAAAGAAATCCTCTGAGTGATGGCAGAGCAGAAGGCTATTGCTCGCTTGTCCAGCCTATTGCATAAAGACTGGTAACTTTCCCAGCACAGACTTCATGACAGATACCATAGGAACATCCTGTATTCCTCCAACACAATGCACCTTTTACAATAAACACCACTGACCGTTACAGATACCTCAGTCACTTCATGGCAAAGTTTCTTTCTAACATTAAACAGTTGTATCCCAACAGCAGAGCTGACTTTGTCTTCTGCAACAGAAAATTTTCTGTAATTCTAAAAGTATCAGCAGCTTCCTTGTGTGTGGCTAACCAACTCTTAGGGAGAGCAACAGCAGCAATATTCATTGTTTAGTCAATACAGAAATACCTTCCTCCCTTCATCAGAGCCTGCCATGCCTCTACATACCTGAGCAAATAGGTGCCTAAAGAAAGTCTCCAGAATCTTTTTCCTCTGCTCCTGGGTGACTGCCTGTTTCAGCAGACTCTGTTCCTTCATCTCAGACACATGAAGATCAAGACTGCTCTTTTTCAAGTAGTCTCGTAACTTCCCAATGAAGTTGCTCCTCTCTGCCTCTTCACTGAAAAGCAGCACCTGCGAAAGGCACCAAATGGCTGTCAGTGGCAGAGGCTCTCAGCCAGGCTGAGGTTGGACATCACACCCAACAGCCTAAAAATCCAAGCTTTCCTCAGCAGTTGTTGGCTGTTCTTTTCAAGCTGGCCTGACCTCCCCTATCAGATTCACCCCACATATGCCATTTCTGTGTCCCTGGGTACTGCCCGATTTGCTAAAGCCCACTGGTCTGGAGGTCTGCAGATCAGTACGAAGCACTGCTGCTGTTCACCGCCTCATGGTATGAAGTGGACCTGGTGGTTCTCAGGAGGCTCTGGCCACCCTTTGAGGGCCCATGCTTCCCCACGAGCCCAGTGCCCAGGCCTGAGTGATGCAGCATATATGTGACCAGTGGCAGAGGATGCTGGAGGGCCCAGGAGACAGTCCCCGGGCATCATGGTACTCACCAGGTCATACTCCTTGGGGCTCTTCAGGAGCAGAGCTCTGCTGCCTTTGTTGCTGGAGAGAATCACCTCTACCCTTTGTTGGGCCTTCAGACTAATGCTCCGGAGCACAGACCACCTATTATCCAGCACTTTGAGCACTTTGTCAGGTTGGAGCTGAATGTAGACAGGAGAACTGTCAATCCTAGGACCGTGCCACTCCATGGCTGATGGGAGAGAGAACGGGACTCAGCTGGAAAGGCACACCTGAGCTCCCATTCATCCCAACACCTTCCTTCCCTGAGATGCAGCGTGGGAGTAACTGCATGGGGCTTGTTCTAAGGGATGGTAGTCCACTATTCCTTCCCTGCTAAAGCTGCACAGTACAGAGATTGTACACAAAATACCTGGCAGGTGACATGGGTTGCTGGGAAGGGAGAGCTGGACTTTGCTATTGCTTAGTCTAACTTTGCTGCAGTAACTGTGCCATCTTTGGTACAACTCTCCAGTTGTGCCTGAGTCTTGGTTTTGTTAGAGTTAAACCCTTCCACCCTATTTCTAAAATTTTAGACTTGCAGTTTTATGTGGGCTCAATGCTATTCACTAACCACCGGCCACATGTCTGCCAGGAGACCAAATACGTGTTAAGGAAAAAAATGATGTTCTCCTGACTGCTCGTAACAGAGCAGAGCTCAAGTGCACAGTCATGGGAGGAGTGCAGACCATGGAGCAGGATAGCAAGATCTTCCCAGCCTTCAGAGCAAGGAAATACAGTCCCTGTCCTGGAGCCACTAGTGCAACTGCTCTGCATCTGTTTCCCTCAGGTAAGGTGTCATCTGGAGAGCATTAGGATTATAGGTTCATAGGGTAACTCAGGTTGGAGGGGACCTCAGTCTCTAGTTCAACCTCCTGCCCAAAGCAGGGCCAGCTATAAAGCCAGATCAGGTTGCTCAAGGCTTTATCCTGTTGAGTCTTGAATAAAATGGAGATTGCATAATCTCTCTGGGAGATCTCCAAGCTATATTTTCCAGCCTTGCTTTGGTATGTGCCCTGACTTCAGCAGCATCACCAGACCCCCATCACAAGATTAATAGTGCCACCTCACCATGTGCCGCCTCACTGGTCACCTCTCTCCGCACGCTGGGGTTGTGCTTCTTCTGCAGCTTCTTGAAGTCTCTCTTGCGGAGAACAGCAACGATCCAGGCAACAAACAGACTTACTGGGGACACATTGGAGAAGGAGGCATGAGACATCACAAAGTTCCTTCCTGCTTTGGCAGTGTCTCCTGTATGTCTGGGGCAGGCAGGGTTTTATTTCTTCCCCATCACCCCCATTTAACCTTGCACAGTTTTATTTAACCAAGGGCTGCACCAACACCAGTCCATGAAAGCCCTACTCCATCCCAAGCACTGAAAGACCTGCCACCACAAGGACCTCAAGAATGGCCAAGACTCAGCAGCTCCTGCTGGGAGATGTTTGGCCTCTGGGCACCCATCTCCATCTTCCAGTAAAGGAGGAGAGAGAAAAAAAAAAGTAATGGCAAACCTAAAGGCAGACAGCAGAGGACAACGATGATGATCCCAAAGCCTGCGCCGCTGCCTTCAAAGTAGTCCAGTACGGTCAGGGGTGTGCAGTTGGCCAGGTGTTGAGCTGTCAGCTGCTGTGGCTGAGGGCATGGGTCCCCTGTATGGGGGGAGAAAGGCTGTGAGCATCATGGGCCTTTTATCCCTCTTCCCACCTTCATCCTTGGAAACCTCTACAGTTAAGACGCTGGTGGGGTTCATTGCTGAGTGACCCAGGGAGCACTGCAAAACTGTCTCATGCTCATCACTGGCATGATGTTCAAGTTAAACTCCAGATTTTAGGGGACAGCCTTTGGTTCCAGGCTGAACCTTTGCCTGCCACACCAAGCCAAGCACAGAACTGGGCTGAAATACTCTGGGGACTCTCTGCTGTGAGCACCATCATCTCTCCCACTAAGATGGGCTGAGCGAGAGGCACCCTTGGCCCTGCCAAATCAGCACTCAGCACCTCTGCTTATCACCTGGGTGCTGTAAATCCAGACAGCTCTCCTGGTACAATTGATTGATGTGTACGTCTAGGGAATCAAAACACATTGCAAGGACTGGAACACGTACCAAAAAAACCCCGCTTTTTTTGAACAGGAAGGGTGTGGCAAAATCAGGAGAGGGAAAGGCATGCTGCTATTTTCGGCCACATCTCACCCCGAGAATAATGCTGGGACACCCTGTGGGTCCCAGCAGCAGGGACAGGAAAACTCATTTCAAAGATGGCACAGAGGAGCACTGGGGCAAGAGGTCCTCATCAGCCTTCAGTGTGGGACTTGCATCTTTAATGCTGCTTCTAGCCTGCTGGGAACCAAAAATATTCTGGGACACAAGCCCTGAGCCTTCCCTGGGCTGAAATCTGGCTGGCACAGCTCATCACACACAGCTCCTCTCTTGATCTCCGTGGCGGTTGCACCACAACCTCAGGAAAGACCAGCCAGCTTTTTGAGGAGCCCTGGTTAACCAACAGCAGAACAGCTGGGCAGGAGTAGATGTTACAGAGCAATACCCAGGGAATATTCAGAGGTTGATGCAGTTAAGCACAAACACAGTACACAAAGCTTAATGCATCTGCAAACTTCATGGAGTTTCAGGTCACTCACCAATTCAACCTGCAGACCTGTGTGTATACATATATAAAAGCAGCTAGAAAACATGTCAGTTATGAGCATGACACAGCTTGGGGTAGGCAGAGGCCAAGTCTTAGCAACTGCAGGACTTTCCTGGGCATCATTTGCCAGTGGCATTTTTGTACCCAGGCATCCTACCAGGACTCATGCAATGCACATGCCTAGACTTCATCTCACTTTCAACATCAGCTCTGCCTGTCTTGCTTACAGGTGATCCTTGAATTTTGTGTACATTTTGCTCGCTTACGGGCATATCAAGCATCAGGCTTGTCAGTTTGCCAGCTGGTTGTTTTCCTTGTGTCACTGAGTCACTGGCTGTGTCATCGAGACTGGCCTGTGTCTGAGCCCAGTGGAGCCATTTCCTCACTTGTGCTGTTTGCTCCCTACGTCCTGGCACTGGACACAGCACTCACCATCATGCCAGACAAACACCTTGCGCTGGATTTCTGTCGAATTTGCGTAGGTGACTGCAATGAGGACATCGTGGAACGTGGTGTTGCGAATCTCCCTGGTTTCTCCCTCTGTGAATAAACTGAGAAAAAAGACATGGAGCCAAGTGGTGGCCGGGATGACACAGCTTTGCCCAGAAAGCCAGCTGGTGGCAGGAGGGATTCACTCCCTGCACTGTTTTAGGAACTGAGGAAGCTCAAGGATGGCTTTTTCCTCCAGCCCCAGTTGCTGTGGCTTCCTGGGCTATAGGGATGAGGTGTCCATGGTTCTCTATGCAGGGCTGACAGAGCAATGGGCAACCTGCTCTGCGTGCCAGACAGGGAGAGGCATTTACCCATTCTTGGTGTTTTCAAACCAAAACCTGTCGCCATCACGCAGGCGCACAAACTGGTCCAGGATGATGGCACTGAAGAGGGAGCCGTCAGCCTCCAGCATGCCTCCGGGGAGCAGCTCCAGCCTGGCAGTGTCGTTGGTGTACAGAGCAGCAACCCGCTCCAGGACCTGGACAGAAACCCGCACCACACACACAAACACAGCATGAGCAGAGGGAATTTTGCCAGGGCATCGAAAAGTTTTGGGAAGCCTCAAGAGGAGCAGGAAACGTGCATTTCCCAGGCATCCCATGTCCATCGGCTGGGCAGATGATCAGACCCACATAGCCTTGAGCTTGTGCTTGTGCTTGAGCAACCAAACATTGCTCCCAGAGCAACTCAGCTCCAGGAGTTGAGCATGCAGCAGCATGGGAGCTCTGCACAGGGGCAGGATATACTTATGCACATCGTGTAATTACACAGTTACTCCTGTACAACAGCCACACACATGAAAATGAGCTAGACCAGAATGTGCACTGATGTACCTCTTCCTACCTTCTTGGAGAAAACAGACACTGCTTTGACTGTCTCGAGGTCCTTTGACCTGTATGCTTTCTCATCCCAGTCCAGTCCCCTGTTACCTGTTGTCCCAGGTGTGGGGCAAGGTCTGTCCAAGTCTGGAGAGGCTTCAAACCAAATTGCTCCCGGGCTTGGTTATAGGTGGGCAGGCCAAGGTCTCGTCCACGCTGGAGCCAACTGGCCACATAGTCGGTGCGGGTGTACTTCAGAGGCCCGTACCAGTAATCTTTGGGTGGAATCAAAGCCATGGTAATAGTAAAGCAGACCCCGAGAAGCAACCCCACCTGCCCCGGATGCTGGGCTGCCTCGTCCCTCTGTCAGCTATGCCCCCCCATAGGCTATGCTGAACACGTAGATCACCTCCATACCCCACCTGACGAGGTCTGACATGCTTAACACGTCCTGCAGCTTCTCTGCACCTCCATTAACTAGGTTGAAGCTGGTCAGATCATGCGTTCTGGTGCTGACAGTGGTATCAACGGGACCTGCCTCCCCACCTCAGCCCCCCAGAGCCCAAGGAGAGACGGTCCCCCTGATAATGTGCCAGCTGCACAGCAGGTTAGTGCAAACCTTGGAGATCTTCCACCACAATGTTGTCTTCCTGCTCCGCAATCTGCGAGCTCATCCCCAACAGGAGGTCGTCCATGTCCTCTGCACGCTGCAGCCTGGTGCTCTGAAGGGAGATGGAGGGAGCAGGTGGATCCTAGCAGGACCGAGGACATGGGGAAGCCCCCCACCCCAAACTGGTACCCAGAGTCAGTCTGCAGCGGCCATTGGACCCTCCCAGCCATGGCATACACACGTCTGCCCACAGAGCCTGGCGGCACGACTGGACCGAGCCACGTGTGCAGCAAGTGTGAGACACTCTACAAGGGCCTGACAGCACAGAAGAGCAGTGCTGCCATAGTTGGCAAAGGAGCCAAGCGGGGTTTGAGTTGGACTAAGCTGGAAAACAACCCTAAGGAGGAGGATAGGAGGCAGAGCTGCTCCCCACTCCAGCTCTTCCCAGCAGCACTGACTGCTTTGTGGTGTGCTTGTTTTTGTATCCAGCAGAGAGATTTCATTCCCACATCCCCAGCCATGCCAGCTGAGAGCATAACAGGCAGCTCTGCAGGATTCATCTCATTCCTCAGAGGGATCCTCCAAAGGGAGAAGCAATGTGGGGAGAATTGGGGCTTTAACCACACACTCTGGACCCCGCCGCGCTCCCTCCCCATACCTCTCTGCTCCAGTAGCTGTTGCAGAGCCGCAGCGCTGGGTACGGGCCAGCCTGGAACTGGCACTTGGGGTCTCTGAAAGAGGAGAGCAGGGCTGGACCCACAGCCCCATGGCTGGCCGCCCCCGACATGGGCCCAGCAGGCCCCGCACTCCCCGGGCGACGGGCAGGATGACAGGGAAGGAACAGGGACCAGCCCCACCTTCCCCAGCACAGGCACGGCTCTCCCACAACCTGGCCTGGCTGCTCCTACCTCCTGTAGACACCCGGGGGCACCATGGTGGCAAGGAAAAGCGACGCGGCCGCCATGAACTCCGGTGAGAGGCTGGGGTCCATGTGCTGCTGGTAACCTGCAGGGGCAACAGCCAAGGCCAGATCTGGCACCTGGGAGCAGAGGGACCGAGGCACCAGGCCCCCTCTGCCACCCCAGCTCCCTCGGCCTGCCTGGCCCATCCCTCCTCCCCGACCCAGGGCCCCTGCACGCCTCATGGCTCCATCGCCTGTGGGCAGCCCTCTCCCATGTCACCCCTCACCTTTGTACTCCGGGATGGCTCTTCCCAGTAGGGCTGGCAGCCACTCGTACAGCACGATGCTCTAGGGCACAGAGGAGCAGGTCAGGGCCAGCGCTGGGGAGGGCATCAGGGCCCCGGCAGAGCTGGGCTGCTCCGGCTGGGAGCCTGACCCTCACCTGGAAGGTGGCGATGACTCGCTTGCGAGCATGTTGGAAGAGGTCCTCGTCAGGCCAGGTGGGGTGCATCTGGGCCAGCACCGTGGCCCAGTGGTTGTGGTAGCGAAACCAGACGATGCTCTCGGCCTGCAGGAAAGGGTTCTCATTCCCCCAGGCGCTCCCCAGGTCTGCAAGAGCCACCGGGGCCGTGAGAGGCAGATCCAGCCACGGGGTGCGTGAAGAGGCTGGGGTGCCCCTGCCTGTGCCCCCTGGCTCCCCGTCCAGGACATGGGGTTAGCCGTTCCAACGGACGGAGAAGTGCCCCCAGTGCTGTGGTTAAGGGGATGGTGCCTCTTGCCCTGATGGCTCTGGCACCATGCAACCTCCTCTCGTCTCCTGCCCTTCTCTCCTCGTCCCTCCTTTCCCACCTCCTCCCGGGGAGAGGAGCAGCCTGAGCGAGATGCAGCATGGGGCAGAAGCAAGTGCAGGAGGAGCAGCTCCGGGCCTCAAGCACAGACCAAAGGTCAGGCAGGTAAGGAATTCAAAGCAAGCTGAGCAGGTTTTATTGGCAGCCCCTTTCCCAAGACGACATCTCCTCGGATTAGAGGGATGGTATCTATGCATCGGCTGGGAGCTGACCTGCTGCCTTCCAGGGACGCGGTGACTTAAGTTCACAGCGTATCTTTGCTGTGCGGCCCTGCCTCCTCCAGGACATGCATCTTCCTCCTCCTCAGGCTGGGAAACTGCCTTCTCTCCTGTAAGGCAGCTGGTGTCTCTACACCACATGGTCCTGCTCACCGCACTTCCACAGCCACTTGAGAAGGGGCTTAGCTGCCCTGAGCCCCCTTCATGATCCCCCTGCCCTACCCTGGGGTCCCTCTCTGCCCTTTAGGCTTAGCACACCAGCTGCCCTGAGCCTGGGGTGCTGCACAGCATCCCTCGTCCTGGCCACGCTCCACTCAGAAGTAACCATCTCTCCTTTGCGATGGAGTTTGCTCAGGGAACAGGGAGGGAAAGGGAGGATGCAAGCCAGGACCGGTGTTTGTCAGCCACCTTTTCTCATCGCGGGGATGGATGAGCAAAGCCTCCTGCAGTTGCCCTGTGCCGTTAATCACTGGAGCTCAGCTTGGAGCCTTGCCGGGTCAGAGATGGAGCGGAACAGGGAAAATCATCAAGGATAACTGGCCCACAGGGAAAGGAAACCCCAGGTTCTTCCTTACCATAGATCCCCTGGGGACCACCCTTCCCCGTGGATGGATCCAGAGCCTTCCACATGGGGACTCTCCCATCTGTCTCCCTCGGGAAGCGCTCGTCGGGCCCAGAAGCCAGCTTCCCCCCCGAGAAGCTCCTCAGGGCGTCGCTCCAGGAGTGTGACGGGCCATAGATGGAGCTCCCGTCGAGCCAGCTTGTCACGTCGTTGGTCTGAGGGGAGATGTGGAGAACAGGCATTAACCGGGGGCAGCCTCCGAGGGCTCAGCGGAAAGGTATATAACATCACGCACGCTGAAGAGTCCCAAGCCAGCCCGTTTGGTCTCTCGTCATAAGGCAGCCACCCCAGCCCCTATTTTCACGAGAGCTACCAAGATACATGTCTTACCACGGCCAGTCGCTGTGCAAACTACTGGACTAATTCCCACAGGCTCCTTGTCTGGCTTGGAAAAAACAGGTGCAGATTTTTCAAAAGTATGTTTTTTTTCTCTTCTTTTTTTTAATTATTATTTTCAGCTGTGCCTACAAGCAGACAGCCCTGAATCCTTATGCAGGCAAGGCCGTGCTGGAAGGGGGCCAAGCCCGTCTCTGGGGAAACTGAAGGTGGGGGTGAGTGTAGGAAACACTGGAGCTTTCTTTTTCCGGGGGCTGTCCCACCATGAGATCCTCCCTGGCGAGCCTTCTTCTCAGCAGGGCGTCCTGCTGCCCTAACAACATGTCGAAACATCTCCTCTGCCAATATTTTCATGAAATCATCCTTTTTCATTTGAAAATGTGCTGGAGTTTGTTTTTTTAAGGTTTGAAATACTGCTAAAAAAATGTAACCTGCTAATCTGGTCTCATTGAGGTTTTGCCACATGAACAGTGTTGAGGTTTATTGCTTTGGCTATTTTGATTGGGAAATTTTCCAAAACTAAAGGAAAAAAACACATCAGTTTTGGAACTCATCCAGCCTCAACATAGCAAAATAGAGAGAGATGGGGAAATCTGGATTTTCATGAATGCCTGAAATCCAGGGAAGTTTTACAACAAATACCACTTTGAAAATTGTCAGGAGGGGGAAAAAAGTGTGAAATCCATATGGATCTTTTGCCTGGTATTTATTAGTGACAGCTGCATTGCTAGGAGCCAGAGAGCGAGCCATATGAGCTGATTCCGCATACCACGCACTCCGCGACACGGTGTCACCCCGACCCCACGGGAGCACTTCAGACAGGGTGACAGTACCAGCTCAGTTCCATGAAACATTCTGAAAGATGAGTTTTTGCCTAAAATATCTGTCTTAATTGCTAATCTTCTAGAGTGGCACAAGTATAAA
The DNA here is from genome assembly GCF_036370855.1 of Dromaius novaehollandiae. Taxonomy (NCBI): domain Eukaryota; kingdom Metazoa; phylum Chordata; class Aves; order Casuariiformes; family Dromaiidae; genus Dromaius; species Dromaius novaehollandiae. Next base: position 25,386,893 of record NC_088107.1, read on the forward strand.
AAGATCTCTTATTTAAGTTCTTCACACTTATCCTAAAATGGCCCTGGTTATCATTTGTTTTAACAGCCACAGGCTGTTCTCATCTGGTGCTAACAGCCCTGTCTTTCTCATTTTGATTGACATCATAAAAAGTTTGGCAGCTAAGGAACATTGTGAATGGTTCCTGCTTTACATATTTCTCCCTAAACCTTGCAAGATACTCAGATTTGCATTAAAATAGGCGGCACAGGCAGATCTGGAGTAACCATCAGGTTTTCTTTTGGAGAGAGAGAGAGAGGAAAAGAAAGAAAAAAACCAAAGCACTGATGTTCAGCAACCACAACTGTTGCTCTATGTAAATTAGTACCTTGGATGACTGCAGTTATTTGCCCTGGGTTCATACTCTTGAGAGTGGTGTATTTTTAAGAAGACAGCAGCGCTCTCCAGTTTTTACAAAAGCCAGAAAGTGCTCCTACAGACCCAACTGTCAGGTGCAGAGGAAGTTAGCTAGAAGGGGAAGAGCAAAGGAAGCGTGGTGTCCTTACCTGCTCCCGGGGGTTGTTGGGGCTCTGCCCTGTCTCCAGTGCCCACTGGATGCGCTGGAAGGGCAGGATCACCTCTCCAGTGCTCGTAGGGTCAAACACAGGGTCTCCGATGGGGATGCGGATATTCAGGAATTCAGCGGGGCAGCCAGGTTTCTCTGCTTCCAGGATCTCGGAGAGCACGTGGAAACCTGCCAGAGAGCCGAGCAGAGGCGGTGGCTAGAGGGGCTGTCACCACCACGTGGAGTGGGACATGCTGGTAGGCAGCCAAGCAGGTTTCCTTCCTGCCTTCACTGCTGGTTTGCTCTGTGACCTTGAATAAATCACTCCAGGCCTTACTTTCCTGTCTGTAAAGCAGGGCTGTCAAGCCCTGCTGTGGTAGCCTGAGGCCCTCCGTGAAAATGAGGGCTAGAGGGACCAGTGTGCCTGGCTCCATCCCATCCAAGCTGGGGCTCCACATGCTCCTGGCCAGAGCTCACGAGTAGGGCAGGGTCATTGAGGGACCAGGGTGGAAAATCAGACAGAGAAACTCAGCCAGTGGAGGTCCAGAGACCCCCGGCATCTGCTGGACACTGCTTCACTGGGAACAAGGCTCTTCATCCAGCCATCGTTTTCCTGAGCTCCTGCTCATCAGTGGCCTTCAGGGCTCAGGGCTGCTGCTGGTGCTGAGCCCTGCGGCAGCCATTGCTGTTGGCCCATCAGAGCTCTGGCGTGATGGGAAAAACTGCCTCCAGGCAGAAGCTGAGTGGTACCACACTAACGTCTGCTCCTCCAGCAGCTGTGGGCTTGAAGGCTCCAGCAGCTCATCTTACTTGGAGCCAAGTGGCCGAAGCTGGGTGTTGGGAGCCATGTGTGAACTTTGGGCTATATTTGGAGCTAATTTGTCTTCAATCCTTTGACAAGTTCAGCCTGTTTCCTCAATGAGCTGAGACATGAGATCTCCAGGCTCAGAGACCCGAGGCCCAGCTGAGCTCCTGAGCGAGAGCAGAAACTGCTCCGACTTGCAGCAATGCTGCCCAGCAATCGCTCACTATACACCTGTTATCAAATCTGTCAAATGTTTGCAATAAGATAACTCTACTGTTAAAACAAATGAGGAAGTTACCAAACAATCGATACCAGCATTTGGGGTAAGCACAGGTCACTGAAAATTCATGCAAATTCCCTTGCTTAAGCAGTACTTTGGGATGGGAATAGTCCAGGATTTGTCTTTCAGATGTGGATCTGCTCTGAAATTAGCAGATTAGGAGTGACAGGAGTCATTCCAGGTATGAAAAGCAGTCCCCAGTCTGTGCCTGGTGCATGCCAAACCCCCACTCTTACCGAAGAAGACGCCAAGGACGGTTGTGTTCCTGCGGGAGGGCAGCCCAGAGGGCCCCTGGGCCACCGCGACGCTGAGCTGGCGAGCATTGGGCACGCGTGGCTCCTGCAGTGCCTGGTACACGCCGTCGGCATAGTTCGCTGGCAGGAGACGCAGCAGGCTGGCACCTGGGGCACCAGAGCAACAGGGTGTGGGTCCAGCAGCACCGGACAAATGACAGCCAGGGTAACGGCATGTGGGAGGTCCCAGAAGAGAGTGGTAGAATGATGTAGACATTTATAGGGGCTGAGAACATACAGGTTTTGGCAGTGATAGCAACTCCCATCACACTGGAATCAGTCCTCTTAAAATTATGAAGGATCCTGTAAGGGCACATTCCCTTCCAGCTGTCCTCCTCTTGCCCTTGTACATGCCCTTTGCCTCCGGGAGGGTCTGGGGAGCTCAGCTGGCAACTGGGGCGACACTGAGCTGCCTGTGCAGACTATGCAATTCTGTGCAAACATGGGGATCAGCCTTTTGCCAACACCATAGGAAATGAGAGGGAACAGCAGGAGAGACACAAAATAAAAGATGAAACACCCTGAACTTCATATCCACTGCCCATTCCATAGCTGAAAAGCTGGGAGGTAGGAGGTCATTTCCCACTGATGAGCAAGCACATTTCGAAAGGCTGTTCACCACTGTATGGTGGGCTTCGCTTGCAGGAGTTCCGTAGAGATGGGGGAAATCCTGAAATATTGGCTGACTACAGAGGGGTGGTGGGCTTATTTTCTATAGGTTTATTTCCATATGGTAAGGGCTGGTCTCTCTGCTTGGATAGAGAGAGATCTTGTCCTCCATGGGCTTACTGGCATCTCTCCGACAAGCTTTGATGTGACAGCTGGTGACAGACATGTCATGTTGGAGAGCTATTCAGACTCAAAGGAAGCTGTACAATTGCCACTGTAACTTGTATCACCACGTAGGTGACAGATCTAGGCTGCAGGATATAGAAGCATTCATCATCTTTAATATTTCAGATGGGATCCTGCCTGATCTGCCCCGGTCCCCAGCTCAGTGATGTCTCTGGAGGTGGGCTCCATGGGCTGATTGTAGCGTGCGAGAAAGCAGCTCCATTCCCTTATCTGGCACCCAGGAATCCTGCGTGCCTGTCCCAGCACAGGCCAGCACACACTGCACGATAGCCCCTCAGCCCCTGGCACATGCACAGTATCTGCCCTGTGCAGAGCAGAGAGAGCGGGACAGCAACATCTGTGCCACAAACCCTTCTGTCTCTGACCTTGCATTGAGTGCTGCCTAAACTGCATGCTGATTTTGGCCAAGGATGCCTTTTCTAAGCTCTGGCATCCCTGACCATCACTGAAATGCCTGCTGAGAACAGCTAGGTCCTCCCATCCTTGGATATTTTGAAGGTGCTCCCAAAAGCACAGCTCTTTTCTGGGCCTGACCGAATGCCAGCCCAGCCCACAGATGTTGCCTGAGCAGCAGGCACGGTAAAAATGGTGCTGGTACATGAGGGAGAAAGCTGAACTGCTGGCCCCCTCCAGACTGCTCCAATGGGGCTGTTCAGGTGCATCTGTGGATCTACCCTGAGTGACAATGTAAGAGCCAACAACAGCCTCCTCTGTGGGAACTGGCATTGCCTGGCCACCTCCCCGGTTCAGGCTCAAGTCAGAAAGGGTTTCTCCCTCAGCCCTGAGGCAGGTCAGATGCCAAAGAAAGTGTGAGCCTGTCCCCAGCCCACCGCCCCCAGGCCCCGTGGCACTTACCCGCTGAGCCACGGCTGTGGTGCAGCAGGTTGTTGTACCAGCCATCGTAGCGCTGGACCTCCCAGAAGATGTTCTCCTGGGCCCCTGGAAGAGACCAGACCCTGACTCAGTGGGGACAATCAGAGCGAGACTGGTACCAGGAGGTGACCTGATGCAGTGCTGGCGGCAGTCCTACTCCAAGCATGAGCTTGGACTAGAGCTTCCCAGGGTTTCATCTCAGCATCTCCCTTACAGAATTATATTATATTGTTGCATTTTCCCTTATTTTTTCTGAATCCTTCCTTATAAACAGATATACATTGCTCTTCCTTCAAAAAGAGGTCAGAACTTCTCAAAATAAGATAACAAATTCAGACCTGTGTTCCTGAAGTCCCCAAATCAATATGATATCTGATATCTGGCTATCATCAGTCTGCTCCTAAAGGATCTTAATTTTCTCCTGTTTTCTCACTGTGTCAGAGCAGATTTTCCCCTTACTTCTGACCCCTACATTATCCACATGAGTCAAACAAAAGCCTTGGCACTGGGGCACTCTCCTCCTTGGCACTCTCCTCCACTGTGCATCAGCAGAAAAGAGCCTTCACCAGTAAGTATATGGCCTATTTCCTGCATGTTAGTTTTTATTGTTTTATTTTTTATTATAATAGCAGCAAGAAACCCCAGTTCCTGGTTCCAAGCTGTGTGTACATGTAAAGTCTCCCAACCTGCAGGCCCCACAAGCTCAGCATTTTGCTCCATTTCTTTCTTGTTTCCTCACAAAGTGAATTATGCCCCACTCTGATACAATGCTCCATACGTTAGAGGAAGTTCCTCAGAGGGCAGAAACTGTCTAGGATCGCCCATTTCTTCCCAGAAACTACTTACCCACCAAGGTCGACATCACCAGCAGAACCAGGGCCAAACTCAACATCTTCTCTGTGGGATGCAGTGGCCACTGGGTCTGTGGAAGGAGAGAGCTGTAAATAGAGAGAAGGAGGGAGCTGGAGCCAAGCTGCTCCAGGAGGCTGGAAACACCTGCAGATCATATTCTCAGCTCCCTCTTGTGGTCTCTCTATAGAGAGACCTAATAAACCCTTTGCTATCGTGTGTTGGCAATACGGCCCGGTTCTGGCTGCGAGAAGGCAGCAGAGACCCCATCACCCTGGGAAAGCTCTGTCAATAGGTAACAACCGGCCTGAGATGGGAATCCTTCTGCTGGAGCAGGGCCGGTACCCCTGCCTCGGGGTACCACCTGCTCTAGGCTCATGTTCATCATCCACGGAGGGACTCACTAAGCTGGGCTAGCTCAGTTATGGAAATCCGCTTTTCATTACAGAAACGGATACGTCTAATGTGCATTGTCCCATTCAAATATCCAGCTGGCAACATGATGGGAATGACCTCAGCATGCAATCAAGTATCCAAGAGCATGTTAATACAACAGTTAAAGATCTCTACATCAGCTCTAAGCTAACTCCTTGCAAATGCTCAACAAAAAGCTCTCAAGACTAGCCTTTCTTATGATGCTTTCCCATCTTATTTTCCACAAAGACCCTGGATCCAGAACAAATGTCATCAGCGGGACTTGAGCCTGTAAATCCTCAGGCAACTCTTGACTGAATAGAGGGATTCCCAGACACATGCAGCAAAGGCTGTGTTTTTCTTGTTCTTAAAGACAGAGAAGATACTATAATGCTGCCACTGGGTTTCCATGAAGTTTGGTAAAGGAACACCAAACTTGAAATTAACTCCAGAATAGGGTTTTCTACTAAATACAGCTCTTTGTCCCTCGTCCCAACACTATGGGTGTAACAGCACTGTGAATATATATCCAAAGATTATCATTGTTTCTTCTCCTACATTGCACTGTTGCAAGCTGAAGTGATCCTTTCAGTCTTTTTTCTTGTTTTAACCAAAATTTAAACCAATGGTGGTTTCAGAAAGCTTACACTTTGCCAACAGTTCTGTAGGTTTCATTTTAGATTTACTAGGAATCACGACAGAGATTGTTCAGTTATAACTGAGCGGCACAAACTGTAATATACAAGTCACTAAATACACTGTCCACTTGCCAAATGAAGTGGTTTGAAATTTCAGTGTCATTATTTGTGCTCACAGTTAATTGTGCTTGTAAAATAGGACACATTGTCAGGTTGTGAGCATAATATATGACCAGCAAAATCTGCTTCAGTCAAAGATTTCTCTAAGTTTGTTTTTTTTGTATTAGACAACTAGCTGTTTCTCAGGAAGTAACATTTCCTCATTCCTCCCACTTTACAACAGCTCACCTGCACTCAACATGTCACAGGCAAAACATTTGATTAGTTGTCTTTAACTCAGTTTAAAATTAAATCAGTATTGAAATACCCGTTTGAAGGGCTGATATGTTGCAATCACAACAGAGGTCCATTGCAGGCACAAAGCTACAAATACACATTCCCGTCGGTTGGCAACGGGGTTTCTGAATAGGGCCATGCCAACGGGATTTTCAGATTGCGCTTCCCCTCCACGCACCTGCCGAAGCAATGCTCAGCCCGCAGCTGGCTCTGCAGGGACATTGGACCCCTGCGAAGAGCTGCCTGCCCCAAGGTGGATCTTTCTCACTAGCAAAACCTAGCAGTACAATGTGCCAACAGAGCTGGCAGAGAGCTGCACGGCCCTGGAGCTGCCCTACAGCTCCTCGGCAGCATGGGCCTCACAAACAGTTTGGGCACAGTCCCTATCCTTGACTGTGTCACAGGGTCTGTGCTACACCGGGGGCTGCTGGAAACCTCAGGGCTGCTGAGGGAAACATCAGGCAGAGGTCCTCGACCCCCAGTGCCATTTCTATCCTCCTGGAGCACCTCCTTCTGTAAGAGGCCCTGGAGATTTCCCATCCTTCAGCTCTCTGCTGAGTATGGTCTTGTGGCCACAAAATTTGGGTTGTGCAGCTGGTGGGACCCAGAGCTTTGTAAGTCCCATCCCATAGGAGGAACATGAACATTTAGCCAAAGGGTGAAGTGTCAAGGTGCTTGGGACCTCTGCTAGGAGTGTCAGAACCCAGTTGCCATCACCATGTGGGACCCTCCTACTAGAAAGCTCCCTTCATTCAAACAGCCTGCTCCCTTCTCAAATCAATGTGAAAGGCTGGGTGGCCGGAGACACCCTGAGCAAACTGTAGCAGTTGTGGTTTCCCTGCAGAGATCGATGTGACCTCCCCTGCCATAGGAAGGGAATCCCCATAGACATAGCTGGATTTATCTCCTGCCCCCACAAGATGTATGGTGTTACAATGCCCATCCAGAGCTGGGGCCTGAAGGTACCGCAGAAGATTAAACAAAGTCACTCAGTAAATGTGGTGCTAAGCTCAAAGCACATAACCATAGTCACAGCATAGCACCTGACCCCCTTTCCCTTGGTTCTTCTCACACAGCTCCAGCAGAAAAAGGGTTTTAAAATTCCCTGTTACAGACCAAAGCTCCCATTTCATCAGATACAGGAATTACTCTCAGACCAAGAAGTCATGAGATTACATGCAAGTTCTTTTGTGCTCCTCATGTCTCCTGGCACCAAAAACCCACTTACTGTGTGGTCAGTCCCAGATTCTGGGGAGCCCTTGGAGGTTTTCTGTGGTGGTCCTGCTCCAAGTAGTAAGTTGGACTAGAGACTCCTGAGGTCCTTTCCCACCAACACTTCTGAGATCTGACATGGGAAGTTCTCTTCCCCTTGCTCCACCTGCCTTCACAGCTCTGTGTCCTCCCATGAGTTATTTGGTACATCAGCAGTGTGTCTCCCAACTAAAACTCACAAGCCATTTCGCATCCCTCCAGGGTAGAGCTTAGTCTTTGCAGGCATGGGGAGGCACTGGCACCATGTCCCTTCTGTCTCAGACCTTCTCCAGCCACTGCCGGGAGCTTCCTTACAGGCCAGACTGAGTGACAACTGTCCTTACATGATACCCTCAGGAAGGGGTAGGTGCAGATCTAGGCTAGGGACCCCATACCCGAGGAAGATGGGCATTTCATGAGCAGCGCTTAGCTGTCCCATGAGCTCCTGTCCCATGCCACAGCTGAGAGCTCCAACTTTGCTCTCCCCACTCTTCTCTCCATGTGTTGAGGACCCAGTTGCTGGGCTTCACCAGAAGAAGCCCCCTGTACTCCCAGACACCTCCCAAACCTTGCAAACCACCCAGGGGCTCCTTGACATAATGAAACAGAAGCAGCACCAGAAGCCCATGACCCAGCTTGCTGAGAGAAAGATTTGCAAGCTTGGCTTAGTTCCACAGACTTGTCAAGTTGCCCGGGAAATGTGCAAATCTGATGAGCCCTCCAGGCTCTGCTGTTCAACAGATTCCCTGTGCCACCTTGGGAAAGTCACTCCCTCCCTTTGTGCCCAGTGAAATCAAAGCCCCAGCTTCCCCAGCCCTCTCTTCTCTCAGAGAGGATCCCTGTGCCCTAAGTTAAGCCCAGAGTTTCCACCTCTTGGCATATGCTGAAGCCCTGCTGTAGAGAACATGAACATACGGCCTGCCCTAGACCCAGGACCTCCGGCTCCACCTGATCTTGGCAGGTTTGGCTCTCCCTAGAGCTAGGGCTTTACCATCCCCAAAGCTCGTCTCAGAGCCATGCATCAGCAAGGACTGTGGGGCCCATCAGGTGCAAAACATCTCCCCAGCCCACAGTAACGTATCCTGGGAGAGCAGCAGCCCTGTGGCAGAGCTGAGTGTGACAGTGCAGATGGAGAGCAGTCTCGAGGCTTCTGACAACCCTTCAGCCTGATCTCTGTGGTCCCTCTTGGTCACGACTTAGTTTATTTGTGGCTCACACCACTGCTGGTGGGACATATTGGGGAACTGTCGCCTGTCCCCACCAGCCCTGGGATTTGGGAACAGTGTCCCAGGGCCACCACAGTGCCCAGCAGGGGCTCCCTTCCCCATGGGAAACAAGTGGCCCTGAAAGGTCCCCGTGGCCCCCTGTGCCCACACAGGTAGGGACACCAGAATCCTGTGTCCATATGAGACAGGAATATTTGGCCCTGTCCTACTAGTCCCCTGTGCCCACACCCCTGAGCCCACACAGGCAGAAACACGCATGTCCTGACACTCTGCCTCCCCGTCCCGGCCCCATACCCACGCAGGACACAGACCTGCATAGCCCCAACTCCAGAGCCCCTGTGCCCATGGCCAGCCAAGCCACACTATCCCCAAACCACCCCACGGAGCCCATCCTCACGCAGGCAGGGAAATGCCTGGCCCCATCCCACCCGGTCCCCACGCAAGCGGAGGCATGCATGACCCGCACACAGGCAGCGACACACATGGCCCCATCTCACCCTGTCCCCAGTCCCCTGCGCAGGTGGGGACACGCATGGCCCCACCCCACCTTATCCCTTTGTCCCCCATGCAGGTGGGGACACGTGTGAGTGCGGCCCCCCGGTCCTCCATGCAGGCAGCTACCCCCTGCCCCCCCCATGCAGTCAGGGACACGGGTGGCACCGCCTCTCCCCCCTCCCACGCGGGCGGGGACACGCGTGCCCCATAGCCCACCCCCACGCAGACAGGGACACGCGCGGGCACCTACCCCCAGGGCCCCCACGCAGGCGGGCACCCGCGTGGCCCCGCACCCCCGGCCCCTTCGCTCTCCCCCCCCGCCCAGCTCCCGCGAGCCCCACGCAGGCACGCGTGGGGGCCGCGGCGGTCGCGGCGCGGCGGGGACTCACCGGCGCGGCGGGCGCAGTGCGGCGGGGCGGGCCGCGCCGGCATTTACATAGGGCTCCGCGCCCGCCGCCGCCTATAAGAGCGCGGCGCGGCCGGTGCCGCCCGAGCCTCCCCGCTGCCGCCGCCCGCAGGTAAGAGCCGCCGCCCCCGGGCGCTCCGCGGTCCCGGCTCCGCGGCGGAGGGAGGGACGAGCCCGGAGCCCGAGCTGCGGGCCAGAGGATGCTTGCCGCGGTGCGCCGGCTCCCCTTGCTCCTGCCGCGGGCCGCAGGGACGCTGGTGGGGGGACGGCAATGAAGTTTGAGGTTGGACCGTTTCCCCGGGAATACCCTCAACAGCGGTTCCCAGAAGTTGTACGATGGGGAAGAAATGCCGACGTCCCTTGATGTTGTCTGAAAATTCAACTTGGAAGAACAAAAGGAACAACTTCTATGTTATGTTTAGATTTTTCAATTCCTATGTACTGTTACCTGCTTTAACTTACAGAGAGTTATATTTGGGGGAATACCAACTTGGTAATTCTTCCTTCCCCCATTACATCTTGTATGAAATTTGGGCAAAGAGATAATGAAGCTAGTGGAATTCAAGTAATTAAAACTTAACTTGTCCCAGGCTGAAATGTTTGTTTATCCCTTCTCTTTCAGGAGGTCTGATTGTTTGCGAGCACGTTTGCTGGCCCGGGGACCCTGCAGCCGGACTTCGGTCTGATATTTTTTATTGGGACTTGATTACGGCTCCTACTTTTCAGGTAATCCTAGAGAAAATGATGCTGTCTTTCTTTGGGCTTGGTTATCCAGTGGAACAGCCCAGAATAGCTTTAGCAGAATAAGCCAAAACAAGATTTGTAAGTACGTGATAGCTCTGTTACTCAAGCAAAGGGTCTAGATAAGGTTAGGTCTAGGTCAGTAGTGAGTTAGACCATTTCCCTCTAAAGGCCGTCCTCTGTTAAACTGCTTGCTGTAATGATCTGCGTTCTCAGTGGAACTCTTCTGAAACCAAATGTTGCTTTATGGGTTGGAGAGTGAGTTCATCTGTACAGGTCCAATTATTTTGTGATGCTTATTATAATCCCCACCCACTTCTAAGCATTTTGGACTTTCTCTTTGTGCCTGAATTGCTTGGGGTTGGATCTTACCTAAAAATACAATTATTATTGTTTGCAGAAAATGAGAATAAAACCAATTACTCCATGTCGGGAAATTATGAAATTATATCTGGTCATGAGTCATATTAGCTCTGGCATCCCCTGACTTTTGAAGACTTCCCAGGGTAGTCTCATGCAGAGATGCTATTAAATAAGCAAAACAAAAGGACTTAACATGCAATCAGTTCTGACAGAAAAGATCTACCCCAGAAATGGGGGCAGCTTTGTAATTGCTACAACTTAAGTGTTGGTGGGAGTTGAAAGCAATCTGGGAATTACATGCTGAGTCTGCCACCTGATCTTATGTAACTCCGTCTCCGATGGCTTTGAGATTTGCTCCTGATGCTCGCGTGCTGCCGAGGAGCCTTGCATCCTCGGATCCGTGTCCCAGCTCCAGTGGGTTGCTTCCGTCCCCTCTGGACCAAGCGCAGGAGCAGTCCACTGCCTCCTCCCAAAATCATGCTTCGCAGTGTTGGGGGAGAAGCCTCCTTCAAGACAGGCGATAGGGTGGAGGTGGTAGACTTTGTTCTTCATGATGATGGCCTGGGGCTGGGAGAATTTTGCTGCCGTGAAGTTGATGTTTTCAGGGGCTCATTGCTATTCCGGAAAAAAGGCTGCGTGTGCCAGCGTGGAGGAGTCGTGGTTGCTGGCTTGAGGCTTCTTCTAAGGGTGCACCACGGAACAGAAAGCCCTGCTCGCATCTGCTGGAGGGAAAGGCCCAGCTCTGTCCAGGGAGGAGCTGCTCAACAGGTTTCTGGGCCTGGGCAGCTCCTCAAGCCACAGCAGAAGAGCAACTTGTGGCTCCCCCATGTTGCCACAAGCCCTTCAGGCTGTCTGAGCTGTGCCCCAGGCACCTCCTCTGCCCTGCTGAGGGCTTTGGGTGGCGTGTTTCTCTGCTGTGCAGTATTTCGTCATGCCGGTTTCCTTGAAGTGTTACATTTCCTTGTCCCTCTGGGGAGCTTTGTGACAAACTTCCCGCAGCTGGTTGTTCCATAGCTGAGATGGGGTGGAGGTGATTGGGGTTGGAGACCCCTGAGGCTTGAGACAACCTGGCAGGGTAGCAGATGAGGCAAGCTGGGCCTCTCCTGTGACAACCTCTCTCTCACAGGCTCCTGGAGGTGCAGGATGACTCTCTTTGATGGCGTTTACCCCTTCTACCCTCAGCAGAGAAAGAGCTTTGTTTTCGACATCAGCACCATCATAGTGATCATCGTCTTCCTAACGCTTGCTTGCAGTTTCCTCATCATCATCCCGGGCATCCGTGGACGAGCGGTGTGTGACCCCTCTTCCTGGTGAAAAAACGTCTAGTTCTCATGTTTTGGGGAGATGAGAAAGAGCTGCAGGTCCTTCACATACCGGAGTGCTCCCAGCTGGCCTTTCACCGGCTGGGAGTAAGGTGGAGGACAGCTGTAGCTGTTCCCCCGTGCCTGATGTCCCACCTCTCTCCCCACAGAGGCTGTACTGGCTAATCCGGGTTCTCCTCAGCCTTGTTGTCGGGGTGGTGATTGTTGGTGAGTGTTGCACAACTCCGGGGGTGGGCCCGTGTGAAGGATTAAACTCTGGGGCAGGGTTTGTGCCTGGGAAACATCAGCTGGTGATCGCAGCTGTGGACTGGCAGAGGCTGGTTGCAGGGTCTGCCCTGCCCCTGCAACACAAAGCAGGGGCTTAAGAGCACTTGGAGGTGCTCGCGCCCACCTCTGAATCAAGAGAGCACTTTGCTCACTCCAGCTGCTCCAAGGAGGCCAAACCGCCCCGCTTGGGTGAGCTGCACAGCCCTGTATTCTCCCGGCTGTGCGATCCCTCCTGAGCTGCCTGCTGCCGCGGGAGCACGGCTGAATGGCTCGGACTGTGGCCAGAGGAGTTGGAAGGGTGAAAGGAGCCGCGCAGTGACGTCGGGAGAGCAGGTCGAAACAAAATACGGGCAGGTTGGAGGGAGGGAAAACATTTTCCAGGGAGAGAGACAGGAAGAGATGGTGAGGGAGAGGATTTGATTTACTAGAAACTGGGAGGTGTTTTGGAGTAAATGGGACTGACGGGGGAACCAGCAAGGACCAGACTGGGCACTTCAAAGGTACACAGGGCTGCAGAGAGTCTAAGTGAAAGATGGAGCAAGGAGAGGGAAAACAGCAGGTGAAGAGAGCAACTAGCCCTAACCCAAAGTCACAAAAACTCTACAGTTTTGAAGAAAAGACATGGCAGATGACAAGACCATTTAGAGAGGAATGACAAACCACAGCTTAAATGACTCAAATCCCAGTTCGACAGGACAGTAACAGTAGGGAGCCAGGCTGTGACCAGATGTGTGGCACTACTGACTGATGCGTGGGTCACAGGGCCCAGTCTGACATATAGTGGTCACCCTCCCTCTAGGGGTGTCCGGGTGCTGTGGGGTGCCACCAGAGCTGCCAGGGAACGTGGTGCCAGGCTCCAGCCGACGAAGGGGTGGAGGTCACAGCTATGCTCCACAGCCTCAACCCTTCCTCAGCCCTGGAGAGCCATCCAGCGCCACTTTCATTACAAGGAAGCAGTCGGGCGCTGCTTGGGCACACAGGAGGAATCAGTTGTTTTAAAGGCAACATCAGGATTTTTGTCTGGCAGCAGCAGGACCCACCTCACTCTGTAGCTAGAAAATGTTCCTCCAGAACTGCTGTTGGATCAGTGCTCTCACAAGCATGGGGGAAGCTGATTCCACAGCTGAATTCATTTTCAGGCAGGCCTAGAAGGTCTCTTTCAACCTGAGATCACCTTCGTTTTTAGCTCATTTCAGTGCTGGAAAATTAAGTCCATTGCTAAGTTCATGTGTTTCAGAAAAGGATACTTTTGTTCTGAAAACATAAACCAGAAATGTTTCAAATTTTTCTTTTGTGCCTAGCTGAAATGACCAGCAAAACTGCGACAGCACTTGCCACCCTTCTCCACCAGCTCCATTTGACAGTGACATTCACTATTCACTAATAGCGAGATCTGTTACTCACTGATGAGCTTAATATTCAGCAACAAAACTCATCCCTTGTCCCAAGTCTGAGAAATGGGCTCATTTCTGAGCCCTGTGCTTGGGGTCCATAGTGCGTGCTGTGGTGTGGAGGCTGCAAGGAAGTACTGAAGAGGATTCCCAAGGAGGAATCTGGTCGTGAGGGTCGTCCCTGGGGATCTGAGCTTTCTCTGGGATCAGGGGAGTGGATGCTCTGTGAGAGGAGGACATGAGCTCTGCCAGAGCTTGGGAAGCTAGCTGAGGCATGTTCTTGCAGCTGAGTCAGCTCTCCTGCCCTCCTTTCACTCCCTTTCAGTCCCACAGCAGGAAAACTGCAGTCTGTACTTGCCTGAAATCCCCCTTAAGCAGAGCAAGGCATGAGACCAGCCCCTCTTTAGCCCCAACTTACTTTTCCTGGCAGCTGTCCAGTACACAGGGGACTGGGAGAGTGGCTGGGTGAAAGCAAATACCTCCTACAAGTCCTTCAGCCGTGCCTTGGTGAATGCGGACATTGGGCTGCACATCGGCCTGGCAGGAGTGAATGTCACGCTCATGGGTGAGTCTGGTGTCCCTGTCTGGGGCTGTGAGGTGGCCATGGCCTTGGGAGGTCTCCAAGCACTTTGTGGACTGCCTTGGTCTTACTGGCCTTGCTCCTGGCCCTCTGTTGTCATCGGGGTGCCCGTGCTCCCAAGTGGCAACACTCAGACTAGAGGGCAACAGCAGGACCTTAGTCTTCCTCCTCTGGCAGGAAACCCAGTGAATCAGGTCAATGAGACCATCAGCTACAACGAGCACTTTGCCTGGAGCTTCGATGCAGATTATGACCACAGCTACAGTGAAGGCCTGGAGAAGGGGCTGCCCAGCCCCATCCTCTACGTGGCAGAGAAGTTCACCACGCAAAGCCCCTGTGGTGTGCACAACCAGTATCGCCTCTCTGGCCACTACGCATCAGCCACTCTCTGGTGAGCCTCATTCTTCTGGCGCGGGTAGGGGAGATGCAAGGATACGGGAAGGGCCCTGCTATCTTGTCCCTAAGCCTCCGGAATTGGTGAGCATTGGGTGGTAGTTGCACACTACCAGGAGGAAAGCTGTAGGAGTGGAGGAGCATCTGTGAGGTCTGCTGTCAAACCTCCTTGGGATGAGCAGATGGGAGGGATGGTCTTGGTCCTCTCTGCAGCTGAACCCCACTGGGGTTGGGCAGGACACAGGGGAGACTGGAACATGGTGCAGATCTCTGCCATGATGTGGTGATGGTGGCAGGGACCTGTCCCCATGGAAGGCAGTTGGAGCTGCTGTCCTTGGGGGCCTGGAGAGGCATCACACAGTGCAACCAGGACCCTAGATTCCTCCTTTGACATGGAAAACCTTACCTAGGGCATCCTAGTCCATGGCACTTGTGCACTTCATCACTTGGTCTTCTCTTGTCTCCAGGGTGGCCTTTTGCACTTGGCTCATCTCCAACATTCTCTTCTCCATGCCTGCCCTAGTCTATGGAGGATACATGGTCCTGGTCACAGGGGCCTTCATGATCTTTTCACTGCTCTCCTTCTCCACTGTGAGGAACTCCCCGATGTGTGCAATCCAGTTTGGGCCTGCATCCCTTCACGTAGGCTATGGGGGATCCTTCTGGCTCACGCTAGCGGTTGGTAAGCACAGCAAGCTACATCAGGGAATGTCACCGTGTCCCTCTGGGGGTGTAAAAGTCCCAGCATTTTCTCCCCCAGAAATGGAGGTGAGATAGCTCAGGGAGTGCAGCCCCTTGTGCTCTGCAGGAATCAGAGTCCCAGCCAGTGCCTTGGCAAAGCAGATCCTGGTGGAGATGTGGAGAGGGCTAGCAGAATGTGGAGCACCTTCCCCATCTAAAGGGGGGGGGGGGGGATTTTTAGTCCCTGTATTCCTAAGGTGTAACAATGCAAGGAAGTGGGAAACACATGCCTGTCAGTTTTAAGATGCTCAGTGCAGCAGCTGAAGCCACCTCATGTGGAGGAAGGCCATCTTCTATAAGGGAAGGTATTGTACCTTGGTGGGGGGCCTATCGGAGGAGGGATGTGGGATGGGGAACATGCTGGTGTTTACAAGCATGCTCTCTGAGAGCATGTTGTTTTCCAGGCTTGCTCTGTTTTGTGATTGGGGTCACTGTTGTTGCACTGCACTTCTTCAACTTGGACCTGCTGAAAACCTTCTTTGATCTCCATGTGGATGAAGCGGAGGAGTGCCAAGAGATGGCTGAAGTGTACGTCAACCCTCAGTTCACCAACAGTGCACTGTCTCCTCCTCAGCCCTCCACACTCAGCCCTAAGAGTATCTAGAAGAAGGTTTTTCCCACTTCTTCACTGAGAGTGGGCCCAAGAGGGCAGAGCACGAACCCTTCTTGGGCTTCCCACAGAGATCCATCTCCCCAGCCAGCTGCCACCAAAGTGTGCACATATGTTCTGTTGGGATGGGGACTTGCTGAGAAGTGCCTCTGAAAGCTGCATCTCCCTGTCCACGCTGCCTGGGAAAGGGTAGACTTTGCAGAGAGCTAGCAGGCTGTAATTGGAGCAGCTCACGGCTCTGCAGCCTTCTGAGCTGACCATTCACCTGAGGATCTCTGTCGCAAGAAGTGGTGTCCATTCCTGCTCCTCACCCTGCCACAATGTGGTGCAGTGAGTCTCCAGTGGCTGGTTCCCATACTAAAAACCGAGCTCACTGGTGAGACTTCTTCTGCAGAGCACCCTGGAGACGCCAAAAGCCAGGGATTAAGCCTGCCTAAGCTTTCTTTCCCAAGCACTGATGTTTAGTGTAAACCTTTAGGTATACCTAGGAAAGCCAGGCATAGACCCAAACTCTGTTAAGCTGGATGCTGTATGAGCTAGAGTAAAAAAATCTGCTCCAAAAATAAGGACTGAGTAAACGTACGATGGAGGTTACCAGGGGGAATGCAGTGATGCGATGACTTTCATAAAATGCTTTCCGAGCTTAGGCTTTATTACACAAGAATAGTTGCCTAACATAAGCCAAAATGATGCCACGGGAAAGGCACAAAAAGGAAGAATGAGCTTACATCGGCACAGCTGGAACAAACTTGTGCTGGCTGGGCTTACCGCAAAATGCAAGCCTGAGGCCGAAAGTTAGATCCAGCCTGCTTATAGCCAAGGTGAGAAATGAAGTGCATCGAGTCACATTATTACAAATAAAAGATGTGCTCTGGGACCAGACTTGCTGACACTATGACGTTTCCAGCAGGTACAAGGAGATTGCCATAGCTGAATGTTTGATACCTGGGCAGCTTTAGTCCAGTTAATTGTAAGAGAGATGATTTCCATATTGTTTTGGAAAAACTCTTGTTGTTAAATTGGACTACTTATTTCTTTCACATGGTATTTGTATTGCATTAGTTTGATTTGTTATAGTCAAGAATGATTATTTTTAATAAATTTTTTTCAAAACCACGTCTCTGAAATACTTCAGGGCTTTTCTGGAATAGTTTCTGAAATGGAGGTTCAGAGGCTTGTCTGAAGGTAGCCACTTGTGAGTTTGAAGGAGGAGCATCTTTCCCTTGGGTGATGCTGCCCTGGCAGAGGTGCCCCAAAGAAAGGACTAAATTTTTTGGCACTTACCAAGGTACACCCTTGAACAATGTTTGCCATTAAAAGCAGCACACCACAGTGATGTGGGAGATCCTGAAAAGGAAGTGCCAAAGTGAACTTATACTTGTCCAAGGACAAGGACAAAAAGTTGTAAGGTTAAAGCAGCACAACTTGCAGTGGGTTGACTCCCTTGGGAAAGGGAAGATTCTTTCTTCAGCCTTCAGAGGTCAGGCCTGGGGGCCTTGCTGGAAGGTGCTACAACAAACACAGGCTATAAGAACTGGTATGGGACAGATCCCATGCCTTGAAATTATATGAAGTTGAGGTGTTTCCTACTCTTTCTGTCTCCACATTTGGCACTCTAATCCTCTCTAACCTCATCTCTTGCCCTTAGGAATGATTTTCCTTCAGGAACTGGTAGCGTCCTTAGTGGAAGAAAAGCTTTGGCCTATTACATCTGACATACAGAGGCGTGAACCCAAATTAAAAAAAAAAAACATAAACTGGATTCATCTAAAGCATTGAGTCACCATTACCAAGGCCAGCTCTTTGTGTGCCTGGCTGGTTTGCTAAGAAACACATGATGGGATTTCTGTAGCTGGACATGCATGGGGCCAGGTGAGCAGTTGCAAGGAAACCATGGGGGAATGCAGAGATCCCTTCACATACTGTACCTCTCATGGAGATACGTATTTTTCAGTGACAGCCCAGCGAGGTCAGAATAATGAGGGCTGCCTGTCCTGGGTGTGGAAATGTTGTGAGCACTGGCTCCCAGAGGGGAGATTTGCAGCGTGTCTGGCAGAGGACTTCTTCCCTTGCCACCTGGAGCCCTTAAGACCATTGCTGGCTGGTGGGTTTCTGTTTGCCCCACTGTAGGCTTGCTCCTGGGTCAGGCAGGCAGCCCCAGCATGTTTCTGAGAGGCCAGGCTGTGCTGCCAGCTCCTGCGGTGCGCTCAGCATCTTGGCACTGGGCTCCCAGCTTCACCATGGCAGGCGTTTGACCTCATTTCCCAGCTACGCCCGTGCTTAACTTTCTCCACACCCTCAAGCTGATCTCAGAGCATGTGATTTGGGACATGCCTGCATCCCTCTGTGTATTTTTATTTGTTCCCCTGAGAAAGCACTAAAAAATCAACTGGAGCGTAGCAGCGGGAGGCCTCCAGCTGCTCTGGGAGAGCTCGGCCAGCTGAGGTGCCAACTAGAGCATGCCACCTCCTTTTCTGGGCCAAGACTTTCCTTGTCCTGCCCCTGTCCTCCCTCTGTACTGTCCAGCGCCACCACCCCAAGACATCTCAAGGACCGGTTTTGAAGTGGAGGTGGCCACATGTGGCTGAAGGATGCACATGCATGAGGCCCATGGCATGTGGCCATTTCTTTCTCAGCCTGACACTGGAGGAAGCACTGGCAGAGAAGAAAGGGGTGACTGCTAAGAAGCACCCAACACCCCATCTCCAGCAGTGAATATCAAAGCCATGAGGCTGTGGACCTGCTCAGTTTGCTTCATGGCTGTGCGGGGATATCAGAGGCTGTTATCTGTGGCCTGGCAGGAGTGTGCCTATCTCCCCAGCCCTCTGCTTGGGGACAGCTGCTAGAGAAGGCCACCGGCAGGGATGGGAAAGCTGACAAGTGATGGTGACCACTTGCCAGCTTTTGCCCCAGCACTGGGGGGACAAGGTTTGTCAGCATCTCCAAGGAGCCCGGTGCCCTTCTAGCTGGCATTATTTGTCCTACGGTGCTTATGGGAGCTGCTGTGCAGGTGGTTTGGGGCTGCAGGGACAGAGGCTTGGTGGTCCAGAAACTTTCCCTGGGGGATACATATTTGAGCAACTTTCTTTTTGGCTCAGGGATGATTATTTTGCCTCACTGCATGTTATTATAGCAGCTTATTGACATGCACTGTAACAGTTGTGCTTATACAGACCCTAAGCAGTGCTGCTGTAGGACCTACCTCCTCCATCCATCACAGATCCCAGCTCAGTTTTCTGGCTGGATTGAACTGTCTTCGACAACAAGATGTAAAATAATTGCCAATAAATCCCTGGCTCTCAGCCCAGGCTGCTTCTGGCCCCACGCTGCCCAGATTGGACCTGTCTGCTGGAGGGAATCTGGCATCTAACCAGAGTGCCTGTGCCGATAAACAGAGGAAGCACCGTGTGTGTCTTGGAGAGCAGACTGGGGGTCAGCGAGGGTCATGGTCCCCATGCCTGGAGGTGCTCAGCACCTTGGGGCATGTGGTCACTGTGCCATTTAGCAGGCGCTAGAGCTGCCCTCTCCCCTGCCACCAAGCTGGGCTGCAAGGAAGAACGGGCTTGGGACAGGGAGAGGTTTAGATGGGCAGAATTTCAGGTTTTCCCATTGGAAATAAGTGGAGAAATTAAAAGGTTTTGTTAGTGCCTGGGGTCTGATTCACCTGCAGGCTGAGGCTGAAGCCTCTCTTGGTGCACACCGTTGGGAGTATCATGGCTGAGATCTCTCAAGCCCAAGGAGTCCAGCTCCATTTTTAAATGACTGACAATGAGAATGAGGTCCTCTTTGAAGACTCTCCCATCTGGAGTGGGATGGGGGCAGGCTGCTGTGCCTGGGCACTCCCCCACAGAGGGCCTGCCATGTTGTGATTCCTCTGCAAACCTCCCTGCTGAGCTGGGGGCTGCTCCCACCAAAGTGTCCTCACGCCCAGGGTCACCCAAGGAGTTAACCCCCCCCCCCCCCCCGCCCCATGCTCAGCCTGCTTGCATACCTGGCAATGCTTTGATACCCCATTTACCATGTGTCATCTTGTCCCAATTGCCCTGCCTTAGTCAGATGCACCATGTCTGGACACAAAAGGGCTCTGTCAGTGAGTTTTTCCCTTTCCTATTGCTGCCAGGCCTGGCAGGTCTCAGAAGTCCATCTTCTTTGCTAGACAAGAGAAAGACCAGGTCCGATTTATTTCATTGAGATAGAGGGGAAAATACGTAAGTACAAAACAGAAAAAAGATTTTGCAAGATATGCACAAAGCGAAAGGGGTGCAAACCTGAAACATGCTCAGTTCTCTCTGTCCCTCCACGTAAATGGCCAAGACGCATCTTAGCAGCTGGCAGCCTGGAGTGGGTGGCTGCATGTGCAGTATTTCAGCACCACATGCCTCACAATACGTATTTTCACAGTTAAGCAGGATGAAATCAAGCCTTCCAGACAGGGTATGATGCCCACCTCTTACTGATTAATTACAGGCGCATTCTGAGGCACCATAGCACCTCTGTTCCCTTCTCCTGCTCTTGTTCCTTCTTGCTGAAGCATTCTGTCTTCCTCTCAGAAGGTTGCAAGAACACTGGTGACTCATGGCTTGTGACCGTCCACTCTGATGAGCTTTGATTTGTGATGTGTGAAACTGCATCCAGAGCCTTGCACAGAGCCCACAGAAGGGAGCAGGGCAGGAAGGTGGCTGCTTCTGGCCCTTTGCAGGGTGAGTGGACTGTTCAATGCTCCTCTGAGGTCTGGCCATGCACATTCCTAGGCTGCTCCTGGATTGTCCCTGTGGTTTCTGGGTGTTTTTAAGCATTGTAAAAAGCAGGGACCAAAACCCAACTCCTTGACTGTGCTTCTTCCAGCCCAATGTACAGCCCAACGCACCTCAGACCTGCTGCCCATGTTGAACTTGAGCTGTGGGATTCCAGGATGGTCTGAAATCCAGGATGCCTCCAAGATTTGGTACCTTCAACATCCCAATGAGTCATGGCCCTCCTTGCCAACCTGTTGTTCACCACACACCGAGAGGAAACACTGCACTTGGGGCATCCTGGTGGCCATAGGGCCCAGCTCTGCTCACTTGTCCTGCCTGCTGATGGGAAGAGATCCCTGGGCAGAGTCCCCTGGCTACTTAGAGGCCTCTGGGCTTGGGGTGCTGCCAGGGGGCTCATTTCGTTCATTTTTATGCTTTTCTCTAGTTTCTTTCATTTTAGCCTCTGCATCTTAGGGAGGCCTCTCAGTGTTTGTTGGAGATGGAGTAAATGGAAGAGCAGTAGCCCAGTAGCTGTAACTGGACAGCCAGGAACAGGGCCAAGATTCCTCACCGCAAAAGCTCTCCCAGCTGCTGGTGAACTGAATAGCAACAGCAAAATGGGGGCAAACTGTTATTTTTGAGACCTTTCCAGGCTTGGATAGTCACATCACCCAGTCCTTCATGTGTCTGTTCCCATTTGTGCTCTTAGAGGGCTGGGGCTGGTGCTTGAATTCAGGCCTCCTGCCAGTCCCAGCTGTCATTGCCTTGTGTCAGGCCATGGCAGGGGAAAGACCTCAGCTCACCTCGTCCACTCAGGGCAGACCACGTCCATGGGGAGAGGGGCTGGTGGAGGGGCTGGTGGAGATGGCTGCCCTCAGAGTGCCAGCACGGCTCACGCAGGTGCTGCTCAGGGTAGTCTCCTGTCCCAGTCAGGCCAAGAGCCACTTGAGACAGCCCAGAAAGCAGCAAGCCATGCAGGCAGGCAGACCATCTGGTTTTAAACCCAGTCTCTGGGCTGGTCCTGCAGAGCTGTGCAGATACATCTACATGCCTAATGGAGCACAAGCAAGAGGGAAGAGATGCTGCTCCTACCCTGGGCGGCTCAATAGGACCCTCTGTGGTGGGGGCACTTGGCACCAAGCTGCAACAGGGGCAAGGCAGGGACGAGCTGGGACCCTGACCTGCCTCTGTGCTGTGGCCAGATGTGCAGAAGGAAAGCAGGGTGTTCTTGGGCTTCACTCTTCCTTCAGTGCCCTCCCACCCCAGAGCCTTACAGTTTGGTGGTTGTCACCTCACAAAGCTCACTCATCGGGACCATCAGCATGTCCTGCTCAGAGGTGCTGGCGTCAGCTGGCAGGGAGGACTTCTCCCACCCTTCTGCTGCTTCTCCCTTTCCCTCCCTGTCATCCAGGTTAAAGACAAGTTTCAGCTTCTCTGGCTGCAGAGAATTCAGGACGATGACACCAAGCCCCAGCAGGAGGCACAGCAGCCCTGCAACACAACAGGGAGACGTTCATTACTGAGTGCCCCTAATTCTCTGCACATCCTTCCCCTGGTGTCCCAGCATCATCCAGACCAGGATCTGGGGCTGGGAGGCCAGCGGACACGTGGCATCAAAGGAAGGGGTTAGTCCCCTCCATTTGGTGCTTGTGAGGCCACGTCTGGACACGGTGGCTAGTTTGGGCTCCACAGTACAGGAGAGAAGTCAATAAACTCGGGCAGAGGGCCAAGATGGTGAGGGCTGGGGCGCGCTGAGTGTGGAGAGGAGCCAGGCTTGTTCAGCCTGGAAAAGAGGGGGGACCTAATCGCCATCTTCTGCTGTTAGAAGAGAGCCAGTCTCTTCTCAGAAGTGCAGTGAAAAGATGAGAGGCAACAATACAAGGTGTAACACAGGAAATTCCAGTTTGATTTAAGGAAAAAATTGTTCCCCAAGAGCAGAACAGCCATGGGACAGATCCTGAAAAGTAGAGGAGATCTCCAGCCAATGAGGATGTTCAGCACCTGACAGGACAAGGCCCTGTACAGCCTGATGTGGCTTTGAAGTTTACCTTGCTCTGGGAAAGGGCTGGATGAGAGATGTCTGAAGGTCCTTCCTTTTGGCACTCCTCTACACACACAACTTTGGCAATTCAAATCTCCTGGCTGGTCAGCTCTTTTCTCCCAGCTGGAAAAATGCTATCCTAAAGTCTATCACGCTGTTGCAAAAACATGGCCATCCAAGCGCTCACCTCTCTTCCAGCTCACTGTCAGTCCCAGATGAACTGCCCCAGCTGGCCACCTCTCAACATGCTCAGCTTTGTAGTCACTCAACTATATGGGGTAGTAGTACACTGTTACTCATGGGTCTGAACTTCCATCATTTTTCCTCTTCTGGTCATGTGCTAATAGCATGCAGGATTATTTGCTTCTGAGCAGCTCTGTATCGTCTGTCTGATCAGAATACCCTATTTGCCCAAGCTAGCTTTATTCATTGTCAGTCACTGGATTCTGTGGCACTTCTGCTCCTTTTTCCAACCCAGGGACCTCCTGGTCTTTATGGGAACATACTGATCCTGAGGTCAGGAAGGGACTTTTGCTAAGGGATATGGACATTCTCCCAGGTGAACTGAGTGGCTTTCCTCATTAGGAGTATGGAGAAGCCTTGAACATAATCAGTTTCTGTGACCACTTGTGGAGGGGGGGGAAGAGGTGCTGTTGGGGCTCTCCATCTTGACTGTGCAGCATTGCTGTAGGGAAGGAGAAAAAAAGCCCCACGAGCAAGCTGAACACTCACCTGTTGCTAAAGTCAGCCAAAAGGATCTGCCATAGACTGTTTTCAGGGAAGCTGGGCCAAACTGGATGGGACACTTTGGAGTGTTCCTCGCAGTGAAGAGGAAGAGCAATGAGAAGAGCATCAGTGCTGCAGTGAGCAGGAGCATGTAGCCACCATAGAGCAGGATGGGCATGGAGAAGAGCAAGATGGAAAGGAGCCATGTACAAAAGGCCATCCTGAAAAAAAGACAAAAACCACAACACTGAGCAGAAAGTGTCATGCTTAGAGTCTACTCTCAGGTCTCCTCTTTAAATCCTCTTGGAGATGGGTTTATCCCATCCAGCCTCCCCAGACCTTAAGGGGCATTGTAGAGAGGATGGAGTCAGACTCTTCTCAGAATCAAACAGTGAAAGGACAAGAAGCAGCAGCACAAGCTGCAGTAGGGAAATTCCAGTTGGACTTTAGAAAAAATTCTTCCCCATGAGCCTGGTAGAGTCCTGGGACCAGGCCCTCAGAGGTGGAGGGAAGGAACTCCACTCTTGGAGACATGCAGCACTGAACTGCACAAAGCTCTGAGCACCCTAATCTGGCTTTGATGTCAGCCCTGCTCTGGGCAGGGGACTGGTCTAGAGACCTCCAGAAGTCCCTTCGAAGTTAAATCTTCCTCTGATTCTATAACCCGCCACAACCTGCCACCTGGGCCGTGGTTCCACTCATTTAAAGGGAGAACAGTAACAGTGGAGAACTTTGCATGAAGACCCTCCTAGTGAGCCATGCTCACATGTGATTCAGCATCTGGAGTGAACCCAGCTGCCAGCCCTAGCCTGTATGTAGAATTTGGGCTTAGTTCACCGTGAAGGTGAGTCTAATGAATGGTTCTGAATTCTAAGAATGATTACGTGAATTTTACAGTAACTCTGCTGAGTATTCCTGAAAAACTCCCCATCACCATAGCAGGAAAGGTTGTGCATGGCTGGTTTTTCCTGAGAATGGCTGAAGAGATTTTTAGCAGGGAATTGGAGTTTGTGCTCATAGGAAGACTCAATCACAAGACTCGTTCTTCCAGGTAGTGCCTTTTCCCATGAACTCTCAGACATGAGGGGATGCTCTGAGACTGCTTTATATCACAAGGTAGCCTCTGAGCATCCTCTTAATGGTCCATCCTGCTCTCCAACACTACGTGTCATGCATGCCAGAGGAAGCCCCCCATGGCAGTCTTAGCAGGGCTCTGCATCTTCAGCAAGATGGCTTGGGAGAGGACCTTGAATCATAAGACCCAAACAATGCACCTTTTTTTTTTCTTTAAATGAAAAATAATCTTCTATTCAACTGTAATTTTATCCATCAGGGTAGAGAACATAGATAATGACTCCAGGACAGATGATCAAGTCAGGCTGAGCATTAGCAACCCTAGTTCTGTGGAAAGGTTGGTCCTCAACACTGGCCAAGACTTTGGCGTGGTCTTACTGGGAAGACAGTGACTCCCCCATCGACTCTCTGCTCTACTCTGCCCTTTCTACTTCAGTCCCCTCAGTAACCAGAGATCTCTTGCTCTGCCTTACCACAGCGTGAGGGATGCGTAGTGGCCAGAGAGGCGATACTGGTTGTGCACACCACAGGGGCTTTGCATGGTGAACTTCTCTGCCACGTAGAGGATGGGGCTGGGCAGCCCCTTCTCCAGGCCTTCACTGTAGCTGTGGTCATAATCTGCATCGAAGCTCCAGGCAAAGTGCTCGTTGTAGCTGATGGTCTCATTGACCTGATTCACTGGGTTTCCTGCCAGAGGAGGAAGACCAATGTCCTCCCTTAGCCTTGGAGGCAGCTCTGAAATCCCCCAGTGTGGAGACTCGGGGGACACTGCTGCCAAGCTTGTTCCCCATTGCCTCCTGTTGGAACATGCACTCACCCATGAGCGTGATGTTCACCCCTGCCAGGCCGATGTGCAGCCCAATGTCTGCATTCACCATAGCGTGGCTGAAGGACTTGTAGGTGGTGTTTGCTGTCACCCAGCCGTTCTCCCAGTCCCTGGTGAACTGTGTCACTGTGAAGACTGCAAGGGTTAGTTATGGCCTGGTGGCAAGCTATCTAGTGACAACATACACTGGAAGCACCTGCTGTGACTGTCACCATGGCTTGAACTTCAACCACTTCACCCCAAGGACTAGGCCTGGGTTGTGAGGCCTGAAGACATCTCAGGTATGGCAGAAACCAAAGTTCTTGTATGTCCTTTGCCAACACCAACCCTGAGCTGTGACCCAGAGAGAGCAGATGGGACAATTCCTCCCCAGGCCTAACTCAGCCCCAAGTATTAGAAGCGATGAGACTGGCCTGCAGGTGCCTCCCAGGCACTAGTCCTGCTCCAAACACCAGCTTCGGGTGCCCTGGCAGACAGCAGTGGGCTTTCAGTGAGTGCCCTGGAGGTGATCTTTGCATCTGACCAGCCTTTGTAGAGGAGATGGTTGACTGGGTTGTTGCAGATGCATTACCACCAGATGCCTGCACTTCCCTCTGCTTGCTGATTACCCTCCTGGACCAGGTTCTGGGCAAAGAAAAGGTTTGGTCTCCTCTGCGAGCTAGTCCTGAGGGCTGGACTCAGCTCTCAGCTGCTGTTCCTCCCCCCACCTCTCTCCTCCATCCTCCACATCTTGGTTGTTTTTGTGCTTCCCCGCCTGGCTCCCAGCTGCTCAGGGACCCATGCTTGGCACCCCAGTACTCACTGAGGACCACTGCTCCAATGAAGAGGCCCGTTATCCCACGCAGGAACCAGAAGAATCGCTGCAAGGAATCAGCAGAGAGCAGGGAGTTAGCACTTGGGACCAACCACTCTCTCTCCTTGACCCTTGCTCACACAGCGAGTTAGATGGTACGTAATAGGAGGAGCAAGGAAGTTCAGATCAGCAGTGCAATGTGTGTTCCTGCAGCCCAGGGCTGCTAAGTTAACATATCACCTGCTCTTCAAAAAAGTGAGTTTCAGCTCAGTCAAAACCTTTCAGAGGGAGGATGGGTCTCAGTCAGCTTTTCCAGTGCAGAACTCAACCCAAAGCACAGCATTTAGAAATGCCAGCTAACAAGAAAATGGACTTGCCCCTCCCCTGAGTCATCCCAAAGGCTCTGGAAGCACGTAGGAGGTAGGTCCCCATAGCTCAGGAGTCCCTCTGCGATGTGTGGGGAGCAGGGCCTGCTGTCATGGGGCACCCGGGTGCGGGAGGGAGGCACAGCTACACCCCCCAGGAGGCAACGGGGGATCCAGGCAGAGCAAAAGGGTCAAAAAGCTGATATGGGAGAGCTGTACCGTTCTCCCTATTGGAGGGATAGAAACACTCCCTTTCAATATTCCTGAACTCAGGTTTCCGCAATTTTCCAAGCTTTACATGTTTAAATGTGCTGACAGCTGTTCACAACTGGAGACAAAAACAGCTGTCAGGGTTTGCAATGTTCCCCAAGGTGGGAGCTGTTTCTCTGCCAGCTCCACTGTAAACCCAGGCATCCGGCTAGCTTACTGAGTGTGAGTGGCGAGCTCTGCGCAAGGCACAGCTGGCAGATCAGTTTATCACAAGATGGAGAGAGACATTCCCTTTTGGCCTGCCACCGTGCTGGAGCTGTCTGGAAGGCACAGAGGCCCGTGAGCTTACAGATGGTGTCATGACATGTGCAGCACACACCTTTGTTTTCCAGGGATTCAGAAAGGTGGAGCAAGACCATTGCGCCTCACCTAGTTTTTCTACTCCTGTAAAATCACTCTGGCTTGCTCATAGCTCAATCTCACCAAGAGCTTGCTACGCTCAGATCTGGGCTTACTGATCCTTATACATTTGGGATTGTGGTGTTTGGCCTCCCCAGAATGGGGTAGGTTCTGGGTTGGACTTGAGCTCACCCCTGAGGTTGTTAAAGATCCCAGAGCCCTGGCCCATGGTCACATTTGCTGCCCAAGTCAGTTATACAGGCAAGGAAGGAGGAAACACATGCGATGCAGCTGGCATGGACAACAGGACTTAGCTCCTCCACTTACCCCTCTGCCCCGGATCCCCGGCAGGATGATGATGAAAGTGGCCAGTGCAGAGAAGACGACAGAGATGATGACAGTTTGCGTGGTGTCAAAGGGGAAGCATGCATTCGTGTTGGGGTAGAAGGGGAAGGAGCCATCCCACAGAGTCATCCTGGTGCCAGGAGGGGAGGAAATCAGCACTGAAAGAGCCAAGAGAGGAGCAAATCACATCCCTGACAGCTGGTGGCATTCACTGCATGTGCTTCCTCCTATACTGCACTTCCATCCGACACAACCTTCCCCACAGAGCTGTCTTCTGTCCTTCTGCCAAAGCATTGCCAGTCCCATCCAGGCCCAGAGAGAGGGTTGTGTGCACATCCCAACTGCCGGGCTCTGTGGCAGATCCCAGAGCAGGACACAGCAAGCTGCACTGATGCAGAGCATGCATTGGTCTGAGGGCAGAGCTGGGCACTCCGCACTGCAGGTATCCTGTTTGGTTGCATGGGGTGGGCTTTGCCTACCAGCTAGCTCCCCAGGAAACCCTTCTGAGGGACATCCCAGAACAAAGAAGTTTCAGAGTCACTGGGCCTGTGCCTGCAATGGTCAGGTGTGTCCCCAAATGGGACAGCAAGATGCATACAAATCGCTGGGCCTTTCACTCCCTTTCTCTGCCCTTTCTTGGCCCCTGTTCTTCTGTCTAGGCTCTTGCTTTTTTTCTGGGCCAGATTTTTGTCTAAAAAGGCTGGTTCCTGTTGTGGGTGTGGCACCAGAATATGCTCGGGACACTCAGTGAATCACTGCACAGACAAACCAGGGCCATGCCCATCGGGCTGTTCCTCTCTAAGCCGCAAACAGAGGTAACTCCTCTCCATCCAAGGAAATGGGGATAATCCAGAGGGAACAGAGAAATTGCCCTGTCTGAGGCAGCAGGATGCCAGTCATTATCTGCCAACCCTCATTCCTTGGAGCTGGCTGCAGGTAACATTTTCCTATGGCAGGCAGACGGCTCTTGCTTGGAAGGTAAGCATGCAGTCATGTTTTTGACATAGAAATTGGCCAATCCACTGCTCTACTAGGAAAAGCTGCTCAGCACCCCCAGGCATGGGGAGCATCCTAGCAGCAGGGCTATAACTACGAAAACACCTGTGCCTCCCCCCCACACCAGGCCTACCTCTGCCTGCAGCTGTGTCTTAGAGCACCACGGCTGCCTGGACGAGCGATGCCCTGCCGGCTGCTCCTGCCGATCCTGAGGGCTGGTTGCTGTAGAGGTGCAGTGTGCTCAGGGAAGTTGGGGAAAGGAGCGCTGCCTTCCTCTCTGCGCTACCTCCCCAGGGCGGGGGCGAGAAGCCAACTCGGCATGCCAGGGCTGTGTTTCTCCCCGTCTCTTCTACAGTATCCGCCTCCCTAAATGGCTGGATCATGCAGCCGTTCCCACACCTGACCTGCCCTCTCTGGCACTCCTGCTGAGCCCTAGGATGGGTATGAGCCAAGAGAGCTACAGGCTGGCAAAGCGCCCTGGCGGTGCTGCAGAGATGAATGAGCCTGGGGAGGGTGGGGGGCTTTTCCCTTTCCTTACCTTTTCTTGTGGACAGGAAAAAATTCCAGCTGTTTTTTATGGAATGAAGGTACTGAGGCTTCCAGGCTCCTCAGGAGCCTGCTAGGGGCAGGCTGGGAGGTTGCTGGGGAAGGCATCAAAGGAGTAAAATCCCCCATCTGCATTGCCCAGTGAAGCATGTGAGCTCCCAGGACATTTGGCTCAGTCTCCTGAGCCTCACATGCCTAACTCATGGTTTTTGAATGCTTGGGGTTGGCAGTGTTGACCCTGCTCCAAACTCCATCCCCAAGGGAAGGTTCGCCAGGAAGGTCCCAGCTGACTGGTCAGTCACGGGGAAGGCACCCCGGCAGCTAGTGAGGGGACCGGCAGAGAGGTGCCCTAGACACAGCCCTAGAGAGGCTCCCAGCCCTGTTACACAGTAGAAGCTCAGATCCCTAGTCTGTCCAAAGAGTGCAGACAGTTTGGTTAGCTGGGACAGGTTGTGTTGATGCAGAGAGGCCCCAGCATGGCAGAAACGTCTGCTCTCCTGACCCCCATGTGGAGGTTCCCCTCAAGCGCTGGCACGGCCACTGCTGGGAGCTCCCTGCCTCGCCAGGGCGGGGGCATCGGAACGGCCAGAGCTTTGAGACGGGCTAATGTAGCACGCTCGTGAGCGTTTCTTGCTCGGTCCCAATGCTTTATGGCAGTGGATAGGCTGTCTGGACATCCCGAAAAGCTATGCTTCCCACCCCCTCAGAACAGGAGATAACAGAGGTAGGTAAAACCCATGTCTTACGTTCATGCTCAGCAGGACATGAGCTGTTTCTGGGCAGAGACTTTGCCATTTCCCTTTAAGTGCCAGATTTGTGCTCCCAAGTCTGAACACTGACTCCCTCCATGGTGTTTTTTTTTTTAAAAAAAGGCAACATGACTGGCACACCTGTATGCAGATCTGTGCTGCAGATGTGTGTGCTGGTGCAGGCAATGCTGGGGACGTAGCGTCAGCTCCATCCACAGCTGCGTCTGCAAAGTGGAGGGAGACGTGGGGTTGACAGCAAATGGCAGAGGTCCTGGGGAGTGATTGCTGGATGTCTGCGGGGCTTTGGACCTCTTGGAAAGGTGGAAATACCTCTCTTCTCAGTGTGGGGAAGGGAAAACTGAAGAGATGCCTGGTAATCAGCAGGATGAGCTTAATCAAGATGGGGAAAATACAACCATGTGAGGTGGTATGTCTGGTGTGAGAAGCGGTCTCACTAGGAATTAGACCATCACTCATAGCACTCTCTGGACCTAGGCGAAGCAGCAAAAGGACAAACTCTGCAATAGCTTAGCCAAACCCACATGGCTGCTTCGGGCTGATAGGTTTGACAGGGCCAGGGAGCTGGCTGGGCATCAGACACATTCCCTTCTCCCTCCTCTGTTGCACCAGCCACCACTTCTCCAAAAAAGCTGCAGTGCTCACCACGCAGGTGAGGCCTGGCGCCTGGCGCGGCTGTGCCTCTCCGTAGCAGGATGCTGGAGCTCGGGACGTGGGTATCATTCACAGGCCTTCCTTCAGCGCTGTTGCTGCTCCCGATTTTTGCAGGCTGCGCCAGAAATCAGCTGGGCTAAGTCAGGAACCGGCTGGGCTGCCTCAGCGCAGGTTACTGGGAGGTGGTGGGTTTGCCTCAGGAAGAGATTGAGACATTGCCGCTTTCATGCTGTTCAGAGGAACAGCATCATGCAACACCACAAGCCTGGCTTTTGGAGAGATGCCCTACCACCACGAAACTCAGGGGAACCCCACTTTCCCTCCATCTCTAAGGGAGCTGACGAGGTGCCCAACAACACAGCGAGTGCATTTGGGTGCAAGGGCATCAGCAGACAGGGCTATTCTGGTTTTCCACCCCTCTGCCTGTATACCAGAAATAGCAGCACTCCCCCCACTAGCTGTGCCCAGAAGGCACTGAAGGTTATGGGATCGGGTCCTAAGAGGTGAATTAGCCTGAAATTTAGAAAGGCTCCTGAGGGGAGGTAGGTGTTTAAATCACCCCTGGCTGGAAAGGGGATTTCCTTGAATCGCCACTTTGCATGCAAACCTTCCCACTCCCATGTACCGCTGCAGCCCTGTGCACTGACAGAAATGCAGTGGTGGTAGTGGGGGAACCTGAACTTCCAACAGGTGCAGATGTGCAAGCTGATGTGCTTGTGGGTTGGCAAATGTGGGAAAACTACTGGATTTACACCTTATCCATCACTCTGCATCCATAAAGAGGTCTTACAGGAAGCCTGAAGCTATCTTAGTAATTGGGTTTTGGGTTTGTTTGTTTGTTTGTTTATTTTAATATTTCTCTCCTTGTCATTTTCCAGATGTTTCTGTTATTTTCTGGGGACAGCAGGGATAGAGGCAGTAAAGTATTTTAGCTCACTGGGCACCTTCCAGGAAATGGGTCTTGGGACTGATTTTGGCTGTCATACGCTGAGAACACAAGGAGCTCACAGCCTCAAGTTCAGGGCACTGCTCGCTGCCATAATCACCCTGCATTCAGTTTTGATAGCCTTCTTTATTCAATAGCTTCTGCTTTGCTCGTTGCCAATGGTGAACAGGAGGATTGCAGATGAGTCAGTTGATAAAGATCACCTGAAGAAGGGGGAGGGAGGGGAGGGGAGCAGCACAAAGAAATCTTCTGCACCAACAGCATTGCAATGTCAGATCCGTCACCATGTATGAACGAGCCAGGAGCCAAGGTGGGGAAGGTGGAGGGATGTGCCTGGGCAAGCAGGGCAGCTTTCAGAGATGCAGGGCCTCAACGGGAGCCTTGAGAGACCACTCTTTGCTCCAAGTATGTGTGTTAACGGGTAGTGTTCATCCTGCCCCACCGGCAGATGACAGGAGTCTTATCACGGCTCTCCCTGGTCACCCTCAGTCCTCCCTGCCTCCTGTGCAGAGGGTGCCTTGGCTCAGACAGCAGGTAGAGTCAGGCTGGGGCCCTGCTGCCATGAAGGCTGGCCAAGGTCCTGCCCCATTGAGCGTCCCATCGCTGCCAGAGCAGTGGTCTGGATGGCATCCCGCAGGCGCAGAGGGAAAGGCCTCGTCTTGCCTGGCCCGTGGGGAGCCCTGTGGAGGTGGCCCTGCCGATCGCTGCTTCCCACTGTGGAGTGCCTCACCAGGCAGGCCGTAACATGCCTGCCATGGAGTGTGGGAGCTGGTGGAGGAGGGTGGGAGGGTGCACGGTGGTGGAGGTCAGCCCCACTGTCCCTGCTCTGCTGTGCGGGGCTGGTGGGACTGGTAGAGTCCAAGGACGTTTGGGACCCCAGGAGGGTTGGCAGTTGTTTGGTGGCCCCACAGGTGCAGCCAGCCATGAGCGCAGCATCAGAGGAGGCTGTGTATGGTCAGGAAGAGGTGACGCTGCCAGACAGCCTTCAGGAGCTTGGCCAGAAGCTTGAGTACGTGAGACCTGTGAAACAAGACTGGCCAAGAGGCTGGGGAACGGCCTGGTGCACACTGGCTGGGTCCTCTCTCATACCTGTGACTGCTGCATGTCTCAGCTCTTGACCGGTGGTCTCTGTCTGCATCATCTTCCTCTCAACATAGCTCTCCAAGCCTGTGTGGGGACTAGGAGCACTCCTGCTACATCATACCTCAGATGTGTGTCCTTCTGCACAGCCTCAAGCTGCCTGTCTTATACAGAGACCCACATTTCATGTACCTGCCCATCCGCTCAGTGCTCTCTGGGGAGCAGTCCTGTGGACATGGGAAGGCATGTGGAGGTCTGACCAAATATCCACCTCTTCCTCTGTCCTGTCTCCAATGTGGTTGGTAATCTGTCATCTCATTGCAGGTCCTCGGAGCAACATCTAGCTTTGATAGCCGGTACGTTAACTGGGCACATCATAGCTGGGCATAGGTAGGGAGGTGGGGAACTGCTGCCTGCCTGCGAAGAACTGCTGACCAAAGAGACGGGGGTCTTTGTGCTGCCTGTTGGTGAACATGGGAGTGAGCGGAGTCCAGAGCCCCAGGATGTGATTGCGGGTGGCTCTGTGCATGTTGCCAATGGACCTGAAGCGTATGGCTCAGGAGTCAGCACCCCCGGCTGCTGCCGTGAGAGCCACCGGGGTTTGGGAACGGCACAGTTTTAGTCCCATGTGCTGGACAAAGACTATGCTGTTTCCTGACCCCACCTGGCAGGTCCACCTACGGCCTGGCCCTCCTGGCTTGAGTAGCTTCATTTGTAAGGAACGGAGAAATGCTCTAGGCTACCTCACAGCTCCCTAGCCTGTAGTTTCTCCCTCTCTGTGGTTAAACTCATATGTGTTAATGGACATTTAGGAACATGATGAACTTGGACCACTCCCTACTGGCAAAGACAGACCCATGAGCCAGGGCTGCCCAGCATGGCAAAAGCAAAACAGGCTAGTTTGGACTATTTTAGGCTCCATTCCACTGCAAAACCCTGGGAATGGGAATACGCAGTCACTCCTGTGCACGGCTACACTGCTGGACAGGTTCAAAAGCTGAGAGATGTGTCCTTGCACACATATTGCCAGCACGAAAGAGGCAAGAACTACCATGACCTTTGCTTCTCAGGCCAGCAAATTACTTGCCTGCCTTGACACTGGCAAAAGTCAGCCCTTGTGCCAAGATCTTCCCGTGTGATTGCTTCCTACCAAAGCTCACCGAGCCGGAGCAGTGGGAAGTGGGCGGGGACAGGTTGCACTGGGGAATGGGTGGGTCTGGAGCAGACTGGCCTCAGGGATACTGGAAGCAGTTGTACAGACCTTGGGTTTGGCAAGCTTGGTCTGTAATGTGTTGTTTTGGTGCCCCAGGTGCCAGGCTGCTCATTTCCTGACAGCAAACTGTGCTGATGGCATGTGCCAGGTGCCGCAGGAGCCTCTCATGCCCGATGCTCACTGGCTTAGCATCTCTGTGGTGCGGTGGCCCTCTGGACTGCCCTCCCGCAGGAACACAACCACCCTGGGTGTCTTGTTCGGTAGGAGCTGGAAGCTGCCATGCCCTCCTTGTCATGTGATTAGAAACCTGGCCGAGGTTCCCCTGTCCTGGAGTCAACATCTAAGCAAACTCCAGTGAAACATGCACATTGCTCAACAGCTTTTAGCAAACTCCAGAAGACAGCGCGTGGCAGCAGCCTCCTCCCATGGCTGGAGGAAGGGCATGGCTAATCCTACTCCAGGCAAGACTCATTAGAGAAAAAGGAGTGAGGGTAAACGGAAACTTCATGAAGTTGGTGGAGTCAGGCTGTCCGGCCCTTGCTCATGACTCTTCTGGAGACACAGCTAGGAAGCCATGAAGATGACATAGGAGGAGGCTGCTGGCGCCAATGGGTAAGATCATCCGCTGTATCATTAGATGCTGGGATGCAGCTACTTGCCTGGGATCCTTTGAAACAGCTGAATGGAGAAGCTTGAAGGGAGGGACAGGAGGAAGGACAGAGAGGCTCCCCCCTGGGCAGGTTCCACCCAGCACAGTGCATAAGTTCTTGAGCAAAGCGTGGTGCTGTCAGGCTGGACTGTGGGAGAGCTGTGCCCACATCAGCAAAGGGGATGCCCGAGCTGGGGCCTGTCCCTGTTCCTTCCCCAGCGTCCTGCCCTTCGCTGGGTTTGCTCAGCAGTTGCCTGGGCAGCGTGGCACCTGCCAGGCCCCTGTTCGGGGGCAGCCCTTGGAGCTGGCCAGCCACAGGGCTGCGGGTCCAGCCCTTCTCTCTTGTTTCAGAGCCCTGGTGTGCCAGTTCCAGGCTGGCCTGTACCCGGCACTGTGGCTCTGCAACAGCTACTGAAGCACAGAGGTATGGGGAGGGAGTGTGGGGGGTCTGAGTAGTCACCCAGGGGCGCCAGAGCCTGCACAGCTCTGGGAGGACAGGGCAGAAGAGGAGGCTTGTTCTCAGCCCCTCCGATGTGTGCGGAGGCAGGGAGCATCCTCCGTTGGTCTGGACTCGGAATGAGGTGCTGTGGTGTGAAGGCACCCACAGAGCACAGCAACTGGAGAGCAGAGCCCTCACTCTCCACTCCCCAGGGTCTCTTCCATCAGCTGGTGGCCTGTTCACCCACTGTAACCATCACGTCCCGTCTCTCTGGACACAGCACTCTCCACCAACACCCTAGGCTTCACCCTCCACCCTTCAGCATGGGCAGCCCCTTTCCCACATTGGGCCTCTGCCCATCACTAGAGCTCTTTAGAGCCAAGATGGGGTCCCACATCCATGTGGGGTGTCCACGGTGTGTCCTGGGGTACACCACAGGACATAAGCGGCTGGATGGCCTTGTGGGGTCCCAAGAATCTCAGCTTTTGTTTTTCTTTGGTGGAATAGATGCTTGCAATTCAAGAGGGCACCATGTCTGGAAACTACCAGGGTAAAAGACACCTGGTGCTTTAAAAGCATGTCAGAAGACCACTTTTGACCTGAGCATCAGGTTGGCAATGGGAGGGGTCACTGGATCTGAGGGCAGCAGCTCGCTGCCTGCCCACTTTCCCCAGGGAAGAGACGACGGGGAGAGAAAGAGAATGGGCCATGCGGGTGCCTAGTTCCCAGCAGCTGTGTCCTCACCTCTGACCAGTGCTGATGGAAACATTGGACTGGCTGAAAAAAAGAAAAAAAAGGGATTTCACTGTGATTTTTTAACATCCTCCCCAAATGATGTATTTCCTGGTATTGTTCCTGACAGAGCTGAACGTTTAGATAAAGCCAGGCAATCTTTTATGAATGTTGCCTTCTCCACTAAAAAAAAGGTGTGGGTCTCACTTCCCAGAGCATCTGCCCAGCCTCATCCCTGAGCACCCAGCTCATCCGGCAGAGCTCTGCTGCCGCAGGATGAGAGCATTGCAGAAGTGCTGAATGCCTTCCCTGTTCAGTGCTGCACAGAGAAAGGCCAGGAGCTGGTCTGCCGTCTTTGTCCTGCCTTACAGCAGCTATAACAACCTGCAATCTGCCTCATGGGACTTGCTCCGAGTCCACAATATGCAGGACACCCAGGGTCAAAGGCAGCTGTAACCTGAAGTGGGACCCAGTAAATCAGTGCCCTTGTGCACTTGTTGGGAATTTTACCTTGAGAGCGTGGGGAACCCCACTCCCTGCAGATTACAGTTTACAGCCATTCCTGTGAGAGTCTGCCGAAACTAAAAACAAGCTGATCCCTTCTAAGCTTTGCTTGTTAATGATGTGCTGGGCTGTAATTAGCATTTTCAGCCTAGCTTGTAATTTAGAGAACAAACTTTCTTTCACAGTCCCTGTTGTTAGAGGCCTAATGAAAGCGATACTGATAATCCTATATCTGGTATCTCCATGCTAGCCTTGAAATTAATGAACAGAGCAGTGCTACCCCACCGTGGACTGCAATGCAAGTCTGTGTCTGAACATACACAAGCCATCTGCACCCCATATTCTGCCTATGGGTAGAGGGTTGTCTGAATGTCTCTTTCTTCCACCCAGATAGAATTGCCAACAGTATATGGTGTAATGAGAAAGCATTCTTCTACCTCAAAAGCAGTGGAAAGAACTCAGGGCTGATCTGCAGGGTGGGGTCAGAAATATTGTGAGATAAATTACAAACAATTGCTTGTTTAATATTTTAAAAAATATATAGAATCATGACAGTCTGTAAGCAGAGATGGCGTTGCCTTAGATTATGCATAGAAAATCATTTGATCCAGCTGTACTTAGCACAGGTTTTGTAGGGATTGTGCAACCTTGCTGCAATCAGTTTTGATCTCACAAGACCCCTGGCTGTCCCAGAGTCCTGCCAAGGTTATAAACTCAGAGCCTCTCCACTTGGCTTTGGGTTTGGAGAATGTCTCTCCCTCATGCTGCAAGGAACAGTCTGAGTTCCTCCAGGGTCACCAGCTCCTGCAGTCTCATGCTCAGAAGTGGCACTTAGGAGAGGCACAGAAATCAGGAACATTATGCAGAAATCAGCATGAAGGAGGTAGGACCTCCATGGGCTATTTCCAACAGGATGAACTTTTCAAGGGAGGCTATAAGGCAGTGCAAGACATTTCTGGAGATGTGATTAGAGTAGTGGGATAAGAGTTGAATTGAAATGAAACGTCATTCTGAGCTCCCTGACTACACAAGTCCAGAAGCCCAGATCTCCTCCTTGATCCACGGCTGCTGACGCATATGCCTCGGCGCACACCTGCAAACCCCAGAGAGTAACTAAACCTGGCTACTTTTTGTCCCTGCTGCTCTAGAACCATTTCCATCCATTGAAGGATGACATCTCATGTTCACCAGGAGCAGACGCTGCAAAGAAAGCCTATAAAAAAAGCTTTGTGGGTGTCTAGCTGGGATGGTCCATCTCTTGCCTCAGGACTAGCTGTGTCAGGTCAGGGTTTGGTGGTCATATTGGGATGAGAGAGGCTCTCCCTGGAAAAGCATGAGGGATAGCAAAAATGTATACAAGACCAAGATTATTCTGCTTCCCAATGGCAACCTGATTTCCTTTCTTTTCCTTTTTATCCTGGCACAATGAGCTTCCTCATTGCCTGGTTTACTGCTTTCCTATGGAAGAGAAATCTCAAGAGATTGCAGAGGAGGAAGCGTGCCAACATGAGGTCAGAGACGTTTGCTGAGGGTGTAGAAGGTGAGCCAGTCCTGCATGACTGAGCATGACATAGAGCACTTTGCTAACCCTGGGACACCAATGACACCAAGTGGTGGCAGTGGCCCCTTCACCCACATTGCTCTGAGCCAGTTTCTCTTCATGAGACAGTCCCACAACTAAATAGGAACAAATGTCAGTGGGGCAGGTGATTTTTCTCTGTTTCTCTTACCTAGCTTCACTTCTTTGTCCTATCTCTGCAGTCATGCCATAGCCACAGCAGTGGGAGAAGTCCAGGATACATTCTGTGGTCACCCTGTAGACATCCATGCTCTGAACT
Source organism: Dromaius novaehollandiae (assembly GCF_036370855.1). Classification (NCBI taxonomy): domain Eukaryota; kingdom Metazoa; phylum Chordata; class Aves; order Casuariiformes; family Dromaiidae; genus Dromaius; species Dromaius novaehollandiae. The sequence goes on from NC_088107.1 coordinate 25,424,484, forward strand.
GTTGCAGCTACTGGGCATTTTTGCTGCAGTTCTGCTCCATGACGATCTGTGCACTCCAAGGAAGAGATTCTCATTTGAATCATTGACCTCAGTGCACTGCTGGGCGGAAGCAGCCAGCTCTGCTGCGAGCAGGTTCTGGAGAACACTGAGGCATTTGAGTTTTGTGAGCAGGAGGAGTCCAAGCAGAGTCATGGAGGGATGGCCTTGGTCTAGAGCAGCAAGGGGAACAAATGTAGAGCTCTTTTGTGTGGAAGGAAAGAGTGAACAATTCACTAGTTTCCCCAGCCTGGGTGTAAACCAGCCTCTCTCACTGGAGAAAGCACCCTCTCTTTCCTAAGCCCTTCCTCATCTTACATGACCTCGTGGTCCCACTTCCTTCTCTCCCTCTGCTTCACAGCCTTGGAGTTGCAGGGCCCTGGTGAGCCCAGCCAACATATTCCCCTGCTCTTCCAGTCAAAACTGCAGATCAAGGTGCTGGACAGGAAGTGGTCCATGGTCCACAGCATCAGCCTCCAGTTCCAGCAGTGGATGGACATGATCCTGCCCAGCAGCCAAAGGAATAAAGCTTTGCTCCTGAAGATCCCCAAAGAATATGAACTGATGTGTGATGGGGCATTTGTGCTGATAGACTGTGTATGGTGTGGATCAGCAGCCAACTGTCATAAAGGCAGATCCCAGAGCAGAGCAGGCAAGTTGCAAAAGACTTCTCAAAAGCTTGGAGGCATGATATCTACCAACGTCCTAAAACAGCTGCTTAAGGATAGGCTTCCAGGGTAATGATCTCAAAACACCCAAGAAATATGAGAGCCATGGGTGACCACCAGAAGTCACCCAGGTGCTTTGAGAAGATCAGTCTGTAGATGTGTTGAGTTACCTCAATCTGAATATTATCCAAAGTCCCTGGGGACTGTGGAGGGGACCTCAGCAGCATTCTTCAGTGTGAACATCTAGCAGCACACCTGAGGTTAGCACCCTAAACCTTAAGTTTCCTTAAGTCTTTGATAGTTACAGGGATGCTTTGTCTTTCATATCTATTTTCATGGAATAATATAAGGATTGGAAGCTCAGGAAGGAAACCCACTTAGAAAACACAGCAACGTAGATTTATGGCAGGATCTGTAGTACCTGGCCCAGGGCTGGACAAGGAGATATGGTGGCTTTGTTCATGGGGTGTACTTTCTCACTAGGGGTTGGGCTTCCATGTAATCAGAAAACAGGCAAAAGAGAGAAATCAAAAGCAATTGGTTCCTCAGGAGATACCAGAAGTTCCCAATCAATAGGGATGGTCAGATTGCTGAGCTGAAGCTCTCTGGATGGCCAGGGAATTCCTATCTGCCACAAATGCTGCTTTTTAATAGTGGGGAAAAGTGGAAGGTGTTTGTTGAAGATCTGAACATCTGCTTGGAAGGGAGCAGGGTGATACTCAGAGTGTCAGAAATGAGGGAGAAGGACCTGCTGAAGGAGGCTGTGACAAAGAAGCAGAGGAGCCAGATCTTGGAATCTTGGAAATATTTATCAGATATTTATTTGCTCAGGTTTGTACATGGGTGTAGACAACACTGAGTTAGGTACCTGATGAATCCCTCAGATGCCGCAGTATTGGCCTTGAGTCTTCAGCAGTAATCATGGAGCAGGGTAGGGCTCAAGGCTGGGAGGGACCTCAGAGATCTCCATTCCAGCCTCCTGCTTGGAGCAGAGCTAATGATAAAGACACATCGGTGTGCTCAGGGCCTGGTCCAGGTCAGTGATGAGCATCCCCAAGGGTGGGGAACTACCCTCCACCTGTCTGGGCCTGTGCTACAGCCACATCATTCTCATGGGGGAAAATGCTCAAGGCCTTCCTGCAAATAGGTTTTTGGAGAAGTGTCCCAGAGTGATCCCAGACAGTCATGTTGTGAATCTGATCAGTTCTCATCTCACAGATGTGGGATATTGACAAGTCAGATGCTGGTGACCTCAACGATGACTCTTCACAGAAAGGCAAAGGAGTCTCTGATGTGCAAACTGAGCAGGGCTGAGTTTGCCTAGTGCTTGGGACTCGAGCCTTAGGACATGTTTGGGAAGTCCATGTTCTCCCTGGCTAGCAAAGATGACAATGGGTACATGTCCTTCCAAGAATTCCTGGATGTCTTGGTGATCTTCATGAAAGGTGGGACCCAATGCTGGTTTGAGGGATAGGAGAAGGCCATTGACTTGGCTCCCTGTCTTTTTATTTCTCCTGCTGGGGAACCAAAAGTTAGGGCACATACAACTTCAGGATAAACTCCTGGTTACTAGCCAAATGGAGGCATAGGACAGTGACTGTTTCAAAACACATTGCTACATGGGAAGCCCATCAGTAAAAGAAGAGATCTCCAGACTCCCTTCATTGGATGCTACCCTGCATCTCAATGTGAACAGAAATTTTGGGAAGAAATTTGAGTCTGAGATGACTGGCAAGCTGGATATGCACATATGCTTTGGTGAGCTGCTGGTCTGTAGATCACAGAGCAGTGCTGTCCCCATCTATGTCAATAAGTCTGTTCTGGTGGAAGAATGCAAAATCTGGCCACCTGTGTGTGTTGCACTGCACGTTCTGCAGTGACATCAGTGATTTCCCCAGAAAGTCCCAACAGGACCTTAGAAGGTCCCTCTGCAGGGTGTTTGCTAATCCCCTGAGCTTTGCTTGTGTTGAGAACTTGGCTGTCCACATCCTCTCCATCAATGGTGCTGGAAACCCAGCCTCCTCAACATTGCTGCAAACTGGCACAGCTTTCAAGGGGAAGGTAGGAGACATGGCACTGGATTTGCTGCAGACCAGAGCCATCCAGAAGGTGTCGTTAGGAACAGGGTTGTGATGTGGGACAAACATCTCTAAGTGAGAAGCCCCAGCCCATGCACTTAGTACCAGGCTGAGCTGTGTCTGGGAGAGCAAGTGACTCATCCAAAAGAGGAGCAGACCCTCTTCTATGCAACAGTGGTTCTTAGAGCAATGTGATGCATGCACTGAAGCATGAGGCTAGCAGAGAGAGAGACTCATTTTCATTCCAACCTCTCCTTCAAAGTGGGCAAAACCAAGCTTGGATATCTGGATGGCTCCAAGAAGTCCCATGCAGAACATGTCTAGAAGCACAGGAAATTGCCAGGCTACCAGTGGATGCTTTTGTGGGATTAGGGCCTGGAGGTCCAGACTGGGCTTTGAACTTTGGGCAGTCTGTTCCATCCCAGGAAGGCTACAGAGGCATAAATGTTGAAGGGAGATGATTTTTAAGGACTCCAGATCTAGTCTACACAACCCAACATAATAATGAGGAATCAGCTACCAATTTTGCATGGGATGTCCTTGGCTCTCCTGACTTTATAAATAAGGTGAAGCATGAAAGATTTTGTGGTCGTTCAGCAGTGAGACCTGTTCTTCCTACCCATTACCTGGGGACTATCACGAAAGCTGAGGTGGGCTGGTGCTTTCCTTTAAGCAAATTTTGTCAGTAGAACCATGGCCAGAGTCTTTTCTGTGCTTTGTCTCTTTTCTCCTACATTGGCTCTGTGTCATAGGACAAGGGAGAGGGGGCATGGACTGGACTGGGTAGGAACTAGGAACCTTTAGGGAAGGGATCTCTCAAGTGCATGGTGGTCTGATCAGCTGAGAAAACTGTCTGTTTTGGATGCTGCCATGACATAATCTGGAAGACAAGACTTGAAGGAGCTACCCCCTTCCCCAAAACTACCCAGCTCCTGCAGTGATGGGACCAAAGGACCCACCACAAAGAGCAGAGATGCACAGATACGATATGGGAGAGAGCAAGGTCACCTGGAGTGGGAATGTGTGAAATATCTCATCAGTGGAGCAAGACAGAAAACAACTGATAGGAAAGAGTTTGAGTTTAAACCTGAAAATGCCTGTGTTGCATTGCACCGAGGTGGCACTGCGCCAAGGATTCTTTTGAATGTTCTCTTCCTTAAGGGGACTGTAAAAGAGCAAGGACTCCAGGTGTAGCGTGACCACAAGTAAATAAGCATTTATTACTCACTCTTAGACTAATCTCTCAGCCTAATTCGCTATAGCTGGGCACTAAATGTTATTCTACGCATGCTTCAGATTCACAACTAAGTTGCTGTCTTCTGAAATTCAGTCCCTCGATGCCCCGTCAGTCACAAAGGAATCGCCCTGCAGCCGTCCTCTTCTCACCGGGTGAGAGGTCCTGAGGTCAGTCCAGCTGTCCAGAGCAGGGTCCACACTGTGCGAGATGGCATTTATCTTTTATAGTTCCCCCGAAAAGCAGCAGTTTAAGCCAATCACAAGCCAAATTGTCTTCTTATCTAACCAGGCTCTGTTTCTCCCTTAAGAATCTGCTGCAATGATGTTGGGGGCAGCTAAGAAAGATGAGTTGCTGTCAGTTGTTCAGGGAGGGGTTTTATGGGAAACTCCCCTTGAGGCGAAAGAGTTTGCAGAGTGGCACTAGGTTTGGTGGTCCCCAGCTACTTGGCTTTTCTGTATGTCAGAGAAGCAAGCTGCAGGGCCAAGGTGAGCCGCAGGCACAGACGGACAGGTAGACTTCCTTGATTATCAATGTGGGCAGCACTACCATCGCCCCAGATCAGCCACAGTGTACACAAGCATCTCCTTGGCACCAAGGATGAAGGACCACAAGTCCTTGTGATGCACCATAAGTAGACACCAGCAGGGATATGGCCAACATGGAGGAGGCTACAAGAGTGCAGCAATGCCTGCCTAATCTTAGGAAGCAGAATTGACCCTGTCCTGATGTGGCAGAGGAGCAAAACCTTGGTCTTGGTCTTGGTCAATACGACTGTCATGGGAGTCAACACACTGTGTGGGGCCCCAGAGGTGCACCACCATGCTGGTGAGCCCCACATCAGGGTTGCCTGGTAGAGAGGCTGCTGGGCTGGTGCCAGGGCCATGCAGGGCCTTCTGATGTGCACTGATCTCTTTCAGTACATCTGCAAGAGGCACTCCAGAAGGTGCTGACTTAGAGCCTGTTCACAGGGTTGTGCTTGGTCACCCATTTCAGGTGGTCCCCCTTCATGCCCTTCTTCACCTCGCTGCAGGAAGTGCATCCTGAGGTCCATGCAAGCTCTGTGGAGTCCTCAGAAGAGCATTTGCCCTCGGTGGGAGGCACACAGACAAGCGACACATGCATCTCTCTCCTGGGTTAAAGCCTCCTAGCAAGGGGACAGCTCTGTCACAATCCCATGTGCCACTCACACAAGCCTCTAGGATGGTGTGACCCCACTCCTGCTCCCTCTCCATAACTAGTAGCGAGGAGCTTCTCAAAGTCCTGTTCCTCCTCTCCAGGTCCAGAAGATCGGGGTCTTCAGCTGCAGCCCCACCTGCTTGACTGAGAACATGGAGAAGGCCTTTTAGCAGGTCAACAAGCAGGATCAGACCTGTTTCTTCCACACTGAAAATATCTAGATCCCTCCCTTCCCTATCTCTGCTTGGGACTGGGTTTACTTAGCTGCAAAAAGCTTCAACCTTTCCCTCTTAAATCAGGCCAGAGCCTGGCCACTGAAAAGTTCTCCAGGAGGCAACTCCAGTTGTCGATACTTACCTGGGACATAGGAGAGCAGGTTTGGTATGCGGCTCTATTTCTCTTTGCAAGGCTTGTTTCCCATCCTTCAGCATTTCTGTGGGTTGTACAGTCTCCTTCAGAGAGGCTGTTTCAATCAGGTCTAAAATAACATCTGCCTTTTTCAGCTGTCCTGCACAATGGAGGATCCGGGAGCTGTACCTCTGTTTGCATGAATGTTTTTAACTGTATGCACAAGGTGAAGTTGCACCAGATGACAATCCCAGAGGGGCCAAAGCCAGGCTGAGTGCCTAGTGGTCACAACCAGCACCCGAAGGACAACAAAACAAGGACCAGCTCTGGGAACTTGTGTACATATGGAATCCTGGGGTCCTGCCAGCCTAGGACCATAAGACTATGCTTGGACCGGAAACCACATCCAGGACCTGAACAAGATGCCTTTTATTTTCATGATGGTTTGCCATTAAACCGCTGCTAATCTCTCCAGCTAGGAGGTCACGTTGATGCCACACACATGGGTTTGCTCCAGCAGCAAGCGCTGCAGGCAGCTCATCCAAGCTTGCAATTTTGTTATACAGCAAGCAGTTCATGCCTCCCCTAGTGAGTAGAGGCTGCAGGGAGTTAATCCTATCCCCTCCTGGCTGCTAAGGGCAAAAGGCTGGAGCTCAGCATGATTGCACTGACAGCCTTGCTCAAGGCCACGGCTGTATCACTGGATGGTGAGGGGCAACGGTGCACAGAGCAGAATGTGCTCTACACTACCTGGCACCACATGCGCCCAGGAGGGAGGAACACAGCCACTCACAATAAAGAGAAAAAATCACAACCCAACACCATCAGTGCTGAGAGTGATCCCAGCACGTTCCCTCCACCCCCCAGCACAACCCACAGGCTTCCCCCCTTTCTATCCCCCAAGGAAAGGCTGAGCTGGTCTGTGCAAAGAGCTGGTTTTATTCACAGGGGCACATTAGACATTAAGAAAGCAGAAAACATACAGAAAATGTACAGGGAGGCTCTGCTTTTCATACAGGCAACCACTATTAACAATATTACAGGAAAAAAAAAGATAAAAGTGATGTTGCTACAGTAACCCACACGGAAGTTGCTCTCCTTCATTTGCCATACATAGACGAGCCTGCAGACCCCATCCTCTGTGGCTGTGCTTCTTCAGTTTGAAAAATACTTCTCCAGCACCTTTGTTAAAAGCCCTGTCTCCTACAAGGAAGAGCACAACAGTGAGCCACTTGCCCCATGTGCAGCCTCTGCCTACATCACCTGCCTGCCCAGGCAGCATAGGGCCAGAAGACCAGACTGATGCCCTGGGCTGGACTAAGAAGGTGCTTTCACAGGTGGTTCAGGACAGCAGGGGCTAGAGGGATAGCACACAACAGGGAAGGAGCCAGGGGCCCAGATTCCCCCTCCCATCCCTTCACTCCAACAGCTGGAAGATGCCAGAGGTGAACTTCACTGCAATACAGCCCTGCAGCAATGAGACAGCAGCCTCTGGGTCATGTTTCAGGGTCAAGAGCAGCCTCGGGGTCTGATTTGGCAGGGAGCAAGGCAAAAAGGCAAAAAGCAAGACACAGTAGGGAAGAGTCAGCGGGATTTTGTGGAATTGCTTGCAGCTCAGAAATCCCAGAGCTGTGTGGGACAGAATTTGTGTTCATGCAGAAGGGCTCTCCCCATAACTCTGAAGTCATCTCAGTCCATACGCACAGGCCATTTACCTCCTGGAGAAATGCTGCCACTTATGCAATGAGATGACAGCCCTTCCCGCCCCTACCAAGCACTGAGATGATCCTCCCCTGCCAGCTAAGTCTTTGCCACGCACAGGAACAGGGAGGCACTGTGACCCACTCCCCCCAACATGCTAAGAGTCAAGACCTGCCTGCTGCATGTAGTTTAAAAAAATTTTGCAAACCCCTTTTGCTCCATGTGATTTCTGCTGCCCAAAGCATACAGCAGCCCATGGACTCCTGCTCTGCAAAGGGAGAGAAGATGTCTGGAGAAGACCAAATCCCAACAGCAGCAGGCAGGACTAACTCATGTGAAAGGAGAACAAGCGAAAAGATTAAGTCCTGGTGTATTTGGAGGGGCCCCATAGAAAGGAAGAACCAATTTGTCAATCACCAGTGACAATCCCAGAAAGGAAAAATCCTGTTTTTTGGGTTTGGTTTTTTTTTTTTTTTAATAAAAGCCTGCATCCCCTGATGCTTACCCTGCCACACAACACAGCAAGTGCATCAGTGCAGTGGAGCAACATCTAGAGAGCATGAGAATTCCTGCCTTACTGACTGGCAGGTCCCAAGGAAGGTGCTTTTCTAATCTGAATCAAGATGAAAATGATAGTTCCTGAGCAGGGGTGGATGGAGAGTTTCACTCATGTCAAACAGCTCAATAGACAGCCAGTGAACATGGCAAGCAAATCAGTTCAAGCACAGGCTTGTTGCTGATCCCAGGTGTCCAACAACAGCCACAGTGATGGAGAAAACAGAAAAGGTGGCAGGAATTGGCAATGGCATCAGGTCACCCACACAAGAACAAAAAATACCAAGGACCCAGTAGAGAGCATAACACAGACAGTGCTCAAAGACACCAAGAAGAAAGAGTTCTGTATTATCAACCAGCAACTTGAAGACAAGAATGTCCCAGGGGAGAGAGGGAAGGAGTGAGGAAAGGAGCAGGAAGGCAGGAATTGAGTCAAGTGAGGTGCTTATAGATGCTGAAAGGCCAGAACTGGATGCAACACCCTGCACAGAGCAGAGCCTCCGCTGCCACACAGGCAGGGAGAGAACAGCCAGCACCCTGGGGCACCAACTGGGTCAAGCCAAAAGAGATGAGGGGTTTTGGGAGGAGAGGGGCAAGAGACAGGAACCAGCTGCACACCAGGCACCTAAGTTTCGATGCCACATGGCTGCAGGGCATCCCACCTTCAGCAGAGCCACCAGAGAGGCACCAGGACAACAAGGTAACCAGCCAGCCGGGGCTGGCTTGACTATGAGCCAAAGCACTCTCCAGTGACGGAGCTTCAACACCCAGCACAGACACGTACCAAAGGCTGGTGTTCAACACTGGCCAGAGCCTGCCTCCAAGCACTGGAAATGAGCAGTGATAGCGCTGGCAGGGCAGACATCCAGGTGGCTGCCTGAAACACAGCACTGGTGCCTGGGACAGCCTCCACCCCAGAATACTTGCAGTGAGAGCAGTGACCGCGTGACTTACCTACATGGAGGAGAGCCACAGGATCACTTTAATTGAACTCACACCACACACTTGCTACCATCCTAGTGCATGAGGCAGGGCAACACACCGACCAGCCCTCCCACCATCTCAGACAGCTCATGCAGCAGCAAAGCACTCTCCTCAAAGGCTCCCCAGGGAAGGCTGGAGGGAGGTCTAGGACCTTCGGAGCCCTCTCTTCCCCTTCAGCTGGGTCTGAGAGGCACAAGCTGCAGCAGTGCAGTGGTCATAGCACACAGCACCTCAAGGGGAGCAGAGTGGGCTGGTTTCTTCAGCGATGCCCAGCTGCCTCTTCAGTACAGAGTTCCCATCCTGATGGGATCAGTTCTCTGGGGGAGCCTCAATTTATCTTGATCTGCTGAAACCAAGTCAGAAAGGTGCTTGAGCAGTCAGTGCCACTCTGGCTCACATCCCTGCAGCTCTGCTCCACTCACACCTTCCCAAAAGAACAAAGAAGAAGAGCAAGTGCTGCCTAAACCCAGATGACAGAAGCCATTTTACCTGTGTGCAGTGTTACTGGATAGCTCCTCAAGCACAGCAGCTCAGAGGACAGTATGCGTAGACCCCACCTAAGCAGATTTCATCCCTTTTAGGCTCTCAATTGTTTCCTGCAGTGACTAGAAAGGGTGAGATGCAAGGGGAGCACACATGAGGCAGCAGCGAGGCTGAGCCAGCCAGACCAAGCAATTCCATCTCCATGTCCCTGTGAGGATCTGTGTGTACACATTGTCCCCAGTGGGGGATTTTCCACCAGGATCTGAGTGAGCTCCAAGGCAAAAGCTACACCAAGGAGCCAGGGAGAGGCGGCTGAGGATTTGCTGATGCACAGCAGGACTATCAGAGCTCCTGCTACAGAAGGCGCCTGCTTGCTCCCTGAGACGCGATCTGCACGGCAGTATGAGCCACGTACACGTCACCTTTGCAAGCCAAGCTAACAGTGCAAAGCGTCCCCCGGTGACAAGGGATCTGACCAAGGCAGCACAATGCCAGGATGGGGGCATCAGAAGCCCAAGACCTCTTTGCAGGACAGGCTCCTTTCCCTGCACACTGGAAGTTGCATGCCTCTTGACTTACCTCTCCTTAGAGAAAGGGGAGGTTGGATTTCCCGGTCCCTGCAGTGGCTAGGTAACGCAAGGTGAGGGGACATATTTTTCCATGGCAGCCTCAATAACCATTCTCTTCTGCATCCAGATGCTCCTTAGCAATCCCTGGGCTGAAGATCACCACTCCCACAACTCCACCACAACACCCCCTGCTCATCCTCACGCCCTTCCCAAGCACTTGGGACAACTAGCAACTGTCTGACTGGAGACAAGCCTAGAGATACCTCTCCTTTGCCCCTTTATGGCTGCTCTTAAGAGGTGGTTTAAGGAGGGTTAACAGGAGCAGAAGAGGGTGGGGAGGGGAGAAACATCCTAACAGTTGGGCAGATGCTCACATCTCCACCCAGAGATGTTAGTCTGCAACAGCCAGCCTAACACCTCCCTGTTCAGGGCATCTCCCTTCCTATTAGTCAATATTCACCTGGTCAGTGAGATCGTATTTCCCTTGGTTCTCATCCAAAAGTCTTTCTTGCAAGAGGATTTTCAGGAGCTCACGGGTAAGCAGTTCCATCATATCCTCCAGCAAGGCTCTAAGAGAAGGACCGAAAACCATTGGCACAGCAGGATCTTCTGGTGACTCCAGGTGTGGAGAGCCTGAGACACTCTTCTTCCCCATGAAGTGACCTGCAATACAATACATTTGTTTATCCACGAAAAGACCTGCCGAGGGGGGCAAGGATTCTGGCAGAAGGACATTAAGCTATTATCTGCAACCTCATAGCAACACAATTCCATGAGAAGCACCAAGCAAACCTACACCTGCCTAAAACAGCCAAATACAATACAGTGAGGAGCTAGTGAGGAATAATTCAGCAATGCCAAGTCCTTGCTCCACATCACACTTCAGGGAACTTTCCATCTGCTGTCAAGATCTCTAGGGTTAAAGAAATATTGCACTCATCACCGTGAGATGTGAATTTCTCCATAAAACTGAGGCTGCCTCATCACTGCCTTGATGCTCTTCTGGCCACCACAGGAGGTAGGGTGCCTTCCCCTGCCAGCTACAGCATCGACTTGCTGGGGCAGGGCTCTGCAAGCCCTCCAGCATCCCCCCCTCTGCTTTGTGGGGAGGGGGGAGCAGAGGGCTGGCCACAGCCTGCCACATCCCCAAGTAGCCAGCAACCCCTCCAGACCAGGGTCCTTGGCATCCTCCAGATCCACAGTAGGAGCCCCTGGAGGGCCACCTCCCAACAGAGGTGACCTGGCACAGCCTGCTCCATCACCCCACTTCTGAGGCGAGTTTGACAGCACTCAGCCAGGCCTCGAGGCTCCCCGAGCATTGGTCCCTCGCCTCCAGCCAGCCTCCCCCACCTCAAGCTGCGGGAACCCCACAGGTCCCGGGGTCAGCCGCCCCGCAGGCTCCCGCCGGTACCTGTTGCCCAGAGGCTGCTGCGGGGGTTGACCTTGATCTTGGCCGCCTGGCTGCGGTGCTCGGCGAAGTCGAGGTGCACGGCGGGCCCGAGCGCGGCGCCGCACAGCAGCAGCAGGAGGCAGGGCAGCAGCGCCGCCATAGCCGGCCCCGGCGAGACCCCCTCCCACCTGCCGCCGCCCTGCCGCCGCCGCCCCTACTTATAGGCCTGGGGGGGCGGGGCCGGGGGCGGGGCCTCGGCACGCGCCGCGGGGCTGTGGCGCGCGGCGCCGGGCCTCCTTCCCCCGCCCCGCGCAGCCGTTCGGCTTCCCGCCCTCGGCGCCGCGCGCCCCCAACGGCCCGGCCCGCCCCGCCCCGCCCCGCCGCGCGCCCCTGGCAGCGCCCCCACAACCGCCCCTCCCCCCCGGCAGCCGGGCTCCTCCCGGCGCGGGGCGCCTCCTCCCTCGGGGAACGGCTGGGCATCTTCCTTCCTTCTCGGGTTTCCTCCGGGTGACAGCTCTGCCCTCGAGCATCTCAGTCGTTCACCCCAATTTGGGGCCCTCTGCAACGCTGACCACAGCGCACCCCTTGCCTCCTCCAGGGCTGGAAAAAGAGGAGACCCCTCTGGTGCCCCACACGTGACCTGCATCTAGGGAGAGCGCAGCCTCTTAACCACAGTCCTCTGAGCCCCACCACCTAACCCCTTTTTATCCATCTGGTTGTCCACCCACCCAGAACCACACCACCCCAGCCCGGATGCAAGAACATTGTAGAAGATGGTGTCGAAAGCCTTGCTGCCATCGAGGTCAATGACACCACTGCTCTCCCTTCACCCACAGCTCCGGTGATTTTATCATGAAAGGCAATTAGGCTGGCCAGGCAGGATTTACCAGCGCTCAGTCCTTGCTGACTGTTCCCCACCACATTCCGCTCCTCCACATGCCCAGAAGTGTGTTCCAACAGGACTCGCCCCATGAGTTTCTCAGGGGAAAAAAAGGCCAACTGGCCTGTAGCTCCCAGGTTGTTCTTTTGGCCTTTTTTGAAGATGGGTGTGACACTTGTCTTTCTCAGGTCATCAGGGTCCTCCCCCAATCTGCACAATGACAGGGACTTTCCAAAGTGATAGAGAGTAGCTTTGCAGGACATCCAGCAACACAGGCGGCCAGCTGCATCAGCACCCTTGGAAGCAGCCTGTCCGGTCTCATGGATCTTTATGGGTCAGGTTCTCTCAACTAATACCTGTCTTGACCCCTTATCCACTGCTGGTTGTTCTTCTCTTTGAAACCTGCCTTTAACTACAGAACCTGGGAGAGCTTGTTAGTGAAGACTGAGGCAGTGCAGTACCAGCATTTTATCCATGTCCTCTGTCCCTAAATCACTTGCCCCATTCAGCAATGGTCCCACATTTTCTTGTTCAGCCTTTTTCAACCAATGTAGCAGCAGAAACCCTGACACCCCAAGCAAAGTTCAACAAGCTGAGCTTTGTTTTTCCTAACATTGCTCCTATGTGCCTGGGTAAAGTTTCTAAATTTCTCTTTTGTAGCCTGTTCCTGCTTCAACCACCTGCACGCTGCCCTTCAACACGGGAGCTCAGTTCCGAGTTTCCTGTTTAGCTAAGCTCCCCTCCTCATACATCTGCTCCTTCACTTGAGTAATGGATGTTTGTTCTCATGCTTGGAGGATGCTGTCCTGAAACACCCGCTGGTTCTCCTGAGCTCCTTTACCCTTCCCAGCTGCCCCCCCATGCGGTTCTGCTTACCAGGTCCCTGAATAAGTTGGTCTGCTCTCCTGAAGTCCAGGGTCTGTATACCACTGCTTGCTTTTTTTCCACACCCCTTCGTGTTTCATGGCCACTGCGGCCAAACCTGCCATTGATTATCACACCCCCAAACAGCTCTTCCTTTTCTGTTAATAGGACAGAGCCATGCACATCCGGCAACAGCATGGATGGAGCTGTGTGTGCTGAGCAATGCCAGGGAGAGAGATAGAGCAATGATGGCCGAGGATGGTGGGAGGTACAGGCAGGGACTGTGCATGTCCAGGGATGTCTAGGGCTCGAGCAAACTGAAGTCCTTGAAGAACTGGAGGCATTTGTTCAGAGGACTCTTCTTGTCACCTGCCTGTAGCCCAGAGGGGTTTCCAGACTCCTCTAGTTCCAGAGGTTTTTACAGGGGTACTCTCAGAGGTTGACAGCATGCAGGAAAAACCCACATCTGAAATGATAAAGACTAGACAAGTCTCTAGTGCCCAGAGTTCTCATGCTGGGTTTCAAATCACCTGTTTTTTGCTGCTTTTCACTGTGCTGCATACGCAGTACTACCCAGGGAGCAGCAAGGGTCACCTTGCTCCCTAAGAGATAGGGAGCCCAGAGATAAGCACAGTAATGCAGCCAGCAGGGCAGAGCCCAGTCCCACAGTACCTGAGTGAGGCCACAGGGCAGCCCCAGAGATGGTAGCCAGGTTCAGCCAAGTGGCAATTTGAGGTCAAGCCAGGAAGTCAGTCTGCAAGTTGAGGTCCATAGCCAGGTAAGGCTATGGCTGCACAGGAGACCAATAATCCTACAACACAGGCAGAGACTAAAGGCCCAGGACTGAGTTTAAATGGAGCTCCTGGGCCCATGAGCAGAGGATGCAGGGGTTCCAGGTGAGGCTGGTTAGAGCCATTAAGGCCTATTAGTGCACTCAGGGCCCTGACAACTTCTGCCAAACTTACAGGGCTGTGACTTTGCAAGAGGGTGCTGACTGGGGGTGGGGAGGGCATGGAAATGCCTGAGATGATCCAGTTCTCCTGGGAACTAGCACAGAGGAAGATTTGTCAGCAGCATGCTCATCATTTATTTACTGCTTTCCAAGAGAAAGGGGCTAGATAAGATTCATGCCTCTTAACAGCAGGGGGTTAGACTCCTAATTGCAAAGGCAACCTTAATGTTACAATGAGGAAAAAAAACTTAAAAGCAGACTGAAGTACTCCTGCCACCATTCCCTTTTCCCTCCTGCCACTTGCAAGAGTGCACACTTCCACACTGCACGCTCCCCCCAGGCAGCCAGCTGGCCAGTCAGAAGGCACAGGCTTCCCCGAAGGCAGCCAGATGGCCAGTCAGAAGGTGCAGACTTCCCCAAAGGCAGTTAGCTGATCAGCATATGTACTCTGTCTAGCCGGGAGGCATGACACGCTGATGGGCCAGCAGGCCAACTAGAAGACGTGCCCTACTAGTTGGTCTACCACCCACCAGGGAGGCGTCCACTAGCCTCATGCCCACGTGTGCTCGAGGCCCTGGGCTGCACCAGCTTTGCTCTTGGGGGAATCTCACTCCCTCTTTCTCACTTTCCCAGCACACCCTTTCAGATGGAGTGATGCCAAGTTGGGCAGCACTGGGGACACTTCTCTGCACACCTTTCAAGGAGGCAGCCCTTTAGGGTGATCTCTGTAAGCTGTTTGGGATATGTAAATACAATGCACACTGTGGATGTGGCATTTACAGCACTGTGGCCCTGACTCTCACTCACATCATGACAGCTTCATCTCCTCCATCAGGTCAGCAGGCCCTGAGGCCCTCAGCCCTCTGTCCTGGTGGTGCTAGGTGGCTGTGACTGTGCCTTTGGCTTGGATGTCACCTGGCAGTCCCTCATGAGCCCAGCTGAAAGGTTTCACTAGTGTTTGGTTGGGCTGCCTGGGATGGTGCCCGTGATCCCTCCTTGCCAGTGCACACAAGGTGCCACGGAGCTGAGATCTCCTCCTCTGACTGGCATTATTTCACCCTTTTCCAGGTGGTTGAGCCTGCAAGGTTGATCTGCATTGCCCCATTTGAGCTACTACCTTCTGAGGAATATTGCTCCAAAACTGATGTTCTGGAGCAGCAGCAGTATTTGCATGGCAGTTGCTGCTGCAGCTGGTGCTCCAGCCATGCAAGCACATGTTCTTTTATCTATTTCCTCTTGCAGCCTGTATCCCTCCTCCAAAGTACTGCACTGTCACTTTGTGCTGAGAAAACATACCTTGAAACAGACTGACAGAGTTTCAAGTCTTTTTTCAAACCAGTTTTAAATTCACTCATGGTTGCAAAAGTGCTGGGAATTTGGGGCATCTGGAGAAAGCTTGGCATGCAGTAGGTGCCTCCTGGAGAGGCTCTGCACAACAGGGATTAAAGAGGCCAACTGAGCTGAAGAAACTCTCCTTACTCCATCTGTCCTGGCTCCCTGCTGGCAGGGTCAAAACACTTACCAGTGACCCAGCAGAGCTGGGTCTGGTGTGATGCTTGCTGTGTCACGGCATGTGAGCCAAAGGTAGGGAAGAGCAAGACAAGGGGTTACCTGTAGGATTACAGAGGATGAAGCCAGGGATGAAGTGATACCAATTACAGAGAGGCCAGAGAAAGGAGTCCTGAGCAATTACTGCACCTACTGAAGCATGACGGGAGTTAAGTCCTTTTCCTTCCATGCAGCAGGATGCTCCTGGGAGATGAGCTGAGAGACGATGGCAGCCCCAGGGACAGGGATTGTCATGTTCCAAGCAGCAGGAACCAATATAGCATTTCAAATGGGTGAAGGCTTTTATTCTGATCTGATTTTTAACTAGATATGTGACCAAGCCAACACAGATCTTTCCTCTTTTTCAGCTGGCAGCTGCAAGCTGCAAGTGTTATCTAGGTCTGGATGTGAGAGGAGGGGCAAGTATTTTTGATCCCAGTGCTACTGATGAAGGACTGCAAGGCACAACATTTCAAGCCAGACATGGGAACAGCTGGTCCTTCTCTGGGGCAAGGAGAGTGTGGAGTTCCTGGATGGGGGTCAGTCCTGCCCTGTCCCAGCATTGTAACAAATACTCAGACACTGAGGGGACAGTGAGTTAATTGCTGAGTAGTAAGATTTGGCCTGATGGGGCATGTGGGGAGAGTTGAGTAAGAGGGGCCCATAATCCTCATTTCAGTCCTGGGAAGAGCAGTGGAAAAGCTGCTCAGGGTCTTAGTTAGTGGAGGATGGAAGGGGGAGTTCACTGCTTGCTGAGCAACAGGGTTGTTGTTAAAGGTGACTGTGCAGCTATAATCCGCTCAGGCCTTTGAGAAGCACTGATTTCATCCTGCACAATAGTCTTATTAAAAACTAGCCTCAACAGCACAAAGGTGCCCAACAGACAGATCCTGAACGGAAGGCTCAGCACAGCTCACCCTTTTCAGTGGTGTAATTACAGCCAAGCATATTTTCTGATGAATATTGTGCACGTACTAAACTGTCACTGGGGAGGCATGGATGCTCGACAATCGACTTCGATGCTGGGTCCGTCCAGAGGGTGTTTTACTGCACCTGGGAATCAGGATTGCAGGTTGCACCATGGGCAGTTGCAGCTTGGCCGTACAGGCCAGAGCGGGCTGATCACGCTGCGGCCAAATTCTTCCATTCCTGTGAAGGCAAGAGGGTTGCTCCCTACCCTGTCACCCTGGGACTGAACAAATCCAGCTTGAGAGACAGCTGCAACAACACTGACTTCGCTTGCAAACAGAGACCAGGTTTCCTCTGGATTTTTTAATCCATATGTTCTTTGCAAAGAGGTGATGTTGTTTCTAACTTGGGAAAAATAACTGTCATCCACATGCAAGGGGAGCTGCCTCAGGGAGGTGTGGGGACACGCCTCCTCCTCTACAGTGCCAGTGACACAAACCTCAGCCCCCGGCCACCAGCCTGGTAGGTCTGTGGTATGTTTTTTGCCTCTGCCTTCCTTCGGCTTTGGACTGCAGAGCTGCCCCCCTCGGCATGCCATCTGCCACTTCGCTGGAGAGCCAGCACTGGATGGCAGTGGAGGTGTCTGCTGGCGTGACACTTTTGGTCTGGGCCTGCTGAGACCGCCAGCATTCACAGCAGGAATAGTCACTGCAGTGCTGCTCCACTGCTTTCTCGCTCTCCAGCATAGCTTCATTTTCCCAACTGTTACCAGAGGCCAAAGGAATTTTCCCAGCTTATATATTAAAAAAGGCATTACAAATTCTATTTTAGAAATGGATTTGGCACAGAAGGGTCACCACAGTGGCTTCTGCAGGTGGTGGAGGCCAGTGGCTCATCAGCCACCAGCTTCCTGCAGGCCCCTCACAATGGAGCCAGGGAAGGACAAAGGTGACTCAGCAAGCGCCAGGCTTCTGATTGATGCGGTATGTCTGTGAGGCAGAGCACGCATCTGCACAGAAGTCAGCGTCCCCTCTCCTGGTGGCATTAACCCTCTAAGCTGGGCAGAACAGCCTGCAGGCACCTATCCTGAGTCCCTGCACGGAGCCAGGCCCTTGGAGAACCATCCCTTCTCCCCCAAAGTAGCCTCAAAGATCTCGGGATTTCTAGCTTGCACCAGTTTCCCTTGATACTCCCAGTTCCTCTCTTGGAGCAAACAGCAATGTTCTCTGCTTTGCTATCCGTTTTCTCCCTAATAATTCTAACATGCAATCTATTTTCTTGATGGCTACTGACCACTGAAATGGCATTTTCATAGCAGGGGCTGTTATAACCCTGGCGTTCCTGACCGTAACACTTAACTCAGAACCTGTTGTTTTATAAATAGAGTTAAAATTGTTTTTTCCCCATGTGCACCATTTTATATTTATGTACATTTGAATTTCATCTTTTTTATTGCCCCATCTTTTTCCACAGTTGGCCTTCATCCAAACAACCCTGAGTAACTTTGTATCAGCAGCAAACTTCAGTATTTGCCTGCTTTTCCAGATCATTTTGAATATGCTGAACACAGTCCTTGTACAGATCCTTGGCATTTTCCACTACAGAAACAAATTGTTTCCTCCTACCTTTTGTTGCTTATATTTTAGCAAATTATTTCACCCTGCAAGAATCTTCCTCCTATCCCAGGGCTGCTTCATTTCTTTAGGAGCCCTTGCTGAGGGACCTTGTCAAATACCTTTGGCAAATCCAGGTGGAGGATTCTGGTAGGCTCACCTTGCCCACACACTTCCTAACTCCTTCAAAGAGCTCCAAGTCTATTCTTTAGAGGAAGCCCTCATCCTTTCCAGTCCAGAAATCAGGTTTATAGCCTACAGATCCCTGCATCTCCATGTTAGCTACCTTTCTGTCTTCTGGTGCCACAGTGGTTTTAACAGAACAGTTGCTCACCACGCCAAATAGTTCAGTGGTTTCAGGTCTGAGTCCCTTCACAGGGACTGCCCTGTGGGCAGCTCCCTCTGAGCCTGGGGGTCTGTTACTATTCTCTCCATCATCAGTTTGTTCTGCAAATCTTCAACCAAGGGTTTTCAGGAGCTGATGGCAGCACAGGACACCTGGGGACTTCCACTCCCTATCAAAGAGCAACTCTGGTCTGCATAGGACTAATAAAAGATGAGGAGGAACAGAACCGTGACATAGTCCCTATTAACCAATCCTCCAAATGTACCTTAAGATCAAGCATTATTTCAAGGAATGCAAGAAGACCCTCCCATAACCATGCACAATAAATATATCTAGAAACGGCACAGCTAAGAAAGCCTTGCTAACACTGAGCTAAGAACAAACAAACTTAACAAACCACTCTGGAAATACCATGGTTCACAGGGTTTAAAGCAAGGTCCATTTTGTTTCTTCACCATTGAATTATGCCTAATACCTTGGCATTGACTAATGCATCTTCCAGAGCGGCAGCCAGTCTAGCCTGGGAGGCACGCAGAGCTGGAGAACTCCAGAAGCACAGTGCAGATGCTCACAGACCCTGCAAATATCCACCTGGGCAGGCAAACGTGTGTTCAAAACCAATGGCTCTAATAAAACACAGATGCAAAGAGCGAAACTTGTGGATCCTCCTATTTGTCTCCTTCACAGATAAAACTCTTAGTAGCAGTTTAGTTGCTTCAGCTTTTCTTCACTGCTTCTCCAAAGCCAGGTCAAATTTAAAGTCTTGTTAAATGCCTGAGGGTCTGTTTTGATGCATTTGTCTCTTGTTTACAAAGATTAAATCCCTCTGTTACATTCACTCTTCCACAGGCAACAACTGTTGTTTATAAAATAAAATTTGAAATCTTGCACATCATGTTTTCGACTCTTTTTCAATTTTCATTTAAGCAGTAAATGAGTTGCGGTTTTCCCTGAGGTTTCCCACTTACTCCACACCCGCTGGACATAGTACAAATAACTCCTTTGCAAGGAGACTTAGAGAAAAAAAATCTTGTTTTCTTGCAGGCAAATCCAAACCTAACTCAGAAGTGTCCCAACCAGAATTATGGGCAGAAAGCTGACATCCTAATTTGATTGAATTGATGTTTAGAGAAATTAAATTGAAGTTCATTTTCTCCACATTATTTTTTACTTCTAGCTCTCTGGAACCTGAAACCCTCCAAGGCTAGTTTCTATAGAAGAGAGAGATCAGAAAGGAAAGGCAATAGCTAGATGCTTGGCAGAGAAAGCTCCAGAAGTGTATTTTAAATTATTAAATAGACTGAGCAGAAAAGTCAAGAGATAAGGAGACAGGGAAAGAGAGTAAGAGCTAGAGAATGTGTCTGCTCCACCCCGCATTGCAGCGAGTGCATTTCTAGTCTGTTCTTAATTAGACTATTCTCCATGGAGATGTTTGATTTCTCCCTAGGTGTAGGGAACACAGTTGAGGTTGCTAAATCAAACAATCAAAAGACAGGACCTACCAGAACTGAAAATGTGTATGAATTGCCCCATGAGCAAGAATGGGTACCACCTTCAACATGATCTCATTCATGATGTGCTCAGCCAGTGGGACCCAGCATGCAGGCAGGACCTGCTCTGCAGGGAAGCAGGGCTATGCATGAAGGAGGCTGGTGTCCGTTACAGAAATTGATAGGTGAGCAGGGACAAGCTCACAGCAGGAGAAATGATGCTGCTACGAAGAGCGGCTCCTCGTGAACAGATGGGCAGACCACCAACCAGTGGTGAAACTACCTGATCATGGCTAAGTAGATTCAACAAGTTATATCCACCAGGACAGCCACCTTGCCCCTTCCCACCTACTAACTCCAGCACTCATCAGACTGCTTGGTGAGCTATTTCTGCAGGGACCTGCTGCTTTTGGAGAGGTGAGCAAGTTGAGCTGGCTAGGTGCAGAGGCTGGTACAGGATGGAAGTATTGCAAGGGAGGGAAAAATGGAGCTAGACTCTTCTAGCTTCTTGTCCATTGAAAGGACAAGAGGCAATGGGCACAGACTGAAATACAAGAAATTCCATTTAAATGTAAGAAAAATTTTATTACGGTGAGGGTGGTTAAACACTGGAACAGGTTGCCCAGAGAAGTCGTGGAGTCTTTGTCTTTGAAGATATTCACAACCCGACTGGATAATACCCTGAGCAACCCGCTCTGAGCAACCCCTGGCCCGGCTTTGAGCAGGAGGGTTGGACTAGATGATCTCCAGATGTCCCTTCCATCATTCTGCGATTCTGTCATTCTACGAAAAGGTAAAAGAGGCAGAAAGCTATTAAATTGGCTCAAATCGCAACTAATTGTAGGTACTGAAAATCACCTATTTCTCTTTTCCCAGCTGTCAGAACTAATACTGCCTGACCCATCATCTACTACGCCCCATTACTACCAGGAGTTGCTGACATCAATGGGAATTGTGAAGGCTCTGCATTTCCGGTATCACCCGGGCGTACCTGGCGGCTTGAGGACTGGAACCAGGACACTCCTGATCTGATTCAGACACTGAGTCACAGACACTGTGTGGGTCTTCAGCCTGTGATCCATAAACATGAGGGATCTGGTTTGTATTTCCCTTGCTATTGCACAGAAGCCATCTCCAAGTGACAGGCTCTGCCTGAACTACCTCTCCTTTCCTTCTCTCGGCATCTCAGCTCAGCCACTTCTATACAGTCAGGCTCAGTGCACGGGACTTGCGTTCCTGCGCTGCTCCAGCAGGAAGTGGTCTTCCAAACCACCTATGGATAAGATTTTGCCTTATAGACTATACAGCTGACCTGTTTGGACTTTAACAGCAGGAAAACCATTGTGAGGCTTGCAGACGCAGAAATTCAAATGACAGAAGAGCAGAGTGAGAATTACCCAGTCTTATTAAAGAAAGCACACAACCCATCATCTTACACATTCCACCCCTAGAAACCCCTGCTAAGCAATATGCATCAGCAGATCCGGATGAAACAATGTAATGCTTATTACTGTTTAACCGACACCCGAGCATACAAGCATCATTAACACACAAACGAAGACAGCCTTTGTCTCAAGGAGTTTCAGTTTTCAGCACAGCTTATTCGTTACTCCTCACAGCTGACCTCCCATCACTCATGCTTTGCTTATGCATTTATCTTTGATATGAAAAAAGAGTCGATGGAAAGCAAAAGACGTCTAGCAACAATTAGTAATATTGTAACATTACTTTGCTTTTTGAAACAGTTCCTTCCCATGAAGGAATCTGTGCATAGCAGAATTGTGCCTTGAACTGCGGATGTGATTGAACTGTAATTAGGCAATGAAACTGCCTACCAGAAAACCTGCTCTGTTTGGCTGTAACCACAACAGAGCCAGAGGCAATCTTAGCCCTGACAGATCTTTTTCTTTCTTTGCCTTTATAAAACAGACCTTTCAACACCCACATACTTTATAAACAAATCCCATTCCTGTTGTGACACAAAGGTCTCCATCTTTCCTAAGCCGTCCTGAGAAACTTAAAGTCTTTGAGTCTTTGTTGGAGCTGGCCCGACAGCTTACAGAGAGAGTGTCTTCACCTTAAGAAAGAAAGAAAGAAAGAAAGAAAGAAAGAAAGAAAGAAAACCAAAGACCACATGTTCTAGGAGCAAAACCCCTGGCTCTGCAGGAGCACAGAAGCACATGCCAAACATGTCAGCATCAGCACCCAGCGGAACCAGAGATCCTGCATGCTCTATAGCTTTTCTGCTCAGCAAAGCAGAATATAGAGACACAGACGGAGCCAGCAGCTCCTCTTTGTCATCCTGCCCCCACACTCTCAGCTTTCAGTTTGTGCAGGCTCTTCCCCGGCACCCTCCCTTCCCGCTGCGGCAGGAAAGGCGTTACATTGATGCAGGAGGCGACGCAGGAGGCAGTGTGGGAGTCAGTGGGCGTCTAAGTTGTGAGCGGATTAACTGCTTATTTATCCTCACTCTAATTAGAGCCAACACTTCATTTCACGATTGCAGGTAACACAGAACCACGTTCTCAGCTACTCTGAGATGAAAATACACAGGACATAGGCCACAGAGATGGCTTCCCAGATTTCACATCACAGCCCCTGGCCGCTGAAAGTGATTTAGAGCAACCAGTTCTGTTCTTAAAGTGTCTGCAAACCAAAAGCGCAAACCCAAACCACACTGAGGCTGGGCTGTAGCAGGCTTTATCCCCTCTTTTATCCCAACCCCTCTGCATTTTTTAAACTCTTGCCCAACTGCTCACATACAATCCTGGAAGGGCAAGGCTGAGAAAGCTACACCTGCCTGCAAGTGCCCCTGCCTACCTGCCAAGCAGCATTGATCTCCTGGGAAGATGAGGTTTATGGGTTTCCAAGTTAACTTGGTTACTGTTTTGCTTGCACCCCTCTGGCTCATCGTCACATTCTGGCATGTGCTCACACCGTGGCGAAAGCAGAGATTAAGGCTTGGCCTGAACATTTTCTCCAGCAATGTTGGGATGGGCGGCTGTGGGACAGGCTTATCCCACAGCTGCACTGAGTGTGTGCTCAGCTACTTTGGCTGCTGACACCTGCTGCCAGTAACCAGCAACACCAGCACGGTGATCATGCCAAAGGCAGGACACATGCATCATTATTTCCAAACATGTAAAATGACCATTTCTTTTCTCTTAGAGCTGGGGTTCAGAAGATGCACTTTAAAGAGCTAATCCTTGCATCCCCGGCAATCATAAATCCTTTGTATTTTAGCCTTTTGTGTTACTGTCACTGAGTTAATTTAACAACTGCTTTTCTGTGATCGGATTTTGCAAAAGGTGTGAAAGTGAGAGGACTCAGAGAACAGCAACAGCAGCACTTTCAGCAACTTTCATTGAGAGGTGTTGATTAGCAGGTTTCAGAAGTGCTCAGCTCAAGTCCTTTTTATGTTTCCAAGTTAATAAAATTGTTTATGCACAAAAACAGTTCCAGCTAAAGGCAAAGCAAATGTGGTGCAAACTTAGCGAACAGAGACTCAGCCTCGGTCCTATCTGTAAGCGCAGAATTGTTGCTCAAAGGCCTCAGGAAGGGGTAACACAGCCACAGCAGCCCTTGAGAAGGTATTTTGTGTTCTTTCATTGCTGCTGGGTTTAGCTTTTGACATTGCAAACCATCTACCACTCAAGCATTCTGGAGAAATTTTGTCTCCAAATTCTATTCTCCAGTATTGGAGCAGCAAGTAGGTATTTTTATTACTGTTTTTTAATACTAACTTATTATCACTCAAAGAGAGAAAGGCCTGAGGCTCAGCGCTAGAGGCAGGAGCGGTGTGCAGGCTCTTTGCAGCATCCCAAACATAAGATAAAATTTTACTTCATCCTACCCAGGGAACGAACCACATGGCTTCAACCAACTGGCTGTATCCACGGTGGGATGCCACAGGTCAACACAGCTACTGAGCATTAAATTAAGCAGCAGAGCTGTCAGCTGAGTGAGCTGTGGTCCCTGTGGACACAACTAATAGCAAAATCTACCTCCATAGACAGGGCAAGCCTGAAGCAAAACACAAGATGCATAGGCAAGAAAATGCATGCATGGTGCATGTAAATGCACCATTAACACCCCACTGCGCTTTGTCCTTGCCATTCCCGACTGCTTTTACCCCACACAGCCTGTGTGTATGGCAGCAGTAAACATCTCTAACGATCCTTTTTGATGTGCAGTCTTGGAACAGTCATGAAGAGCGAACAAAGATGCAGTGAAATGCACCTAAAGTAATAATCAGCAGCGTTGGGCTGTCCATAGGTTCTGCAAGATCAAGAGGATTTGATCTTGCTGTTAATCTGGGGAAAGAACAGATGTGGAAGAGACGGGCTCCTGCTGCCAGGGGCAAGCCTTCCTAGCAAGACAACGGGTAAGCAAGCTGCGCAAGAGAGACTCAAACAGCCTTAGCAGGAGGCAGCAATGCCTCCCAGTGACTGCTCTTGTGAAGATGTGCCCTAGCAAAGGGGAAGCAAAATGTCATGAGTCAGTATAGACACCAGGGAGGTAAGCTATAAAGGTGCAATGCAAATAGCACAAATTAATATAAAAGCAGTTAACTACAGAGCCTCTGCCCTGTACCTTTACCTCAGGCTCTCCTCTGACACCACATCTACACAAGCAGAATCACTTTCCAGACTAAGAAGCCCGAAAAAAAGCTGTTGCAGGTGGTGACAAGAGGTTTCTCCTTTCAGATCTCAGGGCAGCGTAGCTTTCAGGTGAGCTGTAAGACATGGCCAACTGTGGGGATCATTAGGGACCCAAATCCCATTTCCGAAACAGAAGAAAATTTGCCTTTTGCATCCTACTTCTCCAAATAGCCCCCGCCCAAAAGCTGTGGGTATTTCCCATCCAAATTATTCTGTTACCTTGTGCTGCGCTGAATACTTACGGCAGCCACCGCATTTCTCAGACACCATTTCTTTCAGCAATGAAAAAGGTAATCTTTCGCCATCTTCTGCCCCAAACACCTTGGAGTCCTTAAGTATATTACTTCGGTGTGACTTACAGAAACATACAAATATTGAACTGATCTACAGCTAAGGACTGCTTATTCTCCAAAAAGCAGCAAAATAGCAGTTATTACTGTTCTATAAAGAGAAGACAAATTAATTCATTAGGCTCTGAAAGTCAGTCTGCAAGGCAAAGTCCACGTATGCCCCAGGGAAGCTGGGCAATAAGAGGCTGCATTCAGCAGGGGAATACGGAAGAATGTGGCAGGGCTCAAACTGGGCGAGATGCAAAATCTTTATTCCAGTTCTGAATTGGAAGAAGTACCACCTCCACAGATAATCATTTGACAATTCAGACAGCACAGGGAGAGGTCAGGCTTGCCCAGTGGAGGCACAGACTTAGAGGACACGGTCCTGTAGGCACTTTGAGAGGAAGCTCAGCTTCAAAGTACAAACACTGAACAGTTTGGCTTAAACTTTTAATATAAAAACTCACTGATGTACAAAAATGCTAAAATGTGACAAACCATTGGAAATACTGTGATAACATTCGTCCTTACGCAGTAAAAAACAAAACAAACCCAAACTGGTAAGAAGCTTTGAAATGTATGTTTTCCTCTTCCTCCCCGCACATCAGACCGTCATCTACTTAAAACGTTCATCTACAAAAAACATGGCATCTTCACTATGAACTTCAGTGCAACGGGCTACTCTCGATGGACCAGCACAAATAAACCCAGTAAAAAGAGGACTGCATACTGTAAAAGAAAGCAGGAGAGTCAAGAGTGTGCATTCACATCTAAAGATGCAGTAACAGCAGCAAACGTACAGAGCAAAAAGTTCAGGCTGTATGTACGGAAAGTTCTCATAAAGTAATTTTAGCTGGGGAGGGGGAAGGAAGGAGAAGATGAACAAGCTCTTACCTTAAATTTTGGATAGTCATTCATTAAGATAGTCACTATTCCAATATAGGGGACAAATCTATAAGGAAAAAAGTTTTATTAGAACAAGCAGTATTCCAGGGTGAATACGGACAAGCACTGCCCTGGGACTGTACAAAGGAAGTGCCATTTAAGTGTGTTTTGTCTAGCCAAGCACTATGGTCAACAGGGTTAGGACTTCCCCCTCCCAAGCAAGGAAGACATGAGAGTGGGGGCTGAGTGAATATCCTACCCCCAGGGCATGTTTTCACCTATGCCTTCTTTGGCAGGGGCTCTGAAGCAGGCTGCTTTCCTTCCTGCCTAGTTTTGAGTCTTTCTCTCTCTACTGACATAACTGGCTATTCTTTCCTATGTCAGCATCAATCTTCTTTAATTTCTTGGCACTCAAGGGCTCAATGGCATCTTGAAGTAATCAGACCTAATTAGGTAGTGCTAGAAAAACATTACCCGTTTCACCCAATGCTCCCTTGCTTGTGTCTTCAAACAGGCTGGCTTTTCTTTAAGGCCACTGTAAATGGAGCAGAGATCTGAAAGGCGAGAAGGGACTTTCTCCTAAGCTGTTCTTTTAGATCAAACAAGGTACAGTCATTCAAATTACTCCTTGTTACATATGGTGTGCTGCAAAGGAATTCAACCAGCTTAGAGAGTCACCACCTGCAGCTTGTCACTGACTGCTCATCCTACTTTCCCCAGCTCCTTTTAGCACGGTAAACCCACATCCAGGTGCCAGCAAGTTTCTAGGAGCAAACGTTGAAAATAAAACATTGGTGTGGCACGAGCTTGTTATCTGAAGAGGAGGAAAGGGGTAATCAGTGTCAGGTTTGCAAAGAATGGATTCAAGATAAAAGAACCACAGTGGAGCTGCCTTGGGATAGATGGATTCTGCACAGAAACAGTTTAGCTTGTAGGCTCCCAGCAACCACTCTAGCTAAGACCAAAATATAAACAGCCCCACAATAGAGCCAGGCTATCTACTTTCAATTATTTTGATCCAAATGCTCTTGATGTTTAAAGTGATGTGCCTAGCCATGATTTTGGGTATCAAAAAAGCTTAAGGGTGAGCTTTTTATAACTTTTTAATGCAATTATCAGAAAGAAGGGGTTTTGTCAGCATTGCAGATAGTGGAACTCTTTCACCTAATTGAAGAAAATCCTCAGGAGAAAGGACAACTTAAAAAAAAAAAGAAAGAAAAAGAAAAAAAGCAAGCTGTGGAGATTAAAAATGGGTGGTAGTTTCCTCCTGTGAGGGGAGGAAAGAATTATTTAGCAAGCAGGCTCTCAAGTTCTCTGTTAACTCTGATGAGAACATACACCATTTCAGCACCTGATTGTGCACACAAGGGATTCCACATTAGAAATTCAGATCTTGCTTGCCTGGAAAGACTGTGATTTGCAAAAGAGTTTTGATGAAAATTCTCATCACACCTTAATGTCTGTGCACTGTCTTTGCATTGATGTCCATTCAGCATCAAAATTTCAGAATGCAGTTCACAGCTTGATAAGTAAAGACTAAAGCCAAACTCAGAACTGAATTACTTTTGTTTTTTAACTCTCCACGCTACCTTTTGAAACGCTTTTGCCCAGGTCGCATAAAACCCAGCAGGGAGAGTTCAACGGGAGAGGGCAGATGGCTTTGGGGGAGGGCACTGCAATAAGCTGCATCTTTCTCAACTTCACTTACCCTCTTGCTCTTCCTACTACATCCTTTTTCTCCAGCCAGTGCTGCCCTTGTTTGTACAGCCCTCTGTCATCAACAGCATTATTGTCTCCCTTTGTCAAAAATTTGATGTCACCATTTTGCCTAGCAAAGATACGAGAGCCAGTTAGGGGAGGAAAAAAGACTTGTTAACATCTGTTCTAGACAAGCACACAGAAACTAACACAAAGATAGCAGAAGCAATCATGTCCTTAGATGTTCAAGGAGAATGAAATAGGGTAACTCACTCTGTTAAATACAGTGGAAAGCAGACTGTTTGAAAAAAACCTGCAAACAAAAGAATGAGTTCTGGCCCCAGCCAAGCTCAACACAGAGCAGCTTTTCTGCAGAGTTTAAGAACAGAACCAGCATGATAAGCCATGTCTAGTGAAGGTGCAGCTATTGTGTCTCTTTGCTTTTGGTTTCTCTTCTGTTGATGCTTCTCTTGCTGTATATACAAATGTTGGGCTGTGCTCTATACTGCCCTCAGACTTTTGGGTTAAAACAGACAGGTCTACTCAGTAGTGGTCTGAAGCAAGCTGAATCTTAGAAATAATTAGGAAGGGGGAACAAAACTAAACAGAGGATCCCATTTATGATAACGTATGAGCTCACGACGTGCCTACATCTTGAATACTTTGTGCACCCCCTACATCCTTTTTTTGAAATGGAGAGAAGAACTGGAAAAGGCTTAAAACAGATAACAAGGGCATTCAAAAGTCTGGAACCACTTCCACAAAAGAAACAACAGACCAGGACTCTTCAGCCTGGAAAAGACAGAACTGATGGGAGAAAAGACAGTAACCCATAAAGTCATAAATGACACAAACAGCAACAATCAGTTTTTCACTGCCTCTTCTGATACAAGACCTAGGGAGCATCAAACAAAGCTAAGAAGCAATAGGTTAAAACAAGCAAGAAAAGATGCTGTGCAGAACTAACATGGTGCGTAACTAAACCGTGCCTTTTTGCAGTAGGAAACTTTGGATGCAAAAAAAATTCCACCAGTTCAAAAAGTGACCAAGTGTTCCATGTAAAAAAGAAAAAGTAAATCTTTTGAGGGCTATTGAGGATATTGATGGGAAATACCCACAGCTTTTGGGCAGGGGCTATACAGAACTACCACTTCTTGCTCAAAACCATAATTTGCAGGAGATGGGGAAGTTAACACTGCACACTCTCTCTAGTATTTAGTTTGTCCTTAGGTGACTCTTAGCTAGTCAGAAACATGATCCTGGAGTAGATGGACCTTGCTTTGACCTGGGCACAGCTGCTGTTATTCTCTTAGCTTTATAACACCATGTTATCCAGCCTTCCCCAGCCATTTCCATTCAGCTTGCTGGCCTCCCTACAATGCTTGTTTCTAAGCTGCAGTTTGTGCAACTACTTGGGGATCAGCTGGCTGCTGTCATCTCCCCATGGCATCTGAAGGCACATGCTGAGCAGGGGTGTTCCTGCTGCTTGGTTCTGTCGGCTTACTCACAGAAATGACAGATCGAGTACAACATAGGAAAGCGTGCAAAAGATCTGCAGAGCTTGTGCTGTTTTCACCATGCCTGAATACCAACGTGTATTACTTGACATGAGAAGCTTGAAAACCAACCAAACAAAAACCCAAAATACACACATCTCTTCAAAGCACCTTTGGCTCACAGTTTTGGAACAGCAAATGCTCTAGGAGCTTAGAGATACAGTTTTGAAAAAAAATGAAGATACCCAAAGGTGCAGATAATGTAGTTTCAACTCTGAAGACTGATGTGTGACATCTTATTGAGCCAATTTCACTGCTCTATTACATGCCAGCATGAGAAGCCCACAGCCAAGTGGCTCTGCTGTCTGAAAAGTGAATGAAATCCAGTCTGGCTTTCCTGCACTAAACCCACTAACTACATTTTGTCTGCAGACTCCATGTTTAGTGACAAAAAATGAACCCAATTTGGCTCTGAACAAAGGAAAAAAGACCAGCAGGTAGAAAACATTTGTTCAGTGAAACAATGCTGATGCAAATTGGAGTCAGTTACCACATAATCAAGCAGAACAGGGTATTTGGCTTTCCTTTACTTTGACACTCCCATCAGCTTTCACAGAGACTTTTCACATACCGTTTTCATTTCAGTCCACAACTACAGGAAGAAATTGCAAAGCACAACTGGCCGTTCAGAGAACACTCTTCAAATCCAAATTGTTGTCAGATAAATATTCCTTACCTAGTGAAAGGAGTGACTGATAACTCACAATCCTGCCTTCAGCACCCAGCTTCAATTCACAATACTCATTTTTCAGTTGTATCTTTACTAACAAAAAAATCTTTTTTTTTTAATGAAATCTGAAATATTGGGGAGGGGGTCAACTTCACAGAATCTAGGATTGGTACTATGTTCCTGGTACTATGTATTTTTTTTAAGACCTAATGTTGAGGTAGAGCCAGGAAAAAAAAGAAGGGTGAGGAATATCTGGAAATGAACTGTAGCACAGAGTGCACATTTCTGCTTCTCTCCTTCCCCTGCACTGGCTGAGGGCAGAGGGAAAGGACTCTGACTTTTCTTCCCTCTTAGATAATCCCTATGAGCAGCAGTACAGGGGCCCATCTGAGCCATTAGAATGTAACAAGGAAGAAAGAAAGCAGTATTTTACTTAAATGAGTTCCCGAGATATGTCAAAAAGCGTGCATGCACCATCTGATACGAGTCACAATGTATGCTGACCTTATTTTTAAGGTAACAGTATCGCAGAGATGTATCTTTGCTTTGAAAACTGACTAAGTGGTTGTTAACAATTTTGGTAGAGAATAATCTGAACAGCAAAGAATATGGCTGTCTTATGCAAGATAGGTCACTCACATCCGTGATTTAAGGTGGACTATTTACGTGCATGAAGCTGGCTGACCTTGAAGTTGGGCCAGACAAATGGTCTAGATGTGCCAACAGCTGTGGCTGCTACGAACGCTTGGGGGAAGGGATCCGCTCTATCCTATCAACCTGATTTGGCTACAGCAATCCTCAAATGCCACCTTTACATATGATTCAAGTGATTCGCTAAATCTAGGAACTGATCTCTCAGCCCTGGTACAGCTCCAGTTCATTCATAATGCAGCAGTCATCCACTCAGCAGGAACAGATGCTGGGACCCCATCCAACTGTTGTGCTCTTCTCAGGGCTGACTTCAGGAAGTAGGGATTCAGTTCAAGATTTAGTTTTCACTCAAATCCCTCACAGGGCTGGCCTATATCCCCACAAACTGGCCTCCTGTGGTCACAGTTGCATCTTCCTAGACCAACAAAACAGGAAGGCTCACAGAGAAAGCCTCACTTGGAAAAACTAAACCCTGTTCAGCAACCATGCCAGAATGACCACATCTCATTCCTGCAGACCAAAGCTTCAGAAACTCGTCCAGTTCAACATTTTGAGAATGAACAGTACACGTATAGTGCAGCACGTCTAGAGACTCTGAATACAATAACACAAACCTTCCTAAGGAGGAGAAATCTTCATACAGAGATACCCTGCCTCTGTATGACAACGGGAACCAGAACCATGATAAAGAAGCTTTAAAATAATGCCTGCTGTATACAAAATATCTTTCTTCCCATAATGTTCTAGCGCTACAGACAAGAGTCACTTCACACACCCACATGTAGTCTTGTCTAGGGGTGACATCACAGCAACATTACTTAGCAGTTTGGGATGGAAATGACGGCATGGACAACATTAAGTTATACAGGGAGATCAGGAAACTGGGACTGACGCTCCAGCTTCTTAATCCTGCTAGATGATCTTTCTAACTAAACAAAAGAGGAAGATTTCATCTGGCTGAAACTTCTATATTGCTTTCTTCAGCAGCTGGATATTTGTCACTGAGGTTCCACTCATTCATTTACCCCAAGAAGATGAGCAAAACCACAATTTGGACATATGCAATACAACCCCCATATTCTAGACATACTTCTCATGAATTTTCAGGACCCGATGAACTATAGGAATTTCCCTTCCTTCTATCCTAAAGACCACAATTTCTCCCACTCTGATCGGATCTTCAATTCGGTTGGTTAGAAACAGGAGATCTCCTCTGTGAAATGCAGGCTCCATGCTGCCACTGAAAAAAAGAAGAGCAGCAATTGAACAATACTTAAAAACTGAGAATCAGGTTTTGAAGTTTAGAGTCTTTTGAGAAAAATCTCAAAATAACCTTAATACAGAGGTCCTAAGAAAACTGAATGGATTTGGAGATTGGGCCCGTATCTCACCTCTGTGATACTCAGATTTCCATCCACTATGCTAGCACAAATTCAGATTTGCTGGTAAAAGAGAAATGCCACCAGCCAGCATTAACAGCGTACCAAACAGGGAAAAGCATCTACTGCTCTTAATAATGAAAGAGTGGATGACAAGCAGTATCTTCTCTACTCCTGAGCTCTCAATTGATAGTGCTACACTGGCAATACTGCAGTCCTCTTCCTTCAAAGTGTCTGAAAGCTTTGTTACAGGTAGATAGATGATCTTTGGGAACAAAGCACTCAAAGCATACGGCTCTTGCATTCCCATCTGGAACAGACAGACGGGTGTGCTAAAAATTTGTTATCATGATTCATCGCTTTGCTTAACTATCTCATTCCAGGCACTGCTATTCAAATTATTTTTCTACTGTCTTGTAAATGGCAATTGTTACAGAACACTTAACCTTCTTAATTTCAAACAAATTACGCAGTACAAAAGGAAATGATGACCTTTAAGTACCGCATATACTTCTGTTTTATCTTGAGACTGTGCAGAAGCTGCCATTCACAGTATAAGATCACATCAGCAAAGAAGGGATGTGACCTAACAGCCTCTGTCTTACTCGCTGGAAGAAGCTGCATGAAACATCTCTCACCTGTACTTCACAGATCCAACAGGAGGGAAGAGGAATGCCACTTGCTTTCATTTTCTGTGTGTTTTTTTTTAACGGTATGTAGTAATTAACACTGACAAGGGAAACACACTAGAAGGACAATGCAGCTATAGAACAGGATCTGTGAAATAGCCACACAGCCCGACAGCGCCAGCATCTCATGGCTGCCCAAGAACTTCAACAACAGGAATTTGTCGTAATAAATAGGAGGATATGAGCAACAATCCTGGCGCCTGCTGCGTTCCACTTACGTGAAGGCAACATACAACATCTGAAAACTTATCCAATTGTGGCGTGACATCCGTTATTTTCAGCCATATGCATAGAGGGGGAGAGCTACAGGAACACAAAGACACCATTCATAGGTGCATTCCTACAGCTCACTAGGAGGCCAGGAAAAAAGACCAGGAAACTATGAAAGAGCAGTTAGATGCAAATAACACATTTTAAAGATGCAATATAACACATAATAATACTCAGCAGAGCGTTCAGCAAACCATTCCCATGTACAAAAAGCTCATATAGTCAAGAGGAGATTATTTCCTGCCATCTCAACGTTTTCAACTTCTTTTTTCATTAATCAAGGTTCAACACATACTCCAACTATTCATATAGCAGCAGCAAGATAGGCAGACAAACATGCCAGGAAATAACAGCGCATCTCAATGTTCTACTACTAAAAGTTCTGTTACGGGGAAGAGGTATTAACCATTTTGGGAAGATCAGTTCTACCACAAATACCGCTTTCATACCACTCTCCTACTTGAGCAATGGATTTATCCCTTGTGCCAGGCCATTTCAAGGCCTTCTTTTTTTTATGACTGCTTTTGCCCACACTGTCATGCATTTTTCCGTGAAACTTGGTAAAATTCGGAAATGCCTGGACTGAGCTCTTCCACTTGCCATATTTCTTTCAAGTCTTTCCCATTCTTCTCTTTCCCCTTCGATCACACACAAGTTAGCCAACTAAGAGCAGCCGAGGAGTACAATGCTATTTTTATGTAAGGCTTCGTATTTTTCCTACCTACTGTCTCTTCCTTCACTTTTTTCCTGTGTTATACTAGGTCACAAAAAGAGGCTCTCGCCTGTCAGGACCTGGCAGCTGTGGATGTAAAGCACAAGATGGAAATAAGAATCAGAGTCAGGAATGCCTTGCTGCCCAAACTCTCTAGAAAGTGTTCTCCATTGGAGCTTAACAGCCTTGAATGCTGTCACCTCAGGGTTAGTGTTTCACTGCTATTTTTTGATTTTTTGGCACACCGTATATTTTTGAGAGTCGGGTTACCTCTGCATTCTCTGATTCATACAGCCCAGGAGGTTACACCCCTTACCCTGATACATTATTAAACGCGCCCTCAGGGTCCTTTTAAATTCTTCTGTGTTACTTTCTGATCCACCTCAGCAGAGGTTTGTTATGTACAGAGATTAAACTAAAGGCACAAGCCAATGGTGGGTGCAAGCTTTGGCGTGGGGCTGCTGAAACACTGCTCCGGCCTGGTCGGCTGGGCCTGTCCCTAGTTGGGGGCGAGGCGCCCTGCCGCCGGGTGGACCGAGCAGCCAGGCCCCGGCGGCCCCGGCGCTCAGCAGGGCTTTACCTCAGCACCACCACGATGGGGCTCTCGCTGCCGGTCACCACCATGAGCCCCTTCCAGATCATGAGGGCGGACGAGACGATCATGCCGAAGTTCAGCACCTGGTAGTAGAGCTGCAAGAAGGGCGGGAGCCGTGTGAGGGGCGGCGCGGCGCGGCTCGGCTCGGCTCGGGGGGCCCCGCAGCCGCCGGGGGAGGCGAGGACGCCCCGCGCCAACGGCGCCCCGGAGCCGGCGGCCTCGCGGCGCCGGGCCTTCCCTTCCCTTCCCTTCCCGGCCTGGCGCCCCGGGCCTCCCCGGGCCCCGCCGCCTCCCAGCCCCCACGGCCCCGCGCCGCCGCTGCCCCCGGGGCCGGTGCCGGCCGCACCTGCCGCTTGTTCATGCGCCGCACATCGTCCAGAAAGTCCAGCGACAGCATCGCGGCGCCGGCGGCGGCGGCCCTGGACAGCCACTTCCGCTTCCGCCCGCGCGCCCGCCGCTTCCGGCCCGGCCCGGCCCCGCCCTGCCCTGCCGCGGGGGCGGGGCGGTGACACGGGAGGGGACCGGTGACAGGAGAGGTGACACGGAGGTGAGGGGGAGGTGACATGGAGGTGACAGGAGAGGTGACATGAAGGTGTCAGGAAAGGTGACAGGAGAGGTGACAGCACTGATAGGAGAGGGGACAGGAGGGGTGACAGACGTGACAGGTGACAGGACAGGTAACAGGGGAGGTGACAAGAACAGGGACAGGAGAGGTGACATGCAGTGACAGGACAGGTGACAGCAGTGGTGACAGGGGGTGATGTGGAGGTGACAGGTGGCAGGAGTGCTGACAGGAGAGGTGACAGGACAGGTGGCCGAACTGGTGACGGAAGGTAGCAAGAAGTGACAGGTAGGTGATGGGGGAAAGGAGCAGTAATGGGTAGGTGACAGAAACGGTGACAGGACAATGACAAGGAGATGACAGGAGGGCTGGCGGGAGCAGTGATGGGAGGTGACAGGCGAAATGACAGGCGTGGTGACAGGGAGGTGGCAGGATGGGTGACAGGACAGGTGACAGGAGCAGGGACAGAGGTGGCAGCAGCAGGGACGTGGGCAGACGACGGGGAGGCGAGAGGAGCCCTGCAGAGCGGCTCCTCGGGCAGGAACATGGCAAAGGAGGCACCCACGGGTGCACGGGGCGCCCAGCCCCCTCGGCCCCAGCCACGGGAGTGGGTGGCCCATGCACCAAGGTAGCCCACGTCACCTTGGGGTTAACAAGACAGTGCTGTGCCCGGGGCATTTAGGAGCGAGGGTGACCAACATCATCCACCAGCAAGTTCTCACCTGTCACCCACTGCTCTGAGGTTGGGCGACCATCCAAAACTGCAGGAGCTAAGGTATCCTGCAGCTGTCCCAAGCACCGGGGGCAGCAATGGCAGGGCGATGAGGATGTGCCTCCCAAAATGAAGTGGGCGACACCGGAAAATTAAACATCTGTTCTGCCCCGGGATTGCTACAGGCCCTTGGTTGATGCCATCCATGGCTGGAGGGCTTCCCTGTCTACCTTCAGGCCTCTTAAGCCGTGGTGCTGTCAGGAGCTCGGGCAGGTTTCACCTGGGACAAGGTCAGAGCCCATAGTCTTCCTGAGGAAATGCAAGACAAATCCATCTTTGTGGTTAGTGGTCCTCGTGCCCCCAACATGGACGGCAGCTGGTTGAATACAGAAACTGCTTGTTGGCCAAAGCAAAAGGGAAAATTGCACGGTTAGAGAGAGACATTTGCAGATGGGATCTGAGTGTGCTGGTTGTCGTCATCTTGAGCAAAAATTACGGCCTGCTGGGTTATCTCCTGCACTGAACGTGCTTCATCTGTGAGCCCTCTGAGAGCTCACAGATGTCTCGGCTGTCCACAGGCTCTTTTCCCCGTGCTCCAAAGGGACGTGGGAATTCCTCCTGCTTGGGAAAGGGGTGCGTTCCCTACAGCTGCCTCTTGAACCCATGGCTTGCACTTTCCGTTTCACAATCCCACCAATGACGAATGCAGTTGCCAGGCCCCATTTAAATCAGATTTTGCCCTTTCAGTGTTCCGCCTAAAATCCCTAGGCTACACAAAGGGGCAACTCATGAGTCAAAAACATATCTAAAGCCACGTGGGTATTTGCTCGTTGTGGATTTCCCAGTCATGTGGAGACTGCCAAAGGGATACATATCCTCACAGACCACCCCCCACTCAGGACATCACCTGCAAGGCTTGCCAGTCATCATGCAAGCCCTTTAGCCCAGAGAAGGGGAGATTATAGATGGTATCATCAGCTACACCAGCCACTTGGTAGCAGGTCAAAAATTCCTTCCTCCCTGACTGAGCCAGGCCAGCACCTCGTTCCCCATCTTAATGGGGTTATGCTGTCTTTACACAGTACGTTCAACTTACACCCATTCCCACGAGGCTCCTGGCCTCACCAGAACGATGGTGGACCATGCCTTCGGGTCAGCCAGGCCTGAGCCTTGAAAGGACCTGTGGTTGCCTAGGTTGTGTAACACGTAAAGGCCACGCCTGGCCACCAAATTGGTGGCTTTGGCCACCTGTTAATATGGTTAGTAGGAGGCCTTCTAACTAGCTCTGACAGTGCTCTTGGGCGCTCTGATAGTGTCTGCAGGAGAGGACCCTGCCGGCTCCTCGGCACATGGCTCCCATTCCCGGATCCTGTGCCTGCCCCTCAGCAAATAAGCAAGCAGCACTATTTTGCTCTTGTATCCTGCAGAAGAAGTAAAAAGTAAGGCTGTGCCTGTTGGGTCTGAGGCTGGATGAAGAGGATGAGGTTTTGCTGCTCTGCACCATGCCATTCTTGAAGGCAGGGTGATGTCCTCTGTTCTAGGGGAAGGGAAGGTGACAGGGGACAGATCCACATACCCCTGGCCACCAGCACCCTAGGGAGCCCCTGAGATTCTTGCAGTTGCAAAAGCAGCTCCTGCAACCTTCCTCTGCTTCAGGCATAACTTTAGACACTGCCACAATGGCTCAGGCCTCCTCTAGGCCCACAGAGCTCCTTCTTTAGGCTTGAAATACATTACCTTTCTCAAATTAAAAACTAGTTTTTCTCCTGCACCCCACAGAAAAAGAGAGGAGCTTGGTGCCTACGTGCTCTCACAGCTGGATGATGTATGCGTGCTGCGTACGGAGAGCCACAGCACAGACCTCCAGAACGGCATCACACCAGCTTGGACACGGCTAGCGATGCATGGGCTATACGTGCCACCCATGGAACAGTCTAATCCTCCTGCTGCTCACAAATCTGCAACTCCTTTGTTTAGGGATGGATCCAGCAAAGGAGCAACACAGACAAGCAGGGGAACCGGACCAGGAGTAAAAAGCAGAGCAAACCAGACTCGTGGCGCACATGCATCCACTGTAGCCATAACTGCAGGTCCTTATTTCAAGACCAGTGTGAACTAAGTGGATAAATGGCATCCTCTTTGCCTGAACCGGAAGACTACAGAAGCCAAGCAGGACTTATACTGGTCCTTTGCTTTACAGAGGTGGCTTTGCTTTCTTCGGACACATTTTACAGCATCCATAATGTGGAAGAGGCCAGAGTGCTGCCCTACACCTTTTTTCCTGTGACAGGAGGCCTCGAGTCCTAGGATGTGTATGTTGTCCTTTTCAGCAGCTGCCTCACCTTCCTGCCACTCTCAGCCCTAAATAGCCTAAGTAGCAGAGAAGACAATTATCCTTCACAACCTTGCAGTGGGGTTTTGCCACATGCAGAAAGGCTGCTGTCCATCTGTGGAGGAAAGCAGAAAGCTGCTGCACACAGCCTTACTGAAGCTGTTGGATTACCAGGGATGTTTCCTGGCTTGTGGCACTGACCAAGACCACACAAGACTTAATACTAGTGAGCGGCCCTTAAAAATTATCTTCATTTTTTGCTGTAGCAGGGCACGCTTGGAAAATGGTGGCTGGCAGTAGGTCCATCTTCTGCACTAGCTTACCCACATCACCTAGGAAGAACCAAGCCCAGACAGGCATTGTTGGATGCTTTTATTTGAAATACTTTGAAGTAAACATTATAGCAAGGCACAAATGCCACTGCAGATTAAATAGATATGTGATGGCTTGGGAGTGCCCCCTGCTATTGTTACTCTACATAGGCTACCTTGTAAAACATTCCCTAGGCTAATGTACACAGTATCAAAAAATACAAAGAGTCCAAACTGTTTGTATCAAAACACATTGAGACAAGAAAGTGAGCAATTCAAATGCAATAAGATAAATAGTTCTTAAATTATTTAAACATTGTCATAGTAAACAATAACGAGCAGGATTCTGGCTCAACATAAAAAATGGTATAGAAGATAATTATATTACACAAAAGCATGTGTTTGTTGAGGGGAACAAGTGAGGAAATAGTATGGACAGAGAGTCAATATGACTACATGGAAATAAACGTCTCCAAAGTAATACATAAAACTGAGTCAAGATGGGAGAAGAGCTATCAAAGGAGCTAGAGTATTTGAAGCATTACAGTATGGCGGTTTCTCAGTTCTACAATCCCCTTTCTGGGAACCACTCTCCTCCTTGCCTGACACTACGTAGGGAACCTCCTCAGCTACCGAAAGGCACTGCTGCTGACTGCCGCAGGAGACTAGATTAGGTGGATAACATGCAGAACAGGCCATACACTAGGGTGTTACCAGGTTGATTTCGCTTCACTGTGATCCTAGTATCTGCTTCTTAAGCAAGGAGCTTAAAAAAAGCAGATGAGGGGTGTTTGTCTCGCAGAGCTCCTAGCTGACGTAGTGAAGAGTACGGGGACTATTTCATTGCAGGCGATACCGAGACGGGGAGGGGAGTCTTCCTGTTCTGTGAAACATGACATCCAATCTCCAGTGCTCCTCCCTAGCACAGGGAGGCACAAGTGTTTATGGTGCCATACTCACCAGCCACATCGCTCTGCCTGAGCTTCGAGCATGGATAAGCCACGGAGTATAAGGCCCAGCCTACAGCTGGCTACACCCACCTTCTGTATAGCTTCCAGGAGTGCAACTACACTGACATGTGACTGACAAGTCCCTGGGGCGGACCAGACCCTTGTCAATCTGTGACACGTGATTTTGAGCTCTGCTCACACAAGAGGACGGTAGCTATGAAATTCTCTTTGAGGAGGAGTCAAATCCATGGCATTTCATTAAATTACCTTGTGGGAATAAGACAAGGGAAATAAAAAACCATCTGAAGCTTCAGTACAACTTACAGCTTGCACCTGTCCTGTGTAATGTAGAAGATCTCGTATCAGCCAGCATAGTCCTGACAAACGTGTTTTGCTGAGACAGCATTATGAATTAAAACGTGTAAAACAAAGGCAGGATGGGAAGAGAAAAATAAGTCATAAATACTAGGAGAAAGAAAGCAAGATAGGGAAGGCAAGGCTGGGGCTCCAGGCAGAGGCTGAGGCAGTGCACACTCGAAGGAAGAGAGCTCATCTTAAGGAAACTGCAGTTGCAGAAAGTGCTCCTTGATCCTCAGGAGATGGACAAATTCCAGCGAGGATTCTCGCCCTGCTTTCCCTTTTCACCTCTCTGATCTGGCAGAGATTTAGTGCTTAGGATGCAATGGTGGGGTTTTTTCTTTTTTAAATTTCCCTTACAAATAGAAGTTAATGGAAAGCAATGTCCATCCCAAGAAATCAGCAGAATATTTAAAAGATTTGCCCCATCCCCACCCGGTATTTTGAGTAAAAACCCCCCCAAACAAAAAACCCCAACCAACCAAAAGGGTTTTTTTTTGTTGTTTTAAGTCTTAAGAGACTTTGAATGATTGTTCTGAGAGGTGCTATTAGGACCCTCCATACCACACGTCTGACTGTGTTCACAAAGAGCTGAGTCAATTTTGCACTCTTTGCATTTCAGATTTTCTTCTTCCACCGTAGTGTTCATCTCACCATTATACCCCTCATGTCCATTCTCATTCATCTCTGTTTGTAACTTCTCTCTCTCCTCTTCTCCCTCCTCTTGCTCCTCCTCTTCATCGTCCTCCTCCTCCTCCTCTTCCTCCTCCTCCTCCTCCTCCTCCTCTTCATCTTTTACTTTATGAACAATGAAGAGGTGTCTGTTCAGAGAGATCTGAGATGTGTAACACAAGCCACAGAACAAGCACTGATACGTGGAGCTGTCCGTCTTGTGCTGAGGTATGTGTTCCTGAAATTCAGTACTGATGTCTGTTGCAAATCCACATTTAGCACATTTCCAGTGTGCTTTCAGTTTTTTGGCTGGCGGCACGCCTGAACCTGCAGTGGTCTCTGCCTGACCCAGCTCATCTGTTGACATCCTCTTTGGAGATTTTGCCTTAAAAATAAGATTTAAAAGTTACTTTATTGTTCTACCACATGTAAGAGTAAGCACCTTAGCTTGCTAAATTCCATGCATGTATCTAAAGGCATTAGAGGGAAAATACATGTAGGTATTTTGTTATAAACTAAAATGAAGCCATGTCTAGGGACTCCTGTTGCGTTGTTTTTCCTGCAAGTACCTAAACACCTCAGGGCTTACTGCAAGCTCTATTCCAAGAACTTGCATCTTCACCCCAATATGCAGGATCTCAACTGCTATCCTTTCACATGAGTTGGGAGACCTGGGAGGGACTGGCTAGACAGAGACATGATGGGGAAGGAGAATTTGAACTTGACAGGGGAGGCAAAAAGAGTCAGAAAAAGAAAACATGATGAGCAGAAGGAGAAGCCCGTTGAGTGGTCATAGCTGAGGGCCACAGGGATGGTAATTAGCCTGGGCAATGTTTCTTAGATTTAACTGTGGACATTTTCCCCTCCACTCCCAGGCTGCTTCCTCATGGTGTCTCCATTAATTCATTCCCTCTGTCTTATAACCCTGCAGTGTGCTTCTCCTCCCCTGAGGATCGCTCACTTGCATATGCTATTTCATGTGATTTTGTCACCTACGTCTTTGTTTAAGGCACAGTTAGGGCTGTGTTTGCAGACCCAGTTAGAGACGCGTGAAGCTACTGTCTGTCCACAGTTCAGCCAGGTGTGCCCTGAATACACCAGCTCTGCTGGGTGGAAGCAGCTAAGAGCTCCTGGACGGGAATTCTTGAGCTGCCCCAGGTGTTTCCCTGTCACTATGCCTGTAAGCACTATACAAAAATACGACACAAATACAGTGGGGAGTCAGTCACGGTTGAGATCCCTCAGTACTCTAGTACAGATGAATGATAACTAGCAATGATAAGGAAAATCTACTTCTGTTTTTAAAGTAAATGGAGCAAAGAAACTCAATCAGCCAACCTCTCTCCACCCAAACCAATCCAAAATGAAATTAGTTGAACAGTAACATGTGCTGAATAAGTGTACCCAGTTCTGCTTAGGAGAAACACAGTTCTTATATGTAGCAGATCTAATAAGATTTTAAAACAGAAAAGGAATCTTTACATAAGTAACAGAAAAAAACAAGGTGGAGAAGAGGAAAAAATGTATCAGGCTACTGTACCTCAAGGAAACAGAATACGACGACAGAGGAAAATGAGGGTAATTACAAACCTAAATTAGATCTGGTTACAGAGTAGACCGACAAAAGGCCAATAAAACACAGGGTCGCATGTTCAAGAACATCTTGAAAAATGCAAGATACATTGCCCTGGTGCTGCTGCAGCTCAGCTGCACTTTCACTTTTGATCACGATACTGTCAGAAAGAAACAAACTGGGTGCAGTTTACAGAAGAGGAAGGAAATCTGCCATATGGATGAGAGGGCTTTACTGCTGCAGGGCTGCAGCTCGACAGGACACCCTAAGTAAACAGCTACTCGCCAGGTATATTTATTTTTCAATGAAAATGTATCAGTTACTTCTGCTGTGTCTCTCTCTGGAACTTTTGCTTTGGCCATCTGGGATAAGTCTGGGTTTTTGATGCCGTGCATGAGGCTGATGTGATTCTCCAGCATGAACGGCTGAGGAAATGTCTGGTTTTCATCTGTGCAGTACCTTGGAAATACAAAAGGAGGAAAAATATTAGAGGAGAGGCCCAACTGTTCATTTCCATACAAACAGCTCTTCGTTAAGTGTCAAACCAATAGATGTCATTGCAGACAGAAGCTGGTGAGTAATGTACTATTAAGATTACCAAAGTATGTAGCAAATTGCTGTTTTAATAATAAAACATTATCCCTAACAGAAATCAACAACAGTTTAGCGTTTACCACAGTAAGCATGAATGAGAATGAAAGCAGGGCACTTATTTACGGTACCCTAGCAAATAAACACAGGGACTAGTGGAGATCAGGCCCACTGCGACACATGCTACATAAGCACAAGATACATAGTCAAAATGGAAAAAGCGTGGGAGAAAAGTTACTCTCAGATGAGAAACCAGCACCATAGAGGGACCCTGTGACTCGTGTGACACTGAGGAGGCTTCCAGCAGACCCAGGTTCAGCACCCAGCTGTCCCAAGCACCAGTGTAGTATCCCATCCACAGACCACGTTTATCATAATAGGTAAAGTTATTATAACACTGCTAAACTTGCAGCTATGGTAACGGTAACGTAGTCAGAAGCACTTGGAAATACATAGCTCATAAGTATACATGTTAAAACTTGGTAGGATTCAACAGCTGCCCGAGACCATGGCTAAAATTTCCAAAGGAGATGTGAACGGGCAGTGCCATCTGCTAACCTTCCCTCCGTGATGACTGAGGTTTACTGGAAATAAGTGTCAGGTCTTGCAGCCACATTAAAAAAAATCCCTGTAGCATGGGCAAGTACATAGTAGACTCTATTAGGAGTTGGGAAACCCAAGATCGACTTCAAACTCTTCTGCTGACTGTCAGCATGACGTGGGGAAGGTCTGTCAGCTATGCATCAACCTGAGAAATGAGGAAAGCAATACCAGACTTCTGTGAAGCACATAAATTACAATTGAAATGTAGGCTGCAAGGGATGAAAAGCAACAGATAGAGGATGAAAAATCTCTGGGCAATAAAGAAATTTTTTAAAAGGGGAGAAGTTCCCTACTGATCTTCTAGCTTCTTCACCAGATGGAAATTAAACAACAGTCAGTAATGATGTGACAATGCAGACATGCTCACTGAATATTTCTGTTTTTTAACTGAAACCACTTGGATGATAAATCAATATTTAATAATGATGGGATTTTTCTCCCTCACAGAGGCAATAAGAGAGCCTCTTAAGTAGTATTTATCAAAAATAAACATTTCCAAAATCAAGTGTTCTGGACAGTTTGTACTTATGACTTGGAAAATAACAGCAAGTTCCGATAACAATAACCAAATGAATTATGAAAAAAAAAAACCCCACCAGATCATTTTGCAATTTGCTCTAATTTGGAATCCTTCCCATGTGAGCAGGGAAAGATGCTTTCCTAACCTTAATTATTCCAGTGGCAAGCTTGGCAGAAGGATGTTCAGGCAAATCCTCCGTCACTAATTTCTCCCTACAAAGTTAACAGAAGGCAGAGACCTAAGCAGGGCAGGGGGAAAAGTGGGAAAAAAATATCACAGCTTGAAATGTTAAAGCAAGGG
The DNA here is from genome assembly GCF_036370855.1 of Dromaius novaehollandiae. NCBI lineage: Eukaryota > Metazoa > Chordata > Aves > Casuariiformes > Dromaiidae > Dromaius > Dromaius novaehollandiae. The sequence continues at coordinate 25,467,892 of NC_088107.1, forward strand.
GGAGGTGGCCTACAAGACAGCATGCTGGTGTTGCAAGAAATAGTCAGCTATCGGATCAATGAGAAATTTCCTCATACTTCCATACTTCACATGGAAATCCAGGAGTAGAGAGGGTGACATGAAGTCAAGGCACTAAAAACTCTGATGGGAACAACAGTGAGTAGCAAGACTGATACAAGGCCTGGTGGGAGGAAGGAAAACAGATATCAGAACCTAAGGAAAGAGATACTATGCCTTAAAGAGCACGGGAAGGAGCCAGAGGAGGAATTCAAAGAGATGAGAGGATGTGTGAGTGGCAGTAACAAAGCTGATTTTTAGAACAGCACTCTGGACAAACTAAAAGGGATTGAACCAGTTCAGAAATACAGGGGCTGTGGTTCAAAACAGGATTTAGGAAAAGACCAGATGGACAAAGAGTCATCCCCATCTACCGATGTAGAGGCTTTCCTCAGTTCTAGCGCACACAGGTAGGAAGATGGTTGGAGGTGACCCCGGAGGGCAATCAAAGATGGGGCATGTAAACAGGGAAGAGCACGACCACAGAGGCTGCATGTCGAGACACACCAAAATCAACCAGCTGACAAAGGGAAGACCAAAGGGAAGACCTCAGATGCAAAGAGAAGCTGTTGGAGGTACTGGGACAAGTATTTCAAGGAAGAGGTTTAATCTGAAGGGCGCCTTGACCTCAGTAAGTTTGTCACTGCTATGATGAAAAAGAACACAACCACTACCCAATTCAGACTTCATCAGTGCATTTTGAGAAGGGGCAATTACAAGCTTGAGAATTAAACACAACCACAGTTCACTTGAACGTGTAGCTGGATCTTCTCTACTGTAAATATGGCATGACCTTGGGCGCTCGGGTGGAGCTTTGCATCTCCAACTGCCTGTTATTCTGAAAAGCAATAGAAAAACTGAACTCCTGGGTCTGCGCAAGCTAATGCATGTGGTAGGCGAGCAAGTCCTGGATTATTATGCATTTCTGTACAAATCCTTCTTCCCCCCTAGGCATCACGTTCATTCCAATACACTCTACTTTGAAAACAAGTGAGCCAGAGAGAACGGATTTATACAAACCAGGTGCATGTAACTCTATAAGCCACTGCCCACAAACTTAACACAGAATAAAACATACTGGGAGCCAATGTTTCATCTTCTCCAGAGGTGCCAAGTCACAACTCAGTACAAAGAAATGGAAAACTTAGAAGTCCTGGCTCAAAAATGCATAAGGAACTTACTCCTATCAGGCCTTAATGGTGTTGCCAGGACTTCCTCCATTTACTAAAAGCTATTGTGGCTCACTATGCTGTCCAGAGAAATAAAGTACATGAGGGAGGTACTCTTCAAAATATGCTTCTAGTAATTTTAAGTGCAGTGAAGTGATAGCACACTCTTAGAAACACTTGCATTGAACCAAAAAAACAACTAATCCCACAATCTATGTCACAGAAAACTTCCCTCCAAGCAGAAATGTGCTTTAATTCTTTTTCAGAGGGATGTCTCAGAATAAGACAGTAATCAGGTCAGTGTAATTGCTTGGTGTATGACTTATGCTATTACAATAAACAAGAACACAATAGTTCTGGAGGCAGTTTTGTAAGCGTTGGGCTTTTTCCTGAAATGAGACTGCATTCACAGCTAAAATATGCTCATCAGCAATGATTTTCACTCACTGCTGATTTACATAGCTCATTGGAAGTCTCCAAATCCATTTGTTTTTGGACTTTGAGGTGCACCTTCCCAAGGAAATCCAGCAGGCCTAATTCTCCACTGTCCTGCAGCTTGTGCAGTCATCTGTGTCTGTGTAAAGACTGGTGGCAAGATCTAGTGCCCTGATTCGTTAGCATTTTATACACCTTTTGCATCATTTTTGCACCATTTTTTTCATGGGGAAGGCACAAGAGTGATGCATGACTACACGAACTATGAAACAACGAAAGATTGGCCCACTATTTTATTGGCCATTTCACGAGAATGTGCAATGTAATTCTCATTTTGCACCTGCAGATCTCAAATCAGACCTTACCCTAGGTTTCCAAAGGGCATTTTGCAGCCAAAACCAACCAAGGACTTATTTTAGCCACCAAATCTCTCATGTTTAACATCTTCCTCTCACTCTCCCTCAGTAATTTATAGCCTGGAGTAGATAGGAGCAGACATGATCTGTAACAAAGGGCTTCGGAACGTAAAAGTTTAGCCTGTTGTTGAAAACAAATTTGAAGAGTGGCATTCAGTACTTACCAGCAAGTGTAAACTTTCTTTGCTGTGTCGTGATTATTGCGGATGTGTCTACGCAGACTGTTAGAGGCATTAAATGAGCGTTCACACTGTCGACAGGGATATCTCTTCATAGACTAGCAGAAGAACAGAAACATATTTTAATAACAGGGAGACAGAAGACACTGACTGGATTCTAACATACCCATGCTGTTCCTCTGGACCTTACCTCTCAGTTGCAAAAAAATCCCTCTTCCACTGATAGAGATCATCAAGATTTTGGGGTCTCACATATACACAGCCCAACAGTTGGCTAATCTCAGCACTGGTTTTCTAGAAATCAGGACAAGTTAAAGCACAAGCCTTTTTTTTCCTTTTTTTTTTCTTAATAGGAAGGAATTGCATTAGTTACTCCTGCTGTGGGTTCACTTCGCTATAGGATCCTATGGAATTAATTCAGCAGCCACAAAACTATCTCCAGACCTAACTTTCGCAGAATCTTCTGAGAAACTTTCTGCTCCTTGGGTTTCTGCCAGTCTTTTTGGCAGGAACCAAACAGAGGAAAAGGAGCAGACAATATCAGATACCATCTCTGCTTTGTTAAGAGCAGGTGGAAGGTCCCTTCCTCTCCCCCAAAATAAGGCAGGGCCCCAGCGTGAAGTACAAGTCCACTTACCCTTCTCTTTCCTCGTATTTCAGCATAATAAAAAAGTAGGATGTTAAAGAGCATCACACAGTCCCACTTGTTAGCCATTTATTTCCATGTCTCCTGATGTAACTCTGCCCTGTAACTAACATCCTCCTTTTCCTACATCTATCTGAAATTACGCTCCTTGGTATAATTCGCATGCATTCCATTCAAGTCTTCTTGGACTTTTTAAATGAATGAATGTATGTATTAAACTTAACTATTTGGCAAATTTCCTACTTCTGTAGAAGTCAAAGGGGAAAATCCAGCATGTTCACCATGCCCCAATCTTTTCCTCTTGATATTTATCAAGTGCACAGTCCCACACTCCCCAACTCAAGCTAGAAGGAATCAACGATGATGATCCAGATTTCCACAGCCTCTGCTCATGGGACTCAAAACAAGAGTGACTCAGTGCATCAAATGAGAAGTCCTGATGCCAAAGTACTAAGAAATCTGGCTGCACACGACATCTTGGCCTATGTTCTGCCAGTGAGTAAGGATTAGCTTGACAGAACTAGGTCAAAGCAACACAAGGAAGGCCTGAGCCATATAAAACCAACAAAATTGAGATTCACACTTCCTATAATGATAGCTCTGCACACTGCATGTGTCCGTTACAATAATCTTCCGCAGTTGGATGTCCTGTGATATTTAGCAAACAATATATTTTTAGAGGAATTCCATTTCCTTCCTTAACTTTGTGTTCAGTTTGTTTAGACCGTTTTTTACCACAACTACAACCTTATTTCCAGTTACATTTTACTCAGAATACAGTCCATGCTATGCTGCACTGGCTCACGTGGTAGGTTTGTATCATCGCTAACATTGCCACACTAGAGGAAGAGTAGCTGCTCAAGGAAACTGTAAATACAACTTAAGAACACTCAGAAGAAATCCTGGTGCTGCTGAGTGTTAAACCAGCAGCTGGAGAAGACGCAACTTTCCATCCACTTACCCAAATGAGCAGACAACGAAGCCTGACGCTAGATGCAGTGGGAGAAGGAACAGCAAAAAAGGATGAGGTACGCAGGTTGTTGGATATATCAAGGACAGAAAGTGGGCTTACAACACACTATCTCATTATTTTGTTCTGGCCCTCCTCTCATTCCTCACTGAGCTGACAAACAGATTCTCAGTTTCTTTTTGCCCAAAATATTAACGACTATCGGATTCTTTTACTAAAAGGATCTTGTTATGTAGCTGAAGTGTTTCATTTGTGTCCTTACCCTTCCATGGCTTCTCTTCATGTGGGACACATAGGTTTCCCGATCGGGGATCCATTGTGAACATTCCTTACAAGTCCAACCAGTTCTTCTCAGTCTGGACTTTGATTCAGGATTGTGTTCCACCCTCATGTCCTTCCTCGGCAGAGAGGAGTGGGAAGTCCCATTGGCTACTGACAGCTCCTTTGGTGAGGCGTGAACCTGGTTCCTTGATGCTTTCTCAGACTTCTGTCGAAAGTTTAAGAGCTCCTCAGGATTTTGGGGGACTCCATGAACACCCTGGATAACAATAATAATTGAATCAAACATTACCTTTATATATAATTTATATACGTTTATAAAGTGAGGTATATTATAACATTTATTATTTAAATAAATAATCTAAGCCCCCCCCCCAACATGTTCATGACTTGCTCCTGTATATCTTCCCATTTCCCCACAAAACTGGCTATAAAGCTTTGCCTGACAAGAGATTTTCCCACAGAAACACAAAGCTCTTATTTATGTTTCCTGCAAGACAACAGCAGCTCCTTGGTGTTGTCTGTTTAACATTTTGGATGAGCTCTGAGAACTCTCGTTAAAAAGGGAAGATGTAATGAAAGAGAAATGTTAATTATCATTATTTCAAGAGCCTAAATTCTAAAAAGACATTGCTCTGGTAAACTCCGAATGAAATGTTTGCTGTTTTCTTGGGGGCTCCAAAGCTGCTTGATCTTTGCTCAAGGGAAGAGAAAAGACAACCTCTCACAATTTCTCCAACTCTACTTTCTACAATTCCATAGCTCCTATTGCTACGCACATTTTCGCAGTTCAAAACTTTGCTTTTTTACAAATAAAAGCAAGTATTAAGCCAGAAACCAGCCTTATAAGGAACACGTCTTCAGGCTTCTCGATCATTCAACAGGCCAAAATCCAAAGTCCCCCAAAAAGTTATTTTAACAAAGAAAATTGAACATAAAGAAAATAATCCAGAAACGAAGAGCTGTGGGAAAGCAAAAGCAAATAAAATAGCAACATACCAATGAAACCTCAAGAAACTCCCCTAGGAACAACAACAGTTCATCCACACAAAAGGATAATTTAGAGGTTTAATTGTGCACAGTAATTAATAATGGGTAAAGTTTCAGCACACAAAAGCCCCAGGCCTTTGGAAGTCTCTCTTTGGGTTGGACACCAAGCAGAAACTTCAAAACACAAGGTCTCATCTGCTTTGCACTTGATCCAGCTGATGTCCGCAGGAGCAGTTTCATGCAGTCGCAGGGGAATGACAGCTGTCCCACGGCATCACTAGCTATTTAGGGTAATATGAACACTTCACATTTCTCCCCTTGTGGGAAGCCAGAGAGTGTTTTATGAGCAAAGAATACATTAATACCCACTATTCCATTCCTCCTGCTATTATACCACAGGAAGGAGGAAAAAAAAAAGGAAAAAAAAAAAGGCAGCACGGAAAAGTGAACCGACTTCACTGCAGAGTCAATAACAGGAACCAGACCTTCTAACTCCTACTCTTACACTTTAACAACTGAAAGTCAGAAAAGACATGAAGGCACAAGGTTTCTTTACCTCTTATGTGGGCACAAATCAGATAGCACCTACTATGAATTCTATATTGCATAGAGGAGCCTGATCTGATGGGAAAAGAGATCGGCTAGTGCAACTCTTACCCTGCGACAGCCAAAAGGTCTTCTTCAATTACAGTCTCAAAGACCCAACAATCTCCAAATGTGGCCTCATGGTTAAAAGACAAAAGTTTGGCAGTCAAGATGTCAGAGTGCTGGGCACAAACTGCTGCAGGCAAGTCCCTGGGGCTTCCAAAGGAGCTGCAAGAAGTTGCGTACCTCAAGCCCATTGATTAGCATTGAGTTTGAACACCTCTTTGAAAGTCCTGGCCTTAATCTCAGCTCTATTTTCCCTGCTATAATATGGGAAGATTAGTAATCATCAGCTTCACAGGAGGGCTTCAGATTTTAATTCATTAACGCATGCAAAGCATTCTCAGATTTGCAAGTTAAAGGCATGGGGGGAGAGAGCAAAGAAGCAGTTTTGAATAGTTTTCTCTTTTGGGAGTATGCTAAAGAATCTTCTTGCTTTTTAAAGCATGAGTATAAACAAAATAAAATCACTGATTTAAAAAAATTATGTCACTATTCTTTCTAATCAAAGGGAAGTAAGACTTTGCAAGCTCTTTTTTCAGAGTGCCACCAGGAAGTCTTCTGAGAGGATTTCCACGGCAGTGTTGTTGGATACTGTACATAGAAACATATTGACTAAAACAACAATAAATGTGGCACTCACACGTTCACGGTATAATCAAAACTACAAGTCCTCACACGCATCCCACTACAAACCACCAGCGAATGGAAAATAACAGGCTTTTCATACGTATAGAAGTGCTACGAATGGTAGTGAAATTACTGCAGTGCTTATTGGAATATGAGTTCCTATTGAGGGAGCGCAGGCTTGGAGTGCTTTCCACATCACTAGTCCCACCAAGTTTTTTGGCCTACACACAACTATCAATCTTCAAATCGTCTTCTGGAGCACCCTGTGCTGCGCTGGGCCTGCCACGGACCAGCGCCAGCCTGGATGTGCAAGGCAGGAGGTCCCACCTCCCAAAAGCTAGCACCTCCGCAGCAATTGCTCCTGCCGCCCCTCTCATTCCCCTCCTGCAATCTGATACACTTCTGCTGGCAAGCAGAGCAGTTCGGAAAGCAGGGCTTCAAATGCCGCACAGCCTCTCTCAGAGGCAGCTACAGGGCGGCCAGAGAAAATTCACCTTTCATTATATAAATTGAATAATACCATGGGTAGTGAACTCTTCTCCCTGCCTCCTCAGCAAAGATAAAGCTCCCCCCAATCCTCCAAATTTAATCACTTCTTCTGGCTTAATACAGAACAGTTAACAATCAGAAAGATTTACCTGTAGGAGACTAGCTTTTTCATTAGGCTAAATTACATATAGATGAGAGTAACTGCCTGTACCATTACCGACACAAAATGCTCTCTACTGATGTTTCCACAGTACTAGAAGTTTTTGTAATCTATTTTTCCACTAATGTGTTGGCTAATTAGAACTTTCCACTTCTTCAAACCATTCCCTTACATAGTTGCTGCAAACTCTCTGAGAACTCAGAAAACAAGACTTCGTATCAGTAAGTTGGTGGGACTCACCTTAACGTGCTGCATTAACTGCTGTTTCTGCATATACACCAGCTGACACTGTGGGCACTTAAACACTCCCACTAACAACTTGTTGGCATTCTGCTGAAAGTGCTCCTGGAGCAGTTTCTTCTTGTTAAAGACAGTCTCACAAGAGCATTTGTAGATCACCCTGGAACAATTAAAAAAAAGTAAACTCACTCTCTCTCCGTTAGTTATCTTGAGACAACGGTGCAAAAAGTTATCTCAGCAATGTAACTTCAGGAAGGGATGTGCTTCTGATGAGTGCTGCACTCTCAGTGTATTGTCAACACACACCCACATGGACCACTGAACCATTAACTCAATTGGGAAGAACAACAGAAAGCCTCAGGCACCTACCAGTTTTCCAAAAATAAGTTTGCTTATATGCATATGCATAACTACCTACATATGTGTAGGTAAGTGCACACAGATGGGAGCAGATTTAAAGCACACTAGCTACATATTACTTCCAATCTGACTTTTCCACAGCCCCTGCCTTAAGGCACACATTTTCAGCCCTAGCTCGAGGCTTGGAAGGGAAAGCTGTGGTGTGGAAAGAAAAGGAGGTTTTCTCTAGTGATTCTTTGGTGCAATGCTGCATGGCATAACTCTCCTCTTCCTTCTGAGTGCCAGATGCAACAGTTACCCTGGAGTCATTTACCAAGAGGTGCCACTCTGGTTCCTGCTGGAAAAAGAGGCGATGGTCAATACCCTTTTTTTGCATACCTGGACCCCTCTCCTCCTACCCAAGAAGACTGTGTTCACATTGAGGAGAGTGGGTCATGGTCAGGGATGAAACCCTTTCAGTAGACAAAGCAGCAGCTCTTCTTCTGCCACAAAAACAGAAACCAAAAATAATAATAATAATAAAAAAAATAACTGGGACAGACATGGGGAATTCTGGAGCTACCCAGCAAAGGGTAAGAACCTACAGATAATTACAAAATACTTACTGAGTAGTCTTGTGAGGCTCTGTTGGGTGCTGGCTAGTCATGTGAGCAGTGGTGCTGTCTGCTGACTTGAAGGCCATCGGACAAAAAGAACACTTGTGGAAGACTTCGCAGTGTTTCTCGTGAATGTGCACTTTCAGCATGGCTAGGGTCATAAAGACAACTCCACAGTGGATGCACCTGGAAGACGTATGAAAGAAAGAGCTGAATTACCTGTACAACATTGCTTCCAACAAACACACACAACTGGAAAGCACCACAGTGGGAGGCACCAGGCTACGGTGGGTCCTCTTTTAGTCTCTTCAGTAGCAACGTGGAAGAGGCACGGAGGAATACGATATAGGAATTCAAAAATACTATATAGGAATTCAAAAGCTGGACATATCTCATGACCACATGTTAGTGACAATCAAACAAAACCATAAAAGAAGCCTGCAGAGCTTGAAACAACCCAGAAGGAATAAAATGAGATGCGGTTTGGCAAAAATGCAATCCCTGCATCTGTGAAAGCCAATTTAGTCACAGGTACAAGTGAAGAACTCAAAAAGTAAAAGTACCTGATGAGATCTCTGGGTAGTAATAGGCAGCACAAATGGCAGTTATTCCCCAGTACAAACCAAAACCAAAACCAAAACGAGCAACAGAGAATATTCAGCTGAGAAATCTTCAGTAACCTGTATGATTGCTCATACTACACTAAGCAGCAGGAAATAATGACAGAAGCAGCAAACATACTAAAAACTGCAACAGAAATATCCAAGAAATTGATTAAGCTCATTAAAATCATGAGGATACAGGTGTTTGACTGAGTAGTGCTTGGTCTGGAAGCTGGGGGGGGGGCGCTCCTGGAGGAAAGAGAAGAGGAAGTGCTTGCAAAGGTTGTGTATGGAGCCAAAGGATTATTTTCTGCAGCTAAAACCAAAGACTCAGGTCCAGGAGGGTAACTATGGTCATCCAGCCATTCCTAGCCTGCCGCTCCTCTCAAAACACTTTTGGGACAGGCCTTGACTGATACTCCCCAAAACAGCAACAAATGACAGCCGTACTATATTTAGCTTTAATATCCCTTCCAAACATCCACCTGACTGTTTAGCTTATTAGGGAAGCCACAAACAAACACTGCAAGGGCACATGAGGACGGAGATACCTGGCCTCGCCTGGCTTGGGCCATGCCAGCTGAAGTCTCCCACCCTGAGCGGGTCAGACAGGAGCACTTAGTCCGCCTGGGGACCAAAGCAGCTCTAGTGATTGCTCCTAACTAGATTCAATCAAAATGACTAACAACAGATCCCTGTTTAAGCCCACGCAGCACATATCGATCATTATAATGAATGAGCTCTCCCATGAGGAGCTTGGCTGGTACATGGGAGGGGACAGTGCTTCCGCTAAGAGGACGCACGAGACAAATGAGGGCTAGTTTCATCCAGTCAGCCAAACTGCAGCCCGGGGTTAAGTTGCTTTACAAATAAAATACTTCTTTTTCCTCAATTCTGAGGTCTCCTATTTACTAGCAGCACTACTAGTGCTTGAGCACTCAGCAGCACTGTGGCAGACGGTACACCGCTAGCTCTGTCCCAGATGGGACCTCAGCTATCTAGCAACTGGAAGAGTGCCAAAACTGTATCAAAAACAAACAAGCCACTGGATTATCCCTCCTTCCAAATGAGCTTTCCAACAGAGTTCAGGGAACAACTTTGTGCTTTGAAGCTGTACATCAAAAGACCACGATGCAGAGGCCAGCCCAAGCTAGCCAAACCCTCTCCCCCTAAATACACACAGAAATGCTATTTTCTTAAATTTAGAAAGAAAATCCGTGACACCAACAGCTGTCGTCGTCTTCCGAAAAGCATGAAAATATTCTGCTTGGATAGTTCTGCCTTCAAGCCCGGCCCTGAGTCATATGAGACAGAAAGAGACTTCTATTATAGTAACATCCAAGAATTGTGTCATTACAGGAGACTAAATTCCCAAGTATAAATGGAAGAACAAATACTGATTCTGACAATAAGGTCTAGCCATTACATCCAGGAATATCTGACTGGATTCTTCAACAAACACTCACTGAATAACAAGACACGGTTCTGCATTATGTTTGGTTTTGGTAAGCCCTAAGGATCTTATACAGAATTAGCGATGAAATAACTCCTAACTCTGGGTCGAGTTGATTTAATTTATAGTAAATGGCAGTTTAAACAAAAGCCTCTTCATAACCAAGAACTCCAGTGCCAAAAGGACAAACTTTGATAAAGTAAATTCATTAGTGGAGCAAAACGGATGGAGGATCTCAGAGGCTTGCCATGTAATTTCTGTAAATAACAAATTCTGATTACTATCCAGAAAACATATCCCAAGCAGTAATTCACATGAGAAGATATTAGGATAGCCTCAGGGCAAGGAGGGGTAGGGTAAAAGTCTTGGAAAGAATCCTGCAAGAAGAGATAAAGCCACAAGATGTTGTCTTAACCCTCTAAATACTTCTTTCTGACGCTGTCATGTTCTGGCCCCTGAACTCTCCAGACGGCACCGAGCAGGGAAACGAATGCCACACAGCGCCACGTCAGCGGGGACAGCTGGAAGGTGCTGGAGTTACTCGGAAAAGGGTGGGAAGGCGACATTCGGAGTTGTGCTGAAAGCAGCATTCAGAACAGACTTGTTCATTTTAATTTCTGAGTAAGACCTTTCCCCTCATCTTCAATGTAATCATGGTATGACTGAACCAAATTCAAACAATCTTACTCCAAACTTAACTGGGTGAATTGGGAGGTTCGCAGAAAAGGAAACAGAACATGAACTAATCAGAAAAACAAAACCAAACTCAGAAGTTCAAGAAATACAGGGATATGGTGAGAAGTAGCAAAAGTCAAGCTGATCCTGGGAAGGATTTAAAAGAACTCTGAGGCTTTTCACTTCTGCAAGAAACAAAAGTAAAAGGAAAGTACTAAAGGACAACAGGGCAGATGCCACGGATTATCCAGATCTGGTTCTACAACTGAAATATTTCATCCGTTTTCAACAACGGCAACGATATCAACCCCACAGCAGAGACAGGAAGAATAACAAGGATGGCACAGATGCAGGCATTCACCTGTCTGGTGGATTCAGCTTCCACAGGTGAGTTTGAGCGGATGAGATTTAGAGAGAAGTTAAAGAAATCTAACTTCTAGAGAAGCTAGTTGAAGATGAAGAATTCCCTAAGTATCATTCTTGAGCTCTGTCTTGCTTCAGATCTTCGTTAATGACCTTGGCACAGAAAGCAGATACTCACTAATGACATCTGCAGATGGATCAAAGCTAGCATTACTGACAAGGATTAAGCCATCATAAAGATATTACTGTAATACATCTAGGATGAATAATATTTTTTGAAAAATGCAAGGTCATACACTTAAGAATCAGCACCAACCTCTGCTGTAAACTGGGAGCCCATCAGCTGCAAAGAGAGGAGAAAGGACTTACACTGCATCATCACCAGAAGACCGAGCTTCCTATATAATGCAGCTTAGACCAGGGTGACACATTGTCAATCAAGGCGTTTTCAGAGACGGGGATGCTGCGTGAGCGGCACCTATACAACGCTCAGCATAGTGAAGCTATATCTGCTATTGGGATTCTCAGGTGCCAGCACAGTACAAACACCTGCATCAACACTCTGGTTAGGTATCTGACAGCTACTCCTATTCACATCTTTTCACCTAGGGGAAAACCTTTTTTTCCCAGCATTCCTCCTTCTCTCGAATTAATTCATTTTCCAACAGCATCGGCATCACAGCCATTTAATTTGCAATGGACTTAATTTTGTTGCAGGTTATGCCCCTCTGCAATCAGACCCCATATAAAAAAAATCTGTATATAATTAAATTCAGAATTGGTTTAATACATGTCTTTTCATGGTTGAAAGAAAAAGCCCTTGAAAACTTAAATGTGATTTTAGAATAAACCACACAGGGGAGGCTTCTTGCTGACAGTCTACAAGAACAAGTCCAACAGAAGATATTGCCCTATTCACTTTAAATTTCAGAGTTAAGTATTTAATAGTAATCAGAGAAAAATAACAGGACTTTAAGGACTCTTTAAAGGTCCCCATGTCCACTGTTCATCTCCCAGGGAAAGCATCTATACCCTACCATAAGAGCAGTACTGCACCTGTGGTGATCTAAATATGTAAGGCAGGCAAGGTTTGTAGGGAAATGTAATAATGTATTTTATTAAAGCAATCAATTCAGCTGAGGAAAGGACAACACGCACACACCCCATCGCATCCAAAACTTTAGAAGCCTTCTTCCATTTGTGTCAGATCTTAACAAGTTGTTTGGAGATTTTTAGAGTCATACAAGAAAATAATCTGTGCTCTATTTGTGAAGGCACACATCCCTCAGTCCATGATGACTGACATATATATAAGTTCAAAGACATTTAGAGGATTAAGATCTGCAATGTTTTCCTGTAAATATCAACTCTGAGATGATTGTCTGCAACGTGAAGTTAACACAAACAGGCAAACATCTTTTGACTTACAGCCAGCTCAAAATCATTTCTGGTCTGAGGTATCTCCTCTTAAGCTCATTTAGTATTTCCCAGTTTCAAACACGTTTTGCCACACACAAAAACACATCTATCCTGTGTCGCATCCTCTCTTTAGCTTCCACCAAAAGGCACACACGCTTCCCAAGATCTACACGCGCTTCCCATTTGTCCTTGCGTTCCCAGACCTTTTGCAGCAGCACCAACCTGAATCCAACTTTGCGGGAGTAATGCAGGCAGTTCTCCTTGACGTGGGTTTGGAAATAGGCGGACCGGCACACTGCTCCGCACTCCGGGCAGCAGTAGGGAGACTTGTGAGCATGGATTCTTTGATGAGCACAGTAACTGCACTGGTTAGGTAGCATCATCTGGCACACTTGACATGTCTGACAAAAGAAAAGTCACATTAGTTATTTATTCCGTGCTGGCTTTTTTCCCCCCAAGAATTCATCCTAGAAAACTCTGAGGCTTAGAGAAAGCCCCATCAACTTCCACCCCGATGGTACAAAACTCTGCAGCTACACTGCTTGACGGCTTTTCCAGAACGAACCAAAGTACTTTTATAACTAGCCATATCAGATGACTGCATCCATTCTTAAACCACAGCCTCTGTGGTTTAATTTTTTTATTCCCCCCTAAAAAAGGAAAACAAAACCTTTCACCTCTTAGCTCGGAAAACGTTCTGCTTAGTCACTGCTTTCATCTTAGCAGGAAAGCCTTTGAGCAGGAAAGTACTTTTCTTAACGCTGTTTCTCCCCGCAACTCAAGTAAAAAGACCAGAAAAACCCAACTACCTCCCAGCTCAAAACTGTTAACGCTGAATGCAGTGCAGTGTTGAAATGTGGTAGCCTTCCCTACCAAAGACGCATCCGAGTCTCCTGAAAAAGTTCTTTTGGCCACATCAAATCCGAACTTTTGAAGACTACACGCCACATGTGCTATAATATGTTTAAAGATACTTCTTGGTAGCCTCACAGTAGAGATAATACAAGGTCTCTTTCTCTCCCTGTTTTTATACCCTCTGCAAAATCCCATTTTTTGCCTGACATTAGAAGGGCGACACTCACCAGGAATACGGCTTTGCCACAGCAGCATCATCTACTTGATACCTAAAGCTTTTTTAGGTGGACACACAGTCCCAGTTTCAACAGCTCTCAAATCTTTGCTCGCTTTCACAGATACCTTAACTCTTCTGTATTCTTCCAAAGCCCAGGAGCAGCTATTAGTGAGCTACCAGAATATATGTTACCTAATTCCTAAGCAGCAGCATAGCAGTAGTAGATACCTACCCTCCGGACTTGAGTTGAAACTCTCTTCCGTCATGAATAAACCTATGCAAAATTACTCCTCTACTCCCAGCTCTGCGTTATGCATGAACTGCAGCAAACGGCTCATTACAGATTATCAAATCAGGTAATTTAACTGCATCCTTTGTTCAGCTATGTTTAAAAAAGGCTACAGGGCTGATTAGATCAGAGGCGGCACGAAACTGTACCCGAGGGCATGTCTCCGTAGCCCAGCGAAGCTTTTAACGTAGCGCGTGCCCATGTAGCCTGACAGACCAAACCAAATCAGGCAGACTTAAGTACCAGCTGGCAAATGGAGGAGAAACTCGTGCCAGAAGCCCCTAAATCTGGCAAAAACATAACACCGCTTAGGGCCAATTCAGTTTTCTGCACTGTTGCTATTCCACCCAACAGCTGTAGGACACTCTGCTATGTAATTCCCGACAGGGAACCGTCAGAAAACACGGCAGGTAGTAGAAAGCATCATTTATATTGAAAGGCGAAGCCATGACAAATCTGAAAAGGTTCATGGGAAAGAAAGGAAGGGAAAAAAGAAAGACTCACAGAAAGAAGAAACTGAGTAACTCACCAAACAAGCCTCAAGGACACACGACTTGAGACACGTTACAAACGGTAGTTTAAGAACAGAAAATACTTGAGGGAAGAGATAAACGGGTGGAAGAAAGCCAAACGACACCCCCCACCAACACACACCTCAAAGAAATCCAGTTCAGATAAACTCCAGAGTATTTCAGCACTTCCCCAAACGCCAGAGGAACCCCCCAACTGCAGCGAGAAACCACAGCTCTACCAAGACATGGGCTGAACCTGTGAAATATAAATGGAACCAGTGGCCCCAGGAGAGATTTGCTCTGAAAGGGGAGATTTTAGGGGCAGAGCACTGCCAAGCAGGAGCTCCGGTTCTCCAAAGCTCTCCAAACCCCCAGATAACAGCTATAAGAAGAAATTCATGCCCAGGGAAGCCTCAGGCTGTTTTATTGCTTTTTATGCAGTTTCTTGCTAACTGGGTTTCAATCTGCAGCAGGGATTGTTACTTTTTTTTTTTTTTTGCTGTGTTAAGGCAGGACTGCTCTTGCTTTGATCTCGCTCACTTTTTAAAGCCAACTCAGCATAAACGCAAGTAGAAAGCACCTCTGCTCTTGCAGCTTAGCAAGAAACGCTTCCTCTCGGGATCCAAAAAACTGCCTTGTCAAGGCTGATTTAGTTTTAAGGCAGCAAAAGGGGCCGCTCGGGGGCTCACCTCCTCCTCCCTATGCCCAACACCCTCGAAGGCTCCCCTGGTGCTCTGGCAGCCGGCACACACCAAAAATCTGGATCTTCCCCCCGGCGTGTGCCTGTGCCAGCTCTGCTGAGCCACGCGAGAGGCTCAGCGGGGACAACAAACGCAAAGGCAGGGCAGAAGGAAGCGTGGGGGATGACTGGCAAGAGGCATTAAAACTAATAGTTATCTTCTCCAGGCTCCGCGCAAGCGGGAAGCCTGCCAGGGAGTGCATACACACGATACGGGAATAAAAAGCCAGGCTCAGCGAGGATAAGGCTAAATGAATTTATTGCGTCTGCATCCGCTGTGGAAGAAGCTGGATGGATTCCCACATGGACACCACGCTCCGTGGGGAACTCGGGAGTTTGGGAAAAAAAGAGAGAAGCTAACAAAACCCCGAACTGCAGCTCAGATTATCCCATAGAAACAAGGTTATGGAGCAAACAGACGTAACGGCAATGAGTCACAAGGGCAAATTAGTAAAGAGTAACGGAAACTTGCATATTTAACCAGTATTAATTCTGCACTTGGAAAGAGTCAACACAACTTCTCTGTTCCTCCTTCGCAAGCTCCTCCAAGTTCTCCAAACGAGACAAAAAAAATATATGAATAAGAAGGATTTGACCTACCTGGATTTCCCAAAGGGTTTTGACAACACCTTTTGCCAGATGCTTTTAAGGAAACTAAGGTGCCATGGCATAAAGGAGGAAGGATTTTTTTTTAATAAATAAAAAGTTAGAAGAGAGGAATAAACAGTCACTTCTTAGGTTGGAGGAAGGTCCCCAGCGAGGTTCTGCTGGGATTTAGGCTCTTCTAAGTTTTCACAAGGGATCTGGGAAAGGTAATGAGCAGGGAAGTGGTTGATACTTGGGTAACTCAGGGCATTACAGATAAGGGCCAGCCCTGAAGAACTGCAAGAAGACCGGGCAATAAAATGGCACGCTCTATTTAGCCATCTATTGAAATTTAAGTGATGCACATGGGGAAAAGCAATCTTAGCTTTATACGTAAAGCGACAGTCTTCTGGCTGACCAATGTCACTAAGGGGCAAGATACTGGGCTTACAACAGTTCAGTACAAAAAAATACCCCCAACAACTACAACAACAACAACAACAACAACAACAACAAAAAAAAAGCCCATCAGCACAAAATTCGGCAGCCATTAAAAAACCTAAATTAGATGTCAGAAATAAATACAAAGAAAATAAAAACCCAAATCCACCCAACACAAGGCAGGACAGGGAACATCCCTCTTCTATGCATAGTCCCCAAAGTTTACGAGTGCTGGTTCCCTTCCTCTGGAAAAGGCTCGGGGCATGGAAAAATGACGACTGACATTTTTGTGCTCATTCTCATCTTTTTCCCCTACGACATGCGAACGATGGCAAGGCCAGAAATCTTGGCACCCAACCGCCCAAAGGCCTCGTTTAGAGGTGGGAGCTCCTGCAGAGCTCTGCAGAAGCAGAGGGGCAGCTGTGTCCGGGCTCCCGTTCGGGCTTCATCTTAGAGGCTCAGTGGCTTTTTCTTTCGCAACTCTTCTGCTTTGTGGAAGGAAGGGTTAGCTTGATTCCAGATGTCACGTTTTTATCTCTTTTCTAGTTTTCCATGACTTTTCAAAGAAATCTGGCAGCAATTTGAGACATTTGTTAGTCAGTTATTTCTAAAGCGTGTTACCAGGATATTGAGTTGTGTAACGTCTGTGCTTTTCATATACTCCCATTAACCTACGCTTTAATCAAGGGTTATTTATTACAAGTTTTCATTATTTCCCATTTGCCTGTAACATTTCATTTCAGTTTTTCCTCCAGAAGTCACATTCATGCACACACACAAAAATGTTCAGAAGCTCAGTCGTTTCAGAATACTTAAATTTATTCCCATTTCTACTTATTAGCTTCTTCAGAAGGGAGGGAGAAGAAAAAAAATTCACTGAAGTAGAGTTCATGTTAAAAAAAAATAATACATCATTCCAAAAAATTAGTCTTACTAGACACAACCCTGCGGTCTTTGAAGTGTTTGCAAATCAGGAATAGTTAGCAAACAGCCCTACACCAAAAAGGGCCTGTGTAAAGACAGCACCATTGACCTTTCTGTTTCATTGAAACAATTGACTAAATGACTCAGTGGCAGAAGGGAGCCATTTACAAGTCTGGTTTTCTTTTTTTTTTTTCTTTTTTCTTTTCCTTTTCTTTTTTTCCTTCTTTCTAACTGCCAGCACTGTAAAGCACTCTGGATCAGAAAGTTGGAGCAAGCCCACTTCTTCTCACGCACAGGCACCACTGCTCAATTCCTGCGGCCAATTTTCTCGCTCAGATAAAGACCGTAACCAGCTAGGGCACAATTCTCAGTAACACACAACCGAAATCTCAAAGTAGGACTCGGGGCACAAAAAGCCTTCGCTTTCACTTATTTCTGATATGTGGATGGAAAAGGAATCAGCTTTGGTACAAGCCAAGAAACTGTACACCACTTTTAGATTCGCATTATAGTTAGGGAGGCAAGTAGCATCCATGAAGTTCACATCCATTTAGAGGGGTCCTCAGACTACAGAGAGGCTTGACATTATCATGCACCTTCAGCCAAAAACACGGGGATATACTAACTCTAAAGCATGGGAACTGAGCTACAAAAGAGGAATTTGTAATAAGGCTCACAAAAAATACATATTAAGGACTCAGAGTGAAACAGCAGAGGGGAACAACATGATATTTTTGGAATGCAAATGTATTAAAGAGCACTTGTTCTTTACATATTCAAAGCAAAAATCCCCCCCCCTCAGAAGTGCCCCAAACCCCAAGTTCTTCCCAAATCCAGCCTTTTGAAAGTTATTCTTTTTCTACTTTAGGCAGGGCTCAGGGGGCAGCTGATACTTCTGATAGCTGAGGGATCACAGGCAGCTAGGAACGCGCGAAGGAGATTAGCAGGATGTTTCTGCTATAAAAAAATTAGCAGTGAATTACAACTTAAAGTTAACCTTTAACTTCACATTAGCTTTCACTTACTGCCTCACTGGGACAAATGCCAGCAATCTGCATCCTTCAGAGTAGATGTTTTGCTGTGTAGTTACATGATGTGCTGGCTCCAGCAGTAAGGCTGCTTGCCGAATTTCGTGGCTCCAGCCCACACCGTCAGCTCTGCAATTCCTGCCTCCAAGCTTCCCTTCCCCACCTCTCGCCTTCTTCACCTCCTGCTGGTACACCCGTTGGCTGGGCCATGCCAAACATCACCAGATGATCCACACTCTTGGAGGATTATTTTTGACTTGTATTATTGCAACAATCCAGTTTACAGCATTGCTGCACAAAAGGTTATCAACACAAGCAGAAGGGGCAGAGAATTTCTTTCCCTGCCGTTGTGATAACCAAACTGCATCCCCCAGGCTCTCTTCAAATGAATGTCTCACTGCATTAGGATATTCAATTTATAGATGAAAAAAATTACCAGAGAAGCCTGCCAAATATTAATTATAAGAAGGAAAACCTAGAATCCAGCAGACTTAAAACCACTGCACTGATATTTCAATGACAGAATACACATCAAGCCCAGTCCTAACGTAGACAAGTTTATCCTAGTTAACTCCTATAAGGCATGCAACTCTTACGTTGCCACACCTAAGTACAACAGAGAGGTTTTTATTTCATTGGTTATGTTTTAAAGTGTCAGCCTTAAGATCCAATGAGGGAGCCTGTCTGGGCTTCAGTCTATAGGACACGATTAGAAGATGCTCTTCAATCCTACTCCAGTCCAAAACTTTAAGCCACCTGCTCTCCTACCAATGCTACCTTATTCCCCCTCTCCACCATATGTCTGGTCATCCTCAGCTCCATCTGTGCATCCCACTTCCTCACACTTGCCCAGTTCACTCTTATTTGTATTCCTTCATCTCTCTCACTGCCCAATGCTCTCAAATCCAGTGTCCTTCTTAGACCTTCACCAAGACTAACTCTTCCACACACCTGTATGTCTAAATTGGTCAAGACACCAAGACCCCAAGACACCAGGGTGTTCAAGCCTCAGTAAAATTAGGCATTCCAATAAAAACTTTCTTCCTAAAAGCTAGCATTGTTCAATAGCTGCAAAATACATTTTTGCATATGCAGAAAAATCCCCAGGTAAAGTTTCAGTGTAGACCTAAAAATTTGACAGCTCTAAGAAATTGAAAGTGAAATTGCAATGAGAAAAAAACTAGTATCACAGATATTTACAGTATTGCATCATATGAGCTTAACTCCAAATTTTCTCAACCTGCAGCTCTTCTCTCCTCATGAACTCAGCCATGATTTTCAAGAGTTTCAGTTCTACATCATTTCTTCTCACCCACCAACCAACCATTCTGCCTCTTGCACTGCGACTTGAAAGCTGAACCAATGCTTCCAGTTGCTGAAAGGACCACTGACTTGACATTGAGTCAAGACCTCCCAGTTTCCACACTCCCACTGTCAAATCACTAGTAGCTACGTGGTACATGTCCCTTCTCCAGTCTTCTGATGGTAACACTAAAGTCCTTTGCTCTTCCCTCCACCCAGCAGCATGGTTTTTCTGCCTATCCATCAGTCATGATGCCCATCTTATAGTCTCCCAACTCCGGTTGTTTCTTCTCACTTTCCTCCTCTTGCTTGCTCCTTGCATTCCACCAAAGACAGTGCCACGGCTGTTCGAATTCCACTTTTGCTGTCATCTTCAGCAATCACTTTGCTTTTTCACCTGTTGCCTCTCTACTTGCCCAGTCACTCCTTTGCTAATCCCAAGATTTCACTCCTCTCTCCAGAAGGAAGAGATAGGGTAGACTTCTCCACTCCCACTTCCAACAGTCTCTTAGTTCCCAGCATTGGTAGCAGGTTCTTGCTTCCTCTCCAACCCTGAGACTTCATGAGCAGCTTTTGCCAATCTAACTGCTGTCTGCCACCCAAGGAGCAATCCCCCCCCCTTGCCCCCAGGCACACGTCTCGGACGCCTCTTTGCACCTGCCTTCATTCTGTTCCCAGCTTCCTCTGAGCTGATCTGACTCCCTCGAGGCTGCAGGATAGCTATAGCTGAGAGAACGAGCGCAGGTGGGGAAGGAGGGGAAGGGGAGATTCCCCTTGTGCAGCAGTTACTCACACACTGATTTATGCAGACCATGAAACTGCACCCTACCTCTCCTTCCTCCCCAGCCTCTTGTCCTCCTCATCCTAATGCTCTGCTTTGGCCTCAGGGTGCAGGCTCACGCTCCCATCCTGCCACTCATCTGTCTGCGCTCCCAGCAATCACCGCCTCGAGCTTCATTCCCTCAACACGTTCATTGTAACAACATCCTCCACCCTTTCTGTCTATAAATCCAGAAGGAAAAAATCTGTATAAAATAAAATCAGTCTTTGCTAATACTTAAGGCTTGCATTAAGTGCTCTTGGTTTGGGAGAGGGAGAAAGTGGTGCTTTATGGGGCCACGTGAATTTTTGTTGATTTTCAGTCTTCTTGCTTTCTAAAGTAAAACACAAACACACAGGAGGGGGGAAAAAAAAAGAAAAATAGCAGAGATGGCTGCCGTCTTTCTTGCTTGCTGCTTTGCTGCTGGGAAATTACTAGTGCAGCATGTGGTCCTCCTAGCTTCTGGCAAGTTTTAGCCAATAAATTATAAAGCATTGATTTAAGAGGGGGAAGGAAGAAGAAAAGGAAAAGGCAGCTATAAAATAGCTTTTAAGTGACTCTGATGTAGGTGGTGCATAAACAGGATACGTCATGATTAACTGAAAAATTCTTATTGGACAAATAAAGGAAGACAGACAAGGAAAGAAAAGGGAAAGAACAACAGCACAAAGATGTAAAAAAAAAAAAAAAAAATCAGAGGTCCTTAGTTTACATTCTGTACATTACTTAAGTCTTAGCTACCTCAATGGGCTTTGGGTGGTCAAGTCAAAAAGACAGACCAGTAAGAAATATCTCTGGTTACCAGCAGATGGACAAGTATGCCCAAGAGGGTCAGAAAGTACTTCGAATGCAGTTGTTCTGCACTATTCTATCCTGCCAAACAAACAAACTTGTTTTAAAACCAGTTTGTATCTTTTGTTCATTACTCCTACTGGAACTCTCTTCCAGAATTCATTCCTCAGATGATTAGACACCATCTTCTAATTTTCAGGGTAAACCTATTTGAGCCTGGTGTTCCATCAATGCTGCCCTTAAGCTTAAAAAGCTCTTCTCTATAAACATCATGTTGGATAAAGAGTGGCCTTGCACACTTTTGCTCTTTTAGGAAAGAAATAAAAAAAAATGAATGCACCAGGAGCTGCATGGTTTTTGCTCATCTCCTGTAATTTAAGCCCAGTTCTGTAAAGGCTACAAAAATTGCCTAATGCTAACTACGTAGGCTGATCCCTGAAAGTCCTGGGGTGAAAATGCATAAGAAATACTCCAGCCTTGACTGACTGCCCCATTCAGTGTCCTCAGTAGCATGCAATTCAGAGACCCACTGCAAGAGCTTGCAGAGCCCAGCAGCACAGCTGGGCAGTCAGGAAACATCGTGTGGACTCTCGAAGGAGCCAAGCTTGGTGCAGCCTAAGAATATAGGAAGCACTTAATTTTTGCAGATTTAATCTCTGGAAGGAAGAAAAAACCACAACCCTCAGCTTATATTCTGGCCAGTACAGTACTGAAGTTCTTTCTAGCCACAGCAGGGATTATTATTATTATATTTATTACCTACTATAATATACAAGTATGAATGGCATTCTGGTCGGTACACTGCAGGTTAACATATAACCCTCGCACAACTGTATCGCCTTAGTCATTCAGAGTCTTCTTGTGCCCAAACACACATCCTGCTTTTCAGTTGCTTCATCCCTTTCCTACTCAGTCTTCAAGACCATCTAGGTCCTCCTGAAAAATATCCCCAAATTCTTCCCCTCTGCAATGATCTCTTACTTTGCTGGCTCAGCAAATTTTATCTACACTTTCATCCTCTAAGGTCCTTAATATGAATATTAACTAAAATTTATCTTAAAAATATTCCTAAGGGAATCTTATAAGCAACCTGCCTCCAGTTGCAGGCACCGCTTTTAGGAGGTTTGGGCAGAACCAGTTAATTCAACTTCTTCAGCACAACTGTTCTGCACGTGGCACTCAATCAACCATCTCGCTGAACATCACGAAGAGTCGGATCTACCCATTTCCCTAATAATAATAATTAAAAAAAAAGAAAATCATAGAAGATGTGTATCAAATTAGTTTGGCATAATCTAGCTTTGTTTTGCTTTCCACTTGCACCTATTTAATTGTCCTTTTTCCTCACACTTGCTTGAGACTGTAGCGCACTGCTACAGTCAGACAAAACAGATCTGAAGTTACCTGGAACATCTGCTACCACCTTTTGCACCTCTGGAGAATAACAAACATAATACCTACAGGCAGCTCAGCTCGTAGCTGGATTGAAAAAAATAAATAAGTAAATCAATGAGATTTTCAAATTCATATACCATTTTCTTCTTATGTTCAGAGACAGAAGAGCTGTAAACAGATCCCATCAAGTGACTCAATTCACAAGCTCACAGAAATTCCAAAATTGGCCTCAGAAGACTTCAAAAAAGTAAAGCAACTGTGATCTACTAATATGAACTGCTCAAAAGATACGTTCAGTAAATCCACTTCTTTCTATTTCTGAAATGGATTAATTTGCAATTCTTAAAGCCCATATGCTCACTATAAGCCACAGAGATCCTACCTCAGTATTTGGACAAAATAACCTACCTCCATCTTAGGCATACACTGTATAAAAATAAGCCTGGCTGGATTTCCCTGCTGTATTTTGAACAGCAGTAGTCATGTACCTACTGCAAATCTATACTGCAATATTAAGGCCAAGCTCACAATTGTTCTGAAGGTCTTTCCGCTCCTCTTTCTCAATTGCAGCATCGTCCCTCTCCCTTCCTCTCACTCTCTCCAAATTTCCTCCTTTCCTTGCTCTCCAGACCATATCTTGGTTTCTTCCTCCAAAACAACCATGATCCAGCACCGTCATTCTCATTTTGGCCACACCTAGAAAACTCATGTAGCTCTTTAGCTTTCCTATTACCAAGGACTTTACTCAAGGCTAGCCAGAAAGTTCAAGACAAAATATTTTCCAAACTGCCAACAGGAACAAACTAATAGAAAACCCACCAGTCATTCTATTTTCCTTTTAAACAGGTATTGAAAATGTGAAGATGCCAAAGTAATTCTCAAAGTCATGGCAAGAAACTCCAATTAAAGTGAGAAGTCTTAAGTATCAATACAGGACACATTTTCTTGCGTAGCAAAGCTGGCTTAAGCTGTTGCTCTCTCTCCAATCCAATCATTCCTGCCTCTTACTGCTGCTTGCTCATCCTTCAGTCGTATCATTGCAACATGAAACTGCATAATTGAAACAATCAGAATGATAAATAAGTCTTCTCCCTTCCACCTCCATTCTTAACCAACCCTGCTAGATAATGTGCCTTCCCTTCCTTCTAAACAAGGTGACGCTCCCATTCCACATCAGGGCTAAAACATTCTTTCGAGTTAAAAGCACCGTACTCTCCAGAGCTTCAAACTCGGCTTGGTTTCTCAGTTTATCTTCACCTTAGATGTTTCCTGCAGGAGAGCAGGAATGGTTAATAATCCAGATGCGGTGGCACTTGACAGAAGAGCTCCAAAGAGCATAGATCAAAAAACCATTTAGCTTATTTTACATAGGCTGGGGTCTCGGTCTCCTGGGATTTACTCCAGCTAACAGCAAACCACACACTATCCCCAGAGCAAAGAAGAAAATTCAGCAGGCAGACCAACTAAACAGTTATCTGACAGGCGGAGAGCTGACAGCCCATTTCCCACCTGCAAGCCCACAGGATCCCACGTAGAAGTTCCAAATGGAGAGCTGGATCACGCTGGCAGCAAGCATTCGAGCACTGTGCCAAGGCCATGATGAGAAACTGAGAATGAACATGACTGCACACACGAACTGGGAAGAAGGGGTGGGAATGCCCAGGGAAGTGAACTGTACAAATTTGGGAGGTGCAACTCCCAGGCTATATTCATCCCCACAGGGTTTTCTCATTCTACAGAAAGCTTAATATTACATTCGCAAAAATGCTACTTCTACCCTTCGTTCTCTTTTTCAGCCAAAGAGACTCCTTCCCTCATACATCCATCTACCCTTCCCAAGAGCCCACTTTTGGGGGATAATCTGGTACTGGGGTAATGTGAATATAACAACCACTGATGATGAGCTTTAGGCTATAATATGGTGAGGACCAGCTCTCCTGCAAACAAAGCTGAAGGGACTTTTTCTGTTTGCTGAAGCTCTTTGAAAGGTAGAAGTCAAGCCATAGCTTTATTTAGAAAGTATTGAGACACTCTGTACTTTACGGACACATGGGGGAGAATGTGTGACTCAACTCTGGGATTCAGCACAATATTCAAAAATACAAGACTCAAAATACTAGATGGCCATTTGCTAGCTTTAGGACATGACAGTAACTTCCCTCCCCACCATACCTTTCTTCTTAAGCAAGGTCTCAACGCAGTAGGAAAATATCCCCTACTAGGGGATAAAACTAAAAGGTTACACTGAATGCAGCTGTTACATGAATGCTTTCCTCAGCAGCACAATTTATATCACTGTCCGCAAAACAAGCGACATGGCACAACTCTGGAGATGGAAGCAGACGGTGTGGGCAAGAGGAGAAGAGGAGTATTTTTCAGCCGCTTTTGCCACCTAAGAAAGTGTCTACGAAACTAGACGCTCAGTCATTTCTAGCTCCTACTAACATTCCTTTTTCTGACTTAAATAAAAATAGCAATCCAAGAAGTTGTCTTCATTAATGCAGAGTCAGGGTTGTCCACAGCATCTACTCAGAGTTCAGCCATTTCATGTCTTCCTATTTCAGAAGCTTAAAGACGCATACTCCAACAGTTTTAACTACATCCTTCTCATGCCACATCCCGATACAGTCGTAGCACAACGCTACTTTTGCTTCCTAATAAACAGGAACGACCTATAGCTCCCCTACGAGAAGGCAAACTACTTCACAGAAGAGCACCAGCTGAAGGCATATAGGCACAAATTCTTTTTTCCTTAAGAAATTTACCAGTTTTGTTGGAAGAGGTGTTCTGGGAATGGTATGGAGCACCACAGGGCAGTCTGGAGGACAGCAGATACACTGAAAAAGGAGTCCCAGTACAATGCCGTAGCAAGAGGATGAATGAATCCCTTTGCATGTAAACATGGAAAGATCAAGTAGGGAGGAGATGGTCTTAAAAGTTCTACTGTCCACTCTTTTCCAGTTTTTTCAACACTCATATTCACAAAAATAATCTGATACCTAGAGAACATAATTTGAAGCAAGAGGCTTAAACTCTTTTCTCAGTTAAGTTACAGAATAAATGATTTGATTATAGTCTAAAAATACTTACTATCAGACACTTGTCTAAGTAGCTCTCAAATTGATAATCCCACAACAAAAATAGGAAATACATTTTTGACGTGACTGATTAACATTTTAGCTCCCTTAGGAGCACCCGCTGTATCCCTTCACCTGAAGGTTTTAATTCAAGACTGCTGACATTTCTTAAAAATGCATCATGGTTCAAAACCAAGTTACGGTGTTGACAGAGCCCAGTGCTTGCTTGGTCTGCCTTACGCCAGAAACCCGATTATGTGGCCATGACAATCCCTTCCAGCCTTACCATTTTTCACTAGATAAAACTCATTCAGGCATAATCTGCTTTTTGCTGATGATGAATTTAAGAGAAAGATAACAAAGCACCTAAATGGGACCACAGCATGCCCATGTTAGTAACTTCAATATTCCTGTTATCCATTTAACTAGAAAAGGGATCCTCTGGAGCATGCAACTGCTAAGATGGCCAGGGCAGAGACTGGCAGTCACATCCCCAGGATGTCTCATATTGGCGTGGAGCCCTTGTTCATGAAGCTCACGGAGGAGATCATACTAGGAGTCTGCCAGCTCTGCTGGCAGCCAGAGGGACATGGAAAACTTTCATTTCATCTAAAGAAAGCAGCAGAAAGGATTCCTCCTCCTGTTCAACTTTAGATTCTTTTCTATTCAGAAGGTATTGGCCATACCATCTAAAAATAAATAAATGAACAGAAAGCCCCCCAAGCCTGTGGTCTGCAAAGTCCACGCTGTTGTCAGAACACCAGTGCCATCACGTATATCATGCTGCTAGCCTCTGAGCCAGTCCCATCCCACTCCTTTACCAGGCTGAAAGTAAAAGCAGCTCCCAAAGTCCACTGTTACGCAGAATATTTTGGCATAAGTTCTACAGAAGGTGAAATTACATTATGTCAGATTTTCTCTAACCAAATTTAGAGCACAAAAATCTGTTTAAGGTACTATTCTGTTGGTCTTCCCCTACAGTGCTCTTGTACACCTCATCCAAGTGATCTTTGATCTCCAACACCAACTTCCTTTGATGCTCGTGGATCTCCGTAGTCCTTACTGTCCATTACCTGTCACCCCCATAATTAAAGTCATCGCCTCCTTTTTGTTTTCAAAGTGTAGGAGGAAGGTAAAAAAGCAATACTAACATGCCCAGAATAGAAGATGAACATTCAGTGCGGTCTCCTCAGATGTGCACAGAGACCACTATGCCTGGGCTCACCGGCCTCAGTGCATGTATCCCAAATCTTCCCCACAAGCAGCTTTCTAGACAAAGTAACTCATTTGCCAGTATGATGCCTGTTTTATTCCTAGAGGACAATATACTAAAAACAAAACGTCAGAGAGATTTAACTAGTAATATTAAGTGATGACTTACCAGTCTCTCATTATCTTCTGAGGTTCTCTGGTAATGTGCTGCTAAAGCAATGTAATCTTGCGCCTGCTTGTTACATTCAAGACACTTAAGTCCATGACGGGTTAGTCTCAATGGGTCCGTATACAGAGGCAAGGCTGGTTGAGTGTTAGAAGAAATTCCTACGCCACTTCCTGAAGTAGCATTGGGCTTACGTGGAGGAGAGGGGAAGTGCAAAGTCTGAGGAGCCAAAGACACTGACGAGCTTGTAGGAGAAGGTGAAAACATTTGGTCTAAGGAAATTGGTTTCATTAGCAGCTGAGAACACTGCATGATAAATCCTTTGCTCTTATGATCTCTTGCATGTTTAAGCAAGCTACACTTATTAAAAAAAAGTAGCATAGTTGAACACTGAGTGCACATGACTTCAATATGAACACTTCGTCTACTATAGTGTTGAGTTAGGCTTTTCTCTAAGGCAAATGAATCCCCACATTCCAGGCAACAATACCCAGAAGCAGGTAAGTTAATACTGGTGTCAGGTGGAGGGCTAAGGTTTGGAGTATATATTGGCACTGGATTGGCACTGTGTAGTACTTTATTAAATGCCTCCACAATTACAGGAGCAGCTTTCTTTACTTGATGGACCAGCGGCACAGACATCTGTGTCAACTGAGGTTGACTTCGCCTCTGCGCGGATGACTTTGCTGTAACAGAAGCGGCAACACTATGCGGAACTAAATTGAGATTTGCCAAGTGCACAGCTTTAGGAAGAAGACTGGAACTGGTCGCATTAGACGGCTGCACCACGATGCCTTGCTGCTGCCTCTTGTTCAGCTGCTGACCCACAATACCTACTTTTATGGCACCACTGCTGCAGTTTGCCAGTGGAGAAAGAGACACCACAGAGGCGTTATTTGCAGCAATATCTGTTTTCATACCATCTGTGTAAGGACTCACTACATTTGACAGCTGGATAGCCATAGCAGCCCCATTTTTGGTTGAATTCTTGCTAGCCTCATTTTCCATTACTGCACTAGTGTCAGGGGAAGGTAAAGACTTGATAAACTCTTCAGCAGATGAGGTTTCCACAGGTGATTCTTCTGAAGATTTGCCCAACTCATCATTTTCTGGCAAAATTCTAGTTACAGTTCTTTTAATTTCACCAGAGGACGTCTTGATAGTCTTTATCCTAACTTTGGGAATAGCTGGCGGAGAGCCCGCTGCCATGGAAGGAGAGCCTTTCCCGCTACTGTCACTGCAGACACTTCGAGGACTCTCAGGCTGCTTGCTGGCCTTTCTTACCACCTCTAAGGGGCTTCGCGGACTCTTTGGTGACTTAGGCATTTTTGGACTTCCCTTCGTTCCATCTTTAAAAGGACCGGAAGGTTCTTTTGTAAGACTCAGTTGATCACCTTTTGGAATACATGCAACTTTTTTGGCCTGAAGAGCTACTAACGCAGCCACACAGGATGACAACTTTGAATGAGTCGGCTTTAACCTCTGGCGAGGCGGTACCGATGAGGATACGTT
Organism: Dromaius novaehollandiae; assembly: GCF_036370855.1. Classification (NCBI taxonomy): domain Eukaryota; kingdom Metazoa; phylum Chordata; class Aves; order Casuariiformes; family Dromaiidae; genus Dromaius; species Dromaius novaehollandiae. The sequence goes on from NC_088107.1 coordinate 25,496,531, forward strand.
CAGCTCAGGCACAGACCCTTTACTTTCTCCTAAACTACTGTTAGGGAGGTCTCCAAACACCAAGCCTTCTCCAAGAAAGCTATTGGTATCTACCAAGTCCTTGCTTGAATCCACAAATCTCTCTGTTGCTTTGTCTTGTTCTCTTCTGCTCATTTCCAGCCTACTTTCTGGCTGGCAGTGAATTTCCATCTTTTGTTCCTTTTTACAATACTGATCAAACATGCTTAATTCTGGTTCTGGTACCTTCCTAAGATGATCTAGTACCGAAGCTCCTGTTGGAATATACATTGACGGTGGTGGAAAATATGGAGTTTGGGCATGTTTGGGTTTATCACCAATACTGTTCTCTTTGAACGCATCCTCTGGTTCAGGGCTGGAAATAGGGCTAAACTGACTAAATGTTGGTAAAGGCTCTGACTTGGACTGGTCCAGTTTTTCAGAGTAACTTCTTGAGCTATCACCATTAATAAAAGTTGACTCAAATTTCCCATAATTGTGCACTAAACTGTGAGCCTCTGATGGCAGATCAGAGCCACGAAACCCATTGTGTAACAGACCAGTCCCAAGATGATTCCCTTCCTTTTCTGCTTCAAAGGACTCCTGACGACTTGTGTTCTTCACAATAACACTCACGACAGGAGCATCAGAGGGAGGCAAGGAGTGGGATAAGGACACATTTTCATCTATGCAGATTCCTGATGACTTCAGGTGATTCTCATTCTCCTCCCCAGCTGATGGGATGGTCTCCTTGGCATCAAGGCTAGTCGGATCAGGGATGTCAAAAGCAGCCAAGAGGTCATCAAAGTCTGGGGTTTTCATGTCCCCCATGATGAAAGCTACAATTGAAAGCAAAATACTTCATCAGGTATATTTCCCCCCAAAGACAAACTCTGAAAGACTCATTTGCATAAACATCTTATATGACAAAAAACACAACTACCCAAAACGCTAATGCAATGGGGTACCAAAGCTAGAAACATCTGCTTGCAGTCACTTCAACTTCCATTTTAACTATTCTGAGACTGACTGTCTATACACAAAGATATTAGTTGTGCGGGGTCCAGGGTTTTCAACATCACCTGCTTGGCAGAAAAGTCTCAGGGCCAAAACAAGCTCTCCAGGGGAGGGGAACCCCACACCGGCTGCTCCAGGCCCACTTTGGCTGGCATCTGCCTGAACCACTGCCAGGCTCTTTTCACCTGACCTGAGGCTGAGAGCAGGGGTCTCTCATGAGTTTTGGTTCTCAACTTGCATGTTCTTTTCTCTGCCTTCTGCTGCGCTGTTTTGCGGGACATCACAGGGAAGGAACTTCTGCCCTAACCACACCAGTAGGCTCAGTGAAAGCTCAATTCGCATCCTGCCTGGGCTGCTGGGGGCAGGTGACAAGTGACAGGAGCTGTCCGGCAACGCAACCTGCCACCTCCAGGTGGTCTGCAGCAGTCTCAGGTCACAGCAGAGCTGCTCCTGGTGCTGCGAGCAAAGAGGTGGGAGACAGCATCTCCTTCTTCCAGTGTCCCTCACAACAGGGATGGTTCAAACATGGCCTTTTAAGTGTCACATGCAGGGGGCATGTTTTCAACCTGTCAGATACATCATTGCTCCAAAGACAACGGTTGTTATTAGCCTCAATAGACTCAGAAGTACCTTACTATGCTATTTTTTTTTAAGAAGCTAAATGACAATCAGTGCTAATTTCTCAACAGATTGTCGTATCTGAAGAATTCAGTCCTGCTTCAAGCAAAAAAACCCACAAGTGAACAGGTGGCCCATGAGAAACAGCACTGAAAAGTGAGATGACTCCCTGCCCAGGGCATTTTAAATAATAGAAGTCTTTACTAAATATTTTAGTACAGTAGCTCAAAGCGCTGTAAACCAAGTGGGGGTTGTTTTAAACACAGGGTCAGTCCTGTAGCCCTTAATTAGGTAGTGATATCAGCAGGCAAAACTGCCCAAATACAGAATGGTGGATTATATCTGAATCATAATAAAAATGACATTCCTAGCTATTTCTCTTTATAAGCCCTCCAGAAGGGAAGCGGAGACCTAGACACTAGGTACAGGGTCCTGCTAAGGCAGTGATCAAGCTTTGATGAGATGCATGATGAAAACTTTCACAGCACAGAGTTGTTGGAAGATTTGTATTCACGGCTGTAAGGAATTCTGTTTTTCCCCTCCCCTTTAATTGAGATGGTTTAAAGTTGGTGCTATATATAGACTTTCTGAATATTTAGTAAGCCATTCTTTTAAGACATTTCATTGAAACCCAAAGTTCATGTGAACTGAGGCACAAAAGGGGAAAAAAAATAAGGAAGAAACCAAAGAGTGTCAACTGAGCTCAGCAGAGCACCAGCTCCTACTTGGCAAGGAGCACCCACAGGCAAGGTAAATTCTGCCACACTTACTGACTCGGTCTGCATCAGCACTGCCGGAGCCAGCAGCAAGCCAGGGAGACAGCAGGGGTGGCAAGCACTCAAAAGCAGGGGGAAGAGTTGGGAGCAGAGGTGGAAAGGAGAGGAGAGGAGGACCCTGGGACAAGGACGACAGGGAGGAAGAAGCTATTTGGTACCTTCCAAAAAACCTGGGGGCCACTCACTTAAGACTGCCTTCATTATGTATGACGGGAGAGGGGAAAAAGTTTGTCCAATATCACATTAAAACAAAACAAAACTCTTCCTGCCAGATTGCTGGTAAACAGAACAACTTCCGGAGCCAGCCCAGGAGAAATCGATTCAGCACCAAACAAGAGAACACCCTGCTCTTTGAGCTTCAGTTCGGCTCTGCCTGCAGACAAGCCCTGGAGGTGTTGCTTTGGTTAATCTACTGCAAAACACTCGGTGGAGATTACTTGGCTTAACAGTGGCTCACTGTGGTTTAGCTTAAACTTGTTCTTGTTCTTAAATTAAACCACAAATATGAATGTCCACAGAGGGCTCTGCAATAATTTACAATTAGATCCCTCAGCCAGGTAGGGCAACTTTGCATTTAGTTAAGTCCCTGGAAACTCAGAAGAATATCCATATGCTTCAAATCACCAGCAGTTGATAATGAGTTTAGAAACACCCCAGATTATCGCATTTGGCAAGGAGCACGGACCTGAAACTTCCCTTTCCTTTGAGTGGGAAAACTTGTGCCAGTTGGGAGCGAGAACTAGGCATCATTCAGCTCCTGAAATTTCTGGCACACAAATCCTTGCGCAAGGAAGACATTTCATTCCACAACTTGGAATGCCCAAGTACTACATACAGAAAAATAAGCTTGCCAATCGCTTATAAAAAGCTTTTGACCTTTCTCATCTCACCCCCACCCCCAAACACCTATCCACATCTTTGGGTGCTATAGTATTTTAAAATATAAGTCAAATTTGAGGTATCTAGAACATTACAAAATAAGCTTTTCTTGGAAGAAATCCCACATTTTCAGAAGATTTCGCGTATGTCTTTGAGTCCTATAAAAGACTAGTTTATGCTCTTTGCTATTACGAGAGAGAACACAAGTCTCAACACTCAAGTATTTCTTGACAAAATTGCTTCTTAAACTTATTGTATGTGAAGCTACAATTTCTCAAAATAAAGCAAACTGGACTCAGGTTCAGGAAAAGACCAAGTAAATATCTTGTCGATGAAAGAGATTTTTAAATGACATAAATATAAAATTTTGCCTGACCACCAAATGTTTATGTCCGTTCTTAGACAGCAAAGAGTTACAATTAAGTATATAAAAGAAATTCTACCAAAGCCTTCCACAAACTAGCTTGTGAGGAAAGCAGAGCGTCCATCCTTACATAATGCAAGTCCTCAGCACTAGAGCTAGTTAAAAAACACAGTTATGAAGGCAATTTTCTCTACTTGCATATGCAAATATGGAGGTTGAGATTTGCAAAGCAATAGGTGAGAGAGAGGTCAATAAAATAAGCAAAGAACAAGGACTTACAGAGTAAGATGCATATGTTTAAGTGCACAAAAATGGCATGTTTCTGGAGGGGGCCAGCAACCTAGAACTCTCCAGCCCCTTCAAAGAAACTGGGAATTCACGCTAGGTAGCCTGATAAGCCCCAGGGCCTTCTGCACTGGCTCAGTTTCAAGATTGCACATTCAGCTAAAGGTAGGACAGGACCAGCTTCCCATACGTGCACTAGACAAACCTTTTATTGGCAGGGTTATTCCTGTGGACTTTCTGAGATCTGCAATAGCTCCTCTGCAGCTTTTAAACCACCGTGTGACATGCTGCTCAGGGAAGAAGCTCAAGATTCCCGCCTCATATTAAAGCGTGAAAATACAATTATACCCAGGTAGGCGTCCTAAAAAAAATAAAATAAAAAAAAATAAAATTTCTTAATCTACAAAACAACAGCGAGGGACAACGGAAAAATACACGCCAATGGCAGCTCTCTGCACGACTCCTGAGCGCGGAGAAGTCAGACTTTTTCTGGAGGGGGTGTGGGAGGGAGGCAGACGGGGCCTGTTTGCCAGGGGAGTACTTTGGGAAGGCTGGGATGGCAGAAGCGCTGACTGAGGAAGCACAGGGAGCATACGCCAACTGGCAGCGGGGGAAGAAACCGAGTAGGTTGAGGAAAGCAGCAGTCCAGGGACTGTCAGCAGGCACAGTTTGGGGAGGTTACAGGAACAGAAAACTTCGCCAGCAGCGGTGGGGGGAGGACCAAATCGGAGGTTTCACAAACGCAGGCAAGACCGAGGGCTGTATCTAATGTTTTAACACGCGTTCAAGTTTTCGGAGCGCTGTAAAGGAATGTGGCACATTCCAGGACAGCTGCAGTAACGGTGCGAGCGGGGCTCCACGGCGCTGCGGGCCGGGGCCCAGGAGGCAGCCAGGCTCCCGGGGCGCGAGCCGGGGCCCCCCAGGTGCTGGCTCTGCCCCAGCCGACCAAGCGGGCCCCGCTCCGCAGCCCCCTGCCACGCACGAACGGGAAGGCCGAGGGGGGGAGGAGGGGGCAGGGGCCGACGGCCCCTTCCCTGGGGACCCTCAGGCGCTGCAGTTTTTCTCCCCCCCCACAAACGGGTTTGGGCCTCTCGGGGCCGCGCCGCCCGCACTGAAAACCCACCGGAGACAATGGGGGCGCCACGGCCGCCCGGACACCGCCCGCCCCCCCCGGGCCGGCACCGGACCGCGGCGGCTGCCCGGGCGCGGCTCCCGCCGGCGGCCCCGCGCTGTCAGCCCGGGCCCCCCGGGCGGCGCGGCGCGGCTCGGCGCGGCTCCCCGCGGCCGCACGTGGGCGAGCCCCGCAGAAGTTAGTTTGTCCCGGGCGGGCGGAGCGGCGGCAGCGCGGCGCCGCTAGGCCGGGCCGCCCCGTGCCCGCCCCGGGGCCGGCGGCAGCCGTGAGGCTCGCCCGCAGCCGCCGGCCCGGCCCGGCGAGGCGGGGGCGCCACGGCGGGCAGCGCAGCGCAGCGCAGCGCCGGGGCGGGGGGCGGCGGGAGCCCCGGCGGGGCCGGAAGAGCCGGTGCCCGCGGCCGGGCGGGCGCGCAGGGCTCCGGCTGCCGGCGGCGGCGGGGCCGCCCGCCCTGCCCGCGGGGCGGCAGCACCCGCCCGGCCGGGAGGGACGGCGGAGGGCGGGAGGGAGGGCGAGCAGGAGGGGCGGATCCCGGCCCGGCCGGACCCGGCCGAGCGGCACTCACCCACGCAGGCGGCTCCTCTGCGGGCCCCGCCGCCGCCAGGGCCCCGCGCAGGCCTCACCCCGCACCGGGCAGCAACGGCCGCAACATGGCGGCGGCGGGCGGGGCCGGGGGCGGGGCGGGGCCGGGCCGGGGCACGGCGGCCCGCCTCCCCCGCCGCTCCGGGCCCCGCGGTCCCGGGGCCGCCCCTCCCCAAGGGTCCGGGCCGCGCTCCCCCGGCGCCGGGAGCCGCCCCAGCGCGGGGCCGCGGCCTCGGTGGGGGCAATGGCGGCGGCGGTACCTGCGCCGCTCCGCGGCCCGCAGCGGGCGTCAGGCGCGGCTGTGGCGGTGGCGGCCTCCCGGGGCGGCCCGGGCGAGGCTCCGCCGGGCCCTCGCCGGCCTTTCGCGGGGGGTTAACGGGGAGGTCGGCGTTTGCGTCGTTCGGTTGGCGCCGCGCCCCCAAGGTCGGCGACCGGCGAAACCACCCCGTCGGCGAGCACGGCCCGGGCGGTTTTGTAACCGCTGCGGAAAGACCTGGCAGAGAGCCAAGGGACCCGCGGCGCTGCCCGAATGCCGCCTGCGCCGAGAGCAAAGCCAGGCAGGGCTCGGCCCTCGCCCGGTGCCTCGTCGCGGGCCTCGGCGGGCGCCCGTCTGCCCTCGGCCCGGGCACGCGGCCTGCGCCGGACGCCCAAACCGCTGCAGCACGAGGCGGCGGCCTCTGGCGCCTTCCCTCCGCGGCCTCGACGCCTCCTCTGCCGTCGCACCTCACGCGCCTGCGTGGCAGGGCTCTGTCTCCTCTTACGCCTTTTTCTGCACTTGGACGCCGCCTTGGAGGCCTCTTCTGAATCCTGTCTGGTTTTTCGGTGATTTTTGCTCTAAGGACGGAGCATTGGGCTTGTTGCTGGAGTCAGGCGCACACTGCTGCTCTGAGTTGTTGCTGGTTGTCAGATCCTGCAACGCCGTTGCGGGGTTTGCAGCGCGGCTTGCCTTCCGCTGCTGGCTGCGTGGCCGTGAGCGTGTCTGGAGTAATTCTCTTGCTCGAGAAGTTTATTTTACCGAGTAAATTAGCTCAGGCATCAGAAAACACCTTCCCCACCTTATTTACCCCTTGGGCAGTACTTTTCAAGTAGCAGTTCCCCTGTCACTCTTTTTTAAAATGATAAAAATTCATATAGCACCATGTCAAGAATAGATCCTCACGGGACATTGCTAGATACATCCCATACGGGTGATTCCTGACTCTTTAATTTTCAGAATGCCTCATTTATCTATTTTTAACTTTTGCTTGCCAAGACCTATTTTCTAGCAAGGCATGCTGGCTGGCCTCAAATCTGGTAATTCATTCTTATTAATTAACTGTCCTTTAATTCTTTCCTTACTGTGGCCCGTATCAACGTGTATGTAACTTTATTTATGACTCTTTTTATTAGACTAATTGACTTGGACTTAATTGTCCCCCCACTTTCATTTTTAAACGCGAGTAGGGCTTTAGATTTTTTTCCTCGGTCCTGTGGAACTTCCATAGGCTTTTAGGATTTACTGGCCATCAATTTTAATTGCTCAGTGACTTCCTTAGCTGATAAAACTGCTGGGTACGCATTATCAAGTCCTGCAATTTTAAAAAAGATGTTAACTGTAATGGCTTATGCTTAATATCTTTCATAAGTACTGATAGTTTAGGAAGCATTTCGTGTTAAGGTACAAGCCACCCTCCTCCCATCATAATGAAAGACAGAAATACTGAGTTTTCTCTCCTGTGACATGACAGTTTTACCATTTATACCTGGGAATGGACTTAGAGTGCTGTTCATATGGCATTTGTTTCTGATCTAGTTAAGTGATGCCTTTCCCTTATCCTCAGCCCTGTGGGCAATTTTTTTTTTTTTTTTTTTTTTTTTTTTGACACTCTTAGCTTCATTTCCTTCAATGCTGAATTGCTGTTTTTGCCTTTCTCCTTTTGGAGGTGATACCCGGTTCCTTAAGACTAAAAAAGGGCAAAGGAAGTCACGCAGAGAAAATACTTTGAGTATCACGACTGTTATCTATATTTTTAGCATGTCTCTACAAAAAGCTATTTCTGAGTTGGATGTTGAATCTAATAAGATAGCTGACATTTCTTGCACAATTTATAAAGAACTGCCACAGTCCTCAACGTGTTATGGCTCGCAGGAAAGCTACCGTAATTTGAAGGAATGTGCTAATTAAGAAATACAATGCAAATGTGAATTTAGAGACACTCCATCCCAGATGGCCAAGGAGGATAGGCAGCCCTAGAGTGGCAGGTTGGGAAGCTAAATCCCCCTCCACAATGTAGCAGAGACGCAAAAAAGACTAAGGCCAATCTTTATTCTTATGCACGATCTAAAAATTGCATTTCTTTTTTGTATTTTCAGTCCTGTGTGGTAACCGACAAATTTGGAAAGAAAGAGTCTTCGTGCTTTCTTTAGGAGATTTAAATTTGTCACTTTGGGCTCGTTTCGTGATCGAAAATAAACCACTTAACCTGGTAGTTGTGAATGGCTCTAAAGAGGCTGGGATTACAAAGCAACTCTCTGGGCTTAATTAGGGCTGGGTTTTTTACTGCTTTCCAGTACATCCACTTGGCCAGGGTGGGCTTACGAGTGGAGCAGCCTTCTGTCTCGGTTTTTTGGACGTGTAATGCAGTAGTAAGCGATGCCCAGTCGTGTCTGAGATTTTCACTTTTAATTTTTCCTCCTGCTTAGCGTTGTTCGTGATTGCTTTTTAGCTGGGGGAAACCGATTCTTTTCAGGTGCTGGTTACGTCGGAGGGTGTGTATGCGTGAGTATGTGTGTAGGCAGGCTCCCTGGCAAGTATGGTGAGACTTCTTTTATTTATACATAACAGACATAATAAAGTCCTGAGCACTCATGCCTAGGCAACTGTCGGTTTTCAAATCCGTGATTAATTTGTTTCTGTCAGAACGAGGTGTTACAGAGAATTACCTTGAGCTGGTTGCAAAACTTTTGTGTTATAAAACTATAATTAATGTTTTAGAAACTCCGGGGAAGGTTTATTATTGGCAGGGTGAGAATGAATCCCCAGACACAAACATTCCTCTAAGATAACAGCATAGCCTTCGGCGTTATCTACACAAAAAAAATTGCTGTAACTTAAATCAGTGTAATTAATTAGACAGATGTCATCTGTATACATTGAAAACCATTTACACCTTTCACTCAGGCTTTTAAAACAAGAAGTTCTCCCTGACTGTGAGGGTGTGCCCTCTGCATTTCCCCCAACTGATTTTTTCCCCTTTTGCTTCTTGACAAATATGTGGATAAACCGACCCATCTGTTCGCTGAACCAGCCCTCTGTACGACCATTGAGCTGCCACGAACATGGAAAAAACCTGCCCTTATTCCACATCCATGTCCAAAGTAGCTAATAGCTGGGGATTGTGGCGCTTGCGATAAGGGCGATCTCACCTTAAATTCCTACATCAAATCAAACAGACCAAAGCTGCTGTCTCTTTGTGAGTAGAGGAATAGGAATAAGATTCCTAATTTGGCAAATACTTATTAGAGAAGAACTGTTTCTTGCTCTGCTGTACTTTTGATTCCCATTTATTGCAGTCGGGAATGTGATGAATTAGGCTGATTTCTGAGGGGGAAGTTGTGACCAATGGGTACCAGAATGGCAAGAGACGGGTTTCCCCCATCAGCTTTTGCTAGTGCAACAGCAAACTCGTTTTACTATTTACTAGTTTTACTATTTACTTGTTTTACTAGAAAACTGAGGAAATAAATTCCAGACAGACAGTTTTCTTCATCCATGAGAACTGCAGGCATGCTAGAAACGTAACGGCTCTGGTGGAGTACGGCCGCGCTCTAAGGCCTGGGTGAGTAGGGTCCATTGCACAATCCTCTGTGCTAACAGCAAAGGCCGCGCAAAGCCCTGCACTTTGTTTTGTTTCTCCGAAATAGCACTGATGCAACTGCCTGGGGGGCTCTACGTCCACCCATGGCATGCTGGAAAAGGCTAAAATGACCCCTTTCTTGTCGAGCTGTTTTTAGATGGGCGCACTTCCACACTTTGGATTGTGGCACGGCCGGAGGTGAGTGAATTGTGGCACGCAGCTGCGGCAGGAGGAACTTCCCAGGCTGGTTCTGCTGTTGAAGCAACGTTTCGTGTGACCGCAGCCCCGGGCCCAGCCTGAGGGCTGGGGTGGCCTGGAGACACTGTGGTTTCCCCATACATTTCCCAGGGTGGCAATGCTGGCTTAAGTTGTTCTTGCCTTTGTGCCCTCAGTTGCACTGTGCAGCTGCAGTGGGACCGCTCTGTGAACCAGAGAGAAGTGATCCTGACTTTAAAAACCTCCTTGGGGAAGAAATTAAATGCCACCAGTTCCCTCATCTGCTCACACATGGTCCCACAAGGACTTGTGTAGGCAAAACTGAGGAATGGGGCGGTTGGCTCCTGGGTGGGAGCCAGCCAGAGGGAGGGCTGTTGGGGCAGGAATACCAGCGACAACCAGTCGCCAAACCAAGGTCCATGTCACTCCTGGAAACCTTCCTGAACTTTGCTAGAAAGTTTCATCAAAGCTTGGGAAAACAGTGAGCAGAATAGCACTGGGAGGGCTCTCTTTCTTAAAATGCCTGTTGCAATAGGTTAAAAAAAAAAAAAAAAAAAAAAAAAGATGGTGACATACCCATAAGGTCAGTCTGTTTTGCAGGCAGAGCTGGCTGATACGCGGACCAGCAGAAGCAAGAGATGTTTGGTAGTAGCCATTATTTAGTACCATGGTTTGGCCAACGCAGTAAACTGCAATATGGCAGTCCAGGCGGGGCCAACCTGGTCTGTGTCTCAGGCTGGGGTTTTTGCACAAAGACATTTCTTCAGTTAGTTTCTCCAATGAAACGTAATAGTGAAAAGCGTGCATCAAACAGAGATACCCCAGAAACTGTAATAATCTGCCCTCTCACTCCATCCTTACCCTCTTGAGATATCTGGAGAAATGGATCTGTCCATGTGTTATGATAGCCTTTTGTTGTACTAAGCTCTAATTTTTTTCCCTACAGGACACTTGTATGGAAAGGGCAATTAATATGGTAGGATTTGAAGTCAGGCAAGAAAGAAGAGGTGAGTAGATAAGAAACTCACATTGCGTGAAAATTATCTCACATACCTAGCAGATGTATTTGGGAGAATGTATGACTTTATGTTTCCAGGTGTCAAACAAGGATTATGTGCAATGTAGCCACAAAACTATACGTTGGATTTTTCATTTCTTTGCAGATGCGTTGATAATCCTCATATTGTGAGTCTGACACTTTTGGCATCATCCAGCAGCTGGGGGATATTCATATTTAAAAAAATAAAAGTAAAATCATGTGCAGAACCTTATTGCAGAGCTACAGCAAGAATAAAAAACATCTCAAGTCAGGCTGCTCTTAGGACTAAAACCAAACCAGCTCCATCTGGCCTCTTGGGCACATTCTTTTAAAACAAGACTCTATCTGTAAGGGGCAAGCAACTGATATTCTGGCTTTGTTTAGCTTGGAAATCAGAGGTTCAGGTGTCCAGCCCCACTTAAATTGCCATTTCTGCCCTTGCCCATATGTACTTGGGCGCACGTCCCATGCTTATTTGTGTTGAAATGAACCTCGGTTCTTTCCCAGGTGCTTGCAGGAGCCTTGCCTACGCTCCCTAGCGCGTGATGGAAAGATCACTGTGGGACTACTTGGCACCTGAGTGATTTAACCTGCAATTGCACTGCATGCTAGGTGGTTCCAGCCCTCGGTGGAGCAGCCCACATTGAGGCTTTATCCCACAGCCTGTGCTGAGTAAAACAACTGGATTTTAAACTGTAGCCAGCGTGGGGCAGAGGCTTTTCTTTACAGCTAGGGACAAAACCGAGCAAGAGGATTTTTAATGGTGCTATGTAACACTCACAGCCTCTTCTTACTTCTCAAAATTTGCCATTTCCCAAGAATCCCACAGCTCAGGCAGAAATCTTTCATGTTTGATCTCCAACCTGTGATAGGTCTTTCTTCTTTTTTTCGCCTGGAAAGTATTCACAAAATTCAGTGGATTTTTGTTTTTAAAATCATGTGTTACTATTTCCTCTTTCAGGATAATAATAGGAAAACACAGCTAAACCTTTAAATTGGATAAGTATAGGTATGAATTCTGTTTATCACAGCATCAGTCTCCAAGTATTTGTTATTATGTCATTATGGAGGTTCACAGTCATCCTGAAGTGGACTGTTTGCTTTGCCAGCATGTTCTTGATGTAATTTTCATTATACTATGAAGTGTTAAATTGCCATAATTTTCATCATATTTCAAAGCATCAAATCGCCACGCAACTGAACTAACTCACTTAAGCTCTCCCAGGAAAGCCCACAACTTTACCGCTAAGTCACGCTGACTCTCAGGGTAACGCAGCCAAAACTCGGTGCTCAACTGTGCTTTCTGGGAACTGGGCCAGCTCCGTGTCACCCTTTCACAACACCAGAACGGCTGCAGAGTCCCATGGAATTGCAGAATGCAGTTTGGCTTGTACATTTACATTACGAGCTGGTTTTCGACTACGTGATGACCCGACGTGTCTCTCCTGGCCCCCGTCTCCATGCTCCCTGAAGGTATGTATGCTTCGAGGGGCTCTGCTCTATCTCACTTCCACTTACCTGTTAGTCTAAGGAAAGATCAGTGTCTCAGAAAAAGTGGTAGATTTTCACTCTTATTTTGGATTTAGATAACAATAAACGTCTTGCCTTCATCTGCATGTTTCACATTATTTCACATGCGAGGGAAGAGCCCCTCCATGTCTGCTCGTTTACCCCACGTTTATTCTGCGGCAGGTATGCAGAGGCACATCGCTGCAGCTGCAGCATCTCTCGCCTTCCTCCTCGCACCTCTGCTTATGCTTCCTGGCACGCTGCCTGCCTCTGGCTTCTGCATCGCCTTTGGCATTGGCATCGTCTGCCCTCAGCTGTGGGATCAACAGAGCCGTTTCAGCACGGGGCAGCCCGTACCCGTGTTGCGGAGCACATCAATTCAATGCCACTTCACAGGCCTTTTTGAGAAAAAGCTGGAGGAGCAAATGGGTACTAAGCAGCAATATTTACACCCGTGGAGAGGTCACAGCCTTCAGCAACACCTCTCATTGCTACAGCTCCTGAGAAGCAGTTTTGGATGCAAAATCTATTTCCTAAAAGTTAATCTTTGCTTGCCAATAAATTTCTCTCCCTTCTTCTCCAGACCTTTGGCTTTGTTATCCCTAGAGACAGAGAGAGCAAGGAACCTTGGGAATTTATGCACCATATCTTGCCTTTCTCTCTCACCTTGCTTTGTCCTTAAATTCAAACCTGGCTTTAGCTGAGACAACTGGTGATGTGGTCGCTGAGGCTTTGGCTGCATTAATAGGTAGATTGAGCAGGCAAAATTGTTCTCTGCTCTGCCTTCGATAGCAGGTTGTCTTCACACTCATATTTCCCTGGGAAAAAGAGCTAGAACCTGAACACACAGTCATGACCTAAATAAGAAATTGCAGCCTGTATGCTAACGCGGGAACTGCAGTTCGTTCAGCAGTGAGTGTGTCTATCCAACTCCCGAGCTTTGTTTTGTTGGGAAGAGGCTGGGAAGCAGTGTTTTCTCAGGCTTGCACCCATTGGTAAACTTGGGCTAGAAGTCAGCAAAATATGGGAGGGTTCTGGAGCCAAAAGGTGTTAGCTTCCTTTTTGTTTTGTTTTGTTTTTTTAACAGTAGGAACGATCTTGTTCGATTACTAGTTGATAAAGATGATTGGACTGTGGAGAAGAGAAATAATAGCACAGAGAATCAGGACACAGGGTCTTATAAAAGGAGCACAAGGCAGAATATTTTTTGTTCAGAACAAGCTTTGGGAGTAAAATGAAGAAAGACAGGAAATTATAAGGGGCGATGACAAAGAGGTTTTTCAGAAAAGAAAAAAATTGTAGGATTTTTTATGGAGAAAATTCTTTTTATCCCTTCAAAACACTGAGGACTGTGATGATAAGAAAGCACTGTACTAGCACAGTTGAAAGCTCTTTGGAAATGAAGTTTTCCACCATAGGCCTCCTTTGACCCTGTTAACTGTGGACATCAGAGTATTTTCATGTTCTTTTTTATCGTGTTAGACATTCATTGGGCCATCAGTTGTGCTGTGCTGTCATTCAGGATGCTAAGCAATGGGCTGTGGTTGCTCTGACGTGTCAGTGAAAGACATTTAAGTATAGGAAAAACAAATGTCTCTGGCCTTCAAGAAACAATTTTCCAAAGGTTGAACTCCTATTGACTCACGCCAGCACAGCAGAGCAATGTGCTAAGCACATTGCAGCCTACCTGGGAGCACAAGCGTTTCCTGCAAGAGAAAATCATGGAGAGGAGCCAGGAATGAATGACTATCCTTGGACTGCTGGATTAAAAACTTTCCTGCAACAAAAGGGCTGAGTGGGGCTGTTTAAAGCGTTGCTGAAGCCAAGGAGTTGCAATAAAACGGAGTAAAATTACAAACCTGCAGTTTTGGGGTAGGAATGAAACAAGCAATAAAGGTATTTGCCTTTTTGGGAGATGGCAGATTTCTCAAGTCTTCTGCTGAAGCATCTTGCTATGTCACATTGCTAGAAGTAATATATTGGGCTATAGGGGTTTCTGGTGAACATCTCTTCCATTCCTATATCCCCTTTTTGCAGGGCAACATCTCCCAAGTTGGACAGCCCTTTATGAGTATCGGCATGTTGTTCTCTAACACAACTGCTGTCGTCATTGCTACCTACAATACCCCAACTTTAAGGCCCTTCTCAGACAGAGGATTTGATCAAATAGATCCCACATTCATGACCAGCACCCTGGTGGCAATATTAGAGGTGCTTTTTAGCCAGTCTTCATGGACAGCTTCTTTCTCAGCTGGACCACCAGGCAGGGAAAGGCCATAGGAGAGTCCCTCCTGCTTAAGGATCCAGATAGAGTCCTACTGTGGGATCCTACTGACGACTTCTGTGTCGAGTGGATCCTCAAATGAGTGGGGTACTGTGGAAAAAGAAGCTGCTATTCCCTCGCATCATGTCAGAAATACACGTGCACTCAGAGCAGTGTTGTGGGTCTGGAGTGGATGGTGGTCTCTGTTCAGACCTAGCTATCTGTGTTTCTCTTCAGCCATCACCAGCCTTTCCAGGGCAGGGAGCAGGAGCAATGCATTGCTCTATAGCCAGGCTGAGACTCTGATTTTGGAGCCAGGCGCTGCAGAGTCAGGGCCAGCAAAGAGGGATGCATGTCCTACAAGTACTTCAGGATCATCTGCTGTGCTCTGTCTGTTGACCTTACATATCTGAGATAGGCCTTTTGATCCAGCCACCTAAATTGCCTTAAGGAAACCTCCATAGTTTGCAGACATGCTGAGGGTTTGTGATGCATTTGCTCGTTTCCAGATGAAGGAGCTGAGGTGGCTTAACTGGGCTGATGTCAAAGGGAAGAGTAATAAATAGGTTCTTGCATTGCCTCACCAAAGTGATAAGTATCCATCACTTGAGGTATTTCAGAGCCTGACAGACAAAGCATGCAGACCACTTTGAGGGATCAATCTCATCATGCCTTTCAAGAATCTTCTCTTCCAGCTGAACAACCCAGTTGCTTCTGTTTTTCCTCCCAGGTCATACTTTTTAGCATGCTGCTCATTCTTGGTGTTCTCCATTGCACCATCAGCAGGACTGTCCCAGCTCAGTGCCACTGATGGCAATCCAGATGAAATCTCACCTGTCATGCTAGGCTACTAGCTTTGACTTTGCTGTTTCACAAGCAACAGACACTTCATTCAAGGCCTAGATGCACGGAAGAGCTGAAGACACGTGTACATGCAAAGTTCACTGAAGTCCTGAGGAAATTCAAGCCCAGGCTGCTCTCTGCCTACAGTGCTGCTCCAGGGAGCTGGCTGGGACTTGGTCCCTGGGAACGACTGCAGACCATCTTGTGATTCTTGTGATTTTGTTCATCAGTGTGAGTCCAAGGTGCATCACTGATTTGCAGGAGAGGGAGGCTGTGGGCACCTGGCCTCATGCAGCTGGAGTGAAGGGGAGGGAGGTCCCACCAGTAATGCAGATGAGCAACTGCAGACAGGCACCTGGAGAGACTGCAGTGGGTCTCAGCAGTACTGGGAGTGAATCAGTGGCTCTGTCTGGGTGGCTCCCAGCAGCATGCTGGAGAAGATGATCCCAAAACTGCACACATTGTTTTAGTAATTAAATTTCAGGTTTTCTCTAATTAACACAGATGCCAGGGAGACTTTTTTTGAAAGATATATAGAAAGTGAAAGCATCAGATTAACTCAGCAGCAGTAGGACTTTGGGGAACAGCTAATGAATGATGATATCAATTTAGTAGTAGCCGTGGTGGTCTAAAGATATAACTTGGCAAGGGCTATAGAGAGAGCTCATATATTTCTTTAGACCAGCTGATGCTTTTGGGAGAAGAGGGAGACAAGCTCCTCTGTTGAACTTGCACTGCTTGTCCCATACCACTGGAACAGGGACCTCTCCAGAAAAAACATTAAACAAATACCACAAATATTGGCAAAAGAACTGTTCTCCGAAGTCTCTTCCCTTGCCTTGCTTCAAACGCCACAAACTGATCATCCAAAATAAACTCCCAGGGAGCAGCAGTCGCGTAGAAGCACACCAAGCCAAACCGCCACATGCAAATCCTGGCCATGCATCTCCACAGACACAGCAGAGATCACTGCCCCTCACTGCCCCATCAAACTCCACTATGTGCATCTCACACCAGGGCTGGGCTTCAAACAGTCTCACTGAAACTAGGTGGGGAAAGCCAAATCTACTAAATGAATTTGCATAGCCAATGTGCAACAGAAAGCCCTGCTCAGCAATGAGACAACTGGCCTCATAAAATAGCCAATCATCAGCTGCTGTCTCTGACCTCTCAGGTGCAATCCTCCAGGGACACCTATAAAATCACTTCAAAAGATGGAATTACAACTTTTAGCAAGAGGAATTGCAATTTGTACCTCCGCTGAACACCAGAGAGATGCCAGCTTTCTCTGCCCATGCTCTTTGCACTTAGTGTTCAACAGGCAGTAATAACCACCTTTTCTTTTTGTCCTTTAAATGTTAAAGACATAATCCCAACTGTCCTAGCTAATGTGCTCTTCTTCAGGAACCACCTCTTGCTCCTGTCAAATTATTAAATTTATTAACACAATCAAGCTGTACTTAGTAAAACCATTCCCAAGGTACCTTCCTGCCCCCCCCTCCCCTGTTATGCCAGTTGAGGTAATAAAAGACGTTTGGGGGGAAAGACTTGAATCCCCATCCCACCGCTCTGGGTAGCCCCCAACATATCTGCACACACTCTCCTTCTCTGCTGCCAATGGTGTGACCCACCCAGAGCAATGTGAAGCTTTAGCCAGTGTGGGCAGGGAGGAGCATCCTTGTGCTTGCCACATTTCTGGTTTTAGCTCTTTTGCAAGAGAAACAAACTCCCAGGAGAGCATAGAAAGGCACAAGACTGTAGCTAAACAAAAATTGACAGCTATTTTTATAGGCTCCTAGAAGGATTTAGAGTGGAAGCAACCTCTGGAAGGTCCCTAGTCTGACCACCTCCTCAAAGCAAGGCTGCTCACAATGCTAGCTCAACTTGCTTAGAGCCTGATGGCCAGGATGTCTGTGACCCTAACCCCTGTGGCAGTGCCAATTTAAAGAAATATATCTATCAGCCCATGCAGAGGCAGGGATGTGGGGGTTCTGCAGTGACAACCAATTATTTCTTGGCATTTCTGGCGTTACAAATTATGACCGTCTATCTTGGTCTTGTACTTTTCTCTGAAAAGCAACAAGGTTTTTGGGCTGTCAGACCCCCCCTGCACCACACCTGGTGCCTGGGGCTGTTTTGTGATGCTAAGGAAGAACTTGGTAAAAATCAAGGCTTGTCTGACTGCAGGGGGCCTGGCAGAAGAACAGCAGCAAACATTAGAAGAGAACAGGCATTTGGAAGCATCTTTTCAGAGAACAGGGCAAGTGAGGCTCCATAGTTATTTCAGTAGCTGTCTCTGGCTCGTGAACTATGCTTCTTACTCAGCCTGTCACTTCTGCATGGTGCGGTGAAGGCCAGTCTAGACTGGAGGTTGCAAACAGGGACGGCACCACGCAACTTGCTCATCACAAGACCTACATGCGCTCATGCGTGCATCCTGGGACAGGCTCACAGACAGATGCCTTGAAGAAGGGAAACCAGAAGAGTGAGCCCCAGGGGTGCTCACACAGCCGCTGGTGTGCAGACATGCCGCAGGAGCAGGTTGGACACATGCGTGCACCCTCCCAGATATGTTCACACTGCAAAACACAGAAGGGCGCATAGCTGGATGCATCTAGACGTGCATGTCAAATCCTTGCCAGAGTCCCAGAGCTTTCCACCATACCAGCTCTCCTCCAGATCTCTAATGTGACAGCATGGATGTATCTATCTTCCCCAGGAAGCGTGCCCCCATTAAGCAGCCCCAGGACCCTGCAAGTGAATACCTGAGAAGAGGTCTCAGATACCTGGAGATAAAAGTAGTCATTAAAAAGGCATAAACAAAGGGCATTGCAGTTGTTTTGCCACATCTCCAGACTTGAGAGGAGGCTGAAATAACCTTTATATAATCCCATTAGCATTTCCAGTGAAAACAACGGTATTTTAGGAGGCAGAAAAATGTATTTTCTTATCATCCAGAAAGGCCAAAGGTATTTATCTGATTTAATATTTTATAATTGATATTAAGCAACACAGAAGAATAAGGCAGGCAGTCTGGTAATGGTTGCAGCCCTGTGGTGACATGGCAGGAACTGTCCTCTGCTCTCCCAGTAATGTGTCATACAGGGGCCTGGGCAAGAGCCAGCTCTGGGCGCAACAGCCCTTCGCTGTGGACTCTACAGAAAAAAGGGCTTTCTCTCAGGTCCCGCTGTGGTAGTACCCGGGATGCAAAGGCAGGCTCCTTCATGTTCACAAACGTTGCCACTTAACAGCTATTTCAGCATCGCAGCTCTGCAGGAGCAGACACTTGAGCTGTCGCAATCCCAGGGGCTGAAACTCATCCTCAGCCTACCTGTGATCTTCTGTCCTTCCCTTGTTGGGCAGGGTGCCAGCACAGCCCTGACTGAACTGCCACTTCCTTTTGCGATGGGAAGGGCTAGGTGAAAAGGAAAGCTGGGGAGAAGAGACAGCTGAGGATGGGGGAGGACGAGTGAGAACAGGGGAAGGGCATAGGAGTTGGGGGCTCAGAAGTGGACTGCGATGCCCAGAAGGAATTTGGCAGCCAACAGACATGTGAACGTTCATCAGTGCTCTTCACGATGATGGCTTTGCGCTCAGAGTAGCAGCAGGTCAGGACCAGCACCCCTTCTATAGGTCCATGAACTGCCCCACCGCGTGGGCCTTGCACTCGGGTAGTGAAGAGACGTTGGCTAGCTAGCTAGCTGCAGTCTCACCCAGTAGGGCCACCCTCACTCAGCGTTGTCCCGGGAGCAGAGGGGCTGCAGTGGGTGCAGTGAAGCCCCACTAGTGCACAACAACCGTGACTACAACGCTTGGGTAAGTACCTCATATTTTTCATCTCCAGTAGGGAATGGAAATTAGGAGGTTATTCTTTGTGAGACTTTCTGGAAAGTCATAGCTGAAATCTCTCACTTGCCTGTTCCATCTGTTTATTTTTACCACTTAATAACACGTCTGTCTCGTCAACTCTTCCTGACATCATGGCAAGAAAATCCAACTCAGCAGACAGCTTTATCAAAGAGACATTAGCTCTTCGTTACTCTGTGACACCGCATCAGTGCTTCTTGTGTTTATGAAGTCTAGTCTGTAATTTCAAAGAGTGTCTTCATCTCTTTGAGGAGGTGATATGACCAATGTATTTGAAATTGTTGATTATTATGCAAAAGGTTATCCAAACTGTGAAGATAAGATGCAACTTCAAGCCCTTCAAGAAGTCTCATTTATTTGGTGATGTGCTTTTCTCTTCGCTGCCACATGATGTCACGGACCTAATTTCATATGATTAGTAACAATGGCAAAACAGCTATCGAAATAACCTTTGAAAGAGGAGCAGAATTCTGGGACCATAAGAAGAGGCTGTTTCTCATCATGAATGCAGTATTAGTCTGCAGGCTTCACCGTGACACAAAACCTGCTTCTGTCTTTGCTTTCTGAAGAGGCAGCCAGCAAGCTGCAGAGGGGTAGCTGGCCTGAATGTAGATCGAGAGTGTTTATCCACTTTTTAATTTGAGCAGTCTTGTGTTTATTGCCTTCACAGTGGATGACTTCACTCACCCTTTTTATTTACAGCTATCCTCCTGGCTTCACCACTGAACAATCTGCTTGTTGGGGAAGCCTGGAAGAACTGAATCTGAACTATCTTACATTTTCAGATAGGCTGTTTCACCACCTTTCCCTTATTTTCTAGACCTACCATAAGTTCAGAACCAGTGGAGCTGAACCAAGGACTTTGTTTGCTTTTTGGATAGGGAAGAAGAATATTTCACTGAAAACACATCCTCCAATCTGCTTGCTGTTCAGAATCATTCAGGATATGTAGTCTTTTGAGCATATAATCTGGTAGCAGAATCACAAAAGCATCGGTTGGAAGGGACCTAGTCCAACCTCCTGCTTGAAGCAGTACAATTGCCAACACGAGGAGAGGGGAGAGCACATCCATGGGTGTCAGCATGTGCAAAGCATGATGGATGAAGGCCATCTGTGACACACAGCCTTTGATAGCATGGCCTGGATTTAATGATCCAAGAGCTGCTTGCTAGTCCTGAGTCCAGTATCTTCAATTACCATCTTGTGTATAGTCCTGTTATGCCTATAGGAGGTAGACTGCCACTACCTTATATTCCAGTATGTTCAGAAGTGATCCTCAGCTAATGACTGCATTTTAGAAAAAGAGGAATTCTTCTATTAGATCAGCTCAAGAGATCGTCTTGTTCAATCCGTGTCTACAGGAGAGACTGCTCAGAACATTATAACCTGCCCACTGGGAAGTCCCTTCCTCCCCTAGGCCAGCTAATGCCTTCAGGACCTTTCCTGGCTAGATGTTAAGCTATTTCCAAAAACTAGGGAAAGAGGACCAAAAAGGCATTCGTGAGTCTTGCAGCTCCTGAGTCTTGTAGTTCCTCTCTCCTACATATATTCCACCATACTGCATGCATTCTCCCATAAGCAGCCATCCAGGCCCAAACCCATTAGATTGTGTGTGTATCTGGAAGCTGCTGTTCTGGAATAAAAGAAAGAAAACTCACAAGGTTGCAATTCAAGTGCTCGTATGGTAGGAAAGGTCAGAAAACAGCATGAGATTGGCCCATGGCATGGAAAAATTCAGTTCAAACTCTTACGATTTGACAGCTATAGGAAATTGCAAATAGTGTCCATAGTGGGAGGTGGCAAGCAAACATATCTAGAAGACAACACGACTAGCTCTGCCCTGTAATGTGAAGTAGGGAATGCTCTACAGGCTCTGTGGTAATTGTTATGGAAAATCTCTAGCAAGTGGAAAATAAAGAGAATCTACTGGTTTCTAAACAGAAAATTCATATTCACTCTTGTGTAAAAAGAAGGTTTTTTTTTTTCCTTTCTTCTAAAAAGCTGAAAAGAGATAAATGGTCTGGCAAAGGAAACTGCTCAATATTCCTTCATCTAGACATTCCTCTCCTTAGAAACAGCTCTTTAGAGCACATTATGTTTTATCTGGTGCTCCAGGTATGCTGACATACTGCTGCATCACAGACATTTGGTGACCCAGCCTGGGGCTCTCAGTAAGCTCACTCAAGGAGGTGAAACACCTCTGGGCTGCTCCTTCAGCGCCCTGACAGCACCCAGACCGACCTGCCAGGCAGCGTAACCCTGAGAAAACAACAAAAAGCAGCTGCTTTGCATGGAGGAGACATTTTCCACTACACTGAGGACACTTCAGTAAAACCACGCAGCAGTCCAATGGCCTTACCTGCATAACACTTTTAAATACAACTATATAAGATATCCTTATTATCTTTACTTTCTTACTTGACAGCGTATGTATCATCTATTTTTCTGCATCCTACCCAGATTACAGCACAGTTCGCCAGTCATCTGGGTCAACTGGACTAAGCTGGTTATAAGCATGTCTCCAACCACCTAAAGATCACTGTTCCTTGTCTGATAGTCTGCAGAACTCAAATGGCATGCTAACATGGCTAGGATGTAACTGTGCTGATTCTGGACCTACTAATATGACTGCGATGAGAGATGACCCAGGAGCTGGCAGAGGCATTTCTGTCCCTCTGTTGAACACTCTAGATTTGTAAGGAAGAAAACATGTTTATGTGCTACAGAGGATGGAAATGTTCATAGGCACCCACCAGTGGGTCCCAGTCTTTCTGTACCTGGAGCTCTTGAATTTGATAGGAGAGAGCTCTTGCACAGTGCCAGCAGGAATTGGTAAGTGCCCAGAGAGGGGCTGTGTGAACCAAGAAAATGCCCATATTCTGCCCTGCTTTTATGCTGCTGCTTGCATACAGGGGCGCAGTGCAAGGCAGTAATGCCCCAACGGTGTTTGAAACACCCACAATGACTCACTGATGTCTCAGCTGCCCAAAGGTGCCACTCACTGGTTTACTCACATCACCAGTGCTTCAGGTGCAGAAGGACTGCCTTATGTTTCTAACTTTCTGTTCCTGGTTGAGTTTGGAGCATGGCTGATCCAGGACATATCTGCTGTTACATTGCCTCATCTGCAAAATAGCCAGCTGAGAACAAACCTTCAGGAATCTGCTGCCAACACAAGTATGCCAGGTCCAGGCATGTATGCCATATATAACACACTTCTAGACTGTGCCAGTGATTTTCCAGTAACTAAATAAAACAGGCAGAAATGGCAATTCCCTGATTTTTGCTGACCCTTTTTTTCTCACTCCTCTTGGGAGCATTTGCCTTGTTTTGTCAGGAACTGCCAAGCACCTGCAAAAATGCTGAGAACTACATCTCAAACAAACTCTGTCCTTAGCACAAGAGAAGCACCACCAGGCTGTTGACCAAGGGCCTTCCCTGCAACACATCTGCATTGGCAGAGAGAAAAAAAAACAAGGGGAATCTGTCAAAAAAGAAAATTATTGAACATTTAGATGTGGCTATTTTTTTCAGAGATTAATGAATGTTTTAAAGTTTCAGTTAGTTTGCTGCTTGTCAGATCAAACACAGCAGCCTTGGGCAAAGGGAAAGCAACTGTATTACCTAAAATATGGTTCAAAGTGCTCTAGTAGCTGGTTGTAGCCCCTCTGCACAGACTGGCCCAAGGACAGTGGGAAGAGGATGGCAATGACCATGGTTATAAATGTATAAGTGAAGGTATGGAGGTGGAGAGGGAATGTAAATTGGAGCTGATATTTTTGGTTCCACCTCACCTACAGTTGTGCATCTAATGAGGGAGTCCCAGCCTTCAATGGGTCTTGTATTCCTTCTTGGAGAATCAAACTAAGAAACTGGATTCTTGCTAAGGGTAGCTAGAAGACTACAGACGTGAAAGTGTACCTGCACTGTCCAGCCACAGGATCTGGCCAGGATATGACCCTGTAAAGAAATGCAAGAGGATAACACCAAACTTCCAGATTTTTTAAGTCTGGAGATACCACTCACTACTTCAGAAAATGTAAAAAAAAGGCATGGAGGCCTACTTGAAATTGTTGGGGATGGAGAGAAAAATGGAAAAGACACAGAAAGATGAATGGGATATATGCTGCCAGGCGAGAAAGGGAAGCAGATAAGGAAAATGGATGTCTGCTGTGGGAACTGTGGGGTCAGTGCCATGGCAGAGGAGAGCAAGTCAGAGAGACACAGTAACAAGAGGTGAGGTAAAGTCTCAGCGAGAGAGAGAGAAGGGAAAAAAAACAGTGTTGTCCAGGCAACCAACCTCTCTATTGCACATTACAGAGAGAGGCAATCAGATCAGGGAGGAGAAGGATGTGGTGTCGGATGAAGTGGCTGATTTGGGAGCTCAGTCACTGCAGTGTTGAGGTGGGGACGTGAGGACAGCAGGCTGCTCAGCAGCCTGTCTATGTTGTCCCCATCCTCGGGCTCTGGGCTGGAATCAGGATAGGCAGAGGGGGACAGTCCCAGGAGCACCTGAGTTCACTACCATTCATAAAGGGCCAAGGAGGATTACAATGGTGGTAATGACATGAGAAATTAAGGGTTGACTGGAAGGAGACTGTTGGGAAGGAGACTTGGCCACTGCCATGCTGAGACCAGAATATGAAATGCTAGCACATCGCACAGAGATGGGCACCCCTTCCTTCCTGCACCTCAGGGGGACCACAGGGAGCTGATGGAGCCCAAAGACTATTGCTGCAAATGAGGAAGCACATGGACCTGCTGGTCAGGGTCACAATATCCAGCATACAGGAATGTTGGAGGAGTTACCCATCCTCCATGCTGGATGGTGGAAACAGAGCTGGCATTCAGAAGACTGGGATTGAACATCTAACCCACCATGGGAGAGTTTAGATTTCATATCTAAGGTAGGGGAATGGAGGTAGGAGCAGCTTCACCCACTCCTAAAATGAATCCAGACCCAAGTGTGAATCACCATCAAGCTGGATGGGGGTGACACTGGTCTCAGGGTGAAGCAGATGTTGTAGGACTTCAAGGGCGAGTGCAGAATGCTGGACAGATGGATAAACTGGCTAATGAGGTTCAGCTCACAGTGAAGACAAAAATGGGCAGATCAGAAGGCAGGGCAGTACACTGTCACCCCCAGCCAGAGGTCCAGGATGTGACTGGCCTCCACTTTTGCAATTCAGCTTTGCAAGTGCTTGTGTTTGCAGCTGTACCATGCTGTTGACTGAGGTAAGCAGCAACATGGTGGTAGGGCTGGGCTTGGCTGCAGGGTCTCCTAGAGGGAGCAAAAGAGTCAGTGACAAGGACAAGTCCTGTGGCTGGCACCAAGCCTCCCAGGACAACAGACCCCCTAAGCCTAGCCCAGCCATGTTAGGGCAATACCTTACCAAGGAGACGGATAACTCACAGTAAAGGCTGACATTATTTTATTTACCTCTTATCTAATGTCATTTTATCCATCTTCTAAATGCAAACTTCAAAATACAGTTACCTAAAAAATGAAGTAATCTCCACAGAGAAGAGCTTAGAACTTAAAGTTTAAAGCATAAAACAGCAGGTTAGAATTAAGTTGCACCCAGCAATTAGAGGGAAAAATAAAGACCTTTAACTCTGCTCCACATGAAGCCCTATGCATTCACAGAATCACAGAATGGTTGAGGTTGAAAGGGACCTCTGGAGATCATCTAGTCCAACCCTCCTGCTCAAGCAGGGTCACCTACAACATGCTGCACAGGATCATGTCCAGGCGAGTTTTGAATATGTCCAGCGAAGGAGACTCCACAACCTCTCTGGGCAACCTGTTCCAGTGCTCTGTCACCCCCACAGTAAAGAAATTTTTCCTCATGTTCAGATGGAAATTCCTGTGTTTCAGTTTGTGCTTGTTGCCTCTTGTCCTATCACTGGGCACCACTGAAAATAGTCTGGCCCCATCCTCTTGACACCCTCCCTTAAGATATTTGTATACATTGATAAGATTCCCCCTCAGTCTTCTCTTCTGCAGGCTGAAGAGTCCCAGCTCTTGCAGCCTTTCCCCATAGGAGAGATGCACTAATCCCCTAATCTTCTTTGTAGTCTTACGCTGGACTCTCCACTAGTTCCATGTTTCTCTTGTACTGGGGAGCGCAGAAACGGACACAGTACTCCAGGTGTGGCCTCACCAGGGCTGAGGAGAGTGGGAGGATCACTGCCCTCAACCTGCTGGCAACACGCTTCCTAATGCACCCCTGGATACCGTTGGCCTTCTTGGCCACAAGGGCACAGTGCTGGCTCATGGTTAACTTGGTGTCCACCAGGACCCCCAGGGCCTTCTCTGCAGAGCTGCTTCCCAGCAGGACAACCCCAACCTGTACTCGTTTATGGGGTTATTCCTCCCTAGGTGCAGGACCCTGCACTTGCCTTTGTTGAACATCATGAGGTTTCTCTCTGCCCAGCTCTCCAGCCTGTCCAGGTCTCTCTGAATGACAGCACAGCCCTCTGGTGTATCTCCCACTCCTCCCAGTTTTGTATCATCAGCAAACTTGCTGAGGGTGCACTCTGTCCCTTCATCCAGGTCATTGACAGTAAGTTGAACAAGACTGGACCCAGTACTGACCCCTGGGGGACACTGCTGTCTGCAGGCCTCCAAATAGACCTTGCACCACTGAGCACAACCCTCCGAGCTCTGCCATCCAGCTTGCTCCCAATCCACCTCACTGTCCACTCATCTAGCCTGCGCTTCCTGAGCTTGCTTATGAGGATGTTATGGGAGACAGTGTAGAAAGCCTTCCTGAAGTCATGGTAGACAACAGCCACTGCTCTCCCCTCATCTACCCAGCCAGTTATTCCATCATAGAGGGCTATCAGATTGGTTAAGCATGATTTCCCCTTGGTGAATCCATGCTGACTACTCCTGATCACCTGCTTTTCCTCCACATGCTAAGAGATGACATCCATGATGAACTACTCCATCACCTTTCCAGGGATGGAGGTGCGGCTGACTGGTCTGTAGTTTCCCAGGTCCTCCTTCTTGCCCTTTTTGAGGACTGGAGTGACATGGGCTTTCCTCCAGTCCTCAGGCACCTCTCCTGCTCTCCAAGACCTGTCAAAGATGCTTGAGAGTGGCCTAGCAATAACAACTGCCAGCTCCCTCAGCACTCTTGGGTGCATCCCATTGGGGCCTATGGATTTGTGGGTGTCAAGTTTGCCTAAATGATATCTAACCTGATCTCTAACTCCTTCACTAAAGGAGTCTTCCTTTCTCCAGACTTTCTCTCTTGTCTCCAGGGTCTGGGATTCCTGAGGGCTGGCCATAGCAGTAAAGACTGAAGCAAAGGCAGCAGTCAGTAACTCTGCCTTCTCTGTACCTTCATCACCAGGGCACCCACCCCATTCAGCAGCGGGTCCACATTTTCCCTAGTCTTCCTTTTGCTACTGATGTATTTGAAGAAGCCCTTCTTGTTGTCCTTGACATCCCTTGCCAGATTTGATTCCAAATGGGCCTCGGCCTTCCTCATAACATCCCTGCGTACTCTGACAATGTTCCTATATTTCTCCTCAGTGGTCTGTCTCTTCTTCCACATTATGTATACTTCCTTCTTCTGTTTGAGTTTTGCCAGGAGCTCCTTGCTCATCATGCAGGTCTCCTGCCCCCCTTTGCTTGACTTCTTACTCATAGGGACGCACCAATCTTGAGCTTGAATATTAACCAGCTCTCTTGGACTCCCCTTCCTTCTACGGCCCTAACCCATGGGATTCCTCCAAGTAGGTCCCTAAAGAGGCCAAATCTTGCTCTCCTGAAGTCCAGGGTTGCAATCCTACTTATTGTCCTGCTTCTTCCTCACAAGATCCTGAACTCCACCATCTCATGGTCACTGCAGCCAAGGCTGCCCCCAACCTTCACATCTCCAACCACTCCTTCTTTGTTTGTTAGTACAAACAATACAATTCAAAAACACCAGTAGTGTTTTATTCAGAAAAAAATAAACAGCTTTGCTTTGAGTAAGCTCAGCCTTCACATGAGATGCCATTTGCCAGGATTATGCGAGCCACAGATGTATTTTGCCCCGACAGCTATAGAGAGATGTACATAATCCCTCCCTTTGCATGCTGTTCTCAGAGGCAGTGAGCAACGAGACTCTCAGCACCTCCCAGCTGCCTGCACAGCAATTCCCACTGATCTATCCTTAAGTCTCTACAGTGCTGATTTGATCTTTGGTTCTCCCCTCAATTAGATTGTTTTCCTCTGATTTACTTTCTTTATCAGTCCATCTTATTTAAGCTACATTTAGGAGAGAAGGGCAAGGAGGAGCTTTGCATTTTTTCCTAGGCGACTTTCTAGCCTTGGGCCAGATGGGGCCTCTCTTCTTCCCCTCAACACAGTGAGGAGAGTAAAAGCCTCCTCTGTTCACTTTGGACAGGTTTCCAGCACTTGTAGGATAGTTTATCTGGAAGTAGCATTTCATACTTTTCCATGCTGGAATAGACAGTCCCACTGTAGACTGAGATACAAGCATCTTTGCTGCTGACAGAGAACCATAACATAGAAAATGCTCTATCCATCCCTCTTTTAGACCTGGACAGGAGACATCAGGTGCTCTTCCCACTCTGCCATCCTTGAGCTTACAAGAAGCTCTTGATCTCCAAGTTCCTCCTTCCACAAAATCATAACTGGAAGGGACCTCTGGAGGTCTCTGGTCCAACATCCTGCTCCAAGCAGGGTCAAATTAAATCAGTTCATCCACATCTTCTCCAGTCCAGAGTTGACTGTCTCCAAGGACAGAGATCCCACACCTCACTACGCTCACTATGCACTATATCTCACACCTGGCACTATGCCAAAACCTTTATTAAACAAGTATTGCAGAAGCAGGCAGGGGGTACTGCACCTACTTAGATTGTCTTTTGGTCCCTGCTCACCTGTGGCTCTTTCTGGACAGCTGGTTCTGCATGAAAGGTAGGACTTGAGGTTGCCCAGGGTGAACGCACACAGATAGAGATAGGTACTTTGAAAAAACTGATACTAATAAAAAATTCTTTGAGGTTCTCCCTCCTCCATCCTGTCCTTTCCCTATCCCACAGCTAGGAGGTTCTGCATGTGAGAGGAACTCAGGATCACACAAGATTTAACACCTTTTTATGTCTGTGTGTAACATGCTAGAAGGGGCAGGTGGAAGTGTGAATCTGTAGCTACTACTGATGGAAAACCAGCCTCAGTTGTAAACATGCATTTGACAGGACATCTCAACCTCCTTTTCCTCGCAATCAGGAAAATATAAATGCATTCCTTAGAAATACATAAACACATAATTTAACATCTGCTTTTACATAGGCAGGACTTACAAGGAAAGAAAACCACACTGTAAGCCTGGGGGAAAGCTTATACATTCATACAGTTTTATCTTGATCACTCATTAATTCCTTGTGTCACCTGCACAAGCGTGATGAGAGTCTGCAGTTGCGTTTGGGTTTTTAGACTGTGTCCCTGCTGCAGCACAGGCCTGTAGTGTTTATGGGTATCCTACCTCACCATGTTTAATGCTGTAATGCTTGCTTTCGGGCACTTGCTTAGCAAAGGCTAATTCTAAGAAAATATCAGCCAGTGCCCTTGACTATGAGCAATATTAGGTTTTGCCTGGAAATGTTATGACTTGTAGGGTGGCCCTGTCTTCCACTAGACATGACAATTACTCCTCAGTGTTCCCAACAGCGCAGAACATTTTGTGGGACAGAGGTTACTTCCAGCAGGCTTTGGCCCTGCACGTTGCAGGGCACAGATGGGAGAGGCCTTACCAAAAGCAGCCTCAGCCACATGCAGCCTGATTTGGCCAGAGCAATTGCTGAGGCTGAAGGCAGCTGACAACTTGTGTCGTATTTATCACTGGAATAACTGTTGCCTTTTCGAAAATACAGTTCCCAGGCTGCTCATGACAGTCTGCAGGTATCAGGGACAGTCCTGCCCTGGGCCAGCCCGGAGCAGCGCTGAGCAGAGCTCACTCAAGTTGCTCTCGTCGTTCTCTTCTGGCTCACTGCATGAGTTGGAGGGGTTGCTGTTCGGCAAGCTATGTCCCGAGCCCATCCTCAGAGGTGCCTGTGCCTTTGGGCCGCTCACTGTGGACGTGGACGTGTCCCTGAGGCACAGGCTGCCTGCAGATGCTGGAGTTTGCTGGTAGCTCGGCTGGGCAGAACTTCTGTGACTGAACAACTGCGCTACCAGAGATTTCTGGAGGACTTTCTGCAGGCTTTCACAAGTCCTCTGCTTTGTGCTTAGCTGGGTGTAATGCAAATCCAACTGCAGGAGCACATCTGTCTGGAGAGGAGAGCAGAGAACACAGAGTGAATCAGAGTCCAAGACTTAAAGCAGAACTTTTTCGCTTTTTCTACAACCACTGTCAAGAAATTACAGGCTTGGCTGGCTGTTCTGCAGGCTCACAGCCCCATACTGTGGTGTGCTGGAGCAATGCTACTGCCAGAGTAAATGAGCTCTAATATATGTTCATGATGGTTGTGGGCCTGAGATACAGTTTCTGGATTTCAGGGTTCTTGCGGTGCCTTGTCAGCGCACTGTCACTGAGAGCGTCACCTCCCCAGTATACTGCTGCAGGGGAGCAGGAGTGGAGAGGACTGTGCCCAGGAAAACTGCACCCATGCGAGGAGCACCGTGATGTCCGTCCTGGCCAAAGCACACACGAGAGAGAGGCACGCAAGGGGAGGGATATGAGCCACTTAAATAAAATGCGCATCACATTGTGAAAGCTGGCAGTTTAAAACAGCAGTGTTCTGCAGGGATCCATTCTCAGTCTAGCACTATTTTAGATCTTTACAAAGATGGTGAAGAAATCAGAAAGTAACATATTAGTGGCAGCCAAATTCCTGAACATGAACTCCTACCACAGGGCTGTGCCTAAGACACCTGGCTGTACAAAGCAGGAAGATGGATAATGGAACAGGAGGGAGATTTTCCCTACGTGTCTGGCAGGCATTGCAGGGTCCAGGTCCCAAGTCTGCACTTAAAAAGCAACACTGAATGCCTGGAAAGGGTTCAGAAAAGAGCTCCAGGAACAATCAAGGACTGGAAGAACGACCATACACTGAGGCACTTAAGGTACTGAGCAAACTGAGCTTGTTTCAAGCAGATCTAGACAGCAGCTTGATTGCATTTGGTGCGAGACCATGCAGAGCAGAGGCTTTACTTGTGCAGATAAGCACCTCACAAGATCCACGTAAGACAGGGGTGCAGGGGATCAAACAAGAAACAAGGTACACACTGCTGCTTGGGAGAGATAATCCTTTGGAAGAGACAAGCCATGGGACTAGCAATTCTGCCTTTTCTTCGGTCTTTAAATATAGTCTGAGTGTCTTCTGAAATCCTTCTTGCTCTTGGTTCAAGCAAAGAGGGCTTGGTAGTAATACTCTGAAGGCAGGGGCTAATTCCTCCCACTGTTTGAGTCTCTGGCCAGCCCACGAACCCAGCTCCCCGAGGAGCACGCAAGCCTAGTTAGACATCCTCCTTCACCTGAAACATTCAGGTTACTCTGATCTCTGTCAGGACCAAAGCACCAGCCTGAAAAAGGCATGGGGGAAAAGAACAGCCTCTTTGGCCAGAGAGTGCAGAAGGGCAGGGTGAACCAGCAGAAAGAGGCAGGCTTTTGTGCCTCAGAGATGTCTGGGCTCCTAGAACACCCACCTGGGTGTTACCAGGCAAGACAGAAGGGTCTCAGTCCAGTTTCCGGTCAACTGCTGCATGCAGTCCAGGAATAGCAGAGGGGCACACAAGGCCAGAGCAGGCAGGGATAGAGAGCACCAGTTACACGAGGGTGTGGGAGAACTGCATAGACTCCCACACAGCAGCTTTTTACCTGAGTTTTCTGCAGTCCACTGAGCTGGAACGCACAGTCTTGCTCCTCCTGCTTGAAAACAGAGGCAAGTAGAGACTCCACGTGGTCTGGGTGGCTGCCCTTCAGGATGGTCACATCTTGCCTCTCCTGGGTTGGGAAAACAAGAGGAAACACATCAAGTTTTCAGCATCAGCCCATCAAACATACTGTATCTTGTTTTGGATTTGAGTCCTCTAGGATGGGTGACAACCTGGGACCCATTATCTACCACCCCCCCATATGCGATGGTGGTACTCTGCAAGCTGGCTCTGTTAGCTGCTACAGCTTGCTCCTGCCAGCCTAGCTTGGCCAGAGCAAGGATGTGCTGGTCTGCCTTTGGCCACGGGAGCCGAGTGGCCCAGGCGGGCTCGTTGTGGCCCTGCATAAAGCTGGTGGAGAGCAAGGAGGGGCCAACCCTTGTAAAGCTTTCTCATTGTCGGTGTGAGATGCCGCACTAAGCATGCTGATGCAGGAGGCTATCTGGGACCTCGCAGGGTCACAGAGGTTAGAGAAGCCCTGAGGGCTCCCACAGCACAAGGGGGCTGAAAACAGTGGTTTGTGATGGGGACATTCATGCTAGTCTTTACGCACCTCCCAATTGCTAGGTGCAAGTGGACAAAGCAACTTGTTTCAGGCTGGGATGCAAGGGAGAAGGTCAGGGTTGGAAGCTCAGATGCTTGACCCCAAACGCTGTCTGGGACCTGCAGGTGTCAGGGTCACCCCGACTGCAAGGCTGCTAGAACGGGAGTGAGCACTACCTCATCCCTCTAGAGCTGGTCCAGCGGGTCCATTGGAGGCAGGCTGCAGAAACAGCATTTTCTCTATACGAAGCAAAACCAAATCCTTTCTCTGCACTCAGCAACTTGTTACCAGAAAGATGATGAGAACCCGCAGGGAGTTTTAGGAAAGATCAGGGCAGTCAATGGACTTGGCAGAAAGGGAATCAGCTGTGCCAGCAAGGGGAGGACACAGCTCGTAGGGGGATGTAGCCGCCCTCCTGCCGTGTTCCTTAGGGTGGCCTCATCCTGGTTTCTTTGACAGGTCTGAACTGTGAAATGGGAGGAGACAGACTGCAATGCAGAGCACTTTCTGCCAACGAATACTGCCCTCTCCTGCTCTCTCCTTCCTATGCCAGCCAGCGTCTCTGCAGGCCCTGCTCCAGGCTCGCCTCAGCTCTTTGCATCAGATCATCTGCTCTGATCTCCCATCTGCTCCTCTGATGCAGTCACGGCCCCTCCAAGCCCAGCAGCCTGGGTTAAACTAAACTTGCATTTCAAAACAGAGAGGCTCTCCAAGCACAGGGAAGATCAGCCTGGACACCACTACTAAGGCCGCAGGGCTTCAGCGGGAGGACCGCATTAAGGAACAAGTGGCCGTACTGGGTCCAGCCGGCTCCATCTCACCTGGTGTCGCTGAGAAGGCACTGCAGCATGTGCTTAGGGAAGGACAGGAGAACGCAAGTGTGCCCCTGCCCAGGGTGAGCCCACGCTGCCGGCCTCCCGCAACGGGAAAAGTGGTGACTTCCGGGGCCGGAGGTGGTGTCTGTGCTTTCAGCAGCCTTTGGTGGACTCTTATGAACATGCCCAATTTCGTTTTGAACCTTGCTAGACTTGTCATACCCAGAATGCCCTATTTGCTATGAGGAAAACAATCTGTCCAGTCCATGGTCAGAAGTCATCCGCATGGTCACCCTGTCACTGGTCTCCTCCCTGCCCACATCTGCTCTCTGATGCCATGTCACTCTCCAGAGCCGAGGCCTCTCCTCTGACTTTCTCCTTAGCCTCCCCGTTGCTCTTTCCACATCTTTTGACTTTTGCAGCTCTGCCTTCTCCTGGTGCATCCTCACATCTGTGACTCCTCTAATTGTCTCCTCTCTGGGGATTCACCAGCCTGTAGGAGCTGGGGTTGGACCATATTCCCTTTTTTCTCCTTGCAGGTATGGATGGGGTCTGGATCAGGTAGCTTTTAAGTGCCTGGTTTTGCAGTTGTGTTACCACCCGTGCAGACACCAGGAATCTTGGATGATGAATGTCACAGTTCGGTTTTCAGAAGCAAGGCAGGAGTGCTCGTATCTGTGCTATTACAGTGGACTCTTCTCCCTAACACCTGTTTATTGCGCTACAATTTCAAGCCCATTGCAGCTGGGCCACCCTTTTCTTTTTTCAACCTATCTAAAAAAATACTCAGCATACTACGAACACGACTAGCGTGAATATAAGAATATTCCATCACAACTGAAAACACAGCTTATGAAAAGCCAGGCAGCACTGGGATGTTTGGATGGGGGTGAACCACCCTGCACCCCTGAGCGACTGGGACGGAGCAAGCCCCAAGCGCTGAATGTCCAAATCGGACGCGCTGTTTTTCTCTGCCACAGACCTGGCACCATTCCCAGAGCACCTATCCCTGGAAGGAGCAAACGCTCAGCGCTGTGGTGAAAAGCCCAAAGTCCCTTCAGCATCCATGTAGGGAGGATCTGCCATCTAGCAGATCCCACTCTGACTAGATGATTAACGGATTAAATCACTTTGTGATCAAATGATTTTGGATTCACCAGTCAACCACACAATGCCGCTCTGCTTCTGCACAGGGGGTTGAGCCTGCATCTTGTTCCCGAGCTGAGGGCCCTCACCACTGGGATATGGACCCTAAGGAAGGTAGAAAGGGCCAAAGGTGTTGTGTGGCCCAGATCCTGCTACAAGGCAGATCCAGTGACATACGTCATGCCCGACAGATGCATTTCCAGCTGCTCTTGGAGATCTACACAGATGGTAACTCTGTGACACCTTTAGGCAAAACCTCTCCCGGACCACACTCTTTACCATGAAAATGTCACGGCCAGCCTGGATCTTCCTTGGTGCTATTTAAACCATTATTTTTTCCATCATCACAACAACCTTTTATGTGTTTGAGGGTCCCCCCTCTGCCAATCTTTGCTTCTCTTGCCTAAATGACAGTTCTTCCAATCTTTCCTTTTATTACTGGGGATGTATTTTAGTTGGTACACATTTCTCATGAAACATGGGTCCAAAACTGGACCCAGTGCTCCAGCCTCAGCAACAGCGAAGCGAGTCAGAAAGGATCTCATCCAAGCCTTGGAGCTCTTGTTTACATCCTCAGCACAGTTTTCTGCCCTGCTCCCATTTCTCCAACCAGCGTGGACCCCAGACAGAACTGTTACCTGAGTTGTTCCCCATCCTGTGTGTACACTACTGCTTATCCCTGCCCACAGGTAGCACCTTGCATCTGTCTGTGCTGAATAACAGTCTTGCTTGCAGACTGTATCTCCAGGTTATTAAAGTTTTTCTGAAACTTAATCCTGTCTTTTAGCATTATGTGCTGCCAAGTGTTACAGCATGCTTCTGCACATTTAATAAAAGCATGCTATAGAACATTACTGAGGTCATCAATGAAAATATAAAACACTACCACAGCCCTGGTCTTTCAGAAAAAAACCAACATATTTTTATAATAATATTTGCATCTTCTGAACTATCCCACCAAGGCACTGTCATACTCATTCAGTCATAGCCTTGCTTGAGTATGAAGGCTTTGAGGTCTTCCTGGTCATTTTTCATTCTTCCACTAGTATTCAGATGTCTGGGATGCTTACTAGACTAGCTCATCAGCCTCTTTCCACTTTACTGTAAATATCCTCATTCCCTTGTTTTAGGCCTCTGCCCATGGCACCACTGCTTCTACATGTTGCAGGGTTTTGACATTTGTCCACCCTGATCCTAGTTTGAAGCCTTCCCCAGTAATCTTGCAAGCCATTTTGCAAATATACTCTTTCCTCTTCCCACCACTTCCTGAAGACCTCACTGTGCAGAGAGGCATCTCTTCCTGCCCAACCCAGATCCTTTCTGCCTTGCACTCCCATTCCCATGATCTTGTAGCCCCCTTCCATAGATGGCTCCGTGGGGCTGCATTAGGGCCTCCCATGGGTTTAGCATGGGATCCTGGTTGGTTGGCAGAAAAAGCTTTGGCACCCCTTAGGTGTCATCTTGGATTTGGGCTGGTGGGGACAGCACCTCTTGGGATGTTTCCTCTACTCAGCAGCAGGTCCCTCCATCTCCTGTCACCCGCAGGAAAGAGTCAATTATTGTCAATAATTTGGGGTTAATTGGAAAAAAAAGAATCACCAAGTCCTTATTCCAATCCCTAATCCTGAGGGATCAATTAAAGCCCTGAAACGTGAGATTCAGTACCCCTTGGCTGACAGCAGCTTGCTATTCGCACAAGTATCTGCACTCTGCTAAATTCCCAGCCTCAATAGTCTCCTGTTCCAATGACAACCACAATCTAATTACAGTGGATACAGGCAAGTATTTCCTTCTGTTAGTTTCCTTCATCATTTCTCGCTGTGTAGGAGTCAGGAAATGGAGAAAAGGATTTTCTAAATTAATTTTTCTATCATCTCATTCATAATTATTTATACATGTTTCTATGGTAAAATCCCTACAGTGGGGATTTTGGTATTTTTTAATGAAGATGATGTTCAGGAATTGGCAAGACCAGAGTTTTGGCTTGCCCAGAGTTTCAGATATTCTGAACGAACTGGGGAAAAGGTGAGTGGAGATGCCATTAGGTCAAACAGCTCCAGATCAAGTGACTTAGCTTGGAAATAAGGGGATCCAGGACAAAAGTTAAAAGAAAAAGAAAGAAAAAAGAAAAAATAGGCGTTTAAGCAGCACATAGCAAAAAATGGAACTGTCTAACTCTCAGCATCATTCTTTTCTGCATATTTCCTAAAATAGTCTCTCTCTCTGAAGACAGTCCTTGTCAAGCAAAAATGCAAGCCAGGCAAGGCACGAGATGGGAGAGAACGCTACCACTGATAATGAAAGAAAATGGATCTGTGCTACACAAGGCCACTGTAATTATCTCTGGCAACCCTACAGCGAGCCCAGACTACCTGCTCAAGTCACTTTGATAGGCAAAATAAAAAATGGAAAAACTGTTACTTCCCTGACCAAATGAATCTGTGGGTTAATTCCTCAGGAGCTAAAACTTGCACCTTGCATCATGCCTATGTTTGCCTGGCTTCAGCTTCCAGCTCTGGGGTCTTAGCAATGCGAGGGCAGCTCAGACAGTCGTCCAGGCTCCCCTCGGCATCCCTGAGGAGGGTTGGCACAGTGAGGACGCAGCCCACTCGCCCAGATCCCAAAGGGAGTCAGGTGCCCTCCTGCAGACATCCTTGCATCTCTGTGTTGGTGGGCAAGGCCGCTTGGTCCCAAGCACCAGTGTGAGTGGCCTCACTGCAGCTGTCTAACGGGGGCAGATGAACTGCACGCCAGCGCCGAGATCTGCTGCCATGTCAGCAACCACCATTGGAGGTCACTGTGTGCTAGCTCTGCCATGGAGCAGGACAGGAACAGGGGATCAGAAAGGGACCCCAGTGCAGCCAGAGCCCTAGGGTCTCCTCAGCCTCTCTTGCACCAGCTCTGGAAGCAGGAGCAAGTAGATGGACCCCCTTTTCCCCACAAGCACTAATGTGGGGTGGATGCACACAAACACGGACTACACAAACAATTTTCACGCACGGTTAGGGAGCTCACAAGGGGAAATGATGCTCTGGCGTGGTACTGAGTAACGGACAGGATCAGGCTTCAAACCTCCCACTGGACGCACCGCTCTGCATCAGTGACTACAAGATACTTAGGGTCAGCATCCCTCCAGGAGCAACAAGGGCCGAAAAATCCACCACAGTCGTGCTACACTTCAGCAAGGGAGCTACAGAAAACGAGGAAGATTGTTAACAAAAAGGAGCAGCAAAGAGAATTAAATTCTTAGAGGTGGCATGCAGACCACTGGAAAAGACCACGCTGAGAGCATGGTGCCTTCCAGTTAGAAGTGTGAGAAAGGGTACAAGGAAGCTGGTACGGCTGAAGAGTGAACAAGCACATTAGGATATACTGTTATGTTAAGATACATCAGCACAGCATATTAAGAAAGCATCATTCAAAGAGCCAGAACTGTTTCCAAACAAAGAACATAGAAAGGATCAACTCCAGCAGATTAAATGCACAGATTTAATCAGGCAGACTAAAAAAGATCAGTCTGGGGAGTAAGTAGCTAAAGGCATCAAAACTAGCGTTAAATCCTTTTTCCAATGCATTAGGAGCAAGGAAGGTGGCAGGCAGTCTGTGGGACACTGACGCATGCAAGGAGCACTCAACGAGCACAAGGCCTTTGCAGAGAGGCCAAATGGATTATTTGAGTCAATGTTATTAGAGAAGGGGATCCTCGCACTGAACCAGGGACTATAATAGCAAGTTACGTGAAAATGTAACTCTCAGTGCTCAGCAGAAATTGCAACTTCTGTTAAGAATTGTTAGGAAATGGACAGAGTAAATCTGAGAGCGCCATTACACCTCTGTGTAAATCCCTGGCTACACACACTTGAGGGCTGTTCTGGTCCCCCCCCATCCCAAGGGTAGAAGAGACCTGCTGCACTGCCAGCTCAGGAGACTGAGACAAAGACTGAACACAAGCGCTCATAGAGCCTGCAGTTGTTGAAGGAAGAGCTCAGATTAATGGGCATGTCTTTCTTCATGCCATCAACCCCTGCAGGCACTCTGTCTGAAGGGGGGAGGAAAGAGGAGCCCAGACCTGGTGCTGGGCTGGAGAGAGCAGGAGCACAGTGATCTGTAGCGCAGGTAGAGCAGGCACGTGAGTGTGCACCAGGACTGTCACATGATGGGAAAAGTCACTTCCCTTTTCTTTTCTTCCAGACACTGTACAGGGTTGGTGCCACAGCTCCGTCTGGGATCCTCTCACTGAGCAAGGAGCAACCAGGCCCAGCAGAGCTCTTGCTTTTGAAGAGGAGAGCTAGGCTAGACACCCCAGCAATGAGCCTAGCAAGCAATAAATAAGTGTATGATCCCCTCTTTTAGCTCAGGGCCTGCCTTTGCGCATGGGTTCAGCCCTTTCCAGACCTCAGGATTCTTCTGACCACGTAACTCATGCCACATCTCCCACTCTGCACCCACTCTCCTCTCCTTCCCCTCTGCTCCAAACTCACCCTGAAGCATGCACCCCACCTCCCTGCTGGGCTCACCATAAACCCTCTCCTGTGCAAGCCCTGGGGAAAGGAGCCAAGAAGTAACTGGAAATGGGACCAGCTCCTCCCTGCAGAGGACTCACAGTTGGACGGCAAAGCAGGAGGCGGACGTCAGTGATGTGGGACGGTTGTGCCTGCAGCTTGGCGCACACATAAATCACATTGGAGAAAACCTGGCGGAAGCGGAGCTCCACCCGTGCCCCGCACGGGAACATCACTATTTCACTAAGCAGCTCTGGAAGAGAAAGTCGACTGGGATGAGCACTAAGCACAGCATTGAGCTCCTCAAGGTCTCTCACCATCAGCCCCAGCTGCTCCCTGTAGGCCAATGTCACGCGACCTCTTCCCAAACAGCTGTGAGAGCTCTCCTGCTTGCCAGCACTTAGGGAGGCTGCGTGTGTGCAGCAGCCCACCTGCTGTGGCACCTGGCCTCCATCTCGAAGCAAAGTGCTCCTCTGCTGTGCTCCCGTTACTCCTGTGCTGCTGTCCTGTCTCCTTGCTGTGCCGTGACCCCCAACCAGAGGCAGAAGCAAGGAGGAGAACGGGGTTTTTCCCTACACACTGCCCAGTGCTCACCCAGCAGCTGGCACTGAGAGGCAGTCTCACACTTGCTGCCTTCTCACCTTTCCCCCTGCCCAGCCTGGATACTCCCTCCTCATCCTCAGCACTCAGGGGCACAGAGGCTCCCTGGTCCTCTCAGCCCCGCTGTGCTGTTTTGGCAAGTCTCTCTTGAATTTGCCCCTCAGCGCTCCTCCTTCCTTGCTTGTTAGCTCTCCCCACTACTTGCATGCTTACCATGACCGCGTCCCCAGCGCAGCGCGGCTGCTCCCGAGGGGCAGATAGGGTCTGTCAGGGCCCGGGCTTCTTTCAGTGTATGCTTGATCTCCATCACCTGCTTCCCAGTGACCAAAGGATCCCGGCCAATATCTGAGAGAGAAATTTTAGAGGCACTAAGGGCACTGCAGCACCCAGAGGCATCCAGGTCCCTAATTTTCTCATCTTGAATTTCAGACCTTACACGAACATCTTGGTGGTGTTGCTGCCAGGCTACTAAAAGCTCTTAGAAGGCATGTCCTGCTGTGCCTGTACTGTATTTCTGGCATGGCTGGACTCTCCTTGGTTGTGCTGGATGAGCTAGATTCACCTACGCTGCAGAGTGTCTTAAGGAATGGATAACCAGTAATTTAGATGAAGGCCTTGCTCTGCTTTAACAATCTTACTGCATCTGCTCTGTGACTCCTGATCTCCCTCTTTGACTGGCAGGCCTCCCTGCTTTCCAGATCACAAACATGTGCATTTTCTACTTTTAAGGAGAGGGGAGTGTGGGTGCTGATCTTCATTCTCACCCCTGCTGGGATGGCTGGGCTGCAGAGATGTTGAGCACTCATCACTCACTCTCTGCTGATATCTCCTCTTACCACTGCTACTGAAATAAGTGGTTTCCAGCTTAAAAGCACTCCCTTACCTTCTAACACATCCTCCAGCATATGTGTAACTTTTTTCTCCTGCAGAATATGTTTCTTCAGATATTTCATGAAGATCCCGGAGCTGAATTCCCCATCCTGCAACTCATAGGCTTCTGCATCTTCACTTCTGCAAAAATAATGACTTGTCCTCACTTTTCTGCGACTGGCATGAAGCCCTGGGGTACTTGGGGCTTGCTGACGTCCAGTCTATGTTGGCTGAGTCTAGCTTTGGTTAACTCCTCATGCAACTGCACAAGTGAGGGTGGGAAGGGCTTGTGCAAGCAGGAGGGAACAGATGGAAGAGCAGAGCACAGCCTCTTTTGCCAGCCCTGGTGGGTGACAGCA
This sequence comes from Dromaius novaehollandiae, assembly GCF_036370855.1. Taxonomy (NCBI): domain Eukaryota; kingdom Metazoa; phylum Chordata; class Aves; order Casuariiformes; family Dromaiidae; genus Dromaius; species Dromaius novaehollandiae. Next base: position 25,536,483 of record NC_088107.1, read on the forward strand.
GCTGAAGAGCCTGTGGAACTTCCGTTAGAGCAGTAAGCAGTGCTCTTGCCCATCGTGGGAGGCTTCAGGTAACCTGCTCGTGGCACATGTGCTTTGGGAATCAGCCTCAGGCCTAGAAGGACAGATGACAGGAGCTGATGCCACCTTCCCACGTAACTTAGGACTGAAGAGCTGTGTGCCTAGCTTTACAGTCCCATAGCTGAGGAGAGGCAGACATTGTGTGGTGGGGAAAGACTCCATTCACAACGCCTTGGAAAGGGGGTCAGACTGAATGGTGGGTCAGCTCCAGTCACTGGCAATGCAGGGAAGGAGGAAAGAAGCACCTGAAGAGCAAACGCTAGAGGTGAAGGGTGAGAGCCAGAAGAAATATAAGAAAGACCCTCTCAAGCCTCCAAAGCCGCCAAGGATGAAAGGATGTTAGAAGACAGGGCTATGCCAGCCCCTGCCACCATGGGCAGGTGCCCGCTTTGGGGTGTGCTGGGGTCGTGTCATGGCGTGGGCATGACAAAGTATACTTACGTGGCATAGCCATAAACAGTATTGCCCCAGGGCTCCAGCGGCTGCACCTGGGACAGGGCACACTCTGGGTTGTACCTGGAAGAGGAGATGAAGGTACAAGTTAGTGTCGAGGCCATCAATGAGTGTGTGCATGGCCCTGTGCCTGGAGGGGACAGGGCCAGAGTGCTCCACAAAACCTGTCTCCTATGGGTAGCAATGGGATCACCCCACGCATCAAGTATAACCACTCCTGTTATTCAGGAAGCAACAGAGACTACAGCTAGGAGTCCTAAGAACCCCTAAACCACAGGGCAATGAGTAGATAGGGCCAGCTCTGGCCTATCTGTGCTGCTGAACTGCTCCCTGTCCCACAAGCAGGCCTAGAGCTGCGGGTGCAACCATGTCTCTGTCTTCCCAGGGTTAGTTTTTCCACAGATTCAGACAGAGCATGTATGGGTTCACCTATTTCCAAGAGCAGTTAGATCTGCCTGGGATGACTGGTTTCCACTGAAAAAGCTGTCATGCTGGCACTCAATGGCAAGCCTTTCTAAGGAGCTCATCTGACTGGAGTTAGACTGGACAGCAAAGAGACTGGTTGCTTCTGGGGTATGAGGTTTACACCAGTGATTTGGAGCTGTTCCCAATCACACAGGGACAAGAGCCGAGAACAGAGGCGGTGTTATTCAGTCCCAGGGTAGTTTGCTGGGGTTGAAGCTGGCAAGCTGAGGAGAACAGAAGGGGCTGCTATATGGCCAGCAGCCAGCAAGTTACCTACTGCTGGTGGTAAAGTCTAGGGAAGCTGTTGAATGGTGAATATTCATCTGGCTTGTATAAATTTTCTAAAGAAGCTCAGAAGAGAAATGTTGGAAAAGAGATGATTCTAAATATGAACATCGAATGGGGAGATTTATCTGCCCCCAGCTTCTCCTAAACAAATGGAGATAGCTAGGATTCCAGGCCTGAGGAGACACAAGATATCAGATCCCAAAATAAGCTGAGATCCCTGCTGTCCCCACGGTGGGTGCTTCTCACCCAAGGCTGCACAGACACAAGTTGGTGCCTGCCTTTCGCGACTGCGCCAACAGGGACACATTGCTACAGCTGCATGTTTTCAGCAGTGGCATTTCCAGACCACGACCGAACACAGTGAGAGGCCTGACAACTGCTCACTCCTGCATGAGCCCCCATTAAAGTCTCATTTATATAGCACATCTCATGCAACTCGGTTGTAGTGAAAGCAATTCTGATCTGCATTCCAGATAGGAGATGGTGTCTTCCTTCTGTCCTAAGCAGCAGGTGCTAGAAACCCTCCTAAATCGGTGCCTGGGGAGGAAGTGTGCTGAAATTCCTGGAAGAGGCAATTGCATCCACCCAAAATTAGCACTGGTCTACACATAAACGTACTAGGTTACACACAGACTACACGTTCCTGGTTCCTCCTGCACTGACACTGAACATCTGCTACCATTTGGCCAAAGGGGATGTATTTCTTATTGACTTGACATTTCTGATGGCAGCACATGGTGTGACGAGATACTCCAAGTTAGACACACATGCAGCTCCCCCTGGTTCGAGCGGGGCTGAGCAAACAATCAGAAGACTGCAACTATCTGCAATTCCCGACATTAGTCTCATCAAAAGCGTGCTGGGAAAAAGAGCGCTGTTTTAAGGAGTGGTGTAAACAGGCACAACTATGAAATGCAGATGCTTTGCTGAGCTGAAACACTGGCTTATGTTTCTCACGAAAAATAAACCCAGGAGAGAGCCTTCTGCAGCAATCCAGCGTGAGCCCACAGGGATAACACCTACTGCATGGAAGTGCTGCGTTTGCTGTGAGAAAGTGTAGAAAAGAAGTGTCAGATTGGCGGGGGGGGGAGGCAAGGAAGAGAAAAACAGCCACATCGCCTCATCTAAATGTCAGAGCAGACCTCACATTGCATCCTTCTCCCAAAGTGCCTTAAGAACTCACTGAGCACAGAAACTACTGACGATGCCAAGAAAGCAAACACCAACCCAAAAGCTATTTCATAGATTGTTGTCATTCGTGTCAGAAATCCCAGTGCAGCCTTCGCACAGCAAAGCTACACGCTGCCATGCTATATTTAGGCAGTGCGTTTGACATCTGGATGAATTCCTGGCTTAACCTCTGCCCCCAGATCTGGCATGGGCTGTGGTGATGATTCAGCAGCTCCGCTCAGCAAAGCTTATCGCAGAATTACAGAAACACAGAACGGCTGAGGTTGGAAGGGACGTCTGGAGATCATCTAGGCCAACCCCCCTGCTCAGCCAGGGTTACCCAGAGCACGCTGCCCAGGACTCATTCTAGACAGCTTTTGAATATCTGCAAGGATGGAGATGCCACAACCTCTCTGGGCAAGCCGTTCCAGTGCTCCAGTCACTCACAGTAAAAAAGCTTTTTGTCACGTTCAGGTGAAACTTCCTGTGTTTCACTTTGTGCCCATTGCCTCTTGTCCTATCACTGGGCACCACTGAGAAGAGTCTGGCCCCACCCTCTTTACACCTTCCCTTCTGATATTTATATGCATTGATAAGATCCCCCCTCAGCCTCCTCTTCTCCAGGCTGAACAGGCCCAGCTCTCCCAGCCTTTCCTCATAGAGAGATGCTCCAGGCCCTTAATCATCTTAGTGGCCCTTTGCTGGGCTCATCCCAGTAGCTCCATGTCTCTCTTATACTGAGGAGCCCAGAACTGGACACAGTGCTCCAAGCGTGGCCTCACCAGGGCTGAGTAGAGGAGAAGGATCATCTCCCTTGACCTGCTGGCAACGCTCTTCCTAATGCAACCCAGGTACCATTGGCCCTCTCTGCCATGGTATCCAGGATTAGCTGCTCCATCATCTTTCCAGGGATTGAGGTGAGGCTGACTGGCCTGTAGTTTCCCAGGTCCTCCTTCTTGCTCTTTTTGAAGATTGGAGTGACATTTGCTTTCTTCCAGTCCTCAGGCACCTCTCCTGATTGCCATGACCTTTCAAAGGTGACTGAGAGTGGCCTTGCAATGACATCAGCAAGCTCCCTCAACACTTGTGGGTGCATCCCATCAGGCCTCATAGACTTGTGTATATCCAGTTTGCTTAAGTGATTCCTAAAATCTGAACCTGCTCCACAAAGAGAAAGTTTTCCTTTCTCCAGATTTTCTCCCTGGTTTCCAGGGCCTAGGATTCCTGAGAGCTGGTCTGACCAGTAAAGACTGAGGCAAAGGCGGCATTCACTACCTCTGCCTTTTGTGTCCTTTGTCACCAGGGCCCCTGCCCCATTCAGCAGTGGGCCCGCATTTCCCCTATTCTTTCTTTTGTTACCAATATATTTACAGAAGCTCTTCTTGTTGTCCCTGACATCCCTTGCCAGATTAAATTCCATATTGGCCTTTGCCTTCCCAGCCTCATCCCTGCATACTCAGTGTCCCTATATTCCTCCCAGGTTACCTGTCCCTGCTTCCACCTTCTGTACACTCCCTTCTTCTGTTTGAGTTTTGCCACTAGCTCCTCATTCATCCATGCAGATCTCCTGCCCCCTTTGCTCAGCTTCTTGCTCATTGAGATGGACTGCTCTTGTGCTTAGAGGAGGCGATCCTTGAATATTAACCAGCCTTCTTAGATCCCTCTTCCTTTTAGGGCCCTATCCCATGGGATTCTTCCAAGCAGGAAGTCTGCTTCATCTGCAGACCAGGAGGACGCTACTATATCCCTATCAGTGTATCCTCTAGAGCCATGTGCTCCTGCTCATCTGCAAGCAGTCCCCTGCCTGGCGTCACGCCGGGGAGAGCAGCAAGGTGCTGCCGCATGTGCTGGGATGGCAGAGAGGTACTCAGTGGTGCGGAGACGTAACAGGCTCTGCTCCCTCTGCAAGGCGTGCAGTGTGCTGAGGGCAGAGGGGAGCAAGGCGGAGGACAGGGAAACTGGAGATGCTTCACTATGAGGCATTTAGGGAAAGCACCAGGGACAGAAACTTCCAGCAATGTTGGCAACTTAGAGCTGTGAAAAGCAGGATAAGTGCCAGCTTGTAAACCTACTCAAAACAACTATTCCAAGCTCTGTTACCACATGTAAAAGGTGCCAAAGATGTAACATCTTTCCAGGGGCTGGTGGTTCTTTCAGGGCAGAAGACTAAGATGCCTGCAGTCTCAAAATCTCCATCATCCAGCAGCTTTCCAGTTCTCAGTCCAGGACCACAGGAAGAAAAGGGAGACTTTACTGCCTTTTGCCCTCCGGGTCTTTACTGTCCTGTAAGTCTGCCACAGGAGCCCCAGATAAATGAAATGATGACAGCTTTTACTGGATAAGTCTAACTAACTCTATTGAAAATGGGCAAACAGTAATTTTCTACAGCCCGAAAATTAGCTGAGGGAAGATGGGTTTTCCACAGAGAGAGGGAAAAAGCTGATCTCCAGCCTCAGCATCAGCCTCAGTCCCACTTCAAGGCATGAAGTCTTTGGAAGTCTTAAAGGAAATGGCCAGGAAAACCAAGTAGCACAGTTTAAAATAAAATATTTTCCCCATCATGTTCCCAAATGTTTGCTATGTTGCACTCTTTTCACTGAGACATTAACAAAAACACAGCCAAGAGAAGAGATGAGCTAAACAGTCCAGCCTAAGCATGCAGCGCAACACGTACAGTGAAAGCGTGAGGTCAGTGAGCAAGTAAACACAGCGGGCCAGCTGGCACGTCAACCAGACATGTCCCGCAGAGCAGCAGGAAAGGGCCAAACTTGCATGGTGGACCTCGGTGGCCTTCCTGCACTAGTAGGGCCAAACAACGTGAAGAAGGGAAACGGCAGAGGGATGTTATAGCCTGCCAGGCTGGATGGTTCAGTGCAGGGGGAAATCATTTGGAGATGAAGCACAGAATGGGGCCACTGTGATGGGGCTGAAATGTAAAAAGACAAATCTGTACTGTCTTTGTGCTTAGTGGCAGCAAACGCTTCATGCTAGGGCAGAGCTGGCCTTGCACAGGCTTGAGAAAAGCATCAGGACTTGCTCTAATAGCCTCAAGTCAGCCAGGCTTCCTCATCATGGAAAATCATCACGGAAAAATCAAGGAAAGGTCTCCAACCCCTTCTCTCCATGGGACCTCAGGCAGGATCTGACAGTTACAAGGCTGAATCTAATGTGTGACTGACAAGGCTGCCCAAGAGAACCTGCAAGACCCAACAGTCTTGGATGTCTTTATGACATAGTCTAATAATCTGTGACAAAGGCCTCAGCTCAACAGAGAGACAGAGCATGTGCCCCTGGCAATCCACAGCAACATCTCTGAGCAGTGACATTGCTGAACGGGGGCTGAGGCTGGCAGCAGCTTTCCTGAGCCCTCTAAATGCCATGTTCTGCCCAATCTGGGAGAGGAAAGGTGAAAAGCGCCCTACCATTTCCTGCAGGTGTCCAGAAGGATGAGATTCAGGGCCGTCTGCCGCTGCTGCATCTTCTGGAGGATCCTCTGCACACTGATGCAGTTCTCGGGGGCATAGGGCTGTGGGGCATCAATGGGGACCATGTAGTTCCTCCCTGAATGTTCGTATCCGTGCCCGGCGTAGTAAAATATAGCTGGGAATGTGACAAGGAGAGGATAAGTCACCATGCAAACCTGCAGGCCCGTCACTAACTCCCCACAACAATGTCTCATATTCCACCCTGAAGAGATACTGGCACAGGATAGACCTGGACCAGTAGCACCTTTAGGCAGGAAACTGGAACTGAATTGACCTCACAATTTTGACTTTCTTTAAAATCTGCTCCTTTGAGCCCTGAGAGACTCTCATGTACTTGGTTTTCCACCACTGTTCTTCAGGAGATCCCAGTGTCCCTGGGTTTGGATATTTGCTAAACAGTAACAACCTGCACTGCGACATCCAGGCTCAGTATCTGAAAGGCTGAGTTCCATTTTTTACAAAGTTTTGGTTAAAAAAGGTTTTTCCTCTTAGTAAGACGACGACAACGGACAAAGAAGTATTTTACTCCGATCAAAAATATATTAACAACCTTTTAAATGCAAAGCTCCACAGCTTTCTAGTTTTGGAGCAGAGACTGGCAATGCATTAAGTGATGGAAAACACCCTTCAGCTTTCAAAAGCCTACCTGTGTTTATATATTTATTAACCAGTGAAAAACAAGACAGAGACCTGAACACACGTACCACATGTTTCAATGATCTCAAACCAGCTCCCAGGCCTTTAAGGTGGGAGAGGAGTCAGACTCTTAGAAGTGTTGGTGGGAAGGGACCTCTGGAGTCCAACATCTAACAAAGATTTTGGTTTGGAGGTTTAATCTTAAGCACGTAAACCAAAATAATAGTTTCCGTCTTCATGAGAGAAGGCAATATGGGAACCTCCAGCTTGGATAGCCCAGCACAGAGGGGGCCAAAGATGGTGCTGCTCTCTGACTCTTATCTAGCTCCCCAGATATGCCTTTGCAGAAGGGCTTTCCTTACATGTGGGGATCCTCATGTGAGCTGTAGCCTTCCGAAAGGAAGCTGCACGGTGGCTTGCTAGCCCTTCTCAGCACTGATACAACTGTTTGCGGGACTTTGTTGAAAGACAGCTCGGGGAACTGAAAAGGGTTGAAAATAGCTCTACAAGATGACGCAAACAGTTGCATTGCCGCAATTATGGGACAGTGGAGAACTAGAGTTCAAAATGGGAACAAGCAGCTAAGAGGCAAAAGCAGGGGAACTTCTTAAGTCAGACTTGCTGCCAAAGCCTTTGCTTCATTGAATAACTGCCTATCTTCCCCACACTGCTCCTGCCTCTGTAGTTTGCGGGACCCTCTTTTGATCTCTGATGCTGGAAGGGATGCAGTGAATGGAACAGGAGCTGAAGGACTGAAAGCATGATCTCATAGCAAAGACAATCTAAAATCATCCTTGGTTTCTATTCTCAGAGGATTAAAGTTACTCAAACAGCTGTTTTCACAGGTGCTGAAAGGTTTGGGTTCCTCTTCTTGTGGAATCCCAGCCAGAAACAGTGGGCTTTGACTTGCAGAAGTTCTAAACTTTCATAACTTGCAAATTGAAGCCACAAAACCGTGCTTTGAGACTATAGAAGAGAATCAAATGGGAAGCATTCTGAAAAAATCAGATGCAGGCATTTCGGATTTGGCCTCTAAAGTAGTAAAGCACTTCTGGCTCTCATCTCTCTAGCTCTGTTTTCTGTACATAAAATGAAGATGATGAGATCCTTTACCAGACCAAGGCACTGTTAAGACAGCATCACTGACAGTTGGAAAGAAGTAAAACATTACAGAAAAGCCCAAAAAGAATGATTAAATCACTAGTCATTGCAGGCTTTCCATGATGAAAGTGAATCACATGCGGGGATCGTGTCTAAGGAGAGTAAAATAACATATAAAAGAAGTAAATATTAAATAATAAAATAACACAGCGAGTATCAAATGTCACCTGCCTTGAGCATGGCATGGTCCTTGCCTACAAGAATACAATGCAAATGCGTCAATAGAGACAGCATCAAAACACACGGACACAGAAGGGCTCAGGTTAAGGCAGCACAAACAGCTCAATACAGCACTTTCTAACTTTTCGGGGCTCGTTTTGCAACGTGAATACACCAGCGAGTGCTCCCTGCACTATATAAACCACAAGACAAAAATGACTCTAGCTCCACTCGAGAGACAGGAAACATCAGGATTCATGCTGGCTGAGCAGCTTTGCTGCAAACCTGTTCTAAACATAGTCTCTCACTTTAAACAGGCCCCTCAACATTTTGAGTAGTTCTTTTTCTTAATTACGAGTTTAATTTTACTGTCTTCCCACGTTTTGTGAGACAAAACTGCTGATCCAAGACTAGCTTCTGAATACCAAAATATAAAGGGGAAGTTTCGGAGACTGGTTATAATACAGGAAATGTCAGCATACAGCTTAAATAACATATGACGGTATATTCCTAGTATTTCACTCGCAACTTTTTTCTCTGTTGCATTTCCGACATCATTTTTTTGACTTGGGACTTTTTAGGATGGTTGAAATAACATCTAGGGAGAGTCCTTGCTTGCCTGAGTGGTACATATTCAGGGTGGGTTTGGGGCCTGCCCCTTTGGGGCAGCTCTGCTAAGAGGAGATCTGGAGGAAAAGCAGGGTGACAGACAAGCCACCATCTCTGGAAGGTGAATTAAAAAAAAAGCCTTTAGCTAGTTATATCGCTTCGAACATGCAGTCATACAACACCCCTGTGCCTCAAAAGGAAGCCTGCATTGGCTCAGGTCTTGAGAAATCTCAGATGAGGTTCAAAAATAAAATGTGCAAAGTCTTGCACTGGGGCAGATAACCCCAGGCATCATTTTGGCTGGGGAGCTATTGCTTGACCAGCAGCCCTGGAGACAAGGGCCCGGGATCACGGTGGCCACCACGCTGAAGGTGAGCCAGCCCCAGGGCTCTAACGGGGGTAAAGCAAAAGACGCATGGGGCTACAGTAGGAGACGCAGGACCAGCAGGGCAAGGGAAGCTGTCGCACCCTCTCCTTGGCCCCGGGGAGGCCCCCCTTGGATCCTGTGTCCAGTTTTAGGGCCATCAGTTCAAGAGGGAGATGAAGAAGCTAAAAAAAGGCCAGCAAAGGCTACCGAGATGGTGGGGTCCAGGGTTAGTCTGGTAAAGTGAAGGTGAAGCCAGGGTCTAACAGCAGCCTACAACTCCCACAGGGGCTGTTACAGAGACAACAAAGCCCAACTCCTCTCAGCAGTGGCAGGTATAGTGTGGGGCAACAGGCACAGACTGCACCTCGGGAGGGTCAGCTTGGACAGGAGGAAAGACTAATCCCTGGAGGGTGGTGCAGCCCTGGACAGGCAGGTGGAGAAGCAGAGGGCTTCATGCTTGGAGGTCCTCAAGACCTGATAAAGCAAGCCACAACCAACTGGATCTTGTGTTGATGACAGTCCTGCCGTGAGTGGGATCTGGACTGCAAAAGTCCCTTCCCACCAACCCCTGTAGGAGTGCAAGTCACGCATGGCTCAGTAAGTACACACAAGGGAGACCCGGCCATCCAGGGAGTCCCTCAATTAAAAGAGGCCTAGGGTGGTCAGGTACTACTTTTTCAGCTATTAGCAACATCCTGAAGCTAAATAAAAACTCTTGAAGCAGTAACAAGTATCCTGCTTAAACATTAACCCAAGTAGCTAGGTTTTCCCTTCTGATCTGTACCAGGAGAAAGGTGCATGAATGCGCCAACATTTCTGCTGTTGCTGTTAAGCTTCAGAAGACAGGCAGCCTCATCCCTAGGGCGTGCAGACAGATGTATCTGTGTTACGCCAGGATCTCCCACTTCAGCCTTGTGAAAGACTTTCACGAGTTAGCCCTCTCCTCCCAGCTCTCTGCTCAGCTCCATGCAAAGCTCTCGTGACTTCAGCTTTGGTGGTTGCAACACGGGAGATGGCACCTCCGGGATTCCCGAGCAAGAAAAAGCAGGTGCAGGCACCAGGATGGCTCTGCTTGTGCAGGTGCCTGTTCACAACACCTATGTGGATGTACAGGATGTGCACATAGGAATGCTAATGAGCTTTGTAGTTTTAATAGGTGACCTAGACTGCCACTGGATCTGCTGTGTCACCATTACCTTCCTCTGCATCTGAGCCATCTGAATTCTCAATCTGTCAACTGGTTCTAGGCCTTTATTCTGGAGCTAGTGCCTTGAAAAGCTGATATGCATAGCCTAGGATGAATTGTTGGCTTGTTCTAAACATGCACTTCTATCAACATGACAAGTTAATTTCAATGACTTGCTGTTCACCAGTTTCTTTTGATTTTATGCAAGATAAACATCTGAACACTAGAAGATGCATCACAGCAAGGAGCACTGCAGTTCTGATCCAGAAACCTTGGGGCAATCAGCAGACAAACTGAGCAAAGTCCTCACTGTAAGTTTGGATGCCACCCAATTATGACAAGAGTCTTCAACTTGATCACTGTACTGGGACTAGCCTGATCTTTGCTGTCTCAATACATTAGCAGGCCATTCAGCTTAGAAAGCTGCAAAGAAAAAACACTATTCAAAGCAGGCTATGCCTGACAAACACCCAGGGCTTATTAAGGTTCAGTACCTCAGCTGTTAATATTTTCCTTGCCAGTGCACAAAATCAATTTTGCCATGAAGGATCAATGGCCAAGAATGCAGAAAAGCACTGGAAGTTTAAAAGAGGCATGACAGCATGAAAGGTTTGTCATTTAAAATCTTTTTTCTCTCCAATGCTTATGAAAATAAGGGAATCTCAGTGTAAAAAAAAAAAAATGTTGTTTGGTTGCTGGGTAGGATCTGCAGCTCCTTATATCCTGCTGGATCCATGGAAGAAGTGGGGGAGCTCTCCAGGGGGAGCCCAGGAGAAGCAGAGGACTCTGGTGAGGGAGAGAGGAGGTAAAGCCTGAGATTGAAGGGGATTTCAGAGAGAAACCACAAAAGGAAGTTTGCAAGTGAAATCATAGGAATAAGCTGTCATCAGATGATGCACTCAGCCCAAGCAGTGACAGTCGTGCGCTTCCTTTCCACACCAGCTGAACCTCCCAGGGTGAGTCAGAGATTCCCAGAAGGAGGTAGCTTTGCTGTATTTCTTCATATTAACATTTCATTTGTGGCCTCGTCCTTATCCTTTGCACAACATCCAAACCTCACACTGATCACCATGCTGGCATTGGCCTGCGCTCAGAATATCCTACAGCGTCACTCAGACTGGAGGGCTGGGAAAAAAAGCAACATACAAAGCAGGCTGTGCCTCCCTGAGATTTGGAAGAAGAAACCATCTCCCAGGTGTTTCCAGGGTATTTGTCATGCTGAGAGGGCCTCACAGTCCCCAGAGAAGCTACTTCCACCAATGACTCTGAACGCCTGCTTTAAGATCCACAAGATCTGTTCTTCAATTTTGTTTTTGAGTAATGCTTCCCACCGAGGACAGTGTGCAATAAGCTCAAAGCCCAGCACCTCCCACCTAAGCCACCTACAGCTAGGAATGCTCTGCACTTCTGCAAAAAGGCTGCTAGTGTCTCAAATTAGACCACCAGGAAAGAGAAACAAGGAAATTGTGGCCAGCTGCAACACTCAAAAATGAGATCCTGCCCTCACAAAGGAACTCTGTGGGGCCACCAATATTCACTTTAAAAACAATCTCCTAGATTTTATCTTTCAAGAAAAAAAATTGAAACACCCTCTCCCATGCACTGGCTCCCCGAAACCTCGGCGCTGCAGCACAAGACCATGCTATTCAAGTTAAAAGCTAGCCATGTACCAGAGAAACACGAATTATGACTGTCTGTAACCTGGCCAAAACCGAGCAGCATTTACCTGGGGGCTCCTGCCAAGCCTGATACTGCTGCAGACTGTGCGGTAGGGCTCCCCTGCTGCACATAAAGAAAAGTTCACTCTCTTTCTTTTAATATAACAGCTGTTATGAAAATTTATCACCGAATCCCTGCTCCTCCCATGCATCAACCACTGTTCAGCTTGCGTTGGCTATTGCCTGCTCGGCCTCAGCGGATGGCCAGGCTGACTTTGCCTTACCGTAGACCCCTTTCCCCAGAAGCTGCAGGAACCGACTGACCGCTGTCGTCATCTCAGCCTTGTTCAGGTCCAGAAGAGACACAACCTGGAACCCCAGTTGCTTTAGAAGAAGACTCAGTTCAAATACATCTGTGACAGGAGCCATCAGGTTTGGATGATGCTGGTAATGGTTGTTGCCCACCAGAAGTGCTATCTTGTCTGTAGCTAACAGAAACACCAAATGGCAAAGCTGTAAATGCTCAGCAGGGATCAAGGCATCACTTCATTCAATCAGACTGAGGATATTTGAAACTTTTTCTTATATTTAGTTGAGATATACATACCCTACGCTGCCACAATCCTGAACTGCCCCCCCACCCCACCCCAGGATATAGTATTTCGGTGAACAAATCTAGTTTTTAACCTGGTTTAAGTTCTGTTTGACCTGTTGTCCAGAGAACTAGCAGCCCACATGCCAGCTCCACATTATGCCCTTCTGCTTGGAACCAGAGCAATGTTTTGGGGGTTGGGAGGGCTGTCAGCAGACAAACCAAAAGGGAGAAAATATTTTCATTTCATTCTCAGGCATTTTGAGCCTTTTAAACATTTTGGCAAAACCTGGTCTCATACAAACCATCATACTGAAAGCAAGACTTGAGAAGTTTTACTTGGAAAGCAAAACCCCAGCAGTGCAGGAGGATCTGCAGTACTGAAGTTATTCAACACCCACACTATCGAGTCCAAGTCTTGTAAGTCAGCAGCGCCTTGGAAGGGGAAGCACTGAGCCAGGCATAAGAAGTTCTTTCCCCCATTAGTTTGAAGGACAGAAGTCCCAGATTCTTGCTTCATTTTAGCCCACAGCTTCCACCATGGGAAAAACAGACATATGGCATTCAGCAGCCATGGGAGAAAGAGCTTCGTCCTGGTCCAAGGAGCTCTTTCAAAGAATGCAAAAAGGTGTCATGCGAACAAGACTTTGTAAAGTCATTTGGCAGGCAGAGATTGAGATTGGGTTACTCATTAGGAATAGTCTTACTCTACTTGCTGACACTGATTGGTTCTTGGCAGGGCACAAGATTCATTCTGTGCCTTGCAACTTTGATCCCCAAAGAACGGCACCAGCAGAGCTCGTGACAATGTGGGCATAAAGGCTCAAAATGGTCCCTGCAGGAAAAACACTCCTATGTCCTGTCCTCACATCCACTCTAGAGCTTGATTTTCAAATAGGGGAATAATTGCTCAGGAAAAGTACTCACAGTACTCACCAAAAAACTTTTCAGAGTGACACGTACCTGGAAAGAAAGAGGGAAATCATAAGCCCATGCTCAGCACCCAGCTTCCCAATGCTAACTGCCATCACAGGCCTCAAACCCGTCCCCACGGCCCCTGGCTATGCAAAGGTGGATCAAACAACACAGCAGCGCAGCTAAGTGAGCGACACAGGCTACTCCTCAGGCAAGTTTTTCACAACCCACTTACTAACCTTAAAGATACTAGTCTGGTGATTTCAAGAGCCTGCCTGCACCAGCCCTCCAGAGGTTCCTGAAATCACGTATGGGCAGCGAAGGGAAGGGTCAAAGGTGGTCAAAGACGAAGGCCAGGGCATGCACAAGAGGAAGGTGCCAGTGTGTGAGCAGCCGGGAAGGCCAACGAAGCAAAGCTCACAGAAAGGGCAGGCTGGGGGAAGGAGAGCTGGCGTGGAAGAGCCAGTGCTGCCCATCAGGAAGTCTGTACTACTTATATCAGCCCTGCCTGGGCTGCTGCTCTTCCCAGGATGACCTGCCTGCTCCCTCATTGCAGGGAAGGCAAAGGAAACAGAAGGACTCAAGGAAGAAACTCAGTCAACATAAGCTTCAAAACAAAGAGCATCTCCCCATGAACAGTCAGCACTTAGGAAGCAGACTGTTTGCTTTAGATTCCGATAAGATTTCCAGTGCATTCCAACACCCAGGTTTGCTTTTCCCTGCCTCTTAGCAGTTCCGGCTCAGAAATGCCACCCCAAACATGAGTCATTTTCACGAGCTCCATAAGCTTCCCTACCTGAGTAGGGGTGCAGCATGGTCCTTCATCAGTGCCAGCATGCCCAGCGGGCATCAGCGCAGGCATCCCCTCCCCTGAGCTCTCCCAGTATGTAGCCTCTTAAAATCATCATTACTCTGACAGCTTCAGCTTTTTTTTTTAATAAAAATAATAATCATCATCATCATCATCATCATCCAGCCCAGGAGAAACCCTAAAGGCTCTAAATGAAGAAAGTAAGGGAATATTTTTTAATTGCATAAATTTCATGGGTTTGGAGCTGCTAATGCTCCACGGATGCCTGGAAAGCCATCAGAACAAGCCCATTTGTCCTTTTCTGCCTCTGACAGAGCTGTGTGTTGCATGTTAAAACTATACAGCCTTCCTTCACATTTTCAACCCAACCCAGTCTGATGCCCCTTTCCCACCACCTATCTATCCTGAATGCTATTTTGCCTGCTACAAGGAGTGAAGGAGAGCAGACAAGGCTCCCTAGTCATACAGGACCAATTTGCAGTTCAGAGATTTTACAGCCAACATAAATAGCCACATAAGAAACTTATGGCACAGAAAAATCTCTAGATGGAGTCAAGAGCCAGCAATGCCATCCTGTGCTATTCCTGTCTCATGGCCTAGCAAGGGCACAGGACCAAAGCAGCCGTCATACTGAAGGTGGAGTACGTGTGAGGTCCTGGAAAGCCATCTTCTCCCCAGAATCCCTCAGGTCCTACAGGAAGCACAGAATCAGGCCTGGCCTACTAGCCTGAGCAGCCTTAACATTCCTGAAATAAACACCGTCCTTCCCAGCTCTGTAAAACTGAGCACATAATACTTTCTCTCAGTTAGATAGTAAATTAGTTTCAGCAAAGGACCCCACTACAATTTGGGGTGACAGCTATTAAACCAGCACCTCAGCAGGGCAAGAATACCCGAGTGAGCATCGCAGAGCACAGTCTAGCGTGGCAGGTTTCTTATGAGCTGATCAGAGGTGCTTTATAAGCCACATTCAAACGCGCACAACCAAAAACTGAAGCAGACGGAGAGCAAGCAGCCAAGTACCCAGGATTCAGCTACGCCCAGCTGCGTGCGTGCTGATCTGCCTGCCTGGAAGCCTGACAGCTCCGACACAGGTCATCAATTCTCCTCTCTACTCCCAGACATCAGAAAGACCCCATCCGACTCCCACGCGTAGCTCATGTCCCGCAAGACGCTTCACAGAATGCAAAAGCCTTTTCAGCTTCAGTTATGGCAAAGGATACAGTGGCATCCCTGTGGCCAAACAGCTGTACAGACAAGCGGGAAGATCACTGAGTTTTTTCATTTATAGACGCCACTTCCCTCGCTAATTTTGAACTCTGTTATCAAGGAATTTCCATTTATCACTGCCCTGGCCTGTCAGCAGGGACTAACAGACACCCACGTCCTCAGCTAGGGAGGGCTTGTGTAGCTCCACTGAGATCATCGCTTCAAGTATATCCAAGGCGTGAAATTGTGCTTTGCAGGCTGTTTCAGTGACAGCTGCCACAGGACTGCCAGGACTCTCCAATTTCTCTGCAGAGCCCCATGTTGCCTCTTCACAAGTTGCTATGGCTACAGAGGGTTTCTAGGTTCAGCAGCAGTGAGCCTCTCCAATATCCAAGGCCTCGTATGCACCACCTCTGCCTCGCACCCCCTTACCATTTAGTGCAGGGCCTGGCACGTAGCATTCACACAAATGCACATGCGTTTTTCTAGACAGGAACCGTTTAGCCATTGAACTGTTTAACATGGCTATTTTTTTAAATGACATTCTAAAAAAAAGGCACTCAGAAGCATTTTGTGCTGTGCTCTGCTGAGAAGCAGTATCTAAAACCGGGGGCCTTTTTTTTGTTACTAACAGTGTATAAGATGGGGGAAAGGTGTAAGCATCAGAGCTGCGTGTCCTGCTTCTCCCCATCTCACAGCCCATAGCCCAGCTTTGCCTGCACAGAGCGAGACCCAGGATAAAATTATTGCACTGGGCTCCTTGTTCACTAGCCTGGCCTTTCCAGGTGAGAGCACTAAAATCCTCTCTGCCCTATAATCACTTTTCACGCTAAAAGATGATTTGTAACAAACCAGATGCTGGTTGGCTCTGCTCACCCACGTGAATATCCACTGCATTGGTCCAGTGCTCTCCGTGGCTATTGGAAGCACAGCAGAGGTACGTGCCGGAGTCGCTGACCTTTGCATGGTTGATCTAGACAGATTGAAAGTTAAATCACATTATTTATGATGAATGCTTGCATTGCCCTGACAGTATCGGCCAAATGCAACCCTGTTCCTGGAACTCAACGTCTCTTTTGTTGCTGTTCACCAAGACCTCATTCCTTGCCTGAGAAAACTCAGTCTAATGAGCTTTTCCATTATTTTTCTTTCTATAAGAAGCTCAGTAAGTTCACACACTGTCTGTCATAGACCTCAGCTTCTAGAGCACAAGGATCCTCTGCCAAACCCTCCCTTCTTTCTCCAACAGCCCCAAAGCACTGTTACAGTCATATTCTGTCCCTGGAAGCCATGCTGGGAGGACAGTGCATGACTATAACTGAGTTGCCCACTTTTCCTCATTTTCTAGATCTCTGTTCACACAGATCAAAGCATGCCTGGGCCTTTAAGTGCAGATAACAGCCAGGCATAAGGACTGTGACCTGCCATATCCAGGGTGACAATAAAATATTTTGGCAGTCTTTCCAAGCCTTCTGAGGTTCCCCCATGCCTGTGACCCAGCAATGAGCTTCTCTCATCTTCCACAGTTTATGAACCATCCAGAGGCAACATTACCCAGAGTTTTTTTTTCTTCTGGTGTTCCAGCACATTCCCATTACGGTACCACTGGAAGCTCGGGGCTGGGACCCCCATGGCAGCACACTGCAGTTGTAGTGGCTTCCCTACTTCTACCTTCTGCTCGATGGGGTTGAGGATGATGACTGGTTCTCCTCGCCAAAGCTGAGGGAGCAGACCTATGAAGCAACAAACGCAGCTGGTCCTCTCTTGCCAGGATAGAGAATAAAGGCATTTTTTCCTGTAAAGGAGTCTGTGCAGACTGCCAGAAAAATGAATTGTTTCCGCTTGCACACAGAGATACTGCCCCACAGTAAGGCTGCTGTTCCAGAGCGGCCTCTGTGTCTTCTGCTCTTGGAGCAGGGAGTCCTCGAGAGCAACATCTACAATAGTGAGACCACCCACCAACAAGCCAAAGCAATACTTTTTGCTTTCCAGTCCCAAACGTGCCCTGATGCCTGAAGAGGCTCAGCATCTCCTGCCAAGGGTGCAGTCAACGTGCTGACCTCAGACACGCCCAGAGTTATTTCGCTCAGTTTTGAAATAGCCAGACTGCTTCTTCAGGTTCATCTGCCAAATGCAAATCGGCAAACACCAAGCGTAACATCTCTTTGGGAAATTTCTGGTGAGTTATCAGCAGGAAGAACAGGTAAAAACAGTCTGGGTTATTGGGATCATGACAGGATCTGACATACCCAGAGCAGGGACACAGCTGTCCAGCTTGGACCTGCATGGTCATTTCACTGGAACAATCCTTCTGTATAATGATTTTGGAGCTGGGAGGACACACTGACCCTAGAACTGCACAGGGTCACTATTGCAAGGGGCTGAAACATTTCATCTGCAGGCAATATTTGTGCAAAGCATAAAATAGAGAAGAGCTAGAAGACATGCTCATACCTCTGGCAACACACTGATGGACCTCCACTTTCACCCAGTTAGAGAAGATGGCATTTTTATAGAGGTCATTGATTCTGCAGGTGTAGAGTTGGGTTTGCTGTGCAGTGATGAGCAAGTCTTGCTCAGTGGCACCAGGAATCTGGCAGCAGACAGACTGAAAAGAAAACACAGGCAGTGGGCAGCACATCCCATTTTCATCACTGGTAGCAGAAGGCACTAGGAAGACCTTGTTAAGAGCAGGAAGAGTGGAAAGTCCCTGGTTTTGTCCCCTCCTCCAGCCAGAAGGATGGAGGGAGAAGGAGCCTAGCACCCTACACAGCATCCACTGAAGCCCTAGGCAAGCACAATCATGCAAACATATCCTATTTCCTTCTGTTCTTTGCTCTTTTCTCTTCTGCCCTCCTGGTTCCCACCAGATTCGTCCATAGAGAGTGATCTCCATTATGCTGCAGTGCACTCCGCAAGACCCAGGGCTATCTCCATGTAAAAGCATTACCTGGTGCTGACAAAACCATTGGTACTGCAGAGACGTGCAGGCCTCAGCTCTGCATCGCAGAGTGAAGGAGTACCCAACAGGGACGGAGACGGAGACCGGCTGCTCGGTGATCACAATGGCTACAGAGAAACGGATGCAGATTTGTAGCACAACCAAGGAGACAGAAACAACAGGGCACGCGCGCAGCATCCTCACCCGCACAAGTCACTCTTCCTCCTTCAGAGGAGAAATGATCCAGCACAACCCAGGCGCTGCTTTGTTTAGACCAAGGCTGCTCGCTTCTGTTTGGTGCTTTCTCATAAAGCGGCTGGGCACACAGTGCCGCAGGACCTGTTGGGAACTTTCTTCTGGAAGGGAGTAAACCCCTCAGGTCCCTTAGGACTGGGCCCCCTGCGCAGAGAGGCCTATCTCACAAAGGAAGGAGATTTGGGAAAACGAGGAAGCCCCACCTCCAGTGCACAGGGATGCCACTATTTTTAGTCTTCTTGACAGCTTAAATATACAGGTCACAGCACTTTGAGGCATATGCTTCGTGCTGTCCCCGATGAAACACAACACAGGCATTTCGTTGACATGGATCACCTACAGGGACGACTCAGTTTGCTTAACTGACAACTTAGAACCCCCAGCAGCACCTACTCCAGGACACCAGCTGCAACTCCCCAGTTGACTCCACACCTGAACACGGCTAGGGAGCTGCTCACCTTTCTGCATTGCTTTCACAGCGGCTTGTCCTCCCAAGCCTGCATGCACGCAGCTGGCCTCAACAGCCGTCAGTCTCGCACTTGGCTTTTCTCCCAGTTAAGAAGCAGCATCTGCCTAGGGAAGGGAAGGAAACAGTAGTGATGGTAAGGAAGCTCCAGGTCCCCCGTGGAGTATGTCAGAGCCCAGAGCCACCCAGGACTCCTCTCTCCATCCTCCGCTCCCATAGCAGGCTACTAGGAAAAAAAAAAGCGCATGAGAAGGAGCACAGGGCTGTACGCCATTCACGTCATCCATCACATTCCTCTCCCAACCTCCTGGGCCTTGAGCAAACAGCCCAGGCTCCCTGCGCTCCTCGGGGCAGAGCTGCGGACGGCTGCGTTTAACTCTCCGCACGCTGCTTGCCCGCTCCCGCCAGCCCGAAGCGCGGAGCGGCAGCGGCGCGCAGCTGCCGGGCCCCGCAGCCGCCAGGCCGGGCCGAGCTCCCGGGCGAGCCGGGGCCGCGCCGTCGCGGCTCTCACCTGGCGGAGCGGCGCGGGGGGGGCTGCGGGCCGCCATGCTCGCCCGGGATGTCGCCTCCTCCTGCGAAGAGCCGGGCTCGGGGCTCGGCGCCGGGCTGGGGCTGTCGGCGCGGCCTCGCTAGGACGGACAGGCCGGGCGCTCCGGGGCCCTGGGGGGAGGCAGAGGGGCTCAGCGGCTCCCGCGGGCCAGGCCCCCCCGGCAGCTCGCGCACGCGGGCGCCGAGGCAGCGGGTCCTTCGGGCCACTGCGACCAGCGGCAGCGCCCGCGTGGCCGGGCCGCAGGGCCCGCTCGCTCGAGGGGCCGCGCCGAGCGCCGCCCGTGCCCGCGGGGGAGGCGGCCCCGCACTCACCTGCCGCCGGCCCCGCCGCCCGGGAAGGCGCTGCCGGCGCCGAGCGCGGCACTTCCGCGCCGCCGAGCCGGAGCCGCCCCGCCCCGAAAGCGAAACCGCGCCGCGCCGCCCGGCCCCCTCGGGGCGGCGCCCTCCGGGGCTGCCCCGGCCCGGCCCGGCCCGGCCCGGCCCGCCGGCTGCCGGGGACCGCGGGCCCCGCCGCCACGGCCCGTCGCCGGGGGGGCCTCGCCCGGGCCCACAGCCGCCCTCCCTCCCGGCCCCGCGACCACCCGCCTCCCCTCTCCACAGCCACCCTCACCCCGGTCCTTGCAGCCACCCTCATCCCCGTCCCACAAAACGCTCTCACCCCTGTCCCCAGTGTCACCCTCACCTCCACCCCATGGCCACCCTCACCCCATGGCCACCCTCACCCTATCCCCACAGCCACCCCATGGTTACCCTCACCCTCATCCCCACAGCCATCCCCATCGCCACGGCCAACCTTACCCTCATCCCCATAGCTGCCTAGTCCCCGTCCCCCCAGCCAGCCTCATCCTCATCCCTATGGCCGCCCTCACCCTGAATCCCACATCCACCCTCACCACTGTCCCTACATCCCTCATCCTCACCTTGCCCCATGACTTCCCTCATCCCCATCTGTCTCCACAGCCACCTTGCTGTGCCCACAGCCACCCTCACCCCTGTCCCCAGGGTTCCCTTTACCCCTATCCCTACAGCCGCCCACAGCCCCACGGCCATCCTTACCTTCATCCCCACAGCTGTCCTCATCCGTATCCCCACAGCCACCCTCACCCTCATCCTCAACACTATGGCCACCCTCACCCTCAACCCCACAGCTGCCCTCACCACCTTCCTCACATCCACCCTCACCCTCATCCCCATGGCCACCTTCACCCTTGTCCCCACAGCTGCCCCCATCTGTCAGCATGGCCGTTCTGTTGTGCCCACAGCCTCCCTCGCCCATGGCCACGGGGCCGTATCCCAACGGCTCATGCTGATGCCACAGCTGCACTGCGGATGCCACAGCTGCACTGCCACCTGCTCCCTCAGCTGGGAGAAGGTGAGCGAGGATCCAGCCGGCACTGGCGAAAATCTGCCAGACCGCTTCCTCCGAAAAATCCCCAGCCAACCCTGCCAGGCATCACCAGGGTCTCACGGGAAGTGAAGCTGAGCCAGCCAGCCCCGGGTTTACACAAGTCCTCTGGGACTGGGCAGAAAGGGGACAGATCAGAGCCGAGGGCTTGTTCGTCATTCATTGGTTTGATTTTGTTCTTAAAGCCCATATTTCACCTTCTTGATACAAAGGAAAAGTATGAAATCTCTCCCCTGGTTCCTGAAGTCTCCCTCTTTGGCAACTGAAATGAGTTTGAGGATTCATTAATAAAGCGGCCAATTGATTTAGGAGTTAATTTTTAAGGAGGCCTCTGGGAACAGAACACTTGTGCCTGTCTAATTTTTATCTCAAATAGTCTTTTATAGCAGAATGAGAGATCCTTCAAGCCCTTCTAGAGTTATAACTTAATGAAATGAATTACACTTGTATGCAGGTTGTACTTGGAGAAACTAGATGGCAGTGACTGTAAGGATTCATTATTGCTGTGCCATACAGTCCTGATTTTTATTTACAGGCAAAGTTAGGACAACAGGCAGACTCCCCTCTACCAACAGCATCTCAGGTGGGGCACCAAAAGAGTTCAGACCCCATCCTAATAGGAGCAACAAAATAAAAAGAATTCAGTAGAGCTACATTTAATTTTGTTATGTGGCTCCACGACATATCCATATCTGGTTTTGTTTCAGTCCCTTATGAATAGGATGTGATAGCATTAGAGAAGGCACATGAAGGATAATAAAGATGATCAGAGGTCTGGAATGGCCTTCATTTAAGAACAGGCTCATTAAACCAAAACTCTTCACCTTTCGAAAGACATCACCAAGTAGAAAGGTACTAGATAAAAAAATGGAAGATGGGCTGATCTGCTGGGCTTTGGTCAAACATAACCGTTTGGATGTCCCCAAATAATCCTCAAGAGGAAGCTCTGGAAGAGGGGCTGCAGCTTGGTATACTTGCTGTATGTGTGTGCCAGCTGCCCTTCACTGCGGGAGACCTGAGAACGGTACCACAAACATGCCTGAGCTCTTAAGTGGAGTAAAGGCTGGAAAAAGATTTCACCCTCTCTGGCGACATAAGCTCTGCAGAGCCAAGGATGAGAGGTGGGCAGGGACTGCCCCTGCTCAGGATCTATTGGAGTTCAGAAGTGTTTCAGGATGGAGGGCAGCCCTGACATTATGAGCCTGGTCTGGCCAGATCACATCCCCAGTGCAGACAAACTTCCACCAGAATGGTTTCTCCTACAACTCCACAGATGGTGCCAAACAGTGGTCCTGAGTCATAGTTCCCCGTGGTGCCAGGAATGCGGGGAACCACAGACCACCTGGAGGAGAAGCTGCAAGAGGGACTGCTGAGCCCCTGCCCATGTTGTATTTCTCTGCAGTGGTGAAAATGGGGGCTGACAAAGGAAAAGCAAGACTTGCACTGTTAGGGATGTCTCTCTCTTGGTCTGTATCCTGAGTACCTTCACTGGTGGCTTAAAAGGGCAGGACAGGCCTCCAGGACTGTCAATTAAGGCACCTCTAAGGAGAGAAGCAGTCATGGCTGAGAGAGAAAAAGACTGAAACAAGGTGTGCAGGAGTGGAGACTGTGGGAGAGGTGGAATCACACACACGTGCTTCCCCAGGAGCAGCAGAAGGGACAGAGCTAAGCTGTGCATTAGGAGCAGAGGGAGCAAGCAAGGACGAGGGATGTGCCTCTGCCTGGTGCTCTTCTCTTAAAAAGGATGGGGAAGCAGATGCTAGGAAAAAGCAGAAAACAACACAAGTGGTGGATGGAGGAAGGATTTGGATGGAGGAAGGATTCTGTCCGTCCAAGTCCTTTCCTCGACAGGGGATGGTGGGAGGAACATCTGTGTGCAATGGGTGCTGCTTATTACAACTGGGTATGAGCCACACAGCCCAGAAGTGGGACTGGGTGCAGCCATGGCCCAGTCAGCATTTCACTGTGTGAATCTGCTCATGATTAAACCAGACTGGTATGACCCTCCTTTGTGCTTACCTCCCCTGTTGTCTCTGAGAGGCCACAGACACAGTGTGTGGGCATGATGAACCTCCTTTTTCTTAATTTCTAGTACAGAGAAGGCCTGGCTGAGCATCTGGAAATGTACCTGTTACATGCTTAAAATAAACATATTAATGGATTGCAAATTAAGGTTCTGACTGAATATGTTCCAGCAGCTTCATGTCATTCCTGTGATGCAGAGCTATTATAAATACAGCTCAGGTAACTAGTAAAAGTTAAATTAACTCCAATGCTTTCAGAGAGCTAAAGATGAAACTTCTGGTTGATACAGCATCTTTTCAAACAGCTGGAGGTGTTGCACTGCTGCCTTCCAGATTAGTCCATCTGGAACTTCTTTGGACTTCATCCTTTATCAAATGCCCAGTCAAAAATTTTATTACGCCTGTCCTCTGAACTTGGGAAAAGTCCTATGTAGGCACAGTCTGCAGCAATATCTAGTAAAGAATATGTTTTTGTCTGTGCGCTGGTGGTAGAGTTTGTTGATGTCGTATTTGGAGAGCAGGAGCAAGTCTGTGTGATTTTAGAAAGGGAGGAACATATGTTTATTTGTGCTGGATAGGAAAGGGAAGAGTATATTGTGTGGGAGGAGTGTGAAAACATCTGTGTCTCTCAGCAACTGTGAATCAGTGCTGGATTTGCAGGCAGTGGACAAACGCTTTGCTAACAAGAATGCAGGATTGAAGCCTTGTGACTGACTGGTTTATACTTCAAAAATTAAATGTTGAGAAAGTGAGTTTCAAAATGGAGACAAGAGCAGAGGGCAGTCTCACTCTCTGCAGACAAAATGACTAGAGACCAGATGTTGCAATAAAAACCTCTGTCTCAGCAGCATAACTGGCACAAGAATCATTCAGAGTTCGAAAGGGCAGAAGAAAATCCCCATGTGTCTGGATGACGGATCAATCACTAGAACAGGATTCATCTCAGCTAATTTGAGCCGGTAGGTGTTAAGCCTGTACTTGCCATCCAGGCTTCCCTTCGCAAATAGGGTGTCACAGAAGCACACTATAATTGAGGTGCGAAGGGACCTCTGGAGGTCTCTGGTCCAACCCCCCCGCTACAAGCAGGGCCAACTTAGATCAGGTGCTCAGCACCTTGTCCGGTCCAGAGTTTACTATGTCCTAGGATGGAGAGCGCACATTTCTCTGGGCCTCTGTTGTACTAGTTGACCCCCCTCCCAGGAAAATGTTTTCCCTAACATCGAATCAGAATTTCCCTTGTTGCAGCTTGTGTTTGTTGCCTCTCATTTGATCACTCTGCACCTTAGAGAAGAGTCTGGCTCCGTCTACGCCCTCCTATGACGTAGCTGAAGACAGCAATAAGATCTCCCTTTAGCCTTCTCTTCTGAAGACTTAACTAACCCAGCTCTCTCAGCCTCTCCTCATATGTCATGTGCCCGAGCTCCCCTAATCCGCTTGGTGGCTTTCACTGGACTCACTCCAGGATGTCAGCGTCTTTCCTGTATTTGGGAGCCTGAAACTGGACACGGTTTCGCCCACAGGGCAACACAGAGCCCCTCCAGTTCTGGGCACCCTTCTCAAGATGGTCTTAACTGTTTCTTCTGTCAGACTAACAACCCAAGGGATAGGGCTGAATGGTGACGGGATGGTAAAATAACATGTAATTAATATCTTGGGATTTGAATTCAGGTTTACCGAAGCTAATGGACCTAAAGGTCCTCCTTTCAGAAAAAGAAATGTAAGCACCAGAACGCCACATTGGGTCCTCCCAGCCTAGCATCCTGCCTCCCACACTGGGCAACTGCTGGGGTGCACGGAAGGTGTGAGCCTGGGGCATGCGCATAAGGAATCTTCTCTGGGGTACTCTAGGACTTAGTCACTCAGAGACTTCTTGATCAAAAGTGAGTATCCTTCTGCTAAACAAACCTCCAGAGATCTTTCTTCTATACATCCTCTGTTTTTTTTTTAACTCCTATTGACATTCAGCAGCCACTATATTGTGAAGCAAGCAGCTCCATAGCTTAATAACAACATGCATGAGAAAGCACCTCTACGTTAGTGATTTTACCACCTGCTAATTTCACTTGGTGCCCTCAGACTTCTTTTGAAACACAGTCTCTCCCTGTCACTCAGGATTGTGTGGACCTCTGTCATATGCACCTTTGTTATTCTTCTAGGCTGAGGAATCCATGTCTATGCAGTTGTTCTTCATGTGGTAGCAGCCATTCCAGGCT
Source organism: Dromaius novaehollandiae (assembly GCF_036370855.1). NCBI lineage: Eukaryota > Metazoa > Chordata > Aves > Casuariiformes > Dromaiidae > Dromaius > Dromaius novaehollandiae. The sequence continues at coordinate 25,561,578 of NC_088107.1, forward strand.
TCTGATCATCCTTACTGCCTCCTGTAAGGTTCTTTTTATTTTCAGTTTTATTATATTGTTTGAGATGGATTAGTCCATGCAGAGCCCACTGCTACCTATGGAAAATAAGTATTGTTGTTTCCCATATGGATCATGTTACATCTGTCGTTGTGGAATTTCATTTGCCATTTTACTCCCTGGTCAGGTGAGATCTTCAGTCAGCCCACTGGGACAACAAGTCCCCAGGACCTTTTCCCCCATATTTCTTAGGATCACATCTAAATGTCTTATGAGATTCATCACTTGCATTTGCCAGGACTGAGTATTCTCTCTGGTGTCACAAATCTAGCTGTTTACATGTTTTATAATACAATCACCTGCCACAGTGGCCTGAAAAAAGCAAATAAACTCCAATACCTACACCTGAAGTGACAGAGGCCTCTTTCCAAAACACTGGTCAAATGCAAGGCTGTCCTGAGATCTGAGCTGAGAAAAGTATTTTGTTGGAACTTGAATGGAAGTGCAGCAAGTCTGATCCTGATGGATAGATCTGAATGAGTGAGAGAGCCTTGCACAAGAAATTCTCAAATATTGGCTATTTGGCAAGTGAAAAGGGAATAACATTACTGAGCATCTTCAGTGAATTGTGGCCATCTTTACAGAGATCACTAGAAAGCCAGAGGAACATACTGCGTCAGGCCATAGTCAGGCAATTTGGTAAGTCCAGATTTAGTTTGTTTAAGACTGGAACAGAACTGCTGCAACCACAAAAAAAAAAAAAAAAAAGAATTGTTGACCCAGTATAAACTGACTCTGACAGGTCAATAGGATCCAAGAAACTTTACATGAGAGCAAAATTCACTTGGTGGGCTTGGCAGTGGATCTGATGTCGTCTGCACGTTCTGCTCTACTAGGTTGCATGGCTGAATCACCCACAGCCAGCTCAGTCGCTCCCCACTCCCTTCTCTCCAAACCCCTAGTCCAAAGATGTCACTGCCCTCCTACATGCATAGCTTTGGGCATCTGCTGGACTTGGCACTTCCCTTGGTGGGCAAGAGCTTCTCCATGCTTAGGCTCAAATTGTAATCTCCCTCTCCAGTTGGACCAAGGCTTGATATATCTGTGACAAAGGCAGCTTAGGTTCAGGCTCAGTTATGTCAAACTGCTGTTGCTCCACATCTCTGCTGTGGCCTGGTGTCACCCAGCACATGCCCATCCTTTGCTGTTTTCTATGTTCTTTTCCAGGGCTTCATGGCTGGTCTCAGCCTGTTGACTTCTCACTTTCACACTCCATACACACCGGTGTTGTGTTCCCAGTACAACTCTCCACACCGGTAAGCTGTCCATGGTATTCTGCTGCGGGACCCAGGCACTGCAGCAGCAGCCGCCCCTGCTGGCATGGCCAGGATGCACCGAGTGCCTTCCAAGCCCTCAAGTCCACTGAAGTTCCTTGCTGAGGTGCTGGCAAGTCTGCAGCAGGCAGCCTCTGGGTCCTGGAGCCCTAGCGGAGGTCAACTTCCAAATCACAGTGTTTGGTGGGGACAACAGGAATGAGGGATGTCCCACTTCCACATGACTGGTGTGACCATCCTCTCCCCTACTGCTTGCCGTCTCATGTGTTTGTCTCGCCAAGCGAGCGATAAGCTCAAAACAGGTTGTTTTCCCATCATGGAGTCTTCTCTTTACAACAATATTTTCAGTTTTACAGCAATACTCCTATGTTATACCACTCTTCTGTTCTTCCTACCCAAGGATATACTGAATAGGAGACGGCAGTTCTTTAGCCTCAACTCTGAGCTTCTTTAGTACCGGGAAAGCTCTAGGAATATGGTCAGCTCTGTATTTACCTGTCACATGCACTCACTCTTCCTTAGAATATGTAGAAAGTAAATGGTACTCCTGGGGCAAAGGAGGTTTACATTAATTTCCGTTGCCAGCTTCTGCTGAAAAAAATCTTAGCAAGCTGCCTGGATGTTGTAGCACAGCGTGTACTGCAAAGGACCTTGTAGAAGCAGAGAGGGGGTAGTAGTGTGATGGTCTGGTGGTGGTAAGGTGCAAAGGAGACGTGGTGCTTTCTGTCTCCCAGGCTGAGGATGATCTTGGGAACATGAACTCTCTTCCCTAAGCAAGGCAGCCACAAGCACCCTACACTTCAGTGGGTCTGGTGCCCCACCGTGCTATGGGAGAGGGAAAATGCACTGGCACAGGACACCCATTACAACAGACAGCGTAAATACCACATCACATTGCCTAGTTTAACAGAAACATACAGCTGGGCAGTCATGGACAAACAACTGCTCTGGACCAGATTTGCTCTATCAGTCAATGCTGTGATGGAGAGATCTGGTTTTAACACTTATGTGCCTTCGGCATACAATACAACAGCTTGACAAGCAAGATGAAAGTGGAACAAAAGCAAATTCAATTCTATTATGGATTGTGTTTTCATTTGGTATTAAATCAGTCTCAGTAATCTTCTGTGACATGTAGCCACCTTTTACAGCCTTCCTTTGTGCTGTCCTCTTCAGGGAGACAGAATAAATATCAGCACAGGACTTCTCATTGGGTGCCCAGGAGAAAAAAGCAGGCAGACAAGACATAAAATGTTCCTGAGACTAACAAGAGGACGTGACTGCAATGATTATGTTGAATAATACTGCCTGTGAGGGCAGAAATATTGCACTGCCAACATAATGGCGAATTTTATAACAGATCCCAAGATGTCTTTGAGGTGTCAGAACCCCAAAGCTGATCAACGCATATGTGGGGGGAGATAACTGTGAGAAGCCACTCGAAATGCCAGATTATATATTCTCTCCCCCTAAAATGAGCTGGAAAACTGAACTTGAGCTTGAAAAGATGAATTTGAAGTGATTTGTGGTCAGTGGCGATTTTTACGAGATAAAATTTCAAAAAATACGGCAAATCTCAAAAAGGCTGTGATCCGCAGAAAAGCTCGAGTAAATCCAGTCATTACATGATAAAATAGGATTTAAATTAAGAGATGCCTTTAGGGAGGAGGAAGAAACTCAACTCCAAAGAGCAAGGGAAGAAATAGCAGTTATCCTGGCCTCAATATACACTTGATAAAGTCTTGAGAGACACAGAGGAGAGGCACAGAAGGGCCCAGCACGAAGACTAGAGCTTCAGACACCCCTTGCCCTGGTTGGCTTGGCCCTTCATCTGGGAGAGGCCATCTCTGTGCCGCAAGCCACGTGAAGGAGGCGTGAGGTGCCACGGCCCACGGTGCCACTCTGAGTCATGGCCCTTCGTCTCGAGAGGCCCCGTCCATGCTGTGAGCCGCGTGAGGGAGGCGTGAGGCGCCGTGGCCTTGGCCTAGGGGAGCCCTCTCGGTGCCGTGAACTGTGTGAGGGAGGCGTGGGGCGCCTTGGCCTTGGCCTAGGGGAGCCCTCTCGGTGCCGTGAACTGTGTGAGGGAGGCGTGGGGCGCCGTGGCCTTGGCCTAGGGGAGCCCTCTCGGTGCCGTGAACTGTGTGAGGGAGGCGTGAGGCGCCGTGGCCTTGGCCTAGGGGAGCCCTCTCGGTGCCGTGAACTGTGTGAGGGAGGCGTGGGGCGCCGTGGCCTTGGCCTAGGGGAGCCCTCTCGGTGCCGTGAACTGTGTGAGGGAGGCGTGGGGCGCCTTGGCCTTGGCCTAGGGGAGCCCTCTCGGTGCCGTGAGCTGCGTGAGGGAGGCATGAGGTGCCATGGCGGACGGCGCCTCTCCAGTCCCCGACCTCTGCCCAGGAGAGGCCCTCCGGGTGCCGCCGGCCGTGGGAGACAGGTCCGCGGTGCGCGGCCCTCGGCGCCGCGGTAGGTGCCCGAGGAGCGCGGGGCCCCTCCGGCCCGCGGGGGCCGGGGCCGGGGGAGGCCGGGGCCAGGGGGGCCGGGGCCGGCGCGTCACGGCCCCCGCCCCGCGGCCGCCGAGTGACAGCGGCAAGTGCGGCGCGGCTATAAATGCCGGGCGGTGATTGACAGGCCGGCGGCGGCGGCAGCGGGGCAGAGGCAGCCCGGCCGCGGCCATGGGCTCGCCGCGCCGGGCCCTCGGCCAGTCCTACGCGGGCAACGGGCTGCTGTCGCCGCGCCGCCCGGGCAGCGCCGAGGGCGCCGAGGAGGCCGAGAGCGCGGCCTGGGCCTCGCGGCCCGACCGGCGCAACTACCTGCTCAGCATCCGGCCCGAGAACAGGTGAGGGCGGCCGCGGGGGCCCGGCCGCGGCTCGCGGGCCCTGCCGGGGGCGGGCGGCGGCCCCGCTGCGGCCTCCCCGCGGCGGGAGGGGCCGGGGCCGCCGCGCCTGGGGCTGGCGGGGGGGAAGGAGTAACTGCCTCGTCTGCCCGGCGTTTAGTCTGGGGAGCTTGAGTAAAACTGCTGTAAGAGAGACTAAAACTAGGGAGCCGCGGGAGGCTGGGGGTGGCAGAGGCAGCCGGGGCGGCGGAGCGGGGTGCGAGGCTGCTGCCTTGGTGCCCCCGTCGGTGCTCTGCGCTGTGGGAGGCAGGTGCTGCCCGAGACCGAGATTTCAAAGGACGGAAGAGAGCCCAGAAGCCTCGAATAATTAAAAAAAGAAAGACATAAGAGATGGGAAATAGTGGTTCAAAAATAATTTAAAGACACAATGGAAGCGCTGCTACCAAAGCTGTGAAATCGTAAGGCGTATTCACGCTGCTGAGTGGGAAAGTGCTGGCTGTGGGTTTTGATTGTGCTGTGGGAGGAGAGCGAGCTGCTGTGATCAGTGATTTCTTTTTTCTTTTTCCCGAACTGTGAGGCGATACTTCAGTTTAGAACAAACTGATACGATGATTGAACTTGAAATCGTATCACAACCCAGGCGTCTTTTCTTTCTGAAGGCGAATCGTCCCGGCACACAGAACGAGAAATGACGTGTCCGCAATCCGCTGGAGACTTTTTGCAAGATTAAAAAAAGCAGAAGAGGGGGAGCCGTATTGATGTTATGGGCTTGGGTTCTCAAAAACAATTTAGTGCTTGTTTGTTGTAGCCTGGAAGAGGAGGACTAGCTTGTCGCTTCCCAGAAAGGGGATGTATTTTTGTTTTTGTTGCTGGGGCAGGGATTGTCACTGTTGTGCATCTTGCTATAACAGGGCAGGTATGTAAAGTTGACGATCTTGCCGTAAAATCCTGATGGACACTAGCTTCTGTGTCTCTTCTTACTTTGGTATACTCAAGTTAAACTTGCGTACGGGATACTGCGCTGACTCCCCTGGCTTCACTGTAGTGAAGCTGCGTGTGTCTTATCTACGCCAGACTCTAAGCAAGAGGCCTGGTGTGTGTGTGTGCCTTATCTTATTGCCAAAAAGGTATTTCTACAGTGTAGATACGGACTATGTAGTGACGAGAACTACATTCTTGGGTTACAAGTAGCTTTAGGCAGAAGGTCTATGGTAGGAATAAAGCTCTTCTCTCATGGGAGAAGGTGTGGTAAATACGTTGACAACAGGCTGAGGTCACCAAATACAAGGAAACATGCCGGTGAAGACAAAGGCACCACTAAGCAGTTAGTCACCGAAAATAAAGCCTACAAACTACTAGAATTCACTACTCCTCAACTTGTATGCTCTCAAAATAACTGTGCCTTTTCCTTAATGATGTTTTATGAGTGGCTTCCAGCATGTCGAGGATTTATGCCTCAAAGAATCTGAGATGCGAAAATAAATAGAGAGGACAAAAAAAGATAAAAAGATGCCAACCGTGAAGTCAGATGTTTGAGCTGGGGCGATGCCAAAGTTAAGTTGCTTAATTCAGAACCTCGGTGCTTGTATCCTGTTGTGCAAGCTAATTACATACCACGGCATCTTCAGCACCAGCTAATGCTCGTATAGTGTCTACAACTAATCTGTGACCTCAGACTATACTTAATGCCAAAAGGAAATCTGTAATGGAGTACAATATTTTCCTTGTACAGATTAAAAAGTCCTTAGTAAATAAGTTGTTGAGACCTTTTGGTTGCCTAAAGCTTGTCTCTCTCCCCCACCAAGTATCTTCACATTGCAGCTTTAATCAGTTTATTCATAAAGGAGGATCCATCGCTCCTTCAGGTGACATCTCCAGCGCTCCAAACTGGGTTCCCCAAATCGTGGAAACTTTGTTCATGGCCACATTCGGTGAGTCCGACATGTTCCGGATGTGTTGACTGCAGCTCAAGCACAGTAAATCCAGCCTGTGTCTGCAAGGCTCAGAGTCCTGAACATCCTGAACCTGTCACGCTAGTACTGTACAGTGGGTGCACACCTATTTCCAAGTATGGGAGCCTTATACTTTTGCAGACGAAGGTGTATTGCCATGTTTAATCTGCAGTAGATTCATTTTCCACAAGTTTGGCCAATCCCTTTTTCAACTTGTTTATGTACTTGGTCATCAAAGCCTATGGCAAGGCAATTTCGTTTTGCCTGATAACTTCAGTGGCTGCCCCTTTCTGTTGTAAGCAGCAGTGAAAGATACCCTCTAAATAGCAAAACTGACGTTTTTCTTCTATTCATAACATAGCTTCCAGTTTCCCTGACAAAAAAGGAAGGCATAATATAGAAAGGTCTCATTCCCTGCATGGCCCTGGATGTATCTGCAAGCGCTGAAGACTTGAGCCAGGTGCTGCGGAAACTCGCAGTAAACTGTATTATTGCCTGTGATGCAGGGTAAGGGCTTGAATGAAATGGGGTTTTTGTCATATAATTAAATAATGCATCCTAACAATACTGAAAAGCAAATGAGTGGAATTGTGTAGCAAGACTTTCAGAAAGCAATTGAGTTTAATGAAATGCAGAAACATCTGGAGAGCTTCCCTGGGAGCATTTGAAAAGCAAGATGAGTGAAATGCAGATAACATTCAGCAGTTTTCGCAGAATGTATTTGAATTTGGTGGGTTTGAAGCTAATGGAAACAGAAGACATAAGATGCAGACACAGAATTGAAATTGGAGGCTGCTGTGGTGGCTGGAAAGCAAAGCGGATATTCAGATCTGAAGAAAGTGTTTTTCAGGCTTCTCTATTGCTGTCATATATATTTATAGAGTATGTTTAACTGAAGTCTTTATGTTCACTCTCTTCACCCTGTCTCGGAACAAAGCACTAGAAAGTGAATAGTGTGACATGGCAGAGGTACTTAAAGGCATGGAAATGCCTTTATGAACAGAAACTGAGATTAGGAATCCTTACTTCTGAGGAGCCTTGTGGGAAAGTTTCATCTACACAGTTGCATTAATGAACTGTGCAGAAAGAACAGCCTGGATGATCTTACTTTGTCTAATTCTGTAGGAAGAAAGGGATATTATGTAGATTGAAAGGATACTAATTTGAAAACCGGTACGTGCTTTTTCCTGATTTTATCTTGTAGAAATTGGCCATGGTACAGTGGAGGCCAAAAGATCAGAGGTATTGAAAATTGTCATATAGAGAACATCCGTCCCTTATTACAGAGAATATTGAGGATATTTACTTTTTGTGCCCTTGGGAGCTGCTCTTTAAAAAGAACCTTTCCCTTGAAACAGATAGTGAATTCCTGGCTTTCCTCTATCTTTAATACACCTCATAACAGACAATGTGAGTGGCAGGTACTGGACTTGGTGACTTGCCTCTGCCATGGCAGTTGGCAGGTTTTTTTAAATTCTTCTGTCTCAAAGCACTCAGCTATAATTACTTCAAAGTGAGAGCAAAAGCTGCTAGTCCTGTCCAGAGTCTGCTCAGCTGCATTTGTGGCCCACAATTTCAAGATATCTCTTTTGATACCCTTTCTGCAAGAACTCTCTGGGTTTAGAGAGTATCTAGTTCAGAGATATAATTTTATGTAGAGTTATGACAGAGGCTTCATCTGAGTCCTCGGCAAATTACTCTGTTGTCTTGGTGTGAAACAATTTGCACCTCTCTTCGAATGCAGATGTCTGCCCCGAGGTCTTGCTAAACCATTGCCTCCCTGCTTGAATATCCTTCTGCTGTCGTAGCTTCATCTATGTGGATATTTATAGAGTATAGTGACATTGCCTCTGAACTTTTCTTGGACAGCTATCTTTACTTGTGGCAGTTCAGCTCAGGAGAGTGCCTTGCAATGATTCTCCCCCCCCTCCCCCCCCCCCAAGCATCTGGCTCTCCTGGCTAAGAACCATTCCCAATCTTGTATCTCTTGTATTGCATGTAATATCAAATGAAGGTGGAAGATCTGTTACTATAATCAATTGAGCTGAAAACACAAGAGTACTTAGTTCCTGAAAAGCATGCTTAGCTTCTCGTTCAGGGGAGTTCCCTCTTCAGCAGTTTGACATCTGTAACTTCTTATGGGACCTTGCTTTTGCCAGTAAGAGGTATAAATCTCTGATAGGAAAGCAACTGAGGCATCTGAGGGAATTCAATGTTTCTGTCTTGTCTGACCGAAGTGTCTCAAACCATGGAAGAAGGCATGCCTGGTACTCACTCAAACGGCAGAAGTAAATGTATTAATGGGTGAGTCGCTAGTCTGTAGGCTCTCTAGGTATTGGTATGCTATTGGTATAACTACCTGCACAGTGGTGTCCTGTTTGAATGGGACTCCTTGGCAGGTTTATGTCATGGATAATAATCCCAAGCTGCATTATCAGCTCCCTTTCTAAAGCACCCTGACTGTATCTGCTAGAAGAAGTCAAACTGATCTGAGTATGGACTGATAGATCAAGGTGTGGGGTTGGACAAAGGGTGCTCTTTGTGAGTGCTTTTAAGAGGCAAAAAATACATTGCAGGTGTGAATTTTGCTCTTCTCTGGAACCATCACAGAGATGTTTTCCAGAGCCTGGGATCTCTTCATGCTGCTCGGAAGGGAGAGGCATGGTCTCATGTGAAATAGGCATCTCTTGTGCCACAGCAGAGGCGATTTCCGGGAGACAGGATTAAAATCTGCTCTTACCCTCGCTCCGTCTCAGCTAGAGAAGGGAGGTCTCAGATGAATGAGGCTGCTGTTGCCTTGCACTGACTCTGTCTCACATTTTATAGGCCGATCCAAGGAGTGCAAAGTAGAAGAGCTGTTACAGGGACAACTATATTTTCACCTTGCTTATTTTCCAACCCATACCCACTAAGCACAGTGAGTTCAGTGAGATATCGGAAAGATGTCAGTTTATCTGAGCATCTCATTGTACAATATTTGCTTTGCTTTCTGTTGTACTTCCAAATTCCTTGATTTCTTTCAGCTAGCTGCAGGCTAACTTGGCCCACAGAACCAGTAATACTTTAGAGTTCAGTTACACAGATCTGCATCATCTTCAGCATGTTAGAGGTTGATACAGGAATATATAGCTTAATCTATTTATTGTCTTCTATCCGCTCTGTTAATGAAATCCAGCTCTAAATTGTTTATATGCGAGTTGATGTTCATCTCGTCTCAAAGTGAATTACCTGCAGGAAAATGCCTTATTTCTCCAGCTGTAACATCAATTCATTCTGTGACCTTGACAAGTAAAGACTCGATACATCCCTTTTCCAGTCTGTAAAATAACAATGTGTCTTGTACAACTCCATAGCACTCAGAGCTGCTCTGTCACAAGATTGCTGATAATTATTGCCACGGTATATGAAATACAAACACACTTGCTCTGTGTGTGCATGAAGTGCTTGATAAGAAGTGGGGCACACGGCAGGAAAGAAGCCTTAGGCATAACCACATGTAGATGAAAGCTTCATTGTTGGCTTTTAAACTCTAAAACGGTTAGCTACAGACAGCTGAGAAAACATTTGGAGTGGCTTGTGTTTGTCTCAAGCAGTGTTAACCTTGGAGGCGGAGAAGTTCATGTGAAATCTTATCCCTCGAAGTCTGCATGTGCAAAGCATGCCCAATGATATCATGGGACAGAATGCGGGTAGCGGGGAGAGTCCGCAAAGGGTTGTCAGGGTGAGTCCTCTGCCCTGCTCTTAAGAGGGAAGCGCTGCCCTGTTCTTCATGGGTTCTTGGTCTAAGGAGCTTTTGGCCAATAACGCTTCCCTACAAAAGTAATTTAGAGTCCTCAGTCTTGCCATCATTGACACGTTTCTCTGTTTTACATGCTGCACTGGGCAGCTAGTGTAGCTCAATCAAATTTTTATGCCGTTAAGAGCTCTGAAATGTATTAATGTCTCTGCAGCTCAAGCAGATCAAGTGCATGTACTTGTACACGTGAGTAGGGAGCCGTTGTGAAGTTTGTTTTAGTGTCTCCTAAGCCCCTGTTGACTTCCATATGAGGACATGAGCTGGAGGGAGAATGATTTCTTTATCTGAAGGGGAAAAGAAACAAGGAAAGAGAATTTCAAGCAGTGATTGCATGAGAGGGCTTAGAAAAGCTACTGGGTTTAAAATCTATATGTTTTTAAAGCAATTAACTCTTTAGCATAAGAGAGGCGATGTTCCGGCACAGGCCATCAACTTGAGCAATATTTTAATGATTAAAAAGTGAGTGTGCATGACAGTTCTGCCTCCTACCCTTGCAGCAAGACTGAAATTCATCAAGTGCATGGAAAAATAGGGGAAAGATTGTCTTTATTTGCAAAGAAAACTATGAATAGTTGAAGGGCTGAAAGCCATAAGAGGATGATAAATGTCTGTAGAAGTTTGAAAGTATCTAATGAAACAGAATTTAAAGAAGGATTAAGGGAGGTAGAAGCTATCCAGAAAAATAGTAGAGGGGTATAATTCTCATGGTCCAGTAAAATGGCAGTTAATAACCAGATCAGTATTTTTATGGCTAGCTCTCAACAAGCTGTGCTTCGCTTCCTAGATACCCAAGGTGGGTTTCCTTCCACTGGTTTTAGACATGCTAAGAGCAGACCTCTCTGAGCTAACTGGCCAGAGCTCCCTTCCTCCAATGGAGAGAAATTAGCACCTTTAGTCCTTGATTTACCTGCTTTAGATGCAACGCTGAGGATGAAATGAATTGTTGCCTTGATCCATTGATTGTAACAGGCCCCAAGCTTGCTCAGGGGAGACAAATCCTCTGCAGATGCTGCACTTAATTAGGTGAATCCTGTAGTCTGTACAGTAACAAATCTCTCTGGAGAATTGAGGATACACTTTGAGCTTGGACTGTCCGTAGCCCAAACTAGGCAGACAGTTGCTGGGGCATCTGGCATGCCTTGCTTGGAAGTCCCAGCTATCCAAGTTAATATATTGGTTTAGAGTCTGATGTAGATATGGTGGTGCAGTCCTACGTGGAGATACTGTAAACTTAATTAAAACGAGGTGAAACGCCAGCTGCTGGCAGGCAGGCCTGTTTTATTTGAAGCCTTTAAAATTTGATCTTCTCTCTGGGTGTAAGTCTCTAATCTGTAAAAATTCTGCTTGTCTCCTTAGAATAGTGAGGTTAAATTTGAATTAGTACTTGGGCTCTTTGTTTCTGTTTTTGTGTGTGTGATAATATCGAGGCCCCTCAAGAGACAATCGGTCCAATATTCAGCATTGTGTTTCAGGATGTGCCATGAATAAAGCCTGGGTTGCGTGCTCAGCCCGGAGAATTGAGAAAGTACTGAGCAGTGTTTAATTACATGATCACTGAACAGTGTTTAATTACATGATCGCATACACAAACACTAGGGAGTTGTGTTACAGGCACCCTTTATTCTGGTTCTTGTCTTTTGAGCGATTTACTTTGCAACCAAGAAAGGACTCCTTCCCATTTATCTTATGCAAGCAAGCATCATTTTTTTTCTTTTAAGAAAAAATCTGCCTATGCTAGCATTCTCCAGCAAGCATTTTAGGATCTTCCTTCTTAGCTCCTCAAGTGATGTCCATGTCCTTAGTACTCCTAGAGGTCAAAAGGACAGTTTCCTTTGCCACGGCATGCAAAATGTTTGAGTCCCTTTCCTGTTGGAAGAACTGGGAGATGAGACTCGTCGCATCTCTGTGCAGTTAACAGCCAGCTAGAGCTGCCCTGGGGCAGCCCAGAGCATTTCAGAAGGACGAGGTGCATCGGTCCCAGTCTCCCAGGGCTGCTCGGGAAGGCTGCGCTTGGGAGAGTTGTGGGGAATGGGAAGCTCAGATCCCTTGGAGAGGGGTCACGGCAGGGAGAAGAGCAGCTGAAAGTGCAGTTTGAGCTCTCCTAAGCTGTGAGGGCGGCTGGGAGCGACGAGGACAAGGTGGCGTGCTGATCAGTAAGGCAGGTAATGCAAGGAAAGCCTTGTAATGCTGGAAGGGACTTGGTACTCAGAGGGGTGCCCCAGGTACTGGAGCTCAGCTGGAAAGTTGAAGGCTCCTCTGTTACATTCATCTGACCTCTCTTGTGGGCCAGCACAGTGCATGCTGAGTTGGATCAGGGAGCTGATTGTCAGTCTGTTAAGGTTAGTGTTTTATTTTCTAGCCAGATAGCTCCTGATCTGCTCATCCTCTGGCTATGTGAACACCAGTGTTGGCACTGGGGAGTGATCAAGAATGTGCATCTGGGGGTGGAGAGGGTGAAGCTGCTGCCAGAAGGGCAACTGCCACCCAAGTTTGTTGGGTTAAAGCAACTTCTGAGCAGCTAAGACTTCTGCATTCCCCTGTCTAAACTGTCTTTGTTCCTCTGATCTGAAGGAGAGGAGTCAGAGCTCTTCAGAGGTTTTGTTTTGGTCCAGTAAAAGCCCCTGTGTATGTAAGTATTTGTTTAAAAAAATCACCTTAAAGGTCTGGTAGTTTTGTCTACTTTTTCTAGTTCTTCTAGTCACATGGAGACTCTGCCTCCACATATGGAAATGCTGCATGTTTGGCAGGAACAGTTTTCAGAAACCCTCTGTGGTCATTTTTAGGACAAGACTTTGAGTCCTGCTGACTTCTGGGCTCTGTGCAAGTCCCAGTCACACAGATCTGGTCGTTTGGGTAGAAGACCTGAAGACATGAACCTTTCTTGCTTTTCCATGCTGTCTCCTATAGCATTGTCATAAAGCACTAAAGAGGTTTGGCTGTTTCATAGTGGTCTAAAGTGAACAAGGCTGAGAAGGTTTGATCCATCTGCCCAGACCAACGTGGGTATTTGATTTCCTACAGAGAGTTCCCCAAGGATGTGTCTACACTGTGGTCACTTCTGAGGTTGTGTGGTGAGATTGCAGCGTAGACATGACTAACGTATATCTCGGCGTGATTCAACCATTCAGCTTGGGTAGTGTTGACTAGCTGGTACTTGGTTAGTTTTCTACTTCTGATTGCCGTGTAGGTGAGCTCAGGCATAGTCTAATGAGCTGCTCCTCACTGCTGCAGGTCTCTGCTGAGAGGTTATTTCCTACAGCCTGCCAAGGGCTGCTGCCACAGAACGGCAGCGTGGCTGTTTGGTTAGGGGCACGAACCGTCCCTGGAGATGGTTCTCTGGGAGAATTGTCTGCCACTGGTAAGTAGCTTGTCTGACGGGTGTCTCCAGTGTGAGTCTTGGCCTTTCATTTTATTCTCTGAATTGGTTGATGTTGTGACGTGTTCCTGCAAAGAGAACAAAAACTATAGATTCCTGTAAATCCTACTTTTTTTTTTTAATCTATATTTTAGTGATTTGGTTAGCAAGCTGGAGAGCCGTATATAAAGACTGAAGAGTTTTCAGCTTCTCCAAAAAGCTGATACCTCTGATGCTGAAGTACTGAGTGTGACCAACTCGGGCCACCTGCTTGTCAGCGGAAAAATGAGTTTGCGGCGCTCTGCACTCTTGAGTGCCATTTCGTTGAACGTCTCCTGGGTGAAGTTGCCTGCTTTGTGGCCAGAGCTGCAGATGGTGCATGGAAGGCTCAGGTGCTGCTTCTTGGAAACCTACTTGTATAAATGTCCTTACATTTAGTCTCTGTGATTAATGACTGTTTCATTTTTACAGCCTCTGATTACCATTTACAATGTGGCTTGCTCATCCTGGCAGTCAGCCTGAGTAAGGCAGTTGTACCTTCTTTTAATAGGAACTCTGACCTGTGCAAAACGACTCATCATTAATGCATCTCTGTAATGGTTTATTTCTGCTCCTTTCCATGCTTTTCTGTCTAATGGTTTTGTATGCTGTTTTTTGCTTAGCTTATCAAGCAGCAGATTATCTCTCTCCAGTTTAGGAAGGTAAAACTACATTGCATTAAACTTCTCTGACCAAGCACTTTGCTGAATCTGACTGCATGTGATTAATCTGTAATGCTTTGGTACTAATTAAAGAGAGCACTGAAGTGATGTAACGGCCTTATTCTGCATGACTGGATCTCTTAATACTTGCATGAACTGCAGACAGCGAAGTGAGTGTTTGTCATAAATCCTGTGTCAGGTGCAAGAAATATTCATCTTTCTTAGCCAAAGGATGGGTATACAGTTTGTTCAGCTATTTCTTGATATTAAAGTGAGACTTCCATACAGAGACGCATTAAAAAGTAGAACATGCGGCTGCGCTGAGATGCAATCAAAGAAGAAATGTTCTTCTTTCCCCACCATCCTGTGCTTTATCATGAAGATTCTCCTTCCTTTGGACTCTGCACTGAACCACACTTGTGCAGTTGTACTTTGCCTCTGGCAAAACAGCACATTTGGAAGTCAGTTGGCGTTAATGATTTGCTGCAGAAGCGGGTAGAGGACTGACTGTGGAGGGAAAGGCCTCTGCAGAATGCTCCTGTAGTTCTGGGATTGTTAACCAAAAGGTAAGGAAAAGAAAATAGTGATGAAGCTGACACTTCTCAAGTCTCCTTTTCCTGAAGGTTGCTTTTGTATGGAAATCCCTCTTTAATGTACAAAGGCTACTGAACTGCCAGCTGCCTCCTCCTAGGCTGCAGGGCTTTTTCTGCAACAAAGATGCAGTTTCAGGAAAGCTCGGAGGAACAGTGGCTGCCACCTTATATCACATTTCCTGAATGCTCCGAATTACTGATTTAGAAAGCGATTTGAATTGGACAAGTCTTGTTGCTGATGGAATAAGTCAACTGGGAACCGCACAGTGCTGCAGTCTCTAAAACCTGCCTGTGATTAATACAATGGTTTCTTTGAAAGATTAAATTGACTTTCCAAGCTTTTCTGCCAAGTGCACAGAGTATATTGGGCAAGTCTTGTCTGATTCATCTGCTGTGCCTGCAGAGTCCCCAGCTTCTGGTGACACTGCTTTCCAGAAGCATTCAGTAGCCTTTGCTGTATTTCACCCAACTCTGGGGTTTGCACTGAATAGACTAGACTTACTCCTGGTGCTGCCTGCTGATATCAGTGGCATGGTACTGGGGTTAAACTTGGTTCTGAGTGTAACTATGTGTGTGCATCACTTTTTTTTTTTTTTTTTCTTTTTGATAAGATGCTGATCATGTTGCTGGGATATGAAATGTTAATTGATGCTTGAGAAGCGCTAACTTCACTATGTGGATCTGAAAGGCATTTACTGATTGGGGGCTGGGCATCTGTATCGATTGGGCCATCAAAACCCCACCAGTAACTGCCTTGGCACCGGATTGTCTGCCTTGCTTTTTGGAAGTGGGAGGTTTTTTCTCCTGGTTTTGGAGTATGGAAAGGTTTCTTTGGTTTGAAACAGCTATTGGCTTCCACAGCCCTCCGCTGGCCCTGTGGTTGTGTGGGGAGTTGCTTGGCAGGACCAGTCTCCTGGGGACCATTGACTTCCACAGAATGGTGTCTAAGCTGTGGCATCTGCTTTTTACCCTCTGTCCCACGCGTGCGTTTGGATTAGACGGTGTTTATAACCCTTGCTCAGTAGATGAGGCAAGTTTGCAACAGCCCTAGCTGCTATCCTCTTTCCTTATCGTTACCCAACGAAAGCGGTGCCGAGGAGCTGGGTGAGGCTCATGCTGCGTCCCAGTTGTTTGTCACCCAGGGACTTCATCTCCCTGGATCTCTTACAAACTGAGGCTAGCAGGAAGCCAGAATGAAAATCATAGCACTGCGCCCTTCAGGTAAGTCTTCTGGGGGGGGGATGAAACGAGTAGCTTCTGTGCCTGGAGCGATCCTGGTGCCTTTCAGCCTTGTGTGTGGTTCGGTCCCTGCTGCAGTGCCTGTCAGCGCACCTGGCCTGGCTGCATTCATGCTGAGAAGTGTGGTTTTCCTCAGACACGTCTGCTTTCCGAGCAGGTACAGCATGAGTAGCAGCAGTGCCAGCATCCTGCCTGTGAGCTGGGGGCTGCTTTGAGGCTGGGGTCCTCCTTGTAGGGCACTCACTACGTGCTAGGAGCCCTTTTGCTCGTAGTGGAGCTGTGTCGGGAATGGTTTGGGGGCTTGTTCCCTCTCTTGCATGTCTCTAGGAGCTGATCATTTGTTCAAGGAATATGTCTTTCACTGCTGATAGCAGTGTAAGTAGAGCTGCCAGCTACCAGTTCTCTGGCAATTTTTGCTATTTCTTTGAAGATCCTAGCACTTGAGACCTTGGGTTCATCTCCTAGTATAAACATTTAGCTTTTTAATTGCAGAGAGAAACCTACAGAGAGGATGCTCTTCACTTCCAAGGGCTCCAGAGCACTATCCAAATAAAGACACAACTGGGAGATAAATCCTTTTTTCCCTCAAATAAAGTCAAGGTCTTCTGGGGCCTCTCTTGGTGACACTTTTCTGTCTATCAGGGTTGGCAGTGCTGCATGAATACAGTGATTTAGTGCTATCCTTGAATAGTACTTGAATGACTGGGAAATCTAAGATCCACTTTATGAACTTCTGAGACAGTACTGGCTCCTTGGATAGTTCTGGCTGATGTCCTGGCCTGAACTTCAGGGTCAGTGCATGAACTCGTGGTGCATGTGGCCTGTAATACCTACATGCAACAGCAAGCAGTAAACTGCTGTCAGCTTCACATACAGTTCCTAAGCTCAGGAAGGTGTAAGCCAGGCTGCAGGTATCCTTCAGTGAGCTGTCCCCAAAGCAGGGAACATTTTGAATTCAAAGCCTTTAAAGAAGGCCAGGTGTTAAGGAGCCATGTTTAGTTCACACTTGGCCTGAAATCCTAATACAAATTTTTCACAAATAAAATCCCAGTGAATGGAACAATGCTTGAAACACTTGTAGTGCGGTACCAGGAATATGAAAGTGAAGCTGACTTTGTTAGTGTCTTAAATTAAGACTGCAAACTGATTAAAGAAATGCTCAAGTGTAATCCAGAATTAAATTGCTCCTGACAATTATTTCTGATAACATTATAGGCAAAGGGGATGTCTCCCAAGTGACACTTTAAATTGACAGTGTCATTTTAGGAGTGAAAAAACAGTCAAGTAGCATCACACTGCACTGGAGTTGTGAACAACTTAATGTTGGGATGGTGGGAGGGAAGAAGGGCATTTAAAACAAGAATGCTTGATGATGGGGAGCAGCACAGACAGATCTCTGAGACCAGATAGAAAGGAAGGAGACCCTTTGATTTCTTTCTAGGTCCTTCATCTCTAAGAAATACTTCTTGAATCTTCCAGGAGCACCTTCTGCGCAATCATTTCTCAGCTGACGGAGGAAACCCAGCCACTATTTGAAACCACTATCAAATCCCGTTCTGTGTCCGAGGATTCTGATGCTAAATTCACGTGCATAGTGACAGGTAACTGTCTTCAGTGAATAACCTGGTCCTGCCTGACTTGCCGGACTTGTGCTAATAAAACTCTAGAGCAAGGGATAACAAGACAACACACAACTCCACTGTTGTCAGACTGCCAAGTAAAGGTTCAGCAATTGCATGATTTCAGCTTTAATTTAAAGGGGAGGGGGGAACACCTGAGACTGTAAGGAAGCAGAGGTATAACCTAACGTCTCCAAAAAAACAAATTTAAGTACTGAAAATGGAAAATGCTAATCACTACTTGGGCTTGTAACAATTTATTGTCCTCCTCTAGTCTCTGCTTCTTCTCTAATCATGGAATCCGTAACTTGGGAATGTGCAGTTTTGAAGACTAAAGCTGTCATATTGGAGCCAACTTTGGCTCTCCTTGGCTGTAAGTGGCTGGAGCGCAGCAGGGGTGGCACATTGGTGATAGATCTGAATATCTGAATGTCTGAAATAAAAGCCAGTTGCTGCCCAGTGTGCTAAAATCTAACCTTGAGCAGGAAGGAGTTTGGCCAGCAAGAGGGGGAAGGGGAAGGCTGAAGAAGGGGGTTCGTAGTAAGCCATTGTGGTGATGTGGCATGGTAGTGTTGATGTAAAAGCAAGCAACTCCTTTGCCCATGGGCTTTTGTTTTGCAAGTATAGAGACTCTAAAGCCTCTTTTTTTGGTAGTGTCTATCTGTTTAAGACACTGTCGGTCCTTCCTGATGTTGCACAGGTTATCTATTCCAGCAGGCTACTCTGTGAGAGATGTTAGGCAAGTCTAAGTTTTGGAAGCAGGAGGGTATCTCCAGTGAAACTCTGCCGCAAGTACCAAGCCCTTCCTGTGATTCAGGAAATCTAATATGCCATTGGAAATATGCTGTAAATGAGTTACGCACTAACAACAGCAGGCTGAAGCCCTTCTGTGGGAGCTGCCAACTTTGAATTCTTGGCTCTTCCCATATAGGCTCATTTGTCAAAGGTCTGACTTTCTGATCTTGTAGGGATGCCACCGGTGTATTGAGTTCACTGACTGCTTAACTTCAACAGAGCACTTCCCGATTCCTAGAGCAAAACTGGACTGCTGGGGAGATGCTGCCAAGCCATGCCATTCAGCCCTTCATTAGAAGAGCTCAGTCAATTAAAGTTATTTAAATAGAAAAGCTTTCTACATATTGCACAGCAGTGTGGAACTCACTAGCACTGTGCATTGTGCAAGCCAAGAGTCTCGGAGGTCAAAAAAATGACTCATGCTTAGATATGTTGGAAAATCCTGAGCAACAGCCGATACAGTCCTGTCTCTTCTACCTCCCCTTGCCTGAAAGTGTAGAAATGACTCAAACCCAGAGCTTCCCTCAAAGGCATGTGATGGCACTGCTCTCCCTCCCAGGATTTCTTGCCTCTTTTAGAGCACCTAGTCCTGGCTTCTCACACTGGCTTAAGTCTCTGTTGGCTGCCCCTTGGGGTTGGCAGTTCCTTCTAACAAATATCATCTCTTCCAGAGTCCAGATGATACCATCGGGTCCACGTGGGCTTTGTCAGTGCAAGAGGCCCATGCGTGCAGATGAGCTCTGGTTCACTGTTAGACTGGAAGGTAGCTGATGGGGAAGGAAGTGCCCTGCATATGCAACTCTAAAATGCTGTGTTTGCTCTTAAGAGGAGATGGGAGAGATGCTGAAGTATCTGATGCAAGGCTTCCTTGGCAGTAGGAAGTAAAAGCCACTTCTGTGTCCTCTCTAGTATCTCTCCCTGGAAAAGCTGGAGAAACTCTTCACTATACATTGTACAGGAGACATGTTGCCAAGGAATAACCACCTCTGCTTGTACCAAATTGAAGTATCAGCTCCTAGAGATGGATACAGTCTCTGTCTGGTCTGTCACCCTTCCCATAGTCCAGCCTTTGCTCTTGGCAGGCAGGAGGCTGTCTTCCAGCTTTCGGTGACCTGCTGGTGCTGTGTGGCACACTGTGATTTCTTACTCCATCAAGTGCAAAGCTTGACCTGATACTGGTCTCACCTTTTAAGGTGAAGGAAAATGTCAAATGAACATCTTCGACCTGTTGCCTATTGCAATATTTTACACCAGTAGACTGAACTAGAGGAAGTTTTTATCCACTTGAAGTGAATAGACCCACAAAAAGAGAATTTTGATGGAAATGTCCTTAAAACTTGTGCCCTGTGATCAGTTTGAGAATCTCTTGCATGTAGTCTTGTGGACTCTCCTAGGAGCTTGGGATCTGTTTGGGAGAGAGGGTCACGAGGTTGAAAGTTAGCTGCAGCTGCAAAATCTAATCAGTAGTTCAACTATCCCTCTCTGCCATGATTTTTACATTCAACTAGGAGATGTTACAGAGAGAAAGGAAGTACATCCCTGGTCACTGCATGGCAACCAGCATGTGTCCCAGTGTTGTGGCTTGGGTCCAAGGACACTTTGGTTCATAGACTTATAGGAGGCAAAGGGTGGACTGTCAGCTGCTGCTGTTGTGACTCTCAAGCCCCAAATACACGTACATGACCTACGAGGACATTTTAATGTCTTCTGCTTCTTGATCGATGATGACAGTTACATGGAGTGCCACCTCTGGGAATCAGTGATTTGCTGGTTGCTTCCTAGGAAGGCAGCAAGATGCAAATGTTTGAAGAGCCAACCTCCAGAATGTGTGCTGACAACAACGTCTGTGAGGCAGACTTCCTAAGCTCTTGGGGTGGTCACACAAGCCCTCCTTTCCTCCTGTTGTCTAGTTCTCCAACGCTGCCTGCCTGCTACTGGTGTCCCTACTATGTCTGATTTGATTATTTCTGGTCAAATCCTGCATCAGTTATGGCACTTTTTCTTTTTTTGGACAAATTCCTTCAGCCTGGGGGAGGAGGGCTGGGGGTTAAGCAAGTGGCCTGGGTAGTGGGTGAAGGCCTGACCCTGAAAAAAATGCATGCAACAGGTCAATGGAGGGAGTTAGAAATGGGGAGGGGGAGGTTCAAGAGGAGAGAGCTGGCTGGTGGGAGCCTGGGTGCCTGGGCTCAGGGTGAGGAGGGTGAGTGAGAGGAAGGGGAGTGAGTGTCACTTGCAGGCCCCGGCATGGAGAGTTAGACTGTTCTTGGTGCATCCCAGTCCCCCCTGTCCATGTTACTGGAAGTCTTCTTGTCTTTGGTAGGGGCAATGGGGGCTTCAATCCTGAAAGCTGGAAAGGAACAGATCTTACCGTGACTCCTCCTCCCCAACCTGCCCACAGCCTCCGCTCCACATAGCTTGTGTAGAGCAGAAATGGAAAACCAAGGAAATCTGTGTGATTGTTTCTAAACTTCTTCCATTTTGCTGAGTTTCAAAAGCCCAACAACTACCTCCTGCCTGATAAAATGAAAAAAGTTGCTTTAAACAGAGTTTCTGTGGGTGATTTTGGGTAGCTATTGCAAGAATTTGTTTTGCATAAGGTCACAAAAACTTTGAAGGCTTCTCAAACTTTAACAGCTTGAGGAGAAAGAATATTTGATCTAAACTCAGCAGTTTCTCCAGGGAAAAATCCCTGCTCAGAAAAGTCTCTCTGGCCCTGCGGTGCAGCAGAGGACAGTGCCTGACTCTCATGCTGGAGTAATGCCTCCGGAAGACATACTTCCCAAAAGCTTTTGCTGGGCCTGAAGACACATAGGGAGCGTGGTGGGAGCCTGCCCTCCTCCCCAGGAACGCAAGGCACCGCTCTGTCTGTAAACGTGGGGCACTTGCTGGTGAATGTCGGAGACCAGCTGCTGGCAAATCCATCTCTGCACCAGCTGCACGGGGGGTCTGCAGGAGTGACAGATTTCAGGAGGACAAGTGCCCGGTTTATGAATGACCGCTGTGCTTGCAATGTGCTTCCGTTACATCCAGACGTCCAGCGCCTTGTAGCATGGCGGTGCCTGGAGACTGTGTCCTGAGCTCAGCTGCCTGGTCCCTCTAACTTGCTTGAAAGCAGCCGACAACATCAGCTGTTGAGCTGGGGGTGTTCCAGCTGCTAGCCAGCCCTGACAGCACTGCGTGCATACCGGGGGGTTAAGCCTGTCCCCAAACTGGAGGAATTTATTAGCGAGGCAGCCTGCAGATGGATGCCTAGGCCTGCAAGGCGAGCGGCGGCTCCCCTCCCCACCAGTGTGCAGGGCATGCCAGGGAGTGCAGCAGCAAACCTCCTGCGTGCTCAGGCATCTCTCCAGCCCCTGCTTGGCTCCGGTTACAGCGCCTGGGGAGGGGCGGCTGGCGTTTGAAGGCACGGGAACGCTGCGGGCAACTGCTCTTTCTAAACTCTGACCAGACTGTGCATAGAGGAGGGGGGAAGCCTTCCCCTGGCCCTCTGTGTGCAGGTTTCCAGCTGGTGCTTGCCTATAGCTCCCTTTTGCTGCAGGCTGGAGCTTGCAGCAGGGGCTAGTCCGCGAGCTGGTGCCGCATTAGCCCCTGGTAGGAGGCAGGTAGCCTCATGGACACAAGTGCAATGAGCAATAGAGAGTTTAGGCTTAACAGCAGGAACAGCCTTTCATCGAGGCACTGCACAGCTATAGAAATTATGGTTCTCTCTGGCAGAGGTCAGCTAGGAATGGCAATCAGCTGCAAAGGCCATGGGGGGACATCACAGGGCTTCTTGGAAATGATAGGCTTGCAGTTCCTAGAACAAATTGCAGTGATGGCTGTTCACAGGATATTAGGAAAATCTACCTACCAGTTAGCTGCATTAATGACCATGGAGGCCTCCTGAAGGTCACGTGCCCAGAGTGGCACTTGGGAAGGGCAGGATTGCTCTGGCCGAAATACGAGTTGCGCATGGAAATTGTTTTGTTCCTGGTCCCTAGAACAGAAAAAAACAGCCAGAGGCTCATTCAGCCCAGGGTCCTACTGCCAAGCATAGTCAGTAGGTAATGTTTGAGGAAAACATAAGCAACAGGGTCAGTCTATGGTGATCCTTTCTCTGGGATACTCTCATGGCTTTCTCCAGTTAGCAATTTAGGGCCTATTCACCTCAGCCACAAGTGTCTGGGGGTTTTGCACTTGTTCTAAAACTGGATGGAAGACCAGTGCTATTTGCAGAGTGTAGGAGGAGAACCTCACCTCTGTCCAGACCAGAGCTGCCAATGGCGGCAGTGCAGAAGTGAATGAGAGGGCAAAGGATGTGAGCGCTATGGGCAGCAAGGATGGAGAAGGTATATGTCAGAGGCGATGAGAGTAAGGCACCGCAGTGAGGAAAGCTGGAGGATAGAGCCAAATCTAGAGGATTGTCTGGGCTATGGGGATGACTGTCCTCCACGCCTAAGAGAAGAGCAGGACAGGAAAAGTTATCTGACCCTATGTCCCCAGCCCTAACTGGTTACAGCGGAATAAGTCCAAGCATGTAAGGGGGCAGGGTCCAGAAGTGCAGACAGGAGAGAAAACCAAATGACACATGGGGCGGAGGTTTGGTATGTGCTGCTTTTGCTCTTTCTGGTCAAAGGCATTCTGAATCAGCCAAAATCAGGGCTAATTCTTGCTGATGAGTCTTTGCTCCCTGTCCTCTCACTCCTGCCACAAGGCCTTCTTCACGGGGATAGATGTAAGCTGGGCTTGGGTGTTGCTGCAGGCTGCCAATGTCTCTGTGTGGTGCAAATAGGAGTCTCCTCTCTGTGGAGATTAAAAGGGTCACAGCCAACCTTGAAATCTGTGGATGGACAATTGGGAAATATCCAAATTAGTTAGTATCCTGTCCCTGCCTTCTCTGAACTTGCGAGCCATTGGGTCTAGACATTTTGGATATTCCTGGATAGCCATTGCTGGATCATTTCCAGCACAGCCCGTGAATCCAGCCACCGTTCCCACCGTCTTCAGGGATCTTGGGGCTGGCAGGGAGACTCTGGAGGCTGGAGGTGCCAGCCTCCCTCGTTCAGCAGAACATAAAGTCAGTAGGGGCATTGGCATGAAATAAGCTTCAGGTTCCTACCTTGGGCTTTGAACAACTGTTGAACACATTTAAGTTGGGGTATGACGTGAGCATTGAAACTTGTATCCCGTGCCCTTAGGGTCAGCTTGTCTGTACTGGGAGCCCTGTCTGAAGTACAGGAATGAATGGGCTGCTTGCTCGAGCAGTTTTTAACCTGAAAAACAGGCAACTTTTATTCTGAGTTAGAGCTGCTGTCAATGACAGATGAGGGCTGTGGCTAGCTTTGGTCGGTGTGGGGCATCCTGGTGATCCACCACCGCCTACGATGGGGGAGGATGTGGCTGTGTGCCTGGCACGCTGGCCAAGCAGTCACACACGTCATGATGTCACTCTACGGAAAAGGCAGGTGACATCTGTTGTCAAGTGACATTTGTAGGACACCAAGCTGGCTGTGATGCAATCAAGGTTGCTTCTGTTCAATGGAAACTTTTGGATCAGTTTACAGACTGACACTTAGTGAATTGTTGTTAGCTCCACAGAGGAGTGAATGTCTGTTTTCTAACCTTAGGCTTAATCTCATCAAAACATGACTCTTCATATGAAAGTGACGGCGTGCTCACCTTCTGCTTCCAGCCAGTGTTAGAGGAGACGATCGTGTGATCCGCTGTCCTCTGTTCAGGAATGAAGTGCTGAAATTTTTTTCTCAAAAATAGCCCTATTGCTAGTAGTGATAAAAGATTTGGATAAGCGCATCTTGTTTCCACTCACAATACTTTTCTGCTGTGTGATTTAAAGAATGGAATGAGCCCAGAATAACATATATCCTATTCTGCCAGAGCGTTTCCTTTTACTATTGATTCCTTATCCCCGCAAGACCAAACTTGCTGTGCTGTTGGTTGTAATGTTCCACGCACTGACATAACTGCTTCCTCTCCAGGATACCCACAGCCAGAAGTGACCTGGTATAAGGATGATGAAGAGATGGACCGCTACTGTGGTTTACCCAAGTATGAGATTTTCCGTCATGGAAATCGCCACACCCTGCAGCTGTATAAGTGAGTAAAAAAGCTGGAGAGTAGTGGATTTGCTGGTGGGAGCTTTGAGTGTGTTTTCCTTACTTGGAGAGGTTGGCTGTCAGCAATGTTCTTCCCCCAGGGCCAGTGCTTGCTGGCTCCCCATACTTCCCATTGCCATGTTCCCAGCTGTCCCTTCCCCTTCAGCTCTTTGCTCGAATGACTCCCCCATCACATCAATATGAGGTCCATTATTGCATCCAAGGATAGCCACCATGCCGGAAGCAAGAGGACTTCCGATGGTGGTAGCAGTGTGTCATCAGTGATGAAACAGGAGGAGAGCATTAGGACTGAGAGAAAGCAAGAGAAGGGAAAGCAGTGACTGCACTCAGGATGATGATCAAGGAGATCAGGCAAGGTAAGGACAGAAACGGTCCGTAGGAGTGTCGTGAGCATTGGAAAGGGTGAAAGAGGGAAAAGGGCTGCAGACCTGTCCCAGGCCCCTGGAGAACCTTTCCTAGCTTTCACCATGAGGTCGGGGAAGGAATGTGCTGCTTCAGTGCTCCACTGACAGAGTCATGGTCCTCCATTATGCAGACAAGACTGTCAGCTTCTTTTAACTTTGAATGAAAGCTACATTTCTGGGGAACCAAGCACACTATGTCCCCAGCAAGCAGAGACCTATTGCAGTTTGTGTCCTGGATTTTGGATGTCGGCGAGAGATGACGCTCTCTGAAAGTGCAGGTTATTGGTATTGCTGATAGTCCTGTGATCCTTGCGATTCTAGCTTGGGCTTTTCTGCCACCCCAGGCACACTCCAGGTTTCTGTGAGTGGCTAGCTGACCTGTTGGAGGAGTGGGGAGCTCCTCGGGCCAAGAGTCCCGCAGGGGTGAAGGTGGAAGTGGTGTGCATGTGCTTGTGTCTGTGAAGCAGGGTGGGAAGGCTTTGGCAAGGTAGCAGGATGGAGTAAAAACAGAAATGTAAGGATCAAATTTAGGCAGTGGAAAGTTGAGTGGAGAAGGTCTTACAGAGGGATGTGGCTGACAACACTCAGAACACCTGGTGCTAGCTGTTCCTGTTTCATCACAGCCCTCTGCTGTCAGTGTTACAGCCCAGGGGGAACTGAGCACTGATTTGTGTCCATCTTGCTTATCTGTTAGTGCTGAGAACAAGCAGAGGCCTGTGAGGGAGGCCAGTCCCAGCCACAGGTCTCCAGATGTACTGCAGGCACCTCAGGGCAATACCTTCATCTTTTGGCCCCTCTCGAGCAAGAAGGGGGAGAGCATGCATGTGTGTGTGTGCAGCTGTAGTGCCTTGGGGAGGAAACGTTGGTCTCATGCGGAGATTTTGGTTTCCAGGTGCAGAGAGGAAGATGCAGGCATTTACCAGGCCTCAGCTAGAAATAACAAAGGCATCGTATCCTGCTCTGGTGTGCTGGAAGTGGGAACCATGACGGAGTTCAAAATCCATCAGAAGTGGTTTGCCAAAATTAAGAGAAAAGCTGAAGAAAAACTGCGAGAAATAGAACAGGGCAAGAAACGAGGGAAAGAAAATGTGGAGGTGGAGAAGTTGCAGAGGATGAGCCCCGATCGGCTCCAGAGAAAGCGGAGGCTGACTAGGGATCTGAATTTCCGGTCAGGAACCTCCTCATGGGAGAAAGAGGATGTGGCAAAAGTGCATGTTGCTGATTCTCAGTCCAGATTACATGAGGATATTGCTGAGCCGAAGGAACCACCTGTAAATGCGATGACTGGCTTTTCAAACAAATTGATAACACCTTTGAAAGCAGAAGTGACCGCCAATGGAGATGTCTCTCTGGAAAGTGGGGAGGAGAATGGGAACAGCTTTCTTGCATACATCTATGAGACAGTGGAGGACCTAAAAGCCAAGCCCATGGCCAAAGACTCTGCTGCCAGAAAGAAAAAGAAGGTAGTGGAACCTCCAGGAGCAAAACAGGAAGTTTCAAAGAAAGAAGAAAGTGGAAGAGATAAGGTGAACCCCTCATCAAATCCAAGGTTTGCCCCTCCTGTCCCCTTGCGCAGGAACACACGTTTGAGGGTAGCAAATGATCAAGAGGTGGAAAATATTCCAAAAACCAAAGAGTCTGGAAAACCTATGAATCAGGACACTAAAACTAATGCATATCAACAGAGCTTGCCACCTTCCAAGAGTGACGTGCACTTCTCTTTGAAAGAGATGTATTTCGATAATCAAAAGAAACCCGCAGTGGGGAAGGAGGAGGCAGGGGCTACAGAAGAAGCTGTGAACGAGGCTGTGCTGCAGCCCGTGGGCATCAGCAGACAAGCAGAGAGTACTTCATCTCCCTCAAAAGTGTCAAAGGCAGGACATGACTCATCTGAGGGACAGAAAGGCCAGCGTAAAGAACCGAAGCCAGAGGGAAACAAAGCCCCTGATCCGCAGGTAACTAGACCAGAGAGTAGCCATAGAGGGGTTGCGACAAGAAAATATTTGTGCCATGTGTTTGCGTTGGTTGTGCTGCCAGCCCTGGGAGGCTATGTGCTCCTCAAGGGAGCTGCTGCTGAGACTGCAGGGATCTCCTCTGGCAAAAGCACTCCCCAAAAAAGGCTTGCTGGGCTGTGGGTGCCTGAACAGCAGAGCTTCCAACTGAACACCCCATCTCTGAATAAATGTCAAATGAGGTGGTGAGGGGAGATGTACGTCAGGGCCCTTCAGCTGAACAGCTGGTCTCTGAGCGGCCTGGGGGGTGCCGTAAGCTCTCCTGTTTCATCGGCAGGCTGACCTCATGCGAAATGTTTCCAAATCAGTTAAGCAGCGAGCACTGAATGGCTATTTATAGCTGGGGGTGGATGCCTTATGCGTACGACGCGCAGTGAGGCTGATGACATCTGTTCAGTTTAGCATTTGAGCCTGGGCTTCAGCCTGATGCGTTTAATGAGCCCCCCATGCAAATGAGTGCAGCATGCCAGGTATGCCATGTGAGCGCCGTTAGGCAGGGCTTTGAATTTTGTTTACAGTTCAACGTGTATACAGTAGAGCTGGGCTTTTTTTTTTTTTTTTTTTTTTTGGCTCTTCAACTGTTGGAAAAAGGCTGCTGCAAGACTCATTGTGGGGATGCAGAGCCGGAGTGCTGCACCTGCTCCTGACTCTCATTGCATCTTTTCATCAATGTCTATTTTTGTCGCTTAACCTGAAGCATTTTCCATGAAAATACTAGACTGGAAGCTACCAGTCTTTCCACTCCTGACCTGCCCCTTCTTTTTCCTTTTTTTTTTTGTTAATGACCCCTGCTGTGGTAAAGGATTCTCCGAGTCTGATTTGCAGGTGCTGTCAGGATTTGGCATTTGAACGACGGTAGGTGCACACTTTCGATAAAGACCAAAGCTATTAGAGGAGCACTCAGGGCGCAGCACATCTCTCTTGTGGATTGCTCCCTTGGCAGGTAACGCAATATTTTAGGATGCGGAAACATCCACAGTATGAGAGGTGGGACTAACGGGTGCTCCAGTGAAAGAATTTCCTCTCTTTCTCTTCTGGATTTCCTTGTAGGTGTACAGCCATAGGTAGGGCACCAGTTATTGGTAAGAAACCTGCTGTGTTTTAGTGAACCAAGTGTGTCTGGGTGCTGGACTCATTGCAGTGTAGCACTGAACCCGTCTTTAATGTGACCCATCAGCATCACACATTGCTGCGTAAATTATTACTGAGCATGCAAGACCATGGAAAAGCAATTCTTTTTTTCTCTTTCTCTTGCATTTTCATGACCCTTGCTCTTAAGGAGAGTGGGACTTGTTGGTACACAGCAGCCAGACTAGGGCTGCCATTCCTAAGGCTGGAACTTGTATGAAGGTATTTTCTTCTTAGAAAAACCACTCACGGAGGGACATGTGAGCTTGTCAGTTAGCATGCCTTGTTGTAGACAAAAGCAGTCCTATCTAAGTGCTTTAGCCTCTAGGTGATGCTGGGGGAAGTACTCAGACATATGTATCACCAAATAAGCCGTTTTTGAAGCTGGCTCCAAGTGCATTTGAGAATATTTAGACCCCAAAGTACAAGGATTGCTTGGCTTTTTCTTCTTTAATCTTTTTCCTAAACCAGAAAGGGCCATAGTGTAGGTGTTTTCCTGGCTTTGGTGCCAAGCTGGGCCTGTTCAGGACTTCTCTTTTGATCTGGGTTTATCCATTGCAGAAGGTCTCTGCAAAATGCCAGGGTCTAAACTTCCTCACGCACAAGGGCAGAGTTGTAACTAGGTTTGGCTCAAGATCCCTCTTGCAGTAGTTCTTACACAATTTTGAAATTGACGTTTTTATTCTATTTCTTCTTTATGCCCCTAGTCTGGCTGTTTCACAGTTACTTTAGGACAGATGCTGTGCCCCAGAAACCTTTTCTGAATAAGCTTTAGTTCCTGCACCCATGCTTAGGAAATTTGCCTTCAGCTCTAAGTGCTCTTCAGCTGAAGAGATGTTCTCATTGAGCAGCGCTGTCTTGTAGAGATGGCTCTGTACATTGAACCATTCCTGTGAATCGCCAGCCTTTTCCATCCTCTCTTCCTTTGGGTGCTGTGGTGCTAAGCTGCTTTTCTCTGGCCAGAGGGGCCGAGGCCTGGACGTGCCGTTAGGTTAGGCTGTGTCTGCCCCCATCTCTTTCCGTGCCACTGAGGACCAAATACTGCAGTAAAACCCCAGGCGTTTTCATTGCGTGAAGCACATCTTTCTGCCTCATCCCTTCACTAAAGAAAACCTTTGAAACCTGGGCACTGAGACACTCTGCTGTGGCACTGAGCCCTTCCAGGCAGCTTGGGGTGTGTGACTCCAGGGGAGTAGCAGTGGGGAGATGTGGGCTGCCCATCCAGCGCTATGAACTGGACCCCTTTTGTGCCTGTCCTGTGTGCGGAGAAAACGTTCGGCGTTTGGGGTCCCTTGGAGTCTGCCAAGGAGGCAGACTTGAATTTTATGTGTAGGAATGGCCCCCCTAATACTAATCTCCCCAATCCCCATCCTTAATATTTCCATAGACATCATAACAGATGCTTGAGGAAGGGCTTGCTGAGAGTCCAGTGTCATCTTTCCTGTTTTTTCTAAGCACTCGAGCTAAGCTTATGTGCCAGGAAAGTAGAAGGCCTAAGTGCCACAGCCCACCTGTCCCATGGACCCCATTTTGGAGGCATAAAGCTTAAGATAGAGATCCTTAGGAGAAAAACTTTAGCAGCAGATCCTCTGGGATGTTCTGCCTGCAGGCCCTCTTCCTTAGGGGAAGGGGAGCCTTTTCCCTGCGTGCACCACTCCTGGTGCAGTTGTCCCGATGTTGCTAGCTGAGCATCCGTCAAGTACAGCATGTATGACCAGTATTACTGCCTCCCCTGAGCCTTACCCTGCAAAAATAGGTAGGTCCCCTTGGCTGGATGATTTCACCAGATCTCCTCGGGATAAAGCTCAGCCATCACAGTGGGCAGCTCACTGAAATGTCTGCTGGGGTGCAGCTGTAGTCGGAAACATTTGAGCTTCCAGAATGTCAAAGAAACAGGATGATTGAATAGCACAGATAATATTACGGTGTACAATTTCACTATAAAT
The DNA here is from genome assembly GCF_036370855.1 of Dromaius novaehollandiae. Classification (NCBI taxonomy): domain Eukaryota; kingdom Metazoa; phylum Chordata; class Aves; order Casuariiformes; family Dromaiidae; genus Dromaius; species Dromaius novaehollandiae. The sequence continues at coordinate 25,591,389 of NC_088107.1, forward strand.
CATTTGGGCAGCCTCATCCAGATACCGTGTGACATGCTGATCGCTCTACCTCAAGATGAAGATTGCAGATATATCCTAGGGGGAAGACCGAGTCTTAAAAAAGAGCAAGAAAATTATACAAGGTCTCAGCAGCGGCTGGTGAAAACAGGGGAAGTTTTGCTGCTTGGGAAGGAGTCGTGTTGGAGGGGATACAATTAAAAGCCATTGAATGTTTTAGGGAGGTAGATCAGTCTGCCCTGTTGTGCACAACCAAGATGTTGAAAGACAACAGAATTGGAGCTGATTAAATGAAAAACTGTTTTATGCCATATGACAGCAAGCTGTGGGACTCACTGCCATGGATACTGGCAAAGCCATGAGGGCCTCGATGTTACATGAATGTCGGAGATACCGGGTTAGAATAATTGAGGCTTAAGAGTCAAACAGAGGCCAAGCACTGCGATGTGGTATAGAGGAACCATAAGCACCACTGCGTGGAAGCAGGCAGTAGAATAGTGTTCATTCTCCATTTTTACTTTATTTTTTTACTAGGTTGCAGTAACAGTGGGACAGTCTGCTAGTGACTTAAAACATCCAGTGTCTGGTCCAACGGTAGACACTGGTCAGCAAGCCAACAAGTGTGAGGAGGTCAGGAAAGAGACACCCATCTGCCAGGAGACCAGGGGGTCTGGAAAAAGGACAAATCCTAGGCTGAGGCTTCAGCAACCATCAACGCAACCAGCACCTACTCCTGACCACACACAGCCTAGCAAGGAGCACCCTCCCTCTTGGAAACAAGCAGAAGGACATTCCCAGACTCTCAAAGGCGAAGAGACCCAACAAGGACGGTCAAATCAAGAGAACAAGAGCCAAGTTGAAAAAGAGCCATTGCTAAACAAATCGAGTGCTCCAGCACCTGGAGATAATATTCCTCTTGAGCAAAGTGCCCATCTGACGGCAATAAAGCATGGGGAGAGCAAAGAGGCAGGAGCACAGCTGCCTGGGAGGCAGCCCCAGGCGGAGGCAGAAGGGAGCTGTGCAGCGGAGCCGTCTCCTGGGGCTGCAGGCAGGGAGGTGGCAGGGACGCCTTTGGTGCTTCAGGAGGCTGAAATGCCAGCTCCTGTTTCAGTCCAAGCTTCCAAGGAAGAGCCGCTTCCTGCTCCTGCAGCAGGGATGTCGGTGCTTCAGGAAGCACCGACTGCAGCTCACAGCACCCCAGGGAAAGAGGCTGCAGCAGGGGGAATCCCGTCTGGAGCCCAGCTGCTGCCAGATGTGAGCAAAGAAATGGAAATCAAAAAGGCAGATGAATCTGCCTTACAGGAGAAGTTTCCCGTGAGATCTTCAGGGGAGGAGAGTGCCAAACCAGTGCCTGTAGGACCTCAAAGAAAGGAAGGAGGAGAGCAAAGAGCTGCAGCTCCAAGCCAGGAGCCAGCAGCACCTTCAGGCACTTCTGAAGGAAGCACTGAGGTCCAGCCACAAGTACCGCTGGTTCTGCCGAGTCCTGAGAGACCTCAGGAGACGTCTTTGGAGGAGAAGATGCAGCACAAAAACCTTGTGTCTTCCTTGAAGAACTATCTACTTCTGCTTTTAAAAATATCAGATAGCAGTAAGGATGTCATGAAAGATGACACTGACCTCAATGAAGAGGAGCAAGCTGCTGTGGAGGAAGCAGTGCTCCCAGAAATTGGCATTGCAGGCCTGAGCCCCCGAACCTCAAGGAAAGTTTTGGAGAAGGTACAAAACAATCAGCTCTTCCAGACAGCAGAAAACTTGCTTCTGACTCCCAGGACATCCAGGCGGATCACGGGTATGATCAATGAGGAATTCGTTACCAGCAAGGAGATGCTGGCTTGCAGGCCTGTGCCACCAAAGAGACGTACCAGGGTAGCTCCTGAGGTGGAGGGGCCACTCCAACTCTCTGTGCCTTCTATCGTGGTGGGCAGCATGCCAGCAGCAGGAGCAGGGCAGCCTCCTAACAATATTTCTGATTTGCATCCAGCGAGCTGTGAGAAAGAGAGCCCTGCTGACCCTCTTGCGATGCTGCCTTGTGCTACCCCAGAGGAGCTTGCTTCTGGGGCGCGACGCAAAATATACCTGCCAAAAACCAAGCAGGTGGGGGAGGAAGAGGATGCAACCGCAGAGAGCCAAGGGCATATGAAAAGTCCTACTGTTTCGCCACGGCAATCCAGGAAGAATGCAGCCCTATTGCAAACCCCTGTCCTGGCTCCGTCCCCTCCTACAGAGCAGCGCTCACCAACCCTCATGAGAAAGATGGCCACATTGGAGGTCCCTAAGCTGTATGAGGAGCCCACAGGTGATGGCAGCAGTGACCGTGAAGTTCCTGAAGATATTAAGCCAGAAGTACAACTGGCAGAGTCCAAGAAAGAAAATAACCCATTTAAAGGTAAGAAAAAAGGTAATTCCCATCTTTGGACCCTGAAGTAGCCAGACGAACTGTGCTGTAGAAGCATGTTTCCCTGTTGCTTACAAAGGGAGCCTGGCCAACCAACGTGGTCTTCTGGGCAGAGCCCTCTGTGACAGCCAGCTGGGGTCATGTGAGTTTTGTGCATTTGCAGGGTTTTCATCATCAGCCTTTGGCTGTTAGGAAGGCAAAAGTCTGCCCTGAATATTTGCAGAGTCAGATGTAGCCAGGTAAGATGGGCTGGAGAGAGAGCTTCTGTCTGAAGCACAGGAGAAGCATGAGCATGACCACTGCAGAGAAACCACTAGGCTCTACTGTGCCCTGCTGGGGTTAGTGCAGAGAAAGCAGGGGAAGGCCAGAGAAGATAGTGCTGATACTGGCTGTCAACACAGCCTGGACTTCCTTGTCCAAAGGAATTACATAATGCTCTTGTTCTTGGACTGCCTGTCTTGGTCCTTGCTGTGTCTCACGCTGGTCAGCAGCCCAGTAGGTGTGAGCAGGGTGCATACTCCTTTTCCATCTCCAGGGTCAATGTTAGTTTGATCCCTGGTGACACTGAATCAGAAGAGACGCAGTCCGGGTGCTGGGATGCTTGCGCGAGGCAGGCAATACTCTCGCAGAAATCAGAATTCTCACAAAAGTAGGACTAACCTTGATAAATCCTTAGTCAAGTGAGTAAATGTTTCCTTCTACATTTCCTTCTACATTCCTTTTTTTCTGCATTGCCTCTTGCTGAGTCCAGCTAGGTGGTACTGTGCTGCACTGCTGAATTAATTTGTACCACTTTTATCCCGTTGTATTTATCCAAATAGAACTCTGAGACCTTCCTTGTGAAGGCAATGTTGTACCAGAGTGTGCCAATCTACATGTGGTACCCAACACCTACGTCCTAAGCAGCAGTGCTGGGGTTGGCTGGCTTGTCCCCGGAGCTGCAACCAGCATTGTGTTTCTCACCATCGGTCTCTTTGCACCCTGTCCTTAGCTCCACAGGTGATTCGTAAGATCAGGGCAGAACAATTTTCCGATGCATCAGGAAACCTGAAACTTTGGTGCCAGTTCTTCAATATTTTGAGCGATTCTAAGCTGATGTGGTACAAGGACGAGATCCCTGTAGCAGAAGCCCAAAGGAGGTAACCTGCCAGCTCTGCTTTGTTTTAGTCTTTGTGCGTAGCCCTGGGTTCATGCGTTAAATCCAGCTCTGGCCCTCATGCTTACTGGGCTGAAGGTGCCTCTTTTGTTAAGGCTGCATGGGAAGCTCATTGCATGGCACAGTACGTTGTGAACTCTGTAATCGCCGTGCCCTGGGAGGGAGGGATTGCCTGGATGGGGAATGGCTGCCCTACTTGTCCTGTTGATGCTCCATCCAGAATCTGGCTGTGGTTTAGGGGCTGATGCTTTGAATAGCAGAGCCCTGAGGAGGGCAGAGGTTGAACCCAGGCCTTGGGGAGGGCAGGGAAGGTACTATGCCCATCTCATGGTTTGAGAGCTGGATGTGAGCTGAAAACTGGGACCCCTAGTGATGTACTTGATGGTGGTGGCAGTGCTGGGAGGGTCTGCTCGCTGCACCCAAGCAGGCCCATCCATACAAGCAACTGTGGTAAGTGTCAATGGAGAAAAACAAGCTCTGGCCATGCCCTCTCTACCTTTGGCATGGCCTTTGTGCTTGGAGAGCATTTTCAGACTGCTGGGTGGCTTACTGTGTTCTGGATATTCCTTTGCATGCAACAGGGAAAGCTCTTTGTTCTCAAGCCTAGGCAAGCAATGACTTGTGTGGTAACATCATCCACGCTGGATGGGATTCGCCTGATGTATCTGACCGTCACCTGAGCTCCCTTTATAGTGAGCAGGTAGAAAGAGGTGCATTTGGGGCACAAACCGTCCCCTGTGGCAGATATTTGGACTGGGGCAGATGGACTGGGAGCAGCCGTTTCCTTCAGGCTGAGTGGGGAGTGCAGCCAGCTCGGTCAGTGAGTCTCAGGTTGAGGGTCCCACCTCTTTCCTGTGCGATCCATCATCCCCTTGTTGATTCATGCTGGCCATGCAAGACAGAAACAGGCCTTTGTTTTTTGTGGATATATGTCCACCCAGTGTGCTGCCACCTTGGCTAAGAGGAATTGCCAGCCCAAAGCTTGGTGCTACAGACTGGAGAAGACCAGCAGCCTGCTGATATGAAGCTTATGCTCTACCGATTCTTTGGAGAGGGAGAGGCTGCAGGATGGGAAGTAGTATCTGCCCTTGCTCATGAATTGGCTGAAACGTAGCAGGAAGCTTGACACCTCTGTGCCTGTTCGGCTTCCAGCAATGCTATCCAGACAAGGATTTAGTAGCCCAACTACAGCCCTGATCTCAGCCACGCTCAGAGGCTAGTACCTTTACTGGGTATCAGTGTGGGATTGCAGCCCAGCTCCAGCCAGGGTTTACGGGGTTTCCTGGGAAGACGTGCATCTCTGTGAGTATGAACTGCAGGGCAGACCTCCTGATGCCATGACATGCTGGAGGAACAGCTGGGACACTGCTGCCTTCCCACATGCCGTTGGGCTAGCTGGGAAATGAAGTCCCTTTTCTTGGCAGGGTTTGATTCCTTTCTAGCCCTTTTCCAATTCTCTGGAGGCTGCATGGTGCCCATGGCAGTGTGCTAGTCTGTGACAGGACTGACATGATGCTCTAATTTCTTGCAGTGCCGGTGACGAGGGCCAGGCAGCCTTGGCTATTGTGCAGGCATCCCGGAAGGACTGCGGGGTCTACCAGTGTGTGATAAGCAATGAGTACGGCACTGACTCCACTGATTTTTTGCTCAGCCCAGAAGGTGAGGAGCCCCTAGCAGCCTGGGCAGCTCTCCTGGCTACCTGGACATGCGGTGGGGTGGCACAGAGAGCCATAGAAAGGGCTTGGTGTTGGGTCATGGAGGGGGAGCTCTGCGAGCTCTGGAGCTCTGTGCCTCTCCAAGGTGTGTGTCTACGTCCACCTCCCAGCAGCGAATCCCACCTTGGTATCACTTCTCCTTAGGACAGTGTGGGGGCAAGTGTGGTGGGAGAGGGCTCAGATTTGGGCTGAGGGAGCCTGGCTTTAGCATCAGGGAGAAGGCAACCCATATGACTGTGGGGTGTGCTCTGAGCCTGGGCGAGAGCACTTCAAGGGTGTGCAGGGCCTGGGTTCTGCAGAGGAGGGAGTGACATCCAGCTTGGCCATGGTGCTGTTCTCTGCAAACTGCCCGTCTGTTAGTTCTGACTCAGAAGTGCTCACTTTTCAGGGTCCCATTGAGGTGGCAAGCCCAGAGCTTCAGTAGAGTGGAAGATGCTTGCCAAGCCAGGCTTGTCTGTACTAATTTATGAGTGATTCAGGACATTTTCTTTGTGATCCCTTCATATGAAAGTGCATGGGCCTTGGGGCAGAGTGGGATCCTGACAGGACCCTGACTGCTCTCCTGCCTTGTGTCTCCTGCAGTGCTGTCAGGATTTATCTTGCGGGAAGAGATCGAAGGTAAGGGCCATCTGCTGCCGAGCTGTGAGTGCTGCCGCAGCCACCACCTCTTGCTGCGTGGATGCAGGCAGCTCAGCGGCAGGGGTAGGACATGCCTGCTGTGTCCCTGCTCACGAACTCTTCCCTCCACCAGTTGGTGAGGAGATCGAGATGACGCCCATGGTGTTTGCGAAAGGCTTGGCTGACTCGGGCTACTGGGGGGACAAGTTCTTCGGGCGTGTTGTGAGCGAGGACATGGAAGTGGGTGCCGGCTTCCTGCGCAAAGCCTGCCGTGCCAGGGCCATCTACGGCCTGGAGCCTGTCTTTGAGTCTGGCCGGACCTGCGTCATCAAAGTGCACAATTTCATTGTCTTTGGGACCAAGAATGAGAATAGCCTCATCGAGAAGAACTACGATATCACCATCCAGGTGGGCACTGCAGGCTGGCACCCTTGTGGGGCAGCTTGGGGCTCTGGATGCCCTCCACTTGCCTCCTGCACTCCTTCCTTGTCTGTCTGAGCCACAGTCCTCAGCTCTGTTTCCAGTTTCTTTATTTCCTTTAACTTTTCCAATGCTCTGGATGAGCTGAACCATGTCCCAGCAGGGCTGGCACTGTGCTTGTTGTTCCTGGCTTCTGCCCTTCTCTCTGAGCAACACAGAGCTGCTTGTAGGATTCCTGTCACTTGTCCTTCGACTGCCAGGACAGGAAACAGACTGGTGGTGGTACCGAGGGATGCCTTGTGAGGCGGGGAGTCCCGGGGAAGCTTGGGCACTGGCTGCCTGGTTGATGTGAAGCAGGAAAAGGCTCTGACTCTTCTGCTTGAATCCCCAGGAATGTAAAATCCAGAACTCCAGCCGAGAGTACTGCAAGATCTTTGCTGCTGAGGCACGAGCCATCCCCGATTTTGGAGCAGTGCCTGAGTAAGTAGGGTACTGCGACTCTCTGTTGGCTTGATAGCGGGGCAAAGCAGCTGGCTGGTGGGGAGGGTTCCCCATGGGAGCTGGGGAGATCCCGAAGGGTGGTGCACTCTTCTCCCACCCTACAGGGCATCATGCCCAAGGGAAGAACCCAATGCCCGAGCGTGTTAAAGAAGTTGAACCCAGGGAAGTTGTGGGGAGGGGGAGGAACTCTGCCAAGGACTAGCAAGCTGATTTCTAACTCTGGCAGATGTGCTGGAGTTTGGCTTTGGGAACAGAGGGGCAGAGGTGGAGGAGAAGGCCATGTTTGCAGATGGCGGGTGTGAGTCTCCATTTGCTGAGGTGGGAGAGCTTGTCAGCTGGTGCCAACCCCAACTGTGTGGTGCTGTGCAGGATAATTCCTCTGTACCTGATTTACCGACCGGCTAACAACATCCCTTATGCCACGGTGGAGGAGGATCTGGGGGGCCCCTGCGAACAGTACTGTGTCACCGAGAGAGACGGCAGCCTGGTGGCAAGGGGCACCTCAGAGATTGTGCTCAAGTGCTGCACCTTCCAGCACTGGGTCTACCAGTGGACAAATGGAAACATCCTTGTGACTGACATGGAAGGTAATGGGACCTCCTGTCTGATTTCTATTGCTCTTCCCCACACCGTGACTTGTGAAGGGAGGAGGAAAAGCCCCGCTTAGGCCTCTGTGCCACGAGCAGGTCATCCCTGCTCCAGGGGCAATGGGCCTGCCTTTGGCATTGGTGCCAAGCATCCTTGTCTGGGCAGAGACTTGTCGTTCTCTCTTTCGTTGCAGGGGTGGGATGGAAGATGACCAATGTGAGGATAGCTACCAATCTGAAAGGGTGAGTGACCTTCCAGCCGCTGTCTCAGGGCAGCCCAGGCTGTGCAGCTCTGCTGCTTGCGTTGCAAAAGAAACAACACGGTGGTGAGCGCAGCCAGGCTCCATCTTCGCTAGCCAGTGGGCGGGAGCTCTGCAAGGCCGGGTCCAGCGCCTCGAGTCCCTCCTGGCTAGTGGTCTGGGAGGGAGAGCTGCTGGCACTGGAGAACAAGGCGAGCGGGAGGTCTTGCGTGAGCCAGGGCTGAGTGTGGCTTTTTTGACAGGTACCAGGGGCTGAAGGAAAGCTGCTTCCCATCCCTGTTGGAGCAATTCGCAGCTACTCACCAGTGTAACCACTACTGTGCCATCCTGGGCCTGAAGACTCTGGAGCCGGTGAAGCCCAAGGGGTCCAAGAGCCCCTCCATGGGCAGGAAGTCCACCCAGTCCAGCCCCCAGCTTCCAAAGAAGGGCCTGGCAAGTCCCCAGGGCACCCGCAAGGCTTCTGTGAGCCCCAAGAGCTCCCGGAAAGCGGGAGAATCGGGGGAGGCCCAGGCAGCCTCCAAACTCAGATCTGGAGAGAGCGGCAAGTCCGGCCACCCTCAGTAGCCAGAGCCGCCTCGGCTGGGACTCTGCTCGGGCCCTGCGCCCAAGCAGCCGGGAGGCAGCGTGCACCTCCGCACCCCGTTGGGAAGGGGGAGACCCCAGCAGCAGCCGCTGCCGCCACTCTCCTTCCTTCGGCTCCTGCCCCGGCTCGTAGCGTTTGTGTTGTGTGTGGTGTGCTAGCGAAAGAGCGACCTGGCTGGATTCACAGCAGGGCCTGCAGAGCTGTGGGTGTTGCGGCGCTGGCCCACGGCCGCCATCTTTATTACCTCTTTAACATAAGCTGCCACCGATGGTGGACCTGTGGGGCTTTACAGCCCTGTGCAGTGGGGCTTGCTTCCCTCTGTTGACTGTCCGTTTAGCTTTCTTAAGCTCGGTGCTGGTGCCTGGCTCTGGTGTGCTCAAGGCCGGGGCCGTCAGCCCTGCTCCTTTGGGCTTTGCCTATGCCATGCTGATCTACAAGGCCCCCTTCCTGGCAGTGTCCCCAATGCTTGCCAAGGTGACAGGCAGCCTGGGCTGGTCTGCCTCCTAGCACCTTTGTGCTCCCCCACCACATGCCACTGCACATATCCCCCTTAGTGTCCTCCCTGAAGACACCGCGTCAAACCTTGCCAGTGCTCCATGTCAAGGATGTGAACCCAAACAGGGCCCGCCTGGTCCCGTTTGCCCCGGCAAAGCTCTGAAAAAGGCAAGACTTTGTTTCGCTGCAGCTGGTTTTAGTGGTGAGCTGCAGCTCTCGTGCTTCTTTGCTGCTGTTGTTTGGGGAACCTGTCACGTGGGATGACACTGGTGTTGGTACTGGTGCTGGTGGCTGCATGGCAATGGGGGTTTGCATCCCTGCCTCCCTCTGTACTCCCAGCCTCCTCGTGCATCCTAGGGCAAGCATCATGAGGTCCCTAGGGCCTCCCACCCCCTTGCCGGGTGGTTGCTGAGGCCGGTGGTGTTGCCCATGGGTGCCAGCCATGCCACAGGAAGGCTGCTCTACCTCATGCAGGGCCCCCAGGAGCTGGGGGAGGTCTCCCCTGCATGCCGAGGGCTGCTGTGGCACATGCGCCCGTTTGGCCTGCTCCTTCAGCTCACCAGGTTTGACACCTCTTGCCTGTCTGCCATATGCAAACCCTACCTGGCTACAAACACCACCCAGTCACCCTTGCTTAGTGCCACCATAAGGCACTGTGTCATATCCCAGTGGAAGTGGCAGCCCCGCTGCCAGCCTGTCTGCCCTGTGTGCCTGCAAAGGATGGTGCCGGGTGGACTGTCCAACTCTGGGACTTATGACTTCTGGCCGTGGCAGGAGGCAGTGATGGATGGGCAGTGGTGCTCAGGCTGGAAAGTAAAGTGGCCTGAGTTGCATCAAGCGTCCCTCAAACCCATCAACTCTTCAAGGTGGGCAAGAGCCAGCAGAGCGTGACGATGGGCAGCATTTGCTGCAGTGACGCTTGCTAAGAGCTCTTGTCCCAGCTCTACGTGCTCCTGTCTCACTGCAGAGCCTCACCTTCTCTAGGGCTCTGAAGGATGGCGTTGCGCATGTGATACCACCCCGTAAGAGTCACGAGGGCATTGGTGTCCCATCCCAAATGTGGCTTATGGCAGCCCAGCAGAGGAGGGGATGGGTCAGGTCGGGAGCACCGTATGCTCTGGGCCCCGGTGCTTGCCATCAGGTCATTGTAAAATAACGATGTACATATGTGGCCGCGTTGGCAAACAGCTGTGCTCGAGTGCAATAAAGCGAGAAGGACTGGCCTGTTTCCCTGTGCTGTGGTCCCTGCGGAAAAATGCCGCAGCTCCCTGCTGGGGGTCTGGGGCCGCCTGTATGGCACCCAAGTGGGGCGAGATGGTGCAGCTTGTGTTCAGGGAAGGATGGCTCTACCCCATCTTCACCCCTTGCGGGGAAGAGGGTGGCTGGGACTAGTTCCTGAAGGTGACACCCGGCAGCGGTTCAGCTCGCAAGGTTTGCAGCAAATGTCAGCTGCAGGGAGCTCCGGTTGCAGAGTACAGCCTGAGCAAAGCACCCTGTCCCCTATGGGACAGCACGGTTTGGTGCCAGAGAGCAGCACAGAGGGCTCAGGGTGAGCGCATGGAGATTTCCATGGTTTATTAGGGAGCTGTCCCCCGCCTTCTGCAGGGCCAGCACCTCAGTGTGGGTTGCAAGGCGCACAGTACTACCTGGCACCAGTTGGGCAGAGGGGAGAAATACAGCTGCATGGGTCTGTGCTGGGGATTTTTGTGCCTTTGGGGGGTAGGCCTGGCAGATCTTGGTGCTTGCAGGCCCTTTACCCTGGAGCGGGCAGCTGCCTGCACCTTTGAGTGCCGCAGCAAGTCTAGGCTCACCCTGCGCACGCCGTGTGGTTGTAGTGTCCACAGCACTGGACCAGGCACAGCACGCTGTCCTCCACACCAGCCCAGGAACCCGTGAAGGAAAGGGTCCCATTCTCCCCAAGCACTGAGCTGGAAGAGGAGAGAGACATAGTCAGAACATGCTGTCCCCCTTCTTCAGCTGCCACCCCAAAGCCAGCAATTTGAATCCTTATGCCAGGCTGCCATCCGCCGTGCCTTCCCACCAGGAGAGCCGCATTGCTGGGTGCCAGCCATGCCATGGCATGGAGTTGTGGGGCATGAGGGTGAAGGAGATGGGATGCCTGGACAAGCTGCAAGGTCCACCATCCAGCTGTGGCTGCGACCCTGACACATGTGGATCCCTAGATAGGACCATACAGCATATGCTTCCCATGGCCTGGCCATGCACCCACCTGGCAAAGAGCTGCTTGCAGCATGTGTACATGGCATAGCTGGTGGAGCTGAAGTTGGTGTTCCTCAGGAAGGTCGTGCAGTCGCTCACCTCTGTTGGCACGTGAAGGAGGCCTGGGGGACAGGACCTTGTGGTTGGGGCTCTTGGACCATTCTTGCAAATCCTGTATCTTGACCATGCTTGCAAATCCTGTACCTGGATCCTGCTTAGGAATTCTGTATCCTGACCATGCTTGCAAATCCCATACCTGGACTGGGCTTGCATATCCCCTAAACCCCCCGCATGCAGCTGCAGCTGTGGCCCCACGGAGCTCCTTGCAGTGCCACAAAACCCGCTCTTGAAATGTCCTGATCCCAGCCCCGATGAGGGTGAGGGGGCCCTGCAGAGCTATGAGGCGAGCAAAGGGGTGCCTGGAGAGCCCTGGCAGAGCTGTGGGGAGAGCAGGGGGTTTTGGAGGCTTTAGCAGAGCCATAGGAAGGGCAAGCCAGCCTTCCCCATCCTGTCACATGCATTTACAGGGGGTTTCACGCCTCTGCCTGCCCCTTTCCGGCCCTTTCTCAACTCTCGGCTGCCCCCCGGAGCTGCACAGCCAGCGAGTAAGGACCTACCTGCCAGGCAAGCATTGAGCATGGAGACACAGATGCCGGTGAGCAGGGCTCGCAGCACAACAGAGGCACAGTCACTCTTGCGCTGGGGTACAAGGGAGGCTGTGGGGGCAAAGCAAAGACTAGTGTGAGTTGGGCCCTTGCCCTCACTCTGCCCTGAGTTGGAAGCAGCCGCAAGGGGGGATGCATTGCTGGGTCCCCTCTGCCACGTGATGCCCTGTCCTGGGAACCACTTGTCTAACGTGCCTTGGGGACATCATGATCCTTCTGCCAGGGACTGGCATGCTGTCTGCCAGCGCTGGTGGCGATGGGTGCTGGCAGAACACTGTGCGCATCCTACACCCATGGGTGTTTGATCAGAGCCACCCCCAGTGCTGTCGGCACTGATGGTGCTGCCCTTTGCCCCCGTGGCTTGGTAGCACTTGGGCTGGTGGGTTGTGCCATGGCCCTCGCCCTTGGGTGCGGTGCAAAAATCACCCTTATCACCTCATGGAAATCCCATTTCTTATCTGTGTGCTGGCAGAGACCGGACACAGAGGCTTACAGACAGCAAATGTCTCCCACTGCAGCTGACCCTGTGCTCCCTGGGCCTGGGATCCCACTGCCCCATACTCAGGGACGCTGGACATGGGTTGTACTCACTCAGGCCTCCCAGCATGATCCCGATGGAGCTGAAGTTGGCGAAGCCACAGAGTGCAAAGGTGGCGATGCTCTCAGCTCGCTCCTGCAGGGAACAGCAGCAGGGGATGGTCACCTCAGCACAGCAACAGGCCCAGCAGGCCCATAGCACCCAGAGTTGAGCACCATGCTGTAGCTACCAGCCCAGTTGGGCAAGATGGAGATGAGTCCCCCAACCCTGCCCTTTCTCCTCCAGAGTTTTTTGGGAGCAAGGAGGTAGGTGGTGGACTGCCTGCCTGCCGGAGAGGCTGGGCTGAGGACACAGTGGGTATGGCAGAACCCTGTAACACCATGATCTGCCCCACTGGAGAGCAGGAGAAATGGAAGAGGGCTTCACTGACTGCTTCAAGATGACCATGTACCCACCAGCGAGCTGGACATTCGAGTCTAGCTGGCCAGAGCTGCCCTCCCAACCCAACACCATCATCCGCCGGTGCCCATTTCACCAGGCACCATCCCTGCCCTGTGCCTGACAGAGTGGCAGGCGTCTCTCACAGATATCCACTGCTTCTGGCTCCCATTCCACTCCTCCAGGCCTGACAGCCGGTTCTTCTTGTATACGGCCAGCTGCTGGTACGCCACAAACTCGTTCAAGAAGATCTTGATCCCCAAGAGCTCGGCCACCAGCGGTGAGTCTGCCCAGTCTGCCCCCATGAGAAAGGCCACTGGCATGAGGATGTAGGAGCAGATCACCTGGGAAGGGCATCCCGGGACGGAATTAATTCAGAGCTTACCAGCTGCATAGCTCCCAGCTTGGGCACCTGTAGCCAGGATTTGCTAAGCACCCAAGGAGAAAGCTGAGCAAGAAGGGGTCCTGGCAGTCTGCTGAGGCAATGGGCAGCAGTGGGGATGGAGAGAGGCTGTGGATGGGGGATCTGGCAAGGTGAGGACCACGGGCTGCCTTCAGGGTCACTGATGGATACCTGGAAGGAGAGCCCCTCGATGTCCACCATCTCCCCGAGCCAGCGCAACGCGGCATTGATAAACTCCAGCACTGCCAAGAAGGCAATGAGGTTGGCTGCAATGTTAGCCACGAGCCCCACGGAGGCAGCAGCCCCGTTGCTAGCAGCTTCCAGGATGTTCCGCTCCTCTCTGCAAAGGAAAAGAGCCTGGAGGGCTCATATGGCCAGGTATCCCCCATGAAAGATCAGCTCTTGGTCCCTGGATGTACTGCACTGTCCGCACATCACACAGGCTCTCCCGACCTCGGGTTGCTCATGACCCCTGCACCTACCCCCAAACTGTCCCCACAGCTTCCCCAGTTTGGCAGGACAAGTAAAGCCCCACTCCTTCATCCCTCTGCCCCCACTCACCCACAGGAAAGGCGGATGTTTTCTTTGCCCTTGAACTTGGACTCTTCCACTTCGGGGTAGACGAGTTTGGACATGGCGAGTGCACAGGGTGCAGCCATCACGGAGGCTGCAATCAGCGATGCTGCGTCTATCTGCAACATGAAGACCATGCACTCAGGCCTGGCGCCTCTGTGCAAGGCTGTGCTGCATGATGTGCCACCCTGGGGTGCTCCTAGCACATGGCCAGTGTCAGTGAGCAACACTTGGAGCAGTTCAGGGCTCTCTGTTTGCTCAGCTGGCTGATCAGGGTGGGAAAATGTCTCTCTCTTTCCCCATCTTGGCTATACACAGCGCTTAGGGCAACTTGCCTGGATGGAGGTGTTGCTGGAGCCATGACTATCATGGCCCTGGAGACATTACTCTCTCTTGCTGTTTGACCTCATCTTGATGATTCCTGTCCCTTCCTTGTCCCTTTTTATCAGTATCAGAACAATAGGTTGCGCAACTTTGCGAACTTTTACCCGCTAACGAACAACCGAGATTCCAGCAGGAATGGAGTATTACAGTAACAGCCTCTTCTCACCCCTCCCCTGCCCTCTGAGTGGTTACTTCTTATTTCCCTGATCTTTCACCCTTAGCTTTCTGTTTGAAGAGACTACTTAATGTTTAATTAGCAGGATCCCTGCCAGCAGGTTGAGGGGAAGGATTATTCCTCATTATGGAGCACTGATGAGGCCACATTGGGATACTGTGTCCAGTTTTGAGAGACAGATAAACTGGAGAGAGTCCAGCAAAGGATCACCAAGATGGTCAGGGCACAGGACCTCCAAGGAGATGCTGGAGGAGCTGGGATTGTTTAGCTGGGAGAAGAGAAGGCTGAGGGGATGGGGGTCCTAACTGGCAACGGTACAGGTTGCAGTAGGAAATTCCAGTTGGACATAAAGAAAATATATTCTCCATGACTGGGGCAGCCATGCAATGCACCAGAGTGCTGGAGGGGATCTCCATCCATGGGGATGTTCACCACCAAACTGGACAAGGCCCTGACTACCCCGCTCGGGCTTTGCCATCAGTCCTGCTCTGGGCAGGAGGGTGGATCAGAGACCCTCAGAGGGTTCTTCCAGGTTAAATTATTCTGTGATTCAATTATAGGATTTGTGCAGGTCTCTGTACGAAGACACACGATGAGGGTCCCATGGCGGTTCCTTTGATGCAGCAAGGCACCCCATTTTTTGCCAGGCCAGCGAAGGTGAGGCTGGACATGGATGCACTCTGCTCTCCCCATGCTCACTGGTGGGGACCATTGGGCACCTGCAGGGGGTCTCCCCAGCAGTGTGTGCCAGGGCTCCCAAGTAAGGAGCACGTGACATGCACCTACTCATGCACTCACCCCAAAAGAAATGTAGGCTCCCAACACACTTCCCGCTATGGTGGAAAAGCCACCAGTAATCACAGCGTGGATTTCTGAATTGGTCATGTCTGCGAGGTATGGGCGGATGAGCAGTGGGGATTCAGTCTGCAAGAGAGAAAATCCTCTGGTGTCCTCAAGGCAGGGACACACAGGGCTGCAGGTCTCCAGGGAAGGGAGGAGAAGAGCCTCCCTCTGTGGCAAGCTCAGTTGCAAGGGCTGAGGACCTGGATCGCCTCCCCAGATTGCTTACCTGTCCCACAAAAATGTTCCCCGCCACACTCAGGGTCTCAGTGGGAGTGGTGCCCATCGAGACCTGAAGCACCCAGGAGATCTGGGGAAAGACAAAGCCACCAGCTTCAAAAAGGCTTCTGGCACCGCTGCTGCGCTCCCCTGCAGAGTGGGGCAGCATACAGCTCTCCCGCCTGCCCCCACCAAGCTGCACAGAGGTGATCTTGGGAAGTGTCCCTAGACCACATAGCAACATCAAGGTCCACACACCACAAGCAACATCAACCCAAGGGTTTGCTTTTCTCACGAAAACGCACAAGAAAGAGGGATTTCGTGTCTATCATTTTAGCAGGACAAATCACCCCAGATTAGTATCATCCCAATTTTCCTGGGACATATCCCAGCTGAGCAGGGTAGTTAGAGAAAGCACCAGGTCCTTCTCCTTTCCACCATCATCTCAAAGCCTGGTGTGAGGCCCTACCTTCAGAATGAGCCACTGCATGATCCCGAGGTAGTAGAGGATGGACATGACACAGCTGAAGAAAACAACGATGGGCAGAGTCTGCAGGCAAGGCACCAGGGCACAGGATTAAAGGGGAGCTGAGCAGCACATCTCAGTGCACTTGGGGAGCAAGGCTCCCCACTTCTTGAGCTGGACATGCTGTGGTGTTGCACAGCAGCACGGGGCATGGGCTGGCCCATGCACTCGGGGTACCACCACACTGGGCATGCCTGGCAGGGGTGATGAGGATCAGTTCTCGGTGCGGATTCCCCACGGCACCAAGGAGACCAACAGGTGAGTACAAGGCTGAAGAAGACCCTGTCCTGGAGCTATTTGAGATCTGGTCCAGCAACCATAGTTGCATTCAGCTCCATGCTCTCCAGATACCCAAACTGAAAGAAAACAGGATCTCTTTTCCCTCCCCATATCCCATTCCTCAAACTGACCTGAAAGGCAAAGACTTCTTCAACGAGTGTGTTCCCAAAGACGAAGGTGGAGCCAGCTGTAGTGTAACTCAGGAAGAACTGCAAATGGAGATGTTACATGGTAGGACAGATATCTCCATTAGCTCTTTCCCCGTTATCTCACTTCATCCTAGCAGGGGACTGTCCTCCTGCCCCAACTCCTCAGCTCAATTCATTGCCCCAACAGATAATTAACCTCTGAAACCTAAGCTGGAGATACTGGTGGGCTGTCTCTGAGCCATGGGGCACTGTTCCAGCCCACAAGGGACACTGCACCAGAGAGCCTGGGCTGCTGTACAAAACCAGAAAAGAGCTGGCTTTTCTCCACTCCCAAGCAAAAACCTTTGTGAGTGTGAGGACCCTGCAGCTTCTCAACCCAATGCTCTTAGCTCTTCTTGCCTGATCCCAGGGGAGCTACTTGGAGGGCACAAGCACAGGAAGGGGTGAGCAGACAATACCTGGATCTGGTCACCCAGCCACTGGAACGCTTGGATGCCAGGGGTTGTTCGGAGGATGAAGAGTCCAAGTAAAAACTCCAGGCCAAGGCCCCAGAAAACAGCTCTCCAGGACACCTGGGACCAAGAGCAGAATGGGGACTGAGATGTTAGCAGAGCCTACAGACTTCCCTCTCCAGCCTCCTGCCTCTGTCAACAATTGCACATGGCAGACATCATCACACTGTGCCCTGAGTGATGGTCACAGGAATGCTACTAAAGAAAGTGTCATAGAAACCCACAAGCATAGGCTGGTGATACAGGAAGGAGAAAATGAGTTGGTGGGACTCAGGAAATGTCTGATGGAACATACCCTACCAGGCTTACCCAGGAGAAGAGCACAGAGATCTTCTGGTGGTTTGACTAGTATTACATATTCCCGAGAGCAAAACTTGCTCTTCACTAACCCTTTGGAGGAAGGGGGTGGAGGCCCAAAACATTTAAGCAGGTTGAGTTGGAAGTCAACGGGACATCACTTCAATTGCTTCTGCCCAAGCCACTCAGAGTGCCCCTCCACCTGCCTGAAACCCAGGAGAGGGTGTGGTGCTGGGTCTGTACCAGGATGAAGGATGTGCTGCAAAACAGGATGGAGGTACCAAGAGGGAGCCCTGAGATGAGTAGTTAGAAGAAGAGCAGAGCAATGGCTTTGAGACTCCAGCCATTCAGCCTGGTCTCTGCTCCCCAGGCTGTGCCAGCTCTTAGCTCTGCCCAGGAGCCCTGCTGGCTCCTCTGCTTCCTTTGAGGAGCCCATGGGCTTCTACTCTGCCTCAGTGATGGGTGGTCAGGGGATGCCAGTAGGCAGGAAGCACTCGTTCCCTACTTCCTCCTCAACTTTCAGTGCTGGGTGGTTACACTCAGCAAGGGGAGCAATGGCTAAGCCACATCTGAAATACTTACTGCGCTGTGGTGCTTTGAGCAGGCAAACAGGAACAGAACCAAAAAGCAGAAGCCAGCAAATGAGACAAGCTGCTCTGGATTTCTGGAGGTGTCCAAAACCAGCCACGTGACCAGACCGCCCAGGAGGACCACACACAGCAGCCTGCAAAGGAAATCCCAGGCTGTGTCACAGAGGATGCCCCCATGGGGAGCAAAGCACAAGCTCAGGAGCTAATTGTCCAGGAGATGCCACCGTAAAGGCCACAGATCTAATGAAACCCGGGGAATACACATAAATGAGGGATGCAAATTGCCATCACACTTGGTCTTTGGCTGAACTTCCCATAATAGAGATCACTACTGAGGTAGAGGGGTAGCAGTATGCCATTTCTGCCACAGCTTTTAGTGTTGCCCCCAGGCTGGGCCATGCCTCGTCATTCACAAGGTGCCTGCATAACACGAGGGCAAGTGCCCAGCACCAACAGCTGTCAGTCATGGCAGCCCAGCTCTGGCTGGGAAGCCACGTGAGTGTGGATCCAGGCCCTGGGAGGGATGTGGCCCTGTCTCTTCCTGACTCACCATTTCAGCCATGGCCAGGACTTCAGGAAGCATTTCTGACAGGGCCTGAGGAGCTGCAATACCTTTGCCCCGCAGTGCTTCTGGAAGAGACTCCAGCACATGAAGAAGACAACCAGAGCAGTCATAACAACCAAGGCGAGGGCTCGCTGGAAGTTGAGCCAACAGGCTGCAGCGAAGTAGCACAGGTAGGCTGGAGAAGGTACACTGGGAGTCAGCAGTGGCAGGACCATAGGATAATGGGATCATAATACTAACTGGGCCCAATGTTGATGTCCATTTCTCTCCAAACCTCCTTCCCTGGCCTCCCTTAGGGCCTCCATTTGTGCATGGGGAGGCCTGAGGGAGCACCACTCCAACAACCTGACTCTGGGGCTCATCAGTGACAGCATCTCAGCTGTTTGGGGGCACATGGAGTGAGCAGAAGAGGAAGAGCGAACCCTCTGGGTAGGGGGAGAAAGAGGAAAAGGATAGATAGTAGGGTGCAGGTAGCCCTCATAGGACAGGAGTGATGAGATGAGAAAGAAGCTGACACCGGGGCTGGTGAGAATAGATACAACCTCCAGGCAGATGACGGTGCTCAGTGCTTGGAGGCTGGGAGCATGACGAGCCAAGAGTTATGGAAACTGGGCCTCAGCGTTGAGGAGACCTCACCTACACAAAGAAGCCCCAAGATGACCTTCCGTATTGCCTTGGCATGAGCTTTACAGAAATGCTTTGCCTTGGATGCTGGGTGCAGGGCCTTCCTGGGAAGAATCACAGAGCAGAGATGTGAGAGGCCTAGAAGATGGATCTGGGCTCCATGACCAAAACTACCAGAGCCGTATTGTGACATTGCCTCCTAGACAGCATTTGCAGCAGCGGTATGGCAGTGTAGGTGGGCCTTGACCTCTAGCAGCTATACCACCTGCTCCAAGAGGAGAAAGCTGGCCCATCATGGCAGGGGACACCTCCCTATACACCCCAGAGCCCAGGGCACATCGAGCAGAGGCTTGCTCCGGGTGGCTGTGCTGCTATGGGGACAGAGACCTCACCACTGCTGCCTTACAAAACCATACGCAGCCATTGGGCAACATACGTCCTACCTTGTCTATACAGCATGACCCTACACTGCTCCCAGATCAGGTACTTGCAATCCAGGTTTGACAGTACAAGAGCTTGCTATGACCATTGGAAATATCCTATATGCAAAGTGTTGCGTGCATCTCCAGGGAAAATTTTACCTCCAGTAAGAGGAGAATCTGCCTTTTCCTTCTCTTCCCCTCTCCTCGTTGGTGTCACCACACGGATCATCAGATTCTTCATGGAGCCCCTCCTCCCCCTGAAAAACACCATTAGCCGGAGTACCCTAAGCAGCTTCCTATGCCCAGACAGGAAGGGAAGGGGAGATTTACCTGGGAGCTGAAAGCTGGGTTATCTGAGCCCTTCTCAAGGTTGACCAGGGTTATCTGGTTATCTTCCATCTTCAGGTATGCTGCAGCTTCAGGTGTGCTTTTGCAGACGGCACTGCAAAGGGCCAACACACCAGCTGGGAGAGAAAGCTGAGATCAGCTCTGGAAGGGAGAAATGTCTGATCCTGATTTTTGAGTTTGGGACTCTGAGAGGAGGATGCCCTTTGTAGTAGAGATTCAAAGTGGTTCTTGCACCAGCAAACTGAGGTGCTAACTTCTGGAGTTCTCAAGTCTTGCTTGTTCTTCTCCAACTCCGGGAAGGTGTTTGCTCTTCCTTGCTTCCAAGGGATTACAGATGAGAATTAAACCCAGGTGATTAAATATGATGCAATGGGGAGAGCCAGCAACACTCCTTCAAGGGGACCACACTGACTACATGCCTCGGTGAGGGTCCCCTTGCTAAAGTCCTGTGGGATTTTGCAAAAAATAAATATGACCACATCCCTCATTGAAAGCTCTTAATATAACTAAGTGACCGTAGGATAAGAAAGATGGTCCTTTCACACTAAAGGAGGGTAGGAATAAGTGGTGGTTTTCATGAGGACTAGTGAAAGCGGAACAGTCATACTGGGAGGGATGAGACAGCAAAGCTAAAAACCACCGCAGAAATCCTTGGAGCAATTCCATTTGGACACCTTCTGGGTTCCTCTATCTGAAAAGGGGCAGGTGAAGAGCAGAAAAGACACAGAGAAGCTGGCAAGCAACCTGTAGAAGCACTTCTGCATGAGGAGGGAGGCAACAGAGGAGGAGTCCTTGTTTTGGAAGAGAGATGACTGAAGGGAGGTGTAGAGTTCGTCACTTCAGGCCAGCATAGAGAAGGTGAGGAAAGCAAGATTATCTGTAGTTTCTCACAATGCAAGAGTTAGAGTCCATTGAAGGGAATGATCCAGCCCCAAACAGAACGAGTGGAGGCAAGGAGCTTTTGGAGACTGTGTGATTTAATTGATTGCCACGGGATGTCAAGGAGGCCAAAAGCAGAGGCGAGCTCAACAAGGTCCGCAGACAAAAAGGCTATCACAAGCTGCTGAAGGGAAGCGCGCCGAGGCCTGGGGTGTGCTCCGAGGCCTTTCTCTGTGCCCGAAGCTTCCCTGGCGTCTTGGCAAGAACAGGCTTTCTCAGTGCCAGTCCAGGGCCCCACTCCTCCTCCAGGGCCCCAGGGTCTCTCCAGCCCACCCCAGGGCCCACAGACACCCTGAGTCCCCTCCGAAGGCTCAGGGACCCCCCCCCCCAGGACACCCCAGGGCTCAGGGACCCCTCAGGACCTCCCCCCAGGGACCCCAGGCTCAGAGAGCCCCCCCAGGCCATCCAAGTGCTCAGAGACTCCCCAGATCCACCTCAGAGCTCAGGGACTGCCTCTAGAGCCCCCTCCCCCCCCAGGCTCAGGGACCACCTCAGGCCACCCCAGGGCTCAGAGACCCTCCCCAGGGCTCATGGACCCCCAGCCACCCCCAGCACACCCTAGGGCTCAGGGACCCCCTAGGGCCCCCCAGGCCCCCAAGGGCTCAGGGACCCTCAGTCACCCCCAGCCCACCCCAGGGCTCAGGGTGCTCCCAAGGCCCAGCTCCCTCCCCCCCAGCCCTGCAGACCACCCCCCTCCCCCTGCCAGCCCAAGGCTCCGCCCACAGCTCAGGTAGCCCCGCCCCATCTGCTGGCCCCGCCCCCCGAGCTGGGGTGGGAGAGGGCAGCACGCCCCTGTACCCGAGCCCCGCCAAGCGCTTCAGCTGCCCTTTGTTTTGGTGAAGCCTCATTGGCTGCTCTTCCCTGGGGGGGTGTGGCTGTGCAGGCAGGTGGCCAATAAGGAGGGGGCGTGCATGCAGTGAGGTCGAGCCCCCTCCCCCCAGGGGTCTCCGCGCCACCTCCCTCCCCCCCCCCCCGGGCCTGGTGCCCCCCGCGGCCTGGCAACTCCCGGTCGGGTGCCCGTGCCCTCGTGTGCCCCATCCTTGTACCCTGCCGTGTCCTCGTGCCCCCATGTCCTCTCGCCCGCCGTCCTCATGCGCACCCCCCCCGTGCCCTGCTGCCCTGTGCCCTCGCGCCCGCCGCGGCCCCTGGCACTCACCCACCAGCCCCGAACCCGCCGGGCGCCTGGCCGCACAGCTCCCTGCCCCGCAGCTGCCTGCCCCACGCCCGGTTATCGATTAACAGCTCGGTCCAAAGACCTGGGCTTGGCCGCAGGGCCGCAGCCAGCCCGGCTCCTCCCCGGGCTCACGCCCTGGCGGCCCAGCCCGGCCCGGTGCGGCTGCCTGGCACGCTGGGCTTCACGACGCCGGGCGCCCAAGGTGGCAACGCGCCGCTGGAAAATGGTGTCCAGGAATGGTCTTTCTCGAGAGCAAAACGAGCCCCACGGCAGGCTCTAAAAAGCAAGAAATTCAGCCTTTACTCTGGGAAATGCTGCCCAGGAAAATAGCGGTTCCTGGGCGACCGCCAAAACCACGGCGGTGCAAAGGCCCCTGTGGTGGGTCTGCCAATCCCACCGCCACGGAGCAGTCGTGCTGGCGGAGCTGCCTGTGCTGGCCTGGTGCTTTTGCCCCTGAAATAGCGTGGGACGGTCGGGGCCTCTGCGAAAAAAGGGGCTGTCAAGCACCGGCCACTGCAGGAATTCCTGTGTTGCCTGTGAGCACCTGGCAGAAACCTCGTATTTGTGCAGGACGGCGGGAGCCACATCCCCACGTGCGTGCACCAAGTCAGTACCGGCCTGCTGTGCTGGTAATGCCGGAGCTAATTGGGATTTTGCACCAGGGGATCCCAAGCAATGTCAGGATTTTGCATATTGCTGGTGTAGGATGCACAGGAGACTTTGTTTTTCATGCCTGGGGAGCAATAAAGCGATGTGGTGCAGAGGGTGATGTGCAGTCTGGGGTTGGTTAAGACTCCGGTTGCCAGGGCATTCAGCACCTCGTGCCCATAAGCCAGTGTCTGTCCGTGTGCAGGATGAAGAGTAAAACTGCAAGTGTGTCTTGTGCATTGCTTGTGTAAAACAGGCCCTGGTAGTGCAGGGCTTGCACATCTTGGTGCAACATTCATGGATTACTTGTGCAAATGAAGCCCTGCTTATGTAGGACTCACACAGCCTGGGCACTGCTCACACACTGGTGAACTGCTTGTGCAACTGTAGCACAGCTTCTACAGTGCTCATGCTGCACGTGTGAACTGCTCGTGCAAACCAGGTGCTGCCCATGCTCACTGCATGCAGCCCAGACACAGCTTGTACAGGGCCCGTGCAGCCCAGGCATGGCTCACGCAATGCTTGTGACCTGCTTGTGCAGCACGTGCGCAGCCTAGGGACAGCTCATGCAATACACGTGAACTGCAACCCCAGCATTACTTTGCCAGGGCACATGCAACCTTGGCATGTCTCATGCAAATAGCATGCACTGAGGAGACAATGGCTCCTGCAGTGTTTGAGCAACACTTGAGAGCTGTTTGTGCATCCTGGACACAGCTCATGGGACACCTGCAAACCTCTCGTGTAAACCGGGCACTGCTTGAACAGGGCTCGTGTTTGCAGCAGCCTCCGCTTCTGCGAGCGCAGCCCCGCCCGCGCAGAGCCCGCGCGCCTCGCGCAGAGCCCGCGCGCGCCTCGCGCATGCGCGGGGCCGAGGCCTCGCCTGGACGCTTTGCTGGAGCGCAGCGTCCGAAGTCGCAGCGCCGCCCCGCGCATGCGCCCCGCGCCGCGCCGCGCCGACGACGTGAGATCACACGCCGCCTGCGCCTAACAGCGCGCGCGCCGCTGCCGCGCCCCAGAGCCCTCGTAGCGCGCCGTGATCGTATAGTGGTTAGTACTCTGCGTTGTGGCCGCAGCAACCTCGGTTCGAATCCGAGTCACGGCATCGCCTCCCGGGCGGTAGCACGGCACCCGGGCTCAGCTTTTGCGGGTTTTTTTCTCTCCTTTCCGAATTCATTTCAGTTTTACACATTATTCCCTTTTCCTCCCCTGACCCCAGGAGAGTCCCTAGGCCGGGCAGCTTGTAGCTGCCTGCAGGTGGAGGCCTCGGGCGGGGTGTGTCCCTCTCCTCTCCAGCATTCTCCAGCCAGCTGGCAGTAGCCGGGTGCTGCATGTTGAGCAGAAGCCACGCTCGCAGGCACAGCGGGCGCCCTGGAATGGACCCTCATACTGGCGCCTGGACGTTCAGGTACCTGGGTGGTGGCCTCAGTTCTCCCGCAGCCCCAGGGTGCAGCCGCCTGTCCCTGTGGCGTGGAGGCCCTTCCCCACACTGGCAGCCAGTCCCCCCCGGGGGGCACAGCCCTCGAGGGTGCCTGCACACCTCTGTACGGTGCCTAGGAGCCTGCCTATGTGGCCCGGGAAGCTCCCCTGTGACACTCGTGCAGGCATCTGGGGGTGAAGGCGGACCCAGGAAGGAGGCCTGTGGGGTCCCAGTCCTGCCTGAGCACAGGCGCCTGGGGTGCAGCTCACCACAGGCCTGCCTGGGCATTCCTGGCCTTTTAGCACAGGACCCTGTGACCTCTCCGCTCCTGGAGGAGACTGCGGAGGCGCGGTGCTGCCGGGGTCGGCTGGCTGTCCCTGCACACGAGGAGGCACAGGGGTTTTGCAGGGCTGGTGGAAGGAAAAGGGAATAATGTGTAAAACTGAAATGAATTCGGAAAGGAGAGAAAAAAACCCGCAAAAGCTGAGCCCGGGTGCCGTGCTACCGCCCGGGAGGCGATGCCGTGACTCGGATTCGAACCGAGGTTGCTGCGGCCACAACGCAGAGTACTAACCACTATACGATCACGGCGCGCTACGAGGGCTCTGGGGCGCGGCAGCGGCGCGCGCGCTGTTAGGCGCAGGCGGTATGTGATCTCACGTCGTCGGCGCGGCGCGGGGCGCATGCGCGGGGCGGGGCAGCAGCTCGGGGGGCCCCCCCCGGTGGTAAGGAACGCCTGTTGCTAGGCCCGTGCGGCGTTTCCATGGCGACGTAGTGGGAGCGTGGCGGATCCCCCCCCGGTGGTTGTGTGCGCATGCGCAGCTTGCAGCCTTCCCGCCACCCCCCCCCACCGGCGGGGGAAGGGCGGCGAGGGCGGTCGCCGCGGGGTCTCTCGGTCCCGGCTCCGGCCCTCAACCCGGCCCAGCGCGGCGTGAGGGAGTCCCTGATCCTGCCGCTGGGTCCCATCCTAACCCTGGCTCCGAAGCATGATCCCAGCCCCGGCCTGACCCCAACCCTCAGCTCCCATCCTGCCCCAATCTAACCCTATTCCTGGTCCTAACTCTGTGCCTGGCCCAACTTCAAATGCTGACCTCAGGCCTAACCCAGACCCTAAACCCTGATCCTAACGCTGTCTCTAAGCCCTGGTCTTAACTCTGTGCCCGCTGCCAGCTCCAGACCTTGATCTTGACCCTGTCCCTCATCCTAACCCCCACCGTAACCCTGTCTCTGATCCCTGCCTTCGCCCTAACCCAGGTTTTAATCCTGCCTCTAACCCGGATCTTAACCCGATCTCTCACCCCCATTCTGTTTTTGACCCCAACTCCAAACTGTCGTCCTAACCCCGTCCCTGACTCTAATCTTAACCGTATCCCTAACCCCAACTCTAAACTCTGATGCTATCTCCTGATCTTAACTTGACCCTAAGGCTCACTGTGTCCTTCACCCTGACCCTAAACCTAACCCTATCCCTACCCTTGTTCCTGATCATAACACTCACCCTGACCTCGTCCCTGATCCTCACCCTAACACTCCCCGGGGCCCTAGCTGTTTTGCCTGACCACAGCCCCAACTCTAAACCCTGTGGGTGTTTCTCAGCGACAGTCCTTCCTGCCCGGTTAACTGCTGCTTTCCCAGAAGGTACTGGGAGTGCTCAGCAGGCCAGGATGGCGTGTGAGACTCGGAAAGCTGTTAGCACCCCTACGGTTCTGGCAGGTGTGAGTGGGTGCTGGAAGAGGTCTCCAGCAGCCACACTGTCCGTGCTGGGGCAGCGGTATGTGTATAGGCCACATCCGTTCCTGCACATCTGCTGCAGTCTGTGAATCCTAAATGTGCAAGAGCCTTACTGAAGCTTGGGACAAACCTGAGCAAGGCCTTGTGCACCTTGACTACTCAGTCAAGTGTTGTTGTCTCGTTACCCTCCAGTCCGGCTGCTGACTTTACTGATCTTGGAGCATTTCCCAGCTTTATGCCCATCCATAACATTCAATTCAGGAGCAATTTAGTAAAAACAAGATTCTAATGAGACTTGCATCCTGTGGGGAGTGATGGTTGCCAAAACAGCAAATGATGCAGAGACCAGCTACAGCTGTGAGGAGGAGTAGCTCCCCAGACTGCATCACTGCCTGTGGGGACCAGAGGTGCCCAGCAGGGCACACTCTGCACCCAACAGAGCAGCTCCTGCCACCCTGAGCTCTTCATCTTGCTTATCTCCAACTCAAGAAAGCTCGGAGTAGTGAAAGAAGGCACAATAGGCCTTTTGTGGCCTCTCTTTGTCTGTAGCCACCTCTTCCTCCCCTTGTCCTCTTTGCTGCTGACATCTCCTATGCTCTGGTGTGCGCAGTGGTCCTTCAGCAAAGGTCATGGCCTTTGCAATGGGAGATGCTATCCGTGCCATCAAACCTGGCTACGCAGGAGATGGTGAAAGAGGGCCTCTTTGGTGGCATCTTTGAATGACTTGGGTGTGCAGCTGGCTTTTGGCAATGCCCTTCTGCTGCAGTGCTGCCCTTCTCCCTCCCTTGTTTGCCCTCAGCCGGTCCTGGTCTGTCCCCTCCCTCCAGGCTGTGGGGACACTGCTCTTGTCCCTGTATGGCCAACCTTGTCACTATCTGTGCCTTCATACTGGACCCAAAGTGGGTGCAGTGTCACTGGCAAGACTCCTCACGTGCAGGGAGTTTAACACTATGCTGAACCTGTGGACTGTGCTGGGAGAGAGAACAGACCACAGCAGACATCCACAGAAGACAGAGGGGGGAAGAAGTCTTTGTCCTGCCCTGCGCCCTGTCTTGGCCACTTGTGCCTTCCTCCATGCTAAGCTGGTGGTGCCACAGCTGCCACTGACCTAGGCTGTGTCACTGGTCAGTGAGCAAGGAGAAGCCCAGATCCACTGTGTCACCAGCCTGCTTCCATGCATCGTCCTGTGCAATTGCTGTGTTGTGTCAGTGCAATGCGGTGGTGGGGAAAAAGCAACCAAGGGAGAAGGTGGGAGAGTGCCAAGATGTGGAGTATCTCTCACAGGACATGTTGCCCGTGCCTGGAGGGGGCAGAGAACGAAGAGTGATGCCCACAGTGACCAGATTCCTACCTGGGGACTTGTATAGACAGGGAGAGTGGGACCCATGAACTTGGTGTCCCCCATGGTCTTGATCCCAGTTTCATGGCCTACCCTAGCCTGGTATGGTGCCAGGGCTCATGTTTGCATGGGTGCATGCTGGGCACTGCACATGTGGCATGCATGGGTGCAGATTCTCCTGCGGGTGGGGAGAAGGCAGCAGGGTTCATGTTTGGGATGCTCCACAGACATATCTGAAAGGGGGAAACCAACAGAACAACAATGATCTCAACCGTTGCAACAGGCATGAACGAGATAAACGCTGCAGCGATAGGGAAGAATCAGCCAAACATGGAAGCAAGCAGGGAGGTGGTGAGTGGAGACAGAGATAAGTGCCAGAGGCTTTGCTGGTGTGGAAAAGGAAGCACAAAGCTGCTGCCACCAGTCACTGGAGGTGGTGGTCCCATGCCAGCACAGCTGCCTACCCATGGGCTGTTTCGCCCAAGTGGAGTGCTGAGCCAGTAATCATAGGACTGCTCCTAATGAAACTGTGAGGTGTTGTCAGGGCCCAGAATAACCTTTCATGGCATGGTTTGGTCCACAGGACTTTGCTGGACTGGTCCAGATGGTTCAGACCTGCCAGAATGCATTCATGCAGCATGGTGGAAAAGGGATGGGCAGTTGGGGGAACTGCCTGATGGATCTGATCCCTTTGGGCTTTGCTCAGTGTCTGGGCAGGGTGTCTGCTCCAGGCAGGCTCCCCTGCTCTTCCCACCTTGCTGTGTCCCATGGTGGCTTTTCTCTGAGCCCTCTGACGCCTGTGGTTTGTGTCTGATAGGATTTTAAAGGTGTCTGCAATGTCAAAATGCTGGTGCAGCCAGGCAGAGAGTGCTGCTGGGCCCAGACGCTGCCACTCCGTGGCATGAACATAAATCTTCCAGCTGGCACAGGGACAGGAGCAATTCATCACTCTGCAGCTTTCTCAGCTGCTCTGCCCCTCTCCGGCTGTTCCCTCACTGGGGCAGCCCCCAGCCTCCTTTCCCCACCTC
The DNA here is from genome assembly GCF_036370855.1 of Dromaius novaehollandiae. Taxonomy (NCBI): domain Eukaryota; kingdom Metazoa; phylum Chordata; class Aves; order Casuariiformes; family Dromaiidae; genus Dromaius; species Dromaius novaehollandiae. The sequence goes on from NC_088107.1 coordinate 25,619,162, forward strand.
GAGGAGGCAGACAGGAGGTACAGTGAACTGTACTGCTGCCTCTTTTCATCCTGACTGACTCAGATCTCTAAGACAGCCAGGGGAGCAGAGCTGGTGCCTGGGGAGGTGTGAGGGATGCCAGCACTGTGAGTAGGCGCTCCATGTTTTACTGGTGATATAAAATTGTGCGCTGACGCAGGCCAACACTGTCATTTCCAGGTATTCAGAAGCCATAAATTCAAATTGCAATTTTCTCTGCTGCTGAAAACCCACCTTCCTTGCTAAGAACATCAGCACATCCTCACTGAGTTACACCATCTAGCCCACCATCCCATATCCACAAGCACATGGGATGCTTTATTCTTCTAGGGAAAAATACAATATCTGAGTCCCCCAGTACTCTCCCGGCCTCCCACCAGTTGCAGCTTAAAGATTTCTGAGCCAAATGTGGTTTTCCTGCATTTAGCAGCCCTTAATGATTTTTTTCGCCCATGGATTTGCCCAGTTTCCCCCTAAATCATGAAGCAGCCACAGTGTCCTGTGTTGGGGAGCTTCCCAGCCCCACTGCACGCTGTCTTCAGCTGTACGTGCCTGTACAGGTGTGTAAAATTGATACGCCAGCCCTTTCTGCAAATGAGTCTTTGGAAAAAAAATGAGCCGTTGTCTAGTACTGAAATGATGTTTGTGAGGTTGTGGTATGTGGAGGAGGAAACCCTGGTTCCTCTGCAGGGGAGAGAAGTGGAGTCAGTGCGAGAGGTGGTTTGTGATCCTGCTTTCTCCCTGTGCGTGTCCTCCCATGCCTCCCCCTACACCACGCAGCATCCCTGCTGTCCCAGACATCCCTTTCTGGCCTGGTGGGCCAATGCAGGAGGAAGGGCAGGCCAAGGAGTAGGTCCTGGGGGTGATATTAGAAACGAGGGGTTAGGTAGGACTGGGGATGAAGGACAGCAGGTCTGGGCTGGGAGGGGGTTACAGGTACTCAGGCATTTCTTGACATGAGCCCTTGGAATTTCAGCTGTGATGCTCTTCAGCAGCTTTATGAGCCCACAACAGCGCATGAGATGGTCCTGGCTTCCCTACAGCCCAGGCTTCAAAGGGCATTTTCCAGTCCACTAGCACTATGTAGGACAAAAAGCCTACAATAGACTAACTTTTTGCTTTGGTGTATTTTGGGATCTCCTCGCCTGGCTCTGACACCCAGAGATCAAGGGACACAGTCCCTAAAATTAACCTGTGAGGGAATCACCAAAGCTCTCCCATCCAACCAGCAGGGAGCACAAAGCCCAAAGCAGCCTCTTGGCCCTTTCCCTATGGGTCCAGCATGCAGCTTAAGCTGGGATGTGATACAAGTGGCCCAGATGCTGTGTTGCCTGTCTCCCTGCCCTAGATGAACGCTGCCACTTGTTCGTATCTGCCCTGTCTCGTTGCAGCTGCCAGCCCTGAGCCCTCGCGCTGCCTTTGTCTGCGAGACAAGCAGGAGCCTCCTCCGGCAGCAGGGATTTATAGCCTGCACACAGCCACCTCTTAACCCCTCTTTGTGATGCTGAGCGGGCAGAAAACAGGCAGCCACACACTGCCAGGCAGCTTGCCCAGCACGATGTGCCCCTGCTCTGAATTCACCTTCATTTTCTCCCTCCTGTCTGTTTTGGAGACACCAAGCAGGACTGGGGTGAATGCTATTGGCAAAAGAACTTGTTTCCCCTCTGCGTGGGGGAACAGCCCCTGTTTTGCACTTGTCCTCCATGCCCGTCTTCCTGATGGTTGATGAGCATCCTTTTTAGAGATGTAGGTGGGATGCCAGCTGGTGGTTCACAGCCCCTAGGCCATGCAGAGCCCCAGCAAGTACCTGTGTGGGGAAGGAAAGTGCAGCTGGATTAATCAAACCCACCATTAATGCAGTCCTGGGGCTCGCAGGTCCCCCACCAGCCCCAGAGCACAGGCCTCCGACCAGCACATTGCTCTGATTGAGCTGCAAATGCTCCAGCTCCTTAGTTTGCTTTGCCTCAGATCGATGAGCGCAGGCGGCTCCAATCAATTCCACTTTAGCGCTTGCTATTGAGTTCAGATCCGCGCTCTCCCAGCTGGTCCCGCTTCCTTTGTTCATTCAGAGGAGGAATTTGGGCATCTGCTCCCATGCGGAAGCTGCTGTGCCTTTGTGAGGCACAAGCTCCCTTGTAAGGGCAAATAATATCCTGCGGTTGCAGATGTTCCTCCCTGCTCTCTCCACGGGTTTGAACTGTGCTATTGCTGGAGCCCTGAAAGAGTCACCCTGGCTGGGGACAGTGTGAAAGGGGGTGACTGAATTGGGCCACGCACTTTGCATGATAGAATATGGTTGTCGTCACCAAGCCAATGTCTAGCATGAGGTTCCCCTGCCGTAAGCCTGGTTTTGCTGGGGAAATACCAATGCCAGCTGCAGGAAGCTTCTGTGGCTTGGCTCCCCTGTCCCCTTGGGCATTGAGTGTGGCTTCAGTTCTGTGGGGCTCTGAGCATATGCAAAATGATTTTACAGAAGAAAATAACCCCCAAGGGTTTATACGGTGGCCATTTGGAAATTTCCCTCAAACCCATTCCCAGTGTTTGCCAGTGAAACAGGCTTTTCTCATGCTCAGTGTGTCAGTCCTGGAGTAATTTTTTCTCATGTCTGTCACCCAGCTCTCCTGCTGGCAAGTTTCCAGTGTGCTGGACCTGGATTTGTGGAAATGAAGTTCCCCACAGCTCTCCACACCTCGGCAAGTGTTAATGAGATAATGGATCACACTACAGAGCAGTTGTGATGCTCAGGGTCACGGACATGAAGAGGGTTGTCGGTGCTGAGAGCAGAGACAGAAAGGGTGCTTGGTATGGCTGGGGTGACAACCCATGTATCTGGCTCCAAGCTGGCAAATGTCTGTCAACAAGTTGTTCTGTCTTCTTTTGGTCAATTAGCATAGTTTCAATTATATTATCAACTGCATAATGATTTCTTTCAACAGAAAGGTTGGGAAGCTGCAAAAAATGTCTGCAAGAATTTGCTTCACTAGGTAAATGCACATGCTTGGGCATATCCTGTGTGTCTGGACAGACAGCATCTGAGTGGCCTGAACGGCCTCAGAAACCCTGGGCCTGCATCACTTGTGCAAGTGTTATTAAAAGCAGAAATGTCCTCGTTTGTGTTGCTTGGGAGGAGCAATGTGTCACCTCATGTATAGGACTTGGTGCCAGCCCATGTTATCCAGATGCCCCTCTGGCCACACCATTCACCCCAGACTTCTGAGCTGAGCTTCATGCTCCAAGTGTGTTGCGTTTCCACAGCGTATCACTTGTCTTTGGCCCCTTCGCCCCCGTACAGCTTGTTGTGGCAAGCTGGAGCTGCAGAGCATCTTGTGCTGGTGCTTCTCTCTTCCATGCCAGTCTGTCCCCTGCCCTGCCTGGGGCATCTGGCATTGAGCTGGCATGTGCAGGCATGGCTGCTCCACGCAGGTACATCCCGTTTCCTTCCAGCCTGATGGGAGCTGGAAAATTTGAATGTGATGGACAAAGCTTGCAGGCTCCCAATTGCTTTGGTGCAGCCTGGTGGGGGAATGCGCTTGCTGTGCGGATGGTGGGCTGCTGGAAGAGGGATGCTGCAGGCCTGGGAGCGGCTTTCCGAACCAAAGGATGCTGCCTGTGTGATTTATCTGGGAGCAATATCGCTGCAAGTGGGCAGCTGCTCTGTTGAGACTGTCCCATCTCACCCACTGCCCGGTCTTTGATGGTTACCTGAGGCAAATGTGTAGCAACATTTCCCTTGGACACAACCCCTGCCTCTAAATATTTGCAAGGCTCCTTGTGCCAATCAGGGAGTCTTTGTATTTAGCAATGCTTGATAGATTTCTTTCTGCGGGTTTGTCCAGTCTTGCTCCTAAACCATGTAGCATTTGCAGCATCCTGTGGCAGGGAGCACCATTGCCTGCCGTGTACAGAGCCACCTTCTCTTGTTTCTCCCTGATCTGCCAAGCTCTTCCCACTCTCTCCAGCCACACAGACCTCTGTCCCACGCCCCTGACTGTCTCTTCTTCCATACTGAAGAGCCCCAGTCCATTAGACACCCCATGTGCAGAAGCTGTTCCAGACCTTTGGTCAACCTGTCACCCTTCTCTGAGTCTGTTCCAGCTCTGCCATACCCTTGGGACGGGGGCACAGGGACTGCACACAGCCCTTGAGCGCAAGTAGCTGGGATTGACCCAATGCCTCTGATGTAGTCTCTGTTTAACCTTTTCTATCGCAAATTGCAGTTTTCAGCAGAGGTGACATTTTCATGGACTGTCGGAGCTCCAGGTCTCAGAGCCCATCACTTCAGACATGAGGCCAGGCTTGATTTCCCCATGTGCCTCTCTTCCCCAACACTGGATTTCATCTCATTTTATTGCCAAGTTGCTCAGCCTCTTAAAGGCCACCTGCAAGTCTTAGCACTCATCTTCAGTATCCAGAATAACTCAGTATTACCAGCAAGCTTTGTCACTTCTCCACTGACCCCCCCCCCCCCATCAGAGAATTTGGAAATGCAAGTGACCTCGCTCTGCTGGATCACCCTCAGGTGCCCATTGGTTCCTTCCAAGAAAGCCACTAGCTTTGGAAGGAAGAAATTCCCTTTAAAAAGAGCTGTGCTGACTCTTTCCCAATATGTCATATTTATCCATCTGTCCCCTAATGATGCCAGTTTCCTACTCCTTATGCCAGTTTTTGTTCATTTGCACAGAACAGATGTGTCATTTATCAGTCTGCCATTCCCTGGCTCTCTCTTTGGAAGCGTTTTTGATGTCACAGTTGCGACCTTCCAGTCCTCACGTCCCCAGATCTCGAGGAAGGCTGTGCGTGGCCAGCACACGTAACATGCTCCGAGTCCCTGCCTGTGCTGCATACCAGAGCTTGTGCAGGGTGCCACCGAAGAGGGAAGGGGCTGGAGAGGCCATAGACATTCCTAAGCTCCTAGGGACAGCAGGTGGCTTTTATTTGAAGCTGCAAAAGAAGCAGCTGGCAATGCTGCATGCTGCCCTGCAAGCCAGGGGTGATGCTGGACTCAGGGGTAGCAGCCGAGCCAGAGCCTGACTGAAGTGACACGGTGGCAGTGTCAAATGCTGAACTCAGCCCCCACATCAGCTGTAGGTGAATCCTCTTCCAGCACTTCCTCCAGAGCGTGCTGGAGCAGATACGCTCTCCTCTGAGGCACCAAAATCCCTGGTCATGAGAAACGGACACCGAATCCGGGCCTCTGCTGGCTAATATGCCTGCGGGGAGTCGAGGCTGTGTCCATGCAGCCCGGGGTTAAACTGGAAGGGAAGGTTTACTAGGGCCACATGACCTAGGCCCTCCTAGACCCAAGGGAAAGGCTCATATCCTGTTCTTGGCCTGGGGTGCACAAAAGGGCTCCCAGCCCCGGTTGTGGATGTGGTGGCGGGAGCGCAGGGAACTCAGGGCAGCCAAAGTGGCTCCTCACATTCAGGACTGATGCTGCTCCGGGAGGACAGAGGAGGGCTGAGGACACACACAGCTCTCCGCAGGGCTGGCAGGAGCCCGGAAGACTTTCTCTGGCTTCTTCTACCTGGTGCGTGCTCAGACCTGTCTGGGAAGTGTTTACCCAGGCAAGCAGCAATTGCTGCCTTTGGAGAGAGAAAGGGCTGTGCTGTGAGCTCCAGCCCAGAGACGACATAGAAGAGCTGCTGGACCCTCCTGAGATGGAGCAGAGTGGGAACAAAGCTCCTGCAGGTGGACCTACCCCCCATGGGTCCCTGCAGGCCGCTGCACAAGCCTCCTTCCTCGCCTATTTATGCAGTTCAAGGGAATGAGCCAAAAATCACTTCTGTACAGCCATCGGTTGCTCTACTCCTGATTTGAGTGTGTGACCTGCGGCTCCCATGCCGTCCTTTGCTCCTTCCTTGGGGCTCCATGGGCCGACAGCCACAGGAGCAGCAAGCAGCCCCGGGGGCCGAGTGTCCTGCCTGGGGCCTCTCAGCACGCCTGCGTTAGGGAGTCGACTAAATGTTGAGTCTGGCACGCAAGTGGCTCCATGTGTGCTCCCCGATCCTCTCCCATCTGCCAGTCCCACCCTGTGTCCCCTGCCAGTCTCTACATGAGCACTGCTACACGGCAGCCGTTCTGTCAAGGCAATCCACCAGGCTCTAGCCAGGCCACAGGGACTCACAGACACAGTGGCACAGGGGCCACCGGCGGTGGCATCGGGGCCAGTCTCTACAGTGCAGGGAACAAACCCAGCTTCCAACATGCATCAGATACACAGGATATAAACAGTTTGGGGATTGAAGCAACACCAGCTGCAGCGTGAGACACAGATGGAGCTTGGCTTTGGCAGTGTGAATGCAGAAATCTGTCACTTTTTCAGTAGAAGCATCAAACCTGAAATGAACTGCTGTGAATGGAGAGATGTCGGTAGTGTCTCACCGTGACTGCAGAAAAAATATGAGCAGCCTGTGCCTGTGATGAGCTGTGCAGGGTGTGAAGAACTCATTTGGTCAGAACTTGACTCCCCTTTGAATCTGCCCAAGCACAAAGAAGTCTCCCACCGTAGCTACGCTCTCCTCACCCTGCCAGGCATCCTATCATCCTGTGTTGCTGTCTGGGTGGTTTGGCCTCTTCTCTTAGGAAGACATAGCCTATATGATGTTCATACCTGAAGGCTCAGGTGCTGCTGATTCCAGGATGGGATCCAGAGATCTTGTTCTAGATGCTCTGTTTGCATCGGGCTTTGCTACAGCCTCGGGTGAGGTCAGGATGCCCCATGGTGCACAGAGAGCTGAGACTGGGGCTACGCTGTGCCAGGTGCTGCATGGAGCCCACCTGCCTGGCTGTAGAAGGCTGTGGAAGAGTTTGAATAGTAGCATTTGAATTTGCAGAAGAATTTGCAAGAGAAACAGGCCCTGCGAATGGGAAGGAGGTGCCCAGCTCCCCTGCGTTCAGATACATTCAGATCACAGACCCTCTTCCATCCCTAGCACGGCCCTGGTGTGGCCGGACCTCAGCCAAAGAGGGCAGGAGGGGAGGGATGCACCAGGACGGGATGGTAAGGAAGGATCTCTGCAATTCCTCTTGTACTGCAATATTTGTACAAAAAAAAATGCGATGAGCCAGATCCCTCCTCAGTCACCGATCAGCGGACGCTAAGCACGTGTTTTCCAGGCCTGAGGATTTAACAAGAGCTGTCTCCAACAGATGTTGCTGAACATCCTCCTTGGCTACTGACAGACGGTGGAAGTACTCTCACTCCTGCGTGCCATCAGTCCTGCATCCTGCTTCCTCCCCAGTGCAGGACAGACAGAGTTACTGAGAACCTCTGGTTTCTCCGCATCTTAATAGCAGTTTTATCATCTCCATCTGCTGGGATTTATTTTGTTGCTGCTAGACCTCTGCCTTGTTTTCGTGTTATTCCTGACAGACACTTTTCCTCCTCCTGGTGTCTTTTGTGTCTAACTTTCCTACGCTTTGAAATTTGTAATCTTAGTTGCTGGGTGCTGGGGCTGTCTTTTCCCTAAGGAGGAAGCTGCCCTGTTGCCCAGCTGGAGCTGGGAGCTCTGTCTGGGTTCCTGCGTAGGAGTGTGCTCAATACATCGGGGAATTTGGGAGGCTGTGGGCTCACTGGGCGTGCTTTCAGCAGCTGGGACCATGCCGTGCCACACTGGCGCGGGAGGCTCGGCTCCTCTGCAAACCGATCCCAGCTCTTCTATCGGGTGCAGGGGCTGGAAGGAAGGGGTACAGGGAAGCCTTGGTCACTGCGGGAAGCTTCCCTCACCCTGCATCCTATCCTCCCTGCAGCTGGCACCCCAGAAGCCGCATCCAAATGTCTGTAATCCTTGCAATAGCTCAGTGCAGTTGCACTGAAACTGGTCTGACCCAGGAGGCTGCAATCTCCCACGGCCCTTTCACGTGGCCAAGAGTGTTGGGGGCCCCAGCAACTCACAGGCAACTGCCCCTGGGGCCCGAAACATGGACACTCACCGCTGGCTTTTGGATGCTGCATGTCACAAGTGCACAGCAGAGGTGATGGGGCAGAGCGGGGTGCCGGGGCCTGCCTGGCCTCCCTCTCCGCTCCATGGTTTCCAAAGCCCTGTCGCAGGGACAAGAGCCTGGCTCACGGCGTGGGGCCTGGCAGGGCCATGCCGTTACATCTCTGCCCCTCGCCGCCTGGCCTCTGCAAGGCTTCAGCTCCACAGGGTGTCCCGCTTTCGGAGCATCCTGCCTCTGGCCCCCTTCCCTTTCACCCTTCTCAGGCTTGGCTGGCCAAGGTCTTGGGGGGATGCAGTGTGTGAGAAGGACCATGAGTGGGTGTGCAGGGCCGGCTGCTGAGCCCAAGCGGGGCTTTGGGGGTGAGCTGAGGTGCCCAGCGAGCTGGGCAGCGCGTGGTCTGGGTGAACGGTGGGTGCTTAGGATTGCCTCAATCTCTGTTGCCACACTCCAGCACCTGCAGGGCCACGTGGCGATTCTGCTGCGGCCTTTTGGGAGAGGGCAGTGCTGAGGAGCAGCATTAATGTGTGCACTGCGCTGGCTGCAGCGGCGCCCTGCCGATGCATGTGTCTGGCATCCGAGGACAGGATGCTTTTGGAGAACGGCTACACATAGATGAAGACTGGCTGGCGGGCTGCTCCCCTGCCGTCTGGCCCTGTGAAAGCTCTCGTCGTAGGCTGCCCCCCTGTGAAGGCCCGTGTCCTAGGCTGGCCCCCCACCTACGAACTGCACCTTGTGCCTCTCGCTGATGGCCTCTGCCCTGTCCTTGCCCAGGTCCCAGGTGACCATACCTGTGCTCCACGGGATGGTGGGATCAAACTGTCTGTGGGCTGGAGCCCACCACCTGCCGGGCTGTGGAGACGCGTAGCCACGGGAGCGCTCCTCCAAACCCTTCCCCTGCGGAGCCCGGCGCGGTGGGCGCTGCACACACGCGTGGCCCTGCTCGCCAGCCTGGCGAGGGGAGCAGGGGGGCACGGCAGGGCACGAGGCCGGGGCAGGTTCAGGAGGCGCCGGGGGCCGCATTGCCCGGGCGGGGAGGGCGCGCAGGGTCCCCGGCTTGGCCCTGGGCGGGATGCTGGGGGGGAACCTGGAGGGCTCAGGGGAGCCTGGGCAGGCGCTGGGGGGTGGCCGAGGGGAGCAGGCCAGGCGCCGTGGAGGCAGGCCGGGCCCGGGGTGGGGGGAGAGCCCGGAGTGCTGGGGAGCAGGGCAGGCTCTGGGGGAGCCACGTCGGGCAACGCGGCGGGACAACGGGCAGGCGCCGCGGGCGCGGGGCGGGCGCTGGGGGAGGCCGGGCGGGGCGCAGGGGAAGGCGGGGCGGGCGCTGTGGGGAGCCGCGCCGGGCGCTGAGGGAGCGGGGCGGGCGCCGGGGCAGGGGGCGGGCGCCGCCAGAGCGGGGCGGGAGCCGGGGCGGGCTCCGGGGCAGCCGGGGGGAGCGGGGCCGGGCTCGGGGGCAGCCGGGGGGAGCGGGGCCGGGCGCCGGGGCAGGCGGGCCGGGCGCTGGGGGGAGCCCGGCGCGCAGCTCGGCGCCCCGCTCGCAGCAGCCGGCGCCGCGGCTCCGGCAGGTGGCACTGGCCGCCTCCCTCGGCCGCCTCCCTCGCTCCCCCCCCGGCCGGGGCTCCGCCGCCGCCGCCGCGGCGCTCAGTCCGCCAGTGCCGATGCTGCTGAGCGGAGCGGCGGCCGGCTCGGAGCGCGGCGGCGGCGGCGGGGCCGGGGCCGCGGCCGGCGGGGCGCCGCAGTGCGTGGGCACCATGGCCCGCTGGCTCCGCGAGCACCTCGGCTTCCGCAGCGCCAAGCCCGCGCCGCCCGCGCCGCCCAAGCCCGACTACCGCGCCGGGCCGCCGCAGCCGCCCCCGCCGCCGGGGGGCGCCGCCGAGCCGCTGGCCGCCGCGGCCCAGCCCGACATCGTGGCCGCCTACCGCCTGCAGAAGGAGCGCGACTTCGAGGACCCCTACAGCGGGGCGCCGGCGGGCGCCGCCGCCGCCGACGGGCCGCGCTACGTCTCGCCCAAGCACCGGCTCATCAAGGTGGAGGCGGCCGAGAAGGCGCCCGCCAGCCCGCCGCCGCCCGCCGCCCCCGGCTCGCCCCCGGCCGGCCCCGAGCCGCCCGACGAGCCGCCGCAGGAGGTGAGTGGCCCGGGCCGCGCCGCCCCGCCGCGCCGCCGGCGCCGGCCGCCCGGGGCGCCCCGCCGGGCAGGAGCCCCCGCGCCGGGCACCGCTCCGCCGCGTCGCGGGCCTGCGACAGCCTCCTCGGGGCCCCCCAGCCCCACAACCGGGGAGGCATCCCGCCCCACAGCTTGGGGTGCCCCAGCCCCACAGGTTGGGGGGCTCCTGCCCCCAAACTCGGGACCCTCCGGGCTCACAACTGGGGGAGGATGCTCCGGCCCCACAAGCTGGGGTGCTCCTGCTCCCACAGCCTGCACCCTGCTCGCTCCCGTGGTCCCCGCCAGTGGAGGACTGAGGTGCCCCGTGGCCTGGTTTGGGGGGCGGAGGTTGAACCTTGCGCTGAGCAGGGCCTTTGCGGCCGACGGCTTGCTGGGGCAAGGGGTGCACTTTTGGGAGCTGTGCTGTGACGAAATAGCTCCCCAAACGCCTCTGCGGAGCAGCTGGGCTCTGAGAGGTCTCTCGCTTTCCGTCCCTCGTCCTGGCAGCAATAACATGCCAGTCAGATGTCAGCAGCAGCTCTGCGGGCGCTGCGGAGGCGGCTCTATCTGTCTCCTCCAACTCCTCGCGGGAGACAGGTATAATCCCCAGCAGGAAACGTGCCCGCTCAGATGTGAGAGCGCAGGGCCTGCCGGTCTCCGTGCGCCGTCTCCCGTCCGGCCCCCCCTTCCCCTCTTTGCTCCGTGGCAATTTCTTTCTAGGCAAGCGCTCGGTGCCGCACGGAGGTGAAGACGGGCAGCCTGCGCAGTGTGCTTGCAGCCCGGGCAGGCTCCACCACGCAGCGCAGGACCGTCTCCGGTAGCCTCCCGCGGCTGGGCAGGTTACCCCCAGGCCTCCTTCCCGCCTGCGTGCGGCTGCGGGAAAGGCAGCGCGGATCCTCCTCTGGGCCCGTTCGCCAGGGCCCCGGCTCGCCCGTGCCAGCTGCGGCGCAGGCAGGCGCTGGCGGCTGGGCCTCTCCAAGCTGCCGCGCTGCTTTGTCAGGAAGTGCCTGCGCCTCTTTTGTCTGCCGCCTTCGAGCAGCCTCCTCGGGGGTAAGAGTTGAGCTCGGCGTCGCCGGGGCCTGCCTGCTCCCTCCTGCTCTGCCGGTCGGCATCGCCAGCAGGGCCGCTGCCGTGGACGGGCTGGGAAGCTCACGGCGTGCAGGAGGGGAGAAAAGTCCCCGGAGAGGTGAGGGGCAGGAGCCGGGGAGAGGCTCCAAGCAAGGGGACAGGCTCCGGCTGGCGCGGGGAGCTGGGAAAGAAGCTGGGGGATAAATGCGTCGGGGCTGCAGCCACCAGTGCTGGGCCTCATCGCGGCGAAGCTGATAAGGGGACTGTGCAAAGAAAGGCAGGAGGGGTAATTAGTGCCCGTCAGCACTGCAGCGTGCAAGACGGGGCTTGTCAAGTGAACTTGACAAGATCACAGATCTGGTTGATGGAGGGAACTGTTGATATAATAATAATATACTTGGTCTTGGCATGGCCTGACATCCTGATTAAACAAGTGCTGGGCAAAATCCACTTGAGAGTATTTTAAACAGATTAAAAACCGATGGATCTTTGAAAGTTGCTCGTAATGAATAACTGCCATTGAGTCGTGAGGTTTCCAGAGGGGCATGGCAGAGACCTCCTCTTCATCTAGGATCCTCAAAACTGTGACTATACCTTGGCTGCTACAGGAAGTCAGTCAGCAGCACAGGATAAGGAGGGAGTAAAGGTACTGTTGCAGGGATGTGGTTCGCTATGGCAGGCCCAGGGCGTTTAAATGATTTTCCTCTGACGACATGGGAATACGCACTGTCAGATCAGAGGAACCAGGGCTGTAACTGTAGGAGGGACTTGGGCTGTGGCATGCGAAGGGCTGAGCAGGAGCTGTGGGAAATGGGGAACTCTGACAGGTACTCCTTGCTGCAGCCGGGCCTGGCTCTTGCTTCCCAAGTGTCAGAGGGCCGGGGAGACATTGGAAAGTTTAGAGAAGAGCCAGAAGCTGTGAGGCATCTGCAGAAAGGCAGCTAATAGCATGAGTCTGAAGAAGGCCCTTCGTCTTAACCAAGGCAGACAGTGATTAGATTATCTCCTGATCGTCTACATGCCTCTGTGGGGAGGAGGTTTCTGATTCTTGAGGACTCCGGTATCTGACGGACAAAGGCAGAGCTCCAGAGGCTGGTTGGCAAAGCTGGAGATAGGGTGAGAGTATGTGATAGTGCATGCAGCTGCCTATTAAAACTATTTCTCTGGAGGTGCCTAGGAGTATCCATCAAGTGGAGCATTTCCATCTGGCTTGGACACCCTTTCTGCCTCACATTTGCTGTCCCTGATTTGGGCTCAGCAGTGGGGAGGGTTCCCCAGTTGCTGTGAGGTCTGGTGGTCCTTTCTGGTGGCCTTGAGACCAGTGCTTGGCTGGATGTGGCCCAGTGGGGCAGGACCTGGGAGGACTGTCAGAGCCCGCACAGACTCCTCTGGTGAGGATGCAGCCCTGAGCATCCCTGGGCGCTCAGGAGGTGGTTTGCTGGGGCTGCCCCTTCCTCATCAGAGGCCACGCTTCGGTTGGAGCTCAGTCTGGGCTCCTCAGCTCCCAGGAGGATGGAGGGCAGCCTGCTAGATAGTTGCTTACACCCCTGATGTGTGTTCTTGGCGATACTGTCAAGGTGTCCTGGAGCAGGGGAAGCAAACTGGGGTGTGGATGGAGCTGCTGCTGAATCCTTCAAATTGAGTTGGGGGGTTACTGTGGGTTGCATCGGGGGCTTCCGCGCACCCGCTTGCATGAAGAGCTGCTGGGCAGGTTCTGTTCCTAGCTCTGCTTTCCACTTGCTACAGGGACTGGGGCTCCACCAAGCTCATGGCTATGGACCTTGATGATGATGCTGAAGACGAAGGGAGAAGTTTAATTCTAGGTACAGGCAAAGCTGTGCTGGAGCAGACACACTTTCTGCTTATGACTCAGAGACACTAGCGTGGCACTGTCTAAGGCTGTGAAGCAGGAATTGAAGCGAGATACCTCACCTGCTAGGTATGGGCATGGGGCAGGAGTAATGACAGCTTCTGAGGCAGGCTGCGTGGTGCTGGCCTGGGTCAGTGCTGCTGGGGCTCATTTAACATCTTCATTAAAGACATGACAGTGAAGAACATGCTGATAAACTTTGCATCCCTTCCAAGCAGGGAGGATGAGGATGGGCAGGGGTGGAAGGAGCAGCCACAACTCCAGCTGCGGGGATCCTGGTTGTGCGGTTTGGCCAGGGCAACGTGGTTTGTGTTACAGGCTCTGCACCCCAAGGATGGGAAGCACATGCCCTGGGAACCCTGTGCCCGCCCTGGCCATGCTGCCCTTTCTGGAGAATTCAGGACAGGGCAGAAGCATCTTGGCAATAGCATCCTTCCTGCTTGAGCCACACGCGTGTGGCTGACAGTCGTTTCATTCGTGTACAGGGGAGAAGAGACGGTCGAGCCAGTTGCCCTTGCAGTGAGACAGAAACGAGAGAGAAGGTGGCTAGCAGGAACTGCGGGATTCTTTCTCTCAGGAAGGCCAGGAAATCCCCATGCTGGAGATGGCTGTGATGTGGAGAACAGGTTGAGCCTGGTGCTGGAGGTTAGGACACGCATGGGGACGCTGGCTAGCACAGCTGAGAGCCCCCCTGACTGTGTTTGAGTGTGTGTTTTCTGGTGAGTGCAGGAGCAGCCAGCACTGTACCTGGCTGAGGGCAGGTGAAGGAGGCAGGTGAAGGAGGCAGCTTGCCATCGTCGGGTGAATCGTTGCATCTTTCTGCGTTATGTGGGATTCGCAGCGTCTCGTGGGGGTGGGCAGTGCCTGCCCCTGCGCTTTAGGGCAAGCTCTGCAGTAGCTCCCGCTCTGCTGTGAAGCTGAAGGCTTCCTGGGCATGGGGTGGACAACGCAGCTCCTCCTCCCTCTGCTTGCTCTAGGCAGCCCCTTGCCTGCAGCGGGGGATGATGGACTGGCCCTGCGCGACTCACCTGAGCGAGGCAGGTACCTCTGAGATATTGTCTTCTGGGCAATGTTTTGGATTAGGAGCGGGCAGCAGTGTCACCAGGACACCCCTCGATGCAGTGGAGAGAGAATCTGCCTCTTTTTGGGGAGGGACCTCCCTGTGCAAGAGAGCGTGGGGACATGTAGGTGCCTGGGCCCAGGGCCTGGCATGCTTGGGGATGGGATCGTTTCTTGGGGCTGTTGCCTCTCTACGTGGCTTCACCTGCAGTAAGGATACAGTGGGTGGCTATTGCAGCCTGCTGGCCTGTGCTGCTGGGTGGACCTTGCCACACAACCGGGCACCTGGGTCCTTGCAGAGCACTTGGAGCCTGTCCTGTTTGGTGGCACCTGTCTCTTCCTCGGCCACCGTGGGATCTGTTTGAGCTGTTGCATGCCAGAGGCGATGGGGACAAGGGATCACAGCGCAGGGATGCGCGGCTCTGTGTGCTCTCTCCTGAGTGCTGCCTGTTGCCCACAGCTTGTCGGCACTCAGTGGCACTGTGATTAGGGCCAGGCCTAAGGTCTGGGGTCCTTTGGTGCGAAGTTTTTGCTTGGCACGCACAGGGTCAGTGCTGCAGGGTGTGGGAACAGCCGGCCAGGAAGCTCTTGGGTGTGTGTCTTTCCTGCAGGAGCCTCCCCGGACTGAGTCATCCTGCAAGATGTCGTGCTGTCCGCACTGGGCTACCCTTTTCCAGTGCCCCGCGCGCTGGGGTGCAGCCGTCCCGTGGTTGACTCCAGCTGCCGACTGCACATCCCAGCCTGGCCTTACCCCTCAGGAACCGTCCAGGCAGGGAATCAGCTCCCCGCTTGGAAGACCAGCACCTGCTTCGCTTTTAGGTTTTGCTTTGACCTCTGCCGAAAGCAATGAGCTGCAAGATGACAGACCTGTGCCTGTCTTCCGGTGTGTGTCCTTGGCGGGGGGCTTTGCTCTGTGGTGGCACTTTGTGCGTAGGGACGTGGAGTGTCCCAGCAGCCCAACCTGCTGGAGTCTCTTCTCTTAGAAAGCTCAGAGGAGGCAGTGTAATTCTGCCAGCAAAATTCACTTTTTGGCTAAGGTAAAACTTGGGAAATTTTTACACCCCAGGAGAGAGCAGACCGAGTTCAGTTATAACTCGGAGTGGCTCGAATGTGAAACAGAGCATTGCACCCGTGATCTGGGGAGACACTACAGCTACTTTATCTCCGGGGCAAGAAACATTGGTTGTTTATGGAGTGAAGAATCTCTCCAGATGTCCTTTGGGTAGAAATAGACCTTTTTATGAAGCAGAGTGTCTTGTTACAGCAATAACTAGTAGCAGCTTGGACATTTGTGGTTAAGACCGTGCAAACAGCCTTAACTCTGACCTGGGATTTCTCTGGCCGAACCGTGAACTCTCTCTTGGATAGCTGCCATATGTCTCGTTCCCTGGTGTACGGTGTAAAAACCGTTTTACTGGCCGATCAGCAGTGCCAGCTTTCTGCAGCCTCGGATTTCCAGCAAGCTCAGTGCACGCTCTGGCTGTGGCTATATTCAAGTTGTGTGCCCGCGCACAACCTGTGTGCGTGCGTGCATGCTCTCATGGACCTTGCTTCGGAGGGTCAGCATTGGCACGGCCCGCGGCAGTCGCTGCGTCCTGCCCCTGCTCTTCCCTGCCTTGCCATCCAAGGAAATTGCCGAAATACCGCCCGTGCTCCGTGCGCAAGCCCCGTGTGTGAGCGTGGGGCGGAGACTGACCGCGCGTGTCGAGTTTTGAACGTCCGCCTTTGTCAAGGGGGTTGTGTTTTGTGCAATGCGTATTTAATGCTGCTCTTTCTCACCTTAATTTTGCTTGTGTGTGTTTTTTGTTTTTTTTTTTCTTTTCCTTACAGGGAGCATAAATAATTGAGGAAGACAAGCCTTAGCACTGCATTAGGGACCTGAGCGTGTGTTGACGTGGTAGATAAACGCATGAAAAATCCTCGGGAGCCTGAGAAGGATGTACCAAAGGTGTCCAGCTGCCACGGAGGCCTGACCGCTCTGTGCAGAGAGCTGTCCCAGGACCTCGGCTTTGTGCTTCAGGCATATTCTTTTCACCTGAATTGTTTCAAATATAGCAAATAAGTCTGTGGTGTTTTTGAGAGGGAGCTAGTGTGAGTTTAGCAGACTAGCCTGACTCTGGAGGAGCTGTGTGGAGAGCGGGGCTGCCCTGCTCCTTCTGACTCCTGCCACAGAAGATGCTCAGGTCTCGTGTGTGTCAGTGCTAGGGCTAAACGTAGCCATTAACTAGAGCTTTTCTGGCTCTGCTCTTGGAGGAGATGATGGAAAATGCTGTGCTGTCCCCCGTTGCTGGCATTGCCTCGGTAGCCAGGGCATCTGAGCAGCGTGGGGTGCGGGGATCGCTCGGGCGGTGAGCGGCTCCTTCTGCGATGCGGTAGGTGAGCGAAGCGTCTGAGTCTTTGGCCTTTGACCATACCGGCATGGAGCGCGACGTCCCTGGGAGCTGTCGCGCCCGCGGCGCTGGGGGTCACTGCGGTGACGGCTCCAGCTCCGCGCCCCCCCCCCCCCCCCCCCCCGCCCGCGCTTTGTGCCGTCTCAGTGACTGGGGGCAAAGTGGCTGCGGTGAGGAGCCCTGCGCGGCTCTCAAAGTCCGACACTCGGATTAGGAAATGTCAGATACGCAGTTGCCCGGGCAACCTTAATTCGGGCCCCACGTGCAAATGCATTAGGATACAATTGGTATTTGCGTGATCCCTGCTGCTTGTCCTCTAACGGCCCTGCCTCGTTGCCTGCGCAGGCGAGCGGGGAGTGAGGCGATGCCTCCTTTCGTCCTCGCTGTTCAGGGTACGGTTCTCACTTGCTTTATTTCACATCCCTGACGTATCGGAGGAGTAAAGGCAATGGGGCGAAACCCCACCGAACCCAGGGAACACGGACACTCAGGTACCTGATCAGGGACCTTAGCCCTGGTTCTGAGCTGATTCCAGTACGCTGCGTCTCGCTTGCATAGAGTCCATCTAGTTGTTTCTGAGCACCTCCACAGCACCCTGGAAGCAAAATATCTGGTTTTAGGTCACTTAGCAGGTTCTCGGCAGAGATCTAGTGGGATTTCCCACCTTCGCTCTGCTTTCTAGACCTGGCGCCAGGAGCACCCAAGCGGGGGCCGCTCTCTGCAGGCTCGCTGGGGCTTGCCTGTCCCTCCCTCCTTACGGAAGTGGAGCAAAGTACTGGGGAAAAAGTTAATTTAAGCATTTTTGCTGGCATTCCCAAGGAAGTTGACAGCAGGGGTAGGGAGATGATACGGCAGCTCTGCTCTGCAGGTGGGTTAGCCGGGATTTTAGACTGCTGCTTTTGGGAGACAGGGTGACTTCGGCTTTTGTGGGACTGCCAAGGCTGGGGGGATTTCCACCGGTTGGAGAGAGCGAATGCCACGTGTGTAGTCTCGTAGCTGCAAAGCTGTTGTGCTGGAGCCCTGTCTTGTCTGGGGTTGCTCGGTGTTTATGGGGTGGGAGAGGGAGGGTACGGGACAGGCGCCAGCAGCAAGCCAGGTGTCAGTATATCTAGCAAAATGCATCTAGGAAACGGGGTTTGTGGCAGGTTTTCATGCGGGCAGGTTTGGCTCCGGGTAGGAGGAATGAGCAGCCAACCCCTTTCTGACCCCAGGAGGATCATCCTGCCGCGTTTCACAGCCCTGCAGCAAGCTTGGAGACGTCAGAGCTCTTAGCAAAGAGCATTTCTGGAGAGGAGTATTGGGCACGGTGCCTCGGACTGCACAAAACCTGTCGGCAATCGCAGCCGTTCGGTTACTCTGCGTCGGTGTGCCCGGCATAACGCCCGCGGCACGGTCCCAAGGGCCAGATGGGGGAACGCGCCATGCCGTTGCCAGTCCCGGCGGGGAAGGGCCGCGTGCGCCCGCTGCTGGGGTAGGTCGGTGCCACGCTGCGTGTCGAGCGCAGCCCGTGCGTTTGTGCGGGTCGATACACGTGCCGCCTCTCTGTGTGTCCCTTTGCGCTAACGCTTCTGCGAACGAGCTGTCGCCGTTTCTGGGCTGTGCTTCTCCGTGGATCACGTTGCAGCAGCATCAAAGGCTCTTTGCTGGGAACCATTTCCAAAATGTGGGCGCAACCTGTGCCATCTCCTGGCGCTTTAGAGCTGCGGGCAGCAGCGCGCTGCCTCGGTGTCTCGCAGGCAGCGGGCGGAAGGCATTCAGCTATCGCGGGCCGAGTCCCCCTTTGCTTTAGAGAGAAAAGAGTGTTTAGAGAGCAGCTTTCTGGAGGGGCTTCCCGCAGTGAATTTGCAATTGCTGTCGCTCATCTTCCTGCCACGTGGGCGTTAGATCTAACTGGGATTTTAGCAGGGGAGACAGCGCACGTTTGGGTTTTGTGCAAACACAACGCCCTCTGCTAAATCTTGCTGCGGGTGCGGGGTGAAGGGGGGGCAGATCCAGCAATTTCACAGCTCGAAAAGTGAAGAGCAATTCCGACTCTCCTGGAGCGGTTATGCTCCAGCGGCAATGAGCAAAGTGCTACAGTCCCCTGGGTTTGGCATCGCCCTGCGGGTGCTTGGTGCCCTGCTGGGAGCCTGGCGCTCAGGGAATCGCTGAGCTTAGGGAGGCAGGGCTGGCCACGTCTCCCTCCGATGATGGAGGAGAGAGCAGTAATAGCAGATTTCCTGTCTCCCGCTGCAAGCCAGGCGCTGGCTGTTCCTGCAGCCCTGTCCCGGCTCGCTGGCACCAGGCCCTGCCTGCAGGGCCGGCAGGAGGTTTTGCTCTTTCCCTCTCATCTGGAGAAGGCCATCACTCCTAGCAGCCATGGCTCCTCGCGCTGGCGTCCAGCCCGCGCTGGTGTTCGCTTGCTCCGGGCTTCACCCCCCTCAGCCGCGCCTGGCCGGGGCGGCTGCAAGCCCTGTGGCCGGCCGCGGCTTGTGCAGCCCCTCGCGCCCCCGGCACGGAGGGGCCGGGCTTGGCGAGCCGCCCCGGCTCCCCACTGCTCCGCGCTCTGCTGCCGCCAGGGCCGTGGCGCGTGGCTGGCTGGCGGCGCCCGGGCTGCTCCTCCCGTGCCCGGTCGGGGCTGGGGAGTGCGTGCGGCCGGCCAGCGGCTCATCCCTCCGCCGGGGCCTTCGCCCAGCCCTCCTGGAGTGAGCCGGGGCCGAGGAGCCGCGTCCCCCCGGGGGCTCAGGACCCTGGCGAGGTGTTTACAGCTCGGTTCTGGTTCACTTTTCCTCCTGCGTTTCGTTGCTCGGGGCTATTGTCGGGCTGTTTCGCAGCAGAAGGAGGGAGAGGGTTTGTTTGAAGCCCCGTACAGGAGGCCGAGATTAATCCGTGAGCGGCCTGGGCCTCTGCGGCCGCCTGGGGCAGCTCTTCTGGCGCGGCACGGGCGTGACGATAGCGTGGCAGGGAGGATGGAGCAGCTGCAGATGGCCGCGTGCCGTGCTTGGGCAGCTGGCCCTGGCTGCGGGAGCTTGACGCGGCCAGCGTCGCGGTGGCAAAACCCGTCCGGCTGTACGGCCTGGGGCTCTGGCATTGCGGGCTTGCAGCCCAGCACCAGTGAGCTAAGGTGTTTGGGTGCTCTCGGCCCATGTTTTAGGCTGTCAGTTTTGGGGGGACATGGGATGTGTGGCCTCAGGCTTGCTGGGAGCTGCTGCCACTGCACGCTGGAAGCTGCTGAGATGCTGAGGAGCAGGAGCGTGGGAGGACCGTCCTCCGTGATGTGTTGTCTTGCCTCGTACCCTATCGTGGCATTGGCCCTCTGTAAGGGCAAACTTTGGGCTCTTTTCTTCCCTCCTTGCAGTGTTGCACCTGAGAGGCTTCCAGGCCTGTGGCCTTTGGACCCCTGGTCATATGGAGGAGTTTCCCATCTTGTTACTTGGGGTGCTTGTGGGAGTCCTGCAGGGACCTGGGAGGGAGCAGAGGGGACCTGCTGGGCTGTTAGTAGCCATTTCGTTAAGAAACTTCTTCCAACGATGTTGACAAGCCTGCAGGAGCCTGGGAAAATAACCAGTTGTGCCAGCTGACAGCTCTTTGCCGGGAGCCTGGGCGCCCGTAGCCATGCAGGGCCACGCTGGCCTTGTGGGGCTGCCACACGCGCCCCTTTTCCGCCTTGGATGTGGAAAATCTGACTGTGATGCCTTTGGCGAGGCTGCCGGAGAGCATCTGTGCACAGCGCAGCAGGGGGGATGGCGGCTGCAGCAGGGCCCTTGCCTGGGCGTCTGTGCAGGCACTGGCGGCTCTGCCGGCGCCAAGCTGATGCTAACGGAGGAGGCCAGGCTGCCTGCTGCTCTGCTTGGCTCTGGCCCAGGTTTCGGGACAAAGGCTGGAGCGTTTCCACTGCTGCGAGCCTCGTGCGGGTGCCTGACAGCGCAGCCGGCTTGGAAAGCGGCCGGCTCCCAGCACCTGCTCTGCAGAGCTGCTCTGATACAGGCAGCGTGGTGAAGCCCACTGGGTGCTTTGCTTAAAAAGAAAAAAAGGATGCAGAAGGGAAAGCAGGAGGCAGCAGCCTGTGGTTTTCCCAGGCCCTCGGTGCTGGTTTGCTTTGCTGTGGGTGCCTTTGTGCTCTGGGCGCAATGTTGGGCTCATGCCAGTGGGCTACATTGCTTTTGCTCCTGGGCTGCAGGACCACGCAGGGAAGGGTCTGCGTTGTTGTGAGGGGTCTGTAATGGCAGCAATATCAGAAGCGTTCACCCTCCGCCGGCCTTGGGGCCTCCCTGCTGCCACTTTCTGGCTGCTCCCAGCATTGCTTGTGGTGAGATGGTGATGTTTCGGGGGACTTCATGTGGCCCTTAATGCCCCAGAGAAGGCAGGGAGTACCTTAACCCTTCTCCTATCCTGCTCTTCTTCCAGCTGGCTGTCCTGGAGGACTATGCAGATCCCTTCGATGCTACGCAAGTGGCTGGTAGCCAGATAGGACTCGAGAAGGTGATGGAGAATGATGGATATATGGAGCCGTATGAAGCCCAGAAGATGATGGCTGGTAAGATTAAAAGCGTTCTGCAAAGGCCAATGCACTCTTGGTGTCTAATCGCCACTGCTCTGTGAATTTGGTGGTCAGTGCACTGTCTTCCTCCTAGCCTATGACGTAAATTGGTGCCAAGTCCCCAAGACAAAGCTCCTGAGAGCCGGCCGGCAAACTTGGGGGATTGCTCCAGTGGGGCACAGCCACTTAGGAGCCGAAGTTTCTCATCATGACCCATGTGTGAGGAGCTTGCCATAGCCAGAGTGCTTTTGAAGGATAACCGAGCAGTAAAGGCACCTCTGTGTTTCTGCCTGTTGTCCTTAGCTCGGCTCTGTGCTGCGGCGCTGCCTCCAAGATCACAGTGCCCGCTTGCCGATTCACCCTGGGGGCAGCGGGATGGCCTAGCAAGGCTGAGCTGCGAGAGACCTGCCTTTCAGTACTGACATTTGATACGTCTTGCATAAAACAAGACGGACGCGGGAGCTATTTAATTCGGTTATGACTGGTCCTGAACGTGCCGTTGTCTGCTGCAGCAGCGGGGTCCCCAGTGGTCTTGTTTACGGCTTGCAAGCAGGAGAGGTGAGAGCGTGTGCTCCCAAAGGCTCTGCTCTCCCTGCTGCAGTGCGCACAGGGCTGTTATGCTGGCTTGCGCACTCCAGGCTCTGGCTCTGCTTTGCAATCTTGTGGTTTTCCTGGAGCAAATGGTTTTGGAAAGCTGAAACAGCTTCTGGAGGAGACCATTGCTTTTTTGGAAAAATCAGCAAGTAGCAAAGAAGCTGCATGTGTCTGTGAGACTTGTGTTCCTGTTTAACTTGAGGGAAGGGCATTTTATTCAGACTTCCTTTCTTCCAGACTAGCTGTGCTGGATGTTCAGGGAATAAACTCGTCCTTGTTGCTCATGCGGACCCTGTAGCTGGGATGCTCTGTCCCTGTGGACCTGCTTTGCAGGGCTGCCTTGGACTGGGGATGTTGTGCTGCAGGGAAGGAAGGGATCCTGGTGCTGTGGGAGGGCAGCAAGGCTGGCTCTGTGCTTTTCTGCCCAACAGTATGAGTTTGGCTCCCAGAAGACATGCCCACTTTGCTTAGGGCTGTCAGGGAAGGGCTGCGGGGCATCCGGTGTCGGTATCCATCCAAGAGGCCTGCCAGGAGCTGTGCCCAGCACAGTGCCACTGCTTAGCTCCCTCTGTGCCCTCTGAAGAAGTCCTCCAAGGTGTGCCATTTCCAAATATTGTTCCTCTGATGAGCTTGGAGCCTTTGGCAGCTGTACCCAGCTCCACTCTGCAGCCTGGGCAGACCTGCAGGGTGAACCCTGGTGTCCTGACCACCTTTTCCTGTGGTGGTTCCATCCGGTGACACGTGGGCATTTGGAGATAGATCTGCATTCCCATGATGGTGGCATTTTCCCCCACTGTGGTGTCTCTGGCATCTCAGCATCTCCTCTCTGTGGAGCAGCCAGCAAACTCCTGTGTGCTGTTGGTCCTGAGCCCAGATCGGGCTGAGGCAGGTGGGGAGCCGTCATTTGGTGCTTGCTGATAGCATGCTGGCTCCCACAGAAGGAAGTATCACCGCTTTCTGCTCCCAACTAGCTCCACTGCTTCTGGCAGGTGCTTGCTGGAGGTTTGGGCTCTGCTCTTTGCTGATGTGCCCTGTCCCATGTCACCCTTGGCTGAAGGCAGGCCCTTTCACCCGGCTTTGGGGACTGCAGCCAGGCTGTATTGGTCAAAAAGCTGATGGTCTTCTCTTTCGTCCTCTGCTAGAGATCCGCCAGAAGGGCCTCAGGGAGGCTCCAGCGCGGCCGCTGCACCTCTACGACACTCCCTATGAGCCTGTGCCTGGAGGGCTGGACACGGATGGCGACCGCCCAGCTTGCCCCAGGCCCAGGGAGTCCCGGCTGCCCGAGGATGATGAGCGGCCGCCTGAAGAGTACGACCAGCCCTGGGAGTGGAAGAAGGAGCGTATCTCTAAAGCTTTTGCAGGTGAGCAGGATGGAGGCAGCCTGCGGTTTGGGAAGGGTGGCTTAAGCACCTCGAGAGGCTCTTCCCTGCTAGCGTTGTGTAGTGTTTTGCAGAGGAGGGAAGCTGCTTCCATGGGTTCCCTTTGTTTTTGCGGGGTGGGTAGTGGCAGCCTCTGCTTTGTGGGAACACTTTCACTTGCAGAGGCTGTTTGTCTTCAGCAGGGCTCGTGGGAGCCAGCTGGGAGCACTGGGAGGCCCAATGGGGTGCCAGCCAGCCTGGCTGGACTGGTGGCTGGAGCTGCCTTGGCAGCCTGTCCACTGCCCATCGTCTCTAGCTCCACTCTAATTGCCTTTTCCCCTCTCTAATTGATCAGAGCCCCCAGTGTGAGTCGCCTCCACCGTTGCAAATTGCCGAGGAGAGGCTGAACTCCGGGCTCAGGCTTATTCCTTCTTTTGCGGGTCTGCCGTTGTACGGGCAAGAGCTGGTCACTCCCCGGGGAGCCTTTGGCCGGAGAACATCCAACCCCCTGACCTATTTATCCGTGCTGCGGGATCGATTGCGTTTGTGTTTGTTAATGAGGAAATCCATGCTGTGCATTAGTGCTGGCTCCTGTGCCAGTGCTGGCTAATTGCCACGCTTTTATCTAGGGTGCAGTTTAATTGCAGCAGTATGTCTGCACTGCTGGCAGCGTGCACGAGGCGCTCGAGCTGGTGGTGGCTGGCACTGTGCAAGGATGCAAGTGGAGAAGCATTGGCACTGGGGCTCGTAGCTGGGGGAGTGATTCAGCTTTTGAGCTTGGGCTCTGCAAGCCGGAGATGTGCGTGTTGGACTCTGTGTTGTGGCACCTGGATGAGCCTGTGTTGGCACCTGAGACTCCTGGGTCCTAGCATGGATGGGTGCAAAGCCGGGGGTCCACAGCACGCTGTGTTGAGGATTCGTCTTGCCGGGATCCATGATGTGGAAATGCAGTGTGCTGGGTTTATGCTGAGATGTGCCTGTGCTGTGGATTTGGGCCAATTAGCTGCATTGCTCGATGTCCCTAGGTGAGGGAGATGAGTTCACTGGATGTGAGTGGGCCCTTCCCAGGGCCCTCTTAATTTTGCGCCAAGTCCCACGGGAATTTGTGCGTGGCATGAATCAGGATGCCATGCCCTGGGGCATGTTAGGCCCTGCTGACTGTTTTCTCCCAGAGCTGGAGCAGGTCCTGCTGTTGCTTGCAGGGCTTTTCTCCTCTCTTACGATGCTGGAACCTCTCTGCTGGCCCTTTGTCCCCTTGCTGTGCCTGTGAGATCCTGTGCTGATGGGCACGTGGTACTGGTATGAGGCTAATGCACCACGAGCAGTCTGCACCCCCTTCCCTGATGCTGCTCATCTCCACTGCAGCCTTCTCATCACAGATGGTGGATTGTCTGCCCGTGACCTTACAGGCCCCAGGAGTTTTGCAAGCGCTTTGGGGTCCAGTGCTCGCTACCCCCATTTCATCCTCTGGCTGTGGAGCAGGACCCAGCTGGCTGAGCGCATCCCTGGGGAGCAACCTGCTGGCATGTGGCAAGGGAACTTGGACTGAGCTGGGTGACTGGAAAGTGCCTGGGGCGAGATGGCCGAGGTGGCCGAGGGTGTTTAAATGCATGGACAGGACAGGTTGTGATAAGACTTTCAGCCTAGGTCTACTGGATGGTCTTGCACGTAGGATGGGGGAGACTTCAGGCTCCCTCCCAGGCCCAGAGACTGTGCTGAGGCTGGCTGGGAAAGCTGGAGCCCTGACGGAGGAGCAGGGTCTCTACCCTGGGAACTTACCCTGCATCAGACCTATTCCTGCTTGGTGCTGAGGAGGGGATGAAGTGGCAGAGCTGTTTGAGCACCATCAGCTCCAAATATTTCCTCCTTGATGATTTCCAAGGCCTGAGGAGACCATGAGCCCACCAGCTCGGTTTGCTCCTGTGGCCTTCCCTGGGCCTAGCTCTGCTTGCAATGGCCTGCTGTGACAATGCAGGTCCCTTCAGCCACATGCCTTGCTGTCCACCCCGGCAAGCCTCGGCCAGCTTCAAGCTGCGTGCGCTCAGGCTCCTGGGAGTTTAGTCCTTAGGTCTTTCCTTGCCACAACTGCTCTCCTTCTCTGTAGGCCTCGTGTTGCTGACATTTATTTCTAAGCCCTTTCTCTTTCTCTCTCTCTTTCTCTCTCTTTCTCTTTCTCTCTCTTTCCCACCCCCCTCTTATCCAGTTGAAATCAAGGTCATTAAAGACCTGCCATGGCCACCGCCGGTGGGACAGCTCGACAGTGGTGAAAGCCCCCTGGATGGTGAGGCTGGTGCCTCCGTCCCTCCGCAGCATGGCCAGCTGAGCTACGAAGACGCCAACGGTGGGTCTCGCGCGACCAGTGGGGTGTTTGGGGAGGCTGGAGCCGATGCCTGATGGGACCCTGCCTTGCTGGCCCCACTTCCAACCCAGGCCCGGGATGCCGTGGCATCTCGGAGCTTGCTGACCCTGCCACATGGTGAAAATGCTCGCCAGCCCCACTGTCCTCTGGTCACGTCTCAGGGCCCAGGTGCTTAGAGTTCATCTACAGCTTTACTAGCTATTTCGATTTCTTGCCTCTTCCTCCTCCTCTTGATGTTAAAGAGGTACAAAGACAACCTTGTGGCTCTCACAGGATCCATCCAGCTCGTCAGTCTCTGACAGCATCTATCATCAGATACCTAGGAAGGAACATAAGACCAGGACAAGCATATACTCATACTTCCCACACAAATTCTCCTTGTGTCCAGCAAGCTGCAGCTCGGAACCTCAGCGTGAACCAGGCTTGGCTTTGTATTTGGAAGTCCATATCAGATTGATCTTCCATGAGTTTTTCCAAATACCGTTTGAATCCATCTAAGCGCTTGGCATCCACTACATCCTGTAGTGGAGATCCCCAGTATTGCCTCTTGGTGTTTGAACTGGTCCCCGATAACTTCATTTGATGCCCTCCTGCCTCTTGCCGTATAGGACCCCCTTTGCCGTGTCTGTGCCATGCGGAGCTCTACAGACATCTTTCCTCTTCCGTCTTCCCCCAGCTCCTCCTGGCCTCTTCACTTGTCCTTTGCAGGACATGAGACATTTGTCCTTGTCTCTTCTGTCTCCCCTCCGGTTATACGATATCTCTTTGCACAGAGTAGTAAAGATGCACCAGGGATTTATTCAGTGACAGAATTGTTGTCTTCTGCTTTGTTCTCTTCTTTTCCCCCAAATTCCTAACATTTGATTGGTGATTTTTTTTTTTTTTTTGCCAACTACTGAGCATTTAGCTGATGTTTCTTGGGACTCTGAACACCCAAGCCTCTTACAGGGGTGGTAACAGCTAAATCAGATCCCACCACTGAAGTTAGGGCTGTTTTTTTCTCCAGGTGCATCACTTCATTTAGCAGTGTTAAATTTCATCTACTGTTTTATTGCCCAGCTGATCAATTGCAGGAGAGCCTTCCGAACCCTTGGTGGCTAGCTCTCACTTTGGCTATACTGAACAACTAAATCTCGCAGGCACGCTTTGTCATTTCAGATTTGCCATGTTTTAAAGTCTTTTTTGTGTGTGTTGAGCGGAAGAGACCCTGTGTAAATCCCCTTGGACTCCGCTGGTTAATCTCTCTTATAAAAGGCAATGATTGTTTCTTCCCTTTTACCCAATTATTAATTTTTTAAGGACCATGCTCTCATGCCATGGTGGATTAGATTTTTAAAGAGCTTTAGGTGAGGGTTTTTGTCAAAATCCACCCTTGCCGTGTTGGTTGGATCGGCCTTGTTCACGTGCTGCTGCTCTTTCAGAGAACTCAGACCTGTGAGACGTGACTTCTCTCTACAAAATGGTGGTGGTGCCCCAGTGTACTGTGTCTGTCTGTGTGTCACTAATTCTGCTCCTGACAGGCACTGCAGTGTGCCAGGTGCAGATGTCTGATTTTCTTATCTGTAATTACCCAGATCCCTGCAGAGCTTTGTAAAAATCGGTAAGGCTTTTGCTACCTCCCGGGTGGTTTTGAGCAAGAGATTGCACGTGACTGCTGGTATTCATTGAGAATCGTAGGGCAACTCCAGAGTGAGGTGGCTGATCTGCCTGGGCCACTTTGTGGTATTGTCCCAAGCCCACTTCTAGGGATGTTGCGGTCTGAGATCACTCTTCAATGCGTCCAAAAAAGAAAAGTCTTGGCAGGCGGAAACTTCCATCAAGAAAATTTAATTTCTTTGCTACAAAGCCGCCTCTATTCCTTCATCATTTCTTATTCCTGCAGTCACCCTGACAAGCTTCTTGCTGCTGATGAACACATCAGTTTGTCATTTTTCATGGTTTTAGCAACACAAAGTCTCTCTCTCTCTCTCTCTCTCTCTCTCTCTCCCTCCCTCCCTCCCTCCCTCTCTCCCTCCCTCTCTCTCTCTCTCTCTCTCTCTTTTTTGACTTGCTTTGTTATGTTACGTTTATTTTGCCAGAGTTTTGTGTTATTTTCTACTTTCCCTTTCTGGGTGCGACTTGAACTTCTTGAAGGATGTCTTCTTATTCCAAGGGGCTTCTTTAAATATACTGTTTCATCATGTGCTCTTCCTCTGTCTCTCTCTGACAGGTGCTATGCATTTGTTCTGAGCCTCTAATATGATGACTTTAAGCTGTCTCTGGTGCCAGCAAACATTTCAGTGTTTTGATTGTCTGTTTTTTTAGTGCTTGTCCCAATTTTTTAGGTGATGAGTTGAAACTGAAGTTTTGTTGTTAAGTATGAGACAGAACCTGGCAGGTTAAAAGCAAGACTGCTGTAGAGGCATTGCTGGTCTAGACTTGATGCTGGGCACTTCATCCCCAAGCTTCTTCTTGTGGTTTTTAAGCCATGCAGAGCTGCAAAGGATTTTGGATGGGTTTTCTTCTGGCTCCCTTCCTCTCTTCTCAGCCCGAAGGCAGGCTGGGGTGGCTGGTGACCTGCTGCTGGGTAGAAGTGCCTGCAAGACCTTCCCTTTTTTGCATTCCTCATTTGCGAAGCTTGTCTGCTCAGGGTGCGGACCAGATTTCCCTCAAATAGCCCCCTTAGAGGATGCCTTGCACCCCGCTAGAGGGAAATGTCCTTCTCCTCCTGCTTTGATGGCCAATATTTAGCTTTCTGCATCTGCCCTGCAGCAGCGTGGCCTTGGCCTCGCTTGGGTTTGCCAAGCCCTTGGGGGAGGCCTGTGCGTGCCCGTGGGGCCCAGGAGCAGCACGAGCCTTTGCCCTGCCTCACGCCCCGTCCACGTGCAGGGCCAGCACCGGGTAGAAGGGCAGAGCCTGAGTGAGCCGAGCCCTTGTGCTCCTGGTCTCCCCGAGCCCGAGAGAGCAGGTCCCGTGGGGCAGGCCGAGGGCTGTGCTCCGGCAAAATCATCCCAAATGACGGGATGAGAGAGGATGTGGGGGAAGCGGCTCAGCCCAGTGGCTCCCGGTGAGCTGGAGCTGGCTGAGAAGCTGTTTGGACCACACGGCAGCCGCCTGCGGCTCGTCCTAGGGATGAGGGGAGGCCAGAGGAGGCCGTCAGGGCTCGGCTGCCTTTGGGGCACCCGTGCCTCCAGCTGCCAGCAGCGTCGTGTCAGCTCTGCTCGCGGCTGCCCGATCGATAAGTAATTTGTGCAAGGGGCTTGTGTTGCAGGGAAGCAATAATGAACTCTCTGGAGGGGAGAGAAACAATATTATTAATGCTGAAATCATCCTGCGAGGAAATAACATTCAGTGGGTGGCCGAGTCCCCAGGGCACATCTCCGCGAGCGTCCTGCCACTCGTGCGCCCCCCCCTTCTGCCGGAGCTGCGGGCAAGGCGGCCGGCGGCCAGTTTGCGAGGCCCGCGGGGGGCTTGGTGAGACCAGGCACGCGTGGTGGAAAGGCTGGGGCGGCCACGCGGAGGCACTTGACCCGGCAGCTGTGCCCCCAAGTGCTCCCCGAATCTCAGTTGCAGAGCCTCAAACCCACCGTGGCTTTGCCGGGGCTGTCAGAAAAAAACTAGGCCACCCTCGCAGAGCTAAAGTTTGGGTGCTGCCGAGGCGGTGCGCAAGGCGGATGGGAGGCCAAAAGGGCTCGCCGCACCAGGCGGTTGCGTTTCTTCCAAGCACCCCGCGTGGAGGCCGGCAGCTGGCTCTGGTGCATGGAGGTGTCAGGGAGGCATCGCTGAATCAAAATGTCTCCTTCCCCAAACTGATTGCCTCTCCCATTTGCTCCCACCTGAAGTTGTGCCCTCCATCTTTCCTCCTCCTCCCTCCTGAGATTGGAGAGCCTCTCAATGCTGGTGTTTTCTCTTGAGAGATATACTTAATTATATGCCACAACCACTGAATCTTTGGTTGGATTAGCTTTTGAAGGCTCTCTGGAAAATATTTCTAGGAGTTAAGGCATTGCAAAGACTCCAGTTTGCACTAATTCCCAGCTTGGCGTGGTTCTGACCTTGTGCATCCGGGGACTCTGTAGAGAGCAAGAATCCAAAAGCTCACCTGGCCTATCTGTGGTTAGACCAAGAGGATGGAGAAGTGAGAGGGGACCCAGCATGATGCAAAATGTCTCTGGGTGTTTCTGTGGCCAGGAGCATTCCCGCAGGCTCTTCCATGTGGAAAATGCGCTCAAAAGCTGGGATCCTGGCAGGCCCATTCTCCATCCAGCCCATCACCCTGCTGTCGGTCCTGGTTCTTGCCAGGGAAACTGCTCTGTGCACTCTGACGCGTGTCTGTCTTGCAGGCCAGGTGGAGGGGCTGGGATACGGCCGTACTTCGCCCTGCAGGGAGGAGAAGGCCAGAGCTGCCCTCAGACACGGGACCAGCAGCCTCAAGAGCACGAAGACGCTGAGCTTGGAGCCGGCCCCATTCCTCGGGGAGAGGATTGACCCGGCCCTGCCCCTGGAGAGCCAGTGGTGAGTCCTGCCACCAAATGGCTCCCCAACCCCTCTGCATGCTCTGGGATCCCCCTCAGGAAGCCATGAAGAAGCCCAGGACGAACTTGGTTATTGCCCTTCCTTTCTTCCCTGGTACCCTGTATCTGCCTGCCGCCATTTGTCCCTGCCATCCTTCTCGGAGTCCTGGTGTCCATTTGTGCCTGGCATCCCTCATGCTTGGCCTGCGTGCAGCCCCTGCTCCTTGTCCCCCATCCCCAGCCAGTTCTCACCCATATCACTTAGCCTGAACACGGTTCCTGTCCCAAGGGAGATGCTGAGTAAGCTGGCATTGCCACTGCCGTGAGGCACAGGTATAATCTGTTAGGGCTTTCCTTGTCCGGCATGGGGCATCCACTCCGGTTGTACCCCAGCAGCTTTCTACTCTCTCTCCTGTCTACAGCTGGTACCACGGGGCCATCAGCCGGACGGATGCGGAGACGCTGCTGAGGCTGTGTAAGGAGGCCAGTTACTTGGTGCGCAACAGCGAGACCAGCAAGAACGACTTTTCCCTTTCCTTGAAGTGAGTGAGTCTGCCTGGGGCTGTGGGGCCAGAGGTGGCTGGCACCTCCAGGGCCGTGCCATCCTGTACCTGCAGGAGCAATGATGCTGCCACGTGGCCCTGAGTGTTAGCAACTTGTGTGCAAGGGCTTCCAGAGTAACAGTATTGCACGTGGTGAGCCAAATGTGGAAATATCCCTGGCCTTAGGCTCCCCATAGGCTGGCCTACACATACCTGGCACCTCTCTCCAGCGACACGTGTGCGGGTAATGCCGTGCCACGCTACCACGCGTGGATGTGAGTTAGCTGCAGCCACATGTGTGCCCAGTGACGTGCATGCTCAGCCCTTTGTGTATGGCTGCGTGGGTTTGTGCCCACGATTGCCTGCATCTGTGGGCTGCTGGGAACGTGCACGCATGCATCTCCTCGTGCTGTGGGCCACCTTGGACTGGGCAGTGAGCCAAGGGAAATGGAATAACTTAGAGACAACTGCAAGACGTTCATAAATCGCTAGAATACAAAGTTTGTATTTCTTCGCTGCATAACACGGGCTTTTGACATTTGGTTTGATGTTTGGCAAAAGTGTCTCTCAGAAAGACTTGCAGATCTGAAGGCATGCTGCTTTCCCCTTGGCAGTGTTAGTAATCCAGACGGATAAAATGGTGTGCCTTATTACTCATTCGAATATGCCTGATTACAGCTTCCAGCTCTGGCTTCTTGTTATCCCTTTTTAGCCTAGTTTCATGGGAAAGAAAAGTTAGTGCGATCACATTATTTATGGAATTGAGGCTATCCCTCTGAGCCTCCCAGCCCAATTAAGTGTTACAGCTTGTTGCTTAGCCACACTGTAGAGAGGGTAGCAGTTTAAAAAGTACTGACATCCTACACAGCCCATGAAAACAGACAGGTAGAAGAGAGAGAGAGAAAGAGAGATTGGGAGACTGTGAAAGCCCCTAAAGAAAAGTCCACAGTGTGGGCTTAGCCCTTCTTAGGCTGCAGATTGGACCACTGCAGGAAAAGAGAGGTTATAAACACCCTTCCTGCAGGGGAAGTTCGTCATGTTATTACACAGCACAAAGTCCAACCCAGGGACGCCAGGGTGGTCTACCCAGGGACCTGGTGTAGTGACGCTGCCTTTTGGTTTTCTTTCCGAGAAACCAGGTTACGCTGCTTTGGTTTCTCAGCAGAGAAACCTCACCCCCTCAGCAGAGCTTGGTTTCTGTTTGTTTTTTTGGGAGGATTTTTTGTGCTCTCTCCAAGTTTTCCAGATTCCTATAAAACATGAGCACTGAAACTGCATGAAGCATCGTAGTTCAAGTCCTGCCAGGGAAAGAGTCCTGCTCCCCGTAGCTCCTCATCCAGCTTTTTTGGGACTCTTGGGGCAGCCCCCTGTGAAAGCAAAGCTGTTCCTGTCTTGAAGATGGATTAGCAAATACCTTGTTGCCCTCCTGCAGTACAAGTATGTCAACTTTGTTCCTGGCACACACAAAAAAAAGTATTTATTGAGCACTTCAGTCATCTCTCTCCAACAACAGGCCACATATCCTCAAGCTTTTCTTAATATACTTTATGTTTTTCTACCTGCATTTCTCCCTGGTGATTTGAGCTTTCCCCACTTATTTCCCAATGCCATAATTGGGAATCAGATTGCTTTGTCTCTCTTTATTTTACACTTTTTTGCTGCCTTCAACACTAAACCAGGGCAGATGTTTAGCTGAAAATATTCTCTCTTCCTTCTGCCCTTGTAGCTTTTAGATCACTCAACAAACCTTTCCAAAAAAACCTCTGCTTTGATTTTTTTTTTTTTTTTGCCAGAATTTTTCCTGACATTTTAATTTTCTCAATAATTTTTTCTTGCCCCGGGTTGCGAGCTCTTTTGAAGCAACAGCTTCTACTGGCCCATTGTATTTCCCCTTGGCCTTTTCTAATTGTAACTGTTTTGCATATCTGGTGATGCCCCAGTGATTTATCTTTGCCTTTTGGGGCAAGGTTCAAAATCAGGCAATTTCAAAAAGGTGTCAGTAGGCCTTGAGTAAGAAGATTAACTTGTCTGATTTGTCCAAATATGAATGATTATTTGCTCCTGCTAGAGTGAGTTTTTCAGCAGCTGTTTCCCAAAGTAGCGTTTTGGAGGCAGGCATCGCGGAAGTGATGAATCTCTGATTGTGTCTGAGGCTGCGAGAAGTCCTCTCAACCATCACCATGTGGGTGGCATTTGCCACTGCATGTATTTGAGAGTCTGGGAGGTGGTGGTAGGTTTCTTGATGGGCCTTCGCCCTTGGGCCAGCTTGAAAGCACTGATGTTGCTGGACTTCTCTCATTTTCATCACCCCTCTGCTAAGATCCCCAAAGTTGCCTTCATATCCTGTCTGTCCCTGCATGCACTGGCCCTGATGGATACCACCTTGAACCTCTTGCAGAGTAGCAGTGGTGGTTCCCAGCTGTGCTCTGGGGCATCACGGTGTGCTGTTGCTTTTGTGCTTAGGGGGCTCTTCCCGATACAGAGTTGTCTATATGTTGTCGCACTCGTTGCCTGTCTTTGGCGACTTTTGCAAGTCTCCCTTGGTGCTGATAGGACACTCCTGTTGGGTCACCCTGTGCTGGCCTTGGGCTGTCTCCTGGAAGTTAGATACTTCCAGCTCAGTTGGACACCTCCCATCTCTTCCCTATATGCCAGACATCTATTTCTTTGTTTTTATCTTAGCTCTTTTTGCTGATCTTACTCTTGTGACAAAAATGGCCAAATCCCCTTCGCCAAGAATTGCCCCTTCTCAAATGGCACATGAAGTTGGGATGTAGCCTTCCAGCTGCGTGCCTGCTCCCTGAAGGCTGTCTTTCTGGTGACGGAGAGGAGGCTGCAGACCATCCAACCAGCTCCAGGCAGCTGCTCGGACATTGCCTATCCACTGGCTGTGTTTGCAGAGAGCACACAGCCTCTAAAACATGTTTTTTACTCTGTTGCCTTTCTCTATAGGGCCTTTTCAAGGTAAATCCCCTAGGACCCTTTTCATGCAGCCGTAAGCTGGTTATCTGCATCCCTCTTTCTCTCTCTCTCTTCTTTTTTTTTCCCCTTTTTTTCCTTTTTTTCTTTTTTTCTTTTTTTTTGAGGAAGGAAGAGCAGCCAAGGAGATGGTCTGAAAGGGGAACTCCAGCACTGACCTAAAGTCCTTTTGTGCCACTTTAAAGGAAAACACGCACAAAAGAGAGCAGCAGGAGTAGCTGTATCCATAGCGTGTCAGGTAGCCTGAGGGATTTAACCCTTCCGTGACAGTCCTGTCTGGTGCAGGCTAGCCAGCCCCATGCATCGTGGCTGGTCCTAGGCAGAGTTGTACTGTTGTTGTCTCAAACCCTCTGAAAACGAGTCCTGCCTCATTTGTGCCTGCATAGCAGTGGCTGAGGCTACACCATGAAGGACTGCGTCCTTCCATCTGTCTCTGCCTGTGTGTGCCCATCGCTCGGGGCAGAGGCTGTGGGCCACACAGGAGCAGCATCCTCTTATCCTTGGCCTTGTCCTCATCAAAGCCCAGCTGCTGGCAGCAAGGCTGTTGTTGTTGGTTTTGCAGTGTGGTCTCTGGAGCATCTCCCTGGGGGTCTGGTGTCAGTAAGGTCCTCAGGCAGAGTTGCTGGTGTCTCTGAGCTCCTCTTGGTGCTGACCCCCAACCGTGGCCCTGCTCCCAGTCACACAAACCCAGGGAGTGATTTGGGCAAAACAGCCTGTATCGCTTCTCCATGGACCTGTATCGCAGCCCTCTTGCTGTGGACCTGGCAATAATCCTGTACCTGTGCATCTCTCCACTGCCAGCGCTAGGGAAGGGGTAGATCTGTCTGCCAACAAGGCACAGCGCCGATGGGCAACTGTGTGTGTTTGTGGTGACCTGGTACACGCGTGTGCGCATGGACAGGATGCCCATGTGCGCAACCTTCACGGGATGCCGGCACTCGCTGCGTGAGCAGTGCAGCTCTGTGTCTCTGCTCCTGCAGCTCTTCCCCTGCATCCGGAGGGACACGGGATGCAGCAGGTCTCTGATCGGAGGACTCGACAGCTCTGCTCAGACTGAGCGCCATCGCTTTCCTGGTGGGGCGGCAGTCCGTTGGCCTGGCACCTTGTGGGGAGCTGCACCTCTCCCGCCTGGCTTCTCCTGGCCTCCCCTTGGGGCAGCTCGTTCCCTGCCTCTCAGCTTGAACAGCTCCTAAATGGATTGCAAACCCATTCTGCTAATGCAGCCAATCTGTCCGTTATGGGCACCGTCTCCTCCCGAGATCCAGCTGGGGGGATGGGACTGGACTGTACAAAGCTGGAAACAGCTCAGCATTGCTGATGAGGTCCTGTCTGCTTTTAAGTCATCAATATTTTGCCGTAATGTGCATTCCAGACGCTGCAGACAGGCTGTGGCTCTCCTCAGAGACGCAAATTAATAGCAACAGGGCCATTAGCCCGTCACTTGGAATCAGAGCTCGTGGCATTATCTGCCTGCACAGCCTCAGATGGCTCGGCGCCCGCGCTGTGCCGGAAAATGGCCTTGCTACGCTTAGTGGGTTTTTATGGAGCCTGCAGTGTGTGTGCGTGGGGGTACACGGGGCCCTCGCACGGCTGATCTGAGGCTGAAGGAGAAATCCTGCTCGCCGTCAGCGTCCTCCTGGTGAGGTTGGGAACGCACAAGCACAACTCCGGGCGTGTCTGCCGCGTGAACCAGGGCGGTTGTAAAAAGCACTTTGCTGCGTGCAAGGGGCAAAAGCTTCTGCCTGTATGTCATCCTGAGCAAGAGCTTCCCGCTGCTCCCTGCCTGGCCCCTCTTAGCCGCAGCATGCGTGGGGGTTGGAGAGCTGGCCCACCGCCTCTCTGCGCGCGGGCAGCATGCACAACTGCTGTCCCCTGCATGCTGTCTGGAGCGCTGTGTGACTTCACGTCTCACAAGCCAGGGCCGGGCCCTCTTTGTGTGCCTTGGACCCACTCGCTGGCCCCTCACCTTCCCCTGCCCATGCGCATCCCGCCCATGCCTTGGGCACCGTTCCTGTCCCCAGATGGGCTTGTTCCACCCTGCGGTGCCACGGTGCTCCTGGTGCAGCCTGGCATGGCCATGCGTGGGCATGTCCCTCTACATCCCACATGCCGTGGGCTTCATCCCACTTCGTGGGTGGCTGCGTTGGTGGAGAGATGCATGGTTAGGGGAGGAGGAGAGACCTAGAGACTTGGGGAAGGGCAGGATGTGGGGCAGCATGGGCATAGCATGGGTATGGTTGTGGCTGAGGCAGGGAGCTGGCAACATCCCAGAGAGATGTAGGGGCAGGTTGCCAGTCTCGGTGGGGCCAGAAGTGGGGTAAGAGCTGTTAGGATGCTGGGAAAAGCTGCCTCCACCAACCCTGCCTTGATCTTTCCTTACAGGAGCAGCCAGGGCTTCATGCATATGAAACTGTCCCGAACGCAAGAGAACAAGTACGTGTTGGGTCAGCACAGCCCGCCGTTTGACAGCGTGCCAGAGATCATTCATCACTATGCCAGCCGCAAGCTGCCCATCAAGGGGGCTGAGCACATGTCCTTGCTGTACCCGGTGGCTATCCGTACCCTATAGTCCTTACCCCGCACGAGCCTGGCTCGAGGCCGGGTGTACCCAAAGCTGGCCCATCCTCAGGGCTGTGCAGGGCTGAGCGCTGTGATGCCAAGGATGGGCTCTGGACCGGCAGCCTGCGAGCGGCTAATTGGGCACAGTTGGCGCTGTCTGGGATTGCTGCAGCCAGGCCCCTTGTCCTGCTCTCTCGTGGGGTTCCCGTGCGCCGGTTTTTCTTCTAGGCCGACTACGGGAGATTCCCCCGTGCGAGGAGCTGAGCTGGGCCTGCTGCCACGCTCGTCCGCTGCCTGCTGCCCTTGCCTGCCTCCGGGCAGAGCTCAGGAAGCAAGAACTGAAGCTGAGGCCTTGGGAGAGGCCAGGGGTGGGACAAGGTGGGGGAAAACTTCTAGCCATGTGCTGCACAAGGGAGCTGAAATACCCATGTCTGCAGCCAAGGAAGCCCGGAGCCATCCCTGGCAGGGGCAAGGGGAGCTAAGCAGGGCCTGCCTGGGGCTAGCAAGGAGCCGGGGGGGCGGGCAGGCCGGTGGGGCCCCAGTCTACGTGGGTGCTCGGTACTTGCCACCTTCCTTTGCCAAATGTAAATAGTGACCGTCTTGGCCGTGCGTGCAGCACCACTGCCTAATAAAGCAGTGCATAGTCCTCCTGGTTGCCAGCCTCCTGCTTCATGAAGCCCTGTCCCCTCTTGTGCTCTCCTCTCCCCTCTGCGCAGACAGCCTGCCCTGAGTCAGGCCATGGGATCAGAGGCTGGCTGCCTCCTTGTGCTCCTGCTCTAGGAAACACATGTAGCAAAACTTGGTGCAAGACGGTGGGGAAAATCTCTGAGCAAGTTGATTTTTTTATTATATTTTATTCATTCCCACATACCAGTATGCCCAAGCAGTCTGGCCAGCTCACTTGTATGTGACACAGAGGACAAAGGATGCCACCTGTTAAGTCCTTGCAATGTCTCTGGGGTTCTGGATTGGTGGCAATGAACTGATTTTGGACTTACTTTTTATGCCCTGCAGGAGGGGATGCTCTTGGGGATCTTTTGCCTCTTTATTTTGCTTCCCCTCTCGTAAGTTGTAGGCAAAATCCCTGAATTTCACAGTTCTGTTCTCCTTCTGTGGGAATTTAGTGACTCCAGTGCTGTTCTTCATCTTCCTGACACCTTGTCTTTGGGTCAGTTTGTTCCTGCTCTTCATCTGAATGGTTACATCTGACACTGTAGCAGTTAATGCATACCCTGCCTTTTCACCTTTGTCCCTTCTGGATGCTTTCTACCATGCACATGCATTTCCATCTATAGTTCAAGCGAAGCTTAAGCTCTCTGTTACTAATGTCCACTGCATTTCCTTTACCCTCCTTTTCCTGGGGCCCCATCCTGCCATGCACAGAAGAGGGGATGGCAGGGACAGATTCACTGCTGGCCAGCAAAACCTGAGCATCACAAACATCAGCAGAGCAAAGCACCTGGAGAGTCTGTAGCCCTGTGTCTGTCCTCTTTGTCTACCTTGCAGTGGGCACCCAGGCACAGCGGATGCCCTTGATGGTGCTGAGCGGGCCCAGCGAGTTGTCGAAGGCTGTGTTGAAAACCGCTGTCATCCGCATCGCCTGCTCCTGGGAAGGAGCCTGTCTTGGAGCTTTCTTGAGAAGGAGATGATGTTCCACGGGAACACAGGGACCTTGCGTGCGCGCACGTCTGTGCTGCTGCCGCAGTGGGGTCCCAGCTCTACCCATCTGGAGCTCGGAGGTTTTCAGGCTCTCAGTTTTTAGGCAGGGGATCGCTATCCCAGCTGGTGATCATGGCTTTCAAGCTGTCACGGGAACCATTGGGTGTGACCAGCATGCTCCCAAATTACAGCTGCAGTTTGGAGCCCACAGAAACCCTGACGTTTCATTCCTGGACGCCTCAGCCTTCGTCGCTCCTTAAAAGGCAGCAGTTTGAGCTGCTCGGGTGCTTGGTGTCGCCTTACAGCCGTGCTTGCCTAGTGGCAGCTCCAGCTCACTGGCTGCCTCTCTCCAGCCCTGCCGGCCTCCCAGGGAGGCACCTTGTCCCACAGGGAAGGACCAACTCCGGCCAGAGTTTTTCTCCCTTCATTGCATCTGTGAGGAGCATGGGTGAGCAGCAGAGCCCACAGAAAGGGCTGGAGACGCAGGAATACCCTTTCAGAGATGCTCTTAGATGCCTTGATCCATTTAAAAGACTTAGAAGGGCCCTTAGCAGCCCTGTGGCCAGCATGATTGCTCTGAAGCCATGTTTTGTATGCACGTGCTTAAATTAAACAGCTTTCATAATCCTCCCTACGTAGCAAAGTGTGCAGCTCTTTGCAGAGACCAGAGTGCATGCATGCTTTTGCATAGCAGGTGGTGGGGGGGGGCTGCTGGCTGAAGTACCTGTTCTCACTCTTGCAATGAGGGCAGCAGATCCCTGCAGATCTCCCTGTTTGTATCCAAACAGCAGCTGCTCGGTGACTGTAAACACCTGACCTGCTTCCAGGTAAAACAGCAACTAGCTTGGTTATTTTATGGAGTTACTTTAAAGAGGGCCAAGGTTTGATTCAGCTGGTGTTTGATGGGTATCTGTGGGCATATAGGTCCTGACTTTTCCCCACCAGCGACTGCATGCTGCCCACCAGCCATGGTACCCCCCAGCCATTTGAATTCATGTTCAGGATGAATCTCTCCTCACCTTGCTGCGTGGTTCTCCTTGTTGCACGCTGCTTTGCTTCTCACTGGCTGTGTGCAGTCCTGTGTGAAGGCTACCCGATGAAGCTGCCTCTCTGGAGTGGGAGAGCTTGACTTTAGATTTCTTTCTTAAAATGGCTGATTGTCCATGGCATTTTGCATGGTGCGCTACAGGGAGATACAGGCTGATGCTTGGGGATGACATGATGCTGAGAGAGCCCCTGAGCTTCAGAGAAAAAGCTGAACTGTACAGCCATCCTGGCATTTAACAGCAGGCAAGAAAGCTCAGATCAGCTTGAATCGGGCCTAGCACCTACTCCTGACTTAGGGAAGGTGAAAGCTCAGCAGATGGGCTTTCCAGGACCTGGCACTGGCAAAGTTTATGGCTACAGATGGTAGAAACCAGCTCAGGTCCCCCAGTCAGCAGAAATGGTCTTTTCCTGGGGCAGGAGCGGAAGAAGTCTTGGCCTGGGAATGGGAAGAGCAGAGAACAATTTTTTCCTTGTGTCCAACTGGAATTCCCTTCCTGCAACTTGTGCCATTGCTTTTTGTCCTTTCACTGTGTGCCTCTGAGAAGCATCTGGCTCTGTCTTCCCCACAACCTCACTGCAGATAGTTGGAAATGGCAATTACATCCCTCCTCAGCCCGCTCTTCGCCAGTCTAAACAAGACCAACTCCTTCAGCATCTCCTTGTATATCAACCATCCTAGTGACCCTCTGCAGGACTGTCTCTTTTTACTGGGGGGACCAAAACTGGACACAGTGCCCAGATGCGGCCTCACCAGTGCCAAGTAAAGGGGAATAACCTTTTCCCTTGACCTGCTGGCTACACTCATAGGATAATTCAGGTTGAAATGGACTTCAGGAGATCTCTAGTCCTGTCTCCTGCTCAAAGCAGGGTCAGCCATGAAGTCAGAGCAGGGCCAAGAAAAGCTTTTTTTGGAGAGAAGCAGATCTGTCCTAGGCCCAGTTAGACTTTTTGCTTTCTTCATAGCATTAGCAGGACGGGCTAGACCCCAGGCATAGAGAGGGTTGCAAATTTCCTCCAACTTGAGAGCAATAGGAAGCCGAACACGCTGGACCTCCTGCAGTGGAGGAGGTCCTACAAGAAAGAAGTGGGGGTGGGGGGCAGGATGCAGAGCCATAGCAGAGAGTCAGCCCATAGCTTGATGTGGGGTCAGGGGATGGACCTGAGCTTCTCAAGTGGGGCAGATCCTGTAGAGTTAGTGTCTCAGTTTGGGATCCCCATAGAAAGTACATTGTACTGGGCTCTGGGTCTGGTCAGTGTGTTATACCCTCTGTTTGTGGTCAGAGCTGATCTCCATGAGCTCCCCAGAAAGTTTAAACAGTTTGAATCAGTCTTCCATGGGTACTTTAGTGCTCCCTCTGCCATCCTGTAACTGAAATGAGGGTTGTGTGAAAATGAGAATGGGGCAGCCTTGCAACAGAGCTAGAGAGGATACATGAGGATCCTCACCCCTGGGATGGACAAGGCCCTGAGCAACCTGATATGGCATTGAAGTTAACACGTTCTGCACACAAAGGTGGACTAGACAACTTTTTCTGTAGTAATTTCCAACCAGCTTGACATTGTTGCAACTTCCTGTGTCCTCCCAGCTGCCTCTATTCTCTGTACCTCCTCCCTGCAAGTGAAACAGCTCTGTCATTCGTGGCCTGTCCTCTAGTCCCTTGCTAAGCCCTCTGTAATCGCCAAGCTGTTTTAGCATGCTGCAGGCCCCGATAATGAAGGAAGGAAGTTTGTTTCATAATTGGATTAGCACTGCTGGGAGCATGCACTTGCACAGCAGTCAGGTCTGAGCTGGCGCAGTCTCCGAGCCCCGTGCTGCTCCGTTGGTTGTGGTCCAGCCGGAGGGCTTGGGGCTGTGCTCAGCGCAGGCTCCTGGCCGCTCTCACGCTTGCACAGGACTTTGCTGGCTGAAAAACATACTCTTTCAGGAGGAAGCCAGCCAAGAGGGATGAAAAGCTGATCCAGGGAAGAATTTCAGCCTGTCCTCTTTGGAAGTGGGGATGTGTTTCTCAAACTCCTTCACAGTCTCTGATGCCTCCTACCCGCTGGAATTAAAGGAATTTGGTTAGCATCAAGCCCAACATCCATCTCGTCACCCCAGCCTGAGCCCTCTGGGCTCCTGACTCCCACCACAGTGGTACTTAGGCTTGAAGTCCTGGGCTATCTGTGTTGAGGGATGCCCTCAGAGGTGGCATCAGCTTTTCCCAGAGCATGCTCTTTTTCCAGTACCTCCTTGCTTTAACACTTTAGGACCTGATCTCTCCCCAAAAGATTACACATCAGCTTGCGCCTCACAGGAGCATTGGGATGCTCACACTAGATGCAAGATGGAAACATCTCAGATACTGGAGAGCATCACTATAACTTTGATCCATGCAGGATGGAGTAAAACACTCAGATGAGTGTAGGATGTGGTCCATCATCCATGGCCCCTCCCTGACAGTCTGGCCCAGAGGAAAAGTTCCCTTCAGCCCAAATCTAGTGATGAGTTTAACCCCAGACCTACCAGTGATGCTTGAGGCACTTGAATATCACCGCCCTGTCTCCAACTGCAGTAATCTCCAGTGCTGCAGGAAAAGGATCAAATACCCTAACAACTCAGCTGCCAAAATTTATAGCAAAGGAGAGACATTTCTTCCTGATCCCTGCAGGCTACCAGCAAAACATGCAGTGTAGCACATACATAGCGCACACATGCATATGGTGCACATATGGCCTGGCTAAATGCCTCCTTTCAAACCCTCTTGTAGAGACCAACATATTTGACACAAGGGGCAAGCTTCAGCTCCTAACTCAAAGACCACTGTTTTTCAGCCCCTTCAGGACACTTTCCCAGCATTGTCTCAAAATAGTTGCTTGCTTCTGGTGCCCTGTTTGAAAATTGCCCTGAAACATCTCTGCTTGGATGCCTCCATCCAATTTTCAGCCTGTATTTGTCATCAGTTCTGTCCTTTTCCTTGCACAATTTTGAATGGATGTCTCCAAAATGGCATGCTCAGGAAGATCTTCCAGGTGAAGATCTTCCCTAGCTACTGATGCAGCTGTGTCCCTCCTGAAAATGCATCATGACATTATGACTCCACACCCTGGTCTCAGCCCTGAACCTTTTGCTGTTAATATGAGCAGGATCATCTCAAGACCAGGGATGGAGGAACAGTGCTAGTAACATCTCTTCACCCAGAGATTTCCCCTTTTAATCCAACCCATTGTCAACCCAATTAGCCATTTCCTCTTCCACTTCACATGGTATCCACCCCCATCACTTTCATCACTGGAAACTGGTTCATATTGGCTATCAAATCAAACCCTTCATTTAAACCTAAACAGCCTAAATGTGCTGTATCACCATATCTGAGTTAATTATTGAAGAAAAATCATTACATTAAACTGACACAATGCATCTGTGCTAAATCCTGTTTCCATTTGCCTTCCTGTCTTTAAAAACCTGGTCATAGCCTTAGAAGGGTATTAAAGTCTATGTATGTTTTAATCCTTCTTTTCCCTCTTCTGGATGTGGGCGGCATATTTGCTATTTGAGCGACAACCAGATTGTCCTAAACCATGCCCTTCTTTCACAGCGAGGTGACCCTGCTCTTTTGCTTCTTGATCTCATTTTTTGTAGCCTGAGAACATTTTTAAATATTTGAAAGTACATGGAAGTGCAGCTCAGCAGTGCTTTGGGCAGTTCCTACTTTCTGGGACATGGTTGTCTAAAAAGCCCCTTTACATGCTTCTTTAGGTCTTGTGCTCTCCTGTTTGAAGTGGTCACGTGTACAGAGGCATCCTTAGCTCTTTTTTAGTAGTTTGTAATTGCTTGAAAGGTAAATGTCAGGTTATGCTGCATTGACTAGCTCCATCCCTTATACATTTACACCCTTGAGCTTGTTAGTCCTTGCTGTCTCTAATTCTTTTCCGTACATGGTGGAAACTGCTAACTTTAGAGGACTTCTCAAGTCTTGTAGTTCAGCCTAAATGAAACTTAGGGCTGGTCTTAGCAAATGGGGAGGGAGAGTGACCTGCCTTGTGATCTCTCTGCATGCCTGCAGCATCTCCTGGTCAACCATCATCCCATGCATTCATAGTGTATCCTCATTTGGTGGTTGTGCCTCAGGCACTCACTCCATCACATCTTCCTCAGCCTGATGACCTGCACAGCTACAAGTCTTTCTCTAATTTCCAGGATAAATGTATGCATGCTGAATTTTTCTCCATTAAATGGCAGTGCACAGCAAGTCCTGATTTGTGTCTCTGTGTGACCGATGGGCTCTCTGCACGTGCATGTCCTCATTCACTGTTCACATACGGGGTAGCCTTGCTGCGTGCATACAGTGCAGTGTGATTTACTGCCCATATGCAGCATTATGGCCATTCTGCGCATGCACGGTATGTCCTGATTTACTGCACACATTAAGGGTTACCTCTCTGCAAATTCACAGCACGTCTGCCTTAGTGCCTGTGCTCAGTGCGCTCTCTCTGACCGTGCGCAGCATGTCCTGATTTACAGGGCAGGCTCCTCCATCTCTTTGCCGCTGTGTAGAGCACCTTGAGTTACTGCATACACATGCCACTGTCTCTCTTCAAGGGGAATAGTCTGGTCCATTTGCCACTTGTGCACAGGATGGTCTTGGATTTGCTGTGCATGCAATAGCTGAGCTCCCTGTGCGGCTGGAGAGCAGTGTGGCTTCCCTTACTATGCGTGGTATGGCCTCCGTGTGCGCACAACATCATAATCTATTGCATGCATGTTGGCAGCAGGTCCTGATTTCCTGCACATATGCCATGAGTCACCTGCGCAGGCATGGCACGGCGATGCTTTCTGCATGCATGGTGCCACCTATTACAGCAGGTGCTATCATTATGTCCTGACATTTGGGCAACAGACCCTGATTTTGGAGTCTCCCTGTCCAAGCCTGTATCCTGCTTTGCCTGTTTCCCAGCACAGAAATAAAACAGAGCAAAGGCGTATTCACCAAGACTAAAGTGAAATGTTTGGCCACAAGCCTAAGAAAAACAAAGCTAACCCACAATTCTAGCCGGTAGTGTATTGTGAAGACTGTGGACTCCACACTGCACTGAACTACCTTTTCCTTCCACACATGCAGGACGGCTGAGCCCACCGGCTGTCTGGTCGCCTCTGCCCCTGGCCACCTGCTCTGCTCCTGAGCTGAGCTGAGATACAGCCTCACACCACTGTCCCAAGGCTTTCCTGGCTCCTGTCCTGCTCTGGAAGCTGTGGGCTACATGGTGATTAGATGTTAAAGTCCTGCTTTAACGGAGGTAACGGAGGGTGTGTCTGGTGGGCAGCAAGACCCAGCGTCCTGTAGGATGGTGTTTAAGCCAGAGTCCCAAATGCCACCCATATTGCAACTCCAGCAACTGAGGTCATCCCTGGAGACATTTACAGGCTTCCAGTGATTTCCTTTATGGACCTGTTGATGTAGGAGAATGAAATGGGAAAACTGGCGTATCAGAGACTGCAGAGGACCCCAGAGAAAATGCTTCAGAGAGCAGAAGAGACCACACGGTATGTTCAACGGTCCAAAGGAGACTGTCGTCACTTGAAGAAGTTGCAGAACATGCCTGTTCAGGCCTACACCAGGAAAGGGAATAGTGAGGAAGACAGGACCTCACAGCCATGGCTTTTGACAGCCCATGAAGAAAGCGCTGGGGAGGCAGGGCCTCCCATTCCTTGTCCTGGGAAGGTTTCCAGTCCCAGCTATGGTGCTGGTGGCTGGAGCATATG
Organism: Dromaius novaehollandiae; assembly: GCF_036370855.1. Taxonomy (NCBI): domain Eukaryota; kingdom Metazoa; phylum Chordata; class Aves; order Casuariiformes; family Dromaiidae; genus Dromaius; species Dromaius novaehollandiae. The sequence continues at coordinate 25,663,494 of NC_088107.1, forward strand.
GAGAGAGATGCCAGACTGAGGGGAACCCACTGGGTCTGATGAGGAGAGGGTGCAAGGTGGGACTCTGCCAGTTCATTGTACGGAAGGAGGTTTCTGTTTTTCTTCTTCTTTCCAGGATGGGGGTGAGGTAAAAAGCATCGTGCCCTGTTTTGCTGTGACTTGTAGCTGAGCTTGTCAATGCCACAGACAGATGCCACAGGTGAAAGTGGTCCAGGTGGGACCAGGAAAGGCTAGAAAGTGCATCATCCATGCGGTGAGGGCTATTCCATGTGTTCCTGTCCCAGATCATCTTTGCTTGTGCTCCTCCTGTCTTTTCACCACTGCACAGACCCAGGGGAAGCTGCAGACAGAGTCCCTAAAAGGCCTTTCATTTTTCACTCCCCCAAATAGCCTATACTGTTCCCAGCTGCCCCTGATTTAGTGGTGCATGTCTCCAGGAGCTATGCAGAGGCAACCATGCTCCTGGCTGAAGGCCTGTGCTGATAGTGGATGCCCTTGCATTTGACTTTCAGCCAGTCCCAGAGGTAGTTGCACATTGTATGCCACTGACACAGAGTGGGTGAGAGAGCAAGCACAGGGATTTTGGCTGGTCCCTTCCTAACTGTGGGCTCCTGACTGTCCCGCTCAGCTGTGGGTCCCTCTGAAAGTCCATTATTGGGGGCAACACCAGGCCTTCGTATCTGTGCCACTGCTAACCCCGCAGCTGGTATGGTAATTCACACTGGCAGCTGCTGTTCCTGCTATCAGCACTGCGATAATTGTCCCCTCCAGGCTGGTCTCGCTCAGGGCCATTAGCAGCGATATTGTTCTTTTATCATAATATATCTCATTCACATCTTGACAGCTACAGTAAATGTCTGTCTGTTACTGCCTGTAAGGACGCAAGGTCAAGTCGCCCTGTGGCAAGGGATAATTTAGACATGCTCACAGGTTGCTTGGAGTGTGGAGAGGGAGCGTACATCTCCTGTGGTGTATTGCAGACATGGGCCAGGGTCCCTTGTGACAATGCTGGGGGGGGGGTGACATCCCTGCATCTTGCCTCCATCCCTGCCCACCCTCTTCTGCAGCTCTGCCATCCGTTCAGTAATGGAGCTTGTCTCTCTGTGGTCTGTGTGTGTGTGCTGGGATGGGGGGAGCGGAGACATGGGCAAGCCCTCCTTGATGCCGGAGACGCTGCTGATTTCCATTTAGATAGAGGAATTTCAATCTAAGCTTGATGTCTCTTTGCCACAGTGGAACTAGAGACCCAAATTTCCAATTTTCTTTCCCACACAAAGCCAGATGCTCTCTGTTGGCCTGTGAACTGAAGTGTGTTACCGATGCTACAGCACAGCACAGGCAGACAGTCAAGAGCATGAATGCAGCTGATTATTCATGTGTAGCTCCATGGGGCAGCTGGCATGCAGGTGGCTGCATGGGTCCTTCCCTGCACCCAAAGCCGCTGCCCTTCCGAGGGCCCAAAGGACTTCTGCCACCCCTCATTAACACCTCCCCCTGCTACTGTCTGGGGCAAGGAGATAAATATCCAGGTAAAAGCACCCAGAGTTGGCCCCCAGCAATGCAGGATCTAGATGACTTGGCATAGCCACACAAAGGCAATCCCAACACAAAGGCAATGAAAACAACCAGCTACTTTTGTCTTCCATCAGGAAAAATGCAAGAAGAAATTCAGCAAGGGGGTGAGGATGCCCCCATTTATTGCCTGTATCAGGTACACTTTTGAATGATCAGAGGTAGGCAGCATACAAGCACAGTGTATTTAGAGTCTCTATTCCTGTAGGAATAGAGAAACACCCCACATCCACCGCAGTTTTGCTCAGCTAAAAATGTGAAAGTTTGTGAAAAAGAAGCTAGAGAGGATTTCTGGGGGAGTTACAACCTTGCAGGCAGAACAGTGATAACCAACGAACCCAGTCTGGAGGTTCAGGAAAGATGTCTACCACCAATGAAGAAAGCCTTTAGAAAGGAAGTTAAGGAAGCTAAACAGAAATGTAAGAGATGTCATCAAGAGTAAAAAGACATCTTTCAATGAGCTGAGGCTGTGTCCAGATGAAGAAAATAAAAAGGAAGATAAACTTGGAGAAGTTGCGTGTATGCACAGAGTAAGACAGGCCAGAAAGAATTTGAGGGACAACTTGAGGAAGACATCCAAAGCCATCTTAAATGTTGCTTTAGAGACATGAGAAGCAGGAAAGCTGTTGGAGAGCCTGCAGACCACTGAAATATAAAAGCAGCACTCAGAGAAGACAAGGCTACAGCAGAACAACTGCTAGTTCTCACTAAAACGGGGTGTAGGAAACCTGAGGAACCAAATAATGCCTGGGAGCCACAAAAGAAAGCAAGGGGTGAGGGGAAAAGACAAAGATCAGACACTTCAAATAAGGATGCTGGAGGAAGGGATGGGGCAGAGTATTACTGAGAGCACCCTGATGGAGCTCAGGGGCCCAGAGGCTGCCAGTGCCTGTCTAGAGATGTGGACGAAGGAGGTGGAAGCAGGTCCTGGGGTGCCAGGTCCCCAGCAAGTGCACTTACACCAGTGCTGGGGGTGGCAAGCTAAGCCTGGGCTAATGAGAGGGTCCCATGGTGTAGTGGGGCCTGGGACGGAGAAGCAAATGAGAAGGTTGGGGCGGGGCGGGGATTGCAGCCAGAATGCAGGATGTGGGTGTGGAGGAGAAGGAAAAGGGACCATCCCTGTGCAGGTGAGATGGATGAAGTATGTGCTTCAGACCATCTCCTGAAGGACCTGGATCTTCATTCAAACAAAGGCACATCAAGCCAGGCTCTCTGTGTCCTGCTCAGAGCTCACCAAGTGTCTGCTGACATTCACACAGCCAGCCAGGCTCCTGCAGCTCTCAAATCTCTGCCTCAGTCTCCCTGACACTCTATTTCTAAGGTAGCTGGTCTTCCACGTGCTGCCACAGCCCCTTCTCCATGCTTCTCTCCCTCTGGGCTGTGAGAGACACACTTCACTTTCTGCTGGGTATGCCATACTCTCCCAAGGCCACTGTGAAGGCTATATCTGCTGATAGGCTGTACTTGAACTTGTACGTCTGTGTGTGTGTTCTGTTTCAGCTCACAAGAAGCCAGGGGAGGTGGATGCTCTGTGAGGAAAGGCAAAACCAAAGGGGAATCCCACGGGCTTTGCTCAGAGTCCCCCTCTCTCTGTGTACCTCTTGGTGGGGACCTGTTTCTACAGGTGGAGGGTAGAGATTGCCCAAAGGGTGGACTGTGAGAGGTTGAATGAAGAGCTGGTGTTCAAGTGACTTCCTCATGAAGTATGGGAGAAAGACATCTGCTTAACCTTGGTGAAATACGTTCCCCTCCATGGGGTTTGGGTGCAAAGAAAATAGGTACATGCGTTCAAGTAAAGATGGTACAGACTCTGCATGCCCTGCAGAGGGTGGCAGCACCAGGTGACCCATGAAGCAGTACCATGAGCCTGAACCCACACTGCATGACAAACTTGGGAGGGAGCAGGTACTGTATGCTGTGGCCACTCAGTTTGGGGCTGACTTTGAAATACTGAAAGAAATTGCTTGGCAAGGATTCCAGCGATGAACAAAATAGTAAAGGATTAAGACAAATATCAAAGCATTTGTGAAATGCTGTTGCCATCTACTGGACTTTGGTGAAAGGACTGGAGCAACTAAGCCCAGCAAGATCTTTGTGGTTTCTGTACGGTCTCAGGCTCTGCTTTTGTACCCTGCCTGCCTGATCTAGTTCATTCCTGGCTCTGCAACAAATAAGGAGTGGCACTGAGATGCACCCTTCCGACAGCAACAAACTGTTGGAGCTGCTCAGCTTGTTCTGCACAACTTTGGCACCTGGGGCTGCACGCCAGCATGTAGGGTCTCAGCTGCAGTGTGCAACAGCGGGTCAGAAGGAGATGCTGAGAACCACCGTAGCATGGGACTTCCCTTGCTTGCTCTTGGAGCGCGTGCCAGGTTCTGACTGCTGACAACTGGAAAAATATCTATGTGATCCCTGGCACACATGCGCAATGCCATTAAAAATATTCAGGCACACAGTCATGAGAGGAAAGCACACAACAGCAAAGCATGGAGATGCACAGCTAATTTAATGCAAATGTTATGACTTAATAAAGCGTAAGAAGATGTAACTTGTCCAGAAGCAGAACCTGTTAGTGAAATGTGTGTGACAAAAAGGACAATCAGTCCATTTTTAGCAGTTTGGGGCTAGACATATCACCAAACCTAGCCTGCAGTCTGTCTGAAGCCTGGTTGAGGTTATATATCTTTATATTCTTTATATATTTCTTTACAGAAGCTCCAAGTCAGCTTAGCAAAGGTGTATGTTGAAGCTAGTAAGGTTTTAACTTGTATTATTCCATGACTATTATGAAACACCTCTTGAGTTAGTTTTGCTCCAGACCCTCAAGTCCATATGATTTTGTGTACCTTAGAGTTTGCTCTATTTCCAGGGCGCAGGGTGGGGAGCGGGGCTGGGCTGCCCCGGGTCTGCCCCGAGGCCCTGGGAACACGGCCTGGGGCTGGGGTGTGATGGGGCTGTGCAGGGGCGCTGGGGGCTGAGCGGGGTCTGAGGGGGCCATGTGGGGGTGTGTGGGGCCTGACGGGGGGGTGTGTGGGAGACAAGCGGGGGTGTGTGTAGGGGCTGAGCAGCATCTGTGTGGGAGCAGTGAGAGGGCCTGACAGGGGGGCCCTGTGGGACTCCAGTAGTGCTGTATGGGGCTGAGGTGGCTGTGTGGAGCCAAGTGGGGGCCATGTGGGTGCAATGTGGGGCTGAGTGGGGGCTGTGTGGGGCCGCATGCAGAGCTATATGTGGGGCTGTGTGGAGTTGTGAGTGGTGCTGTGTGTGTGGGGTTGTGCATAGGGTTGTGTGTGGGCTGTGCGTGGGGGTTGTGCAGGGGGCTGTGAGTGGGGTTGTGAGTGGGGCTGTGTGGGGGGTTGTGAGTGGGGTTGTGAGTGGGGCTGTGTGTGGGGCTGTGAGTGGGGTTGTGTGTGGGGCTGTGTGTGGGGTTATGTGGGGTTGTGTGGGGGCTGTGTGTGGGGGTTGCGCAGGGGGCTGTGTGTGGGGTTGTGTGTGGGGGGTTGTGAGTGGGGCTGTTTGTGGGGCTGTGTGTGGGGTTGTGAGTGGGGTTATGTGTGGGTCTGTGAGTGGGGTTTTGTGTGGGGCTGTGTGTTGGGCTGAGTGGGGCTGTGAGGGGTGGTGAGTGGGGTTGTGAGTGGGGCTGTGCTTGGGGTTGTGTGGGCGCTGTCTGTGGGCTCTGTGGGGGGTTGTGCAGGGGGCTGTGAGTGGGGCTGTGTGTGGGGCTGTGTGGGAGGTTGTGAGTGGCGGTGTGTGTGGGGTTGTGTGTGGGGTTGAGTGGGTCTCTGTGTGTTGGGTTGTGTGTGGGTCCGTGTGTGGGGTTATGCGTGTGATGTGGTGAGCGGGGTTGTGAGTGGGACTGTGTGTGGGGTTGTGTGTGTGTCCGTGTGGGGGGTTGTGAGTGGGACTGTGTGTGGGGTTATGCGTGTGGGGTGGTGAGCGGGGTTGTGAGTGGGACTGTGTGTGGGGTTATGCGTGTGGGGTGGTGAGCGGGGTTGTGAGTGGGACTGTGTGTGGGGTTGTGAGTGGGACTGTGTGTGGGGGGGTGCGAGCGGCGCTGTCTGTGCGACGAGGGCTGAGCGTCGGCCCTCACCCAGCTCCCGCCCGGCCAGGGCGGGGGAGGGGCACGCAGATGGCGGCCCCAGCGCGGGGGGCGGGGCGAGCTCCGCGGAGGGCGGGGCCGGAGCGCAGGCCGTTGGGGGGCGGGGTCAGGTGCGAGGCGGGGCGCTGGCGGGGCGAGCTCTGTGGGGGCGGGGCTAAGGCGGCGCGGCGCGGCGGCCATTTCGGGCGCGGCGATGTCGGGCGCGGCACTGGACGGGGCGCTGGGGAAGGCGGCGGCGGCGGCGACGACGACGACAGCGCGGCCGCGGCGGAAGCTCCTAAGCGCGGAGGAGGCGGAGCTGTTCGAGCTGGCGCAGGCGGCGGGGAGCGGGCTGGACCCGGAGGTGTTCAAGTGAGCGGCGGAGCGAGCGAGCGGGCGGGCGTCGGCGGCGGCTCCGGCGGCGGCGGCTCCGGCGGCGCCCGCCGCTCAGCGCCGTGTCCCCGCAGGGTGCTGCTGGACCTGCTGCGCATGAACGTGGCGCCGCTCGCCGTCTTCCAGATGCTCAAGTCCATGTGTGCCGGGCAGCGGCTGCCGGCGGGCGCGGAGGGCGGCCCCGCTGCGGCGCCGGCGCCGCTCCCCGCCGACACCCGAGGTAGGCGGCGGCGGGCGGGGGGGCGCGGGCGGGACCGGCGGCGCGGGCGGGCCCTAACGTGTCTGTGTCTCTCTTTGCCCCAGAGGCCCCCACGGACAGTAAAATCCCCGCGCCGCTCGCCTTCGCCTCCGCCCTGCGGCCTCCGCGGCTCGGCGGCGCGAAGCTGGTGGTCTGCAGCCCCGCCGACGGCCGCCCGCCTCTCTCGCAAGGTCCCCCCGCGTCCTGCCCGCTTCCCCGCTGCCTGTCCGCTCCTCCCGCCGGTCGCGGTGCTCGCTGCGCTCCGGGCTTGGCGCAGGCCGCGGCGGCGCCGGGGGCACGCGTGGGCGGGCCGGGGGCCGGGGCCGGGGGCGCTGCGGGGAGGGGGCCGCGGCCCGGGCGGCAGGGCCCGCGGGCGCTCGGGGGGCGCTGGGCCGCCGGCGGCCCCCGAGGGCCCCCTCCGCGGGCGGCGGCGGGGGGCGGCGGCGAGCGCGGGGCCCGCTCTGTGTGAGCCGCCGGCGGGGCCGCCCGCTCGCCCCGGGAGCCCCCCGGCCCGGGGAAAGCCGTCAGGTTCAGCTCGTGTTTCAGCGAGGTCACCCTGGAGAGCGCGTTGCTCCCCCGTCAGGGTTTGAAACTGCTGCGGATCGGCTGCTTTGGGGGCGTTATCTGCCCCCCCCCCCTTTTTTTTGTTGTTTTACCCTTTTTCTTAAGGCAGCACAGGTAGTAGTTTGTGGAGGAACGTGTGTGGTGCGATGTGTCAGGAATAAGGTGGTTTTTAAAGTCACTTCTGTTAGGTTTCATACCTGGATACCTTAAACCCCTGGCTCTGCCCTTCGAGTCTTTCAAAAACAAAACGAAAAAACCCGTTAGTACCTAATATTAGCCAATGCTGCTTCGTTTGTATCAAACTCGCAAAAATAAAGTTTCTGAGATGATAGGAATTGCTAAAAATAAGGGGAGTTGTGATGCTTCATCCAGTCCATCCTCAGGTAGCATGGTAGCTTTGGCTGCTCGTCTCGCCACTCTTCCAGCGGGTTACTGTACCCAGATGAATGGTATTTAGCAGGAACATGAGCACTCAGGGTCTTTTTCCTTTTCTGCCTGTTGCTGCAAAGCATTCAGCGCACCTTGGGTGAAATAGAATTGGAAAGCTCTGCGGAGCTGGCAGCTAAAATAGCAACTGCTTTTGAATATTTTTCTTTAGTCCTCTAACCTCAGTGGACAGTAGCAAATTTAGCCCTGAAGTTTTGCCATTTTTTTTTCCAAACCAGTTCTAATAAAACTTTTACTTGTTCTCTGAATCTTCCTGAAGTGACTTTTGGCTGGTAGCCTGCAACTTCTGGATATCTATGGATTACGTCTAAAAGGTTTAAAAGAGGTAACTAAAATACACCCGTTGTCACTCAGCTTAAATTCACTGTAAAGGGCTTCTCACTTCTCTTCTGCTTAAAAATATAGTAAAAAGGGATGATAGTCAAAGCAGTCAGATTTCGTGGTCTTTGTTTGTGGTTGCAGAGAACAAAATTGCATGCCTAACAACACGTTTTCTCCACATCTTGACACTGCTATACCAGTAATGTGGGAATGCTTGTTCGCCTGGTGGGAGCATAGAAATGAATGAGGTCAAGTTGGGTTTTATTGTTGTTTCGTTATCCCATCCTCTCAGTATTTCAGGGTGAAAACTCCCATGTGTGTACGTTGATCCACAAAGAATTTTCTTACAAAACTGAAAAAGTAAACTTTGGTCGGCAAGGACTGTGCTGACAGCATGAGATAAGTGGGGGGAAGCTTTGCCAGCACAGATAACTGGGGAAAACCAGTAAGCTTTACCTGCCACGCTAGCATACTAGCATTTATTCTAGTCCTACTGCCCAGACTGGCTTAGTGATGGGGAGTGTTTCCTCTGTATGGCAGCTGTCTGTGCTTGTAAGCTTTTATATCTGATGGTGAGTCCTATAGAGAGTGAAGTTCAAAGCATGATTCATTTGACCAAATACAGCGTTTTAGAATGAGATGAATTATGCCATGATCCAAGGTACCTTTACAGTAACAGAGCCTGCTAGCTCTGGTGTAGATTCCCACGCAGTAAGTGGGTGAGATTCACCTCACTGAGTGGCTGAAGGTGGCTGTACAGGGACTTGGGAAATTTGCTACAGTTTTAACGGGAATTAGGTGTAGAGTGTGCTAATAAAGTGTCTTGCACTTCACCTTGGACAGTTTCCTCTTTCTTGCTGAGTGAAAGAGGTGCTCTTGGTTAAGAATTCCCTGATGAGAGGTCATTTGTAGTAAGGAGAACAGCAAGATGTGTGATTAAGAAGTGACTCTAAAGACGTACAGGGGAAAAAGAAGACACCTGGCTGACTGTTTTCCTGAGCTGAGAAAGAGGTACAGCACTTGCACATTTTAAGTAACAAACAACATGCTATTCCTGTACTATGTTGAGAGGAAATGTCCTCAAAAGAAAACAGCAGTTTTGAACAGAAGATGCTGTTAAATTTTGCTTTTTCTTCTTCTCTCTTGATGCTTCAGGTGTGGTGGGACACTCAAAAACTATGAACGAACTTTGGTAAGGTTTTTGTTCCTGTCTGTCTTCTAATCTGGAGTAGCTCTCGTTCCCTCACATACGCTGGTTGTGTAGCACTTCCTGTCAAGATGAGATTTGTCTAGCACTGGGCTGCTGCTGTGATTCCAGTTTTGGCTGCTGGTAGGCTGACTCAAATTTGAAATTGCCAGATGGCTGCTTGTTTGATAACCATCACTAAATTTCTCAAGAGGAAAATCCAGAAACCTTTCGCTAGAGCTGACCTGCCCTGAGCAGTTGCCTTCTACTAGCTTGAGGTGGTACAAGTACCTTAGAAAGACTGAGTTTCCAGGAATTGTTATGCTATTTCTGGGGCTTAATTCAGTTGTCAGCTGAACCAAGGGAGGAGGTATGTAGTGAAGCTCAGAGAAAGATAGCGTTAGTACTGTTTTGCTTGTAGTAAACATTCACGGTATTAGTCTGGCCTTCTGTGTGTCTCTCGTTGCTGCTTTATTTCAGATGGCTGAAGTGTACCTGAAGTACCTTCAGGGCTTGTTGATGCACTGAAATTGCCGATTAGGTTGGACCATCCAGCCTTACAGGAGGTTGCTGACCGTCGAGCCACGGTCTTAATGTTTTACTGCATGTCTGCAGTGAATGTTGAACTTAGATCTCCATTTTTTTGCAGGTTGGTGCTTAGTGCTGGTGATAGAGATGCATGCTGGCCTCCTCTCTGTCATCAGATTAGATCCTAACCAAATTCTGATGGGCAGCATTTGCCTGGTCTTGCTAGAAGGTTTGGTCTTCCCAGTTGTGTCGGGGTTTTTTGTTTTCTGGAAGCTTTGGCTACATTAGACGAGTATCTCACTTTGAATGAGAACTTCTTTTTTTAGTTCCTATTAGCCCAAGTGACTTTGCTGTTATCCAGGGCCCTCTGAAGTTAAACAGCAGCTGATCTATATGTGAATGAAATCATTATTGAAAACCCAGTTCTCTCAAAAAATTCTTTGGGCAGAACATGTGCTCAGCAGTGGTTTATCACAATCTTACTCCTGTACTCTCCTTTCTGTGAGTGTAAAAAGTGCCAGTCAGCTCTCACTAGTGTCAAGAGCAGCACTCATTTTCTCTGGATCAGCTTGTGAGGATGTATCTCTATAGCCTCTCGGCTGGCAGGGAGTCTCGTGCCTGCATAGTGCCCAGTCTGACCTAAAACGGGCATCAAGTGCAAGCTAACAAGTTGTGCCACTTTAATTGCAGCTGTACAGTTTTTGGCTAGCTTGTGTCTGGCAGCACAGTGCGGTGTTGGTGCTTGGAGGGGTGTGCCTGGCATGTCCAAAGGAAGATGCATAGGATTGCTGGTTGAAGGTCACGAAAGCGAACAGACTTCCAGAGAGATGTCCCAATTCATGGACTGGTAATGATGATGTAAAGCAGAACTGGATCATCAGTACCAGCCATATCTGTGCTTTACTGGACCACCTGAGGCTGAACTAGGATTCGCACTATCTGTACCTCAAGATAGCAGCTTGTTTTACTAGATCCCTTGGGGGCAAGTGTGTAGCTGACATAAAGATCACATTAAAATCAGCATATCTTCAACAGAATAAGTTTTTCCCCTTAAATTGGGGAAATACCCAGTTAGCTCAAATTGAAGAGGAAGAGTCAGTTTAGGCTTACTTCTCTTTCTCTGAACTTTCTAGTTCTGCGCACAGTTCAAGTCCATCATCAGTGCCTCAGTTCAGGAGTTGGAGACTAAGTGTTAATAGGCTGACTGGGGGTGTCTTCTGGGCTGGATCCGTTCTGCAGGAGTGTTCGCTTTGCCTTGCCTCCTTTCCCTCTAGGACCTGCTGCGGGGAAGGGGAACCAAAGCTGTCTCTGCTGTTGGCCCTGCCACCCCTTGTTGGAAGATGCCTCTTCTGGTTAAGAAGAGGACAGTGCCACTTCTGCATGGAACCAGGCATTTGGAGATGGGAGATGCTGCCTCTGTGTGACCAGGACTTGTCTGCTGATAAAGCCAGAACTCCCTACACTAAGACAAAGAACAGTGATTGTCCTATATAAGCTTGCCTACCTGCTCTGCACAGTGTCCTTCAGCTCTGCATGTCTGCTCTTTCTCCTATGTTTCTTCCTTTGTCAGAAGACAGGCAAATGGCTGAAGTAATCCAGGTCTGTCTTAAAGATTAGCCAACAAAACTGCTTTGCTCAAGTTCTATCAGTAACAACGAGATACCAGTTTAGGCTTCTGAACTCATCGTGATGCAGGGAGGTTTGTTTGAAGCAGTTAATGACTGTTGCAGCATTTCTAGTCAACAGTATATTTAAAAAAAAAAAAAAAAGTTCTCCTCCTTCTCTTCCCCCCACCCCATAATGTACAGTTATTTTGGCTTTTTAAAACTAAAGCTCTTAAGTAGCAGGGAATCTAACCTGAATGGCTTTGTTCTGTGTTTTCCCAGAGAGCGAAACCGTGGTGTTCAGCCTGGAGTGGTGTTCGCTGGTAACTGAATTTCTGATAACTGGCTCAGAATTACTGGTTTTGAGCATTAGAGCATCCATGTGGCATATTTAGCTAGAAACAACTGCATGTAAGCCATGCACAAAACTGTTCATCACCGGTAACTGATTTGAGAGGGAAAGAGTTGATTTTAAAGGGAAAGTGTATCCTTTGGGCATTTTCCTTCTGTGGATGTGAGGGGGAGGTGTGTGAACCCCTTGGGACAGTGGTGCTGGTTTTAGTCTAGACTACTTATGTATATAGTTTATGGCTGTTAAATATGCCATTTTCCTACCTATTATTTCCTGTCAGCCCACAATCAAGCTGCCGATGCTTTCCCTGCAGTTTTCTAATTCTACCGCATATGCCAAAGCCTTGCACTTTCCTTCCAGGCTGATGAGTGTCTTGTCATGCTCCTGTTTCCCTCCACACTTCCAGTATTCTTTTCTTCACCTTTCCTTTCTTCTCCATTCCGTGTGTCTTCCATAAAGTTATTTCCCCGAGCTTCTTCCCCAGCTACTTCTCTATACCCAATGAGTTATTAATGTGAGCTTGCTTTTCACAATCCTCTCTCCATTTTGGGCATCTCACTTGGCTTATTAATTTTAAGGCTACCATGGACCATTGCAGCCTTCTAGTCTGCTCTGCACAGCAGAGATCAGAGCGCTTTCCTTCCCCATGAAATTCTGCGTCATGCTTGGGTGCCTGTTTGAAATGCCACTGAGTCCACCACCAACTGTGGGCTCAGGGAAGGGTTCAGTGGGTGAGTTTTCCTTGTCTGAATGTAAAATTGTGCTTCTGAGATTCATAAGTTCTTTTTCTGCCTCTGCATTTGTAAGTACTTTCTTGTGTAAATATTTAAGATGCGGTGATCGAGTTCTCTTCTAAGTGTTGCTATTCAGGTGTTTCCTAAATATCCCTCTACCTACTATGTTGTTTGTTGCCAGCTTTGTCCTCTTTACCTGTTCTACTTGCCATCCTTGTATTTTGCCACCATCCCTATTCATTCTTTGTCCCACTTTTTATTTCTTGCGCTTTCTATATGTTGTCTGCCTTGAGCTGCGGTGAGCATTTCAGGGTGACAACTACTACTGCAAGGACCCCAAGTAACTATTACTGCTCTGGGGTACAGCTGGCTGGCCACACTAGCTGCACTGCAGTCTTTCTGTACCCACCTTCTGCTTATCCAGCCTTGCATTATCTCAGGATTCATCTTGATGCTGGATTTGTAATGCAGGCTTCTCTATTAAGGAGATACAGCAGTTGGCAAGGATGATGCTGCATGGAGCTCAAACATGATGCGGGGAATGCCGCCACAGATACTAAGGACTTCCCTTTAAATGCACTTAATCTCTTTTCTGTACAGTGTATTTTTGTGTTGGTTAGGCTGGCTATCGTGCTTTGGATATATAGTATATTGTGCTTTGTTATTTTTAGATTAAATATATCCAGGAGGTTTAACCATTAGCAGCACATTCTTAATTCATGCTATGTACCTGAAAATACTGTATTCAAACATTTGCTGCGTATCTTCCTTGAAAAATTCTGTAGGACATCCTATAGATAATCTGGGGGACTGATCAAAGGACTAATATACTTCTGATCATGGTTTTCTCATGTAGTGGATTCACTCAAGTTTTCCAGTGCTTCATCAGTACCATTCCAGTAGCTGGATTTCCTTTGACTTACATTCACTAAAGAGCAGTCAGGTTGCACTCCAAAACAGATCTTTAACTTGTAACTCTCACGCATCTCTCTTGTAATGCTTTCTACCAAAGCAGTGCAATGTAAGCTCTTTGGAGTTTAGAGGCCTCTATTCTTGTTTTGTGTAGTGTGGTGGATGTCAAGAAGTTTTGATTTTGGCACTTTACTACTGTGGAGTTGCTGCGTTCCTCCCCAAGGTCCCATTCCAGCATGTACTTTTGTTTTTACTTTTTTGGATTGTAAGTATTTCCGTGTTCTATCAGCAACTGAATAGCTTCAGTTTATAGAAGATAAGTGGACCACCTTGTTCATCTTGTAGGACAGGGATTACGAAATAGTGTTGCCTGGATTTCAGATGCTGATATCAGTTGTTTTGTAACTGATTAAATTTGAAAACTTTCTCAGTAAGCTGTGCCGTACTTCCTTGGATGGTTTAAGACCCCTTAGTTAAAAATTCTAGCTTCTTTCCCCTCCCAGGAGGTGTGTGTATATGTGTGCACACCAGAACAAACATGCAAAAAGTTTGGGCTGGAGAACTGAAGCTTTTCATGGACCTAGTCCTAAAAGAATGTGTGGTTTCATTGCTCCCCTGAAAACATACTTTGCTCCAAGTAATGCACTTTGAAAGCTGAAGTCTAGATATACTTGTCTTTTAGTGAATCTTTAACTTTTTGAATGGAAAGAGCTGTATTGGATGCTGTGACTCCAATCTGCACTACTATATTTTGGGGAGGAATCTGTTAAAGACTGCTTCCCATTTCAGTAACTCTTAAGGAAAAATAATTGCCTAATCTGGGGTGTGCAGGCTTCTTCCGTACTCTTGTTTTTTTAAGTGTGCTATATTCTTTGCAGTGCTACCTGTGTAGGAGCCTGACATACAAATTTGCCAAATGATTTGGTCGCGAGTATTGTGGCTATGTCTGCTGAAGAAGCTAGGCCACAATTCAGTAGGAGAGCCGGTCTAAAACCATATTCCCTGAAAGCATTGGAGTCCCCCGAGTAGCCTGGGTTGCACTGTGTAATGTTTTTACGTATACTCTAGGTATGATGGACATGGATGCCCAAGTTAACATGGATGGATGGCTAAAACCAGGAGTTGTCTGGAACTGACAATGCTGTCAACATGAAAAGGTAGCAGAGACAGTTGGCAGTCTCTGGTCAGTATGGATGTCACGCTTTTGGCACAGAGGCTTTCAGTTTTACATGAAGCTGTAAGGCTTTCTCTGTGCTGGCTATTTGAGCTAATTCCCTGTTGTACTGGGAATTAGCTAAACACTGCAGTGGGATCAATTTTTAATATCTTTTTCAGGATTATTTTCAAGGCCATCCCCCTGCTCTGTGAGGCAAGACTCCAAAAACTAATAAAGAGGTAGGATTTAGAGGAGTCCTCTAAATGCCAGGCTTGTCATGTGTGGCTTTGTGGAAAAGTAATGAGATGTGAGTGCATCATGAGCAGCAAGTAATTCTCTCTTGCGCATGCTCTCTCCAAAAAAAATCCGGAAAATCTTGCCTGTAGTGGAAGGTAACCACACTAGGAGCCAGGAAAACAGACTGAGAAAAGCTCCCTGAGGAAAATAAGGAACATCTCCATCTTCCTATATAATCTCCATACAAGAGAGGGGGAGGAAGAAATGAGGTTATCCCAGGTGTGGGGAGAAAAACCAATCAAATGAGAAACAAACAGCGCACAGGTCTGGGGTAGATTTGTAGGAAAAGATTGGTGATTTTATATTGATCAGTAGATGGGAAATGATCTCCAGTGGCTCAGCTGAGCAGTGTCAAAGGGAGCCATCTTGAAAGAGTGGGAGATACGGATGAAAACCTTTTCTAAGGTAAAACAGGCACTGTTTGGGTTTTTAAGTTGGTAGCCTCCCAAGGTAACATAGACACTAGGGTTGCAGGGGAGAAATTCATTGTGCAGATAGAAACGGAGGCAGTACCATTTCAGAGCTGTTCAGAGAGTCGGCTTGGAAAAGGGATGTCGTATTCATCAGCCTAAGGCAGACCTCTGCTCTAGGAGCTGGTGAGTTGCTTCATAACTTAACCCACCTTCAGACATCTGAAATTTAGGGGATTCTTACTGCATGTGTTAAACTGAGTTGCTGGAACAACTAAGGAGGCTTGCCAGTGTGTTGAAAAGGATCTGAGAGTTATTTTGTTAACTTACTCTTCTGTAATTGCTTCTAGTGATGTAAGTTGAATGCATAGCCTTTTTTTTTTTTTTTTTTTTTTTTTTTAAGTAAACAGGATGTTTGAGAATAGAGGAGGATAAAAGTTTTCTTCAGGTGACTTATGGGCCCGTGTAGGTCTCAACTCTTCTGTGTTCTCTTCTTTCTTTAAATTCTTTTCTTCAGATAAGTGCGTGCACAGGAAAATGCACATACTTTGCCTTAGTGCATACTTAAGGTCTTAGTTAACTGCTTTAGAAGGTGCATTTAAAAAACATCCCCCTATTTTGCCTCTTCCTGTGTTTGAAAACTGTTCAGCTGGATTTGGCGAGACATGTTCTACCATTCTTAACTGGCCTCCTTACTGGGTCCTCTCAGGGAAGCTGCTTTAGCAAGGGTTGTGTTTAGCTCTGGGAGGAGCCTGACATGTCATACCTGTGTGTATGAGCTGTTAAGAATATCTCAGCAGCTTTGGAGACCTGAGAATGTACCGGTTTGTGTTGCAGAAGACGACTGCTTGTGATATTTGTATAGGGATGTGAGCAAGACTTTCCGTAGAGCAAACCTGGGAATCCAGTAAAGCATTGATTGTAGCAAGGCACAATCACATTTTTGGGTTGCTTTGGAAAGTGAGGTCTAGCTGTGGCTGTTTGAGATTTTTCCATTGCTGGGAAGTGATGAAATCTGAAGTGAGTGCTATCGCTGTGCCGTCTTCAATGGGTGCGTAAAAGATGTCTGTCTTTTAAATCTTGTAGGTAACGCGCAGTGATCGCAAGGAGGAGAGACTTATGCTATTGCGATTTATTTTTCTTCCAGGCCTAAAATTGAGTCACTGCCCTGTTAGAAAGGCCAGCTGGTTTATTGTGCCCAGTGTAAGGCTTGTTGTGAGACAAACAGGAGCAGGGTGTGGGAGAACTGAAATAAACTCACTGTTGCTCTAGTCCTTCAGCCCTGCCAATACTTATTGAGAGATGTTTCAGATCTATTGCAGTCCTGATATCCTAGGCCTCCCTGACTGTGTTCCAAGTAAAAGTAATAATATCAGCTGCTGAAGGCCTTTTTTTTTTTTTTTTTTTTTTTTTTTTTTTTTTTAAAAAAAAAAAACACGCTGTGAGAAAAGAAAGCTGCTCCAGATGCAGGAGGATCTGCAGTTCCTGTTACTGCTCAGAAACAGTAAAGGATCCTTTGGAGAAGGCAGTAGGTTGAGCAGAAAGGAGGCTGAAAAAGGACTTTAGATTTCCACTTCTAAAAGCATGTCTGGGGTAGGGATGCTTCTTCTAAATCTGATCTGATCTGCAGACTGGTGAAGACTCAGAGTGGCAGCTGTCTCCTTCTAGAGGTGGCAGTAGCCCTTCAGTTCTGTCAGAGATGATCATCAGTAATGTGTCCGGCAAGTAGCCAGAGAAGAGATGTGCTGGCAGTTTAGATGGGGAAAGCTAGCAATCAGAGGAAGAAAGGGCACGCTTCGACCACTGTTGCTTGCACATACCCATTCTTTTCAAACTTTGTCAGGTACTTGAGCAGATCTGCATGTAACTGCTTGTTTTTGAGTCATCTTTGGGCTGGGAGGTACTTGACTAGGTTCACTTTTGATGTGACTCTTATGTTTGCATCTGTAACTATTTGGACTGCAGCTGTGTTGTGACAGCCAGACACATCCAAGATAATGGCAACTTGTGTCACCAAGACAAGTATCAGTAGAATCCTTTTGCTAGTCTGTAGTGCTTGAATTGCAGAAAATCTGTGGTAGCTTCACTTCTGTGCTTTGCTCTTGTGGACCCTGATATCTCTGATACTCAAACTTGCAGACATGCACAACCTGTGCCTGTCCTTGCACATTTCCTGAGCTATTCTTCATTGATTCATGGGTCTAGATATGATACTTCCAAAAGCATGGATGAATCTCATGCTGTTGAAATAACTGGTTTGTTTTACTGTGATTTACTGTGGAGGGTATTTGTTTTATCTGAACGTGGCTTCTCTTTACAAAGTGATTCTCTTTTCCCAAGTAGTTTCCCAAGTCCCTCAGTTTTCCAATAGGTCAGAAGATCAAGGGCCTGACTCCCTGTAGCATTTAATGGTACAGTTTTTGTATGTGCACATGGTTAGAGTCATGTCGTACACAGGTTGGGGACCTGCACAGGAAATGTGCACGTAAGGAAGGGGAGGGCATTCACCTATATAGATGTACTGGGTTGCTAAAAGCATCATGGTGAACTCTAATGCTCTGTTCCTGCCAATTTTTCAATTATATAGTGTAAGATCATGTATTGCCTTCATGCAATTTGTTTGTTTTTTCATGGACAACACTTGCATTAGTAAAAATTGCTTAAGTGCTTACGAGCTTGAGCTAAGAAGAAAAATTGCAAGGCTGGCTGGCTGGCTTGGGCTGATAACTGCTGGCAGATCACTAGTGTGGTTTACAATAATGACTTTCTTAAGAGCACCTGACTTGGCTGGGATAAGTGAATTTATTTCTTTTGCCACCTTAGTCTGTCAAATGTTACAGATATGAAGGGGCCACATATGCTTATTTGGAAGCTCTCAGGGTGTCTTTCCAGTGCTGTGAGGTGTTAATTTGTGGTTTTGACATGAGTCCTATTCTCAGACAATACTGCAAGGAGGGAGGATGGTGTGGTAAGTAAAACAGGCATATATCTATGGTCTGCTGTCCTATCAGTAGTGCAAATGATCCAAGATGATGTTTTCCAAACCATGCCCATGGAGACTCCCCCATGTGGAGTAGCTACTGGTATTCTGGTATTTGTTGTGATACAATTACCAACATGCCACTCTCCATTTTAATTGCAATCATGTAACTACAGATATTCAGGAAAAAACTTACTGGATCCCTGTTTTTGCTTCCTTCTTACTGGTATTCATTTTTTTGTGATTCTTCTTGGAACTTGCTGTCTTTTGTAAAAGCTGTGGCCATTTCACCTTTCTGCTTTGTGTTTCTTTGTCCTTTTATTTCTGTTATCTTTCCCAATGCAAGTGCTATTTTTCATCTGAAGTAGTTCTCTCCAGTGCCAGGAAAAGTCAGACTTGCTTACTTCACCTCTTGCTCGGTTTTTCCCACCTATCTTTTGTTTGCAGCACAGCTTACTCTGTCCCTCTTTCTTCTTCAGGCTGAATATGGCAGGATGGGTGGATGCCCCTCGCCTCCCCTGCTTTGCACCTCTCTACCCATTGTTCCTCTCTGCTGTCATATTTCATTATAGAGACGGTCAGCTGTGCCTATAGAAAGGCAACTCTATTGCATTCTGAGCACAATAAGGAAAATCTGTGAGTAGCTGGCCCTGTATGGGATTTGGAGCTGCTGGGAAACTGCAGAAAATGATAGGAAATCCAGACTTGCTCATCAGGTTGCGAAAGTGACTTGAACAGATGGGTTTCTGATGTGACTGCAGGCTTCAGAAAGAAGTGGACACTGGCATGTCAGTTCACTTATCCCAGCTACGAGGTGTTAGATGCTCTTCATGTTCTTGAATTGCTGTCTGCAGTGCTGGTGTTCCTGTGCAAAATGGAAGCAATTGAATTTTAGAGAACAAAGTGACTGGTTACTTCATGGATTAAAATTGATGACAATTAATAATGCTCCTACTGCAATGCGTTTTGACTTTGTGGCCCTGATATCTGTTGAGCTGAAACCACAAATTTTGCTTTGTGTTGGATGCTGGATAAATTTGTGACGTCTAATAAAACTTTGCCTTTTGCATGAGTTCTCAAGGAACGCTTGCAGCTTAGATGCAGTGTCGTTGACGTATGGGGCTGGGATTTCAAAATTAATATGTTTGTCTGTTCATTCAGGGAGAAATAAAACCAGTTCTGCCGCCAGCGGGACCCAGGTTCTAGCAGAAAGGAGCAGCCGGGAAGGATCTGCCCAGAGGATGCCTCGACAACCAAGTGCTAGCCGGCTGCAGAAAGTAGGAGCTTCTGGAAAGAACAGTGGAGGCAACAGTACCTGAATAAGACACTGGCTCTGATGTATTTTGATGCTTTAAAATGTATATAATCTGTCCTGTGAAACTGCATGTTTTGTATGTATTTGTCTTACAAATAATATTTGTAATATCTGGGACTGAGCTGTTTCTTATTTCCAAAACTTCCTTTGGCAACTCAGGTTACTAGGAGTTGCCTGAAGACACCTGGGACAAAGAAAGAGATGTGAAGACCAGAAGGACTTGCAGTAGCGCTCAGTTTTCTCTGGAGAGGTCAAGACTCATCTTGCAAGGCAATGCTCCGTGCTGCTTCGCTGAAATCCAGTTTGACACATTCACAGCAGCTGGAGCATAGTAGCTGAATTATGGGAAAGGGATAGTATTGGTACAGGTCACATATTGGTAAAGGAAGAGCCTTACAACGATGGTAACTTGCACTGGAAACTTGAATGTCTGATAGGAGGTGTCTTTGTACTTGGAAATTGCCCTGTCCCCTTCCTATGCATGGTCAGGTAGGGTATTAACACCCTAATCTGAAAACCAGCTTGACCTAACTGTGTAACATCTGGTCCTTCTGGTGCTGATTCTAATATGTGATTTTTTTTTTTTTTTTTTAATTTATGAAGTGTTACAGAGCCTTTTTGCCTAATGAGCCAGGTTAAATGAGAAATTATACCACATAAGGGAGAGAATAGCTTCATCACTTTGTGTAAGATATAATCAAGTAGCTGAAATGGATAAATGGCTTTGGAGCTGTAGTATTGTCATTTATCGTGCTGGAGTGTCTCCAGGCAGTGGGCTTACTTGCTCTGTTCTCTCTAGCTCAGGAGCTCTTAGTGAAATCCATTTCTCTGAATTAGGAGAGAGCGCCTGCTCTTTTAGCTGCCTCTGTTCTTTGAGGGGATTAATAGCATTTCCTAGACTGGGAGATTTCACAAGCCTGGTGAAACAGGTGCTAAAATCTTTTCCTGAGCAAGATGAAAAATGCTGGAGAGGAAAACTTGTGCAAAATCTTAATGATGGTCAGATACTCCTTCCTTATTTGATTCTTCTCTAATATTGCAGATTAACTTACTCTTAATATATTAAGTCATTTTCCTTTTTCTCTGCCCAGGCCTGAGAGTGTTCTTAGTAGGAAGGTGACATGTCTCAGCATATGGCAGCTGCTGACCTAATTGTGGGCTGACACTTTGGATTACCTTCAGCCCACTCCAGTTCAGGGATTTTGTGAGTGTTGGTGAGTGTATGAAGGTCCTGCTTGAAGAACTAGCTGTAGGGGCTGGAAGACTGCAACCCCCTCTATGGTGGTCAGAATTTTTCAAGGGTGGGAGTTAGAAAATGGAAATGGGGCAGTTCATGGCTTGCAATCTTACGCCTTGGAGCTCTGCCATAGGAGAGGCATTCAAATGAGAGTTTATGCTTAAGAGCGTCAGCACAGTCTAGGTATCTCCTACTCTGATCCCTGTGCAGGAAAGTGTACAAGTTTGTCTTTTCAAACAAATCCCCCAAACCAGCTAGGACAGCTAGGAGAAGAAATGTTTTATTTGTTTTAAGAGTTGTATTTGTTGGTGAAAAGGAGCAGCTCAGGGTCTACTGTTCTTAGAAGAATCATTAGTAGTGCTCTTTACCCTGGAACAGGAGTGAGCAGGCTTGAAATGCAGCAGAAACAATCTCTGTGAGGGATATTGAGTTTTATTGAGAATAAACAGTATCTAACAAAGATGGTTCTTGCCTGCATGCTTGCCTCGCCCTCTTTCTTCTTTTGCCATTTATCCTTATTCATCTCTAGCTTGGAATAACTCCTACGTTGCATCTACCCATCCATCTTCAAGTCCAGATCTTCCCCCACCATGTTCCTCTGAGCTCTGCTGCACACTCATCTTCAGCTCTGCCTTTCTCCCTTCCTGGTGTCCAATTTTCTTGGACCTACTGTCCTGTACTGCCTTACACACCATCTAGATGAATAAAAGTGCTCAGTGCATGCTTTTGTATCCTATTCCTTCAAAACATTTGCTGTTTTGAACATGTGTCTGGGGAGGTGGTGGTGCCCAGCAGGTAAGGCACCCCCAAAGCTGATGTCACTTTTGTGCTCCTGGAGCACCTCGATGGAAGAGAGGTTCTCTGCTCTTCCCTTCTGCCCAGCCTGCTTGCTTTCTGTGGTGTGACGACTGCCTTGGTGGGTGATGCAAGAACAGTGGATGTAATTTTCCTTGACTTTAGGAAGGCTTTTCAGCATGGTCTCCCATAGTGTCCTTGCAGCCATGTTGGCTTGGATGGGTGGACTATTGTCCTCACATGTAGTGGTCAGAAGTTGGAAGTCCACCTAGCAGCCAGTTGCATGTGGCTTTCCTCAGGAGTTGGTGCTGCTTAATGCCATCAGTAAGGGGCTGCTTGATGGAACTGAATGTGGTATGAGGTTGGACAGTCATGGATTAGTGTCATGAAGCCTGTACTGACAAATGCCTAGGCTGTGGTGCAGGAAAGATCACCAGAGGGACATGAGGTCTGTGGTGTGTGCCTGGCATGGTGGGAAGGGCAGAAAACCTGTGATCGTAGTTGTCCCTGTTGGGGTTTCTCTGGAGGTGGGGGGCAGCTACTTCCCAGATCATTGTTGTCACGCTTGGGCCTCAGCACATAGCAGACCAGTAGCACATAGCCCTTTTACCTCCAAGTCCTTTCCAGTTGCCTTGCTCCTGCACTATTCATGGAAAAGGAGCACTCAGCAGCTGGGGAGAGTGACACAGATCTTTGGTTCTTCAGAGTTTTTCCTTAAAAAAAAAAAAAAAAAAAAAGTGCGGAGGCCTTGGACAAAGTGGTGCAAATGCTCAGGTCTGCTCTCTGTTGGCTCAGTTTTTATCTCTAAGGGCCTATGACCTTTATGCTGAAGAGCCACAAAAAGAGTGGTTCTTCTGTAAGATCACCAAGTGGGGAACCTGGCATCTTCCTGGATCTCAGGTTAGGATTTGTAGGCAGAGTTTTGTTTGCTTGACTCATTTCTCTCCCTGGATGGCCCTAAATCTCAGACAGCATCTGCAAAATAACCATCAAATATTTCTCCAACTTGATGAACAAGGAATGAAGCCTTCTTGCTGCTTGCGGGCCCCCTTGAAGTGCTTCAGGCTTTGCAGGCACAAACTAGGATGACGTAAGTTTGCTTGATGTAAGTGAACTGCATTGCAGGTGTGTGGACACAGAAACTCCCCTGTGATGGTTATAGTGACCTTGTGTGCAAAAATGCAGGGATGGCAGGGCAGGTCACTGAGCAGTTGGATTAGCAACAGCACACAACATTAAACCATGGTAACATAATCATGGTACTATGGGGGAATGAGTTTAACGCATGGATTTTGATATTTAGCAGAAATTATAAGTTTAATTAACAGTCAAATGTTCGGGGAATGAGTAAGTATGAAGAATATTTTGTTGTTGCAGGGTGGCTCCTTCTGACTTGTTTTCCAGGAATGATGTGCTGAGACACTTGGATTTTAGCATTAGTGACAGTTAACCCTGTGTCTTCTGACCCCAACCCTGCTTTGCAATAATTTTGACAAGGTTCATCAGAAAGGACCATGGCAAAGGAACGAGCAGGTCTGAATCTCAATCTGACGTGAACAAGCAAGCCCCTTTAGCCGTGGGGGTGCATGTGCAGCCCAGCCCTGCTATGTTCTGGCCCCAGTGCTTCCCTGCTCCCAGTGCTGGGGTGCCCCAGGGCCCTGAGATGGCAGCGCTGGGTCCCAGCGGGGATGCAGCACCACAGACTGTCACTGGTAGGCGATGAGGCTGGTCCATGCTGGGTCTGGGCCAGTATTGCTGCAGGGGAAAGTCCTTCAGTAATTTTTCCCAGTGTCTCCAACGTGATGGCCTTGGGTGTGTGGGAGGTGGGCAAGCTATGTCACCCAAACCCTTCCCAGCCTCTCGCCCAGGAATGTTCAAGCCTCCCTGCCTCTTCCCAGGCTGCTTTAGGGCTGCTGGGCAGCCGAAAACCATGCCAGCTCCTTGGCCCTGGGATCAGTAGTCTGGGGAAGGTAGAGGGGGCTGCAGGGATTGGTTATCCTTGGGGACCTGCTCAGAGACAATGGGGATATCCATAGCCATCCTCCTGGCCTTGTCTGGGGCAGGGAGGTGGCGAGCGATTTCCTCCCTGCCCCACTCCCATGTGTGGCCCCTGGGACTGACTCCCAGGCCCGTGTCTGACCCTCAGCTGCACATCTGTCCCCAGTTGTGGCTGCATCCCCACATCTGACCCCCAGCCCCATCCGTGTCTGACTCCCAGCCACATCCCTGAACCCCTCAGAGCCACGTGCCCGTGTCCAACCCCCAGCCCCGTTTCTAACCCCCAGCGCCACATCTGACCCCTCTCACAGCCCCGTCCCTGTTTCCTCCTGGGCCTGCAGAGCTGCAGGGGCTCCCGGTATGCGGTGACACCTCAGTGCCAGCATGCTAGAGCTGCGGGTGCCGGCCCTGTCGTGAGGGGTGCTCTGGCAGGGACGGGATGGGATACAGGATGGGAGTATCGGGGTCTGTCCTGGCTGGCATGGAGTGAGGCAAGTGGGGTGTGTTGGCGCAGGCTAGTGCTGGTCTGTGCGGTTCCCTCCCAGCACTGCCAGCGTGGAGCGCCGCGTGGGGGAGAGGCAGAGCTGAGGCTTTGCTGCAGAAGGAAGGTGCCAGGGGCTGCCCCCCTCCCCCGGCTGTCAAGGGCTGTCTGTAGGTCTCTGTGGGGCAGATCCTGCTGGGCCCGCGCAGGAACGTACCGCGTGCACGGCTGTCTCTGTAGTACGTGGCGGAAACACCCGACTTAGCGGAGCAGAGTGGCGCAGCGGAAGCGTGCTGGGCCCATAACCCAGAGGTCGATGGATCGAAACCATCCTCTGCTAAGTTGTGTTTTCTTTTCCCCTCCCCCCCCCTTCCTTCCCTTTTCTGTCGCTGCTGCCTCCCCACCGCTCTTACCGCACACTCGAGGGTTGCAGGGCGCCGATGAGGGTCGTGCGTGTCCCCGCACTACTGGGGCTGGCCATGGCCACGCAAAACGGAGGAAGACTCGTGAGGAGAGGAAAAAATAAAAGCACAAGTGGCCCGTACGGGGATCGAACCCGCGACCTTGGCGTTATTAGCACCACGCTCTAACCGACTGAGCTAACCGGCCGTCGTGCAATAGTTTCCCCGGCTCGCTCTGCAGTGCTGTTCAGGTGCGGCGCCGCGCAGTCGGCCTGGAAGAGTGGAGCGGCGGCGCCTCCAACTGCAAAAGCGACGTGAAGGCAGGAATGGGAGTGGGGGCGCGAAAAGCAAATCCCACTAGCAGAGGATGGTTTCGATCCATCGACCTCTGGGTTATGGGCCCAGCACGCTTCCGCTGCGCCACTCTGCTAATGCGTAAAAGGTTATGCCACCACCCCTGAGAGAGGCAGTGATGTTTGCCCTCCGCACGTGCACCAGCACCCTAGGACTGCTCCCATGGGGCCCCTGTGGGACTGGGTGAACCGTGGTGGCACCCGCGTTCCAGCAGCGCCCATCCCTTGTGAAATGATGCCATAACAGCCCTGGTGTCTCCCCAGCAGGCCAGGGGGGATCACATGAGCAGGCAAGTGGGTAAGTGGCTACCTTGGGTGGCTGCTTATCTGCTGGGAGTAACAGCTCTGAACTCCTCCCAGAGAAGGGAAACAAAGGGTCCCCTGTGTCCCTGAAAGCCAAATCCAGAAGATGCCTCTCTGTGATGTCCTCTGGTAGCTGTCATTTGCCTGTTGGATACAACTGCCTCTGCACAGGCTTGTAGAAAAATGAACAAGTTCCTGGTGGGGAGTGTCAAGGAATGACGGTGGGTCTGTTTTTGCACAGGTTTCTTTCAGTTTTTGGGACCTGGTTTGCAAATGCCCAAAATGCTGGCAGTTGGGAGAGTTAAAGCTTTTTGGAAAAAAAACCAAAAACAAAAGAAAACAAAAAACCTGGGAACCGCGCTGTTCATCACCTCACTCACTTGCAATCCACCTCAAAGTGCATCAGCTAACTCACTCTGGTTCCATGGAGCAAGACTTGGGTGTGAAAGGAAAACACCCTGCTGGTGCTGAGGTTTGTCTCCCTTTCTGGAGGAGAAGACAAGACTGTCACCTGTGCAGCTTTCTCAGCACAGAGCCCATTTGGCCTTGCAAAGAATGTGCAGCAATGACTGCCCTTCTTCCTCCATTCTCACTCCCAAAGCTCTGGTTTCAAATGGGTGCAAGGAAGTGGGGAGGACCTCCTAGAGGCTGATGTTATGCCACACCAGTAGTCCACAGATCTTTTGACTAAGCCCTTTCCTCTTCTTGTCTCCTGAGATGGCTGTCCCCAAGATTTGTTGACTTTCTTGAGATGTTCCTGCCTTGTAGCATGTCTCTGCTTGAGGCATCTTGCCAGACTTTGCTGCTAGCATAGCATCCTGCCAGTGGTGTAACAGCCAGACCTTGTCCTGAAGCCAGTCAGGCCCATCACCAGCCACATTCGTGTCCCCCTGGTCCTGCCTGCTTAAGCTACCTGGGAGTGCAGGACCTGCTAGGGCTCTGCGCCAAGCTCCTCCTCAGCTAAGCACCATGCCATGCCTGGTTTGCCTGGACACCCAGAGACGTGGAAGGCAGCCAGTCGAGCATCTGCGAAGGGCTTGACAGGGCTAATACCTAGTCCAGCTGATGGGGCTCTTGCTGCCTGGGTGGTGAGAGTCTGGACCTTGTCCCATGTTGGCATACTGAGGTTCTGGGCACGTGCTGGGGCCCTGCTCAGAGAACGCGGCTTTTCATGCTCCACTGCTGTATCCTGGCATGCTGTTTTCCTTTGTACCCACGTTCCATACTGCACAGAGGGGTCTGGCATTGCACCTGCCCTTGCTCTCTGATGTGTTTTTGAGCTGTTTTTGTGCAATTCTTCCTGGTGTTGGTTTGCAGTTTGGTAGAGCAGCAATATTCAGTTCTGGCAGCATGTGGAAACATCTCATGCAGCACGGTTCTTAACCATTCCCCATGCATCAGGGGATGAATCCTGCTCATCTCTCCAGAAGAATGATGGATAAGGGACATGGAGACGGGATGCAATTTCCTAACACTTCTCTGGAATGGCAGCTGGAGGCCTTTTGGGTTACCTACACAGTGCTTAAACACCCCTTGATTAAATTGCCCACATAGGCATGATTTGAAATGTCCTTGGGTGTCTGCAATCCCCATGGTTATTTCTTCTACATTTGGGCTGGCAGATATAACACAGACTTATGGAAAACACACCCGTTTGCACTGAAAACTGGAACTAGAATAGGATGACCTAGAATGTTTCTAGCAGCAGAAGATACCTATGTTCAAGCAACCAAATCAAGCTCTTCTCAGCTGTTCGGCTGAATCGCTCCTTAAATGCTACTGATCGTATTGACTATATTGTGATTGACTTTGATGGGCATGTAGGATATACCTACAGTTAGACATCTTCATCTTGAACTGAGTCTCATCCCTATACTCAGTCAACTGAATCTCTCTCCTTACTCTTTACTGTCTGGTAGGAGGAACTAATTACCATGGGATGAGTTTTACTGATATGTCAGCAATCACTTAGCATATTTTCCATGAAAATATTCATGACTTTTTTCCCCAGACTTTTCTGGGATTTTGCTGCATATTAGACTTTTTTGTATGCTGGAGCCATGTTTTCTTATGACAATAATTACTTTCATACACTCCTGAAGGTTAATCATTGAGTAGAAAAAGGGCAAAAGATTTAAAGACACTGTAATTAATGTACAGATTTGGCTCAGTTCTGTAGCCTGTGCAATATTTTGGAAACTTACATTAAGTATACTTATTAATTCAATACATAGATGATTTACATTTCTTCGTATTTTCCAATAAAAATCAAAATGACCAAACTCTTTAAAGGCTTTGAGGAACACTAATTCATTGATATTTAACGTTTCAAGTGTGAACGATTGTCAGAAAATCAGTGATACTATCTGGGCAGAGACATCTTGCTGAAGAACTGTCTCCTTCCACATGTCTTCCTCAGAGCATTTTTTACTTCTTTGTTCCGTAAGCTGTAGATGATTGGGTTCAGCATAGGAGTTACTACTGTGTAAGAAAGAGCCACCAATTTCTTGCTGTTTAGCGAAAGACTGGACTTTGGCTTTAAATGGATCACCCCAGTTGTGCAACAGAACAGTGTCACCACCACAAGGTGAGCAATGCAGGTAGAGAAAGCTTTGTGCCTTCCTTCAGCGGATGGCATTCGGAGGATGGCACAGATTATCTGGATGTAAGATGCTGCTATCAAGATAAATGGGATCAAAACAATTATAACAGTGGCAATGAACACAAGAAGCTCAAATAAGTATGTGTCTGAACAAACCAGGTCCAGAATGGGGGAAATATCACAGAAGAAATGCTCAATCTCCTTTGGGCTGCAAAAAGGGTAGCTAAATAGCCAACCAGTAAGTCCTACAGCAAATGGCATACCAGAAACCCAACATGCAATGACCATATGAAGACACACTCTCCTGTTCATTGTGGTGGCATAATGCAAGGGATGGCATATAGCCATGTATCGGTCATATGCCATGGCACCCAAGAGAAAACACTCAGAAGTGACAAAGAATATGACAAAGTAAAGTTGCAGGGCACAGGCAAAGAAAGAGATGACCTTTCTCTCCAACAACAAATCTACAAGCATCTTGGGCACTATGTTTAATGAAAAGCAAATTTCAATCAAAGACAAGTTTTTGAGAAAATAGTACATAGGAGTGTGCAAGGCAGGGTCAGTGGTTGTAATTACAATGATGAGAATGTTCCCTGTCATTGTGATCAAGAACATCAGAAAGATTCCCTCAAAGAGGAAGACCTGAAGGGTGGCAAGGTGGGAGAACCCTTGCAAGGTGAAATAGGTCTGGTTTCTGAGCCATGGTGCTTTGGCAGCTTCCATTTGAAAGAGGTGTTCCTCAGAAGGTTCCCAACTCAGTCTGCATGACCCAACACGGAAGAAATAAAGAAGAAAATGTTTATAGGGATCAAGATATAATAGTGAATTTCTCTGAAAACACTTCCATTATTCAGTAGGCTGGGTGATCAACCATAGATGGGCAAATAACACTTATCTAAAATAAACCCAATAAAAATCCTTATAATAAAAACAAGGAAATAAGAAAAACAGTCACATTAAATACAGAAGAACTAGGCTTTGCCCCTTTGCTTTGCTTATAATTTGCTTGATTTCCTTTTAATTAAGCTATGATGTTGCTGTGTCTAGTCAGCATTTCAGGTGAACTGATTTTTTTTGGGGGGGGGAATTATTTTCATCAACAATTTATGTATTTTATTTTGTGTGTGCAAAATAGCAGTTTTTTTTCCTACAGAACTGTAATTTAATTAAAATATTTGCTTTATTTTTAGAAAAAAATATTTCCCCTTGTTTTTACACACACGTACACACATGTATGTATGTATGTGTATATATCTATATCTATATCTCAAATTAAACATGGAAAATAAATTTGTTGATGGTACATTTGTATTTCTGACAGTTTGAAGAGTGGACAAAGCATGTATTTGTCTATTTAGTCTCATTGCTACTAAAATATAAACTAATGACATACTAAATTTATGTTTTTTAGTTATCATCATTCTTTATTCAGCTCCCTGAACAATTGCTTATTGATTCCATGTTTTAAGAAACCATCTTCTTGTAGACCTGTACAATCTACCTGTCCATATTTAGATGTTTGCAATGTAGATATCCATATGTGAGGTAAATGTTCAAATTACCTTTGTAGCTGGTGTAAAGACAAGTAGATTGAGAAGGTAAGTCAGAAACCTAGGTTGTATTTCTCACTTTATTCAGGTATCTGCATGGATATCACTGTGTGGAAGAACCTATTTCTCTCTATGCCTTGTCACAGAAAGGAGCAGCTACATGCGTTGCAGAGAGCAATATTAGCTGACAAAGGTGGTACCTGACAGTTTTCAGTTAAGGGACCCTCCCACTTGCACTTCAGTCACCAGCACTAGTTGACTTTCCTGTGTTTTCTCGTAGTAAAACAAAGCTCTAAGTCTGCATTCTTATACAACATAACCTCTTTCAGTATGTTTTTCCAACACACTTGTTTTCTGGAATGTGTCTTGCCACCACCTGCAAGGCAGGAATGAAATTATAAAATTAAACAAGCCATCACATTGGTTGTTTTTAAATATACAAATGAGATATTTCCATTTTGATGGTTTTCCAATTCCAGTTCCATTTGCTGAATAATTGGAAAATACTTCACTCAATACACCACTTCTTAATTTGATGTATTCTTTTTCTAAAGAATTTCTTTGTTTAATTAGTTGAACAAGGTATATGCAATTCCTACTTCAAAAATGAGGATGAGAATAAGATGGTGTTTGAAATATGCTACATAAAACACTATAATCTGGAATGTGAGCACTTAGGTCAGGTGAGCTGAATCCTTCCATTGATACGCGAAAATTTGTATTCGGTATAAAATGACAATGCTTATTCTTGGTGATGTTTTCTTGTCTTCCAGTGAGGTGAAGATTTTCACAGGCACATACACTCAAAGCTTAGAGTGAAATTCAAAGAGATCACCTCCTAAACTTCTTTCAGCAAGTTTGAATAGTCTAGTGTATAACTGTAAAAAAGTTATGAAATGGAATTTTTTTTTCCTCCAAACTACATGGATTAACTACTAAGAAATATGTACTTTTGAATTATAATGTATCATTTATTCTCGAATTTGAACAAGTGTATAAAATTACATGAAATCAATGACTTCTAAAATAACAATATCCCAATGAAATTTCTATTAAAGGGAAAGGAAATACAAACTTGGACACTTTAGGGATATTGCTATTATTAGTAGCAATAGTACTATTATTAGGGCAACTGTAGTAAATAGTATTCTGAAAAATTTGCAATAATAAAAGGATAACTTCAAAATCTAATATGTGGTGGTCCATCATGTGATGACATGGCTCTGAGAGATCATATGTAATTATTACAATTGCATGTGAAATTTTTCTTTCCTCCTTGAAAAAGAAAAAGGAAATGGGAAAGTAATTCAAAGGAAAACCATAGTTTGGAGCAGAAGTGCTTTTATGTTGTCCATGGCTAAAACTCATCTGAAGCCTTTCAAAAATTTTAAGAATTGTAGAATCATAGAAAAACTTGGGCTGGAAGTGAATCCTGAAGGTCTGTAATTCAACCTCCTGTTCAAAGCAGGGCTAATTTCAAAAGTATATGGAACTGTTCAAGACCTTGTCCAGCTGAATTTTGAAAATCCCCAAGGCTGAGGACTCCATGGCCTCTGGTCCAGTCCTTGACCTCCCTCTTTTTGATTTTTTTTTTTCATGCCCAAGTGGAATTTCCTTAGCTGCAACTTCTGCCCATTGACTTTCTTTTCACTGTGCACTGTTCAGTAGATCTGGCTCCATGTCTTTTACAGCCACCCTTTATGCTGAAGACAGCAATGAGATTCCCCCTTTTGCCTTCCCTTTGGCAGGAACTCCGTTCCCTTGCCTCTCCTCGCATGCCCTATGCTACATCTGACCATCTTAGTGGCCCTCACCTGGATGCTCTTCAGTTTCTCAGTCTTTCACTTGCATGGGGAACCCTGGGGTTGGATGCTGTTCTCCATAGGTGGCCTCACAAGCACCAAGCAGCGGGGGGGAGTGGGTGCTTCCCTCAACCTGTTGGCTAGCCCTTGCTAGATGATTATCTTTCACGATCTCACGAATGCACTGCTGGCTCACATTTGACTTGCCCTCCCCCAGTACACACACATCCTTTTCTGCAGAACTGCTCCCCAGATGGCCAGTCCTGAATCTGTACAGATGCATCTTTTGTCCCAGGGTCGGACTTTGGCCTTTGTCTTGGCTGAACTTCATGAAGTTCCTGTTGACCCATTCCTCCAACTTCCTGAAGTCCCTCTGAAAGGCAACCCTGCTCTTCGGTGTATGGACCTCTATCCCTGTTCCCAAATTGTTGTCATCTAGAAACTCCTGAGGAGGTTCTCCATTCTATCATCCCAGTCACTGATGAAGACATGAAACAGTGTCAGTCACAGTAACAGACCCTGACGAATGTCTCTCTTAGCCAACTGCCAGCTAGATTTCAGACTGTTGATCACTACTCTTCAAAGCCTGATGGTCCAGATAATTTCTTCACCTTCCTATTAGTATTCCCATCCAGTCCATACCTTTACAATATATCTACATGGCTATTACAGGAGACTGTCAAAAACTCTGCTGATGTCAAGATAAATGACATTCTCCCCTCACCCGTTGAACCAGTCATCTCAGCACAGAAAGGTAACAAGTTGATCAGGTATGACTTGTTTTTGGTAAATCTGTGCTGATATACACCCCTTCTTGTCCTTCATGTGCCTGGACATGATGATTTGCTACATATTCTTCCTAGGGCCTGAGGTGAAGCTGACCAGTCTGTCATTCATCTTCTTTCTTGGCCTTCTTGAAGATATGGACAATATGTGCTTTTTTCCTGTCATCAGGAACCTCCCCAGTGGCCACAGCCTGACAAAGATGGCAAATAGCACTGTCACAATGGCATCAGCCAGTTCCTTCAGCAGCCTCTGCACCATCATGTCCAGATGTCCAGTCCCTATGGATTTGCGTGGGTTCAGTTTACTGAATTAATCTGTAACTTGACTGCACTGCTTTGGGTAGCACTTCTCGCTCCCAAACTGTGCGGCTACTTTGCTGCTTTACAAAAAGGTTCATTTCAGACCGTGGAAGAGGTTTTTTTCCCTAAAGAAATCCATATTTTTAGCAAATAAATATGTTTTCCTGAATGATAAAAGCTTTTGTATTGTTATCTGCAAACATCCATATGGTAACCATCAGTAGCTGAGCTACTCATTTACATTTCCCTTAGAGCCTGAAAAGAAATAAATACTTTTAGATGTTATTTGTGTCATCCTTCAGAAGTAATATAAAATAGGCTAAATGCCGAAAGTGCTTGATTTTTCTTACATCTCAAAGGAAGTCTTAACATTTAGCTCAGACATTGTGTCCATTGCAAATGTCTGGAGTTCTCAGATGCATTCTATCCTGCCCTATAAAGATACAACTATATTTTTGCTTGAGCCTTCTATACTAATACACATTTTTCTTGCCAATTTCTGTTGCCATAAAGTCTAGAAAATAGTGGTATACCTCAATTTTCATGAGAAGCAATCGAGAGTTTTTGATATGATGCCTTTGTTCCTCATTTCAGATACCAGGATACCCGTTTTCCCCTTTTGCACAACACTTCATGTCTGTGAAGGTAGTTTCATCCAGGATCCTGAAGACTCAGTGGGATTTGTCTGCTTTTCTGAACTGTATTTTATCTTACATGTCTTTCTGAGATGGGAAGCCCTCTCTGTATTCATTACCAAGTATACTCAGAAGACAAAACATCTCCCTTGGTACTGTAGCAGACAGTGAACAACTTAAATTAGTGAAAGTCAACTATTCTTTTTTTCCTTCTTACGTGAGTAGAAACAATAAAATTAAGAATACTTAAGTTAAAAGTTAAAGTTAAAATAGGGAAAAGTGTGATTTTTCCATTGGAATGTAATGGGATGTGGGAAACACTTGTAGCTAGACGCCTTTTTTGAACTGTTAAAGAAGTCTGTCTTGACAGAGAGAAACAAAATCCCAAACAAATCAAACTGTTTGTTTTAGACAGTGATCTGAGGATGGGTAAACCACCTTCTGGAAACAACTCTTTTTTTTATTAACATGAAAGTAGCAGAGCATATCATTTAGTGAAAATGTTTACATTTGAATAGACAAGCTTGGGTGAAATGGTTGCTACAGCTTTTCAGAAAATTATAAATTCATGTTTCCAAAACTAAATTTTGAAAAGTGTCTGAGACCCACATTGAAAATAGTATTTTGTGAAAACTTAGGAAACCCATTAGCAAGTAAAAGAGCAATTCACCATACCTAACTTCAGACATTTGTAATCCAGTGTTTTGGTTGTTGCTCACGCACCTAGTAGTGTTCAAAATGCTCTAGAGTATCCAAGACATCCTCATAAAACTAGCAAATATGATACTGTTTTGTCTTATAGGTCTCCTGTAGGAGACCTGTCCCCTTCTGGAACATTACTGGAAGCCAGTCAAGATGCTCTCAGGTATCTCAAAGGGCACTGAAGGTCTGTGTTTGGCAAATGATTTGACCTCTAAATATCAACAGCTGAGCCTGTCATAGAATCACTCCCTCAATAGTCAAAGGAGAAGAACAGACACTTCTAAGACAATCCATCATATCCTTAGAAGTCCAAAATGTCACAGTATAGAAATGTCTTTTTTTCTCCAGTAGTATGCTGGGGCACTAGGTGACTAGCACATATGCAGAATTTATATTGCAGGTATTTAAGTGTTAACTAGTTTTCTAGACATCCATTAGAGTAAATGAAGAGATGTAGACATTTCTTGATCTGGTAAATTTGACCTATTGTAGATATGTGCTACATTAAGATCAATGCTCTCCTTTGTTCTTAAGTTAGGTACTAAGTGCCTAAAATTAGCCAAGGCATGGGAAGGCTCTTTCAGTCTCATACAGCTTTGGTTGTCATGGGGTACAATTTCTTCCCATTTCTGCTAACCACCTCTCCAGCTGTTCCTTCCTTCAGACCCCCAGGGGTGTTCCTACTAGCCTTTTCTTGCTTTGCCTTTTCTTGCTTGCCCTGCAAACTGATCTCAAGAGACACATTTCCTTGCCATGATGGCCACCCCCTGGTCTTATGCTCCCCTTCTTACTCTGCTTTCTGCTCCTGCTCTCTGTTCTCTACTGCTTGTTGCACTGCTAGACACTATAGAGAAATGTGAAGCTTTTCTAGCCATATTATTTCTTTATTTTTTTAACCACGTTAAATCTTAGTAAGAATTAAGCAATCACAATTCTATAACCTATAGAAGATTCCTAAACAGCTCTTCCTATTTCATAGCTCACAGAAAACTCTTCCTCTAGGTTTTTGGCCCTTCTTATTTTTCAACATTTCTGCTGTCTGTGTCCTAGCCTTGGAAACAACTGCTTTAGATTAGGGTGGTGACTTGAATCTCATTCACTTAGACAGTTATTTACCTTAGACTTCTATACACTGCTACAATAGGAAAAGTTTTTCTAACTAATGCTTTGACTCCTGTTCCAACAGAAATTGTTCTCAAGGAGAATAAAACAACATATACAAAATGGAACTAATTTCAAGTTGGTGAAAATGGTCCTTTCCATTTAACTCCTCTCCTCTCCACTAAACTGCAACATGGCATGCATTCCTTTTTGGAAGCTGTTGTGATGACGTGGGAGTTTTTCTTTCACTTTGAAGTTTCAGTCACCAATCTAAGTATGGGTAGGATTTAATTAATTTTAGACTGTCTACATTGTATGTTCTCCTATATGAGCTGGCTCTCTAAACTCCCTTAATTCTTCAGTGGAATGAATTGAGCCCTTCTATAACATAGTTTATACTACCTCAGAACAGACATCCAAAACAGATCAGATGAATCACGTTCAAGAAAATATTCCACTTTCTCTTCATTTGCAATGAAGGGAGTCCAGATGACTATCTTGGACACAGACTTCTACATTGTAGATGTAAAAACTAAGGCTAATCCAGAATGTAACATTATAAGGAACGGTCTACCCACTCTAAATTAAGTTTCAACTCATTCTGAACTGAATTTCAGTTGTAGCAAGAAGAAAAAAAAGGAAAGAAGGCAAGCAGTCAGGCAAGAAGATATAATGTGTAATAATACATTTACAATAAGAAATATGGATTTATTTTGCTTAATTTGTAATGTTTACTACATTCATTGTCTTTTGCCATACCCCCTGAATTGATAGCAATATTATATCACTTCTTTCTTTCTTTGCTTATTTATTTTTAAGATGCATAGCTATGCATTCCCAAGTTTTGTTCAAATTAACTATATTCGCATGCCATGTAGTTGTGTCTGAACCTATAAGTCACTATGGATTATTTGCCTTTTTTAAAAATACAAAACAATTCTCTGAAATCCAGTAATTTACTTGTCTGTTTTTGCAGAGCTTCCTTTACTTCTTTGTTTCTCAAACTGTAGATGAGAGGATTGACCAAGGGAGTGAGAATGGTATAAAAGACAGAAAAGACTTTGTTTAGAGATATTCGAGTATTGTAATGAGGAAATACACAGACAGTTAATATTGACCAATAAAAAAGTATCACCACAATAAGGTGTGAGGAGCAAGTGGAAAAGGCCTTTTTCCTTCCAGTGGCAGAAGGAATCCTCATGACTATGACAATGATGGAGAAATAGGATGAGAAGGTCAATAGAAATGGAGGCAGTGAGCATATGCCCGCCACAACAGAAGTGACAAGTTCCGCCACATGGATGTCACTACAGGAGAGTTTTATGATTGGGAAGGAATCACAGAAAAAATGTTCAATTTCATTGGGACCACAGAAGTCTAAATTTGAGATCAGAAACATCAATATAGAATTAGACAGAAAGCCACTTATCCAAGATGCAGCACCAAGTTGTAGACAGAGCTTGCCATTCATACACAGTGGGTAGTGCAGGGGTCTGCACACTGCTAGGTACCTATCATAGGACATTGCTGCTAGGAGATAACACTCTGCAGCTGCTAAGCAACCAAAGAAATAGTATTGTGTGAAACATCCATTGACTGAAATACTTCTGTCTCCATCCAGATAACTAAACAGCATCCTCGGCAAGATGTTTGAACTGTAGCAGATTTCCAGGCAGGACAAATTGCCCAGGAAAAAGTACATTGGGGTGTGAAGGTGCCGATTAGCCATGACCAGCACAATGATGGAGATGTTTCCAGTTATGGTCACAATATAGATTGCCAAGCACATCAGGAAGAGAAGAGAATGTAGTTCAGGGCCATTTCCGAATCCCAGGAGGATGAATTCTGTAACAGCTGTTTTGTTCTTCCACTCCAGCTGTGACATAACTTTCATTCTAGTGATAAATGGAGCTGTTAGCACCAATGAAGACCCTGCCAGTTAAGACAGAATAAAGGCACGCTCAAGCAGTGAATATTTGTTAATAGAAGAGAAGAGCAAAGAGAAAAAAAGTCCTTGTATTATGAGACGTGTCCTCTGATATCTATACAGATTTCTCATTCACTAGGACTCATAGGGTCAATTCTTTTATCCCAGGTACTGAAAAGAGCACTTAAAACTGAAGTAATGCACCCATGCTTCTCTTGTAGGGCAAGGAGTCTTTCTGAGAAGTTTTCAACATGTGTAATCAAATTAAAAATTAACTTCTTTTTCCATCAGAAACCATCACAAATTTTGCCATATTCCATTCTGGTGTGGAAAAAAGAAAGTATTTGGTCTGATTGCTTTTGTAGGAACAGAGCCATATTTCCACTGCTAATATGCATAGATGCATATTGTATGTTCATTATATATAACTATGTAACCATCTTTTATGTGTTTGTTTTTCTTATTTGAAGGAAGCTAAAAGAGAGTAGAAGTTGTAGAATCATGAACTAATGTAGATGGCAGGGAATTTAAGAAATTGTGAAATCCAACGGCTTCCAATGGAAAAAAGTGTGAAGAACGCCTATACCCTCACCAGCATATGTTCTTCTACCTATCAAAAAACCCCAGGACACACAAACACCTTCCAGTTGTCTCAGCATCCAGTATTGTCAGTGGGTAGAATGAAGGACTCCAGGCTGAAAGAGTCACATTTGCCCTACTATGAACAAGATGAATACTCTTCTGAAAGTAATGTCTTTTTTCACTGATAATGGAGAGAGTTTAGTGGACTAATTTTTAT
The DNA here is from genome assembly GCF_036370855.1 of Dromaius novaehollandiae. Lineage (NCBI taxonomy): Eukaryota > Metazoa > Chordata > Aves > Casuariiformes > Dromaiidae > Dromaius > Dromaius novaehollandiae. The sequence goes on from NC_088107.1 coordinate 25,700,352, forward strand.
CAGAAACTTAACTGAAAAAGTACAGCTTAGCTGAATCCTACTGTTTGTCATAGTGCCCTTTTTGATTTTCTCTCGTATGTACTGAATTGCCTCAGTCCCTCTAAATCTCCTTAAAAATTCCATTTTCCAAAACTCTTGTGGTTTTGGCTGGTCTTTTCTGCATTTTTTTAAGTATATTCTTAAAATTCAGTAGCCAAAACTGGACACAGCACTGTGGTTAAGGTCATATCAGCAAAGGAATTGAACAGAAAAGTTACTTCTCTTTTCTTCTATATAGACTCGTCACCTCTGCTTTCACCCAGATAGGTGTAGAGTTGGAAGAGATATTAACAACCTTATGGGGATGCATTAATGAGGTGCGTTCTTTAAATCCATGTGGCTGGCAACACAAATTCCAACCATGACCCTCTGCAAACTGGAAGGAACAATCTTCCACCCTGGGGTTCCCTAAACACATCCTCTGTTAGACACACAACCTAGGTTTTTTTCCTGCCCACTCTCTTCTCAGATACAGCATTCCAATTTAGCATTGTCTGAGTCTTCTTCAGTAGTATTACTGTTACCTAACTTCAAATATCTGCATCTAAAGTACTCACCTCAGACTCCTTTTATACTCTACAGAGAGAAGTAAGCACTTTAGATTAATTCACTCAACATGTTTTAGATATCTACACTGAAAGGGCTTATTCATCCAAGGAAATGATCTATTTCCTTCCATTGACAAGAGCAGGAGTTCAGATATAGAAGTCGACTGCTGCAATGCAGGCTGCACTCCCATTTAGATGTTATTCAGCACATGTGTGCACTATAGAGAAGTGACCAGATGCTGTAATAGTGAATGTCATATAAAAGCAGTCCTTCAATCACTTGTAACTGGATAACTTTTGGAAGCATAACTCTAAGATTTTCACATTTCTTTCCACAGATGTAATTTAAAATTTTGCATTAAATCTTATTTGTTCAAAACTCCAATCCTGAGCCAATTTACCAGCATCTGGCAACTGAAATCACTGAAAGTGTGTCCCATTTCTGTGCCAATTATCAAACTTTTTAGAGCAACACTCTTTCTTACCTGAAACCATAGGAACATTGAAACCTGATCCAACAATCTTTCATTTCTCAAGGTTTGGTACCCTGCTTTATTTTCATTAGAAATTGGATTTTCTCATGGGGAAAAAAAAAGTTACAGCACTTTTCTTGGCAAAGAAACCCCAGAAAATCATTCTCATCTTTTTCTTTTGTTACAAGCTGAATATATAAACTCCCCTTTTCTGTTCTGATAGGCAGAGAGTGTTCCTCCCTTCACCTCCTTCCTTAAAAACATTTTCAGAGCTGAGTCTGGTGAATCACCCCAGGGGATAATCAAGCAAACAAAAGCCTAGAGAGGTTGACTCATCAGCCTCATACGCACATAAATAACCATTCTCTTCATGCACATTCGAGTTGTAATGCATTTTTTAGTCTGAATTTTGATTACTTTGGAGACTGGATGGAATCATATTGATAGATAGCATGAAAATTGAGTAAAAGATTACTATGGTGGTCATCGTTGCTATCAATTCAGCTCTTCCTTTGGGTTCTACAGAAGTTCCTAAGTCTAAAACTCACTAGGGCCTGGATTCAATACCAGGCAGCTGTCTGAGTGCCAGCTATTTCAGTCAGCCTCTGGAGATGCTGCTCTATCTATTAGTAATGTAGGGTAACTGTGCTACTAACTTTGGTGTAACAGATAAGTGAGATTGTTCCAGGGCCCCAGTCTTTAACCTCAGCTTCTCAGCTTGCATTAGAAGGCCAGGTGCCTTAGCTTTGTCTTGGTGGGTACTATTGGATTAACTCCAAAGCAGAGCCCAGGAACAAGCAAACCTGCAAGCAGTGTGGGGGTTTTGGAACCAGCATCCAAGGATAAGCTAGAAAGCTAAACTATTTAAAAACACATATGAATCCACTGTGAATGTGCAGAGTGGCAAGTTTAGTTCCCTAAACTAAGAGAGATCTCTAACACTTCTTCAGACATCTTTGTACTGTCAAAGACCTTTGGGGCATGTCCGAGGCATACGGCATTCCTCACGTCATGCTGTGAAACTTTACTCTGACACGTTGTGATACAGCCCTCTTATTTCAAGCACTTTGAAGAAAAAAAAAAAATCACACAAAGTAACTGTGGTTCACATCCATAAGGATACCAAAGATGGATAGGAGAATATCCAGGCCAAAGGATGTAGTGTTGATATGGCAAATCCACTTGGGGAGCGGCCCAGAGAACTCTGTGGAACAGCTCTGAGAACTGTAAACACAACCCTGTCCATATCAACTGTTCGGCAGTCAGATTTCTCTCTCTGGCATGACAAGACAGACATAAGGGTGGTTGCAAGAAATAAGAGACAAGGACTGCTTTGAGTCAGCTTGATAAGCCTGGAAAAGACAAAACATAAAAAACATGGGGGAATTCAAAGACTACAGGGTCCAATAAAGAGGAAAGGAGAGTTATATTACACACCACTAGATGTGAGTGTAGTCAATCCAAAACACCAGTTTCTATCCCAGTAACTTCTGCTTTCAGCAGGTGCAGAGAGGGTGCTAACTGAACGGCACGGACTGAATGCCATATATTTTGACTGCTAATGTGAGATGAAATAAATTTGCCTCAAACATCCAAAATCTACCTGTTGACTTTCACATGAGATACCCTTGGTTTCCCACCCAACATTGGCTCTGTCAATGCCAAGACAGTTAAAATGCTTGTGTTCAGCCAATAACAGTCTCAACTACATCATTGCCATGGTCTGTGTGGGGGGGTGCCCTTTAGAGGCTCTAGTTTGAAGGACAAGGCACATCAGAAGGCAAATCTCTGTTTTTGGTGCCAGAAGCCTCCATATAATCAATTCACAAACTACTAATTTATACCTAGCCTAGGATGGCTATTTACAGACTCCATCTGGAAAGTGAAGAGAGAATATCTACTGAGCAGTGTGAGTCATCCAGTCCCCAAACTGTCATCTGAAAAGGCTATGGAAACTCTCAGAAGTGTCTGTCTCTCTTCACTGATCATATTGAAAATTCAACTGACTCCTTAAAATAGTCAAATATTCAGGGGACTAAATTTGAGTGAGATGACTCTAGTTTCAAAATGTCTAATGAGATTTCTATCCTTCTTTTCTAAATTTGGAGAATTGTTACAGTATTTGCTCATTAAGTAAAATAATTGAGTCCTAACTGTCATATAGCTCAAAGGGTTGTTACTCCCAACTCCCTTAGTAACAGAGGGTATCCTAATGCCTAGGCTACAGGATGGCTCATAATACATTTTTCCCAATCTGACACTGCATTTTGCAGTGGGGTGGAAAGTAATGCAGGATTCATGGATGGCAAGAGGGACTCAACTAGGGACTGTCCCACAGTGATATCACAGTGATATTTTATGTTATTGTCTTCAATGCAAAATGCATTATCTGCTGCTAGGGAAAAAAAGCAGGCCAGCAGAAGGGAATCCTGCACATCTCAGGTCAGTACCTACACCTGTGTACATAGAAGGCTTTTAGTGGGTGCTCTTGTGAATTAAAGAAGAAAGAACAAGATGAAGATTTTATGAATGATGATTTGTCAGACACATTCATATTCTGATCAGATAATCTTAGCTCTGAATAGTTATTGTAAATCATTTAAATAGGTGGCCCTCCAGCATTTAAGCCAAGGAGCAACTTGCAAAAACAGATGACATCTTTCTTATGGATTCATTCCAGAAATTTCAGTTTGCTTTTGGCTAGGCAATCACTTGAAGTACAGAGAAGTCACATTGGCCATTAGCAATAAGTAAGCACTGGAGACGTGGAATAATGGTGAATGCTTTTAGGCTGTACAGAAAAGGGGTCTCAGAGAGAGGTAAAAAAGCTTTTCACTCTACCTTTTGGAAATGGATAGAAATATCTGCAGAGATAAACTCAAAAAAGAACATATAACCACAAACAGGATTACTGCTCACCTAAACCTGAAGATTATGACTCCGTCTGGACAAATCTGACACTAACAGGGGGCTCAAATAAACTTTGCTTTTCATAGTGCTTTTTCTCTTCCTTGAGAATGAACTTATAATATGCATATTGAAAACAGGATTCATTTGCCTAAACCTATGTGTCCAATGCCATTTTAGGTGGATTTGGATTTCTTATCTTGCCTCTAGCTGCTGCTTAAGAATGGTGCGGGTCTACCACAGGTATTGTGTCATATCTGCCAGCACCCTACAGATGTCTCAGAGAGAGTAAGATCTATGTTGAAGCAGCTGAATCCTGCACTCAGCTCCAGAGTGAAACACTTACATTGCAGTACCTGCCATGTAGGTCTCTACACATGATTAGGATGTCTAAGCTCCCATTATAGTCAATGGATATTTGGTCAATACTGCCTGGAGAGCTATTCAGCTCACGAACTTATAGCGGGATTCAGATGCATAAATATAGGAGCCAAGAACCAGTTCAGATACTCTAGAGTACCTTAGACACCCTTACAAAAATGGCAGGTGTGGCATAGGGTCTATGGGAGACCCTTCTGGAGTGATGGGTGGATGCTGGGTATTTTTGGGTATCTAAATTAGTACTAGATGACTATATTCAGGCAGTTAAATAAAGCTCCTTATTCACAGGGAGACACCTGAATTAGAGATATCTAGAATTAGATATTTGAATTTGGGTTTCAATTTTACCCCAGCAGATTTTTTTCCCTAGGGCTGTGTGCACATATTATCATCCCTGTAGGAAAAATGGAGCTGCAGAGATGTGAAAGAAACCCTGTCCAAAGATGAGGAGTGAATCAATAGTCTATCTTTAAAAACTGAAATACACAAAGAGAGTGCTGAAACTGCAATGATGTGCCATTCATACTTGGAAAACAAGTATAGGAATGAGCTACCTTGTTTTAGACAGCTAGTGCTAGGCAGCTAAACTGAGATCTTCACTGTAGGTCCCCTTTGCATCCTGGAGAGAGAAAGAGAAAACATGCTGAGAAAACATGTGATTCCTCCACCCTCTGGAACTGCTTCTTTCTCTTCAGTGACTATGGTGGGAAACCAGAATTACTATTTTGGATTCCTGACTGGAAAGAAATCTGTCTCTGTTTGGGGTTGCATCACCCAATATTATTTCTTTTGCTCTGTGGCAGTAGAGGGATGTCATGTTCTAGCAGCAATGTCTTATGACCAGTAGTTAGCCATATGTAAACCTCTCTGCTGTTCATTTCTTATGAACAGCAGACTTTGCAACCCATTAGTCACTTGATCCTGGGCTGCTGGCCTTCTGACTAATACTGTACTGATAACTTTCCTTTCACCGCTGACATTTTGTGCCCACCTCAAAATTGATCATTTCTTTTGTGATTTTACTCAAGCAATCCTAGTCTATTGCAGTGACCCTCACCAGATGGAACTTGTACTTTCTACTCTGGCCTCTTTCTGATTCCTGCTCCCATTTGTATGAATGGCAACATCATATATTTCCATAATTTTCACCATCCTGAGAATCCCTTCTACCACTTGAAGGCAAAAGGCATTTTTCTACCTGTTCCTCCCACCTCAGTGTGATTATCATTTTCTATGAAAACATTATGATTTTGTAAATATTACTAAGCACAGATTCATGGTGAACAGTGAATAATATTGCTTTCTACACACTTTAGACCCATAGTGAGCAATCTTATTTATCACTTGAGAAACAAAGAGGTGAATGAAATTGCAAGAACTTTTATAAAAATGCTGAAGTATGAAATGAAACACCAGTAAAAAAAATACTAAGTAGGGAGAAAAAAATCAGGAAAGTAATAGGAATTCAAGATGGAATTTCTTGCAGCTTATAGAATAACCACCTATATACGAACCAGGCTTCTAGATACGCTTCAGTGGAGATCTGCATTTCTACAGTATTGATCCTGAAGGCAACATCTTTAACATATAAGGTGGAACACACTTTAGAAACGTGTGCTTCTTACCCCTGACTGTAATGGTGGTCTGGATGATTAGCTCAAATGTTGCTGAAGATAGCTGAAGTTCACGGACTGACTCACACCTGAAATGTGTGTCATTCGTAAGAGTCAAGACAGTGCTGTTGTGTGAATTATCATCACAATTACAGGTTAATAAATGAGCTCCCTAAGATATGAGGAGCAATCTCATCTCTGCAGATGCAGTCAAGAGGTCTGCAGTAAGGATAAGTTGGTATTTTGATACGGTTCCCTGAGGACCAGCACACACACAAAAACAGATCATGCTCCCATAATCATGAACACTACAGACTGCCTCACTCTGTTCCTCTCCAGCTGGTCAGGGTTGATATGTGCTGGCTTTCACACATACACATGCATGCACCAGGTAGTCCAGCTTGAAGTTTGCTTAGGATGGGAAGCACACTCATGCAGAAGATAGATAGAAATAGGATTTAATAAGAATATAGGGTCAGCTAAGGTGATCAAGAACAGGGCTCAGTCAGACAGGTATACTGACCGGCACCTTGCTTGCACATGACTGACCCCTTCAGCCCCTTTTCCATTTTTCCATGTTTTTTCCTCCCCAATCCACCTTGATCCCTCCCTTTCCCCACCTTTTGTCCTTCTCCTAAACAAACCTTAATAAATTTTTCACTATCCCACACTCCCCTTAAAACATCCCATAAGATATTTTACATGGTCCCCAAATTCTCTCTGCTCTGTCCCAAATGTCTCTTCTCCCTGCTTACAGTAATAGGCCCTATACTCTTTTAAGTCACATGCTCCTTAATTTGTATGGCATTTTGGAGAAAAAGTTCCTTTCTTTCCCTTGTCTTGGTGGGTTTGTACTAGGGACAATGGTCTAGTGGTTCTCCTTCAATGGTCTTAGAAGTAGCCAATTCTGTGCCGTATTTGAAAACCTAGGACATCCTGCCTGGCCTCCAATGCTGCCTCAGGAGGGCATGGGTGTCCCAGGGACCCCAGACCATACCTGCTGGTCCTGTGTGGTGTCTCAGATACTCCAGAGTATCTAACATGACACTAGATGCCCCCCCTTTAGGCACTGGATTCTCTCTGCTAACTCTTAGCACACCAATGCTAGGTGCAGAAAACACAGCCACTGCTAAAAAGATGCACTTTGGGTATTGCATGGGAACAGCTGAATAATTGGATTCATTTCAGCTTGTTGGCAGGCAAAAACTGAAGACTGAAGTATAGGAAAAAATGTGGCACTTCAGCTTTTTGAAGTTTCTGCCCTATTTTTAATTCTCTGCCTGATATTTGGCATACATTTGACACTGAAGCCAAGTGGGAAAAGCATTCAAGAGAGCTGGGCTATAGCCCAGACTGTGCAATACTCTCTGTCCTGCTCGCTCTGTAGATTGAGCAGGAGTGCTCATTGTCTGGAGTCGGCCAGGACCCATGGTAGGAGTCAGTGCGTGTACAGTGTTGATTTGGCTTACTCTGTCTTTCATCCTGGGGTGTCGGGGCTTCTTATAATCCTCACTAGCCACCTATTTCTGTATTTCTTGTCTTCTTTCTGGAGCTATCCATCTATTCCCATTCAGAGAGAACTCAAGCAGAATTGATAGGGTGTATTTCTCCATAGTTTTCTCTAGATCAGGAATCTGGCTGTGGAAAGCACCAGTTGTGATTTGGTGCAGTAGCGACTGCTCTCTGAAATGCCACTGCATGCCCTCATGCCATACACGAGTGGCTGCATCAAAGGCCCTTAGTGCCATGCTATAAAGACACCTTTCAGCTGGGTTGTGATACAGTCCCCTCTTCTTTGGCATAACAGGCACCCAGCTCACAGCAAGTTCATGGGGTATCTAGATGCTTTTGGAAAATGGAAGATAATTGCAGATAATATGTGTGGGAGAGGGAGAAATAAAATTTTATTATTAAATATATGTGTAGTGTTAACGTATAAGCTTTCTGTGAGAATGTTATTGGGAGGTTTTCAATCAATCTATAAATTAAAATATTTATAATTCCCATTAGTAAAACTGTCAAAAGAGATTTTTGCATTCATATTAGAGAACATACAATGAGTCACTGGGGACTTCTGGAGTTCATTTTGGCTCTAGTAAATACAGAGATTTATTAAGAGCAAAGCAAACACTTTAGAAGATGTAAAGATAATGGGAAGAGAAGACAGCCTGCAGAATCCACACTTCATCCCACAAATGGTGACTGCAGATGGTGTATGAGAGATCCCAACTAGCAATTGGCTTGCCATGTAGGTAATGCTGTGAAAGGAAAGTGTTCAGATTTGGGGAGAAGGGGAATGAAGAACTGATGAAAAGATTGATTTGCTACTGTCTGTGGATAGCTTTTCTCTCAGTGGAAATAACCAATGTACTGAGCTGTAAAGCTCAGCAGTGACTGACATGATTTTACTATGGCAGTCACAGCTTTGCCTGAATGCCCCAATATTTTTCAAATGATTTCTTTGAACAAACTGGCCTGGAGATGAAGAGTTTTTTTGTTTTTTGTTTTGTTTTGTTTTATTTTGCTTCGTGCGTGCATGTGTGTGTGTATGTGTGTATGCGTTTTTAAGATAAAACCCATTTACATTATGCCCTCCTCCCCATCAAGATCTGTTTCTGGATCACTTACACTACATTTCTGTTGCTTTCAGTAGCTGTGCTCAGTATTGCATTCAAACTTAAGTCAAGTGGCTTCCAAGATTTGAACTCACTCTGTCTGTAGAGCATAGCCATAATGTGAGACAGTCCTTCCCCATGTCTGAATTTTACCTACCTTGTAAGTCAGTCAGGTCACACAAGATCCAGAATATGAGAAAGTTTGTGTTCAGGATGACTGGCTGGAGAAGCTGATCTGATGTGACTGCAAGCTTATATGACAGCTCAGATGTAGAGAGATGTGAATATGTTTCACCACTTTGGCGTAGTTGGGTGATGTACAAAGGAACTCGAGCATGTTGAAGTATATCCAGAGCACAAAAAATAAGAACTGGGGTATCTATTTTCAAGAAGAGGAAATAGACCAAGCCACACAGCCAAAAAATGGCATGTGATCATCCATGCTTCTTAGAAAAGAAGAAGAAAAACATTTAAACTCCTGTTTCATCTTGCCCCTAAGGCATACCAACTGTGAATAAGAAAAAATGAAATAAGGCAATTTGTTTTTTCATAGCAAATGTTGCTGAAACATTTTCAGAGTTGGAGTAATTGATAAGTTATCAGGACATAGCAATTGGATCAAAGAATGAATTTGAAAAGTGTATTTTGACAGACATGCTTTGAAAATAGCTTTATTATTTTTCACATTATATTTTAATGTTTGCTTGCCTCAAAATTCAGCCCAATGTCAGCTACAGGAAAGCAAAACCAAACCTACATTATGGAATTCATCCTCCTGGGATCTGGGAATTTCCCTGATATCCAGCCTGCTCTGTTCCTGTTCTTCTTGGTGGTCTATATGGTGACAATGACAGGGAACATCCTCATCATTGTGCTAGTGGTGGCTAACCAGCATCTCCACATGCCAATGTACTTCTTTCTCACCAACTTGTCTTGCTTAGAGACTTGCTACAGCTCTACCATCCTGCCCAGGCTGCTGGCCAGCTTCCTGACAAGGGACAGAAGTACTTTTTACAGCAGCTGCATGACACAGTTTTTCATATTTGCTTTTCTAGTTGGGGTGGAGTGTTATCTCCTGGCAGTGATGTCTTATGATCGATACTTAGCAGTATGCAAACCTTTGCATTATGTCACCTTAATGAATCGTAAGTGTTGCATAGCACTGGCTGCTGGGGCCTGGGTAGGTGGTTTTATGATTAGCTTTGTTATCATATTGTTGATGTTGCAAATTACATTTTGTGATCGCGGTGAGATTGACCATTCCTTCTGTGATTTCACACCTATGATAAAATGCTCCTGCAGTAACACATTCCTGATAGAAATCATAACTTCTTTGATGTCTGCTGCATGTACTGTGCTGCCATTTCTTTTCACTGTAGCATCCTATATTTTAATTGGCATTGCCATCTTGAGAATCCCTTCAGCTACAGGGAAGCAAAAGGTGTTTTCCACGTGCTCCTCTCACCTCATTGTGGTCACTATTTTCTATATAACTCTCATCCTTGTCTATATGTTACCAAAAACTTACAATCTCACAGCTTTTAACAAGTTGTTGTCTGTCTTCTACACTGTTGTGACTCCCATGGTGAATCCACTTATCTACACCTTAAGGAATGAGAAGGTCAGAGAAGCCCTGGGGAAAGCACTCCAGGCATTTATGGATTTATATAAATGACGTATCAAGAGCTATGCTTTGTGGGGCTTTTTTGGCCAGACTATAAAAATATGAACTATTGAAGATGATTTCCAAAGCAAGTGTATGGTAACTGGTGTGGTGATTTGCCTAGTCACAAGCAAAAATAAATTAAATTGCTTTCTCTGGTTGTGTGGTTGTTTGAGAAAAAAGAAGAGAGAAAAACATTTTTAGTTAGACTGAAATGGGCTTCTTTTAGAAAGAATGATAAAACCAAAATGTAAATACACTCCTCTCCCCCAATTTCTGATTAAACTCAAAACATTTTTGTCATGTTTTCATACTATTTCAGTCACTTAGGAATTAAAAGCCACAAGAAGAAAAAGTATTTCTTATGGCTACAGGCACTCTCCATGGGGCATAGACGAGGACCCTGGCTAAGTGCCATGCTGTGTGGACAAAAAAGGCAGGATTCACCTGCCCAGATGTAGACATACATTATCCTTTTAGATGCTGTGGGAATGCCTCCCTGGACTGTGTCTACTGTTCTAAAAGCACACAGGTCTATGCTAAGGCACAGGTCATATCTGCCAACCTTGTGAAGATGTCACATATATCTCAGGACTTCTGCTTTGACACTGGATGCCTGTGTTCAGCCCACCTGTGCCAGAGGGGGCTTGCAGCAGTGTGGATGAGAGCCAGCACTATCTGTCCAGAGGTCAGGTATCACTTCCTGAGGAGCTACCTTTAGTAGTGTAGATGCTGTCAATGCTTCCCAAAGGACAAAAATGATAAAGACATCCATATAGCTTTAGTGACACTATAAACAGGAATCCAAAAATTAAAGGCCTGTGTCTGTTCTCATCTTGGTAGCTAGGACTACCTTTGAAGTTCATGGAAAGAAATAGGCATTGCCAAGAAAAGAACATTCATCTCATCCGAAGATCAATGATATGAATTGCATCTTTAGGCATCATTTAGATGTCTAAAGTAAAGAGACAGGAATCTTTTCTCACTGTGACACTACCACATGGGTCAAACCTCACCTAAATTTGACAGCTGAAAATTTGTAACATAATCTGTGTTAGGTGTTTTGGTTCCCTCATGGAGAGAGAGAGAGGGAGTTCCCTATTCCATAACCCTGGTAGCACCAGTCTCTACCAATTATTTGGGGATTGTGAGGGAGCTGAACATTGTAGTTGCCAGGGACAGCTGCCTCTTCTGCTAAGTTTAGCCTCCTGATAAAGAAGAGCCATGCTAATGTGGGGAATGCAGGGTCCCTCAGGAGTCAGTGGGAAGCCACAAATACCTCTCCAGCATGATTCCTCAGGTTCTCAGGTATGCGTCTTGGTCAGGAGGGACTAGTTACCCTCTGGAGGTGCTTATTTCTTTTCCACTGACTGTAGAAAGATGCTAGGTATGAAACTTAGAGAGCTAATCTGTGATGTCCTTAGGTATGGTAAAATTAATATAAGAAATATTAATTTAAGCTCTTTTCCCTTTGGATCACCATTCTTTCTAATATTCCCTGCCACTTACTGTGCCACCTAGTAATCCTTCATCCAAGGTCAACACACTCTTTTCTGAAGACCACTCCACAGAAGAGATGTCCATTCTGTCCTTCTCAGCTGCTTTTGCCCTGAAATGCCAACTATATATTACAGTCTCATCTTCCCCATACCTTACTGCACTCCTTTGGTTCCAATGTTACATTATAACAGTTCTTACTCCTCCCTACCTCCTTTATATTCCTAGAGAGGTGTGAGATAGTCAATCTAAATCATTGTTTTCCAATGTTAACAGAAAGGTGACTGTAACCCGGGTTCATCTCACATGGCTCTGTGTCTAAAAATTCAGGCTCTGAGCTAAGCAAATTCCCTAGGCTCCCTTTATGGCCAATGTTGAGAACCAGTTACTTCCAGAAAAAAGATGATCTATTCTGATGGTCCACACATCAGGTAGGTCAGAGCTGCTTTTTCTATCCATTGACTCCAAAGGGAGCCAAGATGACTAGCTCAGAACTTACATGTCCAATTTTTGTGTCTAAGAGCACAATCAGTGAAACCTATACCCACGAGCAGCTTACATTTAAACCATTAAGTTTCAGCCACCCCTTGTGAAATTCTTGCCATCTAGACTGTAGGCATTTCTAATGAAAGTGAGAAATAATTGTCTAAATATAGGTATCTGGTGCTATTTCAGCTACCTTAAGGTATCCTGCAGCTCTCCTGTCTAGGTCATATCTATCAACCCTATGCTGACATCAGTGCTACCCTAGGTCACCCCAAATGGCACAAGATGCCTATGTTCAGACATGCATTCTTTTACCATGAATGGAGAGGCATTTCTAATGAATTTACGTTCTTCTTTACCTTACAGTGAGTTGGGTCAAGGCAGAAACTGTATGCTTGGTTTAGACTAATGCAGGGTTCATTCAGTCTGGCTTTAGCTATCTGAAAATTAGTGTTGGAATTGATCTCGGAAAAACTGTAAACATCTGCTATATAGGTGTTTACATCTACGTTAGTTGCTTTTGGCTCTCTTAACATCCAATAATCAGAAAAAGGTACTTTTAGGGTGAAAATCAGCTGAACAAATGATGTCTTCTCTAAGAGAAGATGCATCTTATTCCAGGCTGTGTTCACTGTACTGACTTTATCTTCTCTGACCAAAAAGGGGCCTGAGGGCCTGATACAGACACCTATGCCATAGATACCGATACCGAATTAAGCAAACCTTTCTAAATTAGTCAGCTAGACTTCATCCCTTGTCCCTCTGATAAGCAATAGCCATGGCTCAGCAGAGACTGATCCCATTGTAACTTTCAGGCAGCCTGAAGGAGTTGATAAGCAATTACAAGCAGAGTCATGGGTGCAAAAATATTTTAAAGCGCTGATTTTCACATTCGTTTTAAGCCTAAATCTGGAATTAAGTGTAATGAATCCTCTATAGCAAATTCCTATTTTGTTGCTGCTGTTCATTGGCTTTAAGGATACCCTACACAACTGTCTAGATTAACTACCAAACTTGTTGGTACATATACAAGATACACCTTGTCCATATAGCTTACAGCTAGCTTCCTCTAAAACACACAAGCCATGTCCTTACTGCAACCCAAGCTTGGTATTTATCCCACAGTTCATTGCATTACCTATCTACAAGCTTTCCTTGAATATTGACTGTGCCACACCATAGTGTTTTTCACATTTCCGTGTTGGTTCCTATCATGGCCTGATACACAGATCACTGTTGGATCTTTTTTTATTTATTTAAATGGCTTTTGCTTTCCAGTGTGCCTGAGTCCCTCAGCACAAAGACAAACTGTCTTAATCCTGAGACCTGCCTTAACCTTCCTCATGGCTTGAGACATTTAAAGGTTCTTTAGGAATTAATATGTCTTCATAATTTCCCCTCAATAGTGAGAGTTCCTCAGTTTTCTAGGTTTGTGCTAGGACAGCATGGTACAAAAGGAGAATTCATTCTCCATGCAGGAGGATGCTGCATGTAGGCATGTAAGGATGCTAAGTCTGCGCAGATACTGTTGGATGGCATATGTTAGCCATACTGCCCTTGGGAGTGGTCTCTGGACTAAGTCACTGAATATCTCTCAGCTCTTTTAAGGAGAGATCTATTTTTTTCACAGGAGTGGATCCTGGAAATGATCTGGCAGGTATGCAGTCTGGAAGATCAAAGGATCAAAGAGTCATCTGAACTGACAGTGTAAATTTACTTGTATTATGTTTGGGGCCTGCAACAGAGAGAGAACTCTGGTTCTCAAGCAAGCTGGTGTGGACTGCCTTTTATTTGCAATGCGAGGGTAGATAGTGGATGTTGAAATTCAGAACATGGCAACACCTGCAATAACAATTTCTGGATGTAGACCCCATTACTCTGAATTTTCTATTTTGCTGAAACAGCAGTGCCCAGATCTTGGTCTGTGTCACGTTAGCTGCTCCTGTTATGACCAAACCAGTAAGTGCGCAGGGAATTTCAAGTTGTTATTCTCTCCCCTCAACATAAATGATGGAGTTGATCTCTCAGAACAGGCATACAGGCCACTGTAGCTTGAGCTAAAGAGACAGCCTTATGCAAATGTCACCGAACACAGCTCGAGTGGAAGGGCACAGTTAACTGTGGAGCTCCCCAGTGTAGAGGTGTACACATGAACTCATCATCTAGATCCCCTTTAGAGTCAGGAGGGAGAAATAGTCAGTTCTTAGGGGTGATTCATCTCATCCTTCACAGTTGTCTCAAATACTCTTCCGATATCCTCCTCATTGTATTTGTTAATGCAGTTCCATCCTGATATTTCTTTCATATAATCCAGTATATATCATACTTTGCCTTAAAGTCACATTTTTTCTGCTTCTCTCTCTATTCATGCACGTGTGTTTTGGGAATAATTATATTTTATTCAATAACAATAATTAATTAAAATTATATTTTATATAAAGCTTCTAATGAAGCTTCCAATGAAGCTTTAACCTGGAAATAGCAGATTGGGATTTTAGAGAGGAGAGATGCTAATATACTATGGAAACAACTTATTTAGATTTTTAAAGAGAGGAATCTTCTCTCTTTTCAGAAATATTTTCCTCTGACAACAGGAATAAAATGATGTTCCTAAAACAGGATATAAGTAGGCATAAAAATCAGGAGATTCCTCAACTGAAATGTTTACTGTGGAACTTGACTCTCATACAATCTGAACTGATACTATTATTGAACTTAGGAAAAAAATGAATCAACCCAATGTGATAGAAAACTGTAATTGAACTATACCTGAGCGAATTTTGAAATCTACAATTCAAGAACACTTTTTTTTAATAGGAAGGGGAAAAGGCTGTTTCCTACTGAAATATGAATATTGTGAAACTTCTTAAAACAGGAAATTAAAAAATATACAAATAAAGGAAGGTTACTGATGTTTCCAAAGTTTTTAAGAAAAAATTCAGAATGAAATCTGATAAGTGGTCTAGTGGCGATTTAGGAGCAACCCAAGCCTTGACAGCCAGGCTGAGGACATGCCCTTAATAGAACCCTGGTTTGTCCTTTTTCCTGGAGAAGATGGTTACAAGGTAGTTGCTCAGATTGTACATCTCAGACAGACCAGGGAAACAACTTCCTATCTGCTGGACATTGTATGTGTGCCAGTGAGGCAGAACTATTCCTGAGGTAAGCTAGCTGCTAAGAAGCGAAGGGAAGGATGTTTCTGGAGGATATTCAGATATCAGATATATGGCATTTTTGTGGAACATTTAGCTATTCTTTCAGATAATCCTTTCAGCTCTCTTTTCGCTGTGTCCCCCGGATACAATTGCAGTATCAGCACTAGTCATATTTTGAGAACTCTGATTTTTTTTCCCTTCTTCTACTTTTTCAACAATTGAAAACGATAATGATGACATGTTCTTTATGAGGACTTAAACCAATGATTCATAAGAATAGCTGCATAGGCGAGTGTTAGGCATCTGTGAACATGAGTAGTTTCAAACTGGACTGAGATATCTTCCCTGGACTGCCTTAGGAGTCTCAGTTATCTCAGTAGACATCTTTATATTCTGAAAAAGATGAGTTGATAATTTGAGCTAGCTTGAAATAAACTCTTCCTCTTTTTGCTTATTCATTTCAAGCTGTCTTTTTATTCTTTGATGAAATAGATTGGATTTCACTCGATTCTCTCAGAGGCTGTGGTATGATGTGTTCATCTCTGAGGTACATGAAACCAGGCCCAGAGACGCTGTGGATGGACATTTCTCTCTATTTTTAGATAGTGACAGAGGCCTGGAACTGTAGTTTTTGAGCATCCACATCATGAGCATGTATGCATTTTATTGTTAAAACAACTCTCTTCAGTAGAGAGCAACCCATAACCTTATCTCAGTGTTAAGGAAGTTTTTGAACTGAAACTGTCTAGAGGTAGCCGCTTAGCACAACTTACATAAAACTTGCTTAGCATGAGAACTTACATAAAACTTGCTTAGCATGAGGCGCTAAATTTGCTGAAGCCTTAGGCCGCACTCAGATAACATGAGGAACTTTCACCTAGTTCAGTAAGAAAGGGCCCCAGAGCTGGACCAAGCTGAAAAGATGAGGAAGTTACAAGCAGCCTGCATTCCTGTGTCTCACACTCTGAAAGGGGGGATATCAAGACTTTGAAATAAGGCCTGTGCAGGGCATCAGGACCTTGAGAAACAAAGTCTCCTCTCACTGCTGGAGCGTTGTTAATTGTTGTGGTCTGGAATTACCTCCTCTTCGTCAGGACCTTGAGAGACAACGGCGGGACTCAACAAGGAACGAAGGTACATCCGTCAGCAGAAACTGCAACAGTAAAGATAAGGAAAGCAACAGCCTGGCTAGGGACAACAATGAGCCCCAATAAGGAATGGGAGACCCCAGACCTGAATATTGCTATTGGTCTGAACTACCGCATGAAGGGTGGGGAACTTAGACCAAAAAGTTAGAATTGCCCTGGGATTTCTTTGTTTGGGATCCCTGTTCGGAGGCACCCAGCTCAAGCTGTAATTACTGCACGTGCACCATTAAAATGTATTTATTTAATTCACTTTGATTTGGCTCCGAACTTCTCAGCGGGAACCTAGGGGTGGACCCTGTTATGGTGGCTGGTGAGCCTAACACTCCATAACACTCAGATCCACAAAAACCTCCAACATGAGAGGCACTGAAGATGGGATGCATTTTACCTGTGTTTACCCATCTAAAAGTTATGCCCGGGGCTTAAGTTGGTGCTATTGGATCCTTTGAGAAAGCAATTTCCAGAGGGGAATTGAATATCCCACTGGAAACACTCCTGGAAGAATGATGACAGTTCAGGACTGTGGGGCATTGGGCCAGCTGGAGCAGTATTGCTGAGGTGGTAGGGTCTAGGAGGCAGGATTTCTGCAGGGAAGTGACCAAGGCTTTGGGCTAAGGAACAACGTATGACACAGAGCGTGGGAGCTGGGGCACCCATTAACTGGAGCTAGACAGCAAGGCTGGGATAACTGGTGCCTGCAAGCTGTCACTGAGGAATACCACATCACCTGGGAGAAGATCCTCTTCATGTCTGAAGATCACCTGTCCATTTCTGGAAATGTAGGAGAACAGTGTTCGGGGTGGGGGTGGAAGCTCAGTGATAGTAGGGACAAGTATTAACTACTGCCGGCTGTGATTTGTGACCAAGAGGCACCACTCAAACAGAGGGGTCTGGTGGGGTGGGGAATAGGTCTGGGTCTGGAGTGGCTCTGTGTGCAGAAGCTGGCCACCACCTATATGGGGGTCAGACTGCTGGGGGCCTGCAGGCGAGGCTTGAGGGGGTATCAGAGAAACTGAGGTAGCGAGGGCTATGTTTCAGATCTGAGCAACGGTCCTTGAACCTGGGGGGGCTGGGGGAGGAGGGTAGCCCAAGGGCAATGTGTGGGCCAGACTGATATGAACTTGTGTGCTTGTGTGTGTCAGAGATGGAGTAAGAGTCACAGGGGGTGTTGCAGGGGTGTCATCAGGCTGCACCATGACAGGGAGGTCTGTCCTGTCCACAGCCCCTTGGCTGATTTCTGCCACAGTGACCTGGACAGCAGGAAGAGATGTCTGCTCAGACACCTTTGCTGTGCTGCCTCTGCTCCCTCCCAGGACCCTGGATGTGCAGCG
This sequence comes from Dromaius novaehollandiae, assembly GCF_036370855.1. Taxonomy (NCBI): domain Eukaryota; kingdom Metazoa; phylum Chordata; class Aves; order Casuariiformes; family Dromaiidae; genus Dromaius; species Dromaius novaehollandiae. The sequence goes on from NC_088107.1 coordinate 25,718,208, forward strand.
GTGCTGTGTTGCTGCAGCCCTTCTGCGTGCCCCACACATCACACCAACCAGAGAGAAACTTCAGGCAGATGAGGGCTGGGAGCATTGCCTTCAGAGGGACTGAAAAGAGCTACGTGATAAGAAAGTTTGTTAGTTCTTTTGTCCTCCTGCAACCACGCCTCTGATTTTCTGGTCTAATTAACCTCTTGGGAGGGACACTTGCGTTTCCTGTAACAGTTCCACCTCTAACACCTCTCAGCAGGCCCTATTAAAACTCCAAGAAACTTTACTTCTGTGTCTGCCCTTCACACTGCATAACTTTTCCCCATGGGCTTGTTAGAGTGAGGAAACTATAATGAGCTTTTTGTTGCTTCTAATTTTCTGTACACTCATCGAGTGACTAATAGGAGAAATTGGCTTGCCGGAAGAGACTTGAGGATTTTAATGAGCACATGACATAAGATGGGATTTTTTTGTTTCTTATTTTTAAGCCTAACAATGTTAAATTAATATGCTCCAAATGAACTTAATGAAAGCCCGTTTCCAGTAGGAGCTGACAATGTCAGATAAAAATGAACATTATCCTTGTGGTCAAGCATTTTGTGGACTGTCTGTCTCTGGCTATTTCTCTCATGAATCCCAAAGGAGTAAGCTGTTGCTGATAAAATCTTCCCTCTCATCAGCCCCTTCCACAGCAGAAATAACACTGCCTTACAGTCCTTCAAGAACTCTGACTCCCTCTGGAGCTGTTGTTGTAAAATTACCTGCAAAATTTACAAATCAGTTGGGTTGTATAATCCTCTAGTTACAAAATATCATGACATGTATAAAATTATTAAAAAGCTGAGTAACATTTTTTAACATTCTGAATATGTTTTTTTCCAGACTCTTTCACCTAACTGTAAAATGTACCAACAGAACCAAACCTTGCCCCATTGCTAGAGACAGGCATATGATCAGGAGACACACAAACCAATATATAGTCATGAGCACAATAAGATGACAGAAAGAAGAACAGAGAACTAGCGGGAATTAGTGTTGAGAGTCTTTATTGGTATTTGTCCAAGAATTAGACAGACAAATAAAAGGTAGAACAAATAAATACCAGACTGATGGAAAAAATGTGTTGTAAGTAGACAGGTGGGCAAACAGACAGCTGGACATATTAGTGTATAAATGGAGAAAAAGGCAGAAGAAAACTTAGCTGGATATTTAGATACCTAAAGTATTAAGAATGCAAGTGCGTGTCATGCAGATCCAGACATTTTTTTCTTTCAACAAAAGAAAAATGTAATCGTAGAAGCAGGGGGAATATTTGCAAGGTGTGGATCAATTTTAGAGAATAATTTTGCACAACAAAATTAATTGATTAAAATTGGTGGAAAATGTTGACATTTATGGAATTTATGTATTTTTAATTTCCCAACAGCAGCTTTTCTTTAAGAAGTGCACCAGATTCATTTTTTGGGGGAAAAAAAGATTGTCTTTAAAAAGTTAAGCAGATATAAACAAGACTAAATATTTTGTTTTAGGACGAATAACAGCAACTGCCCTTAGTCCAAAATTAAGCTGGTGCATGACATGACTTGTCAAAAAAGACACACAGGAATGGGTGGACAGACTAGATTTCCTCTTGTGGCCACTTCCATGCTGTTTTCTTCAACATGGCTGCAATTGTAGCCCATAGGATGTATAGACATAAGTATCTGAGGTGCTTCCCACAAAGTGAAATGGGGGTAAGACAATTTTATGGGACAGGAAATCACTCATTTACTGAGATACACATTTAAAAATGCAGATAGTCAAAATGTGAATGGTGATATTTAGTTAGGTGAATTGATCCTCCTGTGTCCAGAAGTGAAGTGGATGGAAAAAACACTTGATTGCTACAGAGGAAAATGCTATTCTGGTCAAAATGATGTAAATCAGGTGTTAATCACACAAACTGAAAGGGAAAATGCTGCTCAAATTAGAAGGAATAAGAGAGAAAATAAAAGCACAAGCCACACTTCACTTTAATGAATACTCCTTCTGACAGACCAGAAAAAGGATCAGACAGAAAGGGTCAGGTTCAAATCAGTTAAAAATAAATCTCCTCCCATAACTTTCTTTCAGTGTACCTGAAAAGGGCAGTACTTCAAAGAAAGCTACTGCAGCTAGCTGGAAATGTTTCAGTTTACCATTTCTGTTTAAAAATGAGCAAGTCACTTGCTATACTGGGAATGAGATCTTTGTTTTGAGAGAAAAAAATCAGATCAAGTCTAGACTTGGACTGGGTCTCTCTCATCAGTGGGAAAGACACTTTCAGGAGTTACAGCTGTCTTTTGCAATTTTAAGATACTAATTTGTTTCTCATCTCATTATTGAGTTTTTTTTTTTTTTTATGTGAAAAAGGTTCCAGGTTTTCACTTTTACTTTGATGGAGGAGTAAAAGACTATTTTTTTTCAAGCAAGATACTTTTTGAACTTATGGACATACAGGCATAATTATGGGAGATGATTCATCTCATTGAATTGGAATTTTATAATGAAGACTTTCACATTTTAAATATTGCAACGCTAAGTCAGGCTTGCTTATTTGATTGCAAGGCCAGAGGTACAATCACAATAATTCATTCTAATATGCCAAGTAAATAAAGGTCAGATATTTTATGTTTTTGGTAACAAAGGACTGCTAAAAGGGCACAGATACTTTTAAAAGGCATTCCACTTTATTTAAAAATTCCATTAAAAATTTTGTTATTAGGGGAACAATTATTTCTACATCTATAAGGAATCCCTCACCCAGATAGAAGAAAAATGGCAAGCTGCTTCATAAGTAATGTTCTGTCAAAGCATCTCCTCAGGCTTTGCTTGACTTCCTGATTTCTCAGGCTGTAGATGATGGTGTTCAGCACAGGGGTGACAACTGTGTAAGAGAGGGAAACCATTTTCTTCATATTGGATGAGAGACTGGATTTGGGTTGCAGGTGAATGATGCCGGCTGTGCTGTAGAAAAGAGTAACTACCAGGAGGTGGGCTGCACAGGTGGAAAAGGCCCTCTTCCGGCCCACACCTGAGGGTATATGAAGCACAGCATGGATAATGCAAAGGTAAGAGATAGCTATCAGTGAAAAAGGGATCATCATTATTATGACAGTAGCAACAAAAATCAGTAGTTCAAACAAGGCTGTATCTGCACACACCAGCTTCAAAACAGGAGAAACATCACGGAAGAAATGATCAACCTTGTTTCCCCCACAAAAAGGCAAGGTAAATAACCATGTGGTGAAGCCCACGGCCACCGGGACACCAGACAGCCAAGACCCAATAGCCATCTTGACACAGAGGTTCCTGTTCATCATTGTGCTGTAGTGCAATGGATGGCATATTGCCACTTGCCGGTCATACGCCATTGTGCCTAACAGGAAACATTCACAGGTGACAAAAAGTACAACACAGTTGAGCTGCAGGGCACAAGCTGTGAAGGAAGTAATTTTTCTCTCCACCAGCAGAGTCACAAGCATCTTGGGGACAACGCTCAAGCTGTAGCAGATCTCCATCAAGGCGAGATTCTTTAGGAAGTAATACATGGGTGTGTGTAGGGCAGGGTCAATGGTTGTTACCACAACAGTAAGAGAGTTCCCTGTCATGATGGCCAGAAACATGAAGGAAATTGCTATGAAAAATAGGAGCCGAATCTTGCCGTGGAAGGCAAACCCCAAAAGTATGAAGTGGGTAATGATGGTCTGGTTTCCTGGCTTCATTTCCTCCACAAGTTGCATCCGAAGAGAGAAAAAACACTCTACAAAGGGATTAGTAGCTTGGGACAGACTTGTGGTCTCAGAAATAGCTGCAGTTGCAAATAAATTGGGGTTTAAGATGTGAGATGAGGCATGGATATGGCAGTGACCCCAGAGTAAAAGAGCTCAGCTAGGGAACCTGTACAAGACAATCTTTAACAGTCACAGGCTGAGATTTATCTTTTCTAAATTAGATGAACAGAAGATAGACATACGAATTTGAAATAGCCTTCCTGTGTTAATTTTATATAGAAAAAAATGGGTATCTCCAAAGAACAGGTTATCTTATCACGAGAGGCATCTATGATGGGCCAGAAGAATTTCACTTTGGATGGGCTGGATGTCTCTTAGTTAACTTCAGCATCTAAGATACAGACATTTACATGTGAGGCAGTCATCTTAGAAACACTTTATATTTAAGGAAGAGAAATAAATCACAGTACAGAAGCACAATTTGTTCCCATTTAAGATAGATGTCAAAGGAATACCAGTATTGGTGGTATCATTAATAATGAAGTGAGTATATGATTACCAATTTTTAGATAGCTGAAATTAACTGAAAATAATTTCATTCTTGGTGCTCAGAGCTAGGTGATATGAAAATCCTTGTGGCTCCCCACCTACTGGTTTGATTCGTGAGCAGAGATGATCTACCTAGGTTAGAATTATTTTCATTGGTTAATCTTACCTGCAAAAGTACAGTCCAGTCTAACCAAGATTAAATTAATGACAGTGTTCACACACTTACACTTATTTCATCAAATCTTATAAAATGTATATCCTGAATTTTAATTTAAGTTTTGAGAAGTAAAAAGATGTTTACCATACAGATAGCTGCCCGCATAAAAGAGGTCACCAACATCTGCATCCTGCTGCCGTTTTGTGGGAATTTATCCCTGATGAGCTCTACTAATGGAATTATTTGTCTGGGAATCTTCTTGGACTGTTTTAGCCAAAATATACTTGGCTGAATTTGAGTGTGCTGGATTGAGAAATGATCACTAGTTTCGTTTCATCAGCTGTTGCACGGAAGGTAAACCTCCAGAAGTTAACATCAAATTGCTGGAAAAAGTAACATCCTGAAAGGCTTTATTGATTTGCTAATGGTCTTGGGGTGGGATTCAACGGTTAATTCTAGCTTTGAAAAAGTAAAGTGTCTGGGCAAAGTAGTTATGCTGCTTTTGCTACCAGGAAATAACAAATAACAAATGGGAATAGCCTGCACAAGAATGTGCTTCATTTGAATTGATTTAACTGTCTTATGATTTAATGAATCACTCCTGCTGTGAATTTTTAATAAAGGTAAAGTTTTACTGACTTAAACAAAGAGACCTAACAGCTATGCACTGGAAACTAGGTAAGATCAATGCCATTGCTTACAAATGCAACACTGTGCAGCGCAGAGCAATGAAGAGAGAGATGGCGAAAAGACAGCAGAGCTGGATGAAAGAGGAAATTAGTCTCAGTAAATTTGGATGATTACAATGCACCTATCTGTTCTAATTTTCATATTATTATTAGAAAGAAAGAGGTGCTCTTAGGGCATGAGTAACCTGTTAAATTTTAAAGAAGACTTCAGAATTACATTAATTTTGCCAAACTGTCTGTTTCTTCCCACTTACAGAGAAAAGATAGCTTAGATACAGATGTCTATATTGTAGATATTTAAGATCAAGCAGGATAAATCCCAGCTTGCAAATTAGGAAAGTCAGAGCCATAGTGACAAAAAGAATAATAAAAAGTATTTTTCCTATATTTACAACATTGGTATTGAGATCAAAATCTGACCCACAGGATCTGGACCTCAGCTTTACAAAATGGAACTAAGAATTAGCATTTCTTTTTCAGGATTTACATGCATGAGATCAGGATATACAAGTGCAACAAAAATTCCAAACTAATAATGGGAAACAAATTGCTTTGACTACCATGAAGATATCTGTGTGTCTGGTGGAAATTTGGCTTCAACCTATAGATTAAGAAAGACTCTTGCTACTGACACAATGGTGAAACTCTATCATTAATAACCATTTCAATTATACAAAATGGCTTAAGATTTTGGGGGCTTTGGGTTTTCAGAATTTCTGAAAATGCTTTTTTTTTCTTTTGCCTTAGCAATAATGAGAGAGAAAATAAGTAGATCAGTAGGCTAGAAAGAGATAGATAGAGAGAAAGAAACTGTGTATTTCATATGTTCAATGTAATTACGAGCAATATAGGCAACTACAATTGCCAAATTCTTTTATAGACGATAGAAATAAGGAAGGATTTTCTGGGTACAATTAATCTTTCTCCTCCATAGACACCTAAAATAGTACAAATTGCTCATGCTATGGAGGTTTCTATTTCTCTCAGATGACCAAGTGAATAATTCAGTCTGCATTGCCAGTGTTTAGAGCTAGGTGGGATGGACACCACTTGTATATCCTAATAGCAACTCTGGATTCCAATTGGAAAAATAAACTATGGAAACACACTTATATTTTGTTTTTGTCTTAGAAACCCACTAACAATGAAGAATAGAAATTGAAATATTACCTTATATTACTAAAACTGATAAAATTTTATCTCTCTTCAATAGGGGCAAAAAGGAGGATAAACTGTGAATAGAGATGAAAGAAAACAATCCCTTTTTTTCCCCTCTGTAAGAAGCAACATCTCCTCTCTGACTTCAAAGGCTCCTAGAGCTTATGGGTGGAGGTATTTGAACTTTCTTGCACTCCCAGTAGGACAGGGTCTCCAGATAGTGATTTGTTGTTATGATGAAATCATAAGTTAATGACCTTTTTTTAATCCATGGACTATATAAATATGCAGTATATTTTAAGAGATACTAGAAGTCTAAATATGCTATAAGTAATGTTTCTTTTCACATATTCAGAGTTGCACAAGTAACTGATATAATTGTAAACAGCAATTATACCACTAATAATAGTATAATTTCTTATTCTTATCCTTATCCAGTTTACTAATACTGGAAAAAATGGAATTTGGCATGTGTTGGTTTCCAGGAGTTCTAGAGATTTTCAAGAGATTATAGAAACAAATACTTAGATAAAGAGTGGTATTGTGAATATGGAATATTGCAATATGAGACCAATGTAAGGCATAACACTAAACTGGACAAGAATAACAGCTATGCTTATAACTTTTTAAAATTGTTTTTGTCCACTTAAGTCTGGAAATGAAAGATTGTTATCATCTGATGGATGTGCACTTCAGTCATCTGAACTGCTTTTGATGAGGGTGTGGTAACTCAGCATAAGGCAGAGGTAAAGGATTAGATGATAAGAATTCAGGACCAAAGTATTTCACAGATGATCAGTTCCAGTGAAATTTGAGTTTGTATCCTGAAAAAGCTAGAAATGCCAGTCAACCAAATGTTAACTTGAACACTGAAGGATATTGTTGTACCAGAGCATCACAAATGAGAACCATCACAGAGGATTCACTATACTGTCCTGTTGCAAAAGGGCTCAGACTTGGGCTCTGACTCCCTGACTGTACACAGAGCATACTGGGACTCATCCTGCTTTTGGCCTGGAATGAGTTAGGTGTCTCTCTTGGCATTAGTGTGAATGCAAATGTCTGCCATGTCATACGGCAAGCATAAGTTCTCCTGAAGGTACAGCCAACATAAACAGTACAGCCACAGCTAGTGTGATGCTTCCTTCTTTGTACAGAAGGATTGTGATAGAATAAGGAAGCTCTCTCATTTAACTCTCATTAAATGTGTCTGTAGGGATTTTTGATGACTGATTTTCAGTTATGACTGATTTTCAATACTATCCAGGTTTCTCTTGATTCCTCCCCCCCCCCCCCAATCTCACTATTAAGATTTTCAAAAGAAAATTATTTGTCTGCCAAGGTCCTTGCATGACTTTATTGTAATAATTTCCAGAGTAATTTCCAGCTAGGTATAGTTTAGTCATCACAGCACCCTCATGAATAGGAAGGAGATAGTTCCATGTAAAAGCAATGAGGACGCTACATAAACTCACAGACTCCAGTGCATCAGGAAGCTGATGACTGAACTAGGAATAGCAGCTCTTCCCAGCACTGTTTTCAGAAGATTAGGTGGCTTCTGCTACTGACTTTCTACCTCTGTCTCTTCAGCCTATGTACTTATCCAACAGTGTACAGAGAAATCTGCGCATATGGTCTTCCTCGGAATGTCTTTCACCTCCTTATTCCTCAGAGAATAGATCACAGGGTTCAATGCTGGAGTCAACACAGCATGAAAAAAAGACTCTGCTGTGTTGAAGTTGAATGGATGGGTCTTCTTGGGCTTGGTGTACATGAAGGTAGTGATGGAGAAGCCAATGACCCCAGTGAGATGGGAGGTGCAAGCGGAGCATGCTTTGCTCCTTCTCTGGGCAGAGGACATGCCCAAGATGGTGGACATGATGCAGCTGTAGGACAAGACAATGAGGAAGAAGGGGAATCAGCAGCAGGACCAGGCCCAATGCAAAGCTTGCTGTCTCTGCCAAAGACATGTCAGTACAAGAAAAGTTCAGCACCGGAGAGATGTTGCAAAAAAAAGGTTGATGACCATTGATGGTTGATTCCCCCTCAGTCTTCTCTTCTCCAGGCTAAACAGCCCCAGCTCTCTCAGCCTCTCCTCGTATAAGAGATGCTCCAGTTCTTCATCGTCTTTGAGTTCTTTCACAGGGCTCACTCCAGGATGTCCATGTCTTTTTTGTACTGTAGCACCCAGAACTGGACACAGCATTCTAGGTGTGGCCTCACCAGGGCTGGGTTGAGGGGAGGGATCACCTCCCTTGACCTGCTGGCAATGCTCTTCCCAATGCAATGCAGGGTACCATTGGCCTTCTTTGCCACAAGAGGAATTGCTGGCTCATGGCCAACTTGGTATCCACCAGGACTCCTAGGTCCTTCTCTGCAGAGCTGTTTTGCAGCAGGTCACCCCCCAGCCTGTACTGGTGCATGGGGTTATTCCTCCCTAGGTGCAGGACCATGCACTTCACTTTATTGAACTTCATGACATTCCCTTCTGCCTATCTCTCCAGCCTGTCGAAGTCCCTCTGAATGGCATCACAGCCCTCTGGGATATCAACCATTCCTCACAGTTTTGTAGCATCTGCATTTCGTTTATTATCCATCAAATTTGACTGTACAATCTATCACACTGGGTGAGTCCATATTGTTTTTGCACTTCTCCATCTCTGCCAGTGACAAACACTGTATTAGGCAAGATTTTTTGTGTTCATACAGCTTAGGGCAGAACAGAAAGGACAGAAGGGATGTTATGGCTTTAGTCATTGCACTTACCCCTAGAGAACTATTGGAATATCATTAAAATCTCATCTGATTATCTAGGCTCCTCCTTTAGTCAAAGGAGGAAAAAAAAGGAAGATTACTAATCCAGATGGAAAAGATTTGATGCCTAGAGAAGATGTGTGTGTGTGTGATTCATCTAGTATAATTTAGCCATGTAAAAAAACCCCATAATATAACTCACACTCTGGAAGTGCCCACTTCTCTCTAGTGACTATAAAGGGAGCCTGGGCTTATGAGTCAAGATGTAGCCAGAGCTATTACATTTTATATGGGACACAGGCTAGTACAAATACCATGTGGGAAGCACAAGGAACACCCCCTCAGCTGGTACTTTTTTTTCTCTCACCCAAGACCAGTAACAGCTAAAGAAGTCCTTCCTTTCCTGTTTGTAGCAACATCAGGTCAAAGAAGCTAATTTAAATCACAGCTAATTGATTTTAACTAGGAGGAGAAGGCCTAACACAGCTAGACATCTCTCCTGTTGAGAAGGTGATGAGCAGCAACCCTGCTTCCCAATCTCATGTCACATCCAGGTGCCTCTGCTGGGAGCAATGCTTCTTCACACAAGCCTGTCTCCTCTGCCTTGCTCCCATGGTGATTTAAACTAATCTCTCTGACTTCTCAGCAGTGCACTAGGGTGAAGGAGAACTGATAGCATCCCAGATACTGGTCTCAACTGGGAGGTGAAAAAGTTGCCATGCCCAGTAGAGAATGGTATGTATTGTGTGGACAACAGATGAAGCAGAGCAGAGAAGCAGCTATGCAGTATAATGGGCACTGTGGGCTGCAGATGGTGGAAAAGGAGGTAACAGTCTGTCATATAGAATGGGAAGTGGAGAAGAAGGTTTGAGAAGGAGAAAGGATGCCTACATTAAGGAAGATTGATGCCTACCTAAATCCTGAGAAACCAGAGCTCAGAAAAGTAGGATTCATCACACCCTCCTGACTGCCTGAAAGCATAAAAGCTTAAGCAATTACCTAGTCATAGATAAATCCAGAGATCAATGCTACTTAATAAAAGTAAAGGTTTCTAAGGTATCTAAGATGACTTTTTCCCCTGGTGCTATACAGTCTTCATTGTTGACTATAGATTTCAGAAGACCAGCTGAGAGTTGGTAAATTTTTCTGGGGTATTTAAATATGAGATGGACTGCAAAAATGAAGTTGCTGCAGAATTATATATTTATAACAGGTTTATATGATATAATTCCTATAGCATCAGGGCAGTGGACATAACAACCTACTTATTTTCACCCAAACCTTTGCTTTCTGAACTGAATTGCAGGAGTTGGTTTGATTACTTTTTTGTTTAATTTTTGGTGGAATATTACTATTATGCAACATGTTTGGAGACATCTCTTGTCTTTGCTAGGGCAGTCCTGAAAGCCTCACGAACTTCCCTGTTCCTCAGGCTGTAAATGAAAGGATTCAGAAATGGAGTTACAACACAGTAGAAAACAGACACTACTTTGTCAGACCTAACGGTATAACCCACTGATGGCCTCACGTACATATAAATGGTGGATCCATAGTATATAGCCACCACAATCAGGTGAGCTGTGCAAGTGGAGAAGGCTTTGTGTTGCCCTGCAATGGATGGCATCCTCAGGACAGCATAGATAATATGCACATAGGATGCCATTATGAGCATGAAGCAGCCCAACACCACAGTCCATGTGCAGGAAAGGAAGCTGATTTCACTAATGGAAGTATCTGTGCATGAGAGCTGCAAAACAGGAGCCAAGTCACAAAAGAAATGATCTATCTTCCTGGGGCCACAAAAAGACAGTTGGTAGAGAAAGACTGAGGGGAAAAGGGGAACAAGGAATCCACTCACCCAGCAACTAAATGCCAGGCGGCCACAGATTCTGGCATTCATGACAGTTGCGTAGTTCAATGGGTGGCAGATGGCTAAGTAACGATCATAGGCCATGGCCACCAAAAGGAAGTTCTCAGTAGCCCCAAGGAAGATGTTGAAGTAGAGCTGTGTAATGCAGCCTGATACACTGATGGACTTCCTCCCTGCTAGGAAGTCCACTAGCATTTTGGGTATAGTGTTGCTCATATGCCCAATCTCCATCATGGCTAGATTGCTTAGAAATAGATACATGGGAGTGTGAAGCTGCTGGCTTGTCTGAACTATGACAATAATAGCAATGTTCCCTGTAATGGTGAGCATGTATACCAGTGAGAGGAAGACAAAGAGAAAGATCTGGAGTCCATGGGAACTGGAGAAACTTAAGAAGATAAATTCAGTCACAGAGGTCTGGTTCCCTGAGGGCATTTCTTCCACTTCCTCCAAGATACTGAAGAAAAAAAAAAAAAAAAAAAAGGTGAAATTATATGCAGGAAATTAGGCTTACTATGGCATAGGAAAATGTTCCCTATATGTTAAGGGAGACAAAAACAGGAACATGTAGTCATGGGACTGGATGCTGAGAAGAGAATTACAGGAATAGCTGGATTGGGTTTTCTGGGGTTTATTGTTCATCTTAAAAAGTGTAGAAGTCAAGAAGAATCTTTCCACATCCCCAAAATTTCCACAACCAGATCTAGAGAGATAAAATAAAAGGCATATGTTTCTGGTGTGAAGTAAAACCTTATTTCAGTTATTAAATCAAAAAATTTAAAAATTATGAATGAAATAATTACAAAAATTATGATGTTGCAAAAATATACATTTAAAAATAAACTGGATATAAATGCTATTTAAAAAAGATAAAATTCTGTTCTGAACTGAGTGATCATAGGAAAGAGCTACTCCATGCCTCATATATGAATATTATTGCAAAATAGATGATAGGTGGGCTTCATTTTGACATTAAGATAGCTACATCTTGGTGTTTTCCATCTAGACGTCTACATGTGAATAGACATGTAACTTTCATTACAGATGGATAGGAAATGAGATTTTTTTTTCAATGTCCAGGTATTACCAAAACATCTACATTAGTCTGAAATACAGGATTTAGGAAAATACAAATTTTTTGAGCTAGAGATTAAGTGAGATGCCCCACATATTCCAAAATAACAAGAGATGACAATGTTTAGTCAACAAAATCCTACTGTAACAGCATGAGCCAAAGAGATATTTAGGACATCACTGCTGGAATATGGGTTAGATTAGTTTAAAGGTGCAAGTTCTTGACTGCAGTAGAAAATGTCTCACCAGTCTGAATTCACCTTGCTGCAACAGTGTAGTGTACTCATTTTTGTATGCTTATAAGGCAATTGCTATCATTCCCATGCCACACTGAAATCCACAATGGCATTAAAAGAATAAAAATTAGGCATACTGCCTTGAACTGATTCCAGAGTGCTAAACTAACTGTTTATAGCTACCAAATCCAATGGATTTTCAAGTGTTGTATTTACCATCAGCTAACTGGGACTTAATCTATTACTGGTACAATTTCCAGCTATTGCATCAGAATACTTAGCCCTGCAAAATCCTGAACATAAATGAATGAAGGGTCAGTCCTCCAAATATTTCTGCATGGAGATGTTCCACTCACATGAGTTTTCATTCTAAAGTCACATAGTTTACAAATGTGATTATCTGCTTGAAAGATAAGGAGTGCCATTATTAGTAGTACCATTTTAATTATCACTGTTATTATGAGAAGTATTACTATATGTTCATCATTAAAATTTTAAATAAATATCTAAATAAATAGATTCATATTTTGAAATATGTATACATGCTTCTATTCTGAGGAAAACAATGGAAAAAAAAGATAACAGGAGCAGGAAAAATGCAAGCTGACATATACATCAAACTTCTATTTACTTACAAAGAATAAGATTTTAAACAGCGGAGTTAGGTTATGGAGTTATGCAGATTTTTTAAACAACTATTCTTGACCTTTAATAAGATCCATGTGTCTTTGAAAATCTTGCCCTTGTTTAAGAAAAATGTACCCAGTGGGAAATCATTCTGGTTCAGAACTGGACCCTTGTCTCTCTCTGATTTTTGGGGTTCTGCTGTCTCTCTCACCTTCCTTTCTTGCCAAGCATTCTCTTACCTTTAGTGATATTCAGTTAAATTGTATTCTTTCCAGGCATTACGTTTTTTTTAAAGTTGCAGACTGTATTTTGAACATGGTTTTCACCAGAATAAATTTCCATTACTTTCTGACTGTTCCTGTTTAAGAAGAGTTGACTATTTTATCTCATCCCCCTTTTCAACGATTCTTAACCATTTGCTCTCCATTTTCACATCAAGCAGAATTTATGTTTACATTCTTGGATCACTTTCAAGATCTAGCTTATTTTTGTCTTTCTTGACCCTAAGTTATTGCTTTTATGTAAGCAGCAAGTAAACATTTCTGTGATCACTTTTTGTAGCCTACCCATGGGTTTATAAGAAAACAACCCACAAGAGGTTCAAGTTACTTCTGGGATGCCATTTATTATCTATTTGAAACCATCTCATTATATTTTCTCTGATGCTGCTAGTGATGCTTAGCCATTACTTAATGATTATAGGGGATAACCCCGTAATTATGATGAGCATGGCTAACAGAGGCAGGCAACAGATGCAGCAGCTTGCACAGCAGTCTCTAGGCTCCGCTTAGATCTTCTGGGGACTTTGTTGGAGATTGTGGGGGGATTCCGGGGAACCCTCTGAGGAACTAGAGGGTGCTTGCTGCTGACAGGTAAGGAGACCCAGGCAAGGACAGCCATAGGAGGCCTTAACTTCTGAGAAGCTCTAGCAAGTTCTAGAAGCTGATAAAGAGCTCAGCAGGTTGCCCCCTGGTTGGAGGGAGCTGGGGCCTTTGTTCCAGCTGACACCTAACTAGGTAGGGTCAAGCACCCTTTTAGCCAGTGCTAGGGAGAGGCCTATAAAAGATCCAAGCCCAAAGTGCAGCCAGCAGATGCAGCAGTTTGCACAGCAGTTTGTGCAGAAGGGTGAAAAGAAGAGGTCCTCATTTCAGTTCAGATTATCATGTCAGATATGGTGCTGACATGCCACAGGGCACACTCCCCAGCAGTTGTTGCAGCAGCTGCCCCTGCCATGTCAGAGGTTTTGACCCAGACAGAGCTTCAGATGGAGGATGCAGCTCTGCAAGTCTCAGGCTGCAGAGTATCTGGGGCCTCTCCTTGAGGCTGGGGCAGATGGTCCTCTTTCCTGCTGGAGGTCTGCTGTTGAAGAGCTGTGTTGCCAAGTGAAGGAGTTGTGGGAGGAAGCAAACAGGCTGCACAGCATCAGTGAGGATGAGAGAGAGAGAGAGAGAGAGAGAGAGAGAGAGAGAGAGAGGGAGGGAGATCTTCTCGGAGACCCTACAGCTTCAAGAGCACCAACTACAGTGGAGGTGCAGGTGGAGTCTATGCAAAATGGGATGGTGAGTAGAAACCACGAAAGGTGAGGACTGGAAGCTGGTGACTTCTGCCACCAGGAGGAAGGCTCCTGCTTCTCTTGAAGGCTAGTAGCTATGGAACAGGTTCACTGCCCTCAAAGCTGAGATGGAGCTGGGTGTGCTTTCGAATGAAGAATCTGGGCTGGCAAATCCTGAGCCACACAGGAGCACCAGGAGGAACTGACAAGTGATAGTAGTGGGCGACTCCCTGCTACAGGGGACAGAGGCACCCATCTGCTGACCTGACCTCCTGTCTAGAGAGGTTTGCTGCTTGCTGGGAGCTTGAATCCAGGATATTGTGGAGAGATGGCCAAGCCTTGTCAAGCCCTCACTATTATTCCCTGCTGCTCTTCCATGTAGGTGCCAATGATACTGCTGCGGGCAACTTGGAAAGTATCAAACATGACTACAGAGCTCTGGGGGCAATAGTCAGGAGTATGGAGGCCTTCTCAGTCCTGCCAGTGAGGGGGAAAGGTATGAGGAAGAGTGGACTGATACTCTGTGTCAACAGTTGGTTGAACAGCTGGTGTCAACAACAGGGTTTTCATTTCTATGACCATGGGACTCTGTTCGAGGATTTCCATCTGCTTTGGAGAGGTGGGATCTACCTCACTAAGCATCTTTTTCAACAGGCTGGCTAACTTGTAACAAGGGCTTGAACCTAGAAATGATGAGGGGAGGAGAGAGTTACCAGCAGCCACGTGACGGACAGGATTGAAAAGCAAAGGCCTTGGGGTGATGTGAACAAAAGGGAACATATAACCAGCAAAACACGGCTTAGGTGGGGGCACCTCAAACATTTGCATGTAAGCAATGAAGTGCCTACAAGACAGAATTGAGGGGAAACCTCTCACCCTTTCTTGCAAATCAGCACACTTGAGTGCCTCTCTGAAGTGCCCGTATACCAAGGCATGCAGCATGAGGAGTAAACAGGAGGAATTAAAGATCTGTGTGCAGTTGCAGGGCTATGATCTCATTGTAATCATGGCGATGTGGTGGGATAGCTCACATGACAGGAATGCTGAAAGGGACGGATACAAGCTTTTTAGGAATTACAGGCCAGGAAGGAGAGGAGGGGGAGTTGCACTTTATATGAGAGAGCAGCTGGAATGTATGGAGCTCTGCCTGGGGTGGATGACGAGCTGACTGAGAGCTTACAGGCAAGGAGTAAGGGGCAGACCAATACAGAAGACATTGTTGTGGGTATTTGCTATAGGCTGCCTGTCAGGAAGAAGTAGATGAGGCATGCTACAGACAGCTAGAAGTAGCCTCACATTTGCAGGCCCTGGTCCTATGGGGGACTTTAACCACCCTGGTATCTGCTTGTGAGATGACACAGCAGGGCATAAGCAATCCAGACGGTTCCTAGAGTGCATCAACGACAATTTCCTGATACGGGTGACAGAGGAACCAACAAGGAGATGTGATCTGCTGGACCTCATACTTACAAAAGAGGAAGGACTGTTTGGGGATGGGAAGGTCGAGGGCTGCCTTGGCTGCAGTGACCATGAGATGGTGGAGTTCAGGATTCTGTGAGGAGGCAGCAGGGCAAAAAGCAGGATCACAACCTTGGACTTCAGGAGAACAGGGATCTACTTGAAAGATGCAAAGGGGTATGGCCGTAGATTGAAGAGGGGTCCAAGAAACCTCACTAACATTCAAAAATCACCCTCCTCCAAGCTCAAGAATGGTCCCTGCCAATGAGAAGGAAGTTGAGCAAAGGTAGAAGGAGGCCATGCATGGATGGACAAGGAGCTACTGGCAAAATTCAAACACAAAAAGGAAGTATACAGAAGGTGAAAGCAGGAGTAGGCAGCCTGGGAGGAACATAGAGATACTGTCTGAGCATGCAGGGATGGGGCCAGGAAAGCCTTCTTCACCTCAGTTCTGCTGGTAAGACTGGCCTTCAGAGGTGAAGGGCGCTTTCCCTTCGTGAAGGAGGATCAGGTTAGGGATCACTTAAGCAAACTGGACATGTACATGGCCCTGATGGGATGCACCATGAGTGCTGAGGGAGCTGGTTGATGAGATTGGCCTCGTAATGACTATCATCTTTGAAAGGTCATGGCAATCAGGAGAGGTGCCTGAGGACTGGAAGAAAGCAAATGTCACTCCATTCTTCAAAAAGGGCAAGGAGGAAGACCCAGGGAACTACAGGCCAGTCAGCCTCACCTCAGTCCCTGGGAAGGTGATGGAGCAGCTCATTCTGGACACCATTTCCAAGCACATGAAGGTTGAGAAGGTGATTGGGAGTAGTCAGCATGGATTCAAAAGGGGAAATCATACTTAACCAATCAACCTTCTGTGATGGAACAACTGGCTGTCTAGATGAGGAGAGAGCAGTGGCTGTTGTCTACTGTGACTTCAGGAAGGCTTTCGACACTGTCTCCCATAACATCCTCATAAGCAAGCTCGGGCAGTGTGCGCTAGATGAGTGGACAGTGAGGTGGATTGAAAACTGGGTGAATGGCAGAGCTCAGAGGGTCATGATCAGTGGTGCAAGGTCTATTTGGAGGCCTGTAGCTAGTGGTATACCACAGGGGTCAATCCTGGGTCCAATCCTGTTCAACTTATTCATCAATGACCTAGATGAAGGGACAGAGTGCACCCTCAGCAAGTTTGCTGATGATACAAAACTGGGAGGAGTGGCTGATACCCCAGAGGGCTGTGCTGCTGTTCAGAGGGACCTTGACATACTGAAGAGATGGGAAGAGAGGAATCTCATGAAGTCCTTCACCTAGGGAGGAATAACCCCATGCACCAGTACAGGGTGGGGGCTGACCTGCTGGAAAGCAGCTCTGCAGAGAAGGACCTGGGAGTCCTGGCGGACACCAAGTTAACCATGAGCCAGCAATGTGCCCTTGTGGCCAAGAACGCCAATGGTATCCAGGGGTGCATTAGGAAGAGTGGTGCCAGCAGGTTGAGGGCAGTGATCCTCCCCCTCTCTTCAGCCCGGGTGAGGCCACACCTGGATTTCTGTCTCCAGTTCTGCCTGTACACAAGAGACATGGAGCTGCTGAAGCAAGTCCAGCGGAGAGCTACTAAGATGATGAAAGGACTGGAGCATCTCCCATATGAGGAAAGGCTGGGAGAGTTGGGCCTGTTCAGCCTGCAGAAG
The DNA here is from genome assembly GCF_036370855.1 of Dromaius novaehollandiae. Taxonomy (NCBI): domain Eukaryota; kingdom Metazoa; phylum Chordata; class Aves; order Casuariiformes; family Dromaiidae; genus Dromaius; species Dromaius novaehollandiae. Next base: position 25,735,748 of record NC_088107.1, read on the forward strand.
AGAAGGCTGAGGGGGGATCTTGTCAATGCATATAAATATCTGAAGGGAGGGTGTCAAGAGGGTGGGGCTAGACTCTTTTCAGTGGTGCCCAGCAACAGGAGGAGAGGCAACAGGCACAAACTGAAACACAGGAAGTTCCATCTGAATCTAAGGAAAAAAGTTCTTTACTATGAGGGTAACAAAGCACTGAAACAGGTTGCCCAGCGAGGTTGTGGCATCTCCATCCTTGGAGATATTCAAAAGCTCTAGAATGAGTCCTGGGCAATGTGCTCGAGGTGATTGTGCTTGAGCAGGGGGGTTGGACTAGATCTCCAGAGGTCCCTTTCAACCTCGACTATTCTGTGATTCTGTGGAAATTTAAGGGCAGAATAAACCGTATTACGTGGCATTTTGCCTTTAGCTCATTGCCTCATACAAATTATTTTCCCACTTTACTTCTGAATCTAAGGTAATACTTTGTGTTTGAATAAACATGTGTTTGGTTGCAGCATATATTACAGACTTTCCTGTCTTTGTTGACTTTATACATGCCCTACCCTTTTAGGCAAAAGGACTTTACCTTACTGCCAGCACTACTTAACATTTATTTGATCCATGCCTGCTTTGAGGTTATTTAGGTATCAGCATGGGCAATAATGAGGGCTCTTCTCTGCTTTTGGTTTGTGTGTTACTCTTTCTCTTTTCAGTGTCACTTTTTAGTACTATTCTTAACGTAATTAGCATGAAGATGCCCTGACACATCTTTCCAGCTGCCCAGGGATACTCTTCTACCTAAAAATTCCTTCCTCTCATTGTCCAAGTCAAGAATATCTTGAAGCACATGACCAGAGGAGCTAGTCCAATAAGCTACTCCAATGTGGCTCCTCTTTGGATCTGAGACATTTCAATAGTTTGTTCAGATTCTTTAAGATTTTGTAGGTAATGAAATGACTATCTAACAATGGGACATAAAATGAGGCAGAAAGTGTGTATGTGTGTGTACTCAGAAGAGATCTGACTTCATGGGTGTGTGTGCAGATGCAAGGCCTATTAGGACAGTGTTGGAGAAAAAATGGCAAAAAGAATAAACAAGACTGTTAGTCTTTCTGATTCTTGGAGTGGTATGTAAGGCAGCCAAATCTCTGCATTTCTCCCATATTTTGTGAGAGTAGCTGTTTTGCTCCAGAAAGGATACAAGGAGCCCTTGGAGTGACTCCTGATTGAGCTCAGACAAGAAAGAAAGTTCACAGAAGGTGGAAGGAGGGACAGGCTACCCAGGAGGAATATAGAGCTTGTAGGGATGGAGTTAGGAAAGCCAAAGCTCAGCAGGAGTTGCAGCTAATAAGGGATTGGAAGGCAAGAAAGAAGGGTTTCTATAAGTAAATCAGCAGCAAAAGGAAGGCTAAGGAAAATAGAAGTCCACTGTTCAACAGGGCAGGGGACCTCATGACCAAGGACCTTGAAAAGGCTGAGGTATGCAATGCCTTTTTTGCCATGTTTTTCACTGGTAAGGTCTGCCATCAGGCCTCCCAGATCCCTAAGCCTACCAGCAGAGCCTGTGAGAGTGAAGCAGCACAAGCAGCAGATATAGACACATTTAGAGAGCACTTAGGTCAATTGTACATACAAAAGTCCGTGGGACTGAATGGAAAGCATCCAAGCATGTTGAGAGAACTGGCCAATGTCATTGCAAGGCCACTGCCTATTGTCTTTAAGAGGCCATGGTGACCACAGTAGGTTCCTGATGCCTGGAAAAAGTCAAATGTCACATCCATCTTCAAGAAGGGCAAGAAAGCGATCTGAGAAACTACAGGCTGCTCAGACTCATCTCAGTCTCCAGTAAGGTGATGGAGCAAATCCTCTTGGTAGCCATTTTGAGTTATATGAAGGACAAGAAGATGACTGAGAACAGCCAGCATGCACACATCAAGGGCAAATCTAATTGCCTTCTGTGATGAGACAACTTTCTGGATGGACATGGGAGGGCAGTGGACATTTTATATGTTAACTTTAGCAACACTTCAGTACAATTTCTTATAGTGTCCTGAGAGCTAAACTGGGAAGATATGGACCGGAAAAATGGATGATAAGGAAAATTGGCTCATTTGCCAGGCTGAAAGGGTTGTATGGTATGAGGTCCTGCTGGCAACATCCCCCTGTTCTTCAGGGATCAGTATTGTGACTACTGCAGTTTCATTTTTTTATTAACAACCTGAATGATGGGGTAGATTGCACTCTCAGCACGTTTGCAGATGTTTCCAAACTGGGAGGAGTGATGATACAATGGAGAGAAGGGCTGGCATTCAGAGAGACATTGACAGGCCAGGGAAATGGGCTGACAGGAACTGCCTGAAGTTCAACAAAGGCAAAGGAAAAATTGCATGCCTGGGAAGGAATGAATAACCTCATGCCACAGGGCAGGCTGGGGGATAACCGGCTAAAAAAAGGTACCTGTGCAGTCCGGGTGGACAGGAAGCCAAACATGAGTCAGGAGTGTGCCCTTGCTGTGATGAAGGCCAACTACATCTTGGAGTGCAGGCAGCAGGTCGAGGCCAGGGATCCTCTCCCTCTCCTTGGCACTTGAGAGACCACATCTGGAACAATACGTCCAGTCGTGGACTCCCCAGTACTGGAAAGACATTGCCATTGTGGAACAAGTCCTGTGGAGGAAGACGGGGTCACCAGGGTAATTAGGGTCTGACTCATCTGGTGGACAAGGAGAGGCTGGGAGACCTGGACTTGTTCAGCGCTAGGAAGAGAAGAATCATGGGAGATCTTTTTGCTGTCTGCAGCTACTCATTGTTGGGGCGTAGAGAAGATGAAACCAGATGTTCTTAGAGGAGCATTGTGATAAGACGAAAAGTGATAATAGGCACAAGTTGGAACATGTGAAATTCTGATCAGACACTAGGGAAATCTTTTTCTTCCTGACAGTATTCAAACATTGGAAGAGTTTACTAAGAGAGTTTGTTTGAATATCCCTGGAGATATTCAAAACTTAATTGGACAAGACCGTGAACTATCTATCAAGTGCTTCCTGCTCTGAGTGGGGGATGCACCAGAGTCTACAGAGGTTTCTTCCAACCTACATTTCTGTGTATCTATGAAACCATGCTGAATGTGCTGGATTTTCAAACCTGAGACTAATTAGGAGCTGACCTGCCAGGAACTTTATAGAGGATATGTAAGACTCCACCTTCTTAGAAAGAGACATGTTTGTGGTTCAAAATTTCCCATGTGACTTGTATCACTACATCTGAACTACTTGAATTGCAACTGAATATGCTACTTTTGTAAACAGTTGTGGAAACTTCCCTATAGGAGACAAAATGAAGACTACGAAGGAAATTTGTGATGTTCCTTGACTACAAACAGGCAGAAACGCCTCCTTATCTGTCACACACCACCCTCCCCTCCCCTCCCCCCCAAAAAACCCCAAACCCCAAACCCAACAAGAGCTAGTAGATCAGAATGGATGGAACACTGACTTGGCTTGACAGATTCTAATATTTTTAAAGAGATTTAAGAAGCAATTTAATCCAATACTATTCAAATTCGGCTGGGGTTGCAAGACTCATGCCTTTATCACCTGTATCCAGCCATAAATTATGTGCACTGAGATGAAGGTATTTGTGTTTTGTTTTTGTTTTTATTATCTAGTCCCTGTGGGCTGCTTCATTTTTTGTCTACTGCTTTTCAGGCAACTCGTCTATGAATTATGTTTAGGGAATACTCGACTTCTTTGTTCTGCAACTCACCAGTGAATCACAGATCTCATCTCAGGAGACTGATCAAAGAAATAGGAAATTTACTTCCCATGATGTTGTTGATATTTTGTATGTCATTAACATAATAAAAAGACCTTCTTTTCCTCTAGCTAGATCATCAGAGATTTCTAGTATAGGCTGAAAAACTTTCTCCTTGCATCTTACCTGAGCAGCTAAAAATCCCTGAGAATTTTACAGTACAGCTTTTCCTCACAGTCACAGTGTTAATCTGTCAACTAGAAAAATGCCAGGTAGGTATGAAACAAAATAGTAGGACAGAAATTCTCAGTCTTTTAACACCACAAAATAAATAGCTTTGTCCTCGGCTTTGCTTTCTGGCTTCCCCAGTTACTCACTGTCAGAGGGCCCTACTACAATCAGAAAAATGATGATTGATAGTGAGGTGACATTTGTACAGAAAGATAATTTTTTTGTTGTGTAATTGATACAGTTGGAAAAATAGGCAAGCTTCAGCATGAAAAGACTTTTCTTTGCATTTGTATTTAAGAAACAGTCTTTCAAAAAGAACGTTTGAGAAAGATACTTTCCTTTGATGTGCTGATGTATTTATTATTAATCAGTTAATTGCAGAAAAAATCAGTCAGCTTCTGTGAAACAGAAGGGAAGTGTTAGAAAGGTAAGAAAAAATATGGTTGGAAGGAGGAGAAAATGAAAGTGATTAGATCACCTGTGGTGGACTGAGAAAAACAAACAGAATCAGAGAGGACATACCTTAATGCAGTGATGTCTTTCCACATATGGATTTCAATGAGGATCAACTGTATGCTTAAAGGTGGCAAGTAATGTGTATAAATGGAGGCATTTTTATTTAAAAGAAAATTATACCTCTAACTCTTTGAAATGTAGGCAACAATGATTGGTTGATGCCTGCATAATATGATCATAGGTTTCCAACAGAGCTTGTTCAAAGACTGAGTTAAAAGTATTTTTGGATATATTTGATCAGTTTTTGATAGTGCATAAGTTAGTATAGTGCATACATATGCAAAAATTACACTTTGGCTGCATGCTCAGTTTTTTATTAGGAAATTAGTTCTAATTTTTTTGTCTGTTTATTGTTTCCATAGTAAAAGAATAAACCGAAGAAGTATGAGAAAGTGAGTGACTGGACTGGAAATAAATAATAATGACTTTAAAAAAATCAATTCTTTTCAATAAAAGTATATATTATACTGGGAAAAACAATAAAGACTGTGAAATGTGTGTATACATGTTTTAACTTCATTACAAGAAATGTTTTGGAAGTAACTACTTTTTCATTAGTTATATTCACCAATACTGATCATCACTTTATCTTCTCTGCACTGAATGAACAAAGAAAAAGACTCATTTTGCAGAATTTGCAGTCTATAATGTAATCCAGAAATACACATGCCTACCTGCCCTAGCAAAATTATCTCCAAACTTTTTTTCTTATTCCATATGGTCAGGTCTTACCTGATAAATATGATATGATATGATAAATAAACTTATCTGAAACAGAAAAAAGAATGAGAGCATGTGCTCAGTTTGAGATAATCTGCTGAAGCATTCTCTTCTTTAATCCTCAGCAATGTACAAAAGAAATATTGATGATTGCATACACCATGGGGCACCTTGTAGTGGCTGTCATTGCTGAAAAACTTCAAGCTGTGCAATTTTTAAGATTAAAAAAGATATCAGGAAGAAATGATAATCATTAGAAATGTGAAAGTTGAAACTGGCTTAATGAAATACAGGCAGAATAGAGGAAAGAGAGCATCAAGAGTGACTCACGTGAGTTAGAAGCATTGTAGATGACAGTGAAGGTTGTAGTGGGAAGTCACAGATGGACAGAACTGAAATAAGAGTGTGGCTGGAGTGGTAGAAAAATCAATGTTTCATATCTTTCACATTCTGCTGTATGCACAGAAGAAAGGCTTTATTTTAGTATTTTCCAGTCTCATATTTTTACACTTTTCTTCATTCTTGTTACAGAGCGAAAGTAGGAAAAGACTACATTAGCTGCTTTTGTTCACATGCATTTCTTGTGTTTCTATTCAGCTTTTATGTTTTATTTCATGCATTGTGTTTCGCACATGTTTATGCATTCATTTGTATCAAAATAGCACAGAAACAAACGAATATTGTAAAACCTTTTTTCCTCACAGCTGTGCAACCTTGACATTTTGCCTTTGCTTGTCACTGTTCCAATAATGCTGAACCAGACGGAGGTGAGTGAGTTCATCCTTTTGGGCCTCACCAATCTCAAGGAGTTGCAGCACTTTTTCTTCATCACCTTCCTGTTGCTTTACCTGACCAGTCTTCTGGGAAACAGTGCCATTGTGACCATGGTGATATTTGAGCCCCGTCTCCACACACCAATGTACTTCTTCCTGGGAAACCTCTCCTGCCTGGACATCATCTACTCTACGGTTACTGTTCCCAAGATGCTCATTGGCTTTCTCTTTGGGCATCAGCCCATCTCTTTTGGTGGGTGCTTGGCCCAGCTCCACTTCTTCCACTTCCTGGGCAGTACTGAGGCTATGCTCCTGGCCATCATGGCCTACGACCGCTATGTGGCCATTTGCAACCCATTGCGCTATACTCTGGTCATGAGCTCACGGAAATGTCTGTTGCTGGCTGTGGCCACCTGGGCCACTGGTTTTTTTCATGCCATGATGCACTCAATCATGACCTCTCAGCTGAGTTTCTGTGGCCACAACCACATCCACCACTTTTTCTGTGACATCAAACCACTTTTGAATTTGGCTTGCAGTAGCACCAGCCTCAACCTGACCCTCCTCAATGTTGTCACCACATCCATTGCTCTAGCCCCCTTCACTGTCATACTCCTCTCCTACCTTTACATTATCTTCTTCCTCTTCCTGAAAGTCCAGTCTAAGGGAGGAAGACGGAAGGCCTTCTCCACTTGTGCTTCCCACCTCACCGTTGTAGCCCTGCTGTACATACCAGTTTTCTTCAATTATGCACCTCCCTCCTCAGAAAGCTCCTCCAAAAGGGAAATGCAGGTGTCTCTCATGTACAGTGCTGTCACCCCAGCTCTGAATCCTCTAATCTACACTCTTAGGAACCAGGAAGTGAAATCTGTCCTGAAAAAAAAGTTAGGGAGAAAACTCTTCCTTGGAGGAAAGTGACTAAAAAAAGGACAAAACTCAGAATGTGTTTACTCCACCTCTGATATCTTCAAGGGAAAAGGGCAAGAGGACACTTTTTTGCAAGAGACTGAAAAATTACTGATTATCTCATGTAGTTTTAAATGTTTGGAAGTTAATTGCATAGATCTAAATTAGGGGAAACATTTAAGGGCTTGATGTTTCTTCTGTCATTTTAGATGTCTTATGGTATCCCATTTGGTCTCCAGCTGCCAATACAGCATGCATGTCTCTTGCAGGTCCCACGTCACAGCTGACAGCCCCATGCAGTTGTTCTGGATAATCTAAGGTGTTAAATGATGACTTGATAGCTATGGTTAGGCAGCTGAATGACCCAAAAGGAAAGCCTACACTTCAGGCATCTAAAGCCTAATCAGAAGAATCCTACCCAAGGATAAGATTTTTTGCTACCTTTTTTCAAAATTTAGCATTTAATTTTCAAACATCTATCCCATCTTTTGCATTTTTCTTCCTTCTCTGTGCTTGATCTCCAAGGCCTAGCTCTGCACTTCTCTGTGTGGAGGAGAACTCCACCCAGTTTCACGGGCTCCTCTTGCTAAGATTCCCAACCATCATGGAGTTGCAGCTATTGCGCTTCCCAGTATTCCTGTTGGCCTATGTTTTAACCGTTTTTGAGAACATGGTCATAATTGCTCGGAGCAGGACAAACTGTGAGCTCCACAAACCTATGTATTTTTTCCTTAGTCACCTCTCCTTCATTAAGGTCAGGTACATCTCAGTCACTGTCCCCAAACCCTTGGCAAACTTCATTGTTGACTACAGGGGTATTTCCTTTGTGGGATGCATGAGCCAGCTCTTTTTCTTCAGCTACCTTATGGGCACTGAATGTGACCTTCTCTCTGCTGTGGTGTACGATTGCCATGTGGCCATCTAACCATTGCATTACTCAGTCCTCATGACCTACCAAGTGTGCATATACCTGGAAGCTCTCTCCTGGTACAGTGAGTTCTCTGTTTGTTTGATCAAGATTTCCTTCATTTCTCAGCTGAAGTTTTGTGATCCCTGTGTGATCAACCACTTTTTCTGTGATATCAACCCCGTGCTGAACCTCCCCTGCACAGATATGTCACTGGCAGAGATGGTGGACTTTGTGATGGCCTTATTTATCCTGCTGGTTCCCCTCTCAATCCCTATTGTCTCCTACCTGTTAATTATCATGGCAGTCCGGCACATCCTCACCACTGAGGCTAAGAAGAAAGCATGTGTCTGTGGGAGAAGAGGTGCGAGAAGGGGGGCAATGAGGAGTGCCAGAGGGAGAGTGGCCAGGACAGTGGCAAGGAACATCAGGTGGGGTTGTTTTCCTCAGGACACCTGTGATTCTTTTTTCAAGCGCCTGGTGGAGATGTCAGCATTGCCTTGAGAGGTGGAAAATCAGCTGTCTTTTCAGAAACACTCTGCAAGAGAAACAAAGAGAGTGAAGGTCTAACCAGAGTAAACAAGAGCATGCATCAAAGGAAAATGACCTTTTAAGCCTGTGAACCACAGAGATGAAGGGAGGGGAGGCCCAACCTGAAATCCAAGCCTTGGCGAGCTTTTAATGAGAGGCCAGTTGGAATCCCTGTCTTTAAATCAGGCAAGTTCAAATACTGACCCCAGGGTGGATCCAAAGTCGGACAGCCCTATGTTGTGCTCTGGACACCATCAAATGCTGCTCAGCATGTGCTCTCCCAACACTCACAGAGAGCTGGGTAGCGAGGGAACACAGCTGAGCTCATGATGTAGGTGCACTTGTCCCTCTCCAGGCACAAGGGCAGGACCACGAGCATCAGACCCAGACTGCAACTTTTGTTCATCTGCACATGTAGGGTTGCCAAGTCTGGTAGTCCTGTTTTTTGAGGAGATTTGCTTAAAGCCCCACCCTCTGGAAATGAGGGGTTACAGATTCTGACAGTGTCTGCTTTGGGGTACTTTTCAGTGTCTGCTTTGGGGTGCTTTTATCTTCACAGCTGTAGGAAAAAAACTTTATTGGCATGATCCACATCCACCCTGAAAGCACATAGCTTAAGCACATAGCAGAACTTACAAAAGATAGCTCCATGTCTAGGTCTAGGTCTAGGTCTAGGTCTAGCTATTTTTCTGGTTTAAAAGCTTGTAGTTTTCTAATTCCTGTCTCATGGAGGTTTTTTCGGTTGGTTGGTTGGTTGGTTTTTTTTTTTGTTTTTTTTTTTGTTTTTGTTTTTTTTTTGGATAACTAAACCATGTGAGTCTAGTCTAGAGCAAAACACCATCCACTTTTTCTGCTTCCAGGTGACAGTGCCATATATTTGTTCCACTTAAAGCATCCAGATTGGTGGCATTTTGGGGTTGCACTCACAGTGCACGAGCATTAAGCATATACTCAGGTCATTGTGGGAGGATGGCTTCTCTTTTGAAACAGAGCCTCTGGGAGAGCCCTCAAAGCCAAGCTGTCGACCAAAGAGTCGGTATGGTATGACACTATAAACAGCCCGTAGAAAGTACATGCCTTTTACAGGTGCCTCCTGCCCATGCTGGGGCTCAGGTTTCAAGTGACGGAAGCCAAGAAGAGAAAGCCTCCACCCTGTTCCTCTCCAGCTCCCTCATGCCCCAGACACATAGTGCTGGGTTCAGAGGAGGGGCTGACAAGGAGCTGATCGTGTATACAGGTACGTGTGAGTCCACAGTGAAGGGGCTGAGGACAAGATCTTGCTGTGTGTATGGCTGTGCAACAAAATACGGCTAGTTTACCACAAAATTGGAGTGTGTCTGCGGTGGCTTTCTTCTTTGGGAAAGGTCTTAGTGCCAGGAGATTTAGGAGAGACATACCTTTGGGTGGAAAACCCTCACCACTTCTTCCATCCACTTCCTCTCCTCCCTGCGTGCAATCTGGGCTACAAATTTACCCAGCATGCCCCCCTCAGGGCCCTCCCCAGCTTTGCCTGGGACTTGCTTTTTCCGTTCTCCTCCTGAGCTGGGCGAGGCAGGGTAGTGGCCGGAGCAGAAATGACCCCGCTCTGTCCAACAGGAATACCTTTGAGGCTCGCTGACTGAGCTCGAATTGAGCTCTTCATACACCACCATGACATCCCTTACTTGCTGGGCAGCTTCTTCCTTTACAGGCCGGAGGCTCTCAAACGTATCCATGTTGGCAGGGAAGTCTGCAAAACTGGAGAATTCCTCAGCAGCCAGGTGGGAGGGGGAAAAGCCGGCATGCTGCTCCTCCTTGGCCTTTGCTGTGGTGGTCCTCTCAAATATGCTCCAGTAGGAAACATCTCTATAACACCATGACTCCTTTGAGTTCTGGCATCCACAATGGGCCAGCAGTGTAAACTGGGTGCTCTGGTTAGTAGGCTTTTGGGAGGACATGTCTCACCGCACAGGAGCAAAACAAAGCGTGTCATTCAGGAGGAGACTGGAAGGGCCAGAAAAAACATCACTTGGAGCCCCTGCAAAGTCAGTTGCTTATTGCAGCCCTCAGGGTGGACAAGCATTACGACTCCATTGTAAAGCCACTGCAGGAAATAAGCCTGCTCTGGCTGGGGAACGGACTACATCCACGGTATTGTAATCACTAAAACAAGGACACTTTGCACTCCCCTCTTGCCTTTCACTTGCAGCTATCTACCTTTTAGATGTATTAATGTACTGCACCACACAGGACAGACGAGTTGCTTAGACCCCCTTGTAAGACAGAGGAAATATGATCGGTCACAGGTTACAGGATGAGGAGCAGCCATCTCCACGCTTTATTTGCAAGATTGTCCTTTCCCCTTCCTGACTTCTGTGACTAGACTGACAGAAGCTACGCAAGGGATAGAGAGTCTTGGACTCCCTCGGCTAACTGGGAGCCCAAGTCCTGCATCGATGCACGTTTGTGTGGGAGAGGCAGTGCAAAAAGCAGAGTAGAATGGGCACGTAGCGCAGGGAGGTGGAGGAGTGGTGTGTGGTGTGTGCCTGTGAGAGGCTGAGGTATTTGGCATATGCCTCTCAGGATAAGGTGAGTGGGGAAGACTGGAAGAGATGCTGAGGACCCAAAACCATGGGTCTCTGGGCTCGGGAGGATTATCTGTACCTGACAACCCTGGCCCACACATGCCGAGATAGAATTGTGGTGTGGGAGGGAGAGTGGGGAAGCAGAGGGCCCGGGTTTGGGGAGCCACACAGTGGGCTACACTTATCTGGGTGCCTGCAAGTGGGGAACAACAATGAGAGATCATCTCTGTGGGGGCGACGATAGGGGGGTCATGGTCTTCAGTGCCAGGATTAGAAAAACAAGTCAGAAAGCTGCTTTAGCTTCAGGGTGTTTTCCCTGAGCAGCACTGCAGTTTCTCTGAGCCTGGGGCAGGAGGACACTGCGGTTTGGCAGGGACCTCACTGAGGCCAGGATTTATAACTAACATTCAAGCCCACCCCCTCCACCAGCCTAGAGATGCTGCTGGGCAAAGGCAAGAGGTGAAGCCACACAGCCAGATATGTGCCAGGTGTATCTTTAGCAAGGACCGTGATATTTCAAGCAGGAAAACCATTGCTGCAACAAGACGGAGCCTCAGGGAATGTGTCCCAGGGACATCGTGAATGTAACGTGACCCTCCAAGTGTAGGGAAAACGAGAAAATGCCCTCCAACCTCAAAGAGCTATGGGACATTTCCTACGATGAGACTTCCTCTTTCCAACCATCGGTCCTACTTATAGCTACCTCACACAGGCTGACGTTGTCAGGTAACACGGACTCGTTTCCCACGATTTCTTTCCAAACCAGGGGCTGGATCATGCAGTCTCTTTCAATCACAAGTCAGATAGGGTTTTCCCCAAATACGCCTTGCAGTCGTAAAAGGGAAGGCTGACTTGAAAGCCAGGGGAAGCTAGATGACTGAGCACGTCCAAAGCTGACCGTGTCCTCGAAGGGTTTCTACTGACTGTGACGTCAGAGACTGTCATGTCATAAACAGATTACAAATGAGAGAATAACTCTGCATTGCATCTTGTGCCATTCAGGACAACTCCTTGACTTCAACCCCAGAAACAACAGCCATGAGCAAAACCAACTTTGTAACAGATGTCACTGCAGCTGCTGAATGTATTGGTTCAGGGAGCTCCACCCAAATCTGGCAATGCCCTGTGCTTACAGGTAGACTCGCTGCGATGGGAGAGGGGAGGTTTTTCCCTCCTCAGTTTCCGGCAGAGAGAGGTAAGCTCAGGACAGAGGGCAATGCTTTTCCGTGCAGAGCGGGCAGCTAACGGAAGCTGGAGGAGAAAGAAGCACCACAAGTCTCCAGCTATGCTGCACAATGTCTTTAATGAGAAGGAAGGAAAAAATTGTAGTGAAGCAGTACAGAGAGCAAGACACACGTTTCCAGGGTTCAGTGAGACACAAAGAAGTGCCCATTTCCACAGGACAAGTGGCATGCAAAGCGCTTGCCTCTTCCCATTCCAAATCTGCATTGTGGCAATCACATCCCCCCCAAGAGCAATTCCTAACCCTGATACCCTCCCCCCGGCGTGCAGGCTCTGTAGGACAGCTTTTGACACCGTCTCCCGTAATGTCCTCATCAACAAGCTGATGAAGTGCTGGTAGATTAGAGGACAGTGAGCTGGACTGAAAACTGGCTGACCTGCCAATCTCAGATGGTTTTGATCAGCGGCATAAAGCCCAGCTGGAGGCCAGTCACTAGTCGTGTACCCTAGGGGTGGATACTGGGTCCAGTGCTGTTTAGCCTGCTGGCTGCACTCTTGCCAATGCAGCCCAGGACGCAGCTGGCCTTCCTCGCAGAAGGGCACACGGCTGACTCACATCTGGCTTCTTGTTTGCAGATGATACAAAACTGGGATTTGGGGTAGCAACAGCATTGCAGTGCTAAAAGCCCTGCCCCTCCTCCCCCCCTTTTTTTGCCCTTCATGTCCCTTGCCAGTCCCAACACGAGTCCAGCTTTGCCTTTCCGAACACCATTGCAGCGTGCCCTGGCAACGTGGCTCTGGTCCTGCTTTCTCGCCTATCCCTGTTTTCACCTCCTGCGTCCTTCCTGCCTGCTTTGGAGCTCCCTCACGAGTTCCCCTTTTAGCCAAGCCTGTCACCTGGAACCTCTGCTCTTTTCCCTGGATATCAGGGTGGACTGTGCTCGTGCTTGGGGGAGGTGGTCCTTAAAGACCTGCCAGCTCTCCCCAGGTCCTTGGCCTGTCAGAGCTGCTTCCCATGAGGCCCCACCCACCCATTCCCTGAATATGCTGGCATCAGCTCTCCTGAAGCCCGGGCTCTGTACTCTCTCACTGGCCTTCCACTCTCTCGTCTCCACAAGCAGACAATTTCATGGTTGCTCCAGCCAAGGCTGCCATTGATTATTATGCCCCCAGCCAAGCCTTCCTGGTTCACGAGGAGCAGAACCAGCCTTGGCCCTCCTTGCCACATCCAGAGGATGTGCTAAGAAGCTATCCCCAACTCCACAAGCCCCCAGGGTTACTTGAGTCCCAACATGTTGCTCTCCTGGCAGAGGCTGGAGAGCGGAAAATCCCCATTATAAGAACTGACTGCAACCCGGAAACCACCTTGAGCTTTTACAGAAGATTTTGCCCCTTTCTCATCATGAGTGGGTGGACCGTAACGAGCTCCCACCACAGCATGACTTCCTGCTGCACCAAGCAGGAGGGAGACAAGGGGTGCCAGGGCAGAAACACAGGAGGGCCACTGCTCTTGAGACACCGATGCCTAGAAGAACAGGGCCCTGCCTGTGTCAGCCACAGAGGCCCCCAGGGCCAGCCCGGTGCCCAGGGAGCTGGCCGCCGGTGCCAGGCGAGGATGGAGGCTGGGTGCTGCTGCAGCACAACAGCCCTTCCTGGGGAGAGAAATACAGACTTGAGAGTCTCTGGGGGCCCTCCTCCCCTTTCTGTAGGGGAGCACCATAAGGACATGTGAAATGTAAAGTATGCATGGGATGTGAGGTCCTGCAGATGCCTGCAGCGTAAGGACATTGCTGTCATGGGAAAGAGCAACTTTGTATGGGACTTTGGAGGGGGCATGTGGGATAATGTTAAACTTCCTCTGGGCTGTTTTGACGGGATTGTGGGGGTGCGCATGCAAAACTTCTAATGGGATAGTTCAGGGAAGGCCCAAAGATGGGGAAAGGGAGGGATGGAGGTGGACTGGGGTGGGGCAAACCTGGGAAACTGACCCTGCTGGTCAGTACGCTTGCCTGGACAACTCCAGTGCCTAATCACTGCAGCATCGCCTATCTTTTTGTTAAACTCCACTTGGAATTCTCTCCTGTCTGACCTTGCTCTCTGTTCTCTGTGTGTGTGTGTCTGTGTATGTGTGGGTATATCGTATTGTCCAGGAAACCTCAGGCTGGACTGGCTGATGACTAGGGGGGGATCAGCATCAGGGAAGACTTAGCGTCAGAGAAAGAGACTAGATGAACAGAGAGAGTCAAAACCTGACAGGACACGGTCAAACGCAGTCAGACCTGCTTTGGCTGACAGTGCTCTGAGTGGGGGGGTTGGACTAGATGATCTCCAGAGGTCCCTTCCAACCTCAATGGTTCTGTGATACCGTGCTCCTGTGACTTGCCTTTGCCTTTGCTGAACTGCAGGCGGTTCCTGTCGGCCCCTTTCTCCCGCCTGCCAAGGCTCTCCTAATACCAGTGCTGCCCTCCAGTTTCTCAGCTGCATTGCCCCAGACTCGTCTCTCCAACAAATGTGCTGAAAGTTCCCTCCATCCCACTGTCCAGGTCACCCCTTAAGACATTAAAGCCCGTTGGCACCCAGAGTGATTCCTCAAGGGATGTCACTGGGAAACAGCCACCAGCTGGCCTTTGTATCACTGAGCACAAGCCTTTGAGACCAACAGCCTGGTTCATTTTCCACCTGTGTTGGCAGCCAGGTCTCCTCTCCATTAGTCACTGAGCTTTCTTTAAGTATACTATGAGAGACCATGCCAAAGGCCTTGCTGCAGTCAGGGGTAACAAGGGTAGCAACAGCGTTGCAGCAGTAAAAGCTCTCCTTCTTGCTCTTGATGTCCCTTGCCAGTCCCAACACAAGTCAAGCTTTGCCTTTCCTAAGACCATCGTGACATGCCCTGGCAATGCGGCTTTGTTCCTGCCATTGGTTATTAAGTCTCCGGCCAAGTTTTCCCTGTTCATGAGGAGCAGGTCCAGCCTTGGCCTTCTATGTCACATCTCGGGGATGTGATAAGAAATCAACCCCTGGCTTCCTCAGCTGGTCAGAGCAAGAGACTGGATAAGCAGGGCCCACGGCCCAGGCAGGGACTCTGGTCAGACCTATGGTGTGGGCTACAGATTGAGAGTCCTGTGGGTGTGCGTGTGTATGTGCATCAAGAGAGGAGGGGGTGCCTCTGTGTTCACGGTGGAACTCCATTCCTGACCTGCCCACGAGGAAGAAAAGGATTGGGTCACGTGGTGGTGATGCCAGGGTGAGTGCCGCTGATATTTCTACAGGTGCTTGTGGCCAGGTCATGGGTGTTTGTTCTCTGTGTGTGTGTGTGTGTGTGCGCGCGCGCACGTATGCGTACTTTGCGCCCATTGCGAAAGCTTGCTCAGCCTTGCCCCTGGCTGGACCTACAAATGGGAGCAGCAGCAAAGAGGCTAGGAAGGAGAAATCCCCCAGGTCTTCCAAGCCACTGGATTTGTCTTCGCTGAACAAGCGCCAGCCTTCACCTCCTCTCCACCTGCAGAGTGGTGAAGGTCCCCGCTTGCCACCAGGAAGCTGGGGGTTTAGCTCCCTGAAGGGAAGGAAGAACCAGCTTTGTCCCCAGGACACCCACACTCCTGTGGGGGGACCTCTCTGTGTTCCTCTCTGCCTGGTGATCCACAGCCTTCTCTGCTCCTCAGGTGCACTTTGGGAGGTCTGGATGCTAAGAAAGCAAAGGAGAAGGTGAGAGAAGATGCTAAGAAAGCAAAAGAGAGGGCAGGAGCAGCACAGGCAAGGGGCTGAGGAGCAGGACAGCTGCCACCAGCCCTGGCCAGAGACCTGGAGCACAGCATAGCGGGGAGTGCTGGTGGAAATGTGCAAGGTGAGAGGCCTCAGCTGGGAGGGGACTGGGAAAAAAGGGCCTTAGCAGAGGATGGTGTCGATCCATCGACCTCTGGGCACGCTTCCGCTGCGCCACTCTGCTCCCCCCAGGAGCTCTCTGGAGGGCTTGCAGAGCCCTCCCTGCCGCTCCTGCACACTGACAGCACCAGCACTTGGGCTCAGCTCCGTTCCTCCTGCCTGGGCCTGGGCCCATGGAGGAAAAATGTCTCCCCGGGAAGTCCAAAGGCTGCGTGCCTGGGCTGAGGCCCCCTTGGTTTGCCCTTCTGACACCATCTCCTGCCCATCACACACAGCAGGGAAAGGTGGGGTGTTTGTTTTTGCCCCACCGAGCTGCCTCTGCAGGGAAGGACAGAAACCCCAGAGTGAGGGGGGAGCCTGCCTGCCTGTGTTGTGCTCAGGGCAGCTGCTTCCAAATGAGTGCCTGCTGCAATCAGGGCCAGGAAAAGGCTTTTACCCCGCCCCCCCCCCCCGGAGTCAGGTGCATCTCCTGCATAGAACTTACTTTCCCCAAGGCAGGGAAGGGTTGCTGAAGCCAGGCCTGTCTCTCCCGGGCTCTGTGAGGTGCTCCAACCTGCCTGTGCATGCCAGGAGGCTGCAGCAAGCGAACTTGCTCCCCCAGGGAACATGAACTTGTTGGTGGAAACTGGGCTGCTTTTTAGCAGAAACTTCATACGGAAGAGCCTCTGCAGGCGCCTGGAAGAAGAAAAGCATACGTGCGTTGGCCGGGAATCGAACCCGGGTCAACTGCTTGGAAGGCAGCTATGCTCACCACTATACCACCAACGCATGTAAGTATAGGCCTCCTGCCTGCTCCTCCCACTTCACAGATTGGCTGTGCTGCCTCTTTCCAGCCCCTGCACATATACTCTCCTCTCTCACAGTCTCTTCTGCCTCTTCCTCATCCTTTCAAAACCCTCAACACCACCTGCGCTTGGGTTCTCTGCTTTCTCTCTCTCCTTCAGGACCTGACACATTTGCACGCTGCCATCACTGGATGCCCCCGCACAGATCCCTTCGCTTGGAAGGCAGCTATGCTCACCACTATACCACCAACGCATGTAAGTATAGGCCTCCTGCCTGCTCCTCCCACTTCACAGATTGGCTGTGCTGCCTCTTTCCAGCCCCTGCACACATACTCTCCTCTCTCACAGTCTCTTCTGCCTCTTCCTCATCCTTTCAAAACCCTCAACACCACCTGCGCTTGGGTTCTCTGCTTTCTCTCTCTCCTTCAGGACCTGACACATTTGCACGTTGCCATCACTGGATGCCCCCGCACAGATCCCTTCGCTTGGAAGGCAGCTATGCTCACCACTATACCACCAACGCATGTAAGTATAGGCCTCCTGCCTGCTCCTCCCACTTCACAGATTGGCTGTGCTGCCTCTTTCCAGCCCCTGCACATATACTCTCCTCTCTCACAGTCTCTTCTGCCTCTTCCTCATCCTTTCAAAACCCTCAACACCACCTGCGCTTGGGTTCTCTGCTTTCTCTCTCTCCTTCAGGACCTGACACATTTGCACGCTGCCATCACTGGATGCCCCCGCACAGATCCCTTCCCTTCCTCCCCTCCAGCCACAGAGATACCAGAGGGAGAGTCAAACCATCCTGTGGCGTCACTATGTCCCAGATGCCACCCTGGTGCAGGCGCTGCCGAGGGGGCATACCCATCACCTGGAAGGACTCAGGGAATGGCTCTGTCCTTGCAAACTGCTGTGTGATCATCAAACACAGGAGATGCAGTGGTTTTCTACAAACCGGTGCTGGAGGGAGTGAAGGGGAGCTAAGGGGAGGTGAGAAGAAAGGCGAGGTGGGGAGGAATTCGGTGATTTTAGGGAGGAAATGGTGCAGGCTAGAACAATGATTCCCAGGCACTTTCCTGGCAGTCCCCCCTTTGCCAGGGCCCTGGACTTCTCTCCCTTGACAAAGCTCTGCTTTAGATGGGCCTTCCAGGCCCGCCAGCCTTGGAGGAGTGTCAGGGCTCCCTGGCCTTGCTGGTGAGCTGACTTGAGGGAGGGCTCAGGGCGTGCTGTCCCCACAGCTGTGTTCAACACAGTGGCCATGCAGTCTGGCCTTGGGTCCAGAGGTGTGCCCCTCCCCTTGGAGCCTGTAGTCTTCCTGGGTGGGAAGGAAACCCAGGCCTCCGTGCATGTAGTGGGGCAAAAACGAGAGGATCGCAGAGCTGAGCACTGCTTCCTCTCAGGCTTGTGAAAGGGGAAGGAAAAATATCACTGTGGATGCCCCTTCCTGCATTGCGGAGGTGAGCAGTTGTATGGGAGAAAGCAGCCTTACCTGTCAGGCAGTGGAGGAATGGGTGAAGGCGTGACACTTTGAGAGCAGTGGTGCAGAGGGCACAGTGAGCTTAAACCTAGCCAGAAAAATGGGCTTGTTTCCCTCCCTCCCCACTTACAGCTTACACCAGGCAGCTTTGGGTTATTGCAGGTGGAGAAAACAAACGCTGCACAGTCCCTTGTGGTGGAGAGACTCCGTGGGGGTGCTCTAGCTCCATTTCAGTTAGTGAGAGACAAAATTAGGTCTTTCACGTCACTCTTAGGCCCTTGTTACTCTGACGTGTTGATCCATCTAAATACTGCACAGTGAATCCATGGTTTTCACAAGCTGAGACTGAGAATAGGCTTGACAGTGTTCGGCCTCCTTACCGAACAGCTGTGACCCAGATGTGGGGTCGCTGTGGCTTTACAGTCAACTGCTAACAGTTCTAGGGTCAATACTATGCACTAGCGGGGCTCTGGGACCGGGACCAACCGACAAGGGCCCTGCCATTCCCTGCGCTGTGCTCACCTGCATCTCCCAGCTCATCCTCCCTTGCAGTGCAGCCTTGCTTTTGCTGACCCTGACAGCCCAGCAGCTGCCCCTAACACTGCACCAGGGCCACGGAAATGACAGAAATGCCTCCTATGCATCCCTGGAGCCATACATTGGATTTCAAGCAAGATCAGCCTCTTGACTTGGGTTGTGGTCACCATCCAGACAAAACCGTGCACAGGCAGACCTCTACAGTGGCTCATTCTCGGACATCAAACTTTCTCTTTCCCCCCACTCGTCTACGTCCCTCCGGTTCCCTTCACCCCACCATTTGCCCTTCCACGTAGCTCACCCCTCCTAACGCCTCCCCTGAGTTCTTTCTCCAGCTCTCTAGAGCCGGAGGGCAGCCACGCCAGCAGACAGTGCCGTTTGTGTGTCTCCTGTTTCCACTGTCTCAAAACTTCAAGACCGGGGTCCTTGGATTCCTTGCAGTCTTTCCTCTTCAGCTCCTGCTCTTGGGCTCTCTGCTTTCTCTTCCGTCTTAAGAGACCTGATACATGGAGCTCCCTTCCCTTCCTCCCCTCCAGCCACAGAGATGCCAGAGGGAGAGTCAAATGCTGCTCCGGCATCAGCATATCCCAGATGCCACCCTGACAACCAGGCGCTGGGAGCTGCAGCCGTAGCCCTGGGGTTACGCCTCTGAAACCCTGGATGCAGGCACTTCTCCTTCGCAGCGCAGGTCCCAACCCTAGTGCTTAGAGCCCCCAGGCCTCAGAGGCAGGCAGGGAGGAAAGACTCCTCACCCTGGGGAGGCAGCTGGAACTCCGGGACTTCCCCAGCAGTGCTTCCTCCGCGGGGCTGGGCATCTGGTGGCGCCTCTTGTCCAGTCCACCTCACTGCACAGCAGGGACTGGGAGGTAAATGAGACACCTCCCTCAGAGTCCCAGGTGTGGTGAATGCGCTCTGAATGTGCTCATCTGTTTGTGGGTGCCCAGCTGTGGTGTGTCCCAAGGATGGAAAGGAAAACCCCAACACAGTCTGGCCCTGAAACTCGCAGCAAGCTGGATGACGTTGCACAGGGCACGTGATCACTGCTGCCAAGAGGTTTGGGGCGGGTAGCTGCGGCTGAGCGAGGAAGGCAATGGATGTGAAGTCCAGGGGAGTTTCCCCACACAGGTTGGAATCCTGCCAGCTACAGGGCACCGTCCTCTTCTGGGCTGCCTGGAGCGACGAAGCTCCAGCCCTGGACAAAGCCCCGCAGCCGCAGTCCCTCCAGCTGCACAGCATGCCCAGTGCACCCCCCATCCCTCTAGTCATCCTCAGCTTCCCCCAGCATCGCCAGGGTGTGTGGGAACCACCTTTCTCCTTTCCCAGCTGCACAGGCTCACAGCTTTCCTGACAGAGGACTGCTCACCTATGGGGAGGGGTGGATTTTCTTCAAAGGGGCATGTTTTCCCACGCGGCCCGAGCCGAGATGTGTGTGCTTCTGTGACGGGAAGGGAGGCCCCCCACGTGGAAACGTCTGCAAGTTTTTGCAGCAGCAGGAGAAGAGACGGGGGAAGGGAAAGACCCTATCCAAATGCCGCTTCCTGTTCTTTTTCCTTCTGCTACATCTTCCTCACCTTTCGGACTCCTGGGATAGTCCTGAAAGCTCAGAGAGGGTCAGATGGTGCCTGGGAGGAGCAGGAGGAGGCAGGCGTAGGTCTGCATGTGTTGGTGGTATAGTGGTGAGCATAGCTGCCTTCCAAGCAGTTGACCCGGGTTCGATTCCCGGCCAACGCACGCACGCGCCCTTTTCTTCTTCCAGGCGCCTGCTGCAGAGGCACTTCCACCTCCTGCTAGAAAAGAGTCCAGCTTTCACCAACAAGTTCATGTTCCCTGGGGGAGCCACTCCCCTTAGTGCATGCACAGGCAGGATGGGGCACCCCCCCAGAGCCCAGGAGAGACAGGCCTGGCTTCAGCAATGCCTGCCTTGGTGAAAGTGCATGCCAGGGACTGGAGTCAAGCAGAGATGGGCTGCTTGGCAGGCGGCTGTGCTCATCACAGTGAAAGAAGTGCTTGCAGGCACATGCCTCTGCCCCACTTCTCCCAGCGCCCACGTCAGTCCTGCCTCCCCCTCCCTGCACACAGCCTCTGGCCGCTCCTCCACGTTTCACACCCCAAGCATCTCTGCCTGCTCCCAGGCCTGTAAGAGCGGAAATACCCCAGCGCCGCTGCTGCTTCCCACATGAACGCACCCACCCAGGCACTTCTGTAGAGACATTCTCCCGGCTGCACTGGCTGTACCGGGATCCGTGCCTGTGCTGAGCGAGCCAAGAACACTGCAGCCCACCCATGGCTTCCATATCATGGACACACAGCCCTGTCAGAGATCACCCTCAGGGCTGGTGTGAGCAGAGCAGCACAGAGGGAAGGCACGGTCCCCACAGCCCTGGGCGGAGAGGCACCAGCCTCTGCTCTGCCCCTGTCCTCCCTCCCCAGACACCCAAGGCCTTGGCTTCTCTTGGCAGAGTCTCTCCATGGGCCGTCTCCTCACCCATGGATGGGTCTCGCCCGTCTCTTTGTCTGTGGGGCTCCACACTTTCTCTCCCAGGGCCCCCAGGTGAGGGTGCTGAAGAGAACTGCTGATATGGCACCAGGACTGCTTGGGGCAGCTACGGGCTCCCAGCTGAGACCAGTGCTGACTGCCTGCTGAGGAGGGACTCCACGCTGACGGCCTCTCTGCACTGCTGACACGTGGGCCAGAGGAGAGGGATTTCCTGCCTGGCCCAGAGCTCAACCTGCTGCTGTTGGACGTTGTACCTGGCAAGCAGAAGATTAATGCCCTGGAAGGTTAAAGATGAAGATTGAAAATAACACCTCAGAAAATTGCTGTGAGGAGTACAGTGTGTGTGTGCGCATGTGTGTGTGCGTGCGTGTGTGTGTGTGTGTGTGCGTGGGTGGGTGGGGGCGGGGGGGATGAGTGGGCTTGGCAGTGTTCCTTTAGAGTGCAAGAAGGGAGAGGTGCCCACAGGCTCAATTTGCACTCCAAGCTGTGCGGGGAGGGGATGTTCACATGGAAAAACCCCAGAGCCAGGCGTGGGGCTGCCCACGGTGCCTGATCTACACTCCCAGCCCTAACACACTGCCTCTGCCCACCCAGAGCATCCAGGGGGCTGGGCCATTTCTGAGGCAGGAAAAGGTGGCCCTGAGAGGCCCCACAGGGGCAGCGCTGTGGCGCCAGTGGGGAGGACATCTGGCTGCTCCCCAAAGGCTGGTGGCCTGAGCCCACCCCAGGACGCCGTGCCACGAGCAGCGGAGCTGGGGAAGTGGTGCTTCCCGACTCGCCAGGTTCTGCCCAGCTTGTGCTTCCCCAGCCACCAGCCAGGCCAGCTTTGGAGGTGGGCAGGAACAGGAGAGCAGGGGCAGAACTGGGGCCAGCAGGAAGGCCATGGGGCAGGAAACATCAGGAACCACCCCCTCCTGTCTGCTGGGGAGAGGCAGCCAGAGACAGGCTCCAGAGGGGACAGCCTTCAGAGCAGGAGCTGCCTTGCGGATGGCAAGGCCACCGCTGGAACGGAGCTGTCCCCTGGTCTTCTGGGGTTTGCATCTGCCCAAGGAGGGACTGGCAGCCTCCCTGCCCAAAGAAAGACTGTCTCCTATGCACAGAGCCAGGCTCACCAAATGGCACAAGGACCTGTACATGGGTGCCCAAGCAGGCACATGCATGGAGAGAGAAAGAGGCGGTGGCAGTGCCTGAAGCCATTGGGTGTAGCGGGGCTTGCAGGCAAGAAATCAAAGGTGCCAAAGCGTGCTGCTGGGACCTGCAGACCCACGAGTTTCTTCTGGCGTCCTCGTTGGTTTACGACAGTGTCAGAGCCCTGAGGAGCCAAGAGCAGGTGACTGTGGGCATCTTGAACCGCCTGCCCCGCGAGTTCCTTTGGTTCTGCCATTGAAGAATTCCCTTTTGCATTCTCACAGCCGGAAGAAGTTTCCTGACCATGTGCCTTGGGCCCCTCTGCTCCCTGCTCTGAAATGCCTCCAGCTCCTGCTGTTGCCTCCAAAGAGCCCAGCGCCACAAGGGGAGAGGTCCTGCCAGCAGCCAGCTCTCTGTGCCCCACGCACAGGAGGAGCCTGAATCCATCCCCCCCCCCCTCCCCGGCTCAGGCAGGCTCTAGGGAGAAGAGCGGAGGCTGGCTAAGAGGTCAGGATGGCCGAGCGGTCTAAGGTGCTGCGTTCAGGTTGCAGTCTCCGTGGGAGGCGTGGGTTCAAGTCCCACTCCTGACAGACTTCTGCCTGCCAGTCTTTTCCTTCCCCAGACTGGGAAGTGTGGAGACTTTCCTCCCAGAAATCCTTCTCCGCGCATGCTGTGCTCTCCAGTCTGCGCCGCTCAGAGAAGCCCATGGCTTGTGGTGAAGGAGCGAGGGGAGTCCCTCGGGTCGGATCAGCTCCCTGAACGGGCTCTGGGGTCGATAGGATTTGCACCTCTGCTGTCCCCAAAGAGGTCAGGGCCTCGGGGCTGGCACCCATTTCAACTCCTGCCTAGCTACTGGCTCTCATCCTCCCACCTTCTCGTAGGTACTCAACGGCTGCAATTAGATCCCCCCAAAACCTTCCCATCTGGGTCCCACCTAAACAAGGGCAGTTCCCTCAGCTTCCGCTCACAGGGCCAGTGCCTCCCGCGCCGGTGGCAGGCCCCACCCTGGCAGGCTGCACTGCCAGCTGCTCACAAGGACCCCCAAGGGCCTGTCCAGCAGAGCAGCTCCCCACCCAGTCAGTCCCCAGTGCAGGGCAATTGGTCCATGCAGGCGCTGGACTTTGCGTTCCTCCTTCTGGAGGTCCACCCCCCTCAGACCATGACGTCCCAACTTGGATGCAAAGATGCTGTGGCAGACCATGTCCAAAACCTTGTTAAAGACAAGGGAGACAACATCGCCTGTTGTCCCTCCATCCATGGATGGATATAGTGAAGAGGACTTGCTCCACGGCCTTCCAAGGGACTGACGTGAGGCTGAGTGGCCTGGGGTTCCCCAGATAGTCTTTCTTCCCCTGTTTGGAGACTGGTGCAGCACTTGTCTTTCTCCAGGCATCAGGGACTTCCCCTGCTCTCTGCTCCCCAATCTGCAGAGCCCCCAAGATGTCTCTTTCTGTCTTGAAGGTACAAGCCAGCTTTAGGGTCTCAGCTCAAATGTTGTCTTTGTGTGTGTGTGTGTGTGTGTGTGTGTGTGTGTGTGTGGACTTATTCACAGGAGAAAGAGCTGTGGTGGGAAAGTTTCCTGCTCATGTGACAATCCCACCTCACTGCCTGCCCTGGGGGAAAAGAGCTTTCCTGTTAAACGGTTGCAGAGTGGAAGGGAAGTGTCCAGATGGTGCGTATGGTGACAGCCCAAGAAGGATGACTTCTCTTTCTCATTCTAGCTGGGTTGTTTCAGAAGTGTGTTAACACCCCGCTCTTCCAGTTTGATCTGTCATTAGAGGAGAGACTAACAGGGCGGGGATTCATTAGCCAGGAGAAGACCATGCTGAGGAGGAACTTATCAATGTGTATAAAAGCTAGGCAACAGTGATGAATTCAGAAGCCTGCGGCGGGAGCCTTCACAGGGCTACTGGGAAGCTCTCAGGGCAGAGATGGAGAAATTTCAGGAGTCTGGTGGCAGGAGAGAGTGAAACTCTGGGAAAGGAAAAAGAGAAGGGAGTGAGGAGAGGGGGAATCCTTATCTTGGAGCTCAGCAGTGAAGGATTTTCTTTGGAAAGCTGCCTACTTTCCTGCGGAGTCATTGTGGGACACGCCACGTAATGTGGAGAGTCTGATCTCACACAAGATCATTTCCCCCATAGCAGGCATGAGGCTGGCACTGTGAGGGTCAGCTGAGAAATGGAGGTAGCAAGCACTAGAGAGCAGTGTGATGGCATTCAGTATTTGCTTCCTGGAAGTACCCCTACATTGGAAAAAGAGAAGGGAGCGAGGAGAGGGGGAATGAAGGGCTGAAGAGCTGCATGAGCGAGGGCACGTGATGCACAGTCCAGCTTGTGTGCTAAACGGGACAGTGTTACTAGCGAACTTAGCCTGAAAAGAGGATTTGTACCACACAGATTGCCTTCAGCTCATGCCCCTCCTCATGGTGAGCATGGCTATCAGCCATAGTGGAATTTAGCCATGACGGACACCTGAAGCTCAACAGCAAGGAAGGACCCTTTCACCGTGACTGATCCCACGAACCCATCCTGCCCCTGGGACTGACAGCAGTGCCCCTTCTCCTGCCCTTTCCCCATGCCCGCCTCTGCAGCCGTTCTGGGCCCTGGCTTCCCGCATCGTCTCTCCTCCCTTGTCCCTGACAGCCGGTTCTGCCTGAGGGATCCAGCGCTGGGTCACAGAAGAGCTGAGGTGGGAAGGAACCTCTGGAGGCTGTCTAGTGCACTCCCATGCTCAAAGCAGGGTCCAGCAGAGGGGGCTGCTCAGGGCCTTGTGCAGTCAGGTTGAGAATGGCTGCGAGGATGGAGCCTCCAGAAGCTCTCTGGGGAACCCATTCCCATGTTTGACCACCCTCACAGGAGAAGAGTCGTCTTCTGTGCGCTTAAGTGGGATTTGCTGTATTGCAGCTTGTGCCTGCTACTGCTTGCCCTGTTGTGGGGCCCCAGTGAGAAGCAGCTGACTCTTTCTTCTTCACTCCCCTGCCCCTGCCCCCTCCACCGCCTCAGGTACTGATGCATATCAATAAGGTCCCCCTGAGCCCTCTCTTCTCTTCTCTTCTCTTCTCTTCTCTTCTCTTCTCTTCTCTTCTCTTCTCTTCTCTTCTCTTCTCTTCTCTCTTCTCTTCTCTTCTCTTCTCTTCTCTTCTCTTCTCTTCTCTTCTCTTCTCTTCTCTTCTCTTCTCCAAGCTGAACAATCCCAGCTCCTGCCCAGCCTCTCCTGCTTTGACAGATGATCCAAGGCCTCAACCATTTTCGTAGCCCTTTGCTGGCCTCACGCCAATAGGTCCATCTTCCTCGTACCGGGAAGCCCAGAATGGGACACAGCACTCCAGCACTCCAGGTGGTGTCAGCAGTGCTGAGGAGAGGCAAAGGGAAGGATCTGCTCTCTTGAGCGGCAGGCAATTCTCTTTTCCCTTTCTTGCTGCCAGGCCTTTCATCCTCGCCACTCATCACACCCTTAGGTCTGCCTTGCCTTCCTGACACAAGCGTCACTCTCAGGAGATGCAACATCCGATGGGATGCTGAAGTTCAAAGAGGACGCAAGGAGTCACCAAATCTGCCTGGTTTTGAGGGTCCGCATTCCCTTGTGCAAGGGCACATTTGCTGACTGCTGAAAATACCTATTGCC
Organism: Dromaius novaehollandiae; assembly: GCF_036370855.1. Classification (NCBI taxonomy): domain Eukaryota; kingdom Metazoa; phylum Chordata; class Aves; order Casuariiformes; family Dromaiidae; genus Dromaius; species Dromaius novaehollandiae. The sequence continues at coordinate 25,761,730 of NC_088107.1, forward strand.
ACCCTTCCCGGCATGCTCCCTTACGGCCTCTGCCCTCCACCTCTCTGCATCCTGCCCCTGCACAGCAGCACAGCAAGCAGCTGAAGGCAGGTTCACCTGCAAGCAGCAGAAGGGCTCCAACTCCACGTCCTTCTTGAGGGCAGTGGGCTGCCTGGCGGGCTTCCAATGTATGGAAAGAGGGTGGCAGCTCAGCACAATTCCTAAGACACGTTCAAGGCCCACCGGGTACATTGGCAGAGGAAAATGAAGACCCCTGAAGGGAGATTGTGAGTGCTTTTGGTGGAGGGCCTCACAGCTGACCCTGAGAGCCATCGGGGGGCCGGGATGACCAGGCAGCAGAGTCATGCTCTGTTCCTCTGAGGCTCACAGAGACTGAAAAGTCGCCTTTGCCTGTGGCCTTGATAGTGCCGGTCTTCCATCCTTCTGAGCCCATTTGCTTAGTTTTGGTGCTCTGGGATCCATTGAGGGAGCTCCACCCAAATCTGGCAGTGCCCCATGCTTACAGGTACCTGATTACACGTGTCCCATGTGCTGGGAGAGGGGAGGTAGTCCCTCCCCAGCTGCCAGCAGAGAGAAGTAAGCTCAGGACAGAGGGCAATGCTTTTGCAGGCAGAGCGGGTGGCTAACGGAGGCTGGAGGAGAAAGAAACAGCACCACAAGTCTCCAGCTATGCTGCACAACGTCTTTAATGAGAAGGGAGGCAAAAGGGCAGTGAAGCAGTACAGAGAGCAAGACACACGTTCCCAGGGTTCAGTGAAGCACAGAGAATTGCTCGTTTCCCCAGCACAAGCACCAGGCAAAGTGCTTGCCTCTTCCCATTCCCCCTCTACCTTGTGGCAATCACGTCCCCACAACAGCAATTCCTAACCCTGGTACCCTGTGCCCATCAAGCGGAGATGCAGCCAAGTGGAAGAGCAGGAGCTCTTTCCCGAGGAGTTTGGAGAAAAGCAGAGCCAGAGGCAGCGTGGCAAGACCTGCCATGCAGCGAGGCGCAGCGGGCACCGTTGGCTCGCCCCAGGTGGGATGGGGGTACCCAGCTCGTCTGCAAGCCATGGCCGTGCTTGCAGTCTCGGGTGCCCATTTCCTTCCAGGTTCCTGGGTGGTGGCGCCGAAGGGGATGATCGTCTGGCTTCAGCAGTTTAGACTGCAGCGGGGGGGAGGCAGACACAGTCCGACCGCGCCCAGATCAAGGGAGCCGCCAGATGTGATGGGCACCCCCGCAGCACTGAGGGAGCTGCCAACAGCAGCTGACAGAGAGGATCCCACGGCTGTGCTCTGAGGGAAGGAGGTGAGAATGGGGCCAGGCAGGGTCACCACGACCGGGGAGGCCTGGATGGCAACCGTCGAGTCAGCGCAGCGGGCGATGCACGGCTCATTGCAGCTGCTTGCAAGTGGGGTTGGGCCAGAGGTGCCGCAGGGGCGTGGCAGGCAGGGTCTGAAGCAAGACATCTCTCTGTGAGGGAGGCAAAGCTGAAACACAGAGCAGGGGAGGGAAAAGAGGGCAGAAGTTGGAGGACCCCGGATAATGCTGAGTGCGTGGCAACTGCCCCGTGCCTGGGTTTGGAGCAGAACTGATTTAGCAAGGCCAGCCCCATGCTTAGACGAGATCCCGCAAGGAGCTGCAGGCATGGTTTGGGCAAGCCCGCAATGCCTTCCCCTAGCTCTTCATCTGCCATGCCACACAGGCCTTCCCCTGTGGCTGCCCTATTGGAAACTACCAAGCTGGAAGAGCTCTGCTCCCTCTTCTCACTCAAGAGGCTGCCCTCGTCCCTGAGAGCAGGGGGAGGCTGCTGAGGCCTCCCTTCACTCCTGCTTCCAGAGCGACCTCAGGACGCACGGTCACATGCCCTCCGAGTCACACAGCACGGGAATGCTGACCAGCTTTTCACGTGAAATGCATCAGAGTGGGCTTAAAGCAGCTCTGCAAAGACCGCTCATACCACATCTCCAAAAGAAATGTTTCTGCCTTCAAGATGGCAGGGGATGCGCTGGGCTATTTGGTTAGGGACGACCTGCTGCAGGTGGAAATTCTGGGGCACTCGCATGCCCGCAGCTGAACCCAGAGATCCCCCTTCTGCTTGAATGCACCCTCCTCTTCCCAGCTCTCCATCACCACCCCGCTGGAAAGGAGAAAGAGGTAAAGGACCTTAAACATTTCTTTTCAAGTGCCAAGCTTGCCAGCCACCTATCAAGGTTGAGTAGCCAGCATGAGAGCCGTTCAGCCCGTAGGAAGAGAGGGAGCGGAGCCAGGCTTACCTAGTTCCCCAAGGAAAGTGAGGCAAAGAGAGGAGGATGGCAGAGCCTGGCGCAGCACAGGCTTTTATGCTGTGTCCCAGAGCCCCAGGGGGCCCAAAACATTCCTTGCTCATGAAGCACCCAAACACTCGTGGCTGCTGCTGCTTGCAGAGCTCTCGCTGGTGATTAAGCCCTTGCCTCTCTCAGCTGAAATGTTTTGCTCCCACTTCATAGGAGTTGATGGTGGAACGACTCATCTGTGTCGCAGCCACCCCTGCGGACTCCTAGGGTCCGTGAAGTTGGAGGTGTCAGGCTCGCTGTCCAGAGAGGTTTTTAAGCGGATTTGCGTCATGCGGATTGCCTTTGGCTCCTCCGCCTCTGCCCGTGGTGAGCATGGCCATGAGCCGTGGTGAGGTTTGGCCATGAAGGACACCTCAAGCCAGCGCTCGAGTGCTTTCCATGGAGGGACTCAGGCTGACCCTGAGAGACATCTCTCCCTGCAGGTTATGGCAGACGCTCCGGAGGTGGTGGGCTAAGTTCAGGGAGAACGTGAAGGCTGCGCAGTCCCATAAGGGAGACGAGAGTCAGGTCTGCAGGGCCGAGGCAAAGCTCCACAGCAAGGAAGGATGCTAGTGAGCTGGAGGCAAGCGCCTTGGGGGCAGGAGTGAGGGCTGTGACAATGTTGCTAGTTCTGATGCTGGTCAGGCTGCACCACAGCCTCCGTCAGCTGCCTTGGAGCCTGGGAACGACGGCAGGTTCATGGTGAGCAGGACGAAGCCAGAGAGCGGGTTGGTCCCCTCCAGTGTGGAAAGGGCAAGCGGTCACTCTCTGGGATCTCCATAGCCATGTGCGTAGGGGACTTGAGTGGGCCTTCACGCTTCTTGCAGGCGGGGGTCTGGGCTCTGCTTGGGCAGTGGAGAATCTCCTGCAAACAAGCAGATCAAGGTGTAGGAGGGAGATCAAAGAGGTTCCTGCGTCCTTCCCTGAAAGTGACCCACACCCAAATGGACCTGTTTTGCGCAGCAGCTTCATTGCGGAGGCCAAAAGCCTGCATGGGCTGCTTCTTAGGAGTGGCTCGGGGCAGCGAGCTGCAGCGTGCGGCTGTTTCTCCTGGGTGAGGGATGGCGTGGCGCATTCAAGGCATTTTCATTCCAGAGCAACGTTGGATCGGTCTCCCGGAGCAGCTGGGAGCCATCGTACTGTGGAAGAGCTGGGAAAATCCCTGAACTCCAGGGAAACGTGAGTCGCCCTGCTGTTGACTTTGGTGGAGATGGCGTCCTGGCCTCAGGCGTGCCAGGAATACCGAGCTTGTGTCCTCATTCTTCCTGAAGTGCCACTTTCCTGAAGGGCATTTCCAAATGGTTTGCGTTATTGCTGAAGCCCCTGGTGCCTCTAGGCAGTCGCATGCTCCTGCCTTCCAGCCCTTTTGTGGCTGGTCAAGGGCCCTTGTGACTCAGCACATCCCCAAAGAGGTGAGGGAGGAAGGACCCGCCTAAAGGTCCTCAGGGCCAACGTCCTGCTCCAAACAGGCCAAACTTCCCAGCTCCACCCGGTGGCTCAGGGTCTGAGCACCGACACGCACGGAGATGCCAGTGTCCCTCGCGCAGCCTGTGTCAGGGCTGCACCGTACTCACTGAGGCTTGTTTTCCCATTGCCAGAGCTGGGTTTTCCCTTCCCCGCCTCCCCTCCGGGCCTTCTCTCCTCCAGGCTGCACAAAGCCAATGCTGTCGACCTCTGCTCCTACGGCATGGGCTTCAGCCCCGCCTGACTGAGTCTGGCCCTGGGCCTGTTGCTCTCTCCAGGTTTCTGATGCGTCTCTGGTCCTGGGGGACCCAGACAGGGCACTGCAATGCAGGTGTTGCCCCAGCAGCAGTGAGAAGCGCAGAGCATCGATCGCTTTGCTCAGCTTGCATTGAACCGTTTGAGTTGGAAGGGACCTCTGTGAGTGGGCTAGTCCAACGCCCCGCTCGAAGCAGTGACGACTACGTCGGGTTGCTCAGGGATGTGTGTAGGCAAGCTTTTTCCTCTCCCCAAGAAGGGCAATCCAGCAACCACGCTCTTCCAGGGCTTGACCACCCCCATGATGCAAAAGATTCTTCATCTTAATCTGTGTTATATGTAGCTGGACTTTACAGTGCTACAGCTTGTGTCCTCTGCTCCTTGCCCAGTCACTGTGAGCTCCAGAAGCGCCTTCTTTTCTTTCTCCTCCCGTGGGGCAACTGCAGAGAGGAATGAGATCTCCCCTGAGCCTTCTCTTCCTAGGGCGGCCAAAAGCTAGGTCTCCCAGCCTCTCCTCATATGTCACATGCACCAGACCCCTAGTCACCCTGGTGACCCTGTCTTCCTGCCCGGGACTCACTCCACAAGGGCAATGCCTTTCCAGTACTGGAGATTCAAGACCGGGCACACTGTCGGTCTCCCAGGTGCCAAAGAGAGGGGAAGGGTCGCTGCCCTAGCCCTCGCCCTCGCCCTCAGCCTTGCCCTCGCCCTCGCTGTCACCGTTGCCCTGCTGGCTGCAGCTTGCCAACGCAGCCCAGGATGTGGCTGTCTGTCCTCGCAGCCAGAGCATAGTGCTGGCTCAGGTTTGGCTTCTTGTCCGCCTGGCCCCACCAAGACCCTTTTAAGCAAGCTGCTTCCTAGCCAGTCGGCCTCCAGCCTGCCCTGTGTTATTTCAGCCCAGGGGAGGACGAGCCTTTGCCGTTGTTGACCTGTAGGCACTGGCTGTCAGCCCCTTTCTCCAGCCTGGTGAGTTTTCCCTGAATACCAGCCTGGGCCTCCAGTGTGCCAGCTGCATGTCCCCGGTCTGGCCTCTTGTAAGAATGTACTGAAAGTACCCTGTGGCACCGTTCAAGCTGCTCAGGACACTGTCCAGTCCGGTGTTGAATATCTCCAGTGATGGAGACTCCACAGCCTCTGTGGGCAGTGTGTTGCAGCGCTTGGCCACCCTCATCATCAGCAATTTTTTTCTTATGTGGAGATGAAATTTTCTGTGTCTCCATTTGTGCCTAATGCCCCTTGTATGCTCACTGCATGACACTGAAAAGAGTCTGGCTCCATGTTTGCTACACCCTCCCACAGGTGTTCATGCGCACGGAGAAGATCACCCCCCTCCTCGCCTTCTTCAGGCTAAACAGTGCCAGCTCTCTCAGCCTCTGCTCGTAGGACAGATGCTCCAGCCCCTTCATGCTCTTTGTGGCCCTCTGCTGGGCTTGCTCCAGAAGGTCCATGCCTGTCTTGTCCTGCGGAGCCCAGAACTGGACGCAGCACTCCGCATGTGGTCTCGCCAGGGCTGTGCAGCGGGCAATCATCAACGCCCTTGACCTGGTGGCTCTTCGTGATGCAGCGAAGGATGATGCTGGCTTTCTTGTTGCAGAGGAACCTTGCCGGCTCATGTTCAACTTGGTGTCCACCCAGAGTCCCAGCTCCTTCTCTGCAAAGCTGCTTGCCAGGCGGTCGGCTCCCAACAGGTACTGCTGCATGGGTTATGAGCGCTGAGGGCCCTCTGACTGGCACTACACCCTTCTGGTGTATCGGCCACCCCTCCCCGTTTCGTATCATCTGCAAACCTGCTGAGGGTGCGCTGGGGTCCCATGATCTAGGCCATTAATGAAGAGGCTGGAGAGCACTGGACGCAGTATCGACCCCTGGGGGACGCCACTGGTGACTGGCCTCCAGCTGGTCTTTGTGCTGCGGATCACAGCCCTTGTGATAAACAGCATCTGCTGCTCTCCCCTCATCCACTAACTCAGCCATCGCATCGTAGAAGGCCCGTAGGAGTGCATAGTTGTGCATGTCCCGCCTGTTCAAATATTGCCTAGCCTGATCCTCCTCCACTGAGGGCAAGTGTGCCTGGGCCTGGACTTTCCCCCTGGTTTCAGGGACCTGGGATTCCTGACGTGCGGTCACCCCGGTAAAGAGCAAGGCAAAGAAGGCCGTCAGTACCTTGGCCTTTTCTTTGTCCTTTGTGACCGGGTCGCCTTTGCCAGTGAGCAGAAGGCCCCTGCTTTCGCTGGTCTTTCTTTTGCCGCTGAGGTACCCGTAGAAACACCTCTTGTTCCCCTTCATGTCCCTCCTGAGATTAAGCCCCAGGTGGCCTTTGGCCTTCCTAACCCCATCCCTGCATGCTTGGAGAGTGTCTCTGCGTTCTTCCCAGCTCACATGTCCCTGCCTCCACCTGCTGTATGCTTCCTTTAGATGTCGGCGTTCCTCCAGGAGCTCCTTATGCACCCATGCGGGCCTCCTGCGGCCTTTGCTTGTTGGGATGGACCATTCTGGAGCTTGAGGAGGTGATCCTTCCTTGAAACTCAGCCATCACTCCTGGACCCCTCTTCTCTCCAGGATGGTGTCCCATGGGATTCTTCCAAGCAGATCCCTGAAGAGGCCAAAGTCTGCTCTTCTGAAGTCCAGGGCTGTGATTGTGGCTTTGGGCTTTCTCTCCTCCGCTCAGGAGCCTGAACTCCATCTCGTGATCACTGTGCCGAGGTTGCTCCCAGCCTTCCCGTTCCCGACCAGTTAGGTCTTCTTTGTTCGTAAGCATGAGGTCCAGCAGAGCACCTGCCCTCCTCAGCTCCTCCGTCGCCTGTGTCAGGCACTTGTCGTCAAGACCCTCCAGAAACCTCCTGGATGATCCGTCTTGGACAGGGAGCTCTCTGTGATAAAAGCTCACAGCACAGGCATTTCCACAAGGTGAACGCAGGATCTCCTCTTGACAGGGAAGGGAGTTAAACCAGAGCATGGGTGGCCCCTCCTTGCTTGGCCAGCCTCTGAGAGGAGCAGCAGAGCAGCCTGATGCTCCCCGGGGGATGCATCAGAAGCAGGTCTGACCCCCAGCACAGCACTTCTCCCAGCAGCAGAGCTGCAGTCTGCTTCCCTTGGCCCCGCTGCCCTCCTGAGCCAGAGCTCTCCAGAAGGGACCCCCCAGGAATGACGGCGCTACCCCGCTCTGCGCTCTGGAACTGGAGCTGTGAGTTCACATCTCAGTGGGGCCTCAAGCTGCTGCTTCTCTGGTGGCTTTCCTCAGCGTGTTTGCATTTTTATACCCGTGCATGGCTGTTGGGTAGATTGCTTTATGCACTCTGGTCCTCCTTGCTTCCCTGCCCTCCGGCTCTGTTCTTTCAGCGTGACTGAACCCATCCTGCGCCTGGGACTGACAGCGGTGTCCTTTGTCCTGCCCTTTCCCCATGCCCGCCTCTGTAGTCGTTCTGGGCCCTGGCTCCCCGCATCTTGGTGCTGCCACCAAGAGGGAACTTGGCAGGCTGGAGAAATGAGCAGAAAGGAACCTCATGAAGCTTGACAAAGGGAAGTGCAATGTGCCGCACCTGGGGAAGAATAACCCCATGTACCAGTAAAGGCTTGGCTCTGAGCAGCAAGGAGGAGCTTTGCAGGGGAAGACGCAGGTGTCCAAGCAGGCAGCAGGTTGAACATGAGACAGCAATGCGCCCTCATGGCAGAGAAGGCCAACAGCATCCTGGGCTGCAACAGGAAAAGCGTAGCCACCAGGCAGAGGAGGTGATCCTTCCCCTCCACTCAACACAGGTCAGGCCACATCTGGAGTGCTGTGTCTGGCTCTGGGCTCCCCAGCATAAGAAAGACATAGACGTACAGGAGCAAGCCCAGCAAACAGCCACAAAGATGAAGAAGGGACTGCAGCATCTGTCATAGGGGGAGAGGCTGGGACACGTGGGATTGTTCAGCCTGGAGAAGACAAGGCTCAGGGGCGATCTTATCAACATACACAAGTATCTGATGGGAAGGTGTAAAGAAGTCAGAGTGCGACTCTTCTCGGTGATGCCCAGCGACAAGACAAGAGGCAACAGGTACACACTGAAACAGAGGAAATTCCGTCTCAACAGAAGGGAAAGCTGTTTTATTGTGAGTGTGGTTGAATGCTGGAACAGGCTACCCAGAGAAGCTGTGCTCCCACCCTTGGAGATAGTCAAAACCTCCCAGGGCACAGTCCTGGGAAACCTGCCCTGTCTGGCTCTGCTTTGAGCGGGGTTTGGACTAGATGATCTCCAGAGGTCCCTTCCAACCTCAACGGTTCTGTGATACCGTGCTCCTGTGACTTGCCTTTGCCCTTGTTGAACTGCAGGTGGTTCCTGTTGGCCCCCTTCTCCCACCTGTCGAGGTTCTCCTATTACCAGCGCTGCCCTCCAGTTTCTCGGCTGCATTGGCCCCGCCCCAGACTCATCTCTCCAACAAATGTGCTACAAGCACCCTCTGTCCCACTGTCCAGGTCACCCCTTAAGACGTTAAAGCCCGTTGGCACCCCGAGTGATCCCTCAGGGACGACACTGGGAAGCAGCCACCAGCTGGCCTTTGTACCACCCAGCACAAACCTTTGAGCCTGACAGCCCAGCCCATTTGCCACACAAGTCAGCATCCAGGTCTCCTCTCCGCAACTCAGCAGACTAGCTCCAATGATACTGAGAGACCATGCCAAAGGCCTTGCTGCAGTCAGGGATAACAAGGGTAGCAACAGCGTTGCAGCAGTAAAAGCTCTTCCTGCTGTTGGTTATTAAGTCTCTGGCCAAGTTTTCCCTGTTCATGAGGAGCAGGTCCAACCTCAGCCTCCTGTGTCACATCTCAGAGATATGCAAAGAAGTTTTCCTTGGCTCATTTGGCTGGTTGGAGCAGGAGGTGGATAAACAGGGTTCATGGCCCAGGCAGGGACTCTGGTCGGACCTATGGTCTGGGCTGGGGATTGAGGGACCTGCAGGTGTGCATGTACGTGTGAATCAGGAGAGGAGGGGGTGTCCACTGTGGCACTGCAGTCCTGACTAGCCCACGAGGAAGAAAGGATTGGGCCATTCGTGGTGGTGACGCCAGCGTGAGTGGGTGTTTCTGTGGGTGCTCATGAAGGCACTGCTCTCTGTCTGCATTCATACATGTGGCCAGGTCATGGGTGTGTATTCTGTGTGAGTGTGTGTGTGCGCGCGTGCACACGTGCCCATTGTGAAAGCTTGCTCAGCCTTGCCCCTGGCTGGACCTACGCATGGGAGCAGCAGCCAAGAGGCTAGGAAGGAGAAATCCCCCAGGTCTTCCAGACCGCTGGATTTGTCTTCGCTGAACAAGCACCAGCCTTCACCTCCTCTCCACCTGCACAGCGGTGAAGGTCCCCGCTTGCCACCAGGAAGCTGGGGGTTTAGCTCCCTGAAGGGAAGGAAGAACCAGCTTTGTCCCCAGGACACCCACACTCCTGTGGGGGGACCTCTCTGTGTTCCTGTCTGCCTGGTGATCCACAGCCTTCTCTGCTCCTCAGGCGCACTTTGTGAGGTCTGGATGCTAAGAAAGCAAAGGAGAAGGTGAGAGAAGATGCTAAGAAAGCAAAAGAGAGGGCAGGAGCAGCACAGGCAAGGGGCTGAGGAGCAGGACAACTGCCACCAGCCCTGGAGCACCGCACAGAGGGGAGTGCTGGTGGAAGTGTGCAAAGTGAGAGGCCTCAGCTGGGAGGGGACTGGGAAAAAAGGGCCTTAGCAGAGGATGGTTTTGATCCATCGACCTCTGGGTTATGGGCCCAGCACGCTTCCGCTGCGCCACTCTGCTCCCCCCAGGATCTGGGTGGGGAGCTTGCAGAGCCCTCCCTGCCGCTCCTGCACACTGACAGCACCAGCGCTTGGGCTCAAGGGGGCTTCTGTTCCTCTTGCCTGGGCCTGAGCCTGGGCCTGGGCCCATGGAGGAAAAATGTCTCCCCAGGAAGCCCAAAGGCTGTGTGCCCAAGCTGAGGCCCCCTTGGTTTGCCCTTCTGACACTGTCTCCTGCGCATCACACATGGGAGGAGTCTGTGTTTGCCCCACTGAGCTGCCTCTGCAGGGGAGGACAGAAACTCCCTTGCAGTGCAGCCTTGCTTTTGCTGACCCTGACAGCCCAGCAGCTGCCCCTAACACTGCACCAGGGCCACGGAAATGACAGAAATGCCTCCTATGCATCCCTGGAGCCATACATTGGATTTCAAGCAAGATCAGCCTCTTGACTTGGGTTGTGGTCACCATCCAGACAAAACCGTGCACAGGCAGACCTCTACAGTGGCTCATTCTCGGACATCAAACTTTCTCTTTCCCCCCACTCGTCTACGTCCCTCCGGTTCCCTTCACCCCACCATTTGCCCTTCCACGTAGCTCACCCCTCCTAACGCCTCCCCTGAGTTCTTTCTCCAGCTCTCTAGAGCCGGAGGGCAGCCACGCCAGCAGACAGTGCCGTTTGTGTGTCTCCTGTTTCCACTGTCTCAAAACTTCAAGACCGGGGTCCTTGGATTCCTTGCAGTCTTTCCTCTTCAGCTCCTGCTCTTGGGCTCTCTGCTTTCTCTTCCGTCTTAAGAGACCTGATACATGGAGCTCCCTTCCCTTCCTCCCCTCCAGCCACAGAGATGCCAGAGGGAGAGTCAAATGCTGCTCCGGCATCAGCATATCCCAGATGCCACCCTGACAACCAGGCGTTGGGAGCTGCAGCCGTAGCCCTGGGGTTACGCCTCTGAAACCCTGGATGCAGGCACTTCTCCTTCGCAGCGCAGGTCCCAACCCTAGTGCTTAGAGCCCCCAGGCCTCAGAGGCAGGCAGGGAGGAAAGACTCCTCACCCTGGGGAGGCAGCTGGAACTCCGGGACTTCCCCAGCAGTGCTTCCTCCGCGGGGCTGGGCATCTGGTGGCGCCTCTTGTCCAGTCCACCTCACTGCACAGCAGGGACTGGGAGGTAAATGAGACACCTCCCTCAGAGTCCCAGGTGTGGTGAATGCGCTCTGAATGTGCTCATCTGTTTGTGGGTGCCCAGCTGTGGTGTGTCCCAAGGATGGAAAGGAAAACCCCAACACAGTCTGGCCCTGAAACTCGCAGCAAGCTGGATGACGTTGCACAGGGCACGTGATCACTGCTGCCAAGAGGTTTGGGGCGGGTAGCTGCGGCTGAGCGAGGAAGGCAATGGATGTGAAGTCCAGGGGAGTTTCCCCACACAGGTTGGAATCCTGCCAGCTACAGGGCACCGTCCTCTTCTGGGCTGCCTGGAGCGACGAAGCTCCAGCCCTGGACAAAGCCCCGCAGCCGCAGTCCCTCCAGCTGCACAGCATGCCCAGTGCACCCCCCATCCCTCTAGTCATCCTCAGCTTCCCCCAGCATCGCCAGGGTGTGTGGGAACCACCTTTCTCCTTTCCCAGCTGCACAGGCTCACAGCTTTCCTGACAGAGGACTGCTCACCTATGGGGAGGGGTGGATTTTCTTCAAAGGGGCATGTTTTCCCACGCGGCCCGAGCCGAGATGTGTGTGCTTCTGTGACGGGAAGGGAGGCCCCCCACGTGGAAACGTCTGCAAGTTTTTGCAGCAGCAGGAGAAGAGACGGGGGAAGGGAAAGACCCTATCCAAATGCCGCTTCCTGTTCTTTTTCCTTCTGCTACATCTTCCTCACCTTTCGGACTCCTGGCATAGTCCTGAAAGCTCAGAGAGGGTCAGATGGTGCCTGGGAGGAGCAGGAGGAGGCGGGTGTAGGTCTGCATGCGTTGGTGGTATAGTGGTGAGCATAGCTGCCTTCCAAGCAGTTGACCCGGGTTCGATTCCCGGCCAACGCACGCACGCGCCCTTTTCTCCTTCCAGGCGCCTGCTGCAGAGGCACTTCCACCTCCTGCTAGAAAAGAGTCCAGCTTTCACCAACAAGTTCATGTTCCCTGGGGGAGCCACTCCCCTTAGTGCATGCACAGGCAGGATGGGGCACCCCCCCAGAGCCCAGGAGAGACAGGCCTGGCTTCAGCAATGCCTGCCTTGGTGAAAGTGCATGCCAGGGACTGGAGTCAAGCAGAGATGGGCTGCTTGGCAGGCGGCTGTGCTCATCACAGTGAAAGAAGTGCTTGCAGGCACATGCCTCTGCCCCACTTCTCCCAGCGCCCACGTCAGTCCTGCCTCCCCCTCCCTGCACACAGCCTCTGGCCGCTCCTCCACGTTTCACACCCCAAGCATCTCTGCCTGCTCCCAGGCCTGTAAGAGCGGAAATACCCCAGCGCCGCTGCTGCTTCCCACATGAACGCACCCACCCAGGCACTTCTGTAGAGACATTCTCCCGGCTGCACTGGCTGTACCGGGATCCGTGCCTGTGCTGAGCGAGCCAAGAACACTGCAGCCCACCCATGGCTTCCATATCATGGACACACAGCCCTGTCAGAGATCACCCTCAGGGCTGGTGTGAGCAGAGCAGCACAGAGGGAAGGCACAGTCCCCACAGCCCTGGGCGGAGAGGCACCAGCCTCTGCTCTGCCCCTGTCCTCCCTCCCCAGACACCCAAGGCCTTGGCTTCTCTTGGCAGAGTCTCTCCATGGGCCGTCTCCTCACCCATGGATGGGTCTCGCCCGTCTCTTTGTCTGTGGGGCTCCACACTTTCTCTCCCAGGGCCCCCAGGTGAGGGTGCTGAAGAGAACTGCTGATATGGCACCAGGACTGCTTGGGGCAGCTACGGGCTCCCAGCTGAGACCAGTGCTGACTGCCTGCTGAGGAGGGACTCCACGCTGACGGCCTCTCTGCACTGCTGACACGTGGGCCAGAGGAGAGGGATTTCCTGCCTGGCCCAGAGCTCAACCTGCTGCTGTTGGACGTTGTACCTGGCAAGCAGAAGATTAATGCCCTGGAAGGATAAAGATGAAGATTGAAAATAACACCTCAGAAAGTTGCTGTGAGGAGTACAGTGTGTGTGTGTGTGTGTGCGTGCGTGTGTGTGTGTGTGCATGGGTGGGTGGGGGCGGGGGGGATGAGTGGGCTTGGCAGTGTTCCTTTAGAGTGCAAGAAGGGAGAGGTGCCCACAGGCTCAATTTGCACTCCAAGCTGTGCGGGGAGGGGATGTTCACATGGAAAAACCCCAGAGCCAGGCGTGGGGCTGCCCACGGTGCCTGATCTACACTCCCAGCCCTAACACACTGCCTCTGCCCACCCAGAGCATCCAGGGGGCTGGGCCATTTCTGAGGCAGGAAAAGGTGGCCCTGAGAGGCCCCACAGGGGCAGCGCTGTGGCGCCAGTGGGGAGGACATCTGGCTGCTCCCCAAAGGCTGGTGGCCTGAGCCCACCCCAGGACGCCGTGCCACGAGCAGCGGAGCTGGGGAAGTGGTGCTTCCCGACTCGCCAGGTTCTGCCCAGCTTGTGCTTCCCCAGCCACCAGCCAGGCCAGCTTTGGAGGTGGGCAGGAACAGGAGAGCAGGGGCAGAACTGGGGCCAGCAGGAAGGCCATGGGGCAGGAAACATCAGGAACCACCCCCTCCTGTCTGCTGGGGAGAGGCAGCCAGAGACAGGCTCCAGAGGGGACAGCCTTCAGAGCAGGAGCTGCCTTGCGGATGGCAAGGCCACCGCTGGAACGGAGCTGTCCCCTGGTCTTCTGGGGTTTGCATCTGCCCAAGGAGGGACTGGCAGCCTCCCTGCCCAAAGAAAGACTGTCTCCTATGCACAGAGCCAGGCTCACCAAATGGCACAAGGACCTGTACATGGGTGCCCAAGCAGGCACATGCATGGAGAGAGAAAGAGGCGGTGGCAGTGCCTGAAGCCATTGGGTGTAGCGGGGCTTGCAGGCAAGAAATCAAAGGTGCCAAAGCGTGCTGCTGGGACCTGCAGACCCACGAGTTTCTTCTGGCGTCCTCGTTGGTTTACGACAGTGTCAGAGCCCTGAGGAGCCAAGAGCAGGTGACTGTGGGCATCTTGAACCGCCTGCCCCGCGAGTTCCTTTGGTTCTGCCATTGAAGAATTCCCTTTTGCATTCTCACAGCCGGAAGAAGTTTCCTGACCATGTGCCTTGGGCCCCTCTGCTCCCTGCTCTGAAATGCCTCCAGCTCCTGCTGTTGCCTCCAAAGAGCCCAGCGCCACAAGGGGAGAGGTCCTGCCAGCAGCCAGCTCTCTGTGCCCCACGCACAGGAGGAGCCTGAATCCATCCCCCCCCCCCCCTCCCCGGCTCAGGCAGGCTCTAGGGAGAAGAGCGGAGGCTGGCTAAGAGGTCAGGATGGCCGAGCGGTCTAAGGTGCTGCGTTCAGGTTGCAGTCTCCGTGGGAGGCGTGGGTTCAAGTCCCACTCCTGACAGACTTCTGCCTGCCAGTCTTTTCCTTCCCCAGACTGGGAAGTGTGGAGACTTTCCTCCCAGAAATCCTTCTCCGCGCATGCTGTGCTCTCCAGTCTGCGCCGCTCAGAGAAGCCCATGGCTTGTGGTGAAGGAGCGAGGGGAGTCCCTCGGGTCGGATCAGCTCCCTGAACGGGCTCTGGGGTCGATAGGATTTGCACCTCTGCTGTCCCCAAAGAGGTCAGGGCCTCGGGGCTGGCACCCATTTCAACTCCTGCCTAGCTACTGGCTCTCATCCTCCCACCTTCTCGTAGGTACTCAACGGCTGCAATTAGATCCCCCCAAAACCTTCCCATCTGGGTCCCACCTAAACAAGGGCAGTTCCCTCAGCTTCCGCTCACAGGGCCAGTGCCTCCCGCGCCGGTGCCAGGCCCCACCCTGGCAGGCTGCACTGCCAGCTGCTCACAAGGACCCCCAAGGGCCTGTCCAGCAGAGCAGCTCCCCACCCAGTCAGTCCCCAGTGCAGGGCAATTGGTCCATGCAGGCGCTGGACTTTGCGTTCCTCCTTCTGGAGGTCCACCCCCCTCAGACCATGACGTCCCAACTTGGATGCAAAGATGCTGTGGCAGACCATGTCCAAAACCTTGTTAAAGACAAGGGAGACAACATCGCCTGTTGTCCCTCCATCCATGGATGGATATAGTGAAGAGGACTTGCTCCACGGCCTTCCAAGGGACTGACGTGAGGCTGAGTGGCCTGGGGTTCCCCAGATAGTCTTTCTTCCCCTGTTTGGAGACTGGTGCAGCACTTGTCTTTCTCCAGGCATCAGGGACTTCCCCTGCTCTCTGCTCCCCAATCTGCAGAGCCCCCAAGATGTCTCTTTCTGTCTTGAAGGTACAAGCCAGCTTTAGGGTCTCAGCTCAAATGTTGTCTTTGTGTGTGTGTGTGTGTGTGTGTGTGTGTGTGTGTGTGTGTGTGTGTGGACTTATTCACAGGAGAAAGAGCTGTGGTGGGAAAGTTTCCTGCTCATGTGACAATCCCACCTCACTGCCTGCCCTGGGGGAAAAGAGCTTTCCTGTTAAACGGTTGCAGAGTGGAAGGGAAGTGTCCAGATGGTGCGTATGGTGACAGCCCAAGAAGGATGACTTCTCTTTCTCATTCTAGCTGGGTTGTTTCAGAAGTGTGTTAACACCCCGCTCTTCCAGTTTGATCTGTCATTAGAGGAGAGACTAACAGGGCGGGGATTCATTAGCCAGGAGAAGACCATGCTGAGGAGGAACTTATCAATGTGTATAAAAGCTAGGCAACAGTGATGAATTCAGAAGCCTGCGGCGGGAGCCTTCACAGGGCTACTGGGAAGCTCTCAGGGCAGAGATGGAGAAATTTCAGGAGTCTGGTGGCAGGAGAGAGTGAAACTCTGGGAAAGGAAAAAGAGAAGGGAGCGAGGAGAGGGGGAATCCTTATCTTGGAGCTCAGCAGTGAAGGATTTTCTTTGGAAAGCTGCCTACTTTCCTGCGGAGTCATTGTGGGACACGCCACGTAATGTGGAGAGTCTGATCTCACACAAGATCATTTCCCCCATAGCAGGCATGAGGCTGGCACTGTGAGGGTCAGCTGAGAAATGGAGGTAGCAAGCACTAGAGAGCAGTGTGATGGCATTCAGTATTTGCTTCCTGGAAGTACCCCTACATTGGAAAAAGAGAAGGGAGCGAGGAGAGGGGGAATGAAGGGCTGAAGAGCTGCATGAGCGAGGGCACGTGATGCACAGTCCAGCTTGTGTGCTAAACGGGACAGTGTTACTAGCGAACTTAGCCTGAAAAGAGGATTTGTACCACACAGATTGCCTTCAGCTCATGCCCCTCCTCATGGTGAGCATGGCTATCAGCCATAGTGGAATTTAGCCATGACGGACACCTGAAGCTCAACAGCAAGGAAGGACCCTTTCACCGTGACTGATCCCACGAACCCATCCTGCCCCTGGGACTGACAGCAGTGCCCCTTCTCCTGCCCTTTCCCCATCCCCGCCTCTGAAGCCGTTCTGGGCCCTGGCTCCCCGCATCGTCTCTCCTCCCTTGTCCCTGACGGCCGGTTCTGCCTGAGGGATCCAGCGCTGGGTCGCAGAAGAGCTGAGGTGGGAAGGAACCTCTGGAGGCTGTCTAGTGCACTCCCATGCTCAAAGCAGGGTCCAGCAGAGGGGGCTGCTCAGGGCCTTGTGCAGTCAGGTTGAGAATGGCTGCGAGGATGGAGCCTCCAGAAGCTCTCTGGGGAACCCATTCCCATGTTTGACCACCCTCACAGGAGAAGAGTCATCTTCTGTGCGCTTAAGTGGGATTTGCTGTATTGCAGCTTGTGCCTGCTACTGCTTGCCCTGTTGTGGGGCCCCAGTGAGAAGCAGCTGACTCTTTCTTCTTCACTCCCCTGCCCCTGCCCTCTCCACCGCCTCAGGTACTGATGCATATCAATAAGGTCCCCCTGAGCCCTCTCTTCTCTTCTCTTCTCTTCTCTTCTCTTCTCTTCTCTTCTCTTCTCTTCTCTTCTCTTCTCTTCTCTTCTCTTCTCTTCTCTTCTCTTCTCTTCTCTTCTCTTCTCTTCTCTTCTCTTCTCTTCTCTTCTCTTCTCTTCTCTTCTCTTCTCTTCTCTTCTCTTCTCTTCTCTTCTCTTCTCTTCTCTTCTCTTCTCTTCTCTTCTCTTCTCCAAGCTGAACAATCCCAGCTCCTGCCCAGCCTCTCCTGCTTTGACAGATGATCCAAGGCCTCAACCATTTTCGTAGCCCTTTGCTGGCCTCACGCCAATAGGTCCATCTTCCTCGTACCGGGAAGCCCAGAATGGGACACAGCACTCCAGCACTCCAGGTGGTGTCAGCAGTGCTGAGGAGAGGCAAAGGGAAGGATCTGCTCTCTTGAGCGGCAGGCAATTCTCTTTTCCCTTTCTTGCTGCCAGGCCTTTCATCCTCGCCACTCATCACACCCTTAGGTCTGCCTTGCCTTCCTGACACAAGCGTCACTCTCAGGAGATGCAACATCCGATGGGATGCTGAAGTTCAAAGAGGACGCAAGGAGTCACCAAATCTGCCTGGTTTTGAGGGTCCGCATTCCCTTGTGCAAGGGCACATTTGCTGACTGCTGAAAATACCTATTGCCACCCTTCCCGGCACGCTCCCTTACGGCCTCTGCCCTCCACCTCTCTGCATCCTGCCCCTGCACAGCAGCACAGCAAGCAGCTGAAGGCAGGTTCACCTGCAAGCAGCAGAAGGGCTCCAACTCCACGTCCTTCTCGAGGGCAGTGGGCTGCCTGGCGGGCTTCCAATGTATGGAAAGAGGGAGGCAGCTCAGCACAATTCCTAAGACACGTTCAAGGCCCACCGGGTACGTTGGCAGAGGAAAATGAAGACCCCTGAAGGGAGATTGTGAGTGCTTTTGGTGGAGGGCCTCACAGCTGACCCTGAGAGCCATCGGGGGGCCGGGATGACCAGGCAGCAGAGTCATGCTCTGTTCCTCTGAGGCTCACAGAGACTGAAAAGTCACCTTTGCCTGTGGCCTTGATAGTGCCGGTCTTCCATCCTTCTGAGCCCATTTGCTTAGTTTTGGTGCTCTGGGATCCATTGAGGGAGCTCCACCCAAATCTGGCAGTGCCCCATGCTTACAGGTACCTGATTACACGTGTCCCATGTGCTGGGAGAGGGGAGGTAGTCCCTCCCCAGCTGCCGGCAGAGAGAAGTAAGCTCAGGACAGAGGGCAATGCTTTTGCAGGCAGAGCGGGTGGCTAACGGAGGCTGGAGGAGAAAGAAACAGCACCACAAGTCTCCAGCTATGCTGCACAACGTCTTTAATGAGAAGGGAGGCAAAAGGGCAGTGAAGCAGTACAGAGAGCAAGACACACGTTCCCAGGGTTCAGTGAAGCACAGAGAATTGCTCGTTTCCCCAGCACAAGCACCAGGCAAAGTGCTTGCCTCTTCCCATTCCCCCTCTACCTTGTGGCAATCACGTCCCCACAACAGCAATTCCTAACCCTGGTACCCTGTGCCCATCAAGCGGAGATGCAGCCAAGTGGAAGAGCAGGAGCTCTTTCCCGAGGAGTTTGGAGAAAAGCAGAGCCAGAGGCAGCGTGGCAAGACCTGCCATGCAGCGAGGCGCAGCGGGCACCGTTGGCTCGCCCCAGGTGGGATGGGGGTACCCAGCTCGTCTGCAAGCCATGGCCGTGCTTGCAGTCTCGGGTGCCCATTTCCTTCCAGGTTCCTGGGTGGTGGCGCCGAAGGGGATGATCGTCTGGCTTCAGCAGTTTAGACTGCAGCGGGGGGGAGGCAGACACAGTCCGACCGCGCCCAGATCAAGGGAGCCGCCAGATGTGATGGGCACCCCCGCAGCACTGAGGGAGCTGCCAACAGCAGCTGACAGAGAGGATCCCACGGCTGTGCTCTGAGGGAAGGAGGTGAGAATGGGGCCAGGCAGGGTCACCACGACCGGGGAGGCCTGGATGGCAACCGTCGAGTCAGCGCAGCGGGCGATGCACGGCTCATTGCAGCTGCTTGCAAGTGGGGTTGGGCCAGAGGTGCCGCAGGGGCGTGGCAGGCAGGGTCTGAAGCAAGACATCTCTCTGTGAGGGAGGCAAAGCTGAAACACAGAGCAGAGGAGGGAAAAGAGGGCAGAAGTTGGAGGACCCCGGATAATGCTGAGTGCGTGGCAACTGCCCCGTGCCTGGGTTTGGAGCAGAACTGATTTAGCAAGGCCAGCCCCATGCTTAGACGAGATCCCGCAAGGAGCTGCAGGCATGGTTTGGGCAAGCCCACAATGCCTTCCCCTAGCTCTTCGTCTGCCATGCCACACAGGCCTTCCCCTGTGGCTGTCCTATTGGAAACCACCAAGCTGGAAGAGCTCTGCTCCCTCTTCTCACTCAAGAGGCTGCCCTCGTCCCTGAGAGCGGGGGGAGGCTGCTGAGGCCTCCCTTCACTCCTGCTTCCAGAGCGACCTCAGGACGCACGGTCACATGCCCTCCGAGTCACACAGCACGGGAATGCTGACCAGCTTTTCACGTGAAATGCATCAGAGTGGGCTTAAAGCAGCTCTGCAAAGACCGCTCATACCACATCTCCAAAAGAAATGTTTCTGCCTTCAAGATGGCAGGGGATGCGCTGGGCTATTTGGTTAGGGACGACCTGCTGCAGGTGGAAATTCTGGGGCACTCGCATGCCCGCAGCTGAACCCAGAGATCCCCCTTCTGCTTGAATGCACCCTCCTCTTCCCAGCTCTCCATCACCACCCCGCTGGAAAGGAGAAAGAGGTAAAGGACCTTAAACATTTCTTTTCAAGTGCCAAGCTTGCCAGCCACCTATCAAGGTTGAGTAGCCAGCATGAGAGCCGTTCAGCCCGTAGGAAGAGAGGGAGCGGAGCCAGGCTTACCTAGTTCCCCAAGGAAAGTGAGGCAAAGAGAGGAGGATGGCAGAGCCTGGCGCAGCACAGGCTTTTATGCTGTGTCCCAGAGCCCCAGGGGGCCCAAAACATTCCTTGCTCATGAAGCACCCAAACACTCGTGGCTGCTGCTGCTTGCAGAGCTCTCGCTGGTGATTAAGCCCTTGCCTCTCTCAGCTGAAATGTTTTGCTCCCACTTCATAGGAGTTGATGGTGGAACGACTCATCTGTGTCGCAGCCACCCCTGCGGACTCCTAGGGCCCGTGAAGTTGGAGGTGTCAGGCTCGCTGTCCAGAGAGGTTTTTAAGCGGATTTGCGTCATGCGGATTGCCTTTGGCTCCTCCGCCTCTGCCCGTGGTGAGCATGGCCATGAGCCGTGGTGAGGTTTGGCCATGAAGGACACCTCAAGCCAGCGCTCGAGTGCTTTCCGTGGAGGGACTCAGGCTGACCCTGAGAGACATCTCTCCCTGCAGGTTATGGCAGACGCTCCGGAGGTGGTGGGCTAAGTTCAGGGAGAACGTGAAGGCTGCGCAGTCCCGTAAGGGAGACGAGAGTCAGGTCTGCAGGGCCGAGGCAAAGCTCCACAGCAAGGAAGGATGCTAGTGAGCTGGAGGCAAGCGCCTTGGGGGCAGGAGTGAGGGCTGTGACAATGTTGCTAGTTCTGATGCTGGTCAGGCTGCACCACAGCCTCCGTCAGCTGCCTTGGAGCCTGGGAACGATGGCAGGTTCATGGTGAGCAGGACGAAGCCAGAGAGCGGGTTGGTCCCCTCCAGTGTGGAAAGGGCAAGCGGTCACTCTCTGGGATCTCCATAGCCATGTGCGTAGGGGACTTGAGTGGGCCTTCACGCTTCTTGCAGGCGGGGGTCTGGGCTCTGCTTGGGCAGTGGAGAATCTCCTGCAAACAAGCAGATCAAGGTGTAGGAGGGAGATCAAAGAGGTTCCTGCGTCCTTCCCTGAAAGTGACCCACACCCAAATGGACCTGTTTTGCGCAGCAGCTTCATTGCGGAGGCCAAAAGCCTGCATGGGCTGCTTCTTAGGAGTGGCTCGGGGCAGCGAGCTGCAGCGTGCGGCTGTTTCTCCTGGGTGAGGGATGGCGTGGCGCATTCAAGGCATTTTCATTCCAGAGCAACGTTGGATCGGTCTCCCGGAGCAGCTGGGAGCCATCGTACTGTGGAAGAGCTGGGAAAATCCCTGAACTCCAGGGAAACGTGAGTCGCCCTGCTGTTGACTTTGGTGGAGATGGCGTCCTGGCCTCAGGCGTGCCAGGAATACTGAGCTTGTGTCCTCATTCTTCCTGAAGTGCCACTTTCCTGAAGGGCATTTCCAAATGGTTTGCGTTATTGCTGAAGCCCCTGGTGCCTCTAGGCAGTCGCATGCTCCTGCCTTCCAGCCCTTTTGTGGCTGGTCAAGGGCCCTTGTGACTCAGCACATCCCCAAAGAGGTGAGGGAGGAAGGACCCGCCTAAAGGTCCTCAGGGCCAACGTCCTGCTCCAAACAGGCCAAACTTCCCAGCTCCACCCGGTGGCTCAGGGTCTGAGCACCGACACGCACGGAGATGCCAGTGTCCCTCGCGCAGCCTGTGTCAGGGCTGCACCGTACTCACTGAGGCTTGTTTTCCCATTGCCAGAGCTGGGTTTTCCCTTCCCCGCCTCCCCTCCGGGCCTTCTCTCCTCCAGGCTGCACAAAGCCAATGCTGTCGACCTCTGCTCCTACGGCATGGGCTTCAGCCCCGCCTGACTGAGTCTGGCCCTGGGCCTGTTGCTCTCTCCAGGTTTCTGATGCGTCTCTGGTCCTGGGGGACCCAGACAGGGCACTGCAATGCAGGTGTTGCCCCAGCAGCAGTGAGAAGGGCAGAGCATCGATCGCTTTGCTCAGCTTGCATTGAACCGTTTGAGTTGGAAGGGACCTCTGTGAGTGAGCTAGTCCAATGCCCTGCTCGAAGCAGTGACGACTACGTCGGGTTGCTCAGGGATGTGTGTAGGCAAGCTTTTTCCTCTCCCCAAGAAGGGCAATCCAGCAACCACGCTCTTCCAGGGCTTGACCACCCCCATGATGCAAAAGATTCTTCATCTTAATCTGTGTTATATGTAGCTGGACTTTACAGTGCTACAGCTTGTGTCCTCTGCTCCTTGCCCAGTCACTGTGAGCTCCAGAAGCGCCTTCTTTTCTTTCTCCTCCCGTGGGGCAACTGCAGAGAGGAATGAGATCTCCCCTGAGCCTTCTCTTCCTAGGGCGGCCAAAAGCTAGGTCTCCCAGCCTCTCCTCATATGTCACATGCACCAGACCCCTAGTCACCCTGGTGACCCTGTCTTCCTGCCCGGGACTCACTCCACAAGGGCAATGCCTTTCCAGTACTGGAGATTCAAGACCGGGCACACTGTCGGTCTCCCAGGTGCCAAAGAGAGGGGAAGGGTCGCTGCCCTAGCCCTCGCCCTCGCCCTCAGCCTTGCCCTCGCCCTCGCTGTCACCGTTGCCCTGCTGGCTGCAGCTTGCCAACGCAGCCCAGGATGTGGCTGTCTGTCCTCGCAGCCAGAGCATAGTGCTGGCTCAGGTTTGGCTTCTTGTCCGCCTGGCCCCACCAAGACCCTTTTAAGCAAGCTGCTTCCTAGCCAGTCGGCCTCCAGCCTGCCCTGTGTTATTTCAGCCCAGGGGAGGACGAGCCTTTGCCGTTGTTGACCTGTAGGCACTGGCTGTCAGCCCCTTTCTCCAGCCTGGTGAGTTTTCCCTGAATACCAGCCTGGGCCTCCAGTGTGCCAGCTGCATGTCCCCGGTCTGGCCTCTTGTAAGAATGTACTGAAAGTACCCTGTGGCACCGTTCAAGCTGCTCAGGACACTGTCCAGTCCGGTGTTGAATATCTCCAGTGATGGAGACTCCACAGCCTCTGTGGGCAGTGTGTTGCAGCGCTTGGCCACCCTCATCATCAGCAATTTTTTTCTTATGTGGAGATGAAATTTTCTGTGTCTCCATTTGTGCCTAATGCCCCTTGTATGCTCACTGCATGACACTGAAAAGAGTCTGGCTCCATGTTTGCTACACCCTCCCACAGGTGTTCATGCGCACGGAGAAGATCACCCCCCTCCTCGCCTTCTTCAGGCTAAACAGTGCCAGCTCTCTCAGCCTCTGCTCGTAGGACAGATGCTCCAGCCCCTTCATGCTCTTTGTGGCCCTCTGCTGGGCTTGCTCCAGAAGGTCCATGCCTGTCTTGTCCTGCGGAGCCCAGAACTGGACGCAGCACTCCGCATGTGGTCTCGCCAGGGCTGTGCAGCGGGCAATCATCAACGCCCTTGACCTGGTGGCTCTTCGTGATGCAGCGAAGGATGATGCTGGCTTTCTTGTTGCAGAGGAACCTTGCCGGCTCATGTTCAACTTGGTGTCCACCCAGAGTCCCAGCTCCTTCTCTGCAAAGCTGCTTGCCAGGCGGTCGGCTCCCAACAGGTACTGCTGCATGGGTTATGAGCGCTGAGGGCCCTCTGACTGGCACTACACCCTTCTGGTGTATCGGCCACCCCTCCCCGTTTCGTATCATCTGCAAACCTGCTGAGGGTGCGCTGGGGTCCCATGATCTAGGCCATTAATGAAGAGGCTGGAGAGCACTGGACGCAGTATCGACCCCTGGGGGACGCCACTGGTGACTGGCCTCCAGCTGGTCTTTGTGCTGCGGATCACAGCCCTTGTGATAAACAGCATCTGCTGCTCTCCCCTCATCCACTAACTCAGCCATCGCATCGTAGAAGGCCCGTAGGAGTGCATAGTTGTGCATGTCCCGCCTGTTCAAATATTGCCTAGCCTGATCCTCCTCCACTGAGGGCAAGTGTGCCTGGGCCTGGACTTTCCCCCTGGTTTCAGGGACCTGGGATTCCTGACGTGCGGTCACCCCGGTAAAGAGCAAGGCAAAGAAGGCCGTCAGTACCTTGGCCTTTTCTTTGTCCTTTGTGACCGGGTCGCCTTTGCCAGTGAGCAGAAGGCCCCTGCTTTCGCTGGTCTTTCTTCTGCCGCTGAGGTACCCGTAGAAACACCTCTTGTTCCCCTTCACGTCCCTCCTGAGATTAAGCCCCAGGTGGCCTTTGGCCTTCCTAACCCCATCCCTGCATGCTTGGAGAGTGTCTCTGCGTTCTTCCCAGCTCACATGTCCCTGCCTCCACCTGCTGTATGCTTCCTTTAGATGTCGGCGTTCCTCCAGGAGCTCCTTATGCACCCATGCGGGCCTCCTGCGGCCTTTGCTTGTTGGGATGGACCATTCTGGAGCTTGAGGAGGTGATCCTTCCTTGAAACTCAGCCATCACTCCTGGACCCCTCTTCTCTCCAGGATGGTGTCCCATGGGATTCTTCCAAGCAGATCCCTGAAGAGGCCAAAGTCTGCTCTTCTGAAGTCCAGGGCTGTGATTGTGGCTTTGGGCTTTCTCTCCTCCGCTCAGGAGCCTGAACTCCATCTCGTGACCACTGTGCCGAGGTTGCTCCCAGCCTTCCCGTTCCCGACCAGTTAGGTCTTCTTTGTTCGTAAGCATGAGGTCCAGCAGAGCACCTGCCCTCCTCAGCTCCTCCGTCGCCTGTGTCAGGCACTTGTCGTCAAGACCCTCCAGAAACCTCCTGGATGATCCGTCTTGGACAGGGAGCTCTCTGTGATAAAAGCTCACAGCACAGGCATTTCCACAAGGTGAACGCAGGATCTCCTCTTGACAGGGAAGGGAGTTAAACCAGAGCATGGGTGGCCCCTCCTTGCTTGGCCAGCCTCTGAGAGGAGCAGCAGAGCAGCCTGATGCTCCCCGGGGGATGCATCAGAAGCAGGTCTGACCCCCAGCACAGCACTTCTCCCAGCAGCAGAGCTGCAGTCTGCTTCCCTTGGCCCTGCTGCCCTCCTGAGCCAGAGCTCTCCAGAAGGGACCCCCCAGGAATGACGGCGCTACCCCGCTCTGCGCTCTGGAACTGGAGCTGTGAGTTCACATCTCAGTGGGGCCTCAAGCTGCTGCTTCTCTGGTGGCTTTCCTCAGCGTGTTTGCATTTTTATACCCGTGCATGGCTGTTGGGTAGATTGCTTTATGCACTCTGGTCCTCCTTGCTTCCCTGCCCTCCGGCTCTGTTCTTTCAGCGTGACTGAACCCATCCTGCGCCTGGGGCTGACAGCGGTGTCCTTTGTCCTGCCCTTTCCCCATGCCCGCCTCTGTAGTCGTTCTGGGCCCTGGCTCCCCGCATCTTGGTGCTGCCACCAAGAGGGAACTTGGCAGGCTGGAGAAATGAGCAGAAAGGAACCTCATGAAGCTTGACAAAGGGAAGTGCAAGGTGCCGCACCTGGGGAAGAATAACCCCATGTACCAGTAAAGGCTTGGCTCTGAGCAGCAAGGAGGAGCTTTGCAGGGGAAGACGCAGGTGTCCGAGCAGGCAGCAGGTTGAACATGAGACAGCAATGCGCCCTCATGGCAGAGAAGGCCAACAGCATCCTGGGCTGCAACAGGAAAAGCGTAGCCACCAGGCAGAGGAGGTGATCCTTCCCCTCCACTCAACACAGGTCAGGCCACATCTGGAGTGCTGTGTCTGGCTCTGGGCTCCCCAGCATAAGAAAGACATAGACGTACAGGAGCAAGCCCAGCAAACAGCCACAAAGATGAAGAAGGGACTGCAGCATCTGTCATAGGGGGAGAGGCTGGGACACGTGGGATTGTTCAGCCTGGAGAAGACAAGGCTCAGGGGCGATCTTATCAACATACACAAGTATCTGATGGGAAGGTGTAAAGAAGTCAGAGTGCGACTCTTCTCGGTGATGCCCAGCGACAAGACAAGAGGCAACAGGTACACACTGAAACAGAGGAAATTCCGTCTCAACAGAAGGGAAAGCTGTTTTATTGTGAGTGTGGTTGAATGCTGGAACAGGCTACCCAGAGAAGCTGTGCTCCCACCCTTGGAGATAGTCAAAACCTCCCAGGGCACAGTCCTGGGAAACCTGCCCTGTCTGGCTCTGCTTTGAGCGGGGTTTGGACTAGATGATCTCCAGAGGTCCCTTCCAACCTCAACGGTTCTGTGATACCGTGCTCCTGTGACTTGCCTTTGCCCTTGTTGAACTGCAGGTGGTTCCTGTTGGCCCCCTTCTCCCACCTGTCGAGGTTCTCCTATTACCAGCGCTGCCCTCCAGTTTCTCGGCTGCATTGGCCCCGCCCCAGACTCGTCTCTCCAACAAATGTGCTACAAGCACCCTCTGTCCCACTGTCCAGGTCACCCCTTAAGACGTTAAAGCCCGTTGGCACCCCGAGTGATCCCTCAGGGACGACACTGGGAAGCAGCCACCAGCTGGCCTTTGTACCACCCAGCACAAACCTTTGAGCCTGACAGCCCAGCCCATTTGCCACACAAGTCAGCATCCAGGTCTCCTCTCCGCAACTCAGCAGACTAGCTCCAATGATACTGAGAGACCATGCCAAAGGCCTTGCTGCAGTCAGGGATAACAAGGGTAGCAACAGCGTTGCAGCAGTAAAAGCTCTTCCTGCTGTTGGTTATTAAGTCTCCGGCCAAGTTTTCCCTGTTCATGAGGAGCAGGTCCAACCTCAGCCTCCTGTGTCACATCTCAGAGATATGCAAAGAAGTTTTCCTTGGCTCATTTGGCTGGTTGGAGCAGGAGGTGGATAAACAGGGTTCATGGCCCAGGCAGGGACTCTGGTCGGACCTATGGTCTGGGCTGGGGATTGAGGGACCTGCAGGTGTGCATGTACGTGTGAATCAGGAGAGGAGGGGGTGTCCACTGTGGCACTGCAGTCCTGACTAGCCCACGAGGAAGAAAGGATTGGGCCATTCGTGGTGGTGACGCCAGCGTGAGTGGGTGTTTCTGTGGGTGCTCATGAAGGCACTGCTCTCTGTCTGCATTCATACATGTGGCCAGGTCATGGGTGTGTATTCTGTGTGAGTGTGTGTGTGCGCGCGTGCACACGTGCCCATTGTGAAAGCTTGCTCAGCCTTGCCCCGGGCTGACCTACGAATGGGAGTGGCAGCCAAGAGGCTAGGAAGGAGAAATCCCCCAGGTCTTCCAGACCGCTGGATTTGTCTTCGCTGAACAAGCACCAGCCTTCACCTCCTCTCCACCTGCACAGCGGTGAAGGTCCCCGCTTGCCACCAGGAAGCTGGGGGTTTAGCTCCCTGAAGGGAAGGAAGAACCAGCTTTGTCCCCAGGACACCCACACTCCTGTGGGGGGACCTCTCTGTGTTCCTGTCTGCCTGGTGATCCACAGCCTTCTCTGCTCCTCAGGCGCACTTTGTGAGGTCTGGATGCTAAGAAAGCAAAGGAGAAGGTGAGAGAAGATGCTAAGAAAGCAAAAGAGAGGGCAGGAGCAGCACAGGCAAGGGGCTGAGGAGCAGGACAACTGCCACCAGCCCTGGAGCACCGCACAGAGGGGAGTGCTGGTGGAAGTGTGCAAAGTGAGAGGCCTCAGCTGGGAGGGGACTGGGAAAAAAGGGCCTTAGCAGAGGATGGTTTTGATCCATCGACCTCTGGGTTATGGGCCCAGCACGCTTCCGCTGCGCCACTCTGCTCCCCCCAGGATCTGGGTGGGGAGCTTGCAGAGCCCTCCCTGCCGCTCCTGCACACTGACAGCACCAGCGCTTGGGCTCAAGGGGGCTTCTGTTCCTCTTGCCTGGGCCTGAGCCTGGGCCTGGGCCCATGGAGGAAAAATGTCTCCCCAGGAAGCCCAAAGGCTGTGTGCCCGAGCTGAGGCCCCCTTGGTTTGCCCTTCTGACACTGTCTCCTGCGCATCACACATGGGAGGAGTCTGTGTTTGCCCCACTGAGCTGCCTCTGCAGGGGAGGACAGAAACTCCCTTGCAGTGCAGCCTTGCTTTTGCTGACCCTGACAGCCCAGCAGCTGCCCCTAACACTGCACCAGGGCCACGGAAATGACAGAAATGCCTCCTATGCATCCCTGGAGCCATACATTGGATTTCAAGCAAGATCAGCCTCTTGACTTGGGTTGTGGTCACCATCCAGACAAAACCGTGCACAGGCAGACCTCTACAGTGGCTCATTCTCGGACATCAAACTTTCTCTTTCCCCCCACTCGTCTACGTCCCTCCGGTTCCCTTCACCCCACCATTTGCCCTTCCACGTAGCTCACCCCTCCTAACGCCTCCCCTGAGTTCTTTCTCCAGCTCTCTAGAGCCGGAGGGCAGCCACGCCAGCAGACAGTGCCGTTTGTGTGTCTCCTGTTTCCACTGTCTCAAAACTTCAAGATCGGGGTCCTTGGATTCCTTGCAGTCTTTCCTCTTCAGCTCCTGCTCTTGGGCTCTCTGCTTTCTCTTCCGTCTTAAGAGACCTGATACATGGAGCTCCCTTCCCTTCCTCCCCTCCAGCCACAGAGATGCCAGAGGGAGAGTCAAATGCTGCTCCGGCATCAGCATATCCCAGATGCCACCCTGACAACCAGGCGCTGGGAGCTGCAGCCGTAGCCCTGGGGTTACGCCTCTGAAACCCTGGATGCAGGCACTTCTCCTTCGCAGCGCAGGTCCCAACCCTAGTGCTTAGAGCCCCCAGGCCTCAGAGGCAGGCAGGGAGGAAAGACTCCTCACCCTGGGGAGGCAGCTGGAACTCCGGGACTTCCCCAGCAGTGCTTCCTCCGCGGGGCTGGGCATCTGGTGGCGCCTCTTGTCCAGTCCACCTCACTGCACAGCAGGGACTGGGAGGTAAATGAGACACCTCCCTCAGAGTCCCAGGTGTGGTGAATGCGCTCTGAATGTGCTCATCTGTTTGTGGGTGCCCAGCTGTGGTGTGTCCCAAGGATGGAAAGGAAAACCCCAACACAGTCTGGCCCTGAAACTCGCAGCAAGCTGGATGACGTTGCACAGGGCACGTGATCACTGCTGCCAAGAGGTTTGGGGCGGGTAGCTGCGGCTGAGCGAGGAAGGCAATGGATGTGAAGTCCAGGGGAGTTTCCCCACACAGGTTGGAATCCTGCCAGCTACAGGGCACCGTCCTCTTCTGGGCTGCCTGGAGCGACGAAGCTCCAGCCCTGGACAAAGCCCCGCAGCCGCAGTCCCTCCAGCTGCACAGCATGCCCAGTGCACCCCCCATCCCTCTAGTCATCCTCAGCTTCCCCCAGCATCGCCAGGGTGTGTGGGAACCACCTTTCTCCTTTCCCAGCTGCACAGGCTCACAGCTTTCCTGACAGAGGACTGCTCACCTATGGGGAGGGGTGGATTTTCTTCAAAGGGGCATGTTTTCCCACGCGGCCCGAGCCGAGATGTGTGTGCTTCTGTGACGGGAAGGGAGGCCCCCCACGTGGAAACGTCTGCAAGTTTTTGCAGCAGCAGGAGAAGAGATGGGGGAAGGGAAAGACCCTATCCAAATGCCGCTTCCTGTTCTTTTTCCTTCTGCTACATCTTCCTCACCTTTCGGACTCCTGGGATAGTCCTGAAAGCTCAGAGAGGGTCAGATGGTGCCTGGGAGGAGCAGGAGGAGGCAGGTGTAGCAGGCAGGACGAAGCCAGAGAGCGGGTTGGTCCCCTCCAGTGTGGAAAGGGCAAGCGGTCACTCTCTGGGATCTCCATAGCCGTGTGCGTAGGGGACTCAGGGCCAACGTCCTGCTCCAAACAGGCCAAACTTCCCAGCTCCACCCGGTGGCTCAGGGTCTGAGCACCGACACGCACGGAGATGCCAGTGTCCCTCGCGCAGCCTGTGTCAGGGCTGCACCGTACTCGCTGAGGCTTGTTTTCCCATTGCCAGAGCTGGGTTTTCCCTTCCCCGCCTCCCCTCCGGGCCTTCTCTCCTCCAGGCTGCACAAAGCCAGTGCTGTTGACCTCTGCTCCTACGGCATGGGCTTCAGCCCCGCCTGACTGAGTCTGGCCCTGGGCCTGTTGCTCTCTCCAGGTTTCTGATGCGTCTCTGGTCCTGGGGGACCCAGACAGGGCACTGCAATGCAGGTGTTGCCCCAGCAGCAGTGAGAAGGGCAGAGCATCGATCGCTTTGCTCAGCTTGCATTGAACCGTTTGAGTTGGAAGGGACCTCTGTGAGTGAGCTAGTCCAATGCCCTGCTCGAAGCAGTGACGACTACGTCGGGTTGCTCAGGGATGTGTGTAGGCAAGCTTTTTCCTCTCCCCAAGAAGGGCAATCCAGCAACCACGCTCTTCCAGGGCTTGACCACCCCCATGATGCAAAAGATTCTTCATCTTAATCTGTGTTATATGTAGCTGGACTTTACAGTGCTACAGCTTGTGTCCTCTGCTCCTTGCCCAGTCACTGTGAGCTCCAGAAGCGCCTTCTTTTCTTTCTCCTCCCGCGGGGCAACTGCAGAGAGGAATGAGATCTCCCCTGAGCCTTCTCTTCCTAGGGCGGCCAAAAGCTAGGTCTCCCAGCCTCTCCTCATATGTCACATGCACCAGACCCCTAGTCACCCTGGTGACCCTGTCTTCCTGCCCGGGACTCACTCCACAAGGGCAATGCCTTTCCAGTACTGGAGATTCAAGACCGGGCACACTGTCGGTCTCCCAGGTGCCAAAGAGAGGGGAAGGGTCCCGGCCCTAGCCCTTGCCCTCGCCCTCAGCCTCGCCCTCGCCCTCGCTGTCACCGTTGCCCTGCTGGCTGCAGCTTGCCAACGCAGCCCAGGATGTGGCTGTCTGTCCTTGCAGCCAGAGCATAGTGCTGGCTCAGGTTTGGCTTCTTGTCCGCCTGGCCCCACCAAGACCCTTTTAAGCAAGCTGCTTCCTAGCCAGTCGGCCTCCAGCCTGCCCTGTGTTATTTCAGCCCAGGGGAGGACGAGCCTTTGCCGTTGTTGACCTGTAGGCACTGGCTGTCAGCCCCTTTCTCCAGCCTGGTGAGTTTTCCCTGAATACCAGCCTGGGCCTCCAGTGTGCCAGCTGCATGTCCCCGGTCTGGCCTCTTGTAAGAATGTACTGAAAGTACCCTGTGGCACCGTTCAAGCTGCTCAGGACACTGTCCAGTCCGGTGTTGAATATCTCCAGTGATGGAGACTCCACAGCCTCTGTGGGCAGTGTGTTGCAGCGCTTGGCCACCCTCACCATCAGCAATTTTTTTCTTATGTGGAGATGAAATTTTCTGTGTCTCCATTTGTGCCTAATGCCCCTTGTATGCTCACTGCATGACACTGAAAAGAGTCTGGCTCCGTGTTTGCTACACCCTCCCACAGGTGTTCATGCGCACGGAGAAGATCACCCCCCTCCTCGCCTTCTTCAGGCTAAACAGTGCCAGCTCTCTCAGCCTCTGCTCGTAGGACAGATGCTCCAGCCCCTTCATGCTCTTTGTGGCCCTCTGCTGGGCTTGCTCCAGAAGGTCCATGCCTGTCTTGTCCTGCGGAGCCCAGAACTGGACGCAGCACTCCGCATGTGGTCTCGCCAGGGCTGTGCAGCGGGCAATCATCAACGCCCTTGACCTGGTGGCTCTTCGTGATGCAGCGAAGGATGATGCTGGCTTTCTTGTTGCAGAGGAACCTTGCCGGCTCATGTTCAACTTGGTGTCCACCCAGAGTCCCAGCTCCTTCTCTGCAAAGCTGCTTGCCAGGCGGTCGGCTCCCAACAGGTACTGCTGCATGGGTTATGAGCGCTGAGGGCCCTCTGACTGGCACTACACCCTTCTGGTGTATCGGCCACCCCTCCCCGTTTCGTATCATCTGCAAACCTGCTGAGGGTGCGCTGGGGTCCCATGATCTAGGCCATTAATGAAGAGGCTGGAGAGCACTGGACGCAGTATCGACCCCTGGGGGACGCCACTGGTGACTGGCCTCCAGCTGGTCTTTGTGCTGCGGATCACAGCCCTTGTGATAAACAGCATCTGCTGCTCTCCCCTCATCCACTAACTCAGCCATCGCATCGTAGAAGGCCCGTAGGAGTGCATAGTTGTGCATGTCCCGCCTGTTCAAATATTGCCTAGCCTGATCCTCCTCCACTGAGGGCAAGTGTGCCTGGGCCTGGACTTTCCCCCTGGTTTCAGGGACCTGGGATTCCTGACGTGCGGTCACCCCGGTAAAGAGCAAGGCAAAGAAGGCCGTCAGTACCTTGGCCTTTTCTTTGTCCTTTGTGACCGGGTCGCCTTTGCCAGTGAGCAGAAGGCCCCTGCTTTCGCTGGTCTTTCTTTTGCCGCTGAGGTACCCGTAGAAACACCTCTTGTTCCCCTTCACGTCCCTCCTGAGATTAAGCCCCAGGTGGCCTTTGGCCTTCCTAACCCCATCCCTGCATGCTTGGAGAGTGTCTCTGCGTTCTTCCCAGCTCACATGTCCCTGCCTCCACCTGCTGTATGCTTCCTTTAGATGTCGGAGTTCCTCCAGGAGCTCCTTATGCACCCACGCGGGCCTCCTGCGGCCTTTGCTTGTTGGGATGGACCATTCTGGAGCTTGAGGAGGTGATCCTTCCTTGAAACTCAGCCATCACTCCTGGACCCCTCTTCTCTCCAGGATGGTGTCCCATGGGATTCTTCCAAGCAGATCCCTGAAGAGGCCAAAGTCTGCTCTTCTGAAGTCCAGGGCTGTGATTGTGGCTTTGGGCTTTCTCTCCTCCGCTCAGGAGCCTGAACTCCATCTCGTGACCACTGTGCCGAGGTTGCTCCCAGCCTTCCCGTTCCCGACCAGTTAGGTCTTCTTTGTTCGTAAGCATGAGGTCCAGCAGAGCACCTGCCCTCCTCAGCTCCTCCGTCGCCTGTGTCAGGCACTTGTCGTCAAGACCCTCCAGAAACCTCCTGGATGATCCGTCTTGGACAGGGAGCTCTCTGTGATAAAAGCTCACAGCACAGGCATTTCCACAAGGTGAATGCAGGATCTCCTCTTGACAGGGAAGGGAGTTAAACCAGAGCATGGGTGGCCCCTCCTTGCTTGGCCAGCCTCTGAGAGGAGCAGCAGAGCAGCCTGATGCTCCCCGGGGGATGCATCAGAAGCAGGTCTGACCCCCAGCACAGCACTTCTCCCAGCAGCAGAGCTGCAGTCTGCTTCCCTTGGCCCCGCTGCCCTCCTGAGCCAGAGCTCTCCAGAAGGGACCCCCCAGGAATGACGGCGCTACCCCGCTCTGCGCTCTGGAACTGGAGCTGTGAGTTCACATCTCAGTGGGGCCTCAAGCTGCTGCTTCTCTGGTGGCTTTCCTCAGCGTGTTTGCATTTTTATACCCGTGCATGGCTGTTGGGTAGATTGCTTTATGCACTCTGGTCCTCCTTGCTTCCCTGCCCTCCGGCTCTGTTCTTTCAGCGTGACTGAACCCATCCTGCGCCTGGGACTGACAGCGGTGTCCTTTGTCCTGCCCTTTCCCCATGCCCGCCTCTGTAGTCGTTCTGGGCCCTGGCTCCCCGCATCTTGGTGCTGCCACCAAGAGGGAACTTGGCAGGCTGGAGAAATGAGCAGAAAGGAACCTCATGAAGCTTGACAAAGGGAAGTGCAAGGTGCCGCACCTGGGGAAGAATAACCCCATGTACCAGTAAAGGCTTGGCTCTGAGCAGCAAGGAGGAGCTTTGCAGGGGAAGACGCAGGTGTCCGAGCAGGCAGCAGGTTGAACATGAGACAGCAATGCGCCCTCATGGCAGAGAAGGCCAACAGCATCCTGGGCTGCAACAGGAAAAGCGTAGCCACCAGGCAGAGGAGGTGATCCTTCCCCTCCACTCAACACAGGTCAGGCCACATCTGGAGTGCTGTGTCTGGCTCTGGGCTCCCCAGCATAAGAAAGACATAGACGTACAGGAGCAAGCCCAGCAAACAGCCACAAAGATGAAGAAGGGACTGCAGCATCTGTCATAGGGGGAGAGGCTGGGACCCGTGGGATTGTTTAGCCTGGAGAAGACAAGGCTCAGGGGCGATCTTATCAACATACACAAGTATCTGATGGGAAGGTGTAAAGAAGTCAGAGTGCGACTCTTCTCGGTGATGCCCAGCGACAAGACAAGAGGCAACAGGTACACACTGAAACAGAGGAAATTCCGTCTCAACAGAAGGGAAAGCTGTTTTATTGTGAGTGTGGTTGAATGCTGGAACAGGCTACCCAGAGAAGCTGTGCTCCCACCCTTGGAGATAGTCAAAACCTCCCAGGGCACAGTCCTGGGAAACCTGCCCTGTCTGGCTCTGCTTTGAGCGGGGTTTGGACTAGATGATCTCCAGAGGTCCCTTCCAACCTCAACGGTTCTGTGATACCGTGCTCCTGTGACTTGCCTTTGCCCTTGTTGAACTGCAGGTGGTTCCTGTTGGCCCCCTTCTCCCACCTGTCGAGGTTCTCCTATTACCAGCGCTGCCCTCCAGTTTCTCGGCTGCATTGGCCCCGCCCCAGACTCGTCTCTCCAACAAATGTGCTACAAGCACCCTCTGTCCCACTGTCCAGGTCACCCCTTAAGACGTTAAAGCCCGTTGGCACCCCGAGTGATCCCTCAGGGACGACACTGGGAAGCAGCCACCAGCTGGCCTTTGTACCACCCAGCACAAACCTTTGAGCCTGACAGCCCAGCCCATTTGCCACACAAGTCAGCATCCAGGTCTCCTCTCCGCAACTCAGCAGACTAGCTCCAATGATACTGAGAGACCATGCCAAAGGCCTTGCTGCAGTCAGGGATAACAAGGGTAGCAACAGCGTTGCAGCAGTAAAAGCTCTCCTTCTTGCTCTCGATGTCCCTTGCCAGTCCCAACACAAGTCGAGCTTTGCCTTTCCTAAGACCATCGCAGCATGCCCAAGCACTGTGGCTTTATTCCTGCTGTTGGTCATTAAGTCTCCGGCCAAGTTTTCCCTGTTCATGAGGAGCAGGTCCAACCTCAGCCTCCTGTGTCACATCTCAGAGATATGCAAAGAAGTTTTCCTTGGCTCATTTGGCTGGTTGGAGCAGGAGGTGGATAAACAGGGTTCATGGCCCAGGCAGGGACTCTGGTCGGACCTATGGTCTGGGCTGGGGATTGAGGGACCTGCAGGTGTGCATGTACGTGTGAATCAGGAGAGGAGGGGGTGTCCACTGTGGCACTGCAGTCCTGACTAGCCCACGAGGAAGAAAGGATTGGGCCATTCGTGGTGGTGACGCCAGCGTGAGTGGGTGTTTCTGTGGGTGCTCATGAAGGCACTGCTCTCTGTCTGCATTCATACATGTGGCCAGGTCATGGGTGTGTATTCTGTGTGAGTGTGTGTGTGCGCGCGTGCACACGTGCCCATTGTGAAAGCTTGCTCAGCCTTGCCCCGGGCTGACCTACGAATGGGAGTGGCAGCCAAGAGGCTAGGAAGGAGAAATCCCCCAGGTCTTCCAGACCGCTGGATTTGTCTTCGCTGAACAAGCACCAGCCTTCACCTCCTCTCCACCTGCACAGCGGTGAAGGTCCCCGCTTGCCACCAGGAAGCTGGGGGTTTAGCTCCCTGAAGGGAAGGAAGAACCAGCTTTGTCCCCAGGACACCCACACTCCTGTGGGGGGACCTCTCTGTGTTCCTGTCTGCCTGGTGATCCACAGCCTTCTCTGCTCCTCAGGCGCACTTTGTGAGGTCTGGATGCTAAGAAAGCAAAGGAGAAGGTGAGAGAAGATGCTAAGAAAGCAAAAGAGAGGGCAGGAGCAGCACAGGCAAGGGGCTGAGGAGCAGGACAACTGCCACCAGCCCTGGAGCACCGCACAGAGGGGAGTGCTGGTGGAAGTGTGCAAAGTGAGAGGCCTCAGCTGGGAGGGGACTGGGAAAAAAGGGCCTTAGCAGAGGATGGTTTCGATCCATCGACCTCTGGGTTATGGGCCCAGCACGCTTCCGCTGCGCCACTCTGCTCCCCCCAGGATCTGGGTGGGGAGCTTGCAGAGCCCCCCCTGCCGCTCCTGCACACTGACAGCACCAGCGCTTGGGCTCAAAGGGGCTTCTGTTCCTCTTGCCTGGGCCTGAGCCTGGGCCTGGGCCCATGGAGGAAAAATGTCTCCCCAGGAAGCCCAAAGGCTGTGTGCCCGAGCTGAGGCCCCCTTGGTTTGCCCTTCTGACACTGTCTCCTGCGCATCACACATGGGAGGAGTCTGTGTTTGCCCCACTGAGCTGCCTCTGCAGGGGAGGACAGAAACTCCCTTGCAGTGCAGCCTTGCTTTTGCTGACCCTGACAGCCCAGCAGCTGCCCCTAACACTGCACCAGGGCCACGGAAATGACAGAAATGCCTCCTATGCATCCCTGGAGCCATACATTGGATTTCAAGCAAGATCAGCCTCTTGACTTGGGTTGTGGTCACCATCCAGACAAAACCGTGCACAGGCAGACCTCTACAGTGGCTCATTCTCGGACATCAAACTTTCTCTTTCCCCCCACTCGTCTACGTCCCTCCGGTTCCCTTCACCCCACCATTTGCCCTTCCACGTAGCTCACCCCTCCTAACGCCTCCCCTGAGTTCTTTCTCCAGCTCTCTAGAGCCGGAGGGCAGCCACGCCAGCAGACAGTGCCGTTTGTGTGTCTCCTGTTTCCACTGTCTCAAAACTTCAAGACCGGGGTCCTTGGATTCCTTGCAGTCTTTCCTCTTCAGCTCCTGCTCTTGGGCTCTCTGCTTTCTCTTCCGTCTTAAGAGACCTGATACATGGAGCTCCCTTCCCTTCCTCCCCTCCAGCCACAGAGATGCCAGAGGGAGAGTCAAATGCTGCTCCGGCATCAGCATATCCCAGATGCCACCCTGACAACCAGGCGCTGGGAGCTGCAGCCGTAGCCCTGGGGTTACGCCTCTGAAACCCTGGATGCAGGCACTTCTCCTTCGCAGCGCAGGTCCCAACCCTAGTGCTTAGAGCCCCCAGGCCTCAGAGGCAGGCAGGGAGGAAAGACTCCTCACCCTGGGGAGGCAGCTGGAACTCCGGGACTTCCCCAGCAGTGCTTCCTCCGCGGGGCTGGGCATCTGGTGGCGCCTCTTGTCCAGTCCACCTCACTGCACAGCAGGGACTGGGAGGTAAATGAGACACCTCCCTCAGAGTCCCAGGTGTGGTGAATGCGCTCTGAATGTGCTCATCTGTTTGTGGGTGCCCAGCTGTGGTGTGTCCCAAGGATGGAAAGGAAAACCCCAACACAGTCTGGCCCTGAAACTCGCAGCAAGCTGGATGACGTTGCACAGGGCACGTGATCACTGCTGCCAAGAGGTTTGGGGCGGGTAGCTGCGGCTGAGCGAGGAAGGCAATGGATGTGAAGTCCAGGGGAGTTTCCCCACACAGGTTGGAATCCTGCCAGCTACAGGGCACCGTCCTCTTCTGGGCTGCCTGGAGCGACGAAGCTCCAGCCCTGGACAAAGCCCCGCAGCCGCAGTCCCTCCAGCTGCACAGCATGCCCAGTGCACCCCCCATCCCTCTAGTCATCCTCAGCTTCCCCCAGCATCGCCAGGGTGTGTGGGAACCACCTTTCTCCTTTCCCAGCTGCACAGGCTCACAGCTTTCCTGACAGAGGACTGCTCACCTATGGGGAGGGGTGGATTTTCTTCAAAGGGGCATGTTTTCCCACGCGGCCTGAGCCGAGATGTGTGTGCTTCTGTGACGGGAAGGGAGGCCCCCCACGTGGAAACGTCTGCAAGTTTTTGCAGCAGCAGGAGAAGAGATGGGGGAAGGGAAAGACCCTATCCAAATGCCGCTTCCTGTTCTTTTTCCTTCTGCTACATCTTCCTCACCTTTCGGACTCCTGGCATAGTCCTGAAAGCTCAGAGAGGGTCAGATGGTGCCTGGGAGGAGCAGGAGGAGGCGGGTGTAGGTCTGCATGCGTTGGTGGTATAGTGGTGAGCATAGCTGCCTTCCAAGCAGTTTACCCGGGTTCGATTCCCGGCCAACGCACGCACGCGCCCTTTTCTCCTTCCAGGCGCCTGCTGCAGAGGCACTTCCACCTCCTGCTAGAAAAGAGTCCAGCTTTCACCAACAAGTTCATGTTCCCTGGGGGAGCCACTCCCCTTAGTGCATGCACAGGCAGGATGGGGCACCCCCCCAGAGCCCAGGAGAGACAGGCCTGGCTTCAGCAATGCCTGCCTTGGTGAAAGTGCATGCCAGGGACTGGAGTCAAGCAGAGATGGGCTGCTTGGCAGGCGGCTGTGCTCATCACAGTGAAAGAAGTGCTTGCAGGCACATGCCTCTGCCCCACTTCTCCCAGCGCCCACGTCAGTCCTGCCTCCCCCTCCCTGCACACAGCCTCTGGCCGCTCCTCCACGTTTCACACCCCAAGCATCTCTGCCTGCTCCCAGGCCTGTAAGAGCGGAAATACCCCAGCGCCGCTGCTGCTTCCCACATGAACGCACCCACCCAGGCACTTCTGTAGAGACATTCTCCCGGCTGCACTGGCTGTACTGGGATCCGTGCCTGTGCTGAGCGAGCCAAGAACACTGCAGCCCACCCATGGCTTCCATATCATGGACACACAGCCCTGTCAGAGATCACCCTCAGGGCTGGTGTGAGCAGAGCAGCACAGAGGGAAGGCACAGTCCCCACAGCCCTGGGCGGAGAGGCACCAGCCTCTGCTCTGCCCCTGTCCTCCCTCCCCAGACACCCGCCTTGGCTTCTCTTGGCAGAGTCTCTCCATGGGCCGTCTCCTCACCCATGGATGGGTCTCGCCCGTCTCTTTGTCTGTGGGGCTCCACACTTTCTCTCCCAGGGCCCCCAGGTGAGGGTGCTGAAGAGAACTGCTGATATGGCACCAGGACTGCTTGGGGCAGCTACGGGCTCCCAGCTGAGACCAGTGCTGACTGCCTGCTGAGGAGGGACTCCACGCTGACGGCCTCTCTGCACTGCTGACACGTGGGCCAGAGGAGAGGGATTTCCTGCCTGGCCCAGAGCTCAACCTGCTGCTGTTGGACGTTGTACCTGGCAAGCAGAAGATTAATGCCCTGGAAGGTTAAAGATGAAGATTGAAAATAACACCTCAGAAAATTGCTGTGAGGAGTACAGTGTGTGTGTGTGTGTGTGCGCGCATGTGTGTGTGCGTGCGTGTGTGTGTGTGTGCATGGGTGGGTGGGGGCGGGGGGGATGAGTGGGCTTGGCAGTGTTCCTTTAGAGTGCAAGAAGGGAGAGGTGCCCACAGGCTCAATTTGCACTCCAAGCTGTGCGGGGAGGGGATGTTCACATGGAAAAACCCCAGAGCCAGGCGTGGGGCTGCCCACGGTGCCTGATCTACACTCCCAGCCCTAACACACTGCCTCTGCCCACCCAGAGCATCCAGGGGGCTGGGCCATTTCTGAGGCAGGAAAAGGTGGCCCTGAGAGGCCCCACAGGGGCAGCGCTGTGGCGCCAGTGGGGAGGACATCTGGCTGCTCCCCAAAGGCTGGTGGCCTGAGCCCACCCCAGGACGCCGTGCCACGAGCAGCGGAGCTGGGGAAGTGGTGCTTCCCGACTCGCCAGGTTCTGCCCAGCTTGTGCTTCCCCAGCCACCAGCCAGGCCAGCTTTGGAGGTGGGCAGGAACAGGAGGGCAGGGGCAGAACTGGGGCCAGCAGGAAGGCCGTGGGGCAGGAAACATCAGGAACCACCCCCTCCTGTCTGCTGGGGAGAGGCAGCCAGAGACAGGCTCCAGAGGGGACAGCCTTCAGAGCAGGAGCTGCCTTGCGGATGGCAAGGCCACCGCTGGAACGGAGCTGTCCCCTGGTCTTCTGGGGTTTGCATCTGCCCAAGGAGGGACTGGCAGCCTCCCTGCCCAAAGAAAGACTGTCTCCTATGCACAGAGCCAGGCTCACCAAATGGCACAAGGACCTGTACATGGGTGCCCAAGCAGGCACATGCATGGAGAGAGAAAGAGGCGGTGGCAGTGCCTGAAGCCATTGGGTGTAGCGGGGCTTGCAGGCAAGAAATCAAAGGTGCCAAAGCGTGCTGCTGGGACCTGCAGACCCACGAGTTTCCTCTGGCGTCCTCGTTGGTTTACGACAGTGTCAGAGCCCTGAGGAGCCAAGAGCAGGTGACTGTGGGCATCTTGAACCGCCTGCCCCGCGAGTTCCTTTGGTTCTGCCATTGAAGAATTCCCTTTTGCATTCTCACAGCCGGAAGAAGTTTCCTGACCATGTGCCTTGGGCCCCTCTGCTCCCTGCTCTGAAATGCCTCCAGCTCCTGCTGTTGCCTCCAAAGAGCCCAGCGCCACAAGGGGAGAGGTCCTGCCAGCAGCCAGCTCTCTGTGCCCCACGCACAGGAGGAGCCTGAATCAATCCCCCCACCCCCTCCCCGGCTCAGGCAGGCTCTAGGGAGAAGAGCGGAGGCTGGTCAAGAGGTCAGGATGGCCGAGCGGTCTAAGGCGCTGCGTTCAGGTCGCAGTCTCCGTGGGAGGCGTGGGTTCAAGTCCCACTCCTGACAGACTTCTGCCTGCCAGTCTTTTCCTTCCCCAGACTGGGAAGTGTGGAGACTTTCCTCCCAGAAATCCTTCTCCGCGCATGCTGTGCTCTCCAGTCTGCGCCGCTCAGAGAAGCCCATGGCTTGTGGTGAAGGAGCGAGGGGAGTCCCTCGGGTCGGATCAGCTCCCTGAACGGGCTCTGGGGTTGATAGGATTTGCACCTCTGCTGTCCCCAAAGAGGTCAGGGCCTCGGGGCTGGCACCCATTTCAACTCCTGCCTAGCTACTGGCTCTCATCCTCCCACCTTCTCGTAGGTACTCAACGGCTGCAATTAGATCCCCCCAAAACCTTCCCATCTGGGTCCCGCCTAAACAAGGGCAGTTCCCTCAGCTTCCGCTCACAGGGCCAGTGCCTCCCGCGCCGGTGCCAGGCCCCACCCTGGCAGGCTGCACTGCCAGCTGCTCACAAGGACCCCCAAGGGCCTGTCCAGCAGAGCAGCTCCCCACCCAGTCAGTCCCCAGTGCAGGGCAATTGGTCCATGCAGGCGCTGGACTTTGCGTTCCTCCTTCTGGAGGTCCACCCCCCTCAGACCATGACGTCCCAACTTGGATGCAAAGATGCTGTGGCAGACCATGTCCAAAACCTTGCTAAAGACAAGGGAGACAACATCGCCTGTTGTCCCTCCATCCATGGATGGATATAGTGAAGAGGACTTGCTCCACGGCCTTCCAAGGGACTGACGTGAGGCTGAGTGGCCTGGGGTTCCCCAGATAGTCTTTCTTCCCCTGTTTGGAGACTGGTGCAGCACTTGTCTTTCTCCAGGCATCAGGGACTTCCCCTGCTCTCTGCTCCCCAATCTGCAGAGCCCCCAAGATGTCTCTTTCTGTCTTGAAGGTACAAGCCAGCTTTAGGGTCTCAGCTCAAATGTTGTCTTTGTGTGTGTGTGTGTGTGTGGACTTATTCACAGGAGAAAGAGCTGTGGTGGGAAAGTTTCCTGCTCATGTGACAATCCCACCTCACTGCCTGCCCTGGGGGAAAAGAGCTTTCCTGTTAAACGGTTGCAGAGTGGAAGGGAAGTGTCCAGATGGTGCGTATGGTGACAGCCCAAGAAGGATGACTTCTCTTTCTCATTCTAGCTGGGTTGTTTCAGAAGTGTGTTAACACCCCGCTCTTCCAGTTTGATCTGTCATTAGAGGAGAGACTAACAGGGCGGGGATTCATTAGCCAGGAGAAGACCATGCTGAGGAGGAACTTATCAATGTGTATAAAAGCTAGGCAACAGTGATGAATTCAGAAGCCTGCGGCGGGAGCCTTCACAGGGCTACTGGGAAGCTCTCAGGGCAGAGATGGAGAAATTTCAGGAGTCTGGTGGCAGGAGAGAGTGAAACTCTGGGAAAGGAAAAAGAGAAGGGAGCGAGGAGAGGGGGAATCCTTATCTTGGAGCTCAGCAGTGAAGGATTTTCTTTGGAAAGCTGCCTACTTTCCTGCGGAGTCATTGTGGGACACGCCACGTAATGTGGAGAGTCTGATCTCACACAAGATCATTTCCCCCATAGCAGGCATGAGGCTGGCACTGTGAGGGTCAGCTGAGAAATGGAGGTAGCAAGCACTAGAGAGCAGTGTGATGGCGTTCAGTATTTGCTTCCTGGAAGTACCTCTACATTGGAAAAAGAGAAGGGAGCGAGGAGAGGGGGAATGAAGGGCTGAAGAGCTGCATGAGCGAGGGCACGTGATGCACAGTCCAGCTTGTGTGCTAAACGGGACAGTGTTACTAGCGAACTTAGCCTGAAAAGAGGATTTGTACCACACAGATTGCCTTCAGCTCATGCCCCTCCTCATGGTGAGCATGGCTATCAGCCATAGTGGAATTTAGCCATGACGGACACCTGAAGCTCAACAGCAAGGAAGGACCCTTTCACCGTGACTGATCCCACGAACCCATCCTGCCCCTGGGACTGACAGCAGTGCCCCTTCTCCTGCCCTTTCCCCATCCCCGCCTCTGAAGCCGTTTTGGGCGCTGGCTCCCCGCATCGTCTCTCCTCCCTTGTCCCTGACGGCCGGTTCTGCCTGAGGGATCCAGCGCTGGGTCGCAGAAGAGCTGAGGTGGGAAGGAACCTCTGGAGGCTGTCTAGTGCACTCCCATGCTCAAAGCAGGGTCCAGCAGAGGGGGCTGCTCAGGGCCTTGTGCAGTCAGGTTGAGAATGGCTGCGAGGATGGAGCCTCCAGAAGCTCTCTGGGGAACCCATTCCCATGTTTGACCACCCTCACAGGAGAAGAGTCGTCTTCTGTGCGCTTAAGTGGGATTTGCTGTATTGCAGCTTGTGCCTGCTACTGCTTGCCCTGTGGTGGGGCCCCAGTGAGAAGCAGCTGACTCTTTCCTCTTCACTCCCCTGCCCCTGCCCTCTCCACCGCCTCAGGTACTGATGCATATCAGTAAGGTCCCCCTGAGCCCTCCTCTTCTCTTCTCTTCTCTTCTCTTCTCTTCTCTTCTCTTCTCTTCTCTTCTCTTCTCTTCTCTTCTCTTCTCTTCTCTTCTCTTCTCTTCTCTTCTCTTCTCTTCTCTTCTCTTCTCCAAGCTGAACAATCCCAGCTCCTGCCCAGCCTCTCCTGCTTTGACAGATGATCCAAGGCCTCAACCATTTTCGTGGCCCTTTGCTGGCCTCACGCCAATAGGTCCATCTTCCTCGTACCGGGAAGCCCAGAATGGGACACAGCACTCCAGCACTCCAGGTGGTGTCAGCAGTGCTGAGGAGAGGCAAAGGGAAGGATCTGCTCTCTTGAGCGGCAGGCAATTCTCTTTTCCCTTTCTTGCTGCCAGGCCTTTCATCCTCGCCACTCATCACACCCTTAGGTCTGCCTTGCCTTCCTGACACAAGCGTCACTCTCAGGAGATGCAACATCCGATGGGATGCTGAAGTTCAAAGAGGACGCAAGGAGTCACCAAATCTGCCTGGTTTTGAGGGTCCGCATTCCCTTGTGCAAGGGCACATTTGCTGACTGCTGAAAATACCTATTGCCACCCTTCCCGGCACGCTCCCTTACGGCCTCTGCCCTCCACCTCTCTGCATCCTGCCCCTGCACAGCAGCACAGCAAGCAGCTGAAGGCAGGTTCACCTGCAAGCAGCAGAAGGGCTCCAACTCCACGTCCTTCTCGAGGGCAGTGGGCTGCCTGGCGGGCTTCCAATGTATGGAAAGAGGGAGGCAGCTCAGCACAATTCCTAAGACACGTTCAAGGCCCACCGGGTACGTTGGCAGAGGAAAATGAAGACCCCTGA
Source organism: Dromaius novaehollandiae (assembly GCF_036370855.1). NCBI lineage: Eukaryota > Metazoa > Chordata > Aves > Casuariiformes > Dromaiidae > Dromaius > Dromaius novaehollandiae. The sequence continues at coordinate 25,804,797 of NC_088107.1, forward strand.
AGGGAGATTGTGAGTGCTTTTGGTGGAGGGCCTCACAGCTGACCCTGAGAGCCATCGGGGGGCCGGGATGACCAGGCAGCAGAGTCATGCTCTGTTCCTCTGAGGCTCACAGAGACTGAAAAGTCGCCTTTGCCTGTGGCCTTGATAGTGCCGGTCTTCCATCCTTCTGAGCCCATTTGCTTAGTTTTGGTGCTCTGGGATCCATTGAGGGAGCTCCACCCAAATCTGGCAGTGCCCCATGCTTACAGGTACCTGATTACACGTGTCCCATGTGCTGGGAGAGGGGAGGTAGTCCCTCCCCAGCTGCCGGCAGAGAGAAGTAAGCTCAGGACAGAGGGCAATGCTTTTGCAGGCAGAGCGGGTGGCTAACGGAGGCTGGAGGAGAAAGAAACAGCACCACAAGTCTCCAGCTATGCTGCACAACGTCTTTAATGAGAAGGGAGGCAAAAGGGCAGTGAAGCAGTACAGAGAGCAAGACACACATTCCCAGGGTTCAGTGAAGCACAGAGAATTGCTCGTTTCCCCAGCACAAGCACCAGGCAAAGTGCTTGCCTCTTCCCATTCCCCCTCTACCTTGTGGCAATCACGTCCCCACAACAGCAATTCCTAACCCTGGTACCCTGTGCCCATCAAGCGGAGATGCAGCCAAGTGGAAGAGCAGGAGCTCTTTCCCGAGGAGTTTGGAGAAAAGCAGAGCCAGAGGCAGCGTGGCAAGACCTGCCATGCAGCGAGGCGCAGCGGGCACCGTTGGCTCGCCCCAGGTGGGATGGGGGTACCCAGCTCGTCTGCAAGCCATGGCCGTGCTTGCAGTCTCGGGTGCCCATTTCCTTCCAGGTTCCTGGGTGGTGGCGCCGAAGGGGATGATCGTCTGGCTTCAGCAGTTTAGACTGCAGCGGGGGGGAGGCAGACACAGTCCGACCGCGCCCAGATCAAGGGAGCCGCCAGATGTGATGGGCACCCCCGCAGCACTGAGGGAGCTGCCAACAGCAGCTGACAGAGAGGATCCCACGGCTGTGCTCTGAGGGAAGGAGGTGAGAATGGGGCCAGGCAGGGTCACCACGACCGGGGAGGCCTGGATGGCAACCGTCGAGTCAGCGCAGCGGGCGATGCACGGCTCATTGCAGCTGCTTGCAAGTGGGGTTGGGCCAGAGGTGCCGCAGGGGCGTGGCAGGCAGGGTCTGAAGCAAGACATCTCTCTGTGAGGGAGGCAAAGCTGAAACACAGAGCAGGGGAGGGAAAAGAGGGCAGAAGTTGGAGGACCCCGGATAATGCTGAGTGCGTGGCAACTGCCCCGTGCCTGGGTTTGGAGCAGAACTGATTTAGCAAGGCCAGCCCCATGCTTGGACGAGATCCCGCAAGGAGCTGCAGGCATGGTTTGGGCAAGCCCACAATGCCTTCCCCTAGCTCTTCGTCTGCCATGCCACACAGGCCTTCCCCTGTGGCTGTCCTATTGGAAACCACCAAGCTGGAAGAGCTCTGCTCCCTCTTCTCACTCAAGAGGCTGCCCTCGTCCCTGAGAGCGGGGGGAGGCTGCTGAGGCCTCCCTTCACTCCTGCTTCCAGAGCGACCTCAGGACGCACGGTCACATGCCCTCCGAGTCACACAGCACGGGAATGCTGACCAGCTTTTCACGTGAAATGCATCAGAGTGGGCTTAAAGCAGCTCTGCAAAGACCGCTCATACCACATCTCCAAAAGAAATGTTTCTGCCTTCAAGATGGCAGGGGATGCACTGGGCTATTTGGTTAGGGACGACCTGCTGCAGGTGGAAATTCTGGGGCACTCGCATGCCCGCAGCTGAACCCAGAGATCCCCCTTCTGCTTGAATGCACCCTCCTCTTCCCAGCTCTCCATCACCACCCCGCTGGAAAGGAGAAAGAGGTAAAGGACCTTAAACATTTCTTTTCAAGTGCCAAGCTTGCCAGCCACCTATCAAGGTTGAGTAGCCAGCATGAGAGCCGTTCAGCCCGTAGGAAGAGAGGGAGCGGAGCCAGGCTTACCTAGTTCCCCAAGGAAAGTGAGGCAAAGAGAGGAGGATGGCAGAGCCTGGCGCAGCACAGGCTTTTATGCTGTGTCCCAGAGCCCCAGGGGGCCCAAAACATTCCTTGCTCATGAAGCACCCAAACACTCGTGGCTGCTGCTGCTTGCAGAGCTCTCGCTGGTGATTAAGCCCTTGCCTCTCTCAGCTGAAATGTTTTGCTCCCACTTCATAGGAGTTGATGGTGGAACGACTCATCTGTGTCGCAGCCACCCCTGCGGACTCCTAGGGCCCGTGAAGTTGGAGGTGTCAGGCTCGCTGTCCAGAGAGGTTTTTAAGCGGATTTGCGTCATGCGGATTGCCTTTGGCTCCTCCGCCTCTGCCCGTGGTGAGCATGGCCATGAGCCGTGGTGAGGTTTGGCCATGAAGGACACCTCAAGCCAGCGCTCGAGTGCTTTCCGTGGAGGGACTCAGGCTGACCCTGAGAGACATCTCTCCCTGCAGGTTATGGCAGACGCTCCGGAGGTGGTGGGCTAAGTTCAGGGAGAACGTGAAGGCTGCGCAGTCCCATAAGGGAGACGAGAGTCAGGTCTGCAGGGCCGAGGCAAAGCTCCACAGCAAGGAAGGATGCTAGTGAGCTGGAGGCAAGCGCCTTGGGGGCAGGAGTGAGGGCTGTGACAATGTTGCTAGTTCTGATGCTGGTCAGGCTGCACCACAGCCTCCGTCAGCTGCCTTGGAGCCTGGGAACGACGGCAGGTTCATGGTGAGCAGGACGAAGCCAGAGAGCGGGTTGGTCTCCTCCAGTGTGGAAAGGGCAAGCGGTCACTCTCTGGGATCTCCATAGCCATGTGCGTAGGGGACTTGAGTGGGCCTTCACGCTTCTTGCAGGCGGGGGTCTGGGCTCTGCTTGGGCAGTGGAGAATCTCCTGCAAACAAGCAGATCAAGGTGTAGGAGGGAGATCAAAGAGGTTCCTGCGTCCTTCCCTGAAAGTGACCCACACCCAAATGGACCTGTTTTGCGCAGCAGCTTCATTGCGGAGGCCAAAAGCCTGCATGGGCTGCTTCTTAGGAGTGGCTCGGGGCAGCGAGCTGCAGCGTGCGGCTGTTTCTCCTGGGTGAGGGATGGCGTGGCGCATTCAGGGCATTTTCATTCCAGAGCAACGTTGGATCGGTCTCCCGGAGCAGCTGGGAGCCATCGTACTGTGGAAGAGCTGGGAAAATCCCTGAACTCCAGGGAAACGTGAGTCGCCCTGCTGTTGACTTTGGTGGAGATGGCGTCCTGGCCTCAGGCGTGCCAGGAATACCGAGCTTGTGTCCTCATTCTTCCTGAAGTGCCACTTTCCTGAAGGGCATTTCCAAATGGTTTGCGTTATTGCTGAAGCCCCTGGTGCCTCTAGGCAGTCGCATGCTCCTGCCTTCCAGCCCTTTTGTGGCTGGTCAAGGGCCCTTGTGACTCAGCACATCCCCAAAGAGGTGAGGGAGGAAGGACCGCCCTAAAGGTCCTCAGGGCCAACGTCCTGCTCCAAACAGGCCAAACTTCCCAGCTCCACCCGGCGGCTCAGGGTCTGAGCACCGACACGCACGGAGATGCCAGTGTCCCTCGCGCAGCCTGTGTCAGGGCTGCACCGTACTCACTGAGGCTTGTTTTCCCATTGCCAGAGCTGGGTTTTCCCTTCCCCGCCTCCCCTCCGGGCCTTCTCTCCTCCAGGCTGCACAAAGCCAATGCCGTCGACCTCTGCTCCTACGGCATGGGCTTCAGCCCCGCCTGACTGAGTCTGGCCCTGGGCCTGTTGCTCTCTCCAGGTTTCTGATGCGTCTCTGGTCCTGGGGGACCCAGACAGGGCACTGCAATGCAGGTGTTGCCCCAGCAGCAGTGAGAAGGGCAGAGCATCGATCGCTTTGCTCAGCTTGCATTGAACCGTTTGAGTTGGAAGGGACCTCTGTGAGTGAGCTAGTCCAATGCCCTGCTCGAAGCAGTGACGACTACGTCGGGTTGCTCAGGGATGTGTGTAGGCAAGCTTTTTCCTCTCCCCAAGAAGGGCAATCCAGCAACCACGCTCTTCCAGGGCTTGACCACCCCCATGATGCAAAAGATTCTTCATCTTAATCTGTGTTATATGTAGCTGGACTTTACAGTGCTACAGCTTGTGTCCTCTGCTCCTTGCCCAGTCACTGTGAGCTCCAGAAGCGCCTTCTTTTCTTTCTCCTCCCGCGGGGCAACTGCAGAGAGGAATGAGATCTCCCCTGAGCCTTCTCTTCCTAGGGCTGCCAAAAGCTAGCCTCTCCTCATATGTCACATGCACCAGACCCCTAGTCACCCTGGTGACCCTGTCTTCCTGCCTGGGACTCGCTCCACAAGGGCAATGCCTTTCCAGTACTGGAGATTCAAGACCGGGCACACTGTCGGTCTCCCAGGTGCCAAAGAGAGGGGAAGGGTCGCTGCCCTCGCCCTCGCTGTCGCCGTTGCCCTGCTGGCTGCAGCTTGCCAATGCAGCCCAGGATGTGGCTGTCTGTCCTCGCAGCCAGAGCATAGTGCTGGCTCAGGTTTGGCTTCTTGTCCGCCTGGCCCCACCAAGACCCTTTTAAGCAAGCTGCTTCCTAGCCAGTCGGCCTCCAGCCTGCCCTGTGTTATTTCAGCCCAGGGGAGGACGAGCCTTTGCCGTTGTTGACCTGTAGGCACTGGCTGTCAGCCCCTTTCTCCAGCCTGGTGAGTTTTCCCTGAATACCAGCCTGGGCCTCCAGTGTGCCAGCTGCATGTCCCCGGTCTGGCCTCTTGTAAGAATGTACTGAAAGTACCCTGTGGCACCGTTCAAGCTGCTCAGGACACTGTCCAGTCCGGTGTTGAATATCTCCAGTGATGGAGACTCCACAGCCTCTGTGGGCAGTGTGTTGCAGCGCTTGGCCACCCTCACCATCAGCAATTTTTTTCTTATGTGGAGATGAAATTTTCTGTGTCTCCATTTGTGCCTAATGCCCCTTGTATGCTCACTGCATGACACTGAAAAGAGTCTGGCTCCATGTTTGCTACACCCTCCCACAGGTGTTCATGCGCACGGAGAAGATCACCCCCCTCCTCGCCTTCTTCAGGCTAAACAGTGCCAGCTCTCTCAGCCTCTGCTCGTAGGACAGATGCTCCAGCCCCTTCATGCTCTTTGTGGCCCTCTGCTGGGCTTGCTCCAGAAGGTCCATGCCTGTCTTGTCCTGCGGAGCCCAGAACTGGACGCAGCACTCCGCATGTGGTCTCGCCAGGGCTGTGCAGCGGGCAATCATCAACGCCCTTGACCTGGTGGCTCTTCATGATGCAGCGAAGGATGATGCTGGCTTTCTTGTTGCAGAGGAACCTTGCCGGCTCATGTTCAACTTGGTGTCCACCCAGAGTCCCAGCTCCTTCTCTGCAAAGCTGCTTGCCAGGCGGTCGGCTCCCAACAGGTACTGCTGCATGGGTTATGAGCGCTGAGGGCCCTCTGACTGGCACTACACCCTTCTGGTGTATCGGCCACCCCTCCCCGTTTCGTATCATCTGCAAACCTGCTGAGGGTGCGCTGGGGTCCCATGATCTAGGCCATTAATGAAGAGGCTGGAGAGCACTGGACGCAGTATCGACCCCTGGGGGACGCCACTGGTGACTGGCCTCCAGCTGGTCTTTGTGCTGCGGATCACAGCCCTTGTGATAAACAGCATCTGCTGCTCTCCCCTCATCCACTAACTCAGCCATCGCATCGTAGAAGGCCCGTAGGAGTGCATAGTTGTGCATGTCCCGCCTGTTCAAATATTGCCTAGCCTGATCCTCCTCCACTGAGGGCAAGTGTGCCTGGGCCTGGACTTTCCCCCTGGTTTCAGGGACCTGGGATTCCTGACGTGCGGTCACCCCGGTAAAGAGCAAGGCAAAGAAGGCCGTCAGTACCTTGGCCTTTTCTTTGTCCTTTGTGACCGGGTCGCCTTTGCCAGTGAGCAGAAGGCCCCTGCTTTCGCTGGTCTTTCTTCTGCCGCTGAGGTACCCGTAGAAACACCTCTTGTTCCCCTTCACGTCCCTCCTGAGATTAAGCCCCAGGTGGCCTTTGGCCTTCCTAACCCCATCCCTGCATGCTTGGAGAGTGTCTCTGCGTTCTTCCCAGCTCACATGTCCCTGCCTCCACCTGCTGTATGCTTCCTTTAGATGTCGGAGTTCCTCCAGGAGCTCCTTATGCACCCATGCGGGCCTCCTGCGGCCTTTGCTTGTTGGGATGGACCATTCTGGAGCTTGAGGAGGTGATCCTTCCTTGAAACTCAGCCATCACTCCTGGACCCCTCTTCTCTCCAGGATGGTGTCCCATGGGATTCTTCCAAGCAGATCCCTGAAGAGGCCAAAGTCTGCTCTTCTGAAGTCCAGGGCTGTGATTGTGGCTTTGGGCTTTCTCTCCTCCGCTCAGGAGCCTGAACTCCATCTCGTGACCACTGTGCCGAGGTTGCTCCCAGCCTTCCCGTTCCCGACCAGTTAGGTCTTCTTTGTTCGTAAGCATGAGGTCCAGCAGAGCACCTGCCCTCCTCAGCTCCTCCGTCGCCTGTGTCAGGCACTTGTCGTCAAGACCCTCCAGAAACCTCCTGGATGATCCGTCTTGGACAGGGAGCTCTCTGTGATAAAAGCTCACAGCACAGGCATTTCCACAAGGTGAACGCAGGATCTCCTCTTGACAGGGAAGGGAGTTAAACCAGAGCATGGGTGGCCCCTCCTTGCTTGGCCAGCCTCTGAGAGGAGCAGCAGAGCAGCCTGATGCTCCCCAGGGGATGCATCAGAAGCAGGTCTGACCCCCAGCACAGCACTTCTCCCAGCAGCAGAGCTGCAGTCTGCTTCCCTTGGCCCCGCTGCCCTCCTGAGCCAGAGCTCTCCAGAAGGGACCCCCCAGGAATGATGGCGCTACCCCGCTCTGCGCTCTGGAACTGGAGCTGTGAGTTCACATCTCAGTGGGGCCTCAAGCTGCTGCTTCTCTGGTGGCTTTCCTCAGCGTGTTTGCATTTTTATACCCGTGCATGGCTGTTGGGTAGATTGCTTTATGCACTCTGGTCTTCCTTGCTTCCCTGCCCTCCGGCTCTGTTCTTTCAGCGTGACTGAACCCATCCTGCGCCTGGGGCTGACAGCGGTGTCCTTTGTCCTGCCCTTTCCCCATGCCCGCCTCTGTAGTCGTTCTGGGCCCTGGCTCCCCGCATCTTGGTGCTGCCACCAAGAGGGAACTTGGCAGGCTGGAGAAATGAGCAGAAAGGAACCTCATGAAGCTTGACAAAGGGAAGTGCAAGGTGCCGCACCTGGGGAAGAGTAACCCCATGTACCAGTAAAGGCTTGGCTCTGAGCAGCAAGGAGGAGCTTTGCAGGGGAAGACGCAGGTGTCCGAGCAGGCAGCAGGTTGAACATGAGACAGCAATGCGCCCTCATGGCAGAGAAGGCCAACAGCATCCTGGGCTGCAACAGGAAAAGCGTAGCCACCAGGCAGAGGAGGTGATCCTTCCCCTCCACTCAACACAGGTCAGGCCACATCTGGAGTGCTGTGTCTGGCTCTGGGCTCCCCAGCATAAGAAAGACATAGACGTACAGGAGCAAGCCCAGCAAACAGCCACAAAGATGAAGAAGGGACTGCAGCATCTGTCATAGGGGGAGAGGCTGGGACACGTGGGATTGTTCAGCCTGGAGAAGACAAGGCTCAGGGGCGATCTTATCAACATACACAAGTATCTGATGGGAAGGTGTAAAGAAGTCAGAGTGCGACTCTTCTCGGTGATGCCCAGCGACAAGACAAGAGGCAACAGGTACACACTGAAACAGAGGAAATTCCATCTCAACAGAAGGGAAAGCTGTTTTATTGTGAGTGTGGTTGAATGCTGGAACAGGCTACCCAGAGAAGCTGAGCTCCCACCCTTGGAGATAGTCAAAACCTCCCAGGGCACAGTCCTGGGAAACCTGCCCTGTCTGGCTCTGCTTTGAGCGGGGTTTGGACTAGATGATCTCCAGAGGTCCCTTCCAACCTCAACGGTTCTGTGATACCGTGCTCCTGTGACTTGCCTTTGCCCTTGTTGAACTGCAGGTGGTTCCTGTTGGCCCCCTTCTCCCACCTGTCGAGGTTCTCCTATTACCAGCGCTGCCCTCCAGTTTCTCGGCTGCATTGGCCCCGCCCCAGACTCGTCTCTCCAACAAATGTGCTACAAGCACCCTCTGTCCCACTGTCCAGGTCACCCCTTAAGACGTTAAAGCCCGTTGGCACCCCGAGTGATCCCTCAGGGACGACACTGGGAAGCAGCCACCAGCTGGCCTTTGTACCACCCAGCACAAACCTTTGAGCCTGACAGCCCAGCCCATTTGCCACACAAGTCAGCATCCAGGTCTCCTCTCCGCAACTCAGCAGACTAGCTCCAATGATACTGAGAGACCATGCCAAAGGCCTTGCTGCAGTCAGGGATAACAAGGGTAGCAACAGCGTTGCAGCAGTAAAAGCTCTCCTTCTTGCTCTCAATGTCCCTTGCCAGTCCCAACACAAGTCGAGCTTTGCCTTTCCTAAGACCATCGCAGCATGCCCAAGCACTGTGGCTTTATTCCTGCTGTTGGTCATTAAGTCTCCGGCCAAGTTTTCCCTGTTCATGAGGAGCAGGTCCAACCTTGGCCTCCTATGTCACATCTCAGGGATGTGCAAAGAAGTTTTCCTTGGCTCATTTGGCTGGTTGGAGCAGGAGGTGGATAAACAGGGTTCATGGCCCAGGCAGGGACTCTGGTCGGACCTATGGTCTGGGCTGGGGATTGAGGGACCTGCAGGTGTGCATGTACGTGTGAATCAGGAGAGGAGGGGGTGTCCACTGTGGCACTGCAGTCCTGACTAGCCCACGAGGAAGAAAGGATTGGGCCATTCGTGGTGGTGACGCCAGCGTGAGTGGGTGTTTCTGTGGGTGCTCATGAAGGCACTGCTCTTTGTCTGCATTCATACATGTGGCCAGGTCATGGGTGTGTATTCTGTGTGAGTGTGTGTGTGCGCGTGTGCACACGTGCCCATTGTGAAAGCTTGCTCAGCCTTGCCCCGGGCTGACCTACGAATGGGAGTGGCAGCCAAGAGGCTAGGAAGGAGAAATCCCCCAGGTCTTCCAGACCGCTGGATTTGTCTTCGCTGAACAAGCACCAGCCTTCACCTCCTCTCCACCTGCACAGCGGTGAAGGTCCCCGCTTGCCACCAGGAAGCTGGGGGTTTAGCTCCCTGAAGGGAAGGAAGAACCAGCTTTGTCCCCAGGACACCCACACTCCTGTGGGGGGACCTCTCTGTGTTCCTGTCTGCCTGGTGATCCACAGCCTTCTCTGCTCCTCAGGCGCACTTTGTGAGGTCTGGATGCTAAGAAAGCAAAGGAGAAGGTGAGAGAAGATGCTAAGAAAGCAAAAGAGAGGGCAGGAGCAGCACAGGCAAGGGGCTGAGGAGCAGGACAACTGCCACCAGCCCTGGAGCACCGCACAGAGGGGAGTGCTGGTGGAAGTGTGCAAAGTGAGAGGCCTCAGCTGGGAGGGGACTGGGAAAAAAGGGCCTTAGCAGAGGATGGTTTTGATCCATCGACCTCTGGGTTATGGGCCCAGCACGCTTCCGCTGCGCCACTCTGCTCCCCCCAGGATCTGGGTGGGGAGCTTGCAGAGCCCTCCCTGCCGCTCCTGCACACTGACAGCACCAGCGCTTGGGCTCAAGGGGGCTTCTGTTCCTCTTGCCTGGGCCTGAGCCTGGGCCTGGGCCCATGGAGGAAAAATGTCTCCCCAGGAAGCCCAAAGGCTGTGTGCCCGAGCTGAGGCCCCCTTGGTTTGCCCTTCTGACACTGTCTCCTGCGCATCACACATGGGAGGAGTCTGTGTTTGCCCCACTGAGCTGCCTCTGCAGGGGAGGACAGAAACTCCCTTGCAGTGCAGCCTTGCTTTTGCTGACCCTGACAACCCAGCAGCTGCCCCTAACACTGCACCAGGGCCACGGAAATGACAGAAATGCCTCCTATGCATCCCTGGAGCCATACATTGGATTTCAAGCAAGATCAGCCTCTTGACTTGGGTTGTGGTCACCATCCAGACAAAACCGTGCACAGGCAGACCTCTACAGTGGCTCATTCTCGGACATCAAACTTTCTCTTTCCCCCCACTCGTCTACGTCCCTCCGGTTCCCTTCACCCCACCATTTGCCCTTCCACGTAGCTCACCCCTCCTAACGCCTCCCCTGAGTTCTTTCTCCAGCTCTCTAGAGCCGGAGGGCAGCCACGCCAGCAGACAGTGCCGTTTGTGTGTCTCCTGTTTCCACTGTCTCAAAACTTCAAGACCGGGGTCCTTGGATTCCTTGCAGTCTTTCCTCTTCAGCTCCTGCTCTTGGGCTCTCTGCTTTCTCTTCCGTCTTAAGAGACCTGATACATGGAGCTCCCTTCCCTTCCTCCCCTCCAGCCACAGAGATGCCAGAGGGAGAGTCAAATGCTGCTCCGGCATCAGCATATCCCAGATGCCACCCTGACAACCAGGCGCTGGGAGCTGCAGCCGTAGCCCTGGGGTTACGCCTCTGAAACCCTGGATGCAGGCACTTCTCCTTCGCAGCGCAGGTCCCAACCCTAGTGCTTAGAGCCCCCAGGCCTCAGAGGCAGGCAGGGAGGAAAGACTCCTCACCCTGGGGAGGCAGCTGGAACTCCGGGACTTCCCCAGCAGTGCTTCCTCCGCGGGGCTGGGCATCTGGTGGCGCCTCTTGTCCAGTCCACCTCACTGCACAGCAGGGACTGGGAGGTAAATGAGACACCTCCCTCAGAGTCCCAGGTGTGGTGAATGCGCTCTGAATGTGCTCATCTGTTTGTGGGTGCCCAGCTGTGGTGTGTCCCAAGGATGGAAAGGAAAACCCCAACACAGTCTGGCCCTGAAACTCGCAGCAAGCTGGATGACGTTGCACAGGGCACGTGATCACTGCTGCCAAGAGGTTTGGGGCGGGTAGCTGCGGCTGAGCGAGGAAGGCAATGGATGTGAAGTCCAGGGGAGTTTCCCCACACAGGTTGGAATCCTGCCAGCTACAGGGCACCGTCCTCTTCTGGGCTGCCTGGAGCGACGAAGCTCCAGCCCTGGACAAAGCCCCGCAGCCGCAGTCCCTCCAGCTGCACAGCATGCCCAGTGCACCCCCCATCCCTCTAGTCATCCTCAGCTTCCCCCAGCATCGCCAGGGTGTGTGGGAACCACCTTTCTCCTTTCCCAGCTGCACAGGCTCACAGCTTTCCTGACAGAGGACTGCTCACCTATGGGGAGGGGTGGATTTTCTTCAAAGGGGCATGTTTTCCCACGCGGCCTGAGCCGAGATGTGTGTGCTTCTGTGACGGGAAGGGAGGCCCCCCACGTGGAAACGTCTGCAAGTTTTTGCAGCAGCAGGAGAAGAGATGGGGGAAGGGAAAGACCCTATCCAAATGCCGCTTCCTGTTCTTTTTCCTTCTGCTACATCTTCCTCACCTTTCGGACTCCTGGCATAGTCCTGAAAGCTCAGAGAGGGTCAGATGGTGCCTGGGAGGAGCAGGAGGAGGCGGGTGTAGGTCTGCATGCGTTGGTGGTATAGTGGTGAGCATAGCTGCCTTCCAAGCAGTTGACCCGGGTTCGATTCCCGGCCAACGCACGCACGCGCCCTTTTCTCCTTCCAGGCGCCTGCTGCAGAGGCACTTCCACCTCCTGCTAGAAAAGAGTCCAGCTTTCACCAACAAGTTCATGTTCCCTGGGGGAGCCACTCCCCTTAGTGCATGCACAGGCAGGATGGGGCACCCCCCCAGAGCCCAGGAGAGACAGGCCTGGCTTCAGCAATGCCTGCCTTGGTGAAAGTGCATGCCAGGGACTGGAGTCAAGCAGAGATGGGCTGCTTGGCAGGCGGCTGTGCTCATCACAGTGAAAGAAGTGCTTGCAGGCACATGCCTCTGCCCCACTTCTCCCAGCGCCCACGTCAGTCCTGCCTCCCCCTCCCTGCACACAGCCTCTGGCCGCTCCTCCACGTTTCACACCCCAAGCATCTCTGCCTGCTCCCAGGCCTGTAAGAGCGGAAATACCCCAGCGCCGCTGCTGCTTCCCACATGAACGCACCCACCCAGGCACTTCTGTAGAGACATTCTCCCGGCTGCACTGGCTGTACTGGGATCCGTGCCTGTGCTGAGCGAGCCAAGAACACTGCAGCCCACCCATGGCTTCCATATCATGGACACACAGCCCTGTCAGAGATCACCCTCAGGGCTGGTGTGAGCAGAGCAGCACAGAGGGAAGGCACAGTCCCCACAGCCCTGGGCGGAGAGGCACCAGCCTCTGCTCTGCCCCTGTCCTCCCTCCCCAGACACCCGCCTTGGCTTCTCTTGGCAGAGTCTCTCCATGGGCCGTCTCCTCACCCATGGATGGGTCTCGCCCGCCTCTTTGTCTGTGGGGCTCCACACTTTCTCTCCCAGGGCCCCCAGGTGAGGGTGCTGAAGAGAACTGCTGATATGGCACCAGGACTGCTTGGGGCAGCTACGGGCTCCCAGCTGAGACCAGTGCTGACTGCCTGCTGAGGAGGGACTCCACGCTGACGGCCTCTCTGCACTGCTGACACGTGGGCCAGAGGAGAGGGATTTCCTGCCTGGCCCAGAGCTCAACCTGCTGCTGTTGGACGTTGTACCTGGCAAGCAGAAGATTAATGCCCTGGAAGGTTAAAGATGAAGATTGAAAATAACACCTCAGAAAATTGCTGTGAGGAGTACAGTGTGTGTGTGTGTGTGTGCGCGCATGTGTGTGTGCGTGCGTGTGTGTGTGTGTGCATGGGTGGGTGGGGGCGGGGGGGATGAGTGGGCTTGGCAGTGTTCCTTTAGAGTGCAAGAAGGGAGAGGTGCCCACAGGCTCAATTTGCACTCCAAGCTGTGCGGGGAGGGGATGTTCACATGGAAAAACCCCAGAGCCAGGCGTGGGGCTGCCCACGGTGCCTGATCTACACTCCCAGCCCTAACACACTGCCTCTGCCCACCCAGAGCATCCAGGGGGCTGGGCCATTTCTGAGGCAGGAAAAGGTGGCCCTGAGAGGCCCCACAGGGGCAGCGCTGTGGCGCCAGTGGGGAGGACATCTGGCTGCTCCCCAAAGGCTGGTGGCCTGAGCCCACCCCAGGACGCCGTGCCACGAGCAGCGGAGCTGGGGAAGTGGTGCTTCCCGACTCGCCAGGTTCTGCCCAGCTTGTGCTTCCCCAGCCACCAGCCAGGCCAGCTTTGGAGGTGGGCAGGAACAGGAGAGCAGGGGCAGAACTGGGGCCAGCAGGAAGGCCGTGGGGCAGGAAACATCAGGAACCACCCCCTCCTGTCTGCTGGGGAGAGGCAGCCAGAGACAGGCTCCAGAGGGGACAGCCTTCAGAGCAGGAGCTGCCTTGCGGATGGCAAGGCCACCGCTGGAACGGAGCTGTCCCCTGGTCTTCTGGGGTTTGCATCTGCCCAAGGAGGGACTGGCAGCCTCCCTGCCCAAAGAAAGACTGTCTCCTATGCACAGAGCCAGGCTCACCAAATGGCACAAGGACCTGTACATGGGTGCCCAAGCAGGCACATGCATGGAGAGAGAAAGAGGCGGTGGCAGTGCCTGAAGCCATTGGGTGTAGCGGGGCTTGCAGGCAAGAAATCAAAGGTGCCAAAGCGTGCTGCTGGGACCTGCAGACCCACGAGTTTCCTCTGGCGTCCTCGTTGGTTTACGACAGTGTCAGAGCCCTGAGGAGCCAAGAGCAGGTGACTGTGGGCATCTTGAACCGCCTGCCCCGCGAGTTCCTTTGGTTCTGCCATTGAAGAATTCCCTTTTGCATTCTCACAGCCGGAAGAAGTTTCCTGACCATGTGCCTTGGGCCCCTCTGCTCCCTGCTCTGAAATGCCTCCAGCTCCTGCTGTTGCCTCCAAAGAGCCCAGCGCCACAAGGGGAGAGGTCCTGCCAGCAGCCAGCTCTCTGTGCCCCACGCACAGGAGGAGCCTGAATCCATCCCCCCCCCCCCTCCCCGGCTCAGGCAGGCTCTAGGGAGAAGAGCGGAGGCTGGCTAAGAGGTCAGGATGGCCGAGCGGTCTAAGGTGCTGCGTTCAGGTTGCAGTCTCCGTGGGAGGCGTGGGTTCAAGTCCCACTCCTGACAGACTTCTGCCTGCCAGTCTTTTCCTTCCCCAGACTGGGAAGTGTGGAGACTTTCCTCCCAGAAATCCTTCTCCGCGCATGCTGTGCTCTCCAGTCTGCGCCGCTCAGAGAAGCCCATGGCTTGTGGTGAAGGAGCGAGGGGAGTCCCTCGGGTCGGATCAGCTCCCTGAACGGGCTCTGGGGTTGATAGGATTTGCACCTCTGCTGTCCCCAAAGAGGTCAGGGCCTCGGGGCTGGCACCCATTTCAACTCCTGCCTAGCTACTGGCTCTCATCCTCCCACCTTCTCGTAGGTACTCAACGGCTGCAATTAGATCCCCCCAAAACCTTCCCATCTGGGTCCCGCCTAAACAAGGGCAGTTCCCTCAGCTTCCGCTCACAGGGCCAGTGCCTCCCGCGCCGGTGCCAGGCCCCACCCTGGCAGGCTGCACTGCCAGCTGCTCACAAGGACCCCCAAGGGCCTGTCCAGCAGAGCAGCTCCCCACCCAGTCAGTCCCCAGTGCAGGGCAATTGGTCCATGCAGGCGCTGGACTTTGCGTTCCTCCTTCTGGAGGTCCACCCCCCTCAGACCATGACGTCCCAACTTGGATGCAAAGATGCTGTGGCAGACCATGTCCAAAACCTTGCTAAAGACAAGGGAGACAACATCGCCTGTTGTCCCTCCATCCATGGATGGATATAGTGAAGAGGACTTGCTCCACGGCCTTCCAAGGGACTGACGTGAGGCTGAGTGGCCTGGGGTTCCCCAGATAGTCTTTCTTCCCCTGTTTGGAGACTGGTGCAGCACTTGTCTTTCTCCAGGCATCAGGGACTTCCCCTGCTCTCTGCTCCCCAATCTGCAGAGCCCCCAAGATGTCTCTTTCTGTCTTGAAGGTACAAGCCAGCTTTAGGGTCTCAGCTCAAATGTTGTCTTTGTGTGTGTGTGTGTGTGTGTGTGTGTGTGTGTGTGTGTGTGTGTGTGTGTGTGGACTTATTCACAGGAGAAAGAGCTGTGGTGGGAAAGTTTCCTGCTCATGTGACAATCCCACCTCACTGCCTGCCCTGGGGGAAAAGAGCTTTCCTGTTAAACGGTTGCAGAGTGGAAGGGAAGTGTCCAGATGGTGCGTATGGTGACAGCCCAAGAAGGATGACTTCTCTTTCTCATTCTAGCTGGGTTGTTTCAGAAGTGTGTTAACACCCCGCTCTTCCAGTTTGATCTGTCATTAGAGGAGAGACTAACAGGGCGGGGATTCATTAGCCAGGAGAAGACCATGCTGAGGAGGAACTTATCAATGTGTATAAAAGCTAGGCAACAGTGATGAATTCAGAAGCCTGCGGCGGGAGCCTTCACAGGGCTACTGGGAAGCTCTCAGGGCAGAGATGGAGAAATTTCAGGAGTCTGGTGGCAGGAGAGAGTGAAACTCTGGGAAAGGAAAAAGAGAAGGGAGCGAGAAGAGGGGGAATCCTTATCTTGGAGCTCAGCAGTGAAGGATTTTCTTTGGAAAGCTGCCTACTTTCCTGCGGAGTCATTGTGGGACACGCCACGTAATGTGGAGAGTCTGATCTCACACAAGATCATTTCCCCCATAGCAGGCATGAGGCTGGCACTGTGAGGGTCAGCTGAGAAATGGAGGTAGCAAGCACTAGAGAGCAGTGTGATGGCGTTCAGTATTTGCTTCCTGGAAGTACCTCTACATTGGAAAAAGAGAAGGGAGCGAGGAGAGGGGGAATGAAGGGCTGAAGAGCTGCATGAGCGAGGGCACGTGATGCACAGTCCAGCTTGTGTGCTAAACGGGACAGTGTTACTAGCGAACTTAGCCTGAAAAGAGGATTTGTACCACACAGATTGCCTTCAGCTCATGCCCCTCCTCATGGTGAGCATGGCTATCAGCCATAGTGGAATTTAGCCATGACGGACACCTGAAGCTCAACAGCAAGGAAGGACCCTTTCACCGTGACTGATCCCACGAACCCATCCTGCCCCTGGGACTGACAGCAGTGCCCCTTCTCCTGCCCTTTCCCCATCCCCGCCTCTGAAGCCGTTTTGGGCGCTGGCTCCCCGCATCGTCTCTCCTCCCTTGTCCCTGACGGCCGGTTCTGCCTGAGGGATCCAGCGCTGGGTCGCAGAAGAGCTGAGGTGGGAAGGAACCTCTGGAGGCTGTCTAGTGCACTCCCATGCTCAAAGCAGGGTCCAGCAGAGGGGGCTGCTCAGGGCCTTGTGCAGTCAGGTTGAGAATGGCTGCGAGGATGGAGCCTCCAGAAGCTCTCTGGGGAACCCATTCCCATGTTTGACCACCCTCACAGGAGAAGAGTCGTCTTCTGTGCGCTTAAGTGGGATTTGCTGTATTGCAGCTTGTGCCTGCTACTGCTTGCCCTGTGGTGGGGCCCCAGTGAGAAGCAGCTGACTCTTTCCTCTTCACTCCCCTGCCCCTGCCCTCTCCACCGCCTCAGGTACTGATGCATATCAGTAAGGTCCCCCTGAGCCCTCCTCTTCTCTTCTCTTCTCTTCTCTTCTCTTCTCTTCTCTTCTCTTCTCTTCTCTTCTCTTCTCTTCTCTTCTCTTCTCTTCTCTTCTCTTCTCTTCTCTTCTCTTCTCTTCTCTTCTCTTCTCTTCTCTTCTCTTCTCTTCTCTTCTCTTCTCTTCTCTTCTCTTCTCCAAGCTGAACAATCCCAGCTCCTGCCCAGCCTCTCCTGCTTTGACAGATGATCCAAGGCCTCAACCATTTTCGTGGCCCTTTGCTGGCCTCACGCCAATAGGTCCATCTTCCTCGTACCGGGAAGCCCAGAATGGGACACAGCACTCCAGCACTCCAGGTGGTGTCAGCAGTGCTGAGGAGAGGCAAAGGGAAGGATCTGCTCTCTTGAGCGGCAGGCAATTCTCTTTTCCCTTTCTTGCTGCCAGGCCTTTCATCCTCGCCACTCATCACACCCTTAGGTCTGCCTTGCCTTCCTGACACAAGCGTCACTCTCAGGAGATGCAACATCCGATGGGATGCTGAAGTTCAAAGAGGACGCAAGGAGTCACCAAATCTGCCTGGTTTTGAGGGTCCGCATTCCCTTGTGCAAGGGCACATTTGCTGACTGCTGAAAATACCTATTGCCACCCTTCCCGGCACGCTCCCTTACGGCCTCTGCCCTCCACCTCTCTGCATCCTGCCCCTGCACAGCAGCACAGCAAGCAGCTGAAGGCAGGTTCACCTGCAAGCAGCAGAAGGGCTCCAACTCCACGTCCTTCTCGAGGGCAGTGGGCTGCCTGGCGGGCTTCCAATGTATGGAAAGAGGGAGGCAGCTCAGCACAATTCCTAAGACACGTTCAAGGCCCACCGGGTACGTTGGCAGAGGAAAATGAAGACCCCTGAAGGGAGATTGTGAGTGCTTTTGGTGGAGGGCCTCACAGCTGACCCTGAGAGCCATCGGGGGGCCGGGATGACCAGGCAGCAGAGTCATGCTCTGTTCCTCTGAGGCTCACAGAGACTGAAAAGTCGCCTTTGCCTGTGGCCTTGATAGTGCCGGTCTTCCATCCTTCTGAGCCCATTTGCTTAGTTTTGGTGCTCTGGGATCCATTGAGGGAGCTCCACCCAAATCTGGCAGTGCCCCATGCTTACAGGTACCTGATTACACGTGTCCCATGTGCTGGGAGAGGGGAGGTAGTCCCTCCCCAGCTGCCGGCAGAGAGAAGTAAGCTCAGGACAGAGGGCAATGCTTTTGCAGGCAGAGCGGGTGGCTAACGGAGGCTGGAGGAGAAAGAAACAGCACCACAAGTCTCCAGCTATGCTGCACAACGTCTTTAATGAGAAGGGAGGCAAAAGGGCAGTGAAGCAGTACAGAGAGCAAGACACACGTTCCCAGGGTTCAGTGAAGCACAGAGAATTGCTCGTTTCCCCAGCACAAGCACCAGGCAAAGTGCTTGCCTCTTCCCATTCCCCCTCTACCTTGTGGCAATCACGTCCCCACAACAGCAATTCCTAACCCTGGTACCCTGTGCCCATCAAGCGGAGATGCAGCCAAGTGGAAGAGCAGGAGCTCTTTCCCGAGGAGTTTGGAGAAAAGCAGAGCCAGAGGCAGCGTGGCAAGACCTGCCATGCAGCGAGGCGCAGCGGGCACCGTTGGCTCGCCCCAGGTGGGATGGGGGTACCCAGCTCGTCTGCAAGCCATGGCCGTGCTTGCAGTCTCGGGTGCCCATTTCCTTCCAGGTTCCTGGGTGGTGGCGCCGAAGGGGATGATCGTCTGGCTTCAGCAGTTTAGACTGCAGCGGGGGGGAGGCAGACACAGTCCGACCGCGCCCAGATCAAGGGAGCCGCCAGATGTGATGGGCACCCCCGCAGCACTGAGGGAGCTGCCAACAGCAGCTGACAGAGAGGATCCCACGGCTGTGCTCTGAGGGAAGGAGGTGAGAATGGGGCCAGGCAGGGTCACCACGACCGGGGAGGCCTGGATGGCAACCGTCGAGTCAGCGCAGCGGGCGATGCACGGCTCATTGCAGCTGCTTGCAAGTGGGGTTGGGCCAGAGGTGCCGCAGGGGCGTGGCAGGCAGGGTCTGAAGCAAGACATCTCTCTGTGAGGGAGGCAAAGCTGAAACACAGAGCAGGGGAGGGAAAAGAGGGCAGAAGTTGGAGGACCCCGGATAATGCTGAGTGCGTGGCAACTGCCCCGTGCCTGGGTTTGGAGCAGAACTGATTTAGCAAGGCCAGCCCCATGCTTGGACGAGATCCCGCAAGGAGCTGCAGGCATGGTTTGGGCAAGCCCACAATGCCTTCCCCTAGCTCTTCGTCTGCCATGCCACACAGGCCTTCCCCTGTGGCTGTCCTATTGGAAACCACCAAGCTGGAAGAGCTCTGCTCCCTCTTCTCACTCAAGAGGCTGCCCTCGTCCCTGAGAGCGGGGGGAGGCTGCTGAGGCCTCCCTTCACTCCTGCTTCCAGAGCGACCTCAGGACGCACGGTCACATGCCCTCCGAGTCACACAGCACGGGAATGCTGACCAGCTTTTCACGTGAAATGCATCAGAGTGGGCTTAAAGCAGCTCTGCAAAGACCGCTCATACCACATCTCCAAAAGAAACGTTTCTGCCTTCAAGATGGCAGGGGATGTGCTGGGCTATTTGGTTAGGGACGACCTGCTGCAGGTGGAAATTCTGGGGCACTCGCATGCCCGCAGCTGAACCCAGAGATCCCCCTTCTGCTTGAATGCACCCTCCTCTTCCCAGCTCTCCATCACCACCCCGCTGGAAAGGAGAAAGAGGTAAAGGACCTTAAACATTTCTTTTCAAGTGCCAAGCTTGCCAGCCACCTATCAAGGTTGAGTAGCCAGCATGAGAGCCGTTCAGCCCGTAGGAAGAGAGGGAGCGGAGCCAGGCTTACCTAGTTCCCCAAGGAAAGTGAGGCAAAGAGAGGAGGATGGCAGAGCCTGGCGCAGCACAGGCTTTTATGCTGTGTCCCAGAGCCCCAGGGGGCCCAAAACATTCCTTGCTCATGAAGCACCCAAACACTCGTGGCTGCTGCTGCTTGCAGAGCTCTCGCTGGTGATTAAGCCCTTGCCTCTCTCAGCTGAAATGTTTTGCTCCCACTTCATAGGAGTTGATGGTGGAACGACTCATCTGTGTCGCAGCCACCCCTGCGGACTCCTAGGGTCCGTGAAGTTGGAGGTGTCAGGCTCGCTGTCCAGAGAGGTTTTTAAGCGGATTTGCGTCATGCGGATTGCCTTTGGCTCATCCGCCTCTGCCCGTGGTGAGCATGGCCATGAGCCGTGGTGAGGTTTGGCCATGAAGGACACCTCAAGCCAGCGCCCGAGTGCTTTCCGTGGAGGGACTCAGGCTGACCCTGAGAGACATCTCTCCCTGCAGGTTATGGCAGACGCTCCGGAGGTGGTGGGCTAAGTTCAGGGAGAACGTGAAGGCTGCGCAGTCCCGTAAGGGAGACGAGAGTCAGGTCTGCAGGGCCGAGGCAAAGCTCCACAGCAAGGAAGGATGCTAGTGAGCTGGAGGCAAGCGCCTTGGGGGCAGGAGTGAGGGCTGTGACAATGTTGCTAGTTCTGATGCTGGTCAGGCTGCACCACAGCCTCCGTCAGCTGCCTTGGAGCCTGGGAACGACGGCAGGTTCATGGTGAGCAGGACGAAGCCAGAGAGCGGGTTGGTCCCCTCCAGTGTGGAAAGGGCAAGCGGTCACTCTCTGGGATCTCCATAGCCATGTGCGTAGGGGACTTGAGTGGGCCTTCACGCTTCTTGCAGGCGGGGGTCTGGGCTCTGCTTGGGCAGTGGAGAATCTCCTGCAAACAAGCAGATCAAGGTGTAGGAGGGAGATCAAAGAGGTTCCTGCGTCCTTCCCTGAAAGTGACCCACACCCAAATGGACCTGTTTTGCGCAGCAGCTTCATTGCGGAGGCCAAAAGCCTGCATGGGCTGCTTCTTAGGAGTGGCTCGGGGCAGCGAGCTGCAGCGTGCGGCTGTTTCTCCTGGGTGAGGGATGGCGTGGCGCATTCAAGGCATTTTCATTCCAGAGCAACGTTGGATCGGTCTCCCGGAGCAGCTGGGAGCCATCGTACTGTGGAAGAGCTGGGAAAATCCCTGAACTCCAGGGAAACGTGAGTCGCCCTGCTGTTGACTTTGGTGGAGATGGCGTCCTGGCCTCAGGCGTGCCAGGAATACCGAGCTTGTGTCCTCATTCTTCCTGAAGTGCCACTTTCCTGAAGGGCATTTCCAAATGGTTTGCGTTATTGCTGAAGCCCCTGGTGCCTCTAGGCAATCGCATGCTCCTGCCTTCCAGCCCTTTTGTGGCTGGTCAAGGGCCCTTGTGACTCAGCACATCCCCAAAGAGGTGAGGGAGGAAGGACCGCCCTAAAGGTCCTCAGGGCCAACGTCCTGCTCCAAACAGGCCAAACTTCCCAGCTCCACCCGGCGGCTCAGGGTCTGAGCACCGACACGCACGGAGATGCCAGTGTCCCTCGCACAGCCTGTGTCAGGGCTGCACCGTACTCACTGAGGCTTGTTTTCCCATTGCCAGAGCTGGGTTTTCCCTTCCCCGCCTCCCCTCTGGGCCTTCTCTCCTCCAGGCTGCACAAAGCCAATGCCGTCGACCTCTGCTCCTACGGCATGGGCTTCAGCCCCGCCTGACTGAGTCTGGCCCTGGGCCTGTTGCTCTCTCCAGGTTTCTGATGCGTCTCTGGTCCTGGGGGACCCAGACAGGGCACTGCAATGCAGGTGTTGCCCCAGCAGCAGTGAGAAGGGCAGAGCATCGATCGCTTTGCTCAGCTTGCATTGAACCGTTTGAGTTGGAAGGGACCTCTGTGAGTGAGCTAGTCCAATGCCCTGCTCGAAGCAGTGACGACTACGTCGGGTTGCTCAGGGATGTGTGTAGGCAAGCTTTTTCCTCTCCCCAAGAAGGGCAATCCAGCAACCACGCTCTTCCAGGGCTTGACCACCCCCATGATGCAAAAGATTCTTCATCTTAATCTGTGTTATATGTAGCTGGACTTTACAGTGCTACAGCTTGTGTCCTCTGCTCCTTGCCCAGTCACTGTGAGCTCCAGAAGCGCCTTCTTTTCTTTCTCCTCCCGCGGGGCAACTGCAGAGAGGAATGAGATCTCCCCTGAGCCTTCTCTTCCTAGGGCGGCCAAAAGCTAGGTCTCCCAGCCTCTCCTCGTATGTCACATGCACCAGACCCCTAGTCACCCTGGTGACCCTGTCTTCCTGCCCGGGACTCACTCCACAAGGGCAATGCCTTTCCAGTACTGGAGATTCAAGACCGGGCACACTGTCGGTCTCCCAGGTGCCAAAGAGAGGGGAAGGGTCCCGGCCCTAGCCCTCGCCCTCGCCCTCAGCCTCGCCCTCGCCCTCGCTGTCACCGTTGCCCTGCTGGCTGCAGCTTGCCAACGCAGCCCAGGATGTGGCTGTCTGTCCTTGCAGCCAGAGCATAGTGCTGGCTCAGGTTTGGCTTCTTGTCCGCCTGGCCCCACCAAGACCCTTTTAAGCAAGCTGCTTCCTAGCCAGTCGGCCTCCAGCCTGCCCTGTGTTATTTCAGCCCAGGGGAGGACGAGCCTTTGCCGTTGTTGACCTGTAGGCACTGGCTGTCAGCCCCTTTCTCCAGCCTGGTGAGTTTTCCCTGAATACCAGCCTGGGCCTCCAGTGTGCCAGCTGCATGTCCCCGGTCTGGCCTCTTGTAAGAATGTACTGAAAGTACCCTGTGGCACCGTTCAAGCTGCTCAGGACACTGTCCAGTCCGGTGTTGAATATCTCCAGTGATGGAGACTCCACAGCCTCTGTGGGCAGTGTGTTGCAGCGCTTGGCCACCCTCACCATCAGCAATTTTTTTCTTATGTGGAGATGAAATTTTCTGTGTCTCCATTTGTGCCTAATGCCCCTTGTATGCTCACTGCATGACACTGAAAAGAGTCTGGCTCCATGTTTGCTACACCCTCCCACAGGTGTTCATGCGCACGGAGAAGATCACCCCCCTCCTCGCCTTCTTCAGGCTAAACAGTGCCAGCTCTCTCAGCCTCTGCTCGTAGGACAGATGCTCCAGCCCCTTCATGCTCTTTGTGGCCCTCTGCTGGGCTTGCTCCAGAAGGTCCATGCCTGTCTTGTCCTGCGGAGCCCAGAACTGGACGCAGCACTCCGCATGTGGTCTCGCCAGGGCTGTGCAGCGGGCAATCATCAACGCCCTTGACCTGGTGGCTCTTCGTGATGCAGCGAAGGATGATGCTGGCTTTCTTGTTGCAGAGGAACCTTGCCGGCTCATGTTCAACTTGGTGTCCACCCAAGCTTCTTTGTTTGTAAGCATGAGGTCCAGCAGAGCTCCTTCTCTGCAAAGCTGCTTGCCAGGCGGTCGGCTCCCAACAGGTACTGCTGCATGGGTTATGAGCGCTGAGGGCCCTCTGACTGGCACTACACCCTTCTGGTGTATCGGCCACCCCTCCCCATTTCGTATCATCTGCAAACCTGCTGAGGGTGCGCTGGGGTCCCATGATCTAGGCCATTAATGAAGAGGCTGGAGAGCACTGGACGCAGTATCGACCCCTGGGGGACGCCACTGGTGACTGGCCTCCAGCTGGTCTTTGTGCTGCGGATCACAGCCCTTGTGATAAACAGCATCTGCTGCTCTCCCCTCATCCACTAACTCAGCCATTGCATCGTAGAAGGCCCGTAGGAGTGCATAGTTGTGCATGTCCCGCCTGTTCAAATATTGCCTAGCCTGATCCTCCTCCACTGAGGGCAAGTGTGCCTGGGCCTGGACTTTCCCCCTGGTTTCAGGGACCTGGGATTCCTGACGTGCGGTCACCCCGGTAAAGAGCAAGGCAAAGAAGGCCGTCAGTACCTTGGCCTTTTCTTTGTCCTTTGTGACCGGGTCGCCTTTGCCAGTGAGCAGAAGGCCCCTGCTTTCGCTGGTCTTTCTTTTGCCGCTGAGGTACCCGTAGAAACACCTCTTGTTCCCCTTCACGTCCCTCCTGAGATTAAGCCCCAGGTGGCCTTTGGCCTTCCTAACCCCATCCCTGCATGCTTGGAGAGTGTCTCTGCGTTCTTCCCAGCTCACATGTCCCTGCCTCCACCTGCTGTATGCTTCCTTTAGATGTCGGAGTTCCTCCAGGAGCTCCTTATGCACCCATGCGGGCCTCCTGCGGCCTTTGCTTGTTGGGATGGACCATTCTGGAGCTTGAGGAGGTGATCCTTCCTTGAAACTCAGCCATCACTCCTGGACCCCTCTTCTCTCCAGGATGGTGTCCCATGGGATTCTTCCAAGCAGATCCCTGAAGAGGCCAAAGTCTGCTCTTCTGAAGTCCAGGGCTGTGATTGTGGCTTTGGGCTTTCTCTCCTCCGCTCAGGAGCCTGAACTCCATCTCGTGACCACTGTGCCGAGGTTGCTCCCAGCCTTCCCGTTCCCGACCAGTTAGGTCTTCTTTGTTCGTAAGCATGAGGTCCAGCAGAGCACCTGCCCTCCTCAGCTCCTCCGTCGCCTGTGTCAGGCACTTGTCGTCAAGACCCTCCAGAAACCTCCTGGATGATCCGTCTTGGACAGGGAGCTCTCTGTGATAAAAGCTCACAGCACAGGCATTTCCACAAGGTGAACGCAGGATCTCCTCTTGACAGGGAAGGGAGTTAAACCAGAGCATGGGTGGCCCCTCCTTGCTTGGCCAGCCTCTGAGAGGAGCAGCAGAGCAGCCTGATGCTCCCCGGGGGATGCATCAGAAGCAGGTCTGACCCCCAGCACAGCACTTCTCCCAGCAGCAGAGCTGCAGTCTGCTTCCCTTGGCCCCGCTGCCCTCCTGAGCCAGAGCTCTCCAGAAGGGACCCCCCAGGAATGACGGTGCTACCCCGCTCTGCGCTCTGGAACTGGAGCTGTGAGTTCACATCTCAGTGGGGCCTCAAGCTGCTGCTTCTCTGGTGGCTTTCCTCAGCGTGTTTGCATTTTTATACCCGTGCATGGCTGTTGGGTAGATTGCTTTATGCACTCTGGTCCTCCTTACTTCCCTGCCCTCCGGCTCTGTTCTTTCAGCGTGACTGAACCCATCCTGCCCCTGGGACTGACAGCAGTGCCCCTTCTCCTGCCCCTTCCCCATGCCCGCCTCTGTAGTCGTTTTGGGCCCTGGCTCCCCGCATCGTCTCTCCTCCCTTGTCCCTGACAGCCGGTTCTGCCTGAGGGATCCAGCGCTGGGTCACAGAAGAGCTGAGGTGGGAAGGAACCTCTGGAGACTGTCTAGTGCACTCCCATGCTCAAAGCAGGGTCCAGCAGAGGGGGCTGCTCAGGGCCTTGTGCAGTCAGGTTGAGAATGGCTGCGAGGATGGAGCCTCCAGAAGCTCTCTGGGGAACCCATTCCCATGTTTGACCACCCTCACAGGAGAAGAGTTGTCTTCTGTGCGTTTAAGTGGGATTTGCTGTATTGCAGCTTGTGCCCGCTACTGCTTGCCCTGTTGTGGGGCCCCAGTGAGAAGCAGCTGACTCTTTCTTCTTCACTCCCCTGCCCCTGCCCCCTCCACCGCCTCAGGTACTGATGCATATCGATAAGGTCCCCCTGAGCCCTCTCTTCCCTTCCCTTCCCTTCCCTTCCCTTCCCTTCCCTTCCCTTCCCTTCCCTTCCCTTCCCTTCCCTTCCCTTCCCTTCCCTTCCCTTCCCTTCCCTTCCCTTCCCTTCCCTTCCCTTCCCTTCCCTTCCCTTCCCTTCCCTTCCCTTCCCTTCCCTTCCCTTCCCTTCCCTTCCCTTCCCTTCCCTTCCCTTCCCTTCCCTTCCCTTCTCCAAGCTGAACCGTCCCAGCTCCTGCCCAGCCTCTCCTGCTTTGACAGATGATCCAAGGCCTCAACCATTTTCGTGGCCCTTTGCTGGCCTCACGCCAGTAGGTCCATCTCCCTCGTACCGGGAAGCCCAGAATGGGACACAGCACTCCAGCACTCCAGGTGGTGTCAGCAGTGCGGAGGAGAGGCAGAGGGAAGGATCTGCTCTCTTGAGCGGCAGGCAATTCTCTTCTGACACCACCCAGCCTGCTTCTGACCACCTTTGCTGCAAGGACATGTTGCCGCCTCAGGCACTGAAGCCCTTCTGTGGCACAGCATCCTTCCTCTGAAATAAATACCCACGAGCTACCAAGGTGCTGGGGAGCCACCTGCGTTAGCAAAAAGAAATGAAGCCTGGAGTCGCTGATACCCAGAGGAACGCCAGGACTCCAGCTGAGATTCGGACTCAGAAGGGCCACTTCTCCCTGCCTGTCACTGAAGGTGCCCTCCACAACTCAGCTGAGAACCCACATCCCTTTCTTGCTGCCAGGCCTTTCATCCTCGCCACTCATCACACCCTTAGGTCTGCCTTGCCTTCCTGACACAAGCGTCACTCTCAGGAGATGCAACATCCGATGGGATGCTGAAGTTCAAAGAGGACGCAAGGAGTCACCAAATCTGCCTGGTTTTGAGGGTCCGCATTCCCTTGTGCAAGGGCACATTTGCTGACTGCTGAAAATACCTATTGCCACCCTTCCCGGCACGCTCCCTTACGGCCTCTGCCCTCCACCTCTCTGCATCCTGCCCCTGCACAGCAGCACAGCAAGCAGCTGAAGGCAGGTTCACCTGCAAGCAGCAGAAGGGCTCCAACTCCACGTCCTTCTCGAGGGCAGTGGGCTGCCTGGCGGGCTTCCAATGTATGGAAAGAGGGAGGCAGCTCAGCACAATTCCTAAGACACGTTCAAGGCCCACCGGGTACGTTGGCAGAGGAAAATGAAGACCCCTGAAGGGAGATTGTGAGTGCTTTTGGTGGAGGGCCTCACAGCTGACCCTGAGAGCCATCGGGGGGCCGGGATGACCAGGCAGCAGAGTCATGCTCTGTTCCTCTGAGGCTCACAGAGACTGAAAAGTCGCCTTTGCCTGTGGCCTTGATAGTGCCGGTCTTCCATCCTTCTGAGCCCATTTGCTTAGTTTTGGTGCTCTGGGATCCATTGAGGGAGCTCCACCCAAATCTGGCAGTGCCCCATGCTTACAGGTACCTGATTACACGTGTCCCATGTGCTGGGAGAGGGGAGGTAGTCCCTCCCCAGCTGCCGGCAGAGAGAAGTAAGCTCAGGACAGAGGGCAATGCTTTTGCAGGCAGAGCGGGTGGCTAACGGAGGCTGGAGGAGAAAGAAACAGCACCACAAGTCTCCAGCTATGCTGCACAACGTCTTTAATGAGAAGGGAGGCAAAAGGGCAGTGAAGCAGTACAGAGAGCAAGACACACGTTCCCAGGGTTCAGTGAAGCACAGAGAATTGCTCGTTTCCCCAGCACAAGCACCAGGCAAAGTGCTTGCCTCTTCCCATTCCCCCTCTACCTTGTGGCAATCACGTCCCCACAACAGCAATTCCTAACCCTGGTACCCTGTGCCCATCAAGCGGAGATGCAGCCAAGTGGAAGAGCAGGAGCTCTTTCCCGAGGAGTTTGGAGAAAAGCAGAGCCAGAGGCAGCGTGGCAAGACCTGCCATGCAGCGAGGCGCAGCGGGCACCGTTGGCTCGCCCCAGGTGGGATGGGGGTACCCAGCTCGTCTGCAAGCCATGGCCGTGCTTGCAGTCTCGGGTGCCCATTTCCTTCCAGGTTCCTGGGTGGTGGCGCCGAAGGGGATGATCGTCTGGCTTCAGCAGTTTAGACTGCAGCGGGGGGGAGGCAGACACAGTCCGACCGCGCCCAGATCAAGGGAGCCGCCAGATGTGATGGGCACCCCCGCAGCACTGAGGGAGCTGCCAACAGCAGCTGACAGAGAGGATCCCACGGCTGTGCTCTGAGGGAAGGAGGTGAGAATGGGGCCAGGCAGGGTCACCACGACCGGGGAGGCCTGGATGGCAACCGTCGAGTCAGCGCAGCGGGCGATGCACGGCTCATTGCAGCTGCTTGCAAGTGGGGATGGGCCAGAGGTGCCGCAGGGGCGTGGCAGGCAGGGTCTGAAGCAAGACATCTCTCTGTGAGGGAGGCAAAGCTGAAACACAGAGCAGGGGAGGGAAAAGAGGGCAGAAGTTGGAGGACCCCGGATAATGCCGAGTGTGTGGCAACTGCCCCGCGCCTGGGTTTGGAGCAGAACTGATTTAGCAAGGCCAGCCCCATGCTTAGACGAGATCCCGCAAGGAGCTGCAGGCATGGTTTGGGCAAGCCCACAATGCCTTCCCCTAGCTCTTCGTCTGCCATGCCACACAGGCCTTCCCCTGTGGCTGTCCTATTGGAAACCACCAAGCTGGAAGAGCTCTGCTCCCTCTTCTCACTCAAGAGGCTGCCCTCGTCCCTGAGAGCGGGGGGAGGCTGCTGAGGCCTCCCTTCACTCCTGCTTCCAGAGCGACCTCAGGACGCACGGTTGCATGCCCCCCAAGTCACACAGCACGGGAATGCTGACCAGCTTTTCACGTGAAATGCATCAGAGTGGGCTTAAAGCAGCTCTGCAAAGACCGCTCATACCACATCTCCAAAAGAAATGTTTCTGCCTTCAAGATGGCAGGGGATGCGCTGGGCTATTTGGTTAGGGACGACCTGCTGCAGGTGGAAATTCTGGGGCACTCGCATGCCCGCAGCTGAACCCAGAGATCCCCCTTCTGCTTGAATGCACCCTCCTCTTCCCAGCTCTCCATCACCACCCCGCTGGAAAGGAGAAAGAGGTAAAGGACCTTAAACATTTCTTTTCAAGTGCCAAGCTTGCCAGCCACCTATCAAGGTTGAGTAGCCAGCATGAGAGCCGTTCAGCCCGTAGGAAGAGAGGGAGCGGAGCCAGGCTTACCTAGTTCCCCAAGGAAAGTGAGGCAAAGAGAGGAGGATGGCAGAGCCTGGCGCAGCACAGGCTTTTATGCTGTGTCCCAGAGCCCCAGGGGGCCCAAAACATTCCTTGCTCATGAAGCACCCAAACACTCGTGGCTGCTGCTGCTTGCAGAGCTCTCGCTGGTGATTAAGCCCTTGCCTCTCTCAGCTGAAATGTTTTGCTCCCACTTCATAGGAGTTGATGGTGGAACGACTCATCTGTGTCGCAGCCACCCCTGCGGACTCCTAGGGTCCGTGAAGTTGGAGGTGTCAGGCTCGCTGTCCAGAGAGGTTTTTAAGCGGATTTGCGTCATGCGGATTGCCTTTGGCTCCTCCGCCTCTGCCCGTGGTGAGCATGGCCATGAGCCGTGGTGAGGTTTGGCCATGAAGGACACCTCAAGCCAGCGCTCGAGTGCTTTCCGTGGAGGGACTCAGGCTGACCCTGAGAGACATCTCTCCCTGCAGGTTATGGCAGACGCTCCGGAGGTGGTGGGCTAAGTTCAGGGAGAACGTGAAGGCTGCGCAGTCCCGTAAGGGAGACGAGAGTCAGGTCTGCAGGGCCGAGGCAAAGCTCCACAGCAAGGAAGGATGCTAGTGAGCTGGAGGCAAGCGCCTTGGGGGCAGGAGTGAGGGCTGTGACAATGTTGCTAGTTCTGATGCTGGTCAGGCTGCACCACAGCCTCCGTCAGCTGCCTTGGAGCCTGGGAACGACGGCAGGTTCATGGTGAGCAGGACGAAGCCAGAGAGCGGGTTGGTCTCCTCCAGTGTGGAAAGGGCAAGCGGTCACTCTCTGGGATCTCCATAGCCATGTGCGTAGGGGACTTGAGTGGGCCTTCACGCTTCTTGCAGGCGGGGGTCTGGGCTCTGCTTGGGCAGTGGAGAATCTCCTGCAAACAAGCAGATCAAGGTGTAGGAGGGAGATCAAAGAGGTTCCTGCGTCCTTCCCTGAAAGTGACCCACACCCAAATGGACCTGTTTTGCGCAGCAGCTTCATTGCGGAGGCCAAAAGCCTGCATGGGCTGCTTCTTAGGAGTGGCTCGGGGCAGCGAGCTGCAGCGTGCGGCTGTTTCTCCTGGGTGAGGGATGGCGTGGCGCATTCAAGGCATTTTCATTCCAGAGCAACGTTGGATCGGTCTCCCGGAGCAGCTGGGAGCCATCGTACTGTGGAAGAGCTGGGAAAATCCCTGAACTCCAGGGAAACGTGAGTCGCCCTGCTGTTGACTTTGGTGGAGATGGCGTCCTGGCCTCAGGCGTGCCAGGAATACCGAGCTTGTGTCCTCATTCTTCCTGAAGTGCCACTTTCCTGAAGGGCATTTCCAAATGGTTTGCGTTATTGCTGAAGCCCCTGGTGCCTCTAGGCAGTCGCATGCTCCTGCCTTCCAGCCCTTTTGTGGCTGGTCAAGGGCCCTTGTGACTCAGCACATCCCCAAAGAGGTGAGGGAGGAAGGACCGCCCTAAAGGTCCTCAGGGCCAACGTCCTGCTCCAAACAGGCCAAACTTCCCAGCTCCACCCGGCGGCTCAGGGTCTGAGCACCGACACGCACGGAGATGCCAGTGTCCCTCGCGCAGCCTGTGTCAGGGCTGCACCGTACTCACTGAGGCTTGTTTTCCCATTGCCAGAGCTGGGTTTTCCCTTCCCCGCCTCCCCTCCGGGCCTTCTCTCCTCCAGGCTGCACAAAGCCAATGCCGTCGACCTCTGCTCCTACGGCATGGGCTTCAGCCCCGCCTGACTGAGTCTGGCCCTGGGCCTGTTGCTCTCTCCAGGTTTCTGATGCGTCTCTGGTCCTGGGGGACCCAGACAGGGCACTGCAATGCAGGTGTTGCCCCAGCAGCAGTGAGAAGGGCAGAGCATCGATCGCTTTGCTCAGCTTGCATTGAACCGTTTGAGTTGGAAGGGACCTCTGTGAGTGAGCTAGTCCAATGCCCTGCTCGAAGCAGTGACGACTACGTCGGGTTGCTCAGGGATGTGTGTAGGCAAGCTTTTTCCTCTCCCCAAGAAGGGCAATCCAGCAACCACGCTCTTCCAGGGCTTGACCACCCCCATGATGCAAAAGATTCTTCATCTTAATCTGTGTTATATGTAGCTGGACTTTACAGTGCTACAGCTTGTGTCCTCTGCTCCTTGCCCAGTCACTGTGAGCTCCAGAAGCGCCTTCTTTTCTTTCTCCTCCCGCGGGGCAACTGCAGAGAGGAATGAGATCTCCCCTGAGCCTTCTCTTCCTAGGGCTGCCAAAAGCTAGCCTCTCCTCATATGTCACATGCACCAGACCCCTAGTCACCCTGGTGACCCTGTCTTCCTGCCTGGGACTCGCTCCACAAGGGCAATGCCTTTCCAGTACTGGAGATTCAAGACCGGGCACACTGTCGGTCTCCCAGGTGCCAAAGAGAGGGGAAGGGTCGCTGCCCTCGCCCTCGCTGTCGCCGTTGCCCTGCTGGCTGCAGCTTGCCAATGCAGCCCAGGATGTGGCTGTCTGTCCTCGCAGCCAGAGCATAGTGCTGGCTCAGGTTTGGCTTCTTGTCCGCCTGGCCCCACCAAGACCCTTTTAAGCAAGCTGCTTCCTAGCCAGTCGGCCTCCAGCCTGCCCTGTGTTATTTCAGCCCAGGGGAGGACGAGCCTTTGCCGTTGTTGACCTGTAGGCACTGGCTGTCAGCCCCTTTCTCCAGCCTGGTGAGTTTTCCCTGAATACCAGCCTGGGCCTCCAGTGTGCCAGCTGCATGTCCCCGGTCTGGCCTCTTGTAAGAATGTACTGAAAGTACCCTGTGGCACCGTTCAAGCTGCTCAGGACACTGTCCAGTCCGGTGTTGAATATCTCCAGTGATGGAGACTCCACAGCCTCTGTGGGCAGTGTGTTGCAGCGCTTGGCCACCCTCACCATCAGCAATTTTTTTCTTATGTGGAGATGAAATTTTCTGTGTCTCCATTTGTGCCTAATGCCCCTTGTATGCTCACTGCATGACACTGAAAAGAGTCTGGCTCCATGTTTGCTACACCCTCCCACAGGTGTTCATGCGCACGGAGAAGATCACCCCCCTCCTCGCCTTCTTCAGGCTAAACAGTGCCAGCTCTCTCAGCCTCTGCTCGTAGGACAGATGCTCCAGCCCCTTCATGCTCTTTGTGGCCCTCTGCTGGGCTTGCTCCAGAAGGTCCATGCCTGTCTTGTCCTGCGGAGCCCAGAACTGGACGCAGCACTCCGCATGTGGTCTCGCCAGGGCTGTGCAGCGGGCAATCATCAACGCCCTTGACCTGGTGGCTCTTCATGATGCAGCGAAGGATGATGCTGGCTTTCTTGTTGCAGAGGAACCTTGCCGGCTCATGTTCAACTTGGTGTCCACCCAGAGTCCCAGCTCCTTCTCTGCAAAGCTGCTTGCCAGGCGGTCGGCTCCCAACAGGTACTGCTGCATGGGTTATGAGCGCTGAGGGCCCTCTGACTGGCACTACACCCTTCTGGTGTATCGGCCACCCCTCCCCGTTTCGTATCATCTGCAAACCTGCTGAGGGTGCGCTGGGGTCCCATGATCTAGGCCATTAATGAAGAGGCTGGAGAGCACTGGACGCAGTATCGACCCCTGGGGGACGCCACTGGTGACTGGCCTCCAGCTGGTCTTTGTGCTGCGGATCACAGCCCTTGTGATAAACAGCATCTGCTGCTCTCCCCTCATCCACTAACTCAGCCATCGCATCGTAGAAGGCCCGTAGGAGTGCATAGTTGTGCATGTCCCGCCTGTTCAAATATTGCCTAGCCTGATCCTCCTCCACTGAGGGCAAGTGTGCCTGGGCCTGGACTTTCCCCCTGGTTTCAGGGACCTGGGATTCCTGACGTGCGGTCACCCCGGTAAAGAGCAAGGCAAAGAAGGCCGTCAGTACCTTGGCCTTTTCTTTGTCCTTTGTGACCGGGTCGCCTTTGCCAGTGAGCAGAAGGCCCCTGCTTTCGCTGGTCTTTCTTCTGCCGCTGAGGTACCCGTAGAAACACCTCTTGTTCCCCTTCACGTCCCTCCTGAGATTAAGCCCCAGGTGGCCTTTGGCCTTCCTAACCCCATCCCTGCATGCTTGGAGAGTGTCTCTGCGTTCTTCCCAGCTCACATGTCCCTGCCTCCACCTGCTGTATGCTTCCTTTAGATGTCGGAGTTCCTCCAGGAGCTCCTTATGCACCCATGCGGGCCTCCTGCGGCCTTTGCTTGTTGGGATGGACCATTCTGGAGCTTGAGGAGGTGATCCTTCCTTGAAACTCAGCCATCACTCCTGGACCCCTCTTCTCTCCAGGATGGTGTCCCATGGGATTCTTCCAAGCAGATCCCTGAAGAGGCCAAAGTCTGCTCTTCTGAAGTCCAGGGCTGTGATTGTGGCTTTGGGCTTTCTCTCCTCCGCTCAGGAGCCTGAACTCCATCTCGTGACCACTGTGCCGAGGTTGCTCCCAGCCTTCCCGTTCCCGACCAGTTAGGTCTTCTTTGTTCGTAAGCATGAGGTCCAGCAGAGCACCTGCCCTCCTCAGCTCCTCCGTCGCCTGTGTCAGGCACTTGTCGTCAAGACCCTCCAGAAACCTCCTGGATGATCCGTCTTGGACAGGGAGCTCTCTGTGATAAAAGCTCACAGCACAGGCATTTCCACAAGGTGAACGCAGGATCTCCTCTTGACAGGGAAGGGAGTTAAACCAGAGCATGGGTGGCCCCTCCTTGCTTGGCCAGCCTCTGAGAGGAGCAGCAGAGCAGCCTGATGCTCCCCAGGGGATGCATCAGAAGCAGGTCTGACCCCCAGCACAGCACTTCTCCCAGCAGCAGAGCTGCAGTCTGCTTCCCTTGGCCCCGCTGCCCTCCTGAGCCAGAGCTCTCCAGAAGGGACCCCCCAGGAATGATGGCGCTACCCCGCTCTGCGCTCTGGAACTGGAGCTGTGAGTTCACATCTCAGTGGGGCCTCAAGCTGCTGCTTCTCTGGTGGCTTTCCTCAGCGTGTTTGCATTTTTATACCCGTGCATGGCTGTTGGGTAGATTGCTTTATGCACTCTGGTCTTCCTTGCTTCCCTGCCCTCCGGCTCTGTTCTTTCAGCGTGACTGAACCCATCCTGCGCCTGGGGCTGACAGCGGTGTCCTTTGTCCTGCCCTTTCCCCATGCCCGCCTCTGTAGTCGTTCTGGGCCCTGGCTCCCCGCATCTTGGTGCTGCCACCAAGAGGGAACTTGGCAGGCTGGAGAAATGAGCAGAAAGGAACCTCATGAAGCTTGACAAAGGGAAGTGCAAGGTGCCGCACCTGGGGAAGAGTAACCCCATGTACCAGTAAAGGCTTGGCTCTGAGCAGCAAGGAGGAGCTTTGCAGGGGAAGACGCAGGTGTCCGAGCAGGCAGCAGGTTGAACATGAGACAGCAATGCGCCCTCATGGCAGAGAAGGCCAACAGCATCCTGGGCTGCAACAGGAAAAGCGTAGCCACCAGGCAGAGGAGGTGATCCTTCCCCTCCACTCAACACAGGTCAGGCCACATCTGGAGTGCTGTGTCTGGCTCTGGGCTCCCCAGCATAAGAAAGACATAGACGTACAGGAGCAAGCCCAGCAAACAGCCACAAAGATGAAGAAGGGACTGCAGCATCTGTCATAGGGGGAGAGGCTGGGACACGTGGGATTGTTCAGCCTGGAGAAGACAAGGCTCAGGGGCGATCTTATCAACATACACAAGTATCTGATGGGAAGGTGTAAAGAAGTCAGAGTGCGACTCTTCTCGGTGATGCCCAGCGACAAGACAAGAGGCAACAGGTACACACTGAAACAGAGGAAATTCCATCTCAACAGAAGGGAAAGCTGTTTTATTGTGAGTGTGGTTGAATGCTGGAACAGGCTACCCAGAGAAGCTGAGCTCCCACCCTTGGAGATAGTCAAAACCTCCCAGGGCACAGTCCTGGGAAACCTGCCCTGTCTGGCTCTGCTTTGAGCGGGGTTTGGACTAGATGATCTCCAGAGGTCCCTTCCAACCTCAACGGTTCTGTGATACCGTGCTCCTGTGACTTGCCTTTGCCCTTGTTGAACTGCAGGTGGTTCCTGTTGGCCCCCTTCTCCCACCTGTCGAGGTTCTCCTATTACCAGCGCTGCCCTCCAGTTTCTCGGCTGCATTGGCCCCGCCCCAGACTCGTCTCTCCAACAAATGTGCTACAAGCACCCTCTGTCCCACTGTCCAGGTCACCCCTTAAGACGTTAAAGCCCGTTGGCACCCCGAGTGATCCCTCAGGGACGACACTGGGAAGCAGCCACCAGCTGGCCTTTGTACCACCCAGCACAAACCTTTGAGCCTGACAGCCCAGCCCATTTGCCACACAAGTCAGCATCCAGGTCTCCTCTCCGCAACTCAGCAGACTAGCTCCAATGATACTGAGAGACCATGCCAAAGGCCTTGCTGCAGTCAGGGATAACAAGGGTAGCAACAGCGTTGCAGCAGTAAAAGCTCTCCTTCTTGCTCTCGATGTCCCTTGCCAGTCCCAACACAAGTCGAGCTTTGCCTTTCCTAAGACCATCGCAGCATGCCCAAGCACTGTGGCTTTATTCCTGCTGTTGGTCATTAAGTCTCCGGCCAAGTTTTCCCTGTTCATGAGGAGCAGGTCCAACCTTGGCCTCCTATGTCACATCTCAGGGATGTGCAAAGAAGTTTTCCTTGGCTCATTTGGCTGGTTGGAGCAGGAGGTGGATAAACAGGGTTCATGGCCCAGGCAGGGACTCTGGTCGGACCTATGGTCTGGGCTGGGGATTGAGGGACCTGCAGGTGTGCATGTACGTGTGAATCAGGAGAGGAGGGGGTGTCCACTGTGGCACTGCAGTCCTGACTAGCCCACGAGGAAGAAAGGATTGGGCCATTCGTGGTGGTGACGCCAGCGTGAGTGGGTGTTTCTGTGGGTGCTCATGAAGGCACTGCTCTTTGTCTGCATTCATACATGTGGCCAGGTCATGGGTGTGTATTCTGTGTGAGTGTGTGTGTGCGCGTGTGCACACGTGCCCATTGTGAAAGCTTGCTCAGCCTTGCCCCGGGCTGACCTACGAATGGGAGTGGCAGCCAAGAGGCTAGGAAGGAGAAATCCCCCAGGTCTTCCAGACCGCTGGATTTGTCTTCGCTGAACAAGCACCAGCCTTCACCTCCTCTCCACCTGCACAGCGGTGAAGGTCCCCGCTTGCCACCAGGAAGCTGGGGGTTTAGCTCCCTGAAGGGAAGGAAGAACCAGCTTTGTCCCCAGGACACCCACACTCCTGTGGGGGGACCTCTCTGTGTTCCTGTCTGCCTGGTGATCCACAGCCTTCTCTGCTCCTCAGGCGCACTTTGTGAGGTCTGGATGCTAAGAAAGCAAAGGAGAAGGTGAGAGAAGATGCTAAGAAAGCAAAAGAGAGGGCAGGAGCAGCACAGGCAAGGGGCTGAGGAGCAGGACAACTGCCACCAGCCCTGGAGCACCGCACAGAGGGGAGTGCTGGTGGAAGTGTGCAAAGTGAGAGGCCTCAGCTGGGAGGGGACTGGGAAAAAAGGGCCTTAGCAGAGGATGGTTTTGATCCATCGACCTCTGGGTTATGGGCCCAGCACGCTTCCGCTGCGCCACTCTGCTCCCCCCAGGATCTGGGTGGGGAGCTTGCAGAGCCCTCCCTGCCGCTCCTGCACACTGACAGCACCAGCGCTTGGGCTCAAGGGGGCTTCTGTTCCTCTTGCCTGGGCCTGAGCCTGGGCCTGGGCCCATGGAGGAAAAATGTCTCCCCAGGAAGCCCAAAGGCTGTGTGCCCGAGCTGAGGCCCCCTTGGTTTGCCCTTCTGACACTGTCTCCTGCGCATCACACATGGGAGGAGTCTGTGTTTGCCCCACTGAGCTGCCTCTGCAGGGGAGGACAGAAACTCCCTTGCAGTGCAGCCTTGCTTTTGCTGACCCTGACAACCCAGCAGCTGCCCCTAACACTGCACCAGGGCCACGGAAATGACAGAAATGCCTCCTATGCATCCCTGGAGCCATACATTGGATTTCAAGCAAGATCAGCCTCTTGACTTGGGTTGTGGTCACCATCCAGACAAAACCGTGCACAGGCAGACCTCTACAGTGGCTCATTCTCGGACATCAAACTTTCTCTTTCCCCCCACTCGTCTACGTCCCTCCGGTTCCCTTCACCCCACCATTTGCCCTTCCACGTAGCTCACCCCTCCTAACGCCTCCCCTGAGTTCTTTCTCCAGCTCTCTAGAGCCGGAGGGCAGCCACGCCAGCAGACAGTGCCGTTTGTGTGTCTCCTGTTTCCACTGTCTCAAAACTTCAAGACCGGGGTCC
Source organism: Dromaius novaehollandiae (assembly GCF_036370855.1). Classification (NCBI taxonomy): domain Eukaryota; kingdom Metazoa; phylum Chordata; class Aves; order Casuariiformes; family Dromaiidae; genus Dromaius; species Dromaius novaehollandiae. The sequence continues at coordinate 25,841,329 of NC_088107.1, forward strand.
TTGGATTCCTTGCAGTCTTTCCTCTTCAGCTCCTGCTCTTGGGCTCTCTGCTTTCTCTTCCGTCTTAAGAGACCTGATACATGGAGCTCCCTTCCCTTCCTCCCCTCCAGCCACAGAGATGCCAGAGGGAGAGTCAAATGCTGCTCCGGCATCAGCATATCCCAGATGCCACCCTGACAACCAGGCGCTGGGAGCTGCAGCCGTAGCCCTGGGGTTACGCCTCTGAAACCCTGGATGCAGGCACTTCTCCTTCGCAGCGCAGGTCCCAACCCTAGTGCTTAGAGCCCCCAGGCCTCAGAGGCAGGCAGGGAGGAAAGACTCCTCACCCTGGGGAGGCAGCTGGAACTCCGGGACTTCCCCAGCAGTGCTTCCTCCGCGGGGCTGGGCATCTGGTGGCGCCTCTTGTCCAGTCCACCTCACTGCACAGCAGGGACTGGGAGGTAAATGAGACACCTCCCTCAGAGTCCCAGGTGTGGTGAATGCGCTCTGAATGTGCTCATCTGTTTGTGGGTGCCCAGCTGTGGTGTGTCCCAAGGATGGAAAGGAAAACCCCAACACAGTCTGGCCCTGAAACTCGCAGCAAGCTGGATGACGTTGCACAGGGCACGTGATCACTGCTGCCAAGAGGTTTGGGGCGGGTAGCTGCGGCTGAGCGAGGAAGGCAATGGATGTGAAGTCCAGGGGAGTTTCCCCACACAGGTTGGAATCCTGCCAGCTACAGGGCACCGTCCTCTTCTGGGCTGCCTGGAGCGACGAAGCTCCAGCCCTGGACAAAGCCCCGCAGCCGCAGTCCCTCCAGCTGCACAGCATGCCCAGTGCACCCCCCATCCCTCTAGTCATCCTCAGCTTCCCCCAGCATCGCCAGGGTGTGTGGGAACCACCTTTCTCCTTTCCCAGCTGCACAGGCTCACAGCTTTCCTGACAGAGGACTGCTCACCTATGGGGAGGGGTGGATTTTCTTCAAAGGGGCATGTTTTCCCACGCGGCCCGAGCCGAGATGTGTGTGCTTCTGTGACGGGAAGGGAGGCCCCCCACGTGGAAACGTCTGCAAGTTTTTGCAGCAGCAGGAGAAGAGACGGGGGAAGGGAAAGACCCTATCCAAATGCCGCTTCCTGTTCTTTTTCCTTCTGCTACATCTTCCTCACCTTTCGGACTCCTGGCATAGTCCTGAAAGCTCAGAGAGGGTCAGATGGTGCCTGGGAGGAGCAGGAGGAGGCAGGCGTAGGTCTGCATGCGTTGGTGGTATAGTGGTGAGCATAGCTGCCTTCCAAGCAGTTGACCCGGGTTCGATTCCCGGCCAACACACGCACGCGCCCTTTTCTCCTTCCAGGCGCCTGCTGCAGAGGCACTTCCACCTCCTGCTAGAAAAGAGTCCAGCTTTCACCAACAAGTTCATGTTCCCTGGGGGAGCCACTCCCCTTAGTGCATGCACAGGCAGGATGGGGCACCCCCCCAGAGCCCAGGAGAGACAGGCCTGGCTTCAGCAATGCCTGCCTTGGTGAAAGTGCATGCCAGGGACTGGAGTCAAGCAGAGATGGGCTGCTTGGCAGGCGGCTGTGCTCATCACAGTGAAAGAAGTGCTTGCAGGCACATGCCTCTGCCCCACTTCTCCCAGCGCCCACGTCAGTCCTGCCTCCCCCTCCCTGCACACAGCCTCTGGCCGCTCCTCCACGTTTCACACCCCAAGCATCTCTGCCTGCTCCCAGGCCTGTAAGAGCGGAAATACCCCAGCGCCGCTGCTGCTTCCCACATGAACGCACCCACCCAGGCACTTCTGTAGAGACATTCTCCCGGCTGCACTGGCTGTACCGGGATCCGTGCCTGTGCTGAGCGAGCCAAGAACACTGCAGCCCACCCATGGCTTCCATATCATGGACACACAGCCCTGTCAGAGATCACCCTCAGGGCTGGTGTGAGCAGAGCAGCACAGAGGGAAGGCACGGTCCCCACAGCCCTGGGCGGAGAGGCACCAGCCTCTGCTCTGCCCCTGTCCTCCCTCCCCAGACACCCGCCTTGGCTTCTCTTGGCAGAGTCTCTCCATGGGCCGTCTCCTCACCCATGGATGGGTCTCGCCCGTCTCTTTGTCTGTGGGGCTCCACACTTTCTCTCCCAGGGCCCCCAGGTGAGGGTGCTGAAGAGAACTGCTGATATGGCACCAGGACTGCTTGGGGCAGCTACGGGCTCCCAGCTGAGACCAGTGCTGACTGCCTGCTGAGGAGGGACTCCACGCTGACGGCCTCTCTGCACTGCTGACACGTGGGCCAGAGGAGAGGGATTTCCTGCCTGGCCCAGAGCTCAACCTGCTGCTGTTGGACGTTGTACCTGGCAAGCAGAAGATTAATGCCCTGGAAGGTTAAAGATGAAGATTGAAAATAACACCTCAGAAAATTGCTGTGAGGAGTACAGTGTGTGTGTGTGTGTGTGCGCGCATGTGTGTGTGCGTGCGTGTGTGTGTGTGTGCATGGGTGGGTGGGGGCGGGGGGGATGAGTGGGCTTGGCAGTGTTCCTTTAGAGTGCAAGAAGGGAGAGGTGCCCACAGGCTCAATTTGCACTCCAAGCTGTGCGGGGAGGGGATGTTCACATGGAAAAACCCCAGAGCCAGGCGTGGGGCTGCCCACGGTGCCTGATCTACACTCCCAGCCCTAACACACTGCCTCTGCCCACCCAGAGCATCCAGGGGGCTGGGCCATTTCTGAGGCAGGAAAAGGTGGCCCTGAGAGGCCCCACAGGGGCAGCGCTGTGGCGCCAGTGGGGAGGACATCTGGCTGCTCCCCAAAGGCTGGTGGCCTGAGCCCACCCCAGGACGCCGTGCCACGAGCAGCGGAGCTGGGGAAGTGGTGCTTCCCGACTCGCCAGGTTCTGCCCAGCTTGTGCTTCCCCAGCCACCAGCCAGGCCAGCTTTGGAGGTGGGCAGGAACAGGAGGGCAGGGGCAGAACTGGGGCCAGCAGGAAGGCCGTGGGGCAGGAAACATCAGGAACCACCCCCTCCTGTCTGCTGGGGAGAGGCAGCCAGAGACAGGCTCCAGAGGGGACAGCCTTCAGAGCAGGAGCTGCCTTGCGGATGGCAAGGCCACCGCTGGAACGGAGCTGTCCCCTGGTCTTCTGGGGTTTGCATCTGCCCAAGGAGGGACTGGCAGCCTCCCTGCCCAAAGAAAGACTGTCTCCTATGCACAGAGCCAGGCTCACCAAATGGCACAAGGACCTGTACATGGGTGCCCAAGCAGGCACATGCATGGAGAGAGAAAGAGGCGGTGGCAGTGCCTGAAGCCATTGGGTGTAGCGGGGCTTGCAGGCAAGAAATCAAAGGTGCCAAAGCGTGCTGCTGGGACCTGCAGACCCACGAGTTTCCTCTGGCGTCCTCGTTGGTTTACGACAGTGTCAGAGCCCTGAGGAGCCAAGAGCAGGTGACTGTGGGCATCTTGAACCGCCTGCCCCGCGAGTTCCTTTGGTTCTGCCATTGAAGAATTCCCTTTTGCATTCTCACAGCCGGAAGAAGTTTCCTGACCATGTGCCTTGGGCCCCTCTGCTCCCTGCTCTGAAATGCCTCCAGCTCCTGCTGTTGCCTCCAAAGAGCCCAGCGCCACAAGGGGAGAGGTCCTGCCAGCAGCCAGCTCTCTGTGCCCCACGCACAGGAGGAGCCTGAATCAATCCCCCCACCCCCTCCCCGGCTCAGGCAGGCTCTAGGGAGAAGAGCGGAGGCTGGTCAAGAGGTCAGGATGGCCGAGCGGTCTAAGGCGCTGCGTTCAGGTCGCAGTCTCCGTGGGAGGCGTGGGTTCAAGTCCCACTCCTGACAGACTTCTGCCTGCCAGTCTTTTCCTTCCCCAGACTGGGAAGTGTGGAGACTTTCCTCCCAGAAATCCTTCTCCGCGCATGCTGTGCTCTCCAGTCTGCGCCGCTCAGAGAAGCCCATGGCTTGTGGTGAAGGAGCGAGGGGAGTCCCTCGGGTCGGATCAGCTCCCTGAACGGGCTCTGGGGTTGATAGGATTTGCACCTCTGCTGTCCCCAAAGAGGTCAGGGCCTCGGGGCTGGCACCCATTTCAACTCCTGCCTAGCTACTGGCTCTCATCCTCCCACCTTCTCGTAGGTACTCAACGGCTGCAATTAGATCCCCCCAAAACCTTCCCATCTGGGTCCCGCCTAAACAAGGGCAGTTCCCTCAGCTTCCGCTCACAGGGCCAGTGCCTCCCGCGCCGGTGCCAGGCCCCACCCTGGCAGGCTGCACTGCCAGCTGCTCACAAGGACCCCCAAGGGCCTGTCCAGCAGAGCAGCTCCCCACCCAGTCAGTCCCCAGTGCAGGGCAATTGGTCCATGCAGGCGCTGGACTTTGCGTTCCTCCTTCTGGAGGTCCACCCCCCTCAGACCATGACGTCCCAACTTGGATGCAAAGATGCTGTGGCAGACCATGTCCAAAACCTTGCTAAAGACAAGGGAGACAACATCGCCTGTTGTCCCTCCATCCATGGATGGATATAGTGAAGAGGACTTGCTCCACGGCCTTCCAAGGGACTGACGTGAGGCTGAGTGGCCTGGGGTTCCCCAGATAGTCTTTCTTCCCCTGTTTGGAGACTGGTGCAGCACTTGTCTTTCTCCAGGCATCAGGGACTTCCCCTGCTCTCTGCTCCCCAATCTGCAGAGCCCCCAAGATGTCTCTTTCTGTCTTGAAGGTACAAGCCAGCTTTAGGGTCTCAGCTCAAATGTTGTCTTTGTGTGTGTGTGTGTGTGTGGACTTATTCACAGGAGAAAGAGCTGTGGTGGGAAAGTTTCCTGCTCATGTGACAATCCCACCTCACTGCCTGCCCTGGGGGAAAAGAGCTTTCCTGTTAAACGGTTGCAGAGTGGAAGGGAAGTGTCCAGATGGTGCGTATGGTGACAGCCCAAGAAGGATGACTTCTCTTTCTCATTCTAGCTGGGTTGTTTCAGAAGTGTGTTAACACCCCGCTCTTCCAGTTTGATCTGTCATTAGAGGAGAGACTAACAGGGCGGGGATTCATTAGCCAGGAGAAGACCATGCTGAGGAGGAACTTATCAATGTGTATAAAAGCTAGGCAACAGTGATGAATTCAGAAGCCTGCGGCGGGAGCCTTCACAGGGCTACTGGGAAGCTCTCAGGGCAGAGATGGAGAAATTTCAGGAGTCTGGTGGCAGGAGAGAGTGAAACTCTGGGAAAGGAAAAAGAGAAGGGAGCGAGGAGAGGGGGAATCCTTATCTTGGAGCTCAGCAGTGAAGGATTTTCTTTGGAAAGCTGCCTACTTTCCTGCGGAGTCATTGTGGGACACGCCACGTAATGTGGAGAGTCTGATCTCACACAAGATCATTTCCCCCATAGCAGGCATGAGGCTGGCACTGTGAGGGTCAGCTGAGAAATGGAGGTAGCAAGCACTAGAGAGCAGTGTGATGGCGTTCAGTATTTGCTTCCTGGAAGTACCTCTACATTGGAAAAAGAGAAGGGAGCGAGGAGAGGGGGAATGAAGGGCTGAAGAGCTGCATGAGCGAGGGCACGTGATGCACAGTCCAGCTTGTGTGCTAAACGGGACAGTGTTACTAGCGAACTTAGCCTGAAAAGAGGATTTGTACCACACAGATTGCCTTCAGCTCATGCCCCTCCTCATGGTGAGCATGGCTATCAGCCATAGTGGAATTTAGCCATGACGGACACCTGAAGCTCAACAGCAAGGAAGGACCCTTTCACCGTGACTGATCCCACGAACCCATCCTGCCCCTGGGACTGACAGCAGTGCCCCTTCTCCTGCCCTTTCCCCATCCCCGCCTCTGAAGCCGTTTTGGGCGCTGGCTCCCCGCATCGTCTCTCCTCCCTTGTCCCTGACGGCCGGTTCTGCCTGAGGGATCCAGCGCTGGGTCGCAGAAGAGCTGAGGTGGGAAGGAACCTCTGGAGGCTGTCTAGTGCACTCCCATGCTCAAAGCAGGGTCCAGCAGAGGGGGCTGCTCAGGGCCTTGTGCAGTCAGGTTGAGAATGGCTGCGAGGATGGAGCCTCCAGAAGCTCTCTGGGGAACCCATTCCCATGTTTGACCACCCTCACAGGAGAAGAGTCGTCTTCTGTGCGCTTAAGTGGGATTTGCTGTATTGCAGCTTGTGCCTGCTACTGCTTGCCCTGTGGTGGGGCCCCAGTGAGAAGCAGCTGACTCTTTCCTCTTCACTCCCCTGCCCCTGCCCTCTCCACCGCCTCAGGTACTGATGCATATCAGTAAGGTCCCCCTGAGCCCTCCTCTTCTCTTCTCTTCTCTTCTCTTCTCTTCTCTTCTCTTCTCTTCTCTTCTCTTCTCTTCTCTTCTCTTCTCTTCTCTTCTCTTCTCTTCTCTTCTCTTCTCTTCTCTTCTCTTCTCCAAGCTGAACAATCCCAGCTCCTGCCCAGCCTCTCCTGCTTTGACAGATGATCCAAGGCCTCAACCATTTTCGTGGCCCTTTGCTGGCCTCACGCCAATAGGTCCATCTTCCTCGTACCGGGAAGCCCAGAATGGGACACAGCACTCCAGCACTCCAGGTGGTGTCAGCAGTGCTGAGGAGAGGCAAAGGGAAGGATCTGCTCTCTTGAGCGGCAGGCAATTCTCTTTTCCCTTTCTTGCTGCCAGGCCTTTCATCCTCGCCACTCATCACACCCTTAGGTCTGCCTTGCCTTCCTGACACAAGCGTCACTCTCAGGAGATGCAACATCCGATGGGATGCTGAAGTTCAAAGAGGACGCAAGGAGTCACCAAATCTGCCTGGTTTTGAGGGTCCGCATTCCCTTGTGCAAGGGCACATTTGCTGACTGCTGAAAATACCTATTGCCACCCTTCCCGGCACGCTCCCTTACGGCCTCTGCCCTCCACCTCTCTGCATCCTGCCCCTGCACAGCAGCACAGCAAGCAGCTGAAGGCAGGTTCACCTGCAAGCAGCAGAAGGGCTCCAACTCCACGTCCTTCTCGAGGGCAGTGGGCTGCCTGGCGGGCTTCCAATGTATGGAAAGAGGGAGGCAGCTCAGCACAATTCCTAAGACACGTTCAAGGCCCACCGGGTACGTTGGCAGAGGAAAATGAAGACCCCTGAAGGGAGATTGTGAGTGCTTTTGGTGGAGGGCCTCACAGCTGACCCTGAGAGCCATCGGGGGGCCGGGATGACCAGGCAGCAGAGTCATGCTCTGTTCCTCTGAGGCTCACAGAGACTGAAAAGTCGCCTTTGCCTGTGGCCTTGATAGTGCCGGTCTTCCATCCTTCTGAGCCCATTTGCTTAGTTTTGGTGCTCTGGGATCCATTGAGGGAGCTCCACCCAAATCTGGCAGTGCCCCATGCTTACAGGTACCTGATTACACGTGTCCCATGTGCTGGGAGAGGGGAGGTAGTCCCTCCCCAGCTGCCGGCAGAGAGAAGTAAGCTCAGGACAGAGGGCAATGCTTTTGCAGGCAGAGCGGGTGGCTAACGGAGGCTGGAGGAGAAAGAAACAGCACCACAAGTCTCCAGCTATGCTGCACAACGTCTTTAATGAGAAGGGAGGCAAAAGGGCAGTGAAGCAGTACAGAGAGCAAGACACACATTCCCAGGGTTCAGTGAAGCACAGAGAATTGCTCGTTTCCCCAGCACAAGCACCAGGCAAAGTGCTTGCCTCTTCCCATTCCCCCTCTACCTTGTGGCAATCACGTCCCCACAACAGCAATTCCTAACCCTGGTACCCTGTGCCCATCAAGCGGAGATGCAGCCAAGTGGAAGAGCAGGAGCTCTTTCCCGAGGAGTTTGGAGAAAAGCAGAGCCAGAGGCAGCGTGGCAAGACCTGCCATGCAGCGAGGCGCAGCGGGCACCGTTGGCTCGCCCCAGGTGGGATGGGGGTACCCAGCTCGTCTGCAAGCCATGGCCGTGCTTGCAGTCTCGGGTGCCCATTTCCTTCCAGGTTCCTGGGTGGTGGCGCCGAAGGGGATGATCGTCTGGCTTCAGCAGTTTAGACTGCAGCGGGGGGGAGGCAGACACAGTCCGACCGCGCCCAGATCAAGGGAGCCGCCAGATGTGATGGGCACCCCCGCAGCACTGAGGGAGCTGCCAACAGCAGCTGACAGAGAGGATCCCACGGCTGTGCTCTGAGGGAAGGAGGTGAGAATGGGGCCAGGCAGGGTCACCACGACCGGGGAGGCCTGGATGGCAACCGTCGAGTCAGCGCAGCGGGCGATGCACGGCTCATTGCAGCTGCTTGCAAGTGGGGTTGGGCCAGAGGTGCCGCAGGGGCGTGGCAGGCAGGGTCTGAAGCAAGACATCTCTCTGTGAGGGAGGCAAAGCTGAAACACAGAGCAGGGGAGGGAAAAGAGGGCAGAAGTTGGAGGACCCCGGATAATGCTGAGTGCGTGGCAACTGCCCCGTGCCTGGGTTTGGAGCAGAACTGATTTAGCAAGGCCAGCCCCATGCTTGGACGAGATCCCGCAAGGAGCTGCAGGCATGGTTTGGGCAAGCCCACAATGCCTTCCCCTAGCTCTTCGTCTGCCATGCCACACAGGCCTTCCCCTGTGGCTGTCCTATTGGAAACCACCAAGCTGGAAGAGCTCTGCTCCCTCTTCTCACTCAAGAGGCTGCCCTCGTCCCTGAGAGCGGGGGGAGGCTGCTGAGGCCTCCCTTCACTCCTGCTTCCAGAGCGACCTCAGGACGCACGGTCACATGCCCTCCGAGTCACACAGCACGGGAATGCTGACCAGCTTTTCACGTGAAATGCATCAGAGTGGGCTTAAAGCAGCTCTGCAAAGACCGCTCATACCACATCTCCAAAAGAAATGTTTCTGCCTTCAAGATGGCAGGGGATGCACTGGGCTATTTGGTTAGGGACGACCTGCTGCAGGTGGAAATTCTGGGGCACTCGCATGCCCGCAGCTGAACCCAGAGATCCCCCTTCTGCTTGAATGCACCCTCCTCTTCCCAGCTCTCCATCACCACCCCGCTGGAAAGGAGAAAGAGGTAAAGGACCTTAAACATTTCTTTTCAAGTGCCAAGCTTGCCAGCCACCTATCAAGGTTGAGTAGCCAGCATGAGAGCCGTTCAGCCCGTAGGAAGAGAGGGAGCGGAGCCAGGCTTACCTAGTTCCCCAAGGAAAGTGAGGCAAAGAGAGGAGGATGGCAGAGCCTGGCGCAGCACAGGCTTTTATGCTGTGTCCCAGAGCCCCAGGGGGCCCAAAACATTCCTTGCTCATGAAGCACCCAAACACTCGTGGCTGCTGCTGCTTGCAGAGCTCTCGCTGGTGATTAAGCCCTTGCCTCTCTCAGCTGAAATGTTTTGCTCCCACTTCATAGGAGTTGATGGTGGAACGACTCATCTGTGTCGCAGCCACCCCTGCGGACTCCTAGGGCCCGTGAAGTTGGAGGTGTCAGGCTCGCTGTCCAGAGAGGTTTTTAAGCGGATTTGCGTCATGCGGATTGCCTTTGGCTCCTCCGCCTCTGCCCGTGGTGAGCATGGCCATGAGCCGTGGTGAGGTTTGGCCATGAAGGACACCTCAAGCCAGCGCTCGAGTGCTTTCCGTGGAGGGACTCAGGCTGACCCTGAGAGACATCTCTCCCTGCAGGTTATGGCAGACGCTCCGGAGGTGGTGGGCTAAGTTCAGGGAGAACGTGAAGGCTGCGCAGTCCCATAAGGGAGACGAGAGTCAGGTCTGCAGGGCCGAGGCAAAGCTCCACAGCAAGGAAGGATGCTAGTGAGCTGGAGGCAAGCGCCTTGGGGGCAGGAGTGAGGGCTGTGACAATGTTGCTAGTTCTGATGCTGGTCAGGCTGCACCACAGCCTCCGTCAGCTGCCTTGGAGCCTGGGAACGACGGCAGGTTCATGGTGAGCAGGACGAAGCCAGAGAGCGGGTTGGTCTCCTCCAGTGTGGAAAGGGCAAGCGGTCACTCTCTGGGATCTCCATAGCCATGTGCGTAGGGGACTTGAGTGGGCCTTCACGCTTCTTGCAGGCGGGGGTCTGGGCTCTGCTTGGGCAGTGGAGAATCTCCTGCAAACAAGCAGATCAAGGTGTAGGAGGGAGATCAAAGAGGTTCCTGCGTCCTTCCCTGAAAGTGACCCACACCCAAATGGACCTGTTTTGCGCAGCAGCTTCATTGCGGAGGCCAAAAGCCTGCATGGGCTGCTTCTTAGGAGTGGCTCGGGGCAGCGAGCTGCAGCGTGCGGCTGTTTCTCCTGGGTGAGGGATGGCGTGGCGCATTCAGGGCATTTTCATTCCAGAGCAACGTTGGATCGGTCTCCCGGAGCAGCTGGGAGCCATCGTACTGTGGAAGAGCTGGGAAAATCCCTGAACTCCAGGGAAACGTGAGTCGCCCTGCTGTTGACTTTGGTGGAGATGGCGTCCTGGCCTCAGGCGTGCCAGGAATACCGAGCTTGTGTCCTCATTCTTCCTGAAGTGCCACTTTCCTGAAGGGCATTTCCAAATGGTTTGCGTTATTGCTGAAGCCCCTGGTGCCTCTAGGCAGTCGCATGCTCCTGCCTTCCAGCCCTTTTGTGGCTGGTCAAGGGCCCTTGTGACTCAGCACATCCCCAAAGAGGTGAGGGAGGAAGGACCGCCCTAAAGGTCCTCAGGGCCAACGTCCTGCTCCAAACAGGCCAAACTTCCCAGCTCCACCCGGCGGCTCAGGGTCTGAGCACCGACACGCACGGAGATGCCAGTGTCCCTCGCGCAGCCTGTGTCAGGGCTGCACCGTACTCACTGAGGCTTGTTTTCCCATTGCCAGAGCTGGGTTTTCCCTTCCCCGCCTCCCCTCCGGGCCTTCTCTCCTCCAGGCTGCACAAAGCCAATGCCGTCGACCTCTGCTCCTACGGCATGGGCTTCAGCCCCGCCTGACTGAGTCTGGCCCTGGGCCTGTTGCTCTCTCCAGGTTTCTGATGCGTCTCTGGTCCTGGGGGACCCAGACAGGGCACTGCAATGCAGGTGTTGCCCCAGCAGCAGTGAGAAGGGCAGAGCATCGATCGCTTTGCTCAGCTTGCATTGAACCGTTTGAGTTGGAAGGGACCTCTGTGAGTGAGCTAGTCCAATGCCCTGCTCGAAGCAGTGACGACTACGTCGGGTTGCTCAGGGATGTGTGTAGGCAAGCTTTTTCCTCTCCCCAAGAAGGGCAATCCAGCAACCACGCTCTTCCAGGGCTTGACCACCCCCATGATGCAAAAGATTCTTCATCTTAATCTGTGTTATATGTAGCTGGACTTTACAGTGCTACAGCTTGTGTCCTCTGCTCCTTGCCCAGTCACTGTGAGCTCCAGAAGCGCCTTCTTTTCTTTCTCCTCCCGCGGGGCAACTGCAGAGAGGAATGAGATCTCCCCTGAGCCTTCTCTTCCTAGGGCTGCCAAAAGCTAGCCTCTCCTCATATGTCACATGCACCAGACCCCTAGTCACCCTGGTGACCCTGTCTTCCTGCCTGGGACTCGCTCCACAAGGGCAATGCCTTTCCAGTACTGGAGATTCAAGACCGGGCACACTGTCGGTCTCCCAGGTGCCAAAGAGAGGGGAAGGGTCGCTGCCCTCGCCCTCGCTGTCGCCGTTGCCCTGCTGGCTGCAGCTTGCCAATGCAGCCCAGGATGTGGCTGTCTGTCCTCGCAGCCAGAGCATAGTGCTGGCTCAGGTTTGGCTTCTTGTCCGCCTGGCCCCACCAAGACCCTTTTAAGCAAGCTGCTTCCTAGCCAGTCGGCCTCCAGCCTGCCCTGTGTTATTTCAGCCCAGGGGAGGACGAGCCTTTGCCGTTGTTGACCTGTAGGCACTGGCTGTCAGCCCCTTTCTCCAGCCTGGTGAGTTTTCCCTGAATACCAGCCTGGGCCTCCAGTGTGCCAGCTGCATGTCCCCGGTCTGGCCTCTTGTAAGAATGTACTGAAAGTACCCTGTGGCACCGTTCAAGCTGCTCAGGACACTGTCCAGTCCGGTGTTGAATATCTCCAGTGATGGAGACTCCACAGCCTCTGTGGGCAGTGTGTTGCAGCGCTTGGCCACCCTCACCATCAGCAATTTTTTTCTTATGTGGAGATGAAATTTTCTGTGTCTCCATTTGTGCCTAATGCCCCTTGTATGCTCACTGCATGACACTGAAAAGAGTCTGGCTCCATGTTTGCTACACCCTCCCACAGGTGTTCATGCGCACGGAGAAGATCACCCCCCTCCTCGCCTTCTTCAGGCTAAACAGTGCCAGCTCTCTCAGCCTCTGCTCGTAGGACAGATGCTCCAGCCCCTTCATGCTCTTTGTGGCCCTCTGCTGGGCTTGCTCCAGAAGGTCCATGCCTGTCTTGTCCTGCGGAGCCCAGAACTGGACGCAGCACTCCGCATGTGGTCTCGCCAGGGCTGTGCAGCGGGCAATCATCAACGCCCTTGACCTGGTGGCTCTTCATGATGCAGCGAAGGATGATGCTGGCTTTCTTGTTGCAGAGGAACCTTGCCGGCTCATGTTCAACTTGGTGTCCACCCAGAGTCCCAGCTCCTTCTCTGCAAAGCTGCTTGCCAGGCGGTCGGCTCCCAACAGGTACTGCTGCATGGGTTATGAGCGCTGAGGGCCCTCTGACTGGCACTACACCCTTCTGGTGTATCGGCCACCCCTCCCCGTTTCGTATCATCTGCAAACCTGCTGAGGGTGCGCTGGGGTCCCATGATCTAGGCCATTAATGAAGAGGCTGGAGAGCACTGGACGCAGTATCGACCCCTGGGGGACGCCACTGGTGACTGGCCTCCAGCTGGTCTTTGTGCTGCGGATCACAGCCCTTGTGATAAACAGCATCTGCTGCTCTCCCCTCATCCACTAACTCAGCCATCGCATCGTAGAAGGCCCGTAGGAGTGCATAGTTGTGCATGTCCCGCCTGTTCAAATATTGCCTAGCCTGATCCTCCTCCACTGAGGGCAAGTGTGCCTGGGCCTGGACTTTCCCCCTGGTTTCAGGGACCTGGGATTCCTGACGTGCGGTCACCCCGGTAAAGAGCAAGGCAAAGAAGGCCGTCAGTACCTTGGCCTTTTCTTTGTCCTTTGTGACCGGGTCGCCTTTGCCAGTGAGCAGAAGGCCCCTGCTTTCGCTGGTCTTTCTTCTGCCGCTGAGGTACCCGTAGAAACACCTCTTGTTCCCCTTCACGTCCCTCCTGAGATTAAGCCCCAGGTGGCCTTTGGCCTTCCTAACCCCATCCCTGCATGCTTGGAGAGTGTCTCTGCGTTCTTCCCAGCTCACATGTCCCTGCCTCCACCTGCTGTATGCTTCCTTTAGATGTCGGAGTTCCTCCAGGAGCTCCTTATGCACCCATGCGGGCCTCCTGCGGCCTTTGCTTGTTGGGATGGACCATTCTGGAGCTTGAGGAGGTGATCCTTCCTTGAAACTCAGCCATCACTCCTGGACCCCTCTTCTCTCCAGGATGGTGTCCCATGGGATTCTTCCAAGCAGATCCCTGAAGAGGCCAAAGTCTGCTCTTCTGAAGTCCAGGGCTGTGATTGTGGCTTTGGGCTTTCTCTCCTCCGCTCAGGAGCCTGAACTCCATCTCGTGACCACTGTGCCGAGGTTGCTCCCAGCCTTCCCGTTCCCGACCAGTTAGGTCTTCTTTGTTCGTAAGCATGAGGTCCAGCAGAGCACCTGCCCTCCTCAGCTCCTCCGTCGCCTGTGTCAGGCACTTGTCGTCAAGACCCTCCAGAAACCTCCTGGATGATCCGTCTTGGACAGGGAGCTCTCTGTGATAAAAGCTCACAGCACAGGCATTTCCACAAGGTGAACGCAGGATCTCCTCTTGACAGGGAAGGGAGTTAAACCAGAGCATGGGTGGCCCCTCCTTGCTTGGCCAGCCTCTGAGAGGAGCAGCAGAGCAGCCTGATGCTCCCCAGGGGATGCATCAGAAGCAGGTCTGACCCCCAGCACAGCACTTCTCCCAGCAGCAGAGCTGCAGTCTGCTTCCCTTGGCCCCGCTGCCCTCCTGAGCCAGAGCTCTCCAGAAGGGACCCCCCAGGAATGATGGCGCTACCCCGCTCTGCGCTCTGGAACTGGAGCTGTGAGTTCACATCTCAGTGGGGCCTCAAGCTGCTGCTTCTCTGGTGGCTTTCCTCAGCGTGTTTGCATTTTTATACCCGTGCATGGCTGTTGGGTAGATTGCTTTATGCACTCTGGTCTTCCTTGCTTCCCTGCCCTCCGGCTCTGTTCTTTCAGCGTGACTGAACCCATCCTGCGCCTGGGGCTGACAGCGGTGTCCTTTGTCCTGCCCTTTCCCCATGCCCGCCTCTGTAGTCGTTCTGGGCCCTGGCTCCCCGCATCTTGGTGCTGCCACCAAGAGGGAACTTGGCAGGCTGGAGAAATGAGCAGAAAGGAACCTCATGAAGCTTGACAAAGGGAAGTGCAAGGTGCCGCACCTGGGGAAGAGTAACCCCATGTACCAGTAAAGGCTTGGCTCTGAGCAGCAAGGAGGAGCTTTGCAGGGGAAGACGCAGGTGTCCGAGCAGGCAGCAGGTTGAACATGAGACAGCAATGCGCCCTCATGGCAGAGAAGGCCAACAGCATCCTGGGCTGCAACAGGAAAAGCGTAGCCACCAGGCAGAGGAGGTGATCCTTCCCCTCCACTCAACACAGGTCAGGCCACATCTGGAGTGCTGTGTCTGGCTCTGGGCTCCCCAGCATAAGAAAGACATAGACGTACAGGAGCAAGCCCAGCAAACAGCCACAAAGATGAAGAAGGGACTGCAGCATCTGTCATAGGGGGAGAGGCTGGGACACGTGGGATTGTTCAGCCTGGAGAAGACAAGGCTCAGGGGCGATCTTATCAACATACACAAGTATCTGATGGGAAGGTGTAAAGAAGTCAGAGTGCGACTCTTCTCGGTGATGCCCAGCGACAAGACAAGAGGCAACAGGTACACACTGAAACAGAGGAAATTCCATCTCAACAGAAGGGAAAGCTGTTTTATTGTGAGTGTGGTTGAATGCTGGAACAGGCTACCCAGAGAAGCTGAGCTCCCACCCTTGGAGATAGTCAAAACCTCCCAGGGCACAGTCCTGGGAAACCTGCCCTGTCTGGCTCTGCTTTGAGCGGGGTTTGGACTAGATGATCTCCAGAGGTCCCTTCCAACCTCAACGGTTCTGTGATACCGTGCTCCTGTGACTTGCCTTTGCCCTTGTTGAACTGCAGGTGGTTCCTGTTGGCCCCCTTCTCCCACCTGTCGAGGTTCTCCTATTACCAGCGCTGCCCTCCAGTTTCTCGGCTGCATTGGCCCCGCCCCAGACTCGTCTCTCCAACAAATGTGCTACAAGCACCCTCTGTCCCACTGTCCAGGTCACCCCTTAAGACGTTAAAGCCCGTTGGCACCCCGAGTGATCCCTCAGGGACGACACTGGGAAGCAGCCACCAGCTGGCCTTTGTACCACCCAGCACAAACCTTTGAGCCTGACAGCCCAGCCCATTTGCCACACAAGTCAGCATCCAGGTCTCCTCTCCGCAACTCAGCAGACTAGCTCCAATGATACTGAGAGACCATGCCAAAGGCCTTGCTGCAGTCAGGGATAACAAGGGTAGCAACAGCGTTGCAGCAGTAAAAGCTCTCCTTCTTGCTCTCAATGTCCCTTGCCAGTCCCAACACAAGTCGAGCTTTGCCTTTCCTAAGACCATCGCAGCATGCCCAAGCACTGTGGCTTTATTCCTGCTGTTGGTCATTAAGTCTCCGGCCAAGTTTTCCCTGTTCATGAGGAGCAGGTCCAACCTTGGCCTCCTATGTCACATCTCAGGGATGTGCAAAGAAGTTTTCCTTGGCTCATTTGGCTGGTTGGAGCAGGAGGTGGATAAACAGGGTTCATGGCCCAGGCAGGGACTCTGGTCGGACCTATGGTCTGGGCTGGGGATTGAGGGACCTGCAGGTGTGCATGTACGTGTGAATCAGGAGAGGAGGGGGTGTCCACTGTGGCACTGCAGTCCTGACTAGCCCACGAGGAAGAAAGGATTGGGCCATTCGTGGTGGTGACGCCAGCGTGAGTGGGTGTTTCTGTGGGTGCTCATGAAGGCACTGCTCTTTGTCTGCATTCATACATGTGGCCAGGTCATGGGTGTGTATTCTGTGTGAGTGTGTGTGTGCGCGTGTGCACACGTGCCCATTGTGAAAGCTTGCTCAGCCTTGCCCCGGGCTGACCTACGAATGGGAGTGGCAGCCAAGAGGCTAGGAAGGAGAAATCCCCCAGGTCTTCCAGACCGCTGGATTTGTCTTCGCTGAACAAGCACCAGCCTTCACCTCCTCTCCACCTGCACAGCGGTGAAGGTCCCCGCTTGCCACCAGGAAGCTGGGGGTTTAGCTCCCTGAAGGGAAGGAAGAACCAGCTTTGTCCCCAGGACACCCACACTCCTGTGGGGGGACCTCTCTGTGTTCCTGTCTGCCTGGTGATCCACAGCCTTCTCTGCTCCTCAGGCGCACTTTGTGAGGTCTGGATGCTAAGAAAGCAAAGGAGAAGGTGAGAGAAGATGCTAAGAAAGCAAAAGAGAGGGCAGGAGCAGCACAGGCAAGGGGCTGAGGAGCAGGACAACTGCCACCAGCCCTGGAGCACCGCACAGAGGGGAGTGCTGGTGGAAGTGTGCAAAGTGAGAGGCCTCAGCTGGGAGGGGACTGGGAAAAAAGGGCCTTAGCAGAGGATGGTTTTGATCCATCGACCTCTGGGTTATGGGCCCAGCACGCTTCCGCTGCGCCACTCTGCTCCCCCCAGGATCTGGGTGGGGAGCTTGCAGAGCCCTCCCTGCCGCTCCTGCACACTGACAGCACCAGCGCTTGGGCTCAAGGGGGCTTCTGTTCCTCTTGCCTGGGCCTGAGCCTGGGCCTGGGCCCATGGAGGAAAAATGTCTCCCCAGGAAGCCCAAAGGCTGTGTGCCCGAGCTGAGGCCCCCTTGGTTTGCCCTTCTGACACTGTCTCCTGCGCATCACACATGGGAGGAGTCTGTGTTTGCCCCACTGAGCTGCCTCTGCAGGGGAGGACAGAAACTCCCTTGCAGTGCAGCCTTGCTTTTGCTGACCCTGACAACCCAGCAGCTGCCCCTAACACTGCACCAGGGCCACGGAAATGACAGAAATGCCTCCTATGCATCCCTGGAGCCATACATTGGATTTCAAGCAAGATCAGCCTCTTGACTTGGGTTGTGGTCACCATCCAGACAAAACCGTGCACAGGCAGACCTCTACAGTGGCTCATTCTCGGACATCAAACTTTCTCTTTCCCCCCACTCGTCTACGTCCCTCCGGTTCCCTTCACCCCACCATTTGCCCTTCCACGTAGCTCACCCCTCCTAACGCCTCCCCTGAGTTCTTTCTCCAGCTCTCTAGAGCCGGAGGGCAGCCACGCCAGCAGACAGTGCCGTTTGTGTGTCTCCTGTTTCCACTGTCTCAAAACTTCAAGACCGGGGTCCTTGGATTCCTTGCAGTCTTTCCTCTTCAGCTCCTGCTCTTGGGCTCTCTGCTTTCTCTTCCGTCTTAAGAGACCTGATACATGGAGCTCCCTTCCCTTCCTCCCCTCCAGCCACAGAGATGCCAGAGGGAGAGTCAAATGCTGCTCCGGCATCAGCATATCCCAGATGCCACCCTGACAACCAGGCGCTGGGAGCTGCAGCCGTAGCCCTGGGGTTACGCCTCTGAAACCCTGGATGCAGGCACTTCTCCTTCGCAGCGCAGGTCCCAACCCTAGTGCTTAGAGCCCCCAGGCCTCAGAGGCAGGCAGGGAGGAAAGACTCCTCACCCTGGGGAGGCAGCTGGAACTCCGGGACTTCCCCAGCAGTGCTTCCTCCGCGGGGCTGGGCATCTGGTGGCGCCTCTTGTCCAGTCCACCTCACTGCACAGCAGGGACTGGGAGGTAAATGAGACACCTCCCTCAGAGTCCCAGGTGTGGTGAATGCGCTCTGAATGTGCTCATCTGTTTGTGGGTGCCCAGCTGTGGTGTGTCCCAAGGATGGAAAGGAAAACCCCAACACAGTCTGGCCCTGAAACTCGCAGCAAGCTGGATGACGTTGCACAGGGCACGTGATCACTGCTGCCAAGAGGTTTGGGGCGGGTAGCTGCGGCTGAGCGAGGAAGGCAATGGATGTGAAGTCCAGGGGAGTTTCCCCACACAGGTTGGAATCCTGCCAGCTACAGGGCACCGTCCTCTTCTGGGCTGCCTGGAGCGACGAAGCTCCAGCCCTGGACAAAGCCCCGCAGCCGCAGTCCCTCCAGCTGCACAGCATGCCCAGTGCACCCCCCATCCCTCTAGTCATCCTCAGCTTCCCCCAGCATCGCCAGGGTGTGTGGGAACCACCTTTCTCCTTTCCCAGCTGCACAGGCTCACAGCTTTCCTGACAGAGGACTGCTCACCTATGGGGAGGGGTGGATTTTCTTCAAAGGGGCATGTTTTCCCACGCGGCCTGAGCCGAGATGTGTGTGCTTCTGTGACGGGAAGGGAGGCCCCCCACGTGGAAACGTCTGCAAGTTTTTGCAGCAGCAGGAGAAGAGATGGGGGAAGGGAAAGACCCTATCCAAATGCCGCTTCCTGTTCTTTTTCCTTCTGCTACATCTTCCTCACCTTTCGGACTCCTGGCATAGTCCTGAAAGCTCAGAGAGGGTCAGATGGTGCCTGGGAGGAGCAGGAGGAGGCGGGTGTAGGTCTGCATGCGTTGGTGGTATAGTGGTGAGCATAGCTGCCTTCCAAGCAGTTGACCCGGGTTCGATTCCCGGCCAACGCACGCACGCGCCCTTTTCTCCTTCCAGGCGCCTGCTGCAGAGGCACTTCCACCTCCTGCTAGAAAAGAGTCCAGCTTTCACCAACAAGTTCATGTTCCCTGGGGGAGCCACTCCCCTTAGTGCATGCACAGGCAGGATGGGGCACCCCCCCAGAGCCCAGGAGAGACAGGCCTGGCTTCAGCAATGCCTGCCTTGGTGAAAGTGCATGCCAGGGACTGGAGTCAAGCAGAGATGGGCTGCTTGGCAGGCGGCTGTGCTCATCACAGTGAAAGAAGTGCTTGCAGGCACATGCCTCTGCCCCACTTCTCCCAGCGCCCACGTCAGTCCTGCCTCCCCCTCCCTGCACACAGCCTCTGGCCGCTCCTCCACGTTTCACACCCCAAGCATCTCTGCCTGCTCCCAGGCCTGTAAGAGCGGAAATACCCCAGCGCCGCTGCTGCTTCCCACATGAACGCACCCACCCAGGCACTTCTGTAGAGACATTCTCCCGGCTGCACTGGCTGTACTGGGATCCGTGCCTGTGCTGAGCGAGCCAAGAACACTGCAGCCCACCCATGGCTTCCATATCATGGACACACAGCCCTGTCAGAGATCACCCTCAGGGCTGGTGTGAGCAGAGCAGCACAGAGGGAAGGCACAGTCCCCACAGCCCTGGGCGGAGAGGCACCAGCCTCTGCTCTGCCCCTGTCCTCCCTCCCCAGACACCCGCCTTGGCTTCTCTTGGCAGAGTCTCTCCATGGGCCGTCTCCTCACCCATGGATGGGTCTCGCCCGCCTCTTTGTCTGTGGGGCTCCACACTTTCTCTCCCAGGGCCCCCAGGTGAGGGTGCTGAAGAGAACTGCTGATATGGCACCAGGACTGCTTGGGGCAGCTACGGGCTCCCAGCTGAGACCAGTGCTGACTGCCTGCTGAGGAGGGACTCCACGCTGACGGCCTCTCTGCACTGCTGACACGTGGGCCAGAGGAGAGGGATTTCCTGCCTGGCCCAGAGCTCAACCTGCTGCTGTTGGACGTTGTACCTGGCAAGCAGAAGATTAATGCCCTGGAAGGTTAAAGATGAAGATTGAAAATAACACCTCAGAAAATTGCTGTGAGGAGTACAGTGTGTGTGTGTGTGTGTGCGCGCATGTGTGTGTGCGTGCGTGTGTGTGTGTGTGCATGGGTGGGTGGGGGCGGGGGGGATGAGTGGGCTTGGCAGTGTTCCTTTAGAGTGCAAGAAGGGAGAGGTGCCCACAGGCTCAATTTGCACTCCAAGCTGTGCGGGGAGGGGATGTTCACATGGAAAAACCCCAGAGCCAGGCGTGGGGCTGCCCACGGTGCCTGATCTACACTCCCAGCCCTAACACACTGCCTCTGCCCACCCAGAGCATCCAGGGGGCTGGGCCATTTCTGAGGCAGGAAAAGGTGGCCCTGAGAGGCCCCACAGGGGCAGCGCTGTGGCGCCAGTGGGGAGGACATCTGGCTGCTCCCCAAAGGCTGGTGGCCTGAGCCCACCCCAGGACGCCGTGCCACGAGCAGCGGAGCTGGGGAAGTGGTGCTTCCCGACTCGCCAGGTTCTGCCCAGCTTGTGCTTCCCCAGCCACCAGCCAGGCCAGCTTTGGAGGTGGGCAGGAACAGGAGAGCAGGGGCAGAACTGGGGCCAGCAGGAAGGCCGTGGGGCAGGAAACATCAGGAACCACCCCCTCCTGTCTGCTGGGGAGAGGCAGCCAGAGACAGGCTCCAGAGGGGACAGCCTTCAGAGCAGGAGCTGCCTTGCGGATGGCAAGGCCACCGCTGGAACGGAGCTGTCCCCTGGTCTTCTGGGGTTTGCATCTGCCCAAGGAGGGACTGGCAGCCTCCCTGCCCAAAGAAAGACTGTCTCCTATGCACAGAGCCAGGCTCACCAAATGGCACAAGGACCTGTACATGGGTGCCCAAGCAGGCACATGCATGGAGAGAGAAAGAGGCGGTGGCAGTGCCTGAAGCCATTGGGTGTAGCGGGGCTTGCAGGCAAGAAATCAAAGGTGCCAAAGCGTGCTGCTGGGACCTGCAGACCCACGAGTTTCCTCTGGCGTCCTCGTTGGTTTACGACAGTGTCAGAGCCCTGAGGAGCCAAGAGCAGGTGACTGTGGGCATCTTGAACCGCCTGCCCCGCGAGTTCCTTTGGTTCTGCCATTGAAGAATTCCCTTTTGCATTCTCACAGCCGGAAGAAGTTTCCTGACCATGTGCCTTGGGCCCCTCTGCTCCCTGCTCTGAAATGCCTCCAGCTCCTGCTGTTGCCTCCAAAGAGCCCAGCGCCACAAGGGGAGAGGTCCTGCCAGCAGCCAGCTCTCTGTGCCCCACGCACAGGAGGAGCCTGAATCCATCCCCCCCCCCCCTCCCCGGCTCAGGCAGGCTCTAGGGAGAAGAGCGGAGGCTGGCTAAGAGGTCAGGATGGCCGAGCGGTCTAAGGTGCTGCGTTCAGGTTGCAGTCTCCGTGGGAGGCGTGGGTTCAAGTCCCACTCCTGACAGACTTCTGCCTGCCAGTCTTTTCCTTCCCCAGACTGGGAAGTGTGGAGACTTTCCTCCCAGAAATCCTTCTCCGCGCATGCTGTGCTCTCCAGTCTGCGCCGCTCAGAGAAGCCCATGGCTTGTGGTGAAGGAGCGAGGGGAGTCCCTCGGGTCGGATCAGCTCCCTGAACGGGCTCTGGGGTTGATAGGATTTGCACCTCTGCTGTCCCCAAAGAGGTCAGGGCCTCGGGGCTGGCACCCATTTCAACTCCTGCCTAGCTACTGGCTCTCATCCTCCCACCTTCTCGTAGGTACTCAACGGCTGCAATTAGATCCCCCCAAAACCTTCCCATCTGGGTCCCGCCTAAACAAGGGCAGTTCCCTCAGCTTCCGCTCACAGGGCCAGTGCCTCCCGCGCCGGTGCCAGGCCCCACCCTGGCAGGCTGCACTGCCAGCTGCTCACAAGGACCCCCAAGGGCCTGTCCAGCAGAGCAGCTCCCCACCCAGTCAGTCCCCAGTGCAGGGCAATTGGTCCATGCAGGCGCTGGACTTTGCGTTCCTCCTTCTGGAGGTCCACCCCCCTCAGACCATGACGTCCCAACTTGGATGCAAAGATGCTGTGGCAGACCATGTCCAAAACCTTGCTAAAGACAAGGGAGACAACATCGCCTGTTGTCCCTCCATCCATGGATGGATATAGTGAAGAGGACTTGCTCCACGGCCTTCCAAGGGACTGACGTGAGGCTGAGTGGCCTGGGGTTCCCCAGATAGTCTTTCTTCCCCTGTTTGGAGACTGGTGCAGCACTTGTCTTTCTCCAGGCATCAGGGACTTCCCCTGCTCTCTGCTCCCCAATCTGCAGAGCCCCCAAGATGTCTCTTTCTGTCTTGAAGGTACAAGCCAGCTTTAGGGTCTCAGCTCAAATGTTGTCTTTGTGTGTGTGTGTGTGTGTGTGTGTGTGTGTGTGTGTGTGTGTGTGTGTGTGTGGACTTATTCACAGGAGAAAGAGCTGTGGTGGGAAAGTTTCCTGCTCATGTGACAATCCCACCTCACTGCCTGCCCTGGGGGAAAAGAGCTTTCCTGTTAAACGGTTGCAGAGTGGAAGGGAAGTGTCCAGATGGTGCGTATGGTGACAGCCCAAGAAGGATGACTTCTCTTTCTCATTCTAGCTGGGTTGTTTCAGAAGTGTGTTAACACCCCGCTCTTCCAGTTTGATCTGTCATTAGAGGAGAGACTAACAGGGCGGGGATTCATTAGCCAGGAGAAGACCATGCTGAGGAGGAACTTATCAATGTGTATAAAAGCTAGGCAACAGTGATGAATTCAGAAGCCTGCGGCGGGAGCCTTCACAGGGCTACTGGGAAGCTCTCAGGGCAGAGATGGAGAAATTTCAGGAGTCTGGTGGCAGGAGAGAGTGAAACTCTGGGAAAGGAAAAAGAGAAGGGAGCGAGAAGAGGGGGAATCCTTATCTTGGAGCTCAGCAGTGAAGGATTTTCTTTGGAAAGCTGCCTACTTTCCTGCGGAGTCATTGTGGGACACGCCACGTAATGTGGAGAGTCTGATCTCACACAAGATCATTTCCCCCATAGCAGGCATGAGGCTGGCACTGTGAGGGTCAGCTGAGAAATGGAGGTAGCAAGCACTAGAGAGCAGTGTGATGGCGTTCAGTATTTGCTTCCTGGAAGTACCTCTACATTGGAAAAAGAGAAGGGAGCGAGGAGAGGGGGAATGAAGGGCTGAAGAGCTGCATGAGCGAGGGCACGTGATGCACAGTCCAGCTTGTGTGCTAAACGGGACAGTGTTACTAGCGAACTTAGCCTGAAAAGAGGATTTGTACCACACAGATTGCCTTCAGCTCATGCCCCTCCTCATGGTGAGCATGGCTATCAGCCATAGTGGAATTTAGCCATGACGGACACCTGAAGCTCAACAGCAAGGAAGGACCCTTTCACCGTGACTGATCCCACGAACCCATCCTGCCCCTGGGACTGACAGCAGTGCCCCTTCTCCTGCCCTTTCCCCATCCCCGCCTCTGAAGCCGTTTTGGGCGCTGGCTCCCCGCATCGTCTCTCCTCCCTTGTCCCTGACGGCCGGTTCTGCCTGAGGGATCCAGCGCTGGGTCGCAGAAGAGCTGAGGTGGGAAGGAACCTCTGGAGGCTGTCTAGTGCACTCCCATGCTCAAAGCAGGGTCCAGCAGAGGGGGCTGCTCAGGGCCTTGTGCAGTCAGGTTGAGAATGGCTGCGAGGATGGAGCCTCCAGAAGCTCTCTGGGGAACCCATTCCCATGTTTGACCACCCTCACAGGAGAAGAGTCGTCTTCTGTGCGCTTAAGTGGGATTTGCTGTATTGCAGCTTGTG
This sequence comes from Dromaius novaehollandiae, assembly GCF_036370855.1. Taxonomy (NCBI): domain Eukaryota; kingdom Metazoa; phylum Chordata; class Aves; order Casuariiformes; family Dromaiidae; genus Dromaius; species Dromaius novaehollandiae. The sequence continues at coordinate 25,864,782 of NC_088107.1, forward strand.
CCTGCTACTGCTTGCCCTGTGGTGGGGCCCCAGTGAGAAGCAGCTGACTCTTTCCTCTTCACTCCCCTGCCCCTGCCCTCTCCACCGCCTCAGGTACTGATGCATATCAGTAAGGTCCCCCTGAGCCCTCCTCTTCTCTTCTCTTCTCTTCTCTTCTCTTCTCTTCTCTTCTCTTCTCTTCTCTTCTCTTCTCTTCTCTTCTCTTCTCTTCTCTTCTCTTCTCTTCTCTTCTCTTCTCTTCTCTTCTCTTCTCTTCTCTTCTCTTCTCTTCTCTTCTCTTCTCTTCTCTTCTCTTCTCTTCTCCAAGCTGAACAATCCCAGCTCCTGCCCAGCCTCTCCTGCTTTGACAGATGATCCAAGGCCTCAACCATTTTCGTGGCCCTTTGCTGGCCTCACGCCAATAGGTCCATCTTCCTCGTACCGGGAAGCCCAGAATGGGACACAGCACTCCAGCACTCCAGGTGGTGTCAGCAGTGCTGAGGAGAGGCAAAGGGAAGGATCTGCTCTCTTGAGCGGCAGGCAATTCTCTTTTCCCTTTCTTGCTGCCAGGCCTTTCATCCTCGCCACTCATCACACCCTTAGGTCTGCCTTGCCTTCCTGACACAAGCGTCACTCTCAGGAGATGCAACATCCGATGGGATGCTGAAGTTCAAAGAGGACGCAAGGAGTCACCAAATCTGCCTGGTTTTGAGGGTCCGCATTCCCTTGTGCAAGGGCACATTTGCTGACTGCTGAAAATACCTATTGCCACCCTTCCCGGCACGCTCCCTTACGGCCTCTGCCCTCCACCTCTCTGCATCCTGCCCCTGCACAGCAGCACAGCAAGCAGCTGAAGGCAGGTTCACCTGCAAGCAGCAGAAGGGCTCCAACTCCACGTCCTTCTCGAGGGCAGTGGGCTGCCTGGCGGGCTTCCAATGTATGGAAAGAGGGAGGCAGCTCAGCACAATTCCTAAGACACGTTCAAGGCCCACCGGGTACGTTGGCAGAGGAAAATGAAGACCCCTGAAGGGAGATTGTGAGTGCTTTTGGTGGAGGGCCTCACAGCTGACCCTGAGAGCCATCGGGGGGCCGGGATGACCAGGCAGCAGAGTCATGCTCTGTTCCTCTGAGGCTCACAGAGACTGAAAAGTCGCCTTTGCCTGTGGCCTTGATAGTGCCGGTCTTCCATCCTTCTGAGCCCATTTGCTTAGTTTTGGTGCTCTGGGATCCATTGAGGGAGCTCCACCCAAATCTGGCAGTGCCCCATGCTTACAGGTACCTGATTACACGTGTCCCATGTGCTGGGAGAGGGGAGGTAGTCCCTCCCCAGCTGCCGGCAGAGAGAAGTAAGCTCAGGACAGAGGGCAATGCTTTTGCAGGCAGAGCGGGTGGCTAACGGAGGCTGGAGGAGAAAGAAACAGCACCACAAGTCTCCAGCTATGCTGCACAACGTCTTTAATGAGAAGGGAGGCAAAAGGGCAGTGAAGCAGTACAGAGAGCAAGACACACGTTCCCAGGGTTCAGTGAAGCACAGAGAATTGCTCGTTTCCCCAGCACAAGCACCAGGCAAAGTGCTTGCCTCTTCCCATTCCCCCTCTACCTTGTGGCAATCACGTCCCCACAACAGCAATTCCTAACCCTGGTACCCTGTGCCCATCAAGCGGAGATGCAGCCAAGTGGAAGAGCAGGAGCTCTTTCCCGAGGAGTTTGGAGAAAAGCAGAGCCAGAGGCAGCGTGGCAAGACCTGCCATGCAGCGAGGCGCAGCGGGCACCGTTGGCTCGCCCCAGGTGGGATGGGGGTACCCAGCTCGTCTGCAAGCCATGGCCGTGCTTGCAGTCTCGGGTGCCCATTTCCTTCCAGGTTCCTGGGTGGTGGCGCCGAAGGGGATGATCGTCTGGCTTCAGCAGTTTAGACTGCAGCGGGGGGGAGGCAGACACAGTCCGACCGCGCCCAGATCAAGGGAGCCGCCAGATGTGATGGGCACCCCCGCAGCACTGAGGGAGCTGCCAACAGCAGCTGACAGAGAGGATCCCACGGCTGTGCTCTGAGGGAAGGAGGTGAGAATGGGGCCAGGCAGGGTCACCACGACCGGGGAGGCCTGGATGGCAACCGTCGAGTCAGCGCAGCGGGCGATGCACGGCTCATTGCAGCTGCTTGCAAGTGGGGTTGGGCCAGAGGTGCCGCAGGGGCGTGGCAGGCAGGGTCTGAAGCAAGACATCTCTCTGTGAGGGAGGCAAAGCTGAAACACAGAGCAGGGGAGGGAAAAGAGGGCAGAAGTTGGAGGACCCCGGATAATGCTGAGTGCGTGGCAACTGCCCCGTGCCTGGGTTTGGAGCAGAACTGATTTAGCAAGGCCAGCCCCATGCTTGGACGAGATCCCGCAAGGAGCTGCAGGCATGGTTTGGGCAAGCCCACAATGCCTTCCCCTAGCTCTTCGTCTGCCATGCCACACAGGCCTTCCCCTGTGGCTGTCCTATTGGAAACCACCAAGCTGGAAGAGCTCTGCTCCCTCTTCTCACTCAAGAGGCTGCCCTCGTCCCTGAGAGCGGGGGGAGGCTGCTGAGGCCTCCCTTCACTCCTGCTTCCAGAGCGACCTCAGGACGCACGGTCACATGCCCTCCGAGTCACACAGCACGGGAATGCTGACCAGCTTTTCACGTGAAATGCATCAGAGTGGGCTTAAAGCAGCTCTGCAAAGACCGCTCATACCACATCTCCAAAAGAAACGTTTCTGCCTTCAAGATGGCAGGGGATGTGCTGGGCTATTTGGTTAGGGACGACCTGCTGCAGGTGGAAATTCTGGGGCACTCGCATGCCCGCAGCTGAACCCAGAGATCCCCCTTCTGCTTGAATGCACCCTCCTCTTCCCAGCTCTCCATCACCACCCCGCTGGAAAGGAGAAAGAGGTAAAGGACCTTAAACATTTCTTTTCAAGTGCCAAGCTTGCCAGCCACCTATCAAGGTTGAGTAGCCAGCATGAGAGCCGTTCAGCCCGTAGGAAGAGAGGGAGCGGAGCCAGGCTTACCTAGTTCCCCAAGGAAAGTGAGGCAAAGAGAGGAGGATGGCAGAGCCTGGCGCAGCACAGGCTTTTATGCTGTGTCCCAGAGCCCCAGGGGGCCCAAAACATTCCTTGCTCATGAAGCACCCAAACACTCGTGGCTGCTGCTGCTTGCAGAGCTCTCGCTGGTGATTAAGCCCTTGCCTCTCTCAGCTGAAATGTTTTGCTCCCACTTCATAGGAGTTGATGGTGGAACGACTCATCTGTGTCGCAGCCACCCCTGCGGACTCCTAGGGTCCGTGAAGTTGGAGGTGTCAGGCTCGCTGTCCAGAGAGGTTTTTAAGCGGATTTGCGTCATGCGGATTGCCTTTGGCTCATCCGCCTCTGCCCGTGGTGAGCATGGCCATGAGCCGTGGTGAGGTTTGGCCATGAAGGACACCTCAAGCCAGCGCCCGAGTGCTTTCCGTGGAGGGACTCAGGCTGACCCTGAGAGACATCTCTCCCTGCAGGTTATGGCAGACGCTCCGGAGGTGGTGGGCTAAGTTCAGGGAGAACGTGAAGGCTGCGCAGTCCCGTAAGGGAGACGAGAGTCAGGTCTGCAGGGCCGAGGCAAAGCTCCACAGCAAGGAAGGATGCTAGTGAGCTGGAGGCAAGCGCCTTGGGGGCAGGAGTGAGGGCTGTGACAATGTTGCTAGTTCTGATGCTGGTCAGGCTGCACCACAGCCTCCGTCAGCTGCCTTGGAGCCTGGGAACGACGGCAGGTTCATGGTGAGCAGGACGAAGCCAGAGAGCGGGTTGGTCCCCTCCAGTGTGGAAAGGGCAAGCGGTCACTCTCTGGGATCTCCATAGCCATGTGCGTAGGGGACTTGAGTGGGCCTTCACGCTTCTTGCAGGCGGGGGTCTGGGCTCTGCTTGGGCAGTGGAGAATCTCCTGCAAACAAGCAGATCAAGGTGTAGGAGGGAGATCAAAGAGGTTCCTGCGTCCTTCCCTGAAAGTGACCCACACCCAAATGGACCTGTTTTGCGCAGCAGCTTCATTGCGGAGGCCAAAAGCCTGCATGGGCTGCTTCTTAGGAGTGGCTCGGGGCAGCGAGCTGCAGCGTGCGGCTGTTTCTCCTGGGTGAGGGATGGCGTGGCGCATTCAAGGCATTTTCATTCCAGAGCAACGTTGGATCGGTCTCCCGGAGCAGCTGGGAGCCATCGTACTGTGGAAGAGCTGGGAAAATCCCTGAACTCCAGGGAAACGTGAGTCGCCCTGCTGTTGACTTTGGTGGAGATGGCGTCCTGGCCTCAGGCGTGCCAGGAATACCGAGCTTGTGTCCTCATTCTTCCTGAAGTGCCACTTTCCTGAAGGGCATTTCCAAATGGTTTGCGTTATTGCTGAAGCCCCTGGTGCCTCTAGGCAATCGCATGCTCCTGCCTTCCAGCCCTTTTGTGGCTGGTCAAGGGCCCTTGTGACTCAGCACATCCCCAAAGAGGTGAGGGAGGAAGGACCGCCCTAAAGGTCCTCAGGGCCAACGTCCTGCTCCAAACAGGCCAAACTTCCCAGCTCCACCCGGCGGCTCAGGGTCTGAGCACCGACACGCACGGAGATGCCAGTGTCCCTCGCACAGCCTGTGTCAGGGCTGCACCGTACTCACTGAGGCTTGTTTTCCCATTGCCAGAGCTGGGTTTTCCCTTCCCCGCCTCCCCTCTGGGCCTTCTCTCCTCCAGGCTGCACAAAGCCAATGCCGTCGACCTCTGCTCCTACGGCATGGGCTTCAGCCCCGCCTGACTGAGTCTGGCCCTGGGCCTGTTGCTCTCTCCAGGTTTCTGATGCGTCTCTGGTCCTGGGGGACCCAGACAGGGCACTGCAATGCAGGTGTTGCCCCAGCAGCAGTGAGAAGGGCAGAGCATCGATCGCTTTGCTCAGCTTGCATTGAACCGTTTGAGTTGGAAGGGACCTCTGTGAGTGAGCTAGTCCAATGCCCTGCTCGAAGCAGTGACGACTACGTCGGGTTGCTCAGGGATGTGTGTAGGCAAGCTTTTTCCTCTCCCCAAGAAGGGCAATCCAGCAACCACGCTCTTCCAGGGCTTGACCACCCCCATGATGCAAAAGATTCTTCATCTTAATCTGTGTTATATGTAGCTGGACTTTACAGTGCTACAGCTTGTGTCCTCTGCTCCTTGCCCAGTCACTGTGAGCTCCAGAAGCGCCTTCTTTTCTTTCTCCTCCCGCGGGGCAACTGCAGAGAGGAATGAGATCTCCCCTGAGCCTTCTCTTCCTAGGGCGGCCAAAAGCTAGGTCTCCCAGCCTCTCCTCGTATGTCACATGCACCAGACCCCTAGTCACCCTGGTGACCCTGTCTTCCTGCCCGGGACTCACTCCACAAGGGCAATGCCTTTCCAGTACTGGAGATTCAAGACCGGGCACACTGTCGGTCTCCCAGGTGCCAAAGAGAGGGGAAGGGTCCCGGCCCTAGCCCTCGCCCTCGCCCTCAGCCTCGCCCTCGCCCTCGCTGTCACCGTTGCCCTGCTGGCTGCAGCTTGCCAACGCAGCCCAGGATGTGGCTGTCTGTCCTTGCAGCCAGAGCATAGTGCTGGCTCAGGTTTGGCTTCTTGTCCGCCTGGCCCCACCAAGACCCTTTTAAGCAAGCTGCTTCCTAGCCAGTCGGCCTCCAGCCTGCCCTGTGTTATTTCAGCCCAGGGGAGGACGAGCCTTTGCCGTTGTTGACCTGTAGGCACTGGCTGTCAGCCCCTTTCTCCAGCCTGGTGAGTTTTCCCTGAATACCAGCCTGGGCCTCCAGTGTGCCAGCTGCATGTCCCCGGTCTGGCCTCTTGTAAGAATGTACTGAAAGTACCCTGTGGCACCGTTCAAGCTGCTCAGGACACTGTCCAGTCCGGTGTTGAATATCTCCAGTGATGGAGACTCCACAGCCTCTGTGGGCAGTGTGTTGCAGCGCTTGGCCACCCTCACCATCAGCAATTTTTTTCTTATGTGGAGATGAAATTTTCTGTGTCTCCATTTGTGCCTAATGCCCCTTGTATGCTCACTGCATGACACTGAAAAGAGTCTGGCTCCATGTTTGCTACACCCTCCCACAGGTGTTCATGCGCACGGAGAAGATCACCCCCCTCCTCGCCTTCTTCAGGCTAAACAGTGCCAGCTCTCTCAGCCTCTGCTCGTAGGACAGATGCTCCAGCCCCTTCATGCTCTTTGTGGCCCTCTGCTGGGCTTGCTCCAGAAGGTCCATGCCTGTCTTGTCCTGCGGAGCCCAGAACTGGACGCAGCACTCCGCATGTGGTCTCGCCAGGGCTGTGCAGCGGGCAATCATCAACGCCCTTGACCTGGTGGCTCTTCGTGATGCAGCGAAGGATGATGCTGGCTTTCTTGTTGCAGAGGAACCTTGCCGGCTCATGTTCAACTTGGTGTCCACCCAAGCTTCTTTGTTTGTAAGCATGAGGTCCAGCAGAGCTCCTTCTCTGCAAAGCTGCTTGCCAGGCGGTCGGCTCCCAACAGGTACTGCTGCATGGGTTATGAGCGCTGAGGGCCCTCTGACTGGCACTACACCCTTCTGGTGTATCGGCCACCCCTCCCCATTTCGTATCATCTGCAAACCTGCTGAGGGTGCGCTGGGGTCCCATGATCTAGGCCATTAATGAAGAGGCTGGAGAGCACTGGACGCAGTATCGACCCCTGGGGGACGCCACTGGTGACTGGCCTCCAGCTGGTCTTTGTGCTGCGGATCACAGCCCTTGTGATAAACAGCATCTGCTGCTCTCCCCTCATCCACTAACTCAGCCATTGCATCGTAGAAGGCCCGTAGGAGTGCATAGTTGTGCATGTCCCGCCTGTTCAAATATTGCCTAGCCTGATCCTCCTCCACTGAGGGCAAGTGTGCCTGGGCCTGGACTTTCCCCCTGGTTTCAGGGACCTGGGATTCCTGACGTGCGGTCACCCCGGTAAAGAGCAAGGCAAAGAAGGCCGTCAGTACCTTGGCCTTTTCTTTGTCCTTTGTGACCGGGTCGCCTTTGCCAGTGAGCAGAAGGCCCCTGCTTTCGCTGGTCTTTCTTTTGCCGCTGAGGTACCCGTAGAAACACCTCTTGTTCCCCTTCACGTCCCTCCTGAGATTAAGCCCCAGGTGGCCTTTGGCCTTCCTAACCCCATCCCTGCATGCTTGGAGAGTGTCTCTGCGTTCTTCCCAGCTCACATGTCCCTGCCTCCACCTGCTGTATGCTTCCTTTAGATGTCGGAGTTCCTCCAGGAGCTCCTTATGCACCCATGCGGGCCTCCTGCGGCCTTTGCTTGTTGGGATGGACCATTCTGGAGCTTGAGGAGGTGATCCTTCCTTGAAACTCAGCCATCACTCCTGGACCCCTCTTCTCTCCAGGATGGTGTCCCATGGGATTCTTCCAAGCAGATCCCTGAAGAGGCCAAAGTCTGCTCTTCTGAAGTCCAGGGCTGTGATTGTGGCTTTGGGCTTTCTCTCCTCCGCTCAGGAGCCTGAACTCCATCTCGTGACCACTGTGCCGAGGTTGCTCCCAGCCTTCCCGTTCCCGACCAGTTAGGTCTTCTTTGTTCGTAAGCATGAGGTCCAGCAGAGCACCTGCCCTCCTCAGCTCCTCCGTCGCCTGTGTCAGGCACTTGTCGTCAAGACCCTCCAGAAACCTCCTGGATGATCCGTCTTGGACAGGGAGCTCTCTGTGATAAAAGCTCACAGCACAGGCATTTCCACAAGGTGAACGCAGGATCTCCTCTTGACAGGGAAGGGAGTTAAACCAGAGCATGGGTGGCCCCTCCTTGCTTGGCCAGCCTCTGAGAGGAGCAGCAGAGCAGCCTGATGCTCCCCGGGGGATGCATCAGAAGCAGGTCTGACCCCCAGCACAGCACTTCTCCCAGCAGCAGAGCTGCAGTCTGCTTCCCTTGGCCCCGCTGCCCTCCTGAGCCAGAGCTCTCCAGAAGGGACCCCCCAGGAATGACGGTGCTACCCCGCTCTGCGCTCTGGAACTGGAGCTGTGAGTTCACATCTCAGTGGGGCCTCAAGCTGCTGCTTCTCTGGTGGCTTTCCTCAGCGTGTTTGCATTTTTATACCCGTGCATGGCTGTTGGGTAGATTGCTTTATGCACTCTGGTCCTCCTTACTTCCCTGCCCTCCGGCTCTGTTCTTTCAGCGTGACTGAACCCATCCTGCCCCTGGGACTGACAGCAGTGCCCCTTCTCCTGCCCCTTCCCCATGCCCGCCTCTGTAGTCGTTTTGGGCCCTGGCTCCCCGCATCGTCTCTCCTCCCTTGTCCCTGACAGCCGGTTCTGCCTGAGGGATCCAGCGCTGGGTCACAGAAGAGCTGAGGTGGGAAGGAACCTCTGGAGACTGTCTAGTGCACTCCCATGCTCAAAGCAGGGTCCAGCAGAGGGGGCTGCTCAGGGCCTTGTGCAGTCAGGTTGAGAATGGCTGCGAGGATGGAGCCTCCAGAAGCTCTCTGGGGAACCCATTCCCATGTTTGACCACCCTCACAGGAGAAGAGTTGTCTTCTGTGCGTTTAAGTGGGATTTGCTGTATTGCAGCTTGTGCCCGCTACTGCTTGCCCTGTTGTGGGGCCCCAGTGAGAAGCAGCTGACTCTTTCTTCTTCACTCCCCTGCCCCTGCCCCCTCCACCGCCTCAGGTACTGATGCATATCGATAAGGTCCCCCTGAGCCCTCTCTTCCCTTCCCTTCCCTTCCCTTCCCTTCCCTTCCCTTCCCTTCCCTTCCCTTCCCTTCCCTTCCCTTCCCTTCCCTTCCCTTCCCTTCCCTTCCCTTCCCTTCCCTTCCCTTCCCTTCCCTTCCCTTCCCTTCCCTTCCCTTCCCTTCCCTTCCCTTCCCTTCCCTTCCCTTCCCTTCCCTTCCCTTCCCTTCCCTTCCCTTCCCTTCTCCAAGCTGAACCGTCCCAGCTCCTGCCCAGCCTCTCCTGCTTTGACAGATGATCCAAGGCCTCAACCATTTTCGTGGCCCTTTGCTGGCCTCACGCCAGTAGGTCCATCTCCCTCGTACCGGGAAGCCCAGAATGGGACACAGCACTCCAGCACTCCAGGTGGTGTCAGCAGTGCGGAGGAGAGGCAGAGGGAAGGATCTGCTCTCTTGAGCGGCAGGCAATTCTCTTCTGACACCACCCAGCCTGCTTCTGACCACCTTTGCTGCAAGGACATGTTGCCGCCTCAGGCACTGAAGCCCTTCTGTGGCACAGCATCCTTCCTCTGAAATAAATACCCACGAGCTACCAAGGTGCTGGGGAGCCACCTGCGTTAGCAAAAAGAAATGAAGCCTGGAGTCGCTGATACCCAGAGGAACGCCAGGACTCCAGCTGAGATTCGGACTCAGAAGGGCCACTTCTCCCTGCCTGTCACTGAAGGTGCCCTCCACAACTCAGCTGAGAACCCACATCCCTTTCTTGCTGCCAGGCCTTTCATCCTCGCCACTCATCACACCCTTAGGTCTGCCTTGCCTTCCTGACACAAGCGTCACTCTCAGGAGATGCAACATCCGATGGGATGCTGAAGTTCAAAGAGGACGCAAGGAGTCACCAAATCTGCCTGGTTTTGAGGGTCCGCATTCCCTTGTGCAAGGGCACATTTGCTGACTGCTGAAAATACCTATTGCCACCCTTCCCGGCACGCTCCCTTACGGCCTCTGCCCTCCACCTCTCTGCATCCTGCCCCTGCACAGCAGCACAGCAAGCAGCTGAAGGCAGGTTCACCTGCAAGCAGCAGAAGGGCTCCAACTCCACGTCCTTCTCGAGGGCAGTGGGCTGCCTGGCGGGCTTCCAATGTATGGAAAGAGGGAGGCAGCTCAGCACAATTCCTAAGACACGTTCAAGGCCCACCGGGTACGTTGGCAGAGGAAAATGAAGACCCCTGAAGGGAGATTGTGAGTGCTTTTGGTGGAGGGCCTCACAGCTGACCCTGAGAGCCATCGGGGGGCCGGGATGACCAGGCAGCAGAGTCATGCTCTGTTCCTCTGAGGCTCACAGAGACTGAAAAGTCGCCTTTGCCTGTGGCCTTGATAGTGCCGGTCTTCCATCCTTCTGAGCCCATTTGCTTAGTTTTGGTGCTCTGGGATCCATTGAGGGAGCTCCACCCAAATCTGGCAGTGCCCCATGCTTACAGGTACCTGATTACACGTGTCCCATGTGCTGGGAGAGGGGAGGTAGTCCCTCCCCAGCTGCCGGCAGAGAGAAGTAAGCTCAGGACAGAGGGCAATGCTTTTGCAGGCAGAGCGGGTGGCTAACGGAGGCTGGAGGAGAAAGAAACAGCACCACAAGTCTCCAGCTATGCTGCACAACGTCTTTAATGAGAAGGGAGGCAAAAGGGCAGTGAAGCAGTACAGAGAGCAAGACACACGTTCCCAGGGTTCAGTGAAGCACAGAGAATTGCTCGTTTCCCCAGCACAAGCACCAGGCAAAGTGCTTGCCTCTTCCCATTCCCCCTCTACCTTGTGGCAATCACGTCCCCACAACAGCAATTCCTAACCCTGGTACCCTGTGCCCATCAAGCGGAGATGCAGCCAAGTGGAAGAGCAGGAGCTCTTTCCCGAGGAGTTTGGAGAAAAGCAGAGCCAGAGGCAGCGTGGCAAGACCTGCCATGCAGCGAGGCGCAGCGGGCACCGTTGGCTCGCCCCAGGTGGGATGGGGGTACCCAGCTCGTCTGCAAGCCATGGCCGTGCTTGCAGTCTCGGGTGCCCATTTCCTTCCAGGTTCCTGGGTGGTGGCGCCGAAGGGGATGATCGTCTGGCTTCAGCAGTTTAGACTGCAGCGGGGGGGAGGCAGACACAGTCCGACCGCGCCCAGATCAAGGGAGCCGCCAGATGTGATGGGCACCCCCGCAGCACTGAGGGAGCTGCCAACAGCAGCTGACAGAGAGGATCCCACGGCTGTGCTCTGAGGGAAGGAGGTGAGAATGGGGCCAGGCAGGGTCACCACGACCGGGGAGGCCTGGATGGCAACCGTCGAGTCAGCGCAGCGGGCGATGCACGGCTCATTGCAGCTGCTTGCAAGTGGGGATGGGCCAGAGGTGCCGCAGGGGCGTGGCAGGCAGGGTCTGAAGCAAGACATCTCTCTGTGAGGGAGGCAAAGCTGAAACACAGAGCAGGGGAGGGAAAAGAGGGCAGAAGTTGGAGGACCCCGGATAATGCCGAGTGTGTGGCAACTGCCCCGCGCCTGGGTTTGGAGCAGAACTGATTTAGCAAGGCCAGCCCCATGCTTAGACGAGATCCCGCAAGGAGCTGCAGGCATGGTTTGGGCAAGCCCACAATGCCTTCCCCTAGCTCTTCGTCTGCCATGCCACACAGGCCTTCCCCTGTGGCTGTCCTATTGGAAACCACCAAGCTGGAAGAGCTCTGCTCCCTCTTCTCACTCAAGAGGCTGCCCTCGTCCCTGAGAGCGGGGGGAGGCTGCTGAGGCCTCCCTTCACTCCTGCTTCCAGAGCGACCTCAGGACGCACGGTTGCATGCCCCCCAAGTCACACAGCACGGGAATGCTGACCAGCTTTTCACGTGAAATGCATCAGAGTGGGCTTAAAGCAGCTCTGCAAAGACCGCTCATACCACATCTCCAAAAGAAATGTTTCTGCCTTCAAGATGGCAGGGGATGCGCTGGGCTATTTGGTTAGGGACGACCTGCTGCAGGTGGAAATTCTGGGGCACTCGCATGCCCGCAGCTGAACCCAGAGATCCCCCTTCTGCTTGAATGCACCCTCCTCTTCCCAGCTCTCCATCACCACCCCGCTGGAAAGGAGAAAGAGGTAAAGGACCTTAAACATTTCTTTTCAAGTGCCAAGCTTGCCAGCCACCTATCAAGGTTGAGTAGCCAGCATGAGAGCCGTTCAGCCCGTAGGAAGAGAGGGAGCGGAGCCAGGCTTACCTAGTTCCCCAAGGAAAGTGAGGCAAAGAGAGGAGGATGGCAGAGCCTGGCGCAGCACAGGCTTTTATGCTGTGTCCCAGAGCCCCAGGGGGCCCAAAACATTCCTTGCTCATGAAGCACCCAAACACTCGTGGCTGCTGCTGCTTGCAGAGCTCTCGCTGGTGATTAAGCCCTTGCCTCTCTCAGCTGAAATGTTTTGCTCCCACTTCATAGGAGTTGATGGTGGAACGACTCATCTGTGTCGCAGCCACCCCTGCGGACTCCTAGGGTCCGTGAAGTTGGAGGTGTCAGGCTCGCTGTCCAGAGAGGTTTTTAAGCGGATTTGCGTCATGCGGATTGCCTTTGGCTCCTCCGCCTCTGCCCGTGGTGAGCATGGCCATGAGCCGTGGTGAGGTTTGGCCATGAAGGACACCTCAAGCCAGCGCTCGAGTGCTTTCCGTGGAGGGACTCAGGCTGACCCTGAGAGACATCTCTCCCTGCAGGTTATGGCAGACGCTCCGGAGGTGGTGGGCTAAGTTCAGGGAGAACGTGAAGGCTGCGCAGTCCCGTAAGGGAGACGAGAGTCAGGTCTGCAGGGCCGAGGCAAAGCTCCACAGCAAGGAAGGATGCTAGTGAGCTGGAGGCAAGCGCCTTGGGGGCAGGAGTGAGGGCTGTGACAATGTTGCTAGTTCTGATGCTGGTCAGGCTGCACCACAGCCTCCGTCAGCTGCCTTGGAGCCTGGGAACGACGGCAGGTTCATGGTGAGCAGGACGAAGCCAGAGAGCGGGTTGGTCTCCTCCAGTGTGGAAAGGGCAAGCGGTCACTCTCTGGGATCTCCATAGCCATGTGCGTAGGGGACTTGAGTGGGCCTTCACGCTTCTTGCAGGCGGGGGTCTGGGCTCTGCTTGGGCAGTGGAGAATCTCCTGCAAACAAGCAGATCAAGGTGTAGGAGGGAGATCAAAGAGGTTCCTGCGTCCTTCCCTGAAAGTGACCCACACCCAAATGGACCTGTTTTGCGCAGCAGCTTCATTGCGGAGGCCAAAAGCCTGCATGGGCTGCTTCTTAGGAGTGGCTCGGGGCAGCGAGCTGCAGCGTGCGGCTGTTTCTCCTGGGTGAGGGATGGCGTGGCGCATTCAAGGCATTTTCATTCCAGAGCAACGTTGGATCGGTCTCCCGGAGCAGCTGGGAGCCATCGTACTGTGGAAGAGCTGGGAAAATCCCTGAACTCCAGGGAAACGTGAGTCGCCCTGCTGTTGACTTTGGTGGAGATGGCGTCCTGGCCTCAGGCGTGCCAGGAATACCGAGCTTGTGTCCTCATTCTTCCTGAAGTGCCACTTTCCTGAAGGGCATTTCCAAATGGTTTGCGTTATTGCTGAAGCCCCTGGTGCCTCTAGGCAGTCGCATGCTCCTGCCTTCCAGCCCTTTTGTGGCTGGTCAAGGGCCCTTGTGACTCAGCACATCCCCAAAGAGGTGAGGGAGGAAGGACCGCCCTAAAGGTCCTCAGGGCCAACGTCCTGCTCCAAACAGGCCAAACTTCCCAGCTCCACCCGGCGGCTCAGGGTCTGAGCACCGACACGCACGGAGATGCCAGTGTCCCTCGCGCAGCCTGTGTCAGGGCTGCACCGTACTCACTGAGGCTTGTTTTCCCATTGCCAGAGCTGGGTTTTCCCTTCCCCGCCTCCCCTCCGGGCCTTCTCTCCTCCAGGCTGCACAAAGCCAATGCCGTCGACCTCTGCTCCTACGGCATGGGCTTCAGCCCCGCCTGACTGAGTCTGGCCCTGGGCCTGTTGCTCTCTCCAGGTTTCTGATGCGTCTCTGGTCCTGGGGGACCCAGACAGGGCACTGCAATGCAGGTGTTGCCCCAGCAGCAGTGAGAAGGGCAGAGCATCGATCGCTTTGCTCAGCTTGCATTGAACCGTTTGAGTTGGAAGGGACCTCTGTGAGTGAGCTAGTCCAATGCCCTGCTCGAAGCAGTGACGACTACGTCGGGTTGCTCAGGGATGTGTGTAGGCAAGCTTTTTCCTCTCCCCAAGAAGGGCAATCCAGCAACCACGCTCTTCCAGGGCTTGACCACCCCCATGATGCAAAAGATTCTTCATCTTAATCTGTGTTATATGTAGCTGGACTTTACAGTGCTACAGCTTGTGTCCTCTGCTCCTTGCCCAGTCACTGTGAGCTCCAGAAGCGCCTTCTTTTCTTTCTCCTCCCGCGGGGCAACTGCAGAGAGGAATGAGATCTCCCCTGAGCCTTCTCTTCCTAGGGCTGCCAAAAGCTAGCCTCTCCTCATATGTCACATGCACCAGACCCCTAGTCACCCTGGTGACCCTGTCTTCCTGCCTGGGACTCGCTCCACAAGGGCAATGCCTTTCCAGTACTGGAGATTCAAGACCGGGCACACTGTCGGTCTCCCAGGTGCCAAAGAGAGGGGAAGGGTCGCTGCCCTCGCCCTCGCTGTCGCCGTTGCCCTGCTGGCTGCAGCTTGCCAATGCAGCCCAGGATGTGGCTGTCTGTCCTCGCAGCCAGAGCATAGTGCTGGCTCAGGTTTGGCTTCTTGTCCGCCTGGCCCCACCAAGACCCTTTTAAGCAAGCTGCTTCCTAGCCAGTCGGCCTCCAGCCTGCCCTGTGTTATTTCAGCCCAGGGGAGGACGAGCCTTTGCCGTTGTTGACCTGTAGGCACTGGCTGTCAGCCCCTTTCTCCAGCCTGGTGAGTTTTCCCTGAATACCAGCCTGGGCCTCCAGTGTGCCAGCTGCATGTCCCCGGTCTGGCCTCTTGTAAGAATGTACTGAAAGTACCCTGTGGCACCGTTCAAGCTGCTCAGGACACTGTCCAGTCCGGTGTTGAATATCTCCAGTGATGGAGACTCCACAGCCTCTGTGGGCAGTGTGTTGCAGCGCTTGGCCACCCTCACCATCAGCAATTTTTTTCTTATGTGGAGATGAAATTTTCTGTGTCTCCATTTGTGCCTAATGCCCCTTGTATGCTCACTGCATGACACTGAAAAGAGTCTGGCTCCATGTTTGCTACACCCTCCCACAGGTGTTCATGCGCACGGAGAAGATCACCCCCCTCCTCGCCTTCTTCAGGCTAAACAGTGCCAGCTCTCTCAGCCTCTGCTCGTAGGACAGATGCTCCAGCCCCTTCATGCTCTTTGTGGCCCTCTGCTGGGCTTGCTCCAGAAGGTCCATGCCTGTCTTGTCCTGCGGAGCCCAGAACTGGACGCAGCACTCCGCATGTGGTCTCGCCAGGGCTGTGCAGCGGGCAATCATCAACGCCCTTGACCTGGTGGCTCTTCATGATGCAGCGAAGGATGATGCTGGCTTTCTTGTTGCAGAGGAACCTTGCCGGCTCATGTTCAACTTGGTGTCCACCCAGAGTCCCAGCTCCTTCTCTGCAAAGCTGCTTGCCAGGCGGTCGGCTCCCAACAGGTACTGCTGCATGGGTTATGAGCGCTGAGGGCCCTCTGACTGGCACTACACCCTTCTGGTGTATCGGCCACCCCTCCCCGTTTCGTATCATCTGCAAACCTGCTGAGGGTGCGCTGGGGTCCCATGATCTAGGCCATTAATGAAGAGGCTGGAGAGCACTGGACGCAGTATCGACCCCTGGGGGACGCCACTGGTGACTGGCCTCCAGCTGGTCTTTGTGCTGCGGATCACAGCCCTTGTGATAAACAGCATCTGCTGCTCTCCCCTCATCCACTAACTCAGCCATCGCATCGTAGAAGGCCCGTAGGAGTGCATAGTTGTGCATGTCCCGCCTGTTCAAATATTGCCTAGCCTGATCCTCCTCCACTGAGGGCAAGTGTGCCTGGGCCTGGACTTTCCCCCTGGTTTCAGGGACCTGGGATTCCTGACGTGCGGTCACCCCGGTAAAGAGCAAGGCAAAGAAGGCCGTCAGTACCTTGGCCTTTTCTTTGTCCTTTGTGACGGGGTCGCCTTTGCCAGTGAGCAGAAGGCCCCTGCTTTCGCTGGTCTTTCTTCTGCCGCTGAGGTACCCGTAGAAACACCTCTTGTTCCCCTTCACGTCCCTCCTGAGATTAAGCCCCAGGTGGCCTTTGGCCTTCCTAACCCCATCCCTGCATGCTTGGAGAGTGTCTCTGCGTTCTTCCCAGCTCACATGTCCCTGCCTCCACCTGCTGTATGCTTCCTTTAGATGTCGGAGTTCCTCCAGGAGCTCCTTATGCACCCATGCGGGCCTCCTGCGGCCTTTGCTTGTTGGGATGGACCATTCTGGAGCTTGAGGAGGTGATCCTTCCTTGAAACTCAGCCATCACTCCTGGACCCCTCTTCTCTCCAGGATGGTGTCCCATGGGATTCTTCCAAGCAGATCCCTGAAGAGGCCAAAGTCTGCTCTTCTGAAGTCCAGGGCTGTGATTGTGGCTTTGGGCTTTCTCTCCTCCGCTCAGGAGCCTGAACTCCATCTCGTGACCACTGTGCCGAGGTTGCTCCCAGCCTTCCCGTTCCCGACCAGTTAGGTCTTCTTTGTTCGTAAGCATGAGGTCCAGCAGAGCACCTGCCCTCCTCAGCTCCTCCGTCGCCTGTGTCAGGCACTTGTCGTCAAGACCCTCCAGAAACCTCCTGGATGATCCGTCTTGGACAGGGAGCTCTCTGTGATAAAAGCTCACAGCACAGGCATTTCCACAAGGTGAACGCAGGATCTCCTCTTGACAGGGAAGGGAGTTAAACCAGAGCATGGGTGGCCCCTCCTTGCTTGGCCAGCCTCTGAGAGGAGCAGCAGAGCAGCCTGATGCTCCCCAGGGGATGCATCAGAAGCAGGTCTGACCCCCAGCACAGCACTTCTCCCAGCAGCAGAGCTGCAGTCTGCTTCCCTTGGCCCCGCTGCCCTCCTGAGCCAGAGCTCTCCAGAAGGGACCCCCCAGGAATGATGGCGCTACCCCGCTCTGCGCTCTGGAACTGGAGCTGTGAGTTCACATCTCAGTGGGGCCTCAAGCTGCTGCTTCTCTGGTGGCTTTCCTCAGCGTGTTTGCATTTTTATACCCGTGCATGGCTGTTGGGTAGATTGCTTTATGCACTCTGGTCTTCCTTGCTTCCCTGCCCTCCGGCTCTGTTCTTTCAGCGTGACTGAACCCATCCTGCGCCTGGGGCTGACAGCGGTGTCCTTTGTCCTGCCCTTTCCCCATGCCCGCCTCTGTAGTCGTTCTGGGCCCTGGCTCCCCGCATCTTGGTGCTGCCACCAAGAGGGAACTTGGCAGGCTGGAGAAATGAGCAGAAAGGAACCTCATGAAGCTTGACAAAGGGAAGTGCAAGGTGCCGCACCTGGGGAAGAGTAACCCCATGTACCAGTAAAGGCTTGGCTCTGAGCAGCAAGGAGGAGCTTTGCAGGGGAAGACGCAGGTGTCCGAGCAGGCAGCAGGTTGAACATGAGACAGCAATGCGCCCTCATGGCAGAGAAGGCCAACAGCATCCTGGGCTGCAACAGGAAAAGCGTAGCCACCAGGCAGAGGAGGTGATCCTTCCCCTCCACTCAACACAGGTCAGGCCACATCTGGAGTGCTGTGTCTGGCTCTGGGCTCCCCAGCATAAGAAAGACATAGACGTACAGGAGCAAGCCCAGCAAACAGCCACAAAGATGAAGAAGGGACTGCAGCATCTGTCATAGGGGGAGAGGCTGGGACACGTGGGATTGTTCAGCCTGGAGAAGACAAGGCTCAGGGGCGATCTTATCAACATACACAAGTATCTGATGGGAAGGTGTAAAGAAGTCAGAGTGCGACTCTTCTCGGTGATGCCCAGCGACAAGACAAGAGGCAACAGGTACACACTGAAACAGAGGAAATTCCATCTCAACAGAAGGGAAAGCTGTTTTATTGTGAGTGTGGTTGAATGCTGGAACAGGCTACCCAGAGAAGCTGAGCTCCCACCCTTGGAGATAGTCAAAACCTCCCAGGGCACAGTCCTGGGAAACCTGCCCTGTCTGGCTCTGCTTTGAGCGGGGTTTGGACTAGATGATCTCCAGAGGTCCCTTCCAACCTCAACGGTTCTGTGATACCGTGCTCCTGTGACTTGCCTTTGCCCTTGTTGAACTGCAGGTGGTTCCTGTTGGCCCCCTTCTCCCACCTGTCGAGGTTCTCCTATTACCAGCGCTGCCCTCCAGTTTCTCGGCTGCATTGGCCCCGCCCCAGACTCGTCTCTCCAACAAATGTGCTACAAGCACCCTCTGTCCCACTGTCCAGGTCACCCCTTAAGACGTTAAAGCCCGTTGGCACCCCGAGTGATCCCTCAGGGACGACACTGGGAAGCAGCCACCAGCTGGCCTTTGTACCACCCAGCACAAACCTTTGAGCCTGACAGCCCAGCCCATTTGCCACACAAGTCAGCATCCAGGTCTCCTCTCCGCAACTCAGCAGACTAGCTCCAATGATACTGAGAGACCATGCCAAAGGCCTTGCTGCAGTCAGGGATAACAAGGGTAGCAACAGCGTTGCAGCAGTAAAAGCTCTCCTTCTTGCTCTCGATGTCCCTTGCCAGTCCCAACACAAGTCGAGCTTTGCCTTTCCTAAGACCATCGCAGCATGCCCAAGCACTGTGGCTTTATTCCTGCTGTTGGTCATTAAGTCTCCGGCCAAGTTTTCCCTGTTCATGAGGAGCAGGTCCAACCTTGGCCTCCTATGTCACATCTCAGGGATGTGCAAAGAAGTTTTCCTTGGCTCATTTGGCTGGTTGGAGCAGGAGGTGGATAAACAGGGTTCATGGCCCAGGCAGGGACTCTGGTCGGACCTATGGTCTGGGCTGGGGATTGAGGGACCTGCAGGTGTGCATGTACGTGTGAATCAGGAGAGGAGGGGGTGTCCACTGTGGCACTGCAGTCCTGACTAGCCCACGAGGAAGAAAGGATTGGGCCATTCGTGGTGGTGACGCCAGCGTGAGTGGGTGTTTCTGTGGGTGCTCATGAAGGCACTGCTCTTTGTCTGCATTCATACATGTGGCCAGGTCATGGGTGTGTATTCTGTGTGAGTGTGTGTGTGCGCGTGTGCACACGTGCCCATTGTGAAAGCTTGCTCAGCCTTGCCCCGGGCTGACCTACGAATGGGAGTGGCAGCCAAGAGGCTAGGAAGGAGAAATCCCCCAGGTCTTCCAGACCGCTGGATTTGTCTTCGCTGAACAAGCACCAGCCTTCACCTCCTCTCCACCTGCACAGCGGTGAAGGTCCCCGCTTGCCACCAGGAAGCTGGGGGTTTAGCTCCCTGAAGGGAAGGAAGAACCAGCTTTGTCCCCAGGACACCCACACTCCTGTGGGGGGACCTCTCTGTGTTCCTGTCTGCCTGGTGATCCACAGCCTTCTCTGCTCCTCAGGCGCACTTTGTGAGGTCTGGATGCTAAGAAAGCAAAGGAGAAGGTGAGAGAAGATGCTAAGAAAGCAAAAGAGAGGGCAGGAGCAGCACAGGCAAGGGGCTGAGGAGCAGGACAACTGCCACCAGCCCTGGAGCACCGCACAGAGGGGAGTGCTGGTGGAAGTGTGCAAAGTGAGAGGCCTCAGCTGGGAGGGGACTGGGAAAAAAGGGCCTTAGCAGAGGATGGTTTTGATCCATCGACCTCTGGGTTATGGGCCCAGCACGCTTCCGCTGCGCCACTCTGCTCCCCCCAGGATCTGGGTGGGGAGCTTGCAGAGCCCTCCCTGCCGCTCCTGCACACTGACAGCACCAGCGCTTGGGCTCAAGGGGGCTTCTGTTCCTCTTGCCTGGGCCTGAGCCTGGGCCTGGGCCCATGGAGGAAAAATGTCTCCCCAGGAAGCCCAAAGGCTGTGTGCCCGAGCTGAGGCCCCCTTGGTTTGCCCTTCTGACACTGTCTCCTGCGCATCACACATGGGAGGAGTCTGTGTTTGCCCCACTGAGCTGCCTCTGCAGGGGAGGACAGAAACTCCCTTGCAGTGCAGCCTTGCTTTTGCTGACCCTGACAACCCAGCAGCTGCCCCTAACACTGCACCAGGGCCACGGAAATGACAGAAATGCCTCCTATGCATCCCTGGAGCCATACATTGGATTTCAAGCAAGATCAGCCTCTTGACTTGGGTTGTGGTCACCATCCAGACAAAACCGTGCACAGGCAGACCTCTACAGTGGCTCATTCTCGGACATCAAACTTTCTCTTTCCCCCCACTCGTCTACGTCCCTCCGGTTCCCTTCACCCCACCATTTGCCCTTCCACGTAGCTCACCCCTCCTAACGCCTCCCCTGAGTTCTTTCTCCAGCTCTCTAGAGCCGGAGGGCAGCCACGCCAGCAGACAGTGCCGTTTGTGTGTCTCCTGTTTCCACTGTCTCAAAACTTCAAGACCGGGGTCCTTGGATTCCTTGCAGTCTTTCCTCTTCAGCTCCTGCTCTTGGGCTCTCTGCTTTCTCTTCCGTCTTAAGAGACCTGATACATGGAGCTCCCTTCCCTTCCTCCCCTCCAGCCACAGAGATGCCAGAGGGAGAGTCAAATGCTGCTCCGGCATCAGCATATCCCAGATGCCACCCTGACAACCAGGCGCTGGGAGCTGCAGCCGTAGCCCTGGGGTTACGCCTCTGAAACCCTGGATGCAGGCACTTCTCCTTCGCAGCGCAGGTCCCAACCCTAGTGCTTAGAGCCCCCAGGCCTCAGAGGCAGGCAGGGAGGAAAGACTCCTCACCCTGGGGAGGCAGCTGGAACTCCGGGACTTCCCCAGCAGTGCTTCCTCCGCGGGGCTGGGCATCTGGTGGCGCCTCTTGTCCAGTCCACCTCACTGCACAGCAGGGACTGGGAGGTAAATGAGACACCTCCCTCAGAGTCCCAGGTGTGGTGAATGCGCTCTGAATGTGCTCATCTGTTTGTGGGTGCCCAGCTGTGGTGTGTCCCAAGGATGGAAAGGAAAACCCCAACACAGTCTGGCCCTGAAACTCGCAGCAAGCTGGATGACGTTGCACAGGGCACGTGATCACTGCTGCCAAGAGGTTTGGGGCGGGTAGCTGCGGCTGAGCGAGGAAGGCAATGGATGTGAAGTCCAGGGGAGTTTCCCCACACAGGTTGGAATCCTGCCAGCTACAGGGCACCGTCCTCTTCTGGGCTGCCTGGAGCGACGAAGCTCCAGCCCTGGACAAAGCCCCGCAGCCGCAGTCCCTCCAGCTGCACAGCATGCCCAGTGCACCCCCCATCCCTCTAGTCATCCTCAGCTTCCCCCAGCATCGCCAGGGTGTGTGGGAACCACCTTTCTCCTTTCCCAGCTGCACAGGCTCACAGCTTTCCTGACAGAGGACTGCTCACCTATGGGGAGGGGTGGATTTTCTTCAAAGGGGCATGTTTTCCCACGCGGCCCGAGCCGAGATGTGTGTGCTTCTGTGACGGGAAGGGAGGCCCCCCACGTGGAAACGTCTGCAAGTTTTTGCAGCAGCAGGAGAAGAGACGGGGGAAGGGAAAGACCCTATCCAAATGCCGCTTCCTGTTCTTTTTCCTTCTGCTACATCTTCCTCACCTTTCGGACTCCTGGCATAGTCCTGAAAGCTCAGAGAGGGTCAGATGGTGCCTGGGAGGAGCAGGAGGAGGCAGGCGTAGGTCTGCATGCGTTGGTGGTATAGTGGTGAGCATAGCTGCCTTCCAAGCAGTTGACCCGGGTTCGATTCCCGGCCAACACACGCACGCGCCCTTTTCTCCTTCCAGGCGCCTGCTGCAGAGGCACTTCCACCTCCTGCTAGAAAAGAGTCCAGCTTTCACCAACAAGTTCATGTTCCCTGGGGGAGCCACTCCCCTTAGTGCATGCACAGGCAGGATGGGGCACCCCCCCAGAGCCCAGGAGAGACAGGCCTGGCTTCAGCAATGCCTGCCTTGGTGAAAGTGCATGCCAGGGACTGGAGTCAAGCAGAGATGGGCTGCTTGGCAGGCGGCTGTGCTCATCACAGTGAAAGAAGTGCTTGCAGGCACATGCCTCTGCCCCACTTCTCCCAGCGCCCACGTCAGTCCTGCCTCCCCCTCCCTGCACACAGCCTCTGGCCGCTCCTCCACGTTTCACACCCCAAGCATCTCTGCCTGCTCCCAGGCCTGTAAGAGCGGAAATACCCCAGCGCCGCTGCTGCTTCCCACATGAACGCACCCACCCAGGCACTTCTGTAGAGACATTCTCCCGGCTGCACTGGCTGTACCGGGATCCGTGCCTGTGCTGAGCGAGCCAAGAACACTGCAGCCCACCCATGGCTTCCATATCATGGACACACAGCCCTGTCAGAGATCACCCTCAGGGCTGGTGTGAGCAGAGCAGCACAGAGGGAAGGCACGGTCCCCACAGCCCTGGGCGGAGAGGCACCAGCCTCTGCTCTGCCCCTGTCCTCCCTCCCCAGACACCCAAGGCCTTGGCTTCTCTTGGCAGAGTCTCTCCATGGGCCGTCTCCTCACCCATGGATGGGTCTCGCCCGCCTCTTTGTCTGTGGGGCTCCACACTTTCTCTCCCAGGGCCCCCAGGTGAGGGTGCTGAAGAGAACTGCTGATATGGCACCAGGACTGCTTGGGGCAGCTACGGGCTCCCAGCTGAGACCAGTGCTGACTGCCTGCTGTGGAGGAACTCCATGCTGACGGCCTCTCTGCACTGCTGACACGTGGGCCAGAGGAGAGGGATTTCCTGCCTGGCCCAGAGCTCAACCTGCTGCTGTTGGACGTTGTACCTGGCAAGCAGAAGATTAATGCCCTGGAAGGATAAAGATGAAGATTGAAAATAACACCTCAGAAAGTTGCTGTGAGGAGTACAGTGTGTGTGCGTGCGTGCGTGCGTGTGTGTGTGTGTGCATGGGTGGGTGGGGGCGGGGGGGATGAGTGGGCTTGGCAGTGTTCCTTTACAGTGCAAGAAGGGAGAGGTGCCCACAGGCTCAATTTGCACTCCAAGCTGTGCGGGGAGGGGATGTTCACATGGAAAAACCCCAGAGCCAGGCGTGGGGCTGCCCACGGTGCCTGATCTACACTCCCAGCCCTAACACACTGCCTCTGCCCACCCAGAGCATCCAGGGGGCTGGGCCATTTCTGAGGCAGGAAAAGGTGGCCCTGAGAGGCCCCACAGGGGCAGCGCTGTGGCGCCAGTGGGGAGGACATCTGGCTGCTCCCCAAAGGCTGGTGGCCTGAGCCCACCCCAGGACGCCATGCCACGAGCAGCGGAGCTGGGGAAGTGGTGCTTCCCGACTCGCCAGGTTCTGCCCAGCTTGTGCTTCCCCAGCCACCAGCCAGGCCAGCTTTGGAGGTGGGCAGGAACAGGAGAGCAGGGGCAGAACTGGGGCCAGCAGGAAGGCCATGGGGCAGGAAACATCAGGAACCACCCCCTCCTGTCTGCTGGGGAGAGGCAGCCAGAGACAGGCTCCAGAGGGGACAGCCTTCAGAGCAGGAGCTGCCTTGCGGATGGCAAGGCCACCGCTGGAACGGAGCTGTCCCCTGGTCTTCTGGGGTTTGCATCTGCCCAAGGAGGGACTGGCAGCCTCCCTGCCCAAAGAAAGACTGTCTCCTATGCACAGAGCCAGGCTCACCAAATGGCACAAGGACCTGTACATGGGTGCCCAAGCAGGCACATGCATGGAGAGAGAAAGAGGCGGTGGCAGTGCCTGAAGCCATTGGGTGTAGCGGGGCTTGCAGGCAAGAAATCAAAGGTGCCAAAGCGTGCTGCTGGGACCTGCAGACCCACGAGTTTCTTCTGGCGTCCTCGTTGGTTTACGACAGTGTCAGAGCCCTGAGGAGCCAAGAGCAGGTGACTGTGGGCATCTTGAACCGCCTGCCCCGCGAGTTCCTTTGGTTCTGCCATTGAAGAATTCCCTTTTGCATTCTCACAGCCGGAAGAAGTTTCCTGACCATGTGCCTTGGGCCCCTCTGCTCCCTGCTCTGAAATGCCTCCAGCTCCTGCTGTTGCCTCCAAAGAGCCCAGCGCCACAAGGGGAGAGGTCCTGCCAGCAGCCAGCTCTCTGTGCCCCACGCACAGGAGGAGCCTGAATCCATCCCCCCCCTGCCCGGCTCAGGCAGGCTCTAGGGAGAAGAGCAGAGGCTGGCCAAGAGGTCAGGACGGCCAAGCGGTCTAAGGTGCTGTGTTCAGGTTGCAGTCTCTGTGGGAGGCGTGGGTTCAAGTCCCACTCCTGACAGACTTCTGCCTGCCAGTCTTTTCCTTCCCCAGACTGGGAAGTGTGGAGACTTTCCTCCCAGAAATCCTTCTCCGCGCATGCTGTGCTCTCCAGTCTGCGCCGCTCAGAGAAGCCCATGGCTTGTGGTGAAGGAGCGAGGGGAGTCCCTCGGGTCGGATCAGCTCCCTGAACGGGCTCTGGGGTTGATAGGATTTGCACCTCTGCTGTCCCCAAAGAGGTCAGGGCCTCGGGGCTGGCACCCATTTCAACTCCTGCCTAGCTACTGGCTCTCATCCTCCCACCTTCTCGTAGGTACTCAACGGCTGCAATTAGATCCCCCCAAAACCTTCCCATCTGGGTCCCACCTAAACAAGGGCAGTTCCCTCAGCTTCCGCTCACAGGGCCAGTGCCTCCCGCGCCGGTGCCAGGCCCCACCCTGGCAGGCTGCACTGCCAGCTGCTCACAAGGACCCCCAAGGGCCTGTCCAGCAGAGCAGCTCCCCACCCAGTCAGTCCCCAGTGCAGGGCAATTGGTCCATGCAGGCGCTGGACTTTGCGTTCCTCCTTCTGGAGGTCCACCCCCCTCAGACCATGACGTCCCAACTTGGATGCAAAGATGCTGTGGCAGACCATGTCCAAAACCTTGTTAAAGACAAGGGAGACAACATCGCCTGTTGTCCCTCCATCCATGGATGGATATAGTGAAGAGGACTTGCTCCACGGCCTTCCAAGGGACTGACGTGAGGCTGAGTGGCCTGGGGTTCCCCAGATAGTCTTTATTCCCCTGTTTGGAGACTGGTGCAGCACTTGTCTTTCTCCAGGCATCAGGGACTTCCCCTGCTCTCTGCTCCCCAATCTGCAGAGCCCCCAAGATGTCTCTTTCTGTCTTGAAGGTACAAGCCAGCTTTAGGGTCTCAGCTCAAATGTTGTCTTTGTGTGTGTGTGGACTTATTCACAGGAGAAAGAGCTGTGGTGGGAAAGTTTCCTGCTCATGCGACAATCCCACCTCACTGCCTGCCCTGGGGAAAAGAGCTTTCCTGTTAAACGGTTGCAGAGTTGAAGGGAAGTGTCCAGATGGTGCGTATGGTGACAGCCCAAGAAGGATGACTTCTCTTTCTCATTCTAGCTGGGTTGTTTCAGAAGTGTGTTAACACCCCGCTCTTCTAGTTTGATCTGTCATTAGAGGAGAGACTAACAGGGCGGGGATTCATTAGCCAGGAGAAGACCATGCTGAGGAGGAACTTATCAATGTGTATAAAAGCTAGGCAACAGTGATGAATTCAGAAGCCTGCGGCGGGAGCCTTCACAGGGCTACTGGGAAGCTCTCAGGGCAGAGATGGAGAAATTTCAGGAGTCTGGTGGCAGGAGAGAGTGAAACTCTGGGAAAGGAAAAAGAGAAGGGAGTGAGGAGAGGGGGAATCCTTATCTTGGAGCTCAGCAGTGAAGGATTTTCTTTGGAAAGCTGCCTACTTTCCTGCGGAGTCATTGTGGGACACGCCACGTAATGTGGAGAGTCTGATCTCACACAAGATCATTTCCCCCATAGCAGGCATGAGGCTGGCACTGTGAGGGTCAGCTGAGAAATGGAGGTAGCAAGCACTAGAGAGCAGTGTGATGGCATTCAGTATTTGCTTCCTGGAAGTACCCCTACATTGGAAAAAGAGAAGGGAGCGAGGAGAGGGGGAATGAAGGGCTGAAGAGCTGCATGAGCGAGGGCACGTGATGCACAGTCCAGCTTGTGTGCTAAACGGGACAGTGTTACTAGCGAACTTAGCCTGAAAAGAGGATTTGTACCACACAGATTGCCTTCAGCTCATGCCCCTCCTCATGGTGAGCATGGCTATCAGCCATAGTGGAATTTAGCCATGACGGACACCTGAAGCTCAACAGCAAGGAAGGACCCTTTCACCGTGACTGATCCCACGAACCCATCCTGCCCCTGGGACTGACAGCAGTGCCCCTTCTCCTGCCCTTTCCCCATCCCCGCCTCTGAAGCCGTTTTGGGCGCTGGCTCCCCGCATCGTCTCTCCTCCCTTGTCCCTGACGGCCGGTTCTGCCTGAGGGATCCAGCGCTGGGTCGCAGAAGAGCTGAGGTGGGAAGGAACCTCTGGAGGCTGTCTAGTGCACTCCCATGCTCAAAGCAGGGTCCAGCAGAGGGGGCTGCTCAGGGCCTTGTGCAGTCAGGTTGAGAATGGCTGCGAGGATGGAGCCTCCAGAAGCTCTCTGGGGAACCCATTCCCATGTTTGACCACCCTCACAGGAGAAGAGTCGTCTTCTGTGCGCTTAAGTGGGATTTGCTGTATTGCAGCTTGTGCCTGCTACTGCTTGCCCTGTGGTGGGGCCCCAGTGAGAAGCAGCTGACTCTTTCTTCTTCACTCCCCTGCCCCTGCCCTCTCCACCGCCTCAGGTACTGATGCATATCAATAAGGTCCCCCTGAGCCCTCTCTTCTCTTCTCTTCTCTTCTCTTCTCTTCTCTTCTCTTCTCTTCTCTTCTCTTCTCTTCTCTTCTCTTCTCTTCTCTTCTCTTCTCTTCTCTTCTCTTCTCTTCTCTTCTCTTCTCTTCTCTTCTCTTCTCTTTTCTCTTCTCTTCTCTTCTCTTCTCTTCTCTTCTCTTCTCTTCTCTTCTCTTCTCTTCTCTTCTCTTCTCTTCTCTTCTCTTCTCTTCTCTTCTCCAAGCTGAACAATCCCAGCTCCTGCCCAGCCTCTCCTGCTTTGACAGATGATCCAAGGCCTCAACCATTTTCGTAGCCCTTTGCTGGCCTCACGCCAATAGGTCCATCTTCCTCGTACCGGGAAGCCCAGAATGGGACACAGCACTCCAGCACTCCAGGTGGTGTCAGCAGTGCTGAGGAGAGGCAAAGGGAAGGATCTGCTCTCTTGAGCGGCAGGCAATTCTCTTTTCCCTTTCTTGCTGCCAGGCCTTTCATCCTCGCCACTCATCACACCCTTAGGTCTGCCTTGCCTTCCTGACACAAGCGTCACTCTCAGGAGATGCAACATCCGATGGGATGCTGAAGTTCAAAGAGGACGCAAGGAGTCACCAAATCTGCCTGGTTTTGAGGGTCCGCATTCCCTTGTGCAAGGGCACATTTGCTGACTGCTGAAAATACCTATTGCCACCCTTCCCGGCACGCTCCCTTACGGCCTCTGCCCTCCACCTCTCTGCATCCTGCCCCTGCACAGCAGCACAGCAAGCAGCTGAAGGCAGGTTCACCTGCAAGCAGCAGAAGGGCTCCAACTCCACGTCCTTCTCGAGGGCAGTGGGCTGCCTGGCGGGCTTCCAATGTATGGAAAGAGGGAGGCAGCTCAGCACAATTCCTAAGACACGTTCAAGGCCCACCGGGTACGTTGGCAGAGGAAAATGAAGACCCCTGAAGGGAGATTGTGAGTGCTTTTGGTGGAGGGCCTCACAGCTGACCCTGAGAGCCATCGGGGGGCCGGGATGACCAGGCAGCAGAGTCATGCTCTGTTCCTCTGAGGCTCACAGAGACTGAAAAGTCGCCTTTGCCTGTGGCCTTGATAGTGCCGGTCTTCCATCCTTCTGAGCCCATTTGCTTAGTTTTGGTGCTCTGGGATCCATTGAGGGAGCTCCACCCAAATCTGGCAGTGCCCCATGCTTACAGGTACCTGATTACACGTGTCCCATGTGCTGGGAGAGGGGAGGTAGTCCCTCCCCAGCTGCCGGCAGAGAGAAGTAAGCTCAGGACAGAGGGCAATGCTTTTGCAGGCAGAGCGGGTGGCTAACGGAGGCTGGAGGAGAAAGAAACAGCACCACAAGTCTCCAGCTATGCTGCACAACGTCTTTAATGAGAAGGGAGGCAAAAGGGCAGTGAAGCAGTACAGAGAGCAAGACACACGTTCCCAGGGTTCAGTGAAGCACAGAGAATTGCTCGTTTCCCCAGCACAAGCACCAGGCAAAGTGCTTGCCTCTTCCCATTCCCCCTCTACCTTGTGGCAATCACGTCCCCACAACAGCAATTCCTAACCCTGGTACCCTGTGCCCATCAAGCGGAGATGCAGCCAAGTGGAAGAGCAGGAGCTCTTTCCCGAGGAGTTTGGAGAAAAGCAGAGCCAGAGGCAGCGTGGCAAGACCTGCCATGCAGCGAGGCGCAGCGGGCACCGTTGGCTCGCCCCAGGTGGGATGGGGGTACCCAGCTCGTCTGCAAGCCATGGCCGTGCTTGCAGTCTCGGGTGCCCATTTCCTTCCAGGTTCCTGGGTGGTGGCGCCGAAGGGGATGATCGTCTGGCTTCAGCAGTTTAGACTGCAGCGGGGGGGAGGCAGACACAGTCCGACCGCGCCCAGATCAAGGGAGCCGCCAGATGTGATGGGCACCCCCGCAGCACTGAGGGAGCTGCCAACAGCAGCTGACAGAGAGGATCCCACGGCTGTGCTCTGAGGGAAGGAGGTGAGAATGGGGCCAGGCAGGGTCACCACGACCGGGGAGGCCTGGATGGCAACCGTCGAGTCAGCGCAGCGGGCGATGCACGGCTCATTGCAGCTGCTTGCAAGTGGGGATGGGCCAGAGGTGCCGCAGGGGCGTGGCAGGCAGGGTCTGAAGCAAGACATCTCTCTGTGAGGGAGGCAAAGCTGAAACACAGAGCAGGGGAGGGAAAAGAGGGCAGAAGTTGGAGGACCCCGGATAATGCCGAGTGTGTGGCAACTGCCCCGCGCCTGGGTTTGGAGCAGAACTGATTTAGCAAGGCCAGCCCCATGCTTGGACGAGATCCCGCAAGGAGCTGCAGGCATGGTTTGGGCAAGCCCACAATGCCTTCCCCTAGCTCTTCGTCTGCCATGCCACACAGGCCTTCCCCTGTGGCTGTCCTATTGGAAACCACCAAGCTGGAAGAGCTCTGCTCCCTCTTCTCACTCAAGAGGCTGCCCTCGTCCCTGAGAGCGGGGGGAGGCTGCTGAGGCCTCCCTTCACTCCTGCTTCCAGAGCGACCTCAGGACGCACGGTTGCATGCCCCCCAAGTCACACAGCACGGGAATGCTGACCAGCTTTTCACGTGAAATGCATCAGAGTGGGCTTAAAGCAGCTCTGCAAAGACCGCTCATACCACATCTCCAAAAGAAATGTTTCTGCCTTCAAGATGGCAGGGGATGCGCTGGGCTATTTGGTTAGGGACGACCTGCTGCAGGTGGAAATTCTGGGGCACTCGCATGCCCGCAGCTGAACCCAGAGATCCCCCTTCTGCTTGAATGCACCCTCCTCTTCCCAGCTCTCCATCACCACCCCGCTGGAAAGGAGAAAGAGGTAAAGGACCTTAAACATTTCTTTTCAAGTGCCAAGCTTGCCAGCCACCTATCAAGGTTGAGTAGCCAGCATGAGAGCCGTTCAGCCCGTAGGAAGAGAGGGAGCGGAGCCAGGCTTACCTAGTTCCCCAAGGAAAGTGAGGCAAAGAGAGGAGGATGGCAGAGCCTGGCGCAGCACAGGCTTTTATGCTGTGTCCCAGAGCCCCAGGGGGCCCAAAACATTCCTTGCTCATGAAGCACCCAAACACTCGTGGCTGCTGCTGCTTGCAGAGCTCTCGCTGGTGATTAAGCCCTTGCCTCTCTCAGCTGAAATGTTTTGCTCCCACTTCATAGGAGTTGATGGTGGAACGACTCATCTGTGTCGCAGCCACCCCTGCGGACTCCTAGGGTCCGTGAAGTTGGAGGTGTCAGGCTCGCTGTCCAGAGAGGTTTTTAAGCGGATTTGCGTCATGCGGATTGCCTTTGGCTCCTCCGCCTCTGCCCGTGGTGAGCATGGCCATGAGCCGTGGTGAGGTTTGGCCATGAAGGACACCTCAAGCCAGCGCTCGAGTGCTTTCCGTGGAGGGACTCAGGCTGACCCTGAGAGACATCTCTCCCTGCAGGTTATGGCAGACGCTCCGGAGGTGGTGGGCTAAGTTCAGGGAGAACGTGAAGGCTGCGCAGTCCCGTAAGGGAGACGAGAGTCAGGTCTGCAGGGCCGAGGCAAAGCTCCACAGCAAGGAAGGATGCTAGTGAGCTGGAGGCAAGCGCCTTGGGGGCAGGAGTGAGGGCTGTGACAATGTTGCTAGTTCTGATGCTGGTCAGGCTGCACCACAGCCTCCGTCAGCTGCCTTGGAGCCTGGGAACGACGGCAGGTTCATGGTGAGCAGGACGAAGCCAGAGAGCGGGTTGGTCTCCTCCAGTGTGGAAAGGGCAAGCGGTCACTCTCTGGGATCTCCATAGCCATGTGCGTAGGGGACTTGAGTGGGCCTTCACGCTTCTTGCAGGCGGGGGTCTGGGCTCTGCTTGGGCAGTGGAGAATCTCCTGCAAACAAGCAGATCAAGGTGTAGGAGGGAGATCAAAGAGGTTCCTGCGTCCTTCCCTGAAAGTGACCCACACCCAAATGGACCTGTTTTGCGCAGCAGCTTCATTGCGGAGGCCAAAAGCCTGCATGGGCTGCTTCTTAGGAGTGGCTCGGGGCAGCGAGCTGCAGCGTGCGGCTGTTTCTCCTGGGTGAGGGATGGCGTGGCGCATTCAAGGCATTTTCATTCCAGAGCAACGTTGGATCGGTCTCCCGGAGCAGCTGGGAGCCATCGTACTGTGGAAGAGCTGGGAAAATCCCTGAACTCCAGGGAAACGTGAGTCGCCCTGCTGTTGACTTTGGTGGAGATGGCGTCCTGGCCTCAGGCGTGCCAGGAATACCGAGCTTGTGTCCTCATTCTTCCTGAAGTGCCACTTTCCTGAAGGGCATTTCCAAATGGTTTGCGTTATTGCTGAAGCCCCTGGTGCCTCTAGGCAGTCGCATGCTCCTGCCTTCCAGCCCTTTTGTGGCTGGTCAAGGGCCCTTGTGACTCAGCACATCCCCAAAGAGGTGAGGGAGGAAGGACCGCCCTAAAGGTCCTCAGGGCCAACGTCCTGCTCCAAACAGGCCAAACTTCCCAGCTCCACCCGGCGGCTCAGGGTCTGAGCACCGACACGCACGGAGATGCCAGTGTCCCTCGCGCAGCCTGTGTCAGGGCTGCACCGTACTCACTGAGGCTTGTTTTCCCATTGCCAGAGCTGGGTTTTCCCTTCCCCGCCTCCCCTCCGGGCCTTCTCTCCTCCAGGCTGCACAAAGCCAATGCCGTCGACCTCTGCTCCTACGGCATGGGCTTCAGCCCCGCCTGACTGAGTCTGGCCCTGGGCCTGTTGCTCTCTCCAGGTTTCTGATGCGTCTCTGGTCCTGGGGGACCCAGACAGGGCACTGCAATGCAGGTGTTGCCCCAGCAGCAGTGAGAAGGGCAGAGCATCGATCGCTTTGCTCAGCTTGCATTGAACCGTTTGAGTTGGAAGGGACCTCTGTGAGTGAGCTAGTCCAATGCCCTGCTCGAAGCAGTGACGACTACGTCGGGTTGCTCAGGGATGTGTGTAGGCAAGCTTTTTCCTCTCCCCAAGAAGGGCAATCCAGCAACCACGCTCTTCCAGGGCTTGACCACCCCCATGATGCAAAAGATTCTTCATCTTAATCTGTGTTATATGTAGCTGGACTTTACAGTGCTACAGCTTGTGTCCTCTGCTCCTTGCCCAGTCACTGTGAGCTCCAGAAGCGCCTTCTTTTCTTTCTCCTCCCGCGGGGCAACTGCAGAGAGGAATGAGATCTCCCCTGAGCCTTCTCTTCCTAGGGCTGCCAAAAGCTAGCCTCTCCTCATATGTCACATGCACCAGACCCCTAGTCACCCTGGTGACCCTGTCTTCCTGCCTGGGACTCGCTCCACAAGGGCAATGCCTTTCCAGTACTGGAGATTCAAGACCGGGCACACTGTCGGTCTCCCAGGTGCCAAAGAGAGGGGAAGGGTCGCTGCCCTCGCCCTCGCTGTCGCCGTTGCCCTGCTGGCTGCAGCTTGCCAATGCAGCCCAGGATGTGGCTGTCTGTCCTCGCAGCCAGAGCATAGTGCTGGCTCAGGTTTGGCTTCTTGTCCGCCTGGCCCCACCAAGACCCTTTTAAGCAAGCTGCTTCCTAGCCAGTCGGCCTCCAGCCTGCCCTGTGTTATTTCAGCCCAGGGGAGGACGAGCCTTTGCCGTTGTTGACCTGTAGGCACTGGCTGTCAGCCCCTTTCTCCAGCCTGGTGAGTTTTCCCTGAATACCAGCCTGGGCCTCCAGTGTGCCAGCTGCATGTCCCCGGTCTGGCCTCTTGTAAGAATGTACTGAAAGTACCCTGTGGCACCGTTCAAGCTGCTCAGGACACTGTCCAGTCCGGTGTTGAATATCTCCAGTGATGGAGACTCCACAGCCTCTGTGGGCAGTGTGTTGCAGCGCTTGGCCACCCTCACCATCAGCAATTTTTTTCTTATGTGGAGATGAAATTTTCTGTGTCTCCATTTGTGCCTAATGCCCCTTGTATGCTCACTGCATGACACTGAAAAGAGTCTGGCTCCATGTTTGCTACACCCTCCCACAGGTGTTCATGCGCACGGAGAAGATCACCCCCCTCCTCGCCTTCTTCAGGCTAAACAGTGCCAGCTCTCTCAGCCTCTGCTCGTAGGACAGATGCTCCAGCCCCTTCATGCTCTTTGTGGCCCTCTGCTGGGCTTGCTCCAGAAGGTCCATGCCTGTCTTGTCCTGCGGAGCCCAGAACTGGACGCAGCACTCCGCATGTGGTCTCGCCAGGGCTGTGCAGCGGGCAATCATCAACGCCCTTGACCTGGTGGCTCTTCATGATGCAGCGAAGGATGATGCTGGCTTTCTTGTTGCAGAGGAACCTTGCCGGCTCATGTTCAACTTGGTGTCCACCCAGAGTCCCAGCTCCTTCTCTGCAAAGCTGCTTGCCAGGCGGTCGGCTCCCAACAGGTACTGCTGCATGGGTTATGAGCGCTGAGGGCCCTCTGACTGGCACTACACCCTTCTGGTGTATCGGCCACCCCTCCCCGTTTCGTATCATCTGCAAACCTGCTGAGGGTGCGCTGGGGTCCCATGATCTAGGCCATTAATGAAGAGGCTGGAGAGCACTGGACGCAGTATCGACCCCTGGGGGACGCCACTGGTGACTGGCCTCCAGCTGGTCTTTGTGCTGCGGATCACAGCCCTTGTGATAAACAGCATCTGCTGCTCTCCCCTCATCCACTAACTCAGCCATCGCATCGTAGAAGGCCCGTAGGAGTGCATAGTTGTGCATGTCCCGCCTGTTCAAATATTGCCTAGCCTGATCCTCCTCCACTGAGGGCAAGTGTGCCTGGGCCTGGACTTTCCCCCTGGTTTCAGGGACCTGGGATTCCTGACGTGCGGTCACCCCGGTAAAGAGCAAGGCAAAGAAGGCCGTCAGTACCTTGGCCTTTTCTTTGTCCTTTGTGACCGGGTCGCCTTTGCCAGTGAGCAGAAGGCCCCTGCTTTCGCTGGTCTTTCTTCTGCCGCTGAGGTACCCGTAGAAACACCTCTTGTTCCCCTTCACGTCCCTCCTGAGATTAAGCCCCAGGTGGCCTTTGGCCTTCCTAACCCCATCCCTGCATGCTTGGAGAGTGTCTCTGCGTTCTTCCCAGCTCACATGTCCCTGCCTCCACCTGCTGTATGCTTCCTTTAGATGTCGGAGTTCCTCCAGGAGCTCCTTATGCACCCATGCGGGCCTCCTGCGGCCTTTGCTTGTTGGGATGGACCATTCTGGAGCTTGAGGAGGTGATCCTTCCTTGAAACTCAGCCATCACTCCTGGACCCCTCTTCTCTCCAGGATGGTGTCCCATGGGATTCTTCCAAGCAGATCCCTGAAGAGGCCAAAGTCTGCTCTTCTGAAGTCCAGGGCTGTGATTGTGGCTTTGGGCTTTCTCTCCTCCGCTCAGGAGCCTGAACTCCATCTCGTGACCACTGTGCCGAGGTTGCTCCCAGCCTTCCCGTTCCCGACCAGTTAGGTCTTCTTTGTTCGTAAGCATGAGGTCCAGCAGAGCACCTGCCCTCCTCAGCTCCTCCGTCGCCTGTGTCAGGCACTTGTCGTCAAGACCCTCCAGAAACCTCCTGGATGATCCGTCTTGGACAGGGAGCTCTCTGTGATAAAAGCTCACAGCACAGGCATTTCCACAAGGTGAACGCAGGATCTCCTCTTGACAGGGAAGGGAGTTAAACCAGAGCATGGGTGGCCCCTCCTTGCTTGGCCAGCCTCTGAGAGGAGCAGCAGAGCAGCCTGATGCTCCCCAGGGGATGCATCAGAAGCAGGTCTGACCCCCAGCACAGCACTTCTCCCAGCAGCAGAGCTGCAGTCTGCTTCCCTTGGCCCCGCTGCCCTCCTGAGCCAGAGCTCTCCAGAAGGGACCCCCCAGGAATGATGGCGCTACCCCGCTCTGCGCTCTGGAACTGGAGCTGTGAGTTCACATCTCAGTGGGGCCTCAAGCTGCTGCTTCTCTGGTGGCTTTCCTCAGCGTGTTTGCATTTTTATACCCGTGCATGGCTGTTGGGTAGATTGCTTTATGCACTCTGGTCTTCCTTGCTTCCCTGCCCTCCGGCTCTGTTCTTTCAGCGTGACTGAACCCATCCTGCGCCTGGGGCTGACAGCGGTGTCCTTTGTCCTGCCCTTTCCCCATGCCCGCCTCTGTAGTCGTTCTGGGCCCTGGCTCCCCGCATCTTGGTGCTGCCACCAAGAGGGAACTTGGCAGGCTGGAGAAATGAGCAGAAAGGAACCTCATGAAGCTTGACAAAGGGAAGTGCAAGGTGCCGCACCTGGGGAAGAGTAACCCCATGTACCAGTAAAGGCTTGGCTCTGAGCAGCAAGGAGGAGCTTTGCAGGGGAAGACGCAGGTGTCCGAGCAGGCAGCAGGTTGAACATGAGACAGCAATGCGCCCTCATGGCAGAGAAGGCCAACAGCATCCTGGGCTGCAACAGGAAAAGCGTAGCCACCAGGCAGAGGAGGTGATCCTTCCCCTCCACTCAACACAGGTCAGGCCACATCTGGAGTGCTGTGTCTGGCTCTGGGCTCCCCAGCATAAGAAAGACATAGACGTACAGGAGCAAGCCCAGCAAACAGCCACAAAGATGAAGAAGGGACTGCAGCATCTGTCATAGGGGGAGAGGCTGGGACACGTGGGATTGTTCAGCCTGGAGAAGACAAGGCTCAGGGGCGATCTTATCAACATACACAAGTATCTGATGGGAAGGTGTAAAGAAGTCAGAGTGCGACTCTTCTCGGTGATGCCCAGCGACAAGACAAGAGGCAACAGGTACACACTGAAACAGAGGAAATTCCATCTCAACAGAAGGGAAAGCTGTTTTATTGTGAGTGTGGTTGAATGCTGGAACAGGCTACCCAGAGAAGCTGAGCTCCCACCCTTGGAGATAGTCAAAACCTCCCAGGGCACAGTCCTGGGAAACCTGCCCTGTCTGGCTCTGCTTTGAGCGGGGTTTGGACTAGATGATCTCCAGAGGTCCCTTCCAACCTCAACGGTTCTGTGATACCGTGCTCCTGTGACTTGCCTTTGCCCTTGTTGAACTGCAGGTGGTTCCTGTTGGCCCCCTTCTCCCACCTGTCGAGGTTCTCCTATTACCAGCGCTGCCCTCCAGTTTCTCGGCTGCATTGGCCCCGCCCCAGACTCGTCTCTCCAACAAATGTGCTACAAGCACCCTCTGTCCCACTGTCCAGGTCACCCCTTAAGACGTTAAAGCCCGTTGGCACCCCGAGTGATCCCTCAGGGACGACACTGGGAAGCAGCCACCAGCTGGCCTTTGTACCACCCAGCACAAACCTTTGAGCCTGACAGCCCAGCCCATTTGCCACACAAGTCAGCATCCAGGTCTCCTCTCCGCAACTCAGCAGACTAGCTCCAATGATACTGAGAGACCATGCCAAAGGCCTTGCTGCAGTCAGGGATAACAAGGGTAGCAACAGCGTTGCAGCAGTAAAAGCTCTCCTTCTTGCTCTCGATGTCCCTTGCCAGTCCCAACACAAGTCGAGCTTTGCCTTTCCTAAGACCATCGCAGCATGCCCAAGCACTGTGGCTTTATTCCTGCTGTTGGTCATTAAGTCTCCGGCCAAGTTTTCCCTGTTCATGAGGAGCAGGTCCAACCTTGGCCTCCTATGTCACATCTCAGGGATGTGCAAAGAAGTTTTCCTTGGCTCATTTGGCTGGTTGGAGCAGGAGGTGGATAAACAGGGTTCATGGCCCAGGCAGGGACTCTGGTCGGACCTATGGTCTGGGCTGGGGATTGAGGGACCTGCAGGTGTGCATGTACGTGTGAATCAGGAGAGGAGGGGGTGTCCACTGTGGCACTGCAGTCCTGACTAGCCCACGAGGAAGAAAGGATT
The DNA here is from genome assembly GCF_036370855.1 of Dromaius novaehollandiae. Lineage (NCBI taxonomy): Eukaryota > Metazoa > Chordata > Aves > Casuariiformes > Dromaiidae > Dromaius > Dromaius novaehollandiae. The sequence goes on from NC_088107.1 coordinate 25,900,876, forward strand.
GGGCCATTCGTGGTGGTGACGCCAGCGTGAGTGGGTGTTTCTGTGGGTGCTCATGAAGGCACTGCTCTCTGTCTGCATTCATACATGTGGCCAGGTCATGGGTGTGTATTCTGTGTGAGTGTGTGTGTGCGCGCGTGCACACGTGCCCATTGTGAAAGCTTGCTCAGCCTTGCCCCGGGCTGACCTACGAATGGGAGTGGCAGCCAAGAGGCTAGGAAGGAGAAATCCCCCAGGTCTTCCAGACCGCTGGATTTGTCTTCGCTGAACAAGCACCAGCCTTCACCTCCTCTCCACCTGCACAGCGGTGAAGGTCCCCGCTTGCCACCAGGAAGCTGGGGGTTTAGCTCCCTGAAGGGAAGGAAGAACCAGCTTTGTCCCCAGGACACCCACACTCCTGTGGGGGGACCTCTCTGTGTTCCTGTCTGCCTGGTGATCCACAGCCTTCTCTGCTCCTCAGGCGCACTTTGTGAGGTCTGGATGCTAAGAAAGCAAAGGAGAAGGTGAGAGAAGATGCTAAGAAAGCAAAAGAGAGGGCAGGAGCAGCACAGGCAAGGGGCTGAGGAGCAGGACAACTGCCACCAGCCCTGGAGCACCGCACAGAGGGGAGTGCTGGTGGAAGTGTGCAAAGTGAGAGGCCTCAGCTGGGAGGGGACTGGGAAAAAAGGGCCTTAGCAGAGGATGGTTTTGATCCATCGACCTCTGGGTTATGGGCCCAGCACGCTTCCGCTGCGCCACTCTGCTCCCCCCAGGATCTGGGTGGGGAGCTTGCAGAGCCCTCCCTGCCGCTCCTGCACACTGACAGCACCAGCGCTTGGGCTCAAGGGGGCTTCTGTTCCTCTTGCCTGGGCCTGAGCCTGGGCCTGGGCCCATGGAGGAAAAATGTCTCCCCAGGAAGCCCAAAGGCTGTGTGCCCGAGCTGAGGCCCCCTTGGTTTGCCCTTCTGACACTGTCTCCTGCGCATCACACATGGGAGGAGTCTGTGTTTGCCCCACTGAGCTGCCTCTGCAGGGGAGGACAGAAACTCCCTTGCAGTGCAGCCTTGCTTTTGCTGACCCTGACAACCCAGCAGCTGCCCCTAACACTGCACCAGGGCCACGGAAATGACAGAAATGCCTCCTATGCATCCCTGGAGCCATACATTGGATTTCAAGCAAGATCAGCCTCTTGACTTGGGTTGTGGTCACCATCCAGACAAAACCGTGCACAGGCAGACCTCTACAGTGGCTCATTCTCGGACATCAAACTTTCTCTTTCCCCCCACTCGTCTACGTCCCTCCGGTTCCCTTCACCCCACCATTTGCCCTTCCACGTAGCTCACCCCTCCTAACGCCTCCCCTGAGTTCTTTCTCCAGCTCTCTAGAGCCGGAGGGCAGCCACGCCAGCAGACAGTGCCGTTTGTGTGTCTCCTGTTTCCACTGTCTCAAAACTTCAAGACCGGGGTCCTTGGATTCCTTGCAGTCTTTCCTCTTCAGCTCCTGCTCTTGGGCTCTCTGCTTTCTCTTCCGTCTTAAGAGACCTGATACATGGAGCTCCCTTCCCTTCCTCCCCTCCAGCCACAGAGATGCCAGAGGGAGAGTCAAATGCTGCTCCGGCATCAGCATATCCCAGATGCCACCCTGACAACCAGGCGCTGGGAGCTGCAGCCGTAGCCCTGGGGTTACGCCTCTGAAACCCTGGATGCAGGCACTTCTCCTTCGCAGCGCAGGTCCCAACCCTAGTGCTTAGAGCCCCCAGGCCTCAGAGGCAGGCAGGGAGGAAAGACTCCTCACCCTGGGGAGGCAGCTGGAACTCCGGGACTTCCCCAGCAGTGCTTCCTCCGCGGGGCTGGGCATCTGGTGGCGCCTCTTGTCCAGTCCACCTCACTGCACAGCAGGGACTGGGAGGTAAATGAGACACCTCCCTCAGAGTCCCAGGTGTGGTGAATGCGCTCTGAATGTGCTCATCTGTTTGTGGGTGCCCAGCTGTGGTGTGTCCCAAGGATGGAAAGGAAAACCCCAACACAGTCTGGCCCTGAAACTCGCAGCAAGCTGGATGACGTTGCACAGGGCACGTGATCACTGCTGCCAAGAGGTTTGGGGCGGGTAGCTGCGGCTGAGCGAGGAAGGCAATGGATGTGAAGTCCAGGGGAGTTTCCCCACACAGGTTGGAATCCTGCCAGCTACAGGGCACCGTCCTCTTCTGGGCTGCCTGGAGCGACGAAGCTCCAGCCCTGGACAAAGCCCCGCAGCCGCAGTCCCTCCAGCTGCACAGCATGCCCAGTGCACCCCCCATCCCTCTAGTCATCCTCAGCTTCCCCCAGCATCGCCAGGGTGTGTGGGAACCACCTTTCTCCTTTCCCAGCTGCACAGGCTCACAGCTTTCCTGACAGAGGACTGCTCACCTATGGGGAGGGGTGGATTTTCTTCAAAGGGGCATGTTTTCCCACGCGGCCTGAGCCGAGATGTGTGTGCTTCTGTGACGGGAAGGGAGGCCCCCCACGTGGAAACGTCTGCAAGTTTTTGCAGCAGCAGGAGAAGAGATGGGGGAAGGGAAAGACCCTATCCAAATGCCGCTTCCTGTTCTTTTTCCTTCTGCTACATCTTCCTCACCTTTCGGACTCCTGGCATAGTCCTGAAAGCTCAGAGAGGGTCAGATGGTGCCTGGGAGGAGCAGGAGGAGGCGGGTGTAGGTCTGCATGCGTTGGTGGTATAGTGGTGAGCATAGCTGCCTTCCAAGCAGTTTACCCGGGTTCGATTCCCGGCCAACGCACGCACGCGCCCTTTTCTCCTTCCAGGCGCCTGCTGCAGAGGCACTTCCACCTCCTGCTAGAAAAGAGTCCAGCTTTCACCAACAAGTTCATGTTCCCTGGGGGAGCCACTCCCCTTAGTGCATGCACAGGCAGGATGGGGCACCCCCCCAGAGCCCAGGAGAGACAGGCCTGGCTTCAGCAATGCCTGCCTTGGTGAAAGTGCATGCCAGGGACTGGAGTCAAGCAGAGATGGGCTGCTTGGCAGGCGGCTGTGCTCATCACAGTGAAAGAAGTGCTTGCAGGCACATGCCTCTGCCCCACTTCTCCCAGCGCCCACGTCAGTCCTGCCTCCCCCTCCCTGCACACAGCCTCTGGCCGCTCCTCCACGTTTCACACCCCAAGCATCTCTGCCTGCTCCCAGGCCTGTAAGAGCGGAAATACCCCAGCGCCGCTGCTGCTTCCCACATGAACGCACCCACCCAGGCACTTCTGTAGAGACATTCTCCCGGCTGCACTGGCTGTACTGGGATCCGTGCCTGTGCTGAGCGAGCCAAGAACACTGCAGCCCACCCATGGCTTCCATATCATGGACACACAGCCCTGTCAGAGATCACCCTCAGGGCTGGTGTGAGCAGAGCAGCACAGAGGGAAGGCACAGTCCCCACAGCCCTGGGCGGAGAGGCACCAGCCTCTGCTCTGCCCCTGTCCTCCCTCCCCAGACACCCGCCTTGGCTTCTCTTGGCAGAGTCTCTCCATGGGCCGTCTCCTCACCCATGGATGGGTCTCGCCCGCCTCTTTGTCTGTGGGGCTCCACACTTTCTCTCCCAGGGCCCCCAGGTGAGGGTGCTGAAGAGAACTGCTGATATGGCACCAGGACTGCTTGGGGCAGCTACGGGCTCCCAGCTGAGACCAGTGCTGACTGCCTGCTGAGGAGGGACTCCACGCTGACGGCCTCTCTGCACTGCTGACACGTGGGCCAGAGGAGAGGGATTTCCTGCCTGGCCCAGAGCTCAACCTGCTGCTGTTGGACGTTGTACCTGGCAAGCAGAAGATTAATGCCCTGGAAGGTTAAAGATGAAGATTGAAAATAACACCTCAGAAAATTGCTGTGAGGAGTACAGTGTGTGTGTGTGTGTGCGCGCATGTGTGTGTGCGTGCGTGTGTGTGTGTGTGCATGGGTGGGTGGGGGCGGGGGGGATGAGTGGGCTTGGCAGTGTTCCTTTACAGTGCAAGAAGGGAGAGGTGCCCACAGGCTCAATTTGCACTCCAAGCTGTGCGGGGAGGGGATGTTCACATGGAAAAACCCCAGAGCCAGGCGTGGGGCTGCCCACGGTGCCTGATCTACACTCCCAGCCCTAACACACTGCCTCTGCCCACCCAGAGCATCCAGGGGGCTGGGCCATTTCTGAGGCAGGAAAAGGTGGCCCTGAGAGGCCCCACAGGGGCAGCGCTGTGGCGCCAGTGGGGAGGACATCTGGCTGCTCCCCAAAGGCTGGTGGCCTGAGCCCACCCCAGGACGCCGTGCCACGAGCAGCGGAGCTGGGGAAGTGGTGCTTCCCGACTCGCCAGGTTCTGCCCAGCTTGTGCTTCCCCAGCCACCAGCCAGGCCAGCTTTGGAGGTGGGCAGGAACAGGAGAGCAGGGGCAGAACTGGGGCCAGCAGGAAGGCCGTGGGGCAGGAAACATCAGGAACCACCCCCTCCTGTCTGCTGGGGAGAGGCAGCCAGAGACAGGCTCCAGAGGGGACAGCCTTCAGAGCAGGAGCTGCCTTGCGGATGGCAAGGCCACCGCTGGAACGGAGCTGTCCCCTGGTCTTCTGGGGTTTGCATCTGCCCAAGGAGGGACTGGCAGCCTCCCTGCCCAAAGAAAGACTGTCTCCTATGCACAGAGCCAGGCTCACCAAATGGCACAAGGACCTGTACATGGGTGCCCAAGCAGGCACATGCATGGAGAGAGAAAGAGGCGGTGGCAGTGCCTGAAGCCATTGGGTGTAGCGGGGCTTGCAGGCAAGAAATCAAAGGTGCCAAAGCGTGCTGCTGGGACCTGCAGACCCACGAGTTTCCTCTGGCGTCCTCGTTGGTTTACGACAGTGTCAGAGCCCTGAGGAGCCAAGAGCAGGTGACTGTGGGCATCTTGAACCGCCTGCCCCGCGAGTTCCTTTGGTTCTGTCATTGAAGAATTCCCTTTTGCATTCTCACAGCCGGAAGAAGTTTCCTGACCATGTGCCTTGGGCCCCTCTGCTCCCTGCTCTGAAATGCCTCCAGCTCCTGCTGTTGCCTCCAAAGAGCCCAGCGCCACAAGGGGAGAGGTCCTGCCAGCAGCCAGCTCTCTGTGCCCCACGCACAGGAGGAGCCTGAATCCATCCCCCCCCTGCCCGGCTCAGGCAGGCTCTAGGGAGAAGAGCGGAGGCTGGTCAAGAGGTCAGGATGGCCGAGCGGTCTAAGGCGCTGCGTTCAGGTCGCAGTCTCCGTGGGAGGCGTGGGTTCAAGTCCCACTCCTGACAGACTTCTGCCTGCCAGTCTTTTCCTTCCCCAGACTGGGAAGTGTGGAGACTTTCCTCCCAGAAATCCTTCTCCGCGCATGCTGTGCTCTCCAGTCTGCGCCGCTCAGAGAAGCCCATGGCTTGTGGTGAAGGAGCGAGGGGAGTCCCTCGGGTCGGATCAGCTCCCTGAACGGGCTCTGGGGTTGATAGGATTTGCACCTCTGCTGTCCCCAAAGAGGTCAGGGCCTCGGGGCTGGCACCCATTTCAACTCCTGCCTAGCTACTGGCTCTCATCCTCCCACCTTCTCGTAGGTACTCAACGGCTGCAATTAGATCCCCCCAAAACCTTCCCATCTGGGTCCCACCTAAACAAGGGCAGTTCCCTCAGCTTCCGCTCACAGGGCCAGTGCCTCCCGCGCCGGTGCCAGGCCCCACCCTGGCAGGCTGCACTGCCAGCTGCTCACAAGGACCCCCAAGGGCCTGTCCAGCAGAGCAGCTCCCCACCCAGTCAGTCCCCAGTGCAGGGCAATTGGTCCATGCAGGCGCTGGACTTTGCGTTCCTCCTTCTGGAGGTCCACCCCCCTCAGACCATGACGTCCCAACTTGGATGCAAAGATGCTGTGGCAGACCATGTCCAAAACCTTGCTAAAGACAAGGGAGACAACATCGCCTGTTGTCCCTCCATCCATGGATGGATATAGTGAAGAGGACTTGCTCCACGGCCTTCCAAGGGACTGACGTGAGGCTGAGTGGCCTGGGGTTCCCCAGATAGTCTTTCTTCCCCTGTTTGGAGACTGGTGCAGCACTTGTCTTTCTCCAGGCATCAGGGACTTCCCCTGCTCTCTGCTCCCCAATCTGCAGAGCCCCCAAGATGTCTCTTTCTGTCTTGAAGGTACAAGCCAGCTTTAGGGTCTCAGCTCAAATGTTGTCTTTGTGTGTGTGTGTGTGTGTGGACTTATTCACAGGAGAAAGAGCTGTGGTGGGAAAGTTTCCTGCTCATGTGACAATCCCACCTCACTGCCTGCCCTGGGGGAAAAGAGCTTTCCTGTTAAACGGTTGCAGAGTGGAAGGGAAGTGTCCAGATGGTGCGTATGGTGACAGCCCAAGAAGGATGACTTCTCTTTCTCATTCTAGCTGGGTTGTTTCAGAAGTGTGTTAACACCCCGCTCTTCCAGTTTGATCTGTCATTAGAGGAGAGACTAACAGGGCGGGGATTCATTAGCCAGGAGAAGACCATGCTGAGGAGGAACTTATCAATGTGTATAAAAGCTAGGCAACAGTGATGAATTCAGAAGCCTGCGGCGGGAGCCTTCACAGGGCTACTGGGAAGCTCTCAGGGCAGAGATGGAGAAATTTCAGGAGTCTGGTGGCAGGAGAGAGTGAAACTCTGGGAAAGGAAAAAGAGAAGGGAGCGAGGAGAGGGGGAATCCTTATCTTGGAGCTCAGCAGTGAAGGATTTTCTTTGGAAAGCTGCCTACTTTCCTGCGGAGTCATTGTGGGACACGCCACGTAATGTGGAGAGTCTGATCTCACACAAGATCATTTCCCCCATAGCAGGCATGAGGCTGGCACTGTGAGGGTCAGCTGAGAAATGGAGGTAGCAAGCACTAGAGAGCAGTGTGATGGCGTTCAGTATTTGCTTCCTGGAAGTACCTCTACATTGGAAAAAGAGAAGGGAGCGAGGAGAGGGGGAATGAAGGGCTGAAGAGCTGCATGAGCGAGGGCACGTGATGCACAGTCCAGCTTGTGTGCTAAACGGGACAGTGTTACTAGCGAACTTAGCCTGAAAAGAGGATTTGTACCACACAGATTGCCTTCAGCTCATGCCCCTCCTCATGGTGAGCATGGCTATCAGCCATAGTGGAATTTAGCCATGACGGACACCTGAAGCTCAACAGCAAGGAAGGACCCTTTCACCGTGACTGATCCCACGAACCCATCCTGCCCCTGGGACTGACAGCAGTGCCCCTTCTCCTGCCCTTTCCCCATCCCCGCCTCTGAAGCCGTTTTGGGCGCTGGCTCCCCGCATCGTCTCTCCTCCCTTGTCCCTGACGGCCGGTTCTGCCTGAGGGATCCAGCGCTGGGTCGCAGAAGAGCTGAGGTGGGAAGGAACCTCTGGAGGCTGTCTAGTGCACTCCCATGCTCAAAGCAGGGTCCAGCAGAGGGGGCTGCTCAGGGCCTTGTGCAGTCAGGTTGAGAATGGCTGCGAGGATGGAGCCTCCAGAAGCTCTCTGGGGAACCCATTCCCATGTTTGACCACCCTCACAGGAGAAGAGTCGTCTTCTGTGCGCTTAAGTGGGATTTGCTGTATTGCAGCTTGTGCCTGCTACTGCTTGCCCTGTGGTGGGGCCCCAGTGAGAAGCAGCTGACTCTTTCCTCTTCACTCCCCTGCCCCTGCCCTCTCCACCGCCTCAGGTACTGATGCATATCAGTAAGGTCCCCCTGAGCCCTCCTCTTCTCTTCTCTTCTCTTCTCTTCTCTTCTCTTCTCTTCTCTTCTCTTCTCTTCTCTTCTCTTCTCTTCTCTTCTCTTCTCTTCTCTTCTCTTCTCTTCTCTTCTCTTCTCCAAGCTGAACAATCCCAGCTCCTGCCCAGCCTCTCCTGCTTTGACAGATGATCCAAGGCCTCAACCATTTTCGTAGCCCTTTGCTGGCCTCACGCCAATAGGTCCATCTTCCTCGTACCGGGAAGCCCAGAATGGGACACAGCACTCCAGCACTCCAGGTGGTGTCAGCAGTGCTGAGGAGAGGCAAAGGGAAGGATCTGCTCTCTTGAGCGGCAGGCAATTCTCTTTTCCCTTTCTTGCTGCCAGGCCTTTCATCCTTGCCACTCATCACACCCTTAGGTCTGCCTTGCCTTCCTGACACAAGCGTCACTCTCAGGAGATGCAACATCCGATGGGATGCTGAAGTTCAAAGAGGACGCAAGGAGTCACCAAATCTGCCTGGTTTTGAGGGTCCGCATTCCCTTGTGCAAGGGCACATTTGCTGACTGCTGAAAATACCTATTGCCACCCTTCCCGGCACGCTCCCTTACGGCCTCTGCCCTCCACCTCTCTGCATCCTGCCCCTGCACAGCAGCACAGCAAGCAGCTGAAGGCAGGTTCACCTGCAAGCAGCAGAAGGGCTCCAACTCCACGTCCTTCTCGAGGGCAGTGGGCTGCCTGGCGGGCTTCCAATGTATGGAAAGAGGGAGGCAGCTCAGCACAATTCCTAAGACACGTTCAAGGCCCACCGGGTACGTTGGCAGAGGAAAATGAAGACCCCTGAAGGGAGATTGTGAGTGCTTTTGGTGGAGGGCCTCACAGCTGACCCTGAGAGCCATCGGGGGGCCGGGATGACCAGGCAGCAGAGTCATGCTCTGTTCCTCTGAGGCTCACAGAGACTGAAAAGTCGCCTTTGCCTGTGGCCTTGATAGTGCCGGTCTTCCATCCTTCTGAGCCCATTTGCTTAGTTTTGGTGCTCTGGGATCCATTGAGGGAGCTCCACCCAAATCTGGCAGTGCCCCATGCTTACAGGTACCTGATTACACGTGTCCCATGTGCTGGGAGAGGGGAGGTAGTCCCTCCCCAGCTGCCGGCAGAGAGAAGTAAGCTCAGGACAGAGGGCAATGCTTTTGCAGGCAGAGCGGGTGGCTAACGGAGGCTGGAGGAGAAAGAAACAGCACCACAAGTCTCCAGCTATGCTGCACAACGTCTTTAATGAGAAGGGAGGCAAAAGGGCAGTGAAGCAGTACAGAGAGCAAGACACACGTTCCCAGGGTTCAGTGAAGCACAGAGAATTGCTCGTTTCCCCAGCACAAGCACCAGGCAAAGTGCTTGCCTCTTCCCATTCCCCCTCTACCTTGTGGCAATCACGTCCCCACAACAGCAATTCCTAACCCTGGTACCCTGTGCCCATCAAGCGGAGATGCAGCCAAGTGGAAGAGCAGGAGCTCTTTCCCGAGGAGTTTGGAGAAAAGCAGAGCCAGAGGCAGCGTGGCAAGACCTGCCATGCAGCGAGGCGCAGCGGGCACCGTTGGCTCGCCCCAGGTGGGATGGGGGTACCCAGCTCGTCTGCAAGCCATGGCCGTGCTTGCAGTCTCGGGTGCCCATTTCCTTCCAGGTTCCTGGGTGGTGGCGCCGAAGGGGATGATCGTCTGGCTTCAGCAGTTTAGACTGCAGCGGGGGGGAGGCAGACACAGTCCGACCGCGCCCAGATCAAGGGAGCCGCCAGATGTGATGGGCACCCCCGCAGCACTGAGGGAGCTGCCAACAGCAGCTGACAGAGAGGATCCCACGGCTGTGCTCTGAGGGAAGGAGGTGAGAATGGGGCCAGGCAGGGTCACCACGACCGGGGAGGCCTGGATGGCAACCGTCGAGTCAGCGCAGCGGGCGATGCACGGCTCATTGCAGCTGCTTGCAAGTGGGGTTGGGCCAGAGGTGCCGCAGGGGCGTGGCAGGCAGGGTCTGAAGCAAGACATCTCTCTGTGAGGGAGGCAAAGCTGAAACACAGAGCAGGGGAGGGAAAAGAGGGCAGAAGTTGGAGGACCCCGGATAATGCTGAGTGCGTGGCAACTGCCCCGTGCCTGGGTTTGGAGCAGAACTGATTTAGCAAGGCCAGCCCCATGCTTGGACGAGATCCCGCAAGGAGCTGCAGGCATGGTTTGGGCAAGCCCACAATGCCTTCCCCTAGCTCTTCGTCTGCCATGCCACACAGGCCTTCCCCTGTGGCTGTCCTATTGGAAACCACCAAGCTGGAAGAGCTCTGCTCCCTCTTCTCACTCAAGAGGCTGCCCTCGTCCCTGAGAGCGGGGGGAGGCTGCTGAGGCCTCCCTTCACTCCTGCTTCCAGAGCGACCTCAGGACGCACGGTCACATGCCCTCCGAGTCACACAGCACGGGAATGCTGACCAGCTTTTCACGTGAAATGCATCAGAGTGGGCTTAAAGCAGCTCTGCAAAGACCGCTCATACCACATCTCCAAAAGAAACGTTTCTGCCTTCAAGATGGCAGGGGATGCGCTGGGCTATTTGGTTAGGGACGACCTGCTGCAGGTGGAAATTCTGGGGCACTCGCATGCCCGCAGCTGAACCCAGAGATCCCCCTTCTGCTTGAATGCACCCTCCTCTTCCCAGCTCTCCATCACCACCCCGCTGGAAAGGAGAAAGAGGTAAAGGACCTTAAACATTTCTTTTCAAGTGCCAAGCTTGCCAGCCACCTATCAAGGTTGAGTAGCCAGCATGAGAGCCGTTCAGCCCGTAGGAAGAGAGGGAGCGGAGCCAGGCTTACCTAGTTCCCCAAGGAAAGTGAGGCAAAGAGAGGAGGATGGCAGAGCCTGGCGCAGCACAGGCTTTTATGCTGTGTCCCAGAGCCCCAGGGGGCCCAAAACATTCCTTGCTCATGAAGCACCCAAACACTCGTGGCTGCTGCTGCTTGCAGAGCTCTCGCTGGTGATTAAGCCCTTGCCTCTCTCAGCTGAAATGTTTTGCTCCCACTTCATAGGAGTTGATGGTGGAACGACTCATCTGTGTCGCAGCCACCCCTGCGGACTCCTAGGGCCCGTGAAGTTGGAGGTGTCAGGCTCGCTGTCCAGAGAGGTTTTTAAGCGGATTTGCGTCATGCGGATTGCCTTTGGCTCCTCCGCCTCTGCCCGTGGTGAGCATGGCCATGAGCCGTGGTGAGGTTTGGCCATGAAGGACACCTCAAGCCAGCGCTCGAGTGCTTTCCGTGGAGGGACTCAGGCTGACCCTGAGAGACATCTCTCCCTGCAGGTTATGGCAGACGCTCCGGAGGTGGTGGGCTAAGTTCAGGGAGAACGTGAAGGCTGCGCAGTCCCATAAGGGAGACGAGAGTCAGGTCTGCAGGGCCGAGGCAAAGCTCCACAGCAAGGAAGGATGCTAGTGAGCTGGAGGCAAGCGCCTTGGGGGCAGGAGTGAGGGCTGTGACAATGTTGCTAGTTCTGATGCTGGTCAGGCTGCACCACAGCCTCCGTCAGCTGCCTTGGAGCCTGGGAACGACGGCAGGTTCATGGTGAGCAGGACGAAGCCAGAGAGCGGGTTGGTCTCCTCCAGTGTGGAAAGGGCAAGCGGTCACTCTCTGGGATCTCCATAGCCATGTGCGTAGGGGACTTGAGTGGGCCTTCACGCTTCTTGCAGGCGGGGGTCTGGGCTCTGCTTGGGCAGTGGAGAATCTCCTGCAAACAAGCAGATCAAGGTGTAGGAGGGAGATCAAAGAGGTTCCTGCGTCCTTCCCTGAAAGTGACCCACACCCAAATGGACCTGTTTTGCGCAGCAGCTTCATTGCGGAGGCCAAAAGCCTGCATGGGCTGCTTCTTAGGAGTGGCTCGGGGCAGCGAGCTGCAGCGTGCGGCTGTTTCTCCTGGGTGAGGGATGGCGTGGCGCATTCAAGGCATTTTCATTCCAGAGCAACGTTGGATCGGTCTCCCGGAGCAGCTGGGAGCCATCGTACTGTGGAAGAGCTGGGAAAATCCCTGAACTCCAGGGAAACGTGAGTCGCCCTGCTGTTGACTTTGGTGGAGATGGCGTCCTGGCCTCAGGCGTGCCAGGAATACCGAGCTTGTGTCCTCATTCTTCCTGAAGTGCCACTTTCCTGAAGGGCATTTCCAAATGGTTTGCGTTATTGCTGAAGCCCCTGGTGCCTCTAGGCAGTCGCATGCTCCTGCCTTCCAGCCCTTTTGTGGCTGGTCAAGGGCCCTTGTGACTCAGCACATCCCCAAAGAGGTGAGGGAGGAAGGACCGCCCTAAAGGTCCTCAGGGCCAACGTCCTGCTCCAAACAGGCCAAACTTCCCAGCTCCACCCGGCGGCTCAGGGTCTGAGCACCGACACGCACGGAGATGCCAGTGTCCCTCGCGCAGCCTGTGTCAGGGCTGCACCGTACTCACTGAGGCTTGTTTTCCCATTGCCAGAGCTGGGTTTTCCCTTCCCCGCCTCCCCTCCGGGCCTTCTCTCCTCCAGGCTGCACAAAGCCAATGCCGTCGACCTCTGCTCCTACGGCATGGGCTTCAGCCCCGCCTGACTGAGTCTGGCCCTGGGCCTGTTGCTCTCTCCAGGTTTCTGATGCGTCTCTGGTCCTGGGGGACCCAGACAGGGCACTGCAATGCAGGTGTTGCCCCAGCAGCAGTGAGAAGGGCAGAGCATCGATCGCTTTGCTCAGCTTGCATTGAACCGTTTGAGTTGGAAGGGACCTCTGTGAGTGAGCTAGTCCAATGCCCTGCTCGAAGCAGTGACGACTACGTCGGGTTGCTCAGGGATGTGTGTAGGCAAGCTTTTTCCTCTCCCCAAGAAGGGCAATCCAGCAACCACGCTCTTCCAGGGCTTGACCACCCCCATGATGCAAAAGATTCTTCATCTTAATCTGTGTTATATGTAGCTGGACTTTACAGTGCTACAGCTTGTGTCCTCTGCTCCTTGCCCAGTCACTGTGAGCTCCAGAAGCGCCTTCTTTTCTTTCTCCTCCCGCGGGGCAACTGCAGAGAGGAATGAGATCTCCCCTGAGCCTTCTCTTCCTAGGGCTGCCAAAAGCTAGCCTCTCCTCATATGTCACATGCACCAGACCCCTAGTCACCCTGGTGACCCTGTCTTCCTGCCTGGGACTCGCTCCACAAGGGCAATGCCTTTCCAGTACTGGAGATTCAAGACCGGGCACACTGTCGGTCTCCCAGGTGCCAAAGAGAGGGGAAGGGTCGCTGCCCTCGCCCTCGCTGTCGCCGTTGCCCTGCTGGCTGCAGCTTGCCAATGCAGCCCAGGATGTGGCTGTCTGTCCTCGCAGCCAGAGCATAGTGCTGGCTCAGGTTTGGCTTCTTGTCCGCCTGGCCCCACCAAGACCCTTTTAAGCAAGCTGCTTCCTAGCCAGTCGGCCTCCAGCCTGCCCTGTGTTATTTCAGCCCAGGGGAGGACGAGCCTTTGCCGTTGTTGACCTGTAGGCACTGGCTGTCAGCCCCTTTCTCCAGCCTGGTGAGTTTTCCCTGAATACCAGCCTGGGCCTCCAGTGTGCCAGCTGCATGTCCCCGGTCTGGCCTCTTGTAAGAATGTACTGAAAGTACCCTGTGGCACCGTTCAAGCTGCTCAGGACACTGTCCAGTCCGGTGTTGAATATCTCCAGTGATGGAGACTCCACAGCCTCTGTGGGCAGTGTGTTGCAGCGCTTGGCCACCCTCACCATCAGCAATTTTTTTCTTATGTGGAGATGAAATTTTCTGTGTCTCCATTTGTGCCTAATGCCCCTTGTATGCTCACTGCATGACACTGAAAAGAGTCTGGCTCCATGTTTGCTACACCCTCCCACAGGTGTTCATGCGCACGGAGAAGATCACCCCCCTCCTCGCCTTCTTCAGGCTAAACAGTGCCAGCTCTCTCAGCCTCTGCTCGTAGGACAGATGCTCCAGCCCCTTCATGCTCTTTGTGGCCCTCTGCTGGGCTTGCTCCAGAAGGTCCATGCCTGTCTTGTCCTGCGGAGCCCAGAACTGGACGCAGCACTCCGCATGTGGTCTCGCCAGGGCTGTGCAGCGGGCAATCATCAACGCCCTTGACCTGGTGGCTCTTCGTGATGCAGCGAAGGATGATGCTGGCTTTCTTGTTGCAGAGGAACCTTGCCGGCTCATGTTCAACTTGGTGTCCACCCAGAGTCCCAGCTCCTTCTCTGCAAAGCTGCTTGCCAGGCGGTCGGCTCCCAACAGGTACTGCTGCATGGGTTATGAGCGCTGAGGGCCCTCTGACTGGCACTACACCCTTCTGGTGTATCGGCCACCCCTCCCCGTTTCGTATCATCTGCAAACCTGCTGAGGGTGCGCTGGGGTCCCATGATCTAGGCCATTAATGAAGAGGCTGGAGAGCACTGGACGCAGTATCGACCCCTGGGGGACGCCACTGGTGACTGGCCTCCAGCTGGTCTTTGTGCTGCGGATCACAGCCCTTGTGATAAACAGCATCTGCTGCTCTCCCCTCATCCACTAACTCAGCCATCGCATCGTAGAAGGCCCGTAGGAGTGCATAGTTGTGCATGTCCCGCCTGTTCAAATATTGCCTAGCCTGATCCTCCTCCACTGAGGGCAAGTGTGCCTGGGCCTGGACTTTCCCCCTGGTTTCAGGGACCTGGGATTCCTGACGTGCGGTCACCCCGGTAAAGAGCAAGGCAAAGAAGGCCGTCAGTACCTTGGCCTTTTCTTTGTCCTTTGTGACCGGGTCGCCTTTGCCAGTGAGCAGAAGGCCCCTGCTTTCGCTGGTCTTTCTTCTGCCGCTGAGGTACCCGTAGAAACACCTCTTGTTCCCCTTCACGTCCCTCCTGAGATTAAGCCCCAGGTGGCCTTTGGCCTTCCTAACCCCATCCCTGCATGCTTGGAGAGTGTCTCTGCGTTCTTCCCAGCTCACATGTCCCTGCCTCCACCTGCTGTATGCTTCCTTTAGATGTCGGAGTTCCTCCAGGAGCTCCTTATGCACCCATGCGGGCCTCCTGCGGCCTTTGCTTGTTGGGATGGACCATTCTGGAGCTTGAGGAGGTGATCCTTCCTTGAAACTCAGCCATCACTCCTGGACCCCTCTTCTCTCCAGGATGGTGTCCCATGGGATTCTTCCAAGCAGATCCCTGAAGAGGCCAAAGTCTGCTCTTCTGAAGTCCAGGGCTGTGATTGTGGCTTTGGGCTTTCTCTCCTCCGCTCAGGAGCCTGAACTCCATCTCGTGACCACTGTGCCGAGGTTGCTCCCAGCCTTCCCGTTCCCGACCAGTTAGGTCTTCTTTGTTCGTAAGCATGAGGTCCAGCAGAGCACCTGCCCTCCTCAGCTCCTCCGTCGCCTGTGTCAGGCACTTGTCGTCAAGACCCTCCAGAAACCTCCTGGATGATCCGTCTTGGACAGGGAGCTCTCTGTGATAAAAGCTCACAGCACAGGCATTTCCACAAGGTGAACGCAGGATCTCCTCTTGACAGGGAAGGGAGTTAAACCAGAGCATGGGTGGCCCCTCCTTGCTTGGCCAGCCTCTGAGAGGAGCAGCAGAGCAGCCTGATGCTCCCCAGGGGATGCATCAGAAGCAGGTCTGACCCCCAGCACAGCACTTCTCCCAGCAGCAGAGCTGCAGTCTGCTTCCCTTGGCCCCGCTGCCCTCCTGAGCCAGAGCTCTCCAGAAGGGACCCCCCAGGAATGATGGCGCTACCCCGCTCTGCGCTCTGGAACTGGAGCTGTGAGTTCACATCTCAGTGGGGCCTCAAGCTGCTGCTTCTCTGGTGGCTTTCCTCAGCGTGTTTGCATTTTTATACCCGTGCATGGCTGTTGGGTAGATTGCTTTATGCACTCTGGTCTTCCTTGCTTCCCTGCCCTCCGGCTCTGTTCTTTCAGCGTGACTGAACCCATCCTGCGCCTGGGGCTGACAGCGGTGTCCTTTGTCCTGCCCTTTCCCCATGCCCGCCTCTGTAGTCGTTCTGGGCCCTGGCTCCCCGCATCTTGGTGCTGCCACCAAGAGGGAACTTGGCAGGCTGGAGAAATGAGCAGAAAGGAACCTCATGAAGCTTGACAAAGGGAAGTGCAAGGTGCCGCACCTGGGGAAGAGTAACCCCATGTACCAGTAAAGGCTTGGCTCTGAGCAGCAAGGAGGAGCTTTGCAGGGGAAGACGCAGGTGTCCGAGCAGGCAGCAGGTTGAACATGAGACAGCAATGCGCCCTCATGGCAGAGAAGGCCAACAGCATCCTGGGCTGCAACAGGAAAAGCGTAGCCACCAGGCAGAGGAGGTGATCCTTCCCCTCCACTCAACACAGGTCAGGCCACATCTGGAGTGCTGTGTCTGGCTCTGGGCTCCCCAGCATAAGAAAGACATAGACGTACAGGAGCAAGCCCAGCAAACAGCCACAAAGATGAAGAAGGGACTGCAGCATCTGTCATAGGGGGAGAGGCTGGGACACGTGGGATTGTTCAGCCTGGAGAAGACAAGGCTCAGGGGCGATCTTATCAACATACACAAGTATCTGATGGGAAGGTGTAAAGAAGTCAGAGTGCGACTCTTCTCGGTGATGCCCAGCGACAAGACAAGAGGCAACAGGTACACACTGAAACAGAGGAAATTCCATCTCAACAGAAGGGAAAGCTGTTTTATTGTGAGTGTGGTTGAATGCTGGAACAGGCTACCCAGAGAAGCTGAGCTCCCACCCTTGGAGATAGTCAAAACCTCCCAGGGCACAGTCCTGGGAAACCTGCCCTGTCTGGCTCTGCTTTGAGCGGGGTTTGGACTAGATGATCTCCAGAGGTCCCTTCCAACCTCAACGGTTCTGTGATACCGTGCTCCTGTGACTTGCCTTTGCCCTTGTTGAACTGCAGGTGGTTCCTGTTGGCCCCCTTCTCCCACCTGTCGAGGTTCTCCTATTACCAGCGCTGCCCTCCAGTTTCTCGGCTGCATTGGCCCCGCCCCAGACTCGTCTCTCCAACAAATGTGCTACAAGCACCCTCTGTCCCACTGTCCAGGTCACCCCTTAAGACGTTAAAGCCCGTTGGCACCCCGAGTGATCCCTCAGGGACGACACTGGGAAGCAGCCACCAGCTGGCCTTTGTACCACCCAGCACAAACCTTTGAGCCTGACAGCCCAGCCCATTTGCCACACAAGTCAGCATCCAGGTCTCCTCTCCGCAACTCAGCAGACTAGCTCCAATGATACTGAGAGACCATGCCAAAGGCCTTGCTGCAGTCAGGGATAACAAGGGTAGCAACAGCGTTGCAGCAGTAAAAGCTCTCCTTCTTGCTCTCGATGTCCCTTGCCAGTCCCAACACAAGTCGAGCTTTGCCTTTCCTAAGACCATCGCAGCATGCCCAAGCACTGTGGCTTTATTCCTGCTGTTGGTCATTAAGTCTCCGGCCAAGTTTTCCCTGTTCATGAGGAGCAGGTCCAACCTTGGCCTCCTATGTCACATCTCAGGGATGTGCAAAGAAGTTTTCCTTGGCTCATTTGGCTGGTTGGAGCAGGAGGTGGATAAACAGGGTTCATGGCCCAGGCAGGGACTCTGGTCGGACCTATGGTCTGGGCTGGGGATTGAGGGACCTGCAGGTGTGCATGTACGTGTGAATCAGGAGAGGAGGGGGTGTCCACTGTGGCACTGCAGTCCTGACTAGCCCACGAGGAAGAAAGGATTGGGCCATTCGTGGTGGTGACGCCAGCGTGAGTGGGTGTTTCTGTGGGTGCTCATGAAGGCACTGCTCTTTGTCTGCATTCATACATGTGGCCAGGTCATGGGTGTGTATTCTGTGTGAGTGTGTGTGTGCGCGTGTGCACACGTGCCCATTGTGAAAGCTTGCTCAGCCTTGCCCCGGGCTGACCTACGAATGGGAGTGGCAGCCAAGAGGCTAGGAAGGAGAAATCCCCCAGGTCTTCCAGACCGCTGGATTTGTCTTCGCTGAACAAGCACCAGCCTTCACCTCCTCTCCACCTGCACAGCGGTGAAGGTCCCCGCTTGCCACCAGGAAGCTGGGGGTTTAGCTCCCTGAAGGGAAGGAAGAACCAGCTTTGTCCCCAGGACACCCACACTCCTGTGGGGGGACCTCTCTGTGTTCCTGTCTGCCTGGTGATCCACAGCCTTCTCTGCTCCTCAGGCGCACTTTGTGAGGTCTGGATGCTAAGAAAGCAAAGGAGAAGGTGAGAGAAGATGCTAAGAAAGCAAAAGAGAGGGCAGGAGCAGCACAGGCAAGGGGCTGAGGAGCAGGACAACTGCCACCAGCCCTGGAGCACCGCACAGAGGGGAGTGCTGGTGGAAGTGTGCAAAGTGAGAGGCCTCAGCTGGGAGGGGACTGGGAAAAAAGGGCCTTAGCAGAGGATGGTTTTGATCCATCGACCTCTGGGTTATGGGCCCAGCACGCTTCCGCTGCGCCACTCTGCTCCCCCCAGGATCTGGGTGGGGAGCTTGCAGAGCCCTCCCTGCCGCTCCTGCACACTGACAGCACCAGCGCTTGGGCTCAAGGGGGCTTCTGTTCCTCTTGCCTGGGCCTGAGCCTGGGCCTGGGCCCATGGAGGAAAAATGTCTCCCCAGGAAGCCCAAAGGCTGTGTGCCCGAGCTGAGGCCCCCTTGGTTTGCCCTTCTGACACTGTCTCCTGCGCATCACACATGGGAGGAGTCTGTGTTTGCCCCACTGAGCTGCCTCTGCAGGGGAGGACAGAAACTCCCTTGCAGTGCAGCCTTGCTTTTGCTGACCCTGACAACCCAGCAGCTGCCCCTAACACTGCACCAGGGCCACGGAAATGACAGAAATGCCTCCTATGCATCCCTGGAGCCATACATTGGATTTCAAGCAAGATCAGCCTCTTGACTTGGGTTGTGGTCACCATCCAGACAAAACCGTGCACAGGCAGACCTCTACAGTGGCTCATTCTCGGACATCAAACTTTCTCTTTCCCCCCACTCGTCTACGTCCCTCCGGTTCCCTTCACCCCACCATTTGCCCTTCCACGTAGCTCACCCCTCCTAACGCCTCCCCTGAGTTCTTTCTCCAGCTCTCTAGAGCCGGAGGGCAGCCACGCCAGCAGACAGTGCCGTTTGTGTGTCTCCTGTTTCCACTGTCTCAAAACTTCAAGACCGGGGTCCTTGGATTCCTTGCAGTCTTTCCTCTTCAGCTCCTGCTCTTGGGCTCTCTGCTTTCTCTTCCGTCTTAAGAGACCTGATACATGGAGCTCCCTTCCCTTCCTCCCCTCCAGCCACAGAGATGCCAGAGGGAGAGTCAAATGCTGCTCCGGCATCAGCATATCCCAGATGCCACCCTGACAACCAGGCGCTGGGAGCTGCAGCCGTAGCCCTGGGGTTACGCCTCTGAAACCCTGGATGCAGGCACTTCTCCTTCGCAGCGCAGGTCCCAACCCTAGTGCTTAGAGCCCCCAGGCCTCAGAGGCAGGCAGGGAGGAAAGACTCCTCACCCTGGGGAGGCAGCTGGAACTCCGGGACTTCCCCAGCAGTGCTTCCTCCGCGGGGCTGGGCATCTGGTGGCGCCTCTTGTCCAGTCCACCTCACTGCACAGCAGGGACTGGGAGGTAAATGAGACACCTCCCTCAGAGTCCCAGGTGTGGTGAATGCGCTCTGAATGTGCTCATCTGTTTGTGGGTGCCCAGCTGTGGTGTGTCCCAAGGATGGAAAGGAAAACCCCAACACAGTCTGGCCCTGAAACTCGCAGCAAGCTGGATGACGTTGCACAGGGCACGTGATCACTGCTGCCAAGAGGTTTGGGGCGGGTAGCTGCGGCTGAGCGAGGAAGGCAATGGATGTGAAGTCCAGGGGAGTTTCCCCACACAGGTTGGAATCCTGCCAGCTACAGGGCACCGTCCTCTTCTGGGCTGCCTGGAGCGACGAAGCTCCAGCCCTGGACAAAGCCCCGCAGCCGCAGTCCCTCCAGCTGCACAGCATGCCCAGTGCACCCCCCATCCCTCTAGTCATCCTCAGCTTCCCCCAGCATCGCCAGGGTGTGTGGGAACCACCTTTCTCCTTTCCCAGCTGCACAGGCTCACAGCTTTCCTGACAGAGGACTGCTCACCTATGGGGAGGGGTGGATTTTCTTCAAAGGGGCATGTTTTCCCACGCGGCCTGAGCCGAGATGTGTGTGCTTCTGTGACGGGAAGGGAGGCCCCCCACGTGGAAACGTCTGCAAGTTTTTGCAGCAGCAGGAGAAGAGATGGGGGAAGGGAAAGACCCTATCCAAATGCCGCTTCCTGTTCTTTTTCCTTCTGCTACATCTTCCTCACCTTTCGGACTCCTGGCATAGTCCTGAAAGCTCAGAGAGGGTCAGATGGTGCCTGGGAGGAGCAGGAGGAGGCGGGTGTAGGTCTGCATGCGTTGGTGGTATAGTGGTGAGCATAGCTGCCTTCCAAGCAGTTGACCCGGGTTCGATTCCCGGCCAACGCACGCACGCGCCCTTTTCTCCTTCCAGGCGCCTGCTGCAGAGGCACTTCCACCTCCTGCTAGAAAAGAGTCCAGCTTTCACCAACAAGTTCATGTTCCCTGGGGGAGCCACTCCCCTTAGTGCATGCACAGGCAGGATGGGGCACCCCCCCAGAGCCCAGGAGAGACAGGCCTGGCTTCAGCAATGCCTGCCTTGGTGAAAGTGCATGCCAGGGACTGGAGTCAAGCAGAGATGGGCTGCTTGGCAGGCGGCTGTGCTCATCACAGTGAAAGAAGTGCTTGCAGGCACATGCCTCTGCCCCACTTCTCCCAGCGCCCACGTCAGTCCTGCCTCCCCCTCCCTGCACACAGCCTCTGGCCGCTCCTCCACGTTTCACACCCCAAGCATCTCTGCCTGCTCCCAGGCCTGTAAGAGCGGAAATACCCCAGCGCCGCTGCTGCTTCCCACATGAACGCACCCACCCAGGCACTTCTGTAGAGACATTCTCCCGGCTGCACTGGCTGTACTGGGATCCGTGCCTGTGCTGAGCGAGCCAAGAACACTGCAGCCCACCCATGGCTTCCATATCATGGACACACAGCCCTGTCAGAGATCACCCTCAGGGCTGGTGTGAGCAGAGCAGCACAGAGGGAAGGCACAGTCCCCACAGCCCTGGGCGGAGAGGCACCAGCCTCTGCTCTGCCCCTGTCCTCCCTCCCCAGACACCCGCCTTGGCTTCTCTTGGCAGAGTCTCTCCATGGGCCGTCTCCTCACCCATGGATGGGTCTCGCCCGTCTCTTTGTCTGTGGGGCTCCACACTTTCTCTCCCAGGGCCCCCAGGTGAGGGTGCTGAAGAGAACTGCTGATATGGCACCAGGACTGCTTGGGGCAGCTACGGGCTCCCAGCTGAGACCAGTGCTGACTGCCTGCTGAGGAGGGACTCCACGCTGACGGCCTCTCTGCACTGCTGACACGTGGGCCAGAGGAGAGGGATTTCCTGCCTGGCCCAGAGCTCAACCTGCTGCTGTTGGACGTTGTACCTGGCAAGCAGAAGATTAATGCCCTGGAAGGTTAAAGATGAAGATTGAAAATAACACCTCAGAAAATTGCTGTGAGGAGTACAGTGTGTGTGTGTGTGTGCGCGCATGTGTGTGTGCGTGCGTGTGTGTGTGTGTGCATGGGTGGGTGGGGGCGGGGGGGATGAGTGGGCTTGGCAGTGTTCCTTTAGAGTGCAAGAAGGGAGAGGTGCCCACAGGCTCAATTTGCACTCCAAGCTGTGCGGGGAGGGGATGTTCACATGGAAAAACCCCAGAGCCAGGCGTGGGGCTGCCCACGGTGCCTGATCTACACTCCCAGCCCTAACACACTGCCTCTGCCCACCCAGAGCATCCAGGGGGCTGGGCCATTTCTGAGGCAGGAAAAGGTGGCCCTGAGAGGCCCCACAGGGGCAGCGCTGTGGCGCCAGTGGGGAGGACATCTGGCTGCTCCCCAAAGGCTGGTGGCCTGAGCCCACCCCAGGACGCCGTGCCACGAGCAGCGGAGCTGGGGAAGTGGTGCTTCCCGACTCGCCAGGTTCTGCCCAGCTTGTGCTTCCCCAGCCACCAGCCAGGCCAGCTTTGGAGGTGGGCAGGAACAGGAGAGCAGGGGCAGAACTGGGGCCAGCAGGAAGGCCGTGGGGCAGGAAACATCAGGAACCACCCCCTCCTGTCTGCTGGGGAGAGGCAGCCAGAGACAGGCTCCAGAGGGGACAGCCTTCAGAGCAGGAGCTGCCTTGCGGATGGCAAGGCCACCGCTGGAACGGAGCTGTCCCCTGGTCTTCTGGGGTTTGCATCTGCCCAAGGAGGGACTGGCAGCCTCCCTGCCCAAAGAAAGACTGTCTCCTATGCACAGAGCCAGGCTCACCAAATGGCACAAGGACCTGTACATGGGTGCCCAAGCAGGCACATGCATGGAGAGAGAAAGAGGCGGTGGCAGTGCCTGAAGCCATTGGGTGTAGCGGGGCTTGCAGGCAAGAAATCAAAGGTGCCAAAGCGTGCTGCTGGGACCTGCAGACCCACGAGTTTCCTCTGGCGTCCTCGTTGGTTTACGACAGTGTCAGAGCCCTGAGGAGCCAAGAGCAGGTGACTGTGGGCATCTTGAACCGCCTGCCCCGCGAGTTCCTTTGGTTCTGCCATTGAAGAATTCCCTTTTGCATTCTCACAGCCGGAAGAAGTTTCCTGACCATGTGCCTTGGGCCCCTCTGCTCCCTGCTCTGAAATGCCTCCAGCTCCTGCTGTTGCCTCCAAAGAGCCCAGCGCCACAAGGGGAGAGGTCCTGCCAGCAGCCAGCTCTCTGTGCCCCACGCACAGGAGGAGCCTGAATCAATCCCCCCCCCCCTCCCCGGCTCAGGCAGGCTCTAGGGAGAAGAGCGGAGGCTGGTCAAGAGGTCAGGATGGCCGAGCAGTCTAAGGCGCTGCGTTCAGGTCGCAGTCTCCGTGGGAGGCGTGGGTTCAAGTCCCACTCCTGACAGACTTCTGCCTGCCAGTCTTTTCCTTCCCCAGACTGGGAAGTGTGGAGACTTTCCTCCCAGAAATCCTTCTCCGCGCATGCTGTGCTCTCCAGTCTGCGCCGCTCAGAGAAGCCCATGGCTTGTGGTGAAGGAGCGAGGGGAGTCCCTCGGGTCGGATCAGCTCCCTGAACGGGCTCTGGGGTTGATAGGATTTGCACCTCTGCTGTCCCCAAAGAGGTCAGGGCCTCGGGGCTGGCACCCATTTCAACTCCTGCCTAGCTACTGGCTCTCATCCTCCCACCTTCTCGTAGGTACTCAACGGCTGCAATTAGATCCCCCCAAAACCTTCCCATCTGGGTCCCACCTAAACAAGGGCAGTTCCCTCAGCTTCCGCTCACAGGGCCAGTGCCTCCCGCGCCGGTGCCAGGCCCCACCCTGGCAGGCTGCACTGCCAGCTGCTCACAAGGACCCCCAAGGGCCTGTCCAGCAGAGCAGCTCCCCACCCAGTCAGTCCCCAGTGCAGGGCAATTGGTCCATGCAGGCGCTGGACTTTGCGTTCCTCCTTCTGGAGGTCCACCCCCCTCAGACCATGACGTCCCAACTTGGATGCAAAGATGCTGTGGCAGACCATGTCCAAAACCTTGCTAAAGACAAGGGAGACAACATCGCCTGTTGTCCCTCCATCCATGGATGGATATAGTGAAGAGGACTTGCTCCACGGCCTTCCAAGGGACTGACGTGAGGCTGAGTGGCCTGGGGTTCCCCAGATAGTCTTTCTTCCCCTGTTTGGAGACTGGTGCAGCACTTGTCTTTCTCCAGGCATCAGGGACTTCCCCTGCTCTCTGCTCCCCAATCTGCAGAGCCCCCAAGATGTCTCTTTCTGTCTTGAAGGTACAAGCCAGCTTTAGGGTCTCAGCTCAAATGTTGTCTTTGTGTGTGTGTGTGTGTGTGTGTGTGTGTGTGTGTGTGTGTGTGTGTGTGTGTGGACTTATTCACAGGAGAAAGAGCTGTGGTGGGAAAGTTTCCTGCTCATGTGACAATCCCACCTCACTGCCTGCCCTGGGGGAAAAGAGCTTTCCTGTTAAACGGTTGCAGAGTGGAAGGGAAGTGTCCAGATGGTGCGTATGGTGACAGCCCAAGAAGGATGACTTCTCTTTCTCATTCTAGCTGGGTTGTTTCAGAAGTGTGTTAACACCCCGCTCTTCCAGTTTGATCTGTCATTAGAGGAGAGACTAACAGGGCGGGGATTCATTAGCCAGGAGAAGACCATGCTGAGGAGGAACTTATCAATGTGTATAAAAGCTAGGCAACAGTGATGAATTCAGAAGCCTGCGGCGGGAGCCTTCACAGGGCTACTGGGAAGCTCTCAGGGCAGAGATGGAGAAATTTCAGGAGTCTGGTGGCAGGAGAGAGTGAAACTCTGGGAAAGGAAAAAGAGAAGGGAGCGAGAAGAGGGGGAATCCTTATCTTGGAGCTCAGCAGTGAAGGATTTTCTTTGGAAAGCTGCCTACTTTCCTGCGGAGTCATTGTGGGACACGCCACGTAATGTGGAGAGTCTGATCTCACACAAGATCATTTCCCCCATAGCAGGCATGAGGCTGGCACTGTGAGGGTCAGCTGAGAAATGGAGGTAGCAAGCACTAGAGAGCAGTGTGATGGCGTTCAGTATTTGCTTCCTGGAAGTACCTCTACATTGGAAAAAGAGAAGGGAGCGAGGAGAGGGGGAATGAAGGGCTGAAGAGCTGCATGAGCGAGGGCACGTGATGCACAGTCCAGCTTGTGTGCTAAACGGGACAGTGTTACTAGCGAACTTAGCCTGAAAAGAGGATTTGTACCACACAGATTGCCTTCAGCTCATGCCCCTCCTCATGGTGAGCATGGCTATCAGCCATAGTGGAATTTAGCCATGACGGACACCTGAAGCTCAACAGCAAGGAAGGACCCTTTCACCGTGACTGATCCCACGAACCCATCCTGCCCCTGGGACTGACAGCAGTGCCCCTTCTCCTGCCCTTTCCCCATCCCCGCCTCTGAAGCCGTTTTGGGCGCTGGCTCCCCGCATCGTCTCTCCTCCCTTGTCCCTGACGGCCGGTTCTGCCTGAGGGATCCAGCGCTGGGTCGCAGAAGAGCTGAGGTGGGAAGGAACCTCTGGAGGCTGTCTAGTGCACTCCCATGCTCAAAGCAGGGTCCAGCAGAGGGGGCTGCTCAGGGCCTTGTGCAGTCAGGTTGAGAATGGCTGCGAGGATGGAGCCTCCAGAAGCTCTCTGGGAAACCCATTCCCATGTTTGACCACCCTCACAGGAGAAGAGTCGTCTTCTGTGCGCTTAAGTGGGATTTGCTGTATTGCAGCTTGTGCCTGCTACTGCTTGCCCTGTGGTGGGGCCCCAGTGAGAAGCAGCTGACTCTTTCCTCTTCACTCCCCTGCCCCTGCCCTCTCCACCGCCTCAGGTACTGATGCATATCAGTAAGGTCCCCCTGAGCCCTCCTCTTCTCTTCTCTTCTCTTCTCTTCTCTTCTCTTCTCTTCTCTTCTCTTCTCTTCTCTTCTCTTCTCTTCTCTTCTCTTCTCTTCTCTTCTCTTCTCTTCTCTTCTCTTCTCTTCTCTTCTCTTCTCTTCTCTTCTCTTCTCTTCTCTTCTCTTCTCTTCTCTTCTCTTCTCTTCTCTTCTCTTCTCTTCTCTTCTCTTCTCTTCTCTTCTCTTCTCTTCTCTTCTCTTCTCTTCTCTTCTCTTCTCTTCTCCAAGCTGAACAATCCCAGCTCCTGCCCAGCCTCTCCTGCTTTGACAGATGATCCAAGGCCTCAACCATTTTCGTAGCCCTTTGCTGGCCTCACGCCAATAGGTCCATCTTCCTCGTACCGGGAAGCCCAGAATGGGACACAGCACTCCAGCACTCCAGGTGGTGTCAGCAGTGCTGAGGAGAGGCAAAGGGAAGGATCTGCTCTCTTGAGCGGCAGGCAATTCTCTTTTCCCTTTCTTGCTGCCAGGCCTTTCATCCTCGCCACTCATCACACCCTTAGGTCTGCCTTGCCTTCCTGACACAAGCGTCACTCTCAGGAGATGCAACATCCGATGGGATGCTGAAGTTCAAAGAGGACGCAAGGAGTCACCAAATCTGCCTGGTTTTGAGGGTCCGCATTCCCTTGTGCAAGGGCACATTTGCTGACTGCTGAAAATACCTATTGCCACCCTTCCCGGCACGCTCCCTTACGGCCTCTGCCCTCCACCTCTCTGCATCCTGCCCCTGCACAGCAGCACAGCAAGCAGCTGAAGGCAGGTTCACCTGCAAGCAGCAGAAGGGCTCCAACTCCACGTCCTTCTCGAGGGCAGTGGGCTGCCTGGCGGGCTTCCAATGTATGGAAAGAGGGAGGCAGCTCAGCACAATTCCTAAGACACGTTCAAGGCCCACCGGGTACGTTGGCAGAGGAAAATGAAGACCCCTGAAGGGAGATTGTGAGTGCTTTTGGTGGAGGGCCTCACAGCTGACCCTGAGAGCCATCGGGGGGCCGGGATGACCAGGCAGCAGAGTCATGCTCTGTTCCTCTGAGGCTCACAGAGACTGAAAAGTCGCCTTTGCCTGTGGCCTTGATAGTGCCGGTCTTCCATCCTTCTGAGCCCATTTGCTTAGTTTTGGTGCTCTGGGATCCATTGAGGGAGCTCCACCCAAATCTGGCAGTGCCCCATGCTTACAGGTACCTGATTACACGTGTCCCATGTGCTGGGAGAGGGGAGGTAGTCCCTCCCCAGCTGCCAGCAGAGAGAAGTAAGCTCAGGACAGAGGGCAATGCTTTTGCAGGCAGAGCGGGTGGCTAACGGAGGCTGGAGGAGAAAGAAACAGCACCACAAGTCTCCAGCTATGCTGCACAACGTCTTTAATGAGAAGGGAGGCAAAAGGGCAGTGAAGCAGTACAGAGAGCAAGACACACATTCCCAGGGTTCAGTGAAGCACAGAGAATTGCTCGTTTCCCCAGCACAAGCACCAGGCAAAGTGCTTGCCTCTTCCCATTCCCCCTCTACCTTGTGGCAATCACGTCCCCACAACAGCAATTCCTAACCCTGGTACCCTGTGCCCATCAAGCGGAGATGCAGCCAAGTGGAAGAGCAGGAGCTCTTTCCCGAGGAGTTTGGAGAAAAGCAGAGCCAGAGGCAGCGTGGCAAGACCTGCCATGCAGCGAGGCGCAGCGGGCACCGTTGGCTCGCCCCAGGTGGGATGGGGGTACCCAGCTCGTCTGCAAGCCATGGCCGTGCTTGCAGTCTCGGGTGCCCATTTCCTTCCAGGTTCCTGGGTGGTGGCGCCGAAGGGGATGATCGTCTGGCTTCAGCAGTTTAGACTGCAGCGGGGGGGAGGCAGACACAGTCCGACCGCGCCCAGATCAAGGGAGCCGCCAGATGTGATGGGCACCCCCGCAGCACTGAGGGAGCTGCCAACAGCAGCTGACAGAGAGGATCCCACGGCTGTGCTCTGAGGGAAGGAGGTGAGAATGGGGCCAGGCAGGGTCACCACGACCGGGGAGGCCTGGATGGCAACCGTCGAGTCAGCGCAGCGGGCGATGCACGGCTCATTGCAGCTGCTTGCAAGTGGGGTTGGGCCAGAGGTGCCGCAGGGGCGTGGCAGGCAGGGTCTGAAGCAAGACATCTCTCTGTGAGGGAGGCAAAGCTGAAACACAGAGCAGGGGAGGGAAAAGAGGGCAGAAGTTGGAGGACCCCGGATAATGCTGAGTGCGTGGCAACTGCCCCGTGCCTGGGTTTGGAGCAGAACTGATTTAGCAAGGCCAGCCCCATGCTTGGACGAGATCCCGCAAGGAGCTGCAGGCATGGTTTGGGCAAGCCCACAATGCCTTCCCCTAGCTCTTCGTCTGCCATGCCACACAGGCCTTCCCCTGTGGCTGTCCTATTGGAAACCACCAAGCTGGAAGAGCTCTGCTCCCTCTTCTCACTCAAGAGGCTGCCCTCGTCCCTGAGAGTGGGGGGAGGCTGCTGAGGCCTCCCTTCACTCCTGCTTCCAGAGCGACCTCAGGACGCACGGTCACATGCCCTCCGAGTCACACAGCACGGGAATGCTGACCAGCTTTTCACGTGAAATGCATCAGAGTGGGCTTAAAGCAGCTCTGCAAAGACCGCTCATACCACATCTCCAAAAGAAACGTTTCTGCCTTCAAGATGGCAGGGGATGTGCTGGGCTATTTGGTTAGGGACGACCTGCTGCAGGTGGAAATTCTGGGGCACTCGCATGCCCGCAGCTGAACCCAGAGATCCCCCTTCTGCTTGAATGCACCCTCCTCTTCCCAGCTCTCCATCACCACCCCGCTGGAAAGGAGAAAGAGGTAAAGGACCTTAAACATTTCTTTTCAAGTGCCAAGCTTGCCAGCCACCTATCAAGGTTGAGTAGCCAGCATGAGAGCCGTTCAGCCCGTAGGAAGAGAGGGAGCGGAGCCAGGCTTACCTAGTTCCCCAAGGAAAGTGAGGCAAAGAGAGGAGGATGGCAGAGCCTGGCGCAGCACAGGCTTTTATGCTGTGTCCCAGAGCCCCAGGGGGCCCAAAACATTCCTTGCTCATGAAGCACCCAAACACTCGTGGCTGCTGCTGCTTGCAGAGCTCTCGCTGGTGATTAAGCCCTTGCCTCTCTCAGCTGAAATGTTTTGCTCCCACTTCATAGGAGTTGATGGTGGAACGACTCATCTGTGTCGCAGCCACCCCTGCGGACTCCTAGGGTCCGTGAAGTTGGAGGTGTCAGGCTCGCTGTCCAGAGAGGTTTTTAAGCGGATTTGCGTCATGCGGATTGCCTTTGGCTCATCCGCCTCTGCCCGTGGTGAGCATGGCCATGAGCCGTGGTGAGGTTTGGCCATGAAGGACACCTCAAGCCAGCGCTCGAGTGCTTTCCGTGGAGGGACTCAGGCTGACCCTGAGAGACATCTCTCCCTGCAGGTTATGGCAGACGCTCCGGAGGTGGTGGGCTAAGTTCAGGGAGAACGTGAAGGCTGCGCAGTCCCGTAAGGGAGACGAGAGTCAGGTCTGCAGGGCCGAGGCAAAGCTCCACAGCAAGGAAGGATGCTAGTGAGCTGGAGGCAAGCGCCTTGGGGGCAGGAGTGAGGGCTGTGACAATGTTGCTAGTTCTGATGCTGGTCAGGCTGCACCACAGCCTCCGTCAGCTGCCTTGGAGCCTGGGAACGACGGCAGGTTCATGGTGAGCAGGACGAAGCCAGAGAGCGGGTTGGTCCCCTCCAGTGTGGAAAGGGCAAGCGGTCACTCTCTGGGATCTCCATAGCCATGTGCGTAGGGGACTTGAATGGGCCTTCACGCTTCTTGCAGGCGGGGGTCTGGGCTCTGCTTGGGCAGTGGAGAATCTCCTGCAAACAAGCAGATCAAGGTGTAGGAGGGAGATCAAAGAGGTTCCTGCGTCCTTCCCTGAAAGTGACCCACACCCAAATGGACCTGTTTTGCGCAGCAGCTTCATTGCGGAGGCCAAAAGCCTGCATGGCGGGGCAGCGAGCTGCAGCGTGCGGCTGTTTCTCCTGGGTGAGGGATGGCGTGGCGCATTCAAGGCATTTTCATTCCAGAGCAACGTTGGATCGGTCTCCCGGAGCAGCTGGGAGCCATCGTACTGTGGAAGAGCTGGGAAAATCCCTGAACTCCAGGGAAACGTGAGTCGCCCTGCTGTTGACTTTGGTGGAGATGGCGTCCTGGCCTCAGGCGTGCCAGGAATACCGAGCTTGTGTCCTCATTCTTCCTGAAGTGCCACTTTCCTGAAGGGCATTTCCAAATGGTTTGCGTTATTGCTGAAGCCCCTGGTGCCTCTAGGCAATCGCATGCTCCTGCCTTCCAGCCCTTTTGTGGCTGGTCAAGGGCCCTTGTGACTCAGCACATCCCCAAAGAGGTGAGGGAGGAAGGACCGCCCTAAAGGTCCTCAGGGCCAACGTCCTGCTCCAAACAGGCCAAACTTCCCAGCTCCACCCGGCGGCTCAGGGTCTGAGCACCGACACGCACGGAGATGCCAGTGTCCCTCGCGCAGCCTGTGTCAGGGCTGCACCGTACTCACTGAGGCTTGTTTTCCCATTGCCAGAGCTGGGTTTTCCCTTCCCCGCCTCCCCTCTGGGCCTTCTCTCCTCCAGGCTGCACAAAGCCAATGCCGTCGACCTCTGCTCCTACGGCATGGGCTTCAGCCCCGCCTGACTGAGTCTGGCCCTGGGCCTGTTGCTCTCTCCAGGTTTCTGATGCGTCTCTGGTCCTGGGGGACCCAGACAGGGCACTGCAATGCAGGTGTTGCCCCAGCAGCAGTGAGAAGGGCAGAGCATCGATCGCTTTGCTCAGCTTGCATTGAACCGTTTGAGTTGGAAGGGACCTCTGTGAGTGAGCTAGTCCAATGCCCTGCTCGAAGCAGTGACGACTACGTCGGGTTGCTCAGGGATGTGTGTAGGCAAGCTTTTTCCTCTCCCCAAGAAGGGCAATCCAGCAACCACGCTCTTCCAGGGCTTGACCACCCCCATGATGCAAAAGATTCTTCATCTTAATCTGTGTTATATGTAGCTGGACTTTACAGTGCTACAGCTTGTGTCCTCTGCTCCTTGCCCAGTCACTGTGAGCTCCAGAAGCGCCTTCTTTTCTTTCTCCTCCCGCGGGGCAACTGCAGAGAGGAATGAGATCTCCCCTGAGCCTTCTCTTCCTAGGGCGGCCAAAAGCTAGGTCTCCCAGCCTCTCCTCGTATGTCACATGCACCAGACCCCTAGTCACCCTGGTGACCCTGTCTTCCTGCCCGGGACTCACTCCACAAGGGCAATGCCTTTCCAGTACTGGAGATTCAAGACCGGGCACACTGTCGGTCTCCCAGGTGCCAAAGAGAGGGGAAGGGTCCCGGCCCTCGCCCTCGCCCTCGCCCTCAGCCTCGCCCTCGCCCTCGCCCTCGCTGTCACCGTTGCCCTGCTGGCTGCAGCTTGCCAACGCAGCCCAGGATGTGGCTGTCTGTCCTTGCAGCCAGAGCATAGTGCTGGCTCAGGTTTGGCTTCTTGTCCGCCTGGCCCCACCAAGACCCTTTTAAGCAAGCTGCTTCCTAGCCAGTCGGCCTCCAGCCTGCCCTGTGTTATTTCAGCCCAGGGGAGGACGAGCCTTTGCCGTTGTTGACCTGTAGGCACTGGCTGTCAGCCCCTTTCTCCAGCCTGGTGAGTTTTCCCTGAATACCAGCCTGGGCCTCCAGTGTGCCAGCTGCATGTCCCCGGTCTGGCCTCTTGTAAGAATGTACTGAAAGTACCCTGTGGCACCGTTCAAGCTGCTCAGGACACTGTCCAGTCCGGTGTTGAATATCTCCAGTGATGGAGACTCCACAGCCTCTGTGGGCAGTGTGTTGCAGCGCTTGGCCACCCTCACCATCAGCAATTTTTTTCTTATGTGGAGATGAAATTTTCTGTGTCTCCATTTGTGCCTAATGCCCCTTGTATGCTCACTGCATGACACTGAAAAGAGTCTGGCTCCATGTTTGCTACACCCTCCCACAGGTGTTCATGCGCACGGAGAAGATCACCCCCCTCCTCGCCTTCTTCAGGCTAAACAGTGCCAGCTCTCTCAGCCTCTGCTCGTAGGACAGATGCTCCAGCCCCTTCATGCTCTTTGTGGCCCTCTGCTGGGCTTGCTCCAGAAGGTCCATGCCTGTCTTGTCCTGCGGAGCCCAGAACTGGACGCAGCACTCCGCATGTGGTCTCGCCAGGGCTGTGCAGCGGGCAATCATCAACGCCCTTGACCTGGTGGCTCTTCGTGATGCAGCGAAGGATGATGCTGGCTTTCTTGTTGCAGAGGAACCTTGCCGGCTCATGTTCAACTTGGTGTCCACCCAAGCTTCTTTGTTTGTAAGCATGAGGTCCAGCAGAGCTCCTTCTCTGCAAAGCTGCTTGCCAGGCGGTCGGCTCCCAACAGGTACTGCTGCATGGGTTATGAGCGCTGAGGGCCCTCTGACTGGCACTACACCCTTCTGGTGTATCGGCCACCCCTCCCCATTTCGTATCATCTGCAAACCTGCTGAGGGTGCGCTGGGGTCCCATGATCTAGGCCATTAATGAAGAGGCTGGAGAGCACTGGACGCAGTATCGACCCCTGGGGGACGCCACTGGTGACTGGCCTCCAGCTGGTCTTTGTGCTGCGGATCACAGCCCTTGTGATAAACAGCATCTGCTGCTCTCCCCTCATCCACTAACTCAGCCATTGCATCGTAGAAGGCCCGTAGGAGTGCATAGTTGTGCATGTCCCGCCTGTTCAAATATTGCCTAGCCTGATCCTCCTCCACTGAGGGCAAGTGTGCCTGGGCCTGGACTTTCCCCCTGGTTTCAGGGACCTGGGATTCCTGACGTGCGGTCACCCCGGTAAAGAGCAAGGCAAAGAAGGCCGTCAGTACCTTGGCCTTTTCTTTGTCCTTTGTGACCGGGTCGCCTTTGCCAGTGAGCAGAAGGCCCCTGCTTTCGCTGGTCTTTCTTTTGCCGCTGAGGTACCCGTAGAAACACCTCTTGTTCCCCTTCACGTCCCTCCTGAGATTAAGCCCCAGGTGGCCTTTGGCCTTCCTAACCCCATCCCTGCATGCTTGGAGAGTGTCTCTGCGTTCTTCCCAGCTCACATGTCCCTGCCTCCACCTGCTGTATGCTTCCTTTAGATGTCGGAGTTCCTCCAGGAGCTCCTTATGCACCCATGCGGGCCTCCTGCGGCCTTTGCTTGTTGGGATGGACCATTCTGGAGCTTGAGGAGGTGATCCTTCCTTGAAACTCAGCCATCACTCCTGGACCCCTCTTCTCTCCAGGATGGTGTCCCATGGGATTCTTCCAAGCAGATCCCTGAAGAGGCCAAAGTCTGCTCTTCTGAAGTCCAGGGCTGTGATTGTGGCTTTGGGCTTTCTCTCCTCCGCTCAGGAGCCTGAACTCCATCTCGTGACCACTGTGCCGAGGTTGCTCCCAGCCTTCCCGTTCCCGACCAGTTAGGTCTTCTTTGTTCGTAAGCATGAGGTCCAGCAGAGCACCTGCCCTCCTCAGCTCCTCCGTCGCCTGTGTCAGGCACTTGTCGTCAAGACCCTCCAGAAACCTCCTGGATGATCCGTCTTGGACAGGGAGCTCTCTGTGATAAAAGCTCACAGCACAGGCATTTCCACAAGGTGAACGCAGGATCTCCTCTTGACAGGGAAGGGAGTTAAACCAGAGCATGGGTGGCCCCTCCTTGCTTGGCCAGCCTCTGAGAGGAGCAGCAGAGCAGCCTGATGCTCCCCGGGGGATGCATCAGAAGCAGGTCTGACCCCCAGCACAGCACTTCTCCCAGCAGCAGAGCTGCAGTCTGCTTCCCTTGGCCCCGCTGCCCTCCTGAGCCAGAGCTCTCCAGAAGGGACCCCCCAGGAATGACGGCGCTACCCCGCTCTGCGCTCTGGAACTGGAGCTGTGAGTTCACATCTCAGTGGGGCCTCAAGCTGCTGCTTCTCTGGTGGCTTTCCTCAGCGTGTTTGCATTTTTATACCCGTGCATGGCTGTTGGGTAGATTGCTTTATGCACTCTGGTCCTCCTTACTTCCCTGCCCTCCGGCTCTGTTCTTTCAGCGTGACTGAACCCATCCTGCCCCTGGGACTGACAGCAGTGCCCCTTCTCCTGCCCCTTCCCCATGCCCGCCTCTGTAGTCGTTTTGGGCCCTGGCTCCCCGCATCGTCTCTCCTCCCTTGTCCCTGACAGCCGGTTCTGCCTGAGGGATCCAGCGCTGGGTCACAGAAGAGCTGAGGTGGGAAGGAACCTCTGGAGACTGTCTAGTGCACTCCCATGCTCAAAGCAGGGTCCAGCAGAGGGGGCTGCTCAGGGCCTTGTGCAGTCAGGTTGAGAATGGCTGCGAGGATGGAGCCTCCAGAAGCTCTCTGGGGAACCCATTCCCATGTTTGACCACCCTCACAGGAGAAGAGTTGTCTTCTGTGCGTTTAAGTGGGATTTGCTGTATTGCAGCTTGTGCCCGCTACTGCTTGCCCTGTTGTGGGGCCCCAGTGAGAAGCAGCTGACTCTTTCTTCTTCACTCCCCTGCCCCTGCCCCCTCCACCGCCTCAGGTACTGATGCATATCGATAAGGTCCCCCTGAGCCCTCTCTTCCCTTCCCTTCCCTTCCCTTCCCTTCCCTTCCCTTCCCTTCCCTTCCCTTCCCTTCCCTTCCCTTCCCTTCCCTTCCCTTCCCTTCCCTTCCCTTCCCTTCCCTTCCCTTCCCTTCCCTTCCCTTCCCTTCCCTTCCCTTCCCTTCCCTTCCCTTCCCTTCCCTTCCCTTCCCTTCCCTTCCCTTCCCTTCCCTTCCCTTCCCTTCCCTTCCCTTCCCTTCCCTTCCCTTCCCTTCCCTTCCCTTCCCTTCCCTTCCCTTCCCTTCCCTTCCCTTCCCTTCCCTTCCCTTCCCTTCCCTTCCCTTCCCTTCCCTTCCCTTCCCTTCCCTTCTCCAAGCTGAACCGTCCCAGCTCCTGCCCAGCCTCTCCTGCTTTGACAGATGATCCAAGGCCTCAACCATTTTCGTGGCCCTTTGCTGGCCTCACGCCAGTAGGTCCATCTCCCTCGTACCGGGAAGCCCAGAATGGGACACAGCACTCCAGCACTCCAGGTGGTGTCAGCAGTGCGGAGGAGAGGCAGAGGGAAGGATCTGCTCTCTTGAGCGGCAGGCAATTCTCTTCTGACACCACCCAGCCTGCTTCTGACCACCTTTGCTGCAAGGACATGTTGCCGCCTCAGGCACTGAAGCCCTTCTGTGGCACAGCATCCTTCCTCTGAAATAAATACCCACGAGCTACCAAGGTGCTGGGGAGCCACCTGCGTTAGCAAAAAGAAATGAAGCCTGGAGTCGCTGATACCCAGAGGAACGCCAGGACTCCAGCCGAGATTCGGACTCAGAAGGGCCACTTCTCCCTGCCTGTCACTGAAGGTGCCCTCCACAACTCAGCTGAGAACCCACATCCCTTTCTTGCTGCCAGGCCTTTCATCCTCGCCACTCATCACACCCTTAGGTCTGCCTTGCCTTCCTGACACAAGCGTCACTCTCAGGAGATGCAACATCCGATGGGATGCTGAAGTTCAAAGAGGACGCAAGGAGTCACCAAATCTGCCTGGTTTTGAGGGTCCGCATTCCCTTGTGCAAGGGCACATTTGCTGACTGCTGAAAATACCTATTGCCACCCTTCCCGGCACGCTCCCTTACGGCCTCTGCCCTCCACCTCTCTGCATCCTGCCCCTGCACAGCAGCACAGCAAGCAGCTGAAGGCAGGTTCACCTGCAAGCAGCAGAAGGGCTCCAACTCCACGTCCTTCTCGAGGGCAGTGGGCTGCCTGGCGGGCTTCCAATGTATGGAAAGAGGGAGGCAGCTCAGCACAATTCCTAAGACACGTTCAAGGCCCACCGGGTACGTTGGCAGAGGAAAATGAAGACCCCTGAAGGGAGATTGTGAGTGCTTTTGGTGGAGGGCCTCACAGCTGACCCTGAGAGCCATCGGGGGGCCGGGATGACCAGGCAGCAGAGTCATGCTCTGTTCCTCTGAGGCTCACAGAGACTGAAAAGTCGCCTTTGCCTGTGGCCTTGATAGTGCCGGTCTTCCATCCTTCTGAGCCCATTTGCTTAGTTTTGGTGCTCTGGGATCCATTGAGGGAGCTCCACCCAAATCTGGCAGTGCCCCATGCTTACAGGTACCTGATTACACGTGTCCCATGTGCTGGGAGAGGGGAGGTAGTCCCTCCCCAGCTGCCGGCAGAGAGAAGTAAGCTCAGGACAGAGGGCAATGCTTTTGCAGGCAGAGCGGGTGGCTAACGGAGGCTGGAGGAGAAAGAAACAGCACCACAAGTCTCCAGCTATGCTGCACAACGTCTTTAATGAGAAGGGAGGCAAAAGGGCAGTGAAGCAGTACAGAGAGCAAGACACACGTTCCCAGGGTTCAGTGAAGCACAGAGAATTGCTCGTTTCCCCAGCACAAGCACCAGGCAAAGTGCTTGCCTCTTCCCATTCCCCCTCTACCTTGTGGCAATCACGTCCCCACAACAGCAATTCCTAACCCTGGTACCCTGTGCCCATCAAGCGGAGATGCAGCCAAGTGGAAGAGCAGGAGCTCTTTCCCGAGGAGTTTGGAGAAAAGCAGAGCCAGAGGCAGCGTGGCAAGACCTGCCATGCAGCGAGGCGCAGCGGGCACCGTTGGCTCGCCCCAGGTGGGATGGGGGTACCCAGCTCGTCTGCAAGCCATGGCCGTGCTTGCAGTCTCGGGTGCCCATTTCCTTCCAGGTTCCTGGGTGGTGGCGCCGAAGGGGATGATCGTCTGGCTTCAGCAGTTTAGACTGCAGCGGGGGGGAGGCAGACACAGTCCGACCGCGCCCAGATCAAGGGAGCCGCCAGATGTGATGGGCACCCCCGCAGCACTGAGGGAGCTGCCAACAGCAGCTGACAGAGAGGATCCCACGGCTGTGCTCTGAGGGAAGGAGGTGAGAATGGGGCCAGGCAGGGTCACCACGACCGGGGAGGCCTGGATGGCAACCGTCGAGTCAGCGCAGCGGGCGATGCACGGCTCATTGCAGCTGCTTGCAAGTGGGGTTGGGCCAGAGGTGCCGCAGGGGCGTGGCAGGCAGGGTCTGAAGCAAGACATCTCTCTGTGAGGGAGGCAAAGCTGAAACACAGAGCAGGGGAGGGAAAAGAGGGCAGAAGTTGGAGGACCCCGGATAATGCTGAGTGCGTGGCAACTGCCCCGTGCCTGGGTTTGGAGCAGAACTGATTTAGCAAGGCCAGCCCCATGCTTGGACGAGATCCCGCAAGGAGCTGCAGGCATGGTTTGGGCAAGCCCACAATGCCTTCCCCTAGCTCTTCGTCTGCCATGCCACACAGGCCTTCCCCTGTGGCTGTCCTATTGGAAACCACCAAGCTGGAAGAGCTCTGCTCCCTCTTCTCACTCAAGAGGCTGCCCTCGTCCCTGAGAGTGGGGGGAGGCTGCTGAGGCCTCCCTTCACTCCTGCTTCCAGAGCGACCTCAGGACGCACGGTCACATGCCCTCCGAGTCACACAGCACGGGAATGCTGACCAGCTTTTCACGTGAAATGCATCAGAGTGGGCTTAAAGCAGCTCTGCAAAGACCGCTCATACCACATCTCCAAAAGAAACGTTTCTGCCTTCAAGATGGCAGGGGATGTGCTGGGCTATTTGGTTAGGGACGACCTGCTGCAGGTGGAAATTCTGGGGCACTCGCATGCCCGCAGCTGAACCCAGAGATCCCCCTTCTGCTTGAATGCACCCTCCTCTTCCCAGCTCTCCATCACCACCCCGCTGGAAAGGAGAAAGAGGTAAAGGACCTTAAACATTTCTTTTCAAGTGCCAAGCTTGCCAGCCACCTATCAAGGTTGAGTAGCCAGCATGAGAGCCGTTCAGCCCGTAGGAAGAGAGGGAGCGGAGCCAGGCTTACCTAGTTCCCCAAGGAAAGTGAGGCAAAGAGAGGAGGATGGCAGAGCCTGGCGCAGCACAGGCTTTTATGCTGTGTCCCAGAGCCCCAGGGGGCCCAAAACATTCCTTGCTCATGAAGCACCCAAACACTCGTGGCTGCTGCTGCTTGCAGAGCTCTCGCTGGTGATTAAGCCCTTGCCTCTCTCAGCTGAAATGTTTTGCTCCCACTTCATAGGAGTTGATGGTGGAACGACTCATCTGTGTCGCAGCCACCCCTGCGGACTCCTAGGGTCCGTGAAGTTGGAGGTGTCAGGCTCGCTGTCCAGAGAGGTTTTTAAGCGGATTTGCGTCATGCGGATTGCCTTTGGCTCCTCCGCCTCTGCCCGTGGTGAGCATGGCCATGAGCCGTGGTGAGGTTTGGCCATGAAGGACACCTCAAGCCAGCGCTCGAGTGCTTTCCGTGGAGGGACTCAGGCTGACCCTGAGAGACATCTCTCCCTGCAGGTTATGGCAGACGCTCCGGAGGTGGTGGGCTAAGTTCAGGGAGAACGTGAAGGCTGCGCAGTCCCGTAAGGGAGACGAGAGTCAGGTCTGCAGGGCCGAGGCAAAGCTCCACAGCAAGGAAGGATGCTAGTGAGCTGGAGGCAAGCGCCTTGGGGGCAGGAGTGAGGGCTGTGACAATGTTGCTAGTTCTGATGCTGGTCAGGCTGCACCACAGCCTCCGTCAGCTGCCTTGGAGCCTGGGAACGACGGCAGGTTCATGGTGAGCAGGACGAAGCCAGAGAGCGGGTTGGTCCCCTCCAGTGTGGAAAGGGCAAGCGGTCACTCTCTGGGATCTCCATAGCCATGTGCGTAGGGGACTTGAGTGGGCCTTCACGCTTCTTGCAGGCGGGGGTCTGGGCTCTGCTTGGGCAGTGGAGAATCTCCTGCAAACAAGCAGATCAAGGTGTAGGAGGGAGATCAAAGAGGTTCCTGCGTCCTTCCCTGAAAGTGACCCACACCCAAATGGACCTGTTTTGCGCAGCAGCTTCATTGCGGAGGCCAAAAGCCTGCATGGGCTGCTTCTTAGGAGTGGCTCGGGGCAGCGAGCTGCAGCGTGCGGCTGTTTCTCCTGGGTGAGGGATGGCGTGGCGCATTCAAGGCATTTTCATTCCAGAGCAACGTTGGATCGGTCTCCCGGAGCAGCTGGGAGCCATCGTACTGTGGAAGAGCTGGGAAAATCCCTGAACTCCAGGGAAACGTGAGTCGCCCTGCTGTTGACTTTGGTGGAGATGGCGTCCTGGCCTCAGGCGTGCCAGGAATACCGAGCTTGTGTCCTCATTCTTCCTGAAGTGCCACTTTCCTGAAGGGCATTTCCAAATGGTTTGCGTTATTGCTGAAGCCCCTGGTGCCTCTAGGCAATCGCATGCTCCTGCCTTCCAGCCCTTTTGTGGCTGGTCAAGGGCCCTTGTGACTCAGCACATCCCCAAAGAGGTGAGGGAGGAAGGACCGCCCTAAAGGTCCTCAGGGCCAACGTCCTGCTCCAAACAGGCCAAACTTCCCAGCTCCACCCGGCGGCTCAGGGTCTGAGCACCGACACGCACGGAGATGCCAGTGTCCCTCGCGCAGCCTGTGTCAGGGCTGCACCGTACTCACTGAGGCTTGTTTTCCCATTGCCAGAGCTGGGTTTTCCCTTCCCCGCCTCCCCTCCGGGCCTTCTCTCCTCCAGGCTGCACAAAGCCAATGCCGTCGACCTCTGCTCCTACGGCATGGGCTTCAGCCCCGCCTGACTGAGTCTGGCCCTGGGCCTGTTGCTCTCTCCAGGTTTCTGATGCGTCTCTGGTCCTGGGGGACCCAGACAGGGCACTGCAATGCAGGTGTTGCCCCAGCAGCAGTGAGAAGGGCAGAGCATCGATCGCTTTGCTCAGCTTGCATTGAACCGTTTGAGTTGGAAGGGACCTCTGTGAGTGAGCTAGTCCAATGCCCTGCTCGAAGCAGTGACGACTACGTCGGGTTGCTCAGGGATGTGTGTAGGCAAGCTTTTTCCTCTCCCCAAGAAGGGCAATCCAGCAACCACGCTCTTCCAGGGCTTGACCACCCCCATGATGCAAAAGATTCTTCATCTTAATCTGTGTTATATGTAGCTGGACTTTACAGTGCTACAGCTTGTGTCCTCTGCTCCTTGCCCAGTCACTGTGAGCTCCAGAAGCGCCTTCTTTTCTTTCTCCTCCCGCGGGGCAACTGCAGAGAGGAATGAGATCTCCCCTGAGCCTTCTCTTCCTAGGGCGGCCAAAAGCTAGGTCTCCCAGCCTCTCCTCGTATGTCACATGCACCAGACCCCTAGTCACCCTGGTGACCCTGTCTTCCTGCCCGGGACTCACTCCACAAGGGCAATGCCTTTCCAGTACTGGAGATTCAAGACCGGGCACACTGTCGGTCTCCCAGGTGCCAAAGAGAGGGGAAGGGTCGCTGCCCTAGCCCTCGCCCTCGCCCTCAGCCTCGCCCTCGCCCTCGCTGTCACCGTTGCCCTGCTGGCTGCAGCTTGCCAACGCAGCCCAGGATGTGGCTGTCTGTCCTTGCAGCCAGAGCATAGTGCTGGCTCAGGTTTGGCTTCTTGTCCGCCTGGCCCCACCAAGACCCTTTTAAGCAAGCTGCTTCCTAGCCAGTCGGCCTCCAGCCTGCCCTGTGTTATTTCAGCCCAGGGGAGGACGAGCCTTTGCCGTTGTTGACCTGTAGGCACTGGCTGTCAGCCCCTTTCTCCAGCCTGGTGAGTTTTCCCTGAATACCAGCCTGGGCCTCCAGTGTGCCAGCTGCATGTCCCCGGTCTGGCCTCTTGTAAGAATGTACTGAAAGTACCCTGTGGCACCGTTCAAGCTGCTCAGGACACTGTCCAGTCCGGTGTTGAATATCTCCAGTGATGGAGACTCCACAGCCTCTGTGGGCAGTGTGTTGCAGCGCTTGGCCACCCTCACCATCAGCAATTTTTTTCTTATGTGGAGATGAAATTTTCTGTGTCTCCATTTGTGCCTAATGCCCCTTGTATGCTCACTGCATGACACTGAAAAGAGTCTGGCTCCATGTTTGCTACACCCTCCCACAGGTGTTCATGCGCACGGAGAAGATCACCCCCCTCCTCGCCTTCTTCAGGCTAAACAGTGCCAGCTCTCTCAGCCTCTGCTCGTAGGACAGATGCTCCAGCCCCTTCATGCTCTTTGTGGCCCTCTGCTGGGCTTGCTCCAGAAGGTCCATGCCTGTCTTGTCCTGCGGAGCCCAGAACTGGACGCAGCACTCCGCATGTGGTCTCGCCAGGGCTGTGCAGCGGGCAATCATCAACGCCCTTGACCTGGTGGCTCTTCGTGATGCAGCGAAGGATGATGCTGGCTTTCTTGTTGCAGAGGAACCTTGCCGGCTCATGTTCAACTTGGTGTCCACCCAAGCTTCTTTGTTTGTAAGCATGAGGTCCAGCAGAGCTCCTTCTCTGCAAAGCTGCTTGCCAGGCGGTCGGCTCCCAACAGGTACTGCTGCATGGGTTATGAGCGCTGAGGGCCCTCTGACTGGCACTACACCCTTCTGGTGTATCGGCCACCCCTCCCCATTTCGTATCATCTGCAAACCTGCTGAGGGTGCGCTGGGGTCCCATGATCTAGGCCATTAATGAAGAGGCTGGAGAGCACTGGACGCAGTATCGACCCCTGGGGGACGCCACTGGTGACTGGCCTCCAGCTGGTCTTTGTGCTGCGGATCACAGCCCTTGTGATAAACAGCATCTGCTGCTCTCCCCTCATCCACTAACTCAGCCATTGCATCGTAGAAGGCCCGTAGGAGTGCATAGTTGTGCATGTCCCGCCTGTTCAAATATTGCCTAGCCTGATCCTCCTCCACTGAGGGCAAGTGTGCCTGGGCCTGGACTTTCCCCCTGGTTTCAGGGACCTGGGATTCCTGACGTGCGGTCACCCCGGTAAAGAGCAAGGCAAAGAAGGCCGTCAGTACCTTGGCCTTTTCTTTGTCCTTTGTGACCGGGTCGCCTTTGCCAGTGAGCAGAAGGCCCCTGCTTTCGCTGGTCTTTCTTTTGCCGCTGAGGTACCCGTAGAAACACCTCTTGTTCCCCTTCACGTCCCTCCTGAGATTAAGCCCCAGGTGGCCTTTGGCCTTCCTAACCCCATCCCTGCATGCTTGGAGAGTGTCTCTGCGTTCTTCCCAGCTCACATGTCCCTGCCTCCACCTGCTGTATGCTTCCTTTAGATGTCGGAGTTCCTCCAGGAGCTCCTTATGCACCCATGCGGGCCTCCTGCGGCCTTTGCTTGTTGGGATGGACCATTCTGGAGCTTGAGGAGGTGATCCTTCCTTGAAACTCAGCCATCACTCCTGGACCCCTCTTCTCTCCAGGATGGTGTCCCATGGGATTCTTCCAAGCAGATCCCTGAAGAGGCCAAAGTCTGCTCTTCTGAAGTCCAGGGCTGTGATTGTGGCTTTGGGCTTTCTCTCCTCCGCTCAGGAGCCTGAACTCCATCTCGTGACCACTGTGCCGAGGTTGCTCCCAGCCTTCCCGTTCCCGACCAGTTAGGTCTTCTTTGTTCGTAAGCATGAGGTCCAGCAGAGCACCTGCCCTCCTCAGCTCCTCCGTCGCCTGTGTCAGGCACTTGTCGTCAAGACCCTCCAGAAACCTCCTGGATGATCCGTCTTGGACAGGGAGCTCTCTGTGATAAAAGCTCACAGCACAGGCATTTCCACAAGGTGAACGCAGGATCTCCTCTTGACAGGGAAGGGAGTTAAACCAGAGCATGGGTGGCCCCTCCTTGCTTGGCCAGCCTCTGAGAGGAGCAGCAGAGCAGCCTGATGCTCCCCGGGGGATGCATCAGAAGCAGGTCTGACCCCCAGCACAGCACTTCTCCCAGCAGCAGAGCTGCAGTCTGCTTCCCTTGGCCCCGCTGCCCTCCTGAGCCAGAGCTCTCCAGAAGGGACCCCCCAGGAATGACGGTGCTACCCCGCTCTGCGCTCTGGAACTGGAGCTGTGAGTTCACATCTCAGTGGGGCCTCAAGCTGCTGCTTCTCTGGTGGCTTTCCTCAGCGTGTTTGCATTTTTATACCCGTGCATGGCTGTTGGGTAGATTGCTTTATGCACTCTGGTCCTCCTTACTTCCCTGCCCTCCGGCTCTGTTCTTTCAGCGTGACTGAACCCATCCTGCCCCTGGGACTGACAGCAGTGCCCCTTCTCCTGCCCCTTCCCCATGCCCGCCTCTGTAGTCCTTTTGGGCCCTGGCTCCCCGCATCGTCTCTCCTCCCTTGTCCCTGACAGCCGGTTCTGCCTGAGGGATCCAGCGCTGGGTCACAGAAGAGCTGAGGTGGGAAGGAACCTCTGGAGACTGTCTAGTGCACTCCCATGCTCAAAGCAGGGTCCAGCAGAGGGGGCTGCTCAGGGCCTTGTGCAGTCAGGTTGAGAATGGCTGCGAGGATGGAGCCTCCAGAAGCTCTCTGGGGAACCCATTCCCATGTTTGACCACCCTCACAGGAGAAGAGTTGTCTTCTGTGCGTTTAAGTGGGATTTGCTGTATTGCAGCTTGTGCCCGCTACTGCTTGCCCTGTTGTGGGGCCCCAGTGAGAAGCAGCTGACTCTTTCTTCTTCACTCCCCTGCCCCTGCCCCCTCCACCGCCTCAGGTACTGATGCATATCGATAAGGTCCCCCTGAGCCCTCTCTTCCCTTCCCTTCCCTTCCCTTCCCTTCCCTTCCCTTCCCTTCCCTTCCCTTCCCTTCCCTTCCCTTCCCTTCCCTTCCCTTCCCTTCCCTTCCCTTCCCTTCCCTTCCCTTCCCTTCCCTTCCCTTCCCTTCCCTTCCCTTCCCTTCCCTTCCCTTCCCTTCCCTTCCCTTCCCTTCCCTTCCCTTCCCTTCCCTTCCCTTCCCTTCCCTTCCCTTCCCTTCCCTTCCCTTCCCTTCCCTTCCCTTCCCTTCCCTTCCCTTCCCTTCCCTTCCCTTCCCTTCCCTTCCCTTCCCTTCCCTTCCCTTCCCTTCCCTTCCCTTCCCTTCCCTTCCCTTCCCTTCCCTTCCCTTCCCTTCCCTTCCCTTCCCTTCCCTTCCCTTCCCTTCCCTTCCCTTCCCTTCCCTTCCCTTCCCTTCCCTTCCCTTCCCTTCCCTTCCCTTCTCCAAGCTGAACCGTCCCAGCTCCTGCCCAGCCTCTCCTGCTTTGACAGATGATCCAAGGCCTCAACCATTTTCGTGGCCCTTTGCTGGCCTCACGCCAGTAGGTCCATCTCCCTCGTACCGGGAAGCCCAGAATGGGACACAGCACTCCAGCACTCCAGGTGGTGTCAGCAGTGCGGAGGAGAGGCAGAGGGAAGGATCTGCTCTCTTGAGCGGCAGGCAATTCTCTTCTGACACCACCCAGCCTGCTTCTGACCACCTTTGCTGCAAGGACATGTTGCCGCCTCAGGCACTGAAGCCCTTCTGTGGCACAGCATCCTTCCTCTGAAATAAATACCCACGAGCTACCAAGGTGCTGGGGAGCCACCTGCGTTAGCAAAAAGAAATGAAGCCTGGAGTCGCTGATACCCAGAGGAACGCCAGGACTCCAGCCGAGATTCGGACTCAGAAGGGCCACTTCTCCCTGCCTGTCACTGAAGGTGCCCTCCACAACTCAGCTGAGAACCCACATCCCTTTCTTGCTGCCAGGCCTTTCATCCTCGCCACTCATCACACCCTTAGGTCTGCCTTGCCTTCCTGACACAAGCGTCACTCTCAGGAGATGCAACATCCGATGGGATGCTGAAGTTCAAAGAGGACGCAAGGAGTCACCAAATCTGCCTGGTTTTGAGGGTCCGCATTCCCTTGTGCAAGGGCACATTTGCTGACTGCTGAAAATACCTATTGCCACCCTTCCCGGCACGCTCCCTTACGGCCTCTGCCCTCCACCTCTCTGCATCCTGCCCCTGCACAGCAGCACAGCAAGCAGCTGAAGGCAGGTTCACCTGCAAGCAGCAGAAGGGCTCCAACTCCACGTCCTTCTCGAGGGCAGTGGGCTGCCTGGCGGGCTTCCAATGTATGGAAAGAGGGAGGCAGCTCAGCACAATTCCTAAGACACGTTCAAGGCCCACCGGGTACGTTGGCAGAGGAAAATGAAGACCCCTGAAGGGAGATTGTGAGTGCTTTTGGTGGAGGGCCTCACAGCTGACCCTGAGAGCCATCGGGGGGCCGGGATGACCAGGCAGCAGAGTCATGCTCTGTTCCTCTGAGGCTCACAGAGACTGAAAAGTCGCCTTTGCCTGTGGCCTTGATAGTGCCGGTCTTCCATCCTTCTGAGCCCATTTGCTTAGTTTTGGTGCTCTGGGATCCATTGAGGGAGCTCCACCCAAATCTGGCAGTGCCCCATGCTTACAGGTACCTGATTACACGTGTCCCATGTGCTGGGAGAGGGGAGGTAGTCCCTCCCCAGCTGCCGGCAGAGAGAAGTAAGCTCAGGACAGAGGGCAATGCTTTTGCAGGCAGAGCGGGTGGCTAACGGAGGCTGGAGGAGAAAGAAACAGCACCACAAGTCTCCAGCTATGCTGCACAACGTCTTTAATGAGAAGGGAGGCAAAAGGGCAGTGAAGCAGTACAGAGAGCAAGACACACGTTCCCAGGGTTCAGTGAAGCACAGAGAATTGCTCGTTTCCCCAGCACAAGCACCAGGCAAAGTGCTTGCCTCTTCCCATTCCCCCTCTACCTTGTGGCAATCACGTCCCCACAACAGCAATTCCTAACCCTGGTACCCTGTGCCCATCAAGCGGAGATGCAGCCAAGTGGAAGAGCAGGAGCTCTTTCCCGAGGAGTTTGGAGAAAAGCAGAGCCAGAGGCAGCGTGGCAAGACCTGCCATGCAGCGAGGCGCAGCGGGCACCGTTGGCTCGCCCCAGGTGGGATGGGGGTACCCAGCTCGTCTGCAAGCCATGGCCGTGCTTGCAGTCTCGGGTGCCCATTTCCTTCCAGGTTCCTGGGTGGTGGCGCCGAAGGGGATGATCGTCTGGCTTCAGCAGTTTAGACTGCAGCGGGGGGGAGGCAGACACAGTCCGACCACGCCCAGATCAAGGGAGCCGCCAGATGTGATGGGCACCCCCGCAGCACTG
Source organism: Dromaius novaehollandiae (assembly GCF_036370855.1). NCBI lineage: Eukaryota > Metazoa > Chordata > Aves > Casuariiformes > Dromaiidae > Dromaius > Dromaius novaehollandiae. The sequence continues at coordinate 25,945,847 of NC_088107.1, forward strand.
AGGGAGCTGCCAACAGCAGCTGACAGAGAGGATCCCACGGCTGTGCTCTGAGGGAAGGAGGTGAGAATGGGGCCAGGCAGGGTCACCACGACCGGGGAGGCCTGGATGGCAACCGTCGAGTCAGCGCAGCGGGCGATGCACGGCTCATTGCAGCTGCTTGCAAGTGGGGATGGGCCAGAGGTGCCGCAGGGGCGTGGCAGGCAGGGTCTGAAGCAAGACATCTCTCTGTGAGGGAGGCAAAGCTGAAACACAGAGCAGGGGAGGGAAAAGAGGGCAGAAGTTGGAGGACCCCGGATAATGCCGAGTGCGTGGCAACTGCCCCGCGCCTGGGTTTGGAGCAGAACTGATTTAGCAAGGCCAGCCCCATGCTTGGACGAGATCCCGCAAGGAGCTGCAGGCATGGTTTGGGCAAGCCCACAATGCCTTCCCCTAGCTCTTCGTCTGCCATGCCACACAGGCCTTCCCCTGTGGCTGTCCTATTGGAAACCACCAAGCTGGAAGAGCTCTGCTCCCTCTTCTCACTCAAGAGGCTGCCCTCGTCCCTGAGAGCGGGGGGAGGCTGCTGAGGCCTCCCTTCACTCCTGCTTCCAGAGCGACCTCAGGACGCACGGTTGCATGCCCCCCAAGTCACACAGCACGGGAATGCTGACCAGCTTTTCACGTGAAATGCATCAGAGTGGGCTTAAAGCAGCTCTGCAAAGACCGCTCATACCACATCTCCAAAAGAAATGTTTCTGCCTTCAAGATGGCAGGGGATGCGCTGGGCTATTTGGTTAGGGACGACCTGCTGCAGGTGGAAATTCTGGGGCACTCGCATGCCCGCAGCTGAACCCAGAGATCCCCCTTCTGCTTGAATGCACCCTCCTCTTCCCAGCTCTCCATCACCACCCCGCTGGAAAGGAGAAAGAGGTAAAGGACCTTAAACATTTCTTTTCAAGTGCCAAGCTTGCCAGCCACCTATCAAGGTTGAGTAGCCAGCATGAGAGCCGTTCAGCCCGTAGGAAGAGAGGGAGCGGAGCCAGGCTTACCTAGTTCCCCAAGGAAAGTGAGGCAAAGAGAGGAGGATGGCAGAGCCTGGCGCAGCACAGGCTTTTATGCTGTGTCCCAGAGCCCCAGGGGGCCCAAAACATTCCTTGCTCATGAAGCACCCAAACACTCGTGGCTGCTGCTGCTTGCAGAGCTCTCGCTGGTGATTAAGCCCTTGCCTCTCTCAGCTGAAATGTTTTGCTCCCACTTCATAGGAGTTGATGGTGGAACGACTCATCTGTGTCGCAGCCACCCCTGCGGACTCCTAGGGCCCGTGAAGTTGGAGGTGTCAGGCTCGCTGTCCAGAGAGGTTTTTAAGCGGATTTGCGTCATGCGGATTGCCTTTGGCTCCTCCGCCTCTGCCCGTGGTGAGCATGGCCATGAGCCGTGGTGAGGTTTGGCCATGAAGGACACCTCAAGCCAGCGCTCGAGTGCTTTCCGTGGAGGGACTCAGGCTGACCCTGAGAGACATCTCTCCCTGCAGGTTATGGCAGACGCTCCGGAGGTGGTGGGCTAAGTTCAGGGAGAACGTGAAGGCTGCGCAGTCCCGTAAGGGAGACGAGAGTCAGGTCTGCAGGGCCGAGGCAAAGCTCCACAGCAAGGAAGGATGCTAGTGAGCTGGAGGCAAGCGCCTTGGGGGCAGGAGTGAGGGCTGTGACAATGTTGCTAGTTCTGATGCTGGTCAGGCTGCACCACAGCCTCCGTCAGCTGCCTTGGAGCCTGGGAACGATGGCAGGTTCATGGTGAGCAGGACGAAGCCAGAGAGCGGGTTGGTCCCCTCCAGTGTGGAAAGGGCAAGCGGTCACTCTCTGGGATCTCCATAGCCATGTGCGTAGGGGACTTGAGTGGGCCTTCACGCTTCTTGCAGGCGGGGGTCTGGGCTCTGCTTGGGCAGTGGAGAATCTCCTGCAAACAAGCAGATCAAGGTGTAGGAGGGAGATCAAAGAGGTTCCTGCGTCCTTCCCTGAAAGTGACCCACACCCAAATGGACCTGTTTTGCGCAGCAGCTTCATTGCGGAGGCCAAAAGCCTGCATGGGCTGCTTCTTAGGAGTGGCTCGGGGCAGCGAGCTGCAGCGTGCGGCTGTTTCTCCTGGGTGAGGGATGGCGTGGCGCATTCAAGGCATTTTCATTCCAGAGCAACGTTGGATCGGTCTCCCGGAGCAGCTGGGAGCCATCGTACTGTGGAAGAGCTGGGAAAATCCCTGAACTCCAGGGAAACGTGAGTCGCCCTGCTGTTGACTTTGGTGGAGATGGCGTCCTGGCCTCAGGCGTGCCAGGAATACCGAGCTTGTGTCCTCGTTCTTCCTGAAGTGCCACTTTCCTGAAGGGCATTTCCAAATGGTTTGCGTTATTGCTGAAGCCCCTGGTGCCTCTAGGCAATCGCATGCTCCTGCCTTCCAGCCCTTTTGTGGCTGGTCAAGGGCCCTTGTGACTCAGCACATCCCCAAAGAGGTGAGGGAGGAGGGACCCGCCTAAAGGTCCTCAGGGCCAACGTCCTGCTCCAAACAGGCCAAACTTCCCAGCTCCACCCGGCGGCTCAGGGTCTGAGCACCGACACGCACGGAGATGCCAGTGTCCCTCGCGCAGCCTGTGTCAGGGCTGCACCGTACTCACTGAGGCTTGTTTTCCCATTGCCAGAGCTGGGTTTTCCCTTCCCCGCCTCCCCTCTGGGCCTTCTCTCCTCCAGGCTGCACAAAGCCAATGCCGTCGACCTCTGCTCCTACGGCATGGGCTTCAGCCCCGCCTGACTGAGTCTGGCCCTGGGCCTGTTGCTCTCTCCAGGTTTCTGATGCGTCTCTGGTCCTGGGGGACCCAGACAGGGCACTGCAATGCAGGTGTTGCCCCAGCAGCAGTGAGAAGGGCAGAGCATCGATCGCTTTGCTCAGCTTGCATTGAACCGTTTGAGTTGGAAGGGACCTCTGTGAGTGAGCTAGTCCAATGCCCTGCTCGAAGCAGTGACGACTACGTCGGGTTGCTCAGGGATGTGTGTAGGCAAGCTTTTTCCTCTCCCCAAGAAGGGCAATCCAGCAACCACGCTCTTCCAGGGCTTGACCACCCCCATGATGCAAAAGATTCTTCATCTTAATCTGTGTTATATGTAGCTGGACTTTACAGTGCTACAGCTTGTGTCCTCTGCTCTTTGCCCAGTCACTGTGAGCTCCAGAAGCGCCTTCTTTTCTTTCTCCTCCCGTGGGGCAACTGCAGAGAGGAATGAGATCTCCCCTGAGCCTTCTCTTCCTAGGGCTGCCAAAAGCTAGGTCTCCCAGCCTCTCCTCGTATGTCACATGCACCAGACCCCTAGTCACCCTGGTGTCCCTGTCTTCCTGCCCGGGACTCACTCCACAAGGGCAATGCCTTTCCAGTACTGGAGATTCAAGACCGGGCACACTGTCGGTCTCCCAGGTGCCAAAGAGAGGGGAAGGGTCGCTGCCCTAGCCCTCGCCCTCGCCCTCAGCCTCGCCCTCGCCCTCGCTGTCACCGTTGCCCTGCTGGCTGCAGCTTGCCAACGCAGCCCAGGATGTGGCTGTCTGTCCTCGCAGCCAGAGCATAGTGCTGGCTCAGGTTTGGCTTCTTGTCCGCCTGGCCCCACCAAGACCCTTTTAAGCAAGCTGCTTCCTAGCCAGTCGGCCTCCAGCCTGCCCTGTGTTATTTCAGCCCAGGGGAGGACGAGCCTTTGCCGTTGTTGACCTGTAGGCACTGGCTGTCAGCCCCTTTCTCCAGCCTGGTGAGTTTTCCCTGAATACCAGCCTGGGCCTCCAGTGTGCCAGCTGCATGTCCCCGGTCTGGCCTCTTGTAAGAATGTACTGAAAGTACCCTGTGGCACCGTTCAAGCTGCTCAGGACACTGTCCAGTCCGGTGTTGAATATCTCCAGTGATGGAGACTCCACAGCCTCTGTGGGCAGTGTGTTGCAGCGCTTGGCCACCCTCACCATCAGCAATTTTTTTCTTATGTGGAGATGAAATTTTCTGTGTCTCCATTTGTGCCTAATGCCCCTTGTATGCTCACTGCATGACACTGAAAAGAGTCTGGCTCCATGTTTGCTACACCCTCCCACAGGTGTTCATGCGCACGGAGAAGATCACCCCCCTCCTCGCCTTCTTCAGGCTAAACAGTGCCAGCTCTCTCAGCCTCTGCTCGTAGGACAGATGCTCCAGCCCCTTCATGCTCTTTGTGGCCCTCTGCTGGGCTTGCTCCAGAAGGTCCATGCCTGTCTTGTCCTGCGGAGCCCAGAACTGGACGCAGCACTCCGCATGTGGTCTCGCCAGGGCTGTGCAGCGGGCAATCATCAACGCCCTTGACCTGGTGGCTCTTCGTGATGCAGCGAAGGATGATGCTGGCTTTCTTGTTGCAGAGGAACCTTGCCGGCTCATGTTCAACTTGGTGTCCACCCAAGCTTCTTTGTTTGTAAGCATGAGGTCCAGCAGAGCTCCTTCTCTGCAAAGCTGCTTGCCAGGCGGTCGGCTCCCAACAGGTACTGCTGCATGGGTTATGAGCGCTGAGGGCCCTCTGACTGGCACTACACCCTTCTGGTGTATCGGCCACCCCTCCCCATTTCGTATCATCTGCAAACCTGCTGAGGGTGCGCTGGGGTCCCATGATCTAGGCCATTAATGAAGAGGCTGGAGAGCACTGGACGCAGTATCGACCCCTGGGGGACGCCACTGGTGACTGGCCTCCAGCTGGTCTTTGTGCTGCGGATCACAGCCCTTGTGATAAACAGCATCTGCTGCTCTCCCCTCATCCACTAACTCAGCCATTGCATCGTAGAAGGCCCGTAGGAGTGCATAGTTGTGCATGTCCCGCCTGTTCAAATATTGCCTAGCCTGATCCTCCTCCACTGAGGGCAAGTGTGCCTGGGCCTGGACTTTCCCCCTGGTTTCAGGGACCTGGGATTCCTGACGTGCGGTCACCCCGGTAAAGAGCAAGGCAAAGAAGGCCGTCAGTACCTTGGCCTTTTCTTTGTCCTTTGTGACCGGGTCGCCTTTGCCAGTGAGCAGAAGGCCCCTGCTTTCGCTGGTCTTTCTTTTGCCGCTGAGGTACCCGTAGAAACACCTCTTGTTCCCCTTCACGTCCCTCCTGAGATTAAGCCCCAGGTGGCCTTTGGCCTTCCTAACCCCATCCCTGCATGCTTGGAGAGTGTCTCTGCGTTCTTCCCAGCTCACATGTCCCTGCCTCCACCTGCTGTATGCTTCCTTTAGATGTCGGAGTTCCTCCAGGAGCTCCTTATGCACCCATGCGGGCCTCCTGCGGCCTTTGCTTGTTGGGATGGACCATTCTGGAGCTTGAGGAGGTGATCCTTCCTTGAAACTCAGCCATCACTCCTGGACCCCTCTTCTCTCCAGGATGGTGTCCCATGGGATTCTTCCAAGCAGATCCCTGAAGAGGCCAAAGTCTGCTCTTCTGAAGTCCAGGGCTGTGATTGTGGCTTTGGGCTTTCTCTCCTCCGCTCAGGAGCCTGAACTCCATCTCGTGACCACTGTGCCGAGGTTGCTCCCAGCCTTCCCGTTCCCGACCAGTTAGGTCTTCTTTGTTCGTAAGCATGAGGTCCAGCAGAGCACCTGCCCTCCTCAGCTCCTCCGTCGCCTGTGTCAGGCACTTGTCGTCAAGACCCTCCAGAAACCTCCTGGATGATCCGTCTTGGACAGGGAGCTCTCTGTGATAAAAGCTCACAGCACAGGCATTTCCACAAGGTGAACGCAGGATCTCCTCTTGACAGGGAAGGGAGTTAAACCAGAGCATGGGTGGCCCCTCCTTGCTTGGCCAGCCTCTGAGAGGAGCAGCAGAGCAGCCTGATGCTCCCCGGGGGATGCATCAGAAGCAGGTCTGACCCCCAGCACAGCACTTCTCCCAGCAGCAGAGCTGCAGTCTGCTTCCCTTGGCCCCGCTGCCCTCCTGAGCCAGAGCTCTCCAGAAGGGACCCCCCAGGAATGACGGTGCTACCCCGCTCTGCGCTCTGGAACTGGAGCTGTGAGTTCACATCTCAGTGGGGCCTCAAGCTGCTGCTTCTCTGGTGGCTTTCCTCAGCGTGTTTGCATTTTTATACCCGTGCATGGCTGTTGGGTAGATTGCTTTATGCACTCTGGTCCTCCTTACTTCCCTGCCCTCCGGCTCTGTTCTTTCAGCGTGACTGAACCCATCCTGCCCCTGGGACTGACAGCAGTGCCCCTTCTCCTGCCCCTTCCCCATGCCCGCCTCTGTAGTCGTTTTGGGCCCTGGCTCCCCGCATCGTCTCTCCTCCCTTGTCCCTGACAGCCGGTTCTGCCTGAGGGATCCAGCGCTGGGTCACAGAAGAGCTGAGGTGGGAAGGAACCTCTGGAGACTGTCTAGTGCACTCCCATGCTCAAAGCAGGGTCCAGCAGAGGGGGCTGCTCAGGGCCTTGTGCAGTCAGGTTGAGAATGGCTGCGAGGATGGAGCCTCCAGAAGCTCTCTGGGGAACCCATTCCCATGTTTGACCACCCTCACAGGAGAAGAGTTGTCTTCTGTGCGTTTAAGTGGGATTTGCTGTATTGCAGCTTGTGCCCGCTACTGCTTGCCCTGTTGTGGGGCCCCAGTGAGAAGCAGCTGACTCTTTCTTCTTCACTCCCCTGCCCCTGCCCCCTCCACCGCCTCAGGTACTGATGCATATCGATAAGGTCCCCCTGAGCCCTCTCTTCCCTTCCCTTCCCTTCCCTTCCCTTCCCTTCCCTTCCCTTCCCTTCCCTTCCCTTCCCTTCCCTTCCCTTCCCTTCCCTTCCCTTCCCTTCCCTTCCCTTCCCTTCCCTTCCCTTCCCTTCCCTTCCCTTCCCTTCCCTTCCCTTCCCTTCCCTTCCCTTCCCTTCCCTTCCCTTCCCTTCCCTTCCCTTCCCTTCCCTTCCCTTCCCTTCCCTTCCCTTCCCTTCCCTTCCCTTCCCTTCCCTTCCCTTCCCTTCCCTTCCCTTCCCTTCCCTTCCCTTCCCTTCCCTTCTCCAAGCTGAACCGTCCCAGCTCCTGCCCAGCCTCTCCTGCTTTGACAGATGATCCAAGGCCTCAACCATTTTCGTGGCCCTTTGCTGGCCTCACGCCAGTAGGTCCATCTCCCTCGTACCGGGAAGCCCAGAATGGGACACAGCACTCCAGCACTCCAGGTGGTGTCAGCAGTGCGGAGGAGAGGCAGAGGGAAGGATCTGCTCTCTTGAGCGGCAGGCAATTCTCTTCTGACACCACCCAGCCTGCTTCTGACCACCTTTGCTGCAAGGACATGTTGCCGCCTCAGGCACTGAAGCCCTTCTGTGGCACAGCATCCTTCCTCTGAAATAAATACCCACGAGCTACCAAGGTGCTGGGGAGCCACCTGCGTTAGCAAAAAGAAATGAAGCCTGGAGTCGCTGATACCCAGAGGAACGCCAGGACTCCAGCCGAGATTCGGACTCAGAAGGGCCACTTCTCCCTGCCTGTCACTGAAGGTGCCCTCCACAACTCAGCTGAGAACCCACATCCCTTTCTTGCTGCCAGGCCTTTCATCCTCGCCACTCATCACACCCTTAGGTCTGCCTTGCCTTCCTGACACAAGCGTCACTCTCAGGAGATGCAACATCCGATGGGATGCTGAAGTTCAAAGAGGACGCAAGGAGTCACCAAATCTGCCTGGTTTTGAGGGTCCGCATTCCCTTGTGCAAGGGCACATTTGCTGACTGCTGAAAATACCTATTGCCACCCTTCCCGGCACGCTCCCTTACGGCCTCTGCCCTCCACCTCTCTGCATCCTGCCCCTGCACAGCAGCACAGCAAGCAGCTGAAGGCAGGTTCACCTGCAAGCAGCAGAAGGGCTCCAACTCCACGTCCTTCTCGAGGGCAGTGGGCTGCCTGGCGGGCTTCCAATGTATGGAAAGAGGGAGGCAGCTCAGCACAATTCCTAAGACACGTTCAAGGCCCACCGGGTACGTTGGCAGAGGAAAATGAAGACCCCTGAAGGGAGATTGTGAGTGCTTTTGGTGGAGGGCCTCACAGCTGACCCTGAGAGCCATCGGGGGGCCGGGATGACCAGGCAGCAGAGTCATGCTCTGTTCCTCTGAGGCTCACAGAGACTGAAAAGTCGCCTTTGCCTGTGGCCTTGATAGTGCCGGTCTTCCATCCTTCTGAGCCCATTTGCTTAGTTTTGGTGCTCTGGGATCCATTGAGGGAGCTCCACCCAAATCTGGCAGTGCCCCATGCTTACAGGTACCTGATTACACGTGTCCCATGTGCTGGGAGAGGGGAGGTAGTCCCTCCCCAGCTGCCGGCAGAGAGAAGTAAGCTCAGGACAGAGGGCAATGCTTTTGCAGGCAGAGCGGGTGGCTAACGGAGGCTGGAGGAGAAAGAAACAGCACCACAAGTCTCCAGCTATGCTGCACAACGTCTTTAATGAGAAGGGAGGCAAAAGGGCAGTGAAGCAGTACAGAGAGCAAGACACACGTTCCCAGGGTTCAGTGAAGCACAGAGAATTGCTCGTTTCCCCAGCACAAGCACCAGGCAAAGTGCTTGCCTCTTCCCATTCCCCCTCTACCTTGTGGCAATCACGTCCCCACAACAGCAATTCCTAACCCTGGTACCCTGTGCCCATCAAGCGGAGATGCAGCCAAGTGGAAGAGCAGGAGCTCTTTCCCGAGGAGTTTGGAGAAAAGCAGAGCCAGAGGCAGCGTGGCAAGACCTGCCATGCAGCGAGGCGCAGCGGGCACCGTTGGCTCGCCCCAGGTGGGATGGGGGTACCCAGCTCGTCTGCAAGCCATGGCCGTGCTTGCAGTCTCGGGTGCCCATTTCCTTCCAGGTTCCTGGGTGGTGGCGCCGAAGGGGATGATCGTCTGGCTTCAGCAGTTTAGACTGCAGCGGGGGGGAGGCAGACACAGTCCGACCGCGCCCAGATCAAGGGAGCCGCCAGATGTGATGGGCACCCCCGCAGCACTGAGGGAGCTGCCAACAGCAGCTGACAGAGAGGATCCCACGGCTGTGCTCTGAGGGAAGGAGGTGAGAATGGGGCCAGGCAGGGTCACCACGACCGGGGAGGCCTGGATGGCAACCGTCGAGTCAGCGCAGCGGGCGATGCACGGCTCATTGCAGCTGCTTGCAAGTGGGGTTGGGCCAGAGGTGCCGCAGGGGCGTGGCAGGCAGGGTCTGAAGCAAGACATCTCTCTGTGAGGGAGGCAAAGCTGAAACACAGAGCAGGGGAGGGAAAAGAGGGCAGAAGTTGGAGGACCCCGGATAATGCTGAGTGCGTGGCAACTGCCCCGTGCCTGGGTTTGGAGCAGAACTGATTTAGCAAGGCCAGCCCCATGCTTGGACGAGATCCCGCAAGGAGCTGCAGGCATGGTTTGGGCAAGCCCACAATGCCTTCCCCTAGCTCTTCGTCTGCCATGCCACACAGGCCTTCCCCTGTGGCTGTCCTATTGGAAACCACCAAGCTGGAAGAGCTCTGCTCCCTCTTCTCACTCAAGAGGCTGCCCTCGTCCCTGAGAGTGGGGGGAGGCTGCTGAGGCCTCCCTTCACTCCTGCTTCCAGAGCGACCTCAGGACGCACGGTCACATGCCCTCCGAGTCACACAGCACGGGAATGCTGACCAGCTTTTCACGTGAAATGCATCAGAGTGGGCTTAAAGCAGCTCTGCAAAGACCGCTCATACCACATCTCCAAAAGAAACGTTTCTGCCTTCAAGATGGCAGGGGATGTGCTGGGCTATTTGGTTAGGGACGACCTGCTGCAGGTGGAAATTCTGGGGCACTCGCATGCCCGCAGCTGAACCCAGAGATCCCCCTTCTGCTTGAATGCACCCTCCTCTTCCCAGCTCTCCATCACCACCCCGCTGGAAAGGAGAAAGAGGTAAAGGACCTTAAACATTTCTTTTCAAGTGCCAAGCTTGCCAGCCACCTATCAAGGTTGAGTAGCCAGCATGAGAGCCGTTCAGCCCGTAGGAAGAGAGGGAGCGGAGCCAGGCTTACCTAGTTCCCCAAGGAAAGTGAGGCAAAGAGAGGAGGATGGCAGAGCCTGGCGCAGCACAGGCTTTTATGCTGTGTCCCAGAGCCCCAGGGGGCCCAAAACATTCCTTGCTCATGAAGCACCCAAACACTCGTGGCTGCTGCTGCTTGCAGAGCTCTCGCTGGTGATTAAGCCCTTGCCTCTCTCAGCTGAAATGTTTTGCTCCCACTTCATAGGAGTTGATGGTGGAACGACTCATCTGTGTCGCAGCCACCCCTGCGGACTCCTAGGGTCCGTGAAGTTGGAGGTGTCAGGCTCGCTGTCCAGAGAGGTTTTTAAGCGGATTTGCGTCATGCGGATTGCCTTTGGCTCCTCCGCCTCTGCCCGTGGTGAGCATGGCCATGAGCCGTGGTGAGGTTTGGCCATGAAGGACACCTCAAGCCAGCGCTCGAGTGCTTTCCGTGGAGGGACTCAGGCTGACCCTGAGAGACATCTCTCCCTGCAGGTTATGGCAGACGCTCCGGAGGTGGTGGGCTAAGTTCAGGGAGAACGTGAAGGCTGCGCAGTCCCGTAAGGGAGACGAGAGTCAGGTCTGCAGGGCCGAGGCAAAGCTCCACAGCAAGGAAGGATGCTAGTGAGCTGGAGGCAAGCGCCTTGGGGGCAGGAGTGAGGGCTGTGACAATGTTGCTAGTTCTGATGCTGGTCAGGCTGCACCACAGCCTCCGTCAGCTGCCTTGGAGCCTGGGAACGACGGCAGGTTCATGGTGAGCAGGACGAAGCCAGAGAGCGGGTTGGTCCCCTCCAGTGTGGAAAGGGCAAGCGGTCACTCTCTGGGATCTCCATAGCCATGTGCGTAGGGGACTTGAGTGGGCCTTCACGCTTCTTGCAGGCGGGGGTCTGGGCTCTGCTTGGGCAGTGGAGAATCTCCTGCAAACAAGCAGATCAAGGTGTAGGAGGGAGATCAAAGAGGTTCCTGCGTCCTTCCCTGAAAGTGACCCACACCCAAATGGACCTGTTTTGCGCAGCAGCTTCATTGCGGAGGCCAAAAGCCTGCATGGGCTGCTTCTTAGGAGTGGCTCGGGGCAGCGAGCTGCAGCGTGCGGCTGTTTCTCCTGGGTGAGGGATGGCGTGGCGCATTCAAGGCATTTTCATTCCAGAGCAACGTTGGATCGGTCTCCCGGAGCAGCTGGGAGCCATCGTACTGTGGAAGAGCTGGGAAAATCCCTGAACTCCAGGGAAACGTGAGTCGCCCTGCTGTTGACTTTGGTGGAGATGGCGTCCTGGCCTCAGGCGTGCCAGGAATACCGAGCTTGTGTCCTCATTCTTCCTGAAGTGCCACTTTCCTGAAGGGCATTTCCAAATGGTTTGCGTTATTGCTGAAGCCCCTGGTGCCTCTAGGCAGTCGCATGCTCCTGCCTTCCAGCCCTTTTGTGGCTGGTCAAGGGCCCTTGTGACTCAGCACATCCCCAAAGAGGTGAGGGAGGAAGGACCGCCCTAAAGGTCCTCAGGGCCAACGTCCTGCTCCAAACAGGCCAAACTTCCCAGCTCCACCCGGCGGCTCAGGGTCTGAGCACCGACACGCACGGAGATGCCAGTGTCCCTCGCGCAGCCTGTGTCAGGGCTGCACCGTACTCACTGAGGCTTGTTTTCCCATTGCCAGAGCTGGGTTTTCCCTTCCCCGCCTCCCCTCCGGGCCTTCTCTCCTCCAGGCTGCACAAAGCCAATGCCGTCGACCTCTGCTCCTACGGCATGGGCTTCAGCCCCGCCTGACTGAGTCTGGCCCTGGGCCTGTTGCTCTCTCCAGGTTTCTGATGCGTCTCTGGTCCTGGGGGACCCAGACAGGGCACTGCAATGCAGGTGTTGCCCCAGCAGCAGTGAGAAGGGCAGAGCATCGATCGCTTTGCTCAGCTTGCATTGAACCGTTTGAGTTGGAAGGGACCTCTGTGAGTGAGCTAGTCCAATGCCCTGCTCGAAGCAGTGACGACTACGTCGGGTTGCTCAGGGATGTGTGTAGGCAAGCTTTTTCCTCTCCCCAAGAAGGGCAATCCAGCAACCACGCTCTTCCAGGGCTTGACCACCCCCATGATGCAAAAGATTCTTCATCTTAATCTGTGTTATATGTAGCTGGACTTTACAGTGCTACAGCTTGTGTCCTCTGCTCCTTGCCCAGTCACTGTGAGCTCCAGAAGCGCCTTCTTTTCTTTCTCCTCCCGCGGGGCAACTGCAGAGAGGAATGAGATCTCCCCTGAGCCTTCTCTTCCTAGGGCGGCCAAAAGCTAGGTCTCCCAGCCTCTCCTCGTATGTCACATGCACCAGACCCCTAGTCACCCTGGTGACCCTGTCTTCCTGCCCGGGACTCACTCCACAAGGGCAATGCCTTTCCAGTACTGGAGATTCAAGACCGGGCACACTGTCGGTCTCCCAGGTGCCAAAGAGAGGGGAAGGGTCGCTGCCCTAGCCCTCGCCCTCGCCCTCAGCCTCGCCCTCGCCCTCGCTGTCACCGTTGCCCTGCTGGCTGCAGCTTGCCAACGCAGCCCAGGATGTGGCTGTCTGTCCTTGCAGCCAGAGCATAGTGCTGGCTCAGGTTTGGCTTCTTGTCCGCCTGGCCCCACCAAGACCCTTTTAAGCAAGCTGCTTCCTAGCCAGTCGGCCTCCAGCCTGCCCTGTGTTATTTCAGCCCAGGGGAGGACGAGCCTTTGCCGTTGTTGACCTGTAGGCACTGGCTGTCAGCCCCTTTCTCCAGCCTGGTGAGTTTTCCCTGAATACCAGCCTGGGCCTCCAGTGTGCCAGCTGCATGTCCCCGGTCTGGCCTCTTGTAAGAATGTACTGAAAGTACCCTGTGGCACCGTTCAAGCTGCTCAGGACACTGTCCAGTCCGGTGTTGAATATCTCCAGTGATGGAGACTCCACAGCCTCTGTGGGCAGTGTGTTGCAGCGCTTGGCCACCCTCACCATCAGCAATTTTTTTCTTATGTGGAGATGAAATTTTCTGTGTCTCCATTTGTGCCTAATGCCCCTTGTATGCTCACTGCATGACACTGAAAAGAGTCTGGCTCCATGTTTGCTACACCCTCCCACAGGTGTTCATGCGCACGGAGAAGATCACCCCCCTCCTCGCCTTCTTCAGGCTAAACAGTGCCAGCTCTCTCAGCCTCTGCTCGTAGGACAGATGCTCCAGCCCCTTCATGCTCTTTGTGGCCCTCTGCTGGGCTTGCTCCAGAAGGTCCATGCCTGTCTTGTCCTGCGGAGCCCAGAACTGGACGCAGCACTCCGCATGTGGTCTCGCCAGGGCTGTGCAGCGGGCAATCATCAACGCCCTTGACCTGGTGGCTCTTCGTGATGCAGCGAAGGATGATGCTGGCTTTCTTGTTGCAGAGGAACCTTGCCGGCTCATGTTCAACTTGGTGTCCACCCAAGCTTCTTTGTTTGTAAGCATGAGGTCCAGCAGAGCTCCTTCTCTGCAAAGCTGCTTGCCAGGCGGTCGGCTCCCAACAGGTACTGCTGCATGGGTTATGAGCGCTGAGGGCCCTCTGACTGGCACTACACCCTTCTGGTGTATCGGCCACCCCTCCCCATTTCGTATCATCTGCAAACCTGCTGAGGGTGCGCTGGGGTCCCATGATCTAGGCCATTAATGAAGAGGCTGGAGAGCACTGGACGCAGTATCGACCCCTGGGGGACGCCACTGGTGACTGGCCTCCAGCTGGTCTTTGTGCTGCGGATCACAGCCCTTGTGATAAACAGCATCTGCTGCTCTCCCCTCATCCACTAACTCAGCCATTGCATCGTAGAAGGCCCGTAGGAGTGCATAGTTGTGCATGTCCCGCCTGTTCAAATATTGCCTAGCCTGATCCTCCTCCACTGAGGGCAAGTGTGCCTGGGCCTGGACTTTCCCCCTGGTTTCAGGGACCTGGGATTCCTGACGTGCGGTCACCCCGGTAAAGAGCAAGGCAAAGAAGGCCGTCAGTACCTTGGCCTTTTCTTTGTCCTTTGTGACCGGGTCGCCTTTGCCAGTGAGCAGAAGGCCCCTGCTTTCGCTGGTCTTTCTTTTGCCGCTGAGGTACCCGTAGAAACACCTCTTGTTCCCCTTCACGTCCCTCCTGAGATTAAGCCCCAGGTGGCCTTTGGCCTTCCTAACCCCATCCCTGCATGCTTGGAGAGTGTCTCTGCGTTCTTCCCAGCTCACATGTCCCTGCCTCCACCTGCTGTATGCTTCCTTTAGATGTCGGAGTTCCTCCAGGAGCTCCTTATGCACCCATGCGGGCCTCCTGCGGCCTTTGCTTGTTGGGATGGACCATTCTGGAGCTTGAGGAGGTGATCCTTCCTTGAAACTCAGCCATCACTCCTGGACCCCTCTTCTCTCCAGGATGGTGTCCCATGGGATTCTTCCAAGCAGATCCCTGAAGAGGCCAAAGTCTGCTCTTCTGAAGTCCAGGGCTGTGATTGTGGCTTTGGGCTTTCTCTCCTCCGCTCAGGAGCCTGAACTCCATCTCGTGACCACTGTGCCGAGGTTGCTCCCAGCCTTCCCGTTCCCGACCAGTTAGGTCTTCTTTGTTCGTAAGCATGAGGTCCAGCAGAGCACCTGCCCTCCTCAGCTCCTCCGTCGCCTGTGTCAGGCACTTGTCGTCAAGACCCTCCAGAAACCTCCTGGATGATCCGTCTTGGACAGGGAGCTCTCTGTGATAAAAGCTCACAGCACAGGCATTTCCACAAGGTGAACGCAGGATCTCCTCTTGACAGGGAAGGGAGTTAAACCAGAGCATGGGTGGCCCCTCCTTGCTTGGCCAGCCTCTGAGAGGAGCAGCAGAGCAGCCTGATGCTCCCCGGGGGATGCATCAGAAGCAGGTCTGACCCCCAGCACAGCACTTCTCCCAGCAGCAGAGCTGCAGTCTGCTTCCCTTGGCCCCGCTGCCCTCCTGAGCCAGAGCTCTCCAGAAGGGACCCCCCAGGAATGACGGTGCTACCCCGCTCTGCGCTCTGGAACTGGAGCTGTGAGTTCACATCTCAGTGGGGCCTCAAGCTGCTGCTTCTCTGGTGGCTTTCCTCAGCGTGTTTGCATTTTTATACCCGTGCATGGCTGTTGGGTAGATTGCTTTATGCACTCTGGTCCTCCTTACTTCCCTGCCCTCCGGCTCTGTTCTTTCAGCGTGACTGAACCCATCCTGCCCCTGGGACTGACAGCAGTGCCCCTTCTCCTGCCCCTTCCCCATGCCCGCCTCTGTAGTCGTTTTGGGCCCTGGCTCCCCGCATCGTCTCTCCTCCCTTGTCCCTGACAGCCGGTTCTGCCTGAGGGATCCAGCGCTGGGTCACAGAAGAGCTGAGGTGGGAAGGAACCTCTGGAGACTGTCTAGTGCACTCCCATGCTCAAAGCAGGGTCCAGCAGAGGGGGCTGCTCAGGGCCTTGTGCAGTCAGGTTGAGAATGGCTGCGAGGATGGAGCCTCCAGAAGCTCTCTGGGGAACCCATTCCCATGTTTGACCACCCTCACAGGAGAAGAGTTGTCTTCTGTGCGTTTAAGTGGGATTTGCTGTATTGCAGCTTGTGCCCGCTACTGCTTGCCCTGTTGTGGGGCCCCAGTGAGAAGCAGCTGACTCTTTCTTCTTCACTCCCCTGCCCCTGCCCCCTCCACCGCCTCAGGTACTGATGCATATCGATAAGGTCCCCCTGAGCCCTCTCTTCCCTTCCCTTCCCTTCCCTTCCCTTCCCTTCCCTTCCCTTCCCTTCCCTTCCCTTCCCTTCCCTTCCCTTCCCTTCCCTTCCCTTCCCTTCCCTTCCCTTCCCTTCCCTTCCCTTCCCTTCCCTTCCCTTCCCTTCCCTTCCCTTCCCTTCCCTTCCCTTCCCTTCCCTTCCCTTCCCTTCCCTTCCCTTCCCTTCCCTTCCCTTCCCTTCCCTTCCCTTCCCTTCCCTTCCCTTCCCTTCCCTTCCCTTCCCTTCCCTTCCCTTCCCTTCCCTTCCCTTCCCTTCCCTTCCCTTCCCTTCCCTTCCCTTCCCTTCCCTTCCCTTCCCTTCCCTTCCCTTCCCTTCCCTTCCCTTCCCTTCTCCAAGCTGAACCGTCCCAGCTCCTGCCCAGCCTCTCCTGCTTTGACAGATGATCCAAGGCCTCAACCATTTTCGTGGCCCTTTGCTGGCCTCACGCCAGTAGGTCCATCTCCCTCGTACCGGGAAGCCCAGAATGGGACACAGCACTCCAGCACTCCAGGTGGTGTCAGCAGTGCGGAGGAGAGGCAGAGGGAAGGATCTGCTCTCTTGAGCGGCAGGCAATTCTCTTCTGACACCACCCAGCCTGCTTCTGACCACCTTTGCTGCAAGGACATGTTGCCGCCTCAGGCACTGAAGCCCTTCTGTGGCACAGCATCCTTCCTCTGAAATAAATACCCACGAGCTACCAAGGTGCTGGGGAGCCACCTGCGTTAGCAAAAAGAAATGAAGCCTGGAGTCGCTGATACCCAGAGGAACGCCAGGACTCCAGCCGAGATTCGGACTCAGAAGGGCCACTTCTCCCTGCCTGTCACTGAAGGTGCCCTCCACAACTCAGCTGAGAACCCACATCCCTTTCTTGCTGCCAGGCCTTTCATCCTCGCCACTCATCACACCCTTAGGTCTGCCTTGCCTTCCTGACACAAGCGTCACTCTCAGGAGATGCAACATCCGATGGGATGCTGAAGTTCAAAGAGGACGCAAGGAGTCACCAAATCTGCCTGGTTTTGAGGGTCCGCATTCCCTTGTGCAAGGGCACATTTGCTGACTGCTGAAAATACCTATTGCCACCCTTCCCGGCACGCTCCCTTACGGCCTCTGCCCTCCACCTCTCTGCATCCTGCCCCTGCACAGCAGCACAGCAAGCAGCTGAAGGCAGGTTCACCTGCAAGCAGCAGAAGGGCTCCAACTCCACGTCCTTCTCGAGGGCAGTGGGCTGCCTGGCGGGCTTCCAATGTATGGAAAGAGGGAGGCAGCTCAGCACAATTCCTAAGACACGTTCAAGGCCCACCGGGTACGTTGGCAGAGGAAAATGAAGACCCCTGAAGGGAGATTGTGAGTGCTTTTGGTGGAGGGCCTCACAGCTGACCCTGAGAGCCATCGGGGGGCCGGGATGACCAGGCAGCAGAGTCATGCTCTGTTCCTCTGAGGCTCACAGAGACTGAAAAGTCGCCTTTGCCTGTGGCCTTGATAGTGCCGGTCTTCCATCCTTCTGAGCCCATTTGCTTAGTTTTGGTGCTCTGGGATCCATTGAGGGAGCTCCACCCAAATCTGGCAGTGCCCCATGCTTACAGGTACCTGATTACACGTGTCCCATGTGCTGGGAGAGGGGAGGTAGTCCCTCCCCAGCTGCCGGCAGAGAGAAGTAAGCTCAGGACAGAGGGCAATGCTTTTGCAGGCAGAGCGGGTGGCTAACGGAGGCTGGAGGAGAAAGAAACAGCACCACAAGTCTCCAGCTATGCTGCACAACGTCTTTAATGAGAAGGGAGGCAAAAGGGCAGTGAAGCAGTACAGAGAGCAAGACACACGTTCCCAGGGTTCAGTGAAGCACAGAGAATTGCTCGTTTCCCCAGCACAAGCACCAGGCAAAGTGCTTGCCTCTTCCCATTCCCCCTCTACCTTGTGGCAATCACGTCCCCACAACAGCAATTCCTAACCCTGGTACCCTGTGCCCATCAAGCGGAGATGCAGCCAAGTGGAAGAGCAGGAGCTCTTTCCCGAGGAGTTTGGAGAAAAGCAGAGCCAGAGGCAGCGTGGCAAGACCTGCCATGCAGCGAGGCGCAGCGGGCACCGTTGGCTCGCCCCAGGTGGGATGGGGGTACCCAGCTCGTCTGCAAGCCATGGCCGTGCTTGCAGTCTCGGGTGCCCATTTCCTTCCAGGTTCCTGGGTGGTGGCGCCGAAGGGGATGATCGTCTGGCTTCAGCAGTTTAGACTGCAGCGGGGGGGAGGCAGACACAGTCCGACCACGCCCAGATCAAGGGAGCCGCCAGATGTGATGGGCACCCCCGCAGCACTGAGGGAGCTGCCAACAGCAGCTGACAGAGAGGATCCCACGGCTGTGCTCTGAGGGAAGGAGGTGAGAATGGGGCCAGGCAGGGTCACCACGACCGGGGAGGCCTGGATGGCAACCGTCGAGTCAGCGCAGCGGGCGATGCACGGCTCATTGCAGCTGCTTGCAAGTGGGGATGGGCCAGAGGTGCCGCAGGGGCGTGGCAGGCAGGGTCTGAAGCAAGACATCTCTCTGTGAGGGAGGCAAAGCTGAAACACAGAGCAGGGGAGGGAAAAGAGGGCAGAAGTTGGAGGACCCCGGATAATGCCGAGTGCGTGGCAACTGCCCCGCGCCTGGGTTTGGAGCAGAACTGATTTAGCAAGGCCAGCCCCATGCTTGGACGAGATCCCGCAAGGAGCTGCAGGCATGGTTTGGGCAAGCCCACAATGCCTTCCCCTAGCTCTTCGTCTGCCATGCCACACAGGCCTTCCCCTGTGGCTGTCCTATTGGAAACCACCAAGCTGGAAGAGCTCTGCTCCCTCTTCTCACTCAAGAGGCTGCCCTCGTCCCTGAGAGCGGGGGGAGGCTGCTGAGGCCTCCCTTCACTCCTGCTTCCAGAGCGACCTCAGGACGCACGGTTGCATGCCCCCCAAGTCACACAGCACGGGAATGCTGACCAGCTTTTCACGTGAAATGCATCAGAGTGGGCTTAAAGCAGCTCTGCAAAGACCGCTCATACCACATCTCCAAAAGAAATGTTTCTGCCTTCAAGATGGCAGGGGATGCGCTGGGCTATTTGGTTAGGGACGACCTGCTGCAGGTGGAAATTCTGGGGCACTCGCATGCCCGCAGCTGAACCCAGAGATCCCCCTTCTGCTTGAATGCACCCTCCTCTTCCCAGCTCTCCATCACCACCCCGCTGGAAAGGAGAAAGAGGTAAAGGACCTTAAACATTTCTTTTCAAGTGCCAAGCTTGCCAGCCACCTATCAAGGTTGAGTAGCCAGCATGAGAGCCGTTCAGCCCGTAGGAAGAGAGGGAGCGGAGCCAGGCTTACCTAGTTCCCCAAGGAAAGTGAGGCAAAGAGAGGAGGATGGCAGAGCCTGGCGCAGCACAGGCTTTTATGCTGTGTCCCAGAGCCCCAGGGGGCCCAAAACATTCCTTGCTCATGAAGCACCCAAACACTCGTGGCTGCTGCTGCTTGCAGAGCTCTCGCTGGTGATTAAGCCCTTGCCTCTCTCAGCTGAAATGTTTTGCTCCCACTTCATAGGAGTTGATGGTGGAACGACTCATCTGTGTCGCAGCCACCCCTGCGGACTCCTAGGGCCCGTGAAGTTGGAGGTGTCAGGCTCGCTGTCCAGAGAGGTTTTTAAGCGGATTTGCGTCATGCGGATTGCCTTTGGCTCCTCCGCCTCTGCCCGTGGTGAGCATGGCCATGAGCCGTGGTGAGGTTTGGCCATGAAGGACACCTCAAGCCAGCGCTCGAGTGCTTTCCGTGGAGGGACTCAGGCTGACCCTGAGAGACATCTCTCCCTGCAGGTTATGGCAGACGCTCCGGAGGTGGTGGGCTAAGTTCAGGGAGAACGTGAAGGCTGCGCAGTCCCGTAAGGGAGACGAGAGTCAGGTCTGCAGGGCCGAGGCAAAGCTCCACAGCAAGGAAGGATGCTAGTGAGCTGGAGGCAAGCGCCTTGGGGGCAGGAGTGAGGGCTGTGACAATGTTGCTAGTTCTGATGCTGGTCAGGCTGCACCACAGCCTCCGTCAGCTGCCTTGGAGCCTGGGAACGACGGCAGGTTCATGGTGAGCAGGACGAAGCCAGAGAGCGGGTTGGTCCCCTCCAGTGTGGAAAGGGCAAGCGGTCACTCTCTGGGATCTCCATAGCCATGTGCGTAGGGGACTTGAGTGGGCCTTCACGCTTCTTGCAGGCGGGGGTCTGGGCTCTGCTTGGGCAGTGGAGAATCTCCTGCAAACAAGCAGATCAAGGTGTAGGAGGGAGATCAAAGAGGTTCCTGCGTCCTTCCCTGAAAGTGACCCACACCCAAATGGACCTGTTTTGCGCAGCAGCTTCATTGCGGAGGCCAAAAGCCTGCATGGGCTGCTTCTTAGGAGTGGCTCGGGGCAGCGAGCTGCAGCGTGCGGCTGTTTCTCCTGGGTGAGGGATGGCGTGGCGCATTCAAGGCATTTTCATTCCAGAGCAACGTTGGATCGGTCTCCCGGAGCAGCTGGGAGCCATCGTACTGTGGAAGAGCTGGGAAAATCCCTGAACTCCAGGGAAACGTGAGTCGCCCTGCTGTTGACTTTGGTGGAGATGGCGTCCTGGCCTCAGGCGTGCCAGGAATACCGAGCTTGTGTCCTCATTCTTCCTGAAGTGCCACTTTCCTGAAGGGCATTTCCAAATGGTTTGCGTTATTGCTGAAGCCCCTGGTGCCTCTAGGCAATCGCATGCTCCTGCCTTCCAGCCCTTTTGTGGCTGGTCAAGGGCCCTTGTGACTCAGCACATCCCCAAAGAGGTGAGGGAGGAAGGACCGCCCTAAAGGTCCTCAGGGCCAACGTCCTGCTCCAAACAGGCCAAACTTCCCAGCTCCACCCGGCGGCTCAGGGTCTGAGCACCGACACGCACGGAGATGCCAGTGTCCCTCGCGCAGCCTGTGTCAGGGCTGCACCGTACTCACTGAGGCTTGTTTTCCCATTGCCAGAGCTGGGTTTTCCCTTCCCCGCCTCCCCTCCGGGCCTTCTCTCCTCCAGGCTGCACAAAGCCAATGCCGTCGACCTCTGCTCCTACGGCATGGGCTTCAGCCCCGCCTGACTGAGTCTGGCCCTGGGCCTGTTGCTCTCTCCAGGTTTCTGATGCGTCTCTGGTCCTGGGGGACCCAGACAGGGCACTGCAATGCAGGTGTTGCCCCAGCAGCAGTGAGAAGGGCAGAGCATCGATCGCTTTGCTCAGCTTGCATTGAACCGTTTGAGTTGGAAGGGACCTCTGTGAGTGAGCTAGTCCAATGCCCTGCTCGAAGCAGTGACGACTACGTCGGGTTGCTCAGGGATGTGTGTAGGCAAGCTTTTTCCTCTCCCCAAGAAGGGCAATCCAGCAACCACGCTCTTCCAGGGCTTGACCACCCCCATGATGCAAAAGATTCTTCATCTTAATCTGTGTTATATGTAGCTGGACTTTACAGTGCTACAGCTTGTGTCCTCTGCTCCTTGCCCAGTCACTGTGAGCTCCAGAAGCGCCTTCTTTTCTTTCTCCTCCCGCGGGGCAACTGCAGAGAGGAATGAGATCTCCCCTGAGCCTTCTCTTCCTAGGGCGGCCAAAAGCTAGGTCTCCCAGCCTCTCCTCGTATGTCACATGCACCAGACCCCTAGTCACCCTGGTGACCCTGTCTTCCTGCCCGGGACTCACTCCACAAGGGCAATGCCTTTCCAGTACTGGAGATTCAAGACCGGGCACACTGTCGGTCTCCCAGGTGCCAAAGAGAGGGGAAGGGTCGCTGCCCTAGCCCTCGCCCTCGCCCTCAGCCTCGCCCTCGCCCTCGCTGTCACCGTTGCCCTGCTGGCTGCAGCTTGCCAACGCAGCCCAGGATGTGGCTGTCTGTCCTTGCAGCCAGAGCATAGTGCTGGCTCAGGTTTGGCTTCTTGTCCGCCTGGCCCCACCAAGACCCTTTTAAGCAAGCTGCTTCCTAGCCAGTCGGCCTCCAGCCTGCCCTGTGTTATTTCAGCCCAGGGGAGGACGAGCCTTTGCCGTTGTTGACCTGTAGGCACTGGCTGTCAGCCCCTTTCTCCAGCCTGGTGAGTTTTCCCTGAATACCAGCCTGGGCCTCCAGTGTGCCAGCTGCATGTCCCCGGTCTGGCCTCTTGTAAGAATGTACTGAAAGTACCCTGTGGCACCGTTCAAGCTGCTCAGGACACTGTCCAGTCCGGTGTTGAATATCTCCAGTGATGGAGGACTCCACAGCCTCTGTGGCAGTGTGTTGCAGCGCTTGGCCACCCTCACCATCAGCAATTTTTTCTTATGTGGAGATGAAATTTTCTGTGTCTCCATTTGTGCCTAATGCCCTTGTATGCCTCACTGCATGACACTGAAAAGAGTCTGGCTCCATGTTTGCTACACCCTCCCACAGGTGTTCATGCGCACGGGAGAAGATCACCCCCTCCTGCCTTCTTCAGGCTAAACAGTGCCAGCTCTCTCAGCCTCTGCTCGTAGGACAGATGCTCCAGCCCTTCATGCTCTTTGTGGCCCTCTGCTGGGCTTGCTCCAGAAGGTCCATGCCTGCTTGTCCTGCGGAGCCCAGAACTGGACGCAGCACTCCGCATGTGGTCTCGCCAGGGCTGTGCAGCGGGCAATCATCTACGCCCTTGACTGGTGGCCTTCGTGATGCAGCGAAGGATGAGGCTGGCTTTCTTGTTGCAGAGGAACCTTGCCGGCTCATGTTCACTTGGTGTCCACCCAAGCTTCTTTGTTTGTAAGCATGAGGTCCAGCAGAGCCTTCCTTCTGCAAAGCTGCTTGCCAGGCGGTCGGCTCCCAACAGGTACTGCTGCATGGGTTTGAGCGCTGAGGGCCCTCTGACTGGCACTACACCCTTCTGGTGTATCGGCCACCCCTCCCCATTTCGTATCATCTGCAAACCTGCTGAGGGTGCGCTGGGGTCCCATGATCTAGGCCATTAATGAAGAGGCTGGAGAGCATTGGACGCAGTATCGACCCTGGGGGACGCCACTGGTGACTGGCCTCCAGCTGGTCTTTGTGCTGCGGATCACAGCCTTGTGATAAACAGCATCTGCTGCTCTCCCTCATCCACTAACTCAGCCATTGCATCGTAGGAAGGCCCGTAGGAGTGCATAGTTGTGCATGTCCCGCCTGTTCAAATATTGCCTAGCCTGATCCTCCTCCACTGAGGGCAAGTGTGCCTGGGCCTGGACTTTCCCCTGGTTTCAGGGACCTGGGATCCTGACGTGCGGTCACCCCGGTAAAGAGCAAGGCAAAGAAGGCCGTCAGTACCTTGGCCTTTTCTTTGTCCTTGTGACGGGGTCGCCTTTGCCAGTGAGCAGAAGGCCCCTGCTTTCGCTGGTCTTTCTTTTGCCCCTGAGGTACCGTAGAAACACCTCTTGTTCCCCTTCACGTCCCTCCTGAGATTAAGCCCCAGGTGGCCTTTGGCTTCCTAACCCATCCTGCATGCTTGGAGAGTGTCTCTGCGTTCTTCCCAGCTCACATGTCCCTGCCTCCACCTGCTGTATGCTTCCTTTAGATGTCGGAGTTCCTCCAGGAAGCTCCTTATGCACCCAGCGGCCTCCTGCGGCCTTTGCTTGTTGGGATGGACCATTCTGGAGCTTGAGGAGGTGATCCTTCCTTGAAACTCAGCCATCACTCCTGGACCCCTCTTCTCTCCAGGATGGTGTCCATGGGATTCTTCCAAGCAGATCCCTGAAGAGGCCAAAGTCTGCTCTTCTGAAGTCCAGGGCTGTGATTGTGGCTTTGGGCTTTCTCTCCTCCCTCAGGAGCCTGAACTCCATCTCGTGACCACTGTGCCGAGGTTGCTCCCAGCCTTCCCGTTCCCGACCAGTTAGGTCTTCTTTGTTCGTAAGCATGAGGTCCAGCAGAGCACCTGCCCTCCTCAGCTCCTCCGTCGCCTGTGTCAGGCACTTGTCGTCAAGACCCTCCAGAAACCTCCTGGATGATCCGTCTTGGACAGGGAGCTCTCTGTGATAAAAGCTCACAGCACAGGCATTTCCACAAGGTGAACGCAGGATCTCCTCTTGACAGGGAAGGGAGTTAAACCAGAGCATGGGTGGCCCCTCCTTGCTTGGCCAGCCTCTGAGAGGAGCAGCAGAGCAGCCTGATGCTCCCGGGGGATGCATCAGAAGCAGGTCTGACCCCCAGCACAGCACTTCTCCAGCAGCAGAGCTGCAGTCTGCTTCCCTTGGCCCCGCTGCCCTCCTGAGCCAGAGCTCTCCAGAAGGACCCCCAGGAATGACGGTGCTACCCGCTCTGCGCTCTGGAACTGGAGCTGTGAGTTCACATCTCAGTGGGGCCTCAAGCTGCTGCTTCTCTGGTGGCTTTCCTCAGCGTGTTTGCATTTTTATACCCGTGCATGGCTGTTGGGTAGATTGCTTTATGCACTCTGGTCCTCCTTACTTCCCTGCCCTCCGGCTCTGTTCTTTCAGAGTGACTGAACCCATCCTGCCCCTGGGACTGACAGCAGTGCCCCTTCTCCTGCCCCTTCCCCATGCCCGCCTCTGTAGTCGTTTTGGGCCCTGGCTCCCCGCATCGTCTCTCTCCCTTGTCCCTGACAGCCGGTTCTGCCTGAGGGATCCAGCGCTGGGTCACAGAAGAGCTGAGGTGGGAAGGAACCTCTGGAGACTGTCTAGTGCACTCCCATGCTCAAAGCAGGGTCCAGCAGAGGGGGCTGCTCAGGGCCTTGTGCAGTCAGGTTGAGAATGGCTGCGAGGATGGAGCCTCCAGAAGCTCTCTGGGGACCCCATTCCCCATGTTTGACCACCCTCACAGGAGAAGAGTTGTCTTCTGTGCGTTTAAGTGGGATTTGCTGTATTGCAGCTTGTGCCCGCTACTGCTTGCCCTGTTGTGGGGCCCCAGTGAGAAGCAGCTGACTCTTTCTTCTTCACTCCCCTGCCCCTGCCCCCTCCACCGCCTCAGGTACTGATGCATATCGATAAGGTCCCCTGAGCCCTCTCTTCCCTTCCCTTCCCTTCCCTTCCCTTCCCTTCCCTTCCCTTCCCTTCCTTCCCTTCCCTTCCCTTCCCTTCCCTTCCCTTCCCTTCCCTTCCCTTCCCTTCCCTTCCCTTCCTTCCCTTCCTTCCCTTCCTTCCCTTCCCTTCCCTCCCTCCCCTTCCCTCCCTTCCTTCCCTTCCCTTCCCTTCCCTTCCCTTCCCTTCCCTTCCTTCCTTCCCTTCCCTTCCTTCCCTTCCCTTCCCTTCCTTCCCTTCCCTTCCCCTTCCCTTCCCTTCCCTTCCCTTCCCTTCCCTTCCCTTCCCTTCCCTTCCTTCCTTCCCTTCCCTCCCTTCCCTTCCCTTCCCTTCCCTTCCCTTCTCCAAGCTGAACCGTCCCAGCTCCTGCCCAGCCTCTCCTGCTTTGACAGAGATCCAAGGCCTCAACCATTTTCGTGGCCCTTTGCTGGCCTCACGCCAGTAGGTCCACTCCCTCGTACCGGGAAGCCCAGAATGGGACACAGCACTCCAGCACTCCAGGTGGTGTCAGCAGTGCGGAGGAGAGGCAGAGGGAAGGATCTGCTCCTTGAGCGGCAGGCAATTCTCTTCTGACACCACCCAGCCTGCTTCTGACCACCTTTGCTGCAAGGACATGTTGCCGCCTCAGGCACTGAAGCCCTTCTGTGGCACAGCATCCTTCCTCTGAAATAAATACCACGAGCTACCAAGGTGCTGGGAGCCACCTGCGTTAGCAAAAAAGAATGAAGCCTGGAGTCGCTGATACCCAGAGGAACGCCAGGACTCCAGCCGAGATTCGGACTCAGAAGGCCACTTCTCCCTGCCTGTCACTGAAAGGTGCCCTCCACAACTCAGCTGAGAACCCACATCCCTTTCTTGCTGCCAGGCCTTTCATCCTCGCCACTCATCACACCCTTAGGTCTGCCTTGCCTTCCTGACACAAGCGTCACTCTCAGGAGATGCAACATCCGATGGGATGCTGAAGTTCAAAGAGGACGCAAGGAGTCACCAAATCTGCCTGGTTTTGAGGGTCCGCATTCCCTTGTGCAAGGGCACATTTGCTGACTGCCTGAAAATACCTATTGCCCCCTTCCCGGCACGCTCCCTTACGGCCTCTGCCTCCACCTCTCTGCATCCTGCCCCTGCACAGCAGCACAGCAAGCAGCTGAAGGCAGGTTCACCTGCAAGCAGCAGCAAAGGGCTCCAACTCCACGTCCTTCTCGAGGCAGTGGGCTGCCTGGCGGGCTTCCAATGTATGGAAAGAGGGAGGCAGCTCAGCACAATTCCTAAGACACGTTCAAGGCCCACCGGGTACGTTGCAGAGGAAAATGAAGACCCCTGAAGGGAGATTGTGAGTGCTTTTGGTGGAGGGCCTCACAGCTGACCCTGAGAGCCATCGGGGGGCCGGGATGACCAGGCAGCAGAGTCATGCTCTGTTCCTCTGAGGCTCACAGAGACTGAAAAGTCGCCTTTGCCTGTGGCCTTGATAGTGCCGGTCTTCCATCCTTCTGAGCCCATTTGCTTAGTTTTGGTGCTCTGGGATCCATTGAGGGAGCTCCACCCAAATCTGGCAGTGCCCCATGCTTACAGGTACCTGATTACACGTCCATGTGCTGGGAGAGGGAGGTAGTCCCTCCCCAGCTGCCGGCAGAGAGAAGTAAGCTCAGGACAGAGGGCAATGCTTTTGCAGGCAGAGCGGGTGCTAACGGCTGGAGGAGAAAGAAACAGCACCACAAGTCTC